>NC_133174.1:42852500-47852500 GCF_040802235.1 Manis javanica | reverse complement strand
ACCTCATTGTAGTTTTGAATTTGCATTTCCCTGATGATTAGTGATATTGAGAATATTTTCATGTGTCTGTTGGCCATCTGTCTGTCTTCTTTGGAGAAATGTCTGTGCCCATTTCTTAATCAGATTATTTGTGCAGGGGTGGTTTGGTATTGAGTTGTACAAGCTCTTTATATGTTTTGGATATTAGCCCCTTATCAGCTATTGCTTGCAAATATATTTTCCTGATTTGCTGGTGGCTTCCTTTGCTTTACAGAAGCTTTTTTAATTTGCTTCTTAATTTTTACTTTTGTTTCTCTTGGCTGGGGAGACATCTAGAAAATAGTTACTAATGTTGAGGTTCAAGAGTTGACTGCCTATGCTTTCTTCTGATAGTTTTATTGTTTCAGTTCTTTCATTTAGGTCTTGAATTCATTGTGAGTTTATTTTTGTATATGGTTAAATACAATGATCCAGTTTCATCCTTTTGCATGTAGCTCTTTAGTTTTCCCAACATCATTTATTGAAAGACTGTCTTTTCCCTATTGTATATTCTGGCCTCTTCTGTCATATATTAATTCACCATTTGGCATGGGTTTATTTCTGGGCTCTCACTGATCTATGTATCTGTTCTTGTACCAGTACCATACCGTTTTGGTTACTATAACTTTGCAGTACAGTGTTAAGTCAGGGCACATGATACCTCCAGCTTTGCTCCTCATTATCAAAATTGCTTTGGCTATCTGGAGTTTCCTGTGATTCTGTATAAATTTTAAGATTACTTGCTGTAGTTTCATGAAAAATGCCATTGGTATTTTGATATGCATTGCATTGAATCTGTAGGTTGCTCAGGATGGCCACTTTAACAATATTAGTTCTTCCAATCCATGAGCAGGAAAAATGAATCTTCTATTTATTTGTAATTTCTTAAATTTCTTTCAAAAATGTTTTACAGTTTTCAGAGTACAAGTCTTTCATTTCCTTAGTTAGATTTATTCCTTGGGTAATTTATTATTTTTTATGCATTTGTAAATGGGATTGTTTTCTTAATTTCTCTTTCTGTTAGATCATTATTTGTATACAGAAATGTAACAAATTTCTATACATTGATTTGTATCCTATAACTTCACTGAATTCATTTACTAATTCTAATATTTTTTGGTGGAGTCCTTAGGGCCTTCTGTATATATTATGTCATCTGCAAATAGTGACAGTTTTACTTCTGTACTAATTTGGATGCCTTTTATTTACTTTTTCTTGTCTGATTGCTGTGGCTAGGACTTCTAGGACTATGTTGAGTAAAAGTGGTGACAGTGGGCACCCTTGTCATTTTCCTGGTCTTAAAGCAAAAGCTTTAAGCTTTTCACCATTAAGATATTAGCTGTGGGTTTGTCATATCTGACCTTTATTATTTTGAGTATGTGCCCTGTACGATCACTTTACTGAGAATTTTAGCATGAATGGATATTCAACTTTGTGAAATGCCTTTTTAGCATGTATTGAGATCATACGGTTTTTCTCCTTCCTTTTGTTAATGTAGTGTATCATATTGATTGATTTGGAGATATTGAAGCATTCTTGCATCCCTGGGATAAACCCTACTTGATCATGGTGAATGATCTTCTACATGTATTTTCAATTAGCTTTGCTAACATTTTATTTAGGATTTTTGGTTCATTATGTTATAATTTTCATTCACTTAAAATATTTTCTAATTTCCTTTGTACTTTCCTACTTTGATCCATTGATTATTTATGTGTGTAATTTAATTTCCATATATATGTGAATATCCCAAATTTATGTCAGTTATCAACTTGTAATTTCATGCCATTTTGGTAAGAAAATACACTTTCTGTGATTAGTCATTTGAAATTTATTGATGCCTGATTTTTGGCCTAATATAAGGTTATTCTGGAGACTGTTTCATGTGCACTTAAGAGCAACATGTATTTTATTTTTCTAGCACAGAATTTTCTGTAGATGTCTGTTAGGTCTAGTTGGCATATAGTGTTGTTAAGTCTTCTATTTCCTTGTTGATATTTGCCTATTTAGTTTATCCATTATGTGGCATCAACTATTATCATTGATGTATATCTCTTCCTTCAAATCTGTCTGTTTTTGCTTCAGGTATTTTGGGACTCTGTTCTTAGGTGATTATATGTTTATAATTGTTACATCTATTATATGAATTTTATCATTATAAAATGTGTTTTTTTGTCTCTACCAACAGTTTTTGTATTTTGACTGGTATTACTATAGCCATTCCATTTCTCTTAGGGTTATTGTTCGCATGGCATTTTTTTTCTATCATTTTATTTCAACCTTTTCATGTCCTCAAATCTGAAGTTTCTGTTGATAGCATATAACTGGGTCATTTTTTTCTTTAAGTCTATTCTGCCATTCTCTGCCTTTGAAATGTTTAATATATTTAATATGACTATTGATGAGGTAAGATTTATGTCTGCCATTTCATTTGTTTTCTATATGACATGTGTTTTTGTTTTTCTAATTCAAGACAGAATCTATATTTTGCCTTCTTTTTTGTTAAATAGATATTATTTCCTAATGTACTATTTTAATTACCTAAATCTAACCGAGGTGAAATACCTGTACTCTGAAAGTGTTTTTCTATTTACTATATTACTGTATTATTTTCTCACTTTTTAAAGTTATTTTCTTATTGGTTGCTGCGGTAATGACTAAAATTAATATCTTAACATAACAATCTAATTCCAATTAATGCTAACTTAATTTCAATAACATACAAAAACTTCACTCTGTCACCATTCATGCCCCCTCCTTTTTACTATTATACAAATCTTTATACCTTATATGCCATCGACACACTTATAATCTATGTGGTTTTTCCTTTCAATAAAATAAGAAAAAAACTAATTATAAACAACTACATTATAAAAATATTTTTAATATTTGCTTGAGTAGTTACCTTTACCAGTGTTCTTTATTTCTTCATATGGACTTGAGTTACTGTCTAGTGTGTCCTTTAATTTTAACATGAAAGACTCACTCTGGTATTTCTTGTAGGGCAGATCTGCTAATGATGAAATGTCTCAGTGTTTGTTTATTTGGGAAACCTATAAATTTATCCTTATTTTGATAAATTCACTGGATATTGAATTATTGTCTAATAGTATTTTCCTTTAAGCACTTTCATTACATCATTCCACTGCCTCCTGTCCTCCATGCTTTCTGATGAGAAATCAGCTCTTAATCTTTTGAGGATGCTTTGTATATGATGAGCCAAGTATATACCTGTCTCTTGCTAATTTCATGCTTCACTTTGGCCTTGGCTTTTCATAGTTTGATTGTGGTGTATCTATGTGCCAATCTCTTTGACTTCATCCTATCTGGAAATTAATTGTATTTTTGTATGCACAGATTGTCACTAAATTTGGGAAGACTTTTGTCACTATTTTTTAAATTACTTCTGAATTTTCTCCTCTCCTTATTAGACTACCATTATTCATATTTGGTACATCTTTAAATGCAGACCATTTTCTCCAGGTGGTGCAAGTAGGTGAAGTCAGAGAGATTTGAAGTATGAAGAAGACTTGATGCACCATCATCAGTTTGAAAATGGAAGAGGCCATTTAATGAGGAATGTCAGCAGTTTCTAGAAACTGAGAGCATCTCCATATGACACCACCCATCAAGGAATTGGAAACTTTAGTCTTACATCCACAGGAAACTGAATTTTTCTATTAATTAAATCAGCTTAGAAGAAGATTCCAAGCTCCAGATGATAAAACAGTAAGCTGACACTCTGATTTCAAACATACTGTGCTATACTTCTAACCTACAGAACTGTGAGCTAATAAATGGGTGCTGTTTGCAATATTAAGTTTGTTAAGCAGTAATATATTTCTTCATAGCACTTGTTTCAATCACCCGTTTTCTTATATATTCATTTTTCTTTTTTTAGTGTTCTGACTCTCCCCACTAAAATGAAAGGAGTAATTTTTCTTGTTTTGCCTCATATGTAAGCCCTGAATCTATTCTGTGGCCATTTTCTTTTGTTCTCTTGGCTCAAAAATTAACCATAGTAAATGAGAATGAAAAAGAAAGTCAATTAAATGTTCATCTTGGTTTTTGGGTACTCTAAGGACTAATGAGAAATACGTAATTTACCTCAGGGTATTAGTTTTGGGGCCAAAAAGAGGAATTTTGCCTCAGTAATCCAGAGTGTGGTCACCTTTCCATATCACTAAAAGGAGTAGAGAGTTGGGCAGAATACTGAGAAATTGATGGTTTCATTGAAAAGGAGTGAGCATGTATACAAAGGAACCATTCAAATGATTACATCAGACAAACTTTTTCAGATTACACAAATTCAGTTTTCCCCCTTATTACCCAGTGCAGAAGGCAGGCATTAATGATGAAGATCAGATCACTCACAGACCATTAAATAAACCAAAGTGCTTGTGCAGCCTGAGGAGCATGAGTGCATTTGTGATCTCAGTACACCTTCTCCACCAGCTCCTCTTCTGCCCACCTTCTTATTAGTCTATATTAATGGGGATTGGGATATCCTTGCCTTTCTTCTTTAAACCAGGAAACTTTTTGATCTCCATAAATGGACTTCCAAAACAGAGCACAGAAAGAGAAGTGGACAAGACAGACAGAGTGAAGTAACTGATGAGAGCTGTTGCTGCAGTGAGTAGAGCCTCCTTTAGGCCTTTCTTGCCCTCCACAAGTAATGCCTAACTCGATAATCCTTTAATGACATGGACCTCATTTCCCTTGGCCTGAGCCCTGGAACTTAGCTTCAGAAAATATTTCCAGAGCCAGAAAATGAAACCTGGAGGAACATGCAGAAAGTCACTATTTTTCAATAAAATTTTTGTTTTACAATACTTTACAGAAAGTTGCAAACTTTACAGAAAAGTTGCAAAGACCGTTCCCATATACATTTTATTGTGTTTCCCCTGTTTTAACATCTTTCATAACCCTGGTATACTTTTCAAAACTAAGAAATTAATGTTGGTACTCTTATCCAAACTACAGATTTTTAGATTTCCTTAGTTTTTACATCAATATTCTTTCTCTTTCAGGATTCCATTTAGTCATCATGTTTCCTTATCCTCTTTTGTCTCCTCTGGACTGTGACTGTTTCTTGGTCTTTCCTTATTTTTTAACGACTTTGACAGTTTTAAACAGTGCCAGTCAAGTATTTTGTAGAATGTCCCTCAATTTGGGTTTACCTGGCATTTTCTCAAGATTAAACTTGGATTATGGGTAAAAAAAATTTCTTTCTTATTTTCTTAAATATGTAAATGATGTCAGTTCCTCAGTAAGAACTTAGACATATGAGAGACAATTACAACAGTTTCTGAAAGACATAGAAATCTCCCCAAAGATTTCTTAATCATCATGCTTGCTCCTAAGAAAATACATTTTCAGAGAAGTCCATCCACTTCTGTATCAAAAGAAGGAATAATCATCCTCATATACTTTCATCTACTGGTTACTGCCCTGAAAATGTCTATGAAATGATTATAAATAAGGGCAAAACTTATTTATTGGAGGGAAAGCCCACTCCATGAATATCATTTTGGCAGATTTAAGATGGGAACAATTCTTTAACATTTCTCTCATTGACAGGTGGCATTTGGGTTTGCCTGGTGCTGCTTTGACCAGTGGCAGAAATAACACAATGTCAGTTCTAGGCCTAGTCCTTAAGAAAACTGTCAGCTTCTGCTTTAGACATGTGTAGGACATGTTCATTTGATACATTTATATATTGCAATATGATTGCTATTGTAGCATTAACTAATACTTCTATCATATCACAGAATTATCATTAAGAACTAGTCTCAGTAACTTTGATTTGTCTTTTATTTTTCTTGCCTCATTACTCTTGATAGGACTTCCAGTATTGTGCTGAATAAAGCTGGTGAAAGTGGGAATCTTTATCTTGCTCCTAATCTTAAAGGAAAAGTTTTCAGTTTTTCACAGTTGTTTTAAGATTTTAGCTGTAGGATTGTCTCATATGGACTTTATAATGTTGAGGTACATTCTTTCTACATCCTGCTTTTTGTTTTTATTATGAAATGATCTTGCATTTTGTCAAATGCTTTTTCTGAATCTATTGAGATAATTATATGGTTTTTATCTTTCATTCTATTAAAATAATGTATCATATTTATTGATTTGTATATGCTGAACCTCAGGAATATGAAAATTCCTGAATCTCAGAAATAAGTCCCACTTGATGATGCTTTTAATGCACTGTTGAATTCAGTTTGTTAATATTTTGTCAAGAATTTTTGTATCTATATTCATCAGGGATTTCAACCTGTAATTTTCTTTTCCTGTAGTGTCTTTAACTGGCTTTGGTGTCAGGGTAATGTTGGCCTCAACATTAGAATGAATTTGGAAGTGTTCCTTCCTCCTGAATTTTTTGGAGAAGTTCAAGGAGGATTTGTGTTAATCCTTGTTTAAATGTTCAGAAGTCACTTGTGAAACCATCTGGTCCTGGCTTTTCATTACTGCTTCAATCTTCTTACTTGTCTTTGTTCAGATTCTTTATTTCTTTATTTCTTCAAGATTTAGTCTTTGAAGGTTGTATGTTTCTAGGAATTAATCTATTTCTTCTGGATTATCCTGTTGGTTAGGCTCTGTGTCAATGTGGACTGCTTTTTGGGATCCCTGGTTGGGCAAGTCTGCTGGTTCTGCTCTACAGTCATACAGGACCACTAAGTAGGCCCCATATATCACTTCTGGTCACTCAGGGTGACATGTTATGTTCCCTGTCAGGGAAGTGCCACTGGGTGGACTCTGTTTGGGCAGGCTGTCTCTGCAATTGCTCCTGGTGGGGTGAGGCCTCAGTTTGTGTTCTCAGCTGAATGGTGCTGCTTGCTTGACTCCATGTTCAGGCAGAGCCACTGGCTGTGCTTTACAATCAGTCAGACCCTCAGGCTTTTTCTGCAGTCAGGTTGGGTCACAGGCTATGCCCTGAAATTGTGTGTGGTAACAGGCTGGCCTCCACTGTTGAGGAAGGTTGCTGGCTGGGTTCTCTGGTTGAGTGAAGGTTCCAGCTATACCTTACAGTTGATCAGGACTGGAAATTGTGCTCTCTGGTCTGGCAGAGTTGCTGTCCATGCTCAGGTGGGGCTACAGGGTATGCTCTACAATTAAGTAGGCTCACTGGCTGGGCTCCTTGTCTAGGTGAAGCTGCAGGTTGTGCTCAGTTAATTGGGCAAGACCATGAGATGAGCTCTGTGGCCAGGAAGTACCATAGACAGGGCTCTGATGTTCCCAGGATCCCTGTTCAAATTTCCTGGTCAGTCAGGGCTGGAGGATATTCTCAGCTGTTGGATGGGGCTGCTGCCTTGCTTTCCCGCCCTGGTAGGTCGTAGGATATGCCCTGGACTGCTTAGCTTCACAAGCCAGGCTTCCTGGTCAGGTGGAACTGGAGGCTATACACATTTGTGTGGGACTGCTCTATCAATTTTTTTCCCTCATGTATTTTGATGCTCTATCATTTTGTGTACACACATTAAAGATTTTTACATCTTCTTGGAGAAAATTGATCTGTTTATCGTTATGTAATACTTGTCACTATAATTTTCTAGCTTTAAAGCCTTCTTCATTTGAAATAAATATATAGCTTCTCCAGATTTCTTTTGATTGTTGTTGGCATGGTATATCTTCCTCTTTCCCTTTTGTTTCATTAATTTTTCTATTGAACTATAGTTGATACACAGTAGTATTTTGGTTTTAAGTGTACAACATAGTGATTTGACAGTTATATGCATTATTAAATGCTTACCACAATAAGTATAGTTACCATCTGTCAACACAAAGATATTACAGTATTATTAACTATAGTCCCTATGTTGTAGTTTCATTCCTGTGACTAACTTATTTTATAATTGGAATTTTGTGCCTCTTTATCCTCTTCACCTATTCACCCATCCTCCCAACATCCTCCCTTATGGCAACCAGCATTCCCATCTTTGTGTCTGTGAGTCTCTGTTTGATTTGTTTTGTATCTTAGGTTCCACATATAAGTAAAATCATTTGGTATTTGTCTTTTTCTCCTGGCTTATTTCACTTAGCGTAATAGCCTTTAGATCCATCTAGGTTGTTCCAAATAACAAAATTTCATTCTTTGTTATGGCTGAATAATATACCAGTGTATATATGTACCTCCATTCCTTTACTTTTAATCTGTGTATTTTATATTTAAAGTGGTTTTGTGGAGACCCTAACATGGAACCCATGTAACTGGGTCTGCCTTTTTGATTCACTCTAACAATTTCTGTATTTTAACTGTTGTAGTTAGACCATTGATATTTAAAGTGATTATTGATATAGTTGGATTAATATATTCACCATATTTGTTATTATATTATAATTATTGCCCTTGTTCTTACTTTTTGTCTTTTTTGCCTTTTGTGGCTTTAAATGAATATTTATTTTATTTTCTCTCCTGTGTTAGCATATAAATTTCTTTGTTTCTTTCTTTTTTTTTACTTTTTTAGTGGTTGCCCTAGAATTTGAAATATACATTTACAGCTAATCCAAGTCCACTTTCAAACAACAGTCTACCACAAGATGGGTAATGTAAGTACCTTATTAAAACAAAGCATTCCTTTCTTAACTCTTCTCTCCCTGCTAGGGTCATTGCTGCCATTTATATCATTTACATGTAAACAATAATGATCAACTGCATTGTTGCTATTATTATTTGAACATACTACCTGTTCAATAAGGAATAAGGAAAATAAGTTTTTACTTTTACCTTTATATATTCTTTCTCTAAGTTTCTATATGTAGTTCTGAGTCTCTCACATAATTTTCTTTCTGAACAACTTCTTTTAACATTTCTTGCAAGGCATGTTAATTGTCAATAAATTTCCTCAATTTTTGTTTGAGAAAATCTTTATCTCTCCTTCACTTTTGGGTAATAATTTCACATGATATAGATTTTTAAGTTGTTTTTTCCCCCTATCAACACCTTTAATATTTTCATTTCACTCTCTTCTTCCTTTTATGGTTTCTGAGGAGATGTAGGATATATTTCTTACCTTTGCTCTTCCATAAATTTTTCCCTCTAGTTTTTTAAAAGACTTTTTTCTTTATCTTCGATTTTGTGCACTCTGAGTATGATATGCCTAGGTGTAGATTTTTCCATTCATTCTGCTTGGTGTTCTCTGAGCCTCCTAGATCTGTGGTTTTAGGTGACCCTAATTTACAGAAATTTTCATTTGTTAATTTAAATATTATTTCTCTTACTTTCTTCTCCTTCTTGAATTATCATTACATGTATGTTACCCATTTTGGGTTTTTTACTGTTCTTGAATTCCTGTTTTTCTTTTATCTTTTTGCTTTTCAGTTTTGCAAATTTCTATTGATATATCCTGAAACTCAGATTCTTTCCTCTGCCATGTCCTTTCTGCTATAGATGCATCAAAGACCTGGCATTCTTCATTCTTGTTATATTTTTTATCTCCAGCATTTCATTTTAATTATTTCTTAGGATTTCCCTCTCTTGCCTTATATTATATTCTTACATGTTGTCTATTTTTTCCATTATAGCCCTTAACATATTAATTATAGTTGTTTCAACTTCAGTCTGATAGTTCCAATATCCCTTCCACATCTAGATATATTTCTGATTTTTGCTCTTCACACTGTGTTTTTCTTCCCTTTTAGTATGCTTTGTTATTTTATTTTGAAAGCATGCATAATGTAGTGCATAAAAAGAGTAGGCCTTTAGTATGAAGTGCTGTGGTATGGGGAGAAAGGAAATATTCTGTAGTCCTATGTTAGGTCTCAGTTTTTTAGCGAGCCTATATCCCTGGACTTTGAATTTGACAATTGCTTCTTAGTTTTCTCTCTCTCTTTTTTTCACCCCCTCAGGTGGTACAGATTACCTCTGATAAAACCCCAATAGGTTTGTCTCTGGTAAAATAGTTCCTCTTGAGGGAAGTCCTCACTAAGAGTAGAATTCTGTGGCATGTTTCAAAATTTTTACTTTTCACCTCCTCTTGCCAGAAGCCCGAGTGTATTTTTCTCCACTTTTCTGTGAAAACCTGACATAGCTCTGAGTCAGGTGGGGGCAAGTGTGGGGGCATCTCTAAAACTATAATTTTGACTCTCATACTTAGACTTTTAACTTTCACACTTGTCCACACTGAGCTTCCAGCAATTGATCAATTAAAGTCCAGGTTTTCTACCTCTTTGGTGGTTCACATGGAGGCTTCTGCTCATAGATTTCTGCTCTGGTAAGTTGTGATTTTCTGTATCTGCTGTCTCTCTCCAATTTTAGGGACAGTAGTTTGTTCTGTGACCTCACTTCTCTTTCATATTAAGAATTGTTGATTTCTCAGTTTGTTCATCTTTTTACATCTTGTTGGATGGAGTGATAACTTTTAAGCAACTTACATGACTGACTAGAAATCAGAAGTCCCTGTATCTTTTTGTCTTTTATCAAGCATTCTTTTATTTTTCTCTATTTCTAGTACAGTCATAAACCCAGTCAACCGAGCTGAGTAACACTTTTTTTCACACATTCTCCTCCAAAAAATTCAACCCCACAACATGGGCTAATATTCATAGGAAAATTATATCTGAAATGAAAATGAAAATCAGTGATTGATCATATAACCAGATTTATAGCTTGAGTGTAATTCTATTGCTCATGTGAGCTCTACTCCAACAAACAGGGCAACCAAGCGATACTCTTCTCTAAATATTATACATTATAACTTGCTAAATTATTGACAAAATTGTCTAAGTTAGTGCAAAATAATGCTGGAAACACAAAACATATAAAAAATGTACCTGGTCCTAAATCATAAGGAGACTGGCCTGGTGCACACTTATATATACACACCACACTCACAACACATAAATTCCATGAAAATATTATTTGCTTATTATAATACTGGATCTGTAAGTTCCTAATATATATTTCAATTATTTTATCAGTACTTGGTGTGGGGACTAAGCTAAAATCCAAAATTCAAAGAAAAGATTATTTCTCAGTCTTACTTGACATAAAAATCACTGGATAGGCAATATATATCTAATGGTTTGATCTATCTTGAACATTTCCTTTATCTTTTATGAACTCCCATAACTTACTTTGCATGATGGAGCACCTATGCACTCTTTAATCCATTTGTATATGATTAGATTTTGACACTGAAACAAATGTTTACTTCTCAACTACAGAGGCTGGGTGGTATTCTGTTTCTCTTATCTTCCCTATAAGTATCTAAATAGGCTTATGGCACCCTATGTGGGATTTACAGAGAAAAAAGACAAAGGTGGTTGACTAGCTGACTGAGTGTAGCTACTAGAATAACATGTTGAGACCCAAACTTGATGTAGGGAAACATTGGGTCAGTGAAGGGCTTGATTTTATTTCCCATCACATTAAAAGTTGTGAGATCCCACTCCTAAATGGGGATAAATATGTGCTCACACCTATAACGTTCTAATTAGGATTATGTGAGATAAGAAATGTAAATTCTGAGTGCCTGAAAGTGGTACACGGGTTGATGGGACCTGTTCTTATCATTTGACCTCCATGTCACAGAGTATTAGTGGGTAAATTCATTAGAAGAGTGGGCTGTGGAGGTAAACTTCCTGGGTTTATATCATAGCAATTCTATGTCACTAACTTTGTGACCTTGCTTCTCATTTCTCCACTTGTTGAAGGATGATATGATATCTAGCATACAAAGTTACTGGTATGATCAAATGAGATAAAACAGGAAATATTCAGCAGAGTTCTGTACTCAAAAATGCAATCAGTTTGCCTCAGCTGTTATGATCATTGTCATACACATACAAACACACACACACACACACACACACTGACTCCCCCTATTCAGTCTAAGACCTTTCAGTTAAAAGTAAGAAGGCTTTTTTTTTTTCTGTCTACTCCACTGATTCTGAGACAAGCCTGACAAGGTCATTTTTAACTCTCAAGCTCTTTGATAGTATCACAAGAGAAGAATCATTATCACATTAATTTGCACATTCTGAGGTCCATTCAGGCTTCACAAGAGATTGTCATGGAAAACAAAACATCTTAAACTTAACAAAATTTTTAAATGACACAGTGATTTCCTGTATCCTGTGCAGCATACATGAGATTGCTGTTCACATATATCATAAGAGGGGCACCAGATAACAAGGAATGACCCTGAACCAGAGGCACGAGTACCAACACTTGTCTGCTCCCTACGTGGAGAGAGATGCTGTATTAGATAATTTTATTACTCTTTCTATAGCTGCATCCCAACCAGTTGCCTAATCCTGTGGCCAAGACTTATTCCTTGCTTTTATGACCTATACCTTCAAGCTTGAAGCAACCTTGGGTAATTCCCAGATTTGTCAAACAGTCCTAAATTTTACAGAAGTTATACCTTATGCCTGATTTTCATATGATTTTGTCATTCGTACTTCAAAATCTTTCTGCCTTTATGGAATTCCACATAATATCTAGTCTACCAGGAACTTCCTTCCTGTTTTCTAGAACCATAATAGATTTTTTAAAGGTGTATTTTTCCTTTCATTTCTAGTACTTTAGGGCTGGAGCGATTTAAGCCTGGATATTTTTTTTTTGCAATCATTAATCTACAATTACATGAAGAACACTATGTAGACCAGGCTCCCCCCACTCACCAAATCCCGCACACACACCCCACTACAGTCACTGTTTATCAGCGAAGCAAGATGCTGTATAATCACCACCTGTCTTCTCTGTGTTGTACAGCCCTGCCCGTACCCCAACAAAACACTATATGTGCTAATCCTAATGCCCCCTATCTTTTTCCCCACCCTCATCCCTCCCTTCTCACCCATCATCCCCAGTCCCTTTCCCTATGGTAACTGTTAGTCCATTCTTGGGTTCTGTAATTCTGCTGCTGTTTTGTTCCTTCAGTTTTTCTTTGTTCTTTTACTCCACATATGAGTGAAATCATTTGCTACTTGCCTTTCTCCACCTGGCTTATTTCACTGAGCATAATACCCTCTAGCTCCATCCATGGTGTTACAAATGGTAGGATTTGTTTTCTTCTTATGGCTGAATAATATTCCATTCTGCATACGTACCACACCTTCTTTATCCATTCATCTACTGATGGACACTTAGGTTTCTTCCATTACTTGGCTATTGTAAATAGTGCTGCAATAAACATAGAGATGCATCTGTCCTTTCCAAACTGGGCTGCTGAATTCTTAGACTAAATTCCTAGAAATGGAATTCCTGGGTCAAATGGTATTTCTATTGTGAGCATTTTGAGGAATCTCCATACTGCTTTCCACAATGGTTGAACTAATTTACATTCCCACCAGCAGTGTAGGAGGGTTCCCCTTTCTCCACAACCTTGCCAACATTTGTTGTTGTTTGTCTTTTGGATGGTAGCCATCCTTACTGGTGTGAGATGGTATCTCATTGTGGTTTTAATTCACGTTTCTCTGATGACAAGCGATGTGGAGCATCTTTTCATGTGTCTGCTGGCCATCTGAATTTATTCTTTAGAGAACTGTCTATTCAGCTCCTCTGCCCATTTTTTAATTGGATTATTTGTTTTTTGATTGTTCAGGTTTGTGAGCTCTTTATATATTTTGGATGTCAACTCTTTATTGAATCTGTCATTTATAAATATATTCTCCCATACTGTAGGATACCTTTTTGTTCTATTGATGGTGTCCTTTCTGTACAGAAGCTTTTCAGCTTCATATAGTCCCACTTGTTCATTTTTGCTTTTGTTTCCCTTGCATGGGGAAATATGTTCAAGAAGAGGTCACTCATGTTTATGTCTAAGAGATTTTTGCCTATGTTTTTTTCTAAGAGTTTTATGGTTTCATGACTTACATTCAGGTCTTTGATCCATTTCGAATTTACTTTTGAGTATGGAGTTAGACAGTGATCCAGTTTCATTCTCTTACATGTAGCTGTCCAGTTTTGCCAGCAGCATCTGTTGAAGAGACTCTCATTTCCCCATTGTATGTACATGGCTCGTTTATTGAATACTAATTGACCATAAATGTTTGGGTTAATGTTTGGAGTCTCTATTCTGTTCCATTGGTCTGTGGCTCTGTTCTTCTGCCAGTACCAAATTGTCTAGATTACTGTGGCTTTGTAGTAGAGCTTGAAGTTGGGGAGTGAGAACCCCTCACTTTATTTTTCCTTCCCAGGATTACTTTAGTTATTTGGGGTCTTTGGTGTTTCCATATGAATTTTTGAACTATTTGTTCCAGTTCACTGAAGAACGCTGTTGGTAATATGATAGGGATTGCATCGAATCTGTATATTGCTTTCGGCAGGATGGCCATTTTGACAATATTAATTCTTCCTAGCCAGGACCACGGGATGAGTTTCCATTTGTTAGTGACCTTTGTAATTTCTCTTAAGAGTGTCTTATAGTTTTCAGGGTATAGGTCTTTCACTTCCTTGGTTAGGTTTATTCCTAGGTATTTTATTCTTTTTGATGCTATTGTGAATGAAATTGTTTTCCTGATTTCTCTTTTTATTAGTTCATTGTTAGTATATAGGAAAGCCACAGATTTCTGTGTGTTAATTTTGTATCCTACAACTTTGCTGAATTCTGATATTAGTTCTAATAGTTTTGGAGTGGAGTCTTTAGGGTTTTTTATGTACAATATTATGTCATCTGCAAATAGTGACAGTTTAACTTCTTCTTTACCAATCTGGATTCCTTGTATTTCCTTGTTTTGTCTAATTGCTGTGCCTAGGACCTACAGTACTATGTTGAATAGCAGGGGGGAAAGTGGTCATCCCTGTCTTGATCCCGATCTCAGAAGAAAAGCTTTCATCCTCTTGTTGTTCAGTATGATGTTAGCTGTGGGTTTATCATATATGGCCTTTATTATGTTGAGGAACTTGCCCTCAGTGCCCATTTTGTTGAGAGTTTTTATCAAGAATGGATGTTGAATTTTGTTGAATGCTTTTTCAGCATCTATGTAGATCATCACGTGGTTTTTTGTCCTTCTTTTTGTTGATGTGGTGGATGATGTTGATGGATTTTCGAATGTTGTACCATCCTTGCGTCCCTGGGATGAATCCCACTTGGTCATGGTGTATGATCCTTTTGATGTATTTTTGAATTCGGTTTGCTAATATGTTGTTGAGTATTCTTGCATCTATGTTCATCAGGTGTATTAGTCTGTAGTTTTCTTTTTTGATGGGGTCTTTGCCTGGTTTTGGTATTAGGGTGATTTTGGCTTCATAGAATGAGTTTGGGAGTATTCTCTCCTCTTCTATTTTTTGGAAAACTTTAAGGAGAATGGGTATTATGTTTCCTCTGTATGTCTGATAAAATTCCGAGGTAAATCCATCTGGCCCAGGGGTTTTGTTCTTGGGTAGTTTTTTAATTACCGGTTCAATTTCTTTTCTGGTAATTGGTCTGTTTGGATTTTCTGTTTCTTTCTGGGTCAGTCTTGGAAGGTTGTATTTTTCCAGAAAGTTGTCCATTTCTCCTAGGTTTTCCAGCTTGTTAGCATATAGGTTTTCACAGTATTGTCTAATAATTCTTTGTATTTCTGTGGGTTCTGTCGTGATTTTTCCTTTCTCGTTTCTGATTCTGTTGATGTGTGTTGACTCTCTTTTTCTCTTAATAAGTCTGGCTAGAGGCTTATCTATTTTGTTTATTCTCTTGAAGAACCAGCTCTTGGTTTCATTGATTTTTTTCCTGTTGTTTTATTCTTTTCAATTTTATTGATTTTTTCTCTGATCTTTATTATGTCCCTCCATCTGCTGACCTTAGGCCTCATTTGTTCTTTTTCCAATTTCGATAATTGTGACATTAGGCTATTCATTTGGGATTGTTCTTCCTTCTTTAAATATGCCTGCATTGCTATATACTTTCCTCTTAAGACTGCTTTCGCTGCCTCCCACAGAAGTTGGGGCTTTGTGTTGTTGTTGTCATTTGTTTCTATATATTGCTGGATCTCCATTTTAATTTGGTCATTGATCCATTGATTATTTCGGAGCATGTTGTTAAGCCTCCATGTGTTAGTGAGCCCTTTTGCTTTCTTTGTACAGTTATAATTTCTAGGGTTATACCTTTGTGGTCTAAAAAGTTGGTTGGTAGGATTTCAATCTTTTGGAATTTACTGAGGCTCTTTTTGTTGCCTAGTATGTGGTCTATTCTGGAGAATGTTCCATGTGCACTTGATAAGTATGTGTATGCTGTTTCTTTTGGATGTAGAGTTCTATATATGTCTATTAGGTCCATCTGTTCTAGTGTGTTGTTCAGTGCCTCTGTGTCCTTACTTATTTTCTGTCTGGTGGACCTGTCCTTTGGAGTGAATGGTGTGTTGAAGTCTCCCAAAATGAATGCATTGCATTCTATTTCCTCCTTTAATTCTGTTAGTATTTGTTTCACATATGTTGGTGCTCCTGTATTGAGTGTATATATATTTATAATGGTTATATTCTCTTGTTGGACTGAGCCCTTTATGATTATGTAATGTCCTTCTTTATCTCTTGTTACTTTGTTTGTTTTGAAGTCCATTTTGTCTGATACTAGTATTGCAACACCTGCTTTTTTCTCCCTGTTGTTTGCATGAAATATGTTTTTCCATCCCTTGACTTTTAGTCTGTGCATGTCTTTGGGTTTGAGGTGAGTCTCTTGTAAGCAGCATATAGATGGGTCTTGCTTTTATATCCATTCTGTTATTCTGTGTCTTTTGATTGGTACATTCAGTCCATTTACATTTAGGGCGATTATTGAAAGATATGTACTTATTGCCATTGCAGGCTTTAAGTTTGTGGTTACCAAAGGTACAGGGTCAGCTTCTTTACTATCTTACTGTATAACTTAACTTGCTTATTGAGCTATTATAAACATTGTCTGATGATTCTTTACTTCTCTCCCTTCTTATGCCTCCTCCTCCATTCTTCATATGCTGGGCGTTTTGTTCTGTGCTCTTTTTAGGAGTGCTCCCATCTAGAGCAGTCCTTCTAAGATACCCTGCAGAGATGGTTTGTGGGAGTCAAATTCCTTCAACTTTTGCTTGTCTGGGAATTGTTTAATCCTTCCTTCATATTTAAATGATAATCGTGCTGGATACAGTATTCTTGGTTCAAGGCCCTTCTGTTTCATTGCTTTAAATATATCATGCCATTCTCTTCTGGCCTGTAAGGTTTCTGTTGAGAAGTTCGATGATAGCCTGATGGGTTTTCCTTTGTAGGTGACCTTTTTTTTCTCTCTAGCTGTCATTAATACTCTTTCCTTGTCTTTGATCTTTGCCATTTTAATTATTATGTGTCTTGGTTTTGCCCTCCTTGGGTCCCTTGTCATGGGAGCTCTGTGTGATTCTGTGGTCTGATAGGCCATTTCCTCCCCCAGTTTTTGGAAGTTTTCAGCAATTATTTCTTCGAAGACACATTCTATCCCTTTTTCTCTCTCTTCTCTGGTACTCCTATAATGTGAATATTGTTCTGTTTGAATTGGTCACACATTTCTCTTAATATTCTTTCATTCCTGGAGATCCTTTTATCTCTCTCTGCATCACCTTCTCTGCGTTCCTGTTCTCTGAGTTCTAGTCCATTAATGGTCTCTTGCATCTCGCCCATTCTGCTTTGAAGTCCTTCCAGAGATTGTTTTATTTCTGTATTCTCCCTCCTTAGTTCTTGCATATTTCTCTGCAAGTCGATGAGCATGGCTATGACTTTTGTTTTGAATTCTTTTTCAGTAAGATTGGTTAAATCTATCTTCCCAGATTCCTTCTCAGGGGAGGATGTTGAATATGTCTGGGTTAGTCTGGTCTGGATCATATTTTTTTGCCTTTTCATGTTGATAGATGCAGTGGTATGCTGTTGACTTGTCTATCAGCTGGCAAAGTCAAGATTCTTTCTACTTGCTCCTGGCCTTTCTTTACTGGGACAACAGCGACTCCTAGTGGCTTGTGTTGGGCAGTTGTGTGTAGACTGGTCTCGGTTTCTTGCCCAGCGGATATGGTGGAAGCTCCCTTGCTGTGGGCATGGCCAGCCTCAGGCTGCTGTGCTATGGTGGGTCTGTGCCAGAGGGGGAATGGGTGGGGGACTGTTTATCGCTTTGAGGGATCTCAGAGCTGCTGCCCAAGGGGTTAGGGCGCCCGGAGTTCCCCAGGATTCCCAGCTGCTGGTCTAAGTGTCCCGGGATGCTTTCGTCCAGCTGTGGGTTCCCTGTCCCTTTAAGACTTTCAAAAATCACTCACTTTTCTTTGTCCCAGGGGCGCCGGCTGCAGGGACCTGCTTGCAGGTTTTACTGTCCCATTTCGCTAGTTTCCTGCACTCCTTGCACTGTGTGTCTGCACTCTGGGTGCAGATGGCTAGGGCTGGGTGTTTAGCAGTCCTGGGCTCCCTTTCTCTCCCTGCTCCGACTCCTCTCCTCCCACCGGGAGCTTGGGTGAGGGGTGATTGGGTCCCGCTGGGCTGCGGCTTTTATATCTTACCCCCTTCGCGAGGTGCTGGGTTCTCGTGGGTGTGGATGTAGTCTGGCTGTTGTCCTATATCTTCTGGTCTCTCTTTTAGGGATAGTTGTATTTGTTGTATTTTCAAAAATATATATGTTTTTGGGAGGAGACTCCCACTGTCCTACTCACGCTGCCATCTTGGCTCTGTCTCCAAGCCTGGAGATTTTTGTTGAAAGGTTTTTAACTACAATTTCAAAATTTTTAATACATATATGGACTATTTAGGTTATACCATTCTTCTTCAATAAGCTTTGGTAGTTTTTGTCCTTCCAGGAATTTGTTCACTTCCTCTAAAATGTTGAATTTAATGACTTAAAACCCTAGGGAGAGTTACAAAATCACAAGGGAAGACAGCAAGAGGAGAAAGAACAGAGAAGAACTATAAAAACAACCAGCCAGAAAACAATAAACAAAGTAGCAATAAATACATATCTATAAATAATTACTTTAAATATAAAATGAACTGAATGCTCCAATCAAAAGACATAAGGTGGCTGAATGGTTAAAAAAAGCAAGACCCATCTATATGCGGCCAAAAAAGACTCACATAGGATTTAAAGACAGACAAAAAGTAAAGGGATGGTAAAAGATATTCCATGCAAATGGAAATGAAAAGAGAGCTGGGGTAGCAATATTTACATGAGACTAAATAGACCTTAAAACCAAGACTGTAGCAAGAGACAAAGAAAGGCATTACATAATCGTAAAGAAATCATCAAGAGTATAAAACCAACAAGAGGATATAGCATTTGTACATATTTATGTACAAAAGAGGGGGCAACTAAACATACAGCAATACTAACAGACATAAAGAAAGATACTGGAGAAATATAATAGTAGGGGCTTTACAACCTACTTACATCAATAGATAGATCATCCAGACAGATCAATAAGGAAACAGTGATATTCAATGACACTTTAGACCAGATGGACTTAAGAGAGATATACAGACCATTCCAAACAAAATGCATATTCTTTTCATGTGCACATAGAATATTCTCCAGGTAAGATTGATTGTTAGGCAAAAAAACAGGTTTCAATAAATTTAAGAAGGTTGAAATCATATCAAGTACCTTTTCAGACTAAAACAAGAAGAAATAATAAACCAATTACAAAAATAAAACTGGAAAAAAAACAAAATAATATGCAACTGAATAACTAAAGGAGTCAAATAAGAAATCAAAAAAGCTGGCAGATACCAATGTGGGAATTCCCAGGAGCAACTCAAAACGTACAGGGGGAACACGCACATGCACAGTGCCTAATCCTGACTGCCAGCAGGGTCAGGGAGTGCTGACTCCAGAATTCCAGGGAGAAGCCCAGAGTGCACAGGGACAAGGGAGAATGTGCAAGGAGCCTGACACTACATCACCAGAGAAACTTGGTAGGCACTTAATCTGGAAATTCCTCAGAGCAGTCCCAACTGCCCCAGAGCATGCATGGGCATATGAGTGAGTGAGGAGACATGGAGACTAAGCTGGTGCCAATTCAGGAGTAACCTGGAGTGTACCACCAACCCACTGATGGCTTACCACCTTTTCCCTAACAGCACAGAATTCACAGGTGTATACCCAAGAACCCTCCAATGGGACTCCAAAGTCATGCCTCTGGGACCATGCTCTGGAGGCCCCAACACCAGATAAACCCCATCTCACACTTACTTAGTCTCCAGTTTTCCAAAACCACAAGGCACACAGTCTACACAGTGGAATCTCCTACACAAACCAGCCCTTCAAGACTGGTAGAGAGAGCCATTTGAATATAAATAACCAAGCACAGCAAGTCATATAAAATGAGGAGATAGAGGAATATGCTCAAAATGACACAACAAAGGGAAAAAAACAATCTACTTGAAAAAGAATTTAAAGCAATGGTTATAGAGGACTCTGGGAAGGTGGTATAGTACAGAGAGCCCAAATCCACCTTCTTGCATATACACACCAAATTTGCACATACACAGTATTTCATCCTGAAGAAAAATGGAGCCCAAAGTGAACACCTTCTATACAACTTTTAAAAAGCCCAAACAGCAGGTTAGATAGAGACATAATAACTGTGGGAACCCCATCCACAGCACAGCCACTGGCAGAGGGGTGGGGGAGGGATATCCCTGGGAGATCCAGGTGTGGACTCCCTGTCCACAGGTGCAGAAAAACAGTCTTGATGTTTAAAATGAAACTAGACCATAAGTGAAAGAACATAAGTTTCAGAACTAAACATTCACTGCTTGGCAAGGAAACCATGGGTGCAATCCAAGATTGGAAGAGCCAGCCAGCACCACTGTTTGAGTTCCTTCTGCACATCTTTGGGTGGTTGAAAGCCAAATCTGGGTGTGATCCAGTAGTTCTGCCTTGTTGCTTGCTATTCTCCACTGGTCCAGCCCCCATCAGCAGGACCAGAATGTTCCCTGGATCACAGGGATGGTGCAAAAATCTGCCAACTTCTGCCACCAAGGCAACTCCTCAGAGCACAGTAGGGAAAGCATGTGCTGGGACTGACCCCAGGTCATGAGTGGGACCTGTTGGGCAATGAAGAGGGAAATCCCCAGAACAGCTCAGAGAGCACAAACACCATGGGGAAACATGTGCACGGAGAGCCTGAGCCCAGCCACCAGCAAAACCAGCAGCCACTGATGCAGGAATTTCCCAGAGCAGCCCAGAGTTTGCAGGGGCCTTGAGGGAATGCCTATGTGCACAGTGCCTCATTGTGGCTACCAGCAGGGACTGTGGGTGCCAATGCAGGAATTCCCAGGAGCTGTCCAGAGAGCTTAAGGGAAAAGGGAGAATGTGCATGGAGCCTGACTCCATGCCACCAACAGGACCTGGTAGGTGCCCAATACAAGAATTCTCCTTAGTGGTCCCAAGAAGCCCAGAGTAATCATGGGCATATGGATGAGGACGAACATAAGATTTAGCTGGCCCAATCTGGGGGTTACCTGGAGTACACCCCTAACCTGCCACTAGCCCACTGCCCTCCACCAGCCAGTGCAGAAATTACAGGTGTCCACCTAAGAGCTCTTCTAAAGGTCTCCCAAAGCCATGCCCACGGGACCACATCCTGGGAGCTCCACAACCAGAAAAAAACCATCTCATACTTGCCTTCCAACTTGCCAAAACCACAAGGCACACCCAATCTACACAGGAGACTCTCCTACATAAGGCCAGTCTTTCAAAACCAGGAAAGTGAGCCTTTTCAACCAATTCATGGAACCAAGAACACAATGTCATACAAAATGAGGAGATAGAAAAATTAGCTCCAAATGACCAAATGAGAAAAAAACTCAGAAAAATAGCTAAATGAAATAGAGTTAACCAATCCACCTGACAAAGCGTTTAAAGTAGTGGTTTTAAAGATACTCACTGGACTTGTGAAAATAATAGTGTTACTCAAGGCAGAATGTAACAAAGAGACACAAAGTCTAATGAACCACTCAGAGATGAAGAATTCAACAGATGAAATATAAAGTACAGTAGAGGAAATGAAGAGCACACTAGAGGATCAGAAGAATGGATCAGCAACTTAGAAGACAGAGAATGGAAAGCACTCAAACTGAACAGCTAAAGGAAGAAAGAATCAAAAGAAATGAGGATGGGGTAAGAAAGCTCTGGGACAATATCAAGTATCCTAATGTCTACATTATAGTAGTCCAAAAAGGAGAAGAGAGAGAGAGATCAGTAGAAAATTTATTTAAAGAGATAATAGCAGAAAACTTCCCTAAACTAAGGGGGAAAAAAAACAGTCTACCAGGTCCAGAAAGCACAGACAGCTCCAAATAATATGAACCCAAAGAGATCCACATCAAGACACATTGTAATATAAAGTTCAAAGATCAAAGAAAGAGAGATTCTTAAAAGCAGCAAGAGAAAAGCAACAAATATAAGTGAACCGCAAGAAGGTTATCAGCTGATATTTCTGCAAAAATTCTACAGGCTTGAATGTAATGGCATGATATATTCAAATTACTGAACAGAAAAAGTCTCCAATCAAGAATATTCTACACAGCAAGTTTATCATTCAGAATTGGAGATATAAAGAGCTTCATTGATAAACATAAATTAAAAGACTTCTTCACTACTAAACCAGCCTTACAAGAAATATTTAAGGGGCTTCTTTATGAAGAATAGACCCTAACTGGAAGCAAGAAATTTAAGAAAGGGAAGAGTTTCCGTTGGTAAAGCTAACAGAGCAAACATAGTAGATTAATTACATGAAAACTAGTATGAAGGTCAAAAAGACAAAATAATGAAAGAATTTACATCTAAAAATTAGTTAAAGGAATCACTTAATAAAAAGTTGTAAAAGAACATATATACATAAAATGTGGAGGAGGGAGAGAAAGAAATGTAATGTTATTAGAAGAAGTGAGCAAGAGAGGAAAAAAGAATTAAAGGAAAACAACAAAAACAACCAGAAAACATTTAACAAAATGGCAAGAAGTACATGCATATTAATAACTACTTTAAATGTAAATGGTATAAATGGTCCAATTAAAAGACAGGGTGACTGAATGGATAAAAAAACAAGACCCCTCTAGTTTCAATACCGAGACAAAATTAACTTCAAAACAAAGAAAGTAACAAGAGACAAAGAAGGACATTACATAATGATAAAGGGGTCAATCCAACAGGAGGCTATTTCCATCATAAACATCTATACACCCAGCATAGTGGCACATAAATACATAAACCAAATACTAACAGACCTAAAAGGAGAAACTCACAGCAACACAATTATAATAGGGATGTTATCACTGCACTTACATCAATGGATAGATCATCCAGACAGAAAATAAATAAGGAAACACAAGCATTGAATGAGACCAGATGGACTTAACAGATATTTACAGAACATTCTACCAAAAGGCAACAGAATACAATTTTTATCAAGTGCACATGGAACATATTCAATAATAGATCACATATGAGGATACAAAATGTCTCAACAAATTAAAGAAGACTTCAATTTTATCAAGCAAATTCTCAGACCAGAATGGTATGAAATTATAAATCAATTACAAGAAACACTGCAAAAAAATGCAAACTCATGGAGGATAAACAACATGCTTCTAAGTATTCAATGGATCAAGAAACAGATCAGATAGGAAATCAAACAACACATGGAGACAAATAAAAACAGAAACACAATGGTTCAAATATGTGGAATGCAGCAAAGCAGTTCTAAGAGGAAAACACATAGTAATCCACGCCTAAAGGAAGAAACAACAAACCAAAATAAACAATCTAACCTTATAACTAAAGAAACAAGAAAAAGAACAAACAAATCCCAACATTACTAGAAGGAGGGGCATAATAATGCTCAGAGGAGAAATAAATAAAACAGAGACAAAGAAAACAGACAAAATCAATGAAACCAAGAACTGGTTCTTTGATAAAATAAACAAAATAGACAGACCCCTAACCAGACATATCACAAAGAAAAAGAAAGAGGGGATAAACCTACAAAATCAGAAATGAAAAAGAAGTTACAACCAACACCACTGAAGTCCAAAGAATTATAAAATAATTCTTTGAAAAGTATATGACAATAAATTGGATCACCTAGAATAAATGGATAAATTCCTACAAACATATAGTTTCCAAGACTGACCCTCAAAGAAACAGAAAATCTCAATAAACCAATTACTAGTAATGAATTTTAATTTGTCATTTTAAAAAAATTTCCAACAAACAGAAGTCCAACACAAGATGGCTTCATGGATAAATTCTACCAAACATTTAAAGACAAGCTAATACCTATCCTTCTTAAAGTATTCCAGAAAATAGAAGAGGAGGAAATACATCCATTCTATGAGGTCAACATTACTTTAATACGAAAACCAAAGACACTACAAAAAAGAAAACTATAGACCAATATCACTGATGAACATAGATGAAAAAATGCTCCAAAAAATATTAGCAAACTGAGTTAAAAAATATATCAAGAGATCCTTTATCATAACCAAGTGGGATTTATTCCAGTGATGCAAGAATGGTACAATATCCACAAATCAATCAATGTAATATATCACATTAACAAAAGGAATGATAAAATCCTTGTGAACATCTCAGTAGGTGCTGAAACAACCTTTGAAATATTAAGCATCCATTCATGACAATACTGCCCAACAAAGTAGATATAGAGGGAATATACCTCAACATAATAAAAGCCATATATGACAAAACCACAGCCAACAATACACTCAATGGCAAAAAGCTAAAAGCTTTTCCTCTAAGATCAGGAACAACATAAAGATGCCCATTCTCCCCACTTTTATTCAACATAGTGCTGGATGTCCTAGCCACAGCAGGTAAGAAAATGAAATAAAAAGCATCCAAATTGGTAAAGACATAAAACTGTCTCTATTTACAGGTGACATGATATTGTATATACAAAATCCTAACCCCATCAAAAAATGATGATAACTACTAGCTGGATTTGGTAAAGTTGCAGGATACAAAATCAACATACAGAAACCTGTTGCATTCCAATATACTAACAACAAAATAGCACAAAGAGAAATTAAGAAAGCAATTTCATTTACAATTGCATCAGAAAGAATAAAATACCTAGGACTAAACCCAACCAAGTAGGTGAAAGACCTGTACTCCTAAAAGTACAAGACAATGATGAAGATAATTGAAGAGGACACAAATAAATGGAAAGCTAGCCCAGGCTCATGGATAGGAAAAATTAATATTGTAAAAATGGCCATCCTTCCCAAAGCAATTTATAGTTTACTTATAAACTACACCAATTTATAGTAATACCTGTAAAAATACCAATGGCATTTTTCAATGAAGTAGAGCAAAGAATCCTAAAATTATACAAAACCATAATAAACCCAAATAACCAAACCAATCTTGACAAAGAACGACGCTGGGGTGATCATGCTCCCTGATTTCAAGCTACACTTCAAAATCTACAGTGATTAAAACAGTATGGTATTGGCACAAGAACAGACCCATTGATCAATAGAACAGAATGGAGAGCCCAGAAATAAACCCGTGCATATATTGTCAATTAATATTTGAGAAAGAAACCTTGAAAATACAGTGGGAGAAAGACAGCCTCTTCAGTAAATAATGTTGGGAAAACTGGAGAGCTACATATAAGAAATTGAAATTAGATCACTAATGCCATACATGAAAGTAAACTTCAAATGGATTAAAGACCTAAATGTAAGTCATGAAACCATAAAACTCTTAGAAGAAAATGCAGCCAAGAATGTCATGAACATCAGCATGTGAAATTTCTTTCTGGACACATCGCTCCAGGCAAGGGAAACTAAAGAAAAACTGAAAAGTGAGACTGCATCAAATTAAAAAGCTTTTGCACAGTAAAGAAAACCCTGAACAAAACAAAAAGGCAACCTACCATATGGGAGAATGTATTTGCAAATGATATATCCAATAAGGAGCTAATATCCAGACTATATAAAGAACTTATAAAACTCAACTTCAAAAAGACAAATATTCCAGTGAAAAAATGTGCAGAAGACCTGAATAGACATTTTTCTGAAGAAGACATAGAGATTGCCAACAGACGCATGAGAAGATGATCAACATCAATAATCATTAGGGAAATGAAAAATCAAAACTACAGTGAGGTATCACCTCATGCCAGTAAGAATGGCTACTATCCAAAAGACAAGAAATAACAAGTGTTGGTGAGGATGTGGTAAGAAGAGAACCCTCCTACACTGAAGGTAGGAATGTTAATTGGTGTAGCCACTATGGAAAGCAGTATGGAGGTGCCTCAGAAAACTAAAAATAGAAATAATATGTGACCCAGCAACTTCTGGGAATTTACCTGAAGGAAAGCTGTATGAACACCTATGTTCATTGTAGCATTATTTACAATAGCAAAAATATGGAAGCAACCCAAGAGCCCATTAACAGATAAAAATGTGGTATATATACACAATGGAATATTAATCATCCATAAAAGATAAATAAATCTTGCCTTTTGAAACAACTTTCATGGGCCTAGAGGGTACTATGCTAAGTGAAATAAGCCAAGCAGAGAAAGATAAATAGCATATGATTTCACTTATATGTGGAATCTAAACAAACAAAAAAGAAATAGAAACACACATATGGACAGCAGACTCTTGGTTACCAAATGGAGGGGTGGGGAAATGGATGAAACAGGTGAAGGGAATAAAAAGGATAAACTGCAAATTATAAAATAAGCCATAGGAATGGAAGTACAACAGAGAATATAACCAATAACATTGTAATAGCTTGGTATGGAAATGGGGTAACTACACTTATTGTGGCAACTATGTAGTAATGTATGTAATTATCGAGTCACTATGTTGTGCATCTGAAATCCAATACAATATTGTACATCAACTTTATTCCAAAAAAATTAAAAGGATAGAGAAAAAAACTTGACAAGAGAAATATTGAAAAAAATCATAAAATACCTTGAGAGAAATGAAAATGCAAAGACAACAGCTGAAAATCCAGGAGACCAGCAAAATCACTTCTAATTAAGAAGTTTATAGTGAAACAAGCCCACCTCAGGACACAAAATAAACAATATAACTTTATATCTAATAAAACTAGAAAAAGAAGAACAAACAAAGCCCAAAGTTCATTGAAGGAATGAAATAATAAAGATCAGAATATAGCTGAAATACAGATTCAAAAAAAAGTAGGAAATACAAATAAAATAAGAGATTTGTCTTCAAAAATATAAATACAATTAATAAAACTTTACCCAGACTCATCAAAAAATAAAATAAAACAGAGGGCCCAAATAAAAATAAGAAAGAGAGGTTACAACCAATGCCACAGAAATACAAAGACTTACAAGAGACTACTACAAAGAATTATATGCCAAAAATTGGAACAACCTAGAAAAAATGTATGAACTTGTAAAACAATCTCCCAAGACTGAACCAAAAAGAAATAGAAAATCTGAAAAACTGATTACTGGTAATAAAATTGAATTAGTAATGACAAATTTCCTAGCAAATAATAATTCAGAACTAGAGGGCCGCAGAAGGGAATTCTACCAAACTTTTCAAGAATTAATAATCACCCTTCTCAAACTCTTCCAAAAAATTGAAAAGGAAGGAACACTTCCAAATTCATTTTATGAGGCATTGTTATCCTGATACCAAAACTAGAAAAAGACACCACACAAAAAAGGAAAATTATAAGTAAATATACCTGATGAACATTGATGCAAAAATCGACTACAAAATATTAGCTAAACCAAATTCAACAATACATTAAAATAATTGTACATCCTGATCAAGTGGGATTTATTCCACAGATGCAAGGATGGTTCAATATCTGCAAGTCAATCAATATGATATACCACATTAACAAAAAAGAATAAATATCATACCATTGTCTCAATAGTGCAGAAAAGCATTTGAATCAATCCAACATACATTTATGATAAAATCTCTCAAAAACATGGGCATACAGAGAATATATGTCAACATAATAAGGGCCTTGTATTACAAACCCACAGCCAAAATCATACTCCATAATAAAAAGCTAAGTTTTTCTTCTAAGATTAGAAACAATACAAGAATGCCCACTCTCACCACTTGTATTCAACATAGTACTGAAAGTCTTAGACACAGAAATTTAGACTAGGAAAAAAAATAAATGTTCTCTGAATTAGAAAGAAAGAAGTAAAACTGTCACTGTATACAGCATGATACTATATATAGAAACCCCTAAAGATGCCACTTAAATGCTATCAGAACTAATAAATAGATTCACTAAAGTTTCAGAATACAAAATTAATGTACATAAATGAATCTGTTGCATTTCTACATACTAATAATGAACTAGCAGAAAGAGGAATTAAGAAAACAATCCCACTTACAATTATATTAAAAAGAATAAAATACCTAGGAATAAATTTAACAAAGGAGGTGAAATACCTATTCTCTGAAAAGTGTAAGAAATGGATTAAATAAATTGAAGATTACACAAATAAATGGAAAGATACACTGTGGTCTTGACTTGGAAGAATATTGTTAAAATATCTGTAAAAACTACCTAAAACAATATACAGATTCAATGCAATCCCTGTCAAAGCACCAGTGGTATTTTTCATAGAAATAGAACAAATAATATTAAAATTTATTTAGAATGACAGGAGACCCTGAACAGTCAAAGAAACCTTGAAAAAGAACAAAGATGGAGGTAGCAGGCTCCTTGATTTAAAAGTGTACTATGAAACTGTAGTAATCAAAACAGTTTGGTATTGAAAGACACTTAGATCAATGAAACAGAATAAAGTACAGAAATAAACCCATGCTTGTATGGTGAATTAATCTTTCACAAAGGATGCACAAACATACTATGGTAAAAGACAGTCTCTTCAATAAATGATGATGGAAAGATTGGATAACTACATGCAAAAGAATGAAATTGGACCACTTTCTTATACCACATACAAAAAATAAACATAAAATGGATTAAAGACTTCTAAATTTATGACCAAAACCCATAAAAGTCCTAGAGAAAAGCATAGGCAGTAAGCTCTTGGACATCACTATGAGTAGTATTTGTTGAATCTGTGTCCAAATGCAAGGAAAAGAAAAGCAAAACTAAACAAATGGGACTACATAAAAATAAAATGCTTCTGCAAAGTGAAGGAAACGATCAGAAAAATGTGAATGCAACCTACTAAGTGGGAGAACATATTTGTAAATTATATAAACAAGGGGTTATTAGCCAAAACATATAAAGAACTCACACAACTCATTATTTAAAAATCCAATTAAAAATAGGCAGTGGATCTGAATAGATATTTCTCCAAAGAAGACATACAGATGGCCAACAGACATGTGAAAAGAGTCCAACATCATTAACCACTAAGGAAATGCAAATCAAAACTACATTGAGATATCACTCATACCTGTCAGAATGCCAGTTGAAAAATGAAAGAAAGAATAAGTGCTGGTGAGAATGTGGAGGAAAGGAAACCCTCACACACACAGTTAGTGGGAATGTAATTTGTTACAGCCACTACAGAAAACAGTATAGAGGTTCCTCAAAAATTTTTAAATGAAAAATGTAATCCAGCAATTCCATTCTTGAATATTTATCAAAAGAAAATGAAACTCTGACTTGAAAAGATATATGCACCATATGATCATAACAGCATTTTTACAATAGCCAAGATATGGAAGCAACCTAAGTGTCCATCAGTAGACAAATGGATAAATGGTCACTGAATTATACATGTACAATGGGTGAAAAAATGTATATATATATATAATGGAGTATTACTCAGCCATAAAGAAGAATGAATTCTTGCCATTTGCAACAACATGGACAGACATATAGAATATTACGATAAGTGCAATAAGTCAAAGACAAATATATGATTTTATTGATATGTGGAATCTAATCAAACAACAAAAACAATCAGATACAGAGACCCATGTGGTGGTTGTCAGAGGAGAGGGATGTGGAGAGATGGGTAAAATAGGAGAAGGGGATTATAAGGGACAAGAATCTAGCTATAAAATAAATGAGAGGAATGTTTATTTGGAGGAAAATCAGCAGGCAGTGCACAGAGAAGCAGAGTGACAGGCCCAAGCCAGTTGAAAAAAGCAAAGGAGGAATAGCTGGGAGGAAGATGGTGTAATAGGAGGTCACTGTGATAACCTTTTCCTATATACACAGCAAGGAAACAACTACATAAAGTACAACTAACTCTGAAAATGACCTGAAGACTGCAGAACAGATCATATACACATAATGAATAAGAGAATACCACATTGAGATGGGTAAAGGGGTAGAGCCATGATTGATCAGGGTACAACACCTTTCCCTAACCCAACCCACAGGTAAAAGGGAGAGAAACAGAATGAGAGGGGATAAACAGGAACCTGGAACACCTGCCCCTGGAATCTGCTCTAGGAAGACAAGTCCCAATTGTACTGGACACCAGAAATAGTTGGAGTACTATTAGAGGCAGAGAATCCAGTCACTTATGGAGGACTGGGGTGCTCTATTAATCCTTCTGGGACCCAATGCAGAGGCAGCAGTTAGAAAGATTTGCTAGCCTTGGGAAGTGTGCCAGAGGGCAGGGATCTGAGAGAGCTCTCTCTGGAGGAGAAAGGGCAGGCAGATGACAATTTCCCAAATCTCACTCAGACCAGTTGGCCAATGCTAGTGTGACCCAGCTCTAAAATTGTCCACCTGCCCCACTGGTTTAGCTTTGACATTCTGTGGTGGACCTATCACACTTGCACACTTGGCCCAACAGTGGATGGTATTAATGACAGAAAGGCAGAAGGTGGCCCCACCCACAACACATCCCAGCAGAAATGCCAGACATCATACAAATGGCACAAAAAGGCTAGCAGAAAAGATCTGCCATTACTGGCAGACAGGCACACAGAAGCTAGCATTGGAAATCCACCATTCCTAGTAGGCAGGCAGAAAGGCAGGCCCTGTCCACAGCCCACTAACAGTGGCCATGGTTCAACACAACACAGAACCAGGCTCTGATGTGCAAATAATATTGCACTTCTGGGCACCACAGAATGCCTACTACATAAGCCATAACTTTCAGTATGGTGAGGCATAGCTGACCTATGCAATACAAAGGAAAAAACACAAAGATGCAGACAAAATATGAATATGTATCAAACAAAAGAACTAGGAAAATACACAGAAAAAGTGCTAAATGAAATGGACATAAGCAACCTTCCTGATAAATAATTTAAAGAAATGATCATAAAGATACTCACTGAACTGGGGGAAAGAATTAATAATCACAGTGAGAAGGTCAACAAAGAGATAGAAAATATAAAAAAGAGCCATTCAGAGCTGAAGAATACAATAACTGAAATGAAAAATACAACATGGAATAAATAGTAGGCTAATGAATGCATAGGAATGGATTAGTGAGATGAAAGGGCACTGGAGAATAACCAGGCTAAGGAATAGAGAGATAAAAGAATTTCTAAAAATGAGAAGATGCAAAGAGAGAGTGACAATTCCAAATGAAACAATATTCATATAATAGGGGTCCCAGAAGGAGAAAAGAGAGACAAAGGGATAGAAAACCTTTTTGAAGAAATTGTAGCTGAAAACTTCCCCAACCTGGGGTAGGAAACAGACATTCAAGTCTCAGAAGAACAGAGGGTGCCTAAAAAAATGAACCCATGGAGGTACACACCAAGACACTTAGTAATTAAAATAGCAAAGTTTAAAGGTAAAGAGTCTTAAAAGTAGCAAGAGAAAGGCAGTTATGCACAAAGGAAACTCTATAAGGCTATCAGCAAGATTTCTCAGGAGAACTTTTACAGGCCAGATGGGAGTTGCATGAAATATGCAAAGTGCTGAAAAGGAAAAATGTGACAACCAAATGAGGTTATTATTCACATATGAAGGTCAGAATAAAGGTTTAAAGGTTTTCCAGATAAACAACTATTAGAGGAATTCATCATTATTAAATCATCCTTACAGGATATGTTTAAAGGGACTTCTTCAAATGGAAATGTTTTTAAGTTTAAATATTTTTCATCAATTAAATAAACCTACAGTAAAGGGAGGAGACCAATCAGTTCCATAGTGAGAATGAAATTAAAATAAGAAAAGTAGCAAAATCAATTATGTACAAAATTAGTCAAGGAATACAAAAATAAAATGTAAATTATTATATCAAAAATAAAATGTAGTGAAGGAATAAGAATAAAAAAGTACTTTTAGAATGCGTTTGAAATTAAATTAACATCAAGTTAATATGGACTGTTATATATATATATATAGGAAGCTATATATGAAATTTATAGTTAACTATACACCATACACCAAAAGCCTTTAACAGATACAGAATAAAAACAAACAGAAAGGAATCCAAGCATAACACTAAAGAAAGTCATCAAATCACAATGGAAGATAGCAAGAGAGGAAGAAAGGAACAGAGAGAATCTAAAAAAAAACACCAGAAAACAATTAACAGAATGGTAATAAATACACCAATAAATGGAAAGGTAGCCCATGCTCATGGATAGGAAGAACTAATATTGAAAAAATGGTCATGCTGCCCAAAGCAATTTACAGATTCAGTGCTATCCCTACCACAATACCAATGGCATTTTTCATGAAACTAGAGCAAATAATCCTAAACTGTATATGCAACCACAAAAGGCCCCAATAGCCAAAGCAATGTTCAGAAAGAACAAAGCTGGGATATCATGCTCCCTGATTTCAAGCTATACTATAAAGGTACATTGATTAAAACAGTGTTCTACTGACACAATAATAGATACATGGATCAATGGAACAGAATATAGAGCCTAGAAATAAACCTATGCATATATGGTCAGTTAATGTATGACAAAGGAGGCAAGAATATACAATGGGAGACAATCTCTTCAATAAATAGTGTTGGGAAAACAGGAGATCTGCATGTAAAAAAATGAAACTGGATCACTGTCTAACACTGTACACAAAAGTAAACTCAAATGGATTAAAGTCCTAAATATAAGATATGAAGCCATAAAACTCTTAGAAGAAAATACAGGCAGGAATCTTTTGAACATTAGCATGAGTATTTTTTTTTCTGGATACATGTCCCTGGGCAAGGGAAAGAAAAGCAAAAATAAACAAGTGGCACTAAATCAACAAAAATGCTTCTGCATTGCAAAGGAAACAATCAACAAAATGAAAAGGCAACCTATTGAATGGGAGAATATATTTGCAAATGGTATGTCTGATAAGGGGCTAATATCCAAAATATATAAAGAACTCATACAATTTAACACCAAAAAGATAAATAACCTAATTTAAAAATGGGCAGAGCACCTGAATAGACATTTTCCCAAAGAAGACATACAGATGGCCAACAGGCACATGAAAAGATGCTCCACATCACTAATCATCAGGGAAATGCAAATGAAAACCACAATGAGATATCTCCTTATTGAAGCTAGAATGGACACCATCCAAAAGACAAGAAATAACAAGTGCTGGTGAGGATGTGGTGAAAATGGAATCCTACTACACTTTTGTTAGGAATGTAAATTGGTCCAATCACTGTGAAAAACAGTATGGAGGTTCTTCAAAAAATTTATAAAAGAAACACCATATGGCCCAGAAGAGGCACAAAATCTCAGTTATAATATAAATTAGTCATGAGGATGAAAGTACAGCATAGAGAATATATTCAATAATATGGTTTAATATCTTTCTCTGTTCACAGATCATAACTACACTTATTGGGGTGAGCATTTAATAATGTAGATAACTGTCAAGTCACTACATTTTATACTTAAAATCAATAGAATATTGTATATCAGTCATACCTCAATAAAAACACCTTTTTTCATTATTATGTATTCATTGAAAAAACAAAGGCACTAACAGATCTTTGGTTGCTGCTAAATGGTATGCATGCTGAAATCAACATTATTTAATAGTTATATTTTAATATCATACTGACTAAATATTAAAATAATACAAAACTGATAACTACAAAGAAATATGTGAGAATTGGGATACAATGTCCCTGTAAATGGCACAGGGAATATAGTTAACAACTTTGTATGTTGACAGCTGAGAGCTAGATTTACATGGTGATCACTTTGTAATGAATATAAATGTGAAATCACTATATTGTACACCCAAAATTAATATAGTATTGTATGTCAACTACACTCCAATAAATAAATAAATAAACATATATTTAAAGGTTTAAAAATAATAGATTTAAATTAAATTAGAAACTACAAACCAATCTTACAAGAAGTAGTAGTAGCCACAGCACATCTGGGACATGACTATCAGAAATCATGGAGATACAAGCTGCTTTCTGAGGTTCATTAAAAAATCTGAGCAAGAGGTATAGCTAATGGAGAAAAGATGCTGATAATGAGACCAACCCTTTGGGGAGTAACCCAACAAATTTCTGTGCATGTTTCTTAACCCCAATTCACTGCATATGGTTGGGCCCATCATTAATTGCTATGGCTTTTAGAGAGACATTTGATAATATGCATGAGAAAAATCTTAAAAATTTACATTACTTACTGAAGTAATTCCATTCCAAATAATCAATAATATTATTTGGTTGCAGTGATGCTTAAACAGTTCTGAAACTATACTAATAATCACTGAATTATACGTGTAAAATGGGTGAATTTTATAGTATTTAAAATATACCTTAATAAAACTTACAGAAAATCAATGCTAAGAAACTAATCTAAGATGCAGAAAAAGCTTGAAGCACAATGATATTTATCACAGTGCAAATGCAAAGTGAAAGTTGAAACACCTAAATCATTGAAGTCTATTCAATCAAACATCATCTCAATATCTACTCATTGCATATTAACCCTCGGTGTGCAGAAATGGATCACATACAGACTCAGGACACAGAGGAATTCACAGGCAGGTGGAAGTCAGCCAAGAGAGAACAAATCTATTCAGGTAGACAGGGAACTGTGGAAAGAAGGGTCAGGGAAGTGTTTCCTGAAGAGGTGCCATATGAGTACCTGGGACTGGAACTCATCACCCCCAGATTGCATTGCCTCCCAAGAAGATCAGACCTACATACCCAAAATTAAAAAGAAACACTTTCCTGCTGAATAGAGCTGATGTCAGGCACAAACACAGCTACCAACTCTCATGAACTCACCAGGACCAAGCATAGTACAGTAGTGCTCAACCTAAGCATCCATCCTAATGCCTTGGGAAGCCCCAGATACTTTCAGGGCACTTCATGTGCTTCTTTAGAATAGCTCGGGGGTCTTCCACCACCCTTGGTTGGTACCCAATTCCATTCCTGGGTATGGGCAGAATAGGAGGAGGGATCATAGAAAATGCAACCGAATGCACCAAATATTTCTGACAGCCCCTCCTGCCAATGGTTCCAGATCCTATCATCAAATTGCTCAAGGTCTGCTGGAGAAGGAAGACATAAAACTAGACACTGATAATATAGTGTAATAAATGATGGCAGTGGGGTGTGAGAGGCCTGAAGAAGGACCAGATCCACTGTGGGAGTTAGGGAAGACTTCCTAGAGGTGATGAATGGTATCTGAGCTCAGTTTCCAAAATAACAAATGGTTAGCCAGCTAAAGAGCTAGTGGTCAAAGTTATGGCAGGTGTACTATTTTTGTAGTGTATTTTAAAAGTTTATACTTAATAAATCAATCTTTTTACAAGATATGATATATAATTGTTATTGATTAGATAATTATGGGATTCATTTTTTTAATCCTTGCTAGTAATTTGGTTTTTTTATTTCACTGATTTTATTTTTGTAATTGAAGTATAGTTGATATACATAAATATATTGGTTTCAGGTGTACAACATAGTGGTTTGAAAATTATATGTATCATGAAATCTCACCATAAGAAGTGGTTACCATCTTTCACCATATAAAGTTATTGCAATGTTATTGGCTATATCCCCTATGCTGTACCTTTCATCCCCATGACTTATTTATTTCACCATTGGAAGTTTGTACCTCTTTATTCCATTTGCCTATTTTAGTTATCTCCCCCAACCTTCCCCTATGGCAACCACCAGTATTTTTCCCTATATTTATGAGTCTATTTCTATTTTACTTGTTTTTGTTTGTTCATTTGTTTTGTTTATTAGATTCCACATAGAAGTGAAATCATATGGTATTTGTCTTTTTCTGACATTTCACTTAGCATAATACCCTCTAGGTCAATCCATATTGTTGCAAATGACAAGATTTCATGCTTTTTATGACTGAATAATATTCCTCTGTCTGTGTGTGTGTGTGTGTGTGTGTGTGTGTGTGTGTGTGTGTGTGTGTGTGTGTGTATACCACATCTTTATCCATTCATCTATAGATGGACATTTTGGTTGTTTCCATACCTCAGCTAATGTAAATAATGCTGCAACAAACGTAGGGGTACATATATGTTTTTCAATTAGTGTCTTTGTTTCCTTCATGTAAATACCCAGAAGTGGAATTACTGGGTAATATGGCATTTCTATTGTTGATTTTTTGAGGAAACTACATACTGTTTTCCATAGTGGCTGAACAAATTTACATTCACACCAACAGTTTATGGGGTTTCCCTTTTCTCCACATGTTCACCAACACTTGCTATTTCCTGCCTTTTTGATACTTGCTTTTCTGACTTGTGTGAGATTATACCTTATTGTGGTTTTGTTTTGCATTTCCCTAATGATTAATGATGTTGAGCATCTTTTCATGTATCTGTTGGATATCTGTAGGTCTTCTTTGGAAAAATGTCTATTCAAGTCCTCTGCCCATTTTTTAATTAGGTTATTTGTCTTTTTGGTGTTGAATTGTATGAGTGCTTTATATATTTTGCATATTAACCCATAATTAGACATATCATTTGCAAATATATTCTCCCATTCAATAGGTTGCCTTTTCATTTTGTTGATGGTTTCTTTTTGCAGGTGTATTTGGAATGCCTTCCAGAAGAACTGGAGACAACCTTCAATTTAAAAATATGGTTAAGTATGACATGCTATACTAATACCCTCCAATTCTATGCAGCTGCCTGACACACTCTAGGCACTCAATAAATATTTGTTGAATAATTAATGAATGCAGGTGGAACAACAGGTATCACAGAAAGGGGTTAGTATCCATACTATTCAAAGATGTGCTCCAACTCAAAAGGAGACTATAATCAACAACAATAATAGCTACATCTCATCCTCACAACAATCCTATGGAGTAGGGTCTATGATTGTCCTATTTATGGAGAGGAATCTGAAGCTTAGTGAACCACACAGCTACTGAGTAAGATAACTTGGGTGAATCTGACTCCAGAGCTCATACTTTTAGCCCAATACCCTTTACTGACAACCCATCCCAAAAATGGGCAAAGAATTAGATCAGGCAATTCACAAGAGGAAATAGTCAAATGACCAGTAAACATGAAAAGATGCTCAATCTTATTAATAACTAAAGAAAAACAAATCAAAGCAACACTGAGATATCACTTGTAGTGCCTATCAGATTAACAAAGATTTTTTTAAGTGATAAGCAGTGTTAGTAAATTGGTGAGAGAACAGACACATGCACACTCTTATGCACGATTTGGTGGGGATGTATAGGGAAAATAAGCAGTGTCAAAATTTTAAATGTCTATATACCTTTTGGCCAGAAATTCTTTTTTTAAAGGATGGTACCCTATAAAGAAATATTCTCATATATATTCAAAGATGTTTGTGATATTATTCAAAATGGAGGGGGAAAAGTCCCCTGAAGTAACCTAAGTGTCCATCAGTAAGGGTCTGTTTAAATAAATTATGGTAGTATTCAGGTTCTGGAATATTGTAACTCCACTAAACAGAAATAATTTATGTGGAAAGACTTACATGGCATATTGGCATATGGTCAAATGGAAAAAAAGGAAATTGCAGATCAATGTGAAGAGTATACCATTTATGTAAATATAATATTAATGATGATAATCTGCTCCACAGATGAAACTGCCTTGTTATGACATAGTCCTGCTACCGTAGAATTGAGAAGGGAAGGAAAAGAAGACAGTAAGAAGAGGAGAAGAAAAATTAAAAAGGGATAAGGTGAGAGTAATAGAAAAGAGAAGATAGGGAACTTCAAAAATTTAACTGGATATTTTGAAAGGGAGATAGTGCTTAAAGAGTGTGAGCTCTAGAACCAGATTACCTGGGTTCATAGTTGGGCTCTGTACATACTAGCTAGGTTATCAGTTAGCTACCTCACCTCTCTGAACCTGAGTTTCTTCATCTGTAACATGGGAATAATACTAGCTCTCTTGTGAGGGCCTTATTAGAATGGGCTAAATTAATCCATGTAAAGCACTTAATGAAGGGTCTGGTACACAGTAAGCTCTCAATCAATATTAGCTGTTATTTCTTTGGACCAGGCATTAAGGAAAGTGTTTTCTATACATTATGTTATTGAATTGTTTACAAGCACCTGGTTGTATGGAAGCTAACTGTAAGAAAGCACTTACCATTTGTATTACAGTAGTTTCTGAGTTTTATTGCCCTCCTTTTATAGTTGAGGAAACTTAGGGTCAGAGAGGTGGTTTTACTCAAGGTGCCCTGGCTATATATGGGTGGTCTGATTCCAAAGCCCAGCGAGCTCATTTTACTACTCCAGAGGGAAAGGAGAAAAATGTATAGAGGGGAAAGCCAGTGCTGGGTGAGGCAGGAGGCGAGAGGGAATACGCTGGGTTTTATCTCTAACAAGCGCCTGAAATACCTTTGGGGCCAAAGCAGGGCCAGGCAAGCAGAAGGCGGAGTGGGTGGAGCTGAGCCAAGGGCGAAGGGATAAATGCCACGTCCTGACCCACACACCCGCCATCGTTCGTTCGTCCTCAGTGCAGGGCAACAGGTAAGAGTTGCTTTCAGCCTGATGCCCTCCCTGGTTTGCCTACCCACCTCAAGGCTCCACATGCTGACTCTGGCCTGACTAGATCTGACTTTGTTTTTAAGAATCTGTCTCTGTCCTTTTCCTTTTTTCTCTCCCATGACTCTCCTTGTCTTTCTGTTTCCAACTTTCTTTTCTTTTTTCTGTTTTCTCTCCTTTGTTAGTTTTTCAAAGCACTCACTTGACTTCATCTCTGACACTATTTTTCTCTTATTTTTCCTTCATCTGAGTTCTTCCTCTGTCTTTTTCTCTAAATCTCTCTCTCTCTCTACCTTTACATCTCTTTCTGATACTCTGTATCTCTCAGTCTCTGTCTTTTTGTCTCTCTATCCCTTCTCGTCTCTGGTATCTTGGTATTTCTTCCAGAAATTTTCCATTTTTCCCTCACTTTGGCATCTTCTCTCTGCTCTGGCTGACAGAAGCTCAATGGGTAAAAGCCTAGCAGGCCAGAGGGAGGGACAGAAAACTGAGGGAATGTGGGGATGATGGGAATAATGAATTGGGTATGGAGAGATTTGAAGGAATTGAGAGATGAATAATTAGCAGAAACAAGGGGAGAAGCTGGAAGAGGAATGTTATGTCATTGAAAGGACCTTTGCTGAAAGTCAATAGATTTGTGTTCTTGCCCTAATTCACAGTGAGACACTACACAAGTTGTTCACCTTCTGAAAAAAGGGCATGGCCTATGATTCCCACAACCTCTTCTAATTTTTATCTTGTGGTCTTCTAAGTTGTTCTGTTTCTAAGGATTTCTGATTCTCTGATTTCAGGTTTCTAAAATTCTCTATGATTCTTCCATGATGTGTAGAGGGTGCTAGGAGTGGAAGCAAGGTCTGATGCTTCCAACTCCTGAAGAGCAGTGACCACATCCCGTCCATACCTAACTGAACCTTGCAAAGCAGGCCACAAAGGGAAAAGAGAGGTCAAGGAATGTGACATTGAGTGGTTTCTGGCATTCTGTTGAGGTAGAGTTGTGGTTAGTCCTTCTGATCTCTGGGACTGCAGGTTGGTTGCCAGCATCAGAGAGGATTTTAAAGTGCAGGAAAAATCTTCCAGTAATGATCTGACATTTGGTCTGAAATATCACCATTATCTCTGAGGGAAAGCATTGTTTTAAGAAGACCCCTGGCAAGGACTGCAACACAATGGGTGAATAAGTTGTTAAATGGTGGAATGAATGAACAAATGTTCACCAGTGCCTGAAATTCTACTTCAGTTACAAATCTGTTCCTTTGGTAAAGGCATTGGTCACAGTTCAAATAAAATGTCCTGGAAAGGTCCTATTAGTGAAGCAGAGGGGATTGATGTCTGGAGTCAGGCTCTCAGTCAAGAAAATATATAGCAATATTTGAATCATAAATCCATAGTGGCCAAGCTAGTAGACTCTGGAACCAGATTGCCTAGGTTTGAATCCTGGTTATCCTGCTTACTAGCTTTATGACCTAGGCAGATCTTAGTCTTTTGGGGCCTCAGTCTCCTCATCTTTGAAATAAGGCTGATATTAGTGTCTACCTCACAGGGTTGTCATGAGGTTTAAATAAGTCAACTCATGTGAAACACTTCCAACAGGGTCTGGCACAGTGAGTACTCTGTGAGTGTTTGACTTTTAGAATCATATGGAATCTATGAAGTCATCTAGTCCAATATCTGTAGAGAAACTGAGGCCCAGAGAAGGAAAGTACAGAGCCCAAGTTCACATAGTAAATTGTAACAGAATAAGGGCAAAAATCAGGACTGAGACAAGAATCAGCTTTTCAGACCTGGTCTGGTGTATTTATTCATGATGTGACTTCCCTTTGCCCTACCTTCACTTTCACTACATAGAAAATGTAGAAAGTAAAAATAATAGCTAACACGCTTTCAGTATTTATTCTGGGATAGGCACTTTTATATATACTTTATATAGATTATCTTATTGAATCTTCACAACATCCCTGTGAAGTAGATTGTTCTTATTATTACCTAATTATATATATATAAGACATAAAGCAGATACATGTCTTTTCTAAGTTCTCAGAACTAGTGAGGGGTGGAGCCAGGATTCAAATCCAAGTAGTCTGGCTCCAGAGGCTGTTAATACCCTAAATTGCATAAAATAATTCCTTGATTCAATTTTACTTATTCAAATCTCATAACAGTTAGTGGGATGGAATGGAAACAGAGCCTAAGGTAACTAGACTATGAGGTTATGGGTCATAAAGATGGGCAAGCAGAGTGAGGCAGGGAAAATTCCAGGAAAGGAGCATTAAAATAGAGAAATTGGAACTGAAGTTTGAAAGAACTTGGTAATGTAACAAATTCCAAGAAATAGTCTGTATTTTCCCAGATCCCTGAAAATATCATAACCAAAAGCCTCTTAGAGATGATGATTATAATGAAAGTCTTCTGCTTTTGTAGTTGGGGGCAGGAGTAGGACTTAATCCACTATCATCCTAAGGTAGGACCAGACTTTGCTTCTAATCTTGGGGTCTTTGCTTTCTGTTACACACCCTAATGTTGTTGTCATTATTGGTGGTGGTGTTGACGTTGGAGAAAGGAGTTGCAGGAGCCTGGATCCTGGCCATCTGCTTTGCCTGCCTCTCCCTGGGCCATCCACCCCTTCTCACTACCAATAGCCAGGGTCAGCCCCAGCCAGATGCTCAGATGTGATTCTAGAAAGGAGCTCCTCTTCTCTTCCACACCCTGGTCTCAGTATGGGGAGTGGTCAGACACCAATAGTGATAAACTCTGTGAACTTTATCTGTGGTCTGCAGGCTCAGCCCCAAGTCCTTTAGCTTTTGCAGGCAGGCAGGGGGAGGGAAATTCTTATCTCCAGATACAAGGTAAGCATTGGATCCAATTCATTACCTACCATATGAGGTAGGCATAAATACCTTACATTTGACAGCTGATGAAAGCTGAGACCCAGAGAGGGGAAATGAGTCTCCAAAAATGTCCAACAGGGAATTGGGAAGTTGCAATTGAAATAAAATATCTAACATTTATTGAAAATATACTATGTGCCAGGCACTCTCCTAAATGCTCAAGATGAGTTTCATTTAGTCCTTTCAACACCCCTTTGCCTTTCCCAATTTCAGGGCCCACATGCCCCGTCCCACATACCAACCTATGTTCCTACAGTAGCCTGTGAGAGTTGGAGGGAGGATGCTCTGGAGTGAACAAGAAGAAGTGATTGTTTTGTGAGTTAGGAGAAGGTACTTGCTCTGTGGGATCTGCAAGGGAGAGGTGTTGCTCTGTAACAGGGAGAAAGAAGGGGTGAAGAAGGTTGCCATATAAGGACAGAGGCACACTTGTCCCCTAAATACAACTGTTCACTTGTTCCCTAAATACAAGGCCCCAAATACTAGAGTTACTGTTAAATTCTATTCAGTAGCTCTCCTGGTGGCACCAGGGCTATATTCTTTGCATATTCCTCCAAATCTCTCCCATCATCCTGTGCCATATCAAGTTTGTCTTACCTTCTGACACTGGATCTCCAGTTTTCCCTTTTCCTTTTGATCTGTTTCTCTTTCTTGCTCTCTCTTTCTTTCTCTTTGTATCTCTCAGTTCCCCCTTCATCCCAACCTTCAACCTACCTTAGACAACTCTATCATTTGATCTTGTCTCTACTCCCTTTTCTTTGTTGCTCAGTCTCTCTCACTTTCTTCAATAGGGAAGAGGAACTCAATAGGGCTGAGTTCCTCTTTCCCCAATTTTTCTTGTTGCTTTTCCCCCAGCCCCCCAATTTCTGGCAGCATTTCTGCTTTACATTTGTGCCTGACTGACTCTCTGCCCCTGCTGGATTCCCTCCTCTCCTGGTCTCAGTTTTCTGAGTCTTTGTATATTTCTCTATGTTCCTTGATCTCTTCTCATCTTCCTTTTGTGTCCTTCTGTCCATCTGCCTCTGCCTCTACCCTGCTCTGTCACTCAACCTCTCTTTCTTTCTCAGCTCAGTCTCTTTCCCTATCTTTCTGTATTTTTTATCACCTTCTTGTTCTCTTCTTTTCTGTATCAGCCTTCCTCTACCTGTTCTTATCTCTACCCTGTCTCCCTTTCCTCTGACTTTAATCTCTTTCTACTCAACTACTACCACTGTAACTTTATTTCCTCTCACTTTCCTCCTTTTATCTTTCCTAATTTTTCTTCTTCTGACTCCCATCCCCTACTGTTCTCTTTCCCCCATTTGAGCCTCTGTTCATTCATTAATTTACTGCCAAATTCAACAAATATTTATTGACTGCCTACTATGTATATTTTGTTTCTTCTTTTCTGATCATCTCCCTGTCTCCTTTCTCACTTCTGTCTTAGCCTCCACCTTTTTCATTCACTTGTAGACTTGTTTCCTAGACTCATTGTATCTTACTTTCATCTCCTTCTCTAACTGTACTTTTCCAAAAGTAATGAACAAATCCAAAAGCCAAAGACAGCAAAACACCAACCTGGCAACACATGGTCTGTAGGACCTAGGGCCTGCCATTCTGTATTATTATTTAAATCTACTTAAGCTGGTACCTGTAGCCTCAAGCTCCTTCACCCTCTCTGGCTGGGCCTGCTCAGGAAACACTCTGGACTAAGCCTCAGGAGCCCTGGTCAATGGTATCTGTCTGCATTAGTAGACTGAGTTTTAACTTGGCTCAAACCAATATTCTTAGAAAGATTCTTGGCCTTAAGTGTTGGTCAAGGGTTGGTGGGTTACCAACTCATTCTGCCACACACAATCCCACTTCAGTGATCCTCACCATCACAGAGGGGGTCAGTGGCAGTCTGAATCAGAATTCAGGCTTTCTGACCTCCAGTTGGAATTCTTTCCTTCACCCCATTGTATAATCGTCAGTTTCCTATTTCTTTCTCTCTGATGTTCTATTGGTACATTTTAACCTTGAGAAAATTCTTACCCTGGGAGGACAATAAAAGTATTCTAGTGAGGGGAACAAACACTGGGTACGAAGCTAAAGGCAAGGATCAAACACAGGAATGGCCCTTGGTTTTGGCAAGATTTTCATAATGGAATCTCATCTCTTCCACGTCTTTTGTAGGACTTTGGGCTCAAAATGGTGTCAGCAGCCATGTTGTTACAGTGCTGCCCAGTGCTTGCCCAGGGCCCCACAGGCTTCCTGAGCAAGGTGATTAAGACTCACCAGTTTCTGTTTGGTATTGGACGCTGTCCCATCCTGGCCACCCAAGGACCAACCTGTTCTCAAATCCACCTTAAGGCAACCAAGGCTGGAGGAGGTAAGAAGAGGCTACTGCCAAGTGGGGGAGAATGTCCTAGAAACAAAGTTGCAAGTCATACTAGCCATCATTACCTAATAATTGGGAGGATTTATGTGAAAAGGACCAAGGCAGAATGGGCTGGCCTAAAAATATACCTGGGATCTGACTTCTGCCAGTATCTCTAAAAAGATTCTCACTCTCATGTCCTTCACAGTCTATAGACTCAGCCACGCTGAAACTGCTTAAAATTGCCTGGATCAACTGAATTGGCTTGAGCTTCTGTGCCTTTGCTCCTGTGAAATGACCCTTTCCCATAACCTTTACCAAAGTATCTTATATTTCTCATGTGACATTTAAGTTGTGAAGCCTACCTTGACCTCTAGCCTGTGCAATTCCAATTCTGGGTGATATATCCTCCCTCTTCTAGACTTCTACAGCACATTCCTCCCTCCCATCCCAGCACTGTTCATAATATATTTCCAGTGTATGCCATTTTTGCCAGCCTTGGAGGCCCCCTAAGCGCAGGGACCAGACTCATCCATCTCTGTATCTTCTACCATAGCCTGAGACAGAACTTTGGGATACAGTAAATCTCAGTAATCATTGTTAAACTAAATTTATGGCCAGGAATGCACTGCCATTTACTCTCTTACCTTTGTATAGACTCACTAACTTGGGCCAAGAGCCACTGTCCCTTCATGCTGTCAGAACTCCAGGATGGGAAGAGCAAGATTGTGCAGTGGGCAACTCCAGAAGTCCAGGAGGATGTGAAGACAGGTTGGATTCAAGTTCTACCTCACCCAACCTCTACTCCTAATGCTTGAACTCACTTCATCATAGTCCCGAGCTAGGCTAATCTAAGGGAAGCTAGTACAAATTGTCATGGAAAGTCCAGTCTTTTCTAGGGGAACCATGGTAGGCAATAGCTTACACTGTACACTGAAATGGACCCTACCCAACACACATACATGCATTCGCTCCTGTAACTTTTAACCATTAGTCTAAAATGAGCCCTCTAGAGTTCTTCCTCCTTCTCCCTCCCAAGTGGCTAAATAGATCTCAGCAGGCCGAGTTCCCACATTTAAGCAGTACCATTCTATGACAGTCCGGATTTGCGTGAAAGAATAAGTGTTAGAAGCAGATACATCCTTTAGAAGGGTATGGAGCCCCAGGTCAATTCAGCTGGTGCAAACCACGCAAGATAATCACACTTAGAGATGATCACACTGTTGACATCTTTCATAGGTGCTTTTGGTATATCATTAAGGGTAAAAATTCCAAAATTGAACTTTAATGACATTCAGAGAAGAGTGAGATACACTGCCCTGCATCTACTTTCCAAGTGCAAGACCTAGGGTGACTACTACAGTTACCACACCCAAGGAGAAGTCCTGTGGGGAGAAGTGTGATTCACCTTATGGAAGGTTTCCTGACATAGGAATCTCCACCAGGATATGTCTTCATTCTCCCGGAAGCTTCCCTACTTCATACACTTGAATTTTCATATGTTGTATTGAGTTTTAAAAGGACAGCACACGCTTTCTTTCTCTCCCCCCTCCCCCCCATTCATGGCCAATAAATCTCACACTCTCTCTCAGACCTTCCCATCTCTCTGGCCTCAACCAACCTGAGGAAGACATTCTCCAGTCCCCAGGAGTCAGAACAAATTTCAGAGAAGGTCATACATCTGATTCAAAACAACATGGCTGGTGAGTTTGCTCAAGTAGAAATAAAGGGGGTAAGGAATTTGGAAGGAGTGCTGAAAGAGCATCTAACACAGTAGAGGAAATGGCAAGAAAGCACTTTGGAACCAAAGGGAGTATAATGCTGGCACTTGCTGGCTCTGTGTGCTTTGGCAAGTAAATTACTCCCCTTCGGTGGGATTTTAATACCTGTCTCAACAGGTTATCATGAGGAGGAAATAAAAGTACATCTGTGGAAGTGTTTCTAGCTTGTTATGAGGCCTCATTAAATATTAGGTTTATTCCTCTTATTTCTTCTCCATGCTTCCCTCAAAAACTCCCATTTTTCATAGAGAGCCTTTTCCCCTCTCTTTTATGTGTTTATTAATATTCATTTTTCATAATAGAATGTTTTATTTTCTAAATATGAGAAATACATTGTAAAATATTTTTCAATAGATACAGAAAAGTATAGAGAGAAATTCAAATCATTCAGAGTTCCACTATCCACCATTAACTTTTTGTTATATTTTCTTCCAGATATTTTCCTATGACTAAACACAATCACACACACACACACACACACACACACACACACACACACACCTCCTTACACTCTCCTCCACACATTTTAATAAAAATGTGATCTTATTCCATTCAGAGTTTGTTATTTTGTTTTGTTCACTTAAGAGTATGTCATGAGCATCATTCCATGTCCCTAAACTTAGGGCTGCATAATAATTATGAATGGTTGAAGTGTGTTCTGTAGCATAGATGCAACATCATTCAGTTATTCAAAAACTATAATTCAGGTTATTGTTTCTAATTTTGTGTGTGTATTCTTCCAGTTTATATTGTATGTTGGCTTTATATACATATAAATACCCAAAGATAAAATATAGTATTATCTTAGACTTAGTATGGATATACTAGAGATTATTTAGCTATTCCTGTACTGGGTTGCTTCCAATGTTTCCTATTATAAACAATGGTGCAACAAACATCCTTGAATGTACCTCTTCACGCACATAGGTGTTCTGTAGGATAGACACTAAGAGGTGCGATTTCTCAGAGTGTCAGGGTATGTATATTTTCAATATTAAGAAATACTGCCAATTGATTCTCCAAAGTGGCAAAGTAGTGCATCAGTTATCAAGGAGAGTATCCATATCCTCATATCCTCTCCAACACTTGATATTATCAATATTTAAGTCTTTAGTAACTGATGGGTGAAAATTTGTTTTTTAAAGTTTGATTTTTCCTTTATTAAGCATCTTTTCCTACACTTATTGAATTCTCCATTTACTTTCTTTGCCCATTTTTCTACTGGATTTAAATTTTTTAATAGTAATTCTTCAGAGTTTTAAAAAATAAATTCTGGATATCAATCATTTTTTGTTAGTATGCTACAAATATTTCTATAGGTATGTCAGTGTGTGCATTTTAAAAATTATTGAGACATATTTCCAAACATTCCTACAGCAAAGATGTAACCAACTCACACCTCTACCACATAAATTGCCATTTGCAACAATCATGATTTCTATCTTATGTATAGAATCCTAGAGTATGACAAGCCCTTTGGCATACAATATTTCAATTTATCCTGAAAATAGGGTTGCTCCATTTTGTAGTACTACTGGTTAAAGAAGTGGACTCTAAGTCACTTACTTGTAGCATGATCTTGGGCAAGTTAATTAACCTCTCTATGCTTTGGTTTCCTCATCTACAAAATGGAGATACTAATAATAAATGAAATAATATTTATAAAGTTCCTAAGAGAAGGCATTACATGTAACAGGCACTCATTAAATGTTGGCCATAATGATATAATTAAATGCTATTATTACTACTATTACTACTACTTCTACTATTGCTATAGTCATAATGATACTCCTATGCACAAAACATATACCAGTTTGGATGTAATACATTCTGTTAGTCATCAGATGCTCCCAATTCTGCAAGGAATGTATTATTAGCCTCATTGTACAGATGAGGAAATTAAAACTAAGAGACAGGATTCATGACTAGCTCAAGGTCACAAAATCAGAAAGTGGCAGAGTAAAGACTAGAAACTAGATTTGTCAATACTCTTTCCACTGAAACTGAACATAGTGATTCCAGTAAGGACGCTGCCACACTAACCTTGCAAGAGATGAGGACATGCATGGCATAGGAAGCCTGAGTGAATATATGAATAAATTACTGAGTGAATGAGCCAGAGAGTAAGCAACAGGATGGTTGAATGAAGTAGTGGTGAGTTAATATGGCCCAAGAAGTTAAAAACTGATCAAATAAATGAATAAACGGAAACTGGAGAACTCAAAACAACAGTATGAATAAAATATGGACTAGCCAGGAAGTGATTTAAAATTAATTCTTTTTGCCCCATCTTACTTCTGTAGGAAACCATGTATTTGGTTATGACCAGTTTTTCAGGGACAAGATCATGGAGAAGAAACAGGACCACACCTATCGTGTGTTCAAGACTGTGAATCGCTGGGCTGATGCATACCCCTTTGCCCAACACTTCTCTGAGGCATCTATGGCCTCAAAAGATGTGTCTGTCTGGTGCAGTAATGACTACCTGGGCATGAGCCGGCACCCTCAGGTTTTGCAAGCCACACAGTGAGTAGTAGAGTCTGGGCCATGAGCTGTGGGACAGATCCAAAGAAGAGTCAAAGCCACACATGGATGGAAAAGGCAGAGATGGCAGTGGAAACCTGGACTCCACCCACTACCTTTTTTGTCCAAAGTTCTCCAGCATTTCAAATACTCAGATATTAATTCAGTCAGTCAATGAACCATGTTTTCCAAACTCTTGAGTGTCCAGAGCTATGGAGGAGAGGATGGGAGACCAAGTAAGGCTCACTCTCCATGAGCTCTTACTCTGGCTGTGAAATGAATATTGGCAGGGATGGTATGTGACCTCTTCTAGAAGGTCTTCCAAGCTCTTCAAGTCCAACCTAGCTTCTCCCCACAACCCTGGGTGCCTTCAGCCTGAGAAAGAGGGTCCATGTCTCCCCATTATTCCCATCATGTCCTCTACTTTGTCACATAGAACCCAGCTTATATAGGTTCACTCAATCAATACTGACTCCCAGCAAGGAAGACAAATCTGTTCAGTTCTTCAGTGTCTGACACAGGTTTCTGCTTCTCCTTGAATCCCTTCTGTTTTCTACTGGCCAGGGAGACCCTGCAACGTCATGGAGCTGGAGCTGGTGGTACTCGCAACATCTCGGGTACCAGTAAGTTTCATGTGGAGCTGGAGCAGGAGCTGGCTAAGCTGCACCAGAAGGACTCAGCCCTGCTCTTTTCTTCCTGCTTTGTGGCCAATGACTCTACTCTTTTCACCTTAGCCAAGATCCTGCCAGGTAAGCCTGGGGCCTGAGCTTTGTTCAGAGCTGGAGCTGGTATCCTGCACTACAGCATATGATTTCACTCCCTCCATCATTCCTACCCTCTATTCTGAGTTCACTTTTTCCTATTGCCCTTCCTTCTTACTCACCTTGTATATACTCAGCAATGATCAATATATTCTTCTCCTCCCTCCATTTCTGCAATTAGGTTTTAGAACACTACTGAGGAATATCACCCAACATCACAAAAGGGTAACACCATAAATTTTTCACCTTCTGACTTAATTGGGCTCTTAATATTCATTAACAGTCCTCTAATGTCCTCACATCAGCTTCTAAAACCTGTGACTACCTCCTTATTCACTCTTAGTAAATAATACCACATCTTGCATCACAAAAAAAGGCCACCTGACTTTCTTTAATTTATAGCCCACCAAATTTACAAACTTATCAGACTGAACATCCACATTTCTTCCTTTCTTTCATTTTAAAATTTGAAGGCATATCTGTCCTATTCCTAAACCCAATACCTTTAATTGTACATTGAATCCCATCTTTCCACTTTCTACAGTCAGTGATGCTCTCAACTCATATGCCTGTTGTCCTTTCATCACAGCCCAAACCCTGTAGGATAAAACTCTCTATCACATCTATGTCAATCCTGGGCTTATATAATTGCTTAGATTGTTCCTAATCTCTACCAGGTCCTCTATGCTGTCTGGCGATCCAGTTTCCATGGTCATCTGTCCTAGTCTCCAAGGTAGCTTTGCCAAACCCCCAACCTTCTCAGCTTTCTCAAATCTCCACCTAATCCTCACCCACAACAGATGACCTCACCTCCTACTGCACTGAACAGAAGATCTCAGAGAGCAATGTCTTCAACTCCTTGACACAAACTACTCACAAATTCACAAGCATCCCCACATGTTCCCTCTTCAGTCCTTTGCTCCTGTCATAGCCCTTTTCTTGTTAACTAATCCTTCTGCTGATGCTCTGTGTCCCATTCCCTTCTACCTGCTCAGGAAGTTTAATATTTAAATTCCCTCTCTCCCTCTCCTTAAACATGTTGAAGTCTCTTGCATCTCAAAAAACCATTTCCCTTCATCACTCTCTAGCTACTGCTCTCTCTCCTCCCTATAACAGACATCTTTGGGAATTTTTTCAGTAAACCACACCCCCTTCTCAACTGTTAGAATTCAACTTCTTTCCATTTCCATTGCCACCATCCTAGCCTAGAGGAATATCATTTTCTGATTTCACCTTTTCCTTCCTACATCCTATTCTTCACAGCAGTCAGAATATTTTTAAATACAACTTATCTTTGTTACTCTCCTGCCCAAAAAGTTTAATATATCCCCAGTGCCTTAGAACCAATTGCAAATTCTTTATCATGGATTCTAAGGGCCTCAATAATGTGGCCCCTACCTACCTCTTCATCCCTACCTTTTGACACTCCTCCTCTCACTCTTTCATTCAGTAATATATTCACTGACATACAAATTCACTCACTTATAAATCAGTTATTTATTCATCTATCCATTCAGAAATGTTTGTTTAGCCTCTACTGTATACTTAACCTTTCCAGAGACACAAAGATAAAAAGATGTGGTTCCTGCTTTCAAAAAACTCCCAGTCTATTTGTCCTTCACAGAAGGTCTTCCAGGAAGTCATGTCTGATTTCATCAGATAGAAGTGATAACTTTAATGAAAGGGCACAGTTCCTTGATGTTAGTGCAATTTGGGGGGTTAGGATCAGTCCAGAGGTTGAAAAGCGAATATTGGGACAAAAGCTTAAGAGCTATGCATCTGGTTCCTCAGGGTGTGAGATTTACTCAGATGCAGGCAACCATGCATCAATGATCCAAGGTATCCGCAACAGTGGAGCAGCCAAGTTTGTCTTTAGGCACAATGATCCTGACCACCTGAAGAAACTTCTAAAGAAGTCCAACCCTGAGACACCCAAAATTGTGGCCTTTGAGACTGTTCATTCCATGGATGGTACGTAAATGTATGAGTGTATATTTACTATTGATAACACAAAAACCATGATGATAATTAATGATAACAGCATTTATAGAGTGTATATTACTAGTATTTTACATGTATTGATTCACTTAGTCTTCACAATTCTATAAGGTAGGTGCTATTATTATTTTTATTTACGTGAGGAAACTGAAACATAAATAAGTGAAGTAACTTGCCCAAGGTCACACAGCCAGCAAATGACAAAGGATGAAGGCAGCTACTATTCTGATCTTATAGGTTAAGGAATTAAAGGTCAAAGACAGCACCCAATTTGTTTTGGTCACTCAATAAACTGATGCCAAAGTGAGTATTTGCACCCGAGGATGTATGGTTCCAATTCTTTCACATGACACAGCCCCAATTAGAAATGACGTGCAAATTAATTACCCTAGTGCCTGGTTTCTGCAATGGAAAATTTCACAAACCATTGCCTCAGAGTTTTTTCAAGGTCTAGTATGAAGCATTAGAATCAAAAGAGGTATTCAAGTCAAACGAACCTGGGTTCAAATCCCACCCTGGCAGTTACTTGCTCTATGACCTTAGGATACTCTTTAACTCTGAGCCTCAATTTTCCCCAGGGTAAAGTATCTGGTTTTAAGAATTAGAAATGATGAAAGCCATCCCATTTATTATGATCTAAATAGAAATAAATGACCCTTGTCTTCCTACTTCTTTTCTTCCAGCTGAAACAATGTCTAAATCATTCTATTGTTTCCCCTCTTGAGCAGAAATCCTGTGTTTTTAGGCATCAATTTCTAGATTTATTAAGGTAAGAGGTCCTTACTTCATTTCGATTTGTCACTTTTCCAACTAAAACAAAGGAGAGTCCATAATATTCCCTGGTTTAGTCAATATAAGTGCCACCAGCATCATATAATGGTGATGCACAGGCTGTGGAACCAGACTATGCATGTTCACATCCCAGCATGACAGCTTACTAGCGTAGGTAGGTTTCTTAATTGCTCTGTATCACAGTTGCCTTATTTGAAAAATGGAGGTGGTTATAAGACAGTAGCTGTGAGAATTAATATATGTGAAGGACTCGTGTGCACTCCCACATTTCTGTAAATAGCAAAAAAGTAAAACCATCCCATGATTATATTTCTACAACTGAGACTACTCTAATTCATTATTTTTCTAGTAGAAACCATGTTGGGAATATTCTACTTCCTTACATTTGCAAATGAATAGTTCCTTATTTTGTTGGTGGAAACTCTACCTAAACTGTCAATCCTAGGGCTGAATTTCTCCCATTGAAATGATGCTTGAGCTATCATACTGTTCTTTTTGTCTTGGACTCCACTTCCTGTAGTTGTCTCCACCTCATGTTGTCCCATCAGTTGCTCACATTCTTTAGTCCTAAACTGGAGCTCCTATTCCCACCTGAAGAAGTTTCTTCTGTATCCAACTCTCTGCACCTCAGCAGTTTCCAGGGACAGGGACCGGCAGAAGGTGTGGTTCTTGAATATGCAGAGTGGCCATAAAGTCTATATATGAGATTCACAGCCATGTGAAGACCTTATAACAACTACCAGCATAGAAGATGCTTAGAATAACATGGGAAAATGGTAAATCTGTATGGAAAATGGAGAGGAACATACATATTACTTATAATTCCCTTTAATTTGATAGATTAAGAGTGAGACTGTGGGAGGGTGCCCTCAGATAACAACATTGACAGAGATGAGAAATACACTCCCACAGAGACACAGAAAAGACAGAGACAAAGGCACAAAGAAACTCAGAAAAAGACACAAAGGAACAGCGAAAGAATCTGAAGTAGAGAGACAGATAGGAAGACAGAAAGGGACGTGAAGAGTAAGAAACAGAGAAGCAGAGGGTGAGAGACAAGAGGGGAGAAGGGGAGAGAAAAGATAAAAACAAAGAGACAGAAAAATACACATAGAAACAAAGATGGAAATGGCCACAAAAAGCGAGACAGGGACAGAAAGCCAAAAAGACAGAAATGGGGTACCAGTGAAGAATGAAGATATTGACAGCATTATCAACAGCACCTGGCTCAATGAGTGAGTGGGATCTGAAATCAGGACTGCATTAACCTGGAGCAAGAGGTGACTTTTTTCAATTTATTTAAACAAAGGCATCATATCTAGTGCCAACCCTAGATGAAAATACACAGACTTGTAAGGAAAAAAACAAGGGAAGCAAAGAGAGGCTGGAAAATGGCATAAACAAGAAGACAGCTATTGTCAGAATAAAGTTAAAATAGAAAGACAGACAGGCAAGCCTTGATCTCAAGCTGGGAAACACACACACACAGTTCCATACTGGAGATGGAGCTGGGAAAGGGTTATGATCTACCTCTATTCCTTGGCTTTTTGCTCAGGTGCCATCTGTCCCCTTGAGGAGTTGTGTGATGTGGCCCACCAGTATGGAGCTCTGACCTTTGTGGATGAGGTTCATGCTGTAGGACTGTATGGGTCCCGGGGTGCTGGGATCGCGGAGCGTGATGGAATTATGCACAAGATAGACATCATTTCTGGAACTCTTGGTGAGTGCCTTAGACTGCCCTTATACACAAATACAGAAAGGAGGCCCCCTACAAGACCCTTTTCTTCCTTTTCCCCAAAGTTGCAGTAGCTATTTGGGTAGAATTAACAGCCACAGTCTGCAGAACTCCTGGATTCCTTAATTCATTTTCATTCCACTGTAGAGCTACTGAGAAAATCTGAAAAGGTTTTCTTGAGAAGACCTTTGAGCTGGCCCAAATAGCCAGGTTCAACTCAGTAAGTAGAGAGTTGTGGTTCTAAACTCCTACCTCACCTTAGCCCCAAGCTTCATCTTAGCTCCACTTTGGGGCCTAACCAGCTGGAAGGTCCCCACCCAGCTCCTGCCTATCTAGTCTTTGCATACAGCAAACCTTAAAAGCCCTATCTCAAAGCAGCAGAGTTATCAGCTCTGTCTGTCTCGTCATGGATAGAAGAGATGAGCAGAGGCCTGGGAAGGGAGTCTAGAGTTCCAGCTTTTGGTGCACTTCCTTGTATTACCTGGGGCATGATCATATTCCTCTGGGGATTCATAATGGGGTCTGTACACATCTTCCTTCTCCCTGTATCCAGGCAAGGCCTTTGGCTGTGTGGGTGGCTACATTGCCAGCACTCGTGACTTGGTGGACATGGTGAGATCCTATGCTGCTGGCTTCATCTTCACCACTTCCTTGCCTCCTATGGTGCTCTCTGGGGCTCTGGAATCTGTGCGGCTGCTCAAGGGAGAGGAGGGTCAAGCCCTGAGGCGAGCCCACCAGCGTAATGTCAAGCATATGCGCCAGCTACTAATGGACAGGGGCCTTCCTGTCATCCCCTGCCCCAGCCACATCATCCCCATCCGGGTGAGAGCCCCACCCAGCCCATTGCCCTCCCCACCTCTCCTCAGCATTCCCAGATCCAGGAAACTGATACCTGCTCCTGTCATTAATTCTGTTTTCCTGTTATTCCCAGCTTTGTTATCTTCTTTGAAAAATTATCAGCTATTCTGTATTAACCAGTTATTTAAGAAAAATTCTCCCTTAGCTATTATTTCATGCTTATTGAACAGTCCTGACCCTGACAATACTGAGTATGCATGACCTATAATTCATTGTTTTTCAAACTGGGGATTGACCTTTAGGGAGTCATGATATCAGTTGAGGGGGTTATGATTAGCATTAAAAAATTGAAGAAAGAGAATAGAAAGTGTTAGAGTACATGACACATTGTAAAGGTACCATTTTATGAGAAATTTCAGTTTTGTATATTTTTATATGTACATGTATGTGTGTATGTATATGTGTATAGTATGGTCATGGTATGAAATATATTTCTTACTGAGAATTGAAGTCAGAACATATAAAATCAAAAGCCATGGAACTAGATGCTATTTTGGATTCCCAATTTAATTTGAGTATCTATTACCTTTAAAAATGAAATGTTACATCTTTCTTAAGTGACATCTATTTGTGTGTGTTTTGGTAAACCTAGATGTGGGAAGGACCCTTTTTTTGAGTTTTACAGACAAAAAAGAAATAGTCACTGCTCCTTAGGCTAACCCAGTATTCCCTTGAAAGAATGCTTTTGTTAATATCTATTTTCTTGTATTAACCCAGTGACAGTACCCCAGAGGTGACTTGGGGGGGTTATCTTCTTGCCCAGAACTACCTCAAATTAACATACTAGCTAAGTAAAACCACTGTGCATGCTCTACAGACAGCTTTAAGACAAGGTCCCTAGCACCACCTCCATCCCACCCCCTTTAAATTTGACTGCTACCTCTGAGCAACTCCCTAACAGAAATTCTGGAGTTTCCACTAAGCCCCTTATGAAAACATCTGTTCCATAATTCAGTAGCGTTCCTTGGTTTGGTGCTTAATAGAGCTGGTAATAATGGGGCCGGGGTGACAGATACTGATAGGCCTTTCTCCTGAGCCTAGGTGAGTGATGCAGCTCTGAATAGCAAGATATGTGATCTCCTGCTCTCCAAGCATGGCATCTATGTGCAGGCCATCAACTACCCAACTGTCCCTCGGGGTGAGGAGCTGCTGCGCCTGGCACCCTCCCCCCACCACAGCCCTCAGATGATGGAAGACTTTGTGGGTAAGTCCCCAACATGGGTGCCTATAGCACTGTCCCTCCCTTTAACTCCAGGATCTGAAGAAGTTGAGAGAGTAGATGCTATTCAGTTTAAATATATATTTCTGGAACATCAATTCTGTGCCAGACCCTATATTAGGGTCATAAATGAATAAGAAACAGTCCTTAGACTTGTAGAGCTCTAATTTGGTTCAGAAGGACATAGCAAACACAATGACTTCAAGAGATTATCAAAGTTAAACAAAGACAGTGCAGGGGGTAGTTGTTGGAGCAGAGAAGAGGGACCTAACACAACTTTTGGGATTCCAGGTAGGATTCCTAGTGGAGGTGACACCTGAACTGAATCTTGCAAGGTGAGTGGTATTGCATTGAGAGAAGAAAGAGAGTGTGGAAGGGGTATTCCTTACAAGGGAAGAGGAAGAAAGGCAAGGAGGAGGGTGAGAAGCAGCCTAGAATATATCAAGAAAAATAAGCAGGTGTTACTGAATGGTAGTGTAGTAGGAATGGAGTAGGGTAGAGGAATATCTATGAGTCTGCAAAGATAACACAAGATGGGCTGGATTTAGAAGCTTGTAGAGCTGACTGAGTAGTGAGGCTTTTATCCTGAAACATCCCAGTTTAGTCAACTCACCTATTAACTGGACTCCTGCTGGGTGAAATTTTTAGCTTAGAGCCTGGCATAAAGCAGGTGCTCATTCCAGGTCTGTTGGATAAAAGACATGTATGAAGTTCATGGTCTAGCAGAGGAGACAGACATACACATGGATGATACTGGTCCAGTGTGATGAGCTCCAGTGCTCTGAGAACCGAAGGGACAGTACTCATTTATAGCTGGAGAGGATAGGAAGGATGAAATTGAGGCGGGTTTGTGAGTGAGAAAATCCTTATGCTGCACCTTGATGTATATCTGGTATGGTGTAAGGACATTCCAGAATAAGGGAATTCTATGAGCAAGGACCTACAGGTAGGAAAGCAGAAAATTTTCTATTTGGCAATAGTCATTCTGTTTCTCTGGACCATGGGCAGTATGAGAGTTCAAGGAAGACAAGATAGACAGGTACCATTCATTCATTCATTCATTCATTCAAGAATATTGAATAATGCTAACATTTATTAAGTACTTACCATGTGCCAAGCACTATTCCAAACACTTTATTAACTCATCTAATCCTCATGGCATAGAGATACTATTATTAGCTTTTCCATTTTATATATGTGGAAACTGAGTCATTCAAATATATAGTAACTGATCCAGAGTCATACAGCTCCTAGATTTGAACTGGAGAGTCTGTCCATAGTTATAATCACTAGGACTATTACCTCTCTGAGCTGATGGTGCAGACTTCTGGACCTTTTGCTTAGTCCTCTCAATTGCTCTGTTCTTCAATTATAGAGCTCTCAATACTCTCAGTTTTCTGAGTGTCCATTTATGTTGGGCTTTTGCAAGAAAGAAATATGAGAGGCATCCACCATGACTCCACTAGTCCTTCAAACCTCACAGCTAACCCATATTGAAATTCTGCAAATGTTCTCTACAATCTCTTTCAAAACTACTCTTTTCATCATTTCCACTTTTTAATCCACGTCAATGTGATTTCTTCCTAGTTTTCCAGCTCCTCTCTTGCTTTGTTTTAATTCCTTCTCTATACTGACCACCAGAGGGATTTTTCTTTAACCTCTTCATGATTCCTTAAAGTCTAGGCTAGAGCAGTGGCCTCCAAGGTAAGGTATGCAAAATGATCATAGGCTGAGGGGGTTTCTTGGAATTTTGTTTACTTCTTATCTTAAATAGGATATTAAGCATTATTGATGTTGATCTTTAATATATAATGATACACATATTCAGTATACATACAAATATACATAGATGTGGAGGTACATATGCTAAAACATTTGTACTGATAAGGTATAGTCCAAAATTTGGAGACCGTTGGCCTGCAGAACAGTCAAAGTTCCTTGGCATGGCATTCAGTGCCTTCAACGTGGTGATCTCTATGTTCTCATCTCTTGCTGACATTCAATTTATTTTTCCAGCTACATGGAATGACTTGCAGTTCCCACATTTTGCTCTACTCTTTATCCCTAGGACCTTGCTAATCATGCTCCCTTCTGACTGGAATGCTCTCCCTCACCCCTTCCTCTGGCTTACTACATCTTTTAGACTTAATCAGGCATCCTTTCATACTTTCAATAAATATTTATTGAGTATATACTGTGTGCCAGACATTGCTCTAAGTGCTGGAGAGCCAATAGTAAACAAAACAGACTCAAAATCCCTATCCCTCTGGAGCTTACATTCTAGTGGAAGGAAATAGTAAAAAATTAAATAAATAAAAGTTTAATAAATACCTAAATTATATAGCATGTTAGTTCTGAGAGCTATGGAAAAAAATCAAGCAGTGTAAGAATAGGAAGTGTTGGCAGTGGGGGAAGGGGCTAGTTTGTATGATTGTAACATTAAATGAAGTGTTAAGGGTAGGGACCATTGAGGTGATTCTTGAGCAGATATGAAGGAACTGAAGGACTTAGGTGGGCAGATACCTAAGGGAAGGGCATCCCAGGCAGAATGAACAGTTTAAAGCAGGGAACACCTTAACACAGGAATATTCCTTCAATATTTGAGGAAAAATGAGATGAGAGTGGATTGAATGGTATAAGCAATAGGGGAAAAAGAATAGAAAATTGAGGAGGGGCAATGTGAGGCCAGACTGCATAGGGTACTGTAGGCCACTGGAAGGATTTTCTCTTTAACTCTGAAATTGAGAGCCTTGTGAAGGATTTGAGGAGTGACATATGACTCAGGTAACAGAACTGCTTTAAATTCTATGTTTGAGAATAGACTGAAAGGGATAAAGAGTGGAAGCAAGGAGATCCATTAGTGGCTTCTATAATATTCCAGGTAAAAGTTGATGGTAAGCTCAGATCTGATGACAGCATTGTAAGTGATGAGAAGTTGGTAGCCAATAGTATCTGCTGATAGACTGGATGTATGATAGGAGAAAAAGAGAAAAATAAAGGATGCCTCTAAAACTTTTGGATTGAGCACCTGGAATGGCCATCAACTAAGATGGGTAAGGCTGAAAGCAGAGTAGGTAGAAGGTAGGGAAATCAGCACAGTTGTGCTCATGTTTACTTAGAGATGCCTATTAGACATCCAGGTGGAGATATAGAAAGGCAATTGGACTTATGGGTCTAGAATTCAGGAGAGAGGTCTGGGATGAGATGAAAAGTTCAGAATCATCAACATATAATGGTGTTTAAAGCTATGACACGAGACCACCTAAGGAGTGAGCCAAGACAGAGTCTCAGCACATAGCTGAGGCATTTCCAACAGTCAGATCAATTTTCCACCCACTCCAGGAACACACCCAGGCTCCCAGGTCACAACAGTGATGACACTGTGTGGCTATGGTTACTGTCATCTTCACCAGGCTGAGCTTCCAAGCAAATGGATTCATTCTTGGGCATAGCTTGCTCTATACTTAGGAAGTGGTCCAGGCCAAGCCAGTAGAGTTTCAAATTGTGTGGAATGAGTACTTTCCAAACTTTTATACATCATAGCACTCATACAAAAATAGTAACATTTACAGCACACAGTAGAGCAAACACAGGAAGCTACTTCAGGTTCTGAGATATCTTGAAGGGTTGAGGGGATCAGTATCTTGGTAAATCTGTCCTGTCATACAGGAATTAAGACTGAATCTAACCAATTCTTTCCTTCCCCTTCGCCACCTTCAGAGAAGCTCCTGGTAGCCTGGACTGAAGTGGGGCTGCCCCTCCAGGATGTGTCTACGGCTGCCTGCAATTTTTGTCACCGTCCTGTGCACTTTGAGCTTATGAGTGAGTGGGAACGTTCCTACTTTGGGAACATGGGGCCCCAGTATGTCACCACCTATGCCTGAGAAGCCAGCTGCCTTACATCCCCACCCCACTTGCACTTCACCTATGACTGGGCCTCCTCCTGTCCTCTGCTTTGTTGTGTGCCTCTAGCTGACTTGAGTCTGAAAATAAAGAGCAAACTACAGCATCTGTAGCCCTTTGTTAGAGAACAGGCAACTGCACTACACCTGACTCCCTCAGACAAGCGGCAGAGACATGAGGAAACCACAAATCACTTGTTGGTCTGACCACCCTAGTTTACTGATAGGGAAACCAAGATCCAGAAAGAGGAAGATAGCCAAAAACTATACAATGATTTTCACAAATATCCAGGATATTTGGCAGGTTTACTTGAAATGGCTCTTTCCCAATGGTTTCAATAAAAATCTAGGGATTGACTCTTCACTGGTAGACTTGGAAACCAGGGCCCGTGTAACCCCTGTAAGGAGTTAGCTCTAACTAAACTGCTTGGGGGAGAGAAATGGCTCCCCAAGACTTCAGAAGTATTTTCCAGCAGAGAAAATGGATGTCCTCTTTCCTTCCCACAATACCTTATCGAATACCACTCACCAGCTCCATTTTCAAGGTGTAAAAGAGGCTTGGCTATAGCAAGCAACTTGTTCAAGGCAATGTTCCTGGCCTTTCCAGGTCACAACACACAGAGAATATTTGCATGGGACAGTTGGGTGAAGCAATACCACTTGCCTAGGAGGCAATGTTTCCTGACATTTGTGTAATTCTTGGCCCTGTCTGGCAACTCTAAGCCTAAGGGATCCATTTCTTTCCACCGTATAACTCATTTGTGGCAGCTGTGGGACATACCAGTTGGTAAGTGCTGGTTTAAGGCTGTACAGCCTACCAGAGCTTTCTGCCACACCACACCCATCTCCTTTGCTGATCAAATATCACCAGTACAAGGAACTCCTACAACTAAGCAGAGCACCTTTATGGTAAGCATCACTGCTCCTTCCTCCCCGCTCCCAGGGAGTTAGTTATGTCATCAGGCTACAGGCAGTTGACAAACCCAGTATTAAGATAGCATCTCTGACTCAACTTCATGGAGCACATCAAAATTTCCATGACGTAGTGTGCTAAAACAAAGACACAGACTCTATTTAGGCACAGATACACTTCCAAGTAGGGAAGGAAGGGATTTATTATCACAACTTGGCGCAACTGGTTTCAGTGGACTTCTGATTTTAAGGTGGGATATAGGGTGGACTGGGTTACAGCATTAAGGCATAAGAAGTCCACAAGTGAGGAGGAGCTAGACAGGAAGAAGAGAGGAAGAGAGGCCATAGAGAAGGAAGATAAAGAGGAAAGGGAAGGGTCCTTGAAGAAGCTGGACCAAGAGGAGGAGAGAAAGGAGGCCTTGAGGGAGGAAGAGGCAACTTAGGTGGGAGCTGGTCTCAGATCATGTATAGGGTTGACCATGCCTAGGCCTGGGGTGGTTCAATTGGGCCTGCTCCAGAGGAAGAAGTTGCAGCGGGAAAAGGGGTCAGTGGGAGGACCCTGGGGCCTGGCACACATGTAGAAGTTGCGGCCCAGGTTGGGTCCTGGCTTCTTCACAGTTCGCATCACACATGGCTCTCTGTGGCCCCCACAGACGGGTATGGGCAAAGGCCCCCCCAGCACAGACTTCCAGAATGAGGTCTGTACGTCCCTCTCATCCTTGGCCTCTGAAGCCTTGGCCTGCTCCTCTACCACTTTGGCCATCACCTCCTTTTGTGGGGTTTTTGGGGTCACAAGGGTGCCAAGGCTAGGAAGGTCCAAGTCAGGAGATGCTTGAGGACGGCTGGAGAGCTGGAAATAGCTAGTCAGGTATTTTTGGCCTCTTCTTGAGCCAGTCTGACTTGGCCGAGGCCTGGCTGAGCGCACACGGGCTTTGTTTTGGTGCAACTGTACCTGAGTTTGATGACTGAGATGCAGTGCCGACTGCTTGAACACAGGATCTTCTTCAAGATGTACTAGGAAACGAAGGATCTTGAGTTGGGTGCCTGCAAACTCAGGGAGGAAGCGAGTACACAAAGGTGGGCACTGTTTTGCTGACACAGAGGACACACTCAAGACTGCACCCACAGGGCAATGATCAGAGCCCATTACCTCAGGCAGCAGGAAGGAGGCCTGGAATGTGTCTATAACCAGGGTCCTGTCCCCAAGCACATAGTCAAGCCGGGAGCCATAGTTCAGATGACGGGCACCACTGACTATCGACCAGCAGGTGAAGGCCCCCTCCTGATTTGGTTGGAAGCAGCGGTAGCTATCAATGAAAGGCCCTCTATGGGACACATCTTGGCATCCCAGGTTACTGAGCAAGCTGTTCATCCACTTGCGCCCTGGGTCCTCTTCAAAGCATTCCTGCGAAAGAGGGAGGGGGATGAGAGAGAGGCAGAACTAGATGCCTAGAACTGTAAGGGATTTAGACCAGACAAGAATTTTACAGACAAGAAAATCTGGTTGCTCCAAAGAAGACTGCTACTCAAGATCACACAGTACAGACTGGCAGAACTGGGATTCAATTTTCATCCCTACTGATTTAAAAGCCCATGCTTATACTGCATCAGGCTACATTTGCCTTGTACTGGTCCATAATGCCAAATCTGAAAGCTTGTTGTTTCCTTAATCAAACCAATTCTCGGAATTGCCCACCAAAGGAATGGAAAATAGGAAGCTAAAAGTAGTTACCTAGTAAGTCATGGTGGGGTTAGGAGTTAAAAAGACTGTTTACCTTTTCATTTAAACTCTTTGGCACTACTTAGTTTATCTTGTGTGTGTCAAATCCCTCCCTGACCATCCCTCTATCTTGAGCTTAGAGGCTTCAGGGATCCATGTCTGAATACTTCCTTTGATCTCTAATTCATCTGATCCCTAATTCATCTATCAATCCAATCCACCCACCCACTTATTCAATGCAACAGATGTCCAAAGGACACTAAGTATGTGTCAGGATTGATGCAAAGGTCAAAGTGAGAATCTGATCTAAAGAGGGACCAACGAGGCTTTCTTTCAGGAAGTGAAGGCTGAGCAGGAGTAAACAGGCAGTGTGTCACAAATTGAAAGAACAGCCTCTGCGATGGGACTGTGGAGGAAGGGAGCACCATAGCCAAAAGACTTGTGGGGAGGCAGACTAGGTGCCAGAATACCAGTGGGAGATGACTATCATAGTCCATGCAAGCAAGAGATGATGGTTAGAATAGGGTGATGCGAGTGGAGACAGAGAAAAATGACATTGAGAGATGATTTTGAACTAGAACAAACAGAACTTGTTGACAAAGTGAATGTGGGAAGGTGGAGTAGAAAAGAAGGACAATAATAACATAATTCCCAGGCTTCTGGTTGGGGCAACCAAGGTGACGATGGCTCTCCTTAGGGAGATGAGAAGACTGAAAGAGCCAATCTTGTGGGAAGTGGACATATTTTGCTATTTTGGAAAGGCTCTGTTTATCATGTGACCTGGTATTAATTCCCTTTTCCGGGAAGGAAGAATGTTAGAGGTGCACTTGAGAGATCTAACACACTTCTAAACCAAGGAGAAAAGGCATAAAGGTAAATGATGCTATCACAGGAAGCAGAAAAACAGACTAAGTATGTTGTTTTCCATAGTGGATGCACCAGTTTACATTCCCACCAACAGTGCACCAGGGTTCCATTTTCTCTACATGCTTGCTAACACTTGTTATTTCTTGTCATTTTGCTACTTGGCTATGGAAAACAGTATGGAGATTCCTCAAAAAACTAAAAATAGAAATATAGTATGATACAGTAATTACACATCTGGATAATTACTCAAAGAAAACAAAAACACTAATTCAAAAAGATATATGCACTCCTATGTTTATCACAGCATTACTTACCATAGCCAAGATATGAAAGCAACCTAAGTGTCCACTGATAGATGAATGGATAAAGAGGCAGCCATAAAAAAGAAAAAAATCTTGCCATTTGCAACAACATGGATGGACCTAGAGGGTATTTTGCTAAGTAAACAAAGTCAGATAGAGAAAGCAAATACCACATGGTTACACTTGTGTGTATCAAAGCTCTCACTGACCATCCCTCTATCCTGATCTGAGGAGCTTCAGTGGAATTTAAAAAGCAAAACAAATGAACATACAAACAACTATCAAAAACCCAGAAACAAACTCATAAGTACAGAGAATAAGCTGGTGGTTGCCAGAGGGGAAGGGAGGTGGGGGGAGTGGGAAAAACAGCTGAAGGAGATGAGGAAATACAAACTTCCAATTACAAAATAATAAGTCAGGGATGAAAGTATGCATGGGGAATATAGTCAATAATACAATAGCTTTGTAAAGCGACAGATAGTAACTACACTTATCATGGTGAGCATTTAAATAATGCATAGAAATGTTAAATCACTATGTTGTACACGTGCAACTAAATAATGTTATGACAACTATACTTCAGTTAAGGAAGAAAACAGACTGAATAAGTGCCTTATGATGAATAAGGTGGAAAGGGACTGAAGGCTTGCACTTTGTAGGTACACTCCCTTCCCCATCACCACACCATCACCATTTTCTCCTTTTCATTTTTGCTTATTTTCCTAGCTAGGAGCTACATCTATGTTTATGTGGTTCTTCTGAAAACTCATCAAGGAATCTTCCTGCAACCCCTCTTTTGAGCCACACAATGCTGAGTTGGACTATGCCAGCATAAGTTAATGATCTCTCCCCTTACAAGGCAAGCCAAGATAGAAACTGGTGTGTGGACTATAGGGCAGTGGCTCTCATGCCTGACTGTACAATAAAAAGCCTGGAAGCTTTTAAAACATACTGTTACCCTGGCCCCACACTCAACAGATTGGATTTTATTGGTCTGGGGCAGTACCAAAATACTGATATTTTTGTAAAAGCTCCTTGTTCTAATGTGCTGTTGGGGATTGAGAACCATTGCCCTGAGACACTCCGAGGAGAAAGGTTCATACAAGTAAAAACAACAGAATGGGAGGGAATGCCCACCAATACAGGGTGCAGTGGGAAAACTCAAAATGAGAATAAATTTTATAATGGGAAGAGAGTAAAGACCTGGCTGGTGTGGATGGAGTGTGTAGGGGTACTGAGGATGAAAATAGAGACTGGACACAGATCAGAAAGAGCCTTGAACGTGAGCCCTAGATCACTTTCTCTGCATCATGGAGGTAAGAGGGAGGTATTGAAGTTTCATGAGCAGGAAAGAAAGTATATTAGGGATATAATGAAGGCAAGGTGGCATTCAAGGCCTTCATAATCTAGCCCCCAAAGAACTCTTCAGGCCCATCTCCTGCCACTCACCTCCCTTCCCATGTCACCCCCTAACAAGAAAATAACTTACAGTTCACCATGCACATCACATAAATTTTCACCTTGTAGCCTCTGTTCATGCTAGAATGCTTTGGTCCCCATCCCCAAAACTCTTTTCTACTTATCTTGAAGATTCAGCCATTTTCAGATGCCTCTCCTGATCTCCAGGCTGACCCAGGAATCGCATGTCCAAGCTGCCCTAGCCTCCTGGGCTGCCACCTCTGCCTCAGTCCAGTAGACACCATTCTGTAATTGGTTGGTCATGTGTCCATAGCCACAACCACACTAACAGCTCTGAAGGGCCAAGAGCCAGAACTGACTGGTAACTGACTCTCCAGCATGTGGCTCAGGGCCAGGTCAAAGGTATAGTCAGTAATGTCTATTGAATGAATAAGCAACTCTCAATGTCTTGAGACTATTTCAAACTAAACTTTGCTTTTCCATGAAGGAAACTATCCCTGGGCTAAACAAACAGTGTTGCTTGACTGGCTCAACAGAACCATAGTCCGGAGTGAGGCCAGGGGCCCAGAGGAAGCCTTACCACATTGGCTGCATCCCAGTGGTCAATGCGGCGGTGGGCTGTATTCAGGTCACCCAGAATGATCACATGGCTGAAAAACACAAAGCGGGATTATCATCCTGAAAGGATTATCATTCATTTCAAGAAAGGAAAGCAGTAGTCCTGACCCATCTACTTTATTCTCGGTCTAAGAGCTCAGACAGACAACCTCCCACTTTGAGGTCAAGGTGAAAGCCAACATCAACTCAGAGAAGCCTGCCTCTCCAATCTTATCATAACCTCACTGCCCTCTATGCCTAACTAACCCAATTCTCATCTCCAGAGGTGACAGTTCCTGTTTAGCAAAATCGTCTCATTGACCTCTATTCAAGGGCATCTTTCTGGTCCTTCAAAGTTGAGGTCAGATACTACTTCCTCCAGGAAGTATCCCTTGATTACTCTAACTCACCTTCACTATAGTGTTCCTCTCTGGGACAAGACTTTTCATTTGCTCCCAAGGCACTTTACCTTCCTCATCTCATTTCACCCTTAAAACTATTCTGTGAGGTAGGGATTCACACACTCATTTTAGAAAAGAGAACATACAGACAGGACTAGTCACAGTGAGTAAAAGGAGGAGCCAGGATAGGCGCTCAAAGGTATCTAAGTATAAATCTCATGTTTGTGTCACTTTTCCCTGATCTTCACAGCTCTTAGAGAACTGAGCCTATTCAGGTTGACATGCTGGTGTCTTGCAACTAGGCTGTGAAGAAACTCAAAAGACAAAGATCTCATATCCCTTCCAATGGAGCTTGACACAGGGCTGGGCACCCAGAAGAAACCCAAACCTTGCTGCTCATGATTGTAGTACCTGCCAGCCGCCATGAGGGCTTCTGCTCGAATCTGCAGCAAACGATAGAAGCGCATCTTAAAAGCCAGTCGCTCAGGCTTCTCAGGGCCCGCGTGGGGGCAGTACACATTGATTAGGGTCAATGTCTTCTCTTTGCCTTCCCATGTGCTGGGGAGAAGAGAACACCCCCACCAAAGAAAGGGGGATTGTTTCCGAGGCTCCCCTCTCCACACCAAGTGGCTTCCACTTAATGGTTGTCCACTGGATGGACATGAAGTAAGGGGGTAGAGAGACATTAATGGGCTGGCATGCACAGGACTTGGGGACTGACTACAGATGCGGCAAGGAGGAGGCTTCTAGAATGACACCCAGGTAAACTAGGTGATGGTGCTGCCATTCACAAAGATAGGACACTCAGAAAAGAGCAACTTGGGGCAGTGAGCTCAGCATTGGTTAAGTTGCTTTTGAGGTACCTGTGATAGTAAGAGAGCTGGACCTCCCAGCCAGACCCCCAATGTAGACATGGGGAACTCAAGGCTCAGGGAGGAATATGATTGGCCCAGGGTCACATGATGAATAGTCCAGGCAGGACTATAGTCCAGGAAAGGCAAATTTTGTAAGTTTTCCATGGTGAATGCATGTTATAAGGCAAGCCTCAGATTCATCAAACTCACAGAGTAGAAACCATCAGTGGTCAGTGACAGACGGATATGGGCTATTACCGGATCCTGTGCTGTGTGAGGAGTGCCCGGCCCTCACTATCCAAAGCCCGAAGCTCCTCTTGGGTGAACTCATCCATGTTTCCATAGCAACCCACGTCCCCATTCTGAGTGCCAAGTAAACCACTCAGGCCTTCTTCAGCAGCTACTGGGGTAGTGCTGTCCTTACAGAAGGTGGCTACACCTGGAGACAGACAGGATACTCTGAGTAGGCCTGGCAATCAACAGCCTACTGCTCAGCCTGTTGTTCCCACACAGGTCACCTGGGTCATCTTTATCAAGATTGGCTGTATTGACCACTCTCCCAACTCAAGGGCTATGGATGACTACCTGGGGCAACTGTACTCAAACCCTGGAGTCAGAGCTCCTTCATCTAAAACAACTACAGAATAATAACAGTTAATAAATTCTAAGTGTTTTACAAGGTAAGTGCTAGAAAAGTGTTAGCTATTTTTATTATCATCACACGGACTAATTTGTTCAATCTTTGTAATAGCCCTAGGTGAGCATTATCCGCATTTCCCAGCTGAGGAACCTGAGGCATAAAGCGGTTAAGTAACTTGCCAGAGGTTGCACAGTTAGGGACTGAGGTAGCATTCAAACCAAGACTATTTAGCTCCAGCTCTCATACAATTACCACCACACTATTGTGCTTCTGAGGTCCAATAGGACAATTTTAAATATAACATTTTCACGTATTTATGTGGCTTAAGTTCTGTGGACTAAAAGCCTAAGTTTCATATTACCTTCCAATCAAACACTGGAAACCCTTTCCCCCTACCTGCCTCCATCACTAATTTAAAGTCCCCAGAAAGCCCCATTTACCAGAATAGCCACTACGGTTGCGGCTGAAGCTGAAATAAGAGTTATAACCCTCAGTGATAGCCAGGGGCTCTGTCAGCACATCCCCTGGAAAAAAGACATAAGAATATGTCAGAGATAAAACTAGAACCGAGGCCATACAAAGGCTTGGAATTATACTTGTAGGCTAATTCCTTGCACACATCAAAGCCAGGGCTGGGAGGGAAAATAAAGTATCTACGATTAGAGGAGTAGCTAGGAAGGTGGGGACTAGAGAGGGAATTGATATCAAAACTACGAAGAGGGATGAGGCTATGGACTGGGAGGGGTAAAATTAGGTGGGAGGAGGCTAGGTGATTAGGTGAGCAGAAGAGCTGGGGGTGGGAAATGGTATATGGAAAGGGAAACTGGGAATCTGAACTGGGGTTAGGAGGTAGGTGAAAGAGGGAATTAGAATATCTGAACTGAGGATGGAGAGAAAAATAGTTAAGGGATCTCAGAGGGTATGCCTAGTAGAGGGAAGGAATAGAGAATTGAGCTATAGGTGGGAGATTGCTAGGAAGGAAAGGGAATTAGGGGAATCGGAAGGGAAAGTTTGGGGTGGGGCATGAGGTAGGAATAATGAGAAGCTGAGCTGGGGAAAAGAGATGGGGGTAGAGATAGGGGAACTGGGGATCAAAGGAATAAAAAGGAGGAAACTGGGAAGTCTGAGCTGGGGGCAAAAGTGTGGTGTTAATTAGAGGGTGTGAGCTTGGGGAAGGAAGGGGTAACTGGGGGATCTGACTTGGGAATAGGAGATGGACAGTTTGGCAGGATCGGAAATCTGGGGACCGAGCTGGGGTGGGAGAATGAGTGGGAATTAGGGGATCTGAGTGAGGATGAAGGTTGCAAGGGACAGGGGATTAAGGTTCTACTGAGGGCAGGGGACGAAGTGGGAATTACAGGAGATCTAGCTGGAGTGAGAAACAGGGGCTTAAGGGAGAGGCTTTCAGGATTCTGGGCTGAGTCTAGGGGGAGGACGCTAAGGATAGAAAAATGGGATTGAAAGGGGGGCGGCAAAAGTTAGTGGAAAGGCTAAAGTATGGTAAAGGTCCTGTATTCTTGAGCGCTCACGGGTCACTTTGGTCTCCTGAAGGCAGACGATGTCAGCATCCAGCTTGTCCAAAATGCGCCCCACAGCCATGGCGGCACAGTTGCTAGGCTCCTCGTATACCACCCCTTGCAGGGGGCTCCGGATCCCATTGACGTTCCAGCTCACCACGCGCAACATCTTGACAGCGAACTGCAATGCCTTTTAGCTCGCGTAGAACCTAAGGTCAAGCGACCTGGACGTCCCAAGCCCGCCAGGCCCTGCCTTCCGCGCGCATTTGCGCAGGCGTTCCCGTGCGTGCCAGAACAGGGAAGGACGCACGTAAGGCAGTGCTTTGAGACCCTCGGTTCTCATTGGCTGGAGAAGCGGAAGCTAAAGGCGACTATTACTTAGGTAGGAATGAATGGAGAGAAAAAGGCTTCCATCTGGACTCCTCCACCCGCTGCATTCCGACCCACGCACCTGAGTCTGACTGCATTTCTTCTGTCTGAAAAGTCCTCCTGGTGCTTCCGATTATTTACAAACAGGATTTCGCCACTTTTGAAGCAGAGGAACCGCGCAGCAACTGAAGCCCCACCCCCAGTGAGACCGACAACCACCCAAGTGCTCAGATGGCTGTGGCACTGGCTCCCTGGGAGTAACTGATATAACTCCAACTCTCTTGTAGGGGAGGAGGTATGCGCGAAGGGAATTTCGCGGCTAGAGGATCCGTAAGAAGCGCCCTAGTGGAATAAGATTTAGTAGAGGGCCTCTGGCTTTACACGACGGGGGGAGGGAATAGGAGAGGGAGGAGGCTGTCTCAAGCCCGACCTGTAGCCATTTGCCTTGGGTAAAAACATGGCCTGACACATATTTCTGCTTGGCTACGTTTATCAAATGAGTAAAATCAAAGCCTATAATTTAAGTGGGCTACCCAAGCTCCAGAGCAGCACTGTCTCCCATTGTAGCCCATGGCTCTTCCGTATACATTATTAAATTTCATTCCCAGGACAACCCTGTGAGGAGCATTAAGGCTAAGCAAGAGAAATTGAGTGAATTCACCTCAGCTTCACAAGGGTGGTAGAGCCAGGATTCAAGCCCTATCTCAATCAGGTCAAGGAATACTTTCCTGAGTAAGTTTTTCCTAACCACTCACACACCTCCCCAGTTAGATCATTTCCTTTGGGCTCCCACAGCACCCTATAGTCCATTCTGTCACAGTACTTATCACAGTGCACAGCTACCATTGATTTCTTTGTCACTACACTGCCAGCAACTTGAGAGCAATGACCATGTCTCATTAATCTTACTAGCCCCATCCTCAAATATAGGGCAAAGCATATAGGAGTCATTAAGTATTTGTTGAGCGAATGAATTAACAGCGGGCAATAGCAAGAGCATCAACAGGTTAGTGACTTGTTTGTGAGAACACAAAAATAGAAATAATAGACATGCTCAATATCCATGGAAGCATAACTTTGCATACTTAGGTTCCTCACCCAGAATTGCAGCATAATTATTTTTTCCCCAGAATTCATACCCTACGACCAAAAGCCAAAGCCATTGTCCTCAATGTCTGCAGAAAACACCCAGAGCACTGCTTTTTCTCCTGGAGTACTTAAGTTTACCTTCCAGTTGTTGCTATCAGAAAATAGCTCTCAATTAAAATAAAAATTTTGGTGATTTGAACTTCTTCATGCTTTCCTGGTCATTGGCTCAGGATTGAGTCCCAGCAGTGGGATTACTAGGACAAAGGAAATGAACAGTTTTATTGCTCTTGCTTCATACTGCCAAATGGCTTTCCAGTAAGGGATTGTGCCCCTTTATACTGAAGACCAACCTGAAACTCGGCCCCAAGGAGATGCAGGTCTTGCTGTCTCCATTGTTGGCTTTAATTTCCCCTTCAGCAATGGCTTGTTAATATTAGTTCTGACCTTTGGGACCAGGTGAACACATGGTTGGCCTGAAGAGAAAAGGCTCCCAGTGGCTCAGGAACTTCTTTGACAACTACAACAGCTGATACTTCAGGAGAGCACACGTCCCTCTTAAACCAAGGGTACTTCCCCAGCCTTCTCTGGGAACCAACAAACAACACCTCCAGGCTCCCTCTGACGCCACCCACTGGAACTGCTTTGTGGTCTAAATGCAAGAGAGCTGTGTGTTGGATAATTAGCAATGGAAGAGAAAACCTCTAGGAGAACAGGTAGGTGAGACAGAAGGAGAAATAGTAGTTACACAAATCCAAATCCATTCTTCAAGCTCTCTGGAAAGTTTTCTTTGCATAGATGGTAACTTGAAGTGCATATTAAAAGGTATGGGGGAGTTGGGGAAAAGATGGTATCTATATCTATTTATCATCCATTCTGACCTGCCTTTGTGGGACACTGACCCAAAGGGCGGTTCCCTAGCACCTTTAGAAATCTCTATAACTTGGACTAGTCAAGTTTTGAATAAACTGGATGATAAAAATTTTATCTCTTATCTGCACACTGGTATATAAATTAGGGGCTGGTTTGCTGTGGCACATTGAACGAGGTTTTTAGCTTCTCTGGGCTTCAGTCACCTCCTCACTAAAATGGAAACTGATGCCCCTCACCCACTTCCTTCAGAGGGCCGTCTCAAAGTGAAGAAGAGTGAGAGAACAGGAACCAAAGTTCTTTGGAGGTATCTCAGGACTTCATGCTCTGTCTGAGATTAGTGATCCTGCTTTTTCTGTAGCCTCCACAGTTACCCCTGCAGGTGCTCTTCTCCCTGAGTGACTATGGACTGTGGAGAGCCACTTCTAGGACTAGGATCCAGTGAACCCTGGGCCCCGGGCATGGGGCTGAAAATAGTAGGGGAATAGTGGGCCAGAGCAGTGGCTGGAAGGCAGTGGATCCTAAGCTGTTGCCACAGAAGGCTTGATACTCATGTGTGTGTGTGTGACCTGTAAGCATGTGACCAATCTCCCACATACACCCTAACCCCCCACAAATGCATTCACACCCATATACTCAAGAAAAACCAATAGGGAGACCCCATTTGTGATTTTGTTTACCCATAAGTACTGTTTTAATACTTTTTTAATGGGATTCTCCCACACACCCCATACTTTGGGAGGACTGTCACGATCCATGGGCCCCTAGAAGTCATACTGTATGATTTTCCTCCCTAGAGTTAAAATCAGTTTAGAATTTGCACCTCAGCTCTTGACCTTGAGTCTATGACATTGAGTCAACTCTTTTTCTGCAACCAGGTCATTGGACCATTTCATGGGGGCTTAATTCTTTTATTTATTCTTCTCTGCTTCATTCAAGGTTGAGAAACTTTCTAGATGCCACCTTTTACCTTCAGACCAGTTCCCTGCATAGCTCTCTGTTACAACATTTACCTTGTTGAATGGGGATTATTTGTCCACATGTGCATCTCAGCTAGGGTTGAGATATATAGATTGTACAAACACTGATTGAGCAACTGTCTCCTCTGTACCAGACCCTGAGATGGACACTGGAAACCAAGATCACAGATAATCTGGTCCCCATCCTCAAGGAGTTCACAGTCTAGTAGAGAAGTAGAATAGTAAAACACTGGTAGATACTTGTTAAAACAGATGGAAGCATATAGGCAGTATGAGAACCAAAGACAAAGCCTATCCCAAGGATACAAGAAAGGCTTCCCAGAGGAGGTGGACATTGAGCCAGACCATGAAGAATCAGTCAGGTTTCATTGAGAATGGAAAGGAAGAGAAGGCATTCCAGGCTTAGCAAAAGCCCAGTGGCAACAACAACAAAAGTATGGGGTATGTTTGGTGGTTCAGTGAGTCAGCTGCTGCAGTTTAAGCATAGGGATCTAAAGAGAGACATGACTAGAGAAGTAGGTTGCAGCTAGACTGAGAAGAACCAGGCTAAGGCCTTTCCATAAAGCTTGTTTAGTTCTGCTTCTGGGATCAGAATTGATAACAGTGGAAACAAACCAACAGTTAGTTCTAGACAGTTTTATGTTGTTTTTCAAGCATGGACCCAGGTTTACCCTTTTAGACCTACTAAAAGCCTGCTAGCCTCCTATCTCAGATTTCCTGCTGCTGAATTATCTTTCTGCCTCTTGGCAGAATCATGAGAACAAAATTGTAAACATAGAAGAGGAGTTTATGTGACTGGCTCAATTACCTTAGCCAAGCCCCTTCTCTTCCCTATACCAGTTTCCCTGTGAGGCTAGTGAGAATTTTGTGAGGAGCAAGTAGGATAAGGATTATGTTGCTGCTTTTAAGCCATTGGAAACATACATGTAAAGGGTTATTATTCAGATTATTAGCATCAGCAGAGTGATACTAGTTAGGAGACATTAGAATTAAGATAGTTATATCTCTTCCAAAGTCTAATTCTGAGACTGTAAAGATTCAGAGCTAATCTGGAAGAACACATTCTTAAATCAAGCTAGACTTGTCAATTAACCAAAGAAAAGCCTTGTACTGAAAAAAATCAGGTCCCCAGTGTTCTACTCCTGACTTGGTAACTTACTCGATAGCAGGACCTTAGGAAAATACTTCTCATCTCTAGGCCTCCCTTTTCTTATTTGAGAAGCTTGGATGAGATCATTTCTAGGAGGCTTCTGTATCACAAAACCAAAAAAGCAAAAGTGAATTCATCTTCCTAATTGGTTGGCAGGAGCTCTTTATTATAAATGTTAATTCCTGTCATAATGTTGTAAATTTCCTTTACTGCGTGTTTCCTGTATGCTTGGCATTACATTAGAAGTTTCAGATTGGCCAAAGAGGTGACTGGTCATTTACTTCACAAAGAGAATCACAGCATTAGGTAATAAATTTTGAGCATTACCCAGGTTGTTGTATGTATATTAATACGTGAATCTTCAACAACCCTAAGCAGATAGGTACTCTTATCAAATGAAAAAACTGAGGCACTGAAAGGTTAAGTCTTCTGGTCAGAGTGTTATAGCAAGGGGCAGAGGTAGGATTTGATATAAGTAGCATGGCTTCACAGTCCACTGCATTTAACCACTGTGATCCATTGTCTCAGTAGATTTATTTAGATGAGCAGGCTCTGAAATGTATTGAAAGTTTGGTATGATTTATACACAGCAACTGGAGGAAATCAAACCCTTGTGAAGACTAGGACACTGAAAATGTATTTTAAGGAACTTCTTAAAGGACAGAGTGGAGCTGAGAACATTGGAGAGCAGGGATTGGAGATTTCCATCTCCAAGAGATTGCCCTTGTGTAGTCCAGCTCAGTGGAAGAAAGTTGAACTTCCTCATAGCCAATTAATGGAGGCTCATCAGGAGTTGAGAAGGTTGCAGAAGAATAAGGTAAGAGCCACACTTGGACATCTTCCAGATAAGCTGTGCTATTAGATGAAGTCTACACATAAAAGCCTCAAAAACAACCAAGAGGAAAGGGGAGGTAAAGCAGACCATCTGTGTGGGATGGTTCTGGCCTAAAGAGTTGTCTGACTTTGAGGCTCCCACAGTTCTTCCTGCTGCAGCCTCCACCCTAAGCCTCCATCCCTATGGTTTGGCATAAAGAACTATAGCCAGGTTCTGGATCAGAGCCTTTCTCCCTAAGGCACCTGACTGAGCTGGCAGTCATGTGGGCAGTGCTTGCCATATCTGCCCCCAGCAATGGCTGCATTCACTCCTCTTTCTGAGGTATCATTTTCAGTCTGATTTATTTCATCTTGGCTGGAGAGAGCATAAAGATGATCAGATAGTGCCCATCTCTCCAAGCGTACCTCAGGCAGCACATTTTAAGAATGAGAGGCCCTGCAGTAAGAAAGGCAGCAGAATTCAGGGGAAGAGAAGGCTTTCAATGCCATTTGTCAGGGGAGGGTGGGGCAGTAAGCAGTGAATCTTCCCCTTCCAGTTCAGGTGTTCATTGCTAGCTCTAAATATTGTATTTTTCAGTAGGGAACTTGTGTTTGTGTGTTTGTACTTTCTGATGTGAATCTCTGTTTCTGGTTTGGAATGTAATAGTCTCCTTGGGTTCATATTTTTATTTAAAGCTGCAAAGCTTCCTAGACATGCCTCTCTCACAGAGAATGTAAGCACATGATCTTTGGTCTTTTATTTGCATACTCTACTAGTCCTTTCTTCATTGGAGGGAAGTGACTGGCCATACCTGGGCTGTCCTGCTAGGTGACTTCCTTGCTGGATTCCAGCTTATCTCCTGTGTACACAGTCCTTGGAGTTCAGAGGCCTCTAGTGATCTCTGTTCAACTTCTCCCTCTCTGTACCTAAGCCCCCACTGGTACATCCAGGAGCAGAGGCAGGCAAGGACTAGGAAAGAGGAACAGGGGACTGGAGACAGGCTGCCAGAGGACTCAGAAGCTGATTTCACTTTGCTGTCCCAACTGTGTCTACCTGCTGCTGTGGCCACAGCACAGAAGAGACAGCTAATAAGACAGGAAGTGAGGCCCAGTACCTTGTGGACAGTGGTGTCATTATCTCCGATGCCTAAGATGTCTCAAGAGATGGGAGAGCTCACTCAAACCAGGTTGCAGAAGATCTGGATCCCACGCAGCAGCAACTGCAGGCTGCAATGGAGAAGGGGCTGTAAGTGGGTTTACTTTCATGGGCTTCAAGGTGGTGGTGGTAGAGTGGGTGTAGAGGATAGCTGTGGGATAACAAGAGTCTAATGTCATAAAAGGTAGAGAAAGAATGAGAAAAAGAGAGATGAAGACAGAATGAGGATTAGATAAACATCATCTTAATCAGAGAGATTTTTGACTAGGAACTTTTTCTATCTTATCCGGAACTTACTTGGAATGCTTCTTGTTTGTAGTTTGAAAATGTTCAGTGTTAGTCTAGAATGTTTCATTTTGGTGACCTCAGTAAAGTGTATAGAAATGAAATTGGTCTTCTTTGATAGTGCTTGGGGGAAATAAGGTAATGGTCATGGTACTGTTTCTCAGAAGACAGGTGCTTCTGGGTACATAGAACTACAATGTCATTGGTCAGTTTTGCTCCTCCCTTTTCTCAAGCCTCTTCTAATAAGCCTATACCTGACAGAGTTGAGAAATGCTGAGTGTCCTGTCTCCTGCATTGCCTTCTTGGCACATAACAGGTACTTTTACTGCTGTGGGAATTTGAGAGAGAAGACACCCATTCTCTCAGGAACAACCTACTGGTATACATGTTCACTTTGAAAAATTAAGAAAGAACAGGGGCAAAGGAGAAGAAACAAAACCTAGACTTTAAAAAAATGGTGTATACCATTTCCCCATAGATAATGGGACAGTTGTGCACCAACGTGCTTCCAGCACAAGGGTTATGGCCTGAGTAGCCATAAAGTAGGTGGACATAAGGCAGCACAGGATCATGGCACCCAGATGTCTCAAGACCAGCTGACCAAGTTTCCACTATGGTAATACTAGAGGTTCAGGGTCACAGCTAGTGGGAGCAGACAGATAGTTGCTTAGAGGATCTAGAGGAATGCAGGATGTTAAATATAGTATGTAACAGGTAGGGTGTGGGTGGAGGAAAAAGAAAGGAAGGAGGGAAAATACCAGCCTCCTGTTCTCTTTCCTCCTCTCCACCAGCAGTTAACTCACTCATCCGGACATTAAGGAGCCTGGATGAGATTGAGAATTACACCCCCACCCCACCCCACAACTCCTCATCTTTTCCAAGGGTTGTGGGGTTAGCTGGCAAGCAGGCAAGCCAGTGTCTACATACCTGGGTCCTCCAACCCTTTCATTCCTGGAAACTCTGTGTTTCAGGTTGGAGAAATAGTACACATAAATCACCCAATATAGTCTCCATCACACACAGGGTGCAAAATAAATATGTGCTCATTTTAGTTCTGAACATTTCTTTCCTCAGCTGTAAAACAGAATTAATACCTATCACACCATGTTGTTGGGTTGATTAAACAGAGGTTCTAGATCCAGACTGCCTAGCTTTGTATCCCAGCTCTACCACCTCCTGCCTCTGTGGCTTGAATGAGTCTCTTAACTTCTTGGTGCTTCCTCTTCACACATAAAAATAGCTGAATAATAAATAGTGTTGATGTAAAGATCAGAGAGCTAAGCATATAAAATGCTTAGAAGAGTGTCCAGCTCATAGTAAGTGCTCAGTAAATGTTAGTTATTATTTAAACAAAAAAGTAAGTGTATGGTCCTTTTGCCTTATCCCCAGCATCACACTTGGAGCCTGGCACATAGCAGATGCACAGTATATGGTCACTGTGCTACTTCCACTCTAATCACCCACCATAGCTAAGCATGAGGCTCTGTGTGTTCAAGTCAGCTGCTCATTAGTGAGTGAATTATGTCAGGCCACAGATGCAGTAAACTTAAATAGTGTTTGCCAAGTTCCATCCTAGACAATGTCTGCCTCATCTTTGTGGCTGGGGAGGCCACGCTGCAGTTTACCCCAGAAAGATCTGAATCACATCTTGCTTGGTATATCCTCTCTAGAAGACCTGCCTGATTCCAAAGCAGGCAGTGGGGTAAGGAATGCACACAATCACTTAATGACATTAGTCTGAGGATAAAACGCATAAGTATGTGTAAAGTACTTGAATACCTGTGTATATTAATCTATGATTTGTTTTTCTCATTCAGCATTAAGTTTTGTGTGCCATCTATATTATTGTTGATGCGGTTGTAGCTTTTTTATTCTCTTTGCTGTGTAACATCACATTTTGTGAGTATGTCACAGGTTATTTATCCATCTTACTGTTGATGAGCATTTAGGTAGTTTCTAGTTTTTGGATATTAACAATACTGCAGTCAACATTTTTGTCCTCATAAATTTTGGAATCAGCTTTTCAAATAACACAAACATACAGAGACAAAACTTTTAGGATTTTGATTGAAATTGCATTCAATCTGTAGATCAATTTGAGAGAGTTAACATCTTTGTGATAATGAATCTTCTATAAACATGGTATGTCTCCATCCATTTAGACTTTTTCATATTATTTGAATGAAGTTTTATAATTTAAAAGGGTTTGCACATCACTGTAAGACCTTATTGCTTATTTTTTGTTCCTATTGTAAATAACACCTTTTTAGAAAATTACATTTTATTGTAGTTTAATTACAATAAATTAGTTTATTGTCGAGGTATATAAACAGTGATTTTTATATATTGCATTTGTAACTAGAAACCTAATAACCTTTCTCATAAATTTATATGTAAATGGCAGTTCTTTTTCCCCTTCAATACTTACCATTTTTCTCTCTTTTTCTTATATTTACTGCATTGCTAGTACCTCCCATCTCCAATACACACACACCATCTTCAGTACACTGTTGAATAGAAATATTACTAGTATACATTCTTATACTGATCCTAATTTGAAAAAGACTGCTTCAAAAGTTTCACCATTGAGTAAGTTTGCTGTAGTTTTTTGGAGATAACATTTAACAATTTCAGGAAGTTCCAGTTTATTCTTATTTTACCAGTAGGATTTTTTAAAGAGGTGGATAGATGTTGACTTTGATTAAGTGTGTTTTCTGTATCCACTGTGACGACATGTTGTATTTGTATTTTAGTCTGTTAATGTGAATTACATTAGAGATTTTTATTGTGTTGAACTAATCTTGCAGTCCTAGGATAAATAAAAACTATTGATTTTAGTTCATTAATATTTTGTTTAGCAATTTGGCATTTTGAGATTTGGCATGAATGAGATTGGCCTGTAATTTTTCCATTCTCATGTTTCCCTGTTTGATTTTGGAGTCACAAAATACAGTAAGAACGTTTTTCTTTCATTCTATTTTTTGACAGAGGTTGTCTAAGGAACTATCTATTCTTTAAATATTTGGCACAAGTTCCAGGTAAAACCATCTGAACCCCCTGGTGTCTTCTCTAAAAAGAAAAATTTTAACTGATACAATCTTTTATATATAGTTGAGAATCATTCCAGTTCGCTATTTCTACTTGTCAGTTTTGTTAAGTTGTCATTTTCTGGAAATTTTCTATTTCACATCACTTTTCAAATTTATTTGCATGAAGGTCTTGAAATTTAAAAACTGTGTTGCATTTGCAGTTATATCCTGTCTGTCATTCTCCTACTGATTATTTCTACCATCTCTTTATTCTCTTTAAAAATGTATATGCCCATAAAATTGTGCATCTGTGGAATATCAGCCCTGTTTAGTAGGTCAATTATAGCATTGGCACAAGTTCCAGGTAAAACCATCTGAACCTGGTGTCTTCTCTTTACAGAAGTTTGTCACTTTTATAAGTTTTTTAAAATAGTCAATTTTTGGCTTTTGATTCTTTCTGTTATGTCTTTGTTTGCTTTTTAACTATTTTTTTCCAGATAATATTCTGTTTAATTTTTCCTTATCATTATATTGTTTCTTTCACTTTCTTTGGATTTGTTCTGTTGTTCTTTTTTAACTTCTGGAGTTGGATTCTCAGCTCATTAGTTTTCAGACTTTCTTCTTTTTGAATATAAGCATCCAATGCTATAATTGACCTACCAAACAGGGCTGATATTCCACAAATGCACAATTTTATGGGCATATACATTTTTAAAATATTTCCAGACTATCTGGTGAACAGGCACTACTATGAGCTTTCTTAGTTTTTCCACCACATACCCAGTTGTCCTGACCACCTCAGTCTCTTTCCCATGACTGCTGAGGCCTATTGATTATTATCTAGCAACTAAGTTCATACCTTGCAAAGCAGGAGGCCTCCATAATTGGTGCCAGTTCTTGGGCCAGCTTCTGTTTTGACAGATCAGTGCCCTTGCATTTCCAGGTTGACTCCGTACTTGTTACAGAACCAAATTTATATGATTACAATTACTTGAACTCTTCTGAGATTTGCTTTATGGACAAACATATGGCCATTTTAGTAAATGCTCCATAAGTACTTGAAAAAATGTGTATTTTACAGTTAGGTTCAGTGTAGTGTATCTTTCAATTAAGTCATATTTGTTAATCTGGTTCAAATGCTCTACATTCTTATGGTGTTTTGTCTGCTCATTGATAGGGGAAATTTGTTAATCTCCTTGTAACTATGTCAAATTTGAAGCTTTGTAAGTAGTTACAAACAGACTTAGAATTTCTATATTTTCCTGGTGAATTGAGCATTTTATCTATGTGTAAGGAAATTTATTTATTTATGGTAATTTAGTATCATTGGCATTTTGCCCTAAAATCAAATTTGTCCTGATGTGAAGTATACACACATTAGCTTTATTTAGCTTAATATTTGCCTGGTGTATCTGTTCCTATACTTTGGAAAAAATTGTTTTTGATAGAGATATAATTAACATACCATAAAATTCATCATATAAAGTATATGACTTATTTGGTTTTTAGTATACTCACCTGGTTGTGTACCATCACCGTTAATTCCATAACATTTTCATCATGCCTGACAGAAACTTCATATACTTTGGAGTCATTCCGGATTCCCCCATCCACACAGCCCCTGGAAACCACTTTATGGTCTCTAGTTTGCCTGTTCTGGATATTTCATATAAATGGAATCATACAATATGTGGCTTTTTGTATCTAGCTTCTTTCATCACACATATTTTCAAGGTTAACCTATGTTGTAGCATGTGTAAATACTTCATTCCTTGTACAGCAGAATAATATTCTGTTGTATAGATTTTCCACATTTTGTTTATCCATTCATGAATTGGTAGACATTTGGGTTGTTTCCACTTTGGGCTATTATTAATCACGTCATGAACATTCTTGTACAAGTTTTTGTATACGAATATTTTCATTTCCTTTGGATACATGTATACCTAGGAGTGGAATTGCTGAGTATTTTGGTAATTGTGTCTATAAAGCTTTAAGGAACTGCCCAACTGTTTTTCAAAGTGGCTTCATCATTGTATATTCCCAAAAGTAACATATGAGGATTCCAATTTCTCTGTATCCTTGCTAACATTTATTAATCCATTTTTTTATTATAGCCATCCTGAGTATGAAATGACATTTCATTGTGATTCCCATTCCCATTTCACTAATGACTAATGATGTTGAGCATCTCTTCATTTACTTATTGGCCATTTGTATATGTTCTTTGGAGAAATGTCTCCTCAAATTGCACATTTTTAAGTTGGGTTACTGTCTTCATATTTTGTTAATTTGTAAGAGTCCCTTATATATTCTGGAAAGTAGACTCTTATCAGATATATAATTTGCAAATATTTACTCCCATTCTATGGGTTGTCTTTTAATTTTCTTCATAATGTCCTTTAAAGCACAAAAGTTTTTAATTTTTATGAAGTCCAGTTAACCAATTTTTTCTTCTGGTCCTTCTGCTTCATGTATCATATGCCAGAAACCATTGCCTAACCCAAGGATACAGAGATTTCTGACTGTTTTCTTCTAAGAGTTTTATAGGTTTAGCTCTTAATTTTAGGTCTTTGATCCATTTTGAGTTAATTTTTGCATATGGTGTAAGGTAGCAGTCCAGTTTCATTCTCTGCATGTGGATATTCAGTTCTTATACACCATTTATTGCAAAGACTCTTCTTTTCCCCTACTGAATTGTTTTGGTACTCTTGATGTAAATCAATTGACCTTAAATTTGAGAATTTATTTGTTGGCTCTCAGTCCGGTTCCATTGGTTTAAATATCTATCCTTATGTTAGTACCACACTGTCTTTATTACTGTAACTTTTTTATTAAGTTTTGAAATTGGGAAGTGTGACTCCTCCAGTTTTGTTCTTTTTCAACATTATTTTGGCTATTGTAGGCCCCTTTAATTCCATCTGAATTTTAGGATCAACTTGTCAATTTCTGAAAAGAAGTCAGCTGGGATTTTGAGAGGGATTATGTTGAATCTCTAGATCAGTTGTTGAGTATTCACATCTTAGTAATCCTCTAATTATTTTCAACATTTTTTTTGTAGTTCTCAGAGGATAAGTTGTACATTTTGGTTAAATATTCCAAAGTATTTTTTGTGCTATTATAGACAGAGATGCTTTTCTTAATTTCATTTTCTTGGCTCTTGCTCCTTTGTAGAAGTATAATCGATTTTTTCTATATAGACATGACTTACATATAGTACAGATTCAGTTCCAGACCACCACAGTAAAGTGAATATTACAATAAAGCAAGCCCATTGAGTTTTTTGGTTGCCCTGTACATATAAAAGTTACGTCTACACTATTCTGTAGTCTATTAAGTGCACAATAAGTGTTATGTATAAAAATGTAACAATCTTAATTTAAAAATATTTTATTGCTAAAAAATGCTAACCATCATCTGAACGTTGAGAGACTCATGATCTTTTTCCCAGTGGAGGGTCTTGCATCAATGTTGATGTCTGCTGACTGATCAGGGTGGTGATTACAAAGGTCAGAGTGGATGTAGCAGTTTTTAAAATAAGACAGTAGTGAAGTTTGCCACATTGATTGACTCTTCCTTTCATGAATGATTTCTCTGTAGCATATGGTGCTGTTTTACCCACAGTCTAATTTTCTTCATAATTGGAGTCAGTCCTTTCAAACACTTATGCTGCTTTATGAAGTTTATATAATATTCTAAATCGTTTGTTGTGCTTTCAACAATCTCCACACCGGGAGTAGAGTCCATCTCAAAAAAACACCTTTGTTCATCCGTAAGAAGGAACCCCTCATCCATTAAAATTTTATCATGAGATTGCAGCAATGTAGTCACATCTTCACCCTCCACTTCCAGATCTCTTGTGACTTCCACCACATATGTAGCTACTTCCTCTCCCGAAGTCTGTATATATATATATATATATATATATATATATATATATATATATATATATATTTATTGAAGTATAGTTGACATACAATATTATATTGCTTTCAAGTATACAACATATGTTTGACAGTGGTCTACATTATCAAATGCTCACCCCAACTGTAGTTACTATCTGTCAAAATAGAAAGATGTTACAGAACTATTGACTATATTCTGTATGTTGTACTTTCATCCCTGTGGATAATTTATGTTGTTATTAATATTTTGTGCCTTTTTGTCCTCTGCACCTATTTCACCCACCCACACCGAACATTCCCCCATAGTAACAGCCAGTCACTTCTCAGTGTCTATGAGTCTATTGTTATTTTGTTTTATTTTTAGATTCCACAGATAAGTGAAATCATATGGTATTTATATTTCTCCACCTGGCTTATTTCACTTAGGATAATACCTTCTATGTCCATCCATGCTGTTGCAAATGGCAGGAGCTCTTTCTTTTTTATGGCTGAGTAATATTCCATTATGTGCATGTACCACATCTTCTTTATCCATCCATCTATTGAGGAACACTTTGCTTATGTCCAATCTTGGCTATTGCAAATAATGGGGCCATAAACATAGGGGTGCATATATCTTCATCAATCAGAGATTTTGTTTTCTTGGTGTAAATTCCTAGAAGGAGGATTACTGGGTTGTATGGTATTTCTATTTTTATTTTTTTGAGGAACTTCTATACTGCTTTCCATAGTGGCTATACCAGTTTACATTTACAACCTTTTCTCCACATACTTGCCAACACTTATTATTTCTTGTCTTTTGGATAGTGGCCATTCTGGCTAGTGTGAGGTGCTATCTTATTGTGGTTTTGATTAATGTTTTCCTGGTGATTAGCCATGTGGAGCATCTTTTCATGTGCCTGTTGGCCATCTGTATATCTTCTTTAGAAAAATATGCATTCAGGTACTCTGCCAATTTTTTAATTTGGTTATTTGTTTCTATCAGTGTTTTGTCTTATGAGGTCTTTATATATTTTGGATGTTAACTCCTTATTGCATGTATCACTTATGAATATATTCTCCAATATAGGCCAGGTTACCTTTTTGTTTCATTGATGGTGTCCTTTGCTGTACAGAAGCTTTTTAGTTTGATGTAGTCCCCTTTATTATTGTCATTATTGTTTCCCTTGCCCAGAAAGACATATTCCCCCCCAAAATTTCTCATGCTTATGTTCAAGAGATTCCTGCCTATGTTTTCTTCTAAGTGTTTTATGATTTTATGTTTTTTTGATATCCTTAATCTACAATTACATGGGGAACATTGTGTTTACTACACTCCCCCCTGCACCAAGTCCCCCCCACAAACCGCACTACAGTCACTGTCCACCAGAATAGTAAGATGCTGTAGAATCACTACTTGTCTTCTCTGTGTTGTATAGCCCTCCCCATGCCTCACCACAGATTATACATGCTAATCGTAATGCCCTCTTTCTTCTTCCCCACCCTTATCCCTCCCTTCCCACTGATCCTCCCCAGTCCTTTTCCCTTTGGTAACTGTTAGTCCATTCGTGGGTTTTGTGATTCTGCTGCTGTTTTGTTCCTTCAGTTTTTTCTTTGTTCTTATACTCCACATATGAGCGAAATCATTTGGTACTTGTCTTTTTCTGCCTGGCTTATTTCACTGAGCATAATACCCTGTAGCTCCATCCATGTTGTTGCAAATGGTAGGATTTGTTTTCTTCTTATGGCTGAATAATATTCCATTGTGTATATGTAACACATCTTTATCCATTCATCTACTGTTGGACACTTAGGTTGCTTCCATTTCTTGGCTATTGTAAATAGTGTTGCAATAAACATAGGGGTGCATCTGTCTTTTTCAAACTGGGCTGCTGCATTCTTAGAGTAAATTCCTATAAGTGGAATTCCTGGGTCAAATGGTATTTCTATTTTGAGCATTTTGAGGAACCTCCATAATGCTTTCCACAATAGTTGAATTAATTTACATTCCCACCAGCAGTATAGGAGGGTTCCCCTTTCTCCATAACCTTGCCAACATTTGTTGTTGTTTGTCTTTTGGTTGGTGGCCATCCATACTGGTGTGAGGTGATATCTCATTGTGGTTTTAATTTGAATTTCTCTGATGACTAGTGATATGGAGCATCTTTTCATGTGTCTGTTGGCCATCCAAATTTCTTCTTTGGAGAACTGTCTGTTCAGATCAGATCCTCTGCACATTTTTTAATTGGGTTATTTGCTTTTTGTTTGTTGAGGCACGTGAGCTCTTTATATATTTTGATGTCAACCCTTTATCAGATCTGTCATTTATGAATATATTTTCCCATACTGTACGAAGCCTTTTTGTTCTATTGATGGTGTCCTTTGCTGTACAGAAGCTTTTCAGCTTGATATAGTCCCACTTGTTCATTATTGCTTTTGTTTCCCTTGCCCAAGGAGATATGTTCATGAAGAAGTCTCTCATGTTTATGTCCAAAAGATTTTTGCATGTTTTTTTCTAAGAGTTTTATGGTTTCATGACTTACATTCGGGTCTTTGATCCATTTCGAATTTACTTTTCTGTATGGGGTTAGACAATGACCCAGTTTCATTCTCTTACATGTAGCTGTCCAGTTTTGCCAACACCAGCTGTTGAAGAGGCTATCATTTCCCCATTGTATGTCCATGGCTCCTTTATCATATATTAATCGACCATATATGTTTGGGTTAATGTCTGGGGTCTCTGTTCTGTTCCACTTGTCTGTGGCTCTGTTCTTGTGCCAGTACCAAAGTGTATTGATTACTGTGGCTTTGTAGTAGAGCTTGCGGTTGGGGAGTGAGATCCAGCCCCCCCCCCCACTTTTTCTTCCTTCTCAGGATTGCTTTCGCTATTCGGTGTCTTTTGTGGTTCCATAGGAATTTTAGAATGGTTTCTTCCAGTTCATTTAAGAAAGCTCTTTGTAATTTAATAGGGATTGCATTGAATCTGTATATTGCTTTGGGCAGGATGGCCATTTTGACAATATTAATTCTTCCTAACCAAGTGCATGGGATGAGTTTCCATTTGTTCGTGTCCTCTTTAATTTCTCTTAAGAGTGTCCTGTAGTTTTCAGGGTATAGGTCTTTCACTTCCTTGGTTAGGTTTATTCCTAGGTATTTTACTCTTTTTGATGCAATTGTGAATGGAATTTGTTTTCCTAATTTCTCTTTCTGTTAGTTAATTGTTAGTGTATAGGAAAGCCACAGATTTCTGTGCATTAATTTTGTATCCTGCAACTTTGCTGAATTCTGATATTAGTTCTAGTAGTTTTGGAGTGGAGTATTTAGGGTTTTTTATGTACAATATCATGTCATCTGCAAATAGTGACAGTTTGACTTCTTCTTTACCAACCTGGATGCTTTGTATTTCTTTGTTTTGTCTGATTGCCATGGCTAGGACCTCCAGTACTATGCTGAATAACAGTGGGGAGAATGAGCATCCCTATCTTGTTCCCGATCTTAGAGGAAAAGTTTTCAGCTTCTTGCTGTTAAGTATGATGTTGGCTGTGGGTTTATCACATATGGCCTTTATTATGTTGAGGTACTTGCCCTCTGTACCCATTTTGTTGAGAGTTTTTATCATGAATGCATGTTGAATTTTGTTGAATGCTTTTTCAGAATCTATAGAGATGATCATGTGGTTTTTGTCCTTCTTTTTGTTTATGTGGTAGGTGATGTTGATGGATTTTCGAATGTTGTACCATCCTTGCATCCCTGGGATGAATCCACTTGGTCATGGTATATGATCCTCTTGATATATTTTTGAATTCAGAAGAGCTTGGGGAGAATGTGACTGGCTGTCATAAGATTCTTTCCTAAGAACAAGATTTGGTGATGGGAAAAATGAGTTTTGTCCACCTGAAGTCACTAGATAGGTAGGAAAAGAGTTCAGAAAGTGGATGACTGCCTCAGTCAATCCTAGGAGTAAGATTTTAATTTTTTAACTTTCTATTTTGAAATAATTTTAGACTTACAGAGATTTAGATTTATATATCCTTCATCCAGTTTCTACTAATGTTAACACTTTATGTAAGCATAGTACATTTGTCAAAACTAAGAAATAAACATTAGTAATTACTATTAACTAAACAACAGAATTTACAAAGTCCTCAAATCTGTGAGTTTTTCAGTCGTTGTTTTTCATGAAGTTGACAATTTTAGTCATATATATTATAAAAAGACCCTCAATTTGGGATTGTCTGATATTTTCTCATGTTTAGACTAGGGTTCTGGGTTTGGAGGAATACCATAGGGGTTAAGTGCCCTTCTCAATGTCATATAATAAGGAACATGATATAAATATGACTTATTATTAATTATATTATATACTTGGATTAGATGGAGACTGACAGGTTACTATTTTTCCTTCCCATATTCTACTCTTTGGAAGTGAGTCACTAAGTCCAGCCCAAAATCAAGAGGTGAGGAATCAAACACCACCTGGAGAAAGGAGCATTAAATAACTTGAGAAATATATTAAAACCACCATAGTAATTTGTGAAAAATTCTTCGATGCTATGCAAATATCCAGATACTCCTTAAAGTTTCATTCATCAATTTTAGCATTCATCAGTAGATGGTGCCTGCAGCAATTACTGCAGTGGGGCTCTAATGGTGATTTTGTATCTCCCATTCCTTCTACATTTATTACTTTGAATCCCTCTGTAAAGATTTGTCCTTCTCATGCATTTGTTTATTTAATTACTTATAACCACATGGACTCATAAATACTTATTCTTTGAGTTATAACTCAACACTGTACTTATTTTCTAATTCAGTTTTTTCCACCTTTGGCCATTAGATCTTTCAGGTTAACTTCTGTGTCCTTTTGACATGCTCTCACCCTCTTCCCCTTTTTAAAGCACTTCCTAACTTTCTCACACTGTAAGATACTCCAGCCATTTCTCCAAAGATTTATGGTTCTTTTCATTGAAGAATGTATTTAGAAAGTAAGACCTGGGTTCCAGATGTGCTTTTTACCATTGGAGTATCACTGCTTCTAGTCCTGTGTAATAAACCAAATATTACACAAATTTTCTCCAGTATTATCTTTTAGCGTTCTGTAGTTTTTTTATTTAGGCCAGTGATCTGTTTTGAGTTACTTTTTGATAAGATAAAAGGTAAGTGTTGAAGTTCCTTTTTGCATATGGAATTCCAATTGTTCTGGCACTATTTGTTGAAAAGACTATTTTCTCCATTGAATTGTCTTTGCACATTTGTCCACAATCAGTTGACTGTATTTGAGTGGGTCTATTTTTGGGCTTTCTATTCAATTCCATTGATCTATATGTCTATCTTTTTGCCAAAACCACACCATCATGTGTACTGTAACTTTATAGTAAGTCTTAAAATCAGTTAGGAAGGTTCCTCCAAAATTGTTCTTATCTTGCTGATTATTTTAGCCATTGTAGTTCCTTTGCCCTTCTATATTATTTTTAGACACAGCTGGTCTGTATCTTCAAAAAATCCTGGTGACATTTTTTATTGGTATTGTGTTAAATCTATAGGTCAATTTGGAGGTAATAGACTATTATTGAGTCTTCCAATCCATGAACACAGTATGTGTTTCTATTTACTTAGCTATTTGATTTTTTTCAGCAGCATTGGGTAGTTTTCAGCATATAGAATACACAGGTTTCGTTAGTATTATGCCTGTGTATTTCATCTTATTAGAGCTATTGTAAATGTTTTTTTTTAATTTTGGCTTCGAATTTTTCATTGCTTTTTTATAGGAATATGATTGACTTGTGTATGTTAACGTTGTATGCTGTGAACTCAAGCTCACTTATTAGTTTTAAGTGGATTTTGTAGATGCATTGGGGTTTTGTACATAAAAAATCATATTGTCTGTGAATAGGGACAGTTTTACTTCTTCCCTTACAATCTATATGCCTTTGATTTCCTTTCTTGTCTTATAGTATTGACTAGGAGTTCCAGTACTGTGTTGAATAGGAATGGTGAGAGTAGATATCCTTGTCTTGTTCCCTGATATTAGGAAAGTATTCAGTGTATTAACATAAGGTATGATATTAGCTGTAGGAAAATTTTGTAGATATCCTTTATCTGGTTAAGGAAGTTCCATTCTATTCTGTTTGCTGAGGGTTTTCATCAGGAATGGATGTTGTATTTTGTCAAAAGTTATTTTTTTCATCTCTTGATATAATATGAGGTTTTACTTCTTTACTCTCATTAATTTTCATATATTAAACAAGCCTTGCTTTGCTAGGATAAACCATGCTTGGTTGTGGTATATTATTGTTCATTTTATATATGGCCAAATTTGATTTGCCAATTTTTTTGATGATCTTTGTGTTTATGTTCATGAGAGATATTGGTTTATAGTTTTTTTTGTACCATTTTTTTTCCTGGTTTTGGTGTCAAGGTAATTCTGGCCTAATAAAATAAGTTGAGATATTTTCCTGTCTTCTAGTTTCCTAAAGAGATTGTGTAGAATTTATAGTCTATATTTGGGTACTGTGATTTTTATTCCAAAATATATTTGACTCTCTCTTAATTGATGTGCTTATACCATTTACTTTAATGTAATTATTGGTATATTTGGGTTTAGATGTACTTTTTTTATGTTTTCTGTTTGTCCCCTCATGTTTTGGTTCATTTTTCCCCCTTTCCTGCCTTCTTTTGTATTGAGTAAATTTTTAGTGTTTCATTTTACTTTATCTATTGTGATTTTTACTACTTACCTTAACATAACTTTTAGTAGTTTCTCTAGGGATCACAAAATGCACAACTATGTTTTCAGTCTGTTTAGAATCAATCTGTTACTACTTTAATATGAATATATAAACTTTACTTTCATATATGTAACTTTTTTATGCTTCTCCCTTCATTCTGTATTTGTCTTATATATTACTTACATTGAGTATCCCATTGTACAATGTTATACAATGTTATATTTTTGCTTTCTAGCATCCAACATGCTTTAAAGGACTCAAAAAGGCCAAAAAATCTGTAATGCATGTCATATTTATCATTTCTGTTAAAATTCCTTCATTCCCCACATTCTTAGCTTCTGTTATCATTTCTTTTCTGACTTAGGAACTTCTTTTAGCATTTCTTTTAGTAACAATCTACCAATTATAAGTTCTCAGTTTTCCTTCACTGGGAAAATTTTTATTTCACCTTTGATGACTGATATTTTAGCTGTATATATATATATATATATATATATATATATATATATATATATATATATATAATTACAGGTTAACAACTCTTTTCTTTCAGTACTTAAAAATTTTTGTGCCACTTTGCTTTTGTCTCTGGTTTCTAGTAAGCAAATCTGCAGTCATCTGAATTGCTGTTATTCCCTTATAGGTAATGTGTCATTTTTCTCCAATTACTTTCAAGATTATTTCCTTTTCCTTAATTCTTGGCAATTTGATTATGATGTGTATAGATGGGATTTCATGGTTTTATCCTATTTATGACTTGCTTAGCATCATGAATGTCTGAGTTTTTGTTTTTAATTGATATGGAAAGTTTTCATAACTTTCTCAAATACTTTTTCAGTCTCTCATTTTTCTCTTCTCCATCTGGATCTCCAATAGAATGAATATTAGTTTTGGGGTGTTTTTGGATATACAGGCCTCTGAATCTCTGTTCTGTTTTTCTTTCAATGTTTTGTCTCTCTGATGTTCATATTGTATTATTTCTGTTGATGGATCTTTGAGTTTACTGACTCTTTTCTGTATCATTTCTGTTCTGCCATTGAGTCTACTCAGTGAGGGGTTTTTTTTAGTTATTATTCTTTTCAGTTTTAAAATTTCTACTTTATATTTGCATTGCTGAGTCTTTTTATTTTATATCTACTTTATATTTCTTTGCTGAGTCTTTTTATTTTAATACTTGTTTCAGGATTGTTTATGATTGTTTATTCAAGCACTTTTAGAATAGAAAATTTAAGACAATCCAACATCTGTGTGATCTCATCATTCATGTCTATTGATGGTCTTTTTTCATGTGAGTTGAGGTTTCATGGTTATTTGTATATGGATTCATGTTAGTTTGCATCTTAGACATTGTAAATATTGTTTTAAACCCAAAATATTGTATATATACTATGGTGATTGATATTTTTGTTTTGCCCATTCATGTGTTGTTCCATCAATTCAGTTTTCAAAGCTTTATCATTTCTATTTAGATCAGTCCTGCATATGCACCACAAGTGTTTAGAGTGGAACATGGGTTGAGGTTTACTTGATAGTTCAGCTTCCAAATCTTTAGTGTGCTAATTAAGATCAGATCAAAGCACTCACAGGTTAGAAGTGAGTCCAGGAGTTCAAAATAACTTCATGCAGTTGCTTTTCTAAACTGTTCCTTCTCCCTTATTTTTTCAGTATTTTCCAGTCTCTCAGTCTTCCATATTCTGTCTTCGTTCAAAAACTACCTACTCTGTTGGTAGTTCCAGAAACCAACCACTTCCAGAAACAAGTTGAAGAAAGAAAGATAGAAAAATTGGTGTAAAGTTTAGCTTTGTTCCCTAGAAGCTGTGGCTCTACTAGAGAAAGGACCTCATACCTTAGAGCTTTTATTCCTGGAGATTACCATTATGGACCACTCTTGCTTCTGGGCTGCCTTTGCTATCACTGCCCCTGCTGTGGGACCAAAGAAGTAGTAAATAAAAACCTGAAGAATTTCCCGCATTCTCTCTGAACTTTAGGAGTTCTCTTTTCCACTCTTTAGGCCAGAGCTTCAAAGCTTCTCCTCTGTCTCACTCTGCTAAACAATGCTTACTTCTGGGTTTCATGTCATGTTCAGTTGAGGCTCAGAATACTGGAGGGAAAATACTAATGTTGAACTCATAACTGTTAGCTGGTATTTCAAATTCTGGCTTCTTCCCTGATTCAACTTGATATATATACGTTTTAGTTTTCAAATAGGTATCCATGCATTCTCTCAAGGTTTTATGTTTGAGTTAGAGATAAAAGAAGGTCCCAGAACTGGACCTAGCCGTAGGTGTTTTGTAGACAGCATAAAATTGGGTCTTCCTTTTTTATCCAATCTGATAATATCTCTCAATTGGTATATTTAGACAGTTCACATTTAAAGTGATTATTGACATAATTAAATTAAAATCTACCATCTTGCTGTTTTCTATTCATTGCATTTGTTCTGTGATTCTTTTTATCTCTTTCTTTTTGCTCTTTTCTATTTTGATTTGTGATCCCATTTTATTTTCTGTATTTAATTCTTTTTTTACATATTTTTTTTACTTTTTTAGTGATTTTCATAGAATTTTTACTGTTCATTTTTAAATACTTTGGTTTCACCTTCAAATAACACTGTACTGCTTCATGTGTAGTATAAGTACCTCATAACAAAATATTCCCAATTCCTTCTTCCCTTTCCTTGTATTGAATTCATTTCATTTTTACATATGCTATTAAACACCCACTACACTGTTACTATTATTACTTTAGTCAGTTATCTTTTAGAAGAGTTGATAATATGAAAAACAAAATATTTTACTTTCATTTATTTCTTTTCAAGTGCTCTTCCTTTAATTATGAAGATCCAATTTTCTGACCTATATAATATTCTTTCTGCCTAAATAATGTCCTTTGATTTTTTTCAGTATCATTAATATACAATTACATGAGCAACATTATGGTTACTAGACTACCCCCATTATCAAGTCCCTACCACATACCCCATTACAGTCACTGTCCATCAGTGTAGTAAGATGTTATAGAATCACTACTTGTCTTCTCTGTGTTATACTGCCTTCCCCGTGTCCCCTCCCTGCTACATTATGTGTGCTAATTGTAATAATCCTTTTCCCCCTTATCCCTCCCTTCCCACCCATCTTCCCCAGTCCCTTTCCCTTTGGTAACTGTTAATCCATTCTTGGGTTCTGTGAGTCTACTGCTGTTTTGTTCCTTCAGTTTTTTCTTTGTTTTTATACTCCACAGATGAGTGAAATCATTTGATACTTGTCTTTCTCCTGCTGGCTTATTTTACTGAGCATAATACCCTCTAGCTCCATCCATGTTGTGCAAATGGTAGGATTTATTTTCTTCTTATGGCTGAATAATATTCCATTGTGTATATGTACCACATCTTCTTTATCCATTCACCTACTGATGGACACTTAGGTTGCTTCCATTTCTTGGTTATTGTAAACAGTGCTGCAATAAACATAGGGGTGCCTATGTCTTTTTCATACGGGGCTGCTGCATTCTGAGAGTAAATTCCTAGGAGTGGAATTCCTGGGTCAAATGGTAAGTCTATTTTAAGCTTTTTGAAGAACCTCCATATTGCTTTCCACAATGGTTGAACTAATTTACATTCCCACCAGCAGTGTAGGAGGGTTCCCCTTTCTCCACATCCTCACCAACATTTATTGTTGTTTGTCTTTTGGATGGTGGCCATGCTAAGTGGTGTGAGGTGATATCTCATTGTGGTTTTAATTTGCATTTCTCTGATGATTAGTGATGTGGAGCATCTTTTCATGTGCCTGTTGGGCATCTGAATTTCTTCTTCAGAAAATGGTCTGTTCAGATCCTCTACCCATTTTTTAATTGGTTTATTTGCTTTCTGTTTGTTGAAGTGCATGAGCTCTTTATATATTTTGGATGTCAACCCCTTATCAGATGCATCATTTATGAATACACTCTCCCATACTGTAGAATGCCTTTTTGTTCTACTGATCCTGTCCTTTGCTGTACAGAAGCTTTTTAGTTTGATATAGTCCAACTTGTTTAATTTTGCTTTTGTTTCCCTTGCCCAGGGAGATATATTCATGAAGAAGTTGCTCATGTTTATGTCCAAGAGAGTTTTGCCTACGTTTTCTTCTAAGAGTTTTATGGTTTCATGACTTACATTCAGGTCTTTCATCCATTTGAAGTTTACTTTTGTGTATAGAGTTGGGCAGTAATCCAGTTTCATTCCCTTACATGTACCTGTCCAGTTTTGCCAACACCAGCTGTTGAAGAGCTGTCATTTCCCCATTGTATATCCATGGCTACTTTACCATATATTAATTGACCATGCATTCCTGGGGTTAATATCTGGATTCTCTGTTCTGCTCCACTGGTCTGTGGGTCTGTTCTTGTGCCAGTACCAAATTGTTTTGATAACTGTGGCTCTGTAGTAGAGCTTGAAGTTGGGAAGCGAGATCCCCCCTGCTTTATTCTTCCTTTTCAGGATTGCTTTGGATTTCAGGGTCTTTTGTGGTTCCATATGAATTTTAGAACTATTTGTTCCAGTTCATTGAAGAATGCTGTCTGTATTTTGATAAGAATTGCATTGAATCTGTAGATTGCTTTCGGCAGGATGGCCATTTTGACAATATTAGTTCTTCCTACCTAAGAGCATAGGATGAATTTTCATTTAATATTGTCCAATATAATTTCTCTTAAGAGTGCCTTCTAGTTTTCAGGGTATAGGTCTTTCATTTCTTTGGTTAGGTTTATTCCTAGGTATTTTATTCTTTTTGATGGAATTGTGAATGGAATTGTTTTCCTGATTTCTCTTTCTGCCCGTTCATCATTAGTGTATAGGAATGCAACATATTTCTCTGTATTAATTTTGTATCCTGAAACTTTGCTGAATTAAGATATTAGTTCTAGTAGTTTTGGAGTGGATTCTTTAGGGTTTCTTATGTTCAATGTCATGTCATCTGCAAACAGTGACAGTTTGACAGCTTCCTTACCAATCTTTTATTTCCTTATATTGTCTGATTGCCATGGCTAAGACCTCCAGTACTATGTTGAATAAAAGCGGGGACAGTGGGCATCCTTGTCTTTTTTGCAATCTTAGGGGAAAAGCTTTCAGCTTCTCACTATTCAGTATGATGTTGGCTGTGGGTTTGTCATATATGGCCTTTTTTATGTTGAGGTACTTGCCCTCTATAACCATTTTTTTCAGAATTTTTATCATGAATGGATGTTGAATTTTGTCGAATGCTTTTTCAGCATCTATGGAGATGATCATATGGTTTTTGTCCTTCTTTTTGTTGATGTGGTGGATGATGCTGGTGGATTTTCGAATGTTGTACCATCCTTGCATCCCTGAGATGAACCCCACTTGATCATGGTATATGATCCACTTGATGTATTTTTGAATTTGGTTTACTAATATTTTGTTGAGCATTTTTGCATCTATATTCATCAGGGATATTGCTCAATAGTTTTATTTTTTTGTGATGTCTTTGCCTGGTTTTGGTATTAGAGTGGTGCTGGCTTCATAGAATGAGTTTGGGAGTATTCCCTCCTCTTCTATTTTTTGGAAAACTTTTAGGAGAATGGATATTATGTCTTCTCTATATGTCTGGTAAAATTCAGCAGGGATTCCATCTAGTCGAGAGGTTTTGTTCTTGGGTAGTTTTTTGATTACTGATTGAATTTCATTGCTGGTAATTGGTCTGTTTAGATTTTCTGTTTGTTCCTTGGTCAGTCTTGGAAGGTTGTATTTTTCTAGAAAGTTGTCCATTTCTTCTAGGTTATGCACTTTGTTAGCATATAGAATTTCATAGTATTCTCTAATAGTTCTTCATATTTCTGTGGTGTCTGTAATTATTTTTCCTTTCTCATTTCTGATTCTGTTTATGTGTTTAGATTCTCTTTTTCTCTTAGTAAGTCTGGCTAGGGCCTTATCTATTTTGTTTATTTTCTCAAAGAACCAGCTCTTGGTTTCATTTATTTTTTCTATTGTTTTATTCTTCTCAATTTTATTTATTTCTTCTCTGATCTTTATTATGTCCCTCCTTCTGCTGACTTTGGGCCTCATTTGTTCTTCTTTTCCCAGTTTCGATAATTGGGAATCTAGACTATTCATTTGGGATTGTTCTTCCTTCTTTAAATAGGCTGGGATTGCTATATACTTTCCTCTTAGAACTGCCTTTGCTGTGTCCCACAGAAGTTGGGGCACTGTACTGTTGTTTTCATTTGTCTCCATATATTGCTTGATCTCTGTTTTAATTTGGTCATTGATCCATCGATCATTTAGGAGCATGTTGTTAAGCCTCCATGTGTTTGTGAGCCTTTTTGGTTTCTTTGTACAATTTATTTCTAGTTTTATACCTTTGTGATCTGAGAAGTTGGTTGGTAGAATTTCAATCTTTTTGAATTTAGTGAGGCTCTTTTTGTGGCTTAGTAGGTGGTCTATTCTGGAAAATGTTCCATGTGCACTTGAGAAGAATGTGTATCCTGTTGCTTTTGGATGTAGAGTTCTATAGATGTCTATTAGGTCCATGTGTTCTAGTGTGTTGTTCAGTGCCTCTGTGTCCTTACTGATTTTCTTTATGGTTGTTCTGTCCTTTTGGAGTGATTGGTGTGGTGAAGTCTCCTAAAATGAACACACTGCATTTTATTTCCTCCTTTAATTCTGTTAGTATTTGTTTCACATATGTTTATGTTCCTGTGTTGAGTGCATAGATATTTATAATGGTTATATCCTCTTGTTGGACTGACCCCTTTATCTTTGTGTAATGTCCTTCTTTATCTCTTGTTCCTTTCTTTGTTTTGAAGTCTATTTTGTCTGATACTAGTACTGCAACCCTGCTTTTTTCTCCCTATTGTTTGCATGAAATATGTTTTTTCATCCTTTCACTTTTAGTCTGTGTATGTCTTTTGGTTTGAGGTGAGTGTCTTGTAGGCATCATTTAGATGGGTCTTGCTTTTTTATCCATTGTATTACTCTGTATCTTTTGATTCGTGCATTCAGTCCATTTACATTTAGGGTGATTATCAATAGATATGTACTTATTGCCATTGCAGGCTTTAGATTCATGGTGACCAAAGTTTCAAGGGTAGCCTCTTTACTCTATAACCATCTAACTTATCTCACATATTATGCTATTATAAACACAGTCTGATGATTCTTTATTTCTCTCCCTTCTTTTTCTTCCTTCTCCACTCTTTATATGTTAGGTATTTTATTGTGTACTCTTCGTGTTTCCCTTGACTGATTTTGTGGATAGCTGATTTTATTTTGCCTTTAGTTAATATTTGGTTGTTCTACTTTCTTTGCTGTGGTTTTATTTTCTCTTGTGACCTCTATTTAGCCTTGGGAGTGCTTCCATCTAGAACAGTCCGTCTAAAATACCCTGTAGAGGTGGTTTGTGGGAGGTAAATTCCCTCAACTTTTGCTTGTATTGGAATTGTTTAATCCCTCCTTCAAATTTAAATGATAATCTTGCTGGATACAGTATTCTTGTTTCGAGTCTCTTCTGTTTCATTGCATTGAATATATTGTGCCATTCCTTTCAGGCCTATAAGGTTTCTGCTGAAAAGTCTGATGATAGCCTGATAGGTTTTCCTTTGTAGGTGATCTTTTTTCTCTCTCTGGCTCCTTTTAATACTCTGTCCTTCTCTTTGATCTTTGACATTTTAATTATTATATGTCTTGGTGTTGTCCTCCTTGGGTCCTTTGTGTTGGGAGTTCTGTGGACTTCCATGGCCTGAGAGACTATTTCTTTCCCCAGATTTGAGAAGTTTTAAGCAATTATTTCTTCAAAGACGCTTTCTATCCCTTTTTCTCTCTTCTTCTTCTGGTACACCTATAATGTGAATATTGTTCCATTTGGATTGGTCACACAGATCTCTTAATATTCTTTCATTCCTAGAGATCCTTTTATCTCTCTCTGCCTCAGCTTCCCTGTATTCCTGTTCTCTGATTTCTATTCCATTAACTGTATCTTCCACCTCATCCAGTCTGCTCTTAAATCCTTCCATTGTTTGTATCATTTCTATTATCTCCTCTGGAATTCATCCCTTAGCTCTTGCATATTTCTCTGTAGCTCCATCAACATGCTTATGACTTTTATTTTGAATTCTTTTGCAGGAAGATTGGTGATTTCAGTCTCAGCGGGCCCTCTCTCTGGTGTTTAAGGGATTTTGGACTGAACAAGGTTCTTCTGCCTTTTCATGGTGATGGTAATGGTCGCCAGTGAGTGGCACATGTGTCACCTGGGAGAACAAAGTCCCTTCCTGCTTGCTGGTCTCCTTGCCTGTATTTGCTGCCTGTGCGGGTCAGTCACACATGGGCCAGCCTCTGAGTTATTATGCTGAGCTACCATGGGTGGTTCACCCTCGGGATGGCCTAGTGCACTGGCAGGGGTCACAGTTGAGCAGCATGTGTTCTGCCACGAGAATGGCACACCTTTGTGCTTCCTGAAATCTGTGCTGTTCTCCACTGCCTGTTCCGGGTAACTGCACACAGGGAGCAGCCACTGGGTTAATCCCCTGAGTCACCATGGGCAGGGTGGCCCTCGGGATGGCCTAGGGCACTGGCAGGGGTTGCAGGTCAGCAGTGCATGTTCACCATGAGAACAGAGCCCCTTCATGCTTCCGTGACTCTCTGCCATCTTCCTCTGTTTGTGCCGGTCACCCAGGTGCAGGGGGCAGACTCTGGGTTAATCCCCTGAGCTGCTGTGGGTGGGGCTGCCCTCAGGATGGCCTAGTGTACTGGCAGGGGTTGCAGGCAAGCAGTGCGTGTTCACCACGAGAACAGAGCCCCTTTGTGCCTTCCGGACTCTGCACCCATCTCCGCTGTCTGTGATGATCAACTGCAGAGCTACCATGCTGAGCTACCATGGGTGGTTCACCCTCGGGATGGCCTAGTGCACTGGCAGGGGTCACAGTTGAGCAGCATGTGTTCTGCCACGAGAATGGCACACCTTTGTGCTTCCTGAAATCTGTGCTGTTCTCCACTGCCTGTTCCGGGTAACTGCACACAGGGAGCAGCCACTGGGTTAATCCCCTGAGTCACCATGGGCAGGGTGGCCCTCGGGATGGCCTAGGGCACTGGCAGGGGTTGCAGGTCAGCAGTGCATGTTCACCATGAGAACAGAGCCCCTTCATGCTTCCGTGAAGCACAAGGGGGCAGCCTCTTGGTCTGGGCCAGTTAGTTGCATGCAGGGAGAAGCCTCTGTATGGTTCCTGTGGGCTGGGCTGCTCCCTGGCTGTTCTGCAGCAATGGCCGGTCAGCCAGCTTGCTTGCAGTGCTGGTGGGGGGCAATGAACCACAGGCTGATTATTGCTGTGAGGGGCTTCTGAACTGCATTACCACCCAGGGGATTAGGGCGCCTGAAGTTCCTTAAAGTTCCCAGCCTGCTGGGCTATGTGTGCCAGGATGATTTTGTGCACCTGTTAAACCCTTGTCCCTTTAAGATTTTTAAAGTGCCCACTTTTCTTTTGTCGCAGGGCAGCCGGCTGTGGGAACCTGTTCACAGTCTTAGTCTCAGATTTTGCTTTTCCATTCCTCTTATATCCAGTATACCATGCAATGTGTGACTGTGCTCCAGGTGCAGAGTACTAGGGCTGGTTATTTAGCAGTCCTGTGCTTCCACTCCCTCCACACTCGTTTTTCCTCCCACCAGTGAGCTGGGGTGGGTAGAGTGCTCATGTCCCACCGGGTCACGGCTTTGTGTCTTACCCTTTTCCATGAGATGTTGAATTCTCACAGATATGGATATAGCCTGGCTGGTATACTATATCTTCTGTTCACTCTTTGGAATAGTTGTATTTGCTGTATTTTCAAAATATATATGGTTTTAGGGGGAGATTTCTCCCACCCTACTCATGCCACCATCTTGAGAATCTCCATCCTTTGATATTTTTTATAGTGTGGTCTGCTGGTGATATATTTCCTGTTTTTCTTTGTCTGAAAAAAATTATTTTGCCTTCATTTTTGAAGGATGTTTTCACTGAATTTTGAACTCTGGATTGGCAAGGTTTTGTGTTTTTTTGTTTTGCATATTTTTTTATTTTGTATACTTAAAAGGTTTCATTCCACTGTCTTTCTCATGTGGGTTCTATCAAGAAATATATTGTAATTCTCTTCTCTGTTCCTCTGTAGATAAGGTATTCTCCTGACCCCTTTCACTGGCTGCCTTCACGATATCATTTTTCCTGATATTCTTAAATTTGAATTCAGTATATCTGGGTGTAGTATGGTTCTCTTTTAAATTTTATTTGCCATGCTTGTTGTTCTCTGAGATACTTGGATCAATTGCTCATTTTACAAAATTTTGGCAATTATTTCTTCAAGTATTTCTTCTTCCCCATTCTGTCTCCTAATATTCTAACTGCACATGTTACACTGTTTGATAGTGTCCCAAGTTCTTGGATGTTTTGTCTGGGTTTCTTTTTACTCTTTTTTTCCCTCTGTTCAATTCAGTTTGTGTACTTTCCTATTGATCTATCTTCAGGTTCACTGATTCCTCAGCTGTGTCCGGTCTACTGAGGAGCACACTGAAGGCACTTTTCAGATCTGTTACTGTGTTTTTCTCTTGGATTTACATTGTATTCTGTCTTATACTTTGCATCCTGCTGCTGAAATTACCTATATTATCTTGTATATTGTCTATTTTTTCCAATAAATCCTTTAACACATTAATCAAAGGTATTTTAAATTCCCCATCTGATAATTCCAAGATGTGTGTCATAACTGAGTCTGGTCCTGATGATCTGTCTCTTTGGACTGTTTTTTTTTTTTTTTCTTTGCCTTGATTCTTCCTTTTGTGCTGCTCTCTGGAGACAGTTTATCTCTTGCGTCCTTTAAAGATGAAGTCCACTATTATATTACTTGATTTTTTTTAGACTGGCAGTAGGGAATAGGGGACTAAGGACATTCTATGCTATTCTGATTAAGCTTTATTCTTAGGCAGACTTATGCCAAGTCTTGGAGGTGTGACCTTCCCAAGTGTTGTTGCCCTCCATCTAAATATAATGGTGGTCTTAGCACATATTCCTTCCCTTCCTGGTTTAGAGCATTTTGTTTTCCTTCTCCAGCTGTAGTGAGTTCCACCAGTACCTTCAATTACTGTTGCCTTTCCTTCTGCAAATTAAGGCTTATTTTCCTTAGGGGAGATAGAGTAGATTGGTCTGGCAGAGTTTCAGTGGTGTTGGCCATTCCTCTCTGCCAACTGCAGTGAATTTCCACCAGTGCTCTCAAGCTACAGTTTTATTGTCTTTCCCCATGAAGATTAAGGCTCTTGTTTCATGAGGTATATAGAGATAATGGTCTGAGCACAATTTAGCAATGGCCGCTATTCTGTCACCCTCCCCAAGTCAGAACTACAGGATATCTTTCTCAGGATTCTTCTGTCTACCCTGTCAGCAACTTGTGGAATACCTAGAGGAAAAGTGTGCAAGAGGATGCAAAACCACCTATGTCTACAGCCGCCAGGAGATTCACATTCTCACACAAGCCCACAACCAACCTTTAGTAATATATTTAAAAATTTTAGTTGAAACTTTTATATGAGTTTAGTATCTGAGAAGGATAAGCAAATGCCTGGGACCTGTGTCTCCTTGCAGATACCTGCCTCCACAGATTTTGGATTAGTCATTTTTACTGTAATCTCAGTTTTCTCTCATGGATTCAACAGAAGTCAGTTTTTGATTTACTGGAGTTTTTTTTTTTTTTTGTCATGTTATAATGGTGGGAGGGATGGATGCTCTTTGCAATTCTGCATCTCTGATTTTGATACTGGAAGACTGTGTGAATCTGGGGATAAGCTTTTGAGTCTCTTTGTCCCCCAGTCTATCAATTCCCCCACAATGGTGATCATGGTTGGTTTACCAGCTCAGGGAAAGACCGATATCTCCATGAAGCTCACATGATATCTCAACTGGATAGGAACACCAACTAAAGGTATGTCTCTGAAACCCTTTGTTCTACAGCCCCCTACAGGCCACTGGCTAAAAACAGAATAAGGTAGCAGGCCTCAGAAGGAGAAAAGCCCTCAGTACATGGAATGTCTCAAACCATTATTACCACAGTATTAAGACTATTACAACTACTATTCCTGCTACTGCTACTGCTACTGCTATTACCACTATCACTACATTCATAACTTTTAAAATTTCCTGAGTACATATGCTGTGCCCAACTCCATGCCTAGAGCTAGGCATAGGAAAACAAGTAAGATTAACTGCCTCTTATCAAGGTGCTCCATTTTTGGAAGACCTCAACACAACTGTATGAGTAACATACTATTTTTATTAACATTACTATTATAATCACACCAATATTACTATTGTTATTAACATTACCATTTATTCACAACATTAACATTTCTTCAAACCTTAGGGGCCTGTGGACTCAAACACATCGAAGCCACAACCCAGGGACCCCACAGGTCTTTACTAAAGCTGAACACCTTAGCTCACCTCGTCCTCTTGAGTCCAGAAGCCGTCTGCTCTCTCCAAGCTTCTCCTTAGGTCTGAGCCGGTCAGCTCCGCCCACCCCCGCCCCCACCCCAGCCGGAGGTGGTCCTGCTGCTTTCCGTCCCCAGAGGGGTCTCCTTTCTTGCCTGTCAACCTCCTTCCTCGCTCCCTACCTGCAACGTTCCCTTCTCCTCAGTGTGGTCTCTCTTCTGCTAACCCCTTTACCTGACACATGCCTCCTATTCAGCAATCACTCTTCTCTATTCCCCAATTGATTTCTCTGCCCAACCCTGATTGCCCATTCCTATTTGATTCCGCACTTCCCCCTGGGAGCTTCTACACCAACCATTCTCTGAGCTCCCACACCAACCCTTCCTACAGCCCCTGTATGCCAACACGAATTACATAGTGTGTGTCTGCATCTGTCTTCCCAGGAGCTGCTCTGAGGGCAGGGGACTATGTCATATTCATTTCTGTCTCTCAGGTATGACCAGATTAACACGTTCAGAGTCTCTAAACACTAAAAGATAGGGTGCCCCCACATCATATGTAATTCAGAACAAAAACAGTAAATGCAAGAAAGTCCCAAAGGTTTTTGTTTATCCCCTGATGACTATATTGATCCTTCTAACAAATATCAACTTACCTGAAAAATTTTACCGGGACCATGTTCCTCCTTTACTGGTGCACGAAGAAAGTACTTAGACTTTCTCTCCCTTGTGAAATGGAACGCTACTACCGCAGAGAGCAGTTCTCTCAGGCATTCACTTACCCAGTCATTGATTATTTGTTGATCACACAGCTGTGTCAAGGCCCTTGTTAGATGTTGGGCAAAGATGAGTAAAATAGGATACCCATCCTCAAAGAACTCGTATCTACTCTTAAGTTCTATGAAGGGGATACTAATTAGTTCCCATGAAGGAGGAACTAATATCGTCACACTTGATGAAATTAATGCCCAAAAGAAGTGAAATGCCTTGTCTAAACGCACATGGCCAGTAAATGACAGAACTAGGATATGAACCCGCATCTGGTTGATTCTAAAGCCTGACATTCACTCTGCCAGATGTGATTAGCTTGGCTTTATTCATGGGAAGAGGAAAGAGTCCCACATTGACCCGGTACTCTCCTTTTCTCCATTCTCTGCCTCTCCTTTCTTTTGCTCATCACATCACCCTATGTGCCTGCTTCCCTCCATCTCTTCCAAGTCTTCCCCTCTCTTTCTTCGATTTCTTCTTTGCCTTCAAGTACTTTCTCTTTCTCTAATTCACTGGGGCAGATTTTCCCAATGGTTTTTCATGTGCTAGGCACTGGAGAAGCAAAAATGGAGGAGATTCACCCTCTGTCCTTGAAGAGTTGTCTATCTGGATGGGAAGCATAAGACTACCTCATGTCACCTAGGAATCTCTGGGCAGGGTACAGAGGGGGCTTACAGAGGAAATCACCAACTGGAAGGCAGTGAACACTTCCTGATAGGGTATAATTGAGCTGAGTCCTGTGGGAGGAGTAGGACATTTGCAGAAGAGAAGGGGGAATGGGACAGTTCTTACAGAGGACTTTAGGCTCTGAGGACCCTCTGCTGAGTGTAGGGGCACATGGGATGGTGGCAGATGGTTCTCTGCCCTAATGCACCTGCTTCCCATCTGCCCCACTCCAGTCCATTCTCACAGAGGCCCTCAGAGCCATGCTTCAAAACACAAAGCTGACCATACTTACAGCCTCCCTAAGGATCCCCTTGGCCTGCAGGTTTAAACTCAAGCTCCTTAGCCTGCCATAAAAGGCCCTCTGCAATCAGCCCCTGCCAGTCTCTCAGGTCTCAGTCACAGCCCCCAAATATCTTCTGCCTTCTGTCAGTGCCATGCCTTTTCTCAAGCTGATCCTATGCCTGGAATGTCTTTGTTCTCCACTCCCACCCAGGCCTACTTAGAAGAGGCCTGCCCTCCCTAAAGGATTGATTCCAATGCTGCATTCTCCAAGAAACACCTTCAGATCACCCCAAGTTCGGTCTTTCCTTCCCCCTTACCCTTTTGCAGAGCTCTGTCAGAGCACTTAATAAACTGGGTAGGAGCTCTCTGTTTACTGGTTTACTCTCTGTCCTACCTGCTGGATTGTGAGCTCCTTGGGGCCCCATCATGCAGATCTGGTCCATCTCTGAGACCCCAGAATTCAGGCACTGCTTCTCAGAGTGGGCATTAGAATGAAATATTACATTACCTCTTATTCTTTGCTTCCTCTCCTGCTATTTATCCCCCTCTCCTCCCTTTATTTCCTTTTTTTCTCCTGTTGTCATTTCTTGAGTTTTGCATTAACCCGTGCCTAAATACAGTGCTATTCTTGAAGTTTGCTAATACATGATACAAACCCTCCCTAATTTTAAGTCAATTTGAGGTTGGATTTTCTCATATTTGTAGCCAAAGCACACCTACACAGAAATTAGGACCAAGTTATTATGGGTAGTGACTGCAGCAGAGGACACAAGTTGGAAAAGTATATAGTATTAGAATATGCTGGCTACACCTAGGGATCCTTTAAAGAGTTTCTACAAAATCATAATAATAAACTGAGTCTGAAACTAGCTAGAATGAAAACCAATAAGCACAAAATTATGGAAATGCAAATTACCATAAAATAAGATACTATTTTTGTCTATCAAATTAGTAAAAACTGAAAACCTAAAGAAAAAGATTGGTAATACATTTGGTTTTGGTGAGAGTATCAGTACCCTGCCCGGGGACTCCTAGGTGACATGAGGTAGTCTTATGCTTCCCAGGCAGATGGACAACTCTTCAATACCTGTGGGGGTATGCATTTGTGCAACTTATATCGTAAAATTTAAAATGAATGTAATCTATAACCTCAAATTCCACTACTAGGTAGTATCCAAGAAAAATATTTACCTAAGGACCCATAAAATGAATGTTTATAACAGCATTGTTTGTAATAGAACAGAATTAGAAGGCTATCCAAATGTTAAAAACGGAACAGGCAATTTGATATGTACATTGTGACATATTCATTCAATAGAATACTATACAGCATTTAGAATATGTATCTAAATGGATATCTACCTACTGATATATTCAGTATCATGCAATTTATATGATGTTTGAAAAGATGCAAAACTATGCCACACATTATTTATGGATGCATATATATATAGTAATAGTATAAACATATGCACAAGGAGGGAAGGGGAAATGGGAATTGGAAAGAGTTACACAGGTATCTTTAACTATAAAATATTCTATGTATTTACAAAATATATAAATCAAGCAGAACTTGAGCTGCTAGAAACTGGTAACCAAGAATCTTTTTCATTAGTTAGTGTCCATGCCATACAGGTTGTTAAATATTTTGAATATCATCTCTAGAAAAAAACTTTATAAAATGTTAGGATTTGATAAGTATGGATAGTGTGTTAACAAATGTTTGCTATATCATAATCTGTGAATTAATGCATCTTAAATATTTCAGAAATAAAACCTAAAATTCTACCAAAAGACATAAAATGTGACCTGAACATATGAATATATGATTTAACACCATAAAAATTTCAATATCTCCCATATTCATCTGTAAGTTGAGTGCCATCTCAACTAAAATCCAAGTTGGAATTTTTGAAGTAGCAACTAGACAAACTAGTTCTGGAGTACATATAGAAGAATAATGATACATACAGCTGAAACAAATTTGAAAAAGAAAAGCAAAATGATGGACTCTACCTACCATATGTAAATAATATTACAAATACAGAGTTTTTTTTAAGTGTGCTACTAACACAGGGGCAGACTAATAATATATCATTGGAACATAGTAGGTAATCCAGAAACACATCCATGTTATATGGATACTTGACATATGGTAAAGGTAAACCAGTGGAGAGCTTATAGATTATGTAGGAAATAGTGCTGGAAAAATTGGTTTCTATGTATGTAAAATAAAGTTTTATCAACCTCTCACTGTATACATGTTTTTTTTGTTTTAAACACTTATGTGAGAATATAAAACTATAAAGTTAAAGATGTGTATCTATATAATAGGAAATATATTTGCGACTTTGAGGTGGGAAAGGAGTTGTTAAACCAAGGCCAAAAGAACACAATCCATAATGAGTGAAAATGCATCAAAATTGAGTATCTTTAGAGGCAATGGACAAAGTAAACAAAAGGGTTAAAAACTGGCAATTACAACATCTCTAAAAAATTACTGATATCTCAAATAAAAAATTCCCGAATATCAGCAAAAATGATGCACAAAGTATTTTTACTACTGGAAAAATTGAGTAGAAGATAAGCCAAAACTATCAATAGATATTCCACAAAAATGTATAGCCCAATAGTTAATAGATTTATTGACTATTGGATTTATTAACTAATGGGGGAGACACCATTCTCACTAGTAGTCAGATAAATGTAAATTTTTAAAAATGAGACCTCACTCAATATCCATCAAATGGGAAAAATTAGCAAATAAGATAATGAATGCTGATGGAGAAGGTATGGGAAAGTGGGAACCCTCAGTTCCTTCAGTTGAGAATGTACACTAATAAAGTAATCTTGAAGACCAATTTGGCAATATTAAATGAAATAAAGAATCCATCACAGTATAATTGAGCAGTGCTACTCCAGAGAAGCTCTTTCAAGCCTACCAATGACATGTACTGGTTGCCTATCACAGCATTTTTTGTAGTAGCAAAAAGTTGGGAGCAACCCAGGAATGTATAATCATGGAATATATATGTACAATATTCTATGTGCATTTGATAGAATTTTGCACAATTGAAAGAATCAACTAAATCTACATATGATGTGATGAATTATCAATGTACTTTTGAATATAAAGGTAAGAAATAGAATTAGATTAAAAATACAGTGTTCTTGGGAGATACCGTACTGCAATGGTAGTGTAAGCCCGCCTACAGGCCACCCGCCAACCCTCTTATTAATTATACCTACAGACTCTGGACAAAATTTCTAAAAGAAAAATCTTACCTGAGGACTCTGAGAAGTAACCAAAAGCAGGAAGATGGGGGAAGAAAGTTAAAACATTGAAAAGTGACCTACATGAAGGTAAATTATCCGTTTTTTTTCTTTCCCAGCCTCGCAATAGATTATGCCCATTCATTGATTGAAACTACACAGGTAGCTAAAACTGTGACAGAAACTCCGCCATCTTTCTTGCCAGAAGAACTACAAAAAGGACTCTGGATAGGATGCAGTGAAAGTGGGAAATCTCAAGAAGAAAAGAGATGGAGAAATTATTCCTATAATTGTGAATGAAACCACACAGCTCTCATTCTAACCACTGAACAATGCATGTACAGGAATTAACCAAACAAGCAAATTAAAGACTTTGAGAAATGAAATAAGATTTGAATCACTCACAAAAATCAACCTAACCCCTGAACCACACATACACACACATGTCAAATCAACAAAGCAAAGGCTTTGAGAACTAAACTGATATTTTAACTACAGCCCAGAATAGGCAAGATAAAACTGATGGCTAGAATCTAACCAAGTTGATTGCTTACTAAAAGAAAAATACCAACAGTTTTCAAAGGATTATAACAGAACCCAGAGTCTACACAAAGTAACATTTGCCATGTCCAGAATACAATAGAAAATTACTCAAAATCAAAGAACTAAAATGTGCCCCATTCTCAAGAGAAAAGAAAATCAACATATGGTAAGCCAGAATAGAACCATATCTTAGAATTATGAAGCATAACATTAAAGCAGCTATTATAACTATACTCCATTAGGTACAGAAAAACACACTTGAAATGAAGGAAGAAAAAACAAATTTCAGAAGAGATAGAAACCAAAGAATAAAATGGAAATTTTAGAACTGAAAATTGCAATATCTGAAATAAAAATATATTGGGTAAATCCAATAGCAGAATGGCAATTACAAAAGGAAAGTAATAGTGAGATAGAAGATAGATTGATAGAAATTATCTAGTCTGAGTAACACAGAGAAAAAATGGGGAAAAATAAACAGAGACTGAGAGACTTATTGGTCATTATCAAAAGGACTGATTTATGTGATATTGAAGTTCCAAGAAAAGAGGAGAATTAGATTGGGGTACAAAATATGTTTTAAAAATAATCAACTCCTTAAATTATAAGATAAATTTCTGTATATAGAAACTCAGTGAACCCAAAACAGTATAACTTCAAATAAAGCCAAGTCTAAAAACATTGAAGAAAGCTGGAGAAAAATGACATATTACATTACAAAGGAAAAGGCTTGAATCAAAGTGGAATTCTAATCAGACACCATGAAAACTAGAAGACAAAAGATAAATATATTTAAAGAGCTGAAAGGAAAAAAGATTTATAACTAGGAAAGATACATATATCAAGAATGAAGGTAAAATATTTTCAAACGAAGAGAAAGTAAGAGAATTTCTTGTCAGTAGATCTGCTCAATGAGAAATTATAAAAGAGGTTCTTCAGTATGAAAAGAAATGATACCAAAAAGAAACATGGATCTTGAACAGTGAAGCAAGGTCATCAGAAATTGTAAACATTTGGGTAAATATTAAAATAACTTTCACACTTAAATTAAAAAATACACATGATTTTTTAAAGCAAAATGTATAACTTTGTCTATTGGGGTTTTCAATATATGTGATATATATGACAATTTTAACAATAAAGTCAGTGGAGTGAGCATTATTGGAGCTATTTAAGAATTAGATGGTTTCTACATTTTATATGAAGTGGCATGATATTAATTCTAATTTAGATGTGTACATTATAATATCTAGAGCAAACACTGAAAAATACAAAGATGTTGCCAAAATTATAACTTAAAATGCAATGCTAAAAGTATTCAAATAATCTGAAAGAAAGGAAAAAGGTACAATAGAAGAACCAAGCAAAAGAGGACAAGCAGAAAAAATATTTTTAAAAATTTCACACCATTCAGCTTTTAAGCTGTTCAATGATAATTTTCTGCAAAATGATAAATAAATTCAACACAAACCACATTTAACATTCTGAGAGACATTTTTTTTATACCTGACAAGTGGAATCAAGCTATATGGAAAAGCAAAGGACTTAAAATACCTAAAACTATTTTAAAAGGTGAACAAAGTTGAGGACTTTCATACATGATTTTAAGGTTTTGTCTTTGGACAGCAGCACTTTAGTCCTGATTCCACCATTCTCTGAGCTACAGTACATCTTCTCCATGGTGTGCCATCAGGACCACACTTACTCCCCATGCACCCAAGGCCATAGAACACACCATGTGAGCTCCAACTGTGCCCAGTTTGCCCTAGGGAGCCTTGCTCTCCACCCACCTAAACCAGGCCCCATCCTGGCTACAAGCATCCTCTGTGAGGAAGAGAGAAAAGGAAATGCCTCTATGTTCTCCAGTGAGAAATCCACTATATTCTTTTCATCATTCCTCTGTATTTTAAAGTCTATTTTTTATGATAAATTGCTTGAAAGACAAGGGTGATGAATACAAAGAATAGGATGGCAAGACAAAAACTCCTCCCACTTACACACCAAGGAAGCAACTACAGCAAATACAACTAACCCTGAAAATGACCTGAAGACTGAAGAACAGACCATCTACACCTGGTGAAGAAGAAAGAACCACACTGAGAAGGGTAAAGGAGCAGAACCATGATTCACACCCAAACCCTCCCTTCTTCCAAGCCCACAAGCAGGAGAGAGAAGAACAGACTGAGGAGGGGTAAACACTCAGGAATTCAGCATATGTGGGTCTGAGATCTGCTCTGGGATATGGATCTGCAATCTACATTGTATTGGGCATTGGTGATTTACAGGTCTGTACACTAGGGAGAGTTGAAGCAGTGTGGGGGTCCAAGACTCCTGTCATTTGTGGAAGACAGGCATGCTCTGTCAGTCCCACTGAGATCTAATACAAAGGTGGAAGTTTGAAATATTTGCCAGCAGCTGGAAGTGTTCCAGAGGGGCAGCAGTCAGAGAGAACTCTCTCTAGAAAAGAAGGGCAGGCAGAGGACAATTTTCCAGTCTTCCCTCAGCCCAACTGGTCAGGTGCTTATGGGAAAGAGTTCAAAAACCATCCATCTTCCTTAATAACAGCTCAACCCTACAGAAGCATTCCCTGCACAGTCACCCCATCAAGCCTGCTTGTCCCAAAAGAGGTGCAACTTTGCTGACTGGCAAGCAGAATGCAGACTATATTTTCCTGGCTCTCCCCACCCTCCTTCAGCTCAACTGGACAGATGCTTGTGGAAGACAGCTCTAAATTCTCCACATGCCCCACTGGCTCAACCCCAGTGCCCCATGGCACCCCAGCTCTACCAAAAACACTCCAAACAGCAGTGGTCTGCCATTCCTGACTGGCATGAAGAGGACAGCTCTGCCCATAATGAATCCCAGCAGAAGTGCCTCACATCACACAAAGGACACACAGGGGCTAGATGTGGGGATCAGCCATTTGCTGGCAGAGAAGAAGAAAGGTGAACCCCATCTACAATCTGCCAACGACAACTATAGCTCAGTCACAAGAAAGTACCAGGCACTTGTTAACAAAGAGTCTTGAGCTTCTGGGCACCACAGGATGCCCACTTCATAAAGCCATTGTTTCAAAGACAAGGAGTCATAGTTGATCTGTCTAATACAAAGGAAGAAACACAGAAATACAGACAAAATGAGGAGGCAAAGAAATATGTTCCAAACAAAAGAAAAAGATAAAACACCAGGAAAAAGGGCTTAATGAAATGAAGATTACCAACCCTCTTGGTAAAGAACTCAAAGTAACAGTCATAAAATGCTCACTGAACTGGGAAAAATAATTGTTGATCTCAGTGAAAACTTCAACAAAGAGATAGATAGAAAATAATGAAAATACATACTCAGAGCTGAAGAATACAATAACTGAAGTGAAAAATTCAATAGAGGGGATGAATAGCAGACTGAAGCAAAGTAAAGAATTAATGCAATGAAAGATAAAGAACTGCAAGTAACCAAGCTGAGAAACAGAGAAAAAAAAGTCTAAAAATGGAAGATGCTAAGACAGCTGTATGACAACTGCAAACAAAACAATATTCACATAATAGGGGTCAGGGGCCCCAGAAGGAGAAGAGAGAGAGAAAGGAGTAGAAAGTGTCTTTGAAGAAGTAATAGCTGAAAGCTTCCCCAGTCTGGGGAACAAAATAGACACCCAGGTCCTGGAAGCACAAAGAGCCCCTAATAAAAGGGACCCCAGGAAGATAACTCCAAGACATAGTAATTAAAATGACACAGATTAAAGGTAAAGAGAGGATCTTAAAAAACAAGAAGAGAGAGGCAGACAGTTCTCTATAAGGGAAACACTGTAAGGCTATCAGCAGATTTCTAAGCAGAAACTTTAGAGGCATGAAGGAAATGGCATGAAATATTCAGTGTTGAAAGGGAAGAAACTACCACCAAGAATCCTCTACCCAGAAATGTTATCATTCAGAATTGAAGGGGACATTAAATGTTTTGCAGATAAAGGAAGGTTAAAAGAATTCACTAAACTCAACTTACAGGATATGTTAAAGGGACTTACGTGGATGGAAATGTTCTTAAGTCTAAATTTTTTTCATCATTGAAAATAAACCTACAGTAAGGTAGCAGACCAATTACTTACTAAGCAAGTATAAAGTTCAAAAAACTTCATAAAGCACAAAATAAATTAAGAAATAGAGAAAAGATGAAGATTGTGACATCTTACACATAAAGAGTGGAGGAGGAAGAAGAAAAAAATAGTACTTTTAGATGGTGTTCAATGTAGAGATCATCAACTTGTTGTAGACTGTTATATATTTAGGGACCTATCAATGAATCTTATGGTGACAACAAACCTAAAGACCAAAATACATAAAAAATAAAAACAAAGAGTCCAAGCATAACCATAAGGAAAACCATCAAATAACAGGAGTATAAGAGAGGAAGAATGAAAAGAGAGGAACTACAAAAACAACTGGAAAACAATTAACAAAATGTCAATAAGTACATGCCTATCAATAATTATCTTAAATGTAAATGGACTAAATGCACTAATCAATAGACATAGGGTGGCAGAATGGATAAACAAGACCTATCTATATGCTGCCTACAGCAGATTCATTTGAAGCTGAAAGACATGCATAGACTGAAAATGAAGAATGAAAAAAATTATTTCATGCAAGTAAAAGGGAGAAAAAGGCAGGAGTAGCAGTACTTATGTCAGGCAAAATAAACTTCCAAACAAAGAAAGTAACAAGAGATAAAGAACGATATTACATAATGATAAAGGGATCAGTCCAACAAGAGGATATAACAATTGTAAATATCTATACACTGAATATAGGAGCACTAAATATATAAAACAAGTACTAATAAAATTGAAGGGGGAAATAGACTGCAATTCATTCAGTTTAGGGAAATTAAACACACCATCCACATCAATAGACAGATCAACCAGTTAGAAGATAAATAAGGAAACAGAGGCACTGAACAACATTAGATCAGATAACAGATATCTACAGAACATTCCACTCCAAAGCAGCAGGATAAACATTTTTCTCAAGTGCACATGAAGCATTCTCCATAATAGTTCACATTTTAGGGCACAAAGAGCCTCAATAAATATAAAAATACTGAAATTGTATCAAGCATTTTTTCAGGCCACAATGGTGTGAAAGTAGAAATCAATTACATCAATTGATATAAGTGGGATGTTCAAGTCACTTACCATTATTATATTACTGTCACTTTTGCCTTGTATGTCTCCCACATATATCAATTAAAATGTCATGAAGACATAAAACCAATAAGAATACAGTGCATTTGAAAAACATTAAATCAGATGGAATTAACAGATATATACAGAAAAGTCCATTCAAATACAGCAGAATACACATTGCTTTCAGTTGCACACAGATCATTCTCTAGAAAAGAGCACAGGTAAGGCCAACAAATCTCAATCAACTTAAGAATATGGAAATCATTTCAAGTATCTTTTCCAAACATAGTGGTATGAATCTTGAAATCAATCAAAAGGAAAAAAATAGAAAAAAACACAAATGAGTAGAGGATAAACAGCATGCTACTAAACAACCAATGGGTCAATGAAGAAATGAAGGAGAAAATTTTTAAAGCAATCTGAGCTTAATGAAAATAGAAACACAATGATTCAAAAATCTTTACTATGCAGCAAAATCAGTTCTAAAAGGAAAATTTATAGCAATACAGGCCTACCTTAAGAAATAAGTAAAACCACGAATAAACAATCTAACACCATGCTCAAAAGAACTAGAAAAAGAAAAACAAACAAATACCAAAGCTATTAACAGGAAGGAAATAAATATCTTAATGGGAATAAATGATGTGTGGAGAAAATGGAAATTTCTGACTAGGATTCCCACCTGGCCTTAATAGCACCCACTGTGTATATATATAAGAGCTTGTTTGTATGTTTATGAGAGTGGCAGGATGTTTACTGGTGACAGAGCTGCTGGTTAGTCACAGGAGTACTGGCTCAGGGGAGGGGTAGAAAGGAAACACTCATTCTCTACTCTCCTCAGTTTTGGTACATAACTGGTCAGGTATCCACCAGTCCTCAGAGACCCACCCAAAGAGTTCCTCTTGGTGCTAGGGGCAGCGAAGTAGAGGGACACTGGGGGAGTGGAGAGAAAGATGTGGATCCCCAGTGCTCCTGGAGGGTTAAACCTGAGCATGGGAGCAGGGAACTTGGAGATTGGAGGAGGGAATCCTAGTGGGAGAACCAGGAGAGAACAGAGGCTGGCTGTGGGAAGCCAGAGCAGATGAGAGACTGAGACATACTGCTGTGAGAATAAAACCCCCTTTAAGCCCCCAACTTCTTGCCCATGCCTTTATTTGGTCTCAACAAATTCATTGGAGGACTTGCCCTGAGTGGGGAATCCCCTCCTCCCAGAGCAACATTCTTGGCATAGTTGGCAGGATTCATTAAGACCAAAGGGCTCTTCTTATGGGAGAGATCCTTCAGTGGGCTGTGCCTATGGGTGGGGAGACACCTGGGGAGATCCCAATGGGGATTTCATCTGGGGTGGCTTGCTTCCTAGATTGGACCCCTATCCAGGACTAGGGGGTGGTCATGATGCCAGAGGCAGTGGAGCTGGCCCACCACAAAATAGGGGACACATTAGGGAAACTGAGTGCCCATGACATAGTGGAAACTGTGGGTTGGATGTTTCTCAGTGTTGAAAAGCATTACCACAGAGAGAGATGTGCTTCTGCAGGAAGTGGTAGAACAGGAATGTGAGTTTTGGGGTGTTACGAGGAAGGAAAGAAAACTGTTAAAGACTGAGATGGCATTGCTGAAGGATGTAATAGTGACATGGGAAGAGGCAGCAGGATAATGCAAGCTGTGAGATACCACGGGGAGGTGAAGGACAAGGTGGTGCCAAAGGCAGAACCATAGCTAGGGCCACCAGAGGCATTAGCCCCTCCCCTATCAAAAGCCCACCCAGTTGTAATTATGAAAGTAAAGATTCAGCAACAGTGGGTACCCCCAGGGGGAGATACAGCCCCCTCCTCAGGTTGTGGAGCACTCCATGCTTCACCCCTATACACAGGCTGAGCTGGTGGATTTGAGCTCTGGATTCAGCAGAAGCCCTTGGAGCATATGACAGCCTGGCTTTTGTACCTTTAAGACTTAGGGGTGGATGGAATTATTTTGTTTGGGTCAGAAATAGGGAAGCTGGCTTCCATGATGACTCAGCTGCTCTCTGGCAGAGATTACAAAATGCTTATCAGACTTCAGGGAATCACTTCCTTCTTAATTGGATTATGGCCACACTCCAGGTAGTATGGCCTAATCAGGGTAATTTGCCATCTTTCCCTGCTAGATGGCCAATGTATGCCAAGCCCCAACAGGTGATGTGGAAGTAGGGCATGAAAAATGCCATTTATAACCCAAGACATCAGGACCTGGATGAGGAGTTGTTTACAGTGGGGGTGAGGAATATGGTGCTTCAAACAGCTCCCCAATCCCTCTTTGGGTCCCTAGTGGCTCTTCTTGCCCCTCACTTAGAGAAACCCAGAAATGAGGTTATTCACACTGTAGCAGACCTGGAAGAGACAGAGGCAATGAGGAGGTGGAAGACAGTGCTTTCTGCTACTGAGAGAACGAGTTTAAAGAGCCCTGTGAAGATCACAAGGACCCAGATGTGGGTTGATTTGATAAAGGCAGGGGCACAAAAAGATAAATTGGATAGGAAGTCAAATAAAATCTTACTGGAGCTGTGGCAGCAATTGAAGCCGGATCAGTGGTTCCAGCTCCTGAGGATCAAGGAATGGAAGCTGGAAAAAAGCCACATGTCTGACCCATGTGTCTACAGGACTTTCTGCAGAAAAGTAAGCTAACCCCGCCTGGACTCTCACAGGAAGACAACTGGGCATTGCAGTTTGAGTGAGGAAGGGGTCAAGGTCCCCACCTTTGGGGACATGGTGGGGACTGGATGCCACATGATAAATTATCAATTCATTGGTCCCCAGTGAATGTGCAATGTGTCCTGGCACTGGTGGACACAGGAGCTGAATGCTCTATAATTTACAGTAACCTTGAGCAGTTGCCCAGGACCCCTGCTGTGATAGATGGGTATAGGGATAGGGCTGTCAGAGTGGAACAAGCCTGAATACCATTGGGTGAAGGGCATCTAATACTGTGTATAAGGTTATGTTTACTTCTGATTCTCTTATAGATAAGTGTGGCATTATTGAAAGAGCTTTCGGGTCTTGTAGGCTACTGGAGAGTGTTTTTCCTGCACTTGGCACAAATTCTGTAGCTCTTATGCTGTTTGGCATGAAAGGGTGTCAGGTGGGGCTGGGATGAAATGTGTGCATTTATCCTTGCTGTTCTTAAATGGGCAGTCAAGGCTGTGAAAGCCTTGAGTCAGACAGACCCATCAAGGCCCTGAGAGCTGAATGCCCATGTGACTGAAGATGGCTGTGCCTGGGTCCTCTGGCAGTGGCTTTCAGGCCATTTGCCATTGGCATCCCCAGGAAATGATGAAGCAGACACATTGGCCCAAATGCATGGGCTAGAAAAACATCCTTCCTTGGGGCAGAAGACAATGTGGGCTGTAGCCCATCAGTGAGGTCTTATTTTGACCTTTGAGTAAGTCAGCAGAGTCTGGCAGAAGTGCACTGTGAGACTGAGTCTTACAGCAACCTGGAGACTACCTGGACTTGGACATTTTGACACATGGCTGTCAGCAATAGCTGGCCCTTCTGGGACCTTGGGGACAAGGCCTAGAAGCTAGCCTGTGTGTTCCTGGAGTAAGGTAACAGTGGCCCCCAAAAGATTATGGTAGTGTACTCTAAACAGCCAGAAGGTTAAGGCCATCCTACTAGGGAGTTTTAAGTCTTATCCTTGTGGCCAGTGCATGTGTCTCCAATAGCATTATAAACAGACCCCACAGTTACCCCCACAAGAAAAGAGGACAAGGTCTGGTATACTAGACCAGGACAGGACCTCCTTCCTGCCACAGTCCTATCACAGGACCACTCTATTGCATGCATTCTACCTGATGGACAAGATTTGCCTATGTTAATGTCATTAAAACATGTGTCTTATCACCCTTAAGGTTAATCTCCTCTATAGTCTGCAGATTTGGCACACACCCTAGCAATAGCTGTTGCTTGCGGAGTATGCATGAAGCTCCTTACCAGCTCAGTTACTGGCCTCCTCTGCCAAGTGTCAGTTATGGACTCATATGAGTAAGACTGGTTTGAATACAGCTGTATTCTCCAGCTTGAGGACTGTCATGGTTTTGTTATTTGTGTCATAATTTTTGTTGTTATTTGTGTGTTGTTAATGGGCCATTGCAGAAGACTGTGGGTGTGCAGACTGTGGGCTAAGAATCCTGGAGGAGTGTAATGTGGACAAAACAGAAATTTCTGATGAGGATTCCCACCTGGCCTTATTAGCCTGCTGTGTATATTTAAGAGACTGCTTTGCATGCTTACAAGAGTGGTGGGATGGATGTTTACTGGTGACAGAGCCACTAGTCAGTGTAACTCTGGGAGGAAAATATGCTCCCAGCCCAGGGCAAGTAATCTTTGAAGCCAAGGTCAGTCAAATGGAGAAATAAAGCGGGAGAAATCCATTCATTGCTTACAAGGAGTTGTTTACTTCTGCTCACCCATGTCTCTCACAACCTGGCTGCAAAAAGACCCCAAAAATACCACCAGTCCAGGTGAGTGTACTCTCTCCAACCCCTTGTAATCACCTATTGATATGGAGATGCACTAAGGCCAGGCAAGAGATTCTGGAAATATTGCAATTTTACCCACAGCCCACCACTCCAGAAATCTCACTTCACAATCCACTCACTCCCCATGGTTCACAATGGCCCCTGTGAAAGAAAACTGGAGCACTGTAACCAGGCTAATAACAACAGCGATAAAATCATGATAACCCTCAAGCCAGAGGATTCAGGTAGGTTCAAAGTCCTATTCAGATTAAGTCCATAGCTTGCCCATTCCACAGGTGCTCAATAGCTGAATGGATAAGGAATGCAGAGCAATCATCATGTGGCAGCTGCAGCCAGGGACAGGTCCAGGCCACAGGGACTGTAGAAGAAAATAACTTTAAGGGTGATAAGATACATGTTTTAATGATACCAGCATAGGCTAATCTTGTCCATCAGATAGGATACATGCAAGACAGTGATCTTGTAATAAGACAGTGGCAGGAATGGGATCTTGCACTCTAGTATACCAGACCTTCACCCCCCTCCCTGTGGGAGTTACAGAGGGGTCAATATATAGGGCTACATGAGGTACCATGCACTGGCCATAAAGATAAAACAAAACTTCCCCATAAGATGTTCTTACTTCCCAGATGTTTTGGGCACACTACTGTGATCTTTGGGGGCCACTCTTCTGTAACTCCAGGAATACAGGCCAGCTTCCAGACCTTTTCACCAAGGTGCCAGAAAGGCCATCCATTATTGGTCCATGTGTCAAAATGTCCAGGGCCATGTCCTCAACAGAGTCTCCAGGTCTTAATGCAGTTGGAGCTGGCAGCAGTATGTTGCTCTGCTGGACATATCCTGGCTTCAGTACCTCCTCTTTGGTTTGCACATACAGTTGTATAGGAGAGGCAGCAATGTGTCTTAGCATATCTACAAGGCTCAAGGTTCCTTTTTGGGGCTTCTCATTCAAACACCGTAACACTATCCATAAGCGAACTGACTAGCTCCATAGATTATTGGTGTCCGACTTCAGGCCAGCTTTCAACAGACCATTGTAGCTCTCTATCATGCCTGCCCCAGTAGGGCTATATGGTACATGAAACTTCCACTTAATCCTTAATTATTTCACCAATTCTTGTAACACATGTTCAGTAAAGTAGGTGCCTTGATTGCTCTCAATCACCTGTGGCCAGCCATAGGCTGCAAAGAGATGCTCTAGGCACCTTTTAGTGATTTGCTGATCTGCACATGTGCAGGAAAAACAACCAAGAGTCCAGTAGCCATGTCCACAGAAATCATGACATACCAATATCCTTCTGATATGGGCAGAGGCCCAATAGAGTGTATCTGCCACCTGACAAGGGTTATCGGCCCCTTTACTATTGTCTCTGGTTGCTGCAGGACTCAGTGTAGTCCCTCTTAGAGCACACAAAGCACTACTTCTGGCCTCTTCTGACTTCTTCAAAGGTCAATGGCAAGCACTACTGATGGGCTGCAGCCCGCATTGTCTTTTGCCCTGCATGCAGCAAAAGCTGATGTAACCATTGGGCTACATTAGAGGCAGGCTTTCTTTCTAGCCAGCACACCTAGGACAATGGGTCTGCCTCATCATTCCATGGGGAGGCCAAAGGCAAATGGCCAGTCACATGTTATACGATAACTCTCTTAGCCTGACCAGAGGCCCATAAGCCTTGCCACAACTCATGCTCCCAAAGGGGCCAGAGTGACCAACCACCCAGTTGGCATGGTACCATGTCAGTAGCCACAGGGTCAAGCCCCAGTAGACGGCCCAGTTGTCAATACAGACAACTATAGGGGAGGGCTGCTGCATGATCATGAGCCATACTGCCTGCAACTCAGTCCATTGACTGCTCTACCCCTCTCCATCCTCCATCCATATTGTCTCAGTCTTAGGATAGAAAGCCACAGCCTTCCACTTTGGGGGCTGCCCATGACTGGAGCCATCTGTATACCAATCATCTTCAGGTATAGGGGCTTTTCCTTCCTGATAAGGAATCTCATCTACCAACGGCTCTAAAGCAAGTTCTTCCTGCTTTCCACTGGTATATGTCACTGGCCACAATAAGCATTGGAGTTCTCTACTTAAGGGACTAGTGGAGAGCATGCTATGCTGCTGTAAATATGTGCCCCATTTGGCCAGTGTAGGCGTCTGTGCCATGCCACTCCGCAGCCTTTGGGTCCAGTCTCGCACCCACTCAACCATGGGATAGGTGGTTATTGCCTTGGTCTGAGCTGTTCCCGTGATGGTCTCCATAGCCAGCAAGGCATGGTACACAGCAGCCAGGTGCTTCTCTATCAAGGTACGTCGGACATCTGCTCCTTTCCATAGATGTGACCAGAATCAAATAGTTTGGCAGATCTGTTCAAGCCACTTCCAAAGGCCCCATCCATAACCATCTTCAGTTACATGAACATCTAACTCACAGAGCCTTGATGAGTTCATTACACTCAAGGCCTGTATGGCCTTGACTGCTCACTTAGCAGCTATAAAAGAGCAACTGCACATGTTTCTTCCCAGTTCCATGAGATGTCCTTTCATACCAACCAGTATAAGGGCTTCAGAATTTATGCCAAGTGCAGGATAAACACTCTCCAGGAGCCCAAAAGACCCAAAACTCTTGCCACAGTGGTAGGGGTAGGGAAAGCCTGGACCTTGTCTATAACTGCTTCTGGGATAATTTTAGTTTTACCTGACCAGACAATCCTCAAGAACTTTACTGAAAAACCAGGTCCCTGAACCTTGGTGCTGTTCAAAGGACATCTTTCTCCTGTAGATGTTGCAGCAGTGTAGGAATGGCCTCTTCTGAATCTGCAAGAGAATCAGACATGAGCATGCCATCAATGTAGTGAGACAGCTGCACCATTTGCAGTTTCTTCCATGTGGCCAATTCCTGGGCTACAAGTCCATTACAAACGGTGGGACTGTGGAGATATCCCTGTGGAAGGACAGTCAATGTCCACTGCTTGCCTTCCCACATGAAGGCAAACTGTTGCTGACTTTCCTGTACTATATGAATAGAGAAGAAAGCATTAGCAAGGTCCACAACATAATGATATGTCCCTAGTTCCTGACTGAGGGTGTCCATAAGGTCTGCTATAGAGAGGACAGCAGCATGTAAAGGGGATGTAACTTTATTCAATTCCCTGTAGTCCATGGTCATATGCCCAGAGCCATCTGGCATTTTCACTGGCCATACCGGGGCATTAAAAGGACTATGAGTGGGCTTTATGATGCCCACCTTCTCAAACTCCTCTAGAGTTTTTCCAATTTCCTTGAGTCCCCCAGGCAATTAATATTACTTAGTATTTGTCACCCACTGAGCTACAGGCAGACCTACAGGCAGGTGATTAGCATGTTTCCCTAGAACTGCCTTTACCACGTATACCCTCAGCTGAACTCACCTGCAGTGGTCTGTAACCACAAGCTCTGCAGGATATCCACCACCAAAATATACTCAGGGATGGGAGAAATGTACACAGTATACTACTCATGTGGAGGTAAACACCCTATCCCCAATGGAATTTGGGCTTTCTTCACTCTAATTGCCTTACCCTGATAGCCATGTGTCACAGCAGGGGTCCCAGGAGAAGGCTCAGGGTTGCCATAAATCAGAGAACATTCAGCTGTGTCCACCAGTGCCAGGACATGTAAATTCACTGGGGACCAATGAATTGCAAATTTTACTTGTGGCCTCCAGTCCCACCATATCCCCCAAGGTGGGGGCCTTCTCCACCCCCAGTAAAACTGCAAAACCCAATCATCCTTCTGTAGAGGTGAGGGCCCAAGTACTGTCCCCCACAAAGTCTTGCAGGGCCAGACATGGGGCTTTGCCTCCAGCTTCCTTGTCTAAGACCTCAGCAGTTGGAACTGCTGCTCTGGCTTAATTGGTGCCACAGTTCTAACAAGATCCTATTGGGCGGCCCATCGTTTTTCTTTCACTACCCCCGCCTTTATGAAATGACCCACATCTGGGTGCTTGACACTTTCAAAGGACCCTTTGTACCTCTTCTTTCAGTCATAGTCCATAGTTCCTTCTATGCTCTTATTGTTTCAACCTCCCCCAGATCTGCTAAATTCAGTAGCCTCACTTATGGGTTGCCCTATGTAGGGACCAAAAAAGAGATGGGGGAGCTGTATGGAGCACCAGGTTTCTCACTCCTATAGTGACTCCTCATCAGGGCTCTGGGAATCCATATTTTATTTTTCATGTCTAAATCCCATAACACCTGATAGAGCTCTGCATACATTTTCCAGCTAGTGGGTAAGTGTGGTAAATCACCATGCTTTGGTCAAACTTCCCTGATGGCTGCTGTCAGCCAATCCAGAAGCACCTGATTCCCTGAGGTGTGATGGGCACTTTGCAACCACTGTCAGAGGGAAGGGTGAGTCATCAGGGAAGCCAGTCTACCCATTTCAGAACCTGACACAACAATGTTTTCCACCCCCATACCCCAATGACACAAAAGCCACGTACGCAGAGGCTCTGATGGCTTTTGTTGAAACCAGATGTTCATGTTCACCAGCTCATCCTGGGTATAGACACAGAGCATTAGAGTGCTCCACAATGTGGGGAGGGGGATGCTCCTCCCCCTGAGGAGCCCACAGTTCTTGCATTTTTAATTCCATGATTACAACATGATGGGCTTTTCATATGGGAGGGGCTGGTGCCTCAGGCGGTGGCCTTGGCAACTTTTCCACCCTTGGCCCCACCCCCTTATCCTCCCCTGTTATCTCCTCTACCATCTCCGGGACTGAAGGCACCACTCCTTCCTCCCCTTCCCCCATGGCCTCCTGCAGTGCAGATTCTCCTGCTGCCTTCTTCTGTGCTGCTAACATATCTTACAGGAGCATGACCTGACTTCTCAGTAACTGTCTCTTTTTCTTAACAGCATCCATAGGTCATTGCCCAACTCCTCCAAGTGATGGTGAAGTGTGCCTCTCCTCAATAACTATTTCCAATATCTCAAGAAACAAGCACCCCACAACCCCAGATGCCACATGGCCACTCAGATCCTCTAAGCAGTCGTCCATCACCTGGAAGGCTAATTCCACAGCTTCCAGTGTCTCCACCCTTCCCCAAATCTGGGGAAGGGACCACCTGACTAGGAGGTGCTTTACCCTAGACCAATTTCCCAGTAGGTGCTCCCCGATTGGAAGCCCCATGGATAGTGGGGTCCTGGGTGAAGCTGCACCATCCACCACTGCCAGAGGGAAGAATGAGTCATCACTCCCCACTGAAGCAGCCACCTTGCCACCCTCCACAGGGATTTCTGGGTATCTCCCCATCATCTCTAGGGACAGCCTGCCCAAGCATCACACCCATTAAGACAAATTTCAGGTTCAAAGTTCCTGCCAAATACTGCCAGGTATAACTCTGGGGGGAAATATGTTCCCACCCTGGGGCAAATAACCATTGAAGCCAAAATCAATCATAGGGAAAAGTAAAGTGGAGAAACTCATTTATTGTTAACAAGCAGTTGTCTACTTCTGCTCTCCCATGTCTCTCAACACTCAGCTGCAAAAAGACCCCACCAAACCTCTCTGGTCCAGGTGTACACTTGCTCTCCATCCCTTTGTAATCACCTATTGATATGGCGATGGACAATTTCTCTCCACCCCTTGGAAACACCTATTGATATGGAGATGAACTAAGGCCATGCCAAAGATTCTGGAAATATTGCAATTTTACCCACAGTCAGTCATGGGAGTACCAGCCCAGGGGAAGGGTAAAGACGAAATACCCATTCTTTCCTCTCCTCAGTTCTGGTACATAATTTATCAGGCATCTGCCAGTCACCTGAGACCAGCCCACAGAGTTCCTCCTAGTACTAAGGAGAGAGCCTTCTATCTCCACTGCTCCTGGAGTACTAAGCCCAAGCATGGGAGCAGGAAGCTTGGAGAGGAGAGGAGTGAAGACTGGTGGGAGAACTAGGAAATAGCAGAGTCTGGCAAAGGGAAGCCAGAGAGGACAAGAGACTGAGACCTACTGCTGTGAGAATAAAACCCCCTCGAAGCCCCAAATTCTTGCCTTTGCCTTTATTCAGTCTCATTGAATTAATACAGAACATTTCCTGGGCAGGGAAACCCCTCCTCCTAGAGCAACATGGATACTAAATTTACAATAGAAAAGATCAATGAAATTAAGAACTGGTACTTCGAAAGGATAAACAAAATTGATAACCCCTTAGCCAGATGCATCAACAAAAAAATAGAGAAGACTCAAATAAGCATAATCAGAAATAAGAATTTATAACTGACATCACAGAAATATGAACAGTTACACAAGATTGCTATGAAAAATTATATACCAACAAAATGGACAACCTAGTAGAAATGGATAAATTCCTAGAAACATGCAATCTTCCAACACTGTACCAGGAAGACACAGAAAATCTGAACAGGCCAAATACTAGTAATGAAATTGAATATATAAGAAAAAAAATCACAAAAACAATACAGGACCAGACTGCTCCACATGAAGATTCTACCAAATATTTAAAGAAGAGTTAATACCTGTCTCAAACTAGTTAAAAAAATTGAAGAGGAAGTTAAGCTTCCAAATTCATTCTATGAATCTTGCATCACCCTGGTACCAAATCCAGACAGATACTAAAAATAATTAAAATTACATACCAATTTCCCTGATGAACACAAATGCAAAATTCCTCAAAAAATGCTAACAATTTCAAAAATATTTTATAAGCATCATTCCCAATGACCAATGGGGATTGATTGCAGGGATGCAAGGATGTTTCAATACCTGCAAATTAATCAGTGTGATACACCACTTTAACAAAATGAAGGACAAAAACATGACTATCCCAATGCAGAAAAAGCATTTGGCAAAATTCAGCATCCTTTCATGATAAAAACTCTCAGGAAAGTGGATATAGAGGGAAAATACCTCAGCCTAATAAAGGTCATATATGACAGACCTACAGGTAGCATACACAGTGGAGAAAATCTGACAGCTTTTCTTGTAAGATCAGGAACCAGACAAGGATGACCATTCACCACTTTGATTCAACAATACTGGAAGTCCTCGACACAGCATTCAGACAAGAAATGAAATGAAAGGCATCCATACTGGTAGGAAAGAAGTCAAATTGTCACTATTTGCAGATGCATGATATTGCATGTATAAAACCCTAAAGATGCCACCAAAAAACTATTAGAACTAATAGGTGAATTCAGTAAATTTGTAGGATACAAATTCAATATACATAAATCTATTGCATTTCTATGTACTAATAATTAGGTAACAGAAAGAAAAATTAAGAAAACAAATTCATTAAGATTTGCACCAAAATGAATAAAACACCTAGGAAAAAATTTAACCAAGGAGGTAAAAGACATGTACTCTAATAACTATAAGACACTGATTAAAGAAATTGAAGGCAACACAAATAAATGAAAAGATATGCCATGCTTATGGATTGGAAGCATTAGTGTTGTTTAACTGGCCATACTACCGAAAGCAATTTACAGATTGAATGAAATCCCTATCAAAAACCAATGGCATTTTTCATGGCACTACAGAAAATATCCTAAAATTTGCACAGAACCACAAAAGAACCCAAATAGCCAAAGAAATATTGAAAAAGAAGAACAAAGCTGGAGGTATCATGCTCCCTGATTTCAAACTACACTACAAAGCTACAGCTATCAAAGCAGTATGGTACTGGCACAGAAACAGCACTGTAATTGAATATAGAACCTAGAAATAAATCCCCACTCATATGATCAATTAATTGATGACAAGGAGCAAGAATATGCAATTGGGAAAAGACAGTCTCTTCAGTAAATGGTGTTGGGAAAACCAGACAGCTACGTGCAAATAAAAAGAAAGAAAGAAACTGGATCATTGTCTTACATCACAAACAAAAATAAAACCAAAATGGATTAAAGACCTAAAACCATAAAACTCCTAGAAGAAAACATAGGCAATAAACTCTTGAACATTGGCATTACTAATTTTTCCTAGGTGTGTCTCCCCAGGCAAGGGAAATAAAAGCAAAAGTAAAGTGGGGCAACATCAACTAAAAAGCTTCTGCAAAGCAAATACAACCATTGACAAAAAAAAAAAGACAACCTATTGATTGGGAGAAGACATTTGGACATGATATATCTGAGAAGGGGCTAATATCTAAAGCATATAAGGAATTCATGTAACTCAACACCAAATAATAATAATTATAGTCTGATTAAAAATGGGCAGGAAAAGTGAATAGATATTTTTTCAGAGAAGACATACAAATGGCTCCAGATACATGAAAATATGCTCAACAACACTAATCATCAGGAAAATGCAAATCAAAACCACAATGAGATATCACCTAATCCCAGTCAGAATGGCTAATATCAAAAAATCAGGAAGTGACAAGTTTTGCTGAGAAGAAAAGAGCACCTTCATACACTGTTAGTGAGAATGTAAATTTGGGCAGCCCCTATAGAAAATAGTACAGAAGTTTTGCAAAAAACTAAGAATAGAAATCCCCTACACCCAGGTAATTCCACTTGTGGTAATTTACCCAAAGAAAACAAAATCACTAATTTGAAAACTATGTACACCATTATATTTATCACAGCATTATTTACAACAACCAAGATATGGAAGTAACCTAAGTGTTCAATAATTAATTAATAGACAAAGAAAATGGCTCTCTCTCTCTCCACATACATACATATATATAATGGAATATAATTCATTTAGAAAACAATGAAATCTTGCCATTTGCAACAACATGGATGGAACTACAAGGTATTCTGCTAAAAGTGAAATAATCAGAAAAAGAAAAATACTATATGATGCCACTTACATGTGGAATGTAAAAAACAAATCAGATAAACAGGGAAACAAAACAGTAATAGACTGATAAACACAGAGAACAGACTGCTGTTTGCCATAGGGACAGTGGGTGGGTGAATGGGCAAAATAGGTGAAGGGGATAAATATCTACTAATTTCCAATTTTAAAATACATTTTCATGGGGATGTAACTACAACAAAGGGAACATAGTCAATAATATTATAATTTACTTGATGACAGATGGTAACTACACTTACAGTGGTGAGTTTTTGTATGTATATAGTTTTTGTATTACTATGTTGCACATCTGAAACCAATATATATCAACTATATTTCCATAAGAAAAGAAAAAAGATTGTTTTTATCTTTAATCTTTCACATTTCAACTATTATTTTCTTGGTGTGGCCCTTCTTGGGCTCATCTTGTTTAGGGCTCTCTTTGCTTCCTAGACCTTGTTGTCTGCTCCTTTCCCCAGGTTAGGGATGTTTTCACATATTATTTCTTCAAGTAAAACTGCTGAAGTCCAAGAAGATTTTAGCCAGGGTGTCATGGGACTCTCTGAACTGGGCCACCCTGGTGATATGACAGGATCTGTAGCAGGCTTGAGCCATAGATTGCAGAGTGCTCTACACAAGGGGGCACCCTGTTGGTACTGCTGAAGCCCAAGCAGGTGCACGCAGCAGGGAGGGGTCACAGGGCACTCCCTATATTGTTTGCTCTGGAAGGATTTCTGTAGTTGACACAGATGTGACCTGTTATTCCCCATGGCATTTCACACAGGGGACACACTGATGGGACAGCTGGAGTGAGAGGAGGTTTGGCCCTGGGTACTCTGTGGCACTCTGCACAAGGAGCACCCTGGTAGTATAGTGGAGACCAAGCAGGCATGGGCCTGGTGGTTCCCAGGTGCTCAGTGAAGGGAACACCCTAGCTGGACTGCTGAATCTAATGTGGATGAAGGCCAGGAGGTCCTGGGGCACTCTACACAGAGGGCTCCCTAGTGGGACAGCTGGAAATGAAATAGGTGTGGGCCAGGGGTATCCATGTTTATGACACACTGGTGCAAGTTTGGGACTGTTGGATCTCAGATGGGTACATTCAGACATAAGCAGGGGACACCCCTGAGGGAAATATATGGAACTGGTGGAAGTTAGTGGCCATGTCTCACTAAAGTGGTACCCTGGCTAGTGCATCTGGACCCTCTTCTAGCCCATAAAATCAAGGTGGAGTGTAAACAATGATACTCATCAACAACTCCAATCTCAGGGAATTCTAGTAGTTCTCCCATCATTTGGCAGACTCCTTAGTGTTGGTAAATGTGCTTCTTTCATTTTTATTATAGTTGCCCTTTAAACTGAAGTTTATTTCTTGTCCTCCAGGGTAGACAAATCTTTACATGAAATCTTCAATGATGTCAGTCCCTACTGAATTTCCTAGTGCAGGAGCTGGGTTCCCTTTGTTACTGTGTCTTTATCTCTCCTGCCTTTTTCTATGTAGTCTCTCTATCCCTGGTTGTGTAGAAGTTGTTCAATCACCCTCCAGTTCTTCAGAAGAAATTGTTCTATATGTAGGTGCAGATTCAGGGTGTATGTGGGACAAAGTGAATTCTGGCTCTGTCTACACTACAATCATGGATCCCTCATTTTCCAGGCTCACTGATTGTATCCTCAGCCATGTCCAGTCTATTATTAATAAGCTTATCAAAGGCATTTTTCATTTATGTTACAGTGTGTTTTAATTCTGACATTTTCTTTTGGTTCTTTCATACAGTTCCATCTCTCTGCTTATATTATCCACCTATTCATGAATGTTGTCCACTTTTTCCATTAAATTCCTTACCATATTACTCATAGATATTTTAAATTCCTTCTCTGATAATTCCAACATCTCTGCTAATATCTGTATTTGGTTCTAATGCTCATAGTGCTTTTCAAACTATTTTTTATCTGTTAGTATGTTTTGTAAATTTTGCTGAAAGTAGAACATGATGTACTTGCTAGGAACTATGGTAAATAGGCAGAGCTGTAGCATAAGTTTTTTTTCTATCTATCTAGGATTTAGAATATTTGCTATATCTGTAGCTATATGTGTCAGAGGCTAAAATTTCCTTTGCTGTACTTGTGTTTGTATCCCCTACTGTCTTTGGGATTCCCTAGAGACATCTTTTCAAAGTCTCCGGGTCAGTGGAAGATGGCAGAGTAGGAGATCATGATGATAACCTCCATTGTACAGAAGAAGCAACTACATAAAATACAAACTAATGCTGAAAACAACATGGGACTGCAAAACAGATTGTCTACACTGGGCAAAAAGAGAAGACCACATTGAAGATAAAAGGGCAGAGCCATGATCAATCAGGATCCAAGTCTGTCCCCCATCCTGGCCCACAAGCAGGAGGGAGAGCAATAGAGTGGGACTGGGGGAATAAAGGCTCATGAATCTGGCACACTGGGCCCTGAGGATTTGCTCTGGGAAGACAAGTCCCCATTGCACTGGGCTTTGAAGATTAACAGTTGGACACCAGGGAGCGCTGGAGCACTGTGGAGGAAAAAGACTCCAGTTGCTTGGGAAGAGCTAGCATGCTCTATCAATCCCTCTGAGACTCAACATACAGGCAGCAGTTTGAAAGATTTTCTAGCCTTGGGAAGTGTGCGAGAGGGGTGTGGGCCTGAGGGAGCTCTCCCTGGAGGAGAAAGGGTAGGTTGATGACACTTTTCTAGCCCTCCCTCAGCCCAACTGGACAGATGCTTCCAGGTGCCAGCCCTGAACCTCTCCAACTATACACTGGCTGAGACTGGACATTTCCCTGCATACCTGCCTCATCCTACATACCCAGCCCTGCAGTACTCAGCCATTGCTGATGGACAGAGGGCAGCACCACCCAATACATATCCCAGAAGAAATACCAGATGTCACACAAAAAGCACAACAAGAATAGCAGTGGGTGGGGGGTCAGCCATTCCTGGCAGACAGACAGAGGTAGGTCCTGCCCACAGCCCAACAACAGACCTCATGGCTTGGCCATAACACAGAACCAAGTTGGTGAGGGGGATGTTTTGTGCTTCTGGATACCACAAGATGCATACTACACAAAGCCACTATTTTCACAACCAGGAGGCCTAATCTATCTACTACAAAGGGAGAAACACGGAGACCCAGACATAATGAGGAGACAGAGTAATATGCTCCAAACAAAAGATCAAGACAAAACACCAAAAATAAGTGCTAAATGAAGCAGAGATAAGCAATATTTCTGATAAACAATTCAAATGGTCATAAAGATGCTCACTGAACTGGGGAAAATAATTGAAAATCTCAGCAAAAAATTCCACAGAGACATAGAAAATATAAAAAAGAGCCATTTAGAGCTGAGGAATAAAATAACCAAAATGAAAAAAAATTGAAAGAATGAATAGTAGGCTACAAGAAGCAAAGGAACAGATCAGCAAGCTGAAAGACACAGTAGTAGAAAGTAACCAAGTTGAAGAAGAGAGAGACAAAAGAATTTCCAAAATTGAGAAGATGCTGACAGACCTCTGACAACTCAAAACAAAACAATACCTGCATAATAGGAGTCCCAAAAGGAGGAGAGGCAAAAGGGAAGAAAGTCTATTTGAAGAAATACTAGCTGATACTTTCTCCACTTTGGGGAATAAAGTAGACATCCAAGTCCTGGAAGAGCAGACAACTATTAAAATGATGAACCTAAGGTCCACACCAAAACACATAATAACTAAAATGGCAAATAGTATAGATAAAGATAGAATCATAACAACAGCAACAGAGAGGCAAACCTTACCCACAAGGGAAACTCCATAAGGCTGGCTCAGATTTCTAAAAAGAAACTTTGCAGGCCAGAGGGGTGTATCATGAAATACACAAAGTGTTAAAAGGGGAAAATAGAAAACCAGGAATACTCTACTCAACAAGGTTATCATTCAGAATTGAAGGAGACATTAAATGTTTTGCATAAAAATAAAGATTAAAAGAATTCATCACTACTAAACTGGCTTTACAGGATATGTTAAAGGGACTTCTTTAGATGAAAGTGTTTTAAGTGTAAGTTTTTCATAAGGGAAAATAAATTGACATTAAATGTACTAGGACTATCACTTACAAAACAAATAAGTTCAAAAGACAAACTAGTAAAATCAACAATATACAAATTAGTCAAAGGATATACAAAGGATATACAAAAGAAAAAGATGGAAATTATGACATCATATACATAAAATAGGAGAGATAAGAATAAAAAAGTACTAATTTTAGTTTGTGTTTGAAATTAAGCAACCATAAAATTGATATAGACTGTATATATATACACACACACACATATATATATGAATTATTTATGAACATTATGGTAACACTGAATCTAAAGTCTATAACAGATACACACAAAAAATTTTTTAAGTAATCTAAGCATAACACTAAAGAAAATCACCAACTCACATGGGAAGGGAGCAAGAGAGGAAGAAGGGAGCAAAGAGGAACTAAAAATCCATAAGAAAACAATTAACAAAATGACAATAAGTACATATCAATCAATAATTACCTTAAATGCAAATGGACTAAATGCACCAATCAAAAGACTTATGGTGGTTGAATAGGTAAACAAGACCCATCTATATACTGCCCACAAGAGAATCATTTCAGACCAAAAGACACATATATTCTGAAAGTGAAATGGGTGAAAAAATATTTCAGGCAAATAGAAGAGAAAGAAAAACAGAAGTAACAATACTTAGATAAAATAGACATAAAAACAATGAAAGTAACAAGAGACAAGGGCAATATATAATGATAGAGAGGTCAGTCCAACAAGAAGACATAACAATTGTAAATATCTGTGAATCTAACATAGGAGCAATAAATATATAAAGCATAAATAATAGACCAAAAGGAAGAAGTTGACAGTAACATAAAAATATTATGAGATTTTTACACCCCTCTTATATCAATGGATAGATCATTCAGAAGGAAATTCAGTAAGGAAACAGTGGTGTTGAGTGACACATGAGTCCAAATGGACTTAAAAGATTATACAGAATAGTCCAACCCAAACCAGTAGAATACACATTCTTCTCAAGTGCACATGGAAAATTTCAACAATAGATTGTATATGAGGACACAACTCAATTAAAGAAGGCTGAAATTACATCAAGCACATTTTGGACCACAGACATGAAGCTGGAAATCAATTACAAGAACAAAACATGAAAAAATACAAACATGTAAAGGCTAAACAACATTCTCCTAATTAATCAATGTGTCAATAAATAGATCAAACAGTAAATAAAAAATACATGGAGAAAAATAAAAACAGAAGCACAATGGTTCATATGTGGGATGCCAAAAAAGCAGTTCTAACAGGCAAGTTCATAGCATAAAGGCCTATCTCATAAAACAAGAACAATATCAAATAAACAATCTAACATTACAATAACGAAACAAGAAAAAGAAGAACATACAAATCCCTAAGGTAGTAGAAGGAGGAACAAAACAAAGATCAGAGCAGAAATAAATAAAATAGGGAATAAAAAAATAGAAAACCAATGAAGCTGAGAGTTGGTTCTTTGGGAAGATAAAATAGAGACACCATTAGTCAGACTTATCAAGAAAGAAAGAGAAGGCACAAGTAAACAAAATCAGAAGTGAAAAAGCAGAAGTTATATACAGCACCACAGAAATTCAAAGAACTATAAGAGAATTCTAGAAAAAATTATATGCCAATAAATTGGACAACCTAGAAGAAATACATTAATTCCCAGAAATATATAATCATCCAAGACTAGCCAAGGAAAAAACAGAGAATCTGAACAGGCCAACTAATAACAATGAAATTGAACTGATAATCAAAAACTGCCCAATAAACAAAATTCCATAACCAAATGGCCTCACAGAACTTGAGTAAATAATCCTAAAGTTTATATGAAATCACAAAAGACCCTGAACAACCAAAGAAATCTTAATAAAGAAGAACAAAGCTGGGGGTATCATGTTTTCAAGCTATACTCCAAAGCTACAGTGACTAAAACAGTAAGGAACTAGCACAAAAATAGATACATAGATCAATGGAACACAATAGAAAGCCCAGAAATGAACACATCCACATATGGTAAATTAATATATGACAAAGGAGGCAAAATTATTCACTGGGGAAAAGACAGTTTCTTCAATAAATGTCCCTGGGAAAATTAGACAGCTACATGCAAAGGAATGAAACTAGATCACTGTCTTATACCATACACAGAGTAAATGTAAAATGGATTAAAGACCTAAATGTAAGACATGAAACCATAAAACTCTAGAAGAAAGCAAGGCGGGAATCTCTTGAATGTCAGCATGAGTAATCATTTTCTGGATAAATCTCCCCAGGCAAAGGAAACAAAAACAAAAATAAATAAGTGGGACTATATCAAATTTAAAAAACTTCTCCACAGCAAAGGAAACCATCAACAAAATGGAAATGCAACTAGTATATGGGAGAATATATTTCCAAATGATATATCCAATAAGGGGCCAATATCCACAATATAAAAATAACCTATACAACTAAACACCAAAAAAACCCCAAACAGCCCAATGGAAAAATGGGCAGAGAGCCAGAATACACCTTTTTCCCAAAGAAGACATGCAAAAGACCAACCAGCATTTTAAGAAGTATTCCAAAAAATGGAAGAGGTAGGAATACTTCCAAACTAATTCTACAAGGCCAGAATCGCTCTAATACCAAAAGAAGACAAGGACAATTCAAAAAGAAAATTACAGACCAATATTCTTGATGAACATAAATGTAAAAATTATCAACAAAATGTTAGCAAAGCAAATTCAAAAATACATCAAGAGGATCTTACATCATGATTAATACAACATGATCATCCCCCCTAAGTGGGATTTATTTCATGGGTTCAAGGACAGTAATATATTTGTAAATCAATCAGTTTGACACATTAGCAAAAGGAAGATAAAAACCATATGATCATCTCAAAGACGCTGAAAATTCATTTGACAAAATTGAACATCCATTCATGATAAAAACTCTCAGCCAAATGGACATAGAGGGAATGTACCTCAACAATATAAAGGCCATATATGACAAACCCACAGCTAACTATGCAGAAGACAAGAAAATAACAAGTGTGGAGGATTTGGAGGAAAGGGAACCCTCCTATACCACTGGGAATGTAAAATGTTACAGCTAATATAAAAATCAGTGTGGAAGTTTCTAAAAAACTGAAAATACAAATACCATAAAACCCATTAACTCCACTTTTAGGATTTTACCCAAAGAAAATAAAATCTGTGATACAGGAAGATCTTTGCACCCTTATGTTTATTGTCACATTATTTACAACAACCAAAATATGGAAGCAACCAATTTGTCCAACAACAGATAAATGGATTTAAAAGATATGGTACATATACACAATGGAATATTATTTAACCATGAAAAAGAAATAAACCGTTCCAATTGCAGCAAAATGGATGAGCCTAGAGGGTATTATTCTAAGTGAAATAAACCAGGAGAAGAAGAAAAAATACCATATGATTTCACTTATATATGGAATCTAAAAGCAAAACAAAACATAATGAACAAAATAACAGTAGACTCAGACACTGAGAAGTGACTGTTGATTAGCATGGTAGAAGTGTTGGAGGGATGGGTGAAGTAGATGAAGGGATAAAGAGGCAAAAATATCAATCTTCATATAAATTAGTTCATGAGGATAAAGTACAGCATAAGGAATATAGTCAATTATAATTCTGAAATCTTTCTATGTTGACAGATAATAACTACACTAGTTGGGGCAAGCCTTTAATAATGTAGAAAACTGTTGAATCACTATGTTGTATAATTGAAATAAATATAATATTATATGTCACTATAATTCAATTTTTAAAAAGTAATGGTTATAAAGATGCTCGCCACACTTGAGAGAAGAATGGATTAACTTAGGGAGAACTTCAGCAAAGAGATGGAAAATATTTTTAAAAATCAGAGATGAAAAATACAATAAATGAAATGGAAAATACACTAGAGGGAATCAACAGCAGATTAGAGGATATATAAAAATGGATCATTGAATTGGAAGCACTCAAGCTGAACACAGAAAGAATAAAAAGAAATGAGGTTATGTTAAGGGACATCCTTTGAGACAACATCAAATATCCAAACATTCCCATTATAGGAGTCCCAGAACAAGAGAGAAAGGAGTGGAAAACCGATTTGAAGAATGATTAGCCAAAAACTTCCTGACCTAGTGAAGGAAATAGACATCCAGGTCCAGGAATCACAGAGAGCCCCAAAAGATGAATCCAGAAAGATCCACACCAAGACATATAATAATTAAAATATCAAAGATAAAATAAAAAGACTCCTAAAAGCAGTGAGAGAAAAGCAACAAGTTATGTGCAAGGGAAACCCTATGAAGTTTTCAGCTGCTTTTTCAGCAGAAACTCTATAGGCCAGGAAGTTATGGCATATTGTTATTCAAACTACTGAATTAGAAAACCTACAGCCAAGAATACTCTACACAGTAAGCTTATCATTCATAATGGAAAGAGAGATAAAGAGCTTCACAGATAAACCTAAGTTAAGAATTCACTACCACTAAAATAGCCTTACAAGATATGTTAAAGTAACTTTTTTAAGAGGTAAAGAAAGGAACCTATTTAAAAGCAAAATATGACAGGAAGATTTCACTGCTAAAAGCAGAAGTAGCAAGTGAATCGCTGAAAAACTAGTATGAAGGTAAAAAAGACAAAAAATGATTAAAGGAATTAGTTAAAGGAATCACTGAATAGAAAGGTATAAAAGAAGGTATTATATATATAAATGTGGAGGAGGGGAAGTAAAAAATCTGCTGGTGTTAGAATGCATTTGAACTTAAGTGACCATCAACTTATAATAGATTGTTATAATTTTAGGATGTCATATATGAACCTTATGGTAACCACAAATCAAAATCTTAGCATTGACACACAAAAAACAAAGAGAAGGTAATCCAACCACAGCATTAAAGAAAACCATAATGCACAAGGGAAGAGAATAAGAGAAGAAGAAATGATTAAATAATGACAAAAAACAACCAGGAAACATTTAACAAATGTCAATAAGTACATACCTATCAATAAATTTTTTAATTGAAGTATAGTTGATATACAATATTATATTGTTTTCAATTAAAAATCAGTAATTCAACAGTTATCTACATCATTAAATGCTCACCCCAATAAGTGTAGTTACTATCTTTCAACATGGAAAGATATTACAGTATCATTGAATGTATCTATGCTGTACTTTCATCCCCTATGACTAACATACTATAATTGGGATTTTATGCCTCTTTATCCCCTTTACTTATGTCACCTACTCCTCCAACCTTTCCCCATGGTACCCACCTGTCTCTCTTCTGTGCCCATGAGTGTATTTCTCATATACTGGTTGCTTTTTTTTTTTTTTCCTTTTAGATTCCACCTAAAAGGTGGGGCTGTTTGGTACTTCAGTCCCCCACATACAAATGCACAAACAGCCTTTGTGTCAGAAGAACCAGTGGGGTGCCTACTTTCCATCCCCTCTTGTAATCAGTGAGGCAAAACAAAGTGCTATAATGTGGGAGTCAGTCAGTAGTTGGCTTCTCACACACCAGTTTCAGAGGGGCACAATAAATTTTTTTGAGAGCTGAACTTCAGCCCTAACTTGCAGCAACATGGTAGTGTGAGTCAGTTCTCTGCTTTACATCTCTAAAGCAGTAGCAGGGCTCAGTGCAAAGCTGATTTTCACCCACAAGGAGAATGAGGAGGTGCAAATCAGAGCTCCACTTTCACCAGGAAGATATTTGTGAGGTCAGGAGAATTTCTACTCCCAATCTGTAACAAGGTTGTGATGCCAGGGTTCTTGTTTGTGGAGTCAAAGAATGAGCTTCACAAACAGTCAAGGTAGGAGAGCAAAGTACAGGCTTTTATTTGAGATACAGTGAAAGGACAGACCTCCAGCTTATGCCAGGAGGGGACAAGAGAGTCCGCGGTGGTGCGTTGTCTAGGGGATTTATAGGCAGTTGGGAGACTGAGTTAGGCACGTGTCTACCAGATGGTCTCTAAGTGTTTATCTTAAAAGAGACACTAAGTCTCTTATCAGTTTTCCAGACTATTTTGCAAAGTTAATATAAGAAATTACTGCCTTGATTCTCTCTTAGAATAGCTGTTTCTTGGTTTGGGAGCATATTAATCAAGGCTGCTTGTTTTTCTTTCAGGATGGGCTGAGTTATTGTCTTGTTAAATAGTCTTAATTTCTTATCTTTAGGATGGAATCCTTCCTGCCCTTCACTATGTTGTTTATGGCTGGGCCTGTCTGTGACATTAATTGCCCAGGTTATATATTACTTGATTAGGGGCTGCAAGAGGAAAAGCAGCATCTGGATAAAGTTAAAGATAAATTGGGCTTTTTAGCAGGTTAAAGTTAATTTTACAATAGCCTCATTTAATTGACACAAACAAGACATGGGCTATGCTGAGGTATTTTCTTATCTGAAGGATGTTCAAACATTCCAGGCCAGGTTATTCCTGGCTTTTTAGTTTTAACTAATCTTCACTGAAGAATGCTTATATTCTTAGCTTGATACTTTACTTTAGAGAATTAGTGTGATTCTGTCTTTGTTTAATTGTTTAATATGGAGTTTTGGTGTGGGTCTTTTTCTGGAGGCCCTCATCCTACTCTGACTACACCCACAGTCCCTGTCTCATTCCCCCCTCTACAGATGGAGATCCTAGCTGCTGCTAGGGAAAGAGGGCAACGACTGCTCTGGCTGCTTCATGCTGAGAAGAGATGCAGTAAGGGGTGTAGTTATGTCTCCACCAGTGGTCAGTCAAGAGGGCCTCGGAAGATGGGTATTTTCATCTTGGGTTTCATTTCCATCACCATTTGCAGTTTTATGGCTTCTAGGCGTGACAGAACAAATCGTGTTATTAGGTTAAGTATACAGAGGCCAAATATTAGTATTAGGATAAGGATGAGCCTGATGAGTAAAATGGACTTCCACCAAAAGGTCGTAGAAAGCCGGTTTCTTATTGTAGTAATCCATGGGGTTTTGGGGCCTGACATAGCTTGGATTTGCCTTTGGAGATCTTGGAGTGAATTAGAGACATTTTGTGAATAATTTGGAATGTATACACAACATTCAACTTTGATTATGGCACAGGTTCCTCCTTGTGCTCCTGTTAAGATGTCTAATGCCATTCTATTCTGTATAACTGCCTGGCGCATTAGTTTAACTTCCGTATTTAGGAGAGCTGCTCCTTGGATAGTATCATTTAAGGCTTTTTGAGTAAAATTGGTTAAGGACACAATATGCCAAATTACATCTTCTAAACTAAGAGGTGGTATAAAAATGGAGGCTAGGTGATCGTACCAATGAAAAACACTCCTTGTCCAACGATATTGGAGGTTTGGGAAGTTTGTGGGGGTGTGCGATATTCTTCACCCACCATCCTTGCAGTCAGGAAAATTCCAGAGTGTACCTCCCTATCCACCCTGGAGGAAGCCATGGCCAGAGATTAGTTCTACACAGCCAGTGAGTGCCATTTGGGGCTGGCCAATGGATTTCAGGGTGTTTTAACCAATCTGTGGCAAACCAATCTATAGCTTGTAAAGTTACCATATATGAACAGTGGACTTTGGAAAGTCAACCTAAATATTGGGTGAGGCTTGGGCGATAGTCATTAGAATGGTTTCTTTGCTCCCAGCAGAGGGGGGCTTTTTGATTTAAGCATCCTGCCATTGGAGTAACCCAAATGTATTCATCCCAGATTTGAAAATAAACATTTTGATATATGTGACTATTTACACGGAGAATTGGCCTATTAGATGCATTTTGTAGTTGGGGTAGAGCAATAATGGTGGCTAAATTCTTTGTGACATTATATGAGAAGGGAAATTTATGCCCTTTGTCACTTTTTTTTATTTTGGTATCATTAATCTACAATTACAGAAAGAACATTATGTTTACTAGGTTCCCCCCTTCACCAAGTACCCCCGACATACTCCTTCACAGTCACTGTCCATCTGTGTAGTAAGATACTGTAAAATCACTACTTGTTTTCTCTGTGTTGCGCAGCCCTCCCCGTGCCCCCCCACGCACTATACATGCTAATCATAATGCCCTCTTGCTTTTTCCCCACCCTTATTCCTCCCTTCCCACCCATCATCCCCAGTCCCTTTTCCTTTGGTAACTATTAGTCCATTCTTGGGTTCTGTGATTCTGCTGCTGTTTTGTTCCTTCAGTTTTCCTTTGTTCTTATACTCCACATATGAGTGAAATCATTTGGTACTTGTCCTTCTCCGCTAGGCTTATTTCACTGAGCATAATACCCTCTAGCTCCATCAATGTTGTTACAAATGGTAGGATCTCTTTTTTTCTTATGGCTGTGTAATATTCCATTGTGTATATGTACCACATCTTCTTTATCCATTCATCTACTGATGAACATTTAGGTTGCTTCCATATCTTGGCTATTGTAAACAGTGCAGTGCTAAACATAGGGGTGCATCTGTCTTTTTCAAACTGGAGTGCTGCATTCTTAGGATAAATTCCTAGAAGTGGAATTCCTGGGTCAAATGGTATTTCTATTTTGAGCATTCTGAGGAACCTCCATACTGCTTTCCACAATGGTTGAACTAGTTTACATTCCCACCAGCAGTGTAGGAGGGTGCCCCTTTTTCCACAACCTCGCCAACATTTGTTGTTCTTTGTCTTTTCGATGATGGTGATCCTTACTGGTGTGAGGTGATTTCTCATTGTGGTTTTAATTTGCATTTCTCTGATGATTAGCGATGTGGAGCATCTTTTCATGTGCCTGCTGGCCATCTGGATTTCTTCTTCAGAAAACTGTCTATTCAGCACCTCTGCCCATTTTTTAATTGGATTATTTGCTTTTTGTTTGTTGAGGCATGTAAGCTCTGTATATATTTTGGATGTCAATCCTTTATCAGATCTGTCATTTATTAATATGTTCTCCAATACTGTAGGATAACTTTTTGTTCTATTGATGGTGTCCTTTGCTGTACAGAAGCTTTTTAGCTTGATATAGTCCCACTTGTTCATTTTTCCCTTTGTTTCCCTTGCCCGGGGAGATATATTCATGAAGAAGTCACTCATGTTTACGTCCATGAGATTTTTGCCTATGTTTTTTTCTAAGAGTTTTATGGTTTCATGACTTACATTCAGGTCTTTGATCCATTTTGAATTTACTTTTGTGTATGGGGTTAGACAGTGACCCAGTTTCATTCTCTTACATGTAGCTGTCTAGTTTTGCCAGCACCATCTGATGAAGAGACTGTCATTTCCCCATTGTATGTCCATGGCTCCTTTAATAACTATTAATTGGCCATATATGTTTGGATTAATGTCTGGAGTCTCTGTTCTGTTCCACTGGTCTGTGGCTCTGTTCTTGTGCCAGTACCAAATTGTCTTGATTACTGTGGCTTTGTAGTAGTACTTGAAGTTGGGAAGCAAGAGCCCCCTCACTTTATTCTTCCTTCTCAGGATTGTGTTGGCTATTCGGGGTCTTTGACGGTTCCATATGAATTTTTGAACAATTTGTTCCAGTTCATTGAAGAATGCTGTTGGTAATTTGATAGGGATTGCATCGAATCTGTATATTGCTTTGGGCAGGATGGCCATTTTGACGATAGTAATTCTTCCTAGCCAGGAGCATGGGATGAGTTTCCATTTGTTAGTGACCTCTTTAATTTCTCTTAAGAGTGTCTTGTAGTTTTCAGTGTACAGGTCTTTCACTTCCTTGGTTAGGTTTATTCCTAGGTATTTTATTCTTTTGATGCTATTGTGAATGGAATTGTTTTCCTGATTTCTCTTTCTATTAGTTCATTGTTATTGTATAGGAAAGCTACAGATTTCTGTATGAGAATTTTGTATCCTGCACCTTTGCTGAATTCCGATATTAGTTTTAGCATTTTTGCAGTGGAGTCTTTAGAGTTTTTTATGTGCAATATCATGTCATCTGCAAATAGTGACAGTTTAACTTCTTCTTTACCAGTCTGGATTCCTTGTATTTCTTTGTTTTGTCTGATTGCCGTGGCTAGGACTTCCAGTACCACATTGAATAACAGTGGGGAGAGTGGGCATCCCTGTCTTGTTTCTGATCTCAGAGGAAAAGCTTTCAGCCTCTCACTGTTCAGTATGATGTTAGCTGTGGGTTTATCATATATGGCCTTTATTATGTTGAGGTACTTGCCCTGTATGCCCATTTTGTTGAGAGTTTTTATCATGAATGGATGTTGAATTTTGTCGAATGCTTTTTCAGCATCTATGGAGATGATCATGTGGTTTTTGTCCTTCTTTCTGTTGATGTGGTCGATGATGTTGATGGATTTTCGAACGTTGTACCATCCTTGCATTCCTGGGATGAATCTCACTTGGCCATGGTGTATGATCCTCTTGATGTATTTTTGAATACGGTTTGCTAATATTTTGTTGAATATTTTTGCATCTATGTTCATCAGGGATATTGGTCTGTAGTTTTCTTTTTTGGTGGGGTCTTTGCCTGGTTTTGGTATTAGGGTGATGTTGGCTTCATAGAGTTAGTTTGGGAGTATTCCCTCCTCTTCTATTTTTTGGAAAACTTTAAGGAGAATGGGTGTGATGTCTTCTCTGTATGTCTGATAAAATTTCGAGGTAAATCCATCTGGCCCGGGGGTTTTGTTCTTTGGTAGTTTTTTGATTACTGCTTCAATTTCGTTGCTGGTAATTGGTCTGTTTAGATTTTCTGTTTCTTTCTGAGTCAGTCTTGGAAGGTTGTGTTTTTCTAGGAAGTTATCTATTTCTCCTAGGTTTCCCAGCTTGTTAGCATATCGGTTTTCATAGTACTCTCTAATAACTCTTTCTATTCCTGTGGGATCCGTCATGATTTTTCCTTTCTCATTTCTGATTCTGTTGATGTGTGTTGACTCTCTTTTCCTCTTAATAAGTCTGGCTAGAGGCTTATCTATTTTGTTTATTTTCTCAAAGAACCACCTCTTGATTTCATTGATTTTTTCTATTGTTTTATTCTTCTCAATTTTATTTATTTCTTCTCTGATCTTTATTATGTCCCTCCTTCTGCTGACCTTAGGCCTCATTTGTTCTTCTTTTTCCAAGTTTGATAATTGTGACACTAGACTATTCATTTGGGATTGTTCTTCCTTCTTTAAATATGCCTGGATTGCTATATACTTTCCTCTTAAGACTGCTTTTGCTGCATCCCACAGAAGTTGGGGCTTTGTGTTGTTGTTGTGGTTTGTTTCCATATATTGCTGCATCTCCATTTTAATTTGGTCACTGATCCATTGATTATTTAAGAGCATGTTGTTAAGCCTCCATGTGTTTGTGAGCCTTTTTGCTCTCTTTGTACAATTTATTTCTAGATTTATGCCTTTGTGGTCTGAAAAGTTGGTTGGCAGGATTTCAATCTTTTAGAATTTACTGAGGATCTTTTTGTAGCCTAGTATATGGTCTGTTCTGGAGAATGTTCCATGTGCACTTGAGAAGAATGTGTATCCTGTTGCTTTTAGATGTAGAGTTCTATAGATGTCTATTAGGTCTATCTGTTCTAGAGTGTTGTTTAGTGCCTCTGTGTCCTTACTTATTTTCTTTCTGGTGGATCTGTCCTTTGGGGTGAGTGGTGTGTTGTCTCCCAAAATGAATGCATTGCATTCTATTTTCTCCTTTAATTCTGTTAGTATTTGTTTCACATATATTGGTGCTCCTTTATTGGGTGCATATATGATTATAATGGTTATATCCTCTTGTTGGACTGAGCCCTTTATCATTATGTAATGTCCTTCTTTATCTCTTGTTACTTTCTTTATTTTGAGGTCTATTTTGTCTGATACTAGTATTGCAACACCTGCTTTTGTCTGATACTAGTATTGCAACACCTGCTTTTTTCTCTCTGTTGTTTCCATGAAATATCTTTCTCCAACCCTTGACTTTTAATCTGTGCATGTGTTTGAGTTTGAGGTGAGTCTCTTGTAAGCAGCATATAGATGGGTCTTGCTTTTTTATCCATTCTATTACTCTGTGTCTTTTGATTGGTGCATTCAGTCCATTTACATTTAGGGTGATTATTGAAAGATATGTACTTATTGCCATTGCAGGCATTAGATTTGTGGTTACCAACAGTTCAAGTTTAGCTTGTTTACTGCCTTACTGTCTGCCCTCACTTGCTTATTGAGCTGTTATAAACACAGTCTGATGATTATTTCCTTCCTTTTTTTTTTTCCTCCTCCATTCTTCATATGTTGGGTGTTTTGTTCTGTGCTCTTTTTAGGAGTGCTCCCATCTAGAGCAGTCCCTCCCTCTAAGATACCCTGTAGCGGTGGTTTGTGGGAGGCAAATTTCCTCAGCTTTTACTTGTCTGGGAATTGTTTAATCCCTTCTTCATATTTAAATGATAATCGTGCTGGATACAGTATCCTTGGTTCAAGGCCCTTCTGTTTCATTGCATTAAATATATCATGCCATTCTCTTCTGGCCTGTAAGGTTTCTGTTTAGAAGTCTGATGATAGCCTGATGGGTTTTTTTTACTCTCTCTGGCTGCCTTTAATACTCTGTCCCTGTCCTTGATCTTTGCCATTTTAATTATTATGTGTCTTGGTTTTGACCTCTTTGGATCCCGTCTCTCAGGAGTTCTGTGTGCCTCCGTAGCCTGAGCAACTATTTCCTCCCCCAGTTTGGGGAAGTTCTCAGCAATTATTTCTTCAAAGATACTTTCTATCCCTTTTTCTCTCTCTTCTTCCTATGGTACCCCTATAATGCAGATATTGTTCCTTTTGGATTGGTCACACAGTTCTCTTAATATTGTTTCATTCCTGGAGATGCTTTTATCTCTCTCTGCATCAGCTTCTATGCATTCCTTTTCTCTGGTTTCTATTCCATCAATGGCCTCTTGCATCTTATCCATTCTGCTTATAAATCCTTCCAGAGTTTGTTTCACTTCTGTAATCTCCCTCCGGACATCTGTGATCTCCCTCCGGACGTCTGTAATCTCCCTCCAGAATTCATCCCTTAGCTCTTGCATATTTCTCTGCCGCTCTGTGAGCATGTTTATAATTTTTATTTTGAATTCTTTTTCAGGGAGACTGGTTAGGTCTTCCTCTGCAGATCCTTTCTCAGGTGTAACTATCTTGGTCTGGACCAGATTTTTTTGCATTTTCATGGGCCAGACCCAAAGGCCGCTGCTGCCACACAGCTTCCCGGCAAGGTTGCTGCTAGCATGGAGGAGCGCACCTGGTGTACCTGCCACTCCCCGCAGGGCTCTGCGCTGCTCTGATGGGTCTGGCCCAGGTGGCTGTGCCTTGGGCTTGGATTCCGGTCGGCTCCTGGGAGCGCGCCTGCTCCCTCTGGCTCCACTGCTCTTGTGCGCGGGGCTTTTCCATGCAGGCTTCTACCGGGCTCTGGCTTCACTGCTGCCAGTGCACACAAGCCGCGCCCAGGCTCTTCGGTCACGCTGCTGTGGGCTAGCCCTGCAGTGCACAGATCTGCTCTCGGTTCCTTCTAGTGCTTCCGCCCCCAGCGCACGCTCCCATTCTCCTGCTGCTGGGCCCGTGTGTCGGGGTCTGTGCCAGTTGGAGGAATGACTGTCAGGCTGCCTAGTCCTGTGCGGAGCTTCAGAGCTGCACTGCCTCCATTTAGGGCACCTAAGTTTCCCCGGTACTCCCAGCTGCCGGGACAACTTTGCCCACCTATGGGGTCCCTGTCTCTTTAAGACTTGCAGAAAACACTTGCTTTTCTTTTGTCTCAGGGGTGCCAGTTGTGGGGACCTGCCCCCAGGTTTTGCTTTTCCGTTTCTCTAATATCCAGCACCCCGTGCACCTTGTGTCTGCGTTCTGGGTGCTGATTTCTAGAGCTGGTTGTTTAGCAGTCCTGGGCTTTCACTCCCTCCCCATTCTGACTCCTTTCTTCCCACCTGGTTTAGGGGTGGGGTAGCACTCCAGTCCCGCCTGTCCATGGGTTGTATCTTACCCCCTTTATTTGATGCTGAGTTCTCGCAGATGTAGATGTATCCTGGCTGTTGTACTGCATCCACTGGTGTCTCTTTTAGGAATATTTGTATTTATTGTATTTTCATAAGTATATATGTTTTGGGGAGGAGATTTCCTCTGAACTACTCACACTGCCATCTTCCCGTGATCCCCTTTGTCTCTTAAAGTATTATTAATGGGCTAGAATTTTACATTCCAATTAGTTATTCCAACACTAAGTGTGCTTTGGGCAGTGCATTCATCATTTATAAGAATTTGTAATTGCAACTAATCATGTCCCTGAAGAATGAGACACCCACCAAGGGATTCCTGAGGTACTAGAAACAGGAAGTAATCCACATATCCAACAGGGTGAACTTCCATTTATCTTGGCTATGTCTTTAGCTCAATTTAAGAAAGAATTAGATTCATTTATTATGAAGGGAGCATTAGAGAGTAGCAAATAAAAAAGCAATGTTGATCTCATATTGATTACTCAAAAGAGGAAAAAAAGAAAAAATATGTAGTATTTAGAAGTTATGGGATACTTATCTCAAATATTGGTAGTTGAGGATTTTCTTTTGAACAGTAGTTTCAGGTCTTCTATAGGTTCACATGCATACTCGAATTCCCGAACTTTGGTGTTCTGTGTAATAGGTTTTTCTGTGTCTGTGTTGTCTGGGAGGTCTTGGGAGGAATCTTCCCAGGCCTTTACTCTGGAATGGCAAATCCAAGCTTCGATACCTGTGACCTTGACGGCCGTAGGAGAAGAGAGTATAACAGTGTGGGGCTCTTTCCAGACTTGATTAAGAGTTGGAGAATTAGAAGGAATTGACTTAGTTAGGACTTTGTCTCCTGGTTCAAAGAAGGTTTCCCTAGAGTTTCTGCTCTGTCCTTCAGTTAGGTTTTGAAGGAGTGTCTGGAATTTAGCAAGGTGTGTCACATATCGGATTATATCTGTGACTTCTCTGTCCATGATTAAATCATTCTTTAAGAAAGGTCTTCCATAGAGCATTTCAAAGGGGCTTAACCCTGAAATTTTGGGAGTATTTATTACTCTTATCATGGCTTAAGGTTGTAGGTCAGGCCAGGGTGAGTGAGTTTCTTGTGACAGCTTTCTTAGGTGTCTTTTAATAATATGATTAGTTTTTTCTACTTTACCTGAGGATTGTGGCCTCCAAGCACAATGTAAATTATACTGTATACCAAGAGCTCGGGACACTCCTTGAGTCACAGCTGCTTTAAATGCTGTGTCATTGTCACTTTGCAATCTTTGGGGCACCCCAAATCGGGGAATAATTTCATGTAAGAGTATATTTACTACTTCTTTTGCTTGTTCAGTTTTACAGGGGAAGGCCTCAACCCTTCCTCTGAATGTATCTATCCACACAAGAAGATACTGGAATCTTTTTGCCTTTGGCATATGTGTGAAATCAATTTGCCAGTCTTCTCCTGGGTATTTGCCTGTTCACTGTAAACCAGGAGGCACGGCTTTTCTATTTAATGGGTTATTTCTCTGACAAATCTCACAGGTTTTAGTGATTTGCTCTATGGTCTTTAATGGGCTATTGCCTGCAAAAATACTTTTGGCCATCTGATAGGTATTTTCTATACCTAAATGGAAAGTCTGGTGTAAAGTTTTAAGAACTTTCCATTCTATACTTTGAGGTAAATAAATTTTCTCATCTTCTGTCTGAAGCCAACCAGAGGGAAGGAGAGAGCCACCTTTGGAGAGGCCATCTTGCAGATCTTTTTTTACTATAGCTGGGGATAATATCAGCTGGCACACCTGTCCATAAGAGAGGGGCTTGGATAGGTGCCTTATAAGTCCCTCGAGCTGCCTCTTTGGCTTTTGTATCAGCTCGCCTGTTTCCTTCTGTTACTTCATCTATTCCTTTTTGGTGGCCTTTGCAGTGAATAACTGCTACCTCTTTAGGTTCATGCACAGCTTGTTTTAGCTGGTTAATCTCATTATGGTATTTGATGGGGGAACCTTCAGAATTTAAAAAGTCTCTTTCCATATGGCTGCATGGGTATGCAGCACTAGGTAGGCATACTTAGAGTCAGTATATATATTGATTCTCTATCCTTTCCCTATTTTAAGGGATCTAGTGAGGGCTATTAATTCTGCCAGCTGGGCACTCATGCCTGGTGGAAGTGGTTGGCACTCAATAGTATCCCACAGAATGACAACTGTATAGCCAGCCTTCTGCTGGCCCTCCTCAATAAAGGAGCTGCCGTCTGTGAAGAGGACAAGCTCTGGGTTCTCTAAGGGGGTGTCTTTTAGGTCTTCTCTGGCAGAATAGTTTAGGGCAAGGACCTGTTGGCAGTTATGTTCAGGTCCTTTGCTCATGGATTCAGGTAGAAGGTAGCTGGGTTTAGGGTGTAGCATGTCTGCAGCTGGGTGACAGGGCCCTCAAGGAGGAGTGACTGATATTTTAGTAGCCTGCTGTCTGACAGCCACAGGTCTCCCTGGGTGTTCAGTAAGCTGGTGATGTTATGGGGTGCATGCACTATCAAATCTCTTCTCAGGGTCAATTTTGTGACTTCAGGTACTAACAGGGCAACAGCTGCCACAGACCTCAGACAGTGTGGCCAGCCTTTAGTTACTGGGTCTAATTCCTTACTGAGATAGGCTACAGGCTGCTGCATTTCCCCTCAAGGTTGAGTTAGTACTCCCAGTGCCACTCCCAATCTCTCAGTAACAGGTTAAATTGACTTCCAGTGGGCAGGCTTAAGGCGGGAGCCTGGAGCAGGGCTTTCTTCAAAGCCTTGTAAGCTTTAATAGCATCCGGTTCCCACTGGAGTTTTACAGTCCCTTCTTTTGAGGCTTCTTTAAGGAGTTGGTAGAGGGGTTTGGCTAACTCCCTGTATCTAGGGACCCAAATTCTGCAATACCCAGTGATGCCCAAGAATCCTCTCAGATGTCTGATAGTAGAGGGCAACAGGTGGTGGAGAATGGGTTGGATTCTCTCTTCCCCAAGTGCTCTAGTTCCCTGAGAGAGGTTAAGGCCCAGATATTTCACTTGCTGCTGACAGATCTGTACTTTCTGATGAAGGACATTATAGCCACAGTCAGCTAGAAAGTTCAGTAATCTCTGAGTATTTTCTTGACACTCCATCTCTGTGGTAGTGCAGAGAAGTATATCATCCACATACTGGATGATTTCTGCCTCTCTTGAATCAAAGGAGGCCAGGTCCTTGGCTAAGACCTGCCCAAATAGATGTGGGCTATCTCTGAATCCCTGGGGCAAAACTGTCCAGGTTAATTGATCTGAGGGATTTACAGAATCCTCAAAGGCGAAGAGAAATTGGGATTCAAGTGCAAGCGGGATGCAAAAGAAAGCATCCTTTAGGCCTAGCACAGTAAACCATGCTGCTCCCTCAGGAATCCTGGATAACAGGGAATAGGGATTAGGTACTATGGGATGTAGGGGCACAACTGCCTCATTAATGGCTCATAGATCTTGTACAAGGCACCAGCTTCCATCTGGCTTTTGTACTCCTAATATGGGAGTGTTGCAGGGACTGTTACAGCCTATCAAGAGGCCTTGAGTTTTTAGGTTATTAATAATTGGCTTTAAACCTTCACAAACTTCTGGTTTTAAGGGATACTGCCTTTTATGAGGGAAGTAATTAGGGTCTTTAAGATGAACTTGCACTGGTTGGGCTGATTTCGCTTTTCCAATGATTCCATTAGTTGCTCAGACTTCAGGATTAATGTCTACTTCCACTAGGGGAAGACATCGCTCATCTCTTTCTATGTTCATATGCACAGAGGCTTGTACTTTAGAAAGTACATCACGGCCTAGAAGTGGCGTCGGACTTTCTGGGACCACTAGGAAGGCATGGGAGAGCAGCACTGAGTCCCACTCACAACTTAAAGGCTGAGTAAAATATTTGGTCATGGGCTTCCCAGATACGCCGCTAACAGTAGTTGACTGGGAGGAGGGAGGGCCAGGGTTATGGAGGAGGAACGAATAGGCGGCTCCTGTATGGAGCAGGAAATTGATGGTGTGGCCTCCTACAGGGAGAATCACCCGGGGCTCCTGTGGAGTTATAATGGTGACAGGAGCCAGCATGGGTAGCCCCGGGTCCCTTCAGTCCTGACCACCTTGTTGCAAGTCCAACCCCAGTTGCCTATGCCTCTGAGGGCAGTCTCGCTTCCAGTGGTCTCCTTGACAGAGTGGACAGGGTGTTGGTGGCTTGGAACGCCTACCTTTAGGGCATTGTCTCTTAAAATGTCCCTCTCTGCCACAGAGGAAACAAGCTGCCTGGGGCCCGGTCCCTGGGGCTGGCCTCCCTTTCTCCAACCTTGGAGGCCTAAAGTTAACTCTGCAAGGCCATGGCTAATGCCTCTGCCTTTCGCTTGTCTCTCCTGTCCCGGTCCCTCTTTTCCTCCTCGTCTCTATTATAGAAAACTGAGGAGGCGACCTTCAGGAGACTCTCCAGATTCTGCTCTGGGCCAAATGCCAATTTTTGTAACTTCCTCCTGATATCTGGGGCCGATTGGGTGATGAATTTATCTTTGAGAATGACTTGGCCCTCTGGGGACTCTGGGGACATATAAGTGTGCTTCGCCAGTGCCTCCCAGAGCCGCTCCAGAAAGGCCGAGCGTATTTCTTTTTCTTCCTGCATCACAGCTGATAATTTAGAGTAATTTATAGGTTTCACTCGTGCTCTTTTGAGCCCTTCTAAAATACAAGTTATAAAGTGGTTCCTGTACCAGTTATCAGCATCGTCTGTATCTTGGCTCCACTCTGGGTCAGTGAATGGCACTGCCTGACAGCCAGTGGGGACTCGGGTTAGCTCCTCTGGAGATTTGCCACTCGCATTTATAGTATACCATTCATCTCCAAACTCTAAGGCTCCTCTGATTACTTTCTCTTTCTCCCCTCCGGTAAGGGTCTGGTTCAGTATAAGCATAACATCTTTCCAGGCTAGTTCGAAAGTTAAAGCCCTTGAAAGGCTTCTATGTACTTGTCTGTGTCATCTGAAAATTTGCCCATGTCCTGTTAATTTGTCTCAGGTCTTGGAGGGAGAAGGGGACGTGGACCCGAGCCGGTTCCCACTCTCCATTGGCTACTTCCTGTAAGGGCAATAAAGATGGGTGTAACTGTCTTTTCTTCACCCCCTGGGAAGCTTGTAGGGATGATTGGGCTAATGATGCTTGGGGTGGAAGTTCTCTGATGGTCTGACTTTTAGGATACTCAGCAAGTGGACTTGGATCTGGATAAGGTGGGCATGGCAGAGCCAATAGGGCTGAATTAGGGTTTGGAATAGGGTCAGGAATTAATCTACCTTTCTGGCAGAGTCCCTTACTTTCCCTAAGGGCAAAGAAAGCTTGTACATATAGGATTTCTGACCATTTCCCTTCCTTGTGGCAAAATAACTCTAGCTGCGTGACCTTATTATACAATATACTTCCCTCAGGGGACCAGGCCTCCCCATCAGAAAGTTTGTATTGAGGCCAGGCTTGTGTGCAGAAGATAAGGCACTTCTTCTTCAGGGTCTGGGGATGGAATTGCTCCCAGTTCTTTAGAATGCATGCAGAGGCATGTCTGGCTTTAGATATGAAGAGGATGCTCCCATCTGTAAGAGAGAGAAAGACAGGTGTCCAGCACCTGATCAGCCTTTCTCTCTGTGAGGGTGTCCCCTCGCCTTGGAGCTTAGGTGACAGTGATTAGTCACCCCCTCTGCCAGCCTACTGGAATTAACCACTCTTTACCAGTGTGGCCTGTACTTTGCCTTGATTTCCCTCTTGCCTTCCCACTAGGCAAGGGTCGCTTCGGAGCTCTGGATTTAGTGGGACCTTACCAGTGTGCACGCCTTTTGGGAGTTTCTCTAGTTTTCTCTGCATGAGCTTTCCTTGGGCGCTCCCTGCCTGTCTGATAAGTGCAGGGACTGTGTGACTTCTAGCTGCCAGAGCCCTGATTTAAGTCACAAGCCTGTTTTGCTTTCCTGGGGCTGCAGAAAAGGAAATGCTTAGCCCCAGGATGACTGCCTCTAAGGAAAGGAGATCAACAGAGTAGAGCCATTTACATGTTGGTCTCAGGTTTCAGCTTGATGACTTTGCAGACTTCATTTACATTACACAGGAGAAAGTGGCGCAGGCCTAAGAGGACTGCTTTGAATGGGGAGCAAGGGAACTTTTGCTAAGGCCAGAAATAAAATTCAGGGGCTGCCGTGGACACTTATGGGGAGTCTATACTCTCAAACACTGGTTTCTGCCACTGCTTGGGAATTATCCCCCTAGTCACCCACTGTAAGAAATCTGATCTATGAGACAAGAGGTCAGGTGTCATCTGCGACTCTCGCATAGGCAGCAGCCTAGCCGGTTCACTCAGCACCATGGGATCAATCGGCCAGAGCCGAGATCTCAGGACCACTGTCTACTAGTCCGGTCTGCCCTTGGAGTCCGCAGATTAGGAGAGGAAAGTAGGAAATCGGCTCAGCCACTCCCCGACATTCCCATCCATCTGGAGGCGGGGGATCAAGGGGTGGCAGACACGGAGAAACTTTTCACCCGAGACTTAAGACTGGTAGCAGATGCTAATTGTCTTTTAAGTGGCTAACGGGTGCCCAGACACATTTTTATGAGATAAAAAGTGCAGCATTTAGTCAGGAATAAGAGTGAAGCGTAGGTCTCCTACCTTGTGGCGGTGAGCATCGGGTTCCATGAAATTGATGAAGTTAGAAGGGAGTTAGGAATGCCCCCTGCCACACTGAGGCCAGGGCGGCCTGAAGAAGCAGGCTGGAAGTTAGAGACAGAGACAGAGAGGCGCTCCTCACGGATACCCAGTTGGGCTGTCGGGGTCTGATTCCAGACACGCGGACCTTTGAGAAGCCGCTGAAGTGTAGCCTCAGCCTAGACTCTCACAGTTGCCCACGGCCTTCCTCAGTCCCTCACACCCAAGATGCCTCTGAAAGGGAATCCTGGCCTCCACTCAGCTGACTTTCCCGGCTCCTAAGGCAGATGGGGGATCCACTGAGGGAGACACAGGGGAACCTGTCACTTGAGACTATGAGATCGGCAGCCAGGCTAGTCCCACTTAAGTGGCTGACAAGCGCCCAATTTTCTGTGCCATAGATGGCTTCTTTCTATAAGGACAGTGAAAGAAAAGGCAGGCTTGGATGCCGATACTCACCTCCGAAGTTATCCCAGGTGAGCCCCCAAAGATGATGCCGGGGTTCTTGTTCACAAAGCCGAAGAATGAGCTTCACAAACAGTCAAGGTAGGAGAGCAAAGTACAGGCTTTTATTTAGAGATACAATGAAAGGACAGACCTCCCAGCTTATGCCAGGAGGGGACAAGAGTCCGCGGTGGTGCGTTGTCTAGGGGATTTATAGGCAGTTGGGAGACTAAGAGTTAGGCACTTGTCTACCAGGTGGTCTCTAAGTGTTTATCTTAAAAGAGACACTAAGTCTCTTATCAGTTTTCCAGACTATTTTGCGGAGTTAATATAAGAAATTACTGCCTTGATTCTCTCTTAGAATAGCAGTTTCTTGGTTTGGGAGCATATTAATCAAGGCTGCTTGTTTTTCTTTCAGGGTGGGCTGAGTTATTGTCTGTTTGTTAAATAGTCTTAATTTCTTATCTTTAGGATGGAATCCTTCCTGCCCTTCACTATGTTGTTTATGGCTGGGCCTGTCTGTGACATTAATTGCCCAGGTTATATATTACTTGATTAGGGGCTGCAAGAGGAAAAGCAGTATCTGGATAAAGTTAAAGATAAACTGGGCTTTTTAGCGGGTTAAAGTTAATTTTGCAATAGCCTCATTTAATTGACACAAACAAGACATGGGCTATGCTGAGGTATTTTCTTATCTGAAGGATGTTCAAACATTCTAGGCCAGGTTATTCCTGGCTTTTTAGTTTTAACTAATCTTCACTGAAGAATGCTTATATTCTTAGCTTGATACTTTACTTTAGAGAATTAGTGTGATTCTGTCTTTGTTTAATTGTTTAATATTGAGTTTTAGTACGGGTCTTTTTCTGGAGGCCCTCATCCTACTCTGACTACACCCACGGTCCCTGTCTCATCGGCTCACGCTAGTAGGGGATAAGAAAGTCTGTGGTGGTGCGTTGTCTAGGGGTTTTATAGGCAGTTGAGTATTTTTTGAGAATGTGAAAAAGAGTTTAGGGGTGTGGACTTAAGTGGTCTCTGAATATTAAAAATTAACTTAACATAAGGAATTTCCTGCCTTGATTTCTGTCCGGGACACCGGTGCTTGGGTCCGCGAACATATCAAAAGGCTGCTTGCCCAGCCCCCAAGGTGGGCTGAGGTATTGTCTATTTGCTAAAGAATCTTGCCTCTGGAACTTCCTGGGTGTTAAAATGTAATCTTATCTTTAAGATGGAATTCTTCCTGCCTTTTACTATGCAGTTTACATCTGGGTCTGCATGCTATGTTAGTTGCTCAGTTTGCAGAATCACTTCATCAGATCTGAAGGAGGAAAGACAGCACAAAAGCCTGGGCCTTTTAGTATGCTAAAGTGAATCTTACGCGTGGCTACAAATGATTTGCATAATAAAACATGTGGTACTCTTCTTTATCTGGGGAACATTAACTGATCTCACTGAAGAATGATTCTAGAGCTTAATGTTTAACATAGAGTTTTAGCAGGGGGGTTTCCTTGCATGTAGTTACATTGCTCTGACTGCAAATATCCCACCCTGCCCCCTCCGGAGGCCTTCACTCTATTTTGACTACATCTCTGGTCCTTGTCTCAGTTGTATGAGTCCATTACCCACTTTTGTCAGGATGGTGTAAATAGGGCCTAAAGGGATGCTAAATATGCACTTCCCCAGCTCTCAAGCTATACCTCAGCAGAAGAACTAAATGCTAATAATATTAAGAGATCTGAAATTTTATAACATATTAAAATATTCAGGTTGCACTTAAAAGTCGTTTTTCATAATGAGACCCAAGAAAATCTCAGCTTGAATGAGAAACGACTAATGACAAGAAACAGATGCCACTACCAAAAGCAATCAGATACTGCCATTATCTGATAAGACTTTTCAAGCAATAACTGGAAAAATGCTACAACAGCAATTAAGAGTTCACTCCAAATAAATTGGGAAAAAATAGAAAATTGCTGCTGAAAGGAAAGGAGCGACACACAGCAGCAATTCACAGGAGAGTTCCGCTTTATTAGGGAAAGGTGCTGGGTTATATAGGAAGGGGCATGAATTGATTGAGGTGTCACTTCTACGGGGCTGGTGGCTGTTGGCTAGGTGCTGGGATTGGGAGGGGGGCGAGAGGTGATTGGGCTTCAGGTGGCGCCGGCGGGAACTGAGGACCCCGAAGAGAAGCCAGAAGTTTGCCATCTTACTGGTGGGGACCCGTCATTCCCCCCTTTCTCCTCTATGGGTTTGTGGACGTTGCTTTCTCTGGCTGTTTCCTGCTGAACAGGGGCGGAGAAGGGAGTGAGGGCTTGAGGATTGGGAGGAAAGGGTTGATAGGACTCCCCGCAGTAAGGACGAGTAGATGTGGACTTCTTCACGTTTGGAAATTAATGAAGGTTCCCTGTAACTATAGGTTGAGGACTTGATGATTCCAATGGTGCCAAGAGGATATGGGTGTCAGGAGCCAGGTGTCTGCGGCCATTGTTTCCAGGAACAGTTTCCAGTGGAGAGAGGGGTCCATCTCAGCGTGTGGTGAGGAGGTCACGTGAGGGTGAGGGATCTTCTGTGGCCAGAAGCTGGTAATTCCTGAGTAAAAGCTGGTTGAAAGCTTGATTAGAGATTTTTCTGACTTGGGATTTGATGAACTTTATTATACACGGTAAGAAGAGACAGGCGAGAAGAATGATTATTATGGGGCCTGCAATGGGCCAGAGCTAGGTGAGGAGGGGGTTTGTTAGTATTGACGAGAATGGGTTGGAATTGGAAGCAGAGTGGAGACTGGAGACAAGGTCGGTGAGTTTGGTAATGTCAGTTTCTACAATGCCGGATTCGTTGATGTAATAGCAGCACTCTTCCCAGAGGAAGACGCAGGTGCCGCCCTTCTTGGCTGTAAGCAGATCTAGGGCCCGCCGGTTTTGAAGGGTGACTTTAGCTAGCGAAGTGACCTGTCTTTGGAGAGAGGCTAGGGAATCGGCAGTGGATGTCAGGGCTCTCTCAAGTTTGGCGTTGAGATCTCTAACTGCCTATAGAGAGTGACCTAAGGCTTCTCCCGAAAACCCTGCCCCAATGGCTGAGGTGATCAAAGAGCTACTGACCATGATGGGAAGGAAAGCAGCTCTTTTTGTGCGTGAGGGCAAGGGAGGTTAGAGCTCAAGGAATTCTGCCATGCTGTAAAGTGTTAACCGTGGGATTAGGGTGACGAGAATGCAGGGTGTATCGCAGTTGAGAGGCAGTGAGTTGAAAAGACTGCCATTACACCAAAAGAAGTGTCCCGGTTGCGTAAATCTCTTAAAGCTGGAGGTAGGGGTGTAGATAGAGAGGCAGTGAAGTGCGCTGGACGGCGGTGGAGTTGGGCCTACACAGTGGTGGATGGTGAGATTATCTGCGTATTCTGGTTCCCATAGGGGTATGTCTGCCAGGGGGCAGAGGGGTTGTCTTTCTGCATGGAAGGAGTAGTTGGAAATATTAAGGGGCATGGTGGCCAGCAGTGGCGCTGTAGTGATGCACACAAGAAACAATCTGCTGTGTTAAGGGTGTGGTTGAGAAAGATGGTGGTGTCCTGAATGAGCTGTAATGAAGAGTAGGAGAAATTGGAAGAGGGGCAGGGATAAGAAGATGAAGAGGCGCCATCAAGAGTTTGGATAATGACTTTTTCGGAATGTCTGATATCTGATGCAACTTGAGAGATCTGGGAATGAGAGGGAACATACTTTTGAGAGATATGAAGGGTACCGTGGGGGGTCGAGGACCCCCCCCATAGTAAACTGAGGTTGTGAGTCCGGCGGCTCATCAAGAATCCCAGGGATCTGGGATTGATAAGGAGAATGAGCCGTTGGGATATTTCATGAAACGGTTGGAGGAGTAATACTGTGGGTACTGGAAGTTACTCGTGTAGTGAATTGCACAAGACCAGTAGGGACATCTCTTGTAGGTGTCTGGCTATCGCCTGCAATAGGCTTGTTTTTGGTCATAGAGGAAGCAGAGGTAGGGAGAATAAGGGTAGCTGCTAGTGAACACTTCGGTGGAGGGAGGAAAGTGGAGGTATAAAGGCTCAGAGCAGCTTTTCAGAGGGCAGTCTGGTGTGGCAATGAGGGCAGTAACTTTTGTTTGATGCTGTGTGTAAGTCTGTCTGACTTTGAATCGCCATACAAAGGAGGCTGGGGTGGTGGGGAAGACAATAAGAATGAGGAAAAAAGCAAGAGAGCAGTAAAGGAGAGCAAGGAGGAAAAAGTCATGATTTGGGTATGGATGGCAAAGGGGGTGAACAGGATTTTGGAGGAAAGAGGACAATATGGTCAGGAGTCTGGAGGGAGGGAGAGTCTGTAAACTTTTGTAGGTTAAGAGATCTTTTAGGTGATGTGGGGACAGAATGGTAAGGGGCGCCCTGAATGTCAGTTTATGAGCTTCTTTCTGCAAGAGCTGTCTAGCGGCTAATGCTCGTAGGCAGGGGGCCCATCTCTGAACTGTGGGGCCTAATTGCTTGGAGAGATAAGCTACTGGGGCAAAGGATGGGCCATAATATTGGCCTAGGACTCTTAGAGCTTGACTGGACTTCTCATGAATGTATAATGAGAAGGGCTTTGACAAATCAGGAAGATGGAGAGCTGGGGCTTCTACAAGGGCTTGATGGAGCTTAATGAAGGAGTGTCGGGGTGAGGAGGATAATGGTTTTTTTTGGGGGGGCTCTTGCTGAGGTCGTATAGGGGTCTTCCCAACAGGGAGCAGGGAGAAGTTAGGGATCTATGTTCTAAAATATTTAGCCAGGCTTAGAAAGGGCCTAGAAAGGAAAGGATTTCTGTCTTGGTTTTGGGAATGGGCAGGTCAGAGAGGAGCCGTTTTCTGTCTAAGGTAATGGACTTTCTTTGTTGAGATAGAAGGAATCTGAGGTAAGTGACAGGAGGGGAAGAGATTTGAGCTTTGACGGGGGATACTCGGTAACTTCTGGAAGCTAGAAGGTTAAGTAGGGAGGCAGTGTCAAGTTGAGATTGTTCTCACGAGAGACTGCAGAGTAGAAGATTGTCTATGTATTATAATAAGGTGGACTTGGAGTGGTCATGATGAAACTGTTTGAGGTCCTGAGCTAGGACCTGTCTAAAAATATGGGGACTATCTCGGAAGCTTTGTGGCAAAACTGTCCAAGTGAGTTGTTCAGAATGTCTTGTGTATGGGTCCGTCCAGGTGAAGATGAAAAAATCTTGGGAGCAGGGGTCTAGAGGGATAGAAAAATGGGTCCTTGAGATCTAGGACTGAGAAGTGGGATGCTGAGGCTGTATGGATTTGGAAGTAAGGGATGGATAGGGACAATGGCTATGTTGATGAGGCGAAGGTTTTGGACAAGGCGGAAAGATCCGTTGGTTTTTTTAACAGCTAATATGGGGGTATTAAATGGGGAGTGAGCGGGTCTGCTTGAATGATGGGTTGGAGGCCTATGAGGGCTGAAGTGGTTAGGGGGTATTGGGCCTGACAGATATACTGAGAGGGGTCACATAATTTGATAGAGGCAGGGGGACATAGGGCCACGGAGGGGCTTGTAATGTCCCAAACTTGGGGATTTACAGGGTGTATGAGGGCAGAACCTGAGCTTTCATTTGGTGGAGGGGGGTCGTTGGCTATGAGGGCCATCAGAAAGGGAGTACTGGGGGCTATGGGAGTGGATATAGTTATGGAAACGTGGAGGAGGGAAAGGATGTCTCGTCTTAGTAAAGGGATGGAACACTGGGGCATAACCAGGAAGGAGTGGGAGAAAGGTATGGGATTGTCTAGGATTGTGCATAAAAGGGGGGGTGGAGGTTTTAATGGGAAAATCTGTTTACTTCCTACCCCGACTATAGGAGTAATGGCAGGCATGGTAGGGCCCCGGTATTCTCGCAAGACTGAGAAGGTGGCTCCTGTATCTAGGAGGAAGGAGATGGGGCGACCGTCTACTGTTAAAGTAACCCTGTGCTCCTGTTTGGTGATGGAAATGGTCGGGCGAGAAGCCCCTGGGCCCCATCAATCTTCTTCTGCCAGCCCCACTACGGCGGGCTAAGGGTGGGGGTTGTTCGTCCAGCCTCCCCTTCGGGTGGTTGGGCAATCAGACCCCCAGTGGCCCTTTTTGTGGCATCTGGAGCATGGGATGTTAGGAGATCTGGGGGAGGGGCACGCCCTTGACCAGTGTCTCTCTTTTCCACACTTGAAACAAGCTCTTGGTGGGGGCTTGTTTGTAGAGGGGTGCCCAGGTTGTGGTTTTACAGCTGGGCCAACATTTGGAAATTGGCGTGATCAGCCTTTTGTTTACGGCGTTCTTTCTCCTCCTCCCGCTTATGGAAGACTTTAAAGGCCACTGTTAGGATCTCAGTCTGTGGGATAGCAGGGCCCTGTTCTACCTTTTTGAGTTTAGCTTTAATGTTGGGGTAGCTTTGAGCTAGGAAGTATGTCATAAGGACATGTCTTCTTTCAGGTGTTTCTGGGTCCAGGCTGTTATGCTGTAATAGGGCTTGAGTGAGTCTAAGAACTCGGAGGGGGTTTCGTCTCTCTTTTGAATTATGTCTTGGAGCTTTTGAAAATTGACTACTTTACGAACTGCCTTTTTCAGACTTGCTATTAAGCAGGAGGCAAAAATATTTCGAGAGCAGAGACTCATGGTGGTGTTATAATCTCAGTGTGGGTCTTGTTCAGGGACAGCAGTGGGGCCAGGGGGATAGGTGGGGTCAGTCTTGTGGGTTTCGGTAGCGTGCGCTTGGGCAACGTCTCAAACTTGTCTACGCTCTTCAGGGAGGAGAGTATTGGCCAGGAGCATGAAAATGTCATGATGTGTGAGGCTGTAAGACTGGAGGGTCCATTGAAACTCCCTGATGTATGTCGTGGGATCAGTGGAAAAGGAACTTAGGCGTTTCTCTAGTTGGGCTAAATCTCCTAAGGAGAAAGGGATGTGAATGCGCAAGATGCCTTCGGATTTTGCTACTTCCCGGAGGGGGGCGATAATTTTGGGAGGCTCTCGGGACTGAGTTTGAGGGGGACTGAAGGGTTCTGGCTCAGTCTGTGGGCAAGTGACGTGATCTAGCTGTGCCTATTCAAGCAGGTCCTGAAGTGCGGAAGGGGGGCAAAGAAAATAAAGAAAGATAGAATCAGACTCATGTGTTGCCAGCCTGCAGCCCAGCTGCTTGCCTCTGCTGCTCTAGTTGGGCTTGAATTCATGACTCTGAGGTTAAGAGTCTCATGCTCTACTAATTGAGCTACAGCAGGGCTCCAGTTAATTGCTTATGCAATGCGTTGTTTTCTATTCTTGCCACATCGGCAAGTGGGGGAAGGGCATATCTAGAAGCAGGGGCGGTGTTTCTACACATCTTTAAGGTCTCCCTATTTTCAGAGTGAGGAGTCTTGGCAAGATATGTTTTTGTGGACAGATAACTTCTAAGGACTGCACATGTTTTTGTGGACAGATAATTTCTAAGGACTGCACCGGTTTTTGTTTAGCTTGTGCTTTCCCATACTGCGTTCAGACATGGGGGGAGGTGCTTTCCCATTCTCTCTACAAACATGTGAGAAGACAAAGGCGGTCCCTAACAGGGGAGAAACAGGTGATGAGGGCAAAGACAGAGGAGGCCCTTGGGACTTAGTTAAAGGGGGGGCTGAAAGGCTCAGGCTTAATCTGTGGGGGACGAAGGTGGAGGAGGTGAGATGGGGGAGGAGATGGTGGGGGAGGAAGGGAGAAGGGCTGTTGTAGGAGAAGAAGGGGAAGGGAGTGAACGGGAGGCTTCTGCGGGGGCGGCGGCTTGCAGGTTAGGAGAACTTGGGAGGGGGCGGGGGGAGGAGGAGGCGGAAAGCTTTGATATAGGGAATCTCCTTCCATTTTTTCAGGCGCTGGCAGTAGTTAAAAAGATCGCGAGTGATGTTAGGATCAAGAGTTCCCCCTGCGGGCCATTGGTTGTTATTGTCTAGGGGGTATGTCAGCCAATCTTGGGAGCAATATTTATGGAGAAGTTTTGGTTTTATATCAGGCGTCAGGGAGAGGGTAGCCAGATGCTTAAGCAGGCATTCAAGAGGTGAACTTTCAGGGAAGGATGAGGAGGCTCCCATGGCTAAAGGACAGAGAAGGAGACAAACAGGGGAAGACGAACGTAGATCCTCGGAGTGGAAGCAGACCACAAGGAGACAAAGGGCATCCCCGATGATCCTTGTTGGTCTGCGGAAACTCGTATACGAGTCGGAATTTCTTGGGAAGTTTGAGTCGTCACCCAGACTTCCCTAAGAAGGCAGAGTGCCAGAGTCACGAGGTACCTAGCGCTAGGCATTTTCGGCAGACGGAGCAGAAGGAGGAGGGGGGGAAAAGGGAGCATTCTCACCTACAAAGGAGTCACCTCGATTATGGCTGTTGGAGGGGGGTGCCTGAGAGTCGGCCGCAGCCGTGAAGGCCTGAGGCGGGGATTTATGACTGTCGGAGGAGGGGCCTGAGCATCCGCAGCAGCCGTAAAGGCTTGAGGTGGGGATTTATGGCTGTTGGAGGAGGGGCCTGAGGGTCCACCGCAGCCGTGAAGGCTTGAGGCGGGGAGAGTTCCCTCCTCATCCCCGAGCGTCAGGGCCTTGCCGGATGATCACTGTCAATGGCACTGCGATAGCTTGGGGAAGAGTGGCTCACCCCGGGGATATTTTGCTTAAAAACTTTCAGCACTGATGGAAGGGACGGTGAATGCGTTTATGACTGTCGGAGGAGGGGCTTGAGCGTCCGCCGCAGCCGTAAAGGCTTGAGGCAGGGATTTATGGCTCTTGGAGGAGGGGCCTGAGGGTCCGCCGCGGCCGTGAAGGCCTGAGGCGGGGAGCGTTCGCTCCTCATCCCCGAGCATTAGGGCCTTGCTGGACGATCACGGTCAATGGCACTGCGAAAGCTCGGAGAAGAGTGGCACACTCCGGGGGGAAAACTTACCTAAAGGCCAGAGAGGAGTGGTGAGTGTGAGGAGCCAGCGCCGGAAAAAGAGGACGAGGGCAAGCTGCTGCTGGTGTCGGGGAGATGACGGGGCCCAGTTGGGGTGTCCCGTCTCCTGGGTTTCGGCACCAATGAAAGGAAAGGAGCGACACACAGCAGCAATTCACCGGAGAGTTCCGCTTTATTAGGGAAAGGTGCTGGGTTATATAGGAAGGGGCATGAATTGATTGAGGTGTCACTTCTGCAGGGCTGGTGGCTGTTGGCTAGGTGCTGGGATTGGGAGGGGGGCGAGATGTGATTGGGCTTCAGGTGGCGCCGGTAGGAACTGAGGACCCCGAAGAGAAGCCGGAAGTTTGTCATCTTACTGGTGGGGGCCCTTCAGTTTCAGTGTGCTTGAGATAGATCAATGAAATTTACTCAGTCTGAGAGAAGATAGACAGAAAATAACAGTCAGGGATATGTTGGACAACAACAAAAGAGCTTAATTTGATACCATCAGAACTCTAGAATGAGAGTGAAGAAAGAAACAGAGGACTGAAAAGGTACGCAAAGAAATAATGACGGAAAAGTTCTCAATTTTGACAGAAGACACATTTACATATTCAAGAAGCTGAGTGAACCCAAAATAGCAAAGAAGATAAAGAAATTATGCCAAGACACATGAGAGTTAAATTTCTGAAAGCTAATGAAGAAGAAATAATATTGAAAGCAACAAGAGAGAAAAAATGTATTATTACTAATTTAAACTACTGGGGATTCCTTGCAGAACAGAACAATGTGGTATGATATCAGACAAGTAAAAAAGAAAAGAACTCTAGACTGCAGTTTCCATATCAAGCAGAAATATTTTTCAGGATATACAGATGTTTTCAAAGGAGGGAAACAAGAGAATTTGTCCCTACCAAAACTACCCTTAAAATATGACTAATGGCTGTTCTCTACGCCAAGAAAAAAAAAGATAACAGAAGGCTACAAACCTCAAAAAGGAAATAACATCAAAATGGGTAAAACTAGAGGCAAATGGAATAGACCACACTCCTCATGAGTTTCTTAAATTATATTACTTGTAGAAACTTCTCCATACTTTCTTTTCAAAGTCTACATAGTTCCTGCTAAAATTAAGTAGAAGAAATGTTTAAGACACATATTTTTTTGTTGTTAAATTTTTTTCTTAAGGTATCATTGATATGCACTCTATGAAAGTTTCACATGAAAATCAATGTGTTAACTACATTCACCCATATTACCAAGTACCCCCATAATCCATTGAAGTCATTGTCCATCAGTGTACTAACATGCCACAGAATCACTACTTGTCTTCTCTGTGCTACACTGTCTTCCCCATGACCCCCCACATACCATGTCTACTAATCATAATACCCCTCAATCCCCTTCTCCCTCCCTCTCCACCTGTCCTCCCCCAGCCAACCCCTTTGGTAACTTCTAGTCCCTTCTTGGACTCTGTGAGTTTGCTGCTGTTTTGTTCCTTCAGTTTTCTTGTTATACTCCACAAATGAGGGAAATCCTTTGGCACTTGTCTTTCTCTGCCTGGCTTATTTCACTGAGCACAATACCCTCTAGCTCCATCCATGTTGTTACAAATGGTAGGATTTGTTTCTTTCTTATGGCTGAATAGTATTCCATTGTGTATATGTACCACCTCTTCTTTATCCATTCATCTAATGATGGATACTTAGGTTGCTTCCATATCTTGGCTATTGTAAATAGTGCTGCAATAAACATAGGGGTACATATGTCTTTTTGAATCTGGGATCCTGTTTTCTTAGGGTAAATTCCTAGGAGTGGAATTTCCGTGTCAAATGGTATTTCTATTTTTAGTTTTTTGAGAAACATCCATATTGCATTCCACAATGGTTGAACTAGCTTACATTCCCACCAGCAGTGTAGGAGGGTTCCCCTTCCTCCGCATCCTCACCAGCATTTTTTGTTCTTAGTCATTTCGAAGCTAGCCATCCTAAGTGATGTGAGGTGATATCTCATTGTGGTTTTAATTTGCATTTCCCTGATAATTAGTGATGTGGAGCATCTTTTCATGTGCCTGTTGGCCATGTGAATTTCTTCTTTGGAAAATTGTTCCATCCTCTGCCCACTTTTTAATTGGGTTATTTGATTTCTGGGTGTTGAGGCATGTGAGTTCTTTATAAATTATGTATGTTAAACCCTTGTCAGATATGTTGTTTACAAATATATTCTCCCATATTGTAGAATGCCTTTCTGTTCTGCTAATAGTGTGCTTTGCTGTATGGAAACTTTTTAACTTAATGAAGCCCTATGTGCTCATTTTTGCTTTTGTTTCCCTTTCTCAAGGAGATGTATTTAGGAAAAAGTTGCTCATGTTTATATTCAAGAGATTTTTGCTGATGTTTTCTTCTAAGAGTTTTATGGTTTCATGACTTACACTGAAGTCTTTGATCCATTTCAAGTTTACTTTTGTGTATGGGATTAGACAATAATCCAGTTTCATTCTCTTTCATATAGCTGTCCAGTTTTGCCAGCACCATCTGTTGAAGAGACTCTCATTTGCCCATTGTATGTCCATGGCTCCTTTATTGTATATTAATTGGCCGTATATGTTTGGGTTAATGTTTGGAGTCTCTATTCTGTTCCACTGGTCTGTGGCTCTGTTCTTGTGCCAGTACCAAATTGTCTTGATTACTGTGGCTTTGTAGTAGAGCTTGAAGTTGGGGAGTGAAATCTCCCCCACTTTATTCTTCCTTCTCAGGATTGCTTTGGCTATTCGGGGTCTTTGGTGGTTCCATATTAATTTTTGAACTATTTGTTCCAGTTCATTGAAGAATGCTGTTGGTAACTTGATAGGGATTGCATTGAATCTGTATATTGCTTTGGGCAGGATGGCCATTTTGACGATATTAATTCTTCCTAGCCAGGAGCATGGGATGAGTTTCCATTTGTTAGTGACCTCTTTAATTTCTCTTAAGAGTGTCTTGTAGTTTTCAGGGTACAGGTCTTTCACTCCCTTGGTTAGATTTATTCCTAGGTATTTTGTTCTTTTTGGTGCAATTGTAAATGGAATTGTTTTCCTGATTTCTCTTTCTGCTAGTTCATTGTTGGTGTATAGGAATGCAATAGGTTTCTGTGTGTTCATTTTGTATCCTGCAATTTTGCTGAATTCAGATATTACATCTAGTAGTTTTGAAGTCGATTCTTTAGGGTTATTTACATTCAATATCATGTCGTCTGCAAACAGTGACAGTTTAACTTGTTCCTTACCAATCTGGATGCCTTTATTTCTTTGTGTTGTCTAATTGCTGTGGCTAGGACCTCCAGAACTATGTTGAATAAAAGTGGGGAGAGTTGCCATCCTTGTGTTCCTGATCTTAAAGGAAAAGCTTTCACCTTCTTACTGTTAAGTATGATTTTGGCTGTGTGTTGGTCATATATGGCCTTTATTATGTTGAGGTACTTGCCCTCTATACCCATTTTGTTGAGAGTTTTTAATCATGAATAGATGTTGACTTTTGTCAAATGCTTTTTCTGTGTATATGGAGATTATCATGTGTCCTTCTTTTTGTAGATGTCGTGTGTGATGTTGATGGATTTTCAAATATTGTACCATCCTTTCATCCCTAGAATAAATCCTACTCAGTCATGATGGATGGTGTTTTTTATGTAGTTTTTAATTTCATTTGCTAATATTTTGTTGAGTATTTTTGCATCTATGTTCATCAGGGATATTGGTCTGTAATTTTCTTGTTTTCTAGTGGCTTCACCTGGCTTTGGTATTCGTATCAGTGTGATGCTTGTCTCATAGAATGATTTTGGAAGTATTCCCTGCTCTTCTACTTTTTGGAAAACTTTAAGGAGGATGGGTATTAGGTCTTCCCCAAATGTTTGATAAAATTCAGTGGTGAAGCCATCTCGTCCAGGGAATTTGTTCTTAGGCAATTTTGTGATAACCAATTGAATATCATTTCTAGTAATTGGTCTATTCAGATTTTGTGTTTCTTCCTGGGTCAACCTTGGAAAGTTGTATTTTTCTAGAAACTTGTCCATTTTTTCTAGTTTATTCAGTTGGTTAGCATATAACTTTTGATAGTATTCTCTAATAATTCTTTGTGGTTCTATGGTGTCCATAGTGATTTTTCCTTTCTCATTTCTGATCCTGTTTATGTGTGTAGACTTTTTTTCTTGATAAGTCTGGCTAGGGGTTTATCTATTTTGTTTATTTTCTTGAAGAACCAGCTACTCATTACTTTGAATCTTTCTATTGTTTTATTCTCAATTTATTTATTTCTGCTCTGATCTTGATTATGTCTCTCTTTCTACTGACTTTGGGCCTCATTTATTTTTCTTTTACTAGTTTTGTTAATTGTGAGTTTTGACTGCTCATATGGGATTGTCCTTCTGTCCTGAGGTAGGCCTGTATTGCAAAATATCCCTCCTACCACAGCCTTTGCTGCATCCCACTGAATTTGCAGTGTTGAATTATAGTCTACATTTGTCTCCATATATTGCTTCATCTCTGTTTTTATTTGGCCATTGATTGATTGATTATTTAGGAGCATGTTGTTAACCCTCCATGTGTTTGTCGGGTTTTCATTTTCTTTGCATAATTTATTTCTAGTTTCATACCTTTTTGATCTGAGAAGCTGGTTGGTACAATTTCAATCTTTTTGAATTTACTGAGGCTCTTTTTGTGGCCTAGTATATGAACTCTTCTTGAAAATTTTCCATGTGCACATGAGAAGAATGTGTATCCTGCTGCTTTTCATTGGAGTGTTCTGTAGATGTCTGTTAGGTCCATCTGTTCTAATGTGTTGTTCAGTGCCTCTGTTTCCTTACCTATTTTCTGTCTGGTTGATCTGTCCTTTGGAGTGAGTGGTGTGTTGAAGTCTCCTAAAATCAATGCATTGTGTTCTATTTCCCCCTTCAATTCTTTTATTATTTGTTTCACATATATAGGTGTTCTTGTGTTGGGTCCACAGATATTTATAATGGTTATATCCTCTTGGACTGAACCCTTTATCATTATGCAATGTCCTTCTTTGTCTCTTGTGCTTTCTTTGTTTGGAAGTCTCTTTTGTCTGATACAAGTGTTGCAACTCCTACTTTTTTCTCCCTATTAGCTGCATGAAATATCTTTTTCCATCCCTTCACTTTAAGTCTGTGTATGTCTTTGGGTTTAAAGTGAGTCTCTTGTAGGCAGCATATAGATGGGTCTTGTTTTTTTATCCATTCAGCGTCTCTGCATATTTTGACTGGTGCATTCAGACCATTTACATTTAGGGTGATTATCAATAGATATATACTTATTGCCATTTCAGGCTTTAGATTTGTGGTTACCAAAATTCAAGGGTAACTTCTTTACCATCAGTTAACTTAACTCACTTTGTATGCTATTATAAATACAATATAAGCGTTCTTTTTTCTTTTCCCCTCCTTTTTCTTCCTCCTCCATTCTTCATATATTAGGTATCATATTTTGTACTGTTTGTCTATCCCTTGAGTGACTTTTGGTGTGGTTGATTTGAATTTGCATCACCTTAATAAGTAAATGGTCTACTTTCTTTACTATGGTGTATTTCTTCCGGTGATATCTATTTAGCCTCAGGAACACTTCCATATATAGCAGTCCCTCTAAAATACACTGTAGAGATGTTTTGTGGGATGTAAATTCTCTCAGCTTTTGCTTATATGAAAATTGTTTAATCCTCCTTCAAATTTAAATGATAATCTTGCTGGGTAGAGCATTCTTGGTTGAAGGCCTTCTGCTTCATTGAATTAAGTATATCATGCCTCTCCCCTCTGGCCTGTAACATGTCTGTTGAGACATCTGATGATAGCCTGATGGGTGTTCCATTCTATGTGATCTTTTTTCTCTCTCTGGCTGCTTTTAATACTCTGTCCTTGTCCTTGATCTTTGCCATTCTAATTATTATATGTCTTGTTGCTGTCTTCCTTGGGTCCCTTGTATTGGGAGATCTGTGCACCTCCATGGCCTGAGAGACTATCTCCTTCCCCAGATTGGGGAAGTTCTCAGCAATTACCTCCTCAGAGTCACTTTCTATCCCTTTCTCTCTCTCTTCTTCTTCTGTTACCCCTATATTGAATATATTGTTCCATTTGGATTGGTCACACAGTTCTTCCAATATTTTCATTCCTAGAGATCCTTTTTTCTCTCTGTGCCTCGGCTTCTTTGTATTTCTCTTCTCTAACTTCTATTTCATTTACCATCCCCTCTACTTTTTCTAATCTGCTTTTAAATCCCTCTATTGTATGTTTCACTTCAGATATTGTATTCTTTAATGATTGCATCTCATTCCTGAATTCTTCCTTGAGTTCTTGAATATTTTTCTGTACCTCCATGAGCATGTTTATGATTTCTATTTTAAAATATCTTTCAGAAAGATTGATGAGTTCAGTTTCACTTGATCCTTTTTGTGGTGGTTGTGGGATTTGGGTTTGAACCAGGTTCCTTTGACATTTCATATTTGTATGTGGCATCCTCTAGTGCCCAGAAGCTCTACTCTCTGGAGCTGCTCAGCCCCTGGATCAATGGTGGGGGTTGCAAGGCAGTGGCGTGTTTTCCTGTTGCAAGGAAAGAACTGTTTCTTGTTTCCTGGCTACAATGCTTGTCTCCACTGCCAGGGACAGTGGGCTGAGCATGCAGGTAGAAGCCTCTATGCTTTGCATTTGTAGCTGCCATAGGCAGGGCCTCCCTCTGGCTGGCCTGGCCCAAGAGTGGAAGCCTTGAGCCAGTGGTGGCCAGAAGGAAGGCACAGCAGGCTGCAGCCAGGAGTTTATGCACAGCAGGCTGCATATCATGGTGGGGGGGCCTCAGCACCATAGTCAGCCAGCTGGATGGAGCACCTGAAGCTCTTGAATGTTCCCAACCTTCTGGGCAGAGTGCCCTCAGACAATTTTGTCCACCTGTCCTTTCTCCTGAGCAGGAAGCTCTGTACAATCCTTGCCCCTTTAGCATCCCTCTCTCTGTTATAAAGTCTCTCAGACTGCCCACCTTTATTTTATCCCAGAGTGGCCAGATGTGGATCCCTGTTTTCCACAAGTAGCTGGAATCTCCGTCTCTCCAACTTTTCCACCTGTCTTAGCTTTCCAACCCCACTAATCTCAAGAGCATCATGTAATGTAGGTTCATGCTCCCAGAGAAGATCTCCAGGGCTGGGTGTTGAGCAGTCCTAGTCTTTCACCCACTCCCTGCCCCATTTCTTTTCCTCCTGCAGTGAACTGGGGTGGGGGAAGGTCTTGGATCCCACCAGATCACAGCTTTGGTACTTTACCATTTGCCATGAGGTCTGTTCTTTTCTCCAGGTGTATACAGTCTGGTGCAGCCTTCTTTTCTGTTGCTCTTTCAGGATTAGTTGTATTTGCTATATTTTCATATTGTATGTGGTTTTGGGAGGAGGTTTCTGTCTCACCTCTCATGCTGCCATCTTTAATCCTCAAGACACTTATATTTAAAAAGTTGGAGGGATAAATGGACTTAAATGGAGATAAGTAGTTTGGAATGGTAAAACATCAATGCTAGTAGACTGATAATTTATGCATCATATTGTAATACCTATATAAATCATTAAAAATAAACTACACTAATCAACATACTCATAAGACAATAAGTAAATCAATATGGAATCCTAAAAAAATGTTTATGTATCCCAAAGGAAAACAATGAAAGAGAAATAGAAAACAAACTGAAAATAAATAATACAGTGGCAGACTTAAGCCCTAACATGTTAATACTGACCTTATATGTAAAATATCCAAATACACCAGTGAGGGAGGGAGGTCTAAGATGGTGGCATAAAAAGAGCCTAACCACACCTCCTCCCACATGCACACCAAATCTACACCTATGCACAGAGAAAATCCTCCTCAGGAAGAACTCAGGGCAGAGTGAACACCTTCTGCTCTACAAGGGACATAAATATCACATAAAAGAATGACAAGAAACATGGTAATGGCTGGAACTCCACCCCCAATGCAGTGGCCTCCAGTATAAAGGGATTTCACTGGGGAAGCCAAGTGCAGATTTGCCTGTCTTGGGGAATAGGAAAAAAGAAACACTGTTTAAAGTGCAACTAGAATATAAGTGAAGAAAGTCAATTTTATGAAATAAAACACCTGCTCAATGACAGGGAAACTGTTAGACTTCTCTCTGAGATTGGAGGTGCTGGTCAGTGCCATTGTTTATGTTGTCCCTGCACATGGATAGCACAGATGGGTTAAGGGTCTGGATGCATTCACCAGTTCCAGGTATAACCTGAGGCAATCACCCAGGTACCCTGATCTGCACCCCTTCTGCCTCTGATAGTCATGCTGTTTGTGTGGCAATCTGTCAGAATTCACCAGATTCTCCCCATCCGTACCCCTCTGCCCCTTACTACCCATCTCTCAGGTACTCCACCAGTGCATCCCTGACCAGGTGTTCATTCAGGAGACCTTGGGAGAGTAACCCCCAACCCCTGGCCACCCCACTAGCATGGGCCCAGCCAGGACCCACCCAGGAGCCCACTAGACTACAAGGGACATAAACATCATATAACAGGATACCAAATATCACCCCCACACCACTGGCTACACTGCCAATGTGGACCCATCCCAGCACCCACCCAGGGACCCCCTGGGTCATATACCTCTGACCCAGCACCCACCCATGACCCCAGCACTGGGACACAACTGGCTTGTGCTCAACTGTCCTCCAGCCAGCCAGAAGAAACCAGTAGACAAATGCAATCTACCAAGGTGATGTTTCTACATGAGGCCATATGTTCAAGACTGGAAGAGGTAGTCCTTTTGTCTAACATATAAAACAAACACATAAATAAAATGAAGAGAAATACACTCCAAACAAAAGAACAGAAAAAGAACTAAAGGATATGTGGAGTCCACCAATCTACCTGATAAAGTATTCAAAGTAATAGTTATATAGAAGTCCACCAGACTTGGAGAAGGATAGATGAACTCAGGGAGGACTTGAACAAGAAGAAAAATTATTTTTTTTAAAAAAACAGTGTTGAAGAATACAATAAATGAGATGAAAAATACACTAGAGGGAATCAGCAGCAGATTAGAGGATACAGAAAACAGATCCATGATCTGGAAGATAGTAATGCAAAGCACGCAAGCTGAACAGCATCAAAAATAAATAAAAAGAAATAGGATAGTTTAAGGGATATCTGGGACAATATCAAACATATTAACATTCACATTATAGGAGTCCCAGAAGGAGAAGAGAAAGAAAGGGGTACAAAAATGTACTTGAAGATATAACAAGACTTCACTAACCTGTCTGAAGGAAACAAACATCCAAGTCCAGGAATTACAGACAGGACCAAACAAAATAAACCCATGGATGTTCACACCAAGAAACATAATAAATAAAATGTCAAAGATTAAAGAGAAACTCTTAAAAGTAGTGAGAAAAGCAAAGAGTTATGTACAAGGAAAACCCCATAAGACTATCAGCTGATTCTTCAGCAGAAACTCTACAGGCCAGAAGTGAGTGGAATGATATATTCAAAGTACTGAAAGGAAAAAAAAACCTACAACCAAGAATACTCTACCCAGCAGGGTTATTATTTAGAATTGAAGAAGAAATAAAGAATTTTCCAGATAAGTAGAAGTTAAAGGAGTTCACCATCAAGAAAACAGCCTTACAAGAAATGTGAGGACATTTTTAAGAGAAAAGGAAAAGATCACCATTAAAAGCAAGAAAATTATGAAAAAAAAATTCACTGGTAAAAACAACATACAGCAAAGATGATAGATGAATCATTTAAAAGGTAGAATGAAGATTAAAAGACAAAAGTAAATCAATCACTTCTAAAAATCAGTTAAGGGAATCACTAAATTAAAAGTTGTAGAAATGACATACAAAAATGTGGAAGAGGGCAGTAAAAAAAATGTGGTGCTATTAGAATACATTCAAACATAAGTGACCATCAACTTAAATAAATTGTTTATACATGTAGGATGTCAAAGATGAACCCCATGGTAACCACAAACCAAAATCTATAATAGATACACAAAAACAAAGAGAAAAGATTTGAGCCATAACAGACAGTCATTATGCACAAGGGAAAAGAGTGAAATAAGAAAGAATCAGAGATAAAAGAAAAACAACCAGTACACATTTAACAACATGGCAATATGTACATACATATCAATAACTATTTGAATGTAAATAGACTACGTGCTCCAATCAAAAGACATAAGGTGAGTGAATGGATAAAAAAACAAGATCCATCTATATGCTGTCTATAAGAGACTCACTTCAAACCTAAACACATACACAGACTGAAAATGAAAGGATGGGAAAAAGTGTTTCATTCAAATGGAAATGAAAAAAAAAAAACCTGAGGGAGCAGAACTTACATCAGACCAAGACTTTAAAACAAATACCCTAACAAGAGTCATGGAAGGGCATTACATAATTATAAATGATTCAATCCAGCAAGAAGATATAACAATTGCAAATGTCTACACACCTAGCAGAGAAGCACCAAAATATATAAAGCAAATACTGACAATAATACAATAATAGAAGGGGACTATAACACCCCACTTACATTTATGGATAGATAATCCAGGCAGAAAATCAACAAGGAAACTGTGACTTCAAATGACACAGTACATCAAATGGACCTAACAGATATATACAGAACACTACATCCAAAATAGTGGAACACACATTCTTTTCAAGTGCACACGGGAACATTCTCAAGAATAGATCATGTTAGGCCACAAAGCAAGTCTCAATAAATTTAAGAAGATTTGATTCATACCAAATATATTTTCTGACCATATGGTATGAAACTGGAAATCAATTACAAGAGAAAAATGGGAAAAACAAAGAAACAAGTGGAGGACAAAGCAAAAAAGTTAGGAGAAGGAAGGAAATAATAAAGATTAGACCAGAAATACATTAAATATACACCAAAAAAATACATTACAAAAAATCAATAAAACTAACAGCTGGTTCTTTGAAAGGATAAACAAAATTGATAAACATTTAGCTAGACTCACCAGTAAGAAAAGGGGCAGGACTCAAAATCAGAAATGAAAGAGTAGAATTTATACCCAGCACCACAGAAATATGTATGATTGTACGAGACTACTATGAAAAAATTACATGCAACAAATTGGACAACACAGAAGAAGTGGATAAATTAATAAAATACATAATATCCCGAGACTGAACCAAGGGAGAAATAGAAAATCTGTACAGACTGATTACTAGTAATAAAATTGAATCAGTAATTTAAAAAACTCTCAATGAACAAAACTCCAGTATGAAATGGCTTTACAAGTGAATTCTACCAAATGTTTAAAGAGTTAAAACCTTTCCTACTCAAACTACTCCGAAAAATTGAAGAGGGAGGGAAACTTCCAGACTCATTCTATATGGCCAGCATCACCTAATACCAAAACCAGACAAAGACACTATAAAAAAAGAAAATTATGGACCAATATTCCCAATGCACATAGATGGAAAAAACCTCAACAAAATATAGCAAATTGAATTTTAAAATATATTAAAAGGATCACTCACCAAAATCAAGTGGTATTTCTTCCAGGGATGCAAGGATGTTTCAGTATCCACAAATCAATCAGTGTGATACACCACATTAACGAAAGGAAGGATAAGAACCATGTGATCATCTTAATAGATGTTGTAAAAACATTTGATAAAATTCAACATCCTTTCATGATAAAAACTCTCAACAAAGTGGGTATAGAGTGGCCATACTTCCACATAATAAACCCACAGCTAACATCATACTCAATGGTGAGAAACTGAATGCTTTTCCTCTAAGATCAGAAATAAGGCAAGGATGCCCAGTCTCACCAATTTTATTCAACATAGTATTGGAAGTTCTAGCCATCTCAATTAGAGAAGAAAAAGAAAAAAGCAACCAAATTGGTAAGGAAGTAGTAAAATCGCCACTGTTTGCTGATGACATGATATATATATAAAACCTTAAAAATCTCTACCAAAGCACTATTAGAATTAATAAATGAACTTAGTAATGTTACATGATACAAAGTCAATATAGAGAAATGGTTTCATTTTTATATAAAAATAAAGAATGCTGTTATTTGTGACAACACAGATAGACTTAGAGGGTATTATATTAAGTGAAATAAGTCAGATAGAGTAGTACAAATACCATATGATTTCACTTGTATGTGGAATATAAAAAACAAAACAAATGAACAAGCAAATAAAACAAACAGACTCATGAACACAGGAAATAGACTTCTTATTATACAGGAGAAAGGGTCAGAGGATGGGCATAATAGTTGAAGGGAATAAAGAGGTACAAACTTCCAATTATTAAATAAATTAGTTATGTGAATGTAAGTACAGCATAAGAATATAGCCAACAATACTGTAATTTCTTTGCATGTTAACAGATGGTAACTACACTTATTATTGTGAGCAGTTAGTAATGTATATGTTTGCTGAATCACTATTTTGTACATTTGAAAATAATGAAATATTGTATATCAATTATATTTCAATAAAATTTTTAATCAAAAATAAAAATATATACTGTTTGGAAGGAACTTCAAATACAACACAAAGGCAGGCTGGAAGTAAAATGATGGGATAAGATATACAATGCAATCATTAATTTCAAAAAGAAGTAATAATTATATTCATATCAAAAAATGTAACTGAGTGAAGAAAATTACTACAAAGATAAACATATATGATAAAATGATCAATCCACCAGGAAGACAACTAATCTAAAATGTATATATACCAAATTCACCAGGAAGACAACTAGTCTAAAATGTATATACACCAAACAACATAATCTCAAAATATATGAAACAAAAACTCATAGAGCAGAAAGAAGATACAAATTCACAATTAAATTTAGAGGATTCAACAACCACTCACAGCAAGTAATAAAATTACTAGAGAAATTCAACAAGGTTACAGAAAAACTTAACACAATCGACTCACGAGATCTGATTTACATAGAACACTCCATCTGTCAACAACAGAATGCACTTTTTTCAAGAGTCAGTGGAAAATTCACTAAGATTGACCATATCTTGATCCAAAAAGCAAACAAGCAAAAACTCTAGCAAACTTAAAAAATTGAAATCAAACAGAAAATGTATTTCAGACAAAGTTGAATTAAACTAGAAACTAACTACAGAAGGATACCAGGACATCTCCAAACTCTTGGAAATTAAACAACAGACTTCTAAGTAATCCATGAACCAAGGAGGAAGTCTCACAAGGAAAAAATATATACATAAAACTGAAAGAAAATGTAAATTAAATATATCTAAGTAAGTGAAATACCGCTGAAGCTGTGATAAGGGGAAAATTTATGACACAGAAGATATTAGAAAATGAGCATGGTTTCAAGTCAATAATTTAAGTTCTTACCTGAATAAACTAAAAAAAGAAGAACCAGATAAGATGAAAATGCACAGGAAAAAAAATTAAAATAAGAGCAGAAATAAATGATGCTGAAAACAGTAAAGAAATTCAATGAAACAGAAATCTGCTCCTTCAAAAATAAAATAAGACGAACCTCTAGCAAGAGTGGTAAAGATAAAAGGGAGTAGATAGGAATTACTGGTACCAGGAATAAAAGAAGTGATGTTATTACAGATCTTGAAGCCATTAAAAGGATAACAAAAGAATACTATGAATGACTTCCACTCAATATATTCAACAATCTAAAAGAAATTGACAAACTGTTAAACCCACAAGCTACCACAACTCAACTAAGATGAAATAGGCAATCTGAATAGTCCCATAGCCATTAAAGAAACTGAATTCATCATTGAAAATCTCCAAAAAAGAATTTGCTAGGCCAGGATGATTTTGTTGGAAAATTCTACCAAATATTCACAGCAGAGATCACACTAATCTTATACATCTCCTCTAGAAATTATAAAGGAAGGAGCACTTCCCTTCATTTTATAAAGCTAGTATTACCCTGCTAGCAAAACCAGACAAAAAGCAACCTGCAGACCAATATCTTTCATGAACATGGATTTAATGAACCCCAGGAAAATATTAATAAATCGTTCTAACAATGTATAAAAAAGAATTATACACAATAATGAAGTGGGGATTTATTCCAAGTATACAAGTCTGAGTGGGGGCAGGAACAGCTGAAGGAAGGAGAGAGGGAGCTAAGAGGGCACCCAGGACCCGTGTCACTTCAGCCCAGAGATGTATGGGTTTGCTGAGGGCCTGCACTCCCCTGAAGCCTAAAGCATGTTCTTTCCTAAGGTAACCACCTTATCCCTCTCTCTGCTCTTGAAGCACTCTCTAATCACAAGGCTGGACATATTGTCTCCTCCCTTCTTGAGGGGAAAGAGAACATGGGAATACAATAGGGAAAAGTCTCAGTCATAGCACCCTGAAAACATTACATAAATACACATTGGCCTTTATAGCAAAGGCTAGAACCACAGTTAATCTGAATCTTGGCTGAATGCCTTTGATTCTCTCAGAACCTGAGCTGATAGGAGGCCTGTGAGGAATTTCCACAAGGCCCTCTCCCACTTGCCTCCCTGTTTTCCCTCAGAGGCTATCATTGTCTCCTGGGTTCTGATGAAGTATGGGGCTTCCTGTGTCATCTCTTTAAGAATAGAACAGAAGAATATAAGCCCACATAGCTGTAGTCTAAAGTTGGCTCCTTAGCACTGGAGTATCCACAACTCACATGGCAGTCATCTGCCTCTTTTAGTTTGGTGTCATACTTCTTAGTGTGTGGGATAATAACACCGGAAAATAGCAACTTTGGCTATTCTTCATTTTGTTGTCTATATAAGTAATAAATAGTCTGGATCTAAAAGTGGCTTATTGTTCTGAAGATAAATACATTCTTCTCTGTCCCCAGTCTGATAATTTTAGCAACACAGTCCATGGGCCTGGGAAATTCCCAGCAAGCGAAGCATAGTCTAGTTTCCCAGCTAGCCACCTCTGATCCCATGCCTGAGCAAGTAAGGAAAAATTCTAGGAAAATCAGTCACCTGCTTGGAGTGACTCCAATACCATGGTCCCAGCCTTCCCAAAGGTCTCACAGTCATGCTCCATAACTTAAAGGCAAGTTGCTGCTCAGCAACCTCACATAGTCCCTTCAATCGCCATTCTAAACCCTTACCTCTCTCCTTCACCCATCTGTTTCTGACCCAAATATATACATACTCCTATCTAGACACACTCCATTCAGAAGATATTCTACCTTCACCTTATCTGGAACATGATGTCATAGCTCAAGTAAGAAAATAGCAAAGTCAGTTCTTGGCATTTGAATTTGAAAATCCTTGATCTGGCCATAAGGGAACCTCTTCCAGAAGCCTAAGTAAACAAAGTCAGTATCTACTTTGAGTCTACATTAAATGTTCCCTTTCTGAGAAGAGGGGGAAATTCTTGAGGGCAAATAAATAAAGCTTAGAAACCACTACAGAGTCTGAGAAGGGAGCCTATAGTCTGCTAAAACTCAGGATGAGACTCCAGAAGTCCCAGATTAGTGGAACATCAGAAAGGAGAATGAAATGGTGTTTTACTTACTTGGTGTATAGGACAGGTACCTTGCAAGTTCCCAGAGTCCTCTGGTGTATCACAGTTTGCAAGAATAAAGAAAAAATGTTTGGAATGGGATTAAAGATGGTGGCGTGAGAGGAGAGACAGAGGCTTCCTCCTAAAACTGGATACAATTAGAAAATTTAATTGGCACAACTAATCCTGAGAGAGCAACAGGAAAGAGGATGGTGTCAGACTGCATAAACCTGGAGAAAAGAGCAGACTTCACCGAATGGGGCACAAACCTAAATTTCATGATGCTTTCATGAGACTCACATGACTACCGGGTTGGAAAGTTAATACAGGCAGAGTTCCTGGGGAGATTGGGATTCCAGCTGCTTGTGGAAAGCAGGGATCCATATATGGTTGCTCTGAGACAAAAACATACCTGTGTGACCGGCCCACTGGCTCAGGCAGTGGAAACAGGCACAGAAGACAGGAGGAGGGTAACAGCTCTTTCCTCCCTCCAGGCAACAGTAGCGCTCCCCTGCGACCCCAGACATTGCTTCAGGGGCTGAGAAGCTCCATAATAGAGCTTCTGGACACTAGAGGGTGCCATATACAAACATGAAATGCCAAAGGAACCTTGTCCAGAGTAAAATTATTAATACAACTCACAAGAAAGATTTAAATGATATGGACCTCGTGACTCTTCCTGAAAGGGAGTTCAAAATAAAAATCATCAACATTCTAATGGAGGTATGGAAAGACATCCAAGAACCCAGGAATGAATTCAGGTCAGAGATCCAATCATTAAAGAACATGATGGAGGGTATTAAAAGCAGGTTGAATACGGTGGAGGAGACAATAAATGAAATAGAAACTAGAGAAGAGGAATACAAAGAAGCTGAGGCACAGAGAGAAAAAAGGATCTCTAAAAATGAAAGAATATTGAGAGAACTGTGTGAGATCCAAGCAGAACAATATTTGCATTATAGGTATACCAGAAGAAGAAGAGAGAGAGAAAGGGATAGAAAGTGTCTTGGAGGAGGTAGTTGCTGAAAACTTCCCCAGTCTGGGAAAGGACATAGTCTCTCAGGCCGTAGACATCCACAGATCTCCCAACACAAGGGACCCAAAGAAGACAACATCAAGACACATAGTAATTAAAATGGGAAAGATCAAGGATAAAGACAGACTGTTAAAAGCAGCCAGAGGCAGAAATAAGATCACATACAAAGGAAAGCACATAAGGCTAACATCAGACTTCTCAGCAGAAACCTTACAGGCCAGAAGGGTGTGGCATGATGTATTTAATGCCATGAAGCACAAGGACTTGGAACCAAGATTGCTTTCTCCAGCAAGATTATCATATAAATTTGAAGGCAGGATTAAACAATTTCCAGATAAACAAAAGCTGAGAGAGTTTACCTCCCAACAAACCATCTCTGCAGTCTATATTGGAGGGACTGCTATAGATGGAAGTGTTTCTAGGGTTGGATAGCTGTCACCAGAGGGAGTAAAACCACGGTAGGGAGGGTGGAGCAGCTGATTGCGAGGCAAATTCAAAATTAAATTGACTATCCCCAAAGTCAATCAAGGGATAGACAAAAAGTACAGAATTTGATACCTAATATATAAAGAATAAAGGAGGAAGAAAAAGGAGAGAAATAGAAAAGAACCTTTAGATTGTGTTTGTAACAGCATACTAAGTGAGTTAAGTTAGACTCTTAGATAGTAAGGAAAGTAACCTGGAACCTTTGCTAACCAAGAATCTAAAGCCAGAAATGTCAATAAGTACACACGTATCGATAATCACCCTAAATGTAAATGGACTGAATCCACCAATCAAAAGACACAGAGTCACTGAATGGACAAAAAAACAAGACACATCTACATGCTACTTACAAGAGACTTACCTCAAACCCAAAGACATGCACAGACTAAAAGTCAAGGGATGGAAAAAGATATCTCATGCAAACAACAAGGAGAGAAAAGCAGGTGTTGCAGTACTAGTATCAGACAAAATAGACTCCAAAACAAAGAAAGTAACAAGAGATAAAGAAGCACATTTCATAATGATAAAGGATGCAGTGCAACAAGAGGATATAACCATTATAAATATATATGCACCCAACAAAGGAGCACCAGCATATGTGAAACAAATACTAACAGAACTAAAGGAGGAAATAGAATGCAATGCATTCATTTTAGGAGACTTCAACACACCATACACTCCAAAGGATAGATCCACCAGGCAGAAAATAAGTAAGGACACAGAAGCACTGAACAACACACTAGAACTGATGGACCTAATAGACATCTATAGAACTCTACATCCAAAAGCAACAGGATACACATTCTTCTCAAGTGCACATGGAACATTCTCCAGAATAGACCACATACTAAGCCACAAAAAGAGCCTCAGTAAATTCAAAAAGATTGAAATCCTACCAGCCAACTTTTCAGACCACAAAGGTATAAAACTAGAAATAAATTGTACAAAGAAAGCAAAAAGGATCACAAACACATGGAGGCTTAACAATATGCTTCTAAATAGTTAGTGGATCAACGACCAAATTAAAATGGAGATCCAGCAATATATGGAAATAAATGACAACAACAACACAAAGCCCCAACTTCTGTGGGACGCAGCAAAAGCAGTCTTAAGAGGAAAGTATATAGAAATAAAGGCATATTTAAAGAAGGAAGAACAAACTCAAATGAATAGTCTAACATCACAATTATCAAAATTGAAAAAAGAAGAACAAATGAGGCCTAAAGTTAGCAGAAGGAGGAACAAGATAAAGATCAGAGAAGAAGTAAACAAAATTGAGAAGAATAGAACAATAGAAAAAATCAATGAAACCAAGAGCTGGTTCTTTGAGAAAATAAACAAAATAGATAAGCCTCTTGCCAGACTTATTAAGAGAAAAAGAGAATCAACACATCAACAGAATCAGAAACGAGAAAGGAAATATCATGACGGACCCAACAGAAATACAAAAAATTACTAGAGACTACTATGAAAACCTATATGCTAAGAAGCTAGTAAACCTAGAAGAAATGGACAACTTCCTAGAAAAATACAACACTCCAAGACTGACCAAAGAAGAAACACAAAATCTAAACAAACCAATTACCAGCAAAGAAATTGAATCGGTAATCAAAAAACTACCCAAGAAAAAAAACCCGGGCCAGATGGATTTACCTCAGAATTTTATCAGACATACAAAGAAGACATAATACCCATTCTCCTTAAAGTTTTCCAAAAAATAGAAGAGGAGGGAATACTCCCAAACTCATTCTATGAAGCCAACATCACCCTAATACAAAGAACAGGAAAAGACCCCACCAAAAAGGTAAACTACAGACCAATATTCCTAATGAATGTAGATGCAAAAATACTCAATAAAAGATTAGCAAACCGAATTCAAAAATACATCAAAAGAATCATACACCACGACTAAGTGGGATTCATCCCAGGGATGCAAGGATGGTACAACATTCGAAAATCCATCAACATCATCCACCACATAAACAAAAAGAAAGACAAAAACCACATGATCATCTCCATATATGCTGAAAAAGCATTCGACAAAATTCAACATCCATTCATGATAAAAACTTTCAGCAAAATGGGTATAGAGGCCAAGAACCTCAACATAATAAAGGCCATATATGATAAACCCACAGCAAACATCATATTGAACACCGAGAAGCTGAAAGCTTTTCCTCTGAGATCAGGGACAAAACAAGGATGCCCACTCTCCCCACTGTTATTTAACATAGTACTGGAGGTCCTACCCACGGCAATTAGACAAAAAGAAATACAAGGAATCCATATTGGTAAGGAAGAAGTTAAACTGTCACTATTTGCAGATGACATGATATTCTACATAAAAAACCATAAAGACTCCACTCCAAAACTACTGGAACTGGGGCAGAGCCAAGATGGGAGTGTGAGTAGGACAGTGGGAATCTCCTCCAAAAAACATATATATTTTTCAAAATACAACAAATATAACTATCCCTAAAAGAGAGACCAGAAGACACAGGATAACAGCCAGACTACATCCACACCTGCGAGAACCCAGCACCTGGTGAAAGGGGTAAGATACAAGCTGCATCTCAGCAGGACCCGAGGCCCCTCACCCCAGCTCCCGGAAGGAGGAGAGGAGTCGTAGCGGGGAGGGAGAGGGAGCCCAGGACTGCTAAACACACAGCCCTAGCCATCGACACCAGAGTGCAGACACACAGTGCATGCATGGGGTGCTGGAAACTAGGGAAGCAGGGCAGTAAGACCTGTGAGCGGGTCCCACAGCCGGCGCCCCTGGGACAAAGAAAAGCGAGTGCTTTTTGAAAGTCTTAAAGGGACAGGGACCTCAGAGCTGGACGGAAGCATCCTGGGTCTCAGTCCAGCAGCTGGAAATTCCACGGAACTCCGGGTGCACTAACCCCCTGGGCAACAGCTCTGAGACTCCTCATGGATGTAAACAGCCAAACAGCCCCCCCGTCTATTACCTCTCCAGGGCCCCGCCATAGCAGAGCAGCAGCCTGAGGCTGGCCACACCCACAGCAAGGAGCTTCCTCCATACTGGCCCGGCAAGATACAGAGACCCAGTCTACATGCAATTGCCCAACACAAGCCACTAGGGGTCACAGTTTTCACAGTAAAAAAGGGCCAGGAGCAAGTGGTAAGAATCTTGACTCTCCCAGCTGACAGATGAGTCAATAGCAAACCACTGCACCTATCAGCATGAAAAGGCAAAAAAATTTGATCCAGACAAGACTAACCAGACAGCTTTGACATCTTCGACATCTTCCCCTGAGAAGGAACTTGGGGAGATAGATTTAACCAATCTTCCTGAAAAAGAATTCAAAACAAAAGTCATAACCATGCTGATGGACTTGAGAGAAATATGCAAGAACTAAGGAGGTAGTATACAGAAATAAAACAATCTCTGGAAGGACATCAAAGCAGAATGGACGAGATACAAGAGACCATTAATGGACGAGAAAACAGAGAACAGGAATGCAGAGAAACTGATGCAGAGAGAGATAAAAGGATCTCCAGGAATGAAATAATTTTAGGAGAACTGTGTGACCAACCGAAGTGGAACAATATCTGCGTTATAGGGGTACCAGAAGAAGAAGAGAGAAAAAAAGGGATAGAAAGTGTCTTTGAAGAAATAATTGCTGAAAACTTCCCCAAATTAGGGGCAGAAATGGCCGCTCAGACCACAGAGGTACACAGAACTCCCATGACAAGGGTTCCAAGGAGGGCAACACCAAGACACATAATAATTAAAATGGCAAAGATCAAAGACAAGGACAAAGTATTACAGGTAGCCATAGAGAATAAAAAGGTCACCTACAAAGGAAAACCCATCAGGCTATCATCAAACTTCTCAACAGAAACCCTACAAGCCAGAAAAGAATGGCATGATATACTTAATGCAATGAAACAGAAGGGCCTCAAACCAAGAATACTGTATCCAGAACGATTATCATTTAAATATGAAGGAGGGATTAAACAATTCCCACACAAGCAAAAGTTGATGGAATTTGCCTTCCACAAACCACCTCTACAGGGCATCCTAGAGGGACTGCTCTAGATGGGAGCACTCCTATAAAGAGCACAGAACAAAACACCCAACATATGAAGAACTGAGGAGGAGGAATAAGAAGGGAGAGAAATAAAGAATCATCAGACCATGTTTATAATAGCTCAATAAGTGAGTTAAGTTAGACAGTAAGATAGTAAAGAAGCTAACCTTGAACCTTTGGTAACCACAAACTTAAAGTGTACAATGGTAATAAGTACATACCTTTCAATAATCACCCTAAATGTAAATGGACTGAATGCACCAATCAAAAGACACAGAGTAATAGAATGGGAAAAAAAGCAAGACCCATCCATATGCTGCTTACAAGAGACTCACCTCAAACCCAAAGACATTCACAGACTTAAGTCAAGGGATGGAAAAAGATATTTCATGCAAACAACAGAGAGAAAAAAGCAGGTGTTGCAGTACTAGTATCAGACAAAATAGACTTCAAAATAAAGAAAGTAACAAAAGATAAAGAAGGACATTACATAATGATAGGGGGTGCAGTCCAACAAGAGGATATAAGCATTATAAATATATATGCACTCAATACAGGAGCACCAACATATGTGAAAGAAGTACTAACAGAATTAAAGGAGGAAATAGAATGCAATGCATTCATTTTGGGAGACTTCAACACACCACTCACTCCAAAGGACCAATCCACCAGACAGAAAATAAGGACACAGAGGCACTGAACAACACACTAGAACAGATGGACAAAACTACTGGAACTGATATCAGAATACAGCAAAGTTGCAGGATACAAAATTAACACACAGAAATCTGTGGCTTTCCTATACACTAACAATGAACCAATGGAAAGAGAAATCAGGAAAGCAATTCCATTCACAATTGCATCAAAAAGAATAAAATACCTAAGAATAAACCTAATCAAAGAAGTGAAAAATCTATACCCTGAAAACTACAAGACACTCTGAAGAGAAATTAAAGAGGACACTAACAAATGGAAACTCATTCCATGCTCTTGGCTAGGAAGAATTCATATAGTCAAAATGGCCATCCTGCCCAAAGCAATATACAGATTTGATGCAATCCCTATCAAATTACCAACAACATTCTTTGATGAACTGGCACAAATAGTTCAAAAATTCATATGGAAACACCAAAGACCCTGAATAGCCAAAGCAATCCTGAGAAAGAAGAATAAAATGGGGGGATCTCACTCCCCAACTTCAAGCTCTACTACAAAGCCATTGTAATCAAGCAATTTGGTACTGGCACAAGAACAGAGCCACAGACCAGAGGAACAGATTAGAGACTCCAGATATTAACCCAACCCACATCATATTGGACCATGAAGTCAGCCATGATGCCTGAACTGGAGAGGACAAACTATCCTTGTTGTTATGGATAAGAGATGATACAGGTACAGCTTTCTCCCTTTTCCATCCTGGTAGATAGCAGCAAGTCAGCCTCACCTCTATGGGTGAGCTAGAGTAGCAGGGAGGGTACTATGATCTGAATGTTTTTTGTCCTTCCAAAATTTATATGTTGAGCTCCCAACCCCAAAAATGATATACTAAGAGATGGAGCTTTTAGGAGATTCTTATTCGTGAAGGTAACACCTTCATGAATGGGATTGGTACCTTATTTAAGAAGACCCCACAGAGATCCCTAACTCCTCTGACCATACCAAGACATGGTAAGAAGGTAACAACTATGAACTAGGAAGAGAGCCTCTGCGATAAGGCAACCAGGCCAGCACTTTGATCTTGGACCTCTAACCTCCAGAACCATGAGAAATAAATCTCAGTTTTTTATAAACAACCCAGTCTGTGGTATTTTATTATAGCGATTCAAATGGACTAAGACAGAGGGCTTACCAGGCAGAAATCCAAATAAAGGGACATCAAAAGGGGCAATATCTAGGCAGGCTGAGAAGTAATCTCTGTACTATCTGCTGCTCCAACTGCATACAATGCCCTTCCACCTGCTCGAATGCCACACTCTTCCAAATCCTACAACCAGCTCCTTCTGCTCTGCCTCTTCCAGCAAGCCCAGCGTGACAGACCCAACCCTCCCACAAGCTCCCAGGCTCTGGCAATCTGACCCTCACTTATAACCTTACACTGGCTCACTTGCATTATCCTGGGGCCCAGTCTCTGGAGGAATATCATGTCCCCAAGGAGACCAAGGGCCTGGATCTCCTCCCAGACAGGCCATGTGGTGTATGTGTAGAGAAAGACAGACATGCAGACAGGTCCTAGGTCTCTTTCCATGCCACTTAGTGCTGTGTGATATTGCAGTCTAACAGGTTTCTCCTCTGGTATAGAATTTCATATTTTCTTCCCCCTTTGCCTTCTGAATATTAGAATCACATGTGTTAATTAGCCATTTAGTTCCTCATTAAATCACAGGTGAATTACTGATCCCAGATGTTTACTGATCTGGCCACAATATCAATTCCTCTGGAATTTTTGTCCAAGACAAATGTCCATTTAGACATGTCTCCATGCCTTCTTTTTTCCAGAAAATGGAAACTTTGGAATTCTGTCCCCTACCCTTCCTAATACATCTGTCAGGAAGTTTAGGGGCAATCTGAGCCCTCATTCTCTCTGAGGTACCTGCCTACAAATATTTCCTTGGATTCTTTCTTTACCGAGGCCTTTGTTCTGTTTTACCCCCACAGGATTGTTTTATTCTGTTTTTAACTTTTAAGAAGAAAGAGCCAGAGGAAATTCCCACTTATTACTTATAAGAGTACATGCTCACAATTATTGCTTCTGGAAAAGAAGAAAGAACAAGAACTAGATTTATGGTCTCACATGAAAGAAACAAAAAAAATAACAAAATTTATGAAACAACTGGTCTGAAGACACTGGACATCAGCTAGCAAAGGACAATAATCCCTGAGAAATGGGAAACAAAAGGTGAGATCTACAATTGTCCCCAACCTACTACCTTGAGGCAAAGGGAGATAAAATGCAGGTGGAGCCCACAGGAATTCAGAAGATGGAGCTGAAAGTTGAGGATCAAGCCATATACATCCTACATGACAAAGTGAAAAGATGAGAGAGCTGCACAGAGTTAAGAACTCCAGAGATATTCAGATGGTTCTTCTCAAGTATTAAGTTGACTGTTCATCAGTGCATGGAATGTGATGAAACTACCAGAGGCCAGAAAAAGAACCTCAAAGTATTAAAGGGAAGAAAAACCCAAAGTGGAGAAGAGCATCTCTCCCCATTAAGCAGTCTGGAAAAGCTAATGCCCCGGAGGCATGAGAGTACATAGAAGGGACTTGCCTCAGTATCAGGGAATAATTAGCCTGAGATGGACTGAAAATGTCTCCAGTTCTGCCTAACAAAACATAAAAGCAAGACCTGAAAGGATTTGTTTTCTAGTAACTTACCTATATTCCAGAAGAAAGATGAAAGGTACTTATAGGAATACAAAAAAATAATCAGCACTCAGCAAAATAAAATGAACAATGTCTCACAAGTGATTAAAAGAAATACCATGCATGCATGCAAAGAAGCATATAAGGAATAATGAGGGGGAAAATCAGTTAATGAAAACTGAACCCTAATTGAAACAGATGTTACAATTACTAGATAAGGGCATTAAAATAGTTATTATAACTATTTTCCATGTGTTCAAAATTTAACTAAACACATGGAAGGTACAGAAAATACCCAAAATGAACTTTAAGATATGATAACTATTATGTAACAGAATTTAAACTGAATGGGGTTGCTGGCAGATTAAGTGTTGAAATGAGATCAGTGAAGTTAAGACAAAATGAAGCACAAAGAAAAAATATTTTTCAATAAATAAAGAAGGAATGGTTATTAAACTTTGGGACAACTCTAAATGGCCTAATATGCAAGTAATCTAAGTCCTTGTGGATGGGAGGGAGGCCACAGGGAAAACATTTGAGGATGTAACATACCAAGAATTCCCAAATTTGATGAAAAATATAAAGCTACAGATCCAAGAATCTCACAAACCTCAGATATAAGAAACATGTAGAACTTGCGGTAACATGTAAAACTACAGGTAATCATGATCAAATTGTTCAAAACCAGTATAAAGAGAAAATCTTTAAAGCAGCCAGAGGAAAAAAATGACATATACAGAGAAGCAAAGATAAAGATGACAGCATATTTCTCATGAGAAAAATTCAAAGCAATAAAACAGTGGAGCAACATATTTTAAGTACTGTAAGAAAAACGCCATCAATGTAGAATTCTATAGTCTAAAAATATTTTTCAAAAATGAAGGTGAATCCATATAAATCAAGTATAAAAATCAAACGAATATTCATATTTGACCTGATTGTTTATAGTTCATAATGCGTGATCAAAACCGAAAGTTTCTGTGATGAATGCCCTTGTACTGTTCACCATGTAAGAATTTATTCACTATGTAAGAATTCGTTCACCATGTAAGAACTTGTTCGTTATGCTTCAGAAGATTGGAGACTGATGAGAATTAGGCTTGAGATGGATTAATGACTGTGCATTGAGCATTGACCCCCCTATACAGAATTTTATTGTTAACAACCACTTGATCAATAAATATGAGAGATGCCCTCTCAAAAAAAAAAGAAAGAAGGTGAATCAAGACATTTTCAGACACACGGTAGCTGAAATAATTGAACACCAACAGTCATTCATTACAAGAAATGTCAAAGATCATTCTTTGTGCACAGGAAAATGATACCATATGGAATTACAGATGTATTCAAAGTGAGGGACTTCTGAGTTCCATTTCTGCTTATAAGGACCTTGGAAGTTTCCATTCCATCATAAAAACAAATAAAACATGGAACAGAATAAAAATGAACAACTCTTCTTGGCTCCATAAGACAGGGAAGGACATAGGGAAAACTGCTGCCCCTAAGATTGGAGAGATAGTCAGATAAACACAGGGTGTCACAGCTCACCATAGCAGAGACTTTCAAGTGTAAACTGGAGTGGGAACCAGTGCCAGAGTAAGAAAATTTGAACTGTAATTGAGGAATTTCTGGAGGTTCAGTGTGGACAACTCTGAGTTTTAAAAACTCTATAGGGACCCAGTCATAGGGAAGAACCCATATTTTTTTTTTAGAATTTCCTACAGGAACTTGTCTAGCTTCTCATAGTAAATACCAAATAAAAGGTCCCTTATGTTTCAGGAAAGGGAGGAGAAAGGAACCATTTTGAAGTATGCAAAAGCACTTTCACCTTCCTATTCTTTCCTCCTCCTCTTTCTCCTCCCCCTCCTTTGCTTCCTCCTCCTCCTCCCCCTCCTCCCCCCCCTCTCTCTCTCTCTCTCTCCTCCTCGTGCTCCTCCTCCTTCTCCTTCTCCTTTTTCTTTCCTTCTTCTCTTCCTCCTCTTTTCTTCTTCTCCTTTTCCTCTTTCTCCTTCTCATCCTTCTCCTCCTTATTCCTTCTCCTCCTCCTCCTTCCTTTGTTTTCTTCTTTACATATTACTCTTTTTTAAAAATATTTTCCAGAGTTATAGAGAAATAACTGACATACATTGATGTATAAGTTTTAGGTGTACAGCTTGATGGTTTAATTTACATATATTGTGAAATGATTACAATAGGGTCAGCTAACATCCACCATCTTGAATAAATACAATAAAAAGAAAAGAAAGAATAAAAGAATAGATAGAGGGAAAAATTTTTCTCTTCTCTGGTATCTATTTGGTTGCTGGCTGTCTGAGTACCTGTTCACATTGGAGCCAGAAAATACTTAGGATGCCCAGAGGATATCTGAACACTGCCCAATGCCTTTGGAATCCCAAGGCTAAACTCAAGGGTTGCACTGGGCCCAACAGCAAAATGGTACAAGTGGCTGGATGGTGCAGACCAAATGAAGTCCAGCAATAGTCTCCTCCGCTGTTCCTCACTTGGGTGGGTGATCACACACACCATCTCCTTCTCCCCTGCTATGTGACCTTAAATCAGTCAGTTATTCCCTCTAAGTCTCAGTCTCTGCTCTATAAAATGGGCAGAATCAATCTTATTTTGCAGAGCTTTGAGGTTGAAATAAAAGAACATATATGAATGCATGTATACATTTACATACACATATACATATATTTATAGTGCTCAGCTCAAAGCCTGACAAATCAATGGTCCTTGATGTTATTATTCCTCATAGAAAGCTAGAAGTAGAAGGAACTTAAAAAATCACCCATTCCAGCACTCATTTCTCAGATGGAGTAGATGGGACCCAAATGGAGAGAAAACTTTGCCTGGGACCACATGGCAATTTAGTGGCAAAGAAAGAACCTGTTCTTTCCAACTCCTTCCCAGAGGCAGCTTTTACCTTGTCTAGCTGAGTCATGTTGGTGACAATGCATACTGTGGAGTAAAGTCAATGGATCACCCCTCCACTGGGTGTTGATCTGTCTTCTGCACTTGGAAGATTCATTCAGCTAAGATTTATAGAAAACTTATCTATTCCACATTATCACTGGACAAGCTTAGGGACTAGAGAGCACTCAGTCCTGGTCTCTGTCCTTGAGATATTCAAATATTTGAAGACTTGAGAGGAGATGGTTATAAGCAGAGACAACTGCAAACAGCAAAAAATAGATATTTATGTGTGTGTGTGTGTGCGTGCGCGCCAGATACTGAGTGAACTAAATTGTGACTGTGGCTTTGGGGGATAATAATTAGCCTTTTCTCCTATAAACTCCACCAACCCCTCCACATCTAGCCCAAATAAATTGAATTACCATGATGTTCTTTGATATGGATAACTGCAGTTTCTGAATCTTATGTAAAGTGTGACCAAAATAATCTTGAGAGAATTTCAGCTATAGCTGAATGAGGAAATAATCAAATTCTCCCCTCAAAAAGTAATCATAAAGCAGACAAAATTGATAAAAACATCAGAGCCCCACTGTTAAGTATCGCTGTTTATTTTTCCTTTTAGCTCTGTTAGTTTTACTTTATATATTTAGGTACTCTGATATTGGGTGAATAAATATTTACAATTGTTATATTTTCTTCATGAGTTGACCGCTTTGATAATGACCTTCTTTATCTCTTTTACCATTTTTAGTTTAAAGTCTATTTTGTATGATATGAGTATAGCTAGCCCAGCTTTTTTTTGGTTACCATTTTCTTGATGGACCTTTCACTCTTAGTCTATGTGTGTCTTTAAGACTAAAATGAGTCTCTTGTAAGCAGCATATTGTTGGATTCTCTTTTTTATCCATTCAGCCATTCTATGTCTTGGATAATTTGATCAATTTACATTTAAAATAATTATTGATAGGTAAGAACTTACTATTGCCATTTTGTTGTTTCCTGTTTTTTTGTAGAATTATTGTTCCTTATTTCTTATCCTGTTGTATCTTTTCGTGTTTTGATGTTTTTTGGTGCCAGTATGCTTTGATTTTTTTTATTGTGTTCTTTTGTATAATTACAGTAAGATTTTCCCTTGTGGTTACATGGCTTATGAGGCTTTAAAAAAATATCTTAAACTTATAACACCCTATTGTAAACTGACAACTTACCTTCAATGAAATTCATGTACTTTACATTTTTACTTCTCCCCTTCACATTTTAATTTATTGCTGTTACAATTTACATGTCTTTTATGTTGTATGACTAATAAGATTATTGTATTTATGGTTATATTTGCTAGTTTTATTAACTTTTGAATTTGAGTTGTGCATTATGCACTATTACCATATTGCATAATCTAGCTAAGACTATATATTTGTCATTACCAGTGAGATTCATTCTACCTTTTTGTGTTTTTGTGATACAATTAGTATTCTTTTATTTCCACTCAAAGAGCTCCCTTTAGCATTTCTGGTAAGGCAGGTCTGGTGTTGATGAACTCGCTCAGCTTCTGTTTGTCTGGGAGTGTTTATCCCTCCTATGTTTCCAAAGGAAGATTTGCTAGGCATAGAATTCTTGGTTGGCAGTTATTTTCTTTCATTATTTTGAATAAGTAGTGCCATTCTCTCCTGGCCTGAAAAGTTTCTGTTGAATAATCCACTTGTCATTTTGGGGATTCCTTGTATGTAACCTCTTTTCTCTTGCTGTTGTTAAAATTCTTTGTCTTTGATTTATAACAATTAAACTGTAATGTGTCTCAGGGTAGCAACATTCAGATTCAACCAATTTGGCATCCTCTAGGCCTCATAGATCTGTATGTCCATTTTGGATGTCCATTTCTTTTCCCATGTTCAGTAAGTTTTCAGCTGTTATTGCTTTAAACATACTTTCTTTCCCTTTCTCTTTTTCTTCTCTGGAATTCCAATAATGTGAATATTGTTTCATTGTGTCCTATAATTCTCATAGGCTTTCTTCATTCTTTTTCATTGTCAGTCCTCTGACTGTGAATTCCCAAAATCCTATTCTCCAGGTCACTGATTCTTTCTTTTACAAGATCAAATCTATTTTGAAACTGTCTATTAAATTCTTCAGTTCAGTTATTGTGTTTGTCAACTAGAATTTCTGTTTGGGATTTTTTCTCTTTTTTTCTTTTTTGATGGTTGCTTTTCCTTGTCAAATTTCTCTTTCTTTTAGTGCACTGTTTTTCTGACTTTGTTTAGTTGTCTGTGTTTTCTTGTAGTTCACTAAACTTCCTTAAGGGGATTATTCTGAAACATTTTCCCCATAGCTCATAAATCTCCATTTCTTTTGGGTCAGTTATGACTCTTTATTAGTTTCCTTTCGGGGTGTCATATTTGCCTGATCTTTCATGATCCTTGATTATTTACATTGGTATATGTACATTTGAGTAACGGAGCTCCTCTTCCAGACTTATAGGTTTGCTCTGGCAGAGACACTTCACCAGTTATTTCAGTTTGGGTTTTCTGGGTGTATCTGCTAGCAATGTTTTTGTGAAAGTGGAGCCTGCTATTATGTCTATTTTGGGATGAGACAACTGTCCAAGCTCTGACAATAAGGATGTGCCACTGGCTGAGAACAGTTGGATAGGACTGCTGGCTTAGTTTCTTATTAAATGAGGCTGTAGGATGGGTTCTGTGGTTGCCTAAATTCTCTGGTCAGGCTTACTAAATGATCAGGATTGGGTACTATATTCAGTACAAGTTGGGGCAAAAAATAAGCTTCCCTGTCCTGGAAGAATAGCAGGGCAGGACTCAGGGCCTGTATAGATCATTGCTTGGGGACCTGAATCAGGCCTGAGTGTGAATTCCCTGGTCAGGTGAGGTCACTGCTTTTGCTCTGAAGATGGAGGAAGCTACACTCTGTGCTCTCTTTTCAAACGCCATGATAGTATGGTTGTCAAATGGGGTTATACAACTTCCTATATGTTCTGATTAGGTTCTCTGGCTGGACAAGATGAAGGCTGTGTTCTGTGATGAATAGGCTACAAGTTAGTTTCACTGCTCAGGCACAGTGAGAGAAGCAGGTCTAAAAACAATAAAGCTCTTCATTTGTTGTCTTAACTCAAGCCAACCCATCCCCCAAATTTCCTGGTTGATTAGGGTCACTGACTTTGCTCTGCAAACTATAGGCTTTGTCTGCCCTTATTTCAGCTCAAATGTCCCTGGTCTGCTTATTTTCCAGTAGTTATTATCAGGCCTTCTGATGAGGTGGGGCTGGAAGACACTCTCCACAGCAGGTGGGGCTATGTCCCAACTCTCTTGCCAGGGTACAATTTAAGAAACAGGTTGGGAGGGGCCAGGAGCTACCCTCCTCACCCTTGGCTATGAATTAATACCCCTGACTATGCACAGTACAGGAACCCTCCATGCCTGGTACTGGCTTTGCTCTGAGGTGATTAGCTCTGCCCACCTGCTTCTCAGCTTGATTGCTGCTGGGTCACACAGCTTCCAAGAGTTGCCACCAGCCTCTTAACTGGTTTCCCCTGAAGACAAGTCTTGTTAAGGAGAGAGTGGGAGAGTGATGTCCCCAAGAGAGTAACAGAAGTCACTCCTGACTTTGTTCCTCATTTAAAGAAGAATAGCTAACAACTCTTCAAGAACAAGATACCACTGAGAGAATCCTAGATTAGAAGGGTGAGGCTAAAGCACACTCCTGTATCTCAGAGACCAAGATAGACTGCATTAGAAGAGTGAGAGAAGCAACTACATGTTGACTGCATTGCCCCACCCACAGGACAGTATGGCACCATGTGGACAGGTCTCTGCTGAGACTCTGGTTCCTCTAGCAGGAAAAGAGAACCCAGGGGGACAACCAGCACCCCCAACATTATGGGTCACTTTGTGGGAGCCCTTATTCTGATTTCACACCATGAGGACTGCAGGAGTATCTGTGGGACCCAGACATTGGGAATCTCACTGTGATGGTGAAGGGGAACTGGAAAGGGGACTGATCAGATGGGGCTGGAAAGTACACTCCACAGCAGATAGGGCTGTGACTCGGCTCCTTGTCTGAGCATGGGCAAACCTGGCTCTAGAGCCAGTAAAACCCTTCTTTTGAGGATCTGAATCAGACATATCTGCAACCCACCAAGTTCCCTGATCAGAGTGTGCTCACAACTTGGTTTTCCAGATGAGCAAAACCACTGGTTGAGATTGTTACTTGGGCATGAGCATAATCTGTCAAGATCCATGTGCTGGTTGCAAGCCCATCTCCTTTCACCGTCAGTGAGCCTGAAGATATGTCAATAGGAACTTCCCAAACTGAAAAGCAAAAAAATATAGTAACTTCCCAAACTATAAAGCAAAGACAAAAAAGAATAAAAATAAATGGAATACCTGTGCATACAGCAAAACAACAAATTTGACTGAATCTAAACTGTTGGAACTCAACCAAGAATTAGGAGAAGTGCAAACTGTAGCACTCCAAAATCTTACAACTACAGCCTATTTACTGTTAAAAGAACATATGGGATGTGAACAGTCCCCAGGAATGGGTTGTTTTAATTTGTCTGATTTCTCTCAGACTGTTCAAGTTCAGCTGGACAATATTCACCATATTATAGATAAGTTTTTTCACAAATGCCTAAGGTGCCTAACTGGTTTTCTTGGTTTCAGTGGAGATGGCTGGTAATTACAGGTATGCGTTGGTTATGTAACTGTACTCCTATTATGTTAATGTGTGTGTGCAATTTAATTAGTAGTTTAAAACCTATACATGCTGAAGTTACTCTACAAGAAGGTATGTCAAAGAAATAATCAATCTTCCCAGGTTTTCTTCCACCTGCTACTTCTATAGCTTTTCTTCTTCCTTCCTAATTATAACCCTTAAGTAGAATTCATGCCTCATATCGAATTTACCGAGTATCATAATTCTTCCAAGTGGTAAAGACACCTCAAGACAAATGCTGGGCATAGAAGCCACAGGGCATAAAATATGCAAAGAAGTAAAAAGCTAACCTTTTCAAACAATAAGGCTTCTCTCTCACTTACCAACTTAACATTTCCCTATGTGGCCTCGGAAGATGACTGGTTAGCCAGAGACTGGTAAGATTCCTCAAGGGAGGAACAACCTAAGACAGGCACAGTTGCAGGGGGGCCATCAGGTGAGAAAATGGGGATCAACAGAGGTGAGGCTTAGAACCTCCCCCACTGTTCTGAGAGAAATCTTCTGCATCCGTGGATGTTTTATTGCCCTTGTCTAGCTTGGATTAACACATAGCCTACAGGCACACACCTGATCATCTACATTTGCTCTCTTACAACACTAAACTATGTTTTCTACCTTTATCTTGTATCTACCTACCACTTCAGCATTTTATTAAAAATAATAATAATAAAGAGAAATGTGGTATCCACATATAAATGAAGTATAAAAATCAAATGAATATTCATATTTGAACTGTTTATAGTTCATAATGCATGATCAAAACCAAAAGCCTCTGTGATGACTGCCCTTGTAATGTTCACCATATAACTTATTCACTATGTAAGAATTTGTTCTCCATGTAAGAACTTGTTCGTTATGCTTCAGAAGATTGGAGACTGACGAAAATTAGGCTTGGGGTGGATTAATCATTGTGCATTGAGCATTGACACCCCTATACAGAATTTTATTGTGGTTATCAACCATTTGATCAATAAATATGAGAGATGCCCTCACAAAAAAAAAAGTACACACTTCCAATTGTAAAATAAATAAGCAACCAGGATGTAATGTATAGCATAAGGAATATAGTCAAAATATTGTAACAACTTGGTATGGTGATAGCTGGTACCTAGAATTATCAATTATCATGTATATAAATGTTAAATCACTGTGTTGTACACCTGAAACTAATGTAATACTGTGTGTCAACTACCCTTCAATAAAAATAAATAAATAAATGGAATAGACTATGTAAGATCTATGAGACAATGACAACATTTTAACACACACACAATGAAAATACCAGAAGAAGAAAAAGTAACAAGACAAATACTAAGCAATAATGACTGAGAACTTTCCAAAATTAATGACAGACAGCAAACCAAAGATTCAGGAAAACCAGAGGGTAACAATCAGAATAAATAACAACAACAAAATTACACCGATGCATATCATATTCAAGCTGTAGAAAATCAAAGACAAAGAGAAAATCTTGAAAATAAAAACAGAGGAAAATAACATCTTACTTGTAAAAAAAAGGATAATAATCACATTGGAATTCTCTTCAGAAACCATGCAAGCAAGAAGAGAGTAGAGTGAAATATTTAGTGTTTAAGGGGAAAAAAATCCCCACTGACGTAGAATTCTGTATCCAGAAATATCCTTCAGAAGTGGAGAGAAATAAATACCTTTGCATACAAATAAAAACTGAGGCTTTGTTGCCAGCAGAGCTCCCTTGCAAGAATGCTAAAAGGTCTTTAGAAAAAAAGGAAATGATAGAGCTAAAATACTTTAATCCACAAAAAGGAAAGAAGAGCATTAGAGAAAAAATAAAAGAAAATAAAGTTTTTTATTTTTCTTATTCTTAACAGATCTAATGGATAACAGTGTGTTCAAAACAATATTAGCTAAAATGTATTTGGTGATTATAGTATATGGAAAAGTGAAGTGAATGACAACAGTGCTGTAGGGGATGGAAGGAGGAACTGAGAATACTCTGAGGTACTTACATTAACTGTGAAGCAGTATAGTTTTATTTGAAAGTGAACTTAAACTAGTTGTTAATGTATGTTGCAAACTCTAGAGCAACTGATTTAATTTTTTTAAATTTTATTTTGGTATCATTAATCTACAATTACATGAAGGACATTATGTTTACCAGGCTCCCGCCTTCACCAAGTCCCCCCCCACATCCCCATTCACAGTCACTGTCTATCAACATGGTAAGATGCTGTAAAATCACTAATTGTCTTCTCTGTGTTGCACAGCCCTCCCCGTGCCCCCCACCCACACTATACATGTTAACCGTAATGCCCCCTTTCTTTTTTTCCCGCCCTTATCCCTCCCTTCCCACCTGTCCTCCCCAGTCCCTTTCCCTTTGGTAACTGTTAGTCCATTCTTGCGTTCTGTCCTTCTGCTGCTGTTTTGTTCCTTCAGTTACCTTTCGTTCTTATACTCCACATATGAGTGAAATCATTTGGTACTTGTCTTTCTCAGCCTGGCTTATTTCACTGAGCATAATATCCTCTAGCTCCATCAATGTTGTTGCGAATGGTAGGATCTGTTTTTTTCTTATGGCTGAGTAATATTCCATTGTGTATATGTACCACATCCTTTTTATCCATTCATCTACTGATGGACATTTAGGTTGCTTCCATATCTTGGCTATTGTAAATACTGCAGCGATAAACATAGGGATGTATCTGTCTTTTTCAAACTGGACTGCTGCATTCTTGGGGTAAATTCCTTGAAGTGGAATTCCTGAGTCAAATGGTATTTCTATTTTGAGCATTTTGAGGAACCTCCATACTGCGTTCCACAATGGTTGAACTAATTTACATTCCCACCAGCAGTGTAGGAGTGTTCCCCTTTCTCCGCAACCTCGCCAATATTTGTTGTTGTTTGTCTTTTGGATGGTAGCCATCCTTACTGATGTGAGATAATATCTCATTGTGGTTTTAATTTGCATTTCTCTGATGACAAGCGATGTGGGGCATCTTTTCATGTGTCTGTTGGCCATCTGAAATTCTTCTTTAGAGAACTTTCTATTCAGCTCCTCTGCCCATTTTTTAACCGGATTATTTGCTTTTTGTTTGTTGAGGTGTGTCAGCTCTTTATATAATTTGAATGTCAACCCTTTATCAGATCTGTCATTTACGAATATATTCTCCCATACTGTAGGATACTTTTTGTTCTATTGATGGTGTCCTTTGCTGTACAGAAACTTTTCAGCTTGATATAGTCCCACTTGTTCATTTTTGCTTTTGTTTCCCTTGCCCAGGAGATATGTTCAAGAAGAGGTCACTCATGTTTATGTCTAAGAGACTTTTGCCTATGTTTTTTTCTAAGAGTTTTATGGTTTTATGACTTACATTCAAGTCCTTGATCCATTTCAAATTTACGTTTGTGTATGGGGTTAGACAGTGATCCAGTTTCATTCTCGTATACGTAGCTGTCCAATTTTGCCAGCACCATCTGTTGAAGAGACTGCCATTTCCCCATTGTATGTCCATGGCCTCTTTATCGAATATTAGTTGACCATATATGTTTGGGTTAATGTTTGGAGTCTCTATTCTGTTCCATTGGTCTGTGGCTCTGTTCTTGTGCCAGTACCAAATTATCTTGATTACTGTGGCTTTGTAGTAGAGCTTGAAGTTGGGGATTGAGATCACCCCCCACCCCACTTTATTCTTCCTTCTCAGGATTGCTTTTGCTATTCGGGGACCTTCGTGTTTCCATATGAATTTTTGAACTATTTGTTCCAGTTCATTGAAGACTGCTGTTGGTAGTTTGATGGATTGCATCGAATCTGTATATTGCTTTGGAGAGGATGGCCATTTTGACGATATTAATTCTTCCTAGCCAGGAAAATGGGATGAGTTTCCATTTGTTAGTGACCTCATTAATTTCTCTTAAGAGTGTCTTATAGTTTTCAGGGTATAGGTCTTTCACTTCCTTGGTTAGGTTTATTCCTAGGTATTTTATTCTTTTTGATGCAGTTGTGAATGGAATTGTTTTCCTGATTTCTCTTTCTATTAGTTCATTGTTAGTGTATAGGAAAACCACAGATTTCTGTGTGTTAATTTTGTATCCAGCAACTTTGCTGAATTCCGATATTAGCTCTAGTGGTTTCGGAGTGGAGTCTTCAGGGTTTTTTATGTACAATATCATATCATCTGCAAATAGTGATACTTTAACTTCTTCTTTACCAATCCGGATTCCTTGAATTTCTTTGTTTTGTCTAATTGCCATGGCTAGGACCTCCAGTACTATGTTGAATAACAGTGGGGAGAGTGTGCATCCCTGTCTTGTTCCCAATCACAGAGGAAAAGTTTTCAGCTTCTCACTGTTCAGTATGATGTTGGCTGTGGGTTTATCATATATGGCCTTTATTATGTTGAGGTACCTGCCCTCTATACCCATTTTGTTGAGAGTTTCTATCATGAATGGATGTTGAATTTTGTTGAATGCTTTTTCAGCATCTATGGAGATGATCATGTGGTTTTTGTCCTTCTTTCTGTTGATGTGGTGGATGATGTTGATGGATTTTCGAATGTTGTACCATCCTTGTATCCCTGGGATGAATCCCACTTGCTCATGGTGTATGATCCTTTTTATGTATTTTTGAATTCGGTTTGCTAATATTTTGTTGAGTCTTTTTCATCTATGTTCATCAGGGATATTGTTCTGTAGTTTTCTTTTTGGGTGGGGTCTTTGCCTGGTTTTGGTATTAGGGTGATATTGGCTTCATAGAGTTAGTTTGGGAGTATTCCCTCTTCTTCTATTTTTTGGAAAACTTTAAGGAGAATGGGTATTATATCTTCTCTGTATGTCTGTTAAAATTCCGAGGTAAATCCTTCTGGCCCGGGGGTTTTGTTCTTTGGTATTTTTTGATTACTGCTTGAGTTTCATTGCTGGTAATTGGTCTGTTTAGATTTTCTGTTTCTTTCTGGGTCAGTCTTGGAAGGTTGTATTTTTCTAGGAAGTTATCTATTTCTCCTAGGTTTCCCAGCTTGTTAGCATATCGGTTTTCATAGTACTCTCTAATAACTCTTTCTATTCCTGTGGGATCCGTCATGATTTTTCCTTTCTCGTTTCTGATGCTGTTGATGTGTGTTGACTCTCTTTTCCTCTTAATAAGTCTGGCTAGAGGCTTATCTATTTTGTTTATTTTCTCGAAGAACCACTTCTTGGTTTCATTGATTTTTTTCTATTGTTTTATTCTTCTCAATTTTATTTATTTCTTCTCTGGTCTTTATTATGTCCCTTCTTCTGCTGACCTTAGGCCTCATTTATTCTTCCTTTTCCAATTTCGATAATTGTGACATTAGACTATTCATTTGGGATTGTTCTTCCTTCTTTAAATATGCCTGGATTGCTATATACTTTCCTCTTAAGACTGCTTTTGCTGTATCTCACAGTAGTTGGGGCTTTGTGTTGTTGTTGTCGTTTGTTTCCATATATTGCTGGATCTCCATTTAAATTTGGTCACTGATCCATTGATTACTTAGGAGCGTGTTGTTAAGCCTCCATGTGTTTGTGAGCCTTTTTGCTTTCTTTGTACAATTTATTTATACATTTATGCCTTTGTGGTCTGAAAAATTGGTTGGTAGGATTTCAATCTTTTGGAATTTACTGAGGCTCGTTTTGTTGCCTAGAATGTGGTCTATTCTGGAGAATGTTCCATGTGCACTTGAGAAGAATGTGTATCCTGTTGCTTTTGGATTTAGAGTTCTGTAGATGTGTGTTAGGTCCATCTGTTCTAGTGTGTTGTTCTGTGCCTCTGTGTCCTTACTTATTTTCTGTCTGGTGGATCTGTCCTTTGGAGTGAGTGGTGTGTTGAATTCTCCCAAAATGAATGCATTGCATTCTATTTCCTCCTTTAATTCTGTTTGTATTTTTTTCACATATGTTGGTGCTCCTGTAATGGTTGCATATATATTTATAACGGTTGTATCCTCTTGTTGGACTGAGCCCTTTATCATTATGTAATGTCCTTCTTTATCTTTTGTTACTTTCTTTATTTTGAAGTCTATTTTTTCTGATACTAGTATTACAACACCTGCTTTTTTCTCTCTGTTGTTTGCATGAAATATCTTTTTCCATCCCTTGACTGAAGTCTGTGCATGTCTTTGGGTTTGAGGTGAGTCTCTTGTAAGCAGCATATGGATGGGTCTTGCTTTTTTTCCCATTCTATTACTCTGTGTCTTTTGATTGGTGCATTCAGTCCATTTACATTTAGGGTGATTATTGAAAGGTATGTACTTATTACCATTGTATACTTTAAGTGTGTGGTTACCAAAGGTTCAAGGTTAGCTTCTTTACTATCTTACTGTCTAACTTAACTCGCTTATTGAGCTATTATAAACATGATCTGATGATTCTTTATTTCTCTCCCTTTTTATTCCTCCTCCTCCCTTCTTCATATGTTGGGTGTTTTTTTCTGTACTCTTTTTAGGAGTGCTCCCATCTAGAGCAGTCTCTGTAAGATGCCCTGTAGAGGTGGTTTGTGGAAGAAAAAATGCCCTCAACTTTTGCTTGTCTGGGAATTGTTTAATCCCTCCTTCATATTTAAATGATAATCGTTCTGGATACAGTATTCTTGGTTCGAAGCCCTTCTGTTTCATTGCATTAAGTATATCATGCCATTCTTTTCTGGCTTGTAGGGTTTCTGTTGAGAAGTTTGATGATAGCCTGATGGGTTTTCTTTTGTAGGTGACCTTTTTTTTCTCTCTGGCTTCCTGTAATACTTTGTCCTTATCTTTGATCTTTGCCATTTTAATTATTATGTGTCTTGGTGTTGCCCTCCTTGGATCTCTTGTGATGGGAGTTCTGTGTACCTCTGTGGTCTGAGCGGCCATTTCTGCCCCTAATTTGGGGAAGTTTTCAGCAATTATTTCTTCAAAGACACTTTCTATCCCTTTTTCTCTATCTTCTTCTTCTGGTACCCCTATAATGCGGATATTGTCTGTTTCAATTGGTCACACAGTTCTCCTAAAATTCTTTCATTGCTGGAGATCCTTTTATCTATCTCTGCATTAACTTCTCTGCATTCCTGTTCTCTCTTTTCTAGTCCATTAATGGTCTCTTGCATCTCTTCCATTCTGTTTTGAAATCCTTCCAGAGATTGTTTTATATCTATATTCTCCCTCCTTAGTTCTTTCATATTTCTCTGCAAGTCCATCAGCATGGTTATGACTTTTGTTTTGAATTCTTTTTCAGGAAGATTGGTTAAATCTATCTCCCCAGATTCCTTCTCAGGGGAAGATGTAGAATATGTCAAAGCTGTCTGGGTTAGTCTTGTCTGGATCAAATTTTTTTTGCCTTTTCATGTTGATAGGTGCAGTGGTGTGCTATTGACTCATCTGTGAGCTGGGAGAGTCAAGACTTTCCACTTTCTCCTGGCCTTTCTTTACTGGGAAAACTGCGACCCCTAGTGGCTTTTGTTGGGCAATTGCATATATATTGGGTCTCTGTATCTTGCCCAGCTGGTATGGAGGAAGCTCCCTGGTTGTGGGCATGGCCAGCCTCAGGCAGCTGCTCTGCTATGGTGGGGCCTCAGAGGGTTATTGCACGAGGGGCTGTTTGGCTGTTTACCTCCGTGAGGGGTCTCAGAGCTGTTGCCCAGCGGTGAGTCCACCCAGAGTTCCCTGGAATTTCCAGCTGCTGGACTGTGACCTGGGGTGCTTCCGTCCAGCTCTGGGGTCCCTGTCCCTTTAAGACTTTCAAAAATCACTCACTTTTCTTTGTTCCAGGGGTGCTGGCTGCGGGACCCGCTCACAGGTCTTACTGTCCTGCTTCCCTAGTTTCCAGCATCCCATGCATGCACTGTGTGTCTGCACTCTGGTGCCGATGGCTAGGGTTGGGTGTTTAGCAGTCCTCGGCTCCCTTTCCCTCCCCGCTCCAACTCCTCTCCTTCTGCCAGGAGCTGGGGTGAGGGGCCTCGGATCCCACAGGTCTGTGGCTTGTATCTTATCCCTTTCACCAGGCGCTGGGTTCTCGCAGGTGTGGATGTAGTCTGGCTGTTGTCCTGTGTCTTCTGGTCTCTCTTTTAGGGATAGTTGTATTTGTTGTATTTTCAAAAATATATATGTTTTTGGGAGGAGATTCCCATTCTCCTACTCACTCCACCATCTTGGCTCTGCCCTCTGATTTAATTTTTTTTTAAGAAATAGAATTGATGGGGGCGGAGCCAGGATGGCGGCGTGAGTAGAGCAGTGGAAATCTCCTCCCAAAAACACATAGAGCTATGAAAATATAACAAAGAAAAATCTTCCTAAAATAGAGACCACAGGACACAGGACAACATCCAGACCACATCCACACCTGCAAGAACCCAGCGCCTTGCAAAGGGGGTAATATACAAGCCCCGGCCCGGCGGGACCCGAGTGCCCCTCCCCCCGGCTCCCGGCGGGTGGAGAGAAACCGGAGCAGTTTTTTTTTTTTTTTTTGGCGAGTACTTTTTGGAAGCCTTAGAGGGACGGGCCCCCGTTGCTGGGGAGGCAGGGTGGCGGGACTGGTGAGCAGGTGCCTGGGAACGGCGCCGGAGGACAAAGAATATCCCACGTTTCTCCCTGCGGGACCGGCGGGCGGGTGCCTGAGACCGGTGCCTGAGGACGGAGGAGGTTGCGTGTTTTTCCCCTTTTTTTTTCTCTCTTTTTGGCGAGCGCTTTTTGGAAGCCTTGAAGGGACGGGGACCCCAGTGCTTGGGAGGCAGAGTGGCGGGACTGGTGAGCGGGTGCCTGCGACCGGCGCCTGAGGACAAAGAATATCCCACGTTTTTCCCTGTGGGACTGGTGGGCGGGTACCTGAGACCGGCACTTGAGGACAGAGGAAATCGCGCGTTTTTCCCCTTTTTTTTTTCTCTTTTCTGCGAGTGCTTTTTGGAAGCCTAAAAGGGACAGGGACCCCGGTGCTAGGGAGGCAGGGTGGCGGGACTGGTGAGCGGGTGCCTGGGACCAGTGCCTGAGGACAAAGAATATCGAGCGTTCCTTCCCTGCGGGACCGGTGGGTGGGTGCTTTTTGGAAGCCTTGAAAGGACAGGGACCCTGGTGCTAGGGAGACAGGGCAGCAGGACCAGTGAGCGGGTGCCTGGGACCGGCACCTGAGGACAAAAAAAAAAAAATCGCTTGTTTTTTCCTTTTTTTTTTTTCTTCCTTTCTGTTCCCTCTCTCATTGTTGCTGTTGTTGTTTTGGTTTGGAGAGTGCTTTTTGGAAGTCTTAAAGGGGCAGGACAGGTGATTTAGACCAGAGGCAGGGAATCTGGGGATCTCTGGGCACTCTAACCCCCTGGGCAGCAGGGAGCACAGAGGCCCCTTACGGAGATAAATAGCCTCCTGGCCGCTCCACCTCCAATGGGGCTCCACCATTTTGGAGGAACAGCCCCAGCCAGGCCAAGCCCACAGCAACAGCGGAGATAAACCCCAAAGCAACTGGGCAGGAAGCAGAAGTCCTGTCTGCGCACAGCTGCCAAGCACAAGCAACTAGAGGTCGCTATTCTACCAGGAAAAGGCCACAAACCAACAAGAAGGGAAGCTCTTTCAGCGGTCACTTGTACCAGCTCTGCAAACTATCTCTATCACCATGAAAAGGCAAAACTACAGGCAGACAAAGACCACAGAGACAACACCTGAGAAGGAGACAGACCTAACTAGTCCTCCTGAAAAAGAATTCAAAATAAAAATCATGAACATGCTGACAGAGATGCAGAGAAAAATGCAAGAGCAATGGGATGAGATGCAGAGAAAAATGCAAGAGCAGTGGGATGAGATGCAGAGAAAAATGCAAGAGCAGTGGGATGAATTCCGGAAGGAGATCACAGATGTCAGGAAAGAGATCACAGAAGTGAAACAATCCCTGGAAGGATTTATAAGCAGAATGGATAAGATGCAAGAGGCCATTGAAGGAATAGAAGCCAGAGAACAGGAACATATAGAAGCTGACATAGAGAGAGATAAAAGGATCTCCAGGAATGAAACAACACTAAGAGAAATATGTGACCAATACAAAAGGAACAACATTCGTATTATAGGGATACCAGAAGAGGAAGAAAGAGGAAAGGGGATAGAAAGTGTCTTTGAAGAAATAATTGCTGAAAACTTCCCCAAACTGGGGGAGGAAATAATCGAACAGACCATGGAATTACACAGAACCCCCAACAGAAAGGATCCAAGGACGACAACACCAAGACACATAGTAATTAAAATGGCAAGGATCAAGGACAAGGAAAGAGTTTTAAAGGCAGCTAGAGATAAAAAGGTCACCTATAAAGGAAAACCAATCAGGCTAACATCAGACTTCTCAACAGAAACCCTACAGGCCAGAAGAGAATGGCATGATATACTTAATGCAATGAAACAGAAGGGCCTTGAACCAAGGATACTGTATCCAGCACGACTATCATTTAAATATGATGGTGGGATCAAACAATTCCCAGAAAAGCAAAAGCTGAGGGAATTTGCTTCCCACAAACCACCTCTACAGGGCATCCTACAGGGACTGCTCTAAAAAGCACCCCTAAAAAGAGCACAGAACAAAACACACAACATATGAGCACCCCTAAAAAGAGCACAGAACAAAACACACAACATATGAATAATGGAGGAGGAGGAATAAGAAGGGAGAGAAGAAAAGAATCTCCAGACAGTGTATATAACAGCTCAATAAGCGAGCTAAGTTAGGCAGTAAGATACTAAAGAAGCTAACCTTGAACCTTTGGTAACCACGAATCTAAAGCCTGAAATGGCAATAAGTACATATCTCTCAATAGTCACCCTAAATGTAAATGGACTTAATGCACCAATCAAAAGACATAGAGTAATAGAATGGATAAAAAAGCAAGACGCATCTATATGCTGCTTACAAGAAACTCACCTTAAACCCAAAGATAAGCATAGACTAAAAGTCAAGGGATGGAAACACATATTTCAGGCAAACAACAGTGAGAAGAAAGCAGGGGTTGCAGTACTAATATCAGACAAAATAGACTTCAAAACAAAGAAAGTAACAAGAGATAAAGAAGGCCACTACATAATGATAAAGGGCTCAGTCCAACAAGAGGATATAACCATTCTAAATATATATGCACCCAATACAGGAGCACCAGCATATGTGAAGCAAATACTAACAGAACTAAAGAGGGAAATAGACTGCAATGCATTCATTGTAGGAGACTTCAACACACCACTCACCCCAAAGGATAGATCCACCGGGCAGAAAATAAGTAAAGACACACAGGCACTGAACAACACACTAGAACAGATGGACCTAATAGACATCTATAGAACTCTACATCCAAAAGCAACAGGATATACATTCTTCTCAAGTGCACATGGAACATTCTCCAGAATAGACCACATAATAGCTCACAAAAAGTGCGTCAGTAAATTCCAAAATATTGAAATTCTACCAACCAATTTTTCAGACCACAAAGGTATGAAAGTAGAAATAAATTCTACAAAGAAAATAAAAAGGCTCACAAACACATGGAGGCTTAACAACATGCTACTAAATAATCAATGGATCAATGAACAAATCAAAATAGAGATCAAGGAATATATAGAAACAAATGACAACAACAACAGTAAGCCCCAACTTCTGTGGGATGCAGCGAAAGCAGTCTTAAGAGGAAAGTATATAGCAATCCAGGCACACTTGAAGAAGGAAGAACAATCCCAAATGAATAGTCTAACATCACAATTATTAAAACTGGAAAAAGAAGAACAAATGAAGCCTAAAGTCAGCAGAAGGAGGGACATAATAAAGATCAGAGAAGAAATAAACAAAATTGAGAACAATAAAACAATAGCAAAAATCAACGAAACCAAGAGCTGGTTCTCTGAGAAAATAAACAAAATAGATAAGCCTCTAGGCCAACTTATTAAGAGAAAAAGAGAGTCAACACAAATCAACATAAACAGAAATGAGAATGGAAAAATCACGACAGACTCCACAGAAATACAAAGAATTATTAAAGACTACTATGAAAACCTATATGCCAACAAGCTGGAAAACCTAGAAGAAATGGACAACTTCCTAGAAAAATACAACCTCCCAAGACTGACCAAGGAAGAAACACAAAAGTGAAAGAAACCAATTACAAGCAAAGAAATTGAAACCGTAATCAAAAAACTACCCAAGAACAAAACCCCGGGGCCGGACGGATTTACCTCGGAATTTTATCAGACACACAGAGAAGACATAATACCCATTCTCCTTAAAGTGTTCCACAAAATAGAAGAAGAGGGAATACTCCCAAACTCATTCTATGAAGCCAACATCACCCTAATACCAAAACCAGGAAAAGACCCCACCAAAAAAGAAAATTACAGACCAATATCCCTGATGAATGTAGATGCAAAAATACTCAATAAAATATTAGCAAACAGAATTCAACAGTATATCAAAAGGATCATACACCATGACCAAGTGGGGTTCATCCCAGAAATGCAAGGATGGTACAACATTCGAAAATCCATCAACATCATCCACCACATCAACAAAAAGAAAGACAAAAACCACATGATCATCTCCATAGATGCTGAAAAAGCATTTGACAAAATTCAACATCCATTCATGATAAAAACTCTCAGCAAAATGGGAATAGAGGGCAAGTACCTCAACATAATAAAGGCCATATATGATAAACCCACAGCCAGCATTATACTGAACAGCGAGAAGCTGAAAGCATTTCCACTGAGATCGGGAACCAGACATGGATGCCCACTCTCCCCACTGATATTTAACATAGTACTGGAGGTCCTAGCCACGGCAATCAGACAAAACAAAGAAATACAAGGAATCCAGATTGGTAAAGAAGAAGTTAAACTGTCACTATTTGCAGATGATATGATACTGTACATAAAAAACCCTAAAGACTCCACTCCAAAACTACTAGAACTGATATCGGAATATAGCAAAGTTGCAGGATACAAAATTAACACACAGAAATCTGTAGCTTTCCTATACACTAACAACGAATCAATAGAAAGAGAAATCAGGAAAACAATTCCATTCACCATTGCATCAAAAAGAATAAAATACTTAGGAATAAACCTAACCAAAGAAGTGAAAGACTTATACTCTGAAAACTACAAGTCACTCTTAAGATAAATTAAAGGGGACACTAATAAATGGAAACTCATCCCATGCTCATGGCTAGGAAGAATTAATATCGTCAAAATGGCCATCCTGCCCAAAGCAATATACAGATTTGATGCAATCCCTCTCAAATTACCAGCAACATTCTTCAATGAATTGGAACAAATAATTCAAAAATTCATATGGAAACACCAAAGACCCCGAATAGCCAACGCAATCCTGAAAAAGAAGAATAAAGTAGGGGAGATCTCACTCCCCAACTTCAAGCTCTACTACAAAGCCATAGTAATCAAGACAATTTGGTACTGGCACAAGAACAGAGCCACAGACCAGTGGAACAGATTAGAGACTCCAGAAATTAACCCAAACATATATGGTCAATTAATATTTGATAAAGGAGCCATGGACATACAATTTCAAAATTACAGTCTCTTCAACAGATGGTGCTGGCAAAACTGGACAGCTACATGTAGGAGAATGAAACTGGACCATTGTCTAACCCCATATACAAAGGTAAACTCAAAATGGATCAAAGACCTGAATGTAAGTCAGGAAACCATTAAACTCTTGGAAAAAAATATAGGCAAAAACCTCTTAGACATAAACATGAGTGATCTCTTCTTGAACATATCTCCCCGGGCAAGGAAAACAACAGCAAAAATGAGCAAGTGGGACTGCATTAAGCTGAAAAGCTTCTGTACAGCGAAAGACACCATCAATAGAACAAAAAGGAACCCTACAGTATGGGAGAATATATTTGAAAATGACAGATCCGATAAAGGCTTGACATCCAGAATATATAAAGAGCTCACACGCCTCAACAAACAAAAAACAAATAACCCAATTAAAAAATGGGCAGAGGAACTGAACAGACAGTTCTCCAAAAAAGAAATACAGATGGCCAAGAGACACATGAAAAGATGCTCCACATCGCTAATTATCAGAGAAATGCAAATTAAAACTACAATGAGGTATCACCTCACACCAGTAAGGATAGCTGCCATCCAAAAGACAAACAACAACAAATGTTGGCGAGGCTGTGGAGAAAGGGGAACCCTCCTACACTGCTGGTGGGAATGTAAATTAGTTCAACCATTGTGGAAAGCAGTATGGAGGTGCATCAAAATGCTCAAAACAGACCTACCATTTGACCCAGGAATTCCACTCCTAGGAATTTACCCTAAGAATGCAGCAATCAAGTTTGAGAAAGACAGATGCACTCCTATGTTTATCGCAGCACTATTTACAATAGCCAAGAATTGGAAGCAACCTAAATGTCCATCGGTAGATGAATGGATAAAGAAGAAGTGGTACATATACACAATGGAATACTACTCAGCCATAAGAAGTGGAAAAATCCAACCATTTTCAGCAACATGGATGGAGCTGGAGAGTTTTATGCTCAGTGAAATAAGCCAAGCGGAGAAAGAGAAATACCAAATGATTTCACTCATCTGAGGAGTATAGGCACAAAGGAAAAACTGAAGGAACAAAACAGCAGCAGAATTACAGAACCCAAAAATGGACTAACAGGTACCAAAGGGAAAGGAACTGGGGAGGATGGGTGTGCAGGGAGGGATAGGGGGGGGGGGAAGAAGAAGGGGGGTATTAAGATTAGCATGCATGGGGGGGAGGGAGCAAGGCGAGGGTGGGCTGCACAACACAGAGAGGACAAGTAGTGACTCTACAACATTTTGCTAAGCTGATGGACAGTAACCGTAATGTGGTTGTTAGGGGGGACCTGATATAGGGGAGAGCATAGTAAACATAGTATTCTTCATGTAAGTATAGATTAAAAATTAAAAAAAAAAAAAAAAGGAAAGAAAGAAAGAAAGAAAAGGGGGATTACTTCTTAACAGGATAAAACTATTGGTAAATCAAAGATCAACGCATGCTTTAAATATCCTTAATGTTGATCACTTAAAGGGTGTCAGATGATCAGCTATAGAGGTACTCTTTTCTGATAATATTCCTTTCTCTTAATTAAAAAAAAAAAAAAAGCAGTTACTGGTGCTGACCTCCAATGAGTTCTGCACAGTGGTATAGAGGGCATGTCAAAGTGTGGGCAAAGGGTCTGTTTGTTTCTACGCAGAAGATCAAGGCCTAGCTTGGATACCCAGGAAATGAACTAAGATACGATATGAGGAGGAGCTTCTGACATCAGCACTCTCTGGAGGACTTGTGCCGGGGGATGATCATCAAAACGCCTCCACAGGGATCCGGACGATGCTGCGGTTGTGGCTGCATCCAGCCCACCGTCTCCTGGACTTGCCATAAGAATGAGGAGGGAAATGTCTAGGCTGGCATGTGCATACAGTGAGACAACGAATTTGACCGGATCTGTACTGTTGGAACTCAACCAGGAGTTGGGAGGGGTGCAAGTTGTAGCACTCCAAAATCTCATGACTATAGACTATCTATGGTTAAAAGAACATATGGGATGTGAACAGATCCCAGAAATGGGCTGCTTTAATTTGTCTGATGGTTCAAGTACAGTTGGACAATATTCATCATATCATAGATAAATTTTCACAAATGCCTAGGGTGCCTAAATGGTTTTCTTGGCTTCACTGGAGATGGATGGTAATTATAGATTTGCTTTGTTTATGTCACCGTATTCCTATTATGTTAATATGTGTGTGCAAATTAGTTAGTAGTTTAAAACCTATACATACTTAAGGTACTATACAAGAAGATATGTCAAAGAAATAATCAATCCTCCCAAGTTTCCTTCATATGCTACATCTATAGCTTTTCTTCTTCCTTCCTAATTACAACCCTTAAATAGAATTCGTGCCTCATATCGAATTTACCGAGTATCATAATTCCTCCAGGTGGTAAAGATACCTCGAGACAAGTGCTGGGCATAGAAGCCACAGGGCATAAATCTGCAAAGAAGTAAAAAGCTAACCTTTGCAAACAATATGGCTTCTCTCTCACTTACCAACTTTACATTTCCCTGTATGGCCCCGGAAGATGACTGGTTAGCCAGAGACGGGTAAGATTCCTCAAGGGAGGAACAACCTAAGACAGGCACAGTCGCAGGGGGGCCATCAGGTGAGAATTTGGGGATCAACAGAGGTGAGGCTCAGAACCTCACCCTCTCTGCTTTGAGAGAAATCTTCTGCATCCGTGGATGTCTTGCTGCCCTTGTCTAGCCTGGATTAATACTTAGTCCATAGGCACACACCTGATCATCTGATCATCTACATTTGCCTTCTTACAGCACTAAACTATGTTTTCTACCTTTATCTTGCATCTACCTACCACTTCAGCATTTTATTAAAAATAAAAATAATAATAATAAAAGGAGAAATGTGGGATCCACATATAAATCAAGTACAAAAATCAAACGAATATTCATATTTGACCTGATTGTTTATAGGTCATATTGCATGATCAAAACCGAAAGTTTCTGTGATGACTGCCCTTGTACTGTTCACCATGTAAGAATTTATTCACTATGTAAGAATTCGTTCACCATGTAAGAACTTGTTCGTTATGCTTCAGAAGATTGGAGACTGACGAGAATTAGGCTTGAGATGGATTAATGATTGTACATTGAGCGTTGACCCCAGTATACTGAATTTTATTGTTGTTAACAACCATTTGATCAATAAATATGAGAGATGCCCTCTCAAAAAAAAAAAAAAGAAAGAAATAGAATTGATATGCCATGAAATCAGAGAAAATGGAATTGTATAAAATTGTCAATTAAAACAAAGAAGATAGAAAAAGTGGAAGACACAAAAGAAACAAATAATAAGTGCTACAAATGGAAATAAGTACAAATAGGGTGGATGCTAATAATAAACCTGTATCAATAATCATCATAAATATCAATGGCCTAGATTAAGTAATTAAAATGTAGAGATTGTCAGAGTGGATGAAAAAAAATGAAACCCAACCATGTGTTGTCTAAAAGAAACACACTTTAAATGTAAAGCAGATATATTAAAAATAATGGAATGAGAAAAGATATACCCTGCTAAGGCTTAGCAATGTAAAGCTGGAGTTACTATTTAGTTTCAGACAAAGAAGATTTCAGAGCAAGGAAAATTATCAAGGATAACAAGGGGAATTATATAATGATAAAAAGATGAATACATGACAACACTTAATTGTGTATGTACCTAATAGAGCATTAAAATATATAAGGCAATAAATGATAGAACTGCAAGGAGAAATATATGGATCCATTATTATAGTGAGACTGTAACACTCTTCTGACAGGAATTGGGAGGTCCAGTGGGCAGAAAATCAGTAATGACATAGTTGCATTGAATAGCATCATCAATCAACTGGGTCTCATTCACATTTCTAAAATACTTTATCCAGTAATAGCAGAATACACATTCTTCTCAAGCTCACTTGGAACATTCACCAAGATAAACCACACTGTGGGCCATAAAATATACCTCAACAAATTTAAAAGAATAGAAATCATACAAAGTAAACTTTTAGGGCAAATGGAATTAAACCAGCATTCTAGCCCAAGATGGTAACATAGAAGTCTCCTGAACTCACCTTTTCCCACTGATACATCAAAAACACGTGGAACAATTCCTTGTGAAAGAAATCCTGAAACTAGCTTTGTGCCTCTATACATTAGGCAAATGGGAAAAAACCAACACTGAAATGGGTAGGAAAGGTTGAGATGCACCCTTTCCATGAACCTCACTCCTAGCACATCAGCATACAATCAGAAGGGATATTGAAACTCCCAGATTCACCCTGAGGAGCAAAAGGTTTGGACAAAACATCTAGCATCCCAGCTTCTAAAACTTCTGCCTGCGGGTTGGGCCTCCAAAACATCTAGCTCCAAAAGCCAACAGGGCCTGTGTCCTTAAGATCCACAAGCCTATAGCAAAGAAACAGTTCAGAATGGCCTTGTGAGGGTTTGCTATGACTATTCACCCAGGGCTCAGCACAGAGGTATCAGACAGAAATTACCATCTCTCAGTCTTTCACTGAAAGAGATCTAATTGTACATCTTAAAGGCTGCAGACAGGGTAAGTCTCCTAATTTAGCACATATCTAGGGGTTGATTGTGATCCTCCTTAGAGATCAGAGAGCCACCTCTACAATTTCCCTCTGTCCCACTCCAGGTGGCTGGTATCTCCTTGAAAGGAACTTGTGCACAATCTGGTACCCTGGGTTCTACAGCTGCCATTCAGAGAATACACAATTTGATTGCATGACTCTGGTGCCCAGTGGGGTTTACACTCACTTGTGATTGCCATGGGAAAATAGCAAACAAACAGTTCTTAACCAGGTATCCTCCCAGGGCTCAGAACAGAGCCAGCAGTCAGAAACAGCCATCTCCCTGTCTTTCCATAGAAGAGGCATATTTGCATCTTACAAACTGCAGATGGAAGGTCAGGCTTCTGACCTTACACACACCTTGGGGCTGACTCCAATCCTTTCTGGAAACTGGGGAAGCCTGTGGGTGCTGTCTCCAAGTTTCCATCTGACCAGCTCCAGGCCACTGGTATCTCCCTGAAAAAAAGCTTGTGCCCATGTTTGGTGCCTAGTTCTTTACAGCTGTCATCAAGGTGATGCAACCCCTTAATCAGCTGGCTGTGGTGGCCAGCAGGGCTTTAGTTCCAGGTCTCACAGTGCTATAGAAAACAAATAAACACTTCTTAACAAGCTACCATCCCAGTGCTCAGTGCAAAAGGAGCAGAGAGAAACACACATCTAGTTTTTCCCTGAAAGAGACCTATTTGCATGTTTTAAAAACTGCTGCCTGAGGATCTAGCTTTCAATTTAGCACACATATGGGGACAAACTGATCTTCCAGAGACCAGGGAAGCCAGCAGATACTATCTCTACATTCTCTTTGTAACCCAAACTAAATCTCCAGTATCTACCTGGAAGGAGCTTGTACACATGTCAGATACCCCAGCTTTCGTGGCTGCCACCTAGAGGAAGCACCCCTTTTTTACCTGGCTTTGTTGGCCAGGAGGGCTTGCATTTGCAGGTTCCACAGCACTGCAGAAAACAAATAAACAGTTCTTAACCAGCTATTGCCACAGGACTCAACTCAGAAGAAGATAGAAATGCCCCTCTCCTACCCTTTCCCTGAAAAATACCTATTTGTACAATTTAAAAGCTGTTGTTTGAGAGTCTGGCTTGTAATAAGACTAAATATAAATGCTGACTGAGATTCTCCTCTTTGGGGCACTGACAGGTAATAGCATCCCTTCAACCACTGGAAGCCACTAAAAACAAAGAAGGCATTTTGGACAATCACAAAGGTTTGAAAGACAACCAAGAGTTCAGGCCAGGCTGAACAATAAGGTTTATCCCCTATACAAGACCACTCCATCAAGGCAGAGAAAGGTAGATGTTTTATCTAATGTGCAGAAACCAAAACAGAAAGTAAAGGAAAATGGAGAAACAGAAGAATATATCCCAACAAAAGAAAAAGATAAAACTCCAGGGACAAAACTTAATGAAATAGAAGTAAGTGATTTACCTGGTAAAGAGTTAAAAATAATGGTGATAAAGATTTTTACTGAGGTCAGGAAAACAATGCATGAACAAAGAATCTCAACAGAAAGAAAATATAATAAAGGATCAAACAGAAATTGCAGAACTGAAGAATACAATAACTGAATGAAAAATTCAATAGCAGGGCTCAACAACAGACCCTATCAAGCAGGGGAAAGGATCAGCAGAATTGGAGAAAGGGCAATGGGATTCATCCAGAGAAGGAAAGAGAAAAAAGAGTGTAGGTAGTTTAAAGTGCTTATATAACTTTACAGTTAGAAGATTGCATACCAATATTCACATTATTGAGGTCCCTGAAGGAGAAGAGAGAGAAAGGAGCAGAAACCGTATTCAATGAAATAAAGGTGAAAACTTTCTTAACATGGAGAAGGAAGCATACATCCATTTCCAGGAAGCCCATAGAGTTCCAAAAAGATGAATTCAAAGAGACTCAGACCAAGACACATTATAATTAGTTAAAGTTAAAATCAAGGAGAGAATATTATAAGCATCAACAGAAAAAACCTGTTACATACAAATGAACTACCATAAGACAATCAGTAGAAACTTTGAAGGCCAGAAAGAAACATGATATATTGTAAGTGCTAAAAAAAAAACTACCAACCAGAACATTTACTGGACAGAGTTGTTCTTTGGAATAGAAGGAGATATTAAGAGTTTCCAAGAGAAACAAAAGCTAAAGGAGTGCATTACCACTAGACTGGCCTTTCAAGAATTGTTAAAGGTGCTTCTTCGAGCTGAAATGAAAGGACATTAATTGGTAACAGGAGAACATGTGAAAGTATAAATCTCACTGGTAAAAGTAAGTATATAGTTAAATTCCAAATACCCTAATGTTGTAATGGTGGTGGGTAAATTGCATATAAAATTACATATAAAGACAAAAGTAGTTAAAATAACATCACTACAATAATTTGTTAATGGATACACAAGGCAAAGAAGTAAATTGTGACATTGAAAACAAAATATGGAAGAGGAGTAAAAATATAGAGCTTTAGTATGCACTTGAAATTAAGTTGTTATCTGCTTAAAACTGTTATTAATGTAAGATGTTTTTCATAAGCCTCATGGTATCACAAAGCAAAAGCCTATAATAGATACACAAAAGAAATAGAGAAAGGAATTTGAGCATACTATTACAGAAAAGCATCAAATCATAAAGAAAGAGACAAAAATAAGAAGAAAGGAGCAAATGAATTATAAAACACCCAGAAAACAATGAACAAAATGGCAACAGTAAGTCCATACCTATCAATAATTATTTTAAATGTAAATAGACTGAACTCATTTATCAAAAAACACAGAGTGACTGAAGGATAAAAAAACAAGACCCCACTATATGCTGACTACAGGAGACCCATTTCAGCTTTAAGGACACACACACTGAAAGCGAAGGGATGAAAAAGATATTGCATGCAAATGGAAACCAAATGAAAGCAAGGGTAGCTGTGCTTATATGTGACAAAATAGATGCTATGCCAAAAATCATAAGAATTAAAGACCTTTATATAATGATAAAGGGGTCAACCCAACAAGAGGATGTAGGAGGACCTAAATATATAAAGCAAATATTAACAGACATGAAGGGAGAAACAGACAACAATACAAAAATAGTAAGGGACTTCAATACCCCACATTCAACAATGTGATCTTTGAGAGAAAATCAGTAAGAAAACACCCGATTTAAGTTACACATTAGGTCAAATGACTTAACAGATATTTCCAGAAAATTCTGTCCAACATCACTGAAAGGAAAGGAGCGACACACAGCAGCAATTCACCAGAGAATTCCGCCTTATTAGGGAAAGGTGCTGGGTTATATAGCAAGGGGCATGGGGTGATTGTGGTGTTACTTCTACGGGGCTGGTGGCTGTTGGCTAGGTGCTGGGATTGGGAGGGGGGCGAGAGGTGATTGGGCTTCAGGTGGCACCGGTGGGAACTGAGGACCCCGAAGAGAAGCCGGAAGTTTGCCATCTTACTGGTGGGGGCCCTTCATTCCCCCCTTTCTCCTCTATGGGGTTGTGGACGTTGCTTTCTCTCTGGCTGCTTCCTGCTGAACAGGGGCGGAGAAGGGAGTGAGGGCTTGAGGATTGGGAGGAAAGAGTTGATAGGACTCCCCACAGTAAGAATGAGTAGATGTGGACTTCTTCAGGTTTGGAAATCAATGAAGGTTCCCTGTAACCATAGGTTGAGGACCTGTTGATTCCAATGGTGCCAAGAGGATATGGGTGTCAGGAGCCAGGCATCTAGTGGAGAGAGGGGTCCATCTCAGCGTGTGGTGAGGAGGTCACGTGAGGGTGAGGGATCTTCTGTGGCCAGAAGCTGGTAGTTCCTGTGTAAAAGCTGGTTGAAAGCTTGATTAGAGATTTTTCCGACATGGGATTTGATGAACTTTATTATACAGGGTAAGAAGAGACAGGCGAGAAGAATGATTATTATGGGGCCTGCAATGGGCCAGAGCCAGGTGAGGAGGGGGTTTGTTAGTATTGAAGAGAATGGGTTGGAATTGGAAGCAGAGTGGAGGCTGGAGGCAAAGGTCAGTGACTTTGGTGATGTCAGTTTCTAGAATGCCGGATTCATTGATGTAATAGCAGCACTCTTCCTGGAGGAAGACGTAGGTGCCGCCCTTCTCAGCTGTAAGCAGATCTAGGGCCCGCCAGTTTTGAAGGGTGATCTTAGCTAGCGAAGTGACCTGTCTTTGGAGAGAGGCTAGGGAATTGGCAGTGGATGTCAGGGCACCCTCAAGTTTGGCGTTGAGATCTCTAACTGCCCATAGAGAGTGACCCAAGGCTTCTCCCCAAAACCCTGCGCCAATGGCTGAGGTGATCAAAGAGATACCGACCATGATGGGAAGGAAAGCAGCTCTTTTTGTGCACGAGGGCAAGGGAGGTTGGAGCTCAAGAAATTCTGCCATGCTGTAAAGTGTAAGCTGTGGGATTAGGGTGACGAGAATGCAGGGTGTATCGGAGTTGAGAGGCAGTGAGTTGAAAAGACTGCCATTACACCAAAAGAAGTGTCCCGGTTATGTAAATGTCTTAGAGCCGGAGGTAGGGGTGTGGAAAGAGAGGCAGTGAAGTGCGCTGGAGGGGGGTGGAGTTGGGCCTACACAGTGGTGGATGGTGAGATTATCTGCGTATTCTGGTTCCCATAGGGGTATGTCTGCCAGGGGGCAGAGGGGTTGTCTTTCTGCATGGAAGGAGTAGTTGGAAATATTAAGGGGCATGGCGGCCAGCAGTGGGCGCTGTAGTGATGCACACAAGAAACAATTGGCGGTGTTAAGGGTGTGGTTGAGAAAGATGGTGGTGTCCTGAATAAGCTGTAACGTAGAGTAGGAGAAATGGGAAGAGGGGCGGGGATAAGAAGATGAAGAGGCGCCGTCAAGAGTTTGGATAATGACTTTTTCAGAATGTCTGATATCTGATGCAACTTGAGAGATCTGGGAATGAGAGGGAACATACTTTTGAGAGATATGAAGGGTACCGTGGGGGATCGAGGACCCCCCCGTAGTAAACTGAGGCTGTGACTCCGGCGGCCCATCGAGAGTCCCAGGTATCTGGGATTGATAAGGAGAATGAGCCATTGGGATATTTCATGAAATGGTTGGAGGAGTAATACTGTGGGAACTGGAAGTTACCCATGTAGTGAATGGCGCAGGACCAGTAGGGACATCTCCTGTAGGTGTCTGGCTATCGCCTGCAATAGGCTTGTTTTTGGTCATAGAGGAAGCAGAGGTAGGGAGAATAAGGGTAGCTGCTAGTGAACACTTCGGTGGAGGGAGGAAAGTGGAGGTATAAAGGCTCAGAGCAGCTTTTCAGAGGGCAGTCTGGTGTGGCAATGAGGGCAGTAACTTTTGTTTGATGCTGTGTGTAAGTCTGTCTGAGTTTGAATCGCCATACAAAGGAGGCTGGGGTGGTGGGGAAGACAATAAGAATGAGGGAAAAAAAGCGAGAGAGCAGTAAAGGAGGAAAAAGTCATGATTCAGGTATGGATGGCAAAGGGGGTGAATGGGATTCTGTAAGAAAGAGGACAGTAAGGTCAGGAGTCTGCAGGGAGGGAGAGTCTGTAAGCTTTTGTAGGTTAAGAGATCTTTTAGGTAATGTGGGGACAGAATGGTAAGGGGTGCCCTGAATGTCAGTTTATGAGCTGCTTTCTGCAAGAGCTGTCTAGCGGCTAATGCTAGTAGGCAGGGGGCCCATCTCCGAACTGTGGGGTCTAATTGCTTGGAGAGATAAGCTACTGGGGCAAAGGATGGGCCATAATATTGGCCTAGGACTCCTAGAGCTTGACTGGACCTCTCATGAATGTATAATGAGAAGGGCTTCGACAAATCAGGAAGATGGAGAGCTGGCACTTCCACAAGGGCTTGACGGAGCTTAAAGAAGGAGTGTCAGGGTGAGAAGGATAATGGTTCTTTAGGGGGGCCCTTGCTGAGGTCGTATAGGGGTCTTGACAACAGGGAGAAGTTAGGGATCTACGCTCTAAAATATCTAGCCAGGCCTAGAAAGGAAAGGTTCTGTCTTGGTTTTAGGAACGGGCAGGTCAGAGAGGAGCCGTTTTCTGTCTAAGGTAATGGACTTTCTTTGTTGAGATACAAGGAATCTGAGGTAAGTGACAGGAGGGGAAGAGATTTGAGCTTTGACGGGGGATACTCGGTAACCTCTGGAAGCTAGAAGGTTAAGTAGGAAGGCAGTGTCAAGTTGAGACTGTTCCCACGAGGGACTGCAGAGTAGAAGATTGTCCATGTATTGTAATAAGGTGGACTTGGAGTGATCATGATGAAACTGTTTGAGGTCCTGAGCTAGGACCTGTATAAAAATATGGGGACTATCTCAGAAGCTTTGTGGCAAAACTGTCCAAGTGAATTGTTCAGAATGTCTTGTGTATGGGTCCATCCAGGTGAAGGCGAAAAAATCTTGTGAGGAGGGTCCAGAGGGATAGGAAAAATGCGTCTTTGAGATCTAGGACTGAGAAGTGGGAGGCCGAGGCAGGGATCTGCGATTAAAGGGTGTACGGATTTGGAACTAAGGGATGGATAGGGACAACAGCCATGTTGATGAGGCGAAGGTCTTGGACAAGGCGGAAAGATCTGTTGGTTTTTTTAACAGCTAATATGGGGATATTAAATGGGGAGTGAGTGGGTCTGAGGTAATTTTTGTTTAAGAGATCTTGAATGATGGGTTGGAGGCCTATGAGGGCTGAAGTGGTTAGGCGGTATTGGGCCTGACAGATATACTGAGAAGGGTCACATAATTTGATAGAGGCAGGAGGACATAGAGCCACGGAGGGTTTTGTAATGTCCCAAACTTTGGGATTTACAGGGTGTATGAGGGTGGAACTGGAGCTTTCATTGGGTAGAGGGGGGTCGTCGGCTATGAGGGCCATCAGAAAGGGAGTACTGGGGGCTGTGGGAGTGGATATAGTTATGGAAACGTGGAGGAGAGAAAGGATGTCCCGTCCTAGTAAAGGGATGGGACACTGGGGCATAACCAGGAAGGAGTGTGAGAAAGGTATGGGATTGTCTTGCATTGTACATAAAGGGGGAGGGGGGTTTAATGGGAAAATCTGTTTACCTCTTACCCCGACTATAGTAGTAATGGCTGGCATGGTAGGGCCCCGGTATTCTCGCAAGACTGAGAAGGTGGCTCTTGTATCTTGGAGGAAGGAGATGGGGCGACCGTCTACTGTTAAAGTATCCCTGGTCTCCTGTTTGGTGATGAAAATGGTCGGGCGAGAAGCCCCCGGGCCCCCTCAATCTTCTTCTGCCAGCCCCACTATGGCACGCTTAGGATAGGGGTTCTTCATCCAGCCTCCCCTTCGGGTGGTTGGGCAATCAGACCCCCAGTGGCCCTTTTTGTGGCATCTGGGGCATGGGGTGGTAGGAGATCTGGGGGAGGGGCATGCCCTTGACCAATGTCCCTTTCTTCCACACTTGAAACAAGCTCCTGGGGGGGGCTTGTTAGTAGAGGGGCGCCCAGGTTGTGGTTTTATCAGCTGGGCCAACATTTGAAAATTGGCCTGATCAGCCTTTTGTTTATGGCGTTCTTTCTCCTCCTCCTGGTTATGGAAGACTTTAAAGGCCACTGTTAGGATCTCAATCTGTGGGGTAGCGGGGTCCTGTTCTAACTTTTTGAGTTTAGCTTTAATGTTGGGGTAGCTTTGAGCTAGGAAGTATGTCATAAGGACATGTTTTCCTTCAGGTGTTTCTGGTTCTAGGCTGGTATACTGTAATAGGGCTTGAGTGAGTCTGTCTAAGAACTCGGAGGGGGTTTCGTCTCTCTTTTGAATTATGTCTTGGAGCTTTTGAAAACTGACTACTTTATGAGCTGCCTTTTTCAGACCTGCTATTAAGCAGGAGGCAAAAAATATCTCGAGAGTAGAGACCTATGGCGGTGTTATAATCCCAGTTGTGGGTCTTGTTCGGGGACAGCAGTGAGGCCAGGGGGATAGGTGGGGTCAGTCCTGTAGGTTTCGGTAGCGTGTGTCTGGGCAAAGTCCCATACTCATCTATGCTCTTCAGGGAGGAGAGTATTGGCCAGGAGCATGAAAATGTCATGATGCGTGAGGCTGTAAGACTGGAGGGTCCATTGAAACTCCCTGATATATGTCGTGGGATCGATCAGTGGAAAAGGAACCTACACGTTTCTCTAGTTGGGCTAAATCTCCTAAATGCCTTTGGATCCTGCTACCTCCAGGAGGGGGGCGTTAATTTTGGGAGGTTCTCGGGACCAAGTCTGAGGGGGACTGAAGGGTTCTGGCTCAGTCTGTGGGGGAGTGACGCGGTCTAGCTGCGCCTATTCAAGCAGGTCCTGAAGTGCGGAACAGGGGCAAAGAAAATAAAGAAAGATAGAATCAGACCCATGTGTTGCCAGCCTGCAGCCCAGCTGCTTGCCTCTGCTGCTTTAGTTGGGCTTGAACTCTTGACTCTGAGGTTAATAGTCCCATGCTCTACTAACTGAGCTACAGCAGGGCTCCAGTTAATTGCTTATGGAATGTTCTTTGTTCTCCATTCCTGCCACATCGGCAAGTGGGGGAAGGGCATATCTAGAAGCAGGGGCGGTGTTTCTACACATCTTCAAGGTCTCCCTATTTTCAGAGTGAGGAGTCTTGGCAAGATATGTTTTGGTGGACAGATAACTTCTAAGGACTGCACCAGTTGTTCTCTAGCTTGTGCTTTCCCATGCTGCATTCAGACATGGGGGAAGGTGCTTTCCCATTCTCCCTACAAACATGTGAGAAGACAAAGGCGGTCCCTAACAGGGGAGAAACAGGTGATGAGGGCAAAGACGGAGGAGGCCCCTGGGACCTAGTTAAAGGGGGGGCTGAAGTCTCAGGCTTAATCTGCGGGGGACGAAGGTGGAGGAGGTGAGATGGGGAGGAGATGGTGGGGGAGGAAGGGAGAAGGGCTGTTGTAGGAGAAGAAGGGGAAGGGAGTGAACGGGAGGCTTCTGCGGGGGCGGCGGCTTGCAGGTTAGGAGAACTTGGGAGGGGGCGGGGGGAGGAGGAGGCGGAAAGCTTTGATATAGGGAATCTCCTTCCATTTTTTCAGGTGCTGGCAGTAGTTAAAGAGATTGCGAGTGATGTTAGAATCAAGAGTTCCCCCTGCGGGTCATTGGTTGTTATTGTCTAGGGGGTATGTCGGCCAATCTTGGGAGCAGTATTTACAGAGAAGTTTTGGTTTTATATCAGGCATCAGGGAGAGGGTAGCCAGATGCTTAAGCAGGCATTCAAGAGGTGAACTTTCAGGGAGGGATGAGGAGGCTCCCATGGCTAAAGGACAGAGAAGGAGACAAACAGGGGAAGACAAACGGAGATCCTTGGACTGGAAGCAGACCACAAGGAGACAAAGGTCATCCCCGATGATCCTTGGTGGTCTGCGGAAACTCGAATACGAGTCAGAATTTCTTAGGAAGTGTGGGTCGTCACCCAGACTTCCCTAAGAAGGCAGAGTGCCAGAATCACGAGGTACCTAGCGCTAGGAATTTTCGGCAGACAGAACGGATTTCGGTGGACAGAACAGAAGGAGGAGGGGGGAAAAAAGGGAGCGTTCTCATCTGCAAAGGAGTCACCTCATTTATGGCTGTTGGAGGGGGGCCTTAAGGTCAGATGTGAAGGCCTGAGGTGGGGATTTATGGCTGTTGGAGGAGGGGCCTGAGGGTCCACACAGCCGTGAAGGCCTGAGGTGGGGAGAGTTCCCTCCTCGTCCCCGAGCGTCAGGGCCTTGCCGGACGATCACGGTCAATGGCACTGCGATAGCTCAGGGAAGAGTGGCCCACCCCGGGAAAATTTTGCTTAAAAAGTTTCGGCACTGATGGAAGGTACGGTGGGTGTGTTTATGACTGTTGGAGGAGGGGCCTGAGGGTCCACCGCTGCCGTGAAGGCCTGAGGCGGGGCTTTATGACTGTTGGAGGAGGGGCCTGAGGGTCCACCGCAGCCATGAAGGCCTGAGGCGGGGAGAGTTCCCTCCTCATCCCCGAGCGTCAGGGCCTTGCCGGACGATCACGGTCAATGGCACTGCAATAGCTCGGGGAAGAGTGGCCCACTCTGGGGGGAAACTTACCTAAAGGCCAGAGAGGAGTGTGATGAGCCAGCACTGGAAAAAGAGAACGAGGGCAAGCTGCTGCTGGTGTCGGGGGGAAGACGGGGCCCAGTTGGGGTGTCCCGTCTCCTGGGTTTCAGCACCAATGAAAGGAAAGGAGCTACACACAGCAGCAATACACCGGAGAATTCCACTTTATTAGGGAAAGGTGCTGGGTCATATAGGAAGGGGCATGGGTTGATTGTGGTGTTACTTCTACGGGGCTGATGGCTGTTGGCTAGGTGCTGGGATTGGGAGGGGTGCGAGAGGTGATTGGGCTTCAGTTGGCGCCAGCGGGAACTGAGGACCCCGAAGAGAAGCCAAAAGTTTGCCATCTTACTGGTGGGGGCCCTTCAACCACCAGAATAAATTTTCTTCTTAAGTGCATATGGAACATTCTCCAGGATATATCATATGTTAGGCCACAAAACAAGTCTTAAGGAATTGAGAATGTTGAAATTGTTAAGCAGGAAAATAGATATGAGTGGAGTGAAAAGAGAAAAATGCCAGGGAGTCCACTAAAAAGACCCAAAGTTAATTAATTAAAACTCCAAAAGCCAGGAGCAACTTGGTCTGGGATGTTTGAATATTCCCCAGATAAAGGAAGGTACCTCAGCATAGCCCACATCTTTACTGTGTTAATCATGCAGACCCAGCCATAAACAACATAGCAAAAGGCAGAAGGATTTCATCTTAAAAATTTGTATTTTAATACCCAGGAAGTTAAAATTGTAAGATTCTTAACTTACTCTTTAGCAAATAGACAATAACTCAGCCCACCTTGGGGGCTGGGCAGGCAATCTGATATGCTCCCAGACCAAGACAACGGGTATCCCAGGGAGAAGTCAGAGCAGGAAGTTCCTTGCATTAAGTTAATTCTAAGTATTCAAACACCACTTAACAAGTCTGCACCCCCAGACCTTAGTCACATTCCTAAAGAATTCTTAAAGGAGGAACCCTCAACCTTTTGGGGCGCTCCTCTCTCTGAGGTCGCCCACACATTCTAAGTGCGTAACCTTTTAACTTTAAACTCTCTCTTGTCAAACCTTTCAGGGTGCCTCTCCTTGCTGAGGTGGCCTGTACTTTGTCTCTCTTTAAGTAACTTTAAATAAAACTTACTCTGCTTCACTATTGTGTCTCTGCCCTTCAATTCTTTGTTGTGACAGGGACACGGACAGAGGAAAATACACAACGCTCCCTCAACAAAATCATACCAGGCATCTTTTCCAACCACAATGGTATAAACCTAGAAATCAATTTTAAGAAGAAAACCATAAAAGTCACAAATATTGTGGAGATTAAATACCATGCTACTGAACAACTTGTAGTCAAAGAAGAAATCAAAAAACATCTTGAGACAATGAACTTGAAAATGCAATATTTATGAGATGCAGCAAAAGCAGTTCTAAAAGAAATTTACAACCAATACCTCACAAATACAAAGATCATAAGAACTATGAAAAACTAAATGCCAACAAATGTACAACTTAGAAGAAATGGATAAATTCCTAGAAACATACAACCTACAATAGCTGAATCAAGAACAAACAGAAAATCCGAACACATTGATTACTAGTAAGGAGATTTGATCAGTAATTAAAAATCTCCCAAAAAAGAGCTCTAGGATCAGATGGCCTCACTGTGAATTCTACCAAACATTCAAAGAATTAATACCAGTCCTTGTCAAACTCCTCTAAAAAATAGAAGAGGAAAGAATATTACCAAACATATTTTATGAGGCCCTGATACCAAAACCAGAGAGACACTACAAAAAAAGAAAATTACAGGGCAATACACCAAATGATATAGTGCAAAAATCCTCAATGAAATATTAGCAAACTGAATTCAACACTATATCATGAACAAGTGAGATTTATTTTATGGATGCAAAGATGGTTCAAAGTCCATAAATCAATATGATACATCAATATTTTAAAAACAAAGGATAAAAATCATGTGATTGTCTCAATGGTTGCAGAGAAAGCATTTGACAAAACTCAACATCCATTCAAATAAAAACTCTCAACAAACTGGGTATAGAGGGAACATACCTCACCATAATAAAGGCCTATATAACAAATCCACAGCTAACATCATATTCAATGGCACAAAGCTGAAAGCTTTTCCTCTAAGATCAAGAACAAGACAAGGATACTCACTCTTGCCACTTTTATTCAGCATAGGACTGGAATTCCTAACCACAGCAATCAGGCAAGAAAAATAAATAAAAGGCAACCAAATTGAAAAGAAAGATGTAACATTGTTTATTGCAGATGACATATTGCATATAGAAAACCCTAAAGATTTACCAAAAAAAAAACCTCGAAGTAATAAATGAATTCAGTAAAATTTCAGGATACAAAATCAGTTTACAGAAATCAGTTGCATTTCTATACATCAATAAGGAATGATCAAAAAGAAAACAATCCTATCTACAATTGCATGAAAAAGAATGATATGCCTGGGAATAAACTTTACCAAACAGGTGAAATATCTGTACACCAAAAATTAAAAGATTGATGAAAGAAATTGAAAAGATGCAAATAAATGGAAAGAAATTCCATGTTTATGGATTGGAAGAATTAATATTCTCAAGATATCTATACTACCCAAAGCAATCTACAGATTCAATGCAATCCCTATCAAAATTTGAATGGCATTTTTCACAGAAATAGAACAAAAAAAATCCTAAAATGTGTATGGAACCACAAAATACCCTGAAAATCCAAAGTAATCTTCAGAAAGAACAAAGCTGGAGACATTGTGCTTCCTTATTTTAAACTACACTACAAAGCTATAATAATCAAAACAGTATGGTATTGGCATAAAAACAGACACACAAAACAATGGAGCAGAATCCAGAGCCCAAAAATAAAGTGACATATATATGGTCAATTAATTTAGGACAAAGGAGCCAAGAATATAAAATGGATAAAGGAGAGTCTCTTCAAAAAATGGTGTTGGGAAGACTGGGCAGCCACATGCAAAATAATGAAACCAGACCACTAGTTTACACCATACATAAAAAATCAACTAAAATTAATTAAAAACTTGAACTTGGTGAGGTGTGCCATGAGGCCTCAGACCCTCTGTTGCAAACTGTGAGCTAGTTATTCACATGTGGGAAGCCTGAAACACTGCTGACTGTACCTTGCGTTAGTGTGTTATGATCCCATCTTGTAGTAACATGGCTACTGGATTCCCCAATAGTAAAGTTAGGGTCAAGGCTATGTAGCACATTGACCTTCAGTGTAAGAAAAGCCTGCCTATGAATACTTTTAAGTCCATTGTGCTTGCTATGGCATACGCTTGTTTGAGTCACACCTTTCTCATTATCATATGCCCCCTCCTGCCCTCTAGGCTATATTAGCAAATGTGGTGGGAAGCAGACCAGGCTGTTGCAGTCCTGATTATTGATATCCTGATGTTCCTACTGGTATTTTACCATTTGTGCATAATCTACTATGCATCCAAAGGCTACCAGAGTTATTCCTATGCAGGCATTCCAAACCTGGATGACTAATACCCACCGTAACCCTGAGGAGGCAAGTCACAAATGGGACTAAGCCTAGCTTATGACAGTAAGTAGCAACTATGGCTAAGGGCTAAGGAATTTTACTGTTTGCAAATTTTTAACAAATCAGTGGCCAAATTGTATGATTCCATTCTAAAGATGTCAACTGAGCTTACAATTAGATAATTAGGACAAGCTCTATTTTTCATCTCCTCACTCCAGCAGAAGCTCCTCAGAAGTTTTTCCCAATGAATATGTATCATGGAAGTGTAGCGCTGTTAATTGTATGGGAAAGCAGGATGTTATTCCATAGTGGAAAGAGTCACTGCCACCCTTTTCAGAGTTGAACCTTTCTTTTAAAATAGTTCCATGGTGTTGTGCCTAAAGTTGTGAATCCCAGAAGACCACCAAGGAGCCAACACCAATGTAAAGCAAAGAGCCTTTATTCGAGCTCGCTCGAGCTCAATCTCTCATCTGCACCAACACAGTGACAAGATAGCAGAGAAAGAGCCCGAGTTTCAAAAGTACAAAGGTTTTATTGGGGATCTAGGAGCAGTTGGTGGAGTAAGAAGTGTGGCCTTGGCCGATTGGCTGGGTCTAGGGGTAGTTGGTAGGGTGAGAGGTCATGGCTCTGGTCAGATTGGCAGTGTCTAAGGGTGGTTGGTGGGCTTCTTGCTGACTGGTGAGGAGAGAGTCCAAGCTCCAATTGGCTGAAGTAGGATCCAGGTCCCAATTGGCTGGAGTAGGACCCGGGTCCTGATTGGCTAAGGTAGGATCCTTGAAATGGCAGCACATATGCCAAGGGGTGGGGGGGGGTCTAAAAATAAAATTAACTTCTGGGGGATAAAACTAAGCCCCCTTCACATGGTCATTTTTTTTCTTGTGGCAAATGGAAGAATGCAGTGTCAATTTTCTTATTACTAAGTAGTTTATATTAAAATATCTAAGTATCTTATCCTCTGCACTTGCCAGGCAGGAAAATAGATATGAGTGGGTGGAAAGAGAAAAAGGCCAGGAAAGTCCACTAAAAAGATCCAGAGTTAATCAATTAAAGCCCAAAAGCCAGGAGCAACTTGGTCTGGAATGTTTGAATATTCCCCAGATAAAGGAGGGTACCTCAGCATGGCCCATGTCTGCATTATGTTAATCATACAGGCCCAGCTTGTTTTTTAACTTTACCTAAATGCTGTTTTTTCCTCCTTCTGGCCCTAATCAAGTAGTTTGCAACCTAGGCAATTAATTTAGCATGCTGGCCCATCTGTAAACACCATAGTAAAAGGCAGGAAGGATTCCATCTTAAAGATTGTATTTTAACACCAAGGAAGTTAAGAAGTAAGATTCTTAACTTACTGTTTAGCAAACAGACAATAACACAGCCCACCTGGGGGACTGGGCAGTCAGTCTTGTTTGATAGGCTCCCAGACCAAGAATGGCAGTATCCCAGGGAGAAATCAGAGTAGGATGTTCTTTGTATTAAGTTAATTCTAAATATTCAGAGACCACTTAAATGTTCACTGTAGCATTATTTACAAAAGCCAAATTATGGAAACAATTTCTGTCCATTGATGGATAAATGGATAAAGAAAATGTGATAGAAATAGATAGACAGATGATAGATAGTAGATAGATACACACACAGACATACAATGGACTATTATTCAACTATAAAAATGAAGGAAATCTTGCCATTTGCAGCAGCATGAATGGACCTTGAGAGCATTATGCAAAGTGAAATAAGTCAGACAGAAAGACAAATATCATCTGATCTCACTTGTAAGTGAAATTTTAAACAATGTCATTGATACAGAGAATAGATGGGTGCTTGCTATAGGATGGGGTGGGATGTGGGGAAAGGGGTGAAGGGAGTCAAAATGTACAAACTTCCAGTTATAAAATAAGTCATGGTGATGTAATGTACATTACGGTAACTATATACTATACTGCATATTTGAAATTTGCTGAGATAAAAATTTAAAAGTTTGCATCACAAGAAAAAAATTCTGTAACTATGATGGTGGATGTTGCCTAGACTTTTTGTGGTGATCATTTTGCAATATATGTATAAATATTGAATCATTATGTTGTACACTTGAAGCTGGTATAATGTATGTCAATTTTACCTCAATAAAAAATACAGATCAACTAAGATAACAGACTTTTTGTATTTAGTACAACGACCAGCAGAGAGAAGATATCCAATAAATACTCCATTTTCTTTCCTTTCAACTCAAATATCCCACTATTTGGAATTCTACCAAGTTGAAGTCTATTTTACAGACATTGAGTCTGGATTCCCACATTATTATGGAGGTTTGTAAGATTATCTCTATAAGGGAACATTTGTTGACAGCTAGTTAGTGCTTTTGTCATCTTCAGACAGGGACCCTGGCTGTAGTCAGAGTAGGGTAAGGGCCTCCAGAAAAAGCAAGACAGGATATTACAGTCAGAGCAACATAATTACATGCAAGGAAACCCCCTACCAAAACTCTGTGTTAAATATTAAGCTCTAGAGTCATTCTTCAGTGATATCAGTTAATATTCCCCAGATAAAGAAGAGTAGCACATGTTTTATTATGCTAATCATTTGTAATCATGTGTAAGATTCACTTCAGCATTCTAAAAGGCCCAGGCCTATGTGCTGTCTTTCCTCCTTGAGAACTGATGAGGTGATTTGCAAACTGGGCAACTAATTTAGCATGCAGACCCAGCCATAAACAGCATAGTAAAAGGCAGGAAGGATTCCACCTTAAAGATAAGATTGCATTTTAATACCCAGTTAAGAAGTAAGATTCTTAACTTACTCTTAAGCAAAGAATATTATTCAGCCTTAAAAAGTCATGAAATTCTGATACATACTACAACATGGATAAAACTTGAATACATTAAGCTAAGTGAAATAAGTCAGACATAAAAGGATAAAAATTGTATTATTCTACCTATATGATCTATTTAGAGTATTAAAATTCAGAGACAGGAAGCATAAAGTTAGTTGCCAGATGCTAGAAGTGTATAATAGAGAGTTATTGTTTAATGGTACATAGTTTCAGTCTGTGCTTAGGAAAAATCCACCTTGGAGGCTGGGCAGGCAGTGTTTGTTATGCTCCCAGACCAAGACACCAGTATCCTCAGGGAGAAATCAGAGCAGGAAGTTCCTTGTGTTAAGTTAATTCTAAATATTCAGAGACCACTGAACAAGTCCCTAAGCCTTTTTTCACATTCCCAAAAATCCTCAACTACCTGTAAATCCCCTAGGCAATGCACCACCACAGGCTCTTATACCCTCCTGGTGTTAGCCAGGAGCTCTGTCCTCTCACTGTATCTCTAAATAAAAGCCTCTTCCTAGCTCTCCTACCTTGAGTGTTTGCTAAGTTCATTCTTCAACTCCACAAATAAGAACCCCGGCATTAATCTCATGTGATTGTCTTTATCCAATAGGGAAAAAAAAAGAACAAAGAAACAAAAGGAACTGTCATTTGTGATCCATGACATTCAAAGGATAATAAAAATATTAATAACAACTCTATGCCCACATATTTGATAATCTTAATAAAATGGACCAATTCCTTGAAAAACCCTAATTACCAAAACTCACAAAAGAAAAGCATATCACCTGTATAGGCCTTTATCTATTTTTATTTTAAAATATACATAGCTTAAAATTTACCATTTTAGCCATTTTTAAATTTACAATTCAGTCACTTTAAGTGCATTCCAATTTTTGTGTAACCATCATGACTATCCATCACAAGAAATTTTTCCTAAGCACAGACTGAAACTATGTACCATTAAACAATAACTCTCTATTATACACTTCTAGCCTCTGGCAACTACTTTTCTGCTTCCTGTCTCTGAATTTTAATACTCTAAATAGACCATATAAGTGGAATAATACAATATTTATCCTTTTGTGTCTGACTTATTTCACTTAGCTTAATGTCTTCAAGTTTCACCCATGTTGCACTATGTATCAGAATTTCATGGCTTTTTAAGGCTGAATAATATTCCATTGCATAAATATGCCACACTTCATTTATACATCATCTGTCAATGGACAAGTGGGTTGTTTTCACCATTTTGTGAGTAATGCTATGAATGTTGGTGTACAGATATCTATTCAACTTCCTGCTTTCAATTCTTTTGAGTATAATCCCAGAATTAGAATAGTTAGATCATATAGTAATTCTACAAAATTGTTTGAGAAGCTACTATAACTGTTTTCCACAGCAGCAGCACCATTTTACATTCCCTCCAGCAATTCACAATGATTCCAGTTTCTCCATATACTCAACAATACTCACTCAGAAAACTGAGTATTGTTTTCTGGGTGGCTTGTTTAATTTTGTTTTGCTTTTTTACAATACCATGTTAGTAATAGTGAAGTAGTATCCCACTGTGGTTTCAATTTGCATTTCCCTAGTGATTAGTGGTGTTGGGCATCTTCTGATGTACTTATTGTCCACTTGTATATCTTTGGAGAAATATCTATTCAATTCAATTGCCCAATTTTCAAGTTGGGTTGTTTATTTTCTGTTGTTGAGTTTTAGAGGTTCTTTACATATTATGGATATTAATCCTTCATCAGATATGTGATTTACAAATATCTTATTCCATTCTGTGAGATACTTTTTTCTCTGTACGGTTTCCTCTCATGTACAATAAGTTTTTAGTTTTGATTACGCATGACTTATTTGTTTTTCTTTTTTACTGTCTGGGCTTTTGGTGTCATAGCAAAAATATTATGGCCAAGTTCAACGTCATCAAGATTTTCCCCTATGTTTTCTTTTTTAGCTCTTAAATTTAGGTTATTGATCAATTTTAGTTAATTTTTGTATACTGTGTGAGGTAAAGATCCAACTTCATTCTTCCAAATGTGGTTATCTGGTTTTCCTAGCATTTCTGCATTGAATAGTCAAAATGAATTCAGTCAAAATCATTTGTCTGCACATACAAGTGTGTTTTTCTCAGCTTCATATTCTTTTTAATTGTTCTATATGCCTGTCTTTATAATCAAGTTCCACACTATTGTCTACTGTAACTTTGCAGGAAGTTTGAAATCAGTAAGAATGAGCCTTTCAAAATTGTTCTTTTTCAAGATTGTTTTGGCTATTTAGGGTTCCTTGAGTTTCTACATGAATTTTAGGATGAATTTTTCTCTTTCTGCCAAAAATTTCATTGGAATTTTTATAGGGATTGGATTGAATCTGTAGATCACTTTGTGTAGTATTGACATCTTAGCATACCATGTTCTCCAATACATGAACACAGTGAATCTTGCCATTTATTCATGTCTTTAATTCTTTCAGCAATGTTTTGTAGTTTTCAATGTATCAGTCTAGAAGAGGGCTTTGATTACAGATTCAATCTCCTTACAAATTATAGCTCTACTTATATTTTCTATTTCTTCCTGACTGATCTTGATAAGTTTGTGTTTCTATGAGTTTATCCATTTCATCTAGGTTATCCAATTTTTTGGCATACAATTGCTCATAGAACTCTTATAATCCTCTTTATTTCCATAGAATTGGCAGGTAATATTCCCACTTTCTGATTTTAGTAATTTTGAGTCTTCCCTCTTTGTCAGTTTTAGCTAAATATTTGTCAAGGAACCAACTTTTGGTTTCATCAATTTTCTCCACTGTTTTTCCATTCTCTGTTTTATCTTGACTCAGATTTTTATTATTTCCTTCCATCTGCTTGATTTGGGTTTAGTTTGTTCTTTATGTGGTTCCATAAAGTGTAAGGTTGAGTTGTTGATTTCAGTTTTCTTCTTTTTATATGTAAACATCTACAAGTATAAATTTCCCTCTTGGTGCTGTTTTCAATGTATCCCATAACATTTAGTATGCTGTATTTTCATTTCATTTGTGTCTGACTTCCTTTGTGATTTCTTCTCTGAATCATCAGTTGTTTAGTGTTTTATTTTCAGATCTTTGTGATTTCCAGTTTCCTTCTCTTGTTGAATAGTTTCATGACATTATATTCACATAAGATATTTTGTATGGTTTCAATCTTTTAAAATGTACTGACTTGTCACAATGGTATAATATATGGACTATCCGAGAGAATGTTCCGTGTGCACTTGTACAAAATGTATATTCTACTGTTGGGTAGAATGTTCTGTATATGCCTGTTAGGTCCAATTGGTCTATAATATTATTCAGGTCCTCTATTTACTAATTGGTCTTCTGTCAGATTATTCTCTTCATTATTGAATGTGCAGTATTGGAGTCTTCTACTAGCTGTTTATGTCTCCATTCAATTCTAACAATGTTTGCTTCATATATTTTACAGCTCAGATGTTTGGTGCATATATATTTATAACTTGTTATTTCTTTTTAGTGAATAAACTCATCAACATATTGTGCCATTCATGTCTCTTGTACAAGTTTATCACTTAAAGTCTATTTTGCCTGATATTTGTATAACCATTCCAGATCTCTTTTGGTTGCAATTTGCATGGAATATCTTTCACTCTCATACTGTGTGTGTACACAGATATAACATGATTCTCTTGTATGAAGCATATAGCTGGATTATGTTCTTCCATTTTGCCAATCTATGGCTTTTGATTGGAGAACTTAATCAATTTACACCTAAGGTCATTGCCTATAAGGGAGCACTTGCTTCTTCCACATTGTTATCTGTTTACCATATATCTCACAGCTTTTTGTCCCTAATTTCCTCATTACTGCTTTCCCTTGTGTTTAGTTGATATTTTTGTAGAGACACTTTGATTACCTATTCATTCCCTTATATTATACTTATATATTCTCTTCTATTGTAGTATATTTCATTATATTCTAAAGATATCTTTCTGATTACCTTGGGGATTGTATATAACATCTTAGAGTTATAACAATATGTTTAAATTGATAACAACTAAACTTCAGTCATATACAAAAATGCCACTTCTTTATAGCTCTGTTCTACTTATGTTCTTGATGTCACAAATAAATCATTAATAATGTGTATCCATTAACATAGCTTTATAATGACTTTTATATATTTGAAGAAAATAAAAAAGTATATAGTTACAAATAAAAGTTACATTAATACTGGTTTTTTATTTGCCCATATATTTACCCTTAAATGAGATCACTATATCTGCATATAACTTTGAGTTACTGTGTGGCATCCTTTCATTTCAGTCTGAAGGACTGCTTGTAGCATTTCTTGTAAGGCATGTCTATGGAAATGAATTCCCTCAGACATTGTTTATCTGGGAATGTCTTAATTTCTCCTTTGTTTTTAAAGGACAGTGTTGCCAGATATAGAATTCTTGGGAGAGTCATATTAGCATGATGACAGAGTAGAAGTTATCTACAAGTTGCTCATAAAAAAAGCAGTTGCATTTGTGTATATTAAAGATGAACTATCCAAAAGAGTAATAAGAAATCAATCACATTTACATCATTTAAAAAAATACTGGAATAAATTTATTTAAGGAGGTTAAAGAACTTTACACTGAAAACTATAAGACATTTATTTTTAAAAATTGAAAAAAAGGACAAATGGGAAGATATCCAATGTTCATAGATTAGAAGAATTAATATTGTTAAAATGTTTATACTACCCAAAGTGATGTACATATCCAATGCAATCTCTATCAAAAGTCCAATGGCATTTTTTACACATAAAGGAAAAACAATGCCAAAATTTGTATGGAACAACAAATGAACCTGAAGAACCAAAGCAATCTTGAGAAAGAACTGGAGGCATTGCAATTCCTGATTTCAGACTATATTATAAAGCTATAGTAATCAAAACACTATGGTACTGATGTAAAAGTAGACACATTGACAAATGGAACAGAATAGAGAGCCTGGAAATAAACTTAAAAATCTACAGTTAACTATTCTTTGACAAAGGCACCAAGAGCACACAATATGGAAAGAATAGTCTCTTCAATAAATGGTGTCAGGTATACTGGATATTCACATGCAAAAGAATCATACTGGACCCCTATTTTACACCGGTCACAAAAGTTAACTCAAATTAGATTTAAGACTTAACTGTAAGACCTAAAGCTATTAAACTCCTAGAAAAAAACATAGGAAAAAAGTTCCTTCACATTGGTCTTGTCAATGACATTTCAGATATGACCACTAAAAGAACAAGCAACAAAAGTAAAAATAAACAAGTAGAAAATATCAAACAGAAAAGCTTCTGTATAGCAAAGGAAACAATCAACAAAATGGAAAGGCAATCTATGGGGTGCGAGGAAATATCTACCATCTTTCTGTTAAGATGCTAATATCTAAAATGTACAAAGAAGTCATATAACTCAATAGCAAACAAATAATCCAGTTATAAAAATGGGCAAAGGAGCTGAATAGACATTTTTCCAAAGAAGGCATACAGATGGCCAAAAGTACTTTTACATTTAAAGTAATTATTGATATGTATGTATTTATTTCCACTTTGTTAAATGCTTCCTGGCTGTTTTTTTTCTTTTCTGATCCTTTCTTCCTGTCTTGCTCTCTTCTCTTGTGTTTTATGACTTTCTTTAGTGATATGGTTGAATTCCTTTCTCTTTACTTTTTTTGTGTATCTATTATAAGTTCTTATTTTGTGGTTACCATGGGGTACTTAAATGACATCCTGTAAATACAACAATCTGTAATAAGCTGATGGTCACTTACATTCCAACACATTCTAACAGAACTACATTTCTTATCCTCCTCCTCCCTATTTGATGTATATAATACCATCTTTTACACATTTTTATTGATTCCCTTAACTAACTTTTACATGCAACTGCATTTGTTTTGTCTTTTTGACCTTTATGATAGTTTTCAGGTAATTGATCTACTTCCTTTTCTATATGTTTGCTTTCAAGTTGAAATTGTCCCATTTCTTAAATTTCTGGCTTCTAGTTAGTCTTTTCTTTTCCTCTTAAAGAAGTCACATTAACATTTCTTGTAATGCTGGTTAAATACTGGTGAACTCTTTTAATTAATTTTTGTTTATCTGTGAAGCTCCTTATCTCTCCTTCAATTCTGAATGATAACTTTGCTAGGTAGAGTATTCTTGGTTGGAGGTTTGTGGGGTTTTTTTGGTTTTTTTTTTCTGTTCAACACTTTAACTATATCATGCCATTCCTTTCTGGCCTATAGAGTTTATGTAGAAAAATCAGATGGTAACATTCTGGGGGTTCCTTTATACCTAATCTGATGCTTTTCTCTTGCTGCTTTTAAGATTTTCTCCATGTCTTTGACCTTTGACATTTTGCTTACTATGTGTCCCAGTGTGGACCTCCTTCAGTTCATCTTGTTTGGAACTCTCTGTGCTTCCTGGACCTGGTTGACTGTTTCCTTCCTCAGATTAGGGACATTTTCAGCTATTATTTCTTCAAATAAATTTTCTACTTTCTTTCTCTCCTCTCCTTCTGGGACTCCTATAATTCAGATTTTAGGATGTTTTGTATTGTCCAAGAGCTCTCTTCCCTATCCTCATTTAAGTCTTTCTTCCTTCTGCTGTTCAGTTTGAGTGCTTTCCATTACTCTACCTTCTAAGTTACTGATCTGTTCTTCTGCATTCTCAAGTCTGCTGTTCATTCTCTCCAGTGTATTTTTTACTTCATCTATTGAATTCTTCACCTCTGATTGGTTCTTTTTGAGATTTTTATCTCTTTGTTGAGGTCCACCTTGATTTCTGCCATTGTTTCCTCAATTCCAGTGAGTATCTTTACAAACACTTAAAACTCTTTACTAGGTAGATTGGTTAACTCTCCCTCTCTCTCATTTAGCTATTTTCTGGTTTCTTTTCTTCTGTCATTTGGAGCATATTCCTTTGTCTCCTCATTTTGCAAAACTTTCTATGCTTGGTTCTATGAATTAGTTAAAATGGCTCACTCTCCCAGTCTTGAAGAACTGGCCTTTTGTGGGAGAGTCCCTTGTGTAGACTGTGTGTGCCTCATGGTTTTGACAAGCTGGAGGCCAAGGAAACATGAGACAGGGTTTTCCCGGTGCTGGGACTCCCAAGGCATGGTCCCAGCAGTGCAAACTTCGGGGACTTTTGGGCTCCTGGGTTAACACCTGCTGGTTCTTCACTGGTGGTGGGAGGGTGGTAGGCCAATGGCAGGTCAGGAACCCACTCCAGGTAACCCTCAGTGATGCCTGCTGAATCCCCTCTTCCTCCTCAAATGCCCATGCATGATCTAGGCCACTTGGGAACACTCAGTATTTCTGCACTGAGTGCCCACAGGTCCTGCTTGCAGCATGGAGTCAGGCTCCATGCACGTTTCCTCTCTGCCTCAGTATTATGGACTATTGCTGAAAATTACCCCATAGGCACTCACAGACCCAGTTCCGTCCATGTGTGTGCTTCCCTATGGCTCCTATTCCCTCTGTTCTACTCTAGGGAACTCCCAATTTGGTGCCTGCCGGTCCATCTGGGGACACGTCCCCATAGCCCCTGTGTGCTTTGAGATGCTCCAGGAATTCCTCCATCAGTGTCTGCCATGTCTCACTCGACCTGGTGTCACCCCATGCATTCATTCCTCACTTTCTCTGGGGAGTTGCCTTAGTGGCAGCAGCCCAAAGATGCATGTACCTTCCCTGTGACCTGGGGAATCTTACACTCATGTTAATGCAAGTTGGCTGGTTGATAACAGCTGACAACAAGGCAGAATAGCTTGAGCTATGCCCAGACCCTGCTATCAGCCACATCAAGAAGTGTAAACAATGGTGCTGGTTGGCTTCTCTGATCCTGAATTGCTTCCAATGGTTTTACTTGCGAAGTGGTGGATGTTTAGTTCTGAAACAGGTTTTTTCACTTACAGTCTTGTTGCACTCTAAACCACAAGGCTTTTTTCCTGTATGCCAGGGCAGGGAGTCCATGCTTAGCTACTCCAGCAATATCCCTCCCAGTTCCATGCCATCTAATGGTCAGTGTGCTGGAGGTGGGGCTCCCATGTTTACCATGTTTCTACCTCTCCTGCTATTTTGGGCTATTTTTTAAATATGATCTTCCTGTCCCTGATATAGAAGGTATTCACTTCAGTCTTCATTCCTCTTCAGGGTAAGATTCTCTGTAAGTAGGTGGACTCAGTGTGTAGGTAGAAGAAAGTGGACACAGGCTGTCTCTACTCTGACATCTTCCTGTAACATATCTTTTTTGTCCATTCGTCTATTGAAGGGCACTTGAGTTGCCTCCATACCTTGGCTTTTGCAAACAATGCAGCAATAAACATACGGGCGCAAATATCTTTTCAAATCAGAGATTTTGTTGTCTTCTGATACATTTCTAGAAGTGGAATTATTCAGCCATATGGTATTTCTATTTTTAGTTTTTTGAGGAACCTCTGTATTTCTTTCCATAGTGGCTGCATCAATTTACATTCCCACTAACAGCGTGGGTAGGTCCCTTTTCTCCACATCCTTGCCAACACTTGTTATTTCTTGTCTTTTAGATACTAGCCATTCTGACTGGCATGAGTTGACCTCACGTTATGGTTTTGATTTGAATTTCCTTGATAATTAGCAATATAAAGCATCTTTTCATGTACCTGTTGGCCATCTGTATGACTATTCCTTTACATATGTGTATCTTTTCCAAGAAATTTCCATTCCTTCCTACAATTCTGTTCATCCATATAGGTTCATTTTACATAAGCCTAAAAATATCCCATACTGCTTTTTATATTGTGAGTTTATTGGCAATAAGTTCTATCAGTTCTTGTCTGAAAATGTCATTTTACCTTCATTTTTGAGTAATATTCTTGCTTAGTACAGAACACAAGCAATGGTAATTGTTTTTTTCTACCTCCTCAAAAAGGTCATTCCATTACCTACTAGCTTCCATAGTTTCTTTACAAATTCATTTATAAAATGTATTGTTCCCTTGATGCACTTGGTAATTTTTCATTTCATGTCTCAATAGTTTGTCCATGATATATTTAGGGGTAGTTTTCTTGTTGCTTTCTCAAATTTCTTTTCTCTGAGCTATTAGAATCTGCAGGTTAATATATTCCATCATTGGACTTTTAGCCACATATTTCTAGTACCTTATTTATATTCATTAATTATTTTTATTAAGGTATCATTGATATACAATCTTATGAAGGTTTCACATGAGCAGCATTGTGGTTACAGCATTCACCCATATCATCCAGTCCCCCACACACCCCATTGCAGTCACTTACTACACACTTACACTGTGTAGTAAGATGCCATAGAGTCATTCCTTGTCTTCTCCATGATGTACTGCACCCCTCATGACCTGCCTATATGTGTGCTAATTATAATGGCTCTTAATCCCCTTCACCCTCCCTTCCTGCCCACCTTCCCCAACTCCTTCCCTTTGGTAACCACAGTCCCTTCTTGGAGTCTGTGAATCTGCTGCTACTTTGTTCCTTCAGTTTTGCTTTGTTGTTATACTCCACAAATCAGTGAAATCATTTGGTATTTCTCTTTCTCCATCTGGCTTATTTCACTGAGCATAATACCCTCTAGCTCCACCCATGTTGTTGCAAATGGTAGGATTTGTTTTCTTCTTCTGGCTGAATAATATTCCATTGTGTATATATACCACCTCCTCTTTATCCATTCAGCTACTGATGGACACTTAGGTTGCTTCCATATCTTGGCTATTGTAAATAGTGCTGCAATAAATATAGGGGTACATATGTCTTTTTGAATCTGGGATCCTGTTTTCTTAGGGTAAATATCTAGGAGTAGAATTCCTGGGTCAAATGGTACTTTTATTTGTAGTTTGTTGAGAAACCTGCATATTGCTTTCCACAGTGGATGAACAAGTTTACATTCCCACCAACAGTGTAGGAGGGTTCCCCTTTCTCCACATCCTCACCAGCATTTGTTGTTGCTTGTCTTTTGAATGTTGGCCATCCTCAGTGGTATAACATGATATCTCATTATACTTTTAATTTGCATTTCCCTGATTATTAGCAATGTGGAGCTAATCTTTTCATGTGCCTGTTGGCCATCTGAACTTCTTCTTTGGAGAAGTGTATGTTCAGATCCTCCTCCCATTTTTTATTGAGTTGTTTGATTTTGGGTGTTGAGGAATGTGAGGTCTTTACTTTGGATGTTACCCCCTTATCGGATATGTCATTTAGAAATATATTCTCCATACTGTAGGATGCCTTTTTGTTCTATTGATGGTATCCTTTGCTGTACAGAAACTTTTTTGTTTGATGTAGTCCCATTTGTTCATTTTTGCTTTTGCTTCCCTTGCCCAAGGAGATGTGTTCAGGAAAAAGATGCTCATGTTATATTTCAGATTTTTGCCTATGTTTACTTCTAAGAGTTTTATGGTTTCATGATTTACATTCAGGTCTTTGATACATTTCAAGTTTGCTTTTGTGTATGGAGTTAGAAAATAATCGAATTTCATTCTCTTACATACATATAGCTGTCCAGTTTTGCCATCTCTGGTTGTTGAAGAGCGTATCTTTCCCCATTGCATATATACATGGCTCCTTTATTGTATATTAATTGACCATATATGTGTGGGTTTATATCTTGTCTCTCTATTCAGTTCTAATGATCTATGGGTCTGTTCTTGTGCCAGTACCAATTGCTTTGATTACTGTGGCTTTGTAGTAGAGCTTAAAGTTGGGGAGCATAATCCCCCCTGCTTTATTCTTCCTTCTCAGGACTGCTTTGGCTATTTGGGGTCTTTTGTGGTACCATCTGAATTTTAAAACTACTTGTTCTAGTTCATTGAAGAATGCTGTTGGTATTTTGATAGGGATTGCATTGATATGCAGATTACTTTAGTCAAGATGGCCATTTGTACATTATGTTTTTTCTCTCTCTGGCTGCTTTTAATACTCTGTCCTTGTCCTTGATCTTTGCCATTTTAATTATTATATGTCTTATTGTCTTCCTTGGGTCCCTACCATTGGGAGAGCTGTGTAACTCCATGGCCTGAGAGAACATCTCCTTCCCCAGATTGGGGAAGTTTTCAGCAATTACCTCCTCAAAGACACTTTCTATCCTTTTATCTCTCTTCTTCTTCTGGTACCCCTATAATGCAAATATGGTTCCATTTGGATTGGTTGCACAGTTCTTTTATTATTCTTTCATTTCTAGAGATCCTTTTTTCTCTCTCTGCCTCAGCTTCCTTGTATTCTTGTTCTCTAATTTGTTTCATTTACCATCTCCTCTACCTCACCTAATCTCCTTTTAAATCCCTCTATTTTATGTTTCATTTCAGAAACTGTATTTTTCAAAGTTTCTTTCTCTTTCTTGAAGTCCTCCCTGAGATCTTGAACATTTTTCTGTAGCTCCATGGGCACTTTTAAGATTTTTATTCTGAAGTCTTTATTAAGAAGATTGGTGATTTCAGTTTCACTGACCCCTCTTTCTGGTGTTTTTTTCTTAAAATTTTGTTTGGACTAAAGTCCTTTGCCATTTCATATTTCTAATGATTAGTATTGAATAATAACTTTGTGTAGTCAGTGCCCTCAAGTGTCCAGAAACTCTACTCTCTTGGGCTGCCCAGCACCTGGAGCAATGGTGGGGGTTGAAGGCTCAGATTACCAGCACCTGCTGGGAGTAAATGACTCATTCCTGCTTCCCAGCTGCAGTGCATGCCTCCACTGCAAGACCAGTGGGAAGAACCTCTTCATTCTACTCCTTTAGCTGCCATAGGCAGAGCCACTCTCCAGCTGTCCTGGTGTGGTGGGGGGGGGCCAGCAAGTGTGTGGACCAGTGACTGCCAGGAGGAAGGAGCCACAGGCTGCACATCGTGGTGTGGGGCCTTGGGGCTGCATCAAGAGTCAGGGGTGGACCGTCTAAAGATCCTGAAAGTTCCCAACCTTGCACTGAGTGTGCCAGGATGATTTTTTTCACCTGTCCTTTTGACTGAGGAGCAAGCTCTGTGTAATCATTGCCCCTTTAGCACCCCTCTCACTGTGGGGAAGTCTTTCAAAATGGCTGCCATTCTTTTGTCCCCAAGCAGCCGGTTGTGGCTACCTGTTCTCCACAAGCAGCTGGAATCTCATTCTCTCCAAGTGTTCTGCCTATCTTTGCTTTCCAACCCCTATAATATCCAGAGCACCATGTAATGTGGGTTCATACTCCTGAAGCAGATCTCCATGTTGGGTGTCTAGCACTCCTGGGCTTCTACTCCCTCCCAGCTCTGTTTCACATCCTCCTGGCTGTGAGCTTGGGTGGGGCAAGGGCTTCGGCCTTGCCAGATCACAGCTCTGCTACTTTACTCTTTTCAGTGAGACCTTTTCCTTTCCCCAGCTGTAACAAGTCTGTTGCAGTCTTTGGGTTGCTTTTTCAGAATTGGTTGTATTTGCTGTATTTTCTTGTTATATGTCTTTTTTTTTTAGTAGTCAATCTTATTTTATTTTATATATCTATATTTTGGTACCATTAATCTATAATTACATGAAGAACACTATGTTTACAAGGCTCCCCCCTTCACCAAGTCCCAACCCCACATACTCCTTACAGTCACTTTCCATCAGTGTAGTAAGATGCTGTAGAATCACTAATTGTCTTCTCTGTGTAGAGCCCGCCCCATAACCCCTCCACATTATACATGCTACTTGTAATGCACCCTTTCCTTTTCCGCCCCTATCCTTCCCTTCCCACCCAACCTCCCCAGTCCCTTTCCCTTTGGTAACTGTTAGTCCATTCGTGGGTTCTGTGTTTCTGCTGCTGGGTTGTTCGTTCAGTCTTTCATTGCTCTTATACTCCAGATATGAGTGAAATCATTTGGTACTTGTCTTTCTCTGCCTGGCTTATTTCACTGAGCATAATACCCTCTAGCTACATCCATGTTGTTATAAATGGTATGATTTGTTTTCTTCTAATGGCTAAATAATATTCCATTCTGTATATGTACCACATCTTCTTTTTCCATTCATCTACTGAAGGACATTTAGGTTGCTTCTATTTCTTGGCTATTGTAAGTAGTGCTGCGATAAACATAGGGGTGCATCTGTCTTTTTCAAACTGGGCTGCTGCATTCTTTTTTTTTTTGGTATCATTAATCTACAATTACAGAAAGAACATTATGTTTACTAGGTTCCCCCCTTCACCAAGTGCCCCCAACATACCCCTTCACAGTCACTGTCCATCAGCGTAGTAAGATGCTGTAAAATCGCTACTTGTCTTCTCTGTGTTGCAAAGCCCTCCCCGTGTCCCCCACGTACTATACATGCTAATCATAATGCCCTCTTTCTTTTTCCCCGCCCTTATCCCTCTGTTCCCACCCATCATCCCCAGTCCCTTTCCCTTTGGTAACTATTAGTCCATTCTTGAGTTCTGTGATTCTGCTGCTGTTTTGTTCCTTCAGTTTTCCTTTGTTCTTATACTCCACATATGAGTGAAATCATTTGGTACTTGTCCTTCTCTGCTTGGCTTATTTCACTGAGTATAATACCCTCTAGCTCCATCCATGTTGTTGTGAATGGTAGGATCTGTTTTTTTCTTATGGCTGTATAATATTCTATTGTGTATATGTACCACATCTTCTTTATCCATTCATCTACTGATGGATATTTAGGTTGCTTCCATATCTTGGCTATTGTAAACAGTGAAGCTATAAACATAGGGGTGCTTCTGTCTTTTTCAAACTGGAGTGCTCCATTCTTAGGGTAAATTCCTAGAAGTGGAATTCCTGGGTCAAATGGTATTTCTATTTCGAGTATTCTGAGGAACCTCCATACTGCTTTCCACAATGGTTGAACTAGTTTACATTCCCACAAGCAGTGTAGGAGGGTTCCCCTTTCTCCACAACCTCCCCAACATTTGTTGTTGTTTGTCTTTTAGATGATGGCAATCCTTACTGGTGTGAGGTGATATCTCATTGTGGTTTTAATTTGCATTTCTCTGATGACAAGCGACGTGAAGCATCTTTTCATGTGTCTGTTGGCCATCTGAATTTCTTCTTTAGAGAACTGTCTATACAGCTCCTCTGACCATATTTTTATTGGATTATTTGTATTTTGTTTCTTGACTTGTGAGCTCTTTATATATTTTGGATGTGAATCCTTTATTGGATCTGTCATTTATGAATATATTCTCCCATACTGTAGGATACCTTTTTGTTCTATTGATGGTGTCCTTTGCTGTACAGAAGCTTTTCAGCTTGGTATAGTCCCACCTGTTCATTTTTGCTTTTGTTTCCCTTGTCCGGGGAGATATGTTCATGAAGAAGTCACTCATGGTTACATCCATGAGATTTTTGCCTGTGGTTTTTCTAAGAGTTTTATGGTTTCATGACTTACATTCAGGTCTTTGATCCATTTCAAATATTTACTTTTGTGTATGGGGTTAGACAGTGATCTAGTTTCGTTTTCTTACGTGTAGCTGTCCAGTTTTGCCAGCACCATCTGATAAGAGAATTTCATTTTGCCATTGTATGTCCATGGCTCCTTTATCAGATACTAATTGAACATATATGTTTGGGTTAGTGTTTGGAGTCTCTATTCTGTTCCACTGGTCTGTGGCTCTGTTCTTGTGCCAGTACAAAATTGTCTTGATTGCTGTGGCTTTGTAGTAGAGCTTGAAGTTGGGGAGTGAGAAACCCCCCCACACACACACACTTTATTCTTCCTTCTCAGGATTGCTTTGGCTATTCAGGGTCTTTGGTGGTTCCATACGAATTGTTGAACTGTTTGTTCCAGTTCATTGAAGAATGCTGTTGGTAATTTGATAGGGATTGCATCGAATCTGTATATTGCTTTGGGCAGGATGGCCATTTTGACGATATTAATTCTTCCTAGCCAGGAGCATGGGATAAGTTTCCATTTATTAGTGTCCTCTTTAATTTCTCTTAAGAGTGTCTTGTTGTTTTCACGCTATAGGCCTTTCACTTCGTTGGTTAGGTTTATTCCTAGGTATTTTATTCTTTCTGATGCTATTGTGAATGGAATTGTTTTCATGATTTTGCTTTCTATTAGTTCATTGTTAGTGTATAGGAAAGCCACAGATTTCTGTGTATTAAGTTTGTATCCTGCAACTTTGCTGAATTCTGATATTAGTTCTAGTAGTTTTGGAGTGGAGTCTTTAGGGTTTTTTATGTACAATATCATGTCATCTGCAAACAGTGACAGTTTGAATTCTTCTTTACCAATCTGGATTCTTTGTATTTCATTGTTTTGTTTAATTGCCATGGCTGGGACCTCCAGTACTATGTTGAATAACAGTGGGGAGAGTGGGCATCCCTGTCTTGTTCCCGATCTCAGAGGAAAAGCATTCAGCTTCTTGCTGTTAGGTATGATGTTGGCTGTGGGTTTATCATATATGGCCTTTATTATGTTGAGGTACTTACCCTCTATACCTATTTTCTTGAGAGTTTTTATCATGAATGGATGTTGAATTTTGTCGAGTGCTTTTTCAGCATCTATGGAGATGATCATGTGGTTTTTGTCCTTCGTTTTGTTGATGTGGTAGATGATGTTGATGGATTTTTGAATGTTGTACCATCCTTGAGTCCCTGAGATGAATCCCACTTGGTCATGGCGTATGATCCTTTTGATGTATTTTTTTATCTCGGTTTCCTAATATTTTGTTGAGTATTTTTGCATCTATGTTCATCAGGGATATTGGTCTGTAGTTTTCTTTTTTTGTGGGGTATTTGCCTGATTTTGGTATTAGGGTGATGTTGGCTTCATAGACTGAGTTTGGGAGTATTCCCTCCTCTTCTGTTTTTTGGAAAACTTTAAGGAGGGTGGGTATTATGTTGTCTCTGTATGTCAGACAAAATTCCAAGGTAAATCCATCTGGCCCGGGGGTTTTGTTCTTGGGTACTTTTTTGATTACTGATTCAATTTCATTGCTGGTAATTGGTCTGTTTAGATTTTCTGTTCCTTTCTGGGTCAGTCTTGGAAGGTTGTATTTTTGCTCGAAGTTGTCCATTTCTTCTAGGTTTTCCAGCTTGTTAGTATATAGGTTTTCATAGTATTCTCGAATAATTCTCTGTATTTCTGTGGGGTCCGTCATCATTTTTCCTTTCTCATTTCTGATTCTGTTGATGTGTGTTGATTCTCTTTTTCTCTTAATAAGTCTGGCTATAGGCTTATCTATTTTGTTTATTCTCTCAAAGAATGAGCTCTTGGTTTCATTGATTTTTTCTATTGTTTTATTCTTCTCAATTTTATTTATTTCTTCTCTGATCTTTATTATGTCCCTCCTTCTGCTGACCTTAGGCCTAATTTGTTCCTTTTTTTCCAATTTCGATAATTATGACATTAGACCATTCATTTCGGATTGTTCTTCCTTCTTTAAATATGCCTGGATTGCTATATACTTTCCTCTTAAGACTGCTTTTGCTGTATCCCACAGTAGTTGGGGCTTTGTGTTGTTGTTGTCATTTGTTTCCATATATTGCTGCATCTCCATTTTAATTTGGTCATTGATCCATTGATTATTTAGGAGCATGTTGTTAAGCCTACTTGTGTTTGTGAGCCTTTTTGCTTTCTTTGTACAATTTATTTCTAGTTTTATACCTTTGTGGTCTGAATAGTTGGCTGGTAGGATTTCAATCTTTTGGAATTTACTGAGGCTCTTTTTGTGGCTTAGTATGTGGTCTATTCTGGAGAATGTTCCATGTGCACTTGAGAAGAATGTGTATCCTGTTGCTTTTGGATGTAGAGTTCTATAGATGTCTATTAGGTCCATCTGTTCTAGTGTGTTGTTCAGTGCCTCTGTGTCCTTACTTATTTTCTGTCTGGTGGATCTGTCCTTTGGGGTGAGTGGTGTGTTAATGTCTCCCCAAATGAATGCAGTGCATTCTATTTCCTCCTTTGATTCTGTTAGTATTTTTTTCACATATGTTGGTGCTCCTCTATTGGGTACATATATATTTAAAATGGTTATATCCTCTTGTTGGACTGAGCCCTTTATCATTATGTAATGTCCTTCTTTATGTTTTGTTACTTTCTTGATTTTGAGGTCTATTTTTGTCTGATACTAGTATTACAACACCTGCTTTTTTCTCTCTGTTGTTTGCATGAAATATCTTTCTCCAACCCTTGACTTTTAATCTGTGCATGTCTTTGGGTTTCAGGTGAGTCCCTTGTAAGCAGCATATAGATGGGTCTTGCTTTTTTATTCATTCTGTTACTCTGTGTCTTTTGATTGGTGCATTCAGTCCATTTACGTTTAGGGTGATTATTGAAAGACATGTACTTATTGCCATTGCAGGCATTAGATTTGTGGTTACCAAAGGTTCAAGGTTAGCTTGTATACTGCCTTACTGTCTGACCTCACTTGCTTATTGAGCTGTTATAAACACAGTCTAATGATTATTTCTTTCCCTTCTTTTTCCTCCTCCTCCATTCTTCATATGTTGGGTATTTTGTTTCATGCTCTTTCTAGGAGTGCTCACATCTAGAGCAGTCCCTCTAAGATACCCCGTAGAGGTGGTTTGTGGGAGGCAAATTCCCTCAACCTTTGCTTGTCTGGGAATTATTTAATCCCTCCTTCATATTTAAGTGATAATCGTGCTGGATAGAGTATTCTTGGTTCAAGGCCCTTCTGTTTCATTGCATTAACTATATCATTCCATTCTCTTCTGGCCTGTAAGGTTTCTGTTGAGAAGTCTGATGATAGCCTGATGGGTTTTCCTTTGTAGGTGACCTTGTTTTGTCTCTGGCTGCCTTTTGTACTCTTTCCTTGTCATTGATTTTTGCCATTTTAATTATCATGTGTCTCAGTGTTGCCCTTCTTGGGTCCCTTTTCATAGGAGTTCTTTGTGCTTCTGTGGTCTGAGAGGCCATTTCCTTCCCCAGTTTGGGGAAGTTTTCAGCCATAATTTCTTCCATGACACTTTCTATCCCTTTTTCTCTCTTCTTCTTCTTCTGGTACTCCTATAATGTGGATATTGTTCCTTTTGGATTGGTCACACAGTTCTCTTAATATTGTTTCATTCCTGGAGAACCTTTTATCTCTCTCTGCATCAGCTTCTATGTGTTTTTGTTCTCTGGTTTCTATTCCATCAATGGCCTCTTGCACCTAATCCATTCTGGTTATAAATCCTTCCAGAGATTGTTTCATTTCTGTATTCTCCCTCCGGATATCATTCCTTAGCTCTTGTATATTTCTCTGCAGATCTGTCAGCATGTTTATGATTTTTATTTTGAATTCTTTTTCAGGGATACTAGTTAGGTGTATCTCTTCAGATCCTCTCTCAGTGGTTGTCTGGACTATTTTGGACTGGACTAAATTTTTCTGCCTTTTCATGGTGATAGCGGTGGCTGTAGGCAGGTTGTGGGTGTGTCAGCTGGGAGAAGAAAGTCCTTTCCTGCTTGCTGGATGGCTTGCCCTTCTCTGCTGCCTGTGTCAGTTATCCGCACTCCTGGAGCAGCCACCAGGTTAATCCCCTAAGCTGCTGTGAGCGGGGTCTCTGTCAGCAGCACAGAGCCCTGTGGGGAGTGGCAGGCATGCCAGGTGCACTCCTCCACAATAACGCCACCCCTGCCAGGCAGCTGTGTGCCAGCAGCGGCCCTTGGGTTTTGCCCAGGTGGCTGTGCGTTGGGCTGGGATTCCGATCGGCTCCTAGGAGCATGGCTGCTCCCTCTGGCACCACTGCAGGTGCACACGGGCTTCTCCTGTGGTCCTCTGGTGCTGCTGCCGCTGGCACACGTGCGCTGCTCCTGGGCCACTCAGTCACCAACACCGCGAGCTCACACACACCTCTCCCAGGCCCCTCTGCTGCCACTGCCACTGGAGCATGTGGGCCGCTCCTGGGCTGCTCGGTCGCCGCCACGGTGGGCTCACATGAGCCACTCCTGGTCCCCCTGGCACCGCCGGTGCATGCAGGCTGCTTCCGGTCCCCTCGGGCACCGCTGCCCTGGCGCACGCTGCCACTCTCAGACTACTGGACTGGTGTGTCAGGGTCCACGCCAGTTGGGGGAATGACTGACAGGCTGCTTAGTGCCGTGAGGTCCTTCAGAGCCACGCTGCCGCCCAGAGGGTTTAAGGCACCTAAAGTTCCCCAGGATTCTTAGCTGCTGGCTAAGTGTGCTGGGATGACTTCATCCAGCTGTGCAGTCCTGTCTTTTTAAGACTTGCAAAAAGCACTCACTTTTCTTTTGTCTCAGGGGTGCCATTTGCGGGGACCTGCCCCCAGGTTTCGCTTTTCCATTTCTCTAATATCTAGCACCCCATGCACCTTGTGTCTGTGCTCTGTGTGCAGATTTCTAGAGCTGGTTGTTTAACAGTCCTGGGCTTTCACTCCCTCCTTGTTCCAACTCCTTTCTTCCCACCAGGTTCTGGGGTAAGGGGTTGTTCAGGTCCCACCTGGCCGCGGCTTGTATCTTACCCCCTTTTTGTGATGTTGAGTTCTCGCAGATGTAGATGTATCCTGGTTGTTGTACTGTATCCACTGGTGTCTCTTTTAGGAATAGTTGTATTTATTGTATTTTCATAAATATATATGTTTTGGGGAGGAGATTTCCACTGAACTACTCAAGCCACCATCCTCCCATGATCCTATATGTCTTTTTGAAATGAGGTTTCTGCCTCACTTCTCACATCCCATCTTTTTATCAAGTCTCTTTTTTCATTAATTTTGATCTCTTTGCCTCAGGATATTTTCTAGAGACCTGCCCATGAAATCACTAATGCTGTTTTCCAAAACTTAAAAATACAATACCTGAAATTAGGTACTCACTATATCAATTTAACAGTAAAGTGGAAATACCAGAAGATGGGGTAAGCAAAAAATAATGTGACTAAGAAGCTGAAAAATCACTGTAACACTAAGAAAGCTAGGCTATGAGCTTTTGGACGTTTAAGAATCCTAATTTTCAAAGCTTGAATGGCCAGTGACTTCCTGAGGTCTTAAGCATCCAGGTAACTATGATACTAAAAGTCAATTGACCTTGTATCCCATACCTTACCTCCTAAAAGCTCTGTGGTTCAGAAATTTGAGGTACAAACACTATATTGTCCCAAGACCCTTGAGTCATAATTTTAGAGCCCCAGAGTAATATTCTTTGAAAATGTTGCTGCCAGAATGTTATGAAATCAGGTTCCAAGTCAAACTCTCTTCATCCCATGGCTCCAATACATCATTTCAAAGGTAGAATTGCTACAAAAAAATTTTTTTTGAAACAAAGTGAATATGACAGCATTTATAGAAACCTATCACTTACTGATAATTTCTTCTGGTTATCACTAGAGAAAACAGCAATATTTCCAGAAAGCTAAAACTGCAAACCACCTCATATATTTGATTAAAGGGTGAATATGAATCTAAGAAAATGTGTTCTGTGATAAACTCTTTCATAACATACTTTCCTATCAGCACAAAGCCAGCCTCTAGATTTTTCTAAGATATGAAGACTTTTTTGTTAATTCAGGTTGTAAAGGTAACACGTCATTACATTAAAAGCTTAAATTAATACTTTAATTATTTTAATATTTTACACAGATTTTAAAAATAGAGCCTTTTCCATGATTCCCTTTACATTCATTTACTCTAACTGCTGAAGAACATCTGTCACATGAAATAACAGAGAAATGTTCTTGCTTTGACAGACTGAATTTGAACTACAAAATGCTAGAGGAACTTCCTTGGGTTTCAGGAAATCCAACACCCAGGGACAAAGCTCTGTAAACATTTTGTGTGTGTAAACGAATTCAAATGAAGGAAATATCAGAAAAGTCAAATTAAAAGTTACTTACACTTTTATATTACAATTTGGTTGGCAAACTGTTTGGTAACACTAAGAAAGCTATGCTATGAGCTTTTGGACGTTTAAGAATCCTAATTTTCAAAGCTTGAATGGCCAGTGACTTCCTGAGGTCTTAAGCATCCAGGTAACTATGATACTACATATTTTATATTATGATACTACATATTTTGTGGTGTTGTTACTCCACACTTTTAAGTAAAGTGGTTTCAACTCACAAGCAAATGAAAGGACTCTCTTTTATTTTAAAACCAAACTGTTGACACTTAAATAAATGTCCTGATATGACAGAAAGAAAGGACAGTTCATCTTTCACTGTTTTTCCCCTAAGAGCTTAATCAAATTAGTGTATTTTAAATCAAAATTCAAGTGAAAGTGGAAGCAGCCCAAGAATTCAACAACGGATTAATGGAAAAACAAAAAGGACAAAACAAATGTGGTAAACACATGAACACATGGAATGGGAGTATGATTCAGTCTTAAAAAGGAAGAAAATTCTGACACATACCACAACATGGATATATCTTGAATACATTATGGTAAGTTATTAGCCAGTCACAACAGGACAAATATTGTATGATTCCACTTACATGAGGCATAAGATGTATAGAGACAAGGAGTAGAATACTGGCTGCCAGGATCTAGGAGACAGGGACAGTGGGGATTTATTGTTTAATGGTTACAGGGTTTCAGGTTAAGAAGATGAAAACGTTCTAGAGATGGATGGTATTGATGACTGCATAACAGACAAATGAAAAGATGCTCCACATCGCCAGTCATCAGAGAAACGCAAATCAAAACCACAGTAAGGAATAACACCAGTCAGAATGGTCACTATCCAAAAGACAAGTTTCAACAAGTGCTGTCTAGGATGCAGAAATGGGACCCCCACACACACACCGCTGATGGGAATACAAACTGGTAGAAGGGCCACAAAATTTAATCTAGATGGACCAAGGACTATGTGGTTTCTAAGCACTATAATGTCAGTGTGATATATTTTTCCAGTTTCCAAGTAAACAAAAAAGAAACAAACACCTGTAGCCTCAGGAAGGTTTATGATCTGAAGGGACTAAGGTTTTGCTTTGTTTTGTTGCCTCAGATTTTATCATACCAGAATACTCTAGCTCAAGGGTTTTTATGACTCTTGGCCCTTTTGAGACCTGGAGTTTGGTGGTTGAGGATCTTGATAGTTTCAGACCCCATTGACCAATGTTTCAATGTTCCTAGAATTCTATGCCTCCAGGTCTACATAGCCCCTCATGTGTAAGGTACAAGGACCCTAGGTAGGCCCAGGCCTATAAGATCCAAGAGTGATGGGATACAAGGGTCTCTGTTCCAAGGGAACCACAGTTCCAACACTCTCTGCTTTCTGAGCCTTCTAAAACAAGAGCTATGAAAGGTTCTCAGGGTCCTTGTTACCTGCATCATCTTGGTACCAAACATGGAGCCTCTCACGTCAATAATGAACACCACGTTTTTCTCAACAGATGGGAGGCCTCTGGGAGCAAAGTAATGAATAAAATAGCCACCATAAATCTGGACCAAAAAAAAGAAAAGAGAGAGAAACCAACAAGAATTGTGAAAGCCAGTCTAGATCAGGTCCCTACTTATCTCCAAACACCCTGCTCTTCTCCTTCCTAAGCCTTGTCACTGTTTCTAGCTAAACAGGCATTTGTGCGATTGCTTGTTCAATGTCCATCTCCTCCACCACAACTGCGTCTCTGCTGTTCAGATTGTCAGCCCAAGGCCTGCCCCAGAGCTGCGGAGTGAATGAGACTGGCTTGTGGCCCAAGGTTCCAAGGATCAGGATCTCTGTAATGTGAGAGTTCCTGTCCATGAGAGCCGGGCTTGCACAGTCTTGAGGGCCCCTAGGGACATTTTGCCTGGGCTCCAGGAACTGTAAGTATTGTTTTAACCTCCCTCTGTAGAGTGAGCCTGGGGGCCAGCTCCATTGCTGCCAGGGGCTGGGAGTTAGCAGGGCCTCCCTCTCCTCCTTAAGCCTCCTTTCTGCTGTTGCTGGGCAGAGTAGGGAGGGAAGGAGGAAGCAGAGGCTGAGTGAGCTGTTTGTTCAAATGGGGTTGGTTGGACCAGGTGCAGAGGCCTTGGGCTGTTAAGGATGTGATTGGCTGCTGACCTCCTTCCCCCACTCCATCTCCCACTCTGCAGAGCCTGGGGGCTGGGACAGCTGAGGGAAGGGGAAGGGGCTGCTGGGAGGAACCCCAGGACCAGTGTCAGCACAGCCAAGGGAAGTACCGGCTTGCTAAGGATCTGTGCTGGCCAGTAGCCCTGGACCTGCTCTGGGATAACCAGCTTATCCTCCTCTCTGCCATTTAGGCACTCTCTGATCAAATGGCTGGCCACACTATTCCCTCCTCTCTGGGTGGGGGAGTGGAAGGAGATGGAAGGATATCTTGCTCTACCCTCCCACCCCAGCCTTTGAATTAATTCACAAGTGCATGTGGAGGCTCTATCTTCACTTTCTCCTGAACTCTATCACAGTCCAAAAGGCCTGGGTCGACCATCCTGCAACTGCCCAAGACAAAGGCAGAGCCCAGGTGTCATCCTGTTCCTCCCATACCCTAGTAGGTGAGAGCTTCTGGGAAAATGACACTCCTGCTTATCTGTGGTCTCAGGCTCACTGGTGACCCCACAACTCACATCCTGTAAGCCAGAGTCATGACCCAGGTCACCAAGCTCTTGCACTCCCCTCAGCTGTCGTGTCACCCCACTCTCAAGAAATGTCTCCCGTCCTTCCCCGTGAAGAAAATTAAGGGCACCAGGCCATATCCCTCAGACTACCCACCCTACCCTTGCATAGGGTCCACATACCCATACACCTCTTCCTCTACTTAAGGACAAAATAGTCTTGTCCCAGACCCCACGCACTCCCAGCCTCCAGCACCTCCTCCACCAATCAGGATCCTTCTACTTCTCTCCAATCCACCCCACAAGCCCTACTGGGTCTTCCTAAGAATATAAAAATTTTTGTCTTTTCCATCTACTAAGACAACCCCCACTGATCCCAGTTCCACTAAACTCCAAACCAGCTTCCCTCCCACTGCAGCATCCACAATAATGAAACCATCATCTGCAATGGTCTTCTCACCTCCAGTTCACTCATCCACACACCCCAGACTGGCTCCAGCCCCAACCACGCACTGACCCTTCTCTCACTTATGGCAACAATGAGTAGCTGGTTTCCAAACCCAATGGGTTTATTTCGATTCTCATTGGACTGCACCTCCCTGAGGTAGTCCACAATTGGTGATAACTTATGGTCCCCAGAAGAATCTTTTCCCCTGGCATTCTGAGGTGGTGAACTCTCCCTATTGTCCTACCAGCTCCCTGGCCCATCTGATTCAGTCTCTTTCGTGTTCTCCAACTTTACCCCCTCTTCCCTAAACAGTGCTTCCCAATGTTTTTCAGTCATGGCGTGTAAAGAAAATTATCATGTTTGTATAGCAACAATGGAGGGAAGAGGTGGGAGTACAGAGCTCTGAGCAGGTTACTGGCAGTTGTCAGGGCTGTACACCCCAAGGGCTGAGGAGACCAGTAGCTCCTGACTGGGAAGCACTGCCTTAGCAACTGCCATCCTGGATCTGCTCTTACAGCTCTATACATTCTTCCTGGGTCACCTCCTTAGCTCTCTTGGGTTCAACCCCTGAATCTGCACTCTTGTCCCCACATACATCTCTTTCCTCAGTCCAATTCTTTCCACTCTTACCCTTCCACAGATGCATACCCATTCACTGTTGCACCTGTTCCCTTGGATGTCTGAAGATGCCTCCAATATATCCTGCCCAAACAATAAATTTGTATCTTGCCCTCAACCTGCCCTTGTGTGTCATCGTCATTTAGAGTCACTGTCATCCACATGGTCACTCCGTATGCAAACCTGAGTGTCACACCTGAATCTTCCTGTGCCTCTCACTCCCCACATCCAAACCACCACCAATTCCTGCTGGCTTTATCTGCTGGATATGTCTCAGGTGAACCCCTCCTTTACATCCCAAATTAACAAAGCCCAAATTCAGGACTTCTCTCTCTCTGGTTTCCTTGCTTCTGTTATGGCTCTTTTCATCTATGTGTCTTTTCTACAGCTGCTCACTCTGAGTCTTTCCAAACTCAAACCTCATAATGTCAGTCCCTCTCATGATTCCCTGGTCACCTCCAAGAAAAATTCCATGTTTTTTATCATGCCCCTGCAGCACTTGTGGCCTTCAGTCTCATCTCTTATCACTTCTTATGCCTCAAATGAATGTTCCAGGAACACCAACCCACTTGTAGTTCCCTACACACCCCTGGATATTTCCAGCCTCCATTCCTTGCATCATGCAGCCCCAGTTGGCTAGAATGACTTTCTCTTCTCACAGCCTTGCCCTCAACTTGGTAATTTCTTTGCATTCTTTGAGATCCAGTTCAGTCTTTACTTCCTTCCGGGAGTCTTCCCTGCCTACCTTCTCCCCTCATGATGGCTTCCATCATACCTTATGTTGTCACTGAAAGGGCACTTCTCATCTTGTGACTGTGTAGTTTCACTTGGAGACAGTGAATAGGATCTATGCGATTCACTTTGGGGTTCCCAACATCAGCCAGCAGTGCTGCTGGGCTGGGGAGCAGCGTGCTGGGTGGAGAGGAGTTCACATATGAATGAAAGAATAAATAAGTGCCTGAGGAGAGGTGTGGCCAAAGTACTATTTTAGCCCAGAGCAGAGGGAGGAATTGTGAGTGGGGTGAGGTCACCAGGGAGGTGGTGTTTGAGCAAGGTTTAAGGATGAGGAGGGCACTGACCAGTGGAGAAAGGAGAGAGAAGACATTCCCAGGGCAGTGGATAATAAGAGCAAATGCTCAGGCAGAAATGAGTGGCAGGCTCAGGTGTTATTGGAGAATGGTGTGAGGTGTGGTGTAGTGCGGGGCAGCTGGAGGGTGATTTGTGTGCTGGAGGTGGCGAGAGGTGTGGCGGCAAAGGCAGGCTGGGACCAGACATCTCAGGCTGCCGTGCAATCCTTGTCGTCGAGCCAAGGGTCTTGGATCAGTGTTCTACCCCTCTGGTAGAGCATGGGACCTCTGCATGCTCTTCATGAGTCTGTGAACTCAGAATTTAAGGGCTCTCTGTGCAGGAAGATGACTCAGGTGAAGCAAAACGAATTTTTAAAACTTAGACACAGCGAGTGAGCAAGTCCAAGAGAACCTGAGAGTATCAGAGCTGCAGAAAGTGTGAGAGCCCATGAGTGAGAGACCGATTACTGGCCTGTGGTTCACTTTCCAAAAGGTTCACTTAACCACACTGTTAAGAGTGGGCTATGGCCTGATTCAATTAGGAATGCATTCATTTAGAGCTTGATTCTGTGTATGCAGTTTCAGGGCTCCAACCTTTTGGGGGAGCACATGTGCCTCTCAGCGTGTGAAGTCATTTGTTGCTGCACATCATCCTGTCTGCATTCCCTAGTCCTCACTGATCCATAGAGAGAACCAAATTAGCAACTTAGGACACCAGATCATTGTCCAGGCCTGTCTTACTCCAGAGTCCATGCTCTTTCCATTCCCCAGCTCCCTTACCCGCACATCTCCAATGATGTCCTCCATGACTACATCGTACTGTACCACGAAGTCAGCCATAATGCTTGAGCTGGAGAAGGCAGTTTGGTCTTGCAGTGTTGGGCAGAAGGTGATTTGGACACAGGTCTCTCCCTTCTCAATCTTGGTGGATGAGGATGAGTCAGCCTCACCTGTATGGGTAGGGAGGGGAGGGGTAGGGTGGCATGGGGAGCTCACCATGCAGAAATCCAGGTAAAGTGATGCCAAAAGGGGCAATATCTGGGCACAGTGAGAGGTAACCCTGCACCACCTGCTGCTCCTCCTACCTGCAATGCCCTGCCACCTGCTCAAATGCCACACTCCTCCAAATCCTACAACCAGCTCCTCCTGCTCTGCCCCTTCCAGCAAGCCCAGCCCGACAGACCCAACTGTCCCCTCAGCTCCCAGGCTCTGGCAATCTGGCTCACTTTGTATCCCTCCTGGGGCCCAGTCTGGAGGAATGTCATGTCCCCAGGTAGACCAGGGTCCTGGGTCTCCTCCCAGAGAGGCCATGTGGTGTGTATTGTGGAAAGAGACAGACATGCAGACAGGGCCTACCTAGGTCTCCTCCCATGCCCTTTAGTGCTGTAGGAAATTGCACTCTAGCAAGTTTCTCCTCTGGGATAGAATTTCACGTGCTTTCTTCCCGATCTGCCTTCTGAATCTCGGAATCACTTGTGTGAATAGGCCTTTTAGCACCTCATGAAATCACACATGAATTACTGATCCCGGATGTTTGCTGAGCTGGCCACAAGATCAACTTTTCTGGAATTTCAGTCCAAGACAAATATCCATTTAGGCATGTCTCCGTGCCTCTTCCCCGCCCCCACCCCCTGAAAATGGAAACTTGGGAATTCTGCTCCCCTCCTCTTCCCTGCTGCAGCTGTCAGGAAGCTTAGGGGCAACCTGAGCCCCCATACTCTGAGGCGCCTGCTTACATACATTCCCTTGGCTTCCTTCCTTTCAGAGATCTTTGTTCTGTTTATCCCCACAGGATTGGCTCTACCCTCTGTTTTAACCTTTAAGGAGAAGGGGGAGGGAGCTGCCATTTTTAGCTCAGGGCTTAAGAGCACAGGCTCCAAGGACTCTGATGCTGCCTGTGGGCCCCTGGACAAGTTATTCACACTCTCTAAGCCTGAGCCTCCTCATCTGTAGCAGTGGAATGATAATAGCCCCTATTTCACAGACAGGGTTTGTGGGGATTAAATGGCACCATTTGCATGAAGCATTTGGAACCACACCTGGATCTTAGTAAGTACTCGATAATGCTAATGGTTACAGTTGTCATCACATCTTCGTTACTCTGTACTGCTGATTCTCAAGGAGGAATTTTCTTAAATTCTCAGAATGGTCCTGGGCTGTAGGTGGCTTCTCCCCATTGTACAGGTGGGAAAAGTGAAGCAGAGCAACCAAGTGATTTGCCTGTGGTCCCACCTTAGGGGAGGTCAAAGCTGGGATTTGAACCCACGTCTGTGAGTCTGTCTCTCTCCTCTATGTCCACCACACTGTCTGTCTGGGTCAGCAGGGTCAAATTAGGCAGGACCTCCAAGCTAAATAGTTTGGTGAGGGTGGCCACATGAGGTGGGCCATTTCTCTATGCCTGTCCCCTCTTCTATGAGCAAGAGTGACTTCTGCACTGCTTAGAGGGATAAATAAAGTTTACGACCAACTCATTCAGTCATTCCCTCTTTCACACGTATTTACTGATTCATTCAAGCATTTACTTACATACTTTACCCACTGTCTCCTTGACTCATACTCACTCAGTCCATTTTTCACTCATATTCACTCTGTGTCAGTCAGAAGTTTGTAAAAAACAGAAGGCACACCCAGTGGGTAAACTGAAGATGGATTAATGAAGACATAATTTTCAGAGGTGTAGGCAGGATTAAGGAAACCCACAAGGGATGGCCAGATACCCAAGGAATGCATTGGCTGAGAGCCATTATCACCACTAGAATTGAAGGATTGCAGGGGAGGGAGCGGTTATAGAGGATGGCAAGATTTATAACCTTGGGAGAGGGACTGTGCAGAGGAGCTTATCACCATGGTTGTTAGGGAAACTTAGACATGGAAAAGCACTACCCAGTAGATAGGGAGACATGGGAATAAATACCCAAAAATCTCCCTCTGGCCACCCTCCCTTTCAGGAAAACACCCTGTTTGCAGAACAGATGAGCCCAGAGGATGCAATCAATAAAAATCAGTTTCCTGTGGCCCAGAGCAGGATGAACATGGCGGGAGAATGGTTCCACAGGAGCAAAAGGGGAATAACAAAATGACCTGCCCCACCATCAGCCCCTGAGCTGCCCATGCTCTTGCTTGGGGTGGTGCAACCACCTTCCCTACATCAAGATCTTCGACGTGGGCACACGCTACATGGTGAACCGAGTGCAGGACCACATCCAGAGCCAAACGGTCTACTACCTCATGAATATCAATGTCACATCCCATTCCATCTATCTCTGCCGGCACGGTGAGAGTAAACTCAACCTCAGGGGCCACATCGGAGGTGACTCTGGCCTCTCAGCTTGGGGTAAGCAGGAAGGAAGGGCCCCCTGCACCCAGAGGCTTTGGCTGAGTGGGCCCAGGTGGGCCACAGTGGGTGGAGTGGCTACTGCCTGGATCCTGGGATGGGGTGACTCAGTGACAGGTAAAAGCAGGTTCTGGTCATTCCCTGTCTTCCATCCCAGTAGCCACTGGGTCTTGACCCATCCTTAAATGGCTCCCATGTGTTAACTGCATTGGCAAGTCTGGTAGCTTGGGCCTGGCACTCCAGGCCTGCCCAGATCCAGCTTCTCCTCCAGCCCCATTACAGTGAGCACCCTTGACCTCTGCCTGAGTGGTCCCTCGTCTATCTCACAGGCTTGTGTCTTCACCTGTGTCTTCAGCTTCCCCACCTAGGCTGCCTTCTCTGTCAGCTAGTGACTGTCACTTGCACACACAGCTGCCCTGCAGCACCCATCCTTGAATCCATCTTCTGCTTCCTGACACAGGGCTGATGCCACCCCCACACCCTCACTGCAGGTCACCACACTGTCAGCACTTGTGCCCCACCAGTGACTGCTTCTTCCCTGCCCTCCCTCCGCCACCTCCATCCCAGGCCCAGCTTCTGCTCTGTGGTTTGGTCCCTGAAGCCCTCACGGTCCTCTCCTGCCCTCCCAGGCAGGTCACTACACCCTGGACACCATCTCTCCCAGTTCCGGCCCATTTCCGACTCCATGGTGTGAGTCTCTTCCTTCTAGCCAAGCACAGTGGCCTGCACATTATGGGTGCTGGCTAAGTAAAGGCACATAATTCCCCCAGCATTTGGCCCTGGGCCTGGGCTTGTTAGCACAGGTATTGTTCTTGCTGGGAGGATAGCTTGGGGTGGGACAGGTGGCAAGGGACATGCAGAGGGGTAGGAGCACCCTCTTTCATTGGACAGCTGTACACAGTCATGGCGCCATCTGCTTCCATATGTGTGGCCTCATTTAATCTTCACAGCAGCTCTGTGGAGTGGTTGTTACCGTCACCAGTTTATGGATGAGGAAGCTGAGGCCAAAACAGGAGCAGAGAGCAGACCCAGGTCACACAGGTGGTAAAAGAGAGCCAGGACTGAAAACCAGGCCTTCCTGCCTGCCCCTCAGCATTCCCCACTGCAGAGGAGCCTGTGTTCCAGGCAAGCACCACACCAGAAGGCCTGGACCTCCTAGCTCCCTTTCTGTTACCTTCATTCTGGCAGCCTCCCCTGGAGGTGGACTCTCACCTCTGACTCCCACATCTCGCTCCTCAGAACTGGGTCAGAGGCCACTGGAGGTGTCACCCTAGCCTATGGCATCACCTGCAGTGGCTATAGCCCTGCCCACACAGCTCACAGCCCAATTTGGACAGGTGGCTATCTCCACATAGTGTGCCTCCCTCTCACACAAATGTGCACATGTACACGCACATGCCTGGCCCCAGCCTTCATGCTCATGGGCATAGTGCACCATGCATGGTTTACAGAGCACTTTCCTATCAACTGTCACCCACAATCAATCACAGTAGCTCCCACTTACTATGCAGCACCTACTGTGTGCCAGGGAGTGCGCTGGGTGCTCCCTGCCCACTAACGTGATGCTCACTGGGATGAGGCTGGCTGAGTTAATGCTGTTTGCATCTCACAGGCAGGAGATAGGAGCCCAGAGAGGCACAGGGACCTGTCCCAGGGCACACGGGGACCATGTAAGGGAGCTGGGGCGGTTTAACCCCTGTCCTTATCTCCCAGTCAAGGGCTCCTTTCAACAGAGCACACTGACTGCTGACTCACAATCCATAATCAGAATGTGTGTGCCTGTAGGCCTATATCCATACATATCAGTATGTGCCTGTACCTGCATTTGTGCAGATGTTCCTCACACACAGTCTGTGATTAACAACATGCCTGTACATAGAAGAAGAGTGAGTCACTTGCTCATCTGGGCTCCCACAGTCCTTTGTGATTCCTCTTTGTGCTGTCATTATTTCCTTCACTGAACAGGCCACCTCGGTACCCAGCACAGTGTCATGGACAATGTAGTCACTAATACATGTTTGTTGAGTAAACAAGTAAATGAGTGTGTGGAGTGTCTGTGACAGTTTAGGATGTTGCATGAAGGGAGCTCTTACAAGCCCCAAGTGGAGAACCAAAGCATAAGTCTCTAGAATTTTGGAGCTAAAACCACGTTCTATGTCAAAGAACTGCCCTCCTTTTGAGAAATAGGTTCTGGCACGTGATGATTAATTTAACAAAGTTAAATTCCTGGCCTTGGTAGAGTTTGAATGCCTAACCTTGTGACCCCAAGCAACCACACAAACTAAGCTGCCCATCCTCACCTTGGTGCCATCTGATCCACCAAGTCGTAAAGCTGGGCCGGCAATAAGAACACCATCACCAAAGGGCAGTGGCATAAACAAAACCAGTCTGGAGCAGGTCCTGAAAACACAGGTGGGTTACAGGAGGCTCACACTCTTACAGCACCTACTCCTGCTGCATTGCTTGCTCTCCCTCAGATCACATGTAGGTCATTGAGGGGAGTTCCCAATAACCAGCTTACTGAAGAAGAATCTGCATGATAAACAGGAGCTAGCTGGAAGTTGACAGCTGTGGTGCTAACAGCCCCACTTGGGTGTTTCCATGATGGGAAGTAAGGGAAGGGAAATTCTCCTAGGAGGCAGAACTCAAGAGCCATGCATCTGGTCAGTCTCTTTATCCAGAAGGTGACCTGGCCAGGGGAACTGATCAAACCAATTTACTGTCTGACCAGATGGTCAGAGACTGGGAAGGAATAAGATTGGAAAACCAAAAGCAGTAACAATAATGCAGCAAAATACTTAAGAGAGTGCTTATTATGTACAAGGCAGTCTAATCACCTTGCCTGCATATACATGAGTAAGTCAACAGCTCTCTCAGAATGGGTTGAGTGTGAGGATATTTGTGTCCCATGTGAATGTTCACCAAAAGGAGCCTGATGGTTCAGCCTGTGGAAATCTGTCAGTTTTTTTTCCTTAACATCCCAGTGCTTCCTTAATGAGCCAATGAATAAAACTGCCATAGTAAAGGGATGGACTTAACTTCAGTTAGGTTGACTTGGCTACCAACGCTGTTGAGTGCCCAGTTTCTCAACAGCAGAAACCCCAATGTGTTACCGTTCCCTGGGGACCAACAAGTCCTTGGGTGACAGAGGGATTACACTGGACCTCTTCCATCATAGAGTGAGCATCAATTTATCCTTACTGAAATCACATATTTTGGAATGGATTTGCCTTCCCTGGTGCTTTTATCAGTACCATCATCCTTGGATTTTCTAATTACTTTATACACCATTGAAATATCCCATTGGAATATCCCAAGGAACACATTTCACAGTGAAAGACAATGGTCTAGAGACTATGGGCTTCCCTGTTCTTTTCACATACACCATCACCCACAACAACTGCCCTTACAGAACAGTGGGATGGCCTATGGAAGGTCTAGTTATGGTGACAGTGAGGAAACAGCATTTTCTGAGGTCTGAGGCCATACTACAGAATTCAGTATATTCTTTGACTCAACAGCTAATGTATGACGCTTTTTCTCCCATAAACAGAATACATAGGTCTAGGAACCAAAGGGTAGAAATGAGAATGACACTTCTTATCACTTCACTTAGTGAAACTTGCAACAGTTGATTCATAGGAAGTTGAAACTTCTGCCTAGCTGTTTGGAGCTCCTCATGACATTGAGCCAATAGGCAAAGAAGGGGTGTTTACTATGTGGCAGGGGTAAGTGATCCTAATTACCAAGGGAAATCAGGGAGTCTGCTACACAGTGTGGTAGGGAAGACAATGCCTGGAATCCTGGCGATTTCCTGCATGACCCTAGCACTACCACGTCCAGTGGCAAGAGTTCAAGGCAGAGTGCAGCAACTCAATAAAGGCAGGACCTTCGAGAGCTCAGATTCAACACAGTCATTGTGGAGGCAACCTCCAGGGTCCTTTAGGAATACAATGCACAACTTACTCCTACAAGGCTTGCTCAGCACTGCTGGACCCACTGGAGGAGGGCTTAATCTGCTTTCTATATGAGTCCTAGGAAATCCCTTGGATGCTTTCCTCCATATCATGTCCACTGATAGCATTTGACCAAAGAATACAGTAGCCATAAACACATAGGACTACCAAGGGCCTCACAGTACCAAGCAAATAACCATGAGCAGCTACAGTGCTTGTTAAAGGCAGGCATACATGAATTCAAGAGAGAGGTCAGAAACACCAGCTATGGCCTCTGGACTAGTTTCAGTAACAAGGACTGGAACCATTCTTCTTATTTCCTTCCTTGCTGCATGTACGTGGGTGAGTGCAAGTGCATGCATGTGTGTGTGTGTGACTTTTTTCCATCCTCCTTCATCTTAACCCCATTGTAGAATATAATGTATGAGTGGTGGCTCAGTGTACAACTTAGCTCATATCTTGTAGTGTATCTAGAGGGGACTGCAAGGTAACAAGAAGAGGAAAGGGTATAACCCACGCATTCCTGGACATGGAGCTGGAGATAGGTGATAAGATTTGGGGTAATCTTCTTTTGGAGAAATGGTAAGTGGTGATTATACATGGATTGGTAGCATTATGTTGGACCTCGGCATTTTTGGAAGTCTGGGGTTCTGTTAGCTATCCATTTTGTTCTCACAAACGGTTGGTCTCTAGTACATATTTCTTGTGCTCTCTCCCTCCCTTCCTCCCTGTCTCCCTCCTCTCTCTCTCCTGGCTACCCAGCATTCATTCTACCTTGTTTAATTCAGTCACAGTGAAATATTACTCTAGGGCTTACATTCTCAGCATGGGGATGGGGAGTGGGTGGATGGTGGGTAATCACCCCTAAGGGGGTGAAAATTGATCCTCGTGAAGCAATATAAACCAGCTCTTAGGATAGTTTGTGGTCCCCAAGGCTCAAGCCTACTGGACAAAATCGGATTCCTTAGTTTTTAATTTCTACTAACAGGTTTTCTTGGGTATCACATGAGCAGCAAACATACACATGAAAAGATACACAAAACGTGCTGCAAAACCCTCACGAATAGATGGCTATGACTGGAGGACTTTCAATCCTTTGGTCAGTGCAGCCATCATATCGTGATAAGTGGTCTGCATCTGCCTATTGGCTGTCACTGGCTGCCTTTATGTTTGATCCTCAGTGCCTTTGTGCCTAATTTGAGTTTTGAGAATTAAAAATGCCTTCAATTTAATTCTACAGACGTTATTCAATCTGTCATTATAATTAAGTACTGAAACGAAAAAAATGTTGACAATACCTGAGTGAATACCTAGCAGCTATTTTTTCCTATCAAGCAACACTTAAAAGCCCACTAAAAGTAATTTTTAAGAAATTAAAATTATTTTACTTTTGCTAGAAAAATAAGATTTGAGTAATTTTTAAAAATTTGATTACACTATTATCATCAGTCATATAGACTGCTAATTTTCATATGTAGCTTGACACATTATAATGAAATACTCAGCAAATAGTTAAAATTAAATGTTAATAGTTTTAAAATTTTAATTTTGAATTTTTTTGTTTAGTCATTATGAACCTTGTACTGAATTTTAAAATCCCTTTTATGTATGAAACACAAATGTATGTCATTTTGAGATGTACAGTATGTCCGTGTTAGTCAAATTTCATGGGGGAAAGCAATTAGGACAAAAATATTTTAAAAGTCTTCTTAGGGGGTAAAAATAGGTAGATAAATTGTTCCAGGGCCTTTTCCCACTCCTAGCCAATGGGAAAATAGATGTTACAATCTAGAATTATGTGGAATTTAATTAATGATATACCGAAGGTAAGACTAAAAATTGTGGGAGTTCATTCATTATAGAAGTGGCCTCAAGGCTGATTAAGGTGACAAAAATATGAGCCAGAGTCTGTCCCCATTTCCCAACATTCCCTCTTCCCAGGTCTGGCTACCCTCCACTTGCGGGGAACCAGACTTGATCTCTTCCTTCTGGTCCCACATACCTTCAGTCCTTCCACTTGGGGAGTGTGGGAAAGCCAACCCCTTGTCCTCTCAAATTCTAGGGCTCATAGGAAGGGAGAATAGGTAAGGAACCCTGCAAGTCCAGTGGTCTGCAGAGGGAAGATAAGTGGGAAGGACAAAGCTCTTCATCACTATGAATTCACCTTTATGCCTAGCAAGCACTTTTAACTTTGTTAGCATCACAGTCCCCAAGTTCCTTGCCACCCTCCTGTTGCTCCCTACTCAATTCATTTTCTGATGGACATCACCTGGTAATCTGAGAGGGGTTCGAACATGGTACCCACCCACTAGAGTCTTCCCTACGGCTAAGCTACCTCTAACCTTGTCTACCTTTCCCAGATACTACTCAGCCTCTGAGGAAACCATGGCCTATGGAATCAACAGAAGAACCTCTGCTTCTAGTGAAAACCACCTCAGCAGTGAAAGCAGGTCTCAATTCATGGCCACAGGTAAGGAGCTGCCTTGCTCTGGATGGAACTTTTTTAGATCCTGTTCCCTAAACAATAAACGTTATTCCTTTAGTGCTTAGTCTACAGGAGGGGTGAGGCAGTAGGGCCTCATTGTCCTTAAGTCTGTAAGACTCTGTCCCAGTGATAGTCTGGTAATATCAGGATTAAATGGTGAGGGCTTCTTGGAGAGAGGTCTAGAGAAATACTCCAGAAAACAGGGCAAAGGTAGATCTCTGACTGCTGAGGGCCCTGGGCCTGAGTGGGCAGTGCAGTGTAGCTGGGAGGATACCACCAACCATGAGGACTTTGGCACCTGGCTCATAGTGCTCATTTCTACCTCAACTCCTACAACCATCCCAGGGGATTTCATTGTCTACATGGATAATCAAACCAACACCCTGGCCTCCCACACCATTGACCCCTCATCTCCAGGAACCATCATCTTCTTGCCCCTTTCACCACACACTGCTTGGACTTACCATCACCCAGAGCTCTCTGCTCTGTCTTCTTAAACATAATCATCTCACTGTCTGACCATCTGACTGGTCCCCCAATTCATCCTTCCATTTCTCTCAATACCCCTTCCCAGACACCTAGAACACTGCCAGACATAGAGGTTCTTGGTATGTTCACTTAACATTCTGTCCTGTTCACGGACTTCATGGAGACTCCTGTCTACAAACCCCTGCACTGTCTCCCAACCCATCACACAATCTCAGCTTCCTCCCCATGCCTACCTGGGTCCCATGGTCCATCTCTTCCACCACCAGGTACCTACATGTCAGATGCTATGAAAACAGTAATGAAGATACAGTCTCATACACTCACTGCCCTTGGTATTACATCCTTATTCCAGAACCAAACCCTTGGAATAAACATTTTTCTTCTTGTTACCTACAAGATTACCGAGCACCTTGCCATGGGGAGGGGGTTTCCCAAAAATTATGTGGCCCATCCTCTATTGGGGCTTCCCCGCTGCCAGATACTCTTCCATATAATCCCCTTTCCACGTCCTTTCTGGACAGGCCCTTCTGCCAGGCCTTCCCCTCCTGCCTCCTCAGGAACTGGGGCAGCATGAGTCAAGTCTCTGATATTTTCCTATTGGCTCCTGCCTGCTCAGGCCCCTCTCTCCTTTCCCACAAAAATCCTACTTGTCCCTGTGTCTCCCCCTACCTACCTACCTACCTCTCTCTTTGTCTCATTCAAATATCTCAAAATGAAAGCCTACACCTGATGTCCAGTCTCCTCTACCTCTGCTTTCTGCTGTGGCCTTGCCTACCTAAGGTTCCTGTTCAAAGTGTTTCCTCTGTACCTACAATCCCCAATACTCCCCCACTGCACTGTAATCCTACCTGACCTGCAGGCTAGAGATAGGGCCCAAGCTACCCCAGAGAGGCATGCTAATCTAGTTGTCCTGAATTCAACAATGTCACTTCACCTCAAACTAGGCATAGCCTAAGGTAGAAACTTTCCCAATGCACTTTTAAATGTGATACCAAAATGCAACAGCCCACCAAAAAAAAGCAATAAACTCAGAAATGGCAAATAGATTTAATATAGAGTGTCAACTTCAATTGATAGTGGCTCCTTAGAGTGCTGTGTTGAGTAGGGTTCTGAGGATGCACCCTGGCTCGAAGAGAAAGACTGCTGGAATTAGCAGTATCTGAAAACACAAGTAAAAGTAAATCAGAAAGTCAATTAATTACCACCAAAAAAGCAAAGAATAAAATGACAAAATCAGTGTTTCCCCATGTTCTCCATATGGTCCTCCAAATTTGGCCCTCTAAAACCACCCAGTTCCTCATCACATCCCCATGAGCCCCAGCTGCCTCACCAAGTCTAAGAAGATACCTGAAATCTCACTTGTAGGAGAAACCACAGGCACCAGAGCTGCCACTGGTACTGGCACCAGCTCCACTGAGGCCCGCAAAGAGCCCAAAGGTGAGAGTGGCAGTCAGGCTGGTACTGGTACTGAAGCTGCTGTTGGTGCTAGCACTAGCACTGGCACCAGTGCTGGCACCACCACTCTCTTGGGCTTTGGCTTTAGCTTCAGCTCCTGCCTGGATCCGGGCTTTGGCCCAGGGTCCAATGTCAGCTTCATCCCAGTTGCAGGGTCCAGCAGCATTCTCAGAGCCGATCCCAATGCCCATTCGAGCTCTAATCTCCACCCTAACCTTGGCTTCAGCTGCAGCCTCGGCCGCAGCCTTCATATCTGCTTCCATTGCCTCTCGGTACTGAGCTGCCCATTCCTTGGGATCCTTCTTTTGTACCTGAAGTGGAAATAACAACCACTAGAAGGATCAGAATCTGAGGAATGAGCACCTACTATATGCTAGGCACCAAGCTACGTGCTGTATACAACAGTAATAATATAACAAATACTACTAGTAATTATGCACTAAATAGTCTATTCCTGCTCTGACACTACCTCCATGACCTTGGACATGGCACCTAATAACCTCTCTGAGCCTGAGTTTTCCATCTGCAATAGGGCAATGACATGTTAATTTTAAGGACTAAATGACACAGATAAAGTATTTGGCACATAACAAAGGCTTCAGAATGTTCACTTACGAGTTGCAACCTGCTCTGCACACAGCCTACCACAGCTAGTGGCACCCCATGCTCCTGATATCCCAAGCTTGGGCAGCTCTCCAATTACCTTGCAGGCAAACTTGAGGACTTTCATCTTGCTGGTCTCATAGTAGGAGCGCAGGCCCCAGAAGAACTCATACTCAGGGGGATTGCTATTAGGGACTCTGGCATAGTCCAGGTACCTTGAAAAAGAGGTTCAAAAGCCTTTATGTCTGAAATCACCCACGGCCCAATCATACAGGGACTGGACAGTCTCAGTCTCTAGGTGGCAATCTCACCAATAAATACTACAGATTTTTTTCCAATATTGAGCCCTGTTGCACTGGTCCTGCCCAGAAACCACGTGAAAGTGCAGGGTGGGACATATGTAGGGTATCTGTTCACAGGAAGGCCACAAGTTTTGTGTCCCTTGCCACAAAAAAGCCAGATTCCTATTGGGTGTGTTGTAAACAGAGGACCCATTTCTTCAGGCCCCCTGCTCTGAGTACACTCCCACCACAGGGTCTCATCCATGGTCCGGCTGAGCCCTGGGACAGTCTACTAGAGAAAACCACTGTAAAGAGAAAAAACAGTCAACCAAAACAAGCATCTTCTATACAGACTTCCAACTGTATATGCATGTGTGCATGCCAGTATGTGTTAGTGTGTCCAGTTAAGTACATGTGTTCTCCAAGGACCAAGGATAAGGGTGGGCCCTGGCCAGAAAGTCAGGACTGGGCCCCTGGCCCAAATGGGCTGCTTAATAGCTGAGGCCATGCTCCGATGTCTACTCTCTGAGCCGAAGTTCCTCAACTAAAAAAATGGGGATGGGATGATACCACCTATCTGCAGCATATTATGAAAATGAAGTGAGGTGAAGAAGTCCCCAGTACAGCACCAGGCTACCTAAAACCACCATTCTACAGAATTTTTCCTGTAAATTAATTTCTCTGAAGCCCTGGTTAGCACAGTAAAAAGAACCAAGGCATTGAGACCAGGACCTAATCACTATTTCATTTACTACCTGTGTAACTCTAAGCAAATGACTTCACTTATCTGAGCCTCAGTTTTCTCACATGTATACAATGCTGGTGATGTCACTCCCTCCTTTGAAGAACTGTTCTGAAGGCATCTGTGAGAGTACATGTAGGTCAGGAAATACATGCTCCTGTCCCCTATTACTGCCTAAGGAATAAGCTACCACCTGCATACAAACACGTATACACATTTACAAGCAGACACACCATAGCTTTACCATTCAGTTCTGAAACAAGAAAAATGCATGGTACACACTAACACTAGACACTTACTTTTGCTTCACAAACTCATCAGTAATGAGCTTCTTCACATCCCCAAAAAGTGAGTGATGTATCCTGACAGCAGAGAAAGAAAAATAGATAAATAAATACAAGCAGGGCTGTATCACTTCCCAGATGTAAGCAGAGGCATTTCTGATATGGAAAAGAGGTTTCCAAAAAGAGGGAAGCTCAATAGGGAAGCCCAAGACACAGTGAGACAGGGAGCAGAGAGTTTAGGACCATTTCCCCATCCACCCAGGTGAGAACCTTGGACCCTCTACCCAGTCCAGCACTCCCACCCGCTCCACCAGACCACCAGGCTGATGCAATCCTGGGACCATCCTCTCTTGCCAAAGGACAGCATGGACAGCAAGCACTGAGAGAGCCCAGTCATACCCAGGGCGCAGCCCCAGCTTGCGCAGCACCTCCCAGATGACAGCTATAAGGGGAGGCGAGAGGAGACAGGGACAGAAAATGAACACGTGAAGTTCCAACTGTGGCCACCCACTCAGCTGCAAGACCAGCCACTCACCCTCACTAGACCGATTTCCATTCATGAAGATGATGCTAAGAAGCACCATGAGGAGACCCAGCTTTGGTGAGTCCTTGGTCCTAGGGGAATAACAGAAGGCTTATGTCCAGCAGCCATCTGCAAAAACACACCAGCCAGCTCACTAAGCTAACCTCTCCCCGGTCCCTCTGACATGGGAGACTTCTGCCCAGTCTATGCTTCACACTCTATATGACCCTTAAGACTGTTGAGCCTCAGTCTCCTATTCAGTAAAATGGGAAAACCACTCCTCCCCTTCCTGGGTTTCTGAGGAGTGAAAAATGCTCATCAACCTGGTTCAACACAAGCACCCAGTCAGTGTGAGTCTCTGCTTTCTCTCCCAGACTCCTCAGCCCAAAGAGAATTCTAGGCAGAGCCCCACTCATGCTCCTACCCTTTGAACGTCATGATCCACCCACACCAGGAAGCCATCCCTTGAGAACCACTCGAGCAAGACAAGGAGGAAGAGACAAGTAAAACAGGTCTACTCTCCGGGGAAGCTTCTGGAGAAACAGAAAACCTGACAGTAGGAATGCCCTGCCCCAGGCTCTACACCCTTCAGTCAATCATAATCAGGCACCACTACTGTGAGCAGGGCTCCAACTACATGTGGAAGCTGGAACAGGGGCTTAATAGGCCTTGCCTTTCCTGACTCTCTAAAGGAACGTGGGGAGAGAGGACAGGGATGGGGTAGTACTGGGGCCAAAAGCAGAAGCCTCCCTCCCACCCCAGCCCTTTTCCTGCTTACGTTCCCAGTATACCAGCATCAGTGGGCTCTAAGGTGCTGAGAAGAATGTACAAGTGGTCATTCTTATCAATTTCCTTCAATTGGATCCCAAATACCTGTGGATGGGAGAACAGCTAGTGAGATCATGAAATTTAGTTTCCTGGGCATCCCATAGATCCCCACACACCTAAGGTCTATGTGTGTATATGTGTGTGTGTGTTTGAGTGTATGTGAAAAAATCAGGGATAATGCATGTAAAGCACATAGCAAAGTGGCTGACACACAGCAAACAGATACTATTGTTATCAGCATCATCTTTACAATTAGTGGGAATCCAAGGAGACAGAATGGGGAATGGAAGGGAGATGTGGGCATCTGAAATACATTACAGGACGTGTCTAGCAGTGGACAAAAGGCAGGACTAAGTTGGGTGGCTTGGGTCCTAGCTGTGCTTTTACCACTGACTTGCTTTGTGACCCCAGGCTAGTCTATGCCCCTCCTTAGGCCATTATCTGCCCATCTCCACAGCAATGAGGGCTGGATTAGCAAGTTTCTGTGGTCTCCCTAAGAAGGTACATGTACACCTTTGTTCGATTCAAAGCTTCCCCATTGTGCCCATCCCCCAGGGCTGCCCCTTCACCTTCTCCAAAGAATAGCCTGCTCGTTCAATGATTTCAGGGTACACATCAGTATATTCTTTGATGATGTCCTTCAGCATGTCTGCAAGGGGAAAGTGTTACAAGCACCTGGGCTAAAGTGAAGCCAGGTGACCTCCATACCCAAACTACAGACCCTTTGCCTACCTTGCTGTGAATGGCACAAATAGGTTTTAAACTAATAAAGAGAGATACTAGCACTGTCAAATTAGAACTTTGGGAGGACAGAGGCAGAAGCATGGGAATGGCCCCAGCACAGGGGGAAGAGGGCAATGGAGGGCAGAGCTGGGGGACAAGAGTGCTAGTAGGAGTCTACCTGAGCGCTTGATAGGAATTTTTGTCTGGTCTTTAACCAACAGATACTTCACCAAATCATTTGCCTGGGAGAGGAGAAAAGATGGAAAAATCAAAATGCATTTGCAGAAGACTTGAGAGGATGGCAGAGAAGAGGGTAGGCAAGGCAATAATAGATAAGGCAGAGTGGAGAGGACCAGGTTCTTACCCTCCCTTGCAATAGGGCCACATCCCGAGGTGGTGTTGCTTCTGGCTCTTGGGATGACTGCAGCTTTGCAGCTCTGCGGCGAGTCTTGCCCCTATGGGCCTTAGGTGACCTCAGGGAGAGCAAAGCTCTCCGGGCCCAAGCAGCCAACCGAGTCCTCGATGCCCTGCGGGCCCAAAAGGCTATGGGGCCCCTAGAAGCCCTACGGGCCATTGAGGCCATTAGGGCCTTTGAGACCCTTCGGCCACCTGTAGTTCCAGAAGCCTGACTCTGATCACTGCTGCCATCCTCTTCCCCATTCAGATGCTTTACCTGCATCAACAGAGAGGAAGTACAACATTGCTAACTGAAGCAGATGGTTCTTTTTCCTCATCTTAGCTCTTCCAGAAGCCCCTTCTAATCTCATCCCTATTTTAACAACTTGATTCAACAGATGTTGGTCTTGATGAGTCTTGGGTTTGTCTTTCTCTGGTTTCTAAGCAGGAGTTTCATCTCCCCACCAGGCCAGAAGCAACCTGAGGGTGGAGCCTGAGGAATCTCCCCTTCCTTTGTCCACCATTGGCTCTGCTTATACAAGTCACCCTGGACAAGTCACTCTACCTCGCTGGGACTCAACTTCCTTCTCTATAAAACTGGATTGCTTTCAGGATTTAATGAGATAACCTGTGTGAATGTCCCTAGCTCAAGGCCTAACACACAATTAACTACTATGTAAATATAACTGCATTACATGCAGATTGCAGCTATGCATATTCTTGCCTCATCCCCCCACCAGTCTGTGAGCTCTCTGAAGAAAAGAATATATCACATTCCTCTTAGTGCTCCACAGCCTTGATGAGCACAGGGAACATCCTAAATGTTTGCAGAATAAATGAACCCATTGAGAAGAAAGGTGTAGAAATGCAAGGACAGTGATTGCAGACAGAGGTCTTACCTTTCGGGCTTTTTTGGCCTTAACCTTGGGCCGAGCATCCTGATTCTCCTCAACCTGGGCAACTGCACCATCAGGCTCAGGTTCATCTGCCAGACCCTGAGAGGCAGCAGTCTCAGTCTCCAGGCCCTTTGTATTGACCTTTGCATCAGCCATACAGCTGACCATTTTGGTCTCAGTGGCAGGCACTGTCACAGCCTGAGGGTCAGCATTCTGCATCTTGGTGTCAGCTGCTGGACTCTTCTTTTCAGATGCTAGAACCTGAGTATCAGTCAGCTTAGTGGTAGGTGAGACCTGAGTGGCAGCTGCCTCCTGAGCCTCTGGGGCCTTTGAGAACTTTGTGGCCTTTGAGACTCCTTCAGAGTTTGAGACCTTCATGGCCTCGGAGCTCTCTGGCACCTTAGAGGCCTTCAGTGTCTCTGAGACCTCCAAGTGCTGGGTAACTCTCAATATGGTCTGTATCTTCAAGCCACTGTCCTTTTCTGAAGCTTCAGCCTGCAAGATGAAGCAGGGAAATTCACAGACCTTCTCCCCACCCACAACTAGGCAAATAGCTCCAAAAACTCTAGGGTCTCACTACTCTGATCTATACTAACTCCTAGCTGCAGTGTGCTCTGACCTCCCCTACCTCTAAGCAGGAACTGATGGAATAAGAGGGATGGGCCTGCCCTTCCTCCCTCTCTCCAGTGAGTGGGTGGGGGCAGCCAGGCAGGGAAGTGGGTGGAGAAGGACTAGGTTGGGAGGGGAGATGCCAAGGAATTTGAGGCAGCAACTGGAGCTGGAGAAGAAATGCAGCTAGGGTGAGGACAGGAAGCCTTACCTGGAAGCGGACTGGACCTGTACCATTCTTGGTTGTGTCGGACATGTCTCAAGTTGGCCTGGCAAGAGCTGAGCCTGAAGGAGAGAAGGCCTGGGTCAAGGGGAGAGCCCGCTGAATGTCCTCTTTCCCGTTCTGCCAGAAGACTAATCCTCACCTTCCCTAGGGCAGCAATCCCAAAACCCTCCCCAAACCCCAGCGACTCTGTACTCAGATCCAGTAATCCTGAGCAACTAGGTCTCAATTCTCTGCAGCCGCACCCCTCCCCTTCTTCAGGAAGATGCGCCAGCGCGGCAGCTGTAGGGACCCCGCCCCTTTTGGGAGGGCGCGCCCCTTCGGAAGAAGACAGTGCGCATGCGCGAACACTGCACAGCCCATCTCGGCCTGTCCCAATTTCCCAAGCTCAAGCCCTTTCTCGGAGTCCACTGTGCACATGCGCATTCGGTGCTGGCTCAATTCGGCACCGGCCCTTCTCTACACGCCCACTTTTAGTGATCCATAAAGCTCATGCGCAACGGTCACGGATTCAGTCAAGCACCCTTTCCCAGCACTCGTCCTTCCAAGTCCGCAGTACCATTCGGTCCCGCCCCCTCCCCAAAACCAAGCCTCCTTCTCAAATTAGCGCAGTTGTCTAGCTGTTCTGGACCCTCCCCTACTCAGCCACCCTGAGTACACAGTACTGCCCGATACCGTCCTTTTTCATAACCCGCCCCCCTCCAAAACGGGCAAAGCACATCTTGATTACGCCGTTTCCTTAATACACCCCCTCCCTTCAAATGAGTACTGGGAAGTGATTCCATCTTGGGCCCAAACTGGTTCCAGTCCCCTCCCTTCCCAGCCGGATGGATCCGGTACGATCCGGTCCTTACAGTAGGTTTTCTTCAGTTCCCAGAGGGTGGGGCCGACCCCTACCGGGCTCTGATCCAGAGTTGGGCCTCGCTGCTCACCTCGTCCTCCAACTGCTCCCAAAGGTGTCCACTCTCTCTGAGCCCCTCCGAAACTGGGAGACTGCCCTCCCCACTCCAAGCCGGAAGTGGTCCCGCCCCTTTCCGCCTCCCTAGGGGGCCTCCGTCCCAGCCAGGCTGCCCATACCCCGCTCCTTGCCCTCATTATATCCCCTCCAATCCCTCTACCTTGCTCTTTTCCCTGTTACCTCATCACATTTCCTATATACTCCACAGAATTCCTCATTCCCCCTCCTCACATCCTCCTCTGTGTTACTTATGTACTCCCTCCCCCAGTGTTCCTTAACCCGTTTCTGCATCTCCTATTTTCTTCTCTGGATTTCCACTTCCCCTCAATATTCCCCTTACCCCTCATATTCCCAGTCCACCACCCAGCATGACCGGTTCTCCGTTTTTCTTCCCCTCCTCCACTAGTTTCTGCTCCCCAGTCCATATAGCCTACTACTCTCAGTCGTTCTGGTTGCCTACTTCCCACTCCTGATCACCTCTTCCCCAGCTGCAGAGTTGCAGTAAGAATTGCCCACCTGCCTGGCTATAGGTTGTAGAGGGCTGGAATCATTGTCTGGCTGCTAGGAAACCCTAATCTCAATGCCCCTCACCTTGTTCTCGAGCGAATTCGGGATGCGTCTGCCCTTCCTCAGTCCCTCTCGAAGTCTCAGCCTCCAGTTCTAGAGCTGCAGCCGGCCCAACCCAGCCCAACCCCTTTCCGCAGCCCCCTGCCACCCCGCCTCCTTCATCGGGGGTGGGGCAATGGGGCCCCACTCAGGGCTCTTTGACGCCAAAGCGCGTGTTTATGTCACTGTACCAGGTTCAGTCTGAAGCCTTTCCAACCAAAACCACCCCCTCAAAGCGATTCATTCGTTGAATGTATTTATTTTTATATCTGTATGTTTTCTTATTACAAAAGTAATGTGAAAATTCAAGTAATACAGAAATATATAACATAAATGGAAGGCCACCCTTATCACATCCCCCAGGAATAACCACTATTAACATTTTGATATACATTCCCCCAGATTTTTCTATTCATATACTCATTATTTGGGTTTTCTGCCCACAAATGGTACACAATACCTACTGTTCTGTGATCTCATTTTTTCCCAGTTACATATTCTAAACAGCTTTCCACAGTGTACATTTTACTTAACAGTTGCATAATCTTTTCTTGTATAGATGTCCCATACTTTATTTAGCCAGCCCAGTATACATGAGCATTTGGATTGTTTCCCTTTTTTTTTTAAACGATTACAAGCAATGTTACAAGGAACCCCCTTATATCTGTAGTGGGCTTTTTCTGTTATTTATGGTAATTTTTGCTGACTCAAATGCTGCAATAAAGGTCTTCCATTTTGATACAAAATTTGCCAACTTACTCTCAAAAGGTACATGGGATAACATCCCCACCAACAATATCTCTCATAAGTATGTGTCACATATAATACAAATACTTTCATGTTATTTAGGATAATCTTTGCTATACAAAGGACCAGGTTTTCCTTTATCTGACTGGATTCTGCCTCATGCTTAGATACTTTCTCCACTTCTTTATTATAACAGTCCTTGTTTTTTCTAAGCACTTTTATGGCTTTATTACTTGCATTTAAATATTTAATCATTCCAAAATTTGTTTTGTATAAGGATTCAGTTTAACTGTTTTCCAAACTCATAGCCTCTTATCCTCACACTATGTGCAAATTAATCCATCTTTTCCACCACTGATTTGAAATTGCACCTTTATCACTTAATAAATTCACATAATTGGGTCTATTCAAGAGAATGAAATAAGATGTATAAATAATGGAAAGTAAACAAAATTATCATTAATTACAGAGTATGTGAATGCAGACCTGGACAATCTGAGACCATAAACTAAAAAGTTATTATAAACCATTATAAAATTCAGCACAATGGTCAGTTACAGAAGTTTTATTCAATATCTCTCTTATATCCACAAGCAATTCAAACAGTTATAGGTCTTCTGCTTTATGAGGCCAACTTTTCCTTTTCTAAGCAAATAAAATATATCATGAATCCCTATGTTCTATGGATAATTCAACACACACACACACAGACACAATCCCCGCACTTTCCGGATATTCAGGGTGGGATTCTGTTCCCACTCCTCTCTTTCTCTGAATTGCTGCTTTCTCCAAGTTTGTGGTATCAGCTCAGCACTTTCTTGCCTCCTGTGTTCTCTCCACCATCCACAGGGCTTTTACTTTACATTAGACATAGCTCCTCCTTTTCTTCTAGTTCTAGTGCCCCAAATTCCCACTCCTTCCAAATCATGGCAAGCCTTGATGTCAAGATAAGGACTTTGGTCTTGATCCTGAGATCCCTGGAAGGTTATTGAAGGGTTCTAAGCTTGGATACAACATAGATTTGCGTTTTGGAAAGAACACCCTAGCGGCCTAATCCATAACGAATATGAATTACATGTCTTCCTAGAAAGGGAGAGTAGGCATCCAGGTAAGCTAATAACTGTGGTTTGGCCTAGAGTGGTAACAGTGGAGGTGGTGAGAAGTGATTGAATTAATAAAATATTAAATAAATAAAAAGCAACAAGGCTTTATGAGTAATTGGATATAGAGAAAGGGGTGAGGAGGAGGAAAGTGTCCAAGAGAACTCTTGGGGATCTGATTTGAGAAATCAAATGTGTGGATGGTAATCCGTTTCACTGAGAAATGGAATAAAAACAGAAGGGAACTGAGCACTGATTTAAAAGTACTTGTTGGATATGTAAGTAGAAATGTCCCACAGGCAGTGGAATATACATGTCTGAACTCAAGAAAGAGGTCTGGGCTAAGGTTATAGATCTAGCAGTCAGCAGTATATAAATGGTTCTTTAATCCCTGGTAAAGGGCAATAGCACCTGGGAAGAATGTGCAGCTTTAGAAGATATGGGCCAGCCTGGGAAGAGCCCTTTAGGCTCTTTTTTTTTTCAGCTTGAACAACAGGAATTTATTTTCCCACAGCTCTGAAGGCTGGAGGTCCAAGATTAACTGTTGGAAAATTTGGATTCTCCTGAGGCCTTCCTCCTTAGCTTGCAGATGGCCGCCTTCTTGTGGTGTCTTCATGTGGCCTTTTCTCTGCACATCCCTGGTGTCCTTTCCTCTTATAAGGACGCCAGTCATATGGGATTAGGTCCCCACCCTTACGACTTCATTTAACCTTAATCACCTCTTTAAAGGTCTGACCTCCAAATACAGCCACATTGGGGTTTAGGGCTTCAACATTTGAATTGGGGGTAGGGTACAATTCATAGCAGGTACCCTATATTCTCTTTCTATCTTCTCTCTCCCTACCTGCCATTCTGTCTCTGTTCCCAGGCAGGAGTAATACAGACCCATTTCCATTACTTGTAAACCTAAATATTTGTTGAAGGGTTAGACACATGTAAGTTTGGCATCAAGCTCCAGGCCAATGGAGGAAATTTAGTCTACAGCAACAGACAGTCATAGAGCTAAGGACAGTACTGGAGTTAGAATCCCCAAGTTATAAGGATCAGAAAGTAAGCAGCAGGCTGTGTGATGAGAGGCTATCATTTTAAGCCCAGAGTTGGAAAAGTAAAGAAGGAGACCAACAGCAATTATAGCACAGGTGGGGGCAAAGGAGCCCATGAGAGAGATGGGTAAATAGTGACCAAGGAGACTGGGAAAAAATCAGGACAAAGTAGTGTCACAACAGCAGGGAAAGAGAAAGTTTTAAAAAGGAGGAGAGGTCCATCATGTTGAATGCTAGCAAGGTCAAGAAAAGGCTTCATAAAAAAGTATAGAGATTTTCACAATCAGGGGGTGGTCTGGTCTCTGATGACCTTGGAGGGAATAGTTTCAATACAGACATTTGTACATGGATTGCTACATGCTTGCCCTTGTATCTATTCTCCTATTTTTTCTTAATAATAGAACACCTGACTTTTAGGTGGACACATAGCCTCCTGAAATAAAGGCCCAGAGGACAAGAGCCACACCCTAAGGATAGTGGAGCAGTAAACTAAAAAGAACCTGGATCTCTGACAATTTCATAGAGCCACCATACCAGCTTTGGACTGCCTACTTGTGGATTTTTCTTAGGTGAGATAAATACATGTATGTCTCATTTAAGCCATTGTTATCTGTGTTAGGCTGGAGAAAGGAAAAACAAGGACATACAAACAGAACAGAGAGATGCCATAGGGGGAGAAAAGACCAGACCCCAAAGTTGATGCCATATATGGAAAGGGGACAGCTCTCCCTGAATTCCATCCTGATGTGCCAACTAAGACCCAGATATCAGCCTCCTTCCTCTTGGAAGGAAAAAAAGTTTCTAGTTGTCTATTATGTCACCTTTAGCCAATCATACCTCTACACACCCCCTAGGATAGCTTGCCCACTCCTCCCCCTCCTAATCCCTTATAAACTCCCCACCTCCCTAACCGGGTGTGACTTCTCTGGCCTGTGACAAGAAGGCCACAGAACCTCACCCGGGGGTATTTAAATAAATTAACTGGCCCTTTGTTGCCTCTCTTTGCCTGCTTATTTTGGCTAGAATTTATCTTACAATTTGGAGGTCTATGCCATGCAGCACTTTCATGATTGCAGTGAGTTGATAAGTGCACAGCAGGTAAGTTATTCATGACAGTGAGTACAGACTACTCTTTCAAGAAACACCTGAGTCTGACTTTAAAGCTCCCCCAAAGTCTAGCCCTGACTAGTTTTTGAGCCTTTTTCTGAACACTGCTATATTCCAAAACACTTCACTATTACCAGATGCTTTGGTCATATGATTTCTTCCCCATGGAACACTCTCTGATACAACCTCCACCATTTTAAATTTCACAATGTTTTAAGTCCTAGTTGAGGCCCTTGGGATCCTGGGCTAACTTTAAAGGAATATAGAGTCAGAATCTTATACAATATTGGATTCAAGGGACTCAGGCAAAATCTCAGTCTAAGTCCATCAGAGAGGTATTCCCAAAGACTTTCAGACAAATTTTCCAAGTCCCTTCTCTATATTACCACTATTCTAACACAATATCACATTTATCTTATGATCTGGATATCAGAGGACAGGATGAAAATTATCAAGAGAAAAAATACAAATTAATTCACAATCTTCATATTTGGACCAGAGAGATTTCCTCCCACCTTCTCCTTGTGAAGTCTTGGAATCTTTTAATCTTCAACATCTACCCATAAACTCTTACGAACCAAATCACTGGGTCCCAGACCATTTTCCAGCATCCATAAATCAACAAATACCTGAGATCATATAGATTCTAAATATCAACTAAGGGGCAAAGATGGAAGCTGAGTTATCACCAGGCAGCTCTGTTCAGGAGATAAGGAAAGGTGACTAAAGATTGCTTAGTATAGAATGTTAGGGGATAAAACTGCCTAATGCCAGAGCATTCAAAATTTCAGACTCCTGAAGCTTAAATGGGAAATCTAGTATATCTTCATCATCAGTGCCCTCCTAACATGTTTCCCTTTCCTCAAACTATACAAAATCAGTGCCTCTGAATTCAGAGGTAGGGCTTGGTAAGAGTGACAGTTTTCCTTCCAAGGCTACCTATCACTTCTTTAGTCCTTTAACTTGCACAGCACAGCATAGCAATCAACTTAAAACTGGACATCAGACTTTCCTGTTCTTCATATTTCCTCAGCTATTCAGACCACAGGGATGGACCTACTAACTGTCCCTTCTCCTGGGCCCACTCCCCATCTCTGCTGGGCCCTTTCTGTCTGCATTTTCCATTTTCAGGCTCCCATGTCCTTTCTTTTGAGCCGCTGGTGGAATCTCATTTTTTTTACTTCCTTTTAAGTGCAGGGCAATTTAATTCATTTTGTATCACTCTAAGCTATCCTTCCACAAACAAAATAACTATATTTTGTTAAACCAAAGGCAAATTTCATATAGATGAAGAAATCAGCTACCCACTTTTAGACTAACCCTCTTCCCCTGTTCTTTGCACATTGAGTCTTTCCTCAGCACATGTCGGTGAGGAAGATTTGGGCTATCATAGTCATTGAGCATCAACTATGTATTAGACACCTCTGTAGAGGTGGTCCATGCTCTTGATGGGCTTATATTTCTACTGTATGAGCATTAGCCTCATTTTACAGAGTACAAAGTTGGGGGTGAAGGAATTAATTTGCCCATGGCAAAGCAACTAACAAATGGCAGAGACATTAATGATTTGACCCCAGGTCAATGCAATGCCAAATACCAGAGCCTTCACCACTCTGCTCTACTACCTTCAATGTTTTAAGTTGCAGGACATCCTTTCCAACCCTCTTCATAAACTTATGCTAGGCACGAAACAGTATTATTTTCTTCTGTGGAGACAAACCTAACTGGATTCCATATACCCATTTTGATATTGTCACAAAGTGTTATAGGATATACAATTATTTCCTCTTTGTGAGATCAACAAAGTCTTTAGGATTTTATTTCTTCAAGTAATGCATGTACATTGTAACAAACCAAACAGTATGGAAAGAGCACATGAAAAAACCAGTAATTCCCTGCCTCTCCATCTATATCCCACCCCATTGAAGTAAACTTCTAACTATTTTTAGTTTTAGTTTGGCTGGTGGTTCCCTTCACAACTCTAGATAACATGTATATACTTTGTTTCTTGGTTTGCCATTTTAGACAGTATCCTCTTGACTCCCCATTTTGGCAATGGGATTTTGTTTATGCACAGTGTCTCACTTTTCCCTCTGTTCCTCTGCAATGTTTAACACTGATACTGTATTTTGTTCTTGGTTAATTTTGTAACTTGAAAAACGTGTACTCAAACCCCATTCCCTATCCCATCCATTTTTTACATAATTTCGACCTCCTACTTTTTAAGACATGGCTGTTAAGGCCACTACCCTACCCCTTACCATTCAATAACCAGCATTGTCAATTTCATCTTTCCTTTACATTATCCAAGTTGTTAACATTTACATTCTCTTCTGCAGCCACAACAAGGTCTTCCTTGCTTTGTCCCCAGGTTGACTCTAAATCCTGAAAACCAATAAGCAGCAATTACATTACCATGGCTATGTAAATATTTTTCAAAAGCCAGCCAAGTAGTGAGCCAGGAATACACTTCTTTCTCTACAAGTCCAATGTCACAGTCATTGGGCATCTCAAAGGAGAATGTTTCCACCATAAAGGTTAAAGGCAGTCTCTCTTTTTGTGTGTGTGTGGCATTTATTTTTCTTATTTTTTTTATTAAGGTATGATTGATATACACTCTTATGAAGGTTTCACATGAAAACACAATGTGGTTACTACATTTACCTGTATTACCAACTCCCCACCCATACCCCAATGCAATCACTGCCCATCAGTGTAGTAAGATGTCACAGATCCACTATGTGCCTTCTCTGTGCTACACTGTTCTCCCTGTGAACCCCCACACCATGTGTACTAAACATAATACCCCACAATCGCCTTCTCCCTTCCTCCCCATGCGCTCTCCCACACCCCTCCCCTTTGGTAACCACTAGTTCATTCTTGGAGTCTGTGAGTCTGCTGCTATTTTGTCCCTTCAGTTTTGCTTCATTGTTATACTACACAAATGAGGGAAATCATTTGGCATTTCTCTTTCTCTGCCTGGCTTATTTCACTGAGATTAATGTCCTCCAGCTCCATCCATGTTGTTGCAAATGGTAGGATTTGCTTCTTTCTTATGGCCAAATAGTATTTCATTGTATATATGTACCACATCTTCTTTAACCATTCATCTACTGATGGATACTTAGGTTGCTTCCATATCTTGGCTACTGGAAAAGTGCTGCAATAAACATAGGGGTGCATATGTCTTTTTGAATCTGAGAAGTTGTATTCTTTGGGTAAATTCCAAGGAGTGAGATTCCTGGGTCAAATGATATTACTATTTTTAGTTTTGTGAGGAACCTCCATATTGCTTTCCACAATGGTTGGACTAGCTTACATTCCCAAAAGCAGTGTAGGAGGGTTCCCCTTTCTCTGCATCCTCACCAGCATTTGTTGTTCTTAGTCTTTTCAATGCTGGCCATCTTTACTGGTGTGAGGTGATATCTCATTGTGGTTTTAATTTGCATTTCCCTCATGATTAGTGATGTGGAGCATCTTTTCATGTGTCTGTTGGCCATCTGAATTTCTTCTTTGGAGAGCTGTCTCTTCATATCCTCTGCCCATTTGTTAATCAGATTATTTGCTTTTAGGGTGTTGAGGTGTGTAAGCTCTTTATATATTTTGGGTGTTAATCTTATTGGACTTATCATTTACAAATATATTCTCCCATACTGTAGGGCGCCTTTTTGTTCTGTTGATGGTGTCCTTTGCTATACAGAAACTTTTTAGTTTGATGTAGTCCAATGAGTTCATTTTTGCTTTTGTTTCCCTTTCTCGAGGAGATGTGTTCAGGAAAAAGTTGCTCATGCTTATATTCAGGAGATGTTTGCCTATGTTGTCTTCTAAGAGTGTTATGGCTTCATGACTTACATTCAAGTATTTAATCCATTTCAAGTTTACTTTTGTGTACAGGGTTAAACAGTAATCCAGTTTCATTCTCTTGCATGTAGCTGCCCAGTTTTGCCAACACCAGCTGTTGATGAAGCTGTCATTTCCCCATTGTATATCCATGGCTCCTTTATTGTATATTAATTGACCATGTATGGTTGGGTTTATATCAGGGCTCTCTAGTCTGTTCCATTGGTCTATGGGTCTGATCTTGTGCCAGTATCAAATCATCTTGATTACTGTGGCTTTGTAGTAGAGCTTGAAGTAGGGGAGTGTAATGCCCCCAGCTTTATTTTTCCTTCTCAGAATTGTTTTGGCTATTCAAGGTCTTTTGGGGTTCCATATGAATTTTAGAACAATTTTCTCTAGTTCGTTAAAGAATGCTGTTGGTATATTGACAGGAATTGCATTGAATGTATGGATTGCTTTAGGCAAGATGGCCATTTTGACAATATTAACTCTTCCTATCCATGAGCATGGGATGAGTTTCCATTTATTGGTATCTTCTTTAATTTCTCTTAAGAGTGTCTTGTAGTTTTCAGAGTATAGGTCTTTCACTTCCTTGGTTAGATTTATTCCTAGGTATTTTATTCTTTTTGATGCAACTGTGAATGGAATTGCTTTCCTGATTTTCTCTCTGCTAGTTCATTGTTAATGTATAGGAATGCCACATATTTCTGTGTATTAATTTTGTATCCTGCAACTTTGCTGAATTCAGATATTAGATCTAGTAGTTTCTGAGTGGATTCTTTAGAATTTTCCATGTACAATATCATGTCATCTGCAAACAGGGACAGTTTAACTTCTTCCTTGCCAATCTGGATGCCTTTTATTTCTTTGTGTTTTCTGACTGCCGTGGCTAGGACCCCCAGTATATGTTGCATAGAAGTGGGGGAAAGTGGGTATCCTTGTCTTGTTCCCAATCTTCAAGGAAAAGCTTTCAGCTTCTCACTGTTAAGTATGATGTTAGCTGTGGGTTTTTGTCATATATGGCCTTTATTATGTTGAGGTACTTGCCCTCTATACCCATGTTGTTGAGAGTTTTTATCATGAATGAAAGTTGAATTTTGTTAAATGTTTTTTCAGCATCTGTGGAGATGATCATGTGGTTTTTGTCCTTCTTTTTGTTGATGTGTTGGATAATGTTGATGGATTTTAGAATGTTGTACCATCCTTGCATCCCTGGAATAAATCCTACTTGATCATGGTGTATGATCCTCTTGATGTATTTTTGACTTCAGTTTGCTAGTATTTTGTTGAGTATTTTTGCATCGATGTTCATCAGGGATATTGGTCTGTAATTTTCTTTTTTTGTGATGTCTTTGCCTGCTTTTGGTATTAGAGTGATGCTGGCCTCTTAGAATGAGTTTGGAAGTATTCCCTCTTCTTCTACTCTTTGGAAAACTTTAAGGAGGATGGGTATTAGGTCTTCACTAAATGTTTGATAAAATTCAGTGGTGAAGCCATCTGGTCCAGAGGTTTTGCTCATAGGTAGTTTTTTGATTACCAGTTCAATTTCATTGCTGGTAATTGGTCTGTTCAGATTTTCTGTTTTTTCCTTGGTCAGCCTTGGAAGGTTGTATTTTTCTAAGAATTTGTCCATTTCTTCTAGGTTATCCAGTTTGATAGCATATAATTTTTCATAGTATTCTCTAATAATTCTTTGTATTTCTGTGGTGTCTGTAGTGACTTTTCCTTTCTCATTTCTGATTCTGTTTATGTGTGTAGACTCTCTTTTTTTTTATAAGTCTGGCTAGGGGGTTATCTATTTTGTTTATTTTCTCAAAGAACCAGCTCTTGCTTTCATTGATTCTTTGTATTGTTTTATTCTTCTTGATTTTATTTCTGCTCTAATCTTTATTATGTCTCTCCTTCTACTGACTTTGGGCCTCATTTGTTCTTCTTTTTCTAGTTTCATTAATTGTGAGTTTAGACTGCTTATATGGGATTTTTTCTTCTTTCCTGAGGTAGTCCTGTATTGCAATATACTTTCCTCTTAGCACGGCCTTGGCTGCGTCCCACAGATTTTGCAGTGTTGAATTATTGTTGTCATTTGTCTCCATATATTGCTTGATCTCTGTTTTTACTTGGTCATTGATCCATTAGTTATTTAGGAGCATGTTGTTAAGCCTCCATGTGTTTCTGGGAATTTTCATTTTCTTTGCATAATTTATTTCTGGTTTCAAAACTTTGTGGTCTGAGAAACTGGTTGGTACAATTTAAATCTTTTTTAATTTACTGAGGCTCTTTTTGTGGCCTAGTATATGATCTATTCTTGAAACTGTTCCATGTGCACTTGAGAAGAATGTGTATTCTGCTGCTTTTGGATGTAGAGTTCTGTAAATGTCTGTTAGGTCCATGTGTTCTAATGTGTTGCTCAGTGCCTCTGTCTCCTTACTTATTTTCTGTTTGGTTGATCTGTCCTTCAGAGTGAGTGGAGTGTTGATGTCTCCTAGAATGAATGCATGGCATTTTATTTCCCCTTTTAATTCAGTTAGTATTTGTTTCACATATGTATGTGCTCCTGTGTTGGGAGCATAGATATTTATAATGGTTATATCTTCTTGTTGGATAGACCCCCTTTATCATTACATAATGTACTTCTTTGTCTCTTGTGACTTTTTTTGTTTAGAAGTCTATTTTGTCTGATACAAGTACATCAACTCCTGCTTTTTTCTCTTTATTAGTTGTATGAAATATCTTTTTCCATCCCTTCACTTTTATTCTGTGTATGTCTTTGGGTTTAAGTGAGTCTCTTATAGGCAGCATATAGATGCGTCTTGTTTTTTTATCCATTCAGTGACTCTATGTCTTTTGATTTGTGCATTCAGTCCATTTACATTTAGGGTGATTATTGATAGGTATGTACTTATTTCCATTGCAGACTTTAGATTCGTGGTTACCAAAGGTTCAAGGTTAACTTCCTTACTATCTAAGAGTCTAATTTAACTCACTTAGTATGCTATTACAAACACAGTGTAAGGGTTCTTTTCTTTTTCTCCTCCTTTTTTTCTTTCTCCTCTCTTCTTTATATATTAGGTATTATATTCTGTACTCTTTGTCTATCCCTTGATTGACTTTGGGGATAGTTAATTTACTTTTGCATTTGCTTAGTAATTAGCTGTTGTACTTCCTTTACTGTGGTTTAATTACCTCTGGTGATAGCTATTCAACCTTAGGAACACTTCCATCTATAGCAGTCCCTCCAAAATAGACTGTAGAGATGGTTTGTGGGAAGTAAATTCTCTCAGCTTTTGCTTATGTGGAAATTGTTTAATTCCTCCTTCAAATTTAAATGATAATCTTGCCAGATAAAGTAATCTTGGTTCCAGGCCCTTCTGCTTCATTGCATTAAATACATCATGCCACTCTCTTCTGGAATGTAAGGTTTCTGCTGGAAGTCTGATGTTAGCCTGATGGGCTTTCCTTTGTATGTGATCTTAATCCTCTCTCTGGCTGCTTCTAACAATCTGTCCTTATCCTTGATCTTTGCCATTTTAATTACTATATGTGTTGGTGTTGTCTTCCTTGGGTCACTTGTGTTGGGAAATCTGTGGATATCCATGGCCTGAGAGACTATCTCCTTCCCAAGATTGGGGAATTTTTCAGCAATTACCTCCTGAAAGACACTTTCTATCCCTTTCTCTCTCTCTTCTTCTGGTAGCCCTATAATACAAATATTGTTCTGTTTGGACTGGTCACACAGTTCTCTCAATATTGTTTCATTCTTAGAGATCCTTTTTTCTCTCTGTGCTTCTGCTTCTTTGTATTCCTCTTCTCTAGTTTCTATTTCATTTATCGTCTCCTCCACCATATCCAGTATGCTTTTAATACCCTCCATTGTGCTCTTCAATGATTGGATCTCTGACCAGAATTGATTCCTGAGTTCATGAATATCTTTCCTTACCTCCATTAGCATGTTAATGATTTTTATTTTGAACTCCCTTTCAGGAAGCATCATGAGGTTCATATCATCTTTTTCAGGGGTTACGTTAATTTTACTCTGTACCAGGTTCTTTGGCATTTCATATTTGCGTGTGGTACCCTCTAGTGTCCAGGAGCTCTACTGTCTGGAGCTGCTCAGCCCCTGATGCAATGTCGGGAGTCACAGGGGAGTGTGATTGGTGTCTTGGGGGAGGAAAGAGCTGTTTCCTGCTTCGTGGATCCTTTGTCTGTCTCCACTGCCTGAACCAGTAGGCTGAGCGCACAAGTATAAGCTTTTGTCCCAGAGCAGTTGAATATGGATCCCTGCTTTCCACAAGTGGCTGGAATCTCAGTCTCTCCAGGAATTCTGCCTCTGTTAGCTTTCCAACCCCATAATCATGAGAGTATCATGAAAGCACCATGAAATGTATGTTTGTGCTCCCAGAGCAGATGTCCAGAGTTAGGTATTCAGCAGTCCCAGGCCTCCACTCCCTCCCTGCTCAGTTTCTTTTCCTCCTGCCAGTGAAATGAGGTAGGGGAAGGGCTTGTATTCCGCTGGGCCACAGCTCTGGTACGTTGCCCTGTTCTGTGAGGTCTGCTCTTTCTCCAAGTGTTTGCAGTCTGGCACAGTCCTCTTTCCTGTTGCTCTCTCAGGATTAGTTGCATTAATTATATTTTCATATTATATGCAGTTTTAGGAAGAAGCCTCTGTCTCACCTCTCATGCCTCCATCTTTAATCCCCCTTTCTCAAAGGCAGTCTCTCTTATATTCCATCAATTGCTTATAATCATGTTATATTTTATTTTGCTTTATATTTGGACAGTTATTTTCTTGAACAGTTACTCACATACATGGAGTTTCCAATGGCCTGTCTTTTTTCTTTGAATCATTTACATTTATTGTATTCATTCAACAGATATTTATTGAGTGTCTATTGTGTGCCAGTGACTGTTCTAGAAGCTGAGGATATAGCAGTGAAGAGGACAGATATCTTTGCCCCCAGTGGAGCTGATATTCTAGTGAGGGAGAGAGAGACAATAATCAAATACGAAAGTAAAATGTATAACAAGGGAAAATGTGATAAGTGCTATGGGGAAAAATAAATCAGGGTAAAAGGTATGGAGAATGGGGGGTGGAGCCAAGATGGCGGCGTGAGTAGAGCAGTGGAAATCTCCTCCCAAAAACACATAGAGCTATGAAAATATAACAAAGAAAAATCTTCCTAAAATAGAGACCACAAGACACAGGACAACATCCAGACCACATCCACACCTGCAAGAACCCAGCACCTTGTGAAGGGGGTAAGATACAAGCCCCGGCCCGGAGGGACCCGAGCGCCCCTTCCCCCAGCGGGTGGAAAGAAACCGGAGCGGTTATTTTTTTTTTTTTGGCGACTGCTTTTTGGAAGCCTTAAAGGGACAGGGACCCCATTGCTAGGGAGGCAGGGTGGCGGGACAGGTGAGCGGGTGTCTGTGACTGGCACTTGAGGACGGAGGAAATCGCGCGTTTTTCCCCTTTTTTTTTCTCTTTTTGGCGAGTGCTTTTTGGAAGGCTTTAAGGGACAGGGACCACGGTGCTAGGGAGGCAGGGTGGCGGGACTGGTGAGCAGGTGCCTGGGACCGGCGCCTGAGGACAAAGAATATCCCGCGTTTTCCACTGCGGGACGAGTGGGTGGGTGCCTGAGATCGGCACTTGAGGCGGAGGAAATCGCGCATTTTTCCCCTTTTTTACCCTCTTTTTGGCGAGTGCTTTTTGGAAGCCTTAAAGGGACAGGGACACCAGTGCTAGGAAGGCAGGGCGATGGGACTGGTGAGAGGGTGCCTGGGACCGGTGCCTGAGGAGAAAGAATATCGCGCGTTTTTCCCTGCAGGACCAGTGGGCGGGTGCTTTTTGGAAGCATTGAAGGGACAGGGACCCTGGTGCTAGGGAGGCAGGGCAGCAGGACCAGTGAGAGGGTACCTGGGACTGGCGCCTGAGGACAAAAAAAAAATCACGTGTTTTTTCCTTTTTTTTTTTTTTTTTTTCTGTTCCCTCTCTCATTGTTGCTGTTGTGGTTTTGGTTCAGAGAGTGCTTTTTGGAAGTCTTAAAGGGGCAGGACAGGTCACTTAGACCAGAGGCAGGGGATCTGGGATCTCTGGGCACTCTAACCCCCTGGGCAGCAGGGAGCACAGAGGCCCCTTACGGAGATAAATACCTCCCAGCCGCTCCCCCTCCAATGGGGCTCCACCATTTTGGAGGAATAGCCCCAGCCAGGCCACGCCCACAGCAACAGTGGAGATAAACCCCATAGCAATCGGGCAGGAAGCAGAAGCCCTGTCTGCACACAGCTGCCCAGCACAAGCCACTAGAGGTCGCTATTCTCCCAGGGGAGGAAGGCCACAAACGAACAAGAAGGTAAGCTCTTCCAGCGGTCACTTGTACCAGCTCTGCACACTATCTCTACACCATGAAAAGACAAAACTACAGGCAGACAAAGATCACAGAGACAACACCTGAGAAGGAGACAGACCTAACCAGTCCTCCTGAAAAAGAATTCAAAATAAAAATCATGAACATGCTGACAGAGATGCAGAGAAAAATGCAAGAGCAATGGGATGAGATGCAGAGGAAAATGCAAGAGCAGTGGGATGAAATCCAGAGGGAGATCACAGATGTCAGGAAGGAGATAACAGAAGTGAAACAATCCCTGGAAGGGTTTATAAGCAGAATGGATAAGATGCAAGAGGCCATTGAAGGAATAGAAGCCAGAGAACAGGAACATATAGAAGCTGACATAGAGAGAGATAAAAGGATCTCCAGGAATGAAACAACACTAAGAGAAATATGTGACCAAGCCAAAAGGAATAATATTCGTATTATAGGGATACCAGAAGAAGAAGAAAGAGGAAAAGGGATAGAAAGTCTCTTTGAAGAAATAATTGCTGAAAACTTCCCCAAACTGGGGGAGGAAATAATCGAACAGACCATGGAATTACACAGAACCCCCAACAGAAAGGATCCAAGGAGAACAACACCAAGACACATAGTAATTAAAGTGGCAAGGATCAAGGACAAGGAAAGACTTTTAAGGGAAGCTAGAGAGAAAAAGGTCACCTATAAAGGAAAACCCATCAGGCTAACATCAGACTTCTGGACAGAAACACTGCAGGCCAGAAGAGAATGGCATGATATACTTAATGCAGTGAAACAGAAGGGCCTTGAACCAAGGATACTGTATACAGCACGACTATCATTTAAATATGATGGCGGGATTAAACAATTCCCAGACAAGCAAAAGCTGAGGGAATTTGCTTCCCACAAACCACCTCTACAGGGCATCCTACAGGGACTGCTCTAAATGGGAGCACCCCTAAAAAGAGCACAGAACAAAACACACAACATATGAAGAATGAAGGAGGAGGAATAAGAAGGGAGAGAAGAAAAGAATCTCCGGACAGTGTATATAACAGCTCAATAAGCGAGCTAAGTTAGGCAGTAAGATACTAAAGAAGCTAACCTTGAACGTTTGGTAAACACGAATCTAAAGCCTGCAATGGCAATAAGTACATATCTCTCAATAGTCACCCTAAATGTAAATGGACTTAATGCACCAATCAAAAGACACATAGTAATGGAATGGATAAAAAAGCAAGACCCATCTGTATGCTGCTTACAAGAAACTCACCTTAAACCCAAAGATAAGCATAGACTGAAAGTCAAGGGATGGAAAAACATATTTCAGGCAAACAACAGTGAGAAGAAAGCAGGGGTTGCAGTACTAATATCAGACAAAATAGACTTCAAAACTAAGAAAGTAAAAAGAGATAAAGAAGGACACTACATAATGATAAAGGGCTCAGTCCAACAAGAGGATATAACCATTCTAAATATATATGCACCCAATACAGGAGCACCAGCATATGTGAAGCAAATACGAACAGAACTAAAGAGGGAAATAGACTGCAATGCATTCATTTTGGGAGACTTCAACACACCACTCACCCCGAAGGATAGATCCACTGGCCAGAAAATAAGTAAGGACACAGAGGCACTGAACAACACCCTAGAACAGATGGACCTAATAGACATCTATAGAACTCTATATCCAAAAGCAACAGGATATACTTTCTTCTCAAGTGCACATGGAACATTCTCCAGAATAGACCACATACTAGCTCACAAAAAGAGCCTCAGAAAACTCCAAAATATTGAAATTCTACCAACCAATTTTTCAGACCACAAAGGTATAAAAGTAGAAATAAATTCTACAAAGAAAATAAAAAGGCTCACAAACACATGGAGGCTTAACAACATGCTACTAAATAATCAATGGATCAATGAACAAATCAAAATAGAGATCAAGGAATATATAGAAACAAATGACAACAACAACACTAAGCCCCAAATTCTGTGGGACGCAGCGAAAGCAGTCTTAAGAGGAAAGTATATAGCAATCCAGGCACACTTGAAGAAGGAAGAACAATCCCAAATGAATATTCTAAGATCACAATTATCAAAACTGGAAAAAGAAGAACAAATGAGGCCTAAAGTCAGCAGAAGGAGGGACATAATAAAGATCAGAGAAGAAATAAACAAAATTGAGAAGAAAAAAACAATAGCAAAAATCAACGAAACCAAGAGCTGGTTCTCTGAGAAAATAAACAAAATAGATAAGCCTCTAGCCCAACTTATTAAGAGAAAAATAGAATCAACACAAATCAACAGAATCAGAAATGAGAATGGAAAAATCACGACAGACTCCACAGAAATACAAAGAATTATTAAAGACTACTATGAAAACCTATATGCCAACAAGCTGGAAAACCTAGAAGAAATGGACAACTTCCTAGAAAAATACAACCTCCCAAGACTGACCAAGGAAGAAACACAAAAGTGAAACAAACCAATTACGAGCAAAGAAATAGAAAAGGTAATCAAAAAACTACCCAGGAACAAAACCCCGGGGCCGGACGGATTTACCTCGGAATTTTATCAGACACACAGAAAAGACATAATACCCATTCTCCTTAAAGTGTTCCACAAAATAGAAGAAGAGGGAATACTCCCAAACTCATTCTATGGAGCCAACATCACCCTAATACCAAAACCAGGCAAAGACCCCACTAAGAAAGAAAATTACAGACCAATATCCCTGATGAATGTAGATGCAAAAATACTTAATAAAATATTAGCAAACAGAATTCAACAGTATACCAAAAGGATCATACACCATGACCAAGTGGGATTCATCCCAGGGATGCAAGGATGGTACAACATTCGAAAATCCATCAACATCATCCACCACATCAACAAAAAGAAAGACAAAAACCACATGATCATCTCCACAGATGCTGAAAAAGCATTTGACAAAACTCAACATCTATTCATGATAAAAACTCTCATCAGAATGGGAATAGAGGGCACGTACCTCAACATAATAAAGGCCATATATGATAAACCCACAGCCAGCATTATACTGAACAGCGAGAAGCTGAAAGCATTTCCTCTGAGATCGGGAACCAGACAGGGATGCCCACTCTCCCCACTGTTATTTAACATAGTACTGGAGGTCCTAGCCATGGCATTCAGACAAAACAAAGAAATACAAGGAATCCAGATTGGTAAAGAAGAAGTTAAACTGTCACTATTTGCAGATGATATGATACTGTACATAAAAAACCCTAAAGACTCCACTCCAAAACTACTAGAACTGATATCAGAATACAGCAAAGTTGCAGGATACAAAATTAACACACAGAAATCTGTAGCTTTCCTATACACTAACAACGAATCAATAGAAAGAGAAATCAGGAAAACAATTCCATTCACCATTGCATCAAAAAGAATAAAATACCTAGGAATAAACCTAACCAAAGAAGTGAAAGACTTATACTCTGAAAACTACAAGTCACTCTTAAGAGAAATTAAAGGGGACACTAATAAATGGAAACTCATCCCATGCTCATGGCTAGGAAGAATTAATATCGTCAAAATGGCCATCCTGCCCAAAGCAATATACAGATTTGATGCAATCCCTCTCAAATTACCAGCAACATTCTTCAATGAATTGGAACAAATAATTCAAAAATTCATATGGAAACACCAAAGACCCCAAATAGCCAAAGCAATCCTGAAAAAGAAGAATAAAGTAGGGGAGATCTCACTCCCCAACTTCAAGCTCTACTACAAAGCCATAGTAATCAAGACAATTTGGTACTGGCACAAGAACAGAGCCACAGACCAGTGGAACAGATTAGAGACTCCAGACATTAACCCAAACATATATGGTCAATTAATATTTGATAAAGGAGCCATGGACATACAATGGCAAAATGACAGTCTCTTCAACAGATGGTGCTGGCAAAACTGGACAGCTACATGTAGGAGAATGAAACTGGACCATTGTCTAACCCCATATACAAAGGTAAACTCAAAATGGATCAAAGACCTGAATGTAAGTCATGAAACCATTAAACTCTTGGAAAAAACATAGGCAAAAACCTCTTAGACATAAACATGAGTGACCTCTTCTTGAACATATCTCCCCCGGCAAGGAAAACAACAGCAAAAATGAGCAAGTGGGACTACATTAAGCTGAAAAGCTTCTGTACAGCGAAAGACACCATCAATAGAACAAAAAGGAACCCTACAGTATGGGAGAATATATTTGAAAATGACACATCCGATAAAGGCTTGACGTCCAGAATATATAAAGAGCTCACACGCCTCAACAAACAAAAAACAAATAACCCAATTAAAAAATGGGCAGAGGAACTGAACAGACAGTTCTCCAAAAAAGAAATACAGATGGCCAAGAGACACATGAAAAGATGCTCCACATCGCTAATTATCAGAGAAATGCAAATTAAAACTACAATGAGGTATCACCTCACACCAGTAAGGATAGCTGCCATCCAAAAGACAAACAACAACAAATGTTGGCGAGGCTGTGGAGAAAGGGGAACCCTCCTACACTGCTGGTGGGAATGTAAATTAGTTCAACCATTGTGGAAAGCAGTATGGAGGTGCATCAAAATGCTCAAAACAGACCTACCATTTGACCCAGGAATTCCACTCCTAGGAATTTACCCTAAGAACGCAGCAATCAAGTTTGAGAAAGACAGATGCACCCCTATGTTTATCGCAGCACTATTTACAATAGCCAAGAACTGGAAGCAACCTAAATGTCCATTGGTAGATGAATGGATAAAGAAGAAGTGGTACATATACACAATGGAATACTACTCAGCCATAAGAAGTGGAAAAATCCAACCATTTGCAGCAACATGGATGGATCTGGAGAGTATTATGCTCAGTGAAATAAACCAAGCGGAGAAAGGGAAATACCAAATGATTTCACTCATCTGAGGAGTATAGGAACAAAGGAAAAACTGAAGGAACAAAACAGCAGCAGAATTACAGAACCCAAAAATGGACTAACAGGTACCAAAGGGAAAGGAACTGGGGAGGATGGGTGGGTAGGGAGGGATAATGGGGGGTAAGAAGAAGGGGGGTATTAAGATTAGCATGCATGGGGGGAGGGAGAAAGGGGAGGGTGGGATGCACAACACAGAGAGGACAAGTAGTGACTACAACATTTTGCTAAGCTGATGAACAGTAACCGTAATGTGGTTGTTAGGGGGGACCTGATATAGGGGAGAGCATAGTAAACATAGTATTCTTCATGTAAGTATAGATTAAAAATTAAAAAAAAAAAGAAAGAAAGAAAGAAAAGGGGGATTACTCCTTGATAGGGTAAAACTATTGGTAAATCAAAGATCAACGCATGCTTTAAATATCCTTAATGTTGATCACTTAAAGGGTGTCAGATGATCAACTATGGAGGTACTTTTTTCTGATAATATTCCTTTCTCTTAATAAAAAAAAAAAGCAGTTACTGTGTGCTGACCTCCAATGAGTTCTGCACAGTGGTATAGAGGGCATGTCAAAGTGTTGGCAAAGTGTCTGTTTGTTTCTATGCAGAAGATCAAGGCCTAGCTTGGATACCCAGAAAATGAACTAAGATACGATATGAGGAGGAGCTTCCAGCATCAGCACTCTCTGGAGGACTTGTGCCGGGGGATGATCATCAAAAAGCCTCCACAGGGATCCGGACGATGCTCCGGTTGTGGCTGTATCCAGCCCACCATCTCCTGGACTTGCCATAGGAATGAGGAGGGAGATGTCTAGGCTGGCATGTGTATACAGTGAGACAACGAATTTGACCGGATCTGTACTGTTGGAACTCAACCAGGAGTTGGGAGGGGTGCAAGGTGTAGCACTCCAAAATCTTATGACTATAGAATATCTACGGTTAAAAGAACATATGGGATGTGAACAGATCCCAGAAATGGGCTGCTTTAATTTGTCTGATTTCTCTCAGACTGTTCAAGTACAGTTGAACAATATCCATCATATCATAGACAAATTTTCACAAATGCCTAGGGTGCCTAAATGGTTTTCTTGGCTTCACTGGAGATGGATGGTAATTATAGATTTGCTTTGTTTATGTCACCGTATTCCTATTATGTTAATATGTGTGTGCAAATTAGTTAGTAGTTTAAAACCTATACATACTTAAGGTACTCTACAAGAAGATATGTCAAAGAAATAATCAATCCTCCCATGTTTCCTTCCATATTCTACATCTGTAGCTTTTCTTCTTTCTTCCTAATTACAACCCTTAAATAGAATTCGTGCCTCATATCGAATTTACCAAGTATCATAATTCCTCCAGGTGGTAAAGATACCTCGAGACAAGTGCTGGGCATAGAAGCCACAGGGCATAAATCTACAAAGAAGTAAAAAGCTAACCTTTGCAAACAATATGGCTTCTCTCTCACTTACCAACTTTACATTTCCCTGTATGGCCCCGGAAGATGACTGGTTAGCCAGAGATGGTAAGATTCCTCAAGGGAGGAACAACCTAAGACAGGCACAGTCGCAGGGGGGCCATCAGGTGAGAATTTGGGGATCAACAGAGGTGAGGCTCAGAACCTCACCCCCCCTGCTTTGAGAGAAATCTTCTGCATCCGTGGATGTCTTGCTGCCCTTGTCTAGCCTGGATTAATACTTAGTCCATAGGCACACACCTGATCATCTGATCATCTACATTTGCCCTCTTACAGCACTAAACTATGTTTTCTACCTTTATCTTGCATCTACCTACCACTTCAGCATTTTATTAAAAATAAAAATAATAATAATAATAAAGGGAGAAATGTGGGATCAACATATAAATCAAGTACAAAAATCAAATGAATATTCATATTTGAACTGATTGTTTATGGGTCATAATGCGTGATCAAAACCGAAAGTTTCTGTGATGAATGCACTTGTACTGTTCACCATGTAAGAATTTATTCATTATGTAAGAATTCGTTCACCATGTAAGGACTTGTTCGTTATGCTTGAGAAGATTGGAGACTGATGAGAATTAGACTTGAGATGGATTAATGATTGTACATTGAGCATTGACTCCCCTATACAGAATTTTATTGTTGTTAACAATCATTTGATCAATAAATATGAGAGATGCCCTCTCAAAAAAAAAAAAGGTATGGAGAATGCCAGTGAGTGTGGGAGGTTATTAGAGTTTTAAATCGACTGGTCACAGAAAGATTCTCTGGTGGGCAAAGACTTACATGAGGTGAGACAGCTAGCCAACTGGATACCTGGGGAAAGAATATTCCAAACAGAAAGAGCAGTCAGTGTAAAGTGCCTGGTATTTTCTTCTCATGCCTGACATTTTTGAAGAACATAAAGTTCAATGTTGCAAGAATGGTGGAGGAAGGTGAGGACGGAAGTAATACGAAATGAGGTCAGATAGGTAGTGGGGGCCTGATGTTACAGGGCCCTGAAAGACACAGTGGGATCCACAGGAGGGTTTTGAGCAGAGATGGGAGAGGACCTGGCTTGGGTTTTTAAATGATACCTTCAGCTACTGTGAACATAAATAGTGGAGAGTAGAAATGGTGGAGAGTAGAAATGGGGAGCCAAAGGGGGAAGACAGAGGACCAGTGAGGATGCTGCCAGTAATCTGTGAATTGGATCCGCTGTTTCCTGGGTTCACTGTTCTGGGTACCAGTACTGAAGTTAATTGGAAAATTAACTGCCAATATATTTTTGACAAATTTTCTTTCTTTTTATTTGTTCTCTCTGTCTGGGAATTCTATTATTCCATTGTTGAGACTGCTAGGTTAATCTCCACTACTTAAATTCTCTCTCATACTTTGTGTTTCTTTGTTGTTGTTGTTTTTTTGCCCTCCATTCTGGGAAATTTCCTCAGTTTTATTTTGCAGTCTTCCTGTTTGTTTTTTTTTAATTTCACCAACTTTATCTTAGAGAGCAACTTCTAAGGAGTCTTTCTTTTCTCTGAATGTTCCTGCTTTGTCGTGTTGAGTTCTTGTTTTATCCATATTATATCTTCTTGAATTTAGCTGAGAATATACTTTATTTTTTTCTGAAATTCTCTTTTGTCTTCAAAATTCCCAAATTGCTCTGGGGCCAGTTCTATTTGTTTATTTTAGCCTTTTGCTTTCATGCTGCAATTTCCCTTAATTTACTTGAGGGTTCTTGGTTATCTATTTTTAGTTGAGGGGAAAAGACTGGTAGCTGATGTTGGTTTCTCTGTTGTTGTATAAGCAGGGCTGTTTTTCTAGCAAGTGGTCTCCCCCACAAGGAAATTATGACAGAAAACTGTGTGGACTTGGGAGAGGTGGCAACTAATAGGCTACAGGTCTCCCAAATAACAGAATAAAAAGGCTTTGCTCTGTGGTACCAAATGCCCCAGGACAAGTCTGAGTGTTCACTACACAATTTGTAAAACATTGTTAGAGATTTTGCCTATATAGGTAAGTGCTGGAGCAGTCTGTGCTTTAGGTAAGTGGAAAGGGCAGAGAGAGAGGGGTTGTGACTGATACTAATGTCCATTGTGCAGACTTCTGAGTTATTTCCTTTTTATCAGCTCCACTCTTCACTCTGGTCCTCCACAATACCTGTAGACACAGTCCAGAGTATCTTCTGAGTCCCACAGATAGACTGATTCCCATCAACTCAGCGTCTCCCCACCCCTCCCCCACCTAGGTCCCTGGAAGGACAGGGAGCTTCCCATACTTTGATCTCAGTCAGGCTTCATCCCCCTTTAGTCCTAGTAGCTAATATTTACTGAAAACATGTGCCAAGCATTCCAAAAGTATACCTTCATCTACTTTATGAAGTAGATGTTATTATACCCTCATTTTTTAAAAAATTTATTTTTATTTATGTTTACTAGGCTCTCCCCTACCCCATGACCCCCCCCAACAAACCCCATTACAGTCACTGTCCATCAGCATAGTAAGATGTTGTAGAATCACTACTTGTCTTCTCTGTGTTGCAAAGCCCTCCCCTTTCCCCCACCCCCCACATTATACATGCTAATCATAATACCCCCTTTCTTCTTCCCTGCCCTTATCCCTCCCTACCCTCCCATTCTCCCCAGTCTCTTTCCCTTTGGTAACTGTTAGTCCATTCTTGGGTTCTGTGATTCTGCTGCTGTTTTGTTCCTTCAGTTTTTCTTTTGTTCTTATACTCCACAGATGAGTGAAATCATTTGGTATCTGTTTTTCTCCACTTGGCTTATTTCACTGAGCATAATCCCCTCTAACTCCATCCATGTTGTTGCAAATGGTAGGATTTGTTTTCTTCTTACGGCTGAATAATATTCCATTGTGTATATGTACCACATTTTTTTATCCATTCATCTACTGATGGACACTTAGGTTGCTTCCATTTCTTGGCTATTGTAAATAGTGCTGCGATAAACATAGGGGTGCATCTGTCTTTTTCAAACTGGAGTGCTGCATCCTTAGGGTAAATTCCTAGAAGTGGAATTCCTGGGTCAAATGGTAAGTCTATTTTGAGCACTTTGAGGAACCTCCATATTGCTTTCCACAATGGTTGAACTAATTTACATTCCCACCAGCCATGTAGGAGGGTTCCCCTTTCTCTGCAACCTAGCCAACATTTGTTGTTCTTTGTCTTTTGGATGGTGGCCATCCTTACTGGTGTGAGGTGATATCTCATCATGGTTTTGATTTGCATTTCTCTAATAACTAGCGATGTGGAGCATCTTTTCATGTGTCTGTTGGCCATCTGAATTTCTTCTTTGGAGAACTGCCTGTTCATCTCCTCTGTCCATTTTTTTAAATTGGATTATTTGCTTTTTGTTTGTTGAGGAGCGTGAGCTCTTTATATATTTTGGATGTCAAGCCTTTATCATTATATCCTCATTTTATAGATGAGGAAACTGAAGCTACAGAACTGTTAATTAACTAGCTTAACATTACACTGTCAGTAAGTAGCAGAAGTGAGATCCAAACCCAGGTGGTCTATTTTGAACCACTGTTATATTTTTAGTCCTGCCCTAGCCTGTCTTGGCCTCTGGCTATTCTGGAGATTGTAAGTCCCATGCCTATGGGACCCATAATTAGTTATGGGACCATAGGTAAGTCTCTCCTGTCTCAAGGTTAAAGTCAGTGCCAAAGAGGACCAGAGTTGGGGTCTTGCCCCACCAATCCCTCTCATATCTGCTACCTTTTAAAGATGATCAATGCTAAGCAACCTTTCTCTGGCAGCAGTTACTGGGCTTCTGAGAATGTGTATAGGTAAGTAAAACCATATGCTAAGCCAACACAGCAAAGAGACAGACTCAGCATTCTAGTATGTTTACTTTCCATTCATCTTACAGCTGGATGAGGAGGGAAAGAGAGGTATGGAACTGGCCCTTCTCCAGACAAAATGCCAGCCCCTGCTCTCGAACAACCCTGGCTTGTGTGAGACTCAATGCTACATTCAGAGCCTTCTCCATCCTCAGCATAGTCCCTCCCTTTCAAGAGAAGGGATACCTGAGGGTATAAAAGAGCAAGAGTTTGGAGATTGGGATCAGACCTTCTGGTTGTGAACAACAGATCCAGGCTACAGGTGGCATCATGTCTGGGTGGAGGTACCTCACCTGTGTCAGCTTTTTACTGCTCATTCTCCTTGAACTGACATACCAAGGACCTCTTGGCCTTCACTCACCAAGCACAAAGGTCAATTCTGGAATGAGGGCACAAAGCTCTGGGATTTGTAAGAAAATCATCTTCTTGTGGGGAATAGGGGAAGGTTATTCAGTCTTTTTTCTCAGTCCAATGACTGAGTAGCTAAGATCAGAGAAAAGACTTAATTTGCTGAGAGCATACCAGGTGCTGTACCAGGGGTTTTAGAGTTACCTAAATTAGTCCTCACAGCATGTCCATGAGCACCACTCTATTATTATCCCCATCACATAGAGGAAGAAGCAGAGGCTCAGAAGTTAAGATACAATCAGGAAGTGGAAGAACAAGAATTGACCCTAGGTCCATCTGATCCCAAATGCTCTCATTTCCCACAGCCTCACACTGAGCATAAATTAGATGTATGTTACTGCATGGGTAGATGGAGAGATCACAGCTTTGGGAAAGTTGAGGAAGAAGATGAATATCCTACTTTCTGTATGACCTCATTCTCTGGGCCCAGTCAACACACCCATAATATGTGGACAGTAATAGTATCCAGCTTATAGAGTCAATGTGAGGATTAAATAAGGTCATGGATGCCAAATGCTTTATTGTACTTTCAGTGCATGATTGAATTTATCAGGTGTGATCTTTACACCTGAGATCCTAAAGAAGAAGAAGTATATATACTTATCACAGTGCCTTCCACAGAGTAGAGCTTGATGAATGACAGCTTCTCCATCATATTCTAAAGCCTTGTTACTCAAGGTAAAATCCATGAACCTGGAGCATCAGCATACTTGTTAGGCAGAATCTCAAGCCCCACCCTAGACTTGCAGAAAGAGAATCTGCATTTTAAGAAAGATTTCCAGGAAATTCATGTGCACATTAAAGTTAGAGAAACACTCATCCAGTGGCCCCTTGATTTTTGCTCTTCTGTGAATCTTTGGCTCTGAGATTTGCTATAGCTTATTGAAATATGAGGCAGATGCAGGAAATGAATGACAGAGGCCGTTTTCCCTCTCTGGGCCTCAGTTTCTCCATCTGTAACCTGAGGCTTGTCCAGGAGTACCGGGTTCCCAAGTACTAGTACATGTAGGCCAAGGATAGAGTCCACCTATCCTATGTTAGTATCGTCTCTCCTAGCTGTTGATGACAAGCTATTCCATGAAATCTACTGTTGTTTCCCACTATGCCCATATCTTGGTCACCTCTGTCCTGTTCAATCCACATGCTGTGGCACATAAAGCCATCCTTGACTTAGATCTGCTTCGCCTTGCCTTTTTCTCTAATTTTACTATGTAAGTCTGCTTCCAAACTCACTATTTTATTCATCTGTTCATACATTCATTCATTCTTATGTTGTTCTTGCAGCAAAGCATAATGATAAAGAGCATGCATTCTGAGATCAGACTTCTTGAGTTTGAATCCTGCCTAAACCAAGCTATGGGACTGACAGGTCACTTCACTTCTCAGAGTTTCATTTTACACATCTTTAAATTGGGGATAAAATTAGAACCCACCTGCAGGAATTAGATTAGTTAATATATGTGAAAATATATGCCAAAATCAGTGCCAGGCACATAAGTCCTTGATAATATTAGCTTGATTATGTTTTTAGCAAACACTTCCTGATGCTGACTCTGTGACTAGCACTGCGCTTGGTAGCACAGAGAGAAGATGAATTGCCCACATTCCCTGCTCCCACAGAGGTCACAGACTAATGGGAACATGAAAAAGGAAGGAGATAATTTTAATAAAGCATGCTGGGAAGAAAGAGAAGTATGAATGTGGGATAGTAGGAATAGTGAAGTCTACCAGGAGACATGGTCAGTTCCTTACCCCAGGCAGTTGGAGAAAACCCCACAGAGATGATACCTAAACTGAAGCTTGAAATATGCGATGTTCACCAGGCCAGCAAGGTGAGGGCAGGGGTGGGGAATCCAGGCAGAAGGAGTACAGGAGCAAATGTTCCCTCATTGGGGGTCTGCAAGTACTTCAGCATCACTGGAATGTAGGGTACTAGCAGGGGTAGAGAATGGTCAGAAATGAGACTGAAGAGGTAAGGAAAAACTAGGTGGTGGCAGATTGCCAGTACCAGACCAAGTACCTGGCCCTTATTTGATGGTGTCCAAAGTATCTTATGTGTTTGTACACCCACAGGAAAAAGTTGATCATGTACTCCCCAAATATGTGTACTTATTAATTTATATATAAATCACATAAATATACTACTGAGCACATTATGAAGCATATGCAAAAGTATAAATAAAGAATAAGTAAAAGCCCCATGTATGCAATGTTAATATTCTTTTCTTACTCTTTCATGATTTGTCTCCAGCACTCCCCAAAGCATGTGCACCCCAATTTAGAAATAACTGTGGCCCATAATGAGGCAACATGGCATGGTTTTAAGCAAGGAGTGAAGTGGGGGTTGGCTGGAGCAGGGAGCTGAGAAGCAGGGAGCTCAGTAAAGAAACTGGGGCAGCATTCACAAGAGGGATGCTGATGGCTGGAGCAGTGCAGTGGCAGTGGGATTTGTAAGACCATCAGGAAGGAGAAAGAAGCTGATGTGCACAGACAGTTAAATAAATACAGAGGGTGACAACCTGATTTCAGCTTGTCTGATCTGGTATGGCAGATGACAGTGCTTTCTTTGAGATGATAAATGTGGGAGGAGCAGCAGATATGGGAAAACTTAGTGGGGCCTCCTTACCCCATATAACACCTTAATGTGAATTTGAAAAAGGCCCCTGGCTTTCAAGAGAGGGACTCGGATTTGGCATATGAGTGAACCCAGCACAGACTGAGTTTCAGCCTTTGCTCAGACCCCACCACCTGTGGGAGCCTTTGTAATCTGGAAGCCTCAGTAGCAGCCCTGGAGCTTGGGCTTTGTCATCAGGAACCCCCTGGTCTTGATGGACAGATGGCACTCCCCTAGGGAGAGACAAGTTTGGAAGAGGTGAAAGATGTGTGACCTTAGCCAGGCAGTTCAGGAGATAGGTGCTGAGGTAGTCAAAGAGGGGTTCCTGGAAGCAGGATTTCCATATGGGTAAGATTTGAAGGGATCAGGATCACTGCATGTGGGGGACCCAGGGGATCCAAAGGCAAAAAATTCCACCATAGATTTGAAGTGCAGGGTCTAACCAGAGAGGTTGTTAGTCAAATGAAACAAAGGCCAAGCAGTCGGGCAGAATTGGATTTTTGCTTCAGTAGAAAAAAGAAAACAAAAGAATTTTTTAAAAATTAGGTGAAGCATGCTGAAGGAAATGTTCCTGGGCAGACTCTGTGGAAAGTATGCTTGCTGGAGGCAGCACACACACAGAGGCCCCAGTGTGCTGTTGCCAGACAAGTTCCACCCTACACCCTCACACCCCTTCAGGACACTTGGAGCAGTAGCAGCTCAGCCCACCCCTACACTAGCCCAGTCTCAACCACAGTCTGTTTCAGCTGCCTAGAAACACTTCCCTACCCTGACTGGTCTCTTGTGCAGACTGTGTATACTTCTCAAGTGATACTGAAAGTTGCTGCTTTGGTCAAGTAACTTCACCCTCCCCTCAACTCCTAATATCTGTGCTTCACTTTCTCCATTTGTAAAATGGAGACTGTTGTTTCTGCTTCTCACCAAGTTGCACTAATGCTCTCTAGGACACCAAACTATTACTCCTCAAAAGCCAGATCTGACCCATCTCCCCTCTTTTTAAGATTTATCCATGACTTCCCATTCTCCATAGCAAGTCTTCACTGCCAATATGATCTCACTGAGTCTGGTGTTCAAAGCCGTCTATTCTCTAGTCCTAGCCAACCACTCCAAACTTCTCTCCCTACTACCTTTCTCTGTGCTTTTGCTCCAGCCAAATCTAACTAAATATTTTTTGTTCTCTGAAACACGTCCTGTGTTTTCCTGCTGTCTGTCCAGAATGCCCGTTCCACAAAAAATTGTTGAGTGCTTGCTGTGTTTCAGGCCATATTCCAGGCAGCAGCAAGTAAGACAGACAAAATCTCTGCCCTCAAGAAGCTCACGGCCAAGTGGAGAAGACAGACAAGGAAAAAATAAACCAGGAAATATATGTCAGTTTGTGAATGAGCAGTGCTACAAAGATATGGAAAGTAGAGTAGGGGAGATGGACAGTGAGGAAGAGCGTGCTATTTTAGAGTGGTCAACAATGTTTCTTTGAGGAAATGACATTTGAACAAACACTTGACAGAAGAGAATAAGACTTGCAAAGATCTGGAAGAAGAGCATTCCAGGCAAAGCGAACAGTCATTGAAAAGGCTCTGAGACAAGAGTGTGCTGAATAAATTCAAGAAACAGCAGGTAAGCCACTGTGGGTGAAACACAATGAATGAAGGGAAGAGTAGGAGTAGATAGGGCTAAAGAGGTCACAGTGAGTGGCCCTGGTGAGGATTTTGCTTTTACTCTGAGTTGAGACAGGAGCCACAGAGTTTTGAGCAAAGAAGGCACATGATATAACAGGTTCTCTCTGAATGCTGTGTGGAGAACAAATAATATGGATACAAGGCCTTAAAGAGGGAGGTCTGTGAGTAGGTTATTGTGTTTCTCCAAGCAAGAGATGTTGGTTGTTTGAACCAGGATAGAAATTGCAGGAGTGAGACTGTGAAAATATCTAAAGATAGAGCCAAAATTCCCTGATGGATTAGATATGGAGTATGAGAGGAAGAGGGTAGTCAAGCATGACTCTTAAGATTTTCATCTGAATAACTATTTCCTGAGATAAGAAAGACCAGGGGGGTGGTACATTTGGGAGGTAGGGGAGAAACCAGGAATTCAGTTTAGGATATGTTAGACTTTGGGTGCCTATTGGATATTCTAGTGAAATGTCAAGTGAACAATTAGTTACATAGGTCTGGAGTTCAGGCGACAGGTTTACACTGGAAATACAATTTGGGAGTCATCTGCGTATAAATATTTAAAGCCATGGGGCTAGATAACCTCACCTAGAGAGTGACTGTAGAAAGAATAGAGGAAGGGAATGGGAGGATTGAGAACAGAGCCTTGGAGTGTCCCAAAGATTTAGAGGTCAGAAAGAGAAGGAGCCAGCAAAGGAGACTGAGAAGACACTACTGTTGAGGAACATCTATCCTCCATCTTTCAAGCCTAGCACCAAGTCTACCTCCTCTAGGATTCTTTCCTGAAGACCTGGGCAAAAATGATCCCTTCTCTCTTTGAACTCCTTAATACCTTATTACATCCCTTAGAGCAATGGGGAAAAACAGGGGTAAGTCAGTCTGAGTTAGTATCCCACCAGTTTCTGAGTCCCTGAGGTCAAGGCCCCCTCCCCAGTTAGGCCTAGATGCCTTTGCAGCAATTTTCATTCTGCTTTCACAATTTTTAGGGACTTTACCTCCCCTCATATTACTTACTTAATATACTTTCTTTAAATATATATGATTACCTAAATTAATCTTATAAGCAATAATATCTGTGAGCTCATGTGTTCAATGTGCTAGTTATATTTTTAATGCATATTATATACATATGTAACAATTATAATAAAAATTTTCAGTTGTGTCCCACCCAAAATTATTTTATGTGCCCAAACAAGGAATTCATTCAACACTTTAGAAAACATAAAACTCTGAACACCAGGTCCACCATATGCCATCTGTGTGGTCTCTATTTCCCCATCTGACAAATAGAGATCATGAAAATTGCTTCATCTGGTTTTATCTGCTTGTCCTGTCCTCTCTTTTCTTGTTCCTTCTCTTATTCTGGCTTTATGGTACTATTTTGCTTTTTCTCTCTCACCATCCCCCTTCCTCCTCCTCTGTCATCTTTGTATGTCTCTTTCTGTGTCTCTGACCATCTCTTTTTTTCTCCTCCCTTTGTCTTTGTCTATCTTTCCTCTTTCCTGCTTCATCAAGACAATCCACAATAAAGTCTATGTTACAGAAGTCAAAGAGAAGCACCAGGTAAAGAAAATCTATGAGGAATCCCATTAGCAGGGAAAGACAGCTGCTCATGTAGGCATCAGGTAAGGCTCCCTTCAGTCTGCAACATGACAGGTTCATCTTAGCTGAGTGGTCAGGGGCTTACACATATTCTCTCTGGGCCTCAGACTCTACCTCTGTAAAGTGGGGACAATGATCTCTACTTCATAGGATTACATGAAGAAGATCAGATTTAATGAATATCAAAACCTGCTAGACAGTAGGAATTCAATAAATGGGAGTTTACTTCACCATTTTCATTTTCTTCCTGCCAACAGGATGTGGCTTATCTAAGAACTGGCACTTTCCAGTAAGGTCATGTTCAAGTGAGATTTTTCTATACTGAATCCTGTTTCCTAACTGAGATCCATTTTGTGGCAGAAATGTATTGTCTTCCTTCAATGTTTTCTCCCAGCTTCCAAAAAACGTTTCATAAAGCTCGTAAACTTTACGTTTGGTTAATACACACTAAGGAATTAATGCCATATAAATAAATTTAGCCCAAAGCATGGGGGAGCGGTGGGTATGAGAGGCTATTTGAAAGGGAAGAGGTATTGTGTGTACAGGAAAAACTCTTTTTATAAAACAAATCATTAGCCCCTTATTGTACAACTCTACTTTCAGATTTTTATCTACAGAGTTTCCTTTTGGGTAAACTGCATGTGGCAGAATTTTTTAAGCAGAATATTTAGAAAGGTGAATGAGTAAAGAGACAGATTATGAGTGAAAGAGTGGATGACAAACTGTAGATGACGGGCTCAGCTGAACTAGAAACCTGGTCAGATCTTCTGGGGCCACAGTGGGGTGGACAGAACTGGGTCATCTAATAACCCTGCTCCCCACTCATGAAATACTATTCACTTTCCACCCTTCTCCTTTTTTGCCCAGGGACTAGGAATCAGAGAAGTTCTGCATCTCCATCAGCCTGGAAGCAGGCACAGAGGTGACCTTTTTCCCTGGCCTTCGAGGAGATGCTGCAGTGGCACCAGGACCAGTACAAGCTGGTGGTGAGCCTGAAGCCTGGCCACTTGGTAAGAAGGCTGAGTGTAGAGATCACAGTGTCAGAAAGGATGGGCATTGGCTATGTTCACATACCACATCTGAGGACCAGCTGCCTGCACAGCAACAGACACACAGGTATGTGGGTACACCACAGGTCAACTGTCAGACTGGTCTTCCTGGCATAAAACCTGCCCATTTACCCTGGGATCTCTAGTACCACTTCTACCTGGTGCACACTGAGAAGACCCTTCTGCAATCATAAGAAGAGAGCATGTTTGGAGGTGAAGATATTTGGGTTATAAACATGATCTGATACTTTGAAAGCTGTTTGAAACCAGGAAGAACAATAACTTTCCAGAGTTGGGATTTCCCTAATGAAAAAACAAATATTGGGGTAGGGATTGCTGGGTGGGCATCAAGAAACCATGTGTTGACAATGTTCAGGGTGCCAAAGGCACACTGGCTAAATCTTGCTTTCCACTAGAATCACCACAGAATGTAAGGGCAATGGGAGGACACTGTGAAGTACAGGCTGCCCTTGAGGATACCATCTCAGGTCCTGTAAGCCACAGAGATGTCCTGGCTGCCAGCCATGCTTCAAAATTCACCTACAGGTGTTTGAAGGCCACACCAGCTAAAACAGGATCACTATGACGGCTGATAGAAATACAGATTCCTGGGCCCCAACCTTCTATTTTCCACTTCAGTAGATTGAGGAAGGGCCAAAGAATCTGTAATGAGTTACAATTTGAATTTGAGATCCGTCTGCCCAAGCATGGAAATAACCACTGAGCTGGCCTACACACCTCCTATCCAAGATGAGGGAACAGGCATAGAGAAATGGCCCACCTCATGTGGCCACCCTCACCAAACTATTTAGCTTGGAGGTCCTGCCTAATTTGACCCTGCTGACCCAGACAGACAGTGTGGTGGACATAGAGGAGAGAGACAGACTCACAGACGTGGGTTCAAATCCCAGCTTTGACCTCCCCTAAGGTGGGACCACAGGCAAATCACTTGGTTGCTCTGCTTCACTTTTCCCACCTGTACAATGGGGAGAAGCCACCTACAGCCCAGGACCATTCTGAGAATTTAAGAAAATTCCTCCTTGAGAATCAGCAGTACAGAGTAACGAAGATGTGATGACAACTGTAACCATTAGCATTATCGAGTACTTACTAAGATCCAGGTGTGGTTCCAAATGCTTCATGCAAATGGTGCCATTTAATCCCCACAAACCCTGTCTGTGAAATAGGGGCTATTATCATTCCACTGCTACAGATGAGGAGGCTCAGGCTTAGAGAGTGTGAATAACTTGTCCAGGGGCCCACAGGCAGCATCAGAGTCCTTGGAGCCTGTGCTCTTAAGCCCTGAGCTAAAAATGGCAGCTCCCTCCCCCTTCTCCTTAAAGGTTAAAACAGAGGGTAGAGCCAATCCTGTGGGGATAAACAGAACAAAGATCTCTGAAAGGAAGGAAGCCAAGGGAATGTATGTAAGCAGGCGCCTCAGAGTATGGGGGCTCAGGTTGCCCCTAAGCTTCCTGACAGCTGCAGCAGGGAAGAGGAGGGGAGCAGAATTCCCAAGTTTCCATTTTCAGGGGGTGGGGGCGGGGAAGAGGCACGGAGACATGCCTAAATGGATATTTGTCTTGGACTGAAATTCCAGAAAAGTTGATCTTGTGGCCAGCTCAGCAAACATCCGGGATCAGTAATTCATGTGTGATTTCATGAGGTGCTAAAAGGCCTATTCACACAAGTGATTCCGAGATTCAGAAGGCAGATCGGGAAGAAAGCACGTGAAATTCTATCCCAGAGGAGAAACTTGCTAGAGTGCAATTTCCTACAGCACTAAAGGGCATGGGAGGAGACCTAGGTAGGCCCTGTCTGCATGTCTGTCTCTTTCCACAATACACACCACATGGCCTCTCTGGGAGGAGACCCAGGACCCTGGTCTACCTGGGGACATGACATTCCTCCAGACTGGGCCCCAGGAGGGATACAAAGTGAGCCAGATTGCCAGAGCCTGGGAGCTGAGGGGACAGTTGGGTCTGTCGGGCTGGGCTTGCTGGAAGGGGCAGAGCAGGAGGAGCTGGTTGTAGGATTTGGAGGAGTGTGGCATTTGAGCAGGTGGCAGGGCATTGCAGGTAGGAGGAGCAGCAGGTGGTGCAGGGTTACCTCTCACTGTGCCCAGATATTGCCCCTTTTGGCATCACTTTACCTGGATTTCTGCATGGTGAGCTCCCCATGCCACCCTACCCCTCCCCTCCCTACCCATACAGGTGAGGCTGACTCATCCTCATCCACCAAGATTGAGAAGGGAGAGACCTGTGTCCAAATCACCTTCTGCCCAACACTGCAAGACCAAACTGCCTTCTCCAGCTCAAGCATTATGGCTGACTTCGTGGTACAGTACGATGTAGTCATGGAGGACATCATTGGAGATGTGCGGGTAAGGGAGCTGGGGAATGGAAAGAGCATGGACTCTGGAGTAAGACAGGCCTGGACAATGATCTGGTGTCCTAAGTTGCTAATTTGGTTCTCTCTATGGATCAGTGAGGACTAGGGAATGCAGACAGGATGATGTGCAGCAACAAATGACTTCACACGCTGAGAGGCACATGTGCTCCCCCAAAAGGTTGGAGCCCTGAAACTGCATACACAGAATCAAGCTCTAAATGAATGCATTCCTAATTGAATCAGGCCATAGCCCACTCTTAACAGTGTGGTTAAGTGAACCTTTTGGAAAGTGAACCACAGGCCAGTAATCGGTCTCTCACTCATGGGCTCTCACACTTTCTGCAGCTCTGATACTCTCAGGTTCTCTTGGACTTGCTCACTCGCTGTGTCTAAGTTTTAAAAATTCGTTTTGCTTCACCTGAGTCATCTTCCTGCACAGAGAGCCCTTAAATTCTGAGTTCACAGACTCATGAAGAGCATGCAGAGGTCCCATGCTCTACCAGAGGGGTAGAACACTGATCCAAGACCCTTGGCTCGACGACAAGGATTGCACGGCAGCCTGAGATGTCTGGTCCCAGCCTGCCTTTGCCGCCACACCTCTCGCCACCTCCAGCACACAAATCACCCTCCAGCTGCCCCGCACTACACCACACCTCACACCATTCTCCAATAACACCTGAGCCTGCCACTCATTTCTGCCTGAGCATTTGCTCTTATTATCCACTGCCCTGGGAATGTCTTCTCTCTCCTTTCTCCACTGGTCAGTGCCCTCCTCATCCTTAAACCTTGCTCAAACACCACCTCCCTGGTGACCTCACCCCACTCACAATTCCTCCCTCTGCTCTGGGCTAAAATAGTACTTTGGCCACACCTCTCCTCAGGCACTTATTTATTCTTTCATTCATATGTGAACTCCTCTCCACCCAGCACGCTGCTCCCCAGCCCAGCAGCACTGCTGGCTGATGTTGGGAACCCCAAAGTGAATCGCATAGATCCTATTCACTGTCTCCAAGTGAAACTACACAGTCACAAGATGAGAAGTGCCCTTTCAGTGACAACATAAGGTATGATGGAAGCCATCATGAGGGGAGAAGGTAGGCAGGGAAGACTCCCGGAAGGAAGTAAAGACTGAACTGGATCTCAAAGAATGCAAAGAAATTACCAAGTTGAGGGCAAGGCTGTGAGAAGAGAAAGTCATTCTAGCCAACTGGGGCTGCATGATGCAAGGAATGGAGGCTGGAAATATCCAGGGGTGTGTAGGGAACTACAAGTGGGTTGGTGTTCCTGGAACATTCATTTGAGGCATAAGAAGTGATAAGAGATGAGACTGAAGGCCACAAGTGCTGCAGGGGCATGATAAAAAACATGGAATTTTTCTTGGAGGTGACCAGGGAATCATGAGAGGGACTGACATTATGAGGTTTGAGTTTGGAAAGACTCAGAGTGAGCAGCTGTAGAAAAGACACATAGATGAAAAGAGCCATAACAGAAGCAAGGAAACCAGAGAGAGAGAAGTCCTGAATTTGGGCTTTGTTAATTTGGGATGTAAAGGAGGGGTTCACCTGAGACATATCCAGCAGATAAAGCCAGCAGGAATTGGTGGTGGTTTGGATGTGGGGAGTGAGAGGCACAGGAAGATTCAGGTGTGACACTCAGGTTTGCATACGGAGTGACCATGTGGATGACAGTGACTCTAAATGACGATGACACACAAGGGCAGGTTGAGGGCAAGATACAAATTTATTGTTTGGGCAGGATATATTGGAGGCATCTTCAGACATCCAAGGGAACAGGTGCAACAGTGAATGGGTATGCATCTGTGGAAGGGTAAGAGTGGAAAGAATTGGACTGAGGAAAGAGATGTATGTGGGGACAAGAGTGCAGATTCAGGGGTTGAACCCAAGAGAGCTAAGGAGGTGACCCAGGAAGAATGTATAGAGCTGTAAGAGCAGATCCAGGATGGCAGTTGCTAAGGCAGTGCTTCCCAGTCAGGAGCTACTGGTCTCCTCAGCCCTTGGGGTGTACAGCCCTGACAACTGCCAGTAACCTGCTCAGAGCTCTGTACTCCCACCTCTTCCCTCCATTGTTGCTATACAAACATGATAATTTTCTTTACACGCCATGACTGAAAAACATTGGGAAGCACTGTTTAGGGAAGAGGGGGTAAAGTTGGAGAACACGAAAGAGACTGAATCAGATGGGCCAGGGAGCTGGTAGGACAATAGGGAGAGTTCACCACCTCAGAATGCCAGGGGAAAAGATTCTTCTGGGGACCATAAGTTATCACCAATTGTGGACTACCTCAGGGAGGTGCAGTCCAATGAGAATCGAAATAAACCCATTGGGTTTGGAAACCAGCTACTCATTGTTGCCATAAGTGAGAGAAGGGTCAGTGCGTGGTTGGGGCTGGAGCCAGTCTGGGGTGTGTGGATGAGTGAACTGGAGGTGAGAAGACCATTGCAGATGATGGTTTCATTATTGTGGATGCTGCAGTGGGAGGGAAGCTGGTTTGGAGTTTAGTGGAACTGGGATCAGTGGGGGTTGTCTTAGTAGATGGAAAAGACAAAAATTTTTATATTCTTAGGAAGACCCAGTAGGGCTTGTGGGGTGGATTGGAGAGAAGTAGAAGGATCCTGATTGGTGGAGGAGGTGCTGGAGGCTGGGAGTGCGTGGGGTCTGGGACAAGACTATTTTGTCCTTAAGTAGAGGAAGAGGTGTATGGGTATGTGGACCCTATGCAAGGGTAGGGTGGGTAGTCTGAGGGATATGGCCTGGTGCCCTTAATTTTCTTCACGGGGAAGGACGGGAGACATTTCTTGAGAGTGGGGTGACACGACAGCTGAGGGGAGTGCAAGAGCTTGGTGACCTGGGTCATGACTCTGGCTTACAGGATGTGAGTTGTGGGGTCACCAGTGAGCCTGAGACCACAGATAAGCAGGAGTGTCATTTTCCCAGAAGCTCTCACCTACTAGGGTATGGGAGGAACAGGATGACACCTGGGCTCTGCCTTTGTCTTGGGCAGTTGCAGGATGGTCGACCCAGGCCTTTTGGACTGTGATAGAGTTCAGGAGAAAGTGAAGATAGAGCCTCCACATGCACTTGTGAATTAATTCAAAGGCTGGGGTGGGAGGGTAGAGCAAGATATCCTTCCATCTCCTTCCACTCCCCCACCCAGAGAGGAGGGAATAGTGTGGCCAGCCATTTGATCAGAGAGTGCCTAAATGGCAGAGAGGAGGATAAGCTGGTTATCCCAGAGCAGGTCCAGGGCTACTGGCCAGCACAGATCCTTAGCAAGCCGGTACTTCCCTTGGCTGTGCTGACACTGGTCCTGGGGTTCCTCCCAGCAGCCCCTTCCCCTTCCCTCAGCTGTCCCAGCCCCCAGGCTCTGCAGAGTGGGAGATGGAGTGGGGGAAGGAGGTCAGCAGCCAATCACATCCTTAACAGCCCAAGGCCTCTGCACCTGGTCCAACCAACGCCATTTGAACAAACAGCTCACTCAGCCTCTGCTTCCTCCTTCCCTCCCTACTCTGCCCAGCAACAGCAGAAAGGAGGCTTAAGGAGGAGAGGGAGGCCCTGCTAACTCCCAGCCCCTGGCAGCAATGGAGCTGGCCCCCAGGCTCACTCTACAGAGGGAGGTTAAAACAATACTTACAGTTCCTGGAGCCCAGGCAAAATGTCCCTAGGGGCCCTCAAGACTGTGCAAGCCCGGCTCTCATGGACAGGAACTCTCACATTACAGAGATCCTGATCCTTGGAACCTTGGGCCACAAGCCAGTCTCATTCACTCCGCAGCTCTGGGGCAGGCCTTGGGCTGACAATCTGAACAGCAGAGACGCAGTTGTGGTGGAGGAGATGGACATTGAACAAGCAATCGCACAAATGCCTGTTTAGCTAGAAACAGTGACAAGGCTTAGGAAGGAGAAGAGCAGGGTGTTTGGAGATAAGTAGGGACCTGATCTAGACTGGCTTTCACAATTCTTGTTGGTTTCTCTCTCTTTTCTTTTTTTTGGTCCAGATTTATGGTGGCTATTTTATTCATTACTTTGCTCCCAGAGGCCTCCCATCTGTTGAGAAAAACGTGGTGTTCATTATTGACGTGAGAGGCTCCATGTTTGGTACCAAGATGATGCAGGTAACAAGGACCCTGAGAACCTTTCATAGCTCTTGTTTTAGAAGGCTCAGAAAGCAGAGAGTGTTGGAACTGTGGTTCCCTTGGAACAGAGACCCTTGTATCCCATCACTCTTGGATCTTATAGGCCTGGGCCTACCTAGGGTCCTTGTACCTTACACATGAGGGGCTATGTAGACCTGGAGGCATAGAATTCTAGGAACATTGAAACATTGGTCAATGGGGTCTGAAACTATCAAGATCCTCAACCACCAAACTCCAGGTCTCAAAAGGGCCAAGAGTCATAAAAACCCTTGAGCTAGAGTATTCTGGTATGATAAAATCTGAGGCAACAAAACAAAGCAAAACCTTAGTCCCTTCAGATCATAAACCTTCCTGAGGCTACAGGTGTTTGTTTCTTTTTTGTTTACTTGGAAACTGGAAAAATATATCACACTGACATTATAGTGCTTAGAAACCACATAGTCCTTGGTCCATCTAGATTAAATTTTGTAGCCCTTCTGTAAGAGCACTTTTCAAATGGTGTGTTGGAGCCATGGGCCATAGAGATTTTGACTTTTAGCCTTATCCCATAAAGTTCTGGAAGCAATATTTTAATAGTAGTACTCTGAAGTTCTAGGATTGTCAGGTTCAAGGTTCCTATGACTGTACAGTCTTTGTATTTAGAAGTTCTGAATCACGGAACCCATAGAACCTAAAGCTAACTGACTTATTTTTTTACCAGAATGTAACCAAACAAGGGGAAGAGAAATATCAAAAACTATCTCCCTGTAGCTTTCTGTGTCAGGGAAATGATATACCAAACTCAAAACCTTTATAGCATTTCTTTCTCATCTGAGGTGGGAAAAATACTGAGAAGCACATGTGAAGGTCATATTCCAACGGCATAGATGCCATAAAAGACTAATCTCACAGAACTATGGAATCCTTCTGCTTCTTGCATATATTGCCACCACATCCACTTGGCTCCCGTATAACAACAGGACGTTAGAGCTGAAAGAACTGGAAGCCTAGACTCAATTTAAGAAAGAATCTCTAAGGAAACCTGAGACAACAGAGGAGACAAAAACAAGGACCTAAAAGAAATTTTAGCTTCTGACACCTGCCACTGCAGCAACCAGCAAACACAACCTAACTCCTAGCCAGATAAACATAAAACCTCAAACTAAGACCTTTTTACCGTCATTCTTTTTACCTGGTACATTATATCTAGCTTTTAACAAAAGTTTACAATGTATGCTAGAAGAAAAACACAACATCTAATGAGATAAATCAACCATCAGTCTGATAAGGCAGAGATGTTGGAATTATAAGGAATTTAAAGTATCTATGACTATTATGCTTAGGGCTCTAATGGGAAAAGTGCACAATATGCAAGAACAGATGAGTTATGTAAGTGGAAATGGATACACTATGAAAATCAAAAGGAAATGCTAGAAATATAAAATGCCATAACAGAAGTAAAGAATGCCTTTGGTGGACTCATTGTGAGAATGAACATGGCCCAAGAATCAGTGGGCTTGATACTTCCCAAACCTAAATGCAAGGGGAAAAAAAATTTTTTTTAACTGAAAGACTAGCTAAGAACTGTGTACAATTACAGTAGGGTAACATATGTATAATGGAAATACCATAAGGAAAAGAAAGAAAGAATTAACAGAAGAAATATTTGAAAGAATACCGGATACACATTTTCCAAACTAAATAGCAGCCACTAAACCACAGGTCCAAGAAATTCCGGAAATACTAAGCAGAATAAAAACCAAAAAGAATCTACACATAAAGCATATCCTATTAAAACTGCAGAAAATCAAAGACAAAGAAAAAAAATCCCAAAAAGAGCCCATAGAAAATAACACATTAAGAAGAATTATATCAGACTTCTGTTGAGAAAACATGCAAGCAAAAAAGAGACTAAAGTGAAATATTTAAAGTGTTGAAGGAAAGAAAAGGTAGCCTAGAATGCTATATACAGCAAAATTGTCCTTACAAAATGAAAGAGAAATAAAGACCTTATCAGCCAAACATTAATTGAGAGAAATTTTGTGAATAGAATTGCTTTGAACAGGTAAACATTAAAAGAACTGCTTCAGAGAGAAGGAAAATGGTATAGCTCAGATACTTGGATCTATGTAGAGAAAGGAAGAGTGTTAGAGAAGAAAACAATGAAGGTAAAATAGAATATTTCATTTCTTAATTAATTGATCTAACAGATAACAGTTTGTTTAAAATAATAGCAATGGTGTGTACAGTGACTATAGCTTATTGACAAGTGAAATTAATGACAGCAATGTTATATAAGGGACAGAATGGAGGAATTTGGAATACTCTATTACAAGGTTTTTTAACTACACATGAAGCATATAGTATTATATGAAAGTTGACTTGGGTTAGTTTTAAAAGCATATTATAAACTATGGGGCAACCACTAAGAAAATTTTTAAGACATAATGGATACGTTAAGAGACAAGAAAAAAATGGGATCATACAAAATACTAAATTGAAACCAGAGTAGGAAGAAAAAGAGTGGAAGACCAAAAAGAAAAAAAAAGTACCAAGTCAATAAATAAAAGAACAGTCTTTAAAATGGCAAATATTAATCTAACTATATCAGTAGTCACTCTAACAATGAATGACTTAAATATACCAGTTAAAAGACAGAGACTCTCAGTGTTGATTCAAAACAAAACAAAGCAAAAGAAAACAAAAAAACAAGACCTAACTATATGTTATCTACAAGAAACCCATTTTTTTTTTGAGAGGGCATCTCTCATATTTATTGATCAAATGGTTGTTAACAACAATAAAATTCTGTATAGGGGACTCAATGCTCAATGTACAATCATTAATCCACCCCAAGCCTAATTCTCGTCAGTCTCCAATCTTCTGAAGCATAACGAACAAGTTCTTACATGGTGAACAAGTTCTTACATAGTGAATAAGTTCTTACATGGTGAACAGTACAAGGGCAGTCATCACAGAAACTTTCAGTTTTGATCACACATTATGAACTATAAACAATCAGATCAAATATGAATATTCGTTTGATTTTTATACTTGATTTATATGTGAATCCCACATTTCTCCCTTATTATTATTATTATTATTTTTAATAAAATGCTGAAGTGGTAGGTAGATGCAAGATAAAGGTAGAAAACATAGTTTAGTGCTGTAAGAGAGCAAATTTAGATGATCAGGTGTGTGCCTGTAGACTAAGCGTTAATCCAGGCTAGACAAGGGCAATAAAACATCCACAAATGCAGAAGATTTCTCTCAAAACAGGGGGGGGTGAGGTTCTAAGCCTCACCTCTGTTGATCCCCAATTTCTCACCTGATGGCCCCCCTGCAACTGTGCCTGTCTTAGGTTGTTCCTCCCTTGAGGAATCTTACTCGTCTCTGGCTAACCAGTCATCTTCCGGGGCCATACAGGGAAATGTAAAGTTGGTAAGCGAGAGAGAGGCAATATTGTTGAAAAGGTTAGCTTTTTACTTCTTTGCAGATTTGTGCCCTGTGGCTTTTATGCCCAGTATTTGTCTTGAGGTATCTTTACCACTTGGAAGAATTATGATACTTGGTAAATTCGATATGAGGCACGAATTCTATTTAAGGGTTGTAATTAGGAAGGAAGAAGAAAAGCTATAGGAGTAGCAGACGGAAGATAACATGGGAAGATTGATTATTTCTTTGACATATCTTCTTGTAGAGTAACTTAAGCATGTATAGGTTTTAAACTACTAATTAAATTGTGTACACACATTAACATAATAAGAATACAGTTACATAACCAGAGCAGACCTATAATTACCAGCCATCTCCAGTGAAACCAAGAAAACCAGTTAGGCACCCTAGGCATTTGTGAAAACTTATCTATGATATGGTGGATATTGTCCAGCTGAACTTGAACAGTCTGAGAGAAGTCAGACAAATTAAAACAACCCATTCCTGTAGAAACCCATTTTAAATATAGAGACACAGATAGATTTAAAGTAATGGGATGGAGAAAAAGATATACGATGCTAACACTACTCAAAAGAAAGCTGGAGCAACTATATTAACTTCAGACAAAGTAGACTTTAGAGCAAGTAAATTATCAGGGATAAAAAGGTGCATCATACAATAGTAAAAGGGTTGATCCTCAAATAATTCATAAGAATCCTTAATGTGTATGTATAGAACAATACAGTACCAAAATAAATGAGTCAAAAACTGATAGAACTGCAAGGAGAAAGAGAAAAATCCACTATTGTAGCTAAAGACTTCAACTCCTCTCTGTAAGAAATAGACAGATCAGCAAGCAGAAAATTAGTAAGGACATAGTTGAACTGAACAGCACCATCAATCAATTGTATCTAATTGATATGTACATAATACTTCATCCCACAACAGCACAATACACTTTCTCAAGCTCACCTAGGACATTTGCCAAGATAGACTACATTGTGGACCATAAAACATACCTTAACAAATTTAAAAGAATATAAATAGTACAAAATATGCTCTCAGACCAAATAGAATTAAACCAGAAATCAATAGCAGAAAGATAGGTGGAAAACCTCAAAATGATAGGAGATTAAACAATATACTTCTAAAAACATAATATGTCCTAGTTAACAGGAGGTTCTCAGGAAAGGCCATCCTCTATATCTCAGCTCTGTCAAAGGAAACAAGAACATGATGCTCAGCTTCCTATCCCAGAATGTGTGACCTATCCCCTGAGTTCATCCTATAGCAGGAAAGGCTCTGATATGCTTATAGAAGCATTCAAGACATCTTCTGTCAGTTTAAGATGTAGAGAAAGGTGGGCCACAAGGGTCCTTGTGGTCTTTGGAATCCATACTGATATAAAGGGTTGAAGGAATAGTATTGCACTTAAAATCACTGGGTTTAACATCTCCAAAATATGAATTTCAGTCCCTGGTCATCAATGATTAGCTGTGTGACCTTGAGTAAGTCACTCAGCTCTCTGAGCTTCAGTGTAATTACCTGTAAAATAGGGATATTAGTACCTACTTCATTGTGTTGCTGTGAGGATTAAATGAGCTGATGTATCTGAAGTATTTGGCACAGTGCCTGGAGCATAGCAAACATCCTATAAATGGTATGCAATCCTAGAACCTACATACCCTATTCTCTGAACCTCCTATGTGCCTAGGCCTATGCTAAGTATTGTCATGGAGAAGGGAGGCAAGAGAAAGAAGCATTTTGAGCCCTGTTCTCAAAGGGCTCAATATCTGTATGAGGAATGAAAATATTCCACATAAGATAGTCAGTGAACAATCTGGGACTGAGAATGTCTGGGTGCAAAGTCATGGGGTCAGAGTAGACAATCTGGGAAGAGCTGCACAGAGAAGGAGCAGCTAAAGGAACTGTGAAGATATGGATAAGTAAAGGTGAAGTGGGAAGATCTGTTGTCTAAAGGGCACAACAAGAGCAAAGTTTTGGAGACAAAATGGACTCTGGGTTATCTGGAGACTGGCAAGAAGACCAGAATTGAAGAAATGGAGAGTGATATAGAAAAACAGATTAGATAGAACAGAACCAAAGCATGCAAAGTAATTGAAAAGCAGCTGTAAAGACTTGGAATCATAAAGCTCTTAAGCCTTAAAGTCTTGGAATCACTGAATCCTGAGTCATGAGGTCCAGGAACCTTAGAACATATGGATCCCAGCATTTTGAAAGCATAGAACATAGAACTTCTGGAATACCACTGTCCAAGTTTCTTGATGATAGAAATGTTCTAAAATTCTGAAGTGTCCAATACAGTAGCCACTGGCCACATGTGGTTATTGAACACTTGAAATGTGGGTACTGCAAGTAAAGATACAGAATTAGAAAATGTTTTTCTTTAATGTTAACTAACTTACATTTGTATTTAAATATCTACATGTGGCTAGCATCCATTGGGCAGTGCAGTTCTAGGCTTTGGGCCATAGAGTCTATTGAACATTTTGACCTGAGAATCCTAGTTACAGAGTGCTAGACTCCAAAAGTCTTAAAACCATACAACACTTAAACCTTAGTGCTTTTTGCAGAAAAAACTTTTAGTCTTGTGCAAAACCCCAAGTCTTGGTCCATCTCCTTCATTTCATTCATTTCCCACAGACAAAGAAGGCCATGAATGTGATCCTTGGTGACCAACAGGCCAATGACTACTTCAACATCATCTCCTTTTGTGACACAGTTAGTGTCTGGAAAGCTGAAGGCTCCATCCAGGCCACCATCCAGAATGTCCACAGTGCCAAGGACTACCAGGGCCACATGGAAGTTGATGGTGGTGAGTGTTAGACCTACCAACCCAAATGGGTAGGCTATGGTGACACGGGAAATTCTTGAAATGCTCGTTTCATTCTCCCATTCACCTCACCTCTCACAATGCCTGAAATATCACTATTATATTTTACACAAATATGTCCCTTCATTCTTCTGTGTTCCTATTGTTAGTGCAAAAAGCATGGCTGAATCTCCATATATTTTAGGGTACATTCCTCTTTGGGCTTGAGTTTCCTCCTCTTTAAAGTACACACTCAGAAGAATTTGCTAAACTTTTATTTATTACAATAATCTAGATATTTATTTCCAAGCATTGGCTTTTGAGCAATCCTCTCTCACAGTTACTGAAGTCTCCCCCACCCACTACCTCCTGTCAACTCAGCTCTTTCTTCCTCTGTAGCATGGAGATGGGGGTGCTATCATTGGGGAGCTGCCAATCTGAGTAGACAATGGGACATCCCCACTGGAAACAGGCAAAGCACAGTCTGAAACAGGGAATGATAAAAGCCAAGGACATGCAGGCCCCACTATCAGATATCAGGGAGCTTGTGTGGGGATGAGGGAGTTGGGAAGGATAAGCAATGGAAGCAATCTTAGCACAAATGAGGTCCTATGACTGAGCTTAGGAGGTTGTTGAGGTGCCCAGCGTATCTGCAACAGCGGTAGAAGTAACCAGAAAAGATGGTATCACAGTCTGCTCCCCAATTAGGGACTGACATCAACACAGCTCTGCTGGCAGCTGCTTCAGTGCTGAACCATAGGAACCAGGAGCCAGGAAGTAGCCCCAATGTGGGGAGGATCCCTCTCATCATCTTCCTGACAGATGGGGAGCCCACAGCAGAAGTGATACTCCCCAGTGTGATCCTCTCCAGTGTCTTTCAGGTGCTGGGCTTTGCTTTTCAGCTTGGCCTTTGGAGATGACACTGACTTCTCACTGCTGCGTCGCCTGTCCCTGGAGAACTGAGGAGCAGTCTGGCACATATATGAGGACACTGATGCAGCCCTACAGCTGGAGGGCATCTATGAGGAAATGTCCATGCCTCTGCTGGCAGATGTGCATCTGGACTACTTGGGGGGCTTGGTTGGGGCCTTCCCTTGGACCTTTTTCCCCATCTACTTTGTTGGCTTATAGCTGGTGGTGGCAGGCCAGGTGCAGCCAGGCAAGCAGGAACTGGGCATCCATCTGGCAGCCCATGGCCCAAAGGGTCAGCTTCTCGTGGCCTGCCACAGTGAGGTAGCCAGCAACAATAGCCAAAAGAGCATTGGTTGCCCAGGGGAGGCAGCCCCCATTGTAATCCACTTCATTCACTGCCTCTGGGCCTATATCACCATTGGAGAGCTGCTGGAGGCATGCTTCCAAGCCTGTGACAGCACCACTTGCCACCTGCTGGCTGCCAAAGTCCTCAATTTGTCTCCTGAATACAACTTTGTCACACCTCTGACTTCATTGGTCATGGTGCAGTCCAAGGAGGCCAATGAGGATGCCAGGAGACAGACTTCCATGATAGCTGGACCGGATACCATCATACCCTCATTCAGCAACAGGCATCTCCTAGGGGCAAGCACAGCCCGGCCAGCCTTGGTGCTCAAGATGCCTCTCAAATCAAAGCTTGTAAAGGCAAAGTTCTACTTACCCTCAACTATTCCTTCCTCTACAAAAATGATACCCAGTTCCAAGGAGTTAGAGCCACTGAATCAGAGCCCTAGTACTCTATCCACCCCAGCACAGCCAAGGCCCCAAATTCCAGGACAACAGGATTCTGGCACCTTGGCTCAGCCAACTCTCAGGAAAAAATCTGCTGCCCTGATGCCCTCAAGTTCTGGTGACCTATTGTTTCTGAAGCCCAGGATGCCATCATGCCAGAAACCTGGTACCCTATTACCTATGAATTCCAAGACACAATTCCCACCTCTGAATCCTGGCACCCCAGCACAGCGCAAAACTGGCCCTATGAAACAAGTTACTCCACTGCATTTCAAACCTGGTGCTCCATCACAACCTAAACTGTATGCCTCATCTCTCCCTCAACCTGGTGTACTCACATCACAGTCACCTTAAAGTCTACTGCAGCTCAGGCCTGAAGTCTCTACACTTCAGATACCCCAAACACACCATATACAAGACCAAAGGTTCCTGCTCCCCAGACCCCAAACAACCTACCATACCCTAAACCTGAGATCCTCTTACCCGAAACCCCTAAAATACCATCACTTCTTAAACCTAGTGACCTTCCTCACCAAACTTCCCCCAAGCTTATCACTTTGCAAAACTAAGACCCCAATCCCCAATAAACCAAAAACCCCATTACCCACCCAAACTGCCAGGCTCAGGACTCTACTTTCTCAGAACCTAAGCACATTCCCAAGCATAATCTCAAGTCCCACAAGCCCAGCAGTGCCATGATCACTTCTATCCTTGGAGAACCCCTCCCTACTCCCTTTCACCACAACCTGTGCTCTCTGCTGCCCCCTGGAAGGCTCTGGCATCAGCATGACCTGCTGCCAGGGCCCCAAATCACCAGGCAAATGGGTCTACCAAGCAGATCCAGGCCTATGCCAGAAGGTAGCTCCCCAAACCTGTCAGTCTTGCTGCCTTCTAACACCCTCCCTGAGGTGATCAACCTTCTCCTTCTCCCAGAGGAGCTACAGCTGCTATCTGAGTCAATCGTGGAGTCCAAGTTCATGGAGTCCTTGAACCCACCAGCTTTCTATACCTTCCTCACTCCTGATGAAGATGGTGAGTGTCATGGCAAGAGGTCAAGCCATGAAGAGGAGGTATGATTAGATAGCACCAGAAACTGGGAGTGTACTAGGCTTGCATAGAATCTAGTGGTGGTATAACTGCTTGGTCACTTTCAGACTTTGAACCAGCCCCTTAACTTCTCTGGGCCTCTGTACAGAGGCACAGAATTAGAGGCCCTTGTTGAGGAGGTAGGTTAAGAGTGGGAAGGCTCAACAGAAACAAACTGGTCAAGCTGTGGCATTGACATTTATTGAACAAGAGAATAGCTCATGCAGGGGAGGAATATAGGATTATAAAATGGTAACATCACTAGACAAAGCAGGTCTGATTGAGTCTTCTGTACTCTGTGAACAGCCCTGCTTAATAAGAAGGATACAAAAATTTTGGAAACTTCTAAAAATCATTTTTTTTTAAATTGGGGAAGATAATTATCTTTAAATTTCCCAAAGACTGTGAAATAACAGTTAACATTTTTGAAACCTCTCTATATGCTGCTCTATATATTATGCTTGTAACAAGAAACTGTTAATATCTGCATTCTACACATGGATAAACTGAAGCACAGAGAGGTAAAGTAACTGGTTCCATGTCACACAGCTAGTAAGAGACTTGAACCAACATAATCTGGTCCCAGAGTGAATATCCTTCACCACTCCATTATTTTGTCTTCCAGAGAGGAGTGGCATTTTCTGGGTAACCGTAAAGGGCAAGATTAGGGCAGTTGGCAGTTGAGTAAGTCACAGGGATACAAATTTGGGCATGATATCTTCAATATGCCCCTCTCCCTCACCACACCTCTCCTATTATCCCATCCATCTTCAATTCCAGACAATGTTACCTCTAATATATTTGCCAAATATACCCATTTCTAACCATCCCAATCGTCATGGTCCCAGGGAATACTACCATTATATCTGCCCTGGAAAACTGTCCCAGCCTCCTCACTGGTCTCCTTGCTTCATCTCTTGAGAGATTCTCTTTGCCATTCTCCCCAAGCAGCCAAAGGGATGGCTTAAAACAGATCATTTCATATACCTGCCCTACTTAACCCCTTTCAAGGGCTTCCCATCACACCTAGAATGAAATCCAAATTCCTCTTTATGCGTAATCTGCCCTCTATCCCATACCTCTATCCCATACCACTCTGGCCTCACCTTCTCCCACTTATCCTCTGAACTCCAGCCTCACTGGCCTTCTCTCTGTTACTCCAATGGGCCCTGCCCCTACCCCCAACTCCACTAAGGGACCTCTTTCAAGCTGTTCCTTCTTCTTGAAAATTGCTCTGACTTGCCTTGCTTCCTTCCTATCACCCTCATTTATTCCATTGCCACACACACTTCAAGTTATGCCTTAGATCTTAGCTCAAATGTCCTTCCCACCCTCCTACCGCCACCACCCTAGACTACATCTTGTATCTATAATTCCCTCAATCACTCTATTATTTTTTTCTTACAGCATTTATCACAATTGGTAATTATGATTTCATTCATGCCTTCCTTTCCTTCTAAAATATGAGCTTCACTAGGCAGAAATCCTGCCTTTTTTACCATAATACCCTGATGCTTAAACAGTGCCTGAATGAATGAATGAATGAATGAACAAATAAATATTTGCATAAATGCTATGAGGAAGAATTTTGAACATAACTGAGCTTGTAAGACTAAGCTGCTATGGAGAGCAGAAGGTCCAAGTCTTGGCAATGTGCAAGTCAGATAGGGAAGTCAATGAGGGCTCTCTTGGTCAGAAGAAAGGTGAACCCTTGGGTAGGCCCAAGGCATCTTTGCCCTGGGAATGTAAAGGATTACTCTTACTTCTTTTTTGCTTGGCAGGAAATCCACATTGGGATGGCAATTCTGAAGAGATCCTACAAGGACCTGGAGGCCACATGCAATCTCAGGGAAGTTCTGCGTGGCTAGCAAAAGGTAAATAAGGAGCTCCCCTAACAAAGATCCCTAAGCTTTCACTTCCATTCAATTAGAATTCGCATAGACATGTGTGAACACAGAGGAGGGGCAGTGCATGAGCTTACCATTGTTACTTAACAAATTATCACAAATTTAGTAGATTAAAACAACACCCATTAATTATCTCACAGTTCTATAGGTCAGAAGTCTAGGCAGGGTTTAGTTAGATTATCTACTTAGGGTTTCAAAAGATTAAAATCAAGGTATTTGTAAGACCAAGTTCTTGTCCTTTTCCATGCTCATCCACATTGTTGGCAGAATTCAGTTCTGGGCATTTGTAGGACTGAGATCTCTGTTTCACTGCTGGCTGTTGGTTTGCATTCACTTTCAGCTTAGTCTAGAGGCCACCTGAGCTGCTTTTAAGTCCTAGAGGTTTCCTGCATTCCTTGTCACATCACTCCTTCCATCTTCAGAGACAGCCATGGAGAATCTCCTTCAGGTCAAATCCTTCTCATACTTCAAATCTCTCTAACTTCTCTGTCTCTGAACTCTAGACCCATATTTAAAGGGCTCATGTGATTAGGTCAGGCCCACCTGAATAATCCAATCTTTCTATTTTAAGGTCAACTGCACAACATAAACGTTTTTTTTCATTTTTTAAAATTTTGTTATCATTAATCTACAATTACATGAAGAACATTATGTTTACTAGGCTCTCCCCTACCCCAAGTCCCCCCCACAAACCCAATTACAGTCACTATCCATCAGCATAGTAAGATGTTGTAAAATCACTACTTGTCTTCTCTGTGTTGCAAAGCCATCCCCTTTCCCGCACCCCCCACATTATACATGCTAATCATTATACCCCCTTTCTTATTCCCCTCCCTTATCCCTCCCTACCCTCCCATTCTCCCCAGTCTCTTTCCCTTTGGTAACTGTTAGTCCATTCTTGGGTTCTGTGATTCTGCTGCTGTTTTGTTCCTTCAGTTTTTCTTTTGTTCTTAAACTCCACAGATGAGTGAAATCATTTGGTATCTGTTTTTCTCCGCTTGGCTTATTTCACTGAGCATAATCCCCTCTAGCTCCATCCATGTTGTTGCAAATGGTAGGATTTGTTTTCTTCTTATGGCTGAATAATATTCCATTGTGTATATGTACCACATCTTCTTTATCCATTCATCTACTGATGGACACTTAGGTTGCTTCCATTTCTTGGCTATTGTAAATAGTGCTGTGATAAACATAGGGGTGCATCTGTCTTTTTCAAACTGGAGTGCTGCATTCTTAGGGTAAATTCCTAGAAGTGGAATTCCTGGGTCAAATGGTAAGTCTATTTTGAGCATTTTGAGGAACCTCCATATTGCTTTCCACAATGGTTGAACTAATTTACATTCCCACCAGCAGTGTAGGAGGGTTCTCCTTTCTCCGCAACCTAGCCAACATTTGTTGTTCTTTGTCTTTTGGATGGTGGCCATCCTTACTGGTGTGAGGTGATATCTCATCATGGTTTTAATTTGCATTTCTCTAATAACTAGCCATGTGGGGCATCTTTTCATGTGTCTGTTGGCCATCTGAATTTCTTCTTTGGAGAACTGCCTGTTCATCTCCTCTGCCCATTTTTTAATTGGATTATTTGCTTTTTGTTTGTTGAGGTGCATGAGCTCTTTATATATTTTGGATGTCAAGCCTTTATCGGATCTGTCATTTACGAAAATATTCTCCCATACTGTAGGGTATCTTTTTGTTCTATTGATGGTGTCCTTTGCTGTACAGAAGCTTTTTAGCTTGATATAGTCCCACTTGTTCATTTTTGCTTTTGTTTTCCTTGCCCGGGGAGATATATTCATGAAGAAGTCGCTAATTTTCATGTCCAAGAGATTTTTGCCTATGTTTTTTTCTAAGAGTTTTATGGTTTCATGACTAAAATTCAGGTCTTTGATCCATTTTGAATTTGCTTTTGTGTATGGGGTTAGACAGTGGTCCAGTTTCATTCTCTTACATGTAGCTGTCCAGTTTTGCCAGCACCATCTGTTGAAGAGACTGTCATTTCCCCATTATATGTCCATGGCTGCTTTATTGAATATTAATTGACCATATATGTTTGGGTTAATGTCTGGAGTCTCTAATCTGTTCCACTGATCTGTGGCTCTGTTCTTGTAACAGTACCAAATTGTCTTGATTACTACGGCTTTGTAGTAGAGCTTGAAGTTGGGGAGTGAGATCCCTGCCACTTTATTCTTCTTTCTCAGGATTGCTTTGGCTATTCGGGGTCTTTGGTGTTTCCATATGAATTTTTGAAGTATTTGTTCCAGTTCGTTGAAGAATGTTGTTGGTAATTTGATAGGGATTGCATCAAATCTGTATATTGCTTTGGGCAGGATGGCCATTTTGATGATATAAATTCTTCCTAGCCAAGAGCATGGGATGAGTTTCCATTTGTTGGTGTCCGCTTCAATTACTCTTAAGAGTGTCTTATAGTTTTCAGGGTATAGGTCTTTCACTTCCTTGGTTAGGTTTATTCCTAGGTATTTTATTCTTTTTGATGATATTGTGAATGGAATTGTTTTCCTGATTTCTCTTTCAATTGGCTTATTGTTAGTGTATAGAAAAGCCACAGATTTCTGTGTGTTAATTTTGTATCCTGCAACTTTGCTGTATTCCAATATTAGTTCTAGTAGTTTTGGTGTGGAGTCTTGGAGTCTTTAGGGTTTTTTATGTACAATATCATATCATATGCAAATAGTGACAGTTTGACTTCTTCTTTACCAATCTGGATGCCTTGTATTTCTTTGTTTTGTCTAAGTGCTGTGGCTAGGACCTCCAGTACTATGTTAAATAACAGTGGGGAGAGTGGACATCCCTGTCTTGTTGCCGAGCTCAGAGGAAAACCTTTCAGCTTCTCGCTGTTCAGTATGATGTTGGCTATGGGTTTATCATATATGGCCTTTATTATGTTGAGGTACTTGCCCTCTATGCCCATTTTGCTGAGAGTTTTTATCATGAATGGATGTTGAATTTTGTCGAATGCTTTTTCAGCATCTATGGAGATGATCATGTGGTTTTTGTCTTTCTTTTTGTTGATGTGGTGGATGATGTTGATGGATTTTTGAATGTTGTACCATCCTTGCATCCCTAGAATAAATCCCACTTGGTCATGGTATATGATCCTTTTGATATATTTTTGAATTCGGTTTGCTAATATTTTATTGAGTATTTTTGCATCCATGTTCACCAGGGATATTGGTCTGTAATTTTCTTCTTTGATGGGGTCTTTACCTGGTTTTGGTATTAGAGTGATGTTGGCTTCATAGAATGAGTTTGGGAGTATTCCCTCCTCTTCTATTTCTTGGAAAACTTTAAGGAGAATGGGTATTATATCTTCTCTGTATGTCTGATAAAATTCTGAGGTAAATCCACCTGGCCCAGGTGTTTTTTTCTTGGGTAGTTTTTTAATTACCACTTCAATTTCTTTGCTGGTAACTGGTTTGTTTAGTTTTTGTGCTTCTTCCTTGATCAGTCTCGGAAGGTTGTATTTCTCTAGGAAGCTGTCCATTTCTTCTAGCTTTTCCAGCTACTTAGCATATAGGTTTTCATAGTAGTCTCTAATAATTCTTTGTACTTCTGTTGGGTCCATCGTGATGTTTCCTTTCTCATTTCTGATTCTGTTGATGTGTGTTGATTCTCTTTTTCTCTTAATAAGTCTGGCTATAGGGTGATCTATTTTGTTTATTTTCTCAAAGAACCAGCTCTTGGTTTCATTGACTTTTTCTATTTTACTCTTCTCAATTTTATTTATTTCTTCTCTGATCTTTATTATGTCCCTCGTTCTGCTGACTTTAGGCCTCATTTGTTTTTCTTTTTCCAATTTTGATAATTGTGACATTAGACTATTCATTTGGGATTGTTCTTCCTTCTTTAAATATGCCTGGATTGCTATATACTTTCCTCTTAAGACTGCTTTTGCTGCGTCCCACATAAGTTGGGGCTTTATGTTGTTGTTGTCATTTGTTTCCATATATTGCTGGATCTCCATTTTAATTTGGTCGTTGATCCATTGATTATTTAGAAGTGTGTTGTTAAGCCTCCATATGTTTGTGAGCCTTTTTGCTTTCTTGGTACAATTTATTTCTAGTTTTATACCTTTGTGGTCTGAAAAGTTGGTTGGTAGGGTTTCAATCTTTTTGAATTTACTGAGGATCTTTTTGTGGCCTAGTATGTGGTCTATTCTGGAGAATGTTCCATGTGCACTTGAGAAGAATGTGTATCCTGTTGCTTTTGGATGTAGAGTTCTGTAGATGTCTATTAGGTTCATCACTACTAGTGTGTTGTTCAGTGCCTCTGTGTCCTTACTTAATTTTTGTCTGGTGGATCTGTCCTTTGGGGTGAGTGGTGTGTTAAAGTCTCCCAAAATGAATGCATTGCATTCTATTTCCTCCTTTAGTTCTGTTAGTATTTGTTTCACATATGCTGGTGCTCCTGTGTTGGATGCATATATATTTATAATGGTTATATCCCCTTGTTGGACTGAGCCCTTTATCATTATGTAATGTCCTTCTTTATCTCTTGTTTCTTTCCTTGTTTTGAAGTCTATTTTGTCTGATACTAGTACTGCAACACCTGCTTTTTTCTCCCTATTGTTGGCATGAAATATCTTTTTCCATCCCTTGACTTTTAGTCTGTGCATGTTTTTGGGTTTGAGGTGTGTCTCTTGTAAGCAGCACATAGATGGGTCTTGTTTTTTTATCCATTCATTGACTCTATGTCCTTTGATTGGTGCATTCAGTCCATTTACATTTAGGGTGATTATCGATAGGCATGTACTTTTTGCCATTTCAGGCTTTAGATTCGTGGTTACCAAAGGTTCCAGGTTACTTTCCTTACTATCTTAGAGTCTAACTTAACTCACTTAGCATGCTGTTACAAACACATTCTAAAGCTTCTTTTCTATTTCTCATCCTTTTTCTTCCTCCTTCATTCTTTATATATTAGGTATTAATTCTGTACTTTTTCTCTATCCCTTGATTGGCTTTGGGGCTAGTCAATTTAATTTTCCATTTGCCTCACAATCAGCTGCTCCACCCTCCCTACTGTGAGTTTACTCCCTCTGGTGACAGCTGTCCAACCCTAGGAACACTTCCATCTATAGCAGTCCCTCCATAGTAGACTGCAGAGATGGTTTGTGGGAGGTAAACTCTCTCACCTTTTGCTTATCTGGAAATTGTTTAATCCCTCCTTCAAATTTAAATTATAATATTGCCAGATAAAGTAATCTTAGTTCCTGGCTCTTCTGCTTCATGGCATTAAGTACATCATGCCACTCCCTTCTGGCCTGTAAGGTTTTTGCTGAGAAGTCTGATGTTAGTCTGATGGGCTTCCCTTTGTGCGTGATCTTATTTCTGCCTCTGGCTGCTTTTAACAGTCTGTCCTTATCCTTGTTCTTTCCCATTTTAATTACTATATGTGTTGGTGTTGTCTTCCTTGGGCCCCTTGTGTAGGGGGATCTGTGGATCTCCATGACCTGAGAGACTATTTCCTTCCCCATACTGGGGAAGTTTACAGCAACTACCTCCTCAAAGACACTTTCTATCCCTTTCTCTCTCTCTTCTTCTTCTGGTATCCCTATAATGCGAATATTGTTCTGCTTGGATTGGTCACACAGTTCTCTCCATATTCTTTCATTTTTAGAGATCCTTTTTTCTCTCTGTGCCTCAGCTTCTTTGTATTCCTCTTCTCTAGTTTCTATTTCATTTATTGTCTCCTCCACCATATCCAACCTGGTTTTAATACCCTCCATCATGTTCTTTAATGATTGGATCTCTGACCTGAATTCATTCCTGAGTTCTTGGATGTCTTTCCGTACCTCCATTAGGATGTTGATGATTTTTATTTTGAACTCCCTTTCAGGAAGAGTCACAAGGTCCATATCGTTTAAATCTTTCTTGGGAGTTATATTAACAATTTTACTCTGGACAAGGTTCCTTTGGCGTTTCATGTTTGTATATGGCATCTTCTAGTGTTCAGAAGCTCTATACTGGAGCTGCTGAGCCCCTGAAGCAATGTCGGGGGTTGCAGGGGAGCGGCACTTGGGGTAGGAAAGAGCTGTTCCCTGCCTCCCAGCTGCTGTGCCTGTCTCCACTGCCTGAGCTAGTGGGCCGGTTACACAGGTATAAGTTTTTGTCCCAGAGCAGCCAGATATGGATCCCTGCTTTCCACAAGCAGCCAGAATCCCAGTCTCCGCAGGAACTCTGCCTGTACTAACTTGCCAACCCAGTAGTTATGCGAGTCTCAAGAAAGCACCATGAAATGTAGGTTTGTGCTCCCAGAGCAGATCTCCGGAGCTAGGTATTCAGCGGACCCAAGCCTTCCACTCCCTCCCTGCTCCGTTTGTCTTCCTCCCACTGGTCATCTGGGGTGGGGGAGGGGCTCGGATCCCATGGAGCCACAGCTCTGGTACGTTACCCCGTTCACTGAGGTCTTCTCTTTTCTCCAGGTGTGTGCAGTCTGATGCCGTCCTCTTTCCTGTTGCTCTCTCAGGATTAGTTGCGCCAATTAAATTTTCTAATTGTATCCAGTTTTAGGAGGAAGCCTCTGTCTCTCCTCTCACGCCACCATCTTTAATCTCTGTTTCAACATAAACTTTTTATAGGAGTGATATCATATCCCAGTCCTGAGGATTTTACAGGGTATATACACCAGGGAATCTTGGAGGCCATCATACAATTCTACCCACCACAGCAGAAAGCAAGATAAAATAATACTTCAGTTGGCCTGAAAGGATAACTAGAAATTGAACCTTGGTAACTAAAGGAAGGAAAAATATTCTTGATGTAAGAAAAAAACAGAAGCAAAGGGTCACTAACAAGAGAAGGTAGCACTCATAAGAACAGTCAGTTCAGTTGGGCTGCAGCATAAAGAGAAGACTGGAGAACTAGGCAAGGACTAGATTTCAGAAAAGACGTAAATGCTGAGCAAAGGAACTTGGCCCTCATCTGGGAAGAGGTGACTCAGAGGCCAGAAGTCTCAGAGTTCCTAGGAATGTGTTAGATCACTCCCTTACCAACACAGTCTCCCTCTCCTTTGCAGGCATATTACCAAGCATCTTCACCTTCTCATCCTCAGGTAAGCCAGCCACCCTCACTGTCCTGTTTGAATGAAGGGAAGTTTCTGCTCTGGGAACTGGATTGGGCTCTCTCTTTGTGGGGAAATAAGCATGAACTCCTACCTTCATCTCTACTCTTTTTCTTTCTTCTCCACTCCCATTCCTTCTAGAGCCATAACTTAAGTGTTGTGTCTCCTGCCTTGCAGTGGATGGGGAACCACACTTTGTGATCCACATCCCACTCTCAGAAGAAAGGATTTTCTTCACACTGGACGGGAGCCCAGGGGACTTGCTACAGCTCATAGATGACCCAGAAGCAGGTGAGAACCCCAAAGACTCCACCCCATATGACACCACAGTCGGTTACATTCATGTCAACACCATCAAAAACTTGTGGAATAATACCAATACATAGCAGTGTGCCTTACTAACACATATGTACACACCCAGATACATGAATACACTCTAACACTAAGATACTGCCAGGTACACATTCACATACACACACACCTGCACATTACAGTAAACTCACAAATACATGCCCAGGTACCCATGTTTTAACACTCTCTACATCAGCACCCAGTGACATATAAATATGCACCCAGATACACAGTGACTCACAATACATGCCCACATATACACAATGACACATACACAACACACTCAAATATATGTGCACTGATACCACCAGATTCATCCCAATCCTTAGGAATTCAACACATACAGGCACACATACTCTGCTACTCTAGACATATGAAACACATTGATGCACACAAATACTCACCATGACATGCACGCATGTCCACTGATGCCTCCAGGTACGTGTCGATATGTACCAACACACAGCAGATAAACACACACAACATAAACTATTCACAAAGACATATAACACCAACATATCCAGAAACACATATAAACATACAACCAAAAAAATTACACATTCTAACATAGCACCTTCCCCAAATATACAGATGTATTGATATGCCCAAAGATAGTCATATGAATATAATGAAACACACACATTTACAAATGCAGAGGCAAACACATACAGGCAAACAGCCCCCTTGGGCTGAGTATACACACACACACATACTGCATAGGAAGGAGTCTCTGGACAGGCTGTGATAGAAGCACTTACTTCAGGAATTCACTCTCTAACTACAAATCTGCACTAATTCATCTGGACCTCAAGTCCTGATACCTCACCCCTTGTCTGTACTGTGGGTGACCATGCAAATGTCCATGTGAAAGCCCTTGCTCCAAGCCCACACTCTCCTCCTTCCAGGGCTGCATGTGCAAGGACAGCTGATTGGAGCACCACCAAGGCCAGGCTACAAGGACCAGACCCATACCTACTTCCAGATCATCACAGTTACTACAGACAAATCCCAGGCCTACACTGTCACCATCACCCAAAATTCCATATCTGTGCAAGGTGAGGGTACCTTGTTCCTGTCCTGGGACCAGCCTGCCCTGCTGATGAAACCCCAGCTGAAGGTCCATGTGGCTGCCACAGCCCGCCTTACCTGTGCCTTGGGCCCCACCTTGAGTTCCTAGTCCCCTGGCACCACTATAGGCACCCCACACCCTGGAACTACCCGACCTGGGGTTCTATGTAATCAATGGTTCAGGCCTCAGCCCCTTGGCCCATGGTCTGCTGGGTAAGTGCTTCTGAAGCTGAGAGAAGCCAGGGAGCACCAGTTCTAGGAGAGATCCTGCCAGGGTGAAGTGCCAGTGAGCCCCCAGGACCTTGACTCCCAAACCACAGAGGAATCAGAACCAAACTCTGTGCCTGGGGATCTTCTGGTCTGGGGAGTGGAAAGACCCAAACATGGAGAGTGATCATAGGGAGTTTTAAGTGTTAGACAGAAAGCAGCCCAGGGAGCTGGAAGAAGCCAGCGTTGGGCACCTCTCCCAGCCTTGGAGCTCAAGGAAAATCTCTTGGAGGAGATAGACCCATGCTGTCTGGAATGCTGAGCAAAAATGTAGTGGAAAGGAATGGAGGTTGGAGGAGATGGAGCTGGAGTAGTCAGAGTAAAATACCAGGATGAGGAATTTGTTTTATCCTGAAGACAATGGGGAACTATGAAAGATTATAATCAATCAGATATTGGTACTGCAAAGATCGCTGGAGGTTGCTGTAAAGGGGAATTGCAGAAAACCAGACTGTAGGTCAGGAGACACTCGCAGAACCTGAGGCTGAGGCCACACCAAAGAGTTTGGGCAGTGATGACAAAATAGAAATTTTACTTTCTCTGAGCCTCCTCACTCCTCTCCTCTCCTTCCCTCCAATATGCCCCGTCATCTCCTCCAAGCCTGACTCCTGTCCCATCTGGCTTCATTACCTACGACACCCTTTCTTTTCTCTCCTCCAGGCCTTTGTTTCCCCTCCCACTTTTCCTGCTTTAGTATCTTATCAGAGCTCTCATTGAGGACTCAAGCCACTGCCTTGACTGCTGCTGCATCTTTCTATCTTAGGGCAGTTCCAGCACACCAACATCCGACTGGTGACAGGCCCTGAGGGACCAAGCTTGCAGAGGCACCAAGGCCCAGATATGGCTGTGGTTCTAGGCAAGAGGCTGCTGAAGTACTCCCCAAGACTACAGCCTCACTGGGCTTCCTGCTGGCTGGTGAAGCGCTCTCATGTACAGAAGCTGCTGGGCCACCCCTGTCTTGTTTATGTCCTGTGATAGCTCCTGAACCTCAGATCCAGGAGTCCTGAATTTGGGAGACTTAGAGACCAGGGCATAGGATGAACCAGGAAAAACGATCAAAAATCCAGGATGTGGAGACACAGGGACACACACTAAGTGACACATATACAAGGACACACAAACACAGACATGTGGAAACATGGAACTAGAGGCCTGGGGACTCCTGCCTCCTCACAGTCCTTCTTGTCTCCAGTCTCCACTCTCTTCTATCTATACTCCACAGCAACTTTAGAAGTGATTTTTTTTTAAATGAAAAGCCTGCTCCAACCTTCTCTGGCTCCCATGATATATTTAAGGCTCTCAGAGTACCCCTAACAAACCATGCTCTATCTCCCACCACTGGGCCTTTGCATGTGCTTTTCCCTTTGCATGGGACTCCCTTACACATTCTTCAAGACTTATTTGTCACCCTCTCTAGGAGGCCTTCCCTGGGCCCCTCCACTAAATTGAGTTCAGTTCCCTTCTATGTTCCCATAGCCCACTACCATTCCATCCACGCACACTTATCATACTGTTAGCAATCATCTATTTACTTGTCTGGATACCTGACTTAGACTGTGAACTCTTTGAGGGCAAGGACCTTTTCCGAATTATCTATGTACCTGCCTTGCCTAGCACATAGTAGATGCTTAGTAAATATTTGCTGAATGACTGAATGAACAGAGAAGGATCCCATGACACAGCAGTAGATACAAATTTACACATACTCAAATTTACACAACCAACGACAGAGGATCATACACAGAAACACAGCAACAAGGATACAAACATGAATAGAGAAATACAACAATTGAGACATATGTAAACACAAGTCACAGGGATCTCAAACCAAAAATAACAGACATAGGGAGACATTAGACATACAAAGAGGGGGATAGGGAGCCAGAGTGATAGCATCAGAGAAACAAACCTGGGCTTCTTTATCCACTTTTGAGTTACTGTCCCTGTCACAAAGAAAGAAGTAGGAAGACAAAAACAAGGTCACCTGGGAACAGACACTCAATAACTAATGTGAAAACAGTGAAGCATAACAACATACAAATTAAAAGATAGACATACATACATGAAGAAGATCCAGGCACAGGAACAGAAGGATTGAGACACACAGTGACACAGAGATAACCAGGGAGACACTGGTCAAGATCGCAGTCCAAGACACAAGGACAGAGAGGTAGAAACAGAGACACACAGACATGCTGACTTGCAGACATGGGGTAGGAGGTGAGAGGAAAACAGAGACACAGGACCAGAGACCTGTAAGAATACAGAAATGGAGGTGTGACACAGATACAGACTTGGTGACAAAAACCCAAAGACACAAGCACATGCAGAGAAACATATTAAGAGTGAGTCAGGAACAGACATATATTCACATATCCAGTGACAAAGACATGAGGATACAGATACCTGAACAGTGACAAATTCCAGCAAAGAGACTAGGGGGTCAGGAGAGATAACAGAGACAAGGTGGAGGCCCAGGTATGAAGACATTGTGACACAGTACCAGGGACCCAGGATATCAGAGACAGAGATACTGGAACAAGTAGACATGGGGTTGTGCACTCACAAATACAGTCATATTGTTACAGTCTAGACATAGAGAAACAAAGGGACACGTCTGGAAGGGTCAAGATAGAACACAGAAACCTAGACACATAGAAACAGACACACAGAACATAAGCAAATAGGCAGAGACACAGTGACAAGGAAATCTACCCACAGAGGCCTGGATGCAAAGACACAGAATCAAGGTATATGTGGGAACACCCAGAAACAGAGACACACAGTCAGGCAACCAAGCCACAAATGAAGGGATATAGACACTGAATTAAACTCAGGGACAGAGATAGTGTCTCAAAAATAAAAGGCATGGAGAGTGTGGAGGTCCCTTGAGGCAACGAAGAGCGCCATGCCTAAAGCACTAAAGGTAAAAAGTGTAGGACAGGGGGAAAAAAATCATCTATCCGTAGAGTAGAAAAGCAGCTCAAATGACAAGAGAGGCCCACAAACAAGAAAAAAAAGGATAAGTTGAAGAGTGAAAAGCCGTTGTGTCTCAACCTTATTGGTGAAAAATTCAGTGGTTTCAAAATCATCTTGATCCCCCAAAAGTAGGATATTCAAAGAAAGGTGCTTATGAATTAATTGAAAGGTATTTAAATTGACTCAGCAGTGAGCTGGAGCAGATTGAATTACATAATAGCATCAAAGACAGGCAAGGAAGGTGGTTTGTTCCAGGGAGACAGTCATCAAGCAGGCAATGGAGTGTGAGCAACAGCACTAAGAAGGATATGGCCTTGAGATTCCAGACATTGTAAATGCATGTAATCTGAAAAATTTTAGGGAATGGGATTTGGATCTGAAGAAATTGCCAAATATTAAAATGAGAAAAATTTGTGCTAATGATGCAGTTCCCAAAAAGAACAAGAAGTAAACTGTTACAACTGTAGACAAAGATTTAGGGGAATTGAAATTAAAAGATGAATCAAGTGACTCAGATGAGGAGATGACTGTAGTGGCCTAATTGTCCCTTATTTTGTTGGATTCTCCCAGAGGAGGACGTCGCCCCAAATCACTCACGAAAGGCGTCTCTTGATGCAATAAGCAAGAGGAATTTATTCAGGAACCAGCTAGCTGGGGTCCAAGTTAGCCCGACGCAGCGGGTCTCAACAAGGACCCTGAGCACACAAAGCCAGAAGGTTTTATAGCATTTTCAAAGGGGGCAACATTTTCCACAATCACAATACAGTGTTTTTTCATAGACACATAAATCTTTGGCTGGGGCCACATCCTGGGGTCTGGTTAGATAAGATTACCTTCGGAATGTTTAGGGTGGTTCTAGCAAGATAAGCTTGGTGTGTATGATTAACTGATTTGAGGTCAGCTAATTAAAGGTCACTACATTTAACACTGGCTGACTAACTTGCTTTTCAAGATTCTAATAATTTTCCTCCTTCTAGGTTAGGGGGTGGTATTTAAGCCTTTAAGATGGCTGTACTTATGCTAACTTTTGATTCTTCAGATCCTACAATTTGAGTTGAAAATAATTAATTTGAGTGTCTCAAGTTACACTTGAATTGATGATGGTAAATAATTGTCTAGATTCAAAACTTTGCTAGTTAACTTACTCTCTTATGTGGTGAGTGTAAGAATATAGTAATTTAGCCTCCATTTACCCCATGGTCCCAAGCACAGAAGCCAGTGAGAATTACGCCTGGGCTTGCCTGGGTTTGCCCCGCCTTATCTCTAAACATCCCAACCCTCACCCAAAGCAACAGGCCGGGCAGATCTGCCACAGTAGAAGGCACAATGCTCTGCTACAGAAGGCACAATGCTCTGCACCATGCTGCTGCTCTTTCTCTCTTTGTCTCTGTCTCCCTGTCCCCCTGCTCTCCTTGCTTCCTCTCTCTCTCTCTCTCTGTCCTCTCTGCTCTCACTGCTCCCTCTCTCTCTCCCCCCTCTCACCCCCTCTGGGGCAGCCACTCTCTCTTTCAGATAATAAAATCTCTTGCATGGGCCCGTGTCTCCTGAGTCATTCTGGGTAAGGAGGGTTACAGCGAGATACCCTTCCATTGGTGCCATGACTTTGGATGAGGCTCTCTCATTGACTTTGCTCTTCCTCCGGGAACCTGGGCTGCTTTGGGAACCCTCACTGCCCGATACTCCTCCATGGGCTCATCATCCACTTCCCCAGTTGCTCATCTTCTCACCCAACACCAGCCTTCAATTTGGTGAGTCTCCCCTTCATGGTCGGCTTAAATGTCCCTTTGGAACCTGGGAAGTGACCGTTGAGTGTCCAGCACCCCCAAGGGCTCCTCTGGGACAGGGGAACCCCCAACCACAACTTTCAGAGTCACGGTTGATCCCCATAGTCAACCCTTCTTTGCCTCCCCATGGTGAGAATCCTCACCTACTGAGGCCCGGTCTCCCTTAATCTATGTATCTACTCGTAAACTCCTGGTACCAGGTAACAAGCCTCCTTGGCGTTTTCACATCAACCCCACAGAGGTGGTGATGACCCCCTAACTGTGTCTGGTCTTCTCCACGACCTTCTCAATCACTCAGGGATGCCTCAGTAACTTCTGAATGGTCTCATTCTCACCATGTGATCTGGCCCCTCCATTCCCACAGATTCACCACTAGGGTGCTTACTCAATAATCTAAAGCCCCTCCACCTCACTCCAGACCTCAATCCTGTTCGCTACTGTAATGAGATCTGGCCACAGTATCCCTTGAACTGAAAGGGCAAGCTCCCAGATTCTATTTCAGCCAATCGGGAACCAGATCCTACCTCAGCCAATCGGGACCCGGATCCTATTTCAGCCAATTGGAGCTTGGTCTCTCTTTCCTCTCCAGTCAGCAAAGAGCCCACCCACCACCTTAGACCCTGCCAATTGACCAGAGCCACGACCATCACCCCACCAACCGCCCTAGAACCCCATGAAACCTTTGTGTTTTTGAAACTCGCTCTCTTTCTCTGGCATCTTGCCGCTGCATTGGTGCAGATGAGAGATTGAGCTCGAGCTAGCTTGAATAAAGGCTCTTTCCTTTTGCATCTGTGTTGGCTCCTTGGTGGTCTTCTGGGATTCTCTACTCTGGGCACAACATTTAGGGGCTCGTCCGGGATCCCAGAGACTCCCAGGACTCCTGACCCAGAGGACCCAGTGCCGGCTGGTGAGTGCACTCAGTTATCTGTCTGTCTTTGTCTATCTGTGTCTCACTGTTTTTGTTCACGAACAAGCCTGTATAAGCCTGTAGGAGCTCCAATCTCTATCAGGGTCGGCATTGACTTAGGCGGATGCGCAGGTGGGTGATCGACCGGGGGTCTTGGGAGATGTCCCTTGTCCCCTTCGGGAGGATGAAGTCCTCATCTGTGAGAAAAGTCCGCTGCCACTGCAGTCTGACAGGCCCTCAACTTACTTTCAGTTTTGCCTCCGCGGCCGCGGCAGATTCTTCTCTGTAGGCACCTGTTTGTTTGTCATGTTTGTCTTAGTCTTGTTGTTGACAGAAGAAATGGAACAGATGCAGATGACTCCCTTGTCTCTCATGGCAGACCATTTTTCAGATGTTAGGAAGAGAGCTCACAATTTGAGCATGGACGTCAGGAAAATTTTGTGTTTTCTGCACCTCTGAGTGGCCGTCCTTTAACGTTGGCTGGCCACTGGAGGGAACATTTAATCTAACCACTCTTTTACAGGTTAAAGACATCAGGGGAAGAGCTAACAACCTCAGTGTGGAAGTCCAGAAGGGTTGGTGGCAGACTTTTTGTTCTAGCGAGTAGCCAGCTTTCAATGTCGGATGGCTGCCAGAGGGAACCTTATCATTATGTTTCAGTCTGTATGTTTGTGTGTCTAAGTGTGTAAATGAAAATATCTTTCTACCTCTGGATGGTATTAATGAAAATGATTTAAAGACAGGTGCTTGTGAAAATTGGGCATTCTAAAACTTTCAGAAAATTCTAATAGAAAATATTAAGCATTAATGCTAATTTGAGTTGAATTGAAACAGACATGTCCTTATGGATATCAGCTGCCTAAGTTTACCTAAAGTCATTTAAGTTGATGTTATCTGCTAAATCTTTCAAGAATAAAATGCTTAGAGGCTTGACTTTGTCTAATATTCAGTAAAGGTTTTGTAAGTAATCTAGCATAGTTGTTAGGAGTGAGTGAACTAAAAAGTGTGGCAAGTAAACACCTTAATAATTGTGTTACAGTGTGTATACCTACCTATAGCCTGAGAATTTTTGTGGTAACCTAAAACCTTAAAGTTTTGCTCAGTTGAAGATAAACTTTTGTGCTTAGTGAGAGATTGTGCTGTAAAGCTCATGGTTACAGAAATTATAAAATGTGTTCATAAATTTGTCAAAGAATGCTAGTGTAACAGTTTACAATAGCCTGCTTCTCAGTGTTCACTAAAAATTAAGGTACCTAATGGTTTTCAGCTCTAATTAAAACTACTTAAAGTAATAAGGAAAACATTTCTGCATGCTAAAGAATGTGTCTTGATAAAAGAAAGTAACTTTGTTCTAAAGTACAGCTGTTTATTTAGAGGGAGAACTCAATGTAAGAAGAAGGTTGTAGAAAGCTTGAAGAATTTAATGTGGTCATGCTATATAAAATTAAAGCAAATGAGTCTCAGTATCAAGTACACAGCAAAATTAGAATTTTGTTTTCAGTTAAAAAGACAAAGATTTCTTAACTATTAGTCTGCTCTTAATATTGAAAGATTGCAAAGGGTTCTCTAATGGTTTTATCAAAGTAATTTCTCATGCTTAACGTCTCAATGAGTTGTCGGAGTATTTAAGAAAATGAGATCTTAATATTAAAAGGACTAAAAGCTAAACTACGCTAACAACTGTGTAAACTTCTTTATTTGCCTTTGAGGTATTTTGTCATTCTGGTTAAATGGATAAGTATTATTTCATAGCAACCTATAATCCTATTTAAGCCAGTGCCAAAGAAACTTTCTTATGACAATTTCCCAAAATCAAATTCAAAAAGGTACTTTTACCTCTAGTTAACTCTGATATTTTCCAGAGGGCCCCTGGAACATGTCAGAGGAATTTTTTTTCTCATTGGGGAAAGTATATGGCTAATTTGGCTTATTTATCTGATATATATAATTACCTGCTTAATTACATAGAAAGCACTGTCAAAGGGAATGATGCTAAACTTTGTTACTGAATGTTTTGTTACAGAAATATCCAAATTTCCTTATGTCAACTGTCTTATAAGCTCTCATCAGATCTTTAGCCATTGTCATTTGTAAGTCTTTTGTCATTTATACTCACTGTTTTATTACTCCTAAACTACTAGCAAAGAACTAATTTCAGCAGAACAGGCATTGGTTACATAAGATTAAGTAGACTAAGGAAGATGATTTTGTGGCTTTTTGTTTCAAATGTTGCTGATAAAGTGCTTTAAGCTTATTCTCTTAAGCTGACAACAGTTTAATAAATGACTATCTTTATAAGCAGAATTGAAACTTTATCTTTCCCTCTACCTGATCCCTCCAGAATTTAAAAACTCTCAGTGACTATTTTTATATTTCATGGCAGTATGTTTATTTGCATGAGTTCAATAAGAACCTGCACTCCTTGTAAGAGGACCAATTAAAAACACAGGTTATACTACCAAGGCTTTGACTGGAATGTCATACTTGAGAGACATGTGCATAAACTCAGATATGAACAGCTTTGAGGAACTAAGGTTGACTTTATAAAACCAATAAAGCCCCTTGGAAGAACTGGCCTGGTACCTTGCTTACAGAGTTCCCAGCAGCCTTACCAGGTGAGTAAGGAAAGTCACTTCCTGGCAGGTGCAGGAACCTCAGGATGTCCTGGGGACCTCGAGAAGAGAGGAATTCATGCAAATCTACAGGTACTGCAGGCAAAACCTGATGGCAAGTCTGGCTGGGCTTTCTGGCCTCAAAGAGGCCTTTAAAAGTTCAATCTGAAATTCCTTACAAAAAGTTCTAGCAAAGCACATTTAAAAGAGCCTGTGCAATCAATTGCTCTTCTTGCTGCACTTATGCAAATAATCAAGCCAACTGTTAATTATTTTCTTAACCTGGTTACTTCTAATAAAAATGAGGGTGATTTTAGAGAAAAGTATTGTTTCAATAATGCAGTCTTATCTATACTAAATCCAAATACTAGTCATTGAGATGTAAACTTGATCCAGAATTCTAGTTTCCCCATGATACCTAGCTATGATTCTCAATTAGACTCTTCATATTTCTAGTTCTCATATTCAGCCATGCATTCTTAATCTCATCAAATTTGTCCTTCCAGAATGGAAAACCCAATTCCAGATGTTGCTACTTAACCTAATAACAATTTGTTCTATCTTGCCTAGAAGCCACAAAACTGCAAATAGTAATAGAAATGAAACCCAGAATAGAAGCGCCAACTTTCCGAGGCCCTCTCAACTGACCAGTGATGGAGACCTAGCTGCACCCTTTTCCCTAGCAGCAGCTAAGGTCTCTATCTGTAAAGGGGAGAATGAGACAGGGACCATAGGTGAGAGCCTCTGGAGAAAGCAAGGCAGGATATTTGCAGTCAGAGCAACGTAAAACTACATGCTAGGAAACCTCCCCCTACTAAAACTGTTGAACATTAAGCTCTAGAATCATTCTTCAGTGAGATCAGTTAATGTTCCCCAGATAAAGAAGAGTAGCACATGTTTTATTATGCTAATCATTTGTAATCGTGTATAAGATTCACTTTAGCATACTAAAAGGTCCAAGCCTACGTGCTGTCTTTCCTCCTTTAAGATCTGAGGAGGTAATTTTGCAAACTGAGCAACTAACTGCAGACCCAGCTGTAGATGGCATAGTAAAAGGCAGGATTCTTTAGCAAATAGACAATACCTCAGCCCACCTTGGGAGCTGAGTAGGCAGCCTTTTGATGTTCCCAGACCAAAATGCCAGTGTCCCAGAGAAAAGTCAAGGCAGGAAATTCCTTATGTTAAGTTAATTTTTAATATTCAGAGAACACTTAAGTCCTTCCCCAAGGCTTTAGAGATAGCCCCCACCTTTTTGGTAAGGCTCTAGCACAAGACCTCAAATCCCTTACTCTCTCGAGCTCCACCCTCCTTCAATATGTAGATGATCTGTGCCGCCCCTCCCTACAAACCTCTCAACAGGATATTATTCCCTTAAACTTTCTCTCAGAACACAGCTATCGGGTCTCACCCTCCAAAGTTCAGCTGTCTGCCGCTCAGATCACATACCTGGGAGTTCAGCTCTCCCAGCGCTACAAGGCCATTGCCATAGACAGGAAAAAACTCCAAACCATCCCTGTTTCAAACAACAAAGACACCATCCCTAACTCCCAAATGGCAAAGTACCATACACAGTAATCCTTTCCATGCCAACTGCAGTTAAACTCCAGGGTCTTCCCCACTAGATACACAACTCCCACCTTAAGCCGTTTGTCTCAGCTTATTTCCCCTCCCACCAAATCTCCCACAGGTTCCTACTCCACCCTGACCAGACCTCTTACTCTCCTCATTTCGCGCTGCTCATCTCCACTTCCACTCATCACTGAACTTTCTGCCAGCACAGAGTCCTAAGACCTCCCTTACAACTGCCATGCATCATTCCTCAGGATTGTTAACCCTGGTCTCAATACTTATTCTCTCACCAGACCTATCTTCTCTTTCAGACTGTCCAAAAGATTGCGCCATCAAGGATTCCCTTTTCTGTCTACACATATGTCCCCCCAAAATGCTATTAATTCAGCCACCCTATGTAAACATAGAAATCATCCCAAATGCAAAAAAATTCTAACCAAACCTTTAACTCCTCTCCAAAGACGATGATCTTTATTGAACCTGGAAAATGCCATCACCACTGCAGACCAAGGGCTCATCTGAAGACCGCCCCCCATCAATACAAAAATGAACTTCATCACCCCTAATCAGCAGGAAGCAGTTACTGAAGACTGACCTTCACCCCTTCCTAAATCCTCTACCACTTATAAAACAAAAAAGGGAGGAATGTAAGAATATAGTAATTTATCCTCCATTTACCCCATGATCCCAAGCACAGAAGCCAGTGAGAACTATGCCTGGGCTTGCCTGGGTTTACCCCGCCTTATCTCTAAACATCCCGACCCTCCCCCAAAGCAACAGGCCAGGCAGATCCACCACAATAGAAGGCAGAACGCTCTGCACCATGCTGCTTCCCTCTCTCTCACTGTCTCTGTCTCTCTTTCTCTCTGTCTCCCTGCTTCCTCTCTCTTTCTCTCCCCACCCACTTCTGGGGGCAGCCACTTTCTTTCAGATAATAAAATCTCTTGCATGGGCCCCTGTCTCCTGAGTCGTTCTGGGTAAGGAGGGTCGTGGCGAGATACCCTTTCAGTGAGAATTCTAGTTGCAGTTTCAAAAACAGTGTTATGATTTTTATTTTAAAATGTTGCTTTCCTTTTAAGTTGCTAAAATAGATACAGCAAAATAAAATAAAATTGTGATCTTTAAGGTCCATTTAATCTGAATTTCTGGGTTGGGGGAGCAACGTGAATAAGTACAAAAAATGATTTTAGTTTTTTTCCTTGTATTTAGTTAGGATCATCTAATCTCACATTTTGGGTCATGGACAGCAATGTGTTTTCTAAAAGGGTCCTATGGATACTTCTCGGGAAGTGATTGCAAAATTGTCTTTCAGTACTAATATTTTACTCATCTTCCTCTTAATCATTCAGGCTATTTTCTTTCCTCAAGAAACAGGAAAAATATAATGTGGAATTCAAATATACTGGTGGGATTGTACATTATTTTTATTTATTATCTTTAAAGTTAAATGGTAAAAAATAAATTATTCTTGTTATACTGATCTCCCACACCTTTATCTTTTGATAAAGTGGATAAATGATTTCAGGTTAGCTCTTTTGTTTGTATGTTATTTCCTGTTTTCTCATTGTGAGAAGTGGTATTTTGTGGGAACAGAACTGAAGATTAGAGAACCAATTATTTTAGTTTTGTTATTTTGTATTCTGTGACATAGGTTATATAAGTCCAGGGAAAGGAAATCCTGGGGCAAATACCTCTAAAAACTGAAGTCAGTCAAAGGGAGAAATAAAGTTTAAAACCCGTTTATTGCTTACAAAACTGCAGTCTGGCCCATCTCTCTCGGTCTCTCAAGCAGCCACAACACAGGCCCTTCCCCTCACCTCTCAGGTACAGATAAGCCCTCTGTTGCCCAGGTAATCACCCTTTGATATGGAGATGAACTTCTCCACCCCTGAAGAAAGATGCAAATGCACTAAAGCCTACTTGTTTACACCTCTGAACAACTATTGATATGCAGATGCACCAAAGTCAGGTGAGAAATTCTGGAAATGTTTCAATTTTACCCACAGTTAAATGACACATAACTCAATATTTCAAGTGTCATTGAAAACAATGATGTGTTAGAATATTGTTCTTCGTAGTTGTTAAGTGCAAGTATCTTTTAGTCTGTTTTCTAAAGGATGCAATTCAAATGTATTTGAGTATTTTTGAGAAAATAAAATATAAAACAATGTTTTTAATTTATAATTGTATTTAGTTATTGTAAGAATGAATTAGCATGAGAATGGCTATCTTAAGGGCCGAAAAGCCATTTTCTGAGTACGTGACTCAGGAAAGGAGGAACTGGGTAAGGCTTGATAAACAGGTGTTGAAGAACAAGTTAATCATAGACACCGGGTTGTGGGCGGCTGTGACCCTTGGTCAGCTAATCATGCACACTGAGTTGTGGGCGGTTGCTACTCTGGTCAGCTTATCTTGCTGAACCACTCTAACATTTGAGGAGTGGTCTTATCTTGCTTTTGCTTAACCCCCAGGATATGGCACAAGCCAAAAATTATGGAAAATTACTGTAAGTGCTTTTTGAAAATGCCATATAAACCCCTGGCTTTGAGTGCTCTGGGTCCTTGTTGAAACCCACTGCGTTGGGCAGACACTTGGACCCCAGCTAGCTGGAAATAAACCTTGCTGTGTGACTTGCATTATCGTGAGTGTCTTCTGTCTATTTGAGAAGTGGTCAACTCCGGACCCTAACATTTTGGGGGCTCATCCGGGATCGCTAGACCCCTCCTCAGGGAGACAGATGACCCCCCGAATACCGAGGTTTGCTCAGAAGCCGCTGCAGGAGGTTTGGCCACCTCCAAGAAGGGAGGACTGAAACAGGTCCTCAACCGGAGAGACTGAAACAGGTCTCTGCCTGGTCCCAAGAGGGGAGGATATCCTCGACCAGAAAGACTGAAACAGGTCTCTGCCCAGTCCCAATTGAGAATTCTCACAGAAAGGAAGGAGCGCGTTACGACCCTGGAGGCTCCATTACTGGAAGTTGCAGGTGACATCCCCAATGAGGCGGTGCCCAAATGACGTCTGCAGTGGACGCTGTTTGGACAACTAGGTAAGGATCCTGATCCTGAGCGTTGTGTGATTGAGACAGTGCCTGTGGATGTGGTGTGGCTGACCGGCTGGTGGGTGTTGAAAACTCGGTTCAAATTTGTATGTTTGCTGGCTTTGTGTCCCTTGTCTTTTTCTGGCTTCTTTTTGTAATAATAATGGGACAGGCTCAAGTAACACCTAAGACCCTGCTCCTGAGCCACTTCCCTGAGATCCACACCAAGGCTCACAATTATGGCGTGAAAGTAAAGAAAGATAAGTTTGATACCCTCTGCTCTACAGAATGGCCTACTTTTAAGGTGGGCTGGCCACCCCAGGGGACCTTTTCCCTGGACATTATTAAGAGAGTCCGAGATGTGATCAGCTGGCCCAAATTACAGGGCCACCCGGACCAATATCCCTATATTTTGATGTGGCAGGCTTTGGTGGAAAGTCCTCCCTCCTGGCTAAAGCCATTTGTCCCCGAGAAGCCGGAGGATCCCCCAAGTACTGGCCATCTCTCGGGCTCCCCACCACCTAACTGCACCCACTCTTATGGCCCATTCGAAACTCCCAGGGGATCCATCCAAGAAACCCATCTTACAGGAAGGGTCAGACCTGTACCCCTCCCTGATAGACCTAGATCTCGAAGAAACCTAGAGACCCCCTCCATATGCGCCTGTGGCGCCACTCCAACCTGAGGCAGCCATCCCTCCCGAGCCCCCTCACTCGTCCGCCTCCCCGTCAGCCCTCCCAGCCCCAACCCAGGGACCAGCGAGGGGATTAAGGCCCCGCAGGCACAGGGAAGAGACCTCATAAGATGAACTGTCCTCCTCCACCTCAGCCGGGGTGCCTGTTCTCCCCGTACAGGACCTGGGAGATACTGGCCCAGGTAGGGAACGATCTTACCAGTATTGGCCCTTTTCAAGTAGTGATCTATATAACTGGAAGGCTCAGAACCCCCCTTTTTCTGAAGACCCAAGGGGTCTAACAGACTTATTTGAGTCTGTCATGCATATACATAACCCCACCTGGGATGATTGTCAGCAGCTCCTTAAGACCTTGTTCACTACCGAAGAGTGCGAGCGAATCCTCACCAAGGCCAGAAAGAATGTCCCCAGCAACAATGGATGGCCGACAACCTTGCCAAACCTGATCGACGAGTGCTTCCCCCTGAATAGACCGGATTGGGACTTTGGGAATGCGGAAGGTAGGGAGCATCTCCGAGTCTACCGCCAGACTCTTATAGCAGGTCTCCGAGTGGCAGCACACCGCCCCACCAATTTGGCTAATGTAAAAGCTGTAATGCAAGGGGAAAGTGAAAGCCTGGCTGTGTTTTTAGAATGCCTCTATGATGATTATAGACAGTATACCCCCTCTAAACCCCCTGGCAGAGGAGAATCAGTCAGCTATAATTATGTCCTTTATAAACAAAGCTGCCCCAGATATTAGGAAAAAATTATATAAGCAAGAAGGATTGGGGGAAATAACCATTTGAGATCTGATGAAAGTGGCAGAGAGGGTTTTCAATACTCAGGAGACCCTGGAAGAAAGAGAGGATAGGATCAGAAAAGAAAATCAGGAGTTGCAGGAAATAATTAGGAAAGAAGACAGAGAGCACCTGGGTAAGGAAAACAGAAAGCAGCAGAAGGAGATGGCCAAAATTCTGCTGGCAGGGGTACAAGGCACAGTCCAGGGAAAACCAGGTCCAACCAGACCGGCCCGACCTTGGAAACCACGGCCCAGGCTAGATAGGGGACAATGTGCGATCTGCAAAGAATATGGACATTGGAAGAGGGAATGCCCCAAGCGCCAGGGCTAGACCAGACAAGACGCTCAGGTTTTGCTAGCAGGAATGGACAGTGACTAGGGGAGATGGGACTCGGGTCTCCTCCTCAAGTCTTGGGTAACTGTGTATGTAGAGGGGAAACCAATGGGATTCATGGTAGACACAGGAGCCCAGTACTCAGTTTTAAACAAGCCTATAGAGCCCCTGTCTCAGAAAACCAGCCTGGTGCAAGGGGCAACTGGGTCCAAAGTTTATCGATGGACAAGTAAGTGCCAGGTGGACTTGGGCCGCAATCAAGTGACCCACTCTTTCCTGGTTATCCCTGAATGCCCGGCCCCCTTGTTAGGGCGTGATCTCCTAACCAAGGTCCAGGCCCATATCCACTTTGAGCCAGATGGCATCAAAGTGATGGATGGCCAAGGACAGCCCCTTCATGTCCTGACCCTGTCCCTCTCAGATGAGCATCGCCTGTTTGCCCTGCACGGCACCTCTCCCCATACAGAGTGGCCCCATGAGTTAGATTACTGGCTTAGAATGTGCCCTCAGGCATGTGTAGAAATAGCGGGGGGTGGGTCTGGCATCCTACCGAGCACCAGTAGTGGTAGAAGTCAAAGCCTCGGCCTAGCCTATTCGGGTCTGACAATACCCAATGTCCACTGAGGCATGAAAGGGGATTGCCCCACACATTAACTGCCTCTTAGAAGCTGGGATACTGAAACCCTGCCTGGAACACCCCTCTTCTTCCCATTAAGAAACCAGGGGGAAAAGATTACAGGCCAGTCCAGGACTTGAGGGAAGTAAATAAGAGAACTGAGGACATCCACCCCACAGTCCCCAACCCTTACACCTTATTAAGTCACTTACCCCCTTCACATGTTTGGAACACCACCCTAGACCTAAAGGATGCCTTTTTTAGCATAGCCCTGGCACCCAGCAGCCAGAACATTTTTGCCTTTGAATGGCATGATGACAACACAGGAACCCCTGGACAGTTGACTTGGACTAGACTGCCACAAGGCTTCAAAAACTCTCCAACCCTGTTTAATGAAGCCTTAAATCAGGACCTGGACTCGTTTTGCCAGAGCCATGATTCCGTTACACTCCTGCAATACATAGATGACTTGCTTCTGGCAGTCCCTACTGAGGCCAAATGCCGACAGGCCACTGGACACCTGCTCCAGAAACTAGGGCAATTGGGCTGTTGAGCCAGTGCAAAGAAGGCTCAAATATGCAGGCAGACAGTCACTTACCTAGGATATGAATTAAGCGATGGAACCAGATGGCTAACAAAGGCCATGAAAGAGATTATTCTTAGGCTTCCAGTCCTGACCTCAGTCCGAGAGGTCTGCGAGTTTCTAGGGATGGCAGGCTACTGCCGACTATGGATTTTGGGGTATGCTGAGATAGCAAGGCCCCTGTATGAAGCAATCAAAGATAAGGCCCCCTGGGCCTGGGGTCCAAAACAACAAAAGGCCTTTGACGAACTCAAGGTCACCCTCTTAAAGGCACCAACCCTGGCATTACCAGATCCCCTAAAATCCTTCACCCTCTTTGTCGATGAGAGGAAGGGGATAGCAAAAGGAGTGCTAATGCAGCACCTGGGGCCATGGAAGCATCCAGTTGCCTATTTATCCAAAAAACTTGATCCAGTTGCAGCAGGATGGCCCCCATGTCTAAGGATCATCGCCGCAGTGGCCCTAATGGTAAAAGATGCAGACAAACTCACCTTTGGGCAGCATCTAAAGGTGGTAACTCCTCATGCGATTGAGGGAGTCCTGAAGCACCCCCCTGGTAAGTGGATGATCAATACCCACTTGACCCACTACCAGCGACTCCTGTTGGATGCACCCCAGATCATCTTTGCCAAACCTGCTGTTCTAAATCCAGCCACCCTTCTGGCAACCCCAGATCTAGAGGTCCTCCTGCATGAATGCCAAGAAATCCTGGCAGAGATCACCCAGGTGCGCCCCGACCTCCAGGACGTCGCCCTCCCCAACAGTGAGTTGGTATGGTTCACTGATGGAAGCAGCTTCATCATGGACAGGATGCGAAGGGCAGGTGCGGCAGTAGTAGACCAAGACAGGAATGTCATCTGGAGTGCCTCGCTTCCCCTGGGGACCTCAGCCAAAAAAGCCAAACTGATTGCGCTGGTGGAGGTGCTAGAATGAGCTGAAGAGAGATGGGTGACTGTCTACACCGATAGCCGCTATGCTCTTGGCACTGTCCATGTGCATGGCACCATCTACCAGGAGAGGGGCTTTATTACAGGAGAAGGAAAAGAACTACGCAATCTCCCAGAGGTACCGAGGTTGCTAGCAGCTGTGCAAAAGCCCCGGGCAGTTGCAGTGGTTCACATCCCTGGACACCAGTCCGCCTGAACCCCGGAAGCTGAGGGAAACCGGTGAGCAGATGAGGTCACAAAAAAGGCGGCAATAGCTTCACCAGCTTTGGCACTCACCCTACCAGCACCCGAGCTTCCATGCTTGCCCCCACGACCTGATTACACCCCAGAAGATCTCCAGTGGATCCAAAACCACCACTACCCAGAGCCTGATCAACATGGGTAGCATCGAGACCCAGAAGGAAGACTAATACTGCCAGCAAAACAAGGACTGTTCCTCCTTTCCAACCTGCACCAAGCCACCCATTTAGGAAAGAAAAAGTTGCTGACAGTTCTCGAGTCTACCCGCCTTAAGTTCCCCCAACAAGCCGTGCAGATTCAGGAAATCATGGACTGATGTGTCGGGTGCCAGGCTATGAGACCCAGTAGGAAGGGACCCCTACACACAGGTACAAGGGTACGGGGGAGGGAGCTGGGACGGAGCTGGGAGGTGGATTTTACTGAAGTAAAGCCTGGGAAGTATGGGTATAAGTACTTGCTAGTATTTGTTGATACTTTCTCGGGCTGGGTAGAAGCCTTCCCCACAGAACGAGAGACTGCCCAGGTTGTTGCTAAGGCATTACTAGAAGAAATCATACCCCGATATGGGGTCCCCGAGGTTTTAGGGTCTTATAACGGTCTGGCTTTCATCAGTAAATTCCTACAAGGACTGGCCCAAGCAGTGGGGACTAATTGGAAGTTACATTGTGAATATAATCCCCAGAGCTCAGGGTAAGTAGAAAGAATGAATCAGACCTTGAAAGAGACCTTATCTAAATTAGCCATCGGGACTGGCAGGGACTGGGTGACCCTCCTACCCTATGCTATCTTCCAGGTTTGGAACTCCCCTTATGTGCACAGATTGACTCCCTTCGAAATTCTATATGGGAGACCACCCCCCATTATCATCCGTGCCTTGCTGGACCTAGACCCTAATGTGACCCCAAATTATCTAGCCAATTTGAAGGCCCTGCAGGAAGTCCAACATGAGATTTGGCCCTTGGTGCGCTCTTTGTAGACAAGACACACACCGAACCCAGAACATGCCATTGCCCCAGAGGATTGGGTATGGGTAAAGCGGCACAGGACCTGAACCTTAGAAAAAGGATGGAAAGGTCCTTACGTAGTTGTTCTGGTTACCCCAAAAGCCTTAAAGGTTGACGGCATTGGACCTTGGGTCCACCACTTCCACATGTGCCGAGCCACCCAGCCAGAGCAAAGACAAGCCACGGAGCGGACCGTGCGGTGGCACCCTAATAACCCCCTGAAACTACAGATCTCGATACCTTGAGAACACCCCGAACCTCCCGCCCGGCCTGATGATGAAGTGGCTACTAGTCCTGATCCTGCTTAACAACTGGAAAGAAAACCACGCAGAGATCAACCCTTATCGACCTTATAAGCAGACATGGATCCTGACAGATGGAAAAACTGATGCAGTACTAAACGAGACCTCCAGCACGGCCCCACTAAACACCTGGTTCCCTGATTTGTACTTGAACCTAGATAAGGTAGCAGACATCGAAGGAATGAAAGGGGGAAACTGTCGTAAAGTGCAGTGCTGAATCTCCGTAAGTCGAAATGGGTTTTATGCATGTCCTGGGTTTCGGAAAGGACCCGAGAGGCTTCAGTGTGGAGGAGTTGAGTCCCTTTACTGTGCACAATGGAGTTGTGTTACCACCAATGATGGAGAGCAAAAATGGCAAGTAACCCCCCTCCTCATCATTCTCTCATTTATTAAGACATGCACCCTAACTTGGTACAATTCTAACTGCAACTAGTAAAGTTCCAGTTTACAGAAGAAGGGAAAAGAGATAAGCAATGGCTATCAGGGTTAACTTGGGGCCTACTTCTCTATCAGAAACCTATGTTTGGAACTCTTCTCCAGATCAAATTGAGAACTGAGCTAATAGTCACAGCTCCTGTGGGTCCAAATCTAGTGTTAGCTTCTCCCACTCCCCACCCAAATCAGGTATTGGTAATGAGTCCAGTAAGTCCAAATCAGGCATTGGCTCCTCCCGCCCGTACTAAAAGCCCAGATAACAAGAGCACCCCACAAAAGGTAACAAAAACCCCAGACTCTTATCCACAATACAGGGCTGGCAGGATGTGTGGTTGTGAGTGCCTCTAGTCACCTAATCTCTTCTCCTTGGCTCGCCATGCTGGGCCTTATGGCTGGGCTCCTCTCCATAGGAGGTACCTCTGTGACCCCCCTGGCACCAGCTGTGCAGGCCGCCGAGGTCGCCCTATTGAAACTGATGCATGCTATGTATGAGAGACCCTTAACGCTACCAGCCCTGACCTCACAGCCTCCTGCTGGCTGTGTTATGATATAAAGCCTCCCTTTTATGAAGCCATAGGCCTAACTGCCACTTATAATGTATTAACTAGTGTGAATCCCTCTCAGTGTTCATGGGGAGACCGAAAAATAGGCTTAACTCTACAGCATATAAGCAGTAAAGGGACCTGCCTGGGGAAAGTGCTACAGGATAAACAAAGTTTATGCACTTCCATAAATGCCCCCCCTAGTTGGAATAACATAAAGTGGCTAACCCCAAGAAGTGATGGATGGTGGATATGTTCCATGACTGGCCTTACCCCGTGCCTCTCAACCTCAGTCTTTAACGTTTCTAAAGAGTTTTGTATCCTAGTGACTGTGATACCTCGCATCCTCTACCACCCCGAAGAAAGCATGTATTCACACTGGAGTAAAGATATGAGCCTAAGAGATAAGAGAGAGGCCATCACTGCGCTAACCATTGCTACTCAATTCAGTTTAGGACTAGCTGGGGCTGGAACCGGCATAGCCTCTCTGGCCACTCAACAAGTAGGTATGACATCCCTAAGAGCAGCTATAGATGAAGATATAGAGAGAATAGAGGCCTCCATTAGTCATTTAGAAAAATCCCTCACCTCCCTATCCGAAGTTGTACTCCAAAATAGAAGAGAGCTTGATTTATTGTTCCTCCAACAAGGGGGAATGTGTGCTGTGCTAGGATAAGAATGCTGTTTTTACGCTGATCATACAGGAGTAGTAAAAAATTCCATGGCTAAAGTGAGAGAAGGATTAAACAAGAGAAAGAAAGAGAAGCACAACAAAACTGGTTCGAAGCTTGGTTTAATAGGTCTCCCTGGTTCACCACCCTAGTTTCTACCCTAGTTGGCCCACTAATTTTACTTATATTCATTTTAACTTTTGGCCCCTGTATTCTAAACAAACTTATAAATTTTGTAAAAGATCGTGTTAATACCGTCCAACTCCTGTTCTTGAGACGACAATATGAAAATTTGCCCCCTCCTGAGAGCCCCTACCACTGCCCTAACAATGAGCAAGATTCTTCATTGTAACAACAAAAAGGGGGGAATGTAAGAATGAATTAGCATGAGAATGGCCATCTTAAGGGCTGAAAAGCCATTTTCTGTGTACGTGACTCAGGAAAGGAGGAACTGGGTAAGGCTTGATAAACAGGTGTTGAAGAACAAGTTAATCATGCACACCGAGTTGTGGGCGGTTGCTACTCTGGTCAGCTTATCTTGCTGAACCACTCTAACATTTGAGGAGTGGTCTTGCTTTTGCTTAACCCCCAGGATGTGGCACAAGCCAAAAATTATGGAAAATTACTGTAAGTGCTTTTTGAAAATGCCATATAAACCCCTGGCTTTGAGTGCTCTGGGTCCTTGTTGAAACCCACTGCATCGGGCAGACACTTGGACCCCAGCTAGCTGGAAATAAATCTCGCTGTGTGACTTGCATTATCGTGAGTGTCTTCTGTCTATTTGAGAGGTGGTCGACTCCAGACCCCAACAGTTATGAGGTTAAATATCGACTAAGTCTTGTTAACAATTTGTTTAAAATGTTACAGATCTTTTACTTCTGAAAATTAAAAATAAAATTGATTTCCATAAAAAAATCAAAGGCGTGGATCCAGACAATAGATACAAACACAGAGACAGTGATACAGTGGTGGTGAATCAGATCAAAACAAAACCAGGGATGGAGAAAGATGGACAAAGAAACAGATGTAGAGAGACACCCTGACAAGCAGAACAATAGAAACCAAAACACAGTCATGGAGATCCAGAGAAAAAGACCCAACAACTGATAAAGAGAGATACTGAATCACAAAACAACTTAAGACGCAGCCACAGCAACACTTAGAAACAATACTATAGAGATGTTGGTAAAAGCTGGGGAAAATAAATGGAGAAGTAAAATAAATATGGAGAGCAGAGTCCCAGAGGTGCACACACTCAGGGACTCACCAACAAAGGACACACAGAAGAAGACATAGGCAGATTCATGGACACAAACACTGAAACACAGAGGCTTAGGGAGAGACACCCAGAAAAAGAAACAGACTCCAGGACACACTTACACCGGAGGACAAAGGGCCAGGGATATGCAAAGACTTGGGGAAACACAGAGACAGGAACATACAGACACTGCAACACAGAGGCTCATGGGCGCCCAGAGATGCACAGGCACTAGATCACATGCAAAGACTCAGGGACATGCAGACTCAGGAGTGCACAGTGACTCAAAGACTTTATAAAGACTCAGGAACAAGCAAAGGTTCAGAGACATGCAAAGAATCAGGAACACCCAAAAACTCAGAGACACACAGAATAAGGGATGCACAAACACTCAAACACAGAAACTCATTAGATGCCCACACACTAGACATGGAAATCCATAGGCACACAGACAGAGGGAGACCCAGACACTAGGTAACAGGCTGAGGATATGCAAAAACTCAATTACATTCTACAATAAGTATGCAGTCACTAAAACAGAATCAGGGACACACAGAGACAAGGACATAGAAGGGGAATATAGACAAAGATTCAGGGACACCCAGAAATGGGTATATATAGACACCAAAATACAGAGACTAATAGGATGTATAATACAGGGATGCCTAAAATATGGGACACAGAAACTGACAGATTTACAGGGGACCAAGGACATGCAGATATTGGACCACTACATAAAATGGAAACAGCAAACATCAGAACACAGAGACAGTAGGACACAGAAACCTTGGGTAAACTGAAATATGCGGACACTGGAACACAGCCAGACACTTGCCCATACAGATAAATAAAATACACAAAGCAACTAGGAAACATAGGCAACCACTAACATGAACAGAGACACTGGCATACACAATCATTAACACACAGACACTAGAACAGATGTAAGAACACAGGGTTGCTGGCACACAGAGACAATGGGACCAGACACTGCCACACAGGTACTGGTACACACAGACTCTGGGATACAGATACAGAGGGACACATAGAACCTGGGGCATACACACACCACTGGGACACAGGAAAACTAGGGTACAGAGACTTAAGCACACAAAAGCTAGTCAGAGACACAGAGTAGCATGTTGACACTGGTGCACACAGAAGATAGGATACCCAGACTTTGAGGCACACAGAGATAAAACATACAAAAATACTGAGACACACAGAAACTTTGACTCAGAAACAATGAAACAAGCAAACGCTAGAATAAACATACACTGAGGTGCACTGGCATTGGGACACAGAAACTAGGACACACCCAAGGACATAAATTTATTGGGACTTACACAGGCAGTGGCACACAGAGATATGGGACTACACAGAAATGGCTCATACAGACACTGGGTCAAACAGACATTGTGGCACACAGACACTGGGCTATAGATATTGAGATACACAAACACTGAAACACATGCAATATGCAAATGGTCAGTGGAGTACACAAATGTTGGGGCATATAGAAACTGAGGAACCACAGATACTGGGACTTACGTAGACACCAAGACACACAGACACTAGAACATATAGTCATTAGAACATAAACACATATTGGGACACCCAGGCATTAGAATACAGAGAAGCTGTGATCTACAGACACTGGGAAATATATAGACACTGTGATGCACAGTCATTTTGACACACAGACACTGGTGTACACTCGGGTAGAAACAGAAACTGGGAACTACAGACTGAGTTTCACAGACACTGGTACATAAACATTGAAACACATAGACACTTGGATGTACAGAGACACTAGGAGGTACAATCACTGGGACACTTAGACACTTGGAAACAGGGTGCACAGACACTGAGACAAAACATTTGGGACATACAGACACTGACACATACAGATGTTGCAATACAAAATTAATGCAACACACAAACATAAGTTTTCTCAAAAACTGGGACATACAGACACTGGAAAATTTGTAAATACTGGGATAAATGATCATGGGTAGAAAACACTTGAACCTACGGATTCTGGGACACAAATACTAGGACATATAGACACTGGGATATAGTCTGTAAGACACAGAGAAACTCTGAAACTCAGACACACTACATCATTCTGACACAGGGACACAGTCACTGAAACATACAAATACTGTTATACACAGGCCAAAACACAGAAATTGGGGTGCAGACATTAAGCCATACAAAATACTGAAACACACAGACATACTGGAACATGCCCACTCTAGAACACAAAAACACTGGGAGGTACAGAGATTGACACAGATACTGGAACATACAATCATTGGGATATTCACAAACATGAGGACACATAGACACTAGAACTTACAGACATGGGGATACTTGTACATTGGGACATACAGACACTTTCCACAGATACTGAGACTCACAGACTCTTGTACAAAAACACTAAGGCACACAGACTGGGATACAGACACTGAGGCACACAGAAATCCTGAAACTGAGATATACAACTAACATGCTGACAATGTGACACACAGACACTGTGAGCACAAAGACCCTAATACACTCATTTACAGAGATAAAGAGAAATTGGTATACACAGATACATAGACACTGAAACACATAGACCTTAAAGACACATAAACATTTGGATATACAGAGACACGGGACACACAGTCATGGAGACACTCAGATACTGGGACACATAGACACTGGTCACAGCCACTACAACACATAGATATTGGTGCACAAACGCGGGGAACACAGACATTGGGACACACCAACCCTGGGACATTCATAGACTCTATAATACACGGACACTAGGAAACAGGCATTGGGATGAACAAACACTGGGGCATATAGACATCGAGATGCATAGACAGTAAGACACAAAAACACTTGGAGGTATAGACACTAGGATACACAGAAACTAGGACAAAGAAACACACACACATTGTGACTTATAGAGACACCAAGACACACAGACACTGGGATACATAGTTGTGAGGAAATGTATAACATTGGAACATATAGTTAATAGGAGGCACAGATATTGGGAAACAGGCATTAGTGTGTATAGACAATAAGACACATCACATTGACTGAGATGCACAAATACAGGCATATTCGGTCAATGAGGCACAGAGACATTGTAAGACACACAGACACTGGGTCACACAGACACTGGTGCACAGAGACTGGGACAAGCTGTCATTGAAACACATCCAGACCCTGCAATGCATAGACATTAAGAAACACAGATATTGAAATATATAGTCACAGGGACATATTGAAACTGGAAAAACAAAGACACTTAGATATATACAGATACTCAGACACAAACACTGTCCAATATAGTTTTTTTGGACACCTACAAATAGGAGCAAATACCAACACCAGGGAATGCTGATGCTGGGATATAAAAACACTGACTCTAAGATACATAGACACTTGGGCATAAAGAAAAGCTAGGACAGAGTCATTGGAACAGTCAAAGATTGGAACACAAACACAAAGGCACACATAAAGACATTGGGACACACAGAAGCTGAAGCACATTGACACATGGATATACTGTTACTGGGCTATACATAACTCAGACATTGAGACACAAAGACACTGGGGTATACAAAAAATGGTACATATAGACAGTAAAATATACAATGGGACACAAAGAATCTGAGGTGCCCTTGATGCAAGGCCTTGCAGGACAAGAGTACTTTACCGCTGGCAAAGAGTTAAAAGGAGAAAATATTGGAGGGAGGGGTCTTATCCTGAGTCTTGAGACAGGGGTAAGCATAGAGTGCTCTATGTGAGGAGAGTGCTAACTGGAGAGGAAGGTAGATGGCTGGGTAAAACAAGTGAAGTGGAAAGAGGGAGTATGTATGAGAAATGTGCATATTCTCCTAGGGTCAGTATAGAACCAGTGCAATCTGAGGCAAAGTGTGGAGATGTTTAGACCTAGACTTGAGGAGCTTGGTCTGATAGGATGGGAGATTAGGAAAGGAGAGAATAAGGGGCCTTGCTGAGGTGTTATTGGGTGGGAATGAACAAACACAAAGGCACACATTTACATTCTTCATTCATTCAACAAACATTTATCACAAGCTTCTTCTGTACCAGACCTTGTTCTGGGCCCTAGGAAAACATAATGAGACTTACACTTTGCTTTCAGTAATATTGAGCCTGCTTGGGGTTATGGATGTTGAAGCAGTTAATGATGACACTATGTGAAAGGTGCTGGGACAGAGGTGAGCACAGGGAACTGTGGGAGCCCCAGGAACCCAGGAAATCCAGCCTGAATGTCAAGGCAGGCTTTTTGGGGGAGGCAATACCCAGGGCTAGTATAAAAATACAAAGAAAAATTAGTCAAATATGAGGCTGTATCAGGGAAGAACATTTCAGACAGAGGGGTTATCTTCACCAAAAGCTTAAAGATTTATTTATTCACTCATTCATTCCACTAACAGTATTGATCACCTAGTATATACCAAGCACTGTACTAGGTGTTGGGAATTCAGTAGTAAACTAGACATGGTCTATGTACTCATAGAGCTTACCTTCTATAAGAGAAAAGAAGAAACTGCCAAATTTGTACAAGGAACAGTTCAGCATAGCAGGATTAGAGAGATCAAGGTGAGAAGGGGAAGAAGCATCAGATAAAATGTGAGAGGGAGGCAAGAGCCAGATTATGGAGGTTCTTTTGGTCCATGATATTTGGACTAGGACAATGGCAATGGGTCAGAGAAATGGAAGATTACAGAGACAATGAGGTAGAAGGGAGAAAATATAATGACTGATTTGATTGAAGGTGAGAGAGAGAAAGGAGTCTAGCATGACTTCCATGTTTATTTCTATCTTGAGCAACTGCATAAATGATGGAGCCATTCTCTAAGATGGAGTAGATAAGAGAAGAGGTAGGCCTTGGTAGGGAGCCTACATTAGTTTAAGGTGTCTGTGGGTCTTTCAAACATTTATTTATTAATTAATCTCACCTCTTTCTCCAAACATCTTGATATTCCATAGATCTCTTTGTTAGGATTACTTTGGTTGCAAGTAATAGAAAATGCAAACTCAAATTATTTTAATAAAGCGAATTTTTTGGCTAATAATAATGTTACTCAATGATGTCACCAAGGTGACATCCATCTTCTTTCTATGTCTCCATTCTACCTTCTACAGAGTTGCCCTCATTTAATCTCAGTGTGACTGCCAGCAGCAACAGCCACCGAACAAAAGTCCTGAGCTTCACTCTAACTTGGGTACATGCGTACTTTAGAACCAATTGCCATGTCCCAGGATATAGGGATGTGCTAACTGGCTTGGGCCAAATCTGGGCCCATTCTTGGATGTACGGTTTGGGTCAGCTCCACTCAACTACATGGCTGCTATATATTGGGTGAGGGGTGAAATGGATACTGGATAAACTACCAAGCATGTTGCTACATTAGAATAAATGATTTGGTAATAATAAACACTGTAAATCAGTTCAAAGGAATAAGTACCTAGTAATGATGGATAGTAATTGTACCAGAAAACCCACACAGAATAAAACCACTGCAATGCAGCCAAAAAGCTTGGGCTTCCTAGAAGCCACGACACAAAATGACAACACAGTGATGATCTCTGAAATAACCATTCTTCATAGTAAGTAGCAAATGACTGTCATAAGTCACAATTCCCTCTATCCTTTATACAAGTTAGATAGAATTTAAATTTGGTAATGCTTCTATTAACAAAGGATAAAAGTGAGAAAGTGTGCAAGATTTACTTTGGGAGACAAAGCAAGTCAATGGCCAGGACTAGAAACCCCAATAGTAGTAAACTCTAGCTGATTTAAACAAAAAGGAATTGATTAAACAAGTTACTAGATAGCTCACAGAGTCTGAAAGAGCTGGAAAACCAGGCACAAAGACAACATAGCCAGGAATGATGCCCATAATCCCACTTAGAATTTTCTCACAGGAGACACTGCTCATGATGCCACTGGAAACTGGATGCCACCATTTGCAGTTCCCACCCCACCAACTCCTGCACTGCCTCTGGAAATCAGACATAGTTGTTACAACTACATTCACCCACCACCACAATGGATTCCATGCAGTCCCTGCTTCCTTAAGTATTAATCCCTGATGACAAGTCTATGATAAGTTAATTTAATTGGTAGAGTCTAGTATGTGCCCAAGCCCTAGTTGCAAAGGAGGCTGGGTAAGTGATTAGTGGCCTTTTCAGCTTCTTGGTGGCAGGTGGGCTCTGCCTCATAACACGGAATTATCAAACACAGGAAAGGAACTGGCAACCAGAGATTGTGGTAAATGCTCACTATACTTGTCTTCCTCTCACCCTACCCAGGGCTTCTACAATGGAGCTACCTACTCTGCAACCAATCGCTCAGTAAAAATTTCTCAAGTATGGTAAGCTAGCAACAATAGGAGGAAAATGAAGGGAGTAGAAGAGAGATGTTTCTCTATCCTCCTCTCAGGCTGATTGGAGTGCTCCACCTATACAGAAGCCCCTTGGCAAACAGCACCAAATACTCTGGAAAGATGTTTAGGACTGGGAGGGCTTCCAAAGGAAGTGAGACTTGGTCTGTACCTTCAAAGACAGGTAGATTTCAGAGAGCAAAAGAAGAGAACATTGCATCTAGTCTCCACTTTTAACCCTCTTCTTCATTATCTGGGCCCAGCTGCTCATTAGCTGTTTGAGTACCAGTTCACATTGGAAACACAAAACACTTAGGATGCCTAGAGAATGGTTGAACATCACTGATGCCTCTAAGTCCCAAAGCTAGAGCTTGAGGGCCAATCTGGGGTCGGCAGCAAACGGATTCATAGTACAAAAGTCTGGATGATACAGACCAAATGAGGTCCAGCAATGGTCTCTACCCTCACTCAGGTGGGTGATCATGCATACCATTTCCTTCTCCCTTACTATGTGACCTCAAGTCAGTCAATTCTTCCCTCTAAGTCTCAGTCTTCTCTGTAAAATGGAGACAATTAATCCTGTTTGCAGGGCTATAAGGTTGAAATAAAAGTATATATATGTATGCGTATATATATTTACATGCACATAAACACACATTTATAGTGCCTAGATCCAGGTCTGACACCATAAATGGTCCTTGATGTTATTATTCAATCATAGAAAGTCAGAAGTAGAAGGAACTTTAAAAATTATCCACTCCAACACTCATTTCTCAGGTAGAGTAGTTGGCACACAGAAAGGGAAATATTTTGCCTTGGACCACACAGCAAGTTAGTGGCAGAGAAAGAACTACAACCTGTTCGTCCCTACTACTTCTCTAAGGCAATTTTTACCTTGCCTAGCTGAGCCATGTTGGTGACAATCCATAATGTGTGGTAAAGTTAATGGGTAACCCCTCCAAGGGGTGTTGGCCTGTCTTCAGCCAATGGAGGATTCATTCATCTAAGATTTATAGAAAATTGATTTATTCCAGGTTATTGCTGAACAAGCTTAGGGACTAGAGAACACTTGGGCCTAGTCCCTGCCCCTGAGGTATTCCAAGACCTGAGAGGAAATGATTATAAACACAGACCACTGCAAACAAACAAAAAATGTAGGTTTGTGTGGTGTGTGCCATGTAGTGAGGGAACTAAAGGGTGGCTATGGGGGATATTAAACTTTCCCCCTATAAACTCTGCCACCCGCTCCACATCTAACCTAAATAAATTGAAATGACAATCATGTTCCTTGATATGGAATACTTCCATTTCTCAACCTTACGTGAAGTGCGACTAAAATAATCCTGAGATTTATTTCACACAGCATACCTTCAAAGTCCACCCATGCTGTCACAAATGGCAGCTTGCCTCATTTTTTATTGCTGAATAATATTTGTGTGTGTGTGTGTGTGTGTGTGTGTGTGTGTGTGTGTGTAATAACTTGTTATCTATTCATCCATCAATGGACACTTAGGTCGTTTCCATGTCTTAGCTATTGGAAATAATGGTGCTATGAACATAGGGATGCAGATATCTTTCCATTAGCATTCTTGCTACTTTTGGATGTATTCCAAGAAGTGAAATTGCTGGATGATATGGCAGTTCTATTTTTAATTTTCTAAGGATCCTCCTTAATATTTTCCATAATGGCTGTATCAATTTACAAACCCACCGAGAGTTAGTGCACAGGGAAACCTTTTCTCCAATTAATTGATTAGATCCATGCCAGCATTTGTTAGATAGATGATGGCCATTCTAACAGGCACAAGGTAATATCTCACTGTGGTTTGAATTTGCAATTCTCTAATGATTAGTGACGAGCATCTTTACATGTATCTGTTGGCTTTTTGTATCTCTTCTTTGAAACATGTCTATGCAGGTCCTTTGCTCATTTGTCAATTGAGTTATTTTAATTTTTTGCTATTTAATTGTATGAGTTCTTTATATAATTTGGATATTAACCCTGTAGCAGATATGTGGTTTGCAAATGTTTTTGTCCATTCCATAGGTTGTCTTTTCACTTTGTTAATGGCTTCTTTTGCTGTGCAGAAGCTTTTTAGTTTGATGTAGTACCACTTGTTTATTTTTTTACTTTGTTATTTGTACTTTAGGTTTTGTACCTAAAAACTATTTATCAAGACCCATATCAGGGAGCTTTGCTCTTATGTTTTCTTCTAGGTGTTTTATGCTTTTAGGTCTTACATTTAAGTCTTTAATGCATGTCAAGTTAATTTTTCTGAGTGGTATAAGATATAAGTCACTTCCATTCTTTTACATGTGATGATGCAATTATTCCAACATCCAGTTATTGAAGAGACTATCTTTTCTCCATTGAGTATTCTTGGCTGGCTTGTCAAATATTAGTTTACCATATATGCTTGGGTTTATTTCTGACATCTCTATTCTGTTCCACTGGGCTCTCTGTTTTTATGCCAGTACCATACTCTTGTGATGACTGTAGCATTATAATACAGCTTGAAATCAAGAAGACTCCTGCTTTGTTTTTTCTCAGGATTTCCTTGACTATTCAGGGTCTTTTGTGGTTCCATATATATTTCAAGACTTTTCTTGTACTTCTGTAAAAAATTCCATTGAAATATTGATAAGGTTTGCATTGAATCTTTAGCTAACTTCCATAGTATTGGCACTTTAACATTATGCTTTTAATCCATGAACACAGGATACCTTTCCATTTATTTCATTTTTGTTTGTTTTGGCATTCTGATTTTTTACTATTATATTTTATTGAAGTACAGTTGATAAACAATATTATATCAGTTTCAAGTATACAACATAATGATTCATTAGTTGACTACACTATTAAATGTTTACACTAACTAGAGTAATTACTATCTCTCAACATAAAATGATGTTACAGAATTATTAACTGTTCTTTATGCTGTACTTTCATTTCCATGACTAATTTATATTATTATTGAGATTTTGTGCCTTTTCACTCCCTTCACCTATTTCACCTACCCACCCCCACACCTCCACCATGGTAACCACCAGTCCTTTCCAGTGTATATAAGTCTATTTCTGTTTTATTCATTTGTTATGTTTTGTTTTAAAGATTCTACATATAACCTTTCCATTTATTTGTGTCTTTTCCAATTAGTTTAATCAATGTCTTTTAATTTTCAGAGAAGAAATCTTTCAGTTCCTTAGTTAAATTTACTCCTATTGTTTTTGATGCCATTTGTGAATGAGATGGATATCTTTATTTCTTCTTCAGAAATATTGTTAGTATATAGAAATATTACTAATTGTTGTATGTTAATTTTGTATCATGCAAATTTTCTGAATTCATTATTAGATCTAACAGTTTTTTGGTTCTTAAAAAAATTTTTTTTTGGTATCATTAATTTACAATTACATGAAGACCACTATGATTACTAGGGTCCCCCCTTCACCAAGCCCCCCCACATACCCCTTCACAGTCACTGTCCATCAGCATAGTAAGATGCTGTAAAATCACTACTTGTCTTCTTTGTGTTACACAGCCTATGCATGCTAATCGTAATGCCTCCTTTCTTCTTCCCAACCCTTATCCCTCCCTTCCCACCCATCCTCCCCAGTATCTTTCCCTTTGGTAACTGTTAGTCCATTCTTGGGTTCTGTGATTCTGCTGCTGTTTTGTTCCTTCAGTTTTCCTTTGTTCTTATACTCCACAGATGAGTGAAATCATTTGGTACGTGTCTTTCTCCACCTGGCTTATTTAACTGAGCATAATCCCCTCTAGCTCCATCCATGTTGTTGCAAATGGTAGGATCTGTTTTTTTCTTATGGCTGAGTAATATTCCATTGTGTATATGTAACACACCTTCTTTATCCATTCATCTACTGATGGACATTTAGGTTGCTTCCATATCTTGGCTATTGTAAATAGTGCAACGATAAACATAGGGGTGCATCTGTCTTTTTCAAACTGGAGTGCTGCATTCTTAGGGTAAATTCCTAGAAGTGGAATTCCTGGGTCAAATGGTATTTCTATTTTGAGCATTTAGAGGAACCTCCATACTGCTTTCCACAATGGTTGAACTAATTTACATTCCCACCAGCAGTGTAGGAGGGTCCCCTTTCTCCACAACCTCACCAACATTTGTTGTTGTTTATCTTTTCGATGATGGCTATCCTTACTGGTGTGAGGTGATATTTCACTGTGATTTTAGTTTGCATTACTCTGATGACAGGTGATGTGGAGCATCTTTTCATGTGTCTGTTGGCCATCTGAATTTCTTCTTTAGGAACTGTCTATTCAGCTCCACTGCCCATTTTTTAATTGGATTATTTGTCTTTTGTTTGTTGACGTGTGTGAGCTCTTTATATATTTTGGATGTCAACCCTTTATTGGATCTGTCATTTATGAATATATTCTCCCATACTGTAGGATACCTTTTGGTTCTATTGATGGTGTCCTTTGCTGTACAGAAGGTTTTTAGCTTGATATAGTCCCACTTGTTCATTTTTGCTTTGGTTTCCCTTGCCTGGGGAGATATGTTCATGAAGAAGTCACACATGTTTATGTCCATGAGATTTTTGCCTATGTTTTTTCGAAGAGTTTTATGGTTTCATGACTTATATTCAGGTCTTTGATACATTTCAAATTTACTTTTGTGTATGGGGTTAGACAGTGATCCAGTTTCGCTCTCTTACATGTAGCTTTCCAGCTTTGCCAGCACCATCTGTTGAAGAGACTGACATTTCCCCATTGTATGTCCATGGCTCCTTTATCAAATATTAATTGGCCATATATGTTTGGGTTAATGCCTGGAGTCTCTATTCTGTTCCACTGGTCTGTGGCTCTGTTCTTGAGCCAGTACCAAATTGTCTTGATTAATGTGGCATTGTAGTAGAGCTTGAAGTTGGGTAGAGAGATCCACCCCAACTTTATTCTTTCTTCTCAGGATTGCTTTGGCTATTCGGGGTCTTTGGTGTTTCCATATGAATTTTTGAACTGTTTGTTCCAGTTCATTGAAGAATGCTGTCGGTAACTTGATAGGGATTGCATTGAATCTGTATATTGCTTTGGGCAGGATGGCCATTTTGACTATATTAATTCTTCCTAGCCAGGAGCATGGGATGAGTTTCCATTTGTTAGTTTCCTCTTTAATTTCTCTTAAGAGTGTCTTGTAGTTTTCAGGGTATAGATCTTTCACTTCCTTGGTTAGGTTTATTCCAGGGTAGTTTATTCCTTTTAATGCTATTGTGAATGGAATTGTTTTCCTGATTTCTTTTTCTATTAGTTCATTGTTAGTGTATAGGAAAGCTACAGATTTCTGTGTGTTAATTTTGTATCCTGCAAGTTTGCTGCATTCCGATATTAGTTCTAGTAGTTTTGGAGTGGAGTCTTTAGGGCTTTTTATGTACAATATCATCTCATCTGCAAACAGTGACAGTTTGACTTCTTCTTTACCAATCTGGATTTCTTGTATTTCTTTTTTTGTCTAATTGCCCTGGCTAGGACCTCCAGTACTATGTTAAACAACAGTGGGGAGAGTGGGCATCCTTGTCTTGTTCCGGATTTCAGAGGAAAAGTTTTCAGCCTCTGGCTGTTCAGTATGATGTTGGCTGTGGGTTTATCATATATGGCCTTTATTATATTGAGGTACTTGCCCTCTATGACCATTTTGTTGAGAGTTTTTATCATGAATGGATGTTGAATTTTGTTGAATGCTTTTTCAGCATCTATGGAGTTGATCATGTAGTTTTTGTCCATCTTTTTGTTGCTGTGGTGGATAATCTTGATGGATTTTTCGAATGTTGTACCATCCTTGCATCCCTGGAATGAATCCCACTTGTTTATGATGTATGAACCTTTTGATGTATTTTTGAATTCGGTTTGCTAATATTTTGTTGAGTATTTTTGCATGTACATTCATCAGAGATATTGGTCTGTAGTTTTCTTTTTTGGTGGGGTCTTTGCCTGGTTTTGGTATTAGGGTGATGTTGGCTTCATAGAATGAGTTTGGGAGTATTCCCTCCTCTTCTGTTTTTTGGAAAACTTTAAGGAGAATGGGTATTATGTCTTCTCTGTATGTCTGATAAATTCCTAGGTAAATCCATCAGGCCCGGGGGTTTTGCTCTTGGGTAGTTTTTTGATTACCGCCTCAATTTCATTGCTGGTAATTGGTGTGTTTAGATTTTGTGTTTCTTTCTGGGTCAGTCTTGGAAGGTCGTATTTTTCCAGCAATTTGTCCATTTCTCCTAGGTTTTCTAGCTTGTTAGTATATAGGTTTTTATAGTATTCTCTAATAATTCTTGGTATTTCTGTGGTGTCCATCGTGATTTTTCCTTTCTCATTTCTGATTCTGTTGATGTGTGTTCACTCTCTTTTTCTCTTAATAAGTCTGGCTAGAGGTTTATCTATTTTGTTTATTTTCTCGAAGAACCAGCTCTTGGTTTCATTGATTTTTTCTATTGTTTTATTCTTCTCAATTTTATTTATTTCTTCTCTGATCTTTATTATGTCCCTCCTTCTGCTGACCTTAGGCCTCATTTGTTCTTCTTTATCCAATTTTGATAATTGTGATATTAGACTACTCATTTGGGATTGCTCTTCCTTCTTTAAATAGGCCTGGATTGCTATATACTTTCCTTTTAAGACTGCTTTTGCTACGTCCCACAGAAGGTGGGGCTTTGTGTTATTGTTGTCATTTGTTTCCATGTATTGCTGGATCTCTATTTTAATTTGGTCATTGATCCACTGATTATTTAGGGGCATGTTTTTAAGCCTCCATATGTTTGTGAGCCTTTTTGCTTTCTTTGTACAATTTATTTATAGTGTTATACCTTTGTGGTCTGAAAAGTTGGCTGGCAGGATTTCAATCTTTTGGAATTTACTGAGGCTCTTTTTGTGGCTTAGTATGTGGTCTATTCTGAAGAATGTTCCACGTGCACTTGAGAAGAATGTGTATCCTGTTGCTTTTGGATGTAGAGTTCTGTAGATGTCTATTAGATCCATCTGTTCTAGTGTGTTGTTCAGTGCCTCTGTGTCCTTACTTATTTTCTGTCTGGTGGATCTGTCCTTTGGAGTGAGTGGTGTGTTAAAGTCTCCCAAAATTAATGCATTGCATTCTATTTCCTCCTTTAATTCTGTTAGTATTTGTTTCAAATATATTGGTGCTCCTGTATTATGTGCATATATGTTTATAATGGTTATATCATCTTGTTGGACTGAGCTCTTTATCATTATGTAATGTCCTTCTTTATCTCTTGTTACTTTCTTTGTTTTGAAGTCTATTTTGTCTGATACTAGTATTGCAACACCTGTTTTTTTCTCCTGGTAGTTTGCATGAAATATCTTTTTCCATCCTTTACTTTTAATCTGTGCAGGTCTTTGGGTTTGAGGTAAGTCTCTTGTAAGCAGCATATGGATGGGTCTTGCTTTTTTATCCATTCTATTACTCTGTGTCTTTTGATTGGTGGATTCAGTCCACTTACATTTAGGGTGATTATTGAAAGATATGTACTTATTGCCCTTGCAGGCTTTAGGTTCGTGATTACCAAAGGTTCAAGGTTAGCTTCTTTCCTACCTTACTGTGTAACTTAACTCATTTATTGAGCTATTATAAACACAGTCTGATGATTATTTCTCTCCCTTCTTATTCCTCCTCCTCCATTCTTCATATATTGGGTGTTTTGTTCTGTGCTCTTTTTAGGAGTGCTCCCATCTAGAGTAGTCCCTCTAAGATACCCTGTAGAGGTGGTTTGTGGGAGGCAAATTCCCTCAACTTTTGCTTGTCTGGTAATTTTTTAATCCCTCCTTTGTATTTAAATGATAATCATGCTGGATACAGTATCCTTGGTTCAAGGCCCTTCTGTTTCATTGCATTAAATATATCATGCCATTCTCCTCTGGCCTGTAAGGTTTCTGCTGAGATGTCTGATGGTAGCCTGATGGGTTTTCCTTTGTAGGTGACCTTTTTTCTCTCTCTGGCTTCCTTTAATACTCTGTCCTTGTCCTTGATCTTTGCCATTTTAATTATTATGTCTTGGTGTTGTCCTCTTTGGGTCACTTCTGTTGGGAGTTCTGTGTGCTTCCGTAGTCTGAGCAACTATTTCCTCCTCCAGTTTGGGGAAGTTCTCAGCAATTATTTCTTCAAGGACACTTTCTATCCATTTTTCTCTCTCTTCTTCTTCTGGTACCCCTATAATGTGGATATTGTGCCTCTTGGATTGGTCACACAGTTCTCTTAATATTCTTTCATTCCTGGAGATCCTTTTATATCTCTCTGCATCAGCTTCTATGCATTCCTGTTCTTTGGTTTCTATTCCATCAATGGCCTCTTGCATCTTATCCATTCTGCTTATAAATCCTTCCAGAGATTGTTTCATTTCTGTAATCTGCCTCCGGATGTCATCTTCTATATTTCTCTGCAGATCTGTCAGCATGTTTATGATTTTTATTTTGAATTCTTTTTCAGGGAGACTGGTTAGGCCTGTCTCTGCAGATCCTCTCTCAGGGATTGTCTGAACTATTTTGGACTGGACTAAATTTTTTTGCCTGTTCATGGTGATAATGGTGGCTGTAGGCAGGTTGCGGGTGTGTCAGCTGGGAGAAGAAAGTCCTTTCCTGCTTGCTCAATGTCTTGCCCTTCTCCACTGCCTGTGTTGGTTACCTGCACTCTTGAAGCAGCCACTGGGTTTATCTCCTATGCTGGTGTGGGCAGGGTCTCTGTCAGTGTAGCATGTAGCCCTGCGGCGAGTGGCAGGCATGCCAGGTGTGCTCTTCCACAATAGCGGCGCCTCTGCCGGGCAGTTGTGTGCCAGCAGCAGCCTTTGGGTCTGGCCCGGGCAGCTGTGCATCAGGTTGGGATTCTGTTCGGCTGCTGGGAATGTGGCTGCTCCCTTTGGCACTGCTGCTGGGCTCCTCTGGTGCCACTGCTGCCGGTGTGTGTGGTCTGCTCCCGGGCTGTTCAGTCGCCACCGCGGTCAGCTCACATGAGCCACTCCCGGTCACCTCTGGCACCACCGGCACACGTGGGCTGCTCCTGGTCCCCTCTGGTGCTGCATCCCCCGGCGTGCACTGCCACTCTCCCACTACTGGGCCGGTGTGTCGGAGTCCGTGCCAATTGGGGGAATGACTGGAAGGCTGCTTAGTGCCATGAGGGGCTTCCAAGCTGTGCTGCTGCCCAGGGGTTTAGGGCGCCTAAAGTTCCCCGGGATTCCCAGCTGGTGGCTAAGTGTGCCAGGACGACTTCGTCCAGCTGTCGGGTCCCTGTCTCTTTAAGACTTCCCAAAAGCACTCGCTTCTCTTTTGTCTCAGGGGAGCCAGTTGAGGGGACCTGCTCGCAGGTTTTGATTTTCTGTTTCTCTAATATCCAGCACCCCCTGCACTTTGTGTCTGCACTCTGGGTGTGGATTTGTAGAGCTGGTTGTTTAGCAGTCCTGGGCTTTCACTCCCTCCCTGTTCTGACTCCTTTCTTCACACCGGGTTCTGGGGTGGGAGAGCGTTCATGTCTCACCTAGCTGTGGCTTGTATGTTACCCCCTTCATGTGATGTTGAGTTCTCGCAGATGTAGATGTATCCTGGCTGTTGTACTGCATCCACTGGTGTCTCTTTTACGAATAGTTGTATTTCTTCTATTTTCATAAATATATATAGTTTTTGGAGGAGATTTCCACTGAACTACTCATGCCGCCATCTTCCTGTGATTCCCCTTAAGAATTTTCTATATATAAAATCATGTCATCTGCAAAGAGAGACAATTTTAGTTCTTCCAGTTCTGATACCCTTTTATTTCTTTTTCTTGTCTGATTGCTTTAGTTAGGACATCTAGTACTATGTTGAATAAAAGTGGTGAGAGTGTGCACCCTTGTCTTGTCCCTGATCTTACAGGAAAAGTTTTCATCCTTTCATCATTGAGTGTTAGCTGTGGGCTTGTCATATATGGCCTTTATTATGTTGAAATATGTTCCTGCTATGTCTAATTTGTTAGAGTTTTTATCATTAATGGATGTTGAATTTTGTCAAATGATTTTTGTTCCTTTTGAGAAGATCATGTGATTCTTTTCTTTCATTCAATTAATGTGATTTAGCACATTGTTTGATTTGTGTATGTTGAACCATCCTTGCATCCCAAGGATAAATCCCACTTGATCATTGTGGATGATCTTTTTAATGAGCTGCTGAATTCAGCCTGCTAGTATTTTATTGAAAATATTTGTATCTATATTCATTAGGATATTGGCCAGTAGTTTTCTTTTCTAGTACTATAATTTTCTGGTTTTGATATCAGTATAATCCTGGACCCATAAAATAAGTTTGAGAATTTTCCCTTCTCTTTGACTTTCTGGAAGAGTTTGGATACTACTGGTGTTAATTCTTCTTTAAATGGTTGGTAAATTTCACCGGTGAAGCCATCTGGTCCTGGATTTTTTCCAGTGGGAGATTTTATTTACTGATTCCATTTCCTTACAAAGTAATTAGTCTATTCCAATTTTCTATTTCTTTCTGATTTATTCTTACTAAGTTGTATGTTTATTATAATTTACCCATTTCTGCTAGGTTGCACAGTTTGTTGACATATAGTTGTTCAAAGTTGAGTCTTATGATTCTTTGAATTTCTGTGGTATCAGTTGTACTATCTCCTTTTTCATTAGTAATTTTGTTGATTTGGGTCATTTGTCTTTTCCCCGTAGTTATCCAGGCTAAGAGTTTATATTAGAAAGATAGATTTTATCTTTTCAAAGAAACAAATCTTAGTTTGGTTAACCTTTTTCAATGATTTTTCTGCTATTTCATTTATTTCTGCTCTAATATGTATTAGATCCTTTCTTCTATTAACTTCAGGTTCACCTTATTATTTTTTTTCTAGCTCCTTAAAGAATAGAGGTAGTTGGTTAACATGGGGTCTTTCTTGCTTCTTAATATAGGCTTTTAATGCTCTGAATTTCCCTCTTAGAACTGCTTTGTTGCACCCCCTAACTTCTGGTATGTTGTGGTTCCATTTTTATTTGTCTCATGAAATTTTATTTCTCCTTTAAATTTTTTCTTTGCTCCATTGGTTGTTCAAGAGAGTGTTATTTAATTTCCATGTGTCATGAATTTTCCAGTTTTCCTCTTGTATCTTTAGGGCAAAAATATAAACCAACACTTTTGCAGAAATTTTTTAAAGAATCATATGTAATCTGGCATCAAAGTGCAAAATAACTATAATGAAAATTTCATTAGAGGAATTCCACTGTAGATTCAGGACGGAAGAAAGAATCAGTGAGCCTGATAATAGATCAATAGATATACAACTTGAATAACAAAGCCTTGGGCCAATATCTAAGACACACATAATGAGAGTACTGGAAGAATAGAAGATCATGAAAGCGGCAGAAAAACACTTGAAGAAATAATGACATAATCCAAAATGCAATAAAAATCTTTAATCTATAGTTCAAGCAGTTCAACAAACTCTAAGTAGGATAAGTACAAAGAGTTCCACAAATACATCATAGCCAAACTTATAAAGGCAAAGATAGAAAGAAAATCATGAAAGCAGTAATTAAAAAAAAGAAACAGCATATACAGGAGAGAATATCAACAATTGATATCTCATCAGAAACAGTAGAGGACTGAATACAGTAGAATGACATATTCAAAATGCTGTAATAAAACTAGAATTATTTTCAATGATGGTGAAGTAAAGACACTCCCAGATAAAGACTGAGAGAACTTGTGACTAGATAAACAACCTTTCCAAAAATATTAAATGAAGTGTTTCAGACTAAAAGGAATGACACTAGATGATAACTCAAATCCACAAAAAGAATGACAAATGCATAGGTAAATATATGACCCTATAATATTGTTTTTTCTTGTGTCTTCTATAAACTTCTTTTTAAAATCTTAAGACTGATGAAAACAATAATGGTGTCACTATATTATTGGGTTTATAACATATGTAATGGAATAAAAGGAAAATAATAGCAAAGAGGAGGAATTTATACATAAACATGTGTTTGATATAAATAGGTGTTTAGATATCTACTACTTGTCCATATCTATTCACATGTAGATACCTATCTACTTATCCTAAATTATTGCAAAATACACATTCTTTCATGCACATGTAGAATGTTCTTCAAGATAGGCCATATTCTAGGTCATGAAACAAATCTCAGTAAATTTTAAATGATATGTTCTCTGACCACAGTGAAATTAACTTAGGAATCAACAAGAGAAATAAATATGGGACATCTCCACATACATGGAAAATTTTTTATAAATGAACATTTTGAAACAAACAGTCCATGTTAAAAATGGGCAAAAAACTTGAATAGACATTTATCTAAAGAAGATATACAAATAACCAATAAGAAAATGAGAAGATGAATAACATCACTAATCATTAGGGAAATGCAAATCCAAACCACAATGAGATACTGCCTCACATCTGTTAAGATGGCTTCTATTTGAAAAAGAAAAAAGTGTTGGCAAGGATGTGAAGAATTTGTAACTCTTGTGTAGTGTTGGTGGGAATGTAAAATGGTATAGATGATAGGAAATACAGTATGATAGTTCCTCAAAAAATTAAAAATAGAATGGTAATATGATCCAGCAAATCCACTTCTGGATATTCCCAAAATAATTGAAAGCAGAGTCTCAGAGAGAAATATGTACACCCATGTTCATAATCGCATTATTTACAATAGCCAAAAGATGAAAGCAACCCAAGTGTCCACTGTTGGATGAATAGATTAATGAAATGTGGTATATACATACAGTGAAATACTATTCAGCAATAAACATAAATGTACTGATATATACTATAAAATAGAAGAACCTCAAAAACATAAGTGAAAAGACAAATATGAAAGATTAAATACTATATAATGACACTATTATGAAATATCTAGAGAAGGACTTGGGGGTGGGAGTTCAGAATAATTTCAAACAGGCAGAAGAGAATTTGGTAGAAGTGATGGGAAGATTCCCAAATTGAATCACAGTGATGATTACATAACCCTGCAAATTTACTAACATTTTTGAATTGTACATTTATTATGGGTGAATTTTACAGCATGTAAAATATATCTCAGTATAACTGTTTTCTTTTTTTGAAAAATGTGAATATAACTGTTTTTTAAAAATCATCCTAGGAGAGCCTGGGAGGAAGATGGCAGAGTAGGATGGCAAAGTAAAAACCTCTTTCCACATACACAGTGAAAAAGCAACTACAGCAAATACAACTAACCCTAAAAATGACTTGAAGACTACAGAACAGATCATCTACACCTGGTGAAGAAGAAAGGAGCACATTGAGAAAGGTAAAAGGGCAGAGTTGTGATCCATCAGGCCCAAGCCCTTCCCCAATACCAGCCCACAAATGGGAGGGAGAGGAATACAGTAAGGAGGGGATTACTGCTCAGTCCAGAACACCTGATCCTGCAGATCTACATTGAGAATGCAACTACACATTGTATTAGGCTTTGAGGACTAACGGGACTGAACACAAGGAAGAGTTGGAAAGCTGTGGGGGGACAATATTCTTGTGATTTGTGGAGAACTGGTGTACTTTGTCAGTCCTTCTGAGACCCAATGCAGAGGTGACAGTTTGAAATATTTGCTAGTAGCAGGAAGAGTGCCAGAGAGGGAGGGGTCAGCAGAAGAAAGAGCAAGCAGATGAATTTCCTAGCTCTTGCTCAGCCCTGGTCAGGCCCTTATAGGAGCAAGCCCTAAAACTCTCCATCTGCCTCATTGGTGGCTCAACCCCAGAAGCAACATTCCCCTGTGTACCTGCACCACCTGGCCAAATCAGCCCATCAGTAGTCCACCTTTGTTGAGCAGCAGGCAGAGGGCCAATGACACTTTCACAGACTTCCCCACCTTCCCTCAGCACAACTGGCCAGATACTTAGTGAAGCCAGCTATGAAACTCTCCACCTGCTCCACTGTCTCAGCCATAGCTACCCCTGTATACTCACCCCACCCAGGAAGGTCCACCTAGCAATAGTCTGACATTACTGACTGACCCCACCACAATGAATCCCAGTAGAATTACTTCACATCACACAAAGGGAAAACAGAGGTAAGCTGTGGGGATCAGCCATTGCTGGCAGACAAGTGGAAAGGTAGGCCCCACCCACAACACAACAATAGTAACTGCAGCTCAGCCAAAACAGAGAATCAGGCTCTGGTGAGCAGACGGTTTTGAGTTTCTGAACACCAAAGGATGACCACTTCACAAAGCTATTACTTTCAAGACCAGGAGGCACTGTTAATCTACTTAATACAAAGGACTAAAGACAGAAAATCAGACAAAATGAGTAGGTTCCAAACAAAAGAAGCAGATGAAACCAAAAAATGGATTAAATGAACCAGAAATTAGCAATCTTCCTGATAAAAAATATTTGAAGTAACAGTCATAAAAATGCTCACTGAAATGAGAAAATCAATTTCAACAGTGATAAAATAAGAAAAATATTGTAGCAGAGTTAAAGAATACAGTAAAAGATGAAAAATACAATAGAGGGAATGAATAGCAGATGGCAGAAGGCATAGGAATGAATTAGCCTGATGAAAGATAGAGAACTGCAGAGAAACCAAGCTGAGGAACAGAGAGAAGAAAGAATTTTTAAAACAAGATGCTGAGAGCTAAGTGACAACTCCAAATGAAGCAACATTTTCAATATAGGAGTTCCAGAAGGAGAAGAGAGAGGCAAAGGAGTTGAAAGTCTGTTTGAAGAAATAATAGCTGAAAACTCCCATAATCTAGGGAAAGAAATAGAAATGGAGGTCCTGGATACACAGAGAGCCCCTAACAAGATGAACCATGGGAAAACAACACCAAGACATCATATAGAAATTAAAATGGCCATGATTAAAGATAAAGAGAGAATCTTAAAAGCAGCAAGAGAGAGGCACAGTTAACTATAAAGGAAACTCTATAAGGCTATCAGCAGATTTCTCAACAGAAGCTTTACAGACAAGAAATATTCAAAGTATTAAAAGGGAAGAACATGCAAACAAGAATTCTCTACCCAGCAAGATTATCTCTCAGAATTGAAGGACAGATAAAAAGTTTCCAAGATAAATGAATGTTAAAAGAATTCACCACCATAAAGTTGACCTTACGGGATATGTTAAAAGGGCTTCTTTAGATGGAAATATTCTTGTCTAAATACTTTTCATCATTGAAAACAAACCTACAGTAAAGGTAGTAGATCAGTTACAAAGCAAGTATGAAGTTTAAAGAACAAAAGTAGTTATGGGTAAAATTACAGTATTTCCAGAATCTCTTGCCTGGCTTTAGTGCATCTCCATACAATTGGTGTTTCCAGGGTGTGGAGAGGAGTAGTCCACATCCACATCAATAGATAATTATAAAGGTGAGGGAGGGCTTTTCTGGACCAGAGGGGTTGGGTGGGTGGCTCTTCTTCTGCAGCCCAGTTCTGAGAGAAACAGCAGAGCAAAAGTGGATGATTGCTTATAAGAAAAAAAATTTTATTTCTCCCTTTGACTGATTTCAGGTTCAAAAGTATTTTGCCCCAGGGTTTTCTGATGGCATTACAGTAGTAAAATCAACTATACACAAAATTAGTCAAGGTATGCACAAAAGATGTAGATTAGACATCTTAAATAAAGTGTGGAGGAGGAATAAGAATAAAAAGGTAATGCTTTTACAATGTATTTGAAATCAAGCAACCATCAATTTAATATACACTGTTATATATTTAGGAAACTATCAGTGAATGTTATAGTAACCACAAACTTAAAGCCTATAATAGATGAACAAAATAATTTTTTAAATTAATCAGGAGTGGGCTCAAGACAGTGGTGTGAGTAGGGAGGCAGAAATCTCCTCCCAAAACCATATATATTTTTGAAAATACAACAAATACAACTATTCCTAAAAGATAGACCAGAAGATACAGTACAACAGCCAAGCTACATCTACATCTGCAAGAACTCAGCATCTCACAAAAAGGGTAAGATACAAAGCCGTGACCTGGAGGGACCAAGCACTCCCCCCACCCCAGTTCACTGCTGGGAGGAAAAGAATCAGAGTGGGGAGGGAGTGGAAGCACAGGACTGCTAAATAAAGAGCCTTAGTAATCTGCACCAGGAGCACAGACACAAATTGCATGGTGTACTGGATATTAGAGAAACGGAAAAGTAAATTCCGAGATGGAGACTGTGAGTGGATCCCCACAGCCAGCTCCCCTGGGACAAGAGAAAAGCAGGCACTTTTTAAAAGTCTTAAAAGGACAAGGGCTCAAAAAATGGACAAAATCTTCCCAGCATACTAAGCCCAGCAGGATGGGAATCTTCAGGAACTTCAGGCTCCCTAACCCCTAGGGGGTAACACAGCCCCAAAGCCCCTCATGGGGATAAGCAGCCTGCCATTCATTCACCCCAGCCAACACTACAAGCAAACCAACTGACCTGCCACAGCTGCAGGGCTGCCGGATAACAGCCCTGCCCACAGCAACCACATAGTGTTTCCTCCCAGCATGCAGCTAACCAGGACAGACACAGGAAGGCAGAGCAAGGTCCAAAAGGCTTGAAGCGGCACTGTTCTCACAGGAGAACACACCCAACATGTCTGCCAACCCCTGCAGTGCACTATGCTACCCTAAGGGACACCGCATCCACAGCAGCTCAGAAGATGATCCCAGAGACTGCTTCGGGTGTGCGGGTAACAAGAACAGGCAGCAGAAGCTGGAGCAAGGACTGGAAGGCAGGAAGGAACGCCATTCTCACAAGAGAACACACCCAGTGCGTCTGCCACACCACCCACTGCAGTAGGCTATCACAAGGACCACCCTACCCACGGCAATTCAGGAGATTATCCCAGAGACTGCTTCCAGTGTGCAGGCAGATGGCAAAGGCAGAGGAAGTCAGAGCAAGGTCCAGAAGGCATGAGGGGTGCTGTTCTCACAGGAGAACACACCCAGAGTGGCAGTAACCCCCTGCAGTGAGCTAGGCAATCCTGAAGGCCACTCTGTCCATGGCTGCTCAGGAGATTATCCCAGAGACTGCTCCTGGTGTGTGGGCAGATGGCACAGGCAGCAGAGAAGGGCAAGGCAACCAACAAGCAGGAAGAGACTTTGTTCTTAAAGCTGACACATGCACCACTTAAATGCAATCACTTCTATCAACATGAAAAGGCAGAAGAATCTGGTCCAGTCAAAAATCACCCAGACAACACCAGAGAGAGGGCATGATGAGATAGATATAACAAATCTTCCTAAAAAAGAATTCAAAATAAAAGTCCTAAACATGCTGATGGGACTGCAGAGGAATATGCAAGAGCTAAGGGATGAAGTCTGGAGGGAGATAACAGAAAGTAAACAATCAATAGAAGGTCTTAAGAGTAGGCAGGATGAGGTGCAAGAGACTGTTAATGGAATAGAAATCAGTGAACAAAAATATACAGAGAAGTTGAGGCAGACAGAGATAAAAGGATCTCTAGGAATGAAATAATATTACGGGAATTGTGTGACCAATCCAAATGTAAAAATATTCACATTACAGGGGTACCAGAAGGAGAAGAGAGAGAAAAAGGGATAGAAAGTATCTTTGAAGAAATAATTGCTGAAAACTTCCTAAGCCTGGGAAGGAAATAGTCTCTCAGACCATGGAAGCTCACAGATCTCCCAACACAAGGGACCCAAGGAGGAGAACACCAAGATACATAATAATTAAAATGGCAAAGGTAAAAGACAAGGACAGAGTATTAAAGGCAGCCAGAGAGAGAAAACAGATCACCTACAAAGGAAAACCCATCACATGATCATGAGACTTTTCAACACAAACCTTACAGGCCAGAAGGGAATGGCATGATATATTTAATGCAAAGAAACAGAAGGGACTTGAACTAAGAATACTGTACCTAGCATGATTATCACTTAAATTTGAAGGAGAGATTAAACAATTCCCAGACAAGCAAAATTTGAGGGAATTTGAATCCCACAAACCACCTCTACAGGATATTTTAAAGGAACTGCTCTAGATGGAAGCACTCTAGGGCTAAATATAAGTCACACCAAAGAAAGAAGACCAACCAAATACTAATTAAAATCAAAAAACAAAATCAACTATCCACAAAAGCAGTCAGAGGAAACACAAAAGAGTACAGAATAACACACCTAACATGTAAAGAGTGGAGGAGGAAGAATAAGAAGTGATAGAAATAAAGAATCATCACACTGTCTTCATAATAGCTTAATAACAGAGTTGTTACACAGTTAGATAATAAACAAGCTACCCTCAAACCTTTGGTGACCATGAATCTAAAGCCTGCAATGGCAATAAGTACATATATACTGATAAAATCCCTAAACATAAATGGAATGAATGCACCAGCAAAAAGACAAAGAGTAATAGAATGGATAAAAAAGCAAGACCCATCTATATGCTGCTTACAAGAGACTCACCACAAACCCAAAGATATAAACAGACTAAAAGTGAAGGGATGGAAACAGATATTTCATGCAAACAGTATGGAGAAAAAAGCAGGAGTTACAGTAATTGTATAAGGCAAAATAGACTTCAAAATAAGGAAAGTAACAAGAGATAAAGAAGTACATGACAGAATGATAAAGGGTGAAGTCCAACAAGAGGATATAACCATTATAAATATATATGTACCCAACACAGGAGCACCGATATATGTGAAACAAATACCAACAGAATTAAAGGAGGAACTAGAATGCAATGTATTCATTGTAGGAGACTTCCACACAACACTCACTCCAAAGGACAGATCCACCAGACAGAAAATAAGTAAGGACACAGAGGCACTGAAAAACACACTAGAACACATGGACCTAACAGACATCTACAGAACTCTACACCCAAAAGCAGGATACATATTCTTCTCAAGTGCACATGGAACATTTTCCAGAATAGACCACATAGTAGGCCTCAAAAAGAGCCTCAGTGTATTAAAAAAGATTGAAATTCTACCAACCAACTTCTCAAACCAAAAAGGTATAAAACAAGAAATAAATTGTACAAAGAAAATAAAAAGGCTCACAAACACACGGAGGCTTAACAACATGCTCCTAAATAATTAATGAATACATGATCAAATTAAAACAGAGATCAAGCAATATATGGAGACAAATGACAACAGCACAAAGCTCCAACTTCTGTGGTATACAGTAAAGGCAGTTCAAAGAGGAATTATATAGCAATCCAGGCTTATTTAAGGAAGGAAGAACAACCCCAACTGAATAGTGTAAAGTCACAATTATTGAAACTGGAAAAAGAAGAACAAATGAGGCCCAAAGTCAGCAGAAGGAGGGACATAATAAAGATCAGAGAAGAACTAAATAAAATTCAGAAGCATAAAACCATAGAAAAAATCAATGAAATCAAGAATTGGTACTTTCAGAAAATAAACTAAATAGATAAGGCCCTAGCCAGACTTATTAAGAGAAAAAGACAATCAACACATATCAACAGAATCAGAAACAAGAAAGGAAAAATCATGACAGACCCCACAGAAATACAAAGAATTATTAGAGAACACTATGAAAATCTATATGCTAAAAAGCTGGAAAACCTAGAAGAAGAGGACAACGTCCTAGAAAAATACAACCCTCCAAGACTGACCAAGGAAGAAATACAAAATCTAAACAGACCAATTACCAGCAATGAAATTGAATCGGTAATCAAAAAAATATCCAAGAGCAAAATTCCCAACCCAGATGGATTTACCGTGGAATTTTATCAGACATACAGAGAACACATAATACCCATTTTCCTTAAAGTTTTCCAAAAAATAGAAGAGGAGGGAATACTTCCAAACTCATTTTATGAAGCCAGTATAACCCTAATACCAAAACCAGGCAAAGACCCCACCAAAAAAGAAAACTACAGACCAATATCCCTGATGAATGTAGATGCAAAAATACTCAACAAAATATTAGCAAACCAAATTCAGAAATACATCAAAAGGATCATATACCATGACCAAGTGGGATTGATCTCAGGGATGCAAGGATGGTACAACATTCGAAAACCATCAACATCATCCACCACATCAACAAAAAGAAGGACAAAAACCACATGATCATTTCCACAGATGCTGAAAAAGCATTTGACAAAATTCAAAATCCATTTATGATAAAAACTCAAAAAAATGGGTATAGAGGGCAAGTACTTCAACATAATAAAGGCCATATATGATAAACCCATGGCCAACATCATACTGAACAGCGAGAAGCTGAAACTTTTTCCTCTAAGATCGGGAACAAGACAGGGATGCCCACCCTTGCCACTGTTATTGAACATAGTACTGGAGGTCCCAGCCATGGCAATTAGACAAAACCAAGAAATACAAGGAATCCAGATTGGTAAAGATGAAATCAAACTGTCACTATTTGCAGACAACATGATATTATATAAAAAAGACCCTAAAGACTCCACTCCAAAACTACTAGAACTAATATCAGAATTCAGCAAAGTTGCAGGATATAAAATTAATACACAGAAATCTGTTCCTTTCCCATATACTAACAATGAACTAATAGAAAGAGAAATCAGGAAAACAATTCCATTCACAATTGCATCAAAAAGAATAAAATACATAGGAATAAACTTAACCAAGGAAGTGAAAGGCCTATAGCCTGAAAACTACAAGGCACTCTTAAGAGAAATTAAAAAGGACACTAACAAATGGAAACTCATCCCATGCTCCTGGCTAGGAATAACTAATATCATCAAAATGGCCATCTTGCCCAAAGCAATATACAGACTCTATGCAATCCCTATCAAGTTACCAACAGCATTCTTCAATGCACTGGAACAAACAGTTCAAAAATTCATATGGAAACACCAAAGACCCCAAATAGCCAAAGCAATCCTGAGAAGGAAGAATAAAGTGGGGAGGGATATCACTCCCCAACTTCAAACTCTCCTACAAAGCTACAGTAATCAAGATAATTTCATACTGGCAGAAGAACAGGCCCACAGACCAGTGGAACAGAATAGAGACTACAGACATAAACCCAAACATATATGGTCAATAGATATACCATTAAGGGGCCATGTACATACAATGGGGAAATTACAGCCTCTTCAACAGCTGGTGTTGGCAAAACTGGACAGCTACATGTAAGAGAATGAAACTGGATCATTGTCTAACCCCATATACAAAAGAAAATTCAAAATGGATCAAAGACCTAAATGTATGTCATGAAGCCGTAAAATTCATAGAGAAAAACATAGGCAAAAGTCTCTTGGACATAAACATGAGCAACTTCTTCATGAACATATCTCCCCGGGCAAGGGAAACAAAAGCAAAAATGAACAAGTGGGACTATATCAAGCTGAAAAGCTTCTGTACAGCAAAAGACACGACCAATAGAACAAAAAGGCATGCTACGATATGGGAGAATATATTCACAAATGACAGATCTGATAAACGGTTGACATCCAAAATATATAAAGAGCCAATGCACCTCAACAAACAAAAATCAAATAATCCAATTAAAAAATGGGCAGAAGATCTGAACAGACACTTCTCCAAAGAGGAAATTCAGATGACCAACAGACACATGAATAGATGCTCCACATCACTAGTCATCAGAGAAATGCAAATTAAAACCACAATGAGATATCCCCTCACACCAGTAAGGATCACGACGATCCAAAAGAACAACAAATGTTGGCGAGGTTGCAGAGAAAGGGGAACCCTCCTACACTGCTGGTGGGAATGCAAATTAGTTCAACTATTGTGGAAAGCAGTATGGAGGTTCCTCAAAAAGCTCAAAATAGAAATACCATTTGACCCAGGAATTCCACTTCTAGGAATTTACCCTAAGATTGCAGCAGCCCAGTTTGAAAAAGACATATGCACCCCTATGTTTATCGCAGCACTATTTACAATAGCCAAGAAATGGAAGCAACCTAAGTGTCCATCAGTAGATGAATGGATAAAGAAGATGTGGTACATATACACAATGGAATATTATTCAGCCATAAGAAGAAAACAGATCCTACCATTTGGAACAACATGGATGGAGCTAGAGGTTATTATGCTCAGTGAAATAAGCCAGGTAGAGAAAGACAAGTATCAATGATTTCACTCATCTGTGGAATACAAGAACAAGGAAAAAACTGAAGGAACGAAACAGCAGCAGACTCAAAGAACCCAAGAATGGACTAACAGTTACCAAATGGAAAAGGACTGGGGAGGATGGATGGGAAGGGAGGGATAAGGGGAAAAAAAACTGGCATAGGAGTGGAATTCCTGGGTCAAACATTATTTCTATTTTCAGTTTTTTGAGGAACCTCCATACTGCTTTGCACAATGGTTGAACTAATGGACATTCCCACTAGCAATGTAGGAGGGTTCCACTTTCTCCACATCTGTGCCAACATTTGTTGCTGTTTGTCTTTTGCATGCTGTCCGTCCTTACTGGTGTGAGGTGATATCTCATTGTGGTTTTAATTTACGTTATTCTGATGATTAGTGATGTGGAGCATCTTTTCATGTGCCTGTTGTCCATCTGAATTTCTTCTTTGGAGAAGTGTCTGTTCAGATACTCTGCCCATTTTTCAGTTGGTGTATTTGCTTTTTGTTTGTTGAGGTGCGTGAGCTCTTTATATATTTTGGGTGTCAACCCTTTATCAGATATGTCATTTATGAATATATTCTCCCATATTGTAGGATGTCTTTCTGTTCTGCGGATGTGGTCCTTTGCTTTATAGAAGCTTTCCAGGTTGATGTAGTCCCACCTGTTCATTTTTGGTTTTCTTTCCCTTGCCCAGAGAGACATGTTCATGACGAATTTGCTCATGTTTATGTCAAAGAGATTTTTGCCTATGTTATTTTCCAAGAGTTTTATGGTTTTACGAATTATATTCAGGTCTTTGATCCATTTCGAGTTTACTTTTGTGTATAGATTTAGGCAACGATCCGGTTCCATTCTCTTACATGTAGATGTCCAGTTTTCCCAAGACCAGCTGTTGAAGAGGCTGTCATTTCCCCATTGTATTTCCATGGCTTCTTTGTCATACACTAATTGACGATATATGTTTGGGTTAATATCTGGATTCTCTATTCTGTTCCACTGGTCTGTAGGTCTGTTCTTGTGCCAGTATCAAATTGTCTTGATTATTGTGGCTTTGTAGTAGAGCTTGAAGTTGGAAAGCAAGATCCCCCCTGCTTTATTCTTCCTTCTCAGGATTGCTTTGGCTATTTGAGGTCTTTTGTGGATCCATATGAATTGTAAAACTGTTCCATTTCATTGAAGAATGCTGTTGGTATTTTGAGAGGGATTGCATTGTATCTGTAGATTGCTTTAGGCAGGATGGCCATTTTGATAATATTAATTCTTCCTAGCTAAGAGCATGGGATGAGTTCCCATTTGTTAGTGTCCTATTTAATTTCTTTTAAGAGTGTCTTGTAGTTTTCAGGATAAAGGTCTTTCACTTCCTTTGTTAGGTTTATTCCTAAGTATTTTATTCTTTTTGATGCAATTATGAATGGAATTGTTTTCCTGATTTCTCTTGCTACTAGTTCATCGTTAGTGTATAGGAAAGCAACAGATTTCTGTGTATTAATTTTGTATCCTGCAACTTTGCTGAATTCAGATATTAGTTCTAGTAGTTTTGGAGTGGAGTCTTTAGGGTTTTTTATGTCATCTGCAAATAGTGACAGTTTGACTTCTTCTTTACCAATCTGGATGCCTTGTATTTCTTTGTTTTGTCTGATTGCCATGGCTGGGACCTCCAGTACTATGTTATGTAACAGTGGGGAGAGTGGGCATGCATCTTTGTCTTGTTCCCAATCTTAGAGGAAAAGCTTTCTGCTTCTCACTGTGAAGTATGATGCTGGCTGTGGGTTTGTCATATATGGCCTTTATTATGTTGAGGTACTTGCCCTCTATACGCATTTTGTTGAGAGTTTTTATCGTGAATGGATGTTGAATTTTGTTGAATGCTTTTTCAGCATCTATGGAAATGATCATGTGGTTTTTGTCCTTCTTTCTGTTGATGTGGTTCATGATGTTGATGGATTTTCAGATGTTGTACCATCCTTGCATCCCTGGGATGAATCACACTTGATGATGGTCTATGAATCTCTTGATGTATTTTTGAATTCGGTTTGCTAATATTTTGTTGAGTATTTTTGCACCTCTCTTCCTCAGGGATATTGGTCTTTAATTTTCTTTTTTGGTGGAGTCTTTGCCTGGTTTTGGTATTAGAGTGATGCTGGCTTCATAGAATGAGTTTGGAAGTATTCCCTCCTCTTCTATTTTTTGGAAAACTTTAAGGAGAATGGGTATTATGTCTTCTCTATATGTATGATAAAATTGAGCAGGAAATCCATCTGGCCCAGTGGTTTTGTTCTTTGGTAGTTTTTTTATTACTGATTCAATTTCGTTGCTGGTAATTGGTTTGTTGAGATTTTGTGTTTCTTCCTTGGTCAGTCTTGGAAGGTTGTATTTTTCTAGGAAGTTGTCCATTTCTTCTAGGTTTTCCAGCTTGTTAGCATATAGGTTTTCATAGTATTCTCTTATAATTCTTCATATTTCTGTGGGGTCCATCATGATTTTTCCTTTCTCATTTATGATTCTGTTGATGTGTGTAGAATCTCTTTTTCTCTTAATAAGTCTGGCTAGGGCCTTATCTATTTTGTTTATTTTCTCAAAGAACGAGCTCTTGATTTCATTGATTTTTTGTGCTGTTTTATTCTTCTCAATTTTATTCATTTCTTCTCTGATCTTTATTATGTCCCTCCTTCTCCTGACTTTGGGCCTTATTTGTTCTTTTTCCCGTTTCTGATATGTGAATTTAGACTATTCATTTGGGATTGTTCTTCCTTCTTTAAATAGGCCTGAATTGCTATATACGTTCCTCTTTCAACTGCCTACCCTGCGTACCACAGAAGTTAGGGCTCTGTGCTGTTGTTGTCATACATCTCCATATATTGCTTGATCTCTGTTTTAATTTGGTCATGTATTCATTAATTATTTAGGAGCATGTTGTTAAGCCTCCATGTGTTTGTGAGCCTTTTTGCTTTCTTTGTACAACTTATTTCTTGTTTTATACCTCTGTGGTCCAAGAAGTTGGTTGGTAGAATTTCAATATTTTTTAGTATACTGAGGCTCTTTTTGTGGTCTAGTATGTCATCTATTCTGGAAAATGTTCCGTGTGCTCTTGAGAAGAGTATGTATCCTGCTGCTTTTGGGTGTAGAGTTCTGTAGATGTCTGTTAGGTCCATGTGTTCTAGTGTGTTGTTCAGTGCCTCTGTGTCCTAACTTATTTTCTGTCTGGTGGATCTGTCCTTTGGAGTAAGTGGTGTGTTGAAGTCTCCTAAAATGAATGCATTGCATTCTATTTTCTCCTTAATTCTGTTGGTATTTGTTTCAAATATGTTAGTGCTCCTGTATTGGGTGCATATATATTTAAAATGGTTATATCCTCTTCTTGAGCTGACCCCTTTATCATTATGTAATGTCCTTCTTTATCTCTTGTCACTTTCTTTGTTTTGAAGTCTGTTTTCTCTGTTACATGTCATGTAACACCTGCTTTTTTCTCCCTATTGTTTGCATGAAATATCTTTTACCATCCCTTCAGTTTTAGTCTGTGTATGTCTTTGGGTTTGAGGTGAGTTTCTTGGTAAGCAGCATATAGATGGGTCTTGCTTTTTTATCCATTCTATTACTCCGTGTCTTTTGACTAGTGCATTCAGTCCATTTATATTTAGGGTGATTATTGAAAGATATGTACTTATTGCTATGGTAGGCTTTAGATTCGTGATTACTAAACGTTCAAGGGTAGCTTCTTTACTATCTAACTGTCTAACTTAACTCACTTATTAAGCTATTATAAACATAGTGTAATGATTCTTTATTTCTCTCACTTCTAATTCCTCCTCCTCCATTCTTTATGTGTTAGGTGTTTTATTCTGTACTCTTTTGTGTTTCTTTTGACTGCTTTTCTGAGTAGTTGATTTTATTTTTTTTGCCTTTAGTTAGTATTTGGTTGGTCTTTCTTTGGTGTGATTTTATTTTCTCTGATGACATCTATTTAGCCTTAGAAGTGCTTCCATCTAGAGCAGTCTCTCTAAAATACCCTGTAGAGGTGGTTTGTGGGAGGAAAATTCCCTCAACTCTTGCTTGTCTGGGAATTGTTTAATCCCTCCTTCATATTTAAATGATAATCCTGTTGGATGCAGTATTCTTGTTTCAAGTCTCTTCTGTTTCATTGCATTAAATATGTCATGCCATTCTCTTCTGGCCTGTAAGGTTTCTGTTGAGAAGTCTGATGAAAGCCTCATAGGTTTTCCTTTGTAGGTGATCTTTTTTCTCTCTCTGTCTGCCTTTAATACTCTGTCCTTGTCTTTGATCTTTGTCATTTTCATTATTATATGTCTTGGTGTTTTCTTCTTTGGGTCCCTTGTGTTGGGAGATCTGTGGGCCTCCATGGTCTGAGAGACTATTTCCTCCTGCAATTTGGGGAAGTTTTCAGCAATTATTTCTTCAAAGATGCTTTCTATCCCTTTTTCTTTGTCTTCTTCTTCTGGTACCCCTATAATGAAAATATTGTTACATTTGAATTGGTCATACAGTTTTTAAAATATTCTTTCATTCCTGGAGATCCTTTTTTTTCTCTCTCTGCCTCAGCTTCTCTGTATTCCTGTTCTCTGACTTCTGTTCCATTAACAGTCTCTTTCACCTCATCCAGTCTGCTCTTAAGTCCTTCCAGAGATTGTTTCATTTCTGTAATCTCGCTCCTGACTTCATCCCTTAACTCTTGAATATTTCTCTGCAGGTCCATCAGCATGGTTATTCCCTTTATTTTAAATTCTTTTTCAGGAAGATTGGTTATATCTATCTCCCCAGGTCCTATCTCAGGGGTTGTCTGGGGGATTCTAACCTGGACCAGATTCTTCTGCCTTTTCATGGTGATAGTGGTGGTTCTAGGTGGGTGGTGCATGTGTCAGCTGAGAGAACAAAGTCCCTTCCTGCTTGCTGTTCACCTTGCCCTTCTCTGCTGCCTGAGTTAGTTACCCACATACCGGGAGCAGCCTCCAGGTTAATCCCCTGACCTGCCATGGGTGATTCAGCCCTCAGGGTAGCCAAGAGCCCTGCGGGGAATTGCAGGAGCCCCAGGTGTGTTCTCCTGTGGGAAAGGTGCCTCTTCACGCCTTGCCCTGGCATCCTATGTCTGTGCCAGGCAGCTGCTCACCAGCAGAAGCCTCAGAGTCTGGCCCAGGTAGCTGTGCACTGAGCAGTGCTCTGGGCTGTTGCTCTGGGCAGGGCCCCTCTCCAGCTGCTCTGCCACTGTGGCAGGGCATCACTGTCTAGGGGGAATGACTGGCAGGCTGCTTATCACTGTGAGGGGCTTCAAAGCTGCATTGCCATCCAGGGTTTTAGGGCACCCAAAATTCCCTGGGATTCCCAGCTGCTGAGCTGAGTGTGCTAGGATGATTCCATCCAGCTGTGAGGCCCCTGTCCTTTTAAGATTTTCAAAAAGCACTTGCTTTTCTTTTGTCCCAGGGGTGCCAGCCAGCTGTGAGGACCTGCTTGCAGATTTTACTGTTCTGTTTCCCTAATATCCAGCACACCATGCAATGTGTGTCTGTGCTCCTGGTGCAGATGACTAGGGCTGGGTATTTAGCAATCCTGGGCTCCCACTCCCTCCCCGCTCTGACTCCTCTTCTCTCACCAGTGGGCTGAGGTGGAGGGAGTGCTCAGGTCCTGCTGGGCCACGGCTTGTATCTTTTCCCCTTCATGAGGTGCTGAGTTCTCGCTGATGTAGATGTAGCCTGACTGTTGTACTGTATCTTCTGGCCTCTCTTTTAAGAATAGTTGTATTTGTTGTATATTCAAAAATATATATGGTTTTGGGAGGAGATTTCTGCTGCCCCAATCATGCCACCATCTTGGCTTCTCTGCCTCCAGTGACTTTTTTAGAACAAAAATATATCAAGGTTTCTAGAGGCAAACCTGATGAATTTCATGCAACACTGAATATTGATTACTTCATGTCAGGTATTGTTCTATGTATTACAAATGCAGCTGTGACAAAACAAAACCTCTTGCTTCATGGAGCTTATGCTGCAGTGGGAGAAGATTGAAAAATAAATAAATAACACAGCTGAAATGAAAAATACAGCAAAATAATGCAATAGAGATGGTGGGAATGGGAGCACATATAATTTTAGACAGTGTGGTTTTCAGGGAAGGCCTTGCTGAGAAATTAACAAGTGAGAAACTAGGGTGATCAACCATCTGGCTTTCCCAGCACTGTCTTGGTTTTAGCACTGAAAACCCTACATCCTGGGAAACCCTTCAGTTGTATTCAAACCAGGGCATTTAGTCACCCTAAGAATGGAAGGAGATTAAAGAGAATCCATGCAGTTATCTGGAAGAAAAGTGGTCCAGATAAAGGGGACAGCCTCACACCAACTGACTCATTTTCCCTCTTCCACTGCAGCAGGATGAGAAAGTGTCTTTTCCCTCATACAGCCTCCACCTACACACAGCCTAGCCAGAAGGGAAGGAAATTGGAAGAAGTGAGTGAGTCTGGAAACACTGAGGAAGGAAGTGGTGCCTGGGCTCAGTGTAATGTGTTTATGTCTTTTCTCCTTACATAGGCACAAAAATATCTCAAACGGAATAGATACATAGCAAAACTAGGGTGTGTTTATGCATTTGATGTTTAGCAAATCTAAAGATAGCTACTCAGTGCGATGTTGAAGCAAATTTTTGCCTGGCCTGTTTGTGGCATAAGTTTGCACCCAGGGGATTTGTGTTCTCCCTTTACTATGCCCTTGAATGAATATCAGGCTCAAGAATGTGGCTCTTACTCCATCAGCAATGAGTCTCCACTGAATGGTTCTTAACATGGGAGATTACGATGGCAGAGGAGGGTTTCAAGGGAACTAGGTGGTATTGTAGAGGACAGAATGATGGCCATTAAGGCTTAAAGTAGACAGAATATTACTAAGGATAAATATGGAAGCCAGTTTCTTGTCAGGCTGGGGCCCTGGTCCCTGGAATAATGGATGCTAGAGTAGAGAATTCACAGAGGAAACCTATCAAGTTTTATTTGAATAGGTGCCTCCTGCCCCCAGCATGACATAGTGCTCTCTTGCCTTCTCCTCCTGTAAATCAATCTCCATCTTGGAAAGATATTTGGGAAGCTCATTCCCAAGGAAGCTGACAAGTCAATGGAGATTGTCTTTCTGGGAGATTAGTCCCTTAACCAGCCTTATTTCCAAAGAATTCCCTCTCACAAATGGTGACATTTCAGGAATCAGGAGAAAAGGACAATGGAAGAGATTTATTTTTGGTTGAGAGAAAGAGAGAGAACTTCTTGCCAACTCACCCAAATTAGTTCTAGTCTATCTCAAATTGACATAAAGGGAAGTCATAGTCAGTTTCTTGAATGAATTTTCAAACTGTGGAGCTATCTAAGGTGTGACTTGTTCTGTGGCAGGTACCAGAAGGGAGAATTGAGGTCAGTCCTTTGGATGGACAGTTGTTTTCAGAAAAATTCCAAAGTCCTCCAGTGATGAGATGCTATGAGTCTTCCTGTCTACCTCCAAAAAACAATTGGAAACTCTACTCTTGGTCTTGATGGAATTTGTTAAGCTGCAGAATCTGGTCCAGGTTTTGAGTGGTTAGTCCCACTGGGCCATACCCTATTTGGGCCCTGGATTCATCTTATTACAGCATATACTACCAGTCCAATCTAGGGCTGCCTGGAAGAGAGCCTGGAGAATGAGAGGAGAATATAACTGTATGGCAGCTGGACACCCCAAAAACCCCCCATGAGGCATGACTATCATTGGGGATGGGGTGGGGTATCTCAGGGAGTAGAGGATTGATATATTTGGAGCTTTCTTTCCCTGGCATCTAAATTGAAAAGGACCCCAAATGTAACTGAACAGTCTTACCATCCCCACTCGAGATATGGAACAACTGGGGCCTAAAGAAATTATAGGATATACCTAAGGCTAGGCAGAGAAAAGGAGAGAAAGTTGTGGATGATGAAAATGGATGCTAAAAATTATAAAATTATTCTCAATTGTAAAAGGTAGAGTTAATATAAATTATTAAACATACCATAGGCCAACCCAAGTGTTAGGGACCCCAATAAACTACATACATTTACTCACAGGATCTATAGTTACTCAAGTGTAATATACTCACGAAGATTTCACACAGGTGTTATACATGCTCCTTCAGATGTCACACATACACACATTTTTTAGATGTTATCCACACCTGTTCACATGTCACAAATATTCAGAATTAGTTATGCTTAATCAAATGTTATTTCCCTTTCACGCAGTAATCACCCATGATCACTTAAATGTCTCACAAACGCGCTTATTCAGATGCTACACAATACTCAGATGGGGCCAATGCAGATGCTATCTATGCTTAACCATATATCATGCACACTAACCCAGACATCTATGAATCCCTTGCTATTCAAAATGTGGTCCCTGGACTAGCATCACTGGCATTACCTGGAAGAATGTAAGAAATTCAGAATCTCAGGCCTTATCCTTATCTGATTATTTAAAATCTGCATATTAACAATATTCCTGATACATTCATATGAATTTTAACATCGAGAAGCACCAACATCAGTACTGAATCTCATTCAACATCACATTCACAGTGCATAGCCAACAGGCACATCAATGCTCGGTAAGTGGCTTTGAAATAAATTAGTGACACATATAACATCACCCATGTTTATTAAAATGTTCCTTCATGCAAGTCCATCCTGAAGTACATTTCCTAAAAAAAAGTCTTGCTCATACGCACAAGGAGAAAGGTAAAGGAATACTCATTGCAGTTGGTATGGGGTTGGCATGGCGAAAATTGAAAATAACCTAAGTACGTCAAAGCATGGATAAATCAAATGTAGTCTATTCATTCAGTGGAATACTAAACAACAGTGAAGAGTAATGAATGAGAGCTACAGGAATGATTATAAATAAAACCCAAAACTATGATCTTGAGTGAAAAAAGCAAGTTACAGTATAATGCATTTACTAACTTGTAAAACAATACTCTATGTTTTTTATGGATATATTAATATGAAGTAGAAGTATAGAAATTTGCAAGGAAATAAACACCAGATTTAGAATAGTGGTGACTGATAGGGAGAGAGGAAGGGAGAGTAGGAAATGGATTGAGAAGGACACACAGGGATTTTATCTGCATATATTATTTCTTGTTTTGATATATTTTTTATTGAGGTATATTTGATATACAATATTATGATGGTTTCAGGTATATAAAATAATGATTTGACAGTTATCTACATAATTAAATGCTCACCCCAACTGGTATAGTTACTATCTGTCAACACAGAAAGATATTAGAGAACTATTGACTATATTCTCTATTCTGTACTTTCATCCCCATGACTAATTTATATTATGACTCTTCATTCCCTTCACTTATGTCATCCACCCACACCAACCCCACCATCATGGTAACCACCAATCTCTTCTCAGTGACTTTGAGTCTATTAATGTTTTGTTTAATTAGCTTGGTTTTGTTTTTCGATCCCACATATGAGTGAAGTCATATGGTATTTGTCTTTCTCCACCTGGCTTATTTCACATAGCATACTACCCTCTAAGTCTATCCATGTTGTGGCAAATGGCAGCATTTCCTTCTTTTTATGGCTGAATAATATTCCATTGTGTGTATGTACCACTTCTTTATCCATTCATCTACTGATGGAACTTTGGTTGTTTCCATATCTTGGCTATGGTAAGTAAGGCACAGCAAAAATAGGGATGCATATATCTTTTTTAATCAGATTTGTTTTCTTTGGGTAAGTTATTAAAAAGTCTTACTGGATTGTATGGTATTTTTATTTTTAGTTTATTGAGGAACCTCCATACGACTTACTATAGTGGCTGTACCAATTTACATTTCCACAAGCAGGGTAGGAGAGTTCCCATTTCTCTACAGCCTCACCACACTTACTTTTTCTGAGTTTTGGGTAGTGGCCATTCTGACTGGTATGAGATGATATCTCACTGTGGTTTTGATTTGCATTTCCCTGAGGATTGGTGATAGGGAGCATCTTTTCAGTGCCTGTTGGCCATCTTTGGGTCTTTCTTGGAAAAATGTCTATTCAGGTCCTATGCCCAATTTTTAATCAGGTTATTTGTTTTTTAAGTGTTGGATTATATGAATTCTCTATTTTCAATGTTAACACCTTATTATATATATCATTTACAATCATATTCTCCCACACTGTAGGTTGCCTTTTAGTTTTGTTGATGGTTTGTGTTGCTGTACAGCTTTTCAGTTTGATGTAGTCCCACTTGCATATTTTTGCTTTTGTTTCCCTTGCCCAGGGAGACATGTTCAGAAAAAAGAATTGCTCATGCTTTTGTTCATGAAATTTTTGCCTGTTTTCTTCTAAAAGGTTTATGGATTCATGTCTTACATTTAGGCCATTAATCCATTTAGAGTTTACTTTTGTGTATGGAGTCAAATAGAATCCAATTTCATTATCTTGCTTGTTGTACTTGTACAAATTTCCTGCCATTTACTGAAGAAACTGTCTTTTCCCCATTTTATATTCTTACTTCCTTTATCATATATCAATTGACCATATATGCATGAGTTTATTTCTGGGATCTCTATTCTGTTCCATTGATCTATGGATCTATTGTGCCTGTGCAATACTGTTTTGGTTAATACAGCTTTGTAGTATTGCTTGAAGTTAGGGGGTACTATGCTTTGTTCTACTTTCTCAGGATTGCTTTAGCTATTTGGGGATTTTTGTGGTTCCATATGACTTTTAGGATTATTTGCTCTAATTCATTGAAAAATGCTTTGGTGTTTTGGTAGGGATTGCATTGAAGCTGTAAATCACTTTGGGCAGGATGGCTATTTTGACAATATTGTCTTCCTATCCATGATCATGTACTAGATTTCCATTGATTTGTGTCTTTTAATATCTCTCATCAGTGTCTTATAGTTTCAGAGTACAAGTTTTTCATGTCATTGGTTAGATTTATTCCTAAGTATTTCATTCTTTTTAATGTAATTGTAAATTGAATTTTTTTCCTGATTCTCTTTCTGTTAGTTCATTGTTAGTATATATAGGAATGCAACACATTTCTGTTTACTGATTTTGTATCCTACAACTTTGCTGAATCCAGTTATTAGTTTTAATAGTTTTGTGGTGGAGTCTGTAGGTTTTTCTATATATATAATGTCATTTCATCTACAATTAATGACAGATTTACTTCTTGCTTACCAGTTTGGATGCTTTTTATTTCTTTTTCTTTTCTGATTGCCATGGCCAGGACTTCTATTACTGTTGAATAAAAGTGGTGAGAGTGAGTTTCCGTGTCTGATTCCTGATCTTAGAGAACAAGCTTTCAGGTTTTCACCATTGAGTATATTAACTGTGGTTTGTTGTACATAGCCTTTATTATGTTGAGATATATGTTGATATGTTCCCTTTATAATCCCTTTTGTTGAGAGTTTTTATCATGAATGGATGTTGAATTTTGTCGAATGCTTTTTCAGCATCTGTTCAGATGATCATGTGGTTTTTATCTCTCTTTTTGTTGTATATTGTAGTATATCACATTGATTGATTTGTGGGTATTGTACCATCCTTGGATCCCTGGAATAAACCTCACTTACTCATGAGATGGATGAACTTTTTGATGTATTCTTTATTTGTTTTGCTATTATTTCTTTTGAGGATTTTACCATCTATGTTCTTCAGGGATATTGGTCTGTAATTTTATTTTTCTGTATTATCTTTGGTTTTGGTATTAGAATGATGCTGGCCTCATAGAATTCATTTGGAAGTTTTCTCTTCTCTTTTATTTTTTGGAATACTTAAAGAAGAATGGGTATTAGCTTTTTAAATGTTTGCTAGAATTTACCTGTGAAGCCATCTGGTCCTGACTTTTGTTTGTTGGGAGCTTTTAGATTACCAGTTCATTTTCATTACTGGTTGTTAGTCTGTTCATATTTTTTGCTCCTAACTAGGTCAGTTCTGGAAGGTTGTACATTCCTAGGAATTTGTCTATTTTTTTCTAGGTTATCCAACTTTTTAGCATAAAATTTTTCATAGACTTCTCCTGTAAGTCATTCAATTTTTGTGGTGTCAGTTGTAACTTCTTTTTCATTTCTCACTTTGTTTTTGTGTCCTCTGTCTGTTTTTCTTGATAAGTCTGGCTAGGGGGTTGCATATTTTGTTAATCTTTTTGAAGACCCAGCTCTTGGTTTCATTGATTTTTTTCTATTGTTTTTTATTCTCTATTTTAATTATTTCTGTTCTAATCTTTATTATGCCCCTCCTTCTACTGACTTTGAGTTTCATTTCTTTGTGTATATTGTTTATTTGGAATTATTCTTGTTTCTTGAGGTAGGCCTATATTGTTATGTACTTCCCTCTTAGAACCATTTTTGCTGCATCCCACATATTTCGGACTGTTGTGTTTCTGTTTTCATTTATCTCCATGTATTTAATTTTCCTCTTTGATTTTGTTCATTTGAATTATTTGGAAGCATGTTATTCGGCTTCCATGTGTTTGAGATTTTTTGGTTTTCTTCATTTAATTAATTTGTAGATTCATACCATTGTGGTCTGAAAAGATGCTTGATACAATTTCAATCTTTTTTAATTTATTGAGCTCTTTTTTGTCCTGAATTGTGATCTATTCTGGAGAATATTCCTGGTGCACTTGAAAAAAATTTGTATTCTGCTGCATTTGGGTAGGTTGTTCTGTATATATCTGTTAAGTCCATCTGATCTAATGTGTCATTCAATGCCTCTATTTCATTATTTATTTTCTGTCTGGATGACCTATCCTTTGATGTAAGCAGGGTGTTAAATCCCCTAATATGATTGTGTTGCAGTCTGTTTCTCCTTTTAGGTCTGTTAGTATTTGTTTTTTATATTTAGGTGCTGCTATATGGGTGCATAGATATTTACAACTGTTACATCTTCTTGTTGGAATGATCCCCTCATCGTTATGTAAGTTATGTAATGTCTTTGTTTCTTGTTACTTCCTTTGTTTTGAAGTCTATTTTGTCTGATATGAGTACCGCTACTTCTTTTTTCTCTCATTTATTGCATATCTTCTTCCATCCCTTCTCTCTCAGTCTATGTATATCTTTAGGTCTGAAATGAGTCTCTTGTTGGCAGCATGTAGATGGATCTTGTTTCTTCATGCATTTTGCCACCCTGTGCCTTCTGATTGGTGCATGTAGTCCATTTACATTTCAGGTGGTTATTGATAGGTATGTACTTCTTGCCATTTTGTTGTTTTCTGGTTGTTTATTTAGTTGCTCTCTGTTCCTTTCTTACTTTCTTATATTCTTGTGATTTGACAGTTTTCTTTAGTGTTATGTTTGAATTCCTTTTGTATTTTATTTTTTGTGTAAATATTATAGGCTTTAGATTTCATATGTTCATAGATAAGTTTCCTAAATATATAACAGTGTATATTAAGTTGATGGTCACTCGATTTTGAACACATTCTAAAAGTACTTCTTTTGTCTTTTTCCTCCTCCACACTTTATGTATAAAATGTCACAATCTTCATCTTTTTTGTATCCCTTGACTGATTTTGCATATAGTTGGTTTTACTACTTTTGTTTTTTGAATTTCATACTTGCTTTGCAAGTAATTGGTTTTCTAGTGACTTGATGGTTTTCTTTAATGTTATTCCTGGATTCCTTTTTTTATCTTTTGTGTACCTATTATAGTCTTAAGTTTATGGTTACCATAAAGTTCATAGCTTTCTAAATATAGAACAGTCTATATTAACTTGATGGTTACTTTGCTTCCAGTCATCTGCTATTCATTCCTTCCATTGTGTTTTTCATTTCGGTTATTGTATTCTTTAGCTCTGAATGGCTCTTTTTCATATTTTCTGTCTCTTTGTTATAGTTCTCACTGAGATCAATTCTTTTCCTCAGTTCAGTGAACATCTTTATGACTGTTACTTTCAGTTCTTTATCAAGAGGATTGCTAACCTCTATTTCATTTAGTCCTTTTTCTGGTGTTTTATCTTGTTCTTTCTTTTGAAACATATTTCTCTGCCTCTTCATTTTGTCTCTGTCTCTCTGTTTCCTTTTTGTATTAGATAGATTAGCTATACCTCCTGGTCTTTAAAGTAATAGTTTTATGAAGTGGGCACCTTGTGGTGCCCAGAAGCTCAAGACTCTTTGCTCACCAATGCCTGGTTCTCTTGTAACCAAGCTGTAGTCACTGTTGGTGGGCTCTCAGTGCGGCCCACCTTTCTGCCTGTCTGCCAGCAGTGGCTGATCCTCACAGCTCACTTCTGTGTAACATGAGGCACTTCTGCTATGATTCACTGTGGGTGGGCCCATCCTCTGCCTGTTGGTCAGCAATGGTCAATCACTGCTGGGGCAAGTATGTTGGGTGGGACAGGCACGCTGTAGGGTACTGGGGTTATGCCAGTGGAGCAGGTGGAGAGTTCAGAGCTGGGTCCTATGAGCATCTGGCCAATTGATTTGGAGGAGGGCTAGAAAAGTTGGGAAGTTGGGTCTGCCCTCTGCCTGCTAATCATCAAAATTGGATTACTGCTGGGCTGAATGTGCTGGGCTGGATGGGTACATATGGGAGCACCTCCATGGAGTTGAACCACCAGCAAGGAAGATGAAGCAGTTTGGATCTGTTTTACACAAGTACCCAAACAGTTTTGTTTAAGGAGGGCTGTGAAAGTGACTTCACCTACCCTTTCTCCTCTGTGGAGAGTTTCCTCTGACTCCTGCCCCTCTGGCACATTTCCTGCTGCTGGTAAATCTTAAAAACTGCCACCTCTGTGTTGGGTCTCAGTGGGACTGACATAGTATACCTCTCTTCCACAAGTGGCAGGAGTCTTGGCCTCCCACATTGCTCCAATTCTTCCTGGTGTCCAGCCCCATTAATTACCAAATCTCAATACAATGTGGACTTGTATTCCCATAGCAGATCTCCAGGACCAGGTGTGCTGAGATCCTGAGTGTTTATCCCCTCCCCACTCCTTTCCTCTCCCTCCTGGCTGGCAGAAGGGCTTGGGTACCAATCAATTATGTGTCTTCCCCTTTACCATTTTCAATGTGGCCCCCTCTTCTTCAGCAGGTGTATATGTTCTGAAGTCTTCAGGTTGTTTTCAGGGTTAGTTATATTTTCTGTAGTTGCTTCTTTGGTTTGTACATGGGTGGAGGTTTTCACCTTGTCATCCTACTCCAACATGGTTTTGCTGCTCCCTCTATATTATTTCTTAGAAATCTGAAGAAATCTGAAATCTGAAGTAAATTAAACAGGTGCTAAGAATTGACCAATCTGACTGGTTAAGTGTAGTATTATTCTGTATGCCTTTTTGTGTGCTTGAAATATTTCCTTGAACAACAACAAAAACATGAACAAGGAGATGAAAGAAAGAGATTGTGCTATTGGAAGCTTCACCTTCTCAAAGAGTCAGTATTTCTTCTTTCTCTGTCTTTCCTATGAAATTTTCATTTTCTCAGACCATTTAGCAGGTTGCTCTGTCTTCAATCACAGGTCAGCACAAGCTCACACAATTACTGGACTCATTTGGCTTTGAGCTTAACTCTTTTTGAGAGTAGCAGTGAGCCCTTTCTTTCCTACTGACCACCACTAGGCCACTGTCAGGTGATGGCTAAATAACACTGGTCCCAGAAGATGCTAGTTCCCAGATCACTGCTTCACAACAAATAATCCATAGTCACACCGGTCTCATACTCACATACAAGATTATGCCCAAAACTTTTCATTGATCTTTTCATTTAACATTTGCCTTACTCAGAGGTCTATTTAACACTACTCCCTTTTGCTAACTGCCTTTCAACTATCACAAAGCTGCATATTGGAAATGCTGTGCTCCTTCCTTGGCAGCATCTCACATGCCCAACAGCTTTATCTCCACTTTCCAATATATATTTTAATGAACATGCGTGTCACATTTGTCCTTAAAATTTTTTAGTACTGACAAACTCACATTAGACTGGGATAAATTTGTCTTTCGTAGTGACAAATCTCAAAATTTTCCTTAGAGGTGGAGGATCGGTCTATATTGGTTATTTATATCCTTTGATGTTATGCTCTGGTCATCCTGAATTCCTCTTTTCTTCCAACATAAGTCCACCAATGAGATCAGACATAGATTACGTACTGCCATCACTCAAACTGACCCATACCAGAATGGTCTGAAACTATTTCCTAATACATGGCTCATGAGAGAAGACCTCAATGCAAAGCTAAGAAATAATGGTGTGTTACAGGGGTTTCAGTGGAGGTTTCACTTTTCTTTTTCTATCATCTGAGACCTGAAAATCTTAGCTACAATGCTCATTATCAGCCTACATTAACAATACAAGCCCATGGTGAATGATACCACAGCACAAAGCTTGAGAAAGATGTCTATTTAAATGCCAAGTTATAATTGTTTCTTTCCAATGTTTCTAATTAATATTATCCCTTACCAAATTTCCTAGTTCATGCATCTATATCTGAGCCAGTGCATCTACATTTTCATGGCTTTTAAATTTACCTTCTCTATTTTAATCATCTTACTGGGATCCAGTATATTTAGAATAGTAGAACCAGTGCAATTTCTACCCTGTGTCTTTTTCATCATCTGATAGGTTTAGATTTTCATCCAATGTCTCATAAAGTACCACCCCATTGACTGAAAAACATAAACTTTCACTTTTTTAGGTTAACATTATCATTTTCCACATAATGTGCATCAACACAATTATAGAAGGCAAACCTTGGATTATCTCTTAAGACCTATGTTTTTTGGAGTGACTATTATAAATTAGTTGTGTTCTTGGCAGAGCAAAGTGTATCTTACCAAGGACAAGTTTGAACAGTGTTAGTTCTAGAAGGTCTTCATTCATGGATCTTTGTCTTCTTTATAACTGACTGTTCATCTTGAGTTTGTACTTCTGTATCTATAATGTTCCCTATTTGTGACTTTTAGCTCCTATGCCTGTGTCCACTTCTCTACTGTGGCCAATTGGTAAACCCAATATAGACATTTTTTAATGTAATTATTAGCAGCAGAGGTAACTGAGGGAGGATATTCTAGAGCTGTTGAATGAAGCCTGAAATTCTGCCTTTTTGGTTGGATCCTTTTTGCTTTTTGTCCATCCTTCTTACAGCTGCATACTGGATAATGCAGAAAGGTTCAGACTGTTTAAAAATGCTGAATATATCCCATTTCCACATAAAATCAGAGCAAAGGGCCAAATAGACTGGCTTAAGAGATAAAATATAGCCTACATAGCATACAGTTGTTTAATATTAATATGTCTCAATATAACAAAACTCTTCCTGTTAATCACAAGTATAGGTGATATCATCCAAACTGTTTTCCAGTTAAACAAAATACTCACATGTACCACATGTTCAAGACTCTCCACATACTATCCCACAGACATTTGCTTGCACAATACATAACATTTGCATAGAAGAGTACTCCAAGGCAAGCTCCCAGTAAATAAAGCTGAACTCAAACCTGAACAATAAAACTTTATGTAATTTTTTAGTGAGTCTGATTTATAGACTGACTTTTGGTTTCATCATGCTCACACCAACTAGATGTGAGAATGCAAATTCAGGTAGAACTTACAAAATAGAGTACCTAATAACTGCTAAATTCAGAGAAACAATAAATTCCCAATATAGCTTGCTCCCCACCATGACTGTTATTCTATTTTCCCAACACTTCTGTGATTTTTTTGAGCATTAGCTTCATTCCTTGACTCACAAACATTAGTCACTTATCCTTGCCAGGCACTCTTCTATGCAGTGAAGTTTCAGAGGTTGATTGGACCTACTTGTTACCTGAGTCAACTTGCCCACTGGATGTGACAAACATCATGACCAGGACCACTGAGCTCTTCAAATGGCCCTTAGAGTGTTTAAGACCTGAAAAGAAATGTATTGGTTCCAACACAGGAAAAAGAAAACTGCAAAACTGGAAATAGTAAATGTGAACTCAAATGTCTACAAAACTGTAGCATTATGTCAATTTTATTGTTTAGTTTCATAAACAATAAAAATTGGAGTATCTGTAACATTTGAAAACACTTTGTAGATTAGATTTTCTCACATCACAAAAGTTCCCAAGTAACCACCATTTCTTATTGGTGAGAAATCTAAGCCAATTTTAAATTCAATGAGGTACTTGTAGCCAAATATTTTCAAAAAGCAAAATTATAACAATCCTTTTGAAATGTTTTTACACCAGGAAGATTATATTCAATAAGAGATATTGAAGCATTTTGGTTTGTACAAAAGTTGTGAAGTAGGAGATTAAAGATGGCAGTGTGAGAGGAGAGACAAAGGCTTCCTCCTAAAACTGGACAGAATCAGAAAATATAGTTGGCGCAACTAATCCTGAGAGAGCAACAGGAAAGAGGATGGCGCCAGACTGCACACACATGGGGAAAAAAGCAGACCACACCGAACGGGGTAACATACCAGAGCTGTGGCTCACTGGGACCTGAACCCTTCTCCCACCCCAGCTTACCAGCGGGAGGAAGAGAAATGGAACAGGGAGGGAGTGGAAGGCTTGGGACTACTGAACACCTAGCTTCGGAGATCTGTGCTGGGAGCACAAACCTATATTTCGCGGTGCTTTCATCATACTCTTCTGATTACGGTGTTGGAAAGCTGGGACAAGCGGAGTTCCTGGGGAGACTGGGATTCCAGCTGCTTGTGGAAAGCAGGGACCCATATCCTGCTGCCCCAAGACAAAAGCTTATAACTGTGTGCTCGGTCCACTGGTTCAGGCACTGGAGACTGGCACAGCAACTGGCAAGCGGGAAAGAGCTCTTTCCTCCCCCCAAGCACCAATACTGCTCCCCTGTGAACCCTGACATTGCTTCAGGGGCTGAGCAGCTCCAGAATAGAGATTCTGGACACTAGAGGGCGCCATATACAAATATGAAACGCCAAAGGAACCTGGTCCAGAGTAAAATTAATATAACTCCGGAGAAAGACTTAAATGACATGCACCTTAAGGCTCTTCTTGAAAGGGAGTTCAAAATAAAAATCATTAAGATGCAAATGGAGGTACAGAACGATATACAAGAACTCAGGAATAAATTCAGGTCAGAGATCCAATCACTGAAGACCACGAAGGAGGGTATTAAAAGCAAGTTGGATATGGTGGAGGAGACGATAAATTAAACAGAAAATAGAGAAGAGGAACGCAAAGAAGCTGAGGCACAGAGAGAAAAAAGGATCTCTAAGAATGAAAGAATATTGAGAACTGTGTGACCAATCCAAGCTGAACAATATTTGCATTATAGGGATACCAGAAGAAGAAGAGAGAGAGAAAGGGATAGAAAGTGCTTTTGAGGAAGTAGTTGCTGAAAACATACCCAATATGGGAAAGGAGATAGTCTCTCAGGCCATGGAGATCCACAGATCTCCCAACACAAGGGACCCAAGGAAGACAACACCAAGACACATAGTAATTAAAATGGAAAATATCAAGGATAAGGACAGACTGCTAAATGCAGCCAGAGGCAGAAATAAGATCAAATACAAAGGAAAGCACATCCGGCTGACATGAGACTTCTCAGCAGAAACCTTACAGGCCAGAAGGGAGTGGCATGATGTATTTAATGCCATGAAGCAGAAGGACTTGGAACCAAGATAACTTTATCCAGAAAGACTATCTTTTAAATTTGAAGGAGGGATTAAACAATTTCCAGATAAGCAAAAGTTGAGAGAATTTACCTCCCACAAACCATCTGTACAGTCTACTTTGGAGGGACTACTATAGATGGAAGTGTTCCTAAGGTTTAATAGCTGTCACCAGAGGTAATAAATCCACAGTAAAGGAAGTACAACAGCTAAATACTAAGCAAATGCAAAATTATATTAACTATCCCCTAAGTCAATCAAGGGATAGACAAAAAGTACAGAATATGATACCTAATATATAAAGAATGGAGGAAGAAGAAAAAGGAGGAGAAACAGTAAAGAACCTTCAGATTGTGTTTGCAACAGCATACTAAGTGAGGTAAGTTAGAGTCTAAGATAGTAAGAAATTAACCTTGAACCTTTGGTAACCACGAATCTAAAGCCTGCAATGGCAATAAGTACATATGTTTCAATAATCACCCTAAATGTAAATGGACTGAATGCACCAATCAAAAGATATACAGTCACTGAATGGATAAAAAAAACAAGACCCATCTATACGCTGCTTACAAGAGACTCACCTCAAACACAAAGATATGCACAGACTAAAAGTCAAGGGATGGAAAAAGATATTTCACGCAAACAACAGGGAGAAAAAAGCAGGTGTTGCAGTACTAGTATCAGACAAAATAGGCTCCAAAACAAAGAAAGTAACAAGAGGTAAAGAAGGACATTATATAATGATAAAGGGCTCAGTCCAACAAGAGGATATAACTATTATAAATATATATGCACCCAAAACAGGAGCACCAGCATATGTAAAACAAACACTAACAGAACTAAAGGAGGAAATAGAATGCAATGCATTCATTTTAGGAGACTTAAACACACCATTCACTACAAAGGACAGATCCACCAGGCAGAAAATAGGTAAGGACATAGAGGAACTGAACAGCACACTAGAACTGATGGACCTAATAGACATCTACAGAACTCTACATCCAAAAGCAACAGGATACACATTCTTCTCAAGTGCACATGGAACATTCTGCAGAATAGACCACATACTAGGCCACAAAGAGAGCCTCAGTAAATTCCAAAAAATTGAAATGCTACCAACCAACTTTTCAGACCACAAAGGTATAACACTATAAATAAATTGTACAAAGAAAGCAAAAAGGCCCACAAACACATGTAGGCTTAACAACATGCTCCTAAATAATCAGTGGATCAATGACCAAATTAAAATAGAGATCAAGCAATATATGGAAACAAATGACAACAACACAAAGCCCCAAATTCTGTGGGACGCAGCAAAAGCAGTCTTAAGAGGAAAGTATATAGCAATCCAGGCATATTTAAAGAAGGAAGAAAAATCCCAAATGAATAGTCTAACATCACAATTATCAAAATTGGAAAAAGAAGAACAAATGAGGCCTAAAGTCAGCAGAAGGAAGGATGTAATAAAGATCAGAGAAGAAATAAATAAAATTGAGAGGAATAGAAAAATAGAAAAAAATCAATGAAACCAAGAGCTGGTTCTTTGAGAAAATAAACAAAATAGATAAACCTCTAGCTAGACTTATTAAGAGAAAAAGAGAATCAACACACATCACAGAATCAGAATCAAGAAAGAAAACATCATGACGGACCCCACAGAAATACAAAGAATTATTAGAGACTACTATGAAAACTTCTATGCTAACACACTGGAAAACCTAGAAGCAATGGACAAATTCCTGGAAAAATACAACCTTCCAAGACTGACTCAGAAAGAAACACAAAATCTAAACAGACCAATTACCAGCAATGAAATTGAAGCGGTAATCAAAAAACTATCCAAGAACAAAACCCCCGGGCCTGATGGATTTACCTCGGAATTTTATCAGACATACAGAGAAGATATAATACCCATTCTCCTTAAAGTTTTCCAAGAAATAGAAGAGGAGGGAATACTCCCAAACTCTTCCTATGAAGCCAACATCACCCTAATACCAAAACCAGGCAAAGACCCCACCCAAAAAGAAAACTACAGACCAATATCCCTGATGAACGTAGATGCAAAAATAATCAACAAAATATTAGCAAACTGAATTCAAAAATACATCAAAAGGATCATACAACATGACCAAGTGGGGTTCATCCGAGGAATGCAAGGATGGTACAACATTCGAAAATCCATCAACATCATCCACCACATCATCAAAAAGAAAGACAAAAACAACACGATCATCTCCATAGATGCTGAAAAAGCATTCGACAAAATTCAACATCCATTCATGATAAAAACTCTCAACAAAATGCATATAGAGGGCAAGTACCTCAACATAATAAAGGGCACACATGATAAAAACACAGCCAGCATCATGCTGAACAGTGAGAAGCTGAAAGGTTTTCCTCTGAGGTCGGGAACAAGACAGGGATGCACACTCTCCCCACTGTTATTCAACATAGTACTGGAGGTCCTAGCCATGGCAATTAGACAGAACAAAGAAATACAAGGTATCCAAATTGGTAAAGAAGAAGTCAAACTGTCACTATTTGCAGATGACATGATATTGTACATAAAAAACTCTAAAGACTCCACTCCAAAACTACTAGAACTGATATTGGAATACAGCAAAGTTGCATGATACAAAATTAACACACAGAAATCTGTGGCTTTCCTATACACTAACAACGAGCTAATGGAAAGAGAAATCAGGAAAACAATTCCATTCACAATTGCATCAAAAAGAATAAAATACATAGGAATAAACCTAACCAAGGAAGTGAAAGACCTATACCCTGAAAACTATAAGACACTCTTAAGAGAAATTGAAGAGGCCACTAACAAATGGAAATTCATCCCATGCTCTTGGCTAGGAAGAATTAATATCATCAAAATGGCCATCTTGCCCAAAGCAATGTACAGATTTGATACAATCCCTATCAAATTACCAACAACATTCTTCAACGAACTGGAACAAATACTTCAAAAATTCATATGGAAACACCAAAGACCCCGAATAACCAAAGCAATCCTGAGAAGGAAGAATAGAGTGGGGGGGCATCTCGCTCCCCAACTTCAAGCTCTACTACAAAGCCACAATAATCAAGACAGTTTGGTACTGGCACAAGAAAAAAGCCACAGACCAGTGGAACAGAATAGAGACTACAGATATTAACCCAAACATGTATGGTCAATTAATACACAATACAGGAGCCATGGACATACAATGGGGAAATGACAGTCTCTTCAACAGATGGTGCTGGCAAAACTGGACAGCTACATGTAAGAGAATGAAACTGCATCACTGTCTAACCCCATACACAAAAGTAAATTCAAAATGGATCAAAGACCTGAATGTAAGTCATGAAACCATAAAACTGTTAGAAAATAACATAGGCAAAAATCTCTTGGACATAAACATGAGCGACTTCTTCATGAACATATCTCCTGGGGCAAGGGAAACAAAACCAAAAATGAACGAGTGGGACTATATCAAGCTGAAAAGCTTATGTACAGCAAAGGGCACCATCAATAGAACAAAAAGGTACCCTACAGTATGGGAGAATATATTCATAAATGACAGGTCTGATAAAGGGTTGACAGCCAAAATAGATAAAGAGCTCACGCACCTCAAGAAACAAAAAGTAAATAACCCAATTAAAAAATGGGCAGAGGAGATGAACAGACACTTCTCCAAAGAAGAAATTCAGATGGCCAACAGACACATGAAAAGATGCTCCACATCACTAGTCATCAGAGAAATGCAAATTATCACCACGAGATATCACCTCACACCAGTAAGGATCGTCACCTTCCAAAAGACAAACAACAAGAAATGTTGGCATGGTTGTGGAGAAAGGGGAACCCTCCTACACTGTCGGTGGGAATGTAAATTAATTCAACCATTGTGGAAAGCAGTATGGAGGTTCCTCAAAAAGCTCAAAATAGAAATACCATTTGACCCAGGAATTCCACTCCTAGAATTTACCCTAAGAATGCAGCAGCCCAGTTTGAAAAAGACAGATGCACCCCTATGTTTATCGCTGCACTATTTACAATAGACAAGAAATGGAAGCAACCTAAGTGTCCATCAATAGATGAATGGATAAAGAAGATGTGGTCCACATGCAGAATGGAATATTATTCAGCCATAAGAAGAAAACAAATCCTACCATTTGTAACAACATGGATGGAGCTAGAGGGTATTATGCTCAGTGAAATAAGCCAGGCAGAGAAAGACAAGTACCAAATAATTTCACTCATATGTGGAGTATAAGAACAAAGAAAAAGTGAAGGAAGATAACAGCAGCAGCAGAATCACAGAACCGAAGAATGGACTATCAGTTACCAAAGGGAAAGGTACTGGGGAGGATGGGCGGGAAGCGAGGGATAAGGACGGCGAAAAAGAAAGGGGGCCTTACAATTGGCATGTATAATGTGGGAGGGGGGCATAGGGAGGAATGTGCAACACAGAGAAGACAAGTAGTGATTCTATGGCATCTTGGTGCACTGATGTACAGTGACTGTAGTGGGGTTTCTGGGGGGGACTTGGTGAATGGGGGAGTCTAGTAAACATAATGTTCTTCATGTAATTGTAGATTAATGATAACAAAATGAAAAGAAAAATGTTTAGGAAACATGAAAATCAAAAGTTGTGAAGTAGAGTCTCCAAAAGTAAGAAAACAGAGAGTCCTGCAGAGATATCTTAGTGTAAACTTGGCTCTAACCTTCAAGAGACTCATGGGCCTCAGGCAAGCCTGATGGCTTTCTAACAGTTTGTTTCAGCCCTCTAAAAAGATCTTGAAAACGGATATACTGCCTTGTATATTTTTAAGTTGGCTTCTGAAGTTTTTCATCATGTTTAAATAGTTTCAAAGGATGTCACTTTCAGCACACTGTAAACATTTCAATTCAACTGTCACACCATTCTTATAAATCCACCCAATGGTATCTAAATACCATAGATATTTGGCCACCATAGATTTTATGACATTTCTCCTTGATCTGGATTTACATTCCACTTCTCCCACAGAATTTTATCTTAATGAAATACTTTTTATGTTTGACATAATTTCTTGATCACCCCCATCATACTTCTGATTAACAAAAAATATATATATAAAGTGAAAATAATTTTTTAAACTCCCCGTACCATAAGTCTCTAAGTGATGCCGGGGTTCTTGTTCACGAAGCCGAAGAATGAGCTTCACAAACACTCAGGGTAGGAGAGCAAGGTACAGGCTTTTATTTAGAGATAAAGTCAGAAGACAGAGCTCCCGGCTTATGCCAGGAGGGGACAAGAGAGCCCGTGGTTGGCTCATTGTCTAGGGGTTTTATGCACGGTTGAGGATTTTCAGGAATGAGGGTAAAGGGTTAGGGGTGCAGAATTGTTGAGTGGTCCCAGAATGCTCATTCTTGATGAGTAACAGAAGAAATTTTCTGCTCTGATTCTTTCTCAAGATAGCAGTTTCCCTCTGGGAGTATGCCAATTAAGACCGCCTACCCTGCCGCCAAGGTGGGCTGGGTTGTTGCCTGTTTGCTGAAGTAAGTTAAGAATCTTACTTCATAACTTCTTGGGCTGTTTATAGTTGGGCTTGCTTACTAAATTAGTCTTTTTCCTCCTAGGTTGCAGATTCCTTGGTTAGGATCAGAGAAGGAAATATAGCACATAGGTACAGTTAAAATAAGCTGAGCCTTTTAGCAGGCTAAGGTAAATTTTACAGTGTCATGATTTATATTGATACAGTGAAGTCTAGTGTTATGCTGAGACACTTTTCTTTCTCTGCAGAACACTCAAACATTACAGGTCAAGTTGCTGCTGGCCTTTTGAGCTTTAATTGATCTCACTGAAGATGTCTATATTCCTAGTCTCATATCTTTACCCTAGAGAATTAGTGTGACTCTGACTTTGCATAATGCCTAACACAGAGTTTCAATAGGGACTCTTTGCATGTTGCTACATTGTTCTGATGGTAATTATCTTGCTCTTCTTTTTCTCCGGAGGCCCTGACTCTACTCTGCCTAATACCACAGTCCCTGTCTCATAAGTATTAAGTTTTTCTTCAAGATTGAGTTATTATTATAACAATTAGTAGTATGTAATTTATAAAAATAATATAAATTACAAATTTGAGAAAAATAGGATAAAATGTATAATTTTATTGGAAATGTATATGGATTTAAGCACTAAGATGTAAACGAGTAGATGGGAATTAAAGAAGGTTTTGTTGTAATAATGTCACTCAATTCTTTTGAACTCCTTATAAATTATATGCTAAAAATCACATACTGGTCCATCATCAAAATTATACATAAGGATTTTCCAGCTGCCAACTCCATTAGGTCCTTTTTTCCATTTTGTTAAAAGCAAAGAATAAGGAAGCATCTGGTTCACAAGAGGATTTATTTCCTAGTAATTCAATCACTCAGTTTCTCAACACTAAAACCAGTATTGGGAATATCCCCAACAAAAGGTTTTTGACACTTCAGGGGAAGGGCACTAGAGTAACATTTTAGATTGGTGTGAGGTCTGCCCTTCTTTTGTAAAGAGAGAGAAAGAGGATTGTGAAAGGGAAGATGGAAAAGGAAAGATTAATATTCAGGCAGATCAATTTTAGAAAAGAATAAATATTGAAGTTTAGGATCTGGAAATTAATTCTTTTAAAACTGTCTGCTCCCATGAACCCCTTGTAAGGTCTTTGTGTGCCACCAGGAGTAACCACACCCCAATTTGAACGGTATTAACCTAATGTAATCAATGTAACTTCCAGATGATCAATACACTGTTAAGGAAAATACATTTGGTTTTCCAAAGCATTCTCTCATGGATTTGCTCCTTGCCACTGCCCAGGGAGATACTGATGGCTGGAAGGATTATGAACAACTGTGGGAGATAACAAATCTGTGGCTCAAAGGTAAGGAATAGTTATTTGTCCAAAAAGGCACAGCCAGTGATTTCAATCCCCTATCTCCATTGTCATAACTTTTGGGGCCACTCCACATTCCCTCTCATGCTCCTGTCCTAATTAGGCATCAGCAAGTACTTACTAAAAACTTATTGGGTGATCAACATCATTCCAAGCAGCCCTATCCTCTGTCCTTTCCTTTTCCACAAAACCTTTCACTCTAGTCATCTAACTCCCCCAAAGTTAATTTGCTGACACTTATTGAGCATTCATTGTCAGTTCTTTATATAGTGTATCTCATTTAAGCACCATAATGGGGTAGGTATTATTTTTACACTGTTTTAAGGGTCTGGCCTTAAAACTGGGGCTTCCTGTCAATCCTAGGTGAGATAATATTTTTATTTTTCACTACACTGAAATAGAAATTACAAAACACCAGACCAAGGCTAGGTAGTGTATTCCACTCTGCTTTTGTTCTCTAATTTTGGCAATTCCATGTATTACCCCTATTCAAACCTTTTGTCTTGAGATACTCAGTCTCAGGCCCCAGATGTCGTTGTATATGTCATTCTGACTTGGAAAAAGAAAGCACAGTTTCATATTCAACCTGTGTCTGAGCCCCAGCTGACCCAAGGCAGAAATGTTCAAAGTGGCCACACAAGGCTGTGAAATTTGTGCACAGTACAAAGTTGCCAAGTCAAAAGGACAAGTGGGGCCTGAAATCCAGGATATGCTCCACTTGTCAAGTCCCACCCTTGCAGGGTTGCAGCCACCCAGAAAGAAGACCCCTTCTTAATTCATCTACTTGAACAGATCACCTTTCTCTTATGTATACAAGGGTATCCTATGGGCTACCAAATATCCTGATAATGTTCTGTCTCTGCTGATTCACTGTCACAGTTATGTAAACAATGTGTAATGATTTTCAGTTTTAGAATCAAACTATATGCAAAGGCTGGTAGTCTTAGTTATGCTTATGGAACAGAATAGAAATGTTATCAAATTGAAAATGTAACAGCAAAAGAATGACTTTCAAAAGGTGAGAAGTGGAAAGCAAAACTAAATATCTTCATCTTATGTAGAGGGAGTTGAAATACTGATTACAGTGATGAAACAAACATAATTGAATTAGTCTTTTAACTCAAGAAGTTAGAAAACAGAACAAAAAAATAAATAAGGAAGTAGATGGACAGATCAGTAAAAAGAATCACAACATAAATTAATTTGTTGAAAAATTAAGAAATAGTGGTATGGAATTCATAGTTATAATGGTAACCAGAAGAATAACAAAAAATAATTTATCTATGCTACATCTCCTCTGTACAGCCTAGGCCCCAGGGCACATCCTCCCACTGAGTTTTTTGACACCCTTCTCCTCTCCACTAAATTCCCACCAGCCCCCTGCCCTGGGCAGGCCAAACAAGACAGGAACCCCTCCCTGTTTTTCTCTAATTCTATATCATTATCTTTATTTTCAGTCTCTTTGTTTTCTTTCTATTATCTCTTTATTCTCTGTACTGTTATTCTCTGTATTTTTATTTTTTCAATCTTTTTATCACTCTTTATATCTCTGTTGCTCTTTCCCTTCTCTATGTATCTTTCTATAACTCTGTTTCTGCTTTTGTGATTCCTTCCTTACAGGCTCCAAACCCACACATGGCCCCCCTATTTTTAAAAAGAAAATACCTCTCTCTGTACTATGCATACCTCACCAGCATCTTCATCTCACCCAACCTCAACCCATAGCACAGTCACACTTCTCACAAGAGGAATGTGTACTTTGGGGCTTGGCCTTCTCATATCATATACCTTTTAACCCTCATCCCACTGCATGTAACCTCATCTGATCTCTCTGTTCATACTCAAGGGCTCCTTGCTCTATTCCCCAGTAGTTCTTCCTGAGTGACCCTCTCTTCCTACCTCTTTTCTCTTTTCTCCCTCTTTCCCTCTCTTTACCCTTCCCCCTTTTACTTACATCTCTTAACTCTGTCTCCCCATCCCCCAACATCTGCCCTGAACCCCCTGATAAAATTTCTCAAGACCAGACCAGAATCTCCTTTTCTTCTCTCCTCTCCTTACTCTGCACAATCACCCTGGATAAACTCATTTACCCTGTTTCAACCACCAGCCCCAGACATATTCTTACTCCTTCAGAATGTGAGGAAGCTACAGTCTGAAAAATACACACCACAGGACTTTCTCCCCACAATTTGAGGGAATCATGAGCCTTGAATGCCTGTCCATGGCCACAGGAGCACTTTGTGAGCTCTTCCTCTGAAACCCTGTCTTCCTGTGGTTGCCAGAACATCACTGACTCCTACATTCTCCGACTTCTCTTGACAACACCCTCTCAGGCTTACTGCTAGCATATTCCTCTGCCTCTTGTTTCCCCTTAAACACTAGTATTCTCAGGCCCTGACTTCTCCCTCTCCAAATACCCTGAGAGAGGTCTTGCCATTTTTATCTCTGGCTTGGTAGAGGAGAAGCCCATAGGAGATGAGCAGGAAATTCTTGTGGCAAGTGTAAGTCAGGAGCATGGGACAAACAGCCTAGCTGGAGATAAAGCCCGGTTGCCACCTCCTGAAACCAAAGAAACGGCTGCAGACACAAGACATCAAATATATGTCCTGCACCTCAATGATTTCATATCTTTCATCCCATACTGACTTTATCAAGGTACCCTAAATGTGCTATACTCAGCTTTTCTCAATAAATTATAAATATTCAGCAATTAGAGTGGCTCCTAAATCACTTAAATGGTGACACTATGAAAAATCCTACTTCTATAAATAGAGACAATCTAAAGATTGTCCAGATAATCCTTTATGGTCTCCTATGCTGGATTGGCTGAGAGAAGACCAAAAGGGGTGACTGCGTATTGAAAGTACTTATATTACATATTCAAGAAAGGAAAAGACTGTTCTTTGGCCAAAGTCCCAAGTTGTGAACAAGTAACTACCATTAATTAGTGATAATTTTGAATCCTAACACATGTTCTAAAAGTCAGCCAATCAGCAATAGCCCCATTTGAGTGACCGCACTTCTGAGAGTCAGTAGCAAATCAACAACAGGCCTAAACTTCTGAAAGTTAATCCCAGAAGCACCTAGTCCTGAAACTTAGCCAATCAGTGATAAACCCTTTCAGTCAGCCAATTGGTGAGAACCCCATGCTCTTAGGCAACAACTAATCAGCAAGCACCTGTACTGAAAGTCAAAGGGCCACAGCAGCCTTACTTGAGTGACAGCAGGAACACTCAGAAAGTCCTTCAGTGCCTCCACACTTGCGCTTCTCTACATCTGCCAATCCCTGCACACCAGGCTCCCCAACACCTTCCCAAACGTCTGGCTTCCTTCTGGAAAACTACACCTTACAAATGTAACTTTCCAAGGCAGGCAAACAGGAAGCTCATCTATTTTTTCACCAGATTCAAGCTTAATTTATTGTTAGTTCACAAGTTCACAACTCTTTCAACAGCTCAACTCCTATTTACAGTTAGTTATGAGTTTGGATTAGAGTGGCACATTTCAATTCTTGTGGTGGTTGGTATTTTTTAAATTTGTGTATATTTGAATACCAAATGCTGAAATCCCTAAATGTCAAAACACAAGTGTAAATTTCATGATAAATTTGGTGAGTGGACATTTATTAAATGAGGAAAAAGTTCTCTTGAAGATGCTTTTGTAGTATGCTCAATATGAGAAATGGTGAAATGTCAGATATAAACTAGCATATAATAGCTAAGCAAAAGAAATGCATGACTTCTTCAACTAATACCAAAGAACGTGATAAAATAACAGGTATTTTAAAGTTTTGAGTTTTAAAACTCAAATGAAGATAAGTCACCACAGAAGTTGTAATGGCCTTCTACTGTGTATATCACCATCAGTCTTTCAACCCTAATGATGGTTTGAACATACTCCTACCAGAAGTATTTTCTGATTCCAAAATTGAATAAAAAATGTCAAGTGCCAGTATGAAATATACTGCAATAATCTAAAATGTAATAGTGCCATTTAATATTACAGAGATTATCAATCATTTAAATTCCTCATGTTTTACAGCAAAACAACTGATGCATGGAATCACAATGCAGAGAAACTTTGCTTTGCTTGTGCAATATTTTTCCTGGGATAAAGGCTTGAGAGTAAAATCCCTTCCCGATCAAATTTCAGAAACAAGAGCAAATATTTGCAGACTCTTACTGAGTTAGAAGTTAATGAGAAAAAAAATGTACTTCTTTTGGTGAAGAAAATATAAACATAAACTTTGGTGAGTGTTTGCATAAAGGTGCAGACAATATTCAAAGTTGGAGTAAAGCATGAGTGGTTCTAGGAAAGCTTCCCTGCTCATATTCTGCATAATGATGCTAGGTAATATCTGATGTCATTTCTATCGACACTGAAGTAACTATGAAATTGATATCTTAATTTGGCATCTATACTATTCAAACAGAGCAATTAAAGGATTTTTAAAACTTTGCTGGCATCAAGTATTCTTCAATTTTCATAAATTAAAAAATTCTGTGGCTCTCTTTAGCACATATAGTTGATAGAAACCAGTTTAATTGAAACACTTAAATCACACTTTAATTCTGAAGGAAAGAGCACCAAAATTCTTGAAGACTATTTTAATAACCCATTGAGTGAATCATACTTAATACTTATTTCTCATTCATGGTTGTCATTAGCAATGGGATTGCAAATTAAAGAAGAGCTATATTATTGTTATAAACACTGTTTAAAGGGACTTCATTGCATTGAAATGATGGGAAAATCCCTTTAAACATCAAGGTTATTCTTAAAAGAGACATTATTGATAATGAGGGAAAAAACTCTGACTTGGAGTGGAGAATTATGGCACTTAACATGATTATCTTTTGAAATGGATTTCACCCCTGAATAATCTGATTCTTATACATGGATGTTACCAAATATTCTAGCATGGGAACAAGTGGGTACACCATGTTCAGTTTTGAAGTGGGAATGAAAATTGATGATAATGGGGTTTTTTTTTGTCAGTGGACAGTTTATAAAAATCATTTGTCCAGAAATGCAATGCTTATGAGAAAAATTAAAGAAGACAGAAATAAATGAAAATCTATACCAAGCTCATAGATATGAAGAACTAATATTGTCAAAATGACCATCCTTCCCAAGGCAATTTACAGATACAGTGCAATTCCTATCAAAATACCAATGGCATTTTTCAGTGAACTAGAGCAAATAATCCTAAAATTCATGTGGAACCACAAAAGACCCTGAACAGTCAAAGCAATCCTGAGAAAAAAGAACAAAACTGGAGGTATTAAGCTCCCTGACTTCAAGCTATACTACAAAGCCACAGTAATCAAAACAGTATGTTTCTGGCACAAGATCAGATCCATAGATAAATAGAACAGAATAGAAACTCCAGGTATAAAACTATGCATATATGGTCAATTAATACATGATAAAGGAGCCATGAATATACAAAGGGGAAAAGACAGCCTCTTCAATAACTGGTATTGGGAAAAATGGACAGTTACATGTAGGAAAATAAAACTGGATTACTGTCTAACTGCATACAAAAAAGTAAACTCAAAATAGATGAAGCACCTAAATGTAAGACATGAAACCATCAAACTCTTAGAAGAAACCATAGGCAAAAATCTCTTGAACATAGCCATGAGCATTTTTTTCCTGGAGACATCTTCTCAGGAAATGGAGACAAAATCAAAGTGAGCACGTGGGACTACCAAACCAAAAAACTTCTGTATAGCAAAGGACACCATCAGCAGAACAAAAAGGCAACCTATGGTATGGGAGGATATATTCATAAACAATTTATATGACAAGGGATTAACATCCAAAATATATAAAGAACACATATGACTCAACACCAAAACCCAACTAAAACATGGGTGGAGGACCTGAACATTTTTCCAAAGAAGAAATTCAGATGGCCAACATGCATATGAAAATTTGCTCTTCATTGCTAATCATCAGGGAAATACAAATCAAAACCACAATAGATATCCCCTCACACTAGTTGGAATGGCCACCACACAAAACGCAAGAAATAAGTGCTGGTGAGGATGCAGAGAAATGGGAAGTTACACTGTTAGTGGGAATGTAAATTGGCCCAGCCACTGTGGACAGCAGTATGGAGGTTCCTCAGAAAACTAAAAATAGAAATACCATTCAACCCAGTAATTCCACTTGTAGGAATTTACCTGAAGAGAACAAAATCTCTGATTCAAAAAGATATATGCACCCCTATGGGTTTTTTTTTGGGGGGGGGGTTTAGGTTTTTTTGCTGCATTATTTGCAATAGCCAGATATGGAAGCAACCCTCAATTGATGACTGGATAAAGAAGATCTGGTACATATACACCATGGAATATTATTCAGCCATAAAAAAGAAAGAAATCCTGCCATTTATGATAACAGTGATGGATCTAGAAGGTATTATGCTCAGTGAAATAAGCTGGGCAGAGAAAGACAAATACCATATGATTTCACTTATTTGTGGAATATAAAAACAAAATGAACACAATAGCAGTAGCATCACAGACACTGAGAAGTGACTGGTCGTTACCATAGGAGAGGGGCTGTGGTGGGTGGGCAGGGAGGGTGAGGGGGATAAAGGAGCAGAAACATTCTCAATCATAACATAAAGTTGTTCACAGGGATGATAGAGTACAAAGAATATAGTCAGTGACTCTGTAGCATCTTCCTATGTTGACAGTAACTGCACTAGTGGTTTACTAATATGGATTAATAATATGGATATTTAATAATATGGGTAACTGTTGATCTACTGTGCTGTATACTTGAAACCAATACAAGATTATATATCAACTACACTGGAATTAAAAGAAAGAAATGCAATGTAATGATGAAGAATGGAAAAGAAAGTTATGAAAGATGCTTTTCATATGCTTCAACAAATGAAATTTGAAAAGCAATTCTTATATTTGTTATGCAGGCACATGTTCAATATGTTAGGGATAGTTCAGTTCAGTGATGCAGGGAAATCAGTGGACAAAGTGAGGAAGGAATTCATTAAAGTAAGAGTGTTAGGGAATGACAGAAGAGAATAATAAAGGAAGTTCATTGAACAGTCACTCAGCATGGGGCACAACCCCTGATAACTCCATAAGCCAGGGTCACCTGGTGTCCAGTGTCTGCTTGGATCTGCAAGGCATGGGAACTGAGTCCCTACCACCCCAGGCTCTGGGGGAGCTGCAGAGCACTGGATGGAGTGAGATTTTGTTGTGCGAACTACCTATAGGTGAAGAAGGGAGACTTTCAGGCAGGTCACTAAAGAATATGACTGTAAACTGCAGTTCCCAGTCACCAGGTCACGGTAATTTGCAAACCCAGGTCTGACCTCTCAGCAGCCCCTCCTTACTGGTCTGAGATAGGATAGAGTGAAGGTTAAAGCCAGAATTCAGAGGATTAGAATGACAAAGCAAAGTAATAAAACACTTACTACTGGAGAGGTGCAGAGAAAATGCGTTTAAGTGAGACAATGCGTTTAAGTTTATTTAAGGCAAAAGGAGTACACTTGGAGAAAGAGGGGTGTGGGCTGCCCTGGAAAAGAGGCACCTCTGAAAGGTTGGGAAAAGATTAAAAGGATACACACCTAGGAAGTGCGGGTGACCCCAGGGAGAGGAACGCTCCCTGAAAGGTTAAAAGGAGAGAGTTTAAAGTTAAAAGATTATGCACTTAGAAAGTGTGGGCAACCTCAGAGTGGAGCACCCCAAAAGGCTGGGGATTCCCCCTTTTAAGGATTCTTTAGGAATGTGACTAAGGGCTAGGGGTACAGACTTGTTAAGTGGTGTTTGAATACTTACTTAACACAAGGAACTACCTGCTCTGATTTCTCCCTGGGATACCAGCATCTTGGACTGGGAGCATATCAAACAGCTTGCCTGCCCAGCCCCCAAGGTGGGCTGAGTTATTGTCTGTTTGCTAAAGAGTAAATTAAGAATCTTACACTTTTAACTTCCTCAGTATTAAAATAGAATCTTTAAGATGGAATCCTTACTGCCTTTCACTATCTGATTTATGCTGGGCCTGCATGCTAAATTAGTTGCCTAGGTTACAAACTGCCTAATTAGGGCCTGAAGGAGAAAAAAACAGCATGTAAGTAAAGGTAAAAAAGTAAACTGGGCCTGCATGATTAACACAATAAAGATATGGGCTATGCTGAGGGACCTTCCTTTTTCGGGGGAATATTCAAAAATTCCAGGCCAAGTTGCGCTTGGCTTTTTGAGATTTAATTGATTAATTTTGGGTCGTTTTCTCTTTTCTACCCCGCTCTTATCTATTTTCCTGCCTAACAAGTATACAGGCTCATAATATCAGTGCTAGCATGTTTTTTCATTAAACAATGTTTCAGTGAACAAAATAAAGTAGATGTGATCAGTGTAGAAACTATGTAACACTGTAAAATAGAACATAGACCATAACTGCACATAATTTTATAAACAAATTCTTCAAAACTAGAAACTGTTAAGGAAAGCCAACTCATCACAGAAATTAAATTAAAGAAAAGCGTATGTAACAGATACTTATAACTTATTTCAGATAAACAACAAATAGTTTTTTAGTATTATATGTTGAAAGGAAAGGAGCGACACACAGCAGCAATTCACCGGAGAGTTCCACTTTATTAGGGAAAGGTGCTGGGTTATATAGGAAGGGGCATAGGGTGATTGTGGTGTTACTTCTACGGGGCTGGTGGGTGTTGGCTAGGTGCTGGGATTGGGAGGGGGACAAGAGGTGATTGGGCTTCAGGTGGCGCCGGCGGGAACCGAGGACCCTGAAGAGAAGCCGGAAGTTTGCCATCTTACTGGTGGGGGCCCTTCATATGTCCTATACAATATTTTTCTTTTATCTCAGTGTACATATACATAGTCAATTAGAAGTCAAATTTAGCTGGTTAGCTTGTATTTTAAAAATAATTTTTTTAATTCATTTTATCATTAATCTACAATTACATGAAGAACATTATGTTTACTAGACTCCCTCCTTCATCAAGTCCCCCCCACATACCCGATTACAGTCACTGTCCATCAGCATAGTAAGATGCTGTAGAATCACTACTTGTCTTCTCTGTGTTGCACATCCCTCCCATGCCCCACCCCCACATTATACATGCTCATTGTAATACCGCCTTTCTTTTTCCCCACCCTTATCCCTCCCTTCCCACCCATCCTCCCCAGTCCCTTTCCCTTTGATAAGGCATCTGTCTTTTTCAAACTGGGCTGCTGCATTCTTAGGATAAATTCCTAGAAGTGGAATTCCTGGGTCAAATGGTATTTCTATTTTGAGCTTTTTGAGGAACCTCCATACTGCTCTTCACAATGGTTGAACTAATTTACATTCCCACCAACAGTGTAGGAGGGTTCCTCTTTCTTCACAACCTTGCCAATGTTAGGCTGGAGGAAGGAAAAACAAGACATGCCAACAGAACAGAGAGATGCCATAAAAGGAGAACAGACCAGACCCCAAGGTCTGTGCCTTATATGGAAAGGGGACAGCTCTTCCTGAATTCCATCCTTCTGATGTGCCAACTAAGATCCGGATGTCAGCCTTCTCCCTCTTGGAAGGAAAAAAAGTTTCTAGTTGTCTATTATGTCACCTTTAGCCAACCATACCTCTCCACGCCCCCTATGATAGCTTGCCCACTCCTCCCCCTCCTAATCCCTTATAAGCCCCCACCTCCCTGACCAGATGTGACTTCCCCAGCCTGTAATACCCAGAACAGGGAACATCACCCGGGAATTGCACTCAAATAAAATGCCTGGCCCTTTGTTGCCTCTCGTCTCCTGCTTATTTCTGTTAGAATTTATCTTACAGCCAACATTTGTTGTTGTTTGTCTTTTGGATGGTGGTGATCCTTACTGGTATGAGGTGATATCTCATTGTGGTTTTAATTTGCATTTCTCTGATGACTAGCAGTATGGATCAACTTGTCATGTGTCTGTTGGCCATCCAAATTTCTTCTTTGGAGAACTGTCTGTTCAGCCCCTCTACCCATTTTTTAATTGGATTATTTGCTTTCTGTTTGTTGAGGTGTGTGAGCCTTTTATATATTTTGGATGTCAACCCTTTATCAGATCTGTCATTTGTGAATATATTCTCCCATACTGTAGGATACATTTCGGTTCTACTGATGGAGTCCTTTGCTGTACAGAAGCTTTTTAGCTTGATATAGTCCCACCTTTTCATTTTTGCCTTTGTTTCCCTTGCCCGGGGAGATATGTTAATGAAGAAGTCGCTCATGTTTATGTCCAAGAGATTTTTGCCTATGTTTTTTTTCTAAGAGTTTTATGGTTTCATGACTTACATTCAGGTCTTTGATCCATTTTGAATTTACTTTTGTGTATGGGATTAGACAGTGATCCAGTTCCATTCTCTTACATGTAGCTGTCCAGTTTTGCCAGCACCATCTGTTGAAGAGACTGTCATTTCCCCATTGTATGTCCATGGTTCCTTTATCATATATTAATTGACCATATATGTTTGGGTTAATGTCTGTAGTCTCTATTCTGTTCCACTGATCAGTGGCTCTGTTCTTGTGCCAGTACCAAACTGCCTTGATTACTGTGGCTTTGTAGTAGAGCTTGAAGTTGGGGAGTGAGAACTCCCCAACTTTATTCTTCCTTCTCAGGATTGCTTTGGTTATTCGGGGTCTTTGGTGTTTCCATATGAATTTTTGAAGTATTTGTTCCAGTTCGTTGAAGAATGTTGTTGGTAATTTGATAGGGATTGCATCAAATCTGTATATTGCTTTGGGAAGGACAGCCATTTTCATGATATTAATTCTTCCTAGCCAGAAGCATGGGATGAGTTTCCATTTGTTAGAATCATAGGTCTTTCAATTCCTTGGCTAGGTGTATTCCTAAGTGTTTTATTCTTTTTGATGCAATTGTGAATGGAATTGTTTCCCTGATTTCTCTTTCCATTAGTTCATTGTTAGTGTATAGGAAAGCCACAGATTTCTGTGTGTTAATTTTGTATCCTGCAACTTTGCTGTATTCCGATATTAGTTCTAGTCATTTTGGAGTGGAGTCTTCAGGGTTTTTTATGTACAATATCATGTCATCTGCAAATAGTGACAGTTTTATTTCTTCCTTACCAATCTGGATTCATTCTTATCTTTGTTTTGTCTAATTGCCATGGCTAGGACCTCCAGTACTATGTTGAGTAACAGTGGAGAGAGTGGGCATCCATGTCTTGTTCCTGATCTCACAGAAAAGCTTTCAGCTTCTCGCTGTTCAGTATGATGTTGGCTGTGGGTTTATCATATATGGCCTTTATTATGTTGAGGTACTTGCCCTCTATACCCATGTTGTTGAGAGTTTTTATCATGAATGGATGTTGAATTTTGTTAAATACTTTTCCAGTATCTATGGAGATGATCATGTGTTTTTTGTCCTTCTTTTTGTTTATGTGGTGAATGATGTTGATGAATTTTTGAATGTTCTATCACTCTTGCATACTTGGGATGAATCCCACTTGGTCATGGTGAATGATCCTTTTCATGTACTTTTGAATTCGGTTTGCTAATATTTTGTTGAGTATTTTTGCATCTACGTCCATCAGGGATATTGGTCTCTAATTTTCTTTTTTTGGTGTGGTCTTTGCCTGGTTTTGGTACTAGGGTGATGTTGGCTTCATAGAATGAGTTTGGGGGTATTCCCTCCTCTTCTATTTTTTGGAAAATGTTGAGGAGAATGGGTATTATATCTTCTCTGTGTGTCTGATAAAATTCTGAGGTAAATCCATCTGGCCTTGGGGTTTTGTTCTTGGGTAGTTTTTTGATTACTGCTTCAATTTCTTTACTGGTAATTGGTTTGTTTAGATTTTGTGTTTCTTCTTTGGTCAGTCTTGGAAGGTTGTATCTTTCTAGGAATTTGTCCATTTCTTCTAGGTTTTCCAGCTTGTTAACATATAGATTTTCTTAGTAGTTTCTAATAATTCTTTGTATTTCTGTGGGGTCCGTCGTGATGTTTCCTTTCTCATTTCTGTTTCCATTGATGTGTGTAGATTCTCTTTTTCTCTTAATAAGTCTGGCTACAGGCTTATCTATTCTGTTTATTTTCTCAATGAACCAGCTCTTGGATTCAATGATTTTTTTCTATTGTTTTATTCTTCTCCATTTTGTTTGTTTCTTCTCTAACCTTTATTATGTCCCTCCTTCTGCTGACTTTAGGCCTCTTTTGTTTTTTTTTCAATTTTGATAATTGTGACATTAGACTATTCATTTGGGTTTGTTCTTCCTTCTTTAAATACGCCTGGATTGCTATATACTTTCCTCTTAAGACCGCTTTCACTGCGTCCCACAGAAGTTGGGGCTTTGTGCTGTTGTTGTCATTTCTTTCCATATATTGTTTGATCTCTATTTTAATTTGGTCATTGATCCATTGATTATTTAGGAGTATGTTCTTAAGCTTCCAAGTGTTTGTGGGCCTTTTTGCTTTCTTCATACAATTTAGTTCTAGTTTTATTCCTTTGTGGTCTGAAAAGTTGGTTGGTAGAATTTAAATCTTTTGGAATTTACTGAGGCTCTTTTTGTGGCCTAGTATGTGGTCTATTCTGGAGAATGTTCCATGTGCACTTGAGAAGAATGTGTATCCTGTTGCTTTTGGATGTAGAGTTCTATAGATGTTTATTAGGTCCATCAGTTCTAGTGTGTTGTTCAGTGCCTCTGTGTCCCTCCTTATTTTCTGCCTGGTGGATCTGTGCTTTGGAGTGAATGGTGTGTTGAAGTCTCCTAAAATGAATGCATTGCATTCTATTTCCTCCTTTAGTTCTGTTAGTGTGTGTTTCACATATGCTGGTGCTCCTGTTTTGGGTGCATATATATTTAAAATGGTTATATCCTCTTGTTGGACTGACCCCTTTATCATTATGTAATGTCCTTCTTTATCTCTTGTTACCTTCTTAGTTTTGGAGCCTATTTTGTCTGATACTAGTACTGCAACACCTGCTTTTTTCTCCATGTTGTTTGCATGAAATATCTTTTTCCATTCCTTGACTTTTAGTCTGTGCATGTCTTTGGGTTTGAGGTGAGTCTCTTGTAAGCAGCATATAGATGGGTCTTGTTTTTTTATCCATTCCATGACTGTATGCCTTTTGATTGGTGCATTCAGTCCATTTACATTTAGGGTGATTATCGATAGGTATGTACTTATTGTCATTGCATCCTTTAGATTCGTGGTTACCAAAGGTTCAAGGTTAATTTCCTTACTGTCTAAGAGTCTAACTTAACTCATTTAGTATGCTGTTACAAACACAATCTAAAGGTTCTTTTCTGTTTCTCCTTTTTCTTCCTCCTCCATTTTTTATATATTAGGTATCATATTCTGTACTTTTTGTCTATCCCTTGATTGACTTTGGGGATAGTTTAATTTTCCAGTTGCTTAGTAATTAGCTGTTCTACTTTCTTTACAGTAGTTTTATTTCCTCTGGTGACAGCTATTCAAACTTTAGGAACACTTCCATCTCCAGCAGTCCCTCCAAAATGGACTGTAGAGATGGTTTGTGGGAGGTAATTTCTCTCAGCTTTTGCTATCTGGAAATTGTTTAATCCCTCCTTCAAATTTAAATGATGGTCTTGCCAGATAAAGTAATCTTGGCTCCAGGTCCTTCTGCTTCATGGCATTAAATACATCATGGCACTCCATTCTGGTCTGTATGATTTCTGCTGAGAAGTCTGATGTTAGCCTGATGGGCTTTCCTTTGTATGTGATTTTTTTATGTCTTTTGGTGCTTTTAACAGTCTGTCTTTATCCTTGATCTTTTTCATTTTAATTCCTATGTGTCTTGGTGTCTTCCTTGGTTCCCTTGTGTTGGGAGATCTGTGGATCTCTATGGCCTGAGAGACTATGTCCTTCCCCAGATTGGGGAAGTTTTCAGCAACTACCTCCTCAAAGACACTTTCTATCCCTTTCTCTCTCTTCTTCTTCTTCTGGTGTCCCTATAATGTGAATATTTTTCCTTTTGGATTGGGCACACAGTTCTCTCAATATTCTTTCATTCTGAGAGAGCCTTTTTTCTCTCTGTCCCTCAGCTTCTTTGTATTCCTCTTCTCTAGTTTCTATTTCATTTATCGTCTCTTCTACCATATCCAACCTGCTTTTAATACCCTCCATCATGCTCTTCAATGATTGGATCTCTGACTTGAATTCATTCCTGAGTTCTTGGATGTCTTTCTGTACCTCCATTAGCATGTTGATGATTGTTATTTTTAACTCCCTTTCAGGAAGAGTCACAATGTCCATATCATTTAAATCTTTCTGAGGAGTTGTATTAATAATTTTACTCTGGACCAGGTTTCTTTGACATTTCATATTTGTATATGGTGCTCTCTCGTGTTCAGAATCTCTATTCTGGAGCTGCTCAGCCCCTGTAGCAATGTTCAGGGTCACAGGGGAGCGGTATTGGTGCCTTGGGGGAGGAAAGAGCTGTTCCCTGCTTCCTGGCTGCTATGCCTCTCTTCACTGCCTGAACTAGTGGACTGAATACCCAGGTATAAGCTTTTGTCCAAGAGCAGCTGGATATGGATCCCTGCTTTCCACAAGTGGCTGGAATACCAGTCTCCCCACGAACTCCACCTGTCCCAGCTTTCCATCCCTGTAATCAGAAGAGTATGATGAAAGCACCATGAAATGTAGGTCTGTGCTCCCAGCACAGATCTCCAGAGCTAGGTATTCAGCAGTCCCAAGGCTTCCACTCCCTCCCTGCTTAGTTTCTCTTCCTCCCACCGTGAGCTGGGGTAGGGGAAGGGCTCAGGTCCCACCGAGCTACAGCTCTGGTATGTTACCCCATTCAGTGAGGTCTACTCTTTTCTCCAGATGTATGCAGTCTGGTGCCATCCTCTTTCCTGTTGCTCTCTCAGGATTAGTTACACCAACTACATTTTCTAATTGTATATGGTTTTAGGAGGAAGCGTCTGTCTCTCCTCTCATGCTGCCATCTTTTTCATTAGCCTGTATTTTTATTTTCTTCACCTAGCAACCTTACTCATAAGGAAAATGTGTCCCAGATCTAACAATTGAAACTCTAGAACACACACACAGGTTTGGCAACCTTTGGCATAAATGTAGCTCTAAAGATCCCATTCAATGACTATCTTGGTATAATGAAAGTGAATGTGTCTAAATGGGCCTCCTGTACTAATGTAGAAGTGTCAACCTTAAGGCAGTAGGAAGCCTATTTGAATTGAAAAAGAGTTCGAGTAGAGATATGTGGAGAGGCCTGAATGAAGTGATAAGAAAACTAGTTTTCGAGGAAAAAACAAAACGGTTGGGAGATCTGAGAAGGAAATGGCTTTGTGCTCAGGCAAGGTAGTATATGGAACGGAGGCAAAGAGAAGCAGGGTTTGAATGATGAGTTGTTTTACTCCTACTAAATTAAAGATATCTGTGGGACATTCAAGCAAAAATATGTAGCAGGCAGTTGCATATGTGGGTTTGGAGCTGGAAATAATGATTTGGACTGAGGATATGTAGTATCATTCTTAAGGATGTAGATGATAATTTAGGAAAACTGAAGAGTGGTAGCCAGAAAAGGGAAAAAGAAAGAGTGTGGAGAATTTAATAAAGTGCAAGAGATTGCAGAGAATTTAACTAAAATGTGGAATGATAAATATCATAAGGGAATTTCATAAAGGATGTCATTGTTGGTGCCCAGTGTTGTTTTAGTGAGATATCTGAGTCAGAAGCTTGAGTGGGGTATGGAATGGCTGGTAGAAAAGGCCAGGGGAAAACATAACCTGTTCTTCAAGGTCAACTGTGAAGAAGAGAACAAAATGAGAGTTATGTGGCTGGAGGAGTGAAGGAGGATATCTGTTGCACTGAAATGCACATTCATCTGTTCATTATTGGCTTTCCTCAGCAGAGTATCAGCTTAATTATTCAGCTAAAAAAAGAATGAAATTTTGCTATTTACAACAACCCTGAAAGCAGGAATTTTTTTCAATTGCTAATTCCCTTGAGACAGGGACCCTGGGTTTAGGCAGAGTAGGGTGAGGGCCTCCCGAGAAAAAGCAGAGCAAGATAATTACCATCAGAACAATGTAGCAATGTGCAAAGAAGTCCCTATTGAAACTCTGTGTTAATCATTATGCAAAATCAGAGTCACACTAATTCTCTAGGGTAAAGATAGGTGACTAGGAATATAGACATCTTCAGTGAGATCAGTTAAAGCTCAAAAGGCCAGCAGCAACTTGGCCTGGAATGTTTGAGTGTTCTGCAGACAAGTGTCTCAGCATAATCTGTCTTTACTGTATCAATTTAGATCATGACACTGTAAAATTTACCTTAGCCTGCTAAAAGGCCCTGCTTATTTAACCATACCTATGTGCTGTACTTCCTTCTCTGATCCTAACCAATAATCTGCAACCTAGGAAAAAGACTAATTTAGTAAATAAGCCCAACTATAAACAGTCCAAGAAGTTAAGAAGTAAGATTCTTAGCACACTTCAGCAAATAGGCAACAACCCAGCCCACCTTGGGAGCAGGGTAGACAGTCTTAATTGACATAATCCCAGAGGGAAACTGCTATCTTGAGAAAGAATCAGAACAGGAAATTTCTTCTATTACTCAGCAAAAATGAGCATTCTGGGACCACTCAACAAGTCTGCACCCCTAACCCTGAAAATCCTCAACCACTCATAAAACCCCTAGACAATGAGCCTACCATGGACTCTCTTGTCCCCTCCTGACTTGAGCCAGGAGCTCTGTCCCTTCACTTTATCTCTAAATAAAAGCCTGTACCTTGCTCTCCTACCTTGAGTGTTTGTGAAGCTCATTCTTCAGCTTCGTGAACAAGAACTCCGGCATCACCCTAGCACTCAGAGGACAGTTTGACACATAGTAAATGCTCAGTATATATTTGTTGAGTACAAGAATGGACATCAAAATACGGAAACGTTTTCACATGATGGAATACTGTACTATGCAAGAATTAAACAGAATAATATTGATCTACACATACTGACAAGATTAGATTTCAATGCTATTGTTGAATGAAGCTGCAGAAAAATATGTAAATTGGAATTCCTGTAATGAGAAGGAACTGAGGAGGATGGAACATGTAAAAGAGGGAAGAAGCCAGTTGTGGAAGGTACTGAGCAGAATGCAGTCTATAGAGAACACTACACTAACAGAATGGGCACAACAGAGATGCAGGTGTGGGTAGGCCTACTTAGATAAGCCTATCAGGACAAGAAGGTCCCTGATATGGGTGGTAATCAGCAGGGTACAGGCCTGTAGAGGAGAAGGTCCATAATGGAAGTGATACTGAGGATATCAAAGTGAGAAACCTCTGGCTTGAGGCTTACTTAAAGTGAAGGTCCCTGTATTAACTAGTTTTAATGGACAAGATCACTTATACAGGTAAAGCTGAATATAAAACTGCCTGTATAGACTAGAAGGACTCCCACTTCTGTTGTTCTGTTAGGAAGGAAAGGACTCAGCTTGGTGTCACAGGGAAGTCAGATACAGTGAGACAAGAGACCAATGTCAAGAAAGCAAAGTAAGTTTTAATACACTGCATAGAGTAACAGAGCAGGCCTACCTAAAATAAGACAGGCAGGCCTGGATGCTCATTCTGAGGCTTCTTTTATGTGATTTTCGTAGGGCAGAGAGATCCTTGATTGACAGCTGTTAGCTCTCTAGGTTTTTCTCTGATTGGTGAAATGAGGACAGGGGCTGTGCTGTGCCTGTGCTTCTGATGTTTCTTATCTGGGAAGACCCTGGACATTTCCTGAGTCACTCTTGGAACCTGTGGCTTCATCTGATCAACTCCCTGAGTCATCTTTGAGGGCCCTTTTTCCTTTTCATCCCGCTCATTTCTGTCTTTCTGCCCAACAGTTCCAGGTACTGTTATGTAACTGCCTATATGCTGGGAAGGATACTAACCTGGACATAGCATATTCCGAGCTGGCATTGAAGAATGGAAAAGATCCCAATGTGGTAACTCGATTTGTGTCCATTCAACCTGTGTGGGACAGAAGTATCTGGGCCAGAGAATAGCTGACAAGAAGTTTGAAGGTAATGAGAAAGACCTTGGGGGAATATATAAGGGCATCTGCTTAAATAAATTGGGAATTGCAGGTTATGCCTGGTGCGGCCTGGTGTGCACTGAACAGGGTCAGTATGATGGTTGTCCTCACATGTACTGGGTAGAGTAAGGTCCTTGGTGTGTGGTAGGCCTCAGTAAGGAGTGTGTATCTCTAGGTGTGACTGGGATAAACAGAGAAATGAGCAAAGCAGAAGTGAGGGGCTCCTGATAATGAGAAATGGCTGCCCTAATGTATGTGGGGAGCACTTCAGGGCCAGGTTTGTATTACTAAGAACTGGCTCAAGGACTGAAGGGTAAGAAGAAGGGTCTTGTCATGGGAAAGGCATTATTTCAAACTTCTACTGTCTGAATTGGTGATTTTTCAAAAATCTCTGTGGGTAGTGATATGGTGTGAGCCTAAGCAGTAACCAAAATCAAGAAATTAATCTCCATCAGATTTTACCTGCACTAATAAATGTGTGTTTTTCTCTCCATAGAGTGCCCTACTCTACTGAAATTCCTGGCCTAACAGAGAGAGCTTTGTTACTACCTGGCGGGCTGAACTCTTGTAAGCCAAACCTCTTAAATAAAGGACTTTCTGTGAAAGGACTTAGCAAATATTACATAGTATTTTGCTGAGAATATAAGTATTTTTATGTAAGCAGTGTTGTTATAAATGATTAAATGTTGTTATTATAAGTAATCATATTACTATGGTACTAAATTTATTGTGTGTGAAACAATTATGTGTCTTAATCATCCAACTTGGTAGAGAGTAAAGATCCATAACTGTCCCAGCCCTACTCACATGCAGCTCAAAGGCACATATTTAAAACATGGCAATAATCACAATGCAGCAAATTTAACTTTCTGCATAAAGGAGTTTGATACCAACATAGCCAAATCAGTTTTTGCAGAAATAAAGGATGTCAGAATTGCAAAGAACCACCAAGATGAACCCCTCAGTTTTCATTTAAAGAGTCATGCCTGATTCAGATTTGCAATCATTTATTGACACCTACTGTGCTCTGGGTAGTGTTCAGGATGTATGCAGATGATGCAGACAGGTTCCCTGCCCTTGAGCAGCTCACAGCTTGACAAGTAAATAAAGATAGACAGTCCGAATTGTAGCCGTGACTGAATTGGTACTGGAACTGATAGGGAAAAACCTACAAGGACAGCAGTCTAGTCCAGGTGGCTCCCTTTTGCTGCTCTTCTTAGCAAAGACAACAGAAACTCCCTTAACTTCCTCCTCCCCTTCACTCCCTGCTCTGCCAGGCACTTACTCCCCGTTGCTTGCTCGTTTGCTGTGCACATAGGAATGTTACAGATACAGAAGTAGAAAGATATATATTGCTCCCCTTGCCTTTGTTTGGGGCTCAGACCTTGGGAGATTACTACCCCCTGAGCCCACCGGTGTAAAATAAACCCTCAACACTCCAAGACTTCCGAGTGCTGCTTGGTTCTTCTGTCAGTAATCCAGTCCAGGTTTTTCCAATATTTTCTGTAACATTTGGTTCCCTGACCAGGAAACCCAACTGCACTGGCCCTTTGTTGCCACCAGTTTGGGGCAACAGCAGGGCGGTGATGGAACAAGAGATCACAATGGAGAAGGCGAGAAGGTACTCCCTGCCTGTTCTTTCAGCAGTCTCCCACCCGGTCACCCTGGACCGGCCCTGCTCCACTGTTCCCGCTGGACTCAAGGAGGCTTGGCAGGTGAGGACCTGGTTCCAACGTTGAATCCAGTAAGGCCCTAGGGCCCCTGACCCAGCCAGTTCTCACCTGTTGGGGTGGAAGGGGAGCCTGATCACCTCCCAGAGACTTATTAGAAGTCTCATTGGTAGACATTCCCAGGGGGGAGGAATGTTTAAACTCTGGTCTGAGTGTATGAGTGAGTGTGCAGGGCAGCTGAAGCCATTCAGTCTGCACTGAGTCTGTGATTCCACGGCCTGTGCTACAGAATCTGAGTGGGTCCTCATCTGCATTGGCAGTTGGCTGCCACGACATAACGGTGACACAGGTTCAGCTGACCTGGTCCAGGACTTATACGGGTGCACCTTAGTCCAGGCTGATCAAAGTCTCAGAGAGGAGCGCAAACTGACGGGCATCTGATTGGTCTCCTCTCTAGAGGAGGCATCCCTTCCTTGTCTGTTGCAGCACCATTACACAGACACATCAGGGGTCAAGGCACAGCAAACCCACAGTTCTTGACACCATGATCAAAAATTTGAGGAAGGGATTTTCAAAAGACTAAGGAGTAAAATTAACTCCCAGCAGGTTAAAAACCCTGTGTGAATCTGAATAGCCCACCTTTAGTACAGGATGGCCTCCGGAAGGGGCCCTAGATGTCCCAACAGTCTGCCAGGTCTGGCGGGTCATCACTGGAGATACAGGTTATCCTGACCAATTCTCCTATATTAATGGTTAGGAATAGCCCAGACCCTTCCCCCTTGGGTGCAATTCACTTGCAACAGGCAGGGACAGGGTATGGTCTTAGTCACCTCAACAAAGAATCCTACGAAGAATCAACAGAAGCCTGAACCTCCACGGATTCTTGCTGGTGACCTAGAGGAAGAGCTAATATCACCTCCACCTTATGCGCCCCCAAGGCCGTCAGCACCCAGCCCCCGGTCCCTAATACCCCACCACCATCAGCCTCCCTGCCAACTCCAGAACCAGTGAATCCACTCTCCCCTGGACCAGCAGCCAGACTGCACCCTTGGCCGGGAGCAGGCGCCCTTCAGACACTAGTGCAAGAGATGCAGGAGTCTGAAAGACATAATAAATATGGGACCATCCAGCCCAGCCAGTCCATGTCTTACTATCAACCCTTCTCCACAACTGACACCCTGTCAGAAAAGCCACAAGCCCTGGTTGATCTCATGGAATCCCTCTTGCAAATCCATCAGTCAACCTAAAAAAACTGTCAACAGCTTCTCTGCACCCTGTTCACAGCAGAAGAGAGGAGGCAGCCGGGGTCCTTGGTCGGGGTGCATGGGCTGAAATTGCTGTCCCTGAGAAGCACCCCAAGTGGGACTTCACCACCCCTGAAGGACAACACCAGATCTGCCGCTATCAGGATGCCCTCCTCCAGGGGATCAAAGCCGGGTCCAAAAAGCCTATGAACATGACCAAAGTTTCTTCAGTCACTCAACAACCAGGAGAGTCTCCTGGGTACTATTATGAAAGACTGTGTGCAGCTTATCGCATCTACACTCCCTTCAATCCTGAGTCACCAGAGAGCCAATAAATGGTCAACACCTCATTTGTGGCCCAAGCGGCCCCAGACATCAGAGGAAAGCTCCAAAAACTTGAAGGCTTTGCCAGGATGAATATCATTCAGCTGATTAAAACTGCCAACAAAGTGTATCTAAACAGAGAAGTCAGGCTGACAGAAAGGCTGAAAGAGAAATGAAGAAAAAGGCCAGCCTCCTGGCCACAACCCTAAAACAAAGAGAGATGACCAAAAGGCAGAGAAAAGCTGGCCACCAAGAGGGGGGAGGCCTAGGACACCCCCAGCCAGGGACCAGTGTGTTTATGGTAAAGAGAAGGGGCATTAGAAGAATGAATGCCCCAACCGAGGCAAAGCCCTGAAGCCCAGTCACTACCATGAGTACCCCCACGGGGAAAGGCTCACTGGCCTGGCAGGAACAGACTCAGATTGACAAGGACCAGGCTCTCTCACTCTCAGCCCCCATGAGCCCATGGTCAGAATGAAAGTAGGGGGCCAAAACATGACTTTTATGGTTGACACAGGGGCAGAACACTCTATGGTCACCCTCTCTGTTGCCCTCTTCAGTGAAAGACTGCAACTATTCTTGGAGCCACAAAGACAGCAGCAGTATCCCTCTCACAAGAGGCGAGAGCAGGCATCCAGGAACACCTGATCAGACTTAGAGAGGCAGGCACTCTAATTGAGTGTCAGTTGCCCTGGAACACCCCACTTCTACCAGTCAAAAGGCCAGGAGGAGGGTACCGGCCTGTTCAAGACCTGCGAGCCATTAACAAAGTGGTTGTTTCTTTACACCCAGTGGTACCAAACCCATACACCCTCCTCAGCCAGATCCCGGGATCTGACAAATGTTTCACTTGCCTAGACTTAAAAGGTGCCTTTTTCTGCCTCTGGCTGGCCCCCCAAAGCCAGCTCTTGTTTGCCTTTGAATGGACTGAACCAGATAGGGGACAGGAGATGCAGTTAACATGGATGTGGCTTCCACAAGGGTTCAAGAACCCACCCACTCTCTTTGGAGAAGCATTGGCTGCAGACCTTGCCAGCTTTCTGAGAGAAGCCACGTGCTGCGCCCTCCTCCGGTATGTAGATGACCTCCTCCTTGCCAGCGACACCTCGGAAAATTGTGCAAAAGGCACAAAGGCCTCCTGCAACTCCTGTCAGACGCAGGATATCAAACCTCATAGGAAAAAGCACAAGTCTACCAGTAGCAAGTCTGGTACTTGGGCTTCCTGCTCACCCAGGGAGAAAGGGCACTAGGGCCAGAGAGGAAAAAGGTCATTAACTCCTTACCCCAGCCCCAGATGAATAAGGGCATACAAGAATTCCTGGGGATGGCCAGGTTCTGCAGAATCTGGATTCCTGGATTCTCAGCAATGGCAAGACCCCTCTACAGCCTCCTGGGGGGGCCAGACTGAAAGCCCCTGTCTGGACAAAAGAGGCAAGAGCCACCTTCCTAGAAATAAAAGTTGCTTCAGAACAGGCACCAGCCCTAGGCCTGCCAAATATAAAAAGGCCCTTCAATCTCTTCATACATAAAAATGTAGGAATTCTGCATTGCAAAGAACATCAAAAGGAAAACAAGGCTATAACACAGAAGAACCAGCTAGCAGATAAAGCAGTTAAAGCAGTGGCCAATGAAAAAACAGATAAAGCTCCTTCCCTCACTATGGCCCTAACACCCCCAGTGGAGGCCCCTCCACCCAAGCACACTAAAAAAGAAAAAGATTGAGCCATAGCCGAAGGAGCCCCCTAGCTTAAAAAAAAAAGGCAATACAACATCAGCCAGTTGCCAGCAATATGCCAAGCAGTAAGTGAGCAGTGCATGACTTGTGCCAGAAATAATACTCGATCTGCACCACGAACCCCGCCCAGTGTCCAAAGAGCAGGAGTTGCCCCCTTTGAAGACCTTAAGATAGATTTCACAGATGTCCAGCCAAGCAGAGGGCTCAGATACCTCCTAGTAATAGACTGTACATACTCTGGGTGAGTCAAAGCCTTCCCAACCAGGACAGAACAAAGCCAGGAGATAGCCAAAGTCCTCCTGAGAAAAATTATTCCCCAGTTTAGCCTACCATCTACAATTCACAGTGACAATGGACCTGCCTTTGTAGCAGCTGCAGTAAATCTCTCAACATTACCTGAAAACTCCACACTGCTTACAGGCCACAAAGTTCAGGGAAAGTAAAGCAAATTAATTGCACCACCTAAAAGCAAATTAATTAATTCCCCTCAAGGGAACCCTAGCTAAGTTTTGCCAAGAAACTGGCCTCCCGTGGCTGGACCTACTGCCCCTGGCTCTCCTGCATGCTCACTGCACACCTGGGACTCAAGGCTTTTCCCCTTTTGAATTAGTGTATGGACACCCTCCCCCATGTCTAGGAAGCCTCCCAGGGCACCTACACCAGATAGGAAATAAGGGAGTAAGAGAACAGCTCCAAGCCTTGGCAGCCACCCTAAATAAGCTGCAGCAATATACCAAAGAAAGAGCCCTGATCTCCTTAGGGACCCCAGTACATTCCTTCCAGGTTGGGGACTCAGTCTGGGTCAAAGATTAAAAAGGACCCCCTCAAACCTCAGTGGACTGGCCCCCACATTGTTGTTCTAACCACTCCTACTGCCCTCAAAGTTACAGGCATCACTCCGTGGGTCCATCATTCCAGAGTGAAAAAGGCCCATAATCCAGATGAAAAAATACATCAGTGGAAGGCACAGCCAGACATCCAGAATCTTCTTTGCCTCCACATCCAATGATTACCCTCTGGCTAATGAATATCTGCAGGCCGTGGATCCCGGCCCTCGCTGGAATTGTATCTTTCAACCTGGGCATTGAACTCTCTGCTGTTGCCCCCCACCGAACTGGACTATTCCTCAAAAAGTTGCCCTTTCTATTGTCTATTGGGTAATTGTAGGTTATTTTGCTGTGCTTACCTGTTTCTCCTAAACTATACTCAAGCCTCAGCCTGCATCTCCCCACTACCTCTGTAATGTTATTTTTATACCTTCTTTCCCTTCCCTTCCTCCCCCTCACTCCTGGGGAACCTCAGTGTGGTTGCATAGTCAGACAAATGGGGGACCAGGTTCAGTGCCTACTTGTACATGCCTGCTAAATGTTATATAAGAACAGCGCCACTCTTTACCTTAAAGATGGGGAAAGGCACTGAACTAAAACAATAAATAAATGAGACTCAACTGTGCAATTAGGGGAAGAAAGAGATACACTGTCTGCTGGACCTACCTCACCCACATTGTAATGTCTGATGGGGGGGGGGGGGTGGAGTCCAGAGCCAAGCACGAAGGGACAGGGATGAAAAGGTCAAGCAGGCCCTAAAGGCACTAACTAAAGAGCCAGTTTACTGCAAAATATTGGCCTCTCAAGTTTTTCCGTATAACAGATTAAGCAGTTTAGTATTACTACGGGGTCTGCCTTCAGTCCCTTGAGTGTCCTCAGTTCCCACTGCACAAAGTTGGTAGAGAGCTGTGCTAAAGAAGTGCACCAAGGAGGACTGGGGCAGGGGGTGGGGGCACGTGCCCCTCCCGCTCCTTTCTAATTTTAATCGGCCCTTGAAAAAGGTGCCCATCCCCTCCTATTGCGCAAACCCCCTCTGACATTCGCGTCTTCTAAGCTGCATATGTTAAAATAGAATCCATGGCTAACAACTCTTTTAACTGGCCTTGCTGGGCCAGGAGTTCTGTTGCTCCTTGAACTATTAGTGGGACCCTGCATCTTCAACTGGCTCATTAACGTTATCAGGGAACATATTTCCTCCATACAGCTCATATATATGCAGAGCCCTTATGACCCTATCATAAACCAAGGAGATGATGCCCCCTAAAATGAAGTGTTTAAAGGGGCATCAGAGGGGGAGTGATAGGGAAAAACTTACAAGGACAGCAGTCTAGTCCAGGTGGCACCCTTCCGCTGCTCTTAGCAAAGACAACAGAAATTCCCTTAACTTCTCCAACCCCTTCACTCCCCACTCTGCTAGGTACTTACTCCCTAAACTTAACTCCCCCTTGCTTGCTTGTTTGCTGTGCACTTAGGGATGTTATAGATAGAGAAGCAGAAAGATATATATTGCTCCCTTTGCCTTTGTTTGAGGCTCAGACCTTGGGAGATTACTCCCCTCTGAGCCCACCAGTGTAAAATAAACCCTCAACACTCCAAGACTTATAAGTGCCACTTAGTTCTTCTATCAGTGATCCAGTCCAGGTTTTTCCAGTATTTTCCATAACAGAACCTTTACATTTATCACTCCATAAAGACCCCAAAAGGTCAAACTCCTTTGTGCAGATGCAGACATGGCTGATGGTGGTTTGGTAATTCATCTAGTAAGTGATATACCTTGGAATACACACTCAGGTCTGTCTGCATCCAGAGCAGCCCTTTTCCCATTCATCATGACTACATTTCACTTCTTTTTATAGATGCTGATTTTAGATGTTATTCCTAATCACACAGCCACCCCCTCCCAACATGGTGCACAGCAAGACAATCCAGGCACTCAGCAGGGTAGAGCATCCCTGTGAAGTGCTCAGTCAGAGCATCGGGTCAGATCTCAGATATGTGCTAAAACCAATGGAACTGGTGTCCTGCTTTCTGACCATTTATGAATCTGCAAAGACAGATGGCTTGGAAAGTGACATTCAAGGAAGATGGGATCTTTTACAGCATGAAGGCTTAACCCTACTATTGATATCCTTAAAGTGGGATCTATTCCTAAAACAGTCTAGCTCCCCAGAAACTGCTCTTACCTGAGAAAGAGGAAGTTAAAGGCCTACTTCATAGTCCTGTAATTTTCATCTACAGAGTCCCCCTGTGGAGGAGAAAATACTAAAAGACTTCTAGTAATCTTTCCCTAGAAACCATCTCTTGATCATAGTCTATAGAGTATTTCACAGACTGTAAGAATACAAAGGCAAATAAAGCCATGAGAAAAGAATGTGGGAGCCTCTGAAATTAAATGCACAATGTTATTATGAAAGAGCTTTGTTCGATGGAAAGCATGGGACTGAGGAATTAGACAGATCTAGGACCTTGTGACCATGAACAAGTAACTGAACCTCTGTGATCCTCAGTTTCATTTGTGCAATGGGGCTAAGGAGTTTAGTTACATTTGTAAGTGGGACCAAATATTAATCAAAGGGTCCATAATAATTGATTGCTAAAATTTGCTAAACATATATATCATATAATAAGATGTGTAGACTGAATTTAAAAGCTTAAGGGAGAACTAAGTTTGTGGATTTGAAACTTTAATAATTGAGTATTAATTTTAAAAAGTAGTCTTATTTTAAGTGAAATAAGTCAGACAGAGAAAGATAAAAACTGTATGATCTCACTTATATGTGGAATCTCCCCCCAAACAAAAAAATATATATATAGATACAGAGAACAGATTGGCGGTTGCCAGAGGCAGTAGATGGAAAGGTGGGCAAAATGGGTCAAGGAGGTCAAATAGTACAAACTTCCAGTTATAAAATAAATAAGTCATGGGGATATAATAGGCATCATTGTGATTATAGTTAATAATATCATATTGCATATTTGAAAGTTGCTAAGAAATTAGATCTTTAAAGTTCTTATCACAAGAAAAAGTTTCTGTAACTATTTGTAGTGATGGATATTAACTAGACTTATTGTGGTGATCATTTTGCAATATATACAAATATCAAATTAAGCTGTACATCTGAAATTAATATAATGTTATATGTCAATTATACTTCAATTTAAAAAAGAAGTAATCTTCTTAAGCTTTTCTAAGACCAAAAGCCATCATGAAGACACCAAAATAATTAGTGAACATTCATTTCCTATTCATTATACAGCTACCCAATCCCAACCAGCCTCCATCCATCACTCTGCCAAAACACATAATGACTTATGTGTTATTGAATCCAACAAACTCTTCTCAGTCTTCATATTACTTGATACTTCAGCATCACTTGACACTATTGGCCACTCCCAATATTGCTTACAATCTTCTCTGCTTTTGGTTTCTGTGACACAAAAATCATCAAGTTTTTCTGATCCTGCTGCCTGTTCCCTTTTACCTTCATGAGATCATCTTCCTCAAATTAGCCACTACAAGCTGTGGTTCCTCAAGGTTCAGTTCTTGTTTTTCTTCTAGCCTCATTCCTTTCTTAGTAATCTCATTACTACTGATGACTTCAATCACTATTTGTTTCTGTATGTGTCATTATGTTCAGAGTCCCCAAGACCTTCTCCAAGTTCAGTGACTCACTAGAAGGGCTCATGAGACTTACCACTTGTCACAATCATGGATGAAATTTGTTACAGCAAAAGCATATAAAAAATCAACAAAGGGAAAAATGGAAATGAGGCAAAGTCTGAAGGAAACCAGGCACAAGTTTTCAAGATTCTTCTCCCAGTGGAATCAAACAGGAGTTGCTCAATTGCTCCAGCCATAAAGTGTACATGTAATACATGTAAAACCTTGTCTACCAGGGAAGCTCATCAGAGACTCAGCACAGGGGATTTTTATTGGGACTAATACTGTAGACATCCTCTGCCTAGACACCTTCTGCCTAGCATGTACCAAAATTCCAGAGTACCACAGTGAAATCAAGTATTCAGCTCAAGTCACCTTGTTTATACTAAGTTTAGGCACTGTGAGACACTATTGTCAATTCTGGGAATGGTGAAAAACCTTCTGAAATCTAAATTCTCAGATGCCAATGAAGGGCTAACCTTGCAATCAGATCTTTCAAAGAATGTAAATTCAGCTCTGTTAAATATTTTCTGCACATTTACAAATCCTATCTCCAGCCCTAGTGACTCCTTTGAATTCCAAACACATATATATATAACTGCCTACTTAATACCTCTACTAACATCTCAAAGATCTGACATCAAATTTCTCATACATTTTACTATATTTATTGAAGTATAATTTATATACAATATTATTGGTTTCAACTATACAACATAGATTTGATAGTTAACTACATTATTAAAAGCTCACCCCTAGCGTAGTGACTGCCAAATGCTGTTACAGAATTGACTATATTGTCTATGTTGTACTTTCAGATATCTCAGATTTGATGTCATAGCTACCAGTATTGAAAATTTACTCTGCCCCAGCACTATTTTAAGCGTTTTACATATACTAAGATACTTTATTTTCAGAGGAACCATATGAAGTAGAATTATCTGCATTTTACAAATAAGGAAACTGAGGCACAGAGAGGGTTAACAACTCACCTCCAGACTATGCAGTTAAGGAAGCAATTTATGGGACCACGATTTAATAATAGTCAATATGACTACAGAACCCATATTCTTTATGACTACTCAGTATTCTCTCAGCATATCCAAAATCAAACTCATAATCATTCCCCTCAACTCTGTTCCTCTTCAAGGTTTTCCTGTCTCTATGAAAGTCATCATTTATCCCTCTAGGTAGGACACATCCTTCATAACTTTCCACCTCTCACCTCACCACCCCCTATAACCAATTCATTACTATTATGTCTATCTTTATCTTATATATATATATATATTTAATCTATCCATGTTTATCCATCTTTAATTCACTAGGCTAATCCAAGCTACCATCAGGTGGACAACTGCAAGAGCATCTGCATTAATCTCTAATCCTATGGACTATATGGATGTAGTCAGCTGCCTAAGGATTGTGTGTAACAAAACAGAGAAAACCTGGGCTGTGGACAGATTTCACAAAGCCAACCTGACATATCAGCTTAAAACATCTACACAACAGAGAAGTCTATTTCTGTCTTATTTAAACTGCCATTATTTTGAGTCTTTGTCAAATACAGCTATGTCCTTATATAAAGTACTTGTTCCTTATGGTACACAAGCTTAGAACAGGCCACAGGACTGTGCATTAGGAGGCATTAGAATATTATTTTTACATGAAAATGATAATATAAAGGATGATACAAAACTAAAACAAATATATAAGATAAAACACAGGATCTCAAAGAAACCTAATTTCCCAGTCATAGTAGGCTCTTTCTATCTCGACACACAGGTTTTCTTGGGTATTGATTTACTCTCCTCACCCACAGTGGTGATAAAGTTTGAGAATCCCTTTTTGCGGCACAGAGCTATTAGTGCCTGCAGGCGATAAAGGCTTCACCCTCTAATCACTGATTTGGAAAGAATCAAGCCATGCAGATAAATATAGTAACAAAGGGATTTCATGGTTAGTACTTCTCAGGAAGAAAAACATATTAAAATAAGGAGAAATGATTAGATTCAGAAATGTGTTTGGAAAAGTACTTGTAAGAGTTTCTATGTAGTCAAGGATTTTGAGAATATTTTGTACATTATGTTTCCCTGGTGGAAGCAGAATATATGGAATCAGGAGGATTAGATGAATATGGTTTGGTCAACAAGAACATGTATCAAAACAATAAGATGTTTAGAAATGCAGGATTAATGTAGAAATAATAAAAAAATTAAAGTGAGTCCAACATGCAAGGATCTTGGAAGTCATTATTTTATCCTAATAACAAGTAAAAGCTGAAACAACTGAAAAATCAGCACCTCTTCTTAGATCCATCAGAGAAGTTAGGTTACAGCATAAACCATTGCCCCCCAAATTGGATAGATAGGTGAAAACAGAGAATTACAACTTAATGGAGCAGAAACCCATCAGCAGAAAACTCTATTGGAACAAGAACCAGGGTAGGAAAACCTGAACTGTAATTGACAAATTGCTGAAGGCTTAGTGTGAACAAGTCTGAGAAATAGCACTTCAGGGAGAAGCCAGTTATAGGGACCCCACACTTTTGTGAGTTTTTACCTTCAAAAGCTCAACTAAATTCTTACAGTGAATCAAGTAACAGGCCTTCATGCTTCCAGCAAGGAAGGAAAAGAAACCACGTAAAAATACTCCAGACAATTTTGTTCTTCCTTACAAGGCCTGCCCACAAGATAAACTCTTTTGCCAGAGCCTAAACTATTGGGGTTTTATCAGAGCTTGACCAACCTAGGGAAAGGGAAATACTCAACTCCAGCCATCTTCTCCCATGTAGGGGAAGGAAAAAAGTGAGACACTTGTGAAGTTCACAGTCCAGAGGTACAAACTCACTAAAAGACTGAGACCTAATCATAGGACTATAGGATGCTTTCCTCCCCCCACACCTCACCACTACATTACTAAAGACCTACTTACAGCAGTTTCACTAATCCAGTACATTGTGTCTGGCCATAAATAAAAAGCTATAAGGCAAACTAAAAAGGGAGGAAAAATCCCCCCACAGTTTGAAAAGGTAGTGCAAGCATTAGAACCAGACACAGATATGGCAGGTATGTTAGAATTATCAGACCAGGACTTTAAAACAACTATGACAAATATGCTAAAGGTTCTAATGGATAAAGTAGACAGCATGCAAGAACACATGGGCAATATATGTAAAGAGGAAATTCTAAGAATCAAAATGAAATTCCAGAGATTAAAAAAACAGCTATAATAGAAAGCAAGAATGCTATTGCTGGGCTCATTAGTAGACTGGATACTTTTGAGGAAAGAAACTCTGAGCATGAGGTTATTGCAACAGAAACTGCAAAACAGAAAGCAAAGAGAAGAAGACTGAAAAATGGAAGAGAATAACCAATAACTGTGAAACAACTACAAAAAATGCATACTAGGAATACCAGAAGCAGAAAAAAGGAACAGAAAAAACATTTGAAGCAATAACGACTGAGAATTTTCCCAAAAATTAATGTCTGATACCAAACCACACACCCAGGAAACTCAGAGAACACCAAACATGATAAATGTGAAAAGGAAAAAAACTACATCTAGGCATATTCAAACTGCAGAAAATCCAAGAGAAAAAAAGCTGTGAAAGAAGAGGGCAAAAACACCTAATCTATAGAGGAATAAAAATAAGAATTAACATATCACTTCTCTAAAGAAACCATGCAAGCAAGAAGACAGTGGAGTGAAATAAAGTACTGAAGAAAAACACAAGCAACCTAGAATTCTGATCCCTGTGAAATTATCCTTCAAAAGTCAGAAAGAAAGAAATATTTTTCTCAAAATAATTTGAGACTTTGTTGCCAGTAGATCTGCTGTGTAAGAAATGTTAAAAGAAGTTCTTCAGAAGAAAGGAAAGTGATACAGGTCAAAAACTCAGATGCATTAACAAAGGAAGCATATTGGAGAAGAAATAAGTCAAAGTAAAATAAAACATCTTTCTTAATCTTAGCTGATCTAAGAAATAAGTTTCTTCCATGAAGTATTCAACCTTGTATACTTATGAATACATATATTCTTATGTATGCTTTTGTATAAATAAAATTAATGACAACAATGATACAAGGAGGGAGGAATTAGGCCTATTTTGTTATTATTAGATACTGGCAACACTGATGAAGTGGAGTACCTTGAAACTGGATTTGGATTAGTTTAAATGTATACTGCTAACTCCAGGGCACCCACTGAAAAAAAGTATTTTAAAAGTATAATTGATATGCCAATAAAGGAGAGAAAACAGAATGATATAAAATGCTCAATTAAAGTGACAAAATGCAAACAAGAGAGGAAGAAAACAATAGGAACAAAAAACAAGAGCAATGACATGGTAACCACAAACCAAATACTTATAATGAATACACAAAAAAGAAACAGAAGGGAAAACAACCACAACCCTAAAGAAATACATAAAATGTAAGAGAAGGGAGCAAGAGAGGAAGGATCAGAAAAGAACATCAAAAACCAGGAGACATTTAACAAAATAGTGATGAGTACATGGATACTGATAATCATGTTAAATATAAATGGACTAAATGCTACAATCAAAAGACAAAGGATGACTGAATGGATAAAAAATAAGGCCCATATATTTGCTGCCTACATGAAACTCATTTCAGACCTAAAGATACACAAAGACTGGAACTGAAGGGATAGAAAAATATGTACCATGCAAATATGGACAAAAAAATTGGAGTTGCAATACATGCAGATCTACTGGCAACAAAATAGATTTCAAGCCAAAGAAACTAGTGAGACAACAAAGGACATTACATAATGATAAAGGTATCAGTCCAACAAGAGGATATAACAATCATAAACATCTATGAACCCAACATAGGAACACCAAAATATATAAACCAAATAATAACAGACCTAAAGGAAGAGACTAATGGCAACATTGTAATAGCAGAAGACTTTAACACCCCACTTACATCAATGAGTAGGTCTCTCAGACAGAAAATATATAAGGAAACAGAGGCGCACTGAATGACACATTAGAGCAGATGGCATTAACAGATATTTACAGAACATTCTACCCAAATGAACGAGAATGCACATTTTTCTCATGTACACAAGGAACATTCTTCAAAATACATCATATATTATAACACAAAACAAGTCTCAGAAAACATAAAACTGAAATTGTTTCAAGCATCATCTCAGCCCACAATGGAATGAAACTAGAATCAATTGCAAAAAAAAGTGGAAAAAGCAAACACAGTAAGCTAAATGATATGCTTCTAAATAATGACCATACCAAGGAACAGATCAAAGAGAAAATCAAACAATAATGGAAACATGAAAACAGAAAAACAATGGTTTGAAATATATGGGATGCAGCAAAAGTGGTTTTAAAAGGGAAATTTATGGCAATACAGGTCTTTTGGGATTGTTCTTGTTTCTTGAGATAGTCCTGTATTGCTAAACAAAAAAAAAATCCCACATAAACAATCTAAGCTTACCACTAAAGGAACTAGAAAAGCAACAAAGAAAGCCCAAAGTTAGTAGAAGGAGGGACATAATAAAAATCAGAGCATAAATAAATAAAATAGAGACAGAAAAAAAAATCAATGAAAACAGGAGCTGGTGCTTTCAGAAGATGAGCAAAAGAGATAAATCCTAACTAGACTTATCAAGAAAAAAAAGAGAGAGGACAAAAATAAATAAAAACAGAAATGAAAAAGTTACACATGACACCACAGAAATTCAAAGAATAATGAGTTAATTCTACAAAAAATAATGTGCCAATAAATTGGACAACCAATACAAGTGGGTAAGTTCTTAAAAAAATACACTCTTCCAAGACCAACCCAGGAAGAAGCAAAATCTTAACAGACTGATAACTACTAAATAAGTTGAACTATTTATCAAAAATCTGCCAACAAACAAAGTCCAGGGTCAGATGACATCACAGGTGAACACTACCAAACATTTAATGGTTAGCTAATCCTTATATTTCTTAAAGTATTCCCCCAAAGAGAGGAGGCAATACTTCCAAACTCATCCTATAAGGCCAGCATCACTTTAATGCCAAAACCAGACAAAGACACTACAAAGAAGAAAACTACAGACCAATATACCTAATGCACATAGATGCAAAAACTTTCAACAAAATATTAACAAATGGATTTCAAATATATATCAAGATAATCATGCATCACAACCAAGTAGTTTTTATTCCAAGGATGCAAGGATGTACAATATCTGGAAATCAATCAATGTGATATAACACATTAATAACAGGAAGGATGAAAACCATATGATCACCTCAATAGGGGCTGAAAAGGGATTTGACAAAATTCAACATCCATTTATGATAAGAACAGTAAACAATGTGGATATACAGGGAAGATACTTCAACATAGTAAAGGCCATAAACCACAAATCTACAGCTAACATCATGCACAATGGCAAAACTGAAAGCTTTTCCTCTAAGATCAGGAAGAAAAATGACCACTCCTCCATTTCTTTTCAACATAGTATTGGAATTCATGGCCACAGGAATCACACAAGAAAAAGAAATAGAAGCATACTAATTGGTAAGGAAGAAGTTAAACTGTCATTATTTGCACATGACATGATATGTTAAAAAGCCTAAAGTCTCCATCAAAAAATCATTAGAATTATTAACTGGATTCAGCAAAGTTGCAGGATAGAAAATCAATATTTGGAATTCTGTTGCATTCCTATATACTAAAAAAAAACTAGCAGAAAGAGATAATAAAAAACACTTCAATTTAAAATTGTTTCAAAAAGCAAAATACCTAGCAATAAACCTAATAACCAAGTAGTTGAAAGACTTGTACTCTGAAAATTATAAGACACTCATGAAAGAAATTAAAGAAGACAGAAATTAATGGAAATCTATGCTATGCTCATGGATAGGAGGAGTTAATATTGTCAAAATGGCCATCTTGCCCAAAGTGATTTAGAGATTCAATGCAATCTCTATCTAAATATCAATGGCATTTTTCAATGAACTAGAGCAAATAATCCTAAAATTCATATGGTAAAACAAAAGACCCTGAACAGCCAAAGCAATTCTGAGAAAGAACAAACCTGGGAGACAATGTTCCCGGACTTCAAGCTATACTACAAAGCTACAGTGCCCAAAACAGTATGGTACTGGCATGGAAGTATGAAAGAGGCCCATGGATCAATGGAACAGAATAGAAAGCCCAAATATAAACACATGCATTAATGGTCAATTACTATATGATAAAGCAACCATGAACATACAATGAGGAAAAGAAAGTCTCTTAAATATTTGGTGTTGGGAAAACTGGAGGGCTACATGCAAGACAATAAGTAAAACTGGATTACTGTCTACTTCCATATACAAAGGTAAACTTGAAATGGATTAAAGACCTAAATATATGACATGAAATCATGAAACTCTTAGAAGAAAACAGAGGCAAAATCTCTTATAAGTAAACACGAGCAATTGTTTTCTGGACATGACTCCCCAGGCAAGGGAAACAAAGACAAAATGAACAAATGCAATTACATCAAACTCAAAAGCTTCTGTACTGCAAAGGACACCATCAACAAAACAAAAGGCAACCTACAGTATGAGAAAATATATTCATAAATGATTTCTCTGGTAAGAGGTTAACATCCCCAATACATAAAGATCTCATAGGACTCAACACCAAAAAAACAGATGACCCGATTATAAAAAGGGCAGAGGACCTGAATATCTCCAAAGAAGACATACAGATGGCCTTCAGGCACTTGAAAAGATGCTCCACACCACTAAACATCAGGGAAATGCAAATCAAAACCACTATGAGGTATCACCTCATACCAGTCAGAATGGCCACTATCCAAAAGAATAGAAATAACAAGGGTTGATGAGAATGTGGAGAAAAGGGAACCTTCATACAGTTGGTGGGAATGTCAATTGGTGCAGCCACTATGGAAAGCAGTATGTACATTCCTCAAACAATTAATAGAAATACCACACCACCCAATAACTCCACTTCTAGAAATTTACCCAATAAAACAAAATCTTTGATTCAAAAACTTACATGAACCTTTCTGTTTATTCCTGCATTATTTACAATAGCCAAAATATGGAAGCAACCTAAGCATCCATCAGTAGATGAATGGATAAAGAAGATGTGGTACATATGCACAATGGAATACTATTCAGCCATGAAAAGAAAACAAATCCTACCATTTGCAACAACATGGATGGAGCTAGAGGGCATTATGCTCAGTGAAATAAGCCAACGGGAGAAAGATAAATACCAAATGATTTCACTCATTTGTGGAGTATAACAACAAATGTCTGTTAATATTTGTCTTATAAATTTAGGTGCACAGATATTTACAATAGTTATATGCTCTTCTTGGACTGACCCCTTCAACATTATGTAATGTCTTTGTCTCTTCTCACCTTATTTGTGTTGAACTCTATTTTTTCTGAGATAGGTATAGCTGTGCCTTTTTTTATTTGCATGAAATATTTTTCTATCCCTTCGCTTTCAGTTCATGTATGTCTTAGGTCTGAAATGAGTCTTTTATAGGCAGCACATAGATGGGTCTTGTTTCTTTATCCATTCTGCCACCCTGTCTTTTGATCAGTGCATTTATGCATTTAGATTTAAGGTGATTATTGATAGGTATGTACTTATTACCATTTTATTAATTATTTTCTGGTTTATTTGTAGTTGTTCCTCTCTTCCTCTTTTATACTCTTGTGATTTGATAGTTTTTTATTTATTTTTTTACTGTTATGCTTGGATTTTTAAAATTTTTTGTGTATCTATTATAGGTTTTAGGTTTGTGATTACCATAAGGTTCATAGATATCTTTCTAAATGTATAACAGTTTATATGAAGTTGATGGTTGCTCTATTTCAAACACAATCTAAAAGTACTACGTTTTTATTCTTCTTCCTCCTCCACACTTTAAGTACAAGGTATCATAATCTTCATTTTTTTGTGTGTCCCTTGACTGATTTTGTATGTAGTTGATTTTACAACTTTTTTTAAAATTCCTACTTGCTTAGTTAGTAAATGGTCTACTACATTCACTGTAGGTCTATTTTCACTAATAAAAATATTTAAGCTTAAAAACATCCTCATCTATAGAAGTCACTTTAACAATCCTATAAGGTAGGTTTAGCGGTGGTGAATTCTTTTAACCTTTGTTTATCTGGGAAACTTTTAATCTCTCCTTCAATTCTGAATAGGAAACTTGCTGGGTAGAGGATTCTTGCTTGTATGTTCTACCTTATAATACATTAAATATTTCATGCCACTCCCTTCTGGATTGTTAGGTTTCTGCTGGGAAATTTGCCAATAGCCTTATGGAGTTTCCCTTATAGGGAACTGTTTGCTTCTCTCTTGCTCTTTTAAGGTTCTCTCTTTATCTTTAATCTGTGCCAATTTAACTATTATCTGTTTTCATGTTGTCTTCCTGGGATTCCTTTTGTTAGGGGCTCTATGCTCTTCCAGGACTTGAGTGTCTTTTTCCTCCTCCAGATTTGGATGATTTCAGTTATTATTTCTTCAAAGAGACCTTCCACTCTTTTGACTCTTTCTTCTCCATCTGGGCCCCCTATTATACAAATATTGCTTCATATGCAATTGTCACACAACTCTTAGCATCTTCTCATTTTTAGAAATACTTTTTTCTCTCTGTTGTTCTGCTTGTTTTTTTTCCTGTTCTCTAACTTCTATCTCATTGATTCTTTCCTCTGCTTCCAGCATTCTACTATTCATTACATCCATCGTACTTTTCATTTCAGTTATTGTATTATTCAGCTCTGAGTGTTGCTTTTTCAAATCTTATATCTCTTTGTTAAAGTTCTCACTAAGATCATCAATTCTTTGTGCATCTTTATGCTTGTTTCTTTGAAATCTTTATCAAGAAGATTGGTAATGTCTGTTTCATTAAGGCCTCTTTCTGGTATCTTGTTTTCTTCTTTTGCTGGGAATATATTTGCTGCCTCCTCATTTTGTCTGTGTTTCTGTGTTTCTTCCCTTGCATTGGGTGGATCCACTATATGTCCTGGTCTACAAGGTAATAGCTTTATGAAAAAGGCATTCTTTGTGCCCAGAAGCTCAAGACTCCTTGATCACCAGGACCTGGTTGTACTTTGTGGTGGAGCTGCAGTTGATTTTGGTGGGCTTTGGGTGGGGCCACCATTCTGCCTCCTGCCTGTGAGCAGTGACTGATCTCTGTCAGCAGAGACTGACAGCTTATGCTGCATGCCTTTTGTACACTCTGCATTGCTTCTTTTGGGATCATGTAGATAGAGACATTTAATGCTTGCTGAGTAGTAATAGTGGCCACTGCTGGAGTCTATGTGCAGGAGACTGCAACTGTGGAGTAGATCCCCAAAGTGAAGGAGATGGAGAATTTGGAACTGGCTCTTACAGGTGGGCTAAGTGAGGGCCAGGAAAGCTATTAACACTTCCCTCTGCCTGCCAGGCAATAAAGTCTGACTGCTGCTGAGCCAAGCAGGCCATGCAGGCAGGTGGGTACACAGGGAAGTGCACTGTGGAGCTGAGCCACCAGTGAAGGAAATAGGGCATTTGGAGCTGGCTCCCACAAGTGCCCAACAAGTTGGGCTGAGGGAGTACAGTGGAAACATCATTCACCTGTTCTTTTTCCTCCAGAGAGAGCTCCCTCTGACACCTGACCCTCTGTCACAATTCCTGCCACTAGTAAATCCTTAAAACTGCTGCCTCTGTGTTGGGTCTCAGTGTGCCTGTCCTCCACAAGCAACAGGAGTCTCAGCCTCCCAGAGTGCTCCAACTATCCCTGGTGTCCAGTTCTGTTAATCACCAAAGCCCAATGCAATGTGGACTTGTGTTCCAGAGTTGATCTCCAAAGGAAGGTGCACAGGTTTTTGAGCCTTCATCCCCTCCCTGCTCTGTTCCTCTCCCTCCTGCTTTGGGGCTGTGGTGGAGGGGAGGGCTTAGATCCTAATCAATAGTGGCTCTGCCAATTTACCCTTCTTTGTGGTCTCCTCCTCTTCACCAGATATAGGAGGTCTGTTCTGCAAGCTTCAGGTCATTTCCAGGGTTAGCTATATTTGATATAGTTGCTTCTTGGTGTGTATGTTGGAGGTTTCTGCCTTACATTTCTACCATGCCAACTTCCCCACTGTTCTCACATCTGTCTTCTGACAGATAGTAACCACACTACTTGGGGTAAGGATTTGATAATGTGTGTAACTTAAATCACTGTGTTTTATACTTGAAACCAAAATAATATTCTATATCAGTTATACTTTAATAATAAATAAATAAACAAAACTATACGGTGGGGGCACAAGAACTGACCCACAGATCATTGGAACAGAATAAAGAGCCTAGAAGTAAATTCATGTATATATGATCAATTAATATATGACAAAGTAGTCTTGAATATACAATGGAGAAAATACAGTCTCATTTATTTGGGAAAACTGGATAGCTACATGTAAGAGAATGAAACTAGATTACTGCCTTATACCATACAAAAACGTAAATTATAACTGGTTTAAATACTTAAATGTATGACAGGAGAACACAAAACTCTTAGAATAAAACATAGGAAGGAGTCTCATGAACATCAGAGTGAGAAACTTCTTTCTGGATACCTCTACCAGAACAAGGAAAAACAAAATAAAAATGAACAAGTAGGGCTACATCAAACTAAAAACTTCTGCACAGCAAAGGAAACCCTCACTAAAACAAAAATGCAACCAACCATATGGGAAAATATATTTGCCATTGATATATATGACAAGGTGCTAATATCAAAAATATATAAGAACTCATTCAACTCAACCCCAAAAAAGCAAATAATCCAATTTAAAAATAGGCAGAGGACCTTAACAAAAAATTTTCTAAAGGCTTACAGATTTTCAACAGACATATGAAAAGATGATCAACATTACTAATCATTAGGAAAATTCAAATCAAAACCACAATGAAATTTTACTTCACTTCACTCCAGTCAGAATGGCCACAATCCAAAAGACCAGAAAAAACAAGACTCAGCAAGGATATGGAGAAAAGGGAATTGCATAGACTGTCAGTAGGAACGTGAATTGGTTCAGTCACTGTGGAAAACAATATGAAGGGTCGTAAAAAAATCTAAAACTAAAGATACTATATGACCCAGAAATTTCACTTCTGCAAATTTACCCAAAGAAAACAAAACCATTAATTCAAAAAGATATATGCATACCTATGCTCATTGCAGCATTATTTATAATAGCAAATATATGGAAGGAACCCAGTGCCCATAGATATATGAATGGATAAAGAAAATGTGGCACATATACACAACAGAATATTACTCAACCATAAATAAGAAATAAATCCTGCCATTTGCAGCAGCATGTATGGAGCTACAGGGTATCATGCTAAGTGAAATAAGCCAGGCAGAGAAAGACAAATACCATATGACTTCACTTATATATGAAATCTGAAAAACAAACAAAAAATAAGTAGACCATGACATATAGAAAACAGATTGTTGGACAACATAGGGAAGTATGTGAGTAGCTGCCTGAAATATGTAAAAGAGATAAACAGATAGAAACTGCAAATTGTAAAATAAGTTAGACACAGGAATGGAAGTACATCAGAGAATTTGACAAATATCATTTAACATTTTGGTATGCTAATGGGGTAATCACACCAGTTGTAGCAAGCATCAAGCAATGTATACAATATTGAGTCGCTATGCTGTACTGAATCAACAGAATGTTGTACATCAACTTTATTGCAATAAAAACTAGTATATAAAAAATAACGAGATAACACTAAACACCAAGACAGCAGCCAAAATCCAGAACACTGACAATGCCAAATTCTGGTGAGGATGTGGGAGAATAGGAGCTCCCATTCATCGCTGGTGAGAATGCAAAATGGTGCAGACACTGTAGAAGACAGTGTGGCAGTTTTTTGGAAAATTAAACATACCCTTACCATACAAACCAGCAATCGTGCTCCAAATGAGTTGAAAACATGTTCACAGAAATACATGCATACAAATTTTTGGAGGGGTATCATTAATCTATAATTACATGAGGAACATTATGTTTATTAGGCTCCCCCCTTCACCAAGTTCACCCCCACAAACCACATTATACTCACTGTCCATCCACGTAGTAGGATACTCTACAGTCACTACTTGTCTTCTCTGCATTGCACAGCCCTACCCGTGCCGCCCCCAAGATTATACATGCTAATTGTAATGCCCCCTTTCTTCCCCCTCCTCCTTATCCCTCCCTTCCCACCCATGCCCCCAGTCCCTTTCCCTTTGGTAACTGTTAGTCCATTCTTGGGTTCTGTGATTCTGCTGCTCTTTTCTTCCTTCAGTTTTTTCTTTGTCCTTATACTTCACAGATGAGTGAAATTATTTGGTAATTGTCTTTCTCCGCCTGGCTTATTTCACTGAGGATAATACCCCTCTAGCTCCATCCGTGTTGTTGCACATGGTAGGATTTGTTTTCTTCTTATGGTTGAATAATGTTCCATTGTGTATATGTACCACATCTTCTTTATCCATTGATCTACTGATGGACACTTAGGTAGCTTCGATTTCTTGGCTATTGTAAAGAGTGCTGCAATAAACATAGGGGTGCATCTGTCTTTTTAAAACTGGGCTGCTGTATTCTTAGGGTACATTCCTAAAAGTGGAATTCCTGGGTCAAATTGTATTTCTATTTTGAGATTTTGAGGTACCTCCATATTGCTTTCCACAATGGTTGAACGAATTTACATTCCCACCACAGTGTAGGAGGGTTCCCCTTTCTCCACAACCTCGCCAACATTTGTTGTTGTTTGTCTTTTGGATTGTGGCCATCCTTACTGGTGTGAGATGATATCTCATTGTGGTTTTAATTTGCATTTCTCTGATGACTAGCGATGTGGACCATCTTTTCATGTGTCTGTTTGCCATCCAAATTTCTTCTTTGGAGAACTGTCTGTTCATCTTCTCTGCCCATTTTTTAATTGGATTATATGCTTTTTGTTTGTTGAGGTGTGTGAGCTCTTTATATATTTTGGATGTCAAGCCTTTATCGAATCTGTCATTTAGGAATATATTCTCCCATACTGTAGTATACCTTTTTGTTCTATTGATGGTGTCCTTTGCTGTACAGAAGATTTTCAGCTTGATATAGTTCCACTTGTCCATTTTTGCTTTTGTTTCCCTTGCCTGGGAAGATATGCTCATGAAGAAGTTGCTCATGTTTATGTCCAAGAGATTGTTGCCTATGTGTTTTTCTGAGATTTTTATGGTATCATGACGTACATTCAGGTCTTTGATCCATTTCAAATTTACTTTTTGTATGGGGTTAGACAATGATACAGTTTCATTCCCTTACATGTAGCTGTCCAGTTTTGCCAACAACAACTGTTGAAGAGGCTTCCTTTTCCCCGTTGTAGGTCCATAGCTCTTTCATCATATATTAATTGACCATATATGTTTGGGTTAATTTCTGGAGACTTTATGCTGTTTCACTGGTCTGTGGGACTGTTCTTGTGCCAGTACCAATTGTCTTGATTACTGTGGCTTTGTAGTAGAGCTTGAAGTTGGGGAGCAAGATCCCCCCTGCTTTATTCTTCCTTCTCAGGATTGCTTTGGCTATGCAGTGTCTTTGGTGGTTCCATATGAATTTTTGAAATATTTGTTCCAGTTCGTTGAAGAATGTTCTTGATAATTTGATAGGGATTGCATTGAATCTGTAGATTGCTTTGGGCAGGATAGCCATTTTGACGATATTAAATCTTCCTAGTCAAGAGCATGGGATGAGTTTCCATTTGTTAGTGTCCTCTTTAATTTCTTTTAAGAGTGTCTTGTAGTTTTCAGGGTATAGGTCTTTCACTTCCTTGGTTAGGTTTATTCCTAGGTACTTTATTCTTTTTGATGCAATTGTGAATCAAATTGTTTTCCTGATTTCTCTTTCCATGAGTTCATTGTTAGTGTATAGGAAAGCCACAGATTTCTGTGTATTAATTTTGTATCCTGCAAGTTTGCTGCATTCCGATATTAGTTCTAGTAGTTTTGGAGTGGAGTCTTTAGGGTTTTTTTATGTACAATATCATATCATCTGCAAATAGTGACAGTTTGACTTCTTCTTTACCAATCTGAATTCCTTGTATTTCTGTTTTGTCTAATTGCCATGGCTGGGACTTCCAGTACTATGTTGAATAACAGTGGGGAGAGTGGGCATCCCTATCTTATTCCCAATTTTAGAGGAAAAGCTTTCAGCTTCTCGCTGTTCAGTATGATGTTGCCTGTGGGTTTATCATATATGGCCTTTATTATGCTAAGGTACTTGCCCTCTATACCCATTCTGTGAGAGTTTTTATCATGAATGTATGTTGAATTTTGCTGAATGCTTTTTCAGCATCTATGGAGATGATCATGTGATTTTTGTCCTTCTTTTTGTTTATGTGGTAGATGATGTTGATGAATTTTCGAATGTTGTACCATTCTTGCATCCTTGAGATGAATCCCACTTGGTCATGTTGTATGATCCTCTTGATGTATTCTTGAATTTGATTTGCTAATATTTTTCGTGTATTTTTTCATCTATGTTAATCAGGGATATTGGTCTGTAATTTTCTTCTTTGGTGGAGTTGTTGCCTAGTTTTAGTATTAGGGTGATGCTGGCTTCATTGAATGAGTTTGGGAGTATTCCCTCCTCTTCTGTTTTTTGGAAAACTTTAAGGAGAATGGGTATTATATCTTCTCTGTATGTCTGATAAAATTCCAAGGTAAATCCATCTGGCCTGGGGGTTTTTCTCCTGGGTAGTTTTTTGATTACTGCTTCAATTTTGTTGCTGGTAATTGGTCTGTTTAGATTTTCTGTTTCTTCCTGGGTCAGTCTTGGAAGGTTGCATTTATCTAGGAAGTTGTCCATTTCTTCTAGGTTTTCCAGCTTGTTAGCCTATAGGTTTTCAGAGTAGTCTCTAATAATTCTTTGTATTTCTGTGGGGTCCATCGTGATTTTTCCTTTCTTGTTTCTGATTGTGTTGATGTGTGTTGATTCTCTTTTTCTCTTAATAAGTCTGGCTATAGGCTTATCTATTTTGTTTATTTTCTCAAAGAACCAGAACTTGGTTTCAATGATTTTTTTCTATTGTTTTATTCTTCTCTATTTTATTTATTTCTTCTCTCATCTTTATTATATCCCTCCTTCTGCTGACATTAGGTCTCATTTGTTCTTCTTTTTCCAATTTTGATAATTGTGAAGTTAGACTATTCATTTGGGATTGTTCTTTCTTCTTTAAATATGCATGGATTGCTATATACTTTCTTCTTAAAACTGCTTTCACTGTGTCCCACAGAAGTTGGGGATTTGTGTTGTTCTTGTCATTTGTTTCCATGTATTGCTTGATCTCTATTTTTTTTCTTGAGAGGGCACCTCTCATATTTATTGATCAAATGGTTGTTAACAACAATAAAATTCTGTATAGGGGACTCAATGCACAATCATTAATCAACCCAAAGCCTAATTCTCAACAGTCTCCAACTTCTGAAGCATAACGAACAAGTTCTTACATGGTGAACAGTGCAAGGGCAGTCATATCACAGAAACTTTCAGTTTTGATCATGCATCATGAACTATAAACAATCAAGTCAGATATGATTATTTGTTTGATTTTTATACTTGACTTATATGTGAATCCCACATTTCTCCCTTATTATTATTATTATTATTTAATAAAATGCTGCAGTGGAAGGTAGATGCAAGATAAAGGTAGAAAACATAATTTAGTGCTGTAAGAGGGCAAATGTAGATGATCAGGTATGTGCCTATAGACTAAGTATTAATCCAAGCTAGACAAGGGCAACAAAACATCCGCGGATACAGAAGATTTCTCTCAAAACAGGGAGGGTGAGGTTCGAAGCCTCACCTCTGTTGATCCCCAATTTCTCACCTGATGGTCCCCCTGTGACTGTGCCTGTCTTAGCTTGTTCCTCCCTTGAGGAATCTTACCAGTCTCTGGCTAACCAGTCATCTTCTGGGGCCATACAGGGAAATGTGAAGTTGGTAAGTGAGAGAGAAGCAATATTCTTTGAAAACTGAAAATGTTGGCTTTTTACTTCTTTGCAGATTTATGCCCTGTGGCTTCTATGCCCAGCATTTGTCTTGAGTTATCTTTATCACTTCGAAGAATTATGATACTTGGTAATTTTCAATATGAGGCATGAATTCTACTAAAGGGTTGTAATTAGGAAGGAAGAAGAAAAGCTATAGAAGTAGCAGACAGAAGAAAACATGGGAAGATTGATTATTTCTTTGACATATCTTCTTGTAGAGTAACATAAGCATGTATAGGTTTTAACAAACTACTAATTAAATTGCGTACACACATTAACAGAATAGGAATACAGCTACGTAACAAAAGCAGACCTACAATTACCAGTCATATACAGTGAAACCAAGAAAACCATTTAGGCACCCTAGGCATTTGTGAAAACTTATCAATGATATGATGGATATTGTCGAACTGAATTTGAATAGTTTGAGAAAAATCAGACAGATTAAAACAACACATTCCTGGGAACTGTTCACATCCCATGTGTTCTTTTAACAGTAGATAGTCGATAGTTGCAATATTTTGGAGCACTGCAACTTGCACTTCTCCTAATTCTTGGTTGAGTTCCGACAGTATAGATCCAGTCAAATTTGTTGTTTTACTGTATGCACAGGCCAGCTTAAATATCTCCTTCTTCATTCCAATGGCATGTCCAGGAACCGGTGGGATGAATGCAGCTACAACTGCAACAGCGCCAGGATCTTTGTTGAAGTTTTTTGATGATCATCTCCTGGAATGACTCTTCCAGAGGATGTTGATATTGGAAGTTCTTCTTCATATCGTATCTTAATTCATTTTCTGGGTAGCGAAATTAGGCTTTGATCCTCTGTATAAACACAAACAAACCCTTTGCCCACACTTTGATATGACCTTTATACCATTGTGAAGAACCTATTGGAGATCACCACACAGGAACTGCTTTTTTTTTTTAAGAGAAATGAATATTATCAGAAAAATATATCCCCATAGCTGGCTTGATCTCTATTTTAATTTGCTTGTTGATCCATTGATTATTTAGGAGCATGTTGTTAAGCCTCCATGTGTTTATGAGCCTTTTTGCTTTCTTTGTACAATTTATTTCTAGTTTTATGCCTTTGTGGTCTGAGAAGTTGTTTGGTAGGATTTCAATCTTCTTGAATTTACTGAAGCTCCTTTTGTTGCCTAATATATGGTCTATTCTGGAGAATGTTCCATGTGCACTTGAGAAGAATGTGTATCCTGTTGCTTTTGGGTGTAGAGTTCCATAGTTGTCTATGAGGTCCAACTGTTCTAGTGTGCTGTTCAGTGCCTCTGTGCCTTACTTATTTTCTGTCTGGTGGGTCTGTCCTTTGGAGTGAGTGGTCTGTTGGAGTCTCCCAAAATGAATGCATTGCATTCTATTTCCTCCTTTAATTCTGTTAGTATTTGTTTCACATATGTTGGTGCTCCTGTATTGGATGCATATATATTTATAATAGTTATATCCTCTTGTTGGACTGTTCCCTTTATCATTATGTAATGTCCCTCTTTATCTCTTGTTACTTTCTTTGTTTCGAAGTCTATTTTGTCTGATAGAAGTACTGCAACACCTGCTTTTTTCTCCCTATTGTTTGCATGAAAATCTTTTTCCATCCCTTGACTTTTAGTCTGTGCATGTCTTTGGGTTTGAGGTGAGTCTCTTGTAAGCAGCAGATAGATGGATGTTACTTTTTTATGCATTCTATTACTCTGTGTCTTTTGATTGGTATTTTCAGTCCATTTACATTTAGGGTGATTATTGAAAGATATGTACTTACTGCCATTGCAGGCTTAGGTTCGTGGTTACCAAAGGTTCAAGAGTAGCTTCTTTACTATCTAGCCATCTAACTTAACTCGCTTTTTAAGCTATTATAAACACAGTGTGATGATTATTTCTCTGACTTCTTTTTCCTCCTCCTTCATTCTCTGTATGTTTGGTGTTTTATTTTGTGCTCTTTTGTGTTTCCTTTGACTGCTTTTGTGAGTACTTTTGTGCTTTTGTGAGTTTATTTTATTTTTTGCCTTTAGTTAGTATTTGGTTGGTCTACTTCTTTGCTGTCATTTCATTTTCTCTGGTGACATCTATTTAGCCTTAAGAGTGCTTCCATCTAAAGCAGTCCCTCTAGAATACCCTGTAGAGGTGGATTCTGGGAGGCAAATTTCCTCAACTTTTGTTTGTCTGGGAATTATTTAATCCCTCCTTCATATTTAAATGATAATCATGCTGGATACAGTATTCTTTGTTCAAGTCCCTTCTGTTTCAATGCATTAAATATGGCATGCCATTCTCTTCTGGCCTGTAAGGATTCTGTGGAGAAGTCTGATGATAGCCTGATGGGCATTCCTTTGTAGGTGACCTTTTTTCTCTCTCTGGCTTCCTTTAATACTCTGTCCTTGTCCTTGATCTTTGTCGTTTTAATTATTATGTGTCTTTGTATTGTCCTCCTTGAGTCCATTCTTTTGGGATTTCTGTGTGCTTCCGTGGTCTGAGTGACTATTTCCTCCCTCATTTGGGGGAAGTTCTTAGCAATTATTTCTTCAAATACACTTTCTATCCCTTTTTCTCTCTGTTCATCTTCTGGTACCCCTATATTGAAGATATTATTCCATTTGGATTGGTCACACATTTCTCTTAATATTCTTTCTTTCCTGGAGATCCTTTTATCTCTCTCTGCATCAGTTTCTCTTCATTCCTGTTCTCTGATTTCTATTCCATTCACAGCCTCTTGCATCTCACCCATTCTGCTTTTAAGTCCTTCCAGAGATTGTTTTATTTCTGTATTCTCCCTCCCAACTTTGTCCATTAGCTCTTGCATTTTTCTCTGCAAGTTTATCAGCATGGTTATCACCTTTATTTTGAATTCTTTTTCAGGAAGATCAGCTAAATCTATCTCCCCAGGTTCCCTCTCAGGGGATGTCTGGGATACTCTTGTCTGTATCAAATTCTTCTGTCTTTTCATGGCGATAGAGGTAGTCGTAGGCAGTTGGCGTGTGTGTCAGCTGGTAGATAAAAGTCCTTTCTTGCTTGCCTGTCACCTTCCCTTACTGTGAGAACGGCGACCCCTAGCGGCTTGTGCTGGGCAGCTGCGCACCAATGGAGCCTCTTAGTTTGGCCTGGGCAGCTGCCAAGGTGCCTCTGTATGGCCGCCCCTTCGTGAGGTGCTGGGTTCTCACAGGTGTGGATGTAGGCTGGCTGTTGTGCTGTATCTTCTGGTCTCTCTTTTAGGAATAGTTGTATTTGTTGTATTTTCAAAAATATGTATGGTTTTCGGAGGAGAGTTCCGCTGCCCTACTCACACTGCCATCTTGGCTCCTGTTGGTGGTATTATCCCAGGAGACATGAGGCCAGGGACAGAATATGGCTTGATATGAGAGTTCTCTGGGGAGGTGACACTTTGAGTCCTCTTAGGAGGCCTTCTACGTCTAGAACTTGTGCCGGCAGATTCCTCCTGACATGCTCCCAGGCAGGAATCCAATGCATACAAATTTTTTAAGCAGTTTTATTTGCAATTGTGAAAACTTGGAAGCAACCAAGATGTCCTTCAGTAGGTGAATATATAAATAAACTGGTACATCCAGACAATGAAGTATTACTTAATGATAAAAAGAAATGAAAAAGAGATGGCATAGTAACTAGAATGGCAGAAACCTCCTCCCAAAAACACATAAAAGAAAACACATAAAGCAAATACAACTAAACTTGAAAAGAACTTGAAGACTCAAGAACAGAATGCCCACACCTGGGGAAGAAAAGAAGACCACACAGAAAATGGTAAGTGGCAGAGTTGTAATACAGTGCAACACAAAACCTCTACCCATCCCAGCCTACAGGTGAGAGACAGAGGAATGGAGTGGGGAAGGGAGTAGAAGCCCAGGATAACTGCAGACCTTGCCCTGGAGATCTGCTCCAGGAACATGAACCCACATTACATTACATTCTGGAAATTAGTGGTGATGGACATCAGAGACATGTGGAACACTCTGAGTGGCTGAGACTCCAGTCGCTTGTGGAGGACAGACATGCTCCACTAGTCCTGAGGCCCAAAGCAGAAGCAGCAGTTTGAAAGACTTGCCAGCAGGGGGAGGTGTGCCAGAGTGGCAAGAATGGGATGGAACTCTCTCCTCAGGAGAAAGAGCAGGTGGAGGATACCTCCCAAGCCTTCCCTTGGCCCAACAGATTAGGAACTCTCAGGATCCCCAGATGCTCCATTCCCCTCACTGGCAATGCAGCCCTGAGGCTCCTACTTGCATGTATTGCTGGTAAACCAATCTTCTTAGCCCAGTAGCAGCATCAGACTTTGCTGCCTGGCAGGAAAAGGACACTCACTCAGCTTTCTTGGCTCCATTTCAACTCAACAGGGAAGGTGCCTTCAGCAGCCAACCTAAAGAGCTCTTTCCTCCCCACAGGTGTCCAGGCCAGGCCTGGTGCTGTGTCTGGTCCAGGTAGAGCCACCTATCAGCCTGCCCACCCCATTAACCCTGCAGCCTTGTCATAGCTACGGGGCAGGCAGAAGGCAGCCCTATATACAATTCCAGCAGAGAATTCGCTGATCACAAATACAGCAGCTGAAGCAAACTGCCGGCACAGATGCAGGCCACTACAGAAAGCAGACAGAAAAGTGGTAGTGCTAACTGCATGCTACCAGCTGGGGATCCAGCAAAGTAAAACCAGACATTGGAAAGTAAAGAATCCTGAGTTTCTGGGCACAACAAAACATCTTCAAATAGCTATTACTCTATAGGCCAAGTATAGCAGAACCATCTAATATAAAGGAAGAAACAAAGAAACCCTGAAGTAATGAGGAGAAAGAAGAATATGATCCAAACAAAACTGCAGGACAGGACAACAGAAAGAGAGCTAAATGAAATGAAATGGAGATCACCAATCTTCTTGATAAATACTTCAAAACAAAATTCATAAACATGTTCACTGATTTACAGAAAAATATTTAAGATCTCAAAAACATCAACAAAGAGATAGAAGACTCAGAGCTGAAAAATACAGTATCTGAAATGAAACATACAATGGAAAGATTTAAGGGTAGATTATTGCAGGTATAGGAGACAGTGAATGAGATGGAAATTAGAGAACAGGAACACAACAAAGCTGTGGAACAAAGAGAAAACAAGGACTTCCTGGAATGAAAGAATGACAAAAGAGCTATGTGACCAATATAAATGAAATAAATTTTGCATAATAGGAGTACCAGAAGGAGGAGAGAGATTCAAAGGGATAGAATGTCTCTTTGAGGAAATAACGGTTGAAAATATCTCCAATCCATGGAAGGACATAGAAACTCAGGTCAAGGAATTACAGAGATCCCCTAACGAAAGGATCCCTAGGAAGACGCCACCACGACATATAGTAATTAAAATGACAAATATCAAGGATAAAGAAAGGCTATTGAAAGCAACCAGAGAGAAAAGATTATTTATAAAGCAAACCCAATCAGACTATCATCAGACTTCTCAGCAGGAACTTTACAGGCCAGAAGGGAGTGGCATGATATATTTAATACAGTGAAACAGAAGGGCCTCCAATCAAAAATCCTCTACCTGGCAAGAATATCATTTAAATTTGAAGCAGGGATTAAACAGTTTCCAGACAAACAAAGTTGAAGGAATTCACCACCACTAAGTCAGCTCTCCAGTCTATGTTAAAGTGACAACTGTAATTGGAAATGTCCATTAGAATAAATAACTGTCACCAGTGAAAATAAACCCATAGTAAAGGTATTAGACCAATTAATTGCCAAGCAAGTACAAAATTAAAACAAGAAGCAAAATCAACCATATACAAAATCAGTCAAGGGATACACAAAAGGTGCAGATTATGACATCCAATATGAAAAGCTTGGATGAGGAAAAAGAAAAAAAATTAAAGTAACTTTAGATTGTGTTTGAAACACACTTATCACCAACTTAAGACAGATGGTTACATAGTAAGGAAGCTATCCATTAACATTTGGCAACCACAGAGCTAAAGTCTACAATAGATATAAAAAAGTAAGTTAAAAAATAGAAATCCATTCTCAACACTAAAGAAAACCATCAAATAAGAAGCTAAGACTATAAGACAGGAAGAAAGGACAGAGATGAACTATAAAAACAGCCAGAAAATAATATAATGGCAATAAGTACATATCTATCATTATCATTTTAAATATAAATGAACTCAATACACCAATCAAAAAACACAGAGTGGCAGAATAGATAAAGAAACAAGACCGACCTATATGCTGCCTAGAAGAGACTCATTTCAGACCAAAGAGAGACACAGACTCAAAGTGAAGAGACGGAAAAAGATATTTCATGAAAATAATAAGGAGAGAAAAGCAGGAGTAGCAGTAATTACACAAAATAGATTGCAATACAAAGAAAGTTACAAGAGAGAAAGACATTACATGATGATAAAGAGGTCAGTCCCACAAGAGGATATAACCATTATAAATATCTATACACCCAACACAGGAGTTCCTAAATTTGTAAAATAAATAAATAAATAAATAAATAAATAAATAAATAAATAAATACTAACAGAATTAAAAGGGTAAACATATTGCAACACATTCATGTTAGGAGACTTTAACACACCACTCACATCAATAGACAGAACAACCAGACAGAAAATAATTTAGAAAACAGAGGCACTGAACAATACATTAAATCAGATGGACCTAATAGACATCTACAAAACACTCTACCCAAAAGCAGCAGGATACACATTTTTCTTAAATGTACATGTAATGTTCTCCAGAATGGATCACACACTGGGGCACAAAAAGAGCCTCGGTAAATTAAAAAAGATTGAAACTGTATGAAACACCTTCTCAAACCACAATTGTATGAAACAAGAAATAAATTAAAAAGAAAACAAAGCAGCCTACAAACACAATGAGGCTAAATAACATGCTTCTAAATAATCAATGGGTCAATGACCAAATCAAAACAGAAATCAAGCAATACATGAAAACAAAAACTCAACCACCCAAAATCTGGGATGTGGCAAAGGCAGTTCTAAGAGGAAAGTATATAACAATAAAGGCTTATCTCAAAAAAACAAAATCAATCCCAAATGAATAGTCTACACTCACAATGAAAAAAACTAGAAAAAGAAGAACAAATAAAGCCCAAAGGTAGTAGGAGGGACATAATGAAGATGAGAGCAAAAAGAAATAAAAAAAGAGAAGAATAAAACAATACAAAAAATAAGTGAAACCAGGAGCTGGTCCTTTGAGAAAATAAATAAACCACATAAACCCCTACCTAGACTTATCAACAAAAAAAAGTCAGAAATGAAGAATGGATGATCACAGCAGACCCCAGAATTACAAAGAATTATTAAAGAATACTATGAAAAAGTATATACCATTAAACTGGACAACCTAGAAAATAGGAACAACTTCCTAGAAAAACACAACCTTCCAAGATTGACCCAGGAAGAAACAGAAAATCTTAACAGACCAATTACAAGCAATGAAATAAAGTTTTTAATCAAAAACTCCCCAAAATCAAAAGCCCAGCACCAGATGGCTTCACATTTAAACATTCTTATTAAAGTACTCCAAAAAACATAAGAGGAGGGAATACTTATAAACTCATTCTATGAGATAATGATAAAGGGGTCAGTCCAACAAGAGGATATAACCATTATAAATATCTATACACCCAATATAGGAGATAGTGGCAGAGAACCTTGAAAAATGGGAAATATGATGAACCTTATGATTGCCCCATATTACTGCCTTGAGAGAACCCCAGAGACCTTCTGATGGTTCTCCTCAACTACTCAACAAAGTACTGAATAGCACATGCATGTGATGAAACTACTCAAGACTAGGGAAAGAACTGTCTGAAAGAATTAGAGGGAACAGTACTTGGCACTTGCACAGGGCTTGTAATAATGCCTATTCCCACAAACCAGACTAAAAACTCATGATTCAAGGGATGCTGGATAAAACACTCAGGAAAGTCTTGCTCCAGTAACAGGGGAAAATAGCCCTAGACTGAGCACTGCTCTGTACCTACCTTAAAAATCATGAAAGCATGACCTAAAAGGCAGAAACATTTTTGGAGTAGTTTAACAGCATCCCAGGGGAAAAAAGTCAAAATTTTTCAAGGAATAGAATAATATCAAACATGCAACAAGGTAGAATTCACAGTGTCTGTCATCTGATAAAAGATCACCAGGAATGAAAGCAGGCATCACTAATCATCTTTCATGAAACACTAACCATTTGAAAAAAAAATTAATCAATCAATCAAAACAAACCTAGAACTGGCACAGATAATAGAATTAGGAGAAAAGGTTATTAAAATAATTATTATAACTGTATTCCATATATTCAAAGAGCTATTAAAGATATGGAAGATATGAAAAAAGACCCAACAAACTTCTAGAAAAGAAAGCTATTACATCTAAAATGAAATATGGGTTGAATGGGATTAATAACAGATTAGACAATGCATAAGAAAAAATAACTGGACATGAAGGTATAAGAACAAAAATTATCCAAAATGAATCCAAGAGAAAAAAGAAGAATCCAAAGACAAACAAATAAATAAAAGAGTATCAGTGAGCTGTGGGACAACTTCAAACAGCTTAATATATAGGTAATAGTTTCTCTGAATGAGAGAAAAGAGCAAAACAGAAATTTTTTTAAAAATAATAACTGAAAACTTCCAACTTGATGAAAACTATAAACCCACATCTTCAAGAAGCTCAACAACCAGTGAATAAATGAAACATGAAGAAAACTGAACAAAAGCACATCATAATCTAATTGCTCCAAACCAGTGTTAAAGAAAAATTTTAAAAGCACTCAAAGTAAAAAGACATGATACTTACTGAGGAACAAATATAAAGATGTAAGCAAGAAGGCAGTAAAGCAGCATCTTTATATTACTGAAAGAAAAATAGTCAACCTAGCTGGCAAATATCTTTCTATCATAATGAAGACTTAGATATACTTGTTCTTATTCCTTCAAGTACAACTAAAAACCTTAGACATTTTACCTATATAACAAACAGAAGTCTTAATGGTGGAGAGAAGAAAACATACCAGGTAAGGACCTTGGGACTCAAGGAAAAACAGTGGTGAGTTCCTTGGTTCTTCTCTTTGCCTTATATATCCCAGACTGTATACTGGGGAAAAGAACAACCTAGAAACACCAATGAGAACCTCCAAAAATGCCCAAAGAAAAGCTTGTTCTCTCTAGCCAAAGGCCAGGAAAAGGGGCACTTAACTAGACAGAAAAGACAGAAAACTTTATGACAGCTCTACTCCAGCCAAACACAAGAGAAAAAAATGATAACGCCAGAAAGACCAAATCAAAGGCCTGGACTTCTATCCTTTCCAAGATGTAAGAGGCACCCAAACCTCCCCTGACAGGGTGGTGTCAAAGAAAGTTGAGTGGGGTGCCTGGACTTATATCCCCATATGATGATAATGATGCACACTTATTGCTTCCCCCTGGGGTGATATCAGAGGATGACTAGGGTAGACAAAACTTTCATCACCATTCAGCAGTAATGAGGTCACCCCCCCATGGCATCAGTGGAAGCCATGTAGGGAAAGTTAAAAAATACCCTCCCCTTCTCAAGCAGTATTATATCATTAGAGGTCTAGTGGGGACTCTTTAATTTCCACCCTCATACAGCAGTAACAAGGAGCACATACCCACCAATGGCATGTCAATGGAGGCTAAGTGATGAACTTGGACTTCCACCTCCCAACTATAAGTAACAACTCAGCATCCCACATCACCCATCAATGATTCCAGAGGAAAAGGATATAAACATTATCCAGAGTTTTATAACACAGTACCCAAAATCTAGGTTATAATTGAAAATCATTCATTATAACAAGAAGCAGAAAGATCTAAAACTGAATGAGAAAAGAGCATCAACAGCAGCTAGTACTAATATAATACAGATGTTAGAATTATTTGACAAGGATTTTATATCAGCTATCATAAAAATGCTTTAGTGAGCAATTAAAAACACACTTGAAACAAATGAAAAAATAAGAAAGTCTCACACAGAAATAGAAAGGCAACAAAATGGAAATATTTAAACCAAAAGTACAATAACCAAAGTTTTAAAAACTCAATGGATGAATTCAACAGACTGGACAAGAAGAGGAAAGAATCAGTGAACTTCAAGGCAGCACAGTAGAAATCATTTAATCTGAACAACAAAGAAACATTAGACTGAGAAAAGTAATCAGAGCCTTGAAACATATGGCACTGTAACAAAAGATTTAGCATTCATGTCATTGTAGTTCCAGAAGAAGAGATAAACAAGTGGGAATGAAAAGTATTTGAAAAAATAATGCCTGAAAAAAACTAAGCTTGGGGGAAAAAAAAACCCAAACGTACATACACATTCAAGAAACTGAGTGAAATTTAAAGAGGTTAAATCCAAACCAATCCGTTATACCAAGACACACTATAATCAAACTTCTGAAAAAATAAAGACAAAGTCTTGAAAGCAGCCAGAGAGACATGACACTACCAATAGGGAAAAAGTAATTCAAAATACAGTGGACTTATAAAATAGACTTCTTAAGAGGAACTATGGAGGCCAGAAGGAAATTGTACAACATTTTTCAAGTGTTGAAAGAATGATCAATCTAGAATTCTATATCCAGTGAAAATATCTTTCAGGAATGAAGGGAAAATCAAGACATTCTCAGATGAACTAGGAAAATTTGTTATCAGCAAATTTACCCTAAAAGTACAGTTAAAGGAAGTTCTCAAAGCCAGAAAGAAATGATAAAATAGGGAATCCTGGAGCATCAGGATGAAAGAAAGGACAGAGAAGGTCCAAAAATATGGGTAAATATACTAGATTCTCCTATCTCTTGAGTTCTATAAATTATGTTTGATTCTTGAAATAATAACTATAACACTAATATGATTCTCAATGTATGTAGGTAAAATATATAAGATAATTGTATGATAAATAAGGGAAGATGAAAGAAGGTAATATTTCTCCATTTCACACAGACTGATAAAATCATGACACCAGTAGACTCTGATGATGTTATGTATATATGATGTAATACCTACAGCAACCCACTATAAAATTATACAAAGAAAAATACTAAAAAACTATAAAAAAATAAAAATTGAATTCTAAAAAATGCTCAAGTAATCCACAAGAAGCCATGAAAAATAAAACAAATTAGAAACAAAAAGAACAAACAGAAAAACATAACTAAAATAAATTTAAGCCCTAACATATCAATAATTACATTAAATATAAATTATCTAAATACACCAATTAAAAGACTGAGGTTGACAAAGTGAATTAAAAAAAACATGACCCAACTATATGCCAGCTATAAGAAACTTACTTCAAACATAATAACTTAAGTATGTGGAATCAAAGGGATAGAAAAACATCTGTTAAAGGCCTGACTAGAACAAAAGAATGAATTTCCCCAAGCAAGAAGGAATTCTGCTAGCAGATAGAACTTGGGACTTGGACTGCAACATCAGACTTTTTTCCTAGTCTCCAGCCTGACAGCCTTCACAATTAACGACAGATTTCAGACTTTCCAGCCTCTCTGATTATATGATCCAGTTTCTTAAAATAAATCTGTCCCTTTATATATACACATTCTATTGGTTCTGCTTCTCTGGAGAACCATGACTGATATAATAACAAACAAAGTAGATTTCAGAGCAGAAAAAAGTTACAGATACAGAGAGGAATATTAAATAATGATAAAAGGGTCAAACTACCAAAAAGATATTGTAGTCCTAAATGTGTGTGGGAGTCACACACATTCATAATTATATCTGGGGACATCAATATACCTTCAACAATAGATAAAACAACTGGACAGAAAATCATCAATAATGTGCAATAACTGAATACCACTACCAAAGAGAACCTAATCATCATTTGTAGAACATGACTCGACATAAGCAGAATGCACATTCTTTTCAATCATCCAAAGACTATATCCCTGACCATGAAACAAACCTCAACAAATTTAAAAGAATTAAAATCACACAGAATATATTTTCTGACTACAATAAAATCAAATAAGAAATAAGTGACATAAAGATAACAGGAAAATCTCCAAACACTTGGAAACTAAACAACACAGTTCTAAATAATCCATAAATATTTGATTCTTTATAAAACATAGGCAGATTTAATAGAAACCAAAAGCAGATGATGAAACACCTGGAGGCTAGTGCCGGGAAGTAGCATTACACCCATAATCTGGAAGGCAGTAAGTATAAAGGAGAATGAACCTGGCAGAAAAGGCTACTCTATTAGGAGCTGTGGCCTTAAGAAAAGGAACATTGTAATAGCACATGGCTCAGGACACAGACAAAGGAATAAATACCCAGTCCATATTTGTCTTCCACCCATTAATGTCCTATCCCCTGGCACGCATTTAACATCTTTTCACTTTGTGCCCATTCCTAGGATGGAAGACTTCCTTGTCACCAAGTTTCCTAACATCTTTTCTAGCCCCAGATTATCAATTAATTCATTCAGCCATTGGACATGAATTAGTGAAATCTAAACTCAAGGCATCTCTCCTAACAAAATGAACAAGTAAATGTGCCTGCCCAAACTGCCCACTGGGAGGATTTTACTTTACCAGAGACTTTCAGAGACACCCCTGAATTGTGCTAAAAGTAGCCGCTGAATTCCAGTTCATGCCACCATACTTGCAGACTCATTTATAAGCTAGGTGTGGGCTGTCACCACCTCTTTTAACTATTTATAATTAACCCCTCATAAAATCATAAGGCAAGTTCAGTGACAGGTATTGAAGCACTAGGAATCAGTACCATGAGAATGTGATCCAGTTGCTCATACACTTTATTTGTGCCTTCTGATCCTGTTTTGTGTGCTCTCATACTTATCATTCCACTTAACAAAGGACTAGCATAGCATATATCCAATATTGTGATTCAGTGGAATAGATCACTAATCAGTTCACAATGAACATTTAAGGGAACATAATCATTGCTATCGCACTTTCAGAAGTTTGGCCTCTACCAAGACCAAATAGCAGGTCACAGTTATTTTTAAATGGAGAATAGTTAGCAGGAGAAAGCGTAATTTCCTCCCCAACCCTGGGAATCTGTGATTTTCCTGTGGTGTATTATAGTTATTCCGCACTGCATATCTAACTGCACAGATATTTCTGATACCATTTTTGTCTAATGGATCATAAGGCTCATGAGGTAAAAGTTTGAATAATGACCCAGATCTCATACAGAACCTTCTTTTACTCCAGGCTCCACTCAAAACTGGCAGCTTTTTGGGAACTACGCAAATATAAGAATGCAACTTGCCTAAGTGCAGTGTAACATGTCTCCAAAATCACTGCAATAATTTGTCTCACTTTTGATAATATAACCAATATACCCAAGGCCACTAAACCTCTAGATACCTTATCAATATTGACAGTTCATGATGTTTTATATTTTATCTCCCACTGATTATCATAGATGTCTCTTTCTTAGCCATCTACGATGCTTCTATTTCCTGCCCACCAGTTACATTTAGTATATAATGTCATCGTTGTAATGGACCAATGTGATATTCTGTAGAATATCAAGATGATGAGTGACTTTCTAGACCAGACAAAGCAGGAAACTTTATACAGATCTGAACAAGAGAATGAAAGGACTCTGTTTTCCTTCCTCTGTGAATGTAAACTGCCTCTGATTTTTCATCCTGACAGAGATGGGGGAAAGCACTTGCTAAGTAGCTGTATACCAACTTCCAGTGACCATGTCAATTTTTCTAAAGAGACCACATATGAAATCACGAACATGAATGTCATTACCACCTGATCAAGTGCATGATACTTGAAATCATTTGCCAAAATCCATCTGAATTTTCACCACAGGGATTAAATAAATGAGCATGCATATGGTAATGAGACAGGGACCATGGGTGTAGTCAGAGTAAGGTAAGGGCCTCTGGAAAATGCAAGGCAATATATTTGCAGTCAGAGCATGGTAACTGCATGCAAGGAAAGCCCCTACTAAAACTCTGTGTTAAACATTGAGCTCATACACTTTATTAGTGCCTTCTGATCCTGTCATTATTAAATGTTAAAGTCATTCTTCAGTGAGATCAGTTAATATTCCCCACATAAAGAAGAGTAGCACATGTTTTTTATTATGCTAATCATTTATACTCATGTGTAAGATTCACTTTAACATGCTAAAAGGCCCAGGCCTATGTGCTGTCTTTCCTCCTTCAGATCTGATGAAGTGATTTTTGCAAACTGGGCAACCAATTTAGCATGCAGGCCCACCCATAAACAACACAGTAAAAGGCAAGAAGGATTCCACCTTAAAGATAAGATTGCATTTTAATATCCAAGAAGTTAAGATGTTAGAAATTCTTAACTTACTCTTTAGCAAACAATACCTCAGCCCACCTTGGGGCCTGGGCAGGTGGCCTTGTTTCATATGCTTCCAGACCAAGATGCTGGTATCTCAGAGAGAAATCATCAGAGCAGGAAGTTGCTTGTGTTGTTAATTCTAAATATTCAGGGACCACTTAACAAGTCCACACCCCTAAGCTTTTTTTCATGTTCTTAAAAATCCTCAACTGCCTATAAAACCCCTAGACAATGCACCACCCTGGATTCTCTTGTCCCCTCCTGGCATGGGCCAAGAGCTCTGTCCTTTTACTTTATCTCTAAATAAAAGCCTGTACCTTGCTCTCCTACCTTGAGTGTTTTTGGAGCTCATTCTTCAGCTTCATGAACAAGCACCCTGGCATCAGTAAGAATAGTTGGAGAAAAAGGAGGAAAAGAATGAGAACATAAAAATGAAGAACAAGGACAAAAAGAACAAGAACCAGTAGGTGGCAAAATAAAGACATTTCAGAAATTAAAAGATTAAAAGATTTCATTACCAGCAGCCCTGGGCTAAAAGAAATGTTAAAGGATGACATTTAGCCAGAAAGAAAATAATACCACATGAAAATCTATATTTACACAAAAGAATGAATCATACTGGAAATGGAAATGAAAAAGTCATAACAAGGAAAAAAGCTGGGAGGAGAAAAATGGAGGTGTTTTAAGGGTTTTATACTATGTGTTCATTGATATAATACACTTTAACAAAGACTGTGGTAAGTCAAAGATGTACACTGTAACTCAAATGCACCACTGAATAACAAAACAAGGAGTTACACTTAATAAGCCAATGAATTATATAAAATTGAATCATAAAAGTACTCCATTAATCCTAAAGGGGGTGATCAAATTAAAAAGCAGATAAAAAGAAATCAAATAGCAAATTGATAGACTCATATCTAACTATTTCAACAGTCATCAAATGGAGATGGTCAAAATACCCCCATGCAATCAGACAGTTTGTCAAATTGGATAAAAAGCAAGACCCAACAATATGCTGCCCAATAGAAATACACTTTAAGTATAAAGACAAATAAGTTAAAAGTAAAAAGATGGACAATATATAAAATGCTAATATGAGTTAAAAGGAGGCTAAAGTGACTATATTAGTATCAGAAAAAATAAATTTCAGAGCAAAAGATACAACCAGGGACTTTTTAAAATTTCATTTCATAAAGGTAATGTGATCAGTTAATCAAGACTACATACTACCAAATGTTTACAGACCTAATGTCAGAACTTAAAATATATGAGGCAAAAACTGAAAGAAGAGCAAGTAGAAATAGACAAACCCACAACTATGGTTAGAAATTTCAATAACCTACTCTCAATAACTGATAATTATGCAGAAAATCAACAAGAATAAAATAGACTTGAAAACACTATCGACCAACTTGACCTGACTTACCCTTATGGAACCCTCCACTCAACAACAGCAAAATACATATTGTTCTGCAGTGTACACAGGACATCAACAACACAGACCATATCCTAGGATACAAAAAAATAGCAATAATTTCAAAAAGATTTAGGTCATACAAAATATATTCTCTGACCACAGTGGAACTTAACTAGATATCAAGAACAGAAAGGTCCTTAGAAACTCCTCAAATACTTTGAAATTAAATAACACACTTCTAAGTAATCCATGAATCATAGACGAAATCAAAAGTAAAATCAGAAAATGTTTAGAACTCAAAGAAAATAAAAATATCATCTATCAGAATCTGCAAGATGCAGTTAAAGCAGTGCTTAAGGGGAAAGTTGTAGTTGAAATAGACACACTAGAAAAGAATAGTCTCAAGTCAATGGCCTATCCTTCCATCTTATGAAACTAAATAAAAAGGAAACTCCAAAGTAAGTAGCATAAAATAAGTAAAGAAGATCAAAGTAAAAATGAATGAAATAGAAAAATCAACAAAACCAAGATACAATTCTTTGAGATCAATGAAACTGGGAGAAAGCCTTGGGAGACAATGATCAGGAAAAAAGAAATACAGGTGATGTAAATTAACAATATCAGAAATAAGGGAGGTAACACTACACATTCTACACATACTAAAAATAATAAGTGAAATTAGAATCTCAAAGGAGACAGCTCAAGATGGCAGAGAGAGTAGGGCAGTGGAAATCTCCTCCCAAAATATATATTTTTGAAAATACAACTATTCCTAAAAGATTGACCAGAAGATGCAGTACACCAGTCAGGCTACATCTATATCTACAAGAACTCAACATCTCAGGAAAAGGGTAAGATACAAAGCTGTGACCCAGAGGGACCTGAGCATTCCCTCCACCCCAGCTCAACAGCAGGAGAAAAAGAATCAGAGTGGAGAGGGAGTGGAAGTACAGGACTGCTAAATAACCAGCCCTAGTAATGTGCACCGGGAGCAAAGACACAATTTGCATGGAGTACTGCGGATTAGAGAAAGGGAAAACTAAAATCCGAGATGGAGACTGTGAAGAGGTCCCCACAGCTGGCTCTCCTGGGACAAAAGAAAAGCAGGCACTTTAAAAGTCTTAAAGGGACAGGGGCTTAACAGCTGGACAAAATCATCCTGGCATAATCATCCCAGCAGGCTGGGAATCTTGAGGAACTGCCGGCGCCCCAACCCCCTGGGTGGCTATGCAGCTCCAAAGCCCCTCATGAGGATAAGCAGCCTGCCATTCATTCCCCACCTGCCAGCAATGCAAGCAAACCAATGGACCCGCCACAGCTGCAGACCAGTCGGGAAGCAGCCCCAACCACACAAACCACACAGAGTCTGCTCCCAGTGTGCAGTTAACGGGAACAGAACCAGAGGCTGCCACCAGGGCATACCTGCCAGGCACAGACAGAGGAAGCTGGAGCAAGGCCTGGAAGGCATGAAGGGGCACCTTTCACACAGGAGAACACACCCAGTGTGTCTGTGACCCCCTGCAGTGCCCTAGGCTATCCAGAAGGCCGACCCACCCATGGCAGCTCAGGAGATTATCCCAGAGACTGCTCCTAGTGTGTGGGTGACCAGCAAGCAGGAAGTGACTTTGTTCTCCCAGCTGACACATGTGCCACCTGCTGCTGATGACTTCTAATGCCATGAAAAGGCAGAAGAATCTGGTCCATTCAAAAATCACTCAGACAAATCCAGAGAGATGGCCTGGTGAGACAGATATAACCAATCTTCAAGAAAAAGAATTCAAAATAAAAATCATAACCATGCTGATGGAGCTGCACAGAAATATTCAAGAGCTAAATGGTCAAGTTGGGAGGGAGATACAGAAATAAAACAATCTCTGGAAGGACTTAAAAGCAGACTGGATGAGGTGCAAGAGGCCATTAATGGAATAGGAATCAGAGAACAGGAACACAGAGAAGGTGAAGCAGAGAGAGATAAAAGGATCTCCAGGAATGAAAGAATATTAAGAGAACTGTGTGAACAATCCAAATGGAATAATATATGCATTACAGGGTTACCAGAAGAAGAAGAGAGAGAGAAAGGGATAGAAAGTGTCTTTGAAGAAATAATTGCTGAAAACATCCCCAAACTGGGGAAGGAAATAGTCTCTCAGACCATGGAAGCCCACAGATCTCCCAACAAAAGGGACCCAAGGAAGACAACACCAAGACATATAATAATTAAAATGTCAAAGACCAAAGAAAAGGACAGGGTATTAAAAGCAGCCAGAGAGAGAAAAAAGAACACATACAAACAAAAAGGCATCAGGCTATCATCAGACATCTCAACAGAAACCTTACAAGCCAGAAGAGAATGGCATAGAATATTTAATGAAATGAAACAGAAGGGCCTTAAACCAAGAATGCTATATCCAGCATGATGATCATTTAAATTTGATGGAGGGATGAAACAATTTCAGACAAGCAAAAGTTGAGGGAATTTTCTTCCCACAAACCACCTCTACAGGGTATTTTAAAGGAACTTCTATAGATGGAAGTACTCCTAAGGTGAAATACATGACACCAGAGAAAATAAAAGCACACCAAAGAAAGCAGACCAACCAAATACTAACTAAAGGTTAAAAATAAAATCAACTATCCACAAAAGCAGTTAAAGGAAACACAAAAGAGTAGAGAATAAAACACCTAACATGTTAAGAATGGAAGAGGACGAGTAAGAAGGTAGAGAAATCAAGAATCATCAGACTGTTTATAATAGCATGATAAGAGAGTTAAAGTTAGATAGTTAGGTAGTAAAGAAGCTACCCTTGAACCTTTGGTAACCATGAATCCAAAGCCTGCGATGAAAATGAGTACATATCTATTGATAATCAACCTAAATGTAAAAGGACTGAATGCACCAATAAAAAGACACAGAGTCATGGAATGGATAAAAAAACAGGACCCATCTCTTTGCTGCGTACAAGAGACTCACCTCAAACGCAAAGATATGCACAGACTAAAAGTCAAGGGATGGAAAAAGATATTTCATACAAACAACAGGGAGAAAAAAGCAGGTGTTGCAGTACTACTATCAGACAAAATAGACTTCAAAACAAAGAAAGTAACAAGAGATAAAGAAGGACATTACATAATGATAAAGGGGTCAGTCCAACAAGAGGATATTACCATTATAAATATATATGCACCCAACACAAGAGCATCAGCATATGTGAAACAAATACTAACAGAACTAAAGGAGGAAATAGAATGTAATGCATTCATTTTAGGAGACTTCAACACACCATTCACTCCAAAGGATAGATCCACCAGGCAGAAAATAAGTAAGGACACAGAAGCACTGAACAACACACTAGAACTGATGGACATAATAGATATCTATAGAACTTCACATCCAAAAGCAACAGGATACACATTCTTCACAAGTGCACATGGAACATTCTCCAGAATAGACCACATACTAGGCCACAAAAAGAGCCTCAGTAAATTCCAAAGGATTGAAATTCAACAACCAACTTTCCAGACCACAAAGTTATAAAAAAAAAAAAAAAAGGATGGTACAACATTTGAAAATCCATCAACATCATCCACCACATCAACAAAAGGAAGGACAAAAACAACATGATCATCTCCATACATGCTGAAAAAGCATTCAACAAAATTCCACATCCATTCACGATAAAAACTCACAACAAAATGGGTATAGAGGGCAAGTACCTCAACATAATAAAGGTTATATATGATAAACCCATGGCAAACATCATACAGAACAGCAAGAAGCTGAAAGCTTTTCCTCTGAGATTGGGAACAATACAGGGATGCCCACTCTCCCCACTGTTATTCAACATAGTACTGAAGGTCCCAGCCACAGCAATTAGACAAAACAAAGAAATACAAGAAATCCAGATTGGTAAAGAAGAAGTCAAACTGTCACTATTTGAAGATGACATGATATTGTACATAAAAAACCCTAAAGACTCCACTCAAAAACTACTAGAACTAATATCAGAATTCAGCAAAGTTGCAGGATACAAAATTAACACACAGAAATCTGTGGCTTTCCTATACACTAACAATGAACTAATAGAAAGAGAAATCAGGAAAACAATTTCATTCACAATAGCATCAAAAACAATAAAATACTTAGGAATGCACCTAACCAAGGAAATGAAAAACATACCCTGAAAACTATAAGACACTCTTAGAGAAATTAAAGAGGAGACTAACAAATGGAAACTCATTCAACACTCTTGGCTAGGAAGATTTAATATCATCAAAATGGCCACCCTGCCCAAAGCAAGTAATGTAAGTCTTGAAACCATAAAAATCTTAGAAAAAATTTTAGGCAAAAATTTCTTGGACATAAACACGAGTGACTTCTTCATGAACATATCTCCCTGGGCAAGGGAAACAAAAGCAAAAATGAACAAGTGGGACTGTATCAAGCTGAAAGGCTTCTATACATCAAAGGACACCATCAATAGAACAAAAAGGTATCCTACAGTATGGGAGAATATATTCATAAATGACAGATCCGATAAAGGCTTGACATCCAAAATATATAAAGAGATCACACACCTCAACAAACAAAAAGCAAATAATCCAATTAAAAAATGGGCAGAGGAGCTGAACAGACAGTTCTCCAAGGAAGAAGTTTGGATGGTCAACAGACACATGAAAAGATGTTCCACATCGCTAGTCATCAGAGAAATGCAAATTAAAACCACAATGAGATATCACCTCACACCAGTAAGGATTACCACCATCCAAAAGACAAACAATAACAAATGTTGGCGAGGTTGTGGAGAAAGTGGAACCATCCTACACTGCTGGTGGGAATGTAAATTAGTTCAACCATTGTGGAAAGCAGTATATAGGTTCCTCAAAGAACTCAAAGTAGAAATACCGGCGCCTGAAGACAAAGAATATTGTGCGTTTTTCCCTGCGGGACCAGTGGACGGGTGCTTTTTGGAAGCCTTGAAGGGACAGGGATCCCGGTGCTAGGGAGGCAGGGCAGCAGGACCAGTGAGCGGGTGCCTGGGACCGGCGCCTGAGGAAAAAAAAAAAAAAGAAATTGCTTGTTTTTTCCTTTTTTTTTTCTTTTTCTGTTCCCTCTCTCATTGTTGCAGATGTTGTTTTAGTTTGGAGAGTACTTTTTGGAAGTCTTAAAGGGGCAGGACAGGACACTTAGACCAGAGGCATGGAATCTGGGGATCTCTGGGCACTCTAACCCCAAGGGCAACAGGGAGCACAGAGGCCCCTTACGGAGAAAAATAGCCTCCCAGCCGCTACCCCTCCAATGGGGCTCCACAACTTTAGAAAAGCAGCCCCAGCCAGGCCACGCCCACAGCAACAGTGGAGATAAACTCCATAGCAAACGGGCAGGTAGCAGAAGCCCTGTCTGCGCACAGCTGACAAGCATAAGCCACTAGAGGTCGCTATTCTCCCAAGAGAGGAAGGACACAAACCAACAAGAAGGGAAGCTCTTCCAGGGGACACTCGTACCAGCTCTGCAAACTATCTCTATCACCATGAAAAGGCAAAACTACAGGCAGACAAAGATCACAGAGACAAAACCTGAGAAGGAGACAGACCTAACCAGTCCTCCTGACAAAGAATTCAAAATAAAAATCATGAACATGCTGACAGAGATGCAGAGAAAAATGCAAGAGCAATGGGATGAGATGCAGAGAAAAATGCAAGAGCAATGGGATGAAGTCCGGAGGGAGATCACAGATGTCAGGAAGGAGATCACAGAAGTGAAACAATCCCTGGAAGGATTTATAAGCAGAATGGATAAGATGCAAGAGGCCATTGAAGGAATAGAAGCCAGAGAGCAGGAACGTATAGAAGCTGACATAGAGAGAGATAAAAGGATCTCCAGGAATGAAACAACATTAAGAGAACTATGTGACCAAACCAAAAGGAATAATATTCGTATTATAGGGGTATCAGAAGAAGAAGAAAGAGGAAAAGGGATAGAAAGTCTCTTTGAAGAAATAATTGCTGAAAACTTCCCCAAACTGGGGGAGGAAATAATCAATCAGACCATGGAATTACACAGAACCCCCAATAGAAAGGATCCAAGGAGGACAACACCAAGACACATAGTAATTAAAATGGCAAGGATCAAGGACAAGGAAAGAGTTTTAAAGGCAGCTAGAGAGAAAAAGGTCACCTATAAAGGAAAACCCATCAGGCTAACATCAGAGTTCTCCACAGAAACCCTACAGGCCAGAAGAGAATGGCATGATATACTTAATGCAATGAAACAGAAGGGCCTTGAAACAAGGATACCGTATCCAGCACGACTATCATTTAAATATGATGGCGGGATTAAACAATTCCCAGACAAGCAAAAGCTGAGGGATTTTGCTTCCCACAAACCACCTCTACAGGGCATCCTACAGGGACTGCTCTAAATGGGAGCACTCCTAAAAAGAGCACAGAACAAAACACAAACATAAGAAGAATGGAGGAGGAGGAATTAGAGGGAGAGAAGAAAAGAATCTCCAGACAATGTATATAACAGCTCAATAAGCGAGCTAAGTTAGGCAGTAAGATACTAAAGAAGCTAACCTTGAACCTTTGGTAACCACGAATCTAAAGCCTGCAATGGCAATAAGTACATATCTCTCAATAGTCACTCTAAATGTAAATGGAATTAATGCACCAATCAAAAGACACAGAGTAATAGAATGGATAAAAAAGCAAGAGCCATCTATATGCTGCTTACAAGAAACTCACCTTAAACCCAAAGACAAGCACAGACTAAAAGTCAAGGGATGGAAAAACATATTTCAGGCAAACAACAGTGAGAAGAAAGCAGGGGTTGCAGTACTACTATCAGACAAAATAGACTTCAAAACAAAGAAAGTAACAAGAGATAAAGAACGACACTACATAATGATAAAGGGTTCAGTCCAACAAGAGGATATAACCATTCTAAATATATATGCACCCAATACAGGAGCACCAGCATATGTGAAACAAATACTAACAGAACTAAAGAGGGAAATAGACTGCAATGCATTCATTTTAGGAGACTTCAACACACCACTCACCCCAAAGAATAGATCCACCGGGCAGAAAATAAGTAAGGACACAAAGGCACTGAACAGCACACTAGAACAGATGGACCTAATAGACATCTATAGAACTCTACATCCAAAAGCAACAGGATATACATTCTTCTCAAGTGCACATGGAACATTCTCCAGAATAGACAACATACTAGCTCACAAAAAGAGCCTCAGTAAATTCCAAAATATTGAAAATCTACCAACCAATTTTTCAGACCACAAAGGTATAAAACTAGAAATAAATTCTACAAAGAAAACAAAAAGGCTCACAAACACGTGGAGGCTTAACAACATGCTACTAAATAATCAATGGATCAATGAACAAATCAAAATAGAGATCAAGGAATATATAGAAACAAATAACAACAACAACAACACTAAGCCCCAACTTCTGTGGGATGCAGCGAAAGCAGTCTTAAGAGGAAAGTATATAGCAATCCAGGCACACTTGAAGAAGGAAGAACAATCCCAAATGAATAGTCTAACATCACAATTATTAAAACTGGAAAAAGAACAAATGAGGCCTAAAGTCAGCAGAAGGAGGGACATAATAAAGATCAGAGAAGAAATAAACAAAATTGAGAAGAATAAAACAATAGCAAAAATCAACGAAACCAAGAGCTGGTTCTTTGAGAGAATAAACGAAATAGATAAGCCTCTAGCCCAACTTATTAAGAGAAAAAGAGAATCAACACAAATCAACATAATCAGAAATGAGACTGGAAAAATCACTACAGACCCCACAGAAATACAAAGAATTATTAAAGACTACTATGAAAACCTATATGCCAACAACCTGGAAAACCTAGAAGAAATGGACAACTTCCAAGAAAAATACAACCTCCCAAGACTGACCAAGGAAGAAACACAAAAGTTAAACAAATCAATTACGAGCAAAGAAATTGAAATGGTAATCAAAAAACTACCCAAGAACAAAACCCCGGGGCCAGACGGATTTACCTCGGAATTTTATCAGACACACAGAGAAGACATAATACCCATTCTCCTTAAAGTGTTCCAAAAAATAGAAGAAGAGGGAATACTCCCAAACTCATTCTATGAAGCCAACATCACCCTAATACCAAAACCAGGCAAAGACCCCACCAAAAAAGAAAATTACAGACCAATATCCCTGATGAATGTAGATGCAAAAATACTCAATAAAATATTAGCGAACAGAATTCAACAGTATACCAAAAGGATCATACACCATGACCAAGTGGGATTCATCCCAGGGATGCAAGGATGGTATAACATTTGAAAATCCATCAACATCATCCACCACATCAACAAAAAGAAAGACAAAAACCACATGATCATCTCCATTGATGCTGAAAAAGCATTTGACAAAATTCAACATCCATTCATGATAAAAACTCTCAGAAAAATGGGAATAGAGGGCAAGTACCTCAACATAATATAGGCCATATATGATAAATCCACAGCCAGCATTAGAGTGAACAGCAAGAAGCTGAAAGCATTTCCTCTGAGATCGGGAACCAGAAAGGGATGCCCACTCTCCCCACTGTTATTTAACATAGTATTGGAGGTCCTAGCCACGGCATTCAGACAAAACAAAGAAATACAAGGAATCCAGATTGGTAAAGAAGAAGTTAAACTGTCACTATTTGCAGATGATATGATACTCTACATAAAAAACCCTAAAGACTCCACTCCAAAACTACTAGAACTGATATCGGAATACAGCAAAGTTGCAGGATACAAAATTAACACACAGAAATCTGTAGCTTTCCTATACACTAACAATGAATCAATAGAAAGAGAAATCAGGAAAACAATTCCATTCACCATTGCATCAAAAAGAATAAAATACCTAGGAATAAACCTAACCAAAGAAGTGAAAGACTTATACTCTGAAAACTACAAGTCACTCTTAAGAGAAATTAAAGGGGACACTAATAAATGGAAACTCATCCCATGCTCATGGCTAGGAAGAATTAATATCGTCAAAATGGCCATCCTGCCCAAAGCAATATACAGATTTGATGCAATCCCTCTCAAATTACCAGCAACATTCTTCAATGAATTGGAACAAATAATTCAAAAACTCATATGGAAACACCAAAGACCCCGAATAGCCAAAGCAATCATGAAAAAGAATAATAAAGTAGGGGGGATCTCACTCCCCAAGTTCAAGCTCTACTACAATGCCATAGTAATCAAGACAATTTGGTACTGGCACAAGAACAGAGCCACAGACCAGTGGAACAGATTAGAGACTCCAGACATTAACCCAAACATATATGGCCAATTAATATTTGATAAAGGAGCCAAGGACCTACAATGGCAAAATGACAGTCTCTTCAACAGATGGTGTTGGCAAAACTGGACATCTACATGTAGGAGAATGAAACTGGACCATTGTCTAACCCCATATACAAAGGTAAACTCAAAATGGATCAAAGACCTGAATGTAAGTCAGGAAACCATTAAACTCTTGGAAAAAAACATAGGCAAAAACCTCTTAGACATAAACATGAGTGACCTCTTCTTGAACATATCTCCCCGGGCATGGAAAACAACAGCAAAAATAAGCAAGTGGGACTACATTAAGCTGAAAAGCTTCTGTACAGTGAAAGACACCATCAATAGAACAAAAAGGAACCCTACAGTATGGGAGAATATATTTGAAAATGACACATCCGATAAAGGCTTGACATCCATAATATATGAAGAGCTCACATGCCTCAACAAACAAAAAACAAATAACCCAATTAAAAAATGGGCAGAGGAACTGAACAGACAGTTCTCTAAAAAAGAAATACAGATGGCCAAGAGACACATGAAAAGATGCTCCACATCGGTAATTATCAGAGAAATGCAAATTAAAACTACAATGAGCTATCACATCACACCAATAAGGATAGCTGCCATCCAAAAGACAAACAACAACAAATGTTGGCGAGGCTGTGGAGAAAGGGGAACCCTCCTACACTGCTGGTGGGAATGTAAATTAGTTCAACCATTGTGGAAAGCAGTTTGGAGGTTCATCAAAATGCTCAAAACAGACCTACCATTTGACCCAGGAATTCCACTCCAAGGAATTTACCCTAAGAACGCAACAATCATGTTTGAGAAAGACAGATGCACCCCTATGTTTATCGCAGCACTATTTACAATAGCCAAGAATTGGAAGCAACCTAAATGTCCATCAGTAGATGAATGGATAAAGAAGAAGTGGTACATATACCCAATGGAATACTACTCAGCCATAAGAAGTGGAAAAATCCAACCATTTGCAGCAACATGGATGGAGCTGGAGAGTATTATGCTCAGTGAAATAAGCCAAGCGGAGAAAGAAAATACCAAATGATTTCACTCATCTGAGGAGTATAAGAACAAAGGAAAAACTGAAGTAACAAAACAGCAGCGGAATTACAGAACCCAAAAATGGACTAACAGGTACCAAAGGGAAAGGAACTGGGGAGGATGGGTGGGCAGGGAGGGATAAGGGGGGGGAAGAAGAAGGGGGGTATTAAGATTAGCATGCATGGGGGGAGGGAGAAAGGGTAGGGTGGGCTGCACAACACAGAGAGGACAAGTACTGATTCTACAACATTTTGCTAAGCTGATGGACAGTAACCGTAATGTGGTTGTTAGGGGGGACCTGATATAGGGGAGAGCATAGTAAACATAGTACTCTTCATGTCAGTGTAGATTAAAGATTAAAAAAAAAAAAGAAAGGAAGAAAGAAAGAAAAGGGGGATTACTCCTTGATAGGATAAAACTATTGGTAAATCAAAGATCAACACATGCTTTAAATATCCTTAATTTTGATCACTTAAAGGGTGTCAGATGATCAGCTATGAAGGTACTCTTTCCTGATAAAATTCCTTTCTCTTAATAAAAAAAAAAAAAGCAGTCCCTGTGTGCTGACCTCCAATGAGTTCTGCACAGTGGTATAGAGGGCATGCCAAAGTGTGGGCAAAGGGTCTGTTTGTTTCTATGCAGAAGATCAAGGCCTAGCTTGGATACCCAGAAAATGAACTAAGATACGATATGAGGAGGAGCTTCCGGCATCAACACTCTCTGGAGGACTCGTGCCGGGGGATGATCATCAAAAAGCCTCCACAGGCATCCGGGCGATGCTGCGGTCGTGGCTGCGTCCACCCCACCGTTTCCTGGACTTGCCATTGGAATGAGGAGGGAGATGTCTAGGCTGGCATGTGCATACAGTGAGACAACGAATTTGACCGGATCTGTACTGTTGGAACTCAATCAGGAGTTGGGAGGGGTGCAAGTTGTAGCGCTCCAAAATCTTATGACTATAGACTATCTATGGTTAAAAGGACATATGGGAGGTGAACAGATCCCAGAAATAAGCTGCTTTAATTTGCCTAATTTCTCTCAGACTGTTCAAGTACAGTTGGACAATATCCATCATATCATAGACAAATTTTCACAAATACCTAGGGTGCCTAAATGGTTTTCTTGGCTTCACTGGAGATGGATGGTAATTATAGATTTGCTTTGTTTATGTCACCATATTCCTATTATGTTAATATGTGTGTACAAATTAGTAGTTTAAAACCTATACATACTTAAGGTACTCTACAAGAAGATATGTCAAAGAAATAATCAATCCTCCCATGTTTTCTTCCATATGCTACCTCTATAGCTTTTCTTCTTCCTTCCTAATTACAACCCTTAAATAGAATTTGTGCCTCATATCGAATTTACCGAGTATCATAATTCCTCCAGGTGGTAAAGATACCTCGAGACAAGTGCTGGGCATAGAAGCCACAGGGCATAAATCTGCAAAGAAGTAAAAAGCTAACCTTTTCAAACAAGATGGCTTCTCTCTCACTTACCAACTTTACATTTCCCTGTATGGCCCCGGAAGATGACTGGTTAGCCAGAGACGGGTAAGATTCCTTAAGGGAGGAATAACCTAAGACAGGCACAGTCGCAGGGGGGCCATCAGGTGAGAATTTGGGGATCAACAGAGGTGAGGCTCAGAACCTCATCCCCCCTGCTTTGAGAGAAATCTTCTGCATCCATGGATGGTTTATTGCCCTTGTCTAGCTTGGATTAACACATAGTCTACAGTCACACACCTGATCATCTACAATTGCTCTCCTACAACACTAAACTATGTTTTTTACCTTTATCTTGCATCTACCTACCACTTCAGCATTTTATTAAAAATAAAAATAATAATAATAATAAAGGGAGAAATGTGGGATCAACATATAAATCAAGTATAAAAATCAAATGAATATTCATATTTGACCTGATTGTTTATAGTTCATAATGCGTGATCAAAACCGAAAGTTTCTGTGATGAATGCCCTTGTACTGTTCACCATGTAAGAATTTATTCACTATGTAAGAATTCGTTCACCATGTAAGAACTTGTTCGTTATGCTTCAGAAGATTGGAGACTGATGAGAGTTAGGCTTGAGATGGATTAATGATTGTACATTGAGCATTGACCCCCCTATACTGAATTTTATTGTTGTTAACAACCATTTGATCAATAAATATGAGAGATGCCCTCTCAAAAAAAAAATATAGAAATACCATTTGACCCAGGAATTCCACTTCTTGGAATTTAACTTAAGAATGCAGCAGCCCAGTTTGAAATAGACAGATGTACCCCTATGTTTATTGCAGCACTATTTACAATAGCTAAGAAATGGAAGCAACCTAAGTGTCCAACAGTAGATGAATGGATAAAGAAAATGTGGTACATATACACAATGGAATATTATTCAGCCATAAAAAGAAAACAAATCCTACCATTTGCAACAACACGGATGGAGCTACAGGGTATTATGCTCAGTGAAATAAGCCAGGCAGAGAAAGACAATACCAAATGATTTCACTCATATGTGGTCTATAAGAACACAGAAAAACTGAAGGAACAAAACAGCAGCAGAATCCCAGAACCCAAGAATGGACTAACAGTTACCAAAGGGAAAGGGACTAGAGAGGATGGGTGGGAAGGAAGGGCTAAGGGTAGGAAGAAGAAAGAGGGCCTTATGATTGACATGTATAATGTGGGGAGGTGGCAAGGGGAGGGATGTGTAACACAGAGTAGACAAGTAGTGATTCTACAACATCTTACTATGCTCATGGACAGTAACTATAATGGGGTTTGTGTGGAGGACTTGGTGAAGGGGGGCATCTAGTAAACATTATGTTCTTCATGTGATTGTAGATTAATGATAACACAGTGAATTAAAAAATTCATATGGAAAAGCAATGGACTTAAGAGAGCCAATAAACTCTGAACGAGAACAAATGTGAGGAGCTTATATAACCTGATTTCAACAATTATTGAAATAATTGACAAAAAGCAGAAGTAAATCTGAAATAGTTAAGACAGTGCTATATTGGCATAAAAATAAACAAGTAGATCAATGGAGCAGAATAGAGATTCTAGAAATGAATTCATTTGTACATGGAAAGCTGTTTCTAGGAAGGCTTAAAGGCAATTCTGTGGAGAAATAATAGCTTTTTCAATAAATGGATGACAATCAGATATCCATGTACAAAAGAAATTAATTTGAATCCATACATTGTACCATATACAAAAATTAAATAAAAATAGATCATAAACCTAAATGCAAAACATGATACTATGAAATCTACAGAAGAAAACAGGAGAAAAATTCTAAGTTTCAAAAGTCCACATTAAGAAAACTGCCCAATTTCTTAAGTGAATAAAAAATGTAAACACATAATTTACTAAAATAAAATAAATGGATTTGAAAAAACTGAAAACATATTCAAAATAATTAGTCCTTATAAAAACACAAATATGAACCACAATGGACCACAAAGAACAAATTTGCTATGCAAATATTAGAATAGCTAAAATTGAAATAAATTACCATACTGTGTTAGCAAGTATGTAGAAGAACTGGAACTTTCATACACTACTCATGGGAATGTAAAGTTTTGCAAGTACTTTGAAAAATAGTTTGGCAGCTTCTTCAAAAGTTAAACATACACCTACCATGTGATCCAGCATTCCATTCCTAGCTATTCACCCAAGATTAAAGGAAATATATGTCCACACAAAGATTTGTCTGTGAGTGCTCCTAGCAGCTTTATTTGTAATAGCCCAAAACTGGAAAGAATACTAAAATCTATCAACTGATAAATGGATAAAGAATTGTGGTACATCCATACAATGAGCTACTACTCATCAATAAAAAAGAATGAATTGTCCATAATGCAACAACCTGAAATAATCTCAGATTAACTATGGAGTAAAAGAAATCAGACAAAAAACGTATATACTCTATGATTCCATTTAAATAAAATTCTAGAAATTAAAACTGATCTTATAATGACAAAAAGCAGATCTGTGTTCCCTGAGATGGGGACCAGCAAGGGGTTAGTTACCAAGGGACTCAAGGAACTTTTGGAATTGATGGATATTTTCATTATCTTAATTGTGGTTATGATTTTTCATGGACATGTATATATGTTAAAATTTTTCACATTATACACTTTAAATATGTGCAGTTTATTATATGTCAATAACAAAATTGCTGAAAAAATTTTAAAACATTACGACCATGTTTCTCACTGTCAAAATAGGGAGTTACAATATGGATTGGAATAAAATGTGGTTTTGTTGTGAATCAGTAGAGACAGAGATGAAGATGGAGAGCAAGAAGTAAATATAGATGTAAATGTGTGCACAAATGCACACACATACACACACATAACTTCCCTAGCTCTGTCCACTAGTAGGGGTTGCAGCAGTGACACTCCAGTAGTAATGAGCACACCGCAATGCATATGCAGCACTAATATTTCAAGGCACTCTTTTGCACTAAAAAGATTCCAGGAAGTACTCAAAAAATAATGGGAATATGTCAAAAGAATAGAAGACGTTTTCAGGGACTCCCAATAGCAATATTTGACATAATGTGAGCTTCAAAATACATAATGATAGAAATGAATTATATTACAATAAACACCAAAGAAATTCAAAGAATTATAAGACAATTCTATGAAAATTATATGCCAATAAATTGGACAATTAGAAATAATTTTAAATTAATTAAATTAGAGTAAACAGACAAATTCTTAGAAATGTATAATCTTCCAAGACTGATACAGAAAAGCTGAACAAAATGATTACCAGTAATGAAATTGAACTGGTAACCTAAAAACCCCTAACAAAATTCCAGTACCAGATGGCTTCACAAGCGAATTCTACCAAATATTTAAAGGCAAGTTAATATCTAACATTCTTAAGGTATTCCAAAAAATAGAAAAGAAGTGAAAACCGCTAAACTCATTATACAAGGCCAGCCTAGTTCTAATACCGAAACCAGACAGATAAGGGGATACAAAAAAAAGAATTTATGGGCCAATATCCCTGATGAACATAGGTGCAAAAATCCTAAACAAAACATTACCGAAAAGAACTCAAAAATACATCAAAAGAATTCTTCATCACTACCAAGTGGGATTTATTCCATGGACAAAAGGATGATATACTACTCATAAATCAATGTGATATGCCATATTAACAAAAGAAAGGATAAAAACCATATGAAGCTCTTAATAGATGCTGAAGAAGCATTTGAAAAAAATTGAACACACATTTATGATAAAAACTCTCAAGAAAATGGGTATAAAGGGAATATACTTCACCATAATAAAGGCCATATATGACAACCCAGAGCTAACATCATAATCAATTGTGAAAAGATGAAAGCTTTCCCTCTAAGGTCAGAAACAAGATAAGGATGCCCACTCTCACCACTTTTATGCAATATATTACTGGAAGTCCTAGCCACAAGCAAATCAGACAAGAAAAATAAATAAAAGACATCCAATTTGGTAAGGAAGAGTAAAACTGTCTCTGTTTTCAAAAGATATGATACTATATATACAAAACCATAAAGAGTCCACTAAAAATCTACTGGAACTAACAAATGGATTCAGTAAACTTGAGGATACAAAATTGGTCAACAGAAATCTGTTGCACTCCTACACACTACATATGAACTAGCAGAAAGAAAATCAAGAAAACAATTCCATTTACAATTGCATCAAAAATAATAAAATACATAGAGAAAACCTAACCAAGGAGGAGAAAGACCTGTACTCTGAGAACTACAAGACACTTGTGAGAGAAATTAGAGAAGATGTCAATAAATGGAAACCTCTCCCATGCTTATGGATAGGAATAATTAATATTGTCAAAATGGCCATCCTGTTCAGAGCAATTTAAAGATGTAGTGCAATCACTACCAAAACACCAGTGGTATTTTTCAATGAATTATAGCAAATAATCCTAAAATTTATATGGAACAAAAAAAATACCCCAAATAGCCAAAGCAATCTTGAGAAAATAAAACAAAGCTGTTATGTTCCCTGACTCCAAGCTATAATACAAAGCTACAGTAATCAAAAAGGCATCTTACTGGGGACAGAAGTACAGCATGGAGAATTATAATCAATGATTCTGTAACATCTTTCTACATTGATAGATAGTAACTGCACTAGAGGGGATGAGGACTTAATAATATGGGTAACTGTTGAACTACTGTGTAGTATTTTTGAAACCAACATAAAATTGTTTATCAATGATACTTCTTTTTTAAAAAAGTATGATACCAGCAAAGAACAGACCCATAGATCAATGGAACAGAATAGAGAGTACAGAAATAAACCCACACATATATGGTTAATTAATATACAATAAAGGAGGCATGAATGTACAATGGGGAAAAGACATATCTTTAATAAATGGTGTTAGGAAAATAACATCTACATGCAAGAGAATGAAGCTGTATTGCTGTCTAACTCCATATACAATATACAAAATTAAATTTGAAATGGATTAGAGACCTAAATATAAGACATGTAACCATAAAACTCAAAATAAATCATAGGCAAAAGTATCTTGAACATAAGCATGAGCAATTTTTTCTGGACATGTCTCTCCGGGCAAGGGAAACAAAATAAAGAATGAAGAAATGAACTACATCAAACTAAAAAGCTTCTGTACAACAAAGGACACCATTAACAAAAGAAAAAGGCAACCTACAGTATGGGAGTTTATATTCATAAGTGATTTATGCGATAAGGGTTAATATCCAAAATATAGAAAGAACTCATATGACTCGATCTAAAAAAAACTCGATCTAAATTAAGAAATGGGCAGAGCCTCTTACAGCACTAAATTATGTTTTCTACCTTTATCTTCCATCTACCTACAACTTCAGCATTTTATTTAAAATAATAATAATAATAATAATAAGGGAGAAATGTGGGATTCACATATAAATCAAGTATAAAAATCAAATGAATAATCATTTCTGACTTGATTGTTTATAGTTCATGATGCGTGATCAAAACCGAAAGTTTCTGTGATATGACTGCCCTTGCACTGTTCACCGTGTAAGAACTTATTCACTACGTAAGACCTTGTTCACCATGTAAGAACTTGTTTGTTATGCTTCAGAAGATTGGAGATTGTTGAGATATAGGCTTGGGGTTGATTAATGACTGTGCATTGAGTCCCCTATACAGAATTTTATTGTTGTTAACAACCATTTGATCAATAAATATGAGAGATGCCCTCTCAAAAAAAAAATGGACAGAGTACCTGAACAGACACTTCTCCAAAGAAGATATACAGATGACCAACAAGCACATGCAAAGATGCTCCACATCATTAATCAGGGAAATGCAAATCAAAACCACAATGAGATATCACCTCACTGCAGTCAGAATTGCCACTATACAAAAGACAAGAAATAATGTGTTGGCAAGGATGTGGAGAAAAGAGAACTCTCCTATGCTGTTGGTGAAAATGTACATTGGTGCAACCACTGTGGAAAGCAGTATGGATGTTCATCAAAACACTAAAAATAGAAATAACATAAGACCCAGTAATTCCATTTCTAAGAATTTACCTGAAGAAAACAAATCTGATTCATAAATATATATGTACCCCTACTTATTACTGCATTATTTACTATAGCCAAGGTACAGAAGTAAGCAAAGTGTCCGTCAATAGATGAATGGATGAAGAAGATATGGTACATACATCCAATAGAATATTATTCAGCTATAAAAAAGAAAGAACTCCTGCTAATGTGACAATATGGATGAACCTAGAGGGTATTATGCTAAGTGAAATAGACCATGTGGAGAAAGACAAATACCATGTGATTTCATTTATTTGTGGAATCTAAAACAAATCAAGATGAACACAGCAATAGACTCAGACACTGAGAAGTGACTGTTGGTTACTATGGGGGTGCGGTGGGGTGTGAAATAGGAATTTTTGAGGGCTCTAAATATATAAACAGAAAAATTTTGATGAACAAGATAATGATGTATTTTCAAAGTATCCCCCAGAAAATCACTTATTAATTACAAACTTCATGGTAGAGAAGCCTGGGAAATACTACTTTAGTCAAGTGATCCACGTGAATGAACATCACAAATACTGAGAAAAAAATTGAAATTGTATATCACCTAATAGGGTGCAATAACAAAACACAGCATCACTCCTGTGATACTACTGCCAAATATGTATAATCTGAACTTAATCATGAGGAGATATCAGATAAACTAAAACTGAGTAACACTCTACAAAATACTGGTCTGTATATTCAATGAGTCAAAGCCATGAAAGTCAAAGAAAGACAAAGACATTATTCCCAATTGAAGACCACTAGAGAGAAATAGCAACTAATTGTGTAATATATTATTTTAAGTTGGATCTTTTTACTATAAAGGATATTATTAGGACAGTATATAAACTTAATTTGTCTTTGGGAATTAGATAGTAATAATGTATTAATGTCAATTTCCTTATTTCAACAGTTGTGTTAGGGCTTATAGGACAATGTCTTACTTTGTAAGAAATACATAGTAAAGTACTCAGGAGTGAAGGGGAATCATGTTGCCACTTACGTTTAAATGCTTCAGGAAAAGTTCTGTACTTTCAAGTATTCTTCAAATTTTTAATTGTTTCAAAATTTATCTATATATACCCATATAAATTTATATGCTAAATCTTTAAAGAGAGATACTGGGTTCACATTCCACTGAATCCAACTATAAAATATTGGAAAAATTCATTCAACAATTATCTGAACACTCTGAAATGTAGATATTACCAAGCAGACTGAGTAAGAACACTGGAATTTGGAGTACCACCTAATCAGTGGAGAGTTTATTTATTTTCTCTCTGAGTATCCTCTAACCTGTAGTCAATGCAACCTTAAACCAAGAAGAGGGCACCAAAGCACATACACAGAGAGCTCCAGAAGTCCTCTGTCTCTGCCTGGAGGACCAGGAAAGGAAACTTCTAATGATCAGCAGGAGCATGAAAATCCCTGACTGTTTTTCAATTTTTCTATTTCCATTCCATTCCATTTTCAACACAGCACCCAAGTAATAACACCATGTCAGCAGCCACAGGAATACACGGAGCCAAAACTCTAAGGGAAAGGAACCACCCACTCTGTTCAATGAAGCTGCCATTCCAAGGAGAGACAAAACCCCACTGCATTTATCCTCTCTCCGCCTTCCTCCACTTAGCTAAGACATAGGTCTAATTGTAGAAAAGTGCAACAGAGTACAACAGAGCAGGTAACTAGAGCCCTAGCTTTCAGGCCCAATAATAGAAGGAGGAGCTCTAGAGAATTGGAAAATACCAGGGAGATAGAGAAGAGGGAGAAGATCAGAAAAACAATCATATAAGTTGCTTTTTAATTCCAGGGCTCATCTTCAAGCTTCACATGCTTGGATCTGATAAAAATTAGCATAACAATGACACTAAGAATGGAAATAAGCTGTAGACCACCACCTAGGACAGGACTGGCCACTGGGAGGTAATGTATGTGAATGGCACTGCAAATGCCTTAAAACTGAATTGATACTGGAACTACAAACAAGAGGCATCTGGTCAAAACCTGTGGCATGAAACCAATCACATTGTTTGCTTTGACACAGACACACACACACACACATAAAATCAAGATTTGCCAAAAGACATAAAAAATACCAGAGTTTAATAAACCATAATGTAAAATCCAAAATATCCAGGATATAATTTCCTGAGCATACAAAATCAAAGAAAATTTCAACTCTCATAGGAAAAGACACAAATGATTGAACTATATGAAAAGGACCTTAAGCACCTATCATAAAAATGCTTAAACAAACAATCAAAACATATGATAAAATATAAGTATCAGCAAATATATAGAAGATATGAAGACAAACCAAATGAAAATTTTAGAATGAAAAATACAACCAAAGCAGAAACCTCAATTGATGTACTCACAGCAAAATGGAGAGGAAAAATGAAAGAATCAGTGAACTTGAAGATGAAAAAGAAATTAACCATTCTGAACAACAGAGAGAAAATGCATTGTACAATAAATGAAGAGAGCCCGAGGGATGTGTGGGATAATTTTTAAAAAGCTCTAACTTTGGTGACATAGGAAGTCCCAGTGAAACCTGCAAGAGGATGAGAAAAATGCAAAACTGAAAACAATGTGAAGAAATAATGGTTGAAGTCTTTAAAGATTGGTAAGAGACATAACTCTATAAATTCAACTAATGGGGTGAACCTCAAATAGATAAGGCCAAAGAAACACAAGCTGAAACACATTGCAATCAAACTGCTGAAAATTAAAGATGAAAAAACCTTGAAAGTAGACAGAGAAAAACAATGTATCATGCAAAGGGGGAAAATCATTGAAATGATTAGTTTTCTCAACAGAAACCATGGAATCCAGAAAGAAGTGACACATTTTTTTAATGCTGAAAGAAAGTAACAGTCAAACCAAAATTCTGTATCCATTGAAAATATCCATTATGCATGAATGTTAAATAACAATATTTTCAATGAAGGAAAAGTAACAGAATTTATAGCTAGCAAATCTGCCCTTAAAAAAACTGCTAATGGAGGGGCGGAGCCAGGATGACGGTGTGAGTAGAGCAGTGGAAATCTCCTCCCAAAAACACATAGATCTATGAAAATATAACAAAGAAAATTCTTCCTAAAATAGAGACCAGAGGACACAGGACAACATCCAGACGACATCCACACCTGCAAGAACCCAGCGCCTTGCGAAGGGGGTAAGATACAAGCCCTGGCACAGCAGGACCCGAGCGCCCCTTCCCCCAGCTCCCGGCGGGTGGAAAGAAACCGGAGTGATTTTTTTTTTTTTGGCGAGTGCTTTTTGGAAGCCTTAAAGGGACAGGGACCCCGGTGCTAGGGAGGGAGGGCAGCAGGACCGGTGAGCGGGTGCCTGGGACCGGTGCCTGAGGACAAAGAAAATCATGCATTTTTCCCTTTTTTTTGGTGAGTGCTTTTTGGAAGCCTTGGAGGGACAGGGACCCCGGTGCTAGGGAGGCAGGGCAGCAGGATCGGTGAGCAGGTGCCTGGGACCAGCGCCTGAGGACAAAGAAAATCGCACGTTTTTTCCTATTTTTTTTTTTCTATTTCCTCTTTCATTGTTGCTGTTGTTATTTTGGTTTGGAGATTGCTTTTTGGAAGTCTTAAAGGGGCAGGACAGGACACTTAGACCACAGGCAGGGAATCTGGGGATTTCTGGGCACTCTAACTCCCTGGGCAACAGGGAGCTCAAAGGCCCCTTACGGAGATAAATAGCCTCCCAGCTGCTACCCCTCCAATGGGGCTCCACCATTTTGGAGGAGCAGCCCCAGCCAGGCCACGCCCACAGCAACAGTGGAGATAAACTCCATAGCAAACGGGCAGGTAGCAGAAGCCCTGTCTGCGCACAGCTGACAAGTATAAGCCACTAGAGGTTGCTATTCTCCCAGGAGAGGAAGGACACAAACCAACAAGAAGGGAAGGTCTTCCAGCGGTCACTCGTACCAGCTCTGCAAACTATCTCTATCACCATGAAAAGGCAAAACTACAGGCAGACAAAGATCACAGAGACAAAACCTGAGAAGGAGACAGACCTAACCAGTCCTCCTGACAAAGAATTCAAAATAAAAATCATGAACATGCTGACAGAGATGCAGAGAAAAATGCAAGAGCAATGGGATGAGATGCAGAGAAAAATGCAAGAGCAATGGGATGAAGTCCGGAGGGAGATCACAGATGTCAGGAAGGAGATCACAGAAGTGAAACAATCCCTGGAAGGATTTATAAGCAGAATGGATAAGATGCAAGAGGCCATTGAAGGAATAGAAACCAGAGAACAGGAACGTATAGAAGCTGACATAGAGAGAGATAAAAGGATCTCCAGGAATGAAACAAAACTAAGAGAACTATGTGACCAAGCCAAAAGGAATAATATTCGTATTACAGGGGTACCAGAAGAAGAAGAAAGAGGAAAAGGGATAGAAAGTCTCTTTGAAGAAATAATTGCTGAAAACTTCCCCAAACTGGGGGAGGAAATAATCGAACAGACCACGGAATTACACAGAACCCCCAACAGAAAGGATCCAAGGAGGACAACACCAAGACACATAGTAATTAAAATGGCAAGGATCAAGGACAAGGAAAGAGTTTTAAAGGCAGCTAGAGAGAAAAAGGTCACCTATAAAGGAAAACCCACCAGACTAACATCAGACTTCTTGACAGAAACCCTACAGGCCAGAAGAGAATGGCATGACATATTTAATGCAATGAAACAGAAGGGCCTTGAACCAAGGATACTGTATCCAGCACGACTATCATTTAAATATGATGGCGGGATTAAACAATTCCCAGACAAGCAAAAGTTGAGGGAATTTGCCTCCCACAAACCACCTCTACAGGGCATCCTACAGGGACTGCTCTAAATGGGAGCACTCCTAAAAAGAGCACAGAACAAAACACCCAACATATGCCAAGAATGGAGGAGGAGGAATAAGAAGGGAGAGAAGAAAAGAATCTCCAGACAGTGTATATAACAGCTCAATAAACGAGCTAAGTTAGGCAGTAAGATACAAAAGAAGCTAACCTTGAACCTTTGGTAACCACGAATCTAAAGCCTGCAATGGCAATAAGTACATATCTCTCAATAGTCACCCTAAATGTAAATGGACTTAAAGCACCAATCAAAAGACACAGAGTAATAGAATGGATAAAAAAGCAAGACCCATCTATATGCTGCTTACAAGAAACTCACCTCAAACCCAAAGACAAGCACAGACTAAAAGTCAAGGGATGGAAAAACATATTTCAGGCAAACAACAGTGAGAAGAAAGCAGGGGTTGCAGTACTACTATCAGACAAAATAGACTTCAAAACAAAGAAAGTAACAAGAGATAAAGAACGACACTACATAATGATAAATGGTTCAGTCCAATAAGAGGATATAACCATTCTAAATATATATGCACCCAATACAGGAGCACCAGCATATGTGAAACAAATACTAACAGAACTAAAGAGGGAAATAGACTGCAATGCATTCATTTTAGGAGACTTCAACACACCACTCACCCCAAAGAATAGATCCACCGGGCAGAAAATAAGTAAGGACACACAGGCACTGAACAGCACACTAGAACAGATGGACCTAATAGACATCTATAGAACTCTACATCCAAAAGCAACAGGATATACATTCTTCTCAAGTGCACATGGAACATTCTCCAGAATAGACCACATACTAGCTCACAAAAAGTGCCTCAGTAAATTCCAAAATATTGAAATTCTACCAACCAATTTTTCAGACCACAAAGGTATGAAAGTAGAAATAAATTCTACAAAGAAAATAAAAAGGCTCACAAACACATGGAGGCTTAACAACATGCTACTAAATAATCAATGGATCAATGAACAAATCAAAATAGAGATCAAGGAATATATAGAAACAAATGACAACAACAACACTAAGCCCCAACTTCTGTGGGATGCAGCGAAAGCAGTCTTAAGAGGAAAGTATATAGCGATCCAGGCACACTTGAAGAAGGAAGAACAATCCCGAATGAATAGTCTAACATCACAATTATTGAAACTGGAAAAAGAACAAATGAGGCCTAAAGTCAGCAGAAGGAGGGACATAATAAAGATCAGAGAAGAAATAAACAAAATTGAGAAGAATAAAACAATAGCAAAAATCAACGAAACCAAGAGCTGGTTCTTTGAGAGAATAAATGAAATAGATAAGCCTCTAGCCCAACTTATTAAGAGAAAAAGAGAATCAACACAAATCAACATAATCAGAAATGAGAATGGAAAAATCACTACAGACCCCACAGAAATACAAAGAATTATTAAAGACTACTATGAAAACCTATATGCCAACAAGCTGGAAAACCTGCAAGAAATGGAACACTTCCTAGAAAAATACAAACTCCCAAGACTGACCAAGGAAGAAACACAAAAGTTAAACAAACCAATTACGAGCAAAGAAATTGAAATGGTAATCAAAAAACTACCCAAGAACAAAACCCCGGGGCCGGACAGATTTACCTCGGAATTTTATCAGACACACAGAGAAGACATAATACCCATTCTCCTTAAAGTGTTCCAAAAAAGAGAAGAAGAGGGAATACTCCCAAACTCATTCTATGAAGCCAACATCACCCTAATACCAAAACCAGGCAAAGACCCCACCAAAAAAGAAAATTACAGACCAATACCCCTGATGAATGTAGATGCAAAAATACTCAATAAAATATTAGCAAACAGAATTCAACAGTATATCAAAAGCATCATACTCCATGACCAAGTGGGATTCACCCCAGGGATGCAAGGATGGTACAACATTTGAAAATCCATCAACATCACCCACCACATCAACAAAAAGAAAGACAAAAACCACATGATCATCTCCATAGACGCTGAAAAAGCATGTGACAAAATTCAACATCCATTCATGATAAAAACTCTCCGCAAAATGGGAATAGAGGACAAGTACCTCAACATAATAAAGGCCATATATGATAAACCCACAGACAGCATTATACTGAACAGCAAGAAGCTGAAAGCATTTCCTCTGAGATCGGAAACCAGACAGGGATGCCCACTCTCCCCACTGTTATTTAACATAGTACTGGAGGTCCTAGCCATGGCAATCAGACAAAACAAAGAAATACAAGGAATCCATATTGGTAAAGAAGAAGTTAAACTGTCACTATTTGCAGATGATATGATACTCTACATAAAAAACCCTAAAGACTCCACTCCAAAACTACTAGAACTGATATCAGAATACAGCAAAGTTGCAGGATACAAAATTAACACACAGAAATCTGTAGCTTTCCTACTTACACTAACAATGAACCAATAGAAAGAGAAATCAGGAAAACAACTCCATTCGCCATTGCATCAAAAAAAATAAAATACCTAGGAATAAACCTAACCAAAGAAGTGAAAGACTTATACTCTGAAAACTACAAGTCACTCTTAAGAGAAATTAAAGGGGACACAAATAAATGGAAACTCATCCCATGCTCATGGCTAGGAAGAATTAATATCGTCAAAATGGCCATCCTGCCCAAAGCAATATACAGATTTGATGCAATCCCTCTCAAATTACCAGCAACATTCTTCAATGAATTGGAACAAATAATTCAAAAATTCATATTGAAACACCAAAGACCCCGAATAGCCAAAGTAATCCTGAAAAAGAAGAATAAAGTAGGAGGATCTCACTCCCCAACTTCAAGCTCTACTACAAAGCCATAGTAATCAAGACAATTTGGTACTGGCACAAGAACAGAACCACAGACCAGTGGAACAGATTAGAGACTCCAGACATTAACCCAAACATATATGGTCAATTAATATTTGATAAAGGAGCCATGGACATACAATGGCAAAATGACAGTCTCTTCAATAGATGGTGCTGGCAAAACTGGACAGCTACATGTAGGAGAATGAAACTGGACCATTGTCTAACCCCATATACAAAAGGAAACTCAAAATGGATCAAAGACCTGAATGTAAGTCATGAAACCATTAAAGTCTTGGAAAAAAACATAGGCAAAAACCTCTTACACATAAACATGAGTGACCTCTTCTTGAACATATCTCCCGGGTCAAGGAAAACAACAGCAAAAATGAGCTAGTGGGACTACATTACACTGAAAAGCTTCTGTACAGTGAAAGACACCATCAATAGAAGAAAAAAGGAACCCTACAGTATGGAAGAATATATTTGAAAATGACAGATCCGATAAAGGCTTGACATCCATAATATATAAAGAGCTCACATGCCTCAACAAACAAAAAACAAATAACCCAATTAAAAAATGGGCAGAGGAACTGAACAGACAGTTCTCTAAAAAAGAAATACAGATGGCCAACAGACACATGAAAAGATGTTCCACATCGGTAATTATCAGAGAAATGCAAATTAAAACTACAATGAGGTATCACCTCACACCAGTAAGGATGGCTGCCATCCAAAAGACAAACAACAACATATGTTAGCGAGGCTGTGAAGAAAGGGGAACCCTCCTACACTGCTTGTGGGAATGTAAATTAGTTCAACCATTGTGGAAAGCAGTTTGGAGGTTCATCAAAATGCTCAAAACAGACCTACCATTTGACCCAGGAATTCCAATCCTAGGAATTTACCCTAAGAATGCAGCAATCAAGTTTGAGAAAGACAGATGCACCCCTATGTTTATCGCAGCACTATTTACAATAGCCAAGAATTGGAAGCAACCTAAATGTCCATCGGTAGATGAATGGATAAAGAAGATGTGGTACATATACACAATGGAATACTACTCAGCCATAAGAAGTGGAAAAATCCAACCATTTGCAGCAACATGGATAGAGCTGGAGAGTATTATGCTCAGTGAAATAAGCCAAGCGGAGAAAGAGAAATACCAAATGATTTCACTCATCTGAGTAGTATAAGAACAAAGGAAAAACTGAAGGAACAAAACAGCAGTGGAATTACAGAACCCAAAAATGGACTAACAGGTACCAAAGGAAAAGGGACTGGGGAGGATGGGTGGGCAGGGAGGCATAAGGGGTGGGGGAGAAGAATGGGGATATTAAGATTAGCATGCATGAGTGGGGAGGGAGAAAGGGGAGGGTGGGCTGTACAACACAGAGAGGACAAGTAGTGATTCTACAACATTTTGCTAAGCTGATGGACAGTAACCGTAATGTGGTTTTTAGGGGGGACCTGATATAGGGGAGAGTATAGTAAAGATAGTATTCTTCATGTAAGTGTAGATTAAAGATTTAAAAAAAAAAGAAAGGAAGAAAGAAAGAAAGAAAAGGGGGATTACTCCTTGATAGGATAAAACTTTTGGTAAATCAAAGATCAACACATGCTTTAAACATCCTTAATGTTGATCACTTAAAGGGCGTCAGATGATCAGCTATGGAGGTACTCTTTCCTGATAATATGCCTTTCTCTTAATAAAAAAAAAAAGAAAAGCAGTTCGTGTGTGCTGACCTCCAATGAGTTCTGCACAGTGGTATAGAGGGCATGCCAAAGTGTGGGCAAAGGGTCTGTTTGTTTCTATGCAGAAGATCAATGCCTAGCTTGGCTACCCAGAAAATGAACTAAGATACGATATGAGGAGGAGCTTCTGGCATCAGCACTCTCTGGAGGACTTGTGCTGGGGGACGATCATCAAAAAGCCTCCACGGAGATCCGGAGGATGCTGCGGTTGTGGCTGCATCCACCCCACCGTTTCCTGGACTTGCCATTGGAATGAGGAGGGAGATGTCTAGGCTGGCAGGTGCATACAGTGAGACAACGAATTTGACCGGATCTGTACTGTTGGAACTCAACCAGGAGTTGGGAGGGGTGCAAGTTGTAGCGCTCCAAAATCTTATGACTATAGACTACCTACGGGTAAAAGAACATATGGGATGTGACCAGATCCCAGAAATGGGTTACTTTAACTTGTCTGATTTCTCTCAGTCTGTTCAAGTACAGTTGGACAATATCCATCATATCATAGACAAATTTTCACAAATGCCTAGGGTGCCTAAATGGTTTTCTTGGCTTCACTGGAGATGGATGGTAATTATAGATTTGCTTTGTTTATGTCACCATATTCCTATTATGTTAATATGTGAGTGCAAGTTAGTAGTTTAAAACCTATACATGCTTAAGGTACTCTACAAGAAGATATGTCAAAGAAATAATCCTCCCATGTTTTCTTCCATATGCTACCTCTATAGCTTTTCTTCTTCCTTCCTAATTACAACCCTTAAATAGAATTCGTGCCTCATATCGAATTTACCGAGTATCATAATTCCTCCAGGTGGTAAAGATACCTCGAGACAAGTGCTGGGCATAGAAGCCACAGGGCATGAATCTGCAAAGAAGTAAAAAGCTAACCTTTTCAAACAAGATGGCTTCTCTCTCACTTACCAACTTTACATTTCCCTGTATGGCCCCGGAAGATGACTGGTTAGCCAGAGACGGGTAAGATTCCTCAAGGGAGGAACAACCTAAGACAGGCACAGTCGCAGGGGGGCCATCAGGTGAGAATTTGGGGATCAACAGAGGTGAGGCTCAGAACCTCACCCCCCCTGCTTTGAGAGAAATCTTCTGCATCCATGGATGTTTTGCTGCCCTTGTCTAGCCTGGATTAATACTTAGTCCATAGGCACACACCTGATCATCTACATTCGCCCTCTTACAGCACTAAACTATGTTTTCTACCTTTATCTTGCATCTACCTACCACTTCAGCATTTTATTAAAAATAAAAATAATAATAATAAAGGGAGAAATGTGGGATCAACATATAAATCAAGTACAAAAATCAAACGAATTTTCATATTTGACCTGATTGTTTATAGGTCATAATGCGTGATCAAAACCGAAAGTTTCTGTGATGAATGCCCTTGTACTGTTCACCATGTAAGAATTTATTCACTATGTAAGAATTCGTTCACCATGTAAGAACTTGTTCGTTATGCTGCAGAAGATTGGAGACTGACGAGAATTAGACGAGATGGATTAATGATTGTACATTGGGCATTGACCCCCCTATACTGAATTTTATTGTTGTTAACAACCATTTGATCAATAAATATGACAGATGCCCTCTCAAAAAAAATAAAAAAATAAAAATAATAATAATAATAATAAAGGGAGAAATGTGGATCCACATATAAATCAAGTATAAAAATTAAACGAATATTCATATTTGACCTGATTGTTTATAGTTCATAATGCGTGATCAAAACCGAAAGTTTCTGTGATGAATGCCCTTGTACTGTTCACCATGTAAGAATTTATTCACTATGTAAGAATTCGTTCACCATGTAAGAACTCGTTCGTTATGCTTCAGAAGATTGGAGACTGACGAGAATTAGGCTTGAGATGGATTAATGACTGTGTATTGAGCATTGACCCCCCTATACAGAATTTTATTGTTGTTAACAACCATTTGATCAATAAATATGAGAGATGCCCTCTCAAAAAAAAATGTATAGGAATGAACATTGTTTTGCCTGTTGAATTAAAGGAAAAAGAATATTATCTGAATTAAAACAGAATATAGCCAAATTGTTCACTTTGCCATTTCAAACACTGGTATCATCAGTGTGCCTTCAGGCCATTTTTCCCATTCATTGTTAATCCAGATTTCTAACAGAACTAAATAAAATACTTAAATTGTATAAAAAAAACTGTTAATGGACTTTCTTCAAAGAGGAAATTATACTTGAACAAATGTAGAAAGTCAGAAATGAAGGAAGATAATCAAAAATATTAATACCTGGGTAAATATAATAGATAATTCCTTTCTTTGGTTATTTAAAATGTGCTTGATGGTTGAAAGCAAAAATGACAACATTGTCTCATGAAATTTTTTATATAGGTAGACATAGTATATATATGTATGCACCTAAATATATATAAAATATGTAGTAGAGACAACTATAGCACTAACAGGGTAGAGCAAATGGAACTATAAAATGGTCAAGGTTACATTAAAGAATGTATTTTATAATCCATAAATAAACCACTTAAAAAAATCTATACAAAGAAGTATAGTCAAACCACAACAAATTAAAATAGAACATTTTAATTATATTTAGATTTAGAATATTTTATTTAGAATATTCTAAATTAGAATATTTAGAAATAGAATATTTGAATCCCCCATTTCCTTTAGAAAAAAAGAGATAGAGAAACAAATATAGGAAACAAACAGAAAACAAATACCCAAATATGTCAATATTTACCATATATAAAATTGGTCTAAAACAGGAGTCAAAAAACATTCTTTTAAAGATCTGATAATAAACATTTTAAGCTTAAAGGCCATATGCTCTCTGTCACAACTAGTCAGTTCTGCTGTTGTAGCACAAGAGTAGCCATACACTATACATAAATGAGTGGGCATGACTGTGGGTCAACAAAGTCTATTTACAAAAACATGCAGCTGTAAGAAAGAAACAAATCCTACCATTTGTAACAACATGGATGGAGCTAGAAGGTATTATGCTCAGTGAAATAAGTCAGACAGAGAAGGACAAGTACCAAATGATTTCCCTCATTTGTGGAGTATAATAACAAACCAAAACTGAAGGAACAAAACAGCAGCAGACTAACAGACTCCAAGAAGGGACTAAACGGTTATCAAAGAGGAGGGGTGGGGGAGGGTCGGTAGGGAAGGAGGGAGAAGGGGACTGAGGTGTATTATGATTGGCACACATGGTGTGGGGGGGATCATGGGGAAGACAGTGTAGCACAGAGAAGACAAGTAGTGACTCTGTGTCATCTTACTATACTGATGGACAGTGACTGCAATGGGGTACAGGAGGGACTTGATAGTGTGGGTGAATGTAGTAACCACAATGTTTTTCATGTGAAACCTTCATAAGAGTATATATCAATGATACTTTACAAAAAAAAGTACAGCTGGCTTGCAGGCCATAGGTTACCAATCCCTGGTCTAAACACACCAATTAAAACACAGAAATTATCAGAATGGACACAAAAATATGAACCATATATATATATATATATATATATATATATGTGTGTGTGTGTGTGTGTGTGTGTGTGTGTGTGTGTGTGTGTGTGTGTGTGTATGCTATATTTAAGAAACATATTTCAAATATAAAGATATTGGTGGACTAAAAGTAAAAGTCAAGTTAAAGATACATCATGTAAACAAACAGTTTTTAAAAAGCTGGAAGAGCAAGGTTTCAGTACTGCTTGGCACAAGCAAAAGACCAGCAAGAAATTCAACAGGAGAGCTGAGGAGGAATACAGCAATAATTGGCTTGGATAAAGTTACATATATCTCTGGGTAACTGGAAGACTGTGTGCTGAAGAGGTTGTACACATACTTAGGGGAAACCAGAAAGGGACCTAGCTATCTTATTGTCAAAGGCTGAACAGGAAGCTTTACACATGAAACACTTGTAAACTGCTAGAACTTTGAATGTGTTACCAAAATTCCACACAAAACAACAAGCAAATTGTGGAATTCTTCTGGGTTAAGATGCTTAAGCACACACTCTGACCAATGATTGGCTGACAATTAGCTATGCTGACCCAGAGTGACTCCTTGGAAGCAAACCATAAAAATATAAAGAATTTAAAAGTTGAGAAGAGACTCACTGACACTGAACACTGTGGTGGAAACAGATTACACAGAATTAGTCCAGCGGAGTAATGAAAAAAAAAAGCAACTAAAGATGAAAGCATGGTTGAAGAAAAACAGAATCTAGACTTGTTACAATATATTATCTAAACAGACTTCAGCAACAACAATAACAAATTATGAGATTTGCAAAGAAATGGAAAATAGGGTCCAAATTAGGAAATAAAAGCAGTCATAGAAACTATTTCTGAAGGGACCTAGAGATGGGACTAAACAGACAAAGATTTCAAAGAACATATTACATGTTTTTTAAAAATTAAAAGAAAGCATGTTTTATAAATAAGGAAAGTAATCAGACAACACAAAGAGATAATAGGCATCCAAATTGGAAAGGAAGAAATTAAACTATCACTATTACCAGATGACATGATATTATATACAGAAAACTCTAAAAGACCCCAGCAAAAGTTTTTAGAATAACTGAATTCAGCAAAGTTGGAGGATACAAAATTAATACTCAGAAAATCATTGAATTCCTGTATACTGACAACGAACTAGCAGAAATCAGGAAAATAACTCCATTTACATTTGCATCAAAAAATATAAAATACCTAAGAATAAAGGTAACCAAGGAGGTGAGAGACCTTTACTCTGAAAACTATAAGACACTCATGAGAGAAATTAAAGATAACAATAAATGGAAATCTATCCCATGGTCATGGATAGGAAGAATTAATACTGCCAAAATGGCCATTCTGTCTAAAGCAATTTATAGATTCAATGCAATCCCTATCAAAATTCAAACAGAATTCTTCAAGGAATTAGAACAAATAGTTCTAAAATTCATATGAAACCACAAAAGACCCTGAATAGCTAAAGCAATCCTGAGAAAGAAGAACAAAGCTAGGGAGGATTACATTCCCTGACTTCAAGCTCTACTACAAAGATACAGTAATCAAAATAATTTGGTACTGGAACAAGAACAGACACACAGGTCAATGGAACACAACAGAAAGCCCAGATATAAACCCATGCATATATGGTCAATTAATACATGATAAAGGAGGTGTAGATATACAATGGGGAAAAGACATCCTCTTCAACAACTAGTGATGGGAAAACTGGACAGCGACATGCAAGAGAATGAAACTGGAGTATTGTCTAACACCATACACAAAAGTAAACTCAAAATGGATCAAAGACCTGACTGTAAGTCATGAAACCATAAAAATTTTAGAAGAAAACATAGGCAAAAATCTCTTGAATATAGATAGGCATGAGCAATTTTTTCCTAGACACAGGCAAAGGAAAGAAAATGAAATATGAACAAGTAGGAATACACTTTAATTATATTTAATTAAATTAAAGGACACCATCAGCAGAATAAAAAGACATCCTGCAGTATGAGAGAATATATTTATAAATGACTCATATGATAAAGGGTTAACAGCCAAAATATATAAAGAACTCATATGCCTCAACACCCAAAAAACAAATGACCTGATTAAAATATGGGCAGAGGACCTGAACAGACATTTCTCCAAAGAAGAAATACAAATGGCCAAGAGGCATATGAAAAGATGCTCCACATCACTAATCATCAGGGAAATGCAAATTAAAACCACAATGAGATATCACCTCACACCAGTTAGGATGGCCAATATCCAAAAGGCAAGGAACAACAAATTCAAGTGAGAATGAGGAGAAAGGGGAACCCTCTTACACTGTTGGTGGAAATGTAAATTGATGCAACCATGTGGAAAGCAGTATGGAGGTTGCTCAAAAAACTAAAAATAAAAATACCATTTGATCCATTAATTCCACTCCTAGGGATTTACTGAAAGAAAACAAGATCCCTGATTCAAAATGACATATGCACCCCTGTTTATTGCCACACTATTTGTAATACCCAAGATATGGAAGCAACCTAAGTGTCCATCAATGGATGACTGAATAAAGAAGATGTGGTATGTATACACAATGGAATATTATTCAGACATAAAAATGGAAATTCTCCCTTTGGCAATAATGTGGATGGATCTGGAAGGTATTGTGTTCAGTGAAATAATCCAGGAGGGGAAAGACAAACCCCATATGATTTCAGTTATTTATAGGGTATAAAAGCAAGGCAAAATGATAAAATAAATACTAACAGAATTAAAGGGTGAAGTAGACTGCAACATGATCATTTTAGAAGACTTTAACACACCATTCACACCAATAAACATATCAACCAGACAGAAAATAAGTAAGGAAACAGAGGCATTGAACAATACATTAGATCAGATGGACTTAACAGACATCTACAGAACATTCCATCCAAAAGCAGCAGGATACACATTCTCCTCAAATGTGCATGGAATGTTTTACAGAATAAGTCACATACTAGGCCACAAAAAGAGCCTCAATAAATCTAAAAATATTTAAATTATATCAAGCAACTTCTCAGAGCACAATGGTATGAACCTAGAAATAAATTACACAAAGAAAACAAAAAAGATCTACAAACACATGGAGGCTAAACAACAAGCTCCTAAACAATCAGTGGATCAATGACCAAATTAAAGCAGAGCTCAAGCAATACATGGAATAAATGAAAACAACAACTCAACAGCCCCAAACATGTGGGATGAAGCAAAGGCAGTTCTAAAATGGAAGTACACAGCAATACATGCCTACCTCAGGAAATAAGAACAATCCCAAATAAACAGCCTAAACTCACAATTAAAGAAACTAGAAGAACAAATGAGGCCAGAAGTTAGTAGAAGATGGGACATAATAAAGATCAGAGCATAAATAAATATAATAAAGAAAATAAAACAATAGAAAAAATCAGTGAAACCAGGAGCTGGTCCTTTGAGAAAGAAAAATAGATAAACCCCTAACCAGACTTATAAAGAATAAAAGAAAGTGTGCACACATAAACAAAATCAGAAACAAAGATGGAATAATCACAACAGACACCACAGAAATACAAAGAGTTATTAGAGAATACTATGAAAAATTATATGCTAGTGGGTTGGACAACTGTCTAGCCATTGGGTTTCAGACATGGGCAAGTTTACTCTTCATTCAGTGAGACTAAAAAATGAAAATGGAACATTCTTTGGGTGAAAGGCTTTATATCTAACTTTATTCCCATGGTGGCAGGTCAAGTGCCAAAATCCAGTCTACCTCAGAGCAAGTCTGCATTCAGCAAGCTGGTCTCTGCCTCTGAGCCTCGCTGCCCCGACAGCTGCCTCAGTCTCTGTCCTCAGTGCTGCCACCACTAGAGTCTATACTCTCCTGGAGCTATGCAGCCCAGAGTACTGGGCAGAGCTCTTTATATACAGTCAATAATAACATATTGCCAACATGTCTGTATTGAGCAAGTCAACCAGGGCCAGGTGAGAATCCTGGCTATAGGTACTATCATTTTCTTTACCACAACCTAGAAGAAATGGACAACTTTCAAAAAAAATACAATGTTCCAATACAGACCCAGGAAGACACAGAAAAACTGAAAAGACCAGTTACTAGCAATGAAATTGAATTGGTAATCAAAAAACTACCTAAAACAAAAATCCAAGTCTACATGGTTTCACAGATGAATTTTATTAAACATTTAAAGAAGACCTAATACACAGCCTTCATAAGGTATTCCTAAAAGTAGAAAAGGAGTAAATACTTCCAAACTCATTCTATGAGGCCAGCATCACTCTAATACCAAACCCTCCCAAAAAACCACAAAAAAATAAAATTATAGGCCAATATCCCTGTAAAACATAGGTGCAAAACTCCTCAACAAAATAGTAGCAAACAAAATTCTAAAATACATTGAAAAGGTCACCCATCATGAGCAAGTGGGATTTATTCCAGGGATGCAAGGATGGTACAATATTCATAAATCAGTCAATGTAATACATCACATCAACAAAGACAAAAATCACAACATGATCATCTTAATAGATGCTGAAAAAGCATTTGACAGAATTCAACATCTTTCATGATAAAAACTCTTTACAAAATGGGTACAGAGAGCATGTACCTCAGCATAATAAAGGGCACTTATGACAAACCCACAACCAACATCATAGCTGAAAGCTTTTCTTCTAATAAAGAAACAAGACAAGGATGCCCACTACCAACACTTTTATTCAACATAGTACTGGAGGTCCTAGACATGGCATTCAGACAATGCAAAGAGAATAAAGTATCCAGACTGGTAAGGAAAAAGATAACTGTCACTATTTGCAAATGACATGACAATATACATTGAAAACCCTAATGACTCCAACTATTAGAACTAATAACTGAATTCAGCAAAGTTGCAGGATGCAAAATCAATACATAGAAATCTGTCACATTCCTATATACTAACAATGAGCTAGAAGAAAAAGAAACCAGAAAAACAACTCCATTTACAACTGCATCACATAAAAAGAATAAAATATCTAGGAATAAACCTAACCAAGGAGGTGAAAGATATTTACTCTGGAAAGTATAAGATACTCATAAGAGAAATTAAAGAAGATACCAATAAATGGAAATACATCCCATGCTCATGGATAGGAAGAATTAATATTGTCAAAATGGCCATCCTGCCCAAAGCAATTTAGATTCAATTCAATCCCTATCAAAATACCAACAGCATTCTTCAACAAACTAGAACAAATAGTTCTAAAATTCATATGATATGGAAGCACAAAGACCCCAAATAGCCAAAGCAATCCTGAGAAGCAAGAATAAAGCAGGGGAGGGATCTCACTTCCTAACGTCAAGCTCTACTACAAAACCACAGTAATCAAGACAATTTAGTACTGGCACAAGAACAGACCCATAGACCAATGGAACAGAATAGAGAGCCCTGATATAAACTCATGCACATATGGTGAATTAACATATGTAAAGGATCCATGAATATACAATGGGGAAAAGAAAGCCTCTTAAGCAACTGTTGTTGGCAAAACTTGACAGCTACATGTAAGAGAATGAAACTGGATTATTGTCTAACCCCATAAACAAAAGTAAATTCGAAATGGATCAAAGACCTGAATGTAAGTCATGAAACCATAAAACACTTACAAGAAAACATAGGCAAAAGTCTCTTGAATATAACATGAGCTACTTTTTCCTGGACACATTTCCTTGGGCAAGGGAAAAAACAAAAAAATTAACAGGTGGGACTACATCAAACTAAAAACCTTCTATACAGCAAAGGGCACCATCAGCAGTACAAAAAGTACATAAATGACTCATCCAATAAGGGGTTAATATCTAAAATATATAAAGAAGTCATAAGCCTCAACACCCAAAAAATGTACAACCTGATTAAAAAATGGGCAGAGGACCTGAACAGACACTTCTCCAAAGAAGAAACACAAATGGCCTACAAGCACATAAAAAGATGCTCCACATCACTAATCATGAGAGAAATGCAAATTAAAACAACAATGAGATATCAACTCACACCAGTTAGCATGGCCAACATCCAAAAGACAAGATATAACAAATGCTGGTGGGGATGTGGAGAAAGGGGAACCCTCCTACACTGTTGGTGGGAATGTAAATTGGTGCAACCATAGTGGAAAGCAGTATGGAGGTTCCACAAAAAAACTCAAAATAGAAATACCATTTGACATATTAATTCCACTCCTAGGAATTTACCTGAAGAAAACAAAATCCCTGATTCAAAAAAGACATGTGTACCCCTGTTTATCGCTGCACTGTTTACAGTAGCCAAGATATGGAAGCAAACTAAGTGTCCATCAGTAGACGACTGGATAAAGAGGTGGTACATTTACACAATGGAATATTATTCAGCCATAAGAAGAAAACAAATCCTACTATTTGCAACAACCTGGATGGAGCTAGAGGGTATTATGCTCAGTGAAATAAGCCAGGTGGAGAAAGACAAGTATCAAATGATTTTACTCATCTGAGGAGTATAAAAACAAAACAAAACAGAAGGAACAAAATAGCAGTAGATTCATAGACACCATGAAGGGATTAATGTTTACCAAAGGGGAGGGGTCGGGGAGAGTGTGGGGGAAGGGAGAAGGGGATTAAGGGACACTATAATTTGCAATTACACTATAGGTAGGTCATAGGGATGGTACTACAGACTGGAGAATACAATTCATGACTCTGTTACTACATTGATAGACAGTGTCCAGAATGGAAGGGGTGAGGACTTGATAGTATGGATAAATGTTGAACCACTGTGTTGTGTATTTGAAACCATCATAAGATTGTATATCAATGATGCTTTAATAAAAAGAAAACATGATCATATCAATTGGTGCAGAAAAGGCTTTGACAAAAGAAAACATCCATTCATGACAAAAACTCTCAGCAAACTAGGAATAGATGGAAATGGCTTCAACCTGATAAAGGACATCTATAAAAACCATACACTAACATCATGATAAACAGTGGAAGGCTAAGTATTTTTCTCCTAATATTAGGAACAAGGAAGGGCTATTCACTCTCATCATTCCTATTGAAGATCATACAGGAAGTCTTAGCCACTGCAATGACTAAGCCACTGCAATGAAGTAAGAAAAAGAAATAAAAACATACAAATTGTAAAGGAAAGAATAAAAACTAGCCATAGTCAACATGATTTTCGGTATAGAAAATTTTAAGGAAACCTTAAAAAAACCTTCTAGATCTAATAAGTGATTTTAGAAAAGTAGCAAGGTACAAAATCAACACTCAAAAATCAATTACATTTCTATAACTTTTTTTTCATTTCTATAGACTTTTTTGTAGATATTTATTTTTTATTGAAGGGTAGTTGACATACAGTATTACATTAGTTTCAGGTGTACAACACAATGACTCAACATTTATATACATGATAATTCTAGCTAACAGCTATCACCATACAAAGTTGTTACAATATTTTGACTATATTCCTTATGCTATACATTACATCACGGTTACTTATTTATTTTACAATTGGAAGTCTGAACTTTTTTATTTTTTGAGAGGGCATCTCTCATATTTATTGATCAAATGGTTGTTAACAACAATAAATATAGGGGAGTCAATGCTCAATGAACAATCATTAATCCACCCCAAGCCTAATTTTCGTCAGTCTCCAATCTTCTGAAGCATAATGAACAAGTTCTTACATGGAGAACAAATTCTTACATAGTGAATAAGTTACATGGTGAACAGTACAAGGGCAGTCATCACAGAAACTTTTGGTTTTGATCACGCATTATGAACTATAAACAATCAGTTCAAATATGAATATTCGTTTGATTTTTATACTTGATTTATATGTGGATACCACATTTCTCTCTTTATTATTATTATTTTTAATAAAATGCTGAAGTGGTAGGTAGATGCAAGATAAAGGTAGAAAACATAGTTTAGTGTTGTAAAAGAGCAAATGTAGATGATCAGGTGTGTGCCTGTAGACTATGTGTTAATCCAAGCTAGACAAGGGAAATAAAACATCCACTGATGCAGAAGATTTCTCTCAGAACAGGGGGGGGTGAGGTTCTGAGCCTCACCTCTGTTGATCCCCAATTTCTCACCTGATGGCCCCCCTGCAACTGTGCCTGTCTTAGGTTGTTCCTCCCTTGAGGAATCTTACCTGTCTCTGGCTAACCAGTCATCTTCCGGGGCAATACAGGGAAATGTAAAATTGGTGAGAGAGAAGCCATACTGTTTGAAAAGGTTAGCTTTTTACTTCCTTGCATATTTATGCCCTGTGGTTTCTATGCCCAGTATTTGTCTTGAGGTATCTTTACCATTTGGAGGAATTATGATACTCAGTAAATTCGATATGAGGCACGAATTCTATTTAAGAGTTGTAATTAGGAAGGAAGAAGAAAAGCTATAGAAGTAGCAGGCGGAAGAAAACATGGGAAGTTTGTTTATTTCTTTGACATATCTTCTTGTAGAGTAACTTCAGCATGTATAGGTTTTAAACTACTAATTAAATTGTGCACACACATTAGCATAATAGGAGTACAGTTACATAACCAAAGCCGATCTATAATTACCAGTCATCTCCAGTGAAACCAAGAAAACCAGTTAGGCACCTTAGGCATTTGTGAAAAATTATCTGTGATATGGTGGATATTATCCAACTGAACTTGAACAGTCTGAGAGAAATCAGACAAATTAAAACAACCCATTCCTGGGGACTGTTCACATCCCATATGTTCTTTTAATAGTAGATAGTCTGTAGTTGTAAGATTTTGGAGCGTTACAACTTGCACTTGTCCTAATTCTTGGTTGAGTTCCAACAGTATAGATCCAGTCAAATTTGTTGTTTTACTATATGCACAGGCCACATTAGATATCTCCTTCTTCATTCCCATGGCAAGTCCAGGAACTGGTGGGATGAATGCAGCTACAGCTGTACAGTGCCTGGATCTTTGTTGAGGTTTTTTGATGATCATCTTCTGATATGGGTCTTCCAGACAGTGCTGATGTTGGAAGTTCTTCTTCATATCATATTTTAGTTCATTTTCTGGGTAGCCAAATTAGGCTTTGATCCTCTGTATAAACACAAACACACCCTTTGCCCACACTTTGATATGTCCTTTATACCATTGTGTAGAACTCATTGGAGGTCACCACACAGGAACTGCTTTTTTTTTTTTCTTAAGACAAAGGAATATTATCAGAAAAATGTACCTCCATAGCCGATCATCTGACACCCTTTAACTGACCAAAATTAAGGATATTTAAAGCAAGCATTAATCATTGATTTAGAGTTAGTTTTATCGTATCAGGGAGTAATCCCCCTTTTCTTTCTTTCTTTTTTTTTGTTATCATTAATCTACACTTACATGATGAATATTATGTTTACTAGGCTCTCCCCTATACCAAGTCCCCCCTATAAACCCCTTCACAGTCACTGTCCATCAGCATAGCAAAATGTTGTAGAATCACTACTTGTCTTCTCTGTGTTGTACAGCCCTCCCCTTTCTCCCACCCCCCATGCATGCTAATCTTAATAACCCCCTTCTTCTTCCCCCCCTTATCCCTCCCTACCCACCCATCCTCCCCAGTCCCTCTCCCTTTGGTACCTGTTAGTCCATTCTTGGGTTCTGCTGCTGTTTTGTTCCTTCAGTTTTTCCTTTGTTCTTATACTTCACAGATGAGTGAAATCATTTGGTTTCTCTTTCTCCGCTTGGCTTATTTCACTGAGCATAATAACCACCAGCTCCATCCATGTTGCTGCAAATGGTAGGATTTGCCCTCTTCTTATGGATGAGTAGTATTCCATTCTGTATATGTACCACATCTTCTTTATCCATTCATCTATCAATGGACATTTAGGTTGCTCCCAATTCTTGGCTATTGTAAATAGTGCTACGATAAACATAGGGGTGCATCTGTCTTTCTCAAACTTGATTGCTGCATTCTTAGGGTAAATTCCTAGGAGTGGAATTCCTGGGTCAAATGGTAAGTCTGTTTTGAGCATTTTGATGAACCTCCATACTGCTTTCCACAGTGGTTGAACTAATTTACATTCCCACCAGCAGTGTAGGAGGGTTCCCCTTTCTCCACATCCTCACCAACATTTGTTGTTGTTTATCTTTTGGATGGCAGTCATCCTTACTGGTGTGAGGTGATACCTCATTGTAGTTTTAATTTGCATTTCTCTAATAATTAGCGATGTGGAGCATCTTTTCATGTGTCTGTTGGCCATCTGTATTTCTTTTTTGGAGAACTGTCTGTTCACTTCCTCTGCCCATATTTTAATTGGGTTATTTGTTTTCTGTTTGTTGAGGCGTGTGAGCTCTTTATATATTCTGGACGTCAAGCCTTTATGGGATCTGACATTTTCAAACATATTCTCCCATACTGTCGGGTTCCTTTTTGTTCTATTGATGGTGCCTTTTGCTGTACAGACGCTTTTCAGCTTAATATAGTCACACTTGTTCATTTTTGCTGTTGTTTTCCTTGCCCGGGGAGATATGTTCAAGAAGAGGTCACTCATGTTTATGTCTAAGAGGTTTTAGCCTATGTTTTTTTCCAAGAGACTAATGGTTTCATGACTTACATACAGGTCTTTGATCCATTTTGAGTTTCTTTTTGTATATGGGGTTAGACAATGGTCCAGTTTCATTCTCCTACATGTAGCTGTCCAGTTTTACCAGCACCATCTGTTGAAGAGATTGTCATTTCGCCATCGTATGTCCATGGATACTTTATCAAATATGAATTAACCATATATGTCTGGGTTAATGTCTGGAGTCTCTAGTCTGTTCCATTGGTCTGTGGCTCTGTTCTTGTGCCAGTAACAAATTGTCTTGATTACTATGGCTTTATAGTAGAGCTGGAAGTTGGGGAGTGAGATCCCCCCTATATTCTTCTTCTTTCTCAGGATTGGTTTGGCTATTCAGGGTCTTTGGTGTTTCCATATGAATTTTTGAACTATTTGTTCCAGTTCATTGAAGAATGTTGCTGGTAGTTTCATAGGGATTGCATCAAATCTGTATATTGCTTTGGGCACGATGGCCATTTTGATGATATTAATTCTTCCTAGCCATGAGCATGGGATGAGTTTCCATTTATTCGTGTCCCCTTTAATTTCTCTTAAGAGTGATTTGTAGTTTTCAGAGTATAAGTCTTTCACTTCTTTAGTTAGGTTTATTCCTAGGTATTTTATTCTTTTTGATTCAATTGTGAATGGAGTTGTTTTCCTGATTTCTCTTTCTGTTGGTTCATTGTTAGTGTATAGGAAAGCCACAGATTTCTGTGTGTTAATTTTGTATCCTGCAACTTTGCTGTATTCCCATGTCAGTTCTAGCAGTTTTGGGGTGGAGTCTTTAGGGCTTTTTATGTACAGTATCATGTCATCTGCAAATAGTGACAGTTTAACTTCTTCTTTACCAATCTGGATTCCTTGTATTTTTTTGTTTTGTCTGATTGCCATGGCTAGGACCTCCAGTACTATGTTAAATAACAGTGGGGAGAGTGGGCATCCCTGTCTAGTTCCTGATCTCAGAGGAAAAGCTTTCAGCTTCTCGCTGTTCAATATAATGTTGGCTGTGGGTTTATCATATATGGCCTTTATTATGTTGAGGTACTTGCCCTCTATTCCCATTTTGCTGAGAGTTTTTATCATGAATTGATGTTGAACTTTGTCAAATGCTTTTTCATCATCTATGGAGACGATCATGCGGTTTTTGTATTTCTTTTTGTTGATGTGGTGGATGATGTTGATGGACTTTCGAATGTTGTACCGTCCTTGCATCCCTGGGATGAATCCCACTTGGTCATGGTGTATGATCCTTTTGATGTATTTTTGAATTCGGTTTGCTAATACTTTGTTGATTATTTTTGCATCTACATTCATCAGGGATATTGGTCTGTAGTTTTCTTTTTTGGTGGGGTGTTTGCCTGGTTTTGGTATTAAGGTGATGTTGGCTTCATAGAATGAGTTTGGTAGTATCCCCTCCTCTTCTATTTTTTGGAAAACTTTAAGGAGAACGGGTATTATGTCTTCTCTGTATGTCTGATAAAATTCCGAGGTGAATCCATCTGGCCCGGGGGTTTTGTTCTTTGGTAGTTTTTTGATTACCGCTTCAATTTCGTTGCTGGCAATTGGTCTGTTTAGATTTTCTGTTTCTTTCTGGGTCAGTCTTGGAAGATTGTATTTTTCTAGGAAGTTGTCCATTTCTCCTAGGTTTCCCAACTTGTTCGCATTTAGGTTTTCATAGTACTCTCTAATAATTCTTTGTATTTCTGTGGGGTCCGTCGTGATTTTTTCTTTCTCTTTTCTGATTCTGTTGATTTGTGTTGACTCTCTTTTCCTCTTAATAAGTCCGGCTAGAGGCTTATCTATTTGGTTTATTTTCTCGAAGAACCAGCTCTTGGTTTCATTGATTTTTGCTATTGTTTTATTCTTCTCAATTTTATTTATTTCTTCTCTGATCTTTATTATGTCCCTCTTTCTGCTGACCTTAGGCCTCATTTGCTCTTCTTTTTCCAATTTCGATAGTTGTGACATTAGACCATTCATTTGGGATTGTTCTTCCTTTTTTAAATATGCCTGGATTGCTATATACTTTCCTCTTAAGACTGCTTTTGTTGTGTCTCACAGTAGTTGGGGCTTTATGTTGTTGTTATCGTTTGTTTCCATATATTACTGGATCTCCATTTTGATTTGGTCATTGATCCATTGATTATTTAGGAGCGTGTTCTTAAGCCTCCATGTGTTTGTGAGCCTTTTTGCTTCCTTTGTACAGTTTATTTCTAGTTTTATGCCTTTTTGGTCTGAAAAGTTGGTTGATAGGATTTCAATCTTTTGGAATTTACTGAGGCTCTTTTTGTGGCCTAGTTTGTGGTCTATTCTGGAGAATGTTCCATGTGCACTTAAGAAGAATGTGTATCCTGATGCTTTTGGATGTAGAGTTCTATAGATGTCTATTAGGTCCATCTGTTCTAGTGTGTTGTTCAGTGCCTCTGTGTCCTTACTTATTTTCTGTCTGGTGGATCTGTCCTTTGGGGTGAGTGGTGTGTTGAAGTCTCCTAGAATGAATGCATTACATTCTATTTCCTCCTTTAGTTCTCTTAGTATTTGTTTCAGATATGTTGGTGCTCCTGTATTGGGTGCATATATATTTATAATGGTTATATCCTCTTGTTGGACTGAGCCCTTTATCATTATGTACTGTCCTTCTTTATCTTTTGTTACTTTCTTTATTTTGAAGTCTGTTTTGTCTGATACTAGAATTGCAACACCTGCTTTCTTCTCTCTGTTGTTTGCATAAAATATCTTTTTCCATCCCTTGACTGTAAGTCTGTGCATGTCTTTGGGTTTGAGGTGAGTGTCTTGTAAGCAGCATATGGATGCATCTTGCTTTTTTATCCATTCTATTACTCTGTGCCTTTTGATTGGTGCATTCAGTCCATTTACATTTAGGGTGATTATTGAAAGATATGTACTTATTGCCATTGCAGGCTTTAAGTTTGTGGTTACCAAAGGTTCAGGGTTAGCTTCTTTACTATCTTACTGTCTAACTTAACTCGCTTGTTGAGCTATTATAAACATGGTCTGATGATTCTTTATTTCTCTCCCTTCTTATTCCTCCTCCTCCCTTCTTCATATGTTGGGTGTTTTGTTCTGTGCTCTTTTCAGGAGTGCTCCCATCTAGGGCAGTCCCTGTAGGATACCCTGAAGAGGTTGTTTGTGGGAGGCAAATTTCCTCAACTTTTGCTTGTCTGGGAATTGTTTAATCCCTCCTTCATATTTAAATGATAATCGTGCTGGATACAGTAGTCTTGGTTTGAGGCCCTTCTGTTTCATTGCATTAAGTATATCATGCCATTCTCTTCTGGCGTGTAGGGTTTCTGTTGAGAAGTCTGATGATAGCCTGATTGGTTTTCCTTTGTAGGTAACCTTTTTTTTCTCTCTGGCTGCCTTTAATACTTTGTCCTTGTTTTTGATCTTTGCCATTTTAATTATTATGTGTCTTGGTGTTGGCCTCCTTGGATCCCTTGTCATGGGAATTCTGTGTACCTCTGTGGTCTGAGATGCCATTTCTTCCCCTAGTTTGGGGAAGTTCTTGGCAATTATTTCCTCAAAGACACTTTCTATCCCTTTTTCTCTCTCTTCTTCTTCTGGTACCCCTATAATGCAGATATTGTTCTGTTTCAATTGGTCACACAGTTCTCCTAAAATTCTTTCATTCCTGAAGATCCTTTTATCTCTCTCTGCATTAGCTTCTCAGCATTCCTGTTATCTCTTTTCTAGTCCATTAATGGTCTCTTGTATCTCGTCCATTCTGTTCTGAAGTCCTTCCAGAGCTTGTTTTATTTCTGTATTCTCCTTCCTTCGTTCTTGCATATTTCTCTGCAAGTCCATCAGCATGGTTATGACTTTTGTTTTGAATGCTTTTTCAGGAAGACTGGTTAAATCTATCTCCCCAGGTTCCTTCTCAGGGGAAGATGTAGTAGATGCCAAAGCTGTCTGGGTTAGTCTTGTCTGGATCATATTTTTTTGCCTTTTCATGTTGATAGGTGCTAATGACTGTCAGCTGGGGGGGCCAAAGTTTTCACTTGCTACTGGCCTTTCTTTACTGGGACAACTGCGACCCCTAGTGGCTTGTGTTGGGTAATTGTGTGTAGACTGGGTCTTTGTGTCTTGCCTGGACGTTATGAAGGAAGCTCCCTTTCTGAGAGCGGGGCCTGCCTTAGGCTGCTTCTCTGCTTTCGCAGCGCCCAGAGAAGTAATGGATGGGGGGCTGTTTGGCTGTTTACCTCCATGAGGGGTCTCAGAGCTGTGGCCAGGGGGTTAGTGTGCCCAGTTTTCCCTATAATTTCCAGCCACTGGGCTGTGACCTGTGTTGTTTCCGTCCAGCTGTTACATCCCTGTCCCTTTAAGACTTTCAAAAAGCACTCGCTTTTCTTTGTCACAGGGGCATCAGCTTCGGAACCCGCTCAGAGGTCTTGCTGCCCTGTTTCCCTAGTTTCAAGCCCTCCATGCATGCACTGTGTCTGTGCTCTGGTGCGGGTGGCTGGGGCTGGGTGTTTAGCAGTCCTGGGATCCCTCTCCCTCCCCACTGCGACTCCTTTCCTCCCGCCGGGAGCTGGGGGGAGGCATGCTCGGGTCCCACTGGGCCGGGGGTTGTATCTTACCCCTGTCACCAGGCGCTGGGCTCTCACACGTGTGGATGTAGTCTGGCTGTTGTCCTGTGTCTTCTGGTTTCTTTTAGGATTAGCTGTATTTGTTATATTTTCAAAAATATATATGTTTTTGGGAGATTCCCATTGTCCTACTCATGCTGCCATGTTGGCTCTGCCTCTCATTTCTACAGACTTTTAATGTATGATATGAAACCAAATTTAAAAACCAATTCCATTTACAATGTTTTCTCGAAAAAAGAAATAGGTATAAAGCCAACAAAACATGTACAGCATGTATATGCTGAAAGTAATCAAACCCTTAAGTAAATGAAGAGACATGTGGTATTCTTTGATTAGAAGACAACATAATCCAAAAGTCAATTCCCCCCAAATTTATCTATATATTTAATGAAATACTAATAAAAATCTCTGAAGGATTTTTATGGATATAAAGAAACATCTAAAAATATATTTAGAAAGGCAAAGGAAACAGACTAGAATAATTTTGAAAAAGGAGAATAAAATTTAAGAAATCACACTACCCAACTTTAAAATTTACTATAAAGCTACAGTATTCAAAACAGTGTGGTATTAACAAAGGAGTGGACACATACATTGATGTAAAAAAAATAGAGAGCCCAGAAACAGACTCACAATAGTACAGCTAACTGATGTTTTACAAAGGTGTAAAGGCAATTTAATGGAGAAAAGATAGTCTTTTTAACAAATATGATTGGAACTATTGGGCATCGACATGCAAAAAAAAAATGAACCTTAACCTAAACCTCACATCTTATACAAGAATTAAGTCAAAATGGATCATAGATCTAAATGTAAAACTACAAAATTTTTAGATAAACACATAGGGAAAAAATCTACATAACCTTGGGTTTGGCACTAAATATATGATACAAAAAAAAATATTTGTTACAAAGATTTGTACTTCAACAGAATTTTTAAATGTTTGTTTTGCAGATGACTCCGTTAAGGAAAAGAAAAAACAAGCCATACACTTAGAAATAATATTTATATATCACAGATTTGACAAAGAACTTACAGCCATTCAATTAAAAATTTTAAAAAGGAAGAAAGGGGGGACAGAGAGAATGACAAATATTTGGACTATTAGATTCATGTGGTTAACTGAACTTAAGGCAAAATTATAAGGTACAAAGAACCTTAAAAAATGCCTTGGCCAGAATATACAAGAACTCTCAAGACTTAATAAGAAAACAAACAGCCTGATTAAAAGGTAAACAAACAAATGAGCAACTTCATTAAAAAGGATTTAATATGACAATAAGCACATGAAAAGCTGTTTACCATCATTAGATAAATTCAGATTGAAACTCTGATGAGATAGCAGCACACATCTAAAAGAATAGCTAAAAATAAAAAATAATGACAATACCCAGTGCTAGTGAAGACGTAGAGCATCTTGAAGTCTCATATATTGCTGATAAAAATACAAAATGGTACACCCACTCCGGAAAACAGTTTTGATGTTTCTTATAAAATTAAACATACACTTACTATATGACTCAGCAATCCCACACCTGGCTATTTGCCCTAGAGAAATGAAAACATGTTCACACAAGTCTTCATATGAGTGTTCATAGCAGCTTTATTTGTAATAGCCCCAAACTGGAAATAATCAAAAAATCTTCCAACAAGTGAGTGGATAAAAAGTACATTCATACAATAGAATACTGTTCAACAACAAAAAATAAACTTCTGATACACAAGTATTTGGATGAATTTCAAAGGCATTGTGCTGCATAAAAGAAGCCAGTTACATAAGATTACAGACTGTATGATTGATTCCATTATAATAAATTCTTGAAAAGCAAAACTATAGTGATGGTTAGCTAATCAGTGGTTGCCAGGGTCTAGCAGTGAGGGGAGGGTTTGGATATAACAGAACTGTACACAGGGTTACTAAATACACAGGAATAGGAGTGGAAACAGGAGTTATTCTCCAGTAGTAGACGGGGAAAGATAAAAAGGCAAGAAAGACAGAGGATTAGGACAAAATGGTCTTACTTTAGGATTTGGTCATGGCAACAGCCAGAGTGAAAAAATTAAAGCAGGGGCAATAAGGATGTTTATGGAGACCCAGCAGATTACTACCGTGGGCTCTCACCAGGCTACCTTGGCAGTAGAAACAAAAGAGCAGCAAAGCTGGCCAGTGGGAGAGCCAAGGCTAGCTGCAGAGAGGCCTATGAATACAAAAAGTTAAATGGGTATCCTGGTCTCTGTTGCTCCAGGGAGTATTCAAGAAAAAGGGAGTCTTTCCATTGAGTATGGTCACTGCAACTGCTCATATATTTGGAGTAATTTGCATGGGCCAAGAAAGGCAGGGATATCAACAGGGTCAATCTTGAGACCTCCTTTTCCCATCTATCACAGGGCTGATCTGGTAGATCCCCAATCATTATGTCATAACTCCTCCCAGTATTCACCTGGATAGTGGCCCCAGGTGTTGAAGAAATGTGTGTCAGGTCAGATTATCTGGACTCCAAAAGGAATTTGCCATTTGTAATACCCATTGGAAAGTTTGGTGGACCTTTCAAGTCCCCCTTAGAAGTTCAGTTCCAAGAAGTCAAGGCAAGAGGTGAGGGTAAAAGGGGAATACAGGGATAACTTGCACTTTAATAAAAGGATTCCACCCTTAGGGGAATTCTCTGGGATCTGTTGATGATATGAGGCCCACAAAGCAAAGAGAACTAAATACATGCCAAAGAATTTTATAAAGGTACACAGGGAATTGATGAGGATAAGAGAAGTTACAACTTTTCTGACCCTTCTTTGAGGAAGCAGCTGGTTTCTTCAGCTGTGACTATTTGTGAGTACCAGCGTCTTTCATAAATTAAAAAATTTTATTGAGAGTAACTCTGTTTTTAAAGTGTATGTTCTTAATTTTTTCTGCTTGCAGGCAAAAGTACAAAAGCTATGGAAACAAACTGAGTTTAAAAAATATTATTAATAGACTTTAAAGTGTCTAAATCCTCTGCTCGGGAAGGCCCTCTCAAGCAAACAATCAATAAAACTTAATTTAGAACACAACATATCCATTCCTAATGGTATTGCAAGAAACTGTTTTTGAAACTTCCTTTTGAAATAAACGTGCTTGACCTAGAAGAGCTCTATACATGGAAATTTACAAAGTTATAAATGTTACCAGTTCTGTGATGATTTATGACTACCAAGGTTATTGACATTGAACACTCTTGTGAAAATTAAAGTGTTATCAGAAATAAAGTTGCAAAATTTTGTATTTCAAGCTTACATTTTCTTTCAGAGAAAGATTTGGCCTTGGTGAGAGCAGAGCTAACAACATGTCAGCAAGTTGTATAATTTTCATATTTCAAAGCATTGATTTTTCCTTTGAAGAAAGATATGACCTTGCTGGACTAAAATTCATACAATTTAATTATCTGGTAAAGTGAAAAGATCCATAAGTGATAGCATACTAAAAGCTGAGACTTTAGTTCTAACCTTTCTACTCCTATTAAAGCCATTTTTACTACCATTAAAGCTGTTTTTAAATCATGATTTAAAGTCACTGTTTCTGAGCTGAGAAGAATAGAAGTTCTTATTTCTTTGGTAAATACCCTACAATGAAGGGATTCTTAAAGATTTACATTTAAGTACTGAAATCTCTAGCCAGAGCAAAAGCCAAAAAAAATCATTAAAAGGCATCCAAATTGGAAAAAATGTAATGTTATCTCTGTTTGCAGATGATGTGACCTTGTATGTAGAAAAGTCTAGAGACAACAAACAAAAATAGTATTAGAAATTACAAAGAATAAAGTTACAGGATACAAAACCAACACACAAAAATCAGCCACATTTCTCTGTTAAGAGTAGACTATACGTAAAGGAAATTAAGCACAATTCCAAAAGAATAAAATAACTTAGGAATAAACAAGGATATGAAACACTTGTACAAATAAAAGTATAAAACACTGATGAAAGAAATGAAAGAAAACACAAATACATGGAAAGATAACCAGGGCTCATGGATTGTAAGACTTAATAATTTTTATTTTTTATTGCAATAAAGTTGATACACAAAATTGTTTCTGATGTACAATATGATAAATCATTTATGACTATATTCTCTCATACCGTAGGTTGCCTTTTTCTTTTGTTGATGGTGTCCTTAGCTGTGTAGAAGCTTTTTAGCTCGATGTAGTCCCACTTGTTTATTTTTGCTTTTGTTTCCCATGCCCAGGTAAAGGTATCCAGAAATAAATTTATCATGCTGATGTCATGAGATTCTGACCTAATCTTTCTTCTAAGAGTTTTATGATTTTCTGTCTTTGTTGAGGTCTTTAATACACTTAGAGTTTACCTTTGTGTATGGTGTAAGACAGTGATCTAGTTTCATTCTCTTACATGTAGCTGTCCAGTTTTGCCAACATCATTTATTGAAGAGACTGTCTCTTTGCCATTATATATTCTTGCCACATTTGTCATATGTTAATTGATCATATATGTGTGAATTTATTTCTGGGCTTTCTATTCTGTTCCATTGCTCTATGTGTCTATTCTTGTGTCAGTACCATACTGTTTTGATTACTGTAGCTTTGTAGTATAGCTTGAAGTCAGGGCAAGTGATACCCCAGCTTTGTTCCTTTCTCTCAAGATTCCTTTGGCTATTTGGGTTATTTGGTTGTTCCATATAAATTTTATGATTATTTTTTCTGGTTCATTGAGAAATGCTGCTGGTATTTTGACAGTGATTTCATTGCATCTCTAAATTTCTTTAGACAGGATGGCCATTTTGTCAGTATTCTTCCTATCTATGTGCATGAGATAGATTTCCATTTATTTGTTTCTTCTTCAATTTCCTTCATCAGTGTCTTATAGTTTTCAGAGTACAGATCTTTTACCTCCTTGATTAGGTTTTTTCCTATGTATTTTATTCTTTTTGATGCAATAGTAAGTGGAATTGTTTTCCTGAATTCTCTTTCTGCTAATTCATTGGTAAGATATAGGAATGCAACAGATTTCTGTCTATCGATTTTGTATCCTTCAACTTTACCAAATCCTTTTAGTTCTAGTAGTTTTTTGGTGGACACTCCATGGTTTTCTATATATATAGTATCATGTCATCTGCAAACAGTGACAGTTTTACTCTTCCTTACCAATTTGGATGCCTTTTCCTTTTTGTCTGATTGCTGTAGTTAGGATACCCTGTACTATCTATCCTAAATTAAAGTGGTGAGAGTAGGCATCCTTGTCTTGTTCCTGATCTTAGAGGAAAAGTTTTCAGCCTCTCACTATTTTGTATGATGTTAGCTGTGGGTTAGTTATATATGGCCTTTAGTATGTTGAGGTATGTCCCCTCTATACTCACTTTGTTGAGAGTTTTTATCATAAATCAACACTGAGTTTTGTCAAATACTTTTTCAGCATCTATTGAGATGACCATGTAGTTTTTATCCTTCCTTTTGTTAATGTGATATATATCACATTGATTGATTTGTGGATATCGTAACAACCTTGCACCCCTGAAATAAATCCCACTTCATCATGATGACTCATCCTCTTGATATATATTTGAACTCAGCTTGCTAATATTTTGTTTAGAGTTTTTGCATCTATGTTTATGAGGGATATTGGTCTGTATTTCTCTTCTTTTCTAGTATATTTGGTTTGGGTATCAGAGGACTACTGGCCTCATAAAATGAGTTTGGAAGTATTCCCTCATCTCCTGTTTTTTGGAATACTTAAGAAGGATAGGCTCATCATTAAATGTTTGGTAGAGTTTACCTGTGAAGCCACCTGGTTCTGGATTTGTTTTCTGGAAGTTTTTTGACAACCAGTTCAATTTTGTTACTAGTAATTGGTCTGTTCAGATTTTCTGGTTCTTCCTTAGTCAGTCTTGGAAGATTGTATGTTTCTAGGAATTTGTTTATTTCTTCTTTTTTGTCCAATTTATTGACATATAATGTTTTTAGAATTCCCTTATAATTCTTTGAATTTCTGATATCAGTTGTAACTTCTCCGTTTTCATTCTGAATTTGTTCGTGTCCTCTCTTTTTCTTGATAAGTCTTGTTAGGGGTTTGTCTATTTTATCTTCTAAAAGAATCACTCTTGATGTCATTGAATGTTTTTTTATTGTTTCTTAGTCTCCATTTCACTGATTTTTACTCTGATCTTTATTATGTTTCACCATCTACTAAGTTTGGGCTTTCTTTGTTCTACTCTAGTTTCTTTAGTTCTAGGGTTAGATTGTTTTATTTGACATTGTTCCTGTTTCTTGAGGTAGGCCTGTGTTGCTATAAACTTCTCTCTTAGAACTGTTTTTGCTAAAATCAAATCCCACACATTTTGAACTGTTGTTTCTGTTTTCACTTGTCTCCATGTATTGTTTGATTTCTTCTTTAATTTGTTCATTGATTCATTGATTACTCAAAAGCATGGTATTTAGCCTCCAAATGTTTGTGTTTTTTCCATTTTTTCTTGTAATTAATTTCTGGTTTTGTACCATTTTCATCTCAGATGTCTGATATAATTTCAATCTTCTCCAATTTTTGAGACTTCTTTTGTGTCCTAATATGTTATCTAATTTGGAGAACAATGCATGTGAAGTTGAAAAAAATTTGTATTGTTTTGCCTTTGGGTGGAATGTTCTGCAAATATTTGTTAAAGGCATCTCTTCTAATGTGTCATACAATCCCTCTGTTTCCCTTTATTTTTGTCTGAATGATCTATCTATCCATTGATGTAAGTGGGTTGTTAAAGTCCCTTACTGATTGTGTTGTTGCCATTTTCTCCCTTTAAGTCTGTTAGTGTTTGGTTTATATATTTAGGTGCTCCTATGCTGTGTGTATAGATTTATATGATGGTTATATCCTCTTTTTCGAGAGATCCTTTATCATGTAATGTTCTTCTTTATCTCTGGTTGCTTTCTTTGTTTTGAATTCTATTTTGTCTGATATAAGCATTACAACATTTTTTAATCCCTATTTGCATGGTATACCTTGTTCCATCCCTTCATTTTCAGTCTGTGCATGTCTTTAGGTCTGATATGAGTCTCTTGTAGGAAGCAAATTGATAGGTCTGTCTTTTTTTATACATTCAGTCACCCTATGTCTTTTGATTTAGGCCATTTACATTAAAAGTAATTATCCAAATGTACATACTTATTGCCATTTTGTTAAATATTTCCTGATTGTTTTTGTTGTTCTTCTTTGATCTTTTATTCATGTCTTGCTGTCTTCTCTTGTGTTTTATGACATTTTTAGTGTTACAATTGGATTGCCTCTCATTTTTGATTTATGGCTACCATGTGGTTGTTATATGACATCCTATGAATATAGAAATCTATAATAAGCTGATGGTCATTTATGTTCAAATGCATTCTAACAGCACTACATTTCTTACTCCCCCATTCCCTATTTGATGTACATATATAATATCTTCTTTTATACTTTTTATTGAGAGATTCCATTAACAAATTTTTAGGTGGAATTTCTCTTGTTATTTTTGTCTTTTTGATCTTTATAATAGTTTTCAAGTAATTGATCTACTACCTCAGGTATATGTTTGCTTTACAACTGAAATATTTCCCTTTCTTAAATTTCTTTCAGTTAGGGTCTTTATTTTTCTCTTAAAGAAGTCCCTTTAAAATTTCCTGTAATGCTAGTTGAGTATTCGTGAACTCTTCTAACTTATGTTTATCTGTGAAGTTCTTTATCTCTTCAATTCTGAATGATAACCTTGCTGGGTAGAGTATTCTTGGTTGCAGGATTTTTCCATTCAGAAATTTGAAAATATCATGCCATTCCCTTCTGGTCTTTTGAGTTTATACAGAAAAATCAGCTGATAAACTTATGGGGTTTCCCTTATATTTAATTTGTTACTTTTCTCTTGCAGCTTTTAAGATTCCTTGTCTTCAGTCTTTGAAATTTTGACTATAATGTGTCTTGGTGTTGACCTCCTTGGGTTCACCTTGTTTGGAGCTCTCTGTGCTTCCTCAACATGGTAGACTGTTTCCTTCCTTAGGTTGGGATGTTTTCAACTATTATTTTGTCAAATATGTTTTATACTCCTTGCTATGTCTCTTCTCCTTCTGGGATCCTATAATTCAGATGTTAGGATGTTTAGTGCTGTCTCAGAGCTCTGTCTCCTTATCCTCATTTCTTTTAAGTCTTCTTCCTTCTGCTCAGCTTGAGTGGCTTCCACTGCTCTACCTTCCAAGTCAGTGATCCATTCTTCTGCATCCTCTAGTCTGTATTCATTCCCTCCAGTTTATTTTTTATTTCATCTAATTCCACATCTCTGATTGTATTTTTTTTTGTAGGTTTTCTACCTCTTTCTTGAGGTCCACCTTGAGTTCTGCAAATGTTTCTCAAATCCAGTGGTTATTTTTCTAATCATTACTTTAAACTCTACCAGGTAGATCAGTTAACTCTGTTTCATTCAGCTTTTTTGTTTTTCTTTTTCTGTCATTTGGAACATATTCCTCTGCCTCATTCTGTATGACTTTCTCTGCTTGGTTCTGTGCATTACTTGAAAAGGCTTGCTCTCCTAGTCTTAAAGGACTAGTCTTCTGTAGGAGAGTCCCCTGTGTAGACTGTGTGTGCCTCACGGTTTTGGCAAGTGGAAGCTGATTAAGTGTGAGATGTGGTTTTCCTGACACTGGGATTCCCAGCACATGCTCCTGGGGGCACAGCCTCTGGGGTCATTTGGAAGGGCACCTGGGTAGACACCTGTGGATTCTGCACTGGCATGGGGTGAGGGGAGGCTCCAGTGGTGTGTCAGGGCTGCACTCCAGGTAACTCCCAGATTGGTGCCAGTCGAATGCCCCCATGTGTGCTCTTGGCTACTTTGTATCACTGTGGGAGAATTCCTGCATTGGGCACCCACCAGGTCCTATTGGTGGCATGGAGTCAAGCTCTGTGCACATTCCACTTCAGCCCAAGTACTCTGGAGTGCCCCCATAAATTCCCACAAACACCTGAGGACCCCACAAGTGGACAGAATCAGAGTACATGCATGTGTTTACCCATGGACCCTGCATGCCCTGAGAAATTCCCATATCAGCACCTGCAAGTCCTACTGGGGCATGGGCTCAGGCACTGTGCATGTACCTTTCCTGAGGTCCCTGTGCTCTCTGATCTGCTTTGGGGAATTTCTGTATCAGAGAACAGCAGATTCTACTGGTGACCTGGAGTCAGGCCTGACACAGGCATTTTCCAGTTGCTCTAGGGCATTGCCTCAGTGACACCAGCCCACAGATCTGTGTGCCCTCCCTGCGAGTCAGAGAACTTTCTGGTCCTGCTGATGGAGGCTTTACCAACAGCTAATAGCAGGTAACAATGCAGGACTGGAGGACTGCACCCAGATACTGTTCTCAGCTACCACTAGATGTTTGGGAAGAGCACAAATAATGGCACTGGTTTGTTCCTCCAATTCCAGATGGCCTACAACAGTTTCCTTGCCAAGTGGTGAATGTAAGTTCTGAAACAGGTTCTTTCACTTATGATCTAGTTCACTTTAAACAGCAAGGCCTTTTCCTGTACTTCAGGACAGGGAGTCCATGCCCAGCTCTTCCTATTATATCCCTCTCCCTCTAACTCTGCTGGTGGCAGTGTTGGTGGTGGGGTACCCACATTTATATCTCTTCCTTTTTTGTGCTTTTTTAAGTTTGATCTTTCTGTCCCTCATTGTATAGAAAGTGTTCACTTGGGTCTCTGCTGTTCATCAGGGTGAAGTACTCTGTATGTAGATGTAGATTCAGTGTGTAGGTGGGACAAGATGGATTCAGGCTTTCTCTACTATGCCATCTTTCCAGAATCTCCTCAGACTTAATATTTCTTAAATGTCCATACTACCTAAGTGGCCTACAGATTCAATGCAACTACTATCAAAGTCCTAATGGCATGTTTTACAGAAAGAGAAAAAATAATCCTAATGCTCACATGGAACCACAAAGGACCCTGAATAGCTAACACAATCTTAAGCAATAAGAACAAAGGTGGATGTATCACACTTTCTAATTTCAAAATAATGTACAAAGGTACAGTAATTAAGACTATGATACTAACAAAAAAAAACAGACATATAAATCAATGGAACAGACTGGAGGCCCCAGAAACAAGTCTATGTATACACACTCAACTGATGTTCTACAGGAGAACCAAAAATACAAAATGGAGAAAGGATAATCTTTTCAACAAGTAGTGCTGGGGAAACTGGATGTCCACACACAAAAGTAAAAAACTGAACATTTATCTTACACCACACACAATAATCAACTCAAAATGGATTAAAGACTTAAATGGAAGACATTAAGCTGTAAAACCCCTAGAAGAAAACATTGTATAAAATCTTCATGACAGGGATCACAGGAAGAAGGCGGCATGAGTAGTTCAGAGGAAATCTACTCCCCAAAACATATACATTTATGAAAATACAATAAATACAACTGTTCCTAAAAGAGACACCAGTGGATGCAGTACAACAGCCAGGATACATCTACATCTGCGAGAACTCAGCATCACATGAAGGGGGTAAGATACAAGCCACGGCCAGGCGGGATCCGAATGCTCACCCAATCCAAAACCCAGTGGGAATAAAGGAGTTGGAATGGGGAGGAAGTGAAAGCCCAGGACTGCTAAACAACCAGCTCTAGAAATCCACACCCGGAACGCAGACATAAGGTGCACGGGGTGCTGGATATTAGAGAAACGGAAAAGCAAAACCTGGGGGCAGGACCCCGCAACCAGCGCCCCTGAGACAAAAGAAAAGCAAGTGCTTTCTGCAAGTCTTAAAGAGACAGGGACCCCATAGCTGGACGAAGTTGTCCTGGCAGCTGGGAGTACTGGGGAAACTTAGGCGCCCTAAACAGAGGCAGTGCAGCTCTGAAGACCCTCACAGGACTAGGCAGCCTGCCAGTCATTCCTCTAACTGGCGCAGAACCTGACACACGGGACCACTAGGATGAGAGTGGGAGCGAGCGTGCGCAGGGGGCGGAAGCGCGAGAAGGATCCGAGAGCAGATGTATGCACCGCAGGGCTAGCCCGCAGCAGCACAATTGGACAGCCTGGGCGTGGCTTGCACGCACCGGCAACAGTGAAGCCAGAGCCCGGTAGAAGCCTGCACGGAAAAGCCCCGCGCGCACGAGCAGCGGAGCCACAGAGAGCAGGCACGCTCCCAGGAGCTGACTGGAAACCCAGCCCAATGCACAGCCACCAGGGCCAGACCCAAAGGCTGCTGCTGGTACACAGCTGCCCGGCAGGGTAGCCGCTACCACGGAGGAGTGCACCTGGCATGCCTGACACTCCCCACAGGGGTCCGTGCTGCTCTGACAGACACCCCGCCCACAGAAGCTTTGGAGATTAACCCAGTGGGTGGTCCAGGAGTACAGGAAGCTGTCACAGGCAGCGGAGAAGGGCAAGGCATCCAGGAAGCAGGAAAGGAATTTCCTCTCCCATCTGACAAACCGCAACCTGCCTACAGCCAATGCAATCACCATGAAAATGCAAAAACATCTGATCCAGACCAAGATAGTTAAACCTGAGAAAGGATCTGCAGAGGCAGACCTAACCAGTCTCCTTGAAAAAGAATTCAAAATAAAAATCATAAACATGCTGATGGATCTGCAAAGAAATATGCAAGAGCTAAGGGATGAAGTACGGAGGAAGATTACAGACATCCGGAGGGAGATCACAGATGTCCACAGGGAGATTACAGAAGTGAAACAAACTCTGGAAGGATTTATAAGCAGAATGGATAAGATGCAAGAGGCCATTGATGGAATAGAAACCAGAGAACAGGAACGCATAGAAACTGATGCAGAGAGAGATAAAAGGATCTCCAGGAATGAAACAATATTAAGAGAACTGTGGGACCAATCCAAAAGGAACAATATCTGCATTATAGGGGTACCAGAGGAAGAAGAGAGAGAAAATGAGACAGAAAGTGTCTTTGAAGAAATAATTGCTGAGAACTTCCCCAAACTGGGGGAGGAAATAGTTGCTCAGACTATGAAGGCACACAGAAACCCGAGAGACAGGATCCAAAGAGGTCAACACCGAGAAACATAATAATTAAAATGGCAAAGATCAAGGACAGGGACAGAGTATTAAAGGCAGCCAGAGAGAGTAAAAAGGTCACCTACAAAGGAAAACCCATTAGGCTATCATCAGACTTCTCAACAGAAACCTTACAGGCCAGAAGAGAATGGCATGATATATTTAATGCAATAAAACAGAAGGGCCTTGAACCAAGGATACTGTATCAAGCAAGATTATCATTTAAATATGAAGAAGGGATTAAACAATTCCCACACAAGCAAAAGTTGAGGGAATTTGCCTCCCACAAACCACCTCTACAGGGTATCTTAGAGGGACCGCTCTAGATGTGAGCACTCGTAAAAAGTACACAGAACAAAACACCCAACATATGAAGAGTGGAGGAGGAGGAAAAAGAAGGGAAAGAAATAATCATCGCACTGTGTTTATAACAGCTCAATAAGTGAGTGAGGTCAGACAGTAAGGTAGTAAACAAGATAACCTTGAACCTTTGGTAACCACAAACCTAAAGCCTGCAGTGGAAATAAGTACATATCTTTCAATAATCACCCTAAATGTAAATAGACGGAATGCACTAGTCAAAAGACACAGAGTAATAGAATGGATAAAAAAGCAAGACTCATCTATATGCTGCTTACAAAAAACTCACCTCAAACACAAAGACAAGCACAGATTAAAAGTCAGGGGATAGAGAAAGATATTTCATGCAAACAACAGAGAGAAAAAAGCAGGTGTTGCAATACTAGTATCAGACAAAATAGACATCAAAATAAAGTAACAAGAGATAAAGAAGAACATTACATAATGATAAAGGGCTCAGTCCAATAATAGGATATAATTATAATTTATATATGCACCCAATACAGGAGCACCAAAATACCTGAAACAAATATTAACAGAACTAAAGGAGGAAATAGAATGCAATGCATTCATTCTAGGAGACTTCAACACGCCACTCACCCCAAAGGACAGATCGACCAGACAGAAAATAAGTAAGGACACACAGGCACTGAACAACATGCTAGAACAGATGGACCTAATAAACATCTATAGAACTCGACATCCAAAAGCAAGAGGATACACATTCTTCTCAAGTGCACATGGAACATTCTCCAGAATAGACCACATACTAGGCCATAAAAAGAGCCTCAGTAAATTCCAAAAGATTGAAATCCTACCAGCCAACTTTTTAGACGAAAAAGGCATAAAACTAGAAATATATTGTACAAAGAAAGCAAAAAGGCTCACAAACACATGGAGGCTTAACAACATGCTCCTAATCAATGGATCAAAGACCAAATTAAAATGGAGATCCAGCAATATGTGGAAACAACTGAAAACAATAATACAAAGCCCCAACTTCTGAGGGACACAGCAAAAGCAGACTTAAGAGGAAAGTATATAGCAATCCAGGCATATTTAAAGAAGGAAGAACAATCCCAAATGAATAGTCTAATGTCATAATTATCAAAATTGGAAAAAGAACAAATGAGGTCTAAGGTCAGCAGATGGAGGGACATAATAAACATCAGAGAAGAAATAAATAAAATTGAGAAGAATAAAACAATAGAAAAAATCAATGAAACCAAGAGCTGGTTCTTCGAGAAAATAAACAAAATAGATACGCCTCAAGCCACACTTTTTAAGAGGAAAAGAGAGTCAACAACATCAACAGACTCATAAACGAGAAAGGAAAAATCATGATGGACCCCACAGAAATACAAAGAATTATTAGAGAATACTATGAAAACCTATATGCTAACAAGCTGGAAAACCTAGGAGAAATGGACAACTTCTTAGAAAAACACAACCTCCCAAGACTAACCCAGAAAGAAACATAAAATCTAAACAGACCAATTACCAGCAATGAAATTGAATCAGTAATCAAAAAAGTACCCAAGAACAAAACCCCCGGGCCAGATGGATTTACCTTGGAATTTTATCAAACATACAGAGAAGACATAACACCCATTCCCTTAAAGTTTTCCAAAAAATAGAAGAGGAGGGAATACTCCCAAACTCATTCTATGAAGCCAACATCAACCTAATACCAAAATCAGGCAAACACCCCACCAAAAAAGAAACCTACAGACCAATATCCCTGATGAATGTAGATGTAAAATTACTCAACAAAATATTAGCAAACTGAATTCAAAAATACATCAAAAGGATCATACACCATGACAAAGTGGGATTCATCCCAGGGATGCAAGGATGGTACAACATTTGAAAATACATCAACATCATCCACCACATCAACAAAAAGAAGGACAAAAATGACATGATCATCTCCATAGATGCTGAAAAATCATTCAACAAAATTCAATATCCATTCATGATAAAAACTCTCAACAAAATGGGCATAGAGGGCAAGTATCTCAACATAATAAAGGCCATTTATGATAAACCCACAGCTAACATCATACTGAACAGCAAGAGGCTGAAAGCTTTTCCTCTCAGATCAGGAACAAGACAGGGATGCCCACTCTCCCCACTGTTATTCAACGTGGTACTGGAAGTCCTAGCCACGGCAATCAGACAAAACAAAGAAATACAAGGAATCCAGATTGGTAAAGAAGAAGTCAAACTGTCACTATTTGCAGATGACATGATATTGTACATAAAAATCCCTAAAGACTCCACTGCAAAACTACTAGAACTAATATCAGAATTCAGCAAAGTTGCAGGATACAAAATTAACACACAGAAATCTGTAGCTTTCCTATACACTAACAATGAACTAATAGAAAGAGAAATCAGGAAATCAATCCCATTCACAATAGCATCAAAAAGAATAAAATACATAGGAATAAACCTAACCAAGGAAGTGAAACACCTGTATGCTGAAAACTACAAGACATTCTTAAGAGAAATTAAAGAGGTCACTAACAAATGGAAACTCATCCCATGCTCCTGGCTAGGAAGAATTAATATCGTCAAAATGGCTATCCTGCCCAAAGCAATATACAGATTCGATACAATCCCTATCAAATTACCAACAGCATTCTTGAATGAATTGGAACAAATAGTTCAAAAATTCATATGGAAACGTCAAAGACCCCAAATAGCCAATGCAATCCTGAGAAGGAAGAATAAAGTGGGGGGGATATCACTCCCCAACTTCAAGCTCTACTACAAAGCCACAGTAATCAAGACAATTTGGTACTGGCACAAGAACAGCGCCACAGACCAGTGGAACAGAATAGAGACTCCAGACATTAACTCAAACATATATGGCCAATTAATATATGATAAAGGAGCCATGGACATACAATGGCAAAATGACAGTCTCTTCAACAGATGGTGCTGGCAAAACTGGACAGCTACATGTAAGAGAATGAAACTGGATCACTGTCTAACCCCATACACAAAAGTAAATTCAAAATGGATCAAAGACCTGAACGTAAGTCATGAAACCATAAAACTCTTAGAAAAAAACATAGGCAAAAATCTCATGGACATAAACATGAGTGACTTCTTCATAAACATATCTCCCCAGGCAAGGGAAACAGAGGCAAAAATGAGCAAGTGGGACTATATCAAGCTAAAAAGCTTCTGTACAGGTAAGGACACCATCAACAGAACAAAAAGGTATCCTACAGTATGGGAGAACATAGTCATAAATGACAGAACCGATAAAGGATTGTCATCCAAAATATATAAAAAGCTCACATACCTCAATAAACAAAAAGCAAATAATCCAATTAAAAAATGGGCAGAGGAGCTGAATAGACAGTTCTCTAAAGAAGAAATCCAGATGGCCAACAGGCACATGAAAAGATGCTCCACATCGCTAATCATCAGAGAAATGCAAATTAAATCCACAATGAGATATCACCTCATACCAGTAAGGATCGCCATCATTGAAAAGACAGACAATGACAAATGTTGGCGAGGTTGTGGAGAAAGGGGAACTCTCCTACACTGCTGGTGGGAATGTAAACTAGTTCAACCATTGTGGAAAGCAGTATGGAGGTTCTTCAGAATGCCCAAAATAGAAATACCATTTGACCCAGGAATTCCACTTCTAGGAATTTACCCTAAGAATGCAGCACTCCAGTTTGAAAAAGACAGATGCACCCCTATGTTTATCACTGCACTGTTTACAATAGCCAAGATATGGAAGCAACCTAAATGTCCATCAGTAGATGAATGGATAAAGAAGATGTGGTACATATAAAGAATGGAATATTATGCAGCCATAAGGAAAAAACAGATCCTACCATTTGCAACAACGTGGATGGAGCTAGAGGGTATTATGCTCAGTGACATAAGCCAAGTGGAGAAGGACAAGTACCAAATGATTTCACTCATATGTGGAGTATAAGAACAAAGGAAAACTGAAGGAACAAAACAGCAGCAGAATCACAGAACCCAGGAATGGACTAATAGTTACCAAAGGGAAAGGGACTGGGGATGATGGATGGGAAGGGATGGATAAGGGCAGGGAAAAAGAAAGAGGGCATTACGATTAGCATGTATAGTGTGTGGGGGGCACAGGGAGGGCTGTGCAACACAGAGAAGACAAGTAGTGATTTTACAGCATCTTACTATGTTGATGGACAGTGACTGTGAAGGGGTATGTGGGGGGGACTTGGTGAAGGAGGGAACCTAGTAAACATAATGTTCTTTCTGTAATTGTAGATTAATGATACCAAAAAAAATCTTCATGACATTGATCTAAGCAATGATTTCATTGATATGACCACAAAAGCAAGACAAATGGACCATATCAAACTAAAAACTGCTGCACAACAAAGGAAACAACAGAGTGAAAAGGTAATCTACATAATGGGAAAAAACATTTTTAAACCATATACCTGACAAAGGGTTAATATCCAAAATGTGTAACGCACTACTACAACTCAATGGCAAAAAAAATAGGAAAGGGTGTCCAAGATGACAGTGTAGGAAGAGCCTGAATTCACCACACACACACACACACACACTGAATTACATCTACATACAGAACACTTCCTCCTGAGGAAGAACTGAAGGCTGAGTGAACACTTTCTTCACAGTGAGGGATAGAAAGACCACATAAAAAAATGGCGGAAGAGACAGAGCAATAGTGGGAACAACACCCACAACACAGTTACCTGTTGTAGGGAGAGATATCACTGATGGACACAAGTACAGATTCACCTGCCCTGGAGCACACACACACACAAAAAAAAAAAAAAAACACTGTTTAAAGGGCAACTAGACTGCAAGTGGAGGTAGCCAGTTTACAAAACTAAAGCATCCACAAAGTGGTGGGGAAACATAAGGAAATCTCTCTGGAATCAGAGGTGCTGGAAACTGGCATTGTTTAGTTCCTCCTGCACATTGATAGCACAGATAGAAGCAGTGTCTAGATGTACTCACCACCCCCAGACTTAGATGAGGTAGCCTCCCAGCCCCTGCCCACACCATAACATGCCTACCAGAGATCCAGCAGTCCCATAAAGGCAACACAAATACAGCACTCATGAGAATTCTCCTGGCCCACACTGCTCCACCTATGTGACCCCTGGATTGTGCCCATCAGTCCTTGATCACTACCACCAGTTTGGCCCTAGCAAAGAACACATCCAAAAGCCCCTGGAATATATCCCAGAAACACCAACACTAGTACATCCCTGGCCCATGCTCAGACAGCCTCCAGCCAGCCAACCAAAACCACCAGGGACATGCAGTCTACCTATGGGAAATCCATACAAAAGACCACTCCTTCTAGATGGGGAAAGGTAATCTTTTCACCTAATTCCTAAAAACACAGAAAGTTAAAGAAAATGAACAGACAGAAAAATACACTACAAATGAAAGAACATGAGAAATTTTCAAAAAAAGAGCTAAATTAAGTTAAGCAATCTATCTAAGAGTTCAAGGTAATGGTTATAAAGATGTTCACTGGACTATGGAGAAAATTGGGTGAACTCAGGGAGGACATCAACAAAGAGACAGAAAATATAAAAAAGAACCAATCAGAGATGAAGAATACAATAAATGAAATGAAAAATACACCAGGGGATTCCACAGTAGATAACAGGATGCAGACAAACAGATGAGTGATCTGGAAGATAGAGGAATGGAAAGCACTCAGGCTGAACAGCAGAGAGAAAAAAAAATTATAAAAATTAAGATAGGTTAAGGAAGTCTTTTGTGGGACAACATAAAACATACTAACATTTACATTATAAGATTCCCAGAGTGAGAAGAGAGATAAAATGGGGTGAAAAATCTATTTGAATAAATAATAGAAAAATTCCCTAACCTGGGGAAGGAAAGACACATCAAGGAGTCCCAAATGAGATGAATCCAAGGAGGTCCACACCAAGATGCATAATAATTAAGATGTCAGAGATTAAAAATAAAGACAGAATCTTACAGTAGGAAAGGAAAAACAGTGATTTATGTACAAGGGAAACCCCATAAGGCTATCAACTTATTTTTCAGCAGCAACTCTACAAGCCAGAAGAGAATAGCATGATGTATTCAAAGTGCTAACAGGAAAAAACCTATAACCAAGATTACAGTATCTGGAAAGGTTATCATTCAGAATTGAAGAAGAGAGAAATACTTTTTTGGATAAACCAGTTAACAGAATGCCTTCAAACTGAAGTGAACTTCAACTTAACATAGATTGCTATATATGTAAGATGTCATATATAAACCCCCATGTTAACCACAAACCAAAAACCTATGATAGAAACACAAAAAATGAGAAGAAAGGATTTCAATGAAACACCAATAGAGGTCATCATACACAAGTGAAGAGGGCGAGAGAAGTATCAGAGCAGAATAAAAACCAGGAATCACTTAAAACAGCAATAACTACATACCTACCAATACTTACTTTATTTTTAAGTACTTTTTATTGAATACAGTTGCTATACAATATATTGATTTAAAATATATAACACTGTCATGCAAGTTACACATATTACTGAATTCTCACCCCAATTAGTGCAATCACTATCTGCCAACTTACAAAGATATTAGAGAACCATTGACTATATTCCCTATGCTGCACTTCCATCACCATGATCAACCTATATTATGATTGAGATTTCTGTGCCACTTTATTCTCTTCACCCACCACACCAACCCATCCCAACCCCTGCCCCACAGTAACCATCAGTCATTTCTCAGTATCTATGAGTCTACTACTATTTCTTCATTTTGTTTTCTTTCAACACATATTCTACACATAAGTGAAATCATAGGGTATTTGTCTTTCTCCACCTGGCTTATTTCACTTAGCATACCTTCTAGGTCGATCCATGTTGTCCCAAAAAGCAGTATTTCTCACTTTTATATAGCTAAAAAGTATTCCATTGTGTATATGTACCACACCTTCTTTAACCATTCATCTATTGATGGACACTTTGGTTACTTACAAATTTTGGCTGTTGTAAATAACAATAAACAGAGGTGAATATGACTTTTCAAATCAGAGATTTTGTTTTCTTTGTGTAAATTTCTAGAAGTGGAGTTGTATGGTATTACTATTTTAAGTTATTTGATGAACCTCCATACTGCTTTCCATAGTGGCGATACCAATTCACATTCCCAGCAACAGAGGAGGAGGGTTCCCTTTTCTTCACATCATCACCAACACTTTTTATTTCTTGTCTTTTGGATAGTGGCCATTCTGACTGACATAAGGTGATATCTCATTGTGGTTTTGATTTGCATTTCCCTGATGATTAGTGATGTGGAACATCTGTTCATGTGCCTATTGGCCATCTGTTTCTTCTTTGTAAAAATGTCTGTTTAGGACCTCTATCCATTTTTTAATAGGGTTATATTTTTGGTGTTGAAGCATATGAGCTCTTTATATATTTTGGATGTTAGCCCCTTATCACATATATAACTTATGAATATATTTTCACATACTGTATGTTGCATTTTTGCTTTGTTGATGGTGTCCTTTGTTGTGCAGAAGCTTTTTAGTTTTATGTAGTCCCACTTGTTCATTTTTGCTTTATTATCCCTTGCCCAGGGACACGTGTCCACAAAAAAATTGATCATGCTTATTTTGTTCAAGAGATTTTTGCCTATGTTTTCTTCTAAGAACTTTATGGCTTCATGTGTTACATTTAGGCCCTTAATTCATTTGATTGTACATTTGTGTATGGAGTTAGTAATCCAGTTTCATTTTCTTGCATGTAGCTGTCCAGCTTTTCCAAAACAATATTTGAAGAGATTTTCATTTCCCCATTGTATATTCTTGACTCCCATCTCATATATTAATTGACCATATATGAATGGGCTTATTTCTGGGCTTTCTATTGTTACATTTATATATGGGACTGTTCTTTTTTTATTTTTATTTTTTGAGAGGGCATCTCTCATATTTATTGATCAAATGGTTATTAACAATAAAATTCTGTATAGGGGAGTCAATGCTTAATGCACAATCATTAATCCACCCCAAGCCTAATTCTCATCAGTCTCCAATCTTCTGACGCATAATGAACAAGTTCTTACATGGTGAACAAATTCTTACATAGTGAATAAATTCTTACATGGTGAACAGTACAAGGGCAGTCATCACAGAAACTTTCAGTTTTGATCACACATTATGAACTATAAACAATCAGGTCAAATATGAATATTTGTTTGATTTTTATACTTGATTTATATGTGGATCCCACATTTCTCCCTTTATTATTATTATTATTATTATTATTTTTAATAAAATGCTGAAGTGGTAGGCAGATGCAAGATAAAGGTAGAAAACATAGTTTAGTGTTGTAAGAGAGCAAATGTAGATGATCAGGTGTGTGCCTGTAGACTATGTGTTAATCCAAGCTAGACAAGGGCAATAAAACATCCATGGATGCAGAAGATTTCTCTCAAAACAGGGGGGGTGAGGTTCTAAGCCTCACCTGTGCTGATCCCCAATTTCTCACCTGATGGCCCTATATGGAACTGTTCTTGTGCCAATGCCATACTGCTTTGATTACTGTAGATTTATGGTATAACTTGAAATCAGGGAGCATAATGCCCCCAGCTTTGTTATTCTTGCTCGATTGCTTTGCATATTCAGGGCCTTTGTACTTCCATATGAATTTTAGTATTATTTGCTATACTCATTGAAAAATGCCATTGGTATTTTGATAGAGACTACACTGCATCTGTAAATTGCTTTGAGCAGGATGGCCTTTGTGACAATATTAACTCTTTCTATCCATGAGCATAGGATAGATTTCCATTTATTTCAGTCTTCCTCAATTTCCTTCACCAGTGTCCTACAGTTTTCAGGGTACAAGCTTTACACCTCCTTAATTAGGCTTATTCATAGGTATTTTATTCTTAGTGATGCAATTGTAAATGGAATTGTTTTCCTGAATTCTCTTTCTGATTGTTCATTAGTATATAGCAATGCAAAATGTTTCTTTGATTTTGTATCCTGCAACTTTGTTGAATCCCGTTATTCATTCTACTATTCTTGGTGGAGTCATTAGGGTTGTCCATATATAGTATCATGTCATATGCCTATAGTGACAATTTTACTCTTTCTTACCAATTTGTATGACTTTTATCTCTTTTTCTCATCTGAGTGCCATGGCTAGGACTTCCACGACTATGTTGAATAAAAGTGGTGAGAGTGGGCAACCTTTTCTTGTCCCTAATCTCAGAGGAAAGTTTTCAGCTTTTGACCAACTGTGGGTTTCTCATATATGGCCTTTATTATGTTGAGGTATGTTCCCTCCATACTCATTTTGTTGAGAGTTCTTATCATGAATGGATGTTGAATTTTGTCAAATGCTTTTACAGCATCTATTGAGATTATCCTTCTGTTTCTTAAAAAGGAAGGTTTTTATCCATTTGTTAATGTGATGTATCACATTCACTGAGTGATGAATATTGTACCATGCATGCATCCCTGGAATAAATTACAGTTGGTCAAGATCAATGATCCTTTTGATCTTGGTGTCAACTGGGTTTCATATGTTCTTTTTTCTTTAGTTGTGAGTTTAGACTGTTTGGGATTGTCCTTTTTTCTTGAGGTATGCTTTTATTGCTATGTACAATTTTGTGGCATATGACATAGTTTGAACTGCTGATTTTTGCTTTCATTTGTTTCCATATATTGCTTGATTTCTTGTTTGATTTGTTCATTGATCCATTGATTATTTAGAAGCATGTTGTTTAGGCTCCATATGTTTGTGGGTTTGTTTTCTCCATGTAATTGCATTCTAGTTTCATAATATTCTGATCTGAAAATATGCATGGTACAATTTCAACCTTTCTTAATTTATTAGGGCTCTTTTTATGTCCCAGTATGTGATCTATTCTGGAGAATGATTCATGTTCACTTGAGGAAGATGTGTATCCTGCTTCTTCTGGGTTGAGCATTCTATATAGATCTGTTAAGTCCATCTTGTTTAATGTGTCATTAAATGTCCCTTTCCTTACTTATTTTCTGTCTTGGTGATCTGTCCATTGATGTAAAGGGGTGGTAACATCTCAAAATATGGCTGTATTGCTACTTCCCCTTTTAGGTCTGTTAGTACTTGATTTACATATTTAGGTGCTCCAATTTTGGATTCATAGACATTTATAATTGCCACATTCTCTTCTTGGACTGATCTTTTCATCATTATGTAATATCCTTATTTGTCTCTTGTAACTTTCTTTGTTTTGTAGTCTATTTTGCCTGTCATAAGTACTTCTATTCCTGCTGTTTCTACCTTTTATTAATAAGAAATATCTTTTTCCATCCCTCCAGTCTGTGTATGTCTTTGGGTTTAAAATTAGTTTCTTGTAGGCAGCATATAGATGGGTCTTGCTTCTTTATCCATTCTGCCACCTTGTTTTTTTATTGGTACATTTAGTCGATTTACATTAAAGGTAATTTTTGATAGGTATATACTTATTGTCATTTTAGTAATTGTTCTCTATTTGTTTTTGTAGTTTCACACTTTTCCTCTCTTCCTCTCTTTATCACATCTTTTGTGATTTGATGGTTTTCTTGTTATCCTTGGACTCCACTTTTTAAAATTTTTGTGTATCTACCACAGGCTTTGAGTTTGTGGCTACCATAAGGTTCATAGATAGCTTCCTAAATAAATAACAGTCTATATAATGTTGGTGGTTGCTCTATATTGAACACAACCTAATGTACTACTTTTTTATTCTTCTTCCTCCTCCACACTTCATGTATTAGATGTCATTATCTGCATTTTATGTGTATCCCTTGACTGATTTTGTGTATTGTTGGTTTTACTACTTTTAATTTCATATTTGCTTAGTAAGCAATTAGTTCACTGTATTTACTGTAGGCTTATTTTCACTAGTGGAAAATATTTAGCCTTAAGAACATTTCCATCTGTACAAGTCCCTTCAACATATCTGTAAGGCCCACTTAGTAGTGAAGTCTCTTAACCTTCATTTATCTGAGAAATTTTTAATCTCTCCTTCAATTCTGAATGATAATCTTGTTAGGTAAAGGATTCGTGGTTTTAGGTTCTTTTCTTTACATATTTCAATTAAATATTTCATGCTATTTCCTCTTGCCTGTAAAGTTTCTGCTGAGAAATCTGCTGATAGCCTTATGGAGTTTCCTTTATAGATAACTGCTTCTCTCTAGCTGTTTTTAAAATTCTCCCTCTTTAATCTTTACCATTTTAATTACTATATGTCTTGGTGTTTTCTTCCTGGCTATCCTCTTGTTAGGGGCTCTCTGCACTTCCAGGACCTGGGTGTCTATTTCCTCCCCCAGACTGGGAAGTTTTCAGATATTATTTCTTCAAAGAGACTTTACACATCTTTGTCTCTCTCTTCTCCTTCTTGGATCCTTATTATGTGAATATTGTTTTGTTTGGAGTTGTCACATAGCTCTCTTGACATCTTCTCATTTTTAGAAATTCTTTGATCTCTCTGTTCCTCAGCTTGGTTGTTTTCTTGTTCACTAATTTCCTTCTCATTGATTTTCTCCTCCACTTCCAGCAGTATACTATTCATTTCCTCCATTGTATTTTTCATTTCAGTTATTGTATTCTTCAGCTCTGAATAGCTCTTTTTCAAATTTTCTATCTCTTTGTTGGAGTTCTCACTGAGATCATCCATTCTTTTCCCCATGTTAGTGTACATCTTTATGCTTGTTACTTTGAAATATTTATCAAGAAGATTGGTAATCTCCATTTCACTTAACCCTCTTTCTGGTGTCTTATTTTGTTCTTTGTTTGGAACATGCCTCCTCATTTTGTCTGGGTTTTGGTGTTTCTTCATTTGTATTAGGTTGGTTAACAATGTCTCCTGGTCTAGAATGTAATGCCTTTATGAAGAAAAAGTCCAGTTCAATCCTCTTTGCTCATCAGTGCCTGGTTCTCCTTTGCAGTGGAGCCAGAGTTGCTGTTGGTGGGCTGTGGGTGAGGCCACTGCCTACCTGTGAGCATTGGCTGATCTCCCATCTGCTGAGGTTGACAGCTCACCTCTGTGGGCCCTTTATGTGCTGTGCACACTTTGTGTGTTGTGCAGTGCTTCTTCTGGTGTTGTGGGCAGGGCCACACTCTGTCTGCCAAGCAGCAATGTCAGCTGTTACTGGGCTAGTGTGGTGGATGGGACATGTGTGTAGGGGAGCACTACCAGAGGGCTAAGCTGCCATTGAGGGAAATGGAACATTTGGAGCTGGCTCTTACAGGTTTCTCACCTGTTGGGCTGAGTGAGGGCAAGGAAATCTGCAAAAACATGCTGCCTGCCAAACAGCAAATTCTGATCACTGTTTGGCCAAGAAGACTGGGTAGGTGAGCGGGTGGGTGCTGAAGTGCCACTTTAACATCTCATTATGGTCGTCTCTTCTTCACCGGGTATTTATAATCTGTTCTTCTATCTTTACATCATTTTCAGGGTTAGTCGTATTTGCTGAAGTTGCTTCTTGGTGTGTATGTGGGAGGAGGTTTTTGCCTTGCCTTCCTACTCCACCATCTTTTCCACCACTTTCTATCAATAATTACTTTAAGTATAAATGTCTTAAATGCTCCAATCTAAAGAGAGAGGATGACAGAATGGATTAAAAATCAAGACCTATATATACGCTGCCTAAAAGAAACACACTTCAGACCTAAATACACATAGAGACTGAAACTGAAGAGATGGAAAAGATTCAATTCAACAGCAAATTATAAAATGTTGGAATAGCAATACTTACATAAGACAAAACAGACTTTAAAGCAAAGAGTGTAACAAGAGATGAAGACATTGTAAAATCAGGAGCTAAATCCAGCAAGAGTTTACTTAACAATTGAAAATATCTATGCACCCAAATAGAAGCATCTAAATATATAAAGCAAATATTAACAAAAATAAAAAGAGAAATTGACAATAATATAATACTCATAGGGGACTTTAATATCCCCTCTTATATCAATGGATACACCATCTGGACAATCAGTAAGGAAACAGGGCTTTAAATGATACATTATAACATGTGGACTTGATACGTATACAGAATATTCTTTTAAGTTCACATGAAATATTCTCCAGGAATTATTACATGTTAAGCCTCAAATTAAATATCAATAAATGTAAGAATATTGAAGTTTTATGAAACATCTTACCCATAATAATATGAAACTGGAAGTTGATTAGAGGAAAAAACTGGAAAGAAACAAAACATCTGGAGCACAAACATCATGTTACTAAACAACAAATGAGTCAATGAAGAACTCAATGAGATACTCAAGAAATACTTTGATAATAATAAAAATAAAAACACAACAATTCAAAATCTATGGGATGAGGCAGAAGCAGTCCTCTGGAAGATGTTTACAGAAATACAGGCCTACCTTAACAATAAATATCTCAAATGAACAGCCTAACACTACAGCTAAGGGAACTAAAAGGAGGAAAACAAAGTCCAAAGTTAGTAGGAGGAAGGAAATAATAAAGATCAGAGTGGAAACAAAGAAAACAGAGAATTAAAAATTAATTAAAAAATATCAGTGAAACTAAGAGCTGCTTGTTTGAAAGATAAATAAAATTGATAAACTTACTGATAAACTTTTAGCTAGACTCATTAAGAAAAAATAAGATGTCTCAGTTAAGTACAGAAGTGAAAGAAGAGAGGTTGCAATTGACACAGGAGAAATACATGCAATTATGAGATTTCTATGAAAAACTACATGCCAACAAATTGGACAACCTAGAAGTAATGGCTAAATTCCTAAAAACATGCAATCTGCCAAGACTGAACCAGGAAGAAACACAAAATATGAACAGACCAATTACTAGTAACAAAATTGAATCAGTAATAATAAGACTCCAAACGAACAAAAAGCAAGTACCAGATGGCTTCACAGTGAATTCTACTGAACATTTAAAGAGTTAATACCTACCTTTCTAAAACTATTCCAAAAAATGGAACAGGAATGAAACCTTCCAAATTCACTCTACAAGGCCAGCACCACCTTGATACCAAAATTAAACAGACACTACAGCAAAAAAGGAAATTATAGACCAATATTCCTGATGAACATAGATGCAAAAATCCTCTACAAAATAGCATATTAGCAAATCAGAGGACTTCTGGGAATATGGTGGTATAGAAAGAACTTGAACTCACTTCCTCCACCTTTCACACTGTATACCTACAAATAGAGCAATTCATCTTGAGGAAGATGGCATAGAAAGAACTTGAACTCACTTCCTCCCCCCTTCACACTATATACCTACAAATAGAGCAATTCATCTTGAGGAAGACCTGAGAACTGAGTGAGCACCTTTTGCACAATGAGGAATAGAAAGTTCCTGTAAAAAATGGAAGGAGAGATAGAGACACAGTTAACACAGAGAACCACACTCCCAGCAGTTACCCACAGAGGGGTAGGATATTGCTGAGGAATATGGACACAGATTCCCTGCCCCAGGGCATAGAAAAAAACTGTGCTTTAAAGTGCATCTAAACTATAAGTTTAAAAAAATTTACAGAGCTATAGTACATGCCATTTGACAGGAGTCAACAGCTGGAACTCTCTCCAGATCATGGATCTGGCAGGCTCCATTTTTTTTTTTTGCACTCTTTCGGCACATTGAGAGTGATTCTGGGAGCAGGGTTGGGGTACACACACCAATTTCAGACTAGGTATAAGCAGCTTCTCTCCTGTACCCACTCCTTGACATATCAACCAGAGCACATTTGGGCCACAGCTGCTGCAATGGGATGGATCCAAGAGGAAGGACATTTCTGAGAAATGTGGAGAGAAGTGTCTGTCCTGGGATATAGGAAAAAGGTGTTTTAAAGTGCATCTAGACTATAATAAAAAAATTCTAATTTATAGAACTAAAGCACCCACTACTTGGTAGGGGTATGGCTAGAACTCTCTCTAGATTAGAGGTCTTAAAAATACCACTGCTTGTACTTTCTCCTCATATTAAGAGTGATGCAGGAAAGATGGTTGGGACACGTACACCAATTTCAGATTTGGTCTGGGTGCCTGCCTATACCCTGCCCACACCGAGACCCATTAGCTAGAGAGAGTTCTTGGAAATAGTAGTCCTAAGGTCACCGAGCCAGTCAACCAAAACACCTGGTATGTGCCCCCTGGCCACCACTTCACTGTGGGAACTCAGCCAGTAACTGTGCAGGTGGGGCTTCCCTGGATTCAGTCATTGTGTTCCCAAGCCACTGCTGCACTGTAGACTCAGATTCAGAGCCATTGGCCCTGGGTGGGGCATTCCTGAGGGTTACCTAAGCTTGGGCTGCACCATAGGTGTGCAGCCAGTCTCTCACAACCCCTAGAGAACATGTCTAGGACCATTCCCTCCCCACGAGTATGGACTCCATTTGTATCTACTTGGAACCCCTCTAATTGGGCTCTTCTGACTATGCCCCCCTCCAACCATGGCCTGAGATCCCTAACCTAAGACCCCCAGCTCATAAACTGTAGGCCTCAAGCAATCCAGACAAAATCATCAGGCACATGCACTCTACCAAGGGGACCTTCCATATATAAGACCAATCCTTAAAGACTGAGAGATGTTGCTGTGGATAAAGTGAAGGTTCCTATGGCCAGGATTTTCACCTAGCCCTGGTTGGCTAGTCCACTACACACGTGTGGGCAATATGTTGTTATTGACTCTATATAAGAGCTCCACCCAGTGCTCTGGGTGACATGGTGGCACAGCTGCAAGGCTGCAGGAGAGCAGAGACAAGACTGGAGTGGTGGCAGCACCGAGGAAAGATACTGAGATGGCTGCAGGGATAGAGAGGCCCAGAGGCAGAGGCAGAGACCACCTTGCTGCATGCAGACTTGCTCTGAGTGGACAGAATTCTAGTGATTGACCTGCCACCATGGGAATAAAGTTGGGTGTAGCCCTTTCACCCCAAGAACATTCTACTGTCGTTTCTTTGGTGTCATTGAATCCATAGTGAACTTTTCCAGGGCTGAAACCCATTGGCAAGACAGTTGCCCTTTCTACTAAACCATAGAATCAACTACAGAAAGCCAACAAAAAATGCAGAGGCAGAGGAGTATGTTTGAAACAAAACGACATGACAAAGCTTCACAAAAAGAACTAGATGAAACAGAATTAAGCAATCTATAGGTAGGGAATTCAAATTAAAGATTACAATGATGCTCACCAGACTTGAGAGAGGAATACAGGAACTCAGTATGAACCTCTACAAAGAAAAAATATAAAACAAGCAATCAGACAGGAAAAATACAATAAATGAAAAGAAAAATAAATCAAGGAAATCAATAGCAGATTACAGGACATAGTAGAAAGGATTAGCAATCTGGAAGACAGAGTAATGAAAAGTACTTAAGATGAAGAGCCGAAATAAAAATGAATGAAAAGAAATGAAGATAGGTTAAGGAGATCTGAGTAAATATCAAACATTCAAAAATTTGCATTATAGGACTTCCAGAAGGAGAGAGAAAGTTGTATTATTTAAAGAAACAATACCTAAAATTTCCCTAACCTGGAGGAGGAAACAAACATCTAGGTCCAGGAAACAGAGAGTTCTTAACAAGATTAATCAAAGAAAGGCCATGACAAGACACATTGTAATTAAATTGTCCAAGAGCAAAGACAAAGGGAGAATCTTCGAAGCACCAAGAAAGGAGCAGAAAAATGACAGAGTAGGAAGGCAAGGCAAAACATCTTCCAATATACACAATGAGGAAGCAACTAACCCTAAAAATGATCTGAAGACTGCAGAACAGATCGTCTACACACGGTAAAGAAAGAAAGAACAACATTTACAAAGGAAAAGGGGCAGAACCATGAGCAATCAATCAGTACCCAAGAACTTCCCCATCCATCCCACAATTGGGAGATAGAGGTGAAGTGGAGAGAGCATTAACATTAAGGAACCTGGCACACTTGCCTTGGAGATCTGCTTCAGGAATAGGAGTCTACATTGCATTGGGCTTTGGTAATAAAAGAGGCTGGACACCAGGGGCAGTTGGAGCAAAGTTGGGGGCTGAGACTCCTGCTGTTTGTAGAAGACAGGAATGCTGTCTTGGTCCTAATGATACCCAATAGAGAGATGAAAGAAATTTGAAAGATTTACCAGAATTTTTAAGTGTGCCAGAGGGGTGGGGGTCAGAGTAAGCTCTCTCCAGAGAAGAAAGGTCAGGAAGATGACACTTTCCAAAACCTCAATGAGCCTAGCTGGTCAGGTGCTTGAAGGATCAGCTCCAAAATGCTTCAGCCTCCATGCTCGTGGCTCAATCTTGCAGAGGTGCATTCCATAGTAACCACACCACCTGACCTGCTCAGCCTATCAGCAGTCCATCTTTGCTAACTGGCTGGCAGAGTGCAGCAGAAACTTTCCTGGCCTTCCCAGCCTGCCTTCCTCCAGCCCAAGTGGTCAGGAGCTTGTGGAATTCCACTCTGAAATTCTCCATCTCCTTTGCTGGTGGCTAAAACCTGTGGTGGAACTCCCTTGCATACCCACAACACCCAGCAAACTCAGCCCAGCAACAGTCAGATTATGCTGAATGTCAGGCAGAAGGTGAACTACACATTCCCAGCTCTCCAGGCCCTCCCTCAACTCAACTCCCATGTTTCTGGGACCCAGTTCTAAACTCTCCAACTGCCCATTGGCTCAACACCAGCAAACAAGAGCATGACTGCCCCACCCAGCACACTCAACCCAGAAGTAAGCTGCCATTGATGACAAGCAGGCAGAGGACAGCCCAGCACAAAATGAATCCCAAAGAAACACCTTACATCACAAAAAGGGTACACAGAAAGAACTCATGGAGATTAGCCACTGCTGGCAAGCAGGCAGAAAGGTGGGCCTCACACAAAGCCTACCAAGAGCAACTATGATTCCCTGACAAGATAAAACCAGACATGGGTGAGCAAAGGATCTTGAACTTCTAGGCACCAATGGATGACCACTTCACAAAGCCATTGTTTTCAAGACCAGGAGGCATAGCTGCTCTATACAATACAAAAAAAAAAAGGAAACATAGAGACCCACAAAAAAATGGGGAGGCACGGGATTATGTAGCAAACAAGAGAAAAAAATAAAACACCAGAAAAGGGGCTAAATGAAATGGAGATTAGCAATCTTCTTGATAAAGAATTCAAAATAACAGCATAAAGATGATCACAGAATTGGGGGAAAGAATTGATTATCTCAGTGAGAACATCAACAAACAGATAGAAAATATGAAAAAAAGCGACTCAGGAAGGGGAGCCAAGATGGGGCCGTGAGTAGTTCAGTGGAAATCTCCTCCCAAAAACATATATATTTATGAAAATACAATAAATACAACTATTCCTAAAACAGACAGCAGTGGATGCAGTACAACAGGCAGGATACATCTACATCTGCGAGAACTCAACATCACACGAAGGGGGTAAGATACAAGACGTGGCCCGGAGGGACCCGAACAACCCCCAACCCCAGAACCTGCCAGGAAAAAAGGAGTCAAAACGGGGAGGGAGTGAAAGCCCAGGACTGCTAAACAACAAGCTCTAGAAATCCACACCCGGAGCACAGACACATGGTGCACAGGGTGCTGGATATTAGAGAAACAGAAAAGCAAAACCTGTGGGCAGGTCCCCGCAACCGGCACCGCTGAGACAAAAGAAAAGCGAGTGATTTTTGCAAGTCTTAAACAGACAGGGACCGCACAGCTGGATGAAGTAGTCCCAGCACACTAAGCCAGCAGCTGGGAATCCCAGGGAACTTTAGGAACCCTAACCACCTGGGTGGCAGTGCAGCACTGAAGCCCTTCACGGCAATAAGCAGCCTGCTGGTCATTCCCCCAACAGGCACAGATCCTGACACACTGGCCCAGTAGTGGGAGAGAGGCAGCACGCGCCAGGGGCGGTGGCGCCAGAGGGGACTGGGAGAAGCCCACACATGCCGGTGGTGCCAGAGGGGACCGGGAGCGGCCCGTGTGAGCCTGCAGTGGCAGAGACTGAGCGGACCAGGAGTGGCCCACGCACGCTGGCAACTGCAGCGCCACAGGGTCCCGGAAGAGGCCCGTGCAAGCCAACGGCGGCGGCACCCGAGCAGCGCGGGAGCAGCCCGCATGTGCCAGGGGCAGCAGCGCCAGGGGGGAACGGGAGAGGCCCACGCACACCTGCCACAGTGCCAGAGGGGCCCAGGAGCAGCCCACAGGAGCCAGCGGCAGTGGCGGAGGAGCAGCCCAGGAGCAGCCACGCCCCCAGCAGCTGCCAGGAATCCCAGACCGACGCACAGCCACCCGGGCCAGACCCAAAGGCCATTGCTGGCACACAGCTGTGTGGCAGGAGCGCCGCATTCATGAGGGAACACACCCAGCATGCCTGCCAAACCCCTCAGGGCTGCTCTGATGGAGACCCCACCCACAGCAGCTTAGGGGATTAACCTGGTGACTGCTCCAGGAGTTTGGGTAACCGATACAGGAAGTGGAGAAGGGTAAGGTGTTGAGCAAGCAGGAAAGGACTTTCTTCTCCCAGCTGACACACCCGCTACCTGCCAACAGCCAGCACTATCACCATAAAAAGGCAGAAGAATTTAGTCCAGTCCAAAATAGTCCAGACAACCTCTGAGAGAGGACCTGCAGAGACAGACCTAACCAGTCTCCCTGAAAAAGAATTCAAAATAAAAATCATAAACATGCTGATGGATCTGCATAGAAATATGCAAGAGCTAACTGAGCAAGTACAGAAGTAGACTACAGAAACAAAACAGTCTCTGGAAGGATGTAAAAGCAGAATGGATTGGATGCAAGAGGCCATTAATGGAATAGAAACCAGAGAACAGGAACGCATAGAAGCTAATGCAGGGAGAGATAAAAGGATCTACAGAAATGAAACAATATTAAGAGAACAACGTGACCAATCCAAAAGGAACAATATCTGCATTATACGGGTACCAGAAGAAGAAGAGAGAGAAAAAGGGAAAGAAAGTGACTGTGAAGAAACAATTGCTCAAAACTTCCCAAAACTGGGGGAGGAAATAGTTGCTCAGACCATGGAAGCACACAGAACACCCAACAGAAGGGACCCAAAGAGGACAAAACCAAGACACATAATAATTAAAATGGCAAAAATCAAGGACAAGGACAGAGTATTAAAGGAAGCCAGAGAGAGAAAAAAGGTCACCTACAAAGGAAAACCCATCAGGCTATCATCAGACTTCTCAACACAAACCTTACAGGCCAGAAGAGAATGGCATGATATATTTAATGCAATGAAACAGAAGGGCCTTGAACCAAGGATACTGTATCAAGCACGATCATCATTTAAATATGAAGGAGGGATTAAACAATTCCCAGACAAGCAAAAGTTGAGGGAATTTGCCTCCCACAAACCACCGGTACAGGGTATTTTAGAGGGACTGCTCTACATGGGAGCACTCCTAAAAAGAGCACAGAACAAAACACCCAACATATGAAGAATGGAAGAAGGGAAAAGGGAGAGAAGAATCATCAGACAGTCTTTATAATAGCTCAGTAAGCAAGTTAAGTTATACAGTAAGATAGAAAAGAAGCTGACCCTGAACCTTTGGTATCCACAAACTTAAAGCCTGCAATGGCAATAAGTACATATCTTTCAATAATCACCCTAAATGTAAATGGACTAAATGTACCAATCAAAAGACACAGAGGAAAAGAATGGATAAAAAAGCAAGACCCATCTATATGATGCTTACAAGAGACTCACCTGAAACCCAAAGACAGACAAAGACTAAAAGTCAAGGGATGTTAAAAGATATTTCATCCAAGCAACAAAGAGAAAAAAGCAGGTGTTGCAGTAGTAGTATCAGACAAAATGCACTTCAAAACAAAAAGTAATGAGAGATAAAGAAAGACATAACATAATGATAAATGCCTCAGTCCTACAAGAGGATATAACCATTATAAATATATATGCACCCAATACAGGAGCACCAACATATGTGAAACAAATACTAACAGAATTAAAGGAGGAAGTAGAATGCAATGCATTCATATTGGGAGACTTTAACACACCACTCACTCCAAAGGACAGATCCACCAGACAGAAAATAAGTAAGGACACACAGGCACTGAAAAACAAACTAGAACAGATGGACCTAATAGACATCTATAGAACTCTATCTACATCCAAAAGCAACAGGATACACATTCTTCTCAAGTGCACATGGAACATTCTCCAGAATAGACCACATACTAGGCCACAAAAAGAGCCTCAGTAAATTCCAAAAGATTGAAATCCTACCAACCAACTTTTTAGACCACAAAAGTATAAAACTAGAAATAAATTGTACAAAGAAAGCAAAAAGGCTCACAAACACATGGAGGCTTAACAACATGCTACTAAATAATCAATGGATCAAAAACCAAATTAAAATGGAGATCCAGCAATATATGGAAACAAATGACAACAACAACACAAAACCCCAACTTCCGTGGGATGCAGAAAAAGCAGTCTTGAGAGGAAAGTATATAGCAATCCAGGCCTATTTAAAGAAGGAAGAGCAATCCCAAATGAGTAGTCTAATATCACAATTATCAAAATTGGATAAAGAAGAACAAATGAGGCCTAAGGTCAGCAGAAGGAGGGACATAATAAACATCAGAGAAGAAATAAATAAAATTGCGAAGAATAAAACAATAGAAAAAATCAATGAAACCAAGAGCTGGTTCTTCGAGAAAATAAACAAAATAGACACGCCTCAAGCCAGACTTTTTAAGAGGAAAAGAGAGTCAACAACATCAACAGACTCATAAACGAGAAAGGAAAAATCATGACGGACCCCACAGAAATACAAAGAATTATTAGAGAATACTATGAAAACCTATATGCTAACAAACTGGAAAACCTAGGACAAATGGACAACTTCCTAGAAAAATACAACTTTCCAAGACTGACCAAGGAAGAAACACAAAATCTAAACAGACCAATTACCAAGAATGAAATTGAAGCAGTAATCAAAAAACTACCCCCGGGCCAGACGGATTTACCTCAGAATTTTATCACACGTACAGAGAAGACATAATACTCATTCTCCTCAAGGTTTTCCAAAAAATAGAAGAGGAGGGAATACTCCCAAACACATTCTATGAAGCCAACATCACCCTAATACCAAAATCAGGCAAACACCCCACCAAAAAAGAAACCTACAGACCAATATCCCTGATGAACGTAGATGTAAAATTACACAATAAAATATTAGCAAACTGAATTCAAAAATACATCAAAAGGATCATACACCATGACCAAGTGGGATTCATCCCAGGGATGCAAGGATGGTACAGCATTCGAAAATCCATCAACATCATCCACCACATCAACAAAAAGAAGGACAAAAACCACAGGATCATCTCCATGGTTGCTGAAAAAGCATTCAACAAAATTCAACATCCATTCATAATAAAAACTCTCAACAAAATGGGTTATAGAGGGCAAGTACCTCAACATAATAAAGGCCATATATGATAAATCCACAGCTAACATCATACTGAACAGTGAGAGGCTGAAAGCTTTTCCTCTGAGATCAGAATGAAGACAGGGATGCCCACCCTCCCCACTGTTATTCAACATAGTACTGGAGGTCCTAGCCACGGCAATTAGACAAAACAAAGAAACACAAGGAATCCAGATTGATAAAGAAGAAGTCAAACTGTCACTATTTGCAGATGACATGATATTGTGCATAAAAAACCCTAAAGACTCCACTCCAAAACTACTAGAACTAATATCAGAATTCAGCAAAGTTGCAGGATACAAAATTAACACACAGAAATCTGTGGCTTTCCTATACACTAACAATGAACTAATAGAAAGAGAAATCAGGAAAACAACTCCATTCACAATAGCATCAAAAAGAATAAAATACATAGGAATAAACCTAACCAAGGAAGTGAAAGAGCTATACCCTGGAAACTACAAGACACTCGTAAGAGAAATTAAAGAGGACACTAACGTATGGAAACTCATCCCATGCTCTTGGCTAGGAAGAATTAATATTGTCAAAATGGCCATCCTGCCCAAAGCGATATACAGATTTGATGCAATCCCTATCAAATCACCAACAGCATTCTTCAATGAACTGGAACAAATAGTTCAAAAATTCATATGGAACCACCAAAGACCCCAAACAGCCAAAGCAATCCTGAGAAGGAAGAATAAAGTGGGGGGAGGGGGGAATCTCGCTCCCCAACTTCAACTCTGCTACAAAGCCGCAGTAATTAAGACAGTTTGGTACTGGCATAAGAACAGAGTCACAGACCAGTGGAATGGAATAGAGACTCCAGACATTAACCCAAACATGTATGGCCAATTAATATACCATAAAGGAGCCATGGACATACAACGGGGAAATGACAGTCTCTTCAACAGATGGTGCTGGCAAAACTGGACAGTACATGTAAGAGAATGAAACTGGATCACTGTCTAACCCCATACACAAAAGTAAATTCAAAATGGATCAAAGACCTAAATGTAAGTCATGAAACCATAAAACTCTTAGAAAAAAACATAGGCAAAAATCTCTTGGACATAAACATGAGTGACTTCTTCATGAACATATCTCCCCAAGCAAGGGAAACAAAGGCAAAAATGAACAAGTGGGACTATATCAAGCTAAAAAGCTTCTGTACAGCAAAGAACACCATCAATACAACAAAAAGGTATCCTACAGTATGGGAGAATATATTCATAAATAACAGATCCAATAAAGGGTTGACATCCAAAAATATATAAAGAGCTCACACACCTCAACAAAAAGCAACTAATCCAATTAAAACATGGGCAGAGGAGCTGAATAGATAGTTCTCTAAAGAAGAAATAAAGATGACCAACAGACAGACACATGAAAAGATGCTCCACATCGCTTGTCGTCAGAGAAATGCAAATTGAAAGCACAATGAGATATCACCTCACACCAGTAAGGATCGCCATCATCGAAAAGACAAACAACAACAAATGTTGGCGAGACTGTGGAGAAAGGGGAGCCCTCCTACACTGCTGGTGGGAATGTAAATTAGTTCAACCATTGGGGAAAGCTGCATGGAGGTTCCTCAAAATGTTCAAAATAGAAATGCCATTTGACCCAGGAATTCCATTTCTAGGAATTTACCCTAAGAATGCAGCAGCTCAGTTTAAAAAAGACAGATGCACCCCTATTTTATCACAGCACTATTTACAATAGCCAAGATATGGAAGCAACCTAAATGTCCATCAGTAGATGAATGGATAAAGAAGATGTGGTACATATACACAATGGAAAATTACTCATCAATAAGAAGAAAACAAATCCTACCATTTGTAACAACATGGATGGAGCTAGAGGGTATTATACTCTGTGAAATAAGCCAGGCGGAGAAAAGACAAGTACCAAATTATTTCACTCATATGTGGAGTATAAGAACAAAGAAAAACTGGACAAACAAAATGGCAGGAGAATTACATATCCCACGAATGGACTAACAGTTACCAAAGGGAAAGGGACTGGGGAGGTTGTGTGGGAAGGGAGGGATAAGGGTGGGGAAAAAGAAAGGGGGCATTACAATTAGCATGTATAATGTGTGTGGGGGGGTACGGGGCAAGCTCTACAACACAGAGAAGACAAGTAGTAATTTTACAGCATCTTACTACGCTGATGGACAGTGACTGTGAAGGGGCATGTGGCAGGGACTTGCTGAAGGGGGAAGTCTAGTAAACATAATGTTCTTCATGTAATTGTAGATTACCGATACCAAAATAAATAAATAAATAAATAAATAAATAAATAAATAAATAAATAAATAAATAAATAAAAGAGAAATGCAAAAAAAAAGCCACTCAGAGTTGAAGAATAAAATAACTAAAATGAAAAATACAATAGAGGGAATGAATATATGACTGATGTAAGCAGAAGAAATAATCAGTTTGATGGAAGAGAGAGAATAACAGAGTAACCAAGTTCAGGAACACAGAGTTAAAAGAAATTCTAAAAAGGAGACGATGCTAAGAGAGTTGTGTCCCAAATTTAAAATAAACAATGCCTTCATAATATGGGCCCCAGAAGGAGAAGAGAGAGACAATAGAGTAGAAAGTCTCTTTGAAGCAGTAATAGCTGAAAACATCCTCTATCTGGAGAAAAAGTAGACAATCAGGTCCTGGAAGTGCAGAAAGCCCCTAACAAAAGGAACCCCAGGAAGACAATTGCAAAACATTTGGTAATTAAAATGGCAAAAGTTGAAGATAAAGACATAATCTTAAAAGCATCAAGAGAGAATCTGATAGTCAACTATAAAGGAAATTTCATAACCCTATCAGCAGATTTTTCAACAGAAACTTTATAGGCCAGAAGGTAATGGAATCAAATTGTCAAAGTATTGAAAGGGAATAATTTACAACTAATTATCTACTGACCAAGGTTATCACTCAGATTTGAAGATTAAAATTTTTCCAGATAAAAGAAAGTGAAAATAATTCACCATGACTAAACCAGTTGTACAGGATATGTTAAAGAGACTTTTTTTAAACTTAAATGTCCTTAAGTCTGAATATTGTTCATCAATGGAAATAAGCTTGTACTAAATGTAGTATACCAATTACTTACTAAGCAAGAATGAAGTTCAAAAAACAAAAGTAGTAAAATAACTCTATACAAAATTAGTCAAGGGCTACACAAAAAATATAGGCTATGATACATTGAGTGCAGAGGAGGAAAAAATAAAAACATAATACATTAGGTAGTGTTCAAAATAGAGTGAACATCAACTTATTATAGACTGTTGTATATTTAGGAAACTATCTATAAATATTATCATGACCAAAAACTTAAAGCTTATAATATATATATATATATAAAACAGTTTTAAAAAGGAATCCAATCATTATACTAAAGAAAACCATGAAATCACAAAAAAGTATAAGAGATGAACAAAGGAACAGACAGGAACTATAAAAACAACCAGAAAAGAACTAATAAAGTGTCAATAAGTACATAACTGTCACTAATTACCTTAAATGTAAATGGACTAAGTGCACCAATCAAAAGACATAGGGAGGCAGAATGGACAAAGTAACAAGACTCATCTATATGCTGCCTAACAAGGACTCATTTCAGACCTAAAGACATACATGGGCAAAGAGTGAAGAGATGGAAAAGACACCTCATGAAAATAAAATGGAGAAACAGCAGGAGTAGCAGTACTTATGTCAGACAATAGACAGCAAATCAAAGAAAAAAGAGATGAAGAAGGACATTACATAATGGTAAAAGGGGCAGTCCAACAAGAGGATATAACCATTACAAATATCTATGCACACAACATAGGAGCATAAAAATATATAAAACAAATACCAGCAAATCTAAAGGGAGAAATAAACAGCAACAGAATCATATTAGGGGATTTTAGCACCCCACTTAAAGCAATGAATAAACAATCCAGAGAGAAAATAAATAAGGAAACAGAGGAGTTGATGACACATTACACCAGTGAACTTAACAGATACATACAGAACAGTCTACACAAAAACAACAGGGTACACTTTTTTCTCAAGTACACATGGAATATTCTCAAGAGTAGATCACATATTAGGATGTAAAATGAGCCTCAATAAATTTAAAAAGATAGAAATTGTATCAATCATCTTTCCAGACACCATAGTGGTATGAGACCACAAATCAACTACAGAAAAAAAAAATAACGTAACATATGGAGGCTAAATAACATGCTTCTATGTAGTCAATGGATCAATGAACAGATGAAAACAAAAGTTGACCTATAATGGAAGTAAGTACCAATATAGGCCAAGTACCAAGAACCAAGAATTATCCCAAATAAGTAACTACAACTAATTACTAAAGGAACAAGGAAAAGAAGAACAACGCCCAAAATTAGTAGAAGGAGGGACATAATAAAGGTTGGAACAGGAGTAAATAAACTATAGAATAAGAAAACAATAGAAAAATATCAAAGAAACCAAGAGCTGGTTTTTGGAGAAGTAACCAAAATAGACAAAACCCTAGCTAGATAAAGAAGAGGTGGTACATATACACAATGGAATACTATTCAGCCATAAAAAATCCTATCATTTGCAACAACATGGATGGAGCTGGAGGACATTATGCTCAGTGAAATCAGCCATGCAGAGAACGACAAGTGCCAAATGATTTCCCTCATTTGTAGAGTATATCAACAAAGCAAAACTAAAGGAACAAAACAGCAGCAGACTCATAGACTCCAAGAAAGGACTAACGGTTACCAAAGGGGAGGGGTGTGGGAGGGTGGTTGGGGAGGGAAGAAGATGGGGATTGAGAGGTATTATGTTTAGTACACATGGTGTGAGGGGTCATGGGTAAGACAGTGTAGCACAGAGAAGGCAAATAGTGAATCTGTGGTATCTTACTACACCGATGGACAGTGACTGCAATGGGGTATGGGGGGGAACTTGATAACATGGGTAAATGTAGTAAGCACATTGTTTTTTCATGTGAAACCTTCATAAGAGGGTATATCAATAATACCTTAATGAGAAAATTTAAAAAAAAAATAAAAGGCATCCATTTGGTAAGGAAGAAGGCAAACTGTCATTGTTTGCAGATGACAGATATTGTACTTAAAAAACCTTGAAGAATCCACCCCAAAACTACTAGAACTAAAAAATGAATTCAGCAAAGTTGCAGGATACAATACACAGAAATCTGTTGCATTCTTATATACTAATGATGAACTAGCAGAAGGAGAAATCAGGAAAACAATTCCATTCACAACTGCATCAAAAAGAATGCCTAGGAATAAACCTAACCAAGGAGGTGAAAAACCTATAGTTTGAAAACTACAAGACACATATGAGAGAAGTTAAAGATACCAATAAATGGAAATTCATCCCATGCTCTTGGGTAGGAAGAATTAATATTGTCAAAATGGCCATCCTGCCTAAAGCAATCTACAGATTCAGTGCAATCCCTATCAAAATACAAACAGCATTCTTCAATGAACTGGAACAATTGGTTCTAAAATTTATATGGAACCACAAAGGACCCTGAATAGCCAAAGCAATCCTGAGAAGGAAGAATAAAGCAGGGGGGATCTCACTTGCCAACTTCAAGCTCTACCACAAAGCCACACTAATCAAGGCAATTTGGTTCTGGCACAAGAACAGACTCATAGATCAATGGAATAGAATAGAGAGTCCAGATATAAACCCACACACATATGACCAATTAATATACAATAAAGGAGCCATCTATATACAATGGGGAAATGACAGCCTCTTCAACAATTAGTGTTGGCAAAACTGGCTACATGTAAGAGAATGGAACTGAACTACCATCTAACTCCATACACAAAAGTAAACTTGAAATGGATAAAAGAACTGAATGTAAGTCATCAAACCACAAAACTCTTAGAAGAAAACATAGGCAAAAATCTCTTGAATATAAACATGAGCAACTTTTCCTGAACACATCTCTTTGGGAAAGGGAAACAAAAGCAAAAATGAAAAAATGGGTCTACATCAAACTAAAAAGCTTCTGTACAGCAAAGGACATGATCAGCAGAACAAAAATGCATCATACAGTATGGGTGAATACATTTGTAAACAACATATCCAATAGGGATTTAACATCCAAAATACATAAGGAGCTCACACACCTCAACAGCAAAAAAAGCATGGTTAAAAAATGGGTGGAGGATCTGAACAGTCACTTCTCCAAAGAAGAAATTCAGATGGCCAACAGGCACATGAAAAGATACTCCACGTTGCTAATTATCAGGGAAATATAAATTAAAACCACAATGAGATATCATCTCATACCAGTTAGGATAGCCAACATCCAAAAGACAAGGAACACACAAATTCCTGGTGAGGGTGTGGAGAAAGGGGAACCCTCTTACAGTGCTGGTGGGAATGTAAATTGGTGTGACCACTGTGGAAAGCACTATGGAGGTTACTCAAAAAGTAAAAATAGAAATACCATTTGACACATTAATTCCACTCCCAGGAATTTATCCAAAGAAAAAAAGATCCCTGATTCAAAAAGACATATGTACCCTTATGTTTTTCACTGCACTATACAATAGCCAAGATATGGAAGCAAGCTAAATGTCCATCAATAGATTAGATATAGAAGAGATGGTACATATACACAATGGAATATCATTCAGCCATAAAAAGACAAGATACCCTACCAAATATTTTCAACAACATGGATGGAGCTAGGGGGATTAAGGGGCACTATAATTCACAATCACAATACAGATAGGTCATGGGGAAGGCAGTACAGCATGAAGATGATAAGTAATGACTCTGTAGCATCTTACTATGCTGATAGACAGTGACTGCAACAGAGAGGGTAAGGACTTGATAATATAGGTGAATGCTGAAGCCATGGTGTTGTTTATGTAAAACCATCATAAGATTGTATGTCAATGGTACTTTAATAAATGCTTTAAAATTTTTAATAAAAAAACCTCAAATAGGTAAGAAGTAAAAGGATGAAAAAGATTACCATGCTAAAACTGGTCAAAAAGAAACTGCAGTGGCTATATTTATACCAGACAAAATACATTTCAAAACAAAGAATATAAAGAAGTTCATTTCATAATGATAAAGGGGTTACTTAGTCTAGAGGACATAAAAATCCTAAATATTTATGACCTAACACAAGAGGTTCACAATACACAAATTAAAACTGGTACCAACTACAAGGGGTAACAAGACAAATCCACGATTACGGTCAGAGACTTTAATACTTTTCTCTCAATAATTGAAGATCCAGCAGGCATAAAATCAGCATGGATATAGCAAATAAGTGCAACACTATCAACCAACTTGGCATGACTTACATTTATAGAACCCTCCACCCAACAACAGGAAAATACATATTTGCTTGAAGTGCACGTGAAACATTTTACCAGTAGAGACCATATTCTGGGCCATAAAACAAGCCTTTATCAATTTTAAAGTATTCAAGATATAAAGTACATTCCCTTACCACAATGGAATAAATTAGAATCAAGAACAGATGATCTCTGGAAAGTGTCCGAATATTTAGAAGTTAAATAACACATTTCTAAATAGCCCATAAATCAGAGAAGAAATCAAAAAGGAAACTAGGAAGTATTTTGAACTTAATGAAAATGAAAACACTACATATCAGAATTTGTGGGATGCTACTAAAGTACTTAGGAGAAAGTTTATAACACTAAATACCTATATTAGAAAACAAAAAAGGCCTCAAATCAATAGATGCCTCCTTAAGAAATCATAAAATAAAGAGCAAATTTAACCCAAAGTAAGCAAAAGAAATGAATAAAGATCAAAGCAGAAATCGATGACCTAGAAAACAGAAAAGCAATAGAGAAAATCAATTAAATCAAAATGTGGTTCTTTGAGATGGTCAACAAAAGTGACAAACTTTTAGCCAGCCTGATCAAGAAAAAAAGAGACACAAATTACCAATGTTAGGAATGAAAAAGGTGACATCTCATTGTGCTAATCCTTCAACTTTGTTCTTTTTTCTCAGAGTTGTTTTGGCTATTTTCTAAATCCTTTGCATTTCTTTATGAATTTTAGAATTAGCCTGACAATTTATACAAAGGTAAAATAAGAGACTATTATGAATCAGTTCATGGCAATAAATTTGACAAATTATATCAAAGGAAGAAATTCCTTGACAAAACAAATTCAACTCTCATGTAAGAAGAAATATAAGCTGAATAGCCTTATATGTATTTTTTCCATTGAAATTGTAGTCTTAAACCTTCTTACAAAGAAAACTCCAAACCCAGATGGCATCACTGGTAAATTCTAACAAACATTTATGTAAGAAATGAAACTAATTGTACACAAATTTTTCCCAAAAAATGAAGAGGAAACACTTCCTAAAGCATTCTGTGAGGTCAGCATTACACCTGATACCAAAGAAAAAGACATTAAAAAGAAAACTTCAGGCCAATATTCTTTATGAACATAGATACAAAAATTATAACTACAAATGTATCAAGTTGTATCTTGATAATGCCTCCGACCCCCAAAGATGTACAAATCTTAATCCCCAGAACTTTTGAACATGTTATTTTACACGGTGAAAGGGACTTTCCAGATGTCATTGTTAAGAATTTTGAGGTATGGAGATTATCCTGTATTATCCTAGTGTACTCAATATAATAACAAGAGTCCTTATAAGTGCAGGAGGATCAGAGTCAGAAAGAGAAGATGTAAGGATGGAAGCAGAGATCAGAGAGAAGACACTACACTGCTGCTTTGAAGATGGGAGAAAGGACCATAACCCTAGGAATCTAAGCAGCCTTTAGAAGCTGGAAAAGGATTTTCCCCAAGTCTGTGGAGAGAATGTGGCCCTGCCAAAACTTTGATTTTGGTCCAGTGAAAGCCGTTTGGGACCTCTGACGTCCAAACTGTAAGATGATAAATTTGTGCTGTTTTAAGTCACTAAGTCTGTGGTAATTTGTTACAGCAGTATTAGGAAATTAATAAACCATCCAACAGTATACTAAAAAGATAACACATCATGACCAAGTGGGATTTATTCACAGGAATGCAGAATTGGTTTAACATTAGAAAATCAATCAATGTAATTCACTATAAACACAAATGAAATTCAGCCATAAGAAGAAAACAAATCCTACAATTTGCAACAACATGGATGGAGCTAGAAGGTATTATTCTCAGTGAAATAAGCCAGATGGAGAAAGACAACTACCAAATGATTTCACTCATTTGTGGAGTACAACAGCGAAGCAAAACTGAAGACACAAAACAGCAGCAGACTCACAGACTCCAAGAAGGACTAGTGGTTACCAAAGTGAAGGGGGTAGGGAGAAGGGGATTAAGGGGCATTATGATTAGCACACGTAATATAGGGGGGTCACGGGGAAGGCAGTATAGCACAGAGAAGACAAGTAGTGACTCTATAGCATCTTACTACACTGATGGACAGTGTCTGCAATGGGGTGTGGGAGGGACTTGATAATATGGGTGTAATAACCACAATATTGCTCATGTGAAACCTTTATAAGACTATATCAATGATACCTTGATAATAAAAAAATGAAAAAAGAAAAGCCATGTGATTATCTCAATAGATGTAGAATAAAGGTTAAGAAAATCCAGTATCCATTCCTAAAAAAAATCTTGGTACCTCATACTGGTAAAAGGAAATACAGAAAAACACACACAAAAAAAAAACTGCAGCTAACATACTTAATGGTTAAAAACAGAATTCCTTCCCCCTAAGATCAGGAAGAAGTCAGGGATGCCCACACTAACCATTATTATTATTATTCAATGTTGTACTAGAAGTTTCAGCCATCACAATAGGACAAGAAAATGAAATAGAGGTATACAGATTAGAAATGATGAAGTAAAACCATCTTTATCCAGAGATGACATGATTGTCTTTGAAGAAAATCCAATGAACTTTACAAAAAAGCACCAGATATAATTATATTTATAATTAGCAAAGTTTCAGGATATAATATCTATATATAGAAATTAACTGTATTTGTATATACTAACAGTGAATGATTAGAAACTGAAATTTTAAAAACACTCATAGAATCCAAAAATAAGACATTTTAAGGGATAACTGAAAAAAACATGAAAGACTTATACATTGAAAACTACAAAATATTGCTGAGAAAAACTAAAGAAGGTCTAAATAAATGGAGGAATATACTTTGTTCATGAGCCAAAGATTCAGTATTGTTAAGATGTCAATTCTTCCTTCTCATAGATCTATATCAATGCAATCTCAAAGTCCCAGCAGACTCTTTTGTAGAAATAGACAAGCTGATTCTAAAATTCATATGGAAATCAAAACACTTACAGAGACAAAAAAAATTCTAAAAAAAGAACAACAGTGAAGGACTATCTGGTTTCAAATATTTTTATAAAGCTACAGTAATCAGAACACTGTGGTATTGGCATAAAGATAGACAAATACATCAGTGGAACAGAAGTTCCAGAAACAAACCTGCACATATATAGATAATAGATTTTTGACAAAAGCACAATGGCAATAAAATGGAGAAAGGATAGCCTTCTCAACACATACTGCTAGAACAACTGGGCAACTAAACACTTGAAAAAATAAAAACATGGATCCATACATTGTGCCATATACAAAATTAACCTGTAGACATGAATATAAAACCTAAAACCTAAAACTACAAAACTCATTAAAGGAAGCACAGGAGAAGACACTGTAATCTTATGTTAGGCAAAGATTCCTTCGATGTGATACCAAAAACATGATCCATAAAAGAATAAAATTATAAATTAAAATTCATCAAAATAAAAAATTTCTTCTCTTCAAAAGACACTTTAAGTCAACAAATAGTGCTGGAAAAACTGGATATCCACATGCAAAAGAATGAAATAGGATACTTATTTTACACCATATACAGAATTAACATAAAGAGCTAAAACTATAAAACTCTTTGAAGAAAACACAGGGGGAAAGTACCATGAAATTGGATTTGGCAGTAATTTCTTAGATATGACACCAAAAGCATAGGGAACAATAACAAAAAAAGAAACTACATCAAAATTTAAAATTGCATGAAAGGACACAATCAACTGAATGAAAAGGCAGTCTACAGAATGGGAGAAAACATTGCAAATTATATATCTGATAGGGGATTCATATGCAGAATATATAAAGAACTTCTACAATTCGTCAACAAAAAGACAACCCATTTAAATATGGGCAAAGAACACATACTCAAAGAAGATATACAGATGACCAATAAGCAGATGAAAAGATGTTCAACATCATTAATCACTAGAGAAGTGCAAAGCAAAACCACAAAGAAATATCACCTCACACCCATTAGAAAGACTACTATCAAAAAAAGAGAGAAAGAAAGAACAAGTGTTGATAAGGATGTGGAGAAACTAGAACCCTAGAGCACTATTGATGGGAATGTAAAATGGTGCAGAGCTACAGAAAACAGTATGACAGTTATTCAAAAAAATTAACAATAGAACCATATGATCCAGGAATTCTACTTCTGGTATGTACCCTTTGAATTGAAGACAGGGACTAAAAGAAATGTTTGTACACCCATGCTCAAAGCAGCGCTATTCATACCATACAAAATATGGTATATACAATGAAATATTATGCAGCCTTAAAAAGGAAGGAAATTGACACATTACAACATGGATGAACCTTGAAGACATTATGCTAAGTGAAATAAGTCAGTCACAAAAGGACAAATATTGCATGATCCCACTTATATGAGGTAGTCATATTTGACCAAGAGTAGTCAAATTTGAAGACACAAAGTAGAATGCTGGTTGCCAGAGAGCAGGTGGGGGGGGTGGATTAGTGTTTAGTGGGCAGTTTCAATTATGCAAGAGGAAAAGAGTTCTGAAGATGGATTATGGTGATTGTTGCACAACTAATGTATTTAATGCCACTGAACTGTAGACTTAAAAATGGTTAAGATGGTAAATTTTATGTTATTTGTATTTTACCACAATTTTCAAAAATTAAAAAAAATCGGTTAAAAGAGCTTTTTGCAATGAAAAGAACACACTTTTTAGAGAATGAAGAGGCAAGCCACACACTAGTGGGAAATGATACAAAGCATATATCTGATAAAGAACTTGTGCCATATATATATATGTAATTCTCAAAACTCAACAAAATAAACCAAAACACAAAATGTGTGAGAGATTTGAACACTCTGCCAAAGAAGATATATGAATGGCAATAAGCATATGAAAACATGCTCAAATCACTAGTCAGGAGGGAAACACAAATCAAAACCACAATGAGATACCGCTACATCCTACTAGAAAAGCTAACATCAAAAAGCGTACAATGACAAATGCTTGAAAGGCTGTGGAACAACTGAAACTTTCACACACTGATGGGAATGCCAAATGGTAGCTAATATAAGAAAACATTTAACAGTGCCTGAGAATGTTACCATATAGTCCATAGTCCAGCAATCCAACTCAAAGTATTTAGAGAAATGAAAACACAAAAAATTGCATGCAAATGTTTATAGCAGCTTTCTTTGTAATCACCCAAAACTGGGAACAACCCAGTGTCCCTTCATCTGGGGAATGGATAAACAGTGGTAGGTCCATACAGCGGAGTATGATTGAGAAACAAGGAACTACTGATAAACCCAGGAATGCAGGTGAATCTCAGATGTCTTATGCTTAATGAAAGAAGCCACTCTCAAAAGACTATATACTGTATAATTCCACTTATATGACATTCACCAAAAGACAAAACTAAATGGACAAAGAACAAATCAAGGTTGCGAGGAGTTAGGGGTAGGGAAGTTTTTACTACAAAGTAGCAAGAATTAATTTAACAGTGGAAAGCAGGGAGTAACGGAACTATTCTATATATACCTCAGCTGTGTTGTTACACAACTCCATGCATTTGTCAAAACTTACAGAACTGTATACCAGAGGGAATTTTATTATATGCAAATTTTAAAATAAAAATTTTTTAATCTATAGGCATAAAATAAGCCTACATGCTGTGATTCTTTTTACATGACACTCATGCTAAGCAAAATTATAAGGACAGAAAATAGATCAGTGGTTCCCAGGATCTGAAGGTAGGGGTAAGGGTTGTTTACAAAGGGGCCTGAGAGTTTTGGGAGTGATGCAACTATTCCATATCTTTACTGTGGTAGCACAGAACTTATACTATAAAGGGTGAACTTAACTGTATGTAATCTACACCTTAATTTTTTTTAAGGTAAGAGGGAAAAGACTCAAGAAACTTTTTAAAAAACTTGTGATATACTGTAAAATCTGGAGTCCCAAATTCTTATCCTGACATGACTACTTTGGTTCTGATTTGTGTCAAATTATGTACCAGTGCTGTTTCTTACTCAACTAGATACCTCTTATTTCTAGTACTTAGTTCCCAGTATCTCTTAGGAGTAATAGAAAATATCTTAAATGTTAAATGATAAAAAGCCATATACCTGTAACAGCCTTGGCTGTCTTGGCAATGTTTTACTGTAACACTATTATATACCAGGAGAGTGATAAGATAGTATAAAATAAGTTTGACCCCATTCAAGGAGACTCGGAGTGGAATTTTAGCAAGACCCAATTTTTTTAAAACCACAAAAAGAGAATGTATTTAAAGGGCCTGATAACAGAGGCTAGAACACAGTAGATACTTAATCGATGTTAAGGAGGCAGTATAATACAGAGGAAAGGGCCTGCATAAGGTTATAAAACCTAGGCTCCAATCCTGGCACCGATACTTAGTATGTCACCTTGGGTACATCCTGACAAATTTCCGAGCCTGTTAATCTTTCATATGGGGAGACTCATCCCTTATTGGTAGAGCTTTATTGAGGGTAAAAGGAGTTAGGTATAACAGGTTTCCAGGATTTGGTGCAGTTTGTACTCAAGAGGTACATAATTCTCTTCTTTGCCTGCCCCAGAATGCAGGAGTGGTCTGTACTTCCCTGCCAATCAGCCTGCATGGTTTCACTCTTAGGACATGACAAATTAATGGTGTGGCAGCATGTTAGGCAAGGCTTAGGTGTGGCCAGGGGCCCAAAGATAGTGTGGATGTTTGGGATACAGGGCAAAGACGGAAGCAATCTAACACCCACTCTCTACAAATGTGTTCTGCTTCAGGTAGACTGCGGTGAACTGAGGCCATAATGCATTAACCAAAGCACCTCTGGTAAAGTAAGATTGTGTTCCTGATGCCATCATCTACCCCAGTCCCTTTCTGAGGGCCCCTAACACTACACCAGCCCACTGCATGGGGTAAGCTGATGGGGTGGGCTCCCCTGAGGAGCTGGCTAATTACATTTTATTGCAGTATAATGACTTGCAGACACCAGAAAATGAATAGGCTAGTACATCCCAGATATGGCAGTGCTCTTGAGGTTGCAGCCTGTGAACAAATGGTACCAGAAACCTTTTGAATCATGGAATTCAAATGCTAGTGAAGGAGATGCAGTCACTCAAGGGCAGGCCCAGCCTGAATGCTTCATTCAGTTCAAGGGATTCCTCCAATTCAGTCTGCCCAGAAATTCCAAAAGGTGGAGTTTGCCCCTAAGGCACCTAGCCACCCTACCAACAGCTGCCTTATTTTCCCTTCATGCAAACTAGTGCTTACTATACTTCAGCACCATCCAGGCTTGTGTGTTATTTTTCTGTCCTATCCCCAGACCCTTCCAGAGACACAGAATGCTCACCACTCTTGCCCCTACTCCCACTGCCACTCAGGTAAGGATCTATGGACTTAGGTGGGAGGAAGATAAGTGGGCTGCAGAAATGCCTTGCTGCTATTATCTGTTGTGGACTGATAAAGAAATCATCATCCTCTCAGGGACCCCCAGGTCTGCCAGCAGCCTAGCCTCCAGTTGCATGTTTAACTGTCCAAGAGGGTTTTGTGAAGGGTTAGCACTCCCACCAGCCCAGCCTACAGAGTGGGGGATAAATTGTTAGCATCAGGGCTCTTCTGATAATTTCTTTTATTTCTCTTGTAAAACAGAGTAGGGGTTAAATATAGGGTACTGGGTTTGCCAGTTCCAGGGACTTGGAAGTCTTTTCCTGGAGAATGGAGGGAAGAGTGGGATGAGGGATGATGGGGGAAGGGTTTTTCTAATATGCAGGTGCCTCAGGGAGAAGCAAACCATTTTATTTCATCTATATTCTGCTATCCCACTTGAACTGGTGTTTGGAGAGGAGGGAGGTGAGATCAGTCATCAGCGTTGCCTGAGAGGTCGAGGACAGACATCATGGAATCAGACAGCTTGCTGGCGAGTTTATCTGCAGATGGAGATATACAAGCAGTCACTTGGTTGCTGGCTAGCCAACAGAAGGCCTGCAGGAGCTGGACTACACCTACCTTGGTCTGCACCAAACTCCCAAACGGGCTCACTTACCCCACAACATTAAACAAAAACAACTGGTGGACTCCCAGTAGCCACTATTTAGCCTCACAAGTAGACCCATTTGTCTCCCTGTGAAATGATCACCCCAACACAGCTTCTAACTCAGTGTCAGACTCACTGGCTTCAAGTACTTTTATCCCTTCTTCATATCAAAACAGCAATTTTCTTTACTGTGTTGAACTCAGCACTATGCCACTATCCTCAAAGATTTGACAGCAAAGAGGTAGCATGGCAGGAGGTGCTTTGAGCCTGAATGCTCACCTCCAATCCTCTATCCACACCCTACTATTTTTCAGGATCCCCCAAAAATCACTTCCCCCAGAAAGCCTTCTCTGATCACCCTTACACCACCATCTGGGTTAGGTTCACCAAGCTGGTTTGGGTTCCTTCACTGTGCTTTCTGGGTCTTCAGTGATTACTCTGTGTTGTCAGTGTCTGTTTTCTTGTCTCCTCCCCACTCCTGAATAAGACCAGGAATTCAAGGGCAATTCATCTCTGGGTTCCCAGGACTCAGTGTAGAACTAGGCCAAGAGTGAATGGTAATGAACACAGCCTAATTCAAAGAACAGGGCTTATGAAATCAATCCTAGGTTTGCATTTTGGCTCCATCAAATACTAGCTGTCTTACCTTGAGTGTGCCATTTAATGTCTCTGGTCCTGTTTCCTCACTTGCCAAATAAGGATAAGACCTTTGTAATGAGTTAGTGAAGATTAGTATAGCATAAGAACCTACAACAGGCCAGCTACACAGCAGACCACCATTAAAATGAAGGAAGAAGTTCTTTCATCGGTTGACATGAAAATATCCCTAATATATATTTAATGGAAAAATAATGTGACAAAATTACATATTCAATAGATCAGCACTGGTACAAAAAAAGAGAAAAAAGACTACATAGACTATTTGCCTATGTACCTATCTCAGGAATTAGATACAAGAAATTAACTGGTCACCTCTAGAGGGAACTCTGGATAACTAGGAGTTTAAGAGACAGCCTTTCCTTTTATACCTTTTTAATTTTGAGTGTATTGCCAACTGATCAAGTAAACATTAGACTGTAAGCTTCCTAATACATAGGAAGCAGCTATCTGATACACAGACTAGGCCAGTGGTTCTCATCCCCACAGGAGCAACATCAGCATCAACTGAGAACTGGTTGGAAACACAAATTCTCAGGCCCTACAGCCAAGCTACTCAATTAGAAACTCTGCAAGTAGGTACCAGAAATCTGTTTTAATAAACCCTCTAGGTGATTCTAGTATAAGCTAAACTTTGAGAGCCAGTGTGCTAGTAGGTAAGCTTCCTCACCCATTCCTGCCTGCTAAACCTGGGCTGGGGCTGGCCATACGGAGTTGCTCATTCAGGAGCTCCTAATCAAGGCCCCAGAGAAGCCCCTTTTGGAATACAAGGCGGTGATCATGTGCCCCCACCTGTACGCTTCTGCATCTTCTTCTTACTCTTCAGAGCAGATGCGAGAGCCTGGCCCTGGTACAGGGGGTCTGTCTCCATGATCCTCTGCAGCATTGGGCGGCGGTCCACAGGGCAAACGTCCACCATGTTGCTGTTCCTGGGGCGGTGGTCCACATTGCACTTAGCCCATCCCATCTGATGATGGTTCAGACTGGTGCAATACCCAGTGAGATCTCCAATCTGGGGAGAAAGAGGACAACCGTGAGGTCTGGGTCTCCCGAGTACCTCCAGAGATTTCTGCAAAGGAGGCAGGGACAGGCTTCAGTAAGAAAAGAGAGCCTGGAGCCATGCACAACTAAGCTCCACCTCTCAGCTGCAGTTTGCTCACCTGTCAAATGGGGGTGGACAATGGGTAGCTTGCATGGCTTTTACAAGAATAAAATGAAAAGGTACAGTTAGTTGATCAATAACAACAACTGGTATTACAATGATCTTTGTTCAAGTGACCCTTCAAGTCTTATTTCAATTTAATAAATATTTTCTGACACCTACTTTGTGCTGAGCTCTGTGTGAGAAAATGCTGGTGAAATGAGTCAGAAGCAGTCCCATCTTTAAGAAGCACCCAGGCTAAAGAGGATATAACCAACCATACCACAAGTCAGTGTGTTAAGTGTCTACCAGAAAGGTCCAGTGTAAATGACAGAAGTTGAGGAGATGGTAGTAGTCAACATATTTCTAATGGGATGATCATTCCTGATTGAACTCTAGAAAAGCAAAGAGCACACTTGGGCACTCAAAAGGGTGTCTGTTTGGCTGGAGTGGAAGATACACCTGGTTAATAAAAGCTAATACTGACAGAAAGCTCACTATGTGCCAGGTACCATTCTAAGCACACACGTGCGTGCACACACACACATACATATACATATATATGTGCACATATGCACACACACATGTATGTTTTACCTCATTTAATCCCTGCAACAATGCTATGACAAACAAGGCACCTAAGAGCACACAGCTGTAAGCAGTAGAATAAATTAGAACCTAAGCAGTCAGGCTTATATGTATGACTACCCATTACATTACAATGGGGAAAAGGCAAGGATACCACACTGTACAACTCTGGGGCTGCAGGGGGCACCATTCACAATATAGCACACCTAAATGGTATCTCCCAGAATTGTGCAATGGAGTGGCTGTGCTTAAGTCCCTGAAATAAAATGCTATATTCTAGGGCTCACTGAGAAATATTACTGGAGGATGGCTTGAAATACACAAGTTTACACTGATTTTCCTGTAAGTACCAGGGGAATCTTTCAAACTCTGTGAAGATGCAAATGGCAGGCCTCATCATCTCTTACAGAGTACAGGCAACAGTTTCCTTCCTGGACTCCCTGCTTCCACCCTGGCCCCTTTCTTTCTATACTGATTTTTACCCAAGAATGACAGTTATAATACACAAGTCTGACCATGTCACCTCCCTAAAGTTCTGGTAAGTGAGGAGTCCTTTCTTCCTAGCTTCCCCAAGATCTGCTTGTAATGGTGGGGGGGTACAGGTCTTTCACTCATTCCCTGTGGGCTCCCTGGGCACCTGGCAGAGTGCATTCTTTGCCAAGCAATGGCAGGTCCAAGGAGGGGGCAAGCTCTCTCAAGCATCTTTCCCAGCCTGGCTCCAGCCAGAGAATACATATCACTATCTAGCTATCCATTTGTTTATGTTGTAAATCTGGGTACCCATGATTCTTCCATCCCTCTAACTAGTATCCAGAATCCCAAAAACAGTCACCAAGCCCTGTGGCTTCTCCCTCCTAAATCCCTGAGAAGCAGTTGGCTTCTTTCTGCCCCTACCATTCCTATAACCCTAGTCTAAGCTTTCAAACCTCTCTCCTGGACATCTGACCCATGGTCTCTAGTAGCCCAATTTGACCACATCACCTACCCTTTCATGGCTGCCCAGCACCTACAGGATCAAGTTGATACAATGTGCTATGACTCCTGCAGGCCTTTTCAGCCTTTTCTACCAGTCGCCCCCATCTCTACCCTTTGGGAGGTCACAGTTCAGTGGGTTTCAGACACAGACATCTGCACTGTGATGGAAGATACACTAGGCTGAGGGTAGAGGCACAAGTTGGGAAAGCATGGATGTGAGGGACCAATTTATACTACTTGTGGATCAAGGATGTCTTCCTGGAGGCCTTGACACTTGTGCCACCTCTTGAGGGCTAAGGAATTCTCTGGCAGTGGTGGAAGTAGACCATGGGCAGGGGTTACAGCTATGCTCCTGCCAAGGCCCCAGAGGGTGAGAGCATGGTGTTTTGAGGAAATAACTAGTGTGGGGTGGCTTGGAGGTGGGGTGGAGGCAGGAAAAGATGAATATGAAGTCAGAACACAGAAGGCCATGAAGTTGATTTTAAGCTATGAGTAATAGGCTTAAACCATGTAATGCTTTTGAACCATGGAAGTCTGTCATTTTGGGGGGTCAGTGTTTTCATTTTGGTCTGTTTATTTAAAATATTTTTCTTTTTCTTTATAGTTTGACTAGGTAATATGTGTAACATGGTATAAAACTTAAAGGTACTGAATACAAAGAAGCTGAGGCACAGAGAGAAAAAAGGATCTCTAAGAATGAAAGAATATTGAGAGAACAGTGTTACCAATCCAAACGGAACAATATTCACATTATAGGGGTACCAGAAGAAAAAGAGAAAAAGGAATAGAAAGAGTCTTTGAGGAGGAAATTGCTGAAACCTTCCCCAAAGTGGGGAAGGAGATAGTCTCTCAGGCCATGGCGGTGCACAGATCTCCCAACACAAGGTACCCAAGGAAGACAACACCAAGACACATAGTAATTAAAATGGCAAAGATCAAGGATAAGTACAGACTATTAAAAGCAGCCAGGGAGAAAAATAAGATCACATACAAAGGAAAGCCCATCAGGCTATCATCAGTCTTCTCAGCAGGAACCTTACAGGCCATAAGGGAGTGGCATGATGTATTTAATGTAATGAAGCAGAAGGGCCTCGAACCAAGAATATTTTATCCAGCACGATTATTATTTAAATTTGGAGGGATTAAACAATTTCCAGATAAGCAAAAGCTGAGAGAATTTACCTCCCACAAACCATCTCTACACTGTATTTTGGAGGGACTGCTATAGATGGAAGTGTTCCTAAGGTTTAATAGCTGTCACCAGAGGTAATAAAACCACACTAAAGAAAGAACAATAATTAATTACTAAGCAAATGCAAAATTAAATCAACTATCCCCAAAGTCAATCAAGGGATAGACAAACAGTACAGAATATGATACCTGATATATAAAGAATGGAGAAGGAAGAAAAAAGAGGAGAAAAAAAGAACCTTTAGATTGTGTTTATAGTAGCATATTAAATGAGTTAAGTTAGACTCTTAGATAGTAAAGAAGTTAACCTTGAACCTTTGGTAACCATGAATCTAAAGCCTGCAATGGCAATAAGTACATAAATATTGATAATCACCCTAAATGTAAATGGACTGAAGGCACCAATCAAAAGACATAGTCACTGAATGAATAAAAAAAACAGGACTCGTCTATATGCTGCCTACAAGAGACTCACTTTAAACCCAAATGACATACACAGACTAAAAGGGAAGGGATGGAAAAGGTATTTCATGCAACTAATAGGGAGAAAAATGCAGGAGTTGCAGTACTTGTATCAGACAAAATAGACTTCAAAACAAAGAAAATCACAAGAGACAAAGAAGGACACTACATAATGATTAAGGGGTCAGTCCAACAAGATATAACCATTATAAAAATCTATGCGCCCAACACAGGAGCACCTACATATGTGAAACAAATACAAACAGAATTAAAAGGGGAAATAGAATGCAATACATTCATTCTATGAGACGTCAACACTCCACTCACTCTGAAGGACAGATCAACCAGACAGAAAATAAGTAAGGACACAGAGGCACTGAACAACACAGAGGCATTAGAACAGATGGACCTAACAGACATGCACAGGACTCTAGATCCAAAAGAGGCAGAATACACATTCTTCTCAGGTGCACATGGAACATTTTCAAGAATAGATCATATACTAGGCCACAAAAAGAGCCTTGGTAAATTTAAAAAGATTGGAATTGTACCAAACCAGTTTCTCAGACCACAAACATATGAAGCTAGAAATAAATTACTCAAAGAAAATGAAATATCCCACAAACACATGGAGACTCCACAACATGCTCCTAAATAACCAATGGATCAATGACCAAATAAAAAAAGAGATTAAGCAATATATGGGGCAAATGACAACAATAATTCAACACCGCAAAATCTGTGTGATGCAGTGAAAGCTGTGCTATGAGAAAAGTATATGGCAATACAGGCCTACCTCAGGAAAAAAGAACAATCCCATACAAACACTCTAAACTCACAATTAATGAAAATAGAGAAAGAACAAATGAGGCCCAAGTCAGTAGAAGGAGGGATATAATAAAGATTAGAGCAAAACTAAATAAAATTGAGATGAATAAAACAATAGAAAGAATCAATGAAAGCAGGAGCTGGTTCTTTGAGAAAATAAACAAAATAGATAAAACCCTAGCCAGACTTATCAAGAAAAAAAGAAAGTCTACACACATAAAGAGAATCAGAAATGAGAAAGGAAAAATCACTACTGGTACTAAGAATTATTAGAGAATACTATGAAAAATTATATGGCAACAAACTGGATAACCTAGAAGAAATGGACAACTTTCTAGAAAAATACAACCATCCAAGGCTGACCCAGAAAGAAACAGAAAACCTGAACAGACCAATTACCAGCAATGAAACTGAATTGGTAATTAAAAAACTACCTAAGAACAAAAGCCATGGACCAGATGGCTTCACCACTGAATTTTATCAAACATTTAGTGAAGACCTAATATCCATGATCTCTAAGGGTTTCCAACGAGTAGAAGAAGAGGGAATACTTCCAAACTCATTCTATGAGGCCAGCATCACTCTAACAGCAAAACCAGGCAAAGACACCCCAAAAAAAGAAAATGTAACAGACCAATATCCCTGATGAACATAGATGCAAAAATACTCAACAAAATATTAGCAAACCAAATTCAAAAATACATCAAGAGGATCATACACCATGATCAAGCAGGATTCATCTCAGGGATGCAAGGATGGTACACCATTCGAAAAGATCATTCATCAAGATCATCCACCTCATCAACAAAAAGAAGGACAAAAACCACATGATCATCTCCATAGATGCTGAAAAAGCATTTGACAAAATTTAACATCCATTCATGATGAAAACTCTCAACAAAATGGGTATAGAGGGCAAGCACCTCAACATAATAAAGGCCACATATGACAAACGACAGCCAACATCATACTTAACAGTGAGAAGCTGAAAGCTTTTCCTTTAAGATTGAGAACAAGACAAGGATGCCCACTCTCCCCACTTCTATTCAACATAGTACTGAGAGTCCTAGCCACAGCAATCAGACAACACAAAGAAATAAAAGGCATCCAGAATGGCAAGGAAGAAGTTAAACTGTCCCTGTTTGCAGATGACATGATATTGTATATAAAAAATCTAAAGAATCTACTCCAAAACTACTAGATCTAATACCTGAATTCAGCAAAGCTACAGGATACAAAATTAATACATAGCAATCTGCTGCATTCCTATACACTAACAATGAACTAGAAGAAAGAGAAATCAGGAAAACAATTCCATTAACAATTGTATCAAAAAGAATAAAATACCTAGGAATAAATCTAACCAAGGAAGTGAAAGACTTATACTCTGAAAACTACAAGACAGTCATGAGAGAAATTAAGGATACCAATAAATGGAAACACATCCCATGCTCATGGATAGGAAGAATTAATATTGTCAAAATGGCCATCCTGCCTAAAGCAATCTACAGATTCAATACAATTCTTATCAAAATACCAACAGCATTCTTCAATGAACTAGAGCAAATAGTTCTAAAATTCCTATGGAACCACAAAAGACCCCGAATAGCCAAAGCAATCCTGAAAAGGAAGAATAAAGCACGGGGGATCTTGCTTCCCAACTTCAGGCTCTACTACAAAGCCACAGTAATCAAGACAATTTGGTACTGGCACAAGAACAGGCCGATAGACCAGTGGAATAGATGAGAGAGCCCAGATATAAACCCAAATATATATGGTCAATTAATACACGATAAAGGAGCCATGGACAATGGGGAAATGACAGCCTCTTCAACAACTGGTGTTGGCAAAACTGGACAGCTACATGTAAGAGAATGAAACTGGATTATTGTTTAACTCCATACACAAAAGTAAACTCGAAATGGATCAAAGACCTGAATGTAAGTCATGAAACCATAAAACTCTAAGAAGACAACAAAGGCAAAAATCTCCTAAATATAAACATCAGCAACTTCTTCCTGAACACATCTCCTCAAGCAAGGGCAACAAAAGCAAAAATGAACACATGGGACTACATCAAATTAAAAGTTTCTGTAAGGCAAAGGACACTAGCAACAGAACAAAAAGGCATCCTACAGTATGAGAGAACATATTTGTAAATGACATATCTGACAAGAGGTTAACATCCAAAATAAATAAAGAACTCATATGCCCCAACACCCAAAAAGCAAATAACCTGATTAAAAAATGGGCAGAGGATATGAACAGACAATTCTCCAAAGAAGAAATTCAGATGGCCAACGGGCACACGAAAAGATGTTCCACATCACTAATCATCAGGGAAATGTGAATTAAAACCACAATGAGATATCACCTCACACCAGTAACGATGGACAGCATCAGAAAGACTAAGAACAACAAATGCTGGCAAGGATGTGGAGAAAGAGGAACCCTCCTACACTGCTGGTGGGAATGTAAGTTAGTTCAACCATTGTGGAAAGCTGTATGGAGGTTCCTCAAAAAACTCAAAATAGAGATACCATTTGACCCACTCCTAGGAATTTACCCTAAGAATGCAGCAGCCCAGTTTGAAAAAGACATGCACCCCTATGTTTATCACGACACTATTTACAATAGCTAAGAGATGGAAGCAACCTAAGTGTCCATCAGTAGATGAATGGATAAAGAAGATGTGGTACATATACACAATGGAATATTTTTCAGCTATAAGAAAACAAAACCTACCATTTGCAACAACATGGATGGAGCTGGAGGATATTATGCTCAGTGAAATCAGCCAGGCAGAGAAAGAAAAGTGCACAATGATTTCCCTCATTTGTGGAGTATAACAACAAAGCAAAACTGAAGGAACAAAATAGCAGCAGACTCACAGACTCCAAGAAGGGACTAGTGGTTACCAAAAGGGAGGGGTGTGGGAGGGCAGGTCAGGAGGGAGGGAGATGGGGATTGAGGGGTATTATGTTTAGTACACATGGTGTGGGGGATCACGGGGAAAACAGTGTAGCACAGAGAAGGCAAACAGTGAATCTGTGGCATCTTACTACACTAATGGACAGTGACTGCATTGGGGTAGGGGTGTGGACTTGATAATATGGGTAAATGTAGTAACTGCATTGTTTTTTCATGTGAAACCTTCATAAGAGTGTATATCAATAACACCTTAATAAAAAATATATAAAAAAAAGAAAGGTACTAAAGAGCATATGATGAAAAAGTAACTTCTGTCTTGCTTCTGTCTCTCAGCCACCTTGTGTCCTTCACTTGGAGATAGTCACTATCAGTTGACTTGAGTGTCCTTTCAAAGCTATTCCATCTTTATACATATACATATATACACATAAGCAGATAGAGACCTATTTTAATTCAAATAGTAGCATGATATTCATATTCTGCATTTTGCTTATTTCACTTCATCTTGTAGATTGTTCCACATGATTACTTCAAGAACTGTCCTTTATTTTTGACGGCTACAGAATATCTGGAAGGGTATAAAGAAGGAGGATAGGTACCTTATACACGGTGGTTTTATTTTCCATGGCATCTGCTATTTTCACCATCGGAGAATGGAGCCACTTGATATCCATTTCATGTGGGTCCATGTCACTCAACAGCTCATCAGATTCTCCAGTGGCCAAGCCTTTAACACAACCAAACCACTGTCAGGGCCCAGACTGCTTCCTGCTGCCAGCCCCCTGGTCAGGCCTCAGTGGGTATGTGAATGCTGCCAAGGAGAGCTAGGAGGGAAGCTTCTTTCATTCCTGCTGGGAGGCCACATGACAAAAGATTAAAGGCATGAGTTTTACAGTGGGCACTCGCCTCCTAGGAGTGGTCTTGGAGCCTCAGCTTCCTCTCTGGAAAATGAGAATGCGACAGACCTGACAGGACTTCTGTGAGTCACAGCAGAGGAAGCCTGAAATGCACTGGCTTGAGATGCTGTTCTAAATAAGAGCCACTGGGATTCTCTACCCAGAACCAGGCCTCTCTCCCCCTCCCTCTGGCCCCTTGCCTGGAGCTGGTTGTCAATGCAAACCAATAATGGGTCCATTCATTGACCTAGGCCCCCAATACCCTCACATCTGCTTCTAAACTGCCTCCATCCCTTTCCCTAGGCCTCTAATCCCTACTCACTCTTCAAGATCCAACACCAGGGCCAACTCCTCTAGGAAACTCTCACCATTAACCTCTCCCTCTTCTAAATCCCCCAGACCTCAATCTTTTGCCCAAGTACATTGTTAGTGACAGAGCCCCTCTTCCCCTCACATGCAGCCAGGATCAAGCAGCATCATAAGAACACAAGCTCCAGTTTCTCCCAACTACCCACTTGGATGAAAAGAAAAGTCCAGAAAGGGGACTGACTTGCCCAAAGCATCATGGGGAATAAACTCTGAGGCATGCAAGTACTCCTGTCCTCATTTGTAATCAAAGGACACTAAAAGGGCTGAAGAAGGAAAGCTACAAGCCCTCAAAAGAAACACAGAAACTAGAAGCCAGGAGAGCCTGGGCTTTCTCCATGACCCCACAGTGTCCACAGACAGGCCCAAAGTGCACTGACACCTTTCTTTGGTGGGGTAGAGAAGGAAAAAGAAGCCATAAGCCAGAGTTGCAAACAGTAGCAGCTGAAGACAACAAACTACCTAAAGGAGTTTCTGAAAGCCACACCTCTGTACACCCACAAATAATTGTCTTAGTAACACCTAAAATTCACAAAGCAAGTACTAAACCTAGGCATGGCTCTACATGTTTTTACATACAAAATAAGTCTTTATGACTATTTTATCAGGTAGGTGCTATTACCCCATTTTACAGATGATGTCATGGAGATATGGAGAAGTTAACTTGTGAAGCATCACACACATAACAAGAAACAAAACTTGGATTTGAACCCCGGCAGTTCATTCTTTTAACCAGTTAGCTCCTGTGAAGCACAGAGAATCTTCAACAAAAGGGCAGAAGAGCTAGTTTGAACAGCACCTCTCCCTGCCACTGACTACACACCATTCAGCAAATATCACCTTTCCTTGACTCAGATGCCTCAACTGCCAATGGGTGTGAGAATGAAAATCTAGAAATGGACATGCAATGACTGAGGCAAAGCCTAGGGCAGCATGACAGAAGGAGTTTTGGAGGAGTGACTCAGTCCACTCCAGGACCCAAGAGACAAGGAAAGGGAGTTGCATTTCCTGAGCACCTCGGAGTATACTCAGCACTTTGTTGATTTTTCTCCTATATACTAAGCCCACAACCACCTCCCATGGCCCATAGAGTTCTCTACCTTTTGGGAGATGACATTAGGCTTACAACAAGTTAAACAACTTTCCCAAGCCAGAGTAGGGGGAGGTCAGATGTGGGATTTTTTGTCAGGTGTGTGTGGCTCCACTAGGGCAAGACAAAGTGTCGAGCAAGCCAGTCCACTTGCCCCCACTTACATTCCATGGTATCTTCATTAGCTTGCTCAGTATCCTCAATGTCGAAGACCTCAGTCATCTCCTTTACAATCTCAGCACTGAGATGGGTGGGCAGAGTGTGGGTGGCTGGTGGGAGTGTATAGAAGCTGATCTTCCCACTGCATCAGGACGTTGGGATGAAATTGGTGGTGATGTCATTAAGAGAGCAAATGACCAATCAAAGTGAGGATGAGTTTTCAAGTCGGAAACAGTGAGGAACAAGAAAACCCAGACAGTGCCTTCTGGACAGTAAGAGGTTGAGTTACTGTGTAATTATGGGCCGTAAATTCCCAAGTGGGACATGACCTGGCACCCTGACCTTCCCATGTCCTAGGACCCAGGAAGTCAGGCTTCCCTGCCACTGCAATGAACACAGAGGAGTCCCTTTGTGGAACGTGACTCCCAGCAGGCCTCACCCTTAGCCCTAGTCCCCTCCTCACCTCACCCAATCAGCCAGAACAGCTTTGGCTGCCTGCTCCTGACCGTACATGCCTCCCTTCTTCTTCTTCCCCAAGCGGTGGGCCACTGCAGTCAGAAAGTGCTCTGTGGTCTGGAACCGAGACACACCATAATAGCTGGAAATCTGGGGGAGGAAGAAAAGCAATCAGGAGGAAGAATGAAGGGCCCTTGGGGTAGAGTAGGGCATGAGCAACAGCCCTGCACACCTCCTCCAGGTTGCAGCGCTGCAGGATGGTCTCCACTGGGGTCACAGGGTCCGCCAGCTTCTGCACATGGATGCAGTTGCGCAGGATGGTGCCCACCTCCGAGTTGGGTCCAGGAACAATGCCTGGGGCATCCAGCAGCCTGATGAACTTATCCAAGTAGACCTCCTGCATGAATCTGGGGAGAGGACACTGATGAGCCTGGAAGTCTGGCATACTCTAGACTATAGGCAAACAGCTGGGAGAAGGGGTGAGTGGCGGAGAGCGTACAGAATGAAGGCGGAGAAATGTGAGGCCAGGAGCTCTGGGGCTCTATAGACCTGTGACTGATTCTAGTCCAGCCTCTGCCACTGGGGATTGAGTTGCAGGACCAGGGGCAAACTTCTGACTCTCTGAGACTCAACTGCTTCATCTAGGAAGTGGAGCTGCTTATTCGTAGTCCAAACTTGCTTGGCTATTCAAAGACTTCAAGTGGGGAGGCACCCAGCTGAGCATCTGGCCCAAACCTAGGCTGTGCCATGTCAATGAAGGCATTTATTGAGACTTCCTGGCAAGAATTGGAGGCGATGCAACATAAGGAAAGGGGCAGGAGCTGAAGGCATGGAAGTTGGGGGTATGGCGGGGTCAAAGAGCTGCAGAGTGTAGGTGTAGGTAGGTGCTTACTTGGTGACCCCAGGAACGGCCCCCACACTGCAGGCACGGCTGCGCTTCAGGCTATTGATCAGGCTGCTCTTCCCAACATTGGGAAGGCCTACAAAGGAGAAGCAGATGGCTCACTGCAGGAAGGTCTCTCAGGAACATCTGGGCTAACCTGTATGTGGGTGGGCCAGACAGGGGCAGTGACCAGGCCACAGGGAAGCCAAAAACAGAGCCTGGCCTCTTATCTTCCCACCCCAGGCTCTGACCAAGCCCCAACATGGCTTTTCTATCCCTCTCCTCCATTTGTGGGCATACTGGGTAGACGTTTCCCTCTCTCTATATATGAAACTCACCTCCCACCTACAACCAGCCTGGGAAAGGTACTCAATGCAAGGCTTCTGTGACATGATCCAACAAAGGGTAGACATTGGAAAGTATCTGTGAAACAGAGCACCATCTGTCCTACTGTATAATTCACCAGTGGGTGGTTGGGGGGAGGTTAGGCAGCATATCATCTCCAGATGTCAGTCTCTCTGAGAAGCTGCCCGCCGGTCATGTGTGTTGTTCTGTTTGGTTACCTGTGAGCACCTCTCAGCCTGTGGATGTCTTTATGTTTCTCCCTCACCAGGCCTCTCATTCTCCTCATTCCCTTGTACCTTATGCTAGAATTTACCTGTGTCCTCTCTCACAAATGTGCCAGTGCATGTGCCCCTCACGTGGGGAAATCTCTGTACATCTCTGTGTGTCTTGGTTTTCCTTATTTTAAATATCATTGCTTTTTCTCCTGCTTAGGTCTTTTTCTCTCATATCTTTCTCTGTGTATCTCTGTATCTAAGTACCTCTTTCTCTGACAGTTTTTCTCTATGTCTTTCACTCAGACCATTGTCCTTTCTGATCCTCCCCACCCCAATCTGCCTCTTTGTAACCCCCCTCTATGCCTACTTTTCTTAGTCTCTATGTGTTCCTTCTCTTTGTGGGCTTATGACCCTCTGGATGTGTTTCACTGTACGTCTTTTACTCTCTCCCTGTCTGTGCCTCCCTCTCTCTCTTTGTCCCTATTTCTCTCTCTATGCACATGTCCATCTCATCATAAGAACATATGTGTATTTGCTTCTGTGACTCTTGGTGCTCAACTATGTCTGAGAGTCAAGTGTATCTGGGCACATGAGTCTCTCTCTGGCTGTATTAGTTTGGGGAGAGCAGAGCTGGGGTGACTGTGTGGGAAGGGCTTGGTCTTCATGTGGTTTGCCTCTGGGTTAGTACATTTCTCCACATGTATGGATCTGTACACATGTGATCCATGCATGTGTGTAGGTCTGTATGTGTTCCTCTCTGTTCCTGCCATTATGTGCATCTCTCTCTGACTCTGTCTATTCCTATTTAACTCTCTCATTCTTTCTTTGGTTTTACATGTCTGTCTCTGTATACATAGGGTATCTCTCGCCCTTTCATGTCTCTCTCTGCAGGTCTCTGTGCACATTTCTATGTCCTTTTTGGTATTTCTTTGTGATCCTATCTCCTTCTCTCTGCATGACTTTGTACTTTAAATCTGTCTTCCCTTTCCACTCACCAATCCTGCCATTTGGCTTCCTAGTTGTTCTTCTATGTCTGTTCAGGTATGTGTAACTGTACCTTTTTCTCAGTGTCTAGCTCTCCCTTCAATGTTTTCTCTCTTGGTTTCACTTCCTCTCCCTGATGGTCTATCTCTGCCTCTCTCAATTTCCATATTCCCTTCCCACCATCCTTTCCTTGGTGCCCTGGGTTCCAGACAGGCCTAGGTTTAAACCTCAGCGCTGCTTTGTCTAACACAAGGTTAAGTCCCACAAGTTCCTTTCCCTTCTCTGGGTGTCAGTGTTCTTACCTGAAAAAGGGAGACACTCACTCCTCCCTCCCACAGCTCTAATAGGATGAGATGGTGCCAACTCCAGGCCCAGTCCCACACATTTGGCCCATGGTTCTAACACATGGTGGTGATTCTGAATATGCCTTCCCACGTCCACCAATCCAAATTGCAAATCACAAAACCCTTCCTAAACTGCACCTCTCTTCCCCAAAAAGGTAACACAAAGTTCCCAGAATCCTCTTCCCCAATGAAGCCCCTACCCAAGGAAGGAGCCTGGGCCCCATGACCTCCCTACATGCCTTACCCACGACGCCCACACGGATATGGGTATGCACTTCACCAAGGCGGCAATAGTTCCCCAGAACCCTCATGAGGTTTTCAGCTCCAAAGCAGGCTTTGCTTTTCAACAGTGACTCAGAAGCCTGCTCCACTGGCACACTGCAACGATTCTGGAAAATGAGGGGTATTATACAGAAGCATTAGTTAGGAGATGTGGGCTGAGCCCAGATTTCCAACTTTCAGGGCTGCCTCCCCTTGTTCACTGAGATCCCAGCCAGATGTACAGGGCTTCTTACACAAGCCCCAAACACCTGCCATTTCCCTGCTCCCACAAGGCCTGTTTTTCCACTGTCTTTGCATCTCCAGTTTCCTGTCCCTGCCTCTGCCCAGACACACCTCTCTCACCTCATTCGGCAGGGTCAGGATGGCATTCTGGCCTCTAGACAGGCCAGGTCTAAGTTCTAACTCTGCCTCTCACAAGTACATGCAAGTCAAATCTGCTTCCCTTCTCTGGGCCCCAGTGCCCTAGCCTACATGACAGGGACACCGACCCTCCCTGCCTATGGAAGGAAGAGAGAGTGCCTGGTCCACAGCCTATCTTCCCTTGATTCCTCACACAGGACAAGGCCATTTCAGTTTCCATCTCCTTACTCCTGATGCCACCTCCTCTGCCTAGAATACCCTTCCATCTCTTTCTCTTTCTTTATGCACCACAGCATTGCAAAATAGGAATTAACCTAAATAGCCATGATTAAGAAACAGGTGAAGGAGATATATCCTTAAGGGGAAATACAAATGAAAGAGCTTTTAGAAAAGGATGCTTACCACATTTTTGACATCAGAAAGGCCAAAAAATTATAAATGAGATACCAGGTTTCTCCCAGATGAGTAAACATTAAAATGTTTAATCATATCAAATGGTAGTAAGAGTGTAGGGAAACACACCCTCACACACATTCATCTATCACACTGGTGAGAAGATAAACTGGTATAGCCATGGGGCAGGGGTGGCAATTTGTCAGCGTAAATGTAAACCACATAAAGCCTATGACCTAGCATGCCACTTCTCAGTGCCCAACTCACACAAACACCTGCCCACCAGCCAAGACGACATGCAAGGGTGTGTATTGAAGTACTGATTATAATGATAAAAAATCTGGAAACCAATTTTATTTAGCATCAAAAAGGTAGCTCTCCAAGAAAAAAAGAAAAGTAAACCTTAGGATGACACATCTGGTAACTCCCACTCTCTTCTCCCTCCCCAACCTGCGTGTGTGTGTGTGTGTGTGTGTGTGTGCACGCATGTGTGTATATATACATATAAAGGAGTGAAATAACTCCTCCCACATACACAGACACGCAATATAGAAAGGAATGAAACAAAATTAATATTAAGAAGTCATCCAGTAAAGCAAAAAAGCTCAAAGTTGAAGACCCAGTTCAATTAGCAAAGGGCTAGAGGCCCTGGTCAAAGCCATGATCCCCCAACCCTGGCTACAGGCTACCTAGAGTTTGTTATGACCCTGGCCCCAGCTTACCAGGTTTTTAACCTGATGCTGGGTGCTCGCCTTGAAAGCCACAGTCGGCAGTTCATTCCGAAGGTAATCCAGCCACTTTTCAATAACCTCCTTAGGGACCAAGTCTGGGGAAAACAGGAACAGACAGGACTGGTAAGGAGAACATCACCACAATGGCTCACTCCAGAGACATATTCTTCCACACCCAAAGCTAGACTCACCTCCTGCCAACAAGATATCTCCCTGGACCTGCCAGTCCCTGTCCAGTTCCCACATTAGAGTTAGAAATGACAGTCCAGTCTAAGGGACCAGTTGGCCCTCCCTGAGAGGAACTCTGCTCCCTTGAAGAAAACAGGTAACTAGCTGTTTGGCCCCAGATACCTTCCTTCCAAGCCAGGATGCCCATAGTGTCAGAGACTTTCCAAAGATTGGGTTTCCCCTCCCCTCTCTGGATCATTCTAGGTTGGGGCAAATGTCAAAAATAACTCTGACAAGAAGGGCTACCATTTGTGAAATACTGACCATGCATATAACAAGCACTTTATCATTAATTCTCACAACAACCCTATGAGGTTGGGATGAGCCCAAATAGGCTCGAGGGACATGGACTCATCCAAGATCCCAGAGAAAACAGAGAGCACAACTGGGATAAAACCCAAACCTGAGTAACTGATAAGCTCATATGCTCTTTTGTCTAGTTTTTGGATTCCAGAGGAAACATGAACTTTCCAGCATTAGCCAGTTACAGATTGCCTCAAAATGGCAAAAATAGGGAAATAAACGGCAGACAGGCTTGGACTCCATTCCCAATTTCTGCAGCACTGGGTATGGGTGTCAATGTGTGTATGTCCTTAGATGAGTGACCTTCTCTCTGATTCCTAACTTTAAAAACTAGAACAAGAGTATCTACTTCACACAACTGTTATGAATGCTACTGAGTTGCCAGTTCTCAGGGTCTGGCCCAATCTAGTCTTTCAAGAAGGCCTGGACTCTACCCTATCCAATACCCACCAATCTTGTTCAAGACAAGGACCAGCTTCTTGTTGCCTTCTGTCCGCAGGACAGCCTCCTCCATTTGGAAGCAGCGACAGCCCAATGGGTCCCTAGCATCCAGGACTTCTAGAATCACATCAGAATATTCCACCACCTGCAAGGCAGAGGACATGGGAATGAAGGCAGGGAAAAGACTGGGTAGTAGTCACATAGGCCCATGAAAGCAAAGGTCTCCATCTCAGGAAAAAGAGAAATGGAGAGGAGATGGGACTGGACTGGTGCCCTCCCTAAAGGGCCTTAAGAAATGGGCCCCCATACCTTATGGAACTCCTTGTAATAAGCCTTCCTTGTGGCCTCATCATCCAACTGAGGAAACATGTTTAATTCCTGCAAAACTTCCTCCTAAATAGGAAACAAAAGAGAATGGTACAGGGGAGGAAAGAAAACAACCCAGGGCTTTGGAAACGATGGGAAGCTGGGGGAGCCATGTGAGTTCCAGCCTGCCAAAGAGTAGCTTTGACCAACCAACAAAGCCAGGAACTGGAAGAAGAATAAATATACCTACATGGTGCATGTGCCTATGTGTTAAGTGTGTGTTTGAGTACCAGAGGCCTGAGTGTGCATCTTGGGGTGCAAAGGAGGAGTTTGAGGAGGTACATGTGAAAAAAACAATTTATGGGGGACATGGGCTGATGGGGGCAAAATATGTACCTTATGTTAGAAAAGGGCCTTTGAGTTGGAAAGTGCATATTCTGTTAGATGTGAACATATGCCAAAAGGGCAATATGCAGTCCTAGAAGCAAGATAACATGCCTTCACGTATACTCCTCCCTCAAACCTCCCCTCATACTCTCTCCCCATGTCTCCCAGTCCTCTGTCTCCCTGTCCCCACTCCCAATCCCTAGTCTTTGGGTTCTAGGATTGTCCAGTCACAATTAAGGCTCAAAATGGCCCCTTACCTCCCTTTCATTCTCCCTCCTTCACTCTGTCCTCACTGTTTCCCATCTTTTCCACACTGATTACCTACTTCCCCTCCAACAATCTCACACTGTTCCCCTTTCCTTTTCAGAGTAATGGCAAAAGATGCTTTTGAGCAAGCCCACACCAGTCCTACCTAGACGCAAAGGCTACTCTTTTACCTTGCGCTCAAACTCCTCCTGGCGTCGCAGGACATCCTGACAGTAGCTCTCAATGGTCCTGCGTCTGTGTTTCTCTTGCTCCCGGGCAGCTTGCTGTTTTTCCCTCCTCTCTTCAACCTAACAAATGAACACGTATTACAGGACTGTTGCTGACTAGCTCTGCAGTCTAAGGGAGTGATGGGAGACCAAGAGTACAGGGAAAGGGTGACAGAGGAAGGAAAGAGTGTGACATGGCAGAGATGGGAGGGGCAGGGGTACAGGAAGAAGGCAGATATGACTGTAGGAGATAAGGGGTTTGAGAGAAATAAAAAGACAGATGAAGGAAGGGAAAGCATGATAGAGAAGAATAAAAAGGGGCCATGTGAAGCTGAGTGAGAATGTGTTCTAGGCAGAGGGAAGCATTTATGACCAGAGGGGACAGGAGGACAAGGTCCTGGGATGCTCCTATAGTTTAAAGAGCAGGAAGAGGAAGGAGCAGCAAAAGAGACTGAAAAAGAGGAAGGAGGACTGCCAGGAGCATGCAATCATAAGAAAATTGAAGTGAGAGTGTTACAAAGAAAGAGTTATTTCAGTGGAATGGTTGGAACATAAGCTGGACAGCAACAGAGTGGGAGGTGAGCAAATGGTAGCACTGAATCAAATATTAAAGTGACTGCCTTCCCTTCCACTTTCTACAAACTGTCTCAACAAGTCTAACAAGTCTGGCCTCTGCGCTTCCATTCACCACTTCTGTGGACCTGGCAGTCAAGCCAGGCCCTCTCTCTCCCCCAAGGTAAAGAACTTACCCTCTTCTTCTTTAATTCAGCCTCCCGGTTGGTATGATCACTGGAGTGAACAAGCTGGAGAGAGGAGGCCACTTTGGAAACTGCTTTCTTCCTATTCTGCTTTATAGGCTGGTCACAACACAGGAGGAAAAAAATTAAACAGAGCTAATGAACCTGTGGAAATCAGCCCTCCCAGGGGTTTAAAGTGGCTCAAAAGTAAAAGAGGGGCCCTGTCCCCAGAGGTCTGCCTATGTGGCTGGAAAAAGACCCTTCTACCCCTAAGCAGGCAGGGACTGACTGAAGAACTGAGGGAGAGAACCTGAAAGGTTTCCCAAGAAAAGGCAAGGGAAATGCTAAATAGCTCCCCAAGTGTGGTCCTTGGACCAGCAGCAGCATCACCTGAGAACTTTAGTTAGAAATACAAATTATCAGATGCTACAACAGACCTACTAAATCAGAAACTCAGAGATGGAGCTTGTGTTTTAACCAGCCCTCAGGCTGGTTAAAGTCTGAGAATTTTAGCCACACTAAAATTTAACACCCACTGCTCTGGCCCAAGTCTTACTTACCCACAACTTTCCCAGCAGGACCCAGATATCCAGGAGCTAGGGCCAAATATTATGTTTCAGCTTCCCTCTCCTCTTCAGAGCAATAGGGACTTTGGAATCAGACAGACTCAACTCCGAGCTGTGCTACCTTAAACATTAGAACTTTCTCACTAAGGCTCGATTTCTTCATCTAAAACATGGGACAATGACAATCCCTACCAAGGTAACCAAGCACAAAGCAACATATGGCTTATGGTGGAAACTTCATTAAATGCTGTTAATTTTCTGCTGCAGCCTCCCAGAGAAGGAAGAAAAGCTGATTCCAATGTGGTACTATCTGGAGTCACCCAACATCTACTAGGTTTTGTGGGCCTCTTCTAGGGCAGGGAACCTGTTCCTGACCTTATCCCCAACAACAGGTATACCTTACCTGACAGTGGGGCCAACTTACCTTCCTGCAGCCTTTAAAACCTTTACCTGGCTTTTTATTTTCTACAAAAAAAAAAAAAAGCCATCATCCACCTACCCAACATATGCTGACACTTTATTCAAGACCAGCCCATACTGGGAACCTAAGGAAGCCCCAGACACCATGTCTGCCCAGACCCAGCAGAAGACAGACACAGAGATAGCAGCAACAGTGTCAGAGGAAGTACTGGATATAGTGTTTAGGGCATTATTTCAGTGCAAACGGAAACAATTCTTAAGGGAATCCTGTGAACAAAGTGAACCATATTTGCACTTGTACCTCCACTCTCTCCCCCAACTTTTGGCTGGGGTCAACTCAACAATTTCGGCACCAGGCTGAGGTAAGCGGCTGGCAGCATGGGAAGATGATCTGAGGAGTCACAGCCACCTAAGCCAAGGCAGATGCTCTTAGCAATGGGGAGAGAACTTCCCCTTCCTGCCAACCATGCTCAGGCCATTGCCTCCAAAGGGACTAGTCCTAGTCAGCTAAGCTGCAGCCTCCCTTGGATACAAGTGGAGAGCTCACCTTCTCCAATCACAACTTAACAAAACCCAGGAACTTAAGAGCCTTCTCCCCAATTCCATAATAACTATCATCCCCTTCTCAGCTGGCCTCTTGGGAAACAATGGCTTCTCTTAATTCTCACCACCTGCAAGGGGGCTAAGGGAATTCCTAGAGTTGGAAGTTCTAGAAGGTCAGGGTACACACAAAAAAATAATAGGAGCAGCTTGTGGTAACCAGACAGGGAACAGGCTCCCCAATCACATCACATGGTTCACACCAAAGCAGAATTAATGTACAAAACAGACTGTAAATACTACTATAAGCTCTTAAGGAGATTCAAGAAGATACTTCAAAGGAACAGTATGAGAAAAACATTTCCAAAACTTGATGTCGAATAAAAATTCAACAGATGTAGTAAAAAACAGAACAGACCACTAACAGCGAAATTAATAAGCTAGAAGAGCAAGGAAAAGAGCTTGCTTAAAATAGAACAAAAATCCAAAGAAAAGGAATTTATGGGTAAAAATAGAAAATGAAGAATGGACCCAGGGGAGCTAATATCTAAATAACAGGAGTTCCTGAAAAAGGTACAAATGGGTAAGCAATTGTTATTTTAAATAATAGATGGAAGTTCCCCACAAAAGACCCCAAAAAGCCAAAGCAATCCTGTGAAAGAACAAAGCTGGGGGGATTATACTCCCTGACTTCAAGCTCTACTACAAAGCCACAGTAATCAAAAGAATTTGGTACTGGCACAAGAACAGACCCATAAATCAATGAAACAAAATAGAGAGCCCAGATACAAACAAACACATACATACCAATTAATATGTAATAAAAGAGCCATGAATATACATTGGGAAAAAGACAACCTCTTCAACAACTGGTGCTGGGAAAACAGAACAGCTACATGTAAAAGAATGAAACTGGATTGTTGTCTAACTCCATACACAAAAGTAAACTCGAAATGGATCAAAGACCTGAATGTAAGTCATGAAACCATAAAACTCTTACAAGAAAACATAAGGTCAAAATCTCTTGAGTATAAACATGAGCAATTGTTTCCTGGACACATTATCCTTCAGCAAGGGAAACCTGAAAAGGTAAAATATGAGCAAAAAATAAAAAATGAGCAAGTGGAACTACATCAAACGTCTGCACAGCAAAGGACACCATCAGCAGAACCAAAAAGCATCCTACAGTATGGGAGAATATATTCATAAATGACTCATCTGATAAGGGGTTAACATCCAAAACAGAGAAAGAACTCATGTGCCTCAACATCCAAAAAGCAAACAACGCTATTAAAAAATGGGCAGAGGATATGAACAGACAGTTCTCCAAAGAAGAAATTCAGATGGCCAAAAGGCACATGAAAAGATGCTCCACATTGCTAATTATCAGGGAAATGAAAATTAAAACCACAATGAGATATCACCTCACACCAGTTAGGATGCAGCACTGAAAAGACTAAGAACAACAAACGCTGGTGAGGATGCAGAGAAAGGGGAACCCTCCTACACTGCTGGTGGGAATGTAAACTAGTTCAACCATTATGGAAAGCAATATGGAGGTTCCTCAAAAAACTAAAAATAAAAATACCATTTGACCCAGGAATTCCATTCTTAGGAATTTACCCAAAGAATACAAGTTCTCAGATTCAAAGAGACGCATGCACCCATTTATCGCAGCAGTATTTACAATAGCCAGGATATGGAAGCAACCTAAGTGTCCATCAGTAGATGAATGGATAAATAAGAGGTGGTACATATACACAATGGAACACTATACAGCCATAAGAAAGAAACAAATCCTACCATTTGCAACAACATGGATGGAGCTGGAGAGTATTATGCTCATTGAAATAAGCCAGGCAGAGAAAGACAAGTACCAAATGATTTCCCTCATTTATGGAGTATATAATGAAGCAAAACTGAAGGAACAAAACAGCAGTAGACTCACAAACTCCAAGAAAGGACTAGTAGTTAGCAAGGGGGAGAGGTTGGGGTGGGTGGGGGGAAGGGGAAGGGGATAAAGGTGCACAATAATTAGCAATCACAATATAAATTGGTCTCCAGATGGTAGTACAGCACAGAGAATACAGTTAATGATTCTGTAACATCTTACTACATTGATAGATTGTAACAGCACTAGAGGGAGTGAGAATTTAATATGGGTAACTGCTGAACCACTGTGTTGTATATTTGAAACCAATATAAGATTGTATATCAAGAATACTTTTATTTAAAAAAGAGCCCACGAATCACATTTTTCTCCTCCCTCTTGGCTATAAGCATAATGGTGGGAGGAGGATCAAGTTAGCTCTACTAACTGAGACATTCTAGTTCCTGACACACAGTAAGTACCAAATAGCTATGCCCGGTCACACTATAGCTATGGTCACACACATAGCTATGCCATGGAAAGTCCTCCTTTCCATGGGCCTTGGGACACAAAGATGAACCAGATGTGGGTAAGAACTTAATAGTATAGTAGAAGAGGCAGACCCAATCATACAGTGACCATTGCCCCTGTTCCTGTAGGGGCACAGATGAGTGGAAACCAAGGGAGAAGGTTGCAGGGAGGGATTCCTAGAAGTGATACAGAAGTTGAAAACTGAAAAACAAGCAAGAGTTATCCAGTTGAAAAATGATGGGGAGGAATGGGAGAATCCTGAAGGCAGAAAGAAGAGCAACTTTTCCACATTGTCTGTTTCACAGTTAAAAATCCAAAGCTGAAAACAAGTCAATCATTTGATGACAGGAGAGTATACACATCCTCTAAGGGTCTAAATTCCAAAGAGAAATAAAGAGATTGAATCTTTTAAGATAATACTTACAATACTTACAGAGCACTTATTATGTGCCAGGCACTGTTCTAAGCATTTTACCTATTTAACTCATTAAATCCTCACAACACTATTAAGTAAATGCTATTATGCTACTAGATAGACACTACTATTACCCACCCAACCCTCCCAGCCCCTCCACCCTGGTTTTTAGATAAGGAGACTGAAGTAATATGCTCAAAGCCAAACAACTAGTAAGTGGGAGAGCTGAGATTCAAACTCAGTCTGGCTCCAGAGTCCATGCTCTTAAACACTGGTACAATTTATGGTATCAACTTAAAGGTACAACTTATAAAGAAAAATGTTAGGGCACATTAAGATTACAGGCAGTGTGATGTGGTTTTTACTGCTATTCACCTCCGATCAAGTCACTTAACCTTGCTGATCCTCAGTTTTCTCATCTGTAAAATGGTAATGAGGGATAAAGCAAGCATCACCTCACAAGAAGTTGGGAAGACAACAATGATACCCTATGTAAAGGACAGACTGAATGATCTGGCACATACTAGGCAATTTTTAAAAGTTGCTGTGAAATAGTATGAATATTAATTAAAGCTAAGAATTGGGAGGGAGTGGTAGAAAAAACTTACTGTGTCTAAGTTTCATCATGACAACTAGCTTGAAAGCAGGTAGGTTCAAATCTGAAGGTTTTCTTCCTGTCAGAATGGAAGAACCAATTTGAACACAGAGAAGGGAACCACAATACCACCAGCTCCCTTCTGAGAGCCCTAAAGGCAAAATAAATGTTAAAGAATTTAAGGAAGTCCTAACAATTAGAGGAACTAGGAGAAGGGACTATACTGGAACTGGGACCTGGTATGTCTGAGTCTACACAGGGAAGGCAGTGTCTCACTACCCAGAGGGAGGCGTTTAAACCTCCTTTCCATGGTGAGTGCCTCAATGTATCAGATAGGGTCCTTGGTCCTCAATCCTTAACTCCGTAGTGTCACATACCCTAGGGAAGGGACAAGCACTAAACCTCTCTATGCTGAGGGGAGGGGCATATACAAGGACTGTTTCTACATAGGGTAATAATAAGACCCCTTCTCCCAGGTAAGGGGTTCTGTGTCTCATCTACCCTGGAAATGTGTGGAAAGACAGATCTCAAGAGTCTACCCTGGGGAAAAGGGACCTCAGGACAGGGCTTTTTATCTGTGTGCTTATGTGGACTGTGAGGTCAGTGCAAAATCTTGGGGTTGGGGAGAGAACACACACCTGCATGTGTGGTTAGGGTCTGTTCCTTGGCAATTAGGGGAGTAGGAGCAAGATGCCTTGACACTCTACTCTGAAGTGCAGAGTAACTGGGGAAACCAGCACAGTGGCTATGTGCATCTCTGCTACCCGGGAGAGAAGCAGGAGTCTGTACATCTGTAAGTTGTGCACGGGTTGGGTCTCTTTACCCTGGGGAGGACTGTGGGGAGGGACTGATATGCCTGTCACCACAAGGTGACATTAGTGCTACACAAAGGAATTACGGTTTTGCATAATTGGCATCTGCAACTTGCCTGCAGTGGGCTATTCTAGATCCTCCCATGGGAGGTGGGATGGGGATGATCTGTTTATCTTTTACATGGGTTGAAGTCACCAGTGCGCTACCACTGAAGGGAATAAGACCTCTGGGGGCGGGGGGGGGGGGGGGGGGGGGGAGGGGGGGATGGAATGCAGCTATAAATTCAATGGATTAGCCCTTACATTTGGGGAAAGAAATCAGAGCTCCTCTCCCTTGGGTAAGGGGGGAAGCCCATATGCCATTACTGTGGGGTGATCATTGATGTCACTGCTTCTCAACACTGCAGAGAGGGGGCAGGGAAAGGATGACCTGTGTCTACCTCAAAAGGAGAACAAATCTGAGGCCCTCTACTCCAGGTGCCCCTCTATCCAGGACCCCACGAGGGCCAAATCTGATGGTCTCTTCATGGGTTAAGGTCTGTTCCTGTTTGCTGCGGGGCATTTTGGGGGTCAGGCCTTTACAAATTCGGTAATCCAGAGCCTCCTATGGGGTGGGGGAGGGCAAGGTCTGATTTCCCACAATAGGGACTCACTGTAGGCTATGAGGAGGGGAAAATCGTGGTTCTCCTGGGGCTGAGGTTAGTGCCTCACCACTTAGAGGAGGGGTGATCTAACGTCTCTGCAGGAGCGAGAGTGGGGCTTCCTTCGATTACTTACTGTGGAGAGGCTGGGAGGTCTCTCGGTCTTGACACGAAGGGAAGGAGGTTCTCTCCCTCTGTATAATAATCGTTTCTGAGTTCCTCTGTACTGGTAGTAGGGTGAGGGGGGGCGGGGGTGGGGTGGGAATACATCAAAGCGTCCGCCCTCAGCAGAGGTCCGCGCCTCTCAGCCTTGTGGGGATGGGGATATACGGGTGGGCTAGAAGCCAATTTTTACCGGGGGAGTGCGGAATGGAGCCAATCAGGAAGGTAGGATGGCACTCAATGCCTCTCCACACAAGTGGGGTCTGTAACTCTCTACACAATGTGTCCAGGGGTCTACACCTGCCTAAATGGAGTGTGGCCGTGCCACTCTACCCAGCAAGCTTTCATCTGAAAGCATGTCCACATGCGTAGCGATCCCGGCCCCTCATCTGGGCCCTTCTACCCTAAAAGGGAAGCGGCTCTCTATCCCTCTATTTCAGAGTGTTGGACAACTCGGGTTTTCACCTCAAACAGACGATCCTTACCGCGCAGCTGGCTGGGTGAACACGCTCACCAGTAGAAAACAGAAGAGCCGTCTCTTACCTCCACTTCCGGCGGGGATCTTAAAGGAGAGCACAGCTCAACAACACGGTTGGCCCAGAGGCTGCGCTGGCTCTGCCAGGCTGCGACTTCCAGATCCCAGCTTCCCGGCGCTGACTCAACCCACCGTGCGTCCCAGGGGCGGGGATTCGGATTGACTGCTAGTGTCCCCCTCCCCTACTGTGCGGCTGTGCTGACCCCGCCTCTCGGCTGCTCTGTAAGGTGAGGAAATAGCTAAGGGGAGGGTGGAGGAGAGCAGGGAAGCGGGGGGAGGGGTTTGGAGGGGGCGGGGAAGCGAGGGAGTGGAGGAAGGAGGGGAAGCTGGGGATCGGAGAGCAGCGGAACGACTGGTGTAACCAGGTAGCCTACTTGTAAACCAAGGTCTTGTCTGCGGGCCACTGCCTGACCCTAAATATGCGTGTTCCCAAATCTTATTGACCAGGCGCTCACTACGACCACATCAGATAAGGGGGAGCGGGGTCAGTGCCTTTGTGTATTATGGAAGATGGCGACGGTCAGGGTGTGAGAAAATGGCCGCCTGGGTCACATGTTTTGCCGAGCATTCCCCTCCTGAAGTGCCTTGGTTAGCTGTTTCGGACAACCTTCCCGGCTTGTAGAGCACCAGACAAACCCTGAGGCAGCCACTTACATCTCTTTCTGCAGAAGTTCAGATCCCTGGTCACCAAACAACTGGATGCTTACCCCTCCTGCCCTCCTCCTCCTCCTCCCTTCCGTCTTTCCCTCAAGCCCCAGAGAAGGTGTCTGCGGAAGGGAATCAATTTATGTCCCTGGAATGGGGAGCAAATAAGGGTTCCTGCAGAAATCATCCCAAGGAGCTCTTGACCAAGCTGGAGAATAAGGTCTCCACCTAAAAACAGTGAATACTAGTCTGAAAACGCCTTCTTCCTGATAATTTAATTTCAGCTCTTTCTCTTCCTCAAACCTAAACTTTGGGATAGGGCTGAGCCCCTCTACCCTGAGCGTATGCACCTCCACTTCAACAATATCTAGGCAGAAAATGACTCCCTCTGCCTACTCCTACCTATCAACATACCCAAGACTCACTGCCCCCTGCATCAATGGAAGGCTTCTAATCTCTCACCCTAGAGACACATAAAACTCCTCAGGACCCCAAACAGCCCTGGCCACCTTCACCCTTTCCCCTGCATTAGCAAATTCTTCCTGTTTCTTTAAGATCTAAAGAAATTTTTCTATGAACTTTCCCAGCTGAGTTAGAAACTCAGAATACCTTCTCGCACTTACACTTAATCGTTGATGTGACTCTGTCTCCAAAGGAGAGTAAACTCCTGTGAGCAGGGGCCACATATCTTTGTGCCCTCAAGATTCAGCAGAAGATTTCAGCAAGCAGCCTTCAGCAAATGTTTTTTAAACGGTGGGTTTACAGGCCTGTACCACAAATCAATGGGAAATGGACATTTTAGTAGACAGTATGGGAAATTTGGCTAGCCATAAGAAGAAAAATAAAACTGGATCCCTACTTATTTCCACATAAGAGGGTAGAGAATATCTTTGTGACCTACGACTCAGGAAGGACTTCTTAAAGTCCCAAATGCACAAACTATAAAGGAAAAACTTGTAATGAAATCTTTGATAGGAATGAATATTGGTATTACTACTTTGGAAGACAATTAGGAAGTATCCAGAATAGTTGAAGATGGTCCTGGAACCCAGCAATTCTACATGTATATATCCCCTAGACTTTAAATCCTAGAGAAGTTCTTATACATATGCACAAGAAGGCATGTGCAAAAATGTTCATTGCAGAACTGTCGGCAACAGAAAAAATAAGAACAATCTTAAGTTCACCAACAGGAGAATAAATAAATAATGGTACAATACAAAAAATACAACAGTAAAAAGAAAAGAACCAGAGTTGCATGTATCAACCCAAATAAATTTCAAAAACACAATTCTGAGGTAAAATACAAGTTGTAGAAGGACACATGAAGTATGAGACACATACAGCTTTTTTTTTAATCTAGGGGAAAATGCACTCTGCTATTTGAGATTATATAGTTAAATGAACTAGTTTTAAAACAAGGGAATTAAATACCAAATGCAGAATGGTGATTACTTCTAAGGAAGGAAACAAAAGAACACAATCAGAGAGATACACAGGACTTCAACTGTTTAATATTAATTTTATCTAGGTAGTAGGTACATGGGTGTTTGTTATATTGTTCTCTTAACTTATTTATAAGCCTGAAATATTTCATGACTTTTTTTAGAGAGACTACAAGGTCTACAACAAAATTCATGATGGTTAAATCTAGACAGTGGTTAGACTTTGGCCAGCATCAGAATCATCGGGAGGGCTTGTTAAAACACCGATTGCTGAGCCCATGCCTAGAGTAGTGTTTCAGTTAAGTCTGGTGTAAAGCCCAGGACTTTGTATTTCTAACAAGTTCCCAAGTAGTTGTGGTGGTGATGGTGATGAGGAAGCTGTTCCTGTTGCTGTTAATCCAGGTATCACATTTTGAGAACTGCTGACAGAGAATGAGATTATCAGTGAAATTTGTTTTCTTCATTGTGCTTTTCTGTTTTCCACACAATCAATGAATATGTATTACTTTAGAGAGAGGTTGTTGTTTCTTAAATTCCCTTTAATCTCTACTTCCCTCTCATTTTCCTCCTGTAGGCAACCATACTAAGGTGTTTTATGTATCTTCTGTTTATATATGTTCTTGCAAAACATGTATTCCCCCAAATTCTTAGTTTTCAGTTTTTCAAAATTCAGAACAATTGAATGATACAATGAAAGCCCATATATCCTTAGTATTTTGCCGAATCTGCACTACTTCTCTTTATACATGTATGTATACATTTTCTTTTTTGATGAAACATTTGGAAGTTGCAGACAGTACACTTTGTCCCTAAATATTTCAGCATATATCTACTGGAATAAGGATGTCCTTCTGCAAAACTAAAATATATTATCATACCTAAGAAAATTTAACAATAATTAAATAATGTCATCAAAGATACCCTACGTTCAAATTTTCCAGTTGTACCCAAAATGTTTCCAGACCTGCTCTTATTTTTTAATCTCAGGATTTAATCAAAGTTTATACATTACATTTGGTTGTTATAGCCCTTCAACCTCTTTTAATCTAGAACAGTATCCTACATTTTTTGTGTGTTTCATAGTACACTGATTTTTTTTACCTCATCTCTGATTTTGTTTATTGAAGTATAGTTGATACACTGGTATTTTCGAAGAGGCCAGGCCAGTTTCTTAGAATGTCTCACATTTTGAATTCATCTGCTCTTTCCACATGATTAGATTCAGATTAAATATTTTCAGCAATAACAGCACATAGGGGATATTGTTTACTTCGTATTATATCTCCTCAGGAGGCATGTAACATCATGTTGTCCCACTATGGAGGATGCTTTGTGTGTGTGCATTTTTATTTCATGTAAGTGAAATCTCATTCTATGTATTTTTTTTCATTCAGCCTGTTTTTAAAATCTATCCATATTGCTGGGTATACATCTAAACCATTGCTTCTAACTGCTCATGCTAACCACAGTGTACCTTCACTACATTTTCCCTGAATATTCCCCCAATGATTGACAGCAAGATTACCTCCAGCTCCACAATACCACAAATAATACAGTGATGAACATCCTTGTGCATGTCCTTTTATTGGTCTGTATGAGAATATCTTTTGGAATATATACCTAGGAGCAGAATGATTACATCATAAAGTATGTATGAGTATACTTATTTTGACTAAGAACATCAATACTAGTAGATGGTTTTCTGGGACAGCTACACCAGTCCACAGTTTTACCATTAATGTACAAGAATTCCTGTATCCTTACATCCTCACTAATGCTTAACATTTGCCAGCTTTATAGTTTTTGCCACTCTAATGGATGTAATGTCTTATTTTGTTTTAGTTTGCATTGCTCTGATTGCTAACAAATCTGTGAGCATCTCTTCATATGTGTGTTAAATGCATCTTCTGAAAATCAACTACTTGTACAGTTGGCCCATTTTTTCTATTGGTGTTCCTATCTTTCCTGTTGATTTGCTAGAGTTCCTTAGGTAGTCTAGCTATTAGTCTCGGGTCAGTTTCAGACATTACAAATATTCTCTCCCTTTTTAAACTTTGCCCCTGATAGCCTTCTTTGAATTGAAATTGTTCATTTTAATGTAATCAAATTCATCACATTTTTGCTTTATGGTCTTTGGTTTGGGGGTTTTATTTTACGAAAAAGTAGTTCCCTCCTCCTAGATGACAAGGATGTTCTCCTACTTTATTTTCTATTAACTTTATAGTTTTACTTTTCATCTTTAGGTTTTAATCCATCTAGTATCACTGTCATATGTGGTGATAGGTAGGGATGGAATTTTATTTTTTCCACATAGGGAGCCTCATTTCCCACCATCAAATATTAAACAATCCTTCGTTTTTCATTGATTTACCATGTCACCTTTGTCATATATTATGAAACACACACATGTCTGTTCCTGTTCTTACACTAATACCACCTTGTTTTTAATAGCATTAAATGTGTCTTAACATCTGATAAGGCAAATCCCTCCTTTCTAGTCTTCTTTTAGGGTTGTCTTAGCTATATCTCCACATAAATTTTAAAGAGAGTCTATCAAGCTCTTCAAAAATCCAACTAGAATTTTTATTAGGATTGCACTGAATTTACAGATTAAGTTGAGGGAGTTGACATCATCAAAATATTAACTCATCCCATTCAAGAGCATGGAATAAGTCCTCATGTGTTCAGTTCACCCTATATCTTTGTTCTTTATTTAGAATATAAAGTTTTCTCTTTAGAATTGTTGTTTTTACTAATTTAATTTCTAGTTACTTTATATTTTTGTTACTATTGTGAATATTTTATTTTTAATTCTTTTTGATGATGCACATTTTGAATATCAAAACTATGTAAAAATTATACTTTGAGAAGTGTGACTCACTCTTGTCCATTCCACCCAGTTGCCACCATATAACCCGCAACAGTTACCAGTTTTATTAGTTTATTTTGTATTCTTCCAGTGTTTCTTAATGCAGATACAAATATAAATGTAAATACTATTCCATCTCCCCTTTCTTACACAAAAGATGATATATATATATGTAATCTATATATACACATATATATGTGTGTGTGTATATATATATGTGTATATAGTTATATATGTTGCTTTTTTCACTTAATAATACATCCTGGAGGTCTTTCCATATCAGAGCAGAAGTTTCCAGTATATAGAAAGTCACTGTATGGAATCACATAGAGTACTTCCTCAAAGTATTACATTATGTAGATGTACAATAGTTTATTTAATGACTGCAGTCCTGTATTGAATGCTTAGGGTATTTTTAGTCCTTTGATACTAAAAACGATGCCATAATGAATAGAGATATCATACATATGCAGATATTTCTGTAGGATAATTTCTAAGAATTATATTTGTAACTTTGGTAGGTAGTGCCAAAATTTCCTTCTACGGGTGTACCATTTTGCACTTAACCGCCATGTGTGATTTTATCTATTTTAGCACAGTCTCTCTCACAAAGACTTCTGAATGTTTGACAATGTGATAGGTGAGAAATGGTATCTCGTTGTAGTTTTACTTAACATTTCTTTAGTTATGAGCCAGGTTGATCATCTTTTCATATATTTAAGGGTCAATTTTATGCCTTTCTCTATGAATTGTCTATTTATATCATCTATATTTCTGTTGGGTTGATGGCTTTTGATTTCCAGAACCTTGTTCTATAATTAGATTAGATCTTCGTGAATGATATCAATTGTCAGTATTTTTCTCACTTTGTCATTCTTTTGATTTTGCTAATGGATTTTTCCCCAAAATTCCAAACTTTATTTTTATGTATACAAATTACCTATGTTTTCTTTTATGGATTGTAGATTTTGAGTCTTAATTTTGTGATAGATTACATTAATGACCCCAATTTTTCATATGTCTCTGTCTCCATACCCTTTGGTAATGCCCTCCCATATTGATTCTGAGTTTGGCCATATAAGTTGCTTTAATCAATAGGACAGTAACAAACTTGATATAAGCAGAGACTTCAAAAAGGCTCTTGAATATTTTGCTTCCTCTCTTGGCCCCCTGCCACTGCTACAAGAACATACCCAGGCTAGCCTGCAGGAAGGATGAGAGAGACACATAGAAATGACCCTGGTCCTCCCAACCAGATAGTCCTGTAGGAAGCCAACCTCCAAGCCACCAACTTAGTGCAGACACATGAGCTTGCCCAGCTGAGATCAACTGAGCCTAATGCAGATCGTGGAACCTCCTAATTCCCCACAGACTCTTAAGTTTTGGTATATAAATACTCATTTTGGTTTTTTACAGAGCATTATTGTGGCAATAGTCCCCCATCATTGTTCTTCCTTTTCAGAGATATCCTACTGTGCTTACTTGTTATTTTTCCATTTGAACTTTAATTCAGCTTGTCTAGTTTCAGAAAAACAAAACAATGGGTATTTTTAATGTGCTTATACTAAATTTGTAAATTAACTTGACATCTTTATAATTTTGGGTCTCCCTATTTAGGAATATGGGATGCCTTTCCATTTGTTCCTTCAAAGCATTATAAATGTTTTCTCAAAAACATTGATCTTGGACTTCCCAGCCTCCAGAACTATGAGAGATTTCTGTTGTTTATAAGGCTCCCAGTCTATGGTATTCTGTTACAGCAGCCCCAACAGACTAAGACAGTGTTTATCTTTTTGATTGCTTTATTAAATGGAGACTTCTCTGCCATATATCTTCTAACTGAATGATTTCTACATGCAGTTGACCTTAGAACAATATGGGAGCTAGGGGCGCCTTCTGCCATGTGCTGTCAAAAATCCATGTATAAGTTTTGACTTCCCAAAACTTTTACTAATAGCCTACTTTGACTGGAAGCTTTAACAGTAACATAAACAGTCGATTAACATATATTTTGTATGTTATTTTCATTGTGAATTGTGGCCTTTTTTGTCTCAATTTTTTTGTAGCAAGCTTTTTTTGGAATAATTTTAGATGTACAGGACAGTTGCAAAGATAGTGCAGTTTCCATATACCCTTCACCTAGTTGCCCCTCATGTGAATATCTTATATTACTACATTTGTCAAAACTAAGATTAGCATTGGTACATTGCTATTAACTAAACTGTAGACTTTATTCAGATGTCTCCGATTTTTCCACTAATATCCTTTTTCTATTCCAGGCCCCAATCCAGGATCCCACATTGCATTTAGTCATCATATCTCCTCCAACCTATGACAGTTACTCAGAGTTTTCTTGTTTTTCATGACCTTGACAGCTAATTAATACCTTTTGTTCTGAGTTCCTAACTTGTCTGGTAATTAAGATTGTAATCCCTGCTTTCTTTATTTGCATTTAACTGCTATATCTTTGCCCTTTCTTGTATTTTTAACCTTTCTGAATCAATTTGTTTTAATTGACTCTCTTGAATATAGCAGTTAGGTTTTGCTCAGTGATCCAATGGAAAATGTTTTTCTTTAAACAGGTGAGCTAAAACCGTTTACATTTATTAATTGAAAAGATGTTTTGTGTTAATATTGTAATTTTAATTTTGTTTCTTTTTTAGCTATAGGTTTATATATTAAAGCATTTTACTGTGTAGTCTATTTTGTTTGATCTTTTTATAGTTATCCTGACATTCAGAAAAGTTTATATTTTGGTCTAGTGATTATTGTTAGGTATCTTGCTTTTTATTACTTTTTCCTAGTTGTTTATTACTAATGTAATGAAATACTATTGATTTTTATAAGTTGATTTTGTACCTGGCAACCTTGTAAGCTCTTTAATTCTAGTAGCATGTCTGTTGAATCTGTTAGTTTTATCTCTCCTCTTCCAATCCTTAACACCTCTCATTTCTTTTTCTCCTTTTGTAGTGTTAAACAGTTAAACAGTAGTTGGTGAGAGTATCTAGTCTTATCCTCAGTCTTCAAGGAAATGTATCTTAAGTTTCTCTATTTAGTATAAAATATGCTGTGAAGTTCTGATATATACCTTCACCAAGTTAAGAAATTTGTCTTCTATTCCTAGTTTGCTTAAAGTTTTCATCATAAGTAGGTATGTAACATACTTTTTCCATATTAACTGAGATAATCATATGATTACTCTCCTTTAGTCTATTAATGTGGCAAATTACATTGATAGATTTTCTGAGGTTGAACGAACTCTCGTTGCATTCTTGGAATCAATTCCATTTGATTTCGATGTTTTTTTAATCATACAATTGGATTCATTTAGCTAATATTTTATTTAAGATGTTTACATCTATAGTTGTAAGGAAAATGAGCCTATAATTTTCTTTTATTGTTCTTATCTGGTTTTAGCATCAAGATTTCAAGATTGTACTAAACTGACCATATGAGCTGGGTAGCTTTCTCTCCTTTTCTATTTCTGCAATAATTTGTATAAGAAAAGAAGTACATTCCTTTATATACCTATAAACCCATCTGGGCCTGAATCTGGGGAGAAGGGAGGTCCTTGCCTGCTATTTCAGTTTCATTAATACTTAGTGGTCTATTCAAGTTCTCTACTTCTTCCTATACCATTTTTGTCATTTTATAAGTTTTCTAGGAAAAATTTTACCTAGATTTTCCAAGTATTTCTGTCTAGTTCCTAACAGTCATATTTCTGGCTTAAGTACCTGGTGGTGCCTTCAGGGGGTTGGGGGGAGCTAGAGGAGCAGCCTGTATGTCATTTGGGGGCCAGAGGGCATTTGGCTACCTTTGTACTTCCGGCAAAGCAATGGCTCTGTGTGATTTGCTGTTCCTTTGGATATTTGTGATTGTATAAAAATGTGCACACTTCTATAAATGTGTGTTTATACATGTTGCTGTGATGTGTTTCTGTTTACATGAAAATATCAGACCAAAACAAGACAATTTTTCAAAGGGAAATTAGCCAGGTGATTCTCTGTGGAGCTATTTTTCTGTATCTCTTTGCATGGGTCCCTGAGCTATGAGGGGGTAATTCCATGGGTCTCTCAATATCCCTGTGTACATCTGCATATCTGGCAATGTGTGATTCATCTATGTGCTTTTCGGTGTCTCAGAGTGTCTGCAATGGTGAGGGTTTGTGATTCTATGTGTATCTTTATGTCTCTGCATGTGTCTGTGTCTCTAAGGGTGGGGAGATTCTGTATGCATTTCTGTGTTCACTGTAGAAATATGTGCATGGAGTGCACATGCTACGTGGCAAGTTCAGACTCTCCAAGTCTGGAAGAAACATTACAACAGGAAATGCTCTGGATTCCAGCTTCCGGATGGAATTTCACTCAGAAAAATACCCCTCCCTGGTCCTCCCAGTAACTGCAGCATTCTTTGTCATTCTTCAAGAGGCTGGTTTGAGGGGGTTTATGCTAACCTTGACCTCAGAGACCATGACTTTCAGGAGGATTTGGCAGAGCCATGAAATTCCACACCCTGCCACTTGCCTCTTACCAGGCCAAGCCTACTTCTTCCTCCTAAACACTTTTCTTAGCTCCATATCATCTACCAGACCAATTCCAATCTAAATTGTCCAGAGAGGCCAGAGGAAGGCACAGGGAGATGAGGACAAAGAAACAGAATAAGATTTTCTTAAGGAAATAGATAAATAAAGATAGATATGGGAACAGAGGAACAGACAGAGAAATGAGAACAGGAAATAAAGAGAAAGAGAGACCAAGAAATAGGGCCTGAAAAGTGGGAGCAGATAGTCAGAAATGGGGATAAAGAAACAAAGGATGGGGACAGAGAGATGGAATAGGCAGGGTAAAGAAGAAGAAACAACAGAAATGAGGCAGGACTGTAGGGAGAGAGAGAGATGGGGACAGAGAGTGATTGGGGTCAGAGACAGCTACATAAAAGATGGGGACAGAGAGAGGCACAGATGTTAACAGTGAAACATATAGGGAGGGAGGGACTGGAATTAGGAAGACAAAAGGAGGGAGTGACTGGGATTAGGTAGACAAAGGTAGAAATGGTGATGAGGAGAAAGAGGTTGATAATATAGAGGCTAACATTTTTGAGTGTTATGTCTGAGGCATGGTTCTATAGGCTGTACATATGTTAGCTCATTTAATACTCATGGTAACACTGTGAAGCAAGTACTGCTGCCAGCCCTATTTTATAGATGAGAACACTGTGGCATGGCAAGTCAGTGGCACTATGGGATTGGAATACAAACAATCTAGCACCAGGGACCATACTCTTCACTACTATGTCAGTGACAGAGATTGAGACAGGGAGCTGGGAGTAAGAGAGCAAACAGATGAGACACACATAGGAACAGAGAGATGGAGACAAGAGACAGGCACACGAGGAGAGCCACCCAACAACAAAGATGGTAACAGAGATAGAAAAGGGGTGATAAGAGAGATGAGGAGCAAATCAAATAGGGAAACAAAGGCAAGAAGACCAACAGGGTTGTGTGTGTGTGTGTGTGTGTGTGTGTGTGTGTGTGTGAGACAGAAACAGAGACAAAGAATGTAAATGTTGGGGGTGGGAGATGAAGACAGGGATTGGAACACAAGGTTGAGAATAGAGGAAAATAGGTGGGGAAGAGAGACATGAATGCAGCAACACAAATAGAAAGATGAGGACCAGGGGGCAGAGATAATTAAGTAGGGACAGAGTAATGGAGACAGAAGGGCAGACAGAAAAGAGGCCAAGGAGTCAAAGGAAATGGAAAGAGAAACAGAAAAGAAGAAATTCTGGAATTCACAGACATTCAGAAGCACATTGTAGAGCAATGTAATGTTATATATGTGAGGATGGAGACACTAAGCAAAATGAGAACCACAAGTTAGATGAAGACAGGATGGAGATGAGGTGACCCCCAACATAGGCAATATAGACAGAGAACAAGGGCAAGAGGGGGAGAGAGATTGAGAAAGAATAGGAGAGACTGGAATAACAAACCACCAGAGAGATGTAAACAGAAAGACAAGAGAAAGCAAAGTAGGGGGGAGGGTGCCTGAGGTAATGATAGTGATAGTGAACTATAGGGAAGAGAGAGTAAAAAATAAAGGAGAAATGGAGACAAAAGGTGAAGTCATTTTGATCCAACAGCCATTCACAAGTCTCTCAGATAGATCAGGGCTGGTAATGGACTGTGAATGCAGGAAGGCAGGGCCCTGGCCTTTGGTGTTCACTACTGTATCCTACACCCACAATATAGTCCCAATCATGTGGCAGGTTACTGTTTATTAAGCATTAGGTACTGGGGACTATGCATGTGTTGCATGGATTATGTTATCGAATCTTCACAACTCTGATTATAGTAGGAATTATTATTATCATCTCCAGTTTAAAGATGGGGAAACTGAGACTCAGAGTGATGAGTAACTTGTCCAAGGCTACACAGAGGAGCTAAGAGTGAAGCCCCAGCTTGGACCAATGGTGAGTGTATTATGAACCAAGAATTACAATAAATCCTGTCCGTCTGTGCAGTTGAGGTGCAAAAACACAAATTCCAGTCTGTGTGACTCCAAGGCATACATGTTCAACCACCAAGCCATGCTGCTCCAGTGTAGACTTGCTGACAGACTGGTGGAGGAGTACTTGGCCAAGGTAAGTGTGTCCTGATTCCTTACCTTCTGGAGCTCCCAGTATCTAGTAAAGGAGGCTGACATGGCTGAGAAAGACTGGGAAAAGTCCTGTGGATGGCAGGAATTCTCTCCCTGTGGGAGAACCTAAGCCTGGGAAAATCAGAGAATGCTTCCAGAAGGAGGAGATATTCCAAAGAGACCAGAGGCAGACTTACATCAACATCAGTGAAGCTTCAAGGTCCCTCATTTACAAATGTCCCTTTCAAGCCCCTGGTTAACAATAAGTAAAAAATCAGAGTACTGAAAATTTGTCACTCTACAAGAAAATTGAAATGCCTTTATGTCTTACAGGTCATATATGAAAGAAACTAAACAGAGGTCTCCTCAAATTTGGCCACAGTCCTAAAAATGTACATTATTGTAAAGCTGAAATGTTTCTAAACTATCAATAGTAAAAAAATAAATTTCCATCAACCATGCTACTAAGACTAATGAATATTTCTATTCTCTCTGTAGAAAATGACCTTGCCTCATGCTTGAACATCAGGAATTGTTACAGGGCCCACATCTTCCTGCCACTGAATCTCTAAACCTCCCAGTATCTGCATTCATCCTTGTTTCCTTGCTTCCGGTTACAGTGAGGGGCCTGAGGACCTCTCCTCTCTCAGGCCTTGTGCTCCAAAGCTCTCCTGTCCCTTGCATTTACTCTGTTTCTCTTCTGTATTGTCATCCTCTCCCTCTCTCTCTGGATCATTCCCAGCAGCAAACAAGCATAGGCTAGAATCTCCCAGCAGCAAACAAGCATAGGCTAGAATCTCCCATCTTTAAAGAATTCATTCTTTGACACTCCTCCTACCATCACCTTATCTCTCTGGGTTCTGTTCCCATTCACAGCCAAGTTTCTCAAGGGAATTTCCTACACCTAGCTCTATCTCAGAAGGGTGGGGAGGGGGGGTGTTCTGTTCCCTCTGACTTCAGGGAAGTCATAATCTACACTGTAACAATTTACAGTTTGCACTCACACTAGTACTCTCTCCAACTATTCCTGGTTTCTAAGTTAATATTTTTTTGTTTTTCATAATATATATTATAAATTTTAGAATATACATAATCTGTACAGTTTGAATAAATAAAACAATGCCGGTGCACCTGTCACCCAGCTTCAAAACCAGATAGTTTCTGAATGATGAAAACCCCTATGTAGCTTTTCCTAGTCACATCTCCTTGCCATTCCTGAGGTAAACACTGTCCTGAATTTTTCATTTTCATTCTTTGCTTTTCTATATGGTTTTACAACATATGACTGTATCCATATATTGGGTAATTTTGCATGTTTTTCAACTTTTATAAACATATTCTTTCATGACTTTTTTGAACCAGCGTTAGGTTTCCTGAGTTTCATTCATGCTGATGTAGCTAGAGTTCATTCAGTTTTTGTTTCGTTATAGTATTCCATCATATAAATATGTCTCAGTTTATTCATGCCATGCTCTTGTTTCAGTTTCTTGCTGTTTACAAACAGGCTTTGGTGCGCATTCTTGTAGTGTCTCCCCTTATACATGTGCAAGGATTTCTCTAGGGGAACATTTCTCAAACTTTTGGTACAGGACTTCCTTTACATTCTTAAAAATCACTGCAGACCCCAAAGAGCTTTGGTGTTTGTGGGTTTATATCAAGTTATACTGAATGCATTAGAAATTAAAAGTGAGAAAACTTAGATATACTAATTTTAAAATAAAAATGATAAACTAATTATATGTAACAACACATTTTTATGAAAAATAACTATTTTCCAAAACAAGAAGAATTTAGGGAGAAGAGTGACATTATTTTACATTTTTGCAAATCTCTTTACAGTATGGCTTAATAGAAGACAGCTGGATCCGCATATCTGCTTCTGCATTCAATCTGTTGTGCTGTTACACGTCATGTAGCCTCTGGAAAGCTCCACTCCACATTCTTGAGAGAATGAGAGTAAAAGTAGCAAATAACACCTTATGAGTCTTATGGTGTGGGCTCTCTCCCAACCCCTGTCCCCAGCATCCCCAGACCATACTGAGAACCACTGCTCTGGGATATATATCTAAAATTGCTGGGTCATAGAATATGTGCATCATTCAGCTTTACTAGAAAATGTCCAACTTTTTCTAGAGTTGATTGTACCACTTTATCCCCACACACACACTTTCCATCCATCCTTGTATTTACCCGCACCACCCCTCCAAATCTAGTTCTATCCAGATCACTACGACAATCCATTGTTGCCATATCCAACTGACCCTTCCAAACCATCATCTTAGTTGACTTCTCAGCACTCTTGAAACACATCCCCAACACACCCCTGATTATGTCCCTATTTCTTCACCACTTTTCTTAGTCTCTTTACCAGCCTCTGAAGTTGGAGTTCCTTGGAGCTCAGTCAGGGGTCCTCTTCCTTTCTCTCTGCTCTGTTTCCAATTACCTGCTTGACTTCTCCACTTGGCTATTTCAAGGGCATGGAGAACTGAACTCTTGATCTTCCTCTGAAAAGCTATTCCTCTTTTGTCTTCCTCATTTCAGTGAATGGCCTGGGCCCAATATCAGACCCCTTGCCTCTCCTTTCCACCCCACACCACCACACCAAGCCCTTTCAATTCTAAATATCTCTCAAATCTGTGTGCCTTTCTTCATCTCCACCACTACCATCTTAGTCCACTCACCATTATCTCTGACTGCCCTAGGCTCCTAATCTTGCCAATTTTCAATCCAATCCACAGCAGGCAAAGTAATCCTTTTTAAACATTAACTATGCCATGTCAATCCCAAATTTAAAACCTTTCAATGTAGTGTATTTCAGTATTTGGGCCATGTGAAGTATCTACAAAAAGGGACACTATTTCATCTTGATGCAGTACATATGTGATAAAACTGAAACAAAAGTTTCATGGAACATACCCTTCTTTCAGGATCCTATGATACATTCTGATACTTTCTGTTCTTTTCTCAAATTGATTTCAGTACCTTCTGTAGTTCGACCCACATTTAAAAGCACTGTTTGAACACCTTTCCATTGCTCATAGACTAAGAGCGATTCTTACCATGGCCTGTAAAGCTCTACATAAAGGCCTCTAAAGCTCCAGCCTACTTCTTCAACCTCATTTCCCTCCCATCTTGCCTTCAGCTCCCTATGTTCTAGCCACACTGGCCTTCCTGCAGTTCTTAAATACTCCATTTCTCTTTCTTCTCAGACCCTTCCCACTTTCTGTGCCATCTTCCTGGAATACTTTTGCCTTCACTCATCTGCCAACTTCCACTCCTTAGCATCTCAACTTAAATATCAGGCCTTGTCTGACCCCCTCAGGCTAAATTTCCCCTACTCATTATTCTCCTTCCTGTCACCCTCATCTGTCTCTTTGTAGCCTTATCAAATTTGTAATCTTGTGTGTCAATGTGTTGTAATTATGTTTGTTTACATCACATCCTCTCCAGCACCAGACCTTCATGGTCTTATTCGTGTCTGTCTGCTTCACTACTGCATGACTGGTGCCTCACATGGTACCTGGGCCGTTAGTGTGTACTCAAAAGACATTCATCAAATGAGCAAAGATCTGAAGAACAAATGAAGCAGAATTGGGAAATGAGAGTTTCACACAGAGGCAGCAGCATATGCAAATACTCAGAAGCCAGAGAGGCTAAGGAAGGGTCTAAGAATTTCAGCTTTAACTCAAACATGGGGTCCAGAAAGGCTGGCAGGGGCCAAATCATGAAGGGCCTAGCTTAACCTTCCCTGTTGAAGAAGGCACGTTTCCTTCTGAGCCAGTAGGGACTCACTGAAGGGTTCCAGACATGAGAGTGATAAGAGATTTGATTTACCTTTTCAAGAAATCACACTTCTCACAGCATAAACAATAGATTCCAGGGAGCAAGACTGAAACAGAGAGGCTGTGACAGTATTACAGGTTAGAAATGGTGCTGGTCTAGACTAGGGTAGTGGCAGCAGAAATGAAGAGAGAACAAATAAATTGGGGAGGTAAAAATGACAGGACTTGGTGATGGCATGGGGTTGGAGTCAGGGGTAGCTCAGATTTTTGCTTTGGGGTCATTCACGAAGGTAAGGTGCAAAGAAGAACAAATAGGCTGAAAGGAGGATGCCTTGAGGTAGGGAGAAGCTGAGATTTTAGGTGGTCTAAAGTATTCAGGTAGAGCTGTTTTAGTAGCTAGTTGGATGCAGGGGTCAAGAGAAATGTTTGGATGTGAAGTATCAATTTGGTAGTTGTCAGCAAAGAGATGATAATTGAAGCCATGGGAGAGAAGATGAGAGCACAGGCCAAAGCCCTAAAAGAGCACCAACATTTAAGTGTTGGGCAAAGAGAAGCCTGAAAAGTAAAGATGAGTGACCAAGACACTAGGGGAAAAATGAGAATGTGGTGTCCTGGAAGTAGTTTCAGAAGGAGGGTGTGGTCACCAATGCCAAATGCTACGACAGAGTCAAGTAGGAAAACTTTTTAAAAGATTCTATTGGATTTTGTCACACAGTCCATGGCAGACCTTGATAAGAGAGCAGTATCAGACAAGTAGTGGAGGCAGACTGGAGTGGGTTGAAAGATATGTGGGAAGTGGGAGAATTAAGACAGTTCCACGTAGGTGACTCTTTTGAGCAGTTCATAGAGAAGAGGAGAGAGGGAGACTTCTTGGTAATTGTTTTTAGATGGAAGAGACCAGAATATGTTTAGATGCTAAAGGGAAGGAACAAGGAACCAACTCAGGGTTAGTGGCAAGAAATCAAGATCTTCGTTTTTGGTGACTTCTTTGACTCTGTGAAGTTGGAGTAGGGTCATCCGCTGAAGGTGAGGGGTCAGATGGAGAAGTTGGGAGTTGGAAGAGAAGGGAGGTTTGGTATGGCTGCTGTGGAGCATGGGAGAGAGCTGCCCAGGGACAGAGTTGTGGGTCAGCAGTGAGGGCTTGGTAGAAGCTGGGGACCTTGAGTTTATAGTTACACAAATACTATAAATAGGGTTGAATAGTTTTCTCCAGCAGCGTTTAGCAACCTGGTCACAGGTATGGAAAAGGCAAACAGGTGGACTGATCCAAGGTTGGAATGTCAGGCAGATCTAACAGTCGTGGGAACTGAAGTTATTGGCAAGAGAGTGATGAAGTGAAGGACCATAAGGTCTGGTCTGAACAGAGTCAAGAAGATCAAAGATAAATCCTCTATGAGCCAAGCCCTTAGGGAAACTCTGGAACAAGTGGAAAGGCTTCTGTAAAAAAGAAAGATTGAAGAACAAGAAAAAGAAGATCTTGGACGTGACAGAAAGGCAGATTTGGGAGGATGAGTCCAGAGACTTGCCTGTGTGGAACCATGGAATGAAGGGGAAGGCAGGATGAGGGTGAAATTTTAAGGGGAAGAAGTAGGGCCTTTAGGGCGGTCTCAGGGAGAAGTGAGGAGGGCCCGGGTGAGGGGGCGTGGCCAAGCGCAAATCCCGGGCAAGGGGGCGGGGCCCGGGCAACTGGGTCCCAACGCCGCCGCCGGTTCTGAGACTGCCTCAGCTACGGCTCCCGCCTCTCCAACCCCCTCCCCGGGCTCCTTCCCCCACGCCGCTGCGGTGACCCAGGCCAAGGCTGGGGAGGCCGGTGGAGCAGGGTCCAGGCTGTTCTTCTGCCCCTGCAGCTGAAGCTTCGCCCTGAGGGATTGACCGAGGGCGAGCCCCGCAACCTCAGCGCGCCGCGCACTCGCGCGCCGTCCGCCACCACCGTCCTTCTCCTTCTCCCTCCCCTCCCCTCCCCTATCCTCTCCTCCTCTCCTCCCCTCCTCTCCCCTCCGCCCCACAGCCTCCGCTGCGGCGGGAGGAAGAACCCTTTTCGACCAGCCCGGAGAGCACAGACCGATTCCCATTAGGGGAGAAAGAGACCCCACGCTTCAAACATACCGACCTCTCGCCCCGGATCCACGGGAAGTAGCTTGCTGCTTACTGGAGAACCCACGCCCAGCGCAGCCCTCCGACCTTCACCCAGCGGCTGCCGCATAGACAGCGCTCCCCAGCGGGCCTCCGGCCTTGCCGTGCCCACTCCCCGCGCGGGGCCGGGCCGGCGATGCCTGGCACAGCAGAGGCGGTGGCCGCGGCTGCTGCTGGTACTGCCACTGCTGGCACGGCTGCTGGCCCGGGCCGGGGGCTCGAGTCTCCGCAGTGGCGCTGAGCCCGCAGCCCCGCCCCCCGAGCCTGAGGCCGCTGCTCCGCCGGGCGCCGGCCTCCTCCGCCCGCGCCTCCGCCCCAGGAGCTGGAGCCAAGCGGGGAGCCCGGGCCCCGCGCCCAGGCCGGGACCATGCATGGCCACCGAGCCCCGGGGGGCGCCGGGTCTTCCGAGCCCGAACTCCCGACTGAGAGCCCCCCTGGCGCCGCTCCACCGGCCTGTGCAGACTGGGACCCTGGAGCCTCGGAGCTCGGACTGCCAGTCCCCAGGGGTTCAGGCTCAGCTCTCGGCGGCCCCCTGGATCCCCATTTTGCCGGACCCTCGGACGCCAGCCTGAGCGCTGCTCCTGGCTCCCGGTTCTTGCCTTGTGGCCCCAGTCCACAGCACCACCGGGCCCTGCGCTTCTCCTACCACCTGGATGGCTCGCAGCCCCGGCCTGGTGAGTGATCGAGAGGGCTTGGGAGCTCGGGCCTCGGGGCCTGGTCCTGCGAGTGGGTTCTTGTTCTCGGGCCCTGTAAGCCCCACCTCGGGACTGGCCTGCTCACCCTGGCCCTTTGAGTTTTTTCAACCCCCAACCCCTTCCCTCGCGCCTCCACCATCCATCTAGTCATTTCAACTTCTGTCTCCCCCTCCTCTCTCTGTCCCCTCTGCCCCCTCAACTCCGCAAACCTCCTTCTCTGAGGCTAATGGGAGAGGGAGCACTCCACAAAAAAGAAGCACAATTGCAAAGCAGTAGGGGAATTTGGTTGGGGGAATGGGGTTTATCTGGGGAATAGGAGAGAAGAAGGTGTCTCTCCTTTGCCAGGTGCCTACATTGTGCCAGGCACTGGACTGTATGCTTTACATGAGTTCTCATTTCATATTCAAGAACCTCCTGTGAAGTAGCATCATTAGCCCCATTTTGTAGGGGAGGAAATTGAGGCTCAGAGAAGTTAAGTAATTTGCCCCAGGTCACACAGCTAGTATGGAGCCAAACCAGATCTATTTGAGTCCAAAATCTGTGGTCATTCTGCTTCCGCAAACAGAGGTTGGAGACCATGAAATGCCAAGCCTTCTGCTTATGTGATTTTCTTGTGTACTGTTCAGCAGCTCTAGAGTATGAATGGGGGTGGGGGGTAGAGGGATGGTGGATTGATACAAGGTTGGGGTTTTGCCAGGTGTGTGTGGCAGGAGGACAAGGGAAGGAGGAGAAGTAGAAGATGCTGATGAGAAAGAGGTGGAAGAGGTGGGCCTTGAAGAGGTCAAGCTGGAGGGAAGGGCTGGAGGGGCTGGTAGGTTGGGAAACAGCAGAAAGGTGGGGTGTGTGGGGCAGAAGCCAGTTGTAGTAGAGCTGGAGAGGTGAAGGGCTACAAGGTGTTTATGAAGAGAAATCAGGATGCTTGAACTTGGATTTGCAGAGGGGGAGCAGCTCCAGGTCAGGCTGGGACCACAGACCACTGCCTGGAGAGGCTTTTACACTGCACAGACCTTAGTGTCTGGGAAATCCAGGAGGGCCTCCCCCATCTGGGGACATCCCCATATGGACCTGAGCCCAGGAGCCACCGAAGAAGAGCAGTGTATGTCTGCTCTGCCTTCCAGTGGACAACACTGATGGAGCTGTTGAGCCTCTGGGGCCCCTCAAGGCTCACATCCTAGGTTCCACAGGTCTTTGAGACCATGGCTCAGCACCAGGTAGCAGTAGTGAAGCATAAAGGGCAGGCAAGGTGTGTCTCTTGCTGCTGTTGTGACCTTGGGCTAATCATGGAACTTCTGGGAGTTTTTAGGGCTCCCTCAGCGTAGGCTCAAGATATCCATCCGACAACAAGCCTTTAGTGCCCAGCCCTGCATATTGCTCCTACTGGCTTGTCAAACTCCCCTTGACAGACACTGTGGAACAGGCTACTCACACACTTTACTACAACACCTTCCTTCAGATCCCAAAACATGCCATATATAGTACTTCCACCTCAGGACCTTTGTATCTGCTCTCCCTCTGCCTGGCAGCTCTTCCCTGTGCTCTCCACCTGGCTTGTTCCTCATCTTTCAGGTCTTAGTTCAGATGTCATTTCCTCCAGGAGACCTTCCCTCACCACATTAGGTAGGGCCACTTAGTCTCCATCACAGTTGCCTGTGCTTTTCCATCCTTGGACTTGGTATAGTCTGAAATTATCTTACTGTATGTGTTTATTTCTTTATTGCCCTTCATCCTTCACTAGAATGTGAGCTCTATGAGGGCAAGGAGATTGTATCTGTTTTGTTCACTTTTGTATCCCTAGCAACTAGCACAGTGCCTAGCATATACAAGGTGCTCAAGAAATCCTTGTTGAACAAATACCTGAACAGATATGAAGGGAACACATAGTAGGCCCTCGGGAATATTGTATGAGAGAAGGACAACAGAATTCCTGCCCTCCAGTTACTCTTGGTCTGGGAGTCAGTAACTGGAAGCCGCTAGACCCCTGGTTTCTGGCCTCTGATCAATACCAATGCCAGAGTCAGAGTTGCCCTCCCACTCCACTAGTCCTTCCAAATTACTGATTACAGTAATCAGTACTCATCGTGAACCTCTCCCCTCCTCCCCCCAAAAAGCAACAAAGTTCCCAGGACCCCTTTTTCCCAATGAAGCCATGCCTCTGTAATTGGTGGGTGTCTTTTTTTTTTTTTTAGCTCCAAGATGAGGATTGAGAATAAGGAGGGTGTCCGGGAAGACCTGGCCTTCCTTCCAACCATTCCTTTCTGTCTTACTGGGTGACCCCGACTGACTACCCTTTTCTGAGTCTCAGTTTCCTCATCTAGAGAATGCCATGAAGAGTGTATGAGATACTGATTGCAAAGCCTGCAGAATGAAATGAAATTAAAAAATAAAATAAAAAGAGAAAAACCTTCTGAAGAAGAGATGGAGGAATTACTTAGGTCCTGGCAAGGTGGGCACTGGGCCATATGATTCACAGCAGCATGGGGTATGAGAGGCCCGCCTCCCCCACTGCCCAGCCAGCCCAGGGGAAGGCACAAGTAACTTGTTTCTCTCTCCACAGGACTTGTCTATAATTGGCCCAAAGAGGGCCAGGTTGGTGGTTGTAGGGTTGTGTGTGTGTGCAGAGGTGCTGAGGGAGAGAAGAATCCTTAGCTTCAGTTAAAGGGTTGAAATGTTTTAGTCCACATGTTCAGATTTCTGTATGCCAGGCATACTTCCTCCCTCAGACTGCTTAGGCCGTTACTGAATGACCATCATTTGGGGCCAGTGGTCCATTCTGGGAGAGGAGAAGGGCAGGGGAGTGGGAACCTTTTTAAAATAATAGTTTCCTATGAAAATTGAATTGCTTCAAAGTGCTTTCTCTTTTACTCTAATTCTTGGTAGGGGGAGGGGCAATTGTTTTTTGTGCCCATTTCCCAGGCTGATAAAACCTAAGGCCTCATTGGGTTACTGACGTAACCCAGTAGGATGCCAAAGAGGGCTTTGAGAGAGTGGTAAAGGATTCCCAGGTGTAAGTTTGCTCATAAAGATTTGGGGGAACCTTTCCCTATTCCTCAGAGTTGAGGCCTAGAATATCCTTCTACATGATGGGTAGGGAATAGCTTGGGTCTTGACACCTATCTCAGTTGAAAGAGTTGCACCTGATGTTAAAGCCTTTTCAGGGGTAGTGGAAGGACTGAGCCAATGAGGTGGGCAACAGGGTGGGCTGCCTTTTTCTGATTTCGAGCCTGGGACATCATTAGAGACTTCAAGAGTTAGAATTGGAGCTGGCAAGGTCCCTGGACACTGTCAGTTCTGGATTTCCCAAACTGGGTGAACATCAGAATCCCTTGTTGACTTTGAAAAAAAAAAGTATGATTCCCAAACTCTACCTCAGAGTTCCAGAATCTTGGGGTTGCAACCCAGGAATCAACTTTCAGACTTTCCCAGGTGATTCTGATGCATAGCCTAGAGTGGGAACCACGTTTTACTTGGGCAGTAAAAGCTCAGAGAGGCAGTTTAGCAGTGTCCCAACAGTGAGTTAGCATCACTAGAGCCAGAAGAAAGCATCAGCCTCCCTCTGAGGCCTTCTGAAGGGTCCTGTGTGGGCCTCCCTCACTCCCAACCCAAAAGGGAGGCATGAGATCTAAGCTAAAGGGAATGAGTCAACTCCTCACCTGCATACACACAAACACTGGCTGCCTCAATTTGCTTTCTATGCCCACCTCTCGTGAACTACTGCCATTTGGCAATTTAAGCTAGAAGGCAGTTGCAGTTGTGAGACTAGGCAGAGGAAACCGTGGTCTCAGGAGCACCCAGCACAGGGCCTGGTCTAAAGAAAGGGCTGTAGCAGGGTGACAGTAAGGTATGTAGAGCTAGGAGGAACATGGAGGGCAGTTCATGTAGAAAGTTCTATGGGAGCAAAGGCACTGAGACATGGGGCATCCCGGGGATTGGAGCAGACACTGGTAGGAGTGGAGAGGTAAGGCTCGCAAAGGGTCTTTATCTGGGTGGCAGAGTGGCACCATTGAAGGTTTTATTGGAATGATGTGCTAGATGTGGGTGTTTGAGAGATCCCCATAGGTACATGTGGAGAGCAGCCGGTAGATTTCCATAGCTGCATGTGGAGAGTGGCTCAGGACTGGAAGCAGGGAGATGGCAGGAAGGGGTTGCAGTCATCCCAGTGAGAGGTAATAGTAGCTTGGGTTAAAGCAGTGGCAGGCAAAGAGGGTAAGATCCGAGATATTTAGGTGCTAACATGGACAGGCCTTGGTGGTGGCTTGGATGTAGATGCCGTGGAAGAAGGAAAAGTCCTAGATGATTCTGGGCTGTTTTCTGAAACCAACTGCAGTGACCTGGTGGATGGTGGTGGAGCAATCTACATGCAAGAGAAGGAGTAAGACTGGGGGAAGATACTGAATTGTGTTCAGGACATGTTGAGTTTGAGAGGCTGGGGGGACATCCAGGTGGAGGTAGCCAACAGGAATTTGAATGTAGGGTTGGAAAATTCAGAGAGGTCTGGGCCAGAGGTATTTGTGAATTCTCACCACTAACACATACCACAAACCACATGGCGGCTCGTGGGGAGAGTGTGCATGGTTTTAGGGGTGAGTCTCATTCTTGAAGACATAAATAGTGAGGTCAGCAGAGTCACACTCACTCGCTTAGGTGGATCATTTATTACCTGCCCAAAATGGGCCTTAGAAATGCCTCTGGGGAGGGGGTGGGGGAAGAGCAGTTTTGAAGGCATATTTGCATAAAGCTGAGACCCATTTCACATACACCCAGGGTAGTGGCTATTGTAAAGAACTGAGGGAGTATTAGTGAAAAGCAAATAAAACTGATAAAATAAATTCCTCTGGCTCCCTCCATGTTCTCCCTGTGGAGGCCAACCTAAGAGGCCATAGAGAGAGATTGCTCATAGAAAGGAGAAGAGGAGGTTCAGAGCCGGAGGGGCTAGTTGGCTCTGCTGGGGATTTTTATAGAGAGTAGCAGTTTGGTATTCCAGGGGAGTATCTAGGAAAAGGCCCAGTTTGGTTCCTAGTTAGCTGGCGCCTTCCAAACAAATACAACAATATGTGAAGACTGTGGGTAGCTGGGAAAGGGACTTCCCCAGACAGGAGTAAATAAATTAAAGATGCAGATGGTTGGCACCCCCATTCCTAGGCCCTTTCAGTTACCTCTGTCCTGAAGGAGGGCCCAACTGGGGCTACCTGCTCCCTCAAAGGTGAATGGCAGCTAATAGTGCCCCAGACAGACATCAACCATGACTTTCTGGGGGCCAGTTAGCTAAATGCCTTAGGCAGATGTAGAGCTGGCCAGACGCTGTCTGGGTGGGGCTAGGACCTGTCTGGAACGAGGGCAGGAAGTGCAGTCTGCCATTGGTCACCCCCACAGTTAACTTCCCTCATCTGGAGAAAGCAGGCATCCTTGGAGCAGTGAGTTCAGCCTCTCTGGGCTCCAATACCTAGTTCCTTGGACCTGGCAGGCATCCCACCTCCAAAGGGTGCCTCATAACACATGCAGGGCTGGAGATGAGGATACAGGGCAGTAGCCAAAGGAACCCCAGCACCCCTGGCTCTGCCATTTGTTCATTATGCCATCCTGGCTTCCCTTCTGCTCTCAGGGCCTTAGTTTCCCCATTTGTAACATGTGGACCTGGTCATTGCATTTGTCTGGAATATAATAGAGCATGAATAAATACTTGGTGAGCAGATAAGGGGGAGTGAAAGAGAAGAGAAATAAGGGTTTCTTTATTCAACAAATGTTTATTGAGGACCTGCTATGTGCTTGGCCCTGTGAGAGGTGCTTGACATACATGAAAAGATTCCAAGCACAGATTCTGCAGGAACATATGAAGAGGGGGCAGGCAGGGAAAAAAGGACACTTGAGTTGAGACCTAAAGGATAAATAGGAGTCCAGAGGTAAGGAGAAGCGGAAAAGCCTTTCAGGCCATGGGAACAACATGTGTCAAAGCCCCAGGCTGAAGAGAACACTTTCGAGGAACAGACAAGAGGCCATTGTGGCTGGAGGGTGGGGGTAGGGAAACATTTGTGAGCTGGGCCTTACTCATCCTCCTGCTCAGGAGCTCGGAGTTCACCTCGGGAGGCAAGGGGAGCCCTTCACAGGGCTGCCGGGATGGAAGGGGACTGTGTTTTCACTAGTCGTGGCTGGAAAATGCCTTATAGAGGGCCCTGAGAATAGGAGAGAAACCAGTTAGGAAGCTGGAGTGGGGAAAAAAGTGTATGGATGCTAGAGCTACTATGAAGTTGAATCTGCAGGACTTCGGGTCCAGGGGCCTGTGTGAATTGAGGGAGAGGGAGGAGTCATGGAGAAAGCTCAGCCTCTGGCTTGAGGAACTGGATGGATGGAGGTGCCATTACTGGGATGGAGAAGGCAGAAGGAGGAGCTACAAGGGTCCGAGGGAAGTGTGTGGTTTAGGATGCACCGCCTCTGAGGAGCCCAAGACAGGATATCTAGGTGGCAGTGTGCTGTAGGCATGAGTTGTGCCCATATGGGCTCCAGAGTAAAGGCAGGAAGGTGAAGGGCACAGGAGTGTGGCTGAGACCCAGAGAGGAAACAGAAGGCTCTGCCCAGTGCTGGCAGTTTTCAGCCGTCCTTGGCACTTCCCCATGGCCCATGCATGGAAAGGGTTAAGTCACAGAGGGAAGGCGCCTGTAGAAACTGGGAATGGCAGGGTTGGTCCCAAGGAACTATAGCACAGAAGCTTGCTAGGCTCTGCCCAGCTACTACCCATGCTGCTGTCTTCTGCTGCTGCCTTCACCTTCCCTGCTCCCCCTCCAGCTTCCCTGGCCCTCCTAGGCCAGGCCTCCCTGCCTAATTCATTCCAGGTGTAGACAACCCCTCCCCCACCTTGGGGCTGTGGAGAAGGGGGCAGGGAAGGTGTGGGTCTCTCTCACTGTGCATCTCTTAGGAGCTCTAGTCTGCAGGTCTCACTGACTCCTTCTGTCTCCTGAGAATTCCTTCAGGGATCTCTGGGCCCCATGTCCCTGGCAGGGTCAGGCAGTGGTGAGAGCCCACCAGACCTAGTTCTACCACTTTCTAGGTTCATGTGGCCTTGGACAAGTCACCTCATCTCTCTGAGCCTCATTTTTTCTAATCTATGAAATGCGGTTACCATCTGCATCTCCTATCGCAGTTACAAGAATTAAAGGCCACAGATAAAGCCCACAGCACTCTGCATGGCACATTGTAGCCATGTTCAACAAAGGGCCCTGGACTGACCTTTTTGTCCCTGACGCTTTGTCTCTCTGTGCCTATATCCCCCACTGTCTCTGTCTCTCTTCTGATTTGCCCCCCTTTTTCTTTCTCCCTCTCTAGCTGTCCTGTTCTCTGGGTCTCGGTACTTTTCCTGTCTTCTCCCTCCTTGTCTTTGTCCTAGTCTCTCTCTGTCTTTTTCCCTCATAATCTCTCCATGTTGCCAACTCAGTTTTACCAGGGCTCTGGCAAGGAGACAGGGGAGATGCGTGGGTGTTGTTGTCCCTGGGGTCACACACAGCAGGGTCAGAAGGGCCTTCCCTAGTGGCTTTGTCCTCACTGGGAGGGAAATCCCAGGCCAGCGTGGCAGCCCCAGCACCGGGTAATTACTGCCCCCTGTGCTCCCAGCTGCAGCTCCACTCCCTTCCCTTCCTGTCCTCTGAAATCCCTAACCACTCCCAGAGGGTGGAGCTACCACCCCCATCCTTTTCCAGCCTCAGGTCCAGAGACACAGGGCAGAGGTGGCCAGGCCCTCACAGCACTCAAGCCACTGGAAGACGGATGGGCTGCCTGTCCTCCCATGTGGCTGTGTGGTTTGTGTGTGTGTGAGCATGCATACATGTGCTCATGTGCCTGCCTGCCTGTGCTTTGTCCCCACAGGTCTGTTTTGTTTATACCTTAATGTTCTTTTTTCTGTATATCTGTGTGCATGTTTAACTATGTGTCTGTATATATCCATATATATGTGTGTGTGTTTGTGTCTGTCTCCTTGAGTCTGTATACGTAGTTGTATTCCTGTATGCCTGGTTGTGTGTCACCATGGTTCTAAGCCCCTGGGGGGTTCTAGATGTTTCTGTGGGGGGGGGGTCTCCATATGTAGATCTTGTGTGTGTGTATTTGGGTCTGTCTGTCTTTCTCCGTATACCCTCTGTGGGTCTGTATCTTGGTAGTGGTGGTTGTTGTGGGAGGGGGTTGCCTGCCTGTCTTTTGGCTCTTCTTGCCTCTTCTTCCTGCTCTGGAGCCTTCTTGCAAACCCAGGACTCTGTTCACTGTGCCCTCAAACACACTCTTCCTCTCTGCATTCCAGATACCCCAACTTTGCTCACTTTTCTTCCCTCACCTGGAGAACTCTGCCCAGTCCGTCTATACATGAAAACACACACCCCATTCTGGACATCCTAAACCACCTCCTTTAGAAAGTCTTCTCCTTTCCCCACTCCTAATGTGAATTCTTTCCCAACTCAGCAAACACTGAGGATGTGCTCTGTCACTCTCGACACAGACACACTTGGGATCTAGTCCCAGCTTAACCACTTCTAGCTGTGTATCCTCAGGCAAGTTATTTTGCTTCTCTGTGCTTCAGTTTCCTCATCTGTGAAATAGAGCTAATAGCACACAGGGTTGTTAGGAGGGTGCCATACAAGAAAGCATCAACAAAGTGCCTGGCCCAGAGTAGGTGCTCAACAAACAGTTGAATCCACATACTTTATATCCTCCACTAAAAACCTTTGAGTTCCAGAGTGTTCTGAAAGTTCTTAGAATCCCTGTCTTCTCTAGATGTCATACGCAGGACAGAATATGAACTGGACCAGACAGAACAAAAGGCAGATTCTAGTTCAGGGAACTGCTGTTAAGTATTGCCTGAGCTGGCTCCCTGGGCTTGCTCAGGCCCAAAGGAGATGGCCCCTTGCAGGGGGTGTGAAAGGGGACCTCCAAGACTGCTGCCCAAGAGCCAGAGCACACCAGATAGGCAGGAGGTAAGAGGCCAAGGTGGAAGGGGCCTTAAGGACCATCTAACTAAGGTATTGCAAAGTGATGGCCCACAAGTTGAATTTGACTCACAAGTTTTATTTGGCCTACTCACTGTTTTTAAAATTAGGAGATTTCACATAAAAGTCTGGATTTCTGATTCTCTTGAAATATTGGAAGATCAAAAATTACAGGGCCCCCTTATGCAAGGTGACAATTAGATAGAGGGGAGGAGCTACTGCCTTGCTTTAGGTGTGACGCGTATGCTCTCCAGTTTACCCCAGTCCTCATCATTCCCTATTAGACTTACACTGTCCCATATTACAGAAAGGTCCTCACTTGACACAAGAGTCCACACTTTACAGAAACATCCTTCACTTTACAGAAGGGGCATCACTTTACAAAAAAGTTCCTCCATTTTACAGAAAGTCTGCTATTTTGTCAGAGTCCTTCATTTACAGACAGGTCATCCATTTTACAAAAGAGTCTTTATAGCGCTAACTCTATTCACTTTACAGAATGTCCATCTTCTTTGAAGAAGACACCTCCATTTCTTCCCTTTAGAGAAGGGGCCTTCTTTTTATCAGAGACTCCATTTTACAGAAAGTTTCTCCATTTTGCGGGAGGGGACATTCTAGGAAGCTCCTTACTTGCCGGAATGTTTCCCACTTTCCAAAAGTGCCTTCACTCTGCAGAAGGTGCCTCAGTTTTTTTCTGCAGAGTCTTTACATTCAGGGAAGGAACTTTCTAGCTACCCACAGGGTTGCTGTAGACAGCTTCCCCCGCACTTCTCCCACTTGACAGAGCTTTGTGTTTGGACTCTAAGAACATCTGTCAGGCCAAGGAAGGCCTGGGTGCAGTCTGGCCACAAAAGTGGAGTGGGGCAGCTGGGCTGAACCTCACTTTCAAGAGGCAAGTGGGAAGAAGTGGGGGTAGCTACACCTTTATCCCCCCTTTCTTCTCAATCTGAGGGACTCCTTTTCCCCTCATGGAGCTGGCTTCCCAAAAGGCACTTTCTTATTTGCTGTTGTTCTTTTTTCTCCACTCCTCTGTTCCCTTTCACCATCCCACCCTCCAGGAATTCCAGCTGTCCCTGGGGCCTACCTCAGTATGGATCTGGGGGCTGTAGGGAGAAGCATGCATTGGGAGTCAGGAGGCCTGAGTACTGGGGCTAGCTTCTGCCTACTCAATCATCTCACCAGCTCCTCACAATGAGGAGCACACGTATATTCTTCCTATTTTGCAGATGGGGAAATTGGGGTCCAGAACTGTGAAGCAACTTCCCAGGTCACCAGGGAATTAATGGCTGAGGTCCAGTCTGGGCCCTATTAGCTGTCTTGAGATTAAGCCAAGGCTACAGCTCAGAGGAGGGAGAGGGGTTGCTGCTGGCCAGGGTGGGGGAAAACTGGGAGCTGAAATTCCCAGAAAGAGGTGAGAGAGAAGCAGGATCCAGATATAGTGGGAATGGGCATCTGGAGGAGTCTTTGTCCTCAAACTCATCTAGAGGGTAGACCTTCTCTGCCCATTAGCCTGGAACATGTGCTCAGGGCACCTGCCAAGCAGAGGCATGTAGCAATCAGAAACAATTTTTGGAATGATTCTGCTATTTCAGTAACAAAAAGCTGTCATGGGAAAATTCCAGACTCAGTTATACTTCTTGACACTTACTTTACTTTTACATGGTTTATATTTTGAATTTAATTTGAATGGGAGAATAGGGGAACATTGTCTTTCCTCTGCCATGCACCTCTAGCAGGACTTCCATCCTGATCTGAGGATTGGTCAAGGAGAGTAGGGCTGGATTCTTTGTTCATCTCTGGCTGGGTTTTCTCGTGTTTCTTAGTATGTCGATAGCTTTGTGTTGGGTTGCAGTGTGCAGCCTGCCAGTTTATGTATCTGTGTGCGTGTCTTTCTTTCATGTCTCTGTGGATGTGTGGTTCTGTTGACTTTCATGTTTAACCCACATTGCTCTGTGGGTCAGAGCACTGTGCTCTTTCCCTTCTCTGTCTCATGGACTCCCTAAAATCAGGGAACTGTGGTTCTTATCCTGTTTTCCAGACAAGGAAACTCGGGCTCAGACAGGTAGAGAGGCTTGCCCAGGGTCACACACCTAGCAAGTGGAGGTGTTGGGATTTAACCAGGGTTTGTGTGATTCCCGAACCAGCTATGAATGAACGTGCCTAAACACCTTAACCCAGGCAGTCTAAGTAAATGAGTGTGGTCACTCCACCATTTGGAATAGTCAAGTATGACAGGTCTTAAATTATTGACTTTGTTTTTTAATAAATAAGACCAAATTCAAGGTATCCCTGAAATAATGTCACTGTCATGAGCATTCAGGTGCCCACCGCAGAGAAACTGGATAGAGCCCACAGCTTGCCTGAGGCTTAAATGGACAGGAGTTTGGGGGGCCCTGTTTGCCAGGTAGAGGCTTTGTTCTGCCTCATTCACTAACAGCCCTCCTTGACTAAGTATGCTGGAATTCACCCCAAAAAAGTAGATTTGAATTTCAGATATATATACAACAAATAATTTTTTTAGCATAGCATAATAAATTTTTAGTGTAAGTATGCATGAGACATGCTTATACCAAGCAATTATTCATTGTTTATCTGAAATTCAAATTTAACTAGGCATCCTGTATTTTATCTGGCCACCCTGTCCCTGGCCTTTTCCTCTCCTGAGCTTCCACAGTCCTGACAGGCTGACCCTTTTGCTTTTCCTGAGCTGAATGAACTTAGATTTTCCTGAATGGGAGTCTCCTCGCTTTGAGATTGGGAGCCCCTGAGGGTCACAATCAAGACCTGACCTGCTGATGGCCTGTCCCCTCAGGATACACCCTGCCCTGACTTCCATAGCAGAGCTGGGGCAGCACCCAGGCACTGCTGGGGTGCCCAGGATGTGCTTCTCCTCAGTGATGGGACAGTGGTGGTTGCATGTGTGCACACTGTGCCATGCACGCTGCATTTGGACATGTGAAAACATCTCTGTGGCTCTCACTAGGTATTTGCCGGCTGTGCACAGTGTATGGCGTGTATGGCTGGGTACACTTTTACAGACGGTTATGAAATCTGGTGGTTTAAGCCTTTTGTGTGTGTGGGGGTGGGAGGTGAAGCCTTTGGTGGCTTCTGCTCTAATGGACACTGGGGGCTCTCGTAAACCGAGCAGTGGAGGGGACAGTGCTGACAGAGGACCTTGTCAGGTGTGGAAGTAGAGATGGGGTGTGAGTGCAGATGAGAGAGAATGTTGTGGATGACGAACCATAAAAAACAGGCTGGAGAATACCAGTGCAGTACCTAGCTTGGAGAGGATAGGCTTGGACAGGGGGAGGGCTATGGTATCTAGGGAGGGGGAGGGCCTCCCCTTGGACCTCCCCTAGGGCAGAGATGGGATTTTCACATCTCCCAGCACAGAGTCTATGGGGCTCAGAGCAGGGCTTAGAAGTACTTGGGGGACTAAACTAAGCTGAAAGAAGCCAGAGAGTTTAGCAGAATCATAAGGAGCTATGGAGGCCTAGCTGAGAAGTTCCTATTTTCTCCATGGGCAATGGGGTAAGGGGATGGGTCACAAGGTTCTTGTGCAGGTAAGTGGCATGGCCTGAGCTCCAGCTCAGGTCCATTTAGCCTCCTGGAGGGAACAAGACCTGAGGCCAAAGGGGCCACTGAGGGAAAACAGAGGAGGACACAGGGAAATGCAGGCAAAGAGACAGGGAAGGGGAGCCCTGAAATAGGAGAGGGAGGGATCTGGAAAATTCTTCCCTCAGTGCAGCCTTGCCAGGGCTAGGCTCCTGAACTGGAATCCTTTTGTCATCTCTCTGTGGGCAGGCTTGCCCTATACAGACTGGCTGGTATTGCTCTCACTAGCTACACTTGCGGCTCTCAACTTTCTGAAGCCCTGGGGGACACCCCTGCCCCTCCTGATTCCCCTCTTTTCCAGCTTCCCCTTGGAGAGCAGGGTTAGGAAAGGAGTCTAGTCCAAGACCAGGCTGCTAAAAATCTGCCCTTGACTTGCTGAGTGACCTCAGGCAAGTCACTGCCCCTCTCTCTGCCTTCATCTTATTAGAAACTTGGCTGACAGTCCCTGCCCCTGTCATCTGGGAATCCAGGGTGTCTAGAGAATGTGAATTTCATTTAGCCTTCCATTCGGCAGGGCTGCCTTCAAGGAGGCAGAGAGAAAGGAGAGGAAGGCCCATCTGTGGGCTCCCAGGCCAGGTGGGTGAGGAGGGAGCAGAGGGTGGGCCAGAGCAGGGCCATGGAGTGTGCTACAGTCACCCCATCTCCAGGACAAGTAGTGGAGCAGAGGGAGAGAAGCGCCAGCCAGTGGCCCTGCTGCCCTGCACAGACCAGATAGAGAGGGCTTGTCCCAGGAGGCCTACCTGCTTGGTGGTGTGGAGCTCCTCCCAGAAAAGGGGCACCTGGGATCCTGGCACCTGGAACTTAGTGTGTCTCTGAGAGGGGTATCAGCACTGTTGGGTGCCTGGCTTTGCTTGGTGGATCTCTGGCCCTGTCACCTACTCTCTGTGTCTCTCACTTTCTTTGGCCATATGTGCCAAACTGTGTCTCTGCATGTGCCTCTCTCCAGGTGATTCATCCTCTTCAATCCATACCCAGAGGGAGGGCAGGGCAGGGTAAGCAACCCAGCTAATCCTAGAGGAGTACCTCCTTCCTTCCAGCTAGGGCCCCATCTGCTCTACTGGGAAGGGAAGTGAGGAAACTCCACCCAAGGCAAGGAACAGGGTAGAGGAGAGGGGCTCAGCCTGGGGCCTGGGGCACCCCTCAGGGCTCTGAAAGGACCAAGGCCTAAGACTCCCTGGGGCCTATCTAGCTGGATTGTGGCCAGGGTAGGCTCAGGGACCCAGGAAAGCTGCTGGAACCCTGTGAGTTGGGCTATTCCTTTCCTGCAGGACTGGGAGACCTAAAATTCCCTGAGATTCTTTGTGCTGAAGTGACCCTATAGTATGGCTGTGTGTATGTTGAAGCCCCTAAAACCCAGGGACACCATGGACATGTTTGTTTCATGGGTGTGATATAGTAAATTATGCCATCTGTCTGTGACTATGTCTGTTTTTCTGGGTGCATGGTGGTGTGTGACTTGTGCTGTTTTGCCATTATGTGAGGTTTATGTCTGACATGGTATAATGACCCTATGTGGCTATAGTCTTTGTGACTGTGTGAATCATTTGCAGGTGTGTGGACCTACAATACGATACTATGGTGTGTATGACACTTTGTGGCTCAGAGACTGTGAGACTCAGTATAAATGACACTGTATATAAATAAATATCTTTGAGATTCAGTGGAACCATATTTGAGGAATATATAAGTGGGCAATATGATGATGGTAAGTGGGTGGGTGATTGTTGTATGAGGTAGTGTGTAAAATGGTAGGCTTGCCACACTGCATAACTGTGACTGTGAATGACCATGTTTGCTGGTGTATGTGATACATGAGGTTGTGTGATAATATGAGGTTGTGGCTGTGGGTCTGTCTGACTGTGTGAGACCAGGCTTTCAGTAACATGATGGCATGTGACTGGGTGTTTGAATTTGTGTGGCCCCACAATTATGTGAAACAATATAAATACCATGTGTCTCTGTGACTGAGTGGGCCCATTTATAACAAGTCATGTAGGAGACATGGGGTAACAGACCTTCTGTAATTGTGAGTGGCCATGTGGCTGAGGACGGCAAAACTGACACCATGTGCAGGTAGGAGCTCTGGGACTTCTTGACTGCCACTTGCTCTCTCACCCTCACACCTGTTTGCCTGCATCCTTCCCTACACAATGGCCTTCTGTGGCTCCCTTCTGCCCACAGGATGGCTGCCTGGCTCCTCAGCCTACCATCCAAGACTTGCCTTCTCCATTCTGACACCCCCTTCCAACTTCTCTATCATCTAAGATCAATCCCCCAACAGCTCCCTACCCAGCCAGACCCACCTGATTCCCACACCCCTTCCCCTGGGACATGTCATCCCTGTGGGGTCCCTCACTACCTCCCACACCTAATCTTCCTTCCCAAATGGGTCAGTCATCTCCCCAGGCCATAGACAGAGGTGGATTTAGGCACCCCACAGTGAGGGAAGAGGGACAGTGCAAAAAGGCTTTCCTTTTTTCTGAATCTGGTGCCTGCTATTTTAAAGCTGTTCCTGTGTCTTGAGCTCTGGGCACTGGGGGTGGGGGTGGAAGTAGAGGAAGGGAGTATAGCTTAATGATAAGCTAGGATTTTAAGCAAAACTTTTGCTCATGAAATGCAATTTTGTCATGTCAAGCACACTCAGCTGTATAAAATTGTAGACAAGGGAGTCCAGATATTCTCAGAACCTTAAGTAAAAGGGTTAAGAATGGTTTAGGCTCAGTCTACTCACTGTGGCTATGTAAACAAGGGCTGCAAACACATACGAAAACTGTAAGGTGCTCGCATCCATCCCCAGCCTGGTTAAACTCCCTAGTAATAATGCCTGCTGACATACAAGGAATCAATGTACTAATCACAAAGAACTCTTGTCTGTTGATGAAAATAGCCAGCCACAGTCTTGGGCCTGGGATCCCATCTGATGGCTAGGGTAAAGGCTTCCCAGAAAGGCAGTGTGGCCAGGAAAGGGCTCAGGGAAACCCGATACCTCGGATACCTGCTATGACATATAACTCCCCAGTTCCCTTTGGGGTTGACATCTGTTACTTCATACCCAGTTTCTCCCTTTCTGCAGGGCTGCATCAGGCAAACCGAATCCTGGTTAAAAGTTTGTCCCTTGACCCTGGCCAGAGCATTGAGCCTCATCCAGAAGGTCCCCAGCGGCTTCGTTCAGACCCAGGTCCCCCCACTGAAACCCCCAGCCAGCGTCCTTCACCACTGAAGCGGGCACCAGGCCCAAAGCCACAGGGTAAGTGGTTCCAGAAAGGGGCAGGAAAATGGCCCAGGAGAGGAGTCAGAGGAGGGGAAAGGTCAGCCAGTGGCAGAGGAGAAGGCTTGTTAGAAGAACTGGAAGCACCACAGTGTAGGGGCAGAGGGATGTGGCCTGGGACTAATGTGTGCATAATGGTATCTTGCCTCAGGCCTGCATTGTGACTACCTTGGGCAAAGGTTCAGACTGGGATTTTGTGGAGGGGCTTGGGGCCTGGCCGTGACAGCCACCTCCAAACTCAACTCATTGGGATCTCCCCTCTCTCTTTTCCCTGTCCATCTCTCCAGTCCCCCCGAAGCCCAGCTACCTGCAGATGCCCCGGCTGCCCCCTCCACCTGAGCCCATTCCCCCACCGCCATCACGCCCGCTGCCTGCAGACCCCCGAGTAGCCAAGGGCCTGGCCCCCAAGGTGGAGGCCAGCCCCAGTTCGGCAGCAGTATCCTCACTGATTGAGAAATTTGAAAGGTGAGTCTGGTCCCTGGGTGATCTGTGGGGGTGTGGGACAGGAAGGACAGTTGTAAGACAGGCCTCTTGGTCAAGCTCATACCCTGCCTCCATGTGTGTCCACCACCCACCTCAGAGAGCCTGTGATTGTCGCCTCGGATAGGCCAGCCCCTGGCCCCAGCCCAGGTCCCACAGAGTCAGCCATGTTGCCACAGCCACCCCCGCAGCCACCAGTGCCCCAGCTCCCTGAGGGTGAGGCCTCCCGCTGCCTGTTCCTGCTGGCTCCTGGGCCCCGGGACGGTGAGAAGGTGCCCAACCGGGACAGCGGCATTGACAGCATCAGCTCGCCATCCAACAGCGAGGAGACCTGTTTCATCAGTGATGAGGGGCCCCCCAGCCACAGCCTCTGCCCTGGGCCCCCTGCCCTGGCCAGTGTCTCTGTTGCTTTGGCTGACCCTCACCGGCCTGGCTCCCAGGAGGTTGATAGTGACTTGGAGGAGGAAGACGACGAAGAGGAGGATGAGAAGGGCAGAGAAATCCCAGTGCCCCCGATGGAGAGTCAGGAGTCTGTGGAGGTACTGAACCATGTTCACCAAGAGGCAGGACCATGTGGAGAAACAAGGAGCCTGGCTTTTACACTGGGTTCTTTCCCCAGCTCAATATTTCTCCATATAGAGCACTGCTTCCACTTTAAATATGTGGCTTGCCTGGTCTACTGGTACTAAGTATCAGTAGCAAACATGTACTCTGCTCCCCATCACTGTAACTACCAAAATGACCATGTACAATTCCAAATGCCCACTAGGGAATTTGTTCTACCGTCATCAGAGAACCACTAGCTGGACGTCAGTTTCTCCATACTGAAGATAGGCATCCTGTTTGGGGATCTTTAAGGTCCTGTTCCAATTGGAAAATCCCAGGGCTCTGTAGCTATGTGATACTAGCAAGTCTCCACTCCCCCACCAGAAGCCTCAGTTTCCTTATTTGTAAAATGAAAAGTCTCTCATGTCCAGACAGACTTCCTAAAAGCTGGCCTCCAGAAGGGTACAAGAGTTAGAGCCCCCCATGGACCTGAGACTGTGAGGATGGAGGCTTTTCACAGCAGGAACCCCTTTGTGTTCCGTGGCAGCCTAATGCTGCTTCAAAAGGCATCCTTGAACTTAAGCTGGTCACAGCCAGAACCCTGCTAAAAGGTGGGGACTGAGGTCAGGGACTCAGCAAATAGGTGTCCAGTGAATAGGAAACTGGACTGCCAACAGGAATGAGTTTTATACATTTTTGTACTTAAGTGTTTTCTTCATACCCCAGGTACTCAGCAAGCTAACAGTGGACTGAGTGTAGCCTCCCTCAGACCAGAGATCTATGGGGTGGGAGGTGGGGTTCTGGAGGACAAGGATCAGCAGAACCATTCAGCCCACTACCAGATATGTGAATAAATAACTAACATTTATAGACAATTTGATCTGTAGTCTGCTATGTTTTATTTATATTAAATCATTTAATTGTCTCTATTAAAAATGGACTTAGGTCCTATTATCATCTGTATACATAGATGAGGAATCTTAAATACAGAACAGTTACACAACTTACTCAAGCTAATGAATAGCAGTGCTAGGATTTGAATCCAGGAAGTCTCACTTCCTGGCCCACATGACCTGTGTTGAATGAATAGAGAGAGCACATGGCTGGATGAGTGAGTGGCCAAGTGAGGGAGTGCATGTCATCAGAACTGATGGGTGTCCTTTATGATACATTGGGGAGTCAGGGATAAAGCTGGGGGCTTTTGGGTCTAGAGATAGCAGATCAGGTTATCTCAGGCTAGCATGGGGCTTAAAGTATAGCATTTAAGCTGTTCTGAGAATTCTGGTGGCTTAGGTGAGGTACAGGATGATGGATCAGTCACTGCCTCTTCTCCTTTCCAGTTGACTGTACAGCAGAAGGTGTTCCACATTGCCAATGAGCTCTTGCAAACTGAGAAGGCCTATGTTTCCAGGCTACATCTCCTGGATCAGGTGAATGGCCCTTCAGGGGTCCCAGGGCCCCAGGACTTGGTAGGTGGGTGCCAGTTAGGAACTGATAGGGCCTGAACCCAACCCCACCACTGCGCCAGAATGTAGAGTTGTTAAGGCCCCTTTCTGACTTTGACCTCCATCCTGTCTCTGAAGCCAGTTCTGATCATGACCCCAAGCTTGATCTTTGTCCCAATCCTCATTCCTAACTCTGGGCAGGGTATGCCAGAGACTGCGACTCTGACCTGGTCCTGAATTTACCCCTGTGAACCCGACTCTGGACCTCATTCTAACCCTGGCCCAAATCCACTAGAATCCCTGGGGGTATGGAATTTTCTCTGCTTTGTTCACTGTACTATCACAGCCTCTAGGACACAGTAGGCACTCAAAAACATGTGTTAAATGGATGGATATAATTCCAACCTTCTCTCTGACCCTGAATCTAATTCTGACCTTGACCTTGCTCCTGACTTTTCATTGGTCCGATGCCTGCCTCCAGGTCCTAACCTTAATAACCTGAAATCCAACCCTACATATAAACCTGATTTCATTCCCTCTCTCCTCAGTCACAATGCTGATCCCAAAACTCCACAGGGCTGTCCACAAACACTGCTCTCACCTGCAAGCTGCCCCTTCCCCAGCCAAGCCCCAGGCCCAGCTGGGCTGAGCACACCTGCCCTGCCCCACAGGTGTTCTGTGCCCGGCTGCTGGAAGAAGCTCGGAACCGCAGTTCCTTCCCTGCTGATGTTGTCCACGGTATCTTCTCTAACATCTGCTCCATCTATTGCTTCCACCAACAGTTCCTGCTGCCTGAGCTAGAGAAGCGTATGGAGGAATGGTGAGGGCCCCCAAATCTAGCCTGCGCACCCTCCTGTCCACTTGCCTGCCAAGCCCAGGCCCAGATATGTGCACAAGAGTTCATTTCCTACCTGCTTCTCCTCTTAACACTTTTTGAAAAAGAATCAGGCCCAAGTTATTCCTTCTAGGCCCTCCCAATCTAATATAAAACACAGAACAGGATTCAGAAAATTACAACAGAATAGCATAATCCTTAAGAATATGAGGTTAGGAGTCATATTGGCCGAGTTCGAATTCCAGCTCTGCCACTTGATAGCTTTGTGATGTTAACCAAGTTTCTTAAATTACTGTGGTTCAGTTTACTCATCTGTGAAATGAGGATAATAATAATAGCCTACCTTGTCGGGTTTTTGTAAGGATTAAATGAGCTGATACATGTAGAGAGCTCAGAACAGTACCCGATATATAATAAGCGCTCAACGAATGTGAGCTCTTGTTATTTTTTACGACTGTTATGACAAAGCTGAGAGTAGAAGGCTATGGGAATCCAGACAAATGGACTAAACCTAGCCTGGGGGTTAGAAAAGGATTCAGGGAGGAAAAAATGCCTGAGCTGAGCTCTGAGGTAGAAGGTCAGCAATTATAGGGAGTCTCCCAGCCTCTAGGCTCTCCTCTTCGAATCCATCCTTTAGAGTCATACCACCTGCCCTAATGGTCTTACTGAACAACCATCAGACCATGTCACTTCCTGCTTAAAATCATCTCCGCACACCCCATACCCACAGGATAAAGTGTGTTCCCCTGACTAGACTGTGACCACAGAGGGCTGCCAGGAAGCTGGTTCCTGTTTCCTCTGAGGGCTGGACCAGGCCTGGTTCTTGTGTCTTCCCCAGCAGACTGTGGTTCCTGAGGAGTGTATCCAGGCCTGGTCACTTTGCCTCCACTACCAGATAGCGACCCTCTCAGCTGACCCAGGGCTCAGCTAAGTGTGACTCATTTGTGTCCTCAGAGTCACCCAGCACAAGGCAAGGCACAGACTCAATAATCAGTGTATGAAGTGGCCCTTGCAGTGAGGTCAGGGCGGGTATGCTAGGACATGTCATTCCTGGCACTTGAGCAAGGCAGAGTTGAGGCAGGTGGTAGCCCAGGCCATGATCACAGGTCAACCTGAGCCTGTTGCCCTAATTGGCCTATAATATAAGCAGTATTTCTGAAGGAGCAGGCTAGCTGAGAAGTAGATTTCCAGGACTGAGATAAGAGCATCCTCCCGCAGACTAGGTGAGAGGTGGAGTTCTGGGGGACAAGGATCAGCAGAACCATTCAGCCCCTGCTTCTATTCCAGGGACCGCTATCCACGCATTGGAGACATCCTGCAGAAGCTAGCACCCTTCCTCAAGATGTATGGCGAGTATGTGAAGAACTTTGACCGGGCTGTAGAGCTGGTCAACACCTGGACAGAGCGCTCCACCCAGTTCAAAGTAATCATTCATGAGGTGCAGGTAAATGGTGAAGCTGGATGGGGCAGACTGGGGAAGAGAGGTCTTCAGGGACCCAGTGGCAGTTGTGACCAGACCTGAGTCCCTCTGCTTCTGCCTGTCACAGAAGGAGGAAGCCTGTGGCAACCTGACATTGCAGCACCACATGCTGGAACCTGTGCAGCGCATCCCCCGCTATGAGCTGCTTCTCAAGGACTATCTCTTAAAGCTGCCCCTTGGCTCCCCAGACAGCAAGGATGCCCAAAGTGAGTACACACACCTGGGCCCTTCCCTGCTTACCCCACATCCCCACACTACCAAGACTTAACTCACAGGGTCAGCCTGCCATTGCCACATAATTGAGATCCCAGAACAGGGTTTCCAAACTAAGAGGCCCACACTGAAGCTCTGGAGTGAGACCCCAGCATGAACATCCAGGCTGAAAGCTCTCCCTGAGTTTCCAGACAGACTTCCTGAATAGGAGGGCCCCAGTTTGAAGTTCTCAACTGGAACCCAGAGTTTAAGGGGCATGCCCAGAATGATCCCCTAAAGGGAGCCAAAAGGGAGCCTCTGTTTCCTAGGCCAAAACCCCAAGGTGACCCCTAGACTCATCCTCATGTGAAGTTGTCTCAAATCCAAAATGAGACTGAGCCTAAACCCCCAGGGACTGAGCCACTAGGCTGAGAGTCCAGACTGACCCCCTCAGGCCAAGCCCTTTTTATTGAATCCCCACAGCTGAGCTTCTCAGAAAGAAACTTACCTCATCAAGCCCCTGATTTTCCCCTATACATTTAGAACTCCACACCATGTCTATCAGCCACTACCCAGAATGAAATTCCTCAAAGAACCTCCAAGTCTGATCAGGGACCCACAGAATGACCTCTCCAGAACTGAGTGCCCCAGACTGGACCTCTTATTTTCTGCCTCCCAAATTTGAGATATCTAGGCTGAGATACCACCTCCCCAGACAGTGTCTTAATGCATTGAACCACTAGAATTCTGACTTCTCCAGTATGAGAACCAACCCTCTACCCAGGGTCACAATCCTAGAGAATGCTCTCCAGAGTCTCACCAACTTTCTTTCCCCAGACCATTCATTCCTTCATTAATGTAACAGCTATTTACTGAGCTATGCCTTGTCCTAGGCACAGGGGATACAGAGGTGAACAAGACAGACAAGGTCCTTGATCTTAGGGAGCATATATTCTAGCTGCAGAGATTGACAATAAACAAAAATAATAAATACACAGGAGAACATTAAATAGGTGCTATGTGTAATTCAGGTAATAAGAGGGTGATGTGACAGTGGGGGACCTATTTTAGATTGAGTGGCCTCAGAATCCAAGGTATTTGAGTCAAACCTGAATAACAAGAAGGAAGCCACATGCTGATTGGGGAGGAGCACATTCCAGGCAGAGGCAATAGCAAGGGCAGAGAGTTTCTAAGGGGGTTTTGGGGGAGGGGGTGACAGCTTGCATATCTTTGGACCAACAAGAGGGCCAGTGTGACCTGAGCATGACAAGTAAGGATAGAATGGTAGAAGCAGGGTTGGAGAAAGGTGCAAGATTTTGAAGGCCGAGATGAGATGGATTTTATTCTGAGTGCAGTGGGTAACCATGGGAAGATTTTGATCAGGATTACTTGGGGAACATAAGAGAAAGACGAGAGACCAGTTAGAAGACTTTTGTAATAAACAGAAAAGTTGGCTTGGATGAGGGTGGTAGCAGTGGAAGTAGTAAGAAATGGTTGGATTCAGGATATATTATATTTGGAAGTAGCACTGAGAGAACTAGGGTGGGACGGGTGTTGGGTCTGGGAGAGTCAAGAATGACTTGCAGATGTTTGTCTGATGGATCCTGAGATGAGCTTAGAAGTTTGCTTTTGGACAGGTTCAAAGTGAGCTGCCAGTTAAGCAGTTAGATGAGTCTAGAATCCCAGGGTGAGAGATCTGGATGTCATTGACACACAGACAGTATTCAAAGCCATAGGCTGGCCATGGTTTCCAATGGCATGAGTATAAATGGAGAAGAAATGGGGTCCAAGAATAAAGCTGAGGAAGTTGGAATCAGCAAAGAAGACTTTGAAGGAAGAGCCCTTAAAGTAGGAGGAAAACCAGGAATTACTTGGGAAATACAGGGTCCTAGAAGCCACAAGAGTTGGAAGTAGATGGTTATATCCACTGCTATGTCCACTTCCCAAACTGAACCCCCTCCACCCCTACCAGATGGGGCACTTTGCTACCAAGCCTGGACCTCTACAAAGAGCCTAGAAAGTTTGGTGATGAGCTCTACAAACAGACATCTAGAGACTAATTGCCTCATTCCTCTCCCTGAATGAGAGTCCCCACTGAGATGCCAGGATGAACTACATAACCTAAACCTCTAGAAAAAGCCTCCCAGACTGATTTCCTGGGATAAGTCCCATGGACTGACATCTTCAACTTGAGCCGCCAGGCTGAACCCAGTCTGAAGTCCCAGTTACAGATCCTCCAGACTGATTTCCCCAGACTGGACCTCCAGAATGCCCTCCCTACTCTGAGCTCTGAGAGTGGGTTCCCAGTCAGAGTGCTCAGCCTGAAGTCCCAGAGGGAGATTCCCCCCAAAGAGTCTGCTCTCCTTGGCCATCATTCTAAAGACAGGTATTGCCAAACTTAGCACCCTAGAATAATCCCATTTACTGTCCCTCAGACTGAGCCTTCTAGCCTGAGCCCAAAAGACTGACTTTCCAGATGTAATCCCACAGACTGAGATTACTGAGCCCTCAGACAGTGTTCCTAAAGTTCTCCAGTGTGTACCCCAGAGGAACCCTGAAATTGAGCTGCCCAGACTCAGCCCCAGACAGACTTCAGATTGTGTTTTCCCTAGCCCAGGTCCCTCAGACTGAAGATCCCTATTTTCCATCCCCCTCACTGAGCCCTTAGACTAATGTCCGAGACTAATGTACCCCAAATTAAAAACTACCTTACCCATGCCAAGCTCCAAGTCTGATCTTCCCAGTCTCAACTCCCAGACTGACATCCCCCAGACTAAGCCTCCCACTTCCCACCTCCCAGACTTGGGTTTGCAGATTGAGATTCCCAGGTGAATCTAGCAGAATGAAGTTTCCAGACTTGGCCCTATACTGAGACCTGAGAAGAATGTCCCACTGCCACACTGAGTCTCCATATCTTATACCCCCCTGACTGGGGTCCCCAGAAGAAGCCTCTAGTCTCATTTTCCACTTAGAGTCCATGAAATTCTACAGAATCACATGTCTACATTGAACTTCCAAGATTGAGTTCTGTAATTTTCTTCCACATTGGATCCCTAGCATGACATTCCACAAATGAGTTTCCTGGACTGGTCCTCCAAAGAGACAAGCTAGTGTAATCTCCCTAGACTGGGCCCCAGATAGAGTCCCTTTTACCAACTGTGTGTCTCTGGGCAAGCTGCTTAGCCTCTCAGCCTTAGTTTTCTCATGTGTGGAATGGGGATAATAATGATACCTGCCTCTGAGTTGTTCTGAGGATAAATGAGATAATCCAGATAAAGCTGTTAGCACAATCCCTACACATGGTAAAGCCTCAATGAATATTTGCTGTTTTTATTACCAAATGCCCTACCTGAAGCCTCCATAGTGAATGTCCCTAGGATCAGCCCCCAGATTAAGTTCACCTAATTTAGGTTACAGTTTGACAACAATCTTAACCCTATCTGAATCCCCAGAATGAGCCTCAGAGCCTGGGCTTGGCTAACCAAGCCTCCAGCTCTGAACCCAAAGATGAACCCACACACACACACCAAGAAAGAACTCCCCAATCTGGTTTTCTGAGCTGCTCAGATTAAGAATCTCTGAATGAGGGACAGCCTGATATGTACTCACCAAGCTTCCTCACCCAACATCTAAAATTGACCTCCTTGTTTTTTACCCCTCAGTCTAAAATCCCCAGGCAGAGACCCAGAAAGTGCCTCCAGGTCTGAGTCCCACTGAATCATATCTCTGGCTCCCCAGACTGAACTCTGGAGCCTGGACCTTAGACTGGACTCCCCAAACAAGGCCATCTAGAACTCCTGGCTTGAGCTGCCTACTCTGAGCCCAAGACTGGACTCCAAACCAAGATCCCAGACTGCCAAACCCAGACCAGGCCCCACCAAAACTTCTGGACCAAGCCACTACACCAAGCTCCCCAAACTGTACTCCCTAGCCTGAACCCCCAAATGAAATCCTGAACTAACATCCCCATACTGAACCCCCAGACAGAGGCTACACACACTGGACTCCTGGAAATGCCGGTCTGTACCCCACACAAGACATCTCCAGTTTCTGATAGCAAAGCCTTTAGTCTGAGCCCAGTGGCCTATGCAGGCCTGAGCTTGTATACCATTGCTTGCCAGAGTCGTCTTCCTCTCCCCTTCCCTGGGCACTTCCTACTTCCACCACCCAGCATGGCCCCTGACCTGAGGTGGGGAGATGCAGAATGTGCAGGAGAAAGGGAAGCTGAGAGAGCAGCCCCAGTTCTGATGTCCACTCTGCTACCTCTCAGATAGTAAACCTAGGGCTGCCACCTCTTCTCCAAGTCTCAGTTTCCTCACTGGACAAACAGGGCACAGTCATACCTATCTTATAGTGTTGGTGTGAGGATTGAAAGGAGTTAATTTATGCAAAGCATCTGTTGAGGAGCCCTGGAGAAGGTAGTGGGAACTTGGTCCCATCCTAGGAAGCTCCTAGACTACTGAGGGAGGTAGATTTTGTAAAAGCATGTTGAACATAGTGTAACTAGTGGGACACAGAGGATCAAAGATAAATGTGGGAACACTGACAGGGTCCTAACCCAGTCTGGGAACTTTAGGCAGGCTTATTGGAGGAGGTGAGCTGAATCCAGAAGACTGAGTGGCAGATGGCCAGATGAAGCAAGTCAGGACATGTTTAGGGAGGTACAAGTGGAGAAAGCTGGAGAGGTCAGCAGAAGCCAGATCACCAAAGGCTTTGAATGCCAGGCTAAAGGGCTGGGCCTTCACCCTGCAGGCATAGAGGAGCCACTGACAAATTTGAGCAGAGGAGTGACAGCAAGCTGGGTTTAAGAAAACTGCCTCTGGCAGCTAAGGTGAAAAAGTGGTTGGAGATTGGACTGGCACCTGAAAGGCCTGAGCTGGAACAGGGGCCACAGATCTTGAGCACCAAGACCTGATCATGGAAGGAGAGCCTTCTAGGAAAACAAGACTTGGTTTGCCAACCACATGGACCCTCTTCAGAAGCTCCTGTCCTCCTCCATCACTGGCATGTTTTCTGGGTGGGAAAATCTCACCCTGTATGGACAAGAGTGGAGGGCAATATGAGTGGACTACAGTGCAGCTGCAGCTGGCTTCCAGTGTGGGCAGGATTTGTTAGTGTGTGGAGATATATAGGGACTTATTTCAATGTTTCTTCCTGAATATACTTGGTCACTGTAGAAAATGAGCAAATTACAGCAAAGATGAAAGAGGTAGGGAAAAAAAATCACCTGTGATATGAGCCCCCAGAGATAAACATGACATTTTGACATATATTCTTCCTAGCATTTTTAATACACATACATTTGCAAAATTGAGATCATTTAGTATATACAAATTTGTATCCTTTTCTTAAAATATCCTGAGCACTTCAAAGGTTATGAAAAACCCTACATAAGCATCATTTGTAAAGGCTGTTTAATATTCCATTCTGTGAATGCACATTATTTTAACTAAACCCTGACAGTTGGACATTTTTGTTTCCAATTTGATAATGCTGTAAACACTACAATGAAAGTGTACTTGTATATAGGATGTGTGTTTTCTTAATATAGATTCCTGTAATCAGAATTACTGAGACAAAGAATAGGATCATCTCTATTTCTGTATATGACTTTTTTCTGATTATAAAAGTAATACATGTTCATTCTCAAAAATATAGAAAAATATAAAGAAGACAATAAAAACCCCACTCATATCCCACCATGCAGAGACAGCTTATTAAATGTGGGTATTTTCTTTCAGTTGCATATGTAATTATTATTGTTGTTATTTTTGATGGTAATAATAATCTTGCTAAGCTTGCGTTTTATTGACTGCAAGCTAATCCATGTACTACAAATCTGCCAGTGTGGCATTAATTGTGAGAGTTTCTGATTTTAAGTGACATTGCTATATATACCTTTGAGGCTGGTGCTTTCTGGAATGAGGTGCTTTCTGTGGTCAGGACAGGAGGAGATATTCCAGGAGCAAAGGAGCCCCCAAGAATCTCTTCTCTGCTAGGCCCCATCTCACTGCCCATTCTGCCCACAGAGTCTCTGGAGCTGATAGCCACAGCAGCAGAGCACTCTAACGCTGCCATCCGCAAAATGGTGAGTGGCCCTTCTAGCCCTGCTTTTCCTTAGCCAACCACCTGTGGTGTCTTTTTCCCTGGGGGTGGGGGCTTGTGACTTATGGACATCTGGGGGGAGGCCAGTCCACCAACCTTGCCTTTGTTCACTGCTCCTGCCAGGAGCGAATGCACAAGCTGCTGAAGGTATATGAACTGCTAGGGGGTGAGGAAGATATTGTCAGCCCCACCAAAGAGCTCATAAAAGAAGGCCACATCCTTAAGCTGTCAGCGAAGAATGGGACCACTCAAGACCGATACCTCATTCTAGTAAGTGCCAGGTGTGGGGTTGCAGGTGGCTCTTCCCACAAAAAAACACACATATACTTGGTACTCACTCAAGACTACACCTCTGCTAGCCATTCTTTCTTCTATTAATTCATTGTATTTTCATGCCTATATTAGGATCTTTTTCCTTTACAGATGATATAACCAAGACTTAGGGAGAAGTGACTTGCCCAAGGTCATCCAACTAGGAAGTGACTTCCATACCTAGGGTCTTTCCCTGTGACCTTTGTGCCCAACCTGGGCTATATTGTCTCCATCTATTGCCTTGAGTCCCCAGCAATAAAGTTTCAGGAGTGCTACAGGGCTAGGGAAGTGGACCTTACCCTTCCTGGGTGCTCTGCACATAAATCCCAAACCTTTTCCTTCCTAGTTCAACGACCGCCTCCTTTACTGTGTACCCAGGCTGCGGCTCCTTGGCCAGAAGTTTAGTGTGCGGGCGCGCATTGATGTAGATGGCATGGAGGTGAGCACTAGAAGGTGGGAAATGGGGACTTGGAGGGGGCCTTCATGGAAAATGGGAGGAAAAGATGGTCTGACTTTGACCCCAACTCTGTGTGTGTGCACACGCGCGCGCGTGCAGAGGTAGAAGGCTCTGTGGAGCTCAGTAGGCCTTACAAAGCCTCTTTCTCCCTCTATTCAGTTAAAGGAAAGCTCCAACTTCAATCTGCCTCGGACCTTCCTGGTGTCAGGAAAGCAGCGCTCCCTTGAGCTCCAGGCCAGGTACTTGCCCTTGCCTATACCTTCCCTCCAGCCCCCTCCTCCTTTCAGATAAGCTGAGGCATTCTAGGCCTAGTCCCACACAATTCTCTCCCTAGGGAAGAGATTATTTTAGAGAAAGGGTGGGCACCTTTCCCCAAAGATGCAGGCTTGCTCTTTTAGTAGGTTTTGTTAGAGAGAGAATGAGATGTTAATCCAAACATTAGTAACAATATAGTTCAGAGAAAAATAACCAAAAACAATGTTTGATCCATGACAAGGGCTTGGTTTGAGAAAAACATCCCTAAAAGACAGTTGCAAGACAATAGAGAAAATCTAAATGTGAACTGAGCATTGGTTATTAGGGAATTATTATAAACTTTCTCAGGTGTGATAATGGTATAGTGATTATATAGGAGAATGGCCTTGTTTTTTTAGTGGTGTGTGGTGAGGATTTAGTATCACAATATGTGTAATTCATTTTAAAATTATTTATCAACCAAACAATACATATATATATACATACATATGCTTACATACACATAAACATATATTTAAATGTGCATATATGTATGAAGTAAATATAGCTAAACATTTAAAAACTTTGCATCTGTATAGTGGTATATATTTAATGTACCTGTGCTATCTTGTCTGCTTTTCTGTATGCTTGAAAGTTTTCATAATAAAAATATTTTAAATACCAAATTTAAAAATAATGCCCAGCCATTTAATGAAGGGGCTTTCATATCTATCCTCTACTTGGATGATTATAATAATGGCTCACATTTAACGAAGACTTGCTCTTATGCCAGGCAATTTTAATTTTAACAATGTTAAGCCTAAATTGACTAGTTGAATCCTTAAAACAACCCTTGAAGTAGCTACTGTTACCATCAACTCCATTTTACAGATGAAAAAACTGAGGCACAGAACAGTTATGTACCTTGCCCAAGATTCCAGAGCTAGAAAGGAGCAGAGATGGACCTGGAGTTCATGCTGCCTTCTGAGGGCACAGGTGATAGGGTACTGAGGTCATGGTCAGGGCCAGAGAATAGATGTATTTGGGTAGTTCAACTGCTTCTCAAAGGCTTCAGGAAGTGAGAAATGAGAGTCAGAACCCTCATGTCAGGAACTGCATGGAGGTGGGAGGGAAGGATGAATAGGGGCTAGTGTGTGTCCTCCTGGAGGACAACAGACAAGAGTTGGGTTTGAAGTTCCAGGAGACAGAGAGCATCCCAGAGGCCACAGAAACCAGAAGAAAGCCAAGAAAGCACATCCAGGGAAGGTATGGGGCCCAGCTGGGGCTCAGCAGAGCATGAGTGACAAGCCACGTCCTCAGCTGGGAGGATGGAAAGGGGGTGCTGCCGAGGCCTGCTGGGCCCAGAAGGGTGTGCTAAACAGTGTAGAGTTTCCTCCTAGTGGCAGCAGGAAGGCATGGAGGATTTGCTTTGCAAACACTTGATATGCCCTTTAAAAATACTGTTCAATGAAAAATTTCAGATGTCCATAAAAGTAGAAATACAACAAACACCCATAAGACCACCATTTAGACAACTGATTCTCAACTTTGGCAACATATTGGAATCTGCTGGGGAGCGTTGAAAAAAATACTTATGTCTGGGACCCACCCCAGGAGACTCTGATTTAATTTGTTGGGGGTATACTGTGAGAACACTGAGAATTTTAAAAGCTCCCCAGGTGATGTTAATGTGTGTGCCAGGGTTTAAAACCACTGACTTGGGAGTCAACAACTGTTGACATTTTGCCATATGTATCTTTTGCTGAACCACTTTAAGATAAATTACAGACATGACATTTCACCCCACATGCTTCAGCATGCATTGCCAAAAACATTATTGTGGCTCCTAAAAATCAAAAGCAATATTGTTCATTGCAAAGAAGTTAGAAATTAGAAAATATAGATAGAGAATTTTTATAAAGAATAAAATCAGAATAAAGTAAAATCCCCTAAAATGGTACCACTCAGAGATGTGTTGGCAGAACTCCTTTCAGGCCTTTCCTGTATTCACCTGTATGTATGTGTTATGCATACAAACACACATAGACACACAATGTTTTCTCTCCATACTTTATTATGAAAATTTTCTAAAATACAGAAAAGTTTAAAGAATTGTACAGTGAACACCCTTAAACCCACCATATAGATTCTCAAGTATTAACATTGTGCTGTATTTACTTTATCACAAATCTATCCTTTTATCCATCCACCAATCCATCTGATTTTTTTTAATGCATTTCAAAGTACATTGCAGACATCACTACACCTTACCCCTAAATACTTTGGAGTGCATATCATTAGAGTTCACTATTTGTTAAGGTCCATTCCTTTCCTTGAGAAAAAATTTTCATACAGTGAAATACACAGGTTTATGTGTACCATCAATGAGTTTTGACAAATGTAAACACTCATGTCACATATATTTTTAAACAAAAATGTAATGCTATGAGTACTTTTTATATGTTGTTTTTGCTTAGCATTATAAACAGCTTTCTACATCATTTATATTGTCTGGCAATAGTGATGTACCATCATCTTTTTCTTAGCTGATCGCCTGTTTTTGGACACGTAGGCTGCTTCTAATTTTTCACTACAGTAAACAGCATTTCAGTGAACATTCTTGTAGCTAAATATTAACTCACATCCTTAATTTTTCTAAGGATGTAGTCAGACTTTCATAATAGAAAAGTACTTTTGATGTCTGGAGTATGGATGTGGAAGGAAATTAAGAAGCCAGGTGGAAGTCAGCCAAAAAGGCAGGTCCTCTTCCTAGTGAGTAGTTGATGGGGCTGCACCAGGGCAGAGGCCTTGGAGACCAAAGGCAGACAGGAGAGTTGGGGAAGGAAGGCAGAGGGAAGGGGTAACTCACACTGATCGAGCACGTAGCATACCAAGGATTGTTACCTCAGTTACTGCTCAGAACCCAGACTGATAATTTCATCTCCATTTTACAAGTTCATAAAAATAAACTGCTCTGCTTTCTCAAACTTGACATTTCAGCAACAAGGAACTATCTATGGTTTCTTCCCTGTTCCCTACTTTTATACACACCTCACCCTTAGCCCTCTACCTGAGGCCTAGCACATCCTTGAGGAAACCTTCCTTAGCAGGCTGGGGCAGGTCTCCTCTTCTGGACTCCTCAGCCCTATTTTCACACTGTCACAGCACTGATTCCCCTGTATTGTCCCTGTCTCTCCCACTAGACCATAAGCTCCTCAGGGGTAGGGTCCTCTCTGAGGCCCAAGTTCCTAGCATAGGATCTGAAAGGTATTAGTAACTATTGAATTAAAAAGAACTCAGGCTAAATGACTTGCCTAAGGTCACATAAGTAATAAGTGAAGGAGCAAAAAAAGGCTCAACAAACCCAGGACTGTCTGGTTCCAAAACACCTGCTCTTTACCACTGCAATTGCTTTTGGTTGGCCTGCCTAACCTGACATCTTTCTTTTTTTCCCCCAAGGACTGAGGAAGAGAAGAAAGACTGGGTCCAGGTAAAATCCAAGAAGGCTTTGTGGTAGGAGAACTAGAGGACTATTAACAGGTCTCTTAGGATGGGTGGCCTCTCCCCTAACACTCACATCTGACCAGAATGGGCCTGGACACCTACCTTGCAACAAATTTACTATCCGCATTTCACAGATAAGCAAACTTAGATCCAGATGTTAAGCAGAAACTCAGAAATTCTTCCTATAGAAAGCTGGCTCCTCTGAGGGTGTAACCCCAGTGAGTTAAGCTCTATAAAACCAAAAGCCCAGTGGACAGCAAGGCCTTCTGAGGTTTTTCAGCCACTGATCCCCCTCCCCTATTTCACAAATATAAGAACTGAGACCTAGATTTGGGAAGGGACATGCTCAAGGTTATATGCCTATCAAGGGGCAGAGCTGGGTCTAGAACCAACCTTTCTGCCTCCAGTCTAGGTCACAGTATGGTGAGGTAAAGATGGAAATGGGTTGGTTGTTAGGTGATCTGATGTCTCATTTCTTACACCTCCAGGCCATCAACTCCACTCTCCTGAAGCATGAACAGACGCTGGAGACCTTCAAACTGTTGAACTCAACAAACAGAGAAGATGAAGACACTCCTCCTAACTCTCCAGTAAGTCCCCACCCCCTTTCCCTGCACTGAAATCTCTCCCAAGCCTTCAAGTTCCCACCTCACTTTGAGGTGCTCCTCACCCCACTCCAGAAAGTGAAGACCAGAGTGGCAGTGCATGACCTCTGCAGTCTTCTGTTGGTAGGAATGCAGAGAAATCACTGGGGAAACTGAGGTGAATTGCCTTCAATAGTCCAGTGAGGTTGGGATAGAGCCAGGACTCAAAGGCAGGTCTTTTGAATGTGTCTGCTGCCTCCCAGTGATGATCCAAGTCTTGGCGCAGAGGCAAGGGCTGGCTGGACTGGGCTGGGAGTAGCTGTCTCTGACCTGGAACCTGGCCCTCTCTCCAGAACGTGGATCTTGGGAAGCGGGCACCTACACCCATCCGAGAAAAAGAAGTCACCATGTGTATGCGCTGCCAGGAGCCTTTCAATTCTATCACCAAACGCAGGCACCACTGCAAGGCCTGTGGGCATGTGAGTGTTGGGAAGCAGGGGCAGAGCTAGGGAGCAGACTGACTGGCAGCCTGAAGGCCCTCTTCTGAGTGGGTACCCTCCAAGGTGGGGGAGGCTGAGAGTCTGCTGTGGGAGTTGGTACACTGAAGGGGAAGGCCTGCTTTCATCAGGCTGCTCTTGCCCACTTGCCACCCCAGGTGGTTTGTGGGAAGTGCTCCGAGTTCCGGGCCCGCCTCATCTATGACAACAACCGCTCCAACCGTGTGTGTACTGACTGCTATGTGGCCTTGCATGGGGTGCCTGGGAGCAGCCCAGCCTGCAGCCAGCATACACCCCAGCGCCGGAGATCCATCCTGGAGGTAAGAGCCAGGCCCCTGACTAACACTCTCACATGGATCACATGGGCCCCAGCCACCCACCCAGTGTGACTGAGGCCTGGGCACCCACTGAACAAGTGACCAGACTGAGAGTACACTGAGTGTAAGAGCGAATGAACACAAGTTATTTTTATTTAAGTGCTTTACCTAGACATTTAATCCTCACTGTAACCAATCTGTCCATGATATTACTGTCCCTATTTTACAAATGAGGAAACTGAGGTTCAGGGAAGCTATTTGCCCAAGTTACACAGCCAATGAGTGGCAGAGCTGGGATTTTAAAAAATTTAACAAATTATGTTTCCTTATTACAAAGTAAGTTATGTGCCCTGAAGAAAGTTGGACAGTATAAACAAACATAATTAAAACACTGTATTCCTTCTACCCACTAGATGACCACTATGCACATGCTTCCTATCTTTCTAGGCACATGCACCTAACACACACTTTTTGGTTTGAACCAAATTGAGGTATTTAACACTTAAAAGAATGCTTACCCTGTGCCAGGCATTATTCTAAGCACTTTGCATATAGTAGTTCATTTAATTCTTACAACCCTATATGCTCTCCTTCCTCGTCTCAATACATTTTCATCTAGAGCTGGGAATTTGAGCCAGACTGCCTTACCCACCCACCCAGTCCCCTGAACTACAATGTTTGGCTGCCTCTTGCTGAGTGTAGGGAATGGATGTGTGATTAAACATGAAAAAAAGGTGTACCTGAATGGACTGATTAAAGAAAGAATGCTTGCCTGATATTTAGGTGCCCCTGCCTGAGGAGCAGTACACCCCTCTGCCTAACTCTTAGGAGGCAGAAAAAAAGGTGTACCTGAATGGACTGATTAAAGAATGCTTGCCTGATATTTAGGTGCCCCTGCCTGAGGAGCAGTACACCCCTCTGTCTAACTCTTAGGAGGCAGCAGCCATGGCCAGAGTGCAGCAGACAAGTCTGGCTTTGAATCTTGACTCTGACTCACTGGGGGTCACTGGGGCAAATCACTCCTGCCACATGAGCTTCAGCATTAGCAATCCCTGCACTGAGGGGGTGTTGAAGCCAAGAGGAGCCAAGGTAGGCCTTCTATCAACATTGACGCTCCCCATGTCTCTGGCCACAGAAACAAGCCTCAGTGGCTGCAGAGAACAGCGTCATCTGCAGCTTCCTACACTACATGGAGAAGGGTGGGAAAGGCTGGCACAAGGCATGGTTTGTGGTCCCTGAGAATGAACCCTTAGTGCTGTACATCTATGGAGCCCCTCAGGTATGCATCCTACTCCTTCAGATCCTTTCAGCCACCTGGTAAAACCAGTCAGCCCCATTTCCCCCTCAGTCCTTGAGCTCTCCTTAGCCTTGGGGGATAGGGTGAACCTAAGAGGAAATCAGAAACCCCAGCCCTTGTGAGAGACAAAGACCTGCTGCAGACAAGGAGTGATTGTAGGCCAAGTTATGTAGGGGAAAGTTGGGTGAGTTGGGGGCTAGCTTCTTGGAGGAAGCTGGAGTGGAGATAGTACACTGCTAGTGGAGAAGATGCAGATGAGGGCAACCGCCTAGACAAAGGCCTGAAAACATTATTTGCTATATGCTAGAGACTAGCCCAGCTGGTCTTGGGTGTGGGAGGAAACAGGTATTTGAAACAGCCTGTGTTCTAGCCCAGGTTCAGACATTTTCCTCTTGGAGCCAGTGGAGTGATAGAAGGTTCTTGAGTTGGGGACGAAAAAGGGGGTTTAGCAGATGCAAAACCAGTGAGAAGCCCCAAGGTAACCCCAGCTGTCGGTTTCCTAGGATGTAAAAGCCCAGCGCAGCCTGCCCCTCATTGGCTTTGAGGTGGGGCCTCCTGAGGCAGGGGAGCGGCCTGACAGACGGCATGTCTTCAAGATCACCCAGAGCCACCTAAGCTGGTACTTCAGCCCTGAGACTGAGGAGCTACAGCGGCGCTGGATGGCTGTGCTCGGTCGGGCAGGCCGTGGGGACACGTTCTGCCCAGGGCCCACACTGTCTGAGGACAGGGAGATGGAGGAGGTACCAGTGGCAGCTTCAGGAGCCACTGCTGAACCCCCCGAAGCCCCCCAGCCCCAAGACAAGACCTAGAGGGTTTGGGAGGAACTGGGTCCCCTGGCCTCACACCTTAGCTGCCCATGTCTGACTGGGGGCTCCCCAGCCCCTCCCTCCCAGCTCAGTCAATACTTGAATTCCCATCGTGGGCACTTTCAATCCCGAATGCTGGGTCTTGGGTTTTTTAATTCACCTTTTCACAAAATGTGGGCTTTAAAAAAAAATTCCTACAGTGATGTTAATTTTTTAAAATCCCTGTCCCCAGGGAGCATGGAAGCTATTGCTAGGCCTGTCTGAATTAGACCATTTTTCTCCCCTCCCCTCAACACCCTACAGATCCTGCCTCCACCCCGTTCCCTCTAAAACACTGGAGGCAGGAGACCTGGACTCAAGTGCCAACTCTGCCACTGACCCTGTGGCCCTGGCCCAACCTTGCCCCCTCAGCCAGTGTCTTTACATGTATGATGCTATGTGGGGTGGAGACCAGACCACTCCTGCCTCTCCCATGGCTTACAACTTCTACTTGGTCCCAAGGCTACCCAGTATTTTATTGTCCAGACCCATGGCAGGGCCACTGGGCAGGACAGGGGAACGGGGGAAGACAATGGATACTCTCTGTTTTGTTTTTTAAAGAAAAATACAGTTTATTTCGGGCTTATGGAAACTTTTCAGAGTGCTGTGCTCTATTCGTCCATCTGTTTGTCACTCCAGAGTACTGGGCTGCTAGGATGGGCCCAGAAATTGCTCCCATGCTGAGCTCTGAAGCTCAGCTCTCAGAAGGCAGGTCAAGGCACAGATTAGACAGTAAGATATTATTTGAGGTCTTAAGCCTCATCCCTGGAGATGGATGGGGTAGGATGTAGAGACTGGAAAAGAGGTTGGAGGAGACAGAAAACAAAAGACTGGTCCCCCAAGCTCACCAAGGTCTTAGACTTCCTGAAGGAACCCAGGGCTGGAGGCTGGGCTGCAGAATGGCAGCATTCCTGGGAGGTTGCAATTTCTGGGCAGGGGTTCAGAGCTGCACTGTGTGTATAGGGTGTGGGGAGAAGAGAGAGAGAGGTACTACAGCTACTTTTGTTCGTATCAACTCATTTGTCTCATTTGCATGTTCATCTCACCATCCGTGATGCAGCAGTATTGATTCTCCTGTTGGTTCTCTCCCTCCCCAAGTCTACCTGCTCACTGTCAAACATTTAGATTCTCCAGCCACTTATCTTCTCTCCTCACACTAACTGCACCGAAGAGGCACTGTACTGGGAAACCAGGCCTCATTACTTAGACAGTAACTTAAGGCCCAAGGGGGTTTGGTGAACCAGGTCCCACAACCCCAAGATAAAGACCCTAGTGCTCTTCCTCCCCTAGAGGGAGCTGGATAGGGGATTGGAGAGAGGGTAGAAGGGTAACCAGTTCAGAGGCCCACAGCCCTCCAAAAAACCCCACAAATGAGTCTCAAAACAACTAGCAAACAAGAGCTCAAGCTGTTTCCAGCTCCACTCATTTCTTTCTGCGAACAATGGTCCAGCCATCCTCCACTATATCCTCTTCTTTAATAGTCTGGAAGTCTGAACCAGAGGATTCAGGCTGGGGACAGAACCCATCTGTAACTGCCCCATCATTCGTAGCTGTGACCTGGAGGAGAAATACAAGAGAGCGCTAAATGTAACACCTCTCGGCTGGCCACTGGAGAACCAGGCTCTCCTCCCAGCTTTGCTAGGATTGGTTGTATGACCTCAGTAAAGTTCCCTGCCCTCTAGGTAATACAACTACCACCACCCTGTCCCCATTACTTCCCTGTGAAACGAGCTGGTCTCCCAGAAGAAAACTGAAAACATCTGCATCTCTCCCCACCCAAGGGGCACCCCCTCACCTCCATCTCTTCCACACTGTCGGCATCAGTCTCATCCATCTCTCTGGCTGTCTTAAGTGCAGTGGCTCTGACCCTGCACTTTCTCTGGGTGATGCACGAGACCATCTCCTTCAAAGCTGCCCCATCACCCCTCTGGAAGTGATGGAACATGGTCTGGAGCTGTTGGCTCACCTATCAAGAAAACATTTAACAAGCTTGGATTATCTGGAGAACCTAAAACATAATCAGCCCATGTTTGCTGCAAGATTAGGGAGAGAGGAGTTTGGAAGTTTCCAGGAAATGAGGTTCGTTCTTTCCCAAGGAATTCACTTATGAAGGAACCACATGTGAAGGGCTCAGGTGAGGACTTGAACATCGAAAGAGGCCCTTCTAGCAGGGAAGGCACTAGAAATGGTTTTGAAAGGTGGAGGATGTAAAGGAGAAGGCAATCCCCAGCAGGGGAAGTGATGTAAACCAGAGGGAAGGAAATGTACCTGGCTGACCTGCCCTTGGAATGGGGGTGAGGGACAGACCTGGAAGAGAATGATGTATGGAAGGGAAATAAGATGGAATAAGCAAGTAAGAATGACATACAGAGAGAAATAAGAGATGAGGCAGGGTTTGGAGAAGGACTGGGAAGAGTGAACTTTTTCCTTTAGGCCACAGGAAGTCAGAGAGTTGTGCAGGACTCAAGAATGGTTAGAGTCATGGCCTAAAACAGACACAGGAAAAGAAAGACTGCAAGATGGGAGATGGCGGTTGTGTCCACAATATGCTCACCTGGGGCAGACTCCCATCCTCTACAACTGTATCAAACTCATTCGTCATGAGCTCCCCGAGGAAGTCCTCCACCTCATCTAGCTCCAAGTCAGCTGAGTAGGAAAGGACAGGACCCTTTGGTCAAAGACCAGGCAACTTAATCACTCCTGCCTGCTACTCTTCTACAGCTACTTAGTGGCTCCATGTCTGGTTGGTGGGTAAAGGTCCAAAGAGTGAGCCTTTTATTTGCTTAAGTTCTCTGCATTCCAAGTTTTAACATAATTTTTAAAAAACCTAACACACACTATATAAAAATACCCAATTTCCAATTTCCTGCATCCTACCAAGCCCTCTATTGCCACAGCATCTCAAACACGTCCACCATCCTTCATCTGGCCTATTTTAACCAGCCCCCTCTCTATGTGACCGAGCAAGTTGGTTATTCATCTGCAAAGTGGGGCTAACAGTGGCATCCTTGAAGGTCCGTCCAGCCAAACAATGCCTAGCACAGGGGATACCCATAATCCACGTTGATTTCTATCACCCAAGGGCTGAAATTTAAAGACCCTCCCCAACTGTGTCTCCACTGATAACAGGAGGCCACTGACCAGTGGATACATTAAGAAAAAGATGTTAAGTACAATGATGAAATCGTCATAGCCTTGACATCAATATCCTACTGTGTGACTAACTCTTCCTCTCTAGGCTTCAATTACCATATGGGCTCATGCTCTGCTTTTTCTGAATTAGAGAATTACTCAACAAAGTCTTCCACAAAGCTCCTCACTCCCTTCCCTTTGGGAGAGCTCATTCACCCCCATGGATTTCCCTACCACTCTAACCTAATATCCCCCAAAACTGTCTCTGACCCTGTTTCACAGGTGCCTCAGACCCTCCATATCCAAAGCCAAACTCATCAGCTTTCCCCTTCAAATCTACTTCTCATACTTCAGGGTTCTTCTATTCCATGAAAGGCACCTAATCCACCAGCAACTCAAACCAGAAACTTGCCTCCATTTCCCTCTCCCTCTATAGCCAAACAATCTCCAAGGCCCTAATATACCCCTTCTTTTCCATAACTATTGCCACTGCTTCAGTTCAGGCCTCACCCTTTTCTAGACAGAAAGTCTTCTCATAAGTTTCCCTCTCCAATCCATGCTGCATATGGATTACTTTCTGAACTTTGCATCCAGCAAATCCCATCCTATTACTCACATTAGGACCTGCCCATGAATTTTTATTACCTACTGCGCTGTTTCGTAGCCTTCAAGAAATAATTGTCTTGCTGGGTTTGTAGGGAAGCTATCCATAGAAAGCTAATGGGAAACAAAGGCAAAAAGGCTTCTTTTTAGTGATTCTTATCCTTATCCAAGCCTTGACTATGTTAATGATTATTGTGACTCTTAAGTAGAGACTGAAAAAAAGTTTTTCTTACATAATTTGGCTGGAGAAGCTTTTTCTTCACTGAACATTTAACAGAACTAGTCTTCCATAGCATGCATTTTGGCAAATGCTGGCCTAAAGGACAAAACCAAAGGCATGTAAGGCCTTCCATGTCTTACCCTTTTCCAGGGTCCTCCCCACCCCCACAGCTTCATTCTGTACCAGTCCTCCCCTCCACATACCTGCAAGTACACATACACCCTTACTCCAATACTGAGCTCCCTGCCACTTTCCAAATCTACCACAGAACTTATTTGAGTGTTGCTCTCTCTGCCTCCCCCACCTAGTTAATTCCTCCTCAACCCTAAGATTCTGCCCAGTCACCACCTCTCCTAACCTCCAAAAGAAGTCCCCCCTCCCCAGTCTCATGCCACACAAGCATCCTGCGCATCTCTTTATTAAAAATCACCTTGTGTGTGAATGCCTATTTATTTATCTGGATCCCTCAGTAGATGGTAAAATTCCTCGAGAGAAAGGACTCTGTCTAATGTAATTTCAAAGACTAAAAAACTGAAGAATTTTGCAAAATTATACTATGCAAAAGGCCGTCTGCAGGGCCCCTTTTTCTTACATGACCCTTAAGACACATCAAAGATGTAGACCTTTGCTGTCCAAATAAGCCAAACGTGGCTACCGAGCACTTAAAATGTGGCTAGGCCAAACAGAGATGTGCTAAAACTAAAATACCCACCAAATTTCGAAAACTTAACACTAAAAAGGATGTAATGTACCTCATTTAAAATGTTTAATACTGATTATATGTTGAAATATTTGGGATATAGTGAGTTGAACAACATACTGACTGCATCTTCTTTATCAAAGTGGCAACTGAAAATTTTTGAACTACATGATGTGACTGGCATTACTACATCGCTACTGGACAATGCTTTTATATACTTTTATACTCATTTTAGGAATTAGTAAGCTGAGTCTTGGGGAGGTAAAAAGACTCCAAAGTGATACCAAGAGCCAATGGCACAGCCTGTAAGGCATCAGAACTCAAAATTCTGACCCCAAAGCTTGCATTGCATTCATTCCATCTCACCCTCAGACACCAACCAACAATTGCTCAAGAAGTGCGGGCTTACCAGGGCCGACCTCTTTTTCCCCACGCCCAAGGGTTGAAACGCCTCACATTCACTCACCATTGCGGAAGAAGTACTCCTCTACTGCATCCCCCAGCCACTCGGCCTTCTCCTGGCTGTGCACGCCCCCGAAGCCATTCTCCACAGCAATCTGCGAACACAGGCCCAAGCCCACCACGTCAGCCTGGGATCTGGCCTTGAGTGGCATAGGGGTTCGCCACTTATACCGCACAGCCGAGCCTTTGGCGCCTCGCCTGGCCAACTCCTGTTCTGTCCTAGGACCTGACCTTTATCCCGGCGGTAGCCCCACTCACCTGCAAAGCCGGCCAGGCCTCCAGGGCTGCGCGGACGCCAACCCTGAAGTGACCTCGCAAATCCGCCCCAGCGTCCGCCATCTTCCGGCTGCGTACTACGTCATGCATAGGCGGCCCAATCGCTCCGCAGCCCAGCCCAGGCCGAATGAGCCGGAAGCCGAGCCTGTGAACGCAGATTCGCCTTTCCGTTGATCAGGCAGCAAGACTAGAGCAATAGAAAACTCCATCTGAGCAATCAATAACACCACGGCAGTTACCCATAATAATTAAATCAAAGGAAGACAGAAGTGGAGGACTGACGGTAGGGGCCCTATTAAAAAAGATCTAAAATTATTAACTTAAACTTCTACCTTAGGAAACTAGAAAAAGAAGAACAAAGTAATCCCAAAGCAAGCAGAGGTCAGGAAATAATAGATTGGAGAGGAAATAAATGGAATAGAAAAACAACAGAGAAAACCAGTGAAACAAAGTCAGTTCTTTGAAAAGAACTGACAAACTTTCAGCTACAATAACTGAATAAAAAAAGTGAAGAATCAAATTACAGAAATCAGGAACGAGAGAGATGACACCACTACCAACTAGTCGAAAAGACCACATATTATATATGTGGATGAAATGAAGGTTCCTGTGGCCAGGATTCTCACCTGCCCCTGGATGGCTAGTTTATTACACACGTGTGGGCAATACATTGCTATTAACTCTATAGAGAGAGGCCTTCCCAGTGCTGTGGGTGACATGGTGACATGGCTGAAAGACTGCAAGAGAGCACAGCAGAGGCTAGAGTTGTGGCAGCACCGAGTACAGAGGCCCAGAGGCAGAGACCGGCTTGCTGCATGCACACTTGCTCTGAGTGAACAGGACTTTAGTGATTGACCTGCCATCATGGAAATAAAGTTGGGTTTAACCCCTTGTCTTGCCAATGGGTTTCAGGCCTGGGCAAGTTCACAATGGATTCAATGTGATGAAAGAAATGACAGTAGAACGTCCTTGGGGTGAAAGGGTTATACCCAACTTTATTTCCATGGTGGAAGGTCAATCACTAAAACCCCATTCACTCAGAGTGAGTCTGCATGCAGCAAGCTGGTCTCTGCCCCTGGGCCACTCTACCCACACAGATGTCCTATGGGCCTCTCTGCTGGCACAGCCAACCCAGTCTCTCTCCTCAGCACTGCTTTGTCTGTCAAATTCTTCGGGGTCGTCTGGTTGGGTAAGACCAAAGTCATACCAGAAGCAGTTGTAGATGGACTTTCCTAGCCCTACAACTGTAGCATTGCTAAAGGAGTTTCTGGGTCTTCTAAGCTACTGGAGAGTGCTTATCCCACACTTGGCAAAAATTCTGAAGCCTTTACACCAGTTGGTACAAAAGGGCATCAGGTGGGACTGGGATGAGACATGTGCATCAGCCTTTACTACAGCAAAATGGGCAGTCACGGCCATGCAAGCCTTGAATGTGATAGACCCATCAAGGCCCTATGAGCTGGATGTTCATGTCACTGAAGATGGTTATGGCTGGAGTCTCTGGAAGCGGCTTGAACAAACACACCAACCCTTTGGATTCTGGTCATAACTCTGGAAAGGAGCAGAGGTATAATACACTTTGATAGAAAAACAACTGGCTGCTATGTATCATGCCTTGCTGGCTACAGAACCTGTCACTGGAATGGCCTTGATAAAGGTAATAATCACCTATCTGACCTTGGGGTGAGTACGAGACTGGACCCAAAAGCCAAGGAGTGGTGTGGCACAGAGGCCCACACTAGCTAAGTGGGGTGCTTACCTACAGCGGTGTAGTGCCCTCTCTAGTAGCCCCTTGAGTGAAGAACTCCAACGGTTGTTGGAGCTGGTGACATATACTAGTGAAAAGCAGGAAGAACTTGCTTTTGAACCATTAGTATCAGAGAGTCCTTATTGGGAGGGAAGATCCCCCATACCCGAAGATGCATGGTACACAGATGGCTCCAACCATGGGCAGCCCCGAAAATGGAGGGCCATAGTTTTCCATCCAAAGACTGAGACAATATGGGGAAGACAATGAGGGGAAGAGCAGCCAATGGGCAGAGTTGCAGGCCGTGTGGCTTGTGATCAGCCAGGAGCCCTCCCCTATAGTTGTCTGGACTGATAGCTGGGCTGTCTGTCAGGGCTTGACCCTGTGGCTACCAACCTGGTACCATGCCAGATGGCTGGTTGGTCACGGACCCCTTTGGGAGCAAGAATTATGGCAAGACTTATGGGCCTGTGGTCAGACTAAAATAATTACAGTATACTATGTGACAGGTCATTTGCCACTGGCATCCCCAGGAAATGATGAGGCAGATAAATTGGCCCAGATACGTTGGTTAGAAGGAAAGCCTGCCTCTGATGTAGCCCAATGGCTACATCAGCATTTGTTGCATGTGGGGCAAAAGACAATGTGGGCTGTAGCCTGTCAGTGGGGCTTGCCTTTGACATTCGAAGTTAGTAGAGCCCAGCAGGAGTGTGTCGCGTGCTCCAAAAGGGACTTACACCGAGTTCCACAGCAACATGGAACAGTAGCTAAGGGGACTATACCCCTCGTCAGGTGGCAGATAGACTATATTGGGCCTCTACCTGTGTCAGAAGGATATTGGTACCTGGTGACCTGTGTGGACACAGCTACTGGACTTCTGGTCGCTTTTCCTACCTGTTGTGCAGACCAGCAGGTGACCAAAAGAGGCCTGGAGGGTCTCTTTGCTGCCTGTGGCCCACCGCAGGTGATTGAGAGTGATCAGGGCACCCATTTTACTGGACATACACTGCAAGAATGTCTTTGACAGCTGGGAATCAAGTGGAAGTTTCATGTGCCGTACAATCCTACTGCAGCAGGCATGATAGAGAGGCACATGGCTTGTTAAAATCCGGACTAAAGTCAGATACCAATAATCTGCAGGGATGGTCAGGCTGCTTATGGACCATGCTATGGCGTTTCAATGGGAGACCCTGAAAGGGATCCCTGAGCCCTGTAGACATGTTAACACATATGGCTGCCTTCCCTATACAACTGCAAGTACAAACTAAGGAAGAATCACTGAAGCCGAGGTTTGGCCACCAGAATAACATCTTGCTACAGCACCAACTGCACTGAACCCTGGAGACTCCATTGAGTGGACGTGTCCTTCAACCTTTTGACACATGGACCAATGATGGCTGGCTCTCCTGGCACCTTGGGGACAAGGCCTGGAAGCTGGCCTCCTGTGTATTCCTGGAATAACAGCAGAGTGGCCGCCAAAGGTCACAGTAGTATATCCTGAGTGGCCAGAATGTAAGAGCATCTTACCAGGGAGTTTTGTTTTGTCATTATGGCCAGTGCATGCACCTGCAGTAGCACTATATATAGACCCTTCAGTAACTCCCATGGAGAAAGGAGTAAAGGTATGGTATACTAGACCTGGAAGGGACCCCCTTCCTGCTACAGTCTTATCACAGGACCACTCTCTTGCATGCATCCTACCTGATGGACAAGATTTGCCTATGTTGGTGACATTAAAACATGTGACTTATCACCCCTAAAGTCTTTGAGGATTGTGAACTTCCTCTGGCTTGAGGATTATTATAACTTTTGTATCAAAATCTTGCTGTATCTTAAATTTTATTATCTCTAAATTGTTGTTACCCTCTGTTGCTCTTGTGGAATCTGGTTACAGTGCTCCAGATTTCTTGCACAGGGTCCATTGTGGGAGATTGATAGCATGGAGATTGTAAGGTGAGAATCCTGGAGGGGTGGAGTGTGGGGAAATTGGGGTTCTTATGGCCAGGATCCTCACCAAACTTAAACCACCTGATGATGTAACTGGCCTGTTGCTGGGCTGCCACTTCCACACCTGTAGGCAATAAGCTATTATTGTGCTGTACAGAGAGTTCCGCCCAGTGATCTAGGTGGAGGCAGAGATGCTACTGCTCAACCTACTGCCGGGAAACAAGCCGGTTAATAAACCCTTTCTCCCCAAGAACGTTTTGCTGTCGATTTCTTTCATCACACTGAATACATAGCGAACTTGCCCAGGGCTGAAACCCATTGGGAAGACAAGGCCATTTCCTTATTCAGGGAATCCACAGAAGTTTGCAGCTCATGTTCTCATGCCACCTCTCCTCACATCAATGCCATTTCCTTCTTCACAGAATCCACATAAGTTTGCAGCTAGCATTCTCGTCCCACCATTTCTTGGGTCTCTTCTGTAGACCTTTTTAGTACTGTGAGAAGCAGCCAATCCACAGTTCCCACTGCCTCACTGGCACTCTGTTTCTCAAAGGATCTACTTATTATACCAAGGGCCACCCCTACTGCCTCAGGTGTCACCTCCACTTGCCTCCAATCCTGAGGTGGGGCCCAGTCCTCTAGGAGGCAAGCCACCTCAGACCACATACCCATTGGGGGACGATCCACTGTTTCCCCATTCACAGGGGCAGCCTGCTGAAGCACCCCTTCCATAAAGGCAGCTTGTCTTTTTCCTTGGTCAACAATGAACCCTGCTGACTTTGCCAGTTGTCTTGCCAATAGGTTTCACCCCTGGGCAAGTTAGCTATGGATTCAATGTGACCAAAGAAATTGACAGCAAAATGTTCTTTGTGATGAGAGGGTTTATTACCCGGCTTGTTCTCCTGGTGGTAGGTCGAGCACTAGCGTCTCTGCCTCCGCCCAGTGGGGCCAAGCTCTCTATATAGCACAATAATAGCTTATTGCCTAAAGGTGTGGAAGTGGTAGCCTAGCAACAGGTCAGTTACATCATCAGGTGGTTTAAGTTCAGTGAGGATCCTGGTCAGAGGAACCCCAACTTCCCCACAGGGTTATACCCAACTTTATTTCCATGTTGGTAGGTCAATCACTAAATTCCTGTTCACTCAGAGCGAGTCTGCATGCAGTAAGCCTGTCTCTGCCTCTAGGCCTCTTTGCCAGCACAGCCATCCTCTGGGCTCCTGTCCTTGGTGCTGCCACCACTCCAGCCTCTGCTCTCCTGCAGCTTTGCAGCCATGCCAATGTGTTGCCCAGAGCATTGGGAAGTGCTCTCTATATAGAGTCAATAGCAACATATTGCCCACACATGTATGGTGAGCTAGTCAACAAGGGCCAGATGAGAATACTGGCCACAGGAACCTTCATTTTATCCACATCTCTCTAAAGAAAATAGTACAAACTTAGGTATGAAAGTATTACTTTAGATTTATAAAAGAAATCACAAATTTTACGAATTACTATTTACAATAAAAAAAACAAGTACCCTAAATATGCTTGTGGATAAAGTGAAGTTTCCTGTGGCCAGGATCCTCATCTGAACCTAAACTATTGATAATATAACTCCCTGCTGCTAGGCTACTGCTTCCATACCTGTAGGCAATAAGCTATTACTGACTGAGTCACTATATAAAGAGCTCTGCACAGTGCTCTGCACAGACACAGAGATGAAGGAGGATTACAGACCTGCAGATTGTTGGATACAGATATAATTCTAGTACTTGACTTATCACAGAGAACAAGCATAGTATATCATGAGACAGGCCATTTGCCCCTGACATCCCCAGGAAATAATGAAGCAGATGAATTGGCTTAGTAGAAGGAAATCCTTCCTCTGATATGGCCCAGTGGTTTCGTCAATGTAACCTGCATGTGGCGCAAGAGACAATGTGGGCTGTAGCATGTCAACGGGAGCCTGGCAGGAGTGCATAATATGCTCTCAAAGGGGCTTACATCGAGTTCCACAGCAACATGTGACAATAGCTAAGGGGCTGATACTCCTCGCCAGGTGGCAGATAGACTATGTTAGGCCTCTGCCCATGTCAAAAGGGTACCAATATTCCAGGACTTGTGTGGACGGAGCTACTGGACTTCTGGTTACTTTTCCTGTGTGTTGTGTGGAACAGCAGATAACCAAAAGAGGCCTGGTGGGTCTCCTTGCAGCCTATGGCCATCTGCAGGTAATTGAGAATGATCAAAGCACCCACTTTACTGGACATGCACTACAAGAGTGGGTACAACAATTAGGAATCAAATGGAAGTTTCATGTACCATATAATCCTACCAACCATGGATGGCCCCCCTGGCACCTTGGGGACAAGGCCTGGAAGCTGGGCTCCTGTGTATTCTTGGAGTAATGGCAGAGTGGGCCCCAAAAATCACAGGAGTATTTCTTGAATGGCCAGAAGGTAGGAGCATCTTACCATGGTGTTTTGTTTTATCATTATGGTCAGTGCATGCACTTCCAGTAGTACTGTATATAGACCCCTCAGTAACCTCCATGGGGCAAGGAGTAAAGGTATGGTATACTAGATCTGGATGGGACCCCCTCCTGCTACAGTTCTATCACAATACCAGTATTCTGCATACATCCTACCTGATGGACAAGATTTGCCTATGTTGGTGTCAGTAAAATGTTGAATCTTATCACTCTTATGGTTAATCTCCTCTAATGTCTTTATGAATTTGGCATGTACCCTAGCAGAAAACTGCTATTTGCTGGGGTTCATGGAGCTCCCTATCAGTACTGCTACTGACATCCTGTGGAAAGCACAAATCATGAACTGGGACTGGTTTGAGTACAGCTGGGATGACCCCTTGGTGGGACTCAATCTCCTCAGGCTTGAAGATAACTATTATTATGATGATGATTCTTGTTGTTAAAAGGTTCCAGCTTTCTCACACAGGGACCACTGCAGAAGATTGAGTTCTCCCATAGAAAGTGTGAGTCATGAACTCATGTGAGTAGAACTGGTTTGAATACAGCTGGAATAACCTCTTTGGGCTTATAATTTTTGTTACCTGTATCATAATTTTTGTTATTATCTGTATGTTGTTTTTTCTATTCCTGTTGTGGAATCTGATTACAATGCTCCAGCTTTCTCTCACAAGAATCATTGTGGAAGACTGAGGGCATGTAGATTGTGAGGTGAGAATCCTGGAAGGGTGGAGTGTGAGGAAAATAGAAGATCCTATGGCCAGGATCCTCACCTGGTCCTAAACTACTTGATCATATAATTGTCCTACTGCTAGGCTAATGCTTCCACACCCGTAGGCAATAGCCATTACTGACTGAGTCCCTATGTAAAGAGCTTTGCCCAGTGCCCTGGGCAGAGGCAGAGATGGAGGTGTATTATGGACCTACTGACTGTTGGATGCAGACATGATTCTAGATTTCAACATACCACCAAGAGAATAAAACTGGGTATAAACCCTTTTATGCCAAGAACATTCTGTTGTCATTTCTCAGTCTCACTGAATCCACAGTGAACTTGCCTGGGGCTGAAATCCTCAGGCAAGACACCCAGCAAGAGGGTTTTGGATAGCCTCTCAGAGATTCCTGAAATTATTTTGAAAGTATGAGTGGAATTTTCCAGGTAATTGAGCGTTTATGTGTCTGAGGGTGGGTGTTTTACTAAAAGAGACTTTCATGCTGAGGAAACAATGTGTGCAAAGACACAGAGGCAGGAAACATGGTGTGTGGTGGTAAATAAGCACTCCCAGACTGATAACCTTAGGAGGCATCAGCCTGCAGATCAAGCACTTAAATTAAGTTCAAAGAAGTACAAATGAAGATACTGAAATTAAGCACTTCTGCATGAGTTCTTAGGGTCCAAGGCCTCAAATGTACAAAAGAGAGTAGGTAAGATGCTGATTTTCAGTTTCAGTGTATGTGTGGGTTTAACCACACCACCCAGCACTTCTCCAACATCAGCTGGGTGTCCTACAATTCAACTCAATTTTGACACTATCTACCTGGAGATAGCATCAGATCCCACAAGTTAAGGGCTTATTCGTACAAAACTATCCCCCACCTCTGCAATTCAGATACCAATATCAAGTCACCTATGCTTCTGATCCAGATGAGAGATTCCAATGACACCCCACCTCCTCACATTCAATTAATTGGCTATGCTGACTCACAGAACTCAGAGAAACATTTCATTTACTAGATTATCAGGTTATTACAAAAGAATATAACTCAGGTACAGCCAGATGGAAGAGATGCATAGAGCAAAGTATATGGAAAGAGATGAGGCAATTTCATGCTCTTTGAGCATGCCACTCTCCCCAATTCAGCATGTGTTTATCAACCCAGAAGCTCTCTGAACCCTGTTCTTCTGGATTATTATGGTGACTTCATTACATAGGCATGATTGATTAAATCATTGGCCATTGGTGACTTAACTCAACCTCCAGCCCCTCTCTCTCCCAGGAGTTTGAAGGGATGGGCCTGAAATTTTCAACCCTCTAATTACATGGTTGGCTCCACTGTCAAACCCCCTTTCCGATGTCACCTCATTAACATAACAAAAGGCACTTTTTTAAAAATACCACCACTCTATTAGGAAATTCCAAGGATTTGAGGAACTCTGTACCAGGAACAGGGTCAAAGACCAAATATGTATTTCTTATTACAAATCACAGAAGGCCTGCTAGAGATCCACACACACAGAACCCCACTCTGGGCTCCAATAAATCAAAGCATCTGTATGAACTGTAAGATTTAGCCTTGAGTCTGAAGTAAAAGGCTGAGTATACTGACAGACTTTACCTTTTCTCTGCTTTGAACCCATCTGCCAATCTGGTGAAGGAAATATATCCCTTCCAAGAATAACGTTTTTAAATGCATAAAATAAAATACAGGATTACAAAGGAGAACAATTTTATTAAAATACCGATATCAAAATATTACAAAGACTAATTTTAATATGTGTTTCTTTATTAATGCATTATATACTATGATATACTAGCAGGCTAAAAGACTATTGTGATTTAAAATTAATGATGAATATACAGGGGAGTATCCAAGATGGCAGTGTGAGTAGGACAGTGGAAATCTCCTCCCAAAACCATATATACTTTTGAAAATACAACAAATACAAGTACGCCTGAAAGAGAGACCAGAGGATATAGTACAAAAGCCAGGCTATACCTACATCTGCAAGAACTCGGCATCTCACGAAGCAGGTAAGATACAAAGCCACGACCCTGTGGGACATGTGCACTCCCCCCAACCCAGCTCACCGGCGGGAGGAGAGGAGTCAGAGCAGGGTGGGAGTGGAAGCCCAGGACTGCTAAATAACCAGTCCTAGTGATCCACACCAGGAGCAGAGACACACATTGCATGGTGTGCTGGATATTAGGAAAACAGAAAGGTAAAATCTGCGAGCGGGTCCTCGCAGCTGGCTCCCCTGGGACAAAAGAATAGAGAGTTACTTTTGAAAGTCTTAAGGGACAGGGGCTTCACACCTCGAAGGAATCGTCCCAGCACACTCACCCAGCAGGCTGGGAATTCTGAGAAGCTTCGGGCACCCCAGCCCCCTGGGAGGCAGCACAGCTCTGAAGCCCCTCATGGTGATAAATGGCCTGCCATTCATTCCCCCTCTGGCGCAGCCCCGCCACATCAGCAGAGCAGCCTGAGAGCAGCCACGCACACACCAGCCTCCCAGAGTCTCCTCCCAGCATGCAGCCACCTGGGCCAGACCAAGGAGCTGCCACCAGCTCACAGATGCCTGGTGAAGTCAGAGGAAGCCAGGGCAGGGCGCAAAGGGGTACTGTTCTCACAGGAGAGCACACCTGGTGCACCTGCCTCTCCCCAAAGGGCTCTGGGCTGCCCTGAGGGCGGCTCCCCATGTGAGGGTGACGAACACAGGCAGCGGAGAGGGGCAGGGAAACCAGCAAGCAGGAAGGGACTTTTGTTCTCCCAGCTGACACATGTGCCACCTGCCAATGACTACCTCTATCACCATGAAAAGGCAGAAGAATTTGGTCCAGTCCAGAATCACTCAGAAAACAACTGAGAGAGGGCTTAGGGAGATAGATTTAATCAATCTTTCTGAAAAAGGATTCAAAATAAAGGTCATAACCATGCTGATGGACTGCAGAGAAATATGCAAGAGCTAAATGATGAAGTTAGGAGGGAGAATACAGAAATAAAACAATCTCTGGAAGGACTTAAGAGCAGACTGGATGTGGTGCAAGAGGCCATTAATGGGACAGAAATCAGAGAACAGGAATACAGAGAAGCTGAGGCAGAGAGAGATAAAAGGACCTCCAGGAATGAAAGAATATTGAGAGAACTGTGTGACCAATACAAGTAGAAAAATATTCGCATTATATCGGTACCAGAAGAAGAAGAGAGAGAAAAAGGGATAGAAAGTGTCTTTGAAGAAATAATTGCTGTAAACTTCCCCAAACTGGGGTAGGAAATGGTTTCTCAGACCATGGAAGCTCACAGATCTCCCAACACAAGGGAACCAAGGAGGAAAACACCAAGACATATAATAATTAAAATGGCAAAGATCAAAGAAAAGAACAGAGTATTAAAAGCATCCAGAGAGAGAAGAAAGATAAACTACAAAGGAATACCCATCAGGCTATGATCAGACCTCTCAGCAGAAACCTTACAGGCCAGAAGAGAGTGGCATGATGTATTTAATGCAATGAAACAGAAAGGCCTTAAACCAAGAATACTGTATCCATCACGATTATCCTTTAAATATAAAGGAGGGATAAAATAATTCCCAGACAAGCAAAAGTTGAGGGAATTTGCCTCCCACAAACCACCTCTACAGGATATTTTAAAGGGACTGCTCTAGATGGAAGCACTCCTAAGGCTAAACAGATGTCACCAGCAAAAACAAAATCACACCAAAGAAAGCAGATGACCAAATACTAACTAAAGGCAAAAAATAAAATCAACTGTTCACAAAAGCAGTAAAAGGAAACACAAAAGACTACAGAATAAAACAACTAACATATAAAGAATTGAGGAGGAGGAATAAGAAGGGAGAAAAATAATCATCAGACTATTTCTATAATAGCTTAATAAGTGAGTTGTTAGATGGTTAGATAGTAAAGAAGCTACCCTTGAATGCTTGGTAACCACAAATCTAAAGCCTGCAATGGCAATAAGTACATATCTTTCAATAATCACCCTAAATGTAAATGGACTGAATGTACCAATCAAAACGCACAGAGAATAGAATGGATAAAAAAGCAAGATCCATCTATATGCTGCTTACAGGAGACTCACGTCAAATGCAAAGACATACACAGACTAAAAGATAAGGGATGGAAAAAGATATTTCATGCAAACAATAGGGAGAAAAAAGCAGGTGTTGCAGTACTTCTATCCAACAAAATAGACTTCAAAACAAAGAAAGTAACAAGCGATAAAGAAGGACACTACATAATGATAAAGGGGTCAGTCCAGCAAGAGGATATAACCATTATAAATATATATGCACCCAATACAGGAGCACCAACATATCTGAAACAAATACTAACAGAATTAAAGGAGGAAAGAGAATGCAATGCATTTGTCCTAGGAGACTTGAACACACCACTCACTCCAAAGGACAGATCCATCAGACAGAAAATAAGTAAGGACATAGAGGCACTGAACAACACACTAAAACAGATGGACATAACAGACATCTACAGAACTCTACACCCAAAAGTGCAGGATACACATTCTTCTCAAGTGCACATGGAACATGCTCCACAATAGACCACATACTTGGCCACAAAAAGAGCCTCAGTAAATTCCAAAAGATTGAAATTCTACCAACCAACTTTTCAGACCACAATGGGATAAAACTAGAAATAAATTGTACAAAGAAAACAAAAAGGCTCACAAACACATGGAGGCTTAACAACATTCTCCTAAATAATCAAGGGATCAATGACCAAGTTAAAATGGAGATCCAGCAATATATGGAAACAAATGACAACAACAATACGAAGCCCCAACTTCTGTGGGACACAGCAAAAGCAGTCTTAAGAGGAAAGTATATAGCAGTCAAGGCATATTTAAAGAAGGAAGAACAATCCCAAATGAATAGTCCAATGTCACAATTATCGAAATTGGAAAGAGAAGAACAAATGAGGCCTAAGGTCAGCAGACGGAGGGACATAATAAAGATAAGAGAAGAAATAAACATAATTGAGAAGGATAAAACAATAGAAAAAATCAATGAAACCAAGAGCTGGATCTTTGAGAAAATAAACAAAATAGATAGGCGCATAGCCAGACTTATTAAGAGAAAAATAGAATCTACACACATCAACAGAATCAGAAATGAGAAAGGAAAAATCATGACGGACCCCACAGAAATACAAAGAATTATTAGAGAATACTATGAGAATGTATATGCTAACAAGCTGGGAAACCTAGAAGAAATGGACAACTTCCTAGAAAAATACAACCTTCCACGACTGACCAAGGAAGAAACAGAAAATCTAAACAGACCAATTACCAGCAACGAAATTGAATTGGTAATCAAAAAACTATCCATGAACAAAACCCCGGGTCAGATGGGTTCACTGCCGAATTTTATCAGACATATAGAGAAGACATAATACCCATTATCCATAACGTTTTCCAAAAAATAGAAGAGGGAATACTTCCAAACTCATTCTATAAAGCGAGCATTACTCTAATACCAAAACCAGGCAAAGACCCCACGAAAAAAGAAAATTACAGACCAATATCCCTGATGAACATAGATGCAAAAATACTCAAGAAAATATGAGCAAACCAAATTCAAAAATACATCAAGAGGATCATACACCATGATCAAATGGGATTCATCTCAGGGATGCAAGGATGGTACAACTTTCACAAATCTATAAACATAATCCACCACATCAACAAAAACTGCGTGATCATCTCCATAGATGCTGAATGATGAATATACAAAATATTTTAGGAGATTTTCTATGAAAAATATCTGTGAATTGGTCAAGTCATATGTACTGCTAATATAACTGTGGTTGCCTACATTCATTATTTATTTATTTATTTATTGATAAAACCTGTAAATGTTTATTTTAACATCTTTTATAATAAAAACTACCATTGTAATAGATGAACACAACTTATAGAAACAACACATTTAGATTATTCATTGTTTTTCTTTAGATACATCATTCTTTTTTCCCAGTAGTGTAGATAGTTAAATTATTTATCTTGGCTAACCCCTCCTGCCATTACCAATTTTTCCCTAAGATATCTTTTTCTTTTTCTGGTATCATTAATCTTCAGTTACAGAAAGAACATTATGTTTACTAGGTTCCCCACTTCACCAAGTCCCCCCACATACCCCTTCACAGTCACTGTTCATCAACATAGTAAGATGCTGTAAAATCACTACTTCTCTTCTCTGTGTTGCACAGCCCTCCCTGTGCCCCCCACGCACTATACATGCTAATCATAATGTCCTCTTTCTTTTTCCCCACCCTTATCCCTCCCTTCCCACCCATTGTCCCCAGTCCCTTTCTCTTTGGTAACTATTAGTCCATCCTTGGGTTCTGTGATTCTGCTGCTGTTTTGTTCCTTCAGTTTTCCTTTGGTCTTTTTTTAAAAATTTTATTTTGGTATCATTAATCTATAATTACATGAAGGACATTATGGTTACTAGGCTCCCCCCTTCACCAAGTCCCCCCTACATACCCGTTCACAGTCACTGTCCATCAACATAGTAAGATGCTGTAAAATCACTACTTGTCTTCTCTGTGTTGCACAGCCCTACCTGTGCCCCCCCACACTATACACGTTAATTATAATGCCCCCTTTATTCTTTCCCACCCTTATCCCTCCCTTCCCACCTGTCCTACCCAGTCCCTTTCCCTTTGGTAACTGTTAGTCCATTCTTGGGTTCTGTCCTTCTGCTTCTGTTTTGTTCCTTCAGTTACCTTTTGTTCTTACACTCCACATATGAGTGAAATCATTTGGTACTTGTCCTTCTCTGCCTGGCTTATTTCACTGACCATAATACCCTCTACCTCCATCCATGTTGTTGTGAATGGTAGGATCTGTTTTTTTCTTATGGCTGCATAATATCCATTGTGTATATGTACCACATCTTCTTTATCCATTCATCAACTGATGGACATTTAGGTTGCTTTCATACCTTGGCTATTGTAAATAGCACAGCGATAAACATAGGGATGCATCTTTCTTTTTCAAACTGGTGTGCTGCATTCTTAAGGTAAATTCCTAGAAGTGGAATTCCTGGGTCAAATGGTATTTCTATTTTGAGCATTCTGAGGAGCCTCCATACTGCTTTCCACAATGGTTGAACTAGTTTACATTCCCACCAGCAGTGTAGGAGGGTACCCCTTTCTCCACAACCTCGCCAATATTTGTTGTTGTTTGTTTTTTCAATAATGGCCATCCTTACTGGTGTGAGGTGCTATCTCATTGTGGTTTTAATTTGCATTTCTCTGATGATTAGCGATGTGCAGCATCTTTTCATGTGCCTGTTGGCCATCTGGATTTCTTCTTTAGAGAACTGTCTATTCAGCTCCTCTACCCATTTTTAAATTGTATTATTTGCTTTTTGTTTGTTGAGGTGTGTGAGCTCTTTATATATTTTGAATGTCAATCCTTTACCGGATCTGTCATTTATGAATATGTTCTCCCATACTGTAGGACACTTTTTTGTTCTATTGATGGTGTCCTTTGCTGTACAGAAGCTTTTTAGCTTAATATAGTCCCACTTGTGCATTTTTGCCTTTGTTTCCCTTGCCTGGGGAGATATGTTTATGAAGAAGTCACTCATGTTTATGTCCATGAGATTTTTGGCTATGTTTTTTCCTAAGAGTTTTATGGTTTCATGACTTATATTCAGGTCTTTGATCCATTTCGAGTTTACATTTGTGTATGGGACAGACAGTGATCCAGTTTCATTCTCTTACATGTAGCTGTCCAGTTTTGCCAGCACCATCTGTTGAAGAGACTGTCATTTCCCCATTGTATGTCCATGGCTCCTTTATCATATATTAATTGGCCATATATGTTTGGGTTAATATCTGGAGTCTCTATTCTGTTCCACTGGTCTGTGGCTCTGTTCTTGTGCCAGTACCAAATTGGCTTGATTACTGTGACTTTGTAGTAGAGCTTGAAGTTGGGGAGTGAGATCCCCCCCACTTTATTCTTCCTTCTCAGGATTGCATTAGCTATTCGGGGTCTTTGACGGTTCCATATGACTTTTTGAACTACTTGTTCCAGTTCATTGAAGAATGCTGTTGGTAATTTGATAGGGATTGCATCGAATGTGTATATTGCTTTGGGCAGGATGGCCATTTTGACGATATTAATTCTTCCTAGACAGGAGCCTGGGATGAGTTTCCATTTGTTAGTGACCTCTTTAATTTCTCTTAAGAGTGTGTTGTAGTTTTCAGGGTATAGGTCTTTCACTTCCTTGGTTATATTTATTCCTAGGTATTTTATTCTTTTTGATGCTATTGTGAATGGAATTGTTTACCTGATTTCTCTTTCTATTAGTTCATTGTTAGTGTATAGGAAAGCTACAGATTTCTGTGTGTTAATTTTGTATCCTGAAACTTTGCTGAATTCTGATATTAGTTCTAGTAGTTTTGCAGTGGAGTCTTTAGGGTTTTTTTATGTAAAATATCATGTCATCTGCAAATACTGACAATTTGACTTCTTTACCAATATGGATTCCTTGTATTTCTTTGTTTTGTCTGATTACCATGGCTATGACCTCCAGTACCATGTTGAATAACAGTGGGGAGAGTGGGCATCTCTGTCTTGTTCCCGATCTCAGAGGAAAAGGTTTCATCCTCTCGCTGTTCAGTATGATGTTAGCTGTGGGTTTATAATATATGGCCTTTATTATGTGGAGGTACTTGCCCTCTATACCCATTTTGTTGAGAGTTTTTTCAAGAATGGATATTGAATTTTGTCGAATGCTTTTTCACCATCTATGGAGATGATCGTGTGGGTTTTGTCTTTCTTTTTGTTGATGGATTTTCGAATGTTGTACCACCCTTGTATCCCTGGGATGAATCCCACTTGGTCATGGTGTATGATCCTCTTGATGTATTTTTGAATTCGGTTTGCTAATATTTTGTTGAGTATTTTTGCATCTCCATTCATCAGGGATATTGTTCTTTAGTTTTCTTTTTGGTGGGGTCTTTGCCTGGATTTGGTATTAGGGTGATGTTGCCTTTATAGAATGAGTTTGGGAGTATTCCCTACTCTTCTATTTTTTGGAAAACTTTAAGGAGAATGGGTGTTATGTCTTCTCTGTATGTCTGATAAAATTCCGAGGTAAATCCATCTGGCCCGGGGATTTTGTTCTTGCGTAGTTTTTTTTATTACTGATTCAGTTTCATTGCTGGTAATTTGTCTGTTTAGATTTACTGTTTCTTTATGGGTCAGTCTTGGAAGGTTGTATTTTTCTAGGAAGTTGTCCATTTCTCCTAGGTTTTCCAGCTTGTTAGCATATAAGTTTTCATAGTATTCTCTAATAATTCTTTGTATTTCTGTGGGGTGTGTCATGATTTTTCCTTTCTCGTTTCTGATTCTGTTGATGTGTGTTGACTCTCTTTTTCTCTTAATAAGTCTGGCTAGTGGCTTATCTATTTTGTTTATTTTCTCAAAGATCCAGCTCTTGGTTTCATTGATTTTTTCTATTGTTTTATCCTTCTCAATTATGTTTATTTCTTCTCTTATCTTTATTATGTCCCTCCGTCTGCTGACCTTAGGCCTCATTTGTTCTTCTTTTTCCAATTCCGATAATTATGACATTGGACTATTCATTTGGGAATGTTCTTCCTTCTTTAAATATGCCTGGACTGCTATATACTTTCCTCTTAGGTCTGCTTTTGCTGTGTCCCACAGAAATTGGGGCTTTGTATTGTTGTTGTCATTTGTTTCCATATATTGCTGGATCTCCATTTTAATTTGGTCATTGATCCATTGATTCTTTAGGAGCATTTTGTTAAGCCTGCATGTGTTTGTGAGCCTTTTTGCTGTCTTTGTACAATTTATTTCTAGTTTTATACCTTTGTGGTCTGAAAAGTTGGCTCATAAGATTTCAATCCTTTGGAATTTACTGAGGCTCTTTTTGTGGCCTAGTATGTGGTCTATTCTGGAGAATGTTCATGTGCACTTGAGAAGAATGTGTATCCTGTTGATTTTGGATGTCGAGTTCTATAGATGTTTATTAGGTCCATCTGTTCTAGCGTGTTGTTCAGTGCCTCTGTGTCCTTACTTATTTTCTATCTGTTGGATCTGTCCTTTGGAGTGAGTGGTGTGTCAAAGTCTCCCAATATGAATGCATTGCATTCTATTTCCTCCTCTAATTCTGTTAGTATTTGTTTCACATATATTGGTGCTCCTGTATTGGGTACATATATGTTCATAATGGTTATATCCTCTTGGTGGACTGAGCCCTTTATCATTATGTAATGTCCTTCTTTACCTGTTGTTACTTTCTTTCTTTTGAGCTCTACTTTTTGTGATACTAGTATTGCAACACCTGCTTTTTTCTCTCTGTTGTTTGCATGAAATATCTTTCTCCATCCCCTAACTTTTAATCTGTGCATGTCTTTGTGTTTGAGGTGAGTCTCTTGTAAGCAGCATATAGATGGGTCTTGCTTTTTTATCCATTCTTTTACTCTGTTTCTTTTGACTAGTGCATTCAGTCCATTGACATTTAGGGTGATTATTGAAAGATATGTACTTATTTCCATTGCGTTTGTGGTTTGTGGTTACCAAAGGTTCAAGGTGATCTTGTTTGCTACCTTACTGTCTGACCTCACTCACTTATTGAGCTGTTATAAACACAGTTTGATGATTATTTCTTTCCCTTCTTTTTCCTCCTCCTCCATTCTTCATATGTTGGGTGTTTTGTTCTGTGCTCTTTTTAGGAGTGCTCACATCTAGAGAAGTCCCTCTAAGATACCCTGTAGAAGTGGTTTATGGGAGGCAAATTCCCTTAAATTTTGCTTGTGTGGGAATTGTTTAATCCCTCCTTCATATTTAAATGACAATCATGCTGGATGCAGTATCCTTGGTTCAGGCCCTTCTGTTTCATTGCATTAAATATATCATGCCATTCTCTTCTGGCCTGTAAGGTTTCTGTTGAGAAGTCTGATGATAGCCTCATGGGTTTTCCTTTGTAGGTGACCTTTTTACTCTCTCTGGCTGTCTTTAATACTCTGTCCTTGTCCTTGATCTTTGCCATTTTAATTATTATGCGTCTTGGTGTTGTCCTCTTTGGATCCCGTCTCTTGGGAGTTCTGTGTGCCTCTGTAGTCTGAGCAACTATTTCCTCCCCCAGTTTGGGGAAGTTCTCAGAAATTATTTCTTCAAAGATACTTTCTATCTCTTTTTCCCTCTCTTCTTCCTCTGGTACCCCTGTAATGCAGATATTGTTCCTTTTCGATTGGTCACACAGTTCTCTTAATATTGTTTCATTCCTGGAGATCCTTTTATCTCTCTCTGCATCAGCTTCTATGCATTCCTGTTCTCTGGTTTCTCTTCTATCAATGGCCTCTTGCATCTTATCCATTCTGCTTATAAATCCTTCCTGAGTTTGTTTCACTTCTGTAATCTCCCTCCAGACATCTGTAATCTCCCTCTGGACTTCATCTCTTAGCTCTTGCATATTTCTCTGCAGCTCTGTCAGCATGTTTATGATTTTTATTTTGAATTCTTTTTCAGGGAGACTGGTTAAGTCTGCCTCTGCAGATCCTTTCTCAGGTGTAACTATCTTGATCTGGACCAGATTTTTTTGCCTTTTCATGGTGATAGCAGTGGCTGTAGGCAGGTTGTGGGTGTGTCAGCTGGGAGAAGAAAGTCCTTTCCTGCTTGCTGGATGCCTTGCCCTTCTCCCTGCCTGTGATGGTTGCCCGCACTCCTGGAGCAGCCACCGGGTTAGTCCCCTAAGCTGCTGTGTGTGGGGCGTCCGTCACAGCAGTGCGGAGCCCTGCAGGGAGTGGCAGGCGTGCCATGTGTGCTCCTCTGTGCTAGTGGTGACCCTGCCGTGCAGCTGTGTGGCAGCAGTCACCTTTGGGTCTGGCCTGGGTGGCTGTGCGTTGGGGTGGGATTCCAGTCAGCTGCTAGGAGTGCATCTGCTCCCTCTGGCTCTGCTGCAGGTGCACGTGGGGCTCTTCTGCGCAGGCTTCTTCTGAGCTCCTCTGGATTCACTGCCGCTGGTGCGTGTGAGCTGCGCCTGGGCTGTTCAGTCGTGCTGCTGTAGGCTAGCACAAGCCTCTCCTGTAGTGCGTAGATCTGCTCTTGGTCCCTTCCGGTGCTGCCGTCCCCAGCACGTGCTGCCACTATCCCACTACTGGGCCAGTGTGCGGGGTCCTCAGCAGTTGGAGGAACGACTGGCAGGCTAGTTGGTGCCATGAGGGGCTTCAGAGCTCCACTGCCTTCCCAGGGTTTACAGCACTTAACTTTCCCTGGTATTCCCAACTGCCATGACAACTTCATCCAGCTGTGGGGTCCCTGTCTCTTTAAGACTTGCAGAAAGCACTCGCTTTTCTTTTGTCTCAGGGGTGCCAGTTGTGGGGACCTGCCCACAGGTTTTGCTTTTCCGTTTCTCTAATATCCAGCACCCTGTGCACCTTATGTCCGTGTTCCGGGTGCGGATTTCTAGAGCTGGTTGTTTAGCAGTCCTGGGCTTTCACTCCCTCCCCATTCTGAGTCCTTTCTTCCCACCAGGTTTTGGGGTGGGGGTGCATTCGGGTCCCACCTGGCCGTGGATTGTATCTTACCCCCTTCATGTGATGTTGAGTTCTCCCAGATGTAGATGTATCCTGGCTGTTGTACTGCATCCACTGGTGTCTCTTTTAGGAATAGTTGTATTTATTTTATTTTCATAAATATATATGTTTTGGGGAGGAGATTTCCTCTGAACTACTCATGCTGCCATCTTCCCGTGATCCCCTACATTCATTATTAAAAGAAATGCCCAATTTCATTGGAGTTAGTGAAAGTAATATGTGTTTTTTTCCAATGCAAATACACAGACACTGCATTCTATGCATGACACTTATAAGTCCATGAATTGCAAGTTAAGTGTTCCTATTCTAAACCCTACCCCTAGAAAAACAGTTCAGACTAGATTAAACCTTCAGGTGAAGATGACACAACTGATCTATAGAAGACTGAACTCCCAAAACTTAAATCCAAACTCAGTCCCCAATATGAAACTTCATGCTGAGCTCCAAGATTAAAACAGATTTAACCACCAAACTGAACTTCTAGTGTCTAAAATCAGACGGTGCTTCCAGATGGGTATTTTTAGACTAGGATGCAGCCTTGCATTCCAAGACACAGCTAAGTAGACAGATCTCACTAGACAGATCCCCAGGTGAGGTCATCACATCAAGACTCCCCAAGGATAAAAAGGACTCCAAAGGAGCATACCCCAAACTGAGCTCCTAGTAGCTGAGCCTCCCAAAGCAGGCCAGAGGTAACTACCAAGACTGAGCTGTGAGTCTGGCACTCATTTGGTGAGAGACTCAGTCTTATCTTAGACCAAACATCAGGTTCCCATATTGAATTTCCAGGTGTCTCAAGAATGAACAGTCAGCATCTAAACCCTCAAAGTCATGTCCCCATAATGAGCCTCTAGGCAGAGTCATAGGACAGAGACCACAGACTTATCTCTCTTGAAGGAGGATGGGGTGATACCATGGAGTGGGCCCAGGCCAAGTTCCCAGAAGGACCCCTCATACACTCAGCCAACAAATACATTCCCCCATTGAAAATATGGAGTGAGCCCATGTTCTGAAACAGGTTCCTTCAGACTGAAAGACTGATGTCTGAGCCCCCAAATAACATGCTCTGAATGAGCCCTTGAGGGAATCCCCAGAAAGAACCACCATTATGTATCCCATGATAGCCATGAGAATGTATCTCACAGACTTTTTATACTCTAGGGAGCATAATTGATCAAGGGCCTCTGCTTCTGTGTTCTGAAATTCATCCCCAAATTTGTGCAGAGACCATGTTTCCCAAGAGCTACTCCCAACCAATGACTGAGTGTGGCAGGGAAATTTTGGTGACTTTGGTTTAAGGAGTCCCAGACAGCCTTGCCAAACCTTCATCATGTACACAGCAGTCTAGAACACTTCTGTTGAACCTTCCCTCCTTATCTCCTTAGTCTGGGTCAGACTGCATTGCATTCTGATGTCTCTCTCAGCTTTATATGGCATCCACCACATTTTCTCTCATGGGCATTTCTCTTGAGAAAATTCTTGCTCACTTAATTCCATCTTGGTGTCTGTTTCTCAGGACTAACACAACCTCCCAGGCATGAGACTATGAGGTTAATTTGCAGAGACCAGCTCCACAAACCAGCTGAACCTGAGTGGAGTGGATGAGGAGCTTATGGAAAACACAGAAAAGATGCAAAAAAGACACAGAAACCAAAGCTGGGATCAGGAGGTTCACTGCCTGCTGATGGCAGACAATCGACGCAGTTTATTTTCTGAGCACCACTTATACAAACAAGCTCATAATGATGTCCCTTCTGGGATGATATCATATCTGGTGGTGTCACTTCCTGGGTGACATCACATCTGGCCCTGCACATTAATTGCTCGAGACTGCACTGCCGATGTCTGACACTTTTAACTCCCATTTTCAGAATGCGCCTGCAGATTGAGATCATGAGCCAGAATCCTCCCAAATGAGCTTTCAAGGTCTCAGGCCCAAACTAATACCCTAGTCTGAGTCCTCGGACTTGTATGAAAGAGGAAGCAACCCAGGTGAACTCTAGAGGGTGCCAGGTTAAACTCTTACTCTCAAAACCTTAGGCTTATGTTTGCAGATTAGCTGCCAATACAGACCCCAGTCTAAGTGTCCCAGAATGAGCTCCTGGATTGACCTTCCTGAGGAAGCTCCCACACTGAGCCCTCAGACTAAGCACCTAATATCTGAGCTCCCAAGACATATGCCAAAAAATGGATCCCCAGAGAGGCATCAGAGAGAAGGGGTCTAGATTGTCAGATAGACCACACTGAATCTCAAAAGTGATGACTGAGGGTTAATCCCTAAAACTGAGCTGGTTCCCTTAGATTGAGTCTCTAAAATGTGGATGCAGAAACCCAAAGCCCAGGATAAAGCACCAGACTGTCAATACAGACGCTCAGACAGACCCTGGACTGAGTTCCCAGTTAGAACACCAAGAATCATACAGAATCACAGACTGAATCCTCATACTGAAATACTAGAGTAAGACCCCAGTTTGAGTACCCCCAGACCATGCCTGCTATAAATGGGAATCTGTAGACTGAACCTATAGACTGTCCATAGACTAAAATATTGAACTGAAGCCTCTAGAGTAAGCTTCTAAACCAAGGTCCCCCAACTGTGATCATAAAACTGATTCCCCAGAATGAGCTTCCAATCTCTCAGACTCTAAATTCATATACCCACGATGAGTACCCAAAATGGTATCCACAGAATCAGACTTAGCTTGAGAATCCCAGGCTGAGACACCCATGTGGCAAGGCTACTAGCTTCACACTAAAATTTATATTCTCCCTTTCCTAATTTTGAACAGTATCTGTAATTTTAGCCAGGTAGACATCAAGCCCCTATACTGAAACTGAGATTACCAGCGACAATGTTGAAACTTACCAGAGCGCTGTGTTTCTGGAAAGCAACCATGGTCAAAAAAATCTTCCCATCCTTTTGTGTTCTGAGAAAGGGCTAGCTGCAAAAGACCTCCCAGCTCCAACATATTCCAAATAAGGCTCAGCTCCACTGTTCCTCAGTGACTCATATAAAACCTGCCTTTATCCTTCTTCACCACCCCCATAAGACTCCCAAATTTGTCTACCCTCATCTACTTGCCGCCATAAAATCCCAGTCTCCCTTCCTTTCCTTTGAGACACTTCTCATTAGTATGTAGTCTCTCTTGTCATCACCTGAATAAAATCATTCCTTCAATTGTCCAATGCATTTAGTATTTCACACAAATCTCAGTCCTCACATTGAGGTACGTTGCACTCAGATCCTCAGAGAAACTGCCACATTCATTCCTTCACTCATTCACTCATTCTTCAAATATCGATTGAGTACTGAATATGTGCCAGACACTGCACTCAGCACTGGGGAGCTAACAAGACAGACAAAGGCTCTAATTTCACGGGGCTTACGGTCAAGAGAGAATAACAGGGGAGGGACAGTTTTTAATAAGGTGGTTAGGTAAAGCATTTCTGAGGATGTAACATTTAAGCTATGCTCATAAGGAGGAGATGAAGGACCACAGAAATAAGGATCCAAGAAAAGGGAACAAGTACAAAGGTCAGGGTAACAGAACAGTAGGAGAGGAAAAGAGCTACAGGAGGTGAGGCATGAGACACTGCCTTGCTAGCCATGGCAACAAGTTTGAATTTTTCTTTAAATGCAATGGAAAATGTTCTATGCAGAGAAAAATGAAATGACGTGATTTACATTTTTGAAAGACCACTCTGGCTACTGTGAGGAGATGGAATTATAGAGGGGCAAAAGTGGAAGCAGAGAGACCATTGGTAATCTATTATAATAGTTCTGACAAGAGACAATGGTTGGTTTGGTATAGGTTACTGCTAGTGGAGACAGAGATGTGGACAAATTCAAGATAAGTTTTAGAGATAAAACCAACAGTACTCCATATTAAGTATTATTGAGTGTGGAGGAGGTGAGGAGAAGGAATGACTCTCAGCTTTCTAGTTCAGTAACTGGAAGGTGGTAGGAGGAACAGACTTGGGGGAAATACCAAGATTTCTGTTTTAGACATGTTCAATTTGAGGTACTATAAGATATTCAAGTGGAGATGACAAGGGGAGATTATGGGTCTACAAGCTCAGAAAATGCCAACATTTAGAGGTCAGAAAAGGTGAGGAGAAATAGACATGTTTCAAGGAGGAGGAACTGGCTGACCATGCCAGATGTTACTGAGAGGACAAGTAGATGAGCAAAGACTTACCTTTCTGATGGATTTGACAACATGAAGTCCTTGAGGACTTTGACAAGAGCGGGTTTCATGGAGTGGTAGGAAACTAGACTGGAGTTGGTTGAAGAATGAATGGGATGTGAAGTGGAGGAAGTAATGTGTAGAATATGTCTTGAGTTTTCTTGTGTGAGAGGAAAGAGAAATAGGAAGTAGCAAGAACAGCTCAGGGAATTCAAGGGGCACTCTTAAAGTTGGTTGGTAATAAAGTAGGGGCATGTGCGGATGAGAATGACCCAGAAGAAGAAAAACTGGTGATGCAGGAGAGATGGGAGTAACTAAAGGAGTGAAGTCCTTGAATAAATGAGAGGAGTCTAATGTAGAAGTGGAGTGACTGGCCTTTGATATGAGGAAGGACACTTCTCTATGTGACAAGTCGGAAGAGGAACTTGGGTGCAGAGAGGATTGTCAATCTAGTGGTGAGATAAGGAAATTCCCATTTGAATGCATCTATCTTCTTAATGAAGGATGATGTGAGGCCATCAGCTGAAGGTGAGGACAGGGCTGAAATTGGGAAGCTTGGGAGGAGAGTAGAAGATATGAAGTAGTTATCTCTGAGAGTGGAGAAGTGAGCATAGGAGGATTCCTATGCTATTAATGTCCATTTAAACTTGGCAATCAGTAATTTAGACTTAAATTGTTTTGTTGAACAATTGAATTGTTCTGTGATTCCTGATTTTCTGTAGTAACATTCAGCTGCTCTGATACAGATGTAGAATAGGTCAAGCATTATGACTGACCTTGGTTGTGTTTGGGCACGCCAGTATAAAGATGGGAGATAAAGGCTGTATTAGCTTTCTATGCTGAATAACAAATTACCAGAAACTTAGAGCTTCAAACAGCATGCATTTATTATCTCAGAGTTTCTATGTGTCACGAATCTGGGGACAAATTAGCTGGGTCTCCTCCTTCAGGGTCTCATTAGAGGCTTGATGAGGGAAAATATATGCTTCAAAGCTCCTTCAGGTTACTAGAAAATTCATCTCCTGGAAGCTATAGGACTGCGGTCCTCATTTTCTTGCTAGCTTTCAGGTGGGGATGGCTCTCAGCTGCCAGAAACCAAGTGCCTTACCACATGGCTCTCTCTATAGGCACTTTCACAACATGGCAGCATACTTCTTCAAAGCTAGGAAGAAAGAGTCGCACGTCAGTCTGCTAAGACAGAGGCTTAGGGTAGTGACATCCCATTACCTTTGTCATATTCTATTGGCTAGAAGCAAGTCACAGGTTCTACTCACACTCAAGGGGAAGAGATTACACAGGGCATGAACACCAGGTGATGGGGATTACTGGGGGCCACTCTAGGATCTGTCAGCCACAAGGGCTAGAATGGTAAGGATGTTTGCAAGAGAGTGATTATAATAATGGATAATGAAATCTAAGCTGGGTGTATTAGTTTTCTATTGCTATATAACAAACCACCACAAACTTGGCAACTTAAAACAACATACATTTATTATCTCACAGTTTCCATGGATTAGAAATCCAGGCATGTCTTAGCTGGGTTCTCTAGTCAGGGTCTCACAGGCTGCAATCAAGACATTGGTCAGGGCTGTGGTCTCATATGAGGCCACATATTATTTTACAGTCCCTTCCAAGCTCATGTGGCTGTTGGCAGAGTTTAGTTCTTTGTGGTTGTAGAACTGAGACTCTCATATTCTAGAGTCTGCTCAAAGTTCCCTGCCATGTGGCCCCCTCCACAGGTACTTCACAGGATAGCACCTTGCTTCTTCAAGGCCAGCAGTTGAGTTCCTTGCATGTTAGCAAGGTAGAGCCATGTATACATAGATAAATAGATATAGATGATAGATAGATAAATAGATAGATGATAGATTATCTCCCATCACCTTTGTCATACTCTATCGTTTAGAAGCAAGCCACAAATTTTGCCTATACTCAAGGGAAGGGAATTATACAGGGCATAAAACCAGGGGGTAGAGATCATGAGGGCCATCTTAGAATTCTGCCTACCAACCACACCGGTAAGGAGAGAAATAAGGACACAAGGGAATTGAGGGGCAGTGAAAAGGTGGTGGGGTGAAAGATTCAGAGGTTAAGATGTGGTTGAAGAATTCTTATGTGGGGAAGATGTGAGAGTAAATCAGATAGAGAACCAGGAAATGATGATAAGAGAACCATGTGTTTGAGATTTGGGGAGGGGGTTCTGTTTTTGCTGTGGACAGGGTAAGACTGTGATAATGGAAGTGGGAGGCTGAGGTGGCTGGAAGACAAGGTTGGAGATGAGGAGGTCAGAGAATGGGGAGGCCAGGGTGGTGGATGGGTTATCTACTTCTAGGACGTAGTCATCCACGCTATCCTACATCCAGGATAGCCTCATAAATTGAATCCCCCTAAATGGAGCCCTTAAACTGAGGTCCTAAAGTACAGCCTCACAGATTCTATGTCCCCCAAATCAAGCCCCCAGATTGAACAGAGAAACTCACATAGGTCTAAGTAAATGCCCAGGGAGAGGCTTTGCCTCTAGCTTGTCCTAGTTCCCGATTACCCACCTGGCTCTCCTGAAATATTTTATCTTTTTTCTATCAGCCTCTGTCATACTAACAGCCACTCATCCTATGTTGTCTCATCCTTATGCAGCCACCCCTGGCCACCACAACCCTTACTTGCCTACCACAATGAGATGCAGTAGGTAAGGCATATAGTGCCATTCTCTGAATGTAGTGAAAAAGTCACTTCCCTGGGTAGAAAAATTAGAAAAGCCCCTTCCTCTGGATAGGTATAGGCTTACCAAGGGTCAGCTAGCTTGTTGAATGGATCACAGGCTAGATTTCAGCCCAGCCCTTACTTACCTCTGGAATGGGCACTGTTGTAAAATGCCTAACCTGCACAAACATATATGGTAGCCAAGGCAGCATGTATAGGGGAAACGACTACTATGAGGTAAGCCTCAGCTCTGCTATATCAGTCCAGCTAGGGCCAGCCAGTTCCCCTCTCTGATACTATTTCCTTGTTGGACAAATGAGGCATAGTCATACCTGTCTTACAAAGTTGTTGTGAGGATTAAAGGAGCCAATTTATGCAAAGCATTTGATGAGGAACCCTGGAGAGGATCATGAGACCTGGGCCCTGCTCTGGGGAATCACTCAGCCTGATAGTGTATGTGAACTCCTGCAGGCAGAGACCACCGCTCTTCATATAGTGTCTCTCCCAGTCTATTCTAACACTCATTCCTCCACTGTATTTCCTTTTCTGTGAATGCTCTGTTCGTATCCTTTGCTTGTTTTTCTATTGGGATGTCAAGGATTTGTATTTAGTGATGCCAAGATGGAAAAAATGATTGGTGTTCATTCATTTATTCCAGGAGTGGTATCTGGGGAAATCTGTTAATAATTTTCTGCTATTATCAAGTCCCCTTGGTAGGTAAGGGGCTTCTGTCTGTCCACCCTTCCTTTCACTCCTTGAGTTTTCCCCAAGCATTGAAATAATTCCCTTTTTGCTTAAGGTAACCAAGGCCACTTTTTAAAACCCACAAACAAAGAATCCTGATCAAAACCCACAGTTATAAGTGAGGAGATGACATTGAGCTGGCATTCTGCCAACCTTACAAGGCATTCTGACCCTCAACAGCTTTCTGAATACTAATATATGAAGTCTTGCAGATTCAAGTTTTGTTCTCTATGGGTGGGCTCAAAGAAAATACCATGTAATGTGGAATAAGACTATTGTACACCAAAGTTAGAGTGGACATAATATGTCATACTATTTGCTGTCATAAAATTTCTGGAGCCTTGGAGACAGTCATTTGGGTCACATGTTGGGCAGGCTGGGACTACTGATTGTGAGAACAGGGTGGACAAGCAAAGTTCACCCAGATTTTTGCTTTCTCCACTATTGAATCTGCTCCATACCAAATATGGCCCTAAATGGAAATCCCTTAAAGTGTTCCATTACCTTGCCTGGGAGAAAACAGAGCTCAACAGTTCCTGGGATTCCCAGCTGCTGGGCCTCATCCACAATGATGCCTATGTCCTCAGGCATTCATTCCATCTCTGAGAACCAGAGCTTCATATGAAGGTTAATTCGAAGGTTAAGATTCAAAAGAGATATTAAGTCTGTTTTTATTTTTATTTTAAAGGAGGAATTTTCTGAATTGTCCTTATCAGCTAGCAACAATCTCTTGGACACACACTGAGAAATTTGTACTTCATTTTTCAGCTCTATACCTGAATTGTGGTAACAGTGAGTTTGGAACATCAAGCTCAGATCACCCTGTAACCATATATCCCTCCTGTCATATAACCTTTAAAAATCTACTGCATGGGAGATGAGATTAAAGATAGTGGTGTGAGAAGAGAGACAGAGGCTTCCTCCTAAAACTGGATACAATTAGAAAATTTAATTGGCATAACTAATCCTGAGAGAGCAACAAGAAAGAGGATGGCGCCAGGCTGCACACATCTGGAGAAAAGAGCAGACCTCACTGAATGGGGTAATGTACCAGAGCTGAGGCTCCACAGGACCTGAGCCCCTCCCCTACCCCAGCTCACCAGTGGGAGGAAGAGAAACGGAGCTGAGAGGGAGTGGAAGGCCTGGGACTGCTGCATACCTAGCTCCGGAGATCTGCTCTGGGAGCACAAACCTACATTTCATGGTGCATTCATGAGACTCGCATGACTACTGGGTTGGAAAGTTAATACAGGCAGAGTTCCTGGGGAGACTGGAATTCTGGCTACTTGTGGAAAGCAGGGATCCATATCTGGCAGCTCTGGGACAAAAACTTATACCTGTGTGCCAGGCCCACTGGCTCAGGCAGTGGAGACAGGCACAGGAGCCAGGAGGTGGGGAACAGCTCTTTCCTACCCCCAGTACCGCTCCCCTGCGACCCCTGACATTGCTTCAGGGGCTCAGCAGCTCCAGAATAGAGCTTCAGGACACTAGAGGGCGCCATATACAAACATGAAACACCAAAGGAACCTTGTCCAGAGTAAAATTGTTAATACAACTCTCGAGAAAGATTTAAATGATATGAACCTCGGGACTCTTCCTGAAAGGGAGTTCAAAATAAAAATCATCAACATCCTAATGGAGGTACGGAAAGACATCCAAGAACTCAGGAATGAATTCAGGTCAGAGATCCAATTGTTAAAGAACATGATGGAGGGTATTAAAAGCAGGTTGGATACGGTGGAGGAGACAATAAATGAAATAGAAACTAGAAAAGAGGAATACAAAGAAGCTGAGGCACAGAGAGAAAAAAGGATCTCTAAAAATGAAAGAATATTGAGAGAACTGTGTGACCAATCCAAGCGGAACAATATTCGCATTATAGGGATACCAGAAGAAGAAGAGACATAAAAAGGGATAGAAAGTGTCTTTGAGGAGGTAGTTGCTGAAAACTTCCCCAGTCTGGGGAAGGAGACAGTCTCTCAGGCAATGGAGATCCACAGATCCCCCTACACAAGGGACCCAAGGAAGACAACACCAAGACACATAATAATTAAAATGGGAAAGATCAAGGATAAGGACAGACTGTTAAAAGCAGCCAGAGGCAGAAATATGATCACATACAAAGGAAAGCCCATCAGAGTAACAATAGACTTTTCAGCAGAAACCTTACAGGCCAGAAGGGAATGGCATGATGTATTTAATGCCATGAAGCAGAAGGGGCTGGAACCAATATTACTTTCTCTGGTGAGATTATCATTTAAATTTGAAGGACAGATTAAACAATTTCCAGATAAGCAAAAGCTGAGAGAGTTTACCTCCCACAAAACATCTCTGCAGTCTATTTTGGAGGGACTGCTATAGATGGAAGTGTTCCTAGGGTTGGATAGCTGTCACCAGAGGTAGTAAAATCATGGTAGGTAGGGTGGAGCAGCTGATTGTGAGGCAAATGCAAAATTAAATTGACTATCCCCAAAGCCAATCAAGGGACAGAGAAAAAGTATAGAATCTGATACCTAATATATAAAGAATGAAGGAGGAAGAAAAAGGAGGAGAAATAGAAAAGAACCTTTAGATTGTGTTTGTAACAGCATACTAAGTGAGCTAAGTTAGACTCTTAGATAGTAAGGAAAGTAACCTGGAACCTTTGGTAACCACGAATCTAAAGCCTGAAATGGCAAAAAGTACATACCTATCAATAATCATCCTAAGTGTAAATGGACTGAACACACCAATCAAAAGACATAGAGTCACTGAATAGATGAAAAAAACAAGACCCATCTATATGCAGCTTACAAAAGACTCACCTCAAACCCAAAGACATGCACAGACTAAAAGTCAAGGGATGGAAAAAGATATTTCATGCAAACAATAGGGAGAAAAAAGCAGGAGTTGAAGTACTAGTATCAGACAAAATAGAATTTAAAACAAAGAAAGTAACAAGAGATAAAGAAGGACATTACATAATGATAAAGGGCTCAGTCCAACAAGAGGATATAACCATTTTAAATATATATGCACCCAACACAGGAGCACCAGCATATGTGAAACAAATACTAACAGAACTAAAGGAGGAAATAGACTGCAATGCATTCATTTTAGGAGACTTCAACACACCATTCACTCCAAAGGACAGATCCACCAGACAGAAAATAAGTAAGGACACAGAGGCACTGAACAGCACACTAGAACAGATGGACCTAATAGACATCAATAGAACTCTACACCCAAAAGCAACAGGATACACATTCTTCTCAAGTGCACATGGAACATTCTCCAGAATAGATCACATACTAGGCCACAAAAAGAGCCGCAGTAAATTCCAAAAGATTGAAATCCTACCAACCAACTTTTCAGACCACAAAGGTATGAAACTATAAATAAATTGTACGAAGACAGCAAAAAGGCTCACAAACACATGGAAGCTTAACAACATGCTTCTAAATAATCAATAGATCAACGACCAAATTAAAATGGAGATCCAGTAATATATGGAAATAAATGACAACAACAACACAAAGTGCCAACTTCTGTGGGACGCAGCGAAAGCAGTCTTAGGAGGAAAGTATATAGCAATCCAGGTATATTTAAAGAAGGAAGAAAAAACCCAAGTGAATAGTCTAACATCATAGTTATCAAAATTGGAAAAAGAAGAACAAATGAGGCCTAAAGTCAGCAGAAGGAGGGACATAATAAAGATCAGAGAAGAAATAAACAAAATTGAGAAGAATAAAACAATAGAAAAAATCAATGAAACCAAGAGCCGGTTCTTCGAGAAAATAAACAAAATAGATAAGCCTCTAGTCAGACTTATTAAGAGAAAAAGAGGATCAACACACATCAACAGAATCAGAAATGAGAAAGGAAACATCACGACGGACCCAACAGAAATACAAAGAACTATTAGAGATTACAATGAAAACCTATATGCTAAGAAGCTGGAAAACCTAGAAGAAATGGACAACTTCCTAGAAAAATACAACATTCCAAGACTGACCAAGGAAGAAACACAAAATCTAAACAAACCAATTACCAGCAAAGAAATTGAAGTGATAATAAAAAAAATACCCAAGAAAAAACCCCTGGGCCAGGTGGATTTACCTCAGAATTTTATCAGACATACAGAGAAGATATAATACCCATTCTCCTTAAATTTTTCCAAGAAATAGAAGAGGAGGGAATACTCCCAAACTCATTCTATGAAGCCACCATCACCCTAATACCAAAACCAGGCAAAGACCCCAACACAAAAGAAAATTACAAACCAATATCCCTGATGAGTGTAGATGCAAAAATATTCAATAAAATATTAGCAAACTGAATTAAAAAATTTATCAAAAGGATCATCCACCACGACCAAGTGGGATTCATCCCAGGGATGCAAGGATGGTACAACATTCGAAAATCCATCAACATCATCCACCACATCAACAAAAAGAAAGACAAAAACCACATGATCATTTCCATAGATGCTGAAAAAGCATTCGACAAAATTCAACATCCATTCATGATGAAAACTCTCAGCAAAATTGGTATAGAGGGCAAGTACCTCAACATAATAAAGGCCATATATGATAAACCCACAGCCAACATCATACTTAACAGCAAGAAGCTGAATGCTTTTCCTCTGAGATCGGGAACAAGACAGGGATGCCCATTCTCCCCACTGTTATTTAACATATTACTGGAGGTCCTTGCCATGGCAATTAGACAAAACAAAGAAATACAAGGAATCCAGGTTGGTAAAGAAGTTAAACTGTCAGTATTTGCAGGTGACATGATATTGTACATAAAAAACCCTAAAGACTCCACTCCAAAACTACTAGAACTGATATCGGAATATAGCAAAGTTGCAGGATACAAAAGTAACACACAGAAATCTGTTGATTTCCTGTACACCAACAATGAACTAATAGAAAGAGAAATCAGGAAAACAATTCCATTCACAATATCATCAAAAAGAATAAAATACCTAGGAATAAACCTAACCAAAGAGGTGAAAGACCTATACCCTGAAAACTATAAGACACTCTTAAGAGAAGTTAAAGTGGACACTAACAAACAGAAACTCATCACATGCTCTTGGCTAGGAAGAATTAATACCATCAATATGGCCATCCTGCCCAAAGCAATATACAGATTTGATGCGATCTCTATCAAATTACCAACAACATTCTTCAACAAACTGGAACAAATAGTTCAAAAATTCATATGGAAACACCAAAGACCCTGAATAACCAAAGCAATCCTGAGAAAGAAGAATAAAGTGGCGGGATCTCACTCCCCAACTTCAAACTCTACTACAAAGCCATAGTAATCAAGACAATTTGGTATTGGCACAAGAACAGAGCCACAGACCCGTGGAACAGATTAGAGACTCCAGACATTAACCAAAACATACATGGTCAATTAATATTCAATAAAGGAGCATGGACATACAATGGGGAAATGACAGTCTCTTCAACAGATGGTGCTGGCAAAACTGGACAGCTACATGTAAGAGAATGAAACTGGATCACTGTCTAACCCCATACACAAAAGTAAATTCAAAATGGATCAAAGACCTGAATGTAAGTCATTAAACCATAAAACTCTTAGAAAAAAGCATAGTTAAAAATCTCTTGGATGTGAACATTAGCGACTTCTTCATGAATATATCTCCCCAGGCAAGGAAAACAAAAGCAAAAATGAACAAGTGGGACTATCTCAAGCTGAAAAGCTTCTGTACTGTAAAGGACACCATTAATAGAACAAAAAGGTACCCTGCAGTATGGGAGAATATTTTCATAAATGACAGATCCGATAAAGGCTTGACATCCAAAATATATAAAGAGCTCACACTCCTCAACAAACAAAAAGCAAATAATCCAATTAAAAAATGGGCAGAGGAGCTGAACAGACAGTTCTCCAAAGAAGAAATTCAGATGGCCAACAGACACATGAAAAGATGCTCCACATCCCTAGTTATCAGAGAAATGCAAATTAAAACCACAATGAGGTATCACCTCACACCAGTAAGGATGGCCACCATCCAAAAGACAAACAACAAATGTTGGCAAGGTTGTGGAGAAAGGGGAACCCTCCTACACTGCTGGTGGGAATGTAAATTAGTTCAACCATTGTGGAAAGCAATATGGAGGTTCCTCAAAATGCTCAAAATAGACTTACCATTTGACCCAGGATTTCCACTTCTAGGAATTTACCCTAAGGATGCAGCACTCCAGATTGAAAAAGACAGATGCACCGCTATGTTTATCCCAGCACTATATACAACAGACAAGAAATGGAAGCAACCTAAATGTCCATCAGTAGATGAATGGATAAAGAAGATGTAGTACATATACACAATGGAATATTATTCAGCCATAAGAAAAAAACAAATCCTACCATTTGCAACAACATGGATGGAGCTAGAGGGTATTATGCTCAGTGAAATAAGCCAAGCGGAGAAAGACAAATACCAAATGATTTCACTCATCTGTGGAGTATAAGAACAAAGGAAAATCTGAAGGAACAAAACAGCAGCAGAATCACAGAACCCAAGAATGGACTAACAGTTACCAAAGGGAAAGAGACTGGGGAGAATGGGAGGGTAGGGAGGGATAAGGGTGGGGAAGAAGTAAGGGGGTATTATGATTAGCATGTATAATGTGGGGAGTGGGGAATAGGGGAGGGCTTTGCAACACAGAGAAGACAGTAGTGATTCTATAACATCTTACTATGCTGATGGACAGTGACTGTAATGCTGTAATGGGGTTTTTGGGGGGGATTTGAGATAGGGGAGAGCCTAGTAAACATAATGTTCTTCAAAAAAATAAAAATAAATTTTAAAAAAATCTATTGCATGTATAATGCCAAATCTTTTGAACATGGGCTTCCAGTAAATTGATGAAACAGAACAATTACTAATGGAGAGTTTGACATCAATGCAAAGAATGACAGTGATGTGCAAACCCTCATTCCTCACCAAAGCAGCCAAACTAGATGAATGGTCAAACATGTATGTATAGTTCTCCAAAGTTATGTTCCAGTTGTTGTTGGACAAAGAAACTTTCTACCACTTTGAAGATGCCCAAAAAACTTTATATTCTCCCGAAGGGTCTCACAAAACAATGTCTTTGATGGCATCAGCAGCACATAAAGGCTGTTTGTGTCTTGACTGAGGGTTTCAGCCCTCGGCAAATCCACTCTGGATTCAATGAGACTAAGTAACAACTGAACGTTTTGGGGGTAAAAGGTCTTAAACCAAGCTTTATTCTCATGATGACAGGTTGAGCGCTAGAATCACATCTGCCTCAGTGTGCATGCAGCAAGTCCGTCTCTGCCTCCAGGCCTCTCTGTCAACTTGCAGCCCCAGAGCACCGAGCAGAACTCTTTATATAGAGTTAATAATAGCTCATTGCCAACATGTGTGCAATCATGCACCTGTGAGCACTGCACGTGTGCAGTGGGCAAGGAGACCAGGGTCAAGTGAAGATCCTGGCTATGGTAACCTCCATTCTCCCTACAGGCTGAAAACTAGGTGCTGTCCATGCACAGGGACGATGGTACTTTCCCCCAACTGCACGTGAAAGGGAAATTGCTCGCTCTCTCCCTCCCTCCCTCCTTTCTCTGCTTGCAAGCATCAGAAATCAATTCTGTCACCTTGAATACAAAAATAATTTACTGTAAAGATATAGGGAGCTTGCAGAATGGAAGGAAAGGCTGAAGATTTAGGTGAGAGAGGACAGGATCCAGAGCAGCTCTGGACTGAAGGTCTTTTAAGGTTGCTGGTATGAAGTTACCAGCTGTATAAGGTGAAGGTACTCCAGCTGTTTGCTCACTCTACTCCCTTTCTACTCAAAGGGTGATCTGTAGACTAGTAGCATGGGCACCATCTGGAAGTTTTTTTAGAAATGCAGGATTTGGGGGCCCAAGGACTCAGAATCTGCATTTCACAAGAGTCCCAGGTGATTCATACACACATTAGAGTTTAGGGAAGCACTACCCTATTCAAGATCCAGGTAGTCTAGTTTGGGTCATATGCTCATTCCTTGACTAGAGGAGGGCATGATACCATGGTTGACAGTCCTACCAGACTATATCCAGGGGGACAAGTGATCACTGAATTTCCCAAATCAGGGTGCTGTTACCAAAAGAACAGGGAACGAATGCTGGATGTCTAACAACCAAATAAATATTCTCAGCACTCTTGGTCTTCTTTGGAAGGGTGAGATTTGGAAGATGTTTCCCCCCAGGAAGAGCTAACCGAGTGTTGTTTGTTCATTAGGTCTGGGAGGCAATGAAGTTATTTTGCCCAAGAAAGGCAATTTCAGAAGCTCGAAAAGTAAAGCCTTTCAACTCCTGACATAAATCCTTAGGGAGTAGAAAGAAAGAGGTCTATGATTGGCAAATATTTGATTCACTCTGAACCCAGTGCCTCTGAGGCAGTGAGGTCTTGAGGATAAGAGCCTAGTGTATGCCCAGAAAAACTGGTCACTTAGAGGTATGCAGCTTGAGGAACACTGAAGGAACACATTGACCTGTGCTAGAAGATGGAGTCAGCAAAGCTTTGCTTTGTAATATACCAGCAATGACAGAGGCAGACTAGTGTTCAATAGTGACACATTGTGGCAATGAGGTATAATAGCAGGCATGGCAGTGGAGGCATTTCTCTACTGAGGCATGGACATTAGGCCAACCTCCTTTGTAGACTTTGTAAGCTCCTGGACAAACCAGAAGAAGAGAAAAAGCCAAAGAGGGTAGTGTAGGATCTGAAGAATCAAAAGTTAGCATACGTACAGCCATCTTAAAGGCTTAAATACCACCCCCTAACCTAGAAGGAGGAAAATTATTAGAATCTTGAAAAACAAGTTAGTCAGCCAGTGTTAAATGTAGTGACCTTTAATTAGCTGACCTCAAATCAGTTAATCATACACACCAAGCTTATCTTACTAGAACCACCCTAAACATTCCGAAGGTAATCTTATCTAACCAGACCCCAGGATGTGGCCCCAGCCAAAGATTTATGTGTCTATGAAAAAACACTGTATTGTGATTGTGGAAAATGTTGCCCCCTTTGAAAATGCTATAAAACCTTCTGGCTTTGTGTGCTCAGGGTCCTTGTTGAGACCCGCTGCGTCGGGCTAACTTGGACCCCCGCTAGCTGGTTCCTGAATAAATTCCTCTTGCTTATTGCATCAAGAGATGCCTTTCGTGAGTGATTTGGGGCGGCGTCCTCCTCTGGGAGAATCCAACAGTAGTATTCAACTTCTTGCTAATCTGGCCCATGAAGGCTCGAGCCAGTTTTCATTTACTTTAGAAAAATACAAAAGGTATGACTGTACTTACACCTTAAGAGTTGTAAAGCTATTCATACAGTCTACATATGTTTTTACATAATTATTAGTTCAGTGTTTCTTTTCCCAACAAGAAAGCATTGAGAATAGCAGAGACTTTGCTTGTCTTTATTTATCCCTGCATCCTCAGAATATGGTAGAGTCCAACAAACATTTTTTGAATAAATTAATGTGATGGGGTATCAATGTTGTAGGTGCTTCAAGGCAAGGCATTAAGTATAGCCTGATATGGTCTCCTGGGTTTTTAACATTCTCATAAAGTGGCTCAAATCCCAGCCACTTGGAAAATCCAGTATCTCCCCTAATATCTCTGGAGATTCTTGGCAGAACCTCATTAATCCTGGTTGGGTTTTCTACTTATTCTGGGCCCTTCTGCTACTTTGTGCTGCCTTGCTAGATACCATAGCCACTCCTATTGCTATATATACTAGGGGTAGTCTTTCTCACTGGGGGCTATACTGAGCTGCCACCAACAGGGCTTGGCACTGTTTTCATCCTGTTCCTGGTTCTCTTCATGGCCCCCCTGTTCAATCCTTTCTTCCTAGGTCACTTGACCTTCTCTAAGGTCACCAGCATTACTTATTCCTCCCCCTTGCCAGATTAAGTGACTCTCAAGTAGTATTTGATGGGGAGAGAGCCACACAGGGGGTCTTTATTTTCCTCTCCTCTCTTTCCAATTTTTATTATAATATGTTTGGCTCTGATCAAGGATTTCTCTTTTGTACAAAGTCAAAGTGCATTAACTTTGTACAAAAGTTTAAGGAGCAAAACAAAACAAGAAACTGAACATTATCTACTCCTTTCTCTTTATGCTCCTTCTCCCAACAATCCTAATTCTGAATTCCCTTAGAGGCAGTAATGTACTGTATTGAATAGTGTCATCCCCACAAATGTATGTCCACCCAGAACCTATCAATGTGACCTTAAGTGGGAATATAGTCTTTGTGGATGGAATCAAGTTAAACTGAGGACATACAGGATTAGGGTGGGCTCTAAATCCAATGCCTGGTGTCCTTATAAGAAGAAGGAATTTTGTACAGAGAGACACAGAAGACAGACACACAGGAAAATGGCCATGAGAAAATGGTGGCAAAAATGGTTGTGATGGATCTACATGTAAAGAACACCAAAGATTGCTAGCAACCACCAGAAACTAAGAGAGAGGCATGGATCAGACTCTCTCTCAGAGCCTCCCAAAGGAACCAACCCTGTCAACACCTTGATTTTGGATTTTTGGCCTTGAACTTTGAGAGGATACATTTCTGTTCTTTTAAGCCATACAGTTTGTGCATTTTGTTGTGGCAGCCCTAGGAAACTAATACAAACATGGGCACTCTTGTTTCCTAGTGGAAGAGCTAGGAAAAGTAAAGCAAAAAGGGAGAGCACAAAGATTAAGATCTGAAGATTTTATATTGAGTTTTTTGCATGGCATACAACCTTGCTAATCAAAGTGGGTCCAAAGAGCAGCAGAATTACAATTTAAGAAGACTTGGCCCAAGGAAATTCTGACACATACTATAACATGGATGAATTTTGAGGACATTATGCTAAGTGAAATAAGCCAGTCACAGAGAGAAAAATACTGTATGATTCCACATATGTGAGGTGTACAGAAGAGACAAGTTCATAGACAGAAAGTAGAAGGGTGGCTGCCAGGGACTGTAGAGGTGGGAATGAGAAGGTAATGTTTAATGGGCACAAAGTTTCAGTTTTGCAAGAGGAAAATAGTTCTGGAGATAGATGGTAGTGATGGTTGTACAACAATATGAATGTACTTACTACTACTTGAACTGTACACTTAAAAATGGTTAGCATGGTAAAATATAATATGTATTTTACTACACTTCAAAATGAAAAAGAGAAGGGCTGACCTACAAAGTCACTTCTGGTTCCTGTCACCTCTCTAGCCACATTTGGGCCCATTCTCCTGCTTACTTTGTACCCTAATAATCAGGAGTTTCTTTCCGTTGCCCTTGACATGATGCTGTTCTCTTTGCCTGGAACACTTCTGCAACCCTTTTGCCTAATTTTGATTTTCCCTTTCTCAGGGAAACTTTTCCTGGCACCCCAGACCAGCTTGGGGACCAACTGCACATTCTCAAAGCATCCTCTACTTTTCCTTCCTAATGTTGATTGCAGTTAAATATTTGTACAATCAATTGTTCAATATCTATGTCTCCATCAAGAATGACAGCTCCACAAAGACAGGGACTGTACCTATTTTGTTTACCACTGCATTCTTATCCTAGAACAGTTAGATATTCAGTAAACGTTTGCTGACCGAATGAATTATCTGCTCGTGGCTGGTTCAGGCTTCTCACCTTCTACAATCCAAGGCCTGTGAGACTTGGCCACGTGGTTCCAGAAACACGACTTTGAAGAACACACAGAGCTGATACAACTAGAGCTGGGTGACACAAGAAAACAGTATACTCAATTGCTCCACAAAACAGATGCCATTTAATTAATTTATGGAGTGGCTGTCTGGTTGAGCAGAGAACCTGTGCCAAGAAAGATGGAGAGTCTTCAGTAATATTTGGCTGATGAAACAGAGAGCACCTCTTAGTTACTGGTATATTCCTATCTCTACCCCTTCATCTTTGTTAAGGTTGTTGGTTGTGAACTACAGAAAGCAACTCTGTGCCTACAGAATCCATGGTGGACTAGGCGGAAAATAAGGGAGCTGCAGGAATATTACGGGAGTAAACAACTTCACACTCTTCCTTCCACCCTTGTATTCTTTGCTCGTGATTCAAAGACAGCATCTGGTTGGTTAGGCTTAGTTTATAAGACTGTTCCCTTCAACGTGATAGGGAGAAAAGAGATACTATCTAGCCTGTTCAACTTTTCATAGTGGGTTTTACTGTCCCACCAACAGTACATACAATGGGCATACCAATCAACAAATTAATTAAGCTGCAAATAACTTCAAACCCTACTCAACTGGCTTAAATAACAAAGAAATGTATTAAACAAAACAAGAACTCCTAAGGTGGTGGGGGGCTTTTGGTTTGGTTAATTCAGTACATCAAGGACCTTGCCTTTGCCATCTGTAAAACTCAGATCATTAACTTTGTTCTTAGAGGTTACTTTGCCTTACTGGCTGCGGAGTCCCAGCATCACTTCCAGACAAGGCAATATCAAACAACAAACCAAGGAATGGTTGCTTCTTTGTGTTTCCTTTTCTGATAAAGGAAACCTTTCCCATAATACCACCCTATAGTACACCTTCCTTTTTGTCTCATCAATCAGGACAACATCTTACTCCCCCTCTTTAAATCAATTTCTGGAAAGAGGAATGGGACCTCTATGATTAGCTTAAACCAGTAAGTTCTCAAACTTCTTGGCCTCAGGACATTTTTATATTTTTTTAAATTATTGAGGACCTCAAAGAGCTTTTGTTTATATGAGCACCAGCTGTTAGTTTTTATAGTATTAGAAATTAAGAAACTAAAAATTATGATAGTGAAACAAAACAACAAAATGTACTAGCTTCTTGTGTGTTTTCAAAAATGCAAGGAAAACTTTGAGATTTAAAAGTAATGATACATTGGATGATAAGGTTACAGAAGTGCCTTGCCAATGGGTTTCAGCCCCAGGCAAGGTCACTACGGATTCACTGTGACCAAAGAAAATGACAGCACAACGTTCTTGGAATGAAAGGGTTATATCCAACTTTATTTCCAGGTGGCAGGTCAGTCACTAGAATCCCATTCACTCAGAGCGAGTCTGTATGCAGCAAGCCAGTCTCTGCCTCTGGGTCCCTCTGTCCACACAGCCATCCCACACAGCGGTCCTCTGGGCCTCTGTCCTCTGCTCTCCTGCAGCCTTGCAGCCTGCCACCGTGCTGCACCCAGAGCACTGGGCAGAGCTTTTTATATAGAGTCAACAGCCATGTGTTGTCCACACGTGTGCAGTGAGCTAGTCAACCAGGGCCAGGTGAGAATCCTGGCCACAGGAACTCTCATTTTCTCCACAGGAAGGATCAGAAAGAGACAGAGAAACAGAAAAGCAGAAATTTGAATCGCTGAAAAAAAAAAGGGACAACTCCGAGGCCAGGAGGGAGAAAAGTCCAGGCAAAGACAGAGAAAAGGAGAAACAGAAATAAAGGAAGACAAGAAAGAGAAAAATGGGGGAATGATCACCATTTTCTGAGTACCACTGTGTCACCTGAGGGGGATTGCCCCCAGGCATGTTCACTCTGGATTCAGGGAAACCAAATAACAACAGAAAGTTAAGAGTAGAAGGGTTTAGATCAAACTTTATTCTCAAGGTGGCAGGTCGAGTGCTGGAATCACCTCTACCTCTGGAGAGGTAATCTGTCTCTGTCTCTGCCTCTGGGCAGAGTACTGGGTGGAGCTCTTTGTATAGTAACACAGACAATAATGGTTCATTGCCAACAGGTAGGTGAGCATTAGCCTAGCAGTAAGCCAATTACATCACTGTACAGCACAGTGGGCAAGTAGATTAGGGTCAGGTGAGGAGCCTGACCATAAGATCTTCCATTTTCTCTACAGTAGGTAACCAGCTGGAAGGCTCTTTCAGAAGTCTTGGCAAAAGGGATGAGGACTGGACGAGAAGATACTGAAAAGAGAAAGAGGGCTGCAACATCTTGATGCCACCAGTACAGCAGGGCCAGCTTTCTAAGAGCTCTCTCACATACAGTGCTTCATTCTGTCTGCTCTATCATTGTTTTCTTTGCAGGGAATATTATATCCCTTGTGTAAATGAAGATATTGAGTCTCAGAAAGGGGAAATGATTAGTCTAAGATCCCTCAGTGAATCTGTGGAGGAACTAGGACTAGGACCAAGGTCTTCTGACTACCTACTAAGTGCCAGGACCAGTCTAGAGGATAATTGATTCTCACAACAACCACATAACATTGTGGATAAAATGAAGGTTTCTGTGGCCAGGATTTTTACCTGGCCCTGGTTGGCTAGCTCACTACACAGGTATTGGCAATGCATTGTTATTGACTCTATATAAAGAGCCCTGACCAGTGCTCTAGGCAGCACAGTGGCGTGGCTGCAAGGCTGCAAGAGAGCAGAGGCTGGAGTGGTGGCAGTGCCGAGGGTAGAGGCCCAGAGGAAGGCTGTGCAGCATGGCTGCAGGAAAGCAGAGCAGAGGCTGGAGTGGTGGCAGCACCTAGGGCAGAGCCAGAGGATGGCTGTGCAGGCCGAGAGGCCCAGAGGATGGCTGTGCAGCAAAGAGGCCTGGAGGCAGAGACTGGCTTGCTGCAAGCCGACTCGCTCTGAGTGAATGGGATTTTGGTGATTTACCGCCAGCATGGAAATAAAGTTGGATATAACCCTTTCACCCCAAGAACGTTCTACTGTCATTTCTTTTTTTTTCTTTTTTTATTAAGGTATGATTGATATACACTCTTATGAAGGTTTCACATGAAAAAACAATGTGGTTACTACATTTACCCATATTATGAAGTCCCCACCCATACCCCAATGCAGTCACTGTCCATCAGTGTAGCAAGTTGCCAGAGATCCACTATGTCCCTTCTCTGTGATACACTGCTCTCCCCGTGATCCCCCACACCATGTGTACTAAACATAATACCCCTCATCTACTGTCATTTCTTTGGTCACATTGAATCCATAGTGAATATGCCTGGGGCCAAAACCCACTGGAAGACAATTGGTGTAGTTGGCAGGATTCATTGTTGACCAAGGAAAAGAACAGGCTGCTTTCATTGGAAGGAGTGTTTCAGTGGGATGCACCTATGGACAGGGAGACATTTGAGTGTCCCCTGTGGACATGTGGTAGTGTGAATGGGTGGAGGACTGGGGTCCACCCCAAGAGAAAGAAAATTTGTTGCTGACTGAAATGGTGTCTGTCTTGCCAATGGGTTTCAGCCCCGGGCAAGTTTGCTATGGATTCAGTGTGGCCAAAGAAATTGACAGCAGAATGCTCTTTGGGGTGAAAGGGTTATACCCAACTTTATTTCCAGGTGGCAGGTCAGTCACTAGAATCCCATTCACTCAGAGCGAGTCTGTAGGCAGCAAGCCAGCCTCTGCTTCTGGGTCCCTCTGCACACCCATCCACTGGGCCCCTCTGTCTGCACAGCCATCCTCTGGGCCTCTGTCCTCGGTGCTGCCACCACTCCAGCCTCTGCTCTGCTCTCCTGCAGCCTTGCAGCACTGCCACCGTCACACCCAGAGCACTGGGCATAGCTCTTTATATAGAGTCAAATTGCTCACAGGTGTGCAGTGAGCTAGTCAACCAGGGCCTGGTAAGAATCCTGGCCACAAGAACTCGCATTTTATCCACAGTGTCACTATTAAGTGCTGTGGAAATAGTAAAGGATGTCATGGTAGCCTGAGAGGAAGCATCACAAGGAGGAGCAGTGTCCTGAAAAGGAACAGCATGAGAGTGCAGGCTACCAGGTGCTGTGGGGCAAGAGAAGCATGTAGTGGAGCCTTCAGCCCCAGAAATGGAGGAGCAGAGGTTTGACGAACAGGTGGGGTTGGAGGCCCTGCTGGTGACAGAGGCATCTGCCCCTCCTCAGTTGAGATCCCACCTGGTTGAAAGCTGGTGGAAAGCCAGAGGGACTCGGAAACTGCAGGTTCTTTCAGGAGAGGTGCAGCCCCCTCTTCAGGTTGTGGGGCACTCCATGCTCTGTTTCTATCCTCAGGCTCAATCACAAAAGGAAATACGGTCTGCTATTCAAAGGAAGAATTTAAAGGGCCCTGTGAAGGTCTTGAGGACCCAGATGTGGATTAATTTGAAAAGGCAGGAGCAGAGAGAAATTGGATGACTGGAGCTGTGATGATAACTGAGACCAGAGCAGTGGTTCCAGCTACTGAGGATGAAGCAGAAGGCAGAGATGAAGCAACAAGACTGACCTGTGTGTCTGCAAGAGTTTTTGCTGGAGATGCTGGAGAAGGTGGGTTCTTTTGGTTAACCCCTTTGAGTCGAATTGGTTTAATACAGTCAGGATGACCACTTGGTGGGAATGGATCTCCTCAGGCTTGAGGGTTATTATAATTTGTTGTAATTTTTGTTATTTGCATATTGTCATAGATTATGGAATTTGGTTACAATGTTCCAGCTTCCTTGCACAGGGACCATTGCAGAAGATTGAGGGCACATAGATTGAGAGGCAAGAATCCTGGAGAGGTGGAGTGTGGATAAACTGAAGATTCCTGTGGCTAGGATTCTCACCTGGCGCTGATTGGCTAGCTAACTACACAGGTGTGGGCAATGCATTGTTATTGACTCTATATAAAGAGCCCTGCCCAGTGCTCTGGGTGACACGGTGGCACGGCTGCAAGGCTGCAGGAGAGCAGAGCAGAGGCTGGAGTGGTGGCAGCGCCAAGGACAGAAGCCCAGAGGATGGCTGTGTGGGCAGAGAGGCCTAGAGGACACCTGTGTGGGCAGAGAGGCCCAGAGGCAGAGACCAGCTTGCTGCATGCAGACTCGCTCTGAGTAAACAGGATTTTAGTGATTAACCTGCCACCATGGAAGTAAAGTTGGGTATAACCCTTCACCCCAAGAACGTTCTACTGTCATTTCTTTGGTCACATTGAATCTATAGTGAACTTGCCTGGGGTTGAAATCCTTTGGGAAGACAAACATCAAGTAGGAATTAATATCGTCATTTCTCACAACTTGTACAGATGCACAGCTGCTCCTGGACTCCCTTGGGAGGTCAGGCTATTGTCTGTCATTCTTCCTGGGGACCAAAGTTTCTTGGGGGCTATAGCTTCTCTCCATGGGGAGAGAACACCCACATAAACCCAGAGTAGCCATTCTCACCCCTGACTTGGAGGTGTTTAGTGCTAGAATGAATCTGAGACTGCATGTTTGGTGGACATTAAAGCTGCTTTCACAGAAGCAATAACATTCCATTCTTCCAACGCCAGAGGTGGGACCCAGGGTTAAGGATTTCCTCAGCAAATCCCTTGTGCATTTTCCTCCTTCCACCCTACTGCTACTCTGATTCAAGCCATAATCATCTCTCATCTGGATTACTACAACAGCGTCTTACCAGTCTCTTTGATTAGGGTTGTGGGCAGTTGTGTGAGTTGTGCACTGCACAAGGACATCTGGCTGAGAGGCCCAATGGGGGCTAAAATCCAGCCTGTATTCTGGTGTTAAGTCATGCACCCTGATGTGGGGCCACATCTGTAGGAGGAAGGGGCATATTTCTCTAGAAAAAAATCCCTTTTTGCTAAGCAAAGTGCATAGGGCTATGTCCATCTGGAAGAGGCATCTTTTTCTAAGTCACAAAATGATACATAAATAACACCTAAGCAACCTTGTTCTTGCTTTAACTCTTGCCTCCTTCAACTTATTCTCACAGCAGCCAAAGGTATCCTGTGAAAACCTAAGAAGTTAATCACATATCTCCTCTGTTCAAAATTCTCCTATGGTTCCCACCTCATTCAGAGTCAAAACCAAAGTACTTATAGTGGTCTTCAATGCTCTACATGATCTGGCCTCCCAATAACTCTATAATCTTAGCTACTGCCTCTTTCCCCCTCAATCACTCTAACCCAGCCACACTGGACTTCTTCTTGTTTCTTACTCACCAAGCTCAACTCATCTCAAGGTCTTTCTAATTTTCCACTGCCTGGAATTCTTTTCCTCCAGATAGCCACAGCCCTGACTCCTCATCCTTTAGGTCTCAGCATAGTCATCACCTGACTAACTTATCTAACATGACCCTCCCCACTACAACCCCAGGTCCCACTTGATTATATTTTCCCATTTTATTTACTTCATATAACTTATTATTATCCCAACTTATCTTGTTTATTTATTAAGTATCTGTCCTGCTCCACTGAACTGGTAAGCAACGTAATGAGAACCAAGCCCATGTCTGCCTTGTACTTTATCTAGGTATCTACAACAGCACCTAGCCCAAAGCATTCACTGAAAAAATTTTTGTTGCATGAATTAGTCTATGATTTCTCTGGTAACCAAAAGTGCAGCCTCAGCTACAGGGTCTCATGTAATATACTCACCCCTACAGGGAAACAAAGCTGATTATTTAGAGAACAGACTTATGACACCCTCAGTTCTACAAGTCCCACATTAGTACCCAGAGCATACGTTTCTTTGATTATTGATCCTCAGGAGTCAGAAGAAAAAAAGACTTGTGCCATTATTGGAGTTGCAGTGAACATTCTCCCTTCAAAAGTTCTCTCCATTATTGCATCACTTACTCAGGATTTAAAGTCCTAAGAGGGAGCCAAATTTGGGTCAAGTGCCCACACAATGTCTGTACTGGGGAGAGGTAAAAAAAGGATCTGGACCCATTGAGTTCTGTAATGGGAACCAGTACTGGGAAGCAGGTGTTGGGAATTACCCTCCTGCCAAGAATACATACAGTGGAAAGTATGAAACTGGATAGCCCAAAAAGCAACTGTCATGTTTTTAGGCAATGAAGTGGGAAGCTCAGTCTGAAGCAATCACTTGACGATTGACATAAGGAAGTGGAAAGGAATTGGTGAGGTCCTGAAAGGTACTAGCTGGTATGACCATCTTGGCAAGAAATGGAAAGCCAATGCCAGAGCAAGTGTCAAAACTGGTCTAGAAAGCAGGAGGCTAGTGGAGTGCTCCTGCCACCAAGTTGAAGATGGATCTCTTATGAGTAATTTTTCTTTTCCTTTAAAACTTTTAATTTTTAAAATCATTTAAAATTGTTTTAAATCCTGGCTCACTGGGGCACAAGATTGGATTGATTTGCTCAATCACTTTGACCTTAGGATGATCCCCAAATATTCACACCTCCCAATGTCCATTGCATTTGTGCAGGCAGAATTTGTAACTTGCTTCTAACCAACAGAACATAGCAAAGGGAATGGGTTGATACTTCTGTGATAATGTTATTTTTTACATGACTCCAGCTTAGAAGAGTGGAGTCAGAGAGACTCTCCCTTGCTGGTTCTGAAGAAGCCAGTATCTGTTGTACAGCCTGGAGACTCTGTAGCAGAGAATCCAGGTTAGTTGGACCAAGACTCTTGACTAAAGAAATTGGGAGATAATAAATGTATATGTTCTTTTAAGCCATTAAATTTATGAAAATCTGTTACACAGTAGTAGAAAACTAAAGCAATCATAATCCTTTAGTGGCTTCATCATCAACCCACACATGGTACCATGGAGAAACTATTAACACATTCCAAATAAGATTGTTATAAGGATACCATGAGTATAATTTTGTAAAGGGTGAGGAATAGTTCCTAGCACATATGTAACTGTTTTTATGTTGTCTTTTTTTTTCTTTTTTGGTATCATTAATCTACAATTACATGAGGAACATTATGTTTACTAGACTCCCCCCATCACCAAGTCCCCACCACATACCCCATTACAGTCACTGTCCATCAGTGTAGTAAGATGCTGTAGAAGCTCTACTTGTCTTCTCTGTGTTGTACAGCCCTCCCAGTGTCTCCCCAACATTATACATGTTAATCATAATGCAACCTACTTTAGTACACCCCGCCCCCTTATCCCTCCCTTCCTACCCATCCTCCTCAGTCCCTTTCCCTTTGGTAACTGTTAGTCCATTCTTGGGTTCAGTGAGTCTGCTGCTATTACACTCTATCAGTTTATTTCTTTCTTCTTACACTCCACAGATGAGTGAAATCATTTGGTACTTGTCTTTCTATGCCTGGCTTATTTCACCGAGCATAATACCCTCTAGCTCCATCCCTGTTGTTGCAAATGGTAGGATTTGATTTCTTCTTATGGCTGAAAAATATTCCATTGTGTATATGTACCACATCTTCTTTATCCATTCACATACTGATGGACACTTAGGTTGCTTCCATTTCTTGGCTATTGTAAATAGTGCTGTGATAAACATAGGTATGCATGTCTTTTTCAAACTGGGCTGCTGCATTCTTAGGGAAAATTCCTAGGAGTGGGATTACTGGGTCAAATGGTATTTCTATTTTCAGTTTTTTGAGGAACCTCCATACTGCTTTCCACAATGGTTGAACTAATTTACATTCCCACCAGCCGTGTAGGAGGGTTCCCCTTTCTCCACATCCTTGCCAACATTTTATTTTTGTCTTTTGGATGTTGGCCATCCTAACTGGTGTGAGGTGATATCTCATTGTGGCTTTAATTTGCATTTCTCTGATGACTAGCGATGTGGAGCATCTTTTCATGTGTCTGTTGGCCATCTGAATTTCTTCTCTGGAGAACTGTCTGTTCAGCTCCTCTGAACATTTTTGAATTGGATTTTTTGCTATTTGTTTGTTGAGGTGTGTGAGCTCTTTATATATTTTGGATGTTAACCCTTTGTCAGATCTGTGATTTATGAATATATTCTCCCATACTGTACAATGCCTTTTTGTTCTATTGGTGGTGTCCTTTGCTGTATAGAAGCTTTTCAGTTTGATATAGTCCCACTTGTTCATTTTTGCTTTTGGTTCCCTTGCCCGGGGAGACATGTTCATGAAGAAGTTGCACATGTTTGTGTCCAAGAGATTTTTGCCTATGTTTTTTTCTAAGGATTTTATGGTTTCACGACTTACATTCAGGTCTTTGATCCATTTTGAATTTTCTTTTCTTATGGGGTTAGACAATGATCGAGTTTCTTTCTCTTACATATAGCTGTCCAGTTTTGACAACACCAGCTGTTGAAGAGACTGTCATTTCCCCATTGTATGTCCATGGCTCCTTTATCATATATTAATTGACCATATATGTTTGGATTAATATCTGGACTCTCTGTTCTGTTCTACTGGTCTGTGAGTCTGTTCTTGTGCCAGTACAAAGTTATCTTGATTACTGTGGCTTTGGAGTAGAGCTTGAAGTTGGGAAGAAACATCCCCCCTGCTTTATTCTTCCTTATTAGGATTGCTTTGGCTATTGGGGGAATTTTGTGGTTCCATATGAATTTTAGAATGATTTATTCCAGTTTGTGGAATATTGCTGTTGGTATTTTGACAGAGATTGCATGGTATCTGTAAATTGCTAATGGAGGATGGCCATTTTGACAATATTAATTCTTCCTAGCCAAGATCATGGGATGAGTTTTCATTTGTTAGTGTTCTCTTTAATTTCTCTTAAGAGTATCTTGTAGTTTTCAGGGTATAGGTCTTTCACTTCCTTGGTTAGGTTTACTTCTAGGTACTTTATTATTTTTGGTGCAATTGTGAATGGAATTTTTTCCTGATTTCTCTTTCTGTTAGTTCATCATTAGTGTATAGGAAAGGAACAGATTTTGGTGTATTAATTTTGTATCCTGCAACTGCTGAATTCAGATATTTGTTCTAGTAGTTTTGGAGTGGAGTCTTTAGGGTTTTTTATGTACAATATCATGTCTTCTGGAAATAGTGACAGTTTGATTTCTTCTTTACCAATCTGGATGCCTTGTATTTCTTTGTGTTATCAGATTGCCATGGCTAGGACTTCCAGTACTATGTTGAATAACAGTGGGGAGAGTGGGCATCCCTGTCTTGTTCCCGATATTAGAGGAAAAGCTTTCAGCTTCTCGCCCTTAAGTATGATGTTGGCTGTTGGTTTGTCATATATGGCCATTATTATGTTGAGGTACTTGCCCTCTATACCCATTTTGATGAGAGGTTTTATCATGAATGGATGTTGAATTTTGTTGAATGCTTTTTCAGCATCTAGGGAGATGATCATGTGGTTTTTGTCCTTTTTGTTGATGTGGTGGATGATGTTGATGGATTTTCGAATGTTGTACCATCCTTGCATCCCTGAGATGAATCCACTTGATCATGGTGAATGAGCCTGTTGATGAATTTTTTAATTCAGTTTGCTCATATTTTGTGGCATATTTTTGAATCTATGTTCATTGGTGATATTGGTCTATAATTTTCTTTTTCAGTGGGGTCTTTGCCTGGTTTTGATATTAAAGGGATGATGGCTTCATAGAATGAGTTTGGAAGTATTCCCTCCTCTTCTATTTTTTGGAAAACTTTATGGGTAATGGGTATTATGTCTTCTCTATATGTCTCATAAAATTTGGCGGTGAATCCATCTGGCCCAGGGGTTTTATTCTTGGGTAGTTTTTTGATTACCGATTCAATTTTGTTGCTGGTAATTGATCTGTTTAGATTTTCTGTTTCTTCCTTGGTCAGTCTTGGAAGGTTGTATTTTTCTAGGAAGTTGTCCATTCATTCTAGGTTATCCAGCTTGTTAGCGTATAGATTCCCATCGTATTCTCTAATAATTCTTTGTATTTCTGTAGGGTCTGTCATGATTTTTCCTTTTTCATTTCTGATTCTGTTGATGTGTGTTGATTCTCTTTTTCTCTTAATAAGTCTGGCTAGGGGCCTATCTATTTTGTTTATTTTCTCAAAGAAACAGCTCTTAGTTTCACTGATTTTTTCTATTGTTTTATTCTTCTCAATTTGATTTATTTCTTCTCTGATCTTTGTTATGTCCCTCCTTATGCTCACTTTAGGCATTATTTGTTCTTTTTTTTCCAATTTCGATAATTGTGACATTAGACTATTAATTTGGGATTGTTCTTCCTTCTTTAAATAGGCCTGGATTGCTATAAACTTTCCTCTTAGAACTCCCTTCGCTGTGTCCCACAGAAGTTGCAGCTTTGTGCTATTGTTGTCATTTGTCTCCATACATTGCTTGATCTCTTTTAATTTGGTCATTGACCCATTGATTATTTAGGAGCATGTTGTTAAGCCTCCATGTGTTTGTGAGCCTTTTTGCTTTCTTGGTACAATTTATTTCTAGTTTTATCCCATTGTGGTCTGAGAAGTTGGTTGGTAGAATTTCAACCTTTGGAATTTACTGAGGTTCTTTTTGTGGCCTAGTATGCGGTCTATTCTGGAGAATGTTCCATGTCCACTTGAGAAGAATGTGTATCCTGCTCCTTTTTTGGTGTAGAGTTCTGTAGACGTCTGTTAGGTCCATCTGTTCTAGAGTGTTGTTCAGTATTTCTGTGTCCTTACTTATTTTCTGTCTGGTGGATCTGTCCTTTGGAGTGAGTGGTATGTTGAAGTCTCCTAGAACGAATGCATTGCATTCTATTTCCTCCTTTAATTCTGTTAGTATTTGTTTCACATATTTCTTCCTTTATTGGGTACATATATATTTATAATGGTTATATCACCTTGTTGGACTGAGTGCTTTATTTTTAAGTAATGTGCTTCTTTTTATCTTGTTACTTTCTTTGTTTTGAAGTATATTTTGTCTGGTAGAAGTACTGAAACATCTCCTTTTTCCTCCCTATTGTTTGCATAAACTATCTTTTTCCATCCCCTGACTTTTAGTCTGTGTATGTCTTAGGGTTTGAGGTAAGTCTCCTGTAAGCAGCATATAGATGGATCTTGCTTTTTTATCCATTCTATTTCTCTGTGTCTTGATTGGTGCATTCAGTCCTTTTATATTTAGGGTGATTATTGAAAGATATGAACATATTACCATTGCAGGCTTAAGATTCATGGTTACGAAACATGCAAAGGTAGCTTCTTTACTATCTAACCATATAACTTAACTCTCTTATTAAGCAATTATAAACACAGTCTCATGATTCTTTATTTCTCTCCCTTCTTAATCCTCCTCCTCCATTCTTTTTATTTATTTTTATTGTTTTTATTTTATTTCTTTTATGTTTTATTTTTGAGAGGGCATCTCTCATATTTATTGATGATATGGTTGTTAACAACAATAAAATTCTGTATATGGGACTCAATGCACAATCATTAATCAACCCCAAGCCTAATTCTCAACAGTCTCCAATCTTCTGAAGGATAACAAACAAGTTCTTACATGGTGAACAAGTTCTTACATAGTGAATAAGTCTTACATGGTGAACAGTGCAAGGGCAGTCATATCACAGAAACTTTCAGTTTTGATCACGCATCATGAACTATAAACAAGTCAGATATGATTATTTGTTTTATATTTATACTTGATTTATATGTGAATCCCACATTTCTCCCTTATTATTACTATTATTATTATTTTTAATAAAATGCTAAAGTGGTAGGTAAATGCAAGATAAAGGTAGAAAACATAGTTTAGTGTTGTAAGAGGGCAAATGTAGATGATCAGATGTGTGCCTATAGACTAAGTATTAATCCAAGCTAGACAAGTGTAACAAAACATCCACGGATGCAGAAGATTTCCCTCAAAACAGGGGGGCTGAAGTTCTAAGCCTCACCTCTGTTGATCCCCAATTTCTCACCTGATGGCCCCCCTGCGACTGTGCCTGTCTTAGGTTGTTCCTCCCTTGAGGAATCTTACCCGTCTCTGGCTAACCAGTCATCTTCCGGGCCATACAGGGAAATGTAAAGTTGGTAAGTGAGAGAGAAGCAATATTGTTTGAAAAGGTTAGCTTTTTACTTCTTTGCAGATTTATGCCCTGTGGCTTCTATGCCCAGCATTTGTCTTGAGGTATCTTTACCACTTCAAAGAATTATGATACTCAGTAATTTTTTATATGAGGCACGAATTCTACTAAAGGGTTGTAATTAGGAAGGAAGAAGAAAAGCTATAGAAGTAGCAGATGGAGGAAAACATGGGAAGATTGATTATTTCTTTGACATATCTTCTTATAGAGTAACATAAGCATGTATAGGTTTTAACAAACTACTAATTAAATTGCGTACACACATTAACATAATAGGAATACAGCTAAATAACCAAAGCAGACCTACAATTACCAGCTGTATCCAGTGAAACCAAGAAAACCAGTTAGACACCCTAGGCATTTGTGAAAACTTATCAATGATATGATGGATATTGTCTAACTGAATTTGAATAGTTTGAGAAAAATCAGACAAATTAAAACAACACATTCCTGGGAACTATTCACATCCCATATGTTCTTTTAACAGTAGATAGTCTATAGTCGCACGATTTTGGAGCACTGCAACTTGCACTTCTCCTAATTTTTGGTTGAGTTCTGACAGTATAGATCCAATCAAATTTGTTGTTTTACTGTATGCACAGGCCAGCTTAGATATCTCCTTCTTCATTCCAATGGCAAGTCCAGGAACTGGTGGGATGAATGCAGCTACAACTGCAACAGTGCCAGGATCTTTGTTGAAGTTTTTTGATGATCATCTTCTGAAATGACTCTTCCAGAGGATGTTGATGTTGGAAGTTCTTCTTCATATCGTATCTTTGCCCACACTGGGTAGCCAAATTAGGCTTTGATCCTCTGTATAAACACAAACAAACCCTTTGCCCACACTTTGATATGACCTTTATACCATTGTGAAGAACCTATTGGAGATCACCAAACAGAAACTACTTTTTTTTAAGAGAAAGGAATATTATCAGAAAAATGTATTTCCATAGCTGATCATCTGACACCCTTTAAAAGATCAAAATTAAGGATATGTAAAGCATACATTAATCGTTGATTTCCAGTTAGTTTTATCCTATCAGGGAGTAATCCCCCTTTTCTTTCTCTTTTTTTTATCATTAATCTACAATTACATGAAGAATATTATGTTTACTAGGCTCTGCCCTACACCAAGTCCCCCCCAAAAACCCCATTACAGTCACTGTCCATCAGCATAGCAAAATGTTGTAGAATCACTAGTTGTCTTCTCTGTGTTGCACAGCACTCCCCTTTCTCCCACCCACCCCCATTATGCATGGTAACGATAATACAACCTTTCTTCTCCCCCCCTTATACCTCCTTACCCACCCATCCTCCCCAGTCCCTTTCCCTTTGGTACCTGTTAGTCCATTCTTGGGTTCTGTGATTCTGCTGCTGTTTTGTTCCTTCAGTTTTTCCTTTGTTCTTATACTCCACAGATGAGTGAAATCATTTGGTATTTGTCTTTCTTCACTTGGCTTATTTCACTGAGCATAATACCCTCTAGCTCCATCCATGTTCTTGTGAATGGTAGGATTTGTTTTCTTCTTATGGCTGAATAATATTCCATTGTGTATATGTATCGCATCTTCTTTATCCATTCATCTACTGATGGACATTTAGGTTGCTTCCATTTCTTGGCTATTGTATATAGTGCTGCGATAAACATAGGGGTGCATCTGTATTTTTCAAACTGGAGTGCTGCATCCTTAGGGTAAATTCCTAGAAGTGGAATTCCTGTGTCAAATGGTAAATCTACTTTGAGCATTTTGAGGAACCTCCATACTGGTTGAACTAATTTACATTCCCACCAGCAGTGTAGGAGGGTTCCCCTTTTTCCACAACCTCACCAACATTTGTTGTTGTTTGTCTTTTGGATGGTAGCCATCCTTACTGGTGTGAGGTGATATCTCATTGTGGTTTTAATTTGCATTTCTCTGATAACTAGCGATGTCTACACAAATGTTTTCAAAGGTTTCTTCCAGATAGTTTTAAAAATTGAAATGTGGACTGGCCATCATTTTGTTGCTGGTGCAAACTGGATTAGTGGTCTAGACTTAATTTACTTGTACAACCCAGGGGATGATAAACCTGAATTTAACTCGAGGGAGTTGGAGAAGCTACTTTTTCTTGACATAGCATTCTCATCTACCAAAGTGAGCAGTAGGAACTCTATTGTGTTTGTTTCATATATAGCCAGGCTTATGTTTTCCTTCCTGTTGTCATGAAAAGAAGTTAGAATTGATTGCCATGTCAAAGATAATTCCATCATTCATGAGAAATAATAACAGCACCATTCTTATTAAATTTACTTTAAACGTTTTTAATTGAAAAATGTTTTATATAATTATAGATTCACATAGTTATAAAAAATAAGACAGAGAGATACCTTGTATACTTTGCATAGTTTCCCCCAATGGTAACATTTTGCAAAATTCTAGTATAGTATCACATCCAGGGTATTGAGATTGATACAATATGCCGATTTAATTAAGAATTTCTCAGTTTTACTAATACTTGTTTGTGTGTGTATTAAATTCTATATAATCTGATTACCAATATAAGTTCATGTGTCTTCCATATAGTCAAGACACAGAACAGTCTCATCACCACCAAATGCCTCATATTGCAATTTTATAACCACCCCCACCTTCCCACTGTGCCCTCTCCCCACCCTGATAACCATGAATCTGTCTTCCAATTACAAAATATTATTTCAAAAATATTCTATTGATCAAACCATATATTATGTAACGTTTGATCAACTTTTTTCACTCACTGTAATTCCCTGGAATTTTATCCAAGTTGTTGCATGTATCAATAGTTCATTCCTCTTTATTGTTGAATAGTATTCAATGACATGGATGTCCCATAGTTAGAGTTGCTATGAATATTCATGTGCAGGTTTTTGTGTGAACATAGGTTTCCATTTCTCTGGGATAAATGCCCGGAACCACAATTGCTGGGTCATATAGCAGTTGCATATTGATTTATTTAAGAAACTGCCGTGCATATTTATTTATTTATTTAAGAAATTTCTATGCTTTTCCAAGTTGGCTATACCACTTCACTCCCACCAGCAACGTATGAATGATGCAGCTTCTTGTATCCTCACCAATATTTGGTACTGTTGTTTTTATTTTAGGTATTCCGATGATATGCAGTGAAATTTCATTGTGGTTTTAATTTGTATTTCCCTAGTGTTTAATGATGTTGAGCATCTTTTCATGTGCTTTTTTGCCATTTCTTAAATGAAATGTCTCTTCATCTTTTATCCATTTTCTAGTTGAAATTTTTTTTACTCTAGTATTGAGAGCTCTTTATTTCATTCTACATACTATTCTTTTGTTGAACTGTGGATGGCAAATATTTTCTTTTTTTAATTTTTATTAAGGTATTATTGACATACACTCTTATGAAGGTTTCACATGAAAAAACAATGTGCTTACTACATTTACCCATATTATCAAGTCCCCACCCATACCCCAGTGCAGGCATTGTTCATCAGTGTAGTAAGATGCCACAGATTCACTATTTGCCTTCTCTGTGCTACATAGTTTTCCCGGTGATCCTCCACACCATGTGTACTAAACATAATACCTCTCAATCCCCTTCTCCCTCCCGCCCCACCTCCCTCCAACCCCTCTCCCCTTTGGTAACCACTAGTTCATTCTTGGAGTCTGTGAGTCTGCTGCTATTTTGTTCCTTCAGTTTTGCTTCATTGTTATACTCCACAAATGAGGGAAATCATTTGGCCCTTGTCTTTCTCTGCCTGACTTATTTTACTGAGCATAATGTCCTCCAGCTCCATCCATGTTGTTGCAAATGGTAGGATTTGTTTTCTTCTTATGGCTGAATAGTATTCCACTGTGTATATGTACCACATCTTTATCCATTCATCTACTGATGGACACTTAGGTTGCTTCCATATCTTGGCTATTGTAAAAAGTGCTGCAATAAACATAGGGGTTTATATGTCTTTTTGAATCTGAAAAGTTGTATTCTTTGAGTAAATTCCAAGGAGTGGATTTCCGGGTCAAATGGTATTTCTACTTTTAGTTTGCTGAGGAACCTCCATATTGTTTTCCATAATGGTTGAACTAGCTTACATTCCCACCAGCAATGTAGGAGGGTTCCCCTTTCTCCTCATCCTCACCAGCATTTGTTGTGCTTAGTCTTTTTGATGCTGGCCATCCTTACTGGTGGGAGGTGATATCTCACTGTGGTTTTAATTTGCATTTCTCTGATGATTAGTGATGTGGGGCATCTTTACATGTGTCTGTTGGCCATCTAAATTTCTTCTTTGGAGAACTGTCTCTTCATATCCTCTGCCCATTTGTTAATCAGGTTATTTGCTTTTTGGGTGTTGAGGCATGTAATTTCTTTATATATTTTGGATGTTAATCCCTTGTTGGATATGTCATTTACAAATATATTCTCCCATACTGTAGGATGCCTTTTTGTTCTGTTGATGGTGTCCTTTGCTGTACAGAAACTTTTACGTTTGATGTAGTCCCATGAGTTCATTTTTGCTTCTGTTTCCCTTGCTTGAGGAGATGCGTTCAGGAATAAGTTGCTCATGCTTATATTCAGGAGATTTTTGCCTATGTTGTCTTCTAATAGTTTTACAGTTTTATGACTTACATTCAGGTCTTTGATCCATTTCGAGTTTACTTTTGTGTATGGGGTTAAACAATAATCCAGTTTCATTTTCTTGCATGTAGCTGTCCAGTTTTATGGCAAATATTTTCTTCCAGTCTGTAGCCTGCCTTTTCACACTCTTAACAAGGACTTTCACAAAGCAAAAAGTTTTAATTTCAATGTTTCCAGTTTATCAAATTTTCCTTTTATGGATTTTGCTTTCAGTATCAAGTCTAAAACTATGCCTAGCTCTAGATCCTAACGATTTTCTCCTGTTTTTTTTCCTAAAAGTGTTATGGTCTTACATTTTACATTTAAACCTATGACCCATTTTGAGTTAATTTTCATGTAAGATCTGATTATTAAGTCAAGGTTCATGTTTTTGTCTATGGATATCTAATTGCTCCTGCACCATATGTTGAAAGACTATCTTTCCTCCATTGAATTGCTTTTGCTCTTTTGTCAATAATTAGTTGAGCATATTTGTGTGGGCCTATTTCTGAGTTTTTTTTCCTGATTCATTGATCTGTATGTGTGGATCCCTCTGCCAATACCACAGTCTTATTGCTGTAGCTATACAATAGCTATAGTAGAAGTTGGTAAATAGTTTAGAATACAATATACAATAGCTGCAACAGAAATTGGTAGATTTCTCCAATTTTCTCCTTCTTTTCCCAGATTGTTCAGTTATTCTAGGGCTTGTGTCTTTTATATACATTTTAAAAGAAGTCTGATAGGAATTAAATTAATCTTATAGATTAATTTAGGGAGAATTGACATTTTTACTATGTTGATTCTACCAATCTGTAGACAGTATATCTCTCCTTTTATTTAGGTCTTCTTTCATTTATTGCATCTGCATTTTATAATTTTCAGCAATCAAATCTTGTACATATATTATCAAGTGTATCTCTAAATATTTCATTTTCTTTTGAATGGCTATAAGTGGTATGTTTTATAATACTGGTTTCTGCATGATCACTGTTAAGATATAGAAACTTGATTAAGTTTTGTGTGTTGAATATCCTGCAACCTTGCTGAACTTACATATTAGTTTTAGATTTTTCTCTTTTTTCTGTAAATTTCTTGTGATATTTCTACATAGGAAACTATGTCATCTATAAATAGAGAGGGTTTTGTAGGTACTCTTTATCAAACTGAGATAATCCCCCTTTTCCTAACTTATTGAGGGTTATTTCATGAATGAGTGTTGGTTTTGTCAAATGCTTTTTCTGTGGCCATATGAGTTTTCTTTAGATTGTTAATATGATGAATTATAATGATTGATTTTATGTTGAACCAGCCCTTAATACCTGGAATAAAGTGCACTAGGTCATGATTGTAATTCCTTTTATGCATCATTTGTTTAAATTTACTTTTGAGTAGAATTAGAGGATTTTTTCATATTTGTCTTAATTTCACAGTTTTGAGTTATTTCCTTTTTCTTTTACCTCCCACCTCCAGGAACTGGCCCCTATGTTTTGAACAACAAATGAGAGTGAGAGAGATAATAATTTGAAAAGATTAATTTTATTTGCTGTTCTCAATGCAATTTAATTAATTAAAATAGGGTTAATGTGTATTTTCCTAAGGTACAGAGATGGCATAAAATTTTTAAAGAAGTCAGTGAACCAAACAAAGATCATGGGTCATGGCTGTTCATGCAGATGATGCCTAATCTTTATTTCTAGCCCAGGATTTTTCCCTGAGCTCCAGACCCAATTCTCCAACTGCCTACTGGACATTTCCCTATGAATTTCCCATAAGCACTTCAATTTCAAGAAATCTCACCAAACTAACCATATCCTTACCCAAATTGTTTCTTCTCCTGTTTTTCCTACCTTAACTGGAAACATTACCATCTGCACAAAAAACCTAAACCAGGAAATTTTCAGTTGTCTCTCTTGTTCCCTGCCCTCCAATTAAGGCCTGATGAATCTACAACTAAAGGCCTATCAATTCAGTTCCCTCTTCTCCATCCCGTCAGGCACCTTTCTAACTCTGGTCTCAACATCTCTCTTCTTGATCATTGCATTTGCCTCTCACTCCAATTTTCCTTCTCCAATCCACTCACCACCATGGCCACTGCCAATTGTGTTCTGGTAAATGTTCAACAACAGGCTCTTGAGGAGAAAAACTGATCTGTAGCATTTGATGATTTCCATGATATATATTCTCATCATGACTAATTTCAAGCTACTAACAAATCAGTTTGGTTGCAAAATTCCTGAAATTTTAAGAATTGTCTCTGTTGGGAGCTGGTAGGAGCCAGCTCCAGAAAATTACTGGTACAACTGAAATTTTGTGACATGCAAATTCAACCAGGTAAATCCCTTGATTAAAATTTCACTGACTCAACATTGGATCAGATTAAACATGGCAGAATAGGAAGGCAAGGCAGAAACATCCTCCAAAAAAGACACAGAAATAAAATACATCAAATTCAATTAGACCTGAAAACGACCTGAAGACTGCAGAACACACACCCTACACCTGAGGAATAAGAGAGGAGCACATAGAGAAGGGCGAGGTAGCAAACCCAAGATTGAGCAGGACCCAAGTGCCCCAACACATACCAGCCTATAGATGGATGAAAGAGGAACAAAGTGGGGAGGGGGTAGGAGCACAGAAGTACTTCACACCTGGCCCTGGAGATCTTCTCTGGGAGCAAGAGCCCACGTTGCACTGGGTTCTGGTGATCAGCAGGGCTGGACACCACAGGCAGGAGGAACACTCTGGCAGGCTGAGATTCCAGCCAGTGTGGAGGGCAGGCATGGTCCAACAGTCCTGAGATCCAAAGCAGAGGCGGCCGTTTGAAAGACTTCCCAGTAGTGGAAGGGGTACTGGAGGTGATGAGGGTTAGATGGAACTCTCTTCTCAGGAGAAAGGGCCGATGGAGGACACCTCTCCAACCCTCCCTTGGCCCAACAGATCAGGAAATCTCAGAAGTTCCACATGCTCCAACCCTCTTGCTGGCAACACAGAACTGAGGCACATCCCTGTGCACTGCTGGAAACCAACCCACTTGGCCCAGCAGCAGCATCAGACTTTGCTACCTGGAAGGTAGACAGACACTCTCTCAGCTTTCTTGGCTCCACTTCAGCCCAACCACACTGGTGCCTGGAGGAGCCAGACCCAAGAGCTCCTTCCTTCATGTGACTGTCCAAACCCAGTGCTGTGCATCCCTCTGGCTAGGGCACACTGCATTAATCCTGCAGCCCCACCATTTCTGCAGTCCAGGCAGAGGAACTCCCCACCCACAGAAAGCTCAACAAAGATTTCTGAGCTTATTAGAAAGGCAGCAGCTCAAGCAAACTTTCCACCCACACTTAGACCACTACAGAAGCCAAGGAGAAAGGCACTCCACCCATGGCACACCAACAACTGGGACCCCTGCAAAATAAAGCAAGGCACTAAAGAGTAAAGAATCTTGAGCTTCTGAGAACAATAACATATCTTCTTTACAAATCTATTACTCTTTAGACCAGAAAGCAGAGTAGAGTCATCTAATACAAAGGAAGAACACAGAATACCTGAAAAAATGAGTAGGCAGAGGAATTTGATCCAAGCAAAACTACAAGACAGAACCGAAGAAAGAAGGCTAAATGAAACAAAGATCACCAATCTCCTTGGTAAAGATTTCAAAATAAAAGTCATAAACATGCTCATGGATTTACAGAAAAGTATCAAATATCTCAGGGAGTACTTCAACAGAAGATAGAAATCTTGAAAAAGAGCCACTCAGAGCTGAAGAATACAATATCTGAAATGAAATATATAATGGAAGGATTTAAAAGTAGATTAGATGATGTAGAGGAGATGGTAAATGAAACAGCAATCAGAGAACAGGAATACAAAGAAGCTGAGGCACACAGAGAAAAAAGGATCTCTATGAATGAAAGAATACTGAGAGAACAATATTCACATTATAGGGGTACCAGAAGAAGAAGAAGAGAGAGAAAGGGATAGGAAGTCTCTTTGAGGAAATAATTGTTGAAAACTTTTCCAGTGGAAGGAAATGGACACTCAGGTAATGGAAGAACAGAGATTCCCCTAACAAAAGGAACCCCAGTAAGACAACACCAGGAGAAATAATAATTAAAATGGCAAAGATCAAAGGATAAGGAGAAAGTGTTGAAAGCAGACACAGAAAAAAGATTACTTATAAAGGAAGTCCCATCAGGCTATCAGCAGACTTCTCAACAGAAATTCTTCAGACCAGAAGTGAGTGCCATGAGATATTCAATGTACTGAAACATAAGAAGCTCCAACCAAGAATCTTATACCCTGCTGGGATTATCATTTAAACTTGAAGCGGGGATTAAACAATTTCCAGGTAAACAAAATTGAAGGAATTTTCCAACACAAGCCAATCTTACACATATGTCAAAGGAATTTCTATAGATGGAAATGAACCTAAGGCTAAATAGCTTTCACCAGTGAAAATAAACCCACATAAACGTAGTAAATAATACATGCAAATAATAGGCCAGCATCACTCTAATACCAAAACAAAAGAAACAAAAAAGAAAATTACAGAACAATACCCCTTATGAACACAGATACAAAAATCCTCAACAAAACAGCAAACCAAAATAAAAAATAAATCAAAAAGATCACCCATCATGACCACGTGAGATTTATTCCAGGGATGTTAGGATGGTACAATATTCATAAATCCATCATTGGTAAACAACTAATTACCAAGCAAGTATGAAATCAAAACAAAAGAAGCAAAATCAACTATGCACTAAATCAGTCAAGAGGTACACAGAAAGTGAAGATTATGACATCTAACATGAAGAATGCAGAGGAGATAAAAGTAGAAGGGAAAAAACACCTTTACATTGTGTTTGAAATAGAGTAATCTGAAATTTAAGATAGACTATTATACAGTAAAGAAGCTATCCTTGAACCTTTGGTAACCATAAAACTAAAGCCTACAATAAATACACACATGCAGAAACAAATAAATATTAAAAAGAGAAATCCAATTACAACACTAAAGAAAACCATAAATAACAAGAGAAGAATATAATAAAGGAACAGAGAGGAGATATAAAAAACAGCAGAAAACAATTAATAAAATGGCAATGAGTACATATCAATAATCACCTTAAACATAAATGGACCAAATGCACCAATCAAAAAACATAGAGTCACTGAATGGATAAAAAAAAAAAGATCCATCTTTATGCTGCCTATGAGACTCATTTCAGACCCAAAGACATACACAGACTAAACATGAAGGGATGGAAAAAGACATTTCATGCAAATAGCAAAAAAAAAAAAAAGCAGGAGTAGCAGTAATTCTTTCAGAAAAAATAGATTTCAAAACAAAGAAAATAACAAGAGACAAAGAAGGACATTACATAATGATAAAGGGATCAGACCAACAGGAGGATATAACCATTATAAATATCTATGCACCCAACATAGGAGACCCTAAATAGGTAAAACAAATACTAACAGAGTTAAAGGGGGAAATAGATTGCAATGCATCCATTATGGGGATGTTAACACACCACTTGCACCAATAGATCAACCAGACAGAAAGTAAGTAAGGAAACAGAGGCACCGAACAATACATTAGATCAAATGAACTTAATAGATATCTACAGAACATTCTACCCCAAAGCAGAAGAATACATACTCTTCTCAAATGTACATGGAATGCACTCCAGAATAGATGATACACTAGGCTACAAGAAGAGCCTCAATAAATAAAAAGAGTTTGAAATTGTATCAAGCAGCTTCTCAGCCCACAATGGTATGAACCTAGGAATAACTTACACAAAGAAAACAAAAAAGCCTACAAACACATGGAGGTTAAACAACAAACTTCTAAATAATCAGTGGAACAAGGACCAAATTAAAGCAGAAGTCAAGCAATACATGGAGACAAATAAAAACAACTCAACAGCCCAAAACCTGGGGAATGCAGTGAAGGCAGTTCTAAGAGGAAAGTACACAGCAGAACAGGATTACCTCAAAAACAAAGAACAATACCAAATAAACACTATAAACTCACAATTAAAGAAACTATAAAAAGAACAAATAAAGCCCAAAGTTAGTAGAAAGATGGACATAATAAAGATCAGAGGAGAGGTAAATAAAATAGAGAAGAATCAAACAATAGAAAGACTCAATGAAACCCAGAACTGGTTCTTAAAGAAAATAAACAAAATAGATAACCCCCTACCCAGACTTATCAAGAAAGGAGAGCATACACACATAAAATAAGAAATGAAAGAATAATCATAATGGGAACCACATAAATACAAAGAATTAATAGAAGATACTATGAAAAATTATATGCCAATAAATTGCACAACCTACAAGATATGGACAACTTTCTAGAAAAATACAACTTTCCAAGACTGACCAAGAGAGAAAAAGAAGAATCGAACAGACCAATTACAAGCAATGAAATGAAACTTGTAATTAAAAAACTACCTAAAAAAAAACTCCAGGTCCAGATGGCTTCACAGTTAAATTCTGCCAAATATTTAAAGAAGAGCTAATACCAAACATTCTTAAACTATTCCAAAAATAGTAGGAGGGAGTACTTCCAAACTCATTCTATGAAGTCAACATCATTCTAATACCAAAATCAAAGACACTACAAAAAAATTATACATGAATATTCCTGATGAACCCAGATGCAAAAATCCTCAACAAAATAGCAATCTGAATTCAAAAATCAATCAAAAAGTTCATCCATCATGACCAAGTGAGATTTATTCCAGGGATGCAAGGATGGTACAATATTTGCAAATCCATCAATATCATACAGCACATCAACAAAAAGAAGGACAAAAATCACATGTCATCTCAATAGGTGCTGAAAAAGCATTCAACAAAATTCAACATTGATTTATGATAAAAACTCTCAACAGAATGGGTGTACAGAGTATGTACCTCAACATAATGAAGGCCATATATGACAATCCCACAGGCAACATCAGATTTAATAGAAAAAGCTCAAATCATTTCCTCTAAGAATGCGAAAAAGACAAGGACGCCCACTCTCACCACTTTTATCAAACATAGAATTGGAGCTCTTAGCCACAGCAATCAGACAACTCAAACACATAAAAAGCGGGGGATTCACAAGATGGTGACATGAGTAGGGTGGCAGAAATCTCCTCCCAAAACCATGTATATTTTGAAAATACAGCAAATACAATTATTCCTAAAAGAGTGACCAGGAGATACAGTACACCAGCCAGGCTACACCTACATCTGTGAGAACTCAACATCTCACAAAAAGGGTAAGATACAAAGCCATGACCCAGCGGGACACAAAACATTTCCCCCACCCCAGCTCACCAGCAGGAGGAAAAGAATCAGAGTGGGGGGGGGAGTGGAAGCACAGGACTGCCAAATAATCAGCCCTACTAATCTGCACTGGGAGCACGGACACACATTGCATGGCATACTGGATATTAGAGGAATGGAAAAGCAAAATACAAGACTAAGACTGAGAACAGGTTCCCACAGCCGGATGCACTGGGACAAAAGGAAAGTGGGTGATTTAAAAGTCTTAAAGGGACAAGGGTTTAACAGGTGGACAAAATCATCCTGGCACACTCAGCCCAGCAGGCTGAGAAATTTAAGGAACATCAGGCACCCTAATCCCCTGGATGCCAATGCAGCACCAAAGCCCCTCATGGCAATAAGCAGCCAGCTGTACTCCCCCCCCCCAGCACTGCTAGCAAACCAGCTGACCCACCATTGCTGTGGAGCAACCGGGGAGCAGCCCTGCCAACAGCAACCACATAGAGGGTTCTCCCAGCATGCAGCTAACTGGGACAGACCCAGAGGTTGCCCCCTGCCCACAATCAACTGACAAAGACAGCGGAGAATGGCACAGAGGCTGGAAGGCACAAAGGGGCTTTTTCTCAATGCAAACATGCGCTGGTTGCCTTCAAAAGCCACCAGTGCCCTAGGCCATCCTGAGGGCCTCCCCACTCATGGCACCTCTGGAGATTAACCCAGAGGCTGCTGCCTGGGTGCGGTTGACTGGCACACCCAGCAGAGGTGGGCAAGGTGACCAGCAATCAGGAAGGGACTTTGTTCTCCAAGCTGACACATGTGCCACTCACCAGCAAACATGGCTGTTGCCATGAAAAGGCAGAAGAACCTTGTTCAGTCCAAAACCTTTCAAACACCACTGAGAGGACCTGGTGAGGCTGAAATCACCAACTTCCTGAAAAAGAATTCAAAATAAAAGTCATAAGAATGCTGATGGAGCTACAGAGAAATATGCAAGAGCTAAGGAATGAATTCTGGAGGGAGATAATAGGAATGAAACAAACAATGGAAGGATTTAAGAGCAGACTGGATGAGGTGCAAGAGATTGTTAATGGAATAGAAATCAGAGAACACAAATAAAGAAAAGTAGAGGCAGAGAGAGATAAATGGATGTCTAGGAATGAAAGAATATTAAGAGAACTGTGTGACCAATCCAAACAGAACAATATTCGCATTATAGGAGTAACAGAAGAAGAAGAGAGAGAAAAAGGGGTAGAGAGTGTCTTTGAAGAAATGATTGCTGAAAACCTCCCCAATTTGTGGAAGGAAATAGCCTCTCACACCATTGAAGACCACAAATCTCCCAACAAAAGGGACCGAAGGAGAACAACACCAAGACATATAATAATTAAAATGGCAAAGATCAAAGACAAGGACAGAGTATTAAAAGCAGCCACAGAGAGTAAAAAGATCACCTACAAAGCAAAAACCCATTAGGCTATCATCAAACTTCTCAGCAAAAACCATACAGACAAGAAGGGAATGGCATGGTATATTCAATGCAATGAAACAGAAGGACCTAGAACCAAGAATGCTGAATTCAGCAAGATTATCATGTAAATTTGAAGGAGGAATTAAATAATTCCCAGATAAGTGAAAGTTGTGGGAATTAACCTTCCGCAAACCATCTCTACAGTGTATTTTAAAGGGACTTCGTTAGTGGAAGTGCACCTAAGGTGAAATAGATGGCACCAGAGAAAATAACCACAGCAAAGAAAGTAGATCAGCCAAATACTAACTAAATGCAAAATAAAATCAGCTATCCACAAAATCAGTCAAGAGAAACACAAAAGAGTACAGATTAAAACACCTAACATATAAAGAGTGGAAAAAGAAGAAAAGAAGGGAGAAAAATAAAGAATCATAAGACTGTGTTTATAGTAGCATAATAAGTGACTTAAGTTAGATGGTTAGGTAGTAAAGAAGCTACCCTTGAACCTTTGGCAAATACGAATCCAAAGCCTGCAATGCCAATAAGTACATATCTATCCATAATCACCCTAAATGTAAATGGACTGAATGCACCAAACAAAAGACACAGAGCAATACAATGGATAAAAAGCAAGACCCAGCTATATGCTGCCTAGAAGAGACTCAACTCAAACCCAAAGACATGCACAGACTAAAAGTGAAGGGACAGAAAAAGATATTTCAAGCAAACAATGGGGAGAAAAAAGCTGGAGCTGCAGTACTTCTATCAGACAAAATAGACTTCAAAACGAAGAAAGTAACAAGAGTTAAAGAAGGACATAACATAATGATAAAGGGGTCAATCAAACAAGAAGATATAATATTATAAGTATCTATGCACCCAACACAGGAGCACCTACATATGTGAAACAGATACTAATAACATTAAAGGAGGAAATAGAATGCAATGCATTCAATTTAAGATACTTCAACACACCACTCACTCCAAAGTACAGATCAACCAGATAGAAAATAAGTAAGAACTCAGAGGCACTGAACAACACACTAGAACAGATGGACCTAACAGACATCTACAGAACTCTACACCCAAAAGCAGCAGGATACACCTTCTTCTCAAGTGCATATGGAACATTTTCCAGAATAGACCATATACTGGGCCACAAAAAGAGCCTCAGTAAATTTAAAAAGATTGAAATTCTACCAACCAACTTATCAGATCACAAAGGAATAAAATAAGAAATCAACTGTGTGAAGGAAACAAAAAGGCTCACAAACACATGGAGGCTTAACAACATGCTCCTAAATAATCAATGGATCCATGACCAAATTAAAATGGAGATAAAGCAATATATTGCATATGGAAACAAATGAAAACAACAGCACAAAGCCCCAACTTCTGTGGGATGCAGCAAAGTCAGTTCTAAGAGGAAAGTGTATAGCAATCCAGGCCTAAAGAAGGAATAACAATCCCAAATGAATAGTCTAAAGTCACAATTATTGAAATTGGAAAAAGAAGAACAAATGAGGCCCAAAGTCAGCAGAAGGAGGGACATAATAAAGATCAGAGAAGAAATAAATAAAATTGAGAAGAATAAAACAATAGAAAAAAACGAAACTAAGAGCTGGTTCTTTGAGAAAATAAAATAGATAAACCACTAGCCAGACTTATTAAGATAAAAAGAGAATCTGCGCACATCAACAGAATCAGAAATGAGAAAGGAAAAATCACGATGGACTCTAAGGAGATACAAAGAATTCTTAGAGAATACTATGAGAATGTATATGCTAACAAACTGGATAACCTAGAAGAAATGGACAACTTTATAGAAAAATACAATCTTCCAAGACTGACCCAGGAAGAAACAGAAAATCTAAACAGACCCATTACCAGCAACAAAATTGAATTGGTAATCAAAAAACTACCCAAGAACAAAATCCCAGACAAGACGGATTCACTACTGAATTTTATCAGACATATAGATAAGACATAATACCCATTCTCCTTAAAGGTTTCCAAAAAATAGAAGAGGAGGGAATACTCCCAAACTCATTCTATGAAGTCAGCATCACTTTAATACCAAAACCAGGCAAAGACCCCACAAAAAAAAAGAAAACTACAAACCAATATCCCTGATGAACATAGATGCAAAATACTTAACAAAGTATTAGCAAACCAAATTCAAAAATACATCAAGAGGATCATATAATATGATCAAGTGGGATTCATCTCAGGGATGCAAGGAACCTACAACATTAGAAAATCCATCAACATCATTCACCACATCAACAAAAACAAGGACAAAAACCACATGATCATCTCCATAAATGCTGAAGAAGCATTTGACAAAATTCAACATCCATTCATGATAAAAACTCTTAACAAAATGGGTATAGAGGGCAAGTACCTCAACATAATAAAGGCCATATATGACAAACCAACAGCCAACAGTATACTTAACAGTGAGAAGCTGAAAGCATTTCCACTTAGACTGGGAATAAGGATGCCCACTCTCTGCAATTTTATTCAACACAGTAATGGAGATCTTAGACATGGTAAAAAGACAACACAAAGAAACAAAAGTCATCCTGATTGGTAAGGCAGAATTGAAACTGTCACTCTTTGCAGATGACATGATATTTTACATAATAAACCCTAAAGAATCCACTCCAAGACTACTAGAACTAATATCTGAATTCAGCAAAGTTTCAGGATGTAAAATTAATGCACAGAAACCTGCTGCATTTCTATACACTCACAATGAACTACCAGAACAAGAAATCAGGAAAATAATTCCATTCACAATTGCATCAAAAAGAATAAAACACCTAGGAATAAACCTAACCAAAGAAGTGAAAGACCTATACCCTGAAAACTACAAGAAACTCTTAAGAGAAATTAAAGAGGAAGAATTAATATTGTCAAAATGGCTATCCTGCCTAAAGCAATCTACATATTCAATGCAATCCCTATCAAAATACCAACAGCATTCTTCAATGAACTGGAACAAATAGTTCTAAAATTCATATGGAACCATAAAATACCCTGAATAGCCAAAGCAATCCTGACAAGGAAGACTAATATAGGGGGAATCTCACTTCCTAACTTCAAGCTCTACTAAAAAGCCACAGTAATTAACACAATTTGGTACTGGCACAAGAACAGACCCATAGACCAGTGGAACAGGATACAGAGTCCAGATATTAACCCAAGCATATATGGTCAATTAATATACGGTAAAGGAACCATGGATGTACAGTCGGGAAATTACAGCCTCTCCAACAGCTGGTGTTGGTCAAACTGGACAGCTACATGTAAGAGAATGAAAGTGGATTATTGTCTAACCCTATAAACAAAATTAAACTCAAAATGGATCAAAGATCTGAATGTAAGTCATGAAACCATAAAACTCTTAGAAAAAAACATAGGCAAAAATCTTCAATATAAACATGAGCAACTTCTTCATGAACATCTCTCCCTGGGCAAGGGAAACAAAAGCAAAACTGAACAGGTGGTACTCTATGAAACTAAAAATTTTCTGTAGAGCAAAGGACACCATCAGTAGACCAAAACATCATCCTACAGTATGGGAGAATATATTCATAAATGATATATCCAATAAGGGGTTGACATCCATATAAAGAGCTCACGCACCTCAACAAACAAAAAGCAAATAATCCAATTAAAAAATTGGCAGAGGATCTGAACAGACACTTCTCCAAAGACGATATTCTGATGACCAACAGGGACATGAAAAGATGCTCCATATCGCTAATCATCAGAGAAATTGAAATTAAAACATCAATGAGATATCACCTCACACAAGTTAGGATGGCCACCATCCAAAAGACAAACAACAACAAATGTTGGCGAGAATGTTAAGAAAGGGGAACCCTCCTACACTGCTGATGGGAGTGTAAATTACTTCAACCATTGTGGAAAGCAGTATGGAGGTTCCTCAAAAAACTAAAAATAGAAATACCACTTGACCCAGGATTTCCACTCCTAGGAATTTACCCTCAGAATGCAGAAGCCCAGTTTGAAAAAGGCATATGCACCCCTATGCTTATCACAGCACTATTTACAATAGCCAAGAAATGAAGCAACCTAAGTGTCCATCAGTAGGTGAATGGATAAAGAAGATGTGGTATATAGACAATGGAATATTATTCAGCCATAAGAAAAAAGCAAATCCTACCATTTGCAACAACATGGATGGAAGTAGAGTGTATTATCCTCAGTGAAATAAGCCAGGTGGAGAAAGAAAAGTATTAAATGATTTCACTCGTCTGTGGAGTATTAAAACAAAGAAAAACTGAAGGAACAAAACAGCAGCATAGTCACAGAACCCAAGAATGGACTAACACTTACCAAAGGGAGGGGGACTGGGGAGGATGGGTGGGAAGGAAGGGATAAGGGGTGGTGGTGGAAAAGGCATTATAATTAACACACATTATATAGGGTGGTCACAGGGAAGGCAGTACAAAACAGACAAGTAGTGATTCCATAGTATCTTACTGCACTGATGGACAGTGAGTGTAATGGGATGTGTGGTGGGGACTTGATAATGGGGGAAGTCTAATAACCATAATGTTGCTCATGTAGTTGTACATAAATGACACCAAAATAAAAAAATTTTTAATTGAAAACCAAAAAGAAAACAGTGCCGCTATATCTGCATTCTAAGCCCAGCTTTGCCACAGCCTCCATGTGTCATGTCCGGTAAGTCACTGAGCTTGTCTCCCAGGAAAAGAAGGAACACAATCCTGGATTTTAAAGACTGTTGTAAATAACAAATGATATAATAGAGACAAGACTACTTTGGAGCCTACAAAGTGTTATAAGAAACATGAGATTATTATTTTTATTAATATCTAAATGACCAATGCACATCTTGCTAATATACATTTAGAACCATAAAAATATATATGCCCTTCAAGGGAGACAAAAGCAAAAATGAACAAATGGGATTACATCAAACTAAGAAGCTTCTGTACAGCAAAGGACCCCATAAGTAGAACAAAAAGGCATCCCACAGTATGGGAGAATATGTTCATAAATGACATATCCAATAAGGAGTTGACATCCAAATTATATAAAGAGCTCATATGCCTCAACAAACAAAAACAAATAACCCAATTAAAAAATGGGTGGAGGCTCTGAACAGACACTTCTCCAAAGAAGAAATTCAGATGACCAACAGGCACATGAAAAGATAATCCACATAGCTAATTATCAGGGAAATGCAAATTAAAATCACAAAGACATATGACCTCACACAAGTTAGGATGGCCAACATTGAAAAGAGAAGGAACAACAAATGCTGTTGAGGCTGTGGAGAAAAGGGAACCCTCCTACACTGCTAGTGGGTTTCTAAATTATTTGAACCATTGTGGAAGGCAATATGGATGTTCCTCAAAAACCTAAAATAGAAATGGCATTTGACACAGTCATTTTACTCCTAGGAATTTACCCAAAGGAAACAAGATCCCTGATTCAAAAAGACATATGTGCCCTATGTTTATCACAGCATTACTTACAATTGACAATAGCCATGGTGTGGAAACAACCTAAGTGTCCATCAGTAGATGAATGGATAAAGAAGATGTGGTACATATACACAATGGAATATTATTCAACCATAAGAAGAAAACAAATCCTACCATTTGCAACAACATGGATGGAGCTGGAGGGTATTATGCTCAGTGAAATAAGGCAGGCAGGGAAAGACAAGTACCAAATGATTTCCCCCATTTGTGGGTAAAACAACAAAGTAAAACTGAAGGAACAAAACAGCAGCAGACTCACAGACTCCAAAAAGGGACTAGCAGTTACCAAAGGGGATGAGTGGGGAAGGGTGGGTGGGGAGGGAGGGAGAAGGTGAATAAGGGGCATTATGATTAGCATACATAAAGTAGGGGTGTCACAGGGAAGGCAGTATAGCACAGAGAAGACAAGTAGTGACTATATAACATCTTAACTATGCTCATGGACAGTGACTGCAGTGCGGTATGTGGGGGGAACTTGATAATATGGGTGAATGTTGTATCTACAATGTTGTTCATGTGAAATCTTCATAAGATTGTATATCAATGATACCTTAATAAAAATAAATAAGTAAATAAAAATTAAAACAAGAAAAAAAAACAAAAGGCATCTAAATTGGTAAGGAAGAAGCTAAACTGTTACTATTTGCAGATAACATGATATTATACATAGAAAACCCTAAGAATCTACCAAAAAGATACTAGAACTAATAACTGAATTCAGCAAAGTTGCTCAATACAAAATTAACATGCAGAAATATGTTGAATACAATATATACTAACAACGAAGGAGCAAAAAGAGAAATCAGGAAAACAATTCCATTTACAATTGCATCAAAAAGAATAAAATACCTAGGAATAAACCTAACGAAGAAGGTGAAAGACCTGTACTATGAAAACTGAAAGATACTCTTGAGAGAAATTAAAGAAATAATAAACGGAAACACATCCTCTGTTCATGGATCAGAAGAATTAATATTGTCAAAATGGCCATCCTGCCTAAAGCAATGTATAGATTCAATGCAATCCCTATCAAAATACCGACAGCATTTTTCAATGAACTGGAAGAAATAGTTCTAAAATTCATATGGGACCACAAAAGACCCAGAATAGCCTAGGCAACCCTGAGAAAGAAAAACAAAGCTGGAGGGGGGGAGGGATTTTGCTCCCTGATATCAAGCTCTATTTCAAAGCCATAGTAATCAAAATAATTTGTTACTGGCATAAGAACAGACCTATACAGATCAGTAGAACAGAATAAAGAGCCAAGATACAAACCCACACATATGTGGTCAATTATTATAAAGGAGTCATGAATATACAATGGGAAAAAGACAGCCTCTCCAACAACTGGTGCTGGGAAAATGGGACAGCTACAAGTAAGAGAATGAAACTGGATTACTGTCTAAATCCATACACAAAAGTAATCTCAAAATGAGTCAAAGACCTGCATGTATGTCATGAAACCATAAAACTCTTAGAAGAAAACAGGCAAAAATCTCTTGAATATACACATGAGCAATGTTTTCCTGAGCACTTCTCTTTGGGCAAGGGAAACAAAATAAAAAATGAGCAAGTGGGACTACATCAAACTAAAACTTCTGTACAGCAAAGGACACAATCAGCAAAACAAAAAGGTAACAAAAAGGTATCCTACAGTATGGGAGAATATATTCATAAACAAGTCATCTGATAAGGGGTTAACATCCAAAATATACAAAGAACTCACATGCCTCAACCCCCAAAAAACAAGTAACCCAACAAAAAAATGGGCAGAGGACCTGAACAGATACTTCTCCAAAGAAGGAATTCAAATGGCCAACAGGTACATGAAAAGATGCTCCACATTGCTAATCATCAGGGAAATGCAAATTAAAACTACAGTGAGATATCACCTCACACCAGTTAGGATGGCCACTATCCAAACGACAAGAAATAACAAATGCTGATGAGGGTGTGGAGAAATAGGAACCCTCCTACACTGTTGGTGGGACTGCAAATTGGTGCAACTACTGTGGAAAGCAATATGGAGTTTCCTCAAAAAACCAAAAATAAAAATATAATTTGATCCAGTAATTCCATTTCTAGGAATTTACCTGTAGAAAACAAAATCCCTGATTCAAAATGATATATGCACCCCTGTTTATCACCTCACTGTTTGCAATAGCCAAGATGTGGAAGCAACTTAAGTGTCCATCAATAGATGAATAGATAAAGAAGATGTGGTACATATACACAATGGAATATTATTCAGCCATAAGAAGAAAACAAATCCTTCCATTTGCAACAACATGGATAGAACTAGAGGGTATTATGGTCAGTGAAATAAGCCAGGAGGTGAAAGACAAATACCATGTGATTTTACTTATTTGTGAAATATAAAAACAAAGCAAAACAGAAGGAATGAAACAGACTCACAGACACTGAGATGTGGCTAGTGATTACCAAAGGGGAGGGGAGTGGGCAGGAGTGGAGGTGATGGGGAGGGGGACTGTTGAACCACTGTGAAGAATATTTGATTTTATTTAAAAAAAGACAAACTTCAATGACTCTCCTGAACCCAAAGGATAAAACCCAAGTTCTTTATATCAGCATTCACATTTCTTCATGATTTAGCTACTAAGGATTTTTCTAGCTTCATCTTTCAAACCACGGAAACTATAACCCTAATGTCCCATCCATTTTGAATGGCTCAATATTCATGTATTTGCCAGTCTGCTTCACACCTTTGCATATTTTATTTTCCTTCTCTCTGCACTTGGCAAACAACTACTTATTTTTGCAGACTCAGGTGGTGTCTTCCAGGTAGAAATAATTATGGCCATAGTGAAATCCATTCAGACTTCTATCACAGCACCTGTAATTCCCTACTGCATCTGTTCCTTTATGTTTCCTTCTCTGATAAAAACCTGAAAAGCTACTTGAAAATAGATTCTTTCATTCATCTTTATCTGTCCAACATCTAAGATCAGAGTCTGGTCTATAGATGCCATTAAATAAAGAGTTATTAGAGGAAAAGTAGATTTGGACTAAGAGTTGAAGGAGTTAAGAGTTATCTAGGGAGACAGATATGAAGAGTGAATTGCAAGTGATAGAAAGTGTACAAATTTACAAAGTGTCTTACCTGAGGGTTTCAGCTCTGGGCAATTTCACTATGGATTCAGTGAGACCGAGAAATGACCATGGAACGTCTTTGGAGTAAAAGGGTTTATACTGGCTTTATTCTCCAGGCAGTAGGTGGAGTACTAGAATCACATCTGCATCCAACAGTCTGCAGGATCGTAATCCACCTCTGTCTCTACCTCCACCCAGAGGACTTGGCTGAGCTCTTTATATAGTGATTTAGTCAGTAATAGATTAATGTCTACAGCTGTAGAAGCAGTAGCCTAGCAGTAGGCCAATTACATCATCTAGTAGTTTAGGGTCAGGTGAGGATCCTAGCCATAGGAATTTCTATTTTCCCCACACATAGGTATAAGAAGAACACTCTCCAACTGTTTAGAGGGCAAGGTGTGTAATGCTCTTGAGGAGTTTTAAAAAATCTTCCTCTGAATAAGTGTATAAAGAGGCTAATGGTGTGCTTATCACTCTGTGGGCTTCAATTACGGTTAATGGCAGCAGGCTCTTTGATGCTTTTCACTCCCCACCCTACCTCATTTGCCATGGGTACAGGAAAGACTCTGTTCTCTGATTAGGGAAAGTACAAATGTTTCTTCTCTTACTTTTTCTTATCAGTTGTCTTGCCCATGGTTTCAGCCCAGGGTAAGTTCTCTATGGATTCAATGTGACCAAAGAATTTTATAGCAAAACTTTCTTTGGGGTGAAAGGGCTTATTACCCAGCTTATTCCAGGCGGTAGGATGAGCACTAGTGTCTCTGCCTCCACACAGAGCACCGGGCTGTGCTTTCTATATAGTGCAATAATAGCTTATTGCCTAAGGGTGTAGACGTAATAGCCTAGCAACAAGTCAGTTACATCATCAGGTGGTTTAAGTTCAGTTAGGATCCTCGCCATAGGAACCCCAACATCACCACACTCCAGCCCTCCAGAATTCTCACCTTACAATCTACAAGCTTTCAATCTTCTGCGACGGTCACTGTGTGAGAAAGCTGGAGCACTGTAACCAGATTTCACAATAGCAACAGAGGATAACAACAACTTAGAGATAATAACAAAAATTAAGAAACAAGATTTTGATACAGAAAACAAAAATTACAATAATCATCAAGCCAGAGGAGGTTCCTAATAACAAAAAAATTATAATGATCCTCAAGCCAGAGGAAGTTCCCAATCCACAAAGACTTTAGGAGCAATAAGACACATGTTTTAATGACACCAACATAGGCAAATCTTGTCCATCAGGTAGGATGCATGCAAGAGAGTGGTCCTGTGATAGGACTGTAGCAGGAAGGGGGGTCCCTTCCAGGTCTAGTATTCCATACTTTTACTCCTTTCCCCATGGGGGTTACTGAAGGGTCTATATATATGGCTACTGGAGGTGCATTCACTGGCCATAATAAAACAAAACTCCTCGATAAGATGCTCTTACCTTCTGGCCATTCAGGATATACTACTGTGAACTTTGGTGGCTACTCTGCTGTTATTCCAGGAATACACAGGAGGCCAGTTTCCAGGCCTTGTCCCCAAGGTGCCAGGAGAGCCAGCCATCATTGGTCCATGTGTTGAAAGATCCAAGGCCACATCCACTCAATGGAGTCTCTGGGGTTCAGTGCAGTTGGTACTGGCAGCAAGATGCTATTCTGGTGGCTGAAACAGCTTCAGTGACTCTTCCTTGGTTTGTACTTGCAGTTGTATAGGGAAGATAGCCATATATGTTAACATGTCTACAGGACTCAGGGCTCCCTTTCAGGGTCTCTTGTTCAAATGCCGTAGCACGGTCTATAAGCGGACTGACCACCCCTGCAGACTATTGGTATCTGACTTTGGTCGGGAATTTAACAAGCCATTGTGCCCCTCTATCATGCCTACTATGGTAGGATTGTATGGCACATGAAACTTCCATTTGATTCCCAGCTGTTGAACCCATTCTTGCAGTGTATGTCCAGTAAAATGGGTGCCCTGATCACACTCAATTACCTATGGTAGGCCATAGGCAGCAAAGAGATGCACCAGGCCTCTTTTGGTCATCTGCTGGTCTACACAACAGGTTGGAAAAGCAACCAGAAGACCAGTAGCTGTGTCCACACAGGTCATGGTATACCGATATCCTTCTGACAGGTAGAGGCCCAATATAGTCTATCTGTGACTTGATTAGGGATATAGGCCCCTTAGCTATTGTCCCATGTTGCTATGGAAGTCGGTGTAAGTCCTTTTTGGAGCACAAGACACACTCCTGCTGGGCTCTACTAACTTCTTCAAAGGTCAAAGGCAAGCCCCACTGATGGGCTACAGCCCACATTGTCTTTTGCCCCACATGCAACAAACACTGATGTAACCATTGGGCAACCGCAGAGGCAGGCTTCCCTTCTAAGCAACGGATCTGGGCCAATTTATCTGCTTCATCATTTCCTGGAGATGCCAGTGGCAAATAACCTGTCACATGGTAAACTGTAATTATTTTAGTCTGACCACAGGCCCGTAAGTCTTGCCACGTTTCTTGCCCCCAAAGGAGTTGGTGACCAACCAGCCAGTTAGCATGGTACCAGGTTGGTAGCCACAGGATCAAGCCCCAATAGGCAACCCAGCTGTCAGTGCAGACAACTATAGGGGAGGGCTCCTGGCTGAACACAAGCACCACGGCCCACAACTCTGCCCATTGGTTGCTCTTCCCCTTACCATCTTCCATCCATATTGTCTCAGTTTTAGGATGGAAATCTATGGCCCACCATTTTGGGGGCTGCCTGTGGCTGGGGGCATCTGTGTCCCATGAATCTTCTGGTTTAGGGGCTCTTCCCTCCCAATAGGGGCTCTCTGCTACTAATGGTTCAAAAGCAAGTTTTTCCTGCTTTACACTAGTATATGTCACCAACCCCAATTAGCATTGGAGTTCTTCACTCAAGGGGCTACTAGAGAGGACACTTCACTGCTGTAGGTAAGCACCCCACTTGGCTAGTGTGCACATTTCTGCCATACCACTCCTTGGCTTTTCGGTCCAGTCTCATACCCATCTCAAGATGGGATAGGCAGTTATTACCTTTAATTGGGGCCATTCCAGTGATGGGTTCTGTAGCCACCAAGGCATGATACATGGCAGTCAGTTGTTTTTCTATCAAAATGTGTCATACCTCCGCCCCTTTCCAGAGCTGTGATCAGAATCCAACTGGTTGGCGAGTTTGTTCAAGCCACTGCCAGAGACCCCAGCCATAACCATCTTCAGTCACATGAACGTCCAGCTCACAGGGCCTTGATGGGTCTATCACATTCAAGGCCTGCATGGCCTTGACTGCCTGTTTTGCTGTAGTAAAGGCAGATGCACATCTCATGCCAGTTACACCTGATGCCTTTTCATACCAACCAGTATAAGGGATTCAGAATTTGTGCCAAGTGTGGGATAAACACTCTCCAGTAGCCTAGAAGACCCAGAAACTCCTGTAGCAATGCTACAGTTGTAGGGGTAGGAAATGTCTGGACTTTATCTATAACTGCTTCTGGTATAACTTTGGTCTTACCCGACCAGACAACCTCCCAGAATTTTACAGACAAACCAGGTCCCTGAACCTTGGTACTTTTCACAGCCCATCCTTTCTCCTGTAGATGTTGCAGCAGTCTAAGTGCTGCACCTCTAGATATGAAAGAGAATTGGTTGTGAGGATGACATCATCAATATAATCATACAGCAATACTGTTGGTGGTTTCTCCTAATGTAGCCAAGTCCTGGGCTACAAGGCCAATGCAGATTGTGGGGCTGTGGAGGTATCCCTGTGGAAGGACAGTGAAAGTCCATTGCCATCCTTCCCACATGAAGGCAAACTGTTCCTGACTTTCCTGCTCAATGTGAATGGAAAACAAGGCTTTAGCAAGATCTACTACATAATGGTATGTTCCTAGTTCATGGCTGAAGGTATCCATCAAGCCTGCAATAGAAGGGACAGCAGCATGCATAGGGTGTATGACTTTATTCAGTTCTCTGTAATCCAAAGTCATATGCCAGGAGTCATCTGGCTTTTTTACTGGCCACACTGAGGAATTGAAAGGACTATGGGTTTGTTTTATAATACCCACGTTTTCCAGCTCCTGGAGAATTTCTCCAATCTGTTTATGCCCTCCAGGCAGTTTGTTTTGTTTGGTATTAGTCACCTGCAGAGGCACAGGCAAAGCTATGGGCGGGTGCCTAGCATCTCCCCTCAGAACTGCCTTCACCACACATACTCTCAGTCTGAACTCACCTGCAGTGGTCTGCAACTACAGACCCTGCAGGATATCAATCCCCAAAATATACTCAGGGATAGGAGATATATACACAGTATACTCTTTTGGGGGTAGGCGTCCTATTCCTAAAGGGATTTGGACTTTTTTCACTCTGATAGCCTTACCCCCATATCCATCTATGGTAGTGGCGTTCCCGGGGGAACCGCTCAGGGTTCGCATGAATCAGTGAACATTCAGCCCCAGTGTCCACCAGAGGCAGGACACATTGTATGTTCACTGGGGACCAATGTATAGCTATTTCAACATGTGGCCACCGGACCCCCCTGGTCCCTCAGGGCAGATATCTTGACCTTCCTCTCAGTGAAACCATATTCCCCAATCACCTTCCACTGTGGGCTCAAGTGAGGTTAGTTTGCTCTCCAGCAGGAATTCTTACAAACACACAGGCCAGGCTTGTGGCTCTGTCTCTGACCTCTGCCTCTTTGGTCTTAATGGTTGTAACTGCTATTCTGGTTTCAGTTGTTTCCATAGCTCTCGTAGATCCTATTTGAGTTCCCATCTTATTTCCTTCCATCTGCTCCTGCCCATATTAAATCAGCCCACATTTGGGTCCTCATAACCTTCATGGGGCCCTTTAAATTCTTCTTGTGAGTAACAGGTCTTATTTCTTTTCAGATTCTCATTGCTTCAGCCTCTCCTAAGTCTGCTACTGTACATATCACCTCGCTTATGGGATGCCCTACATGACAGGAAAGAATGGCCACTAGAGACCCAAAGAGGGATTGTGGGAGCCATTTGAAGCACAGTATTTCTCATCCCAGTAGTGAAAATCTCTTCATCTGGGCCATAATTCTCTGGACTATAGATAGCATTTCTTATGCCTAGCTCTCGTAACACCTGTTGGAGCTCAGCATGTCTGTCCTCTAACAGGAGGTGATGGCAGATCACCTGGATTGGGCCACACAGCACAAAGTACAGCCATAAGCTAATCGAGGAGGCAGTGACTCCCTGGGGTCTGATGTGCATTTTGTAATCACTGCCTCAAGGCGGGCTGCACTGTCAGGGAAGCCAACATTCCCATCTTTGATCCTGACAGGACAATTCCATCCGCCCCTAAGTCCCAAAGACACAGGATCCAGGCTCATATTGACTCCAAGGGCTTCTTCCTAAACTGGGAGCCCAAATCCACCAGGTCAGCCTGAGTATAGGGGCAGACCATAGAGTGCTCCACGACCTGGGGAGGGGGCTGCTCCTCTCCTTGGGGAACTTTCAGCTGCTGGGTCTTTATTTTCTTTACAACCACTGGGCATGCTTTCAAAACAGGAGGGGCCAGTGCATCTGGCACTACCCCTTCATCCTTCTCCAGCTCCTCCATTTCTGGGGCTGATGGCACCTTTCTCTCCCCTCCCCCAAGTGCCTCCTCTGCTACAAACTTTACCTTTTCTACTGTGCCTCACAGCAATTCTAGCTCAGTCTTCAGAAGGTCTCTTACCTTCACCTCAATGCTTCGCAGCTGGTGTTCTCGTGCCACCTCCGCCTGTGCTTCCCTCAGGAGTTCGTCTTTTTCTTTGATGGCCTCTTCCTCCTTCAGAACACCTGGCAGCACTGCCATCTCATTCTGTAAGGAATTTTGTACCTCTTCAATGGCACCTTGCTGCCAGCATGCTCGTGCTGCCTCCTCTCGCATCAATGCCATTTCCTTGTTCGGGGAATCCAGAGAAGTTTGCAGCTTGCGTTCTCATGCTGCCATTTCTTGGGCCTCTTCTGTAGACCTTTTTAATACTGTGAGAAGCAGCCAACCCACATTGCCCACTGCCTCACAGGCACTCTGTTTCTCAAAATACCTACTTATTATACCAAGGGCCACCCTTACAGCCTCAGGTTTCACCTCCACTTGCCTCCAGTCCTGGGGTGGGGCCAAGTCCTCTAAGAGGCAAGCCACCTCAGACCACATACCCACTGGGCAACAACCCACTGTCTCCCCATTCACAGGGGCAGCCTGCTGAAGCACCCCTCCCATAAGGGCAGCCTGTATTTTTCCTTGGTCAGCAATGAACCCTGCCGACTTTTGCCAATTGTCTTGCCAATGGGTTTCACCCCCGGGTAAGTTCACTATGGATTCAATGTGACCAAAGAAATTGACAGCAAAACGTTCTTTGGGGTGAAAGGGTTTATTACCTGGTTTGTTCTCCCGGCAGTAGGTCAAGCACTAGCATCTCTGTCTCCACCCAGAGCACTGGGCCAAGCTCTCTATACAGTACAATAATAGCTTATTGCCTAAAGGTGTGGAAGCAGTATCCTAGCAACAGGCCAGTTACATCATCAAGTGGTTTATGTTCAGTGAGGATCCTGGCCATAGGAACCCGACCTTCCCCACACCAGTGATTCCCAGTATTTATCAGTATAAATGGTGAGAAGTGGACAGATTTAGGATATATTTCAGAGGTGGGGCTGAGAGAACTTGATGATGGATTTGATGCAGAGTGTGGACAAAAGGGAGGTATCAAGGATGACTTTTAGGTTTTTGGCATAAGCAACTGGACAGGTAGAGCTGTCATTAACCAATATGGGAAAGAATTCAGAAGAAGTGGGTTTGTGGTGGTGAAAATTGCACCACACACAAAGTGTATTTTAACATACTAAAATAGAGAGTCCAATGAGACATGGAAGTGGAAAGTTGAAGTAGGCTGTTGAATAAACAAGCGTGGGGATCAGGATATAAGTCAAGGCTAGGGATGTTTATTTTGGAATAATTAGTATATAGATAATAGTTAAAGCACAAGGACTGGATGAGATTATCTGGAGAATTGTATGAAGACTGAGCCTTAAACACCCCAAAGTTTGGAGACTAGGGAAAAACTGGAGTTTGCATAAGACAGTGTGAAGCAGCAGCCGGTGAGATAAGAGAAATACTATGAGCTTACAGTGTTATGAAGACTATAAGAAGAAAGTATTGTAAGAATGGAATGACTAACTTTGTTGAATGTTGATGTCTTAGTCAGTTTGGCCTGATATAATAAAATTCCATAGAGTCGATGGCTTATAAATAACAGAAATACACATTGACACTCACAAAGATCTCTGAAATTTGAACAGCCAGAAGAAAGATCACATTAGCTGCTGAATTTAATCTTACCTCAAGTAGGAGACAGCAGGGTGCAATGAAAGGAGAACTGAGCTGGGACACAAAAAGAAGAAAGAAACAGTCAGAGCCCATATGATTCAAGTATCTACAAAAACTACCAGGCATTTCACAGCAACCCATCATGTTCAAACACAATTCTCATTTCACAGGTGAAAAAACTGAAGCTCAGAGAGGGTAAGTGTCTTGCCAATGGGTTTCAGCCCCGGGTAAGTTAACTATGTATTCAGTGAGACTGAGGAATGACAACGGAACATTCTTGGGGTGAAAGGGTTTATTACCTGGCTTGTACTCCTGACTATAGGTCAATCACTAGAATTACATATGCATTCCACAGTCTGCACGTCTGTAATCCTCCTTCATCTCTGCCTCTGCCCAGACCACTGGGAAGAGCTCTTTATATAGTGACTCAGTCAGTAATAGCTTACTGTGGAAGCAGTAGCCTAGCAGCAGGCCAGTTACATCATCAAGCAGTATAAGTTCAGGTGAGGATCCTGGCCATAGGAAGCCCAACTTTCCCCACACTTCACCCCTCCAGGATTCTTCCTCACAATCTACATGCTATTAGTCTTCTGCAATGGTTCCTGTGCGAGACAGCTGGAGCATTGTAACCAGATTCCACAACAGCAACAGAGGATAACAACAACATAGAGATGGTAGCAAAAATTTACATACAACAAAATTTTGACAAAGGTAACAAAAATTATAATAATTCTCAAGCCTGAGGAGGTTATTTCAGCTATATCCAAAACCAGTTCTACTCAGATGCGTTCATGATGCACACTTAGTAGTGGTACTGATAGGAGGCTTCATGCACCCCAGTGTGTAGCATGGTTTTTTTTGCTAGGGTGTGTGCCTAATCCACAAAGACCTTAAGGGCGATAAGACACATATTTTAATGACACCATGTGGATAAAGTGTAGGTTCCTATGTCCAGGATTCTCACCTAGCCCTGGTTGGCTAGCTCACTACACACGTATGGGCAATACACTGTTATTGACTCTATGTAAAGAGCTCCACCCAGTGCTCTGCATGACATGGTGGCATGGCTGCTGCATGGCTGCAGGCCTGCAAGGCTGCAAGGCTACAAGAGAGCAGACACTCGAGTGGTGGCAAAGACCAGCTTGCTGCAGACTCACTCTGAGTGGACAGGATTCTAGTGATTGACCTGCCACCATGGAAATAAAATTGGCAAGACAATTGGTGATAGCTGGCAGGATTCACTGTTGACCAACTATCTTAATGGGTTTCAGCCCTGGGCAAGTTCACTATGGAATCAATGAGACCAAAGAATGACAGTGGAATGTTCTCAGGGTGAAAGGATCATATGCAACTTTATTCCCACAGTGGCAGGTCAATCACTAGAATCCCATCCACTCAGAGTGAGTCTGCATGCAGAAGCCAGTCTCTGCCTCTGGGCCTCTCTACCCCCGCAGCAGTATCAGTCTCTGTCCTTGGTGCTGCCACCACTCAAGTCTCATCTCTCTACTCCTGTAGCTGTGGCACCGTGCTACCCAAAGCACTGGCAGAGCTAGCAAACCAGGGCCAAGTGAGAATCCACACTCCACCCCTGCAGGATTCTCACCTCTCAATCTATGCGCCCTCAACCCTCTGCAATGGTCCCTGTGCAAGGAAGCTGGAACATTGTAAAAGAACCATGGGTGGGCCTTACAGTACCCACCTTCTCCAGGCTCTCCAGCAGAAAGCCTTGTGGATCTTGTTGCTTTATCTCTGGCTTCTGCTTCGTCCTCAGTGGCCAGAACTGCTGCTCTGGCCTCAGTTGTTGCCACAGCTCCAGTCATCCAATTTCTTTCTGTCTGCTCCTGCCTATACTAAATAACACCAGATGGTTTTCCAAAGTAGTTGTGACAAAATACATTCCTATCAGCAATTTATGAGAGTTCCAGTCACTCCACATCTTATCAACATTTAGTATTCTCAGTCTTCTAAATTTTAGCCATTATGGTGAATGTCATATGGTATACACTATGATTTTAATTTGCATTTCCTTGGTAAGTAATGATGTTGAGCATCTTTTCATTTAAGAGAGACTCAAATATCCTTTTTTATACCTACATAATAACACTATTTTATTTGTAAAGGACTTACAAATTTAGATAGTACTCAGGCAATTCTCAAATGTATGGCAATTACCTATCTACCTAACATTTTAAGGTATCATTGATATACAGTCTTATAAAGGTTTCACATGAGCAATATTGTGGTTATTACATTCACTCACATTATCAAGTTCACCCACACACCCCATTGCAGTCACTATCCATCATCTATAGTCTCAACTTGTCTTTGTGCTATACTGCCTTCCCCATGACCCCCCTACATTATGTGTGCTAATCACAATGCCCCTTAATCCACTCTTCCTTCCCTCCCCACCAACTGTCTCCACCCCCTTCCCTCTGGTAACTGCTAGTCCCTTCTTGGGTTCTGTGAGTCTGCTGCTGTTTTGTTCCTTCAGTTTTGCTTCATTGCTATACTCTACAAGTGAGTGAAATAATTTAGTACTTTCCTTTCTCCACCCGGATTATTTCACTGAGCATAATACCCTCAAGCTCCACCCATTTTGTTGCAAATAGTAGGATTTGTTTTCTTCTTATGGCTCATTGTGTATATGTACCACCTCTTCTTTTTCCTTCATCTACTGATGGACACTTAGGTTGCTTCCATATCTTGTAGTGCTACGATAAACATAGGGGTGCATGTGTCTTTTTGAATCTGAGAAGTTGTGTTCTTTGGGTAAATTCCAAGGAGTGGGATTCCTGGGTCAAATGGTATTTCTATTTTTAGTTTTTTGAGGAACCTCCATACTGCTTTCCACAATGGTTGAACTAATTTACATTCCCACCAACAGTGTACTAGGGTTCCCCTTTCTCCACATCCTTGCCAGCATCTGTTGTTCCTTGTCTTTTGGATGTTGGCCATCCTAACTGGTGTGAGGTGATATCTCATTTTGATTTTAATTTGCATTTCCCTGATAATTAGCAATGTAGAGCATCTTTCCATGTGCCTGTTGGCCATCTGAATTTCTTATTTGGAGAACTGTCTGTTCAGATCCTCTGCCCATTTTTTAATTGGGTTATGTGCTTTTTGGGCATTGAGCATGTGAGCTCTTTATGTATTTTGTTTGTTAACCCCCTAACGAATATGTCATTTATGAATATATTCTTCCATACTGTAGGATGCCTTTTTGTTTTGCTGGTTGTGTCTTTTGCTATACAGAAGCTTTTTAGTTTGATGTAGTCCCATTTGTTCATTTTTGCTTTCATTTCCCTCACCGAAGGTGATATGTTCAGGAAAAAGTTGCTCATGTTTATATTCAAGAGATATTTTCTTCTAAGAGTTTTATAGTTTCATGACTTACATTCAGGTCTTTGATCCATTTTGTGTTTACTTTTGTGTATGGATAATCCAGTTTCATTCTCTTATATGTAACTGTCCAGTTTTGCCAACACCAGCTGTTATAGAGGCTGTCATTTCCCCATTGTACATCCATGACTCCTTTATCATATACTAATTGGCTGTATATGTGTAGGTTTATATCTGAGCTCTCTATTCTGTTCCATTGATCTATGGGTGTGTTCTTGTGCCAGCACCAAATTGTTTTGATTACTGTGGTTTTGTAGTAGAGCTTGAAGTTGGAGAGCATAATACCCCTAGCTTTATTCTATTCTTTCAAGATTGCTTATGCTTTGGGGTCTTTTGTGGTTCCATATGAATTTTAGAACTATTTTTTCTAGTTCATTGAAGAATGCTGTTGGTATTTTGATAGGGATTACATTGAATATGTAGATTGCTTTAGGCAGGATGGCCATTTTGACAATACTAATTCTTCCTGTCCATGAGCATGGGATACATTTCTATTTATTGGTGTCTTCTTTTATTTCTCTCATGAGTGTCTTGTAGTTTTCAGGGTATAGATCTTTCACCTCCTTGGTTAGGTTTATTCCTAGGTATTTTATTCTTTTTGATGCAATTGTGAATGGAATTGTTTTCTTGATTACTCTTTCTGCTAGTTCATCATTAGTATATAGGAATGACATGGATTTCTGTGTATTAATTTTGTATCCTGCAGCTTTGCTGAATTCAGTTATTAGTTCTAGTAATTTTCAGGTGGATCCTTTAGTGTCTTTTTTATGTACAGTATCATGTCATCTGCAAACAATGACAGTTTAACTTCTTCCTTACCAATTTGGATGCCTTTTATTTCTTTGTTTTCTCTGATTGCCATGGCTAGGACCTCCAGTACTATGTTGAATAAATGTGGGGAGAGTAGGCATTGTTGTCTTATTCTTGATCTTAGAGAAGCTTTCAGCTTTTCACTGTTATGTATGATGTTGGCTGTAGTTTGTCATATATGGCTTTTATTATGTTGAGGTACTTGCCCTCTATACCCATTTTGTTGAGAGTTTTTATCATGAATCAATTTGAATTTTGTTGAATGCTTTTTCAGCATCTATTGAGATGACATGTGATTTTTGTACTTCTTTTTGTTGATGTGCTGTATGATATTGATAGATTTGCAAATATTGTACCATCCTTGCATCCCTGGAATAAATCTCACTTGGTCATGATGGATGAACTTTTGATTGATTTTGAATTCAGATTGCTATTTTGTTGAGGATTTTTGCATCTGTGTTCATCGAGTATATTGGTGTTTAATTTTCTTTTTTTGTGGTGTCTTTGGTTTTGATATTAGAATAATGTTGGCCTAATACAATGAGTTTGGAAGTATTCCCTCCTACTATTTTTGGAATAGTTTAAGAAGGATGGGTATTAGCTATTCTTTAAATGCTTGGCAGAATTCAGCTGTGAAACCATCTGGACCTCAAGTTTTGTTTTTAGGTAGTTTTTTGATTACCAATTTTATTTCATTGCTTGCAATTGGTCTGTTTCAATTTTCTGTTTCTTCCTGTGTTTGCCTTTGAAGGTTGTATTTTTCTAGAAAGTTGTCTATTTCTTCTAGTTCATCCAATATGTTAGCATATAATATTTCATGGTATTCTCTAATAATTCCTTTATTTTTGTGGTGCTTGTAGTGATTTTTCCTTTCTCATTTCTGATTCTGTTTATGTGTGTACACTCTCTTTTTTTCTTGATAAGTCTGGCTAGGGGTTTGTTTATCTTGTTTATTTTCTTGAAGTACCAGCTCCTGGTTTCATTGATTCTTTTTATTGTTTTATTCTTTTGAATTTTATTTATTTCTGCTCTGATCTTTATTATGTCCCTCCTTCTATTGACTTTGGGCCTCATTTGTTCTTCTTTTTCTGTCTTCATTAACTGTGAGTTTAGACTGTTCATTTGGGGTTTTTCTTTCTTGAGGTAAGCCTATATTGCAATATACTTTCCTCTTAGAACCACCACAGGTTTTTGGGTGGTGAGCTGTTGTTTGCATTTGTCTCCATACATTGTTTGATCTCTGTTTTTATTTGGTCATTGATCCATTGATTATTTAGGAGCATCCATGTGTTGTTACACCTCTATGTGTTTGTGGGCTTTTTGTTTTCTTTGCATAATGTATTTGTAGTTTCATACCTTTGTGGTCTAAGAAGCTAGTTGGCACAATTTCAATCCTTCTGAATTTACTGAGGCTCTTTTTGTGGCCTAGGGTGTGATCTATTCTAGAAAATGATCCATGTGTGCTTTAGAGGAATGTGTATCCTGCTGCTTTGGGGTGGAGCATTTTGTAGATATCTATTAAGTCCATTTGATCTAATGTATTGTTCAGTGCCTCTGTTTCATTACTTATTTTCTGTCTGGTTGATATGTCCTTTGGAGTGAGTGATGTGTTGAAGTCTTCTAAAATGCATACAATGCATTTTATTTCCCCCTTTAATTCTGCATTTGTTTCACATATTTAGATGCTCTTATATTGGGTGCATAGATATTTATTATAGTTATATCCTCTTGTTGGACTGACCCCTTTATCATTATGTAATGTCCTTCTTTGTCTCTTGTTACTTTCTTTGTTTTGAAATCTATTTTGTGTTTTACAAGTACTTCTCCTCCTGCTTTTCTCTCCCTATTATTTGCATGAAATATCTTTTTCCATCCCTTCACTTTTAGTCTGTGTATGTCTTTGGGTTTGAAGTGAGTCTCTTGTAAGCAGTGTATAGATGGATCTTGTTTCTTTATCCTTTCTGTAACTCTATGTTTACATTTACATTTAGGGTGATTATTGATGGGTATGTACTTGTTGCCATGCAAGTTTTCAGTCCATTTACATTTAGGGTGATTATTGATGGGTATGTACTTGTTGCCATGCAGGCTTTAGATTCGTGATAACCCAGACATTTCAATCTTAGGTATATGTCTTGGAAAAAGTCTTTCATATGTGTATGAAGAGACATATTCTTAGAAACACTTGGTGATAGCAATAACATGGAAACAATTCAGATGGCCACGAGAGAAAAATAAATTTTGATATGTGTATCCAAGGGAATATTGTATATCTTTGGAAATGAATGAGCCACAGCTACATATAGCAAAATGGATGAATATTAGAAATATAATGTTGAGTGAAAATAGCAAGGTGCAGAAGACTACATAGAGCCACGTTATATTTATAAAGTTAAAAATAAGGAAAAATTAAGCAATATGTTGTTTATGAATACATATTAGGCAGTAGAACTTTTTTAAACAAATGATAAATATAAAATTCAAAATAGTGGTTAGTTATGTGGAGAGGACAGGATGGGATATAAACATGCAAAAAAATATATATATACATAAATGCAAGTTTAGTAATGTATGCAGTTTTTAAGTTTGGTAGTATGATCATGGGTATTTATTTTATTATTAAGCTTTATAACTGAAACAAATTACACATATTCTTTTGTATGCATCAAATATTACTACATTTAAAATACTTTAAAAAATAAATCAGCAGTGTTTAATTTTTTTATTATGGAATATCAGGAGCATTTTCTTACCTATGAAGATAGCAACAAAGTTCATGTTTTTTTAAATGGAAAGGAAAAGTACAGGAGGAATAAAAGTTTGGTGAACTCCTAAGAGGATCAAGAAAAGGAATACAATTCAGAGAAAGGAAAAAAATTCTTCCATTTTAAACCATGTTATTATTTTAATCCTATATCATTCAGGAAGCTTTCCTGGTTAAAACTGGAATTTATTAAGAAGATTATATTTTCACCTGCAGTTCACATCAAGTAATTTCCATCAGTGTTCTGTGTCTACATCTTTGAATAGTTTAAACTTTTCTCCTTTCTCAAATCAATCTCAAACTTCAAAAAATGCCACCTAAGTAAGTAGTTAGAGCTACTTCTTTTGGACCTAGAAGAGGTTCAGTCTCAGTTACATTCTTGGGGCTTCCCTAATTGGTGCTGGGATATTAGCGATGCCAAACATTGGGTAGATATTGAGAAGGATCATTTGTCCTCACAGGTTATTGCTGGCAGATATTGTCTATTTACTATCATTAGATTGGCAGTGTCTCTGTGGTTTCTGTGCCAGTCTTGGAACACAGTAATCTCTTATAATGTTTGTAACCCCAGGCCTTTCATTCCTGCCCCTCAAATTCATTAAAGCAACCATTTCTCTGGGGCCTCACCAAAAGGCCACATAAAGTAAGGCCCAGGTGCTAGCTGACTTTTCTCACCTTCTCTATCCCGAGCACAAGGGACATTTCTTTTCAATCTGATGGTAGTCCAATTCTCCTTAATATGGTTGGGCTTTTAGAGAAAAAAGCTCAAATATCTTGCAAGCTAACCTGCTTTAGCTTAGCCATACATTTCCTAGAAGGCAATGAAGCACAGAGTCTGCTATCTTCCTGAAAGGGAGAAAAGTAAAGGTGAAATACAGGGAGAAAGAAACGTAATATTTGAAAATATCATCTGGAAGTAAGCAAAAGTTTTTTAAGTAGAGCTCAAAAAGTACTAACCATAGAGGGAAAATAATTGGACTCCTTAAAATAAAGAATTATTTATCAAAAGAATAACTGTTGTTTATCAAAAATTAAGAGCATGAAAAGGCAAGACAAAAAGAGGAAGAAGACATTTAAAATATATATATACATATATATATACATATGTACGTTTTCAACAAAGTATTCATATTAAGAATGTATAACGAAGTCCTACAAATCAGTAAGAAAAATGCAAATAATCCAATTGAAAAATAAAACGAGGACTTCACTAAAGAGGAAAGCCAAATGGCCACTAAACATAATAAGAAATTTTCAACTTCATAAGTCATCGTGAAAATTAAAATTAAAATCAATGCAACACCACTATACAGCTACCAGCATGGTTAAAATGGAAATGACTGACAATGCCAGATGTTGGTAAAGATATATACCCAAGAGAAATACATAGATATGTTCATCAATGGACATATACAAGAATGTTTGTGGAAGCACTACTAATGATAGCCCCAAATGGAAACTATCCAGAAGGTCATCAACAGTAAAAAGAATAAAAAGTAGTATATTTATACAATGGAATGACATACAGCAATGAGAATGAATGAATAAGCTATTTCTACATGAAAAACGTGGAAGACTCTCACTAACACAACATGTAGTGAAAGAAGCCAGATATAAGAGTACATGCTGCATGATTCAATTTATAAAAAGTTCTAATAGAGACAAAATTAAAATTGATCTTGGCCTTAGAAATCAGGATAGTGGCTATCTTTGAGATGAGTAGGGACTGCGAGAGTCCACAAAGAGGGCTTCTGGGTGACTGGTTTTTTGTTTTGTTTTGTTTTGGGATCTGGATACTGGCTACACAGCTATGTTCTCTTTAGGACAATTCATTAAACTTTATACCTAAGAATTGTGCACTTTTCTATATGTATGTAATACTTCAATAAAAAATGTGCCTAAAATCTGTCAGCTATAATTTATCCAGCCACATTGAACCTACAAGTCTGAGGGCCAGACTCTGAAATGTATTCATCAAGGTAACAAATGCCACCCTGAAGCTTCTTAAGTACTACCTTATACTTAACTGGTGCCTTACACAAAATAATACATAGTGCATTCAGTTTATATGCAGTTCTATAACAGACAGAACTGCTAATCTATGGTGGAAAAAATCAGAACAGTGGTTGCCTGGGGTGGGGGTAACTGGGAAGAGATGTGAAGGACTTTTGTGGGTTCATGCTAATATTCTGTGTTTCGATAAGGGTTTTGACAATTCAGGTATGTGCATTTGTCAAAACTCATTGAATTATCTCTTAAGATTTGTGCATTTTGTTACATGTAAATTTTACCTGAAAAGAAAAGAGAATTATAAACAAATATTGAACTCTAATGTGCTGAAGTATTTAGGAGTGAAGTGTACTGACATCTGCAACTTTGAAATGCATCAAAAAAACATGTGAATTCACTGTCAAATACTTTCAAATTTTCTATATGTTTGAAAATTTTCATTATAAGATGTTGAAGAAAAATTAAAGATGCATATCCCCTATTACCTATTAATTTAACTCTAGGTATTTACCCTAGAGAAAAATTTCAAACGTGAGTATAGGTAGCCATGTACAAGGATGTTCACTGCAGCACTGTATGTAATAGCAAAAAAGTGGAACCAACTCAACTGTCCCTGAGTAAAGGAATGAATAAACAGACTGTGATTTATTCATACAATGGAATATAATATAGAATGGAACTAGATCTACATGAATCAAATTGGATAAGTCTGAAAAACAATTTTGAGTTTAAAAAGCGAGTTGTAAAATCATAAATACACTGAGACCAATTTCACAAAAACAATGATAGATAATGTTTATAGCTACTAACATATGAAGTAAAAACAAAAACATTCATTAGAATTATATATATACCAACCTTAGGATGATAGCTACCTGTGAGAAGGGACAGAGGGGAAAGGGATGAGGGGTGAAGGCTTTGTAAGTATCTGTAATATTTCTTCCAAAAAAAATATCTGCAGCAATTATGGAAATATATTGATATGTTTAATATTAGTGGTGGGTTCATATTCATTTAAACAGTTACCATGTGCCAGAAACTTTGGTATATGTTTTTTATATGTCTTATATCTCATTTAATCCTCAAATAAGGTAAGTTATCTATCATTCACAACCATTTTCTAAATGAGGAGCCCAAGGCTTAAGGGGATTAAATAATTTAATCAACATCATACTTACTAGTAGATCCAGAAAGTTAACTGCAGAAGTTCACATTCTTGACCACTCTGCTATAAATATTGTCTGTCTCCTGACTACTCCAGTGGACTGGTGTCTGAACCCTGTGGAGAAAGAGATTTCAAGCAGAATATGAAAAGCTGATTTTACAAGGGACCCCATGAGATACAGGGCGACAAAAAGTGACACAGAGTGGAGGAGATAGAATTTATAATCAGTTCTATGCAGAAGACAGCATATCTCCAGCACCTCAAAGACTGAAAGCAGCAGGAGATACAACCCTTAATACAGACATTGATGTCTTCATGGGGGTGTTAGCCTTGTGAGTTGAAGTGTATTCCCCAAAAAGATGTGATGTGTTTAAACCCTAACCCAAAGTACCTATAAATGTGACCTTATTGGAAAGTGTTTGCAGATGTAATCAATTTAAGATGAGGTCATAGTGGATAGTCCTCTCTCTTGCCCCTGCATGTTGCTAGGTACTTTGGAGGACAGTCAGAACCCTGATGATCCAAATCCATGGCTTGCTACCTCTGTAGATTCCTGGAAGAGTTATGCTGAAACCGCATTCCAGGTAACTGCACCTTTGTTTGTTCTTTTATAAGTAGGTACCTAGTCAAGTGGAATTTAAAAAAAATCCAACCTCTTTAATATCATCAAAACTGACTCACTCTGGGTAGATTTTTTATTACAGAAAAAATCATTTGGCTAGTTCCTTAAGTCATGTAAATGGAAGGCAGGAAGGCACTCTTAGCCAAGGAATAAGATCTTCTTCTGTGTTTTAGTAATGTTATTCAGAGTTCTGGAAAGTCCTAGGGATGGAGTAGACCAATTTGCATTAGAAGGTGGGGGCTTTCTGAGAAGGAAGGGGCCAAGAACCCAACCCCCTTTTTCCCCAGATTTAGTTTTAGAAATCTGTTGGAGTGACAGGAAAGAACACCAGTGGTCTCAAAGGAGAAATCACTTTGAAGACAGCAAGAATCTGGGCTGTTAATGTGGGCTTAACAACAGAGCATAAGGGCTCTTCGGGGTTGGGCTGATTCTAAGGTTTAAAGCCCCAGAACTGATTCTAAGGTTTAAAGCAGGCTCAGTAATACGTTTTGAGGATCCACAGCTGAGAAAGAAGAATTAACTTAAAGAGCTGTAACCTTGGTACTTTAAACTCTTGCACTGTGCAGGACCAGTGGCGATGTCAAGAGAAGCAACAGTGCTAGTGGACTGACTGGACTTTCTAGTTCTCCCTCCTTGTGCCTTGAGTTTAGAAATAGGACTCATCACCTTGGAATGAAAAGATACCTGGTTTCTTTACCAAGGGGTGAGAGAGGCCTCAAAAGTAAGATGGTGACTTCCTATTAATAAAAGCAGATGAGTGCTTAAAACAGAGAAAGAAGACAAACAGCCATTATTTGTACAGTTGACCCTGGAACAATATGGGTTTGAACTGGGCCTGTCCAGTTACATACAGTTTTTTTTCAATAATATGTTAAAAAAGTTTTTGTAGATTTGCAACAATTTGAAAAAACATTTTCTTTTCTCTAGCCTATAATAAGAATACAGTATATAATATATATAACATACAAAATATGTGTTAATTGACTGTTTTTATTAGTGGAAAGGCTTCTGGTCAACAGTAGGCTATTAGTTAAGTTCTGGGGGAGTCAAAGTTATATGTGGACTTTTGACTGCACAGGGAGTTGGTGTCCCTAACCACATTGTTCAAGAGTCAACCGTACTCTTAGCAGTAAAGCTGGCCATAACTTCATTCAATGAATATTTATTGAGTATCTACTAGGCATCAGCACTGTACCAGACTCTAAGATTACTGTATTGTGCAAAAAAGAAATGGTTCCTGTGCTCTTTGAGCTTATAAGCTTATAAGGGAGACAGACACTAAACAGACTGGATGAAGACTCAGTTTCTCTGCCAGCTCATAAGCTCATGTAGCCCAAATGTGGTCTCCGAAACTCCAAATCTATATCCTTACCAGTCCAGCACCTGTAGCTAGCTAACTGGAATGTCTGAGTCCCCTTCCAAATTCTTAGGGAAGAGGAGCTGATTAGCTCAGCTTAGGTGTCTACCCTGGTCCAAGCAGCTACAGCCTGGTAATGAGGTAGCAATGGCCCACTGCCCACTCAGTGGGGCTATGGGAAGGCTCTGTGAGAAGTGAGTATGGGAGGGAGGGCAAATGAAAACAATGCACCTGCTATCCAGCCAGGCTCTACATATTGGATTTCACAATGTGTATCAATTACAATGACCTATACAATGCCCAATAAAATTTAATAATATCAAGTCCCTTCCATGAGCAAGTGAATCCTTTCTTCCCAGGGAAAAATTAAAGCCCCAAATATATCCATAGCATTGGTGTCTCATTTTTTTTTCAGTTGAGGGATATCACCTTGATGTCTGGCAGGGGCCTGAGTTCCTAATTCTGTTGCTATGGCCTGGGCTGTCTTTCACTGTTGGCTCTGTTGTGTTTGGCTTTGGGAAGAAGTCCTAAGGAAGAGGAGAACACTAGCTCTTGCTGAGATGAAGTTGAGGTTTGCCCTGATCTTCCCCACCCTGACATATGTCAGATGGCAAGATCCACAAACTGGCCAGTGAGAGATCATTAGGCCCCTTTCCATGATCTCTGTCCACTATCCAAATAAGGATATTGAGAGGCATTCACTACCATTCCCCAGACAGTAAGCAGAGGTACTGGCATCACCCACTTTATGTGTGCATATATTCACCACAGGTATTGAGCCGCACTAGATGTTAATTGTGCTCTGTGAGAAGAACTTTGCAATGCTGGATCAGGAAGATCTCCAATCTTACCCCAGTAAGAGGAAACAGAGCATATATGAGCCACAAGGAGTCTCAAAGGGATGAATCTTTCCAGCTTAAGGTCTAAACTAGAGACTGGCCAGTTAAGCTCTTTGGTCCTTCCTTCCCTCTGGGTTCTTACCCTGGGTTCTGTTCCTCTCAATCTTGCTACCCAGACTATGAGCAGTAGGGAGCATAGAAAACCTTTTCATAAGGCTTCGAGCAGTGGTTGTCAACCAGGGTTGATTATGTATCATCCTCTGACATGCCCAGAGGACATCTGACAATGCATGGATACATTTTTGGCTGTCACAACTGTGTGTGGGGGGGAGTTGCTACTGGCATCTACCTTGGTAGAGGCTAGGGATGCTGATAAACATCTTACCATGGACAGATCATCCCCCACAACAAGAATGTCAATAGTACTGTAGTTGAGAAACCCTGGTTCAGAGGGCTTAGAACAGAACACGCTTCACTCCCACTCCCCCACCCCCATTTCTAGGCCTCCAATCTTTTGGACTCCGAGTTTCCACTTAGTCTGCTCAGCAAAGGATGATGGTCTAGGGATGGACATTTCTATCCTACCACCTGCACAAGAGAAAAGGCATAATCAAATAAAGGGGAAGGTCACAATAGAGATATGGCAAAGTAGAGATCCCCTTAGCAACAGCTTTTAACCTCTCAATTCTTACTTCATAAAGCTCCACTCTCAAGAGACTGATGCAATTATATGTCCCTGAACCTTAGCACAAGGTCCCCATTTTGGCAGAAGGTGGGAATAAGGAAAACTTGAACTTGAACTTACCCAACCAACCCAAGTGGGCTGTAAATTTCCAATATCTAAGCCTTTGCTTCACTTAGAATGTCTTTTCCCACCATCTTGACCTGTCTAAATCTTACCAGTCTTTCAAGGCCCATGTCAATGTTGCCTCTATCTGATCCCCCATAACTCCCTTAGCTCTTCTAACTTAGACATCTTTTTAGAGTACACAGAACTTTCTACTTTGTGTTAAGGTTATTTGACTGTATAGGAGATTTTCAGCTTTTGTATGCAAAAATCTTGACTTTTGTAAAATCTGCACAGTCATACATTACATATTAACATACCCAAACCATCTTCTTTGGCTGAATTTGGACTTAAATACATCAGACAACAAACATTCCAAGCTATTGCTTGCCAGCCAACTCTCCAGTTCCTACAATAAAGTCATCTTGGTAAAGCACATTTTGCACAGTGATTCACATATTTTATTACATTTTCTCTTATTATTTTATAAAAATACAAAGGGAAAGCCAGAAAAGTGAAAGGGCTAATACTACAATTTAGACACAGACTAATAACATTAAACATGTCAAAAGCAACAACTCTTGAGATAAGCATATTAAAGCAGCTGGTCAACAGTGGATTTGATTGTGAAGGAAAAGAACAACATATAATAATATGTACAGATGACTGAAAATGCATTATTGAAAATTGAGTCAAAATGTACAGTGCTGAGGAATAAAGGAAATGGAAAAATCTGTTAGATTTTGGTCTGCATATCAGTACAGATTACTGATATATACAGGCTTCCAAAGTCAGAGAAGTTTACAGCTCCACAGAGCTACTGAGTGGAGCACAATTTACTATATACAGTGCTATCAAGTGAAAAAATAAGGCTGGTGTTTGACTTTCTTTGGACAAATTTGTCAAGAGTGTTGAAAATACACCTCAAAGTCAACAAGAAAATTTTCTGCTTAATCCTTTGAAAGTTATTATCAGTAAGTCCTTTTTCCCAATATTAAGATGAAAAATGTTTGAAGAACTAATAGCCAAAAGTTTTCAAAATTTGTTGAAGGTTATAAAACCACACATCATTTTCTTGGCCCCTGACTAAATTGTAAGCTCAAGTGCTGGGACTTGGCCTAACTTAGCCTTCTATCCTGGGTCCAGTTGAACTTTATCATCTCCAGTTGAACACAGTGTGTTAAATTAATGAATGATTTAAATAAACAAGCCTGATTATTTTCTAATAATATTTGATGAGGTACATAGAGAGACAACACAGTTCTTGAAAGAAGAGTGCTTTCAAGTGTAAGGCTTACTTCTGAAGGGAGCTTCTGTTCCCAATAGGTTATATTGTTTCTAACAATTCTTCTGTCATCCTTATCATTGTTCTGTAAATAAGACCTTTTTTTTTTTAACAAGCTGCTTTAAGATTTTCTCTTTATCATTAGTTTTAAGAAATTTGGTTACTAACATGACAGTGTAGTTTTCTGCATGTTTCTTCTTGGGTTTTTTTTCAGATTTTTGGATTTGTGGTTTTCTAATTTTCAATAAATTTGGAAAAATTTTGCCAGTATGTCTTCAAATATATTTCTGACCCCCTTCTCTTTCTTTGACCCCAATTACATGTATATTAAGGCCCCTTGAAGTTGGCTTACAGCTCACTAATACTCTGTTCTTTTCTTTCAGTCTTTTTTTTTCCTGTGTGTGTACAAGTTTGGATAGTTTCTATTGCAATTGTTTTCAAATTGATGAATCTTTTCTTCTGCAATGTCCAATGTCCATGAAAATCTTAAAGCAGCTTGTTTTTAAAAAAAATATGTTGTGTACAGAGTAATGATAAGGATGATGACAGACTTCTTATTGGAAACAGTATAACTTACTGGGAACAGACGCTCCCTTCACAAGTAATCTTATACTTGACAGCATTCTACTTTCAAGAATTGTGTTACCTCTTCTACAGACCTCAGCAAATATTTGTTGGAAAATAATGAGGCTATTAATCCCATCCACTGTATTTTTCATCTCAGACAATGAATTTTTTATCTATAGAAATTCAGTTTGGGTCTTGTAAAAAATATCTTCCATCTTTCTCCTTAACGTGCTCATTCTTTCCTTAACCTTCTTCAACATATAGAATATATTTATAAAAGCTATTTTAATGTCCTTTTCAACTAATTTTATCATTTATGTCATTTCTGAGTCTTTTTCTATTGATTGATTGTCCTCCTTGTTAGTTACATTTTCCTGCTTTGTGGCTGGCTGATAATTTTTTATTGAACCCTAGACACTGAATTTTACCTTGTTGGGTTTCTGGATTTTATTTTTTATTCCTTTAAATGATTTTGAGCTTTATTTTAGGACACAGATAAGTTACTTTGAAACAATGCTACCCTTTTGAGTTTTCTTTCAAGCACTGTGGATGGGACCATTGTGACCTTTAGTTTAGTACTAATTTTGCCTTACTACGGAGGCAATGTGCTTCTAAGTACTTTTCTTCATGTCTCATGTATTTCAATTTTTCTCCACTCTGGAAATGTGAATGATCTCTACATGAGCCCCCAGAATTTTCCAGTTTCCTCAGCCTTGGATTATTTCTTCACATGCCTGTGCTGACCAGTATTCAGCTGAAGATTTAAGAACTCTTTGCAGGTCTTTGGGGTTCTTCCTCTGTGCAGCTTTTTACTCTCTATGCAGCTCTTCCCTTTCTGATATTTTGCTTTATGAATTTGAGCCATCCTGGTTTTCCTGAACCCTTAGCTCTACCTGCTCAATCTAGGAAGAACACTGAGCTCCATTTGAATCCCCTTTCCCTGCACTGTGGCATGGAAATGCTCTTCAGACATTAGCTGGGCCAGTTGTAGAACTTGCCTCATTTGTCTCCCATCTCTCAGGGCTTATTTCTCTGTACTGCTTGATGTTCAATGTCTGAAAACTTGTTTTTCATATATGTTGTCTATTTTTTTTAGTTGTTTTAGGCAGAGGGTAAATCCAGTCCCTGTTAGTCCATCATGTCTGGAAGCCCATTGAAATATTTAAAGCTGGTAAATGATATGGATGGATCTGTGAGTTAGAAAGATTACTGATGGCTGATGTTGGAAATGGACTGGTGGTACTAAACCATAGGCAGAGAGACTGGCAAGGAGGCTGGTGCAATTTAGATCCATGTAAGCAGCATTATGGAAATCTGATAGCAAGAAGCATAAATGCAGCCATTCCCAGGACAGACATCAGGAGTGGTCTCTGGGAAGAAGAAGGAAAGGGGAGAGTAATGCTAGGCCCTAGGCCCAATGTACAGGGCAGATTATGTAGATAATAACAAGCCAGAAGCTCAGTCACCAAAACTGGGAAACCAGATGAGAAATAAGTTTCAGATACTAATTTTAAGAAAGGGGGGGGCAGCAAGGGGAATGCATAGACAGCTACCCGGCAAGGTCTGACATCTTAGTTTATGCACTAAAACCCTATAAATGAATGAATGAATGAATGATGCTTGACTGCCTGAAGCACTTATTATAAGCAACACGCACATGTCAATTAGTTGTACAGTACCCTGCAATAATTCTTGATTTATTATTTTCCTTTTCACTTGTTTATGCCTGATTTCCTCATCTGCATTCTAAGTCCACCAGAAGTGAGTATTATGTTTGTGTACTTCTTTTTTTTTCCAAGTAGCAGCATTAGTACAATTATTTTGCTCAGGTTTCCTGACTCTCAGTCCAAAACTCTTTTTTAACTCTACCACTAACTAGCATTGTTAACAGAAATAGTTTATCAAGGTAATTACACAAGAACTCCTTGGCCATATGCAAGAAGGTATTCTTGAAAAGGCATGCATGATTTAAAACTGTGCAAATCAGAAGCAATTTTCTCTCAAGAAATTATGGTGAAAGAGTCATTTCCATTTCAGCTAGGTAAAATTTCTGCTATAGAAGTAATATGTGCTAGCCATCCAAAAATGCACACACTCCCAAATGAGGTAACCATTATTAAAATTATGGTGTGGGCTCTTTCCAAATTTTCTCCAGGCCAACAAGAATAAATATAACCCATGATTTTTAATAGCTGCATATGTGCTTTAGTGTGGATATGCCACAATTTATTTAACGATTCTTCTACTGATGGACATGCAGGTTTCTTGGTGTTTTTATTTCTGTAGGATAAGCTCCAAACAGCTTGGTCATAAGCATATGTGTATATAGTGGTTGCCTAATCAGCTAGCAGTACCTCACTTCTTTCTTGCTAAAGAATGCTCATTTTGTTCAGGTATTAACCAGAGAATCTTGATCTCAAGGAATGTAGTCCCACTCCTTCTTCTATACATGACAAGTGATTGAGTTATGGCAAAGGAGATACACAGGTAAGTTTGATGGGGGACATCTGGAAAAAATTGCCTTCCCTAAAAAAGGGAAAATGGCACTCCTCTTGTTCACCCAGCCACTGCCATTCCCTTTTTCTACCTTTGAATGCAATTGTGATAGCTAGATTCAGCAGCCCATCTTGCAAGCACAAAGTAAAAAGCCTGGTGGCAAAAAAAAAAATGTCAAGGATGGTGGAGTAGGATGGAAAAAACCCTAGATTTTTGAGACCTTGTTGAGCAACTGATCTGATGCTGGCATTTGTGTTCCTCCAGATTTCTTATGTGAGAAAGAAAAACAGACCTCTATTTGTATAAACCACTACGAGCCATATTTTCTGTCACTTGCAGCACAAACCACTCTGAATTGGTACTGCAGATTTTTAATTCTATAAGATTCTTCCAGATTACGTAGCAAAAAAGCTAGTAGTCATACTTCTATCAGCAATAGATGGAAGCAGGGAAATGAACATTCATCTTGAATTTATTTTTGTGTATGGCATAAGGTAAGGATTTTTGCTTTCTTCTAGTTGGATGGCCAATTTTGAAAGCATTCTTTATTAAACTATCCCTTTTGCACAGAATTAAAAAAGATATTTCAATGTTTTTGTAGTTTGTGCTTTTAAGTTCTCTATACCTCTCTGCCTCCCCTTCTGCCCGCCCCCACCACTCCCCGGGTTTTATTGCCTCAGGAGGAGGGAATTCAGCAGGACTAAAAGCATATTTCACTTGCCAATCTCTTTGTTTTTGTGTTTCAGAAGCCTAAATCTTTAGGGGAGGAGGATTAGGGGCAAAGACAAAATGTCTTGTCCAGAAAGTGTGAAGGGAGGAAGATTTTATCCAGTCTACAGAGAGATTTTAGCCCTTTTTGTGCCCTAGGGCTGGGGATAATGCAACACTATCAGGGAGACCCACGGGTCCTGGGTAAAGAAGCAAGACACCTGTCTTGCTTCTTGATACCATCCCTGTGTAGACAAGAAAACCTGAGAGAACTGGGGCTGGTCTAGGTAGCCTTAACAAAAATTCCCAAGCTATTGTCAGTGTCCCAGTGCAACAAGGATCTGCCAGACCGTAAAAGAACAGTGTGGGCAGAGGCGATGGACCTCTGATTGTGTTGCCTGATGACCAAGGACTTAATGAACCTCTGCTCCCAGGCTTCAGCGCTGTGTAATGGTGCAGAACTGTGGCATGAGTCTGGAGTGGAGGAATGTCAAGAAGAACTGAGGTTTTTTTTACCAGCCCCATTAAATGGAATCATAGACAATAAAGATACAACAAAATGATTAAGAGCATAGAATCTGAACTAAACTAAATGGGTTCAAATCTAGCTCTGCCATTTACTTGCTGTATTACCTTGGACAGATTATTTAACCTGTTTGTACCTTGGTTTACTAATGTGAAAAGAGGTGTTAATAATGACACCTACCCCATAGGATGTATTGGGTTTGTAGAAAACACATAGTGAATGTTATTTATTAGATATTATTATTATTCATCTTAGTGTAGGCTCTAGTTCATTACTGCTACATGAAGGATTTGTAACAAGACTGTTTTGAAAGACTATTACAGAATTTAGAACAGATACAGAAGGCCAGAAGAAGGGAAGGAAGGATGGAGGGTAGGACAGAGGAAGGAGGCTGAATTCTCTACTTCTCAGAAGAATATGCTATGTTAGACTATACATTTCTAAAAGAATTGATCTTCTGGAGAATGAAAGGACTATTCCAGCAACCCCACCTCAGGCTCTGTAACCTATCCACATGGGAACTTTGCAGAGGAGTTAAGATTGAAGACACTTAAGTTTTTCAGAAGTGGTGTGGGCTTACTCTTTTTTAGGCTCTCCAAGACAGTTACTTACCTTAAATTTGCCCCTGATATATGGCCTGGGGCATATGAAGAAAGATTGTGTCTAGAAAGAGTTCAGACTCCAAAGTAAGGCTCAAGAAACTGCATTGTCAAATCTGCAACGTGGAGTGTTTCTAAGTCAGTCACTAAGCTAACAATAGCTGCTCATTTCTGAGCTAGGTGATGCCTACTCTTCTTACTCAGGGGACATTCAACTTGTGCTGGGAGGAAAGAGAGTCTCCTAGGAGGATATTAACAACCCCTAAATGATCCAGGTGGGAAATTTCCCAGTGCCAAGGCTTGCCTAGAGAAAAGATCACCCAGACATCTAAGCTCTGGGAGTTACTGTCCTGATCAGGGGGCATCTGGATGAGAAGTAAATTTTCTTTGTGGAGACACTAAGATTTAATAGAGGGAGAATGTGGCTTCAATATTATTTTGAAATGTATGTGTATTTTTTTTCTTCCCTATATTTTTCCCTTCCCTTACCCCTCAAAGGTAGTCAGCTTTGTGGTGTACCTCAGGGGAGGGAGGAAGCAAGGCAGGAAAACAAATACCCTGCCAGTCTCTCTGGCTTTTGTGTTCCAAAGATGTTAAGTCCTAGTGAAGGGGGATCAGGGTGCATGCAGGGGCAGAGACAAATTATCTAGGCTAGAAAACTAGAAGGATGAAAGATTTGCATAAGCCTAAAAAATTTTTTTTCTCTTTCTCACTTCCCTCTCCTTGGAGGAGAGAGGCAGGGAGAGCTCTGTGGGAGCTCAAACAGCTATGTTCCCAGAAGCTACACTTGCTTGGTAGGAAATACTCAAGAGAGGAAAGGTTGTGTGGAATGTCTAGGTGGATGGACCAACAGGTAAGCTTGGCAATGAGTTATGTGCCCCAAATGTGGCAGAGACTTTAGTGAGGACCACAGCACCTGAAAGGACCCTTGTGGGCAGAGGGCTCAGCAGCACCTGAAAGGATCTGAGGACCTGGAAGTATATGTCTTACTCTCCACTACCATGCCTGGGCCTTGCATAAGACCCCCAAATTGTGGCATCACCTGGGATAAGGGAAAAGAATGTCAAGTATTACATTTTTTCTGCCAATAAACTGGTAAAAGGAGGGCTCAGAGTCAGAATCTTGAGCTCTAGAAACAGTCACAACTCTACTCATGGCTGTAGTTATCAGCTAACTGTAAACTTTGAGGTTCATCTCGGTTCCACCTTGTTGAATGAAGGAGTTACCATCCTACGTGGTAGGGAGATAAACAACTAGTAGGCCATGAAACTAACCACTCCATCCCCACCCCTACTGGGATTCTGGGGTCCAAAAATGATTCTAGGGAAGGTTTTTGGAATTTCCTGGCACCAGAGCCTTCAAATAAAATGAGCTAGATTGTTGGAAGGATGTTTTCCCAAAAGAATGTAAAGCCAAACTGCAAGTGATTACTATAAATCAAATTTTTGATTTGAGAATAGAAACATCACAAATGCCACCTGGGAGTCAGTGGAAACTAGTGGGTAAGAAGGGAATGTTTCCTGCCATACACTGTTGACTAGATATAACTGCCCACTCTCCTTTCTGCCTATAGTAGCATTTGTGCTGTGTTACGGACAGGTTGTTTCAAACAGAAGAGTACCTATGTCAGTAAAAGGCCTACATTGAGAAGGGCCTGTACTTGGATGGGGACCAGAGTTTATTTTCTATTTTCTGAAGTTTGTAAAAGTCAGACTGCTTTATAGTTAGCAAATGCTTTGATTGTCAAAGAAGGACTTCTCAGAAGGGTTCAAAGCCTAGCAGGTTGAAGGACTAACATTTCCTTCCAAGTACTGTTCTGTATCAATTACATCATCAGGCTCAGAGACAAAGGAAGAGGAGCAGGCCACAACTGAGGGAGGTACCTGTTAATTTTCCTAAAGGTGGATGTGTGTGGTGTTGGTAGGAGTAGGGTGACGTGGATAAAAAAAAAATGGTGGGCAAAAGTTTCTGGTTACCATCTCAGTGGGAGTTATGACCTACAAAGACTTGGAATAACCTTTGAAACTGCTCTCTGGTGGTTATTTGGCTATGTTTTATTTTCCCCATAGTAGTCAACAATTCATCAGAGAAAAGGGGCTATCTTCAGGGACAGTGAGGAAAGGAGTTTGGGGGATCCTATCCATTGTACAGCTAAGAAATGCAAAAACCTTTAAGGTAGCATGGTGCCACTATTTGGAGAAATCACACCTTGTTTCTCCAAATTTAGTCAGCAAGGAAGATCTCCACAGGTGGAACAATTGAACCTCATAGTCCTGAATTTTTTACCCTCAGAATCTCCCTCTATTGTCAAAATTGGACAGGGGGGTTTGAATTTATTAAAGGCATTATCTGTTTTCCTTGTATGTTCTGGCGATATAGGGATTAATACACAATCTTCATCAGGAAAGATGCAGAGACAAGAAACAGGGCCACAATGCTTCCCACCATTCTGCCGCATTTGGACTCTGGAAACCTCAGAGTTAAATTTGTTGATAGTTATTCAAAGAGCTGAAAAAGACTGAGGTTCTGAGGCCTATAGTAGGAAAAGAAAAAGAAGGTAGTGGAGAGACGAGAAATTGGCATAACTCAGTGACAGGGCCCTGAAGCTGCCAGTTGAAAATATTAGCCTGGCATTTTTTACACAACCTTCTACCCCCAAATCATACTGCTAAGGCTTGAAGGACATTCTGAAAGAAATCCCGCCTTTTAGGAGTTTCATTCAGGGGCTGTGACACCAGATGCAGCCTGGGGGACTGAAAAATGCATGGGCTCTGGACTGAGCCATCTGGGTTTAGGTTCTGATTTCTCCATTTATAGTTGTGTGAACTTGGGCAAGTCTCGTCCACTTTGCCCTCCCAGAGCCTCACTTTACTCCTCGGTGGAGCCAGGATTGTTTGTGCGAGAATGATGGAAACAATTCTGTACAGTGCCTGATCAGTGCAGAAAGCAGTTCTTAAATAAAGCCGCTGTGTCGAGGTTAATATGCAGTGAAGGTTCGAAGGAGGTAACATTCACTGCCAAATCTGGGAAGTGGCCCTTGCAGACGGAAAGTCAGCCTCCCCGGGAAGGTGGCTGTTTCGCATGCGCGCAGTCTAGGAGTCCAGCGGTGCAGCAGGGGGCGGGGCCAGGTTTCTGAAGGGTTGCTATGGCACCGAGGGGCCAGGGGTAGGTTAACCAACCCCTTAAAATATTACTCCCTCCCGCTCCCGCCGCCGCTTGGGCTAAGGGCCATTGTTCTCGCAAAATGGCGTCGGTAATTCCCCTCCTGGTCGGAGGCCTCAGAGAGGCTGAGGGGAAGGTGAGAACAAAGACTACAATTCCCAGGGTACACCGCACCCACCAGAAAGGCGCAGGGCACGTGCCCAGGCCCAGCGGTTACATGCCGTCAAAAATCCGTTTCATAGCTTCCCTTTCCCATCCCGGCCTTCGTTGTTGCCCAGCCCCCGCGCGCGCGCACTGCAGTCTTGGGGGGTGGGGGGACATACCGTGGCCGTTGCCCTCGCAACGTAACCAGGAGACCGGTATTTGTAAATCTGTGCTTCGATTTCTAATCACGAAGTCGGCAGGTATGGGTCTCGCGAGAAAAGCCGGGAGTTGGGAAAAGGCAGATGGGGTGTTGGGTGAGGTGGTGGCGGGTACCACATCTCCTTAGAGTTACTGCATTTGGAGGCTGGCGTAAAAATTGAGGGTGGACGGTGGGTGGCTAGGAAGTAGTGTGTGCTTGTACCTTTTTTTTTTGTTTGTTTGTTTTTAGGGGAAGAGGGCAAAGCAGCTGTGGAAAGAAAGCATTTGAACACAGGCGGTGTCACGCGTAGCTCCTCACTGACTTCCTTTTTTGGAAAGATGCCTTTCTCCTCCTCAATGCGCATCCCTCGCTCCCGCTGCGTTAAAGAGGGCGGGGGAGGAGTGCGCAAGCTCCAGTTGGCTAGCCACTAGGCACCTCGCAGCGAGAGGGGCCAGTCGGAGTTGGGACGCTCTGTTTTCTCTGCCCCTCCCCCTCTCCCCCCGCCCCTCCCCTCTCCCCCCGCCCCTCCCCTCTCCCCCCGCCCCTCCCCTCTCCCCTTCCCAACCCCCGTCCCTTCCCCGTCCCTCTTCCGCCCCCTTCTCCTACCCATCTGAAGTCCCAGGCTGGAGTACGCGTGCGCCTGCTCCGCTCCCGGGCCAGCGAGAGCGTGGGTTAGTACCCAGCTCCCCAAACCCCGCCTGCTCTTTCTTTACCTACCGGCAGTCTCTGGTCCGGTGGGCTTGCAGGGAGTCGGTCGCGCGCGCACGCGCGTACGACGCGGAGCGGAGCCCGAGACATCCTGGGGGGGTGTAAGAAGCATCGGAGGAGGCTTTAGAGGAGGAGGAGGCGGTGTGTGTATACGTGTGTGTTCGCCTGTGTGGCTCCTTGAGGGGTGATCGGAGGCTTAAGAGGGCGAGGAAGAAGCGAAAAGAGATTCTCCGAGACCCTCTAATCTGGTGAGAGTCCCAGGCCCGCCGGGCTCTGGGAGAGAGGGAGGAGGCCGGGGGGCGTGTCTGGGATCGCGCTGGGAGATGAATGGGCCGGGGATGAATGGAGGCAGGCAGCCGCGGCCAAGAGTCTGTTCGGAGTAAGCGCCCTGATGGGGGGCGTCTTGACCGAGACAGGGTGGTTGCTGTCAGTCACCAAGAGGTATGGGACGAGGCCGGGCTCGGGTCTAAGGGATTGTCTAGCTGCTGTCGGTGTGAGCGAACAGGCGGAGAGGAAAATTAAGAGGGGAAAATTGGAGAAGGGCAGGTTTGATGTTGAGCTGCATTTTTTGTCTTCTTTTTTGTTTTTGCTGAGGGGGTGGCAACTTTGGGAGTTGATGGAAAACGAGAGGATGGAAAAGGTGAGGAGGATAAATGAGGGGGCCCGAGAGACGGTCTACAATGGACCTAGAGTGATCATTTAACTGAGATTGAGGCTACTGAAAGGGAAGATCGCTTCGAATGTGGGATGTTGAGTTTCCGTGGGTAATGGGGTGGGGGAAAGTTGATTGAATTTGTAGATAATCATTGATGTGTGAAGGTCAATAGCACTGGATCGGGGTGAGGGATATTGCTGGCTATTTGTGTAAATGGATTAGGTTCAGGGAGATTGGGAGGTGTTATTTGGTGTGTTCTGTGACTGACAGGTTGAGGATGAGAAGGTATGATGGGGTTAGGATAGAAGTGCTGAGGTGGCTTCTCTGTACTGAAAGAGGTTTTGTTTGCCTAACTAAAGAGTGGTGAAACATTTACGTAGTGAGGTGTGGGTAGAAATCCTGCACGTGTGTATTTCCATATCGTAGGGGTTGATAGACCTTGTTAAAGTGAAATCGAACCCTCAAAACAGATGTGTGAGTGGTGCGGCTATTCCTTCTTAAGAGTTACTATTGACTGAAGCAGTTATATAAATAAATAGCCTTTAATAAAGTTGGGAATAGTGATTGTATCCAGTTTTAACCTGGAGACATTGTTAGCCTATTATTCACGAGATAAGTAAGTTGTAATACCAGGAGGACTTTTGAAGAGGTCTCAGTATATGACACAGAGCAGCAGGTGTCTTTTAGACAGATTCTAATTTTTGGATTGATGAGTTTGAAAATAGTTTAAATTCAACAGTCCAAAGGAAAGATACGTTGCATTACAGGATAGCTAAAATGCACTAAAGCTGAATGCTAAAATAATTAAACGATATTTTTCCTGTCGTTTTGAATTTACCTTGTCTGAAATTTTTTTTTTTTTTTGGTGTGACTTTAAATAACAGCAGATTACTTGGACATTTTGTTCTCTGAATACATTACTTCTGGTACGGATGTCTTGTGATGGTGTCATTCCTTCTGGGTCAAGTTTAATAGTTATGGATTTTTAACTTGTCATGGTTACCTTTTACAAACTTTACTGACATATTCATTTAACTTGGAAATGTTGCAAATTTGAGAACATTCCCATGCCCTTTTTCTTTTATTCTGCTTTGATATTGTAAACAGTGTAACCCTTGTTTTGGCTACCCAGGGTTTAAACACAAAAGTTGATGCTATGTTCATATTCTCTTAGATTAAGAGGAATACTTAGTGTATTAAATGGTATAGTGGAAGTATAAATGCAAAACTGAGAGCCTGAAAATGTTACACCAACTCTGACAGGCAAGGTGGTCTCCCAGTTTTGAACTAGATGTTCCTGGAGTAGAAGAACTTTAAAGTATTGAGAATGGAAAGTGTAAGCCTGGCAAACTTGAGGAGTGAAATGAGATAAGGTTGGAATCTCTGAGGCTGGGGTGATGAACTACTCTACAGAATTAGGAGCCCTTTACTGTTTAAGAAGGGGAATAACATAAGCAGATTTGTGGTGGTCATCTTCTGTGCCCTTGCTTCTAATAATCACAGGCCCTCAACCTGAACTCTCTCTCGCTCTCCCTTCCCTTTGAATTTGAACTCATTCTTTTTAGACTAAACTCTGTCATTAACTGTTCCTGAAAGCCTTTCCTGTGCCCCCTTTTTTCCTTTCGCAGTATTTCCTGCCAAGTTAGGTTAGGTTGCCCCTCTTTAGTCGTTCCATCACACCGTGCACATATTTTTATTACTGTACTTCTACAGTACAGTAGAAGGAAAGGGAGGCAGGCAGGAAAGTTATTTTCCTTTTTAACCTGAGAAAGAAAGTTCAGAAAAATAAGACTTGCCCTAGTAAGTACGTGGTAGGACACTGGAGCTCTGACTTACAGACCAATATTGATCCTCATATCACAGGTCTACATTTGTTAATGTAATTATTCTACAGTGTTTTAGGAGTTAAATTTCTGTATTGTGGACTTCAACTTTCTTCTGTAAAGTGGATGAATTTTTCATTAAAGTTTCCATCTCATAGCCAGCAAATGATAAAACCAATGGTTGCAAAGAACTGGAGTAGTCAGAAGAAAATGAGAACTGCTGTATTACTAGCAGATTTCTAGTCAGATAATTTACTTTAATTAATGGAGGGCCTAAATTTTTGTATCTATGTTTGGGGGGTGGGGATTGTGTGTAAGAAAAAACGCCTTCCTTTCTGAGTCTTCCCTCTTAGTATAAGTAGACCAGCTCTTATTTGTAGATATACTTGATTATGTCTTTTGGCTAAAAGCCAGAATACTTTCAGAGGGGTGGGTCTTTCCATTTTTGTTTAAGATAGCAAAATTTATGGCTCTGCTAGGAGATATATGATAACTGTGAAGGACATCTGTAAAGACATTCATTCAGAAATTCCAAAAGCTTCAAAAGTACAATTTGATGCCATTTTTAATTGTTTTGGTAGAGGTTGTCGTGAGATAATTTAGTTTGGGAAATGTTGTGATTAATTTACTGCAGAAGTAAGCCTTTTAATATCCCTTTCTTCCAGGGATATATTTTTTTCATGAACTTTGAAAAATAGAAATGAAGTAACATTGTTTTTTGTGTTTTAGCCTGGTAATTCTTTTACTGTGATAGAATTCACATAAAATTTACCATTTTAGAATGTACAGTTCAGTGGCATTTAGTACCTTCATGGTGTTGCACATCTAGTTCTAAAACATTTTCATCACCCTGAAAGGACATCCTGTGCCCATTAAGCAGTCATTGCCTATTCCTCTTTCCCTCCAGCCCCACGCAACCACTAACCTGCTGTCAATGGATTTGCCTATTCTGGATATTTCATATAAATGGAATTATACAATGCATGGCCTTTGTGTTTTGCTTTTTTCACATTATGTGTTTTGAGGTTCACTCACATTGTGGCATATATCTGTACTCTATTCCTTTTTATGGCTAAATAATATTCTATTTTATGGATATTCTATATTTTGTTTATTAGTTCATGGACATTTGGGATCTTTCTACCTTTTTGGCTTTTGTGAATAATGCTGGTATGAATATTTGTGTACAAGTTTATGTTTAAATACTGGTTTTCAATTCTTCTGGGTATGTACCTGGGAGTGGAATTACCAGGTCATATGATAATTGTATGTTGAACTTGTCGAGGAGCCACCAAACTGTTTTCCACATTCCTACCAACAATGTATAAGGGTTCCATTTTACATTCCCACCGGCAGGGTTTAAGGATTCCAATTTCTCTACATCCTCACTAACATTTATTTCTTCTGAATTTTATGTGTGTGTGTGTTTTATAGCCCATTCTAATGTGTGTGAAGTGGTATCTCATTGTGGTTTTGATTTGCATTTCCCTAATGATTAGCGATGTGGAGCATCTTTTCCTGTGCTCCTTGGCTATTTGAATTTCTTCTTTGGAAAGATGTCTACTTAAGTCCTTTGCCCATTTATAAATTCAGTTATCTTTTTATTGTTGAGTTTTAAGTGTTTTCAAAGAATATAGTCTAGATACTAGACCCTGATCAGATACATTTGCAATGATTTGCGAATATTTTCTTCCATTCTGTAAGGCGTCTTTTTACTTTCCTTGATAGTGTCTTTTTATGCAAAAAAAGTTTTGAAATTTGATGAAGGCCAATTTATCTATTTTTTTCTTTTGTTGCTTTTGCTTTCAGTGTTATATTTAAAAAAACTACTGCCAAATTCAAGATCATTAAGATTTACCCCTTTGTTTTCTTTGAAGAGTTTTATAGTTTTAATATTTAGATCTGTCATCTATTTTGAGTCAGTTCTTTTATATATGGTATGAGGGACAGGTCCAGCTTTTCATTCTTTTGCATGTGGGTTATCTTCAAGTATTTTAAACTATAAAATACATAATACACAATGCTATACATGTATATTAGTTACAGGAAGCTATTTTGTGGTGCTATCTAATCACTCTTTGGGCAGTTGTGAGGAAGAAATGTTTCTAAGTGCATTTTCGAATGTCATGCCTTATATTTGAAGTTTAGAGATATTCTAAAGCTCTTTATGAGTCAGTAAGACTTTTATGATCAGGAAACTTCAATATGTCAAGCTAGACAGTCCTTATGCTAAAGTTACATATGTGATTTTTTAAAAATGAAGAGTATTAGTTTTGTTTTGAAATTGTGTAGGGTGAAATTTTTGCTTAAAACTAGGAAAAAAAGCAGATTTAGTTTGTAATTAACCAGAAATGTGGCATTAGATTTGTCTTAATAGTAATCATATCTGTGTGTTATATAGTTTATGATTGTGAACCAACTTCTTCACAAAAATTTAGTACCTTGTAGAGACTTTTTATTTGTATCTTAGACTATCATCACCCGTTACAGTATCCTATTTATTTAGAAATAATAGAAGATTATTTTAGTTTAGTTCCTTGTTAAAACGAGAATTAAAGTTTAGCACAGCACAATTGGTTGGTAAATCTCAGCTTCTAGTTAAGCATAATTAAAACAGGGACATTATTTTGAATTTTTTTAAATACTAGAGGATGTGTTTTAATTCAAGAATGGTTAAACACTAGGGGATGTGTTTTAATTCAAGAATGGGAAATCTGCTTGATCAACCCCAAGACCAATGAGGTGATAGTTCAGCTCTGATTATATCTACTGCTGCCCAGAGAATAATTTTTGCCCTGCTGGACTGCTGTGGCATTTCCATTCAGAGTTAGCCTTTGAAGGTTTCTGGCAACAGAAAAATCCCTTATCAACCTTCCATTTGCTAAGCAACCTTTCAAACTTTCAAATATACTGATAACTTACTCTGAAGCTGTTAGCCCAGGATAATTGTAGAGTATGATTTACCCAACATTTGTAGGTTCTACCATTTATTCAACAAATTTTTATTGCCTTCCTGCAGTGTGGCAGGGTTGATGTGTTGGGGATAGATGAAAGGAAGCACACCAGGCAATGATCCTGCCCTCCATTACAGTGGAGAATGGCAGATGGTCAACAAATATTTCACAGAATAACTGCTAAGAAGAAATTTTTTAAAAGGGTGCTGGGATGTTGGGGAGGAGCCTCTTTAGCTCAGATGGTTAGTTTGGAAAGGTGCTTTGAGGAGGTGACTTTGAACAGACATCCCATGTTAAGAGATCAACAATTCTTAGTATCCCTTCTATTAATTGTTATTTTGTTAAATTGTTAATTTATTCCTTTTAAAATAATACTTTAAGTTTGTTAATATTTAAAATGTGTAAGTTACTGCTTTTCATTTCTGAGGAGGAAAAAAACAGGTACATTCCTTATGAGAAGAGATAGCTTTCCTGAGTAGAAATGTCACTGGAGTAGTAGTCAGCCTGGGTTATGGTCTTGCCTCAGTATAATCTTGTGAGAGTTTGTAAGCATCTGTTTCCTTATTTGTTACTAAACAAAACAAAAGCCTTACCTATTTTGCAGGGTTTCTTTGCTAACTGAAAGAGAAAATATATTTTGTAAATTATATAGCTACTAGATCAAGCGGTATTTCTGTTTTTAGTTGTTTGAGGAACCTCCATACTTATTTCCACAGTTGCGGCACCAATTTACATTCCCACCCACACTGTAGGATTCCCATTCCTCTGCATCCTCACCAACACTTGTTATTTCTTGTCTTCTGGATAGTGGCCATTCTAACTGGTATGAGGTGATACCTCATTGTGGTTTTGATTTGCATTTCCCTGATGATTAGCGATGTGGAGCATCTTTTCATGTGCCTGTTGGCCATTTATATTTATTTTCTGGAGAAATGCCTGTTCAGGTCCTCTGCCCATTTTTTAATCGGGTTACTTGTTTTTTGGGTGTTGAGGTGTATGAGTTCTTTCTATATTTTAGATGTTAGCCCCTTATCAAATGAGTCATTTATTAATATATTCTCCCATACTGTAGGTTGCCTTTTATTTCTGCTGATGGTGTCCTTTGCTGTACAGAAGCTTTAGTTTGATGTAGTTCCACTTGTTGATTTTTGATTTTGTTCCAGCCATAAAATGAAAAGAAATCCTCCCATTTGCAACAACATTGGATCTAGAGGGTATTATGCTCAGTGAAATAAGCCAGGTAGAAAAAGACAAATATCATATGATTTCACTTACTTGTGGAATATAAAAACAAAGCAAACCAGAAGGAACAAAACAGCAGCAGACTCATAGACACTGAGAAGTGACTAAGGTTACCAAGTGGGAGGTGTTGGGGCAGGTGGGTGGGGGAGGGCAAGGAGGATAAAGGGCCACAATAATTCTCAATCACAATATATGTTTGTCAAGGGGACGGTAGCAGAGCATGGAGAATACAGTCATTGATTCTGTAACATCTTACTGCATTGATAGATAGGTACGGCACTAGAAGGGGTGAGAATTTAATAATATGGGTAACTGTTGAATCACTATGTTGTACATTTGAAACCAATATAAGATTATGTATCAATAATACTTCAATAAAATAAAAGTAAATAAAAGTTCTCATCACAAAAAAATATATAGCTATGTATGAAATGCAGTGTATTCTATTAATATATTTTTGAAGGCAAAGTTTCTCAACTGAGAAATGTTTTCCTACTGATTTAAAGCTTTTATGTCTCTACTCATCTGGTAAATATTAGCACCAAATGTCTAAGCTCATTAATTAATCAGGAGGGTTTGGGTTCTTAGAAAGTGGTAGTGTGGTAGAAAGTAAGTTGGATCTGGAGCTAGAAAACTGGGGTGCCAGAGTTCTCCCTTTCACTTACTAGCTTTGTGACTTTGGTAAAACACTAAACTTCTCTGAGCTTTCCTAATTTTCAGAGTTCAGGCTAATACCAAGTATCTCAGGGTTGTTAGGAGTAATTGAATTAAATAGATGAAGTTCTTTTGAAAACTATAAAACAAGGTTTGAAAAAACTGGGGCCTTAGAGTATGTATTGCAATGATTCAGCTCCACTATTGTGGTAGCCATTAGGTAGTAGATAATGAATTAGTAAGGCTATGTTCCAGTAAAACTATTTATGAACACTGAAATATGAATTTCGAATAATTTTCATGTATCATGAAATACCATTCTTTTGATTTTTTTCAACCATTTAAAAATGTAAAAATGTTTTTAAGCTCACCTGTTCTATAAAAACAGGTAGTGAAGTGAGGTGAGTTTGGCCTGAGGACTGTATGTAGTTTGGCCATCACTGTTACAGAGGATTAGGCAGAGTAAGGTGTTAATTAGGGATTCACAGATAGGTGATTGTAAAATAAAAATTGATGGAGATGATTTCAACCCCTTTTCTAACATGAGTCCACAAATTTTTTCACATAAAATGGACATCTTTACTTGAGGAAATAACATTGACAAAGCTAACTGGAGAATGAAAGTGAGAAAGAGTATCATTTTAGTGTTATAAACTCCCAAGGACTGTGATGTGGTTGTACAGTGCAACCACAATTCAGGGTTGCCATTCAGGGTTGTGAATGCATGTGGCTCCAAGTCATGTGTGGTCCCATATTATGAGTAGTTAAGAGTGGTCTTGGGAGTCAGATACCTGGGTTGAATTCTGGCCCTGGTTTTTACTAGCTATGTGATCTTAGGCAAGTTAATTTAGCTTTTTGAGCCTAATCTCATCATTTGTAAAATGGGAATAAATATTGTTTACCTCAAGAATCTTGTGACAAACATGAGAAAACGCATGTAATGGCTTGGAGTGCTCAACGCAAAGCAGTCAGTAAGTGTGAACTGATAATATTCACTAGGATATGTGTTGTATATGTCTAATTTGTTTTGTCCTTGCTTCAGTTGTGTTAATAAATTATAATACCCTCCAAATGATTTCACTTATTTGTGAGGTATGAAGAGAAAGCAAAACAGAAGGAAAAAAACAGCAGTAGACTCATACACACTGAGAAGTGACTAGTGGTTACCAAGGGGGAGGGGTTGGGATGGGTGGTAGAGGAAGGATGAGGTGGATAAAGGGGCACAATAATCCTCTATCACAATATAGGCTAGTTATGGGGGATGGTAGTACATCATGGAGAATACAGTTCATGGTTCTGTAACATCTTACTAGGTTGATAGATAGTAACTGCACTAGAGGGGGTGAAGATTTTTTGGGAACTGTTGAACCACTGTGTTGTATATTTGAAACCGACATAAGACTCTATATCAATGATACTTTAATTTAAAAAAATTGTGGATTGGGAGGAACCAAGATGGCGGCATGAGTAGGGCAGTGGAAATCTCCTCCCAAAACCATATATATTTTTGAAAATACAACAAATACAGCTATTCCTAAAAGAGAGACCAGAAGATACAGTACAACAGCCAGGCTACGTCTACACCTGCGAGAACCCAGCACCTCATGAAGGGGGTAAGATACAAGTCGAGGTCTGGAGGGACCCGAGCGTGCCCCCCATCTCAGCTCCCCAGTGGGAGGAGAGGAGTTGAAGTGGGGAGGGAGTGGGAGCCCAGGACTGCTAAATACCCAGCCCTGGTCATCCACACTGGGAGCGCAGACACACAGTGCATGGTGTGCTGGATACTAGGGAAACGGAACAGTAAAACCTGCGAGCGGGTTCCCAAAGCTGGTGCCCATGGGACAAAAGAAAAGCAAGCACTTTTTGAAAGTCTTGAGGGACAAGAGCCTCACAGCTGGACGGAAGTGTCCTGGCACACTCAGCCCGGCAGCTGGGAATCCCGGGGAACTCTGGGCACCATAACCCCCTGGGCAGCAGCGCAGCTCTGAGGCCCTCCACGGAGAAAAACAGCCTCCTGCCCATTCCCCCTCCGGCATGGCCCCTCCAAAGTGGAGCAGCAGCCTGAGATGGGCCATGCCCACATCAGCCACGCAGAGCCTCCCCCACAGCCACCCGGGCCAGACTCAAAGACCCCGTCAGTGTGCAGCTTCCCAGCACAAGCCGCTAGGGTTTGCCGTTCTTGCAGGAGAGGAAGGCGACAAGCAAGCAGGAAGGGACTTTGTTCTCCCAGCTAACACATGTGCCAACTGCCTACAACTACCTCTATCACCATGAAAAGGCAGAAGAATTTGATCCAAACCAGAATCACACAGATCCCCTGAGAGGGAACCTGGGGAGAAAGATTTAAACAATCTTCCTGAAAAAGAATTCAAAATAAAGGTCATAACCATGCTGATGGAGCTGCAGAGAAAAACACAAGAGCTAATGGGTAAAGTTGGGAGGGAGAATACAGAAATAAAACAATCTCTGGAAGGACTTCAAGGAGAATGGACAAGGTTCAAGAGGCCATTAATGGAATAGAAATCAGAGAACAGGAATGCATAGGAGCTGACAACAGAGAGAGATAAAAGAATTTCCAGGAATGAAAGAATATTAAGAGAATTGTGTGACCAATCCAAATGGAACAGTTTCTGCATTATAGGGGTACCAGAAGAAGAAGAGAGAGAAAAAGGGATAGAAAGTGTCTTTGAAGAAATGATTGCTGAAAACTTCCCCAAACTGGGGGAGGAAATACTTGGTCAGACCACAGAAACACACAGAACTCCCATGACAAGGGACCCAAGGAGGACAACACCAAGACACATAATATTTAAAATGGCAAAGATCAAGGACAAGGACAGAGTATTAAAGGCAGCCAGAGAGAGATAAATGGACACCTACAAAGTAAAACTGATCAGGCTATCATCAGACTTCTCAACAGAAACCTTACAGGCCAGAAGAGAATTGGCATGATATATTTAGTGCAATGAAACAGAAGGGCCTTCAACCAAGAATACTGTATCCAGCATGATTATCATTTAAATATGAAGGAGGGATTAAACAATTCCCAGACAAGCAAAAGTTGAGGGAATTTGCCTCCTACAAACCACCTCTACAGGGTATCTTAGAGAGACTGCTCTAGATGGAAGCACTCTTAAGGCTAAATAGATGTCACCAGTGAAAATAAAATCACAGCAAAGAAAGCAGACCAACCAAATACAAAATAAAGGCAAAAAATAAAATCAACTACCCATGAAAGCAGTCAAAGGAAACACAAAAGAGCACAAAATAAAACACCTAACATATAAAGAATGGAGGAGGAGAATAAGAAGGGAGAGAAACAAAGAATCATCAGGCTGTGTTTATAATAGCTCAAAAAGCGAGTTAAGTTAGATGGTAACATAGGAAAGAAGCTAACCTTGAACCTTTGGTAACCATGAATCTAAAGCCTGTAATGGCATTAAGTACATATCTTTCAACAATCACCCTAAATGTAAATGGACTGAATGTACCAATCAAAGACTCAGAGTAATCAAATGGATAAGAAAGCAAGACCCATCTATATGCTGCTTACAAGACATTCACATCAAAACCAAAAACATGCACAGACTAAAAGTCAAGGGGTGGAAAAAGATATTTCATGCAAACAAGGGAGAAAAAAGCAGGTGTTGCAGTACTAGTATCAGACAAAATAGACTTCAAAACAGAGGAAGTAACAAGAGATAAAGAAGGACACAACATAATGATACAGGGGTCAGTCCAACAAGAGGATATAACTATTATAAACATATATGCACCCAATACAGGAGCACCAACATATCTGAAACAAATACTAACAGAATTAAAGGAGGAAGTATAATGCAATGCATTCATTATAGGAGACTTCAACACACCACTCACTCCAAAGGACAGATCCACCAGACAGAAAATAAGCAAGGATGCAGAGGCACTGAACAACACACTAGAACAGATGGACCTGATAGACATCTATAGAATTCTACACCCAAAAGCAGCAGGATACACATTCTTCTCAAGTACACATGGAACTTTCTCCAGGATAGACCACATACTAGGCCACAAAAAGAGCCTCAGTAAATTCAAAGAAATTGAAATTCTACCAACGAACTTCTCAGACCACAAAGGTATAAAACTAGAAATATATTGTACAAGGAAAGCAAAAAGGCTCACAACACATGGAGGCTTAACAACATGCTCCTAAATAATCAATGGATCAATGACCAAATTAAAATAGAAATCAAGGAATATATGGAAACAAGTGACAACAACACAAAGCCCCAACTTCTGTGGGATACAGCGAATGCAGTTTTAAGTGGAAAGTGTATAGTAATACAGGCATATTTAAAGAAGGAAGAACACTCCCAAATGAATAGTCTAACGTCACAATTATCGAAATTGGGAAAAGAAGAACAAATGAGGCCTAAAGTCAACAGAAGGAGGGACATAATAAAGATCAGAGAAGAAATAAATAAAACTGAGAAGAATAAAACCATTGAAGAAATCAACGAAACCAAGAGCTGGTTCTTTGAGAAAATAAACAAAATAGATAAGCCTCTAGCCAGACTTATAAAGAGAAAAAGAGAATCAACACACATCAATGGAATCAGAAACGAGACAGGAAAAATCACGACAGACCCTACAGAAATAAAAAGAATTATTAGAGAATACTATGAAAACCTATATGCTAACAAGGTGGGAAACCTAGAAGAAATGGACAACTTCCTAGAAAAATACAGCCTTACAAAACTGACTAAGGAAGAAACAGAAAATCTGAACAGACCAATTACCAGCAATGAAATTGAAGTGGTAGTCAAAACACTACCCAAGAGCAAAACCCCTGGTCCAGATGGATTTACCATGGAATTTTATCAGACATACAGAGAAGACATAATATCCATTCTCCTTAAAGTTTTCCAAAAAATAGAAGAGGAGGGAATACTCCCAAACTCATTCTATAAAGCCAGCATCACCGTAATATCAAAACCAGACAAACACCCCCACCAAAAAAGACAATTACACACCAATATCCCCAATGAACATAGATGCAAAAATACTCAACAAAATATTAGCAAACTGAATCAAAAATACATCAAGAGGATCATACACCATGACCAACTGGGATTCATCTCAGGGATGCAAGGATGGTACAGCATTCGAAAATCCATCAACATCATACACCACATCAACAAAAACAAGGACAAAACCACATGATCATCTGCATAGATGCTGAAAAAGCATTTGACAAAATTCAACATCCATTCATGATAAAAACTCTCAACAAAATGGGTATAGAGGGCAAGTACCTCAACATGATAAAGGCCATATATGATAAACCCACAGCCAATGTCATACTTAACAGTGAGAAGCTGAAAGCTTTTCCTGTATTATAGGGAACAAGACAGGGATGCCCACTCTCCCCACTGTTATTCATCATAGTACTGGAAGTCCTAGCCATGGCAATTAGAGAAAACAAATAAATACAAGGCATTCAGATTGGTAATGAAGAAGTCAAACTGTCACTATTTGCAGATGACATGATATTGTACATAAAAAACCCTAAAGACTCCACTCCAAAACTACTAGAACTAATATCAGAATTCATCGAAGTTGCAGGATACAAAATTAATACACAGAAATCTGTGGCTTTCCTCTACACTAACAATGAACTAACAGAACGAGAAATCAGGAAAACAATTCCTTTCACAATGACATCAAAAAGAATAATATACCTAGGAATAAACCTAACCAAGGACATGAAAGTCCTATACCCTGAAAACTACAAGACACTGTTAAGAGAAATCAAAGAGGACACTAACAAATGGAAACTTATCCCATGCTCTTGGCTAGGAAGAATTAATATTGTCAAAATGGCCATCCTGCCCAAAGCAATCTACAGAATCAGTGCAATCCCTATCAAATTACCAACAGCATTCTTCAATGAACTCGAACAAATAGTTCTAAAATTCATATGGAAACACCAAAGACCCCGAATAGCCAAAGTAATCCTGAGAAGGAAGAATAAAGTGTGGGGGATCCCACTCCCCAACTTTAAGCTCTACTACAAAGCCATAGTAATCAAGACAATTTGGTACTGGCACAAGAACAGACCCACAGACCAGTGGAACACAACAGAGACCCCAGATATTAATCTGAACATATATGGTCAATTAATATATGATAAAGGAGCCATGGACATACAATGGGGAAATCACAGCCTCTTCAACAGTTGGTGTTGGCAAAACTGGGCAGCTACATATAAGAGAATGAAACTGGATCACTGTCTAACCCCACATCCAAAATTAAATTCGAAATGGATCAAAGACCTGAATGTAAGTCATGAAACCATAAAACTCTTAGAAAAACGCATAGGCAAAAATCTCTTGTACATAAACATGTGCGACTTCTTCATGAACGTATCTCCCTGGGCAAGGGAAACAAAATTAAAAATGAACAAATAGGACTGTATCAAGCTGAAAAGCTTCTGTACAGAAAAGGACACCATCAATAGAACAAAACGGCATCCTACAGCATGGGGGAATATATTCATAAATGACAGATCCGATGAAGGGTTGACATCCAAAATATATAAAGAGCTCACACACCTCAACAAACAAAAAGCAAATAATCCAATTAAAAAATGGGCAGAGGACCTGAACAAACATTTCTCTAAAGAAGAAATTCAGATGGCCAACAGACACATGAAAAGATGCTCCATATCGGTGGTAATCAGAGAAATACAAATTAAAACCACAATGAGATATCACCTCACACCAGTAAGGATTGCCACCATCCAAAAGGCAAACAACAACAAATGTTGGTGAGGTTGTGGAGAAAGGGGAACCCTCCTACACTGCTGGTGGGAATGAAAATCAGTTCAACCATTGTGGAAAGCAGTTTGGAGGTTCCTCCAAGAGGTCAAAATAGAAATACCGTTTGACTGTGGGATTCCACTTCTAGGAACTTACACTAAGAATACAGCAGCTCAGTTTGAAAAAGACAGATCACCCCTATGTTTATTGCAGCACTATTTACAATAGCCAAGAAATGGCAGCAACCTCAATGTCCATCAGTAGATGAATGGATAAAGAAGATGTGGTACATATACACAATGGAATATTATTCATTCATAAGAAGAAAACAAATCCTACCATTTGCAACAACATGGATGTGGCTAGAGGGTATTATGCTCAGTGAAATAAGCCAGGAGGAGAAAGACAAGTACCAAATGATTTTACTCATATGTGGAATATAAGAAAAAGAAAAAAAGTGAAGGAACAGAACAGCAGCAGAATCACAGAACCCAAGAAAGGACTAACAGTTACCAAAGGGAAAGGGATTGGGGAGTATGGGTGGGAAGGGAGGGATAAGTGGGGGCGAAAGAAAGGGGGTGTTACAATTAGCATGTATAATTTGGGAGAAGGCACTGGGAGGGCTGTGCAACACAGAGAAGACAAGTAGTGATTTTACAGCATCTTACTACACTGATGAACAATGACTGTAATGGGGGTTGTGGGGGGGTACTTGGTGAAGGGGGGAACCTAGTATACATAATATTCCTTATGTAATTGTAGATTAATGATACAAAAAAATTGTAATGTCCCTAAGTGTTTGTTTTGCACAGATTGTTGTTGGACAGTTCTGCTTTAAAGGATTAAAATAACAGAGGTAGATTTAAAACCTTGAGGTCACCCTTTACCCAATTTCCTGCTTTCCTGGTGAGTAAGTATTATTTAGAGTTGACTGGGAACTCATACTGTCCTTCTGTGTATTTACATGCATATGTATGTGTATATGGACAAAAAATATGTCTTATGACTTGCTTTTTCCTAAAGAATATGACTTAGGGCTCTTTTCATGTCAGTATGTATCTATTTACTTCATTGTTTTTAATGGATACATAGTATTTCAGACTACTTGATTCTTAACGGCTAGGATAAGTTTAGAGCATATCCTTCCAGACTTTTTTATATACTTTTACATATTTATGAGCACATTTAGAAATACAATGTTTTGTATTTTTTTACATGAATGATATATAGATGTCATGTATGTTTTGTACTACAACTTGCTTTTCTCACTTAACAGTGTATATGTGCAGGAGATTTTTATGCATTAGTATATATCCATCTCATTTTTTAAACAGGTGTTACACAGTACTGATGTCCCACTGTTTATTTCACCATTCTTTTATAGGTAGATGTTTGAGTTCTTTCAGCCTTTTTCTATTTCTAACAAGGCTTCGGTAAAATGTCCTTATACATACATGTTTGTACACATACAGGAATATTTCTCAGGTAAATGCTAAAAAAGTGGAATAGCTGGGTGACAAGGATGCACTAGATTTGTGGAATTTGCCTTACGAAAAGGCTATTCCAGTTTATTTGCCTACAGTGGAGTGCTGAATTTTTCATAAAACTTCTTAAAGTGTGATATTAACAGACACTTTTTCCTCATTTGATGGACAAAACATGATGTTGAATTGTTTGAATTTGTATCTCCCTGCTTACTAAAGAGTTTGAGCCACCATACATGTATTGACAATTTGTATTTCTTTCTGGTATTTTTAGTTCTGTACATATTCTGGATATTGATGCTTTGCTATACATGTTGCAGATGTTTGCTACCAGTTTTGTTGCTTTCTTTTAACATTGTTCATGGTCAAATGGCCAAGTGTATTAGCTTTTTTGTTAATTGGTCTTTGCATTTTATCTTTTTAAGAAAGCCTTTTTTCAGTTTAAAAACATATTTTCTTTTAGTAGTTACATAGTTTTTTTTTTTTATGTTTAGCTCCTTGATCTACCAGGAATTTAATTTTTGACTGGTTTTAGGTAGGGCTTTTTTCCCCAAAGATGGATAACCAATTAATCTGACACTATTTATTATGTTATCTGTTCCTCACAAATTTGAAATGTCATCTTTACCATGGACTGTATTCCCATACATACATGAGTCTTTCTGTACTGATACTTATACTCCATTAGCCCATTTGTTTATTTCTGTAGTGCTGATACTATATTGTTTAACTTATACAGCTATATATATTTAATACCTGGTAAGGCCAATTCTCATTGTTCTCATTTTTCAAGATTTTCTTGACTTCCCTTGTGTTCTTTTTAGAATCAGCTTACCAGTTAGGGACGGAAACATCTCTTTGGGAATTTGATTTGGTTTGCATTGATTTTGGAGTAATCTGGGAAGGGAGTTTGTGAATATGCCAATGTTTGGCCTTTCTACCAAGGAAAGGTATATTTTATGCACTTCAGTAACATTTTATAGTTTTCTTTATATATATAAAGTGTTGCTTATTTGTTCTTGAGTTTATTAGGTGCATATTTTATAGCCTTGTTACCCTTAATGAACAGGATTGTTCTTTTAAAAAACTATATTTTTAAATCACAGTAATATTTCTTCCTTCCCTGGCACCCAGCCCTTCCTGTCCCCTCCTGGTACCACTGCCCCCAGACCTCTCACCTCAGGATAGTTGTTTTTTAAATTCCATTTTCTAATTGATTATTCTCATGTGTAGCAAAGCTATTGATTCCTGTTGAGTTTGTCTTTGGCCTTTTTGCTGAGCTCTTGTTATTTCCTACTATAGTTTTTTTAGTGGATTTGCTTGGATTTTCTAGAAAGATAATCATATAGTCTGCAAATTTGAGTTTTGTCTCCTACTTTCCAATATTTGTACATCTCGTTTTTTTTCGTTAAGTGGAAGCAGTGATAAAAGGAATTTTTGGCTTATTCCAACTTTAATTATTGTTTATGTGAAAGATGCTTAACCTTGCTTATAAGATGTTAATTGCAACCACACTGAAATTCCTTTTTTTAAACCTCTTGAGTGTTAAAAATAAAAATGTTTGATAACACCTTTTTTTGTTGTCAAGGGTGAATGACACTCTCATGTATTGCAGGTGGAACTTTAAATTGGTGCGATGCCCATGGAAGGCAGTTTGGCACATTATATAAAGATGCACATGTGTTAAGTGTATTCTTCTGGATATATTGGTATACATCAATTAAAGTTAAATATGCAAATTTCCTTTGATCCAGCAATCCCATTTTTAGGGACTTTATACACACATAAACACACACACACACACACGTATGCACTTTGCCCACATGCAAAGTGAAATATGTAGTGTTATCTGTCATAACAAATAGTTGAATACTATTATAAAGGTATTAAAAAATAAAAATGAGGAACTTTTGCATACTGACAGGGAAAAAAATGTGTCTGAAGTTACTGTGACTATAAAAAAAACCTATACTACTCTTTGTGTAGAAAGGGTACTCTTTGTGTAGAAAGGGAGAGAGAGAACATATATTTGTATTTGCTTATTTGCCTAAAGAAACTCCAGAGGGCTACAGGAGAATCTAATGAGTGGTTACCTGATAGGGGAATGTTAGGAATTGAGTGGATGGGATACAGCATTGGGAGTAAACCTGTCCATCATATACGTCTTTTATTTTTTTTGAATCTTATGGTTTTATTTTTAAATGTTAAATTAAGAATGGTTTCTTGAATTATTTCAGCTCTTCCAAGGACTTTTTTTGCTTTTCCATGTTACAGGTTTTCTTCAAATAGCTGTCTCCTGATTGTGTTTGTATTTAAGAATATGCTAGTAGAAAGGCAGACCAAGAGTGCCATGTACCTAGGCAGGGTTGTCCCTGGTAGGCTTTATTTTGGATTGTGTGGGTGGGCAGCTGGCTATTATACTTGGAGGGTCCAAATGCTGGAGGGCAGAGGGCTTTGCTCCAGGGTGTGCTTATTCTTCTTAGTTTATCAAATTTGGTTTTCTACCAAAACTGCAAGAATTTCTGTCTTCAGGGTGGGGGCAGCAGTTCAACTGTGTCATGATTCATACCTTCAGTTAATCCTTGTTTTCAGCCTTTTTTTTACTTTGGCCCTGTTTGGAATCAGTCTTCTTTGTGCTCCTCTCAGGTTTTGCCCTGCAAGTCTGCTTCCTTCTGGGTGGGAACTCCTTCTATTACATATTTTAAGTTGTAGCATTCTTTGATTTGTGTTATTAGCCTGTTCTTTCCTGCCTGCTGTCAGAAATTGTTGGAATCTTGTGTTTGCTGTGCCATTTTCCATTTGTGTCCTTGAGTTGTGATTTATACTTTTGTTCTTCCCAAGACTTTTCCAGGGTCTTGGGAAGTACAAGAGATATAGGAGTTCAGGTCATCTCTTTGAACCAGAAGTCAACAGTAGTATATCTTAACCTTGGATAAACTGTAGGCTCCTTGAAGACAAGGACTGACTTTTGTGCTTTTATATCCAGATACTAACAGTGCTTGGCACTTCATAAATATTTATTTGCATGAATATGCATATAGGAGAGAGAGAGGATTGTTAATTGAAAATTTACTGTGAAATTTTGACTATTTAAATATGCATTCTTTCAATTGCTGGTCCCAAAAGTTGAGGAAATTATTGAGCCATTAATTGACAAAGTACTAATTGTATGCTGGATTTTCTATGGATAGAACCATGGTAAGCTACAGGGTAAAAATTATTTTGAACTTTTAACTCAAATACTCCAAGCTTATATATCAAACATGTTGAAGGAGTAGATTTAGAGTCAAATTTGTGAGATATTTTTCTGTCATTTCAGCCTCTATAGAAGTGTTTGCAGTTGTCTTTATACATATTTCTAGGGCTTAGTTCAGCATGTTACTGTTTTTTGAAGGAAAAAATGGTCACATGTAGGTTATGATATATAGCTCTTGAACTCAGTAACAGACTTAAAGTTTGAGGGATCAGTTTTGTGGACTGTTTCACTGAGCTATGTTTCTGCATTGCTGAATGTAGAAGAGAGATTATCCTGGTCAGTGAAGCATACCCCTTTGGCAGTGCCAATGTAGTTTTTTACTGGAAAGGTTTAAAGAATGTATTATATACTTTTCAGCCTTACCGAATAGAGTTCCCTGAAAAACCATGCAATGTTTTCTTGAGTATTATTGAATAGTGCTTTAATATAGTGCTGCCTCTAGGGGTTATGAAGAGGTAGAAAATAAAAGCTTCAATTTATTGGTTATTATATTGTGCCAGGCACTGTGCTAAATACTTTATATGTGTATTTTCATACCACTCCAGTGAAATTTCATAAATGAAATTAAGAATGAATTAGGTTAAATAATTTGCTCTAAATCTCTGAGGAGTGAGGCAGAACCAAGATTTGATTTCAGGTTTCTCTCACTTCAAGGCCTGTGTTTTGAAACTGTTTTTTGGTCAAGAAGCAATTGAATCCATGATGTAAAGACCCCCAGATGTACTATGCTTAGTGATGTTCTTAGTTTAGTTTTTAAAATTTGGTTTTCTTATTCTTTGTTACCTTTAAGCGTCCAGATACTACATCTTATTGTTTTCAGGTATTTTTCCTTCAAAACAGTGATTCTTAACCCTGGAGGCCAGGTTGAAGATGAGGAAAGTAGACAGAATGGGGGGTGTAGGAAGTACAGAGTATAATTTTAAAATGACAAATTTGATGTTATGATGGCTTTGAGTACAGTCAAAATGTTTTATTAAGATTCTTAAAGAGGGACATATTTTATTGAGATATAATTACATATCATAAAATTCACCAATATAAATGTCAATGATGTTTAGTAAATTTATCAAGTTGTATAGCCTTGATTACAGTCTAATTTTAGGACATTCCCATCACCCTCAAAAGACCCCTTTGTGCTGGTTTGTCATTGATCCATTCCTATGCCTTAGGCCCAGGCAACAATCTGTTTTCTGTCTCTTTAGATTTCCATATTATAGACATTTCATATAAATGGAACCAAATAGTATATGGTCTTTTCCACTGGCTTCTTTCACTTACCATAATTTTCTCAAGGTTCATCCTTGTTGTAGCACGTATCCGTACTTCATTTATTTTTATTGCCAAATAATATTCCATTGCATGGATAAACATATTTTGTTTATCCATCAATTGATAGACATTTGGGTTGTTTCCACCTTTTGAATATTGTGAATAGTGCCACTGTGAACCCTTGTGTACAAGTTTTTGTGTGGACATATGTTTTCATTTCTTCTGAGTTGATGGTATCCTATAGTCACTTTATGTTTAACTTAGTGAGAAACTGCCAGACTGTGTTCCATAGCAGGTGCACCATTTTACATTCCTACCAGCCATGTACGAGGGGTCCATTTTTTCCACATTGTCACCAGCACTTGTTACTGTCCTTTTATTGTTGTCATCCTCTTGGGTATGAAGTTGTATTTAATTGTGGTTTTGAATTGCATTTCTCTACTGCATACTGATGTGGAACATCTTTTCATGTGTTTAATTGGCCATTTATGTATCTTTAGAAAAACATCTTTTCAGATCCTTAGCCCATTGAATTATTTAGTTGTGAGAATTCTTTATATATTCTGGATAACAGTCCTTATGAGATATATGGTTTGCACATAATTTCTACCAGCCTTTTTTTCATTTTTTATTAAGGTATGATTGATATACACTCTTATGAAGGTTTCACATGAAAAAACAATGTGGTTACTACATTTACCCATATTATCAAGTCCCCACCCATACCCCAATGCAGTCACTGTCCATCAGTGCAGCGAGATGCCACAGATCCACTATGTGCCTTCTCTGTGCTACACTGTTCTCCCCGTGATCCCCCCAACCATGTGTACTAAACATATAATACCCCTCAATCCCCTTCTCCCTCTCCCCCCACCCGCCCTCCCCTTTGGTAACCACTAGTTCCTTCTTGGAATCTCTGAGTCTGCTGCTATTTTGTTCCTTCAGTTTTGCTTCATTGTTACACTCCACAAATGAAGTAAATCATTCGACATTTGTCTTTCTCTGCCTGGCTTATTTCACTGAGCATAATGTCCTCCAGCTCCATCCATGTTGTTGCAAATGGTAGGATTTGTTTCTTTGTTATGGCCAAATAGTATTCCATTGTGTATATGTGCCACATCTTTATTCATTCATCAACTGATAAGACACTTAGATTGCTTCCATATCTTGGCTATTGTAAATAGTGCAGTGATAAACATATGGGTGCCTATGTCTTTTTCAAATGGGGCTCCTGCATTCTTAGGGTAAATTCCTAGGAGTGGAATTCCTGGGTCAAATGGTATTTCTATTTTGAGTTTTTTGAGGAACCTCCATACTGCTTTCCATAAGGTGTAAGTTCTTTAAATATTTTGGATGTTAACCCCTTGTTGGATATGTCATTTACAAATATATTCTCCCATACTGTAGGACGCCTTTTAGTTCTGTTGATGGTGTCCTTTGCTGAACAGAAACTTTTTAGTTTGATGTAGTCCCATGAGTTCATTTTCGCTTTTGTTTCCCTTGCTCGAGGAGATGCGTTCAGGAAGAAGTTGCTCATGCTTATATTCAGGACATGTTTGCCTATGTTGTCTTATAAGAGTTTTATGGTTTCATGACATACATTCAAGTCTAATCCATTTCGAGTTTACTTTTGTGTATGGGGTTAGACAATAATCCAGTTTCATTCTCTTGCATGTAGCTGTCCAGTTTTGCAAGCACCATCTGTTGAAGAGGCTGTCATTTCCCCATTATATATCCATGGCTCCTTTATCATATATTAATTGACCATATATGGTTGGGTTTATATCAGGGCTCTCTGGTCTGTTCCATTAGTCTATGAGTCTGTTCTTGTGCCAGTACCAAATTGTCTTGATTACTGTGGCTTTGTAGTAGTGCTTGAAGTTGGGGAGCGTAATGCCCCCAGCTTTATTCTTTCTTCTCAGAATGGCTTTGGCTATTTGAGGTCTTTTATGGTTCCATATGAATTTTAGAATGATTTTCTCTAGTTCGTTGAAGAATGCTGTTGGTATTTTGATAGGAATTGCATTGAATGTATAGATTGCTTTAGGCACGATGGCCATTTTGACAATATTAATTCTTCCTATCCATGAGCATGGGATGAGTTTCCATTTATTGGTATCTTCTTTAATTTCTCTTAAGAGTGTCTTGTAGTTTTCAGAGTATAGGTCTTTCACTTCCTTGGTTAGGTTTATTCCTAGGTATTTTATTCTTTTTGATACAACTGTAAATGGAATTGTTTTCCTGATTTCTCTCTCTGCTAGTTCTTTGTTAGTGTATAGGAAAGCCACAGATTTCTGTGTATTAATTTTGTATCCTGCAACTTTGCTGGATTCAGATATTAGATCTAGTAGTTTTGGAGTGGATTCTTTAGGGATATCCATGTACAATATCATGTCATCTGCAAACAGGGACAGTTTAACTTCTTCCTTGTCAATCTGGATGCCTTTTATTTCTTTGTGTTGTTTGATTGCCGTGGCTAGGACCTCCAGTACTATCTTGAATAACAGTGGGGAGAGTGGGCATCCCTGTCTTGTTCCCGATCTCAGAGGAAAAGCTTTCAGCTTCTCATTGTTCAGCATGATGTTGGCTGTGGGTTTATCATATATGGCCTTTATTATCTTGAGGTACTTGCCCTCTATGACCATTTTGTTGAGAGTTTTTATCATGAATGGATGTTGAATTTTGTTGAATGCTTTTTCAGCGTCTATGGAGATGATCATATGGTTTTTGTCCTTCTTTTTGTTGATGTGGTGGATGATGATGGATTTTTGAATATTGTACCATCCTTGCATCCCTGGAATAAATCCTGCTTGATCATGATGGATGATCTTTTTGATGTACTTTTGAATTTGGTTTGCTAATATTTTGTTGAGTATTTTTGCACCTATGTTCATCAGGGATATTGGTGTGTAATTTTCTTTTTGTGTGGTGTCTTTACCTGGTTTTGATATTAGAGTGATGCTGGCCACATAGAATGAGTTTGGAAGTCCACCGTCATCTTCTACTCTTTGGAAAACTTTAAGGAGGATGGGCATTAGGTATTCATTAAATGTTTGATAAAATTCACCAGTGAAGCCATCCAGTCCAGGAGTTTTGTTCTTAGGTAGTTTTTTGATTACTAGTTAGATTTCGTTGCTGGTAATTGGTCTGTTCAGATTTTCTGTTACTTCCTTGGTTAGCCTTCGTAGGTTGTATTATTCTAGAAAGTTCTCCATTTCATCTAGGTTATCCAGTTTGTCAGCATGTCATTTTTCTTAGTATTCTCTAATAATTCTTTGTATTTCTGTGGTGTCTGTAGTGATTTTTCCTTTTTCTGTTCTGATTCTGTTTATGTCTGTAGACTCTCTTTTTTTCTTGATAAGTCTGGCTAGGGGTTTATCTATTTTGTTTATTTTCTCGAAGAACCAGCTCTTGCTTTCATTGATTCTTTTTATTGTTTTATTCTTCTCGATTTTATTTATTTCTGCTCTAATCTTTTTTATGTCCCTCCTACTACTGACTTTGGGTCTCATTTGTTCTTCTTTTTCTAGTTTCATTAATTGTGAGTTTAGACTGCTTATATGGGATTGTTCTTCTTTCTTGAGGTAGGCCTGTATTGCAGTATACTTTTCTCTTAGAACTGCCTTCACTGTGTCCAACAGATTTTGTGGTGTTGAATTATTGTTGTCATTTGTCTCCATACATTGCTTGATCTGTTTTTATTTGGTCATTGATACATTGGTTATTTAGGAGCATGTTGTGAAGCCTCCATGTGTTTGTGGGATTTTTCATTTTCTTTGCGTAATTTAGTCAAGTTTCATACTTTTGTGGTCAGAGAAACTGGTTGGTAGAATTTCAATCTTTTTGAATTTACTGGGGCTCTTTTTGTGGTCTAGTATATGATCTGTTCTTGAAAATTTTCCATGTGCACTTGAGAAGAATGTATGTTCTGCTGCTTTTGGGTGTAGAGTTCTGTAGATGTCTGTTAGGTTCATCTGTTCTAATGTGTTGTTCAGTGCTTCTGTGTCCTTACTTATTTTCTGTCTGGTTGATCTGTCCTTCAGAGTGAGTAGAGTGTTGAAGTCTCCTGAAATGAATGCATTGCATTCTATTTCCCCTTTTAATTCTGTTAGTATTTGTTTCACATATGTAGGTGCTCCTGTGTTGGGAGCATAGATATTTCTAACGGTTATATCTTCTTGTTGGATTGACCGCATTATCCTTATGTAATGTCCTTCTTTGTTTCTTGTGACTTTTTCTGTTTTGAAGTCTGTTTTGCCTGATACATGTACTGCAACTCCAGCTTTTTTCTTCCTATTAGTTGCATGAAATATCTTTTTCCATCCCTTCCCTTTTAGTTTGTGTATGTCTTTGGGTTTAAAGTGAGTCTCTTGTAGGCAGCATATATATGGGTCTTGTTTTTTAATCCATTTAGTGTCTCTGTGTCTTTTGATGGGTGCATTCAGTCCATTTACATTTAGGGTGATTATCGATAGTTATGTACTTACTGCAATTGCAGACTTTAGATTCGTGGTTACCAAAGGTTTAATGTTACCTTCCTTACTATCTAAGAGCCTAACTTAACTCACTTAATATGTTATTACAGACACAATCTAAAGGTTCTTTTCTTTTTCTCCTCCTTTTTTCCCTCCTCCATTCTTTGTATATTAGGTATCATATTCTGTATTCTTTGTCTATCCCGTGATTGACTTTGGGATAGGTAATTTAATTTTGCATTTGCTTAGTAATTAGCTGTTCTACTTTCTTTACTGTGGTTTTATTACTTCTGGTGACAGCTATTAAACCTTAGGAACACTTCCATCTATAGCAGTCCCTCCAAAATAGACTGTAGAGATGGTTTATGGGAGGTAAATTCTCTCAGCTTTCGCTTATCTGGAAATTGTTTAATCCCTCCTTCAGATTTAAATGATAATCTTGCCAGATAAAGCTCAAGGCCCTTCTACTTCATTGCATGAAATACATCATGCCACTCCCTTCTGACCTGTAAGCATTCTGCTGAGAGGTCTGATGTTAGCCTGATGGCCTTTCCTTTGTATATCATCTTATTTCTCTCTGTGGCTGCTTTTAGCAGAATGTCCTTATCCTTGATCTTTTTGATTTTAATTACTATATGTCTTGGTGTTGTCTTCCTTGTGTCCCTTGTGTTGGGAGATCTGTGGATCTCCATGGACTGAGAGACTATCTCCTTCCCTAGATTGGGGAATTTTTCAGCAATTACCTCCCCACAGACACTTTCTATCCCTTTCTCTCTCTTCTTCTTCTGCTACCCCTGTAATGCAAAAGTTGTTCAGTTTCAGTTGGTCACACGGTTCTCTCAATATTCATTCATTCTTAGAGGTCGTCTTTTCTCTCTGTGTCTCAGCTTCTTTGTATTTCTCTTCTCTAGTTTCTATTTCATTTATCGTCTCCACAATATCCAGTCTGCTTTTAATACCCTCTGTTGTGCTCTTCAATGATTGGATCTCTGACCTGAAGTCATTCCTGAGTTCTTGAATATCTTTCCATACCTCCATTAGCATGTTATTGATTTTTATTTTGAACTCCCTTTCAGGAAGAGTCATGAGGTCCATGTCATCTTTCTCAGAGGTTATATTAATTTTAGTCTGTACCAGGTTCCTTTGGCATTTCATATTTGTTTATGGCATCCTCTAGTGTCCAGAAACTCTACTCTCTGGAGCTGCTCTGCCCCTGAAGCAATGTCGAGCATCGCAGGGGAGTTTTATTGTTGTCTGGTGGGAGGAAAGAGCTGTTTCCTGCTTCCCGGCTGCTATGCCTGTGTCCACTGCCTGAACCAGTGGGCCAAGAACACAGGTATAAGTTTTTGTCCCAGAGCAGCTGGATATGGATCCCTGCTTTCCACAAGCAGCTGGAATCTCAGTCTCTCCAGGATATCTGCCTGTCTTAGCTTTCCAACCCTGTGATCACAAGAGTATCATGAAAGCACCATGAAATGTAGGTTTGTGCTCCCAGAGCAGGTCTCTGGAGTTAGGCATTCAGCAGTTCCAGGACTCCAGTCCCTCCCTGCTCTGTTTCTCTTCCTCCTGCTGGTGAGCTGGGGTGGGGGAAGGGCTTGGGTCCCGCCGGGCCACAGCTTTGGTATGTTACCCTGTTTCATGAGGTCTGCTCTTTTCTCCAGGTGTATGCAGTCTGGCGCAGCCCTCTTTCCTGTTGCTCTCTCAGGATTAGTTGTATTAGTTATATTTTCGTATTATATGTGGTTTTAGGAGGAAGCCCCTGTCTCACCTCTCATGCTGCCATCTCTAATCCACTGCCCTCTCCCAGGCTTTTTGCCTTTCATTTTCCTGATGGCATCCTTTGAAGCACAAAAGTTTAAAATTTTGATGAGGTCCAGCTTCTTAATTTTCTTTCAACACTTGTATTTTTGTTGTTGTATCTGGGAAATCATTGTTTAACCCAGTCATTAGATTTACTCCAGTGTTTTTTTTCTAAGATTTTTATAGTTTTAGCTCTTACATTCAGATCTGTGATCCACTTTGAGTTCATTTCTTGTATGATGTGAGCCATAGAGGTCCAACGTCATTCTTTTGTACATGGATATCTAGTTTTCCCAGCACCTTTTGTTGAAAGTCTTCTATTCCCCATGAATAGTTTTTGCCTTTTTATTGAAAATCAGTTGACCGTAAATGTTAAGGTTTACTTCTAGACTCTCAATTCTATTTCATTAATTTATGTATCTTATCTTAATTCTGTTCATTTCTAATTTAATTCTTTTGTAGTAGGAGAGCATAGTTTGGTTTCATTCCTTTTAAATGTATTGAGAATTAGTTTATTGCATAGTGTGTGAACTGTTCTGGAGATTTTTCCATGTGCCCTTGAAGAGAATGTGTATTTTGCTCTTGTTGGGAGTTCTACAGATGGCAGTTCAATCAAATTGGTTGACAGTATTGGCCATGTTTTCTAGATTCTTGCTGGTTTTGTGCCTAGTTTTTCTCTCCGTTACTGACTGGGGTATTAAAATCTTCTGTTATTATTGAATTGTTTCTGTCCCTTTTGTCAGTTTATTTTAATGTATTTTGAGGGTTATGTCATTAGATGTGTAAATGTTTATAATGTGTAGATGTGTATAATTGTCATATTGTCCTGATGAATTAATCTTTTCATACTTGTAAAATGTTCCTTTTTATCTCTAGAGACATTTTCTGTCTTAGGGTTGGTTGGTAAAAGACTGAGAGAACACTCCTTTCCCCATCCCTCTAATTTCTTGCTTCTTACACTATAGTTTGGGAAATCAGGTGACCAGATATGTTAGAATTATTGTATCAAATCAGTGCTATTTCTCCCTCTGTTTTTATATAAGGGTTCAGAGTAAGATTTCATTTTAAAAAAAGAGGTTCTGCAGTTAAATTTTTTCAAGGCTTTTTCCAACTTAAATTCTCTGATTTCATCTATTTTTGTCTGCTTAGAAGTCCTTTTGTCTTACTTATGGATCTCTGTTGTTGAGGGTTCTGGATAAGTGAACTTTAGTTAAGTGAAGTGAATAATATTCTTACTTAACAATATCTCACCTAAAATGTTAACATTTGGGGAATGTGAGTGAAGTCTATTCTATATTCTTTGTTAATTTTTGCAGTTTTTTCCCCCAAGTCTAAAATTATGTCAAAATAAGGTAATGAAAAAATCTCCATGTAAGTGAGGTGTTGTCAGTTACTTTTCCCCACTTTTAGGCAGTAGTAGTCTTATTTAAGTGGCTTTCAAAGTACATTGATTGGCAGTGCAACCCCATAAAGCACATCATGAGCCTTAATTTAATTCCTAGCTCTGGTATTAACACAGCTGTGTCCTACCAGTGTCATCTGTTAGGCAAATTTCTGGGAGCTATCATAGACTATTCCTTTTTCCTTACAACCATAGTTATTCAGGAAGTAAATCTTGCATTTAGTACTTCCTTAATGTATCTTGAATCTATCCTTCTTAACACTATTTTCATTCAACCGTTAGCATCTCTGTCCCAGATCATTGCAGGAGCTCTCTTAACTGGTCTCCTTGTTTTACACAGTATGACATAGAAATCCTATCTGCCTGTTCCCATCTGCCTCCTTCTAATATGTGTGTAACTTGTTCACGGTAGCACTCATACACCTACTCAGTGCTGTTTCATGACTTTGCTTCTGATTTTTCCTCTGGTTGGATCAGCTGCTTTTCTTTCTGCAAGACTCAGTTCAGGCATCTTTCCCAGGAAACCTTACTTAGAAGGCTCAACTTCATTCTTTTGCATATAGATATCCAGTTGTCCCAGTAGCATTTGTTGAAAAGACTCTTCTTTCCCCATGAAATTGTCTTGGCACCCTTGTGGAAAATCAATCAACCATAAATATGTGGGTTTATTTCTAGGCTATTTTTATTCCATTTACCTACACATCTATCCTTATGCCAGTACCACACTGTCTTAATACTGTAGCATTGTAGTAGGATTTAAAATTGGGAAGGGTGAGTCCTCTAATTTTGTTCTATTTCAAGATTGTTTTGGCTTTGGCTACTTTGGATCCCTTGAAGTCCTATATAAATTTAAGATCATCTTGTTAATTTCTGTAAAGAAACCAGCTGGTATTTTGTTAGGAATTGTACTGAATATATAGAAAAGTTTGGGGTATTTCTCCCCATTTTGTTTGTTTTAGTCCAGGATTATTTTTATTCAGTTTTGCAAATTTGGTATTTCTGTGTATTTTTGGTTTGACGATGAATTGTACCTTCTAAAGCACTAACATAATGACACATTTAGAGGCTTAACTTTGTGATGCGTGTTTCTGGTGAGGAGAGTTTTCTTATTGGTGGCTTGACTGTTTATTTGAAAAACTTTTTTTCCTTATTATGTTCCATATATTTCCACATATTCATTGTGGAAAGTTTTAGAAAGTACAGAAAAGCAGAAAGAAGAGGCCATAATTCCACCTTTCAGAGTTAATGTTGTATGTGGGGGGTGTGTGTGTGTATGGAAGCTTATTGTATATATTTCTTTTTTGATTTAGCCACCTAATATATTGTGAATGTCTTTTCATCATGCTACAAACTACAGTATTTTTTAATGCTGTATCTGATCTCATTTTGGCATATTTAATTAAACCCCCATAGGCTTATGTTTAGTTACAGTTTTTCCAAATTATATGTGCTATAATGCATATTATAGTTAAATATTGCACAGATTCTTGACAGTTTTCTAATTGAACTTCCTGTAAGTGGAATTGCTGGTTAAAGAGGATGCATATTTTTAAATCTTTCTTGCCATTTTTTTAAGTATAGTTATTTGGCAGTAGTTGCTTTCTGTTAAAATGTGAAGGCAAGCTCATGGACAAGTATTTGTATAATTCAAAACCAGCATTGGATGTTCATAACAGTATTATTTACAACAGTTAAAAGGTGGAAACAACCCAATCTATTGAGCAGATGAATGGATAAACAAAATGTGGTGTATATATATATATATACAATGGAATATTGTTTAGCTTTAAAAGAGGAATGAAATTCTGATACATGCTACAACATCAATAAACCTTGATAAAACATTATGTCAAGTGAAATAAGCCAGGCACAAAAGGACAAATATTGTATTATTCCACTTATATGAAGTCCCTAGAATAAGCAAATTCTTAACAAAAAGTGGAACAGAGTTTACCAGGAGCTGGGGAGCTGGGGAGTTAGTATTTAATGAATACAGAATTTCAGTTTGGAATGATGAAAAAGTTCAGGAAATGGATAATGGTGATGGTTGCACAATATTGTGAATGTACTTAATGCCACTGAATTATACACTTAAAAATGGTTAAAATGGTAGATTTGAAGTTAAGCATATTTTACCACAATAAAAGAACTACTCTTGGATTAATTCCAGAATTTTCGACAAAAACCACCTGCTGAGAAATTATGTGATTGTTTTACTTATTGCATGTGTTGTAGCTAAGTGAACTCAGGGTTTGGATACTTGTTTTAAATATGATGGATTGATAAATGGGGCTGAAAATTAGGTTCCTAACCAATATTCATGCAATATGAATACTTATTGAGCTATATGCCAAGTAGTCTGCTAGGTACTGAAGACTTGAGTCGTAAACAAGATAAGACAGTCTCTGGAGTCTGCTGGTTGCTAAGAGTGGGCAGGAAAAAGACCAAACTTCTTGTTAATAAGAAAGGGATTAAATAATCAGGTGACTTGTTTTCTCCTTAACAATTTCCTTTGTGGGATGGTTTTAAAATATCCTTTTTTCCCCCTTCAGGTTGCTATGGAGATGACCATATGAAAGGAAGTCCATTCTTATAATTCTGATACCTGAGATGTATCTGGACTAAACAGTGGAACAGAAAAAATTTTAGTGCCAACCTTAATAACAATGGCTACTGATTCAGGGGGGCCAGCTAGCACAGAAGATTCTGAGAAACCTGATGGAGTTTCATTGAAAGACAGAGTTCCTCAGGATGCAGCAACTTTAACAGTGGAAGCTAGACTAAAAGAAAAAAACAGTACCTTCTCTGCTTGTGGAGAAACTATAGAAAGGAAGAGATTCTTCCGAAAGAGTGTAGAGATGATGGAAGATGACAAAGCTGCTGAATCTTCCTCCAAAGATGAGAGAATGAAGACTGCACCAAATATTCCAAGAGTAGAAAATCTTCCTACAAATGTGCTAAGAGGTGGTCAAGAAGTTAAATATGAACAGTGTTCAAAGGCAACGTCAGAATCATCAAAAGATTGTTTCAAGGAGAAATATGAAAAGGAAATGGAAGAAGAAGCAGAAATGAAGGCTGTAGCTACTTCTCCTAGTGGCAGATTCCTGAAATTCGACATAGAGCTGGGAAGAGGAGCATTTAAAACAGTATATAAAGGACTGGACACTGAAACTTGGGTTGAGGTTGCCTGGTGTGAGCTACAGGTAGGGATATAATCTTCTTGGTTTTAATAGATTCCAGTTTTAGCTGGCCTGGCCTTCTGAGTGATCCAGGATTAAAATATGTCATGGATTAAAATAAAATGAAGGATTTGTCCCCCACCTCCTTGAAATTATGCTCCTTTTCCTAGATTCTCTTAGGAGCTCATGCCAACTTTTTTTCCTCCTATTGTTTTCCCCTTTAGTTTGAAGAGGAAAAAGTCTATCATGGCTTTCTTTGGGAAAATGCTTTTAATTTGTTAACCTTAAGAAATTCTCAAAACGCTTAATGTCTCATTTTGAAAACTTAGTAAATATATGCCTTATGAGTTGATTGTTATACTAAATACTTGAGAGTGTTGATGCTAGGAACATAGGAACATAGTGTGATACCACCCTTTTCTCTTTTTCTTTTGAACAAATTTTTTTGGGTTCTTATGGTGTTCTTCAAAGCAGGAAATGTTTTTCCTGATTCTTTGGGTGTTCTATTAATATAAACCCCTCCATGCCTTTAAATTTAGTTTACCTCAAAGATTCTGGAAGAAATAATCACCAGAATCTGCTGAGGTTAGTCACCTGGGATGTTTGTAGAAAGGAGAAATGAAAGCAATAGGACAGTGATTAAATTACCTAGGTATTTTGGTTCCTTAATAAATGTTTATTGTGGTACTTTTAACTAATGAAGGACTAAATGGGGATAGAATATCATAGAAGGGGTTATAATAAGAATAGTTTCAGTGGATGTAGGTCAAATATAAGGAAAATTTGTGACCTCAGTCTGCTCTGGAAATGGCCAGTGTTCACACGAGATATTTAAAATTAAGATCAAATAAAGCCAGTCGCTAAGTACAAGTGTTTTGTTGTTGGTGTTCAGATTCCAGTGGTCTCTGTGTAGGGTGTGTGTGTGTATATACCATGGTTTCACCCATTTTGAATTTACTGTAGGTTGCCATTTAGATGGGTTGAAATTTAGTCCAGGTCCCTGCATTTCTAGGAAGCTTTTTGTTTAAAGCCTTGGTTTCCAAATTTTTCTGTCTGTAAGGATCAGTGGTTGCTTCATATGCAGATTATGGAGCCTATTGTTAGAGATGGGGATTTAGTTAAGCCTGGGGTGGGATGCAAGACTGCAATTTCAAAAAGCTTTCAAAGTGCTTTGAATATAGGAAGTCCTTTGTTGACTATTTGGAATGCAAGTTCCCTAGTAGTCAAGCCATTCTAGTAGTTCTTGAAAGGTGTGTACAATTATGGGATTTGCTTGGTTTTCTTCTCACCATTTTTTTACTATCTAAGAATTTTATAAGGTCTACATCATAGCAGAAATATTAGATAGTGTAAGCAAACAAACATCAAAAACTTCCTGAAATTTTACAACTTTGAGGGTGTGTTAAACATGTTAGTATATATTTTCCTGGACTCTTTCTTTTGCAGAAATACATATAAGACTGTATGTTTTTCCCACACAAAATGGAATCACACTGTAAAATTTTTCAAAACCTTTTTTTTAACTTATGAACATCTTTTCATTACTGATAATTGTACATTTGTATCATTATTTTTAATAGATGCCCATATAAGTCATTTAATCAGGCCTTTATTGTTGGACATCTAGATTTTCTCCAATATTTCACTATTATAACTGTGGTTTTGATCAACATCCTTGTATATATATTGAAAATTATGTAAATTTTTATTTCATCTCTGCATTGTGACATCAGTAGCACTCATCTTTTAGTGACATCTGTATGTAAGTGACAGAAATAATTTCCACTCACTTGGTAGTAGGATACATAGTAACGATATGTCAGGTATTTTGCAAATTGTCTGCTTAGCTGTCCTAAAGCATGTTTAGGTAAAACTTGAAGAAAATACTCTATGGTAGGAACTGCCTAGGAGAATGCCTTCTATTATTCACCTGTGGAAAGATTGAAAGACCCCATAAGGGCTCACTACTCAAACTTGGTCCCTGGAGCAGCAGCATGGACATCACTTTGGAGCTTATTTGTTCCTAGGCCTCATGCCAGACCTTCTGAATCAGAATCTTTCTCCTACTAACATCTACAGGTGATTTGTATGTACAGTAGAGTTTGAAAAGCACTGAAATATATAGGACTAGTACCAAGAGGTAGCTGAGTCAGAGGAGGAATTCCCTTAATACACCAACATGAGCTTTGTATTATATCATATAAACTGATTCCTGGCATCTACTCCAGACTTTCCAAATCTGAACCTCCAGGAGATAAGACCCAGGGACTTATTTTTTAAAAGTTCCCCAGGTGGTTATATACATAGATTCAGATGTCTCCCATGTACAACAAATATTATACATATATAAAAGTATATTTCAGTTAACACAGAGAACAGTTGCAATTATCTATTCTGAAAGGAATTTCAGAATTAGTGGACATAGTTGATGCAATTTTTGTACCACTTCCTTTTCTCCATATTTGGAATAAAGAAAAACTAACTTATTTAAAATCCCAGAAGGATAAGGTTATCATCTTGTAATTACTTTCCTTTGAGTACTATGCCATTAGTCATGTACAATTTCTCATATTTGTCCATGGTATTACTTCTTTATTACATAATTAAATTTTATAGAAAAACCTCTCAGGAGTAGTTAAAATGTTTAAATTATTCTAAATTCATTTCCAATTTAAAAAAAAAATATTTTGTATTTTGCAATAGTCTTTTAATTTTGTTACTTATTTTTCATGACTCATTATGTACTTTTTAATGAATGTCTTTTATTTTTTATTTATTTCTTTTTTGAGAGGGCATCTCTCATATTTATTGATCAAATGGTTGTTAACAACAATAAAATTCTGTATAGGGGAGTCAATGCTCAATGCACAATCATTAATCCACCCCAAGCCTAATTTTCATCAGTCTCCAATCTTATGAAGCATAACGAACAAGTTCTTACATGGTGAACAAATTCTTACATAGTGAATAAGTTCTTACATGGTGAACAGTACAAGGGCAGTCATCACAGAAACTTTCAGTTTTGATCACGCATTATGAACTATAAACAATCAGGTCAAATATGAATATTCGTTTGATATTTATACTTGATTTATATGTGGATCCCACATTTCTCCCTTTATTATTATTATTATTATTATTATTATTTTTTTTTTAATAAAATGCTGAAGTGGTAGGTAGATGCAAGATAAAGGTAGAAAACATAGTTTAGTGTTGTAAGAGAGCAAATGTAGATGACCAGGTGTGTGCCTGTAGACAATGTGTTAATCCAAGCTAGAGAAGGGCAATAAAACATCCCCGGATGCAGAATATTTCTCTCAAAACAGGGGGGCTGAGGTTCTAAGCCTCACCACTGTTGATCACCAATTTCTCACCTGATGGCCCCCCTGCGACTGTGCCTGTCTTACTTAGGTTGTTCCTCCCTTGAGGAATCTTACCCGTGTCATCTTCCGGGGCCATACAGGGAAATGTAAAGTTGGTAAGTGAGAGAGAGGTCATATTGTTTGAAAAGTTTAGCTTTTTACTTCCTTGCAGATTTATGCCCTGTGGCTTCTATGACCAGCATTTGTCTTGAAGTATCTTTACCACTTAGAGGAATTATGATACTCAGTAAATTCGATATGAGGCACGAATTCTATTTAAGAGTTGTAATTAGGAAGGAAGAAGAAAAGATATAGAAGTAGAAGGCAGAAGAAAACATGGGAAGATTGATTATTTCTTTGACATATCTTCTTGTAGAGTAACTTAAGCATGTATAGGTTTTAAACTACTAATTAAATTGCGCACACACATTAACATAATAGGAATACAGTTACATAACCATAGCAGATCTACAATTACCAGCCATATCCAGTGAAACCATGAAAACCAGTTAGGCATCCCAGGCATTTGTGAAAATTTATCTATAATATCATGGATATTGTCCAACTGTACTTGAACAGTCTGAGAGAAATCAGACAAATTAAAACAACCCATTCCTGGGAACTGTTCACATCCCATATGTTCTTTTAACAGTAGATAGTCTGTAGTTGTAAGATTTTGGAGCGCTACAACTTCCACTTCTCCTAATTCTTGGCTGAGTTCCAACAGTATAGATCCAGTCAAACTTGTTGTTTTACTGTATGCACAGGCCAGCTTAGATGTCTCCTTCTTCATTCCCATGGCAAGTCCAGGAACCGGTGGGATGAATGCAGCTACAGCTGTAGCAGCGCCTGTATCTTTGTTGAGGTTTTTTGATGATCATCTTCTGGTATGAGTCTTCCAGAGAGTACTGATGTTGGAAGTTCTTCTTCATATCATATCTTAGTTCATTTTCTGGGTAGCCAAATTAGGCTTTGATCCTCTGTATAAACACAAACAGACCCTTTGCCCACACTTTGATATGCCTTTTATACCATTGTGTAGAACTCATTGGAGGTCACCACACAGGAACTGCTTTTTTTTTTTTTTAAGAGAAAGCAATATTATCAGAAAAATGTACCTCCATAGCCGATCATCTGACACCCTTTAAGTGATCAAAATGAAGGATATTTAAAGCATGCATTAATCGTTGATTTACAGTTAGTTTTAACCTATCAGGTAGTAATCCCCCTTTTCTTTCTTTCTTTTTTTTTTTGTTATCATTAATCTACACTTACATGAAGAATATTATGTTTACTAGGCTCTCATCTATACCAGGTCCCCCTATAAACCCCTTTACAATCACTGTCCATCAGCATCGCAAAAAGTGGTAGAATCACTACTTGTCTTCCCTGGGTTGTACAGCCCTCCCCTTTCTCCCACCCCCCATTATGCATGCTAATCTTAATACCCCCCTTCTTCTCCCCCACTTAACCCTCCCTACCCACCCATCCTCCCCAGTCCCTTTCCCTTTGGTACCTGTTAGTCTATTCTTGGGTTCTGTGATTCCACTGCTGTGTTGTTCCTTCAGTGTATCCTTTGTTCTTATACTCCACAGATGAGTGAAATCATTTGGTATTTGTCTTTCTCTGCTTGGCTTGTTTCACTGAGCATAATACCCTCCAGGTCTATCCATGTTGCTGCAAAATGGTAGGATTTGCCCTCTTCTTATGGCTGAGTAGTATTCCATTGTGTATATGTACCACATCTTCTTTATCCATTCATCTATCGATGGACATTTAGGTTGCTTCCAATTCTTGGCTATTGTAAATAGTGCTGTGATAAACATAGGGGTGCATCTGTCTTTCTCAAACTTGATTGCTGCGTTCTTAGGTGAAATTCCTAGGAGTGGAATTCCTGGGTCAAATGGTAGGTCTGTTTTGAGCATTTTGATGCACCTCCATACTGCTTTCCACAATGGTTGAACTAATTTACATTCCCACCAGCAGTGTAGGAGGGTTCCCCTTTCTCCACAGCCTCGCCAACATTTGTTGTTGTTTGTCTTTTGGATGGCAGCTATCCTTACTGGTGTGAGGTGATACCTCATTGTAGTTTTAATTTGCATTTCTCTGATAATTACCGATGTGGAGCATCTTTTCATGTGTCTCTTGGCCATCTGTATTTCTTTTTTGGAGAACTGTCTGTTCAGTTCCTCTGCCCATTTTTTAATTGGGTTATTTGTTTTTTGTTTGTTGAGGTGTGTGAGCTCTTTATATATTCTGGACGTCAAGCCTTTATCGGATCTGTCATTTTCAAATATATTCTCCCATACTGTAGGGTTCCTTTTTGTTCTATTGATGGTGTCTTTCGCTGTACAGAAGCTTTTCAGCTTAATGTAGTCCCACTTGCTCATTTTTGCTGTTGTTTTCCTTGCCCGGGGAGATATGTTCAAGAAGAGATCACTCATGTTTATGTCTAAGAGGTTTTTGCCTATGTTTTTTTCCAAGAGTTTGATGGTTTCATGACTTACATTCAGGTCTTTGATCCATTTTGAGTTTACCTTTGTATATGGGGTTAGACAATGGTCCAGTTTCATTCTCCTACATGTGGCTGTCCAGTTTTGCCAGCACCATCTGTTGAAGAGACTGTCATTTTGCCATTGTATGTCCATGGCTCCTTTATTAAATATTAATTGACCATATATGTTTGGGTTAATTTCTGGAGTCTCTAATCTGTTCCACTGGTCTGTGGCTCTGTTCTTGTGCCAGTACCAAATTATCTTGATTACTATGGCTTTGTAGTAGAGCTTGAAGTTGAGGAGTGAGATCCCCCCTACTTTATTCTTCTTTCTCAGGATTGCTTTGGCTATTCGGGGTCTTTGGTGTTTCCATATGAATTTTTGAATTATTTGTTCCAATTCATTGAAGAATGTTGCTGGTAATTTGAGAGGGATTGCATCAAATCTGTATATTGCTTTGGGCAGGATGGCCATTTTGACGATATTAATTCTTCCTAGCCATGAGCATGGGATGAGTTTCCATTTATTAGTGTCCCCTTTAATTTCTCTTAAGAGTGACTTGTAGTTTTCAGAGTATAAGTCTTTCACTTCTTTGGTTAGGTTTATTCCTAGGTATTTTATTCTTTTTGATGCAATGGTGAATGGAATTGTTTTCCTGATTTCTCTTTCTATTGATTCATTGTTAGTGTATAGGAAAGCTACAGATTTCTGTGTGTTAATTTTGTATCCTGCAACTTTGCTGTATTCCGATATCAGTTCTAGTAGTTTTGGAGTGGAGTCTTTAGGGTTTTTTATGTACAGTATCATATCATCTGCAAATAGTGACAGTTTAACTTCTTCTTTACCAATCTGGATTCCTTCTATTTCTTTGTTTTGTCTGATTGCCATGGCTAGGACCTCCAGTACTATGTTAAATAACAGTGTGGAGAGTGGGCATCCCTGTCTGGTTCCCGATCTCAGAGGAAATGCTTTCAGCTTCTCGCTGTTCAGTATAATGCTGGCTGTGGGTTTATCATATATGGCCTTTATTATGTTGAGGTACTTGCCCTCTATACCAATTTTGCTGAGAGTTTTTATCATGAATGGATGTTGAATTTTGTCAAATGCTTTTTCAGCATCTATGGAGATGATCATGTGGTTTTTGTCTTTCTTTTTGTTGATGTGGTGGATGATGTTGATGCATTTTCGAATGTTGTACCATCCTTGCATCCCTGGGATGAACCCCACTTGGTCTTGGTGTATGATCCTTTTGATATACTGTTGAATTCTGTTTGCTAATATTTTCTTGAGTATTTTTGCATCTACATTCATCAGGGATATTGGTCTGTAATTTTCTTTTTTGGTGGGGTCTTTGCCTGGTTTTGGTATTAGGGTGATGTTGGCCTCATAGAATGAGTTTGGGAGTATTCCCTCTTCTTCTATTTTGTGGAACACTTTAAGGAGAATGGGTATTATGTCTTCTCTGTGTGTCTGATAAAATTCCGAGGTAAATCCGTCCGGCCCCGGGGTTTTGTTCTTGGGTAGTTTTTTGATTACTGTTTCAATTTCTTTGCTCGTAATTGGTTTGTTTAACTTTTGTGTTTCTTCCTTGGTCAGTCTTGGGAGGTTGTATTTTTGTAGGAAGTTGTCCATTTCTTCTAGGTTTTCCAGCTTGTTGGCATATAGGTTTTCATAGTAGTCTTTAATAATTCTTTGTATTTCTGTGGAGTCTGTCGTGATTTTTCCATTCTCATTTCTGATTATGTTGATTTGTGTTGACTCTCTTTTTCTCTTAATAAGTTGGGCTAGAGGCTTATCTATTTTGTTTATTTTCTCAAAGAACCAGCTCTTGGTTTCGTTGATTTTTGCTATTGTTTTATTCTTCTCAATTTTGTTTATTTCTTCTCTGATCTTTATTATGTCCCTCCTTCTGCTGACTTTAGGCCTCATTTGTTCTTCTTTTTCCAGTTTTAATAATTGTGATGTTAGACTATTCATTTGGGATTGTTCTTCCTTCTTCAAGTGTGCCTGGATCGCTATATACTTTCCTCTTAAGACTGCTTTCGCTGCATCCCACAGAAGTTGGGGCTTAGTGTTGTTGTTGTCATTTGTTTCTATATATTCCTTGATCTCTATTTTGATTTGTTCATTGATCCATTGATTATTTAGTAGCATGTTGTTAAGCCTCCATGTGTTTGTGAGCCTTTTTGTTTTCTTTGTAGAATTTATTTCTACTTTCATACCTTTGTGGTCTGAAAAATTGGTTGGTAGAATTTCAATATTTTGAAATTTACTGAGGCTCTTTTTGTGAGCTAGTATGTGGTCTATTCTGGAGAATGTTCCATGTGCACTTGAGAAGAATGTATATCCTGTTGCTTTTGGATGTAGAGTTCTATAGATGTCTATTAGGTCCATCTGTTCTAGTGTGTTGTTCAGTGCCTGTGTGTCTTTACTTATTTTCTGCCCGGTGGATCTATCCTTTGGGGTGAGTGGTGTGTTGAAGTCTCCTACAATGAATGCATTGCAGTCTATTTCCCTCTTTAGTTCTGTTAGTATTTGCTTCACATATGCTGGTGCTCCTGTATTGGGTGCATATATATTTCGAATGGTTATATCTTTTTGTTGGACTGAGCCCTTTATCATTATGTAGTATCCTTCTTTATCTCTTGTTACTTTCCTTGTTTTGAAGTCTATTTTGTCTGATATTAGTACTGCAACCCCTGCTTTCTTCTCACTGTTGTTTGCCTGAAATATGTTTTTCCATCCCTTGACTTTTAGTCTATGCTTATCTTTGGGTTTAAGGTGAGTTTCTTGTAAGCAGCATATAGATGGGTCTTGCTTTTTTATCCATTCTATTACTCTATGTCTTTTGATTGGTGCATTAAGTCCATTTACATTTAGGGTGACTATTGAGAGACATGTACTTATCGCCATTGCAGGCTTTAGATTCGTGGTTACCAAAGGTTCAAGGTTAGCTTCTTTAGTATCTTACTGCCTAACTTAGCTCGCTTATTGAGCTGTTATATACACTGTCTGGAGATTCTTTTCTTCTCTCCCTTCTTATTCCTCCTCCTCCATTCTTCATATGTTGTGTGTTTTGTTCTGTGCTCTTTTTAGGGGTGCTCCCATCTAGAGCAGTCCCTGTAGGATGCCCTGTAGAGGTGGTTTGTGGGAAGCAAATTCCCTCAGCTTTTGCTTGTCTGGGAATTGTTTAATCCCGCCATCATTTAAATGATAGTCGTGGTGGATACAGTATCCTTGGTTCAAGGCCCTTCTGTTTCATTGCATTAAGTATATCATGCCATTCTCTTCTGGCCTGTAGGGTTTCTGTCGAGAAGTCTGATGTTAGCCTGATGGGTTTTCCTTTATAGGTGACCTTTTTCTCTCTAGCTGCCTTTAAAACTCTTTCCTTGTCCTTGATCCTTGCAATTTTAATTACTATGTGTCTTGGTGTTGTCCTCCTTGGATCCTGTCTGTTGGGAGTTCTGTATAATTCCATGGTCTGTTCGATTATTTCCTCCCCCAGTTTGGGGAAGTTTTCAGCAATTATTTCTTCAAAGAGACTTTCTATCCCTTTTCCTCTTTCTTCCTCTTCTGGTATCCCTATAATACGAATGTTATTCCTTTTGTATTGGTCACATATTTCTCTTAGTGTTGTTTCATTCCTGCATATCCTTTTATCTCTCTCTATATCAGCTTCTATACGTTCCTGTTCCCTGGCTTCTATTCCTTCAATGGCGTCTTGCATCTTATCCATTCTGCTTATAAATCCTTCCAGGGATTGTTTCACTTCTGTGATCTCCTTCCTGACACCTGTGATCTCCTTCCGGACTTCATCCCACTGCTCTTGCATTTTTCTCTGCATCTCATCCCACTGCTCTTGCATTTTTCTCTGCATCTCATTCCATTGCTCTTGCATTTTTCTCTGCATCTCCGTCAGCATGTTCATGACTTTTATTTTGAATTCTTTTTCAGGAGGACTGGTTAGGTCTGTCTCCTTCTCAGGTGTTGTCTCTGTGATCTTTGTCTGCCTGTAGTTTTGCCTTTTCATGGTGATAGAGATAGTTTGCAGATCTGGTACAAGTGACCGCTGGAAGAGCTTCCCTTCTTGTTGGTTTGCGGCCTTCTCCTGGGAGAATAGCGACCTCTAGTGGCTTGTGCTGAGCAGCTGTGCGCAGACAGGGCTTCTGCTTCCTGCCCAGTAGCTTTGGGGTTTATCTCCACTGTTGCTGTGGGCTTGGCCTGGCTGGGGCTGTTCCTCCAAAATGGTGGAGCCCCGTTGGAGGGGGAGCGGCCGGGAGGCTATTTATCTCCAAAAGGGGCCTCTGTGCTCCCTGCTGCCCAGGGGGTTAGAGTGCCCAGAGATCCCCAGATTCCCTGCCTCTGGTCTAAGTGACCTGTCCTGCCCCTTTAATCCTTCCAAAAAGCAGTCTCCAAACCAAAACAACATCTGCAACAATGAGAGAGGGAACAGAAAGGAAAAAAAAAAGGAAAAAACACGCGATTTTTTTTTTTTTTTTTTTTTGTCCTCAGGTGCCGGTCCCAGGCAGCCGCTCACTGGTCCTGCTGCCCTGTCTCCCTAGCACCAGGGTCACTGTCCTTTCAAGGCTTCCAAAAAGCACCCACCCACCGGTCCCGCAGGGAAGGAACACTCGATATTCTTTGTAATCAGGCGCTGGTCCCAGGCACCCGCTCACCAGTCCCGCCGCCCTGCCTCCCTAGCACCGGGGTCCCTGTCCCTTTAAGGCTTCCAAAAAGCACTCGCCAAAAAGAGAGAAAAAAAGGGGAAAAACGCGCGATTTCCTCCATCCTCAGGTGCCGGTCTCAGGCACCCGCCCACCAGTCCCACAGGGAAAAACGCGCGATATTCTTTGTCCTCAGGCACCGGTCCCAGGCACCCGCTCACCAGTCCCGCCGCCCTGCCTCCCTAGCACCGGGGTCCGTGTCCCTTTTAGGCTTCCAAAAAGCACTCGCAAAAAAGAGAAAAAAAAAAGGGGAAAAACGCGCGATTTCCTCTGTCCTCAAGTGCCGGTCTCAGGCACCCGCCCCCCGGTCCCGCAGGGAAAAACGTGGGATATTCTTTGTCCTCAGGCGCCGGTCCCGGGCACCCGCTCACCAGTCCCGCCACCCTGCCTCCATAGCACCGGGGTCCCTGTCCCTTTAAGGCTTCCAAAAAGCGCTCGCCAAAAAGAGAAAAAAAAGGGGGGAAAACGCGTGATTTCCTCCGTCTTCAAGCTCTGGTCTCAGGCACCTGCCCGCCGGTCCCGCAGGGAGAAACAAGGGATATTCTTTGTCCTCAGGCGCCGGTCCCAGGCACCTGCTCACCGGTCCCGCCACCCTGCCTCCCGAGCAAAGGGGGCCCGTCCCTTTAAGGCTTCCATAAAGCACTTGCCAAAAAAAAAAACCGCTCCGGTTTCTTTCCACCCGCCAGGAGCCAGGGGGAGGGGCGCTCGGGTCCCGCTGGGCCGGGGCTTGTATCTTACCCCCTTTGCAAGGCGCTGGGTTCTTGCAGGTGTGGATGTGGTCTGGATGTTGTCCTGTGTCCTGTGGTCTCTATTTTAGGAAGATTTTTCTTTGGTATATTTTCATAGCTCTATGTGTTTTTGGGAGGAGATTTCCACTGCTCTACTCACACCGCCATCCTAGCTCCGCCCTGTATTTCTTTTTTAGAGAAATGTCTGTTCAGTTCCTCTGCCCATTTTTTAATTGGGTTATTTGTTTTTTTTGTTTGTTGAGGCGTGTGAGCTCTTTATATATTCTGGACGTCAAGCCTTTATCGGATCTGTCATTTTCAAATATATTCTCCCATACTGTAGGGTTCCTTTTTGTTCTATTGATCGTGTCTTTCGCTGTAGAGAAGCTTTTCAGCTTAATGTAGTCCCACTTGCTCATTTTTGCTGTTGTTTTCCTTGCCCGGGGAGATATGTTCAAGAAGAGGTCACTCATGTTTATGTCTAAGAGGTTTTTGCCTATGTTTTTTTCCAAGAGTTTAATGGTTTCATGACTTACATTCAGGTCTTTGAACCATTTTGAGTTTACCTTTGTATATGGGGTTAGACAATGGTCCAGTTTCATTCTCCTACATGTAGCTGTCCAGTTTTGCCAGCACCATCTTTTGAAGAGACTGTCATTTTGCCATTGTATGTCCATGGCTCCTTTATCATATATTAATTGGCGATACATGCTTGGGTTAGTATCTGGAGTCTCTAATCTGTTCCACTGGTCTGTGGCTCTGTTCTTGTGCCACTACCAAATTGTCTTGATTACTATGGCTTTGTAGTAGAGCTTGAAGTTGGGGAGTGAGATCCCCCCTACTTTATTCTTCTTTTTCAGGGTTGCTTTGGCTATTTGGGGTCCTTCGTGTTTCCATATGAATTTTTGAATTATTTGTTCCAATTCATTGAAGAATGTTGCTGGTAATTTGAGAGGGATTGTATCAAATCTGTATATTGCTTTGGGCAGGATGGCCATTTTGACGATATTAATTCTTCCTAGCCATGAGCATGGGATGAGTTTCCATTTGTTAGTGTCCACTTTATTTTCTCTTAAGAGTGACTTGTAGTTTTCAGAGTATAAGTCTTTCACTTCTTTGGTTAGGTTTATTTCCTAGGTATTTTATTCTTTTTGATGCAATGGTGAATGGAATTGTTTTCCTGATTTCTCTTTCTATTGATTCATTGTTAGTGTATAGGAAAGCTACAGATTTCTGTGTGTTAATTTTGTATCCTGCAACTTTGCTGTATTCCGATATCAGTTCTAGTAGTTTTGGAGTGGAGTCTTTAGGGTTTTTTATGTACAGTATCATATCATCTGCAAATAGTGACAGTTTAACTTCTTCTTTACCAATCTGGATTCCTTGTATTTCTTTGTTTTGTCTGATGGCCATGGCTAGGACCTCCAGTACTATGTTGAATAACAGTGGGGAGAGTGGGCATCCCTGTCTTGTTCCCGATCTCAGAGGAAATGCTTTCAGCTTCTCGCTGTTCAGTATAATGCTGGCTGTAGGTTTATCATATATGGCCTTTATTATGTTGAGGTACTTGCCCTCTATTCCCATTTTGCTGAGAGTTTTTATCATGAATGGATGTTGAATTTTGTCAAATGCTTTTTCAGCATCTATGGAGATGATCATGTGGTTTTTGTCTTTCTTTTTGTTGATGTGGTGGATGATGTTTAGAGGGTCCCCACCAGTAAGATGGCAAACTTCCGGCTTCTCTTCGGGGTCCTCAGTTCCTGCCGGCGCCACCTGTAGCCCAATCACCTCTCACCCCCCTCCCAATCCCAGCACCTAGCCAACAGCCAGCAGCCCTGTTGAAGTAACACCACAATCACCCTATGCCCCTTCCTATATAACCCAGTACCTTTCCCTAATAAAGCGGAACTCTCCGGTGAATTGCTGCTATGTGTCGCTCCTTTCTTTTCATTGGTGCCGATACCTGGGAGACGGGACACCCCAAGTGGGCCCCGTCTTCCCCCGACACCAGCAGCAGCTTGCCCTCGTCGTCTTTTTCCAGCGCTGGCTCATCACACTCACCACTCCTCTCTGGCCTTTAGGTAAGTTTTCCCCCCGGAGTGGGCCACTCTTCCCCGAGCTATCGCAGTGCCATTGACCGTGATCGTCTGGCAAGGCCCTGACGCTCGGGGATGAGGAGGGAACGCTCCCCGCCTCAGGCCTTCACGGCTGCGGCGGACCCTCAGGCCCCTCCTCCAAAAGCCATAAATCCCCGCCTCAAGCCTTTACGGCTGCGGCGGACACTCAGGCCCCTCCTCCGACAGTCATAAATCCCCGCCTCAGGCCTTCATGGCTGTGGCTGACTCTCAGGCACCCCCCTCCAACAGCCATAAACGAGGTGACTCCTTTGTGAATGAGAACGCTCCCTTTCCCCCCCTCCTCCTTCTGCTCCGTCCACCGAAAACGCCTAGCGCTAGGTACCTCGTGACTCCGGCACTCTGCCTTCTTAGGGAAGTCTGGGTGACGACCCACACTTCCCAAGAAATTCCGACTCGTATACGAGTTTCCGCAGACCACCAAGGATCATCGGGGACGCCCTTTGTCTCCTTGTGGTCTGCCTCCAGTCCGAGGATCCCCGTTCGTCTTCCCCTGTTTGTCTCCTTCTCTGTCCTTTAGCCATTTTGTCTCCTTGTGGTCTGCTTCCAGTCCGAGGATCTCCGTTCGTCTTCCCCTGTTTGTCTCCTTCTCTGTCCTTTAGCCATGGGAGCCTCCTCATCCCTCCCTGAAAGTTCACCTCTTGAATGCCTGCATCTGGCTACCCTCTCCCTGATGCCTGATATAAAACCAAAACTTCTCCGTAAATATTGCTCCCAAGATTGGCCGACATACCCCCTAGACAATAAAAAACAATGGCCTGCAGGGGAAACTCTTAATCCTAACATCACTCGCGATCTTTTTAACTACTGCCAGCACCTGAAAAAATGGAAGGAGATTCCCTATATCGAAGCTTTCCGCCTCCTCCTCTCCCTGCCCCCTCCCAAGTTCTCCTAGCCTGCAAGCCGCCGCCCCCGCAGAAGCCTCCCGTTCACTCCCTTCCCCTTCTTCTCCTACAACAGCCCTTCTCCCTTCCTCCCCAACCATCTCCTCCCCCATCTCACCTCCTCCACCTTCATTCCTTGCAGATTAAGCCTGAGCCTTTCAGCCCCCCTTTAACTAGGTCCCAGGGGCCTCCTCCGTCTTTGCCCTCATCACCTGTTTCTCCCCTGTTAGGGACCGCCTTTGTCTTCTCACATGTTTGTAGAGAGAATGGGAAAGCACCTCCCCCCATGTCTGAATGCAGCATGGGAAAGCACAAGCTAGAGAACAACCGGTGCAGTCCTTAGAAGTTATCTGTCCACAAAAACATATCTTGCCAAGACTCCTCACTCTGAAAATAGGGAGACCTTCAAAATGTGTAGAAACACCGCCCCTGCTTCTAGCTATGCCCTTTCCCCACTTGCCGATGTGGCAGGAATAGAAAACAACGCATTCCATAAACAATTAACTGGAGCCCTGCTGTAGCTTAATTAGTAGAGCATGGGACTCTTAACCTCAGAGTCATGAACTCAAGCCCAACTAAAGCAGCAGAGGCAAGCCGCTGGGCTGCTAGCTGGCGACACGTGGGTCCGATTCTATCTTTCTTTATTTTCTTTGCCCCCCTTCCGCACTTCAAGACCTGCTTGAATAGGCCCAGCTAGAACACGTCACTCCCCCACAGACTGAGCCAGAACCCTTCAGTCCCCCTCCGACTTGGTCCCGAGAGCCTCCCAAAATTATCGCCCCCCTCCTGGAGGTAGCAAGATCCAAAGGCATGTAAGAGATTTAGCCTAACTAGAGAAATGCCTAAGTTCCTTTTCCACTGATCCCATGACATACCTCAGGGAGTTTCAATAGACCCTCCAGTCTTACAGCCTCACACATCATGACATTTTCATGCTCCTGGCCAATACTCTCCTCCCTGAAGAGCGTAGATGAGTTTAAGACTTCACCAAAATGCAGGCTACTGAAACCCACAGGACTGACCCCACCTATCCCCCTGGCCCCACTGCTGTCCCCGAACAAGACCCACACTGAAATTATAACACCGCCATGAGTCTCCGCTCTTCAGATATTTTTGCCTCCTGCTTAAAAGCAGGTCTGAAAAAGGGCAGCTTGTAAAGTAGTCAATTTTCAAAAACTCCAAGACATAATTCAAAAGAGAGACGAAACCCCCTCCGAGTTTTTAGACAGACTCACTCAAGCCCTATTAGAGTATACTAGCCTAGACCCAGAAACACCTGAAAGAAGACATATCCTTATGACATACGTCCTAGCTCAAGGCTACCCCGACATTAAAGCTAAACTCAAAAAGTTAGAACAGGGCCCCGCTACCCCACAGACTGAGACTAACAGTGGCCTTTAAAGTCTTCCATAAGCGGGAGGAGGAGAAAGAATGCCGTAAACAAAAGGCTGATCAGGACAATTTCCAGATGTTGGCCCAGCTGATAAAACCACAACCTGGGCACCCCTCTACAAACAAGCCCCCCCAAGAGCTTGTTTCAAGTGCAGAAAAGAGGGACATTGGTCAAGGGCGTGCCCCTCCCCCAGATCTCCTACCACCCCATGCCCCAGATGCCACAAAAAGGGCCACTGGGGGTCTGACTGCCCAACCACCCGAAGGGGAGGCTGGACGAACAACCCCCATCCTAAGCCCGCCGTAGTGGGGCTGGCAGAAGAAGATTGATGGGGCCCGGGGGCTTCTCGCCCGACCATTTCCATCACCAAACAGGAGCCCAGGGTTACTTTAACAGTAGACGGTCACCCCATCTCCTTCCTCCTAGATACAGGAGCCACCTTCTCAGTCTTGTGAGAATACCGGGGCCCTACCACGCCAGCCATTACTCCTATAGTCAGAGTAGGAAGTAAACAGATTTTCCCATTAAACCCCCCATCCACCCTTTTATGCACAATCCAAGACAATCCCATATCTTTCTCCCACTCCTTCCTGGTTATGCCCCAGTGTCCCATCCCTTTACTAGGATGAGACATCCTTTCCCTCCTCCACGTTTCCATAACTATATCCACTCCCACAGCCCCCAGTACTCCCTTTCTGATGGCCCTCATAGCCTACGACCCCCCTCTACCCAATGAAAGCTCCGGTTCTGCCCTCATACACCCAGTAAATCCCAAAGTTTGGGACATTACAGGCCCCTCCGTGTCCCTATGTCCCCCTGCCTCTATCAAATTATGTGACCCCTCTCAGTTTATCTGTCAGGCCCAATACCCCCTAACCACTTCAGCCCTCATAGGCCTCCAACCCATCATTCAAGCAGACCCACTCACTCCCCATTTAATACCCCCATATTAGCTATTAAAAAAACCAACGGATCTTTCCGCCTTGTCCAAGACCTTCGCCTCATCAACATAGCCATTGTCCCTATCCATCCCTTAGTTCCAAATCCATACAGCCTCAGCATCCCACTTCTCAGTCCTAGATCTCAAAGACATACCCCCATATTAGGTGTTAAAAAAACCAACGGATCTTTCCGCCTTGTCCAAGACCTTCGCCTCATCAACATAGCCATTGTCCCTATCCATCCCTTAGTTCCAAATCCATACAACCTCAGCATCCCACTTCTCAGTCCTAGATCTCAAAGACCCATTTTTCTATCCCTCTAGACCCCTGCTCCCAAGATTTTTTCATCTTCACCTGGACGGACCCATACACGGGACATTCTACACAGGACCCATACACAAGACATTCTAAACAACTCACTTGGTCAGTTTTGCCACAAAGCTTCCGAGATAGTCCCCATATTTTTAGACAGGTCCTAGCTCAGGACTTCAAACAGTTTCATCATGATCACTCCAAGTCCACCTTATAATACATAGACAATCTTCTACTCTGCAGTCTCTCGTGGGAACAGTCTCAATTTGACACTGCCTCCCTACTTAACCTTCTAGCTTCCAGAAGTTACCGAGTATCCCCCGTCAAAGCTCAAATCTCTTCCCCTCCTATCACTTACCTCAGATTCCTTCTATCTCAACAAAGAAAGTCCATTACCTTAGACAGAAAATGGCTCCTCTCTGACCTGCCCATTCCCAAAACCAAGACAAAAATCCTTTCCTTTCTAGGCCCTTTCTAAGCCTAGCTAGATATTTTAGAACGTAGATCCCTATCTTCTCCCTGCACCCTGTTGGCAAGACCCCTATACGACCTCAGCAAGGGCCCCCCTGAAGAACCATTATCCTCCTCACCCCGACACTCCTTCATTAAGCTCCGTCAAGCCCTTGTAGAAGCTCCAGCTCTCCATCTCCCTGATTTGTCAAAACCCTTCTCATTATACATTCATGAGAAGTCCAGTCAAGCTCTAGGAGTCCTAGGCCAATATTATGGCCCATCCTTTGCCCCAGTAGCTTATCTCTCCAAGCAATTAGACCCCACAGTTCGGGGATGGGCCCCCTGCCTACGGGCATTAGCCGCTGGACAGCTCTTGCAGAAAGAAGCTCATAAACTAACATTCGGAGCGCCCCTTACCATTCTGTCCCCACATCACCTAAAATATTTCTTAACCTACAAAAGTTTACAGACTCTCCCTCCCTCCAGACTCCTGACCTTACTGTCCTCTTTCCTCCAAAATCCAAACATTTCTTTCCTCCCCTGCCCGCCCCTGAATCCGGCCACTCTTCTTCCTCTGCCCTACTCTCCTCATACTCCCTCGCATGATTGCCTGGAAGCCCTTCACAACTTCCTACCGTGCCACTCCACGATCTCCGAAGGAGCCCTCTCACACTCCGACCTCATCTGGTTTACTGATGGGTCCTCCTTTAAACATGAGGGCATCCACTACTCAGGATATGCATTAGTCTCCCTCGAAGATGTCATTGAAGCACGAGCCCTACCCCCTGGTACAACCAATCAGCAGGCTGAACTCATTGCAGCCACCAGAGCTTGCACTCTGGCCCGGGACACGTCTCTCACATTGTACACTGACTCCAAGTACGTATTCCACATTCTCTTGTCCCATGCAGCAGTATGGAAAGAACGAGGCCTCCTTACCACAAAAGGGAATTCCATAACTAATTCAGCCTTAATTACTAAACTTCTAGAGGCTTCACAACTCCCACACCGACTAGGCATAGTCCACTGCAAATCACATCAAAAAGATGACTCCCCCATTGCAAGAGGTAACAACAAGGCCGACAGAGTAGTCTGGTCAGTTGCCCTATCAGAAAACGCACCAGACAACAATCCGTCTGCCCTTGCAGTTTTAGCCTTATCACAAGACGCCCTCTGCTCTCAGGACAAAGAGTCTCTCTTCCGCCTCTTACATGACCTATTCCATCCCAGCCCCCAATCCTTAATCCATTTTTTACAATCTTTTTTTCCTCTCTCTCCTGAAGACAAAACCCTACTTAACCAAATCACCTGCAAGTGCACCATCTGCCAACGCACTAACCCTAATACCCCCCTCAAAGCCCGACCCTTCCCGGCTCATCAAGCAAGGGGTAATGTCCCCGCTGCAGATTGGCAAATAGACTTCACTAACATGCCCCCTGTACGACGTACCAGATATCTACTCGTGCTAGTAGATACATTTTCAGGATGGGTCGAAGCTTTCCCCACCACTAACAAACGAGCATCCGTAGTTGCCTCTATCCTCCTCACCCAGATCTTTCCTAGGTTTGGGATGCCCACTTCCCTCCAATCAGATAACGGCCCTGAGTTCACTGCCCAAATTATCCAGAACCTCTCCAAGTCGCTCTCACTCCCCTGGCATTTACATTGTCCTTATCGACCACAAGCTTCAGGAAAAGTAGAAAGAGCCAATAGGACTCTAAAAGACATCCTGACCAAACTATCTCTAGAACTACACCTTGACTGGGTTCGCTTACTTCCCTAAGCTCTACTCCGCATTCGAGCCCTCCCAAAGAAACCTTCCTTCTTGTCGCCCTTTGAGATCATGTACGGCCGCCCGATTCTACCCCCGGGGCTCCCTTCCTACAAAGGACCAATTCCTCCCAATATAGCCCTTCCACTACTCTCTCTCCTCCGCATTGAATTGTGGAAATATCAGGATTGGCTCCTTCCTGATCCATCCGCCACCCAAAATCCTCCTGTCTTACAGCCCAGCCAACTAGTGTTTTATAAGCCACCAGAGGATCAGCCCTCTCTCACCCCGAAATGGGAAGGTCCACACCCAGTTATTCTCTGCACCCCCTCCGCCGCCAAGCTCTCACTGCCTGATAACTCTGTCACCCCTTGGATTCATATCTCCAGGTTGAAACCAAATACCCAAGACCCACCTTCTCTGGACACCCAAGACCCATCAGTCACAATCCAGAGTCCTTCGGATACAGCCCAAGACGCTGTCTACTCTACCACGCCTCATCCCTCTGATCCCTTGAAGCTCCGCATCTCCCGTGCACCCTCTTTGCCATCCATACCTGAATCATGACTTTTTCCTCCTTTACTGCTCTCTCGCTTTTTCCCCTCATTCCTATTGTCTTCCCTGCCGCCCCACCCTCCTTTGTATGGCGATTCAAAGTCAAGCAGACTTACACACAGCATCAAACAAAAGTTACTGCCCTCATTGCCACATCAGACTGCCCTCTGAAAGGCTGCTCTGAGCCTTTGTACCTCCACTTTCCTCCTTCCACTGAAGTATTCATTTACAGCTACCTTTATTCTCCCTACCTCTGCTTCCTCTATGACCAAAGACAAGCCTATTGCAGGTGATGGCAAGACACCTACTGGGGATGCCCCTACTGGTCTTGCACCATTCACTACATGGGTGACTTCCAGTACCCACAGTATTACTCCTCCAACCGTTTCATGAAATATCCCAATGGCTCATTCTCCTTATCAATCCCAGATCCCTGGGACTCTCGATGGGCTGCCAGAGTCACAGCCTCAGTTTACTACGGGGGGTCCTCGACCCCCCACGGTACCCTTCATATCTCTCGAAAGTATGTTCCCTCTCATTCCCAGATCTCTCAAGTTGCATCAGATAGCAGACATTCCGAAAAAGTCATTATCCAAACTCTTGATAGTGCCTCTTCATCTTCTTATCCCCACCCCTCTTCCCATTTCTCCTACTCTTCATTACAGCTTATTCAGGACACCACCATCTTTCTCAACCACACCCTTAACACAGCCAATTGTTTCTTGTGCACATCACTACAGCGCCCACTGCTGGCCGCCGTGCCCCTTAATATTTCCAACTACTCCTTCCATGCAGAAAGACAACCCCTCTGCCCCCTGGCAGACATACCCCTATGGGAACCAGAATACGCAGATAATCTCACCATCCACCACTGTGTAAGCCCAACTCCACCCTCTTCCAGCGCACTTCACTGCCTATCTATCTACACCCCTACCTCCGGCTCTAAGACTTTTACGCAACCAGGACACTTCTTTTAGTGTAATAGCAGTCTTTTCAACTCACTGCCTCTCAACTCCGATACACCCTGCATTCTCATCACCCTAATCCCACAGTTAACACTTTACAGCATGGCAGAATTCTTTGAGCTCCAACCTCCCTTGCCCTCGCGCACAAAAAGAGCTGCTTTCCTTCCCATTATGGTCAGTAGCTCTTTGATCACCTCAGCCATTGGGGCAGGGTTTTCGGGAGGAGCCTTGGGTCACTCTCTATGGGCAGTTAGAGATCTCGACGCCAAACTTGAGGGAGCCCTGACATCCACTGCCGATTCCCTAGCCTCTCTCTAAAGACAGGTCACTTCGCTAGCTAAAGTCACCCTTCAAAACCGGCGGGCCCTAGATCTGCTTACAGCCGAGAAGGGCGGCACCTGCGTCTTCCTCTGGGAAGAGTGCTGCTATTACATCAACGAATCTAGCATTGTAGAAACTGACATTACCAAACTCACCGACCTTACCTCCAATCTCCACTCTGCTTCCAATTCCAACCCATTCTCGTCAATACTAACAAACCCCCTCCTCACCTAGCTCTGGCCCATTGCAGGCCCCATAATAATCATTCTTCTCGCCTGTCTCTTCTTACCCTGTATAATAAAGTTCATCATATCCCAAGTTGGAAAAATCTCTAATCAAGCTTTCAACCAGCTTTTACTCAGGAACTACCAGGTTCTGGCCACAGAAGATCCCTCACCCTCACGTGACCTCCTCACCACACGCTGAGATGGACCCCTCTCTTCACTAGAAACTGTTCCTGGAAACAATGGCCGCAGATGCCTGGCTCCTGACACCCATATCCTCTTAGCACCATTAGAATCAACAGGTCCTCAACCTATAGTTACAGGGAACCTTCATTAATTTCCAAACCTGAAAAAGTCCACATCTAGTCATCCTTACTGTGGGGAGTCCTATCAACCCTTTCCTCCCAATCCTCAAGCCCTCACTCCCTTCTCCGCCCCTGTTCAGCAGGAAGCAGCCAGAGAGAAAGCAACGTCCACAAACCCATAGAGGAGAAAGGGGGGAATGAAGGGTCCCCACCAGTAAGATGGCAAACTTCCGGCTTCTCTTCGGGGTCCTCAGTTCCCGCCGGCGCCACCTGAAGCCCAATCACCTCTCGCCCCCCTGCCAATCTCAGCACCTACCCAACAGCCACCAGACCCGTAGAAGTAACACCTCAATCACCCTATGCCCCTTCCTATATAACCCAGTACCTTTCCCTAATAAAGCGGAACTCTCCGGTGAATTGCTGCTATGTGTCGCTCCTTTCCTTTCAATGTTGATGGATTTTCGAATGTTGTACCATCCTTGCATCCCTGGGGTGAACCCCACTTGGTCATGGTGTATGATCCTGTTGATATACTGTTGAATTCTGTTTGCTATTATTTTATTGTGTATTTTTGCATCTACATTCATCAGGGATATTGGTCTGTAATTTTCTTTTTTGGTGGGGTCTTTGCCTGGTTTTGGTATTAGGGTGATGTTGGCTTCATAGAATGAGTTTGGGAGCATTCCCTCTTCTTCTTTTTTGCGGAACACTTTAAGGAGAATGGGTATTATGTCTTCTCTGTGTGTCTAATAAAATTCCGTGGTAAATCCGTCCGGCCCCGGGGTTTTGTTCTTGGGTAGTTTTTTGATTACTGTTTCAATTTCTTTGCTCGTAATTGGTTTGTTTAACTTTTGTGTTTCTTCCTTGGTCAGTCTTGGGAGGTTATATTTTTCCAGGAAGTTGTCCATTTCTTCTAGGTTTTCCAGCTTGTTGGCATATAGGTTTTCATAGTAGTCTTTAATAATTCTTTGTATTTCTGTGGAGTCTGTCGTGATTTTTCCATTCTCATTTCTGATTATGTTGATTTGTGTTGATTCTCTTTTTCTCTTAATAAGTTGTGCTAGTGGCTCATCTATTTTGTTTATTTTCTCGAAGAACCAGCTCTTGGTTTCGTTGATTTTTGCTGTTGTTTTAGTCTTCTCAATTTTGTTTATTTCTTCTCTGATCTTTTTTCTATCCCTCCTTCTGCTGACTTTAGGCCTCATTTGTTCTTCTTTTTCCAGTTTTGATAATTGTGATGTTAGACTATTCATTTGGGATTGTTCTTCCTTCTTCAAGTCTGCCTGGATTGCTATATACTTTCCTCTTAAGACTGCTTTTGCTGCGTCCCACAGAAGTTGGGGCTGAGTGTTGTTGTTGTCATTTGTTTCTATATATTCCTTGATCTCTATTTTGATTTGTTCATTGATCCATTGATTATTTAGTAGCATGTTGTTAAGCCTCCATGTGTTTGTGAGCCTTTTTGTTTTCTTTGTAGAATTTATTTCTACTTTTATACCTTTGTGGTCTGAAAAATTGTTTGGTAGAATTTCAATATTTTGGAATTTATTGAGGGTCTTTTTGTGAGCTAGTATGTGTTCTATTCTGGAGAATGTTCCATGTGCACTTGAGAAGAATATATATCCTGTTACTTTTGGATGTAGAGTTCTGTAGATGTGTGTTAGGTCCATCTGTTCTAGTGTGTTGTTCAGTGGCTGTGTGTCCTTACTTATTTTCTGCCTGGTGGATCCATCCTTTGGGGTGAGTGGTGTGTTGAAGTCTCCTACAATGAGTGCATTGCAGTCTATTTCCCTCTTTAGTTCTGTTAGTATTTGCTTCACATATGGTGGTGTTCCTGTATTGGGTGCATATATATTTAGAATGGTTATATCCTCTTGTTGGACTGAGCCCTTTATCATTACGTAGTATCCTTCTATATCTCTTGTTACTTTCTTTGTTTTGAAGTCTATTTTGTCTGATATTAGTACTGCAACCCCTGCTTTCTTCTCACTGTTGTTTGCCTGAAATATGTTTTTCCATCCCTTGACTTTTAGTCTATGCTTGTATTTGAGTTTAAGGTGAGTTTCTTGTAAGCAGCGTATAGATGGGTCTTGCTTTTTTATCCATTCTATTACTCTATGTCTTTTGATTGGTGCATTAAGTCCATTTACATTTAGGGTGACTATTGAGAGATATGTACTTATTGCCATTGCAGGCTTTAGATTCGTGGTTACCAAAGGTTCAAGGTTAGCTTCTTTAGTATCTTACTGCCTAACTTAGCTCGCTTATTGAGCTGTTATATACACTGTCTGTAAATTCTTTTCTTCTCTCCCTTCTTATTCCTCCTCCTCCATTCTTCATATGTTGTCCATTCTTCATATGTTATGTGTTTTGTTCTGTGCTCTTTTTAGGGGTGCTCCCATCTAGAGCAGTCCCTGTAGGATGCCCTGTAGAGGTGGTTTGTGAGAAGCAAATTCCCTCAGCTTTTGCTTCTCTGGGAATTGTTTAATCCCACCATCATATTTAAATGATAGTTGTGCTGGATACAGTATCCTTGGTTCAAGGCCCTTCTGTTTCATTGCATTAAGTAGATCATGCTATTCTCTTCTGGCCTGTAGGGTTTCTGTCGAGAAGTCTGATGTTAGCCTGATGGGTTTTCCTTTATAGGTGACCTTTTTCTCTCTAGCTGCCTGTAAAACTCTTTCCTTGTCCTTGATCCTTGCCATTTTAATTACTATGTGTCTTGGTGTTGGCCTCCTTGGATCCTTTCTTTTGGGGGTTCTGTGTAATTTCCTGGTCTGTTCGATTATTTCCTCCCCCAGTTTGGGGAGGTTTTCAGCAATTATTTCTTCAAAGAGACTTTCTATCCCTTTTCCTCTTTCTTCTTCTTCTGGTATCCCTACAATACGAATATTATTCCTTTTGGCTTGGTCTCATAGTTCTCTTAGTGTTGTTTCATTCCTGGAGATCCTTTTATCTCTCACTATGTCAGCTTGTATACGTTCCTGTTCTCTGGCTTCTATTCCTTCAATGGCCTCTTGCATCTTATCAATTCTGCTTATAAATCCTTCCAGGGATTGTTTCACTTCTGTGATCTCCTTCCTGACATCTGTGATCTCCTTCCGGACTTCATCCCACTGCTCTTGCATTTTTCTCTGCATCTCATCCCATTGCTCTTTCATTTTTCTCTGCATCTCTGTCAGCATGTTCATGATTTTTATTTTGAATTCTTTTTCAGGAGGACTGGTTAGGTCTGTCTCCTTCTCAGGTGTTGTCTCTGTGATCTTTGTTTCCCTGTAGTTTTGCCTTTTCATGGTGATAGAGATAGTTTGCAGAGCTGGTACAAGTGACTGCTGGAAGAGCTTCCTTTCTTGTTGGTTTGTGGCCTTCCTCTCCTGGGAGAATAGCGACCTCTAGTGGCTTGTGTTGGGCAGCTGTGTGCAGACAGGGCTTCTTCTTCCTGCCCGGTTGCTATGGGGTTTATGTCCGCTGTCGCTGGCGCGTGGCCTGGCCGGGGCTGCTCCTCCAAAATGGTGGAGCCCTGTTGGAGGGGGAGTAGCCGGAGGCTATTTATCTCCGTAAGGGGCCTCTGTGCTCCCTCCTGCCTGGGGGGTTAGAGTGCCCAGAGATCCCCAGATTCCCTGCCTCTGGCCTAAGTGACCTGTCCTGCCCCTTTAAGACTTCCAAAAAGCATTCTCCAAACCAAAACAACTACAGCAACAATGAGAGAGGGAACAGAAAAAAAAAAAAAAAAAGGAAAAAACACTCGATTTTTTTTTTTTGTCCTCAGGCACCGGTCCCAGGCACCCGCTCACCGTTCCTTCTGCCCTGTCTCCCTAGCACCAGAGTCCCTGTCCCTTCAAGGCTTTCAAAAAGCACCCGCCCACCGGTCCTGCAGAGAAAAACGCGCGATATTCTTTGTCCTCAGGCACTGGTCCCAGGCACCCGCTCACCGTTCCTTCTGCCCTGTCTCCCTAGCACCGGAGTCCCTGTCCCTTTAAGTCTTCCAAAAGTCACTCGCCAAAAAGAGAAAAAAAAAGGGGAAAAACACGCAATTTCCTCCGTCCTCAGGTGGCAGTCTCAGGCACCCGCCCACCGGTCCTGCTCCTCTACCTCCCTAGCACCAGGGTCCCTGTCCCTTTAAGGCTTTCCAAAAGCACTCGCCAAAAAGAGGGGAAAAAAAGGGGAAAAAACGCGATTTCCTCTGTCCTCAGGTGCTGGTCTCAGGCACCCGCCCACCGGTCCCGCAGGGAAAAACGCGGGATATTATTTGTCCTCAGGCGCCGGTCCCAGGCACCCGCTCACCAGTCCCGCCATCCTGCCTCCCTAGCACCGGGGTCCCTGTCCCTTTAAGGCTTCCAAAAAGCGCTCGTCAAAAAGAGAAAAAAAAGGGGGGAAAACGCGTGATTTCCTCCGTCCTCAAGCGCTGGTCTCAGGCACCCGCCCACCGGTGCCGCAGGGAAAAATGCGGGATATTCTTTGTCCTCAGGTGCCGGTCCCAGGCACCCGCTCACCAGTCCCGCCACCCTGCCTCCCTAGCAACGAGGGCTCTGTCCCTTTAAAACTTCCAAAAAACACTCGCCAAAAAAAAAAACCGCTCCGGTTTCTTTCCACCCACTGGGAGCCGGGGGGAGGGGCGCTTGGGTACCGCCGGGCCGGGGCTTTTATCTTACCCACTTCGCACGGCGCTCGGTTCTTGCAGGTGTGGATGTGGTCTGGATGTTGTCCTGTGTCCTGTGGTCTCTATTTTAGGAAGATTTTTCTTTGTTATATTTTCATAGCTCTATGTATTTTTGGGAGGAGATTTCCACTGCTCTACTCACGCCGCCATCCTGGCTCCGCCCCCCTGTATTTCTTTTTTGGAGAACTGTCTGTTCAGTTCCTTTGCCCATTTTTTACTTGGGTTATTTGTTTTTCGTTTGTTGAGGCGTGTGAGCTCTTTATATATATTGGACATCAAGCCTTTATCGGATCTGTCATTTACAAATATATTCTCCCATACTGTAGGGTTCCTTTTTCTTCTGTTGATGGTGTCTTTTGCTGTACGGAAGCTTTTCAGCTTGATATAGTCCCACTTGTTCATTTTTGCTGTTGTTTTCCTTGTGCAGGGAGATATGTTCAAGAAGAGGTCACTCATGTTTATGTCTAAGAGGATTTTGCCTATGTTTTTTTCCAAGAGTTTAATGGTTTCATGACTTGCATTCAGGTCTTTGATCCATTTTGAGTTTACCTTTGTATATGGGGTTAGACAATGGTCCAGTTTCATTCTCCTACATGTAGCTGTCCAGTTTTGCCAGCACCATCTGTTGAAGAGACTGTCATTTCGCCATCATATGTCCATGGTTCCTTTATCAAATATTAATTGAACATATATGTCTGGGTTAATGTCTGGAGTCTCTAGTCTGTTCCACAGGTCTGTGGCTCTGTTCTTGTGCCAGTACCAAATTGTCTTGATTATTATTGTTTCATAGTAGAGCTTGAAGTTGGGGAGTGAGACCCCCCTACTTCATTCTTCCTTTTCAGGATTGCTTTGGCTATTCGGGTTCTTTGGTGTTTCCATATGAATTTTTGAATTATTTGTTACAGTTCATTGAAGAATGTTGCTGGTAGTTTGATAGGGATTTCATGAAATCTGTATATTGCTTTGGGCAGGATTGCCATTTTGACGATATTAATTCTTCCTAGCCATGAGCATGGGATGAGTTTCCATTTTTTAGTGTCCCCTTTAATTTCTTTTAAGAGTGACTTGTAGTTTTCAGAGTATAAGTCTTTCACTTCTTTGATTAGGTTTATTTCTAGGTATTTTATTCTTTTTGATGCAACTGTGAATAGAGTTGTTTTCCTGATTTGTCTTTCTGTTGGTTCATTGTTAGTGTATAGGAAAGCCACAGATTTCTGTGTGTTAATTTTGTATCCTGCAACTTTGCTGTATTACGGTATCAGTTGTAGTAGTTTTAAAGTGGAGTCGTTAGGGTTTTTTATATACAATATCATGTCATCTGCAAATAGTGACAGTTTGATTTCTTCTTTACCAATCTGTATTCCTTTTATTTCTTTCTTTTGTCTGATTGCAATGGCTAGGACCTCCAGTACTATCTTAAATAACAGTGTGGAGAGTGGGCATCCCTGTCTGGTTCCCGATCTCAGAGGAAATGCTTTCAGCTTCTCGCTGTTCAGTGTTATGTTGGCTGTGGGTTTATCGTAAATGGCCTTTATTATGTTGAGGTACTTGCCCTCTATTCCCATTTTGCTGAGAGTTTTTATCATGAATGCATGTTGAATTTTGTCAAATGCTTTTTCAGCATCTATGGAAATGATCATGTGGTTTCTGTCTTTCTTTCTGTTGATGTGGTGGATGATGTTGATGGGTTTTCGAATGATGTACCATCCTTGCATCCCTGGGATGAATCCCACTTGGTCATGGTGTACGATCCTTTTGATGTATTTTTGAATTCGATTTGCTAATATTTTGTTGAGTGTTTTTGCATCTATGTTCATCAGGGATATTGGTCTGTAGTTTTCTTTTTGGTGGGGTCTGCCTGGTTTTGGTATTACGGTGATGTTGGCTTCATTGAATGAGTTTGGGAGTATTCCCTCCTCTTCTACTCTTTGGAAAACTTTAAGGAGAATGGGTATTATGTCTTCTCTGTATGTCTGATAAAATTCCGAGGTGAATCCATCTGGCCCGGGGGTTTGTTCTTTGGTAGTTTTTTGATTACCGCTTCAATTTTGTTGCTGGTAATTGGTCTGTTTAGATTTTCTCTTTCTTTATGGGTCAGTCTTGGAAGGTTGTATTTTTCTAGGATGTTGTCCATTTCTCCTATGTGTCCCAGCTTGTTGGCATATAGTTTTTCATAGTACTCTCTCATAATTCTTTGTATTTCTGTGGGGTCCATCGTGATTTTTCCTTTCTCCTTTCTGATTCTTTTGATTTGTATTGACTCTCTTTTCCTCTTAATAAGTCTGGCTAGAGGCTTATCAATTTTTTTTATTTTCTCAAAGAACCAGCTCTTGGTTTCATTGATTTTTGCTATGTTTTATTCTTCTCAATTTTATTTATTTCTTCTCTGATCTTTATTATGTCCCTCCTTCTGCTGACCTTAGGCCTCATTTGTTCTTCTTTTTTCAATTTCGATAATTGTGACATTAGACCTTTCATTTTGGATTGTTCTTCCTTTTTTAAATATGCTTGGATTGCTATATACTTTCCTCTTAAGACTGCTTTTGCTGTGTCCCACAGATGTTGGGGGTTAAATGTTGTTGTTGTCATTTGTTTCCATATATTGCTGGATCTCTGTTTTGATTTGGTCATTGATCCATTGATTATTTAAGAGCGTGTTGTTAAGCTTCCATGTGTTTGTGAGCTATTTTGCTTTCTTTGTACAGTTTATTTCTGGTTTTATGCCTTTGTGGTCTGAAAAGTTGGTTGGTAGGATTTCAATCTTTTGGAATTTACTGAGGCTCTTTTTGTGGCCTAGTATGTGGTCTATTCTGGAGAATGTCCCATGTGTACTTGAGAAGAATGTGTATCCTGTTGCTTTTGGATGTAGAGTTCTGTTGATGTCTGTTAAGTCCATCTGTTCTAGTGTGTTGTTCAGTGCCTGTGTGTCCTTACTTATTTTCTGTCTGCTGGATCTGTCCTTTGGAGTGAGTGGTGTGTTGAAGTCTCCTAGAATGAATGCATTGCATTCTATTTCCTCCTTTATTTCTGTTAATATTTGTTTCAGGTATGTTGGTGCTCCTGTATTGGGTGCATATATATTTATAATGGTTATATCCTTTTGTTGGACTGAGCCCTTTATCATTGTGTAATGTCGTTCTTTATCTTTTGTTACTTTCTTTATTTTGAAGCTTGTTTTGTCTGATACTAGAGTTGCAACCCCTGCTTTTCTCTCTCTGTTGTTTGCATGAAATATCTTTTTCCATCCGTTGACTTTAAGTCTGTGCGTGTCTTTGGGTTTGAGATGAGTCTCTTGTAAGCAGCACATGGATGGATCTTGCTTTTTTATCCATTCTATTACTCTGTGTCTTTTGATTGGTTCCTTCAGTCCATTTACGTTTAGGGTGATTATTGAAAGGTATGTACTTACTGCCATTGCAGGCTTTAAGTTTGTGGATACCAAAGGTTCAGGGTTAGCTTCTTTACTATCTTACTGTCTAACTTAACTCACTTGTTGAGCTATTATAAACACAATCTGATGATTCTTTAGTTCTCTCCCTTCTTATTCTTCCTCCTCCCTTCTTATGTTGGGTGTTTTGTTCTGTGTTTTTTTTAGGAGTGCTCCCATCTAGAGCAGTCCCTGTAAGATGCCCTGTAGAGGTGGTTTGTGGGAGGCAAATTCCCTCAACTTTTGCTTGTCTGGGAATTGTTTAATCCCTCCTTCATATTTTAATGGTAATCGTGCTGGATGCAGTAGTCTTGGTTCGAAGCCCTTCTGTTTCATTGCATTAAGTATATCATGCCATTCTGTTCTGGCCTGTAGTGTTTCTGTTTAGAAGTCTGATGATAGCCTGATGGGTTTTCCTTTGTAGGTAACCTTTTTTTTCTCTCTGGCTGCCTTTAATAGTTTGTCCTTGTCTTTGATCTTTGCCATTTTAATTATTATGTGTCTTAGTGTTGCCCTCCTTGGATCCCTTGTCATGGGAGTTCTGTGTACCTCTGTGGTATGACAGGCCATTTCCTCCCCTATTTTGGGGAAGTTTTCAGCAATTATTTCTTCAAAGACACTTTCTATCCCTTTTTCTCTCTCTTCTTCTTCTGGTACCCCTATAATGCGGATATTGTTCTGTCTCGATTGGTCACTCAGCTCTGTTAGATTTCTTTCTTTCTTGGAGATCCTTTTATCTCTCTCTGCATCAGCTTCTCTGCGTTCCTGTGCTCTGTTTTCTAGTCCATTAATGGTCTCTTGAATCTCGTCCATTCTGTTTTGAAGTTATTCCAGAGCTTGTTTTATTTCTGTATTCTCCTTCCTTAGTTCTTGCATATGTCTGTGCAAGTCCATCAGATTGGTTATGACTTTTGTTTTGAATTCTTTTTCTGGAAGACTGGTTAAATCTATCTCCCCCAGGTTCCTTCTCAGGGGAAGATGTAGCAGATGCCGAAGCTGTCTGGGTTAGTCTTGTGTGGATCATACTTTTTTTGTCATGTTCATAGGTGCTATTGACTGTCAGCTGGGGGGGCCAAACTTTCCACTTGTTACTGGCCTTTCTTTACTGGGACAATTGAGACCCCTTGTGGCTTGTGTTGGGTAATCGCGTGTAGACTGGGTCTGTGTCTTGCCTGGCCAGTATGAAGGAAGCTCCCTTTCTGAGGGCGTGACCAGCCTCAGGCTGCTTCTCTGTTTTGGCTGGGCCCCGGAGGGGTAATGTACGGGGGGGCTGTTTGGCTGTTTACCTCCGTGAGGGGTCTCAGAGCTGTTGCCCAGGGAGTTAGTGCGCCTGGTTTTCCCTGTAATTTCTAGCTACTCTACTGTGAACTGTGTTGTTTCCGTCTAGCTGTTGCATCCCTGTCCTTTTAAGACTTTCAAAAAGCACTCGCTTTTCTTTGTCACAGGGCATCAGCTTCAGGACCTATTCACTGGTCCTGCTGCCCTGTTTCCCTAGTATCCAGGACCCCACACATGCACTCTGTCTGCGCTCTGGTATGGATGCCTGGGGCTGGGTGTTTAGCAGTCCTGGGCTCCCTCTCCCTCCCTGCTCCGATTCCTCTCCTCCCACCGGGAGCTGGGGGGAGGTGTGCTCGGGTCTCACCGGGCCAGGTCTTGTGTCTTACCCCTTTCACCAAGTGCTGGGCTCTTGCACATGTGGATGTAGTCTGGCTGTTTTCCTGTTTCTTCTGGTCTCTCTTTTAGGATTAGTTGTATTTGTTGTATTTTCAAAAATATATATGTTTTTGGGAGGAGATTCCCACTGTCTTACTCATGCCACCATGTTGACTCTGCCTCCATTTCTAATTTTTTATAGGTGTGTGTGTAGAATGTATAAAATTGGTATGTCCATACTTCTGTCATATCATCAATTTGTGTTTTCTGTTTACTAACATCATTAAAACTTATAAAATGCATTTTATTGCATTCACACCACCTCTTGCTTAATCTTCTCCCTTAAAATTAGGCAGTTCTATTTCTTCTTTAAAATTTTATTTTTGCATGTTTGATTTGAATTTTGCAGAGTTCACAAAAGCATAACAAAAGGTTTTACGTATTTTTTTCTCTTGCTGGCATTTCTCCCCATTGTGGATGTTTGAGCTTTGTGAATTCTTAAAAGCCCCATATCCATTTGTTCAGAATATATTGATCTTACCGCAGTGCAGAGAACCAGGAGAGAGAGATTTTTACTGCTGATACTTGGCTTTGAAGGTGTTAAAAATAAACTAACAAATTTTTTGATGATGTAAATCAGATTCAGGATTCAGCCATAAACATCTACATTTCAACAATTTTCATGTTTTTGGGTTTCCATAATTTGATTATTTTTTATACATTAGTGGAAAGACTGACTTACTGTTCTATTGTAAAGAATTTGGTGAATTGGTAATTTACTGTGAGTGAGGGTTATCAGTCATAAGTGTTTCGAAGACTTTTTTGTTTCATGATGTTGAAATACCTGATCACATGTTTACTGAAAGACGTGTTTAGTAACTCTTAGAAGGAGTAAATCACAAGAGTTTGTAATAGTTTCCCTGTCTACTAATAACTTGAGAATCAAAACCACTCTGCTTTTACACACAGAAACACAGTTTTTGCTTTACTGTAACTTGGAAAAATACTTCCTGTAAGATAAATTTTGGCGGAAATAAGCAGGCAAAAAGAGGCAACAAAGGGCCAGGTAGTTTATTTGAGTGCAACTCCCGGGTGATGTTCCGTGGACTGGGTATTACAGGCCGAGGAAGTCACACCCTGTCAGGGAGGTGGGGCTTATGAGGGATTAAGAGGGGAAGGAGTGGGAAAGCTATGCTAGGGGGCGTGGAGAGGTATGATTGGCTAAAGGTGAATAAAGGAGACAACTAGAAACTTTTTTTCCTTCCAAGAGGGAGGAGGCTGACATCCGGGTTTTAGTTGGCACATCAGAAGGATGGAATTCAGGAAGAGCTGTCCCCTTTCCATATAAGGCACGGACCTTGGGGTCTGGTCTGTTCCTACCCTATGGCATCTCTCTGTTCTGTTTGCAGGTCCTTGTTTTTCCTTCCTCCAGCCTAACATTCCAGCCTTTTGGTCATAATGGGTGACGACTTGATCTGGCTGCTTCCGGCTGACAAGGGGCGTGGTGGGGGTTTGAGGCTGGTATTAGGCCAAAGGAGGGGTTTTAGTGGGAAGAGGTATGTAACGGTGAAGTAACATCTGGTTGGTGGTGACCCGGGTCATCTGGGTTAGCCGCTGTTGGAGGAACCTGGGGATACAAGGGCCAACTAAGAGTAAACCACAAACTGTTATTAAGGGGCCCAGTAGGGGCATTAGCCAGACCATTATGGGGGCTGGAATTCTGGATCGAGTTTACATCTCAATGACTAGTATTGGGATTTAGTATAGATATGACTGCATTATTGAAACAATACTTTTCTCTAAAATCACCCTCATTTTTATTAGAAGTAGCCAGATTAAGAAAATAATTAACAGTTGACTAGATTATTTGCATAAGTGCAGCAAGAAGAGCAATTGATTACATAGGGCTCTTTTAAATATGCTTTGCTGGAACTTTTTATAAGGAATTTCAGATTGGACTTTTAAAGGCTTCTTGAGGCCAGAAAGCCAAGCCAGACTTGCCATCAGGTTGTGCCTGCAGTACCTATACATTTGGGTGAATTCCTCTCTTCTCTGAGGTTCCCAAGACATTCTTGAGGTTCCTGCACCTGCCAGGTAGTGATCTTCCTTACTCACCTGGTAACGCTGCTGGGAACTCTGTAAGCAAGGTACCAGGCCAGTTCTTTTAAGGGGCTTTGTTGGCTTTATAAAGTCAATCATAGTTCCTTAAACCTGTCTGTTCATATCTGAGTTTACACACGTGTCTCTCAGGTATGACATTCCAGTCAAAGCCTTGGTAATATAACCAGTGTTTTTAATTGGTCCTCTTACAAGGAAAGCAGTTTCTTATTGAACTTGTGCAAATAAACATACTGCCATGAAATATAAAAATAGTTACTGAGAGTTTTTAAATTCTGGAGGGCTCAGGTAGAGAGAAAGATGAAGTTTCAATTCTGCTTATAAAGGCAGTTATTTACTAAACTGTTGTCAGCTTAAGAGTAAAAGCTTAAAACACTTTATCAACAACATTTGAAACAAAAAGCCACAAAATCATCTTCCTTAGTTTACTTAATCCTATGTAACTAATACCTGTTCTGCTGAAATCTAGTTTTTTACTAGGTTAGGAGTAATAAAACAGTGAGTATAGATGACAAAAGACTTACAAATGACAATGGTAAAAGATCTGATGAAAGCTTACTATAAGACAGTTCTCATGAGGAAATTTGGATCTTTCTGTAATACAAAACATTCAGTAACAAAGTTTAGCATCATTCTTTTTGACAGTGCTTTTTAGGTAAATATATATAATATAAATAAGCCAAATTAGCTAAATATTTTCTCCAATGAGAAAATATTCCTCTGATATGTTCCAGGGGCCCTCTGGAAAATATCAGAATTAACTAGAGGTAAAAGTACCTTTTAGAATTTGATTTTGGGAAGTTGTCAGAAGAAAGTTTCTTTAGCACTTGCTTAAATAGGATTATAGGTTGCTATGAAGCAATACTTATCTATTTAACTAGCATGACAACAAAATACCTCAAAGGCAAATAAAGAAGATTACACAGTTGTTAGCAAACTTTTCCTTTATTCTTTTTAATATTAAGATCTTATTTTCTTAAATACTCTGACAACTCATTGAGACTTCAAGCATGATAAACTGCTTTGATAAAACAATTAGGGAACTTTTTGCAATCTTTCAATATTAGGAGAAGACTAACAGTTAAGAAAAGTTTGTCTTTTTAACTGAAAACAAAATTCTAATTTTGCTGTGTACTTGATACCGAGACTCATTTGCTTTAATTTTATATAGCATGACCATATTAAATTCTTCTACAAACTTTCTACAGTCTTTTTACATTTAGATTTCTCTTTCTAAATTAACAGCTGTGCTTTAGAATAAAGTTACTTTCTTTTATCAAAAGACACATTCTTTAGGATGCAGAAATGTTTTCCTTATTACTTTAAGTACTTTTAATTAGAACTTAAAACCATTAGGTACCTTAATTTTTAGTGAACACTGAGAAGCAGGCTATTGTAAACTGTTACACTAGCATTCTTTAGATTGACAAATTTATGAACATTTTATAATTTCTGTAACTATGAGCTTTATAGCACAATCTCTCACTAAACATGAAGTATATATTCTTAACTTAGCAAAACTTTAAGGTTTTAGGTTATCACAAAGATTCTCAGGCTGCAGGTAGGTATACACACTGTAACACACAATTAAAAAGGTGTTTACTTGCCACACTTATTTAGTTCACTCATTCCTAACAACTATGTTAGATTACTTACAAGACCTTTACTGAATATTAGACAAAGCCAAGCCTTTAGGCATTTTATTCTTAAAAGATTTAGCAGATAACATCAACTTAAATGACCTTAGGTAAACTCAGGCAGCTGATAAGACAAGGACATGTCCACCTTAGCCAAACCCAAATTAGCATTAATGCTTAACATTTTTTATCAGATTTTCTGGAAGTTTTAGAATGCCCAGTTTTCACAAATGCTTGTGTTTCAATCAATTTTTTTAATACTATCCAGAGGTAGGAAAATATTTTTCATCTACACACCTAGACACACAAACATACAAACTGAGACACAACGACTACAGTCAGCAACACTTCCCACACAAAAACATATACACAGGCAGACAAACTGATATAAAGACTTGAGTTACTGATATCCAATTGCTTTCCCTCTCCTCAGCTTCCTGTTCGTGGCTTCTGGTACCAGATGGTGGGAGGAGCATGTTCTGGTGTGGGAAGAGGGCAGTGAACGTGGAAGGAGAGGGGGAGGGGGAGGTGCAGCCACCGGAAGAGGAGAGCAGGACAATGGCATGGTTGAGAATGTAGGACTTTAAGATGGCGGTGACACTTGTGAAGACAAAGGACTTAAAGATGGTGGTGGAGAGTGGGGGAGGGGATCGCATGCTGAGGGAGGCAGGCGACTGAGGTCTTCTGGCGGATCTGAAAAAGAAGGACTGAGCAGAGTAAGAGGCTGACAATCTTTAACTGGAGATCGGGCTAGGAGAACCTGAGTCATTGAACACTTAACATAAAGGTTTGGGCAGGAGTGCAAAGTCCAAAAAGCCTGCACATATGGTATTTCACTCTACTCTCCGCTCCAGTGGCAATAATTAATCAAGTTGGTGAGGAGGCTAAAATTGAACATTCCCTCAGGGGGCCAGAGAGATTGATTGTCCAAGGGATACTGAGGCCTGGCCTCAGAGCAAAGAAAGACTAGCTTCTATTTGTGAACTTCCTGGGACAAATATAGAGTAGCCAAATTAGAAATGAGACACCGCAGTGGGGTCTGAGCCTCTGCTTTTGAGGGCTGGTTCCCCATGTCTGTGCCACTTCTCAACTAATCCTGCTGAGAGGAGCACCCAGCGTCCCAAGTGTACCAAGTCAGGGGAGATGTCCTGGGAGCCTGGGTGAGGGACATCTCCCCGACCCCAGGGCCAGGGGTGGGCCGGATGCCTGCAGACATCCTGGGACCTGGGGTAGGGACGTCTCCCATACCACAGGGCCAGGGATGGGCTGGATTGTCCACAGAGGGTGGGCCGAATGCCCAGGGGCTGGATGCCCCACCTGGATGTACATACGATTTCTAATGGACCAGGTGAAATGGAGTTAGGAAGGGAAACAGACCAGGGGAAACTGAGGAACCCACCGGAAAATAGTCCATGCAGCAGAGAGCAGGCTGAGGTACTGGGTCGGGGAAGGAGGGGGCAGCGCTACCGGTGGCCAGTCCGGGTCCCGCACTCATGCTCCTTCCAGGGATTTCGGCACCAAATGTAAGATAAATTTTAGCCAAAATAAGCAGGCGAAGAGAGGCAACAAAGGGCCAGGTAGTTTATTTGAGCGCAACTCCCGGGTGATGTTCTTCGGTCTGGGTATTACAGGCCGGGGAAGTCCCACCCAGGCAGGTAGGTGGAGGCTTATAAGGGATGAGGAGGGGGAGGAATGGGCAAGCTATGCTAGGGGGCGTGGAGAGGTATGATTGGCTAAAGGTGACATCATAGACAACTAGAAACTTTTTTTCTTCCAAGAGGGAGGAGGCTGACATCCGGGTCTTAGTTGGCACATCAGAAGGATGGAATTCAGGAAGAGCTGTCCCTTTTCCATATAAGGCACGGATATTGGGGTCTGGTCTGTTCTCCCCCTATGGCATCTCTGTTCTGTTTGCATGTCCTTGTTTTTCCTTCCTCCAGCCTAACACTTCCATTAGTACATTTGAAATTTGTTTTCTTATAATGAATTTTCATATAATGGGGCTATTTTCCAAATGAAGGAACATCATAGATATATGAAAATTTTTGTTGATTTTTTCTGAAATGTATTTGAGTGTGCTTGTAATAAGCTTCACAGTGTGGACAGTTATATATGCTTCTCAGGGTAGTTAAATAGGCCTCCTTTAAGTAGCATCTAAGAACTAGGTATCTAACAAGTCTAGCTATACTCTCTGAATTGAGCCAAAAATAGTTCTGGAAAGAAAGATTTAAAAAAAGCACAGTTGACTGTAGCAGGTTGACATGTTGAGTGAACATTCTAATGGACTTTAATTACTGTAGTGAATGTATTCAAAGCAATGCAATGGAAGTAAGTTTAAAAATCCATAGTTCCACACCTAAAATATCTATCAAAATTGTGGAGAAACTTGTTTCCATTTTATTTCATTCATCACCTAAAAACACTTTGGGGATAAGTATATTTTTAGATATCAGCCCTTTATTGTGAAATTGGAATTAGATAATATGAAAAGAGCTGAATTTCTAATAAAGAAAAGTAACTTAAAAATATGCTAGAATTTCTGTTTCTAAATAAATATGGTTATCCAAATTATTCACTCTGGGATACTTTTGCTCTCAAAATATTTTTGTTATGACCATCTTGAAATATTTCCAGGTTCTGTTTGAGCCACACAAGAAAATGCTTCATAACATATAGCCACATGCCAAATGGTGTTACTCAGTTTCACTTCCCACTGTGTTCATCAGACTCAGCCCTCAAAGTGGAATATTCTCATGGGCAAAGAATGATTACATTGAAGGGAAGAGGGATAAAGCTTGCTTAAATATATATGTTCTAGTTTCTTTGTTTAAAAACTAGTCACATAAGTTTATCAAGTATAAACCAAAGGCAGGTGCTTTCATAAAATGACAAAGGATGAATCACAGAAGACAGACTTGGCCTGGGAAATAATTTATTTTTCCCAGTTCAGTGAGGTAGTCCTGAGCTAACTGTTTCCTTGATAGATAACAAATAGGTATATCTATTGGGCTAAATAATTGTACCCCCAAAATACCCATATCTTAATCTCTGGAACCTATGAGTCTGTTACCTTACATTGCAAAAAAAAAAGACTTTTTGGGTGTAATTAAGGATTTTGTGATGGGTAGATATCCTGGATTATCTATGTGGGCCCAGTGTAATCACAAGCATCCTTACAAGATAGAGGAAAGATGGCCATAGTCAGAAGGAGGTCTGATGATGGAAGTAGAAGTTGGAATGATGTGGTTGTTGGAGGTAGGCAATGAGCTAAGGAATGTGGGCAAAGTCTGAAAGCTGGAAAAGTCAAGGAAACATATTCTTTCCTAGAGCATCCAGAAGAAACAGTTTCTCCAACACCTTGATTTTAGTCTAGTGATATTCATTTTGGGTTTCCGATCCCCACAACTAGAAGATAATAAATCTGTGTTGTTTTAAGCCACTAAATTTATAGTAATCCATTATAGCAGCAGAGGGAAATATACTACACACAGCTACAAATATAATACACACAACTGCCATTCATTCATTTGTTCATTCATTCAGCGAATATTCAGTACTGCAGTGTGCCAGAACTGTGCTAAGTGCTAGGATGTAATAGGGAGAAAAAGCAGACACAGGCTGCATTTGTATAAAACTTACAGTAGATGCAGTTTATAGTCAGTAGGAAGAAGGCTTGGAGATTGGAATTAGTGAAAAGATCAAAGGGCTGTTAAGTACAAGTTTGTCTGAAGGCAATGGTATGGGTGGGAGTAGCAGGCAACAGGGATACCACTCCTTTACTACTTAGTTCTCTACTTTTTTTTTCATTAAAGTGTCATTGCTTAGTTATATTTTTTTAACTCTTTAATTTGGGGTAATTTGCTAAAGTATAGAATTTACTGGATTTACCAGTTTTCCACTTACATCCCTTTTCAATGCTGTGATCTGGTCCAGGATCCCACACTGCATTTAGTTGTTACTGTCCCTTTAGTCTCTTCCAATCTGTGACAGTTCTACAGCCTTGCCTTGTTTTACATGATCTTGAGCTTTTGAAGAGTACTAATCAGTTATTTTGTTGAATGTGCCTTAGTTTATTTTTCTTACATTTTTTAACCATTAGATTTAGGCTGTGAATTTTGGCAAGAATACTGCAGAAGTGATGTACCCTTCTATGTGCATCCTAGTAGGGGGTAGATAATGTTGATGTGGATTACTGGTGATGATAACTTTGATCACTTTGTTAAGATATGTGTGACAGATTTTTTCTACTGTAAAATTAATATTTTTCTTTTTTTAATGTGATAAGTTTAAAATTTTTTTTAATAAGGTGTTATTGATATATACTCTTATGAAAGTTTAACATGAAATCAACAATGTGGTTACTACATTTACCCATATTATCAAGTCCCCACCCATACCCCAATGCAGTCACTGTCCATCAGTGTAGTAAGATGCCACAGGTCCACTGTGTGCCTTCTCTGTGCTATACTGTTCTCCCCATGACTCCTCACACCATGTGTACTAAACATAATACCCCTCAATCCCCTTCTGCCTCCCTCCCCACCCCTCCCCTTTGATAACCACTAGTTCATTTGTGGAGTCTCTGAGTCTGCTGCCATTTTGTTCCTTCAGTTTTGCTTCATTGTTATAGTCCACAAATGAGGGAAATCATTTGGCATTTGTCTTTCTCCACGTGGCTTATTTCACTGAGCATAATGTCCTCCAGCTCCATCCATGTTGTTGCAAATGAAGGAGGATTTGTTTATTTCTTATGGCTGAATAGTATTCCACTGTGTATATGTACCACATCTTCTATATCCATTCATCTACTGATGTACACTTAGGTTCCTTCCATATCTTGCCTATTGTAAAAAATGCTGTGATAAACATATGGGTGCATATGTCTTTTTGAATATGAGAAGTTGTAATCTTTCGGTAAATTCCAAGGAGTGGGATTCCCGGGTCAAATGGTATTTCTTTTTTAGTTTTTTGTGGAAACTCCATATTGCTTTCCACAATTGTTGAACTAGCTTACATTCCCACCTGCAGTGTAGGAGGGTTCCCCTTTCTCCGCATCCTTGCCAGAATTTTTGTTTTTCTTTTCAATGATGGCCATCTTTACTGGTGTGAGGTGATATCTCATTGTGGTTTTAATTTGCATTTCCATGATGATTAGTGATGTGGAGCATCTTCTCATGTGTCTCTTGGCCATATGAATTTCTTCTTTGGAGAACTGTCTCTTCATATCTTCTGCCCATTTGTTTATCAGGTTATTTGCTTTTTGGGTGTTGAGGCATGTAAGTTCTTTATATATTTTGGATGTTAACCCCTTGTCAGATATGTCATTTAGAAATATATTCTCCCATGCTGTAGGATGCCTTTTTGTTCTGTTGATAGTGTCCTTTGCCATGCAGAAACTTTTTAGATTGATGTGGTCCCATGAGTTCATTTTTGCTTTTGTTTCCCTTGCTCAAGGAGGTGCGTTCAGGAAGAAGTTGTTCATGCTTATATTCAGGGGATTTTTGCCTATGTTGTCTTCTAAGAGTTTTATGGTTTTATGACATACATTCAGGTCTTTGATTCATTTCGAGTTTACTTTTGTGTATGGGGTTAAATAATAATCCAGTTTCATTCTCTTGCATGTAGCTGTCCAGTTTTGCCAACACCAGCTGTTGAAGAGACTGTCATTTTCCCATTGTATGTCCATCGCCCCTTTATCATATATTAATTGACCATATATGGTGGGATTTATATCAGGGCTCTCTGTTTTCTTCCACTGGTCTGTGGGTCTATTCTTGTGCCAGTACCAAATTGTCTTGATTACTGTGGCTATGTAGTAGAGTTTGAAGTTGGGAAGTGAGATTCCTCCCTGCTTTATTCTTCCTTCTCAGGATTGCATTGGCTATTCAGGGTCTTTTGTGGTTCCATATGAATTTACAACTATTTGTTCCAGTTTTTTGAAGAATGTTGTTGGTATTTTGAGAGGGATTGCATTGAATCTGTAGATTGCTTTAGGCAGGATGGCCATTTTGACAATGTTAATTCTTCCTAGCCAAGAGCATGGGATGAGTTTCCATTTGTTAGTGTCCTCTTTGATTTCTCTTAAGAGTGTCTTATAGTTTTCAGGGTATAAGTCTTTCACTTCCTTGGTTAGGTTTATTCCTAGGTATTTTATTGTTTTTGATGCAATTGTGAATGGAATTGTTTTCCTGATTTCTCTCTCTGCTAGTTCTTTGTTATTGTATAGGAAAGCCACAGATTTCTGTGTATTAATTTTGTATCCTGCAACTTTGCTGGATTCAGATATTAGATCTAGTAGTTTTGGAGTGGATTCTTTAGGGATATCCATGTACAGTATCATGTCATCTGCAAACAGGGACAGTTTAACTTCTTCCTTGTCAATCTGGATGCCTTTTATTTCTTTGTGTTGTCTGACTGCTGTGGCTAGGACCTCCAGTACTATGTTGAATAGAAGTGGGGAGAGTGGGCATCATTGTCTTGTTCCTGATCTTAAAGGAAAAGCTTTCAGCTTCTTGCTGTTAAGTGTAATGTTGGCTGTGGGTTTGTCTTATATGACCTTTATTATGTTGAGGTACTTGCCCTCTATACCCATTTTGTTGAGTTTTTATCGTGAATGGATGTTGAATTTTGTCAAATGCTTTTTCAGCATCTATGGAGATGATCATGTGGTTTTTGTCCTTGTTTTTGTTGATGTGGTGTATGATGTTGATGGATTTTCGAATGTTGTACCATCCTTGCATCCCTGGAATAAATCCTGCTTGATCATGATGGATGACCTTTTTGATGTATTTTTGAATTAAGTTTGCTAATATATTGTTGAGTATTTTTGCATCTATGTTCATCAGGGATATTGGTGTGTAATTTTCTTTTTGTGTGGTGTCTTTGCCTGGTTTTGGTATTAGAGTGATTCTGGCCTCATAGAATGAGTTTGGAAATCCACCGTCATCTTCTACTCTTTGGAAAACTTTAAGGAGGATGGGTATTAGGTGTTCACTAAATATTTGATAAAATTCAACAGTGAAGCCATCTGGTGCAGGATTTTTCTTCTTAGGTAAATTTTTGATTACCAGTTCAATTTCGTTGCTGGTAATTTGTTTTTCAGATTTTCTGTTTCTTTCTGGTTCAGCCTTGGAAGGTTCTAGTTTTCTAGAAAGTTGTCCATTTCTTCTAGGTTATCCAGTTTTTTAGCATATGATTTTTCACAGTGTTCTCTCATAATTCTTTGTATTTCTATGGTGTCTGTAGTGGTTTTTCCTTTCTCATTTCTAATTCTGTTTATGTGAGTAGACTCTTTTTTCGATAAGTCTGGCTAGGGGTTTATCTATTTTGTTCATTTTCTCAAAGAAGCAGCTCTTGCTTTCATTGATTCTTTTTATTGTTTTATTCTCAATTTTATTTATTTCTGCTCTAATGTTTATTATGTCCCTTGTTCTACTGACTTTGGGCCTCATTTGTTCTTCCTTTTCTAGTTTCGTTAATTGTGAGTTTAGACTGCTCATATGGGATTGTTCTTCTCTCCTGAGGTAGGGCTGTATTGCAATATACTTTCCTCTTAGCACCGCCTTCACTGCATCCCACAGGTTTTGTGGTATTGAATTATTGTTGTCATTTGTCTCCATATATTGCTTGTTCTCTGTTTCTGTTTGGTCACTGATCCATTGGTTATTTAGGAGCATGTTGTGAAGCCTCCATGTGTTTGTGGGATTTTTCATTTTCTTTGAGTGATTTATTTCTAGTTTTCATACCTTTGTGATCTGAGAAACTGGTTGGTAGAATTTCAGCCTTTTAAAATTTACTGAGGCTCTTTTTGTTGCCTAGTATATGATCTATTCTAGAAAATGTTCCATGTGCATTTGAGAAGAATGTGTATTCTGTTACTTTTGGGTGTAGAGTTCTGTAGATGTCTGTTAGGTCTATCTGTTCTAATGTGTTGTTCAGTGCCTCTGTGTCCTTACTTATCTTCTATCTGGTTGATCTGTTCTTCAGAGTTAGTGGAGTGTTGGAAGTCTGCTAGAATGAATGCATTGCATTGTATGTCCCCTTTTCATTCTGTTAGCATTTGTTTCACATATGTAGGTGCTCCTGTGTTGGGAGCATAGATATTTCTAATGGTTATAGCTTCTTTTTGAATTGACCCTTTTGTCATTATGTAATGTCCTTCTTTGTATCTTGTGACTTTCTTTGTTTTGAAGTCTATTTTGTCTGATACAAGTACTGCAACTCCTGCTTTTTTCTCCCTATTAGTTGCATGAAATATGTTTTTCCATCTCTTCACTTTTAGTTTGTGTATGTCTTTGGGTTCAAAGTAAGTCTCTTGGAGGCAGGATATATATGGGTCTTGTTTTATTATCCATTCGATGACTCTATATCTTTTGATTGGTGCATTCATTCCATTTACATTTAGGGTGATTATTGATAGGTATGTACTTATTGCCATTCTAGTCTTGAGATTCGTGGTTACCAAAGGTTGAAGGTTATCTTCCTTACTATCTAACAGTCTAACTTAACTCAATATGCTATTACAAACACAATCTAAAGGTTCTTTTTTTTTCTCCTCCTTTTTCTTCCTCCTCCATTCTTCATATTTTAGGTATCATATTCTGTACTCTTTGTCTATCCCTTGACTGACTTTGGGAATAGTTGATTTAATTTTGCATTTGCTTAGTGATTAACTGTTCTACTTTCTTTACTGTGGTCTTATTACCTCTGGTGACAGCTATTAAACCTTAGGAACACTTCCATCTATAGCAGTCCCTCCAAAATAGACTGTAGAGTTTTGTGGGAGGTAAATTCTCTCAGCTTTTGCTTATCTGGGAATTGTTTATTCCCTCCTTCAAATTTAAATGATAATCTTGCCAGATAAAGTAATCTTGATTCGAGGCCCTTCTACTTCATTGCATTAAATGCATCATGCCACTCCCTTCTGGCCTTTAAGGTTCCTGCTGAGAAGTCTGATGATAGCTCAATGGGCTTTCCTTTTTATGTGATCTTATTTTTCTCTCTGCCTGCGTTTAATAGTCTGTCCTTATCCTTGATGTTTGCCATTTTAATTACTATATGTCTTGGTGTTGTCTTCCTTGGGTCCCTTGTGTTGGGAGGTCTGTGCATCTCCATGGCCTGAGAGACTATCTCCTTCCCCAGATTGGGGAATTTTTCAGCAATTACCTCCTCACAGACACTTTCTATTCCTTTCTTTCTCTCTTCTTCTTCTGGTACCCCTATAATGTGAATATTTTTTGGTTTGGATTGGTCACACAGTTCTCTCAGTATTCTTTCATTCTTAGAGATCCTTTTTTCTCTCTGTGCCTCAGCTTCTCTGTATTCCTCTTCTATAGTTTCTATTTCATTTCTTGTCTCCTCCACTGTATCTAATCTGCTTTTAATACTCTCCATTGTGCTCTTCAACAATTGGATCTCTGACCAGAATTCATTCATTAGTTCTTGATGATCTTTCCGTACCTACATGAGCATGTTAATGATTTTTATTTTGAACTCCCTTTCAGGAAGATTCATGAGGTCACTGTCATTTAAATCTTTCTCAGGAGTTGTCTTAATTTTTCTTTGAGCTAGATTCCTTTGGCATTTCATATTTGTATATGGCTCCCTCTAGTTTCCAGAAGCTCTACTCTCTGTAGCTGCTTAGCCCCTGAAGCAATGTCGGGCATTGCAGGGCAGTGGTATTGGTGCCTGGGGGGAGGAAAGAGCTGTTTCCTGCTTCCCTGCCTCTGTCCCTGTCTCCACTGCCTGAATCAGTGGGCCGAGCACACAGGTTTAAGCCTCTATGCTTTGCATTTTAGTTGCTGTAGACAGATCTTCCCTCTGGCTGGCCTATCGCCAGGGTAGGGTTTGCTGGTTTGCAAGCCAGGTGGGGCTGGCCGGGAGAAAGGTACAGTAGGCTGCATATCATGGAGGGAGTCCTTGGAGCTATGTAGCCAGCCAGGGAGATGGAGCACCTGAAGATCGTGAAAGCTCCCAACGTGCTTGGCAGTGTGCAACCGAATAATTTTGTCTACCTGTCCTTTCTCCTGAGCCATAAGCTCTGTGCAGTCCTTGCCTCTTTAGCAGCCTTCTTGCTAAGGGCTTCCTTGTTCGGAAGTCTCTCATACTGCCTGACTTTCTTTTGTCCCAGAGCAGCTGGATATGAATCCCTGCTCTCCTCAAGTGGCTGAAATTTCAGTGTCTCCAGGAATTCTGCCTGTCTTAGCTTTCCAACTCCCTAATCACGGGAATACCATGTAAACACCATGAATTGTAGGTTTGTGCTCCCAGAGGAGATCTCTGGAGTTAGGTATTCAGCAGTCCCAGACCTCCACTACCTTCCTGCTCCATTTCTCTTCCTCCCACTGGTGAGCTGTGGTGGGGGAAGGGTTTGGGTATTGCTGGGCCACAGCTTTGGTATGTTACCTCGTTCTGTGAGGTCTGCTCTTTTCTTCAGGTGTATGCAGTCTGGCGTAGTCCTCTTTCCTGTTGCTCTTTCAGGATTAGTTGTATTAAGTATATTTTCACATTATATGTGGTTTTAGGAGGAAGCCTCTGTCTCACCTCTCATGCCACCATCTTTAATCCTCTCCCCAATATTTCTCTTTATAAGTTAATAAATATCTTGGGGATAGATTCTTTGAGATTATGCAGATTTGTTTCTCCTCAAACTTCCCCCATTCTTTTGTTATCCATTGGTAATATCTTGCCTGTATTATGTATCACCTGTGATATTCTAGTGGTGATTTTCTATTTGCCACATTCTTTCTACATTTATTAATTGAAATTACCTCTTAGTTTTATGTGGTCTCTTCCTATGACTGTTAAGTTTCTGAAAATACAACAATTAGGGAATTTTTGGTTGAGGAACTTTAGTGTATCTTACGTTATTTGTAATGGTATTATACTTTCTATTTATCAAAATTAACATTAATTGGCTACTTATTCAGGTACTTCATTCCAATATTATTTAATCCATGCAATGGTTATATGAGGTAAAGATGATTAGTTTTCAGATCGTGGAACTGAGGGTTAGGTACATTAAGTAATTTGCCTGAAGAGGTAGAGTACCTGAAGAGCAGGGGATGTTATTCCCACAATTAATTATATAAAGCATTTACATAGATGACTTAAGAATTTCCCCCTCATTAGTTATTTAAGCAGTTCATTCATAATTACATTTTCTACCACTTTAGTACAAATGATTTCTTAAATGGACCTTGTTTAAAATAAGCTTCTTAACATTAAACTGCTAAAGCTCAAGGGATAGTAGTTAATGGGACCATTGAAGGATCCTGACTGGCATGGGACCTTGAGGAACAGTTTCATGGTTGAGGTTTGGGTTCACTGTGTGGCCTTCACCTTTTGTCAATATCTGGGGGTGGTTGGACATGTTGGGGAGACTGATGTGCCAATTCAAATGCCTAAATGTAGGACACAAATTTTTTAACTGAGGAATGAGGAATATAGTTGTTAGGTCAAATGCTCTCACTGGTCTGTATGTAGCCTAGATACATGGGAAGCTAAATTATAATCAGAAGCTGGCTTGGTAGGTATAGAGTGAGAACAAAGGAACTAGATGTTTCTGGATGTACTCCTGCTAAGACAATATATTGAACAAATATACTCAGGTCATGACTGGGTGAAGACATCTTCTTTGTTCAACAGTACTGGAAGACAAGTGAACTTGGGTTTGTATGTGGTTCGTTCCCCTTTCCATATGCTGTCTTGACTACCAATCCATGAGCACTTTCTTAAGGTACTAACACCATTGCTGCCTAAAAGCTGTAACATGCTACTATAGCCAGACTATAACTATTATGTGCTGATTTCTTGATTAATACTTTGATATTACCATTTACAAATTAGCATTGCCCTAGTGTGTGTTTATTTCACTTGGCTTTAATTCTGGGGGTGCTATTACTGTCTCTGAATGGAAAATGGTTTGTGAATGAAGTATCTGCTATGTATAGTCTTTGCTGTTAATACCGTTTCTGAGAGACAGTGTGATGAACTAGTAAGTGCGCAGGATGCAGAATATGGCAGACCTGGGTTCCAGTGTTGCCTGTGCTGGTTAGTCACCTTGAAGAAGCTAAGCAGCTGAACATTTTGGAATCTTAGTTTTTCACTTAAAAAAAGATTTCTGACATACAAAAAGGAATAAAGAAATAACATAATGGAAATTGTGTACCTACTGCTCAGCTTGAGAAATAAAATATTGAGGATTATAGATAATGCTTATAAGGCATGTGGCATGTGTTTGAGCGTTCAATAAATGATAGCGATGAAATGCTGAGCAGCCCCATATTTATCTAGAATTTTCACTGATAGCCTGCTTTGTAAGTTAGGCACTATTTTGAAGCTTTCGTAGATTTCATCCATACTTGAATAAGGTATTTTACCACATACCTTTTATAGCATTGTTGATGATTTCTTCCTTTCATGTTTGCAGAAACAGATCCATATAGCCTCTTACCTGGTTCTGTAGTTCATTTTTGGTGTTTGCATTAAGAGACATAGCTGATAAGGCCATAGTTTACCTTTTGGAAGTGAAATGCATCTTATCTTGAATAAATAGATAAGCGGGTTAGTTGTGTTAGTATTGTGCCTTGTCTCAGGAAAGGTTTTGTGTACATTTTTAGCATTCCATATATTATAATAGATTAAGCGTTTAGTTAACATTCATAAAAGGACACTATTTCTTTTTAAAGTAGTGTGGAGTAGTTGAAATCTATTTGGTAATTTGTATTTGACCTCTACTATATTTACCAGCCATATAAATATATATTTATAACACTGAAACTGATATTTGATGCTTTGATGCTTTTTTTGTGTGACCTTATCTAGAGACAGTACGATTTAGAGATCTTTTTTACAGATTATAATTTTTCTGGCTTCTGACTATGTCAACTCCATTAGCTATCACTTCTTTCTTGCCTTTTGTGGTTCATTGTTCCTTTCTTGTCTAAGAACTTTCCTAATTTGCAATGTGCAAAAGTTAGCTTATCAAAGTGAACTTTCCTAATTTGCAATGTGCAAAAGTTAGCTTATCAAAGTGGCTATCATTAATAGAGTATGTTTGTCTGTGTTTATGTGTGTGTGTCTGTGCTTAAAGGAGGATTACTATAGGAGCTTAAAGCTCTCCTCTGGATTTTGGTGCTTGGTAAGTTTACTTTGCACTCACTGAATTAGAAGTAAATCTTTGAAAAACTTGGCCTTACCCTTTTAGTGGTCTTTACTACTAGCAATACGTCTGGGACAGCAGTTGTAATTTTGTAAAGTTGTTTCCTCCCAATGCTGACTACCTTTGATCCATAGGATCAAAGGATAAAGTGGAATAGTTTAGTTTTTATACACGAAAGACCTGTAGTCTGTGAATTTAATAAGAAGTCATCAAAATTTATTCATTATTCTTCAGAGCAGATCTGTTATTCTATCACAAGTGATGAATTCTAGCTAATTATGGGAACGTTTAGGACTCATTAGTCATCTTAGGTTGGATAGAAAAGCACAAACAAGTACTTATTTCCAGGTCTCCTCCAAGTTCAGCATTCCTTGCTTTTGTTCTTTGAGTTCCTTAACTTAAAAAAATTAAGATACAGTTGACATACAAAATTGTGTAAGATTAAGGCGCACAACACATGTTGGTTTGATGAACTTATACATTGAAATATGATTAGTATAGTAGCATTAGCTAACATCTCTGTTATGTTTATCATTGTTACATATTTATAATTTCTTTTTTGTGTTAAGAACAGTTACAGTTTAGTCTCTTAATGACTTTGAAGTTTATAATACAGTATTGGCTTTTTTTGGCTTGCTTTTGTTTTTTTACCATCAGAATGGCTTTATTTGGGAATAGCAGAGGAATTGCAATTCAGAACATGTGACTATGGCAAACCATAGCAAGTCCAGAAAACAAAGGAGAAGAATATTACTTTATAGAGCAAAGGAAGTTAGGAGGGGCTACTTTGAACAAAAGTCTATTGGAGGAAAGTGAGGGTTCAGAGTGGTGATGGTGCTGAGTTGTGGCAGTATCTCATTGGGTGGGCTGTTGCTGAGCAAGGAGGAAAATCTTCCCTTTCTTGCTGGAGTAGTAAAATAGGTTCTTTCCTGTTGGGGTCTGCAGTTGATCATGTGATTGGTTGGGTGTGAGAGCTCCCCTTTCTGGCTTCCCAACTCTATATTTTATTTTATTTTTTAATTAAAATTTTATTTTTATTGAAATATAGTTTATATGCAGTATTATATTGCTTTCAGATGAACAACTTAGTCATCAGTTATATACATTACTAAATGCTCACCATGAGAAGTGTAGTTACCATCTTTTACCATACAAAGCTGTTATATTATGAGCTATATTCCCTATGCTAAATTTCTAGCCCAGTGAATACATTTTTTTTATTAAGGTATTATTGATATACACTCTTATGAAGGTTTCACATGATAAAACAATGTGGTTACTACATTTACCCATATTATCAAGTCTCCACCCATACCCTATTGCAGTCATTGTCCATCAGTGTAGTAAGATGCCACAGAGTCACTATTTGCCTTCTGTGCTACACTGTCTTCCCCGTGATCCCTCACACTATGTGTACTATACATAATAACCTTCAATCCCCTTCTCCCTCCCTCCCCACCCGCCCACACCCCTCCCCTTTTGTAACCGCTAGTCCCTGTTGCTGTTTTGTTCCTTCAGTTTTGCCTCGTTGTTATACTCCACAAATGAGGGAAATCATTTGGCACTTGTCTTTCTCCACCTGGCTTATTTCACTGAGCATAATATCGTCCAGCTCCATCCATGTTGTTGCAAATGGTAGGATTTGTTTGTTTCTTATGGCTGAATAGTATTCCAGTGTGTATATGTACCACATCTTCTATGTCCATTCATCTACTGTTGTACCTTTAGGTTGCTTCCATATCTTGGCTATTGTAAATAGTGCTGCAATAAACATATGGATGCATATGTCTTTTTGAATCTGAGGATAAATTTATTTTATAATTTGAAATTTGTACCTCTTTATCCTCTTCCCCTCTTTCACCTGATCTCTGCACCACCACCTCGCCATGGAAACGAACCATCTGTTTTCTGTGTTTATGAGCCTGTTTCTGTTTTGTTTGTTTATTTGTTTTGTTTTTCAGATTCTACATATAGGTGAAACCATATGGTATTCCTCTTTCTCTAACTGACTTATTTCACTTAGCATAATACCTTCTAAGTCCAGCCATATTGTTGCAAGTAGCAATATTTCTTTTTTTAATGGCTGATTATTATTCCATTTGTAATACAGTATTGTTAATTATAATCACTATTTTGTACATTAGATCACCAGAACTTATTTAACTGCTAGCTGTAAGTTTATACCCTTAAACAACATCTCCCCAATTCCCCCATCCCCTAGATCTTGGTAAGTACTGTTTTACTCTCTGTTTTCACAAGTTCAGTTTTTTTAGATTCCACATGTAAATAATATCATACATTATTTGTATCTTGAAGGGATATCTGCATATCCATGTTCATTGTAATATTATTCACAATAGGTAAGATATGACAATCTAAGTGTCCATTACCAAATGAATAAAGGAGGTGTGGTACACACACATACACACACACACACACACACAGAGGAAAATTTTTCAGCCATGAGAAAGAAGGAAATCCTGCATTTCAGATAACATGGATAGACCTTGAAGGCATGCTATGTGAGATAAGTCAGAGAAAGTCAAATAACATATGAGTTCCTTAACTTGTTTTAAAAAATTTTTGTGGCAACATGTACGTAACATAAAATTGATCATTTAAACCATTTTGAGTGTACAATTCAATGACATTAAGTACACTCACATTGTTCTACAATCATCAGAACCACCCATCTCCAGAACTTTTTCATCATCCCAAACTGAAACGCTGTATCCATTAAACAGTAACTTCTCATTCCCCACTTTCCCCAGTCCTGTAACCATGACTGTACTTTCTGTCTGTATGAATTTGCTTATTCTAGGTACCTCATACAAGTGGAATAATACAATATTTGTCTTTTTGTGTCTGTTTTTTTCACTTAACATAATATTTTCAGGATTCATCCATGGTGCAGCACATATCAGAATTTCATTCTTTTTATTGCTGAACAATATTTTGTTGTGTATATACACCACATTTGTTTTATTCATTCATCCATTGATGGACATTTGTGTTGTTATCATCTTTTGGCTATTGTGAGTAATGCTGCTATGATATTGGTGTACAAGTATCTGTTCAAGTCCCTGCTTTCAGTTCTTTTCACTATATACTTGTAAGTAGAGTTATTGGATCTTATGTAATTAATATTTTAGGAACCACCATACTGTTTTCCACAGTGATGGCACCATTTTACATTTCCTACCAGCAATACATAAGGGTTCTAATTTCTCAACATTCTTGCTAACAGTTTTTATTACCTGTTTTTGTTGTGGTGGTTGTTTTTAATAGGCCTCCTAATGGGTGTGAAGTAGTATCTCAATCTGGTTTTGATTTGCATTTCCCTATTAACTAATGATGTTGAACCTCTTTATGTGTGCTTATTGGCCGTTTGCATTTTTTCTGTAGAAAAATATCTGTTAAAGCCCTTTGCCAATATTTGAATTAGGTTGTCTTTTTGTTATGAGTTGTAGGAGTTCTTCATATATTCTGAGTATTAATCCCTTATCAGATACATGAGTTGTAACTATTTTCTCACATTCTGTGGATTACCTTTACAGTCTCTTAATCATGCCTTTGATGCACAAAACTGAAATTTTGATTAAGTCCAATTTATTTTTTCTTTTGTTACCTATGTACTTTTGGTGTCATATTGAAAAATTCATTGTGAGACTCAATGTCATGAAACTTTCCCTTGTGTTCTTTTAAGTGTTTTATATTTTTTGGTCTTGTGTTTAGATCTTACATGCATTTAAAAATTTTTCTGTATGTGATGTAAGGTAAGACTCCAACTTCATTCTTTTGTATGTAGATACACAGTTTCGCCAAACAGATGTTGAGGAGACGTTCCTTTGCCCATTCAGTGATCTTGGCCCCTTGTTGAAAATTTATTTGACCATATATGTGAGAGTGTATTTCTGGCTCTGTAGTCTATTCCATTGATCTTTATATCTGTCTTTGTGCCAGTATCATACTGTTTTGATTACTGTAGATTTGTAGAAAGTTTTGGTACCAGAAACTCCACCTTTGTTCTTTTTCAAGATTATTTTGGGTATTTGGGGTCCCTTGAGATTCCATGTGAATTGTAGCATGGTTTTTTAAATTCCTGCAAACAATGTTGTTGGAATTTTGATAGGGATTGTATTGAATCTGCAGATCTCTTTTGGCATTGACATCTTAACAATATAAAATCTTCCAGTCTGTAAATATAGGATGTTTCCATTTATTTATGCCTTCTTTAATTTCAGTAATGTTTTATGTTTTCAGTGTTTGCCTTCTTAGTGCTTTCTTATTACTCTGTATTTTATACTTTTTGATATTATTGTAAATGGAAATGTTTTCTTAATTTATTTCTCTTTTCTTGAAGTATCATTGATATACAACCTTATGTTGGTTTCAAATGTGCAACATAGTGGTTCAACAGTTACCCGTATTATTAAATCCACACCCCTTCTAGTGTGGTTACTATCAATGTAGAAAGATGTTACAGAATCATTGACTATACTTTCCATGCTGTACTTCATCTCTGTGACAAACTAATATTGTGTTTGCAAATTATTGTGCCCCTTTATCTTCCTGCCCCCCTCCAACCTTCCCAAACCCTTCCCCTTTGGTAACCACTAGTCACTTCTCAGTGTCTATGAGTCTACTGCTCTTTGGTTCATTCTGTTTTGCTTTGTTTTTATATTCCACAAATAAGAGAAATCATATGGTATTTGTCATTCTCTGCCTGGCGTATTTAACTGAGAATAATACCCGCTAGATCCATCCATGTTGTTGCAATGGCAGGATTTCTTTTCTATTTATGGCCGAATAATATTCCCTTGTGTATATGTACCACATCTTCATTATCTATTCATCTATTGTTGGACACTTAGGTTGCTTCCATATCTTGGCTATTGAAAATAGTGTGGTGATAAACATAAGGGTGTATATATCTTTTAGAATCAGGTATTTTGTTTTCTTCATGTAAAATCCTAGAAGTGGGATTACTGGATCGAATGTATTTCTATTTTTAGTTTTTTCAGGAGCGTCAATACTGCTTTCCACAGTGCTGGCACCAAATTACATTCCCACAAACAGTGTAGGATGGTTCACATTTCTCTGCATCCTTGCCAGAATTTGTTATTTTTTGTCTTTGGGATAATGGCCATCCTAACTGTAATGACATGATGTCTCATTGTGTATTTTTTTTCTCCATATCTCTGATGAATAGCAACGGGGAGCATCTTTATATGGGACTGTTGGCCATTTGTATTTCTTCTTCATAGAACTATCTCTTCAGGTGCTCTGCCCATTTTTTAATCAGGTTATTTGTTTTTGGGTGTTGAGGTATGTGAGTTCTTTATATATTTTGGATGTTAACCCTTTATCAGAGGAATCATTTATGAATATATTCTCCCATACTGTGGGGTGCCTTTTTGTTCTGTTGATGGTGTACTTTGCTGTACAAAAGCTTTTTAGTTTGATATAGTCCCACTAGTCCGAACTGCACATTTGTTATTTTGTTTCTCCTGAATGAGGAGATGTGTCCAGGAAAAAGTTGCGCATGCTTATGTTCAGCAGATTGTTGCCTATGTTTTCTCTTTTTTCTTTTGGTATCATTAACATACAATTACATGAGCAATATTATGGTTACTAGACTCCCCCCATTATCAAGTCCGGACCACAAACCCCATTACAGTCACTGTCCATCAGTGTAGTAAGATGCTATAGGATCACTACTTGTCTTCTCTGTGTTGTGTTGCCTTCCCCATGGCCCCCCCCCCTCACATTATGTGTGCTAATCGTAATGTCCCTTTTTCCCCCTTATCCCTCCCTTCCCACCCAACCTCCCCAGTCCCTTTTCCTTTGGTAACTAGTAGTCCATTCTTGGGTTCTGGGAATCTGCTGCTATTGTCTTTCTTCAGTTTTTTCTTTGTTCTTATACTCCACATATGAGTGAAATCATTTGATACTTGTCTTTTTTTACCTGGCTTATTTCACTGAGCATAATACCCTCTAGCTCCTTCCATGTTGTTGCAAATGGTAGGATTTGGATTTGTTTTCTTCTATGACCGAGTAATATTCCATTGTGTATATGTACCACATCTTCTTTATGCATTTATCTACTGATGAACACTTAGGTTGCTTCTATTTCTTGGCTATTGTAAATAGTGCTGTGATAAACATAGGGGTGCATATGTCTTTCTCAAACTGGGCTGCTGCATTCTTAGGGTAAATTCCTAGGAGAGGAATTCCTGGGTCAAATGGTATTTCTATTTTTTGTTTTTTGAGGAAACTCCTTTCTGCTTTCCACAATGTTTAAACTAATTTAAATTTCCACCAGCAGTGTAGGAGGGTTCCCCTTTCTCCACAACCTCACCATCATTTGTTGTTTGTCTTTTGGATCGTGGCCATCCTTACTGGTATGAGGTGATATCTCATTGTGGTTTGATTTTGTATTTCTCTGATAAGTGATGTGGAGCATCTTTTCATGTGCCTGTTGGCCATCTAAATTTCTTCGTTGGAGAAGTGTCTGTTCAGATCCTGTGCCCATTTTTTTAATTGGATTATTTGCTTTTTGTTTGTTGAAGTGTGTGAGCTCTTTATATATTTTGGATGTCAACCCTTTATCGGATCTGTCATTTATGAATATATTCTCCCATACTGTAGGATGCCTTTTTGTTCTATTGATGGTGTCCTTTGCTATACAGTAGCATTTAAGCTCGATATAGTCCCACTTTTTCATTTTTGCTTTTGTTTCCCTTGCCCGGGGAAATATGTTCATGAAGAAGTTGCTCATGTTTATGTCCAAGAGATTTTTGCTTTTGTTTTTTTCTAAGAGTATTATGGTTTCATGACTTACATTCAGGTCTTTGATCCATTTCAAATTTACTTTTGTGTACTGGGTTAGACAATGATCCAGTTTCATTCTCTTACATGTTGCTGTCCGGTTTTGCCAACACCAGCTGATGAAGAGGCTGTCATTTCCCCATTGTATGTCCATGGCTCCTTTTCATATAGTAGTTGACTGTATATGTTTGGGTTAGTATCTGGACTCTGTATTCTGTTCCACTGGTCTGCGGGTCTGTTCTTGCACCAGTACCAAATTGTCTAGATTACTGTGGCTTCGTAGGAGAGATTGAAGTTGGGAAGTGGGATCTCTCTGTGCTTTAGTATTCCTTCTCAGGATTGCTTTGGCTCTTCGGGGTCTTTTGCTGTTCCATATGAATTTTACAACTGTTTGTTCCAGTTCGTTGAAGAACGCTGTTGGTATTTTGAGAGGGATTACATTGAAACTGTTGATTGCTTTAGGCAGGATGGCCATTTTGACAATATTAATTCTTCCTAGCCAAGAGAATAGGATGAATTTCAATTTGGTACTATCCTGTTTAATTTCTCTTAAGAGTGTCTTGTAGTTTTCAGGGTATAGGTCTTTCACTTCTTTGGTTAGGTTTATTCCTAGGTACTTTATTCTTTTTGATGCAATTGTGAATGGAATTGTTTCCTGATTTCTCTTTCTGCTAGTTCATCATTAGTGTATAGGAAAGCAACAGATTTCTGTGTATTACTTTTGTTTCCTGCTTTTTTGCTGAGTTCAGTTATTAGTTATAGTAGTTTTGTAGTGGTGTCTGTAGGGTATTTTTTTATTTTTATTTTTTGGTATCATTAATCTACAATTACATGAAGAACATTGTGTTTACTAGGCTCCCCCCTTCACCAAGTCCCCTGAACATACCACTTCACAGTCACTGTCCATCAGCATAGGAAGATTCTGTAAAATCACTACTTGTCTTCTCTGTGTTGTAGAGCCTGCCCCATACCCCCTCCACATTACACATGCTAATCGTAATGCTCCCTTACTTTTTCACCGCCCTTAGCCCTCCCTACTGACCCATACTCCCAAGTCCCTTTCCCTTTGGTAACTGTTAGTCCTTTCTTGGGTTCTGTGATTCTGCTGCTGTTTTGTTCCTTCAGTTTTTCTTTGTTCTTATGCTCCACATATGAGTGAAATCATTTGGTACTTGTCTTTCTCCACCTGGCTTATTTCACTGAGAATAATACCCTCTAGCTCCATCCATGTTGTTGCAAATGGTAGGATTTGTTTTCTTCTTATGGCTGAATAATATTCCATTGTGAATATGTACCACATCTTCTTTATCCATTCATCTACTGATGGACATTTAGGTTGCTTCCATTTCGTAGCTATTGTAAATAGTGCTGCGATAAACATAAGGGTGCATCTGTCTTTTTGAACCTGGGCTCCTGCATTCTTTGGGTAAATTCCTAGAAGTGGAATTCCTGGGTCAAATGGTATTTCTACTTTAAGCATTTTGAGAAACCTCCATACTGCTTTCCACAATGGTTGAACTAATTTACATTCCCACCAACAGTGTAGGAGGGTTCCCTTTTCTCCAAAACCTCACCAACATTTGTTGTTCTTTGTCTTTTGGATGGTGGCTATGCCTACTGGTGTCAGGTGATATCTCATTGTGGTTTTAATTTGTATTTCTCTGATAACCAGTGATGTGGAGCATTTTTTCATGTGTCTGTGGTCATCTGAATTTCTTCTTTGGAGAACTGTCTATTCAGCTCCTCTGCCCATTTTTTAATTGGATTATTTGCTTTTTGTTTGTTGAGGTATGTGAGCCCTTTATATATTTTGGATGTCAACCCTTTATCAGATCTGTCATTTATGAATATATTCTTCCATACTGTAGGATACCTTTTTGTTCTATTGATGGTATCGTATTCTTTGCTGTACAGAAGCTTTTCAGCTTGATGTAGTCCCACTTTTTCATTTTTGCATTTGTTTCCCTTGCCCGGGGAGATGTGTTTATGAAGAAGTCACTCATGTTTATGTCTAAGAGATTTTTGCCTACGTTTTTTTCTAAATTTTCATGGTTTCATAACTTACATTCAGGTCTTTGATCCATTTCAAAATTATTTTTGTGTATGGGGTTAGACAGTGATCCAGTTTCATTCCCTTACATGTAGCTGTCCAGTTTTGCCAGCACCATTTGTTGAAGAGACTGTGATTTCCCCATTGTATGGCCATGGCTCCTTTATCGTATATTAATTGACCGTATGTCTTTGGGTTAATATTTGGAGTCTCTATTCTGTTCCACTGGTCTGTGGCTTTTTTCTTGTCCCAGTACCAAATTGTCTTGATTACTGTGGCTTTGTAGTAGAGCTTGAAGTTGGGTTGCAAGATTCCCCCCACTTTACTCTTCCTTCTCAGAATTGCTTTGGCTCTTTGGGGTCTTTGGTGTTTCCATATGAATTTTTGAACTATTTGTTCCAGTTCATTGAAGAACGTTGTTGGTAATTTGATGGGGATTGCATCGAATGTGTAGATTGCTTTGGGCAGGATGGCTATTTGGACGATATTAATTCTTCCTAACCAGGAGCATGGGATGAGTTTCCATTTGTTAGTGTCCTCTTTAATTTCTCTTAAGAGTGTCTTGTAGTTTTCAGTGTATAGGTCTTTCACTTCCTTGGTTAGGTTTATTCCTAGGTATTTATTCTTTTTGGTGCAATTGTGAATGGAATTGTTTTCCTGGTTTCTCTTTCTATTAGTTCACTGTTAGTGTATAGGAAAGCCACAGATTTCTGTGTGTTAATTTTGTATCCTGCAACTTTTCTGGATTCAGATATTAAATCTAGTAGTTTTGGAGTGGATTCTTTAGGGATTTCCATGTACAATATCATGTCATCTGCAAATAGTGACAGTTTAACTTCCTCTTTACCAATCTGGATTCTTTGTATTTCTTTGTATTGTTAATTGCTGTGGCTAGGACCTCCAGTACTTTGTTGAATAACAGTGGGAAGAGTGGGCATCCCTGTCTTGTTCCTGATCTCAGAGGAAAAACTTTCAGCCTCTCACTGTTCAGTATGATGTTAGCTCTGGGTTTATCATATATGGCCTTTATTATGTTGAGGTACTTGTCCTCTATGCCCATTTCATTGAGACTTTTTATCACGAATAGATTTTGAATTTTGTCAAGTGCTTTTTCAGCATCTATGTAGATGATCATGTGATTTTTGTCCTTTTTGTTTATGGGGTGGATCGTGTTGATGAATTTTCGAATGTTGTACCATCCTTGCATCCCTGAGATGCTTCCACTTGTTCATGGTGTATGATCCTCTTTATGTATTTTTGAATTTGGCTTGCTAATATTTTGTTGAGTATTTTTGCATCTATATTCCTCAGGGATATTGGCCTGTAATTTTCGTTTTTTGTAGGGTGTTTGCCTAGTTTTGTTATTGGAGTGATGCTGGCTTCATAGAATGAGTTTGGAAGATTTACTCCTCTTCTACTTTTGGAAAACTTTTAAGGAGAATGGGTATTATTTCTTCTCTAAATGTCTGATAAAATTTAGCAGTGTATGCATCTGGCATGGTGATATTGTTCTTTGGTAGTATTTTGATTACTGCTTCAATTTCATTGCTCTAATTGGTCTGTTTAGATTTTCTGTTGGTTCCTTGGTCAGTCTTGGAAGTTTGTATTTTTATAGAAAGTTGTCCATTTCTTCTACATTCTCCAGCTTCTTAGCATATAGATTCTCATAGTATTCTCTAATAATTCTTTGTGTGTCTGTCATGATTTTTCCTTTCTCATTTCTGATTCTTGTTATTTGTGTAGATTCTCTTTTTCTCTTAATAAGTCTTCCTTGGTGTTTATCTATTTTGTTTATTTTCTCAAAGAACCAACTCTTGGTTTCGTTGATTTTTTTCTATTGTGTTTTTCTCAAGTTTATTTATTTCTTCTCTGATTTTTATAATTTTCCTCCTTCTAGTGACTTTGGGCCTCATTTGTTCTTCTTTTTCCAGTTTCAACAATTGTTTCTTTAGACTATTCATTTGGGATTGTTTTCCCTTCTTTATATATGTCTAGATTGCTATATACTTTCCCCTTAGAACTGCTTTCACTGTGTCCCACAGAAGTTGGGGTTTTGTGCTGTTGTTTTCATTTGTCTCCATATATATTTTCAATCTCTGTTTTAATTTGGTCATTGATCCACTGATTATTTAGGAGCATGTTGTTAAGCCTCCGTGTGTTTGTAAGGCTGTTTGTTTTCTTTGTACAATTTATTTCTAGTTTTTGACCTTTGTGATCGGAGAAGTTGGTTGGTAGCATTTCAATCTTTTTGAATTTACTGAGGTTCTTTTTTTGGCCTAGTATGTGGTTTATTCTGGAAATGTTCCATGTGCACTTGAGAAGAATGTATCTGCTTTTGCTTTTGTGTGTAGAGTTCTATAGATGTCTATTAGGTCCATCTATTCTAGTGTGTTTAGTGCCTCTGTGTCCTTACTTATTTTCTGTCTGGTGGATCTGTCCTTTGGACTGAGTCGTGTATTGAAGTGTCCTAAAATGAATGCATTGCATTCTATTTCCTCCTTTAATTATGTTAGTATTTGTTTCACATGTGTCAATGCTCCTGTGTTGGGTGTGTAGATCTTTATAATGGTTATGTCCTTTTGTTGGACTGACCCCTTTATCATTATGTAATGTACCATTTTATCTCTTGTTACTTTCTTTGTTCTCAAGTCTGTTTTGTCTGATACCAGTACTGCAACACCTGATGTTTTCTTCTTATTGTTCGCATGAAATATCTTTTTCCAGCACTTCACTTTTATTCTGTGTATATCTTTGGGTTTGAGGTGAGTTTCTTGTAAGCAGCATATAGATTGGTCTTGCTTTTTTATCCATTCCATTACTGTGTGTCTTTTCAATGGTGCATTCAGTCCATTTACATTTAGGGTGACTGTCAATAGATATGTACTTATTGCCATTGCAGGCTTTGGATTCATGTTTACCAAACGTTCAAGGGTATCTTCTTTACTCTCTAACCGTCTAACTTAACTCTCTTATTAAGCTATTCATAAAGAAGGTTTGATCATTCTTTATTTCTCTCGCTTTTTCTTCTTCCTCCTCCACTCTTTGTATGTTCGATGGTTTATTTTGTACTCTTCTTTGTTTCCCTTCACTGATTTTATTTTGTCTTTAGTTAGTATTTGGTTGTTCTGCTTTCTTTGCTGTGGGTTTATTTCCTCTGGTGACAGGTATTTAGCCTTAGGAGCACTTCCACGTAGAGCAGTCCCTTTAAAACACCCTGTAGAGATGGTTTGTGGGAGGTAAATTCCCTCAACTTTTGCTTATCTGGGAACTGTTTAATCTCTCCTTCAAATTTAAATGATAATCATGCTGGATACAGTATTCTTGGTTAAGGACCTTCTGTTTCATTGCATTAAATATATCATGCCACTCCGTTCTGGACTGTAAGTTTTCTGTTGAGAAGTCTGATGATAACCTGATGGGATTTCCTTTGTTAGGTGATCTTTTACTCTCTGTGGCTGCGTTTAATACACTGTGCTTGTTTTTGATCTTTGCCTTTTTAATTATTATATGTCTTGGTGTAGTCCTCCTTTGGTCCCTTGTGTTTGGAGATCTGTGGGATTCTGTGGTCTGATAGACTATTTCCTTCCCCAGTTTGGGGAAGTTTTCAGCAGTAATTCCTTCAGTGGCAGTTTCTGTCTCATTTTTCTCCCTCTCCTTCTTCTTTATAATGATGCAAATGTTATTCCTTTTGGATTGGTCACACAAATCTGTTAGTATTGTTTCATTCCTATAGATCCTTTTATTTCTCTCTCCCTCAGCTTCTCTGTATTCCTGCTCTCTGATTTCTATTCCATTAACAGTCTCTTGCACCTCATCCAGTCTCCTCTTAAGTCCTTGTTTTGATTATTTTATTTCTGTTAACTCCCTCCGAACCTCATCCCTTAGCTCTTGCATATTTCTCTGCAGCTCCAGAGGCAAATGCTTTTTCAGCACCTATTGAGAATGTGGTTTTTGTCCTTTTTGTTGATGTTGATGAATTTTTGTATATTGTACCATCCTTGCATCCCTGGAATAAATTCCACTTGGTTGTGATGGAAGATCTACTTTATGTATTTTTGAATTTGGTTTCCTAATATTTTGTTGAATATTTTTGCATCTATGTTCATCAGGGGTATTCATTTGTAATTTTCCTTTTTTGTGGTATCTGTTTTTGGTATTAGAGTGATGCTGGCCTCATAGAATGAGTTTGGGAGTTTTCCCTCCTCTTCTACTTTTTGGAATACTTTAAGGAGGATGGGTATGAAGTCTTCTCTAAATGTTTGTTAAAATTCAGCAGTGAAGCTGTCTGGCCAGGGGTTTTTGTTGTTAGGTAGTTTTGTGATTACCAATTCAATTTCATTGCTGAAAATTGGTGTGTTCAGATTTTTTGTTTCTTCCTGGGTCTGTCTTGAAAGATTGTATTTTTCTCGAAAGTTGTCCATTTCTTCTAAGTTATCCAATTTATTAACATATAATATTTCATGGCATTCTCTTATAATTCTTTGTATTTCTGTGGTGGCTCTAATGATTTTTCCTTTCTCATTTCTGATTCTGTTTATGTGTGTACTCTCTCTTTTTTCCTTGGTAAGTCTGGGTAGGGGTTTATCTTGTTTATTTTCTCAAAGAACCAGCTCCTGCTTTAATTGATTCTTTCTATTGTTTTATTCTTTTGAATTTTATTTATTTCTACTCTGATCTTTATTATGCCCCTCCTTCTATTATCTTTGGGCCTCATTTGTTCTTCTTTTAATTGTGAATTTAAACTGTTCTTTTGGGATTATTCTTCTTTCTTAACATAAGCCTATAACAATATAATTTCCTCTTAGAACTGCCTTTACTGCATCCCATACATTTTGGTGTGTTGAGTTGTTTTCATTTGTCTCCATACATTGCTCAGTCTCTGTTTTTATTTGGTCATTGATCCATTTATTATTTAGGAGCATGTTGTGAAGTCTTCATGTATTTGTGGGCTTTTTTGTTTTCTTTGCATACCTTATTTCTAGTTTCATACCTTTGTAGTCTGAGAAGCTGGTTGGCACAATTTCAATCCTGAATCTACTGGGGCTCTTTTTGTAGCCTAGTATGTGACCTATTCTTGAAAATATTCCATGTGCACTTGAGAAGAATGTGTATCCTGCTGCTTTTGGGTGGAGTGTTGTGCATATGTCTGTTAGGTCCATGTGTTCTAATGTGTTGTTCAGTGCCTCTGTGTCCTTACTTATTTCTGTCTGGTTGATCTGTCCTTCAGTGTAAGTGGAGTGTTGAAGTCTCCTAGAATGAATGCATTGCATTCTATTTCCCCTTTTAATTCTGTTAGTATTTATTTCACATATTTAGGTGTTCTTATATTGGGTGCATTGATATTTATAATGGTTATATCCGCTTGTAGAACTGACCCCTTTGTCATTATGTAATGTTCTCTGTCTCTTGTAACTTTCTTTGTTTTGATGTCTATTTTGTCTGATACAAGTACTGGAACTCCTGCTTTTTTCTCCCTATTATTTGCAGGAAATAACTTTTTCTGTCTCTTCCCTTTTAGTCTGTATATGTCTTTGGGTTTGATGTAAGTCTCTAGTAGGTAGCATATAGATAGTCCTTGCTTTTTAATAATTTCTGCCAGTCTTTGTCTTTTGTTTGGTGCAGTCAGTCCATTTACATTTAGGGTGATTATTGATAGATGTGTACTTATTGTCATTCTATTCATTGTTTTCTGCTGTTTTTTAATCTCTGTGTTCATTTTTTCCTCTCTTATACTGCTGTCTTATTTGATGGATTTCTTTAGTGTTGTGTTTGGACCTCCCTCCCTCCCTTCCTCCCTCCCTTCCTCCCTCCCTTCCTCCCTCCCTCCCTTCCTTCCTTCCTTCCTTCCTTCCCTCTTTCTTTCTTTTTCCTCCCTTCCTCCTTCCCTCCCTTCCTTCTTTCTTTCATTGTTTCTTTCCCTCTTTCTCTCTCTGTGTCCCCCTCCCTCCCTCCCTACCTCTCTTTCTCTCTCTCTGCCTGCTTGCCTGCCTTCCTTCCTTCCTTCCCTCTCTCCCTCCCTCCCTTCCTCCATTCTTTGTTTTTTGTGTATCTATTATAGACTTTAGTTCTGTGGTTACCAAAGGTTCAAGGATAGCTTCCTTACTATATAATAATCTACCTTAGATTGCTAATTACTCTATTTCATACACAATCTAAGGGTACTTTTCCTTTTTCTTCCTCCTCTACATTTTTTGCATTAGATCTCATAATCTACACTTTTTGTGTATCCCTTGACTAATTTTGTGTACAGTTGATTTTGCTTCCTTTGTTTCATTCTGATTTTGTACTTGCTTTGTAATTGGTTGGTCTACTGCCTTTACTCTAGGTTTATTTTCACTGGTGAAAGCTGTTTAGTATTAAGGACATTTCCAACTACAGCAGTCTCCTTAACATATTCTGTACGGCTGGTTTAGAGGTGGTGAATTCCTTCAACTTTTGTTTATCTGACCATTGCTCAATCCCTGCTTGAAATTTAAATGATTATCTTGCCAGGTAGAGGAATGTTTTTTGGAAATTCCTCTGTTTCATTACATTAAATATGTCATCCCACTCCCTTCTGGCTATAGTGTTTCTGCTGGGAAGTCTGCTGGTAGCACAATGGGATTCCTTTATAAGTTATATTTTCTCTCTCTCTGGCTGCTTTCAACAATCTTCTTATTGTTGATCTTTACCATTTTAATTATTATATGTCTTGGTGTTGTCTTCCTGGGTTTCCTTTTGTTAGGGGCTCTCTGAACTTCCATGACCTGAGTGTCTATTTCCTTCCCCAGTTTGGGGAAGCTTTCAACAATTATTTCCTTAAAGAGACTTTCTATCCCCTTGTCTCTTTTCCTTCTGGTATCCCTATTATGCAAATACTGTTTTGTTTGGATTGGTCCCACAGCTCTCTCATCATTCTTTCATTCTTAGAGATCCTTTTTTCTCTCTGTTGTTTGGCTTCATTGTTTTCCTCTTCTCTAATTTTCATCTCATTCATTCTCCTCTATCTGCACGTATCTACTCTTAAATCCCTCCATTGTATGTTTCATTTCCGATACTATATTCTTAAGCTCTGAGTGGCTCTTTCTTGGGCCTTCTGTCTCTTTGTTGAAATCATCCCTTAGATCTTAATGCTTTTGTGTAAATCCATCAGCATGTTTGAGACTTTTATTTTGAAATCTTTATCAAGATGATTGGTAATCTCCATTTCATTTAACCCTCTTTTTGCGGTTCTGTCTTGTAGTTTTGTTTGAATCATATTCCTCTGCCTACTAATTTTGTGAGAGTTTCTGTGTTTCTTCCTTTGTATTAGATGGCTCTGCTATGCTTTCTGGTCTACAGAATTATAGCTTTATGAAGAAGTCTTGTGGTGCCTAGAAGCTTAATATTCTCTATTCTCTAGTGCCTGGTTCTATTTTGTGGGGACCCTAGCTGTTGGCATGCAGTGGGCAGGGTGTCTTTGTGTCTTTGCTGGCAGTGTACTTCATCTGCTACCTTGTTATCAGCTCAGGATTTTCTCATGAGCTTCCTATAGGTTGGGCCTCCATCTGCCTGGCCTGCAGCAATGGTGGGACTGTAGGGATAATGGCATGGGTGGGCTGATGTCTGGCTGTGCCTGGGCCAGATATGCTGCACTGGGCTTGGAAACCCACAGGGAGGAAGGAGCTTCTCAGGCTGACTCCTGCAGGCACCTTCCTGGAAGGGCTGAAATGGAGCCAAGGAGGCTGGGAGAGTCTCCTTCTGCCTGCCAGGCAGCAAAGTCTAATGCTGCTGTTGGGCCAAGTGTGTTGGCTCCTTGCAGTGTGTGCAGGGAGGAGCCTTGGGCCTGCATTGCTTGCAACATGGGATAGAGTGTCTGGAGCTCCCAAGAGCTCCTGACCTGTTGGGGTGAGGAAGGGATGGGAATGTATTCTTCACCTGCCCTTTCTCGTGAGGAGAGAGTTCCATCCATCCGTTGCCTCTATGTATCCCTCCCACTGCTGGCATGTCTTTCAAACTGCCATGTCTTCTTTGGGTCTCAGGACTGGTTGAGCATGCCTGTACTCCACAATGGCTGGGGTCTCAGCCTCCCAGAGTATTCCACCTCTCCCTGGTGTCCAACCCTGCTAATTGCCATAACCCAGTGTAATGTGGGGTTGTGCTCCCAGTGCACATCTCCAGGGCCAGTAGTGCAGGACTCTTTGGCTCCTACACCCTCTCCCCTCCATTCCTCTTTCTCCCACCTGTAGGCTGGGGTGGGGGGGTGGTCTTGGGTCCCACTTGATCTTGGCTCTGCCACTTTACCCTTTTCTGTGTGGTTGTCTCTTCTTCCTCAGGTGTATGTTGTCTGTTCTGCAATCCTCAGGTCATGTTGCAGTGTAGTTGTATTTCCTGTATTTCCTTCTTTTATGTGTTTTTGGGAGGATGTTTCCTCCTTGCCTTTGTATTCCACCATGTTTTATCTTTTTCTGGAAGTCTTAGATGGCTTTTAGATGCTAGTTTCTTCCAAGTTCATTATATATATATATATATAATTCCAATTAAGATTCCAGGATATTCTGTTTTAGTTTAATTGGAAAAATGATATTAATGTTTGTATTAAATATAACTAGATGAGAATAGCCAAGAAAATAATGAAGAATTGGAAAATGATTTGCCTTACCAGTTATTAAACATACTGAAATCCACTGCCATAAGAATAGACAAATTGGTGAAGGGAAGCAGAACCCAGTATAGCTGGAACCTTAATGTACTACAGACATGTTCACGTCAGTGAGAAAAGAATAGTTTGAGTGGTGTTAGCACAACTGATTAACCATCTACATGAAAATGCTGCATGTACAGAAATGAATTCAAAATGGATTAAAAGTGAAATATAAATTAAGCCTTAGGAGACTAAAGTTTAGATATTTACATATACATATTCAATACAGTAAAAGATATTGCTGAATGACTATGGAGGTTTACCAACCGGTCATCACATAAAGAAAAAACTCTTTCATGCCAGTTTTCTTCCCTTAGTTTTCCAGATATTACTGCAGTTACTCATTTGTGTTTCCATCTAATACACTTTCTATGCATTTAAATATATGTTCTTAAGTGTCACATTGTTCAAGTTGGTTCTTTTTATAATTATCATGTTGTAAATTTTTCAGATTGCTTTTTTCACCTAATAGTATGTGTTAGAGTTCTGTCCACATTAGTACACAGAGCTCCATCTCATTCTCTTAACTGTTATTTGGTTATAACCCAATTTAGCATATGGTGACCCATTTGCTCCTAGGCAGGTTATTTAACCATGTTCTCCTCAGTTTCTGTATTTGCCAAATGAAGATGACAGTAGTAATGACTTTCTCAAAGGGTTGATGTAATGACTAAATGTGTTAATATGTTTAAAAAATTTCAGAATAGTGCCTGGCATATAATAACTTTGTCATTGATATTTTGGTTGTTTCTAATTTTTCACACACACAAACCATCCTGTTTTGAATACCCTTTTACATATTTCTTTATGTACTTCAAGGAATAATATTAATAAATAATGAAAAATGAAAATGCCAGAGCTCTGGTGTGCTTCTTTGTTGGGGTTCAATCTTAACATAAAAAAATACTTTAATAGAAGTCTTTTGTTTCTATCAAGTTGTCATTTCTTCTCTGTTGAGTTTCTTAAAAATATAACAAGGTACCCTTTTTCTTAACCTTAAACTTTTCTTTGAACCCTTCTTATACTTCCAGCACTGTTATGGATTTATTTATATGTTTCTTTTGTCATTTTGGTGGGATTCAGGAAAGGCAGGGAATTTATGTGTTGTCAACCACCTGACATGGAATTATACCTAAATTAACTAGCATAGTTGATTATTTTTCTTTAGACATTGGAACTTAAAATAGTTCTATCACTCCGTTCTGTCTTGCTCCCCATTGCAAAACACAAAAATTGTATTTATTCTTATCTGTTAGATTTTAATGAAGTAATCTGGAATTTTAATTCCCAACTGTTCTTTTTACATTATGTATCTACTGTTTTAATTATTGTTTAGAAAATTCATTCAATTTTAACAACCATGTTAGCCAGAATTACTTATGTTTAACTCTAAGTAAGCATTCTTAGACATTTCTTACCATTCATTTTATACCACACTTCCTTTTCTTTTCTTTTTTTTTTTTTTTGAGAGGGCATCTCTCATATTTATTGATCAAATGGTTGTTAACAACAATAAAATTCTGTATAGGGGACTCAATGCATAGTCATTAATCAACCCCAAGCCTAATTCTCAACAGTCTCCAATCTTTTGAAGCATAACGAACAAGTTCTCACATGGTGAACAAGTTCTTACATAGTGAATAAGTTCTTACATGGTGAACAGTGCAAGGGCAGTCATATCACAGAAACTTTCGGTTTTGATCACGCATCATGAGCTATAAACAGTCAAGTCAGATATGATTATTTGTTTGATTTTTGTACTTGATTTCTATGTGAATCCCACATTTCTCCCTTATTATTATTATTATTATTATTTTTAATAAAATGCTGAAGTGGTAGGTAGATGGAAGATAAAGGTAGAAAACATAATTTAGTGCGGTAAGAAGGCAAATGTAGATGATCAGGTCTGTGCCTATAGACTAAGTATTAATTCAAGCTAGACCAGGGCAACAAAACATCCACGGATGCAGATTTCTCTCAAAACAGGGGGTGAGGTTCTAAGCGTCACCTCTGTTGATCCCCAATTTCCCACCTGATGGCCCCCCTGTGACTGTGCCTGCTTAGGTTGTTCCTCCCTTGAGGAATCTTACCCGTCTCTGGCTAACCAGCGATCTTGCAGGGCCATACAGGGAAATGTAAAGTTGGCAAGTGAGAGAGAAGCAATATTGTTTGAAAAGGTTAGCTTTTTACTTTTTTGCAGATTTATGCCCTGTGGCTTCTATGCCCAGCATTTGTCTTGAGGTATCTTTACCATTTGGAAGAATTATAATACTCGGTAATTTCAATATGAAGCATGAATTCAACTTAGGGGTATAATTATGAAGGAAGAAGAGAAGCTATAGAAGTAGCAGACGGAAGAAAACATGGGAAGATTGATTATTTCTTTGACATATCTTCTTGTAGTGTAACATAAGCATGTATAGGTTTTAGCAAACTACTAATTAAATTGCGTACACACATTAACATAGTAGGAATACAGCTACATAACAAAAGCAGACCTACAATTACCAGCCATATCCAGTGAAACCAAGAAAACCAGTTAGGTACCCTAAGCATTTGTGAAGACTTATCAATGATATGATGGATATTGTCTAACTGAATTTGAATAGTTTGAGAAAAATCAGACAAGTTAAAACAACAGATTCCTAGGAACTGTTCACATCCCATATGTTCTTTTAACACTAGATAGTCTGTAGTCGCATGATTTTGGAGCACTGCAACTTGCACTTCTCCTAATTCTTGGTTGAGTTCTAACAGTATAGATCCAGTCAGATTTGTTGTTTTACTGTATGCACAGGCCAGCTTAGATATCTCCTTCTTCATTCCAATGGCAAGTCCAGGAACTGGTGGGATGAATGCAGCTACAACTGCAACAACGCCAGGATCTTTGTTGAAGTTTTTTGATGATCATCTTCTGGAATGACTCTTCCAGAGGATGTTGATGTTGGAAGTTCTTCTTCATATCGTATCTTAATTCGTTTTCTGGGTAGCCAAATTAGGCTTTGATCCTCTGTATAAACACAAACAAACCCTTTGCCCACACTTTGATATGACCTTTATACCATTGTGAAGAACCTATTGGAGATCACCACACAGGAACTGCTTTTTTTTGAAGAGAAAGGAATATTATCAGAAAAATGTACTTCCATAGCTGATCATCTGACACCATTTAAAAGATCAAAATTAAGGATATGTAAAGCATGCATTAATCGTTGATTTGCAGTTAGTTTTATCCTATCAGGGAGTAATCCCCCTTTTCTTTCTCTTTTTTTGGTTATCATTAATCTATAATTACATGAAGAATATTATGTTTACTAGGCTCTCCCCTATACCAAGTCCCCCCCACAAACCCCATTACAGTCACTGTCCATCAGCATAGCAAAATGTTGTAGAATCACTACTTGTCTTTTTTGTGTTGCATAGCCCTCCCCTTTCTCCCACCCCCCACATTATGCATGCTAATCATAATACCCCCTTTCTTCTTCCCCCCCTTATCCCTCCCTACCCACCCATCCTCCCCAGTCTCTTTCCCTTTGGTACCTGTTAGTCCATTCTTGGGTTCTGTAATTCTGCTGCTGTTTTGTTCCTTCAGTTTTTCCTTTGTTCTTATACTCCACAGATGAGTGAAATCATTTGGTATTTGTCTTTCTCCGCTTGGCTGATTTCACTGAGCATAATACCCTCTATCTCCATCCATGTTGTTGCAAATGGTAGGATTTGTTTTCTTCTTATGGCTGAATAATGTTCCATTGTGTATATGTACCACTTCTTCTTTATCCATTCATCTACTGATGGACACTTAGGTTGCTTCTAATTCTTGGCTATTGTAAATAGTGCTGCGATAAACATAGGGGTGCATCTGTCTTTTTCAAAATGGAGTGCTGCATTCTTAGGGTAAATTCCTAGGAGTGGAATTCCTGGGTCAAATGGTAAGTCTATTTTGAGCATTTTGAGGAACCTCCATACTGCTTTCCACAATGGTTGAACTAATTTACATACCCACCAGCAGTTTAGGAGGGTTCCCCTTTCTCCACAATCTCGCCAACATTTGTTATTTGCGTTTTGGATGGTAGCCATCCTTACTGGTGTGAGGTAATACCTCATTGTGGTTTTAATTTGCATTTCTCTGATAATTAGCAATGTGGAGCATCTTTTCATGTGTCTATTGGCCATCTGCATTTCTTTTTTGGAGAAATGTCTGTTCAGTTCTTCTGCCCATTTTTTAATTGGATTATTTGTTTTTTGTTTGTTGAGGTGGGTGAGCTCTTTATATATTTTGGATGTCCATACTTCCTTTTCTAATGACTTTATTTGGTCACATTTTTATGGAATTGTATGAGTAATGTTTTCAGGAAGGGTGTATGGTCTGCTATACTTCCTGTGTTCTTATTTTCATGGAAATATATGTATTTTTCCCTTATAAACTTGATTGATAGCTTTTCAGGGTTTAGAATTTTAGTCTCACAGCCCTCTTTCAGAATTCTGTGAACATTGCTTCTTTGACTTGTAGCACTACTGTAGCAGATTGGAGGTCCAGTGCCTGTTTGAAGGCCTTTCACTGATTGGTAACCTTATGTTTCTGTTGGAAAATGTATTGGCAATTCAAATTTTTAACCAGAATAAATGTCTAGGTGTCTAACTTTTTTATTATTCCTGTCTTAAGATAGTGAATTATATATTATATATATAATGAATTTATTACCACAGAAAGTTTAGTGAGCGAAAATATTGTTTTTTAAGGTATTGATTTATTATGCCAATGTGATATAATTATGAAATGTAACAACTGCTGTATTGCTCTATGAGAGGAGTCAAAGTAACTACCTAATAAAAGATATTGGTCCTTAGAAAAGAATTGACAGAGGAAAATAAATACATATACGTATATATAGACATACAATAAAAGAAAGCACTCATTTGCGTGCTGTCAGAAATATGCATGAGAATTTCTAGACTTGAATTTGGAACTTGTTCCTCCATTTTAGGACCGGAAATTAACAAAAGCTGAGCAGCAAAGGTTCAAGGAAGAAGCAGAGATGTTAAAGGGTCTCCAACACCCCAATATAGTTCGATTTTATGATTCCTGGGAGTCTACATTAAAAGGAAAGAAATGTATTGTTTTGGTGACTGAACTTATGACATCAGGAACCTTGAAGACGTAAGTTGACCCTGATAATGCCAATCGAGTCAAAACTTTTGGAAAAACTTTTCAGGACTCATAAACATTGTTTGCAAAATAATGCTACTTGATTAAAGAATATGAATTTAGTGACTGTGTTTCAGGGCAGGCTAAGAATTAGTATGTTAATGAAGTTGGTTAGAAAATACAATGTTGAGTAATTGATATTTTTGGGATATCATAGAATTTTAGAATTAGAAATCATGAAATAATCTAATGTCATTTTGTACAAGATACTGAAAGGTTGAGGGCATGGCCAGGTTCACATATCTAGTGAGTAATACTACGTAATTATAGTCAGTGTTTTGTTTCTGACAGTTATTTGATAGTATTATCACTTATTTGTAACTATTACATGTGGGATATGCCTTTTCTGTTTCCTAGAATCTTACACTAAAATTTTACATAGTTTAACCCTCTGTTGACTATATAAGCAGTTATTGGGATTAGAGGACTTTGTTTTGAAAATTGTGCTGCCGTTCCACAAAAGGCCAGTCCAATTGGAATAATTCTTATTTTTAATTAAAAATGCTGAACTTGGTAGGGTGTCTTCTCTAAGGATAAGGTCTTAGATTAAAATTTCTTTTTTTTTGCCCTAACAGACAATAGAAAACAACTCATTGATATAATACATATAATATCAGCTAGTTCACATGATTTACTGTAATAATACTCATACAATAAGCTAAGTAGGTTTGTTTATATGTGGTCTTTGGTATCTTTGTGTAGGTACTTAAAACGATTTAAAGTCATGAAACCAAAGGTCTTAAGGAGCTGGTGCAGGCAAATTTTAAAGGGGTTGCAGTTCTTGCACACCAGGACACCTCCTATTATTCACCGGGATCTGAAGTGTGACAATATTTTCATCACGGGACCCACTGGATCTGTGAAGATTGGTGATCTAGGACTAGCCACCTTAATGCGCACGTCATTTGCTAAGAGTGTCATTGGTAATTAATATTTTATTGTTTATTGGTTGGGTAAAGAGAGATTTGTTAATTGTATGTCTAAACAGGGATCAGCAAACAATGGCCAATCGCCATATCTGGCCCCACTGCCTATTTTTGTAAGTAAAGTTTTATTGGAACACAGTTACCCCCTACTTGTTCAGTTATTGTCTGTGGCTGTTTTTGTACAATGACAGAGTTGAATGGTTGTGACAGAAACCATATGGACTGCAAAGCCTGACGTATTTACTAACAGGCCCTTTACAGAGAAGTATGCTGATCTCTGGCCTAAAATGTGAATTTGCTTTGAAATATCTATTATACATATTGTCTTATTTCAGAGACATCCTAGCATATTTCTTTTGTGGGATAATTTAAGATTATTGAAAGGTTCTGAGGACTTAAGAAAGAGGATTTATTAATTTAATTCAGAAAAATACCAAAAAAGGATAGTAATAAAAACAGATACTAGTAATTATTACTGAAATTTGATCATTAAAAATTGTACTTTATCAGCATGGAAAGTTAAGGAAGCTCTTTAAGTTCTTTATATAAATATAGCAAGTATTCAGCAAAATTTATATTTATAAATTTGCCTTTAGGGAGCTGAGATTAGCTCAGGTAATTCTTAAACCAAAGTAAATGTGATCTTGGTGGATGTTGTTGTTTTTTAATAAAAATATGTTTGTGGTGTTATTTTGTAGGGACTCCTGAGTTTATGGCCCCGGAGATGTATGAAGAGCACTATGATGAATCTGTAGATGTCTATGCTTTTGGAATGTGTATGCTGGAAATGGCTACTTCAGAGTACCCTTATTCTGAATGCCAGAATGCAGCTCAAATATACCGTAAAGTAACTAGTGTAGGTAGAACTTTATTCCTTTTACCTCACTAATTACCATATTTCACATTGAAGTTGATAAAGTCAACTTAGTCAAATCTAATTTTAGTTTAGTTCTGGATAACAGTGTTAAATTTAACATAATTGTGACTAACAAACTTTAGATTTATGCTATATACCTATACTCCATTGAGGTGACATAAAATGCTCTGTATTAGTATCTTTGGGAAAATGTACAGCTATATCATCTATATCAATTTGTAAAGAATTTTTAGATATTAGATGGATCTTATTTTTCAAAGCTGAATAATAAAGATTGAGTAAATGGTTTTGAAGATTTCTTCTTGTTCTAAAAGCCTGATTATGAAAGGGCATTCAAAATATTGTTCCAACAGATACCATATTTGATTCTTTGAGTAGTTTTTTGTGTTAGAAATTGCAAAGAATGCAAAGATAGTAAGAAGTGTTTGCTACCCATAAAGAGCTACATTTTTAGTAGGGCTATAATATAAATCACAAATAACTATAAAAATAAGAGGATGAGAGTATAGTAAGGAATGTAAGGGAGGTAGATGCAGAGTGTTAGGATTGTCCAAAACAGGTCTATATCATATCCAGTTATGTGGCTCAAGATTGGGCATGAAAGAGATTGTTAGGGTGTTTTAGGTAACTAATATTAATAGGTTCTGTTTTTAAGTGCATACCGTTTACCCATGCTTTCATCTTCATAGCCCTACAAGTTGGTACTGTCTTGAGTTTACAGATGATAAGAATGATAATTAGAGGTTGTGACTTACCCAAGTTCACACAGCTATTAATAATGGTGAATTTTGACCCCAAGTCTGTCTGACTGTAGAAAGATTTGTTTAGAGAGACCATAAGAAATAAGGCCAATATCCAGAATGTGGAACATTCTATAGGACAAATGACCTAGTTTCTCCAACATATCAATTTCATGAAAGAAAAAAGGGGGAGGGACTATTTACAGAATACAAGAGACTTAAAATAGTGTTGAGCTGGTAAATGTTTAACACCTGAGTCTCCGAAAAAGAAAAAGTACTGATTTCTAGCATTTGCTGATTTCCTTGGTGTTAAGTACTCCCACCATGACTGATTTAAGTGACCTCACTGAATGCAGGGTTGGGAAAGAATGCACAGTGGCATTCATTATATAGTATTTTCACTGTACAAATATAATAGATGTGAACAACCTCAAGAACATAAATACTAGTAAAATGCAGTAAAATAATTAAGGAGTGGTATTTTCAGTTAATTGGCTTTTAATATAATTTATCTAAGTGTGAGTTTATATAATTTAATATTTTTAATAATCTGTGTTTAATGATCAGCTTGCAGAATTCCTGAAAGTGTAATAGTTGGGTCTTGTGAGCTGCTATTAGCTAGCTCCAATGCACCAATCATGTAATATAACATAAGAATCTTGTTTGGATCCAGATTTGGATATGGATCCTTATCCAACTGTAAGAAGACATCATTTAGACCTTCTGGAAAATTTGAGTATGGAATGGGCTTTAGATGATATTAGAGTTATAGTAATTATTTTAGGTGGGATGATGATGTGATATCTGTTAGAGATACAAACTGGAGACTTTATGGGTGAAATGGCAAAATGCCTAGCATTTGCTTTCTAGTATTCCAGGATAGAAAAGAGTGTATGGGTATATAGCTGAAACAAGGTCGACAAAACATGACTTGTTATTGAAGCTGTTGATGGTTACATGGGGCTTCTTATACTATTCTACTTTGGAGTGTGTTTGAACATTTCTATAACAGAAAGCTGAGAAGAGATAAGGTTAGAATGTCTTTTTAGTTTGGGTCCCTTTATGGTACATCCACAAATAAAAAAAGAGTTTGTATCTGATTATGTAAGTTGCAGTTCCCTAATATTAGTTACCTAAAACACCCTAAGAATCTCTTTCATGCCCAACCTTAGTTTCACCTAGGATCAGAGGAAGGCAGTAATTACCCAGGGCTGGAAAATGGGTAAGATATCAGTGGAGAGGTCAAAGACGGCTTTTTCTTTAAGTAGAATAACATAACTCAGTTTTTTGAATGGTGGCTTTCTTACTGTATATTAAAGTCACAAAAATGTCATATCACAATTTAGCTTTCTATCCATATTAAAGCTTCTTGTATTTGAGGTCCAAATTAACCCTTACTTTGACCAGGTTTATCTAATATATGATAGTGTGCATATATGGTGTATGATTCTGTATCCTGTGACGTAGTGTGACAGAACTAGAACTAGATTTTAGATTTCTTCATTCCATGACAATTATTCTAGTATACTTTTCTGCTTCTGGATTAATTTGGAATTTTCTATTAAATGACTGTAGTCAGCTTACTTGGATTATTTTTTTAAATCTAAAACTCATAAATTAAGGGCAATAGAATATAAAATAAGCAGAGTCAAGGAGCTAACACAGTTACAGAAATGTTTTGTGTTGTCTGGACCTAATTTATGATTGACTTCCTAGAACCTGATAATTAGCTTGAGGATCTTTCAATATTTTAGTATTGCATAAGGATAAAAATAATTCAGATTTCTAAAAAGTTTATATACATATATTTTTTTTCATACATACATACATACATACTGATTGCCCATTCTAGAAGACTTTGAAATAATATTGATTTGGAATGTTTGTGATATAAAAATCCTTACTTGGAATTTTCAAAAGCACTTTTTAATAACATTTATTTTTCTGATTCCAAAAGATACTTGTTTGTTATAGTTTGCTAATTGGGGTTATGTGTACACTTTGGGATCCTATTTTTTCCCTAATGAATGTTACAATATGAGAATTCTGTATGTTATTAAGAATTATTTGAGGATATTTTTTATTTCTGCATATTAGCGTATATATATCACATAATTTATGTAATGTTGCCTCTGTTGTTGATTTAGATTGTTTACAGTTTTTCACTGTTATTTGTAGACCTATGACAAAATCCTTATCAAGAAAGCTGTTAAACTTATGTTGTACATATATATTTATTTATCTCATTTAAAACTTGAGTATTGCTTAATGGTAAAGATCATTATTTTAATAAATGTCATGTTGACTTGGGCTTTCAATTGCTTAATTTGTGACTAGAAACCATTTTTCTTCTCCCAGGGCATAAAACCAGCCAGTTTCAATAAAGTCACTGATCCTGAAGTGAAAGAAATCATTGAAGGATGTATTTGTCAAAACAAATCTGAAAGGTGGGTGCAAATGTAGTGAAATGATGTATCTCATGGATATATTTTCCCCTTATCTTCTACTGGTTCATTTTTTGACCCTTGAATCATGCTGGGTATGACTTTTGAGTGGAAACCAAATAATACTGTCTAGAGTGAAGTGTATCAGTGCATCTTGTTTGCCAGTTTAGACTTTGATATCATGTACTGAATTTTCCTTGAACCAAAATTTGGATTGTGTTTGTCTGGTTTGTGTGTGTTGTGACAAGCTTTCATCACCTTCAGCATTGGTTTAACAGTCCGTGGATTGCCCCCCGACCAGGTTAACTTGTTTCTAACAGTTGATAGTAGAAAGCTTCTACTGTGTCACCTTCGGGTAAGTACTTAAGTGTTTTTTTTATGAAAGTTAAAAAAAATTTAACTGTCAACTCACCAGATGTATTTTATTTGAACATATATCCTTATGTCATGATAATGGTAAAGCTGATAGGGCTATTTTTCTTTAAGAAGTAGTATTCTAGATTTATTTGTATCATCATTTGTGTTTTTTCTTATGTACAATTCCCTTTAGTTTTAGCTTAGATTTCCTTTTGATTTGAGCTTTAGGCAGTTGCTGACTTAAATTGGTAGGTTAGTCTTTGATTTTTACCTCTGTATTGATTATGATTAATAAAGGCATAGGTCTTTTATAGAAATTATTTCTACAAGGATTTCATTGACTGTCCCCTGTTCTTATTATGTTAGTGTTGCATATCTGAGAATATAGAAAGCCCCCAAAGTAAAGCCTGTTTAATTTTAGCTTTATTATAGAACGTTCTTAGTGTTTGTACCAACTGGCTATATCTAGATTTTATATATTTTTTAATAATGGTAAAACATATAACCTAAGATTTTAATAATTTTAAGTGTTAACAGTTCAGTGGCATTAAGTACACTCACACTGTTGTATAACCATTACCACTATCTATTTCCAGAACTTTTTCAACTTCCCAAACACAAATTCTGTACCTGTTAAACAATTAACTCCCCATTCTCTCTTCTCTTCAACCCCTGGTCCTCTATTCCACTTTCTGTCTCTGTGAATTTGCTTATTCTAAGTACCTCATATAAGTGGAACCAAACAACATTTGTCCTTTTGTGTCTGGCTTACTTTAGTTAGCATAGTATTTCCAAGGTTGATCCATGTTGTACCATGTATCAGAATTTCCTTCCTCTTTAAGGCTGAATAATATTCCATTGTATACACACACACACACACATCACATCACATTTTGTTTATCCATTTGTCTGTTCATAGACACTTTGGTTATTTCTACCTTTTGGCTATTATGAATAATGCTGCATGAACATTGGTGAACACATATCTACTTGACTCCTTGCTTTCAGTTCTTTTTGATATATACCTAGGAGAGGAATTACTGGATCATACAGTAATACTGTATTTAATTTTTTGCAGAACCACCATGGTGGCTACACCATTTTGCATTCCCTCCAGCGATGTGTGAAGGGTCCAATTACTCAACATCCTCACTAACACTTGTTATTTTTTGTTTTTTGATAATAGCCATTCTAATGGGTGTGAAGTGATATCTAATTCTGGTCTTGACTTGAATTTCCCTAATGACTAATTATGTTAAGTATCTTTCTGTGTATTAATTGGTCGTTTGTATATCTTGTTTGGCAAAAAGTCTATTAAGTCCTTTGCCCTTTTAAAAATTGGATTGTTCATCTTTTTTTTTTTTTTTGAGAGGGCATCTCTCATATTTATTGATCAAATGGTTGTTAACAACAATAAAATTCTGTATAGGGGAGTCAATGCTCAATGCACAATCATTAATCCATCTCAAGCCTAATTCTCGTCAGTCTCCAATCTTCTGAAGCATAACGAACAAGTTCTTACATGGTGAACAAATTCTTACATAGTGAATAAGTTCTTACATGGTGAACAGTACAAGGGCAGTCATCACAGAAACTTTCGGTTTTGATCACGCATTATGAACTATAAACAATCAGGTCAAATATGAATATTCGTTTGATTTTTATACTTGATTTATATGTGGATCCCACATTTCTCCCTTTATTATTATTATCATTTTTATTTTTAATAAAATGCTGAAGTGGTAGGTAGATGCAAGATAAAGGTAGAAAACATAGTTTAGTGTTGTAAGAGAGCAATTGTAGATGATCAGGTGTGTGCCTGTAGACTATGTGTTAATCCAAGCTAGACAAGGGCATTAAAACATCCACGGATGCAGAAGATTTCTCTCAAAACAGTGGGGGGTGAGGTTCTAAGCCTTACCACTGTTGATCCCCAATTTCTCACCTGATGGCCCCCCTGCGACCTTTTCAAACAATATGGCTTCTCTCACACTTACCAACTTTACATCTCCCTGTATGGCCCCGGATGATGACTGGTTAGCCAGAGACGGGTAAGATTCCTCAAGGGAGGAACAACCTAAGACAGGATTGTTTATCTTTTTTCTGCTTTTGATTGTTGCTGTATTTGAGTTGTAGGAGTTTAGGCATGCTTCTTTTTAAGCAAAGCTAAAAATACTATATTGAAGTAGCCAGTTTAGTTTGGATTCTGATTGTTGTTAGCATACCAAAGAACAATAGAATGTTCAAAAGGATTCTTGGCATATTAGTTTATTCGAAAGAGTACAAGCTTCAACATCAGACTAAAATTCAAATCTGGGCTCACACTCAAGCCAGTGTGATCTTGAGCAAGTTACTTAGCTGTTCCTCAGAACAAGTATAATTTTAATGATTAAAAAAATAATGAATGCGCGTGAAAGTTCTGGCAGAGTAATAAGGATTTAATGAATGCTATCTTCTAATGCTATTGCTATAATTATTTCTTAGTAAAAATATCTAGGCAAAATTTTCATTGAATGTCAGAGGGCTTATCTTGGTTGTGCCTTCTTAAACACATTTCACCTCAGCCTTAAAACTAATTAGTCTCATCAAGCTTTTTCCTTTTATAACACTGTCTTACTTAAGTATTTGTCTCTTGATGACTGTAGGAGTTTGAAATATAGAAGGTTGAAAATCTTCAATTTACAGGATGTATCATACATTATCTATTTTAAATAGTAAACGAGAGGCTTTCTGCTTAGGCATAGAATACACCAGTCTTAGCTCTCCATGGCCTGTAATACAGATAAGATTAAATATCATATATCTGTTTTAGGAAATTAACTGCCTCAGCTTGTAAAAGAATCTTTTGAGCACTGTTCTTTTTTTCAGAGATGGTTAATCCCTAATATTGGGCTAGAGTTGTATTCATTGTATGTATACTTTAGTCAACAGCACTAGACTTAAATACTTGAAGAAAACTAAGACATTTAGTTCAGAGCTTTTCTGAACTAAATTAGCTTTACCTGTGGCATTCTCTAAAGAATGAAGTACCCTGACTAGAATATTGTTAATGGAGTCAGAGACTTCTATTTATAACATTTGTAAAGAGTTTGAATTTCTAATTAACTTTAGTTTATATATCTGGAGGAGTTTTTAGTTTCCTTTGCTCACAATGTTTTGTTTGAGTCTTTAGTAACTTAAACCAGTAATTTAGGGAAGCTACTTAGTCCACTTAACATGTACTACAGTACTTCACTCTCTGTAGGTATTTTTAGATATATTAAACTTCAGTACCTAGATGTTTCTGGTAGTAATCTTTAATTAAGGTTACTATGAATACATGTTAGTTGGAATTTATTTGCATTTGATAAAAAGTTATATGCAAGACTTGTTTTTTATAACAAAGCAGATTAATGGTTTAATTAATAGAAAATTTAAAATAAGATTGTTACTTTGATACAATTAATTTTTACTAATTAAGGGTTCTATATCTTGTTTAAGATTGTAAAAATTGATAACGAGATGTGTATTTTGCTTATTAGGTTGTCTATCAGGGACCTACTAAACCACGCATTTTTTGCTGAGGATACAGGACTGAGGGTGGAGTTAGCAGAGGAGGATGATTGCTCAAATTCATCCCTGGCTTTAAGACTCTGGGTTGAAGACCCTAAAAAACTGAAAGGCAAGAACAAAGACAATGAAGCTATTGAATTCAGTTTCAATTTAGAAACAGATACACCTGAGGAAGTAGCATATGAAATGGTAAGTGAACGTTCTGCTACCTCCCTACACAGCCCCTTATAGTATTGGGTTGATTCTTTCTCTTTCTTATTGCTTTCTTTCTTCCCATTTTCTTCTTTCCTTTATTTAAATTGTTGTTTTATTGTGAAATGTATCTCTATAGCAGAGTATACTAAACTTGCATGTATAGTATAAAGAATAATAGACACTACTTTTGTTAAGAAATAGAACACTGCTGGTACCTTTGAAGCCATCTGTGTGCTCCTCCCAGTTGAATTCTGCTCTCTCATCATGGGTAATATCTACCCTGACTTTTGTGTTAATCATTTCTTTGCTTTTCATTATAATTTACCTAAGTGATACATTGTTTTGTTTTGAAACCTGAGTGTCAAGCACATACCTAGCTGGATACTGAAGTTACTATTAGGTGAAGATGCCCAGGAAAGGATAAGCTGAAACAGAATCTCTCAGTCATACTGGCTTCATCTTTGCTAAGTGTTTATGAGAGCCACTTCTGAGGAAGTCTGCAGCGAGATCATGCAGAGTCCACGGAAATACACACCCGGCTTACCACAGTCAGGGCACTGGGACTCCTCTGTGTGGACCAGAAATTAGTTGTCTGGTAACAATACGGTTTGATGGGGAGTAGGCCCCTCTCTATTTCTACTCTCCCCATGACCACCATCCCACAAGAATAGATGAAGGCAGATAACTTCCGTGGGGTGGAATGTGTATGCACACCAGATCCGGGATGCTGCAGAGCTTGGAGGGAGGGCGGGCAGGAACTCCGGCAGCACGTGATCTAATTGGACAATAACAGGGATGATCTTGGAGATGATAGCCTTTAACTTGTTATCTTTCTAGTTGCACTGTTCCAATCTGGAATGATTGCCTTGGACATGTGGTATATGACTATCATCCTGATAGTCCTCTCTACTATTTTCCTAGATTTCTCTGCCTCTCTCCTGTTCTGGATTTTGTATTTCCCAAATTCATGTCTTTCTCTTTCTTGGCTTACCCTTTTGGTTTAGTGGCATGCTTCCTCTGCCAGCTTCTTAAGAAAGAGTATGTGGGAGGTAAGTTCTGTTAAGACTTGCATGTGTGAAAAAGTCTTTGTTCTGTCTTCATATTTAATTATTATTTAGCTAGCTAAGGCATTTTAAGTTGGCTTTAAAAAAAATTTAGAGTCATTGCTCCATTCTTTTCTAGCTTTTAGAATTGATATTAAAAAGTGCAGATTTGTACTGTTCTTTGGGTCTTTTACATGCTATCCACTGTTTCCAGTTTTGGAAACTTGTAGTAGCTTCTCTTTCAGTGTTGTAAAATTTCACACTAATGTTATTTTGATTTGGGTCCATTTTCATCCAGTGTGTTGGATAATTGGTGGACCCTTCCAGTGTGTCAACTCATATCATTTAGTTTCTGTGAAATTTCTTGGAGTGTTTTATTGATGATTTCTTCCCCGCTGTTTTCTCTTTCTGGAACTGCTGCTATTTGAATGTTGGACCTCTTGGGTTGTTTCTCCAATGTTGTTATCTTTTTCATTTTCCTTTTTTGTCTTTTTGTTCTCCTTTTTGGCATATATTATCAACTTTATCTTCTAACACTTCCATTGAGTTTTTCATTTCTGCTATAGTATTTAATTTCAAGAGTCTCCTTTTCATTTTTTGGTCTGTTCCTTTTTTAGGGTAAACATGTTATTGTTTGTTTTGTAGATGAAGTGTTACTGCACTTTTCTGTAACATTAGTAAAGAGAGTGTTTCTGACATTTTTTTTCTCCCTGCATAGTCTCTTTTCTCCAAGTTGCTATTTTTTCTTTGTTAGGTTTGTGCTCTGTCTTCTTGTTAGATAGAGGCTTTTCTCATATTTCTGGTAATTCTTGATCAGTTCCTCAGGATTAATAATGGGAGACTGTATTAGTTTGCTATTGCTGTGTAACAAATTACTACAAATCTAGTGGCTTAAAGCAGCATGTGTTTATTAGCTCTGTAGGTTGGAAGTCCAGGTGGGCTTCACTGGGTTCTTTGCTTAGGGTCTTACAGGCTGAAATCAAGGTGCTGGCAGCTTGGGCTCTTACCTAGAAGCTCTGGGGGAGAATCTGCTTTTGGGCTTCTCCTGCTTATTGGCAGAATTCAGTTCTATGCAGTTGTAAGACTTTGGTTCCTAATTCCTTGCTGGGGATCGCTTTCAGCTCCTAGAAGCTGCTCTTCAATCCTTTCGTGGGCCCCCACTCCCATCTTCAAAGTCAGTAATGGCATGTTGAATCCTAGTATCACCAGCTTATAAAAAGTTCACCCAGATAATCTCCCTATCTGAAGGTCAACTTGTACAGCACAATAATGGAAGTGATATCTCATCATATTCACAGGTTTGAAGGTTAGAATGGAACATCTTTGAGGGACCATAATTTTGACTACCACAGAGACAAACAAGCTGATTGGATGGTATGGCTGCTTGTGTTAGACTTGTTAATTTTGATCTCTACTGAGGATATCTGGATGGGCCATTAATTAGGGAATCTCTGGCATCAAAATTTGTAGGTCTTTTGTCTTATATTGGTCAGATTCCCCAAAGAAGCATCTTTCAATGTCCTTCCTGGAGGGTAAAGGTCTGCTTACTGGTATTTCAGTAGCCAAGCAGGGGTGAAGGCGGGAGGTTTCTGTATAGGGCATTCAGCATGCATATGGTCTTTTTATCTTCTCATTTTCCATGTGTTTGCCATACCCTCAACTGTGGCCAGTGTTCCACAGGCCAGGGATCCTCTCTTTTATCCTCTTGAAAGAACAAAACTCCAGACTCATTGGGTAGTGAAGCAATCACCCAAAGGTGTGGAATGGAGGCTGAGACATGGCGACCTAAATATCTTTGACTTAGACTTCCTTATTATAGTCATCTCTTTTGACTTTACCCAGTTCTGGAAATACATGGTACTGCTAGTTCCTGTGCCTTATGAGTATTCTTCCGTAAAAATGGGAATGATTCTCAACTTTCCCTGGTCTCCCTTTTTCAGGTATGCTAGGTCAGTTGTTACTTATGTATTTATTTTCCATATTCAAAAAGTATCCAAAATATTGCTGTTCTCTTTCTCTTATTCTCCTTGTCTTTGTGGTTTTATAACTTAAAAACCTATTTACTGTGGGGTTTTATGGGAGCCCTGGGTGGGAGTGAAATTAACTGTATGGACTCCATCTAACATTTTAATCATCTTTCACCTACCATGAAATTTTCCCATGTCTGCAGACCCCAATAATATGCTTAAGAAGCAGACTGTAGGACTGAGAATGATATGCCACAACCCCTTCTGAAGTCATCTTCTCTGCTACTCAGGCCTGTTCTTCTCAGACAAGCCCTCCCCTCCCCTCCCTTTCCCTCTCCTCCCCTCTTCTAATGCCTAGTAAGATGTAGTACTTTGCTGTGAGCCTACTTCCCTCTGCCTAGAGGGTTGATTTATAAACTTCATCTATACCTCCCTCAATAACCTGCAAGTTCCTTTTTTTTTTGTTTTGTTTTAATTCAGGTCAGAATTTACCTTCCTCTGTGACACTTTCTCTCTTTCCTCCAGAGGAGCATGTACACCTTTATTTTATTTTATTTCCTCCAGAGAGGCTTGTACAGCTTATTTCTACTGTATTTCATTTTATGTTAGGATTGTGTCCATCCCTCACCACCAGATCATGTGCTCATACAGAACAAATCGTGTGCTCATAGAGAACAAAGGACCAACTTAGTCACCTACATGTTTCTAGAGCCCAATACTGGGCATGTTTTAGGCACTTAATGTTGATGAATGAGGAAGTCTTTTTAATCTTTCACAAAACTTAATGGCAGTCATAAATTACCTGTAAAAAGACTGCATGGATTGATATATCATGTTGTTTGTTTTTGTTTAAAGCCAGAATTATTTCAACAATGCTTGGTAATAGTGCTTTTCTTATGCTGATTAAAGGCTCTGGCATTTATGTATGTCTTAAGATTAAGAAAGAACATAGAAATAAATGAACTGTTACTTATTTAATAGCATTTGGAATTTGGGGGCACAAAATAACTCTGCTTTTAGAAAAAGAAAGTTAAAATCTTAAATATTAAAGATGTAGTTTGCTTATTATGTTTTGTATGTAGGTCAAGTCAGGATTCTTCCATGAAAGTGATTCCAAAGCTGTTGCTAAGTCCATTAGAGATCGGGTGACTGTGATAAAGAAGACAAGGGAGAAGATACCAGCTGGCTGTCTGGAAGAACGCAAGGATTCCCAGTGCAAGTCTGCAGTGAATGTACTCCCTCAGCACCAGAATACAACTTTGCCCCCTGCTCCTGCTCAGCAAACTGGGGCTGAATGTGAAGAAACTGAAGTTGATCAGCATGTTCGACAACAGCTTCTACAAAGAAAACCACAGCATCACTGCTCATCTGTTACAGGTACACAGTTGTAATTTATAAAAGCAAACAAATGTGTAATTGTATTCCCTTATCTTTAAATAATAATTTTGTATTTTTAAAAGCATTCTGTTATCTATCATTTCATCCATCCATTTACAAAATCCCTGAAACAGACAAGCCAACCAGTTTCCTTATTTTACAATTAAGATCCCAGGGTAGTAGTTGAATAAGGATTATAATCTTTTTGCCATTTTAAGGGTCTAACGTAAATCTTTTAATAAATAAAATTTAGAACTAAAGATATAATTTATCCTTCAAGAAGGAATTTCTAGACTCTAAGACCCTTTATATTTTAGACTCAAAAACAAATTTTAACACAGTTCCCCAATTTTTCTGCTGCAAATTTTTGCCCTAGAAGGACACAGTATTTTTATAGTAATAACCAGTTGATCTATAAAGACATTATTATTTTCTAGCCAGGTTCTAGGAGAATAAGAATGAGAACATGATACTTAGATTTTACTGAAATCCTAGAATCCTAATGGCAAATATAGATTAGTTAGGGACATACATGAAATGGCCAGCAAATGGAGTTGATTTTTATGTGATTCTTTGTTTTCAGGTTTGCTTTATAAGAAACTTTTAGTTATACCATGGTGTTAGCATAGAGAGTCTACATGATGGTTTTTTATTAATTCTGCAGTGTATCATTTCCTATGCCATTTGGGCCTTGTGCTTAGACTTTTCCCTTCTATGTGTTGCTTATTTTCTTTGTGTAGGTGACAATTTGCCTGTGGCAGGAGCTGGATCTTTGGTACACTCAGATACTTCAAGTCATCCCACTGTAGCCTACTCCTCAGACCAGAAGATGGGCTCTCAAATGGTTTCTAACATCGTGCAGACTGAAACAAATGTTCCAGGGAAAAATTATCCCTCCCAGCAGCTAGTAGGACATTACCAGCAGATTTCAGGGGTGAGGTGAACTGTTATACTTTTAAATGTAAAATCAGTGTATGTCCTGTAAATGGGAGAGTTTATCGTTACTATTTTTTTTTCTTCCTTGATAGTTGCAGAAGCAGCCAAAGCTGACTCAGCCCCAAATTTTGCCTTTGGTTCAAGGTCAGTCTACTATTTTTCCTGTACATGTCCTTGAACCTCCAGCTGTCTCACAACCCCAGGTTTCCCCATTAACTGTTCAGAAGTTCTCACAGATAAAGGTAAGATATATTTTAGAGGATCTGTATTCAGTTAAACATGCTTATCACTGCCTAGATTTTCTGACAGGCAAAGGATCTCTTTCATAAATTCATTACAGTTTATAGAAAAATCACTGAAAGTGAAAAGCTGTTTATGCTTTCCTTCACCTAAGACATTCTTCTTGAGGATGTCCCTAATATTGTGTAAATAGAATCTTGAGACACTGCTTGTATAATTGGAAAAGAAACTGAGAACTCTGTATATAGATAAAAATATTTATACTTGGATCTCTTACTCTTGGTAGTAATGGCTTGTTCTTTGTATTGAACTTTTCCAGACTGGTTTGAATGCAGAGGGGTGTCTTTTGTTGTAGTTAATTAGAAATCGTATTTAATAGACTCTTATAATTTTTATCATTTTAATCAAAATTCTTGACTTTTTTTGGTTCATGTTTATTTCTATAGGAGAAAATATGTGTTTTTATCTTTTAGACTCTCAAAGGCAGCATTATTCATTTCTGACAATGAGTAAATGGTCTTTATGGGAGTTTGTACATAAAGACTACACTGGCTCACTAAGTTATGGACTCTGGGCACATGGTTAGGCCTCTCTTTGCCATCAACCTGTTTTCTTTCCTCAAATCCACAAATTACCTGCATGTGCCTTCTCTCTTTGGGAATAAGATGGTCTGAGCTCCTAGGTATTCTGTATATGATTTAGTTAGCAGCTGTCACAGTTCATCAACTAACATTTAATGACTGTTGTTTCTAGGGATATAAACTAAAATAGAATAGAATAGAATAAAAAAATATGGTCCTTGTCCTCAATGAGCTCACAGTCCTATAGCAGAAAGCATACACATACTTGACAAATGACAGATGCATTAAAAGTCTTCTGGAGTTAAATTTAACGATAAGTTGACAGTAGTTGGTATTTGACTAGTGTTTGTAGGTGCTATGGGATATATTTGTAATTGAGCTCATATTGTGGTTTGATTTGCCTCTTTCTAAGACTGTAATTCAAAGTATGCTGAATGGATGCTTAAATTAACTTAGCTTCAGCCATGGAAGTACACAGGTATATGTATTTCAAAGTGTATTTCTGCAATTAGAAAAACTTTAAAAATTATTATGAAAGTGTAATTTACCTACTTAAAAAGAAAGCCCATAAAGTTATAATGAAGACAGTGAAAATCACCTGTTATTCCTCCAGCTAGAGACAATTTATTGTTTGTATTTGGGGGTAGAGCCTTTAGATTTTTCTCTTTTTCTATATATACATATAGAATTTTATTACTATATACATAAATGTATCACATACCTACTTTTTTGTAGCCTGACCTTTTCACCTAATATATAAAAGCCATGTAAACAAGCACTTTAATCATGAGTATAGTGGTTCAAGTTCTAGGAATTATTGTAGCCAACCTATATTTATTCAGCCAGCTCTTTCCTCTCCTCTAGGGAGAGCCTCTATGTTCACTTAAGCTATGATATTGAAATCCTTTTGAGCTTTCTCTTGGAACTTCCACTGTCTGGTGTATGAAGGTGTCAGGTTCAGTTACTCTGAATCTCTGCCAGAGTTTGAATGAATTATGTGGCCAGTGCAATAAATGAGAAGCCACGAGCAGAAAATTATTGGGACTGGTCTCGGCCCCTCAGTGCATTCAACTAGCATTTACTCATGATATTAGGATTTTCACAGGACTATTGCTCTATCCAGCACCTTTTGGATAGCTTACTGAAAGTTTTAGAGCATAGCATTATTTTATCTATCATTCTGTGAGGGAGAGTTCCATAACATGGGCACGGCATATGCATTTGTAATTTCAATTTTCCTTGCACCAGCACCAGGAACTGCAGCTGACCTCTGGAGCAGGTAGACAAACTTCAGCCCAACCTATGTCTTCAGACTTGTCAATTAGTTCCACAACCAGTTTTTTCTGCATATTCTTAGACATCGCCTGCTTCACAAATGACTTCCAGCATCCAGTAGTTGGGTCTTCAACTTCAGCCTGGCCCTAGAAGTGGGAATCAGGCATTAACCAAATCAACAGATGCCAGTCAGACTTCTAGTTTCTTTCTAGTTAATCACCCTCAAGCTTTGTTGAATCATTCTTCTGCCCAATATGTGAGTAGTGCACAGAGTGCCGCTGGTACAGCTCAGCTCCCTTCGAATTCCATAGAGGGGCATTCAGGGCCCCTTTAACGTTCACAAAAGGTACATTCGGTATCTTAGCCATACCCAGTGGTACATCAGGAGGCTGTGACTCCAGGTCCTTCAGTGCCACAAAGCCACACTGTGCATTTGAAGAAGCCTTATTTCCAAGTCTCTATTCAGCAGCAGCCATTAATTTTGTAAGATTATGGCATTACTACAGAAAAATGTTCAGCAGGATTGTATTCTGTGAGAAACTGAAGCTTATGCAACTTGGCAGCAGCCAAAGGGTGGTATTGAAAGTATAATTCAGCCTCTGGAATGGCCATCTTACTCAGTTCAACACATTTATCCAGGACCACCTGCAGAACTGCCATCCTGCCTCTGGAAGGCTCCTGAGCAGCTGCCCTTTTTGATTATGTCCCTGGGAACAGGCTTCTTACCCATCACAGCCACCTTACCCAATCCTGGCTCTAACACAGCCTGCTTAGTCACTGCCAGCCCCAGAACATTCTCTTTACACTGTACAACCATTGAGATCACAGCCAACCTATTCTGTGCAGACTTCCTACCTAGTGCCACTTGTGGTATAGCCCTCTTATTCAACCCTAGCCCTAGGGGTGCCTGATTATTCAGCGCAGTCTCCAGTTCAGTCACTTTTTCCAGACCAGGCAGCATATATGATCCAAACAGATTATCCTGTGCAACCTATGAAACAGCCTGCTTACCAGGCACTGCCTCTTGAGCATGCCCCTTATTCAGGACAAAGTGCTTATACTATCCAGACAACTGAACTTTCATTACCCAGCAAGTTTACATAGTAAACCCTCCAGACAGCAAGCAAGTACATAATACAAACTCTGCAGATCAGAAGTTATACTCAATACCACCTAACATAGCACAGACTTCTGGGTAACAAGCCTATTTAACACAGCCCCAAAGCAGTAATGCTTCAGTGTTGGAACAGAAGACATTATTAACATCAACCTTGGATACACAGACACATTCGTTTGAGTCTTTATTTAATGTCCAGCAGTTAGCAGCTCCATCCCAAGCAGGTGTCAGTTTTGGATACCAGCAGCTAGCAGCTAGCCCAGTCAACTAGCGTTACTTACCAGAGGGCCAAGGAAGGGCCACTTCAATACCCTGTGCAGATGACCTTCATTCAGCAGGCCTCCTCACTGGCCCAGATCTAACTTCCACATTTCTCTGCAGTTTTCCGAACCATATCTAACACCAAGCCAGGTTTCTCACTCTTCTTTCATTCAGCAGTAGCAGATGACTCATTCATCTCATAAACAAGCGCAGAAAAGCCATCAGTTGTCTAAAGAAGGTCCAGTAAATCAATAGCAGTCTTTGTATAGCCAACAGGCTGCTTTCCAGCATCAGATACCTCATTCACAGGCACCTAACCAAGTTCAGCTATTACCAGGTATTCCAAAGGCCATTATAAACACGGTCCAGATTAGACCTCCTTTGCAAGAACAGCTGTGTCCAGCAGCACTGAAACAATATGCAATATAACTTTTAGAGCAGCCTCAAGTGCTTCAGGTATTAGATGCCAGTCAAACTTTTCCTCTGCAGAAAAGCCCTAGCACAGCACCAGCCAGCATGCATTCAGAAGCAGTCTGTTATCCAGCTACAGTGGCATCCATCTTCCAGCTTGACACTTGTTTCTGGGTCATCAGAAAGACAATTACAGCTGCAGACCCTCTGTCAAAGCTCTGGGATAGCCCTTCCCAATCAGCCATCTTCTGTTCATCTATCGATACATAGTATTCCAGTACAGGCTTCCACTACCTTTCAGAGCATTTCTGTGTTATAGACACAGCAGCATTTGCAAAGCCAAGAAAAATGCAAGCGTAAATTCTCTTGGGGGAAAAATGTGGATGATTGTAATTTTTCCATGATGTTCAAGGGTCAGGGAGATAGTAAGCTATAGTGGAAATGGCACTTTTTGAGAATCACAGTTCTGGTTCCTTGCTCTTTTCTTTACTTATTAGGTGGCCTTGACTCAAGCCTCTTTGGAGTTTTCTCAGCTGTAAAGTGAAGGGGTTAGACCAGATGATGGGCTAGATAAAAAAAATACTTGAGCACCTACTTGGGTATATCAGTGAATAAAAAGTGAAAGTCCTTTCTGTCATGGAGTTTTGTTGGCTAATGGAGGGGGAGACTATCAGAAACCTTAATAAAAAGTAAATTATGTAATACAGTACAAGGAGATTGGGGGAAATGTAGAGCAGGATAAGGAGGAAAGTGGGCTGCAATTTTAAATAAGGTGGCAATCAGGATAGGCCTCATTGAGGAGACATTTGAGCAGACACTTGAAGGAGGTGAGGGAGTCCTCAGTGTACATTCCAGGCAGAAGGAATAATCAGTGCAAAGACCCTGGGGGAGGAGTGTCTGGCATGTTTAAAGAACAGCAGTGAGGCCAATGCAGCTGTTAGGACTAAAATGTTAGGAGCTTATGATTATCTCATCATTCTGCATTTATAATAAAGCATTTGCCTTTATGCAGTGATAATAAAAAATGCTATTGAGTGATTTCTAGGTGCCAAATATTGTCCTAATGGCTTTATATACCCTGTCCTCGTAACAACCTTGTGAATAGTAGCTGTCATTACTCCCATTTTACAGGTGAGGAAACTGAAGTTCAGAGAGTCAAGTAACTTTTTCAGTGTCATACAGAAGTGTCAGGATTTGAATCCAGACTACTTGGTTGCAGAGACTGTGCCCTTAACCATTACACCATCCAGCCTCTTTGTAAGACAGATTTCATATGTACCAGAATTGGAGAAAAGGGCATGGTGACTTCAGTGATACTCAGTTAATTCAGGGGATTGATTGCATTAGTTAAAAGAAAGAACTGAGAGTCCAGTTTCTTCTTCTTTTTTTTTTCTTTGCTCTTTTCTGCTTTTGTTATCTCTAAAGACTCTTGAGTTTATTGAGTTTGGCTAATAAAATGCTGTGACATCCTTAGAGAAAAGGTGTGCTGTAATGGAAAGAGTTTTCTAATGATGATGTAGTGCTATTCCAAACAGTTATTATCTCAAGAATTGTGTGTTTTATAAAATTTCCTCTTCATCAAGGGTATAAATGATAATGGATTTTGATGTGTGCATGCTCACACCTAACAGGAATGATCAAGTATTAATAAATACCTTTGCAGCTGAACTTTCTTTAGATGAAGCTTGCTATTCTGGGATGTATTTCTTTAGAATAAGAAAAAGTAAAGTTGAAAAAATAATAAAGTGAACACCCATATACCCACCAACTAAATTCTAAAGTTAACTTTTGCTTTATTTGCTCTATCACATATCTATCCATCTCTTCATCCATTTATCAATCCATATTAATTTTCTGGTACATTTTAGAAAGTTGTTGACATCAGTATACTTCATTTAAAATACTTCAGCATGTAAATCATTGACTAAAACTCAGTATTTTTTTAAGTTTAAATTTGTGTGCAATAAAATGCACGGATAATAATTCAGGGAGTTTTGACAAATGCTTACCTGTGTAATGCAAGCCATTATCAAAATAAAGAGTAGATGTTGGCAAACTTTTTCTGTGAAGATCTAGATAGTACCCCATTTTAGGCTTTCTGGGTTATATAGTTTCTGTTGCAGCTACTCACCCCTGCTATTAAATGCATTAAAACAGCTATAGACAATATGCAAAAGAATGGCCATTACTATGTTCCAATACAACTTTGTTCATTAAAACAGGTGGTGCACCAGATTTGGCCTGCAGGCTGTAGCTTGCCCACCATTGGAGAATACTGCCATTACTTCAGAAAGTTCCTTCATGCCCCTTTCAAATCAGTCAACCTATATCCTGCCAGAGTCAACCAGTGTTATTTTTTTTTTACCATAGATTAGTTTATTCTGTTCTAGATCTCCATATACGTGGTATCATACAATACATATTCCTGTGTGAGTCTTCCCTCACTCAATATGTTATTGAAATTGATCTATATTGTATCAGTAGTTCATTTTTTACTGCAAACTAATATTCAATCATATGAATATACCAAGTTTGTTTATCCATTCTACTGTTTGTGAACACCTGTGTGGTTTCTAGTTTTTGGCTATAATGAATAAAACTACTATGAACATTCTTGTAGAAATCTTTTTGTTCACATGTTTTCATTTCTCCTGTAAAATACCTAGGAGTAGAATTGCTGGGTCGTAGGATAGGTGTTTAACTTTTAAAAGAAATAGACAATTTTCCAAAGTAGCTGTACCTTTTAACACTAACACCAGTAATATATGAGAGTTTCACACCTTCACCAACACTAATTTTAGCTATTCTGGTGGGTTTATAGTGGTATCTTACTATGGTTTTAATTTTTATTTCCCTGATGACTCTGATGTTGAGTACTTTTTCATGTATTTATTGGTCCTTATATATCTTTCTTTGTGAAGTGTCTGTTCAAGGCATGATCCCATTTTATTTTGGTTGTTCTTTGCCTTGTTATTATTGATTTATAGGAGTTCTTATCTACTCTGGACAATACTAGCCCTTTGCTAAATACATGGTTTATAGGTACAATCTCCAATGTGTGGATTACCCATTCATTTTTTTCTCTTTTTTTATTAAGGTATCATTGATATACAATCTTATGAAGGTTTCACATGAGTAACATTGTGGTTATAACATTCACCCATATTATCCAGTACCTCCCACACCCCATTGCAGTTCACTGTCCATCAGTGTAATGAGAAGCTACAGAGTCACTACTTGTCTTCTCCATGCTGTACTGCCTTCCCTGTGACCTACCTGTATTATTATGTGTGCTAATCATAATACCCCTCAATTCCCTTCTCCCTCCCTCCCCACCCACCCTTCCCCACTCCACCCCTTTGGTAACTGCTAGTCTCTTCTTGGAGTCTGTGAGTCTGCCGCTGTTTTATTCCTTCAGTTTTGCTTCATTGTTATACTCCAAAAATGAGTGAAATCATTTGGTACTTGTCTTTCTCTGCCTGGTTTATTTCACTGAGCATAATACCCTCTAGCTCCGTCCATGCTGTTGCAAATGGTAGGTTTTGTTTTCTTCTTATGGCTGAATAATATTCCATTGTGTATATGTACCACATCTTCTTTATCCATTCATCTACTGAATGGACACTTAGGTTGCTTCTCTTGGCTATTGTAAATAGTGCTGCAGTACACATAGGGGTGCATATGTCTTTTTGAATCAGGGATCTTGTTTTCTCCTAGGAGTGGAATGAATGGGTCAAATGGCCCATTCATTTTTGTAATGGTTTCATTTGATGAGACAAAGTATTTAATTTTTCATCAAAATTAAATTCTTTTTTAATTTTTTGGATTCAAAAGACATTTTGAATTAAGTCTTAATTCATGAAAATTTTATGTTGTGGTTATTACTTTCTGTGGCCTCAGAAATCTTTGCTAAACCCAAGTTGCAAACATAATCTCTTGTTTTACAATTTTAGATTTTATGTTCAGGCCTATGGTCTGTCTTGAATTTTTATCAATAGTGTGAAATAGGGATCAGTGTTCCTTTTTTTCTCATGTGAATATCCCATTGAGCTGCATTTGTTGAAAAAATTGCTTTTCCATTTGGATTGTTGTGGTATCTTTGTCAAAAGTAAAACAACCATATAAATGTGAATTCATTTCTGGGCTGTATATACTTCTGCCTTGATCTATTGGTCCATCCATAAGCCAGTACTACACTGTATTCATTACAATAGCTCTGTAGTAGTATGTCTTGAGGTTAGGATATACAAGTCTTTCTGCTTTGTTTTTTCAAGATTTCTTTGGATATTTTAGGTCCTTTGCATTTCCATTGCAGAATCAGATGAACAATTTCTACAAAAAAAAGTCTGGTGGAATTTTAATAGAGATTATGTTGAATCTGTAGAACAATTTGAGGAGAAATGACCTCATAACAATGCTGAATCTTCTAGTCCAGGCATATGGCATATCTCTCCATTTATTTGTCTTCTTTATACATCATCTTTAATTTCTCAGCCATGTTTTTTGGTGTGAAGGTTTTGACATATCTTTGTGTGTGCCGGGAGGCGGACACATCTTTCAGTAAACTTATTCCTGAATATTTAGTTTTAGCAGTACTATAAATGTAATTGATTTTTAAATTACACTTTCCAGCTGTTTGCTGTTTGTATATAAAATAAAACCATTTTTGTGTATTGTCCTTGTACTCTGTGACTTTACTTAGTTCAATTTATTCTTATTATTTTGTTGATTCTTTGGGATTTTCAGTGTAAATAATCATATAATCTGCAAATAGAGAGTTTTACTTTTTCCTTTCCAGGCTTTATGCTTTTTTTTCTATTTGGCCTTATGGCACTCACCACAACCTGTAGTACAGTATTAGATAGTAAAGAAGATATTGGACATTTTTCCTTATTCCTGATATCAGGGAGGAAGTGCCCATTATTTCACCATTAAGTATGTTCTTAACTGTAGGATTTTCTAGATGTCTTACCAGATGAGGAATTTTTCTTTATTCCTAATTTACTGAGAATATTTTCTTAAGTGGATGTTAACTTTTATCAAATGCTTTTTCTGCATCTCAAGTGATGATATGATGACTAATACGGCTAGATTTACATATACCATTTCACTATTTTTTTCTCTTTTCTTCTCTGTTTTTTTATTCTTTCTGGCCAGCCTTCTTTTGGATAAAAACAATTTTTTTAGAATCCAATTTCAATTTTTCTGTTGTCTTTTAGGTATGTACTCCTGCTGTAATAAATTCTACCCAAATTGATTTATATACACATTTTTTTTACTCATACACCATAAAATTCATCCTTGTAAAGTGTACGATTCAGGGGTTTTAGTATATTCACAAGGCTGTGCATCCAACACCACTAACTAACTCCAGAACATTTTTACCCCCCTAAAATGAAACTCCATATTTACTGGCAGTCATTGTTCATTCTTGACCTTCACTCCCCCCAGCCCCTGGCATTCACTTATCTACTTTCCGTCTGTTTGCCTGTTCTAGGCATTTCACATAAATGGAATCAAATAATATATAGCTTTTTGTGTCTAGCTCCTTTCAATTATGATAATATTTTCAGGGTTCATCTATGAGGTAGCATGTATCAGTACTTCATTCCTTCATATTGCTAAATTCTATTTCCTTGTAAAGATATAGTACATTTTGTTTAGCCATTCATCATATGATGGACATTTGGATTATACCTACTCTTTTGTTATTATGAATAATGCTGTTATGAACATTTGTGTACAAGTTTTTGTGTGAATATTCATTTATCTGGTGATACATACCCAGGAGTGAAATTGCTGGACCATGAAGTAATTCCATGTTTAATTTTTTGAGGAACTGCCACATTTTGCAAAGCAGCTGCACTATTTTACATTCTCACCAGCAAAGTATAAGGGTTCTAGTTTCTCCGCATCCTTACCAATACTTGTTATCTGTCTTCTTGATTGTAGCATGCTAATGGTTGTGAAGTGGTATCTCATTGTGGTTTTGGTTTGGATTTCCCTGAAGGTTAATATCTTTTTATATGCTCATAGTCTCTGTATGTCTTCTTTTATCTTTTTAGAAGAACTATCTATGCAAATCCTTTGTCCATTTTTAAAATTAGTTTTTTTTTGTCTTTTTATTGTTGACTTATAAGAGTTCTTTATATATTCTGGATGCTAGACCTTATTAGATCTGTGATTTGCAAATTTTCTCGCATTCTGTGGGTTATCTTTCCACTTTCTTGATAGTATCTTTAGCAGCATAAAAATGTTTTAATTTGATAAAGTCCAATTTATCTATATTTTCTTCGGTTGCTTTGTGCTTTTGATGTTATATCAAAACCATTGTATAATCCAGGGTCATGTAGATTTTTCCCTATGTTGTATTCTAAGAGTTTTAAGTTTTGCTCTTGAATTTAGGTCTTTTATCCATTCTGAGTTAATTGTTATATATAGTTTGAGGTAGGGGTCCATTTTCATTCATTTCATGTGGATATCCAGTTTTTCCAGCATGATTTATTGAAAAGACTATTCTTTCCCTGTTGAATATACTTGGTACTCTTGTTACTCTTATTGAAAATCAATTGACCATAAAAGTGTGAGTCTTCCAATTTTGGTTTCCTTTTTCAAGACTATTTTGGCTCTTCTGAGTCCCTTGTGTTTCCATGTGATTTTAGGATTAGCTCATGAAGTTTTCCAAAAAGCCAGCTGGAATTTTAACAGAGATTGTGTTAACTCTGAATATTGCTCTGGGTGGTTATTTTCTCTTAATAATAGTAAGTCTTCTAGTCATGAACATGGGATGTCTTTTCATTAAGTTAGGTGTTCTTTAACTTCTTTCAGCATTTTGTAGTTTTCAGTATACAAGTCTTAAACTCCTTAAGCTTATTCCTAAATTATCCTTTTTTATGTTATTATAAGTGGAATTGCTTTCTTATTTTCATTTTTGGATTATTAATTGCTAAAGCATGGAAATATAACTGATTTTTGTTTGTTACTCTTGTATTCTGTAACTTTGTTAAATTAGTTTACTAGATCTAATAGTGTTTTTTGTGGATTCTTCAGGATTTCCTGTATATAATATCATGTCATCTGGAAATAGAGATAGTTACAATTTTTCCTTTCTAGTTTGGATGCCTTTTAATTTATTTTTCTTCCTTATTGCTCTTGCTAGAACTTACCATGCAATGTTAATAAAAGTGGTAAGAGGGGACATCCTTGTGTTGTTCCTGATCTTAGTGGAAAAACTTACAGCCTTTCACCATTAAGTATGATATTGATCTTTCTACTTATAAAAGCTTTATTCAGTATAATTTATGTCCAATAAACTGCATGTATTTATAGTATATAATGCAATAAGTATACTGATACATGCCACAATCAAGATACTGAACATTTCCCAAACTCCCGTAATTTTCTTGTTATCCCTTTTCAGTATTTTTTTGTGGTTGCTCTAGGGTTTTAATTTACATTCTTAATTCTTTGGTTTGTACATAGTTTAAAATTGTATTTAATAGTGTATCATATAAAATAGAAGAACCATACAACCATGTATTCCCTCCAGGCTTTAAACTATAATTGTTGTATATGTTACACCTATACAAATCATAAACCATACAATGTAGTGTTACAATTTCTGCCTTACATAAATATGCATTTTTCAAGAAATTAAGAGAAAAAAATTGTTAGATTTTGATGAGAACCAGTTTTTCAGTTTTTTTTGTATTGATTGTGCCTTTGATGTGAAGTCTGACTCTGCCTAGCCTTAGATCCTGAGATTTTTCTCCCCTTTTTTAAATACAATTTTATGCTTTTCATTTGTGATCTATGTGGTTTGTGTTATTTTGGTAATTTTTGTATAAGGTGTGAGGTTTAGATTGAAGGTTTTTGTTTTTCTTTCTTTCCCATTTTTTTGTGGTTTTTTTTTTTTTTGCCTGTAGATGTTCAGTTGCTCTAGTGCCATTTGTTGAAAAGAAAGACTGTCTTTCTTCCACTGAATTGCTTTTTATACCTTTGTCAAAAATCAGTTGTGCATATTTGTGTGGGCCTTTTTCTGGGTCATCTATTGTGTTTAATTCATTTACATATCTGTCTCTGTTAATTACACACAGTCGTGATTATTGTAGCTGTGTAGAAAGCCTTAACATTGGGTTAAGTGATTCTTCCCACTGTCTCCTGTCTTTAAAGATTATTTTAGCTATTCGAAGACTGCTAGCATTCCAAATAAATTTTAGAATGAGCTTGTCTATGTCTACAACAAATCTTGTGGGGTTTTCATAGGAATTACTTTAATTCTATAAATAAATGTGGAGAGAGTTTATATCTTTACTGTGTTGATTCTTCCAGTACATGAACACAGTATGTCTCTTCATTTATTTAGGTCTCCTTTGATTGCTTTCATTAGCATTTTGTAATTTTCAGCATACATATCCTGAACACCTTTTTCTTTTTTTGAAAGTCACTTTATTTAATATTTACTTATTTTATTGAAGTATCATTGACATACATCTTATATTGTCTTCAAATATACAACACAGTGGTTCAATAGTTACTCATAGTATTAAATCCTCATCCCCAGTGGTACAATTAATGTCTGTAATAGAAAGATATTACAGAATCATTGACTATATTCTCCATGTTGTACTACTATCCCCGTGGCCAACTTATATTATGATTGAGAATTTTTGTGCCCCTTTATCCCCCTCCCCACCCACCTGCCCCAACCCCTGCACCATGATAACCGTAAGTCACTTCTCAGTGTCTGTGAGTCTACTGCTATTATGTTCCTTCTGTTTTGCTTTGTTTTTATATTCCACAAATAAGTGAAATTATGTGGTATTTGTCTTTCTCCACCTGGCTTATTTCACTGGGCATGATACCCTCTAGATCCATCTGTGTTGCAAATGGCAGAATTTCTTTTTTTCTTTATGGTTGAATAATACTCCATTGTGTATATAAGCCACATCTTCTTCATCCATTCATCTATTGATGGACACTTAGGTTGTTTCCATAAATTAGCTATTGTGAATAATATGATGATAAACATAAGGGTACATAAATCTTTTCAACTCAGATTTTGTTTTCTTCAGGTACATTCATAGAAGAGGAATTACTGGATAGAAACGTATTTCTATTTTTAGCTTTTTGAGGAACATCCATACTGCTTTCTACAGTGGCTGCACCAATTGACATTGCTACCAATAGGGTAGGAGGGTTTCCATTTCTCCACATCCTTGCCAACATTTGTTATTTCTTATCTTTTGGATAGTGGCCATTCTGACTAGTCTGAGGTGATACCTCATTGATTTGCATTTTCCTGATGATAGTGGTGTGGAGTATCTTTTCATGTGCCTGTTGGCCATCTGTATTTCTTTTATGGAGAAATGTCTGTTCAGATCCTCCACCCATGTTTTGATTGGGTTGTTTTTCTAGTATTGAGACATATGTGCTCTTTATATATTTTGGATGTTAACCCCTTATAAGATAAATGTTTATGAATATATTCTCCCATACTGTTGGTTGCCTTTTTGTTCTGCTGATGGTACCCTTTGCTGTATAGAAGCTTTTTAGTTTAACATAGTCCCACTTGTTCATTTTTTATTTTGTTTCCCTTGCCTGAAGAGATGTGTCCTGGAAAATATTGCTCATATTTATGTTCAAGAGATTTTTGCGTATGTTTTCTTCTAGGGGTTTTATGATTTCATGTCTTACATTCAGGTCTTTGACCCATTACAAGTTTACTTTTGTGTATGGAGTTAGGCAGTAATCCATTTCCATTCTCTTGCATGTAGCTGTTCAGTTTTCCCAGCACCAGTTGTTGAAGATGCTGTCTTTTCTCCATTGTATATTCATGGCTCCTTTATCATATATTAATTGACCCTATATGTGTTTGTTTATATCTGGGTTTTCTGTTCTGTTCTATTGATCTACAGGTCTGTTCTTGTACTGGTATCATACTGTTTTGATTATCATAGCTTGAAGTGAGGAAGTGTAGTAGTCCCAGCTTTGTTCTGCTTTCTCAGGATAGCTTTGGTTCTTTGGGATCTTTTGTGGTTGCATATGAATTTTAGAACTGATGAATGCTATTGGAATTTTGATAAGGATTACATTGAATCTGTAAATTGCTTTGGGAAGAATGGCCATTTTGACAATATTCTCCCTATCCATGAGCATGGGATTTCTCTTTATTTGTGTTTTCTTCAGTTTCTTTCATCATTGTCTTATAGTTTTCAGAGTGCAGGTCTTTCACTGCTTGTTTAGGTTTATTCCTAGGTATTTTATTATTTTTGATGCAATTGTAAATGAAGTAGTTTTCCTGATCTCTCTTTCTCCTAGTTTGTTGTTAGTATATAGTAATGTGACAGATTTCTGTGCATTAATTTTGTATCCTGCAACATTGCTGAATCTATTTATTAGTTCTAAAAGCTTTTTGGTGGAGTCTTTAGTGTTCTTTGTATCATGTCCTGTGTAAATAGTGACAGTTTAACTTCTTTCTTATCAATTTGGATTAATGTTAGCATGATAAATTAATCAAAAGAAAGCAGGACTAGGTATGTAATATCAGATAATGTAAACTGCAGAGAAAATAAAATTACTGGGAATGAAGAGGTACATAATATAATGATAAAAAGATCAATCAACAAGAAGACATAGCCATTCTAAATGTGTATGTGCCAAACAAATGTGAAAAAAAACAACTGAGCTAAAAGAGAAATACCTAAGTCCAAATTATAGTTAGGAACTTCAACACCCTATTCTCAGCAATTGAAAGGACCTCTAGACAGAGGTCCTTCCTTTTTCAACCTTTTTATCCTATATTTAAAGTGAATGTCATATATTTTGTTTTTTAATCCAGTTTGGATATCTTTTATCTCTGTTTTGTCTGGTTGCTGTGACTAGGACCTCCAGTACTATGTTGAATAAAAGTGATGAAGATAGATATCCTTGTCTTGTTCCTGATCTTAGAGGAAAAGCTTTTAGCTTTTTGCCATTAGTAATGTATAATATTGTGAATCACTGTATTATTCATCTGAAACCAATATAATACTGTATATCAACTATATTTCAAGTAAAAAAAAAGAAAATGTTATGCAGCTTTCTTCTGGCCTCCATGTTTTCATTTGAGAAATTTGCTGTCATTCAAACTGACATTCCCCTGTCAGTAATGTGTCCTTACTTCCTATCTGCTGTTAGGATTTAGTTTTCAGAAATTTAATTATAATGTATCTTGGCATGGATATCTTTGTGTTTGTCCTGTTTGAAGTTTGTTCCACTTCATGAATCTGTTTTATGCCTTTAGCCAAGTTTGGGAAGTTTTTGTTTTATTTTTTTCTGCTTCATTATCTTTTTTGTCTCCTTTCAGGCTCCAACTATTAGAATTTTCAGTCTTTTTTATTATTCCCCATAATTAGAGGACCTGTTCATTTTTTTCTCAGTATCTTTTCTCTCTTGTTCAAACAGTAAATTCTATTAACCTGTCCTCAAGTTTACTAATTCTGTTTTCTGTCATTTCCAGTCTACTAGTTAGTCTACCAGTTAGTTTTTCTAAATTCAGGTTATTGTATTTTTCAGTGCTATAATTTCTGTATAGTTCTTTATTGTAAGTTCTATTTCTTTCCGAGGTTTTCTACTTTTTCATTTGTTTCCAGAGAAATTATAGTTATTCACTTAGGCTCTTTTTCTGAAGCTGTTGTAAAACCCTTGTCAGATAATTCTAACATCTGATTCATCTTGGTGTTTATGTAGGTTGTCTATTCTCATTTGAGTTGACATTTTTCTTGTTATTGTTGTAACAGATATTTTTTGTATATTGGACATTTTGAGTGTTATGAATGCAGCTCTTGACTATATTTAAGTCTATTTTAGCAGACACTTGCCCTGTTTTTGGCTTGTAGATTCTATCCTACTTTTGTGGGCTATGGTTCCAATGATAATTTAATTTTCTGAGCTGTTGTAATGCCATTCTGGTCTACTTGGTTGTCTGGCTCTGATTGAGCTCTTGGTTGCACCCTGTTGGTGTTACCTACAGGAGTGGAAGATGCTTCTCTTGGGCTGCCAAGTGTTAGATTTGGGGAGTGGGGGATTCTGGACCCACAAGATGGAGGATATTTCCCTTGGCCTTTTCTGGCCCCCTGATGCTGATACCTTTCATACTTGATCTCTGCCAGTGTCATTGGGGTATGGAAGTACTTATCAGGCCACTGTATACTGCTGGGTAGGTCAGGAGTTGTGGGGTCTGCATGGCTCTCTGCCATTGGGTAGAGGGCTGGGACATAATGCCCTGGGTTGCCTTCTGCCATTGGATGAAGTATCAGGAAATGCTTGGCTTGAATCTTTTTCTGCTGTATGGTAGAACAACAGGAGCTTTCTGGGTCTTGAAGGCTCTACATTACCAGACTTTTTCCTCTGTTTCTTTAAAAATGTAATAATGTAGGTTTTCTTCTGAGTTGTAGTTGCTAGTTTTAGCTTCTTCTGAGTTTTAACAGCTTTCCGTCAGGTGAAATGCTATAAAAATGGCAAACTCATCCACTGTCCTTCCTTTCTTACAGTATTGCCTACTTACCAGTTTCTACCTGCTTTTGGTTACTCTCTTATGCTTTCAGACAGTTGTTATTTTACATTTGTCCAGCACTTTTTGTTGGTATCTCTGTGCGTGTGGGTCTTGGTCGGATGTGATCATTACCAGAAATAGAACCTTTCTTTCCTGAATTTTGCCATTGCAAATTATCATCCCTGACTTAATTGAGGTAACCAGTATATGCCCATCAGTGAACCCTGAATAGTTGATGAAAAAGGGATAGAGTGAATTTATGATGTTTGGGGTTTTTTTTTGCTGCCGAGATGGAGGGAAGAGGGCTCATCAGCTTGTTTAGATAGCAAACCATGCTCATATTTTGTGTCAGTCTCCCCAGTAAAACTGAAAATTCTTTGTGACACAGGGCTGTACCTGATTTATCTCTGTATTCCTAACACCTAGCACAGTGTTTGATACAAATACTTGTTTGTTGAATGAACTAATTAATAAGAATGACTATAGATATCGCTGTTACCCTTCCCTCAATAGAAGTATCTTTTGTTGCTGTTTATCATTCTTGTTGCCTAATCAGGACTTCCAAATTGATAATGAACTTGTGTTTGGTGGGTAACCTGAGATCTGTTCTTATTTCTCCATTTTATTTTCCCATGCAGCAATGGACTAGGGCATTTAAGAGACAGGAAGTGAACCATGAGTTTAGATGTGCTAATTGTGGTTTTAATTGTTTTATCAAATAATATGGAAAACCACTTACTCTGATTTTTATCTACTGCTGAGGTCAGCATTTCTTACCTCTGACAATGTGATGTGTTAGTACTAGTACATTAGTACTTTTGGTGGTTAAGATTGGTTCCTTTCCAGTCAACTTTGTGGTCTAATCAGACATCAGTTTACATAGTTTCATTTTCAGCTCCTAGAGAGAGATATTAAATCTCAGCATTTTGTATACAGTTACATCCCTTTTCAGTGTATCACTTTGATTCTCTACTACAATACCTGCATTAGTTTTTCTTTTTGAAAACCTTTCTCTAATTACTTTAATTACATAAATATTATGCCAGTATATACTCCTGGTAAAAATTTAAAACAATGCAGATAAGTCTCATTTCATCTACCCCTCCCTATGTCCTTGACCCTTCTGTTATTAGTTTGGTGTATGTCCTTCCAGATCTTTTTCAGTGTAGTTACATGCATATCTGTGTACCCTTAGACAACATAAATAGTATTGTTTTCTGGTTTGGGTTTTTTTAAGCACATGAGGAGTTCCTATTGTATGTGTCACTTTGTAATTTTTTTTCTCAATTATGTGTCCTGGAAATATTAATGTTACTACATATAGATACACTTGATTTTACTTAATTGTCTCATAGTATTCACTAGTTTATTTAGTGATTCCTCCTACTAATGGACATTTTGTCTGTTTCGTTTTTCTCTGTTTTAAGTAATGTTGCCATGAACAAAGTAAATCATAGTAGAGAAGACACTGGGGCAAAATGACTGGATTGTAGATACTATACATTTTTTATTTTAATACGTATTGCCTTTCTTAAGGGACTGGACCAATTTAAATTCTCTTCAACCAGTGTCAATATTTGATAATATCAACTGTCAATATTTGATAATATCACAGTTTTTGCTAGGCTGATGAGTAAAAAATAATATATATTTGAATTTACATTTCCTTGAATACTAGAGATGATGAGCATGTCTTCATATGTTTATTTATTTTTAGCTTTTTATCTTGAAATGATTTTAGACTCACATAGAGGTAGCCAAAATAGTACAGAGAGTTCCTGTGTACCCTTCACTCAGCTTTCTCCAATATTAAAATTGTATATAACCAGAGTGTAATTAATCATCAAAACTAGAAAACTGACAATGGCATAATACTGTTAAGTAAACTACAAACTTTATTTGGATTTCACCAGTTTTCACATGCAGGCACTTATTTGTGTGTGTCTGTAGTTCCATGAATTTATTTAACTTATAGATTTGTATAACAATCACCACAATAAGGATGCAGAACAGTTCTATCACCCCCCAAAATTCCTTTGTGCTATCCATTTAGACACACCCTCCCCCCACTTCTAAGGTGCTGATGATCACTGATCTGTTGTTCTCTTAGGAGAATGTTATATACATGGAATCACACAATATATAACAATTTGAAATTGACTTGAAATCCATTCAAGTTGTTACATGTATCAGTAATTGATTACTTTTTATGGCTTTACCACAGTTTACTTCTACAGGTGTTTATTGCATATTCATTTTTCTTTGCAAACACCATTCATATTCCTTGCCCATACGTACATTGAGGCAGTGTATTCTTTGTGCTTATGTACTCAGTGTAATTTTTCTCTTTGATTTCTTTAAATATTGTCATATTAATCCTTTGTTAAGTATATTGCAATTACTTTTTCCCATGTGTCCCAAATTTCCTTATAGTGTCCTTTGTCACACAGAAGCGTTTATTCTTTAGAGGATAAAATCTGTTAATCCTTTGTTCTTTTTTTCTTTCACTTTTGGATTTTATGTCTTGCTTAGAAAGGCTCATGAGTATAATAATATATTCTATATTGTCTTCTGGTACTTTAAAAAATTATCTTAGTTTAACTCTGTATTCCATTTGGATTTCGTTTTTTTGTAGACTGTCAGATAGAGATCTAGTTGTATCTTTTCAATGAATAGACATTTGTCCCAACACATATTTTAAACCGTCCATCATTTCCACATTGATCTGAAAGGCTATCTTTATCATACCTGAAGTTACTATACATACTGGGGTCATTTCTCAACATTCTGTTTGTTCTTTTGACCTTAATCTATTCTTATATCATTACTCCAGCATTTTAGTGACTTTATCTTTGTTTGTAAGAGGTTTAAATGTTTTGCTTTGATTTCCTCTTAAATATGTTATTTTACATTGATTATTACTTTTGAATTTAATTTTAAATGTGAATTTCTATATTTATGGCATTATAGTCAGACTATGCTTTCTACTTTTTGGAATTTGATATTTTTTGTGCTTACTTGCTAAAGATTTATATTTTCCATTCAGGGAGGAACATCCCAAGTTCTCTATATATTTATTATATCATACTTCTTAACTATAATATTCAAATTCTCTATGTCTTTACTTTTTTTTTGTCTAGTTATTCTTTTACTTTATGAGAAAAATGTGTTTAAGTATCCTACTGTAACTGTGGATTTCTCCATTTCTTCCTATTGTAGGTACTTAATGCCTTAATTCTAAAAGTTTTTGGATAGAAAGGATTTTCCTATATTTGTTGCCAAAATCCATATGGTGGCAAACCTGACCTGAAATGATGAGACTATTGATAGTTATTTTTTTAAGACAGGTATGTTATTTCATTCTTTCATATTAAGGATTACATAATTGGTATGTGTAAGAATCCCCTGTAGAACAGGATTTAATATTGCTAAATTATTTCATTAGTTTACCTGTGTTCTTGACTTAAAATATGTATAATGAAATCTTTATTATATATGCAAGCATATCAAGAATAATATAAGGAACACCCATATACCCCTCACCCAGTTTAAGAAATAAAATATTATCAGTGCATTTTCAGTCCCCTGGATCCCTACATTTTTTTGCAAGATATAAAACTTCTTAAAAATGGTATCCTAGCATATGCATTCTTCTGCAATTTTTAAAATAATCAACATTGTTTTTAAGATTCATCCATATTCATATATATAACTTCCATTCATTTTTTTCCCTTTCTCCCATTGATTTATTTATGGGAGAATTGAGTTATATTGAGTACAATTGAGTTATTTCCACTACTTTGCTTATTTCCACGTACCTGGCCCATTCCTTTGGGATAAAGTATGTAATATCAATTTTATGTTTGCCAAATCTCCTCCCACGTTTAGTCATTTTTGTTGTTGTTGTTCCTTTATATTTAAAATGCAGATCCAATTAATCAGTGTTGGTAGCTCCTTTTAGGGCTTCCTCAATTAAAGTGTATAGACTGTGACTTCTAGGTTAATAATGCTACACATCACAGCTCAAGAACATGTACAGTAGCAAAGGGATCTTTTGTAGTTAACTGTACCATGTGGGATGTTTATGGGGTGTTCCAGAAGTCTCTCAGATTCTTTATAGCTGCTCTTCAAAAAACATTTTTTCTGAATATTTGAATCCTCTTTATAATAGAAAAAAAAATCCTAGTTAAGGATCCAATCCAGGATAACTGGTTGCGTTTTGTTGTCATGCTTCTTTAATACTTTAATACATTCTTCTAATCTGGAGCAGTCTTTTTAGTTTTTATTTGTCTTTCATGACCTTGAAATTCTTCATGAGTATAGGCCAGTTATTTTGAAGAATATCATTAAAATTGGGTAAGCCTGATGTTTCCATATGATTTGTGCCAGGAATACTATTAAAATGATGTTGGGTCCTTTTCAGTGCATCATATCGGGAGGTACAAGGTATCTATTGTCTTATTACTCGTGGTGGTAATTTGATCACTGGGTTAAGGCAATTCTACCAGGTTTATCCACTGAAAAGGTATTATTTTTCACTTTGTAATTAAGTAATTTGTGGGAAGTTACTTTGAGACTATGTTTATCATAAAACTTTTACCCATGGTTTTGGCAGCCATTGAAGATTCTTGCCTGTAACAGTTATTACTGTGGTGATTGCCAAATAGTGATTTTTGAATTCTACATTTACTATTTGGATTAGAGCTTTCCACTCTTCCCCATTTGTATATTAATTCATTTATTTAAATACATAACAGTGTGGATTTTTATTTTATCCTGTGGGTTATAGTCCATTAGTATCATTATTTTGATGCACCAGTTATCTCAGATTTGCCTAGTAGGATCTTCTTCAAGCTACTTCCTTTGTCCTTTTGACATGTTCCCATCATCCTTTACACAATGTGTTACAGGCCTGTTCTGTTCTTCCCTGCCCCAGCTTCATAACTGGTCATATCTCAACAAGCCCTGGTTAAGAGGGTTTGCTGTAGTGAAGATACAATTTCATATTTATAGGAGGAATGATTTAAGAGTAAGAAAAAATTGGAAAATTGGTGAGCTGGGAGAGAGAAAGGAGAATTATGAGAGTGATGTCCTTGAGAATGTGAGAGAAGAGAAAGTTTAGTTTCTAAATAGAGGGGTTGGCCTTAGCACGGGAGCCCATACTGGTTGTCAATAATAATATGGGTGAAGGCAGAGAATATGGGCACAAATTCTATTAGGTGGGTAGAAGTGGTAGTGGGAGCTTATAGAAATTCTTTTTGTTGCTTTTTAATTTTCTCAGTGAAATAGAAGGTTATAATCTGAGCATGAATTTGGAGGTAGGGAGTGTATATTAAATGTTTGAGGAGAGAGGAGAAGATGTAGTTTTCTAGGAGGATGGTAGAAAGAATGGTAGTGAGATTGCCAAGCAGAAGTAAGTACCTACTTGGAGTTAATTGTTCTAAAGATTTAATAACTTTGTTGAGTTTGGTGCTTTTCTCTTTCTAAACTTTGGTGTTGCTCAGGGGCTTGGGGATTCTTTGTTTTCTTTCTGTCTCTGGATCCTGCTCTCCGGCCTGATTTGTTTACACTAGTCTGCCTGCCTCCAGTTATAGTGGAGAAGGGGCAGGATGTAGAGGGACCATGTTTTCTTCAAGAGTCACTTGTACATTTGTCCTTCCTCCAGGCTTCCACTCGAGTTTTTGTTCAAACTTCATTGCCGCTCCCCAGTTAGCACAACAGGGTGGGAGTGGATAGGGTTTGGTTGCCTAGTTGTGCTTCATTAACTTTCACATTTAATCCCCCAGATGAATTCCCCAAGGCCACCTCTGCTATACACTGAGTAGGTTTGGTGCTTCCCAAATCACTCCTAACTTTGTAGTAGTTTTCTCTTTCATATGTGTGTTTGAAGCTTTGGTTTCCATAGATTTTGTTTCCCTATGGATATGATCTATTGGTTTCTGTTCCTTTGGAGATTCTTACCACTTATGGTCTATGGATGGCATTCTTTTTTTTTTTTTTTGGTATCATTAATCTACAATTACATGAGGAACATTATGTTTACTAGACTCCCCCGATCACCAAGTCCCCCCCAACGTACCCCATTGCAGTCACTGTCCATCAGCATAGTGAGATGCTATAGAATCATTACTTGTCTTCTCTGTGTTGTACAGCCCTCCCCGTGCCCCCATCCCACATTATACCTGCTAATCATAATGTACCTTTTCTTCCCCCTTCCCTTATTCCTCCCTTCCCACCCATCCTCCCCAGACCCTCTCCTTTTGGTAACTGTTAGTCCATTCTTGGGTTCTGTGAGTCTGCTGCTGTTTTGTTACTTCAGTTTTTGCTTTGTTCTTCTACTCCACAGATGAGTGAAATCATTTGATACTTGTCTTTCTCTGCCTGGCTTATTTCACTGAGCATAGTACTCTCTAACTCCATCCATGTTGTTCAAAATGGTAGGATTTGTTTTCTTCTTATGGCTGAATAATATTCCATTGTGTATATGTACCACATCTTCTTTATCCATCTACTGATGGACACTTAGGTTGCTTCCATTTGCTATTGTAAACAGTGCTGCGATAAACAGGGGTGCATCTGTCTTTTTCAAACTGGGTTGCTGTATTCTTAGGGAAAATTCCTAGAAGTGGAATTCCTGGGTCAAATGGTATTTCTATTTTGAGCTTTTTGAGGAGCTCCATACTGCTTTCCACAGTGGTTGAACTAATTTACATTCCCACCAGCAGTGTAGGAGGTTTCCCCTTTTTCCACAACCTCACCAACATTTGTTGTTGTTTGTCTTTTGGATGGTGGCGATGCCTACTGGTGTGAGATGATATCTCCTTGTGGTTTAAATTTGCATTTCTCTGATGACTAGCGATGTGGAGCATCTTTTCATGTGTCTGTTGGCTATCTGAATTTCTTCTTTGGAGAACTGTCTTTGCAGCTCCTCTGCCCATTTATTAATTGGATTATTTGCTCTTTGTTTGTTGACGTGCATGAGCTCTTTGTATATTTTGGATGTCAGCCCTTTATCAGATCTGTCATTTATGAATATTTTCTCCCACACTGTAGAATGCCCTTTTGTTCTATTGGTGGTGTCCTTTGCTGTACAGAAGCTTTTCAGCTTGATATAGTCCCACTTGTTCATTTCTGCTTTTGTTTCCCTTGCCCGGCATGATATGTTCATGAAAAAATTGCTCATGTTTCTGTCCAAAAGATATTTGACTATGTTTTTTCTTACGAGTTTTATGATTTCATGACTTACATTCAGGTCTTTGATCCATTTCGAATTTACTTTTTTATATGAACTTAGACAATGAGCCAGTTTCCTTCTCTTACATGTAGCTGTCCAGTTTTGCCAACACCAACTGTTGCAAGAGGCTTCCTTTTCCCCATTGTATGTCCATGGCTCCTTCATCATATATTAATTGACCATATATGTTTGGGTTAATTTCTGGAGTCTTTATGCTGTTCCACTGGTCTGTGGGACTGTTCTTCTGCCAGTACCAATTGTCTTGATTACTGTGGCTTTGTAGTAGAGCTTGAAGTTGGGGAGTGCGATCCCCCCTGCTTTATTCTTCCTTCTCAGGACTGCTTTGGCTATGCAGTGTCTTTGGTGGTTCCATATGAAGTTTTGAAATATTTGTTCCAGTTCATTGAAGAATGTTCTTGGTAATTTGATAGGGATTGCATTGAATCTGTAGATTGCTTTGGGCAGAATAGCCATTTTGACGATATTAAATCTTCCTAGTCAAGAGCATGGGATGAGTTTCCATTTGTTAGTATCCTCTTTAATTTCTCTTAACAGTGTCTTGTAGTTTTCAGGGTATAGGTCTTTCACTTCCTTGGTTAGGTTTATTCCTAGGTATTTTATTCTTTTTGATGCAATTGTAAATGGAATTGTTTTCCTGATTTCTCCTTCTGTTAGTTCATTGTTAGTGTATAGGAAAGCCACAGATTTCTGTGTATTAATTTTGTATCCGGCAACTTTGCTGAATTCCGATATTAGTTCTAGTAGTTTTGGAGTGGATCCTGTAGGGTTTTATATGTACAATATCATGTCATCTGCAAATAGTGACAGTTTGACTTCTTTTTTACCAATCTGGATTCCTTGTATTTCTTTGTTTTGTCTGATTGCCATGGCTAGGACCTCCAGTACTATGTTGAATAACAGTAGGGAAAGTGGGCATCCCTGTCTTATTCCCGATATTAGAGGAAAAGCTTTCAGCTTCTCACTGTTCAGTATGATGGTAGCTGTGTGTTTGTCATATATGGCCTTAATAGTGTTGAGGTACTTGTCCTCTATACTCATTTGTTGAGTGTTTTTATAATGAATGGATGTTGAATTTTGTCGAATGCTTTTTCAGAGTCTGGAGTTGATCATGTGGTTTTGTCCTTTTTGTTGATTTGGTGGATGATGTTGATGGATTTTCTAATGTTGTACCATCCTTCCATCTCTGAGATGAATCCCACTTGATCATGGGTATGATCCTCTTGATGTATTTTTGAATTCAGTTTGCTAATATTTTGTTGAGTATTTTTGCATCTATGTTCATTGGGGATATTGGTGAATATGATTAAAACTGTCAGCAAATTGATTCTAGTAGAGTGGGTTTTAATATATTAACATTTTAATTGGTTAACATTTAATTATGATGCATTCTAAGGGAATAAATCTTATCATTAGGGAGCTGACATTGAGGATCTACTATGTATCAAGCAGCAGAATCTCATTTACTCTTCACTGTAACAACCTCTGTAAAGTAGTTAATTCCATTAAATGAAAATGTATAAAAGTTTCTGGTTTCCAGAGAATTTGACCATTTATGTAAAAATGTTGTTGAGCACAATATTGTATTTATGTGTAATTACTTTTCTCTAATTGAAGAGAAATTGGTCTAAACAGTGAGTGTGTGTACTGAACATTGTAAAAAAGTTGTTCCAAAAAGGCACATATTATTTAGTATGTATTCATAATGTTGAAACTGGTAAAAGTAAGAACATTAGTCATTTGGATTGATCTACAGTAACATTTTCAGCCTTCTCCCTTTTTAAATGTATGTTAGTGGGAATATTGAGCATGTTGAAGGGATCGGAAACTTTCGGGTTGATCTCATTCTCTAGGAGGGAGCCAACCTCTGAAATAGCAACACTGTTGAAATCTTCAATTTGGGAGGTTGGTGGAATGAGTGAAGAGACTGATTATTTGTGGACTAGTGTTATAAGGTATTGAAGGAAGAAGCAAGCTGTTGTTTTGTAGGTATAGCAATTATGAAAGGACTTTAAAAAATTTTTGTCATACTATGTATACATGTTGTGTTTTCAGTTTTTATGTGAACATACCATTTTGAAACACAGGTTTAATAATTTGGTCCTAATACTGATTACTAGATTTAGTATACAACATCAGTTTTTATGCCACAACTTCCCTATTCTTAATTCTTAAATTTTGCTAAGTACCTCTGTTGTTTGGAAAATGTCTTTGTGTAATTTTTCAAGGTTACTTTGGTATGCAGTTTTGATATTTTGGGTATGTGAAATTGACCTTTCATTTACATTCATACATCAAATATACCTTGGCTAGGTAGAAAAATCAATTTATAACCTTTTCTTTCCTTCTACAAGATACTTTGTTCTGTTGACTTCTGGTTAATGCTGTAGAAGAGAAGCCTAAAGCCCATTGAATTTTTTATTCCCTTTTCCTCCTGAGTGTTTAGAAGTGATATTCTTTATCCTCATACTGAAAAATTTGGCATGTATCTTTTATATATCTTGATATGGTATGGGTATTTATTCCTTCTCATGAAAATAGATTTTTAAAAATAACTTTTCTTCTTACATTAAAAAAAATACAGAAAAGTATAAAATTAAAATTAGCTGTTACCCTACCTCTCAGAAATATAACACCTTTGAGGTTTTTCAAACATTTTTGTATTCATACAGCTATGCAAACACAGTTTTTACTACTTAACCAGAATTTTATTATATCAGCTTTTTAAAGATTTCTTATTTTACTGGCGTATATAAGGAATATGTACATTAAAGTATCCTAATCTTAAGTATACAGTTCGATGAGTTTCTCATATGTATTCCTGCAAAAAATGCAAATGAAGATACAGAACATTTCCAGCTCTTGAGAAGGTTCACTGACATCCACCCACATTGTTGCATGTATCAGTGGTTTGTTTTATTTTTTTTTCTGTGAGTTGTTCTGTTGTAGAATATATCACAATTCACTTTTCCATTCTCCTGTTGATGTACATTAAGACTAGTTTAACTTTTGGTTTTTATGAATAAAGCTGCTATGAAATTTTCCTGTATATTTTATTGGTGGGCACACACACTTGTTTCTTCTGTGAATATACATAGAAGTGGAATTGCTGGGTATCTTGCCAATTGGTTTCAGGCCTGGGAAAGTTCACAATAAATTCAGTGAGACCAAGGAATGAGAATGGGATGTTCTTGGGGTAAAAGGGTTTATTACCTGGCTTTGTTCTCCTGGTGAAAGGTTGAACACTAGAATTACATCTGCATCCAGCAGTGTGCAGGTCTATAGTCCTCCATCATCTCTGCCTGCACCCAGAACACTGGGCAGAACTCTTTATATAGTGACTCAGGCAGTAATAGCTTATTGCCTTTGGGTGTGGAAGAAGTAGCCTTGCAGTAGGCCAATTACATCATCAAAGAGTTAGGGTCACGTGAGGATCCTGGACATAGAAACTTCAATTTTCCCCACACTGTGTCACAGGATAAAGGTATATTTAGCTATACTAAATAATGCCAGATGTTTTTCCAAAGTAGTTGTGACAAAATACATTCCCAGCAGCAATTTATGAGAGTTACAGTTACTGCACAACCTATCAACACTTAGTATTGTCAGTCTTAAATTTTAGTCATTATAGTGGATGTCATATGATATATATTGTGATTTTAATTTGCATTTCCTTGGTAAGCGTCTTGCCAATGGGTTTCAGCCCCGAGCAACTTCACTATGGATTCAATGTGACCAGAGAAATGACAGTGGATTGTTCTTGGGGTGAAAGGGTTATACCCAACTTCATTTTGACGATGGCAGGTCAGTCACTAAAATCCCGTTCACTTAGAATGAGTCTGCATGAAGCAAGCCGGTCTCTGCCTCTAGGCCTCTCTGCCCGCACAGCCATCCTCTGGGCCTCTCTGCCTTCACAGCTGTCCTCTGGCTCTGTCCTAGGTGCTGCCAGCACTTCAGCCTCTGCGCTGTTCTCCTGCAGCCTTGCAGCTGTGCCACCATGTTGCCCAGAGCACTGAGCAAGGCTCTTTATGTAGAGTCAATAACAACATATGTACAGTGAGCTAGCCAACCAGGGCCAGGTGAGAATCCTGGCCACAGGAACCTTCATTTTCTCCACCCACCACCCCTCCAGGATTCTCGCCTCTCAATCTCTGTGCCCTCAATCCTCTGCAATGGTCCCTGTGCAAGGATGCTGGAACACTGTAACTAAATTCCATAATCTATGGCGATATATAAATAACGAAAATTACAACAAATTATAACAACCCTCAAACCTGAGGAAGTACATTGCCACCAAGTAGTCATCCAGGCTGTATTCAGACCAGTTCTACTAAAATGAGTTAACCAAAAGGACCATGGGTGGGCCTCACAATACCCACCTTCTCCATCTTCTCCAGGCTCTCCAGCAAAAAGTCCTGCAGACACACAGGCTGATATTGTTGCTTTATCTCTGCCTTCTGCTTTATCCTCAGTAGCTGGAACCACTGCTCTGGTCTCAGTTGTCACCACAGCTTCAGTCATCCAATTTCTGTCTACTCCTACTTTTTCAAGTCAACCTACATCTGGGTCCCCATGACCTTCACAAGGCCGTTTAAATTCTTCCTTTGAGTAGCAGACCTTATTTCCTTTTGTGCTTGAGCCTGAGGATAGAAGCAGAGCATGGAGTGCTCCATGACCTGAGGAGGGGGCTGCACCTCTTCTGAAAGAACCCGCAGTTTCTGAGTCCTTCTGGCTTTCCACCAGCTTTCAACCAGGTGGGGTCTCAACTGAGGAGGGGCTGATGCCTCTGGCACCAGCAGGGCCTCCACCCCCACCTGTTCGTCTAACATCCGCTCCTCCATTTCTGAGGCTGAAGGCTCCACTACATCTTTCTCTTGCCCCAGAGCACCTGGCAGCCTGTGTGCTACTGCTTCTCATGCCACTCCTTCTCGGACCTCTTCCTTCACCTGCCCAATAGCACCTGGCAGCCTGCTTTCCCATATTGCTACCTCTGGTGCCTCTCCTTGCGGGCTGCTATTCCTTCTTGTGCTGCTTCCTCTTGGGCTGCCAGGACATCCTTTACTATTTCCACAGTATCTCGTAGTGAAGCCATTTCAGGCAGCAACAAATTTTCTTTTTCTTGGGGTGGACCCCAGTCCTCTACCCCTTCACAGTACCACATGTCCACAGGGGGACATTTGAGTGTCTCACCATCCATAGGCAGAGCCAGCTGAAACACTCCTTCCGTAAGGGCAGACTTTTGTTTCCCTTGGTCAATAATAAATCCTGCCGACTATGCCAGTTCTCTTGCCAATGTGTTTCAGCCCTGGGCAAGTTCACTATGGATTCAATATGCCCAAAGAAATGACAGTAAAACATTCTTTAAGTGAAAGGGTTATACCCAACTTTATTTCCATGGTGGCAGGTCAATCACTAATATTATTCACTCAGAGTGACTCTGCATGCAGCAAGCCGATCTCTGCCACTGAGCCTGTCTACACGCACAACCATCCTCTGGGCCTCTCGGCCCGTACAGCTGTCCTCTGGCTCTGTCCTCAATGCTGCCACCACTTTAGCCTCTGCTCTGCTCTCCTGTATCCTTGCAGCCATGCCACCATGTCGCCCAGAGCACTGGGTGTAGCCTTCTTATATAGAGTCACTAACAATGTATTGCCCACACATGTATAGTGAGCTAGCCAACGAGGGCCAGGTAAGAGTCCTGGCCACAGGATCCCTTATTTTATACACAGTGAGTAATGATGTTCAGCATCTTTCCTTGTAAGAGAGATTCACATATCTTTTATTTTTTACTTTCATAACAACACTACTTTATTTTAAAGGACTTACAAATTTAAATGGTACTCAGGCAATTCTAAAATGTACAGCAATTGCCTATTTAGTAATTACCTTTACAGTCGTGTAGAGGTTTCACATGAGCAACATTGTGGTTATTACATTCACCCATATTATCAAGTACACCCACACACCCCATTCAGTCCTTGTCCATCAGTGTAGTAAGAAGCTGTAGTCACTACTTGTCTTCTGTCTGCTGTACTGCCTTCCACATGACACCCCTACATTATGTTTGCTAATCAAAATGCCCCTTAATTCCATTCTCCCTCCCTCCCCACCCAACCTCCATACCCAATTCCCTGTGGTAACCATTAGTACTTTCTTGGAATCTGTGAGTGTGCTGCTGTTTTGTTCCTTCAGTTTTGCTTTTTGTTCCACCCCACAAATGAGTGAAATCATTTGGTACATGCCTTTCTCCACCTATCTTATTTCACTTAGCATAATATCCTCAAGCTCCATCCATATTGTTGCAAATGGTAGGATTTGTTCTCTTTTTATGGCTGAATAATACTCCATTGTGTGTATTTACTATCTCTTCTTTATCCATTCATGTACTGATGGACACTTAGGTTGCTTCCATATCTTGGCTATTATAAATAGTGCTGCAGTAAACATAGGGGTGCATATCTCTTTTTGAATCAGGGATTTTGTTTTCTCCAAGTAAATTCCTAAGAATGGCATTACTGGATATGGATAAAACAAAAGTTCCTGTGGCCAGGATTCTCACCTGTCCCTGGTTGGCTAGCTCACTACACATGCATGGGCAATACGTTGTTATTGACTCTACATAAAGAGTCCTGCTCAGTTCTCGGTGCCATGGTGGCGCAGCAGCAAGGCTCCAGGAGAGCAGAGCAAAGGCTGGTGTGGTGGCAGCACCGAGGACAGAGTCCCTGAGGATGGCTGTGGACAGAAAGGTGCAGAGGAAAGCTATACAGGTATAGAGGCCCAGAGGATGGCTGTGAGGGCACACAGGCCCAGAGGACAGATGTGTGGGTAGAGAGGCCCAGAGACAGAGAATGGCTTGCTGCATGCAGACTAGCTCTGAATAAACGAGATTGTAGTGATTGACCTGCCACCATGGAAATAAAGTTGGGTATAACCCTTTCATCCCAAGAATGTTTTACTGTCATATCTTTGGTCACATTGAATCCATAGTGAACCTGCAGGAGGATGAAACACTTTGGCAAGACACTAAGTCAAATGGTATTTCTATTTTTAGTTTTTTGAGGAACCTCCATATTGCTTCCCACAATGGTTGAACTAATTTATATTCCCACTAACAGTGTAGGAGGGTGCACCTTTCCCCACATCCTCACCAGCATTTGTTGTTCCTTGAATGTTGGATGTTGGCCATTCTATCTGGTATGAGGTGGTATCTCATTGTGGTTCTAATTTGCATTTCTCTGATGATTAGTGATGTGGAGTATCTTTTCATGTGCCTATTGGCCATCTGTATTTCTTCTTTAGAGAAGTTTCTGTTCAGATCCTCTGCCCATTTGTTAACCGGGTTATTTGCTCTTTGGTTGATGAGGCATGGAAGTTCTTTATATTATTTTGGATGTTAACACCTTACTGGATAAGTCGATTACAAATATAGTCTCCCATACAGTAGGATGCCTTTTTGTTCTACTGATCATGCCCTTTGCTGTACAGAACCTTGTTAGTTTGATGTAGTCCCATTTGTTCATTTTTCTTTTGTTTCCCTTACTCAAGGAGATGTTTTCAGGAAAATATTGCTAATGTTTATATTCAAGACATTTTTGCCTATGTTTTCTACTCACGGTTTTATGGTTTCATGATTTATGTTCATGTCTTTGATCCACTTGTTGTTTACTTTTGTGTATGCAAGTAGATATTAACCCAGTTTCATTCTCTTACATGAGCTGTCCAGTTTTGCCAATACCAGCTGTTGAAGAGGCTGTCATTTCCCCATTGTATATCCATGGCTCCTTTATCATATATTAATTGGCCGAATATGTTTGAGTTTATATCAGGACTCTCTTTTCTGTTCCATTGATCTGTGGGTCTGTTCCTGTGCCAGTACCACATTGTCTTGATTACTGTGGCTTTGTAGTAGTGCCTCAACTTGAGGAGCATAATCCGCCCAGCTTTGTTCTTCCTTCTCAGCATTGCTTTGGTTTTTTGGGTTTTTTTGTGGTTCCATATGAATTTTACAACTATTTGCTCTAGTTCACTGAAGCATGCTGTTGGTATTTTGATAGGGATTGCATTGTATCTGTAGATTGCTTTGACAAGATGCCCATTTTGACCATATTAAATCTTCCTATTCATGAGCACAGGATGTATTTCCATTTATTTGTGTCTTTAATTTCTCTCATCAGTGTCTTATAGTTTCAGGGTATATAATCTTTCACCTCCTAGATTATGTTTATTCTGAGGTATTTTGCTTTTTGTTGCAATTGTGAATAGAATTGTTTTCCTGATTTCTCTTTCTGCTAGTTCATCGTTACTATATATGAATGTCACAGATATCTGTTAATTAATTTTCTGTCCTGCAACTTTGCTGAATTCAGGTATTAATTCTAGTAGTTTTGGGATGGATTCTTTAGGGTTTTTTATGTACAACATCATGACATCTGCAAAGAGTGACAGTTTAACTTATTCCCTACTAATCTGGATGCCTTTTATTTCTTTGTGTTGTCTGATTGCTATGGCTAGGACCTCCAATATTATGTTGAATAAAAGTAGGGAGAGTCAGCATCTTAGTCTTGTTCCCAATCTTAAAGGAAAAACTTTTAGCTTTTTGCTGTGAAATATAATGTTGGCTGTGCATGTTGTATATGACCTTTATTATATTAAGGTAGTTGCCCTTTATATCCATTTTGTTGAGAGTTTTTATCATGAATGGATGTTGAATTTGATCAAATGCTTTCTTAGCATCTGTGGAAATGATCATGTGATTTTTGTCCTTTTTGTTGTGTCTGATGTTTATGGATTTTTGAATATTGTACACATCATTGCATTCCTGGAATAAATCCCACTTGATCATGATGGATGATCTTTTTGAAGTATTTTTGAATTTGCTTTGCTAATATTTTGTTGAGTATGTTTGCATCTATGTTCATCAGGGATAGTGGTTTATAATTTTCTTTTTGTTAGTATTTTCTTCCTGTTTTGCTACTTGAGTGATGGAGGCCTCATAAAATGAGTTTGGAAGTATTCCCTCCTTTTCTACTTGTTTTTTTTTTTAACAGAAAAAAAACCACATTTAATTCTGCACATATGGGAACCTCAAAGAAGTGGGGCTCGAAGACAGTCAGGTAACTAAAGCTCCTGTGCCATCGGAGCTAAGAAGAAGGGGGCTCCAATTCTGGGACTTCAAAGGGAAAGAAGATAGTTCACTGGAAGAGGAGGAGAGCAAATGTTTGGTAAACAAATGTTTGCCATGCCATGCAGATAAGTTTTTCTGATAAAAAAAGTTATCTCTGGGATATAGTCTACTTTTGGTGCAAGCCTTATATCTAAATCCTTTTAGGCAGTTAAGAGAGAAGTTAAAAAAAAAAACACTTTCTGGGTGCTAGGCTTTGATTGCCTATGGCTCAAAACAATCCACAAACCACAGGAGCATATCCTGGGGCCCTGTATTCCCCGTCCTCTCCTCTCACCTGCATTATATCCTGGCTCTCCCACCCCACCCTGTTGCCTTTCTACCCTTCCACGGAAGGTTTAAATACCCTGTCTATCATGCTCCATACCCAGCTCTGCCACTGGGAACCCAAACTGCAATGAGCCACTGTCATCTCCTGTCAGCTTAGTCTGTTAATTTCTTCCTTTTCTTAAATTTTGATATCGTTAATGTACAATTACTTGAACAATATTATGGTTACTAGACTCCCCTTATTATGAAGTCCCCCCTACATACTGCATTACAGATGCTGTCCATCAGTGTAGGAAGATGCTGTAGAATCATTAAATGTCTTCTCTGTACATACTGCCTTTCCCGTGTCGCCCCCTGCAACATTATGTGTGCTAATTGTAATGCCCCTTTTTCCCACTTATCCCTCCCTTCCCACCCATCCTCCCCAGTCCCTTTCCCTTTGGTAACTGTTAGTCCATTCTTGGGATCTGTGAGTCTGCTGCTGTTTTGTTCCTTCAGTTTTTGCTTTGTTGTTGTACTCCACAAATGAGTGAAATCATTTGTTACTTGTCTTTCTCCACCTGGCTTATGTCACTGAGCATAATACCCTCTAGCTCCATCCATGTTGTTGCAAATGGTAAGATTTGTTTTCTTCTTGTAGCTGAATAATATTCCATTGTGTATATGTACCACTTCTTCTTTATCCATTCATCTACTGATGGACACTTAAGTTGCTTCCATTTCTTGGCTATTGTAAATAGTGCTGCAATAAACATAGGGGTGCACATGTCTTTTTCAAACTGGGCTCCTGCATTCTTAGGGTAAATTCCTAGGAATGGAATTCCTGGGTCAAATGGTATTTCTACTTTGAGTTTTTTGAGGAACCTCCATACTGCTCTCTACAAAGGTTGAACTAGTATGCATACCCACCAGCAGTGTAGGAGGGTTCCCCTTTTTCTACATCCTTGCCAGTATTTGTTTTTGTTTGTCTCTTGGATGTTGGCCATCCTAATTGTTGTGAGGTGCTATCTCATTGTGGTTTTTATTTGCATTTCTATTATGATTAGCGATGTGGAGCATCTTTTTACATGCTTGTTGGCCACCTGAATTTCTTCTTTGGAGTTCTGTCTGTTCACCTCCTCTGCCCATTTTTGAAATTGGTTTATTTGCTTTTAGTTTATTGAGGTGAGTGAGCTCTTTATATAATTTGGATGTCAACCCCTTATCGGATATGTCATTTATGAATATATTCTCCCATACTGTAGGACGTCTTTTTGTTCTACTGATGGTGTCCTTTTGCTGTACAGAAGCCTTTTAGTTTGATATAGTCCCACTTGTTCATTTTTGCTTTTGTTTCCCTTGCCCAGGGGATATGTTCATGAAGAAGTTTCTCATGTTTATGTCCAAGAGGTTTTTACCTATGTTTTTTTCTAAGAGTTTTATGGTTTCATGACTTACATTCAGATCTTTCATCCATTTTGAGTTTACTTTTGTCTATGGGGTTAGACAGTGATCCAGTTTCCTTCTGTTATATGTAGCTGTCCAGTTTTGCCAACACCAGCTGTTGAAGAGGCTGTCATTTCCCCATTGTATATCCATGGACTCCTTTATCATATATTAATTGACCATATATGCTTGGGTTTATATCTGGGTTCTCTATTCTCTTCCACTGGTCTGTTGGTCTGTTCTTGTGCCAGTACCAAATTGTCTTGATTACTGTGGCTTTGTAGTAGAGCTTGAAGTTGGGGAGCGAGATCCCCCCTGCTTTATTCTTCCTTTTCAGGATTGCTTTGGCTCATCGTGGTCTTTTTTTGTTCCATATGAATTTTGAAACTATTTGCTCTGGTTCATTTAAGAATGCTATAGGTATTTTGTTAGGGATTTCATTCAATCTGTAAATTGCTTTAGCCAGTATGGCCATTTTGACAATATTAATTCTTCCTAGCCAAGAGTATGGGATGAATTTCCATTTATTAATGTCCTCTTTAATTTCTCTTAAGAGTGTTTTGTAGTTTTCAGGGTATAGGTCTTTCCCTTCCATGGTTAGGTTTATTCCTAGGTATTTTATTCTTTTTGATGCAACTGTGAATGGAATTGTTTTCCTGATTTCTCTTTCTGTTAGTTCATTGTTATTGTATAGGAAAGCCACAGATTTCTGTGTATTATTTTTGTATCCCACAACTTTGGTGAATTCAGATATTAGATCTAGTAGTTTTGGAGTGGATACTTTAGGGTTTTTTATGTACAATATCATGTCATCTGCAAACAGGGACAGTTTGACTTCTTCCTTTCCAGTCTGATTGCCTTTTATGCCTTTGTGTTGTCTGATTGCCATGACTAGGGACCTCCAGAACTATTTTGAATAACAGTGGGGAGAGTGGACATCCTTGTCTTGTTTCTGATCTTATAGGAAATGCTTTAAGCTTCTCACTGTTAGGTGTAATGTTGGCTGTGGGTTTGTCATATATGGCCTTTATAATGTTGAGGTACTTGCCCTCTATACCCATTTTGTTGAGAGTTTTTATCATGAATGGATGTTGAATTTTGTCGAATGCTTTTTCTGCATCTATGGAGATGTTCATGTGGTTTTTGTCCTTTTTGTTGATGTAGTTGATTATGTTGATGGATTTTCAAATATAATACCTTCCTTGCATCCCTGAGATGAATCTCACTTGATCATGATGGATTATCTTTTTGATGTATTTTTGAATTCAGTTTGTTGATATTGTTGAGTATTTTTGCATCTGTGTTCATCAGGGATATTGGTCTGTAATTTTCATTTTTTTGTGGTGTCTAATACCTGGTTTTGGTATTAGAGTGATGTTGGCCTCTTAGAATGAGTTTGGGAGTATTCCCTTCTCTTCTACTTTTTGAAAACTTTTAGGAGGATTGGTATTCGGTCTTCCCTATATGTTCGATAAAATTCAGCAGTGAAACCATCTGGTTCAGGACTTTTGTTCTTTGGCAGGTTTTTGATTACTAGTTCAATTTCCTTGACTGTAATTGCTCTTTTCAGATTTTTTGTTTCTTCCTGGGTCAGCCTTGGAAGTTTGTATTTTTCTTGAAAGTTGTCTCATTTCTACTAGGTTATCCACTTTGTTACCATATAATTTTTCATAGTATTCTCTCATAAGTCTTTGTATTTCTCTGTTGTCTGTAGTGATTTTTCCTTTTTCATTTCTGGTTCTCTTTATTTGTGTAGACTCTTTTTTTTTCTTGATAAGTCTTGCAAGGGGTTTATCTATTTTGTTTATTATATGAACCAATTCCTGCTTTCATTGATTCTTTCTATTGTTTTATTCTTCTCAGTTTTATTTATTTGTGCTTTAATCTTTATTATGTCCCTCCTTCTATTGATTTTGGGCTTCATTTGTTCTACCTTTTCTAGGTTAATTAATTGTGAGTGTAGACTTTTCATTTGGGCTTGTTCTTCTCTCCTGAGGTAGACCTGTATGGCACTATATTTCCCTCTTATATGGCCTCTGCTGTGTCCCACAGATTATATGTTGTTGAATTATTATTGTCATTTGTCTGCATATATTGCTTGATCTCTGCTATTATTTGGTCATTGATCCATTGATTATGTCGTACCATGTTATTAAGCCTCCATGTGTTTGTGGGTTTTTTCATTTTCTTTGTGTAATTTATTTCTAGTTTCATCCCTTTGTGATCTGAGAATCTGGTTGGTACAATGTCAATCTTTTTTAATTTACCGAGGTTCTGTTTGTGGCCTAGTATATGATCTATTATTGAAAATGTTACATGTGCACTTGAGAAGAATGTGTATCCTGTTGCTTTTGGGTGGAGTGTTCTGTAGATGTCTGTTAGGTCCATCTGTTCTAATATGTTGTTCATTGCATCTGTCTCTTATCTTACTTCCTGTCTTGCTGTTCTGTCCTTTGGAGTAAATGGTGTGTTCAAATCTCCTAAAATTAATGCATTGCATTCTATTTCCCCCTTTAATTCTGGTAATATTTGTTTCACGTATTCAGGTGCTCCTCTGTTGGTTGCAAAAATATTTATAATGGTTATAGCCTCTTGTTGGACTGACCCCTTTATCATTATGTAATGTCCTTTTTTGTCTGTTGTTACTTTCTTTCTTTGGAAGTCTTTTTTGTCTGATACAAGTACTGAAGCTTGTGCTTTTTTCTTCCTATTATTTGCATGAAAAATCTTTTTCCATCCCTTTCAGTTTTAGCCTATGTGTGTCTTTTGGTTTGTAGTGAGTCTCTTGTAGGTAGCATATAGATGGGTCTATTTTTTTATCCATTCAGTGACTCAGTGTCTTTTGATTGGTGCATTCAGTCCATTTACAGTTGGGTTGATTATCAATAGATATGTACTTAGTGCCATTACGGACTTCAGATTCATGGTCACCAAAGATTCAAGGGCAGCTTCTTTACTATCTAACAGTTTAAATTAACTTGCATATTATAATATTTCAAACACAATCTAAAGATTCTTTTTTTTCTGCTGCCTTCTTTTTCTTCTACCTCCACTGTTTATATATTAGGTATCATATTGTGTACTCTTTGTCTATCCCTTCACTAACTTTTGGGGTACTTGATTTGATTTTACATTTCCTTAGTAATTAATTGGTCTACTTCCTATGCTGTGGTTTTATTTACTCTGGTGACAGCTTAGGAGCACTTCCATCTATAGAAGTCCCTCCAAAATATGCTGTAGAGACAGTTTGTTGGAGGTAAATTCCCTCAACTTTCGCTTATCTGGAAATTGTTTAATCCCTCCTTCAAATTTAAATAATATTCCTGCCTGGTAGAGTATTTTTCGTTCAAGGCCCTTCTGTTCCAGTGCAGTGAATGTATCATGGCACTCCTTTCTGGCCTGTAAGGTTTTTAATGGGAAGTCTGATGATAGCCTGATGGGTTTTCCTTTGTGGGTGACCTTTTTTCTCTCTGAGCCTGCTTTTAATACTGTGTTCTTATCCTTGATCTTTGCAATTTTAATTATTATATGTCTTGGTGTTGTCCTCCTTGGGTCCCTTGTGTTGGGAAATCTGTGGATCTCCATAGCCTGAGAGACTGTATCCTTCCCGTTTGGGGAAGTTTTCAGCTATTACCTCCTCAATGACACTTTCTATCCCTTTTTCTCTCTCTTCTCTTTCTGTTACCCCTATAATGCGAATATTGTTCCACTTGGATTGGTCACACAGTTGTCTGACTGTTCATATATTCCTAGAGGTCCTTTTTTCTCTCTGTGCCTCAACTTCTTTGTAGTCTTGTTCTCTCATTTCTGTTTCTTTTGCCATGTCCTCTATCTAATCTAATCTGCTTTTAAATCCCTCCATTGTATGTTTCATTTAAGATTCTGTATTTTTCAGAGTTTCTATCTCTTTCTTGAAGTCCTCCCTGAGGTCTTAAATATTTTCTGTAGCTCCATGAGGGAGAGTATGTTTTTTATTTTTAGACCTTTATCAGGAATATTGGTGATTTCAGTTTCACTTAGCTCTCTTTCTGGTGTTTAAAGGATTTTGGTTTATACCATTTTCTTTCGCTGTTTCATATTTCCAGTGATTACTATGGAATAATAACTTTGTGTAGGCTGTGTCTTCTAGTGCCTAGAAGCTCTACTCTCTGGATCTTTTCAGACCCTGGAGCAATGGTGGGGATCATAGTTGTGTTGTGCCAGTGCCTGCTGGGAGCTACAAACTCTTTTCTGCTTCCCAGCTTCAGTGCCTACCTCCATGGCCAAGCATACAAGGAGTGGAATGCATAGTATGCTCTTGTAGCTGCCAATAGCAGGGCAGCAGGTTTGTGAATTGGTGCTGGTCAGGAGGAAGGAGCAGCAGGCTGCATATCACAGTTGGGGGGCCTCAGCTCTGCATTGCCAGCCAACTGGATTGAGTGCTTTAAGCTCCTGAAATTTCCCAACCTGCTGCGCTGAGTGTGCCGAGACAATTTTGCGCACCTGCTCTTTCTCAAGAGAAGCTAGTTCTCTGGAATCTTTGCCCCTTTTGCAACCCTCTCGCTGTTGGGAAGGCTTTCAAAGTGCCCACCTTTCTTTCGTCTCAGAGTGGCTGGTTGGGGGTACCTGTTCTGCATAAGCAGGTGGAATCTCAGTCTGTCTGATTATTCTGCATTTCTTTGCTTTCCAACTCCTCTAATCTCCAGAGCACCATGTAATATGAGTTTGTGGTTCTGTAGCAGGTCTCCAGGCTGTTAGTATTTAGCCATCCTGTGCTTCTACTCCCTCCCTGCTCTTTTTCTCTTTCTCCCACCAGTGAGCTGGGTGAGGGGTTGGCCTGGGACTCACCAGAACATGGCTGTGGTACTTTACCCTTTTGTGAGAGAGCGTCCCTTTTCCCTAGATGTAGGCTACCTGTTGCAGTCTTCTTTCCAGTCGCTCTTCCAAGATTAGTTGCATTTGCTCCATTTTCATTTTATATGTGGTTTTGGGAGGAAGTTTCTGCCTCACTTTTCATGCTGCCATCTTGTTTCTCAAATGTCTTTTTGTGAAGTGCCTAGTCATGTCTTATTTTTTATTGTTTTTTTTTGTCTTTTTCTTTAGTCTTTTTAATCTTGAACAGTGTTTCTCTGTTTTTTCATGACAATGTTGAAAAGCAGAGGCTAGTTTTTATGTACAAAACACCTCAAGTTAGGATTGTCTGTTGTTTCCTTGTGGTTCCATTCAAATCAAGCATTTTTTGGCAGTTGTGCCGTGTACATGACATTGTAGTCTTATCAGAACATTATATTAGGGAGCATGTCAGTTTGATCCAAATGGGGTGATGTTAAACTTTTATTGCTTAGCTCAAGTACAGCCTACTAGGCTTTGCCACTATAAAATTGCCATTTTGTCTCTTTATAATTTATGGGTTATTTGTAGGGAGATTTTGAGAATATAAATATCCCTTTTCTCATGAACATTTTCACCCATTAGTTATAGTATCTATTGATGGTATTGTAATATGATTATTCCTCCATATATTTATTAGTCAGCCCTGATTTATTTAAGTATGTATGTACGCATGTCAATGTGGAATCATGGGGTTGGGCCTCATTTTATTTAGCAGGTTGGGATATATTATCATAATTATTTATTTTGGTGGTTAAAGTACCCCCAATTTGCTTAATGGGGGTCCATTCAGGGTGGCTTTTGTGTCCTTTTGACATGTCTTTATTATTTCTTGAGTACTTCCTTATTTTCTGGCACAGCAAGATATTTCAGTCTCATTTTTTACTTTCCCTTTCCCAGCTCTGGAGTCACATTTCTCCATGGTGCCCTGATTCCTTTTTCTGGGAAATGTAATCTAGGAAACAAAAGCTGGATGTTGGATTTGTTCACTGCTACTTGGGAGTAATAGCTTCTAGGGTCCTAAGTGGACAGACTAGAGAGAGAGCAGCATTCTATGTGTGTGTGTTTTAGTGTACTTTATATCGATATCTCCAGCCTACTTTTCTTTTGACATTGTGTTCTAGGAAAGAATATTTGTTTTTTATTTTTCCCACATTTCTCAAATATATATTCAACATCTCTACTTGATTATACAACAGGTATTTCAAATTCATTATGTTGAAAATCAAGCACTTTTTAAAATATTAAGGTATCATTGATATAAATTTTATGAAGGTTTCAGGTGAATAACAGTATGGTTTCAATATTCACCGATATTTTCAAGGCCCCCCTCCCTCATTGTAGTCACTGTCTATTAGTGTAGTAAAATGGTATAGAGACATTAGTTTTCTTCTCTGTGCTGTCTTGTCTTCCCTGTAACTCACCTATATTGTGATTGTGGATTATAGTGCCCCTTATTCCCATTGTCACTCCCCACCAACCCTCCTGTTTGGTAACCACTTGTCCCTTCTCAGAGTCGGTGAGTTTGCAACTATGTTCCTACAGTTTTCTTTGATTTTACACTCCACAAATGAGTGGAGTTATTTAGTACTTGTCTTTCTCCACATGGCTTATTTCATTAAGTATAATACCTGCTAGCTTCATCGATGTTGTTGCCAATGGTAGGATTAGTTTTCTTTTTATGACTGAATAATAATGCATTGTGTATTTGTACCACCTCATTTTTAAATTAAAGTATCATTGATATAAAATCTTATGAAGGTTTCACATGAAAAACATGTAGTACCACATCTTTATCTATTCATCTTTTGATGGACAATTAGGTTGCTTCCCTATCTTGGCTGTTGTAAACAGTGCATCAGTAAACATAGGGGTGCATATGTCTTTTTGAATCTGAGAACTTGTTTTCTTTGGGTAAGTTCTTAGGAGTGGGATTATTGGGTCAAATGGTACTTTTAATTTTAGTTTTTTGAGAATCGTCCACATTGCTTTCCACAATGGTTGAACTAATTTACATTCCCACCAACAGTGTAGTAGGGTTACTTTCTCTGCATCTTAGCTAGCATTTGTTGTTTCTTGTCTTTTTGATGTTGGTCATCCTAACTGGTGTGAAGTGATATCTCATTCTGGTTTTAATTTGCATTTCTCTGATGATTAGTGATGTGGAGCATCTTTTCATGTGCCTATTGGCCATCTGAATTTCTTCTTTGGAGAAGTGTCTGTTCAGATCCTCTGCCTGTTTTTTTTAATGGGGTTTTTTATATTTTTTGGGTGTTCAGGCATTTGGGTTCTTTATATATTTTGGATGTTAAGCCCTTATCAGTTAAATCATTTACGAATATATTCTACCATACTGTAGGATGCATTTTTGTTGCACTGGTGATGTTCTTTGCTGTACAGAAGCTTCTTAGTTTGATGTGATCCCATTTGTTCATTTTTGCTTTTGCGTCCCTTGCCCAAGAAGATGTGTTCAGGAAAAAGTTGCTCATGCTTATATTCAAGAGATTTTTGCCTATGTTTTCTTCTATGAGTTCTTTGGTTTTATGACTTAATGTTCAGGTCTTTGATCCATTTGTTGTTTACTTTGTGTATGGAGTTAGACAATCCTGTTTCATTCTCTTACATGTAGCTATCCAGTTTTACCAATACCAGTTGTTGAAGAGGCTGTCATTTCCCCATTGTATATTCATGGCTCCTTTATTGTATATTAATTGGCCATATATGTGTGGGTTTATATCTGGGCTCTCTATTTCATTCTGTTGATCTATGGATGTTTTCTTTTGCCAGTACCAAATTGTTTTGATTGCTCTGATTTTGCGGTAGAGCTTGAATTGGAAATCATAATCCCTCTGGCTTTGTTCTTCCTTCTCAGTATTGCTTTGGCTATTTGGGTTTTTTTTTTTTTTTTTTTTGTGGTTCCTATGAATTTCAGAACTGTTCTAGTTCACTGAAAAATGCTGTTGGTATTTTAATACGGATTGCATTGAATCTGTAGATTGCTTTAGGCATGATGGCCATTTTGACAATATTAATTCTTCCTATCCATGACCATGAGGACAGGATGTACTTTTCATTAATTGATATCTTCTTTAGTTTCTCTCATGAGTGTCTTATAATTTTGAGAGTACAGGTCTTTCACCTCCTTGGGGAGGTTTTATTCCTAGGTGTTATTCTTTTTTGCAATTGTAAATGGAATGTTTTCCTGATTTCTTTTTCTGCCTGATTGTTGTTAGTATATAGGAATGCAACAGATTTCTGCATATTAGTTTTGTATCCTGCAACTCTGCTGAACTTAGTTATTAGCTCAAATAGTTTTTTGATAGTGTCTTTAGGGATTTCTATGTATAATATCATGTCATCTTCAAATAGCGGTAGTTTAATTTCTTCCTGATGAATTTGGATGCCTTTTATCTTTTTGTTGTTCGATTGCCATGACTATGATGTCCAGTACTATGTTGTATAAATTTGGTGAGACTGGTCATCCTTGTCTTCTTCCTGATATTTAAGGAAAAACTTGCAACTTTTCACAATTAAGTACGATGTTGGCTTTGGATTTGTCATATATGGACTTTATTATGGTGAGGTACGTACCCTCAATTCCCATTATGTTTTGAGTTTTAATCATGAATGGATGTTGAATTTTTTTTTGAGAAGGCATCTCTCATATTTATTGATCATATGGTTGTTAACAATAATAAAATTCTGTATATGTGACTCAATGTACAATCATTAATCAACCCCAAGCCTAATTCTCAACAGTCTACAAACTTCTGAAGCATAATGAACAAGTTCTTATATGGTGAACAAGTTCTTACAGAGTGAATAACTTATTACATGGTGAACAGTACAAGGGCAGTCATATCACAGAAACTTTTGGTTTTGATCATGCATCATGAACTATAAACAGTCAAGTCAGATATGATTATTTGTTTGATTTTTATACTTGATTTATATGTGAATCCCACATTTCTCCCTTATTATTATTATTTTTTTTTTAAATAAAATGCTGAAGTTGTAGGTAGATGCAAGATAAAGGTAGAAAACATAATTTAGTGCTGTAAGATGGCAAATGTAGATGAACAGGTCTGTGCCTATAGACTAAGTATTAATCCAAGCTAGACAAGGGCAACAAAACATCCACAGATGCAGAAGATTTCTCACAAAACAGGAGGGGTGAGGTTCTAAGCCTCACCTCTGTTGATCCCCAGTTTCTCACCTGATGGCCCCCCTGCAACTGTGCCTGACTTAGGTTGTTCCTCCCTTGAGGAATCTTACCGTCTCTGGCTAACCAGTCATCTTCCGGGGCCATACATGGAAATGTAAAGTTGGTAAGTGAGAGAGAAGCAATATTCTTTGGAAAGGTTAGCTTTTTACTTCTTTGCAGATTTATGCCCTGTGGCTTCTATGCCCAGCATTTGTCTTGAGGTATCTTTACCACTTGGAAGAATTATGATACTCAGTAATTTTCGATATGAGGCACGAATTCTACTAAAGTGTTGTGATTAGGAAGGAAGAAGAAAAGCTATAGAAGTAGCAGACGGAGGAAAACATGGGAAGATTGATTATTTCTTTGACATATCTTCTTGTAGAGTAACATAAGCATGTACAGGTTTTAACAAACTACTAATTAAATTGCGCACACACATTAACAGAATAAGAATACAGCTACATAACAAAAGCAGACCTACAATTACCAGCCATATCCAGTGAAACCAAGAAAACCAGTTAGGTACCCTAGGCATTTGTGAAAACTGATCAATGATATGATGGATATTGTCTAACTGAATTTGAATAGTTTCAGAACAATCAGAAAAATTAAAACAACACATTCCTGGGAACTCTTCACATCCCTTTTAACATAGATAGTATATAGTTGCATGATTTTGGAGCACTGCAACTTGCACTTCTTCTAATTCTTGGTTGAGTTCCAACAGTATAGATCCAGTCAAATTTGTTGTTTTACTGTATGCACAGGCCAGCTTAGATATCTCCTTCTTCATTCCAATGGCACGTCCAGGAACCAGTGGGATGAATGCAGCTACAACTGCAACTGCGCCAGGACCTTTGTTGAAGTTTTTTGATGATCATCTTCTGGAATGACTCTTCCAGAAGACGTTGATGTTGGAATTTCTTCTTCATATCGTATCTTAATTCGTTTCCTGGGGAGCCAAATTAGGGTTTGATCCTCTGTATAAGCACAAATAAACCCTTTGCCCACACTTTGATATGACCTTTATACCATTGTGAAGAACCTATTGGAAATCACCATACAGGAACTGCTTTTTTGTTTTTAAGAGAATGGAATATTTTAAGAAAAATGTACTTCCATAGCTGATCATCTGACACCGTTTAAAAGAACAAAATTAAGGATATGTAAAGTATGCATTAATCATTGATTTTCAGTTAGTTTTATTCTAACAGGGAGTAATCCCCCTTTTCTTTCTCTTTTTGTGGTTATAATTAATCTACAATTACATGAAGAATATTGTTTGCTAGGCTCTCCCCTACACCAAGTCTCCCACACAAACACCATTACAGTCACTGTCCATCAGCATAGCAAAATGTAGAATCACTACTTGTCTTCTCTGTGTTGCACAGCCCTCCCCTTTCTCCCACCTCCCACATTATGTATGCTAATCATAATACCCCCTTTCTTCTCCCGCACCATTATCCTACCCTACCCACCCATCCTCCCCAGTCCCTTTCCCTTTGGTACCTATTAGTCCATTCTTGGGTTCTGTGATTCTGCTGCTGTTTTGATCCTTCAGTTTTTCTTTGTTCTTATACTCCACAGATGAGTGAAATCATTTGGTAATTCTCTTTCTCCGCTTGGCTTATTTGATTGAGCATAATACCCTCCAGCTCCATCCATGTTGCTGCAAATGGTACGATTTGCTCTCTTCTTATGGTTGAGTAGTATTCCTTTGTGTATATGTACCACATCTTCTTTATCCAGTCATCTATTGATGGACACTTAGGTTGCTTCCAATTCTAGGCTATTGTAAATGCTGCAATAAACATAGGGGTGCATCTGTCTTTTTCAAACTGGAGTGCTGCATTCTTAGGGTAAATTCCTAGGAGTGGAACTCCTGGGTCAAATGGTAAGTTTATTTTGAGCATTTTGAGGAACCTCCATACTGCTTTCCACAATGGTTGAACTAATTTACATTCCCACCAGCAGTGTAAGAGGGTTCCCCTTTCTTCACAACCTCGCCAACATTTGTTGTTGTATGTCTTTTGGATGGTAGCCGTCCTTACTGGTGTGAGGTAATATCTCGTTGTTTTAATTTGCATTTCTCTGATAACTAGCGATGTGGAGCATCTTTTCATGTGTCTGTTGGCCATCTGAATTTCTTTTTTGGAGAACTGTCTGTTCAGTTCCTCTGCCCATTTCTTAATAGGATTATTTGTATTTTGTTTGTTGAGGTGGGTGAGCTCTATATATTTTGGATGTCAAGCCTTTATCGGATCTGTCATTTACAAATATATTGTCCCATAGTGCAGGGTAACTCGTTGTTCTATTGATGGTATCTTTTGCTGTACAGAAGCTTCTCAGCTTAATATAGTCTCACTTGTTCATTTTTGCTTTTATTTTCCTTGCCCGGGGAGATATATTCAAGAAGTGGTCACTCATGTTAATGTCTAAGAGATTTTTGCCTATGTTTTTTTCTAAGAGTTTTATGGTTTCATGACTTATATTCAGGTCTTTGATACACTTTGAATTTACTTTTTTGTATCGGGTTAGACAGTCATCCAGTTTCATTCTCTTACATGTAGCTGTTCAGTTTTGCCAGCACCATCTGTTGAGGAGACTATCATTTTCCCAGTGTATGTCCATGACCCCTTTATCGAATATTACTTGACCATATATGTTTGGTTTAATGTTTGGAGTCTCTATTCTGTTCTATTGGTCTGTGGCTCTGTTCTTGTGCCAGTACCAAATTGTCTTGATTACTGTGGCTTTGTAGTAGAGCTTGAAGTTGGGGAGTGAGATCCCCCCACTTTATTCATCCTTCTCAGGATCGCTTTAGCTATTCGGGGTCTTTGGTTTTTCCATATGTGTTTTTGAACGATTTGTTCCAGTTCACTGCAGAATTCTGTTGGTCGTTTGATAGGGATTACATCGAATCTGTGTATTGCTTTGGGCAGGATGGCCATTTTGATGATATTAATCCTTCCTAGCTAGGAGCATGGGATGAGTTTCCATTTGTTAGTGTCCTCTTTCATTTCCCTTAAGAATGCCTTCTGGTTTTCAGGGTATAGGTCTTTCACTTCCTTGGTTAGATTTATTCCTAGGTATTTTATTCTTTTTGATGAAATTGTGAATGGAGTTGTTTTCCTGATTTCTCTTTCTGTTGGTTCATTGTTAGTGTATAGGAAAGCCACAGATTTCTGTGTGTTAGTTTTGTATCCTGCAACTTTGCTGTATTCCGATATCAGTTCTAGTAGTTTTGGAGTGGAGTCTTTAGGGTTTTTTATGTACAATATCATGTCATCTGCAAATAGTGACAGTTTAACTTCTTTACCAATCTGGACTCCTTGTATTTCTTTGTTTTGTGTAATTTCCGTGGCTAGGACCTCCAGTACTATGTTGAATAACAGTGGGGCGAGTGGGCATCCCTGTCTTGTTCCCGATCTCAGAGGAAAAGCTTTCAGCTTCTCACTGTTCAGTATGATGTTGGCTCTGAGTTTATCATATATGGCCTTTATTATGTTGAGGTACTTGCCCTCTATACCAATTTTGCTGTGAGTTGTTATCATGAATGGATGTTGAATTTTGTCGAATGCTTTTTCAGCATCTATGGAGATGATCATGTGGTTTCTGTCTTTCTTTTTGTTGATGTGATGGAAAATGTTGATGGATTTTCGAATGTTGTACCATCCTTGCATCCCTGGGATGAATCCCACTTGGTCGTGATGTATGATCCTTTTGATAAATTTTTTAATTCAGTTTGCTAATATGTTATTTAGTATTTTTGTATCTACATTCATCAGGGATATTGGTCTGTAATTTTCTTTTTTGTTTGTGTCTTTGCCTGGTTTTGGTATTAGGGTGAAGTTGGCTTCATAGAATGAGTTTGGGAGTATTCCCTCCTCTTCTTTTTTTTGGAAAACTTTAAGGAGAATGGGTATTATATCTTCTCTGTATGTCTGATAAAATTCTGAGGTAAATTCATCTGGTCCAGGGGACTTTTTCTTGGGTAGTATTTTTTTTTATCGCTTCAATTTCTTTGCTGATGATTGGTTTGTTTAGATTTTGTGTTTCTTCCTCGGTCAGTCTTGGAAGGTTGTATTTTTCTAGGAAGTCGTCCATTTCTTCTAGGTTTTCCAGCTTCTTAGCATATAGGTTTTCATAGTAGTCTCTAATAGTTCTTTGTATTTCTGTTTGGTCTGTCGTGATGTTTCCTTTCTCATTTCTGATTGTGTTGATGTGTGTTGATTCTCTTTTTCTCTTAATAAGTCTGGCTAGAAGCTTATCTATTTTATTTATTTTCTCGAAGAACCTGCTCTTGATTTCATTGATTTTTTCTATTGTTTTATTCTTCTCAATTTTGTTTATTTCTTCTCTGATCTTTATTATGTCCCTCCTTCTACTGACTTTAGGCTTCATTTGTTCTTTTTCCAGTTTCGATAACTGTGATGTTAGTCTATTCATTTGGGATTGTTCTTCTTTCTTTAAGTGTGCCTGGATCGCTATATACTTTCCTCTTAAGACTGTTTTCGCCATGTCCCACAGAAGTTGGGGCTTTGTGTTTTTGTTGTCATTTGTTTTCATATATTTCTTGATCTCTATTTTAATTTTTTTGATGTTCCATTGATTGTTTTGGGGCATGTTGTTAAGCCTCAATGTGTCTGTGAGCCTTTTTGTTTTCTTTGTAGAATTTATTTCTAATTTTCTACCTTTGTGGTCTGAAAAGTTGGTTGGTAGAATTTCAATCTTTTGGAATTCAGTGAGTGTCTTTTTGTGATCTAGCATGTGGTCCATTCTGGAGAATGTTCCATGTTCACTTGAGAAGAATGTGTGTCCTCTTGCTTTTGGATGTAGAGTTCTATAGATGTCTATTAGGTCCATCTGTTCTTGTGTGTTGTTCAGTGCCTCTGCGTCCTTACTTATTTTCTGTCCAGTGGATCCATCCTTTGGGGTGAGTGGCGTGTTGAAGTCTCGTAAAATGAATGCATTTCATTCTATTTCCCCCTTCTTTTCTGTTAGTATTTGTTTCACACATTCTGGTGCTCCTGTGTTGGGTGCATATATATTTAAAGTGGTTATATCATCTTGTTGGACTGAGCCCTTTATCATTATGTAATGTCCTTCTTTATCTCTTGTTACTTTCTTTGTTTTGAAGTCTATTTTGTCTGATACTAGTACTGCAACCCCTGCTTTCTTCTCTCTTTTGTTTGCCTGAAATATGTTTTCCATTCCTTGACTTTTAGTCTCTGCATGTCTTTGGATTTGAGGTGAGTTTCTTGTAAGCAGTATATAGATGGGTCTTGCTTTTTTATCCATTCTATTACTCTGTGTCTTTTGATTGGTGCATTCAGTCCATTTACATTTAGGGTGACTATTGAAAGATATGTACTTATTGCCATTGCAGCCTTTAAATTCATGGTTACCAAAGGTTCAAGGTTAGGTTCTTTAGTATCTTACTACCTTACTTAGCTCGTTTATTGAGCTGTTATATACACTGCCTGGAGATTCTTTTCTCTTCCTTCATATTCCTCCTCCTCCATTCTTTATATGTTGGTTGTTTTATTCTGTGCTCTTTCATGTTTCCTTTAAATGCTTTTAGTGGGTAGTTGATTTTACTTTTTGCCTTTAGTTAATATTTGGTTGGTTTGCTTTCTTTGCTGTGATTTTATTTTCTCTGGTGACATATGTTTAGTCTTAGGAGTGCTCCCGTCTAATGTAGTCCTTCTAGAAAACCCTGTAGAGGTGGTTTGTAGGAGGTAAATTCCCTCAACTTTTTCTTGTCCTGGAATTGTTTAATCCCTCCTTCATAATTAAATGATAATTGTGCTGGATGCAGTATCCTTGGTTCAAGGCCCTTCTGTTTCATTGCATTAAATATATCTTGCCATTCTCTTCTGGCCTGTAAGGTTTCTGTTGAGAAGTCTGATGATAGCCTGATGGGTTTTCCTTTAGAGGTAACGTTTTTCTCTCTAGCTGCCTTTAAAACTCTGTCTTTGTTCTTGATCTTTGCGATTTTAATTCTTATGTGTCTTGGTGTTGTCCTCCTTGGGTTATTTTTTTTGGGAGTTCTGTGTATTTCCGTGGTCGGTTCGATTATTCCCCGTCCCTCCCCCCCCCACCCCCAGTTTGGGTAAGTTTTCAGCAATTATTTCTTCAAATACACTTTCCCTTTTCTCTCTCTTCTTCTTTTGGTACCCGTATAATAGGGATGTTGTTCCTTTTGGATTGGTCACACAGCTCTTTATGTTGTTTCATACTTGGAGACCCTTTTATCTCTCTCTGTGTCAGCTTCTATGCATTCCTGTTCTCTGGTTTCTTTTCCATCAGTGGCCTCTTGCATCTTATCCATTCTGCTTATAAATCCTTCCAGAGTTTGTTTCACTTCTGTATTCTCCTTCCAGACGTCTGTAATCTCCTTCCAGATGTCATTAATCTATCTCTGGACTTCATCCCTTATCTCTTGTATATTTCTCTGCAACTCCGTCAGCATGTTTATGATTTTTATTTTGAATTCTTTTTCAGGAAGACTGGTTAGGTCTGTCTCCTTCTCAGGTGTTGTCTCTGTAATCTTGGTCTGCCTGAAATTTTGCCTTTTCTTGGTGATAGAGATAGTTTGCATAGCTGGGATGGGTGATGGCTATAAGAACTTCCCTTCTTGTTGGTTTGTGCCCTTCCTCTCTTGGGAGAATAGTGATGTCTAGTGGCTTGTGCTGGGCAGCTGCATGCAGACAGGGCTTCTGGTTCTTGCACGGCTGCTGTGGAGTTTATCTCTGCTCTTGCCGTGCTCTTGGCCTGCCTCGGGCTGCTGCTTCGATGTGGTGGAGCCGTGTTGGAGGGGAGGCTGTTTTTCTCTGTGAGGGGCCTCTGAGCTTCTGTGCTATCCAGTGTTTAGGGTACCCGGAGTTTCCTGCTCCTGTACGAAGTGTCCCAGGACTCTTCCATCCGGCCATGCGGTCCCTGTCCCTTTAAGACTTCCGAAAAGCACTCGATTTTCTTTGTCCCTGGGGTGCCAGCTGCAGGGATCCGCTTACAGGTCTTACTGTCCTGTTTCCCTAGTTTCCAGGACCCCACGCATGCACTGTGTCTGCGCTCTGGGGCAGATGGCTAGGGCTGGCTATTTAGCAGTCCTGGGCTCCCTCTCCCTCCCCCCTCCGACTCCTCTCCTCCTGCCTGGAGCTGTGGTGTGGGGCGTTCGTGTCCCGCCGGGCCGGGGCTTGTATCTTACCCCCTTTGTGAGGCGCTGTTTTCTTGCAGGTGTGGATGTGGTCTGGATGTTGTCCTTTGTCTTCTGGTCTCTCTTTTAGGAAGAGTTTTCTTTGTTGTATTTTCAAAAATATATGTGGTTTTGGCAGGAAATTTCCGCTGCTCTACTCATGCCACCATCTTGGCTCCACCCCTGGATGTTGAATTTTTGAAATGTTTTTTCATCATCTCTTGTGATGATCTTGTGATTTTTGTCATTTTTGTTGATGTGTTATATTGATTGGTTTATGAATATTTTTTTTTTTTTGCATTTTTTTTTTTTGAGAGGGCATCTCTCATATTTATTGATCAAATGGTTGTTAACAACAATAAAATTCAGTATAGGGGGGTCAATGCTCAATGTACAATCATTAATCCATCTCAAGCCTAATTCTCGTCAGTCTCCAATCTTCTGAAGCATAACGAACAAGTTCTTACATGGTGAACGAATTCTTACAGAGTGAATAAATTCTTACATGGTGAACAGTACAAGGGCATTCATCACAGAAACTTTCGGTTTTGATCATGCAATATGACCTATAAACCATGGTTTATGAATATTTAACAACCGTGTGTCCTTGGAGTAAGTCCCACTTCATCATGATAAATGATCTTTTTTATTTACTTTTGAATTCATTTTACTATTTTGTTGAGGGTTTTTGCACCTGCATTCATCAGGGATGTTGGTATATAATTTTGGGTTTTTTTTGTAGTGTCTTCGTTTGGGTTGGTATTAGAATGATTTTGGCCTCATAGAATGAGTTTGGAAGTATTCTCTCCTCTTGTAGTTTTTGGAATATTTTTAAAAGGATGGATATTGGCTCTTCTTTAAATGTTTGGCAGAATTTAGCTGTGAAGCCTTCTCAACATGGAGTTTTGTTTTTAGGTAGTTTTTTATTACCAGTTTGATTTCATTGATGGTAATTGTCTTCAGTTTTTCCCTTCCTTCTTGGGTTCGGCTTGGATAGGTGTATTTTTCTAGAACATAGTGCATTTCCTGTAGGTTGTCCAATTTATTGGTATATAATTTTTCATAGTATTCTCTAATAATTCTTTGTATTTCTGTGGTGTCCATTTTGATTATTTCTTCTTTGTTTCTGATTTTTTTATATGTTTATATTCTCCTTTTTTCTTGATAAGTCTGGTTATCAGTTTATCTGTTTTGTTTATATCCTCCAAAACCCGCTCCTGGTTTCTTAGATTTTTAAAAATTCTTTTATTATTCTCTATTTTATTTATTTCTTCTCTGATTTTATTGTGTCCCACCTTCTGCTAACTTTGGGCTTCGTTTTTTCTCCATTTTCTAATTTCTTTAGTTGTTAGTTTAGACCATTTATGTGGGATTATTCTTGTTATTTGAGGTAAGTCTGTAATGCTGTGTTCTTTTCTCTTAGAACTGCCTTCACTGCATCCTACAGGAATTTTGCTGTTGAATTTTTTTTCGCTTTTCTCCATGTATTACTTGATTTGTTTTAATTTCATCAGTGATCCACTGATTTAGAAACATGTTGTTTAATCTTCACATTTTTGTAGGCTTTTTGGTTTTCTTTGTGTAATTTATTTATTGTTTCATACCACTGTTGTCTGAGAAGCTACTTGATACAATTTCAATCTCTTTGAATTTATTGAGGGTCTTTTGTGTTCTAGTATGTAATCTGTTATGGAAAGCCTTCCATGCACACCTTGAGAAGAATGTGTATCTTGCTGCTTTTGGTTGGAATGTTCTGTAATTATCTGTTAATTCCATCAGATCTAATGTATTGTTCAATGCCTCTGTTTCCTTACTTGTTTTCTGTCCTGATCTGTCTTTTGTTGGGAGTGGTGTGTTAAACTCTCCTAAGATTAGTGTGCTTTAGTCTATTTACCCCTTTAATTCTGTTAGTATTTGTTTTATATATTGTGGTGCTCCTATTTAATGGTTATGCTCTCTTGTTGGACTGATCACTTTATCACTATGTAATATCCTTCTTTGTCTCTCATTACTTTCTTTGTTTTGAAATCTGTTTTATGTGACATGAGTACTGCTACTCCTTTTTCTCCCTATTATTTGAATGAAATGTCTTTTTCCATCTCTTTACTTTTAGTCTGTATATTTCTTTTGGTCTGAAATGAATCTCTTGTAAGCAGCATATACATGGTTCATATTTCTTTATCCATTCTGCCACTCTGTCTTTGATTGGTGCATTCAATCCATTTATACTTAAGGTGATTATTGATTTGTAGTTATTTCTATTTTATGAATTGTGTTCTGATTGTTTCTGTATCCTTTCTGTTCGTTTTTCCCTCTCTTACACTGTACTCTTCTTATTTGATGGAATTCTTCAGTGTTGTGATAAGATTTGCCTCTTTGTTTTTATGTCTTTCTTCCTGTCTGTCTGTCTTTCTGTCTTTTCTGCCTACCTTCCTTTCTTCCCTCCCTCCGTCTCTCCTTTCTTTTTTGTGTATCTATTGTAGGGTTTAATTTTGCGGTTTTCAAAAGTTCAGAGATAGCATCCTTACTATATAACAGTCTATCTTAAATTGCTGAGTACTCTACTTCAGACACAATCTATATGTACATTTTTCCCTCCTCTTCCTCCTCCACACTTTATGTATTAGATGTCATCATCTGCACATTTTTTTGTATCCCTTGACTGATTTTGCGGTTAGTTGATTTTGCTTCTTTTGTTTTAATATTGTGCTTCCTTTGTAATTAATTGTTCTACTACCTTTACTGAGGGTTTATTTTCAGTGGTGGAAGCTATTTTGCTTTAGGAACATCTCCATCTACAGCTGTCCCTTTAACACATCCTCTAGGGCTGGCTTAGTGGTGGTGAATTCCTTCAACTTTTGTTTATCTGAAAATCACTTAATCATTGCTTCAAAGTTAAATGATATTCTTGCTGGGTAGACTCTTGGTTGGATGTCATTCTTTTTCAGTACATTAATTATGTCATACCACTGCCTTCTGGCCTTTAAAGTTTCTGCTCAGAATTCTACTGATAGCCTGATGTGATTTCCTTTACAAGTAACCATTTTTCTCTGTCTCGTGCTTTCTGTACTCTCTGCTCATCCTTGATCTTTGCCATTTTAATTACTATATGTCTTGGTGTTTTTCCTGGGGTTCCTTTTGTTGGGGGTTTTCTGTGCTTCTATGACCTGAGTGTCTATTTTCTATCCCAGATTGGGGAAGTTTTCAACAATTATTTCCTTAAAGAATGTTTCTATCCCTTTGTCTCCCTCTTCTCCTTCTGGTACCCCTATTATGTGATTATTGTACTGTTTGGATTTGTCATACAGCTCTCTTATTTCATTCCTAGAGATCCCCTTTCTCTCTGTTTTTTTGGCTTCATTGTTTTCCTGTTCCCTTATTTCCATTTCACTTTCAGCTTCTTCAACCTGTAATAATCTGCTATAAAATCCCTCCATTTTATGTTTCATTTCAGATACTGTATTTTTCAATCTTGAGTTGCTGTTTTTCAGTTCTTCTCTCTTTTTGTTGAAGTCTTCCCTGAGATCTTGAATATTTTTCTGTAGATACGTTAGCATGTTTAGGACTTTTCTTTGAAATCCTTATCAGGAAGTTCGGTTATTTCGGTTTCACTAAACCCTCTTTCTGGTGCATTGTCTTGTAGTTTTGTTTGAAACATATTCCTCTGCCTCCTCATTATGTTGAGGCTTCTGTGTTTCTTCCTTTGTATTAGATGGGTCTGCTGCTTCCTGACCTATGGGGAATAGCTTTTTGAAGGAGGCACCATTAGTGCCCAGAAGCTCAAGACTTTCTACTTTCTAGTGCAGGAGCCCCAGCTGTTGGCAAGCAGTGTGTGTTTCTGCCTTTCCTTCTACCTGTAGTGGTCTCAGTCTTGGTGGGCAGTTTAATTTGATTATGCCTTTGTGGTCAGTGCAGAAGTTTCTTCTTGAGTTGCTCTGGGTGGGACCATCCTCTGCCTGGACTGCAGAAATGGCTGGGCTGCAGGGGTGGGCTCTCTGATGTTCAGCTCTGCAAAGGCTCAACATGCAGCCCCACTCTTGGACACCTGCAGGGAGGAAGGAGCTCTTGGGGCTGGCTCCTGTAGGCACTTCTCTGCTTCGGTGAGAGAGCTGAGAAATCTGGTAGAGTCTCTCTCTGCCGAGCAGGCAGCAAAGTCTGACACTAATGCTTGGTGAAGTGGTTGCTGCCTACCACATGCAAAGGGATGAGCCTTGGGGCTGCATTGCCTGGAAGGGGATTGGAACATCTGGGGCTCACAAGAGTTCCCTATCTGTTGTGTCAAGGGCAAGCTGGTCAGATTTTTTCCACCTGCCTGAGAAGAGAGCTCCATCCAACACTTACCCCCTTGGCACCCTTCCCACTGCTGAGAAGTTTTTCAAACTGCCCACTTTGCTTTTTTCTCAGGGGGATCAGTGGAGCATGCCCATTCCCCACAAGCAGCTAGGATCTCAGCCTCCCTGAGTATTCTACCTTTCCTTGTTGTCCAGCACTGCTAATCACCAGAACACCATGTAATTTGGACTTGTGCTCCCTGCACAGATCACCTGTGCCAGCTTTACAGCAATATGGGGTTCCTTCCCACACCCTGCTCCATTCTTTTCTCCTACCTGTGGGCTGGGGTGGGGGCTGGGTTTGGGTACCACTTGATCTGGTTTTGCCACTTTACTCTTTTCTGTGAGGTCTTCTCTTCTTCCCCAAATGTAGGTAGTGTTTTCTACAGTCTTCAGGTCATTTTCAGATTGAGTTTTATTTGCTGTATTTTTGTGTTTTATGAGTTATGGGAAAGAGGATTCCACCATGCCTTCCTACTCTGACATCTTTTTCTCTGCCCCTCCTCATTGTAGTTTTGATTTGCATTCCCCTAATGATGTGGAGCATCTTTTCATGTGCCTGTTTGACATCTGTATTTCTTCTTTGGAGAAATGTTTATTCAGGTCCTGTTCGTATTTTTTAATCAGGTTATTTGTTTGTTTGTTTGTTTGTTTTGATGTTGAGGTATATGAGTTCTTTATTAGTTTGGAGTTAACCCCTTATCGGATAAATTATTTACAAATATATTCTCCCATATGGTAGGTTGCCTTTTTGTTCTGCTGATGGTGTCCTTTGCATACAGAAGCCTTTTAGTTTTATGTAGTCCTTTTTGTTCATCTTTTATTTTGTTTCCCTTGCCTGAAGAGATGTTTGCATGAAAAAGTGCTCATACTTACATTCGAGACTTTTTTTTTTAACCTATGTTTACTTCTGAGGGTTTTATGTTTTTTCTTGCTTACATTCAGGTCTTTGATCCACTTCAGGTTTACTTTTGTGTCTAGAGTGAGACAGTAATCCAGTTTCATTTTGTTGTTTGTTGCTGTCCTCTGTTCCCAACACAAGTTACTGAGGTGACTGCCTTCTCCCAATTGTATATTCATGGCTCCTTTATGAAGTATTAATTGACCATATATGTGTGCATTGATATCTGGGCTCACTATTCTGTTTCATTTCAATGGGAATACCTCGTTATTGTCTTATGCTAAAACCATGTAATTTTGATTACTGTAGCTTTGTAGTAGAGGTTGAAGTCAAGGAGGGAAATCCCTACGGCTTTGTGCCTTCTCAGGATTGGTATGGCTATTCCATGACTTTTGTAGTTCAATATGAATTTTAGAAGGGAGTGCATTGAATCTGTAAATTGCTTTAGACAGCATTGCCATTTTGACAATATTAATTCTTCCTACCCATGAATTCAGGATAGAATTCCACACACTCTTTTTTTTTTTTTTTCCTGAGAGGGCATCTCTCATATTTATTGATCAAGTGGTTGTTAACAACAATAAAATTCTGTATAGGGGACTCAATGCTCAATGCACAATCATTAATCCACCCCAAGCCTAATTCTCGTCAGTCTCCAATCTTCTGAAGCATAACGAACAAGTTCTTACATGGTGAACAAGTTTTTACATAGTGAATAAGTTCTTATATGGTGAACAGTACAAGGGCAGTCATCACAGAAACTTTCAGTTTTGATGACACATTATGAACTATAAACAATCAGGTCAAATATGAATATTCGTTTGATTTTTATACTTGATTTATATGTGGATCCGATATTTCTCCATTATTATTATTATTATTATTATTATTATTATTATTATTATTATTATTATTTTTTTAATAAAATGCTGAAGTGGTAGGTAGATGCAAGACAAAGATAGAAAACATAGTTTAGTGCTGTAAGAGAGGAAATTTAGATGATCAGGTGTGTGCCTGTAGACTAAGTGTTAATCCAAACTAGACAAGGGCAATAAAACATCCACGAATGCAGAAGATTTCTCTCAAAACAGGGGAGGTGAGGTTCTAATCCTCACCTCTGTTGATCCCCAATTTCTCACCTGATGGCCCCCCTGGAACTGTGCCTGTCTTAGGTTATTCCTCCCTTGTGGAATCTTACCCATCTCTGGCTAACCAGTCATCTTCCGGAGCCATACAGGGAAATGTAAAGTTGGTAAGTGAGAGAGAGGCAATATTCTTTGAAAAGGTTAGCTTTTTACTTCTTTGCAGATTCATGCCCCGTGGCTTTTATGACCAGTATTTGTCTTGAGGTATCTTTACCACTTGGAAGAACTATGATACTTGGTAAATTCGATATGAGGCACGAATTCTATTTAAGGGGTGTAATTATGAAGGAAGAAGGAAAGCTATAGGAGTAGCAAATGGAAGATAACATGGGAAGATTGATTATTTCTTTGATATATCTTCTTGTAGAGTAACTTAAGCATGTATAGGTTTTAAACTACTAATTAAATTGTGTGCACACATTAACATAATAGGAATACACTTACATAAATAAAGCAGATCTATAATTACCAGCTATCTCCAGTGAAACGAAGAAAATCAGTTAGGCACCCTAGGCATCTGTGAAAACTTTTCTATGATATGGTGGATATAGTCCAACTGAAGTTGAACAGTGTGAGAGAAATCAGACAAATTAAAACAACCCATTCCTGGGGACTGTTCACATCCCATATGTTCTTTTAACAGTAGATAGTCTGTAGTCGTAAGATTTTGGAGTGCTACAACCTGCACTTCTCCTAATTCTTGGTTGAGTTCCAACACTATAGATCCAGTCAAATTTGTTGTTTTACTGGATGCACCGGCCAGCTTAGATATCTCCTTCTTCATTCTAATGGTAAGTCCAGGAACTGCTGGGATAAATGCAGCTGCAACTGCACAATCGCGTGGATCTTTGTTCAGGTTTTTCTGATGATCATCTTCTGGTATGACTCTTCCAGAGAGTGCTGATGTTGGAAGTTCTTCTTCATATCGTATCTTAGTTCATTTTCTGTGTAGCCAAATTAGACTTTGATCCTCTGTATAAACACAAACAGACCCTTTGCCCACACTTTGATATGCCCTTTATACCATTGTGCAGAGCTCATTGGAGGTCACCACACAGGAACTGCTTTTTTTTTTTAAGAGAAAGGAATATTATCAGAAAAATGTACCTCCATAGCCGATCATCTGACACCCTTTAAGAGATAAAAATTAAGGATATTTAAAGCATGCATGAATCGTTGATTTACAGTTAGTTTTATCGTATCAGGGAGTAATCCCCCTTTTCTTTCTTTCTTTTTTTTTTGTTATCATTAGTCTACACGTACATGAAGAATATTATGTTCACTAGGTACTCCCCTATACCAGGTCCCCCCATAAACCCCTTTACAGTCACTGTCCATCAGCATAGCAAAATGTTGTAGAATCACTACTTGTCTTCTCTGTGTTGTACAGCCCTCCCCTTTCTCCTATCCCCCCCCCACTGTGCATGCTAATCTTAATACCTCCCTTTTTCTCCCCCCACCTTATCCCTTCCTACCCGCCCATCCTCCCCAGTCCCTTTCCCTTTGGTACCTGTTAGTCCATTCTTGGGTTCTGTGATTCCACTGCTGTGTTGTTCTTTCAGTTTTTCCTTTGTTCTTACACTCCACAGATGAGTGAAATCATTTAGTATTTCTCTTTCTCTGCTTGGCTTATTTCACTAAGCATAATACCCTCCAGCTCCATCCATGTTGCTGCAAATGGTAGGATTTCCACTCTTCTTATGGCTGAGTAGTATTCCATTGTGTATATGTTCCACATCTTCTTTATCCATTCTTCTACCGATAGACACTTAGGTTGTTTCCGAGTCTTGGCTATTGTAAATAGTGCTGCAATAAACATTGGGGTGCATCTGTCTTTTTCAAACTTGATTGCTGCATTCTTAGGGTAAATTCCTAGGAGTGGAATTCCTGCGTCAAATGGTAAGTATGTTTTGAGCATTTTGATGAACCTCCATACTGCTTTCCACAGTGGTTGAACTAATTTACATTCCCACCAGCAGTGTAGGAGGGTTCCCCTTTCTTCACAGCCTCGCCAACATTTGTTGTTGTTTGTCTTTTGGATGGCAGCCATCCTTACTGGTTGGTGTGAGGTGATACCTCATTGTAGTTTTAATTTGCATTTCTCTGATAATTAGCGATGTGGAGCATCTTTTCATGTGTCTGTTGGCCATCTGTATTTCTTTTTTGGAGAACTGTGTGTTCAGTTCCTCTGCCCATTTTTTAATTGGATTATTTGATTTTTGTTGAGGCGTGTGAGGTCTTTATATATTTTGGACGTCAAGCCTTTATCGGATCTGTCATTTACAAATATATTCTCCCATACTGTAGGGTTCCTTTTTGTTCTATTGGTGGTGTCTTTTGCTGTACAGAAGCTTTTCTGCTTAATAGAGTCTTACTTGTTCATTTTTGCTGTTGTTTTCCTTGCCCAGGGAGATATGTTCAAGATGAGGTCACTCATGTTTATGTCTAAGAGGTTTTTGCCTATGTTTTTTTCCAAGAGTTTAATGGTTTCATGACTTACCTTCAGGTCTTTGATCCATTTTGAGTTTACTTTTGTATATGGGGTTAGACAATGGTGCAGTTTCATTCTCCTACATGTAGCTGTCCAGTTTTGACAGCACCATCTGTTGAAGAGACTGTCATTTTGCCATTGTATGTCCATGGCTCCTTTATCAAATATTAATTGACCATGTATGTTTGGGTTAATTTCTGGAGTCTCTAATCTGTTCCTCTGGTCTGTGGCTCTGTTCTTGTGCCAGTACCAAATCGTCTTGATTACTATGGCTTTGTAGTAGAGCTTGAAGTTGAGGAGTGAGATCCCCCCTACTTTATTCTTCTTTCTCAGGATTGCTTTGGCTATTCAGGGTTCTTTGGTGTTTCCATATGAATTTTTGAATTATTTGTTCCAATTCACTGAAGAATGTTGCTGGTAATTTGAGAGGGATTGCATCAAATCTGTATATTGCTTTAGGCAGGATGGCCATTTTGATGATATTAATTCTTCCTAGCCATGAGCAGGGGATGAGTTTCCATTTATTAGTGTCCCCTTTAATTTCTCTTAGAGTGACTTGTAGTTTTCAGAGTATAAGTCTTTCACTTCTTTGGTTACGTTTATTCCTAGGTATTTTATTCTTTTTGATGCAATTGTGAATGGAGTTGTTTTCCTGATTTCTCTTTCTGTTGGTTCATTGTTAGTGTATAGGAAAGCCACAGAATTCTGTGTGTTAATTTTGTATCCTGCAACTTTGCTGTATTCTGATATCAGTTGTAGTAGTTTTGGGGTGCAGTCTTTAGGGTTTTTTATGTACAATACCATGTCATCTGCAAATAGTGACAGTTTAACTTTTTCCTTATCAATCTGGATTCCTTGTATTTCTTTGTTTTGTCTGATTCCCATGGCTTGGACCTCCAGTACTATGTTGAATAACAGTGGGGAGAGTGGGCATCCCTGTCTACTTCCTGAACTCAGAGGAAAAGCTTTCATCTTCTCGCTGTTCAGTATAATATTGGCTGTGGGTTTATCATAAATGGCCTTCATTATGTTGAGGTACTTGCCCTCTATTCCCATTTTGCTGAGAGTTTTTATCATGAATGGATGTTGAATTATGTCAAATGCTTTTTCAGCATCTATGGAGATGATCATGTGGTTTTTGTCTTTCTTTTTGTTGATGTGTTGGTGATGTTGATGAATTTTTGAGTGTTGTACCATCCTTGCATCCCTGGGTTGAATCCCACTTGGTCGTGGTGTATGATCCTTTTGATGTATTTTTGAATTCGGTTTGCTAATATTTTGTTGAGTATTTTTGCATCTACTTTCATCAGGGATATTGGTCTGTAGTTTTCTTTTTGGTGGGGTCTTTGCCTGGTTTTGGTATTAGGGTGATGTTGGCTTCATAGAATGAGTTTGGGAGTATTCCGTCCTCTTCTATTTTTTGGAAAACTTTAAGGAGAATGGGTATTATGTCTTCCCTGTACGTCTGTTAAAATTCCGAGGTGAATCCGTCTGGCCCGGGGGTTTTGTTTCTTGGTAGTTTTTTGATTACCACTTCAATTTTGTTGCTGGTACTTGGTGTGGTTAGATTTTCTGTTTATATCTGGGTTAGTCTTGGAAGGTTGTATTTTTCTAGGAAGTTGTCCATTTCTCCTATGTTTCTCACCTTGTTAGCATATAGGTTTTCATAGTACTCTCTAATAATTCTTTGTGTTTCTGTGGGGTCCGTCATGAGTTTTCCTTTGTCATTTCAGATTCTGTTGATTTGTGTTGACTCTCTTTTCCTCTTAATAAGTCTGGCTAGACGCTTATCTATTTTGTTTATTTTCTCGAAAAACCAACTCTTGGTTTCATTGAATTTTGCTATTGTTTTATTCTTCTCAATTTTATTTATTTCTTCTCTGATCTTTATTATGTCACTCCTTCTTCTGACCTTAGGCCCCATTTGTTCTTCTCTTTCCAATTTTGATAATTGTGACATTAGTCCATTCATTTGGCATTGTTCTTCCTTTTAAAAATATGCCTGGATTGGTATATACTTTCCTCTTAAGACTGCTTTTGCTGTGTCCCACAGTAGTTGGGGCTTTGTATTGTTGTTGTCGTTTGCTTTCATATATTGCTGCATCTCCATTTTGATTTGGTCATTTATCCATTGATTATTTAGGAGCGTTTTGTTAATCCTCCATGTATTTGTGAGCCTTTTTGCTTTCTTTGTACAGTTTATTTCTAGTTTTATGCCTTTGTGGTCTGAAAAGTTGTTTGGTAGGATTTCAATATTTTGGAATTTCCTGAGGCTCTTTCTGTGGCCTAGTATGTGGTCTATTCTGGAGAATGTTCCATGTGCACTTGAGAAGAATGTGTATCCTGTTGCTTTTGGATGTAGAGTTGTATAGATGTCTATTAGGTCCATCTGTTCTAGTGTGTTGTTCAGTGCCTCTGTGTCCTTACTTATTTTCTGTCTGGTGGATCTGTCCTTTGGATTGAGTGGTGTGTTGAAGTCTCCCAGAATGAATACATTGCATTCTATTTTCCTCCTTTAGTTCTGTTAGTATTTTTTTCAGATATGTTTGGTGCTCCTGTATTGGGGGCATACATATTTATAATGGTTATATCCTCTTGTTGGACTGAGCCCTTTATCATTATGTAATGTCCTTCTTTCTCTTTTGTTACTTTCCTTATTTTGAAGTCTGTTTTGTCTGATACTAGAATTGCAACACCTGCTTTTTTCTCTCTGTTGTTTGTATGAAATACCTTGTTCCATCCCTTGACTTTAAGTCTGTGCATGTCTTTGTGTTTGAGGTGAGTCTCTTGTAAGCAGCGTATGGATGGATCTTGCTTTTTTATCCATTCTATTACTCTGTGTCTTTTGATTGGTACATTCAGTCCATTTACATTTAGGGTGATTATTGAAAGGTATGTACTTATTGCCATTGCAGGCTTTAAGTTTGTGTTTACCAAAGGTTCAGGGTTAGCTTCTTTAGTTTCTTACTATCTGACTCAACTCGCTTGTTGAGCTGTTATAAATACAGTCTGATGATTCTTTATTTCTCTCCCTTCTTATTCCTCCCCCTCCCTTCTTCATATGTTGGGTGTTTTGTTCTTTGCTCTTTTTAGGAGTGCTCCCATCTGGAGCAGTCCCGGTAAGATGTTCTGTAGAGGTGTTTTGTGGGAGGCAAATTCCCTCAACTTTTGCTTGTCTGGGAATTGTTTAATCCCTCCTTCATATTTAAATGATAATCGTGCTGGATACAGTAGTCTTGGTTCGAGGCCTTTCTGTTTCATTGCATTAAGTGTAGCATGCCATTCTCTTCTGGCCTGTAGCGTTTCTGTTGAGAAGTGTGATGATAGCCTGATAGGTTTTCCTTTGTAGGTAACCTTTTTCTGTCTGGCTGCCTTTAATACTTTGTGCTTGTCTTTGATCTTTGCCATTTTAATTATGTGTCTTGATGTTGCCCTCCTTAGATCCCTTGTTATGGAAGTTCTGTGTATGGCTTTGTTCTGAGAGGCCATTTCCTCCCCTAGTTTGGGGAAGTTTTCAGCAATTATTTCTTCAAAGACACTTTCTTTCCCTTTTTCTCTCTACTTCTTCTTCTGGTTCCCCTATAATGCGCATATTAATCCATTTCAATTGGTCACTCAGGTCTCTTAGAATTGTTTCATTCCTTGAGATCCTTTTATCTCTCTCTGCATCAGCTTCTCTGTGTTCCTGTTCTCTGTTTTCTAGTCCATTAATGGTCTCTTGCATCTCATCCATTCTGTTTTGAAGTCCTTCCAGAGCTTGTTTTATTTCTGTATTCTCTTTCCTTAGTTCTTGCAAATTTCTCTGTAAGTCCATCAGGATGGTTATGACTTTTGTTTTGAATACTTTTTCAGGAAGACTGGTTAAATCTATCTCCCCAGGTTCCTTCTCAGGGGAAGATGTAGCAGATGCTGAAGCTGTCTGGGTTAGTGTTGTCTGGATCATATTTTTTTGCCTTTTCATGTTGATAGGTGCTATTGACTGGGAGGTCAGCTGGGAGGGCCAAACTTTCCCCTTGCTACTGGCCTTTCTTTATTGGGACAACTCCAACCCCTAGTGGCTTGTGTTGGGTAATTGCATGTAGACTGGGTCTTTGTGTCTTGCCCGGCGGTATGGAGGAAGTTCCCTTGATGAGGGTGTGGCCAGCCTTAGGCTGCTTCTCTGTTTTCGCCGCGCCCTAGAGGGGTAATGGATGGGGGGCTGTTTGGCTGTTTACTTCTGTGAGGGTTCTCAGAGCTGTTGTCCAGTGGGTTAGTGCACCTGGTTTTCCTTGTAATTTCCAGCTGCTGGACTGTGACCTGTGTTGTTTCCGTCGAGCTTTTGCATCCCTGTCTCTTTAAGACTTTCAAAAAGCACTTGCTTTTCTTTGTCACAGGGGTATCAGCTTCGAAACCCGCTCAGAGGTCTTGCTGCCCTGTTTCCCTAGTTTCCAGCCCTCCACGCATGCACTGTGTCTGCACTCTGGTGCGGATGGCTAGGGCTGGGTGTTTAGCCTTCCTGGCCTCCCTCTTCTTCCCCGCTCTGACTCCTCTCCTCCCGCTGGAAGCTGGGGTGAGGGGCTCTCGGGTCCCACTAGGCCGGGGCTTGTATCTTACCCGTTTCACCAGGCCAGGTGCTGGGCTCTCGCACATGTGGATGTAGTCTGGCTGTTGTCCTGTGTCTTCTGGTCTCTCTTTTAGGATTATTTGTATTTGTTGTATTTTCAAAAATATATATGTTTTTGGGAGGAGATTCACACTGTCCTACTCATACCGCCATATTGGGTCCACCCTTCCACTCTCTCTTATAGTTTATAGACCACCTTTCACTTATTTGATTAGGTTTATTCCTTGGTATTTTATTCTTTTGATGCAATTGTAAATGGGATTGCTTTCCTGATTTCTCTTTCTGCTGATTTGTTGTTAGTGTATAGGAATGCAACTGATTTCTGTGCATCAATTTTTTATCCTGCAACTTTGCTGAAACCAGTTAGTAATTCTAATAGTGTTACCAGCGGAGGTGCTGTTTTTCCCAGGATCATGTCTCAGAAGCAATGATGAATTAATTCAGTAGACAAGAGTACAGAGCAATCATCAATTTTTTAATGAGAAGTGAAAAGGAATGAAAAAGATCCTTGCTACCTGAGCAGGATCTCCAAGGGAGGATGCCATTAGGGCTGCAGTGTCTAGGGTTTATGAGCAGAAATACTGAGAAATTTACATGATTGGCTGGGGCTTGTTGCTATGGCCAATGTAGGATCAAAGGAAAGAAAAACTCCCTTCTTTCTAGGCTGAATTTTCCCAGATGTCCAGGATGACGCTTTTTGTTTAGTGTCAAGCCTAGACCATGACTTTACATTACTGGGGATCTCTCTGCTTGCTTCCCGCTAACACCTGCCTCAGTAGTTTTTTGGTAGAGTCTTTAGGGATTTCAAGGTTAGCTTCCTAACAATATAACAGTTATTAGTAAGTTGCTGTTTGTTCTATTTCAAACACAGCCTGAAAGTACTTTTTTCTTTTTCCTCCTCCACACTTTATATATTAGAAGTCATAATCTGCACTTTTTGTGTAACCCTTGCTCGATTTTGCTACTTTTATTTTGTTTTAATTTCATACTTGCTTGTTAACTAATTGATATATTGTCTTTACTTTGGGTTTATGTCTGCTGGTAAAAACTATTTAGCCTTAGGAACATTTTTATCTATAGCAGTACCTTTAACATACGTGTAGTGCTAGTTTGTTTGTTATAAATTTTGTGAGCCTCTGTTTATCTACAAATTGTTTGATTCCTGCTATAAATTTGAATTATAATCTTGCTGGGTAGTGGATTCTTGCCTGAAGATCCTTTTGCTTGATTATATTGAATAGTTCATGCCACTCCATTCTGGCCTGAACCATTTCTGCTGAGAAGTGTGCTGATCACCTGATGCAGTTTTCTTTATTAAGTAATTGTTTTTCTTTCTCTGGCTACTTTCAATGCTCTGTCATTATCCTTGGTCTTTGCCATTTTAATTATATCTCTTGGTTTTCTTTCTGGGGTTGTTTTGTTAGGGGCTCTCTTTTCTTCCATGATCTAAGTGTCTATTTCCTTCCCCATATTGAAGAAGTTTTCAACAACTACTCCCTCAAAGAGACTTTCTATCCCTTTGTCTCTCTTTTTCTTTTACATCTGTTATTCGAATATTGTTTCATTTGGATTGGTCACAAAGCTTTCTCATCATTATTTCACTCCTAGAGGTCCATTTTTCTCTCTGTTCCTTAGCTTCACTGTGTTCTTGTTCTCCATGTCCATCTCATTAATTGTCTTTACTTGCAACAATCTGTTATTCATTCCCTGCATTGTGTGTTTCATTTCTCTTATTGTATTCTTCAGCTCTTATCTCTCTTTGTTAAATTCCTCACTGGGATCTTAATACATTTCTGCAGATCAGTGAGCATATTAATGACTTTTGATTTGAAATCTTTATCTAGATTGGTGATCTGCATTAAATATAGTCTTTTTCTGGTGTTTATTCTTTTCATTGTTTTTTTATTCTGGTATTATTAATCTATACATTAGGAACATTATGTTTTCTAGACTCCTGCCTTCACCAAGTCACCCCAACAAACCCCATTACACTCACTGTCCATCAGCATAGTAAGATGCTGTAAAATCACTACTTGTCTTCTCTGTCTGGCACCACCTTCCACATGCCTCCCCCAACATTATACATGCTAATATTAATGCTCCCTTCCTTTCCCTCCCATCCCTCCCTTCCCAACCATCCTCCCCAGTCTCTTTCCCTTTGGTAACTCTTAGTCCATTCTTGGGTTCTGGGAGTCTGCTGCTGTTTTGTTCCTTCAGTTTTTTTCTTTGTTCTTATACTCCACAGATGAGTGAAATCATTTGGTACTTGTCTTTCTCTGCCTGGCTTATTTCACTGAGCATAATACCCTCTAGCAACATCCATGTTGTTGCAGATGGTAGGATTTGTTTTCTTCTTATGGCTGAATAATATTCCATTATGTATATGTACCACATCTTCTTCATCCATTCATCTACTGATGGACACTTAGGTTGCTTCCATTTCTTGGCTATTGTAAACAGTGCTGCGATAAACATAGGGGTGCATCTGCCTTTTTCAAACTGGGCTGCCGTATTCTAAGGGTAAATTCCTAGAAGTGGAATTTTTGGGAAAAATGGTATTTCTATTTTGAGATTTTTGAGGAACCTCCATATTGCTTTCCACTATGGATGAACTAATTTACATACCCACCAGCAGTGTAGGAAGGTTCCCCTTTCTCCACAACCTTGCCAACATTTTTTGTGGTTTATCTTTTGTATGGTGGTGATCTTACTGGTGTGAGGTGATAGCTCATTGTGCTTTTAATTTGCAGTACTCTGATGATTAGCGATGTGGAGCATATTTTCATGTGTTTGTTGCACATCTGAATTTCTTCTTTGGAGAACTGTCTGTTCAGCTCCTATGCCCATTTAAAAAAATTTTTTTTTATTGATGGGTAGTTGACACACAGTATTACATTAGTTTCAGGTGTACAGCACAGTGATTCAACATTTATATACATGATAATTCTAGCTACCAGCTATCACCATACAAAGTTGTTACAATATTTTGACTATATTCTTTATGCTATACATTACATCCCGGTTACTTATTTATTTTACAATTGGAAGTCTTTTTTTTTTTTTTGAGAGTGCATCTCTCATATTTATTGATCAAATGGTTGTTAACAACAATAAAATTCTGTATAGGGGAGTCAATGCTCAGTGCACAATCATTAATCCACCCCAAGCCTAATTCTCGTCAGTCTCCTATCTTCTGAAGCATAACAAACAAGTTCTTACATGGTGAACAAGTTCTTACATAGTGAATAAGTTCTTACATGGTGAACAGCACAAGGGCAGTTATCACAGAAACTTTCGGTTTTGATTATGCATTATGAACTATAAACAATCAGTTCAAATATGAATATTTGTTTGATTTTCATACTTGATTTATATGTGGATACCACATTTCTCTCTTTATTATTATTATGTTTAATAAAATGCTAAAGTGGTAGGTAGGTGCAAGATAAAGGTAGAAAACATAGTTTAGTGTTGTAAGATAGCAAATGTAGATGATCAGGTGTGTGCCTGTAGACTAAGTATTAATCCAAGCTGGACAAGGGCAATAAAACATCCAGGGATGCAGAAGATTTCTCTCAAAACAGGGGGGGTGAAGTTCTAAGCCTCACCTCTGTTGATCCCCAATTTCTCACCTGATGACCCCCCTGCGACTGTGCCTGTCTTAGGTTGTTCCTCCCTTGAGGAATCTTACCTGTCTCTGGCTAACCAGTCATCTTCTTGGGCCTTACAGGGAAATGTAAAGTTGTTAAGTGAGAGAGAAGCCTTATTGTTTGAAAAGGTTAGATTTTTACTTCTTTGCATATTTATGCCCTTTGGCTTCTATGCCCAGCATTTGTTGAGGTATCTTCACCACTTGGAAGAATTATGATACTCGGTAAATTTGATATGAGGCACGAATTCTAATTAAGGGTTGTAATTAGGAAGGAAGAAGAAAAGCTATAGAAGTAGCAGGCGGAAGAAAACATGGGAAGATTTATTATTTCTTTGACACATCTTCTTGTAGAGTAACTTCATGTATAGGTTTTTAACTATTAATTAAATTGCGCACACACATTAACATAATAGGAGTACAGTTACATAACCAAAGCAGACCTATAATTACCAGCCATCTCCAGTGAAACCAGGAAAACCAGTTAGGCACCTTAGACATTTGTGAAAACTTAGCTATGATATGGTGGATATTGTCCAACTGAACTTGAACAGTCTGAGAGAAATCACACAAATTAAAACAACCCATTCCTGGGGACTGTTCACATCCCATATGTTCTTTCAACAGTAGATAGTCTATAGTTGTAAGATTTTGGAGTGCTGCAATTTGCACTTCTCCTAATTCTTGGTTGAGTTCCAACAGTATAGATCCAGTCAAATTTGTTGTTTTACTGTATGCACAGGCCAGCTTAGATATCTCCTTCTTCATTCCCATGGCAAGTCCAGGAACCGGTTGGATGAGTGCATCTACAGCTGTAGCAGCGCATGGATCTTTGTTGGGGTTTTTAGATGATCATCTTCTGTTACCTATGCCCATTTTTAATTGGATTATTTGCTTTTTGTTGATGTGCATGAGCTCTTTATACATTTTGGGTGTCAGCCTTTTATCAGATTTGTTATTTATGAATATATTCTCCCATACTGTAGGATGCTTTTTTGTTCTACTGATGGTATCCTTTGCTGTACAGAAGCTTTTCAGCTTGATGTAGTCCCACTTGTTCATTTTCGCTTTTGTTTCCCTTGCCTGGGGAGTTATGTTCATGAAGAAGTTGCTCATGTTTATGTCCAAGAAATTTTGCCTATGTTTTTTCTAAGAGTTTTATGGTTTCATGACTTACACTCACATCTTTGATCCATTTCGAATTTACTTTTGTGTATGGGATTAGACAATTCAGTTTCATTCTCTTACATGGAGCTGTGAAGTTTTGCGAATACCAACTGTTGCAGAGACTGTCATTTCCCCATTGTTTATCCATGGCTCCTTTATCATATATTAATTTTTGAGTTAGTGTCTGGAGTCTCTATTCTGTTCCACTGGTCTGTGGGTCTCTTCTTGTGCCAGTACCAAATTGTCTTGATTACTGTGGCTTTGAAGTAGAGCTTGAAGTTGGGGAGTGAGATTCCCCCACACTTTATTCTTCCTTCTCAGGATTGCTTTTGCTATTAGGGTTCTAGTGTAGTTCCATAGGAATTTTTGAAGTATTTGTTCCAGTTTGTTGAAGAATGCTGTTGGTATTTTGATAGGGATTGCATTGAATCTGTAGATTGCTTTGGGAAGGATGACCATTTTGATAATATTAATTCTTCCTAACCAAAAGCATGGCATGAGTTTGCATTTGTTTGTGTCCTCTTTAATTTCTCTGAAGAGTATCTTGTAGTTTTCAGGTTATAGGTCTTTCACTTTCTTGGTTTGGTTTATTCCTTGGTTTTTTTTTTTTTTGGATGCAATTGTAAATGGAGTTGTTTTCCTGATTTCTCTTTCTGTTATTTCATTGTTAGTATGTTGGAAAGCCACAGATTTCTGTGTATTAATTTTATATCCTTCAAGTTTGCTGAATTCCGTTATTAGTTCTTGTAGTTTTGGAGTGGAGTCTTTAGGTTTTTTTTTATATACAATATCATGTCATCTGCAAATAGTGACAGTTTGACTTCTTCTTTACCACTCTGGATTCCTTGTATTTCTTTGTTTTGTCTAATTGCCGTGGCTAGGACCTCCAGTAGTATATTGAATAACAGTGGGGAGAGTGGGCATACCTGTCTTGTTCCCGATCTTAGAGGAAAAGCATTCAGCTTCTCACTGTTCAGTATGATGTTGGCTGTGGGTTTATCATATATGGCATTTATTATGTTGAGGTACTTGTTCTCTATACCCTTTTTGTTGAGAATTTTTATCATTAATGGATGTTGAATTTGTCGAATGCTTTTTTAGTATCTATGGAGATGATCATGTGGTTTTTGTCCTTCTTTTTGTTGATGTGGTGGATTATGTTAATGGCTTTTTGAATGTTGTACCATCCCTGCATTCCTGAGATGAATCCCACTTGGTCATGGTGTATGATCTTCTTGATGTATTTTTGAATTCGTCTGGCAAATATTTTGTTGAGTATTTTTGCATCTATGGTCATCAGGGATATTGGTCTGTAATTTTCTTTTTTGATGGTATCTTTCCTGGTTTTGGTATTAGGGTGACACTGGCTTCATAGAATGAGTTTGGGAGTATTCCATCCTCTTCTGTTTTTGGAAAACTTTAAGGAGAATAGGTATGATGTCTTCTCTGTATGTCTCATAAAATTTATCGGTAAATCTATCTGGCCCGGGTTGTGCTCTTGGGTAGTTTTTTAATTACTGCTTTAATTTCATTGCTGGTAATTGGTCTGTTTAGATTTTCTGTTTCTTCCTTTGTTAGTCTTGGTAGGTTGTATTTTTCTAGGAAGTTGTCCATTTCTTCTAGGTTTTTCAGCTTGTTAGCATATAGGTGTTCATAGTATTCTCTAATAATTCTTTTTATTTCTGTGGGGTCTGTCGTGATTTTTCCTTTCTTGTTTCTTATTTTGTTGATGTCTTTTGATTCTCTTTTTCTCTTAATACATCTGGCTCAAGGTTTTTCTATTTTGGTTATTTCCTGAAAGAACCAGCTCTTGGTTTCATTGATTTTTTCTATTGTTTTATTCTTCTCAATTTTATTTATTCCTTCTCTGATCTTTATTGTGTCCTTTCTTCTGCTAACTTTAGGCTTCGATCTTCTTTTTCCAATTTCAATAATTGTTACATTAGACTGTTCATTTGGGATTGTTCTTCCTTCTTTAAATAGGCCTGGATTGCTATATACTTTCCTCTGAACTGCTTTCGCTGCATCCCACAGAAGTTGGGGCTTATTGTTGTTGTTGTCATTTGTCTCCATATATTGTATGGTCTCTATTTTAATTTGGTCGTTCATCCATTGATTATTTAGGAGCATGTTGTTAAGCCTCCATGTGTTTGTGATCCTTTTTGCCTTCTTTGTAGAATTTATTTCTTGTTTTATCTCTTTGTGTTCTGAAAAGTTGGTTGGTCGAATTTCATTCTTTTTGAATTTACTGAGGCTATTTTTGTGTCCTAGTATGTGGTCTTTTCTGGGAAATGTTCCATGTGCACTTGAGAAGAATGTGTATCCTCCTGCTTTTGGGTTTAGAGTTCTGTGGATGTCTGTTAGGTCCATCTGTTCTAGTGTGTTGTTCAGTACCTCTGTGTCTTTACTTATTTTTTGTCTGGTGGATCTGTCCTTTGGAGTGAGTGGTATGTTGAAGTCTCCTAAAATGAATGCATTTCATTCTATTTCCTCATTTAATTCTGTTAGTATTTGTTTTACATATGTAGATGACCCTCTGTTGGGTGAATAGATATTTATAATTTTCATATCCTCTTGTTCGACTGACCCTTTATCATTATGTAATGTCCTTCTTTATCTCTTGTTGCTTTCTTTGTTTTGAAGTCTATTTTGTGTGAAACTAGTACTGTAACACCTGCTTTTTTCTCCCTGGTGTTTGCATGAAATATGTTTTTACATCCCTTGACTTTTAGTGTGTGTATGTCTTTGGGTTTGAGGTGTGTCTCTTGTAAACAGCATATAGATGGTTCTTTGTTTTTTAACCATTCTATTACTCTGTGTCTTTTGATTGGTGCATTCAATCCATTTACATTTAGGTTGATTATTGAAAGATATGTACTTATTGCCATTGCCAGTCTTAGATTCGTGCTTACGAAAGGTTCACGGGTAGCTTCTTTACAATCTAACTGTCTAACTGAACTCGTTTAGTGAGCTATCATAAACACAGTCTGATGATTCTTTTTTCTCTCTCTTCTTATTCCTTCTCCTCCATTCTTTATATGTTAGCTGTTTTATTCTATACTCTTTTGTGTTTCCCTTGACTACTTTTGTGAATATTTGCTCTTATTTTTTGTCTTTTATTAGTATTTGGTTGGTTTGCTTTTTTTGCTGTGAGTTTGTTTTCTCTGGTGACATCTTTTTTTTATTAGGAGTGCTTCCATCTAGAGAAGTCCCTCTAAAATACCCTGCAGATGTTGTTTGTGGGAGGCATATTCCCTCAAATTTATTTATCTTTGAATTGTTTTATCCCTTGTTCATATTTAAATGATAATCATGCTGGATACAGTTTCCTTAGTTCAAGGCCCTTCTGTTTCATTGCATTACGTATATCATGCCATTCTCTTTTGGCCTGTAAGGTTTCTGTTGAGAAGTCTGATGATAGCCTGATGGGTTTTCCTTTGTAGGTGACCTTTTTTTTTCTCTGGCTGCCTTTAATACTCTGTGCTTGTCCTTGGTCTTTGCCATTTTAATTATTATGTATCTTGGTGTTGTCCTCCTTGAGTCCCTTCTGTTGGGAGTCCTGTGGGCTTCCGTGGTCTGAGAGACTATTTTCTCCCCCAGTTTTGGGAAGTTTTCAGCAATTGTTTCTTCAAAGACACTTTCTATTCCCTTTCCTCTCTCTTCTTCTTCTGTTACCGCTATAATGCAGATTGTGTTTTGTTTGGATTGGTCACACAGTTCTCTTAATATTCTCTCATTCTTGGAGGTCATTTTATCTCTCTCTGCATCAGCTTCTCTGTATTCCTTTTCTCTGCTTTCTATTCCATTAATGGCCTCTTGCACCTCATCCAATCTACTTTTAAGTCCTTCCAGAGATTGTTTTTTTTCTATATTCTCCCTCCCAACTTTATCCATCAGTACTTGCATGTTTCTCTGCAGCTCCATCAGCATGGTTATGACCTTTATTTTGAATTCTTTTTCAGGAAGTTTGGTGAAGTCTATCTCCCTAGGCTCCTTCTCGGGGTTTGTCTGTGTGATTCTGATATGGATCAAGTTCTTCTGTCTTTTCATGGCAATAGAAGTAATCTTGGCAGTTGGCACTTGTGTCAGCTTGAAAAACAAAGTCCCTTCCCACTTGCTTGTCACCTTCCTCTCCTGCGAGAACAGCTACCCCTACCAGCTTGTGCTTGTACAGCTGCAAACTGACGGCACATCTATGTCTGGCCCAGGTGGTTCTGGAGGAGACTCCACGCAGTTGCTGTTGGTGTGGCCACTCTCAGGCTGCTCCCCTCTATGGCGGGGCCGCACTGGAGGGGTAATGTATTGTAGTCTGTTTATCGCTGTGAGGCGCCTCAGAGCGGCACTGCTTCCCAGCACATTAGGGCACCCGGTGTTCTCCAGGATTCCCAGCTGCTGGGCTGTGTGTGCCGGGACGCTTCCATCCAGCGGTGAGGACCCTGCCTCTTTAAGACTTTCAAATATCACTCACTTTTCTTTTGTCCCAGGGGCACCAGCTGCGGGGACCCACTCTCAGATTTTACTGTTCCATTTCCCTAATATCCAGCACACCACACACTGTGTGTCTGCGCTCCCGGTGCGGATGACTAGGGCTGGGTATTTAGCAGTCCTGGGCTCCCTCTCCCTCCCTGCTCCAACTCCATTCCTCCCACCAGGGAGCTTGGGTATTGGGGGCGCTCAGTTCCCGCTGGGACGCGGCTTGTATCTTACCCACTTCATCAGGTGCTGAGTTCTCACAGATGTAGATGTAGCCTGGCTGTTGTGCTGTATCTTCTGGTCTCTCTTTTAGGAATAGTTGTATTTGTATTTTCAAAAATATATATGGTTTTGGCGGGTGATTTCCACTGCTCTACTCACACCGCCATCTTGGCTCCTCCTCCCTCCATGGCTCCTCCTCCCTCCGATTTTTTTATGAATATATTCTTTTGTCTACTCTTTTTGTCAGCTTTTATGTGTTACTTTATATTAGATGTGTTTGGTGCGCTTCCTAATCTAGAGAATAATTGCTTTATGAGGAAGGCATCCTGTAATGCCCAGAAGTTCTGGACTCTTTCCTCTCTAGTGCCTGCTTCTCATTTGATGTAGAGTCCAGTTGCTGTTGGTGCATAATGGGCAGGTTCACCTTTCTGTCTGACTGTTATGAGTGGTTTATCTCAGTCTGTTGAGGCTGATAGTTTGATCCTATGTTGAGGCCTATGTGATCTGAGCAAGGTTTTCTGATGGCAACCATGTCAGCAGAGCCACCCTCTGTCTGCCTTGCAGCGATGATGGCACTGCTGGGTTAAGAGGGTGGGCAGAGCAGTTGCAGAGCAAGTTGCACAGTGGTATGTTGCAGGGTCTCCCAACAGCAGCAAGTCCTCAGTGTTACAGAGCATCCGGGAGCTTGGCAGTGGCACTAAGCTGTGCATTGTGTGGGCATGCAGTAGTGGTGGTGGATTGTATGGTGAGAGGTCACAGTAGCTTACAGAGGCAGTGCAATGTGTGCATTGTGGGTGCATCAAGGCACATGGGCAAGTGGTGGTAACGAGTGGTATCATGGGGAGTCCATGCTGGCCTCAGATACAGCTAGTAGTACTGCAGTGGCATGCAGCTGCTGCAGCAGTAAGTATTGCAGGTGCCCTCTTGGATCAGTGAAATGCACAGCACCTAGCTTAGCCCCCATGTGGAGGAAAGAGCTCTTGGAAGTGACTCTTTCAGGCACCTGCCCAGTTGGCCCGAAACAGGTTGTGAAAGCTGGGAGTGTCTCCCTCTGCCTGTCAGGCAGCAAAGTGTTACACTCTTGGGCTGATTGGGCTTGCGTGTTGGTGGTGCGCAGTGAAGCGCCTGGAGCTGAGCCACCACCAAGGAGGATTGAGCATTTGAGGCTCCCAAGAATGCCCTGCCTCTTGGGCCAAGGGAGGACTGGGGATGTATCATCCACCTGCCTTTTCTCCTGCAGGGATAGCTCCATCCAATCCTCACCCCTCTGTTTCCCCTCCCAGTACTGGCAAGTGTCCCAAACTGCTACCTTTGTGTTTGTTCTCAGGGGTCCAGTGGATTATTCATGTCCTTCACAGGTGGCTGGTGTCTCAGCTTCCCAGTGTTTCAACTGTCTCTGGTTTCTGTTCCTGGTAATCACCAAAACCCAGTGCAATGTGAACTTGTGTTCCCAGAGTAGATCTCTAGGGCCAGGTGTGCAGAATTCCTGGGCTCCTTTCCCCTTACTGCTTCTTTGCTCTTTATCCCAGCTATGGGCTGGGATCAGAGAAGGGCTTTGGTACTGCTTGATCAGTGCTGTGCCACTTTACCCTTTTCTGTGTCATCTTTTCTTCTTCCCCAGGTGTAGGTGGTCTGTTCTGCACTCTTCAGGTCGTTTTCAGGTTTAGTTGTATTTTCTTTAGTTTCTTCCTTCGTGTGTGTGTGGGAGAAGGTTTCCGTCTTGCCTTCCTACTCCATCACCTTCAGCCCCCTGCCTCCTAATTGTTGTTCTTCCTTCTGCCTTTGCTCCCTTATAATCTTTTTCTCATTATAGAAAACAAGGTGATCCTTTTAAAATGCAATTCAGGTCATGTCTCAGTTCTACCTAAAACCTTCCATTGATCCTCTCACTCATAGTAAAAGTTACAATACTATACTTAATCACCTGAAAGCTTTATATGACCCAGATTCCCTGCCTAACCTTACTTCATATAGATTTTCTTTGACTTCTGTTCTCTTCCTGAGTGGTGATTAAATTTTCACAAGTCTGCAGCTTGAGGACAAGGAGCTGTACACTTCTTGTGTATTTCTAGGTGATGATCTGTTGTACTGTACTGAGGTGTCATTTATTTTTACCCCCATAATGAGTTCTCTAATGTTATAATAACCAAGTATCTTAAAGACTACATCTTTAACATGCATGGCTACTAAAATTTTTCCTTTTTACATCCTTGCTGATTTGACTTTACTTGTAGGGACTCTAACTCCCAGAATGCCAAATGGCTCAGCCATTTCCCTTCTTTTCATGCCATATACATTCTCACTCCTGCCATTAAAAAATATATATATATATATTAGTTGCTCTCTCCAAGTAGCTGTATTAAGCTTGGAGGGCTGAGATAAGAACAATGCCTAATCAATTTGCTAGTTGATAAAGATCCTTGATAAACTTAACTGTGGCCAGATATTAGGGCAAAAGTATGAAGTATAAGTTTCTCTTCAGTTAGTTCTCTTTCATGGTGTAATTCCTAGGAGACACTGGAGTGACGCCCAGGTAAATTTTGTTCTTTGATTTAGTTATACCTGCTTTTTAATTAATGAAACATCTTCCTAGTTTCTATCAATCTTGTCTGTCAGTCTTTTTGGTGCTGGTGTGTTTTAATCTTTTTTTTCTGCCTGTTCTATAGTCTGGGTGTCATTATGTGTGTTTATCCAGGGAACTGCTTGGATGAGTTATTTCTTATGGTAAATTTCATTGTTCAGAATTTTGGCTTGGTCAAGACTTGTGCTTAGATAAACAGTGACTTTATAGAGGAAAGGTTCTTTATAAATATAAAAATATGGAAGTGGGATCACACAGTGATAATTTTAATGAAATTAGCAAAAATTCCACACTTAAGCAGGAATATATAGCATACATATAGGCTTGAGCCAGTTTGTATCTTTAGTTAGACCTGAGTTTGAACTCTGATTCCTTGAATTATTTACTGTGTGATTTGAAGAAAGTTATTTAATTTTACTTTAGCTTTGGTTCTTTTCATTTGTAAAAAGTTTTAAAATGCCTATCTTACATTTGCAATATGTTTCCAAATGCATAAAAATAAGATTGATGGATATATATGTGATATGCAAATATAGCAAAATGCCGTAAGCTGTAGGTGGTGAATATATGGGTTTTCACTGAGCAATTATTCAACTTTTCTGTATGTTGGAAAATTTTTCACCATGTTAGAAAAAATCTTGCAGGTTAACTAGAATTAGATGAGATACATGTTAGAGGTGCCTGGCATGTCGTAAGTGCTCAATAAATAGTGGTTGGTAAAAAGCACTTCATGGGAGAGACATGTTATAGTTTTGATAAAATAATAAAGCAGTTACAAAATGTTTAAAAATACTTCATTCCAGTTTTACTGATCTTCAGTCAAGAAAAACTGAATAAAAATCCCTAAAATGTTGTAGATGAGCTTGGATTTTCTTTTCTTCTTTTTTCTTTTTTCTTTTTCTTCCTTCCCTCCTCCCTTTCTACCCTCTTCCTCTTCTTTACTCAGTTTTATAAAGTATCTCCAGGGCTAAGAACCACACTGATGGGAGGAGGGCAAGTAATGAAGTAAAGGAGATAGAAGGGTTAGGAACTAACAAAATAGCCTTTGTGGTGTGTGTAAGAGGTCTCAAGCTCATCAGTACTTTTTGGAGTTATTTGTCTATTCATTCATTTTCTTTTACTCACTCAGTTTTTACGTCCATCATTTATAACCTCATATAGCTTTCTCATTGGTAAAATGAAGATAACAATACCTAGTGTTAGAGTTGTCATAAGGGTTGAATTTATTTAACTAATTAAAGTACTTAGCACTTAATGCTCAATAAATACTGCTTGTTCTGTTTTAATAATAAAAATAATACAACTGAGAATATTATAATAGTGAGCACACATTATTGAGCAGCTATTCCTGTGTCAGGTATTGGTTAGGCACTTGTAATATTGTAATAAATCTTACAGATGTGGTTTCTTCCATCAAAGAGCTTACAGTATCATGGGTGAGAAACTGGTTTCTAGAACAAGTTTCAGGGGAGCATTTTTAAATGCCAAGATAGAGATGAGAGTATATGTGTGACCCATGGAATCTCAGCCTAGAAACGAGTTCAAGAGAGCATTTTTAAATGCCAAGACAGAGAGGAGAGAATGGTGTAGCCCATGGAACCCGAGCCTAGATTTCCTTCTTATTTTAGCTTTGCCTTCATTCTGCAAGTGTCCAGAGGTACTTCAGTTTTACTGAATTTTGTTCGCAAGGTATCAAGGTCTCTCATTAAGAAAACAGATTGGGGCCTGTCTTCTTCTGGATTTTAAAGTGGGGGAGGGGGAGAGATATGAGGACAGTATACCATTTCCTGCCTTCTTCTTCCCCCTCCAACCTAGTCAACCCATATTGAGGTTTTTTCCTGATAAATTAGATTAATTTCAAATGATAGATTAGATAATTAACTCTTTAGTATAATCACTTTTTAAGCATTGAGAGCAAATATGTAGGTGAAGAGTTCTTTTTTTTGTGTACACAATATTGAACAAAAAACAAATTTAACTAGTATCTAACTTAATACTTGTTTATATTAAAGAAACTTTAAAAGAATTACGTAGAGTCCAGGAAGATGGAACAGTGACATGGTATCCTGATGCATAAATCTGGCAAAGCCTAGGTATTAAGTAAAGAGGAAAAAAACATAGTTACTGTGACACCAATCTGGAATTATATTTTATAAGTGCTTGTAATTATAAACAGGATTATTAATGCTGCTTTGTGTTGGTCCTCAGAATTTTGGAAATAGTTGGTTCATCTGCCTTTTTATTTAAGAGCTTCAAATCAAGTTCTGTCATAATATTTCTAGGTGTTTCAAAACTGATACTTACAAATAGATTCTGGGCCATTTTTATAGAAGACTTTTTTTAATTTAATGAAATGTTTCATTTTTCTTTTGTCTAAAATTAGTATAATGTTGTGCATTGAAATAATGGGGACCTGTCCTGAGATTACCACACTTGAGGGTTGATCAATCTGTACACAAATTTGTTTTTTTCTTATTACCTAAGCAAGATGAATATAGATAGCTGGTTTAATGCCTTGGTATATATTCTTCTAGACCATTTTATATGTATGTGTGTGTATGTATATATATATATATATATATATATACATACATATATATATGTAATTTTAATGTAACCATACTCTACATGCTCTTTTATAATCTTTTTTCACTTATAATGTTATCTTATATGTCTTGGCACATTTTTCAAGGGCTATATAATATCCTTTATGGAGTATGGATGTATCTATTTATTTAATGGAGCAAATAAAGGAAACAAGTATCTAATATTTCTGTTATTTGCACCTATATTCCATGTTGTGAGGAACATTCTTGAAGCTAAATCTTTGTATACACTTTAATTATTTCCTTGGGATTCTAGAAATTGAATTGTCAGGGTTTTAAAGACTTAATATATATTGTCAAATTACCTTTCAGAAAGGTCTAACCAGTTTATAGTTCCACCAGTGGTTTATGAAAATAGCTATTTTCCTATATATATACACTTAGTATTTGTTATCCTTTTAAAGTTTTAAATTATAAAGTGTAGTTTTTTTTTTATTCATTATTACTTACTTAACAGGTTCATTACTTAGTAAGTAATCTCTGCCTTTACTTGGCCCTCACAATTCCAATTTTCAGTGGCCACACAATAGCACAAGTATTCATGTTTACCTAACTCCCCCTATCCTGGACAACTACTTTGCTGTCAGTTTTTATTATTTATAATACCACAGTAAAAGCACTACCATTTATTGATAAGAGATAACTACCATTTATTGAACACTTACAATGAAACAAACTTTATATTATGTACTTTTTTCATTCTTTGTATTATTCCCTTATGACTGATGTCCAGGATTGGTAATATTGGATCATGGACATATATGGCACAGCCTTTCTTATGTCTTATGTTTTCTTTTTTATTTCTTTTTACCTTGAAACGTTTATTGGAAGCCTTAGAAGCACTGAGTACAAAGATGAATCGGACAGATTTCTTGGAGTCAGATATTAAACATATATGATAAAGGGGGGCATGATAAAGGTATTACTGGATTATAGTTTACTGATCTGTTGGTTGGTCAGTCTGTCGATCCATCCATCTATCTATCCATTGATACACATATGATTTTTCCTCTGAAGCATTGGAGAACTAGTTACAGATGTGATGCCCTTTTACCCTCAAATATTTTAGTATAAGACAAGGACATGTTCTTAACCACAGTACAATAACTAAATACAGGGAGCTTAACATGAGTATAATACTATTAGTTAATCTATTATCCATGGTAACGTTTTACCAGTTGTCCAAATAATGTGCTTTATGGCAATTGTCCCCCTCGATCCAGGATCTAATTGAAGATCATGCATTGCCTTTAGGTGTGTTATCTCTTTTGTCTCCTTTAACCTGGAACTGTTCCTCAGGGCTTCTTTCTTTCATAACGTTGATATTTTTGAAGAATAAAGGTTGTTTATTTTATAGAATATCCTTCATTTTGGGTTTGTTTGAAGTTTCCTCTTGTTCAAAGTTAGATCATGCATTTTTGTCAGGAATGTCATGTAAATGATGTTGTGTTTTTTGTTCAGTGTATCATATTACGAGGCATGTGGTGTCTGTTTTTCCCAATACTGCTGAGGTTAAATTTGATTACTTGTTTAAGGTGGGGTCTGCCAAGTGCTTCCACTATGAAGTGACCAGTTTTTGCTTTTGTAATTAATAAGTAATCTGTGGAGAGATATTTTAAAACTGTAAATATCCTGTCCTCATCCAAATTTGACTCACTAGTTTTATCATCCATTGATGATTTTCTAACTTCATCATTTCGTATATGTATTAGTTGGCTTTTCACTGTAAAACCTCTCCTTTATTTATTTGTTTGTTTATATCAGTATGAGCTCATAGATTCTTATTTTGTTGAATAGGTTATATTCTGTTACTATTATTATTTATTTTCATGCCCAAATTTTCCCGTATTTGTGCAGTGGGAGCTCCTTCAAGCTCGCTCCTGTTTGCTTTTGTTATGTTCTCATCATTCTTTGAGCAGTTCAACACTTTTTGACGTAACAGGGTGATCCAGGCTCATTTTGTACTTTCCTTGCCCCAGTGCTGGAATCAGTCATTTCTCCATTTATCCCTGTTAGTTTAGAAATCAAGATATGAGCTTGGTATATATATTTTTAAGCATCCTCAAGGTGATTTAGCTGGTCTGTCTGGAACCCACTGTAATAGAGGCTTCTTGTATATAGGAATTCCATCCAAATATTTGCTAAATGAACCAGACTGAGGAGTAGTTCAAATAGTCCATGGAGATGAAGAAACATAGAGTCACAGTATTTGGAAGAGCCCAACTCATTCAGAGGAGTTCCAGTTCAATGTGGCTTCAAGCAGAGAAGAGGCTAGAGAATGAGGCAGGGACCACTTCATTGAGGACTTTATTTGCCATTCAAAGGAACTTAGCCATATAGATGAGGAGCCATCATAAAGAGTTTAGACTGGTTAGGGAAATGATGGATTTTGACAGATTTACACTTTAAGATCATTCTGCTGTCACCAGTGGAAGGCAGTGCATAGTATAGATTAGATGAATGTTTACAACTGATTTCCAACACAGTTGGAATTTTTCTTCTTAGAGGGCTTAAACTTTTCTCTTTGAAGCCAGTGTTGCAGCTGCTGTATACTAACACCTCAAAGGTATAATTGGCAGTAGTTTAAAAGAGAAAAAGAAAGAGCAAGACCACCCAGTACATTAAAGCTTGAGACATTGACTTACCTGTTTGTTGAATGGCTTCAACTCTTCCTTTTAGTAGTAGTTTTTCAATCAGGACTAGAAACTGAATGTCAGTATTTTCTGTTGAAAAATAGCACAAGCAAAATTATATAAAACAAAACAATACTGTCTTTTTAATGAAAAATCTCCATAAATATTAATACTGTTAAATTTTATCTTTGGTAGTAGCATCAATAATAGGATTGATATAGACACTATAGGATTCATACAGTGCAGATGCCCTACTTGGTTTGTGAAGTAACCAAAATATGAAATATTAACAATCGTTTTCTAAAATAATAGCAGACTGCATCATCAGCTTGAAGTTTACTGTTACCATAAAAAGTTTTATTTCTGTACTATTTACAGCCCGTATCCCAACCAGTTAGAGTTGAACAACAAGCAACTTTTCTAAAACCGGATTTAGTTCGCAGGTAAGTGAGTATCTTCAGGTCAATACCATGAAAATGATGTTTAAGTATTTGCATTCAATAGGTGATCACTGTATCTTGACTAAAGAAGCTTCTGTGTTCTTATATTTATATGTATGTTCAATAAAAATGGTAGGTTATTTTTTTACTTTTTTATGTTAATAGGGATCATTTAGATTATTATGGACCATGTTCTTGCTTTCATTATTATAATATTATTTTACTAAGAAAAGCTTATAAAGGTTGAAAAAGGAAATAAATAATTTAGAGTAAAATTCCATATAATCTAAACAAATAAATTATAACCAGATGCATAATTGTGTTATTATTTGGTAGTTGTAAACTGATATATTTCTCTGTGTCATTCAGACTGGGTTATTTTCTGTTCTGTCTTCAAGTTTACTGATTCTTTCCTTTGTCCTAATCATTCTGCCCTTGTGCCCATTCAGTGAGTTTATTTCAATGATTGTACTTTTTTCCGGTTTTATTGAGAAATAACTGATATATGTCAATGTGTAAGTTTAAGGTGCACAGCATGATGGTTTGATTTACATAATTGTGAAATGATTATAATAGGTTAAGCTAGCATCCATCTTCTCATATAGATACAATAAAAAGAAAAGAGAAACAAAGAAAAAAGATTTTCTCCCTATGGTAAAAACTAATAGGATTTCCTCTAAACAAATTTCCTATATAGCAGTGTTAGCTATGGTATACATTACATTCCTAGTACTTATTTATCTATCTTATAACTGGAGGTTTGTACCTTTTGACCACTTTCTTCCACTTGCCACCCCCCCCCCACTGCCTCTACTAACCACAAATCTGATCTCATTTTCTCTGTTCAGTTGTTTTTTGTTTTAGATTCCATATATAAATGAGGTCATATATTATTTGTCTTTATCTGACTTATTTCACTTAATAACATGTCACAAATGGTAAGGTTTCCTAGTTGTTTTTAAATAGGTGAATAATATTCCATCATATATATATATATCACAACTTCTTTATGCATTCATCCCTTGATGGACACTAAGGTTGTTTCTGTGTCTTGACTGTTATAAATAATGCCGCTGTGAACACGGGGGTGCAGATATCTTTTCAAGTTAGTGTATTTGTTTCCTTTGGATACATTCCTAGAAATAGAATATCTGGATTATATGGTAGTTCTACTTTTAACTTTTTGAGGATCCTCCATACTGTTTTCAGTAGTGGCTCTACCAATTTCCAGTCCCACTAAAAGTGCACAAGAGTTCCTTTTCTCCATGTCTATGCCAGCATTAGTTATCTTTTTGATGATAGCCATTTTAATAGGCATGATATGATTTCTCATTGTGGTTTTAATTTTCATTTCCCTAATGATTCTGGGCATCTTTTCATGTACCTTTTGGCTTTTTTATATCTTCTTTGGAGAAATACCTATTCAGGGTCCTTTGACCATTTTTAAATTGTGTTATTTACTTCTTTGATGTGGAGTTCTATAAGTTCTTTATTCATTGTGGATATTCAACTATTAGATATATGGTTTACATTTTTTCCCCCATTCTTTAGGTTCTTTCACTTTGTTGATGGTTTGTTTTAATGTGCAGAAGCTTTTTAGTTTGATGTAGTCCCACTTGTTTATTTTTGTTTTTGCTGATTCTGCTTTAGGTGTTTCATCCAAAAAATCATTACCAAGACCCATGTCTAGAAGCTTTATTCCTGTGTTTTCTTCTAAGAGTTTCATGGTTTCAGGTCTTACATCTAAGTCTTTAATACATTTTCAGTTACTTATTGAGAGTGGTATAAGATATGGGTCCAGTTTTATTCTTTTACATGTGAGTATCCAGTTACTCCTGCACCATTTATTGAAAAGACTGTCTTTTCTCCAGTGAATATTCTTAGCTCCCTTATCAAATATTAGTTGACTATATGGTTTATTTCTGGCTCTTGATTATGTTCCATTGGTCTATGTCTATTTTATGCCAGTACTGTATTGTTTTGATGACTATAGCTTTATAGTATAGCTTGAAATCAGAAAATATGATGCCTCCTTATTTGTTCTTCTTTCTCAGGATTTCCTTGGTTATCTGGGATCTTCTGTGGCTCCATGTAAATTTTAGGAGTATTTTTTTCTACTTCTATAAAAATGCCTTTGGAATCTTGATAGGGATTGCATTGAATTTATATATGGCTTTTGCTAATAGTGACTTTTTTATTATTTGTATGCTGTTGGAAATGAGATCTATTTTTTTCAGAAAATTCATTGTTATTGTATAGAAATGCTACTGATTTTTGTACATTAGTTTGTATCCTGCACATTTACTGAATTCATGGATTGGATCTAACAGTTTTTTATTGAGTCTTTAGGATTTTTTGTATATAAAATTATATTATCTGTACATAAAGACAGTTTTACTTCTTCCTTTTCAATTCTGATGCCTATTACTTCTTTTTCTTGCCTGATTGCTCTAGCAAGGACTTCTAGTACTATGTTGAGAAAAAGTGATGAGAATGGGCACTCTTGTCTTGTTCCTGATCTTAGAGGAAAAGCTTTCAACCTTTCACCATTCAGTATGTTAGTTGTCGGCTTGACATATATGGCCTTTATTATGTTGAGATATGTTTCTTTTATGCCTGATTTGTTCAATTTTTACCATGAATGGATGCTGAATTTTGTTGAATGCTTTTTCTGCCTATGTTGAACCATCCTCCTGCATCCCAGGGATAAATCCTACTTGACTGTGGTGTCTAAACCTTAATTTGCTGCTGAATTCAGTTTGCTAATATCAAGAATTTTTGCATCTACATTTATCAGGGATATTGGTCTGTAGTTTTCTAGTAGTGCCTTTTTATGGTTTTGTAATCAGGATAATGCTGGCCTGGTAAAATGAGTTTGGCACTGTTCCATCTGCTTCAGTTTTTGGAAGAGGTTGAGATGGATTGGTGTTTATTCTTCAGTAAATGTTTAGTAAAATTCACCAGTGAAGCCATCTATTCCTGGGTTCTTCTTCGTTGGGGAGTTTTTTATTGCTGATTCAATATTTTAGTAATTGCTCTATTCAGATTTCTGTTTCTTCCTGATTTACTCTTGGGAAGTTGTATGTTTCTAAAAATTTTTCCATTTCTTCTCGGTTGTCCTATTTGGTGGTGTACAGTTGTTCATAGTAGGCTCTTATGATGTTTGAGTTTCTATGGTATCAGTTGTAATGTCTCCTTTTTCATCAATAATCTTGTTGATTTGGGTCCTTTCTTTTTCTTGGTTAGGTTAGCTAAGGATTGGTCAGTTTTATCTTGTCAAAGAACCAACTCTTACTTTGGTTAATATATTTTCTATTGTTTTTCTGTTATTTATGCTCTCATCTTCATTTCCTTTCTTCTGCTAACTTTGGACTCATTTTGTTCTTTTTCTATTTTCTTAAGGTATAGATTAGGTTGTTTGAGATCTTTCTTCCATCTTAATAGGCATTTATTGCTATGAACTTCCTTCTTACAACTGCTTTTACTACATCCCACAAGGTCTAGTATGTTGTTTCCATTTTCCTTTGTCTTAAACATTTTTATTAACCTTATAATTTCTTTGATCCCTTGGTTGTTCAGAAGAGTGTTGTTTAATTTTCATGCACTTATGAATTTTTCAGTTTTCCTTTTGTTGATTTCTAGCTTCATGCCATTGTGGTCAGAGAAGATACTAGGCATAACTTCAGTCTTCTTGAATTGGCTGAGTTATTTTGTGGCCTAAGGTGCACTATCCTCAAAAATGTTCCATTTGCACTTGAAAAGAATGTGTATTCTGCTATTGTTGAATAGAATGTTCTGTATAGTCTTAGGTCCATTTGGTCTACAATGTTGTTCAAATCCACTATTTCCTTTCTGATTCTCTGTCTGGATGATCTGTCCATTGTTGAAAGTAGAGAAATAAAGTCCCCAACTACTGTATTTCTGTTAATTTATCCTTTTACCTCTATTACTTTTGCTATATTACTTTTAGGTATTTCAATGATAGGCATATAAACATTTATAATTTATTATGTCTTCTTGGAGAATTGACCCCTTTATCATTAATAATGTGTTTGTCACTTTTTACCATTTTTGGTTTAAAGCCTATTTTGTCTGTTATAAGTATCGCTACCCCTACTTGTTTTGTTTTGTTTTTAGGTTAACATTTGCTTGAATGGTCTTTTTCCATTCCTTCACTCCCAGTATGTATGTGTCCTTAAGGATGTAGTGGGTATCTTGTTCGTTTTTTTGTATCATTAACCTACAATTACATGAAGAACATTATGTTTACTAGGCTCCCGCTTCACCAAGTCACCTTCAACATACCCCTTCACAGTCATTGTCCATCAGCATAGTAAGATGCTGAAAAATCACTACTTGTCTTCTCTGTGTTTAAAAGCCCTCCCTCTTTCCCCCACAAACTATACATGCTAATCATAATGGCCACTTTCTTTTTCCCCACCCTTGTCCGGCCCTTCCCACCCATCCTCCCCAGTCCCTTTCCCTTCGGTAACTATTAGTCCATTCTTGGGATCTGTGATAATGCTGCTGTTTTGTTCCTTCAGTTTCCCTTTGTTCTTATACTCCACATATGAGTGAAATCATTTTGTACTTGTCTTTCTCCACCTGGCTTATTTCACTGAGCATAATACCCTCTTCTCCATCTATGTTGTTGCAAATGGTACGATCTTTTTTTTTTCTTATGCCCGAGTAATATTCCATTGTGTATATGAACCACATCTTCTTTATCCAATCATCTACTGATGGACACTTAGGTTGCTTCCATTTCTTGGCTATTGTAAATAGAGCTGCGATAAACATAGGGGTGCATCTGTCTTTTTCAAACTGGAGTGCTGCATTCTTGGGGTAAATTCCTAGAAGTGGAATTCCTGGATCAAATGGTATTTCTATTTTGAGCATTTTGAGGAACCACAATACACCTTTCCACAATGGTTGAACTAATTTACATTCCCACCAGCAGTGTAGGAGGGTTCCCCTTTCTCCACAACCTCGCAATCATTTGTTGTTGTTTGTCTTTTGGATGGTAGCCATCCTTGCTGGTGTGAGGTGATATCTCATTGTGGTTTTAATTTGCATTTCTCTGATGACAAGCGATGTGGAGCATCTTTTCATGTGTCTGATAGCCATCTGAATTTCTTCTTTAGAGAACTGTCTATTCAGCTCCTCTGCCCATTTTATAATTGGATTATTTGCTTTTTGTTTCTTGAGGTGTGTCAGCTCTTTATATATCTTGGATGTCACCCTTTATCGGCTCTGTCATTTATGAATATATTCTCATACTGTACGATGCATTTTTGTTCTATTGATGGTGTCCTTTGCTGTACAGAAGATTTTCAGCTTGATATAGTCCCACTTGTTCATTTTTGCTTTTGTTTTCCTTGCCCGGGGAGATATGTTCATGAAGAAGTCACTAATGTTTATGTCCAAGAGATTTTTGCCTGTGTTTTTTTCTAAGAGTTTTATGGTTTCATGACTTACATTCAAGTCTTTGATCGACTTAGAATTTACTTTTCTGTATGGGGTTAGACAGTGATCCAGTTTCATTCTCTTACATGTAGCTGTCCAGTTTTGCCAGCACCATCTGTTAAAGAGACTGTCATTTTCCCATTGTATGTCCATGGCCCCTTTATCGAATATTAGTTGACCATATATGTTTGGGTTAATGTTTGGAGTCTCTATTCTGTTCCATTGGTCTGTGGCTCTGTTCTTGTACCAGTACCAAATTGTATTGATTACTATGGCTTTGTAGTAGAGCTTGAAGTTGGAGAGTGAGATTCCCCCCCACTTTATTCTTCCTTCTCAGGATTGCTTTAGCTATTTGGGGTCTTTGATGTTTCCATATGAGTTTTTGAACTATTTGTTCCAGTTCACTGAAGAATGCTGTTGGTAGTTTGATAGGGATTACATCGAATCTGTGTATTGCTTTGGGCAGGATGGCCATTTTGATGATATTAATTCTTCCTAGCCAGGAACATGGGATGACTTTCCATTTGTGAGTGACCTCTTTAATTTTTCTTAAGAGTGACTTACAGTTTTCAAGGTATAGGTCTTTCACTTCTGTGGTTAGGTTTATTCCTAGGTATTTTATTCTTTTTGTTGCTATTGTGAATGGAATTGTCTTCCTGATTTCTCTTTCTGTTAGTTTATTGTTAGTGTATAGGAAAGCCACAGATTTCTGTGTATTAATTTTGTATCCTGCAACTTTGCTGAATTCCAATATTAGCTCTACTAGGTTCAGAGTGGAGTCTTTAGGGTTTTTTATGTACAATATCATGTCATCTGCAAATAGTGACAGTTTGACTTCTTCTTTACCAATCTGCATTCCCTGTATTTCTTTGTTTTGTCTAATTGCCGGGGCTAGGACCTCCAGCACTATGTTAAATAACAGTGGGGAGAGTGGGCATCCCTGTCTTGTTCCCGATCATAGAGGAAAAGCTTTCAGCCTCTCGCTGTTCAGTATGATGTTGGCTGCTGGATTATCATATATGGCCTTTATTATGTTGTGGTACTTGCGCTCTATACCCATTTTGTTGAGAGTTTTTATCATTAATGTATGTTGAATTTTGTCGAGTGCTTTTTCAGCATCTATGGAGATGATCATGTGGTTTTTGTCTTTCTTTTTGTTTATGTGGTGGATGATGTTGATGGATTTTTGAATGTTGTACCATCGTTGCATCCCTGGGATGAATCCCACTTGGTCATGGAGTATGATCCTTTTGATGTATTTTTGAATTCGGTTTGCTAATATTTTGTTAGTATTTTTGCATCTACGTTCATCAGGGATATTGGTCTGTAGTTTTTTTTTTTTGGTGGGGTCTTTGCCTGGTTTTGGTATTAGTGTGATGTTGGCTTCATAGAATGAGTTTGGGAGTATTCCCTCCTCTTCTATTTTTTGGAAAACTTTAAGGAGAATGGGTATTATGTCTTCTCTGTATGTCTGATAAAATTCCAAAGTAAATGCATCTGGCCCAGGGGTTTTGTTCTCGGGTAGTTTTTGATTACTGCTTCAATTTCGTTTCTGGTAATTGGTCTGTTTAGATTTTCTCTTTCTTTCTGGGTCAATCTTGGAAGGTTGTATTTTTCTAGGAAGTTGTCCATTTCTCCTAGGTTTTTCATAGTATTCTTTAATAATTCCTTGTATTTCTGTAGGGTATGTCATGATTTTTCCTTTCTCCTTTCTGATTCTGTTGATGTGTGTCGACTCTCTTTTTCTATTAATAAGTCTGCCTAGAGGCTTATCTATTTTGTTTATTTTCTCGAAGAACCAGCTCTTGGTTTCATTGATTTTTTTCTATTGTTTTATTCTTCTCAATTTTATTTATTTCTTCTCTGATCTTTATTATGTCCCTTCTTCTGCTGACCTTAGGCCTTATTTGTTCTTTTTTTTTCCAATTTTGATAATTGTGACATTAGACTATTCATTTGGGATTGTTCTTCCTTCTTTATATATGCCTGGATTGCCCTATACTTTCCTCTTAAGAATGCTTTTGCTGTGTCTCACAGAAGTTGGGGCTTTGTGGTGTTGTTGTCATTTGTTTGTATATATTGCTGGATCTCCATTTTAATTTGGTCATTGATCCATTGATTATTTAGGAGCATGTTGATAAGCCTCCATGTGTTTGTGAGCCTTTTTGCTTTCTTTGTACAATTTATTTGTAGTTTTATACCTTTGTGGTCTGAAAAGTTGGTTGGTTGGATTTCAATCTTTTGGAATTTACTGAGGCTCTTTTTGTGGCCTAGTATGTGGTCTATTCTGGAGAATGTTCCATGTGCACTTGAGAAGAATGTGTATCCTGTTGCTTTTGGATGTAGAGTTCTACAGATATCTATTAGGTCCATCTGTTCTAGTGTGTTGTTCAGTGTCTCTGTGTCTTTACTTATTTTCTGTCTGGTGGATCTGACCTTTGTAGTGAGTGGTGTGTTAACGTCTCCCAAAATGAATGCATTGCGTTCTATTTCCTCCTTTAATTCTGTTAGTATTCGTTTCACATATATTGGTGCTCCTGTATTGGGTGCATATATGTTTATAATGGTTATATCCTCTTGTGGGAGTGAGCCCTTTATCATTATCTAATGTCCTTCTTTATCTCTTGTTACTTTCTTTGTTTTGAAGTCTATTTTGTGTCATACTAGTATTACAACACCTGCTTTTTTCTCCCTCTTGTTTGCATGAAGTATCTTTTTCCATCCCTTGACTTTTAATCTGTGCATGTTTTTGGGTTTGAGGTGAGTCTCTTATAAGCAGCATATAGATGGGTCTTGCTTTTTTATCCATTCTATTACTCTGTGTCTTTTGATGTGTACATTCAGTCCATTTACATTTAGGGTGATTATTGAAAGATATGTACTTATTGCCATTGCAGGCTTTAGATTCGTGGTCACCAAAGGTTCATGGTTAGCTTCTTTACTACCTTGCTGTGTAACTTAACTCACTTATTGAGCTATTATAAACGCAGTCTGATGATTATTTCTCCCCTTTTTATTCCTCCTCCTCTATTCTTCATATGTTTGGTATTTTTTTCTGTGCTCTTTTTAGGAGTGCTCCCATCTAGAGAAGTCCCTGTAAGATACCCTGTAGAAGTGGTTTGTGGGAGGCAAATTCCCTCAACTTTTGCTTGTCAGGGAATTGTTTAATCCTTCCTTCATATTTAAATGACAATCATGCTGGATACAGTATCCTTGGTTCAAGGCCTTTCTGTTTCATTGCATTAAATATATCATGCCATTCTCTTCTGGCCAGTAAGGTTTCTGTTGAGACGTCTGATGATAGCCTGATGGGTTTTCCTTTGTAGGTGATCTTTTTTCTCTCTCTGGCTGCCTTTAGTACTCTGTCCTTGCTCTTGATCTTTACCATTTTGATTATTATGTGTCTTGGTGTTGTCCTCTTTGGGTCCTGTCTCTCCAGAGTTCTGTGTGCCTCCGTAGTCTGAGGAACTATTTCCTCCCCCAGTTTGGGGATGTTCTCAGCAATTATTTCTTCAAAGATACTTTCTGTCCCTTTTTCTCTCTCTTCTTCTGCTGGTACCCTTATAATGCAGATATTGTTCCTTTTGTATTGGTCACACAGTTGTCTTAATATTGTTTCATTCCTGGGAGATCCTTTTATCTCTCTCTGCATCTGCTTCTATGCGTTCCTGTTCTCTGCTTTCTATTCCATCAATGGCCTCTTACATCTCATCCATTCTGCTTATAAATCCTTCCATCGATTGTTTCACTTCTGTAATCTCCCTCCAGAAGTCATCCATTAGCTCTTGTATATTTCTCTGAAGCTCCTTCAGCATGTTTATGATTTTTATTTTGAATTCTTTTTCAGGAAGACTGGTTAGGTCTATCTGCTTCTCAGGTGTTGACTCTGTAATTTTGGTCTGTCTCAGATTCTGCCTTTTCATGGCAATAGAGATAGTTTGTGGAGCTGGGGCGAGTGATGGCTGGGAGAACGTCCCTTCTTGTTGATTTGTGGCCTTCCTCTCTGGGAGAACCGCGACCTCGAGTGGCTTGTGCTGGGCAGTTGCGCGCAGATGGGGCCTCTGATTCTTGCCTGGCCACTATGGAGTTTAGCTCTGCAGTTGCTGTGTGGGTTGTTTGCCTTGGGCTGCTGCTCTGATATGGCAGAGCTTCGTTGGTGGGGAGACACGGCCGGGAGGCTGTTTATCTCCATGAGGGGCCTCTGAGCCACCCTCCTGCACAGGGTGTTAGGGTGCTCAGAGTTCCCCGGGATTCCCAGCTGCTCGTCTAAGTGTCCTGGGATGGTTCCATCCAGCTCTGGGTTCCCTGTCCCTTTAAGACTTTCAGAAAGCACTCGCTTTTCTTTTCCCCAGGCCGCTGGCTGCAGGGACCTGCTCTCAGGTCTTACTGTCCTGTTTCCCTAGTTTCCAGCACCCCATGCATGCACTGTGTCTGCGTTCCGGTGCCGCTGGCTAGGTCTTGGTTTTTACCAGTCCTGGGCTCCCTCTCCCTCCCTGCTCTGACTCCTCTCCTCCCGCTGGGAGCTGGGGTGCGGGGACGCTTGGATCCCACCTGGCCTGGCTTGTATCTTACCCCCTTCGCAAGGCGCTGGGTTCTCGCAGGTGTGGATGTAGTCTGGCTGTTGTTCTGTGTCTTCTGGTCTCTCTTTTAGGGAGAGTTGTATTTGTTGTATTTTCAAAAATATATGTCGTTTTGGGAGATTTCCGCTGCTCTACTCACGCCTCCATCTTGTCTCTGCCCTTGTATCTTGTTCTTTTATCCGCTCAGCTATTCTTTGTCTTTTAATTGGAAAATATAATCCATTCATATTTAAAGCAATTATTGATAAGTAAGGACTTATTACTCTTTTGTATATTGTTCTGTGGTTGTTTTATAGATCTGTTGTTCTTTGTTTCTTATCCCGTCGTTTTTCATGTTTTTTATGTCTTTTGGTATCAGTACAGTTTGACTTTTTTTGTTATGTTCTTCTGTGATAAGAGGATTTTTCCCTTTGGGTTTACATGAAGCTTGCATAAAATATCTTAGACTACCCTTTTTTTAAACTCATAATAAATTAAGTTCAAAAAGAATAGTAAACTTTACAGTTTTACTTCTCCTCCACCTCACATTTAGGGTATTGCTGTCAAAATTTAATTTTTTTTAATATTGTGTAATAACAGATTATTGTATTGTCATTATTTTTGCTATGTATTTTTTAACCGTAAACTAGAGTTGTAAATGAATTATGTACCACTATTACTATATTGCAGAATCTAACTATGGGTATATATTTACCATTACAAGTGAGATTTACACTACCTCTTTATGTTTTATGTTTATGTTAATTAGCATTCCTTTATTTCCACACAAAGAATTCCCCTTGGCATTTCTTGTATGACATGTTTGGTGGTAATGAATTCCCTCAGGTTTTTTTTATTCAGCATAGTCTTTATCCTTTCTTTGTTTCTGAAGCTCAGCTTTGCCAGGTACAGAATTCTTGGTTCACATTTACTTTCTTTCAGTATTTTGAATATATCATCCCCTTCTTTCCTGTCCTGAAAAATTTCTGTTGAGAAATCCACCTGTAGTCTTATGGGAATTCCCTTGTATATGACCTCTCTTTTCTTTTGCTGCTCTTAAAATTGTTTATCTTTGACTTTTGACAATTTCATTATAATATGTCTTGGTGTAGACCTATTCAGGTTCAACCTATTTGGGGTCTTTTGGACCTCCTGGATCTGCCTGTCCATTTCTCTCTCCACATTCGGGAATTTTTAAGCCATTATTGTTGTAGATATACTTTCTGTCTCTTTCTCTTTCTCTTCTCCTTCTGAAATTCCCATTATGCAAATATTGTTCCTTTTTACTGTGGTCCATAAATCCTATAAGCTTTCTTCACTTTTTTTCATTCTTTCTTCTTTTTGCTCCTTTGGGTAGTTTCCTATTCTTTTATCTTCCAAGTAGCTGTTTTTTTCTTCTGTATGGTTGATTTTTCTTTTAAAGCTCTCTATTGAATTTTTCAGTTCTTGTATTTGTCAACTGTGTGATTTCTCTTTGTTGTCTTTTTTTTAAATAGTTGCTGTTTTCTTGTCAAAGTTTTCAATTTGTTCATGGATTATTTTCCTAGTTTCATTTAGTTGTCTGTGTTTTCTTATAGTTCACTGAACTTCCTTAAGAGGATTATTCTATATTCTTTGTCTGACAGTACATAGATCTCCATTTTTGGTGTGTCAGTTATAGGAGCTTTATTAATTTCATTTGGTGGTGTCATATTTACCTGATATTTTGTAATCCTTGATTCCCTATGTTGGTATCCACACATCTGAGTAATCAAGCTCCTTCCAGACTTTACAAGTGAACTTTGACAGAGTCAGTTTTTCATCAGTGTGTTCAGTTTGGGTTTCTGGGTATGTCTGCTAGTAATGTCCTTGGGCAGGTAGTGCTTGGTATTATGGTGTACTTTTGGGTGAGTCACCTGTTTCAGTTCTGAGGATGGGGATGTGGGCCTTTGTCAGTGGCTGAGAACAGTTGGATAAGACTGCTGGCTTGGTTCCCTACCCAAATGAGGCTATAGGATGGGCTTCACGCTTGCCTGGATTCTCTGGTGATGCTTCCTAAATGGTTGAGACTGGGTAATATATTCAGTAATAGGGTAATATATTCAGTAATAGTTATGAATTAATGTCCATTGCCTGGTAGGGCAGCAGGATGGGACCCAGGACATATACAGCTCATAGTTTAGAGACCTAAATCAGGCCAGAGTTTGCACTGAATTCCCTGGGCCAAATTAGGCCATCAATTTTGTTCTGCAGATTGGGGAAGACCTGGGCTGTGCTCTCTTTTGAAGTGCCACTGTATGCAGGGCTGTTGAGTGAGCTATGTACCTTCCTGTGTGCTCTGGTTAGGTTCCCTGGTTCAATAGGCTGAAGGCTGTATTCAGTGATGAGTAGTGATATGTGAATTAGATTCTCTGCCTGGGCGCAACAGGAGAAACAGCCTTAACTCAAGATGGCCTACACCCCAAGTTCCCTGGCCAAACAGACCCACTGCCTTCATCCTGAAAAGTTTTGGTTCTTCCTGCCTACCTCTTGGCTTGAGTGCCACACAGCTTCCACAAGTTGTTGCCAACCCTTCTGTTCAGATAGGTCCTAAAGACACACTACGCAGTGGGTTGTGCAATGTCTCAGGTTCCTTACCTGGGTGAGAGTGTGAATGACCATTCCAAGTTACTTTCAATTTCTCAAACAGCTTCTCTCTTTGGGAGAGGCCCAAGGCTACCCTCAACCTTGGCTGTGAATTAACCCCCCTTCCTGTGGGTAGCCCAGGAACACTTCATGCCTGGTACTGGCTTTGCTTTAGGGTCAATCAGCTTTGCCCCCCTGCCTCTTGGCTTGAGCACTTCTGGGCCACACTGCTTCAAGGAGTTGTCACCCTTCTGGTGAGATGGGGCCAAAAGACACTCTCCACAGCAAGTGGGGCTGTGATTCATCTCCCTGCCTTGGTGTGGGCAAATTGGGCTCTAGAGCTGACAAAACTCCTCATCTGATGATCCAAATCAGGCAGATATATACCCTGCCAAGTTCCCTGGTTAGACTGAGCCCCCAGCTTGGTTCTGGGTTCTGTAGGTGAGCAGATCCCCTGGTTGGCATTACTATTTGGGCACTTCAGGTATAAAGTTGATCTGCCAAGACCCCGTGCTGGTTGTTCCAAGTCCCTCCCCACTTTCTCCATCACAGTCAGATTCATAGTGGTTGAGCCCTATAGATTCCCCTTCAATCCTTGTGGTATGAGATCAGATTAGGGGCTCCTGCAAAATGACCCACATACTGGCTGGGGGTCACTGGTTGTCCCCTGGGTTCTCTTTTCCCACCATAGGAATTGGAGACATTTCTAAGTGGTACTGCACTGGCCTGGGGTGGGGCAATGCAGTCAGCATGTAGCTGTTTCTCTTACCCTTCTGATGGTATCTTTCTTGGTCTCTGTGGTGAAAGAGGTACTTCAGCCTCACCTTTGTGTTCTAGGATTCTCTCAGTAGTGTATTGTTCTTGAATGGGTGGTGTTCTTGTGTGAGTGAGTGAAGTTCAGAATGACCTATGTTGCCATCTTGGTGATGTCACTCCTTATGATTATACTTTCATTTTATAATTTCCATTTGTTTCTTTTTTAATATCTACTATTTTCTATGAACTTCTCTGTTGTTTCATTTGTTTTAAGAGTATTTGTAATTGCTTATTGAAGCATTTTGATGATAGCTGCTTTAAAATCCTTGTCAGATAATTCCAATATTTGATTCATCTTAGTGTTGGCATCTGTTGATTGTTGTTTCAAATTCATGTTGTAATTTTCCTGATTTTTGATATTGCAAGGAATTCTCATTTGTCTCTTGGATATTTTGGATATTATGTTAGGAGACTCTGGATCCTATTTAAATACTCTATTTTAGCAGGCTGTCACCCTGTTTTGGTGTGTAGGTCCTGTTCTACTTTTGTAGGCTGTGGTTCTAATGAAGATTTAGTTTCCAGAGTCCTTTTGGTCTGCTTGGTTCACCTAATACCACTGGGCCCTACCACTGGACTGAGGGGTTTTAGAAAGCATGTCCATAGGTCTGCTTCTCAGGCCAGTTCTCCACGCTACATGCTATTGGTGGAATTCCCACCAGCATCACTAGGGGAGGAAAGGGCCTATCTGAACCACTTTTTGCTGCTGGGTAGGGAAACCCAGGGGTCTGCCTTTGCCTTTGGGCTGGGAGTCAGGTATGCCTTCTGTCAGTGGGTGGGTAATTGGGAAATGCCAACCTGCTAATATTTTTCAAGTCCTGGGAGTCCCTAGCCAGTCTACCTTTATCTTTTCACCCTCCATTACCCTACTATGTGTACTATATTGTTTATAGGTTATTTATGTGTACTTAGCAGGGAGAAACAGGGAGAGTTGAGTTTCTGCCATCTTGCCCCAAACCCTAAATTAGTATTTTAATGTAACTTTGCAATGTGAATGGTATAGCCCCATTGACCAGGATTATGTCCCTTTTATCTTCTAAAGATGTTATTTCTTACTGCTGTTTCTATGCATATTAAAAACTAGGAGCCAATATTAATGTGTCTTCTACCACTTTTATTTATGCAAATTCTTCTTCACATGCACATAGGAAAAATTTCAGGTGTTATTCTTATCTCTTCTTCTATATGTTTATACAGATACCTCATGAGTAGCTTTTAGAAGAAAGCACTTTACCTATGAACTAATTTAAAAGATATCTGTTTGGTGTTTATAGATCTTTTCATTTAAAGTTTCAAATGTGTTCATTGGAATTTTGGTATTTATTTAAATATCTCAAACTTATTAAAGAAAAAGCTGAAAAATGCCTTTGCCATAGATAAACTGAAACTTAGTCTGCCCTTTCATAATCATATTTATTTGAACCTTCAAAATGTAACTAGTTAGAATTAATCATGTTGAACCATTTTTATGTCATTCGTTTTCATTTTTTGCTTACCAGAATTGTAGTATATTTAATTTAATTTATTTATTTTATTGAGGTATATCTGACATAGAACCTTGTATTAGTTTCAGGTGTGCAACATAATAATTTGATATTTTATATATTGCAAAATTATCACTACAATAAGTTTAGTCAATATAAATAGTTACATAATTTTTTTTGTTGTGATGAGAACTTTGGAGAGCTGTCTAAGCAACTTTGAAATTTGCAATACAGTATTATTAACATAGTCACCATGCTGTACATTACATCCTGATGATTTATTTATTTTACAGCTGGAATTTTGTACCTTCTGACCCATTTCACCCATCCCCCCAATCTGTTTTCTGTATCTATGAGCCTGGGGTTTTAATTTTTTTTTATTCCACATATAAGTGAGATTGTATAGTATTTATCTTTATCTTTCTGACATATTTCACTTAGCATAATGCCCTTAAATTCCATCCATGCGGTCAACATATAGTAAGATTCATTCTTTTTTATAGTTGAATCACATTGCAGTGTGTGTGTGTGTGTGTGTGTGTGTGTGTGTGTGTGTGTATGTGTACATTTTCTTTATCTCATTTTCATTTCTTGTTCTACCTCCTACACTATTCCTGTTTCTCATACTTGGTCTGTCTGTCCCCTATTGAATTCGTTACATACACAGGCATATTTTGAGTGAGAATTGGTTTTAGAAGTTTTATATGAACATAATAATAGGAAACCCCAATACAAACAAGATAAAATTGATCAAGAGCATCCCCTGTGGATAAAAGATTCCACAGAGGTCCATCACTAGCAGTGTTTTACTTATACTCCTGCTATTATGAGATGTTTGCCAAATAAATACAATATGATCTCAGTTTTTCATAACTTCTAAAAACAGCCTTGAGATATAATTCACATACCATTACATTTACCCATTTAAAGTGTACAAATTTAATGACTTTTAGTATATTAATAGAGTTGTGCAATCATAACTTTTAGAAATATATTGTACTGCTTTTTTCCCCTTAAACTCATTATTTATGACATTATAATTGGGAGTTTTAGAATTTTACCATCAAGATGGAAGAATTCCAGCCAGGAAGGAATTTTGAATGTTAACTCTTGATTTGGGTTAAATATTGGGCTTTGAGAGTCACAGAATAATGTCTGCTCTGAGAAATTGAATAGGAATTACTTTTTTTTAAATTAGTAGTTTGAATCATGATGTAGCAGCTGTGAAGGAAAGCACCAATACCACTGATAACCCAAGTGGAAATGGCAAACAAGATCGGATCAAACAGAGAAGAGCTTCCTGTCCTCGACCTGAGAAGGGGACTAAATTCCAACTTACTGTCCTTCAGGTCAGTGTATAAATACGGTTTGGTTAAGAGTATGTGTAGAGGTCTGGGTGTCAGGCAGCGGCAGTGTTGCTGCAGAGGTGAGTATAGAGTATGGTGAAACTCCCTCTAAATTAATTCTTCTCCCATTAAAAATGTTTTCCAATAATAATATTATGTATTAGGAAATTTAGTGGAAATATTATAAAGAAAATAAAAATCACTTGTAACAGCTTCTCAGAGATAGCTCCTGTTAATGTTTTAGTTTGTTTTCATCTTTCTTTCCTGTATGTATGTGTGGTATTTCACATAATTAAAATTGTAATAGTACTAGTAACAGTAGCAAACATTTATTGAACTCTTATGGTAAATAACACAGATGTTATGCATTTGTTTTACATTTAATCCTTCTATAACCCTGGATGATAGGTGGTAGTATCCTTGTCTTTACAAATGAGGGTACTGAAGATTAGAGAGAGAAAGTAATTTACCTAAGGTCAAAAAATTGTGAGTGATAGTCAAATGTGAGCCCAGATAAGACTTCAAAGCCCATATCTCTGACCAATATGGTGTACATTTTGAATGGATTCTTAAATCTGTATATTTTATATTCTGCCTTTTAAAAAACTTAATATGTCATGTACATTTTCCTATATCATTAATTTTTCAATAATGTATTATTTTAATGGCTTCCTTAGGTAGTGCTTTATATGGAGATATAATAATTTAATCATTTCTTTGTTGTTCTACATTTAGGTTGTTCCTTTCTGTTTGTTTCTTTCTGCCAGTCTTTTTTTTCTAACTTTCTGTTTTTCTCTCTTTGTGTCTGTCTGTTCATCTCTCTCTCTCTGCAGCAAATACCCTTTAACACAAATTTTTGTATATATCCCTATAGCCTTATGCTAGATTCCCAGAAGTAGAATTAGTGGGTCAAAGAATATGAAGATTTTTAAAGTTTCTAAATACATGTTGCTAGATTGCTGTCCAGAAAGGTTGGACCAGTTCATATTTACATTAGCAGCACATTTTTGTTTGCTTATTAACAAGTCAATTTGTGGAATTAAAAGAAGTTTGGAAATGAATGACTGAATTTAGATCTCTGCAGATAGCTATAGTGACTATTGTAACTTTTCTGCCTTATGTTCCCTTTTCTTCCCCACAGGATCGTGATTCTAACTTATTTTTTGCTGAGTAATTTGACCCTTACATTTGTCATAGAACAGCTGTTTAGGCAGTATTTCACCAACGGAAAACAGAATCTTTTTAAATTCTGAACAATTGAAACCATTTTTTCCACATATTGTATGTGAGTTCATCTAGATATACCTGCACCATTTGCAAAGAGAAGACAATGACTGACTCTTAAACTGGGTGATATATTTGTGCCCAGGTGTCAACCTCTGGAGACAACATGGTGGAGTGTCAACTAGAGACACACAATAACAAGATGGTCACCTTCAAGTTTGATGTTGATGGTGATGCACCAGAAGATATTGCAGACTATATGGTAAGTATAGTAAAACTAAATTATGTGCTTTTCAGCATTTTCTGTTTCTTCTTTTCCTCTAACTCTTTCTCCATTTATTCAGAGCCATCTTATTTTAGGGTACTATGAGTTTAAAAAATTTGTACATAACTAAACTGACTATGATAAAGAGTAAGTCATTGGATCTTACCTGGTTTCAGTATATTTATCTGAAAAATATGAGTGGGTTTCATTAAGAGATGATCTAGGTTAGTGGTTTTTATCCCTGTCCACATGGTAAAATCACTAAAAGAACTTTTTAAAAAGGAATTCTGTTGTCTGGGTCCCGAATTAAATCAGAATATTTGGAGGTGATGCCCAAACTTCGATAGTTTGTAAAGTTCTCCAGGTAATTCTAATATGTTGGCTACTCATACATCTTAAATATAGGTGTTCAAGTAATGTTTGTCATTTCATTTAATTTTCATATTTTCTTTGAATTCTTAAGCTTAAGTTAGCATTTTTTCCCGTTTTGAACAGGGATGAGGTAAGGTAGCAGAAAGAATACATAATGCTTTTGTTTCTGCCAGTTCTCTTTGGATATGCATTCCTGGACAAGCAGAATTAAACATTTAAAAGTTAATAATTTTGTCAGTTCTTCTGCTTACTTAACAGTATTTTCTGAACTGTCTCTGGGCCATTCTTCATTACCTTTAGAGGTATTTCATTTTGTGGTTTGTGATTAAAGGCTATTGGGTTTGTACATCCTAATTTTAAACATAAACATTGCCTCAGTTCTTCAAATAATAATTTATAGAATGCCAGATTTTTAAAAAATACTGGCTTCATCTCTAGTAGATAGTGCCAATCTGATAAATGTCAGTGGTCTCAAAAATAGAATAATTTAATGTATTATGCAATGTTTCGTTGCTTGTTACTGTTAATTCTTTTGTGGCACTTGGATCTGTATACTTTATCTTTCTTTAGTGTAGTCACCATTGATAAAATATTATAATTTTGAAGAAACTAAATTTGTTCTTGTGAATAGACTTACTTTTACATTTGGACAGGTTGAAGATAACTTTGTGCTGGAAAGTGAGAAAGAAAAATTTGTAGAAGAGTTGAGGGCTATCGTAGGTCAAGCCCAAGAGATCCTTCATGTCCACTCTACTGCAGAAAGAACCACTGCAGTTGACTCTGTTACCATGGAATCCAACAGTAGCCAAGTAAGAGCAGTTGTTTAGCAAATCAGTCTTCTCAGATATGTATCAGGAACTTTTTAATTTATCTGTTCATTTTTAATCCAGACAGGATCATCTGAACAAGTACAGATAAATTCTGCATCCACTCAAACCAGCAGTAAGTATACTTAGTAAAATTTACCATTTGGCTTTTGAAGCAAGATATTTGGAGACTTTACACATCTTCATTGGGAAACATGTTAGACAACAAAGGAATTCAGAAAATTGTTGATGTAGTTTTTCCCACACTTTGAAAGCACATTATAGCCCAGAATAAGAAAGTAAAACCATTCTTCAAATTTCCTCCATGTGTTGGGTTATTTGATCTGATTAATTTATTTCTGAGTGTTGCATGGCATATTAACAGAAAAGCACTCACAATACTGATGACCTTTAACAGTTTGACTGTTTGAACTTAACTGGTAAGTTTTTTTCCCCCTGATATGAGATGGACAGGAAATTTCTTAAGTGAAATCATTATGTTCTAAGTTTGCTTCATGTTTTTAATAGTCATTAATATCTTGATTTCATTCCACCAGTAATATGTTTCTGTTGGCTCTGATCATGCTATGTTTTTGTAAATCAGACACCAGATAAACTTCCAGGGACTAAAAATGGAGCCTTCTGTTTGCTTTTCTGACTTTGTATCTCCATTCTTCTCAGCTCTGGCAATGGGTATATTTAGAGTATCTGGGATGGGGAGAAGAGCTTTAGACAGATGAGGCACTCTGAAGGAATTAGATGTTCTATGAAGAAGCAAAAAGTGGTGTTGGAGTCATGGAACCAGATACCATTACCCTGAAATTTAGTTTGTGTTAGGATACCCAGATCCGTCTTTGTCTTCTTTTTCTCATTAATGTGAGTCTGAACAGATTTCTTACTGACAAAGTAGGATAAAGTTTAAAAGAGAATTATTTATTTGAGTGAATTTAAAAAGTAGGAGTAAAGATGTAAAGGCTTATTTTATTTTTTGTCATATAGTAAAATTGACTTTTTTTTCTTTCGGTGTACAGTTCTATAAATTTCAATACTCATATATTTGTCTAAGCATCACCATAATCAGGATACGAAAGAGGAGATGTAAGTTTTAATGGAAAAAGTGCTTTCCATTTGTTCCCCAAAAATTGCCTTGCTTCTAATTGCCATTGATACAATGTTTGTTTCAGCAGAAGCTAAAAGCCTTCTCTAAGATATCTTGTGCTTAGTTCTTTAGGGGATTTGTCAGGGTTGGGAGGTCTGGTGTTATAAATTATACATATCTTAGTGCTGCTGGAAATGGAGATATAAGACAAGTTGATGTTTTAACCTGGTATCTTTGGTCATTAAGGTAAACATATTAACAATCGTTTAACATGCTAATTTTTAGTAATTCTTCCTACAGATGAATCTGCTCCTCAGTCATCCCCAGTTGGTCGGTGGCGATTCTGTATCAATCAAACAATAAGAAATCGTGAGGCTCAGTCTCCCCCTTCTCTTCGGCAGTCCATGTCTACACTTCCTGGGCTACATCTGCTTTCTGGTAAGTGTTCATTCTTTGCCAACTATATCCAGACTTGGAGAATGGGGATGCAAAATATATACCACCATATCTTTAACCTTTTTTCATGGGTGTTTTTTGCTTTTGAGAATTTTCATAAGCATTTTTGAAGATGCTAATATTAGGGTATAACTAAAGCCATTTTTTATTTAATATTTATGAAAAAAATGGGTTTTTTTTCCTTGACAGGTTGAATTCTGTGTATTTTGAGTCTTATTTATTAGTGTGCTTTCATACAGGTTCTCGTTTGCCCCTTGCTCCTCTTATCCCTTTTGAGTTTGGGTACTAGTCCATGCTTTGTACTTTTCTATGTATGCTTAGCCATTCTTTGTTACTGTTCCAGGTCCAAGAAACACAAGTTATAAGGAAAAATCACAGGACACACTGCCCACTCTAGAAAATAATCCATGCCACCGTGCACTTTTCACCTCCAAATCAGAACGCAAGGATGTAGTTGATGGTAAGATTTCTGAATATGCCAGTGTAGAAACTAAGCAGCCAGGTGTACTTTATCAACTGGAAGGTGACAGGCAGCTAATGGCACCACTTGCTAGTAGTTCCAGTTACACTGCTACTTCAGTTCGTGCAGTTCCAGTTGAATGTGAGGGACTCGCCAATCAAGCAGGCATATTTCTGCCAGTGCATCCATGTCATCAAACTGCCAGTCTGGCTGATGTACTTCTGGTTCCTCCTGGCGAGTCAACTCAGATTGCTGGTAGCTCTCTTACAACTCCGGCATTTGTGTCTGATCAAAAGCCTCAATCCTTATCAGTACAGCAGCCAACTGTGGATGCAGAGTTTATTTCCCAAGGAGAAACCACAGTGAACACTGAAGCAAGTTCTCCTAAGATGGTCATTACCACTCAGACCCACAGCCTTGAACCAACTACCCTTCTGTCCACTACTATCCTGGAATCAGATGGGGAAAGACCTCCAAAAATGGAGTTTACAGACAACCGAATTAAAACTCTGGATGAAAAATTAAGAAACTTGCTCTATCAAGAGCATAGCTTATCTAGCCTGTATCCTGAGAGTCAGAAGGATACCCAAAGCATAGACTCTCCATTTTCTTCCTCTATTGAAGATACACTTTCGTGTCCAGTGCCAGAAGTCATAGCCATCAGTCACAGTGGAATTCAAGATAGTTCTACACAGTCACCTAATTTTCAGCAGATAGGCTCTAAGATTCTGTCCAATGTGGCTGCGAGTCAGCCTGGTAACATATCAGTATTCAAAAGGGACCTGAATGTGATAACTTCTGTGCCCAGCGAATTATGTTTACATGTAAGTATCACTCTTTCTAACCAATTCCTTATCCTTATGCTTTTAAAGAAATACCTTCTTTTTTAAAGATCTGCCCTTTGAAATGAAATTGTCTATGTCACAAGATTCTGAGATCACAGGTATTTAAGAAGGGCATACATCTCTTGGGCTGCAGGTGCCCAGAACTCAGAAAGTTTGTAGACTTTGGTGAGAGAGCCGACTGGTGAATTAGCACAGAACTTGTGAGCAATGTTTACTTTTGTATTAATGAGAGAACAGAACTGATTGATACATTGATTCAGTGGGTAGGGAGATTTTACTTTTTGATTTCCACTTAAAAGGGCCTGTTCCCAATTTCCTTTCAAAAAAATTCCATGGTTTTAATTTAATCTTGTTTTGTGGGTTTTAATTTATTTGAAAAAAAATTTTAAGATAAGAATCATCCATAATCATATGACTTGCTTTTTTAAAGTTATGTAGTATGGGAACTTAATTTCCCTTTTCTATTCCTTCAAATCACAGAGGTAACCATTGTCTGGTGTCTATCTGCTATTTGGTATTTATCCTTCTTGACTTAAGCTTACACAGATCTATTTATTTATCTGTAACCCTTTATTCACAAAAATAGTATTGTGCTATATACATATTGGAGTGCAATTTGACTGTTTTCATTTTATAGTAGTATATCATAGACATATGTCTTAATCTTTACCATTGTATCTCTTTATTCCTGTTATATGTACTATATGTGTGTACATAAAATAAAATCCACTATACTTCTAACTGTATATAGTTGTTAATCAGTCTTCCCAGACATGGTTTTAATTAGCATACAAATATTTATAATATACATACTTATGAATATGTATTATATATTTACAAAGACACTGGTGCTTATTACATATGTGTGTGTGTATATAAATATATATATATATATACTTCTTTACATACATGGGCTACTCTGCATTTTTTCCATGTCAGTACACATAGTTCCACCTCACCTAACTTTTTCAACAATGGCATAATATCCCATTGGATCAATATAATTTAAATATTTATTTGCTAAACTAATAATTTTAAATCATGCAATTAATATATATACATGAAAGCAATTCAGAAGGATAGAAAATTAAAAGTAATTGTTTTGTTAACACCCTCTCACACCCCATCCCTCTCCCTAAACAATATTAAGTTCCTGGTTTTAATTCTTGTGGTCATGTCGATAATAGCTTGTAAATAATATACTTTTTTTATTTACTAATTTTGTACAATACCTATTGACTCACTGCTATGAAGGGTGGAGAAATCATTATGTTTTCCCTCTTGTCCTCTTTTCTTCCCTGTATACTTCCCAGTCTTTATTACTTACATTACTTTTTAACATTGGCAAAGGTGTAACATCTATATTTTTTTCTATAACAATTGGTTATGCTTTGTAGGTTGATAGAAACAATTGAAAATCAATAAGCAGCATTTATATTATTATATGTGTTATCTGATGATTATGTATTGTGATTAGAATCATTAAAAAATGAAATTTAATTTTGTCATTTAAACTTTGTTGCTCAAAGGAGACTCTTCCAGTTGTCACATTCAAATGGATTCTTTTGTTTGTTTCAAGTGTCCATTGATACATCTGGATCAAACTTAGCTGCCAATGTTTTTGGTGTCCTAGAATTCCTTTTCGTCCCTGCTGAAATGCTTCTATGAGTAATATTTTTAAGTACATTGCATGGGTGCTTTTTTTTAATGTCCAAAAATGTATTTATTTTGCTTCACACTTGATTGACAGTACAGATGATAGGATCAGTTTGAGTTAATTTTTGTATATGCTGTGATATTAGACTCCAGCTTCATTCTTTTGTGTGTGGCTCTGCAGTTGTTCCAGCACCATTTGTTATTTTCTTTGTTGTTATTATAAATGGAATTGTCTTAATTTCCTTTTCAGATCTTTCATTGCTAGCATATAGGAATAAACTGCTTTTTGACTATTGATGTTGTATCCTTCAACTTTGCTGAGTTTATTAGCTCTAATAGGTTTTGGTGTATTATTTAGGATTTTCTATGTAATATGTAAGATCATATTGTCTGTGAATATAGATAATTTTATTTCTTCATTTCCTGTTTTTCTTATCTATTAACTTCTCATTGTTTGCTTTCCATCTCTTTGTCCTTTTGCTTTTAGTACTGGGAGAATTTCTCAATTTTAAGCTGTTTCCTATCTTCTATTCAGGTGTTTTTTTAATGCAAGGATTGTATTTCTAATTTCTCTTGACTGTTCATTCTTTATGATATAGATGTAGCATATTCACACAACTCCTGGAGATATTAAAGTTTTATTCTGTGTTGTTAATGCTATTTCCTTGCCTATTTTTCTGTTTGTTGAGTTTAGTGTTTTCTTACAGTGTTGATTTCCTATGTTTGGAGATTCTTAGTTGTGTGCTCACCTTTCCTCCTTCTTTGTCTTTAAATGCAGTGTCTAATTACTGTAGCCTTCCTCCAGCAGTTGTGGCAAAGGCATGGGATGGGCTTCCTGGCACTGATATTGCAGCTTGTCTCTAATGCTGCCTGGGGGATGGCCCAGTAGCTAGTCTTCCTCCTGAGTCCTGTTGTTGCCGGGCAGCCACATCTGGGGAGGTCTCTCCCTGCAGAACTGCCTGGCTCTTCCTTCTTTGTACCTCAACCAGTTCATTCTTTCATTCAGTGATTATCTACTGAGCAGTGAATAAGTCAATATCTCTGTTTTTGTGGAGCTCACTTTCTAGTGGCAGAAGGTAGACCCTAAAAAATAAAGGGCTGTGATAGAAAGACTAGGGACTTAACTTTATATGGGGTGGTCATGGAAAGACTTGTATGTGGTGGTGACATTCACAGGTGGAAACCTGTTCAGGGAACCAAAAGAAGGGAAGTATTCTGAAATTATATTGAAGAGACAGATAGGAGACAGTTCATGTATAGCTTTATAGGCATTCTAGCCAACCACTCATCATTTTGGTTGGCCAGGGCTCTCCCCTGCTGCCCATATTTGCCACTTAAGTTTGCAGCATTTTGAAACAGTTCCTGTATATGTCATGAGCTGAATTTCCCCCATTTAATCATATATGCATGTGTTTACATCTGTTTTTCCTATCATGTCTGTGGACTTCATTTGGTAAGGGAGGCTAGAACTTGTATTTATTTGATCCAGTTATTACTTACTAAAAATCTTTTCTGTAATTTCAGTACAACCAATGCAACATGTTCTAAATTATGTATAATTCATAGTATTTTTCTCTTCATAAAAGGAGTATTATTACTAGTCCAAAATGGGACTTCAGAAAATAAAAACTGGTTGTTCAGAATTTTGCATTCAATAACTGCTGACTTGCCCTAAGTGTTTATAATGCTTACCTGAGACTGTGATCTTCCTTAGGGCCACTTAGGCTGTCTTCCTTCAGACAAATGCTAAGTCTCATTCTTTGAGTTTTTAAATATTCTTTTCATTTTCTAGATTAGAAGTGACCATTCTCATGTTTCCCAAAGTATTTGTGGTTGTATGTATTAATTTTTTGTATTAACTTTCATAGGGAATTTTTTAAAGTACTTACTTAGAATATAACAGTTAATCCTGGCTTTTTGGGGAGAGGGAGGGGAGGGCAAGAAGAGGGGACAGTGATTTTATAGCCAGCCATGACGTGATGTTAACAATTTTTAGAGCATGAATTTGAAATAATTTGGAGGTCCATTGTAAATTTCTGTGTGCTTACTTACATCAAGTAAGAAACTTGATTTGGTAATATTTCTCTGTAAATCTAAATGCCTAGATATCTTGTTTTTCTGTCACTATGTGTCAGGCATTTTAACTCTCAAGTAATATGAGCATAAATACAAATTTCATTTTAGAGCATTAGGGTTTCAGTAACGTGTTTTAGTAAACTGGTGCATATGAAGGAAACAGTTTTAATTTTCAGTTTTCAAAGTTGTTATAATGAAAATATTCTAGGGTGGAAGATTAACATTCTGCTCTTTTATTTATCTGAAGTCTAAATAATTGAAATCTTCAGGTTCAGTCTTATATTGGTACTATTAACACAATTATACATAGCATTCTATTTTTGATTACTGATTAGTCCATATAAGAAATTTGAGTGATATTAAACTGCTCCACTTTACCTAAATTATTACCATTTTGTATTTTCTCTTTTTGTTTCATTAGGAGATGTCCCCAGATGCTTCACTTCCAGGGGATCCAGAGGCCTATCCTGCTGCTGTGTCAAGCGGTGGAGCCATTCATCTGCAGACAGGAGGTGGATATTTTGGCCTAAGCTTTACTTGTCCTAGTCTCAAAAATCCTATTAGCAAGAAATCCTGGACTCGCAAATTAAAAAGCTGGGCATACAGGCTACGGCAGTCAACCAGCTTTTTCAAGAGATCAAAAGTCCGTCAAGGTAGTGTGCTTACAGTCAGGGACATAGACTAGGTAACATCACTTTTCATTTACTTCTGTTTTTTTTGTTGTTGTTGTTCATACACAAATCTTACCACTATTTCTGTGTGGCCCATGTATGTAACGCATCCCATTAATGTCATTGCCATTTTATTTTTCCTTTTGTAACTAATTTGGTTTTCTAGTTATTCATTTCATCTAGATACTAAGTCTTGGGATAAATCTTGAAATGTCTGATTTAGAGTTAAGGACTATTACAATGTTGCTTATTGCATTAACACTTTTTAATTATCTAGCAGGAGTTAAGCTTTTTCTACTTTTCTTCATTTTTGGTAGTATAAACAAATTTAGTTTTAAACAACTTTTCTCTTTTCTGCTTACAATTTGGCAAAACTTGCAGTGGAAACAGAAGATTTAAGATCAGCAGTTGCTCCTGATCCCATTCCTCTGACAGGAGAGTCCACAGCTGATACTAGGGCTTTGAGTAGATGTAAAGCAATGAGTGGATCATTTCAGCGGGGGCGGTTTCAGGTTTGTGTCTTTGAATTCTTATCTAAAAGGGCATTATAAAAGGTAACACCATTGAAGATCTTGGTCTGTAGATGACACTTATTTTAAATAAAGATCACTGTCATATTTAATTGGTTCCCCATACATGCATATCCTCACCTTTTGTGGCCATCTAGTAAATGTGAATCTAAAGAAATGGGGATTTTAGTAGCTGGAAGAGAGCACAGATATGGCTTCATTTTTTGGTGGCTGGTTGGATCATCTTTTCATAATTCTAGTTTCATGTCCTTAAGAATCTCATTAACTTTAATTATGAATTTTTTTAATTGTAGAAGTTTTTTTGAGCAGTATGAAGCCAACTCTCTTTACCAAGGAGCCCAATTGAAAGTTTTATACATGGGGAGCATAGATGGGACTTCTTAAATTTTGATATTGATACCTGTACATCACAGCAGACCATCCACTTGTCTGTGCCATATACTGGTAATGAGTATCTTTGTGGGTTTACTCTTTGGTTAAGCAGAGCCAGCCATTTTTGCCTTTTTGTATCTCAGGTGATTACAGTTCCTCAGCAGCAGTCAGTGAAAGTGACATCATTTGGAATCGAATACATACGAGCATTCAATAAAGTGACAAGCCATTCTAGTGAAGAAGCTCTAGCCATTACTGAAGTAGCAAAGTCTCAGTTGGTAGAAATAGAACCTGCCACACACCATCCACAAACTTCATTTTCTTATCAGAAATTTCAAGCTCTTCACGAAACCTTTAAAGAAGATAAAAGGATTCCCCAACAAATAGACAACTTCTCGTCTTTCAGCACAACTTGTGAGACTGATCTATCTTTGATGACCCCAGAGAATAAATTGGAAGAAAATTCAGCCACAGAAAGTAGCATGCAGTCTGGATATGAACTGTTGCTTAAAGAGAGAAAGATACTTACTGCTGGGAAACAGGCTAGCTCTGATAATGAATTTTTAGCCACTCCTGCTGGCAGAGGGAAGTCAGTGGCAAAGACTGGTCTAGAGAGTGATCAGTGTCTACCACTCCATGAAGAAAAAGCCTATGCTCAAACACCAAGCTCACTCTTCTATTCGCCATCTTCCCCAATGAGTAGTGATGATGAGTCAGAAATAGAGGATGAGGACTTGAAGGTGGAGCTTCAAAGATTACGAGAAAAGTAAGGACTATTTTTCTTTTGTCACAAATCTGGTTGCCCTGGGTTTTAGAGAGCTAATTATTTGATTGGCAGCTTTTTAAGGATTGGTGACATTTTGATAATTTGAACATTTTTATGACTGAAAACTACAAAGACAGCATCAGCTCCCACAGATGAAGGGCTCAGTCCCACAAGGCTGTCCCCCCTTTAGATGCCAATCACAAGTCCAGTTAGTATTAGCTATGCTTCTGACCCACCTGTTATAAATTAAACGTTCCCATAAACCCCTCCTGCGGTTTGATTAATTTGCTAGAGTGGCTCACAGAACTCAGGAAAATGGTTTACTTACTATATTGTCAGTTTGTTATAAAAAGATACAACTCAGGAGCAGTCAGATGGCAAGGTATAGGGGAAGAGGTGTAGAGCTTCCATTCTCTCCTTAATGGACATTTCAGTTCTACCCCATGTTTTGCTTATGTGAATAATGTTGAACTGAACACTCATATTTTTACATATTTATTTTTACATACATATTTGGGTTGAAATGTATATATATTTTAATTTCATATTGATAGATACCTCTAAGATTGTCCAGTGTAGCTTTTACACACCAAACAAAAATATGTGAAATTGCCTATTTCCCACTTCTTAGCAACATTTAATTAGGTATTATTGATCCTTTTAGTTTTATTCCAATCAGATAGCTTGAAAATAAAAGAATTGTTTTCTTCTAATTGATAGTTAGGTTGCACGTCATCTCATATTTATTGGTTACTTGTATTTCCTCCTCTTTGGAGTAACCTTTTCATTTTTTCCCCCTTTTTTCTATAATGTCATTGCTTTTTTTCTTACTGATATTTAGGAACTATATATTCTGAATGTTAACCTTCTGTATGTTGCAAGTATTTTCTTCCTGTTGATACTTGCAACATACAATAAAGAAAATATTTTCAGTACTATGTGACTTTAGATTTTGTTTGTCTTTCTTCACTCTGTTGGAGTTTTAGAAATTTGTTGTCAATTTGTTCATCTTTTCTTTATGTCTGATTAGCTTAATGTTATACTTAGGAAGGCATATCCCATCCTAAAATTGTGAAAATAGTCTGTATTTCCACGTTCTTAATCTAAATTCCCTGTTTAACTTCACTTGTACTGGTGTAGTTTCTCAGCTCATCTGTATGGTGCCAGTGCCATTAAAGTGCATTCTGCATGATTTTTATTCAGACACATTCAGGAGGTGGTAAATCTTCAAACCCAGCAGAATAAGGAGCTGCAGGAGCTCTATGAACGCCTTCGAGCAATTAAAGATAGCAAAATCCAATCATCAGAGATTCCTCTGCTACCTTCATCACCACGCAGACCAAGATCTTTCAAAAGCAAACTTCGCAGCCGCCCCCAGTCCTTGACACATGTGGACAGTGGTGCAGCTGCTACAGGTAAATCAATCTTAAACATGATTAAAATAAACTGGTCAAATATTAGCAAAATTAGAAAAATAATAAATGATACTATAATTATTAAGCTTAAGATGATTTAAATAAGTGCAGATTATTCTGAGATTCTTTTGTACCTTTTTGGTGTTAATTGTTTTGTTATGAAATAATGGTGAGGATAGAGAAAATATTTTGGAGAACAGATGGGTGTCCTTTATGTTTTCATTTGGAAAACAAACACCTGAAACTCAATTTCAATCCCCCAAAGAGCTTTTAAAATGTGATTAGTCAAAAGGAACTGGTTGACTAACATTCAGAGTTTGTTGATAACAAAGAAAATCATAAAAACACAGTCATGTTCTATCTGATGTAAGAGATCTTTATTTTTATGAGAATATTAGAAAAATGTACTTCTTTGATTTTGAAAAAAAGAGTATCAGTCTCTACTTAACTAATAAGGAACTGTTAATCAGGTCAGACTTCCTTGGTTACAGGCGCATAGTCAAGGTGGGGGTTGAGGGTGAACTGTAAGGATATAGGTGAGATCTCAATAAAATTTGTGGTATGCAGAATAATAGACCCCCTAAGATGTCCATGGACAAATACCTGGAAACCTGTGGCTAGGTTTGGTTATATGGCAAAGGGGAATTGAGGTTATAGATGGAATCAAGGTTGCTAATCAACTGACTTTAAAATAGGCAGATTATTTTGGATTTTGCAGGTGGGCCCAATGTAATCACAAAGGTCCTTTAAAGTAGAAGAGGGATTCAGAAGACAGAGTCAGAGACTCAGAAGACAGAGTCAGAGAAAAGATGTGAGGAGAGAAACACTGTCAGAGAGATGCAATATTGCTGGTGTTAAAGATGGAGGAAGAGGGCCACTCCACAACCCCTAGAAGCTAGAAAAGGTTGGGGAACCGATCTCTAGAGCTCCCAGAAGGAACACAGCACTGCCAACACCTTGATTGTAGCTGTATGAGACCCATGTTGAACATCTAAGCTACACAACTATAAGAATTTTAAGATAGTAAGTTTCTACTATTTTAGGGCACTAATCTGTGGTAATCAGTTACAGCAACAATAAACTAATACAGAACTCAAGAAGCGGAACTTTATTTTGATTATACTCATAAAGTTAGAAACTGCAGGGTATGAGGACAGCTTTGGGAGTTTAATAGCAGAAGCATGTGGACCTCCAGTTTAATGCACTAATTGCTGTACTTTTCTTTTCTTTTTTTGTTCCCAACTGACTTACTCTTCTTTTAATTGATCTATTGTTGATACACATCTTGTCTTGATTTCAACTATACAACACAGTGGCTCAATAGTTACCCACCTGTTCATTTTTTTAAATTTTGTTCGCCTTGCCTGAAGAGATGTATCCTGGAAAAAACTGCTCATATTTATGTTCAAGAGATTTTTGCCAGTTTACTCTAAGAGTAGTATGGTTTCATGACTTCTATTCAGGTATTTAGTCCATTTTGAGTTTAATTTTGTGTATGGAGTTAGACAATAATCCAGTTTCATTCTCTTTCACGTATATGTCTAGTTTCCCAACACCATTTATTGAAAAGGCTGTCTTTTCCCCGTGTATATCCATGGGTCCTTTATCGTATATTAATTGACCATATGTGCATGAGTTTATATCTGGTCTGTCTATTCTGTTGCATTGATCTATGGGTCTGTTCTTGTACCACTATCAAATTGTCTTGATTACTGTGGCTTTGTAGTAGAGCTTGAAGTTGGGCAGCATAATGCCCCCAGCTTTGTTCTTTCTTCTCAGGATTGCTTTGGCTATTCGGGGTCTTTTGTGATTCCATATGAATTATAGAACTATTTGCTCTACTTCGTTGAAGAATGCTGTTGGTATTTTGATAGGAATTGCATTGAACCTGTACATTGCTTTAGGCAGGATGGCCATTTTAACAATATTAATTCTTTCTATCTATAAACATGGGATGTGTTTCCATTTGTTGGTATCTTCTTTAATTTATCTCATTAGTGTCTTGTAGTTTTCAGGGTATAGGTCTTTCACTTCCTTGGTTAGTTTTATTCCTAGGTATTTTGTTCTTTTTGATGCAACTATAAATGGAATTCTTTTCCTGATTTCTCTTTCTTCTAGTTCGTTAGTATATAGGAATGCTGTGGATCTCTGTGTGTTGATTTTCTATCCTGCAACTTTGCTGTGTTCAATTATTAGTTCTGAATTAGAAAAGACATATCCATTTTGGGGTGGATTCTTTAGGGTTTTTCATTTGCAACATCATGTCACCTGCAAAAGTGACAGTTTAACTTCATTGTTACTAATCTTGATGAATTTCACTTCTTTCTGTAGTCTAATTGCCGTGGCTAAGACGTCCAGTACTATGTTGAATGAAAGTGGGGAAAGTGGGCATCATTGTCTTGTTCCCAATCTTAGAGGGAAAGCTTTCAGCTTTTCACAGTTAAGTATGATGTTGGCTATGGGTTTGTCATATATGGCCTTTCTTATGCTGAGGTACTTGCCCTCCATACCCATTTCGTAAAGTTTTTATAATGAATAGATGTTGAATTCTGTTGAATGCTTTTTGAGCATCTATGGAGATTATCATGTGATTTTTGTCCTTTTTGTTGATGTAGTGCATGATGTTGATGGATTTTTGAATATTGAACCATCCTTGGATTCCTGGAATAAATCCCACTTGTTCGTGATGGATGATCTTTTTGATGTATTTTTTAATTTGGTTTTCTAATATACTGTTGAGGATTTTTGCATCTATGTTCATCAGGGATATTGGTCTGTGATTTTCTTTTTTTGTGGTGTCTTTGTTTTTGGTATTAGAGTGATGCTGGCATCAAACAATGAGTATGCAAATATTCTCTCCTCCTCTACTTTTTGGAAAACTTTAAGGTGGATGGGTATTAGATCTTCTCTAAATGTTTGATAAAATTCAGCAGTGAAGGCATCTGGTTCAGGAATTTTGTACTTAAGTAGTTTTTTGATTACAAGTTCAATTCATTGCTGGAATTTGGTTTGTTCTGAATTTCTGTTTCTTCCTGGGTTAGTCTTGAAGTTTGTATTTTTCTAGAAAGTTATCCACTTCTGGGTTATACAATTTGTTAGCATATAATTTTTCATGGTGTTCTCTAATAATTCTTTATATTTCAGTGCTGTCCATAGTGATTCTTCCTTTCTCATTTCTGATTCTGTTTATGTGTGTACACTCTCTTTTTTCTTCATAATTCTGGCTAGGGGTTCATCTATTGTGTTTATTTTCCTGGACAACCAGCTACTGTTTTCATTGATTGTTTCTATTGTTTTATTCTTCTCAATTTTATTTATTCCCGCTCTCATCTTTATTATGTCTCTCCTTCTGCTGACTCTGGGCCTCATTTGTTCTTCTTTTTCTGGTTTCATTAATTATGAGTGCAGACTGTTCATTTGGGATTGCTTTTCTTTCTTGAGGCAGGCCAGTATTGCTATATACTTTCCTCTTAGAATGGCCTTCACTGCTTTGCACCGATGTTGGGGTGTTGAGTTATTGTTGTCATTTGTCTGCATATATTGCTTGATCTCTGTTATTATTTGGTCATTGATCCATTGATTCTTTTGGAACATGTTCTTAAGCCTCCATGTGTTTGTGGGCTTTTTCATTTACTTTGAGTAATTTATTTATACTTTCATACCTTTGTGGTCTGAGAAGCTGGTTGGTAAAATTTCAATCTTTTGAATTTACTAAGGCTCTTTTTGTGGCCTAGTATATGATCCATTCTTGAAACTGTTCCATCTGCACTTGAGAAGAATGTGTATCTTGCTACTTTTGGGTGGAGTGTTCTGTAGATGTCTGTTAGGTCCAACTGTTCTAATGTGTTGTTCAGTGCCTCTGTCTCCTTACTTATTTTCTGTCTGGTTCATCTGTCTTTTGGAGTGAGTGGAGTGTTGCAGTCTCCTAAAATGAATGCATTGCATTCTGTTTTCCCCTTCAGTTCTATTAGTATTTGTTTCACATAGGTAGGTGCTCCTGTGTTGGGTGCATAGATATTAATAATGGTTATATCCTCTTGTTGGAGTGTCCCCTTTATCATTGTATAATGTCCTTCTTTGTCTCTTGTTACTTTCTTTGTTTTGAAGTCTATTTCGTCTGATACAAGTTCTGCAGTGTGTACTTTTTTCTCCCTGTTCGTTGCATGAAATATCTTTTTCAAACACTTCATATTTAGTCTGTGTATGTCTTTGGGTTTGAAGAGACTCTCTTGCAGGCAGCGTACAGATGGGTCTTCTTTTTTTATCCATTCAATGACTCATATGTCTTCTTTGTTTTTGCTATCATAAATCTACAATTACATGAAGAACACTATGTTTACCAGGATCCCCGCTTCACCAAGTCCCCCACACATACCCCTTAACAGTCACTATCCATCAGTGTAGAAAGATGCTATAAAATCACTACTTGACTTCTCTGTGTTATAGAGGCCGCCCCGTACCCCCTCCACATTATAGATACTAATTGTAATGACCCCTTTCTATTTCCCACCCCTATCGCTCCCTTCCCACCCATCCTCCCAAGTCCCTTTCCTTTTGGTAACTGTTAGTCCATTTGTGGGTTCTGTGATTTTGCTGCTGTTCGGTTCCTTCAGTTTTTTCTCTCTTGTACACCACATATGAGTGAAATCATTTGGTACTTGTTTTACTCTGCCTGGCTTATTTCTCTGAGCATAATACCCGCTAGCTCCATCCATGTTGTTGCAAATGGTAGGATTTGTTTTCTTCTTATGGCTGAAAAATATTCCATTGTTTATATGTACCAAATCTTTATCCATTCATCGACTGATGGACACTTAGGTTGCTTCCATTTCTTGGCTATTGTAAATAGTGCTGTGATAAATATAGGGGTGCATCTGTCTTTTCCAAACTGGGCTGCTGCATTCTTGGGGTAAATTCCTAGAAGTGGAATTCGTGGGTCAAATGGTATTTCTATTTTGAGCATTTTGAGAAACCTCCATACTGCTTTCCACAATGGTTGAACTAATTTACATTCCCAACAGCAGTGTAGGAGGGTTCCCCTTTCTCCACACCCTTGTCAACACTTGTTGTTTATCTGTTGGATGGTGGCGATCCTTACTGGTGTGAGGTGATATCTCATTGTGGTGTTAATTTGCATTTCTCTGATGACAAGCAATGTGGAGCATCCTTTCATGTCTCTGTTGGCCATCTGAATTTCTTCTTTAGAGAACTGTCTATTCAGTTCCTCTACCCATTTTTGCATGGATTATTTGTTTTTTGTTTGTTGAGGTGTGTGAGCTCTTTGTATATTTTGGATGTCATCCCTTTATCGGATCTGTCATTTATGAATATATTCTCCCATACTGTAGGATACATTTTTGTTCTATTGATGGTGTGCTTTGCTGTACAGAAGCTTTTCAGCTTGATCTAGTCCAACTTGTTCATTTTTGCTTTTGTTTCCCTTTCCCTGGGAGATATGTTCCTGAAGAAGTCACTCATTTTTATGTCCATGAGATTTTTGCCTATGTTTTTTTCTAAGAGTTTTATGGTTCCATGAATTACATTCAAGTCTTTGATCCATTTCAAAATTACGTTTGTGTATGGGGTTAGACAGTGATCCAGTTTTGTTTTCTTACGTGTAGCTGTCCAGTTTTGCCAGCACCATCTGTTGAAGAGACTGTCATTTCCCCATTGTATGTCCATGGCTCCTTTATGAAATATTAATTGACCGTATATGTTTGGGTTAATGTTTGGAGTCTCTACTCTGTTCCACAGGTCTGTGGCTCTGTTTTTGTGCCAGTACCAAATTGTCTTGATTACTTTGGCTTTGTGGTAGAGCTTGACGTTGGGGAGCGAAATCCTCCCTACTTTATTCTTCCTTCTCAGGATTCCTTTGGCAATTTAGGGTCTCTGGTGTTTCCATATGAATTTTTTAACTATTTGTTCCAGTTCATTGAGGAATGCTTTTGGTAGTATGATAGGGATTGCATCAAATCTGTGTATTGCTTCTGGGCAGAATGGCCATTTTGATTATATTAATTCTTCCTAACCAGGAGCATGGGATGAGTTTCCATTTGTTAGTGTCCCCTTTAATTTCTCTTAAGAGTGTCTTGTAGTTTTCAGGGTACAGATCTTTCACTTCCTTGGTTAGGTTTATTACTAGGTATTTTATTCTTTTTGATGCAGTTGTGAATGGAATTGTTTTCCTGATTTCTCTTTCTATTAGTTCATTGTTAGTGTATAGGAAAGCCACAGTTTTCTGTGCATTAATTTTATATCCTGCAACTTTGCTGAATTCCGATATTAGTTGTGGTAATTTTGGAGTGGAGTCTTTAGAGTTTTTTATGTACAATATCATGTCATCTGCAAATAGGGACAGGTTGACTTCTTCTTTACCAATCTGGATTCCTTGTATTTCTTTGTTTAGTCTAATTGCCATGGCTAGGACCTCCTTTACTATGGTGAATAACAGTGGGGAGAGTGGGCATCCCTGTATTCTTCCTGAACTCAGAGGAAAAGCTTTCAGCCTCTCGCTGTTCAGTATGATGTTAGCTGTGGGATTATCATATATGGCCTTTATTATGTTGAGGTACTTGCCCTCTATGCCCATTTTGTTGAGAGTTTTTATCATGAATGGATGTTGAATTTTATTGAATGCTTTTTCAGCATCTATGGAGATGATCATGTGGATTTGTCCTTCTTTATGTTGATGTGGTGAATGATGTTGATGGATTTTCAAATGTTGTACCATGCTCGCATCTCTGGGATGAATCCCACTTGGTCATAGTGTATGATCCTTTTGATGTATTTTTGAATTCGGTTTGCTAATATTTTGTTGAGTATTTTTGCATCCACATTCATCAGGAATATTGGTCTGTATTTTTCTTTTTTCTCAATGCACAATCTTTAATCCACCCCAAGCCTAATTCTCATCAGTCTACAATCTTCTGAAGCATAACGAACAAGTTCTTACATGGTGAACAAATTCTTACATAGTGAATAAGTTCTTACATGGTGAACAGTACAAGGGCAGTCATCACAGAAACTTTCGGTTTTGATCACACATTATGTACTATAAACCACCAGGTCAAATATGAATATTCGTTTGATTTTTATACTTGATTTATATGTGAATCCTACATTTCTCCATTATTATTATTATTATTATTATTATTTTTATTTTTAATAAAATGCTGAAGTGGTAGGTAGATGCAAGATAAAGGTAGGAAACATAGTTTAGTGTTGTAAGAGAGCAAATGTAGATGATCAGGTGTGTGCCTGTAGACTAAGTGTTAATCAAAGCTAGAACAGGACAAGAAAACATCCACGGATGCAGAAGCTTTCTCTCAAAACAGTGGGGTGAGGTACTAAGCCTCAACTCTGTTGATCCCCAATTTCTCACCTGATGGCCCCCCTGCAACTGTGCCTGTCTTAGGTTGTTCCTCCCTTGAGCAATCTTACCCGTCTCTGCCTAACCAATCATCTTCCAGGGCCATATAGGTAAATGTAAAGTTGGTAAGTGAGAGAGAAGCCATATTGTTTGAAAAGGTTAGCTTTTTACTTCTTTGCAGATTTATGCCCTGTGGCTTCTATGCCAAGCATTTGTCTTGAGGTATCGTTACCACTTGGAAGAATTATGATACTCGGTAAATTCGATATGAGGCATGAATTCTATTTAAGGGTTGTAATTAGGAAGGAAGAAGAAAAGCTATAGAAGTAGCAGATGGAAGAAAACATGGGAAGATTGATTATTTCTTTGACATATCTTCTTGTAGAGTAACTTAAGCTTTATAGGTTTTAAACTACTAATTAAATTGCGCACACACATTAACATAATAGGAATACAGTTACATAACCAAAGCAGACCTATAATTACCAGCTGTCTCCAGTGAAACCAAGAAAACTAGATAGGAACCATAGGCATTTGTGAAAATTTATCTATGATATGATGGATATTGTCCGACTGAACTTGAACAGTCTGAGAGAAATCAGACAAATTAAAACAACCCATTCCTAGGAACTGTACACATCCCATATGTTCTTTTAACAGTAGATAGTCTGTAGTTGTAAGATTTTGGAGAACTACAACTTGCACTTCTCCTAATTCTTGGTTGAGTTCCAACAGTATAGATCCAGTCAAATTTGTTGTTTTACTGTATGCACAGGCCAGCTTAGATATTTCCTTCTTCATTCCCATGGCAAGTCCAGGAACCGGTGGGATGAATGTATCTACAACTGTAGCAGCGCCTGGATCTTTTTTGAGGTTTTTTGATGATCATCTTCTGGTATGACTCTTTCAGAGAGTGCTGATGTTGGAAGTTCTTCATATCGTATCTTAATTCGTTATCTGTGTAGCCAAATTATGCTTTGATCCCTTGTATAAATACAAACAGACTCTTTGCCCACACTTTGATATGCCCTTTATACCATTGTGTAGAACTCATTGAAGGTCACCACACAGGAACTACTTTTTTTTTTAAGAGAAAGGAATATTATTAGAAAAATATACCTCCATAGCCGATCATCTGACACCCTTTAAGTGATCAAAATTAAGGATATTTAAAGCATGCATTAATTGTTGATTTACAGTTAGTTTTATCGTATCAGGGAGTAATCCCCCTTTTCTTTCTTTCTTTTTTTTTGTTAACATTAATCTACTCTTACATGAATAACACTATGTCTACTAGGCTCTTCCTTATACCAGGTCCCCCCAACAAACCCCCCTACAGTCACCATCCATCAGCATAGCAAAATGCCGCAGAATCGCCACTTGTCCTCTCTGTGCTGCACAGCCCTCCCCTTTCTCCCACCTCCCCCATTATGCATGCTAATCTTAATACCCCCTTCTTCCCCCCACCTTATACCTCCCTACCCACCCTTACTCCCCAGTCCCTTTCCCTTTGGTACCTGTTAGTCCATTCTTGGGTTCTGTGATTCTGCTGCTGTTTTGTTCCGTCAGTTTTTCCTTTGTTCTTATACTCCACAGATGAGTGAAATCATTTGGTATTTCTCTTTCTTCACTTGGCTTATTTCACTGAGCATAATACCCTACAGCTACATTCATGTTGCTGGAAATGGTAGGATTTGCCCTCTTCTTATGGCTGAGTAATATTCCATTGTGTATATGTACCACATCTTCTTTATCCATTCATCTACGATGGACATTTAGGTTGCTTCCAATTCTTGGCTATTGTAAATAGTGCTGCGATAAACATAGGGGTGCATCTGTCTTTCTCAAACTTGATTGCTGCGTTCTTAGGGTAAATTCCTCGGAGTGGAATTCCTGGGTCAAATGGTAAGTCTGTTTTCAGCATTTTGAGGAACCTCCATACTGCTTTCCACAATGGTTGAACCAGTTTACATTCCCACTAGCAGTGTAGGAGGGTTCGCCTTTCTCCACAGCCTTGCCAATATTTGTTGTTGTTTGTCTTTTGGATGGTAGCCATCCTTACTGGTGTGAGGTAATACCTCATTGTAGTTTGAATTTGCATTTCTCTGGTAATTAGGAATGTGTTGCATCTTTTCATGTGTCTGTTGGCCATCTGTATTTCTTTTTTGGAGAACTGTCTGTTCAGTTCCTCTGCCCATTTTTTAATTGGGTTTTTTGTTTTTTGTTGAGGCATGTGAGCTCTTTATATATTTTGAACGTCAAGCCTTTATTGGATCTGTCATTTACAAATATATTCTCCCATACTGTAGGGTTCCTTTTTGTTCTATTGATGGTGTCCTTTGCTGTACAGAAGCTTTTCAGCTTGATATAGTCCCACTTGTTCATTTTTGCTGTTGTTTTCCTTGCCCGGGGAGATATGTTCAAGAAGAGTTCACTCATGTTTATGTCTAAGAGGTTTTTGCCTATGTTTTTTTCCAAGAGTTTAATGGTTTCATGACTTACATTCAGGTCTTTGATCCATTTTGAATTTACTTTTGTATATGCGGTTAGACAATGGTCCAGTTTCATTCTCCTACATGTAGCTGTCCAGTTTTGCCAGCACCATCTGTTGAAGAGACTGTCATTTCGCCATTGTATGTCCATGGCTCCTTTATCAAATATTAATTGACCATGTATATTTGTGTTAATGTCTGGAGTTTCTAGTCTGTTCCACTGATCTATGGCTCTGTTCTTGTGCCAGTACCAAATTGCCTTGATTACTATGGCTTTATAGTAGAGCTTTAAGTTGGGGAGTGAGAGCTCCCCTACTTTATTCTTCTTTTTTAGGATTGCTTTGGTTATTTGGGTTCTTTGGTGATTCCATATGAATTTTTGAATTACTTCTTCCAGTTCATTGAAGAATGTTGCTGGTAATTTGATAGGGATTGCATCAAATTTGTATATTGCTTTGGGCAGGATGGCCATTTTGACAATATTAATTCTTCATAGCCACAAGCATGGGATGAGTTTCCATTTGTTAGTGTCCCCTTTAATTTCTCTTAAGAGTGTCTTGTAGTTTTCAGGGTACAGATCTTTCACTTCCTTGGTTAGGTTTATTACTAGGTATTTTATTCTTTTTGATGCAGTTGTGAATGGAATTGTTTTCCTGATTTCTCTTTCTATTAGTTCATTGTTAGTGTATAGGAAAGCCACAGTTTTCTGTGCATTAATTTTATATCCTGCAACTTTGCTGAATTCCGATATTAGTTGTGGTAATTTTGGAGTGGAGTCTTTAGGGTTTTTTATGTACAATATCATGTCATCTGCAAATAGGGACAGGTTGACTTCTTCTTTACCAATCTGGATTCCTTGTATTTCTTTGTTTAGTCTAATTGCCATGGCTAGGACCTCCTTTACTATGGTGAATAACAGTGGGGAGAGTGGGCATCCCTGTATTCTTCCTGAACTCAGAGGAAAAGCTATCAGCCTCTCGCTGTTCAGTATGATGTTACCTGTGGGATTATCATATATGGCCTTTATTATGTTGAGGTACTTGCCCTCTATGCCCATTTTGTTGAGAGTTTTTATCATGAATGGATGTTGAATTTTATTGAATGCTTTTTCAGCATCTATGGAGATGATCATGTGGATTTGTCCTTCTTTATGTTGATGTGGTGAATGATGTTGATGGATTTTCAAATGTTGTACCATGCTCGCATCCCTGGGATGAATCCCACTTGGTCATGGTGTATGATCCTTTTGATGTGTTTTTGAATTCGGTTTGCTAATATTTTGCTGAACATTTTTGCATCTATCTTCATCAGGAATATTGGTTTATAGTGTTCTTTTTTGGTGGGGTCTTTGCCTGGTCTTGGTATTAGTGTGATGTTGGCTTCATAGAATGAGTTTGGGAGTATTCCCTCCTCTTGTATTTTTTGGAAAACTTTACGGAGAATGGGCATTATGTCTTCTCTGTGTGTCTGATAAAATTCCGAGGTTAATCCATCTGGCCCGGGGGTTTTGTTCTTGGGTCGTCTTTTGATTCCTGCTTCAATTTCATTGCTTGTAATTGGTCTGTTTAGATTGTCTGTTTCTTTCTGGGTCAGTTTTGGATGGTTGTGTTTTTCTAAGAAGTTGTCCATTTCTCTTAGGTTTTCCAGCTTGTTAGCATATAGGTTTTCATAGTATTCTCTAATAATTCTTTGTATTTCTTTGTGGTCCTTCGTTATTTTTCCTTTCTCTTTTCTGATTCTGTTGATGTGTGTTTACTCTCTTTTTCTCGTAATAAGTCTGGCTAGATGCTTATCTATTTTTTTTATTTTCTCAAAGAACCAGCTCTTGGTTTTGTTGATTTTTTTCTATTGTTTCATTCTTCTCAGTTTTATTTCTTATCTGATCTTTATTATGCCCCTCCATCTGCTGACCTTAGGCCTCATTTGTTCTTCTTTTTCCAATTTCTATAATTGTGGCATTAGACTATTCATTTGATATTGTTCTTCCTTCTTTAGATATGCCTGAATTGCTGTATACTTTCCTCTTAAGACTGCTTCTGCTGCGTTCCACAGAAGTTGTGGCTTTGCGTTGTTGTTGTCATTTTTTTACCATATATTGCTGGATCTCCATTTTAATTTGGTCGTAGAGCAATTGATTATTTAGGAGCATTTTTTTAAGCCTCCATGTGTTCGTGAGCCTTCTTTCTTTCTTTGTACAATGTATTTCTAGTTTTATACTTTTGTGGTCTGAAAAGTTGGTTGGTAGGATTTCAATTTTTTGGAATTTACCTTGGCTCTTTTTGTGGCCTAGTATGTGGTCTATTCGGAGAATTTTCCATGTGCGCTTGTGAGGAATGTGTATCCTGTTGCTTTTGGATGTAGAGTTCTATAGATGTCTATTAGGTCCATCTGTTGTAGAGTGTTATTCAGTGCCTCTTTGTACTTACTTATTTTCTGTCTGGTGCATCTGTCCTTTGGAATGAGTGGTGTGTTGAAGTCTCCCAAAATGAATGCATTGCATTCTATTTCCTCCCTTAATTCTGTTATTATTTGTTTCACATATGTTGGTGCTCCTGTATTGGGTGCATATATGTTTACAATGGTTATGTCCTCTTGTTGGACTGAGCCCTTTATCATTATGTAATGTCCTTCATGTAATGTCCTTCTTTATCTTTATCTTTTGTTACTTTCTTTGTTTTGAAGTCTATTTTGTCTGATACTAGTATTGCAACACCTCCTTTTTTCTCCCTGTTGTTTGCATAAAATATCTTTTTCCATCCCTTGACTTTTAATCTGTGCATGTCTTTGGGTTTGAGGTGAGTCTCTTGTAAGCAGTAGATAGATGGGTTTTGTTTTTTTATCCATTCTATTACTCTGTGTCTTTTGATTGGTGCATTCAGTCCATTTACATTTAGGGTGATTATTGAAAGATACGTACTTAATGCCATTGCAGGCTTTAAGTTTGTGGTTACCAAAGGTTCAAGGTTTGCTTCTTTACTATCTTGCTTATCTGAGTTAACTTGCTTATTGAGCTATTATGAACACTGTCTGAGGATTGTTTGTTTCTCTCCCTTCTTAATCTTCCTCCTCTCTTCTTCATATGTTGGGTGTTTTGTTCTGTGCTCTTTTTAGGAGTGCTCCCATCTAGTGCAGTCCCTCTAAGATACCCTGTAGAGGTGGTTTGTGGGAGGCAAATTCCCTTAACTTTTGCTTGTCAGGGAATTATTTAATCCCTCCTTGATATTTAAATGATAATCATGCTGGATACTGTATCCTTGGTTCAAGGCCCTTCTGTTTCATTGCATTAAATATATCATGCCATTCTCTTCTGGTGTGTAATGTTTCTGTTCAGAAGTCTGATGATAGCCTGATGGGTTTTCCTTTGTAGATGATCTTTTTTTCCCTCTGGCTGCTTTTAATACTCTCTCCTTGTCTTTGATCTTTGCCATTTCAATTATTATGTGTCTTGTTGTTGCCCTTCTTTGGTCCACTGTTATCGGTGTTCTGTGTGCTTCTGTGGTCTGGGAGGACAATTCCTCTCCCAGTTTGGGGAAGTTTTCATCAATTATTTCTTCAAAGACTTATTCTATCCCCCTTTTTCTCTCTCTTCTTCTTCTGGTACTTCTATAATGCAAATATTGTTCTGTTTTGCTTGGTCACACATTTCTCTTAATATTTTTTCATTCCTGGAGCCTTTTATCTCTCTCTGCGTCAGCTTCTATGCATTCCTGTTCTCTGGTTTCTAGTCCATTAGTATTCTCTTGCATCGCATCCATTCTGCTTTTACATCCTTCCAGAGATTGTTTTATTTCTGTATTCTCCCTCCTTAGCTCTTGCACATTTCTCTGCAAGTCCATCAGCATGGTTATGACTTTTATTTTGAATTCTTTTTCAGGATGTTTGGTTACATCTGTCTCCCCAGATTTTTTTTCCAGGGAGGATGTGGAGGATGTCTGGGTTAGTCTTGTCTGGATCAAATTTTTCTGCCTTTTCATGTTGATAGATGCTGTTGTATGCTGTTGGCTCATCTGTCAGCTGGTAGAACCAAGACCCTTTCCACTTTCTCATGACCTTTCTTTCCTGGGACAACGGCAACCCCTAGCGGCTTGTGTTGGGCAGTTGCACGTAGACTGGGTCTCTGTTTCTTGCCCTGCCTGCTGTGGAGGAAGCTCCCTTGTTGTGGGCATGGCCAGCCTCAGGCCGCTGCTCTGCTATGGCGGGTCTGCACCAGAGGGGGAATGGGCTGGGGGGCTGTTTATCATCGTGAGGGGTCTCAGAGCCGCACTGCTGCCCAGGTGGTTAGGGCGCCCAGAGTTCCCTGGGATTCCCTGCTGCTTGGGTACGTGTCCTGGGACGTTTCCGTCCAGGTGTGGGGTCCCTGTCCCTTTAAGACTTTTAAAAAGCAGTCACTTCTTTGTCCCCGTGGCACTGGGTGCAGGGTCCTGCTCGCAGGTTTTGCTCTCCCATTTTGCTAGTTTCCCGCACTACTGTATCTTCTGGTCTCTCTTTTAGGTTTAGTTGTATTTGTTGTATTTTCAAAAATATATATGTTTTTGGGAGGAGATTCCCACTGTCCTACTCATGCTGCCATCTTGGCTCCACCTTCTATGTCTTTTGATTTGTGCTTTCAGGCCATTTATATTTACGGTGATTATCTATAGGTATATACTTATTGCAATTGCAGGCTTTAGATTCTTGCTTACCAAAACTTCCAGGGTAATTCCCTTACTATCTAACAGTCTTAATTTAACTCACTTAGTATGCTATACAAACACAACCTGAAGGTTCTTTTTTTTTCCTCCTTTATCTTCTTCCTTCATTCTTTATATATTAGGTATCATATTCTGTACTCCTTTTCTTTTCCTTGACTGACTTTGGGGGTTGTTGATTTCATTTTTCATCTTCTTAGTAATAAATTTGTCTACTCTCTTTACTGTGGTTTCATTTCCTGTGGGGACAGCTATTTAGCCTTAGGAACCCTTCTGTCTATAGCAGACCCTCCAAATACACCGTAGAGACAGTTTGTGAGATGTAAATTCTCTGGGCTTTTGCTTATTTGCAAGTTGTTTATTCCCTCCTTTAAAGTTAAATGATAAACTAGCCCTGTAGAGTATTCTTAGTTCAAGGCCTTTCTGTTTCATTGCACTAAATATATCATGCCACTTCCTTCTGGCTTGTAAGGTTTCTGCTGAGAAGTCTGATGATATCCTGATGGGTTTTCCTTTGTATGTGATCTTTTTTCTCTCTGTGGCTGTTTTTAAAATTCTGTCTTTTTCTGTGATCTTTGCCATTTTAATTATTGTATGTCCTGGTGTTGTTGTCCTTAGGTCCCTTGTGTTGGGAGATGTTTGCACCTCCGTGGCCTGAGAGACTATTTCTTTCCCCCGACTGGGGACATTCTCATCCATTACCTACTCAGAGAAACTTTCTATCCCCTTTTCTCTCTCTTATTCCTCTGCTACCCCTATAATTAGAATATTGTTCCATTTGGATTGGCCACACAGTTCTCTCAATAAACTTTTATTCCTAGAGATCCCATTTTTCTCTCTGTGCCTCTGCTTCTTTGTATTCCTCTTCTCTAATTTCTATTCCATTTACCATCTCTTCTGCTGCATCTAATCTGCTTTTAAATCCCTCAGTTGTATTTCTCATTTCAATTAATTTCTCAATATTGAATCTCTGTTCTAAATTCATCCATGAGATTTTTAATATTTTTCTGTACTTCCATGAGTATGTTTATGATTTTTATTTTGAACTCTCTTTCAGTAAGATTGATGAGTTCATGTTCACTTGGGCCTTTTTCTAGTATTTGTGGGATTTTGGTTTGAACCAGGTTCCTTTGACGTTTCGTATTTGTATGTGGTGCTCTTTAGTGCCCAGAAGCTCTTCTTCTGGAGCTGCTCAGTCCCTGGAGTGATGTTGTGGGTCACGGTGGAGCGGTGCTGGTGTGTCTTGGGATGAAAGAGCTATTTCCTGTTCCTCGGCTTCTGTGCCTTTCTCCACTGTCTGAACTAGTGGGCCAAGCACAGAGGTGTACGCCTCTTTGCTTTGCATTTGTAGCTGCCTTAGGCAGTGCCTTCCTCTCTCTGGCCTGTCGCCATGGCAGTTACTTCAGGCTTGCGGGCCAGTACGGGCAAGCCAGGAGGAATGGTCCAGGGCCTCGGAAGTGAGTTGCCAGCCAGGTGGGTGGAGCTTTTGAAGCTCCTGAAAGTTCCCAACCATCTGGGAAGAGTGTGCCCATTCAATTTTGTCCACCTCTCCTTTCTCCTGTGCAGCAAATTCTGTACAATTCTTTCCCCTTTAACACCCTCTCACTGTTAGGAAATCTCTCAGAGCTACCCGCTACATAGCCAGCCAGGGGGATCGAGCACCTGACGATTGTTTAAACTCCAAACCTGCTGGGTAGAGTGTACCGGGACAATTTTGTCTACCTGTCCTTTCTCCTGAGTAGTAAGCTCTGTGCAATCCTTGCCCCTTTAGCAACCCTCTTGCTAGGGGCTTCCTTGTTGGGAAGTTTCTCAGCCTGCCCACTTTTGTTTTGTCCTAGAGCAACCTGATATGGATCCTGTTTTCCACAAGTGGCTGGATTCTCAGTCTCTGCAAGTATTCCGTCTTTCTTAGCTTTCCAACCCCACTTATCTCCAGAGCACCATTCAGTGTAGGTTCGTGCTCCCAAAGGAGATGTCCAGGGCTGTGTGGTCAGTAGCCCTAGTCTTCCACTCCCTCCCTGCTCCATTTCTCTTCCTCCCACCAGTGAGCTGGGGTTGGGTGTGGGCTTGGGTCCCGCCAGATCAAGACTTTGGTACATTACCCTGTTTTGTGAGGTCTGCTCTTTTCTCCAGGTGTATGTAGTCGGGTACAGCCTTCTTTCATGTTCCTCTTTGTGGATTAGTTGTATTCACTGTATGTTCATATTATATGTGGTTTTGGGGGGAGTTTTCTGTCTCACCTCTCATGCCACCATCTTTAATTTAGAAATCTGTTTATGATTTTATTTTGAAATCTTTATCAGGAATATTGGTGATTTCTGTTTCACTTAGCTCTCTGGTGTTTGAGGGATTTTCATTTGTGCCAAGTTCTTTTGCTATTTCATATTTCCAGTGATTACTATGGAATAATAACTGTAGGCAGTGCCCTCTCATGCCCAGAAGCTCTACCCTCTGGTACTGGCCAGTCCTTTGAGCAATGGTGGGTGTCGCAGGTGTACTGTGCCAGAGCCTTCCCCCACTGCTAGGTACAGTGGGCCAAGCACACAAGGAGGAGCCTCTATGTTATGCTTTGTAGCTACCAATGGCTGGGGCCGGAAGGATCAGCAGGCTGCATCTCACAGTGGGAGGCCTCAGCTCTGCATTGCCAATCAGCCAGATGGACCGTGTGAAGCTTCTGAAAATTCCCAACCTGTTGGGCTGAGTGTGCTGAGGCAATTTTGCCCACCTGTCCTTTCTCCTGATCTGCAAGTTCTGTTGAATCCTTGCCACTTTAGCAGCCCCCTTGCTGTTGGGAATTCTTTCACAGCACCTGCCTCTCTTTTGTCCCAGATAGGCCTGTGGTAGGTACCTATTCTCCACAAGCTGCTGGAATCTCAGTCTGAGTATTCCTCCTGTCTTTGCCTTCCAACCCGTCTAATCTCCAGAGTATGAGTACCATGTAATATGTGTTCATGCTTCTGGTGTAGATCTTCAGGGTTGGGTATTTAGCCATTCTAGGCTTCTACTCCCTCCCTGCTGTGTTTCTCTTCCTCCTGCCAGTGAGTTTGTGTGTGGGGATCACCTGGGTTCCACCAGATCACAGCTTTCGTACTTTACCCTTTTCTGTGCAGACTTCTCTTTTCCCCATATGTAGGCTGTCTGTTGCAGTCTTCTTTCTCGTCGCTCTTTCAAGATTAGTTGCATTTGCTGCATTTTCATGTTACATGTGGTTTTGGGAGGAGGTTTCTGCCTCACTTCTCATGCTGCCATGTTGTTTAATCCTCCTAGATCATGCTCTGTGTACTGATCTTTTTTTTCTTGGGAAGTGTGGCTAGAGGTTTGTCTATTTTGTCTGTCTTCTCAAAGAACCAGCTCTTCATTTCATTGATTATTTCTTTTGTTTTATTTTTCCTATTTCTGCTCTGATATCTGTTATGTCCCTCCTTCTACTAACTTTATGTTTTACTTGTTCTCCTTTTTCTAGTTTCTTTAATTGTTAATTTAGACTGTTTGTTTGAGGTTGTTCTTCTTCCTTGAAGTCGACCTGTATTGCTATGTACTTTCCTCTTGGAACCACTTTTGTGCTGGTCTTATAAAGTTTGGGTCATTGTATATTTGTTTTCATTTGTCTCTATGTATTGCTTGATCTGTTTCAATTTGTTCATTAATCCGTTGATTACTTTTGAAGTATGTTATTTAGCCTACATGTGTTTGTGAGCTTTTTTGTTTTCTTTGTGTTACTTATTTTTATTTTCATACCATTGTGGTCTAAGAAGTTGCTTGATACAATTTCATTATTTTTTAATTAATTGAGGCTCTTTTTGTGGCCTAGTAGGTGATCCATTCTGGAAAACATTCCATGTACACTTGAGAAAAATGTGTATCCTGCTGCTTTTGGGTCAAATTATCTATAAATATTTGTTAAGTTCATCTGATCTAATGTGTTTTTCAGTGCCTCTGTTTTCTTACTTATTGTCTGTCTGGTTGATCTGTCTGTTGATGTAAATGGTTTGTAAAAGTCTCTTAAAATGAATGTGTTGGAGTATATTTCCCCATTTAATTCTGTTAGCATTTCTTTTACATATTATGATCCTCTTATATAATGGTTATATACTCTGGTTGGACTGGCTCCTTTAATTATGTAATGTCCTTCTTTGTCTCTTCTTACTTTCTTGGTTTCAGAGTGTGTTTTGTCTAATATAAGTATTGCTACTCCTGCTTTTCTCTTCCTATTGTTTGAATGAAATATCTTTTTCCATCCGTTAACATTATGTCTGTGTAAGTCTGCATCTGAAATAAGTGTCTTGTAGGCACCAAATAGATGGGTCTTGTTTCTTTGTGCATTCTGCCACATATGTCTTTTGTGTGGTGTATTCATTTCATTTAAATTTAAGGTAGAGGTATGTACATATTGCCATTTTGTTAATAATTTTCTTTTTTTATAGTTATACCTGTTCCTTTCTTCCTCTCTTATACTCTTATCTTGTTATTTGATGATTTTCTTTAGTGTTGTGATTGAATTTCTGTTATTTAATTTTTTTTGTATCTGTTATAGGCTTTAGGGTTGTGGTTACCATGAGGTTCAAGAATAGTTTCATAACTATATAAGAGTATATTAAGTTGTTGATTGCTCCATTTCAAACAGCATCTACAGTACTTTTTTCTTCTTCGTCCTCCACATTTTATGTGTAGATGACATAATCTGCATTTTTTTCTGTGTGTATTCCTTGACTGATTTTTTTTGTATAGTTGGTTTTACAACTCTTGTTTGTTTTAATTTTCTACTTGCTTCATAAGTAATTTGTCTACTACCTTTACTGTGGGTTTTTCACTGATGAAAAGTATTTTGATTTAGAAACATTTCCATCTACAAATGTCCCTTTAACCTATCTTATAATGCTATTTTAGTCTTTATAGATTCCATTGGTCTTTTATTATCTGGGAAATGTTTAATATCTCCTTCAAATTTGAATGATAATCTCGCTGATTAGAGAATTCTTGTTTGAAAGCCCTTTTGTTTCAATACCTTAAATATTTCACGTTACTCCCTTCTGGCCTGTAACATTTCTGCTGAGATGTCTGCTGATAGCCTGATAGGATTTCTCTATAAGTCATCTCTTTTCTCTCTCTGGCTGCTTTCAGTACTCTCCTTATCCTTATTCTTTGTCATTTTATTTATTATATGTCTTTGTGTTGTCTTCCTGGGATTCCCTTATTAGGGACTCTGCTCTTCCATGACCTGAGTATCTATTTCCATCCCCAGACTGGGGAAGTTTTCAACAGTTATTTCCACAAAGAGATTTTCTATCCCTTTGTCTCTCTGTTTTCCTTCTGGTACCGTTATTATGTGAATATTGTTTCATTTGGAGTTGTTACACAGCTCTCAGTATTCTTTCAATCCTAAAGAATCTTTTTTCTCTCTGTTCCTCATCTTCATTGTTTTCCTGTTCTTCAATTTCCATTTTATTGATTGTCTCCTCTACTTGCAGCAATCGTTTATTCAGTCTCTCCATTGTATATTTCATTTCAGTTACTATATTATTCAGTTCTGAGTGAATGTTTTTCAACTCTCCTTTTTTGTTGACATCTTCCCTGAGCTCTTCAATACTTTTCTACAGATCAGTGAGCATATTTACAAATGTTACTTTGAAATCTTTGTCAAGAAGCCTGGTGATCTCTGTTTCATTTAATCCTCTTTTTGGTGTCTTATCTGTAGATGTATTTGGAACATATTCTTCTGCCTCCTTATTTTGTCAGGGTTTCTGTATTTCTTCTTTTGTATTGATGGGTCCACTATGCTTCCTGGTCTAGAGAGTAATGGGTTTGTGATGTAGGCGTCTGGTGATGCCCAGATGCTCAAGACTCTTTACTGTCAGTGCATGGTTCTCCTTTGCAGTAGAGCCCCAGTTGCTGTTGATGGGCAATTGGTTGGGCTGCCTTTCTGTCTGTCTACAGGCAGTGGCCTATCTAAATCCCCTGCAGCAACGTTTGCCTCACCCAGCCCTTTGTGATCAAAGCAGCAGTGCTTCTGCTGGGCTCACTGTTGGTGGGGCTGCCCTCTGCCTGTCCTGCAGTAATGGCAGGGCTGCTGTGTTAATGGAGTGGGTAGGACCATGGCATGGCTCTGGGCCTTGCTTGTAGTGTGGCTAGTTGTGCAGTCCCATGGCACTTGGCTGGGCCGCTTGTGAGGAGGAAGGAACACCTGCAGCTGGCTCCTTCAGGCACCTCTCTAATCAGGCTAGATAGGGATGAGAAAACTGTGAAATCCTCCCTCTCCCTACCAGGCAGCAAAGGTGGACACTGCAGGGCCAAGTAGCGTGGTTGCAGGGAAGCACTTGAGTACTGGGCTACCACTGAGGCGGGGGGTGGGTGGAGCATTTGGGATTCCTATGAGTGTCTGACCTCTTGGGCTAAGGGAGGGCTGGAAAAATGTCATCCACCTGCACTTTCTGCTGTAGAGAGCTTTATCCAATGCTTACTGCTCTGGCAACCCTTCCACTGCTGTCGGTTCTTTTAAGGTGCTGCCTTTCTTTTGGGCCTGAGCACAACCTAGGAAGCATGTCTATCTTGCACAGGTGGCTGGATTCTCAGCCTTCCAGCATGCTCTAACTTTCCTTGGTTTCCAACCCCACTAATCACCAGAATCCAATGCTCTGTGCACCCATGTTCCCAGAGCAGATTTCTAGGGCCAGGTGTGTAGAGTTTCTGATCACTTATCCCCTCCCTCCTCCATTTTCTCTTCATCCCACCTGTGGGCTGAGATGGGGGAAGTTTTTGGGTCCCACTTGAATATGGCTCTGCCACATTACCCTTCTCTGTGTAGTCTTCTCTTCTTCACCAAGTGTAGGTGGGTCTGTTCCTCAGTCATCAGGTTGTTTTCTGGTTTATTTGTATTTGCTGTAGTTGCTTCCTTGGTGTATGTGTGGGAAGAAGTTTCTGCCTTGCCTTCCTACTCGGCCATCTTTCTTCTCCCAGATGTCTTATTCTTTTTATGTAGTTTCTGTATCCCAAGAACTTTAACTTTCAGGTGGCTTAGTTTTGTGATGACCCTAAAGCATTTTTTCACTGTCAGATCCCCTCTTAACTGGCCTTGGTCAAATTCCAGAGACAAACTTTGATTGACTTTGCTCATCTTGTTCATGCCAGGAAATGGTTAAGAGGCCATTGTCTGGCCTGTTGGGTATTCTCCTGTCAGGTGTCTACCTGTTTTGTTTCTAAGCCCATTGATGGTGATGGTATCAACTAGGAATACCTGGGGGTGTGAACCTGGGCCTGTGCTATTTGTGGGGTTCCCTGACAGACATTCTGCCACCTAGAACTAGTGTTGTGGCTGGACTAGCTCTTGTGGTTCTTACGATTACAAGATGCATCTCAGCAAAAATCATCAGGGAACTTTAAAATACAAGGCTTATTATTCATAGGTCCTGAAGGGTACATGCTACGCCTGGGGTCCAACTGCAAGAGGTCACAGGTAGAGATAGAGAGGGAGAGATAGTATGAGAGAGCCTTTATTGGGTGTCTTCCCAATGGGTTTCAGCCCTGTGCAAGTTCGCTATGGATTCAGTGTGACCAAAGAAATTGATAGCAAAACATCTTTGGGGTGAAAGGGTTTATTACCTGGTTTGTTCTCCTGACAGCACTACCATCTCAGCCTCTGCCCAGAGCACTGGGCTGAGCTCTCTATATAGTGTAATAATAGTTTTTTGCTTAAAGGTGTGGAAGCGCTCGCCCAGCAACAGGCCAGTTACATCATCAGGTGGTTTAAGTTCAGTGAGGATCCTGGCCATAGGAACCCCAACTTTGCCACACTCCATGCCTCCAGGATTCTAGCCTTACAATCTACATCCTTTCAGTCTTCCGCAATGGCCCTGTGTGAGAAAGCTGGAGCACTGTAACCAGATTCCACAATACCAACAAAGGATAACAACAACTTAGAGATAATAACAAAAATTAAGATAAAACAAGATTTTGATACAAGTAACGAAAATTATAATAATCCTCAAGTGAGAGGAGGTTCCTAATAACAAAAATTATAATAATCCTCAAATCAGAGGAAGTTCCCAATTCACAAAGACCTTAGGGGTGATAAGACACATGTTTCAAAGACACCAACATAGGCAAATCTCGTCCATCAGGTAGGATGCATGCAAGAGAGTGGTCCTGTGATAGGACTGTAGCAGGAAGGGGGTCCCTTCCAGGTCTAGTATACCATACTTTTACTCCTTTCCTCATGTGCATTACTGAAGGGTGTATATATATTGCTACTGGAGGTGTATGCACTGGCCATAATGATAAAACATAACTCCCCCATAAGATGCTCCTATCTTCTGGCTGTTCAGGATATAATACAGTGACCTTTGGGGGCCACTCTGCTGTTATTCTAGGAATACACAGGAGGCCAGCTTCCAGGCCTCATCCCCCAGGTGCCAGGAGAGCCAGCTATCATTGATCCATGTGTAGAAAGGTCCAAGGCCATGTCCACTCAATGGAGTCTCCAGTGTTTAGTGTAGTTGGTGCTGGTAGCAAGATGTTATTCTTGTGGCCAAGCCTCAGCTTCAATGATTCTTCCTTGGTTTGTACTTGCAGTTGTATAGGGGAGGCAGCCATATGTATTAACATGTCTACGGGGCTCAAGGCTCCCTTTTGATGTCTCGTTCAAATGCCATAGCATGGTCCATAAGCAGAATGACCATCCCTGCAGACTATTGTTATCTGACTTTAGTCCAGATTTTAACAAGCCATTGTGCCTCTCTATCATGCCTGCTGTGGTAGGATTGAATGGCACATGAAACTTCCATTTGATTCACAGCTGTTGCACCCATTCTTGAAGTGTATATCCAGTAAAATGGGTGCCCTGATCACTCTCAATTACCTGTGGTTGGCCATAGGGGGCTGAGAGATGCTCCAAGCCTCTTTTGGTCACCTGCTGATCTGCACAACAGGTTGGAAAAGCAACCAGAAGCCCAGTAGCTGTGTCCACACAAGTCAATGCATACTGATATCCTTCTGACACAGGTTGAGGCCCAATACAGTCTATCTGCCACCTGACGAGGGGTATAGGCCCCTTAGCTATTGTCCCATGTTGCTGTGGAACTCGGTGTAAGTCCCTTTTGGAGCACACGACACTCTCCTCCCAGGCTTTACTAACTTCTTCAAAGGTCAAAGACAAGCCTCACCAACAGGCTACAGCCCACATTGTCTTTTGCCCCACATGCAACAAACGGCGATATAACCATTGGGCTACACCAGAGGTAGGCATTCCTTCTAGGCAATGTATCTGGGCCAATTTATCTGCTTCTTCATTTCCTGAGGATGCCAGTGGCAAGTGACCTGTCATCTGGTAGACCATAATTATTTTAGTCTGAACACAGACCCATAAGTCTTGCCACAATTCTTGCCCCCAAAGGTGTCGGTGACCAACCAGCCAGTTGGCATGGTACCAGGTTGGTAGCCAAACGGTCAAGCACCAACAGACAGCCCAGCTGTCAGTACACACAACTATAGGGGAGGACTCCTGGTTGATCATAAGCCCCACAGCCCACAACTCTGCCCATTGGCTGCTCTTCCCCTAACCATCTTTCATCTACATTGTCTCAGTCTTAGGATGAAAAACTATGGCCCTCCATTTTGGGGGCTGCCTGTGGCTGGAGCCATCTATGTACCATGCATCTTCAGGTATAGGGGTTCTTCCCTCCCGATAGGGACTCTTCTACTAATGGTTCAAAGCAGCTTCTTCCTGCTCTTCACTAGTAAGTGTCACCAGCCCAAATAAGCATTGGAGTTCTTCACTCAGGGGGCAACTAGAGAGGGTACTATACTGCTGTAGGTAAGCACCCCACTTGGCTAGTGTGGGCGTTTGTGCCACACCACTCCTTGCTTTTGGATCCAGTCTTGTACCCACCCCAAGATGTGATAGGTGGTTATTATGTTTATCAGGGCCATTCCAGTGATGAGTTCTGTAAACTGTAAGGTGTGATACATGGCAGCCAGTTGTTTTTCTACCAATGCATATCGTACCTCTGCCCTTTTTCAGAGTTCTGACCAGAATCCAATAGGTTCAAGCCGCTGCCAGAGACCTCAGCCATAACCGTCTTCAGTCACATGAACGTCCAGCTCACAGGGCCTTGATGGGTCTATCACACTCAAGGCCTGCACGGCCTTGACTGTGCGTTTTGCTATAGTAAAGGCAGATGCACATCTCATCCCAGTCCCACCTGATGCCTTGTCATACTTTCCAGTATAAGGGCTTCAGAATTTGTGCCCAGTGCAGGATAACCACTCTCCAGGAGCCTAGAAGACCCAGAAACTCCTGTACCAGTGCTACAGTTGTAGGGGTCGGAAAGGCCTGAACTTTATCTACAACTGCTTCTGGTATAACTTTGGTCTTACCCGACCAGACAACCCTCAACAATCTGACAGGCAAACCAGGTCCCTGAACCTTGGTACGGTTCACAGCCCATTCTTTCTCCTGTAAATGTTGCAGCAGTCTAGATGCTGCACCTTCTAGATCTGAAAGAGAATTGGACATGATCATGACATCATCAGTATAATGGTACAGTCAAACCTTTGGCAGTTTCTCCCATGTAGCCAAGTCCTGGGCTACAAGTCCATGAAAGATGGTGGGGCTGTGGAGGTATCCCTGTGGAAGGATGGTGGAAGTCCATTGCTGTCCTTCCCATGTGAAGGCAAACTGTTTCTGACTTTCCTGCTGAATGTCAATAGAAAAGAATGCTTTAGCAAGATCTACTACATAATGGTATGTTCCAAGTTCATGGTTAAGGGTATCCACCAAGCCTGCAATAGAGGGAACAGCAGCATGCATAGGGGGTATGACTTTATTCAGTTCTCTATAATCCAGTCATACACCAGGAGCCATCTGGCTTTTTTACTGGCCACACTGGGGAATTGAAAGGACTATGGGTGGGCTTTATAATACCCACCTTTTCCAGCTCCTGGAGAGTTTCTCCAATCTCTTTATGCCCTCCAGGCAGTTTGTATTCTTTGGTATTAGTCACCTGCCAAGGCACAGGCAAAGCTATGGGTGGGTGCCTAGCATGTTCCCTCAGAAGTGCCTTCACTACACGTACTCTCAGTCTGAACTCACGTGCGGTGGTCTGCAACCATACACCCTGCAGGATAGCAATCTCCAAAATATACTCAGGGATAGGAAATACATATACACAGTATACTCTTTGGGGAGAGACACCCTATTCCCAAAGGGATTTGGGCTTGTTTCACTCTGATAGCCTTACCCACATATCTATCTATGATAGTGGGGGTCTCAGAACCACTCAGGATTACCATGAATCAGTGAGCATTCAATCTGTGTGCCCACTAGAGCCAGGACAGGTTGTATGTTCACTGGGGACCAATGGATAGCTATTTCAACATGTGGCTTTCAGTTCTCCCCTGGTCCCTCAGGGCAGATACCTCAACCTCCCCCTCAGTCAAACCATGTTCTCCAATCATCTTCCTCTGTGGGCCCAAGTGAGGTTGGCTCCCTCTTCAGCAGGAAGTCTTGCAAACAAACAGGCTGGACTTGTGGCTCTGTCTCTGACCTCTGCCTCTTTGGTCTTAAATGCTGGAACTGTTCTGGTTTCAGTTGTTGCCATAGCTCTAGTAAGATCCTATTTGACTTCCCGTCTAATTTCCTTCCATCTGCTCCTGCCAGTATTAAATCAACCCACATTTGGATCCTCGTGACCTTCATGGGGCCCTTTAAATTCTTCTTGTGAGTAGTAGATCTTATTTCTTTCCGTGTTCTTATTGCTTCGGCCTCCCCTAAGTCTGGTACTTGTACATGTCACCTTGCTAATGGGATGCCCTAAGTGAGGGGAAAGAATGGTCACTACGGACCCAAAAAGGGATGTGGGAGCCGCTTGAAGCACAGTGTCTCTCATCCCAGTAGTGAAAATCTCTTCATGTGGACCATAATTCTCTGGACTATAGATGGCATTTCTTATGCCTAGCACTCATAACACCCATTGGAGCTCAGCATACGTCGGCCATCTAAGAGGAGAGGATAGTAGATCACCCACACTGGGCCACACAGCACAAAGTGCAGTCATAAGGCAATTGAGGGAGTGACTCTCTGGGGTCTGATGTGCATTTTGTAATCGCTGCCCCAAGGCAGGCTGCACTGTCAGGAAAGACAGCTTTCCCTTCTCTGATTTCAACAGAAGAATTCCATCTATTCCTAAGTCCCACAGACACAGGAGCCAAGCTGATATTGACTCCGAGGGCTTCTGCCTAAACTGTGAGACCAAATCCACCAGCTCAACCTGAGTACAGGGTTGGAGCATAGAGTGCTCCATGCCCTAGGGAGTGGGCTGCTCCTCTCCTTGGGGAACTTTTAGCTGCTGGGTCTTAATTTTTTTTACAACCACTGGGCATGCTTTCAATACAGAAGGCGGCTGTGCCTCGGGCACCACCCCTTCATCCTTCTCCAGCTCCTCCATTTCTGGGGCTGATGGCACCTTTCTTTCCCCTCCCCTGAGAGCCTCCTCTGGTTACAACCTTTACATTTTCTACCATGTCTCGCAGCAATGCTAGCTCAGTCTTCTTCACCTCATTGCTTTGCAGCTGGTGTTCTCGTGCCCCCTCCCCTGTACTTCCCTCAGGAGTTCATCGTTTTCCTTGATGGCCTTTTCCTCCTTCAGAGCACCTGGCTGCACTGCCATCTGATTCTGTAAGGACTCTTCTACCTCTTCAATGGCACTTTGCTTCTGGTGTTCTCATGCTGCCTCCTCTCGTTTCAATGCCATTTCCTTCGTCAAGGAATCCATAGAAGTTTGCAGCTCGCATTCTCATGCCACCATTTCTTTGGTCTTTTTCAGGAGCACGTCCTTCTGTTCTGTAGCATATTTTCATTCTGTGAGAAGGAGCCAACCCACAGTACCCGCAGGCTCATGGGCACTCTGTCTCAAAAGACCTACCCCTTATGGCTCAGGTATCACCTCCACTTGCCTCAAGTCCTAAGTTGGGGCCCAGTACTCTATGAAGCAAGCCACCTTAGACCACATACCCATTGGGGGACAATCCACTGTCTCCCCATTCACAGGGGCAGCCCGGTGAAGCACCCCTGCCATAAGTGCAGGCTTTTTCCTTAGTCAACAGTGAACCCCGCCAACTTTGCCAATTGTCTTGCCAATGGGTTTCAGCCCCAGGCAAGTTTGCTATGGATTCAATGTGTCTAAAGAAATTGACAGCAAAGCCTTCTTTGGGTTGAAAGGTTTTATTAACCGGCTTGTTCTCCTGGCGGTACTTCAAGCACTAGCATCTCTGCCTCTGCCCAGAGCACTAGGAGGAGCTCTCTATATCGTGCGATAATAGCTTGTTGCATAAAGGTATGAAAGCGGTAGCCTAGAAACAGTCCATTTACATCATCAGGTGGTTTAAGTTCAGTGAGGATCCTGGCTATAGCAACCCCAACTTCCCCACATTGGGTGTCAAGGTTAAGGTGTCTAGGGCTTTGAGGTTCACTATTAATGAATTTAAGACATAAGAGCAGGAGTTTAATCTTGTGAAGGGAAACGCAGAGTCACTCAAATGATCAGTTAAGTTACCTAGGTCAACTAGATCAATTACCTTTGTTAATTAATGGGGAGCTTAGTGGGTGGGACAGCCTCTTTATCTAGTTTCTAGCTCGCAATATACTTACTCAAAATGGATGTCTTTGAAATGCCTGCCTCAGCAATAAAAAGCTAATTATCTGGCACTTACAGTAACCCACCAATTTCTAATTACCATAGCTAGCGATGTTTCATCTAATAATTTAAAACATGCCTTTTGAGACTGGTTGTTTGACTCAAAACATTGTCTTTGATGTCTTCAAGTTATTTTGTGTTATAATAGCTTGTTACTTTTTATTTGTGATGAATATTCCATGGTATTAATGTATCACAACTTGCTTACCCATTTACCTGTTCAAGGACCATTGGGTTATTTTTAGTTTTGAATTTTACAAATAATGCTACTGTAAATATTAATGTATAGATTTTGGGGTGAAAATAAGTATTTGTTAACTTGGATAAAATGCCCAGAAGATTGCTGAGTTATATGATATGTATATTTAAAATCTGTATGAAACATGGAAACTGTTTTCCCAACCATGTGTATCATTTTCCATTCCCTTAGCAATGTATGAGATTTCCAGTTTCTCTGAATGCTCTTCAGCCTTTGGGATTATCACTATTCTTTATTTTAGCCAATCTAATAGGTTTGTGGTGGTTTAACATGGTGTTTTTAATTTTCATTTCCCTAACGGTTAGTGATGTTGAATATTATAATGTTATCCTGTTTGGTAAAGTGCATGTTCAAGTCTTTTTCTGTTTTTTTGTGTGTCCTGTTTTTTAGAAGGATTTATAAAGGATTTGTGGTAAGTCTTCCTTAAATATTTGGTAGAATTAAACAGTAATGCCTTTTGTGTCTTGATTTTATATGTTTGAAGTTTTTAAAATACTAATTCAAACTCTTTGCTTGTTATATAGGTGTATTAAGATTTCTCTTTTTTGAGTCAATCTTTGTTTTTTTTTTTTTGAGAGGGCATCTCTCATATTTATTGATCAAATGGTTGTTAACAACAATAAAATTCTGTATAGGGGGATCAATGCTCAATGCACAATCATTAATCCATCTCAAGCCTAATTCTCGTCAATCTCCAATCTTCTGAACCATAACGGACAAGTTCTTACATGGTGAACGAATTCTTACATAGTGAATAAGTTCTTACATGGTGAACAGTACAGGGGCATTCATCACAGAAACTTTCAGTTTTGATCATGCATTAAGAACTATAAACAATCAGGTCAAATATGAATAGTCATTTGATTTTTGTACTTGATTTATATGTGGATCCCACATTTCTCCCTTTATTATTATTATTATTATTAATTTATTTTTATTTTTATTTTTTATTTTTTTTCATACTATATATATTTTTTTTGGGGGGGGGAGGGCATCTCTCATATTTATTGATCAAATGGTTGTTAACGACAATAAAATTCTGTATAGGGGGGTCAATGCTCAATGCACAATCATTAATCCACCCCAAGCCTAGTTCTCGTCAGTCTCCAATCTTCTGAAGCATAACGAACAAGTTGCTACATAGTGAATGAATTCTTACATAGTGAATAAGTTCTTCCATGGTGAAAAGTACAAGGGCATTCATCACAGAAACTTTCGGGTTTTGATCACGCATTATGAACTATAAACAATCAGGTCAAATATGAATATTCATTTGATTTTTATACTTGATATATATGTGGACCCACATTTCTCCCTTTATTATTATTATTATTATTATTTTTAATAAACTGCTGAAGTGGTAGGTAGATGCAAGATAAAGGTAGAAAACATAGTTTAGTGTTGTAAGAGAGCAATTGTAGACGATCAGGTGTGTGCCTGTAGACTATGTGCTAATCCGAGCTAGACAAGGACAATAAAACATCCATGGATGCAGAAGCTTTCTCTCAAAACAGGGGGGCGGTGAGGTTCTAAGCTTCACCACTGTTGTTCCCCAATTTCTCACCTGACGGCCCCCCTGCGACTGTGCCTGTCTTAGGTTGTTCCTCCCTTGAGGAATCTTACCCGTCTCTGGCTAACCAGTCATCTTCCAGGGCCATACAGGGAAATGTAAAGTTGGTAAGTGAGAGAGAAGCCATATTGTTTGAAAAGGTTACCTTTTTACTTCTTTGCAGATTTATGCCCTGTGGCTTTTATGCCCAGCACTTGTCTCGAGGTATCTTTACCACCTGGAGGAATTATGATGCTCGGTAAATTCGATATGAGGCATGAATTCTATTTAAAGGTTGTAATTAGGAAGGAAGAAGAAAAGCTATAGAGGTAGCATATGGAAGAAAACATGGGAGGATTGGTTATTTCTTTGACCTATCTTCTTGTCGAGTACCTTAAGCATGTATACGTTTTAAACTACTAACTAACTTGCGCACACATATTAACATAATAGGAGTACGGTGACATAAACAAAGCAAATCTATAATTACCAGCCATCTCCAGTGAAGCCAAGAAAACCATTTAGGCACCCTAGGCATTTGTGAAAATTAGTCTATGATATGATGGATATTGACCAACTGTACTTGAACAGTCTGAGAGAAATCAGACAAATTAAAGCAACCCATTTCTGGGATCTGTTCACATCCCGTATGTTCTTTTAACCGTAGATAGTCTATAGTCGTAAGATTTTGGAGCGCTACAACTTGAACCCCTCCCAACACCTGATTGAGGTCCAACAGTACAGATACGGTCAAATTCGTTGTCTCACTGTATGCACATGCCAGCTTAGACATCTCCCTCTTCATTCCAATGGCAAGTCCAGGAAACGGTGGGGTGGACGCCGCCACAACCGCAGCATCGCCCGGATCCCTGTGGAGGTTTTTTTTTTTTTTTTTTTTTTTTGAGAGGGCATCTCTCATATTTATTGATCAAATGGTTGTTAACAAAAATAAAATTCAGTATAGGGGGGTCAATGCTCAATGTACAATCATTAATCCATCTCAAGCCTAATTCTCGTCAGTCTCCAATCTTCTGAAGCATAACGAACAAGTTCTTACATGGTGAACGAATTCTTACAGAGTGAATAAATTCTTACATGGTGAACAGTACAAGGGCATTCATCACAGAAACTTTCGGTTTTGATCATGCAATATGACCTATAAACCATCAGGTCAAATATGAATATTCATTTGATTTTTGAACTTGATTTATATGTTGATCCCACATTTCTCCTATTATTATTATTATTTTTATTTTTAATAAAATGCTGAAGTGGTAGGTAGATGCAAGATAAAGGTAGAAAACATAGTTTAGTGCTGTAAGAAGGCAAATGTAGATGATCAGATGATCAGGTGTGTGCCTATGGACTAAGTATTAATCCAGGCTAGACAAGGGCAGCAAGACATCCACGGATGCAGAAGATTTCTCTCAAAGCAGGGGGGGTGAGGTTCTGAGCCTCACCTCTGTTGATCCCCAAATTCTCACCTGATGGCCCCCCTGCGACTGTGCCTGTCTTAGGTTGTTCCTCCCTTGAGGAATCTTACCCGTCTCTGGCTAACCAGTCATCTTCCGGGGCCATACAGGGAAAAGTAAAGTTGGTAAGTGACAGAGAAGCCATATTGTTTGCAAAGGTTAGCTTTTTACTTCTTTGCAGATTTATGCCCTGTGGCTTCTATGCCCAGCACTTGTCTCGAGGTATCTTTACCACCTGGAGGAATTATGATACTCGGTAAATTCGATATGAGGCACGAATTCTATTTAAGGTTTGTAATTAGGAAGGAAGAAGAAAAGCTATAGATGTAGCATATGAAGGAAACTTGGGAGGATTGATTATTTCTTTGACATATCTTCTTGTATAGTACCTTAAGTATGTATAGGTTTTAAACTACTAACTAATTTGCACACACATATTAACATAATAGGAATACGGTGACATAAACAAAGCAAATCTATAATTACCAGCCATCTCCAGTGAAGCCAAGAAAACCATTTAGGCACCCTAGGCATTTGTGAAAATTTATCTATGATATGATGGATATTGTCCAACTGTACTTGAACCATCAGACAAATTAAAGCAGCCCATTTCTGGGATCTGTTCACATCCCATATGTTCTTTTAACCATAGATAGTCTATAGTCATGAGATTTTGGGGTGCTACAACTTGCACCCCTCCCAACTCCTGGTTGAGTTCCAACAGTACAGATCCAGTCAAATTCGTTGTCTCACTGTATGCACATGCCAGCCTAGACATCTCCCTCCTCCTTCTCATGGCAAGTCCAGGAGATGGTGGGCTGGATGCAGCCACAACCGCAGCATCGTCCGGATCCCTGTGGAGGCTTTTTGATGATCATCCCCCGGCACGAGTCCTCCAGAGAGTGCTGATGCCAGAAGCTCCTCCTCATATCGTATCTTAGTTCATTTTCTGGGTATCCAAGCTAGGCCTTGATCTTCTGCGTAGAAACAAACAGACCCTTTGCCCACACTTTGACATGCCCTCTATACCACTGTGCAGAACTCATTGGAGGTCAGCACACAGTAACTGCTTTTTTTTTTTTTAATTAAGAGAAAGGAATATTATCAGAAAAGAGTACCTCCATAGCTGATCATCTGACACCCTTTAAGTGATCAACATTAAGGATATTTAAAGCATGCGTTGATCTTTGATTTACCAATAGTTTTATCCTGTTAAGGAGTAATCCCCCTTTTCTTTCTTTCTTTCTTTTTTTTTTTTTAAATTTTTAATCTGCACTTACCTGAAGAATACTATGTTTACTATGCTCTCCCCTATATCAGATCCCCCCTAACAACCACATTACGGTTACTGTCCATCAGCTTAGCAAAATGTGGTAGAGTCACTACTTGTCCTCTCTGTGTTGTGCAGCCCACCCTCCCCTTTCTCCCTCCCCCCATGCATGCTAATCTTAATACCCCCCTTCTTCTTCCCCCCCCTTATCCCTCCCTGCCCACCCATCCTCCCCAGTTCCTTTCCCTTTGGTACCTGTTAGTCCATTTTTGGGTTCTGTAATTCTGCTGCTGTTTTGTTCCGTCAGTTTTTCCTTTGTTCCTATACTCCTCAGATGAGTGAAATCATTTGGTATTTCTCTTTCTCCGCTTGGCTTATTTCACTGAGCATAATACTCTCCAGCTCCATCCATGTTGCTGCAAATGGTTGGATTTTTCCACTTCTTATGGCTGAGTAGTATTCCATTGTGTATATGTACCACATCTTCTTTATCCATTCATCTACAGATGGACATTTAGGTTGCTTCCAATTCTTGGCTATTGTAAATAGTGCTGCGATAAACATAGGAGTGCATCTGTCTTTCTCAAACTTGATTGCTGCGTTCTTAGGGTAAATTCCTAGGAGTGGAATTCCTGGGTCAAATGGTAGGTCTGTTTTGAGCATTTTGATGCACCTCCATACTGCTTTCCACAATGGTTGAACTAATTTACATTCCCACCAGCAGTGTAGGAGGGTTCCCCTTTCTCCACAGCCTCGCCAACATTTGTTGTTGTTTGTCTTTTGGATGGCAGCTATCCTTACTGGTGTGAGGTGATACCTCATTGTAGTTTTAATTTGCATTTCTCTGATAATTAGCGATGTGGAGCATCTTTTCATGTGTCTCTTGGCCATCTGTATTTCTTTTTTGGAGAACTGTCTGTTCAGTTCCTCTGCCCATTTTTGAATTGGGTTATTTGTTTTTTGTTTGTTGAGGCGTGTGAGCTCGTTATATATTCTGGACATCAAGCCTTTATCAGATCTGTCATTTTCAAATATATTCTCCCATACTGTAGGGTTCCTTTTTGTTCTATTGATGGTGTCTTTCGCTGTACAGAAGCTTTTCAGCTTAATGTAGTCCCACTTGCTCATTTTTGCTGTTGTTTTCCTTGCCCAGGGAGATATGTTCAAGAAGAGATCACTCATGTTTATGTCTAAGAGGTTTTTGCCTATGTTTTTTTCCAAGAGTTTAATGGTTTCGTGACTTACATTCAGGTCTTTGATCCATTTTGAGTTTACCTTTGTATACGGGGTTAGACAATGGTCCAGTTTCATTCTCCTACATGTAGCTGTCCAGTTTTGCCAGCACCATCTGTTGAAGAGACTGTCATTTTGCCATTGTATGTCCATGGCTCCTTTATCAAATATTAATTGACCATATATGTTTGGGTTAATTTCTGGGGTCTCTAATCTGTTCCACTGGTCTGTGGCTCTGTTCTTGTGCCAGTACCAAATTGTCTTGATTACTATGGCTTTGTAGTAGAGCTTGAAGTTGGGGAGTGAGATCCCCCCTACTTTATTCTTCTTTTTCAGGATTGCTTTGGCTATTCGGGGTCTTTGGTGTTTCCATATGAATTTTTGAATTATTTGTTCCAATTCATTGAAGAATGTTGCTGGTAATTTGAGAGGGATTGCATCAAATTTGTATATTGCTTTCGGCAGGATGGCCATTTTGACGATATTAATTCTTCCTAGCCATGAGCATGGGATGAGTTTCCATTTATTAGTGTCCCCTTTAATTTCTCTTAAGAGTGACTTGTAGTTTTCAGAGTATAAGTCTTTCACTTCCTTGGTTAGGTTTATTCCTAGGTATTTTATTCTTTTTGATGCAATGGTGAATGGAATTGTTTTCCTGATTTCTCTTTCTATTGATTCGTTGTTAGTGTATAGGAAAGCTACAGATTTCTGTGTGTTGATTTTGTATCCTGCAACTTTGCTGTATTCCGATATCAGTTCTAGTAGTTTTGGAGTGGAGTCTTTAGGGTTTTTTATGTACAGTATCATATCATCTGCAAATAGTGACAGTTTAACTTCTTCCTTACCAATCTGGATTCCTTGTATTTCTTTGTTTTGTCTGATTGCCGTGGCTAGGACCTCCAGTACTATGTTAAATAACAGTGGGGAGAGTGGGCATCCCTGTCTGGTTCCCGATCTCAGTGGAAATGCTTTCAGCTTCTCGCTGTTCAGTATAATGCTGGCTGTGGGTTTATCATATATGGCCTTTATTATGTTGAGGTACTTGCCCTCTATTCCCATTTTGCTGAGAGTTTTTATCATGAATGGATGTTGAATTTTGTCAAATGCTTTTTCAGCATCTATGGAGATGATCATGTGGTTTTTGTCTTTCTTTTTGTTGATGTGGTGGATGATGTTGATGGATTTTCGAATGTTGTACCATCCTTGCATCCCTGGGATGAACCCCACTTGGTCATTGTGTATGATCCTATTGATATACTGTTGAATTCTGTTTGCTAATATTTTATTGAGTATTTTTGCATCTACATTCATCAGGGATATTGGTCTGTAATTTTCTTTTTTGGTGGGGTCTTTTCCTGGTTTTGGTATTAGGGTGATGTTGGCTTCATAGAATGAGTTTGGGAGTATTCCCTCTTCTTCTATTTTGTGGAACACTTTAAGGAGAATGGGTATTATGTCTTCTCTGTGTGTCTGATAAAATTCCGAGGTAAATCCGTCCGGCCCCGGGGTTTTGTTCTTGGGTAGTTTTTTGATTACTGTTTCAATTTCTTTGCTTGTAATTGGTTTGTTTAACTTTTGTGTTTCTTCCTTGGTCAGTCTTGGGAGGTTGTATTTTTCTAGGAAGTTGTCCATTTCTTCTAGGTTTTCCAGCTTGTTGGCATATAGGTTTTCATAGTAGTCTTTAATAATTCTTTGTATTTCTGTGGAGTCTGTCGTGATTTTTCCATTCTCATTTCTGATTATGTTGATTTGTGTTGACTCTCTTTTTCTCTTAATAAGTTGGGCTAGAGGCTTATCTATTTTGTTTATTTTCTCAAAGAACCAGCTCTTGGTTTCGTTGATTTTTGCTATTGTTTTATTCTTCTCAATTTTGTTTATTTCTTCTCTGATCTTTATTATGTCCCTCCTTCTGCTGACTTTAGGCCTCATTTGTTCTTCTTTTTCCAGTTTTAATAATTGTGATGTTAGACTATTCATTTGGGATTGTTCTTCCTTCTTCAAGTGTGCCTGGATTGCTATATACTTTCCTCTTAAGACTGCTTTCGCTGCATCCCACAGAAGTTGGGGCTTAGTGTTGTTGTTGTCATTTGTTTCTATATATTCCTTGATCTCTATTTTGATTTGTTCATTGATCCATTGATTATTTAGTAGCATGTTGTTAAGCCTCCATGTGTTTGTGAGCCTTTTTGTTTTCTTTGTAGAATTTATTTCTACTTTCATACCTTTGTGGTCTGAAAAATTGGTTGGTAGAATTTCAATATTGTGGAATTTACTGAGGCTCTTTTTGTGAGCTAGTATGTGGTCTATTCTGGAGAATGTTCCATGTGCACTTGAGAAGAATGTATATCCTGTTGCTTTTGGATGTAAAGTTCTATAGATGTCTATTAGGTCCACCTGTTCTAGTGTGTTGTTCAGTGCCTGTGTGTCTTTACTTATTTTCTGCCCGGTGGATCTATCCTTTGGGGTGAGTGGTGTGTTGAAGTCTCCTACAATGAATGCATTGCAGTCTATTTCCCTCTTTAGTTCTGTTAGTATTTGCTTCACATATGCTGGTGCTCCTGTATTGGGTGCATATATATTTAGAATGGTTATATCCTCTTGTTGGACTAAGCCCTTTATCATTATGTAGTGGCCTTCTTTATCTCTTGTTACTTTCTTTGTTTTGAAGTCTATTTTGTCTGATATTAGTACTGCAACCCCTGCTTTCTTCTCACTGTTGTTTGCCTGAAATATGTTTTTCCATCCCTTGACTTTTAGTCTATGCTTATCTTTGGGTTTAAGGTGAGTTTCTTGTAAGCAGCATATAGATGGGTCTTGCTTTTTTATCCATTCTATTACTCTATGTCTTTTGATTGGTGCATTAAGTCCATTTACATTTAGGGTGACTATTGAAAGATATGTACTTATTGCCATTGCAGGCTTTAGATTCGTGGTTACCAAAGGTTCAAGGTTAGCTTCTTTAGTATCTGCCTAAGTTACTGCCTAACTTAGCTCGCTTATTGAGCTGTTATATACACTGTCTGGAGAGTCTTTTCTTCTCTCCCTTCTTATTCCTCCTCCTCCATTCTTCATATGTTGTGTGTTTTGTTCTGTGCTCTTTTTAGGGGTGCTCCCATCTAGAGCAGTCCCTGTAGGATGCCCTGTAGAGGTGGTTTGTGGGAAGCAAATTCCCTCAGCTTTTGCTTGTCTGGGAATTGTTTGATCCCACCATCATATTTAAATGATAGTCGTGCTGGATACAGTATCCTTGGTTCAAGGCCCTTCTGTTTCATTGCATTAAGTATATCATGCCATTCTCTTCTGGCCTGTAGGGTTTCTGTTGAGAAGTCTGATGTTAGCCTGATTGGTTTTCCTTTATAGGTGACCTTTTTCTCTCTAGCTGCCTTTAAAACTCTTTCCTTGTCCTTGATCCTTGCCATTTTAATTGTTATGTGTCTTGGTGTTGTCCTCCTTGGATCCTTTCTGTTGGGGGTTCTGTATAATTCCATGGTCTGTTCGATTATTTCCTCCCCCAGTTTGGGGAAGTTTTCAGCAATTATTTCTTCAAAGACACTTTCTATCCCTTTTCCTCTTTCTTCCTCTTCTGGTATCCCTATAATACGAATGTTTTTCCTTTTGTATTGGTCACATATTTCTCTTAGTGTTGTTTCATTCCTGGAGATCCTTTTATCTCTCTCTATGTCAGCTTCTATACGTTCCTGTTCTCTGGCTTCTATTCCTTCAATGGCCTCTTGCATCTTATCCATTCTGCTTTTAAATCCTTCCAGGGATTGTTTCACTTCTGTGATCTCTTTCCTGACATCTGTGATCTCCTTCCGGACTTCATCCCACTGCTCTTGCATTTTTCTCTGCATCTCATCCCATTGCTCTTGCATTTTTTTCTGCATCTCTGTCAGCATGTTCATGATTTTTATTTTGAATTCTTTTTCAGGAAGACTAGTTAGGTCTGTCTCCTTCTCAGGTGTTGTCTCTGTGATCTTTGTCTGCCTGTAGTTTTGCCTTTTCATGGTGATAGAGATAGTTTGCAGAGCTGGTACAAGTGACCGCTGGAAGAGCTTCCCTTCTTGTTGGTTTGTAGCCTTTTCCTGGGAGAATAGCGACCTCTAGTGGCTTATGCTTGTCTGCTGTGTGCAGACAGGGCTTCTGCTTCCTGCCCAGTTGCTTTGGGGTTTATCTCCGCTGTTGCTGTGGGCTTGGCCTGGCTGGGGCTGTTCCTCCAAAATGGTGGAGCCCCGTTGGAGGGGGAGCAGCCAGGAGACTATTTATCTCCGTAAGGGGCCTCTGTGCTCCCTGCTGCCCAGGGGGTTAGAGTGCCCAGAGATCCCCAGATTCCCTGCTTCTGGTCTAAGTGACCTTTCCTGCCCCTTTAAGATTTCCAAAAAGCACTCTCCAAACCAAAACAACAGCAGCAACAATGAGAGAGGGAACAGAAACAAAGAGGAAAAAAAAAAAGGAAAAAACAAGGGATTTTTTTTTTTTTTTTTTTGTCCTCAGGTGCCGGTCCCAGGCACCCGCTCACTGATCCTGCTGCCCTGTCTCCCTAGCACCAGGGTCCCTGTCCTTTCAGGGCTTCCAAAAAGCACCCACCCACCGGTCCCGCAGGGAAGGAACGCTCAATATTCTTTGTCCTCAGGCACTGGTCCCACGCACCCGCTCACCAGTCCCGCCGCCCTGCCTCCCTAGCACCGGGGTCCCTGTCCCTTCAAGGCTTCCAAAAAGCACTCGGCAAAAAGAGAGAAAAAAAAGGGGAAAAACGCACGATTTCTTCCGTCCTCAGGTGCTGGTCTCAGGCACCCACCCACCGGTCCCACAGGGAAAAATGCGGGATATTCTTTGTCCTCAGGTGCCGGTCCCAGGCACCCGCTCACCAGTCCCGCCGCCCTGCCTCCCTAGCACCGGGGTCCCTGTCCCTTTTAGGCTTCCAAAAAGCACTCGCAGGAAAGAGAAAAAAAAAAGGGGAAAAACGCGCGATTTCCTCTGTCCTCAAGTGCCGGTCTCAGGCACCCGCCCACCGGTCCCGCAGGGAAACACGGGGGATATTCTTTGTCCTCAGGCGCCGGTCCCAGCCACCCGCTCACCAGTCCCGCCACCGTGCCTCCCTAGCACTGGGGTCCCCGTCCCTTCAAGGCTTCCAAAAAGCGCTCGCCAAAAAGAGAAAAAAAAAAAAAAAAGGGGGAAAAACGCGCGACCTCCTCCGTCCTCAGGCACCGGTCTCAGGCACCCGCCCGCCGGTCCCGCAGGGAGAAACGCGGGATATTCTTTGTCCTCCGGCGCCTTTCCCAGGCACCTCCTCACCGGTCCCGCCACCCTGCCTCCCCAGCAACGGGGGCCCGTCCCTCTAAGGCTTCCAAAAAGCGCTCGCCAAAAAAAAAGAAAAAAAAAACCGCTCCGGTTTCTCTCCACCTGCCGGGAGCCGGGGGGAGGGGCGCTCGGGTCCCGCCGGGCTGGGGCTTGTATCTTACCCCCTTCACAAGGCGCTGGGTTCTTGCAGGTGTGGATGTGGTCTGGATGTTGTCCTGTGTCCTGTGGTCTCTATTTTAGGAAGATTTTTCTTTGTTATATTTTCATAGCTCTATGTGTTTTTGGGAGGAGATTTCCACTGCTCTACTCACGCTGCCATCTTGGCTCCCCCTTGTGGAGGCTTTTTGATGATCATCCCCCGGCACGAGTCCTCCAGAGAGTGCTGATGCTGGAAGCTCCTCCTCATATCGTATCTTAGTTCATTTTCTGGGTAGCCAAGCTAAGCCTTGATCTTCTGCATAGAAAAAAACAGACCCTTTGCCCAAATTTTGACATGCCCTCTATACCACTGTGTAGAACTCACTGGAGGTCAGCACACAGGAAAAGCTTTTTTTTTTTATTAAGTGAAAGGAATATTATCAGAAAAGAGTACCTCCATAGCTGATCATCTGATACCCTTTAAGTGATCAACATTAAGGATATTTAAAGCATGCGTTAATCTTTGATTTACCAATTGTTTTATCCTATCAAGGAGTAATCCCACTTTCTTTCTTTTTGTTTTTTAATCTTTAATCTACACTTACATGAAGAATACTATGTTTACTATGCTCTCCCCTATATCAGGTCCCCCCTAAAAACCACATTACGGTCACTGTCAATCAGCATAGCAAAATGTAGAATCACTACATGTCCACTCTGTGTTCTACAGCCCTCCCTCCCCTTTCTCCCTCCCCCCTATGCATGCTAATCTTAATACCCCCCTTCTTCCCTCCTCTATTCCCCCCCTGCCCACCCATCCTCCCCAGTTCCTTTCCCTTTGGTACCTGTTAGTCCATTTTTGGATTCTGTAATGCCACTGCTGTTTTGTTCCTTCACTTTCTCCTTTCTTCTTATACTCCTCAGATGAGTGAAATCATTTGGTATTTCTCTTTCTCCACTTCGCTTATTTCACTGAGCATAATACTCTCCAGCTCCATCCATGTTGCTGCAAATGGTAGGATTTTTCTCTTCTTATGGCTGAGTAGTATTCCATTGTGTATATGTACCACATCTTCTTTATCCATTCATCTACCGATGGACATTTAGGTTGCTTCCAATTCTTGGCTATTGTAAATAGTGCTGTGATAAACATAGGGGTGCATCTGTCTTTCTCAAACTTGATTGCTGCGTTCTTTGGGTAAATTCCTAGTAGTGGAATTCCTGGGTCAAATGGTAGGTCTGTTTTGAGCATTTTGATGAACCTCCATACTGCTTTCCACAATGGTTAAACTAATTTACATTCCTGCCAGCAGTGTAGGAGGGTACCCCTTTCTCCACAGCCTAGCGAACATTTGTTGTTGTTTGTCTTTCGGAAGGCAGCTATCCTTACTGGTGTGAGGTGATACCTCATTGTAGTTTTAATTTGCATTTCTCTGATAATTAGCGATGTGATGCATCTTTTCATGTGTCTGTTGGCCATCTATATTTCTTTATTAGAGAACTGTTCAGTTCCTCTGCCCATTTTTTAATTGGGTTATTTGTTTTTTGTTTGTTGATACGTGTGAGCTCTTTATATATTCTGGACATCAAGCCTTTATCGGATCTGTCATTTACAAATATATTCTCCCATACTGTAGGGTTCCTTTTTGTTCTATTGATGGTGTCTTTCGCTGTACAGAAGCTTTTCAGCTTAATGTAGTCCCACTTGCTCATTTTTGCTGTTGTTTTCCTTGCCGGGGGAGATATGTTCAAGAAGAGGTCACTCATGTTTATGTCTAAGAGGTTTTTGCCTATGTTTTTTCCAAGAGTTTAATGGTTTCATGACTTACATTCAGGTCTTTGATCCATTTTGAGTTTACCTTTGTATATGGGGTTAGACAATGGTCCAGTTTCATTCTCCTACATGTAGCTGTCCAGTTTTGCCAGCACCATCTGTTGAAGAGACTGTCATTTTGCCATTGTATGTCCATGGCTCCTTTATCAAATATTAATTGACCATATATGTTTGGGTTAATGTCTGGAGTCTCTAATCTGTTCCACTGGTCTGTGGCTCTGTTCTTGTGCCAGTACCAAATCGTCTTGATTACTATGGCTTTGTAGTAGAGCTTGAAGTTGGGGAGTGAGATCTCCCCTACTTTATTCTTCTTTTTCAGGATTGCTTTGGCTATTCGGGGTCTTTGGTGTTTCCATATGAATTTTTGAATTATTTGTTCCAATTCATTGAAGAATGTTGCTGGTAATTTGAGAGGGATTGCATCAAATCTGTATATTGCTTTGGGCAGGATGGCCATTTTGACGATATTAATTCTTCCTAGCCATGAGCATGGGATGAGTTTCCATTTATTAGTGTCCCCTTTAATTTATCGTAAGAGTGACTTGTAGTTTTCAGAGTATAAGTCTTTCACTTCTTTGGTTAGGTTTATTCCTAAGGATTTTATTCTTTTTGATGCAATGGTGAATGGAATTGTTTTCCTGATTTCTCTTTCTATTGATTCGTTGTTAGTGTATAGGAAAGCTACAGATTTCTGTGTGTTAATTTTGTATCCTGCAACTTTGCTATATTCCGATATCAGTTCTAGTAGTTTTGGAGTGGAGTCTTTAGGGTTTTTTATGTACAGTATCATATCATCTGCAAATAGTGACAGTTTAACTTCTTCTTTACCAATTTGGATTCCTTGTATTTCTTTGTTTTGTCTGATTGCCGTGGCTAGGACCTCCAGTACTATGTTAAATATCAGTGGGGAGAGTGGGCATCCATGTCTGGTTCCCGATCTCAGTGGAAATGCTTTCAGCTTCTCGCTGTTCAGTATAATGCTGGCTGTGGGTTTATCATATATGGCCTTTATTATGTTGAGGTACTTGCCCTCTATTCCCATTTTGCTGAGAGTTTTTATCATGAATGGATGTTGAATTTTGTCAAATGCTTTTGCAGCATCTGTGGAGATTATCATGTGGTTTTTGTCTTTTTGTTGATGTGGTGAATGATGTTGTTGCATTTTCGAATGTTGTACCATCCTTGCATCCCTGGGATGATTCCCACTTGGTCATGCTGTGTGATCCTTTTGATATACTTTTGAATTTGGTTTGCTAATATTTTATTAAGTATTTTTGCATCTACATTCATCAGGGATATTGGACTGTAATTTTACTTTTTGGTGGGGTCTTTGCCTGGTTTTGGTATTAGGGTGATGTTGGCTTCATATAATGAGTTTGGGAGTATTCCCTCCTCTTCTATTTTTTTGAACACTTTAAGAAGAATGGGTATTTTGTCTTCTCTTTGTGTCTGATAAAATTCCGAGGTGAATCTGTCCAGCCCCGGGGTTTTGTTCTTGTGTAGTTTTTTGATTACCTTTTCAATTTCTTTGATCATAATTGGTTTGTTTAACTTTTGTGTTTCTTCCTTGGTCAGTCTTGGAAGGTTGTCTTTTTCTAGGAAGTTGCCCATTTCTTCTAGGTTTTCCAGCTTGTTGGCATATAGGTTTTCATAGTAGTCTTTAATAATTCTTTGTATTTCTGTGGGGTCTGTCATGATTTTTCCATTTTCATTTCTGTTTATGTTGATTTGTGTTGATTCTCTTTTTCTCTTAATAAGTTTGGCTAGAAGCTTATCTATTTTGTTTATTTTCTCAAAGAAGTAGCTCTTGCTTTCATTGATTTTTGCTATTTGTTTTATTCTTCTCAATTTTGTTTATTTCTTCTCTGATCTTTATTATGTCCCTGCTTCTGCTGACTTTAGGCCTCATTTGTTCTTCTTTTTTCCCTTTTCGATAGTTGTGATGTTAGACTATTCATTTGGGATTGTTCTTCCTTCTTCAGGTGTGCCTGGATCGTTATATACTTTCCTCTTAAGACTGCTTTCACTGCATCCCACAGAAGTTGGGGTTTTGTGTTGTTGTCATTTGTTTCTATATATTCCTTGATCTCTATTTTGATTTGTTCATTGATCCATTGATTATTTAGAAGCATGTTGTTAAGTCTCCATGTGTTTGTGAGCCTTTTTGTTTTCTTTGTAGGATTTATTTCTAGTTTCATACCTTTGTGGTCTGAAAAATTGGTTTGTAGAATTTCAATATTTTGGAATTTCCTGAGGCTCTTTTTGTGAGCTGGTATGTGTTCTATTCTGGAGAATATCCCATGTGCATTTGAGAAGAATGTATATCCTGTTGCTTTTGGATGTAGAGTTCTCTAGATGTGTGTTAGGTCCATCTGTTCTAGTGTGTTGTTCAATGCCTATGTGTCCTTACTTATTTTCTGTCTAGTGGATCTATCCTTTGGGGTGAGTTGTGTGTTGATGTCTCCTAAGATGAATGCATTGCAGTCTGTTTCCCTCTTTAGTTCTGTTAATATTTGTTTCACAAATGCTGTTGCTCCTGTGTTGGGTGCATATATGTTTAGAATGGTTATATCCTCTTGTTGGACTGAGCCATTTATCATTATGAAATGTCCTTCTTTATCTCTTGTTACTTTCTTTGTTTTGACGTCTATTTTGTCTGATATTAGTACTGCAACCCCTTCTTTCTTCTCACTGTTGTTTGACTGAAATATGTTTTTCCATCCTTTGACTTTTAATCTGTGTTTGTCTTTGCGTTTGAGGTAAGTTTCTTGTAAGCAGCATATAGATGGGTCTTGCTTTTTCATTCATTCTATTCCTCTGTGTCTTTTGATTGGTGCCTTAAGTCCGTTTACATTTAGGGTGACTATTGACAGATATTTACTTATTGCCATTGCAGGCTTTAGATTCGTGGTTGCCTAAGGTTCAAGGTTATCTTCTGTAGTATCTTACTGCCTAACTGAGCTCGCTTATTGAGCTGTTATATACACTGTCTGGAGATTCTTTTCTTTTCTCCCTTCTTATTCCTCCTCCTCCATTCTTCATATGTTGTATGTTTTGTTCTGTGCTCTTTTTATGAGTTCTCCTGTCTAGAGCAGTCCCTGTAAGGTGCCCTGTAGAGGTAGTTTTTGGGATGCAAATTCCCTCAGCTTTTGCATGTCTGGGAATTGTTTAATCCCGCCATCATGTTTAAATGATAGTCATGCTGGATACAGTATCCTTGGTTCAAGGCCCTTCTGTTTCATTGCATTAAGTATATCATGCCATTCTCTTTTGGCCTGTAGGGTTTCTGTCGAGAAGTCTGATGTTAGCCTGATGGGTTTTCCTTTATAGGTGACCTTTTTCTCTCTAGCTGCCTTTAAAACTCTTTCCTTGCCCTTGATCCTTGCCATTTTAATTATTATGTGTCTAGGTGTTGTCCTCCTTGGATCGTTTCTGTTGGGGATTCTGGGTATTTCCGTGGTCTGTTCGATTATTTTCTCCCCCATTTTGGGGAATTTTTCAGCAATTATTTCTTCAAAGAGACTTTCTATCCCTTTTCCTCATTCTTCTTCTTCTGGTACCCCTATACTACGAATATTATTCCTTTTGGATTGGTCACATAGTTCTCTTAGTGTTGTTTCATTCCTGGAGATCCTTTTATCTCTCTCTGTGTCAGCTTCTTTACGTTCCTGTTCTCTGGTTTCTGTTCCTTCAATGGCCTTTTGCATCTTATCCATTCTGCTTATAAATCCTTCCAGGGATTGTTTCACTTCTGTGATCTCCTTCCTCACATCTGTGATCTCCCTTCAGACTTCATCCCATTGCTCTTGCATTTTTCTCTGCATCTCATCCCATTGCTCTTGCATTTTTCTCTGCATCTCTGTCAGCACGTTCATGTTTTTTATTTTGAATTCTTTTTCAGCAGGACTGGTTAGGTCTGTCTCCTCAGGTGTTGTGTCTGTGATCTTTGCCTGTAGTTTTGCCTTTTCATGGTGATAGAGATAGTTTTCAGAGCTGGTACGAGTGACAGCTGGAAGAGCTTTCCTTCTTGTTGGTTTGTGACCTTCCTCTCCTGGGAGAAGAGCGACCTGTAGTGGCTTATGCTTGGCAGCTGTGTGCATACAGGGCTTCTGCTACCTGACCGTTTGCTATGGAGTTTATCTCCACTGTTGCTGTGGGCGTGCCCTGGCTGGTGCTGCTCTTCCAAGATGGTGGAGCCCCGTTGGAGGTGGAGTGGCCGGGAGGCTATTTATCTCCGTAAGGGGCCTCTGTGCTCCCTGTTGCCCAGGGGTTTAGAGTGCCCAGAGATCCCCAGATTCCCTTCCTCTGGTCTAAGTGTCCTGTCCTGCCCCTTTAAGACTTCCAAAAAAGCACTCTCCAAACCAAAACAGCAACAGAACAACGAAAGAGAAAAAAAAAATAATTAAATAAATAATTTTTTTTAAAAAAAGGGAAAAACGCGTTGTTTTCTTTGTGCTTAGGCGCCGGTCTCAGGCACCTGCTCACTGGTCTTGCTGCCCTGTTTCCCTAGTATTGAGGTCCCTGTCCCATTAAGGCTTCCGAAAAGCACTCCCCAGAAAAAAAAGGGAAAAACTCGCGATTTTCTTTGTCCTCAGGCGCCAGTCTCAGGCATCGGCTCACCGGTGTTGCTGCCCTGTCTCCGTAGTATTGGGGTCTCTTTCCCTTTAAGGCTTCCAAAAAGGAGTCGCCAAAGAAAAAGGGAAAAACGCGCGATTTTCTTTGTCCTCAATTGCCGGTCTCAGGCACCCGCTCACCGGTGTTGCTTGCTTGTTTCCCTAGTATTGGGGTCCCTGTCCCTTTAAGGCTTCCAAAAAGCACTCGCCAAAGAAAAAAAAAAACCGCTCCCATTTCTTTGTTTTCCGGCGTCAGCCTCAGGCACCTGTTCACTGGTCCTGCCGCCCTGTTTCCCTAGTATCCAGGACCCCATGCATGCACTGTGTCTGCGCTCTTGTCCGGAATGCTGGGGCTGTGTGTTCAGCAGTCCTGGGCTCCCTAGCCCTCCTTGTTGACTCCTCTCCAGCTGCAAGGAGCCGGGCGGAGGGGCGCTCGTGTCCCACCGGGCCGTGGCTTGTATCTTACCCCCTTCGCAAGGCGCTGGGATCTCGCAGGTGTGGATGTGGTTTGGATATTGTCCTGTGTCCTCTGGTCTCTATTTTAGGAAGAGTTGTCTTTGTTATATTTTCATAGATATATGTGGTTTTGGGAGGAGATTTCCACTGCTCTACTCACACCGCCATCCTGCAATCTTTGTTATTTTATAATTGTCTGGCCCTTCCATCTTTCCTCTATGTTATGTAATTTGTATACAGTTGTTCATAGTATACTCTTTTTATTTCTGTAAGATCTGTAGTGATATCCTGACAGTCATTTTTTATTTTAATAATTTAAGTCTACTCTCTTTTTTCCTGGTCACTCAAGTTAAAGGTTTGTCATTTTGTTGATCTTTCCAAAAAACCAGCTTTTGGTTTCATTGATGCTTTTCATTGCTTTTTTCTATTTCATTATTTTCCCACTCTAATTTTTATTACTTTTTCCTTCTATTTACTTTGAGTTTTATTTCCTCTTCTTTTTCTAATTTCACTAGAATAAACTCAATGAGATCCAAACCCAGACACACTGACTTTCAAGTATTTAATTATGAGATGTGTGGGTATGGATCTCATTGATATTTTTCTGCTCTTTTCTCTTCAACGTTTTGGACTCCCATTAAGCGTGTCTTGTCATTCTGGATGGTATTCCAGAGGTTTCTGAGGCTCTGTTCATTTTATTTTTTATTTTTTTTTTCTGTTTTCCTGAGAGTGGATTTCTCCATTTACGAATCTTGGCTGATTCTTTCTGTATCCCACTCAGATCTGTTATTGAGCTCCTCTATTGCATTTTTCATTTCAGTTATTGCACCTTGCAATTCCAGACTTTGAAAAAAATATTTCTGTTTATAGTTATTCTCTATTTTGTATGAGACATTGTTATACTTTAAGTTTTTTTAGGCATAGTTTCCTTAAGTTGTTTGAATACAATTGTAATAGCTGATTTTAAAGGCTTTGTCTCCTAAGGTCAAAGTCAAGGTTCCTTTCAGGATTTTTTATGTTGGCTCCTTTTTTCTGTATATGTGGCATGTTTTACTGTTTCTCTGCATGTCTCTTAATTTTGTGATGAAAACTGGATGTTACAGATAATATATTGCAACAACTCTATGTCAGATTCTTCTGTACTCTTCCCTTCCAAGGTTTGCTGTTGCTATATTTTGTTTGTTGTTGTTATATTTTATTTATTTGTTCTCAATTTTATTTACTTATGCTCTAATATTTATTATGTCCCTCTTTCTACTGACGTTGGGCCTCATTTGTTCATCTCTATCTAGTTTGGTTACTTGTGAGTTCCGACTGTTCATATGGGATTGTTCTTATTTCCTGAGGTAAGTCTGGGTTGCAGTATACTTCCCTCTTAGCACAGCCTTCGCTGACTCCCACAGATTTTTGTGGTGTTGAGTTATTGTCATTTGTCTCCATATATTGCTTGATCCAGTTTTTATTTGGTCATTGATCCATTGATTATTTAGGTTCATGTTGTAAATCTTCATTGTGTTTGTAGGCTTCTTTGTTTTCTTTGTGTAATTTATCTCTAGTTTCATAACTTTATGGTCTGACAAGCCTGTTGGTACAATTTCTGTTGTACTGAATTCACTGAGGCTCTTTTTGTGTCCTAGAATATGACCCATTCTTGCAAATGTTCCATGTGCTCTTAGGAAGAATATGTTTCATGCTGCTTTTGGGTGGAGTGTTCTGTAGATGTCTCTTAGTTCCACGTGTTCTAATGTGTTGTTCAGTGACTCTGTCTCCTTACTTATTTTCTGTCTAGTTGATCTGTCCTTTGGAGTGAGTGGTATGTTGAAGTCTCCTAAAATGAATGCATTGCATTCTATCACACCCTTTAATTCTGTTAGTATTTGTTTCACATATGTAGGTGCTCCTGTGTTGGGTGCATTGATATTAATAATGGCTATATCCTCTTGTTTGACTGACCCCTTTATCATTATATAATGTCCTTCTCTGTCTCTTGTTACTTTCTCTGTTTTGTCTATTTTGTCTGATACAAGTACTGCAATGCCCTCTTTTTTCTCCCTATTGTTTTCATGAAATATCTTTTTCCATCCCTTCACTTTTAGTCTGTGTATGTCTTTGGGTTTGAAGTGAGTCTCTTATAGGCAGCATATAGACATGTGTTGTTTTGTTATCCATTCAGTAACTCTTTCTTTTTTTTGGTGCATTCAGACCATTTACATTTAGTGTGATTATTGATAGGTATGTACTTATTGCAATTGCAGGCTGTGGACTCGTTAAAAAAGGTTCAAGGGCAACTTCCTTACTATCTAACAGTCTAAATTAACTCATTTAGCATGCTATTACAAATACAACCTAAAGATTCTTTTTTTCCCTCCTTTTTCTTGTTCCTCCACTCTTTATATATTAGGTATCATATTCTGTACTCCTTGTCTATTCCTTGACTGACTTTAGGGGTAGTTGATTTGATTTTGCATCTGTTTAGTAATTAATTGGTCTACTTTCTCTACAGTGGTTTTATTTCCTGTGGTGATAGCTATTTAGCCTTAGGGACACTTCCATCTATAGCAGTCCCTTAAAATACACTGTAGAGACAAGTTTGTGGGATGTAAATTATCTGGGTTTTGCTTATCTGGATACTGTTTAATCCCTCCTGCAAATTTAAATGATATTCTTGTTGCATAGAGTATTCTTGATTTGAGGTCCTTCTGCTTCATTGCATTAAATATCATGCCACTCCCTTCTGGCCTGTAAGGTTTCTGCTGAGAAGTCTGATGATAGCCTGATGGGTTTTCTAATGTAGGTGATCTTTTTTCTTGCTCTGGCTGCTTTTAATACTCTGTTCTTGTCCCTGATGTTTGCCATATTAATTATTATATGTCTTGGTGTTGTCTTCCTTGGGTCTCTTGTGTTGGGAGATCTATGCACCTCCATGGCCTGAGAGACTATCTCTAGCCCCACATTTGGAAAGTTCTCGGCCATTACCTCCTCAAAGAAACTTTCTGTCCCTTTTTCTCTCTCTTCTTCCTCTGGTACCCATATAATAAGAATATTGTTCCGTTTGGATTGGTCACACAGTTCTCTCAATAGTCTTTCATTCCTAGAGATCCTTTTTTCTCTCTGTGCACCAGCTCCTTTGTATTTCTCTTCTCTAATTTCTGTTTCATTTATGGTCTCCTCTACTTCATCTAATCTGCTTTTAAATCCTTCCATTGTATGTTTCATTTCAGATTCTGTTTTCTTCAGTGTTTCTATCTCATTCTTGAACTCATCCCTGCGTTCTTGAATATTTTTCTATATCTCTGTAATCATGTTTATGATTTTTATTTTGAAATCTGTCTTAGGAAGACTGATGAGTTCATTTTCACTTGGCACTCATTTTGGTGTTTGTGGGATTTTGGTTTGAACCAGGTTCCTTTACTTTTCATATTTGTAAGTGGCACACTCTAGTGCCCAGGAGGTCTACTCTCTGGAGCTGCTCAGCCCCTGGAGCAATGGTGTGGGTCGCATGTGAGGGTGCTGGTGCCTGTCGGGTGGAAAGAGTTCTTTCCTGCTTCCCAGATGCAGTGCCTGTCTCCAATGCCAGGTCCAGTGGTCCGAGCATGTAGGGAGATGCCTGTGTCCTTTGCACTTGTATCTGTTATAGGCAGGGCCACCCTTGGCTGGCCTGCGGCAATGGCAGAGGCAGCCAGTTTGTGAGCTGGTGCCCATGGGCAGGAAGGCACAGCAGGCTTTGCATCACAGTGGGGGGCCTTGGAGCAGGGAAGCCATACAGGGGTATGGAGTGCCTGAAGATCCCAAAAGGTCCCAACCTGCTGGGGAGAATGCACCCAGAGAGTTTTGTTCCCCTGTCCTTTCTCAGCAGCAAGCTCTGTGCAATCCTTGCCCCATTAGCAGCCCTCTCACTGTTAGGAAATCTCTCAGACTCCCCTCCTTTCTTTTGTCCCAGAGTGCCCGGATGTGAATCCCTGTTTTCCACAAACAGCTGGAATCTGTCTCTCCATGTATTCTGCCTCTCTTAGCTTTCCAACCCCACTAATCTCCAGGGCACCATGTAATGTAGGTTCATGCTCCCAGATGAGATCTCCAGGGCTGGGTGTTCAGCAGTGCTAGGCCTCCACCCACTTCCCACTCCATTTTTCTTTCTCTCGTGATCTGGGCTTCGGTAAGGGCTTAGGTTTCTCTGGATAATGGCTTTCATACTTTACCCTTTTCCTTGAGGTTGGCTCTTTTCCCCAGGTGTACACAGTCTGCTGCAGCCTTTCCTGTTGCTCTTTCAGTATTAGATGTATTTGCTATATTTTCATATTATATGTGGTTATGGGAGGAGGTTTTGTCTCACTTCTCATGCTGCCATCTTTAAGCCTCTCCCTTTTTAAAATTTGTTTCATGATTTTCCTGCACAACTTCTGTATTCCCTGCAGTGTATGACCATTGAATTCTTTGCTGGCTTTTTAAAAATATTTTTGTTTTTATTTTTAAACTGGTGTACTAGGTTTCACTCCTGGGCCAGTACAGTTAGTAATGAGACAGTGATTGGTCAGCAGATTTCATTAAATGTACTGTATGGATGTTTTTGCCAAGGGGACTGTCCAGAAGACATACCTTCAACCTTCACTTTACAAGACAACCTTTGAGTTTACTTCCTGCTTGGCCAAGAACTCAAGTTCATCCAGAATAGAGTGACTGGTACTTTTCTCCATTATCAGGCCTTTCCTGGCATGTCAGACATTTTTATTTCAAGAAATATGTCAGAGGTTTTCAAAGATCCCTATGGTCATCTAGTTGTCCTAGAATTCCTTGAATTCTAGGCCAGGCTCTTGTTTTCTCCTACTGAAATCACAGCTTAGGCATATGAATTGTTGTCAGTACTTAATGTTTCAGTAATGCCCTGGAGGTAATACACACCCACCATATTACCTCACCCCCATGCCTGGCCCCACTAAGCTGAACTCTCAGTGAAATCAAATACTTACCACACTCAGAGAATAGAGATTCTTCCAGGTTGCTGCAAGTTCAGACACAATATTGACTGTGCCCTGGTGTGGTACTTTTAAGGGAGCTCAAAGAATGATCAGATCTCTCCATTCTCTGCAAAGGTGTTGGTTTTTGGCTACCACAGCACGGAACTGAGGTGGGGATGGGAAGTACCCCAAGTTAAAATATCACAGACCTCACTATTTTGTTTTGGATAAATGATTTTGATTTCATTCTCTGACTTTGGATAATTATCAAAGTTCTGAAATGGTTGGTTTGAATTGTTTTTCCCATATTTTCATTGTTTTAAGAGCAAGTTGTCATAGGCCTTTGTGCTGCATTTTTCGAAGTTCTCCTTTTCTATTTTTTGAAAGAGTTTGTGTTGAATTATTATCTCTTCTTTCTGATCTGGAATAAATTTTCCAATGAAGCCATCTGGGATCAGAGCTTTGTGGAGGTTTTTTACAGCAAAATCAAATTTTCTAATAGTAGTTATAGGATTATTCAGGTTATGTGTTTCCTGTTGTTTGAGTTTTGGTAGTGTGTGGCTTTTGAGAACTTGGTCCATTTCATCTAAGTTATTGATTGAATTTTCATGTTCAAAGTTCAGTATTATCTTTTTAATGTCTTAAGAATCTGTGCTGACATCACTTCTTTCATTCTTGATATTTGTAATTTCTATTTTATCCTTTTTTCCTTTGTCATTGATAGAGTTTATCTATTTTGTTGATATTTTCCAAAATCCAGTTTTTGCTTTTATTGATTTTTCTATTTTCCTTTTTAAAATGTTATTGATATCTGCTCATTATTTCCTTCCTTCTAAATGCCTTATTTTTATTTTCCTTCTTCTAATTTCTTAGAATGAAGTTTAGATTATTGATGTGAGACCCTTATTTGATAATACAAGCATTTAATGTATAAATTTTCCTATAAGCACAATTTTGGCTGGATCTACTAAGATTTTTTTAAATTAAGGATCATTTTGGGGGAACAGATTTAGATTTATAGAAAAATATTTATTATAGTACTGAGAGTTTCTATATACCCCATATCCAGTTTCCCCAATTACTTACATCTTACTATAGTATAGTATATTTGTCATAACCAATAAACCAATCATGATACATTATTATTAACTGAAGTCCATATTTTACTCTGATTTCTTTGGTTTTTACTTGTATGCTTTTTCTATCCTAGGATCCCATCCAGGATACCACATTATATTTAGTGGTCATATCTCTTCACCCTCCTCTTAACTTTAAGAGTTTCTCAGAATTTTATTGTTTTTGATGACCTTGACAGTCTTGAGGAGTGCCAGTCAGTTACTCAATAGAATTTTGTTTTCAAACATTTAACTTACTGGCAAAAGTAAGTGCTCCAGGCTCATCTTGTATATACATTTCTTGCCCCAGTCCTAGCAGCTGCCATATATAAAGAAATCCTAATTCCCTTTATTGGGGAATGGATTAAAAACCAAGATCAGGGTGCTTGGTATACTCATTGCCTCCAGGGTGTCATTGCTTCTAGGCCCTCTTAGCTGACAGAAAAGGATAGATATGTATGTATATATATACACACACACTTATCTATGAATATTTCTATATGTAACCCTCTCTATCTATATTAAGATAAATATGCATTCATACTGATATCTCCAACTTCAGTCCACTACCCTGTGGCTCATTAGAGCCTTCTCTCCTTGTTTATGTGTAACTTCCCACTCCAGCAGTGAGAAATCTAGCTGCCATGATCCTCCATCCATTTATGTAATTGTTCAATTCCAGTATAAGGTACACTGGTTTCAGAATTCTTAGCTTATATCCCAGTGGGGAATACCTTTATCAACTAGAATAGAGTGCTGAAAGACAGTTTGTTTCGTCCTTAATATTATAGGTGGCATTCATTTCTAAATCTATATAGGTAACCATCTGTTCCCCTACACTTTAACTTTCAGTTCCTTTATATATTTGTAATATGATTAGTTTCTTTCTCACATTTGGAATTCCATCCTGGAATCTCCTGACCTAAGTAATTTTTAAAATATTCATACATTAAACTTCAATCTTTGCTGTAAAGCAAATGCATTCCATCCTGAGATCTGACAATCTCCTAGTGATTCCTTATTAATTTGCACAGATTAAGGTTTACTCTATTCTCTAGCATCCCATTTTTTTTTTCTTATTAAGGTATCATTGTTATACAGTCACATGAGCAACATTGTGGTTACTAGATTCCCTCCATTATCAAGTCCCCACCACATACCCCGTTACATTTACTGTCCATCAGCATAGTAAGATGCTATAGTCACTCCTTGTCTTCTCTGTGCTATATTTCCTTTCCCATGCCCCCCCCCCCATATAATGTGTGCTAAACATAATGCCCCTTAATCTCCTTATCTCTCCCTTCCCACACACCCTCCCAGTCCCATTCGCTTTGGTAACTGTTATGATTCTGCTGCTGTTTTGTTCCTTCAGTTTTTGCTTTCTTCTTATGCTCCACAGATGAGTGAAATCACATGATATTTGCCTTTCTCCGCCTGGTTTATATCACTGAGCATAATACCCTCTAGCTCCATCTGTGTTGTTGCAAATGGTAGGATTTGTTTTCTTCTTATGGCTGAATACTATTCTATTGTGTATATTTACCACAACTTCTTTATCCATTCATCTACTGATGAACACTTAGGTTGCTTCCATGTCTTTGCTATTGTAAATAGTGCTGTGATAAACATACAGGTGCATATGTCTTTTTGAATCTGAGGAATTCTTTTCTTTGGGTAAATTCCTAGCAATAGAATTCCTGGTCAAATGGTATTTCTGTTTTTAGTGTTTAGAGGAACCTCCATACTGATTTCCACAATAGTTGAACTAATTTACATTCCCATCAGCAGTGTAGGAGGGTTCTCCTTTCTCCACAACCTCGCCAACATTTGTTGTTGTTTGTCTTTTGGATGGTAGCCATCTTTACTGGTGTGAGGTGATATCTCATTGGGTTTTAATTTGCATTTCTCTGATGATTAGCGATGTGGAGCATCTTTTCATGAGCCTGTTGACCATGTGAATTTCTTCATTCGAGAAGTGTCTGTTCACATCCACTGTCCATTTTTTAATTGGATTATTTGCTTCTTGGTTGTTGAGGCATGTGAGCTTTTTTTTAAATTTTTTTTGAGAGGGCATCTCTCATATTTATTGATCAAATGATTGTTAACAATAAAATTCTGTATAGGGGAGTCAATACTCAATGCACAATCATTAATCCACGCCCAGCCTAATTCTCATCAGTCTCCAATCTTCTGAAGCATAACGAACAAGTTCTTACATGGTGACCAAATTCTTGCATAGTGAATAAGTTCTTACATGGTGAACACTACAAGGGCAGTCATCACAAAAACTTTCGGTTTTGATCACTCATTATGAACTATAAAAAATCAGGTCTAATCATGTGAGCATTTTATATATTTTGAATGTCAACCCCTTATCAGATATGTCATTTATGAATATATTCTCCCATACTGTAGGATACCTTTATCTTCACTGATGGTGTCCTTTTCTGTACAGAAGCTTTTTAGTTTGATATAGTCCCACTTGTTCATTTTTGCTTTTGTTTCCCTTTCCTGACCAGATATTTTCATGAAAAATTGCACATGTTTATATTCAAGAGTTTTGTCTATGTTTTCCTTTAAGACTTTTATGATTTCATGACTTACATTCAGTGCTTTGATTCATTTTGAGTTTAGTTTTGTGTTTGGAGTTAGACAGTAATCCAGTTTCATTCTCTTACATGTAGCTGTCCAGTTTTGCCAACACTAGTTGTTGAAGAGGCTTTCATTTCCCCATTGTATATCCATGGCTCCTTTATAATATATTCATTGATCATATATGCTTGGGTTAAAGTCTGTTCCATTGATCTGTGGGTCTGTTCTTGTGCCAGTACCAAATTGTCTTGATTACTTTGACTTTGTAGTAGAGCTTGAAGTTGGGGAGGGTAACCCCCCCCCCAGCTTTATTCTTCCTTCTGAAGATTGCCTTGGCTATTTGACGTCTTTTGTGGTGCTATATGAATTTTAGAACTATTTGTTCCAGTTCATTGAAGAATGCCTTTGGTATTTTGATAGGGATTCCATTGAACCTATAGATTGCCTTATGTAGGATGGCCATTTTGACAATATTTATTCTTCCTACCCAAGACCATGGGATGAATATCCAGTTATTAGTGTTGTCTTTAATTTCTTGCAAGAGTGTCTTGTATTGTTCAGGGTATACGTCTTTCACTTTCTTGGTTGGGTTTATTCCCAGGTATTTTATTCTTTTTTTCTTTTGAGAGGGCATCTCTCATATTTATTGATGAAATGCTTACTAACAACAATAAAATTCTGTATACGGGACTCAATGCATAGTCATTAATCAACCCCAAGCCTATTTCTCAACAGTCTCTAATCTTCTGAAGCATAATGAACAAGTTCTTACATGGTGAACAAGTTCTTACATAGTGAATAAGTTCTTACATGGTGAACAGTGCAAGGGCAGTCATATCACACAAACTTTCGGTTTTCATCACGCATCATGAACTATAAACAAACAAGTGAGATATGATTATTCATTTGATTCTTATACTTGATTTATATGTGAATCCCACATTTCTCCCTTATTATTATTATTATTTTTTTAAACAAAATGCTGAAGTGGTAGGTAGATGCAAGGTAAAGGTAGAAAACATAATTTAGTGCTGTTAAGAGGGCAAATGTAGATGATCAGGTGTGTGCATATAGACTAAGTATTAATCCAAGCTAGACAAGGGCAACAAAACATCCACAGATGCAGAAGATTTCTCTCCAAATGGGGGGGTGAGGTTCTAAGCCTCCCTTCTGTTGGTCCCCAATTTCTCTCCTGATAGCCCCCCTGCGACTGTGCCTGCTTAGGTTGTTCCTCCCTTGAGGAATCTTACCTGTCTCTAGCTAACCAGTCATCTTCCGGGGCCATACAGAGAAATGTAAAGTTGGTGAGAGAGATGCAATATTCTTTGAAAAGGTGAGCTTTTTACTTCTTTGCAGATTTATGCCCTGTGACTTCTATGCCCAGCATTTGTCTTGAGGTATCTTTACCTCTTGGAAGAATTATGATACTCAGTAATTTTCAATTTGACGCATGAATTCTACTGAAGGGTTGTAATTAGGAAGGAAGAAGAAAAGCTATAGAAGTAGCAGACGGAAGAAAACATGGCAAGATTGATTATTTCTTTGACATATCTTCTTGTAGAGTAACATAAGCATGTATAGGTTTTAAACTACTAATTAAATTGCACACACACGTTAACATAATAGGAATACAGCTACATAACAAAAGCAGACCTACAATTACCAGCCATATCCAGTGAAACCAAGGAAACCAGTTAGGTACCCTAGGCATTTGTGAAAACCTATCAATGATATGATGGATATTGTCTAACTGAATTTGAATATTTTGAGAATAATCAGACAAAATTAAAACAACACATTTCTGGGAACTGTTCACATCTTATATGTTATTTTCACAGTAGATAGTCTATAGTCGCACAATTTTGAAGCACTGCAACTTGCACTTCTTCTGATTCTTGGTTGAGTTCTGACAGTATAGATCCAGTGAAATTTGTTGTTTTACTGTATGCACAGGCCAGCTTAGATATCTCCTTCTTCATTCCAATAGCAAGTCCACGAACCGGTGGGATGAATACAGCTACAACTGCAACAGTGCCAGGGTCTTTGTTGAAGATTTTTGTTGTTCATCTTCTGGAATGACTCTTCCAGAGGATGTTGATGTTGGAAGTTCTTCTTCATATCGTATCTTAATTCGTTTTCTGTGTAGCCAAATTAGGCTTTGACCCTCTGTATAAACAAAAACAAACTCTTTGCCCACACTTTGATATGACCTTTATACCATTGTGAAGAACCTATTGGAGATCACGACACAGGAACTGCTCTTTTTTTTTTTTAAGAGAGAGGAATATTATCAGAAAAATGTACTCCATATCTGATCATCTGAAACCCTTTGAAAGATCAAAGTTAAGGATATGTAAAGCATGCACTAATCGTTGATTTGCAGTTAGTTTTATCCTATCAGGGAGTAATCCCCCTTTTCTTTCTCTTTTTTTTGTATCATTAATCTACAATTACATGAAGAATATTATGTTAACTAGGCTCTCCCCTATACCAAGTCCCCCCCACAAACCCCATTACAGTCACTGTCCATCAGCATAGCAGAATGTTATAGAATCACTACTTGTCATCTCTGTGTTGCACAGCCCTCACCTTTTTCCCACCCCCCACATTATGCATGCTTATCATAATACCCCCTTTCTTCTTCACCCCCTTTATCCCTCCCTACCCACCCATCCTCCCCAGTCCCTTTCCCTTTGGTACCTGTTAGTCCATTCTTGGGTTCTGTGATTCTGCTGCTGCTGTTTTGTTCCTTCAGTTTTTCCTTTGTTCTTAAACTCCACAGATGAGTGAAATTATTTGGTATTTCTCTTTCTCCTCTTGGCGTATTTCACTGATCATAATACTCTCTAGCTCCAGCCATGTTGTTGCAAATGGTAGGATTTGTTTTCTTCTTATGGCTGAATAATATTCCATTGTGTATATATACCACATCTTCTTTATCCATTCATCTACTGATGGACACTTAGGTTGCTTCCAATTCTTGGCTATCGTAAATAGTGCTGCAATAAACATAGGGATGCATCTGTCTTTTTCAACCTGGAGTGCTGCATTCTTAGGGTAAATTCCTAGGAGTGGAATTCCTGGGTCAAATGGTATGTCTATTTTGAGCATTTTGAGGAAACTCCATACTGCTCTCCATAATGGTTGAAATAATTTACATTCCCACCAGCAGTGTAGGAGGGTTCTCCTTTCGCCGCAACCTCGCCAACATTTGTTGTTGTTTGTCTTTTGGATGGTAGCCATCCTTACTGCTGTGAGGTGATATCTAATTGTGGTTTTAATTTGCATTTCTCTGATAATTGGCGATGTGGAGCATCTTTTCATGTGTCTGTTGGCCATCTGAATTTCCTTCTTGGAGAACTGTCTGTTCAGTTTCTCTGCCCTTTTTTTAATTAGATTATTTGGTTTTTGTTTGTTGAGGTGGGTGAGCTCTGTATATATTTTGGCTGTCAAGCCTTTATCGGATCTGTCATTTACAAATATATTCTCCCATACTGTAGGGTTCCTTTTTGTTCTATTGATGGTGTCTTTTGCTGTACAGAAGCTTTTCAGCTTAATAGAGTCCCACTTGTTCATTTTTGCTTTTGTTTTCCTTGCCTGGGGAGATATGTTCAAGAAGAGGTCACTCATGTTTATGTCTAAGAGATTTTTGCCTATGTTTTTTTCTAAGAGTTTAATGGTTTCATGACTTACATTCAGGTCTTTGATCCATTTTTAGTTTACCTTTGTACATGGGGTTAGACAAAGGTCCAGTTTCATTCTCCTACATGTAGCTGTCCAGTTTTGCCAGCACCATCTCTTAAAGAGACTGTCATTTCGCCATTGTATGTCCATGGCTCCTTTATCAAATATTAATTGACCATATATGTTTGGGTTAACTTCTGGAGTGTCTAATCTGTTCCACTGGTCTGTGGCTCTGTTCTTGTGCCAGAACCAAATTGCCTTGATGACTATGTCTTTGTAGTAGAGCTTTAAGTTGGGGAGTGAGATCCCGCCCACTTTATTCTTCTTTCTCAGGATTGCTTTGGCTGTTCGGGGTCTTTGGTGTTTCCATATGAATTTTTGAATTATTTGTTCCAATTCATTGAAGAATGTTGCTGGTAATTTGAGAGGGATTGCATCAAATCTGTATATTGCTTTGGGCAGGATGGCCATTTTGACGATATTAATTCTTCCTAGCCATGAGCATGGGATGAGTTTCCATTTATTAGTGTCCCCTTTAATTTCTCTTAAGAGTGACTTGTAGTTTTCAGAGTATAAGTCTTTCACTTCTTTGGTTAGGTTTCTTCCTAGGTATTTTATTCTTTTTGATGCAATGGTGCATGGAATTGTTTTCCTGATTTCTCTTTCTATTGATTCATTGTTAGTGTATAGGAAAGCTACCGATTTCTGTGTGTTAATTTTGTATCCTGCAACTTTGCTGTATTCTGATATCAGTTCTAGTAGTTTTTGAGTGGAGTCTTTAGGGTTTTTTATGTACAGTATCATATCATCTGCAAATAGTGACCGTTTAACTTCTTTTTAACCAATCTGGATTCCTTGTATTTCTTTGTTTTGTCTGATAGCCGTGGCTAAGACCTCCAGTACTATGTTGAATAACAGTGGGGAGAGTGGGCATCCCTGTCTTGTTCCCGATCTCAGAGGAAATGCTTTCAGCTTCTCGCTGTTCAGTATAATGCTGGCTGTCGGTTTATCATATATGGCCTTTATTATGTTGAGGTACTTGCCCTCTATTCCCATTTTGCTGAGAGTTTTTATCATGAATGGATGTTGAATTTTGTCAAATGCTTTTTCAGCATCTATGGAGATGATCATGTGGTTTTTGTCTTTCTTTTTGTTGATGTGGTGGATGATGTTGATGGATTTTCGAATGTTGTACCATCCTTGCATCCCTGGGATGAACCCCACTTGTTCATGGTGTATGATCCTTTTGATATACTGTTGAATTCTGTTTGCTAATATTTTATTGAATATTTTTGCATCTACATTCATCAGGGATATTGGTCTGTAATTTTCTTTTTTGGTGAGGTCTTTACCTGGTTTTGGTATTAGGATGATGTTGGCTTCATAGAATGAGTTTGGGAGTATTCCCTCTTCTTCTATTTTTTGGAACACTTTAAGGAGAATGCGTATTATATCTTCTGTGTGTGTCTGATAAAATTCCGAGGTAAATCCGTCCAGCCCCGGGGTTTTGTTCTTGGGTTGTTTTTTGATTACCGTTTCAATTTCTTTGCTCGTAATTGGTTTGTTTTACTTTTGTGTTTCTTCCTTGGTCAGTCTTAGGAGGTTGTAGTTTTCTAGGAAGTTGTCCATTTCTTCTAGGTTTTCCACCTTGTTGGCATATAGGTTTTCATAGTAGTCTTTAATAATTCTTTGTATTTCTGTGGAGTCTGTCGTGATTTTTCCATTCTCATTTCTGATTATGTTGATTTGTGTTGATTCTCTTTTTCTCTTAATAAGTTTGGCTAGAGGCTTATCTATTTTGTTTATTTTCTCAAAGAACCAGCTCTTGGTTTCGTTGATTTTTGCTATTGTTTTACTCTTCTCAATTTTATTTCTTCTCTGATCTTTATTATGTCCCTCCTTCTGCTGACTTTAGGCCTCATTTGTTCTTCTTTTTCCAGTTTCGATAATTGTGATGTTAGACTATTCATTTGGGATTCTTCTTCCTTCGTTAAGTGTGCCTGGATCGCTATATACTTTCCTCTTAAGACTGCTTTCGCTGCGTCCCACAAAAGTTGGGGCTTAGTGTTGTTGTTGTCATTTGTTTCTATATATTCCTTGATCTCTATTTTGATTTGTTCATTGATCCATTGATTATTTAGTAGCAAGTTATTGAGCCTCCATGTGTTTGTGAGCCTTTTTGTTTTCTTTGTAGAATTTATTTCTACTTTTATATGTTTGTGGTCTGAAAAATTGGTTGGTAGAATTTCAATATTTTGGAATTTACTGAGGCTCTTTTTGTGAGCTAGTATGTGGTCTATTCTGGAGAATGTTCCATGTGCACTTGAGAAGAATGTATATCCTGTTGCTTTTGGATGTAGAGTTCTATAGATGTCTATTAGGTCCATCTGTTCTAGTGTGTTGTTCAGTGCCTGTGTGTCCTTACATATTTTCTGCCCAGTGGATCTATCCTTTGGGGTGAGTGGTGTGTTGAAGCCTCCTACAATGAGTGCATTGCAGTCTATTTCCCTCTTTAGTTCTGTTAGTATTTGCTTCACATATGCTGGTGTTCCTGTATTGGGTGCATATATATTTAGAATGGTTATATCCTCTTGTTGGACTGAGCCCTTTATCATTATGTAGTATCCTTCTTTATCTCTTCTTACTTTCTTTGTTTTGAAGTCTATTTTGTCTGATATTAGTTCTGCAACCCCTTCTTTCTTCTCACTGTTGTTTGCCTGAAATATGTTTTTGCATCCCTTGACTTTTAGTCTATGCTTTTCTTTGGGTTTAAGGTGAGTTTCTTGTAAGCAGCATATAGATGGGTCTTGCTTTTTTATCCATTCTATTACTCTGTGTCTTTTGATTGGTGCATTAAGTCCATTTACATTTAGGGTGACTATGGAGAGATATGTACTTATTGCCATTGCAGGCTTTAGATTCGTGGTTACCAAAGGTTCAAGGTTAGGTTCTTTAGTATCTTACTGCCTAACTTAGCTTGCTTATTGAGCTGTTATATACACTGTCTGGAGGTTCTTTTCTTCTCTCCCTTCTTACTCCTCCTCCTCCCTTCTTCATATGTTGTGTGTTTTGTTCTGTGCTCTTTTTAGGAGTGCTTCCATCTAGAGCAGTCCCTGTAGGATGCTCTGTAGAGGTGGTTTGTGGGAAGCAAAATCCTTCAGCGTTTGCTTGTCTGAGAATTGTTTGATCCCACCATCATATTTAAATGATAGTCGTGCTGGATACAGTATCCTTGGTTCAAGGCCCTTCTGTTTCATTGCATTAAGTATATCATGCCATTCTCTTCTGGCCTGTAGGGTTTCTGTCGAGAAGTCTGATGTTAGCCTGATGGGTTTTCCTTTATAGGTGACCTTTTTCTCTCTAGCTGCCTTTAAAACTCTTTCCTTGCCCTTGATCCTTGCTATTTTAAGTACTATGTGTCTTGGTGTTGTCCTCTTTGGATCCTTTCTGTTGGGTGTTTTGTGTAATTCCATGGTCTGTTCGATTATTTCCTCCCCCAGTTTTCTGGAAGTTTTCAGCAATTATTTCTTCAAAGAGACATTCTATCCCTTTTCCTCTTTCTTCTTCTTCTGGTATCCCTATAATACGAATATTATTCCTTTTGGCTTGGTCACATAGTTCTCTTAGTGTTGTTTCATTCCTGGAGATCCTTTTATCTCTCTCTATGTCAGCTTCTATACGTTTCTGTTCTCTGGCTTCTATTCCTTCAATGGCCTCTTGCATCTTATCCATTCTGCTTATAAATCCTTCCAGGGATTGTTTCACTTCTGTGATCTCCTTCCTGACATCTGTGATCTCCCTCCGGACTTCATCCCACTGCTCTTGCATTTTTCTCTGCATCTCATCCCATTGCTCTTGCATTTTTCTCTGCATCTCTGTCAGCATGTTCATGATTTTTATTTTGAATTCTTTTTCAGGAGGACTGGTTAGGTCTGTCTCCTTCTCAGGTGTTGTCTCTGTGATCTTTGTCTGCCTGTAGTTTTGCCTTTTCATGGTGATAGAGATAGTTTGCAGAGCTGGTAGAAGTGACCGCTGGAAGAGCTTCCCTTCTTGTTGGTTTGTGGCCTTCCTCTCCTGGTAGAAAAGCGACCTCTTGTGGCTTATGCTTGTCAGCTGTGCACAGGCAGGGCTTCTACCTGCCCTTTTGCTGTGGAGTTTATCTCTGCTGTTGCTGTGGGTGTGGCCTGGCTGGGGCTGCTCCTCCAAAGTGGTGGAGCCCCGTTGGAGGTGGAGCGGCCGGGAGGCTATTTATCTCCTTAAGGGGCCTTTGTGCTCCCTGTTGCCCAGGGGGTTAGAGTGCCCAGAGATCCCCAGATTCCCTGCCTCTGGTCTAAGTGTCCTGTCCTGCCCCTCTAAGACTTCCAAAAACCACTCTCCAAACCAAAACAACAACAGCAACAATGAGAGAGGGAACAGGAAAAAAAAAAGGAAAAAACACGCGATTTTTTTTTTTTTTTGTCCTCAGGCGCTGGTCCCAGGCAGCCGCTCACTGGTCCTGCTGCCCTGCCTCCCTAGCACCGGGTCCCTGTCCCTTTAAGGCTTCCAAAAAGCACTCGCCAGAAAGAGAAAAAAGAAAAAGGGGAAAAACGCGCGATTTCCTCCATCCTCAGGCGCCAGTCTCAGGCACCCGCCCACCGGTCCCGCAGGGAAAAATGCGCGATATTCCTTGTCTTCAGGCGCCGGTCCCAGGCACCCGCTCACTGGTCCTGCTGCCCTGCCTCCCTAGCACCGGGGTCCCTGTCCCTTTAAGGCTTCCAAAAAGCACTCGCCAGAAAGAGAAAATAGAAAAAGGGGAAAAACGCGCAATTTCCTCCGTCCTCAGGCGCCAGCCTCAGGCACCCGCCCACCGGTCCCGCAGGGAAAAACGCGCGATATTCTTTGTCCTCAGGCGCCAGTCCCAGGCACCCGCTCACCAGTCCTGCTGCTGTGCCTCCCTAGCACCAGGGTCCCTGTCCCTTTAAGGCTTCCACAAAGCACTCGCCAAAAAGAGAAAAAAAAAGGGGAAAAAGGCACGATTTCCTCCGTCCTCAGGTGCCGGTCTCAGGCACCCGTCCACAGGTCCCGTAGGGAAAAACGCGCGATAATCTTTGTCCTCAGGCGCTGGTCCCAGGCACCTGGTTACTGGTCCCACCGCCCTGCCTCCCTAGCAACAGGGTCCCTGTCCCTTTAAGGCTTCCAAAAAGCACTCACCAAAAATAGAAAAATAAAAGGTGAAAAACGCGCGATTTTCTCCGTCCTCAGGTGCCGGTCTCAGGCACCCGCCCACCAGTCCCATAGGGAAAAACGCCCGATTATCTTTGTCCTCAGGCGCCGGACCCAGTCATCTGCTCACCGGTCCCGCCGCCCTGCCTCCCTAGCAACGGGATCCCTGTCTCTTTAAGGCTTCCATAAAGCACTCGCCATGAAAAAAAACCGCTCCGGTTTCTTTCCACCCGCTGGGAGCCTGGGTAGGGGCGCTTGCGTCCCACCGGGCTGAGGCTTGTATCTTACCCCTTTCGTAGGGCGCTGGGTTCTTGCAGGTGTGGATGTGGTCTGGATGTTGTCCTGTGTCCTCTGGTCTCTATTTTAGGAAGAGTTTTCTTTGTTATATTTTCATAGATCTATGTGTTCTTGGGAGGAGATTTCCACTGCTCTACTCACGCCGCCATCCTGCCTCCGCCTCCTCTATACACATTTTGTAGAGAGTTTTTATCATGCATGGGTGTTGAATTTTGTGAAATGATTTTTCGCCATCCATAGAGTTGATTGTTGATTTTTGTCCTTTATATTGGTATAGTGGATCATGTTGATGGACTTTCGAATGCTGTATCATCCTTGCATCCCTGATGTGACTCCCACTTGATCATTGCGTATGATCCTCTTGTTGTATTTTTTAATTTGGTTTGCTAATATTTTGTTGAGTATTTTTGCATCTATGTTCATCAGGGATATTGGTCTGTAATTTTCTTTTTTTTTAGTATTTTTGGCTGGTTTTGTTATTACAGTGGTGCTGGTCTCATAGAATGAGTTTGGGAGTATTCCTTCCTCATCTACTTTTTGGAAAACTTTATGGAGGATGGGTATTATGTTTTCTCTAAATGTCTGTTAATATTCTGCGATGAATCCATCTGGTCTGGGGATTTTGTTCTTGGCATAGTTTTTTCTTGGGTAGTTTTTTGATTAGCAGTTCAAATTCATTGCTTGTAATTTGTCTGTTTAGATTTTGTGTTTCTTACTGGGAAGATTTGGTAGGTTGTATTTTTCTAGATAGTTGTCCATTTCTCCTAGGTTTTCCAGTTTGTTAGCATATAATTTTTCATAGTATTCAGTAATAATTCTTTCTATTTCTGTGGTGTCTGTCATGATTTGTCCTTTCTCATTTCTGATTCTATTTATGTGTGTAGATTTTCTTTTATTCTTGATAAATCTGGCTAGGGGGTTATGTATTTTGTTTATTTTCTCACAGAACTAGCTTGTGGTTTCATTAATTTTTTCTAGTGTTTTATTCTTCTCAATTTCATTTATTTATTCTCTGATCTTCATTATGTCCCTCCTTTTACTGACCTTGGGCTTCATTTGTTCTTTTTCCAGTTTCAATAATTGTGAAATTAGACTGTTCATTTAGATTGTACTTCCTTCTTTAAATAGGCCTGGACTGCTATATACTTTACTCTTAGAACTGCCTTCACTGCATCCCACAGAAGTTGGGGTGTTGTGCTTTTGTTTTCATCTGTCTCCATATATTGCTTGATCTCTGTTTAATTTGGTTATTGATCCATTGATTACTTAGGGGCATGTTATTAAGCCTGCATGTATTTGTGAGCCTTTTTGTTTTCTTTGTACAATTTATTTCTAGTTTCATAACTTTGTGATCACAGAAGTTGGTTGGTACAATTTCAATGGTTTTGAATTTGCTGAGGCTCTTTTTGTTGCCTAGTATGTGGTCTATTCTGGAAAATGTTCCATGTGCTCTTGAGAAGAATGTGAATCCTGCTGCTTTTGGGTACAGAGTTCTATAGATGTCTGTTAGGTTCATCTGTCCTGATGTGTTGTTCAGTGCCTCTGTGTTCTTACTTATTTTTCTGTCTTGTTAATCTGTCCTTTGGAGTGATGGAGTGTTGAAGCCTCCTAAAATGAATGCATTGCATTGTATTTCCCTCTTTAATTCTCTTAGTATTGGTTTCATATATGTAGGTGCTCCTGTGTTGGTTGCTGAGATATTTATAATGTTTTTATCCTCTTGTTGGACTGACCCCTTTTTCATTATGTAATGTCCTTCTTTGTCTTTCATTTCTTTCTTTCTTTTGAAGTCTATTGTCTGATACAAGTACTGCAACATCTGCTTTTCTTTCCCTATTGTTTGCATTAACAATCATTTCCCATCCCCTCACTTTTTATCTGTGTATGTCTTTGGGTTTGAAGTGAGTCTCTTGTAGGCAGCATGTAGATTGGTCGTGCTTTTTTATCCATTCTTTAAATCTATGTCTTTTCATTGATGCATTCAGTCCATTTACCTTTAGAGTGATTATCAATAGATATATGCTTATTTCCAATGCAGGCTTTGGATTCATGGTTACCAAGGTTCAAGGCCAGCTTCTTTACTATCTAGCATTCTACCTTAACTCACTTAGTACACTTTTATAAACGCAGTCTGATGATTCTTTTTTCTCTCCCTTCTTTTTCTTCCTCCTCCACTCTTTATTTGTTAGGTGTCATATTCTGTACTCTTTGTGTATCCCTTGACTGACTTAGTGGGTACCTGATTTAATTTTGCATTTCGTTAGTATTTAGTTGGTCTACTTACTTTGCTCAGTTTCATTTTCTCTTATGACACCTATTTAGTCTTAGGCACATTTCCATCTAGAGCAGTCCCTTTAAAATACACTGTAGAGATGGTTTTGGGGAGGTAAATTCCATCAACTTTTGCTTATCTGGGAATTATTTAATCCCTCCTTCCAATTTAAATGATAATCTTACCAGGTAGATTTGAGGCCCTTCTTCATTGCATCAAATATATCACGCCACTCCCTTCTGGCCTGTAAGGTTTCTGTTGAGAAGTCTGATGATATCCTGATGGGTTTTTCCTTTGTATGTGGTCTTTTTTCCCTCTGTGGCTGATTTTAATACTCTATCCTTGTCCTTGTTCTTTGCCATTTTAATTATTATGTGTCTTGGTGTTGTCCTCTTTGGGTCCCTTGTGTTGGGCGATATCTGGACTTCCATGGAATGAGACCCTGCTCCTTGGGTAGATTTCTCAGCCTGGGTATTTAGCAGTCCTGTGCTTTCACTCCCTCCCAGCTCTGATTCTTTTCCTCTTGCCAGTGAGCTGGAGTGTGGAGAATGCTTGGGTTCTGTCAGGTTGCGGCTTTTTACCTTACCCTTTTCCATGAGATTTTGACTTCTCCCAGATGTAGACTGGCTGGTATACTGTTACTTCTGGTCACTCTTAGGAACTGTATTTGCTGTATTTTCAAAATTTGTATTCTGTATTCTCAACATGGTTTTGGGAGGAGATTTCTGCCACACTACTCATGCTGCCATCTTTTTCTCTTGTATGCCCTAAGTTTTTGATATGTTGTATTTTCAGGGGTTTTTTTTCATTTCTAAATTATTTACCTTGTGTCTTCCTCTTTGTTCCATGGTTTATTTGGTGGTATGTTGTTTCATTTCCATGTGTTTTTGAGATTTTTCTTATCTCTTTTTTAGTAGGTTGTACTTGAAGTTCATTATGATCAGAGAACATTTTCAGTGGTTTTGATTCCTCTCCATTTTTTAAGGTTGGTTTTACAATGCAGGATATAGTGTATTTTGGTGAATGTTTCCTGTGCACTTGAAAATAATGTATACCCTGTTTTTGTTGAGTAGGATGTTGTATAAATGTCATTTACATCTAGATGTTTGAATGACATTGTTCAGTTATTCAATATCCTTGCTCATTTGCTATCTGCTGCTTCTGTTATTTACTGAGAGAATATAGATGGCTACCATCATAATTGTGGACTTTTCTCTTTCTGCTTTCAGTTGTGTCAGATTTTGCCTCATATATTTTGAGGTTCTTTTAGTTGCTCACATTTTTAGCATTGTTATGTGTCCTTAGTGAATTGACCCTTTTATCATGTTGTAGTATACCTCTTTATTCTTGGTTATTTTTTTTTTTTGCTTTGATGTCTTCTTTGCCTGATATTAAATGCCTATTCCATCATCTTTGGTTAGTGTTTGCATGGGTATATCTTTTTTATCATTTTACTTTTAACCTGCCAATATTATTACACGTGAACTGAGTTTCTTGTAGTTTATGGTTATTTTTTTCTTTTAAATCCATTCTGGCAATCTCTGTCTTACATATTTTTAATTATTTAATCTAATTGATATGTTTGATTTTGTTCTACCATATTTTAAGTCTGTTTCTGTTCTGCTTTTGATTCCTTTTCTCCCCATTTCCTACCTTCTTTTGGTTTATTTGAACATATTTTAGTATTCCATTTTAATTTACCTACTGTTTTTTCTATATCTCTTTATATATTTTTTAATAGTTATTCTAGGGATTATCATGTACATACTGACCTTTCTAATTTAATTAAAAAATTTTTTTACTAATTAGAGGAGTGTAGAAACCTTACATCTCTTCCTTCTTTATTATTGTTCTTCATATATGGAGAACTCCATCATACAGTGTTATAATTTTCATTTTTACTTGAGTTTTGGAACTCAAAAGAAGAATACATTTATCCTGATGTCTACCACTTATGTTGATCTTCCTTCATTCCTTTTCTTTCATGTTTTCTGTTAGTATAATTTCCCTCTATTTGGAGAACTTACTTTAGCTATTCTTTTAGAACAGGTCTATTGGTGACAAATTCTCAACTTTTTTCATCTGAGAATATATTTTTTTACCTTTATTCCTGAAGGATATTTTCCCTGTATATAGAATTCTGAGTTGACAGTTATGTCTTTTAGCTTTTAAAAATTATGATACCACTTCCTTCTGTCTTCTATGGTTTGTGACGAGAAATTCACAGAAATTTGAATCATTGTTTTCTTGTATGAAATGCATTGTTTTTCTCTGGTTCTTCCAGAAATTTTTGCTTCTCTTTAATTTTTAGCTGTTTTTCTGTTTCATTTTCAGCACTTATATGTGTAGGTATGAGTTTCTTTTTGTTTATTCCTGTTTTGAGTTCACCGAGCTTCTTGAATATGTAGATTTATGTCCTTTGCCAAATTTAGCAAGTTTTCAGCTAATATTTTTTCAAATGTTTTTTTCTTATCACACATTTTCTTACTTCCTTTCTGGGACTCTGATGACAAAAATTTTAGGCCTTTTACTCTTGTCCCTTTGGTCCCTTCATTTTTTTCATGTTTGTTGCTCAATCTTATTTCTCTTGGTTGTTAAAATTAAATTTTCTTCTGCCATCTCTGTTCTACTACTGAGTCCATCCAAAGAGGTATAAGTGGGTTTTTTTGGTTCTAAAATTTCATTTATGTTCTTCTTTATATCTATTCTTTGCTGAGACTTTGTTTTGTTATTAGTTTCAGTAGTTTTTTTTAGTATCTATTTGAGCATTTTATAATGGCTGCTTTAAAGTTTCCATCAGATAATTCCAACATCTGCATCATCCTTGAATTAGTATGTATTGATTGTCTCTTCCCATATGAGTTGAAATTCTCCTTATTCTTTGTATGCCAAGTCATATTGGATTGTATCCTTGACATTTTGAATATTCTGTGACTCTGGTGTTATTTAAAATCCTAGCTAGAATGTTATTTTAATTGTAGGAAGTAATTGACCCAGTTATTTTCACCTTATGAGTATCTTCTGTGGTCTTTTCCAATGTGATTTCACTTGCATTGCCTCTGTGGTACTTTTTGGATATGTCCCACATGTGGGTCTCCCAGTGGTAAGTCTCAGCCTTGGGCAGTTGACTATCTATCTATTCAGTTCTCATGTCTTTATTATGCTGAATAGGATCAGATTCATGTATGGGCTGCTCAGTGGTGAGCCCAAGAGTTCAAAAATAACTTTCTTCAGTTCCTCCCTCCCTTTAGTATCTCTAGTACTTTCTGATTCCCAGTGACTCCATTTTTAGTTTCTCAGCTAGAAATCTGGTATTGTAGTTACTCTCCTCTGTTGTACACATCTAGCATTGTACACATGTCCAAGGCCAAGTTTTGGGATATTAGAAAAGCAGTAAAGCAACAGTGATTGTCCTCACCCTCATGGGACCATAGCTGCACTGGTCAGAGAGAAGGTGTCCTCTCTTCCAGTTAGGATTCTATTAGCTTCCGTTGTGGCTGTGGACTCTGCCACCACAGGATTTCTTGGGTCTAGGGGAAAGAATCTGGAGAAAAGAAGAAAATGGGAAATTTCTATATCAGAACATTGGAGGTTCCATTTTCCATTTCTCATGCCAGAAGTACAGGATTTCCTGTGTACATCTCTCTTTGAATTCCTTGGTATGCACTTCCAGGTTAGCCAGGGGATACAAGATAGAAAAATTGGTAAACTCACTGCTGATTTAATGGTACTTTGAATTTTGGTCTTATTCCTTAGTTACCTGCTATGCTTTAGTATTCAGAATTCTCAAATATGCATTCCATCCAGCTTGTATGGATGGACTAAGTACGTGAAGCCTGTCTGCCTTATACCATGTAGGCACTAATATGTGTGCTCAGTGTTTTACCCCTAGTTTTTACTTTTAAGCCTTACTTACTGGGAGTAGTAGCCTGTATATGTACATTGCTTATTGTTTAGCCACAGATTGGTCAGAGGTTACACTCAAACACCTCAGGCCAGAAGGGCTTCCACTCCTTGCTGATGGATCTGTGTGTGAGCCAGGAAGGTCAAATAAAGTTCAGACCATTTTCTAGTCTGAATAGGAAAATAGTCTAGATCCCTATTTTCCTCTGAAATCTGTTGTGCCTCCTCTTTGCATATTCAGGCTGTCAGCCAGTGATATGTGTATGGTTTGGGCCCTCAAGTCTGTGATGTGCATGTGACAATTTTCTAGGCAACCTGAGATATGTGGAGAATTAACCAAGCCTCCTTTGACTGTCACTTCCCAGCTCTCCCTTTTAACATCAGGTTATTGGAGTTACTGCTTCTAAAACTCCAAATCAAGTGAGTTCTGTATGGCAGCAGCAGCAGCAGCAAAGCTTAATTGCCTTGCCTTATATGGATTGCTGGGCAAAAAGAGCAAGGGTTGGTGGGTGGTGGGAACAGCCCTGGGCCAGAACACCACAGATGGCACAGTTTTCATCTGAAGTTAACTAGTTTTCATGAATAAATGCTTCTGATTTTTTTGTTATATGCCTTTGAATGAATTTCAGATTCCTGAAATGGTTGTTTTTGAGAGTTTTGTCTAGTTTTATCAATTCTTTCAAGGGGGAGAATTCAGTAGCCTCTTCGCTTTGTCATGCTGGAAGCCAGAAATTATTTTTTAGCAGGTAGGAAGCAGAATATCTGTCTATTGCACTTACATTAAATTAATTTATTAAAATGTTTACATTAGTTCTTACCCAGACTTAATGCAAAAATATTGTCTCCTTAAATGGGAACTAAGTTATCTTTATTTTATCTTTCTTTAAAGAATTCATTGAGGCCAGGCTTGCAAACTGAGGGTGCTCCACACAAACCTAATTATTCTGTTACTTTATTGCCTATCACGGGAACGGGTGATTTCATATTTCTGGTTTTGACAGCTCTCTTTCAGAGCTTGTTGACATTTCATATTTTTGCCATTTGGTGAAAATTTATGGACATATTTCTTGGCTTTAGGCACAATATTTCATAAACTGTTAGTAAGGAGTTAATAGCTATTGCATAGTCAAATGGAAAATGTTGGATTCAATCATATAAAAACTTGTTTCTTCACTGTAGAACATCTTAGATCCTTTAGTGTGCTAATATGAATTGAGAATTTCCAAGAAAGGAAATAATATACATTTCCTGAAAGTTTTATCAGAGAACCCACTTTTCACAAAGTACATTTTAAGAAGCACTACCTTAACATATACAAAGATCTAACTTCATCCTTTCCTGCTCACAGTTATACCTGTTTTGTGAGAAATGTGAACTCATGCATGAGTATTGCATTGTAACAGTATCTACAATGTAGCTGTGTAGTTAACTTATTACATGAGCACTGTGCTAAACTATGCACGAAAGATTTAACATAGTAGGCATAAGACTACTATCTTTAGAAAGCAGCTTTTCCAAGATTGGCCCTTGGCAGTTGTGTTGGAACTTGGTTTCCCTCTATTCCCTAAATGATGACTGTAGTTCACTTTACCTAGATTGTTGGTACAAATAGTATGATTTATGTTGAACACTTACTTTCCTTCTTAAGGAGCGAGAATTTTGGTACATCCTAGGCAGAACAAAGAAAGTGACTACATGACCAATCCCTGATAAAAACCTTGGGCACTGAGTCTCTAATGGACTTCCCTGGCCAAAAACTTGCATATATGTTGCTGTATTTTTTTGTTGCTGAAAGGAAGATGCTCAAGTGTGTCCCCTCATATGGTAGGATGAGAGCATAAGGAAGTCTGCATGCATTTCTCTAGATTTCTTTTTCCCTTGCTGATCCTATCATGCATCCTTTTGCTGTAATAAACTTAGCCATGAATACAACTATATTCTGAGTCCTGTGAGACCTTCTGTTCAATCACTGAATCTATAAGTGGTCTTGTAAACCCTAAATCAAGATCCCATTATATAATCTCAACCTTCAAAAGTACTCCTAACTTATGTGGAAATTAGTGTCTTTCTCTTATGGGCAAGGATACTAAAGTTAGTGAGGTTAAGCAAAACTTCTCTAGGATCTCAGTTCATATGAGCAAGAATCCATATCTGTCTAACTCCAAATTCACTGTTACACTGCATTGCCTCCCAAAGCCAGAAATTGTGTCTGCAATGAGTTGAGAAGGAGGCAATGGAAGATCATTAAGGGCAATAGTGATCTGAGACTGCTTTATAAAAGATGGTTATTTGAGATGGTCTTGGAACAATTTTCACTAATATATTTCCATTTAACATTTAATCTTCAATCTAAGATTTCAGTAGTAAAGGGAACTCATGGAGAATCACAGACTATGTATAAGCAATCATTGAGATTATCATGTTCCTCCTTAGTAAGCAATTTCCTTATATATTTCCCAGTTTATTGCATGGGTTGGCACAATTTAAAGTACAATGGAAAGCACACTGCCCTAACCATCAGGATACCTGGATTCTACCCCAGCATGTAACTCCAGCTGTTTAGCTTCTAGACCCGAGTCTTTCTATCCAAAAAATAGAGAGATACTTGCTGTACCCATACCATAGTCCTATTATGTTTCAAAGAAAATAAAGAGAAGTACATTGAAAGTGTTAATATGGAGGCTTCTTGCATGACCTTTTGCATTTTCCATATTTTTTAACAACTTTAAAAAGTGGCATAACAAGTTTCAACATTCTTGTAATCCCTGAAAATGTTATTGTCTTAAATTTTATAACTGTATTTCCTAAAATTCATTTTAGACCCACTCTACAAGTTTTGGCTTGTAAATCAGAGGAAGTAGAACTTTATCTTTTCTGTGCAAATGACTTAGTAGCAAGCATGTAAAAAAGTACTAAATAATTGAAAGACTGAGTGTGATATTCAGAGTAGGAAACTTTCCACTGATGCAGACATCTGTAATTGATTTTTTTCATCTGTTTGAATTCATGAGGCTCACAAACTATCTGCATCCTTCTTTCTCCTTTTAGATACACATTCATTTTATCATTAAGCAGAAATATTAAAAGTATTAAATGAGAGTCTACTTTACTGAAGTTTGTTAAAAGTCAGTATGGTATACTGAAAAGAAAGAGTCCTTGCCTAGCATTCAGAGTTCCAGTCCTGGCTCTGCTGGTAACAATCGCAAGAACTCAGGAATGTCAAAGGACTTTTTCTGGGCTTTATTTCCCAATTATAAAACAAGTGGTTTGGATTAGACTTCTAAGGTTCTTCCCACTTTTAATATTCTGTGATTCTATTTTTTTAATTAAGGTATCATTGATATACAATCACATGAGCAACACTGTGGTTACTAGATTCCCTCCATTATCAAGTCCCCACTACATACCCCGTTACAGTCACTGTCCATCAGCATAGTAAGATGCTATAGAGTCATTACTTGTCTACTCTGTGCTATATACTTCCTTTCCCGTGCCCCCCGATATATTGTGTGTGCTAATCATAATGCGACTTAATCCCCTTATCCCTCCCTTCCCATGCACCCTCTCCAGTCCCTTTCCCTTTGGTAACTGTTAGTCCATTACTGGGATCTGTGAGTCTGCTGTTGTTTTGTTTCTTCACTTTTTGCTTTCTTCTTATGCTCCACAGATGAGTTAAATCACATCATATTTGTCTTTCTTCACCTGGCTTATTTCACTGAGCATAATACCCTCTAGCTCCGTCCATGTTGTTGCAAATGGTAGTATTTGTTTTCTTCATATGGCTTAATAATATTCTATTGTGTATATTTACCACAACTTCTTTATACATTCATCTACTGATGGACACGTAGGTTGCTTCCATGTCTTTGCTATTGTAAATAGTGCTGCAATAAACAGGGGTGCATATGTCTTTTTTTTTTTTTTGAGAGGGCATCTCTCATATTTATTGATCAAATGGTTGTTAACAACAATAAAATTCTGTATAGGGGAGTCAATGCTCAATGTACAATCATTAATCCACCCCTAGCCTAATTCTCGTCAGTCTCCAATCTTCTGAAGCATAATGAACAAGTTCTTACATGGTGAACAAATTCTTACATAGTGAATAAGTTCTTACATGGTGAACAGTACAAGGGCATTCATCACAGGAACTTTCGGTTTTGATCACGCATTATGAACTATAAACAATCAGGTCAAATATGAATATTCGTTTGATTTTTGTACTTGATTTATATGTTGATCCCACATTTCTCCTATTATTATTATTATTTTTATTTTTAATAAAATGCTGAAGTGGTAGGTAGATGCAAGATAAAGGTAGAAAACATAGTTTAGTGCTGTAAGAAGGCAAATCTAGATGATCAGATGATCAGGTGTGTGCCTATGGACTAAGTATTAATCCAGGCTAGACAAGGGCAGCAAGACATCCACGGATGCAGAAGATTTCTCTCAAAGCAGGGGGGGTGAGGTTCTGAGCCTCACCTCTGTTGATCCCCAAATTCTCACCTGATGGCCCCCCTGCGACTGTGCCTGTCTTAGGTTGTTCCTCCCTTGAGGAATCTTACCCGTCTCTGGCTAACCAGTCATCTTCCGGGGCCATACAGGGAAATGTAAAGTTGGTAAGTGAGAGAGAAGCCATATTGTTTGCAAAGGTTAGCTTTTTACTTCTTTGCAGATTTATGCCCTGTGGCTTCTATGCCCAGCACTTGTCTCGAGGTATCTTTACCACCTGGAGGAATTATGATACTCGGTAAATTCGATATGAGGCACGAATTCTATTTAAGGTTTGTAATTAGGAAGGAAGAAGAAAAGCTATAGATGTAGCATATGAAGGAAACTTGGGAGTATTGATTATTTCTTTGACATATCTTCTTGTATAGTACCTTAAGTATGTATAGGTTTTAAACTACTAACTAATTTGCACACACATATTGACATAATAGGAATACGGTGACATAAACAAAACAAATCTGTAATTACCCGCCATCTCCAGTGAAGCCAAGAAAACCAGTTAGGCACCCTAGGCATTTATGAAAATTTGTCTATGATATAATGGATACTGTCCAACTGTACTTGAACAGTCTGAGAGAAATCAGACAAATTAAAACAACCCATTCCTGGGAACTGTTCACATCCCATATGTTCTTTTAACAGTAGATAGTCTGTAGTTGTAAGATTTTGGAGTGCTACAACTTGCACTTTTCCTAATTCTTGGTTGAGTTCCAACAGTATAGATCCAGTCAAATTTGTTGTTTTACTGTATGCATAGGCCAGTTTAGATATCTCCTTCTTCATTTCAATGGCAAGTCCAGGAACCGGTGGGATGAATGCAGCTACAACTGCAGCATTGCCTGGATCTTTGTTGAGGTTTTTTGATGATCATCTTCTGGTATGACCTTTCCAGAGAGTGCTTATGTTGGAAGTTCTTCTTCATATCGTATCTTAGTTCATTTTCTGGGTAGCCAAATTAGGCTTTGATCCTCTGTATAAACACAAACAGACGCTTTGCCCACTTTGATATGCCCTTTAAACCATTGTGTAGAACTCATTGGAGGTCACTGCTTTTTTTTTTCTTAAGAGAAAGGAATATTATCAGAAAAGTGTACCTCCATAGCCAATCATCTGACACCCTTTAAGTGAACAAAATTAAGGATATTTAAAGCATGCATTAATCGTTGATCTACAGTTAGTTTTATCCTATCAGGTAGTAATCCCCCTTCTCTTCCATTCTTTTTTTTTGTTGTTATATTTAATCTACACTTACAATGAAGAATGTTATGTTTACTAGTCTCTCCCCTATACCAGGTCCCCCCCCCCATAAACCCCCCTACAGTCACTGTCCATCAGCACAGAAAAATGCCATAGAATCACTTCTTGTCTTCTCTGTCTTGTACAGCCCTCTTCTTTCTCCCACCACCCCATGCATGCTAATCTTAATACCCCTCTTCTTCTTCCCCCCACTTATCCCTCCCTACCACCCATCCTCCCCAGTCCGTTTTCCTTTGGTACCTGTTAGTCCATTTTTGGATTCTGTAATTCCACTGCTGTTTTGTTCCTTCAGTTTTTCCTTTGTTATTATACTCCACAGAAGAATGAAATCATTTTATATTTCTCTTTGTCCACTTGGCTTATTTCACTGAGCATAATACCCTCCAGGTCCATCCATGTTGCTGCAAATGTTAGGATTTGCCCTCTTCTTATGGCTGAGTAGTATTCCATTGTGTATATGTACCACATCTTCTTTATCCATTCATCTACCGATGGACATTTAGGTTGCTTCCAATTCTTGGCTATTGTAAATAGTGCTGCGATAAACATAGGGGTGCATCTGTCTTTCTCAAACTTCATTGCTGCGTTCTTAGGGTAAATTCCTAGGAGTGGAATTCCTGGGTCAAATGATAAGTCTGTTTTGAGTATTTTGATGAACCTCCATACTGCTTTCCACAATGGTTGAACTAATTTACATTCCTGCCAGCAGTGTATGAGGATTCCCCTTTCTCCACAGCCTCGCCAACATTTGTTGTTGTTTGTCTTTTGGATGGCACGCATCCTTACTGGTGTGAGGTGATACCTCATTGTAGTTATTATTTGCATTTCTCTGATAATTAGTGATGTGGAGCATCTTTTCATGTGTCTGTTGGCCATGTGTATTTCCTGTTTGCAGAACTGTCTGTTCAGTTCCTCTGCCCATTTATTAATTTGGTTATTTGATTTTTGTTTGTTGAGGCGTGTGAGCTCTTTATATATTTTGGACGTCAAGCCTTTATCGGAGCTGTCATTTACAAATATATTCTCCCATACTGTAGGGTTCTTTTTTGTTATATTGATGGTGTCCTTTGCTGTACAGAACTTTTTCAGCTTAATAGAGTCCCACTTGTTCATTTTTGCTTTTGTTATCCTTGCCCGGGGAGATATGTTCAAGAAGAGGTCACTCATGTTTATGTCTAAGAGGTTCTTGCCTATGTTTTTTTCCAAGAGTTTAATGGTTTCATATCTTACATTCAGGTATTTGTTCCATTTTGAATTTACTTTTGGGTATGGGGTGAGACAGTGATCCAGTTCCATTCTCTTACATGTAGCTGTCCAGTTTTACCAGTACCATCTGTTGAAGAGACTGTCATTTCCCCATTGTATGTCCATGGCTCCTTTATCATATATTAATTGGCGATATATGTTTGGGTTAGTATCTGGAGTCTCTATTCTGTTCCACTGGTCTGTGGGTCTGTTCTTGTGCCCGTACCAAATTGTCTTGATTACTATGGCTTTGTAGTAGAGCTTGAAGTTGGGAAGTGATATCCCACACACACTTTATTCTTCTTTCTCAGGATTGCTTTGGCTATTTGGAGTCTTTGGTGTTTCCATATGAACTTTTGAATTATTTGTTCCAGTTCATTGAAGAATGTTGCTGGTAGTTTGATAGGGATTGCATCAAATCTGTATATTGCTTTGGGCAGGATGGCCATTTTGACAATATTGATTCTTCCTAGCCATGAGCATGGGATGTGTTTCCATTTGTTAGTGTCCCCTTTAATTTCTCTTAAGAGTGACTTGTAGTTTTTAGAGTATAGGTCTTTCACTTCTTTGGTTAGATTTATTCCTAGGTATTTTATTGTTTTTGATGCAATTGTGAATGGAGTTGTTTTTCTGATTTCTCATTCTATTGGTTCATTGTTAGTGTATAGGAAAGCCACAGATTTCTGTGTGTTAATTTGTATCCTGCTACTTTGCTGTATTCTGATATCAGTTCTAGTAGTTTTGGGGTGGAGTATTTAAGGTTTTTTATGTACAATATCATGTCATCTACAAATAGTGACAGTTTAACTTCTTCTTTAGCAACCTGTATTCCTTGTATTTCTTTGTTTTGTCCGATTGCCATGGCTAGGACCTCTCATACTATGTTAAATAGCAGTGGGGAGAGTGGGCAGCCCGGTCTATTTCCCTATCTAGGAGGAAAAGCTTTCAGCTTCTCGCTGTTCAGTATACTGTTGACTGTGGTTTTATAATATGTGGCCTTTATTATGTTGAGGTACTTGCCCTCTGTTCCCATTTTGCTGAGAGTTTTTCTCATGAATGAATGTTGAATTTTGGCGAGTGCTTTTTCAGCATCTATGTAGATGATCATGTGGTTTTTGTCTATCTTTTTGTTGATGCGGTGGATGATGTTAATGGATTTTCAAATGTTGCACCATCCTTGCATCCCTGGGATGAATCCCACTTGGTCATGGTGTATGATCCTCTTGATGTATTTTTGAGTTCTGTGTGCTAATAGTTTTTGAGTATTTTTGCATCTATGCTCATCAGGGATATTGTTGTGTAATTTTATTTTTTGGTGGGGTCTTTGCCTGATTTTGGTATTAGGGTGATGTTGGCTTCATAGAATGAGTTTGGGAGTATACCCTCCTCTTCTATTTTTTGGAAAACTTTAAGGAGAATGGGTATTATGTCTTCTCTGTGTGTCTGATAAAATTCCGAGGTAAATCCGTCCAACCCAGGTGCTTTGTTCTTGGGTAGTTTTTTAATTACCAATACAATTTATTTGCTCGTAATTGGTTTAACTTTTGTGTTTCTTCCCTGGTCAGTCTTGGAAGGTTGTATTTTTCTAGGAAGTTGTCCATTTCTTCTGTTTTTCCAGCTTGTTCACATATAGGTTTTCATAGTAGTCTTTAATAATTCTTTGTATTTCTGTGGAGTCTGTTGTGATTTTTCCATTCTCATTTCTGATTCTGTTGATTTGTGTTGATTCTCTTTTTGTCTTAATAAGTTTGACTAGAGGCTAATCTCTTTTGTTTATTTTTTCAAAGAACCAGCTCTTGGTTTCATTGACTTTTGCTCCTGTTTTATTCTTCTCAATTTTCTTTATTTCTTCTCTGATCTTTATTATGTCCGTCTTCTGCTGACTTTAGGCCTCATTTGCTCTTCTTTTTCCAATTTCGATAATTGTGATGTTAGACTAGTCATTTGGGATTGTTCTTCCTTCTTCAAGTGTGCCTGGGTCTCTATATACTTTCCTCTTCGGACTGCTTTCGCTGCGTCCCACAGAAGTTGGGGCTTTGTGTTGTTGTTGTCATATGTTTCTATATATTCCTTGATCTCTATTTTTATTTGTTCTTTGATTCTTTGATTATTTATGAGCATGTTGTTCAGCCAACATGTGTTTGTGAGCCTTTTTGCTTTCTTTGTACAATTTATTTCTACTTTTATACCTTTGTGGTCTGAAAAATTGGTTGGTAAAATTTCAATATTTTGGATTTTGCTGAGGCTCTTTTTGTGGCCTAGTATGTGGTCTGTTCTGGAGAATGTCCTATGTGCACTTGAGAAAAATGTAAATCCTGTTACTTTTGGATGTAGAGTTCTGTAAATATCTATTAGGTCCATCTGCTCTACTGTGTTGTTCAGTGCTCCCGTGTCCTTACTTATTTTCTGCCAGGTGGATCTATCCTTTGGGGTGAGTGGTGTGTAGAAGTCTCCTAAAATGAATGCATTGCAGTCTATTTCCCCCTTTAATTCTGTTAGTATTTGTTTCACATATGCTGGTGCTCCTGTGTTGGGTGCATATATATTTAGAATGGTTATATCCTCTTGTTGGACTGAGCCCTTTATCATTATGTAGTGTCCTTCTTTATCGCTTGTTACTTTCTTTGTTTTGAAGTCTATTTTGTCTGATATTAGTACTGCAACCCCTGCTTTCTTCTTGCTGTTGTTTGGCTGAAATATGTTTTTCTGTCCCTTGCTTTTAGTCTGTACACATGTTTGGTTTTGACGTGAGTTTCTTGTAAGCAGCATATAGATGGGTCTTGCTTTTTTATACATTCTCTTACTGTGTGTCTTTGGTTTGGTGCATTCAGTCCATTCACATTTAGGGTGACTATTGAAAGATATGTACTTATTGCCATTGCAGGCTTTAAATTCGTGGTTACCAAAGGTTCAAGGTTAGCCTCTTTAGTATCTTACCGCCTAACATAGTTCACTTATTGAGCTGTTATATACACTGTCTGGAGATTCTTTTCTTTTCTTCCTTCTTATTCCTCCTCCTCCATTCTTCATATGTTGGGTGTTTTGTTCTGTGCTCTATCTAGGAGTGCTCCCATCTAGAGCAGTCCCTGTAAGATGCCCTGTAGAGGTGGTTTGTGGGAAGCTAATTCCCTTAGCTTTTGCTTGTCTGGGAATTGTTTAATCCCGCCATCATATTTAAATTATAGTCATGCTGGATACAGTATCCTTGGTTCAAGGCCCTTCTGTTTCATTGCATTAAATATATCATGCCATTCTCTTCTGGCCTGTAGGGTTTCTGTCGAGATGTCTGATGTTAGCCTGTTGGGTTTTCCTTTGTAGGTGACTTTTTTCTCTCTAGCTGCCTTCAAAACTCTTTCCTTGTCCTTGATCTTTGCCATTTTATTATGTGTCTTGGTGTTGTCCTCCTTGGATCCTTTCTGTTGGGGGTTCTGTGTATTTCCATGGTCTGTTCGATTATTTCCTCCCCCAGTTTGGGGAAGTTTTCAGCAATTATTTCTTCCAAGATACTTTCCATCCCTTTTCCTCTCTCTTCTTCTTCTGGTACCCCTATAATACAGAAATTGTTCCTTTCATATTGGTCACACACTTCTCTTAATATTGTTTCATTCCTGTAGATCCTTTTATCTCTCTCTATGTCAGCTTCTATGCATTCCTGTTCTCTGGTTTCAGTTCCATCAATGGCCTCTTGCATCTTATCCATTCTGCTTATAAATCCTTCCAGAGTTTGTTTCATTTCTGTGGTCTCCTTTCTGGCATCTGTGATCTCCATCTGGACTTCATCCCATTTCTCTTGTGTATTTCTCTGCATCTCTGTCAGCATGTTTATGATTTTTATTTTGAATTATTTGTCAGGAAGACTGGTTTCGTCTGTCTCCTTCTCTGGTGTCTCTGTGATCTTGGTTTGCCTGTAATTTTGGCTTTTCATGGTGATAGGAATAGTTTGCAGAGCTGGGATGAGTGACGGCTGAAAGAACTCCCTTACTTGTTGGTTTGTGGCCTTCCTCTCCTGGGAGAATAGCAACCTCTATTGGCTTGTGCTGGGTAGCTGCATGCAGACAGGGCTTCTGCTTCCTGCCCAGCTGCTATGGAGTTTATCTCCACTGTTGCTGTGGGCGTTGCCTGGTTTGTCCACTGCTCCAAATTGGTGGAGTTCCATTGGAGGGTGAGCAGCTGGGATGCTATTTATCTCTGTAGAGGGCCTCCATGTTCCCTGCAGCTAAAGGGATTCAAGTGCCCAGAGATCCCCGGATTCCCTACCTCTGGACTCAGTGTCCCACCCTACCCCTTTAAGACTTCCAAAAAGCACTCACTAAAACAAAACAACGACCACAAAAAAAAAAAAAAAAATTGGCCGCTCGCTTTTTTTTATTCTCTGGTGCCAGCCTCGGGCACCCGCTCACTGGTCTTGCTGCCCTTTTTCCCTGGTATTGCGGTCCCTATCCCTTTAAGACTTCCAAAATGCGCTAGCCAAAAGAAAACAACAAACCAACAACAACAACAGAAAATGGCCACTCGCTTTACTTTTTTTCTCCGGCGCTGGCCTCCAGTACCCGCTCGCTGGTCTTGCTGCCCTGTTTCCCTCGTATTGGGGTCCCTGTCCCTTGAAGACTTCCAGAAAGCACTCAACACAACAAAACAATAGGTAAAAAAAAAAAAAAAAAGATGGCCGCTCACTTTTCTTTTGTCCTCCGGCGCCGGCCTCCGGTACCCGGTCACCATTCTTTCTACCCTGTTTCCCTAGTATCCAGGGCTCCGCGCTTGCACTGTACACTCTGGTCCAGATGGCTGGGGCTGGGTGTTCAGCATTCCTGGGCTCGTTCTCCCTCCGACTCAGACCTCTCTCCTCCCACCGGTAGGTGGGGGGAGGTGCGCTAGGGACCCACCAAGCCGAGGTTTGCGTCTTGCCCCCTTTGCAAGGCACTGGGTTCTCGCAGGTGTTGATGTGGTCTGTATGTTGTCCTGTGTCCTCTTGTCTCTATTTTAGGAAGAGTTGTCTTTGTTATATTTTCATAGATATATGTGGTTTTGGGAGGAGATTTCCACTGCTCTACTCACACCACCATCTTGGCTCTGCCCCGCATATGTCTTTTTGAATCAGAGAACTTGATTTCTTTGGGTAAATTCCTAGCAATGGAATTCCTGGGTCAAATGTTATTTCTATTTTTAGTATTTTGAGGAACCTCCATACTGCTTTCCACAATGGTTGAATTAATTTACATTCCCAACAGCAGTGTAAGAGGGTTCCCCTTTCTCCACATCCTCACCAGCATTTGTTGCTCTTAGTCTTTTCAATGCTTGCCATCCTCATTGGTGTGATGTGATATCTCATCGTGGTTTTAATCTGCATTTCTCTAATGACTAGCAATGTGGAACATCTTTTCATGTGTCTGTTGGCCATCGAATTTCTTCTTTGGAGAAGTGTCTGTTCAGATCCCCTGCCCATTTTTTAATCGGGTTATTTGCTTCTTGGTTGCTGAGGCATGTGACCTCTTAACATACTTTGGATGTCAACCCCTTGTCTGATATGTCATTTATGAATATATTCTCCCATTCTGTAGGGATGCCTTTTTGTTCTACTGATGCTGTCCTTTGCTGTACAGAAACTTTTTAGTTTGATATAGTACCACTTGATCATTTTTGCTTTTGTTTCCTTGCCTGGGGAGATATGTACATTTAAAAGTTGCCCATATTTATATTCAAGAGAGTTTTTCCTATGTTTTCTTCTATGAATTTTATGGTTTCATGACTTACATTCAGGTCTTTGATCCATTTTGTGTTTACCTTCGTGTATGGAGTTAGACAGTAATCCAGTTTCATTCTCTTGCATGTAGCTATCCAGTTTTGCCAACACAAGTTGGTGAACGGGCTGTCATTTCCCCATTGTATATCCATGGCTCTTTTATTGTATATTAAATGACCATATATGCTTGGGTTAATATCTGGGCTCTCTATTCTGTTCTGTTGGTCTATGGGTCTGTTCTTGTGCCAGTACCAAATTGTCTTGATTACTGTGGCTTTGTAGTAGAGCTTGAAGTTGGGGAGTATAATTCCCCCTGCTTTATTCCTCCTTCACAGGATTGCCGTGGCTATTCAGGGTCTTTTGTGGTTCCATATGAATTTTAGAACTATTTGTTCCAGTTTGTTGTAGAGTACTGTCAGTATTTTGGTAGGGATTGCACTGAATCTGTATATTTCTGTGATTCTTTTTTAACTCTTTTAAGTCTCTGTCTAAAGAAACTGATGAGACTATTAAGGTTGATATTAATTTTTTTAGAGACTCTATTTATTATGTTTTATTTATACCTAAGGTCACCATATAATTTGCCATGTAAACAAGAGGAAACTTTTGAGAATGGAAGGGATATCATTAATAGTAACTCCAGGAAAATAATTCTAAACTGGGACTATCTAATATAAACTAGAGTGTACGGTTACCCTATCTGTACCCCATATGTAGTTCTGTCAACTGTATTGTTGGCCAGAGAAGAGTATTTATCAGTTTAATATCTTTTCATGATTTCTGTGTTTTTCCTTATAGATCCATTGTGTGTAGAGACTAATGCAGCATCATGCCAGCAATCTCCAGCTAGTAAAAAAGGGATGTTCACAGATGACCTACACAAACTGGTGGATGACTGGACAAAGGAAACAGTCGGAAATTCTCTTATTAAGCCAAGTTTAAACCAACTTAAACAGAGTCAACACAAACAAGAGACAGACAACTGGAACAGAACATATGAAGTAAGTGGTTTATACACAGTCTTCCTTATTTCTGAAAACTGAAACCATAAAAATGGATAAATTTAGGCCTATGGTCAGTCACTATGGGAAAACAGTGTGACTTGACAACACAAGATTTTTGTCCTAGTCTAGATTCACTACAACTTTGAACAAATTATCTTTTAGACCAGAGGTCAGCAAACTTTTTCTGGTAAGGGATCAGTTAGTAAGTATTTTCAAGCCATGTGGTTGTGACTACTAAACTGTCACTGTAGTGCAACAGCAGCAGTAGACAATACACAAACAAATCGGTGAGGTTTTGTTCCATTAAAACTTAATTGCGAGAGGATCACGAGAACATTGCGGTGTGAGTAGTTCAGAGGAAATCTCCTCCCCAAAACATATATATTTATGAAAATACAATACATACTACTATTCCTAAAAGAGACACCAGTGGATGCAGTACAACAGCCAGGATATATCTACATCTGTGTGAATTCAACATCACATGAAGTGGGTAAGATACAAGCCATGGCCGGGCGGGACCTGAACGCTCCTCTACCCCAGAACCCGGGAGGAAGAAAGGAGTCGGAACGGGGAGGGAGTGAAAGCCCAGGACTGCTAAACAACCAGCTCTTGAAATACGCACCCGGAACAGCAGACACCGGGTGCTGCATATTAGAGAAACGGAAAAGCAAAACCTGTGGGCAGGTCCCTGCAAGCGGCACCCCTGAGACAAAAAAGAGCGAGTGCTTTCTGCAAGTCTTAAAGAGGCAGGGATCCCATAGCTGGACAAAGTTGTCCCAGCACATATAGCCAACAGCTGGGATCCCGGGGAAATGTAGGCCCCCTAATCCCCTGGGAGGCAGTGCAGCTCTGAAGGCCCTCACAGCACTAAGCAGCCTGCCAGTCGTTCCTCCAACTGGCACAGACCCCGACACACTGGCCAAGTAGCGGGAGAGTGGCAGCGTGTTCTGGGGACGGCACCGCTGGAAGGGACCGGGAGCAGATCCTTGTGTCAGCAGCACCAGATGGGACAAGGAGAGGCTTGTGCGAGCCCGCAGCTGCGCAACTGAACAGCCCAGGCACGGCTTGCGCGCACTGGCGGCAGTGAAGCCAGGGGAGCCCGATGGAGGCCCACGCGCACCTGCAGCAGAGCCAGAGAGAGCAGGCATGCTCCCAGCAGCCGACCAGAAACCCAGCCCAATTCACAGCCGCCGAGGCCAGACCCAAAGGCCACTGCTGCCACACAGGTGCCCGACAGTGGTGCCTCCAGCACGGAGGAGCACAGCTGGTGTGCCTGCCACTCCCCGCAGGGCTCTGTGCTGCTCTGATAGAGACCCCGCCCACAGCTGCTTAGGGGACTAACCCAGTGGCTACTCCAGGAGTGCGGGTAACTGTCACAGGCAGCGGAGAAAGGCAAGGCATCCAGCAAGCAGGAAAGTACTTTCTTCTCCCAGCTGACACACCTGCAACCTGCCTACAGCCACTGCTATCACCATGAAAAGGCAATAAAATTTAGTCCAGCACAAGATAGTTCAAACAACACGTGAGAAAGGATCTGCAGAGGCAGACCTCACCGGTCTCCCTGAAAAAGACTTCAAAATAAAAATCATAAACATGCTGACAGAGCTGCAGAGAAATATGCAAGAGCTAAGGGATAAAGTCTGGAGGGAGATTACAGACATCTGGAAGGACATTACAGAAGTGAAACAAACTCTGGAAGGATTCACAAGCAGAATGGATAAGATGCAAGAGGCCATTGATGGAATAGAAACCAGAGAACAGGAATGCATAGAAGCTGACACAGAGAGATAAAAGGATCTCCAGGAATGAAACAATATTAAGAGAACTTTGTGACCAATCCAAAAGGAATAATATCCGCATTATAGGGGTACCAGAGGAAGAAGAGAGAGAAAAAGGGATAGAAAGTATCTTTGAAGAAATCATTGCTGGGCACTTCCCCAGACTGGGGGAGGAAATAGTTGCTCAGACTACAGAGGCACACAGAACTCTTGAGAGACAGGACCCAAAGATGACTACAGCAAGATACATAATAATTAAAATGGCAAAGATCAAGGACAAGGACAGAGTATTAAAGGCATCCAGAGAGAGAAAAAAAGTCACCTACAAAGGAAAACCCATCAGGCTATCATCAGGCTTCTCAACAGAAACCTTACCGGCCAGAAGAGAATGGCATGATATATTTAATGCAATGAAACAGAAGGGCCTTGAACCAAGGATACTGTATCCAGCATGATTATCATTTAAGTATGAAGGAGGGATTAAACAGTTCCCTGACCAGCAATAGTTGAGGGAATTTGCCTCCCACAAACCACCTGTACAGGGTATTTTACATGGACTGCTCTAGATGGGAGCACTCCTAAAAAGAGCACAGAACAAAATACCCAACGGATGAAGAATGGAGGAGGAGGAAAAGAAGGGAAAGAAATAATCATCAGACTGTGTTTATAACACCTCAATAAGCGAGTTAAGTCATACAGTAAGGTAGTAAACAAGCTAACCTTGAACCTTTGGTAACCACGAATCTAAAGCCTGGAATGGCAATAAGAACATATCTTTCAATAATCACCCTAAATGTAAATGGACTGAATGCACCAATCAAAATGCACAGAGTAATAGAATGGATAAAAAAGCTAGACCCATCTATATGCTGCTTACAAGAGGCTCACCTCAAACCCAAAGACATGCACAGATTAAAAGTCAAGGGATGGAGAAAGATATTACAAGCAAACAACAGAGAGAAAAAAAGCAGGTGTTGCATTACTAGTATCAGACAAAATAGACTTCAAAATAAATAAAGTAACAAGAGATAAAGAAAGACATTACATAATGATAAAGGGGTCAGTCCAACAAGGGGATATAACCATTATGAACATATATGCACCCAATACAGGAGCACCAATATATGTGAAACAAATACTAACAGAATTAAAGGAGGAAATAGAATGCAATGCATTCATTTTGGGAGATTTCAACACACCACTCACTCCAAAGGACAGATCCACCAGACAGAAAATAAGTAAGGACACAGAGGCACTGAACAACACACTAGAACAGATGGACCTAATAGACATCTATACAACTCTACATCCAAAAGCAACAGGATACACATTCTTCTCAAGTGCACATGGAAAATTCTCCAGAATAGACAACATACTAGGCCACAAAAAGAGCCTCAGTACATTCCAAAGGATTGAAATCCTACCAACCAACTTTTCAGACCACAATGGCATAAAACTACAAATAAGTTGTACAAAGAAAGCAAAAAGGTTCACAAACATATGGAGGCTTAACAACATACTCCTAAATAATCAATAGATCTACGACCAAATTAAAATGGAGATCCAGCAATATGTGGAAACAAATGACAACAACAACACAAAGCCCCAACTTCTGTGGGGCGTAGCAAAAGCAGTTTTAGGAGGAAAGTATATAGCAATCCAGGCATATTTAAAGTAGGAAAAACAATCCCAAATGAATAGTCTAATGTCACAATTATAGAAATTGCAAAAAGAAGAACAAATGAGGCCTAAGGTCAGCAGACGGAGGACATAATAAAGATCAGAGGAGAAATAAATAAAATTGAGAAGAATAAAACAATGGAAAAAATCAATGAAACCTAGAGCTGGTTCTTCGAGAGAGGAAATATAATTGATAAGCCTCTAGCCAGACTTATTAATAGAAAAAGAGAGTCAACACACATCAACAGAATCAGAAACGAGAAAGGAAAAACCATGACATACCCTCTAGAAATACAAAGAATTATTAGAGAGTACTATGAAAACCTACATGCTAACAAGCTGGAAAACCTAGAAGAAATGGACAACTTCCTAGAAAAATACAACCTTCCAAGACTGACCCAGAAAGAAAGAGAAAATCTAAACAGACCAATTACCAGCAACGAAATTGAATCAGTAATCAAAAAACTACCCAAGAACAAAACCCACGGGCAGATGGATTTACCTCGGAATTTTACCAGACATACAGAGAAGACATAATACCTATTCTCCTTAAAGTTTTCCAAAAAATAGAAGAGGAGGGAATACTCCCAAACTCATTCTATGACGCCAACATCACCCTAATATCAAAACCAGGCAAAGACCCCACCAAAAAAAGAAAACTACAGACCAATATCCCTGATGAACATAGATGCAAAAATACTCAACAAAATACTAGCAAACCGAATTCAATAATACATTAAAATGATCATACACCATGATCACGTGGGATTCATCCAGGGATACAGGGATGGTACAACATTCGAAAATCCATCAACATTATCCACCACATCAACAAAAAGGACAAAAACCACGTGATCGTCTCCATAGATGGTGAAAAAGCATTCGACAAAATTCAACATCCGTTCATGATAAAAACTCTCAACAAAATGGGCATAGAGGGGAAGTACCTCAAGATAGTAAAGGTCATATATAATAAACCCACAGCTAACATCATACTGAACAGTGTGAGACTGAAAGCTTTTCCTCTGAACTCGGGAACAAAACAGGGATGTCTACTCTCCCCACTGTTATTCAACGTTGTACTGGAGGTCCTAGCCATGGCAATGAGACAAAACAAAGAAATACAAGGAATCCAGATTGGTAAAGAAGAAGTCAAACTGTCACTATTTGCAGATGACATGATATTGTACATAAAAAAACCCTAAAGACTCCACTGCAAGACTACTAGAACTAGTATCGGAATTCAGCAAAGTTGAAGGATACAAAATTAACACACAGAAATCTGTAGCTTTCCTATACACTAACAATGAATTAATAGAAAGAGAAATCAGTAAAATAATTCCATTCACAATAGCATCAAAAAGAATAAAATACCTAGGAATAAACCTAACCAAGGAAGTGAAAGACCTATACCCTGAAAACTACAAGACACTCTGAAGAGAAATTAAAAATGTCACTAACAAATGGAAACTCATCCCATGCTCCTGGCTGGGAAGAATTAATATAGTCAAAATGGCCATCCTACCCAAAGCAATATTCAGATTTGTTGCAATCCCTATCAAATTACCAACAGCATTCTTCAAGGAATTGGAACAAATAGTTCAAAAATTCATGTGGAACCGCCAATGACCCCGTATAGCCAAAGCAATCCTGAGAAGGAAGAATACAGTGGGGGGAGGATCTTGCTTCCCAACTTCAAGCTCTACTACAAAGCCACAGTAATCAAGACAATTTGGTACTAGCACAAGAACAGAGTCACAGACTAGTGGAACAGAATAGAGACGCTAGACATTAACCCAAACATATATGGCCAATTAATATATGATAAAGGAGCCATGGACAATCAATGGGGAAATGACAGTCTCTTCAACAGATAGTTCTGTCAAAACTGGACAGCTACATGTAAGAGAATGATACTGGATTACTGTCTAACCCCATACACAAAAGTAAACTCCAAATGGATCAAAGACGTTAATGTAAGTCATGAAACCATTAAACTCTTAGAAAAAAACATAGGCAGAAATCTCTTAGGCATAAACATGAGTGACTTCTTCATGAACATATCTCCCTGGGCATGGGAAACAAAGGCATAAATGAACAAGTGGGACTATATCAAGCTACAAAGCTTCTGTACAGCAAAAGATACCATCTGAAGAACAAAAAGGTATCCTACATTATTGGAGAACATATTCATAAATGACAGATCCGATAAAGGATTGACATCCAAAATATATAAAGAGCTCACACACCTCAACAAACGAAAAGCAAATAATCCAATTAAAAAATGGGCAGAGGAGCTGAATAGACAGTTCTCTAAAGAGGAAATCCAGATGGCCCGCAAGCACATGAAAAGATGCTCCACATCGCTGATCATCAGAGAAATGCAAATTAAAACCACAGTGAGATATCACCTCACACCAGTAAGGATCGCCATCATCGAAAAGACAAACAACAACAAATGTTGGTGAAGGTTTGGACAAAAGGGAACCCTCCTACATTGCTGTGGGAATGTAAATTAGTTCAACCATTGTGGAAAGCAGTATGGAGTTTCCTCAGAATGCTCAAAATAGAAATACCGTTTCACCCAGGAATTCCACTTCTAGGAATTTACCCTAAGAATGCATCACTCCACTTTGAAAAAGACAGATGCACCCCTATGTTTATTGCTGCACTATTTACAATAGTCAAGATATGGAAGCAACCTAAATGTCCATCAGTAGATGAATGGATAAAGAAGATGTGGTAGATATACACAATGGAATATTACTCAGCTATAAGAAAAAAACAGATCCTACCATTTGCAACAACATGGATGGAGCTAGAGGGTATTATGCTCAGTGAAATAAGCCATGGGGAGAAAGACAAGTACCAAATGATTTCACTCATATGTGGAGTATAAGAACAAAGGAAAACTGAAGGAACAAAACAGCAGCAGCATCACAGTACCCAAGAATGGACTAATAGTTACCAAAGGGAAAGGGACTATGGAGGATGGGTGAGAAGGGAGTGATAAGGGCGGGGAAAAAGAAGGAGCGCATTACGATTCTTATGCATAGTGTGTGGAGGGCACGGGGAGGGCTGTGCATCACAGAGAAGACAAGTAGTGATTTTACCGCATCTTACTTCGCAGATGGACAGTGACTGTTAAGGGGTATGTGGGGTGGACTTGTTGAAGGGGGGAACCTAGTAAACATAATGTTCTTTCTGTAATTGTAGATTATTGATACCAAAATAAAATAATAAAATAAAATAAAAATAACAAACAAATAGTGTTATACTAAAAAAAACAAAAGCTTGATTTGCAAAGAGAGGTGGCAGGTTGCAGATTGCTGACTATTGTTTTAGACTATTATACCTGAAAACAAAAGTTTCAAAAAAGAAAGCATTTGAAATGAGGGTTAATTCGAATCTATGGTGCAAGAAGAGTTTGGATTTTGAGGAAAAACTATCATAAATCAGTATTATTACAGCCAATAAGTTATCTTACTGTTCGGTATGAAAAATGGTTTTAAAGCTCTTTAAGCTAGAATATATAAAAGGAGTCTTCAGTTTATGGAGTCCTAGTTAATTGCATATGGCCTTAGGGGTACATGTAATTGACATACAGGAAGATAATCCACAGTGAATTCCAGAGTGGGAAGAAGGCAAGCTTATAGAAGAGTATATATAGTATTTATGTAATATTGTCCACATTAGATATATTTATATATGCACAGAAATAGGAAAAGCCATAACAATATGCTGGGTGTTGGAATTTGAGCCTTATTTTACTTTTTACTTTACTGTGTTTGAGTTTTTTAAGTTAAGTATTTTTTTTGAAATGAATAAATCTATTAAAATGTGAATCAGGACTTAGCATCTGAACTTTCATAATTGAAGGAGATATGTCTGTGTGTGTGTTTGTGTACATGTATGTGTATATATATATAGTCATTACATATAGCTTGGTAAAGAAAGCCTGAAAATACATTTGATGTTATCATTTAAAATTTTCAGAATCCTAGATTTGTCAAACTAGTAAGCAGTGTAATTGCTTTGGCACTCTGTATTTATTTGCTCCTGGCACCAAATTATTGTAAAATTGGGAAGCCTTTAGAGACAAATTGCAAGACATAAATGCATTTGTACTGCCAATGAGAGGTCCTCTGAGTACAGTGTGAATGGAGGCTTTTTTTGACTAGTAGGGGATGCTTTATTGCAATAAAATGAAGAATGTTTGGAGGAAGAATGAATAGAAAATGAAGTAATAAAAGTGGTGAAGGTATTTAAACAGACTTATTCCAGTGTCAGCTCAGTCATTTACTGTTGCATGACTTTAGACAAGTCATTTGTGCCTCAGTTTTCATGTCTTTAAAACAGGGATAATAGCTATCTGCCTTGCAGGATTGCTATGAGGATTAAATGAAGTAATACTTATAAAGTGCCTGGCGTATAGTAGTACCCTGTATGTGATAACTATGTTTTATTTTTAGGTTCACTTGATTATATCTCTGTGTTGAGAGCCATCTCACTATCTAATGTTCTTGTAGTTACTGGTCTGTAGCCTTACTTGAAAATTATGTCACAATTATGTGCCAGACCCTTTACTCTGTACCAAGCCCTATGCTAGGCACTGGGTTTGATGAACAAAACAAGCATCTTCCCTGTTCTCATGGAACTTATACTCTGGTGAGACAGTTGGACATGAGCAGACTTCTATAAATAAATATAAAATTGCAGCTGTAATAAGAACCACAATCGAAAGATATAGGACACCATACAGTAAGGGAAATTTGACCTAGGAAAGGGAAATCAAGGAAAGATTCCTTGAGAAAATGATGATTGAGCAGAGATCTGAAGGATGAATAGGTGTTAACTAGGTAAAAGGGGAAGGAATATGATTCCAGAAAGAAAGAACAGCATACACAAAAGCCCTGTATGATGAAAGGGCATGAAGGGACTGAAAGTAGGACAGTCTGGCTGACTGAAAAGAGCAGAGAGGAGTTGGTGCACCGCGAATCTAAGGAGGTAGGTAGGGTCTTAAAAGTGGTGATATAGGTAACTTCATCTTTATTTTGAGAAAGATGGATGGCCATTGAAGCCATAGAGTTATTGACATGATCAAATTTGCTTTTTGAAAAGATCACTGAGACTTGAGGCAAGAAGAAAGGATTACTGGGGGTTAGGGTAGACATTGGTAAACCAATTAAGAGTTAGGCATAGTATTCCAGATAAAGAGAAGTTGGGATGAAGAGAAGTGAACAGATTCCTGAAAGTGTTTAAGAGAAAAAATGGACTGGATTTAGATCTGGAATGGTGTATGACAGAGGGGAGGTCTCAAGGCTAGGTTTTAGGCTGGTATAATTGCCTGTCATTCCAGTGTAACAATCACCAAGATGGGAAACATAAGCAGGCACTGTTTTTTGGTAGAGGAAATATCATGTTTAGTTTTGTCATATGAATTTGAGATGCCTTTGAAATGTCCAAGAGAAGACTAAGTATGACAAGTCCTCTTCTAATTGAGTTTTTTAAAAATAAAAATAGCACTGTTATTGTTTGTAAAATAATAATGTTCATTATAGAATTTAATCAATGCAGAAAAGTACAAATTTTAAAATACCACCTTCAAATCCACCACCCAGAAATAATTGTCACTAACTTTACATGAACATTATTTCAAGTATCTTTCTATATCTGTATATGGATACATGGAAATACTTTATAAAAATGTGATAATACTATATGTGCTGTATTGATTCAGAAATATTAAATTTAATATCATTTAAACAGAGCAGAAACACTGATATGAAGAAAGGATGGCTAAACTCTTAAGTAAACTGGTTTTTCACCTCAAAAGAGAGTGTCCTTCATTCTAGAGTCAAGCTAAAAACCTTTATCTTAACTTCAGTTTAAAACTTTAATTGAAAGTTTAGTTGAAAGGGTTTGAGCTTGACCATCAATTTAGAAGAATGAAGCATTTGAGACTGATACCAAGCTCTTCTTTAAGGGGAGAATTATTAACTTCCATTAGACTTATCATTCCCATGTGCATAAGATTTCAGTAATCTGTGTACATATGCATAATTACAATGTGAGATGAAAAGAAAAGTTACGCAGGAATATATTTTCTCAATACTGCCAGAAAACATAAATGTCTTAAGTTTAAATTTCCAAAAATATAACAGGAATGTCAGACTTTAAGATATTGAGTAGAAGAGGGTAATGAGGTGACATTTATTGGGCACCTACTATATGCCAGGCTCTTTCCTCTGTGCCACAGTAAATCATGCTCTTCTGTGTCCAAATAATTATGTAGTAAGATTGGCTATTGTCTGTGGTGCTGAATGAGAGAACGCTTGAGACTGGCAGAAGGAAATAAAAATAGAAGAATAGTGCTATCATGAGGAAAGGAGACACTAAACTGTGAACAGAGATTTAGCAGGGTCTTGGAGTAATTTGCATCTGTGTTGAATACTTGTCTCATTATTAACTTGCTTAGTGGTGCTGTGTGTTACCAATTTTGAAAAGCGTCTACCAAATAAACTGATCTTTTGTTTTTATTTTTCTTTTTGTTAGAATACTACATCTACTATGGGATACACATCAACATGGATTTCTTCTCTGTCCCAAATACATGGAGCTGTCCCAACCTCCTTGCCACAAGGACTCTCACTCCCTTCATTTCCTGGGCCATTATCATCATATGGAATGTCCCATGTTTCTCAGTTTAATGCTGTGGGGGGTCCAGCGTATCCAGTACAGTGGGTAGGAATTTCAGGAACACCACAACAGTCTATAGTAATTCCTACCCAATCTGGGGGACCATTCCAGCCAGGGATGAATTTTCAGGTGTTTCCAGCTTCCTCAATGCAGAATCCATCCACAATTCCACCTGGTCCCAAATGAATCAGAGTAGATGATGAAGAAAAGGGACATTTTTTTCAGAATAATTTTCAGGACGCCTAAGACATTAAAGTTCTTCTTGGGTTCTGCCATATTTTCCCTCATTTGAGTTGACTTTCCACTGTATTTTGTTGTTATTCCAATGTGGTATTTGATATAGCTCATCATTCTGTTGAACTGTGCAGTTTGTACATAGAATACTGCATACAGAAATGTTTTTCACTTCAAATCTATCCTCTTTGATACTTGATTTTTTAAAAATACTCTTCAGAATGCTTTAATAAGCTCAGCTTGAGCATTACCATTTCCAGGACACCTTCCGTGAATTGCTAAGAAGGCCCCATTTTTTACTGCTGCTATGTGCAGCTTGATGATACTTTTATTTAGAATGTATAAATACTATTTACATTGATATTCCTCAAACATGAACGAAAGTGAGACCCTCCAACAGCCTGAATCTTATGGGATTCTTCACACATTTATCTTAGATTTACCATTCACAGAAGGCAGAGTAACTTACTGCAGGAAGCATTTTGGTATATAAAATTAGAGTAACTTTGTCAACCAATGTAGACCATAAGCCATTTTTAATGTGACTTTCTTCCCGTCACAGCAGTAGGAGTGAAGCCTTGTTTTAGCTGAGGCGGAGAGAAAGGAAAAAAACAGAACTGTAACAGTTCCTTGATTCTGCAGGTACTGTAGCTGCTTTGGGATTTCGATAGTAATTCAAAGCAGCTATCTCCTTGTTTCTCATGTGCACAATACATTGTTTTTGAGCATCTGAGAGGCATTGGTTTGGCTTGCATTCTTTTGCAAGGGGTATACTGCAACTGACATGAATCTCATTTTGGGGGAATCTTTGTATTCCTAACTAAGAGCATTCAAGTTACACCTCTGTCCATTCTTCTGAAGTGAAATTTACTTGACACAGGTTTTGCAGGTTTTTTGAGACTTATACATGAAACACTGGCTTTACAGGCTTCTGAGTGATGTGGGGTGGGGTATACACTGTCCTGCAGTGAGATAGTAGACCCTCGAAGGATACTATTTAAGTTGCCCTCAACTTTGTTTTTGCATTACCATTTTTTTTAGCCATTATAATTTCTTGTTAATATCTATAGCATCTTAGATGGTTTTGGAACTTAGATTATTTTGGCAGCCTCTTTAGAATCTGAGAGACATCACTGTCAAATTGCACTTTACTGGGTTTTATTCAGTCTTTGGAGGAGGGGAGGCAATGTCAAAATATACACTTCGGTTTTCAAAAAGGTTAACTGTAATAATCTTAAAAGGCTGGTCACAGAGTTATCTAATGCTCAGTCTGTGAAACCCAAATAGAATTCTTAAATGGGGTTTATCAACTACTACATATACATGGTAAAAATACCCACTTTCCCCTCTGAAGATTTCAAGGTTGTTTCTGGTACACATTTACCTAATAATGAGTTCTGTCTACTGGTAAACATTCCAAATTATCACCCAACATTTCTGTTAACAGATTTTCCTCCTTATTGTGCTAAAACTTTACCCCATGAGCTTGCCAGGTAATGAGAAAAACTTAATGGATATATATATATATATATGTATGTATTTTTTTTTTGCACAGTCTACTTTGCAACATTCAGTACCCTTTTTCAAAAAATACATCTTATATTGCTTACCTGAGGCTCACACTCACCATTGCAAAGATTCTGTTGCTATCATTTGGGGCATCTAGGGCAGCATTTTTGAGAACTGCTGTTGATAAAAGCCACAGTTTTTTTTTAATAAAACGTACTCTGTTTTAGATGAGTCTTTCTAAATCTTATGTACAGATTCTTCAAATTTTTTCTACAGTATTGGTTTGCAAATTGCAGTGCTTTTAGGATGTTAGTGTAAGACACATGCTTGCATTGCAGTGTTTCCCATGTGTACAGAAACAATGCACCTGAAATCCATAATTCTTTAAAACTGCTCGTGTTTCATTATAAAAGTTGACTTTGTATAATTACATTGAGACTTAACAACCTCTGAAGTGAAAATATTGCAGGTCTTAAGATCCCTTGTGCTCTAGTGGCAATCCTTTTAAACAGTGTATCCCCGGATGAATAAAGCCCCATGGATGACATGCACAATTACATTTATTAATGGCTGCTCTGTCCTATGTCCCACATTTTGCCACTATCTCTGTTTTATGTATAATTCATCATCTGTTTGCCTGCAGACTTTTGCAGTGCCTTGTAATATTTAGAATCTTTTCAGATTTTTTGCTGGAAAGAAAAATATTCTTCTAAAGTTTGAAGATGGTGAATAGTATACTGCTGCCTCCATGCTGACTGCAGTAGTTGGGTTAACATAAGTTATATATACAATATGTATATGTAACGTGTAAATTTAAAAATACAGAAAAAGGTGAGTGTGCAGAAATGAAGAAAGCAGTGTTATTCACATCACTGTGGCTTTTTATTTATTTTTTCCCATTAAATATTTGATTCAAATAATAGTGACTGACTGTAAATATTGGCTAGTTTTCTACCTAGGGGTTTTACATTATTTCATGATTTTGCTAACTCATATAATAGTGCTGTTTTCATCCTTGCTGAGGTACTTTTCCTCCCCAGAAATAAATAATTCTTGAGGCAAAGCTCAGAAATTCCCTTCTTACTTAACAAAGAGCCTACTATATAGTAAGGGCCTTCTAGCCATTTCCCAAAAAATACACAAACCTGTCCTTTTCATTTTCCTTCTTACGGAAGAGAGAGATTGTACTAAACCATCCTGCTTGTAAAGTTTATTTGGGGGGTAGTCTGTATATCCAACCACCATATATACTTCTCAAAGTGCAAGTCTAATGAATAGTACTGTATCTCTGTATGTGGCAATGTGAGCATTTCATCATGAAGTATGTGCTGCTATGTTTGTGAAGTTGGGTGTAACATCATAAGAATATGAAACCAGTATTGGTGTAAATCTAATGAAAATAATCCTATGTATATTTGTAGCAGTCTTGAATCTCTATTTAAGGTAATTTGTTGTAATATAACAAATATTCATTCTGTTTTTCATCCTTGTCAGTTTTATATCAAGCATGAATTCTAATGGTCCGACAGCAAAATTATCTGTGAAAGTTTAAAAGGCACTTTTCCGCTGTGATTTCTGGATTGAGTGTGGAGTGTTTTGTACAGAATGATGGGATGTATCATTTTAGAACCCCAGATTTAATCCTGGTCCAATTACTTTTATTTATCTACCTCGTTTTTAGTGCTGTTTTGGGGTGCACAAGTAAACACTGACTGTGAAACTTGATTTTTTGCCTTGATTCTCAGTATTCTTTCAGGTTATAAATCTGACCTTCCTCCTCATCCCAATGCTAACTGAGTTTGAGATGAGAAGGACCATCACTTTGCCACCAATCTGTGTTTTAAGTGACAAGAGCCATGTGCCTCTGCAAAATAAGCTTTTTGGGAATGGAGAGCAGAGAAATAAATACAGCTGGTGGCAATATAGGGCTTAGTTGTAGGATTTATTTGTAAACAAACTTTAAGAAAGTAACCTAAATTAGTCCAGTGCCTGTAACTTTGTATCTTTTATTAGAGATGCATTTCTCATCTGTGTGCCTAAAGGGTTATGGGTTGAAATTGCTTTAACTACTACAATGAAATATTCAACAAATCCTACAGTAGTCTGTCATTCAGCATATTAGCATACTGCTAAGTATTCACAGTATTTTGTTACCTTAAAATGACTGTATTCTTTATCTGAATTGTCCTTGGTGGTAACCATCAATCTCTACAGTTAATTGGAGCCATTAACTCTTTGCTGTCTTTCCTGAGTGATGAAAATGATGCATTCCTTTGTTTTCCCAGAAGACTCAGCTAATGTTTGTAAACTACATGTTCCTTATTTCACATGTTTACTGTGTGTAACACTACAGCATATTTAATGTTAGTAAATACTGTATTTCAGGCTTCATTCAAAAGTACATTCCTGAGGTATGTTTGCCATCACTTTGGGGTTCAGTTATTTAATATTCTGTTTGATTCAGAAAATCGAGCTATTTGAGGTGGTTTGCAGGCCATTTTCTAGAATAGATTGTTCATTTTTCATTCTGTAGTTTTTGGGGACTTGTTTTTCCCCCTTTATTTAGAAGATGAACCAGAAAGGGGTTGGGAAGTAGCAAAGGCCACTGATTTGGTAAATGTAATTTCTGGGATTCAAATTAAAAAAAATAATAACCCAGACGTAAAAAGGTGACACTCATACTTATAAAATCCTTCGAAATGAAATTAGTATTAAATTTTTATGGAGCCAGATGCTTTCAGGTCACCCTGGGAAGAGTCTTTGTATGTGAAGGATAAATGCAAACATTGGTCAGGGTCCTTGACAGCCAACATAGGCAGGAGTCTGGGATAGTAACTAGGTTACACCGAAGGTATTTTCAAACAAGATAGCCAGAAGAGTGCACAAAGAGCTTCCATTCTAGAAGGTTCTCTTTTAATTAAAAAACAAACAAAAAGGCTAAAAGTCAAGCAAGAAGGGAAGAGAAAAACTGGGCTTTTGAGAAAAAATCGTGCCAGTGTAAAATAAACTCCTGAATGTGTGCTTGTCGTCCTTCCCAGTTTTTAAGTTGCATTTCTTTTCCGCTATAATTTAAGATTTCAGATTGAGGTTTGTGGTCCAGACATACCTTCAGCAGAAATGTGACTGATTGGAAAGTGCAGTTGTTCAAGGTCTGTCATGCTCAATCATTTAAAACTGTCATTTGTTCGATATGAATATTAAGCATGTAGACCTAGTGCAGCATGGGATCCACTCAGGAAGTTTATGCAATTAATAAACTTTCATGCATAATTTACTATGAAGTATGCAGAATTTCAGCCACTTCTCTACATTTAACATTTAGTTGTAAATGTGAACTCTCCTTTCTTAATTGGGGAATGTAGCATTATATAGAATGTTGTTAAACTTAATTTTTAATCCTTCCTGACATTAACTTTTTGTTATTGTTGTTGTTTGTTTATTTGTTTTTTGTTTTTGTTTTTTTGGTAAACCAAGTGATCTGCCTTTAAGCAGTTGTTTGATTTTGGTTCTTTGAAACTGTGATTTTTATTTCCTTTGTACCCAACCATTGTATTTCATTTTGTTTTCTGGAATTTTGTTTTGAAACAGAAAATAAAGGCTGTGTTAAAATGAGTATGTTCTTTATTTACCAAATGTAATTTAGCACATTTCTTTATCCGGCTGAAACTGGTTCTTTATTTACCAAATGTAATTTAGCACATTTAAAAAATTTAGTCCTATAGATGATGCTGACTAAACAAACTAAGCAAGCTGTGTGTGACCTCTGTTTTGAGTTGGATCTATTCTCCACACTTGTCAATGAGCCTTAATTATAATAGTCACTGTGATTTACTGAGTACCTGCTGTGTTAGTTTGGATTTTACCTATGATATTTTTAATTCACAAAACAATCCTATATCCTATAAGATCGGTCTGTTACTATCTCTACTTTACAGGGAAATTTGAGGATCAGAGTGATTAAAGAATTTGCCAAGGTAACATAGCTAGGAAATGTGAAGCCTGGATCCAAACCCATGTCTGCCTGACTTCAGAGCTCAAGGGAGAAACCTCTGGACTAATTCTCAGATGTACTGCATAAAAGATAATCAAAATATATTTATAATAGGTTTCATCTGATTTTTAAGATTAATATGTACTCTTTTTACATAATCTTTCATGAGGTTATTTCCAATGCTTGTTTCACAATTTCAGGAGTAGAAGTGTGTGTTTATGGTACAAGCAAGGATTCAAAATAAGCCCTTTGTACAAATTTATTAAGGAGTATTTCTTTATGTATTGACAGTGTTTATAGTTCACCTCTAGAAAAAAGTACATTTGGAAATTTCCCTCCCACATACCATACTGCAGTGACTTAGGAAACTGTCAAATGAGGTCGGATCACTTGTTTATTAATTTTTGTAGAAGAATCATGCATGTTTAAGCAAACAGCCCTGGAGGAAGAGTAAAAGGCCTATCAGATATCTTCAAGATTAGATGAAAATGTTTAAAGTGTTTCAAAAATCTATTACTTGATTTATTGACCAGTAACCCTGAGGCATTCTATCTTAGGTCATCGCCAAACAGAGGGTACAAGGTACCTAGTGGAACAAGCATGGTTTCTTGATTCACACTCTCAAACCTCCATTTTCTCATTTGTGAAATGGGGTGGTTGTATTGAGATGTATAAAGGCAGCCACCCTTGTCCCTAATTTGCTAATTGTGCTTATTGTAAGACATCTCTGGTGACTTTCACACTAAATATGTATGTGGGAAGTCAGGCTGATTTAGAAATGGGTCCTGATTCTTATTATATAGTTTAAATACAGATACTTTTTGGAGTCCAGCAGACCCAGATTTGTATTCTAGTTTGTGAACCTGAAAGACTGCTTAACTTTTCAGTTTCCATTTCCTTATTGGTAAAAACAATAATTGCCTTAGTGGGGTTGTTTTGAGACTAAATGAATAAGCATACAAAGAGCTTAGCACTGCTTGCCACATAGGTTTGCTCATGTAATAGTAAGAACGACTGAAGAGACCTTCCATAGCACTACTTTAAGAGAAGATGAAACAGTCAGAGACAGGTGACAAAACTGAACCCAACCTATGAGTCAATGTGAGGTCTGTTGGTAGCAAAGGTTAGGTATTGACCCAAAAGATGCTAGATGATACATAATAAAGTAAGGTTCAGAGGTGAAAGTGTAAGCTGGGGGATAAGACAATAGACAACCCACTTACAGTGTGTCATTAGTAATGAGCACCACTAGATAAAAGAATGAGATGATTAAAAAGTTAGAAGCAGCTGTAGTAGTAGTTGGGGAAAAGAAGGTGGGTCTTATGACAGGAGCTCAAGACAGAAGTGCAGAAGTAGAGCACAGATGGTGGTCCAGATAGGAGCAGGACCTTGGGATGGATAGATGAAGAATTGGAAGGGTATAGCTCGCATGCATGTTCCCTTGAAGAGGAGGAAATAGTTTCAGGATTTAACCAGTTTTTGTAAGGTTTCTCCAGTCCAGCTCAGAAGTTCTCAAACCTGTCTGGGTATTAAAATCACCTGGGAAGCCATTTTTTAAAAAATTAGTGTCTTGGTTTCACAACAATGTAAATATACTTAACACTACTCAGCTGTACACTTAAAATGGGTAAGATGGTAAATTTTATATGTATTTTACCACAATTTAAAAATTAAATTAGTGTCTGGGTCCCATCCCTAAAATCAGTATTGTTTTAAAAGCTCCCCAGGTGATAACACTAGTCATACACATTACTCTGTAATTATTTTATGTATGCACATTATGTGCATGTTACATACACATATTAATGTAATTAGCATTGAAAACCACTGTCATTGTTTCCTTTACTAATCAAATAACTTTCCTGCTATTAGCCAGTTGGGGGTCCAAGAAATGCAATACGGTAACCCCATTAGACCTTCTAATGAATTATTTCCTATAAATATAAGAGCTTATATAGCCTCTCAACCATGCCCCAAGGATGTGGGCAACAGAGAAAGTTCAGTGGGCCCCTTGCAGAAACTGAACCAGTTACTACTTAAGTACAAGATGTCAGAAGATTGAATCCAATGTGAACTCTCCATGCAACCTCTCTCTGTTTCTCCCCACCCTTTATGATAAGAATTAATACTTATTGGGTGCTTACTGTGCCAGTTATGATGCCAAGCATTTTACTACATCATTTAATCTTTACAAGCTTCTGAGGTATCATTGCCATCTCCCTTCTAAGCTTAACTGTCTTGAAAACTGTGTTCTCCTGGTGCCCCGCTTTATTCCTGGTACCAAATAAATCTGTTGAATAAATTAGTAAGTCCCTATTTCACAGATACAGTAAGGGATCCAGAGGCTAAGTAACTTGTTAAAGCTAATAACTAATAAAGAGTTGAACTGGTATTGGAACCCAAATCTTGGCTCCAAAGCACACCTTTTCAACCACTATTCTGTGGTATCTACTATCTTCTGCTTTCAGGGCCTTGGCCTCTGTTATCTCTACCCTCTCTATGGCCTATGTCCAGCATAAAGTTTCTCCTGTTCTATACATGTTTAAGACTCTTTTGTGTAAGTAATAGAAACCCAGTTTGAATAAGGTTAAGAAAAATAGGAATTTATTATAAAGATGGTGATGTCTAACAAAATCCAGGGATAATGTAGGTGGGCCTTAGGAACAAATAAATGTAGTGCTTGACCACAGCCAGGATATTTCCTCTCTCCACCTCCAGCTCAATCCCAAATTCTCGGGAAAGGTACATATAGGATGGCTCCTGCTGCAACCATGAGGATAAGGTAGAGAAGGTGGTAGAAACAGGGTGCTGGAGAAACAAAACAATAGATGTTTACCTATAGTCCTCTCTTTATCACCCATAAACACATATGCCATTTTCCCCATATCTACAATTCCAAAGATACCCACACCTAACATAATCCATGGACAACTTCAAGTCACACACAACTGCATCCAGAAGCAATGACATGGCAAGGACATACCCCTTCTTCATCTAGTGTGGTGACAATCTAAACATGACTCCTCTTGATCATGTAACCTTTGATAAACTTAACTGTCACCAATAGATCTTACATGTAACAGCAGAGAAATAACTAGATTAACTACAATCAAAATTCTCTTTTAGAAAAGGAGAGGGGTACACCAGTATTGGCCACCATATGTAAGTAGGCACCATTTCCTCCCAGATACGAATAAATGAAATAAGTTATGGGCACAGAAAAACTTATGAGAGTCAATTTATTCCTTCTTGCAATAAATGCACCTTCTTGTTTAACCAGTCTCTACTTAGGCCTTAGGGAAAGCTCTAGCAGAGCAGTGATTCTCAAACTTGAGAGTACACTGCAATCGCTTAGAGGTGAGACCTACAAAAACTCTTGACACAACACTTATTTGAAGCCCTGCACTAACAGCCTTGACCAAAAAGAACTTATAATTGTGAATTCTTCCCCTGTCCCTTTAAGAGATACAGGTGACCCTTGAACAACATGGAGTTTAGGGGCGCTGATCCCCTGCACAGTCAAAAATCTGTGTATGACTCGATTCCCCCAAAATTTAACTACTAGCAGCCTACTGTTGACCAGAAGCCTTACCAGTAACATAGTTGATTAACACACATATTGTTATATATATTATATAGCCTGTTCTTAAAATAAAGCTAGAGAAAAGAAAATGTTTTTTCAAATTGTCACAAATCTCAAAAAATGTTTCCAGTATACATATTTTTAAAAATCTGCATTTAAGTGGACTCAAGCAGTTCAAACCCTTGTTGTTCAAGGGTCAGCTGTATTTGTATCTCATACAACTTCGTTCATCTCAAAGACCAGTCCTTTGGAATGTAATCCTCAGAAAGGCTAGGGCCTCTGTCTCCCAGTCTCTGCGGGAGGATAGCATCCTTACTTCGAAAATTGCCAGCTGAAAGACACAGCTGGCCTAATTGCATTTACACTGACCAACTCTTTGTGATTTTTCATTTCCCTGACTATTGAACCCCACTTCCTCTTCTCCCTTTAAAACATTAGGTCACCTTTGCACAAATGGGAATGGAGCTCAGTTCTTTCCCCTACTGGCAGTAGTTACTGAAAAAATCTGTTTTCATTGCTTAAGCTAATGTCAAGCTTTGTTTACCTTTAACACCACTTAAACCAAAGATTTATGGCCCCACGCTGAGAGTTTCTGACTCTTGGAGGTCTGGGGTAAGGCTCAAGAATTTACATTTCTAACACTTTGTAGGTGATGGTGATGTGCTGGTCCAGGGACCAATCAATACTTTGAGAATCACTGCCCTAGCTCCTTGTCACTGTGCACCAGATATTATTTTCTAGTGTTAAAACTTCCTCAAATCCTCATTTGACTGCCTGATTTTATTTGAGAGGACTCAGAATGCTAATTACAAGTGCAAAGAATCTTGTCAAGTTATGCTCTTTGAGTCTTCAGATTTGCTAAAGGAAATCTGTTGGAGCTTCTATTTCCTAGCACTCTACCTAAGTACTTAGTTGCAGCTTCTATTTCTTAGCATTCTACCTAAGGACTTAGTTCATTCTCCCTGGCTCTGCTCTCCCTGCATTTTGCTCAAGATCTCCAGTTCACAGGTTGGATAGGAAATAATTGGCTGAGTTCACTGCTCTGAAGCTGTCTTTTCTGATCTGCTCTGGTGTTATGCTTACTCCCTGCATTGCAGTCCAGCTGAATGCATTTACAGACAGACATCATCACATTTGGAGGAGTTGGAAAACAGGGAATGCTATGCAGGTTTCTACAGATAACCTCATTCCAAGTGCCTAGATGCCAGTTGCCTAGCCAGTGAAACATTTAAAGCAAGACAGAATTAAACTGCTATAAGCCACCAAAACCCATGAATATCTGGCCCTCAGCAATTACAGATCTCCTGATAGAGGCAGAAGGGCTGCTCTGTTTTGAGTCCCAAGAGAAATAAGGAACTGCTTCACTGCCAAATAAAACAAGTCTAACTTTCCATTAACTGATGCGGAAGATCTCCAATCTCTGCCAGTTCCATACTTTCTTTAGGGTCTGTAATTTGCCACACTCCATTTCTCATACCAGTTCTTGAATTAACATTTTTTTGGTTATAAGTAGCTTTTAACCCAACTCTATCTTAAGCAAAAGTACTAATAGTAAGTGTAAGATAAATTCTAACCGAAATAAACAGGCGACGAGAGGCAACAAAGGGCCAGGCAGTTTATTTGAGTGCAATCCCGAGTGAGGTTCACCAGTCCGCGCTAATACAGGCTGGGGAAGGCAGAGCATAGATTTACAGTGGCACAAGGATTGGCTAGCCTAAGGCACATTTTTCAGGTTGGGAGGGGGTGGCAGCTGGGGACTTTGGCATGTTATCAGTGTCCAACGTGCTCACCCCTTCCTCCGGTGCCTCCAACCTTACATTCCAGCCTTTTGGTTATAATGGGCACCGACTCGATCTGGCTACTTCCAGCTGAGGAGGGGCGCCGTGGGTAGGGTTGAGGCTGGTGGGAGGCCAGAGGAGGCTTGGAGGGAAGGGGCGAGTACTGATGTACCTACATGGTCTTGTTCACTTCTACTGTCCGACCTCTCTGTCGGTGGCTGGAGCTTCTAGCAGATATGTTGTCTTCATCTTTCAGGACAGATATATCTAGCATGATCACTCAGGCTTTGCCCCGTCTAGTACTGTAGTCCAGACGATGAGAGACAGACTGAGGTTTGTTCATAGCAGGCAGCCTGGATGAAAGAATGGAAGGATGAGCATTGGTCGGGACAAGGGGGTATCTTTCTTAGGAGTGAGAAGTAAGGTAGGTAGGAGAAGTGTCCAGGGGAGCTTGAGATAAGGGAGTATAAGGGTTAGGGACGACCGGGTGAAGAGGGACTACAGCTTTGTTGATTATCTGCAGGTCTTGAACAAGCTGGTAGGCTCCGAATGGCTTCTTGACTGGAAGAATTGGAGTGTTACAGGGAGAATTAGTTGGTACCAGAAGCCTTTGAGAAAGAAGATGGTTAATGATAGGTAGGAATCCCTTGTGATGGGCTTGGGAAATAGGAAACTGGGGTCTAGAAGGAGAGGAGGATGGGTCTTTGAGGCGGATGAGGACTGGAGCATGATGGCTTGACACTACAGGAGTAGAGGTTTCTCAGACTATCAGGTTAACGCCGGTCGACGGTACAGGAGGGTCTGTGGAGGGCTCAGGGCTACAACTTACACTGGCTAAGATGATGAGTGAGCTCAGTTTGAGATGATTAAGAGGCAGGGAGATAGAGGCACCAAGCTTGGAGAGGAGATCTCTCCATAACAAAGGGAAGGGACAGGACAGGATGACTAGAAATGAGTGGGTAAGAAGATGGCTCTCAAACTTGTAGGCTACTGGACCTGTCTCTAGAGGCTTAGAGGGGGTTCCCGTGACACTCACAACCGAGACCTGGGAAGGATGTAAATGCCCATGAAAGGAAGGCAAAACAGAGTAGGCAGCCTCTGTGTCCACTAAAAAGGAGATGAACTTACCCGCTACCCACAGCATGGCCCTGGGCTTGACAAGGGTGATAGGGGTGTTTGAGTCTAGGCATCTTCAGTCTTCGAGTAGGCTCAGCAGGTCCGGAGGGGAGTCCCTTAGGGGGGCCTCCCTCTCACGAGATTCTGTCGCGGGAGGTTGACCTTCTCCAACTGGGCACTCTACTTTCCAATGACATCTCTTACTGCAAACTGGGCAGGGTTCAGTGGGTGTGTTGGTCAGGTTGGGGCATCTCTTTGCCCAGTGGTCTTCTTGGCCACACCGGAAGCAGGGTCCCGGAGGCTCACGAGCTCCGGACCAGTCTTTGGTGTGATGAGACCCCTGTTCTGCTGGCCACAGGGCTGCTGCGAAGGCTCGGGTTTGGGACACTGTTCTCTTCTCATGTTCTTTATCATGGGTATTAAATACTTTAAAGGCCATGGTTACCAGGTCATGGAGTGGAGTTTGGGGTTCCTCTTCTGCCTTTTTAACATGTCTTATGTAACTAATACTTGTTCTGGTGAAATCTAGTTCTTTACTAGTTTAGGAGTAATAAAACAGTGACTATAAATGACAAAAGACTTACAAATGACAATGATTAAAGACCTGATGAGAGCTTACTGTTAAACAGTTGACATAAGGAAATTTGGATATTTTTCTAACACAAAACATTCAGTAACAAAGTTTAGCATCATTCACCTTAACAGTGCCTTCTAGGCAATTTAGCAGGTAAGTTTATATCAGATAAATAAGCTAAATTGGCTAAATACTTTCTCTAATGAGGAAAAAAAAACCAAATTGGCTAAATACTTCCTCTAATGAGAAAAAATTCTTCTGACATGTTCCAGGGGCCCTCTGGAAAATATCAGAGTTAACTAGAGGTAAAAGCACCTTTTTGAATTTGATTTTGGGAAGCTGTTAAAGTTTTTTTAAGGCATTTGTTTAAATAGAATCATAAGTTACTATGGAACAATACTTATCTATTTAACTAGAATGACAATAAAAGATTTTAAAGGCAAATACAGAAGGTTACACAGTTATTAGCAAAGCTTAGCTTTTAGTTTTTTTATATTAAGATCTCATTATCTTAAATATTCAGACAACTCATTGAGACTTTATGCACGAGAATCTGTTTTGATTAAACAATTAGAGAACCCTTTGCAATCTTTCACTATTAAGAGCAGACTAACAGTTAAGAAAACTTTGTTTTTACAGTGTTCTCCTTTTTAAAATAAATAGCTGTACTTTAGAACAATTACTTTCTTTTACCTTCAACAAAACGAATTTCCATTCTTTATACTTTCTCTTATTAAAACACATCCTTTTAGCAAGTAGAGATGTTTTCTTCTTAAATAGCTTTAATTAGACCTTAAAACTATTAGGAACTTTAATTTTCAGTGAACACTGAGAAGCGGGCTATTGTAAACCATTGCACTAGCATTCTTTAGATTAACAAATTCATGAACATACTTTATAATTCCTGACACCATGTGCTTCACAGCATAATCTCTAAGCACAAAATATGTCTACTTAACTTAGCAAAACTTTAAGATTTGAGGTCACTACAAAAATTTTCAGGCTGCAGGCAGGCACACACACTGCAGTAGACAATCACTAAGATGTTCACTTGCTACGCCTAGCTCACCCACTCACAACAACTACGCCAGACCACTTACAAAATGGTGGGTGTGGGGAGGGGTGTAGGATCAGGAGAGAAAGGAGGCAGGTCTGTGCTGCAAGGAGTCTTGTCTGTGGCTTCCAGAACCAGAGGACGGGAGGAGCGTGTTCCAGTGGGGGAAGAGGGTGGTGTAGGCGGAAAGAGTCGGGGGGTGGGTGCAGCCACCAGAAGAGGAGAGGAGCAGGAAGATGGCATGGTTGAGAATGTAGGACTTTAAGATGGCAGCGACACAGGAGAGGACAAAGAACTTAAAGATGGTGGTGGAGAGGGGTGGGGGTAGCAAGCGGAGAGAGGTGGGAGACCAAGGTCCTCTGGCAGATCTGAAAAGGAAGAAGGACTGGGCAGAGTAAGAGTCTGACAATCCTTAACTGGAGATTGGGCCAGGAGAACCTGAGTCATTGAACACTTAACATAAAGGTCTGGGCAGGAGCGCAAAGTCCAAAAAGCCTGCACATATGGGATTTCACTCCACTCTCTACTCCGGTGGCAATAATTAGTCAAGTCGGTGAGGAGGCCAAATTGAAAGTTCCCTCAGGGGCCCAGCGAGATTGATTCTCCAAGGGATACTGAGGCCCGGCCTTAGAGCAAAGAAAGACTAGCTTCTGTTTGCAAACTTCCCGGGACAAATATAGAGTAGCCAAATTAGAAATGAGACACCGCAGCGGGGTCTGAGCCTCTGCTTTCGAGGGCTGGTTCCCCATGTCTGCGCCACTTCCCAACTAATCCTGCTGAGAGGAGCGCCCAGCGTCCCATGTGCGCCAAGTCAGGGGAGACAGCCTGGGAGCCTGGGTGAGGGACATCTCCCACACTGCAGGGCCAGGGGCGGGTATCCCGGATGCCCTCAGCAGATGGGCTGGATGCCCCAACCTGGACGTAGCTATGATTTTGGACGGACCAGGTGAAATGGAGTTAGGAAGGGAAACAGACCAGGGGAAACTGAGGGACTCACCGGAAAGTAGTCTACGCAGCAGAGAGCAAGCTGAGGTCCCGGGTTGGGGAAGGAGGGGCCAATGGCCTGTTGGGGCCCCGCGCTCACACTCCTTCCCGGGTTTTTCGGCACCAAATGTAAGATAAATTCTAACTGAAATAAGCAGACGACAAGAGGCAACAAAGGGCCAGGCAGTTTATTTGAGTGCAATCCCGGGTGAGGTTCACCAGTCTGCACTAATACAGGCTGGGGAAGTCGCACACAATCAGACAGGCAGGGAGTTTTTAAAGAAGGTAGGGGGAGGCAGAGCATAGATTTACAGCGGCGCGTGGATTGGCTAGCCTAAGGCACATTTTTCAGATTGGGAGGGGGCAGCAGCTGGGGACTTTGGCACGTCATCAGTGTCCAACATGCTCACTCCTCCCTCCGGTGCCTCCAACCTTACGGTAAGGATGTAGGATTGCCTCACAGAAAGAAAGGACAAGAATGCCTCAGAAATTATCTAGAACCTGGGACTTAAACACAGTGAAGACTCCCTATCTCTCATCTCTGCCAGTCTGCATTTTTCTTCTCTTTCTACAGACAACCATCTTTTACTTCTGTCCCTCTGGTGGGGAAATTGCTGACAGCTTCCAAGTTTTACACTGATCTCTCTGGTCCAATTCCAAATTTCTAGGGATGAGATTCAGACTGACCCAGCTTGGATTAGCTGTCCACCTTTGACCCAATCAGCTATGGTTACAGGACTATGACAATTTTTGCTGTAACTTTGTAAATGGGGGGGGAGGTCATTCCTAGGAAAGGAGGGCTGAGCAGACAATCCAACAGGTGTCCATTGTACTAGAAAACCTCTATTTCTTTCATACTTCATCCCTTCAAGCCACTGCTATTTCCTTTCACTGCTTGTTTTCAAAGAGTTACCTATGTGTACCACTTCACCATCTACTTATTCTATCTCCACTAATCTTTTATGATAACTTCCTTTATGGACCTTGAAGCTTTTTCAGCTTTTGCATCCTAACAGACTGTTCTCAGATTTCATTGATCTTGACTACTCTTGAGTTCTGCACTTTTACTGTTCTAATTGCCTACCACTGTCTCCCACCTTTCATTAAGTTCCAGGCCAGATCTCACTACTACTCACTGTTACAGAACAGTTCTTTTTTTCTGCCATCCTCCTACCGAGAGTGCATCCTAAAAACCAGTCCGAAGACTGTGCTACATCAGAATCAACTTAGGAGCATGCTGAAAATAGATTTTTCAAAAGATTGTGGTTCTGTAAAAATGGAATTGGACCCCTTGTGGTTACTTTGCATTGTGGGATTGATGGGGTTAATACATAATTCAAGTAAGGTAGAAATCAAATGTATAAGCACACATGACTTGATTGTTTTTCCCACACACTCTGTTGATGTGTAGTCAAGGACTGAGTGATGAGAACCAAAGCAGTTCTCATGGCTTGGAGCCACCTTCACACAGTTTGGTATCCTTGAGAAGCGTCGCGACCTTGGGCTAGACTCAATGCCGGGTAAGGATTTTTGAATTCATTGTAAGTTCATTTGTTCAATAAATATTAGAAATGCCTTCTTGGCATTGCTCTTGAGCTGTAACGCCATGAGCCCCCTGCCTGGTCCTTTCAGGTCTTCAACAACTCAATCGCATCTCCTCCCTTGTCTGCGGCTTAGAAGCAGTGAGGGGACCGACATGCATGATCTCCCTGATAGATTCACAATGGGGACTGGAAAGAAAGGTCCTGACTGAAGGACACTGTAGCTGAGTACCAGAAAGGTAAAACTTGTAGTCTAATTTGTGTTAGTGCTTATGTCCCTGAGGGAAGAAATCCCTGAGGACAAGAGATATTCAATTTCACTTTGTCTCTACGTTTCCTTGGGCAAATAAATAATTTTAAATTTCATCATTCATAAATTGGGGCCAACAACTCTAAAAAGAATTATGAAAAGGCAAGCTCCCAGATTCTATTTCAGCCAATTGGGATCCGGATCCTACCTTAGCCAATCAGGACCTGGATCCTATTTCACCCAATCAGAGCTTGGTCTCTCTCCTCTCCAGTCAACAAGGAGCTCACCCACCACCCTTAGACCCTTCCAATTGACCAGAGCCACGACCTACCACCCCACCAACTACCCCTAGATCCAGCCAATCAGCCAGAGCCATGACCATCACCCCATCAACTGCCCTAGAACCCCATAAAACCTTTGTAGTATTGAAACTCTCTCTTTCTCTGGCATCTTGCCACTTCGTTGGTGTAGATGAGAGATTGAGCTCGAGCTAGCTCGAATAAAAAGGCTCTTTGCTTTTGCATAGGTGTTGGCTCCTTGGTGGTCTTCTGGGATTCGTGACTTTGGGCACAACAAATTACAGTAGGTAAAAGCTAAGTGCTTTACTAGAGAAATATTGGTGGTTATTATTTTTACGTTTCATATGTCCTTTGTCATTCATTAAATACTACGCATATTATTCCCCCCCCCGCCCCCCCGAAAGAAAAATTCTCTTTACTGGGGAATTTTAGCATACTTTACCCAAAGTCAATTAAGCCACTCTACTTCCTTTCCCATGATGCATCACTTCGTTCCCCCCACTCCTTTTCCTGGGACAGAAGGTAAATAGCGTGAAGCAACTAGGACGCAAGGAGCTGTAGCGCAAATCCTAAACATATCGTCACGCCCCGCCACTTGTCACCCTGTGGGCGCAAGGGCTGACAGGGATGGTAATCTGGTTCTGAGACTGTATCGCCAGTCCGAAAAGGAGAGGACTACAACTCCCAGGATGCCCCTTCCGCCCCTTTCCTCCTCGAGCTAGAAAGTGTGTACCATAGAGAAGACGAAGAAACATGGCTCCCAGAAGTGGAAGAAAGAGGCTTCACTCGTTTTTTACCGGTGAAGAGTGGCCGGAGAGTGGCGGTGGGGTGGAGAGAAGTGACTAGAGCCTTTCATCCCTTTTATCCTTCCAGCGTCTCCTGAGTCCGGTTGGCCTCACCACTTCTCTCCACTCAAAATCAACCTGTGGTCTCCTCCCCACCCAGCCCTCACTCTCTCACCCCTCCCCTCCGGAATCCTTTGCCCGCCCTCTCGCCCCCCGGGGAGTGCGCACGCGTCCGCCCCCTATTTCGCGCCCAGATCGCCGCCTAGTCCGCTCGCGCAGCCGCTGTCTCATCCGCCCGCCGACGAAGCATGGGCGTCCAGGGCTTCCAAGAGTTCCTGGAGAAGCGCTGTCCCGGGGCCGTGGTGCCCGTGGACCTCCTCAAACTCGCGCGCACGGTCTCGCGCCAGCTGCCGCCTCCGGCCGCCCTAGTTCCCGGGGCCCCACTCGCCGCCAGGTTCTCCGCGCCTCTGCAATCACCGCTCCCGCCCGCTGCCTACTCCGGGAGAACAGGGCCGACTCGGCACCATCATCCTTCTCACCACTTCCACCACCACGGTCAGGCGCACCTCGGGCTATACCCGCCGCCGCCGCCGCCGCCGCCGCCTCCTCCTCCTCCCCCTCCTCCTCCCCCCCCGCCCCCTCCGCTGCCCCGGGCTCGGGTGCTTGTGGACGCTGGCTCGGCTCTGCCGCGGCTTTATGGCGGCTACCAGACAGACTGGGTGTGTGGCGGCCAATGGAATGCCATGCTGGGCTACTTATCAGCGCTGTGCCAGGCTTGTGCCTATCCTGGTGGCGACGGTCTGGAGCTCGTGGTCATGTTCCCAGGAGGCCTGGGCAAGGACCGGCTGGCCGAGTGGGGCCGTCGGTGCCAGGCTGAGCGGCAGACAGCGCAACTGATCGTGGGACACGTGGGCAACAAAGGCACCCCTCCTCCACGGGCCTGGTTCCTGCCACCGGCCTGCTTGAGCCACTGCGTGAGGCTAGCACTCATCCGCTTCCGGGTCAAGGTGAGGGAGAGGCCGGAGCCTAAATAATACACCCCACACCTATTCTCTCCTAACTAAACAACTAACTACCCACCTACTAACCTGCCTTGCTTATACCTACCACCGCGCAGTCAGCCAACCCACTTGCCTAACTCAATCATTTTATCCATCTGCCCACCTCTTCATACCATCCCCTACTGATTCGCTCACCAACATAACCACATCTCTGTATGATCCCACTAACTCCCTTTACCTGCACTTATCCAGTTGGCCTATCTCTAGGTTTTAACAGAATTTTCTTTTGTGGCCCCATCTTGCTCCTACTCTTTTCTTCCTTAAAGCTGAAATGCCTTTTTCCAATTTTTTCCAATTGGTGTTACTCTTTCCAACCTTGCAGTAAATCAATTAAACAAATGTTAATTGAACACCTTTCTTCTACAACTTTTTCTCCCCATTTTGGCCCAGTGCTGCGTTTTTTTACCCATCTGTTCATTCAGCCTTTTTCATTGCACCCCATTTCCTCCTGCTTTAGCCTAAACAAACAAAAATCCCACTGATCGAGTTCACTGTTCAACAAGTATTAACCCATTGTGAGTAAGGAGTTTGAGAGATATGAGACATGGATTCCCACCCTTGGAAAATCAAATATATACACATGAAATATTTATCTAATGGTATAAAATATGTATGTGATTATGCTTTATGGTACAGACTGTAAGTACAGTACCTGTTTTGTGTGTGTGGATGGGGAGATCTGTGGGCTACAGTGGTCAGAGGAGGCTTCCTTGAAGAAGTTGGATCTCTCCTGCATCTTCAAGGATGGATTGGATTTGAATGGGTTACTGTTTTGGGAGGAGGCTGCTTTAAGTGGGAAAAAGAAAGTGAGAACCAAAAAGAATTATCAAGCGTATGAGGCCCCATGGGCACTTAAGTCCAGTTTCTGCATGTAGTTGGTCGCCATATGGGACCTGGGGAACAGCTTGGCAGTCTCCCCAGTTCTTGGCACCACTGCTGTTGTCTGTTGCTTTCCCATACTCTTAAGTTTCAAGTTCATACGTGTAGGGAATAGCAAGGCTTGAGAAGTAAAGGAGATAGGCAGGAAGAAGATAAAAGTAGTACAGGGTTGGATAGGGTGGAAGGCTCTTGTGGATGTGCTCAGGAGACAGAACAGAAATTGTGGGAATCATAAACTAAAGAAATTGTGCTGGGTGGAGTAATGAGAAAAAAATTTCAGCTGAGAAACTGAAAAACCTGCATAGAGAAACTTGTGACGGGCATAGAGTATGCGGTTAGTGTACAGTCATGTCAGGCTCCTTGTGCCCAGGCTGAGTAGATTATAGATGTTTTTAATAATAAAAAAAAATCCACTCATGAGCTGTCTCAAACATACAAAGGAGAAAAAAATAATGTAACACTCATTTGCTTGCCTTCCTGAGTGAACATTTTTCAGGTAATCATTCATTCATGGCCATTTTGTCGTCACTGCCACCACCCAAGCTTTACAGCCTTTGTACCTCATTGTCATTAATCTGGCTGCTGGGGGCTAACATTGATGAAATGCTCACCATGTGCAAGATGCTGATCTGTGTGCTTTAACAACAACAAAATTAGCTCATTTGATCCTCACAGTAACCTGTGAAGCAGTGTCATACCTTTTTTCCATATGAGGAAACTGAGGCAAGGGAGGTTTAGAAACTTGCCCAGACTCACCCAGCAATAAATGGTAAAGCTGAGATTTGTGCCCATGCAGTCTTTTAATAGTGGACCGCTAAGATGAATGTAAGTGATTCCATCATTCCTATACTCAACTAAAGTCATCCGTGGCTCCTGGGTAAAGGCAGGTGTGGATCATTCATTTATATTATTCATTTATTAAGTGCTTGCTACTATGGTGGTTGCTGAGGATTCAGAAGTAAATAAGGGGATCCCTGCCCTCAAGGAGGTCAGGGTTTAGTAAAACAGACAGACTGAAAACCATGTTGCAGATTGTTAGCTAACTGCAAATGATGAAAAATGTGGCCCCTTAAGGGTGCATGGTTAATTCTGGGCAAGGGTGTGAAAGTTGGGGGGAGGCTTCATAGATTGGTACTAAGCCTTGAAGAGGGCTGGAAAGGATAGTTTAAATAGTAGACAAGGGTGTGGAGACATAGAATTACCTGCTGTGAGCTCTGAAGTAGATTTTGATAGGAGATTGGCAGGAGAACTGAGCACTGAGTATGGGCTTATGGTTTCCAAACTTTTTGTTCATGCACCCCATCAGTCAAAATTTTGGGGAAGCAATCTTAATGGCCTATTGAAATTCTTCATCACATATAGTCTCATTTTTAAAATCTTAGTTCATCAAAAAATAAGATGGATTGGATAAATGGATTGATACACGATAAAGCAAATGTAGTAAAAATGGTAGAATCTCAGTGGTGGGTATATGCATGTTCTCTGTAAAAGTATTTCAATTTTGTCATATGCTTGAAATTTTTCATAATAAAATGTTGGGGGAAAAATTCCCATGTGTCCTTTTCAGTTCTGAGAAACTCGATTTGGGGAATATATAAATCTTATTCCCCATGCTAGATTATAAACAAACTCTTTGATCTTTTAAAAAGCAAGTAGTATGGCTCTTAATATATTAGATTTAAGACAGGCTCCAAAATTGCATATGTAAAATATCTGTAGATGTTATCAGTCAGTGAAGTTCTCTCCTGATCTGGTCAATGATTTTTGTTATTGGAGTGTAGGAGAACTTTCTGGTTTCAAGCATGGATTTGAAAGGTATTGGTTCATAACAAATGGTAGTTTGACTTTTCAGAGGAATGTTCTGCTATCTTAAAGACAGCAGTTTTTCACTTGGGTGATGTGCATGCTAACCGTTCTTTTGACTGAAATGCTAGTGCTTCAGAACAAAACCCACTGCCTTATTTTTCCTCCCCTTGGTTTTGTTCTTAGGTCACAACATGGGCCTTTTTTCCCCAATCTCATTTTCATTTGTGATAGAGAAAATAGAGGTGGAAGGATTAAATAAAAGATAAATTGCTGGATTGTCTGTTTAGTTTTAGACAACTTGGGACTTCCTGTGAAAAAATTCAGTGTATATTATTGGGATGAATTTCATCATTTGGTTGGTTTCATTTCTATGTTCTGCAAACCTTTGTAAATGGTAATGGGCAGTAACAGAAAAATTGAGTAAACTGACAAATTGCTAGTCTGATTTCAGCCCAAGCAGTTTTAGAGTGTGATTTAGGAGATGATGTAGGATGGTTAAGGGGTTAAATGCTTTGTTTTAATGGTTAATATATATTTGGAAAAAAAGAAAACACATCAAATGCACCATTTCACAGCTGTAATTGTTTAAAATGGGGCTGATTAAAGAGAAGTGAGTTCATTTGAAGAAAAGTATTAAGTTGCAGTGCTTGCATGTGGCAGAAGTCCTGTTGGTGGTACATGGATGAGCAAAGTTTGAGAAGTCTGACCAAGAGCTGATGTTATTTTGTGCTTTTGTTCTCCAAAATACAGCATAGCAGTGGTTGTTATTATGCCTCCTGATTATTTACTTATCCTCAATCATAGACACATTCTGAAAAGTCAGTGACTCTTTTAGGTGGTCTAATGGTAGGAAAAAATGACCAGAATAGTAATTATTACTACTTCTTGAGCACTGAGTTTTATATAAAGTGTTTCTTAAATACCTCATTTAATCCTCACAATCTTCCAAGAATGAATGGTATTCTTCCCACTTAACAGTTGAATAACTGAGGTGCAAAGAAGTGAAACAATTTTTCTTTGGTCTGGATACTAGTAAATGGTGGATAAAAATTCTTGTTCTGGGTCTGTATTGCTCACAATTCCACCACACTGTTTACTTTGTTTTATACATTCTTGTGTAAGATTATGCATTTTTATTGGCTAGATAATGTGCATAGATACCTGAGGAAAAACAATAGGAAGTGTAGATTTATTGAGCACTTACTTTGTGCCAGCATTTCTAAATGTACAGTACTGCCAGTACGAAGTAAATGTGTAAGCTGAATGCCAAGTGAGTGAGTCATAGTGATGTTGTAGGAATTCGAAAGTCACAATCTCTTTCTTTTTTGCATTTTTAGTCTCTTCCTCTTTGGTTTCTTTCCCTTACAGCATACACAAATAACCTTTAAAAAAAAACTCCTTTATTTTGTAATTCCTTAAAGCTGTTACCCTTATCCCTGTTCTTCTCTTTTAACAATTATTCTTGAAAAAAGACTATTAATTCCTATTTTCTAGCCTGTTGCCGCTTGGTATCTGATGTCACCATTCTGAAACTGCCACATCCATTTCCACTCATACTCTTTCTTGGTCCTCTTTGAGATAATTGACAGGATTGAGCCATCTTTTCCCTGAATTTCCTTTCTTGGATTCTATAATGCCGCTCACTTCTGATCGTCCTTGCAAGTCTGGTTCTTGCTCCTTTTTTCCTAAGTTAATTCTTCCTCCTCTGCCTGCTTCCTGAAGCATGGGTGTTCTCAAGGCTTCTCTCCTAGTCGTATTCCTCTACACTCATTTCTTGAGCAATCTCATCCATTATTATGGCTTTAAATATTAACTATATTCTAATGGTTCTTATAGCTTTTTCTCTGCTCCTAATCTCTCTCATGAGCTCTCAACACATCTTCTCAGCTGTCTACTACTTGATGACTGTAGGTCACTAAAACTAAAAAATACCCAAATGGAACTCATCTTTCCACAAAACTTGTACCTATTCCCAGGAATAGAACAAGTTTTGGGGAAAGATGAGTTCCATTTCAAGCCAGAAACTGTGGAGTCTTTGTAGTGCTTCATTCTCCTGTCACTTCCACTTGGTCACCAAATCCTGTCACTTCTGACTTTAAAAATGTCTCCTGAGTTCAGCCATTTCTGCCCCCATTGCCTTACTTCAGGCTGCCATCATTTCTTATCTGAACCATGAAAATAGCCTCAACTTGCTCCTTCACCACTCTCTGGACTGTAGGCCATCTTCCGTAGTGCTGTCAGAGATACCATCCTGAAAACCAAAGCTGACTTTGTTTTGTGTCTGAAGAGACACACTGGCAACTCTTCTCTTTTCTTTTATTGAGGTACCTAAATAATACAACTTAGTGAATTTTAAATGTGTATGTACTCATGTAACCACTCAGCTGAAGATATCAAACATTCTCATTTTTTTCCCTTTACATATTTCACCCATCCCCCACCCTTCTCCCTTATAACAACCACCAGTTCTCTGTGTTTATGAGTCTATTTCCAGTTTGTTTGCATTCGTTTTGTTTTTTACATTCCACATATAAGTGAAATCATGTGGTATGTGGCTTTGACTTATTTTGCTTAGCATAATACCCTCTCCCACTGACTGCTTTTTGCCAACCCTATCAAGTCCACACTTCTCAGCATGGCAAGCAATACCTTTTACAGTCTGATCCCAAACTCTCTCCAGCCTTACTTGGGGCTTACCTATGCCGACAGCTATTCCATCCTTTGGAATGCCCAACCATTCTGAACTTTGTTAGTTTCCTGGAAATTCCATGTTCTTCACACAGTGTTTTTCGGATATTACTCTTACCCTTGCATAGAGAATTTCTACTTACTCTTGCTCAAGTTACCACTATGAAATCCTTCCCAGCCAGGGTGAGTGATGCCTTCTCTTGTGCTACTGAAGTGCTCTTTTCTTACTTTTCTCGTATTTTTTTCTCTCTCATAGTATTTTCATATCACATTATAATTCACTTTTTCTTCCTCATGCTGAACATTACATCCCCAGAACTTACTTATATTGTAACTGTAAATTTGTATATATAATTCTCATTTAATTGAGCTCCAAGTAGGCAGGATTTGCCGTAGCGCTTTACACATTATATACAATAATGGTTGTTAAAAGAGAGAGAAGGGGAGAGATTGGTTGATTAATTGACTGACTATAGAGGCTACAAAGGTCAGATAAGAAAGAACTTAGAGCCAGTGTTTTATATTATATGTTAATTCCACGTAAATCAACTCAGATTCCAAGTGAAATTGCAAAATTCTGTTAAGTAAATTTGTAGCTGCTTAGCAATGCATTTAAAGAATAAACTTCCCCTTGATGGTAGTAATATAGCTACCACATGGGCTGGGTACCTTACATAGATTTATTATGTCATTGATCACAACCACCCTTCAGGATATGTGTTAAAATATTTTTTTAAAGCTAAAATAAAAACAGGCTCAGTAAATTCACTGGGCCAAGGTTGCACTGCTAGAATGTGGTTGAGCCAAGATATGAACCTAAATATATTCAACACCAAAATCCTTCATCTTTAACATATCTCAAAACAGTATTTTTCCCAGAACACTTTTCTTATATTTAGTTTGTGTAGCCTAATGGCTAAGAGCACAGATCTTGCAGCCAAACTGATCTGAATTAATTTAAATGAATTCATTTAATCCTTTTTCTTCTACCTGCGTAGTTATATAAACTTGGGCAAGTTAACCTTTCTGTGCCTCAGTTTCCTCAGCTGAAAGATATTAAATGATTTAATGTAAGTACAGTGCTGAGAACATTATGTGACGCATAGTAAATTCCATGTAATACCAGCTGTTACGACTTTGACCAAAGTGTCTTGTGTGACAAGTAGGTTAGACATTGATCGCTTCACTCTCATGCTTCATGTTTTACATGGCATAGCATGCAGGGTCCTTCATGATATGCCTATTGTGTTCTGGCCTCTTTTCTCACCATTCATATCAGGACAATGAATACTTTTCAGTTCAGTTAACATTTTTTGAGCACCTGCCCTGTGCCAGACCCTCTGCTAAGAACTATGAACAGGGAATTCATTCATTGAACAAATATTTATTAGGATCCTACTGTGCACCAGGTACAGTTCAAGATTGTGAGGATAAAGCACTGAACAAAACATTTCTGGGCTTAATAAAATTTACATTCCAGTGGGTAGAACAGACAATAAATAAGATAAAGACAAAATATATAGTATTTTAGGTGACATAGTAAGTGCTGTAGAGAAAAAAGAAGTAGGGAAGTGAAGTAAGGGAAGGTTGAGGTCGAGGGTATACTCTATCCCTCCAGGAGCTCATAGTCTAGTAGGGATGACAGGTAAGAAAATAGTAACAGCACGAGGCCTGAGGATCTCTGGACCTTGTTATAGGCTCAAGGACATAAAACTGAGTGGGAGCAGTCACCCAGGGGGTGGAGCCAAGATGGCAGCATGAGTAGAGCAGCAGAAATCTCCTCCCAAAACCATATATATTTTTGAAAATACAACAAATACAACTCTTCCTAAAAGAGAGACCAGAAGACACAGAACAACAGCCAGAATACATCCACCACTGTGTGAACCAGTGCTTCGCGAAGGGGTTAAGATACAAGCCGCAGCCCAGCGGGACTTCAGCACCCCTCACCCCAGCTCCCAGCAGGAGGAGAGGAGTCTGAATGGGGAGGGAGAGGGAGCCCAGGACTGCTAAATAGCCAGCTCTAGCCATCTGCACCAGAGCACAGACACACAGTGCGTGGTGTGCTGGATACGAGGGAAACGGGACAGTAAGACCTATGAGTGGGTCCCCGCAGCTGGCGCCCCTGGGACAAAAGAAAAACGAATGCTTTTCGAAAGTCTTAAAGGAGGGACAGTGACCCCACATCTGGATGGAAGCATCCCGGAACTTTTAGCCTAGCAGCTGGAAACCCCAGGGAACTCCAGGAGCCCTAACCCTTGGGCGACAGCGCAGCTCGGAGGCCCCTCATGGAGATAAACAGCCTCCTGGCCATTTCCCCTCCGACGCGGTTCAACCATAGTGGAGCACCAGCCCAAGGCAGGCCACGCCCACGGCTACCACGGAGCTAAACTCCACAGTGCCGGGCAAGAATCAGAGGCCCCGTCTGCATGCAGCTGCCCAGCACAAGCCGCTACAGGTTGCTGTTCTCCCAGGAGAGGAAGGCCACAAACCAGCAAGAAGGGATATTATCCCAGCCGACACATGCGCCAGCTCTGCACCACTACCCCTATCACCATGAAAAGGCAGAAGAATTTGATACAGACCAACATCACAGAGTCAACTCCTGAGGAGATAGACCTAACCAATCTTCCTGAAAAAGAATTCAAAGGTCATAACCATGCTGACAGAACTACAGAGAAATATGCAAGAGCTAAGGGATGACGTCTGGAGGGAGATTACAGAAATGAAACAATCTCTGTAAGGATTTATAAGGAGAATGGATAAGATGCAAGAGGCCATTGATGGACTAGAAACCAGAGAACAGGAACATAGAAGCTGACACAGAGAGAGATAAAAGGATCTCAAGGAATGAAACAATATTAAGAGAACTGTGTGACCAATCCAAAAGGAACAATATCCACATTATAGGGGTACCAGAAGAAAAAGAGAAAAACGGATAGAAAGTGTCTTTGAAGGAAAAATTGCTGAAAACGTACCAACACTGGGAGAGGAAATAATCGATCAGACCACGTAAGTACACAGAACTCTCAACAGAAGGGACCCAAGAAGGGCAACACCAAGACATATAATAATTAAAATGGCAAAGATTAAGAACAAGGACAGAGTATAAAGGCAGCTAGAGAGAGGAAAAAGGTCACCTACAAAGGAAAGCCCATCAGGTTATCATCAGATTCTCAACAGAAACCTTACAGGCCAGAGGAGAATGGCATGATATATTTAATGCAATGAAACAGAAGGGCCTTGAAACAAGGATACTGTATCCAGCACAATTATCATTTAAATATGAAGAAGGGATTAAAGAATTCTAGAGAAGCAAAAGTTGAGGGAATTTGCCTCCCACAAACCACCTCTACAGGGTATTTTAGAGGGACTGCTCTAGATGGGAGCACTCCTAATACTAAATAGATGTGACCAGAGAAAATAAAATCACAGCAAAGAAAGCAGACCAACCAAGTACTAACTAAAGGCAAAAAATAAAATCACCTACCCACAAAAGCAGTTAAAGGAAACACAAAAGAGCACAGAATAAAACAACCAACATATAAAGAATGGAGGAGGAGAAATAAGAAGGGAGAGAAATAAAGAATCACCAGACAGTGTTTATAACACCTCAATAAGCAAGTTAAGTTAGACACTAAGATACTAAAGAAGCTAACCTTGAACCTTTGGTAACCGCAAATCGAAAGCCTGCAATGGCAATAAATACATATCTTTCAATAGACACCCTAAATGTAAATGGACTGAATGCACCAATCAAAAGACACAGAGGAACAGAATGAATAAAAAAGCAAGACCCATCTATATGCAGCTTGCAAGAAACTCACCTCAAACCCAAAGACATGCACAGACTAAAAGTCAAGGGATGGAAAAAGATATTTCATGCAAAGAACAGGGAGAAAAAAGCAGGTGTTGCAGTACTAGTATAAGATAAAATAGGCTTCAAAACAAAAAAAGTAACAAGAGATAAAGAAGGACATTACATAATGATAAAGGGCTCAGTCCAACAAGAGGATATAACCATTATAAATATATATGCACCCAACACAGGAGCACTAGCATATGTGAAACAAATACTAACAGAACCAAAGGAGGAAATAGAATGCAATGCATTCATTTTAGGAGAATTCAACATGCCACTCACTCCAAAGGACTGATCCACCAGACAGAAAATAAGGAGACGGAGGCACTGAACAACACACTAGAACAGATGGACCTAATAGACATCTGTAGAACTCTACATCCAAAAGCAGCAGGATACACATTCTTCTCAAGTGCACATGGAAAATTCTACAAAATAGACCACATACTAGGCCACAAAAAGAGCCTCAGTAAATTCTAAAAGATTGAAATTCTACCAAGCAGCTTTTCAGACCACAAAGGTATAAAACTAGAAATAAATTGTACAAAGAAAACAAAAAGGCTGACAAACACATGGAGGCTTAACAACATGCTCCTAAATAATCAGTGGATCAACAAACAACTTAAAATAAAGATCAAGGAATATATGGAAACAAATGACAACAACAACACAAAGCCCCAACTTCTGTGGGACGCAGCAAAAGCAGTCTTAAGAGGAAAGTATATAACAATCCAGGCATACTTAAAGAAGGCAGAACAATCCCGAATGAATAGTCTAACATCACAATTAACAAAACTGGAAATAGAAGAAAAAATGAGGCCTAAAGTCAGCAGAAGGAGGGACATAATAAAGATCAGAGAAGAAATAAACAAAACTGAGAAGAATAAAACAATAGAAAAAATCAATGAAACCAAGAACTGGTTCTTTGAGAAAATAAACAAAATAGATAAGCCTCTAGCCAAACTTATTAAGAGAAAAAGAGAACAAATATCAACAGAATCAAAAACGAGATTGAAAAAATCATGACAGACTCCACAGAAATACACAGAATTAGTAAAGACTACTATGAAAACCTATATGCTAACAAGCTGGGAAACCTAGAAGAAATGGACAACTTCCTAGAAAAATACAACCTTCCAAGACTGACCAAGGAAGAAACACAGAAGTTAAACAAACCAATTACGAGCAAAGAAATTGAAGTGGTAATCAAAAAACTACCCAAGAACAAAACCCCCGGGCCAGATGGATTTACCTCGGAATTTTATCAGACATACAGAGAAGACATAACACCCATTCTCCTTAAAGTTTTCCAAAAAATAGAAGAGGAGGGAACACTCCCAAACTCATTCATTCTAAGAAGCCAACATCACCCTAATACCAAAACCAGGCAAAGACGGCACCAAAAATGAAAACTACAGACCAATATCCCTGATGAACGTAGATGTAAAACTACTGAACAAAACATTAGCAAACCGAATTGAAAAATACATCAAGAGGAACACACACCATTACCAAGTGGGATTCATCCCAGGGATGCAAGGATAGTACAACATTCGAAAATACATCAACATCATCCACCACATAAACAAAAAAGACAAAAACCACATGATCATCTCCACAAATGATGAAAAAGCATTCGACAAAATTCAACATCCATTCATGATAAAAACTCTCAACAAAATGGGTATAGAGGGCAAGTACCTCAACATAATAAAGGCCATATATGATAAACCCGCAGCCAAAATCATCCTGAACAGTGAGAAGGTGAAAGCTTTTCCTCTGAAATCGGGATCAAAACACGGATGCCCACTCTCCCCATTGTTATTCAACATAGTACTGGAGGTCCTAGCCACAGCAATTAGACAAAATAAAGAAATACAAGTAATCCAGGTTGGTAAAGAAGTTAAACTGTCACTATTTGCAGATGATATGATATTGTACCTGAAAAACTCTTAAGACTCCACTCCAAAACTACTAGAACTGATACGGAATACAACAAAGTTGTAGGATACATAATTAACACACAGAAATCTGTGGCTTTCCTATACACTAACAATGATCCAATAGAACGAGAAATCAGGAAAACAATTCCATTCACAACTGCATCAAAAAGAATAAAATACCTAGGAATAAACCTAACCAAGGAAGTGAATGACCTATACCCTGAAAAATACCAGACACTCTTAAGAGAAATTGAAGAGGTCAATAACAAATGGAAACTCATCCCATGCTCCTGGCTAGGAAGAATTCATATCATCAAAATGGCCATCCTGCCCAAAGCAATATACAGATTCAATGCAATCCCTATCAAATTACCAACAGCATTCTTCAATGAACTGGAACAAATAGTTCAAAAATTCATATGGAACTGTCAAAGACCCCAAATATCCAACGCAATCCTGAGAAGGAAGAATAAAGCGGGGGGGATCTTGCTCCCCAACTTCAAGCTCTACTACAAAGCCATAGTAATCAGGACAATTTGTTACTGTCATAAGAACAGAGCCACAGACCAATGGAACAGATTAGAGACTCCAGATATTAACCCAAACATATATGGTCAATTAATATTTGATAAAGGAGCCATGGACATACAATGGGGAAATGACAGTCTATTCAGCAGATGGTGCTGGAAAACTGGACAGCTACATGTAAGAGAATGAAACTGGACCACTGTCTAACCCCATACACAAAAGTAAATTCAAAATGGATCAAAGACCTGAATGTAAGTCATGAAGCCATAAAACTCTTAGAAAAAAAATAGGCAAAAATCTCTTAGATATAAACATGAGTGACCTCTTCTTGAACATATCTCCCTAGGCAAGGAAAACAAAAGCAAAAATAAACAAATGGGACTACATCAAGCTGAAAAGCTTCTGTAGAGCAAAGGACACCATCAATAGAACAAAAAGGTACCCTACAGTTTGGGAGAATATATTCATAAATGACAGATCCGATAAAGGGTTCACATCTAAAATATATAAAGAGCTCACACACCTCAACAAACAAAAAGCAAAAAATCCAAGTAAAAAATGGGCAGAGGAGCTGAACAAACATTTCTCTAAAGAAGAAATCCAGATGGCCAACAGACACACGAAAAGATGCTCCACATTGCTCGTTATCAGAGAAATGCTAATTACAACCACAATGAGATATGACCTCACACCAGTAAGGATGACTACCATACAAAAGACAAACAACAGCAAATGTTGGCGAGGTTGTGGAGAAAGGGGATCCCTCCTATAATGTTGGTGGGAATGTAAATTCGTTCAACCATTGTGGAAAGCAGTATGGAGTTTCCTCAGAATGCTCAGAATAGACTTACCATTTGACCCAGGATTTCCACTTCTAGGAATTTACTCTAAGAATGCAGCACTCCAGTTTGAAAAAGACAGATTCACCCCTGTGTTTATCACAGCATTATTTACATTAGCCAAGAAATGTATCAACATAAGTGTCCAGCAGTAGATGAATGGATAAAGAAGAGGTGGTACATATACACAATGGAATATTATTCAGCTATAAGAAGAAAACATATCCTACCATTTGCAACAACATGGATGAAGCTAGAGGGTATTATGCTTAGTGAAATAAGCCAGGTGGAGAAAGACAAATACCAAATAATTTCACTCATATGTGGAGTATAAGAACAAAGAAAAACTGAAGGAACAAAACAGCAGCAGAATCACAAAACCCAATAATGGACTAACAGTTACCGAAGCGAAAGGGACTGGGGAGAATGGGAGGGTAGGGAGGGATAAGGCTGGGGAAGAAGAAAGGGGTCATTATGATTAGCATGTATAATTGTGGGGGAAGCGGAAGGCTGTGCAACACAGAGAAGACAAGTAGTGATTCTACAACATCTTACTACGCTGATGAACAGTGACTGTAATGGGGTTTGTGGGGGGAACTTGGTGAAGTGGGGAGCCTAGTAAACATAATGTTCTTCATGTAATTGTAAATTAATGATAACAATAACATCAAAAAAAATCAGTGGGAGTGGCAGAACCAGGATTTGTATACCAGACATCAAAATGCTGGTCCTTTCATCTAGACGACAAAGGAAATTACAAAGGCTATCATAAGGATGGCAAACTGGTAGCCCATAGGCCCACACACTTTTTTAAAGTAATTCATTGATTTTCATTGATCAGTAGTGTTTGTTAGAATCTGAAGTCAAATAGTGGGCTTGGGCTAAATATTAAGGCATCATATAGTTGAATTGTTTTTCATTTCCCCCATCACTTAAATTGCATTATACAAACACATTTCTTTCTTGACAGATAGGAATTTTGTTGTTTTGTTGCCAACAACTTAAAAATTGTGAAACATTACAAAAATGTCTGACTTTCCAGCTACTCCTGAAAGATCAGATCCTCTGGCAACACAGGCTGCTCCTTTTGCTAAGCCACATGACCTTTATTTATCTGAGTCTCTTCCACTCTGTGGTGACTCCCTGACAAAGTGACCAAGTGCCACTTGCCATTCATGGTTGCCATCTTCTACAATGGCTCCCAATGATTCCTGCCTCCTGATAGTCATACACTTGTGTAATCTTCCCACATCCCGTGTGTGTGGGCTGGGCATAGTGACTTTCTTCTAATGAACAGACTACAACAAAAGTGATGAGATACACTTCCAAGGTCAGGTTATAAAAAAACTCCAACTTCCATCTTGTTTGCACTCACTTTCTCTCTTGCACTCTGGCTCTTCTTGCTTGATCACTCTGATGAAGCAGGCTGCCATATTGTGAGGTGCCCTTTGGAGAGATCCACATTACAGAGAACTGAGGGCAGCCTCCAACCAACAGCCAGTGAGGAACTGAGACCCTCAGTCCAACAACCTGCAAAGAACAGAATCCTGCCAACTGCCATGTGAGTGATCTTGGAAGTGGATCCTTCCCCAGTCACACCTTGAGATGATTGCAGCCCCAGCTGACACCTTGATTGCAGCCCGAGAGAGACCCTGAGCCAGAGGACCCAGTTAAGCCACACCCATGGATACTATGAGATGATAAATGTTTTTTAAGCCACTAAGTTTTCGGTGTATTTGTTACACAGAAATTGATAACTAAAACACCATTTGTGGTTTTGTGTTTACTTTTTTTTTTTTCATTAGTCTGGATTTCAAAGAGCTGTTCTTCCCAGTGGGGACAGAATTATTTTTTTCTTATAATCAAAGTATCAGATATACAGTCTTATGTTGGTTTCAGATATACAACACAGTGGTTCAACAGCTACCCATATTATTAAATCCTCACCTCCTCTAGTGTGGTCACTATCTACCAATGTAGTGAGATGTTGTGCCTGTACATTTTTATAGTAGTTTTGATGGACAGAAATATCACATGTGTCCACATCTATAAAAAGAATAAAAGATTATCATACAAAAGGGTCACATATTTTAAAGAAAATTGGAGAGAGCCTATTTCTTAGAGTAAGTGATGAGTATTCCTCTATATCTAAATAAAATGGGTCTGTTTGTCTGTTGAAAGACTACAATTTAATATGCCATTATAAAATAAACCATTGTAGAACTATGACCAATATACAAAAATGATGAGTGCTGACACAAAACTTAAAAAAGGTCTTGGAATTTCAGTAGTCTGTGTTTTGGAATATAGACAGAATAAGTAATATTGCCATGAAGTGCAATTGTGTAGAAGTGAGAAGTTGCCAGGACTTGAAAGCCTTTTGTGGCAGTAGTTTAAGAAAAGTGTGTCTGTTGAATACAGTAGAAATTACATCATAAACAAGCATTTGCAACGGTAGGAAATACTGTTGCTCAAGATGTGAAAGATTGATAGCTGAACATTTTGGGGACAAATTAAATCAAGAACTTGTTTCAAAGTTTTAGACTGCAGCTGGTTACAACAGATATAAACACTACCTCTATAGCTGTACACTTAGCTATGTGCCTAGCTAGTACTTCTTAAAGTGTAGTCCTTGACCAGTAGCAATGTACCACCTGGAAGCTTGTTAGAAATATTAAATATCCAGGCCCTAGCCCAGACCTACTGAATCAGAAACTGAAGATGAGCTTGTTAATCTGTTTAAACAAGTCTTCCAGATGATTCTGAAATACCCTAGAGTTTGAGAACCACTGCCCCTGACAATGTATATGGAGGACTAGGTGTAATTCATGTATTGAGAATTTTGAAGCGGCCTAACTTAGACTTGGAACCTGTGACCACATACGTCCAGAAATACCTGGATTTTGTGTGTTGAAAAAAGTTCTGGAATTTTAGTATAGATTGGTTAAAGTTAGTGAATATGACCATTAGTACTTCTGCAGTAGTGTTACTATTGGGCTTAGGAAACTTCAATTCAAAGCAGAAACATTTTAGAAGACCTTAAAATTGTTTACTGTATTATTCCTTAGGGTTCACTTTTTATGCAAGAATTTTCAAAATGTGTCATGTCAGTAACTAGTAATTAACATTGTGATTTGCAGCAAACATAGTTGAATACTTTGCTTGGTGAATTATTAGATGTGTGTTATGAAAATCTTTCCTATTAAATGGAGATTGATTGGCTTGGTTGAGGCATGGTAATGAAGATACTGAAAAAATGACTTATTTGGTACCTAAAGGGCATTCAGTCCACCAACAAAGACCGAAATTAAGTATTTGGTTTGTTTGGTTCCAAGTACACATCATCTAGACACTGAATAAAAGTAGGATTGTTCTGAAATACCTTCACACATGTGTAGTTTTATTTGCTCATTCGTAGCGTAACTAGGCCTTTGGGAAACTAATTTGGCAGGAGATAACCTGGCTGACTTTGCTGAAATTGGTTTCAAAGAAATGAAAGTGGTGGTCTGAATTACATTCCAGAACTTGAGGAGTTCTCTATCAAATTCCAGAAGAGGTTCTCTGACATTATATTTTATGAAAATGAACTAATATTGTTCAGTTAGCCTTTCTCAATCACTGTTCATGGTGTGAAAGATGAGCTATAATGGAGATACTGAATTACTGTGCTATGGTACTGAAAATGAAGGATGATGTCATTGAAATACCAGAATTCTACAAATGTCTTGGGAGTACTTGCCCTAAATACAAAAAACACTGTGCAGAATGTCTATCTGTGTTACAAAATGCCTGCCTTTCCAAACAGCTGTTTTCCATTATGAAATAGGATAAAATTCCGAGTAAAGGATTCAAGGCTAAATTCTTTACTGCACATTGTAACACAAAAATACAAGACCTGACAGTGACCTCTTGGTACAGAAGAAAGGTATCAGACCTCCTGTTGCAAGTCAAAGGAGAATAAATCACACATACGCAAATGTAATGGTTAATTAAAAATTTTTTTAACATGTGTTTTTAATTTTTAGTTTAAATGTAAACTCCCAACATTCTACATGTTTGTATTCTTAGCACCCACAGCATATCTTAGTTAAAAAAATCTACATTTCTGGCAGTTTGTTTTAACTCAGCCCCTTCATTAATTTATGTTAGCTGCCTAGCCCCTGAAAGCATTTGCAGCCCCTAATGGAAGGACTCTTAGAAATTTCTCACCACCATTGTCCTCTCTGCAGTTTCTGTCTTCCTTTCTGAGGTAACCCAAAACCCTCCTTGGATTCTTCTTGTCCTATTCCTATGGATGCCTTTCATCAGTGCTTCTGATTCTTCAATCCTGAAGATTTGCTTTGGGCAGAACAAGTGTCTGTTATGTTATCTACTTGTCTCCTGATTTCTGAGGACCTACGTACCATCGACTTCATCTCTGCAGAATAAACAGGCAGTGATTGATTTCATAACCACTTTTTCAGAGCCTGTGTGCTAGGTTTTTAAAAAAATCATTTCTAAATACAATCGGGTGGGAATTAGCAGTCTCCATTTTATAGATGAAGCAGCTAAGTGACTTGTCCATAACTTGCCCCACCACTTGAATTTGAGCATAGGTTCACTGGATGCTGAAGTTCCTGCTGTATCCATTACAAAAGTTATTCTCAAAGCATAGAGTCTCCAGTCCCAGGATAAGCCACAACAGATTAAAATACTTAAGTTTTTTCTTTATTGTTAGGTGTGACAGGCAGTTTCATCTACAGAAATTGTGTGGCTCCTGGAAGCCTAAGAGCAATTAAGGGTACTAAAATTGGGTACTCACTAATTAAAATTAGCACCATAATAGCCTTTACTGAACACTGGGTCAGTATTCGATCTGCAGCTTTACTGCACGATTTAATGGCAAGGACTCTACCATGCATGTGTTTGTAGATGATTGAGATTCCTTACAGTTAGGAGGGAAGGCCACTTTGTTGATGTTGCATTGAATTGGCTGTGGTTTTCGACTGCTGGCTGCTATTCTTACTTTTTAATGCTACATTATTCTTTAGTTCTGTGATTATCAATTAGCCTCAATGGTTGTTGAACTCAGTGTGTAGTGATGCAGTACTACCAAAATAGTAGTTTTAAAGTTAGATTTCAAGGCATATAGGCTTTATGATTGAATAAATTACCCATATTTCTCTTGCTAAAGCAGACTACATAGTCCACTCCACGTCCTTGACTTTTCTTATAAGGTAATGCTTATCTCTTGATGTCTTTTTTGCTTGGATTTGAGAACAGGTGGAGAAGGTGGACCATAGAGCCCTACCTGAGTCAGATACCAGTTTGGTGTATTTAACATGGTAGGTGGAAGTGAGGCTAGTATCCCAGCGAAATCCGGGAATAGTTGGAGGAAGTCAGGTACTGCAGAGGCTAGAAAGTGGTGTTACCTCTGGATTAAGATCTATGGGCCAGGCAGGATTCTAGAGACCCTGGTGGGTGTCATATAATCACTGCGAATAGTGGGTTCACAGTCTAGTTCTTATTTATGGCCCTGTGCTTATTGTATTGTGAACTAATTCGAAGTTAGTGTTTGTTCAGCTTTCCAGTTGCCTTTATTTAAGAAACAACATACTCAATGGAGAGAGCATTATTTTGAAGTTAGACCTACCTGCATTAAAATCCAAGTTCTACCATATGACTAGCTGTGTGATTTGAGGCAAGTTATTTAAATTTTTCTGTTAAAAGGGAGGAGGAAGGGGATTAATGATAATGCATTTCACAGAGTTAGAAGGATAAATGAGATATGTCTTAAATTGATTAGCCTAGTACCTATGGTGAAATATTAATCACTAGAATGTTACCTCCATGGCAACATGAATTTGGGACTCTTGTTACTGCTCTGTCCCCATGCCTAGATCAATGCCTGGCATATAGTGCCTGACTCAGTAAATACTGGTTGAAAGTTCAAATGGTTCATTGGTCCCCTACCCTGCAAGTGTTATATGCACCAGAGACACAGCAGTAAACAAAATAAACCAAGAAATACCAGCCTTCTTGGTAGTGATATCTTCGGTAAAATATTTCTGAAAGAGCCAAAGAATAAAATAGATAAAATGGAGAATATGAGCTTAGATTGAAATGAAGTAGGAGCACATGTCCTATCTGGTTACATGGCCCAATTCTCCACCTGCCCAAGTTCTTGTGTGGGAAGCACGGTTTCAAAACCACTGCTTTAGACTAGTTGTGATTGGAAATGAGACATTAAACTTTTCTCAGTTGTTTTCCCCAGAGTTTTATAAATAGGTGTTCTTCCAAAAAAGCATTACCCCACTGACTCGTTAAGTGCCTTTTTTCTGTGTTCCTAGTGCTTAACTTCTCACATGCAAAGTGTCTAACTCTGGGCTCTCTGCATCCTGGTTCTTAGTGGGCCCTATTATTGTTGGACTAAGTAGTGAGCCAGCAATTAAAAGCCATAGTCTGTTGTTCAGAATCTCAACTCTTACTTTCTTTAAAGCTCAATGTTTGGTTATGATGTTGTTTAATCTCAAGTAATCATTTGTCTCCTGGAAAGTTGCAAAGTTAACAACTAACTGGACCAGTTTGGGAGAGTAACTGGAAGTCATTCTGCTTACAGGTGGCAGCAGTCTCGCAGATGTTGGAATGGAGCCAGGGTGCTCAGCTTTTTTGTGGCTAGAAGGCTTTTTCCTTGTCCTGGTCAGGATTTAATTGCTATTAGCCACTCTAGATTGTATTTTGCTAGGAATAAATTGCCATGCTGTTTTTGTTGAAATATAGTTGATATATAATATATTTGTTTCAGGTATACATCAGAGTGATACAACAATTATACATTACTAAATGCTAACCATGATAAGTGGTTACCATCTGTCAACATGCAAAGAAAGATATTAACAATACTATTGACTATATTCCCTATGCTATACTTTCATCCCTGTGACTAATTTATTTTATAATTGGAGTTTTGTACCTCTTCATCCTGTTCACCTATATAACCCATCCCACTACCCCTCCCCTATGGCAACCATTAGTCTGTTCTCTGTTCTCAAATCTATTTCTGTTTTGTTTTGTGTTTTAAATTCCACACAAGTGAAATCATGTGGCATTTGTCTTTCTATGACTTATTTCACTTAGCATAATACCCTGTAGGTCCATCCATGTGTTGCAAATACAAAATTTCAATCTTTTTATGGCTGAGTAATCCATTGTATATATGTACCATATCTTCTTCATCCATTCATCTGTCGATGGACATTTAGGTGAAAGCACTGTTTCTTAAGCTTGCCTCATCATGACAGTCACCTGGAGTTCTTGGAAACAAGTGTCGATTCTTGGATGAGCAGATAAAGAAAATGAGGTATATACATACAATGGAATATTACTGAGCCTTTAAAAAGGAAGGAAGTAATAGAAATACCACTTGACCCAGGAATTCCACTCCTAAGAATTTACCCTAATAATGCAGCAGCCCATGTTGAAAAAGACAGATGCACCCCTATGTTTATCGCAGCACTATTTACAATAGCCAAGAAATGGAAGCAATCTAAGTGTCCATCAGTAGATGAATGGATAAAGAAGATGTGGTACATATACACAGTGGAATATTATTCAGCCATAAGAAGAAAACAGATCCTACCATTTGCAACAACATGGATGGAGCTAGAGGGTATTATGCTCAGTGAAATAAGCCAGGCAGAAAAAGACAAGTATCAAATGATTTCACACATCTGTGGAATATAAGAACAAAGCAAAAACTGAAGTAACAAAACAGCAGCAGACTCACAGAACCCAAGAATGGACTAACAGTTACCAAAGGGAAAGGGACTGGGGAGGATGGGTGGGAAGGGAGGAATAAGGGGGAAAAGGGAGCATTACGATTAGATACCAAAATTTAAAAAAAGGAAGGAAGTTCTTCCATTTGAGGCAACATGGATGAACCTGGAGGACATTATGCTTAGTGAAATAAGCCAGATACAAAAGGACAAATACTTCATAATACCACTTAAAAGAAGTATGTCATTTTAAAATTTGCTGAGAGTAGATCATATGCTGTGTTCTTACCACAAAAAATAATAATGCAGGGGGCAGAAGGACACTTTTGGAGGTGATGCATATGTTATGGCATAGACTGCAGTGATAAGACTTATCTCACAATTCATCAGGTTGTATACATTAATTATGTACAGCTATTACTATGTCAGTCATACCTTAGTTAAGTGGTTTTAAAAAAATAGGTTTCCAGCCTGGCCCTACACAAACTGAATCAGAGTCTTCAGGGGAAAGGTCTGGAATAGCAGTTATCTTCAGAGAATGGGGTTAAAGGGATGATTACTTTTGACTGTACACCCTTATGTATTGTTTGATTTTTTTAAACCCAGTGTATGTTCTTCTTTTATTCAGTTGTAATTTATCTTTTGAATAAGTATTGTAATTTGTGGTACAAAAACAAAATCTCCTTTCCACTCCTGTCCTTAGCCACTAGATTCTTCTCCCCAGGGGTGACCAATATTGTCAGTGTGTGGTGTATTCTTTCAGAGACACTATGTGTATCAAAGCAAATACATATAACTATATATAAAAATACATTTTACATATATATATATATATATACACATACTACACACAGAAATACCTTTTTATTCTTAAAAATTTCTTATTGAGGTACATACCATAAAATGCACAAAACTTAGTACAGCTTGCTGAATTTTGACAAGTGTGTACACTCATTTAACCATCACCCAAAGCAAGATATCAAAGATTCTCATTAAATTTTTCCCCTTAGCCTATTTCACTCATCCCCCATCCCCTCCCCTATGGCAACCACCAGTCTGCTATCTGTGTCTATGAATCTATTCTGATTTGTTTGTTTTTTAGATTCCACATATAAGTGAAATCATATGGTATTTGGCTTGCTCTGACTTATTTCACTTAACATAATACCCTCTAAGTCCATCCATGTTGTCACAAATGGCAAGATTTTATTCTTTTTTATGGATGATTAATATTCCATGAAAAGACACACCTTTTTAGAAACAAACTGTCACATACTATATATAATGTTCTGTACTTTGCTTTTATCATTTAATATATCATGCTAATTTTTCCATGTAAGTACATAGAGTTTTGTCTTTATTTTTTGTTGTTCCAACCCATGCTATTGTATGCACATGTTATAATTTATCTAACCAGTCTCTTATTGATGGGCAATTAATTCCAGTTTCAGCTCTTGCTGCAGTGAATAGTTTGTACAGTTGCAATGTCACTAGTTTGCAGTGTGGTTGCTTAAACATTTGCATTGTTGTCCCAAATGCTTACATATATATAAGATCAATTTCTTGAAGCAAAATTACTTGGTCCAATGATGTGTGCATTTGTGATTTTGAAAGATCTTGTCAAATTGTTCTCCCTAGAGATTGTACCGTTTACATCGTTACCTTCAGTATTTGCGGGGCCTCTTTCCTCACCAGTACAATATTTACTAATCCGATAGGAGAAATACTATCCTCATTATTGTTTTGGTTTTCACTTTTCTTATCACAAGTGAGTTTGGTTATCTTTTTATATGCTTAAGGTCTATTTGTGTTTCCTTTTTTTTTTGGTGGAATGCTCTGTTGGGTTGTTAGGCATTTTATTTTCTTCTCTGTTAGACAAATTAGCCCTCTGCATTATGAGTTGCAAATTTTTTACAGTTTGTCATTTGTCTTTTGAGTTTACTTATCTTGGCTTTTCCCAAGCAGGAATGTTTTGTTCTTATGTAGTCAAGAGTATTGATCTTTCTCTCTGCTGTTACTCAGTTTTTCTCTTAAACTTTATCCACTCTGAAATTGTATATATAAAAAAATTCCCCCATGGTGTCTTCTATTATTTTTATGGTTATTCCAGTTAAAGTGTGACGTATGGGTCCATCTTATTTTTCTCAATTAAGCATCCAGTATTCCCAGCACTATTTGTTGGATATCTATATTACACTTGTAATTTAGAAAACAAAGTGTGTTTTTATTTTCAACACAAAATATTTAAATAAAGGGAAGGGGAACTTCTATAAATTAAGAAACTTAGAAGCCATATCAACCAAATGCATCGTGTGGACCCTGTGTGGATCCTGACTTGAACAAACCAACTAACAAGACAATTTTGAGGCAATCATGGAAAATAAATAGGGACTGGATATTATGATATTAAGAAACTATTGTTAATTTTATTGGGTGAAATAATAGTATCATGTTCATTATTTTTAAAGTTTTTATCTGTTATAGATAATGAAGGATTTATAGGTGATTTTCTATCTGAAATTTGCCTTAAAGTATGCTAGAAATGACCAATAATCATATGAAAAGATAACATCACTAATCATCAGAGAAATGCAAATTAAAACCACAGTGAGATACCACTTCATACCATTAGGATGGCTACTGTAAAAAAAGAGAAGAGAGGGAGGCGGAGCCAGTATGGCGGTGTGAGTAGAGCAGTGTAAATCTCCTCCCAAAAACACATAGAGCTATGAAACTATAACAAAGAAAAATCTTCCTAAAATAGAGACCACAGGACACAGGACAGCATCCAGACCACATCCACACCTGCAAGGAACCAGCGCCTTGCGAAGGGGGTAAGATACAAGCCCCGGCCCGGTGGGACCCGAGCGCCCCTCCTCCCGGCTCCCGGCGGGTGGAGAGAAACCGGAGCGGTTTTTTTTTTTTCTTTTTTTTTTTTTGGCGAGCGCTTTTTGGAAGCCTTAGAGGGACGGGCCCCCGTTGCTGGGGAGGCAGGGTGGCGGACCGGTGAGCAGGTGCCTGGGAACGGCGCTGGAGGACAAAGAACACCCTGCGTTTCTCCCTGCGGGACCGGCAGGCGGGTGCCTGAGACCGGTGCCTGAGGACGGAGGAGGTCGCGCGTTTTTCCCCTTTTTTTTTTTTTTTTTTCTCTTTTTGGCGAGCGCTTTTTGGAAGCCTTGAAGGGACGGGGACCCCAGTGCTAGGGAGGCAGGGCGGCGGGACTGGTGAGCGGGTGCCTGGGACCGGCACCTGAGGACAAAGAATATCCCGCGTTTTTCCCTGTGGGACCGGTGGGTGGGTGCCTGAGACCGGCACCTGAGGACGGAAGAAATCGCGCGTTTTTCCCCTTTTTTTCTCTCTTTTTGGCGAGTGCTTTTTGGAAGCCTTGAAGGGACAGGGACCCCGGTGCTAGGGAGGCAGGGCGGCGGGACTGGTGAGCAGGTGCCTGGGACCAGTGCCTGAGGACAAAGAATATCGAGCGTTCCTATCCTGCGGGACCGGTGGGTGGGTGCTTTTTGGAAGCCTTGAAAGGACAGGGACCCTGGTGCTAGGGAGACAGGGCAGCAGGACCAGTGAGCGGGTGTCTGGGACCGGCACCTGAGGACAAAAAAAAAAAAAAAAAAAAAAAAACCGCTTGTTTTTTCCTTTTTCTTTTTTTTTTTCCATTCTTTCTGTTCCCTCTCTCATTGTTGCTGTTGTTGTTTTGGTTAGGAGAGTGCTTTTTGGAAGTCTTAAAGGGGCAGGACAGGTCACTTAGACCAGAGGCAGGGAATCTGGGGATCTCTGGGGACTCTAACCCCCTGGGCAGCAGGGAGCACAGAGGCCCCTTACGGAGATAAATAGCCTCCTGGCCGCTCCCCCTCCAACGGGGCTCCACCATTTCGGAGGAACAGCCCCAGCCAGGCCAAGCCCACAGCAACAGCGGAGATAAACCCCAAAGCAACTGGGCAGGAAGCAGAAGCCCTGTCTGCGCACAGCTGCCCAGCACAAGCCACTAGAGGTCGCTATTCTCCCAGGAAAAGGCCACAAACCAACAAGAAGGGAAGCTCTTCCAGCGGTCACTTGTACCAGCTCTGCAAACTATCTCTATCACCATGAAAAGGCAAAACTACAGGCAGACAAAGATCACAGAGACAACACCTGAGAAGGAGACAGACCTAACTAGTCCTCCTGAAAAAGAATTCAAAATAAAAATCATGAACATGCTGACAGAGATGCAGAGAAAAATGCAAGAGCAGTGGGTTGAAGTCCGGAAGGAGATCACAGATGTCAGGAAAGAGATCACAGAAGTGAAACAATCCCTGGAAGGATTTATAAGCAGAATGGATAAGATGCAAGAGGCCATTGAAGGAATAGAAGCCAGAGAACAGGAACGTATAGAAGCTGACATAGAGAGAGATAAAAGGATCTCCAGGAATGAAACAACACTAAGAGAAATATGTGACCAATACAAAAGGAAAAACATTCGTATTATAGGGATACCAGAAGAGGAAGAAAGAGGAAAAGGGATAGAAAGTGTCTTTGAAGAAATAATTGCTGAAAACTTCCCCAAACTGGGAGAGGAAATAATCGAACAGACCATGGAATTATACAGAACCCCCAACAGAAAGGATCCAAGGAGGACAACACCAAGACACATAATAATTAAAATGGCAAGGATCAAGGACAAGGAAAGAGTTTTAAAGGCAGCTAGAGAGAAAAAGGTCACCTATAAAGGAAAACCAATCAGGCTAACATCAGACTTCTCAACAGAAACCCTACAGGCGAGAAGAGGATGGCATGATATACTTAATGCAATGAAACAGAAGGGCCTTGAACCAAGGATACTGTATCCAGCACGACTATCATTTAAATTTGATGGTGGGATCAAACAATTCCCAGACAAGCAAAAGCTGAGGGAATTTGCTTCCCACAAACCACCTCTACAGGGCATCCTACAGGGACTGCTCTAGATGGGAGCACCCCTAAAAAGAGCACAGAACAAAACACACAACATATGAAGAATGGAGGAGGAGGAATAAGAAGGGAGAGAAGGAAAGAATCTCCAGACAGTGTATATAACAGCTCAATAAGCGAGCTAAGTTAGGCAGTAAGATACTAAAGAAGCTAACCTTGAACCTTTGGTAACCACGAATCTAAAGCCTGCAATGGCAATAAGTACATATCTTTCAATAGTCACCCTAAATGTAAATGGACTTAATGCACCAATCAAAAGACATAGTAATAGAATGGATAAAAAAGCAAGACCCATCTATATGCTGCTTACAAGAAACCCACCTTAAACCCAAAGATAAGCATAGACTAAAAGTCAAGGGAAGGAAAAACATATTTCAGGCAAACAACAGTGAGAAGAAAGCAGGGGTTGCAGTACTAATATCAGACAAAATAGACTTCAAAACAAAAAAAGTAACAAGAGATAAAGAAGGCCACTACATAATGATAAAGGGCTCAGTCCAACAAGAGGTTATAACCATTCTAAATATATATGCACCCAATACAGGAGCACCAGCATATGTGAAGCAAATACTAACAGAACGAAAGAGGGAAATAGACTGCAATGCATTCATTGTAGGAGACTTCAACACACCACTCACCCCAAAGGATAGATCCACCGGGCAGAAAATAAGTAAAGACACACAGGCACTGAACAACACACTAGAACAGATGGACCTAATAGACATCTATAGAACTCTACATCCAAAAGCAACAGGATATACATTCTTCTCAAGTGCACATGGAACATTCTCCAGAATAGACCACATACTACCTCACAAAAAGAGCCTCAGTAAATTCCACAATATTGAAATTCTACCAACCAATTTTTCAGACCACAAAGGTATGAAAGTAGAAATAAATTCTACAAAGAAAACAAAAAGGCTCACAAACACATGGAGGCTTAACAACATGCTACTAAATAATCAATGGATCAATGAGCAAATCAAAATAGAGATCAAGGAATATATAGAAACAAATGACAACAACAACACTAAGCCCCAACTTCTGTGGGATGCAGCGAAAGCAGTCTTAAGAGGAAAGTATATAGCAATCCAGGCACACTTGAAGAAGGAAGAACAATCCCAAATGAATAGTCTAACATCACAATTATTAAAACTGGAAAAAGAAGAACAAATGAGGCCTAAAGTCAGCAGAAGGAGGGACATAATAAAGATCAGAGAAGAAATAAACAAAATTGAGAAGAAAAACAATAGCAAAAATCAGTGAAACCAAGAGCTGGTTCTTTGAGAAAATAAACAAAATAGATAAGCCTCTAGCCCAACTTATTAAGAGAAAAAGAGAGTCAACACAAATCAACATAATCAGAAATGAGAATGGAAAAATCACGACAGACTCCACAAAAATACAAAGAATTATTAAAGACTACTATGAAAACCTATATGCCAACAAGCTGGAAAACCTAGAAGAAATGGACAACTTCCTAGAAAAATACAACCTCCCAAGACTGACCAAGGAAGAAACACAAAAGTTAAACAAACCAATTACAAGCAAAGAAATTGAAACAGTAATCAAAAAACTACCCAAGAACAAAACCCCGGGGCCGGACGGATTTACCTCGGAATTTTATCAGACACACAGAAAAGACATAATACCCATTCTCCTTAAAGTGTTCCACAAAATAGAAGAAGAGGGAATACTCCCAAACTCATTCTATGAAGCCAACATCACCCTAATACCAAAACCAGGAAAAGACCCCACCAAAAAAGAAAATTACAGACCAATATCCCTGATGAATGTAGATGCAAAAATACTCAATAAAATATTAGCAAACAGAATTCAACAGTATATCAAAAGGATCATACACCATGACCAAGTGAGGTTCATCCCAGGGATGCAAGGATGGTACAACATTCGAAAATGCATCAACATCATCCATCACATCAACAAAAAGAAAGACAAAAACCACATGATCATCTCCATAGATGCTGAAAAAGCATTTGACAAAATTCAACATCCATTCATGATAAAAACTCTCAGCAAAATGGGAATAGAGGGCAAGTACCTCAACATAATAAAGGCCATATATGATAAACCCACAGCCAGCATTATACTGAACAGCGAGAAGCTGAAAGCATTTCCACTGAGATCGGGAACCAGACAGGGATGCCCACTCTCCCCACTGTTATTTAACATAGTACTGGAGGTCCTAGCCACGGCAATCAGACAAAACAAAGAAATACAAGGAATCCAGATTGGTAAAGAAGAAGTTAAACTGTCACTATTTGCAGATGATATGATACTGTACATAAAAAAACCCTAAAGACTCCACTCCAAAACTACTAGAACTGATATCGGAATACAGCAAAGTTGCAGGATACAAAATCAACACACAGAAATCTGTAGCTTTCCTATACACTAACAACGAATCAATAGAAAGAGAAATCAGGAAAACAATTCCATTCACCATTGCATCAAAAAGAATAAAATACCTAGGAATAAACCTAACCAAGGAAGTGAAAGACTTATACTCTGAAAACTACAAGTCACTCTTAAGAGAAATTAAAGGGGACACTAATAAATGGAAACTCATCCCATGCTCATGGCTAGGAAGAATTAATATCGTCAAAGTGGCCATCCTGCCCAAAGCAATATACAGATTTGATGCAATCCCTCTCAAATTACCAGCAACATTCTTCAATGAATTGGAACAAATAATTCAAAAATTCATATGGAAACACCAAAGACCCCGAATAGCCAAAGCAATCCTGAAAAAGAAGAATAAAGTAGGGGGGATCTCATTCCCCAACTTCAAGCTCTACTACAAAGCCATAGTAATCAAGACCATTTGGTACTGGCACAAGAACAGAGCCACAGACCAGTGGAACAGATTAGAGACCCCAGAAATTAACCCAAACATATATGGTCAATTAATATTTGATAAAGGAGCCATGGACATACAATGGCAAAATGACAGTCTCTTCAACAGATGGTGCTGGCAAAACTGGACAGCTACATGTAGGAGAATGAAACTGGACCATTGTCTAACCCCATATACAAAGGTAAACTCAAAATGGATCAAAGACCTGAATGTAAGGCATGAAACCATTAAACTCTTGGAAAAAAACATAGGCAAAAACCTCCTAGACATAAACATGAGTGATCTCTTCTTGAACATATCTCCCCGGGCAAGGAAAACAACAGGAAAAATGAGCAAGGGGGACTACATTAAGCTGAAAAGCTTCTGTACAGCGAAAGACACCATCAATAGAACAAAAAGGAACCCTACAGTATGGGAGAATATATTTGAAAATGACAGATCCGATGAAGGCTTGACGTCCAGAATATATAAAGAGCTCACATGCCTCAACAAACAAAAAACAAATAACCCAATTAAAAAATGGGCAGAGAAACTGAACAGACAGTTCTCCAAAAAAGAAATACAGGTGGCCAACAGACACATGAAAAGATGCTCCACATCGCTAATTATCAGAGAAATGCAAATTAAAACTACAATGAGGTATCACCTCACACCAGTAAGGATAGCTGCAATCCAAAAGACAAACAACAACAAATGTTGGCGAGGCTGTGGAGAAAGGGGAACCCTCATACACTGCTGGTGGGAATGTAAATTAGTTCAACCATTGTGGAAAGCAGTATGGAGGTGCATCAAAATGCTCAAAACAGACCTACTATTTGACCCAGGAATTCCACTCCTAGGAATTTACCCTAAGAACGCAGCAATCAAGTTTGAGAAAGACAGATGCACTCCTATGTTTATCGCAGCACTATTTACAATAGCCAAGAATTGGAAGCAACCTAAATGTCCATCAGTAGATGAATGGATAAAGAAGATGTGGTACATATACACAATGGAATACTACTCAGCCATAAGAAGTGGAAAAATCCAACCATTTGCAGCAACATGGATGGAGCTGGAGAGTATTATGCTCAGTGAAATAAGCCAAGCGGAGAAAGAGAAATACCAAATGATTTCACTCATCTGAGGAGTATAGGAACAAAGGAAAAACTGAAGGAACAAAACAGCAGTGGAATTACAGAACCCAAAAATGGACTAACAGGTACCAAAGGGAAAGGAACTGGGGAGGATGGGTGGGCAGGGAGGGATAAGGGGGGGGAAGAAGAAGCGGGGTATTAAGATTAGCATGCATGGGGGGAGGGAGAAAGGGGAGGGTGGTCTGTACAACACAGAGAGGACAAGTAGTGACTCTACAACATTTTGCTAAGCTGATGGACAGTAACCGTAATGTGGTTGTTAGGGGGGACCTGATATAGGGGAGAGCATAGTAAACATAGTATTCTTAATGTAAGTGTAGATTAAAAATTAAAAAAAAAAAAAGAAAGAAAGAAAGAAAAGGGGGATTACTCCTTAACAGGATAAAACCATTGGTAAATCAAAGATCAACGCATGCTTTAAATATCCTTAATGTTGATCACTTAAAGGGTGTCAGATGATCAGCTATGGAGGTACTCTTTTTTGATAATATTCCTTTCTCTTAATTAAAAAAAAAAAAAAAAAGCAGTTACTGTGTGCTGACCTCCAATGAGTTCTGCACAGTGGTATAGAGGGCATGTCAAAGCGTGGGCAAAGGGTCTGTTTGTTTCTACGCAGAAGATCAAGGCCTAGCTTGGATACCCAGAAAATGAACTAAGATACGATATGAGGAGGAGCTTCCGGCATCAGCACTCTCTGGAGGACTTGTGCCGGGGGATGATCATCAAAAAGCCTCCACAGGAATCCGGACGATGCTGCGGTTGGGGCTGTATCCAGCCCACCGTCTCCTGGACTTGCCATAGGAATGAGGAGGGAGATGTCTAGGCTGGCATGTGCATACAGTGAGACAACGAATTTGACCGGATCTGTACTGTTGGAACTCAACCAGGTGTTGGGAGGGGTGCAAGTTGTAGCACTCCAAAATCTCATGACTATAGACTATCTATGGTTAAAAGAACATATGGGATGTGAACAGATCCCAGAAATGGGCTGCTTTAATTTGTCTGATGGTTCAAGTACAGTTGGACAATATCCATCATATCATAGATAAATTTTCACAAATGCCTAGGGTGCCTAAATGGTTTTCTTGGCTTCACTGGAGATGGATGGTAATTATAGATTTGCTTTGTTTATGTCACCGTATTCCTATTACGTTAATATGTGTGTGCAAATTAGTTAGTAGTTTAAAACCTATACATACTTAAGGTACTATACAAGAAGATATGTCAAAGAAATAATCAATCCTCCCATGTTTCCTTCATATGCTACATCTATAGCTTTTCTTCTTCCTTTCTAATTACAACCCTTAAATAGAATTCGTGCCTCATATCGAATTTACCGAGTATCATAATTCCTCCAGGTGGTAAAGATACCTCGAGACAAGTGCTGGGCATAGAAGCCACAAGGCATAAATCTGCAAAGAAGTAAAAAGCTAACCTTTGCAAACAATATGGCTTCTCTCTCACTTACCAACTTTACATTTCCCTGTATGGCCCCGGAAGATGACTGGTTAGCCAGAGACGGGTAAGATTCCTCAAGGGAGGAACAACCTAAGACAGGCACAGTCGCAGGGGGGCCATCAGGTGAGAATTTGGGGATCAACAGAGGTGAGGCTCAGAACCTCACCCCCCCTGCTTTGAGAGAAATCTTCTGCATCCGTGGATGTCTTGCTGCCCTTGTCTAGCCTGGATTAATACTTAGTCCATAGGCACACACCTGATCATCTGATCATCTACATTTGCCTTCTTACAGCACTAAACTATGTTTTCTACCTTTATCTTGCATCTACCTACCACTTCAGCATTTTATTAAAAATAAAAATAATAATAATAATAGGAGAAATGTGGGATCAACATATAAATGAAGTACAAAAATCAAACGAATATTCATATTTGACCTGATTGTTTATAGGTCATATTGCATGATCAAAACCGAAAGTTTCTGTGATGAATGCCCTTGTACTGTTCACCATGTAAGAATTTATTCACTATGTAAGAATTCGTTCACCATGTAAGAACTTGTTCGTTATGCTTCAGAAGATTGGAGACTGACAAGAATTAGGCTTGAGATGGATTAATGATTGTACATTGAGCGTTGACCCCCCTATACTGAATTTTATTGTTGTTAACAACCATTTGATCAATAAATATGAGAGATGCCCTCTCAAAAAAAAACAACAAAAAAAAACAAAAAAAAAAAGAGAAGAGAAAATAAGTGTTGGTGAAGTTGAGAAATTGGAAAGTTTATGCACTGTTGGTGGGAATATAAAATGGTGAACCCTCTATGGAAAACAATATGGAGTTTCCTTTAAAAGTAAACGTAGAATTACCATATACAGTAATTCCTCTTATGGGTATTTATCCAAAAGAACTGAAAGCAGGATCTCAAAAAGATATTTGTATACCCATATTCATAGCAGCAGTATTCACAATATCCAAGAAGTAGAAACAACCCAAGTGTCCATTGACAGATGACTAGATAATGAAAATGTGGTATATAGATACAATGGAGTATTGGTGAGCCTTTTAAAAAGGAAGGAAATCCTTCCTCTTGCTACAACATGGATGAACGTCAAGGATATTATCTTAAGTGAAATAAGCCAGTCACAAAAAAGATACACATTGTATGATTCCACTTATATGAGATAGCTGAAGTAGTCAGTTCATACACACAGAAAGTAGAATGGTGGGGCCTGGGAGGGGGAAATGGGGATATGTTATTTAATGGGTACAGCATTGCAGATTTGCAAGATGAAAACGTTCTGGAGATCTGTTTTACAGCAATGTGAGTATACTTGACTACTGAACTGTACATTTAAAAATTGTTAAGATGGTAAATTTTATCGTATGTTATTTTTTATCTCAATATGAAAAGTATATAAAAATGCCAGAAAAAAGGAGGTAAAGTAGATGAAACAAAAATGACAAAATTGATAGTAGGTGACACTAGATAATGGTGGTGTCATGGGGGTTCACTATGCTATTGTTTACCTTTGTATGTTTAAATTTTTCCATAATAAAAAAAATTGAGAGGGAACTTGGGCTTTGTGGGCAGAGCAGAATTCAAATCCAAGCTCTACTTTAAAAAAATTAACATAAAATTCACATACCATAAAATTCACCATTTTAAAGTGTACAATTTAGTGATATTTAGTCTATTCACAGAGTTCTGCAACTATTACCACCCTATAATTGCAGAATATTTTTATTATCCCCAAAGGAAACCCAGTACTTGCTAACAGTCATTCTCCATTTTCCCTTATCCCTAGCTCCTGGCAACAGCTAATCTATTTTTCCATCTCTATGGATTTTTCTATTCTGGATTATTCATGTAAAAGGAATCATAAAATATGTGGCATTTTCTGTCTGACTTCTTTAAGTTTATAATGTGTGCTCAAGGTTTACTTATGTATCATGAATCACTACTGAATTCCTTTTTTTGGTTGAATAATGTTCCCTTGTGTGGATATACTACTTTTTTTATACATTAGTTGATGGAAATTTGGGTTGTTTCTACTTTTGACTAAAATAATGCTATGAACATTCATGTATAAGTTTCTGTGTGAGCATGAGTTTTAATTCTCTTCGGTGTACACATAGGAGTGGAACTACAAGATCATATAATAACACTTTGTTAACCGTGTGAAGTCCTCCCAAACTGTTTCCAAAATGCTGCACCATTTTACATTCCCACTAGTAATGTATGGAAGATTCCAGTTTCTCCACATGCTTACCAACACTTGTTATTTTACACTTTAAGAATTAGCCATTCTAGTATGTGTTAACTCATTTCTCATTTTGTTTTTTTTTTTTTAAGTTTTTTTTTTTTTGGTATCATTAATCTACAATTACATGAAGAACATTATGTTTACTAGGCTCCCCACTTCACCAAGTCCTACCCACACACCCCATTACAGTCCCTGTCCATCAGATAGTAAGATGCTGTAAAATCACTACTTGTCTTCTCTGTGTTGCACAGCCCTCCCCATGCCTCCCCACACTATACATACTAATCGTAATGCCCCATTTCTTTTCCCCGCCCTTATCCCTCCCTTCCCACCCATCCTCCCCAGTCCCTTTCCCTTTGGTAACTGTTAGTCCATTCTTGGGTTCTGTGATTCTGCGGCTGTTTTATTCCTTCAGTTTTTCATTGTTCTTATACTCCACATATGAGTGAAATCATCTGGTACTTGTCTTTCTCCACATGGATTATTTCACTGAGCATAATACCCTCTAGCTCCATCCATGTTGTTGCAAATGGTAGGATTTGTTTTCTTATGGCTGAATAATGTTCCATTGTGTGTATGTACCACATCTTCTTTATCCATTCATCAACTGATGGACACGTACATTGCTTCCATTTCATGGCTATTGTAAATAGTGCTGCGATAAACATAGGGGTGCATCTGTCTTTTTCAAACTGGGCTGCTGCATTCTTAGGGTAAATTCCTAGAAGTGGAATTCCTGGGTCAAATGGTATTTCTATTTTGAGCATTCTGAGGCACCTCCATACTGCTTTCCACAGTGGATGAACTAATTTACATTCCCACTAGCAGTGTAGGAGGGTTCCCCTTTCTCCACAACCTTGCCAACATTTGTTGTTGTTTGCCTTTCGGATGGTGGTGATCCTTACTGGTATGAGGTGATATCTCATTGTGGTTTTAATTTGCATTTCTCTGATGACTAGGGATGTGGAGCATCTTTTCATGTGTCTGTTGGCCATCTAAATTTCTTCTTTGGAGAACTGTTCAGCTCCTCTGCCCATTTTTTAACTGGATAATTTGCTTTTTGTTTGTTGAGGTGTGTGAGATCTATATATATTTTGGATGTCAACTCTTTATTAGATCTGTAATTTATGAATATATTCTTCCATATGTTTTTGTTCTGTTGATGCTGTTCTTTGATATACAGAAGCTTTTCACCTTTATATAGTCCTACTTGTTTATTTTTGCTTTTGTTTCCCTTGCCTGGGGAGATGATATGTTCATGAAGTCGCCCATGTTTATGTCCATGAGATTATTGTGTATGTTTTTTTTAAGAGTTTATGGTTTCATGACTTACATTCGGGTCTTGATCCATTTCAAATTTACTTTTGTGTATGGTATTAGACAATGATCCAGTTTCATTCTCATACATGTAGCTGTACAGTTTGGCCAACACTAACTGTTGAAGAGGCTGTCATATCCCCATTGTATGTCCATGACTCCTTTATCGTATATTAATTGACCATATATGTTTGTGTTAATGTCTGGAGTCTCTATTCTGTTCCACTGTTCTGTGACTCTATTCTTGTGCCACTATCAAATTGTCTTGATTACTGTGGCTCTAGTAGAGCTTGAAGTTGGGGAGCGAGATCCCCACCACTTTATTCTTCCTTCTCAGGTTTTCTTTGGATATTCAGGGTCTTTGGTGATTCATAGGAATTTTTGAACTATTTGTTCCAGCTCATTGAAGAATGCTGTTGTTAATTTGATAGGGATTGCATTGAATCTGTAGATTGCTTTGGTCAGGATGGCTATTTTGATTATATTAATTCTTCCTAGCCAAGAGCATGGGATGAGTTTCCATTTGTTAGTGTCCTCTTTAATTTCTCTTAAGAGTGTCTAGTTTTCAGGATATAAGTCTTTCACCCCCTTGGTTTAGTTTATTCCTAGGTATTTTATTCTTTTTGATGCAATTGTGAATGGAATTGTCGTCCTAATTTCTCTTTCTGTTAGTTCATTGTTAGTGTATAGAAAAGCCTCAGATTTATGTGTATTAATTTTGTGTTCTGCAACTTTGCTCAATTCCCATATTAGTTCTAGTAGTTTTGGAGTAGAGTCTTTAGGGATTTTTATGTACAATATGATGTCATCTGCAAATAGTGACAGTTTGACTTCTTCTTTACCAATCTGGATTCCTTGTATTTCTTTGTTTTCTCTAATTTCCATGGGTAGGACCTCCAGTACTATGTTGAATAACAGTGGGAAGAGTTGGCATCCCTTTCTTCTTCCCGATCTTAGAGGAAAAGCTTTCAGCTTCTCGCTGTTCAGTATGATGTTGGCTATGGGTTTATTATATATGGCCTTTATTATGTTGAGGTACTTGCCCTCTATGCCCATTTTGTTAAGAGTTTTTATCATGAGTGGATGTTGAATTTTGTCGAATGGTTTTTCAGCATCTATGAAGATGATCATGTGATTTTTGTCCATTTTTGTTGATGTGGTGGATGATGTTAATGGATTTTCGAGTGTTGTACCATCCTTGCATCCCTGATATGAATCCCAGTTGGTCATGGTGTATTATCCTCTTGATGTATTTTTGAGTTCTGTTTGCTAACATTTTGTTGAGTATTTTTGCATCTATGCTCATCAGGGATATTGTGTAATTTTATTTTTTGGTGGGTTCTTTGCCTGGTTTTCATATTAGAGTCATGCTGACTTCATAGAATGAGTTTGGGAGTATTCCTTCCTCTTCTATTTTTTGGAAAACTTTAGCAGAATGAGTATTAGGTCTTCTCTGTATGTCTGATAAAATTCCACAGTAAATCCATCTGGCCTGGGGCTTTTGCTTTTGGGTAGTTTTTTGATTATCACATCAATTTTGTTGCTGGTAATTGGTCTATTCAGATTTTTTTTTCTTCCTTGGTCAGCCTTGGAAGGTTGTATTTTTCTAGGAATTTGTCCATTTCTTCTAGGTTTTCCTGCTTGTTAGCGTATAGATTTTCATAGTATTCTCTAATAAGTCTTCATATTTCTGTGGGGTCTGTCTTGATTTTTCCTTTCTCATTTCTGATTCTGTTGATGTGTGTTGATTCCCTTTTTCTCTTAATAAGGCTGGCTACAGGATTACCTATTTTGCTTATTTTCTCATAGAAACAGCTCTTGGTTTCATTGATTTTTTTTCTATTGATTTATTCTTCTCAATTTTATTTATTTCTTGCCTGATCTTTATTATGTCCCTCCTTCTGCTGACTATAGGCCTCATTTGTTCTTTTTCTAATTTCAATAATTGTGACTCTATTAATTTGGGATTGTTGTTCCTTCTTGAAACATGCCTGGATTGCTATATACTTTCTTCTTAAAATGGTTTTTGCTGCATCCCACAGAAGGTGGGGATTTGTGTTGTTTTTGTCTTTTATTTCCATATGTTGCCAGATCTCCATTTTAATTTGGTCATTGATCCATTAACTATTTAGGAGCGTTTTGTTAAGCCTATGTGTTTGTGAGCCTTTTTGCTTTCTTTGTACAATTTATTTCTAGTTTTATACCTTTCTGGTCTGAAAAGTTGGTTGGTAGGATTTCAATCTTTTGGAATTTACTGAGGCTCTTTTTGTGGCCTAGTATGTGGTCTATTCTGGAGAATGTTCCATGTGCACTTGAGAAGAATGTGTATCCTGTTGCTTTTGGATGTAGAGTTCTATAGATGTCTTTTAGGTCCATCTGTTCTAGTGTGTTGTTCAGTGCCTCTGTGTCCTTACTTATTTTCTGACTGGTGGATCTGTCCTTTGGAGTGAGTGGTGTGTTGAAGTCTCCCAAAATGAATGCATTGCATTCTATTTCCAGATAATTCTGTTAGTATTTGTTTCACATATGTTGGTGCTCCTGTATTGGGTGCATATATATTTAGAATGGTTATATCCTCTTGTTGGACTGAGCCCTTTATCATCATGTAGTGTCCGTCTTTATCTCTTGTTACTTTCTTTGTTTTGAAGTCTATTTTGTCTGATACTAGTATTGCAACACCTGCTTTTTTCTCCCTACTGTTTGCATGGAATATCTTTTTCCATCCCTTGACTTTTAGTCTGTGCATGTCTTTGGGTTTGAGGTGAGTCTCTTGTAAGCTGCATATAGATGGGTCTTGCTTTTTTATCCATTGTGTTTCTCTGTGTCTTTTGATTGGTGCATTCAGTCTATTTACATTTAGGGTGATTATTGAAAGGTATGTACTTATTGCCATTGCAGGCTTTAAGTTTGTGGTTACCAAAGGTTCAAGGGTAGCTTCTTTACTCTCTTACTGTCTAACTTAACTCACTTATTGAGCTGTTGTAACCACGGTCTGATGATTCTTTATTTCTCTCCCTTCTTATTCCTCCTCCTCCATTCTTCATATGTTGGGTGTTTTATTCTGTGTTCTTTTTAGGATTGCTACTGTCTAGATCAGTCCCTGTAAGATGCCCTGTAGAGGTGGTTTGTGGGATGCAAATTACCCCAACTTTTGTTTGTCTGGGAATTGTTTAATCCCTCCTTCATATTTAAATGATAACTGTGCTGGATACAGTAATCTTGGTACAAGGCCCTTCTGTTTCATTGCATTAAGTATGTCATGCCATTCTCTTCTGGCCTGTAGGATTTCTTTTCAGAAGTCTGATGATAGCCTGATGGGTTTTCCTTTTTAGGTGACCTTTTTTTCTCTCTGGCTGCCTTTAATACTTTGTCCTTGTCTTTGATCTTTGTCATTTTAATTATTATGTGTCTTGGTGTTTGCCCTCCTTGGATCCCTTGTCTTGGGAGTTCTGTGTACCTCTGTGGTCTGAGAGGCCATTTCCTCCCCCTAGTTTGGGGAAATTTTCAGCAGTTATTTCTTCAAAGGCACTTTCTATCCCTTTTTCTCTCTCTTCTTCTTTCAGTACCCCTATAATGCGGATATTGTTCCGTTTCGATTGGTCACACAGTTCTCTTAATAATCTTTCATTCCTGGAGATCCTTTTATCTCTCTCTGCATCAGTTTCTCTGCATTACTGTTCTCTGTTTTCTAGTCCATTAATGGTCTCTTGCATCTCGTCCATTCTGCTTTGAAGTCTTTCTAGAGATTATTTTATTTCTGCATTCTCCCTCCTTAGTTCTTGCATATTTCTCTGCAAGTCCATCAGCATTGTTATGACTTTTGTTTTGAATTCTTTTTCAGGAAGATTGGTTAAATCTATCTCCATAGGTTCCTTCTCAGGGGAAGATGTAGAAGATGTCGAAGATGTCTGGGTTAGTCTTGTCTGGATCAAATTTTTTTGCCTTTTCATGTTGATAGGTGCAGTGGTATGCTATTGACTCGTCTGTCAACTGGGAGAGCCACGACTTTTTACACTTGCTCCTGGCCTTTCTTTACTGGGACAAGTCTGTCCCCTAGTGGCTTGTGTTGGTCAATTGCGTGTAGACTGTGTCTCTGTATCTTGCCTGGCTGCGATGGAGGAAGCTCCCTTGCTGTGGGCATGGCCAGCCTCAGGCTGCTAATCTGCTTTGGCGGGGCCCCGGATCTGTAATGGATGGTGGGCTGTTTGGCTGTTTACCTCCGTGAGGTGTCTCAGAGCTATTGCCCAGGGCGTTAGTGCACTCGGAGTTACCTGGAATTTCCAGCTGCTGAACTGTGAACCGGGATGCCTCTGTCCAGCAGTGGCATCCCTGTCCCTTTAAGACTTTCAAATATCACTCGCTGTTCTTTTTCCCAGAGGTGCCGATTGCAGGACCCACTCACAGGTCTTACTGTCCTGCTTCCCTAGTTTCCAGCACCCCATGCATGCACTGTGTGTCTGCACTGTGGTGCGGATGGCTAGGGGTGGGTGTTTAGCAGTCCTGGGCTCCCTCTCCTTCCCCACTCCGACTCCTCTCCTCCCGCCGGGAGCTGGGGTAAGGGGCCTCGGGTTCCGCCGGGCTGCGGCTTGTATCTAACCCCTTTCAGCAGCGCTGGGTTCTCGCAGGTGTCAGTGTAGCCTGGCTGTTGTCCTGTGTCTTCTGGTCTCTCTTTTAGGGATAGTTGTATTTGTTGTAGTTTCAAAACTATATATGTTTTTGGGAGGAGATTCCCACTGTCCTACTCATGCCACAATCTTTGCTCCCCCTCGCCTTTTATTTCTTTGTGTTGTATTATTCCCATGGCTTCAACCTCCAGTACTGTGTTGAGTAAAAGCAGGGGAGCGGGCATCCTGGTCTTGTTGCTGATCTTCGGTGAAAAGCTTTCAAGTTCTCGCTGTTTAGAATAATGTTCGCTGTGGTTTTGTTGGTACATGGCCTTTATTATGTTCATGTACTTGCCCTTTATACCCATTTTGTTGAGAGTTTTTATCATGAATGGATATTGTATTTTCTCCAATGCTTTTTAAGAGTGTATGGAGATGATCGTGTGTTTTTTGTCTTTCTTTTTGTTGATGTGGTTGGTTTTGGTGGTGGATTTTGTAATGTTGTACCATCCTTCCATCCCTGGGTAAATCCCACTTAATCACAGTGTATGATCCTCTTGATGTATTTTTGAATTTGCTTTGCTAATATTTTGTTGAGTATATTTGCATCTACATTTATCAGGGCTATTGTTCTGTAGTTTAATTTTTTGTGGTGTCTTTGACTGGTTTTGGTATTAGAGTGATGCTGGCTTCATTGAATGAGTTTGGAAGTATTCCCTCCTCTTCTATTTTTTGGAAAACTTTAAGGAGAATGGGTATTGTGTCTTCTCTAAATGTCTGGTAAAATGCTGCGGTGAATCAATCTTCTCCTAGGGTTTTGTTCCTTTGTAGTTTTTTGATTATTGATTCAGTTTCGTTGCCTGTAATTGGTCATTTAGATTTTCTGTTTCTTCCTTGGTCATTGGGAGGTTGTATTTTTCTAGGAAGTTGACCATTTCCTCTCTGTTATCCAGTTTGTTACCATACTGATTTTCATAGTACTCTCTAATAATTTTTTGCAGTTTGGTGATGTCTGTCTTGGTTTTTCCTTTCAAATTTCTTATTCTGTTTATGTGTGTAGATTCTCTTTTTCTCTTAGTATGTCTGGCTAGGGATTTGTCTATTTTGTTTATTTTCTCAAAGAACCAGATCCTGGTTTCATTAATATTTTCTATTGTTTCATTCTTCTCAATTTTATTTATTTCTTCTCTGATCTTTATTATGTCCCTTCTTCTGCTGACTTTGTGCCTCATTTGTTCTTATTCCAATTTCAATAATTATGACTTTAGAGTTTTCATTTCGGATTGTTCTTCTTTAAGTAGGCCTGGATTGCTGCATAGTTTCCTGTTAGAACTGCCTTTGTGGCATCCCACATAATGTGGGGTGTTGTGCTGTTGTTTTCATTTGTCTCCATATATTGCTTGATCTCTATTTTAATTTGCTCATTGATCCACTGATTATTTGAGAGCATGTTTTTAAGCCTCCATGTGTTTGTAAGCCATTTTGTTTTCTTTGTACAATTTATTTCTAGTTTCATACCTTTGTGATCTGAGAAGTTGGTACAATCTCATTGTTTTTTAATTTACTGAAGATCTTTTTGTGGCCTAGTTTGTGGTCTATTCTGGAAAATGTTTCATGTGCACTGGAGAAGAATGTGTATCTTCTTGCTTTTGGCTATAGAGTTCTGTAGTTGTCTGTTAGGTCCATCTGTTCTAATGTGTTGTTCAGTGCCTCTGTGTCCTTACTTATTTTCTTTCTGCTTGATCTGTCTTTTGTAGTGAGTGGAGTATTGAAGTCTCCTAAAATGAATGCATTGCATTCTATTTCCTCCTTCAATTCTTTTAGTATTTCTTTCACATATGTAGGTGCTCCTGTGTTTGTTTCATAGAAATTTATAATCGTTATATCCTCTTGTTGCACTGACCCCTTTATCATTATGTAATGTCCTTCTTTATCTCTTGTTACTTCCTTTGTATATGGTTTTAGGAGTCTGATACAACTACTGTAACACCTCCTTTTTTCTCCCTATTGTTTCCGTGAAATATCTTTTTGCATCGCTTCATGTTTAGTCCATGTATTTCTTTGGGTTTGACATGAGTCTCTTGTAGGAATCATGTAGAAGGGTCTTTGTGTCTTTTGGTTGATACATTCAGTCTGTTTACATTTACGGTGACTATCTATAGATATGTACTTATTACGATTGCGGGCTTTGGATTTATGGTTACCAAGGGTTCAAGGGTACCTTCTTTACTATCTGTCTAACTTAACTCACTTACTACACTTGTTCGAAACCCTGCCTAATAATTCTTTATTTCTCTCCTTTATTTTTCTTCCTCCTCCATTCTTTTTTTGTTAGATGTTTTATTCTGTACTCTTAGTGTTTCCCTTGACTGATTTTGTGGATAGCTGATTTTGCCGTTAGTTAGTATTTTGTTGGTCTACTTGGTTTCGTGTGGTTTTATTTTCTCTGTTGACAGCTGTTTAGCCTTAGGCATGCTTTCATCTTGAACAGACCCTATTAAATACATTGTAGAGGGATTGGATGAAAGATGGCGGTGTGAGAGGAGAAACAGAGGCTTCCTCCTAAAACCATATACAATTAGAAAATATAGTTGGTGCAACTAATCCTGAGAGAGGAGCAGGAATGAGGATGGTGCAAGACTGCATACACCTGGAGAAACAAGCAGAACTCAGGGAACACAGTAACTTACCAGAGCTGTGGTTCGGTGGGACCCAAGCCCTTCTCACACCCCTGCTCACTAGTGGGAGGACCAGAAACTGAATAGGGAGGGTGTGGAAGGCCTGGGACTGTTTAATACCTAGCTCCTGAGATCTGCACTGGGAGCACAAACCTACATTTCATGGTGCTGTCATCATACTCTTGTGATTATGGGGTTGGATAGCAGGGTCAGGCTGAGTTCCTGGGGAGACTGGGATTCCGGCTGATTGTGGAAAGCAGGGATCCATATGCGGCTGCTGTGGGACAAAAGCTTATACCTGTGTGCTTGGCCCACTGGTTCAGACAGTGGAGACAGGCATAGCAGCAGGGAAGCAGGAAACAGCTCTTAATTACCCCCAGGCACCAATACCACTCCCCTGTGATGACGCCTGACATTGCTTCAGGGGCTTAGCAGCTCCAGAGTAGAGCATCTGGACACTAGAGGGCGCAATATACAAATATGAAACGCCAAGGGAACCTGGTCCAGAATAAAATTAATATAACTCTGGAGAAAGATTTAAATGACAGGGACCTTGTGACTCTTCCTGAAAGGGAGTTCAAAATAAAAATCATCAACATTCTAATGGAGGTACGGAAAGACATCCAAGAACTCGGGGTTGAATTCTGGTCGGAGATCCAATCGTTGAAGAGCATGATGGAGGGTATTAAAAGTAGGTTGGATACGGTGGAGGCAACGATAAATGAAATAGAGACTAGAGATGAGGAATACAAAGAAGCGGAGGTACGGGAGAAAAAAGGATCTCTAAGAATGAAAGAATATTGAGAGAACTGTTTGACCAATCCAAACAACAATATTCACATTATAGGGATACCAGAAGAAGAAGAGAGAGAGAAAGGGATAGAAAGTGTCTTTGAGGAGGTTGTTGGTGAAAATTTGCCCAATCTGGGAAAGGAGATAGTCTCTCAGGCCATGGAGATCCACAGATTTCCCAACACAAGGGACCCAAGGAAGACAAAACGAAGACACATAGTAATTAAAATGGGAAAGATCAAGGATAAGGACCGACTGTTAAAAGCAGCCAGAGAGAGAAATAAGATCACATATAAAGGAAGGCCCATCAGGCTAACATCAGACTTCTCAGCAGAAACCTTACAGGCCAGAGGGGGATGGCATGATGTATGTAATGCCATGAAGCAGAAGGGCCTTGAACCAGGATTACTTTATCTGGCAAGATTATCATTTAAATTTGAAGGAGGGAATAAACAATTCCCAGGTAAGCAAAAGCTGAGAGAATTTGCCTCCCACAAACCATGTCTACAGTGTATTTTGGAGGGAGTCATATAGATGGAAGTGTTCCTAAGCTTGAATAGCTGTCACCAGAGGTAATAGAACCACAGTAAAGAAAGTAGAACAGCTAATTACGAAGCAAATGCAAAATTAAATTAACTATTCTCAAAGTCAGTCAAGGGATACACAAAGAATACAGAATATGATACCTAATATATAAAGAATGGAGGAGGAAGAAAAAGGAGGAGAAAAAGGAAAAAACCTTTAGATTGTGTTTGTAACAGCATATTAAGTGAGATAAGTTAGACTCTTAGATAGTAAGGAAATTAACCTTGCGCCTTTGGTAACCACAAATCTAACGCCTGCAATGGCAATAAGTACATACCTATCGATAATCACCCTAAATGTAAATGGACTGAATGCACTAATCAAAAGATTTACTTAGAGTCACTGAATGGATAAAAAAAAACAAGACCCATCTGTATAGGGCCTACAAGAGACTCACTTTAAACCCAAAGACATACACAGACTAAAAGTGAAGGGATAGAAAAAGATATTTCATGCAACAAACAGAGAGAATAAAGCAGGAGTTGCAGTCAAAATAGACTTCGAAACACAGAAAGTAACAAAAGACAAAGGACATTACATAATGATAAGGGAGTCAATCCAACAAGAAGATATAACCATTATAAATATCTATACTTCTAACAGAGGACCACCTACATATGTGAAACAAATACTACCTGAATTAAAAGGGAAATAGAATGCAATTCATTTATACTAGGAGACTTCAATACTCCACTCACTCTGAAGGACAGATCAACTAGACAGAAGATAAGTAAGGAGACAAAGGGACTGAACAACACAATAGAACAGATAGACCTAACGCACATCTACAGAACTCTACACCCAAAAGCAACAGAATACACATTCTTCTCAAGTGCACATGGAACATTTTCAAGAGTAGATCATATACTAGGACACAAAAAGAGCTTCAGTAAATTCAAAAAGATTGAAATTGTACCAACCAGTTTCTCAGACCACAGAGGTGTGAAACTAGAAATAAATTTCACAAAGAAAGTGAAAAATCCCAGAAGCACATGGAGGCTTCACAACATGCTCCTAAATAACCAATGGATCAATGACCAAATAAAAACAGAGATCAAGCAATATAGAGAAATGACAAAAATAATTCAACACCACACAATCTGTGGGATGTACCCAAAACTGTGCTAAGAGGACCGTATATTGCAATATAGTCCTACCTCAAGAAAGAACAATCCCATAGAAGCAGTCTAAACTCATAATTAATTAAACTAGAAAAAGAACAACAAATGAGGCCCAGTCAGTAGAAGGAGGGACATTAAATTTCAGAGAGGATATAAATAATATTGAGAAAAATAAAACAATAGAAAGAATCAATGAAAACAAGAGCTGGTTCTTCGAGAAAATAAACAAAATAGATAAACTGCTTGCCAGACTTATCAAGAAAAGAAGAGAGTCTACACACATAAACAGAATGAGAATTGAGAAAGGAAAAGTCACTACGGACATCACAGAAATACAAGGAATTATTATAGAATACTATGAAAAATTATATGCTAACAAATTGGATGACCTAGAAGAAATGGACACCTTTCTAGAAAAATACAACCTTCCAATGCTGACCAAGGAAAAACAGAAAATCTGAACAGACCAATTACAAGCAAAGAAATTGAACTGGTAATCAAAAACCTATCTTAAGAACAAAACTCCCCAACCAGATGGCTTCACTGCTGAATTTTATCAAACGTTTACTGAAGACCTAATACCCATTCTCCTTAAAGTTTTCCAAAAAATAAAAGAGGATGGAATACTCCCAAACTCATTCAATGAGGGTAGCTTCACCCTAATACCAAAACCAGGCAAAGACACCACACAAAAAGAAAATTACAGACCAATATCCGTGATGAGCATAGATGCAAAAATGCTCAACAAGATATTAGCAAATCGAATTTAAATATACATCAAAAAGATCATCCATCATGATCAAGTAGAATTTATGCCAGGGATGCAAGGATGGCACAACATTCGAAAATCCATCAACATCATCCACCACATCAACAAAACAAAGGAGAAAAACCACATAATCATCTCCATATATGCTGAAAAAGCATTTTACAAAATTCAACATCCATTCATGATAAAAACTCTCAACAAAATAGGTATAGAGGGAAAGTACCTCAACATAATAAAGGCCATGTATGACAAGCCCACACCCAACATTATACTTCACAGTGAGAAGCTGAATGCTTTTCCTTTAAGATCGGGAAAAATACAAGGATGCCCACTCTCCGCACTTCTATTCAAAATAGTACTGGAGGTCCTAGCCACGGCAATCAGACAACACAAAGAAATAAAAGGCATCCAGATTGACCAGGAAGAAGTTAAATTGTTCCTGTTTGCAGATGATATTGTACATAGAGAACCCTAAAGAATCCACTCCAAAACTACTAGATCTAATATCTGAATTCTGCAAAGTTGGTGGATACAAAATTAATACACAGAAATCTGTTGCATTCCTATACACTAACAGTGAACTAGCAGTGAGAGAAATCAGGAAAATAATTCCATTCTCAATTACATCAAAAAAAAATAAAATATCTAGGAATAAACCAAACCAAGGAAGTGAAAGACCTATACTCTGAAAACTACAAGACTGTTATGAGAGAAATTATAGAAAATACCAATAAATGGAAACACATCCCATGCTCATGGATAGGAAGAATTAATATGGTCAAAATAGCCATCCTGCCTAAAGCAATCTATAGATTCAGTGCAATTCCTATCAAAATACCAACAGCATTCTTCAATGAACTAGAGAAAATCATTCTAAACTTCATATGGAACCACAAACGACCTCGAATACCCAAAGTAATCCTGAGAAGGAAGAATAAAGCAGGGGGAATTATGCTCCCCAACTTCAAGCTCTACTACAAAGTCACAGTAATCAACACAATTTGGTACTAGCACAAGAACAGAACAGTAGACCAGTGGAACAGACTAGAGAGCCCTGATATAAATCCAACCTTATATGGTCAATTAATATATGATAAAGGAACCACAGACATACAATAGGGAAATGACAGCCTTTTCAACAGCTGGTGTTGGCAGAACTGGACAGCTACTTGCCAGAGAATGAAACTGGATTATTGTTTAACCCCATAAAGAAAAATAAACTCCAAATGGATTAAAGACTTGAATGTAAGTCATGAAACCATAAAACTCCTGGAAGACAACATAGGCAAACATCTCCTGAATATAAACATGAGCAACTTCTTCCTGAACCCACCTCTTCGAGAAATGGAAACAAATGCAAAAATGAAATAGGACTACATCAAACTAAAACGTTTTTGTATGGCAAAGGACATTATCAACAAATCAAAAAGGCATCCTACAGTATGGGAGAATATATTTGTGAATGACATATCCGACAAGGGGTTAACATCCAAAATATATAAAGAACTTAACACACCTCAACACCCAAAAAGCAAATCACCTGATTAACAAATGAGCAGAGGATATGAAGAGGCAGTTCTCCAAGGAAGAAATTCAGGTGGCCAACAGACACATGAAAAGATGCTCCACATCACTAATCATCAGGGGAATGCAACTTAAAACCACAATGAGATATCACCTCACACCAGTGAGGATGGCCAGTATTGAAAAGACTAAGAACAACAAATGCTGGCAAGGATGTGGGGAAATGGGAGCCCTCCTACACTGCTGGTCAGAATGTAAGCTAGTTCAACCATTGTGGAAAGCAATATGGAGGGTCTTCAAAAAACTAAAAATAGAAGTACCATTTGACCCTGGAATCACACTCCTTGGAATATACCCAAAGAATACAACTTCTCAGATTCAAAAAAACATATAAACCCCTATGTTTTTCGCAGCACTTTTTACAATAGCCAAGATATGGAAGCAACCTAAGTGTCCATTAGTAGATGAATGGATAAAGAAGATATGGTACATATATATAATGGAATACTATTCATCTATAAGCAAGAATCAAATCCTCCCATTTGCAACAACATGGGTGGAGCTGGAGGACATTATGCTCAGTGAAATAAGCTAGGCGGGCAAAGACAAATGCCAAATGATTTCCCTCATTTGTGGAGTATAACTGTGCAGCAACACTGAAGGAACAAAATGGCAGCAGACTCGGAGACTCCAAGAATGAACTAGTTGTTACCAAAGGGGAGGGGTGTGGCAAAGTGGGTGGGGAGGGAGGTAGAAGGGGACTGAATAGTATTATGTCATGTTTAGGACACATGGTGTGGGCGATCACTGGGAGAAAAGTGTATCACAGAGAATGGACATAGTGGATCTCTGGAAAGTTGCTGCACTGATGGACAGTGACTGCATTGGGTTATGGGTAGGGACTTGATGATATGGGTAAATGTATTAACCACGATGTTTTTTCATGTGTATCCTTCGTAAGTATATCAATCATACCTTAATAAAAAAAAATTTTTAAGTAATATAAATAAACAGCAGGAGTGCATAAAAATACATTGTAGAGATGGTTTGTTGGAGGTCAATTCCCTCACCTTTTGCTTATCTGTAAATTGTTTAATTCTTCCTTTAGATTTAAATGATAATCTTTCTGCATGTAGTATTCTTGTCTCGAGGGTCTTGTTTCTTTGGCCTGTAAGGTTTCTGCTGAGAGGTCTGGTGATATCCTCATCAGTTTTCTTTTGTATGTGATCTTTTTTCTCTCTTTGGCTTCTTTCAATACTCTGTCCTTGTCTTTGATCTTTGCCATTATCATTATTATATGTCTTAGTGTTGTCCTCCTTGGGTCTCTTGTTTGGGGAGATCTGTTGACTTCCATGGTCTGAGAGACTATTTCCTTCCCGAGATTGTGGTAGTTTTCAGCAATTATTTCTTCAAAGAGACTTTCTATCCCTTTTTCTCTCTCTTCTTCTACTGGTACCCCTATTATGCAAATTTTTTTCTGTTTGGATTGGTCTCAATTCTCTTTATATTCTTTAATTCCTAGAGATCTTTTTATCTCTCTCTGCCTCATCTTCTCTGTATTCCTGTTCTCTGATTTCTATTCCATTACCAGTCTGTTCCACCTCATCCATTCTGCTCTTAAATCCTTCCATTATTTGTTTCATTTCTGTCATCTCCCTCTGGAATTCATCCCTTAGCTCTTGCATATTTCTCTGTAGCTCTATCAGCATGCTTATGACTTTAATTTTGAAATCTTTTTCAGTAAGATTGGTGATTTCTGTCTCACCAGGCCTTCTTACTGGTGTTTGAGGGATTTTGGACTGAACAAGGTTCTTCTGCCTTTTCATGGTGATGGGGGTGGTCGCTGCTGAGTGGCACATGTGTCAGCTGGGATAACAAAGTCCCTTCCTGCTTTCCCATCGCCTTGCCTGTCTCTGCTCTCTGTGCTGTTTAACAGAGAGCAGCCTCTGGGTTAATCCCCTAGCCTCTGAGGGCGTGGTGGCCTTGTAGATGGCCTAGGGCACTGGCAGGGGTTGCAGGCCAGTGGATTGTGTTCTGCCACAAGAACGGAGACCCTTCTTGCTTCGTGAACTCTGCGCCCATCTCCATGGTCTGTGCTGGTCAATTGCATGCAGGGAGCAGCCTCTTGGTTAATCCCGTGAGCTGCTGTGGGCAGGGCAGCCCTTGGTATGGCCAAGGGCACTAGCATCAGTCGCAGGCGAGTGACATGTTCAGCCACGAGAACAAAGCCCCTTCGTGCTTCCGACTCCGTGCCCGTCTCCTCTGTCTGTGCCGGTCACCCATGCACAGGGAGCCCTTCTGGTTCTGGGCCAGTTAGACGCATACAGGGAGAAACCTCTGGGTTATGCTGTGTGGTTGCTGTAGGCGGGGCTGCTCCCCTGGTGTACTGCAGCAATGGCGGGTCAGCAGTTTGCGTGAACTGCCAGCGGGGGGAGAGGAACATCAGGCTACTTAATGCCATGAGGGGGTTCGCAGCTCTGCTGCCACCCAGGGTTGAAATTCCGTAAGGTTCGCAGCCTGCTACACTGAGTGTGCCAGGCGATTTAAACCTTTGTCCTTTACGACTTTTAAAGTGCCTGTTTTTCTTTTGTCCCAGGGCACCCGGCTGTGGGAACCTGTTCACATTCTTAGTCTCGGATTTTGCTTTTCCACTCCTCTAATATCAGTGCACCATGCAATGTGTGTCTTTGCTCCCAGGGCAGATTAGTAGGGCTGGTTATTTAGCAGTCCTGTGCTTCCACTCCTTCCCCACTCTGATTCTTTTCCTCTTCCCAGTGAGCTGGGGTGGGGGGAGTTCTCGGGTCCATCCATGTCACAGATGTGTATCTTACCCTTTTCCATGAGATGTTGGGTTCTTGAAGATATAGCCTGGCCCATGTACTGTGTATCATCTTGTCACTCTTTTAGGAAAGGTGTATTTGCTGTATTTTCAAAATACATATGTTTTTGGGAGGAGATTTCCACCACCCTACTCTCGCCGCCAACTTGAGAATCCCAGGTAATGTGTTTTAGTAGAAACAGAATTGACTTTGGTGTCAGTCTGACCCAGGTTCCTATTTCCCAGCTCTGTAGCCCGAAGCATGGCACCTTAACTTCTCTAATCCTCAGTTTCCTCATCTGTAAAATGGGGCTTACCATGCCTACATGGTCAGGTTGTGATGATGAGAAAGATGGTGTCATACTTTGCACTATGCCTGCCTGGTACAAGGGCAATGCATGCTCATTCATTGACTTTTGTGAGAGGTATGCTGGAAGAAAATATCAGCAGGGAACATCATAAAAGTACTACCCTGAGCCATTTGGAGTTCATCATAACTCTAGGCATAAATACGTTGCATTGCAGAGTAAGGCTTTTTGGTTCCTTTGCATGGATATCAAACAAATACAGACTTTGCTATCTGCTTATCAGTGTTCCCTTGTGTGACTTAATGTGTGATATGACTACTGTGACTAGACTCTCTTTGCATAGCCTAGCAAAAGCTTAATGCTTTGAAACTCTTATCAGACTCCAGAAAACTACCATTCCTTTACAACTTAAATGAAAGAGTAGGTCAGTTGTGTTCAACAAAATTATCAAGGTCCACAGGCTCCAGAGTCCAAATCCAGGCTTCACTCCTTCCAGCCACTCCTTCCAGCCATGTGATCTTAGGGATAGAAATGTAAAATTGTGATAATAGTAATAGGTATGGCCTCATAAGATTGTTTTGAGTATTAAATGAGCTAATGCATATAAAGTACTTGGAGCATTGCTTAGCACATAGTGCATGTTCAGTATCTGTTAACCATTATTACTCATGTTAGTATGGTCCAGGTCTTACGTGGGAGCCAGGAATACAGAGAGAAATAAGGTCTCTGTAGCCAAGGGATTTAATGTGGTAGAGCCAATATACAGATAATTTTTCAGTGTGCTATACATGCAGCAATAGAGGCATGCTCAGTAAGGGCATTTAATGATCTACCTCTATTGCATAAAAATTAGCTCTCCCCTGGTAGAAGCCTGGTACAGTGGAAATTGTGCATTCTGGAGTCAGATCAGCGTGGGCTTGAATCCTCTCTACACTTACTCATTATGCAACTTTGGGGGCAGCCAAGCTCACAGACTTAGTTTTCCCATTTCTAAAGTAAGGTGAAGTTTCTGACTCCTACCTGTTGGAAGTGCCCTATTTTGGTGCCCTGTGGCCTGACGTGCTGCTAAGAGAGAAAGCAAAGATTTTTTTAAAAGCATTCTATGATTTATATTTGGAGGTTAGTTATATTTTATTTAACCTTTCTGGGTCTATTTCCATGTGTAAATTTTTTCATCCATACCTACCTTACCCACAGTTGTTGGAATGATGGGATAATACAGGTAAAGTATGTGTGGTGTATGGAAGGTGCTGAGCAATAAATAATAGCTTTATTATCTTTCTAATGAAGGTTTCTTCTGTTATTGTTTAAAGTAAAAACTTAACATATACCATGTTAATTTCAGTATTGTTTTTAGGAGCCTCAGCCACAGTTTTATGAAAGGAGTATAAAAAGGCTGGGTATTTGAATGAACACATGGATAATGCTCTCTGTGTTTATAGGAATAATCAAGTTCTAGGCTAGGAGAGGCTTTTTCTGTTTTGTTTTTGAAGAGTATTCTCTTCAGCCATATATAATCTTAAATTTCAACAAACAGGAAAATTTAGTTACTAACCTTCTGAACTTAACACCCAAGTACAGGTCAGCTTCTGTTGCATGACATGTTCATCTCTTCTTTCCTCCTAGGTCTTTCAGAGCCTTGAGGATCACCATTTGGAGGTGGTTGCTTTTTTCAGGGAAAATGGCTTCCATGGCCTTCTTGCCCATGACTCCGAGTATGCTCTGTACAATATTCCCTCTTACTACAGTTCCCATGCTCTGAAGCTGAGCTGGAATGGGAAGAACCTCACTACCAACCAGTTCCTGATTCAGGAGGTGGCCAAGCAACTGGGCCTGAAACGGATGAATTTTCCCATATTTGCTGCACTGTTAGGTAGGTAGTTCAAAGAACAGACTCCAGAAATTGGTAAAGTTTCCTCTCCCAGTGTTGAGGTGAAAAGCAAAGCGATTTAGCCTATCATTATTGGGTTTATCTTCTTAAAGTGCACATGCCAAACACTGTGCTGGGGAGAACAGCAGGCTTTTGGGCTTCATACTAGAAACTCAGCATGTTTGACTTATGAAATAATACATCATATTCCACAACATTATTTTGATTTTTGAGAAACTTTTTCCTATTGTTATATCCCATAAGTATTTTGTGCAGAGTAGTATCTTAGGCCAAATGTTTTGCTAGCCCTAAACAACTTTAGTTCCCCACACAAACCATTAGCGTTTCTTCCCCAAGTGTCTAAAGTTAGATCAAGAATACAAATGGCTTGTTCTTCCTTTTGTTTCTGTTGTGTTCACATTTTATTATGAAATTTTCCAGACATATAGTGAAATTGAAAGAATTTTGAACCAAAAGTACTATATCTACCACCTGTATTCTGCCATTAACATTTTATTATACTTTATCATTTATCTATCCATCAATCTGTCTTTTAAAGATGTATTTGGAAATAAATTGCAGAGAGTTTATGTTTTGAGCTGGTTTTCCAAGTACTGACAGTGTGAAGGCTAATATCTGTCATGAAGATTTGAGTTTGGATATTCTAATGGAGTTAACACAAGTTTTAGATTTAGGCCCTGAAGTTATACCTCCTTGGTTTCAGTTTCCTTATCTGTGAAATGTAATAATAATACCTCTTTGTGTTATTGAAAATTTAAATAAGATATATAAAATGCCCATCATTTATTGGGAAGTCAGTATTTGGTGGCTGCTATTATAAAAGGCAGCATGACTAGATAATAGATAATTGCATGGGCTTTGGAGTCAGACAGCCCTTGCTTCATATCCTGGTGTGAGAACTGTGCCACCTTGCACTAAGTCACCAAACTTCTCTGACCTTCAATTTCCTTATCTGTAAAATGGGGATAATAATATTACCATACTCAGTTATTATAAGGATAATACATACAATGCATATGATACATAATAGGTAGTTAACACATAGCTACTGTAGTTATTACATTAAGAATCTATACCTATGTGAATTACTTGATTATTTTCTCTCCCAGAAGCCCTTTCATGGCCTGGAACTTCTAAGAAATCATTTGTATAGCTAATAAATGACAAATGCACTTTATAGGTAACCACATTCTTCCAGATGAGGACCTGGCAGCTTTTCACTGGAGCCTCTTGGGACCTGAACATCCCCTTGCATCACTTAAGGTAATGTGACCCATTTTCTGCCTATATGTCAATGCCTAGGGAACATCAGGTTTTGACTGGAGTTTTGATAGAAGTGCCCATATGCTTGCACTGTCTGACTCCTGTTAACTGGATGAACTGTCCATATTCCTGTCTAAGGCCAACTCCTTCACTTACATGCTAAATCTCATCCCTTCTTGCTAACTTAAGGGCATTTCTCCCCTCTTTCTCCTGCATAATCAGTGTTCTTGTCTTTATTGGCTCTTTGCCAGCAGATGTGTAAGTGTACACCCCTCTTAAAAAAAAAGAACAAAACCTGCTCTTGACTTTTCTCCCTCCACCCAAGCTACTACTCCATATTTCTTCTTCCCTTATCACAAACTCTTCTACAGAATTGTCTATACTTGAACTGTTTACCATCCCTTTCCCCATCCTCTCTTCAGTGTCCTTTGCTGAAATTGCTCTTGAAAAGTCAAGGTATTAATCAACTTCTCTGTTAATAAATCCAATGGCCAGTTCTCAGTGTTCATCTTACTTGACCAATCAGCAGCATCGATCCAGTTGCTCACTCCCTCTACCTTAGAAAACGTTATTCACTTGGCTTTAAGGACATGACTCTCTTTGGGTTTCCTTCCTACTTCAGTGACTGCTGCTCCTATCTCCCTTGCTGCTTCCTTGTATTCTCTACTTCTTCTTAACTTTGGCCTGGAGTTCTATCTTCAGTCCCTTCTCTTTTCTATATACACATGCTGCCTTGGTGATTGATCTCATCCAGTCTCATGCCTTTAAATACCATCTCTCCATTGATGACTCCTAAATATGTCTCTAGCATTGGCCTCCCCCTTGGACTCCATATTTTAATGTTTAATGGCCTACTAAACATTTAAAAAAATACGTCCAAATGGAGACTCCTGATCTTTCCCCTAAACCTCTTCCTCCCAGGCCTTCCCCAGTTTCATTAATGGAAACTTCATCCTTCAAGTTGCTCAAGCTGAACACCTTGGGAGTCAGCCTTGACTTCTCTTTCTCTTTTTCTTTCTCACACCGTGTATTTCCTTTGTCAGCAAATACTATCAGTTCTCCCTTGAAAATATATCTACTTCTATTTTCACTGCTACTTACCCTGATCAAGACACCAGTATTTCTTGCCTGGATTATTATAACACCTTACTAACTTTTTGGTCTTCTGCTTGCACTCTTCCATCCCCCTGCCACCCTGCAGTCTATTCTCAATACAGCAGCCAAGTGATCCTTTTAAAGCTGACTCAGATCATTCTATCTCTATTCATAATCCTCCAATGACATCATATCATATCGATCACCCAGTCTTTACTGTGGCTTTCAAAGCCCTGAACAATGTCTGGCCTCCTGTACAGCTCTGATCTCATCATACCTTTCACGCTTGTAGAACCTTTGTACTTCCCTCTACTTGGAATGCCTTTTCCTCCCACATAGCTGTCTCCTCATTCCTTTAGGTGTTCTCAACTGTCATTTTCTCAGTAGCCTTTACTGATCACCTTATTTAAAATTATATGCATGCGAATACACACACACACACACACATACACACATATTCCCTAGCCCATTCTCTGCTTAGATTTTCTCCATAGCACATCTATACATCTAGCAATACTGCACAGTTTACTTATTTATACTGTGTTTGACTTCCCTCATCCAATCCCAAGACATGTACCTTAGAATGCAAGCTCCTATGAGGGCAGGGTTCTTACCTTGTTCACTGCTGTAGTCCTTGGGCCTAGACAGTGCCTAGTACACAGCAGGCAGTAAATACTTGTTGAAGGAATGGATGGTACAGACTTTTGACTAAACAATTTATGTAAAAAGCTCTTAAGTTTATACCTTTTCACTCAGTAATTTTAGGAAGAACTTGTAATAAATAATTGGAAAGTGGACAAAAATCACAACTACATTTTATTGCAGCATTACAAAAACCTTGATCTTACAAATTTCCAAACATTGGGAAAGTAGAGAAAATAATATATAACAAACTATAGATTGTAACACCTTTCAGCTCCAAATTATCCAGATGTCGCCACCCTTGCTGTTTTTTTTTTAATGCTTTTGCTAATGTATTTTAAAATAAATAAGACTTTAAGGCGTTTCACTCCCATGTTCTTCAATATGTACCCCTAAAACATATGGGCATTTTCCTACATAAGCACAATGCCATTATTACACCTAACAAAAGTAATGATAATTTTTTGGTATCATCTTAATATCCAGTCCATTTTTGTTTTTTCCTGGTTGTCTCAAAAAGGCCTTTTTTTTGGTTAGTTCAAATCAGGACCCAGTCATAGTCCACATTACATTACCTTTGTTAAAAAACGAAATTCAACCACGTGTATTAGAAGACCTAATTGGTTTTATTAAGCAATTTATGAATCAGGGAACAACCCATCTAGTAAGGAGAGAAATGCTCAATGAGGTGTGCAAAATGGAAGGTTTTTATAGACGGGAGGGTGGGGCAAAAAGTTATTAGCAAAGGAAAGATTAGAGATTGTTTCAGGTAAGGTCACCTTCCCCTAGGAGGGTGAGGGGGTCTTCCACAGATGACTTCACTAGTGATCAGGGAGTTCCAGGGTGATTGGCTTAAAAGTCAACTCCTGGGAGAGACTGCAACAGCAATTAAATTAGGTTGGGCATTAAGGCCTGGTTTGGTGACTTGGCCTAGGAGAAGCAGCCCCATGTTGGGCCTGTGCTTTTCTTTTTCACACCTTTGATAGCAAAGAATTGGAAGCAGCCAAAATATATCTTGAAAGGGAGCTGATTCATTACGGCATTGTCATCAGACAGTGGTGATCTATGTAGTAGGATTATGAATGATACGATTTTTATCTTTCTTCATACTTTTTGATCTTTTCCAAGTGTTCAGTACTGAGAATTAAGGGGAAAATCATTGTTAAGGTAAAGATTTTAACTACCTGTCAGTGGATTTACTGAATATGAATTCTGTATCTCACCCCTATCTCACACTTTTTCTTAGCGATCCATCTTTGACATCAGTGTTGCTTGATTTCTTGCCTAGGTCCGAGCTCATCAGCTGGTTCTTCCTCCCTGTGATGTGGTGATCAAAGCTGTTTCTGCGTATGTTAGTTCTATCAAAGACCCTTCAAACCTGGATGTGGTTGGGAAGGATGTTTTCAAACAATCTCAGGTAAGCTAGACTTCACCTTCCTTAAGAGTCACCAGTTTTCTTAGCTTCACCAGTACCACCAACAGATCTGACCTCTTTTGTGTGCTGTCTACCTTCTCTCCTAGTCATTTGTCTTCTCCACACTTACATATTGGAGTCACACTTTCCTTTAGAATATTCAACTAATCCTGGCTTGAAAGTGTCTGTACCTTTTTTCCACTGATTATCAAAGTTATACAAGCTCATTCTGGAAAATTTAGAAAAGAAAAAGAAAAAGTCATCTCAAATCACATTACCCAGAAACAACTTGTTATAGTTATCATTCTGGCATATATCCTTCTACCCTTTTATTGTTTCGATGTATATTGTTATATAAAGGAGGACCTGCTTAGTGAGGTTAATGGGTGATGAAAAAGACTACTTAAAGAAGTCCACGTAAAAAATCTTTCACTGTTAATGAAAAAAAGGGCTTCACTGGGATTTAGTCTTACAACGTGAAACTAAAATTTTAGAAAATAAGTTAGTTTTGTTTTTAACAATTTATATTTGCACTCTGTTTAAAGTTTTAAACTTAAAATTTTATTTTTAATTAACATAGAGTAAAAGTGACTTCTGTATATGTGTGTGTGTACAGGTCTAAGAATTTTTAATATATATGTAGATTTATGTAGTGACCATCAAAAACAGGATGAAAATAGTTGAACCAGCCCCAGAATCTCTCATTCTCTTTTTGTAACCACATGCAAACCTATCTTTAAACTCTTGGCAACTACCAGACTATTCTGTCACTATAGTTATATCTTTTAGAGAACAGCTTATGAGTGCAATCATACAGTGTGTAATCTTTTGAAAATGACATTTTTCATTCAATACAATGCCTTTGAGATTTCACTGTTCTTCTGATCTTCATGAAGATTTTTGCACATTGCAACTATCAATGACTCATTCCTTTTTATTGCCAAGTAACATACATTGTGTGAATATACCACAATTTGTTTATAGATTTACCCCTATAGGATATTTTACTTGTTTCCAATTTTTGGTGTTTTGAATAGAGCTGCAGTAAACATTTGTGTACACATTTTCTATGAACATAAATTTTCATTTTCCTAGTGTAAATACCTAGCTGTGGGAATTCTGGGTCATACAGTATGAATATGTTTAGCTTTATAAGACTCTACCAAACCATTTTCTAGAGTGTCTGTTCCATTCCTCAACAGCACTTGTGATTGTCAGTATTTATTTATTTACTTTTTTGGTATCATTAATCTATAATAACATGAACAACATTATGTTTACTAGACTCCCCCCATCACCAAGTCTCCCCAACAAACCCCATTAAAATCACTGTCCATCAGTGTAGTAAGATACTGTAGAATCACTACGTGTCTTCTCTGTGTTGCACAGCCCTCCCCGTGCTCCCCCCAACATTATACATGCTAATCGTAATGCCTCCTTTCTTTTTTCTCCCCCCTTATCCCTCTCTTTCGACCCATCCTCCCAGTCCCTTCCCTTTGTTAACTGTTAGTCCCTTCTTGGGTTCTATGATTCTGCTGCTGTTTTTGTACCTTCAGTTTTTTTCTTTGTTCTTATACTCCACATATGAGTGAAATCATTTGGTACTTGTCTTTCTCCGCCTGGCTTATTTCACTGAGCATAATCCCCTCTAGCTCCATCCATGTTGTTGCAAATGGTAGGATTTGTTTTCTTCTTATGGCTGAATAATATTCCATTGTGTATATGTACCACATCTTTATACATTCATCTACTGATGGACACTTAGTTTGCTTCCATATCTTGGCTATTGTAAACAGTGCTGCGATAAACATAGGGGTATATATGTCTTTTTCAAACTGGGCTGCTGCATTCTTAGGGAAAATTCCCAGAAGTGGAATTCCTGGGTCAAATGGTATTTCTATTTTGAGCTTTTTGAGGAACCTCCATACTGCTTTCCACAATGGCTGAACTAGTTTACATTCCCACCAGCAGTGTAGGAGGGTTCCCCTTTCTCCACATCCTCGCCAACATTTGTTGTTGTTTGTCTATTGGATGGTGGCGATCCTTACTGCTGTTAGGTTATATCTTATTGTGGTTTTAATTTGCATTTCTCTCATGACTAGCAATGTGGAGCAGCTTTTGTGTGTCTGTTCGCCATCTGAATTTCTTCTTTGGAGAACTGTCTGTTCATATCCTCTGCCCATTTTTTAATTGGATTATTTGCTTTTTGTTTGTTGAGGTGTGTGAGCTCTTTATATATTTTGGATGTCAACCCTTTATCAGATCTGTCATTTATGAATATATTCTCCCATACTGTAGGATGCCTTTTTGTTCTATTGGTGGTGTCCTTTGCTGTACAGAAGCTTTTCACCTTGATATAGTCCCACTTGTTCCTTTTTGTTTTTGTTTCCCTTGCCCAGGGAGATATGTTTATGAAGAAGTCACTCATGTTTACGCCCAAGAGATTTTTGCCTATGTTTTTTTCTAAGAGTTTTATGGTATCATGACTTACATTCAGGTCTTTGATCCATTTTGAATTTACTTTTGTGTATGGGGTTAGACAGTGATCCAGATTCATTCTTTTACATGTAGCTGTCCAGTTTTGCCAACACCAGCTGTTGAAGAGGCTGTCATTTCCCCATTGTATGTCCATGGCTCCTTTATCATATATTAATTGACCATATATGTTTGGGTTAATATCTGGACTCTCTATTCTGTTCCACTGGTCTGTGGCTCTGTTCTTGTGCCAGTACCAAATTCTCTTGATTACTGTGGTTTTGTAGTAGAGCTTAAAGTTGGGAAGCGAGAAGCCCCCTGCTTTATTCTTCGTTCTCATGATTGCTTTGCCTGTTTGGGGTCTTTGTGGTTCCATATGAATTTTAAAACTAATTGTTCCAGTTTCTTGAAGAATGTTGTTGGTATTTTGGTACACATTGCATTGAATCTGTAGATTACATTATGAAGGATGGTCATTTTGACAATAATTCTTCCTATCCAAGAGCATGGGATGAGTTTCCATTTGTTAGTGTCCTCTTTAATTTCTCTTAAGAGTGTCTTGTAGTTTTCAGGGTATAGGTCTTTCACTTCCTTGATTAGGTTAATTGCGAGGTATTTTATTTTTGATAAATTGCAGTTGTGAATGGAATTGTTTTCCTGATTTCTCTTTCTGTGAGTTCATCGTGAGTGTATAGGAAGGCAACAGATTTCTGTGTATTAATTTTGTATCCTGCAACTTTACTGAATTCAGATATTAGATGTAGTAGTTTTAGAATAGATCCTGTAGGGTTTTTTATATACAATATCATATCATCTGCAAATAGTGACAGTTTGACTTCTTCTTTACCAATCTGGATGCCTTGTATTTCTTTGTGTTGTCTGATTGCTGTGGCTAGGACCTCCAGTGCTATGTTGAATAACAGTGAGGAGAGTTGGCATCCCTGTCTTGTTCCCAATCTTAGAGGAAAAGCTTTCATGATGTTGGCTGTGGGTTTATTGTATACATCCTTTATTATGTTGAGGTACTTGCCCTCTATATTCATTTTGTTGAGAGTTTTTATCATGAATGAATGTTGGATTTTGTCGAATGCTTTTTCAGCGTCTATGGAGATGATCATGTGGTTTCTGTCCTTCTTTTTGTTGATGTGGTGGATGATGTTGATGGATTTTCGAATGTTGTACCATCCTTGCATCCCTGAGATGAATCCCACTTGATCATGGTGTATTATCCTCTTGAAGTATTTTTGAGTTCTGTTTGCTAATATTTTTTGAGTATTTTTGCATCTATGCTCATCAGGGATATTGTTGTGTAATTTTATTTTTTGGTGGGTTCTTTGCCTGGTTTTGGTATTAGAGTGATGCTGGCTTCATGGAATGAGTTTGGAAGTATTCCCTCCTCTTTTATTTTTTGGAAAACTTTAAGGAGAATGGGTATTATGTCTTCTCTATGTGTCTGATAAACTTCAGCGGTGAGTTCATCTGGTCCAGGAGTTTTGTTCTTGGGCAGTTTTTTTATTACCTATTCAATTTCTTTGCTGGTAATTCATCTCTTTAGATTTTCTGTTTCTTCCTTGGTCTGTCTTGGAAGGTTGTATTTTTCTAGGAAGTTGTCCTTTTCTTCTAGACTTTCCAACTTGCTAGCATATAGATTCTCAGTATTCTCTAATCATTTTTTGTATTTCTGTGGGGTCCATCGTGATTTTTCCTTTCTCATATCTGGTTCTGTTCATGTTTGTATATTCTCTTTTTTTCTTAATAAGTCTGGCTTGGGGCTTATCTCTTTTACTTATTCAGAGAACCAGCCCTTGGTTTCATTGATTTTTTTTCTATTGTTTTATTCTTCTCAGTTTTATTTATTTCTTCTCTGATCTTCATTATGTTCCTCCTTCTGCTGACTTTGGCCCTCTTTTGTTCTTCTTTTTCCAGTTTCAATAATGGTTACTTCAAACTATTCATTTGGGATTGTTCTTCCTTCTTTAAATAGGCCTGGATTGCTATATACTTTCCTCTTTGAACTGCCTTCTCTGCGTCCCACGGAAGTTGGGTCTTTATGCTTTCGTTGTCATTTGTTTCCATATATTACCTAATCTGTTTTAGTTTTGTCATTGATCCATTGATTAATTAGAAGCATGTTGTTAAGCCTCTATGTGTTTGTGAGCCTTTTTGTTTTCTTTGTACAATTTATTTCTACTTTTTTGCCTTTGTGGTCTGAGAAGATGGTTGGTAGAATTTCAGTCTTTTTGAATTTACTGAGGCTCTTTTTGTGGCCCAGTATGTGGTCTATTCTGGAAAATGTTCCATGTGCACTTGAGAAGAATGTGTATCCTGCCGCTTTTGGGTGTAGAGTTCTGTAGATGTCTGTTATGTCCATCTGTTCTAGTGTGTTGTTCAGTGCGTCTGTGTCCTTATTTTCTGTCTGGTGGATCTGTCTTTTGGAGTGAGTGGTGTGTTAAAGTCTCCTAGAACGAATACATTGCATTCTATTTCCTCCTTTAATTCTGTTAGTGTTTGTATGACATATGTTGGTGCTCCTGTATTTGGTGCATATATATTTATAATGATTATATCCCCTTGTTGAACTGACCCCTTTATCATTATGTAATGTCCTTCTTTATCTCTTGTTACTTTCTCTGTTTTGAAATCTATTTTGTCTGATACAAGTACTGCAATACCTGCTTTTTTCTCCCTACTGTTTGCATGAAATATCTTTTTCCATCCCTTGACTTTTGGTCTGTGTATGTCTTTGGGTTTGAGGTGAGTCTCTTGTAAGCAGCATATAGATGGGTCTTGCTTTTTTATCCATTCTATTACTCTGTGTCTTTTGATAGGTGCATTCAGTCCATTTACATTTAGAGTGATTATTGAAAGATATGTACTTACTGCCATTGCACGCTTTAGATTCGTGGTTACCAAAGGTTTGAGGGTAGGTTCTTTACTATCTAGCCATATAACTTAACTCTGTTATTGAGCTATTATAAACACAGTCTGATGATTCTTTATTTCTCTCCCTTCTTATTCCTCCTCCTCCATTCTTTATATGTTAGGTGTTTTATTCTGTACTCTTTTGGGTTTCCTTTGACTGCTTTTGTGAGTAGTTGATTTTATTTATTTGCGTTTAGTTAGTATTTGGTTGGTCTGCTTTCTTTGGTGATTTTATTTTCTCTGATGACATCTATTTAGTCTTAGGAGTGCTTCCATCTGTAGCAGTCCCTTTAAAATATCTTGTAGAGGTGGTTTGTGGGAGGCAAATTCCCTCAACTTTTGTTTGTCTGGAAATTGTTTAATTCCTCCTTCATATTTAAATGGCAATCGTACTGGATACAGTATTCTTGGTTCAAGGCCCTTCTGTTTCATTGCATTAAATATAACATGCCATTGCCTTCTGGCCTGTAAGGTTTCTGTTGAGAGGTCTGATGATAGCCTGATGGATTTTCCTTTGTAGGTGACCTTTTTTCTCTCTGGCTGCCTTTAAAACTCTGTCCTTGTCTTTGATGTTTGCCATTTTAATTAGTATATGTCTTGGTGTTGTCCTCCTTGGGTGCATTGTGTTGGGAGTTCTGTGGGCCTCCATAGTCTGAGAGACTATTTCCTCCCCCAGTTTGGGGAAGTTTTCAGCAATTATTTCTTCAAAGACACTTTCTGTCCCTTTTTCTCTTTCCTGGTACTCCTATAATGCAAATATTGTTTCATTTGGATTGGTCACAGAGTTCTCTTAAATCTTCTTTTATTCCTGGAGATCCTTTTATCTTTCTCTGCCTCAGCTTCTCTGTATTCCTGTTCTCTGATTTCTATTCCATTAACGGCCTCTTGCACCTCATCTAGTCTGCTCTTAAGTCCTTCCAGAGATTATTTTATTTCTGTATTCTCCCTCCCTACTTGCTCCCTTAGCTCTTGTGTATTTCTCTGCAGGTCCATCAGCATTGTTATGACCTTTATTTTGAGTTCTTTTTTCAGGAAGATTGGTTAAATCTATCTCCCCAGGCCCTCTCTCAGGGTTTGTCTGGGTAATTCTGGACTGGACCAAGTTCTTCTGCCTTTTCATGGCAATAGAGGTAGCTGTATGCAGGTAGCACATCTGTCAACTGGGAGAACAAAGTTGCTTCCTGTTTACTGTTCGCCTTGCCCTTCTCTGCTGCCTGTGTCGGTTTCCCGCATTCCTGGAGTACTCTTCGGATTACTTCCCTAAGCTGCCGTGTGTGGGGTCACCCTCAGGGTAGCCCAGAGCCCTGCGGGGCATGGTACGTGCGCCTGGTGTGCTCTCCTGTGATTGTGGCACTTCTTTGTGCCTTGCCCCCATTTCTTCTGTTTGTGCCAGGCAGCTACGTGCTGCCAGCAGCCTTTGGGTCTGGCCTGGGCGTCTGCATGCCGGGAGGAGATTCTGGGCAGCTGCCGGGGGCACGGCCGCTCCTGGGCCGCTCCGCCACCACCGCCACTGGCTCGTGCGCCCGCTCCCAGGCTGCTCCGCCACCACTGCTCTCAGTCTACTCAGCCGCTGTGTTGGTGGCCGCACCGGCTAAGGGAACGTCTGGCAGGCTGCTTATAGCCGTGAGGGCCTTCAGAGCTGTGCTGCCGTGCAGGTGGTTAGGGCACCTGGAGTTCCCCAGGATTCCCAGCTTCTGGCCTGAGTGCGCCAGCATGATTCCATCCAGCTGTGAGGTCCCTGCCCCTTTAAGACTTTCAAAAAGCACTCGCTTTTCTTTTGTCCCAGGGGAGCCGGTTGCGTGGTCCCACTTGCAGATTTTTCTTTTCTGTTTCTCTAATATCCAGTTTCTGCACTCCCAGTGTGGATTACTAGACATGGTTTTTTAGCCGTCCTGGGCTCCCACTCCCTCCCTGCTCCGACTCCTTTCCTCCCACCAGTGAGCTGGGGTGGGGGTAGTGCTCGGGTCCTGCTGGGCCGCGGCTTGTATCTTACCCCCTTCATGTGATGTTAAGTTCTCACAGATGTAGATGTAGCCTGGGTGTTGTACTGTATCTTCTGGTCTCTCTTTTAGGAATAGTTGTATTTGTTGTATTTTCAAAAATATATATGCTTTTGGGAGGAGATTCCGCTGCCCTACTCACGCCGCTATCTTGGATCCTCCCTCTGTCAGTATTTTTTTAATAGCTATTCTAATTGCTGTGTAGTGCTAGCTCATCATAATTTGAATTTGTATTTCCCAAGTGACTAATGATGAACATTTTTTATGGTGCTTATTTGCCCACTATGTATCCTCTTTCATGAATTGTCTATTTATTATCAGTCTTCTGCCCATTTTTCAATTGGTTTATTGTGAGTATTGAAAGTCCTTTGTCAGATACCTGGTTTGCAAATATTTTCTCCCAGACTTTAGTTTGTCTTTTTATTCTTTTAACAGTGTCTTTTGCAAAGAAAAGTTTTAAATTTTTATCAATTTTTATATTTTTTGGATCATGCTTTTGATGTCATTTCTAGGAACTCTTGGCCTAATTGTAGGCATTACAGTATTGTCCTATTTTCTTCTAAAAATTGTATAGTTTCATATTATACAACAAATCATCCATTTCAAGTTTATATTTTATGTAAAGTGTGAGGTGTGTGTGTATGTTTGTATATGTATGTCCAATTGTTTCAGCAAAGCTTGTTGAAAGACTATCCTTTCTCCTCTGAACTGCCTTTGTCAAAATTAGTTGTCCATATTTGTATGGGTTTATTCCTGGACTCTATTCTCTTCAGTTGACTTGTGTGTCTATCCCTTTGCCAATAGCACACTATCGTGAATACTGTAGATTTATGGTAAATCTTAAAATGGGTAAAGATTTCCTCCATTTTATCTTTTAAAAATTATTGTGTCTATTTTATTCATTTGTCTTCCCTTATAAATTTTATATCAATCTTGTCCAAATCTATTTTTAAAAATCCTGCTGAGATTTTAATTATAATTCCTTTAAATATATTAGTGAGTCTTCATGAGTACTCATGAGTACAACATGCCTGTCCATTTAGGTCGTCTTTGATTTCTTTCATCAACATTTTTTAGTTTTTAGCATATAAGTCATATACCTTTTTAAAATATTTATACTTAAATGTTTCATATTTGAGACACCTATTGTAAAAGAAATTGTTCATTTCAATTTCTAATTATTTATTGCTAGTATATAAAAATAGGATTTATTTTTGTGTGTGTTGACCTTGTATCCTGCAAGCTTTTTAAGCTCACTAGTTTTCTGGTACATTTTTGGGGGGGTATTTTCTATGTAGGTAGTCATGTTGTCTGTGAATAGGGACAGTTTTATATCTTTTCCAGTCTGTATACCATTTTTTCTTAACTGCACTGTCTAGGGTTTTCAAATAGTGTTGAATAGGAGTGCTGAGAGGATATTCTTCTTCCTGATCTTTGGGGAAATGAGTCAGCATTAAGTGTACTGTTAGCTGTAGGTTTTATAGATGCATGTTATCAGGTTGAGTAAGTTCTCTTCTATTCCTAGTTTACTGAAATATTTTATAATTAATGGGTGGTGTATTTCTCAAATGCATTTTTTGCATCAATTGACACTATCATGTAGTTTTTCTTCTTCACTCCACTGATTTTTAAATATCAAACCATCTTTGCATTCCCAAGATGTGGTCAAGGTGTGTTATTCATTCTTTATATTTCTGGATTTGAATTACTAGTACTTTATTGAGTATTTTTGCAATAATCCTGAGGGATATTGGTCTGTAGTAATTTTGTGCTATCTTTTTCTGGTTTTCATATAAGGGTAATACTGGAGTTATAAAATGAGTTGGCAATTACTCCGTCCTCTTCTGTTTTCTGGAAAAGATGTATAAAATTGGTGTTCTTCATTTCATAGAATTTTCCAGTGATAATCTGGCATAGATTTCTTTGAGTTTATCCTGTTTAGAGTTTGCTGAGCTTCTTGAATTTCTAAATATGTCTTTCACTAAATTTGAGAACTTTTCAGCTCTTATTACTTCAAATAAGTATTCTGTTCCACATTTTCCTTTCCTTCCGTGACTACAATACCAGCAGTGTTTAGACCTTCTGGCATCATACTGTAGATCCTTGAGGCGGTGGTTGGGTTTTTTTTCCTCTCTTTCTCTCTGTTTTTTACACTATATAATTTCTATTGATTTCTCATCAACTTCACCAACTCTTCCTTATTCATCTCTGTTCTTCTGTAGAGCCTATCTAGGGAGGTTTTTCTTTAATTTTGGTTACATATTTTTAAGTTCTAAAATTTCCATTTGGTTCTTCTTTAGGAATTATTTTTCTTTGCTGAGACTCTCTTTGTTTCAAAAGTGTTCCTCTTACTGTCAAGCATTTTTATAAAGCTGCTTTAAAGTCATTGTCACATAATTCCAATATGTATATCATCTCAGTATTGGCATCTATTGATTGAATTTTTCCATTCAAGTTAAGATTTTCCTGTTTCTGCCCAGGCCAAGTAATTTTAGATTTTATCTTAGACATATTTAATACTATGCTATAAGATTATTGGTCTTGTTTAGTGTGATGGGGAATGTTGATTGTTTTGTGTGAGGAGGCAATTGACCCAGTTAGGTTCAGACCACAAGTTCTCACCATCTTTCTGTGGGCTGTGGTTTCAGTGACAGTGCAGTTTTCGAAGGCTTTGCAAACCTCCTCTTTGGATTGGTCTGGTGTGTATGCTATCCAATGGCCAATCTGGTACATGGGCATTGATTTATCTCTTCATTTCTCAGTGTTTGGTCTAGTGTTTAGTTTCAGATCCATACATGTGCCGCTTCCTCTCTGTGATGTTTTCTGTACTTCCTGGTTCATTGGGCCACTTTTTCAGTATCAGGATCCAAGTAGCAGGAGGACAAAGAGAATAAGCATTAAAGGCTCACTCCCACCCTTGTAAGATCACTGCTTCTGTGATTAGAGAGGAAAGTTCCCATCATTCAGAGTTCTAGTTTCCTGTTTTTGCCCTGTTGCCACTGCCACCACAGGTTTGCTTTGGGCTGGCACACATGAGAACAGAAAAATAAGAAAGAAAGAAAAATTGTGTTTCCATTACACTTTCTTGAGTTTTCAGTGACCCCCATTTCTCACTCTTCAGCCAGAACTGGAGAATGTTTCTCCTGGTGCTTTCTCTGTCCACATCAATGGATGCTTCCAGATTTCAGGTAGCATTGTGTCCACACCAGGAGGTACTAGAGGAAAAAGAAATGCCAGATTCATCCTTGGTTCATGGTACTTTGAATTCTCATCTTCTTCCCCAGTGCTCCTTCTACTGTTTAGTTTTCAGAGTTCTTTAATTAGCTGTTCCTAGTTTTTCTAACTACCTTTGATCGGAACAAGGGAATGTGTGCGTATTCCATCTTACCAAGGAAAAAATCAGTGCTTGGTTTTGGGGCATAAGTTTTCCTAAAAAAATTTTGTAATACGACAATCTGTTATTATATTAAACTTCTAGTGCAATCATACAGAGGGTTGTTTTTTATAAAAAGTATACTTTGGTTTTATTTGCCACAAGGACTTATATTCTTTTGGTATTCAAACCATTCTCTTTTTAAGTGCCTCTCCTGACATCATCTTTCTTAATTCTCTCTTCCACCGTTGTTAAACACTAACTCTACCAGATTTTTCCATGGCTATGTCATTCGTCCATGGCTTGTAGCATGATGTGAGTAGTTCTCCATCATTTTCCTTGACTTTAGGATATCCTCACCTTTATGACAGATATGATCATTCACCTTGTTGATTTGCACTTTTTAGCTGTTTGTATGAGACAATTAAGAAGATTCTGACCCCCAAAGAGAGAAATTGACATCTTGGGTATAGATAGATACTAGTTAGTGTTAAGTAGGGATACAGTTTAGATGGAGAATACATTTTCCTTCCAATATTTTTTATTGTGGTAAAATACATAGAACATAAAATTTACCATCTTAGTGATATTAAGTGTACAGTTCAGTGGTATTAAATACATTCATAATGTGTGGCCATCACCATTATCCATCTCCATAACTTTTTCATCTTGTAAAACTGAAACTCTGTACCCATTAAATAATAACTCTCCTTTCCCCCACTGCCAAGCAGCCCCTCGCAACCACCATTCTGCTTTCTGTCTCTATAATTTTGACATTAAATGCTTCATTTAAATGGAATCATACAGTATTTGTCTTTTTGTGGTTGGCTTATTTCACTTAGCATAGTGTCCTCAAGGTTCATTCATGCTGTAGTAGCATGTGTTAGAATTTCCTTCCTTTTTATGGCTGAATAATATTCCATCATGTATAGATGGAGAGAAAAATTTATAACTCTTCAGTTCAGTGGTGAATATGTTTAATGTTACAACTTTCACTTTGTAGCTTCATGAATTTTGGTACTTGGATAATCACTATTCTTAATAACAAGGATCCTCTTTTTCACTTAAAAAAGAAAAGAACAGACAAAGAAAAAGCTTTTGCTTCCAATTCCACCCTGAATATTTTACGGTGTTTCCTTGTCTCCTCTAACTATGTCTTGATGTGGTGGTCATCTCTGTGTAAAAATTTTTAACCTGCTTTTTTCACTTAACATTTCTTAAAACATTTTTCATTGTTGTTGGGTATAATTGTCATAAACATCATTTTATGAAATAATGAACTTCAGTAGACAAGGCCCTATGCTACACACTAGGATATAAATATGAGTTAGCAGTTCTTTGACTTCATAGAACTTAGGTTAAATGGGGAGGCAGAAGCAGATACATAAGTACTAAAAAGAAAAAATACAATAAAAGTTTCATGAAAGTGGTGCTTCTTGAAGGAAGAGTAAATGTTTACCTGTCAGGGCATGGAACACATGATACATTGAGGGAAGTATACATAACGCAGTATTTCATTTCATGACCCATTTCAGTGGGTCGTGGATCTGTACTCACTAACATTGAATAGTTTACAAGACATATTGTTAAGTACAAAAAAGCAAGTTGAAAAACAGTATGACGATGTGATTTCATTTATGTGAAAAAAGCAAAACTGTATTTGTATATATACATATATGTGTATAAACATAGCAGAAGTTATAACAAGACATACCAAACTGGTAACAGTGGTCACTTCTAGTAAAGGGAGTGAGTGCAGAAGTAGAAATATTAAGGAAGACTGTGTATGGCATGTATCTTCTAGGAGATAGTTTTTATTTGTGTTGTTAAATATAATAAGGAAATCATATGTAAATAGTGGAACCTTAGTACAATGGAATGTTATTAGATCTCGTTTTGTAAGTCAGTAATTTGCAAACATTCCTTATATTTGGAACCCTTTTTTCAAACAATTTTGTTAAGTCAAATTTTTGAGAGAGTGATTTTGCTTCTAAGTGAGGCTAGAAGATCTGGAGATCTTGATTTCTGTGTACATGTGCATACATGCATGCACACAGAGATCTGAAATGCTGTACAGATCCTGGGGTGTTAACAAGTACAAACTGAAAGATAAAATTATATTTTAAATTTTCTCTCTTTTGACTATGTATTTTAATGTTTTTATAAGAATCAAATTTTTGTTACAGCTATGAGATGATTTTTTTTGTAGGAAAAACTCAACCCTGGGGCTATATGGTGAATGGGGTTCTCTCATGCACTGGTAATGAGAACATAACTCTATTTTAGAAAGGGATTTAGTATCATGTGTCAAAGGTCTTTGAAAATGACCATATCCCTTGACCTAGTAATTCCACATTTATGCCCTATGAAATACCCAAGAAACTTAGGTAAAAATGCCTATCAGAGCATTATTTGTAATGAGAAATCAGAAATAACTTTAATATCTTATATTCCATTTGATGAAATATTATGAAAAATTATATTCAAGAGGACTTTAAAATCATATAGGAAAAGGCTTGATAAGGGGAAGCCCCTTCTCATTCAGCTCCAACCCCAGAGAGATAATAGTATTTTCACTTTTCTTGCCAAAGATTAATTTTGCTTCTACTTGAACTTTATATGTACTCTTTGGTATCTCTTCTTTCACTCAGTATAACATCTTTGAGATTTATCCATATTGTTGTTGCGTCAGTACTTTGTTCTTTTTATTCACTGTATAGTATTCCATTGTTTGAATATACCCCGATTTATCCATTCTTGTGTAGATTTACATTTGAGTTGTTTCCAGTTTGGGACTATAAAGCTGTTTTTAGCATTCTTGTTTGCATATTCTGGGTGACAATTGTACTCCTTTCTCCTGGGTAAATATTTAATAGAGTAGCATTGCTGTGCCATATGGCATTATATGTTTACCTTTATAGGAATCTGTCAAACTGTTTTCCAAACTACCAATATATATTCCCACCAGCAAAGTTACTCCATATCCTCGCCAATGCTTGATATTTATCGTCATTACTTTTAACCATCTTGGTTGGAAATATAGTGCCCCTGTTTGTGGTTTTTATATATGTTTAAGTGCTTTTGGTTTCAGTGTTCATACTTTGGAACCAATAATTCCACTTTTGGGGCATTTTCCTAAGGACATAATCTCGAATCTAGAAATAACTTATGTGTACTTATATGTTCTTTGCTGCCTAACTTAAAATAAGCAAATGTGAGAAATAACCTAAATATCAGGTATTAGGGAAGTAGTTACATGATTTATGATACATTTATAATGAAAAAATATATAGCCACTTACAATTATCTTACAGTAAAGCAGGACACAAAATTGTGCATAGAGTATGGTATCAACTGTAGAAAAATACGTGTATTAAAATAGGCCAGTGACACTTCAACCAGTAAAGTGTATTTTTAAAAATACTGGAAGCAAACACACCAAAATATCTTTGGGTGGTGATACTGTGTAACTTTTTTCCCCCTAATCCTTAGGTATTTTTTCTAATGATCATATGACCATTTAAAAATAGTACAAAATATAAGTAAACTTTATTTTTAGATTTAATTTTTTTAAGTATTCTGGATTTTATGTTTTGTAATGCTTTTTGCCTACCTCACTTTTTCTGCAATGTGAAAAATTGCTCTTTTGGGTTTCTTTAAATATTTTATTTCTGCCAGTGTTTTGACTCTCAAATTATAAATTGCATAAAAAGGCACTCTCATGTTGTTTCTTCTTCTGAACATCTGATGTTCCAACATCCAGTCTAGGACAGAAGATAAAATTGAGCGATTTAAGAAAGCAGTTGAGTACTATTCAGTCACAACCAAAATCTCTTCGCTGCCAGTGGGTCCTTCCTCCTTTCCAGGTAAGGCTTCTGTCTGACCCCAGGCTACTTTGTCCATAGGGAAAACTGAGTTAGTCCCTCAGGAATTCCTGGGCCAGAGTAGCATCACTTGTTTGTATTGTGTTCTCCTAGAAGTCATGCCTATTTGGTAGACATTCTTTTTCTGATTTCCAGATAAAAAGTGAGGTGACATCAGGCAGGGCCCTGATTTGTCAAATTTATAGATAGGGTCCAGTGCTGTCTCCTTATGTTTGGGCTCCTTGTGGCACTGACCTCCATGGTGACCTGGTTTATATAAAATAACCCTTTCTTTGGCGTCAGACATAAGTTTGAATTCCACCTCTGCTGTTTACTAGCTGTGTGATCTTGACAAGTCACGTTTGTATAAAATGTGGCTCATGATTCCTACTTTATAGGATGTTATCAGATAAAATAGTTTATATAAAATTCCAGGCATGGCACATAGCTGCTATTCAATAAATTATAACTTATTTATTAATAATTTTCAAGTGATATAGGGTTAGCAGAATGCAATATGGTAGAATTATTGAGATTGACTTAAGCATAGCACTTTCTCTTGACTTCAGGTTTTTGGAATAATCGGCTTGGAAATCCTTCCCTTCCACGAAATCAAATGGGCAGTATCTCTGCTGGAAAGCCAATGGTAATATCTTTTAAGATATCTGAGATCATTTGTTAGCATTAAACTCATATTGGTTACTGATTTTTATAATCTTAGTTAAGGAGTTGGGGTGATTCAATGTTATCAAAGTGTTGAGGTTGTATATACCTATGTCACTTTCTTAACTTGACGCTGACATACTGGGGCAATGTGAAGGTTGATTAGGTAATGGCAGATAATGGTTTTCTAAAAGATGTAGGTTGGTCCATCGTCCTGGAGATTTCTGTCAATATATCACTATTAGGATTATTTCTGTTATTCTCTGTAGGTTCTTTGTATCCCAAGAATTTCTGCTACTTGGCATCATATATGTCACAACTCCAAAGGGAACCATTTTAGAGCCTAATAAAATGTTAAATAGTGTTTCTGTCTGTTTTATCCTTTAGTTTTCTTACCACGTGCCCCAGAAAACAAAATATCCAGCACCATTCCCAGTGGGACCCAACTCGTCACTTCTCTTTTCCCCCCATGCTTTTTCTGAGGATTCCATGCTGCAAGACAGCCCATTTGCCAATTGGGCTGTCTCTTATGACTCCTCTGCATCCCAGTTTCCCAATTATCTGACTTCCAAAGCTGCACCTTCTTTGGGACCAGACTCTTCCCACTCCTCTTCCTCTGATGGTGATGAGCCAAATGGAGCTAGCTCTGAGTAAGTATCTGTACAGGCACCCAATGGAACAGACTTCTGAAGTAACTGTATTGTTTTGCCCAACACAAGAGGGGTGTGGGGAAGTGTATGTTCCTGGCTTTCCTCTGTTACTCTTTGCTTTTAATCAAAGTAGGAAAACTATGCTTGGCCATTTAATGCTCATTTTGACCCTGTTCAGGTGGTGATTCTCAGATGCTCTGGCCACTGAGGCAAAAGGGTTAGCAGCAGGTTAGGGAAGCCCTGGTATGGGTGTGTTACATATCTTAGCTGTCATTTCTCAATTTTTTAGGGGGATGGATTGAATCTACGAAAAATGAAAAGGATTTATATAGTTGAAGTATTAGAACAACTGACTAGGCAGTTATATTGCTTAGTAACTAAGAGTTATGAGGATTAAAGCAGTGGGGTTTCATACTAGCTCATTTGTTGTTAGATTATTCTTCTAAGCAGATTATTCCTGGGAAACAGAACTGCCTTGATGTTTCAATTGTAATTATTCTCTTAGAATATAAGCAAGCTTTAGCCATGGCCTCTTAAAGGTATGAAGGATTCAGAATGGTTCCCATGACTTTTGATCACTTCAGTACATGTCAGATGAAAAGCAAGGAGGGCAGTGTTGGCCACTGAGAGAAAAAGTATCAGGTCCATTGCTAACCTTGGGCCCTGTTTTCCAGATTCATAAGATTCCTTGGAATCCAAACATATACCTTGAGCTGGAGTATCTTCTATCCACCTCCTTTCTCTGTTTTATACTGTCATTCTAAATTTTTTAGTCACATCACAGAATCACTTCAGCAGCATCCAGGATGGGAGGCTCCAAATGGTGACAGAGAGTCCTGGGTACAGTCCATCAGTGCTGGAGTTTCAGATGCCAACCTGGCTGATGGTGAGCCTCACATCCCATCTCTACTGTCTATGTCTACGCGGAACCACATGGACATCACCATTCCGCCCTTACCTCCAGTAGCTCCAGAAGTCTTGAGGGTTGCTGAACATAGACACCGAAGGGGTCTTATGTACCCATATATCTACCATGTCCTCACTAAGGTGAGAGAGCCCATCAGCACCTACCTCCCTGCTCTTAACACTGCACTTCACACTTCCCAAAAATGTCAAGTTACCAGGGAAAATTCTGGTCATTGGTATCTGAAGGGAGATATAAAGAGACCAAGGGTGCTCGGGCTCCTCATTGTATTTAGGGCCTCAGGTGACATGAGACCAGCAGCATATGGGAATCTGCAATAAATGAGGCCCTGAGAAGAGAAGTGGGATTGTGAGATTTTGAAATAAGAAAATGTACCAAGTTGGTGACTGGTCTAGTAATGGACATAATCTAAGAGGACTTTATGTTCCTTGTTTACTTCATGCATTACTTCTCCAGAACTGTTACCCTCCTCTACTCTTACCATATATATATATACCCCACCAAAGTGTCTAAAGATGGATTCTGCCCATTCAGTCAACTATAGTCATCATAGCAGAAAATTGTAAAATGGAACATAGCTTTGAAGCCGGCTGTGATCAACTGACTGAATACAACTTCTTTTTAGCCTGAAACTCTGTTTAAATACAAGTAGAAAATTTAGCAGCTAAGCTACAGAGCCTATATTTATTACTGGTTCTTCTCAGCTCAATTCCAAACCTTGAGGTAACTCATTTTCTCCTTTCCCCGGGCACTTTTCTTATTAGGGTGAGATTAAGATCCCCGTATGTATTGAGGATGAGTGTAACATGGAGCTGCCTCCAGCTGCTCTCCTTTTCCGATCAGCTCGTCAATATGTGTATGGGGTCCTTTTCAGTTTGGCAGAAACACAACGGAAAATGGAACGTCTAGCCATAAGGCGGCGGCTACCTGTGGAAGGTAAGTGTAGAAAGGTAAGACTTTGACATATCGCTCAGAGCATGACTCAGAGCGGAACGTCTGTGCAAAGCATATCATGCTTTTGGCTATGGGGCAGTCTTTAAGGAAATGTGTAGTTCGTCAGAATACCTGTAGGCATGGGAAATGTATTAAGCCCCAATTCTTTAATCATTAAGCATTCAGAGTGATTACTACTTATAAGAATCATGCTAGGTTTTGGGAATATAGAATTGTTTCTAACACAGTCTCTTTTTCTCAGTGAGGTTTTGTTTTGGGGTTTGATCTTATAGGTAGTTGGAGCCATTGAGGTGTTTTAAGCTGCAGAATGACATGGTCAAATTAGTGTATTCAAAAGAACTCTAGATTTCTGCTTCTGGGAAGATGGAATAGATGTACTTTTCCCCATTCCTCCTGCTAAATACAACTAAAACCCCAGGATATAATGTATACAATAAGCACACAACACTCTAGAAGGTGAAGCGAAGAAGCTAGACTGGCTAAGTCCTTGGGATCCAAGGAATGACACAGTGATGAGTTCCCTGGGTTTTCTTTTTGCTTCATATATCCTAAACTGGGTGCAGGACAAGCTGGTGGTCCAGAAACACCAACAGGTACAGACCAATAAAAGCCCCCCAAAAACCTGCTCTGTTTAGTCAAAGGACCCAAAAGGAACAACCTAGCAATATAGAAAGTTTTTAGATAATAACTGCTCTACTCCAGCCAAAGACCACAGAAAAACAAGCCTACCTTCACCCCAACCAGCAAAGGCTGAATGAAGAACTAGACTTCTACTGTTGCTAGACTGTAACAAGATGTGCCGCTTGGTCCTGCTGGGAGGTGTCAGATAAGACCATATGGGGCACCAGGACATCTACTCCCACAGGGAAGTAATTAGAAAGAATCCCCCTTCACCCACCAGAGTGATGTCAGAAAATACATACTAAAACACAGTATTTAAATGAGATCCAGATTCTTTTAAAATAATACCCAAAATGTCCAGGTTTCAACTGAAAATCCTTCATCATTCCAAGAACCAGAAAGATTTTGAAGAGTTATCAAACTGACCGAGGAAAGAAAATCAATACATGCCAACACTGCAGTGACACATGTTTCAATTACCCAGCAAAGCTTTCAAAGCAGCCATAATAAAAATGCTTTGACAAACAATTGAGAACATACTTGATACAAATACAAAATAGAAATTTTTAGCAAAGAAATAGAAGATACAGAGAACAAGTGGAAATTAAGAACTAAAAAATACAGTAACTGATATAAAATACTCATTAATTGAGTTAAATAGCAGGTTGGAGACAACAGAGGAAATAATCACTGAACTTGTAGACAGAACAACAGAAATTACCCAATAGAATTACAGAGAGAAAATAGACTGAAAATAAAATGAACAAGAAACAGTGGACTATAACAAAAGGTCTAATGTTTCTGTCACCAGAGTCCAAGAAGAGGAGAAATAGGGTGGGATTGCAAAAGTATTCAAATAATGGTTGAAATATTACCACACTGGGCAAAAAAACATAAGCCCACATATTCAAGAAGCTGATTTAATTATAAACAGTAGAAACCCTAATAAATTGATGCCAAGATACATCATGATTAAACCTTTGAAAATTAAACACAGAAAAATTAAAAATTATTGAAAGCAGCCACAGAAACAATGCTTTACCTATAGGGGAAAAACAATGCGAATGATAGCTGATCTCTCTTAGAAGAAATGGAGTCCAGAGGGAGGTAGCATATTTTCAGGGGGAAAAAGAAAAACTTTCAAACAAATGTATCGTCTGGGAATGAAGAGGAAACAAAGGCATTCCCAGATGAAGGAAAATTAGGATATTTTTTTCACAAGCATACCTACAATCAAATTATGGCCCAAGATAGTTCTTGGGTACAAGATGGTGATGTCAAAAGACCTGAATTCATCTCCTCCCACAGACACACTGAGTCAACAACTACAAATAGTGCAGTTCCGCTTGCACAGGAAATGAGGGCTGATTGAACAGTTTCTGTACAACAAAGATATAAAGGTTACATATACAATGGCATGAGTGATGGCGACATGGTAATAAATGGAACTCCACCCCCCAACACTAGTAACTGCAATAGGGAGGGATATTACTGAGAGAACCCATGCACAGATTCACTTCACCTGCTTCAACTCCAGGAGTCCTTTCAGAGCACCCACTGGGTAGAATGCTCAGGAACCCATGGCCACGCCCACTATACCAAAAGTCAGCCTGCCTGAACCACCAAGCATGTGCAGTCTACAAAAGGGATGTTCCTACACAAGTTCACTCCTTCAATACTGAAAAGAGTAGCTGTTTTACCTAATTCATAGAAACAAAGACAAAAAGTCAGATAAAATGAGAAAGAGGAATATGCTTCAAACAAAATGATAAGACAAAACTGAAGGAGAACTAAACAAAATAGAGTTAAGCAATGTACCTGATAAGAAATTCAAAGAAATGGTTATAAATATGCTCACTGGACTAGGGAAAAGAGTGGGTGAAATCAGTGAGAACTTCAGTAGAGATAGAACATAGAAAAAAGATCCTGTGAAAGATGAAGAATACAGTAAACAAAATGGAAAATATACTAGAGGGAATCAAAATTAGGTTAGAAGATGCAGAAGAACTGATAAGTGCTCTTGAAGACGGGAATGGAAAGCACTCAAATGAACAGCAGAAAGGAAAAAGAACAAAAAGAAATAAGAAGAGGTTAAGGAACCTCTGCAACAGCATGAAACATCCTAACATTTGCAATATAGGAGTCTCAGAAGGAAAAAAGAGAGGAAAAGGGGTGGAAAACTTATTTGAAGAAATAATAGCGGAAAACTGCCCTAAGTAGAAGTAACAGACATCCAGGTCTAGGGAGAACAGAAAGGCCCAAACAAGATAGTAATTAAAATGTCAAAAATTAAAGATAAACAGAGTATTAAAAGCATCAAGAGAGAAGAAACTAGTTACGTACAAGGAAACCCCATAAGCTGGTTTTTCAGTAGAAACTTTGCAGGACAGAATCTTGTGGTGGCATGATATATTCAAATTACTAAAATGAAAAACTGACAAGAGTACTCTACCCGGCAACATTATCATTCAGAATTGGAGAGAAAATGAGTTTCCCAGATAAATAAAACTTAAAGGAGTTCGTCAGCACAAAATTAGTCTTATAAGAAATGTTAAAGGGACATATTTAAGCAGAACGGGGAAAAGGCCATATCTAGAAGTAAGAAAATTATGAAGGAAAAAATTTCACTGGTAAAACATATAGTAAAGGTAGTAGATCAGTCACTTAAAAGCTAATATGAAGGTTAAAAGACAAAGTTGTAAAATCAGTTACATCTAAAAAAATTAGTTAAGGGAATCACAGAATAGAAGATGTAAAATATGATATTGTATACATAAAACATAGAGATGGGGAAGTAAAAAAAAATACTTGGAGACAAAAATAAAAATACAGTGGCTCAAAATCTTTGGGACACAACAAAAGCCATTCCAAGGGAAAATACACACCTACCTCTGAAATACACAATCTAACATTACTAAAGGAACTACAAAGGGAAGACCAAACAGAGCCCATAGTTAGTACAAGGAAGGAAGTAATAAATATCAGAACAGAAATAAGTGAAAAGGAGATATAAAAAAACAATAGGAAAGATCAGTGAAGCTAAGAACTCATTATATGAAAAGATTTTAAATATTGACAAACCTTTAGCCAGGCTCATGAAGAAATATATAGAGAGAGGACTCAAATAAAATCAGAAATGAAGTTTTAACCAACATCATGTGAATACAAAGAATTATAAGAGGTTACTAAGAAAAATTATATGCCAACCAATTGGACAACCTAGACGATATGGGTAAACTCCTAGAAGCACAGACTCTTCCAAGACTGATCCAGGAATAATTAGAAAATCCGAAGAGACCAATTGCTACTAATTAAATTAAATTGGTAATCGAAACACTCACAGGAAACAAAGGCCTGGAGCAGATGGCTGAATTCTGCCAAGCATTTGAAGAGTTAATATCTTTTTCTCAAACTATTCCAAAAAATAGAAGAATGAAAGCTTTCAAGTTCATTTCTAAAGGCCAGTATCACTCTGATACCCAAACCAGTTGAATACAAAACAAAAAAGGAAAATAACAGACCAATATCCCTGATGAACATAGATATAAAAATCCTCTATAAAATATTAGTACACCAAATTCAAAAATACACTAAAAGATTCAGTCACCATGACCAAGTAAGATTTATTCTAGGGATGCAATAATGGTTTAATATATGCATATTAATAAGTGTGATATACCACATTAGCACAAAGAATAAATCCATATAATCTGAATAGATGCAGAAAGATATTTGATAAAATTCACCATCAATTCATAATAAAAACTCAATAAAATGGGTATAGAAGGAACATACCTCAACACATACTGAAGGCTATATTTGACAAACTCACAACTAGCATAATCAGTGGCAAAAAGCTAAAATCTTTTCCTCTAAGATCAGAAACAAGACAAGGATGCCTACTCACCACTTTTATTCAACATAGTACTGGAAGTACTAGCCATAGCAATCAGGTAAGAAAAAGGGAATAAAAGGCATCCAAATTGCTAATAATAAAAAAAATTATCACTATTTGCTCAAGACATGGTGCCATATATAGCAAACCTTAAAGAATCCAACCAAAAGCTATTAGAACTAATACTAATATGTGAATTTGCTGAAGTTCCAGGGTACAAAATTAATATACAGAAATCTATTGCATTTCTATATATTAACAATGAACTAGCAGAATGAGAAATTAAGAGAACAACTATTTACAATTGCACTAAAAGAAAAATATACCTAGGTATGAATTTAACCAAGGAAATGAAAGGCCTATACTCTGCAAGTGGGGAAAAGACAGTCTCTTCAATAAATGATGTTGGTAAAGCCGGAAAGTTACCTACGAAAGAGTAAAACTGGAGCACTGTCTTACTATACAAAAAAATAAACTTGAAATTGATTAAACTACTAAATGTAACACCTGAAATCATGAAATTCCTAAAGAGAAAAACAGGCAGTAAACTCCTGGACATCAACCTTAGCAATTTTTTTCTGGGTATGTCTCTCCAGGCAGGGGAAACAAAAGCAAATATAAACAAATGGGACTACATCAAACCAGAAAGCTTCTACACAGTAAAGGAAACCATCAACAAAACAAAAAGGCAGCCTACTGAATGGGAGAATATATTTGCAAATGATATATCTGATAAGGGATTAACATCCAAAATACATAAAGAACTCACGTAACTCAACATCAAAAATCCCCAAATAATTTGCTCAAAAAATGGGCAGAGGACCTGAATAGACATTTTCCTGAAGACATACAAGCACATAGCCAATAGACACATGGAAGGATACTCAATATCTCTTATCATCAGTGAAATGCATATTAAAACCACAGTGGGGTATCACCTCACACCAATCAGAATGGCTGCCATCCAAAAGACAAGAAATAACAAGTATTAGTGAGGATTTGGAGAAAAGGAATCCGTCCTACACTGTTAGTAGGAATGCAGCCACTAAAGAAAGCAGTATGGAGGTTTGTCAAATAACTAAAAATAGAAATACCATACACTCTAGCAATTCCACTTCTGGGAGTTTACCCGAAGAAAAAATCTCTGATTCAAAAAGATACACTCCTATGCTTATTGTCACATTATTTACCATTGCAACATAAGTGTCTGTTAGTAGATGAATGGATAAAGAATAGGTACATATATATAATGGATTATTATCCTGCCATAAAAAGGAAATCTTGCCATTTGTAACAACATAGATGGACCTAGAGGGTATTATTCCAAGTGAATAAGTCAGACAGAAAAGGACAAATACCATAGGATTTCACTTCTATACTAAATCTAAAAAAAAAAACACAAGAAACAAACAAAAAGAGAAATAGACTTGTAAATACAGAAAATATGCTGGTGGTTGTCATAGGGGAAAGTGCTTAGGGGCTGGGCAAAATTTGTGAAGTGAATAAAGTACAGACTTCACGTTGTAAAATATTTAAAGGCATGGAGACAAAAATGTACAGTACAGGAAATATTGTCAATACATTGTAAAAGCATTGTATGGTGTCAGGTTTTAAGTACACTTTTATCATGGTGAGAATTCTATAATATAGGTAATTGTTCAATCATTGTATACCTGAAAATAATCTAATATTGTAAGCCTATATTGACTTATTCTTCAATTGAACTGTAGTTCACTTTTAAGTTTTTTTTTAAAGGTAGGTCTCTACATAGAAAGGAAATAATAAAAGAAGCAGTCTTGGAACATCAGGAAGGAAGTTAAACAATGAAATGAATAGAAAAATATGGCTAAATACAATAGACTTTCCTCCTCTTGAATTTTCTAAATTATGTTTCACAGTTGAAGTAAAAACTAACACTGTTTAATGGGGTTTTCAATGTCTGTAGAGAGAATATCTAAGGTAATTATAAATGGAGGAGCATAAAAACATAACAGAGATCAGGTTACTGTACCTCACTTCAACCGGTTAAATATCAATACCAGTATACTGTGGCAAATTTATATATAACTTTATCCCTAGAAAAATGCACTTGAAAGCTATACAAAGAAATATAGTCACAAACATTATAGAAAAATAAAAATAGAATTCTAAAATAAGTTCATGTAAACCACAGGAAGGGGAGAATAAGAATGCAAAGAAACAGAAGAAAAATAGGATGACAGACTTAAGCCATAATGTATTAATAATTGCATTAAATGTAAGTGGTCTAACTACACTGAAGTACAGAAATTGACAGACTTGATAAAAAACATGACCCAGCTATATGATATCTACAAATAAATTCATTTGAAAAGTAGATAAGAGAAATAGGCTGAAAGTAAAAGGATAATAAATGATATACTATTAAGTCATCAATCAAAAGAAAGTAGGAATAGCTGTATTCATACGACATAAAGTACACATTAGAGCAAAGAAAATTACCGGGAACTGCAAGGGACATAACTTAATGGTAAAAGGTTGATCCATCAAGAAGCCATAGCAATCCTAATGTGTATCACCAAACAACAGAGCTATGAAATACATGATACAATAGCTGATACAACTTTAATGAGAAATAGACAAATCCATTATTATAAATTAGAGATTTCAACTCCCCTGTCAGTAATGGGTAGGACAGCTAGATAGAAAATCAGCAAGAATAAAGAACTTAACACTACCATCAATGAGTAAGACCTAATCAATTCTTATAGAATATGCAACAAGAGCACAATATACATCTTTTTACATGTCCACAGAACATATGCCATGATAAGTCATATCCTGGGCCTTGAAACAAATCTCAATAAGTTTGAAAGAATGAAATCATAGAGTGTCTTCTCAGACCACTATGGAATCAAACTAGAAATCAACAAAAGAAAGATAACAGGAAAATCTACAAATACTAGGAAAATAAAACAGTTCTATGTAATCCATGGGACAAAGAGAAGTCTCAAGGGAATGAAAAATACATGGAACAGTGTGAAAATCAATATACAGCACATTACAGATTGTGATATGGAACCAAATAATTGTTGACAGGGAGATTTATACCACTAAATGTTCATATAACAAAAAAGGAAGTCTTTAATCAATCATGTAAGCTTTCACTGTAAGAAACAAGAGGAGGAAAAACTAAACCTACTGCAAAACAGAGGAAATAACAATGATAAAAAACCAGAAGTCAAGGAAATTGAAAACAGAAAACCAATATGGAAAAATCAGTGATTTTTTTGTAAAGAACAAGAAAATGGACAAATTTCTAGCAATACTGGAAAGAAAAAAATAGAGAACACAAATTACTGATGTGAATGAGACAGAGCATATCATCAGAACAGACACCAAAAGGATTATATGTAGATACTGTAAACAACTCTACACATAAATGGGCCAGTTTCTCACAAATTACCACAACTCATCTAAAATGAAATAGATCATGTGAATAGTCTTACAAATAATAAATTTAATTTAAAACTTTCCAAAAGAGATGCCTGCTTCAGTTGGTTTCACTGGACAATTCTATCAAATACCTAAAAAAGAATTACCATGAATTCTACAGATTTTTTTCAGAAAATACGAGAGTATCTCCTAACTCATTCTTTGAAGCCTAATACTAGAATTACCCTGATAACAAAACCAAATAGAGTACATAAAAACACTTCAGACCAATATCCCTCATCAATATGGGTATAAATATTCTCTGTATGTGTGTTTTATTTTGTAAATAAAGTATCATTGATGCACAATCTTTTTTTAATTTCTTAAGGTATTGATATACAATCTGATGGTTTCATATAAACAACACACTGGTTTCAACATTCACCCATATTATCAAGTTCCCCCAATACCCCATTGAAGTCACTGTCCATCAGTGTAGTAAGATGCCACAGAGTCACTACTTATCTTCTGTGTGCTACACTGTCTTCCCCATGACCCCCCACACCACGTATACCAATCATAATACCCCTCAATTCCCTTCTCCCTCTCCACCCACCCTCCCCAACCCCTTCCGTTTGGTAACTGCTAGTCCCTTCTTGGAGTCTGTGAGTCTGCTGCTGTTTTGTTCCTTCAGTTTTGCTTTGCTGTTAAACTCTGCAAATGAGTGAAATCATTTGGTACTTGTCTTTCTCCACCTGGCTTATGTCACTGAGCTTAATACCCTCTAACTCCATCCATGTTGTTACAAATGATAAAATTTGTTTTCTTTTTATGGCTGAATACTATCCCATTGTGTATATGTACCACATCTTCTTAATCCATTCATCTGATGGACACAAGTTGCTTCCATATCTTGGCTATTGTAAATAGTGCAGTGATAAATATAGGGGCGCATATCTCTTTTGAATCATAGATCTTGTTTCCTTTGGGTAAATTCTTAGGAGTGGAACTACTGGGTCAAATGGTAGTTGTATTTTTAGTTTTTTGAGAAACCTCCATACTGCTATCCACAGAGGCTGAATTAATTTACATTCCCGCAAACAGTGTAGGAGAGTTCCGCTTCTCCACTTCCTCACCAACATTTGTTGTTTTTCTCCTTTGGGTGTTTGGCAAACCAACTGGTGTGAGGTGGTATCTCATTGTGGTTTTAATTTGCATTTCCCTGATGATTAGTGATGTGGAGCCTCTTTTCATGTGCCCATTGGCCATCCATATTTCTTCTTTGGAGAAGTGGCTCTTGAGATCCTCAGCCTATTTTAATCAGGTTATTTGTTTTTTGGGTGTTGAGGCATGTGAGTTCTTGATATAGTTTGGATGTTACCCCTCATTGGGCAAATCATTTATGAATATATTCTCCTATACTGTACGGTACCTTTCTGTCCTGCTATGATATCCTCTGCTGTACAACAGCTTTTTAGTTTGATGTAGTCCCACTTGTTCATTTTTGATTTTGCATCCCTTGCCCAAGGAGATGTGTTCGGGAAAAAGTTGCTCATGTTTATATTCAAGAGATTTTTGCCTGTTTTCTTCTAAAAGTTTTATGGTTTCATAACTTACATTCAGTTCTTTGATCCATTTCAAGTTTACTTTTGTTTATGGAGTTAGACAATAATCCAGTCTCATTCTCTTACGTGTAGTTGTCCAGTTTTGTCAGCCCCAGTTGTTGAAGAAGCTTCTTTTCCCCCCATTGTATATTCATGGCTTCCTTATCAAATATTATTTGACCATCTATGTATGGGTTTATATCTGGGCTCTTTATTGTATTCCATTGATTTATGGAATCTGTTCTTGTGCCAGTACCAAATTTTTCTGATTACTATAGCTTTGTAGTAGAGCTTGAAGTCAGGAAGCACAATCCCCCACAGCTTAGTTCTTCTTTCTAAGGGTAACTTTGGATATTTGAGGTCTTCTGTGGTTCCATATGAATTTTAGAACTAGTTGTTCTAGTTTGTTGAAGAATACTGTTGGTATTTTGATAGGGATTGCATTGAATCTGTACATAGCTTTAGGCAGGATGGCCATTTTGACAATATTAATTCTTCCTAGCCAAGAGCATGGGATGATTTTCCATTTGTTAGTGTCCTCTTTAATTTCTCTCATGAGTACCTTGTAGTTTTCAGGGTATAGGACTTTCACTTCCTTGGTTAGGTTTATTCCTAGGTATTTTATTCTTTTTGATGGAATTCTTGTCTTGATATATCCTTCTGCCAATTCATTGTTAGTAGATAAGAATGCAGCATATTTCTATGTATTAATTTTGTATTCTTCAACTTCGCTGAATTCAGTTATTAGTTCCAGTAGCTTTTTGATGGATTCTCTAGTTTTCTATGTATAATATCATGTCATCTGCAAATAGTGACAGTTTAACTGCTTCCTTACCAATTTAGATGCATTTTATCTCTTTGTGTTCTCTGATTACCATGGCTAGGACCTCCAGTACTGTGTTGAATAAAAGTGGGGAGAGTGGGTATCCTTGTCTTGTTCCTGATCTTCAAGGAAAAGCTTTCAGCTTTTTGCTATTATGATATTGGTTGTGGGTTTATCATATATGGCCTTTATTATATTGAGGTATGTACCCTCTGTACCCATTTTGTTGAGCATTTTTATCATGAATGTGTGTTGAGTTTTGTCAAACACCTTTTCAGCATCTATTGAGATGATCATGTGATTTTTGTCCTTTTGTTTGATTTGGTCTATGATGTTGATTGATTTATGAATATTGTACCTTCCTTGAATCTCTGGAACAAATCACACTTGGTCGTGATGGATGATCTTTTTGATGTATTTTTTAATTTAGTTTACTAATATTTTGTTCAGTATTTTTGCATCTGTGTTCATCAGGGATATTGGTCTGTAATTTTCTTTTTTTGTGGTGTCTTTGCCTGGTTTTGGTATTAGAGTGATGCTGGCCTCAGAATGAATTTGGAAGTATTCCCTCCTCTTCTGCTTTTTGGAATACTTTAAGAACAATGGGTATTAGCTCTTCTTTAAATGTTTGATAGAATTCAACTGTGAAACCATCTCAGCACAGAGTTTTGTTTTTGCGTAGTTTTTTTATTAACAGTTTGATATCATTGATAGTAATTGGTGTCTTCAGTTTTTCTGTTTCTTCTTGGGTCAGGCTTGGAAGGTTGTATTTTTCTAGAAAGTTGTGTTCCTTCTACATTGTCCAATTTATTGACATATAATTTTCATAGTATTCTCTAATAATTCTTTGTAGTACTGTGGCTTCACTTGTGACTATTCCTTTTTCATTTCTGATTTGTTTATGTGTATACACACTCTTTTTTTTTCTCCGTAAGTCTGGCTAGGGGTTTATCTCTTGTTTGTTTTCTCAGAGAACCAACTCCTGGTTTCATTGATTGTTTCTGTTTTACTCTTGTTTTACTCTTCTAGATTTCATTTATTTCTGCTCTGATTTTTATTATGTCCCTCCTTCTACTGGCTTTGGGCATCATTTGTTCTTCTTTTCTATTTTAATTAATGTTGAGTTTAGATTGTACATTTGGGATTGTTCTTCTTTCTTGAGGTAAGTCTGTATTGCCATACACTTTCCTCTTAGAACTGCCTTTGCTGCATCCCAACGTATTTGGCTGTTGAGTTATTGTTATCATTTGTCTCCATTTATTGCTTGACTTCTGTTTCAATTTGGTCATTGATCAGTTGATTACGTAGGAGCAAGTTGTTAAGTCTCCATGTGTTTATGGGCTTTTTTGTTTTCTTTGCATAATTTATTTCTACTTTCATACCTTTGTGGTCTAAGAGGCTACCTGGTACAATTTCAGTGTTTTTGAATTTACTGAGGTTCTTTTTATGGCCTAGTATGTGGTCTGTAATGAAAAATGTTCCATGTACAGTTGGGGTGAATGTGTATCCTGCTCCTTTTGGTTGGAATGTTCTGCAGATGTCTGTTAGGTCCATCTGTTCTAATGTGTTGTTCAGTGCCTTTGTCTCCTTACTTACTTTCTGTCTGGCTGACCTGTCCTTTGCAGTGGGTGGTGTGTTGAAGTCTCCTAAAATGAATGCATTGCATTCTATTTCCCCATTTAATTCTGTTAGTATTTGTTTCACATATGTAGTTACTCCTATGTTGGGTGTATAGATATTTATAATTGTTATATCCTCTTGTTCGAGTCACCCCTTTATCATTATGTAGTGGCCTTATTTGTCTCTTTTTACTTTCTTTGTTTTGAAATCTATTTTGTCTGATATAAGTACTGCTAATCCTGTTTTTCTTCTCCCTGTTATTTGTCTGAAATAATCTGGTTCCATCCCTTCACTTTTATTCTGTGTATGTCTTTGGTATTAGGGTGATGTGGCCTTCATAGAATGAATTTGGGAGTATTCCCTCCTCTTCTATTTTTTGGAAAACTTTAAGGAGAATGGATATTATATCTTCTCTGTATCTCTGATAAAATTCTGAGGTAAATCCATCTGGCCCAGGGGTTTTGTTCTTGGGTAGTTTTTCGATTACCACATCAATTTCGTTGCTGGTAGTTGGTCTGTTTAGATTTTCTGTTTCTTTCTGGGTCAGTCTTGGAAGGTTGTATTTTTCTAGGAAGTTGTCCATTTCTCCTAGGTTTTCCAGCTTGTTAGCATATAGGTTTTCACAGTATTCTCTAATAATTCTTTGTATTTCTGTGGGGTCTGTCATGAATTTTCCTTTCTCATTTCTGATTCTGTTGATGTGTGTTGACTCTCTTTTTCTCTTAAAAAGTCTGGCTAGAGGCTTATCTTTTTTGTTCATTTTCTCGAAGAACCAGCTCTTGGTTTCACTGATTGTTTCTATTGTTTTATTTTTCTCAATTTGATTTATTTCTTCTCTGATCTTTATTATGTCCCTCCGTCTGCTGACCTTAGACCTCATTTGTTCTTCTTTTTCCAATTTTCATAATTGTGATGTTAGACTATTCATTTGGGTTTGTTCTTCCTTCTTTAAATATGCCTGGATTGCTGTATACTTTCCTCTTAAGACTGCTTTCGCTGCATCCCACAGAAGTTGGGGCTTTGTATTGTTGTTGTCATTTATTTCCATATATTGCTTGATCTCCATTTTAATTTGGTCATTGATCCTTTGACTATTTAGGAGCATGTTGTTAAGCCTCCATGTGTTTGTGAGCCTTTCTGCTTTCTTTGTACAGTTTATTTCTAGTTTTATACCTTTGTGTTCTGAAAAGTTGGTTGGTAGAATTTCAATCTTTTGGAATTTACTGAGGCTCTTTTTGTGGCCTAGTATGTGTTCTATTCTGGAGAATGTTCCATGTGCACTTGAGAAGATTGTGTATCCTGTTGCTTTTGGGTGTAGAGTTCTATAGATGTCTATTAGGTCCTTCTATTCTAGTGTGTTGTTCAGTGCATCTGTGTCCTTACTTATTTTCTGTCTGGTGGATCTGTCCTTTGGAGTGAGTGGCGTGTTGAAGTCTCCTTAAATGAATGCATTGCATTCTATTTCCTCCTTTAGTTCTGTTAGTATTTGTTTCACATATGCTGGTGCTCCTGTGTTGGGTGCATATATATTTATAATGTTTATATCCTCTTGTTGGACTGAGCCCTTTATCATTATGTAATGTCCTTCTTTATCTCTTGTTACTTTCTTTGTTTTGAAGTCTATTTTGTCTGATACTAGTATTGCAACACCTGCTTTTTTCTCCCTACTGTTTGCATGAAATATCTTTTTCCATCCCTTGACTTTTAGTCTGTGCATGTCTTTGGGTTTGAGGTGAGCCTCTTGTAAGCAGCAAAGAGATGGATCTTGTTTTTTTATACATTCAGTGACTCTATGTCTTTTGCTTGGTACATTCAGTTCATTTACATTTAGGGTGATTATCGATAGGTATGTACTTATAACTCACTTAGTATGCTGTTACAAACACAATCTAAAGGTTCTTTTCTATTTCTCCTTTTTCTTCCTCCTTCAATCTTTATATATTAGGTATCAAATTCTGTACTTTTTGTCTTTCCCTTGATTAACTTCAGGGATAGTTAATTTAATTTTGCATTTGTTTCATAATTAGCTGTTCTACTTTCTTCACAGGTTTTATTACCTCTGGTGACAGCTATCAACCTTAGGAACACTTCCATCTATAGCAGTCCTTCCAAAATAGACTGTGCCAAAATAGACTGTGGAGATGGTTTGTGGGAGGTAAAGTCTCTCAGCTTTTGCTTATCTGGAAATTGTTTAATCCCTCCTTCAAATTTAAATGATAATCTTGCCGTCTAAAGTAATCTTGGTTCAAGGCCTTTCTGCTTCATGGCATTAAATACATCATGCCCACTCCCTTCTGGCCTGAAAGGTTTCTGCTAAGAAGTCTGATGTTAGCCTGATGTGCTTTCCTTTGTATGTGATCTTATTTCTCTCTCTGGCTGCTTTTAACAGTCTGTCCTTACCCTTGATCTTTCCCATTTTAATTACTGTGTGTCTTGGTGCTGTATTCCTTGGGTCCCTTGTGTTGGGAGATCTGTGTATCTCCATGGCCTGAGAGACTATCTTCTTCCCCAGATTGGGGAAGTTTTCAGCAACTACCTCCTCAAAGACACTTTCTATCCCTTTCTCTCTCTTCTTCTTCTTCTGGTATCCCTATAATGTGAATATTGTTCTGCTTGGATTGGTCACACAGTTCTCTCAATATTCTTTCATTCTTAGAGATTCTTTTTTCTCCCTGTGCCTCCGCTTCTTTTATTCCTTTTTTCTAGTTTCTATTTCATTTATTTTCTCCTCCACCGTATCCAACCTGCTTTTAATACCCTCCATCATGCTCTTCAATGATTGGATCTCCTACCTGAATTCATTCCTGAGTTCTTGGATGTCTTTCCGTACCTCCATTAGAATGTTGATGATTTTTATTTTGAACTCCCTTTCAGGAAGAGTCACGAGGTTCATATCATTTAAATCTTTCTCGGGAGTTGTATTAATAATTTTACTCTGGACAAGGTTCCTTTGGCATTTCATGTTTGTATATGGCGCCCTCTAGTGTCCAGAATCTCTGTTCTGTAGTTGCTCAGCCCCTGAAGCAATGTTGGGGGTCGCAGGGGAGCGGTACTGGTGCCTGGGGGAGGAAAGAGCTGTTCCCCGCTTCCTGGTTTCTGTGCCTGTCTCCACTGCCTGAGCTAGCGGGCCGGTCACACAGGTATAAGTTTTTGTCCCAGAGCAGCCGGATATGGATCCCTGCTTTCCACAAGTGGCCGGAATCCCAGTCTCCCCAAGAACTGTGCCTGTATTAACTTTCCAACCCGGTAGTCATGCGAGTATCATGAAAGCACCGTGAGATATAGGTTTGTGCTCCCAAAGCAGATCTCCGGAGCTAGGTATTCAGCAGTCCCAAGCCTTCCACTCCCTCCCTGCTCCATTTCTCTTCCTCCTGCTGGTGAGCTGGGGTGGGGGAAGTGCTTGGGTCCTGTGGAGCCACAGTTCTGCTATGTTACCCCGTTTGGTGAGGTCTGCTGTTTTCTCCAGGTGTATGCAGTCTGGCGCCATCCCCTTTCCTGTTGCTCTCTCAGGATTAGTTGCGCCAGCTATATTTTCTAATTGTATCCAGTTCTCAGGATTAGTTGCGCCAGCTATATTTTCTAATTGTATCCAGTTTTAGGAGGAAGCCTCTGTCCTCCCACACCACCATCTTTAATCCATCATGTCTTTGGGTTTGAATGAATCTCTTATAGGCAGCATATAGATGGATCCTGATTTTATTCATTCTGTAAGTCTATATGTGTTTTGATTGGTGCGTTCCGTTCATTTACATTTATAGTGATAATCGATAGATATGTACTTATTTTCATTGTAGGCATTAGGTTTGTGATTACCAAAGGTTCAAGGTTAGCTTCCTTACTATCCAACAATCTTTGTTAAATCACTGATTGCTCTATTTTAAACACGATCTGAATGTACTTTTTTGCCTACCCTGCATGTAAATATTCTTCACAAAATAATAGTATTACTCAGCACTATGTAAAAAGAATTATACACAATAGCCAGTTAGAATTTATTCCATGGTTGCAAGGAATAAATATGGTTCCAAATTTGAAAAATCAGTCAATGTATTCGACCACATAAACAGTCTGAAGGAGAAAAGTACAATCATCTCAATGGATACAGGAAAACATTTGACAAAATTTAACGATTCATTATATGCAAAGAAACTGAAATACAGTGGAATTTCTTCCACTTAATAAAAAACGTGTGCAGATACCCTACAGTTAACATTATACTTAATGCTGAAATACCAAGCAATTTTCTCCTAAAATCAGGAACAAGGGTTGGATGGTTTGCCCTTACCACTGCTCTTCAGTATAGTACTGGAAATTCTAGCCAGCATAGAAAGGCAAGAAAATTAAATTGGATGCATACATACCAGAAAGAAAGAAGTCTGTTCTTGATTTCAGAGGATGTAGAGTCTATATAGAAAATCATAAGGAATGTACAATAAAACTCCTAGAACTGAGTGAATTCATCAAGGTTATAAGATATAAAATAAACATGGAAGTTAATTGTATTTCTGTATACTAACGATGTATATGTGGGATTGAAATACAGTACCATTACAGCCCCTCCAAAGAAAATGAAATATTTAGGTATAAATCAACAATATATGTTCAGGATCTATATTCTGAAAATTAGAAAATACTGATGAAAGAAATCAGTGAAGAGCTTCATCAATGGAGAGACATAGATGTCCATGAATTGGAAGACTCAATAGAGTAACAATGTCAGTTTTCCCCAGTTCTTCCAGTTCCAAACTGCTGCACAGGTTTAACTCAATTCCCATACAAATCCCAGTAGTAGTCTTTATGGTTATAGACAAGATTATTCTAATATATGGAAATCAAAGGAACTAGAATAGCTAAAATATTTTTGGAGAGGAATAATGAATTAGAAACAGTCATTCTACCTGAACTTCGAGGCTTATTGTGTAGCTATAATATTTAAGACTGAATTGTATTGACAGTGCTACAGGCATACAGATCACAGAAATAGAGCCCAGAAAGAGCCCTATACAAGTACAGCCAACTGAGTTTTGACAAAGGTGCAGAAGCACTTCATTGGAGGAAGGATGGTCTTTTTAACAAATGATACTGGATCAGTTGGACATCCATCGGTGAATAAATACCACATACCTAAAGTATTTTCTAAAATATACAAAGAACTCTCAAACCTGAAAACAATCCAATTAGAATATCAGCAGAAGTTATGCATAGACATTTTACTGAAGAAGATCAGATATGGCAAATACAGACATGAAAAGATACTCAACATCATTAGAGAAATGCAAATTTAAACCACAAGGATGTTTTAATACATGCCTGTCATAATGGCTAAAAGGAATAATGGTGATAATACCATATGCTAGATTGGAAGTAGAGGAAATGAATCATTGATAAATTGCTGGTGGTTATGTAAAATAGTACTGCATTCTGGAAAATAGTTTGGCAGCTCCTTTCAAAACTGAAAAAGCACTTAAGAATATAAGCCAGCACTTTTACTTTTGGGCCATTATCCCAGAGATGTGAAGTTATTTTCATGCAGGAACTTGTACACAAATACTCATAGCAGCTTCATACATTATAGCCCCAAACAGAAACAACCTAGATATCCTGCAAAGGTGAATGATTAAACTATGGTACATCCATACCGTCGAATGTTACTCGGCAATAAGTGAATGAACTATTGATACATGAAACAACATGGATGAATCTCAGTGGCATTATGCTGAGTGAAAATGCCAATCCCAAAAGGTTGCATAGTCTATGATTCTATTTATATAACAATCTCAAACTGACAAAATTGTAGAAATGGAAAACAGATTAGGGGTTGTCAGGTATTAGGGATGGTACTAGAGGGTATTGGGTGTGGCCACGAAAGGGGTAGTAGTAGCGCAAGGGAGGTCTTTGTGGTGATGGAATAGTTCTGCACCTTCATTGTGATGGTGGATATACAAATCCACATGACATTGAACTATAGACACAATTATACCAATATTGAATTCCTAGTTTTGATATTGTAGTATAATTACTTTAGATATAACCATTGGGGGAAACTGGATCAAGGGTACACAGAACCTCTGTCTACTATCTTTGCAACTCCCTGTGAATCTATTATTTCAAACTAAAAGGTATTTTTAAAAGAGCACTGTAGTAGTTGTATAGCAGGGTGTGAAAGAGACCAGACAGGATGATGGCAGGAATAGTCTGGAAATTCTTCTCAGGTGAAAGATGATGAGATCTGAACCTCTATATTATTTATTGTGATGAAGCAACGGGGACAGATACAAGGGATTATAAAATAGAAGAATCAGCAGGACCTTGGGATTAACCAGATGTACAGGAAGGAATGAAGGAGAGGAAAGACTCTGGGATGACTTCCAGGTTCCTAACTTGGATAAGTGAGTAGATGCTAGATGTCTTAAGTAAATGAAGCGAAAGCTCAGGAGACTAATATTAGAAGTAGACAGAAGCCATGTTTTCTTTGTCAGTTACACCTTGGTAAGTCTAAATAATGTTGGCTTTTCAAGAATTTTGTAAAATTCTTTAAAGTCTTCTGGGATGTCCTATAGTCTGTTATGAAGCCAGGTATTCACATAATAATTCCTTGGACTTCTTTTCTTGCCTAGCCTGGTATATCTACTTAAGAAAGTTTCAGCATAATTATAACTATGTGACATTGAGCCCTGATTTCTTCATCTGCAAGCACTATGTTTTGCTGTGTTTTGTGATAATACAGTCCTAATACTTCTCTCAGGATTGTTCTGATGAGTAAATAAGATTTACATTTATATACAGGATACTTGACATCTATCAAGCATCTAATAAATGCTTACTATACTCCTGCTGTTACTACTGCTAACAATAGAAATTATAGTGGCAAAAAAAACAAAAAGATGTATTGTGATCGATCCTGTCAGTTGCGGCCAGTGGCAGATATGCACAAATTCTTTAGAGCCTATTTTTACTGAATTTCTCTTTTCCAGTTCCTTCAGTGATCCTCAAAGAGTGGTCTGCCTATAAAGGGAAGTCACCTCAAACCCCTGAGCTGGTATCTGCACTGACATTTCGAGAATGGACTTGCCCAAACCTCAAGAAACTCTGGCTAGGCAAAGCAGTTGAGGACAAGAACAGAAGGATGCGAGCTTTCCTGGCCTGTATGAAGTCAGACACACCTAGTATGCTCAATCCAGCTAATGTCCCTACCCATTTGCTGCTCATGTGCTGTATACTCCGGTAAGCCATTTCGCAGGGAAGTGACTGGTTTGTTTCTCTCTCTCTTTTTTTTTGATGTTTACTTTAACCAAATGTTTTTCTGGTGGTTTGGGGTGGGAAGGTTTTTGTTTTATGTTTAGCTTAGACTTCAGAAATACTTAAATTGATTGCCATGATACTCTCCTCAGTTCATGATCCTCTGTCATCATCAGTCCATATATGACCCTTCTTTATATTTGATTTTTTTCCCCTTTAGTCTTTATTCCTGATCCAGTTTCTTCCTTCTCTACCCATAAGTAGCCACTCTTGGTTACTTTATGTGTTCTTCTAAGCCATCTTCCATGCATTTATTTAGATATATGTATATCCATGTACAATCTATAGTGTTTGTGTAGATTTTTTTCCTTTTTTAACATGAAAGGTACTGTGTTGTACATCTCATTCTATTTCTGTTTTCACTCAGTATTATTTTTGAGATCTATCTGTACTCATGTGGTTCATTCCTCATTACTGCTGGATTATATTTCATCAAATACTAATATCACCATACTTTGTTTATTGATTGATAGATAGTTGTTTCCAGTCCCTAAGTATTACAAACGGTGCTGCAGGGAATATCTTCATAGATCTCTCTTTTCTTTGTGTTCCTGTGTCAGTTTATCTGAAGTGTATGATCAGGAGTAGAATTGCTGGATCTTATAAAAGATGCACATAGGTTTTTCACCAAATGTTGCCAGATTTCTCTAGATTATATCTATACTAATTTTTAGTCCTAAGAACAAATGCATAAGGATTTCTATTTCTTCATATTATTGTCACTACTGATACCATATAACTTCTTCATTTTTGCCAATCTAGTGGGCTTTAAGTAGTATCTTCTATTTTAATTTGCATTTGACTACAGATGAGATTGAATTTTTATTTTATACATATTAGTATACATATTAGACATTTGTTTTCTTATTCTCTCAAGTGCCTATCTTGCCAATTTTCTTTTAAGTTATTGTTTTTTATTTTTGGTGATTACAGAAGTTTCTAGTCAGATACGTGTGTGCATACAAATACATACACAGCAATTTTTTTTATTTGTGTGTGTGTGTGTATCAAATATCTTTTCCACCTGTTACAATTTTTTAAACTTTATGTGCAGTATCTTTGTTGAACAAGTCTTTCATTTTACTGACCTTTTATTATAAATTCATACACACAGAAAAGTTGGAAGAAAGCATGGTAAATAACCATATGACCACTACTTAGATTCTATAATTAATATATTACTATACTTAATCTCATATAACTACCCATATATCCATCTCTAGCCATCCATTTATACATTCCTATTATGGATAACTGTATACTTCACCCTTAACCAAGTTTAATTTTAGTTTTGCCAAACCCATCACATTTTGCCTTTGTGGTGTGTGCTTTGGGGATCTTATTTAATAAATTCGTCCCTACCCCTGGGTCATAAAGATATTTTTCTACACTTTTGTATAGTTTCATAATGTTACCTTCCATGTCAGGTCTTTACTGTAGTGTGTATTTTTATTCTGTATATGCTTGGAAAGTATCTAATTTTATTTTCTCTTCATAATAAGCCAGTCTTCCCAGCTCCACTTTATTAAATGATCTCTTGTTTCCTCAGTGATTTGTATTACCACCTTTCCTGTGTACCAAGTTCATATACATACATGAGTCCATTTCTGGATTTTATTTGTTCCACTGCTTATTTGATCCTTTGCCAGGATCATATTGTTTCAATTATTAAGAGTTGTAATTTGCCTTAATAACAGGTAAGGTAAATCTCTGCTGTTTGCTTTTCTTGTTTCAGACTTATACTAGCTATTCCTGAACCACATGAACTTTTATTCTTCCATATATAATTTAGAATTAGTCCAGTTTCCACAAAATTTTGTTGAATTTGTTTTTATAATGAATTGAAGTTATAATTTGGAGAAGTTAATTTAACTTTATCATGTTAAGTCTTCCTTTTCAAAGGTAATAATTTACCTCTCCCTTTATTCAGCTTTCTTTCCTTTATGCATTAATTTTTTTTCATATGTCTTCTGCATTTTAAATTAATTCCTAGGTACTTGATTTATATTGTTGTGATTATGGGTGATATTCTATTTTCTGTTACACTGTCTCATTGTTTATTTGCTGATGTAGAGGAAGTAGGTTTTTGTGCAAAGTGTAAGTTAGTCCCTACAAGTAACCAGAGGGTTATAGATCATTGAGCTTTATAACTGAGCAGACCTTAGTTTGAATTCTGGCTCTGGCACTTTTTGGTTTAGATAAGTCACTTTAACCTTTTAGGGGATCCATTTCCTCACTATAAATGTGTATAATAATTCCTTTGCTCAGAACTGTTTGAGTACTGAGATAATTCATGCAGGGGCCTCATCACATGATAGATTTTTAGTATATGTTAATTTTCTGGCTGCTTTTACATTAAGACTAGTGACTTAAGAAGTCTTCTCAATAATAATAATGGAAGGATTCATTCCTCTTACCTCCTAACATGTTCCTGGGACCCAGCCCTGCATTATCCCATATTGGCTTTGAAATTGTATGTTTTATTTATCTTTTCTCTCGAAAGTATAGTAATAGCTCATGTTCCCATTTGTTTGATTCTCTGGGTTTTTTTACACATTGAAGAACGTGAAAAGAAGTACTAATGGCTTATGAATAGCTATAATGGCTATCACAAAGACTGTTCTAGTAGTCTGATAGTTTCTATATGCTTCTCCTGAAGAGAACTCCTTAGCCTCCCACTGAACCTGTTTATTCTTAAATCAGACACATTTCTGATAATTTGGTCATCGGATTTCCTGTTGTACAGAAGATCAGGAGCAGCAAATTGTAAAGGAAGTGAGAAAGGGAGTAGGAGCTATTCTTAGAACTAACCCCAGTGACATCAATTATAAATTATAGTCTACTGCCTAAAAGCAATGAAAATGGTGGTAAAGATTGCTTTTAGAAGACCTAAGAATCCAAAAAGAGGCATCATCTAGAATCATTTCATGTAGGGGGAAATGGCTCCGTATAAGTTAGTAACCCATATAAGATCATTATTAAAGTACAAGGCAATAATCAATGTTCATAAAATCATGAAGAACAGGTTCTGTAATACTACATGTTACAGACCTGGCAGTGTGCTAAGTCAGCCTTTTGAGTATGATTCTGCTAATCCTCATGATAACACTAAAAAGTAAATAAGCTCAAAGAGAAGTGACTTGCAAAGATTGCAAAGCTAGTAAGGGGTAGTACAAGAGTTGGACCCCAAGTCTCTCCAGTTCCCACTTCCTATGTTTTTTAAAAGACAAAATGATTTAAAAAAATGTTGTTTTAAAAATTAACATAAAATCTGGTTAGAAATTTAAAATTCAACTTGAAAATGAAGATTAACTTACCCTAAATACTTCATTGCCCAGCAATATCAGGTAAAGACTAGGTGGGAACATTGAACCATGGCATAATTGAGTACTAGGAGTCCAAACTCCTAAATTTCTCCTACTAACTATAGGTACAAAATACCTCTCATGAAAATAATGTAATATTAGGGAAGTACTAAAACTTACATTTGTGAAGCTCTTGGACAGTTGGCCTAGAGGAATGAGAGTCTACTAGGAAAGGCTGATTGATAACAGTTTGAGGAATGCAGAACTTTTATAATGGTCTCCGCTGAGGAGGAAATGATAATGAGGAACACTGTCAGGCTTCTAGGAATGAGATGCAGCCCAGGTGAATGTGGAAAGGCATGTACCAAGGCCCTGTCATTTCTAACAAAGGTTTGTTTAAACATGAATTTTCCTGAAATATAACATGAAAGTGCACAAGGTTTGTTCCTCTACATTCATGGGTGAAATCGAAGAATTTCTTCTGAGAATTCTATTAAGAAGCTGTGGATTCATTCTTAGCTGTAATAGAGCATGTGAGTTAATATGTGCCATTCTAATACATAAAAACTAAAGATATATAAGAACTAGTTTCTGTTCACTAGACAGAATAATTCCAGAGTTCATTGGGAAGAGCAAATAGCTTGGAATTTTTTTAAAAGAACAATAAAAGAAGACTTGGCTCAAACAAACAAAATACCGAAATGTATTATAAACTTACACTAAAGTGATGTGAAACTGGCACACAAATTAACAGGTCATTATTTTAGAGCAGATAATACTGAGTAAGACCCTAGACACATAATGACAATGTATGCTAAAGGAAACTTCACAAATCGGTGAGGATTAGATGAATTTTTAAATAATTATTGAAAAAATTGAATTGTTCTTTGGGGAGAAAACATCAAGCTAGAGCTTTGCTTCACATGTATTCCGGATGGATTTATTATAGAGATATGTGTAAAGAAAAAAAAGATAAAAGGTAGAATAAAAACTAAGTAATTATTTAGCAGATCATGAGCTAAGTAAAGAATTTTTTTAATGAACAAATAAAGAAGGAAAGAAAAAAAAGAAGTCCCAAGTTCAGGATGTTGTCAAAAACAATAGCAAAACATCAGGGAAGGTAAACACCTTAATTGCATATGACTCAATACACCATGCCAAAAATTTAACTGGGAGATCTGAGCAATAAAACATCCATGAAAGGCTTTGAAAAGCTCCCATATATTGATGGGGATCTGGAATTTTGCATACATGCACAGCAGGGCTGCATATACACTTGGGAGAGAGCAGAGAGAGCCCCAAGTAAATATTCCTACCTGGATGAACACGAAACCTGCACAAGGTAAAAATAAAAGCCATACTTATAAACTGCCTGAATTTTTAATGTATGTGCCGATCTTGGTATGTAGATCCCCTTGGCAAAAATGTAAGGTTTGTTGGCTCAGGATGTTTCCACACAGCCTTTAATCACTGGCTGGCTAATAAGCTATGTTGATCCAAGGGAGACTTCTGGGAAGCTAGGCTTAAAAATGAAAAGAATTAAAAATAAAAATAAAAATCTGAGGAAGGACATCAGGCCACACACTGCAGGAGAGACAGATTTTTCATAATTAGTCCATACAGTCAATAAACAAATAAGCAAAGAAACAAAGAAGTAGCATCACCAGTGTTTTGGGAGGGAGTCAAAAGTTCAGAGGTGCTACTATCATTATCGAAACTGTCCAATGTCCAACAAGAAATTAGAAGACTTACAAAGAAATAGTATACAGCTCATATACAGGGCAAAAAGCTGTCATCAGAAAGTTTCTGTGAGGTATTATAGATGTAGGACATAGTAAATAGAGACTTTTAATCAGCTGCTATAAGAAACTGTATTTGAAGAATTAAAGTATGATAACAGTGATCAATCCAAAAGAGAGTAACAAGAGAAATTACAAAAAGAAACCAAATAGATATTCAGGAGTTTATATGTACAATAATTGAAACATTCACTTGAGGGTTCAACAGCAGATTTTAACTGAGAGAAGAAAAAAAATCAGTGAGCTTGAAGATAGATCAATAAAGATCATCTAATCTGAACAACAGCATATGAAAAGAAAGAAAGAAATGAAAAGAGCCTGTAGGACAACATGAAGCATGCCAACATATGCATAAATGGTGACTAAGAAGAAAGCAGGGTGGTTAGGAAAAAATTATAATGAAATAAGAATAGAAAACTTCCCAAGTTTAATGAAAAACATAAATATACACATCCAAAATAAAAACTCCAGGTAGTATAAACTCAAAGATCTACACTTAGATAGTTAAAAGACAAAGACAATCTTGGACATCTTGAAAGAAGCAAGAGGAAAACAACTTATTACATACAAGGGAACCAGAAGATTAACAGTAGTCAAAAGGTTGAAGCTTTCCATTTCCATCAATAGATGAACCAATAACAAAAGGTGGTATATACATACAATGGGAAGGAAATTCTGACACATTGCTCCACCATGGCTGAATCTTGAAGACATTACTAAGTGAAGTAAGATTGACACAAAAGGACAAACATTGTACGATTCCACTTATGTGGGGTACCTAGAGTAGTCAACTTCAGAGACAGAAAGTAAAATTGTGCTCTCCAGGGGCTAATGGGAGAATGGAATGGGGAGTTAGTGCTTAATAAGTACAAGTTTCAAGGTGGGAAAAAGAAAAAATTCTGGATATAAGTGGTGGTGGTGTACTATAAAGTGAATGTGATGATGCCACTAAACTGTACACTTAAAAACTATTAAAGCAATAAATTCTTATATATATTTTATTGTAAGAAAAAAAGAGAAAGACAGGGGTGAGACTTCCAGAAGGACAGAATAAGGAGGTGGCCGAACCCTCTCCCAAATGGAATTACAACTTTAATGGTGAAAATTATTATTTTTTAATCATCTAACGATCAGGCATATATAGCCAAGATGATGGGGACTCCTCTCAGCTCCCATTCTTCAGTTATAGTTTCACCCTGGAAGGGGAATACTGCCATTTCTCATCAATGCCAGCCCTGTAACTAGGTAGACATGATAAAGAGGATCACCCACCCAGCCTTTACTTAGGGCATAAGCTCTAATCCTGGGGCAGCATATCAAGAATACTTGGGGACTCACTTATCCCTATCCCAGTTCAGGCATACGAAGAAATTTCCACTCTGGGACAGTGAAGCCAACAAGAATAGGAGTTGCCAACTAGCCTCTGCCATCTCCAATGGCCACATGTAGAGCAGGACTATCGTTTGTGGCTCTGGAAAGAGCAACCCCCACTTTTGGTGCAATGACAGAGTTCTCAAGCAAAAAGCAGGCCATGAGAATGAGGAGCTCCACAATGTCATAAAGACACTTCTTTATTATTCATTTTAGGAGACTTCAACACACCAGTCACTCCAAAGGACACATCAAACAGACAGAAAATAAGTAAGGACACAGAGGCACTGAACAACACACTAGAACTGATGGACCTAATAGATATTTACAGAACTATACACCCAAAAGCAGCAGGACACACATTCTTCTCAAGTGCACATGGAACATTTTCCAGAATAGACCACATACTAGGCCACAAAAAGAACCTCAGTAAATTCCAAAAGATTGAAATTCTACCAACCAACTTCTCAGACCACAAAGGCATAAAACTAGAAATAAACTGTACAAAGAAAGCAAAAAGGATCACAAACACATAGAGGCTTAGCAACATACTGTTAAATAATCAATGGATCAATGACCAAATTAAAACAGATCACGCAATATATGGAATCAAATGACAACAACAGCACAAAGCCCCAACTTCTGTGGGACGCAGCGAAAGCAATCTTAAGAGGAAAGTATATAGCAATCCAGGCATATTTAAAGAAGGAAGAACAATTCCAGATGAATAGTTACGGACACAATTATGGAAACTGGAGAAAGAAGAACAAATGAGGCCTAAAGTCAGCAGAAGGAGGGACATAATAAAGATCAGAGAAAAAATAAATAAAATAGAGAAGAATAAAGCAATTAGAAAAAATCAATGAAACCAAGTGCTGGTTCTTTGAGAAAATAAGCAAAATAATAAGCCTCTAGCCAGACTTATTAAGAGAAAAAGAGAATCTATATACATCAACAGATCAGAAATAAGAAAGGAAAAATGACGACGGACCCCACAGAAATACAAAGACTTATTAGAGAATGCTATGAAAATCTATATGCTATCAAGTTGGAAAACCTACAAGAAATGGACAACTTCCTAGAAAAATACAACCTTCCAAGACTGACCCAGAAAGAAACAGAAAATCTAAACAGACCAATTACCAGCAAACAAATTGAATCGGTAATTGAAAAACTACCCAAGAACAAAACCCCTGGGCCAGATGGAGTCATGCTGAATTTTATCAAGACATATAGAGAAGACATAATACCCATTCTCCTTAAAGTATTTCAAAAAAAAGAAGCGGGAAAATACTTCCAAACTCATTCTATGAAGCCAGCATCACTCTAATACCAAAACCAGGCAAAGACCACACCAAAAAAGAAAATTACAGACCAATATCCCTGATGACATAGATGCAAAAATACTCAACAAAATATTAGCAAACCGAATTCAAAAATACATCAAGAGGATCATACATCATGATCAAGTGGGATCCATCTCGGGGATGCAAGAATGGTAGAATTGAAAATCCATCAACATCATCCTCCACATCAACAAAAAGTACAAAAACCACATGATCATCTCCAGAGATACCAAAAAATCATTCAACAAAATTCAACATCCATTCATGATAAAAACTCTCAACAAAATGAGTATGGAGGGCAAGTACCTCTACATAATAAAGGCCATATATGATAAACCCACAGCCAACATCATAATAAACAGTGAGAAGCTGAAAGCTTTTCACCCAAGGTCATTAACAAGACAGGGGTGCCCACTCTCCCTACTGTTACTCAACATCGTACTGGAGGTCCTACCCACAGAAATCAGACAAAACAAAGAAATACATGGCATCCAGATTGGTAAGGAAGAAGTCAAACGGTCACTATTTGCAGTTAACATGATACTGTGCATAAAAAACTCTAAAGACTCCACTCCAGAACTACTAGATCTAATATCTGAATTCAGCAAAGTTGCAGGATACAAAATTAATACACATTAATCTATTGCTTTCCTATACACTAATGATGAACTAACAGAAAGAAAAATCAGGAGAACAATTCCATTCACAATTGCATCAAAAAGAATAAAATACCTAGGAATAGACCTAACCAAGAAAGTGAAAGACCTATACCCTGAAAACTACAAGATACTCTTAAGAGAAATTAAAGACAACACTACCAAATGGAAATTCATCCCATGCTCTTGGCTAGGAAGAATTAATATTGTCAACATGGCCATCCTGCCTAAAGCAATCTACAGATTCAGTGCAATCCCTATCAAAATACCAACAGCATTCTTCAAGGAACTGGAACAAATAGTTTTAAAATTCATATGGGATCACAAAAGATCCCGAATAGCCAAAGCAATCCTGAGAAGGAAGAATAAAGCATGGGATATCTTGCTTCCCAATCTCAAGCTCTACTACAAAGCTACGGTAATCGAGAAAATTTGGTACTGGCACAAGATCAGAGCCGCAGACCAGTGGAACAGAATAAGAGAGTCCAGATATTAACCCAAACATATTGTCAATATATGATAAAGGGGCCATGGACATACAATGGGGAAATGACAGCCTCTTCAAAAGCTGGTGGTGGCAAAAGTGGACCGCTACATGTAAGAGAATGAAACTGGATCATTGTCTAACCCCATACACAAAATAAAACTCAAAATGGATTCAAGACCTGAATGTAAGTTGTGAAACCATAAAACTCTTAGGAAAAAACATAGGCATAAATCTCTTGAATATAAACATGAGGAACTATTTCCTGAACACATCTCCTCAGGCAAGGAAAAGAAAAGCAAAAATGAACAAGTAGGACTATATCAAGCTGAGAATTTTTTGTATGGCAAAGAACACCATCAACATAACAAAAAGTCATCCTACAGTATAGGAGAATATATTTGTAAATGATGTATCCGACTAGTATTTAACATCCAAAATATATAAATATCTCATGCACCTCAATAAAGAAGAAGCAAATAACCCACTTAAAAAATGGGCAGAGAATCTGAACAGGCACTTCCCCAAAAAAGAAATTCAAATGGTCAACAGGCACATGAAAATTTGCTCCACATTGCTGATTATCAGGGAAATGCAAATTATAACCGCAATGAGATATCACCTCACACCAGTTAGGATGGCCAACATCAAAAAGACAAGGGACAACAAATGCTGGCAAGGATGCGGAGAAAGCAAATCCTCTTACGCTGCTGGTGGGAATGTATACTAGTTCAACCATTGTGTAAAGCAATATGGAAGTTCCTCAGAAAACTAAAATAGAAATACCATTTGACCCACGAATTCCATTCCTAGGAATGTACCCAAAGAAAGCACGGTCTCAGATTCAAAACGACATGCACCTCTATGGTTATTGCAGCATTATTTACAATAGCCAAGATATGGAAGCAACCTAAGTGTCCATCACTAGATGAATAGATTAAAACGATGTGGTACATATACCCAGTGGAATACTATTCAACCATAAGAAATAAACAAATCCAGGTGGGAAAGGAGGGAGAAGGGGATTGAGGGGTATTATGTTTAGTTCACATGGTGTGGGGGGGATCATGGGGATGACAGTGTTGTACAGAGAAGACAAGTAGTGACTCTGTTGCATCTTACTACACTGATGGGCTGTGACTACAATGGGTATGGGGAGAACTTGATAAAATGGGTGAATGTAGTAACCACATTGTTTTTCTTTTGAAACCTTCTTAAGAGGGTATATCAATGATACCTTAATAAAAATAATAAGTAAAAAAAATAGTAGTTGCCAGGGTTGGTAGGAGGGTTGAATGGGGAGTTATTCTCTAATGTAAAACTGAAAATCTAAACTTTAGAGCTGAAAAGTATTATGGGGATGGATAATGATAATGGTTGCACAACCATGTAAATATATTTAATACTTTTGAACTGTACACTTACAGATGATTAAGATGGTAAATTTTATGTGTATTTTGACACATTTTAAGTGTCAAAAATACAATGAGAACCAATAAATGAGTTTAGCAGTCACAAGATATAACATCAGTATGCAAATATCAGTTGTATTTTAAGACACTATGAAACAGTCTTCCAAAAGAAAAGAATTCATTTTATAAAAAGGAATGAAATACTTAGGTATAAAGTTAACAAAAAGTATGAGAGCTTTATATTAAAAACTACAGTTAAAGATTTAAGTAAATAGAAAAGGCATCCCTTATTAATGTATAAGAAGGTCTAAGATTAAGGTGGCAATATTCCCAAAATTGATCTATATAGGCAATATAATCCAAAGTCCCAGATGGATTTGTAGATTTTAGTAAGCTGACAAATGTGTAAGTGCAAGTGACTCAGGGTAACCAAAACAATCTTGAAAGAAAGGACAAAGATTTTACAGTTCCTGATTTCACAGTTTACTTCAAAGTTACAGTAATAAAGACAGTGGCACACTCCCATAAAGGTAGACATAAATCAGTGGAATATAGTTGAATGTTCAGAAATACACCCTTTGTGGTTGATTCATTTTTGACAATAATACTAATTGAATGGAGAAAGATAGGCTTTTCAACAAATACTCCTGTAGTAACTGCATATCGACATGCAAAAGAACATAGTTGGGCCTTTCCTATATCATACACAAAAATTAACTCAAAATGTATTATAGACCTAAATGTAAGAACTCAAATTATAAAACTCTTAGAAGACAGCAGGTAAAATCTTCATGACCTCAGGTTAGACAATGGTTTCTTAGATAATGATGCCAAAAGCACAAGTGACAAAAAGAGAAATAGATTAACTGGACTGCACCAAAACTTAATGCTTGTGTGCTGAAGACAATGCTGTGAAGAAAGTGTAAACAACCCAGAAAATGAGAGAAGATATTTGCAAATCATCTTATTTCTTAAGGTTCTAGTATCCAGAATATATAAAGAATTCTTAGAACTGAACAGTAAAAGAAAAATCATTAAATTTTTAAATGGTCAAAATATTTTAATAGACATTTTTCCAATTATTTCCAGAAGATATGCAAATGGCCAATACGCACATGAAAAGATGCTCAACATCACTAATCATTAGGAGATTGTATTTCAAAACTTAAGTGAGATAACAGTTAACCCCTGTTAGGGTGGCTGTAATCTAAAATGTTTGATTAAAGTAATCAGAACATTATAAACCAATACTGACAATGTAGAGAAATTGGAGCACTGTTGGTAAGAACATAAAATGAAGACATTACATACAAAAACATGGTCATAAATATTCACATAGCATATTTTTAACTGTCAAAGAGCAGTAAAAACTCAAATGCTTATCAGTGGGTTAACAAAGTGTATATTCATATCATAGAATATTATTCAGCTATAAAAATGGGTTAACTACTAATACATGTTGTAACATGGATGAACACTGAAAAATATTAAACTAACTGGAAGACACCAATCACCAAAAGACTTGTATAGTTCTGTTTATATGAAATATGTATAACAGGCAAATCCATAGATCTGTGGTTTCCAGTGGCGTGAGGGAGGGACAAATAGAGTGGTCACTAATGGATATGAGGTTTCTTTTGGGGGTGATTTAAATGTACTAGAATTAAATAGTGGTGATAGCTATACAACCCTATGAATGCACTAAAAATTCCTGAATTGTACACTTTTAATACATCAGTCATATGGTATGTTAAATTTTTGTTGATAAAGTTTTAAAATAGAAAGTGACATAGATTCCCAGATAACCAACGATTAAGAGAATTTATTGCTACTAACTTGCCTTTCAAATCATGTCCTTCATACTCAATGGAAATGACACCAAATCAATAAAGGTTGTTACACAGGTAAATATAAAAAATGGTATAAATACATTTTTTCTTGTTTATTCACTTAACTGATTTAAAAGACAACTCATAAATCAATAATTATGAAATTTTATGTTGGTTTTAGAACACAGGCACAATATATGTGACAATAATAGCAAAATGGAGGGAGGAAAGCAGAATTATATTGGAGCAAAGTTTCTACATAGTACTGGAATTCTCTAATATTAGTTTGAAGTAGTGTATAATTAAGATATATATTGCAATCCATAGAGCAACCACTATGAAAATAACTAAATACAGTAATAAAACAAAATTATTAATATGCCACACTAGAGAATATTTAACGTAATAGAAGACAATAAGAGAGGAACAAACAAAAAAGTGAAAGTGTGGAACCTGTAAGTGTAAACATACCAATAACTATATCAAATATGAATGAATTATACTACTAGGAATAAATTTAAGCATTGAGGTGGAAGACCTGTACTCTGAAAGCTGTAAGACATTTATGAAAGAAATTGGAGAGAACACAAATAAATGGAAAAATAGGCCATCCTTATGTACTGGAAGAATTATTATTGTTAAAATGCCCATACTATCCAAAGCAATCTACAGATTTAATGCAGTCTCTATCAAAATAACCAGTGGCATTTTTCAGTGAACTAGAACAAATAAATCTAAAATTTCTATGGATCACAAAAGAACCCAAAATAGCCCAAGAAATCTTGAGAAAGGAGTAAAAAGCTGGAGATATCACCCTCCCTGATTTCAAACTATATTGCAGAACTAGGGAAATCAAAATAGTATGGCACTGGTGCAAAATTAGACAAAGATCAATGAAACAGAATAGAAAGCCCAGTAATGAACCCATGCTTATATGGTCAATTAATTTGTGAGTGAGGCACGAATATACAATGGGGAAAAGACAGTATCTTCAATAAATGATTCTAGAAAAACTGTACAGCTTACATGCATAAGAATGTAACTGAACCACTGCCTTACGCTATACACAGAAATAAACTCGAAATGGCTTAAAGACCAAACGTAAGACCTGAAACCATAAGACTTCTTATAGAAAACAGTGAACCCCTTAACATTGACTTTAGCAATGTTTTTCTGGATATGTCTCTTCAGGTAAGGAAAACAAAAGCAGAAATAAACAAGTGGGATCAAATCAACCTAAAAAGCTCTGCACAGCAAAGGACACCATCAATAAAAAAAGGCAACCTACTGAATGGGAGGATATATTCACAAATGATATACCTGATAAGGGGTTAATATCAAAAATATAAAATGAACTCATGCAACTCAACACCAAGAGAACAAATAATTTGATTAAAAATGGCAGAAGACTTGAATAGATGTTTTTCTAAAAAAGATACACAGATGGCCAAAAGACACGTGAAAAGATGTTCAACATCACTAACCAAGGAAATGCAAATTAAACCACAATAAGATCATCATCTCACACCAGTTACAAATGCTTGTATCAAAAAGGCAAGAAATAACAAGCATTAGCAAGGATGTGAAGAAAAGGGAACCCTCCTACATTGTTGTGAATGTAAAATGGTGCAGCCAGTATGGAAAACAATATAGATGTTTCTTAAAATACTAGAAACAGGAATACCATACAATCCAGTAATTTCACTGCTGAGTATTTATCCAAGACAAATAAAAACACTACTTCAAAAAAATATATGCACCCCTTTGTTCATTGCACCATTATTTACAATGGCGAAGATATAGAAGTAACTTGTGTCCATCAGTAGATGAATGGGGATACCTGTGATGTATGTATGCACACACACACACATAAGTACATACATATTGTGGAATATTACATAAAAGGAAAGAAACCTTGCAATTCAGGACAGTATGGGTAGATTTAGAGTTTATTGTGCTAAGCTAAGTGGAATAAGTCAGAGAAAGGCAAGTACCATATATGATTCCGCTTTGTGGAATCTAACAAATAAAATGTGAACAAACAAACAAAATAAACTCATATGTAGGAAGAATAAACTGGTGATTGCCATAAGGGAGGGGCATAAGGGGATGGGTGAAATAGGTGGTTATTGAGAGGAACCAGAAAACCTAAATGGATTGAATACTCCATTCAAAAGGGCAGAGATTGTGAGATTGGATAAAAAACATGAAGTATGAGCAAGAGATGTACTTTCTTTTTTTTCCTTCCCCCTTACTCCCTTCCCTAGTGGCAACAACTTGTTTGTTCTCTGGTTTATGAATCTATTTCTGTTTTGTTCATTCGTTAGATTCAAAGACACAAATAGGTTGAGAGGAAAAGAATAGAAAAAAATATGCCATGTAAATAGTAATCTTATAAGATTTGTAGTGGCTATATTAATACCAGACAAAATAGACTTTAAGACATGTAATTTTACTATAGACAAATAAGATATTTTGTAGTGATGAATGGGCCAATTAATCAGGAATATAAAAACAATTATATATACACCTAATGACAATGCCCTAAAATACATGAAGCAGACAGAAACTGATAGCATTTAAGAATGATATAGGCACTTATAATAGTTGAAGATTTTAATACCCTACTCTCAGTAATAGCTAGAATAACTAAACAGAAAGTCAGCAAAAATGTGAAAAACTCAAGCAACATTGTCAACCAACTTGGCTTGATCTGATAAAAATGATTCATAGAGACTCTACACTATACTCAAAAATTGCTCAAGGTGGATCATAGACCAAAATTTAATCATTAAGACTACAAAACTTACAGGAGAAATTTTCAAATTTTACCTAGGAAAATATTTAGATACAACAGCCAAAACACAATCCAAGGGAAAAAGAGATTGGATTTCATCAAAATACAAAACTTCTGCACTTCAGAAGCCACCATTAAGAAACTGAAAAGACAAGCTACAGACTGACGGAAATGTTTACAAATCATATACCTGATAAAGGACTTGTATCCAGAATATATAAAGAACTCCTAAAACTTCTAAGAGAACAACCCAATTTAAAAATTGGTAAAAGATGTGAGTAGACATTCCACCAAAGAAAATATAAGATTGGAACATTAAGCACTTGAAAAGATTCTCAGTTTCAGTAATCACTGGAGAAACGCAAATTTAAACCACAATGAAAAACCAGTTCACTCAGCTACAATAATTAAAGTAAAGACAATGACAAATGTAGGCCAGACTGGAGAACCAAATGCCCTCACACATAAGCTGGTGGATATTTACAGTGGTGCAGAGATTAGTTTGGCATTCTCTTAAAAGGATAGACATAAATGAACCATGTGACTCATTTGAATCCTAGGTGTCTACCTAAGAGCACTGAGAAGATATGCCCACCCAAAGACTTGCACATGAATATTCATAAAACAATATTCATAATAGTCAAAAAATGTTATAACTCAAATATCCATCAAATGGTAGGTTGAGAAACATGTGGTTTGTCCATCAATGAAATACTACTCAGCAAGAAAATCAGATAAACTGATACATGCCAGCAGAATGTGAATTGACCTCAAAATCATGCTAAATGATGATAAAAGAAATCAAAGAAGGAAAGCTTGTGGACTAGAAGACTTACCGTAATGCTGTCACTTCCCCTCAAATTCATCTATAGGTTTAATGCTGGGTTTTTTGTGGACATAGATGAACTTATTCTAAAACTGTATAGAAAGGTACAGGCTTTACAATAGCTAAAACAATCTTGGAAAAGAAGAAAAAGGTGTAGGAATCACTTTACCCAATATTGAAGGTTAATAGTAACTAAAGTAATCAGGACCATGCACATATTTGCTAAGGGATAAACACATAGGTCAATGGAACAAAATAAAGAAACCATAAATAGAACCACACAGATAGCCTCAACTGATTTGTGACAGGTGCAGAAACAATTCAGTGGAGAAAGGATAGTCTTCAACAAATGATCCTGGAGCAGTTGGACCCTCCATAAGCCAAAAAAAAAATAAACCAAAATAAACATTTTGACCTAAACCTCACACCTTATACAAAAATTAACTCAAGATGGATCGTATTCTAAAATATAAAGAAAATTATACACATTATAGAAAAAATAGGAGAAAATCTTTAGATCTAGGCTTAGGCAAAAAGTTCTTAGACTTCTCACCAAAGGTTTGATCATAAAAGGAAACATTGATAAGTTGGACCTCATCAGAATTAAAACTTTCTGATTGAAAGCCCATGTAAAGAAGATGAAGCCAACCGGTCATTCACTAGAGAGGATATACAGTGGCAAATAAACACATGACTAGGTGTTCAGTCATTAGCCATTAGGTAAGTACAAATTAAAACCAAAGTGAGATATCATTACCTATGTATCAGAATGTCTAATATAAAAAATAGTGATAATACTGCATGCTGAGGAGGATGTAGAGAAACTGGATCATTCATACATTGGTTTTGGAGTTGTGAAATGGTACAGACACTTTGGAAAACAATTTGGCAGTTTTTTAAAGTGCTACTATGCAACTCAGCAACTATACTCTTGGGCATTTATCCTAGAGATATGAAAACTTATGTCCCCACAGAATCCTATACACTAATGTTTATAGCATCTTTATTTTTTTTAATTAAGGTATCATTGATATACAGTCTTACGAAGGTTTCACATGAGCAGTATTGTAGTTTCAACATTCACCCATATTATCAAGTTGCCCCCCACACCCCATTGTAATCACTGTCCATAAGCATAGTAGAATGCTACAGAGTCATTACTTGTCTTCTCCAGGCTGTACTGCCTTCCCTATGACCTACCTGTATTGTGTGTGTTAATCATAATGCCTCATAATCCCCTTCTCCCTCCCTCCCCACCCACCCTTCCCACCCCCTTCCCTTTAGTAATCACTAGTCCCTTGGAGTCTGTGAGTCTTCTGCTGTTTTGTTCCTTCAGTTTTACTTTGTTGTTATACTCCACAAATGAGTGAAATCATCTGGCACTTGTCTTTCTCTGCCTGGCTTATTTCACTGAGCATAATACCCTCTAGCTCCATCCATGTTGTTGCAAATGGTAGGATTTGTTTTCTTTTTATGGCTGAATAATATTCCATTGTATATATGTACCACATCCTTCTCTATTCTGAAGGACATTTCGGTTGCTTCCATATCTTGCCTATTGTAAATAGTGCTGTGATAAACATAAGGGTACATATGTCTTTTTGAATCTGGGATCTTGTTTTCTTCAGGTAAATTCCTAGGATTGGAATGCCTGGGTCAAATGGTACTTCTATTTTTAGTTTTTTGAGGAACCTCCATATTGCTTGAACTACTTTATATTCCCAAGGTTGGATGAATCTTTTTCTTTTTGGTATCATTAATCTACAGTTACATGAAGAACATTATGTTTACTAGGCTCCCCCCTTCACCAAGTTCCCCCCACAGACCCTTTCACAGTCACTGTCCATCTGCGTAGTAAGATGCTGTAAAATCACTACTTGTCTTCTCTGTGTTGCACAGCCCTCACCGTGCCCCCAGACACACTATACATGCTAATCATAATGCCCCCTTTCTTTTTCCCCACCCTTGTCCCTCCTTTCCCACCCATCCTCCCTAGTCCCTTTCCCTTTGGTAACTATTAGTCCATTCTTGGGTTCTGTGATTCTGCTGCTGTTTTGTTCCTTCAGTTTTCCTTTGTTCTTATACTCCACATATGAGTGAAATCACTTGATACTTGTCTTTCTCCGCCTGACTTATTTCACTGAGAATAATACCCTCTAGCTCCATCCATGTTGTTGTGAATGGTAGGATCTGTTTTTTTCTTATGGCTGAGTAATATTCCATTGTGTGTATATACCACATCTTCTTTATCCATTCATCTACTGATGGACATTTAGGTTGCTTCCATATCTTGGCTATTGTAAATAGTGCAGTGATAAACATGTGGGTGCATCTGTCTTTTTCATACTGGAGTGCTGCATTCTAAGGGTAAATTCCTAGAAGTGGAATTCTTGGATCAAATGGTATTTCTATTTTGAGCATTCTGAGGAACCTCCATACTGCTTTCCACAATGGTTGAACTAATTTACATTCCCACCAGCAGTGTAGGAGGGTACCCCTTTCTCCACAACCTCGCCAACATTTGTTGTTGTTTGTTTTTTCAATGATGGCAATCCTTACTGGTGTGAGGTGATATCTCATTGTGGTTTTAATTTGCATTTTTCTGATGATTTGCGATGTGAAGCATCTTTTTATGTGCCTGTTGGCCATCTGGATTTCTTCTTTAGAGAACTATCTATTCAGCTCGTATGCCCATTTTTTAATTGGATTATTTGCTTTTTGTTTGTTGAGGCGTGTTAGCTCTTTATATATTTTGGGTGTCAATCCTTTATCGGATCTGTCATTTATGAATATATCCTCTCCTGGTCTCTGGTGCCGTTGGCGCACATGATCTGCTCCTGGTCCCTTCCAGCACCGCCGTCCCCAGCATGCGCTACCACTTTCCCGTTACTAGGCCGGTCTGTCAGGGTCCGTGCCAGTTGGAGGAACAACTGGCCGGCTGCTTAGTGCCGTGTGGGGCTTCAGAGCTGCACTGCCTCCCCAGGATTTAGGGCACCTAAGATTCCCCGGGATTCCTAGCTGCTGGCTAAGTGTGCTAGGACGACTTCATCCAGCTATGGGGTCCCTGTCTCTTTAAGACTTGCAGAAAGCACTCGCTTTTCTTTTGTCTCAGGGGCACTGGTTGCAGGGACCTGCCCACAGGATTTGCTTTTCCATTTCTCTAATATCCAGCACCCCGTGCACCTTGTGTCTGCGCTCTGGGTGCGGATTTCTAGAGCTGGTTGTTTAGTAGTGCTGGGCTTTCACTCCCTCCCCGTTCTGACTCCTTTCTTCCCGCTGGGTTCTGGGGTGAGGGAGCATTCGGGTCCTGCCTGGCCGCAGCTTGTATCTTACCCCCTTCGTGTGATGTTGAGTTCTCACAGATGTACATGTATCCTGGCTGTTGTACTACATCCACTGGAGTCTTTTTTAGAAATAGTTGTGTTTACTGTATTTTCATAAATATATATGTTCTGGGAAGGAGATTTTCTCTGAACTACTCATGCCACCATCTTTCTGTGATGTTTCAGTTGGATGAATCTTAAGGGAATTTTGCTAAGTAGAAAAACCCAATCCCAAAAGATAACACACATGCGATTCCATTATGACATTGTTGAAGTGACAAAATTCTGGAAAAAGAGACCAGATTAGTGATTGCGAGGGGTTAGGAATGTGGACTGAGGGGGAAAGCGGGTGTGGTTATAAAAGGCAGTATGAGCTATCCTTGTGGTGCTGGAACTGTTCCATATCTTGAATGAGTCAGTATCAGTATCCTGGTTATGATGTGGTGTCCTGTGGTGTTGTAAGATGTCACCTTAGGAGAATTGGGCGAAGTTTTCCTGATATCCCTCTTGTTTTATTCCTTACAAGTACACACAAGCCTACAATAATATCAAAATTAAAAGTTTAATTAAAACAAAATCTATGCTAAGGAAAAAAGACACAAAAGACTACATGTTATTCCATTATGAAATGTCCAGAAATGCAAATTTTTATAGATAGTAAGTACATGAGTGGTTGCCTTGGGGTGGGAATGGGGTGTGACTACTCATGGGCCTGAGGAGTCTTTTTGGGGCAATGCAAATCTTCTGCACTCAGTAATGTTGTTAGTTGCACAGCTCGGAAAGTTACTAAGCCATTATTGCACTCTACACGTAGAATGGATTTTATGGTGTATAAATTTTACCTCAATAAACTTTTAAGTGTCTGCATATGTAAAATTTCTGCAAAATAAAAAGTTTATTTTAAAAATTGAATAGTGTTATAGAAAAAGACTTGTGTCATTCCCCTGAACAAAGGAAAGATATAAAAAAGAGAACAGTAATTATGAATGTATCTGTATGTCAAAATACATAAAATGAAAAGACAAATGACAAACTGGGAAGCTATTTGCAAGTTCGGACAGACAGTGTGTCAATACTCTCAGTATATAAAGGCTTTTTAAATACTAGCATCCCAAAGCAAAAATGAGTAAATGATAGTCCCTTTGGATTCATTTGTTTACAGAAAACAAAAGCCACTGTAGCTCTTATTCTAGAGATACAACCGGTAGTCTCACAGTCATCCAAGTGTAAGACAAGCAGTGCCCACAAGGAGTAGTGCTGGAGAGGCAGAAACAGGGACTGCCTGTTCTCTCACAGTCCTGTGAAGCTCTTCTGTTTCATTAGCCTCTGAATCTCACAGCTGTCCTTCAGAATGGCAAGCCACGAATTGATTTTACTTCGATCAGCTGTCTACCCTGTGTCCAAATAACTGTCACTATAATAAAGGTAAGGCTTTGAATTAGCTAGGACAAAATAAGCAAATTAACTGATAATGTCTATGATAGACATAGAGCAGTCACAGAAGTAAATAAATATTTGGAAAAAATGCAACCTCATCACTGGCAACCAAAGAGACAGAAACTTAAGTAGCAAGAAACTTTTTTTGCTTATTAAATAGTTAAAAGTTATTGAAATCATACACACTGGGGGAAGATAGGAGAAACTGGTCTGGTAAACAGTTTTGTAAAATGTATTAAGGACCTTTAAAGTGGATGTAACCTTTGGCATAGTTATTCCACTTCTAGAAATCTATCCTAAGGAAATGAATCTGAGATACAGATGAGCTTTGTGTATGTGAACTTCGTAGTATTACTTACAAGAAAAAGTATGATTAGTATAAGTTTCCGATATTAGAGCAATGTTTAAGTAAATTGATACATTCATATGATGAACATGCAGTCATTAAAAGTCATGTTTTCAAAAAGTATTTAATGAATGACAAATTCTTATAGTATAATGTCGAGTGAAAAAGGCAAGATACAGTATTCTGTATGTATAGAATGAAAGTTAAAGAAAATTGAGACTTGAGATGCTATGAAAGAAGCCCAAATCAGCATTCTTTGCAGTGGTTATATTTGAGTGGTAAGAGTATGTTATTATTTTTAGTTTTCATTTCTTTATACTTTTCTGCCTTCTTTACATTTTTTGAATGAGAATGAACTTGACCTTTTATAATCAGAATAAACCATGTTTTTTAAAATTAAATGAAGTGGAGTAAAAGGAGAGACTACCAAATATTAAAACATTTAAAAAATTTAACTGTGGTAGTGGCATGAGAAGTGACCATAGAATAAGTAAAGTAGATACAAAGCCTTGTATATATGTAAATTTAATATATGATATGGGGTTTCACAAAATATTGAAGGATCACACCATAATTGGCTCACTTATGAATTGTAACTAAGAGTGCTGCTATGCCAGGTACTATGCTAAAAGTTTTTACATGCATTTTCTCCTTTACTTATTACAACCTTTTGAGATGTGGGTAGTAGTAATCCCATTTTAGAGATGAGCAAACTAAAGTCCCAAGGCATTTGCCCAGAGTCACATAGGAAAAAAGTAGTGGAACCTAGATTGAAACCAAGTATGTCAGACTCCAAGTCTTTTTTTTGCTACCACATTCTATGTATATAAAGTTCCTGGCAAAGTATCTATAATACAAGAGGCATTTAATAAGTGTTACTCCTATGAGGAACTCATAGTTTGCTCCATATAATGTATTATATGTTTGTATATTGTATATATAATAATGTAAATAGTATTAATAGTAATAAGATGTTATCTTGTCATTGAGATTCAGGAAATTCCTTAGGAAATTAGTAATGCTATAGCTTTTCCAGAGAAAATCCCCAGTAGAATCGTGTAATTTTTAAAAATAGCACATGATGAGCATCACTAAACATTGGTTGATTTAATAATTATCCAATGTTATGTGGTCTCATTTATGCACCTCTCACTCCTCTGACTCTTTGGACTCTACCCCCTCTGTCTCATAATTCATTTAAGCCTAGTGGAATAACAGCAGCACTGACCAAAAAATGGAGTAGCATTTCCTTTTTAATATCTTGATATAGACTCATTTATTTAATAAATGTTTATTAAGCACCCATTCTACCATGCACCATACTGAGATTAGAGACATGAAAAATTGCAAACTAACATTTAAGTATATACCAAACAAAGAGCCTCAAATCCTTAGGAAAGGTAGTGTTCTGTCCTCTGTGAGGCCTTCTCTGATTCTCTCAGATATATTTAGTCATTCTTTCCTTCAGACACCCAAAACAATCTACTCAACTTATAAAATCACATCCCCTCCATTGTATTGGTCTTTCTGTGAGCCTGCCTGTCTCCCACATGTAACTTCTATAGGAATTCCTTTATGTCAGTTTTTCTTCTCATTGTCTGAGTCTATTGCTATTTTTTCATTTTGTTTTCTTTTGTTTGTACATTATACATATAAGTGAAAATATATGGTATTTGTCTTTCTCCACCTGGCTTATTTCACTTAGTATAATACCATCTAAGTCCATCCGTGTTGTTACAAATGGCAGGATTTATTTCATTTTTATGTCTGAATAATCCATTGTGTATATGTACCACTTCTTCTTTATCCATCCACCTATTGACAGACACTCTGGTTGCTTCCATATCTTGGCTATTGAAAATAATGTGGCAGTAAACATATGGGTTACTTATATCTTTTCAAATCAGAGAGAGTTTTTTTCAGGTAAATTACCTGAAGTGAGGAGTTACTGGGTCATATGGTATTTCTGTTTTTAATTTATTGAGGAACCTCTGTACTGCTTTCCATAGTGGCTGCACCAGTTTACATTCCCACCAACAGTGAAGGAGATTTCCCTTTCCCTGCATCCTCTCCAACACTTGTTATTTCTTGTCTTTTGGATGGTGGCCATTCTAACTGGTATGAGGTGATATCTCATTGTGGTTTTGATTTGCATTTTCCTTGATGATTAGTGATGTGAAGCACCTTTTCGTGTGCCTCTTGGCCATCTATATGTCTTTTTTGAAAAAATGTCTGTTCAAGTCCTCTGCCCATTTTTCAATTGGGTTATTTGTTTTTTTGGTGTTGAGGCATGTAAGCTCTTTATATATTTTGGATGTTAATCCCTTATCAGGTAAATTGTTTACAAATATATTCTCCCATACAGTAGGTTGCATTTTTGTTTTGCTGATGGTGTCCTTTGCTGTACGGAATCTTTTTAGCTTGATGTAGTCCCACTTGTTCACTTTTTGCTTTTCTTTTCCTTGCCCCGGGAAATGTCCAGAAAAAAAGTTACACATGCTTATGTTCAAGAGATTTTTGCCTGTTTTCTTCTAAGAATTTTATGGTTTCAATTCTTAAATTTAGGTCTTTAATCCATTTTGAGTTTACTTTGTGTATGATGTTAAACAGTAATTGACTTTCATTCTCTTGCATATAGCTATCCAGTTTTCCCAGCACCATTTATTAGAGCCTGTCTTTCCCCACTGTATATTCATGGCTCCTTCATCATATATTAATTAACCATATATGCATGGGTTTGTATCTGGGCTCTCTATTCGGTTCCATTGATCTATGGCTCTGTTCTTGTATCAGTATCATACTGTTTTGATTACTGTAGCTTTGTAGTAAAGCTTGAAGTCAAGGAGCATAATACCCCCAGCTCTGGTCTTTTTCAAGATTGCTTTGGTTATTTGGGGTCTCTTATTGTTCCACATATAGGATTATTTGCTCTAGTTCATTGAAAAATGTCATTGGTATTTTGATAGGGATTGCATTGAATCTAAATTGCTTTGGCAGGATGGTCATTTTAACAATATTAATTCTCCTATCCATGAGCATGGGATAGATTTCCATTTATTTGTGTCTTAATTTCTCTAATGAGTGTCTTATAGTTTTCACAGTACGGGTCTTTCACCTCCTTGGTTGGGTTTATTCATAGGTACTTCATTCTTTTTGATGCAATTGTAAGTGGTACTATTTTCCTGATTTCTCTTTCTGCTAGTTTGTTGTTAGTATATAGGAATGCAACAGATTTATGTTTATTAATTTTGTATCCTGCAACTTTGCTGAATCCAGTTATTAGTTCTAATAGTATTTTGGTGGAGTACTTAGGATTTTCTGTATATAGTATCAAGTCATTTGCACATAGTAACAGTTTTACTTCTTCCTTACTGATATGGATGATTTTATTCCTTTTCCTTGTCTGTTTGCCATGGCTAGGACTACTGGTACTATGTTGAAAAAAGCAGTGACAGTGGGCATCCTTGTCTTGTTACTGATCTTAGGGGAAAAGCTTTCACCTTTTCATCATTGAGTTTGTTAGTTATGGGTTTGTCATATATGGCCTTTATTATGTTGAGGTACATTCCCGCTATATGCATTTTGTTGAGAGTTTTAATTATGAATGGATGTTGAGTTTTGTCAAAGGATTTTACAGCATCTTTCTTTTTGTCAGTGTGTATGATGTTAATTGATCTATGAATACTGTACCATCCTTGCATTCCTTGCATCCTTGGTCGTGATGGATGATCCTATTGATGTATTTTTGAACTTGGTTTGCTAATATTTTGTTGAGGATTTTTGCACCTATGTTCATCAGGGATATTGGTCTGTAATTCTCTTTTTTGCATTGTCTTCGTCTGGTTTTGGTATTAGAGTAATGTTGGCCTCTTAGAATGAGATTGGAAGTATTCCCTCCTCCTCTAGATTTTGGAATACTTTAAGAAAGATCTGTATTAACTCTTCTTTAACCTTTTGGTGGAATTTACCTGTGAAACCATATTGTCCTGGACTTTTGCTTATTGGGAGTTTTTTTATTACCAATTCCGTTTCATTACTGTTGTTTGATCTATTCAGCTTTTCTGTTTCTTCTTGGGTCAATCTTGGAAGGTTATAATTTTCTAGGAATTTGTCCATTTCCTCTAGGTTGTCCAATTTATTGGCATGTAATTTTTCAGAGTACTCTAATTCTTTGTATTTCTGTGGTGTCCATAATGATTTTTCCTTTCTCATTTCTGATTCTGTTTATGTGTGTAGACTCTCTTTTTGTCTTGATAAGTCTGGCAAGGGGTTTATCTGTTTTGTTTATTTTTTCAAAAGAACCAGCTCTTGATTTCATTACTTTTTATATTGTTTTATTCTTCTCATTTTTATTTATTTCTTCTCTGATCTTTATTATGTCCCTTTTTATACTAACTTTGGGCCTCATTTGTTCTTTTTCTAGTTTTCTTTAATTGTGAGTTTAAACTGCTCATTTGGGGTTCTTGTTTCTTGAAGTAGGCCTGTATTGCTATTAGAACTGCATTTGCAGCATCCCACGTACTTTGAACTGTTGTATTTTTGTTTTCATTTGTCTCCATGTATTGTTTGATTTCCCCTTTGATTCATTCATTGACCCATTGGTTATTTAGAAGAATATTGTTGGGGCCTCCATGTGTTTGTGTTTTTTTATGGTTTTCTTCATGTAATTCATTTCTGCTTTCATACCATTGTGATCTGAAAAGATGCTAGATACGATTTCAGTCTTTTTTATTTTATTGAGGCTCTGTTTGTGTCCTAATATGTAATCTATTCTGGAGAATGTTCCACGTGTACTTGGGAAAAATGTGTATCCTGCTACTTCTGGGTGGAACGTTCTGTACATACACGTTAAGTCCTGATGTAATGTGTCATTCAATGCCTGTTTCCTTATTTATTTTCTGTCTGGATAATGGTCCTTTGATGTAAATGGGGTGTTACAATCCCCTAATATGATTGTATGGCTGTATTTTTCTCCCTTTAGGTCTGTTAATATTTTGTTTTACATATTGAGGTGCTCCTATGTTTGGTGCATAGATATTTATAATGGTTATATCCTCTTCTTGGAGTGATCCCTTTATCATTATGTAATGTTCTTCTTTTGTCTCTTTTTCCTTTTTTTGTTTTGAAGCCTATTTTGTCTAAGTACTGCTACTCCTGCTTTTTCCTCCCTCTTATTTTCATGGATTATCTTTTTCCATCCCTTCACTTTCAGTCTATGTATGTCTTTAGGTCTGGAATGATTGTCTTGTAGGCAGCATATAGACAATTCTTATTTCTTTATGCATTCTGCCAGCTTATGTCTTGATTGATGCATTTAGTCCATTTACATTTATGGTAATTATTGATAGGTTGTACTTACTGCCATTTTATTAATTGTTTTCTGGTTGTTTCTGTAGTTCCTCTCTGTTCCTCTCTTCTCTTATACTCTTCTCTGGTTATGTGATGGGGTTTTTTAGTGTTATGCTTGGATTCCTTTTTAAAAACTTTGTGTATCTATTTTAGGCTTTAGGCTTGTTGTTACTATAAGGTTTATATCTATATATAGATATAGAGCAAATCTATTTCAAACACAATCTAAAATTACTGTTTCATTCTTCCTCCTCCTTTACAATTTATGTATAAGATTTCATAATCTGTATCTTTTATGGACCCCTTGACTGATTTTCTGTATAATTGATTTTGCTATTTTTTTTAACCTACTTGCTTAGTATAAGTAATTGGTCTACTTCCTTTACTGTAGGTTTATTTCAATATGAAGAGTATTTAGGCTTAAGAACATTTCCATCTACAGAAGTCTCTTTAACATATCTGGTTAAGACTAGTTTAATGGTGGTGAATTCTTTTCACTTTAATTTATCTGAGAAAGTTAGTCTTTCCTTCAATTCTGAATGAAGTAACTGTCTGCCTCTCTTTTGCTGCTTTTAAGATTCTCTCTTTATCTTTAATCTTTGCCATTTTAATTACTATATGTATTGGTGTTGTTTTCCTGATACTCCTTTTGTTAAGGGCTCTCTGTGCTTCTTGGGCCAAGGTATCAATTTCCTTCTCCAGATTAGGGAAGTTTTCAGCTATTATTTCTTCAAAGAGACTTTCTATTTCTTTGTTTCTCTTCTTCTGGGACCCCTATTATGCAAATACTGTTTCATTTGGAGTTGTCACGCAGCTCTCTTAGAGTACTCTTGTTTCTAGAGATTGTATTTTCTCTCTGTTCCTCAGGTTGGTTGTTTTCCTGTTCTCTGTTTTCCATCTCATTGATTCTTTCCTGTACTTCCAGCAGTTTGCTATTCATTCCCTCCATAGTATTTTTCATTTCAGTTATAGTATTCTTCAATTCTGAGTGTCTCTCTTCCAAATTGTCTCTTTGTTGAAATCCTCCCTGAGATCAATTCTTTTCCCCAGGTCAGTAAGCATCTCTGTGACTGTTACTTTGAAACCTTTATCATGAAGACTGCTAATGTCCATTTCATTTAGCCCTTTTTCCAGTGTCTTATCTTATTTTGTTTGGAACATATTCCTCTGCTTCCTTATTTTGTCTGGGTTTCTGTTTATTCCTTTGTATTAAGTAAATCAGCAATATCTCCTGGTCTAGAAAGTAATGGCTTTATAAAGTAGGCATCCTGTGATGTCCAGAAGAAGCAAGACCCTGCTCACCAGTACCTGGTTCTCTTTTGAGACAGAGCCACAGTTGCTGTTGTGGGCTGTGGGCAGGGTCTGTCTTTCTGCCTGTCTTCAGACAGTGGCTGATCTGTCAGCAGAGCTGACAGCTCACCTCTGCATGTCCTTTATGTGCTGTTCAGCACTTCCGCTGGGATTTGTTTTGAGTCAGGCTGCCCTCTGCCTGCTAGTCAGCAATGGTGGTGACTGCCTGCCCCAGTTGGGCAGGGGAACATAGCCAAAGGGCTGAGCCACCAGTGAGGGAGTGTTTGGAGCTGGCTTTCATGAGCGTCTGACATTTTAGGCTGAAGGATAGCTGGGAAAAATTGTCCACGAGACGTTTCTCCTCTGGAGAGAGCTCCCTCTGACCTCCACCCCTCTGGCACACTTCCCACTGCTGGTAAATCTTTCAGACTGCCTCCTCTGTGTTAGGTCTCAGTGGGACCAACAGAGTATACCTGTCCTCCACAAGTTACAGAATTCTGACTCTCCCTTGTCTCTGGCCCCCGTTAATTACCAAAGAATAATGCAATGTGGCCTCCTGTTCCCAGAGCAGATCTTGAGGGCCAGGTGTGCAGGATTCCTAAGGGTTTACCTCTCCCTCCCACTTATAGTCTGGGAAGGGGCAAGAGCTTTAATCCCAATTGATCATGGCTCTGCCTCTTTACCCTTCTCCATGTGACTCTTCTTCAGCAGGTGTGGGTGGTTTGTTCTGCAGTCTTCAGGTCATTTTCTGGGATGGCTGTATTTGCTGCAGTTGCTTCCCTGGTGTGTACATGGAAGGGGTTTTCCTTGCCTTCTTACTCTGCCATCTTTTCTCCTCTTTCCAACTCCAGTAATTATAAGTGATAATTATCTTGTGGGTCTTCAGGGAGCTAAGGACAGAGACTTAGTACTAGAGTCTTTGTATTTTGTTTTCATCTCTCTCATCCTCTGCATTCTCAGTGCCTATAACAAGAAAGCATATTCAGTATATAAAATTTAGTTAAAACATATAACAGTGACTACTTACTCATTCAATTAGTGAATTTCTTATCTCAGTGAATGGCCCCATCATCTGGCCATCAGCCCAAGCCATAATTCTAGGAATCTTCACCTCTTCCCTTTTCTTTGTCCCCTTCCCATAAAATTCACAACCAGATCCTATGGATTTATCTCCTTAATAGCTCTTGTCTTTGTTCCCTGGCCCTCTGTTTTCCCTCAGCCAGTGTTTGTTTAGACTGCTTTAGTCACAGGTTTGCTGCAGTTGCCTCCCAAGTAGTATCCATGCTTCTTATCTCTTTCCTCCTGAGCCTGTCACTTTCAAACCCATCAATATCACTCTCCTGCTCTGTGTCTTAATCCTTAAGTGCCTTGTCATATTTTCAAGATGAAAGTCCAAATTCCTCAGTACTGTTTTTGAGACCATTCATGATCTGGTCTACCGTCTTCCACCTCCCCAATTTTATTATGAAATAATTGGCATACATCACTATAAATTTCAGTTGTAGAGCATGTTGGTCTCATTTGCATATATTGTGAAATGATTGTCACATGTAGATTTAGTTAACATCCATTGGATGTTAACTAAATCTATATAAATCTCATATAAATACAATAAAAAAGACAAAGTTCTCCTTGTGATAAGAACTCTTAGGATTTACTCTCTTAACAACTTTCCTATATATCATACAGCAGTATTAACTGATGTGTGTGTGTGTGTGTGTGTATGCACATAGTTTTTTTATTCATTCATCCGTCATTGAACACTAAATTTATTTCCATGTCTTGGTTATTGTAAATAATGCTGCAGTGATAATGGGGACTCAGTTTTCTTTTTGAGTTAGTGTTTTTGTTTCCTTTGAATATATTCTCAGAAGTGGAATTGTTGGATCATATGGTAGTTCTGTTTTTAATTTATTGAGGAACCTGCTTACCTCTATCATTATGGAACTCCGTACCTCTATGCCTTCACACATACTGTTCCCTCAACCTAGAATGTCCTTTCCCCACCTTTTGTCTCATATCTTTCTATGGGGCCTTTGAAACTCAGCTACTGCTGACTATTTTTTCAGGGTGCCCTCACTCACTCTTCCAGCCATGGCTTCCTTGCACCCTGAGGATTCTGTCTTCCTCCTTAATACATTGTCTTATCGTTATTGATGTATATATCTGTCTCCTATACCACCCAGACTGAAAGTAACCAAGGCAGTTATTCTTTTACTTTATTCAGCAGGAATTGCCAAAAGCTAGCCTCAGGTATGGCCCATGATAGGTTTATACCTTAGTAAATGTAAAATAAATAAAAAAGCTTTTGCAGCTTACTAATGATCCTTTATTTTCTAGGTACATGGTTCAGTGGCCTGGTGGCCGAATCCTGCATCGCCATGAGCTAGACACCTTCCTTGCACAGGCAGTATCTACCCAACTTTATGAACCAGATCAACTTCAAGAACTCAAGGTGATTTGGTCTACTCATTTAAATTCTGTCTTTTATGAGCTTATGGCTTTTCCTTAGGTCTTTTTCGTGGTGAGAAGAGTAAATCCTGCAGGTAAATGCTTAGTTGGCTTTAATCAAATACTTATGTCTATTAGTAAAACCAAAAATGTCCCCCAACACGGCTCCTATACTGATGGGTGTTAATGGACAGAAAAGAAGTATATGTAAGTCTTGGCCCACAGACCAGAGTGAGGTTTCTGACTCTTCTAAGATATATTACAGGGAACTTTCCCTGTTTGTCTCTGAGTAAATGTCTAGCCTCCCTTTTCAGTAATACTTACTGGGTGTTAGAAATCTAGAAGAGCCTAAGGAAGAAAGAAATCCACTACATAGAAGGTTGGAGGGTAGCTTAGAAGTCAGACTGCTTAGTTTTTTTTTTATAATCATTAATCTACAATTACATGAAGAACATTATGTTTACTAGGGTCCCCCCTTCACCAAGTCCCCCCCACAAATCCCATTACAGTCACTGTCCATCAGCATAGTAAGATGTTGTAGAATCACTACTTCTCTTCTCTGTGTAGGACAGCCCTTCCCATTCCCCCCACCACCACACATTATACATACTTATTGTAATACCTCATTCCTTCTTCCCTGCCCTTACCCCTCCCTTCGCTCCCACTCTTCCCAGTTCCTTTCCCTTTGGTAACTGTTAGTCCATTCTTGGGTTCTGTGATTCTGCTGCTCTTTTGTTCCTTCAGTTTTTCTTTGTTCTTATACCCCACTTATGAGTAAAATCCTTTGGTATTTGTCTTTCTCCGCCTGGCTTATTTCACTGAGCATAATACCCTCTAGCTCCATCCATGTTGTTGCAAATAGTAGGATTTGTTTTCTTCTTATGGCTGAATAATATTCCATTGTGTATATGTACCATATCTTCTTTATCCATTCATCTACTGATGGACACTTAGGTTGCTTCCATTTCTTGGCTATTGTAAATAGTGCTGCGATAAACGTAGGTGTGCATCTGTCTTTTTCAAACTGGGCTGCTGCATTCCTTTTTTTTAATCATAAATCTACAATTACATGAAGAACATTATATTTACTAGCCTCCCCCCTTCACCAAGCCCCCCCCACATACCCCTTCACAGTCACTGTCCATCTGCATAGTAAGATGCTGTAAAATCACTACTTGTCTTCTCTGTGTTGCACAGCCCTCACCGTGCCCCCCCACGCACTGTACATGCTAATCGTAATATCCCGTTTCTTTTTCGCTGACCTTTTCCCTCCCTTTCCCTTTGGTAACTATTAGTCCATTCTTGGGTTCTGTGATTCTGCTGCTGTACGGTTCCATCAGTTTTCCTTTCTTCTTATACTCCACATATGAGTGAAATCATTTTGTACTTGTCTTTATCCACCTGGCTTATTTCACTGAACATAATACCCTATAGCACCATCCATGTTGTTGCAAATGGTAGGATCTGTTTTTTTCTTATGGCTGAGTAATATTCCATTCTGTATATATACCACATCTTTTTTATCCATTCATCTACTGATGGGCATTTAGGTCGCTTCCATAACTTGGCCATTGTAAATAGTGCAGCGATAAACATAGGGGTGTGTCTGTCTTTTTCAATTTGGAGTGCTGCATTCTTAGGGTAAATTCCTAGAAGTGGAATTCTTGGATCAAATGGTATTTCTCTTTTGAGCATTCTGAGGAACCTACATACTGCTTTCCACAATGGTTGAAATAATTTACATTCCCACCAGCAGTGTAGGAGGGTTCCGCTTTCTCTACAACCTCGCCAACATTTGTTGTTTCTCTTTAAGATGATGGTGATCCTTACTGGTGTGAGGTGATATCTCATTGTGGTTTTAATTTGCATTTCTCTAATGATAACCGATGTGGAGCATCTTTTCATGTGCCTATTGGCCATCTGGATTTCTTCTTTAGAGAACTGTCTATTCAGCTCCTATACCTATTTTTTAATTGGATTATTTGCTTTTTGTTTGCTGAGGTGTGTGAGCTCTTTATATATTTTGGATGTCAGTCCTTTATCGGATCTGTCATTTATGAATATATTCTACTATACTGTAGGATACCTTTTTGTTCTACTGATGGTGTCCTTTGCTGTACAGAAGGTTTTTAACTTAATATAGTCCCACTTGTTCATTTTTGCCTTTGTTTCCCTTGCCAGGGGAGATATGTTCATGAACAAGTCACTCATGTTTATGTCCATGAGATTTTTGACTATGTATTTTTCAAAGAGTTTTATGGTTTCATGACTTACATTCAGGTCTTTGATCCATCTGGAGTTTACTTTTGTGTATGGTATTAGACAGTGATCCAATTTCATTCTCTTACATGTGGCTGTCCAATTTTGCCAGCACCATCTGTTGAAGAGACTGTCAGTTCTCCATTCTTTGTCCATGGCTCCTTTTTCGTGTATTAATTGGCCATATCTGTTTGGATTAATGTCTGGAGTCTCTCTTCTGTTCCACTGGTCTGTGGCTCTGTTCTTGTGTCAGTACCAAATTGTCTTGATTACTGTGGCTTTGTAGTAGAGCTTGAAGTTGGGGAGCGAGATCACCCCCACTTTACTCTTCCTTCTCAGGATTGCTTTGGCTATTCAGAGTCTTTGGTGTTTCCATATGAATTTTTGAACTATTTGTTCCAGTTCATTGAAGAATGCTGTTGGTAATTTGATAGGGATTGCATCAAATCTGTATATTACTTTGAGCAGGATGGCCATTTTGACTATATTAATTCTTCCTAGCCATGAGCATGGGATAAGTTTCCATTTGTTAGTGTCCTCTTTAATTTCTCTTAAGAGTGTCTTATACTTTTCAGGGTATAGGTCTTTCACTTCCTTGGTTAGGTTTATTCCTAGACATTTTATTCTTCTTGATGCAATTGTGAATGGAATTATTTTCCTGATTTCTCTTTCTATGGGTTCATTATTAGTGTATAGGAAAGGCACAGATTTCTGTGTGTTAATTTGTATCCTGCAACTTTGCTGTATTCCGATATCAGTTCTAGTAGTTTTGGAGTGGAGTCTTTAGGGTTTTTTATGTACAATATCTTGTCATCTGCAAATAGTGACAGTTTAACTTCTTCTTTACCAACCTGGATTCCTTGTATTTCTTTGTTTTGTCTCATTGCCATGGCTATGACCTCCAGTACTATGTTAAATAACAGTGGGGAGAGTGGGCATCCCTGTCTTTTTCCCGATCTCAGAGGAAATGCTTTCAGCCTCTCGCTGTTCAGTATGACGTTAGTTGTGGGTTTATTATATATGGCCTTTATTATGTTGAGGTACTTGCCCTCTATACCCATTTTGCTGAGAGCTTTTATCATGAATGGATGTTGAATTTTGTCAAATGCTTTTTCAGCACCTATGGAGATGATCATGTGGTTTTTGTCTTTCTTTTTGTTGATGTGGTGGATGATGTTGATGGATTTTTGAATGTTGTACCATCCTTACATCCCTGGGATGAATCCCACTTGGTCATGGTGTATGATCCTTTTGATATACTGTTGAATTCTGTTTGCTAATATTTTATTGAGTATTTTTGCATCTACATTCATCAGGGATATTGGTCTGTAATTTTCTTTTTTGGTGGGGTCTTTGCCTGGTTTTGGTATTAGGGTGATGTTGGCTTCATAGAATGAGTTTGGGAGTATTCCCTCCTCTTCTATTTTTTTGAACACTTTAAGGAGAATGGGTATTATGTCTTCTCTGTATGTCTGATAAAATTCCAAGGTAAATCCATCTGGCCTGGGGGTTTTGTTATTGGGTAGTTTTTTGATTACCATTTCAATTTCTTTGCTCGTAATTGGTTTGTTTAACTTTTGTGTTTCTTCCTTGGTCAGTCTTGGAAGGTTGTATTTTTCTAGGAAGTTGTCTATTTCTTCTAGGTTTTCCAGCTTGTTAGCATATAGGTTTTCATAGTAGTCTTTAATAATTCTTTGTATTTCTATTGCATCTGTCGTGATTTTTTCGTTCTCTTTTCTGATTCTGTTGACGTGTGTTGATTCTCTTTTTCTCTTAACACGTCTGGCTAGAGGCTTATCTATTTTGTTCATTTTCTCGAAGAGCCAGTTCTTGGTTTCATTGATTTTTTTTCTAGTGTTTTATTCTTCTCAATTTTATTTATTTCTTCTCTGATCTTTAATATGTCCCCTCCATCTGCTCACTTTAGACCCCATTTGTTCTTCTTTTTCCAATTTCGATTATTGTGACATTAGACTATTCATTTGGGATTGTTCTTTCTTCTTTAAATATGCCTGGATTGCTATATACTTTCCTCTTAAGACTGCTTTTGGTGCATCACACAGAAGTTGGGGCTTTGTGTTGTTGTTGTCATTTGTTTCCATATATTGCTGTATCTCCAATTTAATTTGGTCATTGATCCATTGACTATTTAGGAGCATGTTGTTAAGCCTCCATGTGTTTGTGAGCCTTTTTGCTTTCTTTGTTAGGATTTCAATCTTTTTTAATTTATTGAGGTTTTTTTTGTGGCCTAGTATGTGGTCTATTCTGGAGAATGTTCCATGTGCACTTGAGAAGACTGTGTATCCTGTTGCTTTTGGATGTAGAGTTCTATAGATGTCTGTTAGGTACATCTGTTCTAGTGTGTTGTTCAGTGCCTCTGTGTCCTTACTTATTTTCTGTCTGGTGGATCTGTCCTTTGGAGTGAGTGGTGTGTTGAAATCTCCCAAAATGAATGCATTGCATTCTATTTCCTCCTTTAATTCTGTTAGTATTTGTTTCACACATATTGGTGCTCCTGTATTCGGTGCATATATGTTTATAATGGTTATATCCCCCTGTTGGACTGAGCCCTTTGTCATTATGTAATGTCCTTCTTTATCTCTTGTTACTTTCATTATTTTGAAGTCCATTTTGTCTGATACTAGTGTTGCAACACCTGCTTTTTTCTCTCTGTTGTTTGCATGAAATACCTTTCTCCATCCCTTGACTTTTAATCTGTGCATGTCTTTGAGTTTGAGGTGAGTCTCTAGTTAGCAGCATATAGATGGGTCTTGCTTTTTTATCCATTCTATTACTGTGTGTCTTTTGATTGGTGCATTCAGTCCATTTACATTTAGGGTGATTGTTGAAAGATATGTACTTATTGCCATTGCAGGCTTTAGATTCGTGGTTACCAAAGGTTCAAGGTTAGCTTGTTTACTACCTTAATGTCTGGCTTAACTCGCTTATTGAGCTGTTATAAACCCAGTCTGATGTTTATTTCTTTCCCTTCTTTTTCATCCTACGCCATTCTGCATATGTTGGGTGTTTTGTTCTTTGCTCTTTTCAGGAGTGCTCCCATCTAGAGCAGTCCCTCTAAGATACCCTGTAGATGTGGTTTGTGGGAGGCAAATTCCCTCAACTTTTGCTTGTCTGGAAATTGTTTAATCCCTCCTTCATATTTAAATGATAATCATGCTGGATACAGTGTTCTTGGTTCAAGGCCCTTCTGTTTCATTGCATTAAATAGATCATGCCATTCTCTTCTGGTCTGTAAGGTATCTATCTGTTTAGTAGTCTGATGATAGCGTGATGGGTTTTCCTTTGTAGGTGACCTTTTTCCTCTCTCTAGCTGCCTTGAAGACTCTGTCCTTGTCCTCGTCCTTGGTCTTTGCCATTTTTATTATTATGTGTCTTGGTGTTGTCCTCTTTGGGTCCCTTCTGTTGGCAATTCTGTGTACTTCTGTGGTGTGACTGATAATTTCCTCTCCCAGTTTGGGGAAGTTTTCAGCCATTATTTCTTCAAAGACACTTTCTATCCCTTTTTCTCTCTCTTCTTCTTCTGGTACCCCTATAATGTGAATATTGTTCCTTTTGTGTTGGTCACACAGTTCTGTTAATATTGTTTCATTCCTAGAGATAACTTTTATCTCTCTCTGTGTCAGCTTCTATGCGTTCCTGTTCTCTGGTTCCTATTCCATCAGTGGCCTCTTGCATCTTATCCATTGTGCTTATACATCCTACCAGAGGTTGTTCCATTTCTGTAATCTCCCTCCAGACGTCATCCCTTAGCTCTTGCATGTTTCTCTGCAGCTCCGTCAGCATGGTTATGACCTTTATTTTGAATTCTTTTTCAGGGCGCTTGGTTAGGTGTATCTCCCAAGATTCCCTCTTAGGGAAGACAGTCTGGGTTGATCTGGTCTTTTTCAAATTTTTCTGCCTTTTTATTGCAATAGAGGTAGTTGCGGGAAGATGGCACATGTAGGCTGGGAGATCGTCTCTTCTTGCTGGTTTGTGGCCTTCCTTTACTGGGAGAACAGCGACCTCTAGCAGCTTGTGCTTTGCAGCTGTGTGCAGGTGTGGCCTCTGATTCTTGCCTGGCCACTGTTGAATTTAGCTCCATGTTTGCTGTGGACGTGGCCGGCCTCAGGCTGCTGCTCCAATATGGCAGAACCACATCGGAAGTGAAACATGCAGGAGGCTGTTTATTTCCATGAGGGGCCTCCGAGCTGCACTGCTGCCCAGGGTGTGTGGGCACCTGGGATTCCCAGCTGCTCGGCTAAGTTTCCCGGGATGTTTCCATCCAGCTGTGTGGTCCCTGTCCCTTTACGTCTTTCAAAAAGCACTCGCTTTTCTTTGTCCCAGGGGCGCCTGCTGCGGGGACCCGCTCATAGTTTTTATTGTCCTGTTTCCCTAGTATCCAGCACAGCACACCCTGTGTTTCTGTGCTCTGGTGCAGATGGCTAGGGCTGGGTGTTTTACAGTCCTGCGCGCCCTCTCCTTCTCTGCTCCAACTCATCTCCTCCCGCCAGGACCTGGAGTGAGGGGCGCTCGGGTGCCTCTTGGCTGCTGCTTGTATCTTACCCCCCTTTGCGAGGCACTGGGTTCTCGCAGGTCTGGGTGTAGTCTGGCTGTTGTCCTGTGTCTTCTGGTCTCTTTTAGGAAGAGTTGTGTTTGTTGTATTTTCAAAAATATATGTGGTTTTGGGAGGAGATTTCCACTGCTCTACTCATGCCACCATTTTTGCTCCGCCACCCCAGACTTCTTAGTTTTGAATATTCGTTTCATTACTTACTAGCTTTGTGACTGTGGGCAGATTACATAACCTCTCTGGCTAGAGTGTCCTTACTTGTAAGATTATTAGGATATGAAATTAATTAATCCATGCAAAATACTTAGAACGGTATCTTGCATATTTTAATTACACAGTATTCAATAACTATCAGCTATTAATGCAGGACACTCCCTCCCAACTTCAGTGGCCATGGTTCTTTGATGCCTTAGGATAAGTTAGAAGATCAAGTCCAGGCCGACTTGCACAATATTAATTTTAAGTGAGGTCGACTAAGAGAAAGACAAAAACAGTGTGAGACATACAGTGTTGGTTCCTTTTTATAGTAAATGTAATATTGCTTGGTAGTAGAGCAGTTACTGACCCCAGACCACACATAGGAGGGGACCTGCAAGTACTTCCGCTTTTCCTTTTGAAGCCATCTAACACACAACTTAAGATAAACACTCTAAACGTTTTGATGATTTACAGTCTTCCAGTCTTTTTTCAGGTATTTTCCACATAGTTGAAATATTGTTTATGTAATTATTCAGTGTATTTTTATCTTGATGTAGCACATATTTTCTGTATTCTAGAAATTGGTAGTAAATATTTTACAGAGATGTATCAGTTTCTATAATGTCTGCCATTTGGTTTTCAATTTTCCCCTATTTCATGTAATGTTATAATTAACATTTTTATTTATTCACACTTCTCCTTCCTTAGAATAAGGTTCCTAAAAGTAGTATTTCTGAGTCAATAAATGTGAACATTTTCAAGGTTCTTGAAACATACTGCTTAGTTTTAATATCCATTCCTTATAAGCTCTGTATGAGTGTGCCCATTTATTTCACTGTATCCTCATCAGCATTGGGTATTCTTTTGGTATTCAATTTTTATAATTTTTTCTATCTTGACTGGCCCAAAAATGGTTATCTTGGGTTGGTGTCTTCTTAAAGTTTTAATGTTTATGTCTTTTTTTTTTTTTTTTTTTTTTTTTTGGTAATGAGATTTTTCAAACTGTCTCAGGGAATGACATGGACAAAAGGTACTTATGCACTCAAAGGTCTATATTAAAAGGCAACATGTTCAACTTTAACTGGAATAATTAGCATAACAGGGATAATAATATGTGTAACTGATAACAGTAATTTCTTAATAGTAGTTTTTCCTTTGTGATGGTTTCAGATTGAGAAACTAGATGCCCGAGGGATCCAGCTTGCTGCCCTCTTCATGAGCGGGGTCGACACAGCTCTGTTTGCTAATGATGCCTGTGGCCAGCCAGTCCCTTGGGAGCACTGCTGCCCCTGGATTTACTTCGATGGCAAGCTGTTCCAGAGCAAGCTAATTAAAGCAGGCCGAGACCAAGTATCCCTGGTTGAGCTCTGTGATGGCCAGGTACCATCATTTCAGACAGCTGCTAAGGGCCTTCTCTTATCTTCTGTGGGGATGAATGGGCAGGGAGGGGAAAGGAGCAGAGATACTGGGGAGGGTAACAGAAGTGGAAGAATATTGTCTGACCTTAACCCAGCTTGGTCAAGGATAATCCCAAAGGCTCAGACTCTGATATGTACATGTTAACAAAATCGTATGTTGGAAAGCTTTTTTTTTAAATGAGCTTCAAATTTTCATATTCCTTTTCTTACTCTGAATATTTCTTCCCCATGGAATACTCAGATGTACTATATGCCTTTCCTCCAATTCTTAGAATTCCATTTCCCTTATTTACAAACCTGTAAGTCACTTTTTCAAGTTATGATATTTTTTGTAAAGGACCTATGTTTGGAAATAGAACAGGGTAGTAAAGTAGATAACAGTAGAAGCAAGGAATTGTTTTTATAATGAAAACTTGGGGAAAATGAGGGAAGGCAAGGGTGAAGAGCCTTTACTTACCACTTTATCCTTTTGGGAGGCAATAAGCTGAGGGACTAGAGCAGGAGTTGGCCAACTATCCCAAAATTCCAAAAATGGGAATTTTTATTCCATTGAAGTTTTATTGGAATATAGCCACATTCACTCAATTACATATTGTCTATGACTGCTTTCACACTACAGTGGAAGAGTCAAATAGGTGCGACAGGCTTTGTAGGCCATATTTTCTCTATCTGGCCCTTTTCAGAACAAGTTTACCAACCTCTGAATTAGAGGCATGAGCTTACCCTGGAGAGGGGTCATGGTTTCTGATCCTGGATATGGGGGAGGTTAAAAGGCTTTGTACATGTCAGGTTTTGTTTTTCTCTCTTTTATCTACTTCTTTTATTTTCTCTTACTGTATCTAAATAATCTAGCCTTTTACTGGGCATGCAATAAACTGGTAAATACTTCTTGTTATATTTCTTTTCCTCGAAGTAGTCAGTGTGCCTGGCAAGCCCTCAGTCACATCTAGTATGATGGTAGTTCGGTATCATGCAAAGAGGTGGGCGGGGGGGGGGCATTGGTGCCAGGCTCTTTCCTTGTGCCTTGAGCCATTTAACTCTAGGCCTTGATTCCCTTAATGGGAATAGACTTGTGTGCCTAGAGTGCCTAATACTATACCTGAAACATAGGAGAAGTTCAAAAACTGGCAGCTACTATTATCATTCTTTTCCTCATTTAAAGGCTGACTTGGCATCCAAAGTGGAAAAGATGAGACAGAGTATCCTTGAAGGAGTCAACATGAACCATCCATCACCTTCTGCTCTACTTCCATCACCTACTTTTGTACCTCCCATGGTGCCCTCTTTGTACCCTGTTTCACTTTATTCCCAAGCCATGGGTTCCCTGCCACCTCCCCCTCAAGGAAGGAGCCGGAGGTTTGCAGGTCAGTACCTAAGAATGAGGTATTTGTCATCCTCAGTTTATTTCACAGTAACCCATCCAGTAATTTTTGCCTGTTACAGAATCAACAGCGTCACATATGTCTTACCTCATTTACCTTCTGTGCTGTGTTATAGTGGTTTGAAGAGGAGCTTATTGAGATGGAGGGGTGTAGCCTGTGGAAGAAAATCCACCAACCTCCCAGACCACACTCCATCGTTCATCCATAGAGGTGGCTGGTCCCTAAAGATTTAACTCTCACCAATCAGATTTACAGAGTAACTGATACAGAAATCAAGAGCCACTTTATTACTTTAGAGAACTGTAACTCATGAACTAGATCTTCATGGTTGCTAGTTAAGGTCATTCTCCATAGACAGATGTACATAGGAGCTTCTGAAGAGAACAATGGGAAGTAAGAGTAAATGACTAATGTCAACAGATGACCATAGGTTGATGTACCCATTTCTACTCTCGGGGTAGACCTGACACATTTCCAGAAGCACAGAGAAAAATAAGTCACAGTCTGTGCCCTCCAAGGGATTGCAGTTTAGTGGCAAAAACAAATGCACACACACATGGTGACACTGGAGCAGCAAGCAGCTTCATGATGTAATAAACAGTCATGCTTAGGTAACTCAGATACTGATCCTGATAAGTTGAACAACCTGTCCCCTGGTGAAATAGGATATTTTAACAGAAACATTTTTAACATGAATTATCAGTAGTCTGGTATCAGGTGGGAGTATCTTTGCTATGGTTGAAGACATTTGTTGTCTGTTGCTCATCCCTTTAAAAATAATAAAGCTGCAAGTTGAAGTTCATCTTAAATTAGGGTCACAAAATTCAGTATGGATATTTAGCTCAAGGCTGTGCATAGATGAGCAGTGTGAAGGTCTGCTCTGTCCAGTCAGGTAATGATAAGTCTTACAAACCAGGAAGCCACCCATTCACTCTGTCCCTTAAAGGTGACTTTACAGATCCCTGCTCTCATTCTTTGCATGTTGATTTTATTGTGTCTCAGATCACAGCCTTAATTAAGGCCAGATTCTCTCGAGGTCCTCACCATTGTCCCAGGTCCCAGTGATGCTTAGTTTCCAATTACTGGTGGTTCATGAGGAGCCTTCTGCCTCCTGAAAAGCTACAATAAGATCCTTTTTTGCCCTCATAGGACTAGCCAGCATCCTAGTTCCTTAGACTCCCTCTTTTATATAAACAAAGGACCCTTTACTAATGACCTGCTAAATGAGTCAAGAGTTATTAACATTTGAGTTTTTTCCATAAACTAAAATTAAAGGTTTACGAGAATTCTATTCTGTTAAGGTTTCCCTCTGTGCCAAATTACAAAATTCTGTTATGCTTGTAAGTTCACACACACAGAGAATTGGAATTTCCTGTATTAAGGAACCATTTAACTCTAGGCCTTGATTCCCTATCTTGCCATATCTCATCGTGAATTAGTTCTGGTTTTCAACTACTGCTCTATTTGCTTTTTAATTATAAAATACTATTAACAGTTTCATTACTTTCAGTTTTAGTTAGGTTGTTTGGCTAACCCTCCAGTGTATAGTGGTAACGGATTTGAATCAAAAGTTGTGTTGGCCTATAGTTTTCCAGTAAATAGATCTTCAGACATTCGCTCTCAACAAATATTTAATGCCTACTCTATGTGCCAGGCTCTGTAGTTGATAAATGAATCAGCTACACCCCACTTGGTAAAGTAGGTATGCACATATCTTCAACCCCTGTCCCTAAATTTGCTTCTGCCATGTCCCTTTATTGTTACCACAGAGTCTTTAATGTAGAGAAATGGAAATAAGAAGAGTAGGTGGGCTGTCGGATCTTTTCTTCCACCTCTTTCCCTACCTTGTACTTAAAACCCATTACAGCCATTCTTCCTCTCTTTCCAGGTCTCCATCCCATTCCACCCCAAGGAGGAAAATTGGAGATTGCTGGGATGGTTGTGGGCCAGTGGGCTGGCACCAGATCCTCCAGGGGCCGAGGCTCCTTTGGCATGCAAGTGGTTTCTGTCGGTGGGCCAGGAAAGGGGTATGTATTCCAGGAGGTTAGTATGAGGTAGCGTCAATCAAGGTGCCCCTGGGGAAATGCCCAGCTATTGAATCTTCCTATTAAAAATAAGAGGCATTAATTGATTTCCATTTTAAAGCCAGATTCATTTTAGTTCAGCAAACATACACTAAATGCCTTGCCTTAATGAAAATGTGTTGGAGGAGGACATGGAACATAGGACAGTTTAGTATAATATAGAAATGACAGAAAGAGAGGTTTACAGTGGTAACATAGAGGAGGGGCATCTAACTTAAGAGGGTCTTAAGAGGGTCAAACTTCCTAGAAGAGGTGAGTACTTAACTAAGTGAAAATGGGGATATGGGCTTTCTGTGTTCCTCATGATCACTTTTTCCCTCACTTTCTAAAGGCATGGAAAAGAAATGACTGGTAGAGGATCCAAAGGACATAAAAAAGGACATAAACAAGTAAGCACCTCTTTGAGATTATCTAACTTCTGTTTGATACTTTTTGTCCTTTAAGCTAAATTGCAAGAGATCAGATCAGGCATGGATGCCAGGGAGCTTTCCTAGTTTCTCCCTGCATTTGATTTCATTCCCCTGCTCTCTAGCAGTCTAGTAAGAGTTAGTTTGCTCAAGCTGTTTCCACAAGGCTACAAAGTGTCATCCTTTCCCAGGGAGGCAGCAGGATAGAAGGCAGGTACTATGTCCCAAAGTCCTATATCTAGCATAGTGTGTGCCATGTGCAGCTATAGACGGGGCAGAGTGGAGTGGATTGCCAGCAGCAGGCCTGGGCTTCTGAGGGGCTACCAGAGATGATTAGAATATTAGACTTCGGCCTTTGCTGAATGTGGTAGGGGAGGAGGTGTTGCATTCTGTTTATTATTAATGGTTCAGAACAATCTTAAACTTTCTTCTAATCTATGCCTTGAATTATATTATGTTCCCAGAGGTCTTCATTAAACACATCCCTCCCCCACAAATAGGAAGGCCTGTTCTCATAGCGATCTGAAATCTTGTACTGGATTCAGACTGCTGGGCTCCTCATAGTATAGCAGCAACCTTTTTTTGAGTGGCCACTTTCTACCAAGCCCTCTACCAGACATTTTATATGTAGCCTGTAGTCCTCAAAAGGGTCACTAACTAGACTGCAAGGCAACTTTGCCATCAGTTCCCAATCCCAAATCAGCTCTCCTATATACAGCCAGCCCTCACTGCATCTGTGTTAACCCCCATTGTTTAATGTTTTCTCAAAAAATACAGTTATTTTTATTTTGAGCCAAAAATGGAACTAGAATGGTAAGTCTCCCACACAATGCATTTTGTAATGTATTCCAATGCCAAAGAACAGTGACTTTGGGGTTTTTGCACAGCTTCTCACCTTTACCCAGAAGTTGTTCCATAAGGTAAAAGGAATTACACCTAAAAGGAAAACTGGTCACTCAAATAGGCCCTCACAAGGTAATCCAGCCTTGAGGAATTCAGCATGGTTCAGGGTCTGATCTTTAGGCATATGGTGTAAAATACCTGGTATTTTTGGTATAGTAAGAGGGGGACCGTCTCTCAGCGGTTGACTCACATTAACCAAGATCGCAAAAATAGCTATGCAGATATGGCTAGAAGAGTGGGGGGGTGAGGAGGAAAATGGAGGGAGTGAAAGATAAAGTACTAATTTACTGTACTTTATTGCAATATTTTATATGGTAATTAGCACAGTATTGTCCACTTCTATTTTCTAGTCACTCTTATAAACACATGTGAGGTATTTATTATTCTCTGTTTTAAACAGGAAGAAACTGAGGCTCAGAGAGATGAAGCATCTTACCCCAAATTATCCATCAAGTCAGTATCAGTTGACATTCCAACCTGAGCTGACTGACTCCAAAACCCTGCACTGTGCTGATTCCAGTACAGTATTACAACTCTGATCGTTAGAGCTGAGATTCAGCCCTAGGTCTGGCTGACACTAGTGCATACGCTCTTAACCATTTCTACCAAAGCGTACTTTCTCCTCAAGCTGCAAGGGAGGCCATGGTATCAGAGGTTGGCTTGGGGATGAGGAATCAGAACAGTAGTATTAACTAGTACTTACTTAGTTCTTACAGTGTACCATTCACAGCATGTTCTAAGGACTTTACATGGAGTGTCTCGTTGAATCCTTAAAGGAATCTATGAAATAGATACTGTGACTATATTTGACAGATGAGGAAACAGAGGGAAACAAAGGATAGTAGATGAACTTAAGTTTCTCTCAGCTGAGATTGCTGGGGCTACTCTTGTTTACTCTAGACGTGGGTCTAGCCAAGGAATTTCTCATGTTGACTTTGTTTTTAGCCAAGGCATCTTGCCTGGCCAGAGCTGCTGCCCATTGCCTTGCTGACTGTCCTTTTTTTGCTCGGTCACTCCTCCTTCAGAGTGTGAGATAATTAATTGTCCCAATTTATTAAATCTGCTCACATTATCATCCTGTCTCCTTGAGATTATTTCCTAGGCCACTGGAGTTTTGTGTTTTCAAATTCTTAAATCACTTGTTTTGATTTTTTTGTTGACCCCCTCAGGTGGCTAATTCTATCCATTGTGTGGATTTTTACTAGTTTGATCTTATTTCCAGATTCTTGGGCAGCACTTCACAGTAGCTCCCATGTTGTACAGACTTTGGAGCCAAATGATCTAGCTTTGAGTCTGACTCAGCCATAGACAAGTTACTTAACCTCTCTGTACCCTAGTTTCCTCATCTATAAATTGGAAACATTGGTATCTACCTCACAATGTTGTTATGAGTATTAAATGAGATGATACTTATGGAATGTTTAGCCAAGAGCCTGGAACATGAGAAGTGCTCAATAAAAACTAATAGTTATTATTTACAAGTGACCACACATTTAACAGGTATTAGATTTCCATTATATATTATATCTTAGTGGAAAAAACAAGGTCTTTGAAGTCAAACAGACTTGAATCTAAGTCTAGGCAGGCCAGTAACCTTGAGCAGGTCTTTTTACTTTTCTGAGTCTCACTTGTCTTATCTGTAAAATGAACAGCAGAATACCTGGCATGTCCAGCCACTTAGGAATCAGAAGCTAATATTATTCTCACTAGCATTCATTGAGAGCCGGTACTGTACTACACAGCGATGCAGTTCATGTTACAGCATTTCAATAATAGGCACATTCCTGGAATTAAAAGAAAAACAGGTGGTTGTTTTTAGCTATGAGAGATTCTTTGGAATGGTACACATAGACTTTCCTTTCAGTTATGTGTCCAATTGTCAGCATTGGACAGCATTGCATGGCAGTTAAGAGAATAAACTTTGATGGCTGGCTGACCTGGAATGGAAACTCAGCACCATCACTTTCTATCTGGGTGTCCTGGGGCAAGTTACTTTAATCTTCCTGAGCCTCAGCTTCCTCCTCTATAAATGATGATCATAGTATCTACCATTTAGTGACCATTTAGGGTCACTACAAGTATTAGAAAAATATACTGTAAAACTTTGTAAGTGGTATCTTTGTCATTATTGTGTTGTCATTGCCATTGAATTTTTCGTCAGATCCATCTCTTGTCACCCTGTGTTCTCAGGACATCAGAGTGTATTAAGTGTTAGCGAGCTGTGGGCTTTCTGATGTGGGCTTTCTGATGTGGGCTTTTTGGAGAAGTGAAGCAGCTCTCCCAAGCTAGTTTTATGAACATGCTTGAGAATCATCCAGTTGGGGATTACCGTTTCCATTGAGTATCTGTTTTTGGCAGGGCACTTCAGATGGCATTTCTAAATCCCTGGAGCCTCATCAAGGGCGGTCTCACTCACAGGTAAATGGAAACAATGGCACATTGATCAAGGAAGAGAAGAGTGAATATCATCTTCCAGCTCCAGTACAGTGTGCCTTATTCAGAGACAACAGCATTTGTAATAATGAAAACCGCTACTTACACATGAAGAATGGGGAGAAGAGCCATTTACGAGAGCAAAAGCTAGGAACTGTGGTACAACAGAAAGAAGAATAACAAGAAGAAGATGGCTTCGTTGGATCAGAAAGAGGGAAAAACCTGTACTTTTCTGATTTTAGGCCCAAGTTAGAGGAGGACATAAATGCTTACCCTAGATTTATCCAGGATTTTTATGGGATATCCTATTCTATCCATCTTTCCCCTTCCCTGTCTTTTTCTGGGGCCTCAGACTTAGTGTCTGCTTCTGGGGGAAGTTCTGGTCAAAGATGGATGGCAATAAGACTAGCTCCTATTCTTAGGTTGAATATATAATGCCAATATACTCTCCAGCTCCCCTGGGAGCACAGTAAGGCAGTAATTGTCAAAAATCAGGTATCATCGCTTAAGGCCCTGTAGGAAAGTTAAGGCTTTGGCTTTCTGAGTCTTTATCATGATACTTATTTAAAGAACCCATGGGGTGGTGGGGACAACTGTCTATGACTTTCTAACTTGCTTTTTTTTCTCTCTATGAAGTAGTGGGGCCTTGGTTTATTATCATTCTCCACCTCCTCATTCTTTCTTCCGACTCACCTCCCCCAGGATTTTGTACCACGTCGTCTAGCTCTGGCCTGACAATCAGACTGGTAGATGGTTTCAGGGAAGTAAGTTAGTACTGGTTTTTTTTATTTTATTTTATTTTTATTTTTATTTCTATTTTTAATTTTATTTTATACTTTAAAAAAAAAACCTAAAACTACCAATAGCCTTGTACTGGGGGATTCAAGTGAGTCGGAAAAGTACTGGGCAGATTTTTACTGCCTCTGAACTAATGCATTGTTTGTAAAATAGAAGATGTGGTGCAGTTCTTCACCTACTCTCTGCTGCCCACACCCTAAAAAGGTGGAAATCAATGTAGTGAAATTGAGTACGAAAGGGAACTCAAAGGACTGTGTGTGCGTGGGTGTGTTTGTGTATGGGTCTGTGGGTGGATGTATATATGAACGTCTGTATATGCATACACATACCCTTTATATAAAAAGACAGATCTATTTATACATATTTTATATATATAAACATGTGTATGTGTGTGTGTGTATATATGTAGAGAGAGAGATCTATGCATGCACACATACCTACATATATGGTGATGTCCCAGAGGATTTACTGAAATTTCCCACAAATGCTTCCACTGCTATGGAGTGGTGGGTTTCAAAGACCACACTTTACAATTCTTACTAAGTCACAGCCCATCATGGTTATGAGAAGATGGGCTTATCTAAAGCAGACAAAAAGTACTTTCCAGAGATTGCCTGTTCAGAACAACAGACAGTTGGGTTGTCACAAGCTTAATCTTGGACAGAGCCTTCACATCCCATATGGTGAAAACAGGAGGCTGGAATGGGACTGGAACAAGTTGGGCATTTCCTTGTGAGGGAGCAGTCTGACTCAGAGAGAGAAGGGGGTTGGGAGGTGATTACCAGGGCTTGCAGCAGTTAGGAGGAAATTGCATCTGCAACTCCAGGGTCTAAGTGTCCTTAGGCTGGAATTGATTACCATGAATCCCTACAGAAGAGAGGACCAGTGTTGGAAAGATGGGATAGGGAAGTGTGAAGAAATCAACAATTTGATTTTACATGCCTAGATTGTTTCCTTTGTTCATTGACATTTTGACTACTGGATCTTTTCATTTGTTTTGCAAGGAATACTTGTGAGGACTCTAGCCTGCCCTTTAGCGGTATTCTGTAAAAGGTTCCCAGCCCCTAATGAGGCCAGAATTTGCGCAGGACAAAGAGGTGGTTCCTCCTTGCTGGAGATACTCTGGAGACAACCTTGCATTTCCAGTTTCCCTCCTCAGCAGCCTAAGTTTGAGGGGTGGGAACATGGCTTGCAACAGATAAGCATTGTGTCTTTATTTAGGAATTGAGGCTCCCAGCCTCACACATCTCCTTTTGGGCTTTGTGATACTCTTGCCCAAGAAGTACCATTTCTACAGGAATACAACTGACTAGACTTATAGCAGGGTTCTCTCTCTTCTTGAAAAACCCCATGCACCTTAACCCAAAGCAGATCCTTGATTTTTTTCCAGACAACTGGAAGGCTGTTTGTTCACTGCCCATGTACAATGAATATATCATAAGAGATTGAAAACAGTCTCATACTGGCCCAATTTAAGAGAACCCAAAATTTGCAGGGGGAGGGAGACCTAGAATGCCTCTCCCCCTGCCCAGATACTTCTTATATTAACCAAAGCAGGCTGACAAGAGTGCCCACCTAGCCAGATATAATCAGGAACAAAGTGAACAAAAACCTCCTCTTTGGAATCAGCCTCCCTACTTTGGTGTCCTCCCTCTTCTCTTGGACCTGCCTGACCTTTCACAGCCTGTTGAAGGTTAGGACTTCTATAGCCAGCAATAAAGGGATTTAGTAGTGAACTTGGAGATTTCTTTCTGGAGCCACAGAGGCAGGATTCTTTTGGGGCTCTAAAAGTAACTAGTCACTAAGCTGTGTTAAATATATATACAACTCCATTTTCTAATAGGACGTACTTGGAGTTCATTTTCTTTAGTTGCTATTTCTGTGCATCTTGAATCTATTTGACACAAATGACAGTATTGTTAACTCTCACAGTGTTAAGAAGGTTTCTTACTTTGTAGGCATTCACTGTGAGAAGTAAAATTGCTGCTTTGACAGGAACGATTCCAGTTTGCCAAAAGGCTTGCCTTTCTCCCTTCCACACGCCTCCACTTCCTCCTAGCCTGGCCCAGGGTGAAACAAGTGGCTTAACTGCCAGCATTGATTTTTATTTGGATTCAGTACTTTGGGTTTGGAAGTTTACAAGAATAAACCATAAGGGGCCATATTCCTGCATTTTAATTTGTCTGCCAAAATACACCATTTAGAAGCAAGAAAGACTAAGGTTCATTGCTGTAAGGTGAACTTTTTCTAATTGCAGGACAAATTGGGGAAGACAGTTTTAATTCTTGCTTGAAGAGAGCCATCCTTCCCTTGAGGTTCGATTTCTGACTATAATGTGGCTTCTCTTGCACAAAATCATATTGGAACCCCCAGAAATGACCCCTTTACCTTGAAGGGCCACAAGCAAAAGCACCCTGATTGTATACAACCACTGATCTCCAAGGACTTGCAGTTCTTGATTTCTGCTAATGTGTCTTGGGGTCAGCCTGAAACTGCCCCCCACCTCCATTCAGTGTCCACTCTGGTCTGGACCAGGCCTGACAAAATTCTGCTCACCTGTATCATTTTCATCCTGAGCCAGTAGGACTTTGGGTAGACTTGAAAGCCCAGGAAATGGCACTTGCTTTGCCTAGTGACATTTGATTTTTGTCTCCATCTTGATTTTATGGCATTGTTGGCCAAGGCATATTCACTCTTGATCGCTGAGAAAAACAACCTGACAAGGCATTAGGGAGGGTGGTTAAGGTGGGGGGTGGGGGGGTAGAACACTTATGTAGGTTAGAAAGAATGTGGAAGTAACTGTTTGGTTATAGTGACCCAGTCCATTGGAACCTTAGAAGGCTCCTGTGGGCATGTTAAGTGCTACCCTTTCATTCTCTAAGACGACCTCCTGTGAAATGACAGTACAAGTAGACCACAGTTTAAAGTAGTTCGTATAATTCTACTAAGGTTTAATCGTTACACTTGTTCACTTCCTGATGCATATTTCCTAAATATGTTGGGGTTTGAGGGGCATAAGTTGTCACTGTTCACTCTGTGTCGCTCTATATTTTCCTCCTTCTTGTGACTTTGGCATCTTCTTTATTTGACTTTCATTTTCTCTTTCCCTTTGGCTTTTTGCAGTAGTCTGCTGATGTAAGTAGAGCTCAGTGCACCTATTCCTCTATTACGGCTAAAAAATTATCTTCAATATTGTCTGAGGTTATTTTGTTTTTCTAAGAAGATAACGTCATTTTTTATAAAATCGTCTTTTCCATCTTAAAAGCAAAATGCTGGGGTGCCCATTGCAGCTTCTGACATTGCCCTTGTAATTTTATAGATGCACTTTTTGTCCATGTTGGTAGTAACTAATGACAAGTGCATTTTCATGTAAATGAAGCAAATTAAGTATTTCATATTTTATTAATCTCATAACCCTGCCAAATCCAGTGATTTCATTTTAGTTACTTCCCAGAAGACTTTTCCCCTCCCACCTTTTATTTTATTTTATTCTATTCTATTTTTAGAATAACATACTAGGTAAAGAAACTTTAACTGCAAGGAGTCAGTGATGTTTAGTGCTCCCTGATAAGTGATGTTACTGACAAAAATTCTTTCATTATCTTTTCCTGTGTTAATATCTCTTTTGTGCTCTTGACTGTGTGTTTAGTGGATGGATAATACGTATTTCTCTTTCTCACTCCCAGATTCCAAATTCCCTACCTTTTTGGCCCACGTTACCACAAAAGCTCCATAGTTTATTAATGTAAGTTTGAATGGATGCTTCTTGGGGGAAACTGCAGAGGTTAATGGAAGTGTTCCAGAAAGGAATGAAAATGTCTCAGGAGTTGTTCCATGATGGAAATTGGTCTGTTGTTCTGTTAATGCTGATGGAAAGAAACTTACAGTGCTTAATAAAAGTCTATTCTTTTAGTAAAAAAAGTCGTGAAATAATTTTGGGTGTGTGAAGTTTAATTTTTCTCCTATTTCTGGATCCCTTTGTGCACATGGGGGACATACTTGTCTCAATTCAGAAGTGTTGGACAGATATTTAGGGGCCTGTTTATAGTTGAATATCAGCAAGAAAGGCATAATTAGCTTCCTGCTGAACTTAAAGGCTCAACATTTGACTCAACATTTCCTGAACTGAACCCATCCTCTCTCCTGAAGCCTGCTCCTCTCCATGTATGACACTACCTTCTTCACAATTGTCTAAACTGCACACCAACCTGGGAATTATCCTAAACTCATGTCATTCCCTCATTTCACAAATCCAACACATGACAAGATCTGTTGATAACACTCAGTCATCTTTCTGTTTCTCACACCTGTCTCTTCTCTGTCCCCACCACTGTGGCTTACTTCAGACCTTCTCATATCTAACCTTAATTGTGGCAGTTGCTCCACTGTCTTCACGCCCAACCAGGCAATTGTGAGCAACATTTTGTGTCTAAGTGTTATGTACATTTTCCCAGTGAAAGGACACATGCCTTTTTTTAGGTTCTGAAGTCTATGACCCAGGAGACATTAAGAACAATTGCTTTAATCCACCATGCTTATCAGCTTCCATAGCTATCTGTCCTTCTGACATGCTGTACCCCCACTTCCCTAGTCCCTTCATGTGTCCCCTGACCATTTCTTTAGTCTCATTTCCTACCAACCCTTATCTACTCTTGTGACACTAAAGTGCATCCCGTGTACATTAAGCTGTTAAAATATCCATTTCTCCTCATTTTCTTGTACCATTACCTAGAATGCCTGTCTCCCCTCGTCTCTGGTGCACTGTTAACTTTTCTTCCCAAGATTCATTACATGTCTTTGTGATTCTCTTCCTGAACACTGACTAGGAATCCCTATACAGTCTTAACCATAGCCAGTCCCTATAGCACTTTGCTTCATCTCTTCCCCTCTATTAAACTTGGCCATCTCTGTCTTCTTAGCACCTACACCCAGCATGCACTTAGTAAATGTTTGATGACTAAGTCAAGAACAGCTAAAATATCTTTGGAAATGTTCCCTGGTGCAAAACAGACTGTAGGCTTTGGAGGCAGATGATATGGTGATGACAGAAACATAAGGAGACTGAGTATGCAAGTTCCACACTGAATGGTATTCATTTAAATGTGTTTTAAAATGAGGCTCTGAAAAAAAATTTGAACTCTGAGTCACAAGTGATAGAGGGATGCTTGGAGCACAGTTTGAATCCAGGACTGTAGGGCCTTCTTACCTTACTGCTTCTGCTGAGTGATACCAGCTGGGCTTGGCCTCCCTAACCAAGCTGTGCCTTGTGTACAGATTACAAAAGGAAACAACTGACTCTAAAGGTGAGCGTTAGAGGCTTACTGAAGCTTGTAAATGCTTTACCCATAAATGAAAACTCTGTTTTTGTTACATCATTTTATAATCAGTTCCTTATGGCTATAGATTTCTCTTCCTAGCCTTTGAACTTTGGGTATTGGGACTCAATTTAATAGTAAGAAGCCTTTAGCATTTGCTTTGCAAAGTTACTGTTTTCTGAGAACCTGTAGGCACGAGGTGTAGTACCAGGCTCTTGTACATTATTTCTGATCCTCAAACAACTACAAAGTAATTACTATCCCCACTTTACATATGAGCAAATGGGTTTAGTGGTACCCAAGTTCACACAGCTAAAAAAACAAAACCGGGATTCTAATCTGTTTGTTGTGACTAAGTAAGTAGATAACTTTTGTTTCTGCCTGCCCAGCATTCGTTCCTCTTACGGTAGTTACACCTAGTTTTTTCCTTTGGGGGAACTGCTCCTCCCTATCTTGGGGTAGAGGTGGGTTCATTGTCAGTCACATGGCTTCACCTCCCTCAATGGAATAGGCGTATGACCCAAGCTGGGGCAATTAACAGTGCTTTTTCATGGATTTGAGGGAGAATGTGACAATGAATGAAAATATCTCTTCTGAAATCACAAGCATGAGGAATGCTGTGAGCCTAGAACATTGCCATCTAGTTACAACTAGTCTTTGTATGTGAGAAATATGAAAACTATGGTTATTTTCTAGGAGCAGATAGAGAAAGTGATCTGAGGGCTTGCTATGTGCCAAAGAGGTCTAGGAACTTCAAATAAACACAGTTGTATACATTTTCATTATTCAGTCCTTATTCATTCATAATCTCTAACTCTAGAAAAGGGGAATGTGTTAGTTCAGGCTAGGTTTTGCTGCAATCAAACCCCAAATCTCAATAATGTGCCAGAGGTATTCTTGCTCATTATATATCCAACATAGATTGACAGGGGATCTCTGTTCATCCAGTCACTTGGGAACTCAGACTAATGGAAGCCCCATCACTGAGGCAGGGGAAGGCATGTGATGCACACTGCCTTTTTTTTTTGAGAGGGCATTATTGATCAAATGGTTGTTAATAACAAAAAAATTCTGTGTAGGGGACTCAATACACAATCATTAATCAACCCCAAGCCTAACTCTCAACAGTCTCCAATCTTTTGAAGCATAACAAACAAGTTCTTACATGGTGAACAAGTTCTTACATAGTGAATAAGTTCTTACATGGTGAACAGTGCAAGGGCAGTCATATCACAGAAACTTTCTGTTTTGATCACGCATCATGAACTATAAATAAGTCAGATATGATTATTCATTTGATTTTTATATTTGATTTATATGTGAATCCCACATTTCTCCCTTATTTTTTAAATAAAATGCTGAAGTGATAGGTAGATGCAAGATAAAGATAGAAAGCATCATTTAGTGCTGTAAGAGGGCAAGTGTAGATGATCAAGTCTGTGCCTATAGACTAAGTATTAATCCAAGCTAGACAAGGGCAACAAGACATCCACAGATGCAGAAGATTTCTCTCAAAACGGGGTGGTGAGGTTCTAAGCCTCCCCTCTGTTGGCCCCAATTTCTCTCCTGATGGCCCCCCTGCGACTGTGCCTGTCTTAGGTTGTTCCTCCCTTGAGGAATCTTACCCGTCTCTGGCTAACCAGTCATCTTCCGGGGCCATACAGGGAAATGTAAAATTGGTAACTGAGAGAGAAGCCATATTCTTTGAAAGGGTTAGCTTTTTACTTCTTTGCAGATTTATGCCCTGTGGCTTCTATGCCCAGCATTTGTCTTGAGGTATCTTTACCTCTCGGAGAATTATGATACTCGGTAATTTTCAATATGAGGCACGAATTCTACTAAAGGGCTGTAATTAGGAAGGAAGAAGAAAAGCTATAGAAGTTAGCAGATGGAAGAAAACATGGAAATATTATTTCTTTGACATAACTTCTTGTAGACTAACATAAGCATGTATAGGGTTTTTTTTTTTGAGAGGGCATCTCTCATATTTATTGATCAAATGGTTGTTAACAACAATAAAATTCAGTATAGGGGGGGTCAATGCTCAATGTACAATCATTAATCTATCTCAAGCCTAATTCTCGTCATTCTCCAATCTTCTGAAGCATAACGAACAAGTTCTTACATGGTGAACGAGTTGTTACATAGTGAATAAGTTCTTACATGGTGAACAGTACAAGGGCATTCATCACAGAAACTATCGGTTTTGATCACGCATTATGAACTAAACAATCAGGTCAAATATGAATATTCGTTTGATTTTTATACTTCATTTATGTGTTGATCCCACATTTCTCCCTTTATTATTATTATTATTATTTTTATTTTTAATGAAATGCTGAAGTGGTAGGTAGATGCAAGATAAAGGTAGAAAACATAGTTTAGTGCTGTAAGAGGGCAAATGTAGATGATCAGGTGTGTGCCTATGGACTAAGTGTTAATCCAAGCTAGACAAGGGCAGCAAAACATCCACGGATGCAGAAGATTTCTCTCAAAGCGGGGGGTGAGGTTCTGAGCCTCACCTCTGTTGATCCCCAATTTCTCTCCTGATGGCCCCCCTGCGACTGTGCCTGTCTTAGGTTGTTCCTCCCTTGAGGAATCTTACCCATCTCTGGCTAACCAGTCATCTTCCGGGGCCATACAGGGAAATGTAAAGTTGGTAACTGAGAGAGAAGCAATATTCTTTGAAAGGGTTAGCTTTTTACTTCCTTGCAAATTTATGCCCTGTGGCTTCTATGCCCAGCATTTGTCTTGAGGTATCTTTACCGCTTGGAAGAATTATGATACTCGGTAATTTTCAATATGAGGCACGAATTCTACTAAAGGGCTGTAATTAGGAAGGATGAAGAAAAGCTATAGAAGTAGCAGATGGAAGAAAACATGGAAATATTGATTATTTCTTTGACATAACTTCTTGTAGACTAACATAAGCATGTATAGGTTTTAACAAACTACTAATTAAATTGTGTACACACATTAACAGAATAGGAACACAGATAAATAACAAAAGCAGACCTGCAATTACCAGCCATATCCAGTGAAACCAAGAAAACCAGTTAGGTACCCTAGGCATTTGTGAAAACATCAATAATATGATGGATATTGTATAATTGAATTTGAATAGTTTGAGAAAAATCAGACAAATTAACACAACACATTCCTGGAAACTGTTCACATCCCATATGTTCTTTTAAAAATAGATAGTCTATAGAAGCATGATTCTGAAGCAATGCAACTCACACTTTTCGTAATTCTTGGTTGAGTTCCAACAATATAGAACCAGTCAAATTTGTTGTTTTACTGTATGCACAGGCCAGCTTAGATATCTCCTGCATTCCAACAGCAAGTCCAGTAATCAGCGGGATGAATACAGCTACAACTGTAACAGCACCAGGATCTTTGTTGAAGTTTTTTGATGATCATCTTCTGGGATGACTCTTCCAGAGGATGTTGATGTTGGAAGTTCTTCATATCGTATCTTAATTCATTTTCTGGGTAGCCAAATTAGGCTTTGATCCTCTGTATAAACAAAAACAAACCCTTGGCCCACACTTGGATATGACCTTTATACCATTTTGAAGAACCTATTGGAGACCACCACACAGGAACTGCTTTATGTAAGAGAAAGAAATATTATCAGAAAAATGTACTTCCATACCTGATCATCCGACACCCTTTAAAAGATCAAAATTAAGGATATGTAAAGCATGCATTATTCATTGATTTACACTTAATTTTATCACATCAGGGAGTAAACCCACCTTTTTTGTTATCATTAATCTACAATTACATGAAGAATATTATGTTTACTAGGCTCCCCCTACACCAAGTCCCCCCCACAAACCCCGTTACACTCACTGTCCATCAGCATAGCAAAATGTTGTAGAATCACTACTTGTCTTCTCTGTGTTGCACAGCCCTCCCCTTTCCCCCACCCCCCACATTATACATGCTAATCACAATAGCCTTTCTTCTACCCCACCCTCATCCCACCCTACCCTCCCATTCTCCCCAGTCTCTTTCCCTTTGGTAACTGTTAGTCCATTCTTGGGTTCTGTGCTTCTGCTGCTGGTTTGTTCCTTCAGTTTTTCGTTGTTCTTATACTCCACTTATGAGTGAAATCATTTGGTATTTCTCTTTCTCCGCTTGGCTTATTTCACTGAGCATAATACCCTCTAGCTCCATCCATGTTGTTGCAAATGGTAGGATTTGTTTTCTTCTTATGGCTGAATAATATTCCATGGTGTATATGTTCCCCTTCTTCTTTATCCATTCATCTACTGATGGACAATTAGGTTGCTTCCATTTCTTGGCTATTTTTAAAAAGTGCTGCAATAAACATGAGGGTTCATCTGTCTTTATCAAACTGGAGTGCTGCATTCTTAGGGTAAATTCCTAGAAGTGAAATTCCTGTGTGAAATGGTATTTCTATTTTGAGCATTTTGAGGAACCTCCATACTGCTATCCACAATGGTTGAACTAATTCACATTCCCACCAGCAGTGTAGGAGGGTACCCCTTTCTCCACACCCTCGCCAACATTTATTGTTGTTTGTCTTTTGGATGGTAGCCATCCTTACTAGTGTGAGGTGATATCTCATTGTGGTTTTAATTTGCATTTCTCTGATAACTAGCGATGTGGAGCATCTTTTCATGTGTCTGTTCGCCATCTGACTTTCTTCTACAGAGAACTGTCTGTCCAGCTCCTCTGCCCATATTTTATTTGGATTATTTGCTTTTTGTTTGTTGAGGTGCATGAGCTCTTTATATATTATGGATGTCAGCCCTTTATCGGATCTGTCATTTACGAATATATTCTCCCATACTGTAGGGTACATTTCTGTTCTATTGATGGTGTCCTTTGCTGTACAGAAGTTTTTCAGCTTGATATAGTCCCACTCGTTCATTTTAGCTTTTCTTTTCCTTGCCCGGGGAGAAATGATCATGAAGAAGTCGCTCATGTTTCTGTCCAATGTCCAAGAGATTTTTGCCTCTGTTTTTTTCTAAGAGTTTTATACTTTCATGACTTACATTCAGGTCTTTGATCCATTTTGAATTTACTTTTGTGTATGGGGTTAGACAGTGGTCCAGTTTCATTCTCTTACATGTAGCTGTCCAGTTTTGCCAGCACCATCTATTGAAGAGACTGTCATTTCACCATTGTATGTCCATGGCTCCTTTATCAAATATTAATTGACCATATATGTTTGGGTTAGTGTCTGGAGTCTCTAATCTGTTCCACTAGTCTGTGGCTCTGTTCTTGTGCCATTACCAAATTGTCTTGATTACTATGGCTTTGTAGTAGAGCTTGAAGTTGGGGAGTGACATACCCCCCACTTTTTACTTCCTCCTCAGGATTGCTTTGGCTATTCGGGGCCTTTGGTGTTTCTGTATGAATTTTTGAACTATTTGTTCCAGTTCATTGAAGAATGTTGTTGGTAATTTAATAGGGATTGCATCAAATCTGTATATTACTTTGGGCAGGATGCCCATTCTGACTATATTAATTCTTCCTAGCCAAGAGCATGGGATGAGTTTCCATTTGTTAGTGTCCTCTTTAATTTCTCTTAAGAGTGTCTTATAGTTTTCAGGGTGATGGTCTTTCACTTCTTTGGTTAGATTTATTCCCAGGTATTTTATTATTTTCAATGCAATTGTGAATGGAGTTGTTTTCCTTATTTCTCTTTCTATTGGTTCATTGTTAGTGTATAGGAAAGCCACAGATTTCTGTGTGTTAATTTGGATCCTGCAACTTTGTGTATTCCGATATCAGTTCTAGTAGTTTTGGAGTGGAGTCTTTAGGGTTTTTTATGTACAATATCATGTCATCTGCAAATAGTGACAGTTTAACTTCTTCTTTACCAACCTGGATTCCTTGTATTTCTTTGTTTTGTATAATTGCCATGGCTAGGACCTCTGGTACTATGTTAAATAACCGTGGGGAGAGTGGGCATCGCTGTCTTGTCCCCGATCTCAGAGGAAAAGCTTTCAGCTTCTTGCTGTTCAGTATGATGTTGGCTGTGGGTTTATCATATATGGCCTTTATTATGTTGAGGTACTTGCCCTCTATACCCATTTTGCTGAGAGTTTTTATCGTGAATGGATGTTGAATTTTGTCGAATGCTTTTTCAGCATCTATGGAGAAGATCGTGTGGTTTTTGTCCTTCTTTTTGTTGATGTGGTGGATGATGATGGATTTTCGAATGTTGTACCATCCTTGCATCCCTGGGATATATCCCGCTTGGTCATGTTTTATGATCCTTTTAATGGATTTTTGAATTTGGTTTGCTAATATTTTATTGAGTATTTTTGCATCTACATTCATCAGGGATATTGGTCTGTAATTTTCTTTTTTGGTGGGATCTTTGCCTGATTTTGGTATTAGGGTGATGTTGGCTTCATAGAATGAGTTTGGGAGTATTCCCTCCTCTTCTATTTTTTGGAAAACTTTAAGGAGAATGGGTATTATGTCTTCTCTGTATGTCTGATAAAATTCTGAGGTAAATCCATCTGGCCTGGGGGTTTTGTTATTGGGTAGTTTTTTGATTACCATTTCAATTTCTTTGCTCGTAATTGGTTTGTTTAACTTTTGTGTTTCTTCCTTGGTCAGTCTTCGAAGGTTGTATTTTTCTAGGAAGTTGTCTATTTCTTCTAGGTTTTCCAGCTTGTTAGCATATAGGTTTTCATAGTAGTCTTTAATAATTCTTTGTATTTCTGTTGTGCCTGTCGTGATTTTTTCATTCTCTTTTCTGATTCTGTTGATGTGTGTTGATTCTCTTTTTCTCTTAATAAGTTTAGCTAGAGGCTTATCTATTTTGTTTATTTTCTCAAAGAACTAGCTCTTGGTTTCATTGATCTTTTCTATTGTTTTATTCTTCTCAATTTTGTTTATTTCTTCTCTGAACTTTATTATGTCCCACCATCTGCTGACTTTAGGCCTCATTTGTTCTTCTTTTTCCAGTTTCAATAATTCTGACGTTTGACTATTCATTTGGGATTGTTCTTCCTTCTTTAAGTGTGCCTGGATCGCTATATACTTTCCTCTGAAGACTGCTTTCGCTGCATCCCACAGAAGTTGGGGCTTTGTATTGTTGTTTTCGTTTGTTTCCATATCTTCCTTGATCTCCATTTTAATTTGGTCATTGATTCACTGATTATTTAGGAGCATGTTGTTAAGCCTCCATGTGTCTTTGAGCCTTTTTGTTTTCTTTGTACAATTTATTTCTAGTTTTATACCTTTGTGGTATGATAATTTGGTTGGTAGAATTTCAATCTTTTGGAATTTACTGAGGCTGTTTTTGTGAGCTAGTATGTGGTCTATTCGGGAGAATGTTCCATGTGCACTTGAGAAGAATGTGTATCCTGTTGCTTTTGAATGTAGAGTTCTATAGATGTCTATTAGGTCCATCTGTTCTAGTGTGTTGTTCTGTGCCTCCCTGTCCTTACTTATTTTCTGTCTGGTGCATCTATCCTTTGGGTTGAGTGGCATGTTGAAGTCTCGCAAAATGAATGCATTGCATTCTATTTCCTCCTTTAGTTCTGTTAGTATTTGTTTCACATACGCTGGTGCTCCTGTATTGGGTGCATATGTTTATAATGGTCATATCCTCTTGTGGACTGAGCCTTTTATCATTATGTAATGTCCTTCTTTATCTCTTATTACTTTCTTTATTTTGAAGTCTATTTTGTCTTGTACTAGTACTGCAACCCCTACTTTCTTCTCTCTGTTGTTTGCATGAAATATGTTTTTCCATGCCTTGAGTTTTAGTTTGTGCATGTCTTTGGGTTTGAAGTGAGTTTCTTGTAAGCAGCATCTAGATGGCTCTTGCTTTTCTATCCATTCTATTACTGTGTCTTTTTTTTGAAATTAGAAAACTGTTTAATTAAATATTTTTTTTAGGGCATCTCTCATATTTATTGATTAAATGGTTGTTAACAACAATAAAATTCTGTATAGGGGACTCAATGGACAGTCATTAATCAACCCCAAGCCTATATCTCAACAGTCTCCAATCTTCTGAAGCATAACAAACAAGTTCTTACATGGTGAACAAGGTCTTACATAGTGAATAAGTTCTTACATGGTGAACAGTGCAAGGGCAGTCATATCACAGAAACTTCGGTTTTGATCACGCATCATGAACTATAAACAATCAAGTCAGATATGATTATTCGTTTGATTTTTATACATGATTTATATGTGAATCCCACATTTCTACCTTACTATTATTATTATTATTATTTTAAATAAAATGCTGAAGTGGTAGGTAGATGCAAGATAAAGGTAGAAAACATAATTTAGTGCTGTAAGAGGGCAAATGTAGATGATCAGGTCTGTGCCTATAGACTAAGTATTAATCCAAGCTAGACAAGGGCAACAAGACATCCACGGATGCAGAAGATTTCTCTCAAAACAGGGTGGTGAGGTTCTAAGCCTCCCCTCTGTTGGCCCCAATTTCTCTCCTGATGGCCCCCCTGCGACTGTGCCTGTCTTAGGTTGTTCCTCCCTTGAGGAATCTTACCCGTCTCTGGCTAACCAGTCATCTTCCGGGGCCATACAGGGAAATGTAAAATTGGTAACTGAGAGAGAAGCCATATTCTTTGAAAGGGTTAGCTTTTTACTTCTTTGCAGATTTATGCCCTGTGGCTTCTATGCCCAGCATTTGTCTTGAGGTATCTTTACCTCTTGGGGAATTATGATACTCGGTAATTTTCAATATGAGGCACGAATTCTACTAAAGGGCTGTAATTAGGAAGGAAGAAGAAAAGCTATAGAAGTAGCAGACGGAAGTAAACATGGGAAGATTAATTATTTCTTTGACATATCGTCTTGTAGAGTAACATAAGCATTTATAGGTTTTAAACTAATTAAATTGCTTACACACATTAACATAATAGGAATACTGCTACATAACCAAAGCAGACCTACAATTACCAGCCATATCCGGTGAAACCAAGAAAACCAGTTAGGTACCCAAGGCATTTGTGAAAACTTATCAATGATATGATGCCCCGGCCGGTGGGGAGTTCAACAAGGGCTTGAGGGGAAGTTAACCTGGATGAGAGACAAACCAGAAACAAAGAAGGAGACCAAGTCGAAAGTCTGATCAAGGTCTCAAGGTTTATTCTTACAAGGTAGATTATATAGGAGCTAGGAGGGGGAAACAGCCCCAGCTGAGGTGGCAAGGGTTATCTAGGTTGCTAGGATACCTAACTGAAGAATGTTATCTGGAAAAGATCATGGGTGGGGGATTGCTGAGAACAGACAGAATGTTTTACTAAGGAGGAGATGTTATCACGGCAGCTGCTTAATCTCTATCCCAGCGGTCTAATGGCAAGCTGGGTCAATTGATCTTTAGTAAACGGGGCAGGCTTTAGAAACTAGAGACCTAGGCGAAAAGGGAGAGACCATTGTTTCTATGGCCTATGGCTCCCGACAATATGATAGATATTGTCTAACTGAATTTGAATAGTTTCAGAAAAATCAGACAAATTAAAACAACACATTCCTGGGAACTGTTCACATCCCATGTGTTCTTTTAACAGTAGATAGTCTATAGTCACACGATTTTGGAGCACTGCAACTTGCACTTCTAATTCTTGGTTGAGTTCTGACAGTATAGATCCAGTCAAATTTGTTGTTTTACTGTGCGCACAGGTCAGCTTAGATATATCCTTCCTCATTCCAATGGCAAGTCCAGGAACCGGTGTGATGACTGCAGCTACAACTGCAGCAGCGCCAGGATCTTTGTTAAAGTTTTTTGATGTTCATCTTCTGGAATGACTCTTCCAGAGGATGTTGATTTTGGAAGTTCTTCATATCGTATCTTAATTCGTTTTCTGTGTAGCCAAATTAGGCTTTGATCCTCTATATAAACACAAACAAACCCTTTACCCACACTTTGATATGACCTTTATACCATTGTGAAGAACCTATTGGAGATCACCACACAGGAACTGCTTTTTTTTTTTTAAGAGAAAGGAATATTATCAGAAAAATGTACTTCCATAGCTCATCATCTGACACCCTTTGAAAGATCAAAATTAAGGATATGTAAAGCATGCATTAATCGTTGATTTGCAGTTAGTTTTATCCTATCAGGGAGTAATCCCCATTTTATTTCTCTTTTTTGTTATCATTAATCTACAATTACATGAAGAATATTATGTTTACTAGGCTCTCCCCTATACCAAGTCCCCCCCCCCACAAACCCATTACAGTCACTGTCCATCAGCATAGCAAAATGTTGTAGAATCACTACTTGTCTTCTCTGTGTTGCAGAGCCCTCCCCTTTCTCCCACCCCCCACATTATATATGCTAATCATAATACCCCCTATCTTCTTCACCCACCTAATCCCTCCCTACCCACCCATCCTCCCCAGTCCCTTTCCCTTTGGTACCTGTTAGTCCATTCTTGAGTTCTGTGATTCTGCTGCTGTTTTGTTCCTTCAGTTTTTCCTTTGTTCTTATACTCCACAGATGAGTGAAATCATTTGGTATTTCTCTTTCTCCACTTGGCTTATTTCACTGAGCATAATACCCTCTAGTTCCATCCATGTTGTTGCAAATGGTAGGCTTTGTCTTCTTCTTATGGCTGAATAATGTTCCATTGTGTATATGGACCACTTCTTCTTTATCCATTCATCTACTGATGGATGCTTAGGTTGGTTCCAATTCTTGGCTATTGTAAATAGTGCTGTGATAAACATTGGGCTGCATCTGTCTTTTTCAAACTGGAGTGTTGCATTCTCAGGGTAAATTCCTAGGAGTGGAATTCCTGGGTCAAATGATAAGTCTATTTTGAGCACTTTGAGGAACCTCCATTCTGCTTACCACAATGGTTGAACTAATTTACATTCCCACGAGCAGTGTAGGAGGGTTCCCCTTTCTCCACAATCTCACCAACATTTGTTGTTGTTTATCTTTTGGATGGTAGCCATCTTTACTGGTGTGAGGTGATATCTCATTGTGCTTTTAATTTGCATTTCTCTGATAACTAGCGATGTGGAGCATCTTTTCATGTGTCTGTTGGCCATCTGAATTTCTTTTTTGGAAAACTGTTCAGTTCCTCTGCCCATTTTTTAATTGCATTATTTCTTTTTTTTTTGTTGAGGTTGGTGATCTCTTTATATATTTTGGATGTCAAGCCTTTATCGGATCTGTCATTTACAAATATATTCTCCCATACTGTAGGGTACCTTTTTGTTCTATTGATGGTGTCCTTTGCTGTACAGAAGCTTTTCAGCTTAGTATAGTCCCACTTGTTCATTTTTGCTTTTGTTATTCTTGCCCGGGGAGATATGTTCAAGAAGAGGTCTCTCATGTTTATGTCTAAGAGATTTTTGCCTATTTTTTTCTAAGAGTTTTATGGTTTCATGACTTACATTCAGGTCTTTGATCCATTTTGAATTTACTTTTGTGTATGGGGTTAGACAGTGGTCCAGTTTCATTCTCTTACATGTAGCTGTCCAGTTTTCCAGCACCATCATTTCCCCATTGTATGTCCATGGCTCCTTTATCAAATATTAATTGACCATATATGTTTGGGTTAATGTCTGGAGTCTTTAATCTGTTCCACTGGTCTGTGGCTCTGTTCTTGTGCCAGTACCAAATTGTCTTGATTACTATGGCTTTGTAGTAGAGCTTGAAGTTGGGGAGTGATATCCCCCCCCACTTTATACTTCCTCCTCAGGATTGCTTTGGCTATTCGGGGCCTTTGGTGTTTCTGTATGAATTTTTGAACTATTTGTTCCAGGTCATTGAAGAATGTTGCTGGTAATTTGATAGCGATTGCATCAAATCTGTATATTGCTTTGGGCACAATGGCCATTTTGACGACATTAATTCTTCCTAGCCAAGAGCATGGGATGAGTTTCCATTTGTTAGTGTCCCCTTTAATTTCTCTTAAGAGTGTCTTTAGTTTTCATGGTATAGGTCTTTCACTTCTTTGGTTAGGTTTATTCCCAGGTATTTTATTATTTTTAATGCAATTGTGAATGGAGTTGTTTTCCTTATTTCTCTTTCTATTGGTTCATTGTTAGTGTATAGGAAAGCCACAGATTTCTGTGTGTTAATTTGGATCCTGCAACTTTGCTGTATTCCGATATCAGTTCTAGTAGTTTTGGAGTGGAGTCTTTAGGGTTTTTTATGTACAATATCATGTCATCTGCAAATAGTGACAGTTTAACTTCTTCTTTACCAACCTGGATTCCTTGTATTTCTTTGTTTTGTATAATTGCCATGGCTAGGACCTCTGGTACTATGTTAAATAACAGTGGGGAGAGTGGGCATCGCTGTCTTGTCCCCGATCTCAGAGGAAAAGCTTTCAGCTTCTTGCTGTTCAGTATGATGTTGGCTGTGGGTTTATCATATATGGCCTTTATTATGTTGAGGTACTTGCCCTCTATACCCTTTTTGCTGAGAGTTTTTATCATGAATGGATGTTGAATTTTGTCAAATGCTTTTTCATCATCTATGGAGACGATCATGTGGATTTTGTCCTTTTTGTTGATGTGGTGGATGATGTTGATGGATTTTCGAATGTTGTACCATCCTTGCATCCCTGGGATGAATCCCACTTGGTCGTGTTTTATGATCCTTTTGATGGATTTTTGAATTTGGTTTGCTAATATTTTATTGAGTATTTTTGCATCTACATTCATCAGGGATATTGGTCTGTAATTTTCTTTTTTGGTGGGGTCTTTGCCTGATTTTGGTATTATGGTGATGTTGGCTTCATAGAATGAGTTTGGGAGTATTCCCTCCTCTTCTATTTTTTGGAAAACTTTAAGGAGAATGGGTATTATGTCTTCTCTGTATGTCTGATAAAATTCTGAGGTAAATCCATCTGGCCTGGGGGTTTTGTTCTTGGGTAGTTTTTTGATTACCAGTTCAATTTCTTTGCTTGTAATTGGTTTAACTTTTGTGTTTCTTCCTTGGTCAGTCTTGGAAGGTTGTATTTTTCTAGGAAGTTGTCTATTTCTTCTAGGTTTTCCAGCTTGTTAGCATATAGGTTTTCATAGTAGTCTTTAATAATTCTTTGTATTTCTGTTGTGTTTGTCGTGATTTTTTCATTCTCTTTTCTGATTCTGTTGACGTGTGTTGATTCTCTTTTTCTCTTAATAAGTTGGGCTAGAGGCTTATCTATTTTGTTTATGTTCTTAAAGAATCAGCTCTTGGTTTCATTGATTTTTTCTATTGTTTTATTCTTCTCAATTTTGTTTATTTCTTCTCTGATCTTTATTATGTCCCGCCGTCTGCTGACTTTAGGCCTCATTTGTTCTTCTTTTTCCAGTTTCAATAATTCTGATGTTAGACTATTCATTTGGGATTTTTCTTCCTTCTTTAAGTGTGCCTGGATCGCTATATACTTTCCTTTTAAGACTGCTTTCACTGCTTCGCACAGAAGTTGGGGCTTTGTGTTTTTGTTGTCATTTGTTTCCATATATTCCTTGATCTCTATTTTAATTTGTTCATTGATCCATTGATTATTTAGGAGCATGTTTTTAAGCTTCCATGTGTTTGTGAGTCTTTTTGTTTTCTTTGTACAATTTATTTCTAGTTTTATACCTTTGTGGTATGATAATTTGGTTGGTAGAATTTCAATCTTTTGGAATTTACTGAGGCTGTTTTTGTGAGCTAGTATGTGGTCTATTCTGGAGAATGTTCCATGTGCACTTGAGAAGAATGTGTATCCTGTTGCTTTTGAATGTAGAGTTCTATAGATGTCTATTAGGTCCATCTGTTCTTATGTGTTGTTCAGTGCCTCCCTGTCCTTACTTATTTTCTGCCCAGTGGATCTATCCTTTGGTGTGAGTGGTGTGTTGAACTCTCCTAAAGTGAATGCATTGCATTCTGTTTCCTCTTTTACTTCTGTTAGTATTTGTTTCACATATGCTGTTGTTCCTGTGTTCGGTGCATATATATTTAGAATGGTTATGTCCTCTTGTTGGACTGAGCCCTTTATCATTATGTAATGTCCTTCTTTATCTCTTGTTACTTTGTTTGTTTTGAAGTCTGTTTTGTCTGATACAAGTACTGCAACCCCTGCTTTCTTATCTGTGTTGTTTGCCTGAAATGTGTTTTTCCATGCCTTGACTTTTAGTCTGTGCATGTCTTTGCGTTTCAGGTTTCTTGTAAGCAGCGTATAGATGAGTCTTGCTTTTTTATCCATTCTGTTACTCTGTGTCTTTTGATTGTTGCATTCAGTCCATTTACATTTAGGGTGACTATTGAAAGATATGTAGTTATTGCCATTGCAGGCTTTAGATTCGTGATTACCAAAGGTTCAATGTTAGCTTCTTTAGTATCTTACTGCCTAACTTAGCTCGCTTACTGAGCTGTTATATACACTGTCTGTAGATTCTTTTCTTCTCTCCCTCTTATTCCTCCTCTTCTGTTCTTTATATGTTAGTTGTTTCATTCTGTGCTCTTTCATGTTTCCTTTAACTGCTTTTTGTTGGGTAGTTGATTTTTATTTCTTCCTTTAGTTTGTATTTGGTTGGTCTGCTTTCTTTGCTGTGATTTTATTTCCTCTGGTGACATCTGTTTAGTCTTAGGAGTGCTCCCGTCTAGAATAGTCCCTCTAAAATACCTTGTAGAAGTTGTTTGTGGGAGGCAAATTCCCTCAACTTTTGCTTGTCTGTTAATTGTTTAATTCCTCCTTCATATTTAAATGATAATCATGCTGGATACAGTATTCTTGGTTCAAAGCCCTTCTGTTTCATTGCATTAAATGTATCATGCCATTCTCTTCTGGCCTGTAAGGTTTCTGTTGAGAAGTCTGATGATAGCCTGATGGGTTTTCATTTGTAGGTGACCTTTTTCTTCTCTCTAGCTGCCTTTAAAACCCCGTCCTTGTCCTTGATCTTTGCCATTTTAATTATTATGTGTCTTGGTGTTGTCCTCCTTGGGTCCTTTTGGTTGGGAGTTCTGTGTACTTCTGTGGTCTGATCGATTATTTCCTCCCCCAGTTTGGGGAAGATTTCAGCAATTATTTCTTCAAAGGCACTTTCTATCCCTTTTTCTCTCTCTTCTTCTTCTGGTACCCCTATAATGCAGATACTGTTCCTTTTGGATAGGTCACACAGTTCTCTTAATATTGTTTTGTTCCTGGTGATCCTTTTATCTTTCTCTGTGTCAGCTTCTATGCATTCCTGTTCTCTGGTTTCTATTCCATCAATGGCCTCTTGCATCTTATCCATCTGCTTATAAATGCTTCCAAAGATTGTTTCACTTCTGTAATCTCCCTCCGGACATCATCCCTTAGCTCTTGTATTTTTCTCTGCATCTCCATCAGCATGTTTATGATTTTTATTTTGAATTCTTTTTCAGGAAGACTGGTTAGGTCTGTCTCCTTCTCAGGTGTTGTCTCTGTGATCTTTGTCTGCCTCAAATTCTGCCTTTTCATGGGGATAGAGATAGTTTGCGTAGCTGGCATGAGTGACAGCTGGGAGAACGTCCCTTCTTGTTGTTTTGTGGCCTTCCTCTTCTGGGAGAACAGCGACCTCAAGTGGCTTGTGCTGGGCAGCTGCGCGCAAACAGCACTTCTGATTCTTGCCCAGCCGCTATGGAGTTTATCTCCACTGTTGATGTGGGCGTGGCCTGCCTCGGGCTGCTGCTCTGATATGGGAGAGCCACGTTGGAGGGGAAACACCAGGAGGCTGTTTATCTCTGTAAGGGGCCTCTGAGCTGCCCTGCTTTCCAGGGGTTTAGGGTGCCCAGAGTTCCCTGGGATTCCCTGCTGCTGGGCTAAGTGTCCTGGAATGCTTCCCTCCAGCCGTGGGTTCCCTGTCCCTTTAAGACTTCCAAAAAGCACTCGCTTTTCTTTGTCCCTGGGGCGCTTGCTGTGGGGACCCACTCACAGGTCTTACTGTCCTGTTTCCCTAGTTTTCAGCACGCCACGCATGCCCTGTGTCTGCACTCCGGTGCTGATGGCTGGGGCTGGCTATTTAGCAGTCCTATGCTCCCTCTCCATCCCTGCTCCAACTCCTCTCCTCCCACCAGGAGCTGGAGTGAGGGGTGCTTGGGTCCCGCTGGGCCGTGGCTTGTGTCTTACCCCTTTGCAAGGCACTGGGTTCTTGCAAGTGTGGATGTAGTCTGGCTGTTGTCCTGTGTCTTCTGGTCTCTCTTTTAGGAAGAGTTGTCTTTGTTGTATTTTCAAAAATAAATGTGGTTTTGGGAGGAGATTTCCACTGCTCTACTCATGCCGTCATCTTGGCTCTGCCCCCATTCACTTTTTATGAGATAAAGAGTGCAGCATTAAGTCAGGAATAAGAGTGAAGCATAGACCTCCTACCTTGCAGGGGTGAGCATCAGGTTCCATGAAATTGATGAAGTTAGAAGAGAGTTAAAAATGCCAACTGCCTCACTGAGAGGCCAGGGCCGTCTGAAGAAGCAGACTGGAAATCAGAAAAAGAGACAGGCATTCCTCAAGGATACCCATTCGGGCTGTCAGGGTCTGATTCCAGACATGCGGGCCTTTGAGAAGCCACTGAAGTGTAGCCTCAGCCTAGACTCACAGTTGCCCACAGCTTTCCTCAGTCCCTCGCAGCCAAGGAGAGGCCTTTGAAAGGGAATCCTGGCCTCCACTCAGCTGACTTTCCCGGCTCCCATGGGAGATGGGGGATCCACTGAGGGTGACACAGAGGAGCCAGTTGCTCGAGACTTTGAGGTCATCAGCCAGGCTTGTCCATTTAAGTGGCTGATGAGCGCCCGATGTTGCGTGCCATAGACAGCTTCCTTCTATAAGGACAGTGAAAGAAAAGGCAGACTTAGGTACTGATACTCACCTCTGAGGTTATCCCGGGCAAGCCCCTAAAAAGGGAGAGTTTGTAAAGGTTTGTGCAAGTCAATTTTTGATAATTCAGTTTTTTGAATGTGTTGTTTTACCTCCGTGAGTTCTTCAGCTTTTAAGGTTAAGTCTCTAGGACTACTAAGATCTGAGGGTCTTCTCAAAGTATTGAAGAGATGTTGCAGTTTATAAGTATTAATATTTAGTAATGGTCAAATCCAACTGATATCTCCTGATAATTTTTGAAAATCATTTAAAGTTTTAAGATGATCTCTCCTTATCTGAATTTTCTGAGGGATTATTGAATTTTCTTGAATTTTATTTTCCAAATAATTCATTGGGTATTGTATTTGTATTTTATCAGGAGCTATTTATAAGCCCCATTGTTTTTATTCAGCTTTGGTCTCTTTGAGAATTGTAGTAAGAGATACATGTTTATGTACAGCTATGAGAATATCATCCATATTATGAATGATATAAGCTAAGGACCATTTCCCATGTATAGGCTAAAGAGTCGTATGCACATAATTTTGGCAAATTGTGGGGTTCTTTAGCATTCCTTAAGGAAGCACTTTCCATTGAAATCTTTCTGAAGGTGCCTGTACATTTAAAGAAGGGACAGTAAAAACAAATTTTCCCCTATCTGTTATGGCCAAAGGAATTGTAAAAAAGCAATCTTTAAGGTCAATAATAGCCATGTTCCAGTCTTTTGGAATCATAGCCAGAAAAGGGAGGCCTTGTTGTAAAGATCCCATAGGTTTAAGAACTGCATTAATTTGCCTTATGTCATTTAAGAGTCTCTAATTTCCTGACTTCTTTTTTATAAAAAATACAGGGGAATTCCAGGGGCTTGTGGAAAATTCTAATCTATCTAGCTGAAGCTGTTCTTAAACTAATGAGTGTAAGGATGACAGTTTTTCTTTATTAAAGGGCTATTGATCTACCCAAACAGGCACAGGGATAATGTTTCCCTGTCTGTGAGCCTTTTTAAAGTCACTTAATACATTATTCCAATCAGTCTGTTTAAGGGTCCCTGTGGTAGCAATTAATGACAATGTTTCTTAATATATTTATAAAGCTGAGCAAAATCTCTTTTACAAGTTTTCACTCCTGATGTTTTTAGGAGGGCATGAAGCAATTTTAAATAATCCTCCTGTTATCTGCTTTGGTTTCAGTTTAGCCCATTATAGTGTCTCTGATGTCTCGATCCTATCCCTTCATGTGATTTTTTGGGAGTCTTACCAGGTCAACGATCTTTGGAGCTGCCCGCTCTGCTCCTTTAAGGGTCACCCAAGCAGAGCTTCCCCACTCTGGGTTTCAAATGTCATTGTTCGGAGCTTCAATGGTCTTAGTTCTGAGTTTCAATGGTCCCTACTCTGAGTTTCAACTGCCCCTGTGCAGGTGCCACTTGTTGGTCCCCTCCCTGCTTTGGAGCCACAGATAAGGGAGGAGATGCGATGAGTTGTCAAAGACCTGAAAGGACCAGCCAGGGGTCTCAAGGCGTAACAGCTCAAGAGCAATGCCGAAAAGGCACTCCTCATATTTATTGAGTAAGTGAACTTACAATGAACTCAAACATCATTCTCTAGCCTTGAGTCTAGCCCAAGGACGTGACACTTCTCAAGGATACCAAACTGTGAAGGTGGCTCCGAGCCATGAGAACTGCTTTGGTTCTCATCACTCCATCCTTGGTCACACATCAAAAGAGTGTGTGGGAAAAACAATCAAGTCATGTGTGCTTATACATTTGATTTCTACCTTACTTGAATTATGTATTAACCCCATCAATCCCACACTTGGTCTTTTCTCCCTTGGGTTCCTTTCATTAGGGGATCTCTGTGCTTCCATGACCTGAGTGTCTGTTTACTTCCCCCAGTTGGGGAAGTTTTCAATAATTATTTCCTTAAAGACTTTCTATTCCTTTGTCTTTCTCTTCTTCTGATACCCCTATTTTGCAAATATGTTTTCATTTAGATTGGTCACATAGCTCTCATCATTCTTTCACACAGAGATCTTTTTTTCTCTCTGTTCCTCAGCTGCTTGGTTTTCCTGTTCTCTAATTTCTATCTCTTTCACTGTCTCCTCTACCTGCACCAATCTACTCTTAAATCCCTCCATTCTCTGTTTCATTTCAGATAGTGTATTCTTCACCTCTGAGTGGCTCTTTTTCAGGTCTTCCCTTTGTTGAAGTCCTCCCTGAAATCTTGAACACTTTTCTGTAAAACTATGAGCATGTTTATGACTTTTACTTCAAAATCTTTATCAAGGTTGATGATTGGCATTTCATTTAGCTCTCTTTCTGGGGTTCTGTCCTGTCGTTTTGTTTGGATCATATTCCTCTGCCTACCCATTTTGTCAGGGTTTCTGTGTTTCTTCCTTTGTATTAGATGGCTCTGCTATGCTTTCTGGCCTATAGTGTAATAGCTTTATGCAGAAGGCATCCTTTGGTGCCCAGAAGCTCAAGATTTTTTACTCTCTAGTGTCTGGTTCTCTTTTTCAGGTGCCACGGCTATTGTTGTGCAGTGGGTGGGTCACCTTGCTCTCTGGCTTCTGTAATAGTCTGTGTCTGGGTGCAAAGTTTGCTTCAGCCACTGTCTTTGTGATCAGCTCAGGAATCTCTGTTGAGCTTGTTTTGGGCAGGGCCGCCCCCTGCCTGGCTTGCAGCAATGGTGGGGCTGCAGGGAAAATGCAGTGGGCAGGCTGTTGTTCACCTCTACCCAGGCGAGACCATAGCACTAGATTTGGAGAACCACAGGGAGGAGGGAGCTCTTGGGAATGGCTCCTGCAGGTACCTCTCCAGTTGGGCTGAAACAGAGCCAAGGATGCTGGGAGAGTATCCCTCTGCCTGCCAGGCAGCAAAGTCTGATGCTGCTTATGGGTGAGATGGGTTGGCTCCTGACAGCACACTCAGAGAGGAGCCTCAGGGCTGTATTACCAGCAAGGGAACGGAGCATCTGGGGCTCCCAAGATTTCCCAATCTCCTGGGCTGAGGGAGGAAGGGCTCTGGAGGTATTCTCCACCTGTCCTTTCTTCTGAGGAGAAAGTTCTGTCCAACACTCACCCCTCTGGTACCCCTCCTACAGCTGTCAAGTCTTTCGAACTGCCACCTCTGCTTTGGGTCTCAGGACTGGTGGAGCGTGCCTGTCCTCCAGACTGGCTAGGGTCTCAGCCTCCCAGAGTGTTTGACCTGCCCCTGGTGTCCAGCTCCACTGATTACCAGAAACTTATGTAATGTCAGCTCATGCTCTTGGAGCAGATCTCCAGGTTCAGGTTTGCAGTGCTAGTGGGCTCCTACCCCCTCCCTGTTCTGTTCCTCTTTCTCTTACCTGGAGGCTGAGGTGGGCAGAGGGCTTGGGTCCCAGTTGATCATGGCTCTGCCACTTACCTTTTCCTGTGTGGTCTTCTCTTCCTCAGGTATAGGTGGTCTGTTCTGCAGTCTTGAGGTCATTATCAGGTTTATTTGTATTCGCTATATTTTCTTTTATGTGTTTTTGGGACGAGGTTTCTGCCTTGCCTTCCTGTTCCACCATCTTTTTCCCTGTACCACTGAGGTTTGCTAATGTTATCATGGCTTTTGTTTGCTTGTTTGCTCTTTAAAGACTGTTTTCTGCTGGTGAATCCAGCATGGTAAATTGATTACAAAAATGCTGCTGTTTACCTCTTCCTGTATCTACACCTTTTGCAGCTCCTTCTATTAGAAGGTGGCATCTATTTCTACACTCTTCAAAACTGGATTAGTCTTGTGTTTTCCTTTTGCCAATAAACTGTTGCAGAAATGATATCATGTCAGTTCAAAGCATAGGCCTCAAGAAGCCTTGCGTACTTCTGTTCACTCTCTTGAGATGTTGGAACCACCTTGTGAATGAGCCTGGGCTAACCTTCTGGAGGATGTGATACCAGTAGTCCAGCTATCTCAGGAAGACCACCCTAGATCTGTCAGACCCCAGCCAACCCACCAGCAGACCACAGATATATGAAGCCCAGCCAAGATCAGCCAAGCCTAGTCCAAATCAGTAGGGTAATGTAGCCAACCCATAGACTCATGAGCAATAATAAATGGTTTGATTCAAGCCACTGAGTTTTGGGATGGTTTATTAGGCAGCAGTTGCTAACTCACATATCCAGCATCACAATGAAATTGTGGGGTTTTTTTTGTTTTATTTCTAAATTTTTTATTAAGGTATTATTGATATACACTCTTATGAATGTTTCACATGAACAAACAATGTGGTTACTACATTTACCATATTATCAAGTCCCCACCCATACCCCAATGCAGTCATTGTCCATCAGTGTAGTAAGATGCAACAGATCCACTATGTGCCTTCTCTGTGCTACACTGTTCTCCCCGTGATCCCCCACACCATGTGTACTAAACATAATACCCCTCAATCCCCTTCTCCTTCCCTCTTCACCCACCCTCCCACACCCCTCCCCTTTGGTAGCCACTAGTTCATTCTTGGAGTCTCTGAGTCTCCTGCTAATTAAAATTGTGTTTTATGCAAGATCTCATTGTTCTAGTAGTAGAATGGCCCTTCAGAATATCTAGTCTTCTATACCACCTCTTAGACTACATCATTTTCTTATTTAGTATGTCCCAAGATTAGTTTTTCTCAGAGTTTCTGTTCTCAACCATCTTCTCACTATTCTTTCTCCCTGGCTAATCTCATCCTATCCTTTAGCCTCAACTCTTACCTTTATACAGATAGCTCCCAAATCTACCTCTAACTGAACTCTACTGATTAGATGCAGAGTTCAAATAATCTACTAGACAAGTCCACACATAATACTCTCCCAGAAAAATCACAACTCTTTATGTTTAAGCAAGCCTTGTTCCCACACCTCCATTGTTTCCTTTACCTTGTCTTCCTCCATCTTGATTGCTCTATCTCTGGCTAATGTCACCACCATCCTCACATCACCCAGGTCAGAAACCTCAGACTCGTTCTTCATCCCACATGCCCAGTCATTCTACTTCTGCAGTACTCATATCTCTCCCTTCATTTACAGCTTCATGGCCCCCTCTTCCTCTTCCTTCTTCTTCCTTTTTGCCTGCTTCTTTTTTTTTGCTATCAAAGTGTGATCAGTAGTCCAGCAACATTAGCATCACCTACAAGCCTATTAGAAATACAGAATATTAGGCTACACCTAGTAGCTACTCAGTCAGAACCTGCATTTCAACATATGCCCATTAGGGTATAATAAGCAGCTCCCTAGTTGAGTCGATGTGGATAGTTACAAGTCCTTACCAGTTTATAACCATATCAATGGCACTCAAGCCTGGCCACACATCGGAATATCTGAGAGGTTTTTAATTGTCCATTCATCTTTTTATGATTTAATCGCTAAAAAATAATGTAACATTTAACAGTTGTTTTTTCAATACAGAAATATACACAGATGGAAACTAAAATTGGCCTATGCCCTGCCCAGGTAACTGCAAACAATAGTTTTTTTAAACAAGGAAAATTTTCCTAAGACAATTTAAACAGAATAAAAATATACAAAATGAAGAATAAAAAACCTCTAGCACCTCCTCAATTCCAGCCCCTCTCCTCAAATATCACCACTGTTAATCAGAATTAACCTTCCAGGAAATAATTAAGCCTATACCTGCATATATTTATCTGTTTATTCTTTTGTTTAAAAAGTATGACTTGCCACCTTTTAGTTATCATGATTTATTTTATTAAAGTATCTTTGCTGTACCATCTATTTTTTTCTTTCAGAGGGGAAATCTTTTATTTATTCATTTTTTAAATTAAGATATCTTTGATATACAATCTTATGAAGGTTTCACATGAGCAACATTGTGGTTACTACATTCACCCCTATGCTATACAATCTTATGTTGGTTTCAAATATACAACACAGTGGTTCAACAGTTAGCCTTATTATTAAAGCCTTACCTCTAGTGCGGTTACTATGTATCAACATAGAATGATGTTACAGAATCACTGACTATATACTCCATGCTGTATTACTGTCCCTGTGACCAACCTATATAGCTATCATGATTTTTTATACCTAATATCTTAGAAATATTTCTCCATGATTATTTCATAATTTTTAGCAGTACATTATGTTCCACTAGATGGATGATTCCATCAGATGGATCAATTCGCTACTGATAAATGTCTTGATTGCTTCCACTTTTAGCTATTACAAACAATGCTGCAACTATCATCCATGAACTTATATTTTGGTGAACTTACTAAAGGATTAACTTCTAGTAGCAATATTGCTGAGTATGGTTAAGATGCTTTTGGTTGCAAGTAACAAAATACAACTCCATGGCAGGGTGAGCTAGAGGTACCCAGTCCCTTTCAGTCTCTCTGCTCTGCAGTCCCTACTTTATCCAAGTGGTTTTCTAAGTATGGCCCCTAGATCAGCAGCAGCAGCACATTGGGCCTTATTAGAGAAAGGAGTTCTCTGAAACTCTGGAGGTGGAAAGCAACAATCTGTGTTTTAACAAACTAGATGATTTTGATGCATGCTAAAGGCTGAGAACCATTGTTTTACAATGTGGCCTTGAGGTGGCTGCCAGTGGCAATGGAGGCTCTGAGTCTCCTTCAAACCTGGGTTTCCAAGTAAACAGGACTCCCAACATACACACTTATTGGCTTCCTTAGGTCACAAGTCCTCCCTTGGACTAATAATGCCTGTGGAAAGAAGAACTGGGAATAGGATCACTTCACCCCGAAATACATGGGCTATAAGTGGGAAGAACACATATACAAATAAAAATCTAAAACTTGTTAGGGAGAAAAAGTCGGGAATGATTGCTGAGAAGGCACGAGCGAAGCCCACAACATTCAGTCAAAGAACATGTTCATGTTCTACTTTGAAACATAGCCAAATTGTACCTGCAAAAATTTGCAACGACTTACATTCCCATCAGCAGTGTATGAAAGTATCATTTCCGCATTCCTCCACTTGCTGTGCATATAATCAAACTTTAAACATTTCCCAATCTGATAGGTAGAGATGGTGTTTTATTGTTTTGATTTATATTTCTTTCCTCATGGATGAGATTGAACATCTTTTCAAATCTCTATTGATGTGTGTATGTCTTTCCATGTAAATTGTTTGCTTATTCCTTAGCTTATTTTACTATTGTTTTTTTCCTTATTGGGTTTTTCATATTGATTCTTCTGAACTCATTATAAAATTCTTTAGAAAACTAGACCTTTGTCATATGTGTTGTAAATATGTTTTCCCAGGTTTGTTGATCTTTTGAATTTGTATATGGTATTTTTTGTCTCAGAAAGCATTTAACTTTTATGCTTTCAAATTCATCAATATTTTCCCTTATTGGTATCTGGGTTTGGGATTTTGCTTTAAAAGTGCCTTCCCCAGTTCTAATGTACATTCAGATTTTCTTCTAGAATTGTTTTCATTTTTTTGTATTTCCACTTCTGATCTATTTAGAATTATATTTTGGTACAAGAGTGATGTAAGGATATTCCACACACCCCCAACACACACACACACTCACCACAAAAATAGCCAGTTATTTAAGCACATTTATGGAACAAGTCCTCTTTCCCCCCTATTTTCCATTGATTTCAATTGCCACTTTGTTCATGAACTAAATTCCTTTATGTATTTGGGTCTACAGTTAGAATCTATTCCATTAATCTAATTATTTTATTGTACTAAACTCTTTAATCATTTTACTTTTGTTGTATTTTTAATATGTGATGAAACTAGTTTTATATCACTTTCTTTTTTTCAGAAATGTTAACACTGATATCTTTGTCAAGTCTGTGAAACTTTTAAAAATTAAGGATACCAGGCCTCCACTACAGACCCAATGAAGCATATTTTTTAAATATGACACTGTACTAAATTGAGTAGTGCCCCCCACCCCAAATTCATGTCTACCCAGCACCTGTGATTGTGACTTTATTTGGAAATATGGCCTTTGTAGATGTAATCATGTTAAAATTAGGTCATACTACATTAGGATGGACCTTAATCTAATGATTGGGGTCCTTATAAGAAGAGGGAAACAGACAGGGAGAACACCACATGACAATGGAGGCAGAGTGATGCATCTATAAAGCCAAGGAATGTCAAGGATTGCAACCATCAGCTAGAAAGAGGAAAGAAAGTGTGGTCCACGAGGGCTTTCAGAGGGAGTATGGTCTGCTAATATCTTGATTCTGGACTTGTAGCCTTCAAAACTGTGAGACAATAAATTTCTGTAGTTTTAAGCCACCCAATTTGTGGTATTTTGTTATAGCCATCGTAGGAAAATACACAGTCTATATCTAAATTAAGCAAAAAATCTCCAAGTGTGATTCTGATACACCACCAGCATTGAGAATGACTGAATTGAATTATAATCATAACCATTCTTGACTCAGTATTTAGTAGGAGTAGAAAAACAGGACAACTGAAATAATTCTCATTTAGAAAAGGGAGTCCTGGTGTTCAGACAGTCAGCTATTCTTTTGGAAAAACATACAGTTATCCCTACATCATATCAAATTCACTAGAATAAACCCTAAAAGTATTCTAGAAGCTGGAAAAAAGACAAAATCCTTACTCGCATGGAATTTCCGACCTAAGGAGAGACAGATCATGAGCAAATAAAGAAGCTGGGTAATCTCAGAGAGATGTGATCTCTGAAGAAAATAAATAAAGTAAATGAACTAAAGCATATCTTAAAGGAGAGTGGATGGTTAATTTATAGGGTGCTCGGTGAAGGCCTTTTGGTAGAAGCAATATTTGTGCTGAGCCCTGAAGGTGTCAGCCATATAAAAATCTTGGGGAAGAGAGTTCCAGATAGAAGAACTGCAAAGGTTTTGAGAAAGAAATGAGTTTCAGGTAGATTAAAGACCTTAAATGGAAGCACTATAACAGAAAGAGAAAAAGGATAAGGTAATATGGTTGTTGCCTTGGCTAAAGAAGATCTTCTAAAACAATCAAAACAGAAAATCCATAGAATAAAAGATTGATATAAATATACCAAGTGATGATACAAATATTTAAAACTTCCATATAACACAAACCGTAAACATGTTACATACTATGGGAGAATATTAGCAAACATACATAACAGAGTTAATATCCAAAAATATAAATGACTCCTACAACTCAATATGGAAAAGACAAACCACCTTATGAGAAAAATAAGGAAAAGCTTACAAACAGTTCACAGAGGATGGGCTGAGAAACATATGAAAAAACATTCAACTTCACTAGTGTTTGGAGAATGAAAATTAAAAATGAACAAATCTGAGTTCCCATTTTTTTCATCCATCAGATTGGCAAACAATATAAAGCTTGAGGTCTTAGGAAACGTGAAGATACACTGCTGATGAGAGCAAAAATTAGTATAGTACTTCTGAAAGGCAATTTGGCAGTATGTATTAAAATAGAAAATACCCCATGGCCCAGCAACCCACTTCTAAGTGTCCACCTAGAGAAACACAACTGGGCACACCTACCAGTATGTTCCCAGCAGCTGTGTTTTGTGAAAAATAAAGCCACTTTAAATATCCATCAGTGGAATGAAAAAATAAATCAAGCCCCACCCAAACTACACAATTCCCTGAGCAATAATTCAAAAAGGTCAAGGATGGTTTTTTTACCAAGTACCATATTACCAAGTGAAGTAAGCATTTGGTCAAATAATATGGACAGTATGATCCTGTTCAAACGCAAACGATAAATATTCACCTCCATATTTCTGTGTTGTTATCATCTCTACTCACCTCCACCACAACCCCACCCCACCCCACCCCACCCCACTCCCAGTGGAAAAGAGTTTGGTTAGAGCAATGATGCTGTTTGAGTGGCTACAATCCCCTCAAGTCCCCTTGGAATTACCATCCAGTAGAAATGGGAGCCTGTTACATAAACTATGGGGCCTAATGCAAAATGAAAACGGAGGGCTCCTTGTTCAAAAGCCAGAGAAGCAGAGGAAAGTGCATATGAATATATTTTTTCCTTTAAAAATATTTTATTACTTATAAAACATAATAGGGATAATAGTGATACAAGAATAACATAAAATTGCTGAACAATTTTTTGTTATAATTTATAATAAAATAATGTTCCTAGTGTGATATCTTAGTTGATCACTTTTCTGGCTCACTTTTCTGCAAATTCAATTATTTAGTCATTAAAATTTATATTTTTAGCAACTTTATTTTCAACCAATATAACTGAAAGCACCCTTAGTCACATGATGGCAAATACTATTTGACAAGTTTTCATTTTGAGAAGGAGCTTTCTGCTGATGCAGCTGTTATTGGCCCTATTTTTTGTAGGCTGTGACAGCACTGGAGTATTTTTCTGATAGATCATTTCAAAATATAAATTTTAATTCATCTACAGCTGATGATTCTTAATGGAACATTTTTTTCTTTTATTAATTAATTAATTTATTTATTTATTTATTTACTGATGTATAGTTGATATACAATATTTTATTGGTTTCAAGTATACAACATAGTGATGCAACAGTTTATATACATTATTAAATCTTCACCCCAACTAGTGTAGTTACCATCTGTCAACACAAAAAGATGTTGCAGAACTATTGACTATATTCTCTAGGCTGTACTTTCATTCCCATGACTAATTTATATTATGACTGAGATTTTGTGCCACTTTATCCCCTTTATCTATTTTACCCACCCATCCCAATACCTCCCACATGCAACAATTTTTCTAAAAAGATTTAACTTTTCACGCAAATTGGTTTTGTGTATGTCTGAAACTAATTTTAAACATGAATTTATACAATGGCATTTAATTTTTCCTCTGACATTCCTTAACTTGTGGAGGTCTGTTATAGACTTGATGCTTGTATTCCCAAGTTTATATGTTGAAATCCTAAGCCCCAGTGTGATGGTATTAGAACATGGGGCATTTGGTAAGTGATTAGTTCTTGAGGGCCGAGCCTTCATGAAATAAATTAGTGCCCTTATAAAAGAAACCTTGAAGAACTCCCTCACCCATTCTTCCACCACACAGCAAGAAGAGGGCCATCTGTGGACCAGAAAGTGGGCTCTTACCAGACACTGAATCTACTAGTGCCTTGAGCTTGGACTTCCCAGGTTCCAGAAATGGGAGAAATAAATTTTTTATTTATTAGCCACCCAGTCTATGGCATTTTTGTTACAGCAGCCTGAACAAACTAAGACAAAGTCATACAAGAAATGGAAATGGCTTCATGATTTATCTGTAATTCAAAATTCCTGTTTATGCAGTCTATCACAGTATCTTCATTTAAAAGGAAAGCACATTCAAATTGTCTTCCTCGTTAATAATTGGTTTATCTGAAGCTCTCATCTAGTATGAGAATCTTTAAATTTAATTTCCATTCTAAGCCTGTGGATATTTGCTTTGCAGTGTTGCATGAGTTTTCAAAATCAGAGATTCCAAACTCTTCAGAGAATTCTAATAACTCCCTGATGTACTTTACTGTGGTGTCCATGGGTACACTTTCATTTTGTAGTAATTTACTGCCTGAGCCCCAGTAGTTCCTGTCCCATTGCCCAGGCAGAGTTAACATTTGTACTATGTGACCTTGAGCAAGTGATTCAAAATCTCTATACTCACTTTCCTCATCCATAAATAGTACTAGTACCTACCTCATAGGGTTGCTGTAAAGATTGAGTTAACGCATGTAAAGAGCTTAGAACAGTGCTTAGCACACAGTAAATTCTCAGATAATATAATTATTTTGTCTTCTGCTTTCACAGTCCTTGTATTTTCAAGTCTGTTTTGGAGCAAGCCTATTCCTTCTTCCTCCATTTTGCCCTCTTTTTCCTCATGTATTTTATAGTCCACTTTAGCTCTCATCATTTTTATTTCAACAGTTAAACGTACTATGCAGAGAGATGAACTGGAAAAGATCCTAAGCAGGATCTCTAGGGAGGTAAGCAAGGACTGAGTGGTAGTCAGGGGGGATCTTCAGCCTGTTTGAATGTTTACAATGAGAATGTCTACATTTACTATTGCCTGTGTAATTGAAAGTAAATGTTTAGAAGTGTTAAATGGAGGTGAGTTAGGGGAGGAAAGTTTACAGGTTAGTTTCTATGGCACCAATTCAGATCATGCACTTACATGGCAGTGCCAAGAGTATCTTGGTCAGCAAATCTAAGTGCATTGGATTCAGCTCCCTGACAACTTTGCCTTTCCCGTTATCCTTTAGCACTCTCACCTAACCTCCCAACAACACCAGGGAGGAACTTTTATGGGTGGATACCACTGTACCTAGGTCAAATGTCTCCTCCTATGAAGTCTTTCTTGACATACCCACTAAACATGTTTCAGTTCACTGTGACTCCCTCTTTATTCTCACACGTTTTATACTTCTAGGTAGCACTTAGGAGTTGGCCTTTTTCAACCTTGTTATTGTTCATTGAAATTTGCCTCCCTCCTTAGACTGTACCTTAAGGGCAAACACAGAGACTCTTAGTTATTGTCTGGAGACCCTACCCCAACCTCCACCTGTGCCCCACCCAGTCCATCATAAATGCTTAGGAGGTATTACTGAGAGGCTGCCCTGAACTGCCCCCACCTCCACTTTATGGTGTTTGCACTTTTTATTCCTTTTGCCCTATCTCTGGCCAGCTCTCCTTGTTATTCAAGCTTCAGCTCACATGTCACCTTCTCCTTGACTACCTCCTTGACTACCCTAACTAAAATAGACTACCTTCTATCCAAATCTTTCTTTCTTAACTTGTTTTATTTTCCTCATAACACTCAATGCAATTTGAAATTCTATTTGACTCACTTTATTTGTCTGTCTCCCTTGCTGGAATATGAATCACATGAGGGCAGGGATCTTGTCTGTTTTGTTTGCCCCCAAATTCCTAGTGCCTAGAATAGTGCCTGGTATGTGGTAGGTGCTTAATAAGTATACAAATAAAACTGTATTTGTTTGATTATTGACTGATCCCTTAATAGAATGTCAGCTTCATGAAGCCTGGGACCTATCTGAGTTACCACTAAATCCTAAGCACCTAGCCTAGTATACAGTGGATGCTCAGCAATGAATTGTTGGGTGAGTGAACTAATGTTCCACACACTTTGACTAAGCATATCCCAAACTCTCTTCTCCACCAAACCTGCATTTCCTTCCGTGCACTCTGACACCCAACCGAGAAATGAACCACACTCCTTTCACTCATTCACCCACTATTTTTGATTAGTCCCCAAGCCCTGACTATTCAAACTCCAAAATATCCAGCTTATCTGATCCTTTTATGCCCCTGCTGCAACTATCCTGATTCAGGCCTCATTTTTTTTTCCATGACTAATTCAAAAGCCTCCTTCCTTCTGCCTCCCCCCACCGTTTTGTCCCTTTTTGTTATGGAATACTACATAGGTTTGCATGTTATCCTTGTGGAGGGGCCATGCTAATCTTCTCTGTGTCTTTCCAATTTTAATATATGTGCAGCCAAAGCAAGCATCTCCTACCCCCTCACAAAGCTAAGAAAGCTTAAACTGCAGTGCCTATCACTTGCCATATGGTCAGATGGTCTATATGTTTTGTAAAATTTGTCAAATATACATAAACCACAATTGGTTAAAACTGCTGTCCCTTTCCACTGAGACTTTTCCTGGTCACATTCTCCCTTACATTAAGGTGGTGTTGGAGCTGCCCCAGACATTTTTGAGATCCAACTAAGTGGAAATTGATTTGTGGGATACATTTAGTTTGGGTTTATGGGACATTTCTATGTGTTTTTTATCACTCCTATTTATAGTTATTGCCCATTCCTATAGTTATAGGATGGGCTTCTAGAAATACACTGTCTACTTTTAAACCTAATTTTGTATTCACAAGTCTATATTCTTTACTTAAAGAGGGCCCATCTCACAAACTGGTTTTTCATTTGGCTAAGACAAACGTCCTTCAGTTGCTCTTGATTACAAACCTTCAGTGGTTTGTTACTGTTTACAGGATAAAACCTAGTATTCAGATTAAAGATGGTGGCATGAGAGGTGAGAGAGAAACCTCCTCCCAAAACCACATATAGTATAAAAATATAACAAATACATCAAATCCTGAAAGAGTGACAGGAAAAATGGCTGCAGCAGACTGTCTACACATGGGAAAACCAGCAGACCTCAAAGTAAAGGGTGAAGTACCAAAGTCATGATCCAGAGGGACCCAAGCTGTTCCCACACCCCAGCTCACTGGAGAGAGGAAGAGAAACAGAGCAGGGAGGGGGTGGAGGCTCAGGACTGCTGAACACCCTGTCCTGGAGATCTGCTCTGGGAGCATGAACCTACATGGTGCTCTGGAGATTAGTGGGGTAGGAAAGCTAAGACAGGTGGAATACTTTAAGAGACTGAGATTCCAGCCACTTGTGGAACACTGGGATCCACATTTGGTGCTCTGGGATGAAAGAAAGGTGGGCAGTCTGAGAGAATTCCTCACAGTGAGAGTGCTACTAAAGGGTAAGGGTCACACAGAGCTTGCTGCTCAGGAGGAAGGACAGGTGGACAAAACTGTCTGGGTGCATTCTGACCATCAGGTTGGGAACTATCAGAAGCTTCAGGTGCTCCATCCTCCTGGCTGGCTATATATCTCCAAAACCTGCCACCACAATACACAGGCTGCTGTGCCTCCCTCCCAGCCAGCACTGGCTCACAAATCAGCTGCCCCCACCATTGAGCCAGGCCAGCCAGAGGGCAGCCCCACATATAGCAGCTACAAGTGCAAAGCATAGAGGCTTCTCCCTGCACATGTGGCCCACTGGCTGTGGTAGTGGAGACAGGCACTGCAGCCGGGAAGCAGGATAAGACCTCTTTTCTCCAGACAGGCAACAGTGCTGCTCACCTGCGATTACTGCCATCGTTCCATGGGCTGAGCACCTCCAGAGAGTAGAGCTTTTGGCACTACAGGGTGCCACATCGCCGCATACAAGTATGAAATGTCAAAGGAACCTGGTTCAAACCAAAATCCCACAAACACCAGAAAGAGGGCCAAGTGAAAATGAACTCATCGACCTTGCTGAAAAAGACTTCAAAAAAAATAATAAACATGGTCACAAAGCTACAGAAAAATATTCAAGAACTCAGGGAGGGATGCAGGAATGAGATATTAATGTTGAAGAATACAGTATCTGAAATGAAACATACAATGAATGGATTTAAAAGCAGATTGGATTACATAGAGGAGACAGTAAATGAAATATAAATTAGAGAACAGGAATACAAAGAAGCTGAGGCACAGAGAGAAAAAGGGAACTCTGGGAATGAAAGATTATTGGGAGAACTGCATGACTAATCTAAACGGGATAATATTTGCACTGTAGGGGTATGAGAACAAGAAGAGGGAGAAAAAGGAATAGAAAGTGTTTTTGAGGAGATAACTGCTGAAAACCTTCCCAATCTTGAGAAGGAGATAGTCTTTCAGGCCATGGAGGTACACAGATCTCCCAACACAAGAGACGCAAGGAAGAGAACACCAAGACATATAATAATTAAAATGGCAAAGATTAAGGATAAGGACAGACTAATAAAAGCAGCCAGAGAGAGAAAAAAGATTACATAAAAAGGAAAACACATCAGGCTATCATCAGACTTCTCAGCAGAAACTTTACAGGCCAGAAGGGAGTGGCATGATATATTTAAAGCAATGAAGCAAAAGGGCCTCGAACCAAGAATACGCTACCCAGAAAGACTATCATTTAAATTTGAAGGCGGGATAAAGCAATTTCCAGATAAGAAAAAGCTGAGAGAATTTACCTCCCACAAACTGTCTCCACAGGGTATTTCAGAGAGATTGTGAAGGCTAAATAGCTGTCACCAGAGGAAATAAAACCACAGGAAAGAAAGTAGACAACTTAATTACTAAGCAGATGCAAATCAAATCAACCACCCCCAAAGTCAATCAAGGGATAGACAAAGGGTACAGGATGTGATACCTAATATATAAAGAATGGAGGAAGAAGGAAAAGGAGGGGAAAAAAGGACCTTTAGATTGTGTTTATAATAGCACACTAAGAGAGTTAAATTAGATTTTTAGATAGTAAGGGCATCACCTCTGAATTTTTAAAAACATTTAGTGAAGACATAATTCCCATCCTCCTTAAAGTTTTCCAAAACGTAGAAGAGGAGGGATTACTTCCAAAATCATTCTATGAGGCCAGGATTACCCTAATCCTGAAACCAGATAAAGACACCCCCAAAAAAGAACATTACAGACTAATATCCCTGATGAACATACTTGCAAAAATAGTCAACAAAATATTAGCAAATCAAATTCAAAAATACATCCAAAAGATCACCCACCATGATCAAGTAGGATTTATTCCAGGGATGCAGGCATGGTACATTATTCAAAAATTCATCAACATCATACACCACATCAACAAAAAGAAGGAAAAAAGCCACATAATCATCTCCATAGATGCTGAAAGAGCATTCAACAAAATTCAACATCCATTCATGATAAAAACTCTCAACAAAATGGGTATAGAGAACAAGTACCTCAACATAATAAACGCTGTATATGACAAACCCACAGACAACATCATACTTAACAGCAAGAAGCTGAAAGCTTTTCCTTTAAGATTGGGAACAAGAAAGGATGCCCACACTCGCCACTATTATTCAACATAGTTCTGGACATGCTAGCCATGGCAATCAGGAAACAAAAAGCAAAGGCATACAGACTGGTAAGGAAGAAGTTAAACTGTCCCTGTTTGCAGATGACATGATATTGTACATAAAAAAACCCTACAGAATCCACTCCAATACTACTAGAACTAATAACTGAATTCAGCAAAGTTGTGGGATACAACATTAATACATAGAAGTCTGTTGCATTCCTAGACACTAACGATGAACTAGCAGGAAGAGAAATCAAGAAAACAATTCCATTCACAATTGCCTCAAAAAGAATAAAATACCTAGGAATAAACCTAACCAAGGAAGTGAAAGACCTATACCCTGTAAACTACAAGACAGTCATGAAAGAAATTAAAGAAGATACCAATAAATGGAAATACATGCCATGCTCATGGATAGGAAGAGTTTATATTGTCAAAATGACCATTCTGCCTAAAGCAATCTACAGATTCAATGCAATCCCTATCAAAATACCAAAACCATTCTTCAATGAACTAGAGCAAATAGTTCTAAAATTCATATGGATCCACCAAAGACCCCGAATAGCCAAAGCAATTCTGAGAAAGAAGAATAAAGCTGGGGGGTTTATGCTCCCCAACTTCAAGCTCTACTACAAAGACACAGTAATCGAGACAATTTGGTATTAGCACAAGAACAGACCCATAGGCCAATGGAACAGACTAGAGAGCCCAGATACAAACTCAAGCATATATGGTCAATTAATATACAATAAAGGAGCCATGGATATATACAATGGAGAAATGACAGCCTCTTCAACAACTGGTGTTGGCAAAACTGGACAGATACATGCAAGGGAATGAATCTGGATTTCTATCTAACTCCATACACAAAAGTAAACTCAAAATGGATCACGGACCTGAATTTAGGTCATGAAACCATAAAACTCTTAGAGAAAACATAGGCAAAAATGTCTTGAATATAAACATGACCAACTTTTTCCTGAATGCATCTCCTTGGGCAAGGAAAACAAAAGCAAAAACAAACAAGTGGGACTACATCAAACTAAAAAGCTTCTGTACAGCCAAGGACACCATCAGCAGAACAGAAAGGCATCTTACAGTATGGGAAAATATATGTGTAAACAATATATCTGACAAGGGGATAACATCCAAAATATGTAAAGAACTAACACATCTCAACACTCTAAAAGCAAAGAACCTTGTTAAAAAGGGGGCGGAGGATATGAACAGACAATTCTCCAAAGAAGAAATTCAGATGGCCAACAGGTACATGAAAAGATGCTCCACATGGCTACTCATCAAGGAACTACAAATTAAAACCACAATGACATATCACCTCACAGCAGTGAGGATGGCCAACATCAAAAAGACGAGGAACAATAATTGCTGGCGAGGATGTGGAGAAAGGGGAACCCTCCTACACAACTGGTGGGAATGTAAATTAGTTGAAACATTGTGGAAAGCAGTATGGAGGTTCCTCAAAAAACTAAAAATAGAAATACCATTTGGCCCAGGAATTCCATTCCTAGGAAATCACCCTAAGAATGCAGGATCTGGGGGGATCACGGGAAGATGGCGGCATGAGTAGTTCAGAGGAAATCTCCTCCCCAAAACATATATATTTATGAAAATACAATAAATACAACTATTTCTAAAAGAGACACCAGTGGATGCAGTACAACAGCCAGGATACATCTACATCTGTGAGAATTCAATATCACATGAAGGGGCTAAGATACAAGCCGCAGACAGGTGGGACCCAAACGATCCCCAACCCCAAAACCCGGTGGAAAGAAAGGAGTCAGAACGGGGAGGGAGTAAAATCCCAGGACTGCTAAACAACCAGCTCTAGAAATCCACACCTGGAATGCAGACACAAGGTGCATGGGGTGCTGGATGTTAAAGAAACGGAAAAGCAAAACCTGGGGGCAGTTCCCCGCAACCGGCGCCCCTGAGACAAAAGAAAAATGAGTGCTTTCTGCAAGTCTTAAAGAGACAGGGACCCCATAGCTGGACAAAATTGTCCCGGAAAAATTAGCCAGCAGCTGGGAATCCCGGGGAAACTTAGGTGCCCTAAACCCCAGGGAGGCAGTACAGCTCTGAAGCCCCTCACGGCACTAAGCAGCCTGCCAGTCGTTCCTCCAACTGGGAAGGACCCCGACACACTGGCGCAGTAGCAGGAGAGTAGCAGCGCATGCCAGGAATGGCGGCACTGGGAGGGACAAGGAGCAGAACCGTGTGCCAAGGGCACCAGAGGAGACCAGGAGAGGCTTGTGCAAGCCTGCAGCGGGGCGACCAAACAGACCAGGCACGGCTCATCCACACAGGTGGCAGAGGAGCCATAAGAGCCCAGTAGAGGCCCGTGCGCACCTGCAGCGGAGCCAGAGGGAACAGGTGCACTCCCAGCAGCCGACTGGAATCTCAGCCCAAGGCACAGCCGCCCAGGCCAGACCCAAATGGATCTGCTGGCACACAGCTGCCTGGCATGGGTGCTGCTAACATGGAGGAGTGCACCTGCTGTGCCTGCCACTCCCCGCAGGGTTCTGTGCTCCTATGACAGAGACCCCACCAACAGAATCTTAGGAGACTAACCTGGTGGCTGCTCCAGGAGTGCGGGTAACCGTCACAGGCAGCAGAGAAGGGCAAGGCATCCAGCAAGCAGTAAAGGACTTCCTTCTCCCAGCTGACACATCTGCAACCTACCTACAGCCACCACTATCACCATGAAAAGGCAAAAAAATTTAGTCCACTCCAAGATAGTACAAACAACACCTGAGAAAGGATCTGCAGAGGCAGACCTAACCAGTCTCAATGAAAAATAATTCAAAATAAAATCATAAACATGCTGACAGAGGTATAGAGAAATATAAAAGAGATAAGGGATGAAGTCCAGAGGGATATTACAGACGTCTGGAGGGAGATTACTGAAGTGAAACAAACTCTCGAAGGATTTATAAGCAGAATGGATAAGATGCAAGAGGCCATTGACGGAATAGAAACCAGAGAAGAGGAACGCATAGAAGCGGATGCAGAGAGAGGTAAAAGGATCTCCAGGAATGAAACAATATAAAGAAAACTGTGTAACCAATCCAAAAGGAACAATATCCTCATTATAGGGGTACCAGAGAAAGAAGAGAGAGAAAAAGGGATAGAAAGTGTCTTTGAAGAAATAATTGCTGAGAACTTCCCCATCGGGGATGGAAATAGTTGCTGAATATACAGAGGCACACAGAACTCCCAAGAGACGGGACTCAAAGAGGACTACACCAAGAAGCACAATAATTAAAATGGCAAAGATCAAAGACAATGACAGAGTATTAAAGGCAGCCAGAGAGAGAAAAAACATAACCCTCAAAGGAAAACCCATGAGGCTATCATCAGACTTCTCAACAGAAACCTTACAGGCCAGAAGAGAATGGCATGATATATTTAATGCAATGAAACAGAAGGGCCTTGAACCAAGGATACTATATCCAGCATGATTACCATTTAAATATGAAGGAGGGATTAAACAATTCACAGACAAGCAAAAGTTGAGGGAATTTGCCTCCCACCAACCACCTCTACAGGGTATCTTAGAGGGACTGCTCTAGATGGGAGCACTCCTAAAAAGAGCACAGAACAAAACACACAACATATGAAGAATGGAGGAGGAGGGAAAAAAAGGGAAAGAAATAAACATCAGACTGTATTTATAACAGCTCAGTAAGTGAGTTAAGTCAGACAGTAAGGTAGTAATCAAGCTAACCTTGAACCTTTGGTAACCATGAATCTAAAGCCTGCAATGACAATAAGTACATATCTTTCAATAATCACCCTAAATGTAAATGGGCTGAATGCACCAATCAAAAAACGCAGAGTAATAGAATGGATAAAAAAGCAAGACGCATCTCTGTGCTGTTTACAAGAGACTCACCTCAAAGCAAAAGACATGCACAGATTAAAAGTCAAGGGTTGGAGAAAGATATTTCATGCAAACAACAGAGAGAAAAAAGCAGGTGTTGCAATACTAGTATCAGACAAAGTAGACTTCTAAACAATGAAAGTAACAAGAGAAAAGGGGGACATTATGTAATGATAAAGGGCTCAGTCCAACAAGAGGATATAAGCATTACAAACATATATGCACCCAATACAGGAGCACAAACATGTGTGAAACAAATACTAACAGAATTAAAGGAGGAAATAGAATGCAAAGCATTCATTTTTGGAGACTTTAACACACCACTCACTCCAAAGGACTGATCCACCAGGCAGAAAATAAGTAAGGACACAGAGGCACTAAACAACACACTAGAACACATGGACCTAATAGACATCTATAGAACTCTACATCCAAAAGAAACAGGATACACGTTCTTCTCAAGTTCACATGGAACATTCTCCAGAATAGACCACATACTAGGCCACAAAAAGAGCCTCAGTAACTTACAAAAGATTGAAATACTACCAACCAACTTTTCAGACTGCAAAGGCATAAAACTAGAAATAAATTGTACAAAGAAGGCACAAAGGCTCACAAACACATGGAGGCTTAACAAAATCCTCCTAAATAATCAATGGATCAACAACCAAATTAAAATGGAGATCCAGCAATATATGGAAACAAATGACAACAACAACACAAAGCCCCAACATCTGTGGGATGCAGCAAAGCCATCTTAAGAGGAAAGTATATAGCAATCCAGGCATATTTAAAGAAGGAAGAACAATCCCAAATGAATAGTCTAATATGACAATTATTGATATTGGAAAAAGAAGAACAAATGAGGCCTAAGGTCAGCAGATGGAGGGACATAATAACGATTAGAGAAGAAATAAACAAAATTGAGAAGAATAAAACAATAGAAAAAATCAAGGAACCAAGTGCTGGTTCTTTGAGAAAATAAACGAAATAGATAATCCTCTAGCCAGACTTATGAAGAGAAAAAGAGAGCCAACACACATCAAGAGAATCAGAAATGAGAAAGGAAAAATCACGATGGATCCCACAGAAATACAAAGAATTATTAGAGACTACTATGAAAACCTATATGCTAACAAGCTGGGAAACCTAGGAGAAATGGAAGATTTCCTAGAAAAATACAACCTTCCAAGACTGACCCAGAAAGAAACAGAAAATCTTAACAGACCAATTACCAGCAACGAAATTGAATCATTAATCCAAAAACTACCCAAGAACAAAACCCCCGGGCCAGATGGATTTAACTCAGAATTTTATCGGACATACAGAGAAGGCATAACACCCATTCTCCTTAACGTTTTCCAAAAAGTAGAAGAGGAGGGAATACTCCCAAACACATTCTATGAAGCCAACATCACCCTAATACCAAAACCAGGCAAAGATCCCACCCAAAAAGAAAATTACACATCAATATCCCTGACGAATGTAGATGCAAAAATATTCAGCAAAGTATTAGCAAACTGAGTTCAAAAATATATCAAAAGGATCATACACCACGATCAAGTGGGATTCATCCCAGGGAGGTACAACATTCGAAAATCCATTAACATCATCCACTACATCAACAAAAAGAAACACAAAAATCATATGATCATCTCCATAGATGATGAAAAAGCATTTGACAAAATTCAACATCCATTCATGATAAAAACTATCAACAAAATGGGCATAGAGGGCAAGTACCTCAACATAATAAAGGCCATATATGATAAACCCACAGCTAACATCAACTGAACAGCGAGAGACTGGAAGCTTTTCCTCTGAGTTCGGGAACAAGACAGGGATTCTCCCTCCACCACTGTTATTCAATGTGATACTGGAGTTCCTAGCCATGGCAATCAGACAAATCAAAGAAATACAAGGAATCCAGATTGGTAAAGAAGAAGTCAAACTGTCACTCTCTGCAGATGACATGATATTGTACATAAAAATCCCTAAAGACTCCACTGCAAAACTACTAGAACTAATATTGGAATTCAGCACAGTTGCAGGATGCAAAATTAACACACAGAAATCTGTAGCTTTCCTATACACTAACAATGAACTAATAGAAAGAGAAATCAGGAAAACAATTCCATTCACAATAGCATCAAAAAGAATAAAATATCTAGGAATAAACCTAAACAAGGAAGTGAAAGATCTATACCCTGAAAACTATAAGACACTATTAAGAGAAATTAAAGAGGTCACTAACAAATGGGAACTCATTCCATGCTCCTGGCTAGAAAGAATTAATATCGTCAAAATGGCCATCCCGCCCAAAGCAACATACAGATTCGATGCAATCCCTATCAAATTACCAACAACATTCTTCAATGAACTGGGACAAATAGTATAGAAATTCATATGGAGGGAGCACAGCCAAAATGGCGGCATGAGTAGGACAGTGGGAATCTCCTCCCAGAATCAAATGTATTTTTGAAAATCCAAGAAATACAACTATCCCCTAAAAGAGAGACCAGAAGACACAGGACAACAGCGAGACTACATCCACACCTGTGAGAACCCAGCAACTGGTGAAAGGAGTAAGATACAAGCTGCAGCTCGGTGGGACCTGAGGCCCCTCACTGCAGCTCCTGGTGGGAGAAGAGGAGTCGGAGCAGGGAGGGAGAGGGAGCCCAGGACTGCTAAACACCCAGCCCTAGCCATCCGCACCAGAGCACAGACACACAGTGCATGTGTGGGGTGCTGGAAACTAGGGAAGCAGGACAGTAAGACCTGTGAGCAGGTTCTGCAGCCGGCGCCTCTGGGACAAAGAAAAGCGAGTGCTTTTTGAAAGTCTTAAAGGAACAAGGACCTCACAACCAAATGGAAGCATCCCGGGTCACAGTACAGCAGCCTGAAATTCCAGGGTACTCCGGGTGCACTAACCCACTGGGCAACATCTCTGAGACCCCGGACAGAGGTAACCAGCCAAACAGCCCACTGTCCATTACCCCTCTGGGGCCTGCCATAGAAGAGCAGCTGCCTGAGGTTGGCCACTCCCACAGCAAAGGGAGCTTCCTCCATACCAGACGGGCAAGATACAGAGACCCAGTCTAGATGCAATTAAACAACACAAGCCACTAGGGGTCACAGTTGTCCCAGTAAAGAAAGGTCAGGAGCAAGTGGAAAAAGTCTAGGCTCTCCCAGCTGACAGATATGTCAATAGCATACCACTGCACCTATCAACATAGAAAGGAAAAAAATTTGATCCAGACAAAACTAACCCAGAGAGCTTCAACATCTTCTACATCTTCCCCTGAGAAGTAACCTGGGGAGATAGATTTAACCAGTCTTCCTGAAAAGGAATTCAAAACAAAAGTCATAACCATGCTGATGGACTTGCAGAGAAATATGCAAGAACTAAGGAGGGAGGATACAGAAATAAAACAATTTCTGGAAGGATTTCAAAGCAGAATAGACGAGATGCAAGAGACCATTAATGGACTAGAAAACAGAGAACAGCAATGCAGAGAAGCTGATGCAGAGAGAGATAAAAAGATCTCCAAGAATGAAAGAATATTAAGAGAACTGAGGGACCAATCAAAGCGGAACAATATCCGCATTATAGGGGTATGAGAAGAAGAAGAAGAGAGAAAAAGGGATAGAAAGTGTCTTTGAAGAAATAATTGCTGAAATCTTTCCCAACTAGGGGAGGAAATGGCCTCTAAGACCACAGAGGTACACAGAACTCCCATGACAAGGGATCCAAGGAGGGCAACACCAAGATACATAATAATTAAAATGGCAAAGATCAAAGACAAGGACACAGTATTAAAGCAGCCAGAGAGAAAAAAAAGGTCACCTACAAAGGAAAACACATCAGGCTATCATCAGACTTCTCAACAGAAACCTTACAGGCCAGAAGAGAATGGCATGTTATACTTAATGCAATGAACCAGAAGGGCCTCGAACCAAGAATAATGTATCCAGCACGATTATAATTTAAATATGAAGGAGGGATTAAACAATTCCCAGACAAGCAAAAGTTAAGGGAATTTGCCTCCCACAAACTACCTCTACAGGGCATCTTAAAGGGACTGCTCTAGATGGGAGCACTCCTAAAAAGAGGACAGAATAAAACACCCAAAATATGACGAATGGAGGAGGAGGAATAAGAAGGGAGAGAAATAAAGAATAATCAGACCGTGATTATAATAGCTCAATATGCGAGTTAAGATAGACAGTAAGATAGTAAAGAAGATAACCTTGAACCTTTGGTAACCACAAACTTAAAGCCTGCAATGGCAATAAGTACATACCTTTCAATAATCAACTTAAATGTAAATGGACTGAATGCACCAATCAAAAGACACAGAGTAGTAGAATGGATAAAAAAGCAAGACACATCCATATGCTGCTTACAAGAGACTCACCTCAAACCCAAAGACATGCACAGACTTAAAGTCAAGGGATGGAAAAAGATACTTCATGCAAACAACAGAGAGAAAAATCAGGTGCTGCAATACTAGTATCAGACAAAATAGACTTCAAAATAAAGTAACAAAAGATAAAGAAGGACATTACATAATGATAAAGGGCTCAGTCCAACAAGAGGATATAACCATTATAAATATATATGCACACAATAGAGGAGCACCAACATATGTGAAGCAAATACTAACAAAACTAAAAGAGGAAGTAGAATGCAATGCATTAATTTTGGGAGATTTCAACACACCACTCACTCCAAAGGACAGATCCACCAGACAGAAAATAAGTAAGGACATAGAGGCACTGAACAACACACTAGAACACATGGACCTAATAGACATCTATAGAACTCTACATCCAAAAGCAACAGGATACACATTCTTCTCAAGTGCACATAGAACATTCTCCAGAATAGACCACATACTAGGCCACAAAGAGAACCTCAATAAATTAAAAAAGATTGAAATCCTACCAACCAACTTTTCAGACTGCAAAGGCATAAAGCTAGAAATAAATTGTACAAAGAAAGCAAAAAGGCTCACAAACACATGGAGGCTTAACACCATGCTCCTAAATAATCAATGAATCAATGACCAAATTAAAATGGAGATCCAGCAATATATGGAAACAAATGACAACAACAACACAAAGCCCCAACTACTGCGAGATACAGCAAAAGCAGTCTTAAGAGGAAAGTTTATAGCAATCCATGCATATTTAAAGAAGGAAGAACAATCCCAAATGAATGGTCTAATGTCACAATTACCGAAATTGGAAAAAGAAGAACAAATGAGGCCTAAGGTCAGCAGAAGGAGGGACATAATAAAGATGAGAGAAGAAATAAATCAAATTGAGAAGAATAAAACAATAGCAAAAATCAATGAAACCAAGACCTGGTTCTTCGAGAAAATAAACAAAATAGATACCCAGAAAGAAATAGAAAATCTAAACAGACCAATTACCAGCAACAAAATTGAATTGGTAATCAAAAAACTACCCAAAAACAAAACCCCCTGGCCAGATGGATTTACCTTGGAATTGTATCAGACAGACAGAGAAGATATGATATCCATTCTAAATAAAGTTTTCCAAAAAATAGAAGAGGAGGGATTACTCCCAAACTCATTCTATGAGGCCAAGATCACCGTAATACCAAAACCAGGCAAAGACCCCACCAAAAAAGAACACTACATACCAATATCCCTGAGGAACATAGATGCAAAAATTCTCAACAAAATATTAGCAAACCGAATGCAAAAATACATCCAAAGGATCATACACCATGAGCAAGTGGGATTCATCCCAGGGATGCAAGGATGGTACAACATTTGAAAATCCATGAACATCATCCACCACATGAATAAAAAGAAGGAGAAAAACCACATGATCATCTCCATAGATGATGAAAAAGCATTTGACAAAATTCAACATCCATTCATGATAAAAACTCTCAACAAAACGGGCATAGAGGGCAACTACCTCAACATAATAAAGGCCATATATGATAAACCCACAGCTAACATCATACTGAACACCAAGAGGCTGTAGGTTTTTTCTCTGAGATCGGGAACAAGACAGGGATGCCCACTCTCTCCACTGTTATTCAACATAGTACTGGAGGTCCTAGCCATGGCAATGAGGCAAAACAAAGAAATACAAGAAATCCAGATTGGTATAGAAGAAGTCAAACTGTCACTCTCTGCAGATGACATGATATTGTACATAAAGAACCCTAAAGACTCCACTGCAAAACTGCTAGAATTAATATCGGAATTCAGCAAAGTTGCAGGATACAAAATTAACACACAGAGATCCGTAGGTTTCCTATACACTAACAATGAACTAATAGAAAGAGAAATCAGGAAAACAATTCCATTCACAATAGCATCAAAAAGAATGAAATACCTACGAATAAACCTAACCAGGAAGTGAAAGACCTATACCCTGAAAACTATAAGACACTCTTAAGAGAAATTAAAGAGGTCATTAACAAATGGAAACTCATCCAATGCTCCTGGCTAGGAAGAATTAATATCGTTAAAATGGTCATCCAGCCCAAAGCAATATACAGATTCGATGCAATCCCTATCAAATTACCAACAGCATTCTTCAATGAACTGGATCAAACAGTTCAAAAATTCACATGGAAACACCAAAGATCCCAAATAGCTAAAGCAATCCTGAGAAGGATGAATAAAGTGGGGGGATCTCACTCCCCAACTTCAAGCTCTACTACAAAGCCACAGTAATCAAGACAATTTGGTACTGGCACAAGAACAGAGCCGCAGACCAGTGGAACAGAATAGAGACTCCAAACATTAACCCAAACATATGGTCAACTTATATTCGATAAAGGGGCCATGGACATACAATGGGGAAATGACAGTCTCTTCAACAGATGGTGCTGGCAAAACTGGACAGCTACATGTAAGTGAATGAAACTGGATCACTGTCTAACCCCATACACAAAAGTAAACTCCAAATGGATCAAAGACCTGAATGTAAGTCATGAAACCATAAAACTCTTAGAAAAAAACACAGGCAAAAATCTCTTAGACATAAACATGAGTCACCTCTTCTTGAACATTATCTCCCCAGGCAAGGGAAACAAAAGCAAAAATGAACAAGTGGGACTATATCAAGCTGAAAAGCTTCTGTACAGCAAAGGAGACCATCAATAGAACAAAAGGGTATCCCACAGTATGCGAGAATATATTCATAAATGACATATCCGACAAAGGGATGACATCCAATATGTATAAAGAGCTCACACAGCTCAACAAACAAAAAGCAAATAATCCAATTAACAAATGGGCAGAGGAGCTGAATAGAGAGTTCTCTGAAGAAGAAATTCAGATGGCCAACAGACACATGAAAAGATGCTCCAGATCGCTTGTCATCAGAGAAATGCAAATTAAAACCACAATGAGATATCATCTCACACAAGTAAGGATGGCTACCATACAAATGACAAACAACCCTAAGAATGCAGCACTCCAGTTTGAAAAAGACAGATGCACCTCTATGTTTATCGCTGCACTATTTACAATAGCCAAGATATGGAAGCAACCTAACTGTCCATCAGTAGATGAATGGATAAAGAAGATGTGATATATATACACAATGGAATATTACTCAGCTATTTGCAACCACCATTTGCAACAACATGGATGGAGCTACAGGGTATTATGGTATTATGCTGAGTGATATAATCCAGGTGGAGAAAGACAAGTACTAAATGATTTCACTCATATGTGTAGTATAAGAACAAAAGAAATCTGAAGGAACAAAACAGCAGCAGAATCACAGAACCCAAGAATGGACTAACAGTTACCAAAGGGAGAGGGACTGGGGAGGACAGGTGAGAAGGGAGGGATAAGGGTCGGAAAAAGGAAAGGGGGCATTATGATTAACATGTATAGTGTGGGGGGGGCACGGTGAGGGCTGTGCAACACTGAGAAGACAAGTAGTGAGTTTGTAGCATCTTACTATGTTGTTTAACAGTGACTGTGAACGGGTATGTGGTGGGGGACATGCTGAGGGGGGAGCCTACTGAACATAATGTCCTTGATGTAATTGTAAAATAATGATACCAAAATAAAATTTAAAAAAATTCATATGGAACCATCAAAGACCCTGAATAGCCAAAGCAATCCAAAGAAGGAAGAATAAAGTGGGGGTATCTCGCTCCCCAACTTCAAGCTCTACTACAAAGCCTCAGTAATCAAGAGAATTTGGTACTGGCACAAGAACAGAGCTACAGACCAGTGCAACAGAATAGAGACTCCAGACATTAACCCAAACATATATGGCCAATTTATATACAATAAAGGAGCCATGGACATACAATGGGAAAATGATAGTCTCTTCAACAGATGGTGCTGGCCAAATGCGACAGCTACATGTAAGAGAATGAAACTGGATCACTCTAAGAGAATGAAACTGGATCACTGTCTAACCCCATACAGAAAAGTAAACTCCAAATGGATCAAATACCTGAATGTAAGTCATGAAACCATAAAACTCTTAGAGAAAACATAGGCAAAAATCTCATGGACATAAACACGAGTGACTTCTTCATGAACATATCTCCCCCGGCATGGGAAACAAAGGCCAAAATGAACAAGAGGGACTATATCAAGCTAAAAAGCTTCTGTACAGCAAAGGACACCATCAATAGAACAAAAAGTTATCCTACAGTATGGGAGAACATATTCACAAATGACAGATCTGATAAAGGATTGACATCCAAAATATATAAAGAGCTCACACGCCTCAACAAACAAAAAGCAAATAATCCAATTAAAAATGGGCAGAGGAGCTGAATAGCCCGTTCTCTAAAGAAGAAATCCAGATGGCCAATAGGCACATGAAAAGATGCTCCACATCACTAATCATCAGAGAAATGCAAATTAAAACCACAATGAGATATCACCTCACACCAGTAAGGATCACCATCATTGAAAAGACAAACAACAACAAATGTTGGCGAGGTTGTGGAGAAAGGGGTACCCTCCTACACTGCTGTTGGGAATGTAAATTAGTTCAACCATTGTGGAAAGCAATATGGAGGTTTCTCAGAATGCTCAAAATAGAAATACCATTTGACCTAGGAATTCCACTTCTAGGAATTTACCCTAACAATGCAGCACTCCAGTTTGGAAAAGACAGATGCACCCGTATGTTTATCGCTGCACTATTTACAATAGCCAAGGTATGGAAGCAACCTAAATGTCCATCGGTAGATGAATGGATAAGAAGATGTGGTACATATACACAATGGAATACTACTCAGCCATAAGAAGTGGAAAAATCCAACCATTTGCAGCAACATGGATGGAGCTGGAGAGTATTATGCTCAGTGAAATAAGCCAAGTGGAGAAAGAGAAATACCAAATGATTTCACTCATCTGAGGAGTATAGGAACAAAGGAAAAACTGAAGGAACAAAACAGCAGTGGAATTACAGAACCCAAAAATGGACTAACAGGTACCAAAGGGAAAGGAACTGGGGAGGATGGGTAGGCAGGGAGGGATAAGGGGGGGAAGAAGATGGGTGGTGTTAAGAATAGCATGCATGGGGTGGAGGGAGAAAGCGGACGGTGGGTTGCACAACACAGAGAGGACAAGTAGTGACTCTACAACATTTTGCTAAGCTGATGGACAGTAACCGTAATGTGGTTGTTAGAGTGGACCTGATATAGGGGAGAGCATAGTAAACATAGTATTCTCCATGTAAGTGTAGATTAAAAATTAAAAAAAAAAAAAAGAAAGAAAGAAAGAAAGAAAGAAAGAAAGAAAGAAAGAAAAAAAGAAAGAAAGAAAGAAAGAAACAAAGAAAGAAAGAAAGAAAGAAAGAAAGAAAGAAAGAAAGAAAGAAAGAAAGAAAGAAAGAAAGAAAGAAAGAAAGAAAGAAAGAAAGAAAGAAAAGGGGGATTACTCCTTAACAGGATAAAACTATTGGTAAATCAAAGATCAACGCATGCTTTAAATATCCTTAATGTTGATCACTTAAAGGGTGTCAGATGATCAGCTATGGAGGTACTCTTTTCTGATAATATTCCTTTCTCTTAATTAAAAAAAAAAAAAAAAGCAGTTACTGTGTGCTGACCTCCAATGAGTTCTGCACAGTGGTATAGAGGGCATGTCAAAGTGTGGACAAAGGGTCTGTTTGTTTCTATGCAGAAGATCAAGGCCTAGCTTGGATACCCAGAAAATGAACTAAGATACGATATGAGGAGGAGCTTCCGGCATCAGCACTCTCTGGAGGACTTGTGCCGGGGGATGATCATCAAAAAGCTTCCACAGGGATCCGGACGATGCTGCAGTTGTGGCTGCATCCAGCCCACCGTCTCCTGGACTTGCCATAGGAATGAGGAGGGAGATGTCTAGGCTGGCATGTGCATACAGCGAGACAACGAATTTGACCGGATCTGTACTGTTGGAACTCAACCAGGAGTTGGGAGGGGTGCAAGTTGTAGCACTCCAAAATCTCATGACTATAGACTATCTATGGTTAAAAGAACATATGGGATGTGAACAGATCCCAGAAATGGGCTGCTTTAATTTGTCTGATGGTTCAAGTACAGTTGGACAATATCCATCATATCATAGATAAATTTTCACAAATGCCTAGGGTGCCTAAATGGTTTTCTTGGCTTCACTGGAGATGGATGGTAATTATAGATTTGCTTTGTTTATGTCACTGTATTCCTATTATATTAATATGTGTGTGCAAATTAGTTAGTAGTTTAAAACCTATACATACTTAAGGTACTATACAAGAAGATATGTCAAAGAAATAATCAATCCTCCCATGTTTCCTTCATATGCTACATCTATAGCTTTTCTTCTTCCTTCCTAATTACAACCCTTAAATAGAATTCGTGCCTCATATCGAATTTACCGAGTATCATAATTCCTCCAGGTGGTAAAGATACCTCGAGACAAGTGCTGGGCATAGAAGCCACAGGGCATAAATCTGCAAAGAAGTAAAAAGCTAACCTTTGCAAACAATATGGCTTCTCTCTCACTTACCAACTTTACATTTCCCTGTATGGCCCCGGAAGATGACTGGTTAGCCAGAGACGGGTAAGATTCCTCAAGGGAGGAACAACCTAAGACAGGCACAGTCGCAGGGGGGTCATCAGGTGAGAATTTGGGGATCAACAGAGGTGAGGCTCAGAACCTCACCCCCCCTGCTTTGAGAGAAATCTTCTGCATCCGTGGATGTCTTGCTGCCCTTGTCTAGCCTGGATTAATACTTGGTCCATAGGCACACACCTGATCATCTGATCATCTACATTTGCCTTCTTACAGCACTAAACTATGTTTTCTACCTTTATCTTGCATCTACCTACCACTTCAGCGTTTTATTAAAAATAAAAATAATAATAATAACAGGAGAAATGTGGGATCAACATATAAATCAAGTACAAAAATCAAACGAATATTCATATTTGACCTGATTGTTTATAGGTCATAAATCATGATCAAAACCGAAAGTTTCTGTGATGAATGCCCTTGTACTGTTCACCATGTAAGAATTTATTCACTGTGCAAGAATTCGTTCACCATGTAAGAACTTGTTCATTACGCTTCAGAAGATTGGAGACTGATGAGAATTAGGCTTGAGATGGATTAATGATTGTACATTGAGCGTTGACCCCCCTATAGTGAATTTTATTGTTGTTAACAACCATTTGATCAATAAATATGAGAGATGCCCTCTCAAAAAAAAATTTAATATAACAAAATTTAATGTAGAAAGTGAGAAAAGTTATGGACAATATCAAATCCCCAAATAACTATCATCAATAGTTTGGTATATATAATTCTTCTATATATTTTCTATGCTAACAGCAGTACATTTTTATCAAAAATAGGATCACACTATATGTACTGTTTTGCAAATGTCTTTTTCACCCAATACTATATATTTGACATATTTCAAAGGTATATAGATCTATATTCTTCTTTTTCTCTTCCCCATTTTTAAATTACATAAGCAATACAGAAATAGGTACTCCATAAAATTTTTTCAAATTTTAAGATGAGGCTTAAGTTCTTTTGACCATCACCCCATTCTAATTTCCTCTCTGTCTTTTACATGCATTTGAATGACTGCATAATATTTCATTATATGGATACAACCTAATTTACTTGAACAATTCCCTATTGATGGAAAATCAATTTTTCATTTTTATTATGGGTTGCATGCAAATTTTTTTCCAAGTTCATCCTTTGACTTTGCTAATGATGGCATTCTCTAAACAGGTGTTTAAATTTTCTACAGTTAAATTTATCTATCTTTTATCTTATTTCAATTTTTTTATTGAGATATGATTGACATATATGACATTATATTAGTTTCAGCTATACAACGTGATTTGATGTATGTATATATTGCAAAATGATCATCAAATCTAGTTAACATCCATTACCACACATAGTTGCAATTTTATTTTTGTGACATTTACTTTTAAGATCTCTCTTAACAACTTTCAAATATACAATACAGTATTATTAAGTATAGTTCATTTATTTATCTGTCTCTACACTATTAATTGAAAAAAGTGAGGTCCAGTACAATATGCATAGCATGTTGCCATTACTGTAATAAAGGAGAGAATAGGAATAAATATTCATATTTGTTTGCATTCACATGAGCACTGGGTGAATGAACAAGAAATTAATAAAGATGGTTAAGTATAGGGCCCAAGGTGGAACAAGTGGATGGTGACAGGGTGAGTGATACTGCTTAGTGTACTTACTTTATATAAGTATTTATATATTCTTATTGAACTATAGTGTGTTAGTTTCCTATTGCTGCTGTAAAAAATAATCAGAGACTTGGGTACAACACAAATTTATTATCTTACAATTCTGGAAATCAGAAGTGTAAAATGGATCTTAAGGGGCTAAAATCAAAGGCTGTGGTCCCTCTGGAGTCTCTAGAGGTGAATTCATTCCTTGCTTTTACAGCTTCTAGAGGCTACCTGTACTCTTTGGCCTGTGGCCCCTTCCTTCCTCTTCAAATCCATCGGTGCTGTTGACCTTTGAACAACACAGGAATTAGGGGCACTGATCAACTGTGCAGTTGAAAATCTATGTTTTAATTTTGACTCCCCCAAACTTTACTAATAGCCTACTGTTGACCTTACTGATAACATACACAGTAATTTAACACATATTTTATATGTTATGTGCATTATATACTGTATTCTTACAATAAAGTAAGGTAGAGTAAAGAAAACTTTTTTCAAATTATCAAAAATCTCTAAAAGGTTTTTCAATATATTTATTGGAAAAAATCCACGTGTAAGTGGACCCACACACAGTTCAAACCTGTGTTGTTCAAGGGCCACCTGTACATCATCTTCAAATTTCTCTCCTACGTCTGACATCTGCTTCCATCATTTACTTCTTAGACCCTGGTTCTTTCATCACATTGCCTTCTCTGTCTTCTCTGACCCTCTCCTGTAATTACCTCTCATAAGGACTCTTGTGATTACACTGAGCCCACACAGACAACTGGGGATAATTTCCTTATCTCAACATCTTTAACTTTGTTTTTTTAGTTACCATCTTTCTTTGATGAGAACACTTAAGATCTACCATCTTAGAAAATTTCAAGTATGCATTATGGTTTTACTAACTATAGTCATAGTCACCATGCTGTACATTAGATCTCCAGAATTTATTCATTTTATAACTGAAAGTTTCTCCTCTTTGACAAACATCTCCACATTTCTCCCACCTCAGCCCCTAGCAGCCACTGTTCTACTCTCTGGTTCTGAGTTTGATCTTTTCAGATTCCACATTCAAGTGAGATCATACAGTATTTGTCTTTCTGTTCTTGGCTTACTTCAATTAGCATAATGTCCTCCAGTTTCCATGTTGTCACAAATGGCAGGATTTCCTTATCTTTTAAGGCTGAGTAACTAACATTATATATATATATATATATATATATATATATATATATATATATATATATATATATATATATATATATATCACATTTTGTTTATTTATTTATCTGTCAACAGACACGGGTTGTTTCCAGTGTCTTAACTATTGTGAATAATGCTGCAATGAACATGTGGGTCCAGATATCTCTTCAAGGTACTGACTCATTTCCTTCAGAAATATATATCTAGAGTGAGATCACTGGATCACATGGTAGTTCAATTTTTAATTTGTTGAGGAAACACCATACTGTTTTCCACAATGAGTGTATCGATTTACATTCCCACCAACAGTATATGAGGATTTCTTTTCCTCTACATCTTCACCAACATTTGTTTTCTCTTGTCTTTTTGATAACCTTTCAAACAGATGTGAGGTGACATTTCATTTCGGTTTTCATTTGCATTTTCATGATGATTAATGATGTTGAGCACAATTTCATATATCTGTTGGCTATTTATATGTCTTCCTAGCAAAAATGTTTATTAAGGACCTTTGCCTATTTTTAAAATTGGGTTATTATTATTTGCTATTAAGTTGTATGGCTCTTTATATACTTTGAATATTAACTTCTAATTCAATAGATGATTTCCAAACATTTTCTTCAATTGTGTAGGCTGTCTTTTTATTTTGTTGATTATTTCTTTTGTGTGCATAAGACGTTTAGTTTGATGTAGAGCTCCTTGTTTATTTTTACTTTTATTTACTGTGCTTTTTGTGTCATATTCTAGAAATCACTGCCAAGACCAATGACAAGGAGATTTGCCTCTATGATTTCTTTTTGGAGTTTTAAGGTTTCAGGTCTTACATTTTAAGTTTTTAATTCATTTATAATTAATTTTTGTGAGTGGTGTAAGATAGGCGTCCAGTTTCATTCTTCTGTTTGTGGATATCCAGTTTTCCCAGCAACATTTATTAAAGACACTATCTTTTATGTATTGTGTATTCTTGGCACTCTTGTCAAAAATGTATTAACTGTATCTGTGGTTTATTTCTTGGTGCTTTACTTTGTTCCATTTGTCTATGTGTCTGTCCTTAGAGCAGTACCATACTATTTTCATTACTATATTTTTGTAATATAGTTTGAAATCAGGAAATGTGATGCCTCCAGCTTTGTTGTTTTTAAGTGCTTTCCTTTCCTTTTCTTTTGTGGTTCCATACAAATTTTAGGATTATTTATCCTATTCCTGAGAAAATGGCACTGGAATTTTATAGAGATTGCATTGAATCTGTAGACTACTTAGGGTAGTGTGGACATTTTAATGATATTAATTCTATCACTCCATAAGGATACAGTATCTTTCCATTTATTTGTGTCTTTTTCAGTTTCTTTCATTAACATCTTGTAATTTTTAGTGTGCAAATCTTTTATCTCCTTAGTTAAATTTAATCCTAGGTATTTTATTATTCCTGATGCTATTGCAAATGCCAATGTTTTATTCCTTTTTCAGACAGTTTGCTGTTGCTGTATAGAAATGCAACTGATTATTATATGTTGATATTGTATCCTGCAACTTCAATGAATTCATTTATTTTCAGTCTTTTGGTGGAGTCTTAAGGGTTTTCTACATATAAGGTCATATCATCTGGAGAGAGAAAAAGATGGTGGCATGAGTAGTGTGAAGGAAATCTCCTCCCAAAGCCACATATATTTTGAAAATACATCAAATACAACTATTCCTAAAAGAGTGGCCAGAAGTAACGTTACACCAGCCAGTCTAATCTGGGAGAAGTCAACATCTCATGAAAAAGGGTAGGGTAAAAAGCTGCAACCCGGCAGGACCTGAGCATTCCCCCCATCCCAGCTCACTGGAGGGAGGAAAAGAATCAGAGCAGGGAAGGAGTGGAAGTGCAAGACAGCTAGATACTCAGCCCTAGAAATCTACCCTGGAAGCATGGACCCACTCTGCATTGGTGCTCTGGAGATTGGAGGAGCTGAAAGGCAAGGTCTGAGACTAAGACTGCGAAGAGATTCCCACAATCAGCTGCCCTGGGACAAAAGAAAAGCAGGCACTTTAAGGGACCTCACAATGATCAGAGGGCTCCTAGGGGGGCAAGGGTTTGAGAGAAGGAACAGGTGGACAAAACCGTCCTGGCACATTCAGCCCTACAGGCTGGGAACTTTCAGGGGCTTCAGGTGCCCTATCTGTCTGGTTGGCAATGCAGCCCGAAGGCCCCTCACTGTGATAAACAGCCTGCCACTCTTTCCTCCCCACCAGCACCTATGTGCAAACTGGCTGTCCCCGTCATTGCTGCAGACCAGCTGGAGGGCACCCCGGCCTACAGCAACTACACAGCTTAATGCAGAGGCTGCTTCCTGCATGAGGTTGACTGGCACAGACAGTGGAGATGGGTGCTGAGACCAGGAGCCACGAAGGGCATCTGTTATAGGGGAGGAACCCATGCCACCCACCTGCGACCCCTGCTATCACCCTAGGTCATCCTGAGGGTCACCCCACCCATGACAGTTTAGTGGATTAACCCAGAGGCTGCTCCCTGTGCACTGTTAACCAGCACAGACAGCAGAGACAGATATGGTGATCGCAAGCATGAAGGGACTTTGTCCTCCCAGCTGACACCCATGCCACTTGCCAGCAACCACTCCCATAGCTCCAGGACTATGAAAAGGCAGAAGAAACTAGTTCAATCCCCAAATCCTCAAACACCAGAAAGAGGGCTCAGTGAGACTGAAATCATCAATCTTCCTGAAAAAGAATTCAAAATAAAAGTCATAAGCATGCTAATAGAGCTACAGAAAAATATACAAGAGCTAAGGGATGAATTCCAGAGGGAGATAATTGAAATTAAGCAAACATTGTAGGGATTTAAAAGTAGATTAAGTGAGGTAGAGTAGGCAGTGAATGGAATAGAAATCAGAGGAAAGTAATACAGAGAAGCTGAGGCAGAGAGAAAAAAAGGATCTCTAGGAATGAAAAAATATTAAGAGAACTGTGTGACCAATCCAAACAGAAGAATGTTTGCATTATACGGGTACCAGAAGAAGAAGAAGATAAAAAAAGGGATAGAAAGTGTCTTTGAAGAAATAATTGCTGAAAACTTCCCCAAGCTGGGGAAAGAAATATTCTCTGAGACCATGGAAGCCCACATATCTCCCAACACAAGGCACCCAAGGAGGACAACACCAAGACATATAATAATTAAAATGGCAAAGATCAAAGACAAGGACAGAGTATTAAAAGCAGCCACAGAGAGAAAAAAGATGACCTACAAAGGAAAACCCATCAGGCTATCATCAGGCTTCTCAGCAGAAATATTATAGGCCATATAGTCAATACAATGAAACAGAAGGGTCTAGAACCAAGAATACTCAGCAAGAGTATCATTTAAATTTGAAGGAGGAATTAAACAATTCCCAGATAAGCAAAAGTTGAGGGAATTTACCTCCCACAAACCATGTCTACAGTGTATTTTAAAGGAACTGTTCTGGATGGAAGTGTGGCTAAGAGTAATGGCTGTCACTAGAGAAAATAAAACCACAGCAAAGGAAGTAGACCAACTAAAGACTAACCAAATGCAAAAACTAAGTCAGCTACCCACAACATCAGTCAATGGATACACAAACAATACAGAACATGACACCTAACATATAAAGAGTGGAGGAGGAAGAAAAAGAAGGGAGATAAAAAAGAATCATCAGACTGTGTTTATAATAGCATAATAAGTGAGTTAAGGTAGACTGCTAGATAGTAAAGAAGCTGCTTTTGAACTTTTGGTAACCACAAATCCAAAGCCTGCAATGGCAATAAGTGTATATCTATTGATAACCACCCTAAATGTAAATGGATTGAATGCACCAATCAAAAGACACAGAGTAATAGAATGGATAAAAAAGTAAGACCCATATATATGTTGCCTACAAGAGACTCACTTCAAACCCAAAGACATACACAGACTAGAACTGAAGGGATGGAAAAAGATATTTCATGCAAACCATGGGGGAGAAAAAAGCAGGTGTTGCAGTACTTGTATCAGACAAAGCAGACTTCAAAACAAAGGAAGTAACAAGAGACAAAGAAGGACATTACATAATGATAAAGGGGTCAGTCCATCAAGAGAATATAACCATTATAAATATCTATGTACCCAACACAGGAGCACCCGCATATGTGAAACAAATACTAACAGAATTAAGGAGGAAATAGAATGCAATGTATTCATTTTAGGACATTTCAACACTCCATTCACTCTGAAGGACAGATCAACGAGACAGAAAATAAGTAAGGAGACAGAGGCACTGAACAACACATTAGAACATATAGACCTAACAGACATCTACAGAACTCTACACCCAAAAACAGCAGAATACGCATACTTCTCAAGTACACATGGAACATTTTCCAGAATAGACCACATACTAGGCCACAAAAAGAGTCTCAGCAAATTAAAAAAATTGAAATTGTACCAACCAACTTCTCAGATCACAAAGGTATGAACTAGAAATAAATTGTACAAAGTAAACAAAAAAGCCCACAAATACATGGAGGCTTGAGAACATGCTCCTAAATAATCCATGGATCAGTGACCAAATAAAAACACAGATCAAGCAATATATGGAGATGAATGAAAACAACAGCTCAATGCCCCAACATCTGTGGAATGCAGTGAAGGCAGTTCTAAGAGGAAAGTATATAGCAATCCAGGCCAATTTCAAAAAGGAAGAACAATCCCAAAAGAACAGTCAAAATTCACAATTATTGAAACTGGAAAAAGAAGAACAAATGAGGCCCAAAGTCAGCACAAGGAGGGACATAATAAGGATCAGAGAAGAAATAAATAAAATTGAGAAGAATAAAACAATGGAAAAAATTAATGAAACCAAGATCTGGTTCTTTGAGAAAATAAAGAAAATAGATAAACCCGTAGTCAGACATATTAAGAAAAAAAGAGAATCTATACACATCAACGGAATTAGAAACGAGAAAGGAAACATCACGACGGACCCCACAGAAATACAAAGAATTATTAGAGAATACTATGAAAATCTATAGTTAACAAACTGTATAACCTAGGAAAAATGGTCAAATTTCTAGAAAAATACAACCTTCCAAGACTGACCCAGGAAGAAACAGAAAATCTGAGCAGACCAATTACCAGCAATGAAATTGAATTAGAAATCAAAAATCTACCTAAGAATAAAACTCCTGGACCAGATGGCTTTACTGCTCAATTTTATCTAACATTGATGGAAGACCTCGTACCCATCCTCCTTGAAGTTTTCCAAAAAGTAGAAGAGGAGGGAATACTTCCAAACTCATTCTATGAAGCCAGCATCACTCTAATACCAAAAACCAGGCAAAGACCCCACCAAAAAAAAAAACTACACACCAATATCCCTGATGAACATAGATGTAAAAATACTCAACAAAATATTAGCAAACCGAATTCAAACATACATCAAGAGGATCATACACCATGACCAAGTGGGATTCATCCCAGAGATGCAAGGATGGTATAACGTTCGAAAATCCATCAACATCATCCACCACATCAACAAAAAGAAGGACAAAAAGCAAATGATCAACTCCATAGATGCTGAAAAAGCATTTGACAAAAAATTCAACAACCATTCATGATAAAATCTCTCAACAAAATGGCTATAGAGGGCAAGTATCTCAACATAATAAAGGCAACCCCACAGCCAAAGTCATACTTCACAGTAAGAAGCTGAAAGGTTTTCCTTTAAGATCAGGAGGAAGTCAAGAATGCCTACTCTCCCCGCTTTTATTCAACATAGTACTGGAGGTCCCAGCCATAGCAATCAGACAACACAAAGAAATAAAAGACATCCATATTGGTAAGGGAGAAGCCAAACTGTCCCTGTTTGCAGATGATATGATATTGTACATTAAAAAATTCCTAAGGAATACACCCCAAAGCTACTAGAACTAATATCTCAATTCAGCAAAGTTGCAGGATACAAAATTAATACACAGGAATCTGTTGCATTCCTATACACTAATGATGAACTAGGAGAACAAGAAATCAGGAAAACAATTCCATTCACAATTGCATCAAAAAGAATAAAATACCTAGGAATAAACCTAACCAAGGAAGTGAAAGACCTATACCCTGAAAACTACAAGACACTCTTGAGAGAAATTAAAGAGGACACTAATAAATGGAAATCCATCCCATGCTTTTGGGTAAGAAGAATTAATATTGTCAAAATGGCCATTCTGCCTAAAGTAATGTACAGATTCAATGCAGTCCCTATCAAAATATCGACTGCATTTTTAAACAAACTGGAACAAATAGTTCTAAAATTTATATGGAACCACAAAAGACCCCGAATCACCAAGGCTATCCTGAGAAGGAAGAATAAAGCAGGGGAACTATGCTTCCTGACTTCAAGCTCTACTACAAAGCTATAGTAATCAAGACAATTTTGTACTGGCACAAGAAGAGACCCATAGATCAATGCAACAGACTAGAGAGTCCAGATATAAACCCAAGCATATATGGTCAATTAATATACAGTAAAGAAGCCATGGATATACAATGTGTAAATGACAGCCTCTTCAACAAATGGTTTGGAAAAACAGGACAGCTACATGTAAGAGAATGAAACTGGATTACTGTCTAATTCTATACACAAAAGTAAACTAGAAATGGATCAAAGACCTGAATGGAAGTCATGAAACCATAAAACTCTTATAAGATAACATAGGCAAAACTCTCTTAAATATAAACATGAGGAACTTTTTCTTTTTTCTTTTTTTTTATTTTGGTATCATTAATCTACAATTACATGAAGAACATTATGTTTACTAGGCTCTCCCCTTCACCAAGTCCCCCCCCACACATACCCTTTCACAGTCACTGTCCATCTGCGTAGTAAGATGCTATAAAATCACTACTTGTCTTCTTTGTGTTGTGCAGCCCTCCCGTGTCCCCCACGCACTGTACATGCTAATCGTAATGCCCTCTTTCTTTTTCCCCACCCTTATTCCTCTCTTCCCTCCCATCCTCCCCAGTCCCTTTCCCTTTGGTAACTATTAGTCCATTCTTGGGTTCTGTGATTCTGCTGTTGTTTTGTTCCTTCAGTTTTCCTTTTTTTCTTATACTCCACATATGAGTGAAATCATTTGGTACTTGTCTTTCTCCACCTGGCTTATTTCATTGAGCATAATAACCTCTAGCTCCATCCATGTTGTTGCAAATGGTAGGATCTGTTTTTTTCTTACAGCTGAGTAATATTCCATTGTGTGTATGTACCACATCTTCTTTATCCATTCATCTACTGATGGACACTTAGGTTGCTTCCATATCTTGGCTATTATAAATAGTGCAGCAATAAACATAGGGGTGCATCTGTCTTTTTCAAACTGGAGTGCTGCATTCTTAGGGTAAATTCCTAGAAGTGGAATTCCTGGGTCAAATGGTATTTCTATTTTGAGCATTCTGAGGAACCTCCATACTGCTTTCCACAATGGTTGAATTAATTTACATTCCCACCAGCAGTGTAGGAGGGTTCTCCTTTCTCCACAACCCTGCCAACATTTGTGGTTGTTTGTCTTTTCCATGATAGTGATCCTTACTGGTGTGAGGTGATATCTCATTGTGGTTTTAATTTGCATTTCCATGAGGAACTTTTTCATGAACGTATCTCCACAGGCAAGGGAAACAAAAGCAAAAATGAAAAAGTGGGACTATATCAAAGTAAAAAGCTTCTGTACAGCAAGGGACACCATCAATAGAGTAAAGCAGCATCCTACAGTGTGGAGAATATAATCATAAATGACATATCCAGTAAGGAGTTGACATCCAAAATATATAAAGAGCTCATGTACCTCAACAAACAAAAAGCAAATAATCCCATTAGAATTCAGGATCTGAACAGACACTTCTCCAAAAAAGAAATTTGGATGGCCGACAGGTATATGACAGGATGCTCCAAATCGCTAATCATCAGGGAAATGCAAATTAAAATCACAATAACATATCTCCTCACACCAGTTAGGATGGCCAACATCCAAAAGACAAACAACAACAAACGCTGGCGAGTATGTGGAGAAAGTGGAACCCTCCTACACTGCTCACTGTTGGTGGGAATGTAAATTACTTCAACCATTGTGGAAAGCAGTATGGAGGTTCCTCAAAAAGCTCAAAATAGAAATACCATTTGACCCAGGAATTCAACTCCTAGGAATTTACCCGAAGAATGCAGGATCCAAGATTCAAAAAGACATATGCTCCCCTATGTTTATCACAGTACTATTTACAATAGCCAACACATGGAAACATCTTAATTGTCCATCAGTAGATGAACGGATAAAGAAGATGTGGTACATATACACAATGGAATATTACTCAGCCATAAGAAAAATCAGATCCTACCATTTGCAACAACATGGATGGAGCTAGAGGGTATTATGCTCAGTGAAATAATCCAGGTGGAGAAAGACAAGTACCAAATGATTTCACTCATATGTGGAGTATAAGAACAAAGGAAAACTGAAGGAACAAAACAGCAGCAGAATCACAGAACCCAAGAATGGACTAATAGTTACCAAAGGGAAAGGGACTGGGGAGGATGGGTAGGAAGGGAGGGATAAGGGCAGCGAGAAAGAAAGAGGACATTACAATTAGCATGTGTAGTGCGTGGGGGGCACAGGGAGGGCTGTGCAACACAGAGAAGAGAAGTGATTTTATAGCATCTTACTATGCAGATGGACAGTGACTGTGAAGGGGTATGTGGGGGGGGACTTGGTGAAGGGGGGAGCCTAGTAAACATAATGTTCTTCATGTAACTGTAGATTAATGATACCAAAATAAATAAATAAATTAATTAATTAAAAAAAAAGAATGCAGGATCCCAGATTCAAAGAGACACATGCCCCCGTATGTTTATCACAGCACTCTTTACAATAGCCAAGAAATGGAAGCAACGTACGTGTCCATTAGTAGATGAGTGAATAAAGAAGGTGTGGTACATATACACAATGGGATAGTATTCAGCCATAAAAAAAACAAATCGTACCATTTGCAACAACATGGATGGAGCTAGAGGGTATTATGCTCAGTGAAATAAGTGAGGTGGAGAAAGACAACTACCGCATTATTTTAGTCATTTGTGGAGTGTAACAACGAAGCAAAACTGAAGGAACAAACAGCAGCAGACTCACAGACTCCAAGAAAGGTGTAGCTTTTAACAAAGTGGAGGGGTCAGGGAGGGAGGGAGAAGGAGATTGAGGGGTGTTATGATTGGCACACATGGTATAGAGGAATCATGGTGAAAACAGGGTAGCACAGAGAAAACAAGTAGTGACTCTGTGGCATCTTACTAAACTGGTGGACAGTGACTTCCATAGGGTATTGGGAGGGCTCGATAATATGGGTGAATGTAGTAACCACAATCTTTTTCATGTGAAACCTTCATAAGAGTGTTTATCAACGATACCTTAATTAACAGTGTTGTATCCAACTTCTTTTTGGAAATATTTTCCAATGTGCATTTTTATATGTTGATCCTTTTATCTACAGTGTTCTTGTTAATTTAGTTAACTTTTATATACCTGCTAAGTGTCCCTGAAATCTTCTTGGACAGTAGGAAGCCGTTTCTGAGGCACTGTCTTAGCTTTACTTTTTCACTTACCAACAGGTATCGGTGTGTTTACTGGAGCTTGTATTCCACCTGTTGACCTGCAAGCTTGTCTCCCGCAGTGGCTGGCAATTTCCCACAGCAGAGACCCGTTTTCCATCATTATATCCTGAGGGCCTAAGCCACCAATCACTTAGGAAACTGGTGTGCACACATACATTTTCTTTTTAGAACAGTGGGACCCTTTAAGAAAATGAAATGGTAAGAGGATTCCTAGGGAATATTCTAGAATGTCTGAGAAAACCAGCGCCATCTTGAAGCATGTGTGGGGCGTTCTATTCATTCATCCTTTTTTCCCACACCACCCTCAGGAAACTCCTGTAACGTGTGCATGGAAATCATTGAACTATGTCTGAACTGCACTCAATTGAAACAGTTGGGTCAAAAAGGAGTTCACTGGGAGCTGGGAAATTGACAGAAGCTTTACGGAGGAAGGACGACAGAGAGACCGACCAAGGGAGGGAGGAAGGGGACAGTGGAGGGACCAGGGTTCAACTCCCTAAGCCAGTGTGTCACTTGGGGATAATAACAGCTTCCCTTACAGGGTGAAGACTTGGCGACACTGTGAGACTGTAGTCCGCTGGTGGTGCTCAAAGAACAGGAGCCGCTGTGAGTACTCCGCCTCCACCCTGACCGAAGCCCGTCCCCACCGCCACCTATTTATTTGGCAGTTTGCAGAGTTCACTTCTTCTCATAGGAGGAGTAGGCTGGGGAGGAGGAGTGTGTGTGTGTGTGTGTGTGTGTGTCTGTGCGTGGTTGGGGATGATTACCCAGCTCGCCCGGGGGAGGGAAAAGTCTGGGAAGGGTCTCGCCCTAGTCAAAATGGAACCAAGAGACTGCCTCGCCTAAGATGGCGGCTTATAGTCCTCGGCTTCAATTGGGTTGCTAGAGAACACGAGCGGGTCCAAAGAGTAGCCGAGTCTCGGCCCGCTTTTCTCAAGGTGGTGCTCCGCCTCTGCTGGCGTCACGCGGGAGCCAGCGGCCTCCGTCCCCCGCCTCTGCCGCGGTTACTTCCCGCTTCTGGCCCTCATAAGATGGCGGTCGGGTCGCCTCCCCGCGGCGGAGCCGCCACTCTCAACATGGGAGCTGTTTACGCCGTATCTCTCTTCCCGTCTCCTCAACTTCCTCGTTGTTTTGAATAAACTTTATTGACTACTACTAATTGCATAACACCGCCACCGGGCTTTCCCCGGCGACTTTGCGGGTCATTTCTCTCCGACCCGGCCGCCGGTTCATCTCCTTCCTCGTTGGTTTGCTTGTGGCTATCTCCTCCCGGCCCAGGGACGCCGCCGCTTGCCGGCCGCCAGACTAGGCCCGAGCCGTGGGCTCCTGGAGACCCGAAGGGCCAGACGCAGGGCAGAGCTGTAGAGAAAACTGCCTTGAAGGAAAGCAGGGAGTCCAGGGCTGTTTGACCCAGCTGGTGGTTCCAGGGTAAGGCGAGCAAAGTTCGCAGCGTCGCCCAGTCGATCCCAGAATTCGGTGCGCGACGCCGGTGGGGCCGGAACTGCTGGCTGAGCCTCCGGTGCGCGAGGCGCCGAGCCTCCCCGGAGCAAGTCCGGCCGCCGTCGCTTCAGTGGCACTGAACTCCGCGGGCGTGAGGAATCCCTGCAGCTTTGCGGATGAGGAGGTCCTTGTAGGGTTCGGGACCGAAGACGTTCTTGTCACGTTTGGGGTCTGAGGAGGTTCCTGTCAGTTTGGGAGGCGTGAAGAGATTCTCGTAAGTTTCGGGGGCTGCAAGGAGACCCCTGTCAGTTTTGGGGGACAGGAGAGTCCTAGTCACAATTAGGACGCTGTGAGGAAATGCCTGCCAGTTTCTGAGCGGTGGGGGAAAAGAATCCTCCTTTAGTTGCACGAGCGTGAGGGCGTTCTGGTCAGCTTCAGGGGGTTCAGGGAGATCCTTTTTAGTTTCAGGGGTGCAACAGAACCCTGTTGTCTTTGAAGTAGAGGACGATATGATCAAGTTTGAAATTGAGATTGATTTCAGTTGTTGGGGTGATCAGTGAGACTCCTGACTGGTCGGGATTGGAATGATTTTGAGCCTGTGGATCATTTAAACTCTCAGAACACGACGCCAGAACTGTGATTTGAGTTGGGCGCCTAGTTCTTGACCGCCTTGTTCCTGAGGCATCGTATTTTCGAGTAATCTGTGCCTACTTCCAAGGGCTCCCTCATCTCTCCCTTGTTGTCCCTATTTTGGGAGGGAGGAGGGACTTTTCCCGAGGTACCCCCAGCCTCCTCCTTTAGGCTGTGGTTTGCGTCATAATAAAGACAGCTCAGGGAAGCAAGGTTACAAGCCAGGAGAGAGTGCAATGAGGAATGAAGGAAGCTTCCTGAAAAGGCGTCAGATACTTCCTTGCAACCCGGAAAGAAGTTATCAGTGACTCGGGGGGCCGAAGGAGGTAGGGAGAAAAAAAAAGCCTTCCGACGGCAGAGCGCCTTTATTTATTTGTTCAAGGAATTCTGGAGGCCTGTGGGCTTTTTCCGATTGCCCCCTACAGCCATACCAGCTGTGTTGCATCCCTGCAGCCCTAATTGCCATTTGTGAACTAAGGGTTGGTATTATGGGGGAACTGATTCACTCTGTAAAAAGTGTTGTTTGTACCCAGCCATCGTCCAGAGAGGACGCGCCTGCTGCCGCCTCCAGCTCCCCTCCCCTGAGACGCTTACGAGCCTGGCCTGCCAGAGTGCTCCAAGGCCAGGCGAAGATGGCCTCGGTGCCCGTGTATTGCCTCTGCCGGCTTCCTTACGATGTGACCCGCTTCATGATTGAGTGTGACTTGTGCCAGGACTGGTTTCATGGCAGGTAAGGAGGGCAGGCCAGGCTGGACAGCGTGCAGTGGCCATGTGCTTGCTGCCTACCTACTTTCTCAGCTCTGTCTTAGGTTCCTGCTCAGAAACTTTCCCCTCATCTCCCCAAGAATTAGCTCCAACTTAACTCCCAGACCCAGGTTCTTCCATCTCTTCTTGCTGCACTAGGGCCTAGCTTATACTGGCCTCTCATTTCTCTTTTTTTCATGTCCCATATGTATTTCTTCTTTTCACCCCGTTTGAATTTTTTTTTAAGAAAGTATTCCCTAGACACAAAGAAAGTATCATTTTTATATTCCAGTAACTTTGTTTTGCCTCACGATGGCTTTGAAGGAGACAGTACTGCATTTTTTTTTTTTTTTGCGATACTTGAGTTTACCAAACATGGGTTTGAGTTGTGGCTTTGCAACTTACTATCAGTGTCGTTGGGCAAGTTGCTTTGCCTCTCTGAGCCTCATTTTCTTCACTTATAAATTGTATCTAATACATCCTTCCTGATTACTTAAAGCATTTTGCATGCACTCAGTAAATGAAGGCAGAAATGCAATTATTTCATTTCTACCGTATTTATCTGAAGAACCATTCAACTAAATTCAATTAAGCAGAAGAGATATTGGGTACAACTGCAGGAGTGAAACCAGTAATGAGTTCTCTCCAGTTTGCATGTGTGCACAGAAGCACCTGTCACCCAGGATTCCAGAGTTTAGTGGATGAAGTAAAACAGTAATATTATCCCATTATTGGGACATAAATCCCACTATGGAAATAAAACTAAGAGAGGTTTGTACTCTGGAGTACAACAAAACGGTATATGGCACCCTCTTCCTGTTGCGTGTTAGATTTTAGAATTTTCAGTTGCCACTAGTCCCTTCCAAAGGAGCAGTTCCTATTATCACACCTAAGACCAAACTGAAGGTGCTGGTGCTGCTAAAATTCTGCTCTTAGCAGGGACTGCCCCATGCAGGATATCCAAATTCATATTCAGCAGATCTTTATTGAGTATTTATTGTGTGCCAGGTACATAGTTCTGCTTACAGCTTCATGTTATTTTATTTAAGAGGGGACCTAGAGGATCGGGCCTTTACCTTTTCCCTGGAAATAAATGAGGATTAAGATGTCTTTCAGGATTTCTGGTATATTTTCTAGTGCTGATCAAGTCACTCCTCTGCTTAAAATTCTTTCAGTAGTTCCCCTACAGAATAAAATTCGGTCTCCTTTGTGTGACAGACAAGACCTTTTGTGATCTACTTGTTCAGTCTCGTTTCCCGCCACTCCTCCTGCCTTGTTCTTTATGTCCCAGCAAGACTGAACTACTTTAAGTTCTGGGAGAATTTTATACTCTTTTATGCCTCTTTGTCTTTGTGCATGCTAGTCCCACAAATGTCCCCTTTTTACAATTCACAGCGTACCTCCTCTGTAAAAGGCTTCCTTCCTCTGGGTTCCCATTGCACTTTATGTACATCCTTATTGAAAGTAAATATTTCATTATATCATAGTTAGAAATACATCTGTGTCACTCATTAGCCAGAGCTACAGAGGGCAGAGGTGTCATCTTTTCATTTTTGGTATCCCTAGAGCCTAGTTCATTGCTAAATATGTAATAGATGCTGAGTATGTTTTATTTTTAATTTTGGTATCATTAATCTACAATTACATGAAGAACATTATGTTTACTAGGCTTCTCCCTTCATAAAGTCCCCCCAACGTACCCCTTCACAGTCACTGTCCATATGCGTAGTCAGATGCTGTAAAATCACTATTTGTCTTCTCTGTGTTGCACAGCCCTCCCGGTGCCCCCCACGCACTATACATGTTAATTGTAATGCCTTCTTTATTTTTCCCTGCCCTTATCCCTCCCTTCCCACCCATCCTCCCCAGTCCCTTTCCCTTTGGTAACTATTAGTCCATTCTTGGGTTCTGTGATTCTGCTGCTGTTTTGTTCCTTCAGTTTTCCTTTGTTCTTATACTGCACATATGAGTGAAATCATTTGGTACTTGTCTTTCTCTGCCTGGATTATTTCACTGAGCATAATACCCTCTAGCTCCATCCATGTTGTTGCAAATGGTAGGATCTGATTTTTCTTATGACTGAGTAATATTCCATTGTGTATATGTACCACATCTTCTTTATCCATTCATCTGCTGATGGACATTTAGGTTGCTTCCATACCTTGGCTATTGTAAATAGTGCAATGATAAACATAGGGGTGCATCTGTCTTTCTCAAACTCGAGTGCTGAATTCTTAGGGTAAATTCCTAGAAGTGGAATTCCTGAGTCAAATGCTTTTTCTATTTTGAGCATTCTGAGGAACGTCCATACTGCTTTCCACAATGGTTGAACTAATTGAACTAATTCCCACCAGCAGTGTAGGGGGTTCCACTTTCTCCACAACCTCACCAACATTTGTTGTTGTTTGTCTTTTCGATGATGGCGATCCTTACTGGTGTGAGGTGATACGTCATTGAGGTATTAATTTGCATTTCTCTGATGAATAGTGATGTGGAGCATCTTTTCATGTGCCTGTTGGCCATCTGGATTTCTTCTTTAGAGAACTGTCTATTCAGCTCCTCTGCCCATTTTTTAATTGGATTATTTGATTTTTGTTTGTTGAGGCATGCGAACTCTTTATATATTTTGGATGTCAGTCCTTTATCGGATCTGTCATTTATGAATATGTTCTCCCATACTGTAGGATGCCTTTTTGTTCTATTAATGGTGTCCTTTGCTGTACAGAAGCTTTTTAGCTTGATACAGTCCCACTTGTTCATTTTTGCCTTTGTTTCCCTTGCACGGGGAGATATGTTCATGAAGAAGTCACTCATGTTTATGTCCATGAGATTTTTGCCTATGTTTTTTACTAAGAGTTTTATGGTTTCATGACTTACATTCAGGTCTTTGATCCATTTCAAATTTACTTCTGTGTATGGGGTTACACAGTGATCCAGTTTCATTCTCTTACATGTAGCTGTCGAGTTTGCTAGCACCAATTATTGAAGAGACTGTAATTTCCCCATTGTATGTCCATGGCCACTTTATCGTATATTAATTGGCCATATATGTTTGGGTTAATGTCTGGAGTTTCTATTGTTCCACTGGTCTGTGGCTTTGTTCTTGTGCCAGTACCAAACTGTGTTGATTATTGTGGCTTTGTAATAGAGCTTGAAGTTGGGGAGCGAGATCCACCCCACTTTATTCTTCCTTCTCAGGATTGCTTTGGCTATTTGGGGTCTTTGGCGGATCCATATGAATTTTTGAACTATTTGTTCCAGTTCATTGAAGAATGCTGTTGATAATTGATAGGGATTGCATTGAATCTGTATATTGCTTTGGGCGGGATGGCCATTTTGACGATATTAATTCTTCCTAGCCAGGAGCATGGAATGAGTTTCCATTTGTTAGTGACCTCTTTAATTTCTCTTAAGAGTGTCTTGTAGTTTTCAGGGTATAGGTCTTTCACTTCCTTGTTTAGGTTTATTCCTAGATATTTTATTCTTTTTGATGCTATTGTGAATGGAATTGTTTTCCTGATTTCTCTTTTTATTAGTTCATTGTTAGTGTATAGGAAACCTACGGATCTCTGTGTGTTAATTTTGTATCCTGCCATTTTGCTGAATTCCGATATTAATTCTAGCAGTTTTGCAGTGGAGTCTTTAGGGTTCTTTATGTACAATATCATGTCATCTGCAGAGAGTGACAGTTTGACTTCTTCTATACCAATCTGGATTTCTTGTATTTCTTTGTTTTGCCTCATTGCCATGGCTAGGACCTCCAGTACTATGTTGAATAACAGTGGAGAGAGTGGGCATCCCTGTCTTGTTCCCGATCTCAGAGGAAAAACCTACAGCCTCTTGCTGTTCAGTATGATGTTAGCTGTGGGTTTATCATATATGGCCTTTATTATGTTGAGGTAGTTGCCCTCTATGCCCATTCTGTTGAGAGTTTTTATCATGAATGGATGTTGAATTTTGTCAAATGCTTTTTCATCATCTATGGAGATGATCATGTGGTTTTTGTCCTTCTTTTTGTTGATGTGGATGATGTTGATGGATTTTCGAATGTTGTACCATCCTTGCATCCCTGGGATGAATCCCACTTGGTCATGGTGTGTGATCCTCTTGATGTACTTTTGCATTCGGTTTGCTAATGTTTTGTTGAGTATTTTTGTATCTACATTCATCAGGGATATTGGTCTGTAGTTTTCTTTCTTGGTGGGGTCTTTGCCTGGTTTTGGTATTAGGGTGATGTTGGCTTCATAGAATGAGTTTGGGAGTAATCCCTCCTCTTCTATTTTTTGGAAAACTTTAAGGAGAATGGGTATTATGTCTTCTCTGTCTGTCTGATACAATTCCAAGGAAAATCCATCTGGCCCGGGGTTTTGTTCTTCAGTGCTTTTTTGATTACCGACTCAATTTTGTTGCTGGTAATTGGTCTGTTTAGATATTCTGTTTCTTTCTGGGTCAGTCTTGGAAGGTTGTATTTTTGTAAGAAGTTGTCCATTTCTCCTAGGTTTTCCAGCTTGTTAGTATATAGGTTTTCATAGTAGTCTCTAATAATTCTTTGTATTTCTGTGTGGTCCGTCGTGATTTTTCCTTTCTCATTTCTGATTCTGTTGATGTGTGTTGACTCTCTTTTTCTCTTAATAAGTCTGGTTAGAGGCTTACCTGTTTTGTTTATTTTCTCGAAGAACCAGTTCTTGGTTTTATTGATTTTTTCTATTGTTTTATTCTTCTCAATTTGATTTATTTCTTCTCTGATCTTTATTATGTCCCTCCATCTGCTTACTTTAGGCCTTAATTTGTTCTTCTTTTTCCAATTTCGATAATTGTGACATTAGAGTATTCATTTGGGATTGTTCTTCCTTCTTTTAATATGCCTGGATTGCTATGTACTTTCCTCTTAAGACGGCTTTTGCTGCATCCCACAGAAGTTGGGGCTTTGTGTTGTTGTTGTCATTTGTTTCCATATATTGCTGGATCTCCATTTTAATTTGGTTGGTGAACCATTGATTATTTAGGAGCATTTTGTTAAGCCTATGTGTTTGTGAGCCTTTTTGCTTTCTTTGTACAATTTATTTCTAGTTTTATACCTTTGTGGTCTGAAAAGTTGGTTGGTAGGATTTCAATCTTTTGGAATTTACTGAGGCTCTTTTTGTGGCCTAGTATGTGGTCTATTCTGGAGAATGTTCCATGTGCACTTGAGAAGAATGTGTATCCTGTTGCTTTTGGATGTAGAGTCCTATAGATGTCTATTAGGTCCATGTGTTCTAGTGTGTTGTTCAGTGCCTCTGTGTCCTTACTTGTTTTCTGTCTGGTGGATCTGTCCTTTGGAGTGAGTGGTGTGTTGAAATCTCCCAAAAAGGATGCATTGCATTCTACTTACTCCTTAAATTCTTTTAGTATTTGTTTCACATATGTTGGTGCTCCTGTATTGGGTGCATATATATTTATAATGGTTATATCCTCTTGTTGGACTGAGCCCTTTATCATTATGTAATGTCCTTCTTTATCTTTTGTTACTTTCTTTATTTTGAAGTCTATTTTGTCTGATACTAGTATTGCAACACGGGCTTTTGTCTGATACTAGTATTGCAACACCTGCTTTTTTCCCTCTGTTGTTTGCATGAAATATCTTTTTCCATCCCTTGACTTTAAGTCTGTGCATGTCTTTGGGTTTGAGGTGAGTCTCTTGTAAGCAGAATATGGATGGGTCTTGCTTTTTTATCCATTCTATTACTCTGCGTTTTTTGATTGGTGCATTCAGTCCATTTACATTTAAGTTGATTATTGAAAGGTATGTACTTATTGCCATTGTAGGCTTTAGAGTCGTGATTACCAAAGGTTCAAGGTTACCTTATTTACTAACTTACTGTCTGACTTAACTCACTTATTGAGCTGTTATAAACAGACTCTGATGATTATTTCTTTCCCTTCTTATTCCTCCTCCTCCATTCTTAATATGTTGTGTGTTTTGTTCTGTGCTCTTTTTAGGAGTGCTCCCATCTAGAGCAGGCCCTCTAAGATACCCTGTAGTGGTGGTTGGTGGGAGGCAAATTCCCTCAACTTTTGCTTGTCTGGGAATTTTTTAATCACTCCTTCATATTTAAATGATAATCGTGATGGATACAGTATCCTTGGTTCAAGGCCCTTCTGTTTCATTGCATTAAATATATCATGCCATTCTCTTCTGGCCTGTAAGGTTTCTGTTGTGAAGTCTGATGATAGCCTAATGGGTTTTCCTTTGTAGGTGACCTTTTTTCTCTCTCTGGCTGCCTTTAGTACTCTGTCCTTTTCCTTGATCTTTGCCATTTCAATTGTTATGTATCCTGGTGTTGTCCTCTTTGGATCCCGTCTCTCAGGATTTCTGTGTGCCTCCGTAGTCTGAGCAACTATTTCCTCCCCCAGTTTGGGGAAGTTCTCAGCAATTATTTCTTCAAAGACACTTTCTATCCCTTTTTCTCTCTCTTCTTCCTCTGGTACCCCTATAATGCATATATTGTTCCTTTTGGATTGGTCACAGAGTTCTCTTAATATTGTTTCCTTCCTGGAGATCCTTTTATCTCTCTCTTTGTCAGCTTCTATGCGTTCCTGTTCTCTGGTTTCTATTCCATCAATGGCCTCTTGCGTCTATTCTGCTTATAAATCCTTCCAAAGATTGTTTCACTTCTGTAATCTCCCTCCGGATGTCTGTAATCTCCCTCTGGACTTCATCGCAAAGCTCTTGCATATTTCTCTGCAGCTCTGCCAGCAATTTTATGATTTTTATTGTGAATTCTTTTTCAGGGAGACTGGTTTGGTCTGCCTCTGCAGATCCTCTCTCAGGTGTTGTCTTAACTATCTTGGACTGGACTAAATTTTTTTGCCTTTTCATGGTGATAGCGGTGGCTCTAGGCATGTTGTGGGTGTGTCAGCTGGGACAAGGAATTTCTTTCCTGCTTGCTGGATGCCTTGCCGTTCTCTGCTGCCTGTGCCAGTTACCCGCACTCCTGGAGCAGCCACTGGTTTATTCCCCTAAGCTGCTGTGGGCGGGGTCTCCGTCAGAGCAGCACAGAGCCCTCTGGGGAGTTGCAGGCATGCCAGGTGCGCTCCTCCGTGTTAGTGGCATCCCGTCCGGGCAGCTTTTTGCCAGCAGTGGCCTTTGGGTCTGGTCCGGGCAGCAGTGCATTGGGCTGGGATTCCAGTCGGCTGCTGGGGGTTCACATGCTCCCTCTGGCTCCACTGCGGGCGTGTGCAGGTCTCTCATGCATGGGCCTCTACTGGGCTCCTCTGGCTCCACTGCCGCCCCTGCATGTGAGCCGTGCCTGGGCTGTTCAGTCACGCTGCTGCAGGCTTGCACAAGTCTCTCCTGGTCCCCTCCTGCACCATTGGTGCACGCAATCTGCTCCTGGTCCCTTCTGGTGCCACCGTCCCCAGCACGCGCTGCCACTCTCCCGCTACTGGGCTGGTGTGCCTGGGTCCGAGCCTGTTAGATGAACGACTGGCAGGCTTCTTAGTGCCGTGAGGGGCTTCAGTGCTGCACCGCCTCCCCGGGGTTTAGGATGCCTAAGTTTCCCCGGAATTCCCAGCTCCTGGCTAAGTGTGCCGGGAGAACTTCGTCCAGCTATGGGGTCCCTGTCTCTTTAAGACTTGCAGGAAGCACTCGCTTTTCTTTTTTCTCAGAGGTGCTCGTTGCGGGGATCTGCCCACAGGTTTTGCTTTTCCGTGTCTTTAACATCCAGTACCCTGTGCACCTTGTGTCTGCGTTCCGGGTACGGATTTCTAGAGCTGGTTGTTTAGCAGTCCTGGGCTTTCAATCCCTCCCCATTCCTACTCCTTTCTTCCCACCGGGTTCTGGGGTGGGGGAGCGTTTGGGTCCCGCCTGGCCGTGGCTTGTATCTTACCCCCTTCGTGTGATGTTGAGTTCTTACAGATGTAGATGTATCCTGGCTGTTGTACTGCATCCACTGGTGTCTCTTTTAGGAAAAGTTGTATTTATTGTATTTTCATAAATATATATGTTTTGGGAAAGAGATTTCCTCTGAACCACTCACGCCGCCATCTTCCTATGATCCCCTGAGCATGTTTTTGAATGAGCAGATGAATGGGTCTTGAAAAAAGCTCTTGCTTGTGTAACTTTCTTTGGAGTGTTTGGGAAGTGTGTAGGTTCAGACTTGGATAGTGAACTCCTGTCATTGTACAGTGACCCTAACTCCACAATGTAGAAACAGGAAATAGAAACAAATGCTTACTGAGTGCATACTACATGCTAGGCCCCATTATGGGACTTTGTATAAATTATCTCAATCTGCAACCAACCTTGAAAGTTAGATATTTCTTTTTTAAATAATTTTTTCCTGATTATATAGGTAGGATATGCTAATTTTAGAAAATACAGAAAAATAAAGAAAATAAAAGTCACCAATGAGTGTACTGTCGAGCACAATCCACTGTTAAATTTTTTGTTGCACTATCTCCCATCTTAGAATATGACTTAGAATATAAACATGTATTTTTACAACATCGGAAAATAAATACCATTTCGTGTACTGACTTGTATTCCTACTTGTCATTATAATGTATTTTGCCAGGTTGTTATATACCCATATAAGCCTCATTTATAGTATCCCACCATGTATGTATCATCAGTTACTTGGCCATTTCCTGTGTGATAAGATACTTACGTTATTTCTATTTTTTATATTATAAATAATATTGTGATATGAGGGAAACTTTGGGGGTTTTGGAAATGTTTTGCATTTTGATATGGTTGTTGGCTAAAACAGAAACATTGTGGTGAACATCTTTGCACAGTAGAGACTTGACATTTATAAGGAATACCACTGAGGCCTTTAAGAATTCTAAATTTCCAAATATGGAAATGGATTTATGGGCCAGGCCCCTCCTTAATGACATTTCTGTGATGAGTCTTGTGCATCCCCTGACATAAGTTAACTGCCTTAATTTTTTTTTCTATGGAAGAGACCAAGTTTTTATTTCTTCTCATGCTTCTCTCTATGACCTGCCAGAGCATAATGAAGCCAGCTGAGGATCAGGTCCTTGGTGGGTGGCTGCTCTTGCTTACTCAGGGCACTCTGTCTCTCTTCCTCTAACACTCACACAAACCACGTTCACAGAGTGCTCCATTTAAATTTGTACTTCAGCACAATTGAAAATTACTAAATATGTAGACTTTTCATGATTGCTCACAATAGTTAAGCCCACAAATGCCTATAGGTGATACAAATATTTGATGACTTCCTTAGTCTAGACTTCTTAAAATCCAGTTAGGGATTACTAATGCCAAGTTACTCTAAACTCTAGAGAAAGTGGCACTACTTTCAAATCTGGGTTCAAATTCTGGCTCTGTTACTTTTTTTTTATCATTAATCTACAATTACATGAAGAACATTATGTTTACTAGGCTCTCCCCTACCCCAAGTCTCCCCCACAACCCCCATTACAGTCACTGTCCATCAGCATAGTAAGATGTTGTAGAATCACTACTTGTCTTCTCTGTGTTGCATAGCCCCCCACATTTCCCCACCCCCCACATTATACATGCTAATCATAATACCCCCTTTCTTCTTCCCTGCCCTTATCCCTCCCTACCCTCCCATTCTCCCCAGTCTCTTTCCCTTTGGTAACTGTTAGTCCATTCTTGGGTTCTGTGATCCTGCTGCTGTTTTGTTCCTTCAGTTTTTCCTTTGTTATTATAGTCCACAGATGAGTGAAATCATTTGGTATTTGTCTTTCTCCGCTTGGCTTATTTCACTGAGCAAAATACCCTCTATCTCCATCCATGTTGTTGCAAATTGTAGGATTTGTTTTCTTCTTATGGCTGAATAATATTCCATTGTGTATATGTACCACACCTTCTTTATCCATTCATCTACTCATGGACACTTAGGTTGCTTCCATTTCTTGGCTATTGTAAATAGTGCTGCGATAAATATAGGGGTGTGTCTGTCTTTTTCAAACTGGAGTGCTGCATTCTTAGGGTAAATTCCTAGAAGTGGAATTCCTGGGTCAAATGGTATTTCTATTTTGAGCATTCTGAGAAACCTCCATATTGCTTTCCACAATGGTTGAACTAATTTACATTCCCAACAGCAGTGTAGGAGGGTACCCCTTTCTCCACAACCTCGCCAACATTTGTTGTTGTTTGTCTTTTCAATGATGGTGATCCTTACTGGTGTGAGGTGATATCTCATTGTGGTTTTAATTTGCATTTCTCTGATAACTAGCAATGTGGAGCATCTTTTCATGTGTCTGTTGGCCATCTGAATTTCTTCTTCAGAGAACTGTCTGTTCAGCTCCTCTGCCCATTTTTTTAATTGGATTATTTGCTTTTTGTTTGTTGAGGTGTGTGAGTTCTTTATATATTTTGGATGTCAACCCTTTATCGGATCTGTCATTTACGAATATATTTTCCCATACTGTAGGGTACCTTTTTGTTCTATTGATGGTCTCCTTTGCTGTACAGAAGATTTTCAGCTTGATATAGTCCCACTTGTTCATTTTTGCTTTTGTTTTCCTTGCCCGGGGAGATATGTTCATGAAGAAGTCACTAATGTTTATGTCCAAGAGATTTTTTTCTATGTTTTTTTCTAAGAGTTTTATGGTTTCATGACTTACATTCAGGTCTTTGATCCATTTTGAATTTACTTTTGTGTATGGGGTTAGACAGTGATCCAGTTTCATTCTCTTACATGTAGCTGTCCAGTTTTGCCAGCACCATCTGCTGAAGAGGCTGTCATTTCCCCATTGTATGTCCATGGCTCCTTTATCAAATATTAATTAACCATATATGTTTGGGTTAATGTCTGGAGTCTCTAATCTGTTCCACTGGTCTGTGGTTCTGTTCTTGTGCCAGTACCAAATTGTCTTGATTACTATGGCTTTGTAGTACAGCTTGAAGTTGGGGAGTGAGATCCCCCCCCACTTTATTTTTCTTTCTCCGGATTGCTTTGGCTATTCGGGGTCTTTGGTGTTTCCATATGAATTTTTGAACTATTTGTTCCAGTTCGTTAAAGAATGTTGTTGGTAATTTGATAGGGATAGCATCAAATCTGTGTATTGTTTTGGGCAGGATGGCCATTTTTACTACATTAATTCTTCCTAGCCATGCCTCTGTTACTTTTTAGCGAAGGATTTCTTCTGTGCAGTTTCAATTTACCCAAGAGTAGTTATGATGATGATTGAAATAAAATTGTAATGGACTTTGTTTATTGAGCCAGATATTATCCTAAGCCCTTTCCCTAATTATCTTTTTTTTAATTGAGATTGAAAGACAGTGTTATATTGGTTTTTAAATACAGCATCATGATTCAACAAGTTACGTACATTATTAGATGCTCACCCCAGCTAGTGTAGTTACTGTTAACATAAAAATATGTTACAGATTTGTTAACTCTATGCTCTACTTACACCCCGTGACTAATTTATATTATGCCTCTTTTTTTGCCTCTTTATGCCCTTCATCTATTTCAGCCACCTACCGGATCCCCTCCCTATGGTAACCACCAGTCACTTCTCAGTGTCTATGAGTCTTGGCTATTTTGTTCATTTTGTTTTTTAGATTCCACGTATAAGTGAATTGTATGGTATTTGTCTTTATCTGCCTGGCTGTCCACCTGTGTTGTTGCAAATGGCAAGATTTACTTCTTTTTATGGCTGAATAATATCCAATTGCATATACGTATCACATCTTCTTTATCCATTTGTCTATTGATGGATGCTTCAGTTACTTACATATCTTGGCTATTGTACATAATGTAGTAGTAAACAGAGGAGTATATATATCTTTTCAAGTCAGGGATTTTGTTTTCTTCAGGTAAATGACTAGACATGGAATGGCATTTCTATTTTAGCTTTTTGAGGACTCTCTATACTGCTTTCCATAGTGGCTGTACCAATTTACATTCCCACCAACAGTGTAGGAGGGTTCCCTTTTCTCCACATCTTCTCTATCACCAATTAGTCTTTGTTTGGAGTTAAATTATAAATTCAATTTATTTAGTAGCTATAGGCTTTGAAATTGTTTTATATTGGGTATGTTGTGGTAGTTTGTGCTTTCCAATGAATTGATCCATTTCATCTAAGTTGTCAATTTTAAGTGTGTATAGAGTTGTTCATAGCATTTCCTTATTAACCTTTTGATTTGTGGAGATTAGCTCTGTGGTGATATCTCATTTTTTTTTTTTTACTTTTTTTTCTCACTGCAGTTTTGTTTTTCTTTATCAGACCTGCTAGTGGTATGTCAGTTTTATTGATCTTTTGGAAGAACAAGCTTTTTGTTTCATTGGCTTTATTGTCTTTCTGTTTTAAATTTCATTTATTTCTGCAGTTTATTATTTCCTTCCTTCCACTTGCTTTGGGTTTATTTTGCTCCTCCTTACCTAATTTCTTGAGGTGGGAGCTTAGGTTATTGATTTGAAATTTTTCCTGTCTTCTAATGTAAGCATTTAGTGCTATCAGTTTCCCTCTTAGTACTGATTTAGCTGTTTTGCACAGGTTTTGATGTTTTCCTTTTCATAAACTTAAGTGTAATTTTTAGTTTCCTTAGAGACTCCCTGTTTGACCTGTAAATTATATAGAAGTGTGTTATTTAGTTTTCAACTGTTTGTAGAATTTCCTGTTACAATTCTGTTACTCATTTCTGGTTTGGTTCCATAGTGGCCAGAGAATATGCTCTGTCTGAATTTAATTCCTTTAAATGTATTGAGGTTTGTTTTACGGCCCCGGATAAAAATGTTCTGTGGTCACTTGAAAAGAATGTGTATCCTGATGGTGTTGCTGAATTCTTCTCTTTCCTTGCTGATTTTCTATCTAGTTCAGTCTGCTGTTGAGAAGGAGGTGTTGAAGTATTCAGCTATAACTGTCGATTTGTCTATTTCTCTTTTCAGTTCTATTATTTGTTGTGTCACATTTTGCAGCTTTTCTGTTTGATGCATATTCATTTAGGATTGCTATGTGTTGGTGGATTGACCCTTTTACTATTATGTAATGTCCTTCTCTGTTTCTAGTAATTTTCTTTGCATGGAAGTCTATTTTATATGATATTAATATAGTCACTCCTTTCTTTTGACTAAATTAAAGGATGCATGGTATATCTTTTTCTATCCTTTTACTTTTAACTTTTGTCATTATATATGAAGCAAGTTTCTTGTGGACTACCTATAGTTTGGTATTATTTTTATTCTCTATGCCAATCACTTTTACTTAGACCTGTTATACTAAAGGTAATTATTGACATGTTAAGGCTTGAGCCTGTCATTTTTGTTTTCTGTTTTCTCCCTCTGTTGTTTTGTTTTCTTTCTCCTCCCTTACTATGGTTACTTATACCTTTTCTAGAATTCCATTTTGATTTATCTTAGTGTTTTTGAGTGCATCTCTTTATTTAATTTTTTCAGTGCTTGCTCTAGGTAGTCACATAGTATATATACATAACTTACAGCAATCAACTGGTATTGAAATTTTGCCAGTTTGAGTGAAGAGTACAAACTTACTTCTCTTCAAATTCCTTTACCTTCTACATTTATAATATAATTTATCTTATATATTTCCTCTATGTACATTGAGAACATCAAACAGTGTTATAATTTTTGCTTCAACTGCCAAACATGATTAAGAAAACTCAAGAAGAGAAGGAAAGTATATTATATTTACCCATATTTTTACTCTTCCCTTATTCTCTCTTACTTCCTGACCTTCTCAAAGATTCCTTCTTTTATCATTTCCTTTCTGTCTAGAGAGTTTCATTTAGCAATTCTTTTAGATAAGTCTGCTGGCAGCAAATACTCTTAGTTTTACTTTATATTATAATATCTTGATTTCCCTTGAATTCCTGAAGGGTCTTTTCATTTGATTATCAGATTCTGGGTTTTCATTTCTTTTACTTCAGCACTTGAAAACTATTGTGCTGTTTCTTTTTGGCCTCCATGGTTTCTAATGAGAGATCTTCTGTCATTTGAATTGTTTTCCTTTAGGTAATGTATCATTTTTCTCACTGCTTTCAAGATTTTTCCTATGTCTTTTGTGTTCAGGAGTTTGATTATACTATTTCTCAGTGTGGATTTCTTTGGGTTTGTCTTTTGTTTTAGTCTTATGGGTCACTGAAGTTCTGTTCATTTCTGTTTTCTTTTTCTTTTTCAATCTGTTTTTTTTCTTTTCAGTTTTCTTGAGCTGTAATTGATGTACAGCACCATATAAGTTTAAGGTATACAGTATAATGACATATATTGCAAAAATGATTACCACGGTAAATTTAGTTAATATCCATCACCTCATATAGATACAGAAAAAAAAAGAAAAGAAAAAGGAAAAAAAAGTTTTTTTTCGCCTGTGATGAAAACTTTTAGGATTCACTCTCTTAGAAACATTCAAATATACCATTCAGCATGGTTACCTATAGACATCATGTTGTACAGTACATCCCTAGTACTTGTAACTGGAAGTTTGTACCTTTTGACCATCTTCACCCAACCCCTCCTACCTCTGGTAACCACAAATCACTTCCTGTATGATTTTGATTTTTTTTTAATATATGTAAGTGAGATCATACAGTATTTGTCTTTCTCTCTGACATCACTTAGCATAACGCCCACCAGGTCCATCCATGTTGGCACAAACAGCAGGATTTCCTTTTTTATGGCCATGAATAGTATTCCGTTGTGTGTGTGTGTGTGTGTGTGTCCCTCTCTCCCTCTCCCCCCTTTTCTCGTTTTCTCTCCCTCCCCTCCCTTCCTCTCTTTCCGTATTATATATAATATATTCATATATCTTTCTATCTTTCTCTGTATATATATTTCCTCATCCATTCATCTTTTGATGGATATTTAGGTTGTTTCCATTTCCACTGGTTATTGTAATTAATGCTGCAATAATGTCATGGCAGATAAATCTTCAACATAGTGATTTTGTTTCCTTTGGATATATACCCAGAAGTGGAATTGCTGGATCATATGGCAGTTTTATTTTTAATTTTTTGAGGAGCCTCCATACTTTTTTCCATAGTGGCTGTACTAATTTACAATCCCATCAAGAGTGTACAAGGGTCCCTTGCATGGACATTTTAATAATATTAATTCTTTCAATTCATGAACACTAGATATCCTTCCATTTATTTGTGGCTTCTTCAGTTTCTTTCACAGATACCTTGTAGTCAGTGTAGAAATCTTTCACCTTCTTGGTTATTTTTATTTCTAAGTATGTTAAGTTTTTGATGCTATTGTATTTGGAATTGTTTTATTTCTTTTTCAGGTGATTTTTTGTTAGTGTTATCGAAATGCTATTGATTTTTTTTTGGTATCCTTAATCTACAATTACATGGGGAACATTATGTTTACTAGACTCCCCCCTTCACCAAGTCCCCCCCACAAACCCCACTGCAGTCACTGTCCATCAGCATAGTAAGATGCTGTAGAATCACTACTTGTCTTCTCTGTGTTGCACAGCCCTCCTCGTGCCTCCCCCCCCCAGATGATACATGCTAATCGTAATGCCCCCTTTCTTCTTCCCCACCCTTATCCCTCCCTTCCCACTGATCCTCCCTAGTCCTTTTCCCTTTGGTAACTGTTAGTCCATTCTTGGGTTCTGTGATTCTGCTGCTGTTTTGTTCCTTCAGTTTTTTCTTTGTTCTTATACTCCACATATGAGTGAAATCATTTGGTACTTGTCTTTTTCTGCCTGGCTTATTTCACTGAGCATAGTACCCTCTAGCTCCATCCATGTTGTTGCAAATGGCAGGATTTATTTTCTTCTTATGGCTGAATAATATTCCATTGTGTATATGTGCCACATCTTTATCCATTCATCTACTGTTGGACACTTAGGTTGCTTCCATTTCTTGGCTATTGTAAATAGTGCTGTGATAAACATAGGGGTGCATCTGTCTTTTTCAAACTGGGCTGTTGCATTCTTAGGGTAAATTCTTAGGAGTGGAATTCCTGGGTCAAATGGTATTTCTATTTTGAGCTTTTTGAGGAATCTCCATACTGCTTTCCATAATGGTTGAACTAATTTACATTCCCACCAGCAGTGTAGGAGGGTTCTCCTTTCTCCACAAACTCACCAACATTTGTTGTTGTTTGCCTTTTGGATGGTGGCTATCCTTACTGGTGTGAGGTGATATCTCATTGTGGTTTTAATTTGCATTTCTCTGATGACTAGTGATGTGAAGCATCTTTTCATGTGTCTGTTAGCCATCTGAATTTCTTCTTTGGAGAACTGTCTGTTCAGCTCTTCTGCCCATTTTTTAATTGTATTATTTGCTTTTTGTTTGTTGGGGTATGTGAGCTCTTTATATATTTTGGATGTCAACCCTTTATTGGATCTGTCATTTATGAATATATTCTCCCATACTGTAGGATGCCTTTTTGTTCTGTTGATGGTGTCCTTTGCTGTACAAAAGCTTTTCAGCTTGATATAGTCCCACTAGTTCAGTTTTGCTTTTGTTTTCCTTTCCCGGGGTGATATGTTCATGAAGAAGTCACTCATGTTTATGTCCAGGAGATTTTTGCCTATGTTTTTTTCTAAGAGTTTTATGGTTTCATGATTTACATTCAGTTCTTTGATCCATTTTGAATTTACTTTTGTGTATGGGTTAGACAATGATCCAGTTTCATTCTCTTACATGTAGCTGTCGAGTTTTGCCAACACCAGCTGTTGAAGAGGCTGTCGTTTCCTCATTGTATGTCCATGGCTTCTTTATTGTATATTGATTGAGCATATATGTTTGGAAATGCTTTTGATTTTTATATGTTAATTTTGTATCTTGCAACTTTACTGTATTCATTGATTAGATTTAAAAGGTTTTGGTAGTGTCTTTAGGACTTTCTTTATATAAAATTATGTCCTCTGCAAAAAGGGTTTTACTTCTTCCTTTCCAACTCTGATGCCTTTTGTTTCTCTTTCTTGCCTGATTGCTCTGCCTAGGACTTCCAGTACTATGTTGAATAGGAGTGGTGAGAGTGGAAGTCCTTATCTTGTTCCTGATCTTAGAGGAAAAGCTTTCAACCTTTTACCATTGAGTATGATGTTAGATGTGGGCTTACCATATGTGGCCATGATTATGTTGAGGTACATTTCTTCTGTACCCCAGGTTTTGAGTTTTTATCATGAATGGGTTTTGCATTTTGCTAGATGTTTTTCTGCATCTTTTGAAATGATCATATGATTATTTTCTTTCTGCATCTTTTGAAATGATCATATGATTATTTTCTTTCATTCTATTAATGTGAGTTATCACCGTTATTGATTTGCTTGTGTTGGACTATCCTTACATTCCATGGATAAATCCCACTTGACTGTGGTAAATCTTCCTTTTAATGTGCTGCTGAATTTGGTTTGCTAGTATTTTATTGAGAATTTTTTCATCTATATTTATCAGGGTTATTGGCCTCTAGTTTTCTTTTCTTGTAGTATTTTGTTGTGTCCTTATCTGACTTTGGTATCAGGGTGGCCTCATAAAAAGAGTTTGGGAGTGTTCCCTACTCTGATTTTTTTTGAAGAGTTTGGGAAGAGTGGGTGTTAATTCTTCATTAAATATTTGGTAAAATTTACTAGAGAAGCCTGGAATTTTCTGCATTGGGAGGTTTTAAATTACTGATTCAATCTCTTTGCTCATAATTGGTCTGTTCAGATTTTCTATTTCTTCCTGACTCAATTTTGGTAGGTTGTATGTTTTTAAGAATTTATCCATTTTTTTCTAGGTTGTCCAGTTCATTGGCATATAGTTGTTCATAGTTTAACCCTGTTTTCTTTCTGTTGTTCAGACTGGGTCATTTGTACTGTTCTGCCTTCAAGTTCACTGTATTTTTTCCTCTTGTCTCCATTCTGCTTTTCAGCCCATCTAATGAGTTTTCATTTAAGTTATTATAGTGTTCAATTCTAGACGTGCCATATTTGTTCTTTTATATCTTTTTTTCTTTGTGGAGACTCTTTTTTTGCTGACACTTTCTATTTATTCATTTTAGACATGTTTATAATTGTTCATTGAAGCATTTTATTATCCTTTAAAGTCCTTGTCAGATAATTTCAACATTTGTGTCATCTCAGTGTTGAGATAATTGATTTTCTTTGCTCATTCAAGCTCTGATTTCCTTGTTCTTGATATAATGAGTGGTTATTTTCATTATATCCTAGATATTTCAGGTAATATGTTATGAGATTCTGGATATTATTTTATTTTCTCTTTTGGCATGCCTCTTCAGGCACTGCACTTCAGTGGTGGGGGAAAGGATGTACCACTTAATTACTGCCAGGAGGGAGTGGAAGTCTGGGATCCCCACTTGGTCTCTGTAGAAACCCACTATCTCAGGTTCTACTATTCCCCAGTCAGGCTGTCTGTTCTCCATCTTCCAGAGTTATTTCACATTTTTTTTGGCTTGTGATAGCCCAGATTTTTAGCTGTACTTAGTAGGAGGAATAGGGAAAAGTATGTCTCCTCCATGTTGCTCCAGAACCAGGAGTAACCAATTAATCTCTATAATAGCTTATTGGAGCTATTATTTTCTCCCATGAGGTTAAATAACTTAACCAAAACTACACAACCAGTTAGTTGCTCGACCATGAGTCATAGCTAGGTCTCTTGGGCCCTTGCTATAAGATATGATGCTATAGATAGTATAAAGCCCTGTTCAGGTCAAGCTATTTTCCAGACGTGGGAAACAGAGAAAATTAGGCTTATAAACTCACACATACCCCTTTCTGTTTGAAGTGAAGTCAGGTTAAAGTGAATACCACTTTTTTTGAAGCAGGACAAGGGTAATCCACAGTTTTAGTAGTGTGTGACAAAGAGAAGAGAAGCCCCAACATTCATATTCAGGATTTACTAGATATAATGTATGAGCTCCAGAATCCCTGCCCTGGAGAAGGTCTTACAGGATGTGGAGTTAGAAGGAGCAAAAGGAGGACCTGCTTGTCAGAGCTCATAGGATGTCTCTTGAAGTGGCATAATTTTTTAGTAAATTCTTATTTCTAAATAATTACAGTTTCACAAACTGTTGCAAAAAAATGTATGAGGAGGGCCTGTGTACCCTTATCCAGTTTCCCCCATGGTGACATCTTAAGTAACTACTATAGTACAATATCAAAACGGGAAACTGGCATTAGTATAATCCACCAGTCTTATTCCAATTTCACCAGTTTTGCATGCACTCATTTCTAAGTGTGTCTATCTATTTAGTTCTATATAATTTTTCACATTTGTAGATTTGTATAACCACCACAATCAAAATGCAGAACTATTCCTTCACCACTGCGGTAACCACCACTGGAAGGAGTTTGGGATAGCAAACATGTACTAAAGGGTAGAAGGTTAGTGTTTCCAAGAGGAGTGTCATGAAAATTCAGGATACAATGGAAGGTCTGATAGGCATGATGTCCAGGACTGAGTTATGGGAGCTAAGTGAAAATTTCCTTTGGAAATGGGGATAAAGCAGTAAAAGCATGGCTTGGGAGTCAGGGGAACCTGGCTTGGAATCCTAGCTCTTCCATTTACCAGCTCTGTTGCTTTGGGCAGGTCATTTCACCTCTGTAAGCCTTTGCTGTCTTAGCTTTAAGAGAGGGAATCCATATTTCATATGGTTGTGAGGAATAATGAGAGAATGTCTATAAAGCATTTAGCACAGTCTGTCTTGCACATAGTAGATACTCAATTCTGGCTATCACCTAGAACATTCATGCAATAAATATTAATATTTACTGTTAACCAAAGAGTGAGCTAAGAACTGTGGGAAATGGAGATGAAGAAGACATAGGCTGTGACTTCTAGATTATCTCAGATGAGGAAATAGGATTCATTCGTTTATTTACTCATTTATGCACTCACTTATTCAGTACTTGTGTGCTGTGTGGCAAGCGTTGCTGTAGACACTGGAAAGATGGGATACAGCAGTGAACATGAGACAGTAAACAGGTAAATATATAGTGTGTCAAGTGGTAATAAGTGGTATAGAGATAAAGAAGGGTGAACAGGAGAGGGAGTGCCACTTCCAGGGCTTGAGTCATGGTTATTTTATATACAGTACTTAGAAATGGGTAACACATGAGCAGAGGCCTGAAGGAGAGTGAGGGAGGGAACCATGCTGGTAAGTAGGGGTAGAGTGTTCCAGGTAGAGGAAATGAAGGACCTGAGTCGGGAGCACACCTGGCATGTTACCATTCCATTCACAGGAGAGAGGCAATATTATTGGACAAATGAGTGAGGGGAGAGTAGTAGAAGCTGATGATAGGAACTGGGGATGCAGATCATGTAGGGCAGTGATTCTCCAAGTGTAGTCTCTGGACTAGCAGTATCAGCATTACCTGGGAACTGGCTAGGCAAGATCTTGTCTCCCACTCCAAACCTACCAAATCAGAAACTCTTGAGGTGGTGCCCCAAAATCTATGGCTTAGCAAGCCTTCCAGGTGATTCTGATGCATGCTAAAGTTTGAGAACAACAGGTATAGAGCCCTGTGGGCCATTGTAAGAACTTGGTTTTCACTCTACGTGGGATGGGAACCACCAGAGGGTTTTGAGCAAAGGAGAGTGGTGATCCAGTTTAGGCCTTGGCTGTTGTGAGGAGCAAGGGTGGAAGTGAGGAGAGTTTTGGGGGGTTGCTGTGAATCATTATTCCTCAAAGTGTGACCCTGGACCAAAAAGCATTAGTATTACCTAGGAGCTTGTTAGAAATGCACATTTATGGGCCCCACCCCAGACCTACTGGATCAGGATCTCTGGGAATGAGGCCCAGAAATCTGTGTCTTAACAAGTCCACGAGGTGTTTTTTATGTTCCCTGAATTTGAGAAACACTGGTCTAATTAGGCAGTGGTGGCTTGGACCAGAGTCAGTGGTGATGACATGTGGTTGATTTTGAATATATACTGATTTAGCATTTGCTGACAGATTGGATTGGGGTTGTGAAAGAAAGGACTCAAGGATGACTCCATTTTGAGGGCTTTTGGTATGCAGGGGAACAGTAATGGCGCAGTGGCTGAAGGGGTCCAAGAGGATTTGCTGTTTTGTTGGTTTTTTTGGAGATAGAGATTACACTTTGATTGTGTGCATGTCAGTGTATATGCAGTGATTCTGTTAGTGCAGGTAGAATTTAGATGCTTGTTATTTGGCAACTTTATTTGCCAGGGACTGGGTAGATCAAAATGAAACTTCCCTAGTGCACTGAAACTTGCTCAGTGTCCTTTGTATTTCTCTAAGTCCTGTGTGCCTAGAGGTAGGGGGGCCACTGATGGGAATGGTGGGTGCTTCGGCTTCTAAGGATGGTCCATTCCTATTTTTTATAGAGTGTGCTCAGCCTGGTCAAGGTTGCTGCGGAAGACCAAAAATTGACTTGTTTTTTTTTCTGATATTTTTTGAATAATGAAGAAAGGTAAAATATACTCTCTTTCCTGTTTATTTATGAATGAAGATATTGTCTTCCAAGGACACAGGTAGTGACAGGATCTGCTCTTTGCACACCCTCAGAGAGCAGAGGTTGAGCAGATAAAAAGCCAGACAGGATCCTGAGCTACCTTGTCACCTCTCAAGTTTCTCTCTCTCTCAGGCCTCCATTTAGTCCCATATCCCTGGAAGAACTGAGTGTTCACTTTTGTGTTCTCTTAGTACCTGACTCTACTAACAACCCCACATGATATTCTAGTTACATATTGTAGTGGTATCACCCAGGTCTGGATTTTTATCCTGCTCTGCCACTTAGTAGTAGTAGTTTTGTAGTGGCCAGCAATTTACTTAACCACTCAGATTTCTTACTTTTAAATTAGAATAATATTAATGATTATGATAGCTAATACTTATCATATGCCAGGTACTCGGAGTTCTTTACCTATTTGAGCTCATCTAATCCTCATAACAACTCTATGAGGTGGGGGGACTATTAATACTCTCATTTTATAGATGCAGAAACTGAGGCACCGCAAGGTTAAGTAACTTGCCTAAGTTCACATAGCTAGTAAGTGGCAGAAGGGAGAGAGTCAAATCCAGGCAGTTTGGCTCCCAAGTTTGTACTTTGAATTTCTGTGTTATGGTGTCTCTGAATACTGTACAGAATGCCCTGATTTGTTGCGGAGGTTACATGTGATAATATATGTATAATTCATAGCTCAGTTTTCTCAGTTCCTTTTCTGTTGGCTTCACATTCACCCATTCACTCACTATCCACTTACCCTGCTTTATTTACTTGATGGCACTTACGAAACTTTGGGCACCACCTGTCTCCCTCTTGAGACTGTCTGCTCCATGAGGGCAGTGACTGTTCTCAATCAATATTTATTGAATTGATGGACTTACTTAGCAAATATTGAGGGCCTACCATGTGCCAGGCTCTGTATAATTCATCTTAATCTTGAGACCTAATGCAAGTGTCCTTTTCACTAAATCAGCAAAGTAGCATTTAGGACCCATGGTCACAGGTGATAGTTACTGAGATGGCAGCCAGAAGCCTGATTTTCATCTTTCTGCCTTCCTGATGTGAGGAGTCACCTAGCTAAATGAATGTTTGTTGAATTGGGTCGAATAATAAAGTAAGACTGGGAGATGGATTAGGTGAGACATAATGGTGAACAAGATAGATGCTGTCTACTAAATGTAGTAGAGGCAGATATGCTGAATGTAGTGGGGGCAGATAGCAAGTAAATGGGCAGTTGCAAGTCTGTGTTGTGAGTGCTGAAATAGGGATGGTGTGTCATGGGTGGGGGGTGCCTAAGCAGCAGGGAAGAGGAAGAACCAAGAATGTAGTAGGCCCAGGGAGCCATGTGTGATGAGACCACGAGACTGGAAAGAACATTGCACTCACAGTCCAGCTGGCTCTTTATAGCAGGGCTAGCTTCATGGGCACGTGACCACTATAGTCACACAACCTCATATCTGGAAGGAGGCCCCATGCTTGAGATTTAATGCCCTGTGGTGGTTTTGACATTCTTAATTTTATCTTTGAATTTCTGTTTTGTATGCCAAGTCAGTGGGGCAATGGAGAGTGTCCTGAGGCTTTAGTGGTCCTACCTCCCACTGACTCACTACCTCCCCACACAGGTTCTCGGCTGGCTGCCTGAGGCATTGTGTGTGGGTGCAGGACAGTCAGGATCAGGTGTATGCACCCTGTGTCCTGAGTTACAGGGTGTGGCCCCTGGGTGCCTGTGAGGCCCAAGTGAGTATTAGAGTAAATAGCTATAAGCCCCAAGACACGTTAAGAGAGAGACCATGGAAGAAAGGAAAAAACTTCTTTTCCCTCCTGTTATGTGAACAAGGGGCCTCTGGTTGACATTTGCACCAGGCCTCACAAAGTATATTGCCAACCCTGTGTGTGAGGGGCAAGAAGTGAGACCAGAGAGGCAAGGCCTTTCAGGCCTTGGTAAATTTGTACTTTACCTTAAGAAAAATAGGAAGTCTTTGAGAGGTTTTGAGCAAGGGCTGATAGGATCAAATTTGTGTTTTTAAAACAATCACTTTGGCTGTACTGTGGAGGGCCAGTTGGCTCAGGACACGGTAGAGACCAGAGCCTAGTTAGGAAAGCAAGGTGGCCTAGATTAGGGCACTGAGGATGACAGAAGGGCATATTTGATAGCTAATCAGGAGATAGGACTGATAGGACATGGTGATGACTTGCATGGTAATAACACCATACAAAGGACTTCAAATATGCCAGTCACTATTCTAAAACACTTTATATAAATTAATTAATTTAATTTTGATAACTTTGTGATGGATGTACAGTTTTTATTCCTACCTTAGGGATAAGGAAACTGAGAGACAAATGGATTAATAACTTGCCCAAGAACCCATAGCTAGTAAGTGGCAGGCATAGCCAAGATGGCCCTAAAGTCTAAGTTCTTGACATTTGAATGCCTACTCAAGGTGTAGTGGAGGGAGAAGGTGAGAGGCAAGTCATCAGTGTCTGCCAGGTTTCTGGCATAAACCCCTGGTGAGGTTATGGTGCCAATTGCTATGAGGGGAAGCAGGTTTAGGGAGCCGGCAGGGGGAGCAATTGAATGTGGACATGTTAAATTTGAAGTATGTAATGGTCTATCCAGTGGAAATACCCAGGAGGCATCTCAAGGGAGGGGCGGAAACTCAGCAGAGAGATTTGGCTTGCAGTTATGAGTGCATAGAGGGCACATGGAGCCCTGGGAGTGAAGGAGATCACCAAGGGAAAGTGAGGAGAGAAGAGTGCCCAGACAAGAGGACCTGAGAAACATAAACATTAAAGGAATGGGCAAGAGAAAAAGAGTGCACTGGGAAACAGAATAAGCTGCCTTTGAGACATAAGATCACATCACATCCCTACTTGTAGTCCTCCTGTGGATTTCACTCAGCTCTTCATTCAGGAAAGGCTAGCGTCCTTTATGATGGCCTATAAGACCCTACTACATGAGCCAATTACCTTTCTGACCTATTATCATCCCCGTTGCTCTCTCTATTCTAGAATACTGTTCTCCTCTCTGTTACTTTAATAATCTAGGCATACTCCTGCCACAGGGCTTTTGTACTTGCTATTCTCTATAATTGGGGTGCTTTTCCCCCATATCCATATGGCTTGCTCCCTTACTCCCATCAGGGCTTTATTCAAGTCATTTTGTCAGTGAGTTCTTCCCTGGCTTCCCTAACTAAAGTTTCAATATTATTGCTATTCCCCTAACCCCCTAACATGTGTGTGTGTGTGTGTGTGTGTGTGTGTAGTTACATACACATATACCTTTGTATTCCCCTACCTGCTTTATTTTTTCTACTTAGCTCTTCTCACTAACATAAAATGTATTTCACTGATTACACTGATGTATATTGTTTCTTGTCTCTTTCCCCCACTAGAATGTCAGCTTCACAAGGGAAGGATTTTTGTATGTTTCATTCTGTGTCTTTGTCTCCCTAGCACCCAGTCAGGCCTGGCAGATGCTCACTAAATGTTAGCTAAAGGAATGGACACCAGGCAAATGGAGTGTTATGGAAAGCAACAGTAGAGAGCTTGTCAAGCAGAGAGAGCATAGGGTCAGCACTGTGGTAATGCTGCAAAGAGGTCAAGTGAGATAAAGGAGAGAAGTACTTACTGCATGTATCAATAAGGTCAGGACATTGATGAGATCTGTTTTAAAGAAGGTGGGGACTAAAATCAGACCACAGCAATACATGAGAAAGTGTACATAGAAAACCTAAAGAAAATTTATAGGTTTGGTTCTGATAGAACTTCTCTGAATACTACCAGGTAGGTAAAATAGGGAGACTTTTCACTGTTTATACTTCTGTACCTTTTAAGTTTTCTACCATGTATAACAGATACTTATTCAAATAAAAGTCATTATGAAGCTGTATAGGTTTAAACAGAAGATATTTGTCTTTAAAGTGGCAGACGGGCAAACAGGAAGGAGGGTAGGTCTTACCTTTTTTTATTTGTAAAGATTGGTAAGCTTGTTTAAATGCTATTGTAAAGGAAAAGGCAAAGGGAGAGGTTGAAGATATTGCAAAAAGAAGGGATAATTGATTAAGACGGTTAAAAACAATGATGTGATTTTAGAAAGAAGGAATGATAGTTCTTTTATTGTAACAGGAGGGAAGGATGGGTGTGCAGAAGGCCATTCATTTGATGTCACAAGTTGAGGTAGTTCCCATCTGATTGCATCATTTTGTCTAAGGGGTATGCTCATTTACGAAGAGTGAAGAGGGAGGTAGTGGGTTAGAGATTTGAATAGCCACTGGGTAATGGAAGAGAGAACTAAGTAGGAAAATATAGGAGGATTATCAGGCAGTGTTATCTGATATATTTTTAATAGACTTTATTTTTAGAGCAATTTTAGGTTCACAGATTGAATGGAAGGTACAGAAATTTCCCATATGCCTCTTTCTCCCACATGTATAGCCTCCTCTATTATCAACCCCCACCAGAGTGGTGCATTTGTTACCATTGACAAACCTACATTGATACATCATCACCCAAAGTCCATAGTTTACATCAAGATTTACTCTTGGTGTTGTACTCTGTGGGTCTGGACAAATGTATGATGACATGTAGCCACCATTATAGCATTTTAGTATCAGACAGAATAGTATCACTGCCCTAAAAATCCTCTGTGCTCTGCCTGTTCATCTCTCTCTTCTCCCCTAACCCCTGGCAACCACTGATCTTTTTGCTGTCCCCATAATTCTGCCTTTTCTAGAATTTCATATAGTTGGAATCACATACAGCCTTTTCAAATTGGCTTCTTTCACTTAGTAATATGCATTTAAGTTTCCTCTGTGTCTTTTCATGGCTTGATACCCCATTTCTTTTTAGCACTGAATAATATTCCATTGTCTATATGTACTACAGTTTATTTGTCCATTGTTATTATGTCCTACTGAAGGACACCTTAATTGCTTCCAAATTTTGGCAGTTACAAATAAAGCTGCCATAAACATCCGTGTGTAGGTTTTTGTGTGGACCTAGTTTTCATTTCTTTTAAGTAAATGCCAGGAAGCTTGATTGCTGGATCGTATGGTAAAAGTTTAGTTTTATAAGAGACCGTCAAACTGTCTTCAAAGTGGCTGTACCTTTTTTGCATTTCCACCTGCAAAGAATGGGAGCTCCTGTGGCTCCACTTCCTTACCAGCATTTGATATTGTCAGTGTTCTGGATTTTCTGGTAGGTATATAGTGATACCTCGTTTTAATTTGTATTTCCTAAAGAGATATGATGTGGTGCACCTTTTCATGTGCTTATTTGCCATCTGTGTATCTTCTTTCATGAGGTGTCCGATCTTTTGCCTGTTTTTCAGTTGCATTGTCTGTTTTTTTACTGTTGAGTTTTAAAGAGCTCTTCGTACATTTTGGATAATAGTCCTTTATCAGATATGTCTTTTGCAAATATTTACTCCCAGTCTTCAGCTTGTCTTTTCCTTCTCTTGGCAGTGTCTTTCACAGAACAGATTTTTAATTTCAATGAAGTCCAGTTTATCAATTCTTTCTTCCATGGATTGTGCTTTTGGTGTTGCATTTAAAAAGTCATTGCCAAACCCAAGATTAAGAGTGTTATAGCCTTGCATTTTACACTTAGGTCTGTAATCCATTTTGAGCTCATTTTTGTGAAGGGTATAATATTTGTGTCTAGATTAATTTGTTTGTATCTGTGTGTCCAGTTACCCCAGTACCACTCGTTGAAAAGGCTGTCTCTGCTCCATTGTATTATTTTTATTCCTTTGTCAAAGATCAGTGGACTGTATTTATGTGGATCTGTTTTTGGGCTCTCTGTTCTGTGTCACTGATATGTATGATATCACACTCTTGATTACTTTATAGTAAGTCTTGAAGTTGGGTGGCAACTTTGTCCTCCAACTTTGTTTTTATTCAGTATTGTGTTGGCTATTCTGTGACTCATATATTTTGGACAGTGTGAATTTATTGTGGCATCAATCCAGTGGGTAATTTTCTCCAGCCATGTTCAATAGTCCAGTGTGATGTAGTTGGATTAAATTATGGTTTGGATTTGCATGCGGAGGTGATGGAAAGGCAATGGGCAAGCGAGTTGAGAATATCTTTAAGAGAATGGTTGAAGCGAGGAATGCTGGAATCTAAGCTAGATATGGGAGAAGGGTGAAATCAAGAATAGGTGAAAAGTAGAATCAAGGAATTTTGAGGGCAAAGAATAGATATAATAAATGAGAGCTGGATGTATGTATGTGTGTTCAGAGAATGTGATGTATGAATTTCATATTCCAAAAGTGGATCAATGGCAAGGGTTGACAAGGTCTGAGTGATGGCCATGAGAGTTGGTAGCTGATGTGGAGAGGAGGTAGCAGTCTCTTAAGTTGGCAAGGTCAAAGAGCTAAGAGGCCAAGATGTTGGTCATCCACATTGATCCTGATGTCATGTGGAATGGAATGCTGGCACGACTTTGGGTAGAGAGGAATCTGTGAGCAGAATTGCAGTGAATGAAGGGGTGCTTTGGGGAGATGGGTAGATGAAGAGGAGAGGAAAGTGGAATGACTGGATGATATGAAACTCAGAGAAGGAGGAAATCTTACACAGTTGTAGAGATGATCTCAAAGTCTTACTGAAGAGTGAGGGGGACATCTACCCCAGCCTATCCTTCAGTGATAAGGATCTGGGAAAATGTACAGCTTCTACCAGACAGGGCTCTAGCACAGTGCTTCTTAGACTTTCTGTAGCAAAAGACCAGGGAGTTTCTTTGTTTAAATTTCTGATCAATAATGGACCAGTCCTTTTGCAAAATAGAAAATAAATTACCAGAAAAATGTTACAAACAGAAAAGTTATACAAACTGTAAGCACTGTTTTTGTTTATTTTGGTATCATTAATCTACAGTTACATGAGGAACATTATGTTTACTAGACTCTCCCCATCACCAAGTCCCCCCAACGTAACCCATTATAGTCACTGTCCATCAGCATAGTAAGATGCTGTAGAATCACTACTTGTATTCTCTGTGTTGTACAGCCCTCCCTGTGTCACTGCCCACCTTATACATGCTAATCGTGAGGCCTCATTTCTTCTCCCCACCTCCCTCCCTTCCCACCCATCCTCCCCAGTCCCTTCTTTCCCTTTGGTAACTGTTAGTCCATTCTTGGGTTCTGTGATTCTGCTGCTGTTTTGTTCCTTCAGTTTTTCCTTTGTTCTTATACTCCACATATGAGTGAAATCATTTGGTACTTGTCTTTTTCTGCCTGGCTTATTTCACTGAGCATAGTACCCTCTAGCTCCATCCATGTTGTTGCAAATGGCAGGATTTATTTTCCTCTTATGGCTGAATAATATTCCATTGTATATATATACCACATCTTCTTTATCCATTAATCTACTGATGGACACTTAGGTTGCTTCCATTTCTTGGCTTTTGTAAATAGTGCTGCAATAAACACAGGGGTGCATCTGTCTTTTTGAAACTGGGCTCCTGCATTCTTAGGGTAAATTCCTAGAAGTGGAATTCCTGGGTGAAATGGTATTTCTATTTTGAGTTTTTTGAGGAATCTCCGTACTGATTTCTACAATGGTTGAACTAATTTACATTCCCACCAGCAGGGTAGGAGGGTTCCCCTTTCTCCACATCCTCGCCAATATTTGTTGTTGTTTGTCTTTTGGATGGTGGCGATCCTTACTGGTGTGAGGTGATATCTCATTGTGGTTTTAATTTGCATTTCTCTGAAGACTAGCGATGTGGAGCATCTTTTCATGTGTCTGTTGGCCATCTGAATTTCTTCTTTGAAGAACTGTCTGTTCAGTTCCTCTGCCCATTTTCTAACCGGATTATTTGCTTTTTGTTTGTTGAGGTGTGTGAGCGAGCTCTTTATATATTTTGGATGTCAACCCTTTATTGGACCTGTCATTTATGAATATATTCTCCCATACTGTAGGATGCCATTTTGTTCTAGTGGTTGTGTCCTTTGCTGTACAGAAGCTTTTCAGTTTGATGTTGTCCCACTTGTTCATTTTTGCTTTTGTTTCCCTTGCCCGGGGAGATATGTTCATGAAGAAGTCACTCATGTTTATGTCCAGGAGATTTTTGCCTATGGTTTTTTCTAAGTGTTTTATGGTTTCATGTCTTACATTCAGGTCTTTGATCCATTTGGAGTTTACTTTTGTGTCTGAGGTTAGACAATGATCCAGTTTAATTCTCTTGCATGTAGCTGTCCAGTTTTGCCAACACCAGCTGTTGAAGAGGCTGTCATTTCCCCATTGTATGTCCATGGCTCCTGTATCGTATATTACTTGACCATATATGTTTGGCTTAATATCTGGACTCTCTATTCTGTTCCACTGGTCTGTGGGTCTGTTCTTGTGCCAGTCCCAAATTATCTTGATTTCTGTGTCTTTGTATTACAGCTTGAAGTTGGGAAGCGAGATACCCCCTGTTTTATTCTTCTCAGAATTGCTTTGGCTATTCAGCGTCTTTTGTGGTTCCATATGAATTTTTGAACTATTTGTTCCAGTTCTTTGAAGAATGCTGTTGGTATTTTGATAGGGATTACATTTAATCTGTAGATTGCTTTGGCGAGGATGGCCATTTTGACTATATTAATTCATCCTAGCCAAGAGCATGGGATGAGTTTCCATTTTTTGTATCTTCTTTAATTTCTCTTAAGAGTGTCCTGTAGTTTTCAGGGTTTAAGTCTTTCACTTCCTTGGTTAGGTTTATTCCTTGGTATTTTATTCTTTTTGATGCCATTGTGAATGGAATTGTTTTCCTGATTTCTCTTTCCATTAGTTCATTGTTAATGTAAAGGAAAGCAACAGATTTCTGTGTATTAATTTTGTATCCTGCATCTTTGCCGAGTTCTGATATTAGTTCTAGTAGTTTTGGAGTGGAATCTTTAGTGTCAGTTATATATAATATCATGTCATCTTCAAATAGTGACAGTTTAACTTCTCCTTCACCCATCTGGATTCCTTGTATTTCTTTGTTTTGTCTTATTTCTGTGGCTAGGACCTCCAGTACTATGTTGAATAACAGTGGGGAGAGTGGGCATCCCTGTCTTGTTCGTGATGTCAGAGGAAAAGCTGTCAGCTTCTCGGTGTTCAGTATGATGTTGGCTGTGGGTTTTTCATATATGGCCTTTATTGCGTTGAGGTACTTGCTGTGTATACCCATTTTTTTAGAGTTTTTATCATGAATGGATGTTGAATTTTGTCGAATGCTTTTTCAGCATCTGTGGACATGATCATGTGGTTTTTCTCCTTTTTGTTTATGTGATGGATGATGTGGATGGATTTTTGAATGTTGTACCATCCTTGCATCCCTGAGATGAATCCCACTTGATCATGGTGTATGATCCTTTAGATGTATTTTTGAATTCGGTTTGCTAATATTTTGTTGAGTATTTTTGCATCTATGTTCATCAGGAATATTGGTCTGTAATTTTCTTTTTTGGTGGGGTCTTTGTCTGATTTTGGTATTAGGGTGATGCTGGCTTCATAGAATGAGTTTGGAAGTATTCCCTCCTCTTCTGTTTTTTGGAAAACTTTAAGGAGAATGGGTATTATGTCTTCTCTTTATGTCTGATAAAATTCCGAGGTAAATCCATCTGGTCCCGGGGTTTTGTTCTTGGGTAGTTTTTTGATTACTGATTCAATTTCGTTGCTGGTAATTGGTCTGTTTAGACTTTCTGTTTCTTTCTGAGTCAGTCTTGGAAGGTTGTATTTTTCTAGGAAATTGTCCTTTTCTTCTAGTTTTTCCTGCTTGTTAGTATATAGGTTTTCATAGTATTCTCTAATAATTGTTTGTATTTCTGTGGTGTCTGTCATGATTTTTCCTTTCTTGTTTCTGATTCTGTTGATGTGTGTTGATTCTCTTTCTCTTTTAATACATCTGGCTAGAGGATTATCTATTTTTTTTTCATTTTCTCAAAGAACCATTTTGGTTTCATTGATTTTTTTCTGTTGTTTTATTCTCAATTTTATTTATTTCTTCTCTAATCTTTATTATGTCCCTCCTTCTGCAGAGTTTAGGCCTCCTTTGTTCTTCTTTTTCCAATTTCGATAATTTTGACTTTAGACTATTCATTTGGGATTGTTCTTCCTTCTTTATATATGCCTGGATTGCTATATACTTCCCTGTTAGGACTGTTTTCGCTGTGTCCCGCTGAAGTTGGGGCTTTGTGTTGTTGTTGTCATTTTTTTCCTTTTAGTGCTTGATCTCTATTTTAATTTGGTCTTTGATCCATTGATTATTTAGGAGTATGTTGTTAAGCCTCCATATTAAGCCTCCATTTAGGAGCTTGTGTTAAGTAGTGTGTTGACGTCTCCTGAAATGAATGCATTGCATTCTATTTCCTCCTTTAATTCTGTTAGTATTTGTTTCACATATGGTGGTGCTCCTATACTGGGTGCATTTATATTTATAATGGTTATATCCTTTTGTTGGATGGATCCCTTTATCATTATATGAGCCTTTTTGTTTTCTTTCGACAATTTATTTCTAGTTTTATACGTTTGTGGTCTGAAAAGTTGCTTGGTTGAATTTTAATCTTTTTGAATTTACTGAGGCTGTTTTTGTGGCCCAGTTTGTGGTCTTTTCTGCAGAATGTTCCATGTGCACTTGAGAAGAATGTGTATCCTGCTGCTTTGGATGTAGAGTTCTGTAGATGTCTATTAGGTCCACCTGTTCTAGTGTGTTGTTCAGTGCCTCTGTGTCCTTACTTATTTTCTGTCTGCTGGATCTATCCTTTGGAGTGAGTGGTGTGTTGATGTCTCCTAAAATGAATGCATTGCATTCTATTTTCTCCTTTAATTCTGTTAGTATTTGTTTCACATATGCTGGTGCTCCTGTATTGGGTGCATATATGTTTATAATGGTTATATCCTCTTGTTGGACTGACCCCTTTATCATTATGTAATGTCCTTCTTTATGTCTTGTTACTTTCTTTGTTTTGAAGTGTATTTTGTCTGATAGTAGTACTGCAACACCTGCTTTTTTTCTCCCTGTTGTTTGCTTGAAATATGTTTTTCCATCCCTTGACTTTTAGTCTGTGCTTGTCTTTGGGTTTGAGGTGAGTCTCTTGTAAGCAGCATATAGTTGGGTCTTGCTTTTTTATACAGTCTTTTATTCTGTGTCTTTTCATTGGTGCATTCAGTCCATTTACATTTAGGGTGATTATTTAAAGATATGTATTTATTGCCATTGCATGCTTTAGATTCGTGGTTACCAAAGGTTCAAGGTTAGCTTCTTTACTATCTTACTGTCTAACTTAACTCGCTTATTGAGCTCTTATAAACACTGTCTGATGTTTCTTTATTTCTCTCCCTTTTTATTCCTCCTCCTCCATTGTTTATATGTTGTGTGTTTTATGCTGTGCTCTTTTGTGTTTCCTTTGATTCCTTTTGTGCATAGTTGATTTTATTTTTTGCCTCTTGTTAGTATTTAGTTGGTCTGCTTTCTATCCTGTGATTTTATTTTCTCTGGTGATATCTATTCAGCCTTAGGAGGTCTCTGCTTTAGAGCAGACCCTCTAAAACACCCTGTAGAGGTGGTTTGTGGGAGGCAAATTCCCTCAACTTTTACTTGTCTGGGTATTGTTTAATCCCTCCTTCATATTTAAATGATAATTGTGCTGGATACAGTATTCTTGGTTCAAGGCCCTTGTGTTTCATTGTATTGAATATATCGTGCCATTCTCTTCTGACCTGTAAGGTTTCTGTTGAAAAGTCTGATGATAGCTTGATGGGTTTTCCTTTGTAGGTGACCTTTTTTCTCTGTCTAGCTGCCTTTAAAATTCTGTACTTGTCCTTGATCTTTGCCATTTTAATTACGTGTCTTGATGTTGTCCTCCTTTGGTCCCATTTTATGGGAGTTCTGTGTGCTTTTGTGGTCTGAGCAACTATTTGCTCCCCCAGTTTTGGGAAGTTTTCAGCAGTTATTTCTTCAAATATACTCTCTGTCCCTTTTTCTATCTCTTCTTCTTCTGGTACCCCTGTAATGCAGGTATTGTTCCTTTTGGATTGGTCACACAGTTCTCTTAATATTGTTTCATTTCTGGAGATCCTTTTATCTCTCTCTGCATCAGCTTCTATATGTTCCTTTTCTCTGGTTTCTATTCCATTAATGGCCTCTTGTGTCTCATTCATTCTGCTTTTAAGTCCTTCCAGGGATTCTTTTATGTCTGTAGTCTCCATCCCTACTTTGTCGGTTAGCTCTTGCATTTTTCTCTGCAGCTCCATCAGCTTGGTTATGACCTTTATTTTGAATTCTTTTTCAGGAAGATTGGTTAGGTCTACATTCCCAGGTTCCCTCTCAGGGGAAGATATCTGTGTGATTCTGATCTGGATCAAATTCTTCTGCCTTTTCATGATGATAGAGGTAGTTGTAGAGTGTTGGCATGTGTGTCTGCTGGGAGAATGTCCCTTCTTTCTAGTTTGTGGCTTTCCTTTCCTGGACGAATGGCTACCCCTAGCGGCTTTTTCTGGGCAGCTGCATGCAGACCGTTCCTCTGATTCTTGCCCGTCCACTGTGGAGGAAGCTCTGCCTTGTTGCTGTGGGCGTGGCTGCTTTCATGTTGCTGATCAGCTATGGCGGGGCTGTGACAGAGGGGGAATGGGCAGGAGGCTGTTTATCTCTGTGAGGGTCCTCCGAGCTGCCCTGTCACTCAGGGGGTTAGGGATCCCGGAGTTTCTGGGATTCCCAGCTCCTGGGCTGAGTGTGCTGGGATTCTTCCGTCCAGTTGTGAGGCCCCTGTCCCTTTAATTATTTCAAAAAGAACTCGCTTTTCTTTGTCCCAGGGGCACTGGCTGTGGGGACCCGCTCGCAGGTTTTCCTTTCCCGTTTCCCTAGTATCCAGCACACCATGCACTGTGTGTGTACGCTCCCTGTGAGGATGGCTAGGGCTGGGTACTTAGCATTCCTGGGCTCCCTCTCCCTCCCTGCTCCCACTCCTCTCTTTCTGCCTGGGTGCTGGGGTGAGGGGCACCTGTGGGTCCCACTGGGCTGCAGCTTGTATCTTACCCCCTTTGTGAGGCACTGGGTTCTCACAGGTATAGATGTTGTCTAGCTCTTGTACTGTATCTTTTGGTCTCTCTTTTAGGAGTAGTTGTATTTGTTATATTTTAAAAAATATATATGGTTTTGGGAGGAGATTTCCTCTGCTCTTCTCATGCTGCCATCTTGGCTCCTCCCTTTAAGACTTTAAAGTGCCTGCTTTTCTATTGTCCCAGGGGATCCAGCTTTGAGGACCCACTCACAGTCTCTGTCTTGGATTTTACTTTTCCATTTCTCTAATATTCAGTACACCATGACATTTGTGTCTGTGCTCCTGGTGCAGATTACTAGGGCTGGTTATTTAGCAGTCTTGTGCTTCCACTCCATCCCCAGTCTGATTATTTTCCTTCCACCAGTGAGTTTGGGTGGGGGGAGTGCTCGGGTCCCGCTGGGCTGCGACTTGTATCTTACCCTTTCATGAGATGCTGAGTTCTCGCAGATGTAGATGTAGCCTGGCTGTTGTAGTGTATCTTCAGGTCTCTCTTTTCGGAATAGTTGTATTTGCTGTATTTTCAAAAATATATATGGTTTTGGGAGCAGATTTCTGCCGCCTTACTCATGCTGCCATCTTGAGCACCTCTCTCTCTTTTTACATTTTTAATGTGGTTGTTTGAACATCTTAAATTAAATTTTGCGCTCACGTTACATTTCTGTTTGGCAGTATTGCTTTGGAATCTCTTATAGCATTGACCATTCTGAGTCTTAATGAAGCTTTACTGTCTATACATTTTTAGCTGTTTCATGATTGTTTTAGAGCAGTGTGCTCCAATAGAACTTTTTGCATTAATGAAAATGTTTGGTAATCTCCCCAATATAGTCTCCTCTAGCCACGTGTGGCTACTGAGCACTTGAAATGTAGCTAGTGTGATGAAAGAACTACATTTAAAATTGTACTTAATTTGAATTTATTTAAATGTAAATTTAAATGTTAAGTATGTGACCTGGACAGCACAGTTCTGGATCTCATGAAAAATTAAATTTCAATAAACTTTGGCTGGTTTTCTCTTTTTTAGTTGTGTTGGTGTTGAAGAGGAGAAAGCTGCTGACATTGACCTGTACCACTGTCCCAACTGTGAGGTGTTACATGGGCCCTCCATTAGTAAGTAGACCTTGCAGTTTCCAAGATAATGTAGTCCAGAGGAGAGAGAAAGCAAAAGAAGGGTGGAAGGGAGATTGCCTTTACCTGCTTCAGATTCATCTCCCTTGGGAAATAGCAGAAGCCTGTGTAGGCTTGCAGGCCAGAAGCTGCCCCAGTGAGAGGGCAAAAGTGTAGCGTTTCATCCCTCTCTCTTCCTAGGGATTCCCCAGAGAAAGCACCTGTCCTCACCAGGGACTCTCCTGAGTCTTTGAAGACCTCACTGACTCCAAATGCTCCATGGGGTTGTTAGATTGGAAGAGAAGCAGGATATGCCAAGGTCTTTGCTCTTGGAACTATAGCTCATGTCCATCTGACTGATGCTCTCATCTTTTTCTGGCTTAGTGAAAAAACGCCGTGTATCTTCAAAAGGGCATGATACACACAAAGGGAAACCAGTGAAGACTGGAAGCCCAACATTCATTCGAGAGCTTCGGAGCAGGACCTTTGACAGGTGAGGACCCTTACCCTGAGATCAGGTGATCACCAGGATTCTGGGAGGTGGGACCCATGTCTTTCCACCTTTCCCACTGGCTATCCCATTAGGTGCCTACCCCATTTGGGGCTGTCTTCAGGGCTCTGTGAGTCCCCTCTGATGAGGGATCTTCTGGTGTAGACAGTTTGTGGGAAACATTGCTAGAATTTCATTTGATGTGCATAGTATGTTTAGATCCATTTGTAGAAACTTTTGGTAGATAGGTAGGCAGTTTTCTCCTGTCAGGGGAGGATGTTATGTATCTAAGTAATGCTACAACTAGAAGGAGTCTTAAAGATAAAAAAGATTAATTCTCTCATTGTAGAGAAGAGGAAACAGTTTTTAAATTTTGTTTGTTAAGGTATCATTGATATATAATCTTAAGAAGATTTCACATGAGCAACATGTGGTTATTACATTCACCCATATTACCATGTCACCCTCACCCATCCCATTGCAGTCACTGTACGTCAGCGTAGTAAGATGCTATAGAGTCACTACTTGTTTTCTCTGCTCTATACTGTCTGTCCCATGACCGCCCTACATTATGTGTGCTAATCACAATGCCCCTTAATTCCCTTCTCTCTCCCTCCCTACCTTCCCCTCTACCCACTTCCCATTGGTAACCGTTACTCCCTTCCTGGAGTCTGTGAGTCTGCTGCAGTTTTGCTCCCTCAGTTTTACTTCATTATACTCCACAAATGAGTGATATCATTTGGTACTTGTCTTTCTCGGCCTGGCTTATTTTACTGAGCATAATACCCTCCAGCTCCATCCATGTTGTTGCAAATGGTAGGATTTGTTACTTTCTTATGACTGAGTAGTATTCCATTGTGTATATGTACTGCATCTTCTTTATCCATTCATGTACTGATGGACACTTAGGTTGCTTCCATATCTTCGCTATTGTAAATAACACTGCAGTAAGCATAGGGGTTTGCAGTCACTGTCTATCAACATACCAAGATGTTACCAAGTCATTAACTGTACCCTCTGCTACATATATATTTTTGAATATGAGATTGGGTTTTCTTTGGGTAAATTCCTAGGAGTGGAATTCCTGGGTAAAATGGTATTTCTCTTTTTAGCATTTTGAAGACCATCCATACTGCTTTCCACAAAGGTTGAATTCATTTATATTCCCATCAATAGTGTAGGAGGGTTGCCCTTTCTCCGCATCCTAGCCAGCATTTGTTATTCCTGGTCTTTTGGATGTTAGCCATCCTAACTCGTGTGAAGTGATAACTCCTTGTGGTTTTAATTTGCATTTCTCTGATAATTACCGATGTGGAGTATCTTTTCATGCTGTTGGCCATCTGAATTTCTTCTTTGGAGAAGTGTCTGTTTAGGTCCTCCCCATCTTTTAATATGGTTGTTTGCTTTTTGGGTATTGAGGCGTGTAAGTTCTTTATATATTTTGGATGTTAAACCCTTTTGGGATAAGTTGTTTATGAATCTATTCTCCCATATTATAGGATGCCTTTTTGTTCTACTGATGGTGTCCTTTGCTGTACAGAAGCTATTTAGTTTGATATGGTCTTGTTTGTTCATTTTTGCTTTTGTTTCCCTTGCCCAAAGATATGTGTTGAGGAAAAAATTGCTCATACTTATACTGTAAAAAAGGAGATTTTTGCCTGTGTTGTCTTCTAAGAGTTTTGTGGTTTCATGACTTACATTCAGCTTTTTGATCCATTTCAAGTTTACATTTGTGAATGGAGTAAGACAGTAATCCAGTTTCATTCTCTTACATGTAGCTGTCCAGTTTTTGCCAACACCAGTTGTTGAAGAGGCTGTCATTTCTCCATTGTATATCCATGTCTTCTTTATCATATATTACTTGACCATATATGGTTGGGTTTATATCAGGGCTCTCTAGTCTGTTCCATTGGTCTATGCATCTGTTCTTATGCCAGTACCAAATTCTTTTGATTACTGTGGCTTTGTAGTAGAGCTTGAAGTTGGGAAGCGAAATTACCCCTGCTTTATTCTTCCTTCTCAGGATTGCTTAGGTAATTCGGGGTCTTTTGTGCTTCCATATGAGTTTTAGAATGATTTTCTCTAGTTCGTGGAAGAATGCTGTTGGTGTTTTGATAGGAATTGCACTGAATCTGTAGATTACTTTAGGCAGGATGGCCATTTTGACAATATTAATTTTTCCTGTCCATGAGCATGGGATGTACTTCCATTTATTGGTATCTTCAGTTTTTCTCGTGAGTGTCATGTAGTTTTCAGGGTATAGGTCTTTCACCTCCTTGGTTAGATTTATTCCTAGGTATTAATGCAATTTTGAATGGAGTTGTTTTCCTGATTTCTCTTTCTGCTAGTGCATCATTAATATATAGGACTGCAACAGATTTCTGTGTATTAATTTTGTATCCTGCAACTTTGCTGAATTTTTAGTACTTGTAGTTTTTTTGGTTGATTCCTTAGGGTACAATATCACGTCATCTGCAAACAGTGATAGTTTAACTTCTTCCTTATTAATCTGGGTGCCTTTTATTCTTTGTGTTGTGTGATTCCCATGGCTAGGACCTCCAGAGCTATGTTTAATAAAAGTGGGGAGCGTGGGCATCGTTGTCTTCTTCCTAATCTTAGAGGAAAAGCTTTCAGCTTTTTGCTTTGAAGTATGATGTTGGCTCTGAGTTTGTCATATATGGTGTTTATTATGTTGAGGTTGTTACCCTCTCTACCCATTTTGTTGAGAGTTTTTATTGTAAATGGATGTTGAATTTTGTCGAATGCCTTTTCAGCATGTATGGAGATGATCATGTGGTTTTTGTCCTTTTTGTTGATGTGGTGGATGATGTTGATGGATTTTTGAATATTGTACCATCCTTGCATCCCTGAAATAAATCCTACTTGATCATGATGGATGATCTTTTTGATGTATTTTTGAATTCGGTTTGCTAATATTTCATTGAGTATTTTTGCATCTATGTTCTTCCGGGATATTGGTCTGTAAATTTCTTTTTTGGGGTGTCTTTGCCTATTTTTGGTATTAGAGTGATGCTGGCTTCATACAATGAGTTTGGGAGTATTCCCTCCTTGTCTACTTTTTGGAAAACTTAAGGAGGATGTGTATTAGGTCTTATATAAATTTTTGATAAAATTCAGTGGTGAGGCCATCTCGTCCAGGGATATTGTTCTTTGGTGCTTTTTTGATTAACAGTTTAATTTCATTTCTGGTAGTTTGTCTGTTCAGATTTTCTGTTTCTTCCTGGGTCATTCTTGGAAGGTTGTATTTTCTGGAAAGTTGTCCATTTCTTCTACGTTATCCAGTTTGTTAGCATATAATTTTTCATAGTATTCTCTAATATTTCTTTGTATTCCTGTGGTGTCCGTAGTGAATTTCCCTTTCTCATTTCTGATTCTGTTTATGGAACTGTCTTTAAAATTAAAATTTTTGAATGGTCATGTAGTTCTTTTACAAATAAGAAAAAGATAGGTTTCATTTTTAAAAAATTAAAGTGGGCTTATTAAAAATAAATTGCTTGGAAATATCATTTGACCCAGAAATTCCACTTCTAGGAATTTACCCTAAGAATGCAGTAGCCCATTTTGAAAAAGACCTATTCACCGTTATGTTTATTGCAGCACTATTTACAATAGCCAAGAAATGGAAGCAACCTAAGTGTCCATCAGTAGATGAATGGATAAAGAAGGTGTGGTATCTATACACAATGGAATATTTTTCAGCCATAAGAATAAAACAAATCCTACCATTTGCAACAACATGGATGGAGCTAGAGGGTATTATGCTCAGTGAAATAAGCCAGGCGGAGAAAGACAAGTATCAAATGATTTCACTTATCTGTGGAGTATAAGAACAAAGCAAAAACTGAAAGAACAAAACAGCAGCAGACTTACAGAACCCAAGAATGGACTAACAGTTACCAAGGGAAAAGAGACTGAGGAGGGTCGGTGGGAAGGGAGGGATAAGGGGGAAAATGGGGCATTACGATTAGTAGGCATAATCTAGAAGGGGAACACAGGGAAGGCAGTATATACAGAGAAGATAAGTAATGATTCTATAGCATCTTACTACACTGATGGACAGTGACTGTAAGGGGGTATGTGGGGGGGGACTTGATAATAGGGGAAGTCTAGTAACCATAATTTTGTTCAAGTAATTGTACATTAATGATATCAAAATAAAAATAAAAATTTTTAATGTAAATAAAAGTAAATAAATTGCTTGAGTTGGGCAAAAATAATGAGAAAATATAGAAAAATTAATGAATAAAGCAGTCTTTTGCTTAGTTTTTAATTCATTTGACCATGCTCAGCTATCATGGAATTAAAGTTTTCTTTAGAATTGTGTTTCTTCAACGTAATATTTTTGTTTTATTTGTTAATTTAAAGGCTTTAAGTCTCCTTTCTATCCCCGATCCTTCAGGTCCCTTCCTCAAAGCCAAACAACTTCTTTTGCATTTTTTAAGGAATAGTTTTTGCTTATATAGACATATATGTGTGTCTTCCCTTCCTTAAAAAAAAAAACCAAATAGATACACTCTATAATTTTATGCATCTTGCTTTTTTTTTAAAGTCTAAATTATTTATCTTGGAAATCAGACCATAACAGCACATATATATGTTCTTTACTTTTCTCATGGATGTTTAGTGTTCCATTGTATAGATACATACTTTTTAATCAATCCTCTATTGATGAACATTTAAATTGATCTTAAAGAAAGAAGTCCTATGTATATACTTCCTATTGTAGACTCATTTCCAATCTAAAGACATACACAAGTAAAAGTGAAGGGATGGAAGAAGATATTTCATGCAAACAACAGGTAGAACAAAGCCGGAGTAGCAGTGCTTATATCAGACAAAATAGATTTCGGAACAAAGAAAGTAACAAGAGACAAAGAAGGACAATACATAATGATAAAGGTGTCAGTCCAATAAGAGACTATAACCATTATCAAGTATCTATGCACCCAACATAGGTGCCCCTAAATGTGTAATACAAATGCTAACTAAAGGGGGAAATAGATTACAACACATTCATTGTAGTAGATGTTAACACACCACTCACATGAGAAGACAGATCAACCAGACAGAAAACAAATAAGGAAACAGAGACACTGAACCATACATTCGATCAGATTAACTTAACAGACGACATCTACAGAACAGTGCACCCAAAAGTAGCAGGATACACATTTTACTCAAGTATACATGGAATGTTCTCCAGTATACGTCACATACTAGGCCACAAAAAAGCCTCAACAAATTAAAAAATATTGAAATTGTACCAAGCAACTTCTCAGATCACAATGGTATGAAACTAGTAATAAATTACACAAAGAAAACAAAAAAGCCTACAAACATGTGGAAGCTAAACAACATGCTTCTAAATAATCAGTTGATCAATGAACAAGTTAAAACAAATCAAGCAATAACATGGAGAGAAATGAAAATAAAAAATGCAATAGTCCAGTATCTGTGGGATGCTGCAAAGGCTGTTTTAAGAGGGAGGTACATAGCTGTACCTCAGGAAACAAGAACAATTCCAAATAAACAGTGTAAACTCATAGTTAAAAGAACTAAAGAAACTCAAAGGTAGTGGAAGGAGGGACATAATAAAGATCAGAGCATAAATAAGTAATATAGAGAAGAATGAAACAGTGGGGAAAGTTAATGAATCTAAGAGCTGGTTCTTTGAGAAAATAAGCAAAATAGATAACCCCCTATCCAGACTTACCAAGAAAAGTGTACACATATAAACAAAATAAAAATGAAGGAATACTCACAACAGATACCACAGCAATACAAATAATTATTTGAGGATACTATGAAAAATTATATGCCAATTAATTGGACAACCTAAAAGAAATGGACAAATTCCAAGAAAAATAAAACCTTCCAAGACTGACTCAGGAAAAAACAGAAATTCTGAACAGACCAATCAACCATATTCAAATTGAATTGATAATCAAAAATACCAGTAAACAGAAGTACAGGACTAGATGGCTTCATAGCTGAATTCTATCCAACATTTAAAGAATAGCTAATACCATCCTTAAAGTATTCCAAAAAGTAGAAGAGGGAATGCTTCCAAACTGATTCTATGATGCCAGCATCACTCTAACACCAAAACCAGGGAAAGACTCTACAGAGAAAGAAAATTACAGACCAATATTCCTGATGAACATAGATGTAAAAATACTCAGCAGAGTATTACCAAACAGAATTCAGAAATATCTCAGAAGGATCATCCATCATGACCAAGTGGGATTTATCATCCATCATGACCAAATGGGATGCAAGGATGATATAATATTTGTAAATCAATCAAAATATACCACATTAACAAAAAGAATAATGAAAACCACAAGATCATCTTGATGCTGGGAAAGCATTTGACAGTATTCAATGTCCATTCATGATAAAAACACTCAACTAAATGGGCATAGAGGGCACATACCTCAATGTAATAAAGGCCATATATGACAGGCCCACAAGTAACATACTTAATGGTGAAAAGCTGAAAACTCTTTCTCTAAGATCCAAAACAAGGCAAGGATGCCCACTTTAACCACATTTATTCAACATAGTATGGGAGGTCCTAGCCACAGCAATCAGACAAAACAAAAAGATAAAAGACATCCACATTGGTAAGGAAGAAGTTAAACTGTCACTGTTTGTAGATGACTTGATATTATACATAGAAAACTCCAAAGACCCCACCAAAACACTATTAGAACTAATAAATGGATTCAGCAAAGTTGCAGGATACGAAATTAATACACAGAAATCGGTTGTGTCTTATATATAGCAGAAAGAAAAATCAGGAAAACAATTCCATTTACAATTGCCTCAAAAATAATAAAATACCAAGGAATAAACCTAACCAAGGAAGTGAAAGAACTATACTGTGAAAACTACAAGACACTCATAAGAAATTAAAGAAAACACAAATAAGTGGAAATCTATCCCATGCTCTTGTATAGGAAGAATTAATATTGTCAAAATGGCCATCCTGCCCAAAGCAATTTACAGTTAATGCAATCGTTATCAAAGTTTCAACAGCATTTTTCACTGAACTAGAAGAAATAGTTCTAAAATTCACATGGAACCACAAAGTACCCCAAATAGCCAAAGCAATCCTAAGAAAGAAGAACAAAGCTGGGGGGATTATATTCCTTGGCTTGAAGGTCTACTACAAAGCCACAGTAATCAAAACAATTTGGTACTGACACAAGAACAGACCCATGGATCAGTGGAATAGAATAGAGAGCCCAGATATAAATCCACACATATATGGTTAACTAATATACGATAAAGGAGCCATGAATATATCCTGGGGAAAAGACAGCTTCTTTAATTAACAACTGGTGTTGGAAAAACGGGACGGCTATATGCCAGAGAATGAAACTGCGTTACTGCCTATCTTCATACACATACATAAACTTGAAATGGATCAAAGAGCTGAATGTAAGTCATGAAACCATAAAACTCTTAGAAGAAAACACAGGCAAAAATCTCTTTTTTTAAACGTGTAAGTATGAGCAACTTTTTCCTGGACACATTTCCTTGGGCAAGGGAAACAAAATAAAAAATGAAAAAGTCGGAGTACATCAAACTAAAACCTTCTGTAGAACAAAAGAACACCATCTGCAGAACCAAAAGGCACCCTACAATATGGGAGAACATATTCATAAATGACTCATTTATAAAGGGGTTAACATCCCAGGTATATAAAGAGCTCATATGCCTCAATACCCTAAAAAAAATAACCCCATTAAGAAATGGGTGGAGGACCTGAATAGACATTTCTCCAAAGAAGAGATATAGTTGGCCAACAGGCACATGAAAAGATGCTCCACGTCCCTAATCATCAGGGATATCACAAAGAGATATCACCGCACACAAATTAGAACTGCCCCTATCCAGAAGACAAGAAAAAACAAGTTTTGGTGAGGATGTGGGGAAATGGGAACCCTCGTACACTGTTGGTGGAAATGTAAATTGGTGCAGCCACTGTGGAATGCAGTATGGAGGTTTCCCAAAAAACTAAAAATACACTATTTGACCCAGTAATTCCATTTCTAGGAATTTACCTGAAGAAAACAAAATCCCTGATCTGAAAAGTTGTATGCACCCCTATGTTTATTGCTGCATTATTTACAATAGTCAATTTATGGAACCAACCTAAGTGTCCCGTCAATAGATGAAGGGATAATGAAGATGTACGTATATACAATGGAATAGTATTCAGCCATAAAACAAAAAGAAATCCTGCCATTTGCAACAACATTGATGGATCTAGAGGGTAGTATCCTCAGTGAAATAAGCTAGGTGGAGAAATACGAATACTATAGGATTTCACTTATTTGTGAAATATAAGTACAAAGCTAAATAGAATGAACAAAATGTCAGTAGACTCATAGACACTGAGAAGGGGCTCATGGTTACCATGTGGAGTGGGTATTGGGTTTGGGGGGATGGTGAGGAGGAAAAAGGGGCACAAAAATTCTCAATCATATTGTAGGTTAGTCACGACGATGGTAGTACTGCATGGAGAATATAACCAATGATTGTGTAACGTCTTCCTATGTGACTGACAGTTGCTGTATTAGTGGGGGTGAGGATTTAATAATATGGGTAATTGTTGAACCACTGTGTTGTATACTTGAAACTAATAAAAGACTATATCAGTAAAAATGAATGGATAAGAAAACAACTTGAAGGGAACTTAGCAAAGAGATAAGTACATCTGTACACTCAATAAATTAAATACCTTGACATTCTTCGATAAATAGATCCAAGTATTTTTCTATTAGAAAAAGGTGCTGTAGTGAGTGTCTTTGTACTTAAGTTTCTGGATATGTGGGGGGAGAATATGTGTAAATTTACTACATAAAAGTGAAATTGCTAGGTTAAAGAGTATGTACTTTAAAAATATTTATAAATATTGCTAAATTATTTCCACAGTGGCTATACCATTTCACGCTCCCAGTAGGCAATGTATGAGGGTGCCTTTTTCACTATATCCTGGCTAACACTGTTTATTATCGTACTTACTGCCTTTCTGATAAGATAAAGAAATGAAATGTTACTTACACTTGAATTTCTTTAATTATGAAGCACGTATGTATATGTTTATGTGTTTATAAGTCATCTTTATATCTTTCTTAACCAAGTGCTTAATGTTGTATTGGGTTACTGCCTGTTTCTTACTGATTTATAATTGTTTTCCTTGCATAAAATTTTACATTTTATGTAGTTAAACTTACTTATTACTATTTTTAATGACTACTGGGCCTTGTTTCTCCCATTTTTTTCCTACTACTATATGGCTTTATTTTTTCCATTGTAGACAATGAAATGTACATTGTTTAATATTTTTCCAAGTGCTTTGTCCTAACACACCTTGTCAAATAGTCCATCTTTTCTCCAGCATGATTTTCTTTTAGAAAAAACTCCTGTTTTCAAGTTAACTAACTGTGTCAAGAAAATGATTGTAAAAATTGTGTTTTTAATCAGTCTTTTCTCTTTATTTTTCAATGTTTTAGATAGGGTGATGCTGCTCTGGGTTAGAGTAAATCAGCTAAACTTTTCTTCCTGGGTAGGGTATTGACTAATTTCTTTCTCTCTCATCCAGAGAAGAGGAGCCTATTGATAGGATATCCTGGGTTCAGCTCCCCACCTCTGCCAGTGAACTGGCTTCTGGAGAGATCATTTCTTCCTAGGCACATGAGGTTTATGCCACTGGTTTCTAGTCCACTTTAGGTCCCCTCAGGAAGGCTCCATCCCTTGGGTGAGTGGCAACATCCAGTGAAGTCTTCAGTGGCAGGACCTTTGGAGCTCATGCTTTCTCTCATGTGCGCACAGCTCAGATGAAGTGATTCTGAAGCCCACTGGAAGTCAGTTGACCGTGGAATTCTTGGAAGAGAATAGCTTCAGTGTGCCCATCCTCGTCTTGAAGAAGGATGGCTTGGGGATGACTCTGCCCTCAGCATCATTCACTGTGAGGGATGTGGAACACTATGTTGGTAAGTACCACAGACCCTCTTAACTGTGACATTGTTCACTCCCATCAAGACCCGTCACCCTTCCCCTCCAATCTACCTTTTGCATTTCCTTTCTAGGCATTTTGAGAGTCTGAGGTGAAGTTCCTTGCCCAGAGTTGATCTTTGGCAAAGTTAGAACCCAACTTCTGCTGTTCTCTTCCTTTTCCTACTAATAGACTAAAAAACCCCAGGCTGAACTTCATTTTTTACCTGGAGGATTCCGGGGATAGTAGTGGTCTCTCTGTCCTCTGTTGAGAAGAAAAAGCCTTTGTCTTTTGCCCTCACTCAGGTCTGTTGTCTTCTGGGCATGAGTTTTAGAGGATAGGAAGAGATGAAGAAAAGAAACAGGGTGGATTGTACTGTGAGTGAGGTTGTGGGTCAGGCAGTTCTGTCTCCCTAGCAGGCCTGGACCCTGCATGTAAATCTAAGGACAGTCTGAGGGATTCCTACCCCATTTCCCAAACATGCACATACAGTGTTGAGGAAAGAAGTGTTGAGTGTAAGGCCATTCTAGGGACTGGTGAGGAGAGAAGAGAGAATTTTCTCTGGTCTCTGAGACCACTTGTTGCAGAGCCCATTTCTTTACTCCAGGTTCTGACAAAGAGATTGATGTGATTGATGTGACTCGTCAGGCTGACTGCAAGATGAAGCTCGGTGATTTTGTGAAATATTATTACAGTGGGAAGAGGGAGAAAGTCCTCAATGTCATTAGTTTGGAATTCTCCGATACCAGGTAGGAGGAGTAAGAAGCCTGACAAAAAGTGCCTGGCACTTGTGATATGCTGAGTATGTCTTGGTGTTCCTTTCCCTTCCTCCTGGTAGTTTCTTCCTTTGGGATGGGGAGTTGGTTTTGGTTTACAATTTTTAGGGTAACTACTCACATTATAACAACTGAATCATATTTCTCCTCTACAGTTTCTGTCATTGGATAGCTTATACAGTATCTAATCTAGTTAATTTTTGTCTCTTTCAAGACCTAGGACAGCTTTCTTAGACCTTTTTCTGATATTTAGATTGTGACATGGTCCCTGTTTAACTCACAGGATAGGTCCTCTGTCCCTGGAAACAGATTTACTAACATTACCCCCAAGTAGTTTCTCTAATGATAAGGTTTCTTAGAGTTAAAAAAAAAAAAGAAAAAATGCTTAGAACTTTTTAAATGATTCTGTCTGGCCTCACTCACTCAATAGATAACATATAATCTTCACTGTACTCAGAACTGTGGGAGATCCCAAAAAATCATAACATATCTCTTTGCACTTAGGCTTACTGTCTGATTATTTACTTTTTTAACTTTTAGTTTTGACGTAATTATAGATTCACAGGAAGTCGCAAAAAAAGTATGTACAGGGAGGTCTTGTGTATCTTTCAGCCAGTTTTCTTGAAAGGCAACATCTTACGTAACTATAGTATAATCTTAAAACTCTTACTTTTGGTTTTAACATGCAAAGTCAAACAACCCAAGGGTGTTTAAGAAAACTATGTTTGTTTATACATACCTCACTTTATTTCGAAAGACTGAAGTAGCCCATAGAGATGCAGAGAGTAAAAAAAAATTTGAACAAAGGGAAAATTAAGGTGGTGAAATAGGATGCATCTTGTGGGTAATCTGCACACAAAACACATATATGAATGTCTGGATAGTTGCTGGAGGAGAACTATAGAGTTTTCACTGAATTTCCTGAAGGTCAGAACAAAGAAGTGAGTGTAATATTATAAGACTTGTGGTTTTACATAGGCTAAAAACAGCCATATGTTTAGGAGAAACACTTCTTTACCTGGAACTGAGCTTTGAGAGGTTTTTCTAATGGTTCCTCATAAAGAAGACACTATGAGGTAGGGATAGTACAATAACTAATAAACCAAGTACTAAGTAAGTGGGCCTGGGTCAGAGGAGTATAAGCACTTAGTGGAGGAAATGATCACCCTTGACTGGGGAAGGCTGTGGGGCTGGGACTTGAGACTTCTAGTGCTGAGGGGAGTGAGGATGCTGACCAGACTTACGGAAATGTATCCAGGGTTCCCTTGGGGATTTTGTGGAGAGAATTTGTTTGTCTTATCTGACTCTCATGGGGATGGGGGCATTTTATTTAGGCTTCAACCTTCAATTCCCAATCAGCTGACATCTGCTCTCCACCCCTTCCCTGCTAGGCTTTCTAACCTTGTGGAGACACCCAAGATTGTTCGGAAGCTTTCATGGGTGGAGAACTTGTGGCCGGAGGAGTGTATTTTTGAGAGGCCCAATGTGCAGAAGTACTGCCTTATGAGTGTGCGGGATAGCTATACTGACTTTCACATTGACTTTGGCGGCACCTCAGTCTGGTACCATGTGCTCAAGGTAGGAATGGATATGGCTTCTGGAGGCAGCCCAGCCTTGAGCCTCCCTGTTTGTTTTAGGTTGGCAGCACAAAACAGACTGCTGAGGCCTACCTGCCTTCCAGATTCTATTTGGGTGAGATTTCCATGTAACTGTTCTGTCAGGGTTAGGCACTTACTAGATATGCCACATAAACTGTCTCTACAGTTTTGATGCTCAACTTTTTTTTTTAAATAACCGCAGATGCCTACCTTTTTTTTTTTTTACTCTTACCTTCTTAATTGAGCCAGTCTATACACCTACCATAAATATGGAAATGCCCATATTTACTACAGAAATTCCTGATAACAGGATAAATTTCCCCTTCTCTCCAACCTTATTGGGGTATAATTTTTTTACCTTAAAACAACACAAATTTATTATTATTATTATTTAATTTTTTATTAAGGTATGATTGATATACACTCTGATGAAGGTTTCACATGAAAAAACAATGTGGTTACTACATTTACCCATATTATCAAGTCCCCACCCATACCCCAATGCAGTCATTGTCCATCAGTGTAGTAAGATGCCACAGATCCACTATGTGCCTTCTCTGCGCTACACTGTCTTCCCCGTGATTCCCCACACCATGTGTACTAAACATAATACCCCTCAATCCCCTTATCCCTCCCTCCCCACCTACCCTCCCACACCCCTCCCCTTTGGTAACCACTAGTTGAGGTATAATTTATATAAAATAAAATTAATCTATTTTAGGTGTATAGCTTGATGAGTTTTGACACTTGTATATAGTCACATAACTGTCACCACCAGAAAGGTAGAAGATATGTGAGTTTTTTTTAATTAAAGTATTGTTGATATACAATCTTATGTTGGTTTCAAATGTACAACACAGTGGTTCAAATCCATGTGAGTTTTTTAGTGTCAGCCTTCCAGTAGTTTTCCTTTTGTTAGTTGTTACAATTTTAGAATTAACATATTGATCATCAGTGATTATAAAAGGTTTTTGAGGCCTGGAAAACAAATTTCTTAAGTAATTTTGATTGTTTTCTACCACTTTTCATACTATTTAGTGTTCTTAACAGAATCGCCAAGGGAAGAGCTAAAAAATTGGATATGGCTTTTGTCCAGATGACCACAAAACCTTAATCTAGTTGTTTTCATTGGTTTATCAGGAATAAATTAGAGTGTGTAAATGAAAGTGTTATCATGCAAATGTTAAATTTAATTTTACTTTTAAATAATTTTTCTAGAAAAATTGCAAAAATAATAGGAAAAATTCCTGTGTATCCTTCATTCATGTTCTCCAAATGTTACCATTTTATTATATTCTCTCTGTGATGCAAACACAATAAAATGGTTTATATATTTTTTTTCTGTAACATTTAAGAGTAATTGGAGACATGTTGTCCCTTTTTCTTGTAATAATTCAGTGTGTATTTCTTAAAAGCAAGGGTGTTCCCTTATATAACACCAGTATGGTTATCAAAATCAGGAAATTGATATTGATACAATATTATATCTAGTCTATAGATCTGGTTCAAATTTCTTCAGTTATACAATAGAATTTCTGGTAGTGTTGCTTTGAAATTTATTATCATGAAGTTTGGTTAAACTAATAAAACTGTGGGTTGGAGATATTTTTGTGCTGGTGGGTTTTTGCTTCTTTTCTGCCAGATTATCTATATGGTGATTATCCAGGTAAATATAATCAGGAAATAAAATTTTCTTCCAACAGATAATCACCTAAAATATAATCTTCTGGAAGTCCTTGGACAATTGATTAACTTTTAAACTTTTATTAGCTTTGATTGCAGGTGTGAGAAGGAATATTCTCTGTAAATGGCACTTAAAGACAAATTCAATTTTCTTTTCATCAGTAATGTGGACTTACGTTCTCCTATGGCTGGTTGTATTGATCTATGAGTCTATGGAGGCCATTTTTCATTTGGTATTACATCTAAAATAGGAGACTTTGGTGTACATTTGTTCTAACTTGAACAGTTTTGTTTGAAATGCCCTTTCCAAATTGTTTTTGTCAATCTTTTTAAAGCTGAAAAGTGCACAGTGCAGAAGAACCTTTTGAAGTTTTCCAGATCCACGTAAAAAAAAATTGTAGGGTGGATTTGGGAAAGAATTCTGGCATATTATGTGGTCTTGGAGCATGGGAAAGAGAATATCCTTTTGGAGACCCCCTGGAGGTCTTTTCTGGAAATGCTTGTTATTTTTGGTATTTAAACCTCTGTTTCAGGGTGAGAAGATCTTCTACTTGATTCGCCCAACAAATGCCAACCTGACTCTCTTTGAGTGCTGGAGCAGCTCCTCTAACCAGAATGAAATGTTCTTTGGGGACCAGGTGGACAAGTGCTACAAGTGTTCTGTGAAGCAAGGACAGACACTTTTCATTCCTACAGGTCTTCCCTGGGCCCCTCTGGGAGGGTTTAAGGAGGGTGGGCAGAAGAAGAGGGTGTGTGGCACCAGAATCAACCCCTTCCCTTAATGTGTCGATCTGATTATGTGAGATGTCACTCTAATATCACATGAAGGCTCAGAACTGGTTCTCAAAGAAATTTTCATGGTGGTCAGTTGGCAGGCAGCGTGGTCATCTTTGGGAGTGGGGGAGGCTACAGGTGGGAAGATTCAGGAGGAGGTTGAAGGACTCCTTTGCACTGAGCTGATGTTAACTCTGTAATACAGAGTACAGTTCTCTGAGTGCCATGATTCTAGGAATAGTGACTGGGAGACTAGCTTTGAAGGCTGTAAATCAGAATGACCTGGGATGGGGGTTGGGCTTTTTTCCCTAAGCAATTCATGCCCAGGCTTCACTCCTAGAATTATGTATTCATAGGTCTGGGTGGGATCTGAGAAGATATACTTTGAAAAAGTCCTTCCAGTCATCTCAATTTGGGGAAAGTTGACATCTTTACTATGTTTAGTCTTCCATAAACACAGTATGTCTCTCCATTTATTTAGATTTTCTTTGATTTCTTAATTCTTTGACTTCATAATTAGTTTTTAAGTGGAATTCTCTAGTGCAGTCATATGGACCTGGAGATTTCTTTTTTGTGAAGTTTTTAATTAACATTCCATTTCCTTAAACTCAATTAGGCTATTCAAATTATTTCATAGTGGGTGAATTGTGATAGTTTGTGCTTTTTAAGGAATTGGTTCATTTTATTTGTTAAATTTATGTGTGTATAGTTGTTCATAGTTCTTTCTTATTCTCCTTTTGATGTCTTCCATATCTCTAGTGATATCTGTTTCGTTTCTGATTTTAGTTGTGTCTTCCTTTTTATTCTGTGTTAGTCTTGATGGAGTTTTGTTAACATTATTGAACTTTTGAAAGAACCACTTTTTGTTCCATCATTTTTCTCTGCTGTCTTTGTTTTGAGTTTCATTGATTTCTGCTTTTACCTTTGTTTTTCCTTCCTTCTGCTTGATTTGGGTTTATTTTGCTCTCTTTTTTTCCAGTCTCAGGAAAGGAGCTTGGGTTACTGATTTCAGACTTTCTCTCTTTTATAATATAAGTGTTTAGTGTTGTAAATTTCCTTCTCAGCACTGACTTAGCCGTGTCTCATATTTTGATATGTTGTATTTTCATTTTCATTTAGTTAAATTTAAAAAAATTGAGGTATGATTCATATACCAAGAAACTTACCATGTTAAAAGGAGCTCAGTTAAAAAAAATATTCACACGGTTGTGCACAGAGCAGAAGGACCTTTTGAAGGACCTTCTAATACCAGAAAATTTTTGTCACTTCAAATAGAAACCCTATACCCATTAGTAGTCACTCTCCATCCTTCCCTCCCCCAACGTGTCACTTTTGTACTTTTTATTGTATATGGATTTGCCTATTCTGAATCTTTCATATAAATGGAATCATTCAATATGTGGTCTTTTGTGTCTGACTTCTTTCATTCAGCATATTTTCAAGGTTTATCCATGTTACAGCATTTATCAATAGTTCATGGCTGAATAATATTCCATTGTGTGAATATACCACATTTTGTTTATCCATTCATTATTTTATAGACATGTAGGTTCTTTTTACTTTTTGGCTATTATGAACAATACTGCACAAGTTACTATGTTAACATATATTTCAGTTCTCTTGCACATACACCTAGGAGAAGAATTGCTGAGTTATATTCTGTGTTTAACTTTTTGAGTAATTGCCAAACTCTTATAAAGCAACATTTTACTGTATCACTAGCAATTCATTAGGGTCTCAATTTTTCTACATCCTCCCCAACACTGGTTCTTGTCTGTCTTTATGATTATAGCCATCCTGTGCGTATGAAGTGGTATCTCATTGAGATTTTAATTTGTGTTTCCCTAATGACTGTTGATGTTGAGCATCTTTTCCATGTGCTTGCTGGATAGTTGTTTATCTCTTTTGGAGAAATGTCTATCCAAAACATTTGCCCATTTTTTGTTAGATAATTTGTCTCTTTATTATTGAGTTGTAAGAATTCTTTATGTATTTTGGATATTAGATCTTTATCAGATATATGATTTGACAAATTCTGGGGGTTGTCTTTTCACTTTCTTTATCGTATACTGTAAAGTGCAAAAGTCCAGTTTTATTTGTTTGTTTACTTGTGTTTTCATTGTCATATCTAAGAGGTCATTGCCTAATTAAAGGTTATGAAGATTTGCACCTATGTTTTCTTCTAAGCATTTTATAGTTTTAGCTCTTACACTTAGGTCTTTCATCTATTTCAAGTTAATTTTTGTATATGGTGAGTTGAGGGTACAATTTCATTCTTTTGTATGTAGATGTCTAGTTTTTCCAGAAACATTTGAAAGGACTAGTCATTCCCCATTGAATTGTCTTGACACCTTTGTCAAAAATCAATTGGCCATAGATGTATCGGTTTATTTCTGCACTTTGAGATCTTTTCGGTTGCTCTGTATCTCTATCCTTATGACAGTACTACACTGTCTCAATTACTGTATATTTGTAGTAAGTCTTAAAACTGGGGTATGTCGGACCTCCAATTCTGTTTTTCTTTTTTTTTTTCCATAACAACATAGTCTTTTTATTGATTAATTGCTGATAGAGCTCTATAATATATATTCCTACATTTTTTTTTTTGAGAGGGCATCTCTCATATTTATAGATCAAATGGTTGTTAACAACAATAAAATTCAGTATAGGGGGGTCAATGCTCAATGTACAATCACTAATCCATCTCAAGTCTAATTCTCGTCAGTCTCCAATCTTCTGAAGCATAACGAACAAGTTCTTACATGGTGAACGAATTCTTACATAGTGAATAAATTCTTACATGGTGAACAGTACAAGGGTATTCATCACCGAAACTTTCGGTTTTGATCACGCATTATGACCTATAAACAATCAGGTCAAATATGAATATTCGTTTGATTTTTGTACTTGATTTATATGTTGATCCCACATTTCTCCCTTTATTATTATTATTTTTTTTATTTTTAATAAAATGCTGAAGTGGTAGGTAGATGCAAGATAAAGGTAGAAAACATAGTTTAGTGCTGTAAGAGGGCAAATGTAGATGATCAGGTGATCAGGTGTGTGCCTATGGACTAAGTATTAATCCAGGATAGACAAGGGCAGCAAAACATCCACGGATGCAGAAGATTTCTCTCAAAACAGTGGGGGTGAGGTACTAAGCCTCACCTCTGTTGATCCCCAAATTCTCACCTGATGGCCCCCCTGCGACTGTGCCTGTCTTAGGTTGTTCCTCCCTTGAGGAATCTTACCCGTCTCTGGCTAACCAGTCATCTTCCGGGGCCATACAGGGAAATGTAAAGTTGGTAAGTGAGAGAGAAGCCATATTGTTTGAAAAGGTTAGCTTTTTACTACTTTGTAGATTTATGCCCTGTGGTTTCTATGCCCAGCACTTGTCTCGAGGTATCTTTACCACCTGGAGGAATTATAATACTCAGTAAATTCGATATGAGGCACGAATTCTATTTAAGGGTTGTAATTAGGAAGGAAGAAGAAAAGCTACAGATGTAGCATATGGAAGGAAACATGGGAGGATTGATTATTTCTTTGACATATCTTCTTGTAGAGTACCTAAAGTATGTATAGGTTTTAAACTACTAACTAATTTGCACACACATATTAACATACTAGGAATACGGTGACATAAACAAAGCAAATCTATAATTACCATCCATCTCCAGTGAAGCCAAGAAAACCATTTAGGCACCCTAGGCATTTGTGAAAATTTGTCTATGATATGATGGATATTGTCCAACTGTACTTGAACAGTCTGAGAGAAATCAGACAAATTAAAGCAGCCCATTTCTGGGATCTGTTCACATCCCATATGTTCTTTTAACCGTAGATAGTCTATAGTCATAAGATTTTGGAGTGCTACACCTTGCACCCCTCCCAACTCCTGGTTGAGTTCCAACAGTACAGATCCGGTCAAATTCGTTGTCTCACTGTATGCACATGCCAGCCTAGACATCTCCCTCCTCATTCCTATGGCAAGTCCAGGAGATGGTGGGGTGGATGCAGCCACAACCGCAGCATCGTCCGGATCTCTGTGGAGGCTTTTTGATGATCATCCCCCGACACAAGTCCTCCAGAGTGCTGATGCCAGAAGCTCCTCCTCATATTGTATCTTAGTTCATTTTCTGGGTATCCAAGCTAGGCCTTAATCTTCTGCATAGAAACAAACAGACCCTTTGCCCACACTTTGACATGCCCTCTATACCACTGTGCAGAACTCATTGGAGGTCAGCACACAGTAACTGCTTTTTTTTTTTTTTTTTTTTTATTAAGAGAAAGGAATATTATCAGAAAAGAGTACCTCCATAGCTGATCATCTGACACCCTTTAAGTGATCAACATTAAGGATATTTAAAGCATGCGTTGATCTTTGATTTACCAATAGTTTTATCCTATCAAGGAGTAATCCCAATCCCCCTTTTCTTTCTTTCTTTCTTTCTTTTCTTTTTTTTTTTAGTTTTTAATCTATACTTACATGAAGAATACTATGTTTACTATGCTCTCCCCTATATCAGGTCCCCCCTAACAACCACATTACGGTTACTGTCCATCAGCTTAGCAAAATGTTGTAGAGTCACTACTTGTCCTCTCTGTGTTGTGCAGCCCACCCTCCCCTTTCTCCCTCCACCCCATGCATCCTAATCTTAATACCCCCTTCTTCTCCCCCACCCCCTATCCCTCCCTGACCACCCATCCTCCCCAGTTCCTTTCCCTTTGGTACCTGTTAGTCCATTTTTGGGTTCTGTAATTCCGCTACTCTTTTGTTCCTTCAGTTTTTCCTTTGTTCCTATACTCCTCAGATGAGTGAAATCATTTGGTATTTCTCTTTCTCCGCTTGGCTTATTTCACTGAGCATAATACTCTCCAGCTCCATCCATGTTGCTGCAAATGGTTGGATTTTTCCACTGCTTATGGCTGAGTAGTATTCCATTGTGTATATGTACCACATTTTCTTTATCCATTCATCTACCGATGGACATTTAGGTTGCTTCCAATTCTTGGCTATTGTAAATAGTGCTGCGATAAACATAGGGGTGCATCTGTCTTTCTCAAACTTGATTGCTGCGTTCTTAGGGTAAATTCCTAGGAGTGGAGTTCCTGGGTCAAATGGTAGGTCTGTTTTGAGCATTTTGATGAACCTCCATACTGCTTTCCACAATGGTTGAACTAATTTACATACCCACCAGCAGTGTAGGAGGGTTCCCCTTTCTCCACAGGCTCGCTAACATTTGTTGTTGTTTGTCTTTTGGATGGCAGCTATCCTTACTGGTGTGAGGTGATACCTCATTGTAGTTTTAATTTGCATTTCTCTGATAATTAGCAATGTGGAGAATCTTTTCATGTGTCTCTTGGCCATCTGTATTTCTTTTTTAGAGAACTGCCTGTTCAGTTCCTCTGCCCATTTTTTAATTCGGTTATTTGTTTTTTGTTTGTTGAGGCGTGTGAGCTCTTTATATATTCTGGACGTCAAGCCTTTATCGGATCTGTCATTTTCAAATATATTCTCCCATACTGTAGGGTTCCTTTTTGTTCTATTGATGGTGTCTTTATCTCTACAGAAGCTTTTCAGCTTAATGTAGTCCCACTTGCTCATTTTTCCTGTTGTTTTCCTTGCTCGGGGAGATATGTTCAAGAAGAGGTCACTAATGTTTATGTCTAAGAGGTTTTTGCCTATGTTTTTTCTCAAGAGTTTAATGGTTTCATGACTTACATTCAGGTCTTTGATCCATTTTGAGTTTACCTTTGTATATGGGGTTAGACAATGGTCCAGTTTCATTCTCCTACATGTAGCTGTCCAGTTTTGCCAGCACCATCTGTTGAAGAGACTGTCATTTTGCCATTGTATGTCCATGGCTCCTTTATCAAATATTAATTGACCATATATGTTTGGGTTAATGTCTGGAGTCTCTAATCTGTTCCATTGGTCTGTGGCTCTGTTCTTGTGCCAGTACCAAATTGTCTTGATTACTATGGCTTTGTAGTAGAGCTTGAAGTTGGGGAGTGAGATCCCCCCTACTTTTTTCTTTTTTGTCAGGATTGCTTTGGCTATTCGGGGTCTTTGGTGTTTCCATATGAATTTTTGAATTATTTGTTCCAATTCATTGAAGAATGTTGCTGGTAATTTGAGAGGGATTGCATCAAATCTGTATATTGCTTTGGGCAGGATGGCCATTTTGACGATATTAATTCTTCCTAGCCATGAGCACGGGATGAGTTTCCATTTATTAGTGTCCCCTTTCATTTCTCTTAAGAGTGACTTGTAGTTTTCAGAGTATAAGTCTTTCACTTCTTTGGTTAGGTTTATTCCTAGGTATTTTATTCTTTTTGATGCAATGGTGAATGGAATTGTTTTCCTGATTTCTCTTTCTATTGATTCATTGTTAGTATATAGGAAAGCTACAGATTTCTGTGTGTTAATTTTGTATCCTGCAACTTTGCTGTATTCCGATATCAGTTCTAGTAGTTTTAGAGTGGAGTCTTTAGGGTTTTTTATGTACAGTATCATATCATCTGCAAATAGTGACAGTTTAACTTCTTCTTTACCAATCTGAATTCTTTGTATTTCTTTGTTTTGTCTGATTGCCGTGGCTAGGACCTCCAGTACTATGTTAAATAACAGTGGGGAGAGTGGGCATCCCTGTCTGATTCCCGATCTCAGAGGAAATGCTTTCAGCTTCTCGCTGTTCAGTATAATGCTGGCTGTGGGTTTATCATATATGGCCTTTATTATGTTGAGGTACTTGCCCTCTATTCCCATTTTGCTGAGAGTTTTTATCATGAATGGATGTTGAATTTTGTCAAATGCTTTTTCAGCATCTATGGAAATGATCATGTGGTTTTTGTCTTTCTTTTTGTTGATGTGGTGGATGATGTTGATGGATTTTCGAATGTTGTACCATCCTTGCATCCGTGGGATGAATCCCACTTGGTTATGGTGTATGATCCTTTTGATATAGTGTTGATTTCTGTTTGCTAATATTGTATTAAGTATTTTTGCATCTACATTCATCAGGGATATTGGTCTGTAATTTTCTTTTTTGATGGGGTCTTTGCCTGGTTTTGGTATTAGGGTGATGTTGGCTTCATAGAATGAGTTCGGGAGTATTCCCTCTTCTTCTATTTTTTGGAACACTTTAAGGAGAATGGGTATTATGTCTTCTCTGTGTGTCTAATAAAATTCCGTGGTAAATCCGTCCGGCCCCGGGGTTTTGTTCTTGGGTAGTTTTTTGATTACTGTTTCAATTTCTTTGCTCGTAATTGGTTTGTTTAACTTTTGTGTTTCTTCCTTGGTCAGTCTTGGGAGGTTGTATTTTTCTAGGAAGTTGTCCATTTCTTCTAGGTTTTCCAGCTTGTTGGCATATAGGTTTTCATAGTAGTCTTTAATAATTCTTTGTATTTCTGTGGAGTCTGTCGTGATTTTTCCATTCTCATTTCTGATTATGTTGATTTGTGTTGATTCTCTTTTTCTCTTAATAAGTTGGGCTATAGGCTTATCTATTTTGTTAATTTTCTCAAAGAACCAGCTCTTGGTTTCGTTGATTTTTGCTATTGTTTTATTCTTCTCAATTTTGTTTATTTCTTCTCTGATCTTTATTATGTCCCTCCTTCTGCTGACTTTAGGCCTCATTTGTTCTTCTTTTTCCAGTTTTGATAATTGTGATGTTAGACTATTCATTTGGGATTGTTCTTCCTTCTTCAAGTGTGCCTGGATTGCTATATACTTTCCTCTTAAGTCTGCTTTCGCTGCGTCCCACAGAAGTTGGGGCTTAGTGTTGTTGTTGTCATTTGTTTCTATATATTCCTTGATCTCTATTTTGATTTGTTCATTGATCCATTGATTATTTAGTAGCATGTTGTTAAGCCTCCATGTGTTTGTGATCCTTTTTGTTTTCTTTGTAGAATTTATTTCTACTTTCATACCTTTGTGGTCTTAAAAATTGGTTGGTAGAATTTCAATATTTTGGAATTTACTGAGGCTCTTTTTGTGAGCTAGTATGTGGTCTATTCTGGAGAATGTTCCATGTGCACTTGAGAAGAATGTATATCCTGTTGCTTTTGGATGTAGAGTTCTATAGATGTCTATTAGGTCCATGTGTTCTAGTGTGTTGTTCAGTGCGTCTGTGTCCTTACTTATTTTCTGCCCGGTGGATCTATCCTTTGGGGTGAGTGGTGTGTTGAAGTCTCCTAAAATGAATACATTGCAGTCTATTTCCCTCTTTAGTTCTGTTAGTATTTGCTTCACATATGCTGGTGCTCCTGTATTGGGTGGATATATATTTAGAATAGTTATATCCTCTTGTTGGACTGAGCCCTTTATCATTATGTAGTGTCCTTCTTTATCTCTTGTTACTTTCTTTGTTTTGAAGTCTATTTTGTCTGATATTAGTACTGCAACCCCTGCTTTCTTCTCACTGTTGTTTGCCTGAAATATGTTTTTCCATCCCTTAACTTTTAGTCTATGCTTGTCTTTGGGTTTAAGGTGAGTTTCTTGTAAGCAGCATATAGATGGGTCTTGCTTTTTTATCCATTCTATTACTCTGTGTCTTTTGGTTGGTGCATTAAGTCCATTTACATTTAGGGTGACTATTGAGAGATATGTACTTGGTTAGCTTCTTTAGTATCTTACTGCCTAACTTAGCTCTCTTATTGAGCTGTTATATACACTGTCTGTAGATTCTTTTCTTCTCTCCCTTCTTATTTCTCCTCCTCCATTCTTCATATGTTGTGTGTTTTGTTCTGTGCTCTTTTTAGGGGTGCTCCCATTTAGAGCAGTCCCTGTAGGATGCCCTGTAGAGGTGGTTTGTGGGAAGCAAATTCCCTCAGCTTTTGCTTGTCTGGGAATTGTTTAATCCTGCCATCATATTTAAATGATAGTCGTGCTGGATACAGTATCCTTGGTTCAAGGCCCTTCTGTTTCATTGCATTAAGTATATCATGCCATTCTCTTCTGGCCTGTAGGGTTTCTGTCGAGAAGTCTGATGTAGCCTGATTGGTTTTCCTTTATAGGTGACCTTTTTCTCTCTAGCTGCCTTTAAAACTCTTTCCTTGTCCTTGATCCTTGCCATTTTAATTACTATGTGTCTTGGTGTTGTTCTCCTTGGATCCTTTCTGTTGGGGGTTCTGTGTAATTCCATGGTCTGTTCAATTATTTCCTCCCCCAGTTTGGGGAAGTTTTCAGCAATTATTTCTTCAAAGAGACTTTCTATCCCTTTTCCTCTTTCTTCTTCTTCTGGTATCCCTATAATACGAATATTATTCCTTTTGGCTTGGTCACATAGTTCTCTTAGTGTTGTTTCATTCCTGGAGATCCTTTTATCTCTCTCTATGTCAGCTTCTATACGTTTCTGTTCTCTGGCTTCTATTCCTTCAATGGTCTCTTGCATCTTATCCATTCTGCTTATAAATCCTTCCAGGGATTGTTTCACTTCTGTGATCTCCTTCCTGACATCTGTGATCTCCCTCCGGACTTCATCCCACTGCTCTTGCATTTTTCTCTGCATCTCATCCCATTGCTCTTGCATTTTTCTCTGCATCTCTGTCAGCATGTTCATGATTTTTATTTTGAATTCTTTTTCAGGAGGACTGGTTAGGTCTGTCTCCTTCTCAGGTGTTGTCTCTGTGATCTTTGTCTGCCTGTAGTTTTGTCTTTTCATGGTGATAGAGATAGTGTGCAGAGCTGGTACAAGTGACCGCTGGAAGAGCTTCCCTTCTTGTTGGTTTATGGCCTTCCTCACGTGGGAGAATAGCGACCTCTAGAGTGGCTTGTGCTGGGAAGCTGTGTGCAGACAGGGCTTCTGCTTCCTGCCCGGTTGCTATGGGGTTTATCTCCGCTGTCGCTGTGGGTGTGGCCTGGCTGGGGCTGCTCCTCCAAAATGGTGAAGCCCTGTTGGAGGGGGAGCGGCTCAGAGGCTATTTATCTCCGTAAGGGGCCTCTGTGCTCCCTGCTGCCCAGGGGGTTAGAGTGCCCAGAGATCCCCAGATTCCCTGCCTCTGGTCTAAGTGACCTGTCCTCCCTCTTTAAGACTTCCAAAAAGCACACTCCAATCCAAAACAACAACAGCAACAATGAGAGAGGGAACAGAAAAAAAAAAAAAAAAAAAGGAAAAAACACGTGATTTTTTTTTTTGCCCTCAGGCGCCAGTCCCAGGCAGCTGCTCACTGTTCCTGCTGCCCTGCCTCCCTAGCACCAGGGTCCCTGTCCCTTCAAGGCTTCCAAAAAGCACCCGCCCACTTGTCCCGCAGGGAAAAACACGCGATATTCTTTGTCCTCAGGCACCGGTCCTAGGCACCCACTCACCAGTCCCACCGCCCTTCCTCCCTAGCACCAGGGTCCCTGTCCTTTTAAGGCTTACAAAAAGCACTCGCCAAAAAGAGAAAAAAAAAGGGGAAAAACGCACGATTTCCTCTGTCCTTAAGTGCCAATCTCAGGCACCCGCCCACCGGTCCCGCAGGGAAAAATGCAGGATATTCTTTGTCCTCAGGTGCCAGTCCCAGGCACCCACTCACCAGTCCCGCCGCCCTGCCTCCCTACCACCGGGGTCCCTGTCCCTTTAAGGCTTCCAAAAAGCACTCGCAAAAAAGAGAAAAAAAAGGGGAAAAACGCGTGATTTCCTCCGTTCTCAAGTGCCGGTCCCAAGCACCCGGTCACCGGTCCCGCCACCCTGCCTCCCTAGCAACGGGGTCCCTGTCCCTTTAAGGCTTCCAGAAAGCACTCGCCAAAAAAAAAAAAAACCGCTCCGTTTTCTTTCCACCCGCCTGGAGCCGGGGGGAGGGGCGCTCGGGTCCCGTCGGGCCGGGGCTTGTATCTTACCCCCTTCGCAAGGTGCTGGGTTCTTGCAGGTGTGGATGTGGTCTGGATGTTGTCCTGTGTCCTGTGGTCTCTATTTTAGGAAGATTTTTCTTTGTTATATTTTCATAGCTGTATGTGTTTTTGGGAGGAGATTTCCACTGCTCTATCCACGCCGCCATCTTGGCTCCGCCCCCTGTTTTTCTTTTTTAAAATTATTATGCCTATCCTGGTCCTTTGAATTTATATGTGAATTTTTAGCTCCAGGTTCTGTGTAGGTGTTTTAGTAGATGCGCTAGTTTTATATATGTAAACTAGATAAGCTATATATATCTTATCACTGCCTACTGGTATTGGCATTTTAATTGACATTTTACCAGTTTGAGGGAAGGGTTGAAACCTTACCTTTTCATATCCCTTTACTCTTCCCATTTATAATATATTTGTCTTAAATATTCCCTCTGCATTCATTGAAAGCCACATCACATAGTCTTTTAAGTTTTGTTTCAACTGTCAAACATAATTTATAATACCTAACAGAAAGAAAGTCTGTTGTATTTACCCATATTTTTATTCTTTTGTTGTTCTGTCTTCCTTCCTAGTGTTTGAAGATTCCTTTTTAAAATCATTTCCTCTCTGTTTAACATTTCACAGCAGGACTGCTGACAACAGATTCTCTTTATTTTCCTCCATCTGATACTGTAGTGATTTCCCTTTTTTCCCCTGAAGAATATTTTTTTGCTGGGTATAGAATTCTGAGTTGATAGTTATTTCCTTTCAGCACTTGAAGGATGTTGTACTGCTTCCTTTTGGCCTCCATGGTTTCTGATGATATTTTGGCTTCCATTCAAATTGTTTTTCCCCTATATGTCTTTTCAGTGTTTTCTTTTTTCTTTAGTTTTCAGTTATTTGTCTGTAATATGTCTAGGCATGGGTATTTTGGGTTTATACTGTATCTTTTCGCTGAGTTTCTTGATTGTGTAAGTTTATGTCTTCTGTCATATTAGTGTAAATATTAACTATTATTTCTTTGAAAACTTTTTCAGTCCCACACTTTAACTTGTCTTCTTTTGGGTCTCTGATTATACGAATGTTACACAATTTTCTGTACTTCCACTGGTCCCTCCCTGTGAGTTTTTCTCTTAGTCTGTTTCTTCTCGTTCATATTAGATACTTTCTATTGTTCTGTCTTCAAGTTATCTGATTCTTTTCTCCATTGTCTCCATTCTTCTATTGAGTCCATCTGTTTCATTATTTTTGGTACAGTATTTTTCAGTAATAAAATTTCTATTTTCTTATTTATATCTTCTCTATTTCTTTTTTCGTTTCAAGCATGTTTGTAATTGTTCATTAAAGCATTTCTTCCTCTTGTTTGTTTTAATATTTGTATCTTTAAATGAACTTTTTCTCTTTAAATTGTATAATTTATTGACTTAAAATTGTATATAATATCCCATTGTAACTTGTTAATAACTTTAGAATATGTAGAGATGTCTTTTCTTCTGTCCTTGCTTTGGGTAATTTTTGTTTTCCCTCCTTTTTTAATTAAAATATCATTGATATACACTCTTATGCTGGTTTCAAATACACACTATAGTGAATCAACATTCACCTGTATTATCAAGTCCTCAGCCCATCCATTGCAGTCACTGTCTATCAATATACCAAGATGTTACCAAGTCATTAATTGTACCCTCTGTGCTGTACTACCATCCCCATGACCTACCTGTTTTGTGATTGCAAACTACTATGCCCATTAATCCCATTCTGCTTCCCTGCCCCAACCTCCTCAAACCCTCTGTCCACATCTCCTCCCCTTTGGTAACCAATAGTCTCTTCTTGGTTTCAATGAGACTACTGCTTTTTGTTCTTCTGTTTTACTTTGTTTTTATACTGCACAAATGGGAGAAATCATTTGCTTTTGTCTTTCTGCACATGGCTTATTTCACTGAGCATAATACCCTCTAGATCCATCCATGTTGTTGCAAATGGCAGGATTTCTTTTCTGTTTATGGCTGAATACTATTCCATTGTGTATATGTGCCAATTCTTCTTTATCCATTCATCCATTGATGGACACTTAGGTTGCTTCCATATCTTGACTATTATAAACAGTGTTATGATAAACAGAGTGGTGCATATGTCTTTTTTATTTTATTTTATTTTATTTTTTACTTTGGTATCATTAATCTACAATTACATGAGGAACATTATGTTTACTAGCCTCCTCCTATCACTAAGGCCCCCCACAAACCGCATTACAGTCACTGTCCATCAGCGTAGGAAGATGCTGTAGAATCACTACATGTCTTCTCTGTGTTGCACAGCCCTGTTTGTGCCCCCCCACATTCTACATGCTAATCATGATGACCCCTTCCCCCCCACATTCCCTCCCTTCCCACCCATCCTCCCCAGTCCCTTTCCCTTTGGTTACTGTTAGTCCATACTTGGGTTCTGTGATTCTGCTGCTGTTTTGTTCCTTCAGTTTTTCTTTGTTCATATACTCCCCTTATGAGTGAAATCATTTGGTACTTGTCTTTCTCGGCCTGGCTTATGGCACTCAGTATAATACCCTCTTGCTCCATCCATGTTGGATTTATTTTCTACTTATGGCTGAATAATATTCCATTGTGTCTTTGTACCACATCTTAGTTATCCATTGATCTACTGATGGACACTTAGGTTGCTTCCACTTCTTGGCTATTGTAAATAGTGCTGCGATAAACATAGGGGTGCATCTGTCTTTCTCAAACTGGAGTGCTGCATTCTTAGGGTAAATTCCTAGAAGTAGAATTCCTGGGTGAAATGGCATTTCCATTTTGAGCTTTTTCAGGAATCTCCATACTGCTTTCCACAATGGTTGAACTAGTTTACATTCCCACCAACAGTGTAGGAGGGTTCCCCTTTCTCCACAATCTCACCAACATTTGTTGTTATTTGTCTTTTGGATGGTAGCAGTCCTTACTGGTGTGAGGTGATATCTCATTGTGGTTTTAAGTTGCATTTCTCTGATGATTAGCGATGTGGAGCATCTTTCAATGTGTCTGTTGGCCATCTGAATTTCTTCTTTGGAGAACTGTCTGTTCAGCTCCTCTGCCCAGTTTTTAATTGGATCATTTGCTTTTTGTTTGTTGAGGTGTGTGAGCTCTTTATATATTTTGGATGTGAACCCTTTATCGGATCTGCAATTTCTGAATATATTCTCCCATACTGTAAGATGCTTTTTTGTTCTATTGATGGTGTCCTTTGCTGTACAGAAGCTTTTCAGCTTGATATAGTCCCACTCATTCATTTTGGCTTTTGTTTTCCTTGCCCGGGGTGATAAGTTCATGAAGAGGTCACTCAAGTTTATGTCCAAGAGATTTTTGCCTATGTTTTCTTCTAAGAGTTTTATGCTTTCATGTCTTACATTCAGGTCTTTGATCCATTTCGAATTTACTTTTGTGTATGGGGTTAGACAGTGATCCAGTTTCATTCTCTTACATGTAGCTGCCCAGTTTTGCCAACACCAGCTGTTGAAGATGCTGTCATTTCTCTATTGTATGACCATGGCTCCTTTATCATATATTAATTGACCATATATGTTTGGTTTAATATCTGGACTGTCTATCCTGTTCCACTGGTCTGTGGCTCTGTTCTTGTGCCAGTACCAAATTTTCTTGACTACTGTGGCTTCGTAGTAGAGCTTGAAGTTGGAAAGCGAGATCCCCCTGCTTTATTCTTCCTTCTCAGGATTGCTTTGGCAGTTCGGGGTCTTTGGTGGTACCATATGAATTTTAGAACAATTTTTCCAGTTCGTTGACGAATCCTGTTGGTATTTTGATAGGGATTGCATTGAATCTGTAGATTGCTTTAGGCAGGAAGGTCATTTTGACAATATTCATTCTTCCTAGCCAAGAGCATGGAATGAGTTTCCATTTGTTAGTGTCCTCTTTAATTTCTCTCATGAGTGCCTTGTAGTTTTCAGGGTATAGGACTTTCACTTCCTTGGTTAGGTTTATTCCTAGGTATTTTATTCTTTTTGATACAATTGTGAATGGCATTGTTTTCCCAATTTCTCTTTCTGCTAGTTCATTGTTGGTGTATAGTAAAGCAACAGATTTCTGTGTATCAATTTTGTATTCTGCAACTTTGCTGAATTCAGATATTAGTTCTAGTAGTTTTGGAGTGGAATCTTTAGGGATTTTTATGTACAATATCATGTCTTCTGTAACTAGTGACAGTTTAACTTCTCTACTGCTCTGGATTCCTTGTATTTCATTGTTTTGCCTAGTTGTCGTGTGTAGGAACTCCAGTACTATGTTGAATAACAATGTGGAGAGTGGGCATCCCTGTCTTGTTCCTGGTCTTAGAGGAAAAGCTCTCAGCTTCTCAGTGTTCAGTATGATGTTGGCTGTGGGTTTTTCATATATGGCCATTATTATGTTGAGGTACTTGCCCTCTATACCCATTTGTTGAAAGTTTTTATTATGAATGGATGTTGAATTTTGTCGAATGCTTTTTTAGCATCTATGGAGACAATCATGTGTTTTTCGCCCTTTTTGTTGTTGATGTTGTTTTTTTTCCTTTTAAGTCTCGCTAGGTGTTTATCTATTTTGGTTATTTTCTCAAATAAACAGCACTTGGTTTCATTAATTTTTTTCTATTGTTTTATTCTTCTCAATTTTATTTATTTCTTATGTGATCTTTATTATGTCCCTCCTGCTACTGACATTGGTCATCATTTGCTTTTCTTTTTCCAGTTTCAGTAATTGTGAATTTAGACTATTTATTTGGGATTGTTCTTCCCTCTTTAAAAAGGCCTGGAGTGCTGTGGTTTCCTTTTAGAACTGCCTTCACTGCATCCCACCGAAGTTGGGGCATTATGCTTTTGTTTCCATTTGTCTCCGTACATAGCTTGATCTATGTTTTAATTTTGTCATTGATCCATCGATTATTTAGAAGCATGTTAAGCCTCCATGTTTTTGTGAGCCTTTTTGTGTTCTTTGTACAATTTATTTCTAGTTTCATATGTTTGTGTTCTGAGAAGTTGGTTGTTACAATTTCATGCTTTTTGAATTTGCTGAGGCTGTTTTTGTGGCCTAATATGTGATCTTTTCTTGATAATGTTCCGTGTGCACCTGAGAAGAATGTGTAACCTGCCACTTTTGGGTGGAGTGCTCTGTAGATCTCTCTTAGGACCATCTGTTCTAATGTGTTTTTGAATGCCTGTGTCTCCTTACTTATTTTCTATCTGGTTGATCTGTCCTTTGGAGTAAGTAGAATGCTGAAGTCTCCTAAAATGAATGCATTGCATTCTATTTCCTCCTTTAATTTTGTTAGTATTTGTTTCACATATGTAGGTGCTCCTATGTTGGGTGCACAGATATTTATAAACGTTATGTCCTCTTGTTGGAACGACTCCTTAATCGTTATGTAATGTCCTTGTCTCTTGTGACTTTCTTTTTTTTCAAGTCTACTTTGTCTGATAGAAGTTCTGTAACATCTTCCTTTTTCTCTATCAGTTGTATAAAATATCTTTACCCATGTCTTTTGGTTTGTCGTGAGTCTCTTCTAGTCAGCGTACAAATGGGTCTTGTTTTTATTTATTTATTTATTTGTTTGTTTACTTATTTTTTATTTTGGTATCATTAATCTACAATTACATGAAGAACATTATGTTTACTAGGTTCCCCCCTTCATGAAGTCCCCCCCACATACCCTTTCACAGTCACTGTCCATCTGCGTAGAAAGATGCTGTAAAATCGCTACTTGTCTTCTCTGTGTTGCACAGCCCTCCCGTGTCCCCTACGCACTATACATGCTAATTGTAATGCCCTCTTTCCTTTTCCCTGCCCTTATCCTTCCCTTCCCACCCAACGTCCCCAGTCCCTTTCCTTTTGGTAACTATTAGTCCATTCTTGGGTTCTGTGATTCTGATGCTATTTTGTTCCTTCAGTTTTCCTTTGTTCTTATACTCCACATATGAGTGAAATCATGTACTTGTCCTTCCCCACATGGCTTATTTCACTGAGCATAATACCCTCTACCTCCATGCGTGTTGTTACGAATGGTAGGATCCGTTTTTTTCTTATGGCTGCGTAATATTCCATTGTGTATATGTACCACATCTTTATCCATTCATCTACTGATGGACATTTAGGTTGCTTCCATATCTTGGCTATTTTAAACAGTGCAGCGATAAACAGGGGTGCATCTGTCTTTCTAAAACTGGAGTGCTGCATTCTTAAGGTAAATTCCTAGAAGTGGAATTCCTGGGTCAAATGGTATTTCTATTTTGAGCATTCTAAGGAACCTCCATACCGCTTTCCACAATGGTTGAACTAGTTTACATTCCCAGCAGCAGTGTAGGAAGGTTCCCCTTTCTACACAACCTCGCCAACATTTTTTATTTGTCTTTTCGATGATGGCGATCCTTACTGGTGTGATGTGATATCTCATTGTGGTTTTAATTTGCATTTCTCTGATGATTAGCGATGTGGAGCATCTTTTCATGTGCCTGTTTGCCATCTGGATTTCTTCTTTAGAGAACTGTCTATTCAGCTCCTCTGCCCATTTTTTAATTGGATTATTTGCTTTTTGTTTGTTGAGGCGTGTTATCTCTTTATATATTTTGGATGTCAACCCATTGTCGGATCTGTCATTTATGAATATATTTTCCCATACTGTAGGATGCCTTTTTGTTCTGTTGATGGTGTCCTTTGCTGTACAGAAGCTTTGTAGCTTGATATAGTCCCACTTGTTCATTTTTGCCTTTGTTTTCCTTGCCCGGGGAGATATGTTCATGAAGAAGTCACTCATGTTTATGTCCATGAGATTTTTGCCTACATTTTTTTCTAAGACTTTTATGGTTTCATGACTTACATTCAGGTCTTTGATACATTTGGAGTTTACTTTTGTGTATGGGGTTAGACAGTGATCCAGTTTCATTCGCTTACATGTGGCTGTCCAGTTTTGTCAGCACCATCTGTTGAAGAGACTGTCATTTCCCCATTGTATGTCCATAGCTCCTTTATCAAATATTAATTGACCATATATGTTTGGCTTAATGTCTGGAGTCTCTATTCTGTTCCACTTGTCTGTGGCTCTGTTCTTGTGCCAGTACCAAAATGACTTGATTACTGTGGCTTTGTAGTAGAGCTTGAAGTTGGGGAGCGAGATCCCTTCACTTTATTCTTCCTTCTCAGGATTGTGTTGGCTATTCGGGGTCTTTGACGGTTCCATATGAATTTTTGAACTATTTGTTCCAGTTCATTGAAGAATGCTGTTGGTAATTTGATAGGGATTGCATCGAATCTGTATTTTGCTTTGGGCAGGATGGCCATTTTGATGATATTAATTCTTCCTAGCCAGGAGCATGGGATGAGTTCCCATTTGTTAGTGACCTCTTTAATTTCTCTTAAGATTGTCTTATAGTTTTCAGGGTATAGGTCTTTCACTTCCTTGGTTAGGTTTATTCCTAGGTAATTTATTCTTTTCATGCTATTGTGAATGGAATTGTTTTCCTGATTTCCCTTTCTATTAGTTCATTCTTAGTGTATAGTAAAGGTACAGATTTCTGTGTATTAATTTTGTATCCTGCAACTTTGCTGAATTCCGATATTCTAGTAGTTTTGCAGTGGAGTCTTTAGGGATTTTTATTTACAATATCATGTCATCTGCAAATAGTGACTCTTTGACTTCTATTTTACCAATCTGGATTCCTTGTATTTCTTTGTTTTGTCTAATTTCTGTGGCCAGGACCTCCAGTATCACGTTGAAAAGCAGTGGGGAGAGTGGGCATCCCTGTATTGTTCCCGATCTCAGAGGAAAATATTTCAGCCTCTTGCTGTTCAGTATGATGTTAACTGTGGGTTTATCATATATGTCCTTCATTATGTTGAGGTACTTGCCCTCTATGCCCATTTTGTTGAGACTTTTTATCATGAATGGATGTTGAGTTTCGTCGAATTCTTTTTCAGCTTCTGTGGAGATGATTATGTGGGTTTTGTCCTTTTTGTTGATGTGATGGATGATGTTGATGTTTTTTCGAATGTTGTACCACCCTTGCATCCCTGGGATGAATCCCACTTGGTCATGGTGTATGATCCTCTTGATGTATTTTTGAATTCAGTTTGCTAATATTTTGTTGAGTATTTTTGTATCTACATTCATTAGGGATATTGGTCTGTAGTGTTCTTTTTTGGTGGTGTCTTTGCCTGGTTTTGGTATTAAGGTGATGTTGGCTTCATAGAATGAGTTTGGGAGTGTTCCCTCCTGTTCTATTTTTTGGAAAACTTTAAGGAGAATGGGTGTTATGTCTTCTCTGTATGTTTGATAAAATTCCGAGATAAATCCGTCTGGTCCGGGGGTTTTGTTCTTTTCTAGTTTTTGATTACCGATTCAATTTCGTTGCTGGTAATTCGTCTGTTTAGATTTCCTGTTTCTTTCTGGGTCAGTCTTGGAAGGTTGTATTTTTCTAGGAAGTTGTCCATTTCTCCTAGGTTTTCCAGCTTGTTAGCATATAGGTTTTCATAGTATTCTCTAATAATTCTTTGTATTTCTGTGGGGTCCATCGTGATTTTTCCTTTCTCATTTGTAATTCTGTTGATGTGTGTTGACTCTCTTTTACTGTTAATAAGTATGGGTAGAGGCTTATCTATTTTGTTTATTTTCTTGAAGAACCGTATCTTGATTTCATTGATTTTTTCTACTGTTTTATTCATCTCAATTTTGTTTGTTTCTTCTCTGATCTTTATTATGTCCCTCCATCTGCTGACCTCATTTGTTCTTCTTTTTCCAATTTCGATAATTGTGACATTTGACTGTTTATTTGGGATTGTTCTTCCTTCTTTAAATATGCCTGGATTGCTATGTAATTTCCTGTTTTAAGACTGCTTTTGCTGCATCCCACAGAAGTTGGGGCTTTGTGTTATTCTTGTGATTTGTTTCCATATATTGCTGGATCTCCATTTTAATTTTGTCATTGATCCATTGATTATTTAGGAGCGTGTTGTTAATCCTCCATGTGTTTGTGAGCCTTTTTGCTTTCTTTGTACAATTTATTTGTAGTTTTATACCTTTGTTGTCTGAAAAGTTGGTTGGTAGGATTTCAGTCTTTTGGAATTCAGTGAGGTTCTTTTTGTGGCCTAGTATGTGGTCTATTCTGGAGAATGTTCCATGTGCACTTGAGAAGAATGTGTATCCTGTTGCTTTTGGATGTAGAGTTCTATAGATGTCTATTAGGTCCGTCTGTTCTAGCGTGTTGTTCAGTGTCTCTGTGTCCTTATTTTCTGTCTGGTGGATATGACCTTTGGGGTGAGTGGTGTGTTAAAGTCTCCCAAAATGAATGCATTGCATTCTATTTCCTCCTCTCATTCTGTTAGTATTTGTTTCACATATATTGGTGCTCCTGTATTGGGTACATATATGTTTATAATGGTTATATCCTCTTGCTGGACTGAGCCCTTTATCATTATTTAATGTCCTTCTTTACCTGTTGTTACTTTCTTTCTTTTGAGCTCTACTTTTTGTGATACTAGTATTGCAACACCTGCTTTTTTCTGTTTTGTTTGCATGAAATATCTTTCTCCAACCCTTGACTTTTAATCTGTGCATGTCTTTGGGTTTGAGGTGAGTCTCTTGTAAGCAGCATATAGAAGGGTCTTGCTTTTTTATCTATTCTATTACTCTGTGTCTTTGATTGGTGCATTCAGTCCATTTACATTTAGGGTGATTATTGAAAGATATGTACTTATTTCCATTGCGTTTGTGGTTTGTGGTTACCAAAGGTTCAAGGTGATCTTGTTTGCTACCTTACTGTCTGACCTCACTCACTTATTGAGCTGTTACAAACACAGTGTGATGATTATTTCTTTCCCTTCTTTTTCCTCCTCCTCCATTCTTCATATGTTGGGTGTTTTGTTCTGTGCTCTTTTTAGGAGTGCTCACATCTAGAGAAGTCCCTCTAAGATACCCTGTAGAGGTGGTTTATGGGAGGCAAATTCCCTTAACTTTTGCTTGTGTGGGAATTGTTTAATCCCTCCCTCCTTCATATTTAAATGACAATCACGCTGGATGCAGTATCCTTGGTTCAAGGCCCTCCTGTTTCATTGCATTAAATATATCATGCCATTCTCTTCTGGCCTGTAAGGTTTCTGTTGAGAAGTCTGATGATAGCCTGATGTGTTTTCCTTTGTAGGTGACCTTTACACTCTCTCTGGCTGCCTTTAATACTCTGTCCCTCTCCTTGATCTTTCCCATTTTAATTATTATGTGTCTTTGTGTTGAACTCTTTGGATCCCGTCTCTTCGGAGTTCTGTGTGCCTCCGTAGTCTGAGCAACTATTTCCCGCCCCCAGTTTGGGGAAGTTCTCAGCAATTATTTCTTCAAAGACACTTTCTATCCCTTTTTTTCTCTCTTCTTCCTCTGGTTCCCCTATAATGCAGATATTGTTTCTTTTGGATCGGTCACACAGTTCTCTTAATATTGTTTCATTCCTGGAGATCCTTTTATCTCTCTCTGCATCAGCTTCTATGCGTTACAGTTCTTTTGTTTCTATTCCATCAATGACCTCTTGCATCTTATCCATTCTGCTTATAAATCCTTCCAGAGTTTGTTTCACTTCTGTAATCTCCCTCCGGACATCTGTGATCTCACTCCAGACATCTGTAATCTCACTCCAGGCTTCTCCCCTTAGCTCTTGCATATTTCTCTGCAGCTCTGTCAGCATGTTTATTTTTATTTTGAGTTCTTTTTCATTGAGTCTGGTTATGTCTGCCTCTGCATATCCTTTCTCAGGTGTAGCTGTCTTGTTCTGGACCATATTTTTTTGCCTTTTCATGGTGATTGCAGTGGCTGTAGGCAGGTTGTGGGTGTGTCAGCTGGAGAAGAAAGTCTTTTCCTGCTTGCTGGATGCCTTGCCCTTCTCTGCTGCCTGTGACGGCTAACTGCACACCTGGAGCAGCCAGTGGGTTAATCTCCTAAGCTGCTCTGGACAGGGTGTCCATTGGAGCAGCGCGGAGCCCTGCGGTGAGTGGCAGTCATGCTAGGTGCTCTCCTCCATGCTAGCGGTGACCCTGCCAGGCAGCTGTGTGGCAGCAGCAGCCTTTGGGTCTGGCCCGGGTGGCTGTGCATTGTACTGGGGTTCTGGTTGGCTCCTGGGAGCGCGCCTGCTCTCCTGGCTTCGCTGCTGGTGCGCACGGAGCTTTTCTTTGCAGGCTTCTACAGGGCTCTGGCTTTTCTTCTGCCGTTGTGCGCGAGCCGTGCCCGGGATGTTCGATCATGCAGCTGCGGGCTAGCCCTGTGGCGCACAGATCTTCTCTCGGTTCCTTCTAGCTCTTCCGCCCCCCAGCGCCTGCTCCCACTCTCCTGCTACTGGGCCCATGTGTTGGGGTCCGTGCCAGTTGGAGGAACGACTGGCAGGCTGCCTAGTCCTGTGAGGGGCTTCAGAGCTGCACTGCCTCTGTTTAGGGCACCTAAGTTTCCCCGGTATTTCCAGCTGCCAGGACAACTTTGTCCATCTATGGGGTCCCTCTGTCTTTTAGACTTGCAGAAAGCACTCGCTTTTCTTTTGTCTCAGGGTTGTCAGTTGCAGGGACTTGCCCACAGGTTTGCTTTTCCGTTTCTCTAATACCCAGCACCCCATGCACCTTGTGTCTGCGTTCCGGGTGCGGATTTCTAGAGCTAGTTGTTTAGCAGTCCTGGGCTTTCCCTTCATCCCCGTTCTGATTCCTTTCTTCCCGCTCGGTTTTGGGGTGGGGGAGCGTTTGGGTCCCACCTGTCCACGGCTTGTGTCTTACCCCCTTTGTGTGATGCTGAGTTCTCGCAGATGTAGATGTATCCTGGCTGTTGTACTGCATCCACTGGTGTCTCTTTTAGGAATAGTTGTATTTATTGTATTTTCATAAATATATATGTTTTGGGGAGGGTATTTCCTCTGAACTAGTCATGCCACCATCTTCCCGTGATCCTGGGTCTTGTTTTTTTATCCATTCCGTGACTCTATGTCTTTTGATTGGTGCATTCAGACCATTTCCATTTAGGGTGATTATTGATAGGTATGTACTTATTACCATTGCAGGCTTTATATATGTCATAGTAAAGTTTCAAGAGAAATTTCTTTACTATCTAACAGTCTTAGTGTGCTATTATAAACACAATGTATAGATTATCTAACATAACTCACTTAGTGTGCCATTATTTAACATAACTTGGTTAGTATGCTATTACAGACACAAGCTACAGTTGTTTTTTTTTGCATTTTTCTTCCTCTTTCATACTTTATTTTTTAGGTATCATATTCAGTACTCTATCTATCTCTTGACTGACTTTGGGGATAGTTTATTTGATTTTGCATCTGCTTAGTAATTAATTTGTCTGCTTTCTTTACTGTGGTTTTACTTCCTCTGGTGACAGCTATTTAACCTTAGAAATACTTCCTTCTAAGGCAGTCCCTCCAGAATACAGTGTACAGATGGTTGTGGGAAGTAAACTCTCTCAGCTTTTGATTATCTGGACATTGTTTAGTCCCTCCTTCAAATTTAAATATTCATCTTGCTGGGTATGGTATTCTTGCTTCAAGGCCCTTCTGCATCATTGCATTAAATATATCATGCCACTCCTTTTTATTTTTTTATTAATGTATTATTGATATACACTCTTATGAAAGTTTCACATGAAAAAACAATGTGGTTACTACATTTTTCCATATTATCAAGTCCCCACCCATACCTCAATGCAGTCACTGTCCATCAGTGTAGTAAGATGCCACAGATTCACTATTTGTCTTCTCTGTGCTACACTGTTTACCCCGTGATCCTCCACACCATCTGTACTAAACATAATACCCCTCAATCCCCTCCTCCCTGCCTCCCCACCCACCCTCCCATATCCCTACCCTTTTGTATCCACTAGTTACCTCTTGGAGTCTCTGAGTCTGCTCTTATTTTGTTCCTTCAGTTTTGCTTCATTTATATACTCCACAAATGAGGGAAATCCTTTGGCACTTGCCTTTCTCCGCCTGGCTTATTTCACTGAGCATATGTCCGCCAGCTCCATCCATGTTGTTGCAAATTGTAGGATTTGTTTCTTATGCATGCCAATCCCTTTTGGTCTATAAGGTTTCTATTGAGAAGTCTGATTATAGCCTGATGGGTTTTCCTTTGTATGTGATCTTTTTTATCTCTCTGGCTGCTTTTAATACTCTTTCATTATTCTTGGTCTTTGCCATTTTAATTATTATATGTCTTGGTGTTGTTTTCCTTTGGTCCCTTGTGTTGGGAGATCTGTGCACCTCCATGGCCTGAGAGACTATCTCCTTCCCCATATTGGGAAGGTTTTCAGCAATTACCTCCTCAAAAACACTTTCTATCCCTTTTTCTCTCTCTTCTTCTTCTGGTGCCCCTATAATGCGAATATTGTTCTTTTTTGATGGGTCACACAGTTCTCTCAGTGTTCTTTCATTACTACAGATCCTTTTTTATCTCTGTGCCTCAGCTTGTTTGTATTTCTCTTTTGTATTTTCTATTTCATTTACCATCTCCTGTACTGTAGCTAATCTGCTTTTCAACCCCTCCATATTGTTTCTTTTCAGATACTGGATTTTTCAATGTTTGTATCTCGTTGAATTCCTCCATGAGTTCTTGAATATTTCTTTGTATCTCTGTGAGTATATTTATGATTTTTATTTTTAAATCTGTTTCGGGAAGATTGATGAGTTCGTTTTCACTTGTTCTTCTTTCTGGTGTTTGTGTGATTTTGGTTTTAACCAGTTGCCTTTGACATTTCATATTTGTAGATGGCGCCTTTTATTGCCAAGAAGGTGTACTCTCTGGAGCTGCTCAGTCCCTGGATCAATGGCAGGGGTCGCAGGCAAGCAGTACCAGTGTCTCTTGGGAGGAATGAGGTCTTTTCTGATTCTCGGCTGCAGTGCCGGTCTCCACTGCCAGGGCCAGTGGGCTGAGCACACACTTATGCGGGGCCATATGCGGGGCCGCCCTCTGACTGGCCTGGTGCAGTGGCAGGGGCAGGCCATTTTGGGAGCTGGTGCTGCCCGGGAGGAAGGCACACCAGGCTGTATATTGCTGGGGGGCAGGCCTCTCAGCTGCCTAGCCAGCCAGGCAGATGGAACACCTGAAGCTCCTGAAAGTTCCCATCCTGCTGGGTAGAGTGTGCCTGGACCATTTAGTCCACCTGTCCTCTTTCTCCTGAGCAGCAAGCTCTGTGCAATCCTTTCCCCTTTAGCAGCCTGTTAGGAACTCTCTCATACTGCCTGCCTTTCTTTTGTCCCAGAGCAGCCAGTTGTGTACACCTGTTTTCCACAAGTTTCTGGAATCTCAGCCTCTCCAAGTGTTCCGCCTTTCTTAATTTTCCAACCCCACTAATCTGCAGAGCACAATGTAATGTAGGTTCATGCTCCCAGAGCATATCTCCAGGGCTGTGTTTTCAGTAGTCCTAGGCCTCCACCCTGTCCCCACTCCATTTTTCTTCCTTCCTGTGGTGAGCTGGAGAGGGGACAGCTTGGATGCTGTCCTTCTTTGTCTCTTGTTACTTTCTTTGTTTTGAAATCTGTTTTGTCTGATATAAGTACTCCTCCTCCTGCTTTCTCCCAAATATTTGTGTGAACTATCTTTTTCCATCCCTTTACTTTTAGTGTGTGTATGTCCTTGGGTTTGAGATGAGTCTCTTGTAGGCAGCATATAGATGGGTGTTTTTTTAATCCATTTGCCACCGTTAAAGTGTGTTTATGATGACTCCTTTAAATTTATGTAATTCTAACTTCTTTATCTAACATTATATTGTGTAATTCTGGATTTTCTCTTTTGTTACCCAGATGTATTTGTCTGTTCTTATATCACTGTCATATTCATTAGATTATATTAGTTTTATAGAATGTTTAATACATTAGGCAAGTGACCACCACTTTCCCCCCGTCCCATGCCTATATGCTTTTCTTGTTTATTGTATTATATTCCCAAGCATTTATTCACCCATCTTTGAATTCTTGGCCAGGTTTTGGATAATGTCTTCTTTTTGAAGTATTGTTGATATATACAACACAGTGGTTCAACAGTTACCTATATTATTAAATCCTCACCCCCTCTAATGCAGTTACTATCTATCAATATAGCAAGGTGTTACCAAATCATTGACTACATACTCCATGCTATACTACCAACCCTGTTACCAACTTATGTTGTGATTGTGATTGTGAGTTATTGTGTCCCTTTATCTCCCTCCCTATCTTCCCAGCCCATCCCGTCCCCTCTCCCTTCGTAACCACTAGTTTCTCAGTGTCTACGAGTCTACTGCTCTTTTGTTCCTTCTGTTTTGCTTTGTTTTTATATTCCACAAATAAGTGAAATCATACTTTGTCTCCACCTGGCTTATTTCACTGAGCATAAAGATTCATCCATGTCTTTGCAAATGGCAGGATTTCTTTTCTTTTTATGGCAGAATACTATTCCATTGTGTGTATGTACCAGCTCTTTGTACATTCATCTATTGATGGACACTTAGGGTTGCTTATATATCTTGGCTATTACAAATAGTGCGGCAATAAACATAAGGGTGCATATATCTTTTTGAAACAGGGATTTTGTTTTCTTCAGATAAGTTCCTAGGAGTGGAATTAGTGGGTCAAATGATATTTCTATTTTTAGTTTTTTGAGGAAACTCCATACTGCTTTCCACAGCATTTGTACCAATTTACATTCCCACCAGCAGTGTAGGAGGGTTCCTCTTTTTGTACAACCTCTCTAGAATTTTTTATTTCTTTTCTTTTGGATCGTGGCCATTCTAACATGTGTAGTGATATGTCACTGTGGTTTTAATTTGCATTTCCCTGATGCTTAGCAGTGTGGAACACTGCTTCTTGTGCCTGCTGGCCATCTGTATTTCTTCTTTGTAGAAATGTCTGCTCCGTCTTCTACCCATTTTTTAATCAGGTTATTTGTTTCTTGGGTGTTAAGGCATAGACATTCTTTATATATTTTAGATGTTTGCCCCTTATCAGATGAGTCATTTACGAATATATTCTCCCATACTGTAGGATGCCTTTTTGTTCAGTTGATGGTGTTCCATAATGCCTTTTCTACACTGGGTATTTAGTAACTGTTTGGGGAATTGGATTTGCCTATCAGAAATTTGTGTTGGGTTAATTTGCATCTTGGCAGAATTTCTCCCAAACTGGGTGCCATCTACTTAGTTCCACAACCATTGCATGTGTACCATCTGCTTCAGCATTTGGCTATTTCAATGTAATGTTCTAAAAGTCACAATAGAGGTATTCACTAGAAGTTTTGGGAGTACATAGAAGTGCATTTAGTCTGGCCAGAGGTTTGTGAAAAGTCTTCTTAGAAGAGCAACACCTGAGGGTATGTGAGCAGTGACTGACCAAGGAAAGAAAGGCAAGAAAGACCTCTCAGATACAGGAAAAGGCAGGAAGTATAGCAAGGCCATGTGAAGCAGTTTATGGATACTGGAGCCTAAAGATCAAGGGCAGGGAGCAGATGAAGCTGAAAATGTAGACAGGCTGAACTTAAACCAGAGGTGACTGGAGGACTGGAGACCATTAAAGGTTTTTTTTTGTTTATTTGTTTAATTTCTAATGAACTATTCCAGATGTAGCAAAAGATACAAAAATAATGAAATTAGTATATAATAGTAATGTGTTCATAAGTCAACTAAAAATAGAAAACATTACAGATGTATTTGAAACCTTCTGTATAGTTCTAAATTACATTCCCATTCTTCCCTCTCAGAGCTACCTCTTGTGCTGAACTGGTGATTATCATCCTCATGCATTTTTATCCCTTTATTATATAGATAATGACTTACTAAGCAATATATAGTACTGTTTTACATGTTCTTGAATGTTATATAAATGGAATCATATTACATGTATTCTCAACTTACGTTTTTCTCTGAATATTTGCATTGTGAGATCTCTATTGATACATGTAGCTGTTGTTCATTTTACTTATTTTCCAGTGTTGTATGTGAGTATATGGCAGTTTATCCATTCTTGCATGGATGTACATTTCATTGAAGAGTTTCCAGCAGTGGATTACATAGGCAGATTTCTATTTTAGATATATCACTTTGGGTTGGAACGTGGAGGATAGACTTTAGAGGTTGAGATTGGTACAGAGCAGTGATTTGCAAACACTTTGGACTCAGGACCTCTTTATACTCTTAAATATTATTGAGGACCCAAAAGAGCTTTTGTTTATGTGGCTTACATTTATCAGTTTTTACCATGTTATAAATAAAAACTGGAAAAATTTAAAAATATTTATGATTAATTTATTGAGAAATAACAATAATAAACCCATTACATATTAGTATAAGTAACAATTTTCATGAGAAATAACGTTTCAAGCCAAGAAATCTTAGTGAGAAGAGTGATATTTACATTTTGCAAATCTTTTTAATGTCTGAGTTAATAGAAAAAACTGGATCCACAATTCTGCTTTTGCATATTGTGATATGTCCTGTACTCTCTGGAAAAGTACACTCTGCATGTGTGAGAAAGTGAGAGTGAAAAAAGCAAGTAATATCTTAGTGTTGTCATGAGCATTGTTTTGACCTTGCATATGCTCTGAGTGAGTCTCAGGGAGTCTCAGGCTTCCCTGGACCATAACTTTAGAACCACTGTGGTAGAGGTGTCAGTTTGCATAGCCTAGGTGAGAATTAATGAGGGGTCTGAGACAAGGCATTGCTAGGATGCATGGAGTATATATGCATATGAGAGAGATTTCAGAAGAAAAATCTGGAGGTCCCAGAAGGTGGTGTAGCTTTGAATGCAAGGAGAATAATTGCATTCCAACTAGGTACTTGCTTCGCAACCAACCTGTGATGTGAATATTTAGCTAGAATTTGAACTCAGGTCTGTCCAACACAAAGCTCTTTGTTTTACCTAGGGCAGAGTTTAAAAGGGTAATCATGCTAAGGAGGTGCTTCTTGGAGATAGGAGAGAGAAGGGGTGATGCAACAGGGAGATCCTGAAGTGAAGAGCAGGGAAGTAGAAGGAGTTCATTAACCCCATAGGTTGGTCCATTTCAGGGTTATAATGATGGCAGACTTGGCCAGGCTGGGTATTGGGAGAATGGAGGAACCTAGAATGTTCTGAGTCATTGCCAGGCAGGCTGCCCTAAGAAGTTGCATTTTAGCTGAGTGGGCAGGGGAGATGTCCAGAGGAAGAAAGGCCCTCTTCCAGCCATGATTTTGCATTGTTACACTGCAGGATGGATCCATGCTGTGCTCACCCCCGTGGACTGCCTTGCCTTTGGAGGGAACTTTTTACACAGCCTTAACATCGAAATGCAGCTCAAGTGAGTCCTGAAGTTTAGGTGATCCTGCATAGGCCATTTCCATCTGCTGGAGTCCTTGGGTTCTCCCCTGTAGTGAGGTGTGTGCCATAGAAGGAGGAGAGATGATCATAAAGGAATGGATACTGGTTCCTCATGATTTTCAGTGTGAGGATGAATACCTCTTCCTCACTTAGTAGTTACGGGAGTTTGGGAAGGTCACATAACCTTTGAGTCCAAGTCCTAACCCATAAAGTAGAGTCCTACTGGGTAGTTGTGGGAACTGGAGATACTAGATACAAAACATCCAGAACAATACCTGATACATAGTAGGCGCTCAGTAAATAGGATCCTTGTAGTCATTGTTGTTGTGCCTACTTCCTCTAGAGCCTATGAGATTGAGAAGCGGCTGAGCACAGCAGACCTCTTCAAGTTCCCCAACTTTGAGACCATCTGTTGGTATGTGGGAAAGCACATCCTGGATATCTTTCGAGGTATGGAGCCAACTGTTTCTTTTGCCCTGCTCCCCTGAGTGTGTGTGCCTGCATGCATGTAACCATCACCTCAATCAAGATCTAGTACTACTCCATCACCACAAAGATCTCTGTAGTGCTACCCCTTTATAGGTTCATCTACTGTTTACTCCTGCACTATCCATAACATCTGGAAACTACTGATTTGTTTTCCATCTCCATAATTTTGTCATTTCAAGAGTGCTATAAAATGCAATCATACAGTATATGATCTTTTAAGATTGACTTTTTTACTAAGCATAATATAGGTTAGAGCATGGATTTTAACTTTTTTATTTAGCAAAGATGGCTGTGAAAATTGGATCATAGTGAAATTATCTGTATTTCCTGCCAATTAAAGTTAGAAACTCAATCTGGATAGTCCCAGAGTTACCAGGAAGTGCCTCCCATAGGGACAAGGCCCAGTCCTGACCATCCTCACATCATTGTGCTGGTTCCTGGGTATCAGCCCAGGTGGAAGCTAACTTGCTGAGTGTCCTCTTTCCAGTCAACTCTGAAGTAGAACAGCTCCCTTGCTCAGACCTGAGATTTTGCAAGGTGAGTTGGCCAGGTGAAATAAGTATTTCAGAGTTACAAGGAACTCCAGAGGCCATTGAGTACAGTCTTCTACCCAATACCTCAAGCCTTTATTCTACCACCTAGGCAGGCTGTCACTTAAGTGTTTAGTCATCCAGACTCTTTTTGACACTTATTACCTGTCTGAACAGCTCAGTTCAGTAGAAAATTATTTATTGGGCCTAAATCTGTTTTTTTGGTCATAACTTCCTGGAGTAATTCAGAACAAGGGTATTAATGGTCCTTCTGATCTATGTAGGTGGCAGTCATGGTCCTCCTGAGTGTTCACACTTTGAAATTCAAGAGGCAAAGTAGTGTGGTGGAAAGCAGCACAGCCCTCAGATTTATATGGACGTGGTTTCAGCCTTGGCTTTGGCACTTAGTAGGTGTGTGCCTTTGGTTAAGTCTCTTTTCCTCTCTGAGCCTCAGTTTTCCTGAACAAAAATGGAGATGATGATACCTGGCTTACAGGGTGGGTGTAAGAATGAGGTCAAATGCCTGGCATATAGTAGGTACTTGTTAAATGACCACTGCTACAAAAACTCAGATCTGGAGTTATGTTAAGAACCTTGAGGATTTTCTCTGATTTCCTGAAAAATTAACAAGTCCTTCATTTCTCTGCATGGCTTTGTTGACACTCTGTCTTCCTCTTTCCCCTTTTAGGTTTGCGAGAGAACAGGAGACACCCTGCCTCCTACCTGGTCCATGGTGGCAAAGCCCTGAACTTGGCGTTTAGAGCCTGGACAAGGAAAGAAGTAAATAAAAAACTTACTTCTTGACCTCCTCTAGAATTCTGCCCTCCATAGGGACTGGCTTTAGGGAGATACTTTGGGGACATGGAGGAGACCAGGGAGGCTTGTGGGCTCATGAGGTTAGAGTAGAGGACTTGGGCTGGGACTCCTTGGATTATACTTTTAAGTCTTTCTTTCTGATCATAAAAAGTAATACATGCTTACTCTAGAGCATTAGAAAAGTACAGAGGAGTATAAAGAAAGAAAAACATCCCCTAGAATTTTAACATTCAGAGGAAATTAGCATTAACATTTGAGAATTAACATTAACTTTTCTTCTTGTCTTTTTTATATGCATTTTAAAAATATAATTGCTATCACCATGTACATACAGTTTTCCTGCATCACCGTAGTTCTCCATAAACATTTACTAGTTACATGATATTTTTTTTCAGAGATGTGCCATCTTTACATAACCACTTGTTTATTGTTGCTTCCTTTCTATTTATTTGATGGGTAGTTCTGGAGAATCATGCAGTGACTCTCTGTTTGCATGAGTCTTTGTCCCTCATCTGATTGTTTCCTCAGGATAGATTCCTAGAAAAGCAATTAGTGAATTGAAAAAACATAAGGCTCTTGATGTATACTGCCAAAATGGCCTTTTAGAAATATACCAATATTCATCTATCCAATTGAATGCTAAACAGTTATAAAAGAGATTAAGAAAGCTCTTTGTTGTACTGGTTTCGAAAGATATCCAGAATTTTTCAAGTAAAAGTGTAGAACCATGTGTATAATGTGCTACCTTAGGTGTAAAAAGGGGGAAAATAAGAATTATATTTGTATGTACTTGTATTTGCTTGAAGACACAATCTGGAGGGATGCAGAAGACACCAATTAAAGTGGTTACCTGCAGGGGTGGGCTAATGGGGCAGATGACAGGGATATACAGATAATGGAATTTTCCAGTATATATCTTTTTGTAGTGTTTGATTTTTGATCTGTGTGAATGGATTGCTCACTTAAAATGTATTTTTTTTCCAAAACCAATTTTAAGAAATGCAAAAATTAGAAGAAGAAATAACATATTCTCTTATACTTTTTTTGGATGATCAAAGGAATTTAATACAAGAATTAACTATAAAAGTTTAGAGGCAAACTATTTTATATCCAGAGGGTGGGGATCCAAGGACACAGGCAACTTTCAGGCGAGGCACAGGCAGGCAGGGAGTTGGGAGGGCAGGGTCAAGTTTCCTCTATCCAAGAGATGACTCAAGCATCATTCTCTTATCCCTTTCCTTTGTGGGGCCTTCATAATGCTAGACAGTCTATTTTCCTGAAAATTGTCTAGTTATGGTCTAAAGGAAAGATGCTTCAAACAAACATTAATATAAGCTTTATAATGTCTCAATAGAAAGTTATATGCATGGTTACTAATACTCGATTATTTTGTGTTAACTGTCAACTGTGACACTATGTATAAGCTGCTATACAGATAAAGGAACCAGAACAGAATAATAGCATTGATTATTTCTATAATCATCATGATTTTCACAACCCTGAACATGCAATAGAAGTAGACAACAAACTTTTATTTCTGTTAGTAAAGTACTCAAACACATCCCTAAAATACTTAACTTTTGAACTAGACCTTTGAACTAAGCAGAAAATAAGCATTTGCCCTCTCCCATACTTTAAAATATTCATTATATCTACTAGATGAGTGTTGGAATAAAATCCATATTTGTCTCATTCTAGTATATTTATATCTTTTAAAAGCCCAGAGGGATGTTAAAATATTCCATTAAGACTTTAAGTGACAGAAGTGGCAATTATTACTCTAAAGTTAAAAAAAAATCAGTCTAGTTCTTAAGTAGAAGTAAGAATGTTCTTGATTGATACTTGGCCTTTGTTATCCAGAATCCCCAGCAACAGATTCTAAGACTTGTCATGTTAATACTTTTAACAGAATTACATACAACATACATTTATCATACAGGCATACATTTTCTGATGGCTGAAGGAGACTTAAAATCACACATTAACTTGTTAAGTACTTCCAACCAATCACTGAAATAAAAGACACATTTAAAGACTTAAGCCTACGACATACCCTGCCCTTCTTTAAATTCCATTTTTTTCAGACATTTTTCCTTTCCTGCTCATTTTGGCATCTGGGACATGATAAACCCTTGCTCTATCATTTAGAAACATCGAGGTGCAAGAGTCCAGAAACAGTCAACCTGAATTCTGACCAACCTGAATTCTTTTCTGCTGCTCTCAGAGATTCCAGAAGTTTAAGAAATGAGATACAATCATACTGAGAAAGATACTACAGCAAAGGTCGTAGTATCTTCAAATCCTGAACCAAGGATTTAGTCTTGGCTCCAAGCTGGTGCCACAAAGGATCCAGATAATGGCGGATTGTCTTGTCAAAGGATTTTCCAATAGTGTTTTCTAAAGATAAATATTCAACTTCAAGTGACGAGTTATAGCACTTCAGTTCCTTCAAACATGCATTTAAGATGTCCAGACATGAATTTCTAGGACTTTAGGTTTGTGCTGTTCTAAAAATGAGTTTACTGCTACATGGAACAGCAGATGCGCTCACAGATGTCTGTCACGTAATGCTGTTTAGCTTGGCCACAGATACAACTTCCTTATGAAGAGATTTCTCATCATTCTTTCCACGTGACAAAAACCAGTGTCAAAGGCGACAGCATTGTCTGTGAAAGCTTTAATGAAGGCACGTTTGTTTTTCTGGCAGAACAGGCGCAAGATGAATGCTTCCTGACAGGACTTGATGATTGTGAGCTCTGTACACCAAGATGCCAGTAATTAAATCTGAAGGAATTCTATCAGTCAAGAAATCAACCACAAGTATTCAACTGGTTGCAAATATCACACCGCCTTGTGTGTAACCCTCATAGCGACTGTTACTTGGGATTTTATTTGTTACACGGCGTGGGAGGTGTTCCTTCTATCTTCAGCTGATTGATAAAATATTCCTCCTCAGCCGGCTGCGTGTTGAGCACCAGCACCAGGCATGCCGGGTGGCAGTGCTGCCGGAGGAAGTGGTCCGCGCCGAGCCCATGGGCGCACACGGCCAGAGGGTCTGTGCCGAGCAGCTCCAGCACTAGCTACCACTCATACTCCAGCAGTGGTGCCATGGCCGTCGGGCGAGCCGGTAGGCCCGGCTTCATTCTCTCTTATACTTTTGATATGCTGTAGACTCCTTCCCCTGCATACAGTGGCCTAAGGAGACCTTTCAGCTCCTGCAGACTCAACTGGCACAATCTCCCCATTTTCTGTTGCCAGCCTTCCCCTCAGATATCCTTGGACTTCATGTATTGGGCCTTCTTTTGCTCCCTGGACTCACCGCCACCTGGGCCTTGCCTGCTTTTCTTTCTCCACACCTCAGGTGTGGCTACCTCAGGTTTTACCTCTGATCCCACCCCCACCCCACCCCCATTCATGAAGTAAACTTCAAAGTGATTCTGTTTCAGGAACACCAAGAGCAAGGGAAGTGAGTGGGCCCTAAGCACTCATGCACTGGCCCATTAGGGCCCCAGGGACCAAGGGATATCTACAAACAGGATGACCAAGGGGGAGCTGTAGAAGAGTAGGATATAGATCTGAGTAGTCCATGCTCATGGAAAAAGTCTTTTGTGAAATGCAGATGACTTCTGTGGGAGGCACTTGTTCCCTCACCTTTCCAGAGCCCCTGGGCTGAGAGAAGGGTACTATTAATATTAAGGTTATCCAGCTGATTCACATGAGTTCTTGGCCCCATCCCTGCCCAGCCACCAAAATAAATTTCAAGTGGACTGAAAAGAATTAAAGGAAAAAAAAGAACCAAACCATGGGAAACAAGAAGGAAATGATGAGCAATTTTTATTATCAGTCCTCTGGATGCAGAAGTAAAGTGAAAACTGGTGGAAGAAATCGCAAAGGAAAAGCTTCAGAGATCTGTCTGCTCAAAGATGTATATCTTGAGGACTCAGAAGGATTACACAAAATTAAGACAGAGACAGCCAACAGGTCTCTTCCTAGGTTACTGTTGTAAGCTAGCTGTGAGCCCGTACGTGCTCTGCACTGCGTTCTGTCCTTACACGTGGAGAGGCCAGGTTGTCCCCAGGGATCTCCCTAAAGTCCCTGACTTTTTGAGGGGTGTGGCCCAAGCCCGTAACAGTTCTTCACTCCTCTCTACACTGTCCTTTATCAGATATATGTTTTGCAAATATTTTCTCACAGTCTGTGGTTTGTCTTAACTTTTTCCAAGAGAAGTTTTTGTTTTGAATAAAGTCCAATATATCAGTTTTTTCTCTTATGGTTCATACTTTTTGTGTCCTGAGAAATCTTTGCCTAACCCAGGGTCACAAAGATTTTCTCCTCTGTTTTCTTCTAAAGGGTTTATAGTTTTAGATTTTACATTTAGATCTATTTTGAGCTTGTGTGTGTCTATGTATATAGTACAAGTATTGATTGAAGTTCTTTTTTTTTTTTTTTTTTTTTTTTGCATGTGGATATCCAGTTAGTCCAGTACTATTTGCTAGAGTCGACCTTTTTCCATTGAATTGCCTTGGTACCTTTGTTGAAAATCAGTTGTCTGTTTATACATGGGCCTATTTCTCATGCCTTTTTTTTAACAGGCTCTGCCAGACCATGAGGATGAGATCCCAGAGACAGTGCAGACTGTACAGCTCATTAAAGATCTGGCTAGGGAGATCCGCCTGGTGGAAGTAAGAAGCAAGGGAGCAGGGGAGGCATTTGGGAAGGACTCAAGTGGAAGGTCAGGCTTCTGCAGTTGTCATGAGAGCTCAGGGGAAGGGTTGGGAAGACTCCACCAAAGACCTTATTCATTCATTCATTCATTTATTCACTCATTCAGATAATTATTATGTACCTCAAGTGTGCATTGGGCTAGGTGCTTAGAATGCATAAATGATACAATGCCTGCCCACAAAGAACTCACAGTCTAGTAGAGGACTTTAGACATAGTCTACTTGTTCTGAGCCTCAGTTTTCTTCTCTAAGGTGGGGATAATCATACCTACTCAGGGGTTGTTAAAAGATTAAGTTAATTCAGGTTGAGCAATTACAGTGTTTGGCACACAATAGGTGCTCAATAAATTCTGATGGTGGGTCATGGTGGTGGTGGGTGGTGGAGGTCATAGTAGTAGTTGTTTTTTGTTGTTAGTAATATTTTGACTCAGTCTCTACATTCTACAAAATGACAGTTCTTCCGTGTTGAAGATGATTACAAAGCCATGTTTCAACAGGTGGCATATACCACGAGGCAGTAAGGTGTAGTGGTAAGAGACTCAGAGAAACTTGGATTCTGGTTCTTGCTCTGTCACTTACAAGCCTTCAGAGCCTCAGTATCCTTATCCATAAAGTGGGGACACACCACCATCTCAGAGTTTTGTGGGGATTAAGAGCTAATGTATGTAGAGCCCCTCGCACAGTGCCTGGCAGAGTAAGTACTCAATAAATGTGAGCCATTGTTATTAACAGACTTTGCAGCAAAGAGAGAATTCAGTGTGGGCTGGTGAAGTAGCAGAGACACCAGAGAAGAATTGGACTTGAGGATGTTTAGATTTTGCTTAGGCTCAGAAGCTATAAAGTTAATTTTAGTGCCCAGGGTATAGGCACTAAATTCATGCTGAAGGGTGGTCAAAGAGTGAGCTATGGGGAAGTTGGGCTTCTAGCCTCACTGTTGGCAGTATGTTTCCCTGCCTACATGGTAGCTTACATTGTCTGTCTACCTCCTACCCTATTTTCCTCTGCTCCTATCTGTCAGAATCCTTCAGGGTTTAGTTAAAAGGCTTACTTTCCAGCTCTTCCCACCTAAACCAGAACTTTGGAATGGTTGAAAGAGTACTTAGAGACGGATCATATCTGGCCCCATTGGCTTTCAAATGTCTTAAAGCAGTGGAATTCTTTTTTTCAAATGAGATCTTACATGGAAGCCAATATATATAACCAATCAAAGCATAGTTGCTGTGACTAAAATGAAGGTGGGAGGCTTAGAGCTCTGCTTGTTCCTCTTGTTTGCCCTCCACCTCCCTCCTGTCCCCTGGGATCCTCTCAGGAAACTCAAAGGAGCCACAGATGATCTTGGAAAATTATCTTTCTAATCTCATTCTTTAATTTTACAGCAGAGCAAACAGCCCCAGAGTGGTTAGATTACTTATTTGAGGTCACAGAGTAGGTAGCAGAATTAGGACCATATCCTATCTTCTCTCAGATCCTACAGTCCTTAGAGTTGGAACCACACAGTTTAGCTCAGTTCTTCTATCTCATATCATCTGCTCTTGGAGTCTTTTCTCTCCGGTTTTGACAGTAGTGCCGGGCTTTTTCTCTGCTCGTCTTCTCTGTACTCATCAATGGCTAGGTAAAGAAATGCCACCTAGTAAATTCTTGATAACTCATTGTACAAAAAACTAGGGTGTGCATATGTGGAGCATCTGTAAGCAACTTCCCTGGCAGTCTGCCCATGCCGTGAACAGACCTCTTAGCACAGAGAAAACCCTTGAGTAAGCTCTAATCCCCTCATGTACTAACACTCTTGTAGGATATCTTCCAACAGAACGTTGGGAAGACGAGCAGTATCTTTGGGCTGCAGAGGATCTTCCCAGCCGGCTCCATTCCCTTAACCAGGCCAGCCCATTCCACTTCAGTGTCCATGTCCAGGCTGTCACTGCCTTCCAAAAATGGTTCAAAGAAGAAAGGCATGAAGCCCAAGGATCTCTTCAAGAAGGCAGAGCGAAAGGGCAAGGAGAGTTCAGCCTTGGGGCCTGCTTGCCAGTTGAGCTATAATCTCATGGACACGTATAATCATCAGGCACTGAAGACAGGCTCTTCCCAGAAAGCAAAGGTGGGTGCTGGGCCATGGGTTCAGCCCAACACTTTTGGGTCCCTTGGAGGAGCAGGATATCAGAAGGATAGTCTGTCCTCCCACCTCCCTTAGGGCCCCTGGTGTTTGGCTACCAGTCCCACTCATTTAACAGACATTTATTGAGGCCTTGTCTGTGCTGGGCACTGTGATAGGTGCTGTTGATATAACCCTCAAGAGGCTGACAGGCTAGTGAGAAAAATAGGCATAAAAACAAATAAGTGCAGTGAAGTGTTGTGGGTGCCACAATCAAGGGTGTGTGTGGGACCTTGAGACACAGAGGGGAGATTATTCTGTCTGGGTAGGGGTGATGGTCAGGAGCTATTTTCAGAAAACATGACACTTGAACTGAATCTTGAAATGCTGGGATGGGAATGACATGGTATATGAATCTCAGGTTGGAATCTTGAACAGTCCTTGAGAAAAGTTCCTCTCCAGAGCTCCACCTTGCTTCAAGATGTGGTGCCTTCCATGGGCATGTGAAAATGCTCCCTCCTTTTTTGGAACATGGTCTACAAGATTGCTACGTTTCCCCTGAGCCAGCCATACACTCTCAACCTTCTGTTCTGTGAATATTTGGGATGGGGGTGGGGGACAGTATAGTAGAAGGCCTTGGTTCCGGTGGTTTTGACAGTGAACTCAACCAGTGAAACCAGAGGGAACTGGCTATCCTGATTTACATGGGAGTCCCAGACAGGTGACAACTGAGCCTCCTCCTTCCTGCAGTTCAATGTCACTGGTACCTGCTTGAATGACACTGATGATGAGTCGCCAGACGTGGATCTTGATGGGAATGAGGGCCCGCTGGCACTGTTGATGTCTAATGGCAGGTAAGGTCAGGAGAAGAAGCACAGTGATACTGGGACTATCTGTGGCATCGTGCCACCAAAATTGTACTGATTTGGGACCTGGGGCTGGGACATGGTTTGGGGAGGGACTGTACTTGGGGGAAATAACCAGATATTATCAGGTATCAGAGAATCCTGGTAGTGTTGTGGGGGTGGTATGGAGGGAGAGGTTTGGAATCTAATTGGCAATTCTGAGAAAAATCTTGTGTAAGTTCTAGAAATTTCAGCAAGTCAGTGGGTCAGAACTGCTGGCAGGGATAAATAGTATATCATGCTGGTTAAAGCTTTAGATTTATAAACCTTTTGTTACTTGGTATATAGGAATGTATACACCAAGTGTATAAATATGCAGAAATATTTGCACAGGTGTGTAAAGAGATATGGCCAGTGCTCACTGCACCATTGTAATAGTAATTGGAAATGTTCTTCTTTAAGGGTTGAATAAATAAAGTGTGGTACACCTGTAGAATACCATGTAGCTGTTAAAAAGAATGAGTTTACTATCTGTTTCATGGAAAGATGTCCAACATACAATCCCAAATGAAAAAAATCAGGTTACAATGTTATACATAGGAATAGTCCTATTTTAATTTTTTAAATAATAAGACCTGTATAGTTTATTCTAGTATCAAGTGGGACAAGTCCCCACTCTTTGTTCTTAATTTTAAAAAATTTCTATGTTATTTTTGTACATTTTCTCTTTCAGATAAATATTAAAACCACTTTTATCACTTCCCATTTAAAACGTGATTTTGAGTGGGTGGTGATATTTTAATATTTTAAAAACAGGTGTGCAAATGTATGTGTATGCATGCTTCTTTTTTGGTATCATTAATCTACAATTACATGAGGAGCATTATGTTTACTAGACCCCCCCAATCACCAAGAGGCCCCAACATAACCCATTAAAGTCACTGTCCATCAGCGTAGGAAGATGTTGTAGAATCACTACTTGTCTTCTGTGTTGTACTGCCTTCCCCGTGCACCACCCCCACATTATACATGCTAATCATAATGCCCCCTTTCTTTTCATGCCCCCTTAACCCTCCCTTCCCACCCATCCTCCCCAGTCCCTTTCCCTTCTGTAACTGTTAGTCCATTCTTAGGTTCTGTGAGTCTGCTGCTGTTTTGCTCCTTCAGTTTAGCTTTGTTCTTATACCCCACAGATGAGTATAATCATTTGATACTTATCTTTCTCCACCTGGCTTATTTCACTGAGCATAATACCCTCTAGCACCATCCATGTTGTTGCAAATGGAAGGATTTGTTTTCTTCTTATGGCTGAATAATATTCCATTGTGTATATATACCACATCTTCTTTATCCATTCATCTACTGATGGACACTTGGTTGCTTCCATTTCTTGGCTATTGTAAATAGTGCTGCGATAAACATAGGGGTGCATCTATCTTTTTCAAACTGGGCTGCTGCATTAATAGGGTAAATTCTTGGGACTGGAATTCCTGGGTCAAATGGTATTTCTATTTTGAGCATTTTGAGAAACCTCCATAATGCTTTCCACAAAGGTTGAACTAATTTACATTCCCACCAGCAGTGTAGGAGGGTTCCCCTTTCTCCACAACCTCGCCAACGTTGTTGTTTGTCTTTTGGATGGTGGCAATCCTTACTGGTGTGAGGTAATACCTCATTGTGGTTTTAAATTGCATTTTTCTGATAACTAGAGATGTGGAGCATCTTTTCATGTGTCTGTTGGCCATCTGAATTTCTTCTTTGGAGAACTGTCTATTCAGCTCCTCTGCCCATTTTTTTTATTAGTTTTATTTTGGTATCATTAATCTACAATTACATGAAGGACATTATGTTTACTAGGCTATCCCCTTCAACAAGTCCCCCCCACATACCCATTCCTCTGCCCATTTTTTAATTGGATTATTTGCTTTTTGTTTGTTAAGGTATGTGAGCTCTTTATATATTTTGGATGTCAACCCATTGTCGGATCTGTCATTTATGAATATATTTTCCCATACTGTAGGATGCCTTTTTGTTCTGTTGATGGTGTCCTTTGCTGTACAGAAGCTTTTCAGCTTGATATAGTCCCACTTATTTATTTTTGCTTTTGTTTCCCTTCCCTGGGGAGATATGTTCATGAAGAAGTCGCTCATATTTATGTCTAAGAGATTATTGCCTATGTTTTTTTCTAAGAGTTTTATGGTTTCATGACTTACATTCAGGTCTTTGATCCATTTCGAATATACTTTTTTATATGGGGTTGCACAGTGATCCAGCTTCATTCTCTTACATGTAGATGTCCAGTTTTGCCATCACCATCTATTGAAGAGACTGTCATTTCCCCATTGTATGTCCATGGCTCCTTTATCAAATATTAATTGACTGTATATGTTTGGGTTAATGTTTGGAGTCTCTATTCTGTTCCACTGGTCTGTGGGTCTGTTCTTGTGCCAGTACCAAATTGTCTTGATTACTGTGGCTTTGTAGTAGAGCTTGAAGTTGGGGAGTGAGATCCTCCCCACTTTATTCTTCCTTCTCAGGAACGCTTTAGCTATTTGGGGTCTTTGGTGGTTCCATATGAATATTTGAACTATTTTTTCCAGTTCATTGAAGAATGCTGTTGGTAATTTGATAGGGATTGCATTAAATCTATAGATTGCTTTGGGCAGGATGACCATTTTGACAATATTAATTCTTCCTAGCCAAGAGCATGGGATGAGTTTCCATTTGTTAGTGTCCTCTTTAATTTCTCTTCAGAGTGTCTTATAGTTTTCAGGGTATAGGTCTTTCACTTCCTTAGTTAGGTTTCTTCCTAGGTATTTTATTCTTTTCCATGCAATTGTGAATGGAATTGTTTTCCTGATTTCTCTTTCTATTAGTTCATTGCTAGTGTACAGGAAAGCCACATATTTCTGTGTGTTAATTTTGTACCCTACAACTTTGCTGAATTCCCATATTAGTTCTAGTAGTTTTGGAGGGGAATCTTTAGGATTTTTAATGTACAATATCATGTCATCTTCAAATAGTGGCAGTTTAACTTCTTCTTTACCAGTCTGGAATCCTTGTATTTCTTTGTTTTGTCTAATTGCCGTGGCTAGGACCTCCAGTACTATGTTGAATAACAGTGGAGAGTGGCATCCCTGTCTTGTTCCCGATCTCAGAGGAAAGGCTTTCAGCCTCTCACTGTTCAGTATAATGTTAACTGTGGGTTTATCATATATGGCCTTTATTATGTTGAGATACTTGCCCTCTATGCCCATTTTGTTGAGAGTTTTTATCATGAATGGATGTTGAATTTTGTTGACTGTTTTTTCAGCATCTGTGGATATGGTCATGTTATTTTTGTCCTTTTTGTTGATGCGGTGGATGATGTTGATGGATTTTCGAATGTTGTACCATCCTTGCATCCCTGGGATGAATCCCACTTGGTCATGGTGTATGATCCTCTTGATGTATTTTTGAGTTCTGTGTGCTAATATTTTGTTGAATATTTTTGCATCTACGTTCATCAGTGCTATTGGTCTGTAATTTTCCTTTTTGGTGGGGTCTTTGCCTGGTTTTGGTATTAGGGTGATGTTGGGTTCATAGAATGAGTTTGAGAATATTCCCTACTCTTCTATTTTTTGGAAAATTTTAAGGAGAATAGGTATTATGTCTTCTCTGTATGTCTGATAAAATTCTGAGGTAAATCCATCTGGCCCGGGGGTTTTGTTCTCGGGTAGTTTTTTATTACCATTTCAATTTCTTTGCTCATAATTGGTTTAACTTTTGTGTTTCTTCCTTGGTCAGTCTTGGAAGGTTGTATTTTTCTAGGAAGTTGTCCATTTCTCCTAGGTATTCTATCTTGTTAGCATATAGGTTTTCATGGTATTGTCTAATAATTCTTTGTATTTCTGTTGGGTCTTTTGTGATTTTTCCTTTCTTGTTTCTGATTCTGTTGATGTCTGTTCATTCTCTTTTTCTATTAATAAGTCTGACTAGAGGCTCATCTATTTTGTTTATTTTCTCAAAGAACCAGCTCTTGGTTTCATTGATTTTTTTCTGTTGTTTTATTCTTCTCAGTTTTGTTTACTTCTTCTCTGATCTTTATTATGTCCCTCCTTCTGCTGACTTTAGGCTTCATTTGTTCTTCTTTTTCCAATTTCTATAATTGTGATGTTAGGCTATTCATTTTGGATTGTTCTTTCTTGTTTCAGTATGCCTGGATTGCTGTATACTTTCCTCTTAAGACTGCTTTCACTGCATCCCACAGAAGTGGAGCTTTGTGTTGTTGTTGTCATTTGTTTCCATATGTTGCTTGATCTCTATTTTAATTTGGTCATTGACCTATTGATTATTTAGGAGCATGTTGTTAAGCTCCCATGTGTTTGTGAGCCTTTTTGCTTTCTTTGTGTAATTCATTTCTAGTTTTATACCTTTCTGGTCAGAAAAGTTGGTTGGTAGAATTTCAGTCTTTTTGAATTTACTGAGGCTCTTTTTGTCACCGAGTATGTGGTGTATTCTTCAGAATGTTCCTTGTGCACTTGAGAGGAATGTGTATCATGTTGCCTTCGGATGTAGAGTTCTATAGATGTCTATTAGGTCCATCTGTTCTAGTGTGTTGTTCAGTGCCTCTGTGTCCTTACTTATTTTCTGTCTCATGGATCTGTCTTTTGGAGTGAGTGGTGTGTTGAAGTGTCATAAAATTAATGCATTGCATTCTATTTCCTCCTTTAGTTCTCTTAGTATTTGTTTCACATGTGCCGGTGCTCCTGTGTTCGGGGCATATACATTTATAATGGTTATATCCTGTTGTTAGACTGACCCCCTTAATCATTATGTAATGTCCTTCTTTATCTCTTGTTACTTTCTTTGTTTTCAAGTCTATTTTGTCTCAGGCTAGTATTACAACACCTGCTTTTCTCTCTCTGTTGTTTGCATGAAATATGTTTCTCCATCCCTTGACTTTTAATCTGTGCATGTCTTTGGGTTTGAGGTAAGTCTCTTGGAGGCAAAATATGGATGGGTTTTGCTTTTTCATCCATTCTATTTCTTTGTGTCTTTTGATTGGTGCAGTTAGTCCATTTATATTTAGGGTGATTATTGAAAGATCTGTACTTATTGCCATTGCAGGCTTTAGATTCGTGTTTACTAAAGGTTCAAGGTTAGTTTCTTTAATATCTTCCTTTCTAACTTACCTCACTTATTGAGCTATTATAAACACAGTCTGATGATTCTTCATTTCTCTCCCTTCTTATTCCTCTTCTTCCTTTCTTTGTGTGTTGGTTGTTTTATTTTGTGCTCTTTTGTGTTTTCCTTGGCTGCTTTTGTGGGTAGTTGATTTTATTTTTTGCCTTTAGTTAATATTTGGTTGGTCTGCTTTCTTTGCTGTGATTTTATTTTCTCTGGTGACATCTGTTTAGCCTTAGGAGTTCTCCCATCTAGAGCAGTCCTTCTAACATACCCTGTAGAGGTGGTTTGTGGGAGGCAAATTCCCTCAACTTTTGCTTGTCTGGGAATTGTTTAATCCCTCCTTCATATTTAAATGATAATCGTGATGGATTCAGTATCCTTGGTTCAAGGCCCTCTGTTTCATTGCATTAAATATATCATGCCATTCTCTTCTGGCCTGTAAGGTTTTTGTTGAGAAGTCTGATGATAGCCTGATGGGTTTACCTTTGTAGGTAACCTTTACACTCTCTCTGGCCGCCTTTAATACTCTGTCCCTGTCCTTGATCTTTGCCATTTTAATTATTATGTGTCTTTGTGTTGAACTCTTTGGATCCCGTCTCTTCGGAGTTCTGTGTGCCTCTGTAGTCTGAGCAACTATTTCCTCCCCCAGTTTGGGGAAGTTCTCAGCAATTATTTCTTCAAACACACTTTCTATCCCTTTTTCTCTCTCTTTTTTTTCTGGTACCCCTACAATGCGGATATTGTTCCTTTTGGATTGGTCACACAGTTCTCTTAATATTGTTTCATTCCTGGAGATCCTTTTACCTCTCTCTGCATCAGCTTTTATGCATTCTTGTTCTCTGGTTTCTATTCCATCAATGGCTTCTTGCATCTTATCCATTCTGCTTATATATCCTTACAGAGATTGTTTCATTTCTGTAATCTCTCCCCCGGACGTCATCCCTTAGCTCTTGTATATTTCTCTGCAGCTCCGTCAGCATGTTTATGATTTTTATTTTGAATTCGTTTTCAGGAAGACTGGTTAGGTCTATCACCTTCTCAAGGTTTGTGATTTTGGTCTGTATCAAATTCTTCTGCCTTTTCATGGCAATAGAGATAGTTTGCGGAGCTGGCGCAAGTGATGGCTGGGAGAACGTCCCTTCTTGTTGGTTTGTGCCCTTCCTCTCCTGGGAGAACAGTGACTTCTAGCATCTTGTGCTGGGCAGCTGCGTGCTGACGGGGCTTCTGATTCTTGCCCGGCCGCTATGGAATTTAGCTCTGCAGTTGCTGTGGGCATGGCCTGCCTCGGTCTGCTGCTCTGATATGACGGAGTCACATCAGAGGGGAAACGGCCGGGAAGGCTGTTTATCTCTGTGAGGGTCCTCCGAGGTGTGCTGCTGCCCAGGGGGTTAGAGCGCCCGTAGTTCCCAGGGATTCCCAGCAGCTGGGCTAAGTGTCCCAGGATGCTTCCATCCGGCTGTGGGATCCCTGTCCCTTTAAGACTTTCAGAAAGCACTCGCTTTTATTTTTCCCTGGGGCACTGGCTGCAGGGACCTGCTCACAGGTCTTACTGTCCTGTTTCCCTAGTTTCCAGCATCCCACGCACGCACTGTGTCTGCGCTCTGGGGCAGATGACTAGGGCTGGGTGTTTAGCAGTACTGGGCTCCCTCTCTCTCCCCACTCTGACTCCTCTCCTCCCCCCGGGAGCTGGGATGAGGGGCCCTTGGTCCCACCAGGCCACAGCTTGTGTCTTACCCCCTTTGCGAGGTGCTGGGTTCTCGCTGGTGTGGATGTAGTCTGGTTGTTGTCCTGTGTCTTCTGGTCTCTCTTATAGGAGGAGTTGTATTTGATGTATTTTCAAAAATACATGTGATTTTGGGAGGAGATCTCTGCTGCTCTACTCATGCTGCTATCTTGGCTCCCCTCTTCCACTTGTTGATTTTTGCTTCAGTTTCCCTTCTGCGGGGAGATATGTTCATGAAGAAGTTTCTCATTTTTATGTCCAAGAGATATTTACCCATGTTTTTTTCTAAGAGTTTTATGGTTTCATGACTTACATTCAGGTCTTCGATCCATTTTGAATTTACTTTTGTGTATAGGGTTAGACAGTGATCCAGTTTTATTCTCTTACATGTAGCTGTCCAGTTTTGCCAACACCAGCTGGTGAAGATGCTGTCATTTCCCTGTTGTCTGTCCATGGCTCCTTTATCATATATTAATGGACTGTACATGTTTGGGTTAATATCTGGACTCTCTGTTCTGTTCCACTGGTCTGTGGGTCTGTTCTTGTGTTAGTACCAAATTTTCTACTTACTGTGGCTTTGTAGTAGAGCTTGAAGTTGGGATGCGACATCCCCCCTGCTTTATTCTTCCTTCTCAGTATTGCTTTGGCTATTCGGGGTCTTTTATGGTTCCATAAGAATTTTGAAACCATTTGTTCCAGTTCAGTGATGAATGCTGTTGGTATTTTGATAGGTGTAGCATTGAATCTGTAAATACTTTAGTTGGGATGGCTATTTTGACAATATTAATTCTTCCTAGCCAAGAGCATGGGATGAGTTTCCGTTTGTTAGTGTCCTCTTTAATTTCTCTCATGAGTACCTTGTAGTTTTCAGGGTATAGGAGTTTCACTTCCTTGGTTAGGTTTATTCCTAAGTATTTCATTCTTTTTGATGCAATTGTGAATGGAATTATTTTCCTGATTTCTCTTTCTGTTAGTTAATTGTTAGTGTATAGGAAAGCCACAAATTTCTGTGTGTTAATTTTGTATCCTGCAACTTTGCTGAATTCCAATATTAGATTTAGTAGTTTTGGATTGGATTCTTTATGGTTTTTATGTATAATAACATGTCATCCTCAAACTGGGACTGTTCAGCTTCTTCCTTGCCAATCTGGATGCCTTTTACTTCTTTGTGTTGTCTGATTCCCATGGCTAGGACCTCCAGTACTATGTTGAATACAAGTTAGGAAAATAGGCGTCCTTGCCTTATTCCCGATCTTAAAGGAAAAGTTTTCAGCTTCTTGCTGTTATGTCTGATCTTGGGTGTGGGTTTTTCATAAATGGCCTTTATTATGCTGAGGTACTTGCCCTGTATACCCATTTTGTTGAGAGTTTTTATCATGAATGGATGTTGAATTTTTGTTGAATGGCTTTTCAGCGCCTATGGAGATGATCATGTGGTTTCTGTCCTTTTTGTTGATGCAGTGGATGATGTTGATGGGTTTTCGAATGTTGTACCATCCTTGCATCCCTGGAATAAATCCTACTTTATCATGATGGATGATCTTTTTGATGTATTTTTGCATTCAATTTGGTAATGATTTGTTGAATATTTTTGCATCTTTGTTCATCAGGGATATTGGTCTGTAATTTTCTTTTTTTGTTATGTCTTTGTCTGGTTTTGGTATTAGAGTGATGCTTGCCTTATAGAATGAGTTTGTAAGTGTTCCGTCTTCTTCTACTCTTTGGAAAACTTTAAGGACTATGGGTATTTGGTATTCACTAAATATTTGATAAAATTCAGTGGTGAAGACATCTGGTCCAGGAATTTTTTTTTTAGGTAGTTTTTTGACTTCCAGTTCGATTTTGTCACTGGTAATTGGTCTGCTTAGATTTTCTGTTTCTTTCTGGGTCAGCCTTGGAAGGTTGTATTTTTCTAGAAAGTTGTCCATTTCTTCTGGTTTATGCAGTTTGTTAGCATATAATTTTTCATAGTATCCTCTAATAATTCTTTGTATTTCTGTAGTGTCCGTAGTGATTTTTCCTTTCTTATTTCTAATTCTGTTTATGTGTGTAGAGTCTCTTTTTTTCTTGATATGTCTGGCTAGGGGTTTATCTGTTTTGTTTATTTTCTTGAAGAACCTGCTCTTGCTTTCATTGATTCTTTCTGTTGTTTTAGTCTTCTCAATTTTATTCATTTCTTCTCTAATCTTTATTATGTTCCTCCTTCTGCTGACTTTCTGCCTCATTTGTTCTTTTTCTCATTTCATTAATTGTGAGTACTGCTTATATGTGATTGTTCTTCTTTCTTGAGGTAGGCCTCTATTGCAATATAGTTTCCTCTTAGCATGTCCATGACTGCATCCCACAGATTTTGTGGTGTTGCGTTATTGTTGTCATTTGTCTCCATATATTGCTTTATGTCTGTTTTTATTTGGTCATTGATCCATTGGTCATTTAGGAGCATGTTGTTAAGCCTCCATGTGTTTGTGGGAATTTTCATTTTCTTTGCGTAGTTTATTTCTTGTTTCATACCTTGTGGTCTGAGAAACTGGTTGGTAGAATTTCCATCTTTTTTAAATTACCGAGGCTCTTTTTCTGGCTTTGTATGTGATCTATTCTTGAAAATGTTTCATGTGCACTTGTGTAGAATGTGTATTCTGCTGCTTTATGGGGTAGAGTTCTGTACATATCTGTTAGGTCCATCTGTTCTACTGTGTTGTTTAGTGCCTCTGTGTCCTTACTTATTTTCTGTCTGGTTGATCTGTCCTTTGGAGTGAGTGGAGTGTTGAAGTCTCCTAGAATGAATGCATTGCATTCTATGTTGCCTTTTAATTTCGTTAGTATTTGTTTCACATATGTAGGTGCTCCTGTGTTGTGAGCACAGATATTTATAATGGTTTTATTTTCTTGTTGGATTCACCCCTTTATCATTATGTGATGTCCTTCTTTGTCTCGTGTGACTTTATTTGTTTTGATGTCTGGTTTGTCTGATACAAGTACTGCAAGTCTTGCTTTTTTCTCTCTGTTAGTTGCATGAAATATGTTTTTCCATCCCTTCCCTTTTAGTCTGTGTATGTCTTTGTGTTTAAAGTGAGTCTCTTGTAGGCAGCATATAGTTGGGTCTTGTTTTTTTATCAATTCAGTGACTCTATGTCTTTTGATTGTTATATTCTGTCCATTTACGTTTAGGGTGTTTATGGATTGGTATGTACTTACTGCTATTGCAGACTTTAGATTCATGGTTACCAAAGGTTCTAGGTTAACTTCCTTACTATGTAAGAGTCTAACTTAACTCACTTAATATGTTATTACAAACACAGTCTGTAGGTTCTTTTCTTTTTATTCTCCTTTTTCTTCCTCCTCCATTCTTTATTTATTAGGTATCATATTCTGTGCTCTTTGTCTATCCCTTGATTGCCTTTGGGGATAGTTTATTTAATTTTACATTTGCTTAGTAATTAGCTGCTCTACTTTCTTTGCTGTGGTTTTATTCCATCTGGTGACAGCTATTAATCCTTAGGAACACTTCCATCTATAGCAGTTCCTCTAAAATAAAATATAGAGATGGTTCGTTGGAGCTAAATTCTCTTAGCTTTTGCTTCTCTGGAAATTGTTTAATCCCTCCTTCAAATTTAAATGATAATCTTGGCAGATAATGTAATATTGGTTCTAGGCCCTTCTGCTTCATTGCATTAAGTTCATCATGTCACTCCCTTCTGGCCTGTAAGGTTTCTGCTGAGAAGTCTGATATCAACCTGATGGGTTTTCCTTTGTATGTGATCTTATTTCTGTCTCTGGCTGCTTTTAACAGTCTGTCCTTATCCTTGATCTCTTCCATTTTAATAACTATGTGTCTTGGTGTTGTCTTCCTTGGTTCCCTTGTGTTGGGAGATCTGTGGATCTCCATGGCCTGAGAGACTATCTCCTTCCCCAGATTGGGGACATTTTCAGCAATTACTTCCTCAAAGTCACTTTCTATCCCCTTTTCTCTCTCTTCTTCTTCTGGTTCCCCTATAATGCAAATATTTTTGTGTTTGGACTGGTCACACAGTTCTCTCAATATTCTTTGTTAGAGATCCTTTTTTCTCTCTGTGCCTCAGCTTCTTTGTATTCCTCTTTTGTATCCTCCATTGTGCTCTTCAATCATTGGATCTTCAACCGGAACTCATTCTGGAGTTGTTGAATATGTTTCCGTACTTCCATGAGCATGTTAGTAATTTTTATTTTCAACTCCCTTTCAGGAAGAGTCATGAGGTCCATGTCAGGTCTCTCCAGAGTTATATTAATTTCACTCTGAACCAGGTTCCTTTGGTGTTTCATATTTATATATGATGCCCTCTAGTGTCCAGAAACTCTACTCTCTCGAACTGCTCAGCCCCTGAAGCAATGTCAGGGGTTGCAGGGGAGTGGTATTGGTGCCTGGGGGGAGGAAAGAGCTGTTTCCTACTTCCTGGCTGCTATGCCTGTCTCCACTGCCTGAACTAGTGTGCCAAGCACACAGGTATAAGCCTCTATGCTTTGCATTTGTAGTTGCTGTAGACAGATCTTCCCTCTGGCTGGCCTAACACCAGGGTAGGGTTTGCTGGTTTGTGAGCCAGGTGGGGCTGACATGGAGAAAGGTGCAGTAGGCTGCCTATCATGGAGGGGGTCCTTGGAGCTGTGTAGCCAGCCAGGGAGCTTGAGCACCTGGAAATTGTGAAAGCTCCCAACCTGCTGGGCAGAGTGCACCCGGACAATTTTGTCTACCTGTCCTTTCTCCTGAGCAGTTAGCTCTGTGCAATCCTTCCCCCTTTAGCAGCCTTCTTCCTAAGGGCTTCCTTGTTAGTAAGTCTCTCAACTGCCTGCCTTTCTTTTGTCCCAGAGCAGTCAGATATGGATCCGTGCTTTCTACAAGTGGCTGGAATCTCAGTCTCTCCAGGACTTCTGCCTGTCTTAGCTTTCCAAACCCCTAATCACGAGAGTATCATGAAAGCACCATGAAATGTAGGTTTGTGCTCCCAGAGCAGATCTCCGGAGTTAGGTATTCAGCAGTCCAAGGCCTCCACTTCCTCCCTGCTCCGTTTCTCTTCCTCCTGCTCCATTTCTCTTCCTCCCATACCTTCCTTGGTACGTTCCCCTGTTCCGTGAGGTCTGCTCTTTTCTCCAAGTGTATGCTGCCTAGCGCAGTCCTCTTTCCTGTTGCTCTTCCAGGATTAGTTGTATTATATTTTCGTAGTATATGCGATTTTAGGAGGAAGCCTCTGTCTCACCTCTCATGCCGCCATCTTTAATCCTCTCTTCCTTTATTTTTAATATAGCTATTTTCCAAAGGTTCAAATTTTAATTTATACAATTTAAAATTCAAAAAGTGTGAAAGAATACACAGTAAAAAAGTTTTGCTCTCATTCCTCCCTGCTCTCCAGTTCTCCTGTCCATGAACAACCAGTGTCAACAATTTCCTTCCAGAGATACTCATGCATGTTCACACAGATAAACATATTTGTATTGTATTTTATACTTGTCACACCAAACTTATAACATTATTTATCTCTGGAAAGTAGGATAAGGAAGGCAGGGGAGGAAGTTTTCACTTCATTAGCATTTGAATTGTAAAAGGGGCTTGTATTGCTTTTCTTAAAATAATTTTTAACAGAACATTTTCTAAAAGAATGAAAAGCTGTTTGCAACAAAAAAGCATGGGCTTGAGAATCAGACAATCCTGGGTTTGAATCCACCTCTGACATGTATTTGTTGTGTGACCTTGACAGGTTAATTAACCTATCTGTATCTCAGTGTCCTCATTATATGTGTTCTATAGATGAAACTTACATTAGGGTCTTTGAAGGACTAAATGAGATCATGTATGTAAAGTGCTTATCGGAGGCCTGATACATAGTAAGTGCTTAAAAATTGGTGGCTCTTAAAAATAAAATGATCAAGTTGAAGATGAAAGATGGTGATGGTGGTAGTAATGATGGTGTGGTTATGTTCAGAAGCTAAGTAGGTTATAAGGAACCCTGAAGCACCTCGGGAGGCAGAGGAAGACAGGAAGATACTCAGAACAACAGACAGCAGCAGTTAAGAGCCAAGTACAGAATATGAACAGTATAAGAACAGAAGCGACAAAGTTGCTCTAACAGCCTTTTTCTAGAAAAAGGTGGTATTCAGATCCCAAAGGTGAGTGAGCACCTGGCTGGGAAGGGAAAAAGTAGTGTGATTCAGGAAAAGGAGTAGGGCAGATTCTGAAAGTAGCAGAGCTATCCTTCGGACTTGAGAACCTAGTTACTAAAGAGTAAGATTAAAGAGACTGTTGAGCATTGCCTTTGTCCAGAACCCATGATCAGACTCCTAGGGAAGAGCAAATTGAGAGTTCTAAGTGTGCAGTCTGAAGTGGCTATTGAAGACACAATGGGGCTATTTTCTCCTTCTCCACCAGTCTTTCTTGTGCTGTGTCTATTACCTCCTGCAGCTTCCAGAAGCTGCTGTTAAGTGAACCTAGAGAATCAAGTTATAGAAATATTTACAGACAATATGATACTGTGTCTGAGCTTTCAAAATAATCCAGTGTTTTGTGGGGACTGAGGTGTAGATGAAACAAGATTGGCTATGTTTTGATAATTGCTGAAACTTAGCTGGATGAAAAGTACATGGGAGTTTGTTACACTTTTATGTATTTGTATATGTTTGGCATTTTTCATAATTAGATGTTAATAAAAAGATCAGGATATATAGCTACCATTCATTGAGTTCCTGCTCTATGTCAGACTATCATAACTGTTGATGTATATTGTTTTATTTAGTCCTCACAACAACCCTGGAGGTGTTGTTATCCCTATTTTACTAATGTGGAAACTGAGGCCTGTAGAACTTAATTATATGATTAGCTACCATTGGGCACTTGCCACGTGTCAGTCGCTGCATTAGTTCATTTATTCCCCCCCAACCCTATGAAGAAGAAAACAGGTCAGTTTAGTGACAGCCAGTTCAGTGTAAACCAGTTCACCAAATGACTCTGCTGAATGTATCAAGTATACTGATTTACCAAAAACTTGTTTCTTTTTTAACTATAAGGTCATTTCAGCAGTTTAGACTGCTTAATGTTGTTTACCATCTATAACAGGATTATTTAAGCCATTTTTTAAATTCTTTCCACTTCCATTCTGTATTTTTAACAGCTCTTTTGAGGTATAATTTATATATCATACAATTTATCTGTTTTACATGCACAATTAAATGACTCAATAAAAAAGGATGTGCAACCATTGCCACAATCCACTTTTATCTCATTTCTGTCACCCCAGAAAGATCCCTCATGCCCACTTAGAGTCAGTCCTCGCTCTCTTCCCCAGGCCCAAGCAAACTACTAACCTACTTTCTATATAGATTCACATATATGGCACACAGTATGTAGTCTTTTGTGTCTCACTTCTTTCACTTAGCATAATATTTTTGAGATTCATCCATGATGCAGTATATATCATTAATTGCTTCCTTTTTATTGCTGAGTAGTATCCCATTATGCAGATATACCACATTTTGTTTATTGATTCACTAGTTGATGGTCGTTTAGATTGATTCCACTTTGGCTATTATGAATAGTGGTGCTGTGAGCATTTGAGTACAAGTTTTTGTGTGGACGTGTTTTCATTTCTCACTTAGTAAAATTGTAGGTCATGTTTAACTTTTTAAGAAATGGCCAAAGTTTATTCCAAAGTGTCTGTGCCATATTACATTCCCACCAGCAATTACGAGTCTCCATATACTGGCTAATACTTGTTATTGTGTCTTTTTTATTACATCCATTCTGATGGATGTAAAGTGGTATCTTGTTGTTGTTTGGTTTGCATTTCCCTAATGACTAATGATGTTGAGCATCTTCTCAGATTATTGTCCATTTGTATATTATCTTTAGAGAAATGTTTATTCAAAACTTTTGCTCATTTTTTAATTGTCTTGTCTTCTTATTGAGTTCTAAGAGTTATTTAAATATCTTGGATACAGATCCTTTCCCAGATAAATGATTTTTAAGATATTTCCTCCCAGTCTATGGCTTGTCTTTTTATTTTCTTAATGGTGTCTTTCGAAGCACAAACATTTTGAATTTTATCTAATCCCAGATAAAGAAGATATTTTCCTCTAGATGTTTTATAGCTTTTACATTTAGATCTATGATGTGATGCATTTTGGGTTAATTTTTTGTATAATATGAGATAAGAGTCCACATTTATTTCTTTGCATGTGCTACCAAGTTATTTCAGCACCATTTGTTGAAAAGACCATCCAATCCACACTGAATTGCCTCTGTAGCTTTGTCGGATATCAATCGGCCAGAAATTTAAGGATTTAGTTCTAGAAGCACAGCTCTCTTCCATTGATGTATATATCGTCCCTCATGCTAATATCACACTATCTTGGTTACTGTAGCTTTATAGCAGTAAAATTTGAAACAGCATAGTGTAAGTCCTCCAACTTCATCTTTTTCAGAATCATTTTGGCCATGCATGCCGAAGTCCTATGTATGCCCAAATATATTTTATTATCAGCATATTAAGTTCTACAAAAAAGCTAGCTGGATTTTGATAAGCCTTGCATTGAAACTTTAGATCAGTTTTGGGAAAAGTGCCATCTTATCAATATTGAGTGTGACTGTTTTTATGTTCTCATTCTCTTTCTCTCCAGTACCAAGAGGGTAAAAAACTTACCCAAGTCTCGGCGAGCCAAGATTGCAAAAAAGGCAGACAAAGCTAGGCAGGTGGCAGACCAGGTGCTGGAGGATAGATTTGACTTGGATTCAGATGATGAGCTGCAGATTGATGAGAGATTGGGGAAGGAGAAGGCAACCCTGATGATAAGACCAAGTGTGTATCTGTTTTCTTTCCCTTTCCTACCCTTCCCATTTTGCATTTGTTTTGGTTCTCTTGGTAGACTCAAGACCTTAGGCTTAAGCTTGTTGACATTGATTCACCAGCTCTTTAGGCCTCTATGTATCCTTTGCTCCAGAGATTCGTTTATAAGCTAATTCCTAATCTCCCTAAATGAGTCGTCTGTGGTCATTACTTTCAGGAAAATAGTAGTTTTATTTTCTTTCCCTTGGGTGTTTGGCTCACATGCTAATCTTAGCTCCATGATAAGTGCATTCCGTTGTTTTCTAGAATTTCCTCGAAAGTTGCCCCGTGCGAAGCCTTGCTCTGACCCCAACCGAGTTCGTGAACCAGGAGAAGTTGAGTTTGACATTGAGGTAGGAGCCTGTCCTGTATCCAGTCTTCTGCACATTCAGGTTACAGAGAAAGAAGAGGGATTGTCATTCCAGTTGGGGGAAAAAAAATACCCTGTGCATTCAGTTACTAAAATATATATTAAGGGAAAAATTGTGTGCTAAATGCTGCTGAGCATGTAAATTGAAGATTATAATTTAGTTGAAATATTTAAAAAGTCCTTTAATATAGAGTAGAATAAAAGGCAGTGTGATATAGCAGAAAGGGTATCTGATTTGGAATGTGACTGTGACATTGCAGAAATTATTTAACTTCATTGAGCCTTGGTTTCCTTATCTGTAAAATGGGAGTTTTAATACCTCACAAACATGCTGTAGAGATTAAGATGAAAGAATGAATATTCTGTTTAGAACGTGGTCTGTACTTGGTGGTCAGAAGATATTAGTATCAGGAGTGAGCCTGTCAACCCTGTACTGGGGCCTTACCATACCAACCCTGGGCAGTTGAGGTGATATCCTCTTTCCTAACAGGAGGACTATACAACAGATGAGGACATGATAGAAGAGGTTGAAGGCAAGCTTGGGAATGGGAGTGGAGCTGGTGGAATTCTTGATCTGCTCAAGGCCAGCAGGCAGGTGGGGGGACCTGACTATGCAGCTCTCACGTAAGTACTAGCTTTCATCTCCCCTTTCCAAGATAATCAGACAGTACCCCCACCCCCACCCCCACCCAAATGTCAGCAGATATTTATAAAGCCATTTGTCAGGGGGCAAAGAATTAGCCAGGCCATTTGGGCTACAAGAATAAAGTAGACATGAAATCTTTCCTGAGGAACTTAAGATCTGACAGAAAGAAGATGTATAGCCTTCAAGGGGAATCAGTTTTGGGTTCTTTGGGAGTTGGAAGAGGCATGGAAGAACTGGGCCTTTGCCGGGCCTTGTTAAAAAAAAAAAGGAAAGAATGCAGCATGGATGAACAGGGAGGTAGGTGCTTCCCTCTTGTTGCCATCTTTCCTGCTGTCTGTGGAGAGACTTGAAGCAAGAAGGATTGGCCTTTCATGGAAAGATAATACTATCATAATCCTTTAGTTTGATTTCCAATTTTTCACCTGGGATGGTTCTCTCTTCCTTCCTCCCTCCCTGACCTCTGCAACTCTTGTCCCTCCTCCCTGACTCCTCTGATGACTGATTTCCACTGACAACTTGAGAAATTCCCCTACATTTCTCATCTGTTCCTTGCAGCGAGGCCCCTGCCTCTCCCAGCACTCAGGAGGCCATCCAGGGCATGCTGTGCATGGCCAACCTGCAGTCCTCATTGTCCTCACCGGCTACCTCTAGCCTGCAGGCCTGGTGGACCGGAGCACAGGACCGAAGCAGTGGGAGCTCCAGCAGTGGGCTGGGCACAGTGTCTAGCAGTCCTGCTTCTTCCCAGCGCACCCCAGGGAAGCGGCCCATCAAGCGGCCAGCATACTGGAGAACAGAGAGTGAAGAGGAGGAAGAGAACGCCAGTCTGGATGAACAGGACAGCTTGGGAGCGTGCTTCAAGGATGCAGAGTATAGTAAGTGCAGCTGAGTAATTGGGTCCAGGCCAGCAGGGCTCTACCCAGCTCCAGTCTCAATCCCGGTCCCTATCCTGGACAGCCGGTAATGAGCAAAGGCCAGTCCTTACACCTGATGCTTGGTTTCTCTGAGCCATATTTTCTTAATCTGTAAAATGGGGATATCTCACAGTTTGATGAAAGAATTAGAGATGGTGCTTGTGTTGAGCATCTGGCACTGTGTCTTGCTCATGGAAGGCCCTCAAAAATGGTAGCCATTATAATTACCTATCATCCATTTTTAGCATGGTCCAACCTTTAGTGCTGGTTAACTCTTTTTTTCCCTCTTGCCTCTTTTACTTTCATTACCTGTGTCATTTGTGTTCTGTGTTGTTCAGTTTATCCCTTACAAAGGTATATGATGATGTTTCAGTGGGCTTTCTACATTTAAGAGATGACACCTTTTTTTAACTTAAGGTTTATTGAGTACTACAATATGTAGAGCACTTTTTTGTATAGTGTATCTGACTTTAATATGGGTTTTTAATATTATTTTAAAAAAAATAATGCTAATAGACCAAAATTAGACCAAGATAGAAGAAGCAAAAATTCCCTTTGACATTTCTCCTCTGCGGAAGGTTACCCAAAGGTAGACTTTGTTATCAGTTTGATGTATACCTTTCATTTTCTTGTGTTTACACCTATATGCAGACATAAATACAGGTACAGTTTTGTTTATAGTGTGTGTGGTTCTACCACTTACTTGGATATCTTTGAACATCACTATGTAGAGGTCTACTTCCTCAATATACTAAGATCTACCTGCTGCAGAGTAGTCTCTCACATAGATCATATGTTTGGCCATTCCCTACTGATTAACATTTAGGTTGTTTCTGATGTTTTAGTGTTACTAAAAATGCTGCAATGAAAACTCTTATAAATAACCCTTTGTGCCCATGTACCAATTAACATTTCTCTAGGGTAGCTAGCCCTGCTGGGTTGCAGTGTATGTACAAAATCAATGTTAACAGTGCCAAATTCCTCTCCAAAAGGGCCGGTGTTATGAGTAGTGTATGAGAAATGCCTGTTTCCCCATAGCCTTGCCAGTAGTGGATGTTATGAGCCTTTTCAATTTTTTCCAATCCTATGGCAGAAAATGGTGTCTTTCTTTGTTTGTTTGCTCTTTTTTATTGGTTTTCTGGGAATTATTTAGTCTTTAACCCATTTTTCTATTAGGATGCTTGTTTTTCTTAATGTTTTATAGGAGTTCATTATATATTCTAGATTGGTTGGAGTGTTTTTGTATATTCTGGAGATGTTGAAAAATATTTTCTTTTAGTCTGGTGCTTGTATTTTAATTTTATTTATGGTGTCTTTTGGCATATAGAAGATGTCAATTTTTCCATAGTCATCTTTGTCAGTGTTTTTGTATTTTTTGTCTATTATAAGAAAACTTTCTTATATTTTTACTTAAAGCATGTATACAAGTAAAAACTTTAGCTCTTTTTCTGGAATTGAGTTTTGTGGATTAGGGGAGGTAAGAATCTAACTTTATTTTTTTCCATATGGATAGTCACTTGCCCTAACACCATTTATTGAGTAGTTCATCATCCTCCTGATTTGATGTTCTACTTTTGTTATAAACTAAATTCCCATATATATGCGGATTGGTTTTTCTACTCTATTCCCAGTTCTGTCCCTTAATAGTTATGTGACCTTGGGAAGCTAGTGAATCTCTCTGTGCCTCTTTGTGATAATAGTACCTACCTCATAGATTGTTGTGAGGATGAAATTAATTAATATGCATGCATAAAGTACTTAAAACATTGCCCAGCACATGGTAGGTACTGTGTGTTAGATATTATTAATATTATTCTGTTCCATGAAATCAATTTTGCCCATTCCTGGGGCAGTAGCACAAGTTTTATTCTATAATAGGTTAGTTCTGTAAGGCTTGTGTCTAGTAAGGCAAATCCTCTCTGCAGAACTTGGCTTTGGACCTGAGGAGAGCACAGATGCTCAACAAGCCTCATTTCTGGGCTGAGCTGTGTGACTAGTTTTAGGGGCATGCCAGGTTCCACTGGTCTCCCACCCTACCTTCAGCAGTCACATCAATCTACAGCCAAGACATCCAGACCTAGTTGAACTAGTCCCCTCAGAATAAACAGCTCACTCAGCCTCTGCTTCCCCCTCCTTGCTTTGCCTAGCAACATTAGGAAAGTAATTAAACAACAAGCTACCAACCTACTTGTTCTTATTTTTCCAGAATTTCTGGGCCATTGCTGAGATTTTTCTATTCTAGGTGGATTTTAGAATCAGCTTGACAAATTTCATGAAAAAATCTTATTAGGATCTTATTACATTTGTAGATTAATTTATAGAGACTGACATCTTTCATAAGATGCCTTTCTGCTATAATGGGATGTACGCATTCCTGAAAAACTTCATGTCCTGAAAATTTGTACACAAAAATAATAGGACTTAGGAGAAAAAGAGAATTAGGGGCACTTCCCTCAAAATCTTTATAGCTCTGACGCCAAGACACTGACCCAGATAATGACAGTCCTAATAGTCCTTGCCCAGTAAGAACCCACTGCATTTGCACCCAGCATCATAGGATCCTTTGTAGCCTTAATCCCTGGTCTCAGGCTTCTTCTTTCCAAATGTAGGGCATTTTCTTAAGATGGATACCAGATTCAGCAAATTAAATCAGATCCACAGCCTAGTCTTCCATCTTTTTTCTTTGGAAACACAGAGAGAAGTGTCTTCAAAAACTTCTTCATCTGCTCTCTCATCCATCCTTGGTGTCTCATTTAACAGCTCTCCGTGTAAACTCAGGACACAATGATTTTCTCCTCTTTTTTCATCCAAAATTTTATGGTTTTAGGTTTTACATTTTTGTACATAATCCATTTTGATGAAATTTTTGTGTAAGCTGTGATGTTCAGGTTGAGATCACCCCCCTTTTTTTCCCCATATTGATGTCTGATTGTTCTAACATCATTTCTTGAAAAGACTATCTTTCCATTGATTTGCTTTTGCATCTTAGTCAAAAATCAAATGGCTATATTTGTGTGAGTCAGTTTCTGAATTGTTTATTCTTTTCCATTGATTTATATATCTCTCCCTTTACCAGTACCTCCCTGTCTTGATTATTGTAGCTTTATAGTAAGTCTTAAAAACAAGTACTATGATTTCTTCAATTTTGCCTTTCCATGTAATTTTTGAAACAGTTTGTCTGAATCCACAAAAATTTCTGCTGGGATTTTGATTGGAGTTGTGTTAAATCTATAGATCAGTCTGGGGAGAAATGATATCTTTATATTTTGTTGAGCTGAAATTCACATAACATAATTAACCATTTTAAACTGTACAATTCAGTGACTTTTATTGTGTTCACAGTGTTGTGCAAACACCACCTGTCGTTTCCAAGACATTTTCATCACCCCAGAAAAATACCCCATATCCATTAATTGTTCCCATACTGCCTTCCCTTCATCCACTGGTAACCACTAACCTGCTTTCTGTCTGTATGCATTTGCCTATTATGGATATTTCATATAAAAGTAGTCATATAATTCGTGACCTTTAATGTCTCGCTTCTTTCTTTTAACATAATGTTTTCAAGGTTCACCCAAGTTGTAGCATGTTAGTGTTTTGATCCTTTTTATGACAGAATAGTATTCCATTGTATGGATATACCACAATTTGTTTCTCCATTCATGTGCTTGGGAATTTGAATGAATTCCACCTTTTGGCTGTCATCAATAATGATGCTACAGACATTTGGGTGCTTGTTTCTGTGTGGACATTTGTTTCATTTCTCCTGGGCATGTACCTAAAAGTAGAATTGCTGGGTCATGTGGTAATTCTGTGTTTAAGTCTTTGAGGAGCCACCAGACTGTTTTCCACAATGACTGCAAAAGAATAAGTGTCTTAGATACATTGAATCTTAAGCTGTGTACGTTATGTCCCTCCATAGTCTTTTGATATACTGTTGAATTCTGTTTGCTAATATTTTATTGAGTATTTTGCATCTACATTCATCAGGGATATTGGTCTGTAATTTTCTTTTTTGGTGGGGTCTTTGCCTGGTTTTGGTATTAGGGTGATGTTGGCTTCATAGAATGAGTTTGGGAGTATTCCCTCTTCTTCTATTTTTTGGAACACTTTAAGGAGAATGGGTATTATGTCTTCTCTGTGTGTCTGATAAAATTCCGAGGTAAATCCGTCTGGCCCCGGGGTTTTGTACAAGGGCAGTCATCACAGAAACTTTCAGTTTTGATCATGCATTATGAACTATAAACAGTCAGTTCAAATATGAATATTCGTTTGATTTTTATACTTGATTTATATGTGGATACCACATTTCTCTCTTTATTATTATTATTTTTAATAAAATGCTGAAGAGGTAGGTAGATGCAAGATAAAGGTAGAAAACAAAGTTTAGTGTTGTAAGAGAGCAAATGTAGATGATCAGGTGTGTGCTTGTAGACTATGTGTTAATCCAAGCTAGACAAGGGCAATAAAAGAACCACGGATGCAGCAGATTTCTCTCAGAACAGTGGGGGGGGGGGTGAGGTTCTAAGCCTCACCTCTGTTGATCCCCAATTTCTCACCTGATGGCCCCCCTGCGACTGTGCCTGTCTTAGGTTGTTCCTCCCTTGAGGAATCTTACCCGTCTCTGGCTAACCAGTCATCTTCCGGGGCCATACAGGGAAATGTAAAGTTGGTAAGTGAGAGAGTAGCCTTATTGTTTGAAACGTTAGTTTTTTACTTCTTTGTATATTTGTGCCCTGTGTCTTCTATGCCCAGCATTTGTCTTGAGGTATCTTTACCACTTGGAAGAATTGTGATACACGGTAAATTCGATATGAGGCATGAATTCTATTTATGGGTTGTAATTAGGAAGGAAGAAGAAAAGCTATAGAAGTAGCAGGCGGAAGAAAACATGGGAAGATTGATTATTTCTTTGACATATCTTCTTGTAGAGTAACTTCAGCATGTATAGGTTTTAAACTACTAATTAAATTACGCACACACATTAACATAATAGGAATACAGTTACATAACCAAAGCATACCTATAATTACCAGCCATCTCCAGTGAAACCAAGAAAACCAGTTAGGCACCTTAGGCACTTGTGAAAACTTATCTATGATATGGTGAATATTGTCCAACTGAACTTGAACAGTCTGAGAGAAATCAGACAAATTAAAACAACCCATTCCTGGGGACTGTTCACATCCCATATGTTCTTTTAACAGTAAATAGTCTGTAGTTGTAAGATTTTGGAGCGCTACAATTTGCACTTCTCCTAATTCTTGGTTGAGTTCCAACAGTGTAGATCCAGTCAAATTTGTTGTTTTACTGTATGCACAGGCCAGCTTAGATATCTCCTTCTTCATTTCCATGGCAAGTCCAGGAACTGGTGGGATGAGTGCATCTACACCTGTAGCAGCTCGTGGATCTTTGTTGGGGTTTCTTGATGATCATCTTCTGGCATGAGTCTTCCAGAGAGTGTTGATGTTGGAAGTTCTTTTTCATATCATATCTTAGTTCATTTTCAGGGTAGCCAAATTAGGCTTTGATCCTCTGTATAAGCACAAACAAACCCTTTGCCTACACTTTTATATGCTCTTTATACCATTGTGTAGAACTCATTGGAGGTCATCATACAGGAACTGCTTTTTTTTTTGTTATCATTAATCTACACTTACATGATGAATATTATGTTTACTAGGCTCTCCCCTATACTAGATCCCCCCTATAAACCCCTTTACAGTCACTGTCCACCAGCATAGCAAAATGTTGTAGAGTCACTACTTGTCTTCTCTGTGTTGTACAGCCCTCCCCTTTTTCCCACCCCCCCATGCATGCTAATCTAAATACCCCCCTTCTTCTCCCCCCACCTTATCCCTCCCTACCCACCCATCCTCCCCAGTCCCTTTCCCTTTGGTACCTGTTAGTCCATTCTTGAGTTCTGTGATTCTGCTGCTGTTTTGTTCCTTCAGTTTTTCCTTTGTTCTTATACTCCACAGATGAGTGAAATCATTTGGTATTTCTCTTTCTCCCCTTGGCTTATTTCGCTGAGCATAATACCCTCCAGCTCCATCCATGTTGCTGCTAATGGTAGGATTTGCCCTTTTCTTATGTCTGAGTAGTATTCCATTGTGTATATGTACCACATCTTCTTTATCCATTCATCTATTGATGGACATTTAGGTTGCTTCCAATTTTTGGCTATTGTAAATAGTGCTGCGATAAACATAGGGGTGCATCTGTCTTTCTCAAACTTGATTGCTGCATTCTTAGGGTAAATTCCTAGGAGTGGAATTCCTGGGTCAAATGGTAAGTCTGTTTTGAGCATTTTGATGTACCTCCATACTACTTTCCACAATGGTTCAACTAATTTACATTCCCACCAGCAGTGTCGGAGGGTTCCCCTTTCTCTGCATCCCTGCCAGCATTTGTTGATCTTAGTGTTTTCAATGCTGGCCATCCTTACTGGTGTGAGGTGATATCTCATTGTGGTTTTAATTTGCATTTCTCTGATAATTAGTGATGAGGAGCATCTTTTCATGTGCCTGTTGACCATCTGAATTTCTTCTTTGGAATTGTCTGTTCAAATACTCTGTCCATTTTTTAATTGAGTTATTTGTTTTTTGGGTGTTGAGGCGTGTGAGTTCTTTATATATTTTGGATCTTAATCCCTCATCAGATATGTCGTTTACAAATATATTCTCCCATACTGTAGGATGCTTTTTTATTCTGCTGGTGATGTCCTTTGTTGTACAGAAGCTTTTTAGCTTGATGTAGTCCCATTTGTGCATTTTTGCTTTTGTTTCCCTTGCCCAAGGAGATGTGCTCAGGAAAAAGTTGCTCATGTTAATATTGAAGAGATTTTTGCCCATGTTTTTTTCTAAGAGTTTTATGGTTTCATGACTTACATTCAGGTGTTTCATCCATTTTGAGTTTACTTTTGTGTATGGAGTTAGATAATAATCCAGATTCATTTTCTTACATGTAGCTGTCCAGTTTTGCCAGCACTAGTTGAAGAGGCTGACATTTCCCCATTGTATATCCATGGCTCCTTTGTCGTATATTAATTGACAATATATGCTTTGGTTTATATCTGGCTCTCTATTCTGTTCCATTGATCTATGGGTCTGTTCTTGTGCCAGTACCAAATTGTCTTGATTACTGTGGCTTTCTAGTAGAGCTTGAAGTCAGGGAGCATAATCCTTCCCTTTATTCTTCCTTCTCAGGATTGCTTTGGCTATTTGGGGTCTTCTGTGGTTCCATATGAATTTTAGAATGATTGGCTCTAGTTCGTTGAAGAATGCTGTTGGTATTTTGATATTGGTTGCATTGAATCTATAAATTGCTTTAGGCAGATTGACCGTTTTGGCAATATTAATTGTTCCTCTCCATGAGCATGAATGTATTTCCATTTATTGGTATCTTCTTTAATTTCTCTCCTGACTGTCTTGTAGTTTTCAGAGTATAAGTCTTTCACTTCCTTGGTTAGGTTTATTCCTAGGTATTTTATTCTTTTTTATGCAAAATTATGAATGGAATCGTTTTCTTGATTTCTCTTTCTGCTTGTTCATCATTAGTGTATATGAATGTAGCAGATTTCTGTGTATTAAATTTGCATTCTGAAAATTTGCCGAATTCAGTTATTAGTTCTAGTAGTTTGGGGTTGGATTCTTTAGGGTGTTTTACATACAATATCAGGTCATCTGTAAACAGTGACAGTTTAATATCTTCCTTACCAATTTGAATGCCTTTTATTTCATTGTGTTGTCTGTTTGCCATGGCTAGGACCTCCAGTACTATGTTGAATAAAAGTGTGGGGACTGGACATCCTTGTCTTGTTCCCAGTCTTAACGTAAAAGCTTTTAGCTTCTTGCTGTTAAATAGGATGTTGACTGTGCGTTTGTCATGTATGGCCTTTAGTATGTTGAGGTACTTGCCCTTTATACCCATCTTGTTGAGACTTTTTATCATGAATGGATGTTGAGTTTTGTTGAATGATTTTTCAGCATCTATGGAGATTATCATGTGGTTCTTTCCTTCTTTTGTCAATACAGTGTATGGTGGATGGATTTTCCAATAGTGTACCATCCTTCCATCCCTGGAATAAATCCCATTTGATAATGATAGATGATCTTTTGGATGTATATTTGAATTTGATTTGCTAATATTTTGTTGAGTATTTTTGCATCTATGTTCATCAGGGATATTGGTCTGTAATTTTTTTTGTGGTTTCTTAGTCTGGTTTAGTATTACAGTGATGCTGGCCTCATAGAATGATTTTGGAAGTATTCCCTCCTCTTCTACATTTTGGAAAACTTAAGGTGGATGGGTATTAGGTCTTCACAAAATGTTTGATAAAATTCAGTGGTGAAGCCATCTGGTCCAGGAGTTTTGTTCTTAGGCGTTTTTTCATTACCAATTTAATTTCATTGCTGGTAATTGGTCTGTTCAGATTTTCTGTTTCATCCTGGTTCACCCTTGGAAGGTTGTATTTTTCTAGAAAGTTGTCCATTTCTTGTAGGTTATCCAGTTTGTTAGCATATAATTTTTCATAGTACTCTCTAATAATTCTTTGTATTCCTATGGTGTCTGTAGTGATTTTTCCTTTCTCATTTCTGATTTTGTTTATTTTTTATTCTATTTTTTTCTTTATAAATCTTTCTAGGGGTTTATCTATTTTATTTATTTTCTTGAAGAACCAGCTCCTGCTTTCACTGATTCTTTCTGTTGTTTTATTCTTTTCAGTTTTATTTATTTCTGCTCTAATCTTTATTATGTCCCTCCTTCTACTGACTTTGGGCATAATTTGTTCTTCTTTTTCTTGTTTCATTAATTGTGAGTTAGGACTGTTCATATGGGATTGTTCTTTCCTGAGGTAGGCCTGTATTGCAATATACATCCCTCTCAGCACGGCTTTCACTGCATCCCACAGATTTTGTGGTGTTGAGTTATTGTAATTTGTCTCCATGTATTGCTTGATCTCTCTTTTTATTTGGTCATTGATCCACTGATTATTTAGGAGTATGTTGTTAAGCCTCCATGTGTTTGTGTGCTTCTTTGTTTTCTTTGTGTAATTTATTCCTAGTTTCATGCCTTTGTGGTCTGAGAAGCTGCTTGGTACAATTTCAATGTTTTTGAATTTACTGAGGCTCTTTTTGTGGCCTACTATATGATTTATTCTTTAAAGTGTTCCATTTGTACTTTGAGAAGAATGTGTATCATGCTGCTTTTTGGTGGAGTGTCCTGTAGATGTCTGTTAGGTCCATCTGTTTTAATGTGTTGTTCAGTGTGTCTGTCCCCTTACTTATTTTCTGTCTGGTGGATCTGTCCTTTGGAGTGAGTGGTGTGTTGAAGTCTCCTTAAATGAATGTATTGCATTCTGTTTCCCCCTTTAATTCTGCTAGTGTTTGTTTCACATCTATAGGTGCTCCTGTGTTGGGTGCATAGATATTTATAATGGTTATATCCTCTTGTTGGAGTGAACCCTTTACCATTATGTAATGTCCTTCTTTGTCTCTTGTTACTTTCTTTGTTTTGAAGCCTATTTTGTCTGATACAAATTCTGCAACAGCTGCTTTTTGCTCCCTATTAGTTGCATGAAATACCTTTTTCCATCTCTTCATTTTTAGTCTGTGTTTGTCTTTTGGTTTGAAGTGAGTCTGGTAGCATATGGACAGGTCTTGTTTTTTCATCCATTCAGTGACTCTGTGTCTTTTGATTGGTTCATTAGGCCATTTACATTTAGGTTGATTATCAATAGGTATGTATTTATTGCCATCACACACTTTAGATTCATGGTTACCAAAGGTTCAAGGGTAACTTCTTTACTATCTCACTGTCTAATTATCTCACTTAGTATGCTATTACAAACACAATCTAAAGATTCTTTTTTTCCCTCTTTTTTCTTCCTCTTCCCTTCCTTATATATTAGGTATCACATTCTGTACTCTTGACTGACATTGTCCCTTGACTGTCCCTTGACAATGTCCCTTGACTGACATTGGGGGTAGTTGATTTGAATTTTCATCTGCTCAGTAATTAATTGGTCTGTTTTCTTTATTCTGGTTTTATTTCCTCTGGTGACAGCTCTTTAGACTTAGGAGAACTTCCATTTATAGTAGTCCCTCTAAAATACACTGTAGAGATGGTTTGAGGGAGGTAAATTCTCTCAGCTTTTGCTTCTCTGGAAATTGTTTAATTCCTCCTTCAAACTTAAATCATAATCTTTCTGGATAGAGTAATCTTGGTTCAAGGCCCTTCTGCTTCATTGCATTAAATATATCATGTCACTCCCTTCTTGCCGTAATGTTTCTGTTGAGAAGTCTGATGATAGTCTTGTGGGTTTTCCTTTGTATGTGATCTTTTTTCTGTCTCTGGCTACTTTTAATCATCTGTCCTTATCCTTGATCTTTGTCATTTTAATTATTATATGTCTTGGTGTTGTCCTCCTTAGGTCCCTTGTGTTGCGAGATCTGTGGGCTTCCATGGTATGAGAAACTTTTTCTTCCTGATATTGGGGAAGTTTTAATCAATTATTTCTTCAAAGACACTTTCTATCCCCTTTTCTCTCTCTTATTCTTCTGGTTCCCCTATCATGCAAATATTGTTCCATTTGGATTGGTCACACAGTTCTCTTAATATTATTTCATTCCTTGAGATCCTTTTTTCTCTCTGTGCCTCTTCTTCTTTGTATTCCTGTCCTCTAATTTCTATTTCATTTACTGTCTCCTCTACTTCATTTAATCTGCTTTTAAATCACTCCATTGTGTGCTTTATTACAGATACTGCATTCTTCAACATTGTATCTCATTGTTGAATTACTCCCTGCGTTCTTGAATGTTTTTCTGTATCTCCGCGAGCATATTTATGATTTTTATTTTGAAATGTCTTTCAGGAAGATTAATGAGTTCATTTTTACTTGGGCCTGTTTCTGGTGTTTGTGGGATTTTGTTTTGAACCATGTTCCTTTGAGGTTTCATATTTGTAAGTGGTGCTTTCTATTGCCCATAAGGTCTACTCTCTGGAGGTTCTCAGCCTATGGAGCGATGGAGTGTTTCACAGGTGTGTGGCGCTGGTGCCTGTCTGGAGGAAAGAGGTCTTTCCTGCTTCCCGGTTGCCGTACCTGTCTCCACTGCCAGTGCCAGTGGGCTGAGCACTCAGAGAAGTGCTTTGCACTTGTAGCTGCTGCAGGTGGGGCGGCACTCTTGCTGGCCTGGTGCAATGGCTGGGGTAGCCAGTTTGCAAGCTGGTGCCAGCCGGAAGGAAGGCACAGCAGACTATGTATCCCTTGACTGGCATTGGGGGTAATTGATTTGAATTTTCATCTGCTCAGTAATTAATTGGTCTACTTTCTTTATTCTGGTTTTATTTCCTCTGGTGACAGCTATTTAGACTTAGGAGAACTTCCATCTATAGTAGTCCCTCTAAAATACACTGTAGAGATGGTTTGAGGGAGGTAAATTCTCTCAGCTTTGGAACCTTGGAGCTGCATAGCCAGTTAGTGGGATCAAGCGCCTGAAGCTCCTGAAATTTCCCAACCTGCTGGGCAGAATGCACCCAGACAGTTTTGTCTACCTGTCGTTTGTCCTGAGCAGCCATCTCTGTGCAATCCTTGCCCCTTTAGCTGCCCTCTCACTAGTAGGAATTCTCTCAGACTCCCCGCCTCTCTTTTGTGCCAGAGCTACTGGATGTGGATTCCTTTTTACTGGAATTTGTTTAATTCCTCCTTCAAACTTAGTCTGGAATCTCAGTCTTTCCGTGTATGTACTCTTTCTTAGCTTTCCAACCACACTAATCTCCAAATCTCCATGTAATGTAGGTACATGCTCCAAGAGCAGATCTCTAGGGACGGGATATTCAGCAGTCCTAGGCCTCCACCTCCTCCCTGCTCTGTTTCTCTTCCTCCCTCTGGTGAGCTGGAGTGGGGGAAGGCCTTGGGTCCCTCCCGATCTCGGCTTTGGTACTTTACCTTTGTTCTTGAGATCTGCTTGTTTCCACTGCTGTAGGCAGTTTGCCGCAGCCTTTCTACCTGTTTTTCATTCAGGATTTGATGTATATGCTGTATTTTCATATTGTATGTGGTTTTGGGAGGAGGTTTCTGTCTCACCTCTCATGCTGCCATCTTTAATCCTTTTACCAGTTTATTATAAAAGGATACCAATGAATATCTAAATGGAAGAGATGTATAGTATAGGGTGTGTGGAAGGGTATATGGAGCTTCCATGCTCTCTCTGAGTACACCACAGTCTTAGCACCTCAATGTGTTCACAAATCCAGAAGCTCCCTTAACCCTGTAACTTTTCTATTTTTTTTGCAGCTTCCTCATTGTAGACATGATCAATTATAAAGTCTATTTCCAGCTCCTCTCCTCCCTGTGGCAGATGTAGGGGCTGGGGTTGAAAATTCTAAGCTTCTAGTCATGTCTTGGGATTTCTGGTCACCATTCCCCATTCAGGAGCTGTTCATGAGTTGTTGGGTTTGTATATATTTCTAAATATTATATGTTCTTGATTGAGGCTTTTACTAATATATAGTGCCTTGTTTGCCTCCTGCAACATTTGTTTACTTGAAATCTGTTTTGTCACATATTAGTATAGCTATTCCTGCTCTGTTTTTGGTTCCTGTTTGCATGGAATATCATTTTTCATGCTGTCACTGTCAACATAGTTGTTTCTTTGGATCTGAAGTAAGTTTCTTTTCTACAGTTCATTCATGTTCTTAATCCATTCTACCAGTCTTTGCCTTTTAAGTGGTGAATTTAATTCATTTCCTTTTAAAAGTGATTACGAACAAGGAAGGACTTGTTTCTTCTGTTTTGCTGTTTGTTTTCTGTTTTCTGTCCTTTTTGTTCCACGATTCCTCTGTTGCTGCTTTCTTTTGTGTTTGATTTTTTTTTGTAGTGTACCAGTTTTATTCATTCCTTATTTCCTTTTTTATGTTTCTTATTTATTTCCAGAGTGTTTACCATGGGGATTACAACTAACATCCTAACTTTGTAACAATCTAGTTTGAATCAATACCATTTAGCTTCCATAGCATACAATGACTCTACTCCTATACAGCTCTCCACCCTGTGTGTATTATTTGTGTTACAAACTACATCTTCATACATTGTGTTATTTTCATAGATTTATAGCTATTGTTTTATGCATTGGAATTTTAAATCATATAGGACACAAGAAGAGGAGTCGGAAAACAAATACAACAATATTTGTTTTCATATTTACCTCTATAGTTACTTTTACTGGTGTTTGTTTCTTCATATAGCTTTGAGTTACTTTCTGATGTCCTTTCATTTCAGTCTGAAAAACTCTATTTAGCATTTCTTAAAGGGCAGGTTTTCTAATGATCAATTCTCCTAGCTTTTGTTTATTTGAGAATGTCTTAATGTACCGTCAGTTTTGAAGGGTAGTTTTGCCAAAAATCTTCTTCTTCATTCACAGTTTTTCCTTTCAGCACTTCAATATACAATCTCATTGCTTTCTGGCTTCCATTGCTTCTGATGAGAAATTGATTGTTAATCTTATTGTGGATCCTTTGTAATGACAAGTTGCTCCAGTCTTGCTGCTTTCAAGATTCTCTCATCTTTGTTGACAATTTGAGTATAATAAGTCTTAGTGAATCTCTGAGTTTATCCTACTTGAAATTCTTTGAGCTTCTTAGATACACATCTTGAAGTATTTCATAACATTTGAAAAGTTTTTAGCCATAGTGATTTTTTTTGTGTGTGTATATATATATATATCTTAATCTCTCTCTTCTTCTTCTGAGACTCCAATATGAATATGTTGGTAAGCCTGATAGTGTCCCATAAGTCCCTTTGCCTCTGTCCATTTTTCTTTCTTCAGGCTCATCAGACTGGGTAATTTCAATTAAGCTTTCTTCAGATTTGCTGATCTTTTCTTCTACCTGCTCAAAACCAAAGGCCATTGTATTTTTCAGCTTTAGAGTTCTTGTTGGTTCCCTTTTTATTTTCTATCTCCTTATTAATATTCTTTTTTTAGTTGAGACACGGTTCTCTTTGGTCATATTTAAGGCAGTTGATTTAAAGTCTTTGTAAAGTAAGTCCAAGTTCTAGGCGTCCTCAGACAGTTTTTATCAGTTTCTGTTTTATTCCTGTAAATGAGACATTCTTTCCTGTTTCTTTGTATGCCTCATTATGCCTCATAATGAAATCTGGACATTCTTAATATTATAATGTGGTAACTCTGGAAGTCCTACTTTATTTCCCAGAGTTTGTTGTGAGCTATAATAATCTATTTATTTAGTGATTTTCAAAAGCACTTTTTGCAAAGGCTTTATATTCCTTGTTGTGTGTGGTTACTGAAGTATCCATTCCATTACCTCACCAGTCAGCTTAGATTTCCTGACACAGATTTCCTGAAATGCCAAAATTAAGCAATCCATTTCTTTGTGAAGCATTCCCCTAGTTATGAATTTATTATTTAATTCCCGGATCTCATAAAAGTTGACTCTTACTTTTGCTAGCTTAATGGTTACTTCAGTGTAGGGACAGATCATTGTAGATCCCAACACAACCATTTCTGGGAGCAGCACTCTTTCTGTACTTTTACAGATACATATATATATTGGTATCATTAATCTACAGTTACATAAAGAACATTATGTTTACTAGACTCCCCTGTTCATCAAGTCCTCCCCACATACCCCTTCACAGTCACTGTCCATCAGCGTAGTAAGATGCTGTAAAATCACTACTTGTCTTCTCTGTGTTACACAGCTCTCCCCGTGCCCTCCCCCAACACTATACATGCTAATCGTAATGCCCTCTTTCTTTTTCCCCATCCTTATCCCTCCCTTCCCACCTATCCTCCCCAGTCCCTTTTCCTTTGGAAAGTGTTAGTCCATTCTTGGGTTCTGTGATTCTGCTGCTGTTTTGTTCCTTCAGTTTTCCTTTGTTCTTAAACTCCACATATGAGTGAAATCATTTGGTACTTGTCTTTCTCCGCCTGTCTTATTTCACTGGGCATAATACCCTCTAGCTCCATCCATGTTGTTGTGAATGGTACAATCTGTTTTTTTCTCATGGCTGAGTAATATTCCATTGTGTACATGTACTACATCTTCTTTACCCATTCACCTACTGATGGACATTTAGGTTGCTTCCATATCTTGGCTGTTGTAAATAGTGCAGCGATAAACATAGGGGTGCATCTGTCTTTCTCAAACTGGAGTGCTGCATTCTTAGGGTAAATTCCTAGAAGTGGAATTCCAGGGTCAAATGGGATTTCTATTTTGAGCATTCTGAGGAACCTCCATACTGCTTTCCACAATGGCCGAACTAATTTACATTCCCACCAGCAGTGTAGGAGGGTTCCCCTTTCTCCACAGCCTTGCCAACATTTGTTGTTGTTGGTCTTTTTGATGATAGCGATCCTTACTGGTGTGAGGTGATATCTCATTGTGGTTTTGATTTGCATTTCTCTGATGACAAGCGATGTGGAGCATCTTTTCATGTGTCTGTGGGCCATCGGAATTTCTTGTTTAGACAACTGTCTATTCATCTCTTCTGCCCATCTGTTAATTGGATTATTTGCTTTTTGATTGTTGAGGTGTGTGAGCTCTTTATATATTTTGAATGTCAACCCCATATCGGATCTGTCATTTATGAATATATTCTCCCATGTAGGATATTTTTTTGTTCTATTGATGGAGTCCTTTGCTGTACGGAAGCTTTTGAGATTGATACAGTCCCACTTGTTCATTTTTGCTTTTGTTTCCCTTGCCAGGGGAGATATGTTCATGAAGAAGTCACTCATGTTTATGTCCATGAGATTTTTGCCTATGTTTTTTTCTAAGAGTTTTATGATTTCATGACTAACATTCAGGACTTTGATCCATTTCGAATTTACATTTTTTAATTTTTTTATTTTACTATCATTAATCTACAATTACAGAGAGAACATTATGTTTACTAGGTTTCCCCCTTTACCACCTTTACCAAGTCCCCCCCCCCACATCGCTTTACAGTCACTGTCCATCTGCGTAGTAAGATGCTGTAAAATCACTACTTGTCTTCTCTGTGTTGCACACCACTCCCCGTGACCCCCACGCACTATACATGCTAATCGTAATGCCCTCTTACTTTTTCCCTGCCCTTATCCCTCCCTTCCCACCCATCGTACTCAGTCCCTTTCCCTTTGGTAACTATTAGTCCATTCTTGGGTTCTGTGATTCTGATGCTGTTTTGTTCCTTCAGTTTTCCTTTGGTCTTATACTCCACATATGAGTGAAATCATTTGGTACTTGGCTTTCTCTGCCTGGCTTATTTCAGTGAGCATAATACCCTCTACCTCTATCCATGTTGTTGCGAATGGTACGATCTTTTTTTCTTATGGCTGCATAATGTTCCATTGTGTATATGTACCACATCTTCTTTATCCATTCATCTACTGATGGACATTTAGGTTGCTTCCATATCTTGGCTATTGTAAACAGTGCAGCGATAAACATAGGGGTGCATCTGTCTTTTTCAAACTGGAGTGCTAAATTCATAGGGTAAATTCCTAGAAGTGGAATTCCTGGGTCAAATGGTATTTCTATTTTGAGCATTCTGAGGATCCTCCATACTGCTTTCCACAATGGTTGAAGTAGTTTACGTTCCCACCAGCAGTGTAGGAGGGTTCCCCTTTCTCCACAGCCTCGCCAACATTTGTTGTTGTTGGTCTTTTCAATGATAGCGATCCTTACTGGTGTGATGTGATATCTCATTGTGGTTTTGATTTGCATTTCTCTGATGAGAAGCGATGTGGAGCATCTTTTCATGTGTCTGTGGGCCATCGGAATTTCTTGTTTAGACAACTGTCTATTCATCTCTTCTGCCCATCTGTTAATTGGATTATTTGCTTTTTGATTGTTGAGGTGTGTGAGCTCTTTATGTATTTTGGATGTCAACCCCATATCGGATCTGTCATTTATGAATATATTCTCCCATACTGTAGGATATCTTTTTGTTCTATTGATGGTGTCCTTTGCTGTACAGAAGCTTTTGAGCTTGATATAGTCCCACTTGTTCATTTTTGCTTTTGTTTCCCTTGCCTGGGGAGATATATTCATGAAGAAGTCAGTCATGTTTATGTCCATGAGATTTTTGCCTATGTTTTTATCTAAGAGTTTTATGGTTTCATGACTTACATTCAGGTCTTTGATGCATTTAGAGTTTCCTTTTCTCTGTGGGGTTAGACAGTGATCCAGTTTCATTCTCTTCCATGTAGCTGACCAGTTTTGCCAGCACCATCTGTTGAAGAGACTCTCATTTCCCGATTGTATGTCCATGGCTCCTTTATCGTATATTAATTGGCCATATATGTTTGGGTAAATGTCTGGAGTCTCTATTCTGTTCCACTTGTCTGTGGCTCTGTACTTGTGCCAGTACCAAATTAACTTGATTACTGTGGCTTTGTAGTAGAGCTTGAAGTTGGGGAGCAAGATCCCCCCACTTTATTCTTCTTTCTCAGGATTGCTTTGGCTATTCGGGGTCTTTGATGGTTCCATATGAATTTTTGAACTATTTGTTACAGTTCATTGAAGAATGCTGTTGGTAATTTGATAGGGATTGCATCGAATCTGTATATTGCTTTGGGCTGGATGACCATTTTAATGATATTAATTCTTCCTAGCCAGGAGCATGGGATGAGTTTCCATTTGTTAGCATCCTCTTTAATTTCTCTTAAGGGTGTCTTGTATTTTTCAGGGTATAGGTATTTCACTTCCTTGGTTAGGTTTATTCCTAGGTATTTTATTTTTTTCATGCTATTTTGAATGGAATTGTTTTCCTGATTTCTCTATTAGTTTATTGTTAGTGTATAAGAAAGCCACAGATTTCTGTGTGTTAATTTTGTATCGTGCAACTTTGCTGAATGCCAATATTAGTTCTAGTAGTTTTGCAGTGGAGTCTTTAGGGTTTCTTTATGTACAATATCATGTCATCTGCAAATAGTGACAGTGTGACTTGTTCTTTACCAATATGGGTTCTTGTATTTCTTTGTTTTGTGTAATTGCCGTGGCTAGGACCTCCAGTACTATGTTATATAACAGTGGAGAGAGTGGGCATCCCTATCTTCTTCCCGATCTCAGAGGAATAGCTTTCAGCGTCTTGCTGTTCAGTATGATGTTAACTGTGGGCTTATCATATATGGCTTTTATTCTTTTGAGGTACTTGCCTTCCATACCCATGTTGCTGAGAGTTTTTATCATGAATGGATGCTGAATTTTGTCGAATGCTTTTTCAGCATCTGTGGAGATGATCATGTGGTTTTTGTCCTTCTTTTTGTTGATGTGGTGGATGATGTTGATGGAGTTTCGGATGTTGTACCATCCTTGCATCCCTGGTATGAATCCCACTTGGTCATGGTGTGTGATCCTCTTGATGTATTTTTGAATTCAGTTTGCTAATGTTTTGTTGAGTATTTTTGCATCTACGTTCATCAGGGATATTGGTCTGTAGTTTTCATTTTCGGTGGGGTCTTTGCCTGGTTTTGGTATTAGGGTGATGTTGGCTTTATGGAAGGAGTTTGGGAGTATTCCCTCTTCTTCTATTTTTTGGAAAACTTTAAGGAGTATGGGTATTATGTCTTCTCTGTTTGTCTGAAAAAACTCAGAGGTAAATTTATCTGGCCCAGGGGTTTTTTTCTTGGGCAGTTTTTTTTTTTTTTGAGAGGGCATCTCTCATATTTATTGATCAAATGGTTGTTAACAACAATAAAATTCAGTATAGGGGGGTCAATGCTCAATGTACAATCATTAATCCATCTCAAGCCTAATTCTCGTCAGTCTCCAATCTTCTGAAGCATAACAAACAAGTTCTTACATGGTGAACGAATTCTTACATAGTGAATAAATTCTTACATGGTGAACAGTACAAGGGCATTCATCACAGAAACTTTCGGTTTTGATCACGCATTATGACCTATAAACAATCAGGTCAAATATGAATATTTGTTTGATTTTTGTACTTGATTTATATGTTGATCCCACATTTCTCCCTCTACTATGGTTATTATTTTTATTTTTAAGAAAATGCTGAAGTGGTAGGTAAATGCAAGATAAAGGTAGAAAACATAGTTTAGTGCTGTAAGAGGGCAAATGTAGATGATAAGATGATCAGGTGTGTGCCTATGGACTAAGTATTAATCCAGGCTAGACAAGGGCAGCAAGACATCCATGGATGCAGAAGATTTCTCTCAAAGTAGGGGGGGTGAGGTTCTGAGCCTCACCTCTATTGATCCCCAAATTCTCACCTGATGGCCCCCCTGCGACTGTGCCTGTCTTAGGTTGTTCCTACCATGAGGAATCTTACCCGTCTCTGGCTAACCAGTCATCTTCCGGGGCCATACAGGGAAGTGTAAAGTTGGTAAGTGAGAGAGAAGCCATATTGTTTGAAAAGTTTAGCTTTTTACTTCTTTGCAGATTTATGCCCTGTGGCTTCTATGCCCAGCACTTGTCTCAAGGTATCTTTACCACCTGGAGGAATTATGATACTCGGTAAATTAGATATGAGGCACTAATTCTATTTAAGGGTTGTAACTAGGAAGGAAGAAGAAAAGCGATAGATGTAGCATATGGAAGGAAACATGGGAGGATTGATTATTTCTTTGACATATCTTCTTGTAGAGTACCTTAAGTATGTATAGGTTTTAAACTACTAACTAATTTGCACACACGTATTAACATACTAGGAATACGGTGACATAAACAAAGCAAATCTATAATTACCATCCATCTCCAGTGAAGCCAAGAAAACCATTTAGGCACCCTAGGCATTTGTGAAAATTTATCTATGATATGATGGATATTGTCCAACTATACATGAACAATCAGATAAATTAAAAGCAGCCCATTTCTGGGATCTGTTCACATCCCATATGTTCTTTTAACCGTAGATAGTCTATAGTCATGAGATTTTGGAGTGCTACAACTTGCACCCCTCCCAAGTCCTGGTTGAGTTCCAACAGTACAGATCCGGTCAAATTCGTTGTCTCACTGTATGCACATGCCAGCCTAGACATCTCCCTCCTCATTCCTATGGCAAGTCCAGGAGACGGTAGGCTGGATGCAGCCACAACCGCAGAATCGTCCTGATCCCTATGGAGGCTTTTTGATGATCATCCCCCGGAACAAGTCCTCCAGAGTGCTGAAGCTGGAAGCTCCTCCTCATATCGTATCTTAGTTCATTTTCTGGGTATCCAAGCTAGGCCTTGATCTTCTGCATAGAAACAAACAGACCCTTTGCCCACACTTTGACATGCCCTCTATACCACTGTGCAGAACTCATTGGAGGACAGCACACAGTAACTGCTTTTTTTTTTTTTTAAGAGAAAGGAATATTATCAGAAAAGAGTACCTCCATAGCTGATCATCTGACACCCTTTAAGTGATCAACATTAAGGATATTTAAAGCATACGTTGATCTTTGATTTACAATAGTTTTATCCTATCAAGGAGTACTCCACCTTTTCTTTCATTCTTTCTTTCTTTCTTTTTTTTTAGTTTTTAATCTACACTTACATGAAGAATACTATGTTTACTATGCTCTCCCCTATATCAGGTCCCCCCTAAAAACCACATTACGGTTACTGTCCATCAGCTTAGCAAAATGTTGTAGAGTCACTACTTGTCCTCTCTGTGTTGTGCAGCCCACCCTACCCTTTCTCCCTCCCCCCCATGCATGCTAATCTTAAGACCCCCCTTCTTCCCCCCCTTATCCCTCCCTACCCACCCATCCTCCCTAGTCCCTTTCCCTTTGGTACTTGTTAGTCCATTTTTGGGTTCTGTAATTCCGCTGCTGTTTTGTTCTTTCAGTTTTTCCTTTGTTCCTATACTCCTCAGATGAGTGAAATCATTTGGTATTTCTCTTTCTCCACTTGGCTTATTTCCCTGAGCATAATACTCTCTAACTCCATCCATGTTGCTGCAAATGGTTGGATTTTTCCACTTCCTATGGCTGAGTAGTATTCCATTGTGCATATGTACCACATCTTCTTTATCTATTCATCTACTGATGGAAATTTAGGTTGCTTCCAATTCTTGGCTATTGTAAATAGTGCTGCGATAAACATAGGGGTGCATCTGTCTTTCTCAAACTTGATTGCTGCGTTCTTAGGGTAAATTCCTAGGAGTGGAATTCCTGGGTCAAATGGTAGGTCTGTTTTGAGCATTTTGATGATCCTCCATACTGCTTTCCACAATGGTTGAACTAATTTACATTCCCACCAGCAGTATAGGAGGGTTCCCCTTTCTCCACAGCCTCGCCAACATTTGTTGTTGTTTGTCTTTTGGATGGCAGCCATCCTTACTGGTGTGAGGTGATACCTCATTGTAGTTTTAATTTGCATTGTTTTTTGTTCTTGTTTTATTCTTCACAATTTTGTTTATTTTTTCTCTGATCTTTATTATGTCCCTCCTTCTACTGACTTAACGCCTCATTTGTTGTTTTTTTTCCAGTTTCAATAACTGTGATATTAGACTATTTATTTGGGATTGTTCTTTCTTCTTCAAGTGTGCCTGAATCGCTATATACTTTCCTCTGAAGACTGCTTTCGCTGTGTCCCACAGAAGTTGGGGCTTTGTGTTGTTGTTGTCATTTGTTTCTATAGTTTCCTTGATCTCTATTTTGATTTGTTCATTGATCCATTGAGTATTTAGTAGTATGTTGTTAAGCCTGCACGTGTTTGTGATCCTTTTTGTTTTCATTGTAGAATTTATTTCTACTTTTATACCTTTGTGGTCTGAAAAATTGGTTGGTAGAATTTCAATGTTTTGGAATTTACTGCGGCACTTTTTGTGAGCTAGTATGTGGTCTATTCTGGAGAATGTTCCATGTGCACTTGAGAAGAATGTATATCCTGTTGCTTTTGGATGTAGACTTCTATAGATGTCTGTTAGGTCCATCTGTTCTAGTGTGTTGTTCAGTGCCTCTGTGTCCTTTCTTATTTTCTGCCCGGTGGATCTATCCTTTGGGGTGAGTGGTGTGTTGAAGTCTCCTATAATGAATGCATTGCAATCTATTTCCCTCTTTAGTTCTGTTAGTATTTGTTTCACATATGCTGGTGCTCCTGTATTGGGTGCATATATATTTATAATGGTTATATCCTCTTGTTGGACTGAGCCCTTCATCATTATGTAGTGTCCTTCTTTATCTCTTGTTACTTTCTTTGTTTCGAAGTCTATTTTGTCTGATATTTGTACTGCAACCCCTGCTTTCTTCTTACTGTTGTTTGCCTGAAATATGTTTTTCCATCCCTTGACTTTTAGTCTGTGCTTGTCTTTGGGTTTAAGGTGAGTTTCTTGTAAGCAGCATATAGATGGGTCTTGCTTTTTTATCCATTCTGTTACTCTGTGTCTTTTGATTGATGCATTAAGTCCATTTACATTTAGGGTGACTATTGAGAGATATGTACTTACTGCCATTGCAGGCTTTAGATTCGTGGTTACCAAAGGTTCAAGGTTTGCTTCTTTAGTATCTTACTGCCTAACTTAGCTCGCTTATTGAGCTGTTATATACACTGTCTGTAGATTCTTTTCTTGTCTCCCTTCTTATTCCTCCTCCTCCATTCTTCATATGTTGGGTGTTTTGTTCTGTGCTCTTTTTAGGAGTGGTCCCATCTAGAGCAGTCCCTGTAGGATGCCCTGTAGAGGTGGTTTGTGGGAAGCAAATTCCCTCAGCTTTTGCTTGTCTGGGAATTATTTAATCCCGCCTTCATATTTAAATGATAGTCATGCTGGATACAGTATCCTTCGTTCAAGGCTCTTCTGTTTCATTGCATTAAATATATCATGCCATTCTCTTCTGGCCTGTAGGGTTTCTGTCGAGAAGTCTGATGTTAGCCTGATGGGTTTTCCTTTATAGGTGACCTTTTTCTCTCTAGCTGCCTTTAAAGCTCTTTCCTTGTCCTTGATCCTTGCCATTTTAATTATTATGTGTCTTGGTGTTGTTCTTCTTGGATCCTTTCTGTTGGGGGTTCTGTGTAATTCCGTGGTGTGTTCATTTATTTCCTCCCCCAGTTTGGGGAAGTTTTCAGCAATTATTTCTTCAAAGAGACTTTCTATCCCTTTTCCTCTTTCTTCTTCTTCTGGTACCCCTATAATACGAATATTATTTCTTTTGGATCAGTCGCATAGTTCTCTTAGTTTTGTTTCGTTCCTGGAGATCCTTTTATCTCTCTCTATGTCAGCTTCTATACCTTCCTGTTCTCTGGTTTCTATTCTTTCAATGGCCTCTTGCATCTTATCCATTCTGCTTATAAATCCTTCCAGGGATTGTTTCACTTCTGTGATCTCCTTCCTGATATCTGTGATCTCCCTCCGGACTTCATCCCATTGCTCTTGCATTTTTCTCTCCATCTCATCCCATTGCTCTCGCATTTTTCTCTGCATCTGTGTCAGCATGTTCATGATTTTTATTTTGAATTCTTTTTCAGGAAGACTGGTTAGGTCTGTCTCCTTCTCAGGTGTTGACTCTGTAATCTTTTTCTGCGTGTAGTTTTGCCTCTTCATGGTGATAGAGATAGTTTGCAGAGCTGGTACAAGTGGCTTCCAGAAGAGCTTCCCTTCTTGTTGGTTTGTGGTCTTCCTCTCCTGGGAGTATAGCGACCTCTACTTGCTTATGCTGGGCGCAGACAGGGCTTCTGCTACCTGCCCGTTTGCTATGGAGTTTATCTCTGCTGTTGCTGTTGGCGTTGCCTGGCTGGGGCTGCTCCTTCAAAATGGTGGAGCCCCGTTGGAAGGGGAGCGTCCGGGAGGCTATTTATATCCGTAAGGGGCCTTTGTACTCCCTGTTTCCCAGTGGGTTAGACTGCCCAGAGATCCCCAGATTCCCTGCCTCTGGTCGAAGTGTTCTGTCCTGCCCCTTTAAGACTTCCAAAAAGCACTCTCCAAACCAAAACATCAAGAGCAACAATGAAAGAGGAAAGAGAAAAAAAAAAAAGGGAAAAAACACGCGATTTTTTTTGTCCTCAGGCGCCAGTCCCAGGCACCCGCTCACTGGTCCTGCTGCCCTGCCTCCCTAGCACCGGGGTCCCTGTCCCTTCAAGGCTTCCAGAAAGCACCCGCCAAAAAAAAAAAAAAAAAGGGAAAAACTCGCGCGCAATATTGTTTGTCCTCAGGCGCCAGTCCCGTACACCCGCCCACTGGTCCTGCCGCCCTGCCTCCCTAGCAGTGGGGTCTCCGTCCCTCCAAGGCCTCCAAAAAACACTCGCCAAAAAAAAAGGGTAAAACGCATGACCCTCTCCATCCCCAGGCGCGGGTCCGAGTCACCTGCTCACCGGCCCTGCCCCCCTGCCTCCCTAGCACTGGGGTCCCTGTCTCCCTAAGGCCTCCAAGAAGCACTTGCCAAATAGAAAAGAACGGGAGAAACGCGCGATTTTCTTTGTCCTCAGCACAGGTCCCAGGCACCCGCCCACCATTCTTGCTACGCTGCCTCCCTGGTATTGGGGTCCCCGTCCCTCCAAGGCTTCCAAAAAGCAGTCGCCAATAAAAAAAAAGCAAAGAAATGGAAAAACGCACCATTTTCCTTGTCCTCAGGCGCCGGCCTCAGTCCCCCGCCCACTGGTCCGCTGCCGTTCCTCGCTTGTATTGGGAAAAACGCACGATTTTCTTTGTTCCCAGGCGCAGGTCTCAGGCACCTGCTCACCAGTCTTGCTGCCCTGTTTCGCTGGTATTGGGGTCCCTGTCCCTTTGAGGCTTCCAAAAAGCACTCGCCAAAAAGAGAAAAAAAAAAGGGGGAAAAACACGCGATTTCCTCCGTCCTCAGTCGCCGGTCTCAGGCACCCGCCCACCGGTCCCGCAGAGAAAAACGCGCGATATTCTTTGTCCTCAGGCGCCAGTCCCAGGCACCCGCCCACCGGTCCTGCTGCCCTGCCTCCCTAGCACCAGGGTCCCTGTCCCTTTAAGACTTCTGAAAAGCACTCGCCAAAAAAAAAAACTCCGGTGTCTTTTCACCCGCCGGGAGCCAGGGGGAGGGGCGCTCAGGTCCTGCCGGGACGGGGCTTGTATCTTACCCCCTTTGCAAGGCGCTGGGTTCTTGCAGGTGTGGATGTGGTCTGGATGTTGTCCTATGTCCTCTGGTCTCGCTTTTAGGAAGAGTTTTCGTTGTGATATTTTCACAGATCTATGTGTTTTTGGGGGGAGATTTCCACTACTCTACTCACGCTGCCATCCTGGCTCCGCCCTCATATGTTCTTTTAACTGTAGATAGTCTGTAGTCGTAAGATTTTGGAGCACTACAACTTGCACCCCTCCCAACTCCTGGTTGAGTTCCAACAGTACAGATCCACTCAAATTCGTTGTCTCACTGTATCCACATGCCAGCCCAGACGTCTCTCTCCTCATTCCAGTGGCAAGTTCAGGAAACGGTGGGATGGACGCAGCCACAACCGCAGCATCATCCGGATCCCTGTGGAGGCTTTTTGATGATCATCCCCCGGTGCGAGTCCTCTAGAGATTGCTGATGCTGGAAGCTCCTCCTCATATCGTATCTTAGTTCATTTTCTGGGTAGCCAAGCTAGTCCTTGATCTTCTGCATAGAAACAAACCCTTTGCCCACACTTTGACATGCCCTCTATACCACTGTGTAGAACTCATTGGAGGTCAGCACACAGGAACTCCTTTTTTTTTTTTTTGCAATTTTTATTAAGGAAAGGAATATTAGAAAAGAGTACCTCCATAGCTGATCATCTGACACCCTTTAAGTGATCAAAATTAAGGATATTTAAAGTATGCATTGATCTTTGATTTACCAATAGTTTTATCCTATCAAGGAGTAATACTCCTTTCCTTTATTTCTTTGTTTTCCTTTTTTTTAATCTTTAATCTACACTTACATGAAGAATACTATGTTTACTATGCTCTCCCCTACAGCAAGTCCCCCCTAAAAACCACATTACAGTCACTGTCCATCAGCATAGCAAAATGTTGTAGAATCACTACTTGTCCTCTCTGTGTTTTACAGCCCTCCCTCCCCTTTCTCCCTCACACCCTATGGATGCTAATCTTAATACCCCCTTTCTTCTTCCACCTCCTTATCCCTCCCTGCCCACCTATCCTCCCCAGTTCCTTTCCCTTTGGTACCTGATAGTCTATCTTTGGATTCTGTAATTCCACTGCTCTTTTGTTCCTTCAGTTTTTCCTTTGTTGTTATACTCCTCAGATGAGTAAAATCATTTGGTATTTCTCTTTCTCCATTTGGCTTATTTCACTGAGCATAATACTCTCCAGCTCCATCCATGTTGCTGCAAATGGTAGGATTTGCCCTCTTCTTATGACTGAGTAGTATTCCATTGTGTATATGTACCACATCTTCTTTATCCATTCATCTACCGATGGACATTTACGTTGCTTCCAATTTTTGGCTATTGTAAATAGTGCTGCGCTATATATAGGGGTGCATCTGTCTTTCTCAAACTTGATTGCAGTGTTCTTAGGGTAAATTCCTAGGAGTGGAATTCCTGGGTCAAATGGTAGGTCTGTTTTGAGCATTTTGATGATCCTCCATACTGCCTTCCACAATGGTTGAACTAATTTATATTCCCACCAGCAGTATAGGAGGGTTCCCCTTTCTCCACAGCCTTGCCAACATTTGTTGTTGTTTGTCTTTTGGATGGCAGCCATCCTTACTGGTGTGAGGTGATACCTCATTGTAGTTTTAATATGCATTTCTCTGATAATTAGCAATGTGGAGCATCTTTTCATGTGTCTGTTGGCCATCTGTATTTCTTTTTTAGAGAACTGTCTGTTCAGTTCCTCTGCCCATTTTTTAATTGGGTTATTTGTTTTTTGTTTGTTGAGGCATGTGAGCTCTTTATATATTCTGGACGTCAAGCCTTTATCGGATTTGTCATTTTCAAATATATTCTCCCATACTGTAGGATTACTTTTTGTTCTATTGATGGTGTCTTTTGCTGTACAGAAGCTTTTCAGCTTAATGTAGTCCCAGTTGCTCATTTTTGCTGTTGTTTTCCTTGCCCGGGGATATATGTTCAAGAAGAGGTCACTCATGTTTATGTTTAAAAGGTTTTTGCCTATTTTTTTTTTCAAGAGTTTAATGGTTTCATGACTTACATTCAGGTCTTTGATCCATTTTGAGTTTACCTTTGTATATGGGGTTAGACAATGGTCCAGTTTCATTCTCCTACATGTAGCTGTCCAGTTTTGCCAGCACCATCTGTTGAAGAGACTGTCATTTTGCCATTGTATGTCCATGGCTCCTTTATCAAATATTAATTGACCATATATGTTTGGGTTAATGTCTGGAGTCTCTAATCTGTTCCACTGGTCTGTGGCTCTGTTCTTGTGCCAGTACCAAATTGTTTTGATTACTATGGCTTTGTAGTAGAGCTTGAAGTTGGGGAGTGAGATCTCCCCTACTTTTTTCTTTTTTGTCAGGATTGCTTTGGCTATTCGGGGTCTTTGGTGTTTCCATATGAATTTTTGAATTATTTGTTCCAATTCATTGAAGAATGTTGCTGGTAATTTGAGAGGGATTGCATCAAATCTGTATATTGCTTTGGGCAGGATGGCCATTTTGACGATATTAATTCTTCCTAGCCATGAGCATGGGATGAGTTTCCATTTGTTAGTGTCCCCTTTACTTTCTCTTAAGAGTGACTTGTAGTTTTCAGGGTATAGGTCTTTCACTTCTTTGGTTATGTTTATTCCTAGGTATTTTATTCTTTTTGATGCAATTGTGAATGGAATTGTTTTCCTGATTTCTCTTTCTATTGGTTCATTGTTAGTGTATAGGAAAGCTACCTATTTCTGTGTGTTCATTTTGTATCCTGTGACTTTGCTGTATTCTGATATCAGTTCTAGTAGTTTTGGAGTGGAGTCTTTAGGGTTTTTTATGTACATTATCATATAGTCTGCAAATAGTGACAGTTTGACTTCTTCTTTACCAATCTGGATTCCTTGTATTTCTTTGTTTTGTCTGATTGCCATGGCTAGGGCCTCCAGTACTATGTTAAATAACAGTGTTGAGAGTGGGCATCCCTGTCTTGTTCCCGATCTTAGAGGAAATGCTTTCAGCTTCTCGCTGTTCAGTATAATGCTGGCTGTGGGTTTATCATATATGGCCTTTATTATGTTGAGGTACTTGCCCTCTATTCCCATTTTGCTGAGAGTTTTTATCATGAATGGATGTTGAATTTTGTCAAATGCTTTTTCAGCATCTATGGAGATGATCATGTGGTTTTTGTCTTTCTTTTTGTTGAGGTTGTAGATGATGTTGATGGATTTTCGAATGTAGTACCATCCTTGCATCCCTGGGATGAATCCCACTTGGTCATGGTGTATGATCCTTTTGATATAGTGTTGATTTCTGTTTGCTAATATTTTGTTGAGTATTTTTGCATCTATATTCATCAGGGATACTGGTCTGTAATTTTCTTTTTTGGTGGGGTCTTTGTCTGGTTTTGGTTTTAGGGTGATGTTGGCTTCATAGAATGAGTTTGGGAGTATTCCCTCCTTTTTTTATTTTTTGGAACACTTTAAGGAGAATGGGTATTGTGTCTGATAAAATTCTGAGGTAAATCCGTCCAGCCCCGGGGTTTTGTTCTTGGGTAGTTTTTTGATTACTGTTTCAATTTCTTTGCTCGTAATTGGTTTGTTTAACTTTTGTGTTTCTTCCTTGGTCAATCTTGGGAGGTTGTATTTTTCTAGGAAGTTGTCCATTTCTTCTAGGTTTTCCAGCTTGTTGGCATATAGGTTTTCATAGTAGTCTTTAATAATTCTTTGTATTTCTGTGGAGTCTGTCGTGATTTTTCCATTCTCATTTCTGATTATGTTGATTTGTGTTGACTCTCTTTTTCTCTTAATAAGTTGGGCTAGAGGCTTATCTATTTTGTTTATTTTCTCAAAGAACCAGCTCTTGGTTTCGTTGATTTTTGCTATTGTTTTATTCTTCTCAATTTTGTTTATTTCTTCTCTGATCTTTATTATTTCCCTCCTTCTGCTGACTTTAGGCCTCATTTGTTGTTCTTTTTCCAGTTTCAATAACTGTGATGTTAGACTATTTATTTGGGATTGTTCTTCCTTCTTCAAGTGTGCCTGAATTGATATATACTTTCCTCTGAAGACTGCTTTCGCTGCGTCCCACAGAAGTTGGGGCTTTATGTTGTTGTTGTCATTTGTTTCTATATATTCCTTGATCTCTATTTTGATTTGTTCATTGATCCATTGATTATTTAGTAGCATGTTGTTATGCCTCCACATGTTTGTGAGCCTTTTTGTTTTCTTTGTAGAATTTATTTCTACTTTTATACCTTTGTGGTCTGAAAAATTGGTTGGTAGAATTTCAATATTTTGGAATTTACTGCGGCACTTTTTGTGAGCTAGTATGTGGTCTATTCTGGAGAATGTTCCATGTGCACTTGAGAAGAATGTATATCCTGTTGCTTTTGGATGTAGAGTTCTATAGATGTCTATTAGGTCCATGTGTTCTAGTGTGTTGTTCAGTGCGTCTGTGTCCTTACTTATTTTCTGCCCGGTGGATCTATCCTTTGGGGTGAGTGGTGTGTTGAAGTCTCCTAGAATGAATACATTGCAGTCTATTTCCCTCTTTATTTCTGTTAGTATTTGTTTCACATATGCTGGTGCTCCTGTATTGGGTGTATATGTATTTAGAATGGTTATATCCTTTTGTTGGACTGAGCCATTTATCATTATGTAGTGTCCTTCTTTATCTCTTGTTACTTTCTTTGTTTTGAAGTCTATTTTGTCTGATATTAATACTGCAACCCCTTCTTTCTTCTCACTGTTGTTTGACTGAAATATGTTTTTCCATCCCTTGACTTTTAATTTGTGCTTGTCTTTGGGTTTAAGGTGAGTTTCTTGTAAGCAGCATATAGATGGGTCTTACTTTTTTTATCCATTCTGTTACTCTGTGTCTTTTGATTGGTGCATTAAGTCCATTTACATTTAGGGTGACTATTGAGAGATATGTACTTATTGCCATTGTAGGCTTTAGATTCGTGGTTACCAAAGTTTCAAGGTTTGCTTCTTTAGTATCTTACTTCCTAACTTAGCTCGCTTATTGAGCTGTTATATACACTGTCTGGAGAGTCTTTTCTTCTCTCCCTTCTTATTCCTCCTCCTCCATTCTTCATATGTTGTGTGTTTTGTTCTGTGCTCTTTTTAGGGGTGCTCCCATCTAGAGCAGTCCCTGTAGGATGCCCTGTAGAGGTGGTTTGTGGGAAGCAAATTCCCTCAGCTTTTGCTTGTCTGGGAATTGTTTAATCCCGCCATCATATTTAAATGATAGTCGTGCTGTATACAGTACCCTTGGTTCAAGGCTCTTCTGTTTCATTGCATTAAATATATCATGCCATTCTCTTCTGGCCTGTAGGGTTTCTGTCGAGAAGTCTGATGTTAGCCTGATGGGTTTTCCTTTATAGGTGACCTTTTTCTCTCTAGCTGCCTTTAAAGCTCTTTCCTTGTCCTTGATCCTTGCCATTTTAATTATTATGTGTCTTGGTGTTGTTCTTCTTGGATCCTTTCTGTTGGGGGTTCTGTGTAATTCCGTGGTGTGTTCATTTATTTCCTCCCCCAGTTTGGGGAAGTTTTCAGCAATTATTTCTTCAAAGAGACTTTCTATCCCTTTTCCTCTTTCTTCTTCTTCTGGTACCCCTATAATATGAATATTATTTCTTTTGGGTCAGTCACATAGTTCTCTTAGTTTTGTTTCGTTCCTGGAGATCCTTTTATCTCTCTCTATGTCAGCTTCTATACCTTCATGTTCTCTGGTTTCTATTCCCTCAATGGCCTCTTGCATCTTATCCATTCTGCTTATAAATCCTTCAAGGGATTGTTTCACTTCTGTGATCTCCTTCCTGACATCTGTGATCTCCCTGCGGACTTCATCCCACTGCTCTTGCATTTTTCTCTCCATCTCATCCCATTGCTCTCGCATTTTTCTCTGCATCTGTGTCAGCATGTTCATGATTTTTATTTTGAATTCTTTTTCAGGAAGACTGGTTAGGTTTGTCTCCTTCTCAGGTGTTGTCTCTGTAATCTTTTTCTGCGTGTATTTTTGCCTCTTCATGGTGATAGAGATAATTTGCAGAGATGTTACTAGTGACAGCTGGGAGAGCTTTCCTTCTTGCTCGTTTGTGGCCTTCCTCTCCCCCTTCACGAGGCACTGGGTTCTCGCAGGTGTGGATGTGGTCTGGATGTTGTACTGTGTCCTCTGGTCTCTATTTTAGGAAGAGTTGTGTTTGTTATATTTTCATAGATATATGTGGTTTTGGGAGGAGATTTCCACTGCTCTACTCACGCCGACATCCTGGCTCCGCCCCTTTCTTTCTTTTCTTTTGTCTCAGGCGCTGGTTGCAGGGACCTGCCCGCAGGTTTTGCTTTTCCATTTCTCTAATATCCAGCACCCTGTGCACCTTGTGTCTGTGCTCCGGGTGCGGATTTCTAGAGCTGTTTGTTTAGCAGTCCTGGGCTTTCACTCCCTCCCCGTTCTGACTCCTTTCTTCCCACCGGGTTCTGGGGTCAAGGAGCATTTGGGTCCCGCCTGTCTGTGGTTTGTACCTTACCCCCTTCATGGATGTTGAGTTCTCACAGATGTAGGTGTATCCTGCCTGTTGTACTACATCCACAGGTTTCTCTTTTTTTGGAGTAGTTGTATTTATTGTGTTTTCATAAATATATATGTTTTGAGGAGTAGATTTCCACTGAACTACTCATGTTGCCATCTTCCCGTGATCCTATCCTCATATTTTTAATATGCATATTTTAACTTGTATGTTCTTTAAATTTGTAGCTTATTATTATCTACATCTTATACTCTCTTGAATAAGATATGAACCTTAGAATGAAATTCCTTTTAAATTCCTTTTGCATATTCCATAATGCATAGTTTCTCACTGTCTTCACAACTTTTGCAAGGCACGTGGTATCTATTATTTCAATTTTATGGGTGAAAGTAGTGAGATTTCACAGAGATTCTCCTATGCCACAAAGCAGGTGGATGAGTCTAGGCTTTAAAAGTAATTGTCTGTTCCCAAGACTCAGGGCTTTTCTACTGTACCACACTTCTTTCCTTGAAATAGAAAAACCTTTCAGAGCCCACAGAATAACACTTTGACAACCATAAGGGCTAGTAGGCATGGGACCTTTCTGAAACAACTGTTATCAGTAGTCATTTCTTCCTTGGGACAGTGACCCCTTTTTAGAAAAAATGTTCTTCAGTTAGCAAGGAGACGGGTTTAGCTTCATTATTCAAGGATGAACACCTGAAAAATGTATTAATTTTCCTACAAATAAGCCCTTTCTGGAAGGAAGTGGGAGACTGGATTTCTCTGATGAAGTAGAATTCTAGAGAAATTTGAAGATGGTCATTAGGAGGAATTGGAGTTGGCTTATTAGGAAAAAGTTCTCAATGTCACTTTGCTTCTCTTTTAAATTTAGCAGCAGCAGGAGAGTTTGACCTTGTCAGTAGGACCTTTGCAGACCATCTTCCCATTAAATCCCATAAGTGTTGCATGTGAATTATGAAAGGAGTGGCATAAAACTGGATGTTTGTGTGTATTTGTATAGGATGAGATACTTGTATATCTGTGTTTTGTCATTCATATCATTCATTCCAGTAATCTCGTTCCCATTTCAGCCTAGGTGGTCTTTTTATTCCCTTTGTGTGAATCATATGTGTACCATTTCTTTTTCCATTACTTCAGCATATACTTACTGAGCACCTCGTCTGCATTGTGTTAGTCTCCCTAGTTTGAAGTCAAATAATTCATATTCCTACCCTCATGGTAAATTGGGAGTTGAAAGATTGGTTAATCAGCTCTGAAGTGATATATAACAACTCTAGTAGTAGTATCTACAGGATACTTAATGGAGAGTAGAGGAGACATCTGAATCAGATGAGAACAAGAGAGGGTTTCCTGAGGAAGTAAATCTAGAGATGAATTTTGCAGGGTCAGTAAAGTAACTCATGAAGTTACTTATTAAAAGGGTGTTGGGTGAGTGAATAAGAATTAGGTGACACTGGGAGAAGGACATTTACAGCAGTGGTGGAAAGGTAGAAAGACATGAAAATTACGTGGTGCATTCAGGGACTCCTGCAGTTGAGAAGGCAGTTGAGTAAATGGTCGCTTGTAGGGGAGTAGGAGAAGGGGAGTTAGGTATAATTCTGTCTTTACCTTTCTGGATGATATCTCAGTTTATCCTGCTTTTCCATCCCACTGCAGTTTACCCTTCCCTGGAATCTGATGATGATGACCCTGCTTTGAAATCTCGACCCAAGAAAAAGAAGAATTCAGATGATGCTCCATGGAGTCCTAAAGGTTGTCCAGTATTCTTTCCTAAACTCTGTGGAAGTGATGAAGTGGAAAAACAGACTGGGGGTGCTTGGGATATTTAATAGAGGAAGACATGATTTAGTCACTATTTCTTTATTCATCAAACATTTGTTTAGTGCCTGTTGTGTTCTAGGCACCATGTTAGGTACTAGAGTGAAAATAATCAGTAAGACACAGAGTTCATACACTTAGTTCAGCAAAGCCAGAGGTAATGGTGCACGTTGCTTCTAACGTTCTATGGCTTGAGTTCACAAGAGGAAGATACTGAACAGATTTCAGCAAGTAACCTAAAGGCTTCTGAGAACATTCTGCTCCCATCATCTCAGCTCTTTGGTAATATTATTATCAGAGTAGGAAAATGATCGTAACTGTTGAAGTCTACAAGGCTCAAGATTCCTTAGACTGTCACCTGTACTGGCTGAGAGGCTATCTCTAAGGAAGAAAGAATGATCATGAGTTAAACATGGAATTCAGAGGATATAAAATCATTTTATTTATCTCATTGGCTGGGTGGTTTTCACATTGGAGGTTGTGTCAGTTAGCTTTTGCTGCTTACCAGACTATATAAAAACAGTGGCTTATAACAACATTTGATCATTTTTCATGATTCCGGAGGCTGACTGAGCTGTTCTTGTCTGGACTAGCTTGGCTGAGGCTGGGTGGTCAAAAAGGATCTCCCTCAGGTGTCTGGGATTTAATCTGGGGGGACTGGGCCTCTTAACATGTGATCTCTCTTGGACCACAAGAATGCCAGCCCAAGCTTTTTCACAAGGTAGCAGAAGGGTATCCAATAGAAAGGACAAGCTGCAGTGTGCAAGCACTTTTGAAGCCTTTGCTTGTATCATGTTTTATTGTTCCATTGGCCACAGCAAGTTATGTGGCCAAGCCTTGATTGCTGGGGTAGAAAAATAGATTCCATTTCTTGAGGGGAGAGCTGCAAAATCCTTCTGTTCATACAAGGAGATGTGAGCAAATTGAGCGCCATTACTGCAGCAGTCTGCCACAGAGGATATTAGGATCTGAGTACCTGTGGTTCCCCAGGAAATAGAAGGCCTGCCTTATTTGGCCTCTCTGGTATTTGCTTGGAATTGGAGGAATAGGGTGGCAGGGCTCTCTTTGAAAGTGTTCTTTTAGTGAGTCAATCAGGAAAAGATTGTTTTTAAATTCTTCAGGCCTATCTAAAAATTTTTCTTTTTCCTGTAGTTTCTGACTGATAACCTAATAGAAAATTTGGAAGATACAGAAAATAGAGGAAAGTATAAAGAAGAAGCCACCCATGATTCTGCTACCCAAAAGCAATCACTCTTAATGTTTTGACATGTTTCCATCTAGTCTTTTTTTCCTATGCATTTTTCTTTTTATGGTCAAAATCACACTGTGTATGCAATGATAGATCCTATTTTAATTTTTTTTTTGCCTTTTAATCTAAATAATGTCTATATCTGGTAGCAAATCCTATAGTACCAAGGAGTTTAGGATGAAATGCAATGGTCTACTGCATCTACTTTCCCCACCTCCGAACCCATGCCTAAGAGGCAACCTCATAGTTTTCATTTCTCTGGTAGTTAACTCTAAAACTCAAGATAATATGGCTTATACCACCATTTACTGATTTAGTAACTTCTGTTTATCCTTCCATTAGCTTCTGTCAGTCTCCCTTGAATACCCACTTTGTAAGATATGGGCATTAGTATTGCTGTCTGTTCTTCCTTCCTCCAACTTTCTGAGCCATACTTTTTCATTTACATTGTCCAGCTTGTTAACATTTACATCGTCTTGTGATTTACACTCTACATTGACTAAAGCTTGACTATAAAAATTGGAAACCAATAAGTATATCTGACCTTTTGAATTAAACAGTGTTATAAGCATGTCCCTGTACCATCGTTCATAACTAATATATATATGTACTTTTGTTTTATTTTGGTATCATTAATGTACAATTACATGAGCAACATTATGGTTACTAGATTGCCGCCATTATCAAGTCCCCACCACATACCCCATTACAATCACTGCCCATCAGAGTAGTAAGATGCTATAGAATCACTATTTGTCTTCTCTGTGCTATTCTGCATTCCCTGTGCCACCCCCCACATTATGTGTGCTAATCATAATGCCCCTTTTTTCCCCTTATCCCTCCCTTCCCACACATCCTGCCCAGTCCCTTTCCCTTTGGTAACTGTTAGTCCATTCTTGTGTTCTGTGAGTCTGCTGCTGTTTTGTTCCTTCAGTTTTTGTTTTGTTCTTATACTCCACAGATGAGTGAAATCATTTGATACTTGTCTTTCTCCACCTGGCTTATTTCACTGAGCATAATACCCTCTAGCTCCATCCATGTTGTTGCAAATGGTACAATTTGTTTTCTTCTTATGGCTGAATAATATTCCATTGTGTATATGTACCACACCTTCCTTATCCATTCATCTACTGATGACACTTAGGTTGCTTCCATTTCTTGGCTATTGTAAATAGTGCTGTGATAAACATAGGGGTGCATATGTCTTTTTCAAACTGGGCTCCTGCATTCTTAGGGTAAATTCCTAGGAGTAGAATTCCTGGGTCAAATGGTAAATCTATTTTGAGCATTTTGAGGAACCTCCATACTGCTTTCCACAATGGTTGAACTAATTTACATTCCCACCAGCAGTGTAGGAGGGTTCCCCTTTCTCCACATCCTCGCCAACATTTGTTGTTGTTTGTCTTTTGGATGGTGGCCATCCTAACTGGTGTGAGGTGGTATCTCATTGTGGTTTTAATTTGCATTTCTCTGATGATGAGCGATGTGGAGCATCTTTTCATGTGTCTGTTGCCGTCTGCATTTCTTCTTTGGAAGTTTCTCTTCAGATCCTCTAACCGTTTTTTACTGGATTATTTGTTTTCTGTTTGTTGAGGTGTGTGTGGTCTTTATATATTTTGGATGTCAACCCCATATCGGATATGTCATTTATGAATATATTCTCCCATACTGTAGAATGCTTTTTGTTCCACTGATGGTGTACTTTGCTGTACTTGTTAGTTTGATATTGTCCCACTTGTTCATTTCTGCTTTTGTTTCCCTTCCCCGGGGAGATATGTTCATGAAGAAGTTGCTCGTATTTATGTCCAAGAGAGTTTTGCCTATGTATTCTTCTAAGAGTTTTATGGTTCCATGACTTACGTTCAGGTCTTTGAGCCATTAGGAATTTACTTTTCTGTATGGAATTAGGCAGTAATCCAGTTTCATTCTCTTACATGTAGCTGTCCAATTTGTCAACACCAGCTGTTGAAGAGGCTGTCATTTCCCCATTGTATAGCCATGTCTCCTTTGCCGTATATTAATTCACAATATATGCTTGGGTTTATATCTGGGCTCTCTATTCTACTCCATTGATCTGTGGGCCTGTTCTTGTGCCATTACCAAAGTGTCTTGATTACTGTGACTTTTTAGTAGAGCTTAAAGTTGGTAAGCGAAATCCCCCCTGCTTTATTCTTCTCAGGATTGCATTGGCTATTTGGGGTCTTTGACGGTTCCATATGAATTTTTGAACTATTTGTTCCAGTTCATTGAAGAATGCTGTTAGCAATTTGATAGGGATTGCATCGAATCTGTATATTGCTTTGGGCAGGATGGCCATTTTGATTATATGAATTCTTCCTAGCCAGGAGCATGGGATGAGTTTCCATTTGTTATTGACCTCTTTAATTTCTCTTAAGAGTGTCTTGTAGTTTTCAGGGTATAGGTCTTTCACTTCCTTGGTTAGGTTTATTCCTAGGTATTTTTTTTTTTTGATGCTATTGTGAATGGAATTGTTTTCCTGATTTCTCTTTCTATTAGTTCATTGTTAGTGTATAGGAAAGCTATAGATTTCTGTGTGTTAATTTTGTATCCTGTAACTTTGCTGAATTCTGACATTAGTTCTAGTAGTTTTTGAGTGGAGTCTTTAGGGTTTTTTATGTACAATATCATGTCATCTGCAAAGAGTGACAGTTTGACTTCTTCCCTACCAATCTGGATGCCTTTTATTTCTTTATCTTTTCTGATTGTCGTGGCTAGGACCTCCAGTACTGTGTTGAATAAAAGCAGGGAGAGTGGTCTTCCTTGTCCTGTTCCCAATCTTAGGTGAAAAGCTTTCAATTTATCACTGTTAAGTATGATGTTGGCTGTGGGTTTATCATATATGGCCTTTATTATGTTGAGGTACTTGCCTTCTATCCCCATTTTGTTGAAGAGTTTTTATCATGAATGGATGTTGAATTTTGTTGAATGCTTTTTCAGCATCTGTGGAGATGATCATGTGGTTTTTGTCCTCTTTTTGTTGATGTGGTGGATGATGTTGATGGATTTTTTAATGTTGTACCATCCTTGCATCCCTGAGTTGAATCCCACTTGGTCATGGTGTGTGATCCTCTTGCTGTGTTTTTGAGTTTGGTTTGCTAATATTTTGTTGACCATTTTTGCATCTATGTTCATCAGGGATATTGGTCTGTAGTTTTCTATTTTTGTGTTGTCTTTGCCTGGTTTTGGTATTAGAGTGATGCTGGCTTCATAGAATGAGTTTGGAAGTATTCCCTCCTCTTCTATTTTTTAGAAGACTTTTAAGGAGAGTGGGTATTATGTCTTCTCTAAATGTCTGGTGAAATTCAGTAGTGAATCCATCTGGTACGGGAGTTTTGTTCTTGGGTAGTTTTCTTTACTGATTGAATTTTGTTGCTGGTAATTTACCTGTTTATTTTCTCTTTCTTAGTCAGTCTTGGAAGGTTGTATTTTTGCTAGAAAGATGTCCATTTCTTCTAGGTTATCTAGATTGTTAGCATATCTTTTTTCATTGTATTCTCTAATAATTCTTTGTACTTCTGTGGTGTTTGTTGTGATATTTCCTTTCTCATTTCTGATTCTTTAGATTCTCTTTTTCTCTTAATAAATCTGGCTAGGGGTTTATCTCTTGTTTATTTTCTCACAGAACCATCTCTTGGTTTCATTTATTTTTTTCTATTTTTTCATTCTTCACAATTTTGTTTATTTCTTCTATGATCTTTATTATGTCCCTTCTTCTGCTGACTTTGGGCCTCTTCTGTTGTTCTTTTTCCAATTTCAATAACTGTGACTTCAGACTATTCATTTGGGATTGTTCTTCCTTCTTTAAATAGGCTTGGATTGCTATACACTTCCCTCTTAGAACTGCCTAAGCTGAGTCCCACATAACTTGGGGCATTGTGCTGTTGTTTTCCTTTGTCTCTATATATTTCTTGATCTCTGTTTTAGTCATTGATCCATTGATTATTGAGGAGCATGTTATTAAGCCTACATGTTTTTGTGTGCCTTTTTTATTCTTTGTATAATTTATTTCTAATTTTATACCTTTGTAATCTTAGAAATTGGATGATACAATTTCAATCTTTTTTAATTTACTGAGGCTCTTTTTGTGGCCTAGTATGTGGTCTATTATGAAAAATGTTCCATGTGCACTTGAAGAATGTGCATCCTGATGCTTTTGGGAGTAGAGTTCTGTAGATATCTGTTAGGTCCATCTGTTCTAATGTGTTGTTTAGTGCCTCTGTGTGCTTACTTATTTTATGTCTGATTGATCTATTGATATGACTAGTGTTTTAATGTCCCCTAAAATGAATACATTGCATTCTGCTTCCTCCTCTAATTCTGTTAGTATTTCTTTCACATATGTAGGTGCCCCTGTGTTGGTTGCATAGATATTTATAATGGTTATATCCTCTTGTTAGAGTGAACCCTTTATCATTATGTAATGTCCTTTTTTGTCTCTTGTGACTTTCTTTTTTTGAAGTCTATTTTGTCTGATACAAGTACTGCAGCACCTGCTTTTTTGTCCCTATTGTTTGCATGAAATGTCTTTTTTACATCCCTTCTCTTTTTGTCTGTCCATATGTTTGGGTTTGAAGTGAGTCTCTTCTAGGCAGCATATAGATGGGTCTTGCTTTTTGATCCATTCTGTTAATCTGTGTCTTTTCATTGGTACATTCAATCCATTTACATTTAATGTGATTATCGATAGATGTGTACTTATTGCCATTGTAAGCTTTAGATTCATGGGTACCAAAGTTTCAAGGGTAGCTTCTTTATTATCTAACCATCTAACTTAACTCACTTTTTATACTGTTGTAAACACAGTCTGATGATTCTTTATCTCCCTTATTTTTCTTCCTCCTCCATTCTTTATACATTAGGTGTTTTATTCTGTACTCTTTTTAGTTTCCCTTGACTGATTTTTTTGGATAGCTGATTTTATTTTGCATTTAGTTAGTATTTGGTTGGTCTACTTTCTTTGCTGTGGTTTTATTTTCTCTGGTGACATCTGTTTAGCTTTAGGAGCACTTCCATTTAGAGCAGTCCGTTTAAGATACACTGTAGAGTTGGTTTGTAGGAGGTAACTTCCCTCCACTTTTGCTTATCTGGGAATTGTTTTATCCCTCCTTCAAATTTAAATGAAAATCTTCCTGGATACAGTATTCTTGGTTCGAGAGCCTTCTGATTTATTGCATCGAATATATCATGCCTTTCCCTTCTGGCCTTTAAGGTTTCTGCTGAGAAGTCTGATCATAGCCTTATGGGTTTTCCTTAGTAGATGATCTTTTTTCTGTCTCTGGCTGCTTTTAATAGTCTGTGCTTGTCTTTGATCTTTGCCATTTTAATTATTATATGTCTTGATGTTGTCCTTCTTGTTTCCCTTTTATTGAGATATCTATGGGCTTTCATGGTCTGGGAGAGTATTTCTTTCCCCAGCTTGGGGAAGTTTTCAATGATTATTTCTTCAAAGACACTGTCCATCCCTATTTCTGTCTCTTCTTCTGGTACCCCTATAGTGCGAATATTGTTCTGTTTGGATTGGTCACAGAGTTCTCTTAATATTCTTTCATTCCTAGAGATCCCTTTATCTCTCTCTGCCTCAGCTTCTCTGTATTTCTGTTGTCTGATTTCTATTCCATTAACAGTCTCTTGCACCTCATCCAGTTTGCTTTTACATCTTTGCATTGCTTGTTTCATTTCTGTTATCTCTGACCATAATTCATCTCTTAGCTCTTGCATATTTCTCTGTAGCTCCATCAGCATGCTTATGACTTTTATTTTGAATTCTTTTTCAGGAAGATTGGTGATTTTGGTCTCACCAGGCCCTCTCTGGTATTTGAGGGATTTTGGACTGAACAAGGTTCTTCTGAATTTTCATTGTGATGGGAGTGGTCACTGGCAAGTGGTGCATGTGTCAACTGGCAGTACAAAGTCCCTTCCTGCTTGCTGGTCACCTTGCCTTTCTTCACTGCCTATGCTGGTCAATCACACAAAGGAAGCAGCCTCTGGGTTTATCCCCTGAGGTGCTGTAGAGGGGGCAGCCCTCTGGATGGCCTAGGGCACTAGCAGGGTTTGCAAGTGAGTAACGTGTGTTCTGCCATGAGAACGGAGACCCCTCGTGCTTCCCGGACTCTGCACCGGTCTCCGCTGTCAGTGCTGGTCAACCACGCACACTTTTCAGCCTCTGAGTTAATCCCGTGAGCTGCCATGAGTAGAGCATCCCTCGGGTTGTCATAGGGAAGTTGCAGTGGTTGCATGCCCATAGTGCATGTTCACCACAAGAGCAGAGCCTATTTGTCCTTCCTGGACTCTGTGCCTGTCTCTGCTGTCTGTGCTGGTCACCTGTGCATAGGGGGCAGCCTCTGGGTCTGTGCCAGTTAACCACATGCAGGGCGAAGCCTCTGTGTGGTTGCTGTGGGCTGCTCCCTGGCTGTTCTGCAGCAATGGCGGATTGTCCGGTTTGCTTGCAGTGCTGGTGGGGGGACATGAACAGCAGGCTGTTTAGCATCTTGAGGGGCTTCAGAGCTTCATTGCTATCCAGGGGGTTAGGGCACCTGAAGTTCCTTAAAGTTCCCAGCCTGCTGGGCTGAGTATGCCAGGATGATTTTGTCCACTTCTTAAACTCTTGTTCCTTTAAGACTTTTAAAGCACCTGCTTTTCTTTTGTCCCAGGGTATCCGGCTTTGGGAAAGTGTTCGTTGTCTTAGTCTCAGATTTTACTTTTTTTTTCATTCCTCTAATATCCCGTACACCATCCAATGTGTGTCTGTGCTCCCGGTGCAGATTACTAGGGCTGGTTATTTAGCATTCCTGTGCATCCACTCCCTCCACACACTGATTCTTTTCCTCCTGCCAGTGAGCTGCGGTTGGGGGAATGCTCAGGTCCCACTGACTCACAGCTTTGTATCTTACTCTTTTCATGAGATGTTGAGTTCTTGCAGATATAGATGTAGCCTGGCTGTTGTACTGTATTTCTGATCACTCTTTTAGGAATATTTGTATTTGTTGTATTTTCAAAATATGTATGGTTTTGGGAGGAGATTTCTGCCACTGTACTCACACTCACTGCCATCTTGAGAATCCCCCATAAATAATATTTTAATGGCTACAAATATCCTATTTCATGGATATACCTAATTTATCTAACTTCTTTAATGTGGGTCATTTAGTGTATTGCTAAGTTTTCACAATGAGTTATAACATTTGGAATGAACGTGTATATATGTACGTGTTTCTATCTCTGATTATTTACTTAGGGTGGATCCCCATGAAACTCCTGAAGAGCCAAAGTACATGAGTGTATACAGTGAAATATCTCCCTCGCGTTCTGTTCCACAGTCTTCTAATTCCCCACTTGGAGTTAGCCACTATTATCAGTTTTATGTTTATCCTTTCAGAGGTTGTTTATGCATATACAAGTAAATACATGTATGTACTTTCCCTATGTTTTTTGACTCAATTGGAAGCATACTTTTTTAGACTCTTTGGTGCTTTACTTTTCTTACTTAACAATTACATCTTTATAGATTGTTTGCACTCCCCAAGCAATGCACGAGAATGCCTATTTCCCTACACCCTTCTAATACAATTTATTAATATGAACATTTTAAAAGCTCTTGCTATATATTGCCAAATGGCTTTCCAGAAGAGTTATACTAGTTAACACTCCCATGAGCCACATGCGAGGACTTGTTTATAAATCCTCATAGGCATTGAGCATATCAGTTAGGAATAGTTTTTGCCCATGAGTAACAGGAACCTTTCAAGTATCCTTATTAGTGAGTGCTTTTCCTCTCAGGGTCACAATATGGCTGCTTTACCTCCAGCAGAGGGATCTGAGTTGCAATCAGGAAGAAGAAGAGCAAAAGGGAAAATGAACAGGTCTACTGAACACGTCTTCCCAAGGAGTTTTCGGTTTCACTTTTTTTTATATCTCTTTGGTTGAAATTGGGTCACATGGCCAAGATTACCTTCCAGAGAGGCCAGGACATACAGTTTTTAGCTAGGTACATTGTTGTCCCACAAAGTCATGTTTTTTTTAGTAAGCAAGCAAGGTAGAAGGACACAGGGTTGCAAATAAGCAGTCTCCACCATGATATTTTTTCATCTTTGGTGATTCACACACAAGAAAACAGTAGTATTTCATTGATTTGATTTGCATTTATTTGATTAAACATTCCCTGTATATTAGTATTAGCCATTAGCATTTCTTCTTTTGTAAATTTTATTTCTGACCTTTGTGTAGTTATCCATGGCTTTTCAAATTACCCTTTTTATATAGTAAGGTAATAGTCATCCTTTATTTGTGTGTGTGAGTGTGTGTATAATTTGTTTATTGTACTTTTTCCTTATTCTACACAAAACATCTGAGTATTTCTGTATCAAAAGTTGATCTTACTCATTGTTTTTCTATTAGCAGATAATTAGCACCCTTGTATTTTTATGTAAATGTATGCATGTATATTTCTCTAGAGAGAATGCTAGTAATTTTTATCACACTTTCAAAGTAGATTCTTAACCCAAAAAAGATTGAGGCATTCTACTAAAGATATTCCCATTAAAATCAGGAATAAGACAATTATGCACATCATCACTGTTATTATTTAGTATTCCAGAAGTTCTAGACACCATAATTAGGAGTGAAGCAGTAATAAGAACTGTAACTATTTGGAATAAAGAGACCAAATTAAACTTATATGAGGAATCCTGTTCATTTTTGTCCATCATTATATCTGTAGCATCTTCCATAGTGCCTGGCACATAGAGATGTTTAATAAACATTTGACTAGTGAAAGAAATATGATTGTATAATTAGAAAATGCATGAGAATCAACTGAAAAATTGTTAAAACTAATAAGAAAATTCAATAAATTGAGTAATCATTGGATATAAACCAGATATCCAAAAATCAAGAATGGTCATATATCAATTGTAACCATAATATACTGAGGGAAAAACCTCCTATTGGCAATGACAACAATTATATAAAATACCCAAGAATAATCTTAATTAGGTATGTGTGGAACCTACATGACGAAAACTTCAAAACTTTACTCAAGAACATAAAAATAGGCCTGCATAAATAGAGATGTGCCATGAGCCTGGTTACAAAAACTGAGTGTTGTAAAGGGTCATTTAATTAATGTTTATGTTTAACACTATCCCAAATCAAAATCCTAAAGGAATTTTATGGAGAACTTAGTTCTAAAATTAATTTAAAAGAATAAAAAGTTATAATTAGTTGGGAATAAGAAAAAGTAAATGAAAAGAAGTTAGTCTTATATTTAAATACACTCTAGTGCTATAGTAATCTAATGTGTTTAAAAGCACAAGAATAATCTCAGTAAATATTACTCCTTTTTATGTTTAAAAATCTTGTTAAGAAAATGTTAAATATATGCAAAATCAGAGAGGTTAATACTATGAACACCCATATATTTATCACCGAGATTTAATACTGAACATTTTCTGGTATTTGCTTTCATCCTTTTTTTTCCCAAGGCATTTTAAGGGAAATTTCAGACTTCATGACATCTGTATTTCCTTCCTGATTTTCCAATTTTCCTATCCATTATAGAAAGTGGGTGTTGAAGTCTCCAATTATTATTATTGAATTATCTTTTTCTCCTTTCAATTCAGCTTTTCCTTCATGTATTTTGGGGCTCTGTTGTTAGGTGCATATATGTTTATAATTGTATCATTTTGATGGATTCACCCTTTTATCATATTAAATGTCCTTCTTTATCTCTAATTAATTTTTGTCTTAAAATCTATTTTGTCTGGTACTAGTATAGACATTCCATTTCTCATTTGGGTTCTGTCTTCACAGTATGTCTTTTTCCATCCTTTTATTTTCGGGCTGTTTGTTTCTTGAATCTAAAGTATATGTCTTGTATACAGCATATAGTAGGATTATGGTTTATTATCCATTCTGCCAATCTCTTTTAATTGTGGAATTTAATCCATTTATACTTAATTCAATAACTGACAAAGTAGAGTTTACATTGTCCATTTATGTTTTCTCTATTTTCTTTTTTGATCTTCAGTTTTTCTATTACTGCCTTTTCTGTTTAATAGCTATTTTCTAGTATCCCATTTCAATTCCATTCTTTTCTACATATATCTGAATTATTTTCTTAGTGATTGCCACTAAGATTATAAATCTGGGGATTAACATTAGCACTGTAATTTATACCATTCTAATTTAGAGTATCAACTTAATTTCAGTAGTATATAAAAACTTCACTCCTATATAGTCCCATTCCCTTCTTCCTTTGTGCTATTGCTATCACAAATACATCTTTTACATTGTTTGCCAATGAACAGAGTTATTATTATTCTTTTCTCCAGCTATCTTTTTAATTAGGAGAAAAACTGAAATAAAAGATATGTTTATAATTTCTTTTATATTTATCTATATATGGTTACCTTTACTAGTGCTTTTTATTCATGTGAATTTGATGTGCTGTATAGTGTCATTCTGTTTTAATCTGAAGAGTTTCCCTTAGCATTTGTTATAGAGCAGGTCTGTTAGCATTGAATTCTCTGTTTTTGTTTATCTGGAAGTATCTTGATTTCTCTTTTATTGAAAAATAGTTTTGCTAGATTTAGAATTCTTGGTTGACATTGTTTTTCTTTCAACACTTTTGTTAGGGGGCAGTTGTTTATTTTCCTCAGTTGTTGTCCCCACTGCAACAAAGAATTAAAGGGCAGAGACACAGTATTGAAGCAGAGTAAAAAGTTTTATTTAAAGTTAATGCACTTAAAAGAGAAAGTGCGGGCATCCTCAGAGAGGAGGAGGCACCCTGAAAGATTGAAAAGTTTATTTAAAGTTGTTGGGAGGAATTTAGTTTGGAGACACAGGGAAGTCAGAGTACAAGGTGAGGAAGGAAATCATTAAAGTGAGAGAGTGTCAGGGAATGACAGAACAGTGTGATATAGGAAGGTCATTGAACTGCTACTCAGCATAGGGCACATCCCCTGCTAACTCCTTAAACCAGTGTCACCTGGTCTCCAGTGTCTGCTTGGATCTACACAGATTGGGAACTGAGTCCCTACCACCCCAGGATATGGGGGAGCTGCAGAGCACTGGATGGAGTGAAATTATGTTCTGCGAACTTCCTGGAGTCAAAGGGAGGAGACTTTCAAGCAGGCTACTAAAGAGCATGACCGTATAGCTACGGTCCGTCCAGATCACCCAGGTGATGGTAATTTGAAAGCTCAGACCTGAGCTCTCAGAAGTCCCTCCCTACTTATCTGAAATAGAACAGAGAGAGTGAAGATTTGAGGTTAAATGCAGAGGATCAGAATGATATACCAAAATAGCAAAGACACTTACTACTAGAAAAGTGCAGAGACAAAACATTGTAAGTTGACCAGTGAGAAGTTTATTTAAGGCAAAAAGGTGCACACACAGAGAAAGGGGAGTGTGGGCAACCCCAGAGAAGAGGCGCTGTGAAGGTTTAGGTTTTATTTAAAGAGAAAGTGTGGGCAAAACCTCAGAGAGGAGGTGCTCTCAATGGTTGGAGAAAAGTGCGGGCATTCTCAGAGAAGAGGCACGCTGAAAGATTGGGGGTTCTCCCTTTTAAGGATTTTTTTCAGGAATGTGACAAAAGGCTTGGGGTTGTAGACTTGTTAAGTGGTCTCAAGATGTTTACCTTCAGTTTGCAACATTACATCTTTTCTCTTCTATTATCAGTCCCTCAGGTAATTCTGCAAAATTAACTTAACACAAGAAATTTACTGATCTGGTTCCTCCCCAGGATAGCAGCTTCTCTCTGGGAACATATCAATCAAGACCGCCTGCCCTGCCCTCAAGGTGGGCTGAGTTATTGTCTGTTTGCTAAAGAGTATGTTAAGAATCTCACTTCTTAACTTTCTGTCTTTTAAAATGCAATCTTAGCTTTAAGATGGAATCCTTCCTGTTTTTACTATGCTGTTTATATCTGGGCTTGTTTGGAAAATTTATCATGATGCTTGTCTCCTGCCCAGGTTGCAAAAATTACTTGATTAGGGGCTGGAAGAGGAAAAACAGCATATAGATTAAGTTAAAGAATAAGCTGGGCCTTTTAGCAGTCTAAAGTAAATCTTAACAATGGCATGATATAACTGGCACAGTGAAGACATGGGCTGTGCTGGGATACTTTTCTTTATCTGGACATTCCAAGCCAAGTTGCTCCTGGCCTTTGGAGCTTCAACTGATTAATTGATTAACTCTGGCTCTCTAGTTTTATCTGGTTAACTCTTTGAGTCTATTTTAGTGGGCTTTACTGGCCTTACTCTCTTTCCACCCTGCTCATACCTATTCTTCTTCCTAACACTTTGAATTTGTCATCCCACTGTCTTTTATTGTCCATGGTTTCTGATGATACATAAGCTGTCAATCTTGAGAATCCCATGTATTATGTTTTCAGTTGCTCTCTCAGACTGATTTCAAGATCCTCCCTTTGTCTTTGGTTTTGGTTATGATGTATAGTCTCTTTGAGTTTCTCCAACTTGGAGCTTTTTAAATTTCTTGGATATGTAGATTAATGTTTTTCACCAAATTTGGAAACGTTATAGCCATTATTTATTCAAATAATCTTTTTCCCCCTCTCATGCTCTTCTTTTGGGACTCCCATATGCATATGCTGGTAAATTTGATGGCATCCTACAGGTTCCTTTGGCTCTGATCATTTCCCTCATTTTTTTTCCTGCTCATCAGACTAGATAATCTCAATTGATCTATCTTCAATGTAAGTAATTCTTGTTTCTGCCTGCTCAAATCTGCTGTTGGAACCTTCTAGTGAAATTTTCATTTCTGTTATTTTACATTTCAACTGTAAAACATCTGTTTGGTTCCTTTTAGTAATTTCTATCTATTGGCATTCTCTATTTGGTGATACTTCATTCTCATACTTTGCTTTAGTTCTTTAAACATTTAGCTCTTTGAACATGTTTTTAAAACAGCTGGTATAAAGTCCTTGTCTAGTAGGTTCAACTTTGTTTTCGAAGTCAGGGACAGTTTTTGTTGCTTACTTTTTTCATCTGTATGGCTACACTTCCTTGTTTCTTTGCATATCTTGTGAATTTTTGTTGAAAACATTTAAAATAATGTGTCAACTCTGGAAATCAGATACTCCCCACTCCACAGGTTTTGTTTTATTGCTACTTGTTATTTGTTTGTTTACAGAGTAAGTTCAGAAAATCACTAAAGTATGTATTCTTTTTGTCTGTGGTCTCTGGAGTCTATTCAGTTAGCTTAGTGGTCAGGTAATGATAAGACAGGGATTTTCTTAAATGCCTGGAACAAGTAAATCTCCCAGTGCTTGGTGGGCGCTATATATGTGTATTATGAAATGCCTTCAATATTCAGGCAGGTAATTTACAACTCTGTCTAAGGCTTCACTTTCTGCAGAACCTCACAGTCAGTCAGAGGTGAGTGTTCAGGGCTTTCTCAAGTCTTTCCTGATCATGCACACAGCCCCTCTGCATGCATATGGCCTTCTAGATTCCCAGAAATGTAGGAGCTTTTCTAATCCCCAATGGATATCTCTTCAGTTTTCCCTTTGAAGCTTTGGGGTTAGTCTATTGTTTGCCACAACTGTTAACATCACCTTAAGCAGCTGTGACATTAACCACTTGCCTTTAAATATTTTTAATGACCCCAGGGCAAAGCTTTAAGCACTAGGCCTTAAAAGGAAGCTCCAGCTCCTTTCTGCTCTCTACATTACTGGGGATGTGGACTTTTATTTTTCAAGGCTACTACTGAGTTAGGGAGAATTGGATGGGTCTACAGCAAGTAAAAATTACAGAAAGCTCACTGTTCTTACTGAGATTCAGCTCTTTTTCTTTAATAAATGTTAACCAGGTTGCTTAAGCCTTTGGTTAATTTCCAGAGTTCCAAAAAAGTTCATTATGACAATTTTTTGTTACCATTGTCCAGTGTTTTTGTTGTTTTAATTCAGGAGTGAATTTTTAGAGGTCCTTAACTCTGCCATTTTTGCTGATATCATCTATCATGACATACTACATAGTTTAGTATGTATCTCTATGAAAATGACATTTTCTTCTATAACCATAGTGATGCCGGGGTTCTTGTTTGCAGAGCCGAAGAATGAGCTTCACAAACAGTCAAGGTAGGAGAGCAAGGTACAGGCTTTTATTTAGAGATAAAGTGAAAGGACAGAGCTCCCGGCTCACACCAGGAAGGGACAAGAGAGCCTGTAGTGGTGCGTTGTCTAGGGGGTTTTATAGGCAGTTGAGGATTTTTCGAGAACATGAGAAAAGACTTAGGGGTGTGAACTTGTTAAGTGGTCCCTGAATATTTAGAATTAACTTAACACAAGCAACTTCCTCTGATGATTTCTCTGATACCAGCATCTTGGTCTGGGAGCATATGAAACACGGCCACCTGCTCAGCTCCCAAGGTGGGCTGAGGTATTGATTGCTAAAGAGTAAGTTAAGAATTTCTAACGTCTTAACTTCTTGGGTATTAAAATGCAATCTTATCTTTAAGGTGGAATCTTTCTTGCCTTTTACTGTGTTGTTTATGCCTGGGCTTACTTGCTAAATTAGTTGTCCAGTTTGCAAAATTACTTCATCAAATCTGAAGGAGGAAAGACAGCACATAGGCCTGGGCCTTTTAGTATGCTAAAGTGAACCTTACACGTGATTATAAATGGTTAGCATAATAAAACATGTGCTATTCTTTATCTGGGGAACATTAACTGATTTCACTGAAGAATGATTCTAGAGCTCAATGTTTAACACAGAGTTTTAGCAGGGGGGTTTCCTTGCATGTAGTTACATTGCTCTGACTGCAAATATCCCACCCTGCCCCCTCCAGAGGCCCTCACCCTACTCTGACTATATCCATGGTCCCTGTCTCAATAGTACCATTATATGACACCTAACTAAAGTAACATTTACTTTCTAATATCATTTAATACCAATCCTTATTCAAATTTCTCCCAATTATACCAGATACATCTTTTATAATTTGTTTATTCAAACCAGGACCTATTCAAGGACTGCACGTTTCATTTGGTTATTATAGTCTCTTAGTCTCATTCATTATTTAACATTTTCTATTTTGATTATTTTCAAACATACATAAATACAGAAGGATAGTACATAAACACCCATATTCTCCATACTGAGGTCCTGCAGTTGTAATATTTTGCTAGATTTGCTATATCCATTTATCTATATCTAAAGTTTTTGCTACAGTGTGCAGGCATTGTAACATGGTGTTTTACCCCGTAATATGTCAGTATCTCTTAGAAGTCAGGACACCCTCCTCTGTAACCACACTTCCTTTGTTGTATTAACAGTTAATAATTCCCTAAGATCTAATACCCAGACCATATTAAAATTTTCTCAACTGTTCCCCCAAAATGTCTTTAGAGGTTTTTTTCCAGCTTAAAACCACAGCACATTCATGTATTAATACAGGTTAGGAAATTTGGAAAAGTCACTGTGGGGACAGCTTCTCTCCATTCCATGTCTGGGGCCTCAGCTGGGAAATTTGAAGACTTGGGATGGGGGTGGGTCACTTGATGACCAAGAATTTGAATCATGTGAAGTCTCATTAGCTCACATTTCTGGTGCCTGGGCTGGAGGGACTCATGAAGTATCAAACAGAGTGCTGACATTGGCCTCTTCCATCGAGCAAACTTCATCACTGCCTGGTTGTCGCAGGGTGATCAGACTTCTTAAGTGGCTGCTCAGGGCTCTTAAGTGAGTATTCCAGCAAACAATGCAGAAACTGAAATTGTCTTTTCTGATCTAGCCTCAGAATTCATGCAGTGTCATTTTCACCACATTCTGTGTTCTACAAGTAAGCCTGCTCAGATTCACCTGGAGGGAACATAGACCCTACTTATCAATAGGAAAGTATCAAAGAATTAGGGGTCTGGTTTTAAAACCACTACATGTACAAAACTATAGAGAACAATATATAAAATAAACCCAAGAATCCATGACCAGAAATTGTGCTTTAACATTTTTGCTGGATTTGCTTCAGATCTTTTTTTAAACAAATAAAACGTCTAATGTTTAAAGAAAGGACTTAAGCCTCCTGAACTGCTTATTCTAGAATCTGCTTACTGTTTATACAGAGTCTCCTTTATGATAGTAACAATAGCAGACAGCCAAGGAATCTTTAAATCTAGGTCAGTCCCTCTACTATCTCCTTTTTTTCTGTGACATTGACTTTTTTCTTTACTTAGAATCAATAGTACAATGAATTCCCATATGACCACCACTGAAAATCAACAGTTATTTGATTCATCTATCACTTTCTTCTTTTTTTCAAAATTATCAATGGTTTAAAGCAAATCCCAGTTATTGTGTTATTCTCCCCACCCCACCTACTTCACTATGATCTCTAAAAAAAATGGACATTTTCTCATGCAATCACAATTCTGTTACCACATAACAAAATCAGTAATTTGATAATTCCTTGATGTTACCTAATAGTAAGTATATGATCAAATTTCCCCAATTGTATAAGCAAAAGTATTTTTACAGTGGATTTGTTTTAAGTCAGGTTCTAAACAGGATCCATATTGCAGTTAGCGGCCATGCCTTTTGAGTCTCTCTTAATCTAGAATAGTCCCCTCTTTTTGTTTTATGCTACTGATTTGTTGTAAAAGCCAGTATAATTGTCCTGTAGCATATCCTACCTTCTAGATTTATTTGTTTGCTTCCTTGTAACATTGTCTTTTTAATGAAACCAGACCAATTATTTTGCTGAGTGTCTGATTGTTTTCTCATGGTATCATTTAACTTGTTCTTTTATCTCTGTGTTTCCTGGAAACCAGAAGTAATATGAACTGCTTACTTGATTTTATATCTTTGGCAAAATTATTTCCCAGGTGATGCTGTGAATTTCCCATTGCATTGCATCAGGAGGTGCATGAAGTTGGCTGTCTCACGATTAGTGAAAATAAGGTTAATAATTAGTTAAGGGGGTGAATTCCTCATCTCACCATTGTAAAGTTAATTTTTTCTTCTTGAGATTAGCAAGTAATCTGTAAGGCGATACTTGGGTACTGTGTGATTATCCAATTCCCTAGAATCAGTTGTTTCATTAGGGCCTACAAACCTTTGATTTTCTAATTCTGTCATTCCTTTTACAGATACTAGATGGCATTCTTCTGTAAAATTGAGCTTTTCCCTTATCATCAGGGGCTGTCTGGTTATCCTGAAATACACTTCCTATGTAAAGTATAGGATGGGTAACTATTCTTTGATTCAAGATTGTTACTGCATTATTGAAAGAGTCAGAAAAGATGGTGATCTTCTTCAGGAGCTCATAGCTTTGTGTTAGTAGACAAAATAACACTGTAACATTAGGGAATGAGACAATTGGTATTTGCTATGTTTTAAGTGACTTGTACATATGAAAAGTTCAGGGAGAGGAGAGGCTAATGTAAGCTAGAGAGGTCCTAGAGGTTTTGTGTAGAAGGTTGATTTCAACTTATCTTTGGAGCATGGGCATGTTTTGGAAAGGCAGACAAAAGGAAAGAAGGTCCTTTAAGGCAGTGTGGATGGTGAGAATGAAGGCACAGGGAGAGAGGATGAGCTGTGCATATTCTGGAGGTATAATAAGGAAACCATTCTGTCTGGAGAAGTGAAAATATGGGTGCAGAAATAAGGTCAGGGAGGGAGGTAGGCCAGGAGCAGAACATGGACAACCTTAAATGCCAGCTCAGGGAGGTAAATGTTTATTCTTTAATTAGTGTGTGCTTTGCATACTTTGGGCATATATGAACTAGCTTCACACCTGACAGGAAGCAAAATCTGGCTTTGTAAAAAGCTAGAAGCATGAAGACCGTGAGACCACCTTTGGAGAGCTCAGAGGTAAGGTATATGGTTGACATACAGATAAATGTCCTTATCCTGTTTCCTCTGCAGCCCGTGTGACCCCAACTCTACCAAAGCAGGACCGTCCTGTGCGTGAGGGGACCCGGGTAGCTTCCATTGAGACAGGATTGGCTGCAGCAGCTGCAAAGCTGGCCCAGCAGGTCGGTGCTGATATCCAGGCAGTGACCCTGCTACTGATCCCAGTTTGACTTTGAGCCTCAAACCTCAGACCTTCAGACTAATAGGATCCCCTTGTTGTCTCACTGAGGAGTGGGTAACCTTTGGTCTTTATCCATGGTAGTATTCTAGCCCCCTCCTGTGTCCTTCACATCCAGCTCAATGTCAAGCTACTTCCACAAGTCTCCCATAGTTGACATGATTTAGGATGAAAGGAAAATAAGGACCAGAGAAAAGCCCTTGCTGATACCACTTGTCTTCTGGTTATATAAAATCCTCTCAGATGGGAAGGACCAGGACTGAGAGCATTTGTGAAAGCATTTGTCTTCCTTCAGATTTAGCCCCAAGGAAGTGACTCAGTTGAGTACCTCCAGTTCTCAACCACCCTCCAGTATTGGAATTTGATTTCTGGGGAGAGGCTTTTCTTGTCCTCTCTACCAAGTACTATTGTCTTGATTACTACTTACTGCTTCCCAAGGAAACTTCACCCACTAATTTTTGTCCTAAAGAGTCACTTCACTAAAATAAAGTTGACCTCTTAGCATGTTATAGTTTGCAAAGTTCTTTAGTGTGTATAACATGCTCAGCAACCCTGGGAGCAACTGGAGGTGAATCTTCTGGTTCTCTCCTTATCAACATCCCTTAGCTCCTCCTGCCACATCCTATGGCTTAGAGCATTTTATTAAGCATCTGCTTTATGTTAGGTGCCTCTGTGTATAATGTCTCATGTAGTCTGCTGAATAGCCCTATTGAATAGGTGATATTTTCATCATTTTACAGGTGAAGAAAATGAGGCTCTTTAAATGACTAGTCCAGGATAATACAGCCAGTAAATGGAGGAGACAAGATTCAAACTCATATTCTCTTACTTCCAATTTCATGTTACTTACAGTTTAAATAAAATGAACTTGTTAAGTGTTCATGTAATTTAGTAATCATATCCTATTTAAACAAAATTGCATAGAATGCTATTTTTAATATGTTCTGTGGAGCTCTAGAGTTGCTTAGAGATGTCTTGGAGGCTATTATTGAGAGCCAGCAGATACCACACAGGCCGACCTTTCTTTGACGAGAACTTCTCTCTGATATGTATATCTTGGAGTCATATAAGATGTAATTTGGAAAAAAAGGGGTTCTACTGCTCTAAATAAACAGATACGTCAAAGTTGTGAAAACTACTTTTAATGCCTCCTAAGTATCTCACTTCTGTTTGAGCTGATCGGGGATAATTTCAACAGAGAGGTTTTGAAATTGGGGAGGGGTTTTGCAGGCTAAGCTTTTAAAGGAGACAGAGAGGCATTCCAGGAAAAAGGAACTCCTTGGTACAACACACAAGGCCCTCTTGATTTGGCCACCTTTCCTTCCTTACCTTCTGCCAGCCTCTCATGCACATGCCCTTTATTGTGTATTGCACGGCAGCCATACTATTGTACCATGGTACTCAGAGTTCACTCAGTATATGAGATTGTCTCATGTCTCTGTGCCTTTGCACAAGCTGTTCCCTGTACCCATTGGGAATCATGCCTTCTCAGATACCTTACCTAACACCCCTTCATACCACCTACCACTAATTTATTTCAGTGGCTTTCTGTGCTTCCATAGCATTCTCTCATGGTACTTATTAAATGCTAAATGCCTCAAGGGTGGAGCTGTATCTAGTTGAACTTGGTATCTCCACTATGCTAAGTATGTGTTTAGTCAGTATTGGGTGAGTGAAAGAATGAGTGAATGGATAAATGGATGAGCAGATCTTTCTGGATTGAAGGCTTCATGTCGAAGAATGGGTTAAGATAAAGAGAAGCTACAAAATGGATTCTGGAGTTTAGAATCCTGCTTGAGTTTAGAAGCCTCACTCTACCACTTGAACAAGTTACTTAATTTCTCCGTGCCTTAGTTTCCTCATCATTTTTGAGGATCACATGAGGTAAATATATGTAGAAGCTCTTTGAGAATGGCACTTGCCACCAGAGTAAGTACTATAGGCATGTTAGCCTTTCATCATTATCATTATGGGTTGGCTAGGTATAAAGTGGCCAGACCATGGAAGATTATGAATATCAGCAGGAAGTTTGAACTTGGGTAGGGACCTGTTAATGGCTTTTTGAGCAAGGGAATTGGCAAAGTGAAAGTGGCCCCATCATAAGACAGTCTTATCTTCCATGGGGAAATCTGGATGAATTAATTGTATGAGAAGAAGATTGGCAGAAAAGGTAGAGAAATTTAGACTATGTAATCTAGGTGTGAAGAGATACTTTCTGGATTTGGATGAGAGCAATGGGGGCCCAAGTGCAGTTCCTGGTATGGGTGGAATAGCAGTGTGGTTGAGAAGAGAGATTGTGAAGCCAGATGGCTTGGGTCTGAATCCCAGCTTGACCACTTACTGGTCCTGTAACCTTGGGAAAAAGGAAAATGACTTAACCTCTCAGCCACAGTGCCTTCTCCTAAAAATGGGATTATAATTCTTTCCTCTCATACTTCTTATGAGCATTAAATGAATTAAATTATAGAACAGTGCTTGGCATGTATTACTAATATTATTATTATTGTCCTTCAGAAATTTCTATAGTAGCCATAGGCCTGTCACATCTTCTGAAGGCAGGAGTAGGCCAAGAGAAAGCAAACAAATATAATCACTGAGTTGATCTGTGTGGCCATATAGCATTTCCGAAGTCATTCACATGCTCTCAGCAGCACTTTTCCAAGTTCTCAGGGCACCAGATGCCCACTACACAGGTATCCACTACACAGTGGGTATTAGATCTACAGAGCAATGGATGGCTGAAACCAAGATACTGGGAGAAGTGCTACAATTCCTTATTTATCCCTCCCTTCCAAAATTGAGGTTTTTAAGACCCAGTGACACAGAGGATTGTCAGGTCCTCTGTTAAAAGAAAAAGACCAGCAAGAGGAAAAGAAACCATCATAAGTGATGAAGATAGAACAATAGTTTACCACTTATTGAGTCCTACTATGTGCTACATGTTATGTCAGAATTTTATTTACTCTTAGAACCCTGAAGAACAGATATATTGTCCATTTTACATATGAAGGAATTGAGATTCATAAAGGTTAGTAACTTGAACAAGGTCTTCCAGCTTAGGAAACACAGGCCTAGACTTGAACCCAAGTTTATTTCATTCTAAAGCTACTACTTTTTCACTCTCATATGTCCCATTTTGAGAAGTGTGCAGGATGGGTGTTCAGATAGACCTGGCTGAATCCTGGATCCAACAGCTCTCAGCTTGAGGCTTTGGGCTCAAGTTATTTAATATTCCTGCTCCTCAGCTCATCTGTGAACTGAGAGGTTTTCCTTCTGTGGGCTGCTCTGAGGATTAAATGAGATAAAGTATATAAAGTACCTCAGTTGCTGGCATAAATTTAGCTATTATTAGAAATGTCCATGGCAACTTCATAAGTGGCCCGGGTCTCTGAGACCAAAACCCAAGTCTCTGAACTCATTTACCCTTCTGTTTCCACTGCACTGAGTAGTGGCAATAATGACTTAAGGATGGATAGTACCAAAGAGATGACCTCAGATATTGGCAGGCCTGTGTGTTGTGTATACATAATCCAGACTAGATGGGTGGGGGCAGGTTGCAGAACCACACTGACCAGTGTCTAGTTCCCTTTCTGGGAAATTCTCTTCTCTTTTCTCCACTCTTAAAGTCTTCCTTCCCACTTGGTTTGTTTCAGGAGCTACAGAAAGCCCAAAAGAAGAAATATATCAAGAAGAAGCCTTTGTCAAAGGAGGTAGAACAGCCTCGCCCTCAGGAGTCCAACCTCAACATGGCAGCACCAGCCCCAACTCTGGCCACTACACCCCAGCTTCTCACCTCCTCCTCACTCCTGCCTCCTCCTGAGACTAAACAAGAGGCTCTCTCAGGAAGTCTTGCTGACCACGAGTATACTGCTCGTCCCAATGCCTTTGGCATGGCCCAGGCAAACCGCAGCACCACACCTATGGCCCCTGGTGTCTTCTTGACCCAGCGGCGCCCTTCAGTTGGCTCCCAGAGCAACCAAGCAGGACAAGGTATGACTGCCACGTGGCTGTAGAACTAAGAAGGGTTTTAAGGCCACTGACTTCAAAGCCTAAGCACTCTGGTAGGTGAGAACACCTTGGAGGGATCCTGAGAGCCAACCAAAGATGCTTGGACTTGATCTCATAGGCTATGAAGAGACACTGACTGGTGTTAAGCAGAGATAAGCTCAGATGTGGGTTTAAAAAGACCCTTCTGGTGGCCAGAATGGAGGGTAGGCTAAAGGTAAGGAAGTCTAGGGAGGAGGTGCATACAAAGGTTGAGGCTGAGGTTCTGGCAGAGGGAATGGAAAGGAAGGGGTAAGTTGATGAATATGGAGGAGGTCACATGAGACATGGGAAGTGATTCAGTGGAGGAAGAGGAAGAGATATGAGGAAGACTCATCCTCCCTTTCCTCACTTTGGCCCTCAAAGCCCAGTCCATAGAGTACGCATGGATAGTAAATTTAGTATGGCATTGGGTGATGAGAATGGGGGTTTCTAATGAAACTAGCCCTAGGGCTTACAACTTCAGGGTTGCTGAGCTATAATTATTAACTAGGCCCTTATCCAGTCCTGGTGGGCTGGATAAGAGGATGGAGAGGCATAATCACCTCTCTGCAGAATTTAGGAATAAAAATCATTGGGACCAAAGAAATCAGTGGGGAAAAGGAACAGGACAGACTAGCCAGGGAGTCTAGCTGCTGCAGGAGGTTCATATGACGAAGAGCCGAGGTATGTGGTGCTGGATGGAAGTAGTTAAGGAGGGCTTCTTGCCCATGATGGGTCTGGAGCCAGGCATAATGACAGGGAGGCTGTGGGAAGGAACATGAACAGGCAGGGGGTCATGGCCCAAGGACAGACATACAGTGCTAGAGTTGCTGCTGGAGCCTTTGCCATAGCCTTTGCTTACCTCTCCCTTCCCTCACAGGAAAGCGCCCGAAGAAGGGCCTGGCCACAGCCAAGCAGAGACTCGGCCGTATCCTGAAAATCCACAGAAATGGCAAATTACTTCTGTGAGACCCCTGTAACCTGCCTCTCACCCCTTCACCCCCATTGCCTTCTCCATTGTCAACTCTTGGGGCACTCCTGGATCCTATCTGCCCCAGACAAGGTGCTGAGGCGCATTGTCCTGCTTTCTTGGAACTGACCAAAGCATGGACTCCCCCACAGTCCCTTCACTGACTCCTCCAACTTCCTCCCCTACTTCCACTAGAGCATCCTGCCTTCCTTCTCCATACCTCTGAGTGAGAGGTGAATGGGAGAGGTTTCCAGCTGACTGGAACCCTCTTTTCTGCTTTTCCAACCCATTTCCCTTTCCCTGGCCTTGTTTGCCCTATATTCTCATCCCCATCTAGAGCTGGAAGGCAGGATAAGGAAAGCCTGAGCCCCTTAGTATTTCCCTGATCATGAAGCAGGAGGCCCAGTACTGAACCTTCTGCAACTCCAGCCCTGAGTCCAGAAGCCTGCCCACCTCTGCCCATTCTTCCTTCCCCTTCCTCCCCCCTGCCCAGTGGACATGCCCCACTCCAGACTTGTTCCTGAGAAAAGGATCTGGCCTCCATCTCTTCTTGCCAAATGCTTCACAGAAATAAGAATGAGAGCCCAGAGTCTTACTGCCCCACTATGGGCCATTTCCAGAGGCGTCCTAGGAAGTCCATGGGCTAACTTCACTCATCTTTGGGAAGAAGAGAGATTCCTGTCACTTCTCAAGGTGGGCAGAGGACCAATGCCCAAGTCTCTGACCATGACTTTGTAGTCCATTGGAAGTAACTACTTTTGGGAGACTACAGATGAAGGGCCCCTGTCCCAGGGTGAGCTCCAGGGATTTGCCTGAACTTTTGAGGACCTGCAAAACATTATCCACATGGCTATGGCTGGGACCCAGCAGCTGAAAAACCATCTCCTTAAAGGTCTGAAGGCACCTGCCACTGAAGCAGATAACCCTGGCCCTACATCCTATTCCCTTCATCTGTACTATAGAACACAGTCTGGAGGGGATGTGACTGGACAGCTCATCCCTGGGTTCTCTATCAGGAGCCTCCATGCTTCTTTTTCCATGTGAGATTTTGGTATGGAGAAGAACTCAGAACTCACATCTTTACTCCTGGGCCTTTGTGCTCCCAGACGTCATGTCAATGCTCAGAGTACACATGGGCCACTGGGAGCCCAAGCCTAGGAGAGGAGATACCCCACCCATCTGTAAAGGTGCAGATTATCTGATTCTCCCCTTCCCCTCTTCCCTTTGTGGACATGTCTGTTGTCCAGACAGTGCCCACCTTTCACCCAATCTCCCACCCCCAGCTCCCTCCTCCTTGGCCTCTCTTACCACCCTGGCAACATGGACTGGATGGCAAATGCCTGCCTCTCTTCATTTTGGACTGCCCAAGTGGAGTGTATCCTTGCCTTTTACCCCTGACTCCAACCTCACCCCAGTTTGCCCAGTGCTTCTGGGAACTTAACAGCTACCATGCAGGCCACAGGGAGTATGTGAGGCTTCCCTTGTTGTCTTTATCTCCAGTATGTCTTTCCTTGCAGCCCCACATCTCTTCTTCCTTGGAATCAGGGGGTCCCTTGGCCCTATTTGCTTTTTCTATCTTGGGGACCCTAGGGGCCATGCAGTCCTTCATCTAGTCACACCAAAGGCAAAAAGCCTGGCTACCTCCCCCCTAGCACATGAGGTCCCTACTCTCCTCCCCTCTGTTACTGCCCAGTTTTTGATTTTCTTGGGGATTTCAAGGCAGCAGAGGGTAGTGAGGGGAGGGGAAGGGGGCAGCCTGTGTCCCTGTATAGACAACTGCCTGACTAGGCCCTGACTGCTGTAACCAAGACCAGGATTCTAGCCCTTCGTCCCTTTAACACACCCCCACCCCTTGATCTTTCAAAGGCAGCTAATTGCTAGCAAATCCCCCTGGTTCCAGGCCTCTTTCCCCTCTCTTGCTTTGTTAGGAGTTTCTGTGGAGCTGAAGCCCAACCTCCAGTTGACTGGGTTTCCATTTAGTTTAATTGGGCTCTCAGAGCCTCCTGTTTGTTGTTTTGTGTTTTGAATGAAAAGCAGGTTTACCCTCAGAGTTATGCTTTTCCAAAGAGGCTAGTGTGTTTTTTTTTGTGTGTGTGTGTGTGTGTGTTTTTTAATGTTTCAGGTTCTAAGTGAAGTGAGTTAGGGAGGGGTTGGGAGTGGTAGTAACCAACCACGGTTTGGAACATGGTGAAAGAGTTTCCTTTGGTCTCCAATCCCCCAGCACGGAGCTGGGGGTTGGATAGGGGGCAGGGAGAGAGGATTTCTATTCACCTTTAATATATTTTTACAAAAAAAGGCGAACAATTTAAAAACAAGCCCACCTCTTCTGTACATGTCTAAATATATTTTTAGAAGTGGGTAGTATTGTGAATTTCTGATGCAGGACCTTTTTATAAACAGGTTAGAATAGCATCATACAGACTTCTCTGTTTTTTTTTCCTGTTTTTTTCTTATGTTGTGTTACTAATGTAATTTATATTTTTTTTAGATCCCCCGTTTCCTATAGAGATAAAAGTGATTTATCTTGGCAATTGCTTTGCTTGGCATTCTTTTTTTTTGGTGGTGGTGGTGGTTGTGGTGGGGTGGTGGGGTCTAGGAGTGCCGCCTTCCCTTCATATTCTCTGTCTCTCCCTCCCATTAACTCAGCACTTCCCTGGTACCCAACTTTGTGCCTGAGTTGGGAAGGGGACAGGATCCTTGCCCTCAAAAGAGACACAGTTCATACACCAGAAACAGATTATCAGAAATACAGTAACCAGAAAAGAAAGGAAACAACAATTCAAAGGGGCCTGATAAATTTGTTAGGATGGCTTTTCCATAGTTTCTATAGGCTGTTTTTAGTGGCTACACCTATATCCTCTTAATGAATTAATGTGAAGTTTTTTGGGGGGGTTTCTTCTCTCTCTCTCTCTGACATGCTTTTTCAGACTGAACTTGATTACTGTACTTAGGGCCAGGGCAAGGGATAGAATAAATTATTAGAGCTACATCATGCTCATTTCCTTGTGCCAGAAACTGTTTAGTGTTCTATGTATATTGATTCATTTCATCCTCAGCAACATCCTCATCCTACTGATGAGGAAATAGGCAAAGGAACCTTCCAGCATCACACATCAGAAGTGGTGGGCCCATCTGTTTCCAGACTCTCTGTTCTTATCACTCGGTTCTACCACTTCTCACTGATAACTGCTGCCATTTATTAAGTGCCTTTTCTGCAGCAGGCCTTGGGCTAGGGGTTTCACTTAGGATATCTCATTTAATCCTCACTGGCAACCTTGGGATATAGTTATTAGTCCTATTTTGCAGTGAAGGTGACTGAAGCTTACTAATGGTCTTCCACAGCAGGATGTCTGACTCCAAAACTCATGTTTTTTTCCCTCACAGTGTTAGAAAATGACCCGACATGTTTATTGAGCACTTGTGTAAAATGTGGCATTGAGAATTGTGTCCTGAGAAGAGCCTATGCAGGGATTTCAGGATCCTCAATTCCAAATTCACCACCACCCTGTGTGACTCAGGGCAGGCTGCTTACTATTGGGTCACTGTGAAAGGAGTTTGAACCCAATCAAGAAATCTTCATACTGGAGATTCAGTTTCTGTGGGTCTGGGGTGAGGCTGTCTGGATTTGGCGCCTACCTGGTGAAATGACCTCATCCAGCCCTGCAAATCTTAATCTTGGTGTTAGGCAGGATTTGGATAGAGAAGATTCTTGTCTGGGGCATGGGGAACTGTGTCGCCTGGTAGAAAGGCAACAGGAAAGAGGAGGGATTTCAGAGACCTTGCAGGAATGGTGTGCTGGGTTCTCTTTGTCACCAACGGCCACCCTCCACAGTGAGGGGCCAAAGCACTGTTGCCAGCCTCAAGTTAGAGGATAAGCTAGAGTCTTGGTCACCTTACTTCTCATCCAGGCAGGAAGTAGCAGCAGCAGCAGAGGATTATGTGTCAAAATTGGAAGAACAAGGTCACCCAACTTCAGTCTTCCCTCTTTCTAATATAGGGTGGAAGAAGGCATAGGACTTCTCACTAAGAGCCTGCCCTCTCCATAACTGAGTAATTTGGGGGAGGTTGCTCATCTGGGTTTCAGTTTCTACATTTGCCAGATGGAATTTTGGCAACTATGAAGCATGGTCAACCCCAAACTTTCTAGATGCTGTTGACTCCCAGACCAAACCCTCTAGTCCTAAACTGTTCTGAGTACAGATCCCCAATTCTGCTTGTTCATGTTGTTTTCCCTACCTTGAATATACAGGACCCTCCCTTTCCATCAGGACCCTGTTCACCCTAATTTGACTGAAATGGCACTCTGCTTCCAGTAAGCTGAGTGGAAGAGAAAAACACTATATGGTACAGTGTGGTGATAGAGATGAGCATGAGATGCTGCTCAGGGAGTCTGTCCCAGGAAAGCAGGGAGTTCAGGTAAGGCTTCCTGTCAGAGGTGATGCCTGAGCTGAAGGATGAAAAGTAATCAGCCAGTCAGGCAGAGAACAGTGGTAAAGAGTATTCCAAGCCAAGGCAATAGCATGAATAAAAACAAGCTGGGGGCTGGCAGGGGAACCCTGTGCATACAGAGAACTATCAATTTAGTATAATATAGCTGTGAATTTCACCTGGGGGAACATAGGCAGAATTGTCAGAAGGGAATGTGTAGTTTGAGAAGGCATATGATCAAAATTGATAGTCTTTAGGCTTAATATTTATTGTAAAACCTCAAATAATGGAGTATATGAAATTTTTATATTTATTGAAAGACACAATTATTCCATGAATGACAGAAAACCATTAAAGGGTTTTAAGCAGAAAATGGTGTGAGCCAACTTGCTTTTAAAAAAGATCCTATTGTCAGTCATAGGAATGGATTAGGAGGGAGAAAGATAAAGCCAAGGAGACCAGTGAGGGAGTTACTGAAGGAGGGGTGGGAAAGGCACTATCTCATCTTCTAATGCCCCATTGAATGCCACTTCCCCAAGAAAATCTTCAACTTCCTAGTCAATTCTGACCTTTTTCTGGACTTAGACATCTCATGAAGGGTAGAAATCCCAGGCCATTTCCAGGAGGCAGAAACAGCAGAAACCTGGAGTCAGCCACTCATTCAACCCAACAAACAGAAATTGAACTCTATCACCTTTTTAGTTTCTTAACTCTCAAAATAGCTCACCTTTCCAGGCTCTCTCTTTCCCCATAGAGCCACAACCTAATGCCAGGACTCGCCAATGAATATGCTAAGAGAGATTAAATACCATTTTATATTTTCCTTGTCAGGAGCCCAACAAGCCTCCCCCATGTTCCATTCTAAAATACACAATGTCTCAAGGGTATCTTCCAAAAATCCTATTATCCCCAACATCCCCTCCTGCCTGAGAATTTCTGTGGCTTCCCACTGCTTGTTATGCCTTCTGGGCTTTAAGGCTTTTTCCAGAACATGGCCCATCATGGAGACAATGGACTGTGTTGCAAAGAGGATGTCTGGGAATTGAGAACACCAATGATTCCATTCTACCTCTGTCACCTGTGTGATCTTGAGCTGGCTACTTTGTATTTCCTTAATTTTATCATTATAAAATGGAGGTATAATCCCTAACTCACAGGGTTTTGGGGAGGAATTATAGTAGCTACTGTCTTTAAAGAACTTAATTTCTGGCACTCAGGTGATCAGTGAATCCAGTTTAATTTTTCCCAGTTAAAATTTGCCCACCAAGGCTTATAATCTTACAATCACTACAGATAAAGTAAGCTTTTAAAGGAATTGGAAAGAGTATTTCAACCTGGGGCAGGATAATCAAGTTGACCTCATGAGGAAAATGTTTGAAGGGCATAGAGAGATGGCTGAGTCAATAGGTGTGGTGAGCATTACACTCCTATAGAAGAGAGAAAACTGAATCTGACACAAAATTGCTGGAAGGTGCCAAAATATCATCCATGCTAGTTCAGTATCACTGGTTCAGTTCTACAGTGGATTATCAAAGCATCTTTTGTGTCAGGCCTTGTGCATGCCATTGGAGGGTTTGATTCTCAAGGAGCATGTGATTCAGTATCCGAAGTACAGCATACTGGGATAAACACTATATTTCAAATGAGTATGGGATGTTATGGGAGCACAAGGAAAGGGAAACAACCCAGTCAGCAGAACAGGAAAGACCTCTAGGAAGAAGCAACACCTGAGTTGAATATTGAAGGCCATTAACTAGGAAAGGGAAGGCAGAATGATGAGTTACAATAGAGTTTCCAAGCAAAAGGAACAGTATGAGCAAAAGAAAGTCAAAGCAACCTGGTGTGTGGTTGGAACAACAAGCCCTTGAGTTGTGCTGGTGAACAGGCTGGATTAAGATAGCAAGTGTTGACAGATGAAGCTGAAAAGGTTGGCAGGGACCCGATCATAGATGTCCGATTTATATTTCAGAATGTTTTCTCTGGCGATCCTTGGGGTGGGGAAAAACAGAAGCAGATTAGTGTGGAGGCCAGTGTAAAGGTGGTTGCAGTATCCCAGTTAAGATGCAATGAGGTCTAAACCAAGGCAGTGGTTGTATCAGTAATGTTAACCCACACCCTGACATTTTACTATGAACATTTTCAAACATTCAGAAAGTCAAAGTAATTGTACTGTAAACACCCACATATCCACCATCCAGAGTCTACAATTAGCATTTTACTACACTTGCTTTGTTACACATATCTGTTCCTCCCTCTGTACACCAACCATCTTATTTTTTATGGATTTCAAAATTAGACATCTATGCACATCTCCATTAACACTTATGCATGCATGCAATTAACTGGAGTTCAATATGTAATTCTTTTTTTAGCTAAAATATCCATACAGTGAAATGCACATATCTTGAGTATAACTTCATCTTTTGATGAATGCATATATACATATGTAATCCACCCCCTATTAATATACAAAACATCACAATCAACCCAGAAAGTTTCCATGGGCCCCCTCCTAGATCACACCTTTTCCCCCTTGAGTGGACCTTGAGTTTGAAAGGGTAGGGTTTAGAATGTGAAAATAGTCCAAGTGGAGAGAGCCTGGATGGCTCCCTCTCCAGCAAAGTCATAAAGGCAGGTAACCATGGGGGATACACAAGCATTGTAAAAGAGCTTGGATGAATGCCTTTCAGCCTCCCTCCTCTCCCCTACTGAGCCTTATCTTTATGAAACTAAAGTAGAGGAGTCAAGGGACTGCTGGGCCCTCAGTAAGATAGAAACCTTGCAAGAAGGCAGAAACACTTACGATTCAGTGTAACGAATGTTACATTGCACCAAGGGTCAGTGCTATAACAGGAAAGAATTAAAAATGAGGTCAAACAACACAAAAGTGCCACAAGAGTTTGGGGGGAATGTGTACACACACGCAGGGGTGAAGGTAGGAAGGGAGAGAGAGAGCAAAAAGGGATAAGGGAGAGAAAAGGTAAGTAACTCAGACTCCTGGGACTGGAGAAGCTCAAAGGAAAAAGGGAGAACATTTAGCAGCCATGAAAAATTTCCTGGAGATGAGAGAAGTTAAGTCTTAAAGAAGGCTCTTTGATAATAAGTATGGTAGACCTTAAGATGTTTTAAGTTACAAATAACAGAAAATGCAAGTCAAGTATGGGACATTGACTCATGTAATTGAAAAACCCAGAAGGATGTGGATTTTAGGCACAGTTTAATCAGATTTTTGCTTCTGATTATCTCAGTTCTGCCCTCTTTTGCATGTGTTAGCTTTGTCTTCAGGATACTTGTTCATTTTTATAAGGTGGCTGCACACAGCACAATGCTTCTACTTGTGCTTATTTGCCATCTATACATGCTCTTTGGTGAAGTGCCTGTTCAAGTCTTTTGATGTTTTTAATTGGATTGTTTATTTTCTTACAATTGAGCTTTTGAAAGCTTTTTACATATTTAGGGTACAAATTAATTGTTGGATATGTAATTTGCAAATATTTCCTCCCATTCTGCAGCTTGTCTTTTTATTCTTATCAGTATTTTTCACAGAGCAAGTTTTTAATTTTGATAAATTCCAATTTATCAATTTATTTTTTTATGGATTATCATGTTTAAGAATTCTTTGACAACCCTAGGTCATGACATTTTTCTCCTTATTTTCAAGAAGTTTTGTAGTTTTATATCTTATATTTAGATCTGTGGTCCCTTTTTGTATACTATAAAGGCTTAGGCTGAGGGGTTTTTTGCATATGAAATGTCCAATTGTACCAACATCACCTGTTGAGAAAACTGTCCTTTCAGCCCAGAAATAAACCCATTCTTTTATGGTCCATTAATATATGACATAAAAGGCAAGAATGTACAATGGGGAAATGACAGTCTCTTCAATAGTTGGTGTTAAGAAAACTGGACAGCTTCATACAAAAGAATGAAACTGAATCACTATCTTACCCATACACAAACCTGAAGTGGGTTAAACACCTAAATATAAGAACTGAAACCACAAGGCTCCTAGAAAAAAGACATAGGCTGCAAACTCTTGAACATCAGCATGAGTCATTTTTTTCTGGATGTCTACCCAGGCCAGAGAAAAGCAAAAATAAACAAGTAGGACTACATCAAACCAAAAAGCTTCAGCACAGCAAAGGAAATTACAAGCAAAACAAAAAGACTACCTACTGAATGGGAGAATATATTTGCAAGAGTTGACAAGGATGTATAAAAAAGGGAATCCCCCTACACTGTTGGTGGTAATGTAAATTGGTGGAGCCACTATGGGAAGCAATATGGAGGTTTCTCAAAAAACTTAAATTAGAAATACCATAATTCCACTAGACCCAGTAATTCCACTTCTGGAAATTTACCCAAAGAAAACAAAATCACTAATTTGAAAAGATAAATGCACTCCTATATTTATTGCAGCATTATTTACAATAAAAATACGGAAGTAACCTAAGTGTCTACTGATAGATAAATGGATAAAGATGTGGTACACAGAGGCAATTGAATATTACTCAGCTATAGGAAAGAATGAAATATTGCCATTTGTGACAACATGGATGAACTTAAGGGTATCATGCTAAGTGAACTAAGCCAGGCAGAGAAAGACAAATACCATATGATTTCACTTATATGTGAAATCTAAAAAAAAAAAAAGTAGATTCATTAGACACAGGGAACAGACTGGTGGTTGCCTTAGGGGAGGGGGTGGAGGGATGGGTGAAAGTGATGAAGGGAACAAAAATTAGTGATAATATTTGATATCTTGATCAGGGTGATAGTTACCTGAGTGTATACACATGTCAAAATTCATCAAGCTCTACACTAAGATTTGTGCATTTTATTGTATGTACTTCAGTAAAAAAAAGAAAAGAAAAACTGTCCTTTATTGAATTACCTTTGCCCCTTTGTCAAAAATTAGGTAGCTGTACTTGTAAGGGTCTGTTTCTAGAATCTCTATTCTGTTCCATTGATCTTATGTTTCTATCCTTCCACCAATACCACACTGTTTTGATTACTATAGCTATATAATAATCCTTAATATCAAATGGAGTGATTCCTCCCATTCTATTCTTTTGAAGATTGTCTAGCTATTCTAGGGCATGTCTTTTCATACAAATTTTAGAATTGACTTTTCTGTGCCTATGCATACCTTGCTGATACTTTGAAAGGAATTGCATTAAATCTATAGATCAGTCTGGAGAGAATTGATATATTGTTGAGGATTTAAAAATATTATAGATTTTTATGTAATTTTAGTTGAAGTAAAATATACAGAGGGCACAAACTCTAAATGTATAGATTGCAGAATTGTCACAAAATGAACACATCAGTGTAATCATTACCCAGTTCATGAACTATAACGTGTAGCACCTAGGAAATTAAGTTTTAATACAGAAGAGATGAATGAACTCATGGGCCCACTTGAGATGAGGAGGCCCTTAAACAGCTAGCTAGCTATACCCTCAGGGAAAGGGACAGAATATGGCTTTCCTACTCACATAGGAACACAATGAGACAGCTTGTCTATTTTGGCCTGGGCTTTGAATGTGGGACAAATTTTTTCTTCTTTATAAATTCTTAACCATGTAACTGCTTCACATAGGGTTTGTAGTTGAAGCCTATACAACTATATGCTCCCAGAACCTAGAATTTGTTAAATGAACAGGAAAATTTGTCTCTCTGGGCATCTGGCAAAAGCGAACACCAATCATCTCAGTGTAAACATGACTGCAAGTCAGGCTGAATAGGATTTTCATAGATATAACCCAGTTGGACATGAACAAGATAATCCACAGTAAGCAAGAGTCAGCAAACACAACAGAATTAAACCTCTATTAATTTCAGAATCTAGTAGAGTTAGTAAAATAAGTATCTTAAAGGCATGTCCTTAATAAAGACATTAAAGAAGAAATAAAAACAACAAAACACTATTGAAAAAAAGAACAGGCAGATTTGTGAAAAGTACCAAAGCAGAATTCTAGAATGAAAATGCAGTAATTGAAATTAATTCAATGAATGAGTTAAACAGAGATTAGACACTGTTTCAGAGCTAACTTAACTGTAAGAATGGAAATCTTAGGAGATTACTTGGCAAATAGCATATAAAGTTAGAGAGGAAAAAGATAAGAGGCCGGGATATGTGGATGACAGGATAAAGTCTGACAAATGGGTAATCAAGAGTTGCAGAAGGAATAGATGGGGGGAAAGTAGTATACAACTGTCTACTCAACATTTTCACTTGGAAATATATCCAAAATGTAACTCCTGATCTTCCCTCCCCAAACTTGTCTCTCCCCTTGGCCTCCTTCATATCAGTAGATGGTAACTTCATCCTTCCAATTGCTCAGGCCAAAAACCCTGGGTAATCATTCATCTCTTTCTCTCACATCCTGTATACAAGCTGTAGGCAAATACTGTTGGCTTTCCATAAAAATATTTCCAGATTCTGACTACTATTCATCATCTCCACTGCTACCCTCTTGGCTAGAAACATAATTTCTAACCTGGAAAACTAAGCCTCCTAACCCATCTCACTGTTTCTTTCAAGGCTTCCCTACAGTTTAATCTTAACACAGCATCAAGAGCGATCTTTTTAAAAATATAAGTCAGCGACTTCCACTTCAGAAAAGATAGATAAGACATACTTTTTCCCTGTTTTGTCCACTAAGTACAACTAAAACACCTGGATATTATATATAAAAGAACCACAAGACTTTAAAGGGTAGAGAGAAGACAGATCAGCTAATGGCACTGGGAACTGACAAACAACACAGTGGTAAGTTCCTTAGTTTTCTTTTTGCCTCATACATTCTAGACTGGATACTGCAGGAACAAATACTAACAGATGCAGAAAAAAAAAGCCCTAAGAAAAGTCTGATTTCTCTAGTTAAAGGACCAATAAAGGAATAACCTACCAACACAGAAAACTTCTAGACAGTGACTGTTTTATTCCAGCCAACCACAGAAAAACTATGGTTCCACCCCCATCCTCACCAACAAAGACTGAATGAAAAGCCTAGACTCATTCCAGCCTGTGATCAGAGGCTCCAGCCTCCTTTCACCCACCACCAAGGTCCTGACAGAGAAAGCCAAATGGAGAACCTGGATTTCCACCCCCAACTGGCAGTAATGAGATAGCACCATACCTTCCCCTGCCAGAGCCTTCTCAGAAGAGGATAGCTCAAACAGAAGATTTAACTAAGATCCAGAGTCTCATGACATACCCAAAATGTCCAGGTATTAATTAAAATATCACTCATTGTACTAAGAACTAGGAAAACCTCAAATTGAATGAGTAAAAACAACAGATGTTAACACAAAGATGACACAATTATAGAATCATTTGACATGTATTGTAAAGGAGCCATCATAAAAATGTTTCAACAATAAATTACAAACTGTTGGATTAAAAATGGTGGTGTGAGGTCCTAGTCATGGAAATCAGACAAAACAAAGAAATACAAGGCATCCAGATTGGTAAAGAAGAAGTCAAACTGTCTCTATTTGCAGATGACATGATATTGTACATAAAAAACCTTAAAGATTCCACTCTATAATTATGAGAACTGATATCTGAATTCAGCAAAGTCGCAGGATACAAAATAAATACACAGGAATCTGTTGCTTTCCTATACACCAACGATGAAGTAGCAGAAAGAGAAATCAGGAAAACAATTCCATTCACAATTGCATCAAAAAGAATAAAATACCTGGGAATAAACCTAACCAAGGAGGTGAAAGACCTATACCCTGAAAACTACAAGACACTCTTAAGAGAAATTATAGAGGACACTAACAATGGAAACTCATCCCATGCTCTTGGCTAGGAAGAATTAATATTGTCAAAATGGCCATCCCACCTAAAGCAATCTACAGATTCAATGTAATCCCTCTCAAAATACCAACGGCATTCTTCAATGAACTGGAACAAATAGTTGTAAAATTCATATGGAACTGCAAAAGACCCCGAAGAGCCAAAGCAATCCTGAGAAGGAAGACTAAAGCAGGGAGGGATCTCGCTTCCCAACTTCAAGTTCTACAAAGCCACAGTAATCGAGACAATTTGGTACTGGTGCAAGAACAGACCCACAGGCCAGTGGAACAGAATAGAGAGTCCAGATATTAACCCAAACATATACGGTCAACTACTATATGATAAAGGAGCCATGGACATACAATGGGGAAATGACAGCCTCTTCAACACCTGGTGTTGGCAAAACTGGACACCTACATGTAAGAGAATGAAACTCGATCACTGTCTAACCCCATACACAAAAGTAAATTCTAAATGGATCAAAGACCTGAATGTAAGTCATGAAACCATAAAACTCTTAGAAAAGAACATAGGCAAAAATCTCTTGGACATAAACATGAGCAACTTCTTCATGAATATATCTCCCTAGACAAGGGGAAAAAAAGCAAAGATGAACAAGTGGGACTATATCAAGCTGAAAGCTTCTGTACAGCAAAGGACATCATCAATAGAACAAAAAGGCATCCTACAGTATGGGAGAATATATTCATAAATGACATCCGATTTAGGTTTGACATCCAAAATACATAAAGAGCTCACGTACCTCAACAAGCAAAAATCAAATAATCCAATTAAAAAATGGGCAGAGGATCTGAGCAGACACTTCTCCAAAGAAGAAATTCACATGGGCAACAGGCACATGAAAAGATGCTCCACATCGCTAGTCATCAGAGTAATGCAAATTAAAACCACAATGAGATAGCACCCAACACCAGTAAGGATGGCCACCATCCAAAAGAAAAACAACAAATGTTGGTGTGGATGTGGAGAAAGGGGGACCTTCCTACACGTCTGGTGGGAATGTAAATTAGTTCAACCATTGTGGAAAGCAGTATGGAGGTTCCTCAAAAAGCTCAAAAAAGAAATACCATTTGACCCAGGAATTCTACTCCTAGGAATTTACTCTAAGAATACAGCAGCCCAGTTTGAAAAAGACATATGCACCCCTATGTTTATCACAGCACTATTTACAATAGCCAAGAAACGGACAACCTAAGTGTCCATCAGTAGATGAATGGATAAAGAAAATGTGGTACATATACACAATGGAATATTATTCAGCCATAAGAAGAAAACAAATTGTACCATTTGCAACAACATGGATGGACCTAGAGGGTATTATGCTCAGTGAAATAAGCCAGGCTGTAAAAGACAAGTGTCAAATGATTTCACTCATATGTGGAGTATAAGAACAAAGAAAAAAACTTAAGGAACAAAACAGCAGCAGACTCACAGAACCCAAGAATGGACTTAACAGTTACCAAAGGGAAAGGGACAGGGGAGGATGGGTGTGAAGGGAGGGACAAGGTTGGAAAATGGGCATTATAATTAGCAGACATAATGTAGAGGGGTGCACAGGGAGGGCTATGCAACACAGAGAAGACAAGTAATGATTCTACAGCATCTTACTACACTGATGGACAGTGACTGTAATGAGGTATGTGGTGGGGACTTGATGATGGGTGGAGTCTAGTAACCATAATGTTGCTCATGTAACTGTAGATTAATGATACCAAAAAAATGGCGTGGGGGGTAAGACGGAGACCTTCTCCCCAAACCACATATAATATGAAAATATAATTAATGCAACTAATCCTGAAAGAGCAACAGGAAAGAAGGCTGCACCAGAATGAATATGCCTGGAGAGGAGAACAGATGTCACAGAACAGGGTAACATACCAAAGCCAAGATCCAGTGGAACCCAAGCCCTTCCCCCATACCAGCTCACTGGCGGAAGGAAGAGAAATGGTGTGGGGAGGGAGTGTAGGCCTAGGACTGCTGAACACCCGGCCCTGGAGATCTGCTCTGGGAGCACGAACCTATGTTGCATGGTGCTCTGGAGATTAGTGGGGTTGGAAAGCTGACAGGCAGAATGCCTGGAGAGACTAAGATTCCAGCCGCTTGTGGAAAACAGGGATCCACATCAGGCTGCTCTGGGACAAAAGAAAGGTGGGCAGTCTGGGAGACTTCCTAACAGCGAGACGGCTGCTAATGGGCAAGGATTGCACAGAGCTTACTGCTCAGGAGAAAGGACAGGCAGACACATTATCTGGGTGCACTCTGCCCAGCAGGTTGGAAACTTTCAGGAGCTTCAGCACTCCATCACCATGGCTGGCTATGCAGCTCTGAGGCCCCCATCATGACACACAGCCTGATGTGCCTTCCTCCCAACCACCCTGCACCAACTCACAAACTGGCATCAGGCCAGCCAGAGGGAAGCCCTGCCTATGACAGCTACAAACACAAAACAAAGAGCCTTACACCCATGTGCGGTGGTTCTGGCAGTGGAGGTAGGCATAGCAGCCGCAAAGCAGTAAACAGGTCTTTCCTCCCCCCAGGCACCAGCGCCACTCCCCCATGACCCCTGACATCGCTCTGGGGCAGAGCAGCTCCAGAGAGTAGAGCTTCTGGACACTAGAGGGTGCCACATACAAATATAAAATGTCAAATGAACCTGGTTCAAAACAAAATCCCACAAACACCAGAAAAAGGTTCAAGTGAAACAACTCATCAGTCTTCCTGAAAGAGATTTCAAAATAAAAATCATAAGCATACTCATGGAAGTACATAAAAATATAAAAAAACTTGGTGAAGAATTCTGAATGGAGATTCAGTCATGGAATACAGTATCAGAAATGAAACTTACATTGGAGGGATTTAAAAGAAGATTAGATATACTGGAGGAGATGGTAAATGGAATACAAATTAGAGAAGAGAAATATAAAGAAGCTGAGGTACAGAGAGAGAAAAGGATCTCTAGGAATGAAAGAATATTCAGAGAACTATGTGACCAATCCAAACGGAACAATATTCCCATTATAGAGGTACCAGAAGAAGAGAGAGAAGGATAGAAAGTGTCTTTGAGGAAGTAATTGCTGAAAACGTCCCCAATCTGGGGAAGGAGACAGTCTCTCATGCCATGGAGGTGCACAGATCTCCCAACACAAGGGACCCAAGGAAGGCAACACCAAGGCATATAATACTTAAAATGGCAAAGATCAATGATAAAGACAGACTATTAAAAGCAGCCAGACAGAGAAATGAGATCACAAACCCATCAGGCTATCATCACACTTCTCAGCAGAAACCTTACAGGCCAGAAGGGAGTGGCATGATATATTTAATGCAATGAAGCAGAAGGGCCTTGAACCAAGAATATTTTATCTGGCAAGATTATCATTTAAATTTGAAGGAGGGATTAAACAATTTCCAGATAAGCAAAAGCTGAGAGAATTTAGCTCCCACAAACCATCTCTACAGTGTATTTTGGAGGGACTTCTATAGATGGAAGTGTTCCTAAGGTTAAACAACTGTCACCAGAGGTAATAAAAAGGGATAGACAAAGAGTACATAATATGATACCTAAGATATAAAGAGTGGAGGAGGAAAAAAAAGAGGGGAAAGTATAAAAGAATATTTAGATTGTGAGGTAAGTTAGACTGTTAGATAGTAAGCAAGTTACCTTTGAACCTTTGGTAACCACGAATCTAAAGACTGCAATGGCAATAAGTACATACCTATTGATAGTCACCCTAGATATAAAAGGCCTAAATGCACCAATCAAAACACACAGAGTCACTGAATGGATAAAAAAACAAGACCCATCTACATGCTGCTTGCAAGAGACTCACCTCAAACCCAAAGACATGCACAGACTAAAAGTCAAGGGATGGAAAAAGATATTTCATGCAAACAATAGGGAGAAAAAAGCAGGTGTTGCAGTACTTGTATCAGACAAAATATATTTCAAAACAGAGAAAGTCACAAGAGACAAAGAAGAACATTATATAATGATAACGGGGTCAGTCCAACAAGAGGATTTAACCATTACAAATATCTATGCACCCAATACCGTAGCACCTAGATATGTGAAACAAATACTAACAGAATTAAAGGGGGAAATATAATGCAGTGCATTCATTTCAGAAGACTTCAGCACTCCACTCACTCCAAAGGACAGTTCAACCAGATAGAAAATAACTAAGGAGACAGAGGCACTGAAGAATACATTAGAACAGATGGACCTAACAGATATCTACAGAACACTCCCCTCAAAAGGAGCAGGATGCACATTCTTCTCAAGTGCACATGGAATATTTTCAAGAATAGATAATATACTTAGCCACAAAAGAGTCTTAGTAAATTGAAAAAGACTGAAATTGTGCCAACCAGCTTCTCAGAATACAAAGGTATGAAACTATAAATAAATTATGCAAAGAAAACAACAAAGCCCATGAACACATGGAGGCTTAACAACATGCTACTAAATAACCAATGGATCAATGACAAAATACAAACACAGATCAAGCAATATATGGAGACAAATGAGAACAATAATTCAATACCGCAAAAATCTGTGGGACACTGTGAAGCCGTGCTAAGAGGAAAGTATGTTGCAATACAGGCCTACCACAGGAAAGAACAATCCCATCTGAACAGTGTAAACTCACAATTAATGACACTAGAAAAAGAAGAAGAAATGAGACCCAAAATCATTAGAAGGAGGTACATAATAAGGAAAAGAGCAGAAATAAATAGAGAAGACTAACAATAAAAAGAATCTATGAAAGCAGGAACTGGTTCTTTGAGAAAAAAAACAAAATAGTTAAACCCCTCACCAGACTTATCAAGAAAAACAGAGAGTCTACACACATAAGCAAAATCAGAAATGAGAAAGGAAAAATCACTATGGACAGCACAGAAATATAAAGAATTACTAGAGAATACTAGTGAAAATTTGTATGCTAACAAACTGGGTAACCTACAAGAAATGGACAACTTTCTATAAAAATACAACCTTCCGAGGCTGACCCAGGAAGAAACAGAAAATCTGAACAGACAAATTACTGGCAACAAAATTGAATTGGAAATGAAAAATCTACTAAGTAAAAAGCTACTGGACCTGTTGGCTTCACTGCTGAATTTTATCAAACATTTAGTGAAGACATAATACCCATCCTCCTTTAAGTTTTCCAAAAAGTAGGAGAGGAAGGAATACTTCCAAACTCACTCTACCAAAACTAGGCAAAGACACCACAAAAAAAAAATTTAAGAAAATTACAGACCAATATCCCTCATGAACATAAATGCAAAAATACTCACCAAAATATTACCAAACTGAATTCAAAAATACATCCAAAACATCATCCATCATGATCCAGTAGGATTTATTCCAGGGATGCAAGCATGGTACAATAATAGAAAATCCATCATCATCATCCACCTCATCAACAAATGGAAGGACAAAAAGCACATGTTCATCTCTATAGATGCTGAAAAAGCATTTGACAAAATTCAACATCCATTCATGATAAAAACTCTCAACAAAATGGGTATAAATGGCAAATACCTCAACATAATAAAGGCCATATATGACAAACCCACAGCCAACATCATACTTAACAGTGAAAAGCTGAATGCTTTTTCCTTTAAGATCAGGAACAAAACAGGGATGCCCACTCTCCCAACTTTTATTCAACATAATACTGGAAGTCCTATCCGTGGCAATCAGACAGAAAAACGAAATAAAAGGCATCCAGATTGCTAAAGAAGAAGTTAAACTGTCACTGTTTGCAGATGATATTATATTGTACATTAAAAACTGTAAAGAATCCACTCTAAAACTATTAGATCTAATATTTGAAGTCAGCAAAGTTGCAGAATACATAATCAATACACAGAAATCTGTTGCATTCCTATACACTAATGATGAACTAGCAGAAAGAGAAATCAGGAAAACAATTCCATTCACAATTGCATCAAAAAGAATAAAATACCTAGGAATAAACTTAACCAAGGAGGTGAAAGACCTATACCCTGAAAACTACAAGACTACATGAGAGAAATTAAAGAAAATACCAATAAATGGAAATACAACCCGTGCTCATGGATTGAAAGAATTATTATAGTCAAAATGGCCATCTTACTTAAAGCAATATACAGATTCAATGCAATTGCTATCAAAATACCAACAGCATTCTTCAATGAACTAGAGTAAATAGTTTGAAAATTCATATGGAACCACAAAAGACCCCGAATAGCCAAAGCAATCCTGAGAAGGAAGAATAAAGCAGAGGGTATCTTGCTTCCCAACTTCAAACTCTACTACACAGCCACAGTAATCAAGACAATTTGGTACTGGCACAAGAGCAGACCCACAGGCCAGTGGAACAGAATAGAGATTCCACATATTAACCCTAGCATATGTTGTCAATTAATATACAATAAAGGAGCCATGGACATACAATGGGGGAAATGACAGCTTCTTCAGAAACTGGTATTGCAAAACTGAACAGACACATGCAAGTGAATGAAACTGGATTATTGTCTAACCTCATACACAAAAGTAAACTCGAAATGGATCAAAGACCTAAATGTAAGTCATGAAACCATAAAACTCTTAGAAGATAACATAGGCAAAAACCTCCTGAATATAAACATAAGCATCTTTTTCCTGAACACATCTCCTTTGGCAAGGGAAACAAAAGCAAATATGAATACATGGGACTACATGAAACTAAAAAGCTTCCATACAGCAAAGGATACCATCAGCAGAACCAAAAGGCACCCTACAGTATGGGAGAATATATTTGTAAACAACATATAGGGGTTAACATCCAAAATATATAAAGAACTCACATGCCTCAACACCCAAAAAGCAAATAAGCCAATTAAAAAATGGGCGGAGGATATGAACAGACACTTCTCCAAAGAAGAAATTAAGATGGCCAACAGACGCATGAAAAGATGCTCCACAATGCTAATAATCAGGGAAATGCAAATTAAAACCACAATGAGATATCACCTCACAGCAGTGAGGATGGTCAATATCGAAAAGACTAGGAACAACAAGTGCTGGTGAAGATGTGGAGAAAGGGGACTATACTGCTGGTGGGAACTTAAATTAGTATAACCATGTGGAAAGCAATATGGAGATTACTCAAAAACTAAAAGTAGAAATACTGTTTGATCCAGTAATCCCACTCTTAGGAATTTACCTGAAGAAAACAAGATCCCTGATTCGAAAAGATATATGTACTCCTATGTTTATCGCCACACTATTTGCAATAGCCAAGATATGGAAGCAACCCAAGTGTCCATCAATAGATATATTGATAAAGAAGTGATACATATACACAATGGAATATTATTCATCCAGAAAAATGAAATCCTGCCATTTGCAACTATATGGATGGATCTAGAGGTGTTATGTTCAGTCAGATAAGCCAGGTAGAGAAAGACAAGTACCAAATGATTTCACTTATTTGTGGAATATAAAACCAAAGCAAAACAGAAGGAATAAAACAACAGTAGACTCATAGACACTGACAAGTGACTAATGGTTACCAAGGGGTGGGTCGTCGGAGTAGGTGACTGGGATAAAGGGGCAGTAGTACAGCATGGAGAATATGGTCAATGATTCTGTAACATCTTCCTACATTGAAAGATAGTAACTGCACTAGAAGGTGTGATGATTTAATAATATGGGTAACTGTTGAATCACTGTGTTGTATATTTGAAACCAATGTAAGATTGTATATCAACAGTACTTCAAATAAACAAAAAGGTAAACTAGCATATAGGTGATTATATTTGCAAATTATATATCTAATAAGGGGCTAGTGTATAAAATACACAAAGAACTCATACAACTCAAAACAAAAAAAAGAATTGGATTAAAAAATGGACAGAGGACCTCAATAAAGATTTTTCCAGTGAAGACACACAGATGGGCAATACACACATGGAAAGATGTTCAACATCATGAATCATCAGGGAAATGCAAATCAAAACCAAAATAAGATATCACTTCAGTTCAGTCAGAATGGTTAATGTTAATGAGATAAGAAATAAGTGTTAAGGATGTGAAGAAAAGGCAACCCTAATATGCTTTTGGTGGGAATATAAGTTGGTGAAGCCATTGTGGAAACCAGTATAGAGGGTTCTTATAAAACTAAAAATAGACATACCATGCAACCTCAAATCTCCACTTCTGGGAATTTACCTGAAAAAACAAAATCACCAATACAAAAAATATATATGCTATGCATATATTTATTGCAGCATTATTTATAAGAGCCAGGCTATGGAAGCAACCTAAGTGTCCATGAAGAGATGAATGGATTAAAAATATAAAGGGTTATATATATAACCTTGTAATATATATAAAAGGTAATATTACTCTGTCACTATAGAGAATGAACTCTTGCCATTTGCAAAAACATGAATGGACCTAGAGGGTATCATGCTAAGTGAAATATGTCAGTCAAAGACAAATACCATATAATTTGACTTATATGTGTACTCTAAAAAACAAAAGAAATGAACAAATAAATGTCTCAGACGCAGAACAGACTGGTGGTTGTTATAGTGGAGAGAAGGGGCATAAGTAAAATAGGTGAAGGGAGAAAAAATTAGTGATAATGTTTGATATCTGGATCTGGATGATGGTTACACATGTGTCAAAATTCATTGAGCTGTATGCTAAGATTTGTGTGTTTTTTATGTACCTCATCAAAAATATAGATAAGATTTTTAGACATATGGTACATATATACAATGGAATATTCCTCAGCCATAATGAGAATGAAATATTGCCTTTTGTGACATGTGTGGACCTAGAGGGTATTATGCTAAATGAAATAAGTCATAAAAAGACAAATACCATATGATTTCACTTACATGTGGAATCTAACAAAACAAAACAAATGAACAAAGAAAACAGAAATAGACTCATAGACATAGAGAACAGACTGTTGCCAGGAGGGATAGGGGAAGGATGCATGAAACAGGTGAAGGAGGAAAATTTAGTAAGAATGCAAAATATCTTCATCTGGGTGATGGTTACATGAAGGTATACACATGTCAAAATTCATCAAGCTGTACACCAAGATTTGTGCATTTTATTGTACATTCCTGCACTAAAAGTCATTTAAATGGAAATGGTCTAAATGCACCAATTAAAAGACAGATTCAAAGACATGATAAATAACACAGCCCAACTGTATGCTGTCCATATATATATGAATTTCACTTCAAACATAATGTGATATGTAGGGTGCAAAATATTGGAAAATGATATAATCTGAAAAAATAATTAAAAGAAAGCAGGAGTGGCTATATTAACATCAGATAGTCTTCTGAGCAAAGAAAGTTATTGAGGATAAAAAAATAGAGGTTACATACTGTTAAAGAGTTAATCTGCCAAGATGTAGCAATCTTAAATGGGGGTGCACCAAACAACAGAGCTTCAAAATACATGAGGTAAAAACACATAAAGCTAAAAATGGAAGTAGATAAATCTGCAGTTTCAGTTGGTGACTTCAACATTCCCCTCTCAACAATTGATAGAACCACTAGGCAGAAAATTAGTAAAGATATAGAAAATCTCAACACCACCATCAACCAACAGGATCTAATCAGCATTAAAAGGAATACTCAACAATAGCAAAATACACTCTTGTTTCAGGTGTGAATGGAAAATTCACCAATATAGATCCTATCTTGACTCATAAAACAAATATTAACAAATATAAAGAATCCAAATCACATGAAAGCCTTAAAAAGTACAGAAATCTTGTCACATGTTACAGCATAGATGAATCTTGAGGACATTATGCTAAGTGAAATAATCCAGACACAAAAAGACAAATACTATATGATTCCACTTACATGAGGTATCTAAAGTAGTAAAATCTATATAAAGAGAAAGTAGAATGGAGGTTACCAGGGCCTGGTGGGAAGAGGTAATGGGGAGTTGTTTAATGGGTATGGATTTTCGATTTTGCAAGGTGAAAAATTTCAGGAGATTCCTTTCACAAAGTAAATATATGACTTAAAATTGTTAAGATTGTGTTTAAAAAATCACAGAAAATATGTGTTCTGAGTATAGTAGAACCAAACTATAAATTAATAGCAGATAAACAGGAAAGTCTCCAAATATTTGGAAATCAACAGCACAGTTCCAAATAACTTGTGGTTCGAAGAGGAAGTATCAAAGAAAAAATTGTTAAAAACATAGAACTTAATTAAAAGCATAACTTATCAAAATTTCTGGACCCAACTGAAACAATGCTGAGAATGAGAGTTATAGCTTTGTGTTGCCTATATCAGAAAAGAGAAAAAGATACCAAATCAAAAATCCAAGTTCCTACTTCAAGAAAACAGAAAACAGAATAAACTGAAAGCAAGTAGAAGGAAGGAAATAATAAACAGAAGACAGGAAATCAATATAATTGCAACAATAAAAACAATAGAGAAACTAGTGTAACAAAAATCTGGTAGTAACTACACAGTGGGGGTGAGGATTTAATAATATGGGTAACTGCTGAACCACTGTGTTGTATACATGAAACCAATATTGAAGATTGTACATCAATAATATTTCAATTTTAAAAATCTGGTTTTTTAAATCCATAAAATTCAAAGAACTCTAGCAAGATTGATATAGACACAAAGGAAATAGCTATGTCACAAATATCAGGAATGAAATGGATATGATAACACATCCCGTAGCTATTAAAAATATAGTAAAAAGAACAGAGTTGGAGGTCTCACATTTCCTGACTTCCAAATGTATTACAAAGCTACACTAATCAAAATAGTGTGGTAGTGCATAAAGACAGAAATATAGACCAATGCATGGAATAGACCAGAAATAAACACTTGCATATATGGTCAAATAATTTTTGACAAGGGTACCAACACTACATAATGAAGAAAGGATAGTTTTTTAAGAATTGGTGATAGGAAAACGAGATAGTCATACACAAATGAATGATGTTGAACCCTTATCTTACACCACTACACAAAAATTAACTCAAAAGGGACAAAAGACAGAAACATAAACATATCAAAGACTTAACTCTTTGAAGAAAACATGGGGAAAAACTGTCTGACATTGAATTACATCAAAATTAAAACCTTCTATATATCAAAGGACACAATTAATGGAGTTAAAAGACAACCAACAGGATGGGATAATATATTTTCAAATGCTGTATCTTGTAAAGGGTTACATATTATTTTGCCAAGACTACCATACCAAAACACTGGAGACTGGTTATGTCTTGGTTTTCGCAGACTGCATAACAAAATTGTATTGATTGCATGGTTTTAACATCAGAAATTGATTTTAGAGGCTAAAATTCTGGAGGCTGGAAAACTGAGATCACGGTGCCAGCATGGTTGGATTCTAGTGAGAACTCTCCTCCTGGCTTGCAGACTTTTCACTGTGTTTTCACATGGCCTTTCCTCAGTGTTTGCACATGAAGAAAGGGAGATCTCTCTCTATTCCTTTTCTTTAAAGGCCACCAATCCTATCAGATTAAGACCCAATCTTATGACCTCATTTAAACTTATTTATCTCTGAGTCCTATCTCCAAATGCAGTCACACTGGGGGTTAGGACCTAAACATATTAACTTTGAGGGGAATACAGTTCATCCCATAGCTGGGTGGCTTAAATAACACTAACTTATTTTCTCACAGTTCTGGAGGATCTAAGTCCAAGATCGGGGTGCCAACAGGATTGTGGTATTCTAAAGTCTCTCTAATTGTATTGCAGATGGTCACCCTCTTCGGGTCTCTTCACGTGGTTGTTCTGTGCCCATGCACCACTGTGTCTTTGCATGTTCAAATTAACTTGTCTTATAAGGACACCAGTCAGATTGGATTAGGAACAACCCTAATGGCCTCACTTAAATTAATTACCTCTTTAAAGACCGTATCTCTGAAAACAGTCATATTCTAAGACATGAGAGATAGAACTTCAACATGAATTCTGGGGGACCCATTCCCATGACACATTATATTCAGAATATAAAAAGAACTCCTACAACTCAACAACAAAAACAACCTGATTTTAGATGGACTAGAATAAACATTTCTCCAAAGAAGAAATACAAATGCCCAACAATCACATGAAAAGATGCACATCTCTAGTAACTAGAGAAATGCACTTCAAAACCACAATGAGCTACCACTTCATAGCCACTAGAACAATTGCTATTTTGAAGGGAAAAAAACCCAGAAAATAACAAGTTTTGTAAGGATTTGAAGGATTTGGAATCCTGTACACTGTGGTGGGAATGTAAAATAGTGCAGCCTCTATGGAAACAATATGGTGTTGTGGATCCTCCAAAACTGAAAAATAGAGATACCATATGATTCAACAATTCCATTTCTAGTATATATTCAAAACAATTGAAATCACGGTCTCAAGGAGATATTTGTACCCATCTTTACTGCAGTATTTCCCACAATAACCAAAATGTGGAAGGAACCCAAGTGTCCATAAATGGATGAATGGATAAACAGAAGGTGGTATAGTCACACAGTGGAATATTATTCAACCTTAAAATGGAAAGAAACTCTGATCTATGCTATAAAGTGAATGAACTTTGAGGACATTAAGCTAGGTGAAATATGCCAGTTACAAAAAGACAAATACTGTGTGATTTCAATTACATGATGTATCTAGAGTAGTTAAATTCATAGAGATATAAAATGGAGTTGTGGTTGGCAGGGTCTGGGGATAGTGGGCAATGAGCAATTGTTTAATGGGTATAGAGTTTCAGTTTTGCAGGATTAAACAAGTTGTTGAATTGGTTATACCACACTGTGTGTTTACTTAATAATACTGAACTGTAAACTTAGGAATGGCTAAGAGAGTAACTTTTATGTTATTTATATTTTACAATTATAAAAAATTCAATGGAGGAGGACAAAGATGGAGGGTTAGGAATGCAAGGTGGAAACCTCCTCCCCCCCCACACACACCAAGAAAGGAACAGAAGTAAATACAACTGATCCTGAAAATGACCTGAAGACTGCAGAACATACCATCTCCATCTGGTGAAGAAGAGAGGACCATACATAGAAGGGTAAAGTAGCAGAGCCATGATCAATCAGGACCCTAGCCATCCCCCAAGCCCACCCCACAAGTGGAATGGAATGTGGCAGGAATGAGCACTTAGGGACTCTGAATACCTGGCCCTGGAGATCTCCTCTGGGATCATGAATCCATATTGCACCTGGCATTAGTGACTAGTGGGGCTGGACAGCAGGGGGAACTGGAGCACTCCCAGAGTGCTCCTGAGACTCCTGTGACTTGTGGAGGACAGGTATGCTCCAGCAGTACTGCTAAGACCCCAAACAGAGGCACCAGTTTGAAAGATTTACCAGCAGTGGGAAGGGTGCCAGAGGGGTGAGGGTTGGACAGAGTACCCTCTACAGAAGAAAGGGCATGTGGGTGACACTTCTGAGCCCTCCCTCAGCCCAAACATGTTGAACACATGAGAGCCCAAAATGCTCCAAACACCTCACTGATGGCTCACCCCTGAGGTGCTTTCCTGTACACCACCTACCTACTCAGTCCAGCAGTGTTGGACTTTGCTTCCAGGCAGACAGAGGGAGACTTTGCTGCCTGGAAGGCAAAATAAGGCTTTCCCAGATTTATCAGTCCTATCTCAGCCCAACTGGAGCTAGCTCTGAGCATTGATTCCCACCCCACAGGTGGCTCAGTCCAATGCATTGTATCCACACACACCACCACTGCCATGCAACCACAAGCCCTCACATCCTGCAACCACACACACATATGGCCCACAGCAGCACACCAAGTAGCTGCAAACCTGCATACCCCAGCACCACATAACCACTCTGCATACCCTGTTAGCCCAGTAGCACCACCATCGCTGAAGGGAAGGCAGGAGGTGGACTCACCTACAACAATCCCAGCAGAAGTGCTGTTGCTTGGCTCACAAAGTGCTCACTGAGGCAAATTTCCATCCATGGTGGACTGAGATCCTCCACTGCTGACAGAAAGGAGGTCCTGCCTATAGCCCACGAACTCAAATGTGGCCCCACCACAAAGGAAAACCAGACACTGGAGAGTAAAGAATCTTCAGCTTCTGGGCACCAGAGGATGCCTTCTTCATAAAGCCATTACCCTCTAGACCAGGAAGCATAGAGAACCTACCTAACACAAAATAAGGAACATAGAAACCCTAACAAAATGAGGAGGCAGAGGAATATGTTCTAAACAAATCTACAGGATGATACAAGAAACAGAGATAAATGAAACAGCAATAACAAATCTTCTTGATAAATATTTCAGAGGAACAGTCATAAATATGCTTACTGATCTGCAGAAAAGTATTGATGACTCAGGGAGGAGTTCAACAAAGAGATAGAAGAGTTGAAAAAGAGCCACTCATACCCGAAAAATACAATAACTGAAATGAAATATACAATGAAAGGAATGAATAATAGATTGCTGCAAGTAGAGGAGACAATAAATGAGATGGAGATAAGGGAATCGGAATACAATGAAGCTGAGGAACAGAAAGAAAGAATCTCTAGAAATGAGAGTATACAAAGAGAGCTGTGAGAGAACTCCAAACAAAACGGTATTTGCATAATAGGGGTACAAGTAGGAGAAGAGAGAGAAAATGGAAAGTCCAGCAGTTACTTCCACAACATGGGAAAGTACATAGACACAAAGGTTCTAGAAGAGCAGTGGGCCCATAATTAAAGGAACCCCAGGAAGACAAGACCAAGGCAAATAATACTGAAAATGACAAAGATTAATGAGAATAAGAGAGTATTAAAAACAGCCAGAAAGAGAAAAAAGATCACTTGTAAGAAAAACCCCATCAGGGTTCAACAGATTTCTCAGCAGAAACACTACAGGCCAAAAGGAAGTAGCATGAAACATTTCCTGTATTGAAATAGAAGGACCATCAACCAAGAATCCTCCAGAAAGAGTGTCATTCAAATTTATAGGGATATTAAACATTTCCCAGATAAACAAAGCCTGAAGGAATTTATAACTACAAAACCAGCATTACAAAATATGTTAAAGGGGGTAGAAGCCAAGATGGCGGCATGAGTAGGGCAGTGGAAATCTCCTCCCAAAACCATATATATTTTTGAAAATACAACAAATACAACTACTCCTAAAAGAGAGACCAGAGGATACAGTACAACAACCAGGCTACATCTACATCTGTGAGAACTCAGCATCTCACAAAGGGGGTAAGATACAAGCCACGACCCAGTGGGATGTGAGCATTCCCCTCACCCCAGCTCACCAGCACAAGGAAAGGAGTCAGAGCAGGGAGGGAGTGGAAGCACAGGACTGCTAAATAACCAGCCCTAGTAACCCGCACCGGGAGCACAGACACACATTGCATGGTGTGCTGGATATTAGGGAAGCAGAAAAGTAAAATCTGCAAGAGGGTCCCCACAGCTGACTTCCCTGGAACAAAAAAAATAGTGAGTGCTTTTTGAAAGTCTTAAAGGGACAGGAGCCTCACAGCTGGACAGAATCATCCCGGCACACTCAGCCCAGCAGGCTGGGAATCTTGAGGAACTTCAGGTGCCCTAATCCCCTGGGTGGCAATGCAGCTCTGAAGCCCCTCACAGTAATAAATGGCCTGCTATTCATTCCACCTCGGGCATGGCCCAGCCATAGCAGCCGAGCAGCTGGAGAGTGGCTACACCCACAGCAGCTTCCCAGAGTCTCTTTCCAGTGTGTAGCTGATCAGGCCAGATTCAGAGGTCGCTGCTGGTGTGTGGCTGGCTGGCGCAAGCAGAGGAAGCCAGGCCAGGGTGTGAAGGGGTGCCGTTCTCACAGGGGAGCACACGTGGTGTGCCTGCCACTCCCTGCAGGGCTCTGGGCAGCCCCAACTGTAGTGGTTCAGGGGATTAACTCGGACGCTGCTGCCAGTGTGTGGGTAACTGACACAGGCAGCAGAGAGGGCAGGGTGACCAGCAAACAGGAAGGGACTTTGTCCTCCCAGCTGATGCACATGCCACCTGCCTATGACTACCTCTATCGCAATGAAAACGGAGAAGAATTTGGTCCAGTCCAGAATTACCCAGATAAACCTGAGAGAGGGCCTGGGGAGACAGATATAACCAATCTTCCTGCAAAATAATTCAAAATAAAGGTCATAACCATGCTGATGAACCTGTAGAGAAATATGCAAGAGCTAATGGGTCAAGTTAGGAGGGAGGATACAGAAATAAAATAATGTCTGAAAGGACTTAAGAGCAGACTGGATGAGCTGCAAGAGACCGTTAATATAATAGAAATCAAGGACAAGGAACACAAAGAAGCTGAGGCAGAGAGAGATAAAAGGATCTCCAGGAATGAAAGAATATTAAGAGAACTGTGTGAACAATCCAAATGGAACAATATTCACATTATAGGGGGACCAGAAGAAAAAGAGAGAGAAAAAGGGATACAAAGTGTCTTTGAAGAAATAATTCCTGAAAACTTCCCAAAACTGGGGAAAGAAATAGTCTCTCAGACCATGGAACCCCAACAGAAGGGAGCCAAAAAGTACAACAACAAGACAAATAATAAATAAAATGGCAAAGATCAAAGACAAGGACAGAGTATTCAAGGCAGCCAGAGAGAGTATAAAGGTCACCTACAAAGGAAAACCCATCAGGTATCATCAGACTTCACAACAGAAACCTTACAGGCTAGAAGAGAATGGCATGATATATTTAATGCAATGAAACAGAAGGGCCTTGAACCAAGGATACTGTATCCAGCATGATTATCATTTAAATACAGGGATTAAACAATTCCCAGAAAACCAAAAGTTGAGGGAATTTGCCTCCCACAAACGACCTCTACAGGGTATTTTAGAGGGCCCACTCTAGATGGAAGCACTCCTAAGGTGAAATAGATGGCAACAGAGAAAATAAAATCATAGCAAAGAAAGCAGATCAACCAAATACTAACTAAAGGCAAAAAATAAAATCAGCTTCTCACAAAAGCAATCAAAGGAAACACAAAAGAGCACAGAATAAAACACCTAATATATAAAAATGGAGGAGGAGGAATAAGAAGGGAGATAGATAAAGAATCATCAGACTGTGTTTATAATAGCTGAAGAGGTGAGCTAAGTTAGACAGTTAGATAGTAAAGAAGCTACCCTTGAACCTTTGGTAACCACGAAACTAAAGCCTGCAGTGGCAATAAGTACAGACCTTTCAATAATTACCCTAAATGTAAATGGACTGAATGCACCAATCAAAAGACACAGAGTAATAGAATGGATAAAAAAGCAAGACCCATCTGCATGCTGCTTACAAGGGACTCACCTCAAACCCAAAGACATACACACACTAAAAGTCTAGGGATGGAAAAATACATTTCATGCAAGCAATAGGGAGAAAAAAGCAGGTATTGCAGTACTAGTATCAGAGAAAATAGACTTCAAAACAAAGAAAGTCACAAGAGACAAAGAAGGACATTACATAATGATAAAGGGGTCAGTCCAACAAGAGGATATAACTATTATAAATATATATGCACCCATCACAGGAGCACCAACATATGTGAAACAAATACTAACAGAATTAAGGGAGGAAATAGAATGCAATGCAAACGTTCTAGGAGACTTCAACACACTACTCACTCCAAAGGACAGATCTACAAGACAGAAAATAAGTAAGGACACAGAGGCACTGAACAACACACTAGAACAATGGATCTAACAGACATCTACAGAACTCTACACCCAAAATCAGCAGGATACACATTCCTCTCAAGTGCACATGGAACATTCTCCAGAATAGGCCACATACTAGGCCACAAAAAGAGTCTCAGTAAATTCAAAAAGATTGAAATTCTACCAACCAACATCACAGACCACAAAGGTATAAAATTAGAAATAAACTATACAAAGAAAAGGAAAAGGCTCACAAACATATGGAGGCTTAACAATATGCTCCTAAATAATCAATGGATCAACAACCAAATTAAAATGGAGATCAAGCAATATATGGAGACAAATGACAGCAACAACACAAAGCCCCAACGTCTGTGGGATGCAGCAAAGGCAGTTCAAGGAGAAAAGTATATAGCAATCCAGGCTAAAGAAGGAAGAACAATCCCAAATTAATAGCCTAAAATCACAATGATTGAAACTGGAAAAAGAAGAACAAATAAGGCCTAAGGTCAGCAGAAGGAGGGACATAATAAAGATCAGAGAAGAAATAAATAAAATTGAGAAGAATAAAACAGTAGAAAAAATCAATGAAACCAAGAGCTGGTTCTTCGAGAAAATAAACAAAATAGATAAGCCTCTAGCCAGACTTAAGAGAATAAGAGAGTCAACACACAACAGAATCAGAAACGAGAAAGGAAAAATCATGACGGACCCCACAGAAATACAAAGAATTATTAGAGAATACTATGAAAACCTACATGCTAACAAGCTGGATATCCTAGGAGAAATGGACAACTTCTTAGAAAAATACAACCTTCCAAGACTGACCCAGAAAGAAACAGAAAATCTAAACAGACCAATTACCAGCAATGAAATTGAAGTGGTAATCAAAAACTACCCAAGAACAAAACCCCTGGGCCAGATGGATTTACCTCGGAATTTTATCAAACATACAGAGAAGACATAACACCCATTCTCCTTAAAGTTTTCCAAAAAATAGAAGAGGAGGGAATACTCCCAAACTCATTCTATGAAGCCAACATCACCCTAATACCAAAACCAGGCAAAGACCCCACCATAAAAGGAAACTACACACCAATATCCCTGATGAACGTAGATACAAAAATACTCAACAAAATATTAGCAAACCGAATTCAAAAATACAAGAGCATCATATACCATGACCAAGTGGGATTCATCCCAGGGATGCAAGGATGGTTAAACATTCGAAAATCCATCAACATCATCCACCACATAAACAAAAAGAAGGACAAGAACCACATGATCATCTCCATAGATGCTGAAAAAGCATTTGATAAAATTCACATCCATACATGATAAAAACTCAACACAATGGGTATAGAGGGTACATACCTCAACACAGTAATGGCCATGTACAGCAAACCAACAGCTAACATATGCTCCATGGCAAAAAACTGAAAGGTTTTCCTCTAAGATCAGGAACAAGACAAGGATGTTCACTTTCACCACTTTTTTTTCATTATAGTATTGTAGGTTCTACCCACAGCAATTAGGAAAGATAAAGAGATAAAAGATATCCATTGGTAAGGAAGCAGTTAAACTGTTACCATTTGAAGATGACATGATATTGAACATAGAAAGCTAGAGTTTTCTCCTAGACTCCACCAAAATAAGTTAGAATGAATAACTGGATTCAGCAATGTTGCAGGTTACAAAATTAATACACAGAAATCTATTGTGTTCCTATATATTAACAAAAAACTAACAGAAATAAAAATCAGGAAAACAATTCCATTTATAATTACATTAAAAAGAATAAAATAGGAGAGAGGGAGACAAGATGGCGGCGTGAGTAGAGCAGCAGAAATCTCCTCCCAAAACCACATATATTTTTGAAAATACAACAAAGAAAACTCTTCCTAAAAGAGAGACCAGAAGACACAAGACAACAGCCAGATTACATCCATACATGCGAGAACCCAGTGCCTCGTGAAGGGGGTAAGATACCAGCCATGGCCCGGTGGGACCTGGGCACCCCACACCCCAGCTCCTGGCAGGAGGAGAGGAGTCAGAGCTGGGAGGGAGAGAGAGCCCAGGACTGCTAAATAGTCAGCCCTAGCCATCCACACTGGACCGCAGACACAGTGCATGCGTGGGGTACTGAAAACTAGGGAAACAGGACAGTAAGACCTGTGAGCGGGTCCCAGCAGCCAGCACCCCAGGGACAAAGAAAAGCGAGTGCTTTTTGAAAGTCTTAAAGGGAGAGGTACCCCACAGCTGATGGAAATATCCCGGGTCATTTAGCCCAGCAGCAGGGAATCACAGGGAAGTTCAGGCACCCTAAACCCCTGGATAGAAGGGTAGCTCAGAGGCCCCTCACAGAGATACACAGCCTCCCTGCCATTTCCCCTCCAACGAGCCTCCGCCATATCAGAGCAGCAGCCCGAGGCAGGCTACGCCCACAGCAACAGTGGAGATAAACTCCACAGTGGCCAGGAAAGAATCAGAAGCCCCATCTGCGAGCAGCTGCCCAGCGCAAGCCACTAGAGGTCGCTGTTCTCCCAGGAGAGGAAGGCCACAAACCAACAAAAAGGGACATTCTCCCACCCGTCACTTGTGCCAGCTCTGCAAACTATCTATATTGCCATGAATAGGCAAAATTTGAGGCAGACAAAGATCACAGAGAAAACACCTGAGAAGGAGACAGACGTAACCAGTCTTTGTGAAAAAGAATTCAGATAAATATCATAAACATGCTGATGGAGATGCAGAAAAAATATACAAGAGCTAAGGGATAACATCTGGAGGGAGATTACAGATGTCTGGAGGGAGATTACCGAAGTGAAACAAACTCTGGAAGGATTTATAAGCAGAATGGATAAGATGCAAGAGGCCATTGATAGAATACAAACTAGAGAACAGGGACACATAGAAGCTGACACAGAGAGAGATAAAAGGATCTCCAGGAATGAAACAATATTAAGAGAACTGTGTGACCAATCCAAAAGGAACAATATCCACATTGTAGGGGTACCAGAAAAAGAAGAGAGAGAAAAAGGGATAGAAAGTGTCTTTGAAAAAATAATTGCTGAGAACTTCCCCAAACTGGGGGAGGAAATAATCGATCAGACCACGGAATACACAGAACTCCCAATCGAAAGGACCCAATGAGGACAACACCAAGACATATAATAATTAAAATGGCAAAGATCAAGGACAAAGACAGAGTATTAAACGCAGCGAGAGAGAGAAAAAAGGTCACCTACAAAGGAAAACCCATCAGGCTATCATCAGAATTCTCAACAGAAACCCTACAGGCCAGAAAAGAATGGCATAATATATTTAATGCAATGAAACAGAAGGACCTTGAACCAAGAATACTGTATCCAGCATGATTATCATTTAAATATGAAGGAGGGATTAAACAATTCCCAGACAAGCAAAAGTTGAGGGAATTTGCCTCCCACAAACCACCTCTACAGGGTATTCTAGCGGGACTATTCTAGACGGGAGCACTCCTAAGACTAAACAGATGTCACTAGAGAAAATAAAATCACAGCAAACAAAGCAAACCAACCAAATACTAACTAAAGGTAAAAAATAAAATCAACTACCCACAAAAATCAGTTAAAGGAAACACGAAAGAGCACAGAATAAAATAACCAACATATAAAGAATGGAGGAGGAGAAATAATGAAGGGAGAGAAGAAAAGAATCTCCAGACAGTGTATATAACAGCTCAATAAGCGAGCTAAGTTAGGTAGTAAGATACTAAAGAAGCTAACCTTGAACCTTTGGTAACCACAAATCTAAAGCCTGCAATGGCAATAAGTACATATCTTTCAATAGTCACCCTAAATGTAAATGGACTGAATGCACCAATCAAAAGACACAGAGTAATAGAATGGATAAAAAAGCAAGACCCATCTGCATGCTGCTTACAAGGGACTCACCTCAAACCCAAAGACATGCACAGACTAAAAGTCAAGGGATGGAAAAACATATTTCAAGCAAACAACAGTGAAAAGAAAGCAGGTGTTGCAGTACTAATATCAGAGAAAATAGACTTCAAAATAAAGAAAGTAACAAAGATAAAGAAGGACATTACATAATGATAAAGGCCTCAGTCCAACAAGAGGATATAACCATTATAAATGTATATGCACCCAACACAGGAGCACCAGCATATGTGAAACAAATACTAACAGAACTAAAGGAGGAAATAGAATGCAAAGCATTGATTTTAGGAGACTTCAACACGCCACTCACCCCAAAGGATAGACCCACCGGACAGAAAATAAGTAAGGACACGGAGGCACTGAACAACACACTTGAACAGATGGACCTAATAGACATCTACAGAAATCTACATCCCAAAGCAACAGGATACACATTCTTCTCAAATGCTCATGGAACATTCTCCAGAATAGACCACATACTAGGTAACAAAAAGAGCCTCAGTAAATTCCAGAAGATTAAAATTCTACCAACCAACTTTTCAGACCACAAAGGTATAAAACTAGAAATAAATAGTACAAAGAAAACAAAAAGGCTCACAAACACATGGAGGCTTAACGACATGCTCCTACATAATCAATGGATCAATGAACAAATTAATATAGAGATCAAGGAATATATGGAAACAAATGACAACAACAACACAAAGCCCCAACTTCTGTGGGATGCAGCAAAAGCAGTCTTAGGAGGAAAGTATATAGCAATCCAGGCATATTTCAAGAAGGAAGAACAATCCCAAATGAATAGCCTAAAATCACAATTATTGAAACTGGAAAAAGAAGAACAAATGAGGCCTAAAGTCAGCAGAAGGAGGGATGTAATAAAGATCAGAGAATAAACAAACAAAATTGAGAAGAATGAAACACTATAAAAATCAAACGAATAATCATAATTGGCCTGATTGTTTATAGTTCATGATGCATTATCAAAACCGAAAGTTTCTGTGATTACTACCCTTGCACTGTTCACCATGTAAGAACTTATTCACTATGTAAGAACTTGTTCACCATGTAAAAATTTGTTCGTTATGCTTCAGAAGATTGGAGACTTTTGAGAATTAGGCATGGGGTTGATTAATGATTGTACATTGAGTCCCCTATACAGAATTTTATTGTTGTTAACAACCATATGATCAATAAATATGAGAGATGCCCTCTCAAAAAATAAAAAACAGAAAGAACACTAGAAAAAAATCAATGAAAGCAAGAGCTGGTTCTCTGAGAAAATAAACAAAATAGATAACCCTCTATCCAAACTTATTAAGAGAAAAAGAGAATCAGCACACATCAACAGAAACAGAAATGAGAATGGAAAAATCACAACAGAGTCCACAGAAATACAAAGAATTTTTAAAGACTATTATGAAAACCTATATGCTAACAAGCTGGAAAACCTAGAAGAAATGGACAACTTCCGAGAAAAATACAACCTTCCAAGACTGACCAAGGAAGAAACACAAAAGTTAAACAAACCAATTACTAGCAAAGAAATTGAAGTGGTAATCAAAAAACTACCCACGAACAAAACTCCCGGCCAGACGGATTTACCTCGGAATTTTATCAGACATACAGAGAAGACAAAGTACCCATTCTCCTTAACGTTTTCCAAAAAATAGAAGAGTAGGGAATACTCCCAAACTCATTCTATGAAGCCAACACCACCCTAATACCAAAACCAGGCAAAGACCCCACCAAAAAAGAAAATTACAGACCAATATCCCTGATGAATGTAGATTCAAAAATACTCAATAAAATATTAGCAAACTGAATTCAAAAATATATCAAAAGGATCATACACCATAACAAAGTGGTATTCATCCCATGTATGCAAGAATGGTACAACATTCAAAAATCCATCAACATCATCCACCACATAAACAAAAAGGACAAAAACGACAGGATCATCTCCATAGATGCTGAAAAAGCATTCGACAATATTCAACATCCATTCATGATAAAAACTCTCAGCAAAATGGGTATACAGGGCAAGTACCTCAACATAACAAAGGCCAGATATTATAAACCCACGGCTAACATCATACTGAACAGCGAGAAGCTGAAAGCTTTTCCTCTGAGATCGGGAAGGAGAGAGGGATGCCCACTCTCCCCATTGTTATTTAACATAGTACTTGAGGTCCTAGCCATGGCAATTAGACAAAACAAAGAAATATAAGGAACCCAGATTGGTGAAGAAGAAGTTAAACTGTCACTATTTGCAGATGACATGATATTGTATATAAAAAACCCTAAAGACTCCACTCCAAAACTACTAGAACTGATACTGGAATACATCAAAGTTGCAGGATACAAAATTAACACACAGAAATCTGTGACTTTCCTATACACTAATAATGAACCAATAGAAAGAGAAATCAGGAAAACAATTCAATTCACAATTGCATCAAAAAGAACAAAATACCTAGGAATACACCTAACCAAGGAAGTGAAAGACCTATACCCTGAAAACTACAGGATACTCTTAAGAGAAACTAAAGAGGACACTAACAAATGGAAACTCATCCCATGCTCTTGCCTCGGAAGAATTAATATAGTCAAAATGTCCATCCTGCCCAAAGCAATATACAGATTTGATGCAATCTCTATCAAATTACCAGCAACATTCTTCAACGAACTGGAGCAAATAGTTCAAAAATTCATATGGAAACACCAAAGACCCCAAATAGCCAAAGCATTCCTGAGAAAGAAGAATAAACTGGGGGGGATCTCACTCCCCAACTTCAAGCTCTACTACAAAGCCATAGTAATCAAGACAATTTGGTACTGGTATAAGAACAGAACCACAGAACAGTGGAACAGATTAGAGACTCCAGACATTAACTCAAACATATATGGTCAATTAACATATGATAAAGGAGCCATGGACATACAATGGGGAAATGACAGTTTCTTCAGCAGATGGTGCTGGCAAAACTGGACAGCTACATGTAAGAGAATGAAACTGGACCAATGTCTAACCCCATCCACAAAAGTAAATTTGAAGTGGATCAAACACCTGAATGTAAGTCATGAAACCATAAAACTCTTAGAGAAAAATATAGGCAAAAACCTCTCAGACATAAACATTAGCGACATCTTCATGAATATATATCCCCTGACAAGGAAAACAAAAGCAAAAATGAGCAAGTGGGACTATCTCAAGTTGAAAAGCTTCTGTACAGCAAAAGACACCATCAATAGAACAAAAGGGTACCCTACATTATGGGACAATATATTCATAAATGACAGATCCAATAAAGGGTTGACATACAAAATATATAAAGAGCTCACGTACCTCAACAAAGAAAAAGCAAATAATCCAATAAAAAAATGGGCAGAGCAACTGAACAGACAGTTCTCCAAAAAAGAAATTCAGATGGCCATCAGACACTTGAATAGATGCTCCACATCTCTAGTTATCAGAGAAATGCAAATTAAAACCACAATGAGATATCACCTCACACCAGTAAGGATGGCTACCATCCAAAAGACAAACAACAACAAATGTTGGTGAGGTTGTGGAGAAAGGGGAACCCTCCTACACTGCTGGTGGGAATGTAAATTAGTTCAACCATTGTGGGAAGCATTATGGAGGTTTCTCAAAATGCTCAAAATAGAAATACCATTGGACCCAGGAATTCCACTCCCAAGAGTTTACCCTATTAATGCAGCAGCCCGGTTTGAAAGAGACAGATGCACCCCTATGTTTATTGCAGCACTATTTACAATAGCCATGAAATGGAAGCAATCTAAATGTCCATCAGTAGATGAATGGATAAAGAAGTGGTGCATATTCACAATGGAATATTATTCAGCCATAAGAAGAAAACAAATCTGACCATTTGCAACAACATGGATGGAGCTAGAGGGTGTTATGCTCAGTGAAATAATCCAAGCAGAGAAAGACAAATACCAAATGATTTCACTCATCTGTGGAGTATAAGAACAAAGGAAAATCTGAAGGAACAAAACAGCAGCAGAATCACAGAATGCAAGAAGGGACTAGCAGTTCCCAAAGGGAAAGGGACTGGAGAGAATGGGAGGGTAGGGAGGGATAAGGGTGGGCAAGAAGAAAGGTGGTGTTGTGATTAGCATGTATAATGTGGGGGGTGTGTAAAAAGGGGAGGGCTGTGCTGCACAGAGAAGACAAGCAGTGATTCTACAACATTTTGCTATGCTGATGGACAGTGATTGTAATGGGGTTTGTGAGGGTGACTTGGTGTAGGGGAGAGCCTAGTAAATGTAATATTCTTCATGTAATTGTAGATTAATGATACCAAAAAAAGTGGGGTAGATTACTCCCTGATAGGATAAAATTAACTCCAAATCAATGCTTTACATATCCTTAATTTTGATCTTTTAAAGGGTATCGGGTGATCAGCTATGGAAGTACATTTTTCTGATAATATTTCTTTATTTAAATAAAAAGGAAGTTCCTGTGTGGTGGTCTCCAATAGGTTCTTCACAATGGTATAAAGGTCATATCAAAGTGTGGGCAAAGGGTTTGTTTGTGTTTATACAGAGGATCAAAGCCTAATTTGACTACCCAGGAAACTAATTAAGATACGATACGAAGAGGAACTTCCAACATCAACATCCTCTGGAAGAGTAATTCCAGAAGATGATCATCAGAAAACTTCAACAAAGACCCTCGCACTGTTGCAGTTGTACCTGCAGTCATCCCGCTGGTTCCTGGATTCCTGGACTTGCTATTGGAATGAAGAAGTAGATATCTAAGCTGGCCTGCACATACAGTAAAACAACAAATTTGACTGGATTTGTATTTTTGGAACTCAACCAAGTATTAGGAGAAGTGCAAGTTGCAGTGCTCCAAAATCGTGCGACTATAGACTATCTACTGTTAAAAGAACATATGGAATGTGAACAGTTCCCAGGTATGTGTTGTTTTAATTTGTCTGATTTTTCTCAAACTATTCAAATTCAGTTAGACAATATCCATCATATTATTGATAAGTTTTCACAAATGCCTAGGGTACTTAACTGGTTTCCTTGGTTTCACTGGATATGGCTGTAATTGTAGGTCTGCTTTTGTTATATATCTGTATTCCTATTCTGTTAATGTGTGTATGCAATTTAATTATTAGTTTGTTAAAACCTATACATGCTTATGCTACTCTACAAGAAGATATGTCAAAAGAAATAATCAATCTTCCCATGTTTTCTTCCATCTGCTACTTCTAAAGCTTTTCTTCTTCCTTCCTAATTACAACTCTTTAGTAGAATTTGTGCCTCATATCGAAAATTACTGAGTATCATAATTCTTCCAAGTGGTAAAGATACCTCAAGACAAATGCTGGGCATAGAAACTACAGGGCATAAATCTGCAAAGAAGTAAAAAGCTAATCTTTTCAAAGAATATTGCTTCTCTCTCACTTACCAACTTTACATTTCCCTGTATGGCCCCAGAAGATGACTGGTTAGCCAGAGACAGGTAAGATTCCTCAAGGGAGGAACAACCTAAGACAGGCACAGTCGCAGGGGGGCCATCAGGTGAGAAATTGGGGATCAACAGAGGTGAGGCTTAGAACCTCACCCCCCCTGATTTGAGAGAAATCTTCTGCATCCGTGGATGTCTTGTTGCCCTTGTCTAGCTTGGATTAATACTTAGTCTATAGGCACAGACCTGATCATCTACACTTGCCCTCTTACAGCACTAAATGATGCTTTCTACCTTTATCTTACATCTACCTACCACTTCAGCATTTTATTTAAAAAATAAGGAAGAATTATGGAATCCACATATAAATCAAGGATAGAAATCAAATGAATAAGCATATCTGACTTGACTGTTTATAGTTGATGATGTGTGATCAAAACCGAAAGTTTCTGTGATATGACTGCCCTTGCACTGTTCACCATGTAAGAACATATTCACTATGTAAGAACTTGTTCACCATGTAGGAACTTGTTCGTTATGCTTCAGAAGATTGGAGACTGTTGAGAATTAGGCTTGGGGTTGATTAATGATTGTGCATTGAGTCCCCTATACAGAATTTTATTGTTGTTAACAACCATTTGATCAATAAATATGAGAGATGCCCTCTCAAAAAAAAGAATAAAATATCTAGGATTAAACCTAACCAAGAAGGTGAACGACCTGTACTCTGAAAACTATAAAGCACATATGAGAGACATTAAAGGAAAAATAAATGGAAATCTCTCCCATACTCATGTATAGGAAGAATTAATATTGTCAAAATGGCGATCCTACCCAAAGCAATTTACAGATTCAATGCAATACCTATCAAAATTCCACCACAGTCTTCAATGAACTAGAGCAAGTAATTCTAAAATTTATATCGAACCCAAAAACACCCCGCATAGCCAAAGCAATCCTGTAAAACTGGGGGAATACACTCCCTGATGTCAAGCTCTACTACAAAGCCACAGTAATCAAAACAGTTTGGTACTCATACAAGAACAGACCCACAGATGAATGGAACAGAACAAAAATCCCAGATATAAATCCACACATATATGCTCGTTAATATATGATAAAGGAGTCATGAATATACAATGGGGAAAAGACAGTCTCTTCAATTACTGGTGTTGAGAAAACTGAACAGCTACATGTAACAGAATGAAACTGGAGTACCATCTAACTCCATATAAAAAAGTAAACTCAAAATGGATCAAATACCTAAATGTAAGTCATGAAACCAAAAAAGTCTTAGAAGAAAAGATAGGCAAAAATCTATTGTATATAAAAGCAGGACCAATTTTTCCTGGACACATATCTTCAGGAAGGGAAACAAAAAATGAACAAGTGAGACATCAAACTGAAAAACTCTGTACAGCAGAGAACACCATCATCAGAACAAAAAGGCAAACTAGAGTAGGGGAGAATAAATTTAGAAATGATTTATCCAATAAATGGTTAACATCCTAAATATATAAAGAGCGCATACTCCTCAATGCCAAAAAAACAAATAATCCAATTAAAAAATGGGCAGAGGACCTGAACACACATTTCTTCGAAGAAGGAAAAAGATGGCCAACAGGCATATGAGAAGATGGTCCACATCACTAATCAACAGGGAAATGCAAATCAAAACCACAGTGAGATATCACCTCACACCATTCACAATGGCCACTATCTAAAAGACAAGAAATAAAAAGTGTTGGCGAGGAAATGGAGATAAAGGAACCCTCCTTCACTGTTGGCTTGAACATAAATTGATGTAGCCACTGTGGAAAGCAGTATGGAGGTTCCTCAAAAAACTGAAAACAGAAATACCATATGACCCAGTAATTCCACTTGTATGAATTTACCCAAAGAAAAAAGTTCCCTGTTTCAAAAGATACATGCACCTCTATGTTTATCACTGCATTATTTATAATACCCAGGATATGGAAGCAACCTAAGTGTCCATCCGTAGATGAATGGATAAAGAAGATATGGTACATATACATAATGGAATATTATTCAGCCATAGAAAAAAGAAATCCTGCCATTTGCAACAACATGTATTGATGATCTGGAGGGTATTATGCTAAGTGAAACAAGCCAGGCAGAGAAAAGCAAGTATCGTATGATTTTGTTTATTTGTGGAATAGAAAAACAAAGCAAAACAAAATGCACAAACCAGCAGTAGATTCATAGACACTGGGAAGTGACTTGGGTTATAATGAGGGAGGGTTGAGGTGGGTGGGGAGGGTGATGGGGATAATGGGGCACAAAAATTCTCAATCATAATGTAAGTTGATCACGGGGATGGTAGTACAGCATGGAGAATATATCCAATAATTCTGTAACATCTCACTATGTTGACAGATGGTAACTGTAGTAGTTGGGTGAGGATTTAATAATATGGGTAACAGTTAAACCATTGTGTTGTATATTTGAAACCAAGTAAGATTGTATATTAATGATACTTCAATTAAAAAATTTTTTAATGTTCATTTCCAGATTTTGACTATAACAACCAAAGCCGCTGTGAACATATATGTACAGGATTTTGTGCTGACATATATTTTCTATTCTTTAGGTAAATCCCTAGGAGTGGAATTGCTGAGTGATATGATAAGTGTATGTTTAGTTTTTTAGGAAACTGAAAAATTGTTTTCCAGTGCGACTGTATCATTTTACTTTACTACCAGCAATATATGATAGGTCCAGTTTCTCCTCAAGCTTGCCAGCATTTGGTATTGTTATTATTTTTATTTTAGCTATTCTGATAGGTATGTAGAGATAGCTCATCATAGTTGCAATTTGCATTTCCCTAATGGCTAATAACATTAAACATATTTTCATGTATTACTTGCCATTTGCATATTCTCTTCAGTGAAATGTCTCATGTTTTTTGACCATTTACTAATTGGCTTTTTTTTTAATGATGAGTTTTGAGAGTTCCTTATATATTCTGGGTATAAGTCTTTTGTCAGGTATGTAGTTTGAAAATATTTTCTCCCAGTCTTTAGCTTACCTTTTAATTCTCTTAACAAGGTCTCACAAACAAAATTTTAATGAAGTCCAATTTATCAATTTTTTTCTTTTATGGATGTGTTTTTGGTGCCATGTCTAAAACTCTTCACCAAGCCTTAGGTCCTGAAGATTTTCTCCTATGTTATAAGAATTTTATAACTTTATGCTTTACATTTAAAATTATGATCCATTTTGAGTTAATTTCTGTTTAAGGTGTGAAGTCTTGGTTAAGGTTCACTTTTTGCCTACAGATATCCAATTGCTCCAGCACCTTTTTGTTAAAAAGATGATCTTTCCTCCATCAAATTGCTTTTACACCTTTTTTTAAAAAAAAGTGAGTTGGTTGTATTTGGGTGTAGACAGGTTAGCTGTTTCTGGACTTTCTATCTGTTCATTGATCTCTGTGCCTATCTTTCTGCTAAAATGACACAGTCTTCATCACTGTGGCTATACAATGTGTTAAAGCCAAGTAGTGATTCTTCCCACATTTTTTCCTTCTCCAAAATTGTTTTAGCTGTTGTATTAGTTCCTGTTATTGCTATAACAAATTATCTATCACATATTTGGTGACTTTAAAAACCAGAAACATTGTCTTACAGTCTTGGAGGACAGAAGTCTGAAATAAAGGTGTTGGTTAGGGTTGCCCTCCCTCCAAATGCTCTAGGGGAGAATCCTTCCTTCCCTCTTCCAGTTGTGGTGGCTCAGGGTGTTACTTGGGTTGTGGCTGCATAACTCCAGTCTCTGCTTCCATCTTCACACGACCTTATTCTTTGTGTCTGTCTTCTCTTCTGTCTCTTACAAGGAGAGTTATCATTGCATTTAGGCTCACCCAGATAATCTAGGATGATCTCATTTCAAGATCCTTAACTTAATCACATTTGCAAGGATCCTTTTACTGAATAAAGTCATTCACAGGGTTGGAAATTAGGAAGTAGACTTATCTTTTGGGGGAACAATATTCAATCCACTATAGTTATTCTAGTTTCCCTGCCTTTCTATACAAATATTAGAATAATCTTGGCTATCTACAAAAAATCTTGCTGGAAGCTTTCATAGCAATTGCATTAAACTTATATATCATTTGGGAAGAACTGATATCATTACTACATTGACTCTTCTAATCAATGAGCTTGAAATGGCTCTATTTATATCCCCTTTGATTTCTTTAATCAGCATTTTGTCTTATACATGCTTTGTTAAACTTACATACAAGCATTTCACCTTTTTAGGGATTGCACATTTTAAATTTACAAATTTTAATTTATGTAACCTTAATTTCAACTTCCAAGGATTGATTTCTAATATACAGAAATAGAATTGTTTTTTTTTTGTATGTTGATCTTGTATCTTGTAGCCTTGTTAAAGTCACTTCAGTTCCAGGGACTGCATTCAGACTGAGTCATTTCTATTCCTTCTGAGTTCTTTGATTATTTTCTCATTTGTCTTCATTCTGCTGTTGAACTCTTCCACTGCATTTTTAATTTTAGTTATTTTATATTTTAGTTATAAAATTATCATTTCATTCTTCTTTATGTTTTCTGTTGCTTTGCTGAGACATTTTATTTTTCATTTATTTCAAGAGGGTTTGTAATTTCTTTTTTTATTAAAAAATTTTATTAAAGAATTATTAATACACACTTTTATGGAGGTTTCACATGAAAAGCAATGTGGTTACAACATCACCCATATTATCGAGTCCCCCCATAACCCATTACAGTCACTGTCCATAAGTGTGGTAAGATACCACAGTCACTACTTGCCTTGGCTGTACTACACTGCCTTCCCCGTGACCCCTCCACACCATGTATGCCAATCATAATACCTCTCAAACCCCTTGCCCCTCTCTCTCCACCTGCCCTCCCCGACCCTTACCCTTTGGTAACCACTAGTCCCTTCCTGGTGTCTGTGAGCCTGCTGCAGTTTGTTTCTCCAGTTTTGCTTGGTTGTTATACTCCACAAATGAAGAAAATTATTTGACACTTGTCATTCGCTGCCTGGCTTATTTCACTAAGCATAATACCCTCCAGCTCCATCCATGTTGTGGCAAATCGTAGGATCTGTTTCTTTCTTATAGCTGAAAAATATTCCATTGTGTATACGTACCACATCTTCTTTGCCCATTCATCCACTGATGTACACTTATGTTGCTTCCATTTCTTGGCTACTGTAAAGAGTGCTGCAGTAAACATAGGGGTACATATGTCTTTTTGAATCTGTGATCTTGCTTTCTCCAGGTAAATTCCTAAGAGTGGAATTCCTGGGTCATATGGTATTTCTATTTTTAGTTTTTTGAGGAACCTCCATACTGCTTTCCACAGTGGTTGAACTAATTTACATTCCCACCAGCAGTGTAGGAGGGTTCCCCTTTCTGAATACATCATCCTCGCCAACATTTGTTGTTCTCTGTCTTTTGGATTTTGGCCATCCTAACTGGTGTGAGGTGATATCTCATTGGGTTTTAATTTGCATTTCTCTGATGATTAGCGATGTGGAGCATCTTTTCATGTGCCTGTCGGCCATCTGAATTTCTTCTTTGTAGAAGTGTCTGTTCAAATCCTCCGCCCATTTTTTAACTGGATTATTTGCTTTTTGGGTGTTGAGGCATATGAGTTCTTTATATATTTTGGATGTGAACCCCTTGTCAGATATGTCATATAGAAATATATTCTCCCAAACTGTAGGATGCCTTTTTGATCTGCTGATGGTGTCCTTTGCTGTACAGAAACTTTTTAGCTTGATGTAGTCCCATTTTTTCATTTTTGCTTTTGTTTCCCTTGCCTGAGGAGATTCGTTCAGGAAAAAGATGCTCATGTTTATATTCAAGAGAGTTTTGCCTATGTTTTCTTCTAAGAGTTTTATGGTTTCATGACTTACATTTAGGTCTTTGATCTATTTTGAGTTTACTCTTGTGTATGGAGTTAGGCAGTAATCCAGTTTCATTCTCTTACATGTACCTGTCCAGTTTTGCCAACACCAGCTGTTGAAGAGACTGTCCTTCCCTATTGTATGTCCATGGCTCTTTTATTGTATATGAATTGGCCATATATGTTTGGGTTTATATCTGGACTCACTATCTGTTCTATTGGGCTATGGGTCTGTTCTTGTGCCAGTACCAAATTGTCTTGATTACTGTGGCTTTGTAGTAGATCTTGAAGTTGGGTAGTGAGATCCCCCCTGCTTTATTCTTCCTTCTCAGGCTATTCGGGGTCTTTTGTAGTTTCATATGAATTTTAAAATGATTTGTTCCAGTTTGTTGAAGAATGTTATTGGTATTGTGATAGGCATTACATTGAATCTGTAGGTTGCTTTAGGCAGGATGGCCATTTTGACAATATTAATTCTTCCTATCTATAAGCACAGATTGTATTTCCATTTATTGGTATCTTCCTTATTTTTTCTCATGAGTGTCTTGTAGTTTTCAGGGTATAGGTCTTTCACCTCCTTGGTTAGTTTTACTCCTAGGTATTTTATTTTTGATGCAATTGTGAATGGAAATGTTTTCCTGATTTCTCTTTCTGCTAGTTCATCATTAGTGTATAGGAATGCAACAGATTTCTGTGTATTGATTTTGTATTCTGTAACTTTGCTGAATTCAAATATTATTTCTAGTAGTTTTACAGTAGATTCTTTAGAGTTTTTAATGTACAGTATCATATCATCTGCAAACAGTGACAGTTTAACTTTGTCTTTACCAATCTGGATGCCTTTTATTTCTTTTTTTCTTTTTTATCTTATTGCTGTGGCTTGGTCCTCCAGAACTATGTTGAATAAAAGTGGGGAGAGTGGGCATCCTTGTCTTCTTCCCAATCTTAAAGGAAAAGCTTTCAGCTCCTCACTGTTAAGTATAATGTTGGCTGCGGGTTTGTCATATACGGCCTTTATTATGTTGAACTACTTTTCCTCTATACTCATTTTGTTGAGAGTTTTTATCATGAATGAATGTTGAATTTTGTCAAATCTTTTTGGCATCTATGGAGATGATCATGTGATTTTTGTCCTTCCTTTTGTTGATGTGGTGGATGATGTTGATGGATTTTTCTATTATTGTACCATCCTTGCATCCCTGGAATAAATCGTACTTGATCATGATGGATGATCTTTTGGAGGTATTTTTGAATTCAGTTTGCTAATATTTTGTTGAGTATTTTTGTATCTATGTTCATAAGGGACATTGGTCTGTAATTTCTTTTTTTGTGGTGTCTTTGCCTGGTTTCAGTGCTAGAGTGATACTGGTCTCATGGAATTAGTTTGGAACTGCTCCCTCTTTGCCCACTTTTTGGAAAACTTTAAGGAGGATGGAAATTGTTAGGTCTTCCCTAAATGTTTGATAAAATTCAGTGGTGAGGCCATCTGGTCCAGGAATTTTGTTCTTAGGTACTTTTTTGATTACCAATTCAATTTCGTTGCTGGTAATTGGTCTGTTCAGGTTTTCTGTTTTTTCCTGGGTCAGCCTTGGAAGGTTGTATTTTTCTAGAAAGTTGTCCATTTCTTGTAGGTTATCCAGTTTGTTAGCATATAATTTTTCATAGTATTCTCTAATAATTCTTTGTATTTCTGTGGTGTCGGTAGTGATTTTTCCTTTGTCATTTCTGATTCTGTTTATGTGTCAACTCTGTTTTTTTCTTGATAAGTCTGGCTAGTGGTCTATGTATTTTGTTTAGTTCTCAAAGAACCATATCCTGCTTTCATTGATTCTTTCTATTGTTTTATTCTTCCCGATTTTATTTATTTCTGCTCTAATCTTTATTATGTCTCTTCTCCTACTGATTTTGGGTCTCGTTTGTTCTTCTTTTACTAGTTTACATAATTGTGAGTTTAGACTGTTCACATGGGAGTGATCTTCTTCCCTCAGGTAGGCCTGAACTGCTACATACTTCCCTCTTAGCACTGCCTTTGCTGCATCCCACAGATTTTGTGGTGTTGAGTTAATGTTCTCATTTGTCTCCATATATTGCTTGATCTCTGTTTTTAATTGTCCATTGATCCATTGGTTATTTAGAAGCATCTTGTTAAGCCTCCATGTGTTTGTGGGCTTTTTTGTTTTCTTTGAGTAATTCATTTCCATACAGCTTTTCACAGTGATTGCACCAATTTATATTCCCACCAACAGTGTAGGGGGGTTCCCATTTCTCCACATCCTCACCAGCATTTATTATTTCTTGTCTTTTGGATAGTGGTCATCCTAACTGGTCTGAGGTGATATCTCATTACGGTTTTCATTTGTATTTCCCTGATTACTAGCAATATGCAGCATCTTTTCATGTGCCTGTTGGCCATCTGAATTTCTTCTTTTGAGAAGTGTTTGATCAGGTCCTCTGCTCATTTTTTAATTGGATTGTTTTTTTCTGGGTATTGAGGTATATAAATTCTTTATATGTTTTGGATTTTAACACCTTGTTGGATGTGTTGTTTACAAATATATTCTCCCATACTGCAGGATGCCTTTTTATTCTGATGATGGTGTCCTTTGCTGTACAGAAGCTTTTTAGTTTGTTTTAGTCACTCTTATTCATTTGTCATTTTGTTTCCCTTCCTAGGAGATGCGTCCAAGAAAAATTGCTCATGCTTATATTCCAGAGATTTTGCCTATATTTTCTTTTAAAGTTTTATGGTTTCATGTCTTACATTCAGGTTTTTGATCCTCTTAGAGTTTACTTTTGCACATGGATTTAGAGAAAAATCCAGTTTCATTCTCTTGCATGTAGTTGTCCAGTTTTCTCAATAAGAGTTGTTGAAGAGGCTGTCTTCTACCCTCTGCATATTCATAGTTCCTTTTATTGTATATTAATTGGCCATATATGCATGGGTTCATATCTGGGTCCTTTGTTCTTTTCCATTGATCTATGGGTCTATTTTTGTGTTGGTACCAAATTGTCTTGATTACTGTGGCTTTGTAGTAGAGCTTGAATTCTTGGAGCATAATACCCTCAGCTTTATTCTTCCTTCTCATAATTGCTTTGACTATTCAGGGTCCTTTGTGAATTTTAGAATGTAGAGGACTAGAAGGTAGACTACCTTGCATTGCCACATTAGACTACCTTGCATGCCCGCACTTAGGCCAATCAGTAGCTAAAAGAGTTGTGAACACTATCACACAATTAAATCATTTTCTCCATGAAATCAAAGAATCTCTGAAACATCTGCATGTGAAAGGGGAACAGGAAACTTGATGGGTAGACCATGGACAGTGATTACCCCAGCACAGAAGGGGAGATGTCAATGTCTGTTTTGGTTATGTGGAGCAAGAGAACAAGAGATAAGTACAGACTGGAAATATAAATTATGCTGTCAGTTTTCAGGGTAAAAAATGGTGACATAAAGTTGAATCACAGAATTTCCCTTTTCCAAAGCCTACTAAAATGAACCCAAAATAAAAAGAGTAAAACCCAGAAATAAGCACTGCAAACCACAACAAAAGAAGGAAGTTAATCTCTTGCCATAAATTTGAAAAGTGGTAGAGCCCAGATGCTTCAAGTGACTATTCACCACCACCACCACCACTATTACCACTATTTGGTGAACCCTGAAGCTACAGTTAGATGGACAATTAGGCACATATATTAAAGTGTAGTCCTGAGAAGGAGAAAAAGTCTTCCACATAATGTAGGCATGAATGTGGGAGAGTTCATCCACACCAAATCAGAACACAACTCTCCATTTAAGTATGAGCAAGAGGAAAAGAAAGAGGCTGTTATGCAAACATAAGAAAGCAAAAAATTAAACAGTGACATAATATGCAAAGACAGGCTTAAAACCTAGTTTGAAGGGAAAGACAAACCAAGGGACAGAAGAAAATTGCCCATCTTATAGAAGAACATAACATTTTCTCATGCATTGGGAGATGTCTGAAATGATGGTCACCTAATGTTAGTGATGGCTGTTTTGTAGTGTGATGTTTTCCTCTCTTCCATGTACTTTTCTGTACTGCCTGAATTTCTTATGTGCAATTATTAAATCAGCACACAAGAGGTACTTAGATCCATACGTGTGTGTCAGATTTCTTAGGAAGATACATAAAATACAGATCATTCATTGGAAGATATCTCTGAAGAAATTTTGTATTTAATAGTTGCTTAGAGCAAAATTTTCTGGCAAGATATACTCAGAATTGTAACCAAGGGATAGGAAGAAAATGTTATAGCAAGAAGATAAGACCAGAATATTGTTAAAATGGGATGGAGTGCCCAAATTTTGATGAATGCTGATGAGAGGCCAATGAAATGAAGACTAAAAAGTGGCCATTGAATTTAGCAACTTATTGGTCATTAGCATCTTAGAAAGAGCACTTTTAGGAGTGGTGGAAGCCCAACTCTGGTTTATGTGGGTTGAGAAGTGAATGAATACTGACGAAATGAGGACAGTGTCCCATACAGTATTCCTTTAATACACATAAGTGCACTTTAATACTCATGAAATGGAGTCATTAGAGATGGAAGTGTATTACAGCAACACGAGGGGATAATCACTAAGGAGAATCTACACACATAAACAGGATCAGAAATGAGAAAGGAAAAATCACTATGGACACCACAGAAATACAAAGAATTATTAGAGAATACTATGAAAAATTATATGCTAACAAACTGGATAACTTAGAAGAAATGGACAAGATCCTAGAAAAATACAACCACCAGTGGCTGACTCAGGAAGAAACAGAAACTCTGAACAGACCAATTACCAGCAATGAAATTGAATTGGTAATCAAAAAACTACCTAAGAACAAAACACCTGGACCAAATGGCTTCACTGCTGAATTTTATTGAACATTTAGTGAAGACCTAATACCCATCCTCCTTAAAGTTTTCCAAAAAGTCGAAGAGGGAATACTTCCAAACTCATTCTATGAGGCCAGAATCACTCTAACACTAAAACAGGACAAAGACACTAAAAAAAAAAAAAAGAATTATACAACAGTATCCCTGAGGAACATAGATGCAAAAATTGTCAACAAGATATTAGCAAATTGAGTTAAAAAATACACAAGAGGATCATCCATCATGACCAAGCAGAATTTATTCCAGGAATGCAAGGATGGTATAATATTTGTAAACCAATCAACATGATACACCACATTAAGAAAAAGGAGGATCAAAACTGCATGATCATTTCAATAGAAGGTGAAAAAGCATTTGACGAAGTTCACTATCCATGCATGATAAAAACTTACCAGAATGGGTATTACATACCTCAACATAATAAAGACTATATATGAAAAACCCATAGCTAACATACTAAATGGTGAAAAGTTGAAATCTTTTCATTTAAGATGTGTCACAAGACAATGATGTCCACTCTCACCACTATTATTCAGTATAGTACTAAATGGCCTACCCATGGCAATCAGACAAGATAGAGAGATAAAAAGCATCCAAATTGATAAGGAAGAAGTAAAAGTCAGTATTTTCAGATGACATGACAGTATACATAGAAAAGTCCAAAGACTCCACCCAAAAAAGTTAGAATGAATAACTGTATTTAGCAATGTTGCAAGATACAAAATTAATACAGAGAAATCTTTTGTTGTCCTATGTATTAACAGCAAACTAGCAGAAGGAGATATGAAGAAAACAATCCCATTTACAATTACAACAAAAAGAATAAAATACCTATGAATAAACCTAACCAAGGAGGTGAAAGACCTATACTCTGAAAAGTATAAGACACTTATGAGAGACAGTAAAGAACAAATAAATGGAAATCTCTCCCATGCTCTTAAATCAGAAAAAATTATATTGTCAAATAGCCATCCTGCCCAAAGCAATTTATAGATTCAATGCAATACCTATCAAAATTCCAACAGCATTTTTCAGTAAATTAGAACAAATAATCTTAAAATTCATATGGAATCACAAAAGATCCTGAATTGCCAAAGCAATACCTAGAAAAAAGAACAAAGCTGGGGGCATTATTCTCCTTGAATTTTAGCTCTACTACAAAGCTACAGTAATAAAAACAGCATGGTGCTAGCTCAAGAACAGACCCATAAGGCAATGGAACAGAATAGAGAACTGAGATATAAACCCATGCATATATGCTCAATTACTATATGAAAAAGGAGATGTGAATGTACAATGGGGAAAAGACAGTCTCTTCAATAACTGGTGTTGGGAAAACTGGGCAGCTACATGCAAGAGAATGAAACTCAATTATTGTCTAACTCCATACACAAAAGTAAACTTGAAATAGATCAAAGACCTAAATGTAAAACAGGAAACCATCAAACTCTTAGAAGAAAACATAGGAAAAACAATCTCTTTAACATAACCATGAGCAATTTTTTTCTGGATATTCCTCCCTGGACAAGGGAAATAAAAGCAAACATAAATAAGTTAGACTACATCAAACTAAAAAGCTTTTGCACAACAAAGGACACAATCAGCAGAACAAAAAGGCATTCTACAGTATGAAAGAATAAATTTCTAAACAATTTATCCAATAAGGGTTTAATATCCAAAACATAAAAAACTCATATCCCTCAACACGAGAAAAACAAATAACCAGATTAAAAAATGGTCGGAGGATGTGAACAGATATTTTCATGAAAGAAGAAATACGGGTGGCCAACAGGTACATGAAAAGATGCTCCACATCACTAATCATCAGGGAAATGCAAATTAAAACCACAATGAGACATAACCTCACACAAGTCATGATGGCAACTATCCAAAAGACAGGAAATAACAAGTGTTGGTGAGGAAGCAGAGAAAAGGAAACCCTCACACACTCTTGGTGGGACTGTAAATTGGTTCATCTGCTGTGGAAAGCAATACGGATGTTTCTCAAAAGACTAAAAATAGAAATACCATTCTACCCAGTAATTCCACCTGTAGGAATTTACTCTAAGAACACAAAATCCCTGATGCAAAAAGATATATGCACTCCTATGTTTACTGCTGCATTATTTATAATAGCTAAGGTATGGAAGAAGCCAAAATGCCCATCACTAGATGAATGGATAAAGAATATGTGGTTCGTATACACAATGGAATATCATTCAGCCATAAAATAGAAAGAAATCTTGTCATTTGCAACAATGTGGATGGACCTAGAGGGTATGGTTAAATGAAATAAGGCAGGCATTGAAAGACATATAACATATGATTTCACTTATTTGTAGAATCTAACAACAAAACAAAGCAAAACAAAATATCAGTAGACTTAGAGGCACTGAGAAGTGACTGGTTGTTACCATTGGGGATGGGTTGATGTGGGTGGGTGAGGAGGGTGAGGGGAATAATGGGGCACAAAAGTTCTCAATGATAATACAAGTCAGTCACAGGGATGCCAGCACAGCATGGAAAATAAAGCGAGTGTTTCTATAACATTTTCCTAGGTGACAGTTTCTGCACTCATGGGAGTGAGGATTTAACAACGTGGGTAACTGTTGAACAAATGTTCTGGATATTTGAAGCCAATATAAAATTGTGTATCAACTATACTTCAATAGAAATAATTTTTAAAAAGACACTGGAATGGATTAAAGATGGTGGTGTGAGAGGTGAAACAGAGACCTCTTCCTAAAACTACATATACGAAAATATAATTTATACAAATAATCCTGACAGAAAAACAGGAAAGAAGGCTGCACCAGACTGCATACACCTGGAGAAAAGAGCAGTCCTCACGGAACAGGGTAATGTACCAAAGCTGTGACCTGGTGGGACCAAAGCCCTTCCCCAACCCCAGCTCACTGGCAGGAGGAAGATAAACAGAGTGTGGAGGGAGTGAAGGCCTGGGACTGATGAACATCTGGCTCTGAACATCTGCACCATGAACCTACATTGCATGGTGCTCTGATGATTAGTGGTGTTGGAAAGCTAACACAGGTGAAATACCTGGAGAGACGGAGATTCCAGCTGCTTGTAGAAAACAGGAATTCATATCTGGCTGATCTGGGAGGGCAGTCTGAGAGACTTACCAACAGTGAGAGGGCTGCTAAAGGGGAAAGGATTGCACAGAGCTTACTGCTCAGGAGAAAGAAGAGGTAGACAAAATTGTCTGGGTGCACTCTGCCCAGCAGGTTGGAAACTTAAATGATCTTCAGGTGCTCAATCCCTCTGGCTGGCTATGCAGCTCCAAGCACCCCCCCTCACCATGCTACACAGCCTGCTGTGTCTTCCTCCTGGCTAGCCTGCACCTGGCTTGCAAACTGGCAGCCCCTGCCCTGGCATCAGGCCAGTCAGAGGGAAGCCCTGCCTATGGCAGCTACAAACACAAAGCATAGAGGCTTACACCTGTGTGTTTGACCCAGTGATTCTGTCAGTGGAGACAGGCAGAGTAGCCAGGAATCAGGAAAGAGCTCTTTCTTCCCCCCAGGCACCAGCATCTCTCCCCTGCAACCCCAGACATCACTCCAGGGGCTGAGCAGCTCCAGAGAAGAGAGCTTCTTGGCACTAGAAGGTGCTGCATACAAATATGAAGCATCAAAGGAACCTGGTTCAAACAAAATCTCAACACCAGAGAAAGGACCGAGCCGGACTGAATTAATAAATCTTCCTGAAAGATATTTCAAACTAAAGATCATAAACATGCTCATGGAGGTACAGAAAAATATTCAAGAACTCAGGAATGAACTTAGGATGGAAATCCAATCATTTATGAACATAATGGAGGGTACTAAAAGCAGATTAGATATGATGGAGGAGATGATAAATGAAATAGAAATTAGGGAAGATGAATTAAAAGAAGCTGAGGCACACAGAGAAAAAAGGGTCTCTAAGAATGAAAGAATACTGAGACAACTGTGTGACCAATCCAAACGGAACAATATTTGCATTATAGTGGTACCAGTAGAAGAAGAAGAGAGAAAAAGGGATAGAAAGTGTCTTTGAGGATGTAATTGCTGAAAACTTCTCCAATCTGGGGAAGAAGAGAGTCTCTCAGGCCATGGAGGTGCACAGATCTCCCAACACAAGGAACCCAAGGAGGACAACACCAAGATATATAATACTTAAATTGGCAAAGATCAAGGACAAGGACAGACTAATAAAAGCAGCCAGAGAGAGAAACAAGATGACATACAAAGGAAAGCCCATCAGGCTATCATCAGTCTTCTCAGCAGAAATCTTACAGGCCATAGGGGAGTGGCATGACATATTTAATGCAATGAAGCAGAAGGGCCTTCAACCAAGAATATTTTATCTGGCAAGATTATCATTTAAATTTGAAGGAGGGATTAAACAATTCCAGATAAGCAAAAAATGAGAGAATTTAGCTCCCACAAACCATCTCTACAGTGTATTTTGAAGGGATTGCTATAGATGGAAGTGTTCCTAAGGTTAAACAGCTCTCAACAAAGGTAATAAAAAGGGATAGACAAAGAGTACAGAATATGATACCTAAGATATAAAGAGTGGGGGAGGAAAAAAAGGAGGGGAAAAAATAAAAGAACATTTAGATTATGTTTGTAATAGCATAATAAGTGAGGTAAGTTAGACTCTTTGATAGGAAGGAAGCTAACCTTGAATCTTTGGTAACCACAAATCTAAAGCCTGCAATGGCAATAAGTACATACCTATTGATAACCACCCTAAATATAAATGGTCTGAATGCACCAATCAAAAGACATAGAGTCAGTGAATGGATAAAAAAGAAGACTCAACTGTATGCTGCCTACAAGATACTCACTTCAAACCCAAACACATACACAGACTAAAACTGACGGGATGAAAAAAGATATTTCATGCAACTAATAGGGAGAAAAAAGCACATTTTGCAGTACTTGTATCAGACAAAATAGACTTTAAAACAAAGAAAGCCACAAGAGACAAAGACAGACATTACATAATGATAAAGGGGTCAATCTAACAAGAGGACATAACCACTGTAAATATCTATGCACCCAACACAGGAACACCTACACATGTGAAACAAATATTAACAGAATTAAAAGTGGAAATAGAATGCAATGCATTCATTCTAGGAGACTTCAACACTCCACTCGCTCCAAAGGACAGATCAACCAGACAGAAAATAAGTAAGGACACAGAGGCACTGAACAACACATTAGAACAGATGGACCTAACAGACATCTACAGAACTCTACACCCAAAAGCAGCAGCGTACACATTCTTCTCAAGTGCACGTGAAACATTTTCAAAAATAGATCATATACTAGGCCACAAAAAGAGCCTCAGTGAATTAAAGAAGATTGAAATTGTACCAACCAGTTTCTCAGACCACAAAGGTGTGAAACTAGAAATGAATTATGTAAAGAAAATGAAAAATCCCACAAAAACATGGAGGCTTCACAACATACTCCTAAATAACCAATGAGTCAATGACCAAATAAAAACAGAGATCAAGCAATATATGGAGACAAATGAGAATAAAAATTCAACACCACAAAATATGTGAGATGCAGCAAAGGCCATGATAAGAGGAAAGTATATTGCAATACAGGTCTACCTCAGGAAAGAAGAGCAATCCCATGTGAACAGTCTAAACTCACAATTAACAAAACTAGAAAAAGAAGAAAAAATGAGGCCCAAAGTAAGTAGAAGGAACATAAGAAAGATTAGAGCAGAAATAAACAAAATCGAGAAGAACAAAACAATTGAAAGATTCAATGAAAGCAAGAGCTGGATCTTTGAGAACATAAACAAAATAGATATACCAGTAGCCAGACTTATCAAGAAAAAAAGAGAGTCTACATACATGAACAGAATCAGAAATGAGAAAGGAAAATTCACTATGGACACCACAGAAATACAAAGAATTATTAGAGAATACTGTGAAAAATTATATGTTAATGAACTGCATAACCTAAAAGAATTGGATAACTTGCTAGAAAAATACAAACTTCCAAGGCTGACCCAGGAAGAATCAGAAAATCTGAGCAGACCAATTACCAGCAACAAAATTGAATTGGCAATCAAAACACTACCAAAAACAAAACTGCTGGACCAGATGGCTTCACCGCTGAATTTTATCATACGTTTAGTGAAGACCTAATATCTATCCTCCTTAAGGTGTTCCAAAAAGTTGAAGAAGAGGGAACACTCCCAAACTCATTCTATGAGGCCAGTGTCACTCTAATACCAAAACCAGGCAAAATTACAGCAAAAAAAAAAAAAATTACAGACTAATATCCCTCATGAACATTGATGCAAAAATACTCAACAAAATATTAGCAACTCAAATTCAAAAATACATCAAGAGGTAATAAAAAAAGAAGCAGTTACTGTGTGCTGACCTCCAATGAGTTCTGCACAGTGGTATAGAGGGCATGTCAAAGTGTGGGCAAAGGGTCTGTTTGTTTCTATGCAGAAGATCAAGGCCTAGCTTGGATACCCAGAAAATGAACTAAGATATGATATGAGGAGGAGCTTCCGGCATCAGCACTCTCTGGAGGACTTGTGCCGGGGGATGATCATCAAAAAGCCTCCACAGGGATCCGGATGATGCTGCGGTTGTGGCTGCATCCAGCCCACCATCTACTGGACTTGCCATAGGAATGAGGAGGGAGATGTCTAGGCTGGCATGTGCATACAGTGAGACAACGAATTTGACTGGATCTGTACTGTTGGAACTCAACCAGGAGTTGGGAGGGGTGCAAGTTGTAGCACTCCAAAATCTCATGACTATAGACTATCTATGGTTAAAAGAACATATGGGATGTGAACAGATCCCAGAAATGGGCTGCTTTAATTTGTCTGATGGTTCAAGTACAGTTGGACAATATCCATCATATCATAGATAAATTTTCACAAATGCCTAGGGTGCCTAAATGGTTTTCTTGGCTTCACTGGAGATGGATGGTAATTATAGATTTGCTTTGTTTATGTCACCATATTCCTAGTATGTTAATATGTGTGTGCAAATTAGTTAGTAGTTTAAAACCTATACATGCTTAAGGTACTCTACAAGAAGATATGTCAAAGAAATAATCAATCCTCCCATGTTTCCTTCCATATGCTACATCTATAGCTTTTCTTCTTCCTTCCTAATTACAACCCTTAAATAGAATTCGTGCCTCATATCGAATTTACCGAGTATCATAATTCCTCCAGGTGGTAAAGATACCTCGAGACAAGTGCTGGGCATAGAAGCCACAGGGCATAAATCTGCAAAGAAGTAAAAAGCTAACCTTTGCAAACAATATGGCTTCTCTCTCACTTACCAACTTTACATTTCCCTGTATGGCCCCGGAAGATGACTGGTTAGCCAGAGACGGGTAAGATTCCTCAAGGGAGGAAAAACCTAAGACAGGCACAGTCACAGGGGGGCCATCAGGTGAGAATTTGGGGATCAACAGAGGTGAGACTCAGAACCTCACCCCCCTGCTTTGAGAGAAATCTTCTGCATCCATGGATGTCTTGCTGCCCTTGTCTAGCCTGGATTAAAACTTAGTCCATAGGCACACACCTGATCATCTACATTTGCCCTCTTACAGCACTAAACTATGTTTTCTACCTTTATCTTGCATCTACCTACCACTTCAGCATTTTATTAAAAATAAAAATAATAATAATAATAAAGGGAGAAATGTGGGATCAACATATAAATGAAGTACAAAAATCAAATGAATATTCATATTTGACCTGATTGTTTATAGGTCATATTGCATGATCAAAACCGAAAGTTTCTGTGATGAATGCCCTTGTACTGTTCACCATGTAAGAATTTATTCACTGTGTAAGAATTCGTTCACCATGTAAGAACTTGTTCGTTATGCTTCAGAAGATTGGAGACTGACAAGAATTAGGCTTGAGATGGATTAATGATTGTACATTGAGCATTGACCCCCCTATACTGAATTTTATTGTTGTTAACAACCATTTGATCAATAAATATGAGAGATGCCCTCTCCAAAAAAAAAAAATACATCAAGAGGATCATACACCATGGTGAAGTGGGATTCATCTCAGGGATGCAAGGATGGTACAACAGTAGAAAATCCATCAGCATCATCCACCACATCAACTAAAGGAAGAACAAAAAGCACATGTTCATCTCCATAGATGCCAAAAATGCATTTGACAGAATTCAACATCCATTCATGATAAAAACTCTCAACAAAATGGGTATAGAGGGCAAGTACCTCAACATAATAAAGGCCATATATGACAAACCCACAGCCAACATCATACTTAACAGTGAGAAACTGAATGAAAGCTTTTCCTTTAAGATTCAGAACAAGTCAAGGTTGCCCACTCTCTCCACTTTTATTCAACATAGTTCTGGAGGTTCTAACCACAGCAATCAGACAACACAAAGAAATAAAAGGCATCCAGATTGCAAGGAAGAAGTTAAGCTGTTCCTGTTTGCAGATGACACGATGTGTACATAAAAATCCCTAACTAATCCACTTCAAAACTAGTACATCTAATATCTGAACTCAGCAAAGTTGCGGGATAAAAAAATTAATACACAGAAATCTGTTGCATTCTTGTGCACTAACGATGAACTAGCAGAAAGAGAAATCAGGAAAAAAGACCCCATTCACAATTGCATGAAAAAGAATAAAATGTTTAGGAATAAACCTAACCAAGGAAGTGAAAGAACTTTATACTGAAAACTCCACGACACTCATGAGATAAATTAAAGAAAACACCAATAAATGGAAACACATCCCCTGCTCATGGATAGGATATTGTCAAAATGGCCATCCTTCCTAAAGCAATCTACAGATTCAATGCAATCCTTATCAAAATATCAACAGCATTCTTCAATGAGCTACAGAAAGTAATTCTAAAATTCAAATGGAACCACAAAAGACCCAAATAGCCAAAGCAATCCTGAGAAGGAAGAATAAAGCTGAGGGGATTATGCTCCCCGACTTCAAGCTGTACTACAAAGCCACAGTAAACAAGACAATTTGGTACTGGCACAAGAACAGACCCATAGGCCAATGAAATAGACTAGAGAGCTCAGATATAATCCCAAGCATATATGGTCAATTAATATACAATAAAGGAGCCATGAACATGCAGTAGGAAAATGACAGCCTCTTCAACAACTCGTGTTGGCAAAACTGGACACCTACATGCAAGAGAATGAAACTGGATTATTGTCTATCCCCATACCCAAAAGTAAACTCAAAATGGATCAGAGACCTGAATGTAAGTCATGAAACCATGAAACTCTTATAAGATAACATAGGCAAAAGTCTCCTGAATATAAACATGAGCAACTTTTGCAGAATGCATTGAGCATTCAGCAAGGGAAACCAAAGCAAAAATGAACACATCAGACTACATCAAACTTAAAATCTTCTATACAGCAAAGGAAACAACAACAGAACAAAAAGGCGTTCTACAGTATGGGAGAATACATTTGTAAATGACATATCTGACAAGGGGTTAACACACAAAATATGTAAACAACTCACACTCCTTAACCTCAAAAGCAAATAACCCAATTAAAAAATGGGTGGAGGATATGAACGGACAATTCTCCAAAGAAGAAATTCAGATGACCAACAGGCACATGAAAATATGCTCCACATCACTAATTATCAGGGAAACATAAGTAAAAACCACAGTGAGATATCACCTCACACCAGTTAGGATGGCCAGTATCGAAAAGACTAAGAACAAATGCTGGTGAGGATGTGGAGAAAGGGGAACCCTCCTACACTGCTGGTAGGAATGTAAGCTAATTCAACCATTGTGGAAAGCAATATGGAGGTTTCTCAAAAAACTAAAAACAGAAATACAGTCTGACCCAGGAATTCAGCTCCTTGGAATGTAGCCAAAGAATATACTTTCTCAGATTCAAAAAAACCATATGCACCCCTATGTTCATTGCAAAACTATTTACAATAGCTAAGATATGGAAGCAACCTAAGTGTCCATCAGTAGATGAATGGATAAAGATGTGGTACATATACACAATGGAATACTATTCAGCCATAAGAAAGAAGCAAATTATACAATTTGCAACAACATGGATGGAGCTGGAGGATATTATGCTCAGTGAAATAAGACAGTCGGAGAAAGACAAGTACAAAATGATTTCTCTCATTTGTGGAGTATAACCACGAAGGAAAACTGAAGGAACAAAACAGCAACAGACTCACAGACTCCAAGAAAGAACTAGTGGTTACCAAAGGGAAGAGGTGTGGGAGGGTGGGTGGGGAGGGATGGAGAAAGGGATTCAGGGGTATTACGAATGGTACACATGATGTAGAGGAGATCAGGGGGAAGACAGTGTAGCACTGAGAAGGCAAATAGTGACTCTGTGGCATCTTAGTACGCTAATGGGCAGTGATTGTAATTGGGTATGAGGGGAACATAGTAACAGGGGTGAATGTAGAAACCACATTGTTTTTCATGTGAAACCTTCATAAGAATGTTTATCAATAATACCTTATTAAAAAAATTAAAAAATAATAAATAATAAAAATAAATTTATATTCATTTAATTGGACAGAGAGCAAAAATGGACCAATGCCAAAACCCACAAACTACAAACATGCAGCCAAGAAGATATAGCCAATCTGAAAATACATATAACCATTAAAGAAAGTGAATATGTATTAAAATTTCCCCCAAAAGAGAACTTCAGGTTCAGATAATTACACTGGATAACTTGACCAAACATTCAAAAAAAAAATACCAATTTTACATATACATGGAAGAAGAAGGAACATGTTCTTTTTTTTTTTGTAACTTTTTAAAAATTTTGGTATCGTTAATGTACAATTACTTGAACAACATTATGGTTACTAGACTAACCCTATTATCAAGTCCCCCCCACATACCCCATTTCAGTCACTGTCCATCACCATAGTAAGATCCTATAGAATCATTACTTGTCTGTCTTCTCTGTATGTACTGCCTTTCCCATGTTCCCCTCCACTACATTATGTATGCTAATCATAATGCCCCTTTTTCCCCTTATCCCTCCCTTTCCACCCATGCTCCCCAGTCCCTGCTTGTCCATTCTTGGGTTCTATGAGTCTGCTGCTGTTTTGTTCCTTCAGTTTTTTCTTTGTTCTTGTACTCCACAGATGAGTGAAATCATTTGGTACTTGTCTTTCCCTGCCTGGCTTATTTCAATAAGCGTAATACCCTCTAGCTCCATCCATGTTGTTGCAAATGGTAGGATTTATTTTCTTCTAATGGCTGAATAATATTCCATTGTGTATATGTACCACATCTTCTTTATCCATTCATCTACCTATCAGCACTTAGGTTGCTTCCGTTTCTTGGCTATTGTAAATAGTGCTGTGATAAACATAGGGGTGCATATGTCTTTTTCAAACTGGGCTGCTGCATTCTTAGGGTAAATTCCTAGGAGTGGAATTCCTGGGTCAAATGGTATTTCTATTTTGAGTTTTTTTAGGAACCTCCACACTGCTTTCCACAATGGTTGAACTAATTTACATTCCCACCTGCAATGTAGGAGGGTTCTCCTTTCTTCACAACCTCGCCAACGTTTGTTGTTGTTTGTCTTTTGGGTGGTAGCCGTCCTTACTGGTGTGAGGTGATATCTCATTGTGGTTTTAATTTGCATTTTTTTGATGACTAGTGATGTGGAGCATCTTTTCATGTGTCTTTTGGCCATCTGAATTTCTTTTTTGGAGAACTGTCTGTTGAGATCCTGTGCCCATTTTTTAATTGGATTATTTGCTTTTTGTTGAGATGCATGAATGAGCTCTTTGTATATTTTGGATGTCAACCCTTTATCGGATCTGTCATTTATGAATACATTCTCCCATACTGTAGGAAGCATTTTTGTTCTATTGATAGTGTCCTTTGCTGTACAGAAGCTTTTTAGCTTGATATAGTCCCACTTGTTCATATTTGCTTTTGTTTCCCTTGCCTGGGGAGATATGTTCATGAAGAAGTTGCTCATGTTTATGTCCAAGAGATTTTTGCCTATTTTTTTTCTAAGAGTTTTATGGTTTCATGACTTGCATTCAGGTCTTTGATCCATTTCAAATTTACTTTTGTGTATGGGGTTAGACAATGATCCAGTTTCATTCTCTTACATGTATGTACCACATCTTCTTTATCCATTCATCTACTGATGGACACTTAGGTTGAGAAGCAGGAACACTTTCAAACTCATTTTATGAAGTCAGAATTACCCTGGTACCAACCAAGACAAAGAATGCATACAGAAAAGAAAACTACAGACCAATATCCTTCCAAATTCAATAATGTAGAAAAAGAACAGTATGCTGCAACCAAGTAGGCTTTACTGCAGGCATGCAAGTCTGGTTCAATATTCAAAAATCAGTCAATGTGATCCAGTATATCAATAGGATAAAGAAAAATAATATTTATCACCAGATGATTTTTCTTATTTATCCTGTTGATATGTGGGATTGGGACATCAATTACACAGAAGAACTCAACAAAATCCAACATCCATTCATGATAACAAGAAGAAAAAACTCACGTGAGAAACAGGGAGGAACTTCTTCAACCTGAAAAAAAAATCTTATAAAAAGAAAATCTATTGAGGAATCTTACCTGTCTCTGGCTAACCAGTCATCTTCCGGGGCCATACAGGGAAATGTAAAGTTGGTAAGTGAGAGAGAAGCCATATTGTTTGAAGAAGTTAGCTTTTTACTTCTTTTCAGATTTATGCCCTGTGGCTTCTATGCCCAGCACTTGTCTCGAGGTATCTTTACCACCTGGAGGAATTACGATGCTCGGTAAATTCGATATGAGGCACGAATTCTATTTAAGGGTTGTAATTAGGAAGGAAGAAGAAAAGCTATAGATGTAGCATATGGAAGGAAACATGGGAGGATTGATTATTTCTTTGACATATCTTCTTGTAGAGTACCTTAAGCATGTATAGGTTTTAAACTACTAATTAAATTGCGCACACACATTAACATAATAGGAGTACGGTTACATAACCAAAGCAGACCTATAATTACCAGCCATCTCCAGTGAAGCCAAGAAAACCAGTTAGGCACCCTAGGCATTTGTGAGAATTTGTCTATGATATGATGGATATTGTCCAACTGTACTTGAACAGTCTGCAAGAAATCAAGTATAAAAATCAAATGAATATTCATATTTGACCTGATTGTTTATAATTCATAATGTGTGGTCAAAACCGAAAGTTTCTGTGATGAATGCCCTTGTACTGTTCACCATGTAAGAACTTATTCACTATGTAAGAATTCGTTCACCATGTAAGAACTTGTTCGTTATGCTTCAGAAGATTGGAGACTAACGAGTATTAGGCTTGAGATGGATTAATGATTGTGCATTGAGCATTGACCCCCCTATACAGAATTTTATTGTTGTTAACAACCATTTGATCAATAAATATGAGAGATGCCCTCTCAAAAACAAAAAGAAAGTCTGCAGGCAACATCATACTTAATGATGTAAGTCTAAATGCTTTTCCTCTAAGATTGGGAACAAAGCAAGGACATCTATACTTATAATAGTACTGAAAAATCTTGTTAATGCAATAATTCAAGACAAGGAAAAATATTACAGATCAGAAAAGAAGAAATTAAACTATTCACAGATGACATGACTGTGTATGTAGAGAATGTAAGGAATCTACAAAAAAAAAAAACCTAGACTAATAAGTGAGTTCAGAAAGATGACACAAGATCAACACGCAAAAGTAATTTGCATTTCTAGATACTATCAACAAATGGAAAAGAAAACATAGAAAGGCAATGAAATACTTTGAAAAGAAAAGGAATACTTACATATAAATCTAACAAAAACTGTACAACATCTGCTTATCTGTATTATGAAAATTAGGCATTGCTGATCAAAGGAATCAAAGATCTAAATGCCAAGAGGTGGGGGGAGAACAATCCCGGCCAACCATCTCATCAACATTCAACTAACAAGAAGGGAGAAGGATAGAACCATTTGGCCACTCCCTTCCACATGAAAAAGAGCACACCACAAACTAGAGAATATTGACCAAAAGAGACCAATATTAAGACTTTTCTAGCAAAATTAATGAACCCTTATTTAAGGGTATTTAGGGAATAAAAGAACTTGTGACTTAGAAATTTAAGAAATTTCCATTATCATCAGTCTTTTCAACAGAAACATTTCATACCAGAAGAAAATGGGGTCACATACTTAATATAAAGAACAAAAATGTGAGTTAACTATTTTATATCTATCAAAACTGACTTTCAAGTATAAATGACATAAAGAAACTGTTATCAATATACAAGACTCAGAGAATAACACTCCCACGAGCCCCTCCTAAAGAAAAATCTACCAGAGAATCAGCTCTAGAAAAGTAGATATATGTTTATAGCCAGACTTAAGGACTGGTTCTGAGTATTAAATATGTAATTATTTTAGAACTAAGAATCAATATGGGTTAAGTGGGAGAAAGTGTTTTGTAGGGTATGTGCTCTGACAATAAAAATAAAACTATTTTAAAAATTGGTGGTGAAAGAAAATGGGGAGAATATGTGCTAAAAATGCTTTAGTATCTCTAGTAATTATGCTCATAGTTCCTATAAATACAAATGGTAAGAAAGTGAAAAAGATGAAGAAGGGATCTATTATATTGTGGGAAATATTCAACTATAGTGTCTAGCGATTCACATTTGGATGACAAAACTATAAAAAAAATTATAAGACAGTACTTACTATAAGTCAAGATAGTAGTTTCTTACTGAGGGCAGTGGGGAGGTCTGTTATATGGATGTTGCGCATGGGAGGGGTCTCTAGGGTGACTGGCAAAGTTCTTTTTCATACCTGGGTGGTTTTCCCCTTATAATAATTAATTAATCCATACATTTTGTTCATGTGACTTTCTGTATCTATGTTTTATTTTACAATAAAAGATTATTTTTTATTGAAGTATTGTTGATACACAATTTTATGTTTCAAATGTACAGCACAGTGGTACAACAGTTACCCACATTAGCAAATCCTCACTCCCTCTAGTGTGGTTACTAACTATCAATGTAGAAAGATGATACAGAATCACTGACAATATTTTCCATGCTGTACTACTGTCCCTATGACTATCTTACATTGTGATTGTGAATTATTGTGTCCCTTTGTCTCCATCACCCTCCCCCCATCCCAAACCCTCTCTCTCCCTTGGTAATGACTAGTCACTTCTCTATATCTATGAGTCTACTGCTTTTTTGTTCATTCTATTTTGCTTTGTATTTATATTTCACAAATAAGTGAAATTATATGGTATTTGTCTTTCTCCACCAGGCTTATTTCACTGAGCATAATACCTTCTAGATCTATCCATGTTGTTGCAAACAGAAGGATTTTTCCTTTTTATGGCTGAATAATATTCCATTGTGTATATGGACCACCTCTTCTTCATCAATTCATCTATTGATGACGCTTTGGTTGCTTCCATATCTTGGCTATTGCAAATAGTGTGGCATAAACATAGGGGTGCATTTTTCAAATCAGGGGTTTTATTTTCTTTGGGTAAATTCCTAGAAATGGGATTACTGAATCAAATAGTATTTTTATTTTTAGTTTTTTTGAGTAAACTCCATACTGCTTTCCACAGGGGTTTCAACAATTCACATTCCCACCAACAGTGTAGGAGGGTTCCCATTTCTCTGCATTCTCACCAGCATTTGTTATTTCTAGTCTTTTGGATAATGGCCATCTTAACCTGTGTGAGGTGATTATCACATTATGGCTTTTTTAAAGTTACAGTATCATTACTGTACAATCTTATGTTGGTGGCAAATGTACACCACAGTGGTCTTGTGATCAACTTATTTTGTGATTGTGAATTATTGTGCCCTTTTATGCCCCTCTGCCCAGCACCTGCCCTAACCCTCCCCCTTGGTAACCAATAGTCACTTCCCAGTGTTTATGAATCTACTGCTGTTCCTTCAGTTTTGCTTTGTTTTTATATTCCACAAATAAATTAAATTATGTGGTATTTATTTTTCTTCACTTGGCTTATTGCACTGAACATAATACCCTCTAGATCCATCCATGTTGTTGCAAATGGGAGGTTTTTTTATGGCTGAGTAATACTCCACTGTGTATATATATATATGACATCTTCTTTATTCATTCATCTATTGATGAACACTATGTTGCTTCCATATCTTCGCTATTGCAAATAGTGTGGCAATAAACATAGGGCTGCATGTATCTTTTTAAATCAGGGATCTTATTTTCCTCAGGTAAATTCCTAGGAGTGGAAATCCTGGGTCAAATGGTATTTCTATTTTTAGTTTTTTGAGGAACCTCCATACTGCTTTCCACAGTGGTTGCAGCAATTTGAATGACCCCCAACTGTGTAGTAGGGTTCCTGTTTCTCAACATCCTTGCCAGGGTTTGTTTTTTCTTGTCTTTTGGATAGTGGCCATTCTAACTGGTATAAAGTGATATCTCACTGCAGTTTTAATTTGCATTTCCCTCATGATTGCTTATGTGGAACATCTTTTCATGTACCTATTGGCCAGTTGTATTTCTTCTTTGGAGAAGTGTCTGTTCATGTCCTCCACCCATTTTTTAATCAAGATATTTGTTTTTGCCTGTTGAGGCATATGGGTTCTTTATATATTTTAGATGTTAACCCCTTATCAGATGAGTCATTTAGGAATATATTCTCCCATACTATAGGATGTCTTTTTGTTCTGCTTATGGTGTCCTTTGCTGTATAGAAGCTTTGTAGTTTGATGTAATCCCACTTGTTAATTTTTGGTTTTGTTTCCCTTGCCCAAGAATATGTGTCCAGGAAAAATTGCTTATGCTTATATTCAGGATATTTTTGCCTATGTTTTCTTCTAAGAGTTTTATGGTTTCATGACTTACATCAGGACACTGATCCATTTCAAATTTACTTTTGTGTATGGAGTTAGGCAGTAATCCAGTTTCATTCTCTTAGGTGTAGATGTCCAGTTTTGCCAATACCAGCTGTTGAAGAAACTGTCTTTTCACCACTGCATATTCATGGCTCCTTTATTGTATATTAATTGACTGTATATGCTTGGGTTAATATCTAGACTCTTTTTTCTTTTCCATTGATCTATGGGTCTGTTGTTATGCCAGAACCAAATTGTTTTGATTACTGTGGCTTTTTAGTAAAGCCTGAAGTAAGGAAGTATAATCCCCCCAGTTTTCTTCTACTTCTAATATCAAAACCAGACAAAGACACCACAAAAATAAAAGATTACAGACCAATATCCCTGATGAACATAGATTCAAAAATCCTCAACAAAATATTAGCAAACCAGTTCCAAAAATACGTCAAGAAGATCATCCATCACGATGAAGCACGATTTATCTCAGGGATGCAAGGATGATACAATATTTGAAAATCCATCAACGTCATGCACCACATCAACAAAAAGGATTGCTTTGGCTATTTGGGTTCTTTTGTGGTTCCATATGAATTTTAAAGCTATTTACTCTAGTTCATTGAAGAATGCTGTTGGTATTTTGATAGGGATTGCATTGCATTGAATCTGTAAATTGCTTTGGGCAGGATGGCCATTTTGACTATATTAATTCTTCCTATCCATGAGTAAAGGAAAGATTTCCATTTATTGGTGTCTTCTTTAATTTCTCATGAGTGACTTGCAGTTTTCAGAGTACAGGTCTTTCACCTTCTTGGTTAGGTTTATTCCTAAGCATTTTCTTCCTTTTAATGGAATTATTTTCCTAATTTCTCTTTCTGTTAGTTCATTGTTAGTATATAGGAATGCAACAGATTTATGTGTATTAATTTTGTATCCTTCAACTTTACTGAATTCAGTCATTAGTTCTGGTAGTTTTTGGGTGCAGTCTTTAGAGTTTACTATTTATAATATCATATCTGCAAGCACTGAGTTTAACTTCTTCCTTACCAGTTTGGATGCCTTTTATCTCTTTGTGTTGTCTCATTGCTGTGACTAGGACCTCCAGTACTCTGTTGAGTAAAAGTGGTGAGAGTGGGCATCCTTGAAATGCTCGCTATCATAGAGGAATAGTTTTCAGCTTTTCACAGTTAAGTATAATTTTGGCTGTGGGTTTGTCATATATGGCATTTATTATGTTGAGGTATGTCAACTCTATAACCATTTTTAAGAGCTTTTATCATGAATGGTTATTGAATTTTGTCAAATGCTTTTTCAGCATCTTTTGAGATGATCATGTGACTTTTTTCCTTTTTTTTTGATGTAGTACATGACGTTGATGGATTTTCAAATATTGTATCATCCTTGCATCCCTGGGATAAATCCTGCTTCATCATGATGGATGATCTTTTTGACATAATTTTGGAATTGGTTTGCTAATATTTTGTTGAGGATTTTTGCATCTATGTTCATCAGGGATATTGGTCTGTAATCTTTTATTTTTGTGGTGTCTTTGTCTGGTTTTGATATTAGAGTAATGCTGGCCTTGTAAATTGAGTTTGGAAGTATTCCCTCCACTTAAACTTTTTGGAATACTTTAATAAGGATGGGTATTACCTCTCCTTTAAGTGATAAAAGTCAGCCGAGAAGGAGCCAAAATGGCAGCATAAGTAGAGCAGTGGAAATCTCCTCCCAAAACCATATATATTTTTGAAAATACAACAAATACAACTGTTCCTAAAAGAGAGGCCAGAAGATACAGGACAACAGCCAGACTACATCCACACCTGTGAGAACCCAGTGCCTCATGAAGGGGGTAGGATACAAGCCACAGCCCAGCGGGACCTGAGCACCTCTCACCCCAACTCCCAGCAGGAGGAAAGGAGTTGGAGCGGGGAGGGAGAGGGAGCCCAGGACTGCTAAATAGCCAGCCGTATCCATCCACACCAGAGCACAGACACACAGTGTGTGTGTGTGTTGCTGGAAACTAGGGAAACAGGACAGTAAGACGTGTGAGCAGGTCCCTGCAGCTGGCGCCCCTGTGACAAAGAAAAGTGAGAGCTTTTTGAAAGTCTTAAGGGTCAGGGACCCCACAGCTGGATGGAGGCATCCTGGGTCACTTAGCCCAGCAGCTGGGAATCCTGGGGAATTATGGGCACCCTAACCCCCAGGGCAGCAGTGAAGCTTGGAGGCCCCTCATGGAGATAAACAGCCTCGCAGCTGTTACCCCTCCGATGCAGCTCCGCCATATCGGAGCAGCAGCCTGAGGCAGGCCATGCCCACAGAAACTGCAGAGCTAAACTCCATAGAGGCCAGGCAAGAATGAAGCCCCATCTGTGTGCAGCTGCCCAGCACAAGCTGCTAGAGGTTGCTGTTCTCTCAGGAGAGGAAGGCCACAAACCAGCAAGAAGGGACGTTCTCCCAGCAGTCGCATTCACCAACTCCGCAAACTATCTCTATCACCATGAAAAGGCAGAAGAATTTGATACAGACCAAAATCACAAACCCTAAGAAGGTGATAGACCTAACTAGTCTTCCTGAAAAAGAATTCAAAATAAAGGTCATAACCATGCTGATGGATCTTCAGAGAAATATGCAAGAGCTAAGGGATGAATTCTGGAGGGAGATTACAAAAATGAAACAATCTCTGGAAGGATTTATAAGCAGAATGGATGATGCATGATGCCATTGATGGAATAGAAACCAGAGAACAGGAACGCATAGAAGCTGACAGAGAGAGATAAAAGGATCTCCAGGAATGAAACAATATTAAGAGATCTGTGTGACCAATCCAAAAGGAACAATATCTGCATTATAGGGGTACCAGAAGAAGAAGAGAGAGAAAAAGGGATAGAAAGTGTCTTTTAAGAAATAATGGCTGAAAACTTGCCAAAACTGGTGGAGGAAATAATCGATCAGACCACAGAAGTACACAGAACTCCCAACAGAAGGGACCCAAAGAGGACAACACCAAGACACATAATAATTAAAAAGGCAAATATCAAGGACAAGGACAGGGTTTTAAAGGCAGCTAGAGAGAGGAAAAAGGTCACCTAACAAAGGAAAACCCATCAGGCTATCATCAGACGTCTCAACAAATATTTTAAAGGCCAGAAGAGAATGGCATGATATATTTAATGCAATGAAACAGAAAGGCCTTGAACCAAGAATACTGTATCCAGCATGATTATTATTTAACTATGAAGGAGGGATTAAACAATTCCCAGACAAGCAAAGTTGAGGGAATTTGCCTACCACAAACCACCTCTACAGGGTATTTTAGAGGGACTATTCTAGATGGGAACACTCCTAAGACTAAACAGATGTCACCAGAGAAAATACAATCACAGCAAAGAAAACAGACCAACCAAATACTAACTAAAGGCAAAAAATAAAATCAACAACCCAGAAAAGCAGCTAAAGGAAACACAAAAGAGCACAGAATAAAATAACCAGCATATAAAGAATGGAAGAGGAGGAAATAAGAAGGGAGAGAAATGAAGAATGAAGAGACAGTGTTTATAACAGCTCAATAACTGAGTTAAGTTAGACAGTAAGATACTAAAGAGGGTAACCTTGAACATTTGGTAACCACGAATCTAAAGCCTGCAATGGCAATAAATACGTATCTTCCAATAGTCACCCTAAATGTAAATGGACTGAATGCACCAATCAAAAGACACAGAGTAATAGAATGGATAAAAAAGCAAGACCCATCAATATGCTGCTTACAGGAAACTCACCTCAAACCCAAAGACATGCACAGATTAAAAGTCAAGGGATGGAAAAACATATTTCAGGCAAACAACAGAGAGAAAAAAGCAGGGGTTGCAGTACTAGTATCAGAAAAAATAGACTTCAAAACAAAGAAAGTAACAAGAGATAAAGAAGGACATTACATAATGATAAAGGGCTCAGTCCAACAAGAGGATATAACCATTATAAATATATATTCACCCAACACAGGAGCACCAGCATATGTGAAACAAATACTAACAGAACTAAAGGAGGAAATAGAATGCAATGCATTCATTTAAGGAGACTTCAACACGCCACTCACCCCAAAGGATAGACCCACTGGACAGAAAATAAGTATGAACATGGAGGCACTGAACAACACTCCAGAACAGATGGACCTAATAAACATCTATAGAATTCTACATCCAAAAACAGCAGGATACATATTCTACTCAAGGGCACATGGCACATTCTCCAGAATAGACCACATAATAGGCCACAAAAAGAGCCTCAGTAAATTCAAAAACATTGAAATTCTACCAACCAACTTTTCAGATGACAAAGGTGTAAAACTAGAACTAAATTGTACAAAGAAAACAAAAAGGCTCACAAATACATGGAGGCTTCACAACATGCTCCTAAATAATCAATGGATCAATGAACAAATTAAAATAGAGATCAAGGAACATATGGAAACAAATGACAACAACAACACAAAGTCCCAACTTCTGTGGGATGCAGCAAAAGAGGTCTTAAGAGGAAAGTATATAGCAATCCAGGCATATTTAAAGAAGGAATAACAATCCCAAATGAATAGTCTAACATCACAATTATCAAAACTGGAAAAAGAATAACAAATGAGGCCTAAAGTCAGCAGAAGGAGGGACATAATAAAGATCAGAGAAGATATAAACAAAATTGAGAAGAATAAAACAATAGAAAAAAACAATGAAACCAAGAGCTGGTTCTTTGAGAGAATAGGCAAAATAGATAAGCCTCTAGCCTAACTGATTAAGAAAAAAAGAGAATCAACACACATCAACAATCATAAATGAGAATGGAAAAATCACGACGGACTACAAAGAAATATAAAGAATTATTAAAGATTACTACGAAAACCTATGTGCTAACAAGCTGAAAAACCTAGAAGAAATGGACAACTTCTGAGAAAAATACAACCTTCCAAGACTGACCAAGGAAGAAACACAAAAGTTAAACAAACCAATTACGAGCAAAGAAATTGAAGCGGTAATAAAAAAACTATGCAAGAACAAAACCCCCGGGCCAGATGGATTTACCTTGGAATTTTATCAGACATACAGAGAAGACATAATACCCACTCTCCTTAAAGTTTTCCAAACAACAGAAGAGGAGGGAATAAGCCCAAACTCATTCTATGAAGCCAACATCACACTAATACCAAAACCAGACAAAGACCCCACCAAAAAAGAAAATTACAGACCAATATGCTTGATGAACATAGATGTAAAAATACTCAATAAAATATTAGCAAAAAAAAATCAAATGAATCATACGCCATGAACAAGTGGGATTCATCCCAGGGATGCAAGGATGGTACAACTTTCAAAAATCCATCAACATCATCCACCACATAAACAAACAGAAGGAGAAGCACCACATGATCATCTCCATAGATGCTGAAAAAGCATTTGACAAAATTCAACATCCATTCATGATAAAAACACTCAGCAAAATGGGTATAATGAACAAGTACCTCAACATAATAAAGGCCATGTATGATAAACCCAAAGCTAACATCATACTGAACAGTGAGAAGCTGTCAGCTTTTCCTCTGAGATTGGGAACAAGAGAGGAAAGCCCACTCTCCCCACTGTTATTTCACATAGTACTGGAGGTCCTAGCCATGGCAACTAGACAAAACAAAGAAATACGAAGAATCCAGACTCGTAAAGAAGAAGGTAAACTACCACTATTTGCAGATGAAATGATATTGTATATAAAAACCCTGAGGACTCCACTCGAAAACTACTAGAACTGATATTGGAATACAGCAAAGTTGCAGGATACAAAATTAACACACAGAAATCTGTGGCTTTCCTATACACTAACAATGAACCAATAGAAAGAGAAATCAGGAAAACAATTCCATTCACAATTGCTTCAAAAAGAATAAAATACCTAGGAATAAACCTAACCATAGAAGTGAAAGACCTATAACCTGAAAACTGCAAGACGCTCTTAAGAGAAATTAAAGAGGACACTAACAAATGGAAACTCATCCTATACTCTTGGCTAGGAAGAATTAATATAGTCAAAATGGCCATCCTGGCCAAAACAATATACAGATTTGATGCAATCCCTATCAAATTACCAACAACATTCTTCAACAAATTGGAACAAATAGTTCAAAAATTCATATGGAAACACCAAAGACCCCGAATAGCCAAAGCAATCCTGAGAGAGAAGAATAAAGTGTGTGTGTGGGATCTCACTTCCCAACTTCAAGCTCTACTACAAAGCCATAGTAATCAAGACAATTTGGTACGGGCACAAGAACAGAGCCACAGAACAGGGGAACAGATTAGAGACTCCAGACATTAACCCAAACATATATGGTCAATTAACATATGATAAAGGAGCCATGGACATACAATGGGGAAATGACAGTTTCTTCAGCAGATGGTGCTGGCAAAACTGGACAGCTACATGTAAGAGAATGAAACTGGATCACTGTCTAACCCCATACACAAAAGTAAATTCTAAATGGGTCAAATACCTGAATGTAAGTCATGAAGCCATAAAACTCTTAGAAAAAAAACATAGGCAAAAATCTCTTGGACATAAACATTAGTGACTTCTTCATGAACATATCTCCCCGGGCAAGGAAAACAAAAGCAAATATGAACAAGTGGGATTACATCAAGCTGAAAAGCTACTGTACAGCAAGGGGCACCATCAATAGAACAAAAAGGTACCCTACAGTATGGGAGAATATATTCGTAAATGACAAATCCGATAAATGGTTGACATCCAAAATATATAAAGAGTTCACGCACCTCAACAAACAAAAAGCAATTAATCCAATTAAAAAATGGGCAGAGGAGCTGAGCAGACAGCTCTCCAAAGAAGAAATTCAGATGGCCAACAGACAAATGAAAAGATGCTCCACATGGCTAGTTATCAGAGAAATGCAAATTAAAAGCACAATGAGATATCACCTCACACCAGTAAAGATGGCTACCATCCAAAAGACAAATAACACCAAATGTTGGCGAGGTTGTGGAGAAAGGGGAACCCTCCTACACTGCAGGTGGGAATGTAAATTAGTTCAACCATTGTGGAAAGCAGTATGGAGGATCCTCATATGCTCAAAATAGACTTACCATTTGATCCAGGAATTCCGCTTCTGGGAATTTACCCTAAGAATGCAGCACTTCAGTTTGAAAAAGACAGATGCATCCCTATGTTTATTGCAGCACTATTTACAAAAGCCAAGAAATGGAAGCAACCTAAGTGTCCATCAGTAGATAAATGGATAAAGAAGATGTGGTACATATGCACAATGGAATATAATTCAGCCATGAGAAGAAAACAAATCCTACCATTTGCAACAACATGGATGGAGCTAGAGGGTATTATCCTGAGTGAAATAAGCCAAGTGGAGAAAGACAAATACCAAATGATTTCACTCATCTGTGGAGTATAAGAACAAAGGAAAAACCAAAGGAACAAAACAGCAGCAGACTCACAGAACCCAAGAGTGGACTAAGAGTTTCCAAAGGAAAAGGGACTGGGGAGAATGGGAGGGCAGGGAGGGATAAGGGCAGGGAAGAATAAAGGGAGTATTATGATTAGCATGTATAATATGGGGGGGTGGGTGAAAGGGGAGGCCTGTGCAACACAGAGAAGACAAGTAGTGATTCTGCAGCATCTTAGTACGCTGATGGACAATGACTGTAAGGGGGTTTGTCGGGGAGACTTGGTGAAGAGGAGAGCCTAGTAAACATAATGTTCTTCATATAATTGTAGATTAATGATAACAAAATTTAAAAATATATATATATATTTAAAATAATTAAAATAAATAAATAAAATCAGCCATGAAGCCATCTGGGTCAGAAGTTTTCTTCTAGATAGTTTTTTGTTTTCCAATTCGATTTCAGTGCTGGTAATTGGTCTGTTCAGATATTCTCTTTCTTCCTGGGTCAGTATTGGGAGGTTGTATTTTCTAGAAGTTGTCCATTTATTCTAGGTCATCCAACCTATTGGCATGTAATTTTTCATAGTATTCTCTGATAATTCTTTGTAGTTCCATGTTGTCCGTTATGATTTCTCCTTTTTTGTTTCTGATTCTGTTTATTTGTATATATTTTTTCCTTGAGAAGTCTGGCTAGGGATTTATCTCTTTTGTGTTATTTTAAGGAAGAACCAGCTCTGGGTTCCATTAATTGTTTCTATTTATGTATTCTTCTGAATTTTATTTGTTTCTCCTCTGGTCTTTATTATGTCCCACCTTCTACTGACTTTGGACCTCATTTGTTCTTCTTTTTCTAGTTTCATTAATTGTGAGTTTCAACTGTTCATTTGGGATTGTTCTTATTTCTTGAGGTAATCCTAAATTGCTATATACTTTCCTCTTAGAACTGCCTTCATTGCATCCCACAGGTTTTGGGGTGTTGAGATGTTTTCATGTTTCTCCATTTATTGATTGATATCTCTTTTAATTTGGTCATTGTTCTGTTGATTATTTAGGAGCATGTTGTGAAGCCTCCATGTGTTTGTGAGCCTTATTGTTTCTTTATACAATTTATTTCTAGTTTCATACCTTTATGATCTGAGAAATTTGTTGGTACAATTTCAATCCTGTTTAATTTGCTGAGGCTCTTTTTGTGGCCTAGTATGTGATCTCTTCTGGAAGATGTTCCATGTGCACTTGAGAAGAATGTGTACCCTGCTGTTTTGGGTGGAGTGTTCTGTAGATGTCTGTTAGTTCCATCTGTTGTAATGAGCTGTTCAATGCCTCTGTGTCCTTACTTATTTTCTGTCTGGTTGGTCTGTCCTTTGGAGTGAGTGGAGTGTTGAAGTATCCTAAAATGAACACATTGCATTCTATTTCCCCTTTTAGTTCTGTTGGCATTTGTTTAATATATGTAGGTATTCCTGTGTTGTGTGCATATATATATATATATATATATATATATATATATATATATATATATATATTTTCTTAATTTTGGTATTAATCTCCAACTACAAGATGAACATTATATTTACTAGACTCCCCCCATCACCAAGTCCCCACCACAAACCCCATTACATTCAACTGTCTATCAGCATAGTGACATGCTATAGAATCACTACTTGTCTTCTCTGTGTTGCACAGCCCTCCCCGTGCCTCCCCCTACATTATACATGCTAGTCATAATGCCCCCTTGCTTCCCTGTCCCTTATCCCTCCCTTCTCACCTCTCCTCCCCAGTCCCTTTCCCTTTGGTAACTGTTAGTCCAATTTTGGGTTCTGTGAGTCTGCTGCTGTTTTGCTCCTTCAGTTTTTTCTTTGTTCTTATACTCCACATATGAGTGAAATCATTTGGTACTTGTCTTTCTCTGCCTGGCATATTTCACTGAGCATAATATCCTCTAGCTCCATCCATGTTGTTGCAAATGGTAGGATTTGTTTACTTCTTATGGCTGAATAATATTCCATTGCCTGTATGTACCATATCTTCTTTATCTGTTCATCTACTGATGGACACTTATGTTGCTTTCATTTCTTGGCTATTGTAAATAGTGCTGTGACAAATATAGGGGTGCATAACTCTTTTTGAATCTGAGAAGTTGTTTTCTTTGGGTAAATTCCTAGGAGTGGAATTCCTGGGTCAAATGGTATTTCTATTTTGAGTTTTTTGAGGAACCTCCATACTGCTTTCCATGATGATTGAACTAATTTACATTCCCACAAGCAGTGTAGGAGGGTTCCCCTTTCTCCACAACCTCGCCAACATTTGTTGTTGTTTGTCTTTCAGATGGTAGCCATCCTTACTGGTGTGAGGTGATATCTCATTGTGGTTTTAATTTGCATTTCTCTGATGACTAGTGATGCAGAGTACCTTTTCATGTGTCTGTTGGCCATCTGAATTTCTTCTACGGAGAACTGTCTGTTCAGCTCCTCTGACCATTTTTTAATTGGATTATTTGCTCTTTGTTTGTTCAGGTGCATGAGCTCTTTATATATTTTGGATGTCAACTCTTTATCAGATTTGTCATTTAAGAATATATTCTCCCATACTATAGGATGCCTTTTTGTTATATTGGTGGTGTCCTTTGCTGTACAGAAGTTTTTCAGTTTGATGTAGTCCCACTTGTACACTTTTGCTTTTGTTTCCCTTGCCCAGTGAGATATGTTCATGAAGAAGTTGCTCATGTTGATATCCAAGAGATTTTTGCCTGTTTCTTCCTAAGAGTTTTATGGTTTCATGACTTACATTCAGGTCTTTGATCCATTTCGAATTTACTTTTGTGTATAGGGTTAGACAATGATCCAGTTTCATTCTTTTACAGGTACCTGTCCAGTTTTGCCAACACCAGCTGTTGAAGAGGCTGTCATTTCCACATTGTATGTTCATTGCTCCTTTATCATATACTAATTAACCATATATGTTTGGGTTATCTGGAGTCTCTATTCTGTTCCACTGGTCTGTGGCTCTGTTCTTGTGCCAGTACCAAATTGTCTTGATTACTGTGGCTTTGTAGTAGAGCTTGAAATTGGGGAGTGAGACCCCCCCCCCCCTCTTTATTATTCCTTCTCAGGATTGCTGTGGCTATTTGGGATCTTTGGTGTTTCCATATGAATTTTAAAACTATTTGTTCCAGTTCATTGAAGAATGCTCTTGGTATTTTTTTAGGGATTGCATTGAATCTGTAGATTGCTTTAGTCAGGATGGCCATTTTGACAATATTAATTCTTCCTAGCCAAGAATATGGGATGAGTTTCCATTTGTTAGTGTCCTCTTTAATTTCTCTTAAGAGTGTCTTGTAGTTTTAAGGGTATAGGTCTTTCACTTCCTTGGTTATGTTTATTCCTAGGTATTTTATTCTTTTTGATGCAGTTGTGAGTGGAATTGTTTTCCTGATTTCTCTTTCTATTAGTTCATCATTAGTGTATAGGAAAGCAACCGAATTCTGTGTATTAATTTTGTATCCTGCAAATTTGCAGAATTCAAATATTAGTTCTAGTAGTTTTGGAGTGGAGTCTTTATGGTTTTTTATATACAATATCATGTCATCTGCAAATAGTGACAGTTTGACTTCTTCTTTACCAATCTGAATGCCTTGTATTTCTTTGTGTTGTCTGATAGCCATGGCAAGGACCTCTGTACTGTGCTGAATAACAGTGGGGAGAGTGGGCATCCCTGTATTGTTCCCAATCTTAGAGGAAAGCTTTCAGCTTCTCACTGTTAAATATGATGTTGGCTTTGAGTTTGTTGTATATGGCCTTTATTATATTGAGGTACTTGCCTTCTATACCCATTTTATTGAGAGTTTTTATCATGAATGGATGTTGAATTTTGTTGAATGATTTTTCACCATCTGTGGAGATGATCATGTCATTTTTGTCTTTCTTTTTGTTGACGTGGTGGATGATATCGATGGATTTTTGAATGCTGTACAATCTTTTCATCCCTGAGATGAATCCCACTTGATCATGGCGTATGATCTTCTTTATGTATTTTTGAATTCGGTTTGCTAATATTTTGTTGAGTATTTTGGCATATATTTTCATCAGGGATATTGGTCTGTAATTTTTTTTGTGTGGGGGTCTTTGCCTGGTTTTAGTATTCGAGTGATTCTGGCTTCATAGAATGTGTTTGAAAGCATTCCCTCCTCTTCTATTTTTTGGAAAACTTTAAGGAGAATGGGTATTTTGTCTTCTCTATATGTCTGATAAAATTTAGCGGTGAATCCATCTGGTCCAAGGGTTTTGTTCTTGGGTAGCTTTTTGATTACTGGTTGAATTTCTTTGCTGATCATTGGTCTGTTAAATTTCTGTTTCTTCCTTGATCAGTCTTGGAAGGTTGTATTTTTCTAGGAATTTGTCCATTTCTTCTAGGTTTTACAACTTGTTAGCATATAGATTCTCATAGTATTCTTTAATAATTTTTTGTATTTCTGTGGGATCCATCATGATTTTTCCTTTCTCTCATTCTGTTAATGTGTGTAGACTCTCTTTTTCTCTACATAATTCTGCCTGGGGCTTACCTATTTTGTTTATTTTCTCAAAGAACCAGCTCTTGGTTTCACTGATTTTTTTCTATTGTTTTATTCATCTCAATTTTATTTATTTCTTCTCTGATCTTTATTATGTCCCTCCTTCTGCTGACTTTAGGCCTAATTTGTTCTTTTTACAATTTCAGTAATTGTGACTTTAGACTATTCATTTGGGATTGTCCTTCCTTCTTTAAATAGGTCTGGATTGCTATATACTTTCCTCTTAAACTGCCTTCACTGCATCCCACAGAAGTTGGGGCTTTGTGCTGTTTTTGCCATTTGTCTCCATATATTGCTTGATCTCTGTTTTAATTTGGTCGTTGATCAACTGATTATTTAGGAGCATGTTGTTAAGCCTCCATGTGTTTGTGAGCCTTTTTGCTTTCTTTGTACAATTTATTTCTAGTTTTATGCCTTTGTGGTCTGAGAAGTTGATTGGTAGAATTTCAATCTTTTTTAATTTACTGAGGCTCTTTTTGTGTCCTAGTATGTGGTCTATTCTGGAAAATGTTCCATGTGCTCTAGAGAAGATTGTGTATCCGGCTGCTTTTGGGTGTAGAGTTCTGTAGATATCAGTTAGGCCCATCTGTTCTAGTATGTTGTTCAGTGCCACTGTCTCCTTACTTATTGTTTGTCTGGTTGATCTGTCCTTCAAAGTGAGTGGAGTGTTGAAGTCTCGTAGAATGAAGGCATTGCATTCTATTTCCTCCTTTAATTCTGTTAGTATTTGTTTCACATATATAGGTGCTCCTATATTGGATGCATAGGTATTTATAATGGTTTTATTCTCTTTTTGTACTGACCCCTTTATCATTATGTAATGTCCTTCTTTGTCTCTTGTGACTTTCTTTGTTTTGAAATCTATTTTGTCCAAGTACTGGTACTTCTGATTTTTCCCCATTATTTACATGAAATATCTTTTTCCATCCCTTCACTTTTAGTCTGTGTATGTCCTTCAGTTTGAAATGAGTCTCTTGTAGGCAGCAAATAGATGGTTCTTGCTTTTTTATCCATTGTGTAATTCTATGTCTTTTGATTGGTGTATTCCATCCATTTACATTTAAGGTGATTATCAATAAATATGTACTTACTGTCATTTTTGGCTTTAGATTTGTAATTACCAAAGGTTCAAGTATAGCTTCCTTACTGACAGTCTTTATTAAATCACTGATTACTCCTATTCAAACAGTCTAAATGTCCTTTTTTCCCTCCCCTTTCATCCTTTTCCTCCTCCACTCTTTACATATTAGGTGTCATATTCTGCACTCTTTGTGTATCCCTTGAGTAACTTTGTGAGTAGTTGATTTAGTTTCCTAATTTCTTAGTAATTAACTGGTCTACTACATTTACTGTTGGTTTATTTTCTCTGGTGACAGCTATTTAGCATTAGTAGCATTTCCATCTAGAGGAGTTGCTTTAATAGGTCCTGTATGGATGGTTTAGTGTTGGTGAATTCCCTCAACTTTTGCTTATCTGCAAATTGTTCATTCCCTACTTCAAATTTAGTTTATAATATTGCTTGGTAGATTATTCTTGGTTGGAGGTTCCTGTGTTTCATTATATTAAATACATCATGACACTCACGTCTGGCCTGTAGGGTTTCTGCTGAGAACTCTGATGACAGCCTGATGGGCTTTCTTTTATATGTGATCTTTTTTATCTCTCAGGCTGCTTTTATTACTCCCTCTTTGTCTTGGATCTTTGACATTTAATTATTATATGTCTTGGTGTTGTATTCCTAGGGTTCCTTTTTTTTTGGGACATCTCTGTGGTTCCATGACCTGAATGTCTATTTCCTTCCCCAGCTTGGGGACATTGTCAACAATTATTTCCTCAAAGAGACTTTCTATCCCTTTGCCTCTGTTTTCCTCTTCTGGTACCCCTATAATGAAATATTGTTCCATTTGTATTGGTTACACTACTCTCTTATTATCCTTTCACACCTTGAGATCCTTTTTCTCCCTGTTCCTCAGCCTCTTTGTTTTCCTTTTCTCTAATTTCTATCCCATTTGCCATCTCCTCTACATCACCTAATTACTTTCAAATCCCTCCATTATATGTTTCATTTCAGATAGTGTATTCTTTCAGTCTGAGTGGTTCTTTTTCAAGATTTCTGTTTGTTGAAGTCCTCCCTGAGATCTTGAATATTTTCCTGTAAATCCATGAGCATGTATATGACTTTCATTTTGAAATATTTATCAAGAAGATTGGTGATTTCAATTTTACTGAGCCCTTTTTCTTATAGTTTTGTTTGGAACAAATTCCTCTGTTTCTTTTTTAGTGTTTCCTATGAAATAATAGCTTTGTGTAGGAAATGCCCTCTAGTTCCCAGAAGCTTGTAATGGCCTGTTCGGATTTTCTGATTTTCTTCCTGGGTCAGTCTTGGAAGGTTGTATTTATCTAGTTCGCATTTTCGTTTTGTTGATGGTTTCCTTTGCTGTGGAGAAGCTCTTTAGTTTGATGTAATACCACTTGGTTGTTTTTGCTTTTGTTTCCCTTGACCGAGGTGACAAATCAAGAAAAATATTACTAATATTGGTGCTCAATAATTTACTTCCTGTATTTTCTTCTAGGGGTTTTATGGTTTCAGATCTTTCATTTAGGTCTTGAATCCATTTTGAGTTTATTTTTATGCATGGTGTAAGACAGTGATCAAATTTCATTGTTTTGCATGTAGCTGTCCAGTGTTCCCTGTAAAATTTATTGAAAACTGTCTTTCCCCCATTGTATATAATATTGCTAATATTTTGTTGAATATTTTTGCATCTACGTTCATCAGGGATATTGGTCTGTAGTTTTCTTTTTTGGTGGGGTCTTTGCCTGGTTTTGGTATTAGGGCGATGTTGGCTTCATAGAATGAGTTTGGGAGTATTCCTTCCTCTTCTATTTTTTGGAAAACTTTAAGGAGAATGGGTATTATATCTTCTCTGTATGTCTAGAAAAATACAACCTTCCAAGACTGACCCAGAAAGAAACAGAAAATCTAAATAGACCAATTACCAGCAATGAAGTTGAATCAGTAATCAAAAAGCTACCCAACAACAAACCCCCCAGTCCAGGTGGATTTACCTTTATCGGATCTGTCATTTATGAATATATTCTCCCATACTGTAAGATGCTTTTTTGTTCTATTGATGGTGTCCTTTGCTGTACAGAAGCTTTTCAGCTTGATATAGTCCCACTCATTCATTTTGGCTTTTGTTTTCCTTGCCCGGGGAGATATGTTCATGAAGAAGTCACTCATGTTTATGTCCAAGAGATTTTTACCTCTATTTTTTCCTAAGAGTTCTTTGGTTTCATGACTTACATTCAGGTCTTTGATCCATTTGGAGTTTACTTTTGTGTATGGGGTTAGACAGTGATCCAGTTTCATTCTCTTACATGTAGCTGTCCAGTTTTGCCAACACCAGCTGTTGAAGGGGCTGTTATTTCTGCATTGTATGTCCATAGCTCCTTTATCGTATATTAATTGACCATATATGTTTGGGTTAATGTCTGGAGTCTATGTTCTGTACCACTGGTCTGTGGGTCTGTCCTTGTGTCAGCACCAAATTTTCTTGATTACTGTGGCTTTTTAGGAGATCTTGAAGTTGGGGAGCAAGATATCCTGCCCCTCCCCCCAGTTTATTCTTCCTTCTCAGGATTGCTCTGGCTATTCGGGGTATTGGTGGCTACATACGAATTTTTGAACTATTTGTTCCAGTTCATTGAAGAATGCTGTTGGTAATTTAATAGGGATTGCATTGAATCTGTATATTGCTTTTGGCAGGATGGCCATTTTGACGATATTAATTCTTCCTAGCCAGGAGCATGGGATGAGTTTCCATTTGTTAGTGTCCTCTTTAATTTCTCTTAAGAGTGTCTTGTAGTTTTCAGGGTATAAGTATTTCACTTCCTTGGTTATGTTTATTCCTAGGTATTTTATTCTTTTTGATGCAATTGTGAATGGAATTGTTTTCCTGATTTCTCTTTCTATTAGTTCATCATTAGTGTATAGGAAAGCTACAGATTTCTATGTGTTAATTTTGTATCCTGCAAATTTGCTGAATTCCGATATTAGTTCTAGTAGTTTGGAGTGGAATGTTTAGGGTTTTTTAGATACAATATCATGTCATCTGCAAATAGTGACAGTTCGACTTCTTCTTTACCAATCTGAATTTCCTTGTATTTCTTTGTTTTGTCTAATTGCCGTGACTAGAATCCCCAGTACTATATTGAATAACAGTGAGGAGAGTGGGCATCCTTGTCTTTTTCCCTATCTTAGAGGAAAATCTTTCAGCTTCTTGCTGTTAAGTATGAAGTTGGATGTGGGTTTACATATATGGCATTTATTATGTTGAGGTACTTGCCCCCTATACCCATTTCGTTGAGAGTTTTTACCAATGAATGGATGTTGAATTTTGTTGAATACTTTTTCATCATCTAGGGAGATGATCATGTAGTTTTTGTCCTTTGTTTTTTTCTGTGGTGGATTATGTTGATGGATTTTCAAATTTTTTAAACATCCTTGCATCCCTGAGATGAATCCAACTTGATCATGGTCTACGATCCTCTTAATGTATTTTTGAATTCAGTTTGCTAATATTTTGTTGAGTATTTTTGCATCTACATTCATCAGGGATATTGGTCTGTAATTTTCTTTTTTGGTGGGGTCTTTGCCTGATTTTGGTATTAGGGTGATGCTGGCTTCATAGAATGAGTTTGAGAGTATTCCCTCCTCTTCTATTTTTTGGAAAACTTTGTGGAGAATGGGTACTATGTCTTCTCTGTATGTCTGATACAATTCCAAGGTAAATCCATCTGGCCCAGGGGTTTTGTTCTTGGGTAGTTTTTTGATTACCGATACAATTTTGTTGCTGGTAATTGGTCTGTTTAGATTTTCTGTTTCTTTCTGGATCAGTCTTGGAAGGTTGTATTTTTCTAGGAAGTTGTCAGTTTCTCCTACGTTTTCCAGCTTGTTAGCATATAGGTTTCCATAGTATTCTCTAATAATTCTTTGTATATCTGTGGGGTCCATCGTGATTTTTCCTTTCTCGTTTCTGATTCGGCTGATGTGTGTTGACTCTCTTTTTCTCTTAAAAAGTCTGGCTAGAGGCTGATCTATTTTGTTTATTTTCTCGAAGAACCAGCTCTTGGTTTCATTGACTTTTCCTATTGTTTTATTCTTCTCAATTTTATTTATTTCTTTTCTGATCTTTATTATGTCCCTCCTTCTGCTTACTTTATGCCTCATTTGTTCTTCTTCCAATTTCTATAATTGTGACATTTGACTATTCATTTGGGATTGTTCTTCCTTCTTTAAATGTGGCTGAATTGCTATACACTTTCCTCTTAAAACTGCTTTTGCTGCATTTCACAGATTTTGGGGATTTGTATTCTTGTGATTTGTCTCCATATATTGTTTGATCTCTATTTTAATTTGGCCATTGATCCATTGATTATTTAGAAGCATGTTGTTAACCCTCCATGTGTTTTTGAGTCTTTTTGTTTTCTTTGTACAAATTATTTCTAGTTTTATGCCTTTGTGGTCCAAAAAGTTGGTTGGTAGAATTTCAATCTTTTGGAATTTACTGAGGCTCTTTTTGTGGCCTAGTATGTGGTCTCTTCTTGGAAATGCTCCATGTGCCCTTGAGAAGAATGTGTATCTGCGCTTTTGGGTGTAGATTTCTGTAGATGTCTGTTCAGTCCACCTGTTCTAGTGTGTTGTTCAGTGCCTCTGGGTCCTTACGTATTTTCTGTCTTGTGGATTTGCTCTTTGGAGTGAGTGGTGTCTTCAAATCTCCTAATATGAGTGCATTGCATTCTATTTCCTCCTTTAATTTTGTTAGTGTTTGTTTCACATATGCTGGTGCTCCTGTGTTGGTGCATATATATTTATAACGGTTATATCCACTTGTTGGACTGACCCCTTAGCATTATGTAATGTCCTTTTTTATCTCTTGTTACATTCTTCTTTTTTTCATTTTTCTCAGATTTATTAAATCAGTACAATCACAGGAAAAGCAAAACAAAACAGTATAATGACCTTGGAGAACAATCTGGCAGTATCTACTCACATTTAAAGAGGGCATACTTTACAGCCTGGCATTTTCCACTTCTCCATACCTGCCCCAGAGAAACACATAAGTACCCAAGTAGTACAGGTGTACAAGATGTCCATCGCAGCACTTTTGCAACAGTGAGAAAAGAGCATCTACCCAAGAGCTCAACAGGCAAATCGTGAAATAAAAGATGATCAGTTCATAGCAAGGAATGTCAGGCACCAGTTTAAAAGAATGGGCTAGATAATAATAAGGCTTATATAGAAAATACTTTATATAGCACTTTGAAGTGCTTTACATATATTAACTCATTAACTTTTTAAAACAACACCAGAGATAGATACTACTGTTCTCTCTTTATTATATTTTTATTTTTTTTATTTCAGTATCATTAATCTACAGTTACAGAAAGAACATTGTTTACTAGGTTCCCCCCTTCACCAAGTCCCCCCCACATAACCCTTCACAGTCACTGTCCATCTGTGTAGTAATATGTTGTAAAATCACTCCTTGTCTTCTCTGTGTTGCACAGCCCTCTCCGTGCTCCCCATGCACTATACATGCTAATTGTAATGCCCTATTTCTTTTTCCCCGCCCTTATCCCTCCCTTCCCATCCATCCTCCCTAGTCCCTTTCCCTTTGGTAACTATTAGTCCATTCTTGGGTTCTGTTATTCTGCTGCTGTTTTGTTCCTTCAGTTTTCCTTTGTTCTTATACTCCACATATGAGTGAAATCATTTGGTACTTGTCTTTCTCCGCCTGGCTTATTTCACTGAGCATAATACCCTCTAGCTCCATGCATGTTGTTGCGAATGGTAGGATATGCTTTTTTCTTATGGCTGAATAATATTTCATTGTGTATATGTACCACATATTCTTTATCCATTCATCTACTGATGGACATTTAGGTTGCTTCCATATCTTGGCTATTGTAAATAGTGCAGCAATAAACATAGGGGTTCATGTGTCTTTTTCAAACTGGAGTGCTGCATTCTTAGGGTAAATTCCTGGAAGTGGAATTCCTGGGTCAAATGGTATGTCTATTTTGAGCTTTTTGAGGAAACTCCATACTGCTTTCCACAATGGTTGAACTAATTTACATTTCCACCAGCAGTGTAGGAGGGTTCCCCTTTCTCCACAACCTCACCAACATTTGTTGTTGTTTGTCTTTTGGATGGTGGTGATCCTGACTGGTGTAAGGTGATATCTCATTGTAGTTTAAATTTGCATTTCTCTGATAACTAGCAATGTGGAGCATCTTTTCATGTGTCTGTTGGCCAACTGGATTTCTTCTTTGGAGAACTGTCTGTTCAGCTCCTCTGCCCAATTTTTAATTGGGCTATTTGTTTTTTGTTTGTTGAGCTCTTTATATGTTTTGGATATCAACCCTTTATTGGATCTGTCATTTATGAATATATTCTCCATACTGTAGGGTACATTTTTGTTCTATTGATGGTGTCCTTTACTGTACAGAAGCTTTTCAGCTTGATATAGTCCCACTCGTTCATTTTTGCTTTTGTTTCCTTTGCCTGGGGAGATATTGTCATGAAGAAGTTGCTCATGTTTATGTTCAAAAGATTTTTGCCTATGTTTTTTTCTAAGAGTTTTATGGCTTCATGACTTACATTCAGGTCTTTGATCCATTTCAAATTTACTTTTGTGTATGGGGTTAGACAGTGATCCAGTTTCGTTCTCTTACATGTAGCTGTCCAGTTTTGCCAGCACCATCTGCTAAAGAAACTGTCATTTCCACATTGTATGTCCATGGCTCCTTTATCATATGTTAATTGACCATATATGTTTGGGTTAATGTCTGGAGTCTCTAATCTGTTCCCCTGGTCTGTGTCTTTTCTTGTGCCAGTACCAAATTGTCTTGATTACTATGGCTTTGTAGTAGAGCTTGAAGTTGGGGAGTGAGATCCCACACACACACTTTATTCTTCTCTCTCAGGATTGCTTTGGTTATTCGGGGTCTTTGGTGTTTCCATATGAATTTTTGAACTATTTGTTCCAGTTCGTTGAAGAATGTTGTTGGTAATTTGATAGGGATTGCATCAAATCTGTATATTGTTTTGGCCAGGATGGCCATTTTGACGATATTAATTCTTCCTAGGAAAGAGTATGGGATGAGTTTCCATTTGCTAGTGTCCTCTTTAATTTCTCTTCAGAGTATCTTATCATTTTCAGGGTATAGGTCTTTCACTTCCTTGGTTAGGTTTCTTCCTAGGTATTTTATTCCTTTTGATGCAATTGTGAATGAAATTGTTTTCCTGATTTCCCTTTCTGTTAGTTCATTGTTAGTGTATAGGAAAACCACAGAATTTTGTGTGTTAATTTTGTATCCTGTAACTTTGCTATATTCTGCTATCAGTGCTAGTAGTTTTCGAGTGGAGTCTTTAGGGTTTTTTTTTTTATGAACAATACCATGTCATCTGTAAATAATGACAGTTTAACTTCTTTACCAATCTGGATTCCTTGTATTTCTTTGTTTTGTCTAATTGCCATGGTTAGAACCTTCAGTACTATGTTGAATAACAGTGGGAAGAGTGGGCATCCCTGTCTTGTTCCTAATCTCAGAGGAAAAGCTTTCAGCTTCTCGCTCTTCAGTATGATGTTGGCTGTGGGTTTATCATATATGGCCTTTATTATGTTGAGGTACTTGCCCTGTATACCCATTTTGCTGAGAGTTTTGATCATGAATGGATGTTGAATATTGTCGAATGCTTTTTCTGCATCTATGGAGATGATCCTGTCGTTTTTGTCTTTTTTTGTTTATGTGGTGGATGATGTTGATGGGTTTTCGAATGTTATACCATCCTTGCATCCCTGGGGTGAATCGCACTTGGTTATGGTGTATGATCCTTCTGATGTATTTTTGAATTCTGTTTGCTATTATTTTATTGAGTATTTTTGCATCTACATTCATCAGGGATATTGGTCTGTAATTTTCTTTTTTGGTGGGGTTTTTGCCTGGTTTTGTTATTCGGGTGATGCTGGCTTCATAGAATGAGTTTGGGAGTATTACTTCCTCTTCTATTTTTTGGAAAACTTTATTTAGAATGGGTATTATGTCTTCTCTGTATCTCTGATAAAATTCTGCGGTAATTCCGTCTGGCCCGGGGGTTTTGTTCCTGGGTAGTGTTTTGACTGCCACTTCAATTTCTTTGCTGGTAATTCGTTTGTTTAGATTTTGTGTTTCTTCCTTTGTCAGTCTTGGAAGGTCGTATTTTTCTAAGAAGTTGTCTGTTTCTGCTAGGTTTTCCAGCTTGTTAGCATATAGGTTTTCATAGTATTCTCTAATAATTCTTTGTATTTCTGTTGGGTCCGTCGTGATGCTTCCTTTCTCATTTCTGATTCTGTTGATGTGTGTTGATTCTCTTTTCTCTTAATAAGTTTGGCTAGAGGCTTATCTATTTTTTTGTATTTTCTCGAAGTACCAGCTTTTGGTTTCATTGATTTTTCTATTGTTTTATTCTTCTCAATTTTATTTATTTCTTCTCTGATCTTTATTATGTCCCTCCTTCTCCTGACTTTAGGCCTCATTTGTTCTTCTTTTTCCAATTTCGATAATTGTCACATTAGACTATTCATTTGGGATTGTTCCTCCTTCTTTAAATATGCCTGGATTGCTAAATACTTTTCTCTTAAGACTGCTTTTACTGCGTCCCACAGAAGTTGGGGCTTTGTATTGTTGTTGTCATTTGTTTCCATATATTGCTTGATCTCTATTTTAATTTGGTCGTTGTTCCATTGATTATTTATGAGCATGTTGTTAAGCCTCCATGTGTTTGTGGGCCTTTTTGCTTTCTTTGTATAATTTACTTCTAGTTTTATGCCTTTTTGGTCTGAAAAGTTGGTTGGTAGAATTTCAATCTTTTTTAATTTACTGAGGCTCTTTTTGTGGCCTAATATGTGGTCTATTCTGGAGAATGTTCCATGTGCACTTGAGAAGAATGTGTATCCTGTTGCTTTTGGATGTAGAGTTTTATAGATGTCTATTAGTCCACCTGTTCTAGTGTGTTGTTCAGTGCCTCTGTGTCCTTACTTATTTTCTGTCCGGTGGGTCTATCCTTTGGAGTGAGTGTTGTGTTGAAGTCTCCTAAAATGAATGCATTGCATTCTATTTCCTCCTTAATTCTGTTAGTATTTGTTTCACATATGCTGATGCCCCTGTGTTGGGTGCATATGTATGTATAATGGTTATATCCACTTGTTGGACTGACCCCTTTATTGTTATGTAATGTCCTTCTTTATCTCTTGTACTTTCTTTGTTTTGAAGTCTATTTTGTCTAATACTAGTACTACAGCACCTGCTTTTTTCTCCCTATTGTTTGCATGAATATCTTTTTCCATCCCTTGACTTTTAGTCTGTGCATGTCTTTGGGCTTGGGGTGGGTCTCTTATAAGCTGCGTATACATGGGTCTTGATTTTTTTATCCATTCTATTCCTCTGTGTCTTTTCATTGGTGCATTTATTCCATTTACATTTCGGGTGATTATTGGAAGATATGTACCTATTGCCTTTGCAGTCTTTAGATTTGTGGTTACCAAAGGTTCAGGGGTAGCTTCTTTACTATCTAACTGTTTGATTTAGCTTGCCTATTGAGCTATTATAAACAGAGTCTGATGATTCTTTGTTTCTCTCTCTTTTTATTCCTCCTCCATTCTTTATATGTTAGTTGTTTTATTCTGTGCTCTTTCGTGTTTCCTTTGACTACTTTTGTGAGAAGTTGATTATATTTTTTGCCTTTAGTTAGTATTTGGTTGGTCTGCTTTCTTTGCTGTGATTTTATTTTCTTTGGTGACATCTGTTTAGCCTCAGGAGTGCTCCCATCTAGAGAAGTCCTTCTAAAATACCCTGTAGAGGTGTTTTGTGGGAGGCAAATTCCCTCAACTTTTACTTGTCTGAGAATTGTTTAATCTGTCCTTTATTTTTAAATGATAATCATGCTGGATACAGTATTCTTGGTTCAAGGCCCTTCTGTTTCATTGCATTAAATATATCATGCCATTCTCTTCTGGCCTGTAAGGTTTCTGTTGAGAAGTCTGATGATAGCCTGATGGGTTTTCCTTTGTAGGTGACCTTTTTTCTCTCTCTAGCTGCCTTTAAAACTCTGTCCTTGTCCTTGATCTTTGCCATTTTAATTATTATGTGTCTTGGTGTTGTCCTCCTTGGGTCCCTTCTGTTGGGAGTCCTGTGTACTTCTGTTGTCTGAACTATTATTTCCTCCCCCAGTTTGGTGAAGTTTTCAACAATTATTTCTTCAAACATACTTTCTATCCCTTTTTCTCTCTTCTTCTTCTTCTGGTACCCCTATAATGCAGATATTGTTCCTTTTGGATTGGTCACACAGTTCTCTTAATATTGTTTCATTCCTGGAGATCCTTTTATGTCTCTCTGCATCAGCTTCTATGCGTTCCTGTTCTCTGCTTTCTATTCCATCTGTGGCCTCTTGCATCTTATCCATTCTGCTCATGAGTCATTCCCGAGATTGTTTGATTTCTGTAATCTCCTTCTGGTCGTCATCCCTTAGCTCTTGCATATTTCTCTGCAGCTCCATCAGCATGGTTATGACCTTTATTTTGAATTCTTTTTCAGGGAGAGTGGTTAGGTCTATTGCCCCAGATTGCTTCTCAGGAGAGTATGTCTGGGTTTGTCTGGTTCATATCAAATTCTTCTGCCTTTTCATGGTGATAGAGGTAGTTGTGGGGAGCTGGCATGTGTGTTGGCTGGGAGAACATCCCTTGTTGCTGGTTTTGGCCTTCCTTTCCTTGGAGAATTGCAACCCCTAGCAGCTTGTGGTGGGCAGCTGCACGGAGACGGGGTCTCTGATTCTTGCTCGGCCTCTGTGGAGTTAAGCTCCGTGGTTGATGTGGGCATGGCCAGCCTCAGGCTGCTGCTCCACTATGGCAGAGCAGCATCGGAGGGGAAATGGGCAGGAGGCTGTTTTTCTCCGTGAGTCCTCCCAGCTGCACTGCCGTTCATGGGGTTAGGGCATCCAGAGCTCCCTGGGATTCCAGCTGCTGGGCTAAGTGTCCCGGGACGTTTCTGCCCATCTGTGCGGTCCCTGTCCCATTAAGTCTTTCAAAAAGCACTGGCTTTTCTTTGTCCCAGGGATGCTGGCTGCGGGGACCCTCTTGCAGGTTTTACTGTCCCAGTTCCCTAGTGTCCAGCACCTCATGCACTGTGTGTCTGCGCTCCGGTGAGGATGGTTAGGGCTGGGTGTTTAGCAGTCCTGGGCTCCCATTCCCTCTGCGCTCTGACTCCTCTCCTCCCACTGGGAGCTGGGGTGAGGGGCGCTTGGATCCCACCAGGTCGTGGTTTGTATCTTACCCCCTTTGTGAGTTGCTGGGTTCTCACAGGTGTGGATGTAGTCTGGCTGTTGTCCTGTGTCTTCTGGTCTCTCTTTTAGGAAGAGTTGTCTTTGTTGTATTTTCAAAAATACATGTGGTTTTGGGAGGAGATTTCTGCTGCTCTACTCATGCCACCATCTTGGCTCCTGCTTGCTAGTATTCTGTTGAAATTTTTTGCATCAATATTCATCAGTGATATTGGTCTGTACTTTTTTTGTAGTGTCTTTGTCTGACATTACCAGGGTAATACAGGGCTCTTAGAAAGAGGTTGGAGGTGTTTCCTCTTCCTCAATTTTTGGTAAGAATTTGACAAAGAATAGTGTTAGTTCTTAAATATTTGGTAGAATGCACCTGTGAAGACTTCTGGTTTTGGAATTTACTTTGTTGGGATATTTTTATTACTGATTAACTCTACTTGTTAGTTATAGATCTGCTCAGATTTTCTATTTCTTCAGGATTCAATCTTGGTAGGTTGTATGTTTCTAGGAATTTTTCCATTTCATGTAGGTTATCTGATTTCTTGATGTACAATTGTTCATAATATTCTGTATATTCCTTTTCATTTCTTTAAAATCTATTGTAATATCTGCACTTTTATTTCTTATTTTAATTATTTGAAATCTCTTTCTTCTTGTTAATGTAGCTTAAAAGTTTGCCTGTTTTGTTGATCTTGTCAAAGAACCAAAACTTGGTTTGGTTGATTTTCTCTTATTGGCATTTTATTCTCTGATTCATTTGCCTCTGCTCTGGTCTTCATTATTTTCTTCCTTTGCTAGTTTTGGGCTTAGTTTGTTCTTTTCCCTTGTGCCTAAGTTGTGACTGATAATTTGAGATCATTCTTTTTTATGTAAGTGATTACACCTATAAATTTTTCTCTTAGTACTGTTTTTGCTGCAGCCCATAAGGTTTTTTTTTTTTTTCATTTTCATTTGTCTCAAGGTATTTTCAAATTTCCCCTGTAATCTCTTCTTTGATCCACTGGCTATTGAAGAGTGTATTGTTCAATTTCCACAAATTTATGGATTTTCCAGTTTTCTTCCTGTTGATTTCTAATTTCATTCCAGTGTAATTGGAGAAATACTTTGTATGAGTTTAATAATTTTAGACATATTAAAATTTGTTTTGTGACCTAACCATATGTTAGTGCTTAAGAAAAATATGTATTCTACTATTGTTTGAGGGAGTGTTCTGTATTTGTCTGTTAGGTCTAATTGGTCTATAGTATTGTTCAAGTTCCCTATTTCCTTATTGATTTTTTTCTATGGTTGTTCTTTCCATAATTGAAATTGGGTCATTAAAGTCTCCTACTATTACTATAGATCTATTTCTCCCTTAAATTCTGTCAATGTTTGTTTTATATATTTAAGAACTCTGATGTTTGGTGCATATATATTTATAAATGTTCTGTCTTCCTGGTGAATTGACCCTTTTATCATTATAAATGTCATTCTTTGTCTCTTGTTCTCTATTGATGTGATTAATTAAATTGACTGATTTTCAAATGTTGAACTAGCCTTGTATGTCTGGAATAAATTCCACTTGGGCATTGTATAAAGTTTTCTACATAATTTGATTCTATTTTCTAATATATTGTTGAGGATTTTTACATCTATGTTTATGGTAGATACCAGTCTGAAATTTTCTTTTCCTGTAATATCTTTGCCTCGTTTTGATATGAGGATAATGCTGGCCACATAGAATGACTTTGGAATTATTCTCACTGCTTCTCTGTTCTGGAATAAATTGTAAATAAATAGCTGGTATAACATCTTCCTTAAATATTTGGTAGAATTAACTAGCTCATCTACCTGGACCTGGTGCTTTCTGTTTTAGCGGATTATTGATTATTGATTCAATTTCTTAATCAATATAAGTCTACTCAAATTGTCTATTTTTCCTTGTGTATGCTTGGATGCACTGTGTCTTTATAGAATTGGTCCATTTCAAAAACTAAATTACAAAATTTTTTTGTTCATAATATTCATTTATTATCTTTTCAATGTCAATAGTATCAGTAATGATGGCCCCTCTTCCATTTCTGATATTAGTAATTTTTATACCAGTAATCAGTAATGTCTTGATTCTTTTCCTTGTTAACCTGGCTAGACATTAACCCACTTTAACAATCTTTTCAAAGAATCAGCTTTTGCTTTCATTGATATTTACTGTTGATTACCTATTTTCAATTAATTTTCTTTCTGCTATAATTTTTATTATATATTTTCTCATGCTTTGATTGGGTTTTGTTTGTTCTGCTTTTCTAGTTTCCTAAGATAGAAGGTTAGATTGTTTTTAGCTCCTTTTTCTTTTCTGATATGTGCATTCACTGCTATGAGTTTCCATCTATGCACTGCTTCCATTAGTGTTTCTTCAAGATCACTGATTCCTTTTTCATCCAAGGACAGTCAATGGGTGAGCCCATTGAAAGCATTCTTCATTTTTGTGTATTGACATCTTGCGTTTCCTTTTGATGCTTTCTGAGACTTTCCATCTCTCTAATTACATTGCCTATCTGTTCTTGCACATTGTCTACTTTTTCCATTAAAGCTCTTAGCATATTAATCATAGTTATTTAAAGTTCCAGATCTTTGCTGTATCTGATTCTGGTTCTGATGCCTTGCTGTGCCTCCTCAAAGTATGTTTTTGTCTTTTAGTGTGCCTTGTAATTTTTGTTGACAGCCAGACACAATGTGCTAGGTAAAATAAACTGAGATAAATAGGCCTTTAGTGTGGTATTGTGTTTACCTGGTTATGAGTTAACCTGTGCTTATAGGGTTTACTGTGGCCATAGGTTTCAGAGGCTACAGTTTCCTCTGGTGCCTTTGTTTTCATCTCTCCTGTTGTCTTTGGGCTTTCCTTGAGATCTCTTCTTAGATAACATCTGAGATGCATAGTTCTTTCAGTTTTATTCTTCTATTATTACATAGGAGCCCTGTTCTGCTATGATGTGAGGGGAGGGAATTGTTCTATAGTCCTATGATGAGTCTCTGTCTATTAGTTGGCCTGGCCCCTAGACTGTGAACTTCAAAAGTGCTTCTCCATTATGTTTCTGTATTCCCCTTCAGGTGAGACAGTAAGGCTAGAAAGGGCTGGAGTTGGGCATTTTTCATTCTCCCAGTTCAGTTAATGTCTGGTAAAACCCCAATCAGAATATGGTAAAATCATTCCTCTTATGAGCAGACCTTCTTTAGGAGAACACAATGTTGTTGGTGTATTTTAAATGACCACTGTCCCCTCCCCTTACCAGATGCAAGAAATTTCCCCCATCTTCACTATTAGAATTTGGTAGGATGACTGGAATTAAAGCATGTGAGTGTCAGAGACCACTAACACTAGGTTACCCTAGGGTTTTTAACTTTCAATCTTGTCCATACTTCCAGCAATTATCAGAGTGTAGGTTTGCCTAACCTGGCACTGTTTCCTGGAGAGCTTTCTGCCCCTGTGCTTTGCTCCAGACAACTATGACTCTTGTTAACTGTTTGGCTGTCTCTTCAATTTGGGAGGCAGAAGTTTGCTCTATGGCCACAAGTCTCTGAGGGTTCTAAGCAGAGTTGTTGATTTTCAGTTTGTTTAGCTTTTTTCTTCTTCTGTATATGGAATGATGACTTCCAATTTCTTACATGCCAAGTCAGAAACTGGAAGTATCCATGTCTTGGTTTCTTATTCTGCATTTTGGGACATTTCTCCACTTTATTTTCTATTGACTTTTATATTTTAGAAATTGTTTTAAATGTCTAACCACTCTTCTTTAGTCCCCAAAGGTGCTTTTTTTCATAGCATCCTTTTCTTCTTTTTGTGTGGATGCAATATCTTCTGTGCATGTGTGCTTAATAGAACTTTACTGGAGTTGGCAGGATAACAGAAGAAAATCACCAGGCCAGAAAGTAAAAATTTAAATGGCTATCAGATATTGCCTCTCCAAAATACTATCACTCATGCCCCTTTGAAGGGGTTTGCTTTCTGGCTCTCCTTCTTTGCCTCCTAGCCTGATATCATGTGTGGGAAAGATTATCATCCCCAAACTAGATGGGTTTTGGTCACACGCTCCCTACCTGGAGTGCTGATCTCCAGCTCTCACCTTGACAGAGAGAGGAGGTCATCGTTCTGTTCCCCACTCTAAGCCCAGCATAATACTCCACAAATTCATTTTCTCCCTGAGACATTCTCACACCTGCTTCCTATAGTGCTGACCTGGTCCCAATGGCCCACATAAGGCAGTCACAGTAGTCAGCAGCATATTTCACAGAGTGGATTGTTTTTAATGTTAAATAACAACATATGTAGCAGAAACAATAATCCAGTCTAGTTCCTTTTTACAATCTTTATTCCAACAGAAGTCAGCAGCAAATCAAGCCTGCTTATCTCTTGATGTGGTCCATACTGAGTACCTGCTGAGACCAAAGGCCTGGGCAAAAATATACACATACATTTCTCAAGAACAGATAATAATTTTCAGTGGCAGCTCAGCTCAAACCTATGTTTAGGATAAAAAAGCAAACTCATTGGGAGCATAATAATGTTAAAGGACACCCAACTTATGTCACTGCTCAGAACATTTAACATTTTAATCAGAGTGAATAACATTTGTTGAGTGCTTATACACTGTACTATGCATTTAAATTACCTGAATTTTTTATTGAAATAGCACTGATTTACAATTTTATACTAGTTTCAACTATACAATACAGTGGTTCAACAGTTACCTACATTATTAAATCCTTAACCACATTATTGCAGTTACTATCTGTCAACATAAGATGTTGCAGAATCATTCACTATTTTATCCATGTTGTACTACTATCCCTGTGACCAATTTATGTTGTGATTGTGAATTATTGTGCCCCTTTATACCCATCACCCTCCCCCCATAACAAGCCCAAACCCCTCCCCTTCAGTTACCACTAGTACCGCCTCAGTGACTATGACTCTACTGCTGTTTTGTTCTTTCTGTTTTGATTTATTTTTAAATTTTGTAAAAATGTAAAATCATATAGTATTTGTCTTTCTCCACCTGGCTTATTTCACTGAGCATAATACCCTCTAGATCCACTCATGTTGTTGCAAATGGCAGGATTTCTATTTTTTTAATGGCTGAATAATGTTGCATTGTGTATATGTACCACATCTTCTTTATCCATTCATCTATTGATGGACACTTAGGTTGCTTCCATATATTGGCTATTGTAAATAATGCAGCAATAAGCATAGGGGTGCATATATCTTTTTGAATCAGGGATTTTGTTTTCTTTGGGTAAATTCCTGTAAGTGTAATTACTTAGCTGAATGCTATTTTTATTTGTATTTTTTGAGGAACCTCCATATTGCTTCCCACAGAGGCTGAACCAATTTACATTCCCATGAACAGTGTAGGAGGGTTCCCATTTCTTGGGATCCTCCCCAGCATTTGTTGTTTCTTATCTTTTGGATAGTGGCCATCCTAACTGGTGTGAGGTGATATCTCATTGTGGTTTTAATATGCATTTCCCTGATGATTAGTAATGTGAAGTATATTTTTTCATGTGCCTGTTGGCCATTTGTATTTTCTCTTTGGAGATATGTCTGTTCCAGTCCTCTGCCCATTTTTTAATCAGGTTCCTTTTGTATTAGCTCTTTATGTGTTTTGGATGTTAACCCCTTATCAGATAAATCATTTATGAATTTATTCTCTCATACTATAGCTAGCCTTTTAGTTCTGCTATGGTGTCCTTTGCTGTACAAAAGCTTTTTGTACAGCAGTTTGATGTATTCCCACTTGTTCATTTTTTATATTGTTTATTTGCCTGAGGAGATTTGTCTAGGAAAAAATTGCTCATACTTATGTTAAAGAGATTTTTGCCTATGTTTCCACCAAAGAGTTTTATGGTTTCATGTCTTACTTTCAGATCTTTGATCTATTTCGAGTTTACATTTGTATATGAAGTTAGAGAATAATCAAGTTTAATTATCTTGCATGTAGCTCTCAGTTTTGCCAACACCAGTTGTTAAAGAAGCTGTCTTTTCCCCATTGTATATACATGGCTCCTTTATTGTATATTAATTGACCACATATGCTTGGGTTTATGTCTGGGCTCTCTATTCTATTCCATTGATCTATGGGTCTGTTCTTGTGCCAGTACCAAATTATTTTGATTACTGTAGCTTTGTAGTAGAGCTTGAAGTCAGGGAGTGTAATCGCCCCAGCTTTGTTCTTCTTTCTTAGGATTGCTTTGGCTATTCAGGGTTTTTGTAGTTCCATATGAATTTTAGAACTATTTATTCTAGTTCATTGAAGAATGCTGTTGGTATTTTGATAGGGATTGCTTTGAATCTGTAAATTGCTTTGGGCTGGATTGCCATTTTGACAATATTAGTTCTTCCTAGCCATGAGCATGGGAAAGATTTCCATTTATTGGTGCCTTCTTTAATTTCTCTCATGAGTCTCTTGTAGTTTTCAGGATATAGGCCTTTCACCTACTTGGTTAGGTTTATTCCTATGTAATTTATTCTTTTCAATGAAATAGTAAATGGAATTATTTTCCTGATTTCTCTTTCTCCTAGTTCATTGTTAGTATGTAGGAATGTGGCAGATTTAGGTGTATTAATTTTGTATCCTGAAACTTTGTTGAATCAAGTTATTAGCTCTAATAGTGTTTTTGTGGATTCTTTACAGTCTTCTTTATGTAATATAATGTCATCTCCAAATAATGACAGTTTAACTTCTTCCTTACCAATTTGGATGCATTTTATCTCTTTGTATTGTCTGATTGCTATGGCTAGGACCTCCAGCACTATGTTGAATAAAAGTGGTGAGAGTTGGCATCTTTGTTTTTTTCCTGATCTTATAGGAAAAGCTTTCATGTCTTTGCCATTGAGTATGTTAGCTGTAAGTTTGTCATATATGGCCGATGTGATGTTGAGATACATACCTCTATTTCCAATTTATTGAGGGTTTTTATCATGAATGGATGTTGAATTTTGTCAAATGCTTTCTCAGCATCTATTGAGATGATCATGTGGTTTTTATCATTTTTTAAAAATGTAGTGTATTATTTGATTGATTTATGAATATTGTACCATCCTTGCATCTCTGAAATAAATCCTGCTTGATCATGATGGATGATCTTTTTTTTCTTTTTTTTTTTGAGAGGGCATCTCTCATATTTATTGATCAAATGGTTGTTAACAACAATAAAATTCTGTATAGGGGGGTCAATGCTCAATGCACAATCATTAATCCATCTCAAGCCTAATTCTCATCAGTCTCCAATCTTCTGAAGCATAACAAACAAGTTCTTACATGGTGAACGAAATCTTACATAGTGAATAAATTCTTACATGGTGAACAGTACAAGGGCATTTATTACAGAAACTTTCGGTTTTGATCACGCATTATGAACTATAAACAATCAGGACAAATATGAATATTCGTTTGAATTTTATACTTGATTTATATGTTGATCCCACATTTCTCCTATTATTATTATTTTTATTTTTAATAAAATGCTGAAGTGGTAGGTAGAGGCAAGATAAAGGTAGAAAACGTAGTTTAGTGCTGTAAGAGGGCAAATGTAGATGATCAGATGATCAGGTGTGTGCCTATGGACCAAGTATTAATCCAGGCTAGACAAGGGCAGCAAGACATCCACGGATGCAGAAGATTTCTCTCAAAGCAGGGGGGGTGAGGTTCTGAGCCTCACCTCTGTTGATCCCCAAATTCTCACCTGATGGCCCCCCTGCGACTGTGCCTGTCTTAGGTTGTTCCTCCCTTGAGGAATCTTACCCGTCTCTGGCTAACCAGTCATCTTCCGGGGCCATACAGGGAAATGTAAAGTTGGTAAGTGAGAGAGAAGCCATATTGTTTGCAAAGGTTAGCTTTTTACTTCTTTGCAGATTTATGCCCTGTGGCTTCTATGCCCAGCACTTGTCTCGAGGTATCTTTACCACCTGGAGGAATTATGATACTCGGTAAATTCGATATGAGGCACGAATTCTATTTAAGGGTTGTAATTAGGAAGGAAGAAGAAAAGCTATAGATGTAGCATATGAAGGAAACATGGGAGGATTGATTATTTCTTTGACATATCTTCTTGTAGAGTACCTTAAGTATGTATAGGTTTTAAATTACTAACTAATTTGCACACACATATTAACATAATAGGAATACGGTGACATAAAAAAAGCAAATTTATAATTACCATCCATCTCCAGTGAAGCCAAGAAAACCATTTAGGCACCCTAGGCATTTGTGAAAATTTATCTATGATATGATGGATATTGTTCAACTGTACTTGAACCATCAGACAAATTAAAGCAGCCCATTTCTGGGATCTGTTCACATCCCATATATTCTTTTAACCATAGATAGTCTATAGTCATGAGATTTTGGAGTGCTACAACTTGCACCCCTCCCAACTCCTGGTTGAGTTCCAACAGTACAGATCCGGTCAAATTCGTTGTCTCACTGTATGCACATGCCAGCCTAGACATCTCCCTCCTCATTCCTATGGCAAGTCCAGGAGACGGTGGGCTGGATGCAGCCACAACCGCAGCATCGTCCGGAGATGGATGATCTTTTTGATGTATTTTAAATTCAGGTTTCTTATACTTTGTTTAGGATTTTTTTTTTTGAGAGGGCATCTCTCATATTTATTGATCAAATAGTTGGTAACAACAATAAAATTCTGAATAGGGGAGTCAATGCTCAATGCACAATCATTAATCCACCCCCAGCCTAATTCTCATCAGTCTCCAATCTGCTGAAGCGTAACGAACAAGTTCTTACATGATGAACAAATTCTTACATAGTGAATAAGTTCTTATATGGTGAACAGTACAAGGGCAGTCATCACAAAAACTTTCAAATCTGTGCTCATCAGGGATATTGGCCCATTATTTTTTTGAAGTGTCTCTGGCTTTTGTATTAGTCTAATGCTGGTCTCATAGAATGAGTTTGGAAGTATTTCCTCCTCTTCTACTTTTTGGAATACTTTAAGAAAGATGGGTATTCGCTGTTCTTTAAATATTTGGTAGAATTTATCTGTGAAGCCATCTGCTACTGAACTTTTGATTGTTGGGAGTTTTTTCATTACCAATTCAATTTCATTGCTGGTGATTGGTCTGTTCAGATTTTCTGTTTCTTCGTGGTCCAATCTTGTGAGATCACAATTTTGTAGGAATTTGTCCATTTTCTGTAGGTTTCCCAATTTATTGGCATATAATTTTTCATAGAGTTGCAACTTATTGGCATTCAATTTTTTCATAATATTTCATACTCTAATAGTTCTTTGTATTTCTGTGGTATCCATTGTCACTATTTCTTTCTCATTTCTGATTTTCATTATCTATGTACTCTTTCTTTTTTTCCTGATAAGTCTGACTAGGGATAATCTATTTTTATTTTCTCAAAGAACTGGCTCTTGATTTCATTAAGTTTTTCTATTGTTTTCTTATTCTCTATATTATTTATTTCTGCTCTGATCTTTATTATGTCTCTTCTTCCACTAACCTTGTGTTTCATTGGTTCTTCTTTTTCTGGTTTCTTTAATTGTGAGTTTAGATGATCTATTTGGGATTGTTCTTGTTTCTTGAGGAAGGCTTTATTGCTACATACTTCCCTCTTAGAACTGCTTTTGTGGTGCCTCACAAATTTTAGACTATTGTATTTTTGTTTTCATTTGTCTCTGTTTATTCCTTGATTTCTGTTTTAGTTTGGTCATTGAGCCACTGATTATTTAGAAGCATGTTGTTTAGCCTCCATGTGTTTGTAGGTTTTTTTGTTTTATTTGTGTAATTTATTTCTAGCTTTATACCACTGTGGTCTGAGAAGCTGCTTGATACAATTTCAATTTTTTGAATTATTGAGGTTCTTTTGGTGGCATAGTATGTGATCTATTCTGGAAAACATTCCATGTACGCTCCAGAAAAATTCTGCTGCTTTTGGGCAGAATGTTCTGTAGATATCTGTTAAGTCCATCTGATCTAATGTGTTGTTCAGTGCCTCTGTTTTCTTATTTATTTTCTGTCTGCTTGACCTGTCTATTGATGTGAGTGGTGTGTTAAAGTCTCCTAATATGAATGAGTTGCAGTATATTTCCCCCTTTAATTCTGTCAGTATTTGTTTCACATATTTAGGTGTTCCTATGTTGGTGCATAGGTATTTATAAAGATCATATCCTTTTGTTAGACTGATCCCTTTATCATTATGTATTGTCCTTCTTTGCTTCATGTTACTCTCTTTGTTCTGAAGTCTATTTTGTCTGATACAAGTACTACTGTTCCTACTTTTTCCCCCTATTATTTTCTTGAAGTATCTTCTTACATTCCTTCACTTTTAGTCTGTATATCTTTGGATATATGAGTCTCCTATATGCAATCTGGATGGTTCTTGTTTCCTTCCACTCTGCCACTCTATACCTTTTGATTGGTGCATTCAATCCATTTACATTTAAGGTAATTGTTCAAAAGTCTGTAGTTATTGCATTTTATTAATTATTTTGTTTGTTTTTATAGCTCCTCTCTGTTCCTTTCTTCCTCTCTTATAGTCTTCTCTTGTTATTTGATGGTTTTAATTAGTGTTGTGGTTGGATTTCTCTTTTTTTAAAATTTATTTTTATTTTTATTTTTTTTTGAGAGGGCATCTCTCATATTTATTGATCAAATGGTTGTTAACAAAAATAAAATTCAGTATAGGGGGGTCAACGCTCAATGTACAATCATTAATCCATCTCAAGCCTAATTCTTGTCAGTCTCCAATCTTCTGAAGCATAACGAACAAGTTCTTACATGGTGAACGAATTCTTACATACTGAATAAATTCTTACATGGTGAACAGTACAAGGGCATTCATCACAGAAACTTTCGGTTTTGATCATGCAATATGACCTATAAACAATCAGGTCAAATATGAATATTCGTTTGATTTTTGTACTTCATATATATGTTGATCCCACATTTCTCCTATTATTATTATTATTTTTATTTTTAATAAAATGCTGAAGTGGTAGGTAGATGCAAGATAAAGGTAGAAAACATAGTTTAGTGCTGTAAGAAGGCAAATGTAGATGATCAGATGATCAGGTGTGTGCCTATGGACTAAGTATTAATCCAGGCTAGACAAGGGCAGCAAGACATCCACGGATGCAGAAGATTTCTCTCAAAGCAGGGGGGGTGAGGTTCTGAGCCTCACCTCTGTTGATCCCCAAATTCTCACCTGATGGCCCCCCTGCGACTGTGCCTGTCTTAGGTTGTTCCTCCCTTGAGGAATCTTACCCGTCTCTGGCTAACCAGTCATCTTCCGGGGCCATACAGGGAAATGTAAAGTTGGTAAGTGAGAGAGAAGCCATATTGTTTGCAAAGGTTAGCTTTTTACTTCTTTGCAGATTTATGCCCTGTGGCTTCTATGCCCAGCACTTGTCTCGAGGTATCTTTACCACCTGGAGGAATTATGATACTCGGTAAATTCGATATGAGGCACGAATTCTATTTAAGGGTTGTAATTAGGAAGGAAGAAGAAAAGCTATAGATGTAGCATATGAAGGAAACATGGGAGGATTGATTATTTCTTTGACATATCTTCTTGTAGAGTACCTTAAGTATGTATAGGTTTTAAACTACTAACTAATTTGCACACACATATTAACGTAATAGGAATACGGTGACATAAACAAAGCAAATCTATAATTACCATCCATCTCCAGTGAAGCCAAGAAAACCATTTAGGCACCCTAGGCATTTGTGAAAATTTATCTATGATATGATGGATATTGTCTAACTGTACTTGAACCATCAGACAAATTAAAGCAGCCCATTTCTGGGATCTGTTCACATCCCATATGTTCTTTTAACCATAGATAGTCTATAGTCATGAGATTTTGGAGTGCTACAACTTGCACCCCTCCCAACACCTGGTTGAGTTCCAACAGTACAGATCCGGTCAAATTCGTTGTCTCACTGTATGCACATGCCAGCCTAGACATCTCCCTCCTCATTCCTATGGCAAGTCCAGGAGACGGTGGGCTGGATGCAGCCCCAACCGCAGCATCGTCCGGATTCCTGTGGAGGCTTTTTGATGATCATCCCCCGGCACAAGTCCTCCAGAGAGTGCTGATGCCGGAAGCTCCTCCTCATATCGTATCTTAGTTCATTTTCTGGGTATCCAAGCTAGGCCTTGATCTTCTGCGTAGAAACAAACAGACCCTTTGCCCACGCTTTGACATGCCCTCTATACCACTGTGCAGAACTCATTAGAGGTCAGCACACAGTAACTGCTTTTTTTTTTTTTTTAATTAAGAGAAAGGAATATTATCAGAAAAGAGTACCTCCATAGCTGATCATCTGACACCCTTTAAGTGATCAACATTAAGGATATTTAAAGCATGCGTTGATCTTTGATTTACCAATGGTTTTATCCTGTTAAGGAGTAATCCCCCTTTTCTTTCTTTCTTTCTTTTTTTTTTTTTAATTTTTAATCTACACTTACATGAAGAATACTATGTTTACTATGCTCTCCCCTATATCAGGTCCCCCCTAACAACCACATTACGGTTACTGTCCATCAGCTTAGCAAAATGTTGTAGAGTCACTACTTGTCCTCTCTGTGTTGTGCAGCCCACCCTCCCCTTTCTCCCTCCCCCCATGCATGCTAATCTTAATACCCCCCTTCTTCTTCCCCCCCCTTATCCCTCCCTGCCCACCCATCCTCCCCAGTTCCTTTCCCTTTGGTACCTGTTAGTCCATTTTTGGGTTCTGTAATTCTGCTGCTGTTTTGTTCCTTCAGTTTTTCCTTTGTTCCTATACTCCTCAGATGAGTGAAATCATTTGGTATTTCTCTTTCTCCGCTTGGCTTATTTCACTGAGCATAATACTCTCCAGCTCCATCCATGTTGCTGCAAATGGTTGGATTTTTCCACTTCTTATGGCTGAGTAGTATTCCATTGTGTATATGTACCACATCTTCTTTATCCATTCATCTACAGATGGACATTTAGGTTGCTTCCAATTCTTGGCTATTGTAAATAGTGCTGCAATAAACATAGGAGTGCATCTGTCTTTCTCAAACTTGATTGCTGCGTTCTTAGGGTAAATTCCTAGGAGTGGAATTCCTGGGTCAAATGGTAGGTCTGTTTTGAGCATTTTGATGCACCTCCATACTGCTTTCCACAATGGTTGAACTAATTTACATTCCCACCAGCAGTGTAGGAGGGTTCCCCTTTCTCCACAGCCTCGCCAACATTTGTTGTTGTTTGTCTTTTGGATGGCAGCTATCCTTACTGGTGTGAGGTGATACCTCATTGTAGTTTTAATTTGCATTTCTCTGATAATTAGCGATGTGGAGCATCTTTTCATGTGTCTCTTGGCCATCTGTATTTCTTTTTTGGAGAACTGTCTGTTCAGTTCCTCTGCCCATTTTTTAATTGGGTTATTTGTTTTTTGTTTGTTGAGGCGTGTGAGCTCTTTATATATTCGGGACGTCAAGCCTTTATCAGATCTGTCATTTTCAAATATATTCTCCCATACTGTAGGGTTCCTTTTTGTTCTATTGATGGTTTCTTTCGCTGTACAGAAGCTTTTCAGCTTAATGTAGTCCCACTTGCTCATTTTTGCTGTTGTTTTCCTTGCCCGGGGAGATATGTTCAAGAAGAGATCACTCATGTTTATGTCTAAGAGGTTTTTGCCTATGTTTTTTTCCAAGAGTTTAATGGTTTCGTGACTTACATTCAGGTCTTTGATCCATTTTGAGTTTACCTTTGTATATGGGGTTAGACAATGGTCCAGTTTCATTCTCCTACATGTAGCTGTCCAGTTTTGCCAGCACCATCTGTTGAAGAGACTGTCATTTTGCCATTGTATGTCCATGGCTCCTTTATCAAATATTAATTGACCATATATGTTTGGGTTAATTTCTGGGGTCTCTAATCTGTTCCACTGGTCTGTGGCTCTGTTCTTGTGCCAGTACCAAATTGTCTTGATTACTATGGCTTTGTAGTAGAGCTTGAAGTTGGGGAGTGAGATCCCCCCTACTTTATTCTTCTTTTTCAGGATTGCTTTGGCTATTCGGGGTCTTTGGTGTTTCCATATGAATTTTTGAATTATTTGTTCCAATTCATTGAAGAATGTTGCTGGTAATTTGAGAGGGATTGCATCAAATTTGTATATTGCTTTCGGCAGGATGGCCATTTTGACGATATTAATTCTTCCTAGCCATGAGCATGGGATGAGTTTCCATTTATTAGTGTCCCCTTTAATTTCTCTTAAGAGTGACTTGTAGTTTTCAGAGTATAAGTCTTTCACTTCCTTGGTTAGGTTTATTCCTAGGTATTTTATTCTTTTTGATGCAATGGTGAATGGAATTGTTTTCCTGATTTCTCTTTCTATTGATTCGTTGTTAGTGTATAGGAAAGCTACAGATTTCTGTGTGTTGATTTTGTATCCTGCAACTTTGCTGTATTCCGATATCAGTTCTAGTAGTTTTGGAGTGGAGTCTTTAGGGTTTTTTATGTACAGTATCATATCATCTGCAAATAGTGACAGTTTAACTTCTTCCTTACCAATCTGGATTCCTTGTATTTCTTTGTTTTGTCTGATTGCCGTGGCTAGGACCTCCAGTACTATGTTAAATAACAGTGGGGAGAGTGGGCATCCCTGTCTGGTTCCCGATCTCAGTGGAAATGCTTTCAGCTTCTCGCTGTTCAGTATAATGCTGGCTGTGGGTTTATCATATATGGCCTTTATTATGTTGAGGTACTTGCCCTCTATTCCCATTTTGCTGAGAGTTTTTATCATGAATGGATGTTGAATTTTGTCAAATGCTTTTTCAGCATCTATGGAGATGATCATGTGGTTTTTGTCTTTCTTTTTGTTGATGTGGTGGATGATGTTGATGGATTTTCGAATGTTGTACCATCCTTGCATCCCTGGGATGAACCCCACTTGGTCATGGTGTGTGATCCTTTTGATATACTGTTGAATTCTGTTTGCTAATATTTTATTGAGTATTTTTGCATCTACATTCATCAGGGATATTGGTCTGTAATTTTCTTTTTTGGTGGGGTCTTTTCCTGGTTTTGGTATTAGGGTGATTTTGGCTTCATAGAATGAGTTTGGGAGTATTCCCTCTTCTTCTATTTTGTGGAACACTTTAAGGAGAATGGGTATTATGTCTTCTCTGTGTGTCTGATAAAATTCCGAGGTAAATCCGTCCGGCCCCGGGGTTTTGTTCTTGGGTAGTTTTTTGATTACTGTTTCAATTTCTTTGCTTGTAATTGGTTTGTTTAACTTTTGTGTTTCTTCCTTGGTCAGTCTTGGGAGGTTGTATTTTTCTAGGAAGTTGTCCATTTCTTCTAGGTTTTCCAGCTTGTTGGCATATAGGTTTTCATAGTAGTCTTTAATAATTCTTTGTATTTCTGTGGAGTCTGTCGTGATTTTTCCATTCTCATTTCTGATTATGTTGATTTGTGTTGACTCTCTTTTTCTCTTAATAAGTTGGGCTAGAGGCTTATCTATTTTGTTTATTTTCTCAAAGAACCAGCTCTTGGTTTCGTTGATTTTTGCTTTGTTTTATTCTTCTCAATTTTGTTTATTTCTTCTCTGATCTTTATTATGTCCCTCCTTCTGCTGACTTTAGGCCTCATTTGTTCTTCTTTTTCCAGTTTTAATAATTGTGATGTTAGACTATTCATTTGGGATTGTTCTTCCTTCTTCAAGTGTGCCTGGATTGCTATATACTTTCCTCTTAAGACTGCTTTCGCTGCATCCCACAGAAGTTGGGGCTTAGTGTTGTTGTTGTCATTTGTTTCTATATATTCCTTGATCTCTATTTTGATTTGTTCATTGATCCATTGATTATTTAGTAGCATGTTGTTAAGCCTCCATGTGTTTGTGAGCCTTTTTGTTTTCTTTGTAGAATTTATTTCTACTTTCATACCTTTGTGGTCTGAAAAATTGGTTGGTAGAATTTCAATATTGTGGAATTTACTGAGGCTCTTTTTGTGAGCTAGTATGTGGTCTATTCTGGAGAATGTTCCATGTGCACTTGAGAAGAATGTATATCCTGTTGCTTTTGGATGTAAAGTTCTATAGATGTCTATTAGGTCCATCTGTTCTAGTGTGTTGTTCAGTGCCTGTGTGTCTTTACTTATTTTCTGCCCGGTGGATCTATCCTTTGGGGTGAGTGGTGTGTTGAAGTCTCCTACAATGAATGCATTGCAGTCTATTTCCCTCTTTAGTTCTGTTAGTATTTGCTTCACATATGCTGGTGCTCCTGTATTGGGTGCATATATATTTAGAATGGTTATATCCTCTTGTTGGACTAAGCCCTTTATCATTATGTAGTGGCCTTCTTTATCTCTTGTTACTTTCTTTGTTTTGAAGTCTATTTTGTCTGATATTAGTACTGCAACCCCTGCTTTCTTCTCACTGTTGTTTGCCTGAAATATGTTTTTCCATCCCTTGACTTTTAGTCTATGCTTATCTTTGGGTTTAAGGTGAGTTTCTTGTAAGCAGCATATAGATGGGTCTTGCTTTTTTATCCATTCTATTACTCTATGTCTTTTGATTGGTGCATTAAGTCCATTTACATTTAGGGTGACTATTGAAAGATATGTACTTATTGCCATTGCAGGCTTTAGATTCGTGGTTACCAAAGGTTCAAGGTTAGCTTCTTTAGTATCTTACTGCCTAACTTAGCTCGCTTATTGAGCTGTTATATACACTGTCTGGAGAGTCTTTTCTTCTCTCCCTTCTTATTCCTCCTCCTCCATTCTTCATATGTTGTGTGTTTTGTTCTGTGCTCTTTTTAGGGGTGCTCCCATCTAGAGCAGTCCCTGTAGGATGCCCTGTAGAGGTGGTTTGTGGGAAGCAAATTCCCTCAGCTTTTGCTTGTCTGGGAATTGTTTGATCCCACCATCATATTTAAATGATAGTCGTGCTGGATACAGTATCCTTGGTTCAAGGCCCTTCTGTTTCATTGCATTAAGTATATCATGCCATTCTCTTCTGGCCTGTAGGGTTTCTGTTGAGAAGTCTGATGTTAGCCTGATTGGTTTTCCTTTATAGGTGACCTTTTTCTCTCTAGCTGCCTTTAAAACTCTTTCCTTGTCCTTGATCCTTGCCATTTTAATTATTATGTGTCTTGGTGTTGTCCTCCTTGGATCCTTTCTGTTGGGGGTTCTGTATAATTCCATGGTCTGTTCGATTATTTCCTCCCCCAGTTTGGGGAAGTTTTCAGCAATTATTTCTTCAAAGACACTTTCTATCCCTTTTCCTCTTTCTTCCTCTTCTGGTATCCCTATAATACGAATGTTTTTCCTTTTGTATTGGTCACATATTTCTCTTAGTGTTGTTTCATTCCTGGAGATCCTTTTATCTCTCTCTCTGTCAGCTTCTATACGTTCCTGTTCTCTGGCTTCTATTCCTTCAATGGCCTCTTGCATCTTATTCATTCTGCTTATAAATCCTTCCAGGGATTGTTTCACTTCTGTGATCTCTTTCCTGACATCTGTGATCTCCTTCCGGACTTCATCCCACTGCTCTTGCATTTTTCTCTGCATCTCATCCCACTGCTCTTGCATTTTTCTCTGCATCTCATCCCATTGCTCTTGCATTTTTTTCTGCATCTCTGTCAGCATGTTCATGATTTTTATTTTGAATTCTTTTTCAGGAGGACTAGTTAGGTCTGTCTCCTTCTCAGACGTTGTCTCTGTGATCTTTGTCTGCCTGTAGTTTTGCCTTTTCATGGTGATAGAGATAGTTTGCAGAGCTGGTACAAGTGACCGCTGGAAGAGCTTCCCTTCTTGTTGGTTTGTAGCCTTTTCCTGGGAGAATAGCGACCTCTAGTGGCTTGTGCTGGGCAGCTGTGCGCAGACAGGGTTTCTGCTTCCTGCCCAGTTGCTTTGGGGTTTATCTCCGCTGTTGCTGTGGGCTTGGCCTGGCTGGGGCTGTTCCTCCAAAATGGTGGAGCCCCGTTGGAGGGGGAGCAGCCAGGAGACTATTTATCTCCGTAAGGGGCCTCTGTGCTCCCTGCTGCCCAGGGGGTTAGAGTGCCCAGAGATCCCCAGATTCCCTGCTTCTGGTCTAAGTGACCTGTCCTGCCCCTTTAAGATTTCCAAAAAGCACTCCCCTTCACAAGGCGCTGGGTTCTTGCAGGTGTGGATGTGGTCTGGATGTTGTCCTGTGTCCTGTGGTCTCTATTTTAGGAAGATTTTTCTTTATTATATTTTCATAGCTCTATGTGTTTTTGGGAGGAGATTTCCACTGCTCTACTCACGCCGCCATCTTGGCTCCGCCCCCTGCCCATTTTTTAATTGGGTTATTTGTTTTTTGTTTGTTGAGGCATGTGAGCTCTTTATATATTCTGGACGTCAAGCCTTTATCGGATCTGTCATTTTCAAATATATTCTCCCATACTGTAGGGTTCCTTTTTGTTCTATTGATGGTGTCTTTCGCTGTACAGAAGCTTTTCAGCTTAATGTGGTCCCACTTGCTCATTTTTGCTGTTGTTTTCCTTGCCCGGGGAGATATGTTCAAGAAGAGATCACTCATGTTTATGTCTAAGAGGTTTTTGCCTATGTTTTTTTCTAAGAGTTTAATGGTTTCATGACTTACATTCAGGTCTTTGATCCATTTTGAGTTTACCTTTGTATATGGGGTTAGACAATGGTCCAGTTTCATTCTCCTACATGTAGCTGTCCAGTTTTGCCAGCACCATCGTTGAAGAGACTGTCATTTTGCCATTGTATGTCCATGGCTCCTTTATCAAATATTAATTGACCATATATGTTTGGGTTAATTTCTGGGGTCTCTAATCTGTTCCACTGGTCTGTGGCTCTGTTCTTGTGCCAGTACCAAATTGTCTTGATTACTATGGCTTTGTAGTAGAGCTTGAAGTTGGGGAGTGAGATCCCCCCTACTTTATTCTTCTTTTACAGGATTGCTTTGGCTATTCGGGGTCTTTGGTGTTTCCATATGAATTTTTGAATTATTTGTTCCAATTCATTGAAGAATGTTGCTGGTAATTTGAGAGGGATTGCATCAAATCTGTATATTGCTTTGGGCAGGATGGCCATTTTGACGATATTAATTCTTCCTAGCCATGAGCATGGGATGAGTTTCCATTTATTAGTGTCCCCTTTAATTTCTCTTAAGAGTGACTTGTAGTTTTTAGAGTATAAGTCTTTCACTTCTTTGGTTATGTTTATTCCTAGGTATTTTATTCTTTTTGATGCAATGGTGAATGGAATTGTTTTCCTGATTTCTCTTTCTATTGATTCATTGTTAGTGTATAGGAAAGCTACAGATTTCTGTGTGTTAATTTTGTATCCTGCAACTTTGCTGTATTCCGATATCAGTTCTAGTAGTTTTGGAGTGGAGTCTTTAGGGTTTTTTATGTACAGTATCATATCATCTGCAAATAGTGACAGTTTAACTTCTTCTTTACCAATCTGGATTCCTTGTATTTCTTTGTTTTGTCTGATTGCAGTGGCTAGGACCTCCAGTACTATGTTAAATAACAGTGGGGAGAGTGGGCATCCCTGTCTGGTTCCCGATCTCAGTGGAAATGCTTTCAGCTTCTCGCTGTTCAGTATAATGATGGCTGTGGATTTATCAGATATGGCCTTTATTATGTTGAGGTACTTGCCCTCTATTCCCATTTTGCTGAGATTTTTTATCATGAATGGATGTTGAATTTTGTCAAATGCTTTTTCAGCATCTATGGAGATGATCATGTGGTTTTTGTCTTTCTTTTTGTTGATGTGGTGGATGATGTTGATGGATTTTCGAATGTTGTACCATCCTTGCATCCCTGGGATGAACCCCACTTGGTCATGGTGTATGATCCTTTTGATATACTGTTGAATTCTGTTTGCTAATATTTTATTGAGTATTTTTGCATCTACATTCATCAGAGATATTGGTCTGTAATTTTCTTTTTTGGTGGGGTCTTTGCCTGGTTTTGGTATTAGGGTGATGTTGGCCTCATAGAATGAGTTTGGGAGTATTCCCTCTTCTTCTATTTTGTGGAACACTTTAAGGAGAATGGGTATTATGTCTTCTCTGTGTGTCTGATAAAATTCCGAGGTAAATCCGTCCGGCCCCGGGGTTTTGTTCTTGGGTAGTTTTTTGATTACTGTTTCAATTTCTTTGCTCGTAATTGGTTTGTTTAACTTTTGTGTTTCTTCCTTGGTCAATCTTGGGAGGTTGTATTTTTCTAGGAAGTTGTCCATTTCTTCTAGGTTTTCCAGCTTGTTGGCATATAGGTTTTCATAGTAGTCTTTAATAATTCTTTGTATTTCTGTGGAGTCTGTCGTGATTTTTCCATTCTCATTTCTGATTATGTTGATTTGTGTTGACTCTCTTTTTCTCTTAATAAGTTGGGCTAGAGGCTTATCTATTTTGTTTATTTTCTCAAAGAACCAGCTCTTGGTTCCGTTGATTTTTGCTATTGTTTTATTCTTCTCAATTTTGTTTATTTCTTCTCTGATCTTTATTATGTCCCTCCTTCTGCTGACTTTAGGCCTCCTTTGTTCTTCTTTTTCCAGTTTTAATAATTGTGATGTTAGACTATTCATTTGGGATTGTTCTTCCTTCTTCAAGTGTGCCTGGATTGCTATATACTTTCCTCTTAAGACTGCCTTCGCTGCATCCCACAGAAGTTGGGGCTTAGTGTTGTTGTTGTCATTTGTTTCTATATATTCCTTGATCTCTATTTTGATTTGTTCATTGATCCATTGATTATTTAGTAGCATGTTGTTAAGCCTCCATGTGTTTGTGATCCTTTTTGTTTTCTTTGTAGAATTTATTTCTACTTTCATACCTTTGTGGTCTTAAAAATTGGTTGGTAGAATTTCAATATTGTGGAATTTACTGAGGCTCTTTTTGTGAGCTAGTATGTGGTCTATTCTGGAGAATGTTCCATGTGCACTTGAGAAGAATGTATATCCTGTTGCTTTTGGATGTAGAGTTCTATAGATGTCTATTAGGTCCATCTGTTCTAGTGTGTTGTTCAGTGCCTGTGTGTCTTTACTTATTTTCTGCCCGGTGGATCTATCCTTTGGGGTGAGTGGTGTGTTGAAGTCCCTACAATGAATGCATTGCAGTCTATTTCCCTCTTTAGTTCTGTTAGTATTTGCTTCACATATGCTGGTGCTCCTGTATTGGGTGCATATATATTTAGAATGGTTATATCCTCTTGTTGAACTGAGCCCTTTATCATTATGTAGTGGCCTTCTTTATCTCTTGTTACTTTCTTTGTTTTGAAGTCTATTTTGTCTGATATTAGTACTGCAACCCCTGCTTTCTTCTCACTGTTGTTTGCCTGAAATATGTTTTTCCATCCCTTGACTTTTAGTCTATGCTTATCTTTGGGTTTAAGGTGAGTTTCTTGTAAGCAGCATATAGATGGGTCTTGCTTTTTTATCCATTCTATTACTCTGTGTCTTTTGATTGGTGCTTTAAGTCCATTTACATTTAGGATGACTATGGAGAGATATGTACTTATTGCCATTTCAGGCTTTAGATTCGTGGTTACCAAAGGTTCAAGGTTAGCTTCTTTAGTATCTTACTGCCTAACTTAGCTCGCTTATTGAGCTGTTATATACACTGTCTGTAGATTCTTTTCTTGTCTCCCTTCTTATTCCTCCTCCTCCATTCTTCATATGTTGTGTGTTTTGTTCTGTGCTCTTTTTAGGGGTGCTCCCATCTAGAGCAGTCCCTGTAAGATTTCCTGTAGAGGTGGTTTGTGGGAAGCAAATTCCCTCAGCTTTTGCTTGACTGGGAATTGTTTAATCCCACCATCATATTTAAATGATAGTCGTGCTGGATATAGTATCCTTGGTTCAAGGCCCTTCTGTTTCATTGCATTAAGTATATCATGCCATTCTCTTCTGGCCTGTAGGGTTTCTGTCGAGAAGTCTGATGTTAGCCTGATTGGTTTTCCTTTATAGGTGACCTTTTTCTCTCTAGCTGCCTTTAAAACTCTTTCCTTGTCCTTGATCCTTGCCATTTTAATTACTATGTGTCTTGGTGTTGTCCTCCTTGGATCCTTTCTGTTGGGGGTTCTGTGTAATTCCATGGTCTGTTCGATTATTTCTTCCCCCAGTTTGGGAAAGTTTTCAGCAATTATTTCTTCAAAGACACTTTCTATCCCTTTTCCTCTTTCTTCCTCTTCTGGTATCCCTATAATACGAATGTTATTCCTTTTGTATTGGTCACATATTTCTCTTAGTGTTGTTTCATTCCTGGAGATCCTTTTATCTCTCTCTATGTCAGCTTCTATACGTTCCTGTTCTCTGGCTTCTATTCCTTCAATGGCCTCTTGCATCTTATCCATTCTGCTTATAAATCCTTCCAGGGATTGTTTCACTTCTGTGATCTCTTTCCTGACATCTGTGATCTCCTTCCGGACTTCATCCCACTGCTCTTGCATTTTTCTCTGCATCTCATCCCATTGCTCTTGCATTTTTCTCTGCATCTCTGTCAGCATGTTCATGATTTTTATTTTGAATTCTTTTTCAGGAGGACTAGTTAGGTCTGTCTCCTTCTCAGGTGTTGTCTCTGTGATCTTTGTCTGCCTGTAGTTTTGCCTTTTCATGGTGATAGAGATAGTTTGCAGAGCTGGTACAAGTGACCGCTGGAAGAGCTTCCCTTCTTGTTGGTTTGTAGCCTTTTCCTGGGAGAATAGCGACCTCTAGTTGCTTGTGGTGGGCAGCTGTGCGCAGACAGGGCTTCTGCTTCCTGCCCAGTTGCTTTGGGGTTTATCTCCGCTGTTGCTGTGGGCTTGGCCTGGCTGGGGCTATTCCTCCAAAATGGTGGAGCCCCGTTGGAGGGGGAGCGGCCAGGAGGGTATTTATCTCCGTAAGGGGTCTCTGTGCTCCCTGCTGCCCAGGGGGTTAGAGTGCCCAGAGATCCCCAGATTCCCTGCCTCTGGTCTAAGTGACCTGTCCTGCCCCTTTAAGACTTCCAAAAAGCACTCTCCAAACCAAAACAACAACAGCAACAATGAGAGAGGGAACAGAAAGGAAGAAAAAAAAAAAAGGAAAAAAAACAAGCGATTTTTTTTTTCTTTTTTTTGTCCTCAGGTGCCGGTCCCAGGCACCCACTCACTGGTCCTGCTGCCCTGTCTCCCTAGCACCAGGGTCCCTGTCCTTTCAAGGCTTCCAAAAAGCACCCACCCACTGGTCCCGCAGGGAAGGAACGCTCGATATTCTTTGTCCTCAGGCACTGGTCCCAGGCACCCGCTCACCAGTCCCGCCACCCTGCCTCCCTAGCACCGGGGTCCCTGTCCCTTTTAGGCTTCCAAAAAGCACTCACAGAAAAGAGAAAAAAAAGGGGAAAAACGCGCGATTTCCTCTGTCCTCAAGTGCTGGTCTCAGGCACCCGCCCACCGGTCCCGCAGGAAAAACGTGGGATATTCTTTGTCCTCAGGCGCCGGTCCCAGGCACCCGCTCACCAGTCCCGCCACCCTGCCTCCCTAGCACTGGGGTCCCTGTCCCTTTAAGGCTTCCAAAAAGCGCTCGCCAAAAAGAGAAAAAAAAAAGGGGGGGAAACGCGCGATTTCCTCTGTCCTCAGGCACCGGTCTCAGGCACCCGCCCGCCGGTCCCACAGGGAGAAACGCGGAATATTCTTTGTCCTCAGGCGCCGGTCCCAGGCACCTGCTCACCGGTCCCGCCACCCTGCCTCCCTAGCAACAGGGGCCCATCCCTTTAAGGCTTCCAAAAAGCGCTCGCCAGAAAAAAAAACCGCTCCGGTTTCTTTCCACCCGCCGGGAGCCGGGGGGAGGGGCGCTCGGGTCCCGCCGAGCCGGGGCTTGTATCTTACCCCCTTCGCAAGGCGCTGGGTTCTTGCAGGTGTCGATGTGGTCTGGATGTTGTCCTGTGTCCTGTGGTCTCTATTTTAGGAAGATTTTTCTTTGTTATATTTTCATAGCTCTATGTGTTTTTGGGAGGAGATTTCCACTGCTCTACTCACGCCGCCATCCTGGCTCTGCCCTCGGATTTCTCTTTTTTAATTTTTTGTATATCTATTACAGGCTTAAGTTTGTGGTTACCAAAGTTCAAGGATAGCTTCCTGTCTATATAACAATCTATATTAAGTTGCTGATTTCAGACAGTCTTAAAGTAACTTTTTCTCCTTCCTCCTCCACACTTTGTTTATTAGATATCATAATCTGCACTTTTTGTGTATCCTTTGATTTTGTGCATAGTTTGTTTTGCTACTTTTGTTTGGTTTTAACTTGTAGTTGCTTGGTAATTGATTGTTTCACTATATTTACTGGATTTATTTTCACTGGTGAAAACTATTTAGCCTCAGGAACATTTCTATCTACAGCAGTTCCTTTAACATATCCTGTAATGCTGATTTAGTTGCTATAAGTTCTTTGAGCCTTCATTCATCTCAAAATTGTTTAATCCCTGCCTCAAATTTGAATGATAATCTTGCTGGGTAGAGGATTCTTGGTTGAATGTCCTTCTGTTTCAGTACATTAAATATTTCATGCCACTCCCTTCTGGCCTGTAAAGTTTCTGATGAGAAGTCTGCTGCTAGCCTGGTGGGGTTTCCCTTATAAGCATTTTTTTCCTTTTATGGCTGATAACCTGATGGAGTTTCCTTTCTAAGCATTTTTTTCCCTTTTATGGCTGCTTTCAACACTCTCTCCTTATCCTTGACATTTACAATTTTAATTATTATATGTCTTGGTGTTTTCCTTGGGTTCCTTTTGTTTGGGGCTCTCTGCATTTCCATGACCTGACTATTTCCTTCCCCAGATTGGGGAGGTTTCCAACAATTATTTTATCAAAGAGACTTTGTATTCCTTGGTCTCTCCCTTCACCTTCTGGAACCGTTACTATGCAAATATTGTTTTGTTTGGGTTGGAACACAACAAAGCTGAGGAACAGAGAGAAAAAATGACCTCTAGGTATGTTGTGTTCCTGTTCTCTAATTTCCATCTCAGTGATTGACTCTTCTACTTGCAGCAATCTATTATTTATTCCCTCCATTGTATGTTTTAATTCAGCTCTGAGTGGATCTTTTTCAGCTCTTATATCTCTTTGTTGAAGTCCTCCCTAAGATCTTTAATACATTTCTGTAAATCAGTGAACATTTTTATGACTTTTACTTTGAAATCTTTATCAAGAATATTGGTGATATATGTTTCATTTATCCCTCTTTCTAATGTCTTATCTGTTGATTTATTTGGAAAATACTTCTCTGTCTCCTCATTATGTCATCTTTTCCATGTTTCTTCCTTTGTATTAGATAGATCTGCTATGCTTCCTGGTCTAGAGAGGAATGGCCTAAAGAAGAACATTCCAAGAAGGCCAGGACACTTTCCTCTCCTGTCTCTGGTTGTCCTTTTCTGTAGAGCCCCATTGGCTGTTGGTAGGCAATGTGTGAGGCTGCCTTTTTGTCTGCTGGCTGTAGTTTATCTCAGTCTGATGAGTTTGGCAGTTTGCCTCATCTGGCCCTTTATTATCAGAGCAGTGGCTTCTGCTCGGATTGATCTTGGTGGTGCCACCCTCTGCCTGCTCTACATTGATGGCAGTGTGGTCACACTGTTGAGTTGCACAGTGGAAGGGTGCACAGGCTCATGGTGGGAAAGTCACATAGTTGTGAAGTGCATGGGTGCATGACAGTGGTGATCAGCTGTGCAGTGGGAGAGTATGCCAGCACGTGGAGGCAGCAATTGTCATGGTGGAATTGTGCACAGGCTTGCAGAGATGGTGTGACATACATGGTGGGAGGTCACACCAGTGTTGGAGGCAGTGAGTTGCACCATGACAATGTGCAGCTGCTGCAGCAAGTTGTGCGGATGCCCCTAGCAGCAGCAAGGAGCACAGCACCAGGCACGGCCACCTGTGGGGAGGAAGATGCTCTCAGAGCTGTTTCCTGCAGGTGCCCCACTAATTGGGCTGAGACAGGCCAAGAAGGCTGGCAGAGCCTCCGTCTGCTCTCCAGGCAGCCAAGTCTGATGCTGCTGGGCCAAGTGGGCTGGTGTGCTAGCAGTGCACAGGGAAGTGCCTCAGGGCTGAGCCACTGGCAAGAGGCATGGAGCATCTGATGGTCCCAAGAGTGCCTAAACTGTTGGTCCAAAGGAGAGTTAAGGTGTTATCCACCTGCCCTTTCTCTTGAGGAGAAAGCTCCATCCAACCCTCACCCCTCTGGCACCACTCCCACTGCTGGCAAGTCTTTCAAACTTCTGCCTTTGCTTTGGGTCTCAGCAGGACCAGTGGAACATGCCTGTCCTCCACAAGTGGCAGGGGTCTCAGCCTCCCAGAGTGTTCCAAATTTCCCTGCTTTCTAGTCCCACTAATCACCAGAACACAACACAATATGGACTCATTTTCCTGGAGCAAATCTCAAGGGCCAGGTGTGCAAAGTCCTTGGGCATCTATCCCCTCCCCACTCTGTTCCTCTTCCTCCCACCTGTGGGCTAGAATAGGAGAAGGGCTTGGGTCCAGTTCAATCATGGCTCTGCCACTTTACCCTTTTCTGTGTGGTCTTCTCTTCTTTACCAGGTATAGGTGGTCTGTTCTGAAGTCTTTGCTTCATTTTCAGGTTTGGTTGCATTTGCTGTAGTTTCTTCTTTGGTGTGTGTGTGAGAGGAGGTTTCTGCCTTCTTGAGCCTGCCTTCTTGGAATTACCTTCATTTCATAAAGAAAGAGAGGCTCCCAGGTATCACTTGCCCAGGGTCATAGAGCTAATAAATGACAGGAAATTGCACAGTCAACCCACATAGCTGCTACACAGTGCTGTACTGGTTTCCACCAGGCACATTCTCATTAACGGTGATAGCACAATTTTCTCTAATTTCAGTGGGTAGATCCCTGAAATACCTTAGTCCAAGTATAGGGGCTATTCTGTTAAGTTTGCTTCCAAAGTGAATTGATGCCCTTTCCTCCACAGACAGAAAACTGCTACCAGCTTTTATTTTTAAAATATTTTTCCTTCATAGAAACCATAACACTTCTAAATTTAAATTTTTCATTCAAGAACACTTTCACATACTTAAAAAATAAAAGTGTTAAAGAGTTCATTATAAAACCCAGCAATATCCTGTCAGACTCCTATTGCAAGTCCTGCTCCCTAGAGGCAACTACTATTTTAGCAGTTCCTGGCTGTTTCTTCTGGCATTTGCCACTCCCACCCGGCTCCTCCCTGGCATCTCCCACTCAGAGGCTGAAGAGCCAGATATGTTCTTAGCCTCTCTTGCAGCTAGAGATGCCTACATGACCAGTAATGGCTGAGATGTTTGCTGGGGCCTTTGTCATTCTGAGACACACATAGATGACACTATCCCCTTCCTTCTTCTTACTGCCTTGCATATAGTTATACTGCCTGGAGCTGTGACAGCAATGTACCCATAAGGGCATGAGCATGAGGATGAAGACTCAACAAGTTAAGGAAGAAAAAGAAAAAGCTTGGGTCCTTGGTGGCATCATTGGGCACCTGAACCCATGTCACACTCCTGTTAGTAATATATTAACTTCCTGGAAAAATAAATAATGCCATATGTGTTTAAGTCACTGTCAGTTTGTTTTTTTATGACTTGTAGCTGAGAGGATTTTTAACTGAAGGAACATCATATTTCTATACAATATGCTTAATACTACTATTTCTTAATTTACCAATTTCAGACATTATCTCTTGATATCATGTCATGAGTGAGGATTTATTTCTTTTCTATCCCATCAAAACACATCCATTTTTCTCTCCCTTTGTTCTTCAACTATGTTCTTAGTAAATCATTAGTTACTACAGAGCCAAGAAACATATTTCAGTTTTCCTTTTTGCATTTATATATTCCTGGTTTTAATAATTATTTGTTTCTCCTTAAAATGTGCCCAGCCTTAATATTTCCCATTTGCTTCATCACTTGGTTCATAAACTATTAGCATATTTTTTCATAGGTATTCAAGCCTGTCAACCCATTGATTTAAGAAGAAACCAATAAAAAGGTGATTGGTTGGGCACCTGTGTAATGAGCAGGAGTTTGTTACTCCACTGCTACACTTCCCTTTAAGGTGACTGGGTGGGGACCTGCACATTCTGCTGGATGAACTCCAAGTCCAGAATATGGTGACTTTTTAAAATTTATTTGGGGAACCCTCTGTATTTTTCTTGAGTGTAGATTCTTGGCTTTTGTGACTTTTATCCATAAACATGAGGAAGGGAGGAGGGGAGTGAGGGAGTCAACTATTCCAACATATAGTTTCAATTCTCCCGCTTTTGAGGCCTCTACATCTTACACCCACTGTCAGAATACCTTTTCTGTACTAGAATCTCACTAGGATTTTACAGAGTAGACCAGTGCTCTCCTTAACAGATCTCTTCCCACCTCCCACAAGGAGACTGTGACTCCACCTTTCCCTGCCTTGTTTTCCCAATTACCGATCTCCAGCCCCTTTCTACTTGCCAAAAAATTGTTGAAACTTTCCCCCACTGATGGGACCTCCTCCAGTAGTATTTGTAGATGTGGGTTTATACATTAGATTCCTTTACTCTTATTTTATGGGGTCTCAGGAATTAGAAGGGATAGATGTGTTCAACCTTTTTGAATGGAAGTTAGAATCTGAATTTTTAACTGTCCCAAATGTTCTGGATATGCCCCAGGTATGGAGAGTATTTTTGAATCATTGGCAATGTAGAAGACCTGGGTAAGGGCAGCTAATGGACTTGAGTTTGAATTCTGGCTCTCTGACCTCCTTACTCAAGTCACATCCATAGGCCTGAATTTTCTCCTCTACAAAATGGGAATAATCATGTCTATGTGATAGAGTTATGGGAAGATTTTCTTAGCTACTATTTGCAAAGTTTCCAACATAGAGCTTGGTGACCAGTAGGTACCCAAAATAGGGGTGATCACTTTTTAATAGGGGCAAGTGAGAAGTGGGATTAGAAAGATTTGAGTGAGGTTTTAGGAGGGCCAAGACATCAAGACTTATTCTGGTAACACAAGGAGCCCTGGCAGGCTTGTGAACTTGGGAGTGACTTGATCATAAGGAATTTGTCATATTGTTTCCTCAGTCCAGTGTGGGGCAGGGGAGAGGGAGCAAGAAGCTTTTGGCCCAGCAGCTCTATGGTTAAGATCTTTGTCTGCATCTGAATTATTTGTAACCTGTTGTCATGGCAACAAATTTGACAAGGGAGCCAGTGCTGCAAGCTCCTGTCAGTAGGGAAGGCAGGGCAGTGGGAGAAGACAGAGAATTTGTAAGGAAGGGTCCTTTGTGACCAGCACCTCACTTCTCTCTGATTTGTCTGAAACATTCTGCTAGAGTTGAGGGTGAGCATCCTCCAGAATGATTCATTGGATGGGGGGACTTTCCTTCCCAATCTCCTTAGTCCAAGTATAGGGCCTATTCTGTTAAGGGTTTCCACCTGCTAAATTGGGAGACTGAGGATGATCTTCCCAATCTCCTTATACTCCAGATGTTAAAACAGGACCAGAGAGGTCCAGCAGCGGACTCAAGGCCACACAGTAAGTCAGGGAAGGAGACAGGACTTGACTTTTTAAAAAAATGACCCAGGGTCATTGAACTGAGGCATAACGAACCTGGAGAGGACCTTTGGAAACATTTCATCCACCTCTCCACCAATACACAGATGCTTTTATTGTTATTGTTCATATGGGAAACCTGGGAAGCAGAGAGGGTTAGAACTGACTCAGAGTCACACAGCAACTCAGGTGCTGACTGAGATTAGAACCCAGAGGCCTCAGGCCTCCTGGGCCTGGGTACTTCCCGAGAATGTGTCAGTCTAGGGTTCATGGTTCGGAGAAGACTCTCATTGCTGACTGCCAAGATAAGGCCTCCCTGGGCAAGATTCATTTGACTGCCTTGGTCTTTGACCCCCTCACATCCAATATGCATGTGTTCGGTCACATTTCCCCTCCCTACACACCTCCTTCTGGTGCAAGTATGTGTTTCCCACTGCCAATGGCAATGCTGTTGCACAAATGGCAGCCCAGCCCCACCCCACCCTGGATGAAACACACCTGCCACACACCTTCCCCTCCACATCACCCACAGGGCTAGGCACTTCCTAGACCTTTTTTTATATCATTCATCCTTCACAATTTTCATCCTCAGTCTCCCAACTTAGCAGGTGGAAACCTAAGGAAATAACAGTGAAAGATCTGTGACTGCCCCAAAGTCACATGGTGAGTCTTAGCCTGAACCCCTCTTCTTCCAGAAAGGTGTTTCTGCCCCTTCTGTCCTACACTGTTTTCTCAGCCCTCAGAGGTCCTCCAGCCATTATCCTTGCCTTAATCACCCCCTTGGCACTTGTGCAATTCCTTTGTGTCCTCTGCCTTATGTGCAAACCAAACTAGAAAGTTAGGCTGCCCACTGAGGTGAGTGTTGTTATTTCCCCTCCCCTTATAGGTAAAGAAACTGAGGCACAGGGGGACTTAGGTATCTTGCCAATGCCACACAGCTGAGTGCAGTTGTGGTCGGACTGGAACTCTGATCATATTCCAAGTCACTTTCCACATTGTCTCTGCCTCTCTTCTGGATAACAGGTTTGTGGTAGTTAAGGGTGGAGTCATGATTCTAACCGGGTCTTAGAAACGATTGCCAAGCAGAAGAGAGAGCATACATCAGATCTTGAAAACCTACTGTGACTTTGTTGGGTGGGGGTGGGGGGAAGTGGGAAGGTTGGGAGGGGACACCAATCTTAGTGTACAGTTCAATGACTTTTGACATGTGTATACACTAACATATTCATTACCTAGATCAAGATATCAAACATTCTCATTAATTTCTCCCCTTCATCTATTTCACCCATCCTCCATCACCTGCCCATGGCAACCACTGTTTTCTTTGTGTTTGTAAGTTTATTTCTGTTTTGTTTGTCTGTGGAACAGATATAAGTGAAATCACATGGTTTTTGTCTTTCTCTTCTTGGCTTGTTTCACTTAACATAATATCCTCTAGGTCTACACATGTTGTCACAAATAGCAAGATCTCATTCTTTTTTATGGCTGAATAATATTCAATTGCATCAATGTACCACATCTTTTTACCCATCTATTGATGGACACTTAGATTGCTTCTATAGTTTTGTTACTATAAAATAATGCTGCAATAAACATAGGAGTGCATATATCTTCTTAAATTAATGATTTAGTATTCTCTGGGTAAATTCCCAGAAGTGGAAATACTCAAAATAGTTTTATTTTTAATTTTTTGAGGAACTTCCATTCTGCCTTCCATAATTTACATTCCCCAAAACAGTGTACAAGGGTTCTTTTTCCCTCTAGCACTTGTTATTTCTTCTCTTGTTAATAATAGCCACCCTATCTGGTATGAGAAGATATTTCATGGTGGTTTTGATTTGCATTTCCCTGATGATTCATGATCTTGAGCATCTTCTCCTGTGTCTGTTGTCATCTTTATGTCTTTTCTGGAAAAAAGTATAATCAGGGAGATTCTCAAGATGGTGGCATGAGCAGGGTGACAGAAAGCTTCTCCCAAAACAATATATATTTTGAAAATACAGCAAATACAAGTATTCCTAAAAGAGTGACCAGAACATACAGTACACCAGCCAGGTGACATCGGCAAGACCCTAACATCTCATGGAAAAGGGTAAGATACAAAGCAGTAACCCAGCGAGACCCAAGCACCTGCTCCCCCAAGCCCCAGCTCACCAGCAGCAGGAGAAGCGTCAGAGTGGGGAGAGAGTGGAAGTAATTGGTGGACAAAATCATCCTGGCATACTCAGCCCAGAAGGCTGGCAACTTTATGGAACTTCAGGCACCCTAACGCCCTTGGGTAGCAATGCAGTTACAAAACCCCTTGGGGTGATAAGCAGCCTGCTGTTCCTTTCCCCTCCCCTCTGGCGCTACAAGCATACCAGCTGAATCGCCATTGCTGTGGAACAGCCAGGGAGCAGACCCGCCCACAGCAACCACACAGCTTAACACAGAGGCTTCTCCCTGCATGTGGCTAACTGACCTAGACCCAGAGGCTGCTCCCTGCATGCGGTTGACCAGCACAGACAGCGGAGACAGGTGCAGAATACAGGAAGCATGAAGGGGCTCCGTTCTTGTGGCAGAACACATGCCGCTCACCTGCAACTCCTGCCAGTGCCCTGGGACATCCAGAGAGCTGCCTTGCCCAAGGCAGCTCAGGGGATTAACCCAGAGACTGCTCCCTGTACGGGGTTGACCGACACAGACAGTGGAGAAGGGTGTGGAGGCTGGGAGGCACAAAGGAGCTTTGCTTTTGCAGCAGAACATGCACTGCTGGTTTGTGACCCCCGCCATTGACCTAGGCCATCTTGAAGGCTGCTTCACACATGGGAGCTTAGGGGATTAACCCAGAGGAGTGTGGTTAACCAGCACAGAGGAGACAAACAAGGTGACTGGCAAGCAGGAAGGGACTTTGTTCTCCCAGTGGACACACACACCACATACCAGCGACCACTTCCATCACCATGAAAAGGCAGAAGAACCTTGTTCAGTCCAAAATCCCTCAAACACCACAGAGAGGGCTGGGTGAGACTGAGATCACCAATCTTCTGAAAAAGAATTCATAATAAAAGTTATAAGCATGCTGATGGAGCTACAGAGAAATATTCAAGAGTTAAGGGATGAATTCTGGAGGAACATAACAGAAATGAAACAAACAATTGAAGGATTTAAGAGCAGACTGGATGAGTTGAAAAAGACTGTCAATAGAACAGAAATCAGAGAACAGGAATACAGTGAAGCTGACGCAGAGAGAGATAAAAGGATGTCAAGGAATAAAAGAATATTAAGAGAACTCTGACCAATCCAAATAGAACAGTATTTACATTATAGCGGTACCAGAATAAGAAGAAGAGATAAAAAGGGATAGAAAGTGTCTTTGAAGAAATAATTGCTGAAAACTTCCCCAAGCTGGGGAAAGAAATAGTCTCTCAGACCATGGTACTCCACAGACCTCCCAAAACAAGGGACCCAAGGAGGACAGCACCAAGACATATGATAATTAAAATAGCAAAGAACAAAGACAAGAATATGGGATTAAAGGCAGTCAGAGAGAGAAAAAAGATCAGGTACAAAGGAAAACACATCAGGCTATCATCAGACTTCTCAACAGAAACCTTATAGGCCAGAAAGGAATGGCATGATATATTTAATGCAATGAAACAGAAGGCCTTGAACCAAGAATACTGTATCCAGCATGATTATCATTTAAATTTGAAGGAGGGATTAAACAATTCCCAGAGAAGCAAAAGTTGAGGAAATTTGCCTCACACAAGCCACCTCTACAGAGTATTTTAAAGGGACTGCTATAGATGGAGGTACTAAGGCTAAATAGATGTCACCAGAGAAAATAAAATCACAGCAAAGAAAGCAGATCAACCAAACACTAACTAAAGGAAAAAAATAAAATCAGCTATCCACAAAAGCAGTCAAGGGAAGCACAATGAGTACAGAATAAAACACCTAATATATAAAGAATGGAGGAGGAAGAATAAGAAGGGAGAGAAATAAAGAATCATCAGACTGTGTTTATAATAGTGTAATAAGTGAGTTAAAGTTAGATGGTTAGATAGTAAAGAAATTATCCTTGAACCTTTGGTAACCATGAATCCAAAGCCTGCAATGGCAATGAGTACACATCTATCAATAATCACCATAAATGCAAATGGACTGAATTCACCAATCAATAGACACAGAGTTACAGAATGGATAAAAAAAGCAAGAAACTTCTATATGCTGCCTACAAGAGACTCACCTCAAACCCAAAGACATACACAGACTAAAAGAGAAGGGATGGAAAAAGATATTTCATGCAAACAATGGGGGGAAAAAGCAGGTATTGCAGTACTTATAACAGGCAAATTAAACTTCAAAACAAAGAAAGTAACAAGAGGCAAAGAAGTACATTCCATAATGATAAAGGCGTCAGTCCAAAAAGAGAACATAAGCATTATAAATATCTATGCACCCAACACAGGAGCACCTACATATGTGAAACAAATACTAACAGCAATAAAGGAGGAAATAGAATGCAGTGCGTTCATTTTAAGAGCTTTCAACAGTCCACTCACTCCAAAGGACAGATCAACCAGACAGAAAATAACTAAGGAGACAGAGGCATTGAACAGCACATTACAACAGATGGACCTAACAGACATCTACAGAACTGTACACCCAAACACAGCAGGATACACATTCTTCTCAAGTACACATGGAACATTTTCCAGAATATACCACATACTAGGCCACAAAAAGAGTCTCATCAAATTCAAAAAGATTGAAATTCTACCAACCAACTTCTCAGATCACAAAGGTATAAAACTAGAAATGAATTGTATAAAACTAGAAAATAAAAAGGCCCACAAATACATGGAGGCTTGAGAACATGCTCCTAAATAATCCATGAATCAGTGACCAAATAAAAACACAGATCAAGCAATATATGGAGATGAATAAAAACAACAGTGCAATGCCCCAATGTCTGTGGAATGCAGTGAAGGTAGTTCTAAGAGGAAAGTATATAGCAATCCAGGCCTATTTCAAGAAGGAAGAACAATCCCAAATGAACAGTCAAAATTTACAATTACTGAAACTGGAAAAAGAAGAACAAATGAGGCCCAAAGTCAGCAGAAGAAGGGACATAATAAGGATCAGAGAAGAAATAAATAAAATTGAGAAGAATAAAACAATGGAAAAAATTAATGAAAATGGAGAAAATTGATAAACCCAAAGCCAGACTTACTAAGAAAAAAAGAGAATATAAACACATAAACAGAATAAGAAATGAGAAAGGATAAATCACTATGGACACCACAGACATACAAAGAATTACTATAGAATACTATGATAATGTCTATGCTAACAAACTGGATACCTACAAGAAATGGACAACTTTCTAGAAAAATACAAGCTTCCAAGACTGACCCAGGAAGAAACAGAAAATCTAAAGAAATTACCAGCAGTGAAATTGAATCAGTCTTCAAAAAACTACCCAAGAACAAAACCCCCAGAACAGATGGTCTCACCGCTGAATTTGATCAGAGATTTAGGACTGACCAAGGAAGAAACAGAAAATCTAAACAGATCAATTACCAGCAACAAAATTGAATCGGTAATCAAAAAACTACCCAAGAACAAAACCCCTGGGCCAGATGGATTCACCACCAAATTTTATGAGACATATAGAGAAGACATAATACCCATTACCCATAAAGTTTTCCAAAAAATAGAAGAGGAGGGAATACTTCCAAACTCATTCTATGAAGTCAGCATCACCATAATACCAAAACCAGGCAAAGACACCACAAAAAAAGAAAACTACAGACCAATATCCCTGACGAACGCAGATGCAAAAATACTCAACAAAATATTAGTAAACCGAATTCAAAAATACATCCAAAGGATCATACCCCATGACCAAGTGGGATTCATCCCAGGGATGCAAGGATGGTACAACATTCGAAAATCCATCAACATCATCCACCACATCAACAAAAAGAAAGACAAAAACCACATGGTCATCTCCATAGATGCCGAAATAGCATTCAACAAAATTCAACAACTATTCATGATAAAAACTCTCAACAAAATGGGTATAGAGGGCAAGTACCTCAACATAATAAAGGCCATATATGACAAACCCACAGCCAACATCATACTTAACAGAGAGAAGCTGAAAGCTTTTCCCCTAATATTGGGAGCAAGTGAAGGATGCCTACTTTCCCCACTTTTATTCAACATAGTACTGGAGGTCCTAGCCACGGCAATCAGACAACACAACAAAACGAAAGGCATCCATATTGGTAAGGAAGAAGCCAAACTGTCAGTGTTTGCAGATGACATGATATTGTACATAAAAAACCCTAAAGAATCCATCCCAAAACTACTAGACTTACCTGAATTCAGCAAAGCTGCAGGATACAAAATACACAGAAATCTGTTGCATTCCTATACACTAATGATGAACTAGGAGAAAGAGAAATCAGGAAAACAATTCCATTCACAATTGCATCAACAAAATAAAATACCTAGAAATAAACCTAACCAAGGAAGTGAAGGACCTATACCCTGAAAACTACAAGACACTCCTGAGAGAAATTAAAGGGGACACTAATAAATGGAAATTCATCCCATGTTCTTGGGTAGGAAGAATTAATATTGTCAAAATGGCCATTCTGCCTAAAGCAATCTACAGATTCAATAGAATCCCTATCAAAATACCCACAGCATTCTTCAACGAACTGGACCAAATACTTCTAAAATTCTTATGGAAGTACAGAACACCCCGAATAGCTAAAGCAATCCTGAGAAGGAAGAATAAAGCAGGGGGGATCTCGTTTCCCAACTTCAAGCTGTACTACAAAGCCACAGTAATCAAGACAATTTTGTACTGGCACAAGAACAGACCCATAGACTAGTGGAACAAAATAGAGAGTCCAGATATTAACCCAAGCATATATGGTCAATTAATATATGATAAAGGATCCATGGATATACAATGGGGAATGACAGCCTCTTCAACAGCTGGTGCTGGCAAAACTGGACAGCTACATGTAAGAATGAAAATGGATTACTGTCTAATTCTGTACACAAAAGTAAACTCGAAATGGATCAAAGACCTGAATGTACGTCATGAAACCATAAAACTATTAGAAAAAAACATAGGCAAAAATCTCTTGAATATAATAAACATGAACAACTTCTTCATGAACATATCTCCACAGGCAAGGGAAACAAAAGCAAAAATGAACAAGTGGTACTATATCAAACGGAAAAGCTTCTGCACAGCAAAGTACACCATCAGTAGAACAAAAAGACATCCTACAGTATGGGAGAATATATTCATAAATGACATATCTGATAAGCGGTTGACATACAAAATATACAAGCAGCGCATGCACCTCAACAATCAAAAAGCAAATAATTCAATTAAAAAATGGGCAGAGGATATGACCAGACACTTCTCCAAAGAAGAATTTTAGATGGGCAACAGGCACATGAAAAGATGCTCCACATCGCTAGTTATCAGAGAAATGCAAATTAAAACCACAATGAGGCATCACCTCACACCAGTTAGGATGGCCACCATGCAAAAGACAAACAACAACAAATGTTGGCAAGGATGTGGAGAAGGAGGAACCCTCGTACACTGCTAGTGGGAATGTAAGCTAGTTCAACCATTGTGGAAAGCAGTATGGAGGTTCCTCAAAATACTAAAAACAGAAATACCATTTGACCCAGGAATTTCACTCCTAGGAATTTACCCAAAGAATACAAATTCTCAGATTCAAAAAGACATATACAGCCCTATGTTTATTGCAGCACAATTTACAATAGCCAAGACATGGAAGCAACCTAAGTGTCCATCAGTAGATGAATGGGTAAAGAAGATGTGGTATGTATACACAATGGAATATTATTCAGCCATAAAAAGAAAACAAATCCTACCATTTGCAACAACATGCATGGAGCTAGAGGGTATTACGCTCAGTGAAATAAGACAGGCAGAGAAAGACAAGTACCAAATGATGGAACTAATTTGTGGAGTATAAGAACAAAGCAAAAACCTATGGAGCAAAACAGCAGCAGAATCACAGAACCCAAGAATGGAATAACAGTTAACAAAGGGAGAGGGACTAGTGCAGATGGGTGGAAAGTTAGGGAGAAGGGGAATAAGGGGCATTATGATTAGCACACATAACGTAGAGGGGGGGTATGAGGAAAGCAGTATAACACAGAGAAGACAAGTAGTGCTTCCATAGCATCTTACTATGCTGATGAACAGTGACTGTAATGGGGCATGTGGTGAGGACTAGATAATGGGGGGAATCTAGTATCCACAATGTTGCTTAAATAATTGTATATTAATGATACGAAAGGATAAAAAGGTCTATTCAGGTCCTCTGCCCATTTTTTAATCAGATTTTTTTGGTTTGAGTTACGTGAGTTCTTTGTATATTTTATATATTAGTCCCTTGTTATATATATAATTTGCAAATATTCTTCCATACAGTAGGTTATACTTTCATTTTGTTGATGGTTTCCCTTGCTGTGCAGAAGCTATTTAGTTTGATGTAGTCCCACTCCTTTTTTAAATTTCCCTTGCAGTGGGAGATGTATCCAGAAAAAATTGACTAATGCTGATATTCCAGAATGTACTGCCTATGTTTTCTTCTAGGAGTTTTATTGTTTCAGGTCTTACTTTTATGTCTTTAACCCAGTTTGAGCTTTATTTTGTGCATAGTGTAATACAGTGGTCCAGATTTATTCTTTTGCATGTAGCTGTCCAGTTTTCGCAACATCATTTATTGAAGAGACTGTCTTTTCTCCATTGTATATTCTTGACTCCTTTGTCATATTAATTGATCATATGTGCATTAATTTATTGCTGAGCTCTTTATTCTGGTCCATTGATCTTTTGCATCTATTTTTGTTCCAATACCATACTGTTCTGATTACTCTAGCTTTGTAGCATAGTGTGAAGTTTGGGTGCACGATTCCCCCAGTCTTGTTCTTTCTTATTATTATTGTGGATATTCATGGTTTTTTGGTTCCATACAAATTTTAAGATTATTTGATCTAGGTCTGTGAAAAATGCCATTGGTATTTTGGTTGGTCTTACATTGAATATGTAGATTGCTTTGGGTAATGTGGTCATTTCAACAATATTAACTCTTCCTATCCATGAGGATGGAATAATTTTCCTATTATTTGTGTCTTCTTTGATTTATTTAATCAATGTCTTATAGTTTTTAGACTAGAGGTCTTTCACCTATTGGATAGATTTATTCCTAGGAATTTTGTTCTTTTTGATGAAATTATAAATGAAATTGTTTTCTTAATTTCTTTTCCTGCTAGTTCATTATTTATATATAGAATGGAACAGATTTTTGTATATTGATTTTTGTATCCTGTGACTTTGCTGAATTCATACATTAATTGTAAGTTTTATTTGGTGGAGTCTTTAGGGTTTTCTACATATGATTTCATGTCATCTACAAGTTGTTGAAAACTTACTTCTTTCTTACCAACTTGGATGACTTTTATCTCTTTTGCTTGTCTGATTACCATGGCTAGGACTTCCACTACTTTGTTGAATAAAAGTGGTGAAAGTAGGCATCCTAGTCTTGTTCCTGACTTAGAGGAACAGCTTTCCACTTTTTGCCAGAGTATGATGTTAGACGTGGGTTTGTGATATATGGCTTTTATTATACTGAGGTAGGTTCCCTCTATACTCACTTTGCTGAGAGTTTTTGTTATGAATGGATGTTGAATTTTGTCAAATGCTTTTTCAACATTTGATATATTGTGATGATCATATGGTTTTTACCCTTCTTTTTGTTAATGTGGTATATCATATTGATTGATTTGCAGATATTGAACCATCCTTGCATCTCTGGAATAAATCCCACTTGGTCGTGGTTGATGATTCTTTTGATGTAGTTTTGATTTTGGTTTGCTAATGTTTTGTTGAGGATTTTTTGTATCTATGCATATGAGGGATATTGGTCTTATGTTTCTTTTTTTTTTTTCTTTTGTAGTGTCTTCACCTAGTTTTTGTAGCAGGGTGGTACTGGCCTTACAGAATAAATTTGGAAGCTTTCCTTCCTCTGAAAGTTTTTGGAATAGTTTGAGAAGTATAAGATATTTACTCTTTTCTGAATGTTTGGTAGAATTCACTCATGAAGGCTTCCAGTTCTGGATTTCTTTGTTTTGAATTTTCAAAATTCAATTTCATCACTAGTAATCAGGCTGTTTGGATTTTCTATTCCTGGTTTAGTCTTGAAAGATTGCATGTTTGTAGGAGTTTATACAGTTTTTTCTTGCTTGTCCAATTGATTGGCATATAATTTTTCATAATGACCTCTTATTATCATTTGTGCTTCTGTTGTGTCAGTTGTTACTTCTCTTTCTTTTATGATTTTATTTATTTTCATCCTCTCTTTTTTCTTGATGAGTTTAACTATCAGTTTATCAATTTTGCTTGTCTTTTCAAAGAACCAGTTGTCAGTTTCATTGATGTTTTGTATTTTTTCATCTGTGTTTTATTTATTTCTGCTCTGTTATAATTTCCTTCCTTCTGTCTATCTGTCTACTTTTGGCTTTGTTTGTTTTTCATTTTATGATTCCTTTAAGTGTATGGTTAGATTGTTTATTTGAGATCATTCTTGTTTCTTGAGGTAGTTCTATATTACTATAAAGTTCCCTCTTAGAACTTTTGAAAAATTATATTTCTATTTTCATTATTCTCCAACTATGTTTTGATCTCCTCTTTGATTTCTCTGTTGACTCATGTGTTGTTTAGTAGTGTGCTGTTTAGCCTCCACAGTTTTAAACATCACCTTTCAAAAACAAGTTTGTGGTATTTAGTGGTGGAGGTGTGCCTCAGACCCAAGTCTTAGAGAAAGATGTCAAGGCAGAGGAGAGACAACAAATCAGATCTTGAACACCTACTGTGACCTTGTGGTGTGGGGGCACCAAAATGATTCAGGGGGGCAGGGGTTTGAGCTTGAACATTTACTGAGCTTCCATTATATGTGTGGGTCTCTCTCTACATAACCATTTAATACTCAAAGCAGCCCCTTTATATGGAAATTATTAATATTCCATTTCATCTTTGCAAAGCTGAGGCTCCTAGAGAGGAAGTGGCTTACATAAGTTTAGTCATCTAATAAGCAGCAAGGGCAGAACCTGAAGAGGGTATCTGTTTCCACAAAGAAAGGGAATAAACAAAGCTCAGAAGAAAATTAGATAATGGCTTCTGCAAGGAGCTGGGACAAGAATGGCCAGGCTGAGCAGATTGGCCAACAGAAAGGACTGGTGAGGGCTACGGTTTGAAAGGAAGGGTAGATTTGGGCTGTGGAGAACCCAGAGCTAGAAAACCAGGTCTAGACAGGGTACTTACTCTTAAAATATATATGTGTTATATATTATTACAGATATATATCATATATTACATTACAATAAGATATAAAAATATATCATTTCCCTATATATAGAATATATATTCTCTATATTTGTGTGCATATATATATATATGTATGTATGTATGAGAGAACATTTTCTGATGCTGAGTAAAATCCATTAAATATATTTAAGTGTGTCTTTATGGGGGAATATGAGTGAGAGTGGGATAAGGGAATTCTTGACAATAAATAAATAAAGTGAACAAAGGAATCAAGAGAAGAGCCTAGAAGGAACCAATGATGATGAGGTGCCTGATCTGAAGGTATGAGCAATGCCACCCTCAGCCCAGAAGCCCAAAAACAACAAAAAATCCTCTGTTACCCCAAAGTAACACATGTTCATTGATGAAAAATTTTGGGAGTGAAATATACCTTACCATCCAAACACAACCAATGTTAGCATCTTGGCATATTTTGACTTTTTTCTAGGCCTTACCAAAGAAAAGCAGAACATATTTCAGATTGTGCTACATATTCCATGAAATATTGCCATTTTCTTATAAACATTTTCCAATTAAAATTCTTTATAAACATCATTTAAATGGTCAAAAATATTCCATTGAGTGGATTCCTTTTTGCATAGGTCTTGGCATCTTTTTATCTTTCCTTAAACTTCTTTGGCCAGGTTTTAGGTTTGACTTTCTCTGAATCTTATTTAGAGAGACAGCATAAAGAGGGTTGTTTGTGAGAAGTTAGGAGAAGCAGGTGAGCTTGTTGGAAGCAGTGGCATTTGAGGAGCACTTTGGAGCAAGTTAAATATGCACAGGATAAAACTTTCAAATGACACAAGAAGGTTTACAGTGAAAAATACACCTTTCACCTCACCCTCAGTTCCCCATTCTTCACTGGGGATCTGCACTGTTAGCAATTTCTTGTATGGCCTTTGTGTGGGTATTCTAAGCCAATTAAAGTGTATGTGCCTCTGTGTGTGTAACTATGTTTTTATTAGCATTTTTTTCTTATAAATTTTTATTTATAAGTTTTCAAACTTACAGAGAATTTCCAAGAATAGTACAAAAATCTATTCTATACTCTTTACCCAGATTCCCCAAACGTTAACATTTTATCACATTTGCTTTATCTTACTCATCTATATGTATGTATATATGTTCCTTTTCCCCCTGATCTAGTGAAGAATCAGTTGCAAAGATAATGCCCTTTTACCCCTAATTTATTTAGTGTTTTCTAAATCAAGAAATTACCTTACATAAGCTTAGTCATTATAAAATCAGAAAATCCAAAAAATTAGAACACTATTAAACATACAATCTACTGATCTTATTCAGAATTCAGATTCCCTCATAAATATTCACTGTAGCAAAAGACAACACCAAATAATGTGCATTCAGTTATATCCCTTTAGTCTCTGTGATTGTTAATTTTACGTGTCAATTTGATTGCATCATGGAATGCCCAGATAATTGGTTAGACATTATTCACCAGTTTTACCACACTGTCCAACAGGTGGCTTGATAAGATGGTGTAATGGCCTTTTGAAGAGTCAGTTACAGTGCCAGCTAGGTGCTAATACCTTGCAGAGCTGGAGCAAAGTTCTCCAGAAGGTTGTATGTGCTGTGAATCAGAAAAAGATTTATGGTGCTGTTTATCTCATAGCATGGATTCACATGTCGGGGAATCAAGGAATGGAAATGGGAGCAGCACTGCTCACTATCATCCCAGTAACCCACTAGCACAATTTTTGTTTCCTGTTCCTGCAACCTTATGCTCTGCTGGCATAGAGGACTTAGTTCTTAAGGGAGGATTGCTCCCACCAGGGGTTACAATGATTATATTGAACTGGAAGTTAACACTATCTCCCAGCCATTTTGGACTCCCCATGCTTCTGAATCAACAGCAAAGGGGCGGGAGTTACAGTGTTAGCTGGGGTGATTGATGTTGATTGCTAAGGGAAAATTGGACTACTACTCCACAGGTGTTAAGGACGAGTATGCTCTAATATAGGAGATCCCCTAAGACATTCCTTAGTATTACTTTGACCTGTGATTAAGATCAATGGAAAACTACAACAACACAATGTACGCAGGACTACTAATGGCCCAGACCCTTCAGCAACAAAAGTTTGGGTCACCTTACCAGGTAAAAAAAGCATAGTCAGCTGAGGTGCTTTTTGAAGTCAAAGGAAATGGTAAATGGGTTGGGAAAGAGGTAGTTATTAATATGGGCTACAACACATGACCAGTTACAGCAATAAGAACTGTAATTGTCATGAATATTTCTTCCTTATTTTATTGTAAATATGAGAGAGCATGAGAGAACAAATGTCTTTATTTTCTTTCCTCTCTTATTTTCTTATCATCTATGTAACATAAGATACACTGACTTTATATCTTAGTATTCTTTTAGTGTTAATTTTACATTTTACATTATAGTATTTAAGTTGTAGGATATCAAGGAGAAATGTAAACATCTCTCAAGGACTTTACCTCCCCTGGTGGGGAAGGAGTTAGTGTATTTTTGGTCATATACAGCCTAATTGTATCATGTTAGGTGGAATTACGACCTTGTTATAGTCTTATTTGGATATTAGTTATGGTTTAAGTAGATGTGCATGGGTGCCAAGTTGACAAAGGGTGGACTTGTGATGGTTAATTTTATGTGTCAACTTGAGTACATCACAGGGTTTCCAGATAGCTGGTTAAACATTACTCCTCTGTGAGTCTGAGGATGTTTCTGAATGAGATTAGCATTTGAGTTGATAGAATGAATAAAGCAATTTGCTCTTCCCAGTGTGGGTGGACATCATCCAATCTGGTGAGGGACTGAAAAGAACAGAAAACACAGAAAAAGGTATAAATTCCTCTGTGCCTGACTGAGCTGGGTCATAGGTCTTCTATCCTCAGCCTGGGATTTACATCATCTGCACTCATGGTTCTCAGGCCTTCAGACTCACCTCTCATGATTTCAAGCTTGAAGATGGCAGATTTAGTTTCCATAATCATGTGAGTGTATATGTTTTATTGGTCTGTTTTTCTGACAAAACCAAACTAACACAATCATCTACAATCTGGAACAGTTCCTCTTTGACACCAACATTTTTTAAGGAGTGCAGGATACTTATTTTTAGGTGATCCCTGATAAGGGGTTTGTCTGATGTTTCCTTAAGATTAGTTTCATGTTATGCATTTTGGCAGGAATGACACAAAAGTGATTCTCTGTCTCTTTCAGTGTGTAATATCAGGTGGTATATGATGACTATTTGTCCTGAGGCACGTGATGACTATTTGTCCCAGTAATGGTGATGATGAATTTGATCACTTGGTTAAGGTAGTGTCTACCAGGTTACCCTACTGTAAAGTCACTATTTTTCCTTTTGCAATGAATAATTATCTTATGGAGAGATGCATTGCACTTATGTAAATATATTGTCACTCAAACTTTCACCCACTAGTTTTAGTATTCACTGATGATTGTCACCTGAAACAGCTATGGCCATGGTAGTCAAAAAGTGATTGTGGCCATAGGAAAGGCATCGCTCTTTTTACTTGTGTTAGTTGGCTTTCCAGTATAAGGGAGATCTTTCCCTTCTCCTACATTTATTTGTTTATATACTCATGGATTCATGGCTATTTTTTTTTTTTTTTTTTGAGAGGGCATCTCTCATATTTATTGATCAAATGGTTGTTAACAACAATAAAATTCAGTATAGGGGGGTCAATGCTCAATGTACAATCATTAATCCATCTCAAGCCTAATTCTCGTCAGTCTCCAATCTTCTGAAGCATAACGAACAAGTTCTTACATGGTGAACGAATTCTTACAGAGTGAATAAATTCTTACATGGTGAACAGTACAAGGGCAGTCATCACAGAAACTTTCGGTTTTGATCATGCAATATGACCTATAAACCATCAGGTCAAATATGAATATTCATTTGATTTTTGTACTTGATTTATATGTTGATCCCACATTTCTCCTATTATTATTATTATTTTTATTTTTAATAAAATGCTGAAGTGGTAGGTAGATGCAAGATAAAGGTAGAAAACATAGTTTAGTGCTGTAAGAAGGCAAATGTAGATGATCAGATGATCAGGTGTGTGCCTATGGACTAAGTATTAATCCAGGCTAGACAAGGGCAGCAAAACATCCACGGATGCAGAAGATTTCTCTCAAAGCAGGGGGGGTGAGGTTCTGAGCCTCACCTCTGTTGATCCCCAAATTCTCACCTGATGGCCCCCCTGCGACTGTGCCTGTCTTAGGTTGTTCCTCCCTTGAGGAATCTTACCCGTCTCTGGCTAACCAGTCATCTTCCGGGGCCATACAGGGAAATGTAAAGTTGGTAAGTGAGAGAGAAGCCATATTGTTTGCAAAGGTTAGCTTTTTACTTCTTTGCAGATTTATGCCCTGTGGCTTCTATGCCCAGCACTTGTCTCGAGGTATCTTTACCACCTGGAGGAATTATGATACTCGGTAAATTCGATATGAGGCACGAATTCTATTTAAAGTTTGTAATTAGGAAGGAAGAAGAAAAGCTATAGATGTAGCATATGAAGGAAACTTGGGAGGATTGATTATTTCTTTGACATATCTTCTTGTATAGTACCTTAAGTATGTATAGGTTTTAAACTACTAACTAGTTTGCACACACATATTGACATAATAGGAATATGGTGACATAAACAAAGCAAATCTATAATTACCAACCATCTCCAGTGAAGCCAAGAAAACCATTTAGGCACCCTAGGCATTTGTGAAAATTTATCTATGATATGATGGATATTTTCCAACTGTACTTGAACCATCAGACAAATTAAAGCAGCCCATTTCTGGGATCTGTTCACATCCCATATGTTCTTTTAACCATAGATAGTCTATAGTCATGAGATTTTGGGGTGCTACAACTTGCACCCCTCCCAACTCCTGGTTGAGTTCCAACAGTACAGATCCAGTCAAATTCGTTGTCTCACTGTATGCACATGCCAGCCTAGACATCTCCCTCCTCCTTCTCATGGCAAGTCCAGGAGATGGTGGGCTGGATGCAGCCACAACCGCAGCATCGTCCGGATCCCTGTGGAGGCTTTTTGATGATCATCCCCCGGCACGAGTCCTCCAGAGAGTGCTGATGCCGGAAGCTCCTCCTCATATCGTATCTTAGTTCATTTTCTGGGTATCCAAGCTAGGCCTTGATCTTCTGCGTAGAAACAAACAGACCCTTTGCCCACACTTTGACATGCCCTCTATACCACTGTGCAGAACTCATTGGAGGTCAGCACACAGTAACTGCTTTTTTTTTTTTTTTTTTAATTAAGAGAAAGGAATATTATCAGAAAAGAGTACCTCCATAGCTGATCATCTGACACCCTTTAAGTGATCAACATTAAGGATATTTAAAGCATGCGTTGATCTTTGATTTACCAATAGTTTTATCCTGTTAAGGAGTAATCCCCCTTTTCTTTCTTTCTTTCTTTTTTTTTTTTTTTTTTAAATTTTTAATCTACACTTACCTGAAGAATACTATGTTTACTATGCTCTCCCCTATATCAGGTCCCCCCTAACAACCACATTACGGTTACTGTCCATCAGCTTAGCAAAATGTTGTAGAGTCACTACTTGTCCTCTCTGTGTTGTGCAGCCCACCCTCCCCTTTCTCCCTCCCCCCCATGCATGCTAATCTTAATACCCCCCTTCTTCTTCCCCCCCCTTATCCCTCCCTGCCCACCCATCCTCCCCAGTTCCTTTCCCTTTGGTACCTGTTAGTCCATTTTTGGGTTCTGTAATTCTGCTGCTGTTTTGTTCCTTCAGTTTTTCCTTTGTTCCTATACTCCTCAGATGAGTGAAATCATTTGGTATTTCTCTTTCTCCGCTTGGCTTATTTCACTGAGCATAATACTCTCCAGCTCCATCCATGTTGCTGCAAATGGTTGGATTTTTCCACTTCTTATGGCTGAGTAGTATTCCATTGTGTATATGTACCACATCTTCTTTATCCATTCATCTACAGATGGACATTTAGGTTGCTTCCAATTCTTGGCTATTGTAAATAGTGCTGCGATAAACATAGGAGTGCATCTGTCTTTCTCAAACTTGATTGCTGCGTTCTTAGGGTAAATTCCTAGGAGTGGAATTCCTGGGTCAAATGGTAGGTCTGTTTTGAGCATTTTGATGCACCTCCATACTGCTTTCCACAATGGTTGAACTAATTTACATTCCCACCAGCAGTGTAGGAGGGTTCCCCTTTCTCCACAGCCTCGCCAACATTTGTGGTTGTTTGTCTTTTGGATGGCAGCTATCCTTACTGGTGTGAGGTGATACCTCATTGTAGTTTTAATTTGCATTTCTCTGATAATTAGCGATGTGGAGCATCTTTTCATGTGTCTCTTGGCCATCTGTATTTCTTTTTTGGAGAACTGTCTGTTCAGTTCCTCTGCCCATTTTTTAATTGGGTTATTTGTTTTTTGTTTGTTGAGGCGTGTGAGCTCTTTATATATTCTGGACGTCAAGCCTTTATCAGATCTGTCATTTTCAAATATATTCTCCCATACTGTAGGGTTCCTTTTTGTTCTATTGATGGTGTCTTTCGCTGTACAGAAGCTTTTCAGCTTAATGTAGTCCCACTTGCTCATTTTTGCTGTTGTTTTCCTTGCCCGGGGAGATATGTTCAAGAAGAGATCACTCATGTTTATGTCTAAGAGGTTTTTGCCTATGTTTTTTTCCAAGAGTTTAATGGTTTCGTGACTTACATTCAGGTCTTTGATCCATTTTGAGTTTACCTTTGTATATGGGGTTAGACAATGGTCCAGTTTCATTCTCCTACATGTAGCTGTCCAGTTTTGCCAGCACCATCTGTTGAAGAGACTGTCATTTTGCCATTGTATGTCCATGGCTCCTTTATCAAATATTAATTGACCATATATGTTTGGGTTAATTTCTGGGGTCTCTAATCTGTTCCACTGGTCTGTGGCTCTGTTCTTGTGCCAGTACCAAATTGTCTTGATTACTATGGCTTTGTAGTAGAGCTTGAAGTTGGGGAGTGAGATCCCCCCTACTTTATTCTTCTTTTTCAGGATTGCTTTGGCTATTCGGGGTCTTTGGTGTTTCCATATGAATTTTTGAATTATTTGTTCCAATTCATTGAAGAATGTTGCTGGTAATTTGAGAGGGATTGCATCAAATTTGTATATTGCTTTTGGCAGGATGGCCATTTTGACGATATTAATTCTTCCTAGCCATGAGCATGGGATGAGTTTCCATTTATTAGTGTCCCCTTTAATTTCTCTTAAGAGTGACTTGTAGTTTTCAGAGTATAAGTCTTTCACTTCCTTGGTTAGGTTTATTCCTAGGTATTTTATTCTTTTTGATGCAATGGTGAATGGAATTGTTTTCCTGATTTCTCTTTCTATTGATTCGTTGTTAGTGTATAGGAAAGCTACAGATTTCTGTGTGTTGATTTTGTATCCTGCAACTTTGCTGTATTCCGATATCAGTTCTAGTAGTTTTGGAGTGGAGTCTTTAGGGTTTTTTATGTACAGTATCATATCATCTGCAAATAGTGACAGTTTAACTTCTTCTTTACCAATCTGGATTCCTTGTATTTCTTTGTTTTGTCTGATTGCCGTGGCTAGGACCTCCAGTACTATGTTAAATAACAGTGGGGAGAGTGGGCATCCCTGTCTGGTTCCCGATCTCAGTGGAAATGCTTTCAGCTTCTCGCTGTTCAGTATAATGCTGGCTGTGGGTTTATCATATATGGCCTTTATTATGTTGAGGTACTTGCCCTCTATTCCCATTTTGCTGAGAGTTTTTATCATGAATGGATGTTGAATTTTGTCAAATGCTTTTTCAGCATCTATGGAGATGATCATGTGGTTTTTGTCTTTCTTTTTGTTGATGTGGTGGATGATGTTGATGGATTTTCGAATGTTGTACCATCCTTGCATCCCTGGGATGAACCCCACTTGGTCATGGTGTATGATCCTTTTGATATACTGTTGAATTCTGTTTGCTAATATTTTATTGAGTATTTTTGCATCTACGTTCATCAGGGATATTGGTCTGTAATTTTCTTTTTTGGTGGGGTCTTTGCCTGGTTTTGGTATTAGGGTGATGTTGGCTTCATAGAATGAGTTTGGGAGTATTCCCTCTTCTTCTATTTTTTGGAACACTTTAAGGAGAATGGGTATTATGTCTTCTCTGTGTGTCTGATAAAATTCCGAGGTAAATCCGTCCGGCCCCGGGGTTTTGTTCTTGGGTAGTTTTTTGATTACTGTTTCAATTTCTTTGCTTGTAATTGGTTTGTTTAACTTTTGTGTTTCTTCCTTGGTCAGTCTTGGGAGGTTGTATTTTTCTAGGAAGTTGTCCATTTCTTCTAGGTTTTCCAGCTTGTTGGCATATAGGTTTTCATAGTAGTCTTTAATAATTCTTTGTATTTCTGTGGAGTCTGTCGTGATTTTTCCATTCTCATTTCTGATTATGTTGATTTGTGTTGACTCTCTTTTTCTCTTAATAAGTTGGGCTAGAGGCTTATCTATTTTGTTTATTTTCTCAAAGAACCAGCTCTTGGTTTCGTTGATTTTTGCTATTGTTTTATTCTTCTCAATTTTGTTTATTTCTTCTCTGATCTTTATTATGTCCCTCCTTCTGCTGACTTTAGGCCTCATTTGTTCTTCTTTTTCCAGTTTTAATAATTGTGATGTTAGACTATTCATTTGGGATTGTTCTTCCTTCTTCAAGTGTGCCTGGATTGCTATATACTTTCCTCTTAAGACTGCTTTCGCTGCATCCCACAGAAGTTGGGGCTTAGTGTTGTTGTTGTCATTTGTTTCTATATATTCCTTGATCTCTATTTTGATTTGTTCATTGATCCATTGATTATTTAGTAGCATGTTGTTAAGCCTCCATGTGTTTGTGAGCCTTTTTGTTTTCTTTGTAGAATTTATTTCTACTTTCATACCTTTGTGGTCTGAAAAATTGGTTGGTAGAATTTCAATATTGTGGAATTTACTGAGGCTCTTTTTGTGAGCTAGTATGTGGTCTATTCTAGAGAATGTTCCATGTGCACTTGAGAAGAATGTATATCCTGTTGCTTTTGGATGTAAAGTTCTATAGATGTCTATTAGGTCCATCTGTTCTAGTGTGTTGTTCAGTGCCTGTGTGTCTTTACTTATTTTCTGCCCGGTGGATCTATCCTTTGGGGTGAGTGGTGTGTTGAAGTCTCCTACAATGAATGCATTGCAGTCTATTTCCCTCTTTAGTTCTGTTAGTATTTGCTTCACATATGCTGGTGCTCCTGTATTGGGTGCATATATATTTAGAATGGTTATATCCTCTTGTTGGACTAAGCCCTTTATCATTATGTAGTGGCCTTCTTTATCTCTTGTTACTTTCTTTGTTTTGAAGTCTATTTTGTCTGATATTAGTACTGCAACCCCTGCTTTCTTCTCACTGTTGTTTGCCTGAAATATGTTTTTCCATCCCTTGACTTTTAGTCTATGCTTATCTTTGGGTTTAAGGTGAGTTTCTTGTAAGCAGCATATAGATGGGTCTTGCTTTTTTATCCATTCTATTACTCTATGTCTTTTGATTGGTGCATTAAGTCCATTTACATTTAGGGTGACTATTGAAAGATATGTACTTATTGCCATTGCAGGCTTTAGATTCATGGTTACCAAAGGTTCAAGGTTAGCTTCTTTAGTATCTTACTGCCTAACTTAGCTCGCTTATTGAGCTGTTATATACACTGTCTGGAGAGTCTTTTCTTCTCTCCCTTCTTATTCCTCCTCCTCCCTTCTTCATATGTTGTGTGTTTTGTTCTGTGCTCTTTTTAGGGGTGCTCCCATCTAGAGCAGTCCCTGTAGGATGCCCTGTAGAGGTGGTTTGTGGGAAGCAAATTCCCTCAGCTTTTGCTTGTCTGGGAATTGTTTGATCCCACCATCATATTTAAATGATAGTCGTGCTGGATACAGTATCCTTGGTTCAAGGCCCTTCTGTTTCATTGCATTAAGTATATCATGCCATTCTCTTCTGGCCTGTAGGGTTTCTGTTGAGAAGTCTGATGTTAGCCTGATTGGTTTTCCTTTATAGGTGACCTTTTTCTCTCTAGCTGCCTTTAAAACTCTTTCCTTGTCCTTGATCCTTGCCATTTTAATTATTATGTGTCTTGGTGTTGTCCTCCTTGGATCCTTTCTGTTGGGGGTTCTGTATAATTCCATGGTCTGTTCGATTATTTCCTCCCCCAGTTTGGGGAAGTTTTCAGCAATTATTTCTTCAAAGACCCTTTCTATCCCTTTTCCTCTTTCTTCCTCTTCTGGTATCCCTATAATACGAATGTTTTTCCTTTTGTATTGGTCACATATTTCTCTTAGTGTTGTTTCATTCCTGGAGATCCTTTTATCTCTCTCTATGTCAGCTTCTATACGTTCCTGTTCTCTGGCTTCTATTCCTTCAATGGCCTCTTGCATCTTATCCATTCTGCTTATAAATCCTTCCAGGGATTGTTTCACTTCTGTGATCTCTTTCCTGACATCTGTGATCTCCTTCCGGACTTCATCCCACTGCTCTTGCATTTTTCTCTGCATCTCATCCCACTGCTCTTGCATTTTTCTCTGCATCTCATCCCATTGCTCTTGCATTTTTTTCTGCATCTCTGTCAGCATGTTCATGATTTTTATTTTGAATTCTTTTTCAGGAGGACTAGTTAGGTCTGTCTCCTTCTCAGGTGTTGTCTCTGTGATCTTTGTCTGCCTGTAGTTTTGCCTTTTCATGGTGATAGAGATAGTCTGCAGAGCTGGTACAAGTGACCGCTGGAAGAGCTTCCCTTCTTGTTGGTTTGTAGCCTTTTCCTGGGAGAATAGCGACCTCTAGTGGCTTGTGCTGGGCAGCTGTGCGCAGACAGGGCTTCTGCTTCCTGCCCAGTTGCTTTGGGGTTTATCTCCACTGTTGCTGTGGGCTTGGCCTGGCTGGGGCTGTTCCTCCAAAATGGTGGAGCCCCGTTAGAGGGGGAGCAGCCAGGAGACTATTTATCTCCGTAAGGGGCCTCTGTGCTCCCTGCTGCCCAGGGGGTTAGAGTGCCCAGAGATCCCCAGATTCCCTGCTTCTGGTCTAAGTGACCTGTCCTGCCCCTTTAAGATTTCCAAAAAGCACTCTCCAAACCAAAACAACAACAGCAACAATGAGAGAGGGAACAGAAAGGAAAAAAAAAAGAAAAAACACGCGATTTTTTTTTTTTTTTTCCTCAGGTGCCGGTCCCAGGCACCCGCGCACTGGTCCTGCTGCCCTGTCTCCCTAGCACCAGGGTCCCTGTCCTTTCAAGGCTTCCAAAAAGCACCCACCCACCGGTCCCGCAGGGAAGGAACGCTCAATATTCTTTGTCCTCAGGCACTGGTCCCACGCACCCGCTCACCAGTCCTGCCGCCCTGCCTCCCTAGCACCGGGGTCCCTGTCCCTTCAAGGCTTCCAAAAAGCACTTGGCAAAAAGAGAGAAAAAAAAGGGGAAAAACGCGCGATTTCTTCCGTCCTCAGGTGCTGGTCTCAGGCACCCACCCACCGGTCCCACAGGGAAAAATGCGGGATATTCTTTGTCCTCAGGTGCCGGTCCCAGGCACCCGCTCACCAGTCCCGCCGCCCTGCCTCCCTAGCACCGGGGTCCCTGTCCCTTTTAGGCTTCCAAAAAGCACTCGCAGAAAGGAGAAAAATAAAAGGGGAAAAACGCGCGATTTCCTCTGTCCTCAAGTGCCGGTCTCAGGCACCCGCCCACCGGTCCCGCAGGGAAAAACGGGGGATATTCTTTGCCCTCAGGCGCCGGTCCCAGCCACCCGCTCACCAGTCCCGCCACCGTGCCTCCCTAGCACTGGGGTCCCCGTCCCTTCAAGGCTTCCAAAAAGCGCTTGCCATAAAGAGAAAAAAAAAAAAGGGGAAAAACGCGCGACCTCCTCCGTCCTCAGGCACCGGTCTCAGGCACCCGCCCCCAGGTCTCGCAGGGAGAAACGCGGGATATTCTTTGTCCTCCGGCGCCGTTCCCAGGCACCTCCTCACCGGTCCCGCCACCCTGCCTCCCCAGCAACGGGGGCCCGTCCCTCTAAGGCTTCCAAAAAGCGCTCGCCAAAAAAAAAAAAAACTGCTCCGGTTTCTCTCCACCCGCCGGGAGCCGGGGGGAGGGGCGCTCGGGTCCCGCCGGGCTGGGGCTTGTATCTTACCCCCTTCACAAGGCGCTGGGTTCTTGCAGGTGTGGATGTGGTCTGGATGTTGTCCTGTGTCCTGTGGTCTCTATTTTAGGAAGATTTTTCTTTGTTATATTTTCATAGCTCTATGTGTTTTTGGGAGGAGATTTCCACTGCTCTACTCACGCCGCCATCTTGGCTCCCGCCTCGGATTCATGGCTATTTTATTCAATGGGTTATAGCACATTCATATGTCTCACATTTGGCCAGTAGGAGGCCCTCCAAGCTGACTCATGTGTCCTTTTGGCAGGTTTCCATCTTTCTTTGAGTATTTCCTTGTTTTCTGGCACCACAAGATGCTCTAGAGCCATCTAGTACATCTTGTACCTTCCTGCCCCAGCCCTGGAAGCAGCCATTTTCCAAGGAACACTATTTCTTTTTAGTAAAGAATGGTATTTCGAAACCAGGATTTGATACTAGGTGTTATAGCTATATTTTTAGAGTTTGGGCTTTTTACTTGGGGCGGAGCGGGGGGCAGGAAGCTAAAGTCATAGCGCTGACAATTAAATGCTCTTTGTTGGAGATGTCAGGAGATAGGCAATATCTGCCTATAAAAGTTGGTGGGTAGTGGTGTCTTGTTGCATCTTGGGATGTGGTACTATAGAGATTAATGGGAAAGAGCAAAATTGAAGATGAATAACAATGAGACTGGCCTGGAGAGTCGAAGGAATAAGAACAACTGGTAGTTTCCATTCAATGAAAACTTACTGTGTGCCATACAGTGGACTGGGAGCTTTACAAACATTATCTCTGATCCCTACAGTAATTCTGGAAGGTATAGTAATATTGACCAACTGGCTAGTAATAACTGAGACATGATAAGAACCCAGAGAGGAAGGAAGTTGGTGAGAAAGGCCACTGAAGAAGAAAAACACCCTATCTCTATGTTTTGAAGAAGGCATTCTGGTGAAATAGGCTGGAAATTTGAAGACTGAGGCTGTAGTTTCAGCTCTGCTACCCACTGATTATGAGGTGTGAGGTAGCCACATAGTCTCTTTGAAACTGTTTCATTTCTTGGCAACCTCACAGGGTTGTTATGAGAATCAAATTAAATGATAGCTCTAAAAGCAGATTTGTAAATTTGGAAGTGCCACACAAATGGAAATAGTTATTATTTAATGGCTTAATAAGTCTGGAGTCATGTCTTCCAACAGAGACCATAATTTCTCTTGGAAATGCTGTTGATCTGGGTTACAGGAGTGCCCTGAAGACCTGTGTATGTCCCTGCTTATTCCTATATGCCAAGGGACTTCTAGGACATTCCTTTGACAAACGTTCAGTTAGCTAAGTCTACCAAAACTACCATAACTTGCATTTCTTAGCAACTGTGGCAGGTAGCCTCTAAGATGACCCTCTCAATGATCCTTGACTCTTGGTATTCACACCCTTGTGTAATACCCTCCTTTTGAGTGTGGGCTGACCTAGGGGCTTACTTCTAACCAATAGAATGTGAGAAAGGAGATGAGATGTCTTTTAAGGATTTGGCTACGTAAGACTGTGATTTCCATCTTACTAGCAGACTCTCTCCCTTGCTGGCCTTGATGGAGCAAATTGTCATGCTGGGGAAGTCCATATGTCAAGGAAGTGAAGGCCACCACCCAGCCAGGAACTGAGTCTCTCAGTCCAATAGTCATTGAAGAACTGAACATCTGCCAACAACCACATGATCTTGGAAGTGGATCCTTCCTCTGCCAAACCTTCAGATGATACCCCAACCCAGGGTGATTACCTTTATTGAAGTCTTATGAGTGACACTAAAATAAAGGACGCAGCAGAGAACCTGAACCCAGGTAAGCCCACAGAAATGATAAGATACATAAATGTTTCTCTTTTAAGACATAAAGTTTGTAGTTATTTGTTACCCAGGAATAGATAACAATAGTAACCATCTTTTGTATAAGTTCCTCTAATAATCTATTCTCTTCTTATTTCACACAATTCTGTGCTTTCTCTACCTAAAACCAAACTTGAATTGCCTCTTTTTCTCTAAAACCTTTTCTCCGTACCCTCTGGAATCCACATTCTATAGTTAACAAGCTCCCCTATAGGATGTAATATATTTTAACAAACAGAAAGACATAAATCATAACCATACAAAAGGTGTACACTGATATACATTGCTTGCATCCTGTACCCATCAAACTGTTCCCATTTGAACATTATAGGTAACTGTTTTTTTTAACTTGTTTGCTCATCAAATGTTTCTTTGTGACAATAAGATCAAATATGAATATTTATTCCTAGAACCTCTTCTACACAAAAGGTAATATATATACTTTTCTGCCTTTCACTTTTTTCCCAAGTAACAATGTAAAGATAAACAAATTTAATTATATAAAAATTTAGACTTCAGTTTTGTAAAATATATTTTAAATAAAGTCGAAGGGTAAACTTGGAAAAATATTCGCAAATAGCTTTGAAAAAAACAAAAAGCTGATTATCCACTGATAGGGAATTACTCAAGTAAATTATATTGCATTCATATAATGAAATACTACACAGTCATTCAAACACATGTAAAAGAAGGGAGGAAATTAGAATTGGGTGATGGTCAAAAGGAACTTTAGCCTCACTTTAAAGCTTTAAAAAAATTTAAAGAATGACATACTGTTATATTATTTGAGTAGTTAAAATTATTAAAAATAAAAACCGGAAACAAGAAAAGTATAGATCTATATATATAACTTGGAATGATGTATTGAGTGAAGAAGCCACTTGCAAAATAGTATCTATAGTTTGGTCCTATTTTTGGTAATAATAGTTAGAAAAATCTATAGAAAGAAACTGTATAACAAGCTATGGATAATAATTATCTCATGGGTGTGAGATTATGAGAGACTTTGAATTTTCTACATTAAATGTTTATGTAATGTCCAAATTTTTAACATGTATGTATCATTTTTATAATCAGACAAATTGAAGGTACATATTTTTCAATGTTCTAACCCTTATATCCTTAACAGCACTTGATACATTCAACAATTTGGAAGACTCTCAAAATCATTATGGTGAGTGAATGAAACCAGACAGAAAAGAGAACACACTGTGTACTTCCATTTATAAAATCTCCAAGAACAGGTAAAACTAATCCATGGTGATAGAATTCAGAGCAATGATACTTTTGGGAGAAAGTTGAAGTGAAGGGTCAGAAAGGAACCTTTTAAAGTGAAGGAAATATTTTATATCTTGATATAGAAGTGGGCAACACAGTTTCATGCTTTGGTCAATACTGAACTTTTCACTTAAGATCCTAACATTTAATTGTATGGAAATTATACCTCAACTTATCAGTGATAATAATACTCATAAAATACTGGAAGAGAATATTAATAATTTTTTATAGTCTAGAGTGGAAATGCCTTTCTTGGTGTGACACAGAATCCAGAAATTATAAAGGAAAAAAATAGATGAAAATATCAGTTTATTTTGTTATATTGCTTTATTTTATTTTATTGAATAGGTAAGAAGTTTACAAGGTATGGTGGACTGAATAATGATCCCCCAAAAATGCTTATGTCCTTCCTGGAACCTATGAATATGGCCTTACATTGAAAATGAGATTTTACATATGTGATTACGTAAAGGATGTTGATCTTCTAAAACTCTTCCACAAAATTGAAGAGGGAACACTCCCCAATTCAGTTTACAAAGCCAGCAATACCCTTATACAAAAGCTAGATAAAGACACTACAAGAAAAAAAGTGACAGAAAAATTACCCTGAGTAGCATAGATGCAAATATCCTCAATAAAATATTAGTAAAACAAACGAAACAGCACATGAAAAGGATCATACACCACAATGAAGGGAAATTTTTCACTGGGATTCAAGAAAGTTTGAACATATGCAAATTAATAAACATTACACAGCCCATTAATATAATGAAATATAAAAATCAACTCAATAGAGTCAGAAAAAGCATTTGATGACAAACAACATTCTTTCATGATAAAAATTGTCAAAAAATTGAATATAGAAGGAATATATCCTAATACAATAAAGGCCATATATGACAAACCCCAAAATAACATCATACTCAAGAGTAAAAGATTGAAAGCTTTTCCTTTAAAATCAGGAACAAGGTAAGGGTACCCATTCCAACTATTCCATTTCACCATAGTACTGAAAGTCCCAGCAAGAATAATTAGGCAAGAAAAAGAAACAAATGTATCCAAATTAAAAAGGAAGAAGTAAAATTCTCCCTCTCTGCAGATGATACTATTTTTTTTATTAAGGTATCATTGATATATAATCACATGAACAACATTGTGGTTACTAGATTCCCCTCATTATTAAGTCCCCACCACATACCCCATTACAGTCACTGTTCATTAGCATAGTACGATCCTATACAGTCACTACTTATCTTCTCTGTGCTATACTTTCTTCCCAGTGACCCCCTACATTATGTGTGCTAATTGTAATGCCCCTTAATCCCCTTCTCCCTCCCTGTCCACCTACCCTCCCCAATCCCTTTCCCTTTGGTAACTGTTAATCCATTCTTGGGTTCTGTGAGTCTGCTGCTATTTTGTTCCTTCAGTTTTTTGCTTTGTTGTTATGCTCCACAAATGAGTGAAATAATTTGGTACCTGTCTTTCTCCACATGGCTTATTTCACTGAGCATAATACCCTCTAGCTCCATCCATGTTGTTCTAAATGGTAGGATTTTTTTCTTCTTATGGCTGAATAATATTCCATTGTGTATATGTACCACATCTTCTTTATCCGTTCATCTACTGATGGACAATTAAGATGTTTCCATGTCTTGGCTATTGTAAATAGTACTGTGATAAACATAGGGGAGCATATGTCTTTTTGAATCTTGGATCCTGCATTCTTCGGGTAAATTCCTAGGAGTTGAATTCCTGGGTCAAATGGTATTTCTATTTTGAGCTTTTTGAGGAACCTCCATACTGCTTTCCACAATGGTTGAAGTAATTTACATTCCCACCAACAGTGAGCAGTGTAGGAGGGTTCCACTTTCTCCACATACTCGCCAGCGTTTGTTGTTGTTTGTCTTTTGGATGTTGGCCATCCTAACTGGTGTGAGGAGATATGTTATTGTGATTTTAATTTGCATTTCTCTGATGATTAGCGATTTGGAGCATCCTGTCATATACCTGTCGGCCATCCAAATTTCTTTTTTGGAGAAGTGTCTGTTCAGATCCTGAATTCTAATGGGATTATTTGCTTTTTGTTTGTTGAGGTACATGAGCTCTTTATATATTTTGGATGTCAACTCCTTACTGGATATGTCATTTATGATTATATTCTCCCACACTGTAGGATGCCTCTTTACTCTATTGATGGTGTCCCTTGCTGTACAGAAGCTTTTTACTTTGATATAGTCCCACTTTTTCATTTTTGCTTTTGTTTCCCTTGCCTGTGGAGATATGTTCATGAAAAAGTTCCTCATGGAAATACAAATTAAAACCACAATGAGATATCACCTCACACCAGTAAGGATCACTATCATGGAAAAGACAAACAACCACAAATGTTGGCAGGGTTGTGGAGAAAGGGGAACCCTCCTACACTGCTGGTGGGAATGTAAATTAATTCAACCATTGTGGAAAGCAGTATGGAGGTTCCTCAGAATGCTCAAAATAGAAATACCATTTGACCCAGGAATTCCACTTCTAGGAATTTACCCTAAGAATGCAGCACTCCAGTTTGAAAAAGACAGATGCACCCCTATGTTTATTGCTGCACTATTTATAATAGCCAAGATATGGAAGCAACCTAAGTGTCCATCAGTAGATGAATGGATAAAGAAGATGTGGTACATATACACAATGGAATATTACTCAGCTGTAAGAAAAAAACAGATCCTACCATTTGCAACAACATGGATGGAGCTAGAGGTTATTATGCTCAATGAAATAAGCCAGGTGGAGAAAGACAAGTACCAAATGATTTCACTCATATGTGGAGTATAAGAAAAAAAGGAAAACTGAAGGAACAAAACAACAGCAGAATCACAGAACCCAAGAATGGACTAATAGTTACCAAAGGGAAAGGGACTGGGGAGGATGGGAGGGAAGAGAGGAATAAGGGTGGGGAAAAAGAAAGAGGGCATTACGATTAGCATGTACAGTGCGTGGGGGACATGGGAGGGCTGCACAACACAAAGAAGACAAGTAGTGATTTTATAGCATCTTACTACGCAGATGGACAGTGACTGTGAAGGGGTATGTGTGTGGGGGGACTTGGTGAAGGGGAGAGCCTAGTAAACATAATGTTCTTCATGTAATTGTAGATTAATGATACCAAAATAAAAAAAAAGAAAAAAGAAAAAGTTCCTCATGTTTATATTTAAGAGAGTTTTGCCTATGTTATCTTATAAGAGTTTTATGGTTTCATGACTTCCATTCAGGTCTTTGATCCATTTCTAGTTTACTTTTGTGTATAGAATTAGACAGTAATCCAGTTTCATTCTCTTACATGTAGCTGTCCTGTTTTTCCAAACCACTTGTTGAAGAGGCTGTCATTTACACATTGTATATCCATGGCTTCTTTACTGTATATTAATTGACCATATATGCTTGGGTTTATATCTGGACTCTCTAGTCTGTTGCATTGATCTATGGGTCTCTTCTTGTGCCAGTACAAAATTGTCTTGATTACTATAGCTTTGTAGTAGAGCTTGAAGTCAGGAAGCATAGTTCCCCTGCTTTATTCTTCCTTCTCAGGATAGCCTTGGTGATTCGGGGTCTTTTGTGGTTCCATATAAATTTTAGAACTATTTGTTCCAGTTTGTTGAAGAATGCAGTCGATATTTTGATAGGGACTGCATTGAATCTGTACATTACTTTAGGCAGAATGGCCATTTTGACAATATTAATTCTTCTTACCCAAAAGCATGGGATGGATTTCCATTTATTAGTGTCCTCTTTAATTTCTCTCAAGAGTGTCTTGTAGTTTTCAGGGTATAGGTCTTTCACTTCCTTGGTTAGGTTTATTCCTAGGTATTTTATTCTTTTTGATGCAATTGTGAATGGAATTGTTTTCCTGATTTCTTGTTCTCCTAGTTCATCATTAGTGTATAGGAATGCAACAGATTTCTGTGTATTAATTTTGTATCCTGCAACTTTGCTGAATTGAGATATTAGTTCTAGTAGCTTTGGGGTGTATTCCTTAGGAATTTTTTAATGTACAATATCATATCATCTGCAAACAGGGACAGTTTGGCTTCTCCCTTACCAATATGGATGTCTTTTATTTCTTTGTGTTGTCTGATTGCTATGGCTGGGACCTCCAGTACTATGTTGAATAAAAGCGGGGAGAGTAGGCATTCTTGACTTCCTCCTGATCTTAAAGGAAAACCTTTCAGCTTCTTACTGTGAAGTATGACTTTGGCTGTGGGGTTGCCTTTATTATGTTGAGATACTTGCCCTCTATAGCCATTTTGTTGAGAGATTTTATCATGAATGGTTGTTGAATTTTTTGTCAAATGCTTTTTCAGCATCTATGGAGTTGATCATTTGCTTTTTGTCCTTCTTTTTGTTGATGTGGTGGATGATGTTGATGGATTTTCGAACGTTATACCATCCTTGCATCTCTGGGATGAATCCCACTTGGTCATGGTGTATGATCCTCTTGATGTATGTTTGAATTCGGTTTGCTAATATTTTGTTGAGTATTTTTACATCTATGTTCATCAGGGATATTGGTGTGTAGTTTTTTTTTTTGGTGGGGTCTTTGCCTGGTTTTTGGTATTAGAGTGATGCTGGCTTCATAGAATGAGTTTGGAAGTATTCCCTCCTCTTCTACTTTTTGGAAAACTTCAAGGAGGATGGGTACGAGGTCTTCCATCAATGTTAGATAAAATTGAGCAGTAAAGCCATCTGGTCCAGGAGTTTTATTCTTAGGTAGATTTTTGATTTCTAATTCAATTTCATTGCTGGTAATTGGTCTGCTCAGATTTTCTGTTTCTTCCTGGGTCAGTCTTGGAAGGTTGTATTTTTCTAGAAATTTGACCATTTTTCCTAGGTTATACAGTTTGTTAACTATAGATTTTCATAGTATTCTCTAATAATTCTTTGTATTTCTGTGGGGTCCGTCGTGATGTTTCCTTTCTCGTTTCTAATTCCGTTGATGTGTATAGATTCTCTTTTTTTCTTAATATGTCTGACTACGGGTTTATCTATTTTCTTTATTTTCTCAAAGAACCAGATCTTGGTTTCATTAATTTTTTCCATTGTTTTATTCTTCTCAATTTTATTTATTTCTTCTCTGATCCTTATTATGTCCCTCCTTGTGCTGACTTTGGGCCTCATTTGTTCTTCTTTTTCCAGTTTCAATAATTGTGAATTTTGACTGTTCTTTTGGGATTGTTCTTCCTTTTTGAAATTGGCCTGGATTGCTATATACTTTCCTCTTAGAACTGCCTTCACTGCATTCCACAGATGTTGGGGCATTGAGCTGTTGTTTTCATTCATCTCCATATATTGCTTGATCTGTGTTTTTATTTGGTCACTGATCCATGGATTATTTAGGAGCATGTTCTCAAGCCTCCATGTATTTGTGGGCTTTTTTGTTTACTTTGTACAATTTATTTCTAGTTCATACCTTTGTGATCTGAGAAGTTGGTTGGTACAATTTCAATTTTTTTAATTTGCTGAGACTCTTTTTGTGGCCTAGTATGTGGTCTATTCTGGAAAATGTTCCATGTGTACTTGAGAAGTATGCGTATTCTGCTGTTTTTGGGTGTAGAGTTCTGTAGATGTCTGTTAGGTCTATATGTTCTAATGTGTTGTTCAGTGCCTCTGTCTCCTTACTTATTTTCTGTCTCGTTGATCTGTCCTTCAGAGTGAATGGAGTGTTGAAATGTCCTAAAATGAATACATTGCATTCTATTTCCTCCTTAATTCTGTTAGTATTTGTTTCACATATGCGGGTGCTCCTGTGTTGGGTACATAGATATTTATAATGGTTATATTCTCTTGATGGACTGACCCCTTTATCATTATGTAATGTCCTTCTTTGTCTCTTGTTACTTCCTTTGTTTTGAAGTCTGCTTTGTCTGATACAAGTACTGCAACACCTGCTTTTTTCTCCCCCATGGTTTGCATGAAATATCTTTTTCCATCCCTTCAGTTCTAGTCTGTGTATGTCTTTGGGTTTGAAGTGAGTCTCTTGTAGGCAACATATATATGGGTCTTACTTTTTTATCCATTCTATTACTCTGTGTCTTTTGATTGGTGCATTCAATCCATTTACATTTAGGGTGGTTATCAATAGATATACACTTATTGCCATTGCAGGCTTTGGATTTGTGGTTACCAAAAGTTCAAAAGCAGCTTCTTTACTATCTAGCAGTCTACCTTAACTCACTTATTATGCTATTATAAACACAGTCTGATGATTCTTTTTTATCTCCCTTCTTTTTCTTCCTCCTCCACTCTTTATATGTTAGGTGTCATGTTCTGTATTGTTTGTGTATCCATTGACTGATGTTGTGGGTAGCTGACTTAGTTTTTGCATTTGGTTAGTCTTTAGTTGGTCTACTTCCTTTGCTGTGGTTTTATTTTCTCTAGTGACAGCCATTACTCTTAGCCACACTTCCATCCAGAACAGTTCCTTTAAAATACACTGTAGACATGGTTTGTGGGAGGTAAATTCCCTCAACTTTTGCTTATCTGGGAATTGTTTAATTCCTCCTTCAAATTTAAATGATACTCTTGCTGAGTATTCTTGGTTCTAGACCCTTCTGTTTCATTGTATTGACTATATGGCCTATAATATTTCTGCTGAGAAGCCTGATGATAGCCTGATGGGTTTTCCTTTGTAGGTCATCTTTTTTCTCTCTGTGGCTGCTTTTAATACTCTGTCCTTGTCTTTGATCTTTGCCATTTTAATTATTATATGTCTTGGTGTTGTCCTCCTTGGGTGCCTTGTGTTGGGAGATATGTGGGCTTCCATGGTCTCAGAGAATATTTCTTTCCCCAGCTTGGGGAAGTTTTCAGCAATTATTTCTTCAAAGACACTTTCTATCCCTTTTTTTATCTTCTTCTTCTTCTGGTACCCGTATAATGCAAACATTCTTCTGTTTGGATTGGTCACACAGTTCTCTTAATATTTTTTCATTCCTAGAGATCCTTTTTTTCTCTCTGCCTCAGCTTCTCTGTATTACTTTCCTCTGATTTCTATTCCATTCACTGCCTACTCTACCTCACTTAATCTACTTTTAAATCCCTACAATGTTTGCTTAATTTCAATTATCTCCCTCTGGAATTCATCCCTTAGCTCTTGTATATTTTTCTGTAGCTCTATTAGCATGCTTATGACTTTTATTTTGAATTCTTTTTCAGGAAGATTGATGATTTCAGTCTCACTGAGCCCTCTTTCTGGTGTTTGAGGATTTGGGGATTGAACTAGTTTCTTCTGCCTTTTCATAGTCCTGGAGCTATGGGAGTGGTTGCTGGCAAGTGGCATGGGTGTCAGCTGGGAGGACAAAGTCCCTTCATGCTTGCGATCACCATATCTGTCTCTGCTGTCTGTGCTGGTTAACAGTGCACAGGGAGCAGCCTCTGGGTTAATCCACTAAACTGTCATGGGTGGGGTGACCCTTAGGATGACCTAGGGTGATAGCAGGGGTCGCAGGTGGGTGGCATGGGTTCCTCCCCTATAACAGATGCCCTTCGTGGCTCCTGGTCTCAGCACCCATCTCCACTGTCTGTGCCAGTCAACCTCATGCAGGAAGCAGCCTCTGCATTAAGCTGTGTAGTTGCTGTAGGCCGGGGTGCCCTCCAGCTGGTCTGCAGCAATGACGGGGACAGCCAGTTTGCACATAGGTGCTGGTGGGGAGGAAAGAGTGGCAGGCTGTTTATCACAGTGAGGGGCCTTCGGGCTGCATTGCCAACCAGACAGATAGGGCACCTGAAGCCCCTGAAAGTTCCCAGCCTGTAGGGCTGAATGTGCCAGGACGGTTTTGTCCACCTGTTCCTTCTCTCAAACCCTTGCCCCCCTAGGAGCCCTCTGATCATTGTGAGGTCCCTTAAAGTGCCTGCTTTTCTTTTGTCCCAGGGCAGCTGATTGTGGGAATCTCTTCGCAGTCTTAGTCTCAGACCTTGCCTTTCAGCTCCTCCAATCTCCAGAGCACCAATGCAGAGTGGGTCCATGCTTCCAGGGTAGATTTCTAGGGCTGAGTATCTAGCTGTCTTGCACTTCCACTCCTTCCCTGCTCTGATTCTTTTCCTCCCTCCAGTGAGCTGGGATGGGGGGAATGCTCAGGTCCTGCCGGGTTGCAGCTTTTTACCCTACCCTTTTTCATGAGATGTTGACTTCTCCCAGATTAGACTGGCTGGTGTAACGTTACTTCTGGCCACTCTTTTAGGAATAGTTGTATTTGATGTATTTTCAAAATATATGTGGCTTTGGGAGGAGATTTCCTTCACACTACTCATGCCACCATCTTTTTCTCTCTCCAGATGATATGACCTTATATGTAGAAAACCCTTAAGACTCCACCAAAAGACTGAAAATAAATGAATTCATTGAAGTTGCAGGATACAATATCAACATATAATAATCAGTTGCATTTCTATACAGCAACAGCAAACTGTCTGAAAAAGGAATAAAACATTGGCATTTGCAATAGCATCAGGAATAATAAAATACCTAGGATTAAATTTAACTAAGGAGATAAAAGATTTGCACACTAAAAATTACAAGATGTTAATGAAAGAAACTGAAAAAGACACAAATAAATGGAAAGATACTGTATCCTTATGGAGTGATAGAATTAATATCATTAAAATGTCCACACTACCCTAAGTAGTCTACAGATTCAATGCAATCTCTATAAAATTCCAGTGCCATTTTCTCAGGAATAGGATAAACAATCCTAAAATTTGTATGGAACCACAAAAGGAAAGGAAAGGAAAGCACTTAAAAACAACAAAGCTGGAGGCATCACATTTCCTGATTTCAAACTATATTACAAAAATATAGTAATGAAAATAGTATGGTACTGCTCTAAGGACAGACACATAGACAAATGGAACAAAGTAAAGCACCAAGAAATAAACCACAGATACAGTTAATACATTTTTGACAAGAGTGCCAAGAATACACAATACATAAAAGATAGTGTCTTTAATAAATGTTGCTGGGAAAACTGGATATCCACAAACAGAAGAATGAAACTGGACGCCTATCTTACACCACTCACAAAAATTAATTATAAATGAATTAAAAACTTAAAATGTAAGACCTGAAACCTTAAAACTCCAAAAAGAAATCATAGAGGCAAATCTCCTTGTCATTGGTCTTGGCAGTGATTTCTAGAATATGACACAAAAAGCACAGTAAATAAAAGTAAAAATAAACAAGGAGCTCTACATCAAACTAAACGTCTTATGCACACAAAAGAAATAATCAACAAAATAAAAAGACAGCCTACACAATTGAAGAAAATGTTTGGAAATCATCTATTGAATTAGAAGTTAATATTCAAAGTATATAAAGAGCCATACAACTTAATAGCAAATAATAATAACCCAATTTTAAAAATAGGCAAAGGTCCTTAATAAACATTTTTGCTAGGAAGACATATAAATAGCCAACAGATATATGAAATTGTGCTCAACATCATTAATCATCATGAAAATGCAAATGAAAACCGAAATGAAATGTCACCTCACATCTGTTTGAAAGGTTATCAAAAAGACAAGAGAAAACAAATGTTGGTGAAGATGTAGAGGAAAAGAAATCCTCATATACTGTTGGTGGGAATGTAAATCGATACACTCATTGTGGAAAACAGTATGGTGTTTCCTCAACAAATTAAAAATTGAACTACCATGTGATCCAGTGATCTCACTCTAGATATATATTTCTGAAGGAAATGAGTCAGTACCTTGAAGAGATATCTGGACCCACATGTTCATTGCAGCATTATTCACAATAGTTAAGACACTGGAAACAACCCGTGTCTGTTGACAGATAAATAAATAAACAAAATGTGATATATATATATATATATATATATATATATATATATATATATATATATATATATATATATATATATAATGTTAGTTACTCAGCCTTAAAAGATAAGGAAATCCTGCCATTTGTGACAACATGGAAACTGGAGGACATTATGCTAATTGAAGTAAGCCAAGAACAGAAAGACAAATACTGTATGATCTCACTTGAATGTGGAATCTGAAAAGATCAAACTCAGAACCAGAGAGTAGAACAGTGGCTGCTAGGGGCTGAGGTGGGAGAAATGTGGAGATGTTTGTCAAAGAGGAGAAACTTTCAGTTATAAAATGAATAAATTCTGGAGATCTAATGTACAGCATGGTGACTATGACTATAGTTAGTAAAACCATAATGCATACTTGAAATTTTCTAAGATGGTAGATCTTAAGTGTTCTCATCAAAGAAAGATGGTAACTAAAAAAACAAAGTTAAAGATGTTGAGATAAGGAAATTATCCCCAGTTGTCTGTGTGGGCTCAGTGTAATCACAAGAGTCCTTATGAGAGGTAATTACAGGAGAGGGTCAGAGAAGACAGAGAAGGCAATGTGATGAAAGAACCAGGGTCTAAGAAGTAAATGATGGAAGCAGATGTCAGACGTAGGAGAGAAATTTGAAGATGATGTACAGGTGGCCCTTGAACAACACAGGTTTGAACTGTGTGTGGGTCCACTTACACGTGGATTTTTTCCAATAAATATATTGAAAAACCTTTTAGAGATTTTTGATAATTTGAAAAAAGTTTTCTTTACTCTACCTTACTTTATTGTAAGAATACAGTATATAATGCACATAACATATAAAATATGTGTTAAATTACTGTGTATGTTATCAGTAAGGTCAACAGTAGGCTATTAGTAAAGTTTGGGGGAGTCAAAATTAAAACATAGATTTTCAACTGCACAGTTGATCAGTGCCCCTAATTCCTGTGTTGTTCAAAGGTCAACAGCACCGATGGATTTGAAGAGGAAGGAAGGGGCCACAGGCCAAAGAGTACAGGTAGCCTCTAGAAGCTGTAAAAGCAAGGAATGAATTCACCTCTAGAGACTCCAGAGGGACCACAGCCTTTGATTTTAGCCCCTTAAGATCCATTTTACACTTCTGATTTCCAGAATTGTAAGATAATAAATTTGTGTTGTACCCAAGTCTCTGATTATTTTTTACAGCAGCAATAGGAAACTAACACACTATAGTTCAATAAGAATATATAAATACTTATATAAAGTAAGTACACTAAGCAGTATCACTCACCCTGTCACCATCCACTTGTTCCACCTTGGGCCCTATACTTAACCATCTTTATTAATTTCTTGTTCATTCACCCAGTGCTCATGTGAATGCAAACAAATATGAATATTTATTCCTATTCTCTCCTTTATTACAGTAATGGCAACATGCTATGCATATTGTACTGGACCTCACTTTTTTCAATTAATAGTGTAGAGACAGATAAATAAATGAACTATACTTAATAATACTGTATTGTATATTTGAAAGTTGTTAAGAGAGATCTTAAAAGTAAATGTCACAAAAATAAAATTGCAACTATGTGTGGTAATGGATGTTAACTAGATTTGATGATCATTTTGCAATATATACATACATCAAATCACGTTGTATAGCTGAAACTAATATAATGTCATATATGTCAATCATATCTCAATAAAAAAATTGAAATAAGATAAAAGATAGATAAATTTAACTGTAGAAAATTTAAACACCTGTTTAGAGAATGCCATCATTAGCAAAGTCAAAGGATGAACTTGGAAAAAAATTTGCATGCAACCCATAATAAAAATGAAAAATTGATTTTCCATCAATAGGGAATTGTTCAAGTAAATTAGGTTGTATCCATATAATGAAATATTATGCAGTCATTCAAATGCATGTAAAAGACAGAGAGGAAATTAGAATGGGGTGATGGTCAAAAGAACTTTAGCCTCATCTTAAAATTTGAAAAAATTTTATGGAGTACCTATTTCTGTATTGCTTATGTAATTTAAAAATGGGGAAGAGAAAAAGAAGAATATAGATCTATATACCTTTGAAATATGTCAAATATATAGTATTGGGTGAAAAAGACATTTGCAAAACAGTACATATAGTGTGATCCTATTTTTGATAAAAATGTACTGCTGTTAGCATAGAAAATATATAGAAGAATTATATATACCAAACTATTGATGATAGTTATTTGGGGATTTGATATTGTCCATAACTTTTCTCACTTTCTACATTAAATTTTATGTTATATTAAATTTTTTTTTGGAGAGGGCATCTCTCATATTTATTGATCAAATGGTTGTTAACAACAATAAAATTCACTATAGGGGGGTCAACGCTCAATGTACAATCATTAATCCATCTCAAGCCTAATTCTCATCAGTCTCCAATCTTCTGAAGCGTAACGAACAAGTTCTTACATGGTGAACGAATTCTTGCACAGTGAATAAATTCTTACATGGTGAACAGTACAAGGGCATTCATCACAGAAACTTTCGGTTTTGATCATGATTTATGACCTATAAACAATCAGGTCAAATATGAATATTCGTTTGATTTTTGTACTTGATTTATATGTTGATCCCACATTTCTCCTGTTATTATTATTATTTTTATTTTTAATAAAACGCTGAAGTGGTAGGTAGATGCAAGATAAAGGTAGAAAACATAGTTTAGTGCTGTAAGAAGGCAAATGTAGATGATCAGATGATCAGGTGTGTGCCTATGGACCAAGTATTAATCCAGGCTAGACAAGGGCAGCAAGACATCCACGGATGCAGAAGATTTCTCTCAAAGCAGGGGGGGTGAGGTTCTGAGCCTCACCTCTGTTGATCCCCAAATTCTCACCTGATGACCCCCCTGCGACTGTGCCTGTCTTAGGTTGTTCCTCCCTTGAGGAATCTTACCCGTCTCTGGCTAACCAGTCATCTTCCGGGGCCATACAGGGAAATGTAAAGTTGGTAAGTGAGAGAGAAGCCATATTGTTTGCAAAGGTTAGCTTTTTACTTCTTTGCAGATTTATGCCCTGTGGCTTCTATGCCCAGCACTTGTCTCGAGGTATCTTTACCACCTGGAGGAATTATGATACTCGGTAAATTCGATATGAGGCACGAATTCTATTTAAGGGTTGTAATTAGGAAGGAAGAAGAAAAGCTATAGATGTAGCATATGAAGGAAACATGGGAGGATTGATTATTTCTTTGACATATCTTCTTGTATAGTACCTTAAGTATGTATAGGTTTTAAACTACTAACTAATTTGCACACACATATTAATATAATAGGAATACAGTGACATAAACAAAGCAAATCTATAATTACCATCCATCTCCAGTGAAGCCAAGAAAACCATTTAGGCACCCTAGGCATTTGTGAAAATTTATCTATGATATGATGGATATTGTCCAACTGTACTTGAACCATCAGACAAATTAAAGCAGCCCATTTCTGGGATCTGTTCACATCCCATATGTTCTTTTAACCATAGATAGTCTATAGTCATGAGATTTTGGAGTGCTACAACTTGCACCCCTCCCAACTCCTGGTTGAGTTCAAACAGTACAGATCCGGTCAAATTCGTTGTCTCGCTGTATGCACATGCCAGCCTAGACATCTCCCTCCTCATTCCTATGGCAAGTCCAGGAGACGGTGGGCTGGATGCAGCCACAACTGCAGCATCGTCCGGATCCCTGTGGAGGCTTTTTGATGATCATCCCCCGGCACAAGTCCTCCAGAGAGTGCTGATGCCGGAAGCTCCTCCTCATATCGTATCTTAGTTCATTTTCTGGGTATCCAAGCTAGGCCTTGATCTTCTGCATAGAAACAAACAGACCCTTTGTCCACACTTTGACATGCCCTCTATACCACTGTGCAGAACTCATTGGAGGTCAGCACACAGTAACTGCTTTTTTTTTTTTTTTAATTAAGAGAAAGGAATATTATCAGAAAAGAGTACCTCCATAGCTGATCATCTGACACCCTTTAAGTGATCAACATTAAGGATATTTAAAGCATGTGTTGATCTTTGATTTACCAATAGTTTTATCCTGTTAAGGAGTAATCCCCCTTTTCTTTCTTTCTTTCTTTCTTTCTTTTTTTTTTAATTTTTAATCTACACTTACATGGAGAATACTATGTTTACTATGCTCTCCCCTATATCAGGTCCCCCCTAACAACCACATTACGGTTACTGTCCATCAGCTTAGCAAAATGTTGTAGAGTCACTACTTGTCCTCTCTGTGTTGTGCAGCCCACCCTCCCCTTTCTCCCTCCCCCCATGCATGCTAATCTTAATACCCCCCTTCTTCTTCCCCCCCCTTATCCCTCCCTGCCCACCCATCCTCCCCAGTTCCTTTCCCTTTGGTACCTGTTAGTCCATTTTTGGGTTCTGTAATTCCACTGCTGTTTTGTTCCTTCAGTTTTTCCTTTGTTCCTATACTCCTCAGATGAGTGAAATCATTTGGTATTTCTCTTTCTCCACTTGGCTTATTTCACTGAGCATAATACTCTCCAGCTCCATCCATGTTGCTGCAAATGGTTGGATTTTTCCACTTCTTATGGCTGAGTAGTATTCCATTGTGTATATGTACCACATCTTCTTTATCCATTCATCTACCGATGGACATTTAGGTTGCTTCCAATTCTTGGCTATTGTAAATAGTGCTGCAATAAACATAGGAGTGCATCTGTCTTTCTCAAACTTGATTGCTGCGTTCTTAGGGTAAATTCCTAGGAGTGGAATTCCTGGGTCAAATGGTAGGTCTGTTTTGAGCATTTTGATGCACCTCCATACTGCTTTCCACAATGGTTGAACTAATTTACATTCCCACCAGCAGTGTAGGAGGGTTCCCCTTTCTCCACAGCCTCGCCAACATTTGTTGTTGTTTGTCTTTTGGATGGCAGCTATCCTTACTGGTGTGAGGTGATACCTCATTGTAGTTTAATTTGCATTTCTCTGATAATTAGCGATGTGGAGCATCTTTTCATGTGTCTCTTGGCCATCTGTATTTCTTTTTTGGAGAACTGTCTGTTCAGTTCCTCTGCCCATTTTTTAATTGGGTTATTTGTTTTTTGTTTGTTGAGGCGTGTGAGCTCTTTATATATTCTGGACATCAAGCCTTTATCGGATCTGTCATTTTCAAATATATTCTCCCATACTGTAGGGTTCCTTTTTGTTCTATTGATGGTGTCTTTCGCTATACAGAAGCTTTTCAGCTTAATGTAGTCCCACTTGCTCATTTTTGCTGTTGTTTTCCTTGCCCGGGGAGATATGTTCAAGAAGAGATCACTCATGTTTATGTCTAAGAGGTTTTTGCCTATGTTTTTTTCCAAGAGTTTAATGGTTTCATGACTTACATTCAGGTCTTTGATCCATTTTGAGTTTACCTTTGTATATGGGGTTAGACAATGGTCCAGTTTCATTCTCCTACATGTAGCTGTCCAGTTTTGCCAGCACCATCTGTTGAAGAGACTGTCATTTTGCCATTGTATGTCCATGGCTCCTTTATCAAATATTAATTGACCATATATGTTTGGGTTAATTTCTGGGGTCTCTAATCTGTTCCACTGGTCTGTGGCTCTGTTCTTGTGCCAGTACCAAATTGTCTTGATTACTATGGCTTTGTAGTAGAGCTTGAAGTTGGGGAGTGAGATTCCCCCCTACTTTATTCTTCTTTTTCAGGATTGCTTTGGCTATTCGGGGTCTTTGGTGTTTCCATATGAATTTTTGAATTATTTGTTCCAATTCATTGAAGAATGTTGCTGGTAATTTGAGAGGGATTGCATCAAATCTGTATATTGCTTTGGGCAGGATGGCCATTTTGACGATATTAATTCTTCCTAGCCTATATTAAAATTTTTATATAACATGTATGTACCACTTTGTAATCACAAAAAAATTGGAGATGTAATTTTTAAATATTCTAATCCCCATATTTTTTACTAAGAAGTGTTCTTGAATGGAAATTTCATTAATGACTTTGCTTAATGTTAGCAGGAAATGCAATTACTGGAAGATTTGGCAGAGTCATTTACTGTTTGCTGAATATCCACGTGCTCCCCCACATTTCTCAGTCCTCTTAGAGTTGGATGGCACCATGTGACTAGTTCTGGTCAGTGGGCTGTGCATTTAAGAACTGGTGCTCAGTCTTCCTGCTCTCTCTTCTGCTATGACAACCAAGGAGGCCTCAGGTACTAGAGAGATAGCCACAAGATGTCAGCCTGTACCCCCTGACTTATTTCTTGAAAAGGAGCTGTCTTGAAAAGCCACTGGACTTGCAGGACATTTTGCATGAACAAGAAATAAATTTGTATATGTTAAATTATTGAGATTTGGAATTTATTATCAAAGTATAAGCCACCTATCATGACTAACAAAAAGGTGTCAGGTAATCCACTGGATCGATGAGAGGCCTGGACAATCAGGCAGGGTCAGGAACCAAGGGTGGCATGACATGACACAACAAAGATTTTGCTGCAGGAATGGTCTGATAGCATGATGCTGTTGTCCCCATCGCTAACTAACAATTGCCACTACAGCTGGACTCTGATGTCCCTTGATATTATAATTGACCAATCTTACACCTCCTTACCTTCACTGAATTGAAAATTGCCTTATACCTGAAAAGCAGAAATCTGTCCAATCTTCCACTCTCTAGCTAGTAATGTCCTCAAACATATGCCTCTTTATCCTTCCATCACAATACCACCTCTGGATGAATACAACTGTCCACTTGCTCTATGTAAATACTAGGCTCATACAATTGCTGAGACAGGAGCCAATGAAAGACCTCTCCAAGACCTCTATGCAGTCTGACAATCCTGTTTCCCTGCTCAGTTCTCCAAGACTCCAAGACAACTTTTCCAAATCTTCATTTCCTGAGCCTCCCACACTTTCCATTTCCCCCCTCACCTCACCTTCTACTGCACTTAAACTAGAAGTCCCTAGACAGTAAATTTCTCAACTCCTTGCCATAAACAACCTGCAAACTTGTGAGCATCCCTACCTGACCAATCCTTGTTCTTTTCTTCCTGTTACTATGGGAAAGGTGTACTTTCTCATGTTGACTGTTGCTTTTTATTATTGAATCATATTCCATTTAATTTATATATCATATCTTGTTTAAATGAATTCACTGTTTGAATAACATTTGGGTCATTTCCACCTTTTGGTATTCTGTGTAATATTGCTATGAACATCCAAATGCATGTCTTGTGTGGACATATGTTTCCATTTCTCTTGGATAGATACCTAGGAATGGAATTGCTGGGTCTTATGGTAAATTTCATTTTGACATTGTAAGAAATAGAGATAGTGGGGTTTTTTTTGTTTTGTTTTTCAAATTTAAGACAATTGAACATGTTTATAGGCCAAGTCAAATAAAAGGAAAGGCTGAAGATATAGGAGGGAGCTGATAGATCAAATTTCCTGGGGAGGTAGAAGAGAATGGGGCACAGAACTCCAGCGGAAAGATTAAAGTATTGCTACATGCTACTCCATAAATGAATCTCAAAAATATTATGCTTAATGATAGAAGCCAAACACAAAAAGACACATGTTGCATGTGCCATTTATATGAAATTTCTCCAAAAAAACAAAAGGCAAACCTAGGGTGACAGAAAATTGATTCCTGTTTTTCCAGGGCTGGGAATGGGATGGGAGTGACTGCTAATGGACACAAGGGTTCTTTTTGGGGTGACAGAAATGTTCTAAAAGTGAATCATGATGGTCATACAAATCCACAAACAAGCAAAAATTAATTAAATTGTATACTTAAAGCAGAGGAATTTTAAGCTATATAATTATACCTCAATAAAGATGCTTAAAAACAAAAGCATTGACTCAACCACTCATTACTCTTTAGCTTCTGCCCTATTTCTCTATTCTCTGTCATAGACAAACAGCTTGAGAACACCGTGTGCACTCCTGTCCATATTTTCTCACCTCCTGTTCACTTTTTTCTTTTTTATCTTCTTTTCCTTTGGTCACCTCTTAACCCATAGTATTTTGCCTTCCATTCCCTCCTTCCTAACCCATTGCAATTTGACATCCACCCCCACCACTCCATGTTCTCTGCAAGACTACCAATGGTCTTCTAACTAAAACCAGTGGACATTTTTCAGACTTTGTTTTGTGTAATATTTGGCATGTTGACCACACTCTCCATTTGGAAGACAATTTGCCCTTGGTTTCTGTGACAAAAATACCCTCCCAGTTCTACTCTTTACTCTTTGGACACTACTTCTCAGTCCTTCTTGTGGGCCCCTCTTCCTCTGCCCTTTCCTAAAATGTTACCATCTGATAAGGTTATATAGAAGGCCCTTTTCTCTTCTCTGTACAATCAGAGCAGATGATCTCATCCATTCCTATGATTTTAATAACCAACTGCATGCTGAGGGCTCCCAAATCTATAGTTCTTGGTTACATTTCTTTCCTGAACTCCAGATCCATATACTCAACAGCCACCCAAATATTTCCTCTTGGCTATCCCATAGACATTTAAAACATAGCATGTCCCCCTGAAACCCGTTCTTTGGGTGTTCTCAGTAAATCCTTTGATCATCCACCCAGTCAACTCAGCCCTAAAGTCAGGCTTCCTTTTTGACTCACTCTGTTAACTACTACATGCAATTCATTTACTAACCATGTTGATTTTTACTTCCTAGATATTCTCTTATTCAGAGATACTACACAGGGGTTCACAGACACCCTGGAGGGTTTCAGAGAATGAACATTCTGAACTGTAGGCAAAATTTGGTATCACTGTGTATACTGGCATTTTGCTGTGAAAAGTGTGCAGGCCGTAGCTTTCATCACATTCTCAGACAGATCTGTGACTCAAAAAAAAAATTAAGCAGATTGCTCTAACTCTATCCATTCCTCTTCACCCACCCCTCCACTGACAAGTTGTAGTTACTACAGCGAACTATTTCTCTCTATGACAGTTTCTCTGCTCTCTTAGGGCTGCAAATAAGGAGGGGATCTTGCTGAGGAAATGGGCTGGGGCTATCAGGGCTGGAAGCACTCTTCCCAAGGGGGCTCCCATGTGCCATGGTGGCCTGCTCCTCTCCCCCTTTTCTGCCAACAGATTTATTTTTTTCCTTTTCCTCCTCTAGCCCATCTCTGCTTCTTCATCTTCTCCTATTCTCCTTCCTCATTCTCTTTCCCTTTCTCTCTCCCTATGCCATATTCTTCAGTATGCTTCAATAACACAATATGGTTTATGCAGATATTTGACAAACATAGCTGGAAGCCTCTTAAAACCACAACTAGAGGCATCATTCACTCTGCTTGCTGGCTCTACTTGCAGAGAGTCCCCAATACCCCCTCCACAGAATAGAAAAGGGGAATGGGGCCTGAGCTTGGAGATGTGGTGTCAGTAAGTAGGGAGATCCCAACCCCAAGAATAGCTGGTGTAGGTTAGGAAAAATATGTGGAGCAAGACATGGAATCACAGACCATGCAATCTGATTAAAACTTAAAGCTTGGAAGAAATTTTAAAAGTTATCTAACTTAATCTTCCTTCCATCTAGTACAGATGGTCCTCCTTGATCCATTTCTTTTCCTCACTCTGTATATCCATCAATAACACCAGCTGGATCTACCTCAAAATATATTCCATTCTGTCCCATTGATCTATATGTCTCTCCTTTCTTCAATACCACTCTTGTGTCCTGTAGATTTATAATACTATAGTATTGAAGTGAGGTACTCTGAATCCTCTAAATTTGTTCTTTTTCTTCAGTATCATTTTGGTTATTCTAGGTCTTTTGTATTTCTATATAAATTTTAGAATCACTTTGTGTATGCCTACAACATAACAAGGTGGAATTTTTTTTGGTATCATAAATCTACAATTACATGAAGAACATTATATTTACTAGACTCCCCACTTCACCAAGTCCTCCCCACATACCCCTTCACAGTCCATCAGCATAGTAAGATGCTGTAAAATCACTACTTTTCTTCTCTGTGTTGCACAACCCTCCCAATGCCTCACACACACTATACATGCTAATCGTAATGCCCCCTTTCTTTTTCACCACCCTTATTCCTCCCTTCCCACCCATCCTCCCATCCCTTTCCCTTTGGTAAATGTTAGTCCATTCTTGGGTTCTGTGATTCTGCTGCTATTTTGTTCCTTCAGTTTTCCTTTGTTCTTACACTCCACATATGAGTGAAATCATTTGGTACTTGTCTCTCTCTGCCTGGATTATTTCATTGAGCATAATACCTTCTAGCTCCATCCATGTTGTTGCAAATGGTAGGATCTGTTTTTTTCCTTATGGCTGAGTAATATTCCATTGTGTATATGTACCACATCTTCTTTATCCAGTCATCTACTGATGGACATTTAGGTTGCTTCCATATCTTGGCTATTATAAATAGTGCAGCAATAAACATAGGGGTGAATCTGTCTTTTTCAAACTGGAGTGCTGCATTCTTAGGGTAAATTCCTAGAAGTGGAATTCCTGGATCAAATGGTATTTCTATTTTGAACATCTCGAGGAACCTCCATACTGCTTTCCACAATGGTTGAACTAACTTACATTCCCACCAGCAGTGTAGGAGGGTTCCCCTTTCCCACAACCCTGCCAACATTTGTGGTTGTTTGTCTTTTCCATGATAGTGATCCTTACTGGTGTGAGGTGATACCTCATTGTGGTTTTAATTTGCATTTCTCTGATGATTAGCAATGTGGAGCATCTCTTCATGTGACTGTTGGCCATCTGGATTTCTACTTTAGAGAACTATCTATTCAGTTCCTCTGCCCAATTTTTAATTGGATTATTTCCTTTTTGTTTGTTGAGGTGTGTGAGCTCTTTATATATTTTGGATGTCAATTCTTTATCGGATCTGTCATTTATGAATATATTCTCCCATACCGTAGGATAACTTTTTGTTCTATTGATGGTGCCCTGTGCTGTACAGAAGCTTTTTGGCTTAATATAGTCCGACTTGTTCATTTTTGCTTTTGTTTCCCTTGCCCAGGGAGATATGTTCATGAAGAAGGCACTCATGTTTATGTCCATGAGATTTTTGCCTATGTTTTTTTCTAAGAGTTTTATGGTTTCATGACTTACATTCAGGTCTTTGATCCATTTGGAGTTTACTTTTGTGTATGGGGTTAGACAGTGATCCAGTTTCATTCTCTTACATGTAGCTGTCCAGTTTTGCGAGCACCATCTGTTGAAGAGGTTGTCATTTCCCCATTGTATGTCCATGGCTCCTTTATTGTATATTAATTGGCCATATATGTTTGGGTTAATGTTTGGAGTCTCTATTCTGTTCCACTGGTTTGTGGCTCTGTTCTTGTGCCAGTACCAAATTGTCTTGATTACTGTTGCTTTGTAGTAGAGCTTGAAGTTGGGGAGTAAGATCCCCCCACTTTATCCTTCCTTCTCAGGATTGCTTTGGCTATTCTGGGTCTTTGGTGGTTCCAGATGAATTTTTGAACTATTTGTTCCAGTTCATTGAAGAATGTTATTGGTAATTTGATAGGGATTGCATCGAATCTGTATACTGCTTAGGACAGGATGGCGATTTTGATGATATGAATTCTTTCTAGCCAGGAGCATGGGATGACTTTCGATTTGTTAGTGTCCTCTTTAATTTCTCTTAAGAATGTCTTGTAGTTTTCAGGGCATAGGTCTTTCACTTCCTTGGTTAGGTTTATTCCTAGGTATTTTGTTCTTTTTGATGCTATTGTGAATGGAATTGTTTTCCTGATTTCTCTTTCTATTAGTTCATTGAAAGTGTATTGGAAAGCTACAGAATTCTGTGTGTTAATTTTGTATCCTGCAACTTTACTGAATTCTGATATTAGTTCTAGTAGTTTTTGAGTGGAGTCTTTAGAGTTTTTTATGTACAATCTCATGTCATCTGCAAATAATGACAGTTTGAATTCTTCTTTACCAATCTGGATTCCTTGTATTTCTTTGTTTTGCCTGACTGCCGTGGCTAGGACCTCCAGTACCATGTTGAATAACAGTGGGGAGAGTGGGAATCCCTGTCTTGTTCCCGATTTCAGAGGAAAAGCTTTCAGCCTCTCGCTGTTCAGTATGATGTTAGCTGTGGGTTTATCATATATGGCCTTTATTATGTTGAGGTACTTGCCCTTTATGCCCATATTGTTGAGAGTTTTTATCATGAATGGATGTTGAATTTTGTCAAATGCTTTTGCAGCATCTATGGAGATGATCATGTGGTTTTTGTCCTTCTTTTTGTTGATGTGGTGGATGATGTTGATGGATTTTCAAGTGTCGTACCATGCTTGCATCCCTGGGATGAATCCCACTTGGTCATGTTGTATGATCCTCTTGATGTATTTTTGAATTCGGTTTGCTAATATTTTGTTGAGTATTTTTGCATCTATGTTCATCAGGGATATTGGTCTGTAGTTTTCTTTTTTGGTGGGGTCTTTGCCTGTTTTTGGTATTAGGGTGATGTGGCTTCATAGAATGAGTTTGGGAGTATTCCCTCCTCTTCTATTTTTTGGAAAACTTTAAGGAGAATGGGTGTTATGTCTTCTCTGTATGTCTGATAAAATTCCGAGGTAAATCCATCTGGCCAGGGGGTTTTGTTCTTTGGTAGTTTTTTGATTACCGCTTCAATTTCGTTGCTGGTTATTGGTCTGTTTAGATTTTCTGTTTCTTTCTGGGTCAGTCTTGGAAGGTTGTATTTTTCTAGGAAGTTGTCCATTTCTCCTAGGTTTTCCAGCTTATTAGCATATAGGTTTTCATAGTACTCTCTAATAATTCTTTGTATTTCTGTGGGGTCCGTCGTGATTTTCCTTTCTCGTTTCTAATTCTGTTGATGTGTGTTGACTCTCTTTATCTCTTAATAAGTCTGGCTAGAGGCTTATCTATTTTGTTTATTTTCTTGAAGCACCAGCTCTTGGTTTCATTAATTTTTTTCTATTGTTTTATTCTTCTCACTTTTATTTATTTCTTCTCTGATCTTTATTATGTCCCTCTGTCTGCTGACCTTAGGCCTCATTTGTTCTTCTTTTTCCAATTTCGATAATTGTGACATTAGACTATTCATTTGGGATTGTTCTTCCTTCTTTAAATATGCTTGCATTGCTATATACTTTCTTCTTAAGACTGCTTTGCTGCGTCCCACAGAAGTTGGGGCTTTGTGTTATTGTTGTCATCTGTTTCCATATATTGCTGGATCTCCATTTTAATTTGGTCATTGATCCATTGATTATTTAGGAGCATGTTGTTAATCCTCCATGTGTTTGTGAGCCTTTTTGCTTTATTTGTACAATTTATTTGTAGTTTTATACCTTTGTGGTCTGAAAAGTTGGTTGGTAGGATTTCAGTCTTTTGGAATTCACTGAGGTTCTTTTTGTGGCCTAGTATGTGGTCTATTCTGGAGAATGTTCCATGTGCACTTGAGAAGAATGTGTATCCTGTTGCTTTTGGATGTAGCGTTCTATAGATGTCTATTAGGTCCATCTGTTCTAGTGTGTTGTTCAGTGCCTCTGTGTCGTTAATTATTTTCTGTCTGGTGGATCTGTCCTTTGGGGTGAGTGGTGTGTTAAAGTCTCCCAAAATGAATGCATTGCATTCTATTTCCTCCTTTAATTCTGTTAGTATTCGTTTCACATATATTGGTACTCCTGTATTGGGTGCATATATGTTTATAATGGTTATATCCTCTTGTTGGACTGAGCCCTTTATCATTTTGTAATGTCCTTTTTTATCTCTTGTTACTTTCTTTATTTTGGGTTCTATTTTGTCTGATACTAGTATGGCAACACCTGCTTTTTCTCTCTGTTGTTTGTATGAAATATCTTTCTCCAACACTTGACTTTTAATCTGTGCATGTATTTGGGTTTGAGCTGAGTCTCTTGTAAGCAGCATATAGAAGGGTTGTGCTTTTCTATCCATTCTATTACTCTGTGTCTTTTGATTGATGCATTCAGTCCATTTACATTTTGGGTGATTATTGAAAGATATGTACTTATTGTCATTGCACGCTTTAGATTTGTGGTTACCAAAGGTTCAAGGTTAGCTTGTTTACTTCCTTACAGTCTGACTTAACTTGCATATTGAGCTGTTATAAACACAGTCGTATGATTATTTCTTTCCCTTCTTTTTCCTCCTCCTCCATTCTTCATATGTTGAGTGTTTTGTTCTGTGCTCTTCTTAGGAGTGCTCCCATCTAGAGCAGTTCCTCTAAGATACCCTGTATAGTTGGTTTGTGGGAGGCAAATTCCTTCAACTTTTGCTTGTCTGGGAATTGTTTAATCCCTCCTTCATATTTAAATGATAATCGTGCTGGATACAGTATCCTTGGTTCAAGGTCCTTCTGTTTCATTGCATTAAATAGATCATGCCATTCTCTTCTGGCCTTAAAGGTTTCTGTTGAGAAGTCTGATGATAGCTTGATGGGTTTTCCTTTGTAGGTGACCTTTTTACTCCCTCTGGCTGCCTTTAATACTCTGTCCCTGTCCTTGATCTTTGCCATTTTAATTATTATGTGTCTTGGTGTTGACCTCTTTGGGTTCCATGTCTTGTGAGTTCTGTGTGCCTCCGTAGTCTGAGCAACTATTTCCTCCCCCAGTTTGGGGAAGTTCTCAGCAGTTATTTCTTCAAAGACACTTTCTATCCCTTTTTCTCTCTCTTCTTCCTCTGGTATCCCTATAATGCAGATATTGTTCCTCTCGGATTGGTCGCACAGTTCTCTTAATATTGTTTCATTCCTGGAGATCCTTTTATCTCTCTCTGCATCAGCTTCTATGCGTTCCTGTTCTCTGGTTTCTATTCCATCAATGGCCTCTTTCATCTTATGCATTCTGCTTATAAATCCTTCCAGAGTTTGTTTCACTTCTGTAATCTCCCTCCGGACATCTGTGATCTCCCTCTGGACATCTGTAATCTCCCTCTGGACTTGATCCCTTAGCTCTTGCATATTTCTTTGCAGCTCTGTCAGCATGTTTATGATTTTTATTTTGAATTATTTTTCAGGGAGACTGGTTAGGTTTGCCTCTGCAGATCCTTTTTCAGGTGTAACTATCTTGGTCTGGACCAGATATTTTGCCTTTTAATGGTGATTGCAGTGGCTGTAGGCAGGTTGTGGGTGTGTCAGCTGGGAGAAGAAAGTCCTTTCCTGCTTGCTGGATGCCTTGCCCTTCTCTGCTGCCCGTGACGGCTACCTGCACTCCTGGAGTAACCACTGGGTTAATCTCGTAAGCTGCTGTGGGCGGGGTGTCCATCAGAGGAGTGAGCGCGGAGCCCTGCAGGGAGTGGCAGGCATGCCGGGTGCAGTCCTCCATGCTAGCGGCGACCCTGCCGGTCAGCTGTGTGGCAGCAGTGGCCTTTGGGTCTGGCCCGGGCATCTGTGCATTGGGCTGATATTCCATTTGGCTCCTGGGAGCGCACCTGATCTCTCTGGCTCCACTGCCGTTGCACGTGGGGCTTTTCCGCACAGGCTTCTACCGGGCTCTGGCTTCACTGTCGCCAGTGCAAGTGAGCCATGCCTGGGCTGTTCTGTTGCGCCACTGTGGGCTAGCCCTGCGGCGCACTGATCTGCTCTTGGTTCCTTCTAGTGCTTCCGCACCCGGCGCCCGCTCCCACTCTCCTGCTACTGGGCCCATGTGTCAGGGTCCGTGCCAGGTGGAGGAACGACTGACAGGCTGCCTAGTCCTGTGAGGGACTTCAGAGCTGCACTGCCTCCATTTAGGGCACCTAAGTTTCCCTGGTATTCCCAGCTGCTGGGACAACTTCTTCCAGCTATGGGGTCCCTGTCTCTTTAAGACTTGCAAAAAGCGCTCGCTTTTCTTTTGTCTCAGGTGCACCAATTGTGAGGACCTGCCCACAGGTTTCACTTTTCCATTCTCTACTATCCAGCACCCTGTGCACCTCGTGTCTGCATTCCGGGTGCAGATTTCTAGAGCTGGTTGTTTAGCAGTCCTGGGCTTTCACTCTCTCCCTCTTCGGATTCCTTTCTTCCCACCAGGTGTTGGGGTGGGGGAGCGTTTGGGTCCCGCCTGGCCATGGCTTGTATCTTACTCCCTTTGTGTGATGCTGAGTTCTCGCAGATGTAGATGTATCCTGGCTGTTGTACTGCATCCACTGGTGTCTGTTTTAGGAATAGTTGTATTTATTGTATTTTCATAAATATATATGTTTTGGGGAGGAGATTTTCTCTGAACTACTCATGCTGCCATCTTCCCATGATCCCCCTCTGCCCATTTTTTAATTGGATTATTTGCTTTTTGTTTGTTGAGGCATGTGAACTCTTTATATATTTTGGATGTCAATCCTTTATCAGATCTGTCATTTATGAATATGTTCTCCCATACTGTAGGATACCTTTTTGTTCTGTTGATGGTGTCCTTTGCTCTACAGAAGTTTTTTAGCTTGATATAGTCCCACTTGTTCATTTTTGCCTTTGTTTCCCTTGTCCGCAGAGATATGTTCATGAAGAAGTCACTCCTGTTTATGTCCATGAGATTTTTGCCTATGTTTTTTTCTAAGAGTTTAATGGTTTCATGACTTACATTCAGGTCTTTGATCCATTTGGAGTTTACTTTTGTGTATGGGGTTAGACAGTGATCCAGTTTCATTCTCTTACATGTAGCTGTCCAGTTTTGCGAGCACCGTCTGTTGAAGAGGCTGTCATTTCCCCATTGTATGTGTTATTGTTGTCATTTGTTTCCATATATTGCTGGATCTCCATTTTAATTTGGTCATTGATCCATTGATTATTTAGGAGCATGTTGTTAAGCCTCCATGTGTTTGTGAGCCTTTTTGGTTTCTTTGTACAATTTATTTCTAGTTTTATACCTTTGTAGTCTGAAAAGGTGGTTGGTAGAATTTCACTCTTTTTGAATTTACTGAGGCCCTTTTTGTGGCCTAGTATGTGGTCTATTCTTGAGAATGTTCCATGTGCACTTGATGAGAATGTCTATCCTGTTGCTTTTGGGTGTAGAGTTCTATAGATGTCTTTTAGGTCCATCTGTTCTAGTGTGTTGTTCAGTGCCTCTGTGTCCTTACTTATTTTCTGTCTGGTGGATCTGTCCTTTGGAGTGAATGGTGTGTTGAAGTCTCCTAAAATGAATGCATTGCATTCTATTTCCTCCTTTGGTTCTGTTTGTATTTGTTTCACATATGCTGGTGCTCCACTGTTGGGTGCATATAAATTTATAATGGTTATATCCTCTTGTTGAACTGAGCCCTTTATCGTTATGAAATATCCTTCTTTATCTCTTGTTACTTTCTTTGTTTTGAAGTCTACTTTGTCTGATACTAGTACTGCAACACCTGCTTTTTTCTCTCTGTTGTTTTCATGAAATATCTTTTTCCATAACTTGACTTTTAATCTGTGCATGTCTTTGGGTTTGAGGTGAGTCCCTTGTAAGCAGCATATGGATGGGTCTTGTTTTTTTATCCATTTAGTGACTCTATGTCTTTTGATTGGTACATTCAGTCCATTTACATTTAGGGTGATTATCGATAGGTATGTACTTATTGCCATTTCAGGCTTTAGATTCATGGTTACCAAAGGTTCCAGGTTACTTTCCTTACTTTCTGAGAGTCTAACTTAACTCACTTAGTATGCTGTTACAAACACAATCTAAAGGTTCTTTTCTATTTCTCCTCCTTTTTCTTCCTCCTTCAATCTTTATATATTAGGTATAAAATTGTGTACTTTAGTGTATCCCTTCATTGACTTTGGGGATAGTCAATTCAATTTTGCATTTACCTTGCAATCAGCTGCTCCACCCTCCCTACTCTGGTTTCACTACCTCTGGTGACAGCTATCCAACCCTAGGAACACTTCCATCTATAGCAGTCCCTCCAAAATAGATTGCAGAGATGGTTTGTGGGAGGCAAAGTCTCTCAGCTTTTGCTTATCTGGAAATTGTTTAACCCCTCCTTCAAATTTAAATGATAATCTCTACAGATAAAGTAATCTTGGTTCCAGGCCCTTCTGCTTCATGGCATTAAATACATCATGCCACTCTCTTCTCGCCTGTAAGTTTTCTGCTGAGAAGTCTGATGTTTGCCTGATGCGCTTTCCTTTGTATGTGATCTTATTTCTCCCTCTGGCTGCTTTTAACAGTCTGTCCTTATCCTTGATCTTTCCCATTTTAATTACTATGTGTCTTGGTGTTGTCTTCCTTGCGTCCCTTGTGTTGGGAGATCTGTGGATCTCCATGGCCTGAGAGACTATCTCCTTCCCCAGATTGGGGAAGTTTTCAGCAACCACTTTCTCAAAGATACTTTCTATCCCTTTCTCTCTCTTCTTCTTCTGGTATCGCTATAATGCAAATATCGTTCCACTTGGATTGGTCACACAGTTCTCTCAATATTCTTTCATTTTTAGAGATCCTTTTTTTCTCTCTGTGCCTCAGCTTCTTTGTATTCCTCTTCTCTAGTTTCTTTTTCATTTATTGTCTCCTCTACCATATCCAACCTGCGTTTAATACCCTCCATCATGCTCTTCAATGATTGAATCTCTGACCTGAATTCATTTCTGAGTTCTTGGATGTCTTTCCGTACCTCCATTAGAATGTTGATGATTTTTATTTTGCATTCCCTTTCAGGAAGAGTCACGAGGTCCATATCATTTAAATCTTTCTCTGGAGTTGTATTAATAATTTTACTCTGGACAAGGTTCCTTTGGCGTTTCATGTTTGTATATGGCACCCTCTAGTGTCCAGAAGCTCTATTCTGGAGCTGCTCAGCCCCTGAAGCAATGTCGGGGGTCTCAGGGAAGCGGTACTGGTACTTGGGGGGAGGAAAGAGTTGTTCCCTGCCTCCTGGCTGCTGTGCCTGTCTCCACTGCCTGAGCCAGTGGGCCAGTCACACAGGTATGTTTTTGTCCCAGAGCAGCCAGATATGGATCCCTGCTTTCCACAAGCAGCCATAATCCCAGTCTCCCCAGGAACTCTGCCTGTATTAACTTTCCAACCCAGTACTCATGCGAGTCTCATGAAAGCACCATGAAATGTAGGTTTGTGCTCCCAGAGCAGATCTCCGGAACTAGGTATTCAGCAGTCCCAAGCCTTCCACTCCCTCCGTTTCTCTTCATCCCGCCAGTGAGCTTGGGTGGGGGAGGGCCTCGGTTCCCACTGAGCCACAGCTCTGGTATGTTACCCTGTTCGGTGAAGTCTGCTCTTTTCTCCAGGTGTATGCAATCTGACGCCGTCCTCTTTCCTGTTGCTCTCTCAGGATTAGTTGCGCCAATTAAATTTTCTAATTGTATCCAGTTTTAGGAGGAAGCCTCTGTCTCTCCTCTCACGTCACCATCTTTAATCCCATCTGTAATTAGTTTTTTATTCAAATTCTAATTGTTAATTTCTGATATACAGGAAAGCAAATTGATTTTTATGTATTGACCTTGTATCCTGCAACTTTACTTCACTTTCTTATTTGTCATTTTTTGGTGGGGGTAGATTATTATGAGATTTTGTATAACCCTACAAATCTTGGTAATTGTATATTCATTTTCATTGAGTTCAAAAAATTTTTTAATTTCCTTACACCTTCTTTAATCTATGCAATATTTAGAAATGTGTCATTTAATTTACAAATACTTGGAGATTTTTTTTGCAATCTTTCTATTTTTGATTTCTAGTTTAATTCCTTTGTGGTCTGAGAACATATTTTGTATATTTTTTATCCTTTTAAATTCCTTAAGGTATGTTTTATGATCCAGAATATAATCTATCTTGGTGAATATTCCATGTAAGCTTGAGAAGAATGTGTGTTCTGCTGTTGGGTGGAATAGTTTATAAACGCCAGTGAGATTAAGTTGATTGATAGTGCTGTTCAGGGAAAAATATACTCCAAATATGTCCATGTGAATTTCTACATCATCACTCTCCTAGCTCAGCCTATCATGGTCTTTTGTCTGGACCTCCTCTCTGGTCTTGTAACTAGCCTCCTAACTCATCTGTTTCTAGTACTGCCCTCAGTATAATCCTTTTTCCACACTTCAGACAGAGTAATCACAAATCAGGTCATATAACTCCCAGATCAAAACCTTCCATTGGATTTTCATTGTATCTAGAATGAAATGTAAACACCTTCCCATGGCTGACATGGTCCTACATATAGCCTTGCTCCAGAACTTCTTTCCTCTAGCATCTAGTACCAATCTTCCCTCTTGCTCTTTCCAGTCAGAGTTCTCCTTTAATTTCCTTGAGTCTATCAAGTTCATTCTTACCCTAGAGGTTTTGTCCTTGTATTTCACCCTGTCTTAGATTCTATGCCTCTGAACCTTCATGAAATGACTGCCTTCTTGTCATTCAACCTCTCCTCAACTGTCACCTCTTTGGAAATACCTTCTCTGAGTTCTCTTATTTCCCGTAAGTCACACTACCTTCGAACTCTTTTTTCTTTGTTTTCATTGCACTTTTGACTTTTTGAAATAGTCTTATTTGTGTATTTGTTTGGTTGCTTATGTCTGTCATCTTTTTTCTAAAATGTGAACTCCAGGAGAGCAGGGAACCACTTCGCCACAAAGCCCAACACCTAGAACAAGGACAAGCACCTCATTTTCCTGATCTCAGGATGAAGGTACCTCTGGTTCCAGGCAAGTGGAGAATGGCCAGAGCAGGGAAGAGAGAGTGTTGGAGGAAATGGGCACAGACTCTGATTCATGTTTTTGCCACCTTGATTACCTCAGAAGTCACTACTGTCCTTCAGTATATAATTAATTAAATTCCAAATAATTATACATTGTAGCATGTATCTTCTCTTGACTAGGAGTGGGAAGAGCCCCTAGAATTGTTTACACCTATTTTTCATTATCACCCCCATAAGAAGCATTTTCAGACATTGATGTTCTAATTGCCTACCCATGAAATTTGAATACTACAGACATATTATATATCTATTTTAAATTGTATAGTTGTGCTTTATACATAAAAATGTTTTTTAACTCAATATGGGGTTAGTAATGACTTAAATAAAATGTTTAAGTTCAAAGTTAGCTTAATAAGTAAAAGGCTTTTAACATTTAATTATTCACTAAGCAACTTTTAATGTAATTTGCATTGTAATGTGTCAAACTACATACAAAAATTAGCAATTTATGACTGATGATAATAGTGTAATCAAATTTTTTAAAATTACTCAAGTCTTTTTTATCTAGCAAAAGTAAAACAATAGAAATTTTAATTTCTTAATAATCACTTTAGGTGAACTTTTAAGTGTTGCTTGATAGAAAAACATAGCTGCTAGGTGTTCATTCAGGTATTGTCAACATTTTTTTCGTTTCAGTACTTAATTATAATGACAGATTGAATAACGTCTGTAGAATTAAATTGAAGGCATTTTAAATTCTCAAAGCCCAAATTAGGCACAAAGGCACTGAGGATCAAACATAAAGGCAGCCAGTGACAGCCAATAGGCAGACACAGACCACTTACCGTGATATGATGGCTGCACTGACCAAAGGATTGAAAGTCTTCCAGTCACAGCCATCTATTCGTGAGGGTTTTGCAGCACGTTTTATGTATCTTTTCATGTGTATGCTGCTCATGTGATACCCAAGAAAACCTGTTAGTAGAAATTAAAAACTAAGGAATCCGATTTTGTCCAGTAGGCTTGAGCCTTGGGGACCACAAACTATCCTAAGAGCTGGTTTATATTGCTTCACGAGGATCAATTTTCACCCCCTTAGGGGTGATTACCCACCATCCCACCCACTCCCCATCCCCATGCTGAGAATGTCAGCCCTAGAGTAATATTTTACTGTGACTGAATTAAACAAGGTAGAATGAATGCTGGGTAGCCAGGAGAGAGAGGAGGGAGACAGGGAGGAAGGGAGGGAGAGAGCACAAGAAATATGTACTAGAGACCAACCGTTTGTGAGAACAAAATGGATAGCTAACAGAACCCCAGACTTCCAAAAATGCCGAGGTCCAACATAATGCTACCAATCCATGTATAATCACCACTTACCATTTCTCCAAAAGAAGATTACCCCAAATCTTATCACCTATCTCCAGCTCCATGTCCAGGAATGCGTGGGTTATACCCTTTCCTCTTCTTGTTACCTTGCAGTCCCCTCTAGATACACTACAAGATATGAGCTAAGTTGTACACTGAGCCACCACTCATACATTATATTCTACAATGGGGTTAAGATGAAGGAGGATGGAAAAAAAGTCACACACACACACATGCATGCACTTGCACTCACCCACATACATGCAGCAAGGAAGGAAATAAGGAGAATGGTTCCAGTCCTTGTTCCTGAAACTAGTCCAGAGGCCATAGCTGGTGTTTCTGACCTCTCTCTTGAATTCATGTGTGCCTGCCTTTAACAAGCACTGTAGCTGCTCATGGTTATTTGCTTGGTACTGTGAGGCCCTTGGTAGTCCTATGTGTGTATGGCTACTGTATTCTTTGGTCAAACACTATCAGTGGACATGATATGGATAAAAGCATCCAAGGGATTTCCTAGGACTCATATAGAAAGCAGATTAAGCCCTCCTCCAGTGGGTCCAGCAGTGCTGAGCAAGCCTTGTAGGAGTAAGTTGTGCATTGTATTCCTAAAGGACCCTGGAGGTTGCCTCCACAATGACTGTGTGGAATCTGAACTCTCGAAGGTCCTGCCTTTATTGGGTTGCTGCAATCTGCCTTGAACTCTTGCCACTGGACGTGGTAGTGCTAGGGTCATGCAGGAAATCGCCAGGATTCCAGGCATGCTCTTCCCTACCACACTGTGTAGCAGACTCCCTGATTCCCCTTGGTAATTAGGATCACTTACCCCCGCCACATAGTAAACACCCCTTCTTTGCCTATTGGCTCAATGTCATGAGGAGCTCCAAACAGCTAGGCAGAAGTTTCAACTTCCTATGAATCAACTGTTGCAAGTTTCACTAAGTGAAGTGATAAGAAGTGTCATTCTCATTTCTACCCTTTGGTTCCTAAACCTATGTATTCTGTTTATGGGAGAAAAAGCATCATACATTAGCTGTTGAGTCAAAGAATATACTGAATTCTGTAGTATGGCCTCAGACCTCAGAAAATGCTGTTTCCTCACTGTCACCATAACTAGACCTTCCATAGGCCATCCCACTGTTCTGTAAGGGCAGTTGTTGTGGGTGATGGTGTATGTGAAAAGAACAGGGAAGCCCATAGTCTCTAGACCATTGTCTTTCACTGTGAAATGTGTTCCTTGGGATATTCCAATGGGATATTTCAATGGTGTATAAAGTAAGTAGAAAATCCAAGGATGATGGTACTGATAAAAGCACCAGGGAAGGCAAATCCATTCCAAAATATGTGATTTCAGTAAGGATAAATTGATGCTCACTCTATGATGGAAGAGGTCCAGTGTAATCCCTCTGTCACCCAAGGACTTGTTGGTCCCCAGGGAACGGTAACACATTGGGGTTTCTGCTGTTGAGAAACTGGGCACTCAACAGCGTTGGTAGCCAAGTCAACCTAACTGAAGTTAAGTCCATCCCTTTACTATGGCAGTTTTATTCATTGGCTCATTAAGGAAGCACTGGGATGTTAAGGAAAAAAAACTGACAGATTTCCACAGGCTGAACCATCAGGCTCCTTTTAGTGAACATTCACATGGGGCACATATATCCTCACACTCAACCTATTCTGAGAGAGTTGTTGACTTACTCATGTATATGCAGGCAAGGCGATTAGACTGCCTTGTACATAATAAGCACTCTCTAAGTATTTTGCTGCATTATTGTTACTGCTTTTGGTTTTCCAATCTTATTCCTTCCCAGTCTCTGACCATCTGGTCAGACAGTAAATGGTTTGATCAGTTCCCCTGGCCAGGTCACCTTCTGGATAAAGAGACTGACCAGATGCATGGCTCTTGAGTTCTGCCTCCTAGGAGAATTTCCCTTCCCTTACTTCCCATCATGGAAACACCCAAGTGGGGCTGTTAGCACCACAGCTGTCAACTTCCAGCTAGCTCCTGTTTATCATGCAGATTCTTCTTCAGTAAGCTGGTTATTGGGAACTCCCCTCAAGGACCTACATGTGATCTGAGGGAGAGCAAGCAATGCAGCAGGAGTAGGTGCTGTAAGAGTGTGAGCCTCCTGTAACCCACCTGTGTTTTCAGGACCTGCTCCAGACTGGTTTTGTTTATGCCACTGCCCTTTGGTGATGGTGTTCTTATTGCCGGCCCAGCTTTATGACTTGGTGGATCAGATGGCACCAAGCTGAGGATGGGCAGCTTAGTTTGTGTGGTCGCTTGGGGTCAGAAGGTTAGGCATTCAAACTCTACCAAGGCCAGGAATATAACCTTGTTAAATTAATCATCACGTGCCAGAACCTGTTTCTCAAAAGGAGGGCAGTTCTTTGACAAAGAACATGGTTTTAGCTCCAAAATTCTAGAGACTTGTGCTTTGGTTCTCCACTTGGGGCTTGTAAGACCTCCCTCCATGCAACATCCTAAACTGTCACAGACACTCCACACACTCATTTCCTTGTTTACTCAACGAACATGTATTAGTGACTACACTGTCCATGACACTGTGCTGGGTACCGAGGTGGCCTGTTCAGTGAAGGAAATAATGATAGCACCAAGAGGAACCACAAAGGACTGTGGGAGCCCAGATGAGCAAGTGACTCACTCTTCTTCTATGTACAGGCATGTTGTTAATCACAGACTGTGTGTGAGGAACATCTGCACAAATGCAGGTACAGGCACACACTGATATGTATGGATATAGGCCTACAGGCACACACATTCTGATTACGGATTGTGAGTCAGCAGTCAGTGCGCTCAGTTGGAAGGAGCCCTTGACTGGGAGATAAGGACAGGGGTTAAACCGCCCCAGCTCCCTTACATGGTCCCCGTGTGCCCTGGGACAGGTCCCTGTGCCTCTCTGGGTGCCTGTGAGATGCAAACAGCATTAACTCACCCAGCCTCATCTCGGTGAGCATCACGTTAGTGGGCAGGGAGCACCCAGTGCACTCCCTGGCACACAGTAGGTGCTGCATAGTAAGTGGGAGCTACTGTGATTGATTGTGGGTGACAGTTGATGGGAAAGTGCTCTATAAACCGTGCATGGTGCACTGTGCCCATGAGCATGAAGGCTGGGGCCAGGCATGTGCGTGTACATGTGCACATTTGTGTGAGAGGGAGGCACACTATGTGGAGATAGCCACCTGTCCAAATTGGGCTGTGAGCTGTGTGGGCAGGGCTATAGCCACTGCAGGTGATGCCATAGGCTAGGGTGACACCTCCAGTGGCCTCTGACCCAGTTCTGAGGAGCGAGATGTGGGAGTCAGAGGTGAGAGTCCACCTCCAGGGGAGGCTGCCAGAATGAAGGTAACAGAAAGGGAGCTAGGAGGTCCAGGCCTTCTGGTGTGGTGCTTGCCTGGAACACAGGCTCCTCTGCAGTGGGGAATGCTGAGGGGCAGGCAGGAAGGCCTGGTTTTCAGTCCTGGCTCTCTTTTACCAGCTGTGTGACCTGGATCTGCTCTCTGCTTCTGTTTTGGCCTCCGCTTCCTCATCCATAAACTGGTGATGATAACAACCACTCCACAGAGCTGCTGTGAAGATTAAATGAGGCCACACATATGGAAGCAGATGATGCCATGACTGTGTACAGTTGTCCAATGAAACAGGGTGCTCCTTCCCCTCTGCATGCCCCTTGCCACCTGTCCCACCCCAAGCCATCCTCCCAGCAAGAACAATACCTGTGCTAACAAGCCCAGGCCCAGGGCCAAATGCTGGGGGAATTATGTGCCTTTACTTAGCCAGCACCTATAACATGCAGGCCACTGTGCTTGGCTAGAAGGAAGAGACTCACACCATGGAGTCGGAGATGGGCCGGGACTGGGAGAGATGGTGTCCAGGGTGTAGTGACCTTCCTGGGAGGGCAGGAGAGGACTGTGAGGGCTTCAGAGACCAAACCACAGAGCAGGAGCTGGGCCTGGGATGGAGGTGGTGGAGGGAGGGCAGGGAAGAAGCAGTCACTGGTGGGTCACAAGTGCTGACAGTGTGGTGACCTGCAGTGGGGGTGTGGGGGTGGCATCAGCCCTGTGTCAGGAAGCAGAAGATGGATTCAAGGATGGGTGCTGCAGGGCAGCTGTGTGTGCAAGTGATGGTCACTAGCTGACAGATGAGGCAGCCTAGGTGGGGAAGCTGAAGACACAGGTGAAGACACAAGCCTGTGAGATAGATGAGGGACCACTCAGGCAGAGGTCAAGGGTGCTCACTGTAATGGGGCTGGAGGAGAAGCTGGATCTGGGCAGGCCTGGAGTGCCAGGCCCAAGTTACCAGACTTGCCAATGCGGTTGACACATGGGAGCCATTTAAGGATGGGTCAAGACCCAGTGGCTACTGGGATGGAAGACAGGGAATGACCAGAACCTGCTTTTACCTGTCACTGAGTCACCCCATCTCAGGATCCAGGCAGTAGCCACTCCACCCACTGTGGCCCACCTGGGCCCACTCAGCCAAAGCCTCTGGGTGCAGGGGGCCCTTCCTTCCTGCTTGCCCCAAGCTGAGAGGCCAGAGTCACCTCTGATGTGGCCCCTGAGGTTGAGTTCACTCTCATCGTGCCGGCAGAGATAGATGGAGTGGGATGCGACATGGATATTCATGAGGTAGTAGACCGTTGGGCTCTGGATGTGGTCCTGCACTCGGTTCACCATGTAGCATGTGCCCACATCGAAGATCTTGATGTAGGAAAGGTGGGCTATGCCCACCCAAGAGCATGGGCAGCTCAGGGGCTGATGATGGGGCAGGTCATTTTGTTATTCCCCTTTTGCTCCTGTGGAACCATTCTCCCGCCATGTTCATCCTGCTCTGGGCCACAGGAAACTGATTTTTATTGACTGCATCCTCTGGGCTCATCTGTTCTGCAAACAGGGTGTTTTCCTGAAAGGGAGGGTGGCCAGAGGGAGATTTTTGGGTATTTATTCCCATGTCTCCCTATCTACTGGGTAGTGCTTTTCCATGTCTAAGTTTCCCTAACAACCATGGCGATAAGCTCCTCTGCACAGTCCCTCTCCCAAGGTTATAAATCTTGCCATCCTCTATAACCGCTCCCTCCCCTGCAATCCTTCAATTCTAGTGGTGATAATGGCTCTCAGCCAATGCATTCCTTGGGTATCTGGCCATCCCTTGTGGGTTTCCTTAATCCTGCCCACACCTCTGAAAATTATGTCTTCATTAATCCATCTTCAGTTTACCCACTGGGTGTGCCTTCTGTTTTTAAACAAACTTCTGACTGACACAGAGTGAATATGAGTGAAAAATGGACTGAGTGAGTATGAGTCAAGGAGACAGTGGGTAAAGTATGTAAGTAAATGCTTGAATGAATCAGTAAATACGTGTGAAAGAGGGAATGACTGAATGAGTTGGTCTGTAAACTTTATTTATCCCTCTAAGCAGTGCAGAAGTCACTCTTGCTCATAGAAGAGGGGACAGGCATAGAGAAATGGCCCACCTCATGTGGCCACCCTCACCAAACTATTTAGCTTGGAGGTCCTGCCTAATTTGACCCTGCTGACCCAGACAGACAGTGTGGTGGACATAGAGGAGAGAGACAGACTCACAGACGTGGGTTCAAATCCCAGCTTTGACCTCCCCTAAGGTGGGACCACAGGCAAGTCACTCAGTCGCTCTGCTTCACTTTTCCCACCTGTACAATGGGCAGAAGCCACCTACGGCCCATGACCATTCTGAGAATTTGAGAAAATTCCTCCTTGAGAATCAGCGGTACAGAGTAACGAAGATGTGATGACAACTGTAACCTTTAGTATTATCGAGTACTTACTAAGATCCAGGTGTGGTTCCAAATGCTTCACGTAAATGGTGCCATTTAATCCCCACAAACCCTGTCTGTGAAAAAGGGGCTATTATCATTCCATTGCTACAGATAAGGAGGCTCAGGCTTAGAGAGTGTGAATAACTTGTCCAGGGGCCCACAGGCAGCATCAGAGTCCTTGGAGCCTGTGCTCTTAAGCCCTGAGCTAAAAATGGCAGCTCCTTCCCCCTTCTCCTTAAAGGTTAAAACAGAGGGTAGAGCCAATCCTGTGGGGATAAACAGAACAAAGACCTCTGAAAGTAAGGAAGCCAAGGGAATGTATGTAAGCAGGCGCCTCAGAGTATGGGGGCTCAGGTTGCCCCTAAGCTTCCTGACAGCTATAGCAGGAATGAGGGAGGAGCAGAAATCACAAGTTTCAATTTTGTGGATAAAATGTGGCACATTGACATCACTAAATGGACATTTGTCTTGGACTATAAAAAATCCCAGAGGATTTGATATTGTGACTAGTTCAGCAAACATCCATGTTTTGTGTGCTCACTTCTGTCTCTATTTCTTTGACTTTTGTTCAGGTAATTATTGGGCAGGTTTACATGAACTTCAAAAGTAGTAATAGATGAACAAAAAAGATCAATCACCTCTCCCAATTTTTGCAGATTGGCTCTCTGCTAGGGTAATCCTTACAGATTAGTCTTGCTTTGAGACTATGTATCACTTGAGGTGAAAGTTTAAGGTTTTCTCAGGTCATTTGTGAGCATGTCTGAGCATGTGTGTGGCTTTCTAATTTCCTTTTGTATTGTTCATTATCAGTGAATAGGAAATGCAATTGACTTTTGTGTATTGATCTTGTGTCTGCAACCATGCTGAAATGTATTAGCTATAATAATTTTTTGTGGATTCCTAGGATTTTCCATGTGTCATATCATGTCTTCTATAAATAGAGATAACTTTATTTCTTCCTTTTCAATTGGATGCTTTTTATTACTTTTGTTTGCCTAATTTCCTTGGGTAAACCACCAGCACAATGTTAAATAAAAGGGACAAGAGAGGGCATCCTATCTTCTTTCTTATCTTAAGAAGAAAGTATTTAGTCTTAAACCATTAAGTATGAATGTTAGCTGTGGGTTTTTTGTATATGGCCTTCATCAGATTGAAGAAATTTTTTATTTACAGTTGAGTATTTTTATCATGAATGTGTGTTAGATTTTGTCAAATGCTTTTTCTATGTCTATTGAGATGATCATGTGGTTTGTCCTTTTTTCTATGGATTTCACGAGGTTAAACTATGCCTTCCTTGGGCAAATCCCACTTGGTCATGGTATATCATACTGTTTATGTACTGCCAAATTCAGTTTGCTAGTATTTTCTTGAAGATTTTTGCATCTACATTCATACGGGGTATTGGTCTGTAGTTTTCTTTTCCTGTAATATCTTTGTCTAGTTTTGGTATCAGTGTAATACTGGTTTCATTGAATGAGTAGAGAAGCATTCCCTTCTCTTTTATATTCTGGAAGAGTTTGTAAAGAACTGGTGTTAATATTGGTTCACAAGCACTTTGGGAGCTTCTGAGGAGTAATCTGAAACAGCCCCCATACAGAAAGGACAGGGAGAGGCCAAGAAAGATGGAAGCCACCCCAGACTGGTAGGCGGCAGCTTTAATAAGCAAAGGGAACTTACCTAGAAGGTTTGTCTTGGGCGGCCACAAGATGAAGTCTTTGGACCTGCCAGCCAAATCTTAAACGTTTTATAGAGGCCTTAGCTGAATTCAGTAATGTATCCTGTCCCATTTGGATGTGTCTCAACACCACATCACTTACTCAAGGCCATGTCCTGGAGGCAGCCTTTGGGAGAAGGAAAGGCAGGCAGAACCCATATTCCAAGGATAAAGGAGGGGGTGAGGAGCCTCTGATTCCTGGGTTCCAGCTCATGGGTCTACTGGCTGTCAGGTCTTCTCAAGGACCTTCCCCAACACACCATCCCTCGCAGCTGCCTCTTACAATCTCACATGACCCCCTCTTCCGTAATATGCTCTGAGTGATCAGCAAGGGATTTCACTAGCCTGGAGGTGGCTCCCTTGGTGGCTATTTGGCTGCACTGGAGGCAGATGGCACAGCAACAATACAGGTACATGCAAGAGAAGACACAGATTAATACAATGATTCCCAACATCAGTGACAACTTTTTCCACCAAGAGCCCCATGACCCAAACCACTCACTGACTTATTAAGTTGATTGCTCAGGACATTTACTTGTGTCTTCCCATAATTTAATAAAGATGATACATTAGCATACTCATCAGGTATGAACACACAGCATTCTGATTGGATAATGGCACAGGAGCCTCCATGGCAGGCAGTAGTAATGTCCAAGGCCATCCTATTTTGGAAGACAGCTTTCTTCATTAGAGACATTTCAGTGTTCAGTAAGGACAGGCTTTGTTACTATCATTTAAGGCTTGCTGGGTGAATTTAGTAAGGGTCTCTATGTGTATTATAACATCCTCCAGGCCAATGGAGGGGACAAATACAGCAGGCAAATAGTTGTACCAGTAGGAAACAGAACATGCCCACCTGGCTTTGAGGAGAGGGAGGTTGGCAGTTTTAGGAACTTGACCTGGTTGTGTATACCATATACATTGGCCATGGGAGGCAGCACTGTCAGGCTCATGAGGAGATGGACTGGGGACAGGATATGCCAGACCACCACCCCACCTTCTCACTACTCTCGGTGGTGCCTGTTCCTTTCCAGGCATAGTGCATTTCAACAGGTCCAGCTTACAGCAGGACAGCAGGATCCCAGTGCAGACTGAGTAGTTCCCCCTCACCCAGAGGTGTGAAGTAACTCACCCATCCCAACAAGATGTCCCATTGCAAATTTCAGTAAGTAACTCCTTTCCCAGGTGTGATGGGGCCTAGAGTTAACAGCATAGCATGTTGATTCACAGTGAGAGTTGGGGCAATGGCTGTTTCCCACAACTACCATACCTTTACAGTATCGGGTGCCTTGACATATGGGGCAAGAGGCCCTACTGGTTGATCATTTAAATATATTAAAGCCTGAGACAGTACTTTAGTCCACTTAGTGAAGGTGGTTTTATTTGTTTGTGATTTAATCTGTTGCTTTAACATTTCATTTTTCCTTCCATTAACCCTGCTTCCTGCAGGTTATAGAGGAGATGGAACCTCCACTCAATGTCATGCTTTTTTGCCCATCTTGTACATCATGATCTTTGAAATGTGACCCCCAATCACTGTCTGGTTGATGAGGGTATCTATACATGGTACTCAGTTTCTCCAGTCCTGTAATGGTAGAAGCCTAGTTTGCATAGTGACAGGGGAAAGCTTAGGTTATGCCAGATGCAATGCCCATGTACAGCAAAGCATATTTAGAACCCTCACTCAGAGGGAGGGGGCCAACATAATCAACTTGTGATTGATTCTAATTGCTGGGGTCCAGCTCACAGGACAACTGGCTGTCACATCTTCTCGAGGATCTTCCCCAACAGTTAATTCTTTTTTCCCCCAAGCTTTAATGAGATATAATTGATACACAGCATTGTATAAGTTTAAGGTATATAATGTGATGATTTGATATGTGTATATATCAACCCTTCATGGGTTGGGAACACCAGTGGATGGCTGCAGACTCCTTTGGCAGTTCCCTTGCAAGTTGTTCAGAACACGCAGGACATGCTGTTACTGCATTGACCAAGTCATTGTATTTCAAGGATAATTCAGCATCACTGGGTACAGGGGTTGTTGTTCTTTCTATGTAAGCAATCTACTGTATCTACTGAAGGGCCCCTTGCCAGGGCTTGAACCCAAGTTAGAGCCTCAGTTTCTGATTACCAGGGAGTGTACAGAGTGCCTTATGAGCCAGGACATGGAAGACAGTGAGGACTGCCTCAGGCTCTCACAGATGGGCCCAAATATACCCCAACACATCCTGACCCCGTAAGGGCTTATTCATAGTCTTCCATCCCTCAGCTTCCCATTTTCTAAGCTGTAAGGTTAATCCGTTTGGAACAGTCCAACTATCAGTGTGAAGGGTTAATGGCCAGGGCTTATGAGTGATCACCAGCCAAACTATTCCAAATTCAGGCCATTAGCTGCTGCACTGGCTGCTGTGTGAGAGGCTTTACCTGAAGGAACACTGTGTACAATGCTAGGAGCTGCTACTCTATGAGGGTATGTCAGGTTTCTGCCCCCTTCTAGAGCTGAGACCAAAATCCTAGGGGCACTACCCCATTATGTTGTCTCTGTTACAGTGCCAGACCCATACTTTCTGGAGTCACAGACACATCTAACTGCAATGGTAGCTCTGCTTGGGAAATGCTGGGAGCCTTAATCTACTTCATTACTATTTTTGCCTTTACAGAGGCAGCTTGGTATTTTGACCCCATTCCCACACATGCCCTTTCTTTACCAGGTGGTATAAAGGGCAAAGGCACTGTGTCAGGTAGGAAATAAAGTCCTCAAAACCCCAAAATTCCCATGAAGGCTGACGCCTCTCTCACATTCTTAGCCATTGGATGAGGTTGCACCTTATCAAACACAGTTTCTGGGACAACATGCATCTTACCAACCAAATGACTCCCCAAACCACATGGCAGTGCCTGGGTCTTGAATTTTCTGTGGGTTCACTGACCATCCACTCCATCACAGATGTTCCAGAAAAGCCTGCCTGGTGTCCTGCAGCAGAGGCAAATCTTTACATGTTAACCCTATGTCATCAATGTAATGGGCCCATTTTACTGATGTGGGGAAGGAGAACAGGGACACGGGCAGGTGGCCTTGGAGAAGCATGTGAAAGGTCCATTGTTGCCTCTCCCATATGATGGCAAGTTGATCTTCTGACACAGTAGCCAGGGGTATACTGAAAAAGGCATCTGCTAATCCAGCACAGTGTAGCACACTCCAAGGACCATGGCCAAAGGTGTCCAAGATGGTGGCATTTTAGGTACAGCCTCATGGATGGGGGAACTACCTTGTTCAAATCTCCATAATCCACCATCATCTACCACAAGCAATCACCTTCATTTATTTCTGGAGGAACAGTGAATAGTGAGCTCAACATGAGGCTTCTGATTGTCTCTAATGGCCCTCACCTGGAGGCAGTCTTGACCTGTACACACCCCTGATACGACAGTAATCCTAAGGCCTCTGCTGGAGCAGGGATGATAGGGACAGAGGGGGCAGGTCTGAACTGCTGTTCAGGTTTTAAGGCTTTCCAAGCTCCCTCTCTGTCTCGGGTCTTACCCACAGCATATTCATTCCTGGGATTTGTCAGCTTTTCCCAGATCAAGAATGGATTGCCCAACATCATAAATGCCTGATTGCACAACTGGGCTCAGTGTAGATCTCAACACCCCATACCAGGTGCTGGGGACAGACTGGAAAATTTTACCTTTCATTCCTGCAGTGAATGTGGCTTGATTGGGCCTTCAAAGACAGAGCCCTGTCTCAACCCCAGTTCTCTAAGAATTCAATGGACCTCCTCTATAGATTTCCGGAGATTCTCTTTGCCACAGTGCACTGTACCTTTTCTCAAACAAACATTTTAAAGCAGCCAGCATTTTCAGGATGTCCCCATAATCATATAATGGTCCATAAGACTGACACATAGGCCATCCCTCCCCACATAAAGGTAGCTGGCTATCTTGGCATTTTCCCCAGCTTGCCTCTTTCCCAAGACTAGGGAACTTTCTTAAGAAGCTTATATAGGTCATCTGTCCCCACACAGAGGACTCCCCCATGGATGCCTCTTTCCCAGGGCCCATTTCTTTGATCTCCTGACTGGCTCGCCAACTGTTGGTTCATAAGCTCCTTGGGGCTTCCCAGGTGTGATCCGAAACTGGCCCCCATATGCAAAGGACCAAAAAAGACCAAGGAAGAGGCAGGTTATTCCATATGGTCTCAACACCACATCACTATTTCAAGGCTATATCCTTGAGGCAGCCTCTGGGAGCAGGGAAGGCAAGTGGAGCCTACATTCCAAGGATAGGGGACAAGTGGAAGAGCTTCTAATTGCTGGGGTTCAGCTCACAGGTCAACTGGCTGTCACATCTTCTCGAGGATCTTCCCCAATAGTTAATTCTTTTTTCCCCCAAGCTTTAATGAGATATAATTGATACATAACATTGTATAAGTTTAAGGTATATAATGTGATGATTTGATATGTGTATATATTGTAAAATGAACTGCAATCTATCACCTCACATAACTGCTGTGTTTTTGTGTGTTGAGAACATTCAAGATCTACTCTCTTGTCAACTTTCAAGTATATAATACAGCAGTGTTAACTATAGTCATAATGCTGTACATTAGATTCCCAGAACTTATTCACCTTTTTTTCAGAAGTGTGTGCTCTTTGACCAACATCTTCCCATTTCCTCCACCTCCCCCAGCCCCTGGCAATCACGATTCTACTCTCTATTGCTACAAAGTCAGTTTTTTAAGATTCCACATAAAAGTGAGATAATACACTATATTTCTCTGACTTATGTTACTTAGTACATAAGTTAGCACCTCCAGGTCCATCCATATTGTCACAAATGATAGGATTTCTTTCTTTTTGTGGCTGAATAATATTCCATTATATATACATATTATACACAATGTGATATACAGGACATATATGTCTCACATTTTCTTTATTCATTTATCTTAACACAGGTTATTTCTATGTCTTGGCTATAGTGAAATGATGCAGTGAACAAGGAGGTGCAGATATCTCTTAAAGACATTGATTTCATTTCTTTCAGATATATACTCAGAAGTGGGATTGCTGGATTATATTGGTCAGTTTTTAATTTTTTGAGGAACCTCCATACTGTTTTTCATAGTGGCTACGCAATTTACATTTCTAGCAACAGTGCATGAGGATTCCTTTTTCTCCACATCCTCGCCAACACTTGCTATTTCTTGTCTTTTTTATAGTAACCATTCTGTTTGGTGTGAGGAAATATCTCATTGTAGTTTTGATTTACATTTTCCTGATGATTAGTTGATGTTCCATGTGTCTGTTTGCCATCTGTATGTCTTCACTGGAGAAATGTTTATTCAGGTCCTCTGCCCAATTTTTAATCGGATTATTTGTGGGGGGGTTTTGGTGCTGTGTTATATGAGTTCTTTATATATTTTGAATATTAACCTCTTATCTTATTATTAACCTCTTATTATATTTCTAAATATATGGTCCCATTCAGTAGCTTGAATGAGTTTTCATTTTGCTGATGGTTTCCTTCACTGTGCAAAAAAACAGGTATCAGTTTGAGAAGACCAGTTGTTTATTTTTGTTTTTATTTCCCTTGCCTGGGGAGACATATCCAGAAAAAAATTTCTAAGGTCAATGTCCAAGAGTTTACTGCCTATGTTTTTGTTTTAGTTATTGTATTCTTCAACTCTGATTGGTAATTTTTATATTTTCTATCTCTTTATTGAAGTTCCCACTGAATTCATCCACTGTTCTCTCAAGTCCAGTGAGCATCTTTATAACCATTACTTTGAACTCTATCAAAGTAGATTGCTTATTTCCATTTTGTTTAGTTCCCCCTCTGAAGTTTTGTCTTCTTCTTTCATTGAAGCATATTCCTCTGCCTCCTCATTTTGTTTGATTGTGTTTGTTTCTCTAAATTAAGTGTAACTGCTACCTCTCCCAATCCTGAAGGAGATTGTGTAGAAACATGACATGTGCAGACTGGGTATGCTTGGTGGTAGTGGCTGTGGCTGGCTGGCTAGGATTGCAGTGGATGCAGGCTGGAGGGTCCTGAGGTACTCTGTATGAGGTGTGTTCTGGAGGGGCATCAGGAACTGAAACAGGCACGGGATGCAAGGACCTGGGGCACTCTGCACAGGTGGCACCATGGCAGGATGGTTGGAGCTGAAGCGGGCAACTGGCTGGGGAGTCCCAGGGCATTCTGAAAGGGGGGTGCCCTGGCAGGACAGCTGGAGCTGAAGCAGGTGCAAGTCAGGGATGTCCAAGGGTGCTTTATGCCCAGGGTACCTTGGCAAGATGGTTAAAGCTGTAGTGGCACAGGCGGGGTATGTCCCAGTGTGCCCCACGCTGGTGTTGCCTTGGGTGGATGACTGGGGCTTGTGTGGGCTAGAGGCCCATGTCTTGCTGAGGTAACAGTTTGGCTACAGCACTGGGACCCTGCTCCCATAGGAGCTATTGAGGTAGAGGAGGAACATAACATATGGTGCTCACCAACACCCCAGAAAGACCCCAGGTAGAGCTCCAGCAGCCCTCCCACCATTTGGCAGATGCTCTAAGATAGTAAATGAATTTCCTCCACTTATATTCTATTAAACCTCAGAGGTTTTTTTCTGTGCCCCACGGTAGGCTAATCTGTGTGCAGATCTCTCAATGATATTTCTCCCTACTGTAATTCATAGCACCAGGGGTAGGATTCCCATTGTCACTATGTCTGTTTATCCTGCTGTTCTCTATATGTTCTCTCTATCCTTTGTTGTGCAGAAGCTGTTTAATCAACCCTCAGTTCTTCTTCAGGAGGAACTGATGTATTATAGGTATAAATTCAGTTTGTCTATAGGACGAGGGGAGTTCCGGGTCTTCCTATGCCATCTTGGAACCCATCACCATGTTCTTTTTTTACTGACTTGTTTCATCCCTGTTAGGAATTCTGAAGCTTCCTTAGACATTTTCTATGGATATGTCTGCTCCACACTTCTTGTCCTCTTTTGGTTATATGCCTTTTCTTGATCCTGTAATATTAAATGCCTTTTCTTGATCCTGTAAAGTCAGGACAAGAGTTGACAGCCTCCCATTTACTCTTCCTAAGGCAGTGGTGAATGCTCAAATTCGTGTTCTTTCTCTCAGTCATGCAGGATCGCGTCAGCTTTCTGCTCATGCTCATTACCTGTCTGAAAAGGCTCACTCTAGATGCTCTTGGAGGGGCACACAGAGAGCTAACCACAGGGTGGGGGTGCGTGTAGGTGAGGTGTGCAGTGCACTGGGATGGTCATGGCCAGCTGGGGGTATCTGCAAGTGAGACGTCCCCAGCAGCTCATGGGCTGGCTCCCTGATATTGTCCACTACATGTCTTGTAGGTTCCTGTCCTTTTGATGCCCTCTGAAAACCCTAACTGCTGTTCTCCCAGCTACTCCCCCACCCCGAGTCATGCTGCAACATTCCAGATGGGGGAGAGAGAGATGGATCTCTTTGGCAGTGTCCCACATAGCTGGGGAATCCAGACACTCACTTATCTGCTCTCACTTTTCTGTGGGAGAAATCACAACCAAGAAGGTCTCTCTTGGCACTGAGAAGTGCCAACTTGAGAGAGAGCGGTGATTCAGGTACAGTGAAACTCTTCCTCTTACTCTTTTTAAACATTAAAAAAATATATTGAGGTACATACAATAAAATGCACAAATCTTAGTGTACAGCTTCATGAATTTTGACATGTATATATATACACTCATGCAACCATCACCCTGATCAAAATATTAAACATTCTTACCCTCTTTAATGTATCCAATCTCAGATGTTTTGTTGTTTCTGTGGTGAGCTGGAACTTTCCCAATTGATTCCCAGAATTCTTTCCATAAAGGCTTTCTCATCTGTGTGGTGATTATCAAAATCAATGTTCTTTGCAGGGAAGGTGGTAGAAAATGCTTCTTTGTATTTTCTCTCTCTTCTTCAGTCAGTTTCAGTAGTTTGTGTTTTTCTACAACTTTGCCCATTTTATGTAGGTTATTAAATTTGTTGGCATATGTCCATAGTGTTCATTTATAATTCTTTTATTTCTTTAAGGTTGCTAGTCATATCTTCTCTTTCATTCTTGTTATTAGTAATTTGAGTCTGCTCTTTTTTTCTATGTCAGCATAGCTAAACTTTGTCAATATTGTGGATCTTGTCAGATTTATTTCCACTGTTGCTTTTATTATATCTTTCTGTTTGCTTTGGGTTTTGTTTGTTCTTCTTTACATATATGTATAAATGTGTGTGTATGTATATACATACACACATATATAATTCTTACTGCCTTCTGATTGAAATTTTCTTCATTATAAAATGTCCTTTTTTATCTCTAATAATAATTTATGTCTTAAAGCCTATTTTGTCTGGTAATTGGATAGCCATTTCTATTATGCATATGGTGGTTGGTACACTTGATAGTTTTCCAAAGGTCCATGAGGCTCTACTCACTTTTTCTATTCTTTTTTCTTTATCTTCCTCAAAATGGATAATCTCAATTGACTTATTTTCAAGTATGCTTTGTTCTTTTGCCAACACAAGTATGCTACTAAGTCTCTCTAGTGAATTTTTCATTTTAGTATTGTACCACTAAGAGCACAAATTTCTTGTGGTTCTCTTTTATGACATCTCTTTTTTGATATTCTCTAATTGATGAGATGTTTTCATGCTTTCCTTTAATTCTCTAGGCAAGTTTACTTTATTTCTTTGAATATGTTTATAATAGCTGACTTAAAGTCGTTGCCTTACAAGTCCAACATCTGGGTTTTCCCAGGCTGATGGCTTTTTTTAAACCTGTGTATAGGCCATAATTCCCTGTGTCAGTGTATGTCTCATAGTTTTAGTATTAAATCGAGCACTTTAAATAACATACTGTGGCAATTCTGAAAACCAGATAGCCCCTTCCCAGAGTTTACTGTAGTTGTTGCTGCACTTGGGTTTTTCTTCCCTTGGTGATTTTCCTGGACTAATTCTTTGTCATGTATAGACACTGAAGTCTCTTCTCATTTAGCTAAGTGGTCAGCTAATTACTGGAAGGAGATTTCCTTAAATACATTGAACAAATAAGTGTCCTATCATTTGCCTAGGGGATTTTTATGTGTTGGGACATGCTTTCAATACTCTGGCAGTTTGAAACTCTGACTTAAACTTCACCTCTTTCTTGTGTAGGTTCTCAAGGCCAACAAGAAATGACAATAGCCTTCTCAGATATTTCCTGGACATTTTCACAGCCCTGGGCATGCACTTGGCCTTCTAGATTACCAGGACTATGTTGGAGCTTTTCAAACCCTTCAATGGACATCTAATTCACCAGATTTTTCTTTTAAAGGTTTTTGGCTAGCCTCTTTTTGCTATGACCGGTAACACATTCTTAGGAATCTGCAGTGTTAAACAATTGTCACTGATTATTTTCTAGAAACGTCCTAGAGATAAGGCTTTCCTCATTGAGTAAGCAAGGTAAAATCAAGACACGTCCTGAAAATAGGACTTTTTGAGGGAGCTGCCAGACAGATCAAATAGTGACAGTTTGGTGGGGATGGTACTAAGGGAGGATGAGGGAACCTATTACGGGGATTAAAATGTTCTAAAACTAATTTGTGGTTATGGTTGCACACTCAGTAAAGTTACTAAGAATCATTGAATTGTACACTTGAAATGGGTGAATTTTATTATATAAAATATAACTCAATAAAAGCGTTTTAAATAATCTAGATCAACTACAAAAGAAAAGCATAGGTGTGTAACTTCCAAAGATTAGATGGAAAGTGGATTTTGGAATGAAAAATATCTTTTAAATCAATCCAAAGCAAGGCAAAAACAATATGAAAAGAACCATTTAAAAGATGGGTTTGAAATGGGGGGATGTGCTGTAACACCTTAAGGTGTGAAAAAGTAAGGAATTGCTAAAAAATGGTGAGAACATGTCAAAAAGACCCAGGAACAAATTTGAAAGAGCTCCCAATGCCCAAATCTGGGACATTTGAGCAAAAAAAAAAAAAAAGTATAAGCAAATGTCTATGAATAAGTTACTAAATAAACAAAAAAGTTAGAAAGAGAAAGTTCTTCGCTACAATTCCACTTAGTAAATGTGGCAGAATGATAGAACTAGAAGACCGTTATTAGTTAAATACCACATAAAAATTGTTTCAAAGATGCTAAAATTAATGGGTATGATGAAAAATAAGATATTTATATAGTCTATAATTATCTTTTCACAGTGTATTTATTATTTACAAAGGGAAAACTTTTCAGTGGAGAATCCTGGCAGTGATCAAGATAACTTGATATATGGGGAGAAATCCCGGCACTTAACCAAGTGATCAAGATAACTAGATATATGGAGAGAAAATATCCTCTAATAATGATATACTGAATAGGACATAACCACTTCTATTGCATTCTCTCAGACATGCATAACTTGGATTTAATGAGGAAACATCAGACAAAGCCAAACTGATATATGTCCCACAAAATAAGTAGCCAGTACTTTTCAAAAGTGTCAAGGTCATGAAATACAAGGAGAGACTGAGGAACTGTCAAAAACCGGAAAAGATTAAGGAGACATGACAGCTAATGCAATATGGAATCCTGGACCCCGCGTTACTGGGACAATTGAAAAAATTCAAATAAAATCTGTAGATTAGTTAAAAGTATGATATCCATGTTAATTTCTTATTTTTCAATAATTGTACTGTGGTAATGTGAGATAGTAGTATTTGGGAAAGCTGAGTGAAATATAATATTCAGAAATTCTTTGTACTAAATTTGCAATTTTTAAATAAATATGAAATTATTTTAGAATGAATGTTAATTTTTTTAATGAAATAATGAAAGAATGGGCTTACACTTCTGGCATCATGGATGACTAGGAGCTCTGAGGGGCCCTCCACAAAAACTGGACACCTAATATGATAAACTGTGCCTCTAATAAAAGGTAGGGAAACATTCTGGCAATACCTTCTCATCATTACCACCAAACAATATGAGCTGGGCATGGGTGCAGTCAGGAAAACAGCAGTCTGTGTAGTAATACTTTGAAGTAGTGAGACTATCCAGGACTCATCCACTAAGGACCAAAGCCTCAGAGGCAAGGAGCCTGGCCAGGACAAGAAGTCCAATAGCTGTGGAGCCAGAGTGACAGGGACAGGGGAGGCGCTGAGTTTCCATGAAGACTGAGTCCTCTAGCAACCATTTGTATGGGTAATGTTTACTGCAAGAGCAAGAAAGTGGAAAGTCTGAGACTTCAGTTCAGAGCCAAACCTTGAAAAGAGAGCCTGAAGTGGTCCTAGAAGGGGAATAGCCACTTCCACCAGCAAAATTTGAACCAAACTCTTTTGGAACAAAAGTTTTCCCAAATAAGGCCCATAGGGTTTACACAGATTAAATGGAGCATGATCTCACAAACAAAGATTACCAAACAACAAATCCCCTCCATTAGTAAAAATCAGTAGAAATAACACAAAAGAAAAACATGTAAATCCTCAAGATGATAGCTGTTGGAACAATCCAGTATGTAATAGTTACATATGAGATTTTGAAAGAAATGAAGAATATGTTTACAAAGATAATCATACAATAAAAATCAATAAATAATGAGCAGATTTGAAAAAAGTGAATTGAACTTTGAGCAATGAAAAAAGTAATTGTTAAAATAAAAAAGTCAATGCATGAGTTAAATATCAGATTAGAAATAGTTGAAAGATTATTAGTGAATTGAAAGATATATGGGAAGAATTTATTCCAAAACAATATAGAGAGATACAGAGATAGTAAATAGTAAGGAGAATTTAGTAGACATGGCAAATAGAATGAGAGGATCTAAAAAATGTTCGGAGGCTCAGAAGGAGAAAGTGGACAGTCTGAAAGAGAGTCAATATTGAAAAAAATAATGCCAAGGATTTCCTGGTTGCAGTAATGTCAGGCTAGGCAATTTGGGTCAACCGTTCTACATCAAAGTAAAAATGCATAAGGTTAAAAAATGTAAGGTATACATCACACATGCACACACACACCATATACATATATATATTTCACATCCACACTCAAGGGCATGCATACCAGGGAGTTGAAATCTTGGATGCCACTTTAGAATTCTGCCTACTTGCTTAAGAATAAACATAACAAAAAATGTGCAAAATACTTTTACGAAAAATATGAAGCATTACTGACCATAAAAAAACCCTACCCGAACAAAATAAGCTTCTGCACAGTGAGGGAAACCATTCAACAAAATGAAAAGTCAGCCTACTGAATGGGAAAATATATTTACAAATGATAGAAAAATATGGGGCTAATACCCAAAATACGTGAAGAATTTATATAAATCAACACCAAGAGAATCCCCAAATAATCTGATTAAAAAATAAGTAGAGGAACCACTTCAGCATTTTATTAAAAATAAAAATAATAATAATGATAGGAGAAATGTGGGATCAACATATAAATCAAGTACAAAAATCAAACGAATATTCATATTTGACCTGATTGTTTATAGGTCATAATGCATGATCAAAACCGAAAGTTTCTGTGATGAATGCCCTTGTACTGTTCACCATGTAAGAATTTATTCACTGTGCAAGAATTCGTTCACCATGTAAGAACTTGTTCGTTACGCTTCAGAAGATTGGAGACTGACGAGAATTAGGCTTGAGATGGATTAATGATTGTACATTGAGCATTGATCCCCCTATACTGAATTTTATTGTTGTTAACAACCATTTGATCAATAAATATGAGAGATGCCCTCTCAAAAAAAAAAAAATAAGTAGAGGACCTGAAAAGACATTTTTCCAATAAAGATATACAGATGGCCAACAGACACATGATAAGGTGCTCAACATCACTAATCATCAGGGAAATGCAAACCAAAACCTCAATGAGATGTCACCTCACACCAGGCAGAATGGCTAGTATCAAAAAGACAAGAAATAACAAGCATTGGTGGGATGTGGAGAAAAGGGAACCCTAGTACACAGTTCATGGGAATGTAAATTGGCACAAGCACTGTGGAAAACAGTATGGTAAGACTCAGTACTATAATGCTATTAACTCTCTCCAATTAATCTCTAAATTAAGTTAAATTCCAAATTCCAGTAGGATTTTTCATGAAATTCGTGAAGATGATTCTAAAATTCATATTAAATAGATTTGTTTGAGAATAATACAATTCCAAAAAAGAATGTGGGGGAGGATATGACTTATTTTACCAAATATCAAGATTTATTTTAAAGCTATAGTAATTAGGACAATGTGATTCTGGTGCAGGAATAACCAAATGGATTACTGGAAGAGAACAGAAAACCCGGAAACAGGTCGATAGAACTTATAATATTATAGAAGTGCCATTTCAAACACTGAAGGAAATCAAGAATATTCAATAAATGGTGTTGGAGCATTTTTACATGGAAAAAATAAAATTAGATCACTATCTTGTATCTTACACTGACAACAGTTCTAGATGTACTAAAGCTCTAAATGTAAAAAGCAAAATTTTAAGCTATTAGAAAATATGTGAAAATATAATATGATCTTGTTGTAGGAAAGGTTTTCTTAACCAAGTTACAAAAAGCCCAAATAACAAAGGAAAATAATTAGTTTGACTTTATTAAAATTAAAACTTCTATAAAAATAAAATACCATAAACAAATTATTGATAAATGCTTGTCTGAGAAAAGATTTTGCAACAAGTATAACAGATCAGAAAAAGCTGATATAAAGGATTTCCACAGCACAATAAGGAAAAGACAAAACTCAACAGATAAAGAAGCAGAGTATATGAAAGGGCTATTAAAAAAGGAAAAACAAATGAAAAGATACTCAACCTCACTAGGTATTAAGAAAATATATAATGAGAAGCCATTTCACATCTATCACATTGGCAAAAATTTTAAGTCCTTTGATATAGAATATGTGGAACAACAGAAAACCTCATGTACTGCTGGTGGAAGTGCAAATTGAGACAACCTCTTTGAAGTAAATTTTGGCACTATTTGATAATACAAAAGATGTATTTACCATATTACCAAATAATTTCACATCCAGTTATTTTCTTTAGAGAATTCTCCCTAACATATTCACAAGGAAAATGTACTAAGGTATCCATTGCAGCATTGTAATAATGTAAAATTGGATAATGTGTACATGTACTTCAATAATTTAATGGATAAACAAAATGTGGTATAGTCTTACAATCAAATACTACACAGCTCCTAAAAGAAATAAACTGCATCTGTATATTAGTGACATTTCAGTGCGAAAAGCAAGTTTCAAAATAATATGTATTATAAACATATATATTATGCAATATGTATTATATATGTACGTATAGTCTCAAACTATTTCTGTAAAATCAGAAAGTGCATAATGCCATACTTTATTCTTATAGAGATATAAATGTATGTAAATAGTATTAAAATATGAATACCAAATTCACAGTAGTGTTTGTGTTAGAGTGGGAATAGGGGAACAATATAGAGGGTACTTTGACTTAATTGCTTAATTGTTTTTATTGCTTTTAAAAACATAGATTTAAAGTAGATATGATAAAATATTAACAATGAAGAATCCTAGGTATACATATAGGTGTTTTTTATATTATACCCTTTTTCTGTATTTTGAAAATCATAAAATAAAATATGCCATAGATGGTAAAATTGGAGGCAGTTCCCAAATGATGCTGACAGAGAAGGTCACATTTTGGAGCCAGTTCCAGGATGTTTGTGCTGAGCAGCAACCAAAAATATAAAGGGAACTAAAGAAAAAGATGATACACATAATCACCACCCTGTTCCCATGGACATGTTACTGAAGTATTCTTGTCTATTGTAAATCATATTAGTCCTCTCAAAACTCAACATGATATGATGAAATGACTAATATACTATTAATATTCCTATGTGTTCTACGTGGACAAAACCCTAAGGCTCTGGGCAGCAACCACATAAAATGTCAAATTTTATAGGAAGATAAAATATATAGGTACAAAATTATTGAAAACCTTGCATATTAAAACAAGATTTCTAAAGAAGGATTTGATAGAATAGAAGCCTCTTACCTGGTGCAATTAGAACTATAGTTAGTCAGCTAATGGAAAAAGCCAGTAAAGCAGGGAATCATAGACATAATACATTAGTACATTAAAGTTTTTATTTTAAATTAAAACATATGAATATACATTCATTCACAAATATTCATTTAAGATCAAGGTTTTTCCTTTGTGTATGCTTCCACTAATTGTCTTCTGCTTCATTTTTCCTATACAAACTATACTCACAGTGCACTATCTATGAATTATAGTTTTAGTTTGTCCAAAATAGAGCAAGAACTTAAAGAGGATTCTGAAGCAATCCTGAAAACAGAATCCTTTCAGAATTTTAAGAGTGGGTAATAATGTTGAATGTCTTTTCATATGCTCATGTGCTATTCCTCTTCAGTAAAATCTCTTCATGTGTGTTTCTGTTTAATGACACCTTATTTAACATATTGCCAATTTTAGTATATGTGGTATGGGCATTTATCATTGCTCATATTTTTCATTATATATTTTTCTTTATACATAGTGAAGTTGAGTATCTTTTCATTTGTTTTTCTTTTTCTGTAATAGCCTTTTCATATACTCTGCTTCTTTATCTGTTGAGTTTTGTTTGTCTTTTCCTTATTGTGCTGTGGGAATCCTTTATACCAGTTTATACTAAATACTGTTAATACTGTTGATTCATTAACATTGAATTCACAGCCATCAGCACTATAACTCATGTCTGAATGAAGCTTATCTAAAACACATAATTTTTCTATAAGGCACATCACAGCCTTCCTGTGCATAAAACACTAGACAGCATTTCAGCATTATGATTGGGAGCCATTTTAAACAGTGAAAGCACCAACCAAAGTAACAAAAATGTGAAAAATGTGGCACCAAATATTCCACAGAAAGCACACATGTTTACAGTTTGAGAATTTAAACAGAAAGGCAGAAGATCACTTTGTTTGACCTCAACTGCAAACATGCACATTAATTAGACAAATGAACGTTTTGCCACTCTGCTCACGTGCATGCCTGCAAATGACTGTGAGAGTACTGTAACAATTTTAGGGTTATAGATAAATTTTAGAAAGTAACTGAATTTACCAATACAGGATCCATGAATAAGGAGAATTGACTGTATATCCAAGATCACTTCATAGAAAGTCTGGTAAGTCCTGGCATGCCTCCACTGTCAATGGACTCTTGATGCTACCGTCACTTATGTGAATAATTTCTCAACATTTTCCATGCCCCTGTGTCACTTTCTTAAGATTCAACATTCTGATAGAAACATTTTCTGGGTAAATTCCATGGCCTTGTCTCTTACCAAGACTCACAATGGGAGATTATCCTCACACAGAAAGGGTATTCAGTTGTTAGATAGTACCCACAATGATAAATGCCCATTGAAGGCTACTAGTTACCTCAAAGTCTGTATACACCCTTCTTTCCAAGTTTATACTTTGTGCCCCAAATTTATCCCATCTAACATAATGCAGCTAAAGTACCAACAATTGAAAATGAGCTCATCTTCTCCCTAAAATGAGGGGCAACTCAAAGACTTACCAGTTACTGCATCTGGTTCCAGTTTCATGATTCCTGGGCAATGTTCATCTAGTTCTGATGCAATATTGGCTCCACATTCTGCAACTATGGTATAAGTTGTAAAGTTCACTACCTCACTATCAACATTCTCCACATGAAGTAATGAGCAAAAGAAGGAGAAGAAAGAAAAGGGAAATTTGTTAAAATATATTAAAACATACAATGACATAATAAAAAATTAATTCAGGTGGGGTCTACAATTCTTGGTTTTATATGTGGTAAAGATGTGATTTGTATAAAAATAATGGTGTAAAGGTGAGGGGGAAACAGGAATATACTGTAGCACAGCTTTTGTATATTATTGAAATTAGTCTTAATTAATCCAGACTGAATTGTTTAAAGATGTCAGTAGTAATCCCAGAGCAATCACTAAAAAACAAGTCAAAAATACAGTAAAAGAATTAATAAGAATAAAAGTGGCATACTAGAAAATATCTAATACAAAAGAAGGCAGTAATAGAGAAATGAAGGAACATAAAATACAATAGACAAACAGAAAGCAAATAATAAAATCATAACTTATCAATAATTACACAAATGCAAATGGATCAACCACCCCAATAAAAAATCAGAGATTGTCAAAATTAATGAAAAATATATAACCCAACTATATGCTGTTTACAAGAGACAAACATTAATTCAAAACACACATAAGTTGAAGCATATAGATAGAAAGATGTACTGTGGGAACAGTTTCCAAAAAAGAGCTATGATGACTACACTAACAGCAGGCAAAATAGACTTGAAGACTAAAATTGCTACTAGAGACAAGGAAAGATATTATATAATGATAACGGTGTCAATACATCAAGTGTGTAACAATTAAAAACATATATGCATCTAACAAAAGTGCCCCAAAATACATGAAGCAAAAACTGACAAAACTGAAGACAGAAACAGGTAATTCAATTATGCTAATTGGAGACTTCAATATTCCACTTTCAAAAATAAATAAAAATAGGCAGAATATCAGCAAGGAAGTAGACTTGAACAATACACAAACATTAGATATAAGAGACATCTATAGGACACTCTACTAACAGAAGAATACACATTCATCTCAAGTGCAGATGGAACATTCTCCAAGAAACAAAACAGCCTCAATAAATTAAAAATGCTGAAATCATAGAAAGAATGTTCTCCCACTGTAATGAAATGATTAGAAATCAGTAACAGAAGGAAGTTTGAGAAACTCACAAATGTGTGGAAATTAAACAATACACTCTAGATAACTAAAGATTCAGAGAAGCAGCCATAGGGGAAGTTAGAAAATACTTTGAGATTAATGAAAATAAAAACACAACATACCAAAACTTATGGAATGCAGCTAAAGTAATACACATAGGGAAATGTGTAGTTTATAAATGCCTGTATTTTAAAAAGCAGAGATATCAAATAAAGAACCTAAATTTCCACCTTAAGAAACTAAGTAAGGAGCAAACTAAACCCAAAGCAAGAAGAAGGAAGGCTATAATAAAGACTGGACAGGAAATAAATGAAATAGAGACTAGAAAAACAATAGAGAATATCAACAAAATCAATAATTGGTTCTTTGAAAAGATCCACAGTATTAACAAACTTGTAGCTAGACTGATAAATTACTAAAATCAGGAATAGAGAGGAGACATCACTGAGAACTTTAAAGAAATAAAAAGGATTATAAGTGAATGCTATGAAGATATGCCAACAAATTTAATAATCTATCTAAAATAAGCAAATTTGTATAAAAATGCAAACCACTGAAACTGACTCAAGAAAAAGGGGAAAATAAGAATAAACCTATAACAAATAAAGAGGTTGAATTAGTGATCAAACAACTTCCCACAAACAAAATTCCAGTAACAGATGGCTTCACTGGTAAATTCTATTAAGCATTTAGAGAATAATTAGCACCAATCCTATACAAACTCTTCCAGAATATAAAAAAGGAAATAACACTTCTTATATGAGGCCTGATACCAAAACCAATGACATCGCCAAAAAAGAAAACTACAGACTGGTAACTCTTATGAATATAGAAACAAAAATCCTCAACAAAATACTGGCAAGCTGAATTTAGCAGCACATAAACAGGATTATATACCATAACCAAGTGGGATTTAGCCCAGGAGTGCAAAGTTGGTTTAATATACAAAAATCAAACAATGTAATGTACTATATTAATAGAATAAACAACAAAAACAATATGATCATGTCAATAGACCCAGAAAAAGCATTTGACAAAATACAACACCTTTCAGAAGAAAAACCAACAAACTAGGAATAAAGTGAAACTCCTGAACCTGATAAAGGCCATTTATGAAAAATCTATATCTAATATATTTAATAGTGAAACACTGAACATTTCCCTGATTTCTTCTTTGGTTTGTTGATTGACCCATAACTTGTTAGGTAGCATGTTATCCTTCTTGTTAATGTTCTGTTCTTGTTCATGATCCCTGATTTCAAACTACACTACAAAGTTACAGTAACAAACCAGTATGATTCTGGCACAAAAACAACACATAGATCAGTGGAACAGAATACAGTCCAGAAACAAACCCATGCTTATATGGCCAATCAGTATATGACAAAGGAGGCAAGAAAGTACAATGGGGAAAGACAGTCTCTTCAATAAATGTTGTAGAGAAAACTGGACAGCTACATGCAAAATGACAAAACTGGATCACTGTCTTATACCATGCACAAAAATAAACTCAAAATGGAATAAAGACCTAAATATAAGACCTGAAACAATAAAACTCCTGAAAGAAAGCATAGGCAATAAACTCCTGGATACAGGCATTAGTAATTTTTTTCCTAGATACATCTCCCCAAGCAAGGGAAACAAAAACAAAACTAAAAAAGTAAACAAAAAAGCTTCTGAACAACAAAGGAAGCCACCAGCAAAAGGAAAAGACAACCTGCTAAATGGGAGAATATATTTTCAAATTCTCTAACTGGGAGTTTAAATGACAAAGGGTTAATATCCAAGTTATATAAGGAGCTTATATAACTCAACATTAAAAAAACCACAAATAATCCAATTAAAAATTAGGTAAAGGACCTGAATAGACACTTTTTCAGAGAAGACATATAGGTAGCCAATAGACACATGAAAAGATGGTCAACCTCATTAATCATCAGGGAAATGCAAATGAAACTAAAATGAGGTATCCCTTCAAACCAGTCAGAATGACTACTATCTAAAAGACAATAAAAAACAAGTGTTAGCAAGGATGTGGAGAAAAGAGAACCCTTATACACTATGAGTGGGAATGTGCACTGGTACAACCACTATGGAAAATAGTATGGTGTTTCTCAAAAAGCTAAACATAGAAATACCATACAAGCCAGCAATTTCACTTCTGAGAATTTACCTGAAAAAAAATCACCAATAAAAAAAAATATGCTACCCCTATATTTATTGCAGCATTATTTACATTAGCCAAGCTATGGAAGCAACCTAAATGTCCATGGCTAGATAAATGGATAAAGAAGATATGGTATAGATATAATATAGAATACTACTCAGCCATAAAAATGAATGAAATCTTGCTATTTGCATGAACATGGATGGACCTAGAGGATATTATGTTAAGTGAAGTAAACCAGGCAGAGAAAGATAAATACAATATGATTTCCCTTACATGTGGAATCTAAAAAAGCAGAACAAACAAACAAGAAAACAAGTGAACAAAACAGAAATAGACTCATAGGCACAGATGAGAGACTGGTAGTTGCCATGGGGAAGGGTTGTGGGGTGTAGGTGAAGAGGAAAAAGAGGCACATATCTCTAATTGTAAAATAAATTAATCAAAGGGATAAAAGTACAGCATAGGGAATATAGAGAATAATATTGTAATATCTTTGTGTGATGACTGATAATAAGCATTTGGTAATATATATCATTGTCAAATCACTATGTTCTACACTTGAAACAAATATAATATTGTATGTCAACTATAGTTCAATTTAAAAAATAAACTAAAAAGATTAAAGATGGTGGCATGAGAGGTGAGATGGAGACCTCCTCCTAAAACCACATATAATATGAAAATATAATTAAAACAACTAATCCTGAAAGAGCAACAGGAAAGAAGGCTGCACCAGACTGCATATACCTGGAGAAAAGAGTAGACCTCACAGAACAGAGTAACGTACCAAGCCCTTCCTCGACCCCAATTCACTGGCAGGAGGTAGAGAAACAGAGCAGGAAGGGACTGGAGGCCTGGGACTGCTGAACACCTAGCCCTACACATTTGCTCTGGGAGCACAAACCTAAATTACATGGTACTCTGGTGAGTAGTGGGGTTGGAAAGCTAAGACAAGCAGAATACCTGGAGAGATGGAGATTCCAGCTGCTTGTGGAAAACAGGAATTCATATCTGGCTGATCTGGGAAGACAGTCTGAGAGACTTATTAAAAGTGAGAGGGCTGCTAAAGGGGCAAGGATAGCAAAGAGCTTACTGCTCAGGAGAAAGGAGAAGTAGACAAAATTGTCTGGGTGCACTCTTCTCAGCAGGTTGGGAGCTTAAATGATATTCAGGTGTTCCATCCCTCTGGCTGGCTACACAGCTCCAAGGCACCCCCACTGTGATATGCAGCCTGCTGTGTCTTCCTCCCTGCTAGCCTGCACCTGGCTCACAAACAGGCAGCCCCTGCCCTGGTTTCAGGCCAGTGAGACGGAAACCCTGCCTACAGCAGCTACAAACACAAAGCATAGAGTCTTACACCTGTCTGTTCGACCCACTGGTTCTGGCAGTGGAAACAGGCATAGCAGCCGGGAAGCAGGAAAAAGCTCTTACCTCCACGCCACTTCACTTCCCTGCAACCCCAGACATCACTCCAGGAGCTGAGCAGCTCCAGAGAGAAGAGCTTCTGGGCACTAGAGGGCGCCACATACAAATATGAAAAATCAAAGGAACCTGGTTCAAAGCAAAATCTCACCACCAGAGAAAGGAATGAGTGAGACTGAATAAATCTTCCTGAAAGAGATTTCAAAATAAAAATCATGAACATGATCATGGAAGTACAGAAAAATATTCAAGAACTCATGAATGAATTTAGAACAGAGATCCAGTCATTGAAGAGCACAATGGATGGTATTAAAAGCAGATTAGATATGGTGGAGGAGATGATAAATGAAAGAGAAACTAGGGAAGAGGAATAAAAAGAACTGAGGCACAAAGAGTAAAAAGGATCTCTAAGAATCAAAGAATACTGAAAGAACTCTGTGACCAGTCCAAACAGAACAATATTCATATTATAGAGGCACCAGAAGAAGAAGAGAGAGAAAAAGGGATAGAAAGTGTCTTTGAGGAAGTAATTGCTGAAAACATCCCCAATCTGGGGAAGGAGACAGTCTCTCAGGCCATGGAGGTGCACAGATCTCCCAACACAAGGGACCCAAGGAAGACAACACCAAGACATATAATACTTAAAATGGCAAAGATCAAGGATAAGGATAGACTATTAAAAGCAGCCAGACAGAGAAACAAGATCACATACAAAGGAAAACCCATAAGGTTATCATCAGACTTCTCAGCAGAAACCTTACAGGACAGAAGGGAGTGGCATGATACATTTAATGCAATGAAGCAGAAGGGTCTTCAACCAAGAATACTTTATCCAGCAAGATTATCATTTAAACTTGAAGGAGAGATTAAACAATTTCCAGATAAGCAAAATGTGAGAGAATTTAGCTCCCACAAACCATCTCTACAGTGTATTTTGGAGGGACTGCTATAGATGGATGTGTTCCTAAGGTTAAATAGCTGTCATCAGAGGTTATAAAAAGGGATAGACAAGGAGTACAGAATATGATATCTAAAATATAAAGAATGGAGGAGGAAAAAAGGAGGGGGAAGAAAAGAACCTTTAGATTGTTTTTGTAACAGCATACTAAGTGAGTTAAGTTAGACTCTTAGATAGTAAGGAAGTTACCCTTGATCCTTTGTAACCATGAATCTAGAGCCTGCACTGGCAATAAGGACATACCTATCGATAATCACCCTAAATGTAAATGGTCTGAACGGACTAATCAAAAGACATAGAGTCACTGAATAGATAAAAAAACAAGACCCAACTATGTGCTGCCTACAAGAGATGCACTTCAAACCCAAAGACATACACAGACTAAAACTGAAGGGATGGAACAAGATTTTTCATGCAACTAATAGGGAGAAAAAAGCACATGTTGCAGTACTTGTATCAGACAAAATAGACTTTAAAACAAAGAAAGTCACAAGAGACAAAGATGGGCATTACATAATGATAAAGGGGTCAATCCAACAAGAGGACATAACCATTACAAATATCTATACATCCAACACAGGAGCACCTACATATGTGAAACAAATACTAACAGAATTAAAAGGGGAAACAGAATGCAATGAATTCATTCTAGGAGGCTTCAACACTCCACTCACTGCAAAGGACAGATCAACCAGACAGAAAATAAATAAGGAGACAGAAGCATTGAACAACACATTACAACAGATGGACCTAACATACATCTACAGAACTCTCCACCCAAAAGCAGCAGGATACACATTCTTTTCAAGTGCACATGGAACATTTTCAAGAGTAGATCATATACTAGGCCACAAAAAGAGCCTCAGTAAATTAAAAAAGATTGAAATTGTACCAACCAACTCCTCAGACCACAAGGGTATGAAAATAGAAATAAATTACACAAAGAAAATGAAAAAGCCTACAAACACATGGAGGCTTAACAACATGCTCCTAAATAACCAATGGATCAATTACCAAATAAAAACAGAGATCAAGCAATATGTGGAGACAAATGACAATAATTCAACACCGCAAAATCTGTGGGATGCATTGAAGGCAGTGCTAAGAGGGAAGTATATTGCAATACAGGCCTACCTCAGGAAAGAAGAACAATCCCATATGAACAGGCTAAACTCACAATTAATGGAACTAGAAAAAGAAGAACAAATGAGGCCCAAAGTCAGTAGAAGAAGGAACATAATAAAGATAAGAGCAGAAATAAATAAAATTGAGAAGAATAAAACGGTAGAAAGAATCAAGGAAAACAGGAGCTGGCACTTTGAGAAAATAAACAAAATAGATAAGCCCCTAGCCAGACTTATCAAGAAAAAAAGAGAGTCCACACATAAATATAATCAGAAATGAGAAAGGAAAAATCACTATGGATGCACAGAAACACAAAGAATTATTAGAGAATACTATGAAAAATTATATGCTAACAAACTGGATAACATAGAAGAAATAGACAACTTTCTAGAAAAATACAACCTTCCAAGGCTGACCCACAAAGAAACAGAAAATCTGAACATACCAATTACCAGCAATGAAATTGAATTAGTAATCAAAAAACTACCCAAGAACAAAACCCCTCGTCCAGATGGTTTCACTGCTGAATTTTATCAAACATTTAGTGAAGACCTAATACCCATCCTCCTTAAAGTTTTCTAAAAAGTAGAAGAGGAAGGAATACTTCCAAACTCATTCTAAGAGGCCAGCATCGCCCTGATACCAAAACCAGGCAAATACACCACAAAAAAAGAGAATTACAGACCAATATCCATGATGAACAAAGATGCAAAAATACTCAACAAAATATTAGCAAACTGAATTAAAAAATACCATACATACAGAAGATTATACACCATGATAAAGTGGGATTTATCTCAGGGATGCAAGGATGGTACAATATTCGAAAAATCCATCAACATCATCCACCACATCAACAAAAAGGAGAGAAACCATGTGATCATCTCCATAGATGCCGAAAAAGCATTTGACAAAATTCAACGTCCATTCATGATAAAACCTCTCAAGAAATGGGTATAAGGGGCTACTACCTCAATTTAGTAAAGGCCATGTATGACAAACCTACAACCAACATCATACTTTTTAAAAAAGTTCTTTATTAAGGTATTATTGATATACGCTCTTATGAAGTTTTCACATGAAAAAAACATGGTTACTACATATACCCATATTATCACGTCCCCACCCATACCCCAGTGCAGTCACTGTCCATCAGTGCAGCAAGATGCCACAGATCCACTATGCACCCTCTATGTGCTACACTGTTCTCCCTGTGATCCCCCACACCATGTGTACTAAACATAATACCCCTCAGTCCCCTTCTCCCTCCCTCCCCATCCACCCTCCCACACCCCTCTCCTTTGGTAACCACTAGTTCCTTCTTGGAGTCTCTGATTCTGCTGCTATTTTTGCTTCAGTTTTGCTTCATCATTATACTCCACAAATGAGGGAAATCATTTGGCACTTGTCTTTCTCCAACTGGCTTATTTCACTGAGCATAATGTTCTCCAGTTCCATCCATGTTGTTGCAAATGGTAGGATTTCTTTCTTTCTTAGCCAACATCATACTTAACAGCGAGAAGCTGAAAGCTTTCCCTTTAAGATCGAGAACAAGGCAAGGATGCCCACTCTCTCCTCTTTTATTGAACATAGTCCTAGAAGTCTTCACCATGACAATCAGACAACACAAAAAATAAAAGGCATCCAGATTGGTTAAGTTGGTACGATTGGTAAGTTGAACTGTCACTGTTTGCAAATGACATGGTATTGTACATAAAAAACCCTAAAGAATCCACTCCAAAACTACTAGATCTAATATCTGAATTCAGCAACATTGCAGGATACAAAATTAATACATAGAAATCTGTTTCATTTCTATACACTAATGATGAACTAACAGAAAGAGAAAACAGGAAAACAATTCCACTCACAATTGCATTAAAAAGAATAAAATGCCTAGGAACAAACATAACCAAGGAAGTGAAAGACCTATACACTGAAAACTACAAGACACTCATGAGAGAAATTAAAGAAGATACCAATAAATGGAAACACATCCCGTGCCCATGGATAGGAAGAATTAATATTGTCAAAATGGCCATTCTGACTAAAGCAATCTATAGATTCAATGCAATCCCTATCAAAATACCAACAGCCTTCTTCAACGAGCTAGACCAAATAATTCTAAAAGTCATATGGAACCACAAAAGACCCTGAATAGCCAAAATAATCCTGAGAAGGAAGAATAAAGCTTGGGGGGATTATGCTCCCTCACTTCAAGCTCTACTATAAAGCCACAGTAATCAAGACAATTTGGTACTGGCACAAGAACAGGATCATAGACCATTGGAACAGACTAGAGAGCCCAGATATAAACCCAACCATGTATGGTCAATTAATATATGATAAAGGAGCCATGGACATACAATGGGGGAAATGACAGCCTCTTCAACAGCTGGTGTTGGCAAAACTGGACAGCTACATGCAAGAGAATGAAACTGGATTATTGTCTATCCCCATACACAAAAGTAAACTCAAAATGGATCAAAGACCTGAATATAAGTCATGAATTCTTAGAAGATAACACAGGCAAAAATCTCCTGAATATAAATATGAACAACTTTTTTCTGAATGCATCTCCTTGAGCAAGGGAAACAAAAGCAAAAATGAACACATGGGGCTATATCAAGCTGAAAAGCTTCTGTACAGGAAAGGACACCATCAGCAGAACAAAAAGGCATCCTATAGTATGGGAGAATATATTTGTAAATGACATATCCAAAAGGGATCATTATCCAAAATATATAAAGAACTCACACGCCTCAACACCCAAAAAGCAAATAACCTGATTAAAAAATGGGCAGAGGATATGAACAGACAATTCTCCAAAGAAGAAATTCAGATGGCCAACAGGCACATGAAAAGATGCTCCACATCACTAATTATCAGGGAACTGTAAATAAAAACTGCAAGGAGATATCATCTCACACCAGTTAGGATGGCTAGTATTGAATAGACTAAGAACAACAAATGCTGGCGAGGATGTGGAGAAAGGGGAATCCTCCTACACTGCTAGTGGGAATGTAAGCTAATTCAACCATTGTGGAAAGCAATATAGAGCTTCCTCAAAAAACTAAAAATAGAAGTACCATTTGACCCAGGAATTCCACTTCTAGGAATTAACCCAAAGAATATTATTTCTCAGATTCAAAAAGACATATGCACCCCTATGTTTATTGCAGCACTATTTATAATAGCTAAGATATGGAAGCAACCTAAGTGTCCATCATTAAATGAATGGCTAAAGAAGAGGTGGTACTTATACACAATGGAATACTACTCAGCCATGAGAAAGAAACAAATCCTACCATTTGCAACAACATGGTTGGAGCTGGAGGACATTATGCTCAGCGAAATAAGCCAGGTAGAGAAAGACAAGTGCCAAATGATTTCCCTCATTTGTGGGGTATAGCAACGAAGCAAAACTGAAGAAACAAAACAGAACAGACTCACAGACTCCAAGAAGGGACTAGCGATTACCAAAGAGGAGGAGTGGGGTATGGCAGGTGGGGAGGGAGGGTGAAGGAGATTGAGGGGTATTATGATTGGCACACATGGTGTATGGGGGATCGGGGGAAGACAGTGTAGCACAAAGAAGGCAAATAGTGACTCTGTGGCATCTTACTGCACTGATGGGCAGTGACTGCAATGGAGTATGGGGGGGGGAATGATAACAGGTGTGAATGTAGTAAACACATTGTTTTATCAAGAAGAGTGTATATCAATAATACTTTAATAAAAAATAAAAAAATAAACTAAAAGAGAATAAAATGAACTGGAATAAATCAGAGTGTATCACCAAAAAAAAGATGTCAATCTCTAAAATTTGTGTGCATATTTACTGAAATTCTTTTCAAAATCCCAGTAGACGTTTTGTACAGACAGGCAAAATTAATCTAAAATTTACATGGAAAGGTAAAACTGCAATAATTAAAACAATTTTGGAGAAGAATAATAAAGTAGGATGACCCAGTCCACCTAATTTCAAGACATATTATCTAGCTACAGTAATCAAGACTGTTTATTGGTGGAAGGATAGATAGATACATAGATCAATGGAACAGATAGAGAACCCAGAAATAGACCCACACAAATCCAACCTACTGAGTTTTGACAAAGATGCAAAATAAATGCAATGGAGGAAAGAGCTTCTTCAGCACATGTTGCTGGAGCAATAGAATATTCATAAGCAAATAGAGGAACCTCAACCTAAATCTCAAACCTTATATAAAAATTAACTAAAAATAGATCACTGATTTAAATATAAATGTAAAATTATAATCATTTTAGAAGGAAATGTAGGAAAAAATCTTCAGTACCTAGGGCTTGTTGAAGTGTTTTTAGCTTGACACCAAAAGCATGATTCATAAGAAAAATATCAACAAATTAGACTTCATCAAAATTTAAAACTTGAGTTCTGAAAAGTCCTTGTTAAGTGGATGAAAAGACAATTTATACATTAGGAGAATACTTTTGCAAAGCACATATTTGATAAAGGACTTTTATCTAAAATTTATAGAAAAATCTCAAAACTCAACAATAAAATCTAGACAATCCAACTAGACAATAGGCAAAAGATACGAAGAGAAATTTCACTGAAGAGGATAGCACATAAGCATATGAAAAGATATTCAGCATCATTAGCCATTAGAGAAATGCAAATTAAGAACATAAAGGGATTCCATTATGTACCTATTAGAAATGCTTAAATAAACAATTGTGTTAAACCCAATGCTGGCAAGATGTGGAGAAACTAGATCTCTCATACGTTGCTGGTGGGAATCTAAAATGGAACAGCCACACTTGAAAATAGTTTGACAGTTTCTTATAAAACTAAACATGCAATTACCATATGACCCAGGAATGGCACTCTTGTATGTTTATCCTAGAAAAATGACAACATGTTCACACAAAAACCTGTACACAAATGTTCATAGGAGCTTTATTCTTAATAGCAAAAAAATTGGAAACAAACCAAACAACTTTAAACGAGTGAATGGCTGAACAAATTCTGGTACATCCATATAATGGGATAATACTCAACAAAAAAAGTAATGAAATACTGACACATGCAAAAAAACTTGGATAGTGCTCAAGGGCATTATGCTGAATGGAAAAGAAAAACCATCCTTGAAGGTCACACACTGTATGATTCCTTTTATTTATTTAATTAAAATATCATTGATATACAATCTTATGAAGGTATTACTTGAAATTGTGGTTTCAACACTCACCCATATTATCAAGTCCTCACCCCCCCCTCACTGCAGTCACTGTCTATGTATGATTCCTTTTAGATTACATTATTAAAAGTACAAAACTTGAGAGAGGGAGAACAGATCAGTGGCTGCCAAAGTTTAAGGATGGTAGAGGATGGGGAAGTGTTGGATATAACTATGAAGGCATAGAATCCAGCGATTATTGTAGTTATGGAATAATACTGTGTGTTGATTACAGTGGTGGTTACACATATCTACATACTTTATACCAATGCCAACTGGGGAAACTGGATAAAGGATGCACTTGAATTCTTTTTAACTTCTTGTGAATCTATAATTTGTTCAAAATAGCTTCTTTAACAAACAAAACAAGTTGCTTATAAATCAAGCTGACCTTCCCTGTAACACTAAATACCAAAAGACAATAGATCTATGTCTACAGTTTTGAATGGAAATTGTTATGACCCAAGAATTTTACACTTAGCCAAATTGTCTTTCATGTGTAAAAGAAATAGAAAGGTTCAACTTTGTTCATTTATTATACAAGATATTTTGAGCTTCTATTCTATACAAGGTGGTGGGCTATGTGTTGAGGAAAAAACAGTGAAAATACATATATGTTTCCTGTTTTCATGAAGCCCCCTGAAAGTACTGTGAGGTGTGTTAGAATAAATAAACTAAGAAAAGAAATACTTCTAAACTGAGATAAATTTCCTAATGGAAACTGAGTGTCATGATTCAGAATAATGTGGGAGAACCTAATTTAGAAAGTGTAATAAGTACTATTCTTTCCCACCCCAATTCATTTCCAGCCTCCTTTTTGTTGAAAGAATCCCTTCTCATCACAGAGACTGAGAGAGCTAAACGTTCACCTTCCCAACCTCCCTTACAACTAAGATCTCAGAAATTTGGTGTGAGGCTTCTTGGAAATGTTTCTCTCCCTGATAGAAATACAAAGGAGAACTTTTTCTTTCCTGTTTTTTGATGTGGTTGTATGGGAACTGGTGTCTGAAGCTGTGGCAGCCTCCCAAGCAGGCTAAGTTGAAAACAAAAGCCAAAAGCTTCTTTTCTGTTAAGTCACCATTTTCCTGGTCCTTTGGCTAGGAGGCACAGGCTTTTCTTGGGGCTTTTTGGGTTTGTGCCTGTTGGCAATTCAGGGTTGGAGGCTTCTGCAATTCCCTGTCCAATCAGAATATATGGGAGGCACTAAGGAAACCCAGGAAACTCATTGCTGTGCTGTTCCTCAAGCCCCAAAGTCCCAAGGCCATCTTCTTCTTTCTACCTTTCAGAGTCTTCCTATGCTTATTTGTTGTGTTATGTCCAGGGCTTGTTAGTTTTAAGAGAGAGGACCTGGAAGGCATGGGGTTATTCCATCTTGGAGAGAGCTGGAAATCCACAAATTAGTTTTAAATGTTTATTCTGGCTGCTCTGTAGAGCTTGGCTTATATGGAGGCAAGAATAGAGCATGGACACTTATAAGGGGACTGTTGCATTGATCCAGGACACAGATGGTATCTTGGACTAGAGTGATGGGAATAGAATCAAACAGACACAGACAGATATATTTTGGAAATAGAATTACATGAACTTGCTATTGGATTGGGTAGAGGAATGAGGAAAAGAAAGGAATCAAATAGAAATCATTCAATATCTCTGGCATTTTCTAAGATGGACGAGACTGGGGCAGAGATGGGTTTCAAGGTTGGGGGGTGCAGTGTTTTCATTCTGGACATGTTACATTTGAAATGTCTGTGCAGGAGAGATGTCATGTAGGCAGTTGGTTGTATAAATCTAGAGTCTGGAGGATTGCTCTGGCCTAGAGAGTTTAAATTGGGAATCTTCAGATTAAAGCCATGAAACTAGACAAAATCTCATAAGAAGGATGTCTAAAGAGAAAAAAAGGCCAGGACCAAATCCTAAGGAGTTCCAAAATGTAGAGGAAGATAAGTCATAAAAGAAGTTTGAGAATAGGAAACCAGTAATGTAGGAGGTAAACCTACAAGTCTTCTCTGACTGTGGGGTTACAGAAGCTGAGAAAGGAAAACATTTCAGGAAGGAAGTAGTAAACTGTGCCAAATCCTGATGAAAGCAGGAATTGTAAGTCAGCGAGGTGGCCATTGAATTCAGCAACATGGAGTCCATTTGTCATATTGACAAGAGCAGTTTCATTTGGGTTATGAGGTTGGAAGAACAGTTCGAATGGGCTGATAAGGGAAGTCAAGAGGTGGTAGCAATGAAGAGTATAACAACTATTTTGAGAAGTGTGGCTGTGAAGGACAGAGATATTCATTCATTCACTCTGCAAATAGTGACTGAATAACTAATATAAGTTAGGCATTGTTTAGGCTCGGGGGATATATCTGTGAACAAGATATGGTGGGACATGCCCTAATGTGGAAAAATATCTGGATAAGGACTCAAAGGAGGATTCTTATAGTTGGAGAAACTGGAATATCTTAATGATCTAGCTGAAAAGGAAACACTATAATGCAGGAAATACTATTAACCGAGTCCTTGAGAAAGCAAAAGATAATTGTAGGTGTAGGCTCAGAAAATATACATTGCCAGCACCTTGTAAAAATTACTCAAAGATGATCTTCAAAAAAATGATGAAGCAGAGTTAAATTTATGAATTGACTTCCAGTTTGAAAATAATAATATTTCAACATTTATTGTGTTTTTCTCAAACATACACAAAAATTATAAGAAATATACAGTGAAGATACATATACCCACCATGTAAGTTCTATAATTAATGTTTAGCTATTTTTGTTATATCACATATCTATCCATCAACCCATATTATATTTATGCATTTAAAACTAATTAGAGATATCAATATACTTCATTCCTAAGCACTTCAGTATGCATAAAAGATAATGATTTCACATGTGTTTAAGCCCACTCCTTTCATAATTCTATTGAAACAACCAAAGAACTATAAAAATAGGACAAAATCCTATAGATCACAAACTTTAAAACTTCTACAAGATACTTAGATAAAGGCAGTGAGTAACATGTAATTCAAGTCAAGAAAACTCAGTCCACAACTCGGAGTTCATCTAAGAAGTAAGAGGGCTATTCCCTAGAAAAGCTTTGGAAATGTCCAAAGTGAGCAGCAGGGAGTGTGAACAGAGGCAGGCCACAAGACAGATCCCAGAGAAAAACCAAAGGACTAGGGTTACTGTCCCAGCATCCCATATGTGGGCCAACTGGCTGAAATCTGACCCCAGCCTTCATTTGCTGAAAATGGTGAGCGAAGTGGGAGGCATCACCACAGCAAAATTCTAAAAAAGGTAGCTGAGCCAGTTAGAGAAGGGGTATTGTGCCCCAACTAGCTGCAGTCTATCACAATAAGCATTGTCACATCAGAAACATTCCCTGTTGTGTACTGTGAGCTCCCCATTTTCCATGAGCAATTAGATTTATGACCTGACATGGGAGTTCTGAATCTCAGACAGCAGGACCCTGAGGCAAGTGTACAATGAAAAGTCACTCTAGGGAGAAAATTCAAGTCATCAGAGGCATTGGGAACTACACCCTATGGTGCTGACACATGGAATGGTTGTGGGGAAAGCCGATCATTTGACAAAACAGTTAACCTCCTTGGCATATGACTACCTTTTGGTAGCTCATTCCCTACTCTTCAAGTCCAAGTTGAATTCCTCCAACATAGCAAAAGAAACTATAGATAACATAAACTTTCTCTTTTCCCCTTCGTCTAGGATACCATCTCAGAGGGAACCTGCCATTAATGTCAATAATAGATAAACATAGGCCTCCTGTTCAAAACGAGCAGTCAGAGATAGGTAATGAGCTTGTGAAAAGACCAAAAATTTAATAGAGGAGACCATTGAGAGGAAATGTTTATCCTTGAAATAGGCTTGCTGCAATAAATAGGTGATGACTTCAGAAAACTGCAGATTAGTACTCTAAATGAGATTTGAGAAGACAGTCCATCTCTGAAGAAGGAACAATCCAAGCTGACTTTCAAATGAAAAGTGAAATTTTCATGATTACTGAATTTGTAAACATATGCAGATAGTGAACAGTATATTGGATACTGTGACAAACCAAGTCAGTTTTTGAGAATAAAGGCAAACGAACAAACAAAACAGAAATAGACTCATGAACCCAGAGAAGAGATTGGTGGTTGCCATAGGGGAAGTGGGTAGGAGGTGGGTGAAATAGGTGAAAGGGATAAAGAGGAACAAACTACCAATTAAAATAAATTAGTCATGAGGATGGAAGTACAGCATAGGGGATATAGTCAATAGTATTGTAATATCTTTGTATGATGACAGATGGTAACTGCACTTATTATGGTGAGCATTTGGTAATGTATATAATGTTGAATCACTATGTTGTACACCTGAAACCAATATAATATTGTATGTCAACTATGCTTCAATAAAAAAAGACTAAAGAAATTCTTCTATAACCTAAAAAATAAAAAGATGATGATAATTAGTCAAAGGAAAAGCAACATGAAAGAATTTCATGAGTAAGGAAAGAAATCCTATAAAAATACACACAAAAAAAGCACATTAACCATAAAGGGAAAAAAATCAAATCACCCTCAGATTTCTCTTTCATACCATATATAAAATGTAAGAAAACAACTGAACATTATCTGTAGTTTTTGGGGAAACCAAGGCAGAGAAGAGGACATCCCAGATATGCAGGAACTCAAAAGGTATACATGTGTATTTCCTCCATGTCCAATCCTGCTTTGCAGAGGAACTTCTCTGTGCACAGACCAGGGAAGGTGGCTCCAAACACCTGGCCACAGCTCTTTGGGCTAGTGCTGGTTACATACTCCAAACTGAGCCAATGAGGTTATTCTAAGAACTGGAAATAGGGCCTTGAGGGACTGGTCAGGGAGAGAGTTCTGGACATTTGAATAGAAAGGTCATTTAGAGTCAGGGTGGTAGTCACCAGCCTTATAAACCTGCAAGTTTAAATTACAGTGGAGTGATAGGGCTCTGAGAGGGGAAGAATCTGATTTGAAGAAAGAAACAGGAGAATGGAGTAAATCCAGAGAGAGAAAGAAAAGAGAGATAATGACTTATTTTCCTGTCCTTGGTTATCTAAAGAGGCTACCTGTTGTTTTTGTTTTTTTGTTTTATAAAGCTCTTTTTTGTCATTTTTCATGTTTTATTTTTGTATTAGTTAATGTTCTTTTGGTTGCAAGTAATAGAAACAAACTCAGATCAGCTTATGCAAGAAAAGGAATGCTTTTATAGATACAAGACTGTCTTCAGAAATCCAAAAGCAGGAAGAATCTGGATCTCAGGAAGGAATCAAAATCTCAAACATCCAGGAAGTCCTCTTTTTTTAATCTTTAATCTCTGCTTTTCAATACATATTTACTTCATTCTTTTCTCTCTTAACCACCAGGTGATTCTCACTGTTTCCTGGTCCGCAGGGTGAGAAATGATTTCAACAACTGTAGAGTTTCCATCTCCTCCATTGTTTAAGAGAACTGTCAGATTGAGACTGGAATCTTTTAGTCTCAATTCCAAGGAATTCCAAGGAAAGGGCTTATTGGTTTTGTTTGAATCAGATGCCCACTCCTAGTCCTGTTGCCAGAGAATAGGGTCATGTTTACAAACTTGGTATGGGGAAGTCCATACCTGTGTATCTAAGGTGGTTCCCAAAGTCCTCCTAAGAGGTGTCTAGTATAGATAATTTTAAGTACAAAAATGAATACACTGGACAGTAACAAGTGTTGGTAAGGATGTGGGGAAAGCAGAATGCTCATACACTGGTGGTGGGAATATAAATGGTGCAGCTGCTTTGGAAAACAGTCTGTCAGTTCCTCAAATATTGAAACACGGAGCTACCATTTGACCCAGAAATTTCACTCTTATGTATATACTCAAAAGAATTGAAAAAATATGTCCACATGAATGCTTGTACACAAATTTTCATAGCAGCATTGTTCATAATAGCCTAAAAGTGGAAACAATTCAAGCGTCCATCAATTGATGAATAAACAAATGTGGTATGTCCATACTATTTAGTATTATTCAACCATAGAAAAGAAGTATAGGTACATGCTGCAACACAGATAAATCTTTCCATGCTAAGTAAAAGAAGTCAACACAAAACGAAATGATTTCATTTATATGATATATTCAAAGGAGGTAAATCTGTAGAGACAAGAAGTGGTTGCCAGGGTTTAGAAGGAGGTAGAATGGAGAGTGACTGCTAAGGGACATGGGATTTCCTTATGGTATGAATAAAATATTCTAGAACATTCAATACCTAGAATAAGGTTTTGGTGATGGTTGTACAACCTTGTGAATATGCCAAAAATCATTGAATTGTACACTTTAAAGGGGTAAGTTTTTTGGTATGTGAATTATATCTCAATAAAATAATTGCATGAGAAAAAGCAATAAAAGAGACCTTTTAAAAAGTGCTTGTTCTTTGAAAAAAACTAAACAAAGAACTCCATAATGTAAAAAGTAGAAGTAATTTTCTTATCACCTCTTAGAAGTAACCACTGTTAATAAGTTGCTGTATATTCTCCTAGACATTTTGTTATGGATATAAAATGTATATATACTCTCCAAAAATAGGTTTGGTGGATTTTTTTCTTCTTCACAGAGATTAAATAGATGGAATCAAACCCTATGATGATTTGAAATTTTCTTGGAACCATGCATGAGTGTACATTGTGTTAACCAGAGCCTGCACTCAGTTTTTGATGGCAGGGTATGATGAGGTCAAAATACTGCTGGACAGAGTACACATCTAGGTAGTCTTTCTGGAGAGTGAGAGAATGCCTAGAGGCCTTCTCCTCACAAAGCTGCCCTTGTTTCATCCTTTAAGCCACCACCCTTGACTCTCTTTTGTTACAAGTTTCTATTATCTCTAAGCTTGGAAGACCTCCTCCTCCAAGATGCCACCACCTTTTGTGGCATTTTTTGCCTGCTTGTGAGATTCAAGAGTTGGTTTCCTTTGTCTTTCCAATCACATGTGCTTTCCTTTTTTCACAGATTCCTTATAACTCAAGGCCTTCTAGTTTTCAAGCACTATATTTCTTTATTTTAAAAATATATCATTTTGTTGTTTCCAAATATTTAAAGTAGGAACAAGATGGTGGAGCATGTGCTCAGTCCTCCACCTTGACCTATTGTCTTCCATACTGCTTTATGATTTGCCTTTTTCATTCAGCAGTATATGATAGGATATTGGTTAAGGTCCCTTGATTGCAAGAAATCAAACCTGATTTGTTTTAATAAGAGAACTAAAGGAATATACTGGAAAAAGAATGAGATAATTCATAGAATCAAAGAAAAACTTGAGCAACCGAACCTCATAAAGGACAAGAACTAGGACAACTTCTAGAATCTAGGTAGTCAGTTCTAATGGACAGGATGCTGGTGAGATGGCTATGTTCCAGCAATATTTTTCCTATCTTTGCATTATTTTACTCAAGGTTCAATTTCCTGAGCAAGTTCTATTGGCCTAAACTAGATCACATGCTCACCCCTTCTCCATGGGAAATAAGAGGATTGAATGGGCAGTTTCATCAAAAGTGTATGTAATTATTGGGGTGGGAGAGTTCACCATAGGAAAAAATAGAAGTTATAACTAAAAAAGGATACTGTACAAGCAAAAAATAGCTGTCACCAAGAGGCCACTCTTTGTCTGCCCAATAGCCACCTTCCTATACCTGCTATTTCAAAAATGCCCCCGTTACATAATGCAACTATTCCATGTACAACTGAAAGTGTACTCACCCATTCCTTATACAGAGTCACCGAAAGTCTCATCAGTTACTACATCCAGATCCAAGTCTAGAATCTCTGTATGATGCCCTTTCCTTCTCCAATTCCATCCTGATCCTCACATCCTGTAATCTGTGGACTAAATGATAAAGTTCACCATCATATCTACCACTTCCACATAGAGCAATGGAGGAAAGTGAAAGAAAAAAAATTAAACATATGTAAGCACTTATTTCTACAACTGGTTAGGAGGCTGTGGCTGGTATTTATGACTTCCTTTCCCCACTACCTATTCCCTCATTGAGAGTTCATGACGAGCAATCAGGGTTAACAAAACAGTCACTCAGCAAAGACCAATTCAGACTTTTGTAGGGAAGTTGGCTTTTTCTTCATGAGTCCATTGAGCAAGCACAGGAGTGGCTGTGAAAGGAGGCTGACTGATGTTCATAGGATTGGTCATCTTATCCACCTAATTACTGGCAGCCTTTTCTGTAGCTGGGGACTTTGGTGAATTATATAAGCAGTCCCAAACTCTGGGACCATTTTGGGAGTTCTGTGTGTATGCATCTTCCCCAGGTCTCTATACTATTATACCCCCAATCTTTTTCCTTTCCAGTTCCCAATTCTGTAACTAAACCATTAGAAATTGCCTATGATTGTGTATAGATCCGCACCTCTGACTACCTTTCCTTCCTAGAAATGTAGACAACCAGTTTTATTGCTTGAAGTTCTGCCCACTGATAAGATGTCCCTTCCCCATTGTCTTTCGGGGCCATCCCTGAGTGAAATAACATTGCAGCAGTCTGCTTTGAGCTGGTGATAGTAAACATATCATGAAACAATCTGTAAACTAGGCCAAATAGCTATTTTTGTTTCCTTTATAATCTTTCCATTGGTATTTCTTTATGATCCCATAGTGTGGGATCCAGGGACTGTGAGCCACCTGTTCATGCAAATTACTTGTGCCTCTGGATCTGCTTGAGTGCAATCTTATTTTATTTTCCTTTCATTATGGAATTCTTATGGGAACACCATATTTTACTACTTAGAAGGTCAGGAAAAAAATTAATGACTCACAACTAGCCTGTATGCCTAAGGGTGTTATATGCCTATGATGAGGCATTCAGTCTCCACTGGAGCAAACCAGGATGTGCTACTCAAAAGTAGATCACTGCTTTAAAAAGGGGACAGATTAATTTGAAACCCCTAAAGATCTCAGGTGTGACCCCCCTATCATGGCCTTCCATACAATCCCTTCCCACTGCAGATTAAACTGTTTGTTCCATAAAGGAGATATAGGAGAAACACTCTGGGTGGATTTTGAATTTTGCACTGGCTGACGTTTCCCTTCCCCAGTCAGCACCAGAGAGAGAGAGAGAGAGAGAGAGAGAGAGAGAGAGAGACCCTGTCACTACAGCTCCCATGAGACCCATCCTCTCATGTTAGCTTACATTCCAGCAATTGCCTCTAGCAATTCATCAAAATGTACCGTTTAATATTTTTACTGGTTTATATGGCATCAAGAAGTGTCTGCACCCAGGGAAGCAAAGGCTTGGGTCTTGTGTTTCTCTGAAGGCATCTGTCTCTCTTCAGGTCACTTGGCTCGCAACCTCAGTTCTCTGAAGGGTTCATGAAGAATTGTTAATTTGCAGTCTGCCCAGCTTTTTATTTTGCTGCAAGAGTGACATCTTTCTGGCTCTCTATTATCTCCAAGTTGAAACTGAAGTTCTTTGGACACTGAAATTTGAGTTTCTTTTTTTTTTAACTTTTTTTAAATTAAAGTATCATTGATATACAACCTTGTGATGGTTTCAAATATAGTGGTTCAGCATTCACCCATATTATCAAGTCCTTATCCTCTCCAGTGAGGTCACTGTCCATCAATGCAGTAAGATGTTACAGAATCATTAACTGTATTCTCCGTGTAGTACTACCGTCGTGGTGACCAGCCTATATTGTAATTGGGAATTGTTGTGCACTTTTATCCCATTCCCCCACCCTCCCACCCTTTCCAACCTCTCCCCCTTGGTAACCACTGCTCCCTTCTTAGTGTCTATGAGTCTACTGCTATTTTCCTTTTGTTTTGCTTTGTTTTTATACTCCACAAATAAGTGAAATCATTTGGTATTAGTCTTTCTCTACCTAGCTTATTTCACTGAGATTAATACCCTCTAGATCCACCTATGTTGTTGCAAATGGCAGGATTTCTTTTCTTTATGTGGCTAAATAATATTAATAATAATATTCCATTATGTATGTGTACCACACCTTTATCCATTCATCTATTGATGGACACTTAGGTTGCTTCCATATCTTGGCTTTTGTAAATAGTGCAGTGATACACATAGGAGTGCATTTGTCTTTTTGAATCAGGGATCGTGCTTTCTTTGGGTAAATTCCTAGGAGTGGAATTACTGGGTCACATGGTATTTCTATTTTTAGTTTCTTGCTTTCCACAATGGTTGCACTGATTTACATTCCCACCAACAGTGTAAGAGGGTTCCCCTTTCTCCTCATCCTCACCAGCATTTGTTGTTTCCTTTCTTTTGGATGTTGGCCATCCTAAGTGGTGTGAGGTGATATCTCATTGTGGTTTTAATTTGCAATCTCCCTGATGACTAGTGATGTGGAGCATCTTGAAATTTGAGTTTCATATAATTATCACACACAACAAAATATTCTTCTTTTTACTTTTTCATCCCTTTAAAAAATGTAAAAACTACTGTTAGCTCAGGGGCTATACAAAAGCTGGCAGCAGGCTGAATTTGGCCTACTGATGATAGTTTTCCATTTTCTTGATCTAAGGGATTTATGCTAGTTTATAGATTGTCATGTGATATTGGGAGCATTTTCCAAGAAAGGTTTCCTCATTCTGAGAGACACATAGAAAAAATTCTTCCTTTTTGATGTTGCATGTCTGGATGTGATACACAGAAACTTCACCGGTCACCTTGCAACTATGAGACTAGCCTGAAGATAAAGCCAGAATGGCAAAGCAGAAAGATGAAAATAATTTGGGTCTGTTAAATAGAAAAGTAGATATGAGTGGGGTGGAGGAAAAATAAAGCCAGTGAAGTCCACTAAAAGGGACTCAAAGGGTTAACCAGATTAAACCAGAGAGCCAGAAAAGACTCATAGAATTAATTAGTTGAAGTTTTAAGGACTAGGAGTTACTTGAAATGTCCAAACACTTCCCAGATAAAGAAAATATCAGAAGACAAGCACAGCAACTATCAGAGCAGCCCATGTGTCCATTTCACCAATTAGACCAGGCCTCCAAGGCCAAAGATTGTAAATCAAGGATTTTTCTGTCCTGCCAAAAACTCCTGCAGTAAGCAGCCTGCCTTTGTCTACCTTGACTCTGGCCCACTCCTCCCTTGGAGCATATTCAAATAAAACTTTCATTCTGCTTTACTGCTGTGTCTCTGCCTTTCAATTTTTTGTTCCAGTGGGTACAAGAACAGAGTAGAATAAACTCGACCCATAACAGGTCTTTGATGACATTTTTGAGCAGCTAAATTAAAAAACACTGGAGCCCTCCTACCTCAGAACCTGTTACATGAGATAATAAAATTTCTTATCTTTAATTATTGTTTTCTTATTGAGTTATATTTTCTGTTAGACATTCTACTAAAACAATGAGTCAAAATTCCTTTTTTATTTCATCAAAATAAAGAATTCTGTTCATTGAAAGACACTGTTGAAAGAATTAAAACACAGCCACAGAATGGGAGCAAATATTTGCAAATCATAACCTTTGATAGGGTCTTGAATCAGAATCTATATGGAACTCTCAAAATCCGATAATAAAAAACCCAATTAAAATAAAAATCAGGTAAAAGATTTGACCACACATTTTACTACAGAAGATATATGGATGGCAATAAACACATCAAAAAAGATATTCAACATCATTAGTCATTAGGGAAATGCAAATTAAAGCCATAATGAGATACTACTACTCCCTTATTATAATGACTTAAATTAAAAAGACTAACTAAATCAATTGCTGGAGTCTGTGCAGGAACTGGAACTCTCATACACTGCTGGTAGAATGTAAAATGGTAAGGCCACTTTGGTAAACAGGCCATTTCCTAAAAGTTGAATATACATCTGCTACAAGATTCAACCATTCTTCTCCTAGGACAACTGAAAGTATATTTTCACACAAAGACTTTTACGAGAATGCTTATAGCCACCTTATTTTTAATGATCTCCAACTGGAGACAATGGAAAGGGCCATGAATAGGTGAATGAATAAACAAATTGTGGTACATCCATACAATGGAATTCTACTTAGCAATGAAAATGAATGAACTGCTGGCAACAATAGCATGGATGAATCTCTAAATAAAGTGTGCTGAGTAAAAGGAGCCAGACAAAAAAAACTACATACTGCATACTGCATTTATATAAAGGTCTAGAAAGTGCTATCTAATTGATAATTACAAAAGTAGAGCATTGATTGCCTGGGAGTGGGGGCATGGCAGCAAGATTAGGTGGGAGGCATTACAATGGGGCATAGGGAAATTTTAGGTGGTGATGGATATAATCACTTTATTGACTGTGGTGATGGTTTCATTTGTATGTGTGTATATATGTATACAAATACGTATCAAACTTGGCACCCCATGTATATGCAGTTTATTACATATCAATTTAATCACAATAAAATTCTTAAAAATATTTGTTTACTTACAGGAGTTTAGGTGGATTTTCTATCACTTTTAACTAAATTTTTTAACTGAGAGGAGTGTCATAATTAGGCAAACCATGTCTAAATGACACTTTTAACCAACTTCCAATATACCCAGTTGTACAATGGTGGAAGAGAAACCAGATAACTGAAATTAAAACTATCATTTGGAAAAGAGAAAAGGAAACAGCTCACAGTAGTCACTACCAGTCCAAAACCCAGCTCTGCTAGAATAGCAAAGATTCCCTTCCCTGATAGAAGAGTGCATTTCTTGATCAGCCAATATATCTGCTTCCCTGGGTCTGTCATGGGATAATCTCTCTGGAGTACTGTCCCATTTGCCCCATAGAAGATGGTTATGGGGGAGAACTCCTCTCCTTGGGTCTCTATCACTTTAGTGGCCAATTTCTTCTCAACAGGTCCAGTGTTTCTTAAAGTATGATCCATGATCCACTTGAATCAGAATCACCTGTTTAAAATGTAAACTCCTGGAGTTGTGAGGAGGTGGGGCCAACATGGCAGCGTGAGTAGGACAGTGGGAATCTCCTCCCAAAAACATATATATTCTTGAAAATACAACAAATACAACTAATCCTAAAAGAGAGACCAGAAGACACAGGACAGCGGCCAGACTACATCCACACGTGCGAGAGCCCAGCACCTGGTGAAGGGTAAGATACAAGCCCCGGCCTGGCGGGACCCAAGCACACCTCCCCCCAGCTCCCGGCGGGAGGAGAGAAGTCAGAGCGGGGAGGGAGAGGGAGCCCAGGACTGCTGAACACCCAGCCCCAGCCATCTGCACCAGAGCACAGACACAGTGCATGCGTGGGGTCCTGAATACTAGGGAAACAGGGCCGCAGGACCAGTGAGCGGGTCCTGAAGCTGATGACAAAGAAAAGCGAGTGCTTTTTGAAAGTCTTAAAGGGACAGGGACACAACAGCTGGAAGGAAACAACACAGGTCACAGTCCAGAAGACAGAAATTACAGGGAAAACTGGGCGCACTAACCCCCTGGGCAACAGCTCTGAGACCCCTCAAGGAGGTAAACAGGTAAACACCCAAACAGCCCCCCCATCCATTACTCCACTGGGGCGAGGTGAAAGCAGAGAAGCAGCCTAAGGCTGGCCAGGCCCTCAGAAAGGGAACTTCCTCCATACTGGCTGAGCAAGACACAAAGACCCAGTCTACATGCAATTACCCAACACAAGCCACTAGGGGTGGCAGTTGTCCCAGTAAAGAAAGGCCAGTAGCAAGTGGAAAGTTTGGCCATCCCAGCTGAAAATCAATAGCACCTATCAACATGAAAAGGCAAAAAAATATGATCCAGACAAGACTAACCCAGACAGCTTTGGCATCTGCTACATCTTCCCCTGAGAAGGAACCTGGGGAGATAGATTTAACCAGTCTTCCTGAAAAAGAATTCAAAACAAAAGTCATAACCATGCTGATAGACTTGCAGAGAAATATGCAAGAACTAAGGAGGGAGAATACAGAAATAAAACAATTTCTGGAAGGACTTCAAAGCAGAAGGGACGACATGCAAGAGACCATAAATGGACTAAAAAACAGAGAACAGGAATGCAGAGAAGCTGATGCAGAGAGAGGCAAAAGGATCTCCAAGAATGAAAGAACATTAAGAGAACTGAGGGACCAATCAAATGGAACAATATCCGCATTATAGGAGTACAAGAAGAAGAAGGAGAGAGAAAAAGGGACAGAAAGTGTCTTTGAAGAAATAATTGCTGAAATCTTTCACAACTAGGGGAGGAAATGGCCTCTCAGAACACAGAGGTACACAGAACTCCCATGACAAGGGATCCAAGGAGGGCAACACCAAGATACATAATAATTAAAATGGCAAAGATCAAAGACAAGGACACAGTATTAAAGGCAGCCAGAGAGAAAAAAAAGGTCACCTACAAAGGAAAACACATCAGGCTATCATAAGATTTCTCAACAGAAACCTTACAGGCCAGAAGAGAATGGCATGTTATACTTAATGCAATGAAACAGAAGGGCCTCAAACCAAGAATACTATATCCAGCACGATTATAATTTAAATATGAAGGAGGGATTAAACAATTCCCAGACAAGCAAAAGTTAAGGGAATTTGCCTCCCACCAGCTACCTCTACAGGGCATCTTAAAGGGACTGCTCTAGATGGGAGCACTCCTAAAAAGAGCACAGAAAAAAACACCCAAAATATGACGAATGGAGAGGGAGGAATAAGAAGGGAGAGAAATAAAGAATCATCTGACCGTGAATATAATAGCTCAATAAGCGAGTTATGTTAGACAGTAAGATAGTAAAGAAGCTAACCTTGAACCTTTGGTAACCACAAACTTAAAGCCTGCAATGGCAATAAGTACATACCTTTCAATAATCACCCTAAATGTAAATGGACTGAATGCACCAATCAAAAGACACAGAGTAATAGAATGGATAAAAAAGCAAGACCCATCCATATGATGCTGACAAGAGACTCACCTCAAACCCAAAGACATGCACAGACTTAAAGTCAAGGGATGGAAAAAGATACTTCATGCAAACAACAGAGAGAAAAAAGCAGGTGTTGCAACTCTAGTATCAGACAAAACAGACTTCAAAATAAAGAAAGTAACAAAAGATAAAGAAGCACATTACATTATGATAAAAGGCTCAGTCCAACAAGAGGATATAACCATTATAAATATATATGCACCCAATACAAGAGCACCAACATATCTGAAACAAATACTAACAGAACTAAAGGAGGAAATGGAATGCAATGCATTCATTCTGCGAGACTTCAACACACCACTCACTCCAAAGGACAGATCCACCAGACAGAAAATAAGTAATGACACAGAGGCACTGAACAACAGGCTAGAACAGATGGACCTAATAGACATCTATAGAACTCTACATCCAAAAGCAACAGGATACACATTCTTCTCAAGTGCACATGGAACATTCTCCGGAATAGACCACATACCAGGCCACAAAAAGAACCTCAGTAAATTCCAAAAGATTGAAATTCTACCAACCAACTTTTCAGACCGCAAAGGTATAAAACTACAAATAAATTGTACAAATGGAGCAAAAAGGCTCACAAACACATGGAGGGTTAACAACATGCTCCTAAATAATCAATGGATCAATGACCAAATTAAAATAGAGAACAACCAATATGCGGAAATAAATGACGACAACAACACAAAGCCCCAACTTTCGTGGGACACAGTGAACGCAGTCTTAAGAGGAAAGTATATAGCAATCCAGCCACATTTAAAGAAGGAAGAACAATCCCAAATGAATGTTCTAATGTCACAATTATCGAAATTGGAAAAAGAAGAACAAATGAGGCCTAAGGTCAGGAGAAGGAGGGACATAATAAAGATCAGACAGGAAATAAATCAAATTGAGAAGAATAAAACAATAGCAAAAATCAATGACACCAAGAGCTGGTTCTTCAAGAAAATAAACAAAATAGATAAGCCTCTTGCCAGACTTATTAAGAGGAAAAGAGAGTCAACACAAATCAACAGAATCAGAAACGAGAAAGGAAAAGTCACGACGGACCCCACAGAAATACAAAGAATTATTAGAGAGTACTATGAAAACCTATATGCTAACAAGCTGGGACACATAGGAGAAATGGACAACTTCCTAGAAAAATACAACCTTCCAAGACTGACCCAGAAAGAAACAGAAAATCTAAACAGACCAATTACCAGCAACGAAGTTGAAGCGGTAATCAAAAAACTACCAAAGAACAAAATCCCCGGGCCAAATAGATTCACCTCGGAATTTTATCAGACATACAGGGAAGACATAATACCCATTCTCCTTAAAGTTTTCCAAAGAGTAGAAGAGGAGGGAATACTCCCAAACTCATTCTACGAAGCCAACATAACCCTAATACCAAAACCAGGCAAAGACCCCACCAAAAAAGAAAACTACCAACCAATATCCCTGATGAACGTAGATGCAAAAATACTCAACAAAATATTAGCAAACCGAATTCAAAAATACATCAAAAGGATCGTACACCATGACCAAGTGGGAATCATCCCAGGGATGCAAGGATGGTACAACATTCAAAAATCCATCAACATCATCCACCACATCAACAAAAAGAAAGACAAAAACCACTTGATCATCTCCATAGATGCTGAAAAAGCATTTGACAAAATTCAACATCCATTCATGATAAAACTCTCAGCAAAATGGGAATAGAGGGCAAGTACCTCAACATAATAAAGGCCATTTATGATAAACCCACAGCCAACATTATACTGAACAGCGATAAGCTGAAAGCATTTCCTCTGAGATCAGGAACCAGACAGGGATGCCCACTCTCCCCACTGTTATTTAACATAGTACAGGAGGTCCTAGCCACGGAAATCAGACAAAACAAAGAAATACAAGGAGTCTAGATTGGTAAAGAAGAAGTTAAACTGTCACTATTTGCAGATGATATGATATTGGACATAAAAACCCTAAAGACTCCACCCCAAAAGTACTAGAACTGATATTGGAATACAGCAAAGTTGCAGGATACAAAATTATCACACAGAAATCTGTGGCTTTCCTATACACTAACAATGAAGCAACAGAAAGAGAAATCAGGAAAACAACTCCATTCACAATTGCATCAAAAAGAATAAAATACCTAGGAATAAACCTAACCAAAGAAGTGAAAGACTTATACTCTGAAAACTACAAGTCACTCTTAAGAGAAATTTAAGGGGACACTAACAAATGGATACTCATCCCATGCTCATGGCTAGGAAGAATTAATATCGTCAAAATGACCATCCTGCCCAAAGCAATATACAGATTTGATGCAATCCCTATCAAACTACCAGCAACATTCTTCAATGAACTGGAAGAAATAATTCAAAAATTCATATGGAAACACCAAAGACCTCGAATAGCCAAAGCAATCCTGAAAAAGAAGAATAAAGCAATGGGGATCTCACTCCCCAATTTCAAACTCTACTATAAAGCCATAGTAATCAAGACAATTTGGTACTGGCACAAGAACAGAGCCACAGACCAGTGGAACAGACTAGAGACTCCAGACATTAACCCAGACATATATGGTCAATTAATATTTGATAAAGGAGCCATGGACATACAATGGCAAAATGACAGTCTCTTCAACAGATGGTGCTGACAAAACTGGACAGCTACATGTAGGAGAATGAAACTGGACCATTGTCTAACCTCATATACAAAAGTAAACTCAAAATGGATCAAAGACCTGAATGTAAGTCATGAAACCATAAAACTCTTGGAAAAGAACATAGGCAAAAACCTCTTAGACATAAACATGAGTGACCTCTTCTTGAACATATTTCCCCAGGCAAGGAAAACAACAGCAAAAATGAACAAGTGGAACTATATCAAGCTGAAAAGCTTCTATACAGCAAAAGACACCATCAATAGAACAAAAAGGAACCCGACAGTGTGGGAGAATATATTTGTAAATGAGAGATCCGATAAAGGCTTGACATCCAAAATGTATAAAGAGCTCACCCACCTCAACAAACAAAAAACAAACAATCCACTTAAAAAATGGGCAGAGGAACTGAACAGACAGTTCTCCAGAAAAGAAATACAGATGGCCAACAGACACATGAAAAGATGCTCCACATCGCTAATTATCAGAGAAATGCAAATTAAAACTACAATGAGGTATCACCTCACACCAGTAAGGATGGCTGCCATCCCAAAGACAAACAACAACAAATGCTGGCGAGGATGTGGAGAAAGGGGAACCCTCCTGCACTGCTGGTAGGAATGTAAATTAGTTTAACCATTGTGGAAAGCAGTATGGAGGTTCATCAAAATGCGCAAACAGACTTACCATTTGACCCAGGAATTCCACTCCTAGGAATTTACCCTAAGAACGCAGCAATCAAGATTGAGAAAGACAGATGCACCCCTATGTTTATCGCAGCACTATTTACAATAGCCAAGAATTGGAAGCAACCTAAATGTCCATTGGTAGATGAATTGCTATGTTTATCGCAGCACTATTTACAATAGCCAAGAATTGGAAGCAACCTAAATGTCCATTGGTAGATGAATGGATAAAGAAGATGTGGTACATATACACAATGGAATACTACTCAGCCATAAGAAGAAGGCAAATCCTACCATTTGCAGCAACATGGATGGAGCTGGAGGGTATTATGCTCAGCGAAGTAAGCCAAGCAGAGAAAGACAAATACCAAATGATTTCACTCATCTGTGGAGTATAAGAACAAAGGAAAAACTGAAGGAACAAAACAGCAGTGGAATCACAGAACCCAAGAATGGACTAACACGTACCAAAGGGAAAGGGACTGGGGAGGATGAGTGGGTAGGGAGGGATAAGGGGGGGAAGAAGGAGAAGGGTATTAAGATTAGCGTGCATGGAGTGGGATGGGAGAAAGGGGAGAGCTCTACAAGACAGAGAAGACAAGTAGTGATTCTACAACATTTTGCTATGCTGATGGACAGTGACTGTAAAGGGGTTTATAGGGGGGACCTGTTATAGGGGAGAGCCTAGTAAACATAATATTCTTCATGTAAGTGTAGATTAATGATAACAAAAAAAAAAGAAAGAAAAGGGGGATTACTCCCTGATAGGATAAAACTAACTGCAAATCAATGATTAATGCATGCTTTAAATATCCTTAATTTTGATCACTTAGAGGGTGTCAGATGATTGGCTATGGAGGTACATTTTTCTGATAATATTCCTTTCTCTTAAAAAAAAAAAAAAAGAAGTTCCTGTGTGGTGACCACCAATGAGTTCTACACAGTGGTATAAATGGCATATCAAAGTGTGGGCTAAGGGTCTGTTTGTGTTTATACAGAGGATCAAAGCCTAATTTGGCTACCCAGAAAATGAACTAAGATACAATATGAAGAAGAACTTCCAACATCAGTACTCTCTGGAAGACTCATACCAGAAGATGATCATCAAAAAACCTCAACAAAGATCCAGGCACTGCTACAGCTGTAGCTGCATTCATCCCACCGGTTCCTGGACTTGCCATGGGAATGAAGAAGGAGATATGTAAGCTGGCCTGTGCATACAGTAAAACAGCAAATTTGACTGGATCTATACTGTTGGAACTCAACCAAGAATTAGGAGAAGTGCAAGTTGTAGCGCTCCAAAATCTTACAACTACAGACTATCTACTGTTAAAAGAACATATGGGATGTGAACAGTTCCCAGGAATGGGTTGTTTTAATTTGTCTGATTTCTCTCAGACTGTTCAAGTAAAGTTGGACAATATCCATCATATCATAGATAAATTTTCACAAATGCCTAGGATGCCTAACTGGTTTTCTTGGTTTCACTGGAGATGGCTGGTAATTATAGATCTGCTTTGGTTATGTAACTTTATTCCTATTATGTTAAAACCTATACATGCTGAAGTTACTCTACAAGAAGATATGTCAAAGAAATAATCAATCTTCCCATGTTTTCTTCCACCTGCTACTTCTATAGCTTTTCTTCTTCCTTCCTAATAACAACCCTTAAATAGAATTTGTGCCTCATATCAAATTTACTGAGTATCATAATTCCTCCAAGTGGTAAAGATACCTCAAAACAAATGCTGGGCATAGAAGCCACAGGGCATAAATCTGCAAAGAAGTAAAAATCTAACCTTTTCAAACAATATGGCCTCTCTCTCACTTACCAACTTTACATTTCCCTGTATGGCCCCAGAAGGTGAATGGTTAGCCAGAGACGGGTACGATTCCTCAAGGGAGGAACAACCTAAGACAGGCACAGTTGCAGGGGGGCCATCAGGTGAGAAATTGGGGATCAACAGAGCTGAGGCTTAGAACCTCACCCCCCCTGTTTTGAGAGAAATCTTCTGCATCCGTGGATGTATTATTGCCCTTGTCTAGCTTGGATTAACACATAGTCTACAGGCACACACCTGATCATCTACATTTGCTCTCTTACAACACTAAACTATGTTTTCTACCTTTATCTTGCATCTACCTACCACTTCAGCATTTTATTTTTAAAAAAATAATAATAATAATAAAGGGAGAAATGTGGGGTCCACATATAAATCAAGTATAAAAATCAAACAGATATTCATATTTGACCTGATTGTTTATAGTTCATAATGCGTAATCAAAACCGAAAGTTTCTGTGATGACTGCCCTTGTACTGTTCACCATGTAAGAACTTATTCACTATGTAAGAATTTGTTCACCATGTAAGAACTTGTTCGTTATGCTTCAGAAGATTGGAGACTGATGAAAATTAGGCTTGGGGTGGGTGGATTAATGATTGTGCATTGAGCATTGACTCCCCTATACAGAATTTTATTGTTGTTAACAACCATTTGATCAATAAATATGAGAGATGCCTTCTCAAAAAAAAAATGTAAACTCCTGGGCCTCGCCCCTAATCTACTGAATCAGAATTGCTGGAGTAGGGTTTAGGAATCTACATTTTACCAAACATTATAGGTGATTCTTGGGTACACTGTATTTCAAAAACATTGGATTAAGCCTTGAATTGTCACCCTCGTGTCATAAAAAGGAAAGTCCCATTTTGGTTTCAATATTATTTTTTCTCATGTTGATAATCCCTTCTGAAACTGTCCTGATCTAATGTTTCTTAAACTAGGGTCTCCATGGCCTGTGGAGTGTCCAAAAGGTATTATTCTTAGTTGTATCTAAAACTTAAAATTCTTCATAAAATATTTTAATTGTGTATTTTTCTTTTAGTGATAACCTGAACAACAATTGTAGTTCTAGATTTGGATGAGTACCCTACAGTCAAGTCCAGCCATATAATTTCAGTATTCACATTTCCAACTGCCTTCTGTACTAGGTTTGGTATCAAGGCATATTATTTCAGTTGTTGGTGTCTATGCCCCTCTGTCCCTAGCTAGTGATATACTAACGTGTCCCCAGTCCTTGTCTCAATGTGTAGATATAGGAGCTCCTCTCTGACACCAGTTGATATCCAGGGTGACCTGAAAACACCCCTTCAGGTGCTATTGGCAAAGAGTCTTCATACGTTGGCTAGATGATTGTGGTATATGGTCTTGAAGCACAGACAGGATTTTGTTTCCATTCTTGTGATGAGAGGGCAGTGAGAAGGTGAGGTCCTTGGGTATAGGCATGGTAGCTGTTCTTTCATGCAGATGCTTAGGCAGCAAGATCTCAAAGCACAGGAAAGGTGATGTTTCCACTATGGAATGGGTACTCTTGAGACTTAGCCCCTCCCTGGCCATGGTTCTGTGTTTGGTTCTCTGGTCCAAATCAGTGTTTTTCATAGCAATACTCCTTGTCCATTGACCGGGCCCTTTGTAGGTCACTGACCACCTATGTAACTACACCCTGTGGCTGGTCTCCATTTTACCTTGAGATAAATATTTTCATTTTTTCAAGACCTCATCCTACTTCCAAAAAGGACTTTTTGCCACAATGCATGTGTCACAGTTTGAATTCCTGCATGGTTGTTTCAGGATTGATGGAATCAATAATCAAATGACATCATCAAAAGCACAGGGGCTTCTATTCTTTTTTCTCTGCCTTCCTCTACTGACAGATCTTTCTCCCTACATGCAAGATGGCTGTTAGCAGTTCCAGATTTGCATGCAGACACAGCAACATACTGTTAAGAAGAGGGAGGTTTCCTCCTAAACATCTCCTTTTATTACTGAGCAAAACCATTCTCAAAAGCCCCCAGTAGACTTCCCCTAGAGCCTAAAACTGGGTCACATCCTGTACCTAAACCTCTCACTGACAAGGAGAAGGAGCCCATTAAGAACTGGCCTAGACCATTCAAGATTTCACCACCACCCAAAAGAGGGCTGGGGAAGGGCCCCTTCCCTAAGCACATGACCACTTGAGGACTGTGCCAGCAAGGAATAAGAGAAGAAACAGATTTGGGCATACAACTAGCATTGCCTGCTTTACCCACCTACCTCCAGACTCCCCACATATGGACTGTTTGGTTCAAAGGGTGCTGCACTGCATTCTCCAGAGCTGTAGGTAGGCAGACAGCTTGACAGGTGGCTATCTCCATCTCCCCACTCCAACTTCCTCACTATCTGAGGTTTAGGTGCTGTTTCCCTCAATTTTTTTTACAAAGCTGAATCTCTCAAAGGATTTGTTCTTGCCTTCTGTTCTGGGTGTGAGGAGATTGTTCCCTGTCTACACTGGGGTATGTGGGAGCAGTTTTCCTAACCAATAAGCTATTTTGGTAGATCATTTTATATGGAGTGATCCCACTTTCTGACTGTATTCCAAAGAGGGACCCAAGTTTCCTCACCACATGCTAGGATATAGCCATCTGGTAATGGCACAGGGCAGCCCTAAATTTCACAGCAGCACCCAGGCCCCTTATCCTGTTGTTTCCCTTGCTTTTTCCTCTTCTTGCCATGGTGAGAGGCAGTAGTGGCTAGCTACTAACAGTACTAAGGGTAGTTGAACACTGAGTCAAGTTCCCTGTAGTTTTGCCTCCCTCATCCTTCATCCATTCCAAATTAGAGACCAGTGAACAACCAAGTGTATTATCCAAACACCAAAAGGTAGTGTCAAACCTATGACATTAATTCATCCTGATGTCATTAATTTATTCTGGTGGCATTTCAGATGTGTGCCAAAAATGCCTCATATTGTTTCTGCTGCCTCCTCTGATCAGGCCTGAGCAACCTAAGTATATTTACTAAAAGTTAGCTAAACCCCTCTGATTGTGGGTCTCCCCAGGAATGGTGGGGCACAGTCCTGAACTTCCGCACCCTAGCTAATTGAAGTACCACTGTCAGCAAATATAAATCTAGGAGACAGCTCATACACTAAGAATTTTAGAGTAGAATCTTCCTAGAGTTGTTATACATGGACTTCCTGTTTTAGGAATCAAGTGGCTATAATAAAAAAATATACTCTTGTGCCTGATTTTGTTTCCAGGTATGTTCAGGTGCATCCCCTCAAGGTATCAAAGGCAATGGCTTGCTAAATTCCTCCACCCACCACCACCACCCCCTTTGCTCCCAGATCAACCGAGTCATCATGCCAGTGTCTCTAGACAAGAAAGTTATATTCGGAGGACAATTGTTTTCTCTGCCTTGTTCAGGGCACTGAAGCCCAGGTACAGCCCCACCCTCAACTATTAGACAGTTCTCATTCTCTCCAATCTTGCAGCAAAATTTTAAGACCCTGAGGGGCATAGAACCCTTGTTTCTTTGATCACTTTCCTCAGCTCAGGGTCAGCGCATTCTACCTTCCTCTCCTTTCCCCCCAAATGGGGTAGCAATGACTAATTTGGTGCCATGTGACATCAAGCAGCCCCCCCCCCCCCCCAACCGTCAGCCTGTGCTGGGTCTTTTACTACTCTTTTTGGGTGTGCATTTGAACCCACTTCCTCTGGTTAGGGACTTCCCCATCTCACGATTCTTGGAAGGAGACAGAGCCTGCCTCCCTCTACAGACTTAAGAATGCCACTTTCACTCTCCCTTGCAGCTAGGGTGTTGGCACATAACCTGGATCAATTACCCTAAACTTTGTCTTAGGAGTTAGAGACACGCAGAATCAGAATATCTCTCTCGCGAGCGCGCGCGTGCACTCACAAGAGGATAGAACTCCCTGCAGGGCAACAGTAACAGTGGCGAAAGCTGCAAACTGGAGTGTTCAGAGGCGCTTCAGTGGGCTCCTCACCAGACCAGTTCTGCGGCGTGTTTTGAATGTTGTTCCTGCCTGTAAACCTGCTTCACCAGCCTGCCTGCTGATTCTGGGAGCTGCCCAATATCCTTTTTGAATTCTTTTTCTGCCTAAATCATCCAGAGTCCAATTCTGTTTCCTGCAATCAAAGATCTGGACTGATATGTATATCTCCTTCAGGAATTTGTCCTACTTCTGAGAAGTCCCAAAGTCCCAGGCTTTTTCTGTTCCCAGAAAGAGTTGAAGGGGATTCTCTGTAGCTGTCCATTCTCTTATGAATGCTAAGATTAGAAACAGTAAGGCTACCCACCACTGTCCCACATTATCTAGTTTACTATCAGTGAGCACATATGTTCTAAGGAATGCAGGAAATCCCCTTTTAAAGAGATTTTGCCCCAGCAAGAGTTTTTAATGCTTCTTGAAATAATTAGTTTCATGATGTCATTCATATAAGTAAACCCGATCTCTGTGAACACATTATTTTGAAGTGGGGATTTAAAATGTGCCTTGGCAGGAATTGAATATTCAAATGTAATGAGTGTAATTGATTTTAAGAGTTTTTCTCTTAGAAGGATGCAATAACTGCCTGCTATTGAGTCTGCTGCTCCAGTGTGTGCTGGAAGGAAGGCTTTCAAAGTTTATCTTGGTACATTTGAAATCTAGTAAGTGATTGGTTATCATTCTAAGTTCTGGTACAGAATCTAGCTCAAAATGATAAGGCACTAACCATTTCCTAAAACCTGACCAAAACAGAGCCACCCCTTGCAGCTTTTCATTCTGGCCATTTTGGTCAGTCTGGAAAGACCATGGGGCCATCCCTCCACCCACCGAATGACTGCCAGGACCACTTTTCCTATTTATTTCCACCTGCTGTGCCCACTTCAGGAGGATCAAATGCAGGCTGCACTGGGGGTTGTGGCAAAACTGTCCTCAGAGGACCTAAGCCTTTTGGGCTTGGGGGGATGGATGGAGGGTATCTGTACACCAGGAATGTATGTGCGGGCATGGGAATTTGGGGGTAGTGATGGGTTTTACATCTTGATTGTGGCCAAGGTTATACGATTCTAGGCTCTGTCTAAACTCATAGAACTGGACATTAATAAGAGAAAATTTTACTGTACATAAATTAAAAACTAATTCTAATTATATTTCAAAGAATATGAGTGCCAGAATACCCATTTTCCAGGTAAGAGTTGTGGGTGTGCATTGGCACATGACCACAGTGGGGGACACTGTCAGCAGCTAATCTGAAGGACTATGTGGCTGTCAACTCACACTTCAATCACCACCTCAAATATGAAATTCTAAAATTATTGAGTGACTTTCCATTTTTAAGCCAGAATTCAAATTTGTGAGGAGAGTACTAGGTGTGGCTTTCTTGCAGGCTCTTACTGAAGGCTGAAAGAATCTGCTCCCCTTTTGTCTTAATATAGTACTATCAATCCCTAGACCCTGAAAACTGATATTTCTGTGCATAATGAAAGGCTTAGTGGATCATCTAATGTTGAGTAAGAAATTTGCACTGAACAGTCCATAGGGACCAATTTCCCAGTAACAGGACGATCTTTCCCTAAAAGTTTCATGGAGTGGCTGGAATCCCATTTTCTCCTGGTTTGTTGGTGAAACCCTGGTCTCAGTCTTCTCCAGCTGCTGTGCTACACAACTTAGTTGTTCTCAACCTTGGCTATAGGTTAGAATCAGTTGATACCCAGAATACCACCAGACCAAGTAGATAACAATCTCTGGGCTATGGGGCCCAAACATCATTATTATTTTTTTAACACATCAGGTGATGTCTATATTTCTGAAAGGAGTAATTTTCTATTTCACGGACTGGCAGGAACACAGGGAAAGTCATGCATTAGTCTGATCAGGCTGCCATAACAAAAACCCAAAATGCCGATTGGGTGGCTTTAACAACAGAAACTTGTTTCCTCATAGTTCTGGAGGCTGGAAGTCCAAGATCAAAGTTCCAGCAGCATTGGTTTCTCCTGAGGCCTCTCTCCTTGGCTTGCACATGGACACCCCCTTGCTGCCTCTTCACAGGGTCATACCTCTGGGCTCCTGTGCTTCTGGTTTCTCTTTGTGTGTTCTAATCTCCTCTACTTGTAAGGACGCCAGTCAGATTGGATTAGGGCCCACCCTAACGGCCTCATCTAAATTCAATTTAAAAGCCCTATCTACAAATACATATTCTGAGGTAGTGGGGGCTAGGGCTTTAACATATAAATTAGAGTGGAGGAGGGGCACATAGTTCAGCCCATAACAACCTTTTTGTTATCTTAACTCACTGGGCTTAATAGTCAAACCATGGTTAGGAGACTACAGTTCACTAGGGCAGACCTGGTTCCACCTTATGAGACCATTTTGCTAATACCGATCACTGTTTCTCTTAGGACCTACGTTAGGCACTTATGCTTTGTCTCCAAAAGGTTCTGAAGGGGATCAGAATAGGACATTAATCAAAATAACTCCAAGTTACCTGCTGCATCCTAGCCTGTAAAGTCTACTGCCATTGTATTTCCCATTCTAAAATGTGCCTGGCCACATTTCCCAATATGAATGCAGAAGTTACGCATTCAGCCCAAATGATAGCATAAAGATGTCCCAAACAATGTATAAATGTCGAAAATTTGAACAATGTGAAATCTCTCCTGAAAATTCTTGGGAGGAAAGCAAATTCCAAAATTCTGAAGAAATATAGGTCAAAAATTATTTCCACCCCAATTTCTGTTTCTGCTCACTCTGAGCTAAGAAAGTTCTCACTCTAAGGTGTGAGGAGAGTGGAATTTTCTGCAGCAACTGCAACCTGGCTGTCATCCACTGGAATAGGTGAAGTTCACTCAGGACCTCCAAAAAACAAATTAATCCAACACCAATATTCCCATATATCCCACTGCCTAAGAGTTCAGAATGTTAATTGGACACAAGATTTTCCTGGTACCAATGCCACATGTTCAAACTTAAGAAGAAAATAATACAAACAAGCAACCAGACAAACCCAGTAAGTGGAACATTCCATAGAACCATTGGTCTGGTATCTTCAGCGAATCAGCATCAGTAAAAATGGTGCCTGGGCTAGATTATAAGAGAGTTAAAGGACATAAGAACCAGATGCATGCAATGTTTGGTCTGGATTGGGTACTGTTTTGGATGAAGCAACTTTAAGGGCCATTTTTAGGTCATTTGGGGAAATATGAATATGATCTGGGTATTAGATCAGTTGGAAATGTACTAAATAGCAACACAGAGGTTGATGACTGAAAAAAAGCAGCCTACAGAACAGTGTGTATAGTAAGATCTCAGTTTGGTAAAATAAAAGCATGTATAGACACACACATGAGAGAGAGAGAGAGAGAGAGAGAGAGAGAGAGAGAGAGAGACTGAGAGTTCCTGCAGGTTATCCACTAGGGTCTTACACTGGTGATTTCTGGGTAGTAGAAATTTTATTAATTAATTAATTAATTAATTTATTTATTTATTTATTATATCTCTGCTTCTCTATATTTTCTAGTTTTCCACAATGCATCTGTACTGCTTCTGTACTAATAAAAAGCTATTTAAAGAAAAAATTTTGTCACAAATGAAATTATGTTGCTAGAAACTAGTATGTAATACAGTCCAGACCCACACTGCCATCAAAAAGCCAAGCAAAGTGTGTATTAGAGACAGTGATATCTGGGGAAAAGGGGTAACTATAGAAAACAAGAGAGACTGAGAAAATTATCTTGTCTTTAGCTTTGACAGGAGGCAACTTAGATTGTGCTAGTTGTCTAGGGTCCACCACCTTTCAGTTTAAATTCTACTAGGATTTATCAAAAGATTAACAATGGCACTTGGTTTACTATATGGGGGTGGTTGGAGTTTCATGCATGTTTACTGTTTCCTTTATCAGAGAGTGATTTGAGACAATCCTGTCTTCTTGAAAATTACAAAATTTTCTGGGATGGCACCCCTGTCCTCAGGTCATTCTTGTGGCTCTTTTCTCAACATCCAGTCTATTTGAAACCCCATTTTGAACCATATCCTCTTAGTATCCCCTCATTGCCCTGAGGATGGGCTTGGTGTGGTGACCTGGCACCCAATCTCTTGTGAGCAGTCGCCCCCTTCTCAAGTAAGCACAGCTCTGAGCATGGTTCAGAACCTTGCTGTCGGAGTTTTCTATTGCTGCCAAAACAAACTACCTCAAACTTAGTGGCTTAAAACACACGTGCATTCTCTTAACAGTTCTGGAGGTCAGACATCCCACTGGCTGATAATCAGTGTCACAGACTTGTTGCTGTCTGGAAGCTCTGGGGAGAATCCATTTCGTGCTCATTTGAGCTGTTGGCAGAATCCAAATATTTGCAGTTGTTAGACTGAGGTCCTCATTTTCTTACTGGCTATAAACTGAGGATGACTACATTTCTGGGATTATGGCCCCTCCTCTACCTTCAAAGAAAGCAACATGGGTCAAGTCCTTTTCACACTGCATCTCTCTAACCCATTCTTCCTCCTCTTTTAAAGACTCATGGGATTAGATTGGGCTATCTCTGTTTCTCACTCCTGGAGAGCTCTTTTGTTAGTTTTCAACCTCAACTGCCCATTTTATAACTTTAAAAATATAAAAATGTGGGACAACTGCTTCACATTCAAACAAACTAGAGACATAAAATGCAGTTCGTGAAACTTTACTGGATCTTGGGTTTTTTTTTTAAAGCTACGAAAAGACATTTTTGGGACAACTGTGGAAATCCTAATATAGCCTAGATGATATTATCAGATGATATTAAAATATTATTGTGAGAACATTATTATTCATTTTCTTAGGTTTTGTAATTAAGGAAGAGCATGTCCTATCAAGATGTGCACTGAAATTTTTAGGGATGATATATGTCAACTCACTTTCAGATGGTTCCAAATATTAGATACATAGATAAATAGATGATAGATAAAGCAAATATGGCAGAAATGTTAACAGTTGAAACTAACTGGTGGGCATAATGATATTCATTTTACTAATTTGGACTTTTCTATATGTTTAAGACTTCACAATAAAAAGTTGGGATTGTTTTACCCTAGATTTTTAGGTATTTGAAACAGGACTGAGAGGAGGGTTTAGCAAATGCTCAAGTCACCATCTTGATCCAGAAGCTCAGCTAAATTTTTCACATTTTAATGCTACTTAGGTTGGTTTCCTTTCCTTCTCTAATGTATTCATGGCTATGTGGACTCAGATATAGGTTCAGCTTCTTGTAACAGAGGCCAAAATTAACAGAGGCTTATATAAAATAGATAATTTTCCTCAGGTGTAACAAAGCAGAAGGAGGCAGTCCAGGACTAGTGTGGAAGCTGCTCTATGAGGTTTTTCAGAGATTCAGCCTTCTTCTTATCATTGCCAGAATGGTACTCCCATCCATACAATACAAAATGGCTTATGTTTTAGCCAGTAGGATGAGGAAGGGAAGGGCTCTTACATTAAGGGTTGAGTCCAAAAATTGTATACATCATTACCAGTCATATTCCATTCGCTAATAGTTAGTCATAGCTAGCTGCAATGGAGAATGGCAAATGCAATCTTTAGCTGGGCAGGTATGTTCATACCTAAAAAGATAATTATTTTGAAAGAAGGTGAGAACAGATACTGAAGAACATTTAGCAGTAACTAACACAATGGTTACTACCTTTCACATCTCAGTGTGTTTCTTCCTTTTCCTTTAATTTTGTTTTCAGACCCAGCCAGCTGCCTATTTCCTTAACAAACTTCTCTGTATTTTGTCTTATGAGGTCCATAATAGTGAAAGATAAGCACTCAAATTCTAAGTAAACCTGTTATAGTGATCATTTTACAATATTTACATATGTCAAATCATTATGATGTACACCTTAAACTAATATGATATTATGCAGGCATAGCTCATTGTATTGCTTCACTTCATTCCACTTTGCAGATATTGAGTTTTTTTATAAATTGAAGGTTTGTGACAATCCTTCACTGAACAAGTCTTTTGGCGCCATTTTTCCAGAAGCATTTGCTTACTTCATGTCTCTGTGTCACATTTTGGTAATTTTTGCACTATTTCAAAATATTTCATCATCGTCATTACTATATTTGTTATGGTGATCTGTGATAATGATCTTTAATGTTACTGTTATAATTGTTTTGGGGCACCAAACCATACCCATGTAAGGCAGTGAACTTAATAAATGTTGTGTGTGTTCTGAGTGCTCGACAGACTGGCTGTTCCCCCATCTCTCTCTCTCTCCCTCTCCTTGGGCCTCCCTATTCCCTGAGACACAATAATATTAAAACTAGGCCAATTAATAACCATACAATGGTCTCTAAGTGTTCAGGTGAAAGGAAGAGTCACACATCTCTCCCTTTAAGTCAAAAGCTAGAAATGATTGAGCTTAGTGAGGAAGGCAAGTCAAAAGCTGAGAGAGGTCAAAAGCTAGGCCTCTTGCACCAGTTACCCAAGTTGTGAATGCAAAGGAAAAGTCTTTAAAGGAAATTAACAGTGTTACTCCAGTGAACACAGAAATGATAAGAAAGTAAAACAGCCTTATTGCTGATATGGAGAAAGTTTTGGTGGTCTGGATAGAAGATCAAACCAGCTACAACATTCCCTTCAACAAAAGCCTAATTCAGAGCAAGGCCCTAACTCTCCTCAATTCTATGAAGACTTTGTGAAATGAGAAAGTATCAGAAGAAAATTCTGAAGCTAGCATAGGTTGTTTAGTGAGGTTTAAAGAAACAAGCCACCTCTATAACATCAAAGTGCAAGGTGAAGCAGCAAGTTATGTAGAAGATCTAGCTACAATAATTAACAGAGGTGGCTAAACTAAACAGCAGATTTTCAGCAGAAATGAAACAGCCTTCTAATGGAAGAAAATGCCATCTAGCACTTCCATAGCTACAGAGAAGTCAATTCCCAGCTTCAAAGATTCACATGACAGGCTGACTCTCTTGTTAGGGGCTAATGCAGCTGGTGACTTAAGTTAAATGCTCATTGACTATTACAAATATACTAGGGCCCTTAAGAATTATGATAAATTTACTCTGCCTGCTTTTTACAATAGCCAAGATATGGAAGCAACCTAAGTGTCTATCTGTAGATGAGTGGATAAAGAATATGTGGTACATATATACAATGGAATACTATTCAGCCATAAGAAAGAAACAAATCCTACCATTTGCAACAACATGGATGAAGCTGGAGGACATTATGCTCAGTGAAATAAGCCAGGTAGAGAAAGACAAATGCCAAATGATTTCCCTCATTTGTGGAGTATAACAATGAGGAACAGAATGGCAGCAGACTCAGAGACTCCAAGAATGAACTAGTGGTTACCAAAGGGGAGGGGAGGGGTGTGGGAGGGTGGGTGGGGAGGGAGGGAGAAGGAACTGAGGTGTATTATGTTTAGTACACATGGTGTGGGGGATCACGGGGAGAACAGTGTATCACAGAGAAGGGACATAGTGGTTCTCTGGCAACTTGCTGCACTGATAGACAGTGATTGCATTGGGGTATGGGTCGGGACTTGATAATATGGGTAAATGTAGTAATGTAGTAATCACGTTGTTTCTTCATGTGAAACGTTCATAAGAGTGTATATCAATCATACCTTAATAAAAAATTTTTTAAAAAAAAGAGCAAAGGAAAATCTGAAGGAGCAAAACAGCAGCAGACTCACAGAACCCAAGAATGGACTAACGGTTACCAAAGGGAAAGGGACTGGGGAGGATGGGTGGGAATGGAGGGATAAGGAGGGGTTGGGAAAAAAGGGGGCATTATGATTAGTATGTATAATGCGGGGTAGGCACGGGGAAGGCTATACAACACAGAGAAGACAAGTAGTGATTCTACAGCACCTTACTACGCTGATGGACAGTGACTGCAATGGGTTATGTGGGTGGATCTTAGTGATGGGGGAGTCTAGTAATCTTAATGTTTCACATGTAATTGTAGATTAATGATACCAAAATAAAAAAAAAGAACAAAGAAAAAAAATTTACTCCGCCTGTGTTCTGTAATGGCATAACAAAGCCTGGATGACAGCATATCTGTTTACAACACAGCTTACTAAATATCTTAAGCCCAGTACTGAGACCTACTGCTCAGTAAAAAAGATTCCTTTTGAAATACTACTGCTCATTGACAACGTGCTTGGTCACCCAAGAACTCTGAAGGAGCTGCACAACAAGATAAATATTTTCATGCTTGCAACCACAACACCCATTCTATAGTCCATGGATCAAGAGTCATTTTGACTTTCAAGTCTTTTTATTTGTATAAGAAATACATTTCATCAGGCTACAGCTGCCATAGCTGGTGATTCCTCTGATAGATCTGGGCAAAGTAAATTGAAAACCTTCTGGAAAAAATTGCCCATTGTAGATGCCATTAAGAACATTTGTGATTCATGAGAAGATGTTGAAATGTTGTCTTGCCAATGGGTTTCAGCGCCGGGCAACTTTGCTATGGATTCAGTGTGACCAAAGAAATAGACAGCAAAACGTTCTTGGGGTGAAAGGGTTATACCCAACTTTATTTCCAGGTGGCAGGTCAGTCACTAGAATTCCATTCACTCAGAGCGAGTCTGCATGCAGCAAGCCAGTCTCTGCCTCTGGGCCCCTCTGTCCACACAGCCATCCTCTGGGCTTCTCTGCACAGTCATCCTGCACAGCTGTCCTCTGGGCCTCTGTCCTTGGCGCTGCCACCACTCCAGTCTCTGCTCTGCTCTCCTGCAGCCTTGCAGCCCTGTCACCGTGTCGTGCCCAGAGCACTGGATGGAGCTCTTTTTATAGAGTCAATAACCATGTATTGCCCACAGGTGTGCAGTGAGCTAGTCAGCCAGAGCCAGATGAGAATCCTGGACACAGAAACTCTCATTTTATCCACAAATATCAATATTCACAGGAGTTTGGAAGACATTGATTTCAACCCTCATGGATGACTTTGTGGGGTTCAAGACTGCAGAAGAGAAATAACTGCAGATGTGGTGGAAATTGCAAGAGAACTAGAGTTAGAAGTGGAGCCTGATGATGTGATTGAATGCTGCAATCTCATGATAACACTTAATCAGCTGAGAACTTTCTTCTCAGTACTGAGTTTAAAAAAAAGTGGTTTCTTGAGATGAAATCTACTCCTAGGAAGATGCTGTGGTGATTGTTGAAATAACAACAAAAGATTTAGAATATTGCATAAACTTAGTTGATAAAGCAACATCAGGGTTTGAGAGGACTGACTCCAATTTTAAAAGAACTTGTACTGTAGGCAAAATGCTATCAAACAGCACCACTTCAACAGAGAAATCATTTGTGAAAGGAAGAGTCAATTGATGCAGCAAACTTCATTGTTGTCTTACTTAAGAAACTGCCACAGCTGCCACAGCTTTCAACAACCACCACCCCAATCAGTCAGCAGCCACCAACATCAAGGCAAGACTCTCTGCCAGTAAAATACCCCAATTCCCTGAAAGCTCAAATAATGGTTGGCATTTTTCAATCAACAGTTTTTAAATAAGGTATGTACATTTTTTAAGACATAATGCTATTGCACACTTAATAGACTACAGTAATGGTATAAACATAACTTTTATATGCACCGGGAAAACAAAAAATTTGACTTGATTTTTTGCAATATTTACATTATTGTGGTGGTCTGGAACTGAATTTATCATATCTCTGAGGTATGCCTTTATGTCAATTATATCTCAATAAAACTGGAAGAAAGAAGAAAGAAATTCTGGATCTGATAAAAGCATCCATGGTTCAACAATCCTTGTCAATCCTCACCTATCAGAATTGGATTTGAGAGGGTGTTCACCCATTATAATCAATATCTATTCCAGGCTTAACTCTTGTTCTGGGCTTGTGCCCACAATGACATGTCATACCTGCTTACCTGCCCATAGCTGTGTTGTCTTGAAACTCATAAAATGGTCAAAGTATTTGACAATGATCTTCTTAATCTCCCTTTCATCAATTGGTCCAAATTTTTTGTACCCACTTAATATTATGGTATATAGCATGTTTCTATTGATGTTGTTACAAATTGCCACAAACTTCAAGACTTAACAATACAAATTTGTTATCTCACTGTTTTGTAGGTTAGTAGTCTGCAGTCTGCATTGGCTCAACTGGTTTTTCTACTCTGGGTTTCACAAGCCCACAACCAGCTGGCCTCTAAGTGAGGTTCTGGAAAGAATCTGCTTCGAAGCTCATTCAGGTTGTTGTCAAAATCTAGTTCTTCAAGATTAGGGACTCCAGACATTAACCCAAACATATATGGTCAATTAATACATGACAAAGGATCCATGGACATACAATGGGGAAATGACAGTCTCTTCAACAGATGGTGCTAGCAAAACTGGACAGCTACATGTAAGAGAATGAAACTGGATCACTATCTAACCCCATACACAAAAGTAAATTCAAAATGAATCAAAGACCTGAATGTGAGTCATGAAACCATAAAACTCTTAGAAGAAAACATAGGCAAAAATCTCTTGGACATAAACATTAGCTACTTCTTCATGAACATATCTCCCAAGCAAGGAAAACAAAAGCAAAAATGAACAAGTGGGACTATATCAAGCTGAAAAACTTCTGTACAGCAGAGGATACCATCAGTAGAACAAAAAGGTACCCTACAATGTGGGAGAATATATTCATAAATGACAGATCTGATAAAGGCTTGACATCCAAAATATATAAAGAGCTCATGCACCTCAACAAACAAAAAGCAAATAATCCAATTAAAAAATGGGCACAGTAGCTGACCAGACAGTTCTCCAAAGAAGTTCAGATGGCCAACAGACACATGAAAAGATGCTCCACATCGCTAGTTATCAGAGAAATGCAAATTAAAACCACAATGAGATATCACCTCACACCAGTAAGGATGGCTACCATCCAAAAGACAAACAACAACAAATGTTGGTGAGGTTGTGGAGAAAGGGGAACCCTCCTACACTGCTGGTGAGAATGTAAATTAGTTCAACCATTGTGGAAAGCAGTATGGAGGTTCCTCAAAATGCTCAAAATATAAATACCATTTCACCCAGGAACTCCACTTCTAGGAATTTACCCCAAGAATGCAGCACTTCAGTTTGAAAAACACAGATGCACCCGTATGTTTATTGCTGCACTGTTTACAATAGCCAAGATATGGAAGCAACCTAAATGTCCATCAGTAGATGAATGGATAAAGAAGATGTGGTACATATACACAATGGAATATTATTCAGCCATAAGAAGAAAACAAATCCTACCATTTGCAACAACATGGATGGAGCTAGAGAGTATTATGCTCAGTGAAATAAGCCAAGCAGAGAAAGACAAATACCAAATGATTTCACTCATCTGTGGAGTATAAGAACAAAGGAAAAACTGAAGGAAAAAAACAGCAGCATAATCACAGAACCCAAGAATGGACTAACAGTTACCAAAGGGAAAAAGACTGGGGAGAATGGGAGGGATAAGGGCGGGGAAGAAGAAAGGGGGTATTATGATTAGCATGTATAATGTGGGGGGGGGGAAGGGGATGGCTATGCAACACAGGGAAGACAAATAGTGATTCTACAACATCTTACTATGCTGATGGACAGTGACTGTAATGGGGTTTTTAGGGGGGACTTGGGGTAGGGGAGAGCCTAGTAAACATAATGTTCTTCATGTAATTGTAGATTAATGATAACAAAAAAAATCTAGTTCTTCATGCTGATAGACCTGAGGACCAAATTTCCCTGTTGGCTGTCATCTGGGGGTGTCCCTTAGCTACCAAAGGCCTCTTTCTGGTCCTTGTATGTGGTCCCATATATCTTACACTTGAATCCCTCTGATATCTACCATCTCTCTCTTGTTGATGGCTGGGGTAGATTATTTTTAAGGGATCATGCTATTAGATTGGGCCTGCCCAGAAAATCCAGGAAAATATCCCTATCTAAAAGTCTGTACCCCTAATTACATCTGCAAAGTCCCTTTTGTCATGTACTATATCATATTCAAAGGTGCTAGGGGTTAGATTGTGAACATCTTTGAGGGGGTACATTTTTGCCTACTATATAGTCTTTTTCCTGTTGCTCTTAAAATGGACTTTCTAAGGTCAGCTTTCAGAGAACACCTTTATATGTGAATACCTAGTCATAGCATTATAAATCTGGAGTCTCACTAGTAGAGTAATTTCAGGTTTTTTTTTCTTTTCTCTATATCTCTCTTTGGTTTATCTGGGACCAAGACAACTTCCCTGGCCTAGTAAAAATTAAAATGGCTCCCTCTTTTCTAGTTACATCTTTAAGAAACTTTAGATTTGAGTGTATCTTCTTTTTCCCTTTCATCTCAGTTTAGCTTGTTATCCAAGATCACATTTCCCTAAGAAATTCCCTCTCTTTCTCCAGCTTAAATGGCGTATTTTCTTGAATCTTTTCCTTTCTCATTGCTCTTGCCCTGACAGTAAAGCCAAAGCTTATTTTTATTTTTTTAATGTTTTATTACAGGAAATTTGAAGCATATACAAAATTAGAATACCATAATGAACTCCTGTGAATATTACAATTGATCCTTAAACTACATGGGTTTGAACTGTGTGAGTCCACTTATATGAGGATGTTGTTTTCAATAAATATACTGGAATATTTTTTGGAGATTTGTAACAATTTGAAAAAAGGTTTTCTTTTCTCTAGCTTACTGTGTTATAATAATATAGTATATAATACATATAACTTAAAAAAATCTGTGTTAATCACTATTTATGTTCTTGGTAAGGTTTCTAGTCAACAGTAGGCTATCAGCAGTTAAGTTTTGGGGGAATCAAAAGATACACTTGTGCAGAGGGCATAAGCACCTCAAATCCCTGAGTTGTTCAGGGGTGTCTTGCCAATGGGTTTCAGCCCCGGGCAAGTTCACTATGGATTCAATGTGACCAAAGGAAATGACAGTAAAACGTTCTTGGGGTGAAAGGGTTATACCTAACTTTATTTCCATGGTGGCCGGTCAATCACTAAAATTCCCTTCACTGAGAGTGTGTCTGGATGCAGTAAGACGGTCTCGGCCTCTGTCCTCAGTGCTGCCACCACTCCAGCCTCTGCTCTGCTCTCCTGCAGCCTTGTGGCTGTGCCACCATAACCTGCAGAGCACTGGGTGGAGCTCTTTCTATAGAGTCAATAACAATGTACTGCCTGCACATGTGTAGTGAGCTAGCCAACCAGGGCCAGGTGAGAATCCTGGCCACAGGAACTTTCATTTTATCCACAAGGGTCGGCTATATAATGAGTCACTCAGCTTCAACAATTATCAACACTTTGCCAGTTTTAATTTGTTTATTCATACATTCTTTCTGGAGTATTTTATGGCAAAGCCCAGGCATCATGTAATATCACTCACAAATAAATTAGTATGAAACATTGTTTTGAAAGAAATCCAGTACCTCCTTGATTTTGTGAGCAAACCATATTCCTAGAGAACGTGGACTTTTATGTTTCTTTTGTTTCACATTTGGAATTCTAATAATTTTAAAACTTGTTTCTCACCTCAATACAAGAAAATGTTATGTCCTGTATATCATAAGGTGTGGATAAAATGAGAGTTCCTGTGGCCAGGATTCTCACCTGGCCCTGGTTGACTAGCTCACTGCACACCTGTGGGCAATACATGGCTGTTGACTCTATAAAAAGAGCTCTGCCCAGTGCTCTGGGCACGACACGGTGGCAGGGCTGCAAGGCTGCAGCAGAGCAGAGGCTGGAGTGGTGGCAGTGCCGAGGACAGAGAGGCCCAGAGGATGGCTGTGCGGGACGACTGTGCAGAGAGGCTGAAAGGATGGCTGTGCAGACAGAGGGGCCCAGAGGCAGAGACCGGCTTGCTGCATGCAGACCCGCTCTGAGTGAACGAGATTTTAGTGACTGACCTGCCACCTGGAAATAAAGTTGGGTATAACCCTTTCACCCCAAGAATGCTTTGCTGTCATTTTCTTTGGTCACACTGAATCCATAGCGAACTTGCCTGGGGCTGAAACCCATTGGCAAGGCATAAGGGCTCCCATTTCTCTATTTGTACCTTAATAAAAATCAGCTGCTTTCTTAGGTTAGCCCACAATCTGGGTCTTTAAAATCAAATTCATGGTCATGGTTCATGTAATTAATAGATCCAGAGCCGAACTGAGACCATACGGAGGTGGTGGGGGCAGGGGGTTGGAAGGGGTGAGTCTGGTAGCCTGTGGATGTGACACAAAAAATTCAAGAAGGCAGCTTCTCCATAGTTATTTCCTTGCCTCTGTAACAGGATGCAATCCAAATATCAAGATAAAGGAACAGTACTGTTAGAATGTCATCTACTAAATATATCATCTCACTCTTTAGTACTTTGTGGTTCACATGGAATTTAGTTACCTTTGCAGTTAAAAGCCCCAGCCTATAGTCCTGGCTGAGAAATAGGGAAAAGGCAGAAAAAATTTTTCAGCCCTCTGATGCTGAAAAAGTCTGATTATTGAAGCTATATTGAGGTGAACCTTAAGCAGGACCAAAGTATTCCTTTCCTGATAGTGTAATCCCTGTCTCAGCCACAAAAGCATGCAGAGTTTGTTTTTACTAGGGTCCACTTGGGTCCACATGCTTTTAGACACCAACCACAGTGTAAGGTCAAAAACCTATGAGGCCTGTGCTTTCTAAAGCTGCTATTAGAAACAGTTGCATGCCTGTAGGCATCAATCACAATATAAATTGCTACAAACTCCCAAAGTCAATGATGTGCATGGCCAGAGCTTTCTAAGGCCTGCCTTTATGAAAAAAAAGAAAAAGAAAGCTACAATACCCATGCATATCAGCCACCATACTCCCACAAAGAGAACTGCCTCCCTCAAATGTTACTCTAGATCTCAAAACCCATTGTATCCATTTCTCAAGGTGTAGCCTTACCATACATGATGGGGTTTCTGTAAAGGTCCTATCATCATACCACTCTCTTCCCTGAATTCTGAACTGAGAATAGACAGACAATCAAAGAGGGATCAGAATATTGAGATTTATTGTTGACAAGACTAGTTTGGGGAATGGGTCCGTGGCCTGCAGCCTGAATTGTTTTTGACTTTTTTTTATCTTAAGCCTAGACTATTGCACCTTCCTGAGGGAATAGATGGGTCTGTACAGTGTACCTTCATCCCACTGAGCTTTCTTTAGTGGGGCTGAACACATGGAGGGGCAGAGAGGAGGATACAAGCATGCTATAGGCAAAGGAGCTCTGAAAAAACAAGAGAGCTGGTCGCTCAGCAGGGGCTGCGCCATAAGCACAATTACATTTGGGAATCTTCCCTAGCAGTCATTGTGCAGAGGATGTGGTGAGGTGGGGCACAGACACATGTAAGAATGCTGGGAAGCTCTCTTCTCAATCCTTCTGGAAGGGCAGAAGTTTCTAGTTCAAGTACAAATAGGAATACTAGAATGGGAAACATCGTGTAACTAATAAATATGGTCAAAGGGGAAAAAACCAAGAGAAGGGCTGTCTCCCCAAGAGGCCAGGGCTTTCTCCATTGGCTGGACTTACATTCTCATTGCTGGCTGAAACAAACTGGTATGCAATAATATGTAGAAATGCGTGCCTCGGTACCCACTATAAAGAGTGGAACCTACTGGTTTATCCTATGAACATCTCCTTAGAGTCTTGCCTGATTACTGTGGCTATCTGGGAGGGAAAAAACTTTAGAGCTAATTTAAGCCCAGTTACTAGTGTTTTGGGGTTTTTTTGTTTTGTTTTGTTTTTTTATCCTCAGATGGCAGAAGACATCAAGTCTAAACGCAAGACAGTGGATAAGAGAGCTGAAAACAGAGTTTGCAAACTGGTAGCCTGCTGAACAGATACAGTCCACAGATATGTTTGATTTGGCCCATAATAATTCTTAAAAATATTTTATATTACTTGTTAGCATATAAAAAATGGTAGCTTTCATATAAAAACCCAGACTTTATGGCTTCCCAGAAAAGTTGTAAGATTCTGGCCATGTGGATATGCCTTTCTATATGGCAAAATCAGCTGGACAAAGTAACCACTGCTTTTTTTTAGGAAGGGGCACAGTCCCCACCTAGGCTTTTGTGTAACGTGCCTAGCCTCTGTGTACATTTGAGTTTGTGATCTCTGATTTAAATTGGCCAGCATTAGAGATTGTTTGTGATTTGAAAGAAATGCAAATCATCCATCTCCATGAGTGTTTGATCATGTCAGAATGAGTATTGGACAATGTGGATAGTGCCAGGGAGGTGTGTGCCAAGAATCTGACCATCCATCGGGAGGGAGAGAGATGAGAAGACATCTGTCTGTGTAATGAGGATGGAGAAATTGTTATGAAAGGCAAGAGAAAAGGGGGCCACAGCTCTCAGTGTGGAGAAGCAGGTTGGGCTGGAGCAGGTGACAGCGGGAATCAATTACAGACAAGTGTTGCTAGGGCAACTCAGACTCCATGAACAGCCTGGAAGGCCTCTGGCCCTCTCACTGCTAAGGCAGCTGATTTAGGAGGCGAGAGCTCTAACGTCAGAGAAGCTTATGAGAAAAAAAGATAAGGTTGCAAAAGCATTGTCCCAGGTTAGGACTCAAGTCTTGGTAGTAGATACAGATGTAGCCACAACATTCCACCCAGAGCTACTGGTGGCAACCTCTGAAGGCCTCTGAAATTGAGAACCATTACATCTCTTCCCTGAAGGGCACTTCTTTCCAAATTGCAGGTTGTATGTAGCTCATTGGTGGCTGTGAAATTAATTTAAGGGGATGAGATCAGCATTTAAAAAAAAAGAAACAAAAACTATTTTTAAAAATCAGAGTGTATTTCACACAGGAAAAGCACTGGTTTCAGGTGTACATGTGTGTGCATGTGCGTGCAGGCATGCGTGTACTGAGTTGGGATATCAAATGTTTTTTACTCTGTGAGTTGAGCTCAATAGAGTTTGAAAGCCCCTACCACAGGCTACAGAGTCAGTCACTATGGCCAGCTGACTGGATGTGCCTAATTTGGTATGTCTAGTGGATTTTCTTTGGCTCTTTGTTTTTGTTTTTCTTGTTGTGAGCAAGAATGGCAGATGTAGGCCAATTATAAACCTCTAAGGAGGACTCTCTGGTATCAGGAAAAAACACAGGTAATGTTGGGCCAGGTAGGAAACAGGTTTTTGGGTGTGGCTTCTCAGGTGAGGCACAACTCCACCTGGCTGCTCAAGACTCTACCCCCTGGGAGTGGTAGCACTGCAGGTTAGTGTGCAGGTGTAGCTGAAAGGAGAGCTTGCTTCACAGGGTTGGATCTGAGTTCTTTTCTTATCTGGAATTTTTCAGGTTTTCTAGGAGCAACATCATTCCCATCATTTTTTGCATGGCCCACACTGCTGGTACCTTACCCAATCCTTCACTTGTTCCTCCCCAAATAGAGACCCAATTTTTGTTATTTAGAGTGACCCCATGCATTGTGGGAGCTGGGATACTCAAGTGAAAACCTACAAAATACCAGTCCCAAATTTTTATTACATTCAAAAGACAACAATTACTCAGCCAACTTGCTATAAAAGTTTCTAAATCTGTAACCTCAATTTCTGCACTTAGTTTGTCACTGGTAGTCAACAGTATGTAGACTAGCACCAGTCCAGGGACCACAATATGAGTGGCACTGGTCTGAGCTAATTAATCATGGTAACTCTATTTCCCTTACCATTAGATTGATTTAGACACAAGCATGAGACATGAGATAACATTGAGATAACAGGATGTCTACTGGAGATGCTTGGCAAAAGTTTCCCTTGCTCTTAATAAGGGACCCATGATGGTCATCTTTCTTCCAGCTTTCTAATGTTACTGTATGACCATGTGATGCCTGAATAGCTGCAGCCATCTTGGGATCGTAAGGTGTAGGACCAACAGGCTGAGGATAGTGGAACAGGATGGAGGGAAACTGGGTTCTTACTGATGTTACTGAGCTGCTGAATTACCTACTCTTGAATCCTTCTATGTCTGAGAGATAATAAAATGCCCTTATTGGTTGATCCACTTTGTGTTAGCTTTGCTGTTATTTGCAGTCAAAATAATTCTAATTGATGCACCTTGTAGGACATGACAGGGTTCATTTGTTTGGGTACAAAGGCCTATCTGTACTTAGAATATTTTAGAGTGAGCTTAGAATTCCTGCAAGAAATTGTAAGGATAAAAAATGGTTAAACGAAGCTGCAATTGAGTACTGACCCAACAGACACAGCAGGTGTCATTCTAATTGTAGCATCATTTTTTATATTTTATTTTTTAATTAACATAAGTAAGTTTGTTTGTGTGTATATTTTCATGAATTTTAACACGTATTTGTGTAACCATCACCATAATCAGGATACAGAACAGTTCCATCACCCCATAAAGCTCCATCATACTTTGCTTTGAAGTCATACCTTCCCCCAACTCCTAATTACTGATGTTTTCCATCACTATGTTTTTGTCCTTTGAAAAATGGTATAAAATGGAGGCATACAGTATGTCACATATTAAGATTTTCACTCAGTGTAATGCTTGTAAGATTCATCCAAATTGTTGTATGTTCATTCCTTTTTATTGCTGGGTAGTACTCCACTGTATAGATGTACTCAGTTTGTTGAGCCATTCATCTCACTTTTATATAAGGTGCGAGGTTTTGGTCAAGGTTCACTTCTTATATATGGATGTCCAGTTGTTCCAATATCGTTTATTGAAAAGACTTATTTCTCTGTTGAATTCTTTGCACCTTTGTCAAGAATCAATTGGCCATATTTGTGTGGGTCCATTTCTGCATTCTTTATTCTGTTGCCTTGATCTATATGTCTATCCTTTTGCCAATACCACATTGTCTTGATTACTGTATTTCTATAATAAGCCTTAAAATCAGATGGTTGATTCCTCCAACTTTATTAATCTTTTTGAAATGATTTTGGCTATTCTAATTCCTTGCTTTTCCATATAAATTTTAGAGTTAACACATCAGTGTCTACAAAAAATACTGCTAATTTGGATAGGAACTGCATTAAATCTATAGATCAATTTAGGGAGAACTGGCATCTTTAATATGTTGAGTGTTTCAGTCCATAAACATGGTATGTTTCTCTGGTTTTCAGGCCTTTGGAGATTTCTTTCATCAGAATCTTGGAGTTTTCAGCATATAGATCCTAGACATGTTTTGTTAGAGTTTTTACCTAAGTGTTTCATTTTTTGGAGATATTATAAACAGTATTGTTCATTGCTGTTATGCAGAAATGTGATTGATTTCTGTGTGTGATTGATTTCTGTGTGCTGATATTATATTCTGTAACGTGGCTAAATTCACTTATTCTAGGTGCATGTGTGTGTCTATTATTTGGGATTGTCTGTGTAGACAAGCATGACATCTGAATAGGTACAGAATTCCTCTCTTTTTCTCTCCTCTCCCTCCCTAACTGCCTCGAGTTGAGATGCATAATTTGGATGAAATATAAGAGTGGAGGATAAGTAGAGATGTTATAGGTCATCTTCAAATCATTCAAGTTGCTTAGATAGAAGTCGTTCTATAATCAGGTGAAAAAAATATCATTTTATGCAGATGATGTGATCAGGTATTATTAAAAATGATAAAAGAATTAAAAAATGTTTTAAATAATAAATATTACAAAAATACTAGTTCTTACATGCCAGGGACTGTTTTAATATTTATACATAAATGAACTTATCTAGCAATCACACCCCTATCATGTGGATACTATTATCCCCATTTTATAGATGTGCAAACTGTAAATGGCAGAACTGGGCACAAAGCCAGGTAGTCTGGCTCCAGAGTTCACACTCTTAACCATTACACAATGGAACAGAAGATTCTAGAAAAGGGCTTCAAAATATCTGGGAGGCTAGTATATGATAAAGGAGGCATTTCAGATAAATGAGTAAAATTTAGACTAATCAATAATTACAAGGGAACAGTTGGATAGCTATTTGGAAAAATTAAAGTTCGAGAACTACATTTGTACTGTACATCAAAATAAAACCCATTTGAGAAAAGTATTTAAAGGTAAAAATTAAAACCATAAGGGTGCTAGAAGAAAATATGGAGAAAGAGTTTTATAATCTTGAGGTAGGGAAAGCTTTTCAAAGTACAACACATAAGCCAGCTATTATAAATGAAATGAACAGTAATGTGATTATATAAAATATTTTAAATTTGTATATTCTAAGAAACAAATTTGCAAGGTTAAAAGACAAATAACAAACTGAAGAAAATATTTGTGACAGCAAGACAAAGGATTATTATCCACCATATAAAAAGAACTATTCCAAATCAATAAGAAAATATTAAAATGGGCAAACACCAGAAACAGATTATTTACACATTTGAAAAACCAAGAAGAATACAAATGGCTAAGAGACATAAAAAGTGCTCAACTTAACCAAAAGTCAAAAACATGAAAATGAAAGCAGTGGAATATCACTTTATATCAGATTAGCAATGAAAAAAAATGAATGAAAATACTCAGCTTTGGCAAGGCTATAGGGGAAAAACACTCATATTCTGGTACAATGATATAAATTTGTATAATCTCTCTTGCACGGCAAGTTGGCAATATCTATTCAATTGTAAAATATGCATACCCATTGCAGCAGTTCCATTTCCAGGTATTGTCTTACAGAAGTAAATACATGTGCAAAACTGTTTACAAGGATGTTCATTTTAGCACTTTATAATAATGAATACACAGTAAAAATCCAAAGGAGCATCCAACCTATGCAACTAATTTAAAAAGAAGGTAAATCTTTGAGTACTGACATACTAAGAAACCCATAATCTATTGTTACCTCAACCACTTATTTCTGATGATCCTTAGGGGATTTCTTATAGGGTGACAGTTACTTAAATTACTATAGCTTTCTAACCTATAAAATTGGCATAATCACAATACTTGCCTCTTAGGGTTGTTTGTTCATTCTTTCAAAAAATACGTATTGAACAGATACCATTGCCAGGAATTGTGCTAGGTGCTGTGATACAAATATAAACAAAACATACATGGTACCTGCTCTCAAGGAGGTCACTGTCCAGTGTAGGAAGTGTGTGTGGGGGGTGTGTGTTACGAGGGGTGGGAGGAAACAGACATTAATCACACAACTGTACAGTTGTCTTGGGTGCCTAGGGAGGAAAATAGCAGAGTATCATGAGAATGTACTACAGGGTACCCTGATCCAGTTTGGAAGGTCAGGGAAGGCTTCCCTGAAGTAATATTTGAACTAAAAAATAAAAGATAGTGATGGGCCAGGCACTTTACATAAATGCAGCTCTAGAGATAAGTTAAAATAATGAGGTAGATAGATATGCAGTGACAGAGAAAGAATGTCAAGAATACATTAAGTCAATAAGGTAAGTTGTAAAACATAATTGTAGCATGATTCCCCCTTTTTATGGTTTAAAAATTCTGTTATAGTACATTGTATAGACAGAAAAAGATCTGAAGGAATATATACCATACTAAAAGTTGTTAATTTTATTTGAATAATTTGTCTGATATTCTGTAATGAGAAAAATAATAGATATGTGTATACATGGTGTGGGGGGGGGATCATGGGGAAGACAGTGTAGCACAGAGAAGGCAAATAGTGACTCTGTGGCATCTTACTACACTGATGGACAGTGACTGCAATGGGGCATGGGGGGATTGATAATATGGGTGAATGTAGTAACCACATTGTTTTTCATGTGAAACATTCATAAGAGTGTATATCAATAATACCTTAATAAAAAATAGATATGTGTATATATAGGAGTGACAGCACAAACATTAGAAATATTTGTATTCAAGATAAAAAGTTTTAAATAGGATAAAGAGAGATACTGATAAAAGATACTATCTACCAATGATATCTTCTGTCATAAACATACATACCAAACAATATTCCATTAGAATATGTAAAGAAAACAGAAAAGCAGATAAGCTGTACCTTATAAAGTAAGTTTTTAAAAAAAAAAATGCCTTTGCAACCCTTGCAAAAATTGATCATGTACTGAGTCACAGAAGAAAGCACAAATATTTCCAGTAGTATAAATCATAAAAGTCACATTATGGGACCCTAATGCAATACAACTAACTTTTAAACACAAAAATAGCCCCCTCAAAAAAAAGTTGTCACCTCAAAAATAAAATAACACTTTTAAACAACATGGTCAAAGAAGAAATCAAAACCAAAATTATAGACTAGAAATTAATGAGAATGAAAGTACTACATATTAAAGTCAAACAAAGAAAAAATTTATAACGTTAAATGCTTTTAGAAATAAATCAGAAAGACTGAAAATGAATATCACACATTTAATGAAAGCCATTACAAAGAAAACAGCAAAACAAATTTAGAACTAGAAGATGTTAATACATATAAAAGCTGAAAATAATTATTTATTAAGTGGAGACAAATGGTAGAATAAGTAAATACAAGAAATTGTTCTTTGAAAATATCAACAAAACAGAGAAACCTCTATAATCTAGCCAAAAAAGAGAGAAATGTATCCAAAAAATAAGACGGTTCGATTGATGGATAGATATGTTGATAATAACTATATGATAAAGCAAGTGTAGCAAAGCATTAGTGGTAAATCAATGTTGTGGGTATGGAGGTGTTCACTGTACAATTAATTATATTAGCTTTGCTGTATGTTTGAAAATGTTAGTGATAAAACAGATAAAAATCTATTATCATCCAGAACATCAGTTTGTGAAACATTACATTAGAGATTTCATTAAAACCAGGAGAAAGATAAAGAGGCCCACTGTTGCCTCTATTTAAATTTTTTCTAGCACTTCAATAAAACATGTCGAGTAATATAATATAAGAATTATGAATATGTTAAGGACGGACATCATTATTTGCAAATGATAGCATTATTCACCTGGAAAACCAAAGAGAATGAATAGAAAAACTATTTGAACTGATAAGGAAGATAAGTAGGGGGATCAGTGACAAAAAGATGTCCTATTATGCAGAAAAATATAAACAGGTGTGGTAGTGAAGGGAAGGACATGCAAGACATCTTTCGTGTTTTGCTCCAGGTACAGTACTTCTCTGACGATTTTTGAATCTTTTACAACCAGAATGATTCGTGTATTTGTTGGAAAACAGGAAAATAAATCTCTAGTAGGCAGAATTAGAATTTTCCATTCTAATTTCTGGACTAATCACGTAAACCTTTTAAAAGCAGTGAGTTTTCTCAGACTAATGACAGAAGAGAAAGAGAGATTCCAAGCACAAGAAGGATTCAGCATGCTACCCCTGGCTTGAAGATGGAAGCGGTAATGTGAGGAAAAATGTGGGTGCCCCCTAGAAGCTGGGAGGGTGGGGTCTCAGTCGTACAAGAGCAAAGAACTAAAAAACCGGCAACACCCTGAATGAACCTGTGAATGGATTCTTCCCCAGAGAGTCTAGATAGAAGACAAGTCCAGGGACGCCTTGATATGATCCTAAGCAGATAACTCAGCAGCCAAGCTGTTAACTCCACCAGGACTTCTGACCTACAGAACTATGAGACAAAAAGGCATTTTAAACTGCTAAATTTGTGGTAATTTGTTATGCAACAATAGAAAACAAATACAAAATACATTACATCAGCAAAACAATGAGATACGTAGACTATCAAATTTTCAAAAGTTCAAAACCAATTAATGACCCAGTCATGCAGTAGGATGGGGAAATGACACACCCATATGCCCCATGGGAATGTAGTTGGTAAAGTTTTTCTGAAACTACATTGGGCAATCAATACCGATCAACCTCCCCCAAAATGTGAATGTGCTTTGCCTTATTGACATTTATTGTTGTTAAATAATCATAGGGATGAGCAAAGAGTTTTCTAAATGTCCTTTACAGAATTCCTTATAACAGTGGACAATTAGAAACAACATGAATGTATAGTAACTGAAGACTGGTTTGTCAAATATACTATCCTACACTGTTTGATGAAATAAATTTATGCAATCAAAAGTCTGATACGAATTCTTTAGAACTTCAGAAACTAATTTTAAAGTTCATCTGGAAAAGAAAATGCATATAAATAGTCAAGAAATTTGTGGGGAAAAAGGGAGGCTTGCTCTAGCAAATATGAATAATAATTTAAATTAAAGTTCAGGTACTTGAAAAAGTTGTGGTGTTGGTGCTGGTATGAATTTTAGGAGTATTGAGCCAACGGTTTATATTCAAACCCATGTATATACTTAGGAATTTGGTTTTTGATAAAGGGAAAGAAGGGCCTGTTCAATAGAGGTTTAGAGTCCTATGAAAAATACTAGTAAGTGATTAGTATTACACGGAAAAATATTTACCCACTAAACACAACATTGTTATAATACTTAATGACTTAGAAAAATGTTTACTCAAAATATTCCAGAATATTAAAGAGCTAAATATAAAAAATTCTAAAATATTACAAGGTAATTCACAGCAATGTATTTAATCTTAAAGTGGAAAGGCCTTCTTATGCAAGATTCAAAATGCAAAAGCCATAAAGAAACCATTGATAAATTTGAATACATCAACATTTAAAACATCTATACCCAAAAAGACCCCACAAGCGATGTTTAAAAATGAGCAAAAGTCTGCAAAATTTCCCCACACATGTGACAAAGATTTATATTCAGGCTACATAATTCAATAATAAGAAGCCAAACAAACCAATTGGAAAAAGGATAAAAGATATGAATAGGCAAGTCATGAAACAACACAAGCAAATGACCAACAAATGTATGGAAATATTCTGTTACCTAGCTAATAATCAGGTAAATGTAAATAATTAAACATTGTTCACCCATCACACTGACAATATACTCAAATGATTGGTTAATACCCACTGTGGATAAAAATGTAAGAAATGGTTGTTCCTAGTCACTGCTGTTGAAGGTATATAATTTGAGTCTTTCTCTATGGCAATTTGGCATTGAGTATTAACACTTTGACAAGTGCTATCTTTGAGCCACTTCACTTTCAGTATTTATCTTAAAGAAATATTTGGTGTATGCACAAATAACACATGTACAAGGATTTTCAGTGCAGCATTGTTATTAATTTTTAAAAGTACTGTAAAAGATTGAAAACAATATATATTCATCAATAGGTGACTATATAATAGTTATAGCACATTCGTTCATTGGAATACTATACAGTGCAAAATGAATTAGGTAGATTTATAGGTACTGGCATGGAAAGATCTTCAAGTCATAATAATGAATAAAGCAATTAAACAGAACAATGCATTAAATAAATAGGATGCCATTTATATTTTTAAAAAGTAAAAAGCACAAAAGTTACGTGTTTCTATGTGAATATAATGTGAGAAGAACTTTAAATTTATCTGTGTTGAGTGTTTTGTGATAATGCATGCACTCGTGTAATTAGGAAAACAGTTTTAAAATTAAAAAACAAAAATGAAGCTTAACTACATATTAAAGAACGGAATGCCTCATGTTGCCATTAAAATTATGTTATAGACAAATATTTAAGTATATGGCAAATATTCACTAGGTTATTAAATAATAACATGCTATGATAATATTTTTGTTTAGAACTATAAACATATAATGCATAGAAAAAGGCTGGGCGAACAAAAAAACAGAACATTAAAACAGTGGTCCTCTCTAGATGGTGGCATTACAAGTTTTTTTATCTTTTGGCATTTTCTTTATGCTTTCATGTATTTCCGGAATAGTCTACAATAAGAAAAACAGAAACAACCTGTGTGTGTGTGTGTGTGTGTGTGTGTGTGTGTGTGTGTGTGGTGTTTGCCTGCGTGCTCAAGGAAATGTTGGTTAGAATTAGGATTGTAAAGAGTGGAATTGGCAAGAGAAGTAAAGGTTGCTGCAGATTGAAATTAAAAGTAGGTCTGTGAGATATGTGAGATTTTAGAATTTTAAGTTGGGGAGCAAGACTTTAGGGGGCCTAGGAATTAACAGTAAAAACATAGGGGGTAAGAGCTAGATAGATATAGAGACTGGATTACTAGATGAAGATATTGTGAGAGCTTGGAATGAGAATCAAAGGCCTTATTAAATTAAAAGCTTTTTGAGAACTAGTGTCAATATGAAGGAGGGTTTTAGAATACTTGAATAAACTGGAATTCTCTGGAATTCTCATGTATTTCTGGTGAGACTGTATATTGTTACAACTGTTCTGGAGAGCCTGTACTGTGTTTTTGGAAGAAGTTACTTTTTGACCCTGCTACTATAATTTCTGCAAATCTTCTTAAGAAAAATCTTTTAAAACATGCAAATATTTAGTTACATCAAAGCTCACATCTGTATTTCTTATAATTAAAAAAGACCTAAACAAGGAGTCTTGGTTAAATAAACAATTAGCATTACAATGGAATAACATTCACCATTAAAAATGACGTAAAAACATTTAATGGGTCAGTCTATTTCAGAGGTCCTCCGTAAAGCTGAGATCATACACAAAAATCTCTGTGTAATTTTTGGAAGGCAGTGGATCCATTCATCAGATTCTCATTTTGGGGCTCTGGAGAGTTGGAATTAAAACTGGAGGGTATAACTACAGTTTTTATTTTCTCTATGTCTCGAGTACTTTGAATAGTGCTTTTGTTTTTATACTTTAAAATACTGAGTTAATACATGCTTTTTGTTAAAAATTCAAACCTTACTGAAGTATCTGGAGCTACGAGTCAAAGCACCCCTCTCCTTTGACGCTCTGATCTCATTCTGCACCCCAGATGAAGCACGGTTGTTAGGGGTATCTCCACACCAGAGCCTTTTCATGCTTATGCATTCACTGATGCAAATCCTCTAATAAGCTCTTTGCCAATCGCACTGCCACCCCAAATAATACCAAAGAGAGAAATAAAGAGAATGCTTATTGAGCTTACTAGGCGACTGAAGTTAAGCGTTCTAAGGGTTTGCCGGTGTGAACTTACAGTGGTCGGCGCACACCCACCGTCGTCTCCCGCCCTCTACACCCTGTCCCGGCTTGCCCTGTTGCTCCCGCCTCCCTTCCATTCTTCAAAAGGCAGCTGGAGAGATTGTTAATTTTTATATATAAATCAATCACATCACCCTTCAGCGGCTTCCATCGTGCCTCGAATGACATCCCTATTCCTTAGCGACCCTACTATACTCTGTGGTTGGGTTTGCTGGGCGGGGAATAGCTCAGGCCAGTCCCCTGTAGGGGACGCGGCTTCACCGCGGTGGGAGCGCCCTCCCAAGGGGCGGGGCGGGGCTTCTCGAGCGAGGGGTGGAACCTCAGAGCGTGTGTGAAGAGGGCCGGAGGGGGAGCTTTTCGGAGGAGGGCGAGCGTGGGGAGCAGGGCTGAAGCAGTGCCGTGGACCCCGCAAGCTCCTGCCGCTGAGGTGGGCGTCTTCCCTGGGCAGGGGGCGGACTCTGCTCGCGCGGCCGTCACTGGCTCACAGCTGGGGGTTGTTCCCACGGGACCCTGGCGCGGAGGCGGCGGCCTTGGGGAGCCTGCGGGAGAGGCTGTTGAAGGGGCTTGGAGGCCTGCCCAATCCCTCTCTCAACCCCGCCTTCTCTCCCCCCACCCTTCCCAGGCCTCGGCTGGCACCAGCGGAGACCTAACCGCATCCTCAGGGGCAGCGGGGCAGCGTCCAGCAGCGCGGCGGGAGAGCAGCTGACAGTGGGGATGCGAGGTACCGGCATTAGCCTTGGCCAAGTGGCCCTATAGAGGGAGTAGAGGCCGGGCCTTCAGCGTTTCTCTCATGGGTTCAAGGAAGGTGGCCTCAGAGAAGGGGGAAGGCGAGGGGCGGGCAGGTAGGCTTCTCGGGTAACTACTAGGCATTTATATGTGTGTTTCAGTATCTAAATAGTACTATACATACACGCGCACAGACACACCATTCATTTCGGCTAATGGTTTTTTTTTGAAACTTAATATGTGTAGTAGATAATCCTCCATCAGGGAATCTAAATTTATCTCATTTACAAACAGTTGCATTGTATGATCCTACTACAGTTTATTTAACCATGTCCCGATCAATGTACCTTAGCTTGTTTCCCTTTTGCAGGAGGGAGAGAGCTATTACAAGCAGTGCTATAATGAATGGATTTGTATATATGTTTCATGCACATGTATGAGTATTTCTGTAGGAGAAATTCTTAGGAGAGTAATCTCTTGGTCAAAGTGGATATGCATTTGAATATTGATAGATTGGTTCAAATTGCCTTCCCGAAAGGCTATACCAGTTTACACTCCCCAATGTTGTGTGAGTACCCATTTTTCCACAGTTGTGCCAACATGAATTTGTATCAATCTTTGTAATTTTGTCCAATTTAAAGGGCAAAAAATGGTATGTTATTGTTTCCATTTGCATTTCCCTGATTGCTAGTGAAATTGAACACATTTTTTATTTGTCCAATTACAAGGGTAAGTAGGCAAAATATCAACTCATCCCATTTACAAGCACTAAGCATTTCAGAAATTTAATACTAAAAAAACCCCATTCACAATAGCAAGAAAACGAGTAAAAATACTTAGAAGTAAACTACAAAACTTTATTGAGAAATATAATAAAAGAACGTTTGCATACCTGAGAAGGGATATCATGCTTCTGGATAAGAAGGCTCAATTTTGTAGTGATACCCATTTTTCATGTGTTGATTTATGCAATTTAAGTGATTTCAATAAATAAACCAAGTTTTTTGGAACTTAATATGATTCTAAAGTTCATCCAGAAAAAAAGATGGCTAAGAATAACCAAGAAAATATTTTAAAAGATAAAATGGAGGTATTTGTACTACCAGCTATTAAAATGTATTCAAAAGGAACAATATTTAAATTAGAATGGACAGAACAATGCATTAGAATAGAAAAGCCCACAGGTCGGGCCAGTTTGGATCCCAGGATTTATTGGGGAACATTGTTGGCTAGACGTGGAAAAACTGCCATATTAAAAATATCAAGCACACACTGCCCCCCTCCCCTTGGAAGCTTGAATTTTCCTTTGAGGGCAGACTCCTTTGTTTGGAGAAAAACCACTTTTTTGGATCTTTTGGTTATGCCAAGGTAAAGCCTCGAGAGTTATAATTAGTGACTTTTCACCTAGAAATAATATGAACCTTCAGTTAAAATTAGGATGGATTCAGGTTATCCTGCAGTGCGGCGAAGGAAGGAATCTGGATATGATCGGTCTTAAAAAACATTTTCCGATCTAATGGGCAAAAATGTTATGTCATTGTTTTCGTTTGCATCTGCGTGCTTATTGTGAGACTGCATGTCTTTTATGTGTCAGTCCAGGATAATATGTGATTCCTGGAGACAGGTAATAATGGGGGACCTATTGCTCTCTTCCAGAATGGAGTTTGGCTAATTGGGCTACAGCTCAGCCCGCAAGCGTGAGAATAAACAGGTTGACTTTTTAAAATTTTCCTCAAGCAGTAGACTATAGACACCTAAGATCGGGGGCGGAGGCAGTTTTCAGGACATGGCCGAGATTTGGCGCTGAGCAGTATCATCGCGAGGTTTGGCAGCTAGCTCCGCAGTGGGTCGGAAACCTCGTGGTAGGCGAGATCCCTGCAGGACGGGAGGTTCCTCCCTTCCCCCAAAAAACTCCCAGTCATTTTCAAGAAGCTCCGCCTCTCTCATTTTTTTAGGTCTAGGTCTCGCGAGATCTCGTGTTTCCTAAAGGCGAGGCGCGGGCGGCATCCTCCGATGAATTCGATGGTTTCATATAGACTAAAACGTAATATCGCGATACTCTCAGGTGATTGCTGGTGCTGCGGCGGCAGATTGGCTCCGCCCCTCAGTGCTTTCTGAGGTTATACGTCATTTACTTTTCGCTTAGCGTAGGCAAGAAAGCGGAGCCGTAGCTACTCTGGCTTTGGTGGGAGGAGGGGTCTGAGAAGGGCTGGGCTCAGGCTTTTCCCGTCCGGTAGAGGTTCTCGCGAGATAGCGCGGAAGCGGCCGTGGTTCGGCTACGGACTGCAGCAACGGTGGAGGCGGCGGCAACGGCCTTGGCTCCTGCTGCTCTTAGCGGGTGACTACTCGCGGGAGCAGGGTTACGTCCTTCTGGGATCCGTTCGCGGTGGCGGAGGTAGCTTGGGGGTCGGTTGGGGGGGCGGCAGTGACTAGGGTCGGTCCGCCTGCTGTTAAGATGGCGGCGGAAGCTGGTGTCTGTCCGACCAGGACCCAAAGACTGAGGTGTTAGCTGTCCGCTGTTGTGACGCTTCTGAGGTACTTGGCGTTAAGGAGGTGATGGTTGGCAAAACGCTGAGGTATGGATGAAGCGAACCTGAGGCGAAGACCACCCGGTCTCTAGTCGCTTGAGGCTACACCATTTATCGGGCCTCAGCGGCCTGTAGGCCCGCCTTTGCCTCACACCAGTCGTTCAACGCCTCGGTTGTCGCGCCACAGTGGGCGGTTGGAGAAGGGTCGGGGGCGGGAGTCCCAGACTTCGTTGGGCAGTGGGGTTGTGGGTTAATACTGGGCGGTAGGAGAGAGGAGACCAACCTACGACGACCGGTTCCCTCCCCCTTTTTGTGGGCCCGCCTCCTTTCTCCGCCTTGCGGAGGCCCAAATGAATCCCCTAGTTTTTCTCGAGGTGGACTCCACTTCCCCTACTCCCGTGGTCTTTGAACTAATGTTTAGAGGTCAAGCTTTGGTGACTCTGACGTCCCATTCTGTTGTCCCGTTGACTCTTCACATCTACACGAGTATTTGAGGCTTGTGTTAAAGAGAAGGGTCAGAGTTTTTCCCTGTCACCCCCTCCCCAGTCCTACCAAGGAAGAGCTTCTTAGCCCAAGTCCCCTAGCCCATCCCGTCTCCCTCTTCCATTGGTTCTATTGACGCAAGTTTGACTAGAGCCTTTTCCGTTCCTTGCATTTACTCCCATCTTTATGGATGGAGCCAGAGTAGTTTTATGTTTCCTCAGGTCTTCACGCCTGTATGACCCTGGTCAGAGCCCAGGCTACTGATTTCTCCAACTCTGCATGCTGCTCCACCACTCTTAAGCGGAACAGTGAATGGGTTGGTGGTTGGATGATTGAAGTCTTCATGACCTCTTTTCGGGGCTGGTAGCCTTCCCTTCCTCATACCCCCCCCCCAAAATACCCTAAAAGAAGGCTGTAGAGGACTTTATCCTCTAGTAAACCAACTTTTTGTCCTCTGTCTCCTGCTATCCCTGTGCAAACTCGGGAACCGCCCCTTTTCCCTTTCTTGCTCTGAGTTCCTGTGGCCTCCTGGTCTGTGGACATCTGCTTTTGCTGCTAACCACCTCTGACATGCTTCTCACTTCTAAATCCTTCCCCCACCCCCATGCTCTCTTTGCAGGAGCTAAATCCCCTAGAGAGAAGATACCCTCCTGTCAGTCTCCACTACATTCCCACACTCCCCCATATGCTAGAAAATAAAATCGCTTTGATAGATCATCTCCTGCTCCTCAATCGTTGATTGCCCTGTTATTTTTCCCTTCCCCTCTCCCCCGTTCCACAATTACTATAGACAGTTCCCTATCATTTGTTTCCTGTTTAGATTACATGTTCAGTATTGTTTTCTCTTGGTTCCAGTGTTGTGTAGATTGAGGAGACACCAACATCCACCAGTCAAGGGAGGCACCCTGGTGTGGTGGAAATACTGTGTACTTTGTGTTCACATCAGAACTTTGTGACCTTGGGCAGATTACTTCAATTTCTCGTTTTTTTTCTTTTGTATAAAGGCGATAGTAGCACTTAACAGTTGCTAGAATTAAACAATCTGTAAAGTGCCTGGCTTATGGTAGGCACACAGTAAATTGTGGTTACTTTTTCTTGGTGTAAGAGTATGTTGGCAGATGCATCTTGTCATATGGTAGTTTTATGACCTGGCAAAGAGTAAGAGATATTTTGTTCCTTTAACTGTACATTTTTAATATATTTCTAGGCCAGACCTATCATTTTTGTATTTGTTTTCTCCTCATAGGCCAAACTTTATTTCCAGTGGTTCATGATGTTTGAATGTGATTCTCACCTGTGTTAACCTTATACTAGTTTAGGAATTTTAGTACAAAATCATTATCTTGGAATGACCACCAGCCATAATGTTCCTGTCAAGAACCACACCCAGGTGTTTGGCCTTTTGGAAGGGGTGCCTCATCCCTTGCCTACTCCCTCCACTCCTTCAAGTGCAGTCTGTCCTGTCATTCACTCTCCAAAAGATGAAATTTTGGTACTGTACTTATCACAGTAATAAAGGGAACTTCTGCTAGCTTGTTTTCAAGTGTTCATAATGTTTTTCCCCTACTTCTTTGGTCCCTCAGATCAGTGTGGGGGTCTTCGTTTAGCCTTACCTGAGCAGGATAATTCCTATCTGAGAGAGTTTAGAAAGGCTTTTTGGGATAACAGGCTGCTTTTCCAAAATGAATTACTGCCAGTTCTTTAAATACTACCTCTTGTGGTTTTTGCCATTTTATGTTTTCCAAAATTCTTACTGAATGGAAGTGACTGTTTTCAGTTTGGAAGCAGTTTTCCTTACTGTTAATATTTTGATTAGATCAATGTTAAAATGAGTTTTTTTCTAATCACTGTGGCTGGATGGTGGGGTTTGAAATAGGAATATGATGGCGAAGAGTTTACTTAGGATTAAAAATTTACTGTGGGTAACCATCCTGTAATTAACTATATGTGGACAGTAATGTCAGCTTTTTGGGGTTTGCTTTATTTAATTTGAAGTACTTTGAGGGGAATAGAATTTTCCCTTTTTCATCAGAGGACAGGACATCACTTTCTGTTTTGAGATTTTGCCTTGGTGTTCGTTACAGTGGGTCAGGCAGTGGTCAGAAATTAAAGCTCCATTTGAGTCTTATCATTCAGATCTAGAATAAATCTGGGAATGATAATATAGGTGTGACTAAAAGGTTTAATGTATTCTAGGAAGATCTCTGAGAAGAGAGGAAGAAGTGGCAGTACCAGTTAAAAACTTAGTCTAAGGTTCAGTGGCAAAGTTCAACCTGCGTTTCCTGGGTGTTTTTCATTTGTTTCCTAATATGGCCAAAAAGCATGTATGAAGGTGAAAACTTTTTTGTGTGCAATTTTTTTCATAAGAAATAATAAATTTAACATTGCCTTAGTGTCAGTTTACAGTGAGGATATCAGACTGTCTATAAAGTAATCACTATCCTCTGTAATTTCATTTAGGTTGGGAACTGAGTTGAGTGTTCAGGGGTGTTATTATTAGGTGTTCATATTAGAAGAATTGTTTTAGCTGTTGGTTCTGAGTTCTTATTACTCAAAGCAGGTCCCCAAAATGCAAATATGTGAGGGCTATTGCTTAAGAAATAATAACTGTGATTATGTTTGAACATTGATTATAATGGTTCACTACCCCACACCCTAATAAATTTGTGTTCCTCCTCAATCGTTTTTTTTTTAGGCCCTCCAATAGTCTGACCTGAGTGGGTTAGCGCTCCAGAGGAACCAGCAGACCAACTTGGTCAGGAAGGTTCAGGAAGCAGTTCAAGCAGTGTTGGAATTTCCCACCAGGATGAGTATGATTGGCAGTGATTTTAGGTTAGTTTTTATAGATCTCTGTGGGTAGTATTTGTATTTTACTTCCTGGAATGGAGATGGAGGGGGGCTGTATGTATTTCCATTCTGTAATTGAGCTACTTTTGGTTTCTTCCATTGTCTGATCTGATGTGGCACTGCTGCTTCTTGCATTTAAGTGGAGCTCATTACTGAATTAAACCGTTCAAATGAATTCTCTGTATGATTTTTAAGATCGCCCTAAGCATGATTCAAAAAATAAAATTATAAGATTTTATGCCTAACCAATTCTTTTTTAAAAGAGTTATGAAAAATTTCAAACATACAAAAATTGGATAGTATAATGATCCTCCTGTGTACCCATCACCAGCATTGTTCTCAACTTGAGGCCATTTTATTTCATCTATACTTCTGCCCACTGCCCCTTCCCTGATTATTTTGAAGTAAACCTGCTGTTTACTTCATTTGCAAATATTTGCATCTCTAAAAGGTAAAGTCTCTTGAAACATAACCTCAGGACTGTTACAACAAGTGCAAAAAATTAAGTGATTTTTTTTGAAAGTACCAAATATGAAACTAATGTTCAAATTTTAGTTTGTTTGAATCAGGACCTACTGAAGTCCATTTATCACAAAGGAAGGTTGATATATCTTTTAAATATATTTTAATCTTCAGATTCCCTCCCTTTTGTCTTTTTTTCCTCATTTATTTGTTTAAGGTTTCCTATGGCGTTTCCCCTGCATTTGGTGACTGCATTCCAGTAGCGGTATCTAACCCATTCTTGCTAAGTTAAAGACCTTGGAGGACACCCCCCCCCATTATAATGGAACAATGGCAGTAATCTCTAGCGCAGTTGGAGTTGATACTACTGGCATAGGTACTCTCCCAAAATAACTACTCATGGATTCCCTTTTCTGTGGCAGAGTGATTTAATGATACCTGACTTCAGTTCAGTGTCTTGGCCCTACTTACTGCTCCACGTGAAAAGCGAGCCTCCTTTTGGAAGCTGATATTTCCTAGATAATTACCTGATTGTGCCTGTAGGGTTTTTCATCATGGTTTCAATTTTCTTGGGTGGTTTAGTTATTTTCTATCTTAATAATGTTTTTTTTTTATTTTTGATGTTGCTATCTTAGCTGCTCTGACCCATAACTACTAAGCTATTAAGACTTAGTGATGAGTTCCTTTGGCTGTGATACAGTTTTTGCAATGGCAATACTAAACAATTTTTGAGAGCTTCCACTTAGATTCTGATTTTTAGCTATACACACAACCATATTTTCCTGTTGTTATTTTTGTTTTATTTCTTCTGGAAATGATGTTCCCCTGTATAAAGTTCTTTAAACCATTCATTCCATTTCCTTATGCAGCATTTGCCATCCTGGGATCTACTGTATGTTCCTTCCATGGTCAGAACCCTGAGAATAGGAGTTGGACACGTAGGGTTCAGCCAGCCTTCAACTTAAGCACAAATGGGGGCAGAGCAAAGCTACTTGTGCTTATCTTTAAAATGAGAGTGGTTCCAAGCTGAAGGGGCAGAAAGGGTAGAGGACATGAATAAAAGTTTTTGAAGTATTTAGATGAAATACAATTGTGAATCACCAGTGCTGTGGATCATGAATTCAGGCTTTTCAGTTCTTGGTGTTCATTAATGGAGAAATCAGATCAGTAGTTCAAAATTGACCAAGTATCAAAGAAGTGATTTCTGGGGAATTGCAGTGAAGTCCATTTGTTCAACAACAAAATTTGAGCACATTGGATAAATATAGTAAGTAGATACTTTACCCTGTCCCAGGTTTTCTGTAGTTAAGAAGTTTGAACCATGTCACTTAAACTTCTAATCTTTGTTTATGAAACTGGAATAACTATAGATTTTGGAGACAGAGCTTTACACACAGTAGGCATTTCAATTTGTTGTTTCCAGAGTTCTTATAGCTACAAGTTTACAATGGAAATGCTGTTTCTTTCTTTTGTTGTGTTTTTTCACTCATGGGTTCAAAGTATTATTGAAATGCCAGTCTTGGTTACTTTGAAAATGTTTGCTCTTCACAGTTCATGTTACCTTTCCTGCAGTTAGAGTAAGTTGTTAAAATCTATGTGTAGCTGTAACCATATTAGGCTGCTTTACAATGACCTCACCATCTATATAAGATTGATAGTCACAAGCGCTTGGATTCTGGGTGTTTCACTGTATTGTTCCCTGACTTGTTTCCTCAATGAGTGGTTACCAGATACTTATATTCTCAATGTCAGGGATAATTCAGCTCAGAAGATCCTGGAAGCCCTCTCATTTGATGTGTCATAGGGGTTGAGTTGCTAAAACTTGATGTACTTGTTGACCAGCTTGGTCTTATGGTTACAGAAATGCTTTTAGATAGTGAAGGAGTGGCTCCCCATGAGTAAAATTACTTTAGGTTTTTGTTGGGGCTGTTGACCTGAGCATTTTCAAATTTTAGTTCCCTTAAAAAGTTTTTAATCATTTGGCTTTAAAAATTGTAGTGGTGACATGGATTGATCCCAGAATGTGATTTTACAGAAAGTTGGAATTTGTTTTAACTTCTTAAGAATGTATCATTAAGTGGAAATTCATACTGTGGATCAGTTCAGTCTGGATTGCTGGTTGGACTAGATATATGTGAAAATTTCTTTTCAACCTGAGATTCTGATTGTATAATATTAGAATGGTGAACGAAAGTGGTTTTTCCTTTTCAGTAATCTTTTAGTGACTAAAAGGGAGTAGGAGTAGGGAGATAAAGATTATTCCAGAATGATCTTTTAGTATAATCATTTAGGTTTTAAAGATTGGTAATTGTGAACATGATGCCATGAATTTATGTGCTATCTTAGCATAACCCAAGTTTTAAGTCCTTATAACTAGATAGCAGAGATACTTGCTCTGGAAATCCTTTGGTATATTGTGTTTTGTGGCCACTACGTTTTGGAAGATTGCTTTTAATGATTATGTTATTTACTGCAATTATTTTCTTATTTGCCTGTTTTTATAGTGAGGCATCTTTCTGCTGGTCTTCGCTTTTTATTCTTCCACTACTTATTCTTCACTATTACTGCATTCTGCCAATTGACTTCTTATAGGTAGAAAGACAAGCACAGTGATTTAGAACATGGACACTGGAGCCAGAGTCCCTGAGTTCAAGTTCTGATTCCATTTCTTACCAGCTGTGTCATCTTGAGTAAATTATTTAACCTCTGTGCCACAGTTCTTAATATGTAAAATGGTAATAATAATTTTACCTACCTCATGGGGTGTTGGAGAAGTTGAACTGAATTAATGCATGTGAAGTGCTTAGAACAGTCATTCTGAAACTTAGGGAACATCGGAATCATTAGAGGGCTTGCTAAAACACAGATTGCTGGGTTTCACCCCCAGGGTTTCTGATTCTGTAGGCCTGGGAGGGGCCTGAGAATTTGCATTTTCAGCAAGTTCCCAGGAGATGCTAATGTTGATGGTCAGGGAACCATTGGAATTAGAACAATGCTTGGCACAAAATGTTAACTTTTTTTTCTGGAGTACTTATTCAGACCTGAGTAAAACGCTCTTCAGTGATGTTTAGTAGACATCTTCTGCCTTTAGGTAGAAGTGGTTTTGAAATCCCTTGTTGCAGTGGTTCTCAAAATGTGGTCCACAGGTCAGCATCAGCAATATAACCTGGGAATTTGTCAGAAATGCAGATTCTTGGGATCTTCCCCATTCTTTATTTTTAAGTGTGTCTTGGCTTAATGGGGTTGTCTTAGACTTTTAAAACAGCTTTATTGCAATATAATTCATGTACCATACAGTTTGCCCATTTAAATGTACACTGGATTTTCATAGTTATACAGCTGTTAACCACATCAATTTTAGAACGTTTTCATCATCCCTAAAGGAAACCCACTACCCATTAGTAGTCATTCCCTTTCTCTCTCCCAACCACCCAGTGCTTGGCAACCACCAATCTACTTTATGTCTCTCTAGATTTGCCTATTCTGGGCATTTCATACAAATGGAATCATACCATACATAAGCAGTTTTAAATGTGATTAAAATATTCCATTGTTACTGTAAGAAATAGAATACAGATATGTAAATCCACCCAAAAACAAACTTACAGTTTAATAAATTATTTCAAGGCAAACACTTTTGAAACCACCACTCAAGTCAAGAAATAGAACTTTGCCTGTCACCTTAGAAGTCCTTCCGTGTGCACATCCCAATTACAGCACCCTCCCTCCCTCTAGAAAGTATCTGCTTTTCTGACTTTATAGTAATCACTTCTTTGCACTCTGTTAAGGTTTTATCATCCAAGTATGCATCCCTGGACAGTATAGTTTACATTGTCCATTTTTAAAATCTTGATTTGTCATTTAAATATCTATAGCTTCCCATTCTTCCTTCTCTTTTCCTCATACTATATCTGTTGAAGGACTTGGACCTTTTGACCTGTAGCATATCCCAGAGACTGAATTTTGCTGATTGTATACTCAGTACAGTTAAACATGTTTCTTTATCCTCTGCATTTCTGGCAGTAAACAGCTGTATCCAGAGGCTTTATAAATTCAGGTTCATTCCCTCTGGCAAGAATATTGGCCATGGTGTGTTTGTTTACAACATTCACTAAGTTGTAATGATGTCTTGGATTTTTAATTTTTTTGGTTGGTAACAGCTATTGCTGCCCAGAGCTTAGATCCATTAATTCATTGGGAGTGTCAGAATGGTGGTGTTCTATCATTTTGTTTTCATATATTAGCTGGAATGATTTTATAAGGCTACTCAGTGATATAGTTTATATAAGAAGGCCTGGATGAATGCTCAGTTTTTACTTTTTTTCCCTTGCCACTCACTAGTTCTGTCACTTTGCTCAAGTTATCTGATGAGCTACATCATCTGGGGAAAATAACTTTATTCCTGGGTTTGTTGGGATTAAATGAAAAATGTGTTAGTGTACTCTGTGTGGTCAGAAGATGGTAATTTCTTTGACATATTATTTCACTTGCCCCCCCCCCCTCCAGTAGCTGAGATGAGCAGTCTAGTGGTGAAGTGATGACTAGTTAGCAAAGCCTGTTGGGATCCTTCAGGTCTGTATTGAGGAGGAATGGTGTTTGTTCCTTGGACATTTTGGGGCTAAGATTCTGGCCAGTGATAACTGAATGTTCTACCACAGTTTTTTACTTCGCCGCACCTGAGGAGGCACATTCATACCCTCTGAAGGTGATGCTGGGGTTCTTGTTCACGAAGCCGAAGAATGAGCTGAATTCACAAACACTCAAGGTAGGAGAGCAAGGTACAGGCTTTTATTTAAAAGTAAAGTGAGAGAATAGAGCTCCTGGCTCACGCCAGGAGGGGCAAGAGAGCCTATAGTGGTGCGTTGTCTAGGGGGTTTTATAGGCAGTTGAGGATTTTTCGAGAACATCAAAAAAAGGCTTAGGGGTATGGACTTGTACCACTTGCCCTGTCCTCAAGGTGGGTTGGGTCGTAGTCTGATTGCTAGGACTGACAGCAGATCACGGGTTATGCTGATACCCTTGCAGAACACTCAAACATTCCAGGCCAAGTTGCTCCTGGCTTTTTGACCTTTAACTCATCTCACTGAAGATGTTTATATCTTTACCCTAGAGAATTAGTGTGACCTTGACTTTGCATAATGCTTGACAGAGTTTCAGTGGGGACTTCTTTGCCCATTGTTACATTGCTCTGACTGTAAACATTCCGCCCTGCTTCCCCCCCCACCCCAGGCCCTCACCCTACTCTGACTACACCCACGGTCCCTGTCTGAAAGGGTCTTACCCAGTTCTGTGGTGATGTGTATGTAATACATTGGTTGCCTTGATCTGCCCCTATCCACATAGCCCCCTACTGTTCAAGTTTGTTCTGTTGAAGGTTCTGTTGCAACCTTAGTAACCCATAATGAGCCTCTCTAATAGTCATCAGTATCACCATTATTAATGTACTTGAGTAGCACCAAATAACCAAATATAGGTTAGAAAGGAGGTGTTACCCCTTTTAACATCTATATTATCTGAAATACAGTGCCTGACACATATAGTAAGTGCTCAATAAATTGGAAACCATTTTTCAAAATTAATATTATATCTCCTTTTCCCCCTCTCACATCTATCTTACCTCTCTCCATTCAGTTCAACAAACATTTACTGTTTCTAAGTATAGGGAGCTAGGGACATAAAATGAATGAGAGTTGGTCTCTGCCCTTGAAACTCACAGTCCAGTTAAGGACTGTGTGAAATCATGTTTAAAGTTCCTAAGCCTTTTTCTTTGTGTTATCTTTTCTTCCTGTACTTTAACCATGCATGATATAACCTCTCTATTGTTTCTTAAAGCTCTCCTTAGCTTTATATCCCTCCCCAGCCCTTGAGACTGCTGATACATGATAAAGCCTGCAGTTGTCTTCTGTGAATGCAGGGTAATACCAAGAAAAACCTTTAAGCCAAGATTGGCTTTCTAAATGGCACATGTGGTTGATACTACAGTATCAGTTTATGGCTTTCAGCTGGACCTACAGCTTCTGTCCCATTTTGTTTACTATCTTCCTTCTTGCTTTCTCCCTTTCCCCTCCTTCTCCTTTACCATTTCTCAGGATGTTTGCTACAGAAAGACAGAGGCTCCTATATCCAATTAGTGGTCTATCAAGTATTTAAAGAGACAGCTGTGTTTCATATAAAGTAGGATTTGAGTGGGCCTAGGGTTTATTGCTAAATTTTCATTCTCATCTACAAAGTGGTAATTAAAAAGCCTACTTCATAGTTTGCTGGGCCCCTTAAAGTAGATGATGTGTTTTAAAATGTTTAAAATGTAGAGAACCCTACAAAGATAAGGCCATTATAATTTATGTAAAATAAATACTTAACTGGTAAAATACTAGTTGTTAAATACCTAACAAGTAACTATGTCACTTGGGGCAAATTTATCACTGAGCCAATTTCCTCATCCTTTAAATGGGGATGGTGTTATCTTAATCACTCAGCAAATATATGGGGGCATACTCAGTACTGCCCAATACTGGGAATACAAAGATAAGCAACTGGAGAACAAAGGGGCAGCATGGTATACTAGGGAGGGAGACTTGTATAAATCACACTCAAAGGCATCAGTACAATAACAGGAAGTGAACAGAATGTGCTATTGCTGTTTACAGGAGGGCATCAGAATGTCACACAGAATTTCATTAGGGTTAAACAAGATACATGAAAAGTACATCATCAACTCAAAAAATGCTATACAAATGAAGTTAGTTTTATATACCCCAAATGAATCAATAGTCTTGACCATTATTTCATTTTCCTCATAAGACTTGTACTTAAGATGTGTTTATTTTTTTGAGCCAGATTTTATGAGCTCCTTAAGGGTGTTACGTATTCCTATATTAGACTAGTAGTACCCTGAAAGTAATACTTAATCTAGAAGGACCTTTTTTTGACCCACGTTATCATTGTTTTCTAGTTTTTATTACTAAATTAATTTAGGAAAAAAACTGGAAAATGTGTTTTATTGTGGGAAAAGAAATATTTAGTCACCATTAACATTTTGTCTGGTGTGTTCCCATCTTAATGATAACAGTAATATTTTAAAAATAAGTCCAGTAGAAATTAAGGGACAGGCTTTTCACAAATAGGAACTGAAAATTTAAAATGTCGAAGATACTCAAACTAAACATCAAAAATGCATATTGAAATGAGATGTTTTTAACCACTAGATTGGCAAAAGATAATTTGGTAATATCTACTCATGGCAAAGATACAGTGAAGAGTCTAGTCTTACAATATTGCCCACAACTGGTATAAATTAATAGCGCTATTTTGGAGATAATTTTGGCAAGTTGCATAATAGTATGTACTATATGATGGTGTGTATTTCTGTAAAATACTAGGATAGACTGGTACATTTATATAGAACTGGTCAAAAGGAACATAAGTATTGTGATAGTCACATTTCTGTTTCTGAGAAACTTAAAATATACTGAAAAAATAAAGAGAATAATACAACAAAACCCCATTCTCTACCCACCCTCCTCCCAAATGTATGATTTTTTAACATTTATTTTTGCCTCACGTCTTTTAGGGGGTAGGTAATATAAGTAAAGGGAAAATGCTTTTTAATTATACTTTAACTTAGCCCCCCGCATCAATAGCATGAATTGCTTGAATTTATATACTGTAAGAATGGTAAAAGTTACTCATGTAAGTAGAAATGCAAGAACTGTGATGGCCACACAGCAGTGTTAATTACTTGTGTACTATTAAGATTGTGTACTACTATAGAGCTTACAAAATCTCTCATTTAATAAGAGTGCTTTGGGAATTGGGAATAGGACTTTATTTGGTTGATTATTTTATTGAAATTCTTATTTGAAAACACTTACCTGACTTTATTTTTAAGTATTATTCCTCATAATTATATAAGTATACATGGCTTATTGTTGAAAAATGCACAGAAATCTGAAATCCTACCATTCAGAGATAAATACTGTTAACATGTAGGTACACAGTGTATTTTTCTTCCAGGTCTTATCTTTATGCCTGTATAGCATAACCATTTTTTTCCCCCAAAATACTCCTGAAAAATTTAATTCATTACCTTCCTTCCAACTTTTTATTATGAAAATTGTCAAACATAAAAATGCTGAAGGAGTCAACACCCAGGAGGTGGAGCCCAGATGGCAGTGTGTGTAGGGCAGTGGAAATCTCCTCCCAAAACCATATATATTTTTGAAAATACAACAAATACAACTATTCTTAAAAGAGAGACCAGAATATTCAGGACAACAGCCAGGCTACATCTAGATCTGTGAGAACCCAGCACATCATGAATTGGGTAAGATACAAGCTGTGGCCCAGTGGGCCCCGAGTGCCACCCCTACCCCTACTCCCCAGTGGGAGCAGTGGAGTCAGAGCGGGGAGTGAAAGGGAGCCCAGGATGGCTAAATACCCAGCCCTAGTTATCCGCACCAGGAGTGTAGACACACAGTGCGTGGTGTGCTGGATACTAGGGAAACTGAACAGTAAAAGCTGCGAGCAGGTTCCCACAGCCAGTGCCCCTGGCACAAAAGAAAAGCGAGTGCTTTTTGAAAGTCTTAAAGGGACAGGAGCCTCACAGCTGGATGGAAGCGTCCCGGGACACTCAGCCCAGCAGCTGGGAATCCAGGGAATTCTAGGCACCCTAACACCCAGGGCTGCAGCGTGACTCAGACCCCTCATGGTGATAAACAGCCTCCCGCCTGTTCCCCCCTGGCACGAACACACCCATAGCAGCTGAGCAGAGCTTCCTCCGCAGCTGCCGGAGCAAGAATCACAGAAACCGTCTGCATGCAGCTGCCCAGCAAAGCAGCTATGGGTCACCATTCCTGCAGGAGAGGAATGAGGAGCAAGCGGGAAGGGACTTTCTTCTCCCAGCTGACACATGTTCCAACTGCCCATGACGACCTCTTATCGCCATGAAAAGGCAGAAGAATTTGATCCAGACCAGAATCACACAGACATCCTTCCCTGAGAGGGAACCTGGGGAGATAGACTTAACCAATCTTCCTGAAAAATAATTCAAAATAAAGGTAATAACCATGCTGATGGAGCTGCAGAGAAATATGCAAAAGCAAAGGAGAGAGAATATAGAAATAAAATAATCTCTGGAAGGACTTAAAAGCAGAATGGATGTGGTGCAAGAGGCCATTAATGGAAGAGAAATCAGAGAACAGGAACACAGCAGAAACTGACGCAGAGAGAGATAAAAGGACTTCCAGGAATGAAAGAATATTAAGAGAACTGTGTGACCAATCCAACTGGAACAATATTCACATTATAGGGGTACCAGAAGAAGAAGAAGACATTAAAAGGGATAGAACGTGTCATTGAAGAAATAATTGCTGAAAACGTCCCCAAACTGGGGGAGGAAATAGTCACTCAAACCATGGAAGGACACAGAACTCCCAACACAAGGGACCCAATGAAGACAACACCAAGACACATAATAATTAAAATGGAAAAGATTAAAGACAAGGACAGAGTATTAAAGTCAGCCAGACAGAGAAAAAAGGTCATCTACAGAGGAAAACCCATCAGGCTATAATCAGACTTCTCAACAGAAACCTTACAGGCCAGAAGAGAACAGCATGATATACTTAATGCAATGAAACAGAAGGGCCTCAAAGCAAGACTACTGTATCCAGCACGATTATAATTTAAATATGAAGGAGGGATTAAACAATTCCCAGACAGCAAAAGTTGAGGGAATTTACCTCCCACAAACCACCTCTACAGGGTATTTTAGAGGAACTACTCTAGATGGGAGCACTCCTAAGACTAAATAGATGTCACCCGAAAAATAAAACCACAGCAGAGAAAGCAGAACAAATACTAAGTAAAGGCAAAAAAAAAATAAGCTACCCACAAAAGCAGTCAAAGGAAATACAAAAGAGCACTAAATAAAACATCTAACATATAAAGAATGGAGGAGGAGGTATAAGAAGGGAGACAAATAAAGAATCATCAGACTGTGTTTATAGAAGCTCAATAAGTGAGTTAACTTAGGAAGATAGTAAAGAAGCTACCCTTGGAACGTTTGGTAACCATGAATCTAAAGCCTGAAATGGCAATAAGTACATATCTTTCAATAATCACCCTAACTAAATGGACTGATGCACCAATAAAAAGACACAGAGTAACAGAATGGATGAAAAAGAAAGAACCATCTATATGCTGCTTTCAAGAGACTCACCTCAAACCCAAAGACATGCACAGATTAAAAGTCAAGGGAGGGAAAAAGATATTTCATGCAAATACCAGGGAGAAAAAAGCAGGCTCTGCAGTACTAGTACCAGAAAAAATAGACTTCAAAGAAAGTCATAAGAGATAAAGAAGGATATTACATAATGATAAAGGGATCAGTCCAACAAGAGGATATAACCATTATAAATATATATGCACCCAATGCAGGAGCACCAACATATGTGAAACAAATACTAACAGAATTAAAGGAGGAAATAGAATGCAATGCATTCATTTTAGCAGACTTCAACCCACCACTCACTCCAAAGGACAGATCCACTAGATGGAAAATAAGTAAGGACACAGAGGCACTGAACAACAGACTAGAACACATGGACCTAATAGACATCTATAGTACTCTACATCCAAAAACAACAGGATACACATTCTTCTCAAGTGCACATGGAACATTCTCCAAAATAGACCAAATACTAGGCCACAAAAAGAGCCTTAGTAAATCCAAAAAGATTGAAATTCTACCAATCAACTTAGAACACCAAGGTATAAAACTAGAAATAAATTGTACAAAGAAATCAAAAAGACTCACAAACACATGGAGGCTTAACAACATGCTCCTAAATAATCAGTTGATCAACGACCAAATCAAAATAGAGATCAAGCCATATATGGAAACAAATGACACCAGTAACACAAAGCCCCAACTTCTGTGGGATGCAGCGAAAGCAGTTTTAAGAGGAAAGCATATAGCAATCCAGGCATATTTAAAGAAGGAAGAACAATCCCAAATGAATAGTCTAATGGCACAATTATCGAAATTGGAAAAAGAAGAAGTGAGCAATAAAGACAGCAGAAGGAGGGACATAATAAAGATCAGAGAAGAAATAAATAAAATTGAGAAAAAGAAAATAATAGAAAAAAATCAATGAAAACAAGAGCTGGTTCTTTGAGGAAAAAAACAAAATAGATAAGCCCCTAGCCAGACTTACTAAGAGAAAAAGAGAATCTACACACATCAACAGAATCAGAAACAAGAAAGGAAAAGTCATGACAGACCCTAGAGAAATACAAAGAATTATTAGAGAATACTACAAAAAACTATATGCAAACAAGCTGGAAAATGTAGAAGACGAAAACCTAGAAGAAATGGACAACTTCCTACAAAAATAAAACCTTCTAAGACTCACCAAGGAAGAAACAGAAAATCTAAACAGAGCAGTTACCAGGAACGAAATTGAAGCTGTAATAAAAAAACTACCCAAGAGCAAAACTCCCGGGCCAGAAGGATTCACCGCGGAGTTTTATCAGAAATACAGAGAAGACATAACACCCATTCTCCTGAAAGTTTTCCAAAAAATAGAAGAGGAGGGAATACTTCCAGACTCATTCTATGTAGCCAGCATCACTGTAATACCAAAACCAGGCAAAGACCCCACCCAAAAGAAAAGTACAGACCAATGTCCCTGATGAACATAGATGCAAAAATACTCAACAAAATATTAGCAAACCGAATTCAAAAATTCATTAAAAGGATCATACACCATGACCAAGTTGGATTCATCTCAGGGATGCAAGGATGGTATAAAATTCGAAAATCCATCAACATCATCCACCATATAAACAAAAAGGACAAAAACCACATGATCATCTCCATAGACCCTGAAAAGCATTTGACAAAATTCAACATCTATTCATGAAAAAAACTCTCAACAAAATGGGCATAGAGGGCAAGTACCTCAACATAATAATGCCCATATATGAAAAACCCACAGCCAACATCATACTGAGCAGCGAGAAGCTAAATGCTTCTCCCCTAAGATGGGGAACAAGACAAGGATGCCCACTCTCCCCACTGTTATTCAACATAGTACTGGAGGTCCTAGCCACGGCAATTAGACAAAACAAAGAAATACAAGGAATCCAGATCGATAAAGAAGAAATCACACTGTCACTCTTTGCAGATGACATGATATTGTACATAAAGAACCCAAAACTGCTAGAACTAATATTGGAATACAGCAAAGTTGCAGAATACAAAATTAATACACAGAAATCTGAGGCCTTCCTGTACACTAACAATGATCTAATAGAGAACTCAGGAAAACAATTACATTCCCAATTGCATCAAAAATAATGAAACACCTAGGAATAAACATAACCAAGGAAGTGAAAGACCTATACCCTGAAAAGTAGGAGACACTCTTAAAAGAAATTAAAGAGGACACTAACAAATGCAAACGCATCCCATGCTCTTGGCTAGGAAGAATTAATATTGTCAGATGGGCCGTCCTGCCCAAAGCAATCTACAGACTCAATGCAATCCCTATCAACGAACTAGGACAAATAGTTCAAAAATTCATGTGGAACCACCAAAGACCCCGAATAGCCAAAGCAATCCTGAGAAGGAAGAGTAAAGTGGGGGCATCTTGCTCCCCAACTTGAAGCTCTACTACAAAGCCACAGTAATGCAGACAATTTGGTACTGGCACAAGAAGAGAGCCACAGACAAGTGCAACAGAATAGAGACTCCAGACAGTAACCCAAACATATATGGCCAATTAATATACGATAAAGGAGTCGTGGACATACAATGGGGAAATGACAGCCTCTTCAACAGCTGGTGTTGGCAAAACTGGATAGCTCCATGTAAGAGAATGAAACTGGGTCATTGTCTAACCCCATACACAAAAGTTAATTCGAAATGGATGAAAGACTGAATATAAGCCATGAAACCATAAAACTCTTAGAAAAAAACATAGACAAAAATCTCTTGGACCATAAACATGAGCGACTTCTTCATGAACATACCTGCCCAGGTACGGGAAACAAAAGCAAAAATGAGCAGGTGGGACTATATCAGGCTGAAAATGAAAAGCTTCTGCACAGCAAAGGACACCACCAATAGAACAAAAAGGCATTCTACAGTATGCGAGAATATATTCATAAATGACATAACGATAAAGAGTTGACATCCAAAATATATAAAGAGAACACGCACGTCAACAAACAAAAAGCGAATAATCCAATTAAAAAATGAGCAGAGGAGATGAACAGACAGTTCTCCAAAGAAGAAATTCAGATGGCCAACAGACACATGAAAAAATGCTCCACATCGCTAGTCATCAGAGAAATGCAAATTAAAGCAACAATGAGATATCACCTCACACCAGTAAGGATCGCCGCCATCCAAAAGACAAACAACAACAAATGTTGGTGAGGATGTGGAGAAAGAACCCTCCTGCACTGCTGGTGGGAATGTAAATTAGTTCAACCATTGTGGAAAGCAGTATGGAGGTTCATCAGAATGCTCAAACAGACTTACCATTTGACCCAGGAATCCCACTTCTAGGAATTTACCCTATGAATGCAACAGCCCAGTTTCAAAAGACAGATGCACCCCTATGTTTATCACAGCACTGTTTACAATAGCCAAGATATGGAAGCAACCTAAGTGTCCATCAGTAGATGAATGGATAAATAAGATGTGCTACATATACACAATGCAATATTATTCATCCATAAGAAGAAAACAAATCCTACCATCTGCAACAACGTGGATGGAGCTGGAGGGTATTATGCTCAGTGAAATAAGCCAGACGGAGAAGACAAGTATCAAATGATTTCACTCATCTGTGGAATATAAGAACAAAGGAAAAACTGAAGGAACAAAACAGCAGCAGAATCACAGAACCCAAGAATGGACTAACAGTTACCAAAGGGAAAGGGACTGGGGCGGTTGGGTGGGAAGGGAGGGAGAAGGTGTGGTAGAAGAAAGGGGGCCTTACGATTAGTATGTATAATGTGTGGGATGGATCACGGAGGGCTGTGCAACACAGAGAAGACAAGTAGTGATTTTACAGCATCTTACTGCGCTGATGGACAGTGACTTATGGGGTATGTGGGGGGTATTTGGTGAAGAGGGTAGTCTAGTAAACATAATGTTCCTCATGTAATTGTAGATTAATGATACAAAAAATGCTGAAAGAATAGCACAGTTATATATCACCAGCTATGTTCAACAATTTAGAATTTGTCGTATCTGATTTGTACATACATGTGTTTAGCTTTTCTGAAGTACATGAAGTGAGAATGATGTTCCATACTAAATCCTTCAGCATACTTGTCTTAAGAATAAGGACCTGGAAAACCACAATTCCATTATCACACCTAGGGAATTCATTGTTAATATTGTCTAATATCCATTCCGTATTCAGATTGCTTCATTTATCCCCAAATTGTCTTTTTGTTAGCTTGTTTCTCCAAATCAATATGAAAATGGGTTTTTTAAGTTGTTGTTTCCAGTTAATATGTTGATTCATGTTCCATGTCATAAGGTATACTTCTATAATTTTAATGGCTGCATAATATTTTCTTGTGTGCATGATTTATAACGTATTAGCCAGTTGCCTCTGTTGAAACATTTAAGTCCTAGTTTTTCCTGATCTTTTAAGAATGTTTCCTAGCACACAGTAGGCATTGGGCAAATAAGTGTTGAATGAAGGAAAGCATAGTAATATAGTAATAGAGAAATCTTTGTAACATAAATGCTTATTTCTTTAAGAAATTTCCAGAACTGCACTGCCAAAATATAAGGTTTTTGATGCTTACTGCCAAATTACTTCTTAAATAAACTATCCTGTATTCACTGTGATATGTTTAGTACCATATAATCCATGTTGACTTATAGTATGACAGCACCTCAGGTTAAGCCTTGATACATTAATATGAGAGAGGAGCATAAATGTATTTGATTAAGTATCATTGCTGTAGATGGCTTTCTCCTTATACCTATATATACTGCCATATTTTGCAGAGGCTAACTTGACTCTTGCAGTCTAGAGTGCCTTGCACTATGTTGACCTAATCTGGAGCTCCAGTTCCCTGCTTTCAAATTGCCTTAACTATCTTGGTGAGGCCAGTCTTAAAAGGATGTATAGTCTGGGGAGATGCAGACATCACTTGAAGACAACCTTTTACATATAGCATTTTAGATTTTTGACTTTTAAAAGTAAAGGAAGACTACCCACGTGGATGGGTTCAAATGTCTATCTCTAGCAAAACATATTTCCAGTGGCTTTAAAATGCTAGTCTTCTCCATGTCCAACAGAAGGGCTGGATATGACTGTTTATGTGATATTGTCCATATCAAACTGCTTATTTTATAGGCCCAGATTAGGAGATGGCTAATGGTGCATTCAGTTGGACATTGAACCCAGATTACCTAGTTCAGTATTGTTTCCACTATATTTTAAAACTGAACTTACCTCTTTCTAAATTTCCCAAGAGGTGTCATCCATAGAAATGCAGAATAAGTGGGCCCTTTCGTATAAGAAAGGTACCAAAAAAAAGTGGGGGCAAATTAAGAGAGTAGAAAGGCAAAAATAGGAAAGTCAGAAGTCCAAAGGAAGTGCAGGGTTTTCTGTCCTTTTCATTATGGCCATTACTTTTCAACACAAGGTTAATTTGGAGTGCTATCATGGAACAATTTTGATTTGGCTCTGGTTTTCATGCACATTTATGGATGCCATAATCCTGTAGATGGGACTGAATTTCCTGTTTGTAAAATTTATAAAGTGTTGTTTTCTCAGTCCATCTTTTCTTCCCTACTTTTTCAACTGGTTTACATTATAAAGGAAACATGTTTGCTGTTAAAAAAAATAGTTTCAAATAAAATAAACATTTCCATTAAAAATTAGTCACCCCCTCCAAAGTGACAATCTCCTTTTGTTCATTCCACACCTCAGAATCTGTTAATAATTTGTATATATTTATACCTACTCATACTTACATAGTATGCTTATGCATTTATGTGCTATGCATATTTTTATGTTAGAACATATGGCTCCACTCTGTTCTTTTTAATGGTTGTATTTCATTACAAAGCATAGAGCTACTATAGTTTAATCATCCCTGTTGTGGAGCCTTAGAACTCATTCTGGGTCAAAGGATGGTACCCATTTAAGTTTCTTTTTTTTTTTTTTGGTGTCATTAATCTACAATTATATGAAGAACATTGTTTACTGGGCTACCCCCTTCACCAAGTTCGCCCAACAAACCCCATTACAGTCACTGTCCATCAGTGTAGTAAGATGCTGCAGAATGCCTACTTCTCTTCTCTGTGTTGTACAGCCCTCCCCGTATCCAACACACACATTACCATGCTAATTGTAATGCCCCCTTTCTTTTTCTCCGCCCTTATCCCTCCCTTCCCACCCATACTCCTCAGTCCCTTACCCTTGGGTAACTGTTAGTCCATTCTTGGGTTCTGTGATTCTGCTGCTGTTTTGTTCATTCAGTTTTTCTTTGTTCTTATACTCCACATATGAGTGAAATCATTTGGTACTTGTCTCTCTTCACCTTGCTTATTTCACTGAGTATAATACCCTCTAGCTCCATCCATGTTGCTGCAAAGGGTAGAATTTGTTTTATTCTTATGAATGAATAATATTGCATTGTGTATATGTACCACATCTTATTTATCCATTCATCTACTGATGGACACTTAGATTGCTTCCATTTCTTGACTACTGTAAATAGTGCTGCGATAAACAGGGGTGCATCAGTCTTTTTCAAACGTGGATGCTGCATTCTTAGGGTAAATTCCTGGAAGTGGAATTCCTGGGTCAAATGTTTTTTCTATTTTGAGCTTCTTGAGGAATCTCCATACTGCTTTCCACAATGGTTGAACTAATTTGCATCCCCACCAGCGGTGTCAGAGGGTTCCCAATTCTCCACAACATTGCCAACATTTGTTGTTGTTTGTCCTTTGGATGGAAGCGATCCTTACTGGTGTGAGGTGATATCTCATTGTTGTTTTAATTTGCATTTCTCTGATGATAAGGGATGTGGAGCATTTTTTCATGTGTCTGTTCGCCATCTGAATTTCTTCTTTGCAGAACTGTCTATTCAGCTCCTCTGCCCATTTTTTAATTGGATTATTTGCTTTTTGTATGTTAACGTGCGTGAGCTCTTTATATATTTTGGATGTCAGCCCTTTACCGGACCTGTCATTTATGTATATATTCTCCCATACTGTAGGATAACTTTTTGTTCTATTGACGGTGTGCTTTGCTGTACAGAAGCTTTTCAGCTTGATATAGTCAACTTGTTCATTTTTGCTTTTGTTTCCCTTGCCCAGGGAGATATGTTCATGAAGAAGTTGCTCATGTTTATGTCGAAGAGATTTTTGCCTACGTTTTTTTCTAAGAGTTTTATGGTTTCATGACATACATTCAGGTCTTTGATCCATTTCAAATTTACTTTTGTGTATGGGGTTAGACAGTGATACAGTTTCATTCTCTTACATGTAGCTGTCCATTTTTGTGAGAACCATCTATTGAAGAGACTTTCATTTCCCCATTGTATGTCCATGGCTCCTTTATCAAATATTAATTGACCATATATGTTTGGGTTAAAGTTTGGGGTCTCTACTCTTTTCCACTGGTCTGTGGCACTGTTCTTGTGCCAGTACCATATTGTCTTGATTACTGTGGCTTTGTAGTAGAGCTTGAACTAGCCAACTTTATTCTTCCTTCTCAGGATTGCTTTGGCTATTCGGGGTCTTTGGTAGTTCCATATGAATTTTTGAACTAATTGTTTCAGTTCATTGAAGAATGCTATTGGTAATTTGATAGGGATTGCATCAAATCTGTATATTGCTTTTGGCAGAATGGCCATTTTCACTATATTAATTCTTGCTAGGCAGGAGCATGGGATGCATTTCTATTTCTTAGTATCCTCTTTAATTTTTCTTAAGAGTGTCTTATAGTTTTCAGGGTATAGGTCTTTCACTTCGTTGGTTAGCTTTATTCCTAGCCATTTTATTCTTTTTGATGCTACTATGAGTGGAATTGTTTTCCTGATTTCTCTTTCTATTTGTTCATTTTTAGTGTATAGGAGAGCCACAGATTTCTGTGTGTTAATTTTGTATCCCGCAACTTTGCTGAATTCTGATATTAGTTCTAGTAGTTTTGGAGTGGATCCTTTAGAGTTTTTTTATGTACAGTATCATGTCATGTGCAATTAGTGACAGTTTAACTTCTTTACCAATCTGGATTCCTTGTATTTCTTTGTTTTGTCTGAGTGCGGTGGCTAGGACCTCCAGCACTATGATGAATAACAGCGGCGAGAATGGGCATCCCTGTCTTGTACCCGATCTCAGAGGAAAAGCTTTCAGCTTCTCGCTATTCAGTATGATGTTGGCTGTGGGTTTATCATATATGGCCTTTATTATGTTGAGGTACTTGCCCTCTATGCCCATTTTGTTGAGAGTTTTTATCATGAATGGATGTTGAATTTTGTTGAATGCTTTTTTAGCATCTATGGAGATGATCATGTGGTTTTTGTCCTTCTTATTTATGTGGTGGATGATGTTGATGGATTTTCGACTGTTGTACCATCCTTGCATCCCTGAGATGAATCCCACTTGGTCATGTTGTATGATCCTTTTGATGTATTTTTGAATTCAGTTTGCTGAAATTTCTTGAGTATTGTTGCATCTACATTCATCAGGGATGTTGGTCTGTAATTTTCTTTTTTGGTGGGGTCTTTGCCTGGTTTTGGTATTAGGGTGATGTTGGCTTCATAGAATGAGTTTGGGAGTATTCCCTCCTCTTCTATTTCTTGGAAAACTTTAAGAAGAATGGGTATGATATCTTCTCTGTATGTCTGATAAAATTCTGAGGTAAATACATCTGGTCTGTGGGTTTTGTTCTTGGGTAGTTTTTTGATTACCGATTCAATTTCTTTGCTGGTAATTGGTTTGTTTAGATTTTCTGTTTCTTCCTTTGTCTGTGTTGGAAGGTTGTATTTTTCTAGGCCGTTGTGCATTTCTTTTAGGTTTTCCAGCTTGTTAGCATATAGTTTTTTTGTAGTATTCTCTAATAATTCTTTGTATTTCTTTGGGGTCCGTCATGATTTTTCCTTTCTCGTTTCTGATTCTGTTGATGTGTGTAGATTCTCTTTTTCTCTTAATAAGTCTGGCTTGGGGCTTATCTATTTTTTTCTATTTTCTCAAAGTACCAGCTCTTGTTTTCATTTATTTTTTCTATTGTTCTTTTCTCTCAATTTTATTTTTATCTTCTCTGATCTTTATTATGTTCCTCCTTCTGCTGACTTTAGGCCTCATTTGTTCTTCTTTTTCCAATTTCGATAATTGTGACATTAAACAATTCATTTGGGATTGTTCTTCCTTCTTTAAATATGCCTGGATTACTGTATACTTTCCTCTTAAGACTGCTTTCACTGCGTCCCACAAAAGTTGGGGCTTTGTGTTGTTGTCGTCATTTGTTTCCTTATATTGGTTGTTCTCTATTTTAATTTGATCATTGATCCATTGATTATTTAGGAGCATGTTGTTGAGCCTCCGTGTGTTTGTGAGCCTTTTTGGTTTCTTTGTACAATTTATTTCTAGTTTTATACCTTTGTGGTCTGAGATGTTGGTTGGTAGAATTTCAATATTTTGGAATTTACTGAGGCTTTTTTTGTGTCCTAGTATGTGGTCTATTCTGGAGAATGTTCCATGTGCACTTGAGAAGAGTGTGTATCCTGTTGCTTTTGGGTTCTATAGATGTCTATTAGGTCCATGTGTTCTAGTGTGTTGTTCAGTGCCTCTGTGTCCTTACTTATTTTCTGTCTGGTCGATCTATCCCTTGGAGTGAGTGGTGTTTTGAAGTCTCCTAAGATGAGTGCATTGCATTCTATTTCCTCCTTTAATTCTGTTAGTATTTGTTTCACATGTGCTGATGCTCCTGTGTTGGGTGTATATATATTTATATTGGTTATATCCTCTTGTTGGACTTACCCCCTTATCATTACGTAATGTCCTTCTTTATCTCTTGTTACTTTCTTTATTTTAAGTCTATTTTTTCTGGTACTAGTGCTGCAACACTTGCTTTTTTTCCTTGTTTGCATGAAATATCTTTTTCCATCCCTTGTCTTTTAGACTGTGCATATCTTTGGGTTTGAGGTGAGTCTCTTGTAGGGAGCATATGGATGGGTCTTGCTTTTTTATACATTCTGTGACTCAGTGTCATTTGATTGGTGCATTCAGTCCATTTACATTTAGGTTGATTATTGAAAGATATGTACTTACTGCCATTGCAGGCTTTAGATTCATGGTTACCAAAGGTTCAAGGGTAGCTTCTTTACTATCTTCCTGTCTAACCTAACTCCCTTACTGAGCTATTATAAACACAGTGTGATGATTGTTTATTTCTCTCCCTTCTTATACCTCCTCCTCCATTCTTTATATGTTGGGTGTTTTATTTAGTGCTCTTTTGTGTTTCCTTTGACTGCTTTTGTGGGTAGTTGATTTTATTTTTCGTCTTTAGGTAGTATTTGGTTGGTCTGCTGTCTTTGCTCTGATTTTATTTTCTCTGGTGACATCTGTTTATCCTTTGGAGTGCTCCCATCTAGAGCAGTCCCTCTATCATACCTTGTAGAGGTGGTTTGTGGGAGGAATCTACCCTCAACATTTGCTTGTCTGGGAATTGTTTAATCCCTCCTTCATGTTTAAATGATAATCGTGCTGGATACAGTAGTCTTGGTTCGAGGCCCTTCTGTTTCATTGCATTAAATATATCATGCCATTCTCTTTTGGCCTATAAGGTTTCTGTTGAGATGTCTGATGATGGACTAATGGGTTTTCCTTTGTAGGTGACTTATTTCTTCTCTCTACCTGCCATTAAAATTGTGTCCTTGTCCTTGAGCTTTGCCATTTTAATTATTCTGTGTCTTGGTGTTGTCCTCTTTGGGTCTGTTCTGTTGGGTGTTCTGTGTATTTCTGTGGGCTGAGTGACTATTTCCTCCCCTGGTTTGGGAAAGTTTTCAGCAGTTATTTCTTAAAATTCACTTTCTATCCCGTTTTCTCTCTCTTCTTCTTCTGGTACCCCTATCATGCGGATATTGCTCCTTTTGGATTGGTCACACAGTTCTCAATGTTTTTTAAATCCTGGAGATCCTTTTATCTCTGCGTTAGCTTCTATGCGTTTCTGTTTTCTGGGTTCTAATCCATCAATGGCCTCTTGCATCTCATCCATTCTGCTTTTAAGTCCTTCCAGAGATTGTTTCATTTCTGTATTCTCCCTCCTTAGTTCTTGCATATTTCTGTGCAAGTCCATCAGCATGGTTATGACCTTAGTTTTAAATTCTTTTTCAGGAAGATTGGTTCGGTCAATCTCCCCAGATTCCTTTTCAGGGGAGACTGTCTGGGTTAATCTGGTCTGTATCAAATTCTTCTGCCTTTTTGTGGCGATAGAGGTAGTCGTGGGTAGTTGGCTCATGTCAGGTAGGAGAACGTCCCTTCTTGGTAGTTTATGGCCTTCCTCTTCTGGGAGATCGGTGTCCTCTAGCGGCTTGTGCTGGGCACCAGCGTGCAGATGGGGTCTCTGATTCTTGCCCAGCTGCTGTGAAGGAAGCTTCGCTCGTGGTTGCTGTGGGCTCCTCTATGGAGACGTTGCGCTGGAGTGGGATGGGGCGGGAAGCTGTTTATCTCCATGAGGGTCCTTGGAGCTGCACTGCCGCCCAGGGGATTAGGGCGCCTGGAGTTCCCCAGGTTCCCAGCTGCTCAGATGATTGTGCCGGGACGCCTCCGTCCAGCTGTGGGGCCCTGTCCCTTTAAGACTCTCCAAGGGAAGTCGCTTTTCTTTGTCCCAGGGGCACCAGCCGCGGGCACCCTCGCAGATTTTACTGCCCCGTTCACCTAGTATCCAGCACCCCACGCACTGTGTGTCTGCGCTCTGGTGCGGATGGCTGGGGCTGGGTATTTAGTAGTCCTGGGCTCCCTCTCCTTCCCCGCTCCGACTCCTCTCCCACCGGGAGCTGGGGGTGAGAGATGCTTGGGTTCCACCGGGCCGCGGCTTGTATCTTAGCCCCTTCACAGGGCACTGGGTTCTTGCAGGTGTAGATGTAGTCTGGCTGTTGTCCTGTATTTTATGGTCTCTCTTTTCGGAGTAGTTGTATTTGTTGTATTTTCAAAAATATATATGTTTTTCTGAGGAGATTTCCGCTGCTCTATTCACACTGCCATCTTGGCTCCACCTCCCCCATTTAAGTTTTTTATAGAGATTGCCAAAATCATCTCCAGAAAGGCTGTATTGAATTACCATTCCCACCAACGGTGTCCTTTCTCTACCCATATCTGTCAAAACAATATATTGTTGAACTTTTTAATTTTAGTGTGATGAATAAGAAATAGCACTCCTTGCTTTGGTTAGCGTTTTTGTAATTACTAGTGAGGATGAGCAAATATTTACATCTTATGCAGATTAGAAGTTCATGCCTTTTTACTTGGTTTTCATTTGGGTTATTTGTCTTACTGAGTTTTGGGAGTCCTTTGTATATTGCAAATACTCTTTATCTTATTGAACGCATTTTGTATGTTTATTTTTGGAATTTTAGTGTAATCAAATCTGCCCCCTTTTTTCTTTTCTTTATGGTTTCTAGGTTGCATATCTCTTTTGGAAGATCTTTTCTTTGCCCAAATTACAAGGATATTTCCCCACGTTATCTTTTTTATCATTTAGGTTTTTATGTTTAAGTAGTGGTGTGAAGTAGGTGTGTACTTTTGTTTTCATCCAAATTGTTAACAAGTAGCTTCTCTTTTCCGTCTTATTAAAGACTTTCTGATCTTTAAAAATACACTCATCTTCAAAGTGAATTATTTGGAAAAATGTAGTTTTTTAAAAAAAAGGTTTGAGTTTGTGCCAAGTAGTAAACTGGCTTGGTGACTCTTTGCTCTTTGGTGTTTGAGAATAATTCAGATTATTTGTGTTTAGTTCTGAACGTTTGTCTTGAACTGAAGGCAAAGTGTTATGGACAGTGATTCAAGAGATCTTAGTTATTATGTTTTCCATTTTGTGTATGTCTGAGGCCCAGATTGTCCTAAGGTCACAAAGTCAGTTGGTAGCAGAGAACTAGAGTACCTTTGCATGCTGTTCTTTCATTTTCAGCAAATGTCTTTCATGTTAGGGATATAAGTGTTTTAAAACAGATGACTGTTCACATGGGGTTATTTAAAGAACATTGGAAATGACTGTGCCAGGCTGTGTGTGGTGCCGTTAAATTCACTTAAACAGAGCCAGTTTTGTCTGTATGTTGGGACATAATCATTTTTAAAGGCTTTATTTTAAAGCTTTCTTATCAATCAACTCATTTCATCCTCCTATCATTCCTGTGAAGTTGGAATTATTTCATCATATTGTAAGCAGTTTGCTGCGACGTTGATAATTGCTATAATTAACTTGTTCTTTTAAACCATATAAAAGAATTCCTGTTCTTCTAAATTCGTTTGAACCAGGTCAGAATAGTTAAAAGATACAATTAAAATTTCTGATTAGTGGCATGGCTGAACATTATTTAGTAGACTAACCTTTGTAGAACTATAACTTACAAATGAGACCCAGAGCTTCCTAATCTCATCATAAAAGTTGAGTTTAATTTTTTGCTTCATGTCAGTACTGAAGGCTAAACAGTCAGGAAATTAATATACTTTATGTTCCTCTTCATATGCAGGTAACATGTAAGATTGAAAAGACCAGCTCTTTTTTGCTTTTGAGCATACATGTGTATGTGCACTCACGTCCATAATATTCAGCATAAGATTGCTTCCCTTAGATTAATCTGGAGCTAAAAGAAGTAGAACAAGTAATAATATGGCTTACTTTTTGCCAGATAAAATCCTGTGAGATAGACTGTTGTTTATGTTACAGAGGTTACACAGAGAGGTTAATAGTAATTTGTCTAAGATCATGCATCTGGTAAATGCACCTTAAGCCCAGTTCTATCTGACTCCCAGGGCTTTCCATTATGCTGTTGCACTCTATCTACTTCATTTTGACTTTCTTCCAGGACCTCAGTCTCTACCTTTAAATTAAAAAAAATAATCCACATGTGTAGTAGCAAATATATACATTACTGAGGTCTCTCCTTCTACCCCCATACAGATATAGCTCTTATCAGAATAGTTTAAGGCATTAAAACCTAGCTTTTATTTGGATGTATACTTACTCTAGCCTGTTTATAGAAGGTTTGTGCCTTTTCTGCTTTTTTTAGGATACAGTACTAGAGAATTTTATCCAAGAATACACAATTCTCCCTTACATAGAGGAAATTTAATCTTTTGAAATGCTGCCTATTTTTTTGTAAATCGAGGGATGTAAGAGAATTGGAGCTGAATAATGCAGAAGGGTTAGAATTCTACCTGTCATGCAGCTTTAGGGGAAATACATTATGCCTGTGTTTCATAAATGAAAGTGAAAACATGTAGTGGCTTAGCAGTGTGTTTGAGATCTTTCTGTGGGGTCATGGTTCTTAGTGTTTCCCCAGTCAAGGACTCCTCAAGAAACGAGTGAAAGCTATCTTTTATCTTCCCAGAAAAACAACAACATATGCAAAAATTTTCCATAGAATTTCAGGATTTTTGTGGTGATCCCTCAGTATAGGACATGAGGAAATATAAAGATTTGTTCACATGTCATTAAGAGGATGTCCAAATCGCTGTTTTTGTCCTCATATTTCCTGATAAATATTTTTCTGGACTAGCACACTATGCCCCAAGGAAAAGCTGGGCTAATTGTTTCACTTTTGCTAAAGGTGTACTCTACTTTATGCAACTTTAATCTCTGAAATTCCAAATTCTTTAAAAAGCAAGAGGATTATGGTTGGTATTATATAAGGATTTTTCTTATGTACTATGTTGATCTTGTAATTGTGTTTCCAACTTTGATTTGGCCACTAGAATGTTGTAGTTTAATTGTGTGCTTTTGTGTACTGACTTTTGTTGTCTTTTTATTTTTACCATTGCTTCTAATCTTCCTTTTTCTCTATTTTTCTTTTTACATTTCTGTGCACATGGCTGTCATAGCACTCATCACAATGCCCTGCATATAGTATATTCCTAATTGTTTGTTTAATGGAAAGGTACAGATTGAATGAATCATTTAAATTGTTTTTCTCAGTTGAAAATTTCACCAGAAGTATTTAATGTGACTTGGATTATTTTTAGCTTTGTTAAACATTTACTGGATAGTCATTCGTTCATTTCTAATTAAGTGACAGTTCCTATGCTGGTGACAGGATGCAGAGATAAATATACACAGTCCCACTCATGCAGAAATATCTCCATCCGAGAGGCTGACATGTAAATAGAGGTGTGTTAATTGACCGTATGTGCAGGATACATTGGGCACACAAAGGAGGGAATGATGAATTTCACTCTGGAGGAGAGGATACTTGAAAAGGCTTCATAGAGGAGGTGACATTTAATCTGAGCTCTAGGGGATTGTGAGCTCTAGGGAAGCATTTTTAGCAAAGAGAGCATTCTGAGTCAAGGTACCAAAAGTTTTGAACATTAGAGAAATTGTAAAAAGCTTGATATGGTTAAAACATGTGGGCAACTGAGGATATTATGTAATGTCATGACCCTGGTAGGAGAGGTAATCAGAGAAAAGGTCCTAAAGGCCTTGAGTACTGGGTTAAGTAAGGAGTTGCACTTGGCATGGGTAGATTTTGAGTTTGAGGAAGATTTCTCTTGTGGAAGATGAACTGGAGGGATCTGGCAGGATAAAGTCTTAATTTAAAATATTTTAAGTTTATGATCTTTTCAAACATACACAAAAGTTAGAAAATCATATAATGAACCCCATGTACCTGTTAACCAGCTTCAATAAGTTATCTATACATGCCTATTCTTGTTTTACTTAAACTCCACTCCCTCCCCCATTATTTTAAAGCAGATTCCTAAGTTGGCAAAGTGTAATTAATAATATCTAACAAAGTTACTCTCAAGTCTGGCTATGCAGCTAAATCACCTATACAGTTTGAAAAAAAACAGAAATTACCACCTCTTATCTACTGAGTCAGATGTTTATATGACCACACATTTTTTTGGTATTATTAATCTACAATTACATGAGGAACATTATGTTTACTTGACTCCCCCCATCACCAAGTCCCCCCCACATACTGACCACACATTTTTAATTTTCAAATTAAGTCTCAGGTGATTTTACACAGCAAGGGTTGAGAACTTCAGATTTAATTTTTAAGTAAATTATTTTAAGATAATTCTAAGTAGTTTGATTTCTGACAGATGTGTTTCCTGAACTAAATGCTTCATGTGGTCCTTCTGGGTGAAGTTCACTTGTTAGATAATGGTAGGCTTTTTGTAATTAAGTTCTTGACATTTGAATAAAGAGTATTAGTTTAAAGGCTGATGTCTTACTTTTCTGTTAAGAGATGGGCGAGACTGAAAAAGCACTCATGTCTTTGAAATTGGATGTGATGAGATGGGAAATAAGCCAGTCATCGTTATAATTCATCTTTTACGCCAAATCCAGCCACAAGTAAGGAAGGGGATGTTGCTCAGGTCATTCTTAAAGGGTAGACTAGGATTATTACAGAGTACTGATTTAATTATGTAGTCTCTTTCTCTCTTCCTTGATTTGCATAACTTTCATGCAATGCTGCTTGTATTTTTTGTTGGGAATGCTAAGAAAGGGCTCCTTGGCATGCTGCCATTTCCTCTCTGTTGGCAAAACGAATCTACAACTTTAGTGAGCCCTGTTTTGTTGCCTAATTCTTTTGATGCCAGTTTATTTTTCTAAGTAATTTGAAGTAATGACCAGAAAGGTAACTCTGCAATCTGCAGCTTCACAGGACTGAAGGTAGAGGATATGTTGGAGATGAGTTCTCAGACACCGTTCTCACCTCCAAAGTCAATATTGGAGTTTTCAGATTCCTCCTTCTTGGTATCCCTACTCTTATTTTCTTTAACTATACTGCAATACAGGAAAGCACCAAGATCAACAATGTACACTTACTTGAGGTGTATAGTGTTTGCAGATTTTGAAGGAGAGACTGTCAATGTATTTCAGCAGATAGTTTCCAGATTTGTCTTGGGTGAGTAAAGGCTAGTCCTCAGTTGCTTTATTACTGTGTCTTACTACCAGTGTCCAGTAAAATCTAGGTCAGCAATCCTCAGGCTCATGTTTTATGTGGTCAAAAATAGGGAGGTTACCATAAAACTCTTAGAAAAAAACTTAGGCAAAAATCTCTTGGACATAAACATGAGCGACTTCTTCATGAACATATCTCCCCAGGCAAGGGAAACAAAAGTAAAAATGAACAAGTGGAACTATATCAAGCTGAAAAACTTCTGTACAGCAAAGGACACCATCAATAGAACAAAAAGGTACCCTACAGTATGGGAGAATATATTCATAAATTACAGATCCAATAAAGGGTTGACATCCAAAATATATAAAGAGCTCACGCACGTCAAGAAACAAAAAGCGAATAATCCAATTAAAAAATGGGCAGAGGAGCTGAACAGACAGTTCTCCAAAGAAGAAGTTCAGATGGCCAACAGACACATGAAAAGATGCTCCACATAGCTAGTTATCAGAGAAATGCAAATTAAAACCACAATGAGATATCACCTCACACCAGTAAGGATGGCTACCATCCAAAAGACAAACAACAACAAATGTTGGTGAGGTTGTGGAGAAAGGGGAACCCTCCTACACTGCTGGTGAGAATGTAAATTAGTTCAACCATTGTGGAAAGCAGTATGGAGGTTCCTCAAAATGCTCAAAATAGAAATACCATTTCACCCAGGAATTCCACTTCTAGGAATTTACCCCAAGAATGCAGCACTCCAGTTTGAAAAAGACAGATGCACCCGTATGTTTATCACTGCACTGTTTACAATAGCCAAGATATGGAAGCAACCTAAATATCCATCAGTAGATGAATGGATAAAGAAGATGTGGTACATATACACAATGGAATATTATTCAGCCATAAGAAGAAAACAAATCCTACAATTTGCAACAACATGGATGGAGCTAGAGAGTATTATGCCCAGTGAAATAAGCCAAGCAGAGAAAGACAAATACCAAATTATTTCACTCATCTGTGGAGTATAAGAACAAAGGAAAAACTGAAGGAACAAAACAGCAGCAGAATCACAGAACCCAAGAATGGACTAACAGTTACCAAAGGGAAAAAGACTGGGGAGAATGGGTGGGAAGGGAGGGATAAGGGCAGGGTAAAAGAAAGGGGGCATTATGATTAGCATGTATAATGGGGGGCGGGGGCATGGGGAGGGCTGTACAACACAGAGAAGACAAGTAGTGATTCTACAGCATCTTACGCTGATGGGCAGTGACTGTAATGGGGATTGTGGGGAGGACTTGGTGAAGGGGGGAGCTAAGTAAACATAATCTGCATGTACTTGTAGATTAACGATAAAATAAAAAAAATAGGGATGCTGTGTCTGTAGGTGGTGGGGTGGCAGGATGGACTGTGCATGTAGATAACAGTGTACTGTCGTTATGGAGCAAATTTCGTTTGAATTGAGATTCTTCTACTTAACTGTGTGGCTACTTTTGCCTTAGTACACTGGAAATGATCTTCATTTCCAAGTTACAAGGATTAGAGATAATATATAATAGGTGGCCAGTAAATGCTAGTTGTTGTTATATTTTCGATAAATGGGTTCTCAGAGTATTTGTTAGGTAGATATTAATGTAAATAATCAGAAACTAGACCAGATTGAAAGGCCTGACAATCAGGTGTTTGTCCCCTTTAACAAATCAGTTAATGTGATGTCTGTGCCTCTATAATCAAATAATGAAAGCATGCTGGATTTCAAGATTCAGCTTGCTGCTTCCTGACATAATGGGTGGTCTGGGCAGTTTTCACCTGAATTTGGTTTCAGAAACTGCAGCTAGCCAAAAGGAATCTCTGCAAGCCAAAAATAAAGGGAGTATTTGCTTTGTGGCATGTTGGAGTTTAGTGTGCTCTAAGCATTTTTATTTAAGAACAGCTATAATGCTTTCCCATGATTTCAGTGGAAATTGTAGGCTGATTTTGATTCACCCACACTCCCATATATGTGTGCAGCATTTCTTACTTTACCAATAGTAGATCAAATCAATAAATAATAAATATTGAGTGAGTGCTGTATGTCAAACTCCAGGATTAAACAGCAGAAGGTATAGGAAGGATGCTCCAAGAGCTGGCAGCAACCAACTCCAAGGCATTTGTTTAGATGATGATCTTAATTTGATGCATACCCTTTGGCTCAAGAACTACTATTTTCCACCTTAAGAACAATTTTACAAAAGAAAAATTCTCATTATAAATGATGCATGATTATAGAAAATTTGGAAGGAGCCGAACAGCGGGAAACATACATAAAACTGTGTTATCCTGCTCCCTAGAGGCAGCCCCTGATAATGTATATTTGTTACTTTTCCAGGTTTTGTGGGTTTTTTGGTTTTTTTTTACTTCCCCACCCTGTGGCGGGACATTTGATCATTAATTGTCAAGGAAATGACAGGTACCCGGTATACTGTAAGCACAGAGGGAGGGATACACAGTTTTAAGAGATTAGGAAGAGGATTGTCCTAATTCTGATTAGTATTTGCTGTTTAAAACCCACATAATATTCATTGTGTTAAGGTGAAATAGAGGTCAAATTGGTTCTCTACTCTCAGCCTTCTTAGGGATTTTCTTTCTGCTATTTCCTCTTCCCCTCTACTGTCAATGACCCTATAATTCTCTGCTTGTGTTTACAGCCAACCTTTTCAAAATAGTTTTCTACACATGTCATCTATATTGCCTCACTTACCATCAATTCTCTGACCCACTGCTTCCAGTGGGAAAGTCTGGCTTCCTTTCCCACCACCCCAGTGAAACTATTCCTTGTCAGGTTAAATCTTTTCTCAATTTCAGTGGACATTTTTCTGGACATACTCCCACTTTCACATTTGACACAATTGATCAGTCTTGCCATCTTTGGTCTCATGATAGCATCCTCTCCTTTGCTGGGTTCTCTTCTTTTGCCTTATCTTTAAATGTTAGATCAAATAAGAACTCATTTCCTGGCCTCTTTCCTCCTTTTCTCTATATGTGATCATCTCCAGACTCATGGCTTCAAATACTGTCTATATGCTGACAACTACAAATTTTATTCTCAGTGTGTACTGAACTCCATTTTGGGAATACTTGCATACCTATCGTGGAATATTCTGTGCTAGATGCTGAGAGCTTAACATGTAGAAAATCAAAGCAGGTGTATTAATTGATATTTTCTGTGATAGAAACAAACAGGGTACTACAATAGAAAAATAACAATTAGACCAGCTTTAGGTGGGTTGCCATTAGAAGCCACTGTGGGTCTTAGATTAACATAAGTTCCTCAAATGAACTAGCTGTGGGAAGAATGGAAATGTGGGGCACAAGCATTCCAGTGGGAATAACAGCATTTGTAAAGTTCTGGAGGCCAGAAAGAACTTAAGAGTGTTTCAGAAACTAAACAGAAGGACTAGTGTGGTTTTTCAGAGAGGCGACTAGAGAGTTCCAGGAGCCAAATCATGTCAGGGCCCTGTGGGTCATGGTTAGAGTTTGGATATAATTATAGGGAAACCTTTGAAAGGTTTTAAGTGTAACACAAACTGATTTATGTTCTAAGAAAATTACTTTTGCTGCTCTATGGAGAATGGATTGGATGAATGTGAGTATGGAAGTGGGGAAATCAGTTATCCGTATTTCACAGTTGAGGAAACAGAAGTGCATAGAGGCTGATTTGTCCATGCTCATACAGTGAATAAGTAGTATAGCAGGGATTCTAAGCTGGGTTTCCTCATTCTGAGCCTATATTCTGATCTGGTACTTCTCAAACTTTGATGTGTGAGTAACCTGAAGATCTTAATAAAGTAAAAATTGGACTCCTCAAGTCTGGGTGGGGCCTGAGATTCTGAATTTTGTTAATCCAAGGTGAGGTCAGTGCTGATGATCCTTCAACCAGACTTTGAATAGTAAGACTAGTCTACCACTACATTCAACTGGTGTCAGCCAGATTTGAGAACTACAGATGTTCTCTGCCCTTAAGCTGATACTCAAAGTCATTCTAAACTTGATAAACTGAAGGTGATTACTACAGAGTGAGTTACCCTTATCCTTTACAGAGCAACTTCCTCAGTATATTTTACTTGTGCACACTTGTCTTGATACAGAGCCTAAAAAGCCAAGATTCTAACCTCAGTGGTAAATGAAGATTGGAGGAATGAGGAAGTGAAAAAAGAAATAATTAAATAGAAGTTAATAACAACTATGGATGGTGGTTCATAATAATTCATCAGTTTCCTTGAAGTTGAGCTTTCTAACCTAAGTTTAGGAAGAAATATGTGTAGATTGCTTGGTGCTCAGAGTTCTGGTCTGATCCAACAAAGGCAGTAGGCCATTTCCGGGGATTTGTTTAGAACTAACTTCTTTTTGTTAGCCCTGGTTTTGCGGGTGGAGGGGCTGTTAATGTAATGGGATTTTCACCTATTTAACTTCTAAGCATTAGATAGAATTCATTCCCACCTTATGGTTCCCATCACTAGTGAGACTGATAGTATCCCAGCTTCTCACCTTAAATCCTAGTTTCCTCACTTATAGTAATTTTTTGAGCTATAGCATTCAACAGTGTAGAAGTGTCTGTCTCAAATTTTTATTTTCATCTGCAACCATTTATTGTAGTAATAAAACTAGTAAATAAAGTGAACAACATGTTCCAAACTCATTCTGTGAGGCTAGCGTCACTCTAATACCAAAACCAGGTAAAGACACCACAAAAAAAGAAAATTACAGACCAATATCCCTGATGAATGTAGATGCAAAAATACTCAACAAAATATTAGCAAACCAAATTGAAAAATATATCAGAAAGATAACTATGATCAAGTAGGATTTATTCCAAGGATGCAAGGATGGTACAGTATTAGAAAATCCTTCAGCATCATCTACCGCATCAACAAAAAGAAGGACAAAAACCACATGATTAACATCCATTCATGATAAAAACTCTCCAAAAAATGGGTATAGAGGGCAAGTACCTCAACATAATAAAGGCCATATATGACAAACTCACAGTCAACATACTTAACAGCGAGAAGGTGAAAACCTTTCCTTTAAGATCAGGAACAAGACAAGGATGCCCACTCTCTCCACCTTTATTCAACATAGTTCTGGAGGCCCTCACCACAGCAATTAGACAAAACAAAGAAATAAAGGGCATAGAGATTGGCAAAGAATTCAAACTGTCTCTGTTTGCATATGACATGATATTGTACATAAAAACCCTAAAGAATCCACTCCAGAAATACTAGACCTAATATCTGAATTCAGAAAAGTTGCAGGATACAAAATTAATACAGATATCTGTTGCATTCCCTATACACTAATGATGAACTAGCTAGCATAAAGAGAAATCAGAAAAACAATTCCATTCACAGTTGCATCAAAAAGAATAAAATACCTAGGTATAAACCTAACCAAGGAAGTGAAAGACGTATACTTTGAAAACTACAAGATACTCATGAGAGAAATTAAAGAAGATACCAATAAGTGGAAACACATTCCCTTCTCATGGACAGGAAGAATTAATATTGTTAAAATGGCCATCCTGCCTAAAGCAATCTACAGATTCAATGCAATTCCTATCAAAATACCAACAGCATTCTTCAATGAAGTAGAGCAAATTGTTCTAAAATTCATATGGAACCACCAAAGACCCCGAATAGCCAAAACTATCCTGACAAGGAAGAATAAAGCTGGGGGTATTATGCTCCCTAACTTCAAGCTCTACTACAAAGCTACAGTAATCAAGACAATTTGGTACTGGCACAAGAACATAACAGTAGACCACAGTAGACCAATGGAACAGACTAGAGAGCCCAGATACAAACCCAACCATATATGGTCAATTAATATACGATAAAGGAGCTATGGACATATGATGGGGAAATGACAGCCTCTTCAACAACTGGTGCTGGCAAAACTGGACAGCTACATGCAAGAGAATGAAACTGGATTATTGTTTAACCCCATACACAAAGTAAACTCGAAATGGATCAATGACTTGAATGGAAGTCATGAAACCATAAAACTCTTCGAAGGCAACATAGGCAAACATCTCCTGAATGTAAACATGAGGAACTTATTCCTGAATGCATCTCGAGCAAGGGAAACAAAAGCAAAAATGAGCACATGGGACTACATCAAACTGTAAAGCTTCTGTATGGCGAAGGACACTATCAACAGAACAAAAAGGCATCCTACAGTATGGGTATTTGTAAATGACATATCTGACAAGGGGTTAACATTCCAAAATATATAAAGAACTCATATACCTCAACACCCAAAAAACAAGTAATCCAATGAAAAAATGGGCAGAGGACATGAAGAGACAATTCTCTAAAGAAGAAATTCAGATGGCCAACAGTCAACATGAAAAGATGCTCTGCATCACTAATCATCAGGGAAATGCCAATTAAAACCACAATGAGATATCACCTCACACCAGTTAGGATGGCCAGCATTGAAAAGACTAAGAACAACAAATTGGTGAGGATGTGGAGAAAGGGGAATCCTCCTACATTGCTGGTGGGAATGTAAGCTAATTCAACCACTGTGGAAAGTAATATGGAAGTTTCTCAAAAACTAAAAATAGAAATACCATTTGACCTGGGAATCCCACTCATTGGAATTTACCCAAAGAATACAACTTCTCAAATTCAAAAAGACGTGTGCACCCCTATGTTTATCACAGCACTATTTACAATAGCCAAGATATGGAAGCAACCTAAGTGTCCATCTGTAGGTGAATGGCTAAAGAAGAGGTGGTACATATACACAATGGAATACTACTCAGCCATAAGAAAGAAACAAATCCTACCATTTGCAACTACATGGGTGGAGCTGGAGGATATTATGCTCAGTGAAATAAGCCAGGCGGAGAAAGACAAGTGCCAAATGATTTCCCTCATTTGTGGAGTATAATAATGAAGCAAAACTGAAGGATAAAAACAGCAGCAGACTCACAGATTCCAAGAATGGACTAGAGGTTACCAAAGGAGAGGGGTGTGGAAGGGCAGGTGGGGAGGGAGGGAGAAGGGGATTGAGGGGGTAGTATGTTTAATGCACATAGTGTAGGGGGTCAGGGGGAAGACAGTGTAGCACAGAGAAGGCAAATAGTGACTCTGTGGCATCTTAATACACTGATGGACAGTGACTGCAATGGGATATGGGTGCGTACTTGATAATAGGGGTGAATGCAGTAACCACATTGGTTTTTCATGTGAAACCTTCATAAAAGTGTATATCAGTAATACGTTAATAGAAAAAAGTAGACCAGGTTATTGTTAAACATGGACTTGGGAACCTTATCAGAAAGGCTTGGATTTAGATCTTTATGCCTGACATCCACTAACCAGGGAAAGTACTTAATTTAGCTAAGCCTCCATTTTCTATCTGTAAATAGGGACAAAACTTCGCTTGAGTGGTGAAGAGTGTGTGAAAGACTATAATATGAAGCCCCAAAGTGCATTCTTTGGAGTACTTAAATGTTGGACTTTGAGTAGATGCCACTTGGGAAAAAATGGTTCTATGCCCAAAGAAGTTTACTTTATTCAAGATATCTTGGAGCAGTTAGTATGTCAGTCATCCATGTGACTGTCCTGAAAGAAGACAGATTCCATCCATAACGTTTCCCAAATTAGTGGAACCTGGTCTCCTACATGGAGCAGAATGCTTTGGGAAACCCCAGCCTAAGTATTGTCTGGCTTGTAGTGGGCACTCAAAAAATGCTCTCTTCACATTGTGAAACCAGCTTAGAAATGGAATAACTAGGAACAAAAAAACCCTTGAATTTTCTTAATTGATATCTTATGGATAGTGATATCTTTCTTTTTTAAACTCCAGATGTTTTTTACAACAAAATTATGAAAACCAGGTTAACATTGCATTTGTTAGGGTACATATGTGTGTGTGTTCATTTGATTTGGCTTGGCTTTTTAATTGGGTGCCTTTATTATCTGAATCTGTTTATGGAATATTTGGAACCTCCACACTGTGGGGAAAAGCCAGATGTGCTTGCTGTCCCAGAACCTGTCCCGGCTAGGGCATGAGCACGAGACCTAAGCTTGACCAATTAGATGCTTAAACTTGGGACTTTGCGTCTAGAACCACTGACAAATTACCTGAGACTTTTGAGAAGTCATCCTGCCACCAGTAATAGCTTCTAGACATCCAGAGTCTCTTGTTGGCAACAGAGGTACCCCCTCACCCCACTCCAACTAAGCTGTTGTCTGGAATAGTTCTTGGTTGTAGTTCCAGTATGCATAGCTTCCTTGGTTCTTCGTGTTTTCTGAATGTTGATCTCTAAGCCTTCCGTTGATTCTGTGAGCTATTAGTTATCCTTCCAAGTAAATCACTTTTCTTGTTTAGTTAGCCAGTCTATTGTTCTTAACTCAGCCCCTTGACTGGTACAAAATCCTAAGTTAAAACAGCTTTCTTTATAGTGAGATACTTAATTGTGTGAATATTTACCAGTGACCTTGTCTACATCTTTTTACACCAGTAAAATAGTTCTGAGTTTATTTGTGCAAGTTACTTGGTGCTTTTGTTTTGGAGATTGGGTTTTATTGTTGAGTTTCGAGAGTTACTTGATATGTTCTGGATACTATATATAGGTTGCAAATATTTCCTCCCAGTAAGTTTAATAGTTTTATGTTTAAGTCCATGATCCTTTTTTTTTTTTCACTTTGCATTTTTTTAACTGGAAATTTGTACCTTTTGACCCCCTTCATCCATTTTGCCTACCTCCTGCCTCTGGCAACCACCAGTCTGGTTGGTTGGCTTTTAGATTCCACATATAAGATGATGTGGTATTTGTCTTTCTCTGATTTATTTTACTTAGCATAATACCCTCATGGTCTGTCCATGTTGTCATAAATGGAAATATTTCATTATTTTTTATGGATGAATAATACTATAGTGCATATGTATGCCACATTTTCTTTACCCACTTATCCATCAATGGATGGTTGCTTCCATGTCTTGGTTGTTATAAATACTGCTGCAATAAACGGGATGCATAGATCTTTTCGAGTTGGTGTTTTCATTTCTTTGGATAAATACCCAGAAGTGGAATTGCTGGGTTATATTTTTAATTTTTTGAGGAACCTACACAGTTTCTGCTCCATTTTACATTTCCACCAACAGTGTACAAGGATTCCCTTTTTTTCACATTCTCACCACATAATCCATTTTGAGTTAATCTTTATAAGTATTAAATAGGTCAAAGTTCATCTTTTTGCCTATAGATGGGTATTTTGTACTTGTCTCTGGTACCATTTGTTGATAAAACTATCATTTGAATTGCTTTTTCACCTTTGTCAAAATCAGTTTGGCATATTTGTATGGGTCTATTTTTTGGTTCTCTGTTCTGGTCCGTTAGGATGTGTCTATCCCTCCTAATACTACATATACAGTTATGTGTATGATTCCTCCCTCCTCTTTTTCAAAATTGTTTTAAGTATTACAGTTCCTTTGTCTTTTCATATACATTTCAGTATAATATCAGCTTATTAAAAAAGAATCTTGCTGGGCTTTGGATGGTAACTATATTAAACCTGTATATCAATTTGAGGAGAATTGTTGAGTCTTCTTAATCCATTAATATGGTATACTTCCTCATGTATTTAGATCTTCTTTGATTTTTCTTAAATAGCATTTTGTAGTTTTAGCATATAAGTCCTGTACATGCTTTGTTAGATTTCTACCTAAGTATTTCAAATTTCTTTGAGTGATTGTGTGTGGTGGTGTACTCTTAAGTTTGGAGTCCATGTGTCCAGTGCCAGGGTAGAAATGTGATTGATTTGTGTGTGTTTTTCTTGTATCCTACAACTTTGCCAAGGTCACTTACTAATTTGGGGAGGTTTTTTATAGAGTCCTTGGTATTTTCTATTTTAGATAACCCTTTGTCATCTGTAAATAGGGACAGTTTGGTTTTTTTTCCCTTTTGGATCTGTACTGTTACTTCCTTTTCTTATCTCATTGCAGTGGCTAGAACTTGAAACACTGAGTTGAGTAAAAGTGGTAAGAATGGACATCCTTATCTAGTTCCTAATTTTGGGGGGAAAGAGTTCAGTGCTTTGGGTTGTATGGTTTTGGGGCTGACTGTACTTCCTGCCACTTGCTCCAAGTAATGCATGTGAGAAGTTTTGTGAGAAAAAGCAAGCCTAAGAGTAAGTGTACAAATAGCTCACTTACAGTTTCTACCACGTGAAATGGATTGTTGTGAGAATCCTGTTAGCCTCCTTTTAGATATTTGGAAGTGATTGGCAGCAGGCATTTTGTTCATTTTCTGTTTGATACTAAGGTAATTTTTTTTAGAAAGTAATCTAGAGTCACATACCCTAAATGTGAACTATACAGGGGAAACATCTTTTTTTCTTAGGGAATGGTCTGTACAGAAACATTTTAGAACATATTCTGAAATTTTCACCAGCTCTTTTTGAAGGCCTATTGGTTGAATGGGTGCCAACCATACAAGCAGATATATATTATTTCCACAGTACTAAGTATGTTGGAGTAAATCTAAGACAAAAGCTGCCTAAAATTTATACTTGTGCTTGGTCAGCTTTATATTAATGGCAGCCTTCTTAGGGAAGGTACACTGACCTCCTGTGACTGGTATGTAGTAAATATATTGTAGCAGCCGAATCCCTGGTGTGTAAAGGGCCAACAATTCACCTCTACCTCTGTGCATGTATCTAAGTTGTTCCTTTATTTCAAGATGGCAGAGCATCTTGAAGGACCCGTCTGCCATTAAAGATCACCCAGGTTAATACTATGAGTCCAGTCAGACTGTTGTCCACTTTTTGAGCCTTCCGTATTAGATGGCCTTAGTGAAATGATTGGGTTCTTTGCTCAGGACATTTTTAGTGGAGTCTTATACCTTATTTTCTAATTAAAAAGTAAAAATACTGTATTGCCTTTGTTCTTATGACAAAACTAATATATTTTTATTGGTTTAAACAGTGAAAGATACAGAGATGCACAGATAAAACAATCATACTAAATCCTTTTGGTTAGCAGCGAGTGCACATTTTGATGCACACCCCTTCTGAGCAGTTTTCTCTAGACGTACATTTATACTGATCATTCTGTTCTGTAACCTTTTTATTTCACCTTGAACATCTTTGCATGCTGTTATATAATTGTGTACAATATTATGAACCATTGTGTTATGTTTTGTTTTAAACAAATCCTAATTTTGAATATTTGATTCTTTGCAATTTTTCACTATTATATGTGGTCATGCACTATTGATTCTTATATTTGTGTACCTTCTTATAATTTTCTTTGGATAAATTCCTAGAAGTGGAATTGCTAAGTTTTCCAGAAAACTGCAGGGATATGGTGAATTTTTCCATCTTGATGTGTGTTAAAAACATTCCTTTATTTTAATTATGAGTTTGAGAGGTGTGTAAAAAGTGTTTTAATTTTGGTTTAATTGGATACAAGCTTATAAGACATAATGGATGTGGGCCAATTTTATCTGGAGAGATTCTTTACCTTTCCCTACCTCATAGCTGTTCTCTGAGTTGGCATGACATCATAATTCCAGAGTTTTTCCCTTAAGCATTTTGCTTGCTCTGCATTCTATATTGTCTATTATAAGCATATAGAGCTAAGATTGCAATTTTAAGTTCTCACTTCTTTGGGGATTTTCTTTTCAGATCATAAAACAGGAAATTGAAAAAATGAAAGTAGACAGGACTAAACTGAAAAAGACACCTACTGAGGCTGTAAGTATCCAAAAGTTTGCTCTGTCTGTTTTTTCATTCCAGAAAAAAAATCCTTGTTATCAGTTCACCCATACTGACTTTCCAAATACATCATCACTTATTTTATATATATATATATATATATATATATATATATATATATATCAAGTATGGTTAAAGCAGCAACTTTTCTTGAAACAAATTTTCTTTTGAACTAACCTAGATTTTTAAAAGTGCGTATAAGCTAGTGACCAATGGAATGTGAGCACTAAATAGTTCATAGCTGTATATGGCTGAAGTAGGTTGACTGGCTGCTGTTCTTATCATTGAAAGGCAGTGTGGTATGGAAAGAGTAGTTGTAGATTCAAATTCTGTCTGTATTTCTGGATTTTGTGTAATTTTGTTTTCTAGAAACTTAAAGTAACACCTTTCATACTAGATTTCTTGTGAGGCCAGTGTTTTAGCTTTCTTTATTCCTGATTCTTAATCATACAATTCAGCTTAACCTGTGTTTTGGGTGGCCATGTCACTTGATCTTATGTCAGCAATAGAAATCCCAGCTTCAGTCCAATATTTTATCAGCTAGTCTACCATGTTCTGAGGTTAAGAATTCATTACATTGTTATGACACTTCTGTAGTCCTCATGTGCTGTACTTGAAGGAGCACAAGCTTTGGAATTAGACATGGGTTTGAATCTTAATAGATTCTTGTGGCTGTCAGTTTATTAACTTGGTTAGTTCCCCAACTAAAAAACAGGGTTGATAATTCTTCCCTAATTCATGTGAGGTAGTTGCTGAGCAAAGTATTGGGCCCATAATCAATTAGTTCATTTTCTAAATACAGGCTGATTGTTTTTTAAAAAACTGTAACTACCTGGCAGGTATCATCTATGGATATCACTATTAACATTTTGCTATATTTCTTCTAGTCTTTAAAAGATTATTTCATCTGTATTAATGAGTATGAGAAGTGCTACTTCCCCAAACCTTCTCCAGCATTACAGATAGTCTTTTAAATTTTTGTTAATAAATGGAGAAAAATATTTTACTATTCTAATTTACATGCTTTAGTTATATGTATTTTCAAATTCATTGGCCTTATATCAGTTGTCTGCTCTTGCTATTCATTTTGTGTTTGACATTGGAATATCAGATTGTTTTCTACTGCCATAAATATTGAGTATATTTTTTTATCTGTTGCAGATACTTTGATTTCCTTTTGATTTTATTGTTGGTGTGTTTTGACATTTATAATTTTTGACAATTATGTACTAAAATTTTTTTTGGAAACTGAAGAGTAGAAAGAAAACCTCCCTTAAGAAACTATACAAATTAAAACAGTGGCATTAGTATAAGAGAATAAAGGACCTAGGAAAGGATCCTAGCCTACATACACATAAGAACTTAAGATAATTATAGGAATTATAAATTGACAGGGAAGGGCATTATTAGTCACAAAACTATGCCAGGACAATTGTTTGACTTGTGAGTGTTGGAGGACTGTTATATATTGAAAGAAATTCTAGATAAGTTAAAAGTCAAATATTTTTTAAAGAAATAAATTATAGGAGAAATAGAACATAGAGGTAAATATTTACCTGATCTCAGGTGGGATAGTCCTTCCAAGCTCTGAAGCAAAGGGAAAAAAATGGAAATGTAAAGTACTATATTCAAAGTAAAAAAAGGCACATGACAAGCTCTGGAAAAACATTTGTAACAAGATGTAGTTAATATCTTTTAGTAGCTAAATCAGTAGAAGAGGTGGATACCCCAATGACAAAATAGACATGGGCCATTTCAGAAAAGAATAGTCAGTAAACTTCCAGAGTAATTCAACCTCATAAATAATCAGAGAAATGCAAATTTATTTTTAACCTAGTGGATTGTTAGGTATTTGTCCTTAGAGTCATACCTATATACAAATTCCTGGCTCTCAACATTTGGTAGCTGCTAGCAAATTACTTAGGATAAACTCCTGGAAGTGGGAGTTTTAGATCATTGACTATGTACATTTTTAAAAAATGTTTTTAATTAAAGTATAGTTGACTACAATAATATATTAGTTTGAGTTGTACAACATAGTGATTCAACATTTACGTGCATTATGATATGCTTACCCCAGTAAGTATAGTTACCATCTGTCACCACACAGTTATTACAATATTGTTTACTATGTTCTCTATGCTGTATTTTTAATCCCTGTGACTTACTTATTTTATAATTGAAATTTTGTATCTCTTAAGCCCCTTCATCTTTCACCCATCCATCTCCCTGCTTCCCCTCTGGCAACTATCAGTTTGTTTTCTGCATTTATGAGTCTGTTTCTGTTTTGTTGGTTTGTTTAGAATCTACATATATATGAAACCATATGGTATATGTATTTTTGTTGTTGTATTTCATTTAGTATAATACCCTCTAGGTCCATCCATGTTGTTGCAAATGGAAAGGTTTCATTTTTTATGGCTGAGTGATATTCCATTGAAGTTATATACCACATCTTCTTTATCTATGAATCTATTGGACACTTATGTTGCTTCCATATCTTGGCTATCATAAATAATGCTTCAGTAAACATAGTGGTGCATATATCTTTTTGAACTAGTGTTTTGTGTTCTTCAGGTAAATACCCAGAAGTGGAATTACTGGATCGTATGGTAGTTCTATTAATATTTTGAGGAACCTCTGTACTGTTTTTCATAGTATCTGCACCAGTTTACATTCTTACCAACAGTTTCCTTTTTACCACATATTCACCAACACTTAAATTTCTTGTCTTTTTGATACTAGCCATCCTGACTGGTGTAAGGTGATAATCTCATGGTAGTTTTGATTTGCATTTCTGTGATGATTAGTGATGTTGAACATCTTTTCATGTATCTGTTAATTATGTCTTTGGAGAATGTCTGATCAGGTTCTCTGCCCATTTTTCAAGTGGGTTACATGTTTTTGTAGTTGAACATTCTTATACAAATGCCTTTATAGTTCTACACAACTATTTATGTGGAATAAATTCCCCATGATGAAAGTGCTGAGTGAAAGTATGAGAATTAAGATAAATATTGCCAGAATACCTATGAAAATATTATACCATACTCCTCCTACACTTGGCCAATACTGTAAGCTATCAGTATTTTTTGTTTCTTTCGCAAGTCTTACTGCGGGGCCTCATCTTGAGACACGTATTTTGTTTTCTACTGTTACATACCCATTCTCCTCTTGGCTTCCACTGAGCATTCTACTGTGTACGTTTTTAAGGCTTTAAGATGTGTATTTTCCTCAAACAGCATACCTAATTTCCTGTACTGTGGTCAATACTGGGTATTATTTTTAAGAAAGACTCATTTATTTATTTATTTAACCTTTTGACCCCCTTCACCCATTTTGCCTATCAACCGTCCATTCTTTGTATCTGTGAGCTTGGTTTTACTTTGTTTTTGTTTTTTAATTCCATGCATAAGTAAGATCATGTGGTATTTGTCTTTATCTGACTTATTTCACTTAGCATCATGCCTTTAAGGTTTGTCCGTGTTGTCAAAAGTGGCAAGATTCCATTCTTTTTTATGACTGAAAAGTAGTATTCCATTGTATATGTGTATACCACACCTTTATCCATTCATCCATCAGTGGACATTAGGTGGTTGTTTCCATAACTTGGCTGTTGTAAATAATGCTGCAGTGAACATGTGTATGTTCTTTTAATTAGTGTTTTCATTTTCTTCAGATCAATACCCAGAAGTGAGATTGCTAGGTCACACTGTGGCTCTATTTTTAATTTTTTGAGGAGCCTCCATACTGTTTTCCATAGTGGCTGCACAAGAAAGCATTTATTAATCACTTTGTGTATTGGCAGCTGTGCAAAGGATATTTCCCCTGGATTTGATATCTTCATTGGAACAAATCAATATATGCAGCCATTGAACTGCTTTCCTTTGCAGTACCATCAGGAAAATTACACTCAGTTTGCGTTTATGTAGCAGGAACAAGACAACAAAGATATACTTTTGTCCCTGGTGCATTCTGCAAATTGCAGGATCCAGAAGGACCTTGATACTCCTGATAAAACAGAACATGGTACTGATAACATTTAATTGATTTCATTATGCTAACTGTCTCGTGAGCAGAAAACACAAGCACCTTAGGTACCTTAGATATTTGTGTGCCAGAAAGTGCCCTTTGAAGTTTGAGGGCCTGCCACATCAGGAAAGTTTATAGGGGTCCAGGGGTTTGGGAAATGGCTAGATTTCCCTTCCAAAGGGAGAGACAAGTTGCTGCATCTTGTACTACACACCATGAAGAAAGAGAAACAATGTATTGGGTGCTTCTTTGGATATTGGAGTCAAAATATATCACATTTGAACATGTAGCTTTTATCCATTTACTAAATAATTGGTAGTGAGGTCTGGGTCTAGAAAATAGAAAAGATTCTTTAAAGGGCTCTGCTGCAAGCAGTGCTACTACATGGACATTATGACCTAGTACATCCAGGTGTCTATCTTAGGTGTCAGCCAAAGATGCCATGTGATGCCTCTGGCAAGCCACAAGAAGAGAATTGCAGCTAAGACTCTTAGAATTTGGGCCTTACTTTCCACTGCCAACAACTGTTCTAACATTCAGAAAAGGAGCTTCTGGCTTGCTACTGGACCTTAATAAGGACTTGAATGCCTGGTTATGATACCAGCTGATTATAGGACCCAAATGTTCATCATGAACTGGGTTATCTAACACAGAATCATGAAATTGGATCTGCGTAATCGCATTCCATTAGAAACTGAAGTACTTTTCATTCCAGGCCTGAGTAGGTCCAGAAGGCATAAGTGAACTGCATAAGCAGGTAGTTCAGACTCCTATCTGTGTTAACTGTTTCTGCTGCTTCACCACCTCTCCCTCAACCTGTATGACTTAAGAGAGAGGAGGAAAAGGTGCAGGCCTAGTTCATGAAAGGATTTTATGCCATGGATTTCACATGTATTTAACTGCCACAAAAATTTGAGGTAGCTCTTAATGCTTACTTTAGAGGGAGAAAAGGTTTGGGACCTAGCTTATAGAAAACTATTTACCATTTAAGCCCCTATTGCTCCATGTTCTGTTTTAGGTGTTGAAAATACCCCTACTGTCAATCTCAAAACAATAATACTAGATACATAGGTTTTCTTAGTTCCATTTTGCAGAAGAGGATACTAAGATTCAAAGAGGTAGCTTGCCAACTACCTAATTCCAAAGCCCATCCATGCTCTTTGTTATAATTTCCTGTCAATATTTAAACTTCGGTTAACATGAGGTAAGTACTTTATGTGGCAAACTTTTGAGCCTCACATTTCCAAGGTATTATTAAGTTCTTTCCTGATAAGAAAACTGTGGCTGAGAGGTTGGACTTGCTAATGATGAGACAGTAAACATGAAGCTAAAAATTGAACCGAGATTTGTTTAGTTCCAAATCCAGGCCCATTCCCATGAATACCATACAGTTTTACAGAGTTTTACAAAGTTCACAAGCTCTTTGCCTTCCTACAGTTGGAGGGTTTAATGTTGCAGAAAAATATAGCCAATACTGTAATCTTCACCTTTAACTGTGAATTCACTAGGGCTTTCAGTGTTCTCTGATTCAGTATTCCTCATCAGGCATTCTGGTTAACTTTTAGACCATGACACAGAGTCCTTCATTTTGTTTTTATTTATGTTTAGCTTATTTCCTTTATTTCTGTTGTCTCCCTTTCCAGGTAGTTTGTCTATCTGCACACTTATCCAGGTTAAAAAATGCATAGATGGATTATTTCATTGTAAGATTTCCATTTTAATTCCAAGTGATCATCTGGCAGATTTCCACTTTTCTTAAGGAGTATATTCTGTCAACAGTTAAATTGCTGAGTGTGTTGGCTTAAGGATTCCTTTTCCCGCTACTCTTCTTTGTGTCTCCCTCAAATTCCAAAATAACCTTTGTGAATGCTGTTTGTTTCTTTCAGCCTGCAGACTGCAGAGCCTTAATAGACAAACTGAAAGTTTGTAATGATGAGCAACTCCTCTTGGAACTACAGCAGATCAAAACATGGAACATTGGAAAGGTATGTGAACCCATGCTCCCAGAAGACAGGGCTTGCTAAACAAGTACATCATTTTGCATGTTTTGATACAGAAAAAGAAACCACAATATGATGGCCTCATTCAACAATTAATAAGCTTCTGGTATATATCTAGTGTAGCTCTAGACCAGTAGCTTTTAGCCTGTGAATGGTTGTTTAAAAATCTGGAAGAAACATTAAAGGAAAATTTTGCTACCTGAGGATGAGGGACATTTACATAGGTGATGGTAAAGAATCTCAGCCAAAAATTCCTTTAGTTTTGGCACTATGACTTTGAGATAGTCTTAGGATTTTTTCTTTCAGTTTAAAACAGTTTTGTTTAGATAACTAGAAACGAACACTTCTGATAAAAATGGTTTCTGGTAGGGAGAGTCCTTGTGCTTGTAGACTAGGTTGTAGCCAGAATTTTCCCTCTGAAATTTTCTTTTATGGTATCTACTGGTGTTGTGGGGTTTGTGGTGTTACCTGGTGTTAGCACATACATACTTTGATGAATAAATATATCAACGAATTCAGGTCCGTGTGGCTGAGTAATATCTTTCTTATGGGTTTCTGTACTGGTAGGGAATTGAAGAGAAGCAAAGGTGGGAAGTGAATTTGTCTACATGTTATGCTCAGCAGTCCATTGTAGCAAAGCTCAGCTACAAAGCACCCACATAGTAAATACTTTTAACTTACTCTTAATATGTTGTTCTTTCTCTTCCCCTCCCCAGTGTGAGTTATATCACTGGGTGGATCTTTTGGACCGCTTCGATGGAATTCTGGCAGATGCTGGACAAACAGTGGAGCATATGTCATGGATGCTTGTGTGTGACAGGCCAGAAAGAGAACAACTGAAAATGCTTCTCTTGGCTGTGTTGAACTTCACAGCCTTGCTTATTGAGTACAGTTTTTCCCGGCATCTGTACAGTTCCATAGAGGTAGGAGAGTTCCAAGCCTGTGTGTTCTGTTGCTAGTATAGTTTGTGTCCAGAAATAAGGAAATTGATATTTTATTTCTCTCTGATAATTGTTTCTTTCCTTTTGATTATGGAACTCTGGGGTTTTCTATGTCATAGATAATGGTAGGATGTTTCTTGGACATAGATAACCTTCACGGGGTTGATGGGAAGATTCTTTTGTGTCAACCTGACCCTGAATTTCAAGATACAAGAAATTAATGAGAATGTAATAATACATGTATTTAAATATTCTTGGGAATTTGTAGGAATTGATCTTTGTCTCAGATTATTAGAGCCAACCCAAACCTTTTTGACAAATTTCTTACTGCTCTTCTAAGTTTTAATGTGCTACTTTTCAGTCTCTTTTCCCCTCTGCAAAATGTATGTTAATAGCATGTTGTGTGTTCTTAAAGGGTAAAGTGGGCATAGGAATCAGTGAGTTTTTGAATTGGTAAAAATTCGCTGTAAGAACTCTTTTCCTTTAGCCTAACTTTAGACTTTATGACTATTGATTAAGTGCCCTGTTGTTATGTGTTAATTTTCCCAAGTCTTCAGTAAAGAAACAGCATCAGAATCAGAACAAACAAGTAGAAAGAAAGTGGCTTAGGGAAAGATATGAAAACTGAACTAAAATTTTAAGTAGGGCATAGATAAACACCTAGAGTTTTAAGTGGGCATATATAAACAGTCTATTGAAAATTAAATAAGATGAGCTACAGAGGGAAGCCCATGGCCTTTGGGATAATCAGCAACCAGAAGTACCTGGGTTCATTGCCAGCTAAATTGCATACTGATTTTAACACTGACCAAATACTTCATTGGTCAATTTTGATTATATTAGAAAAACCAAAATAGTCACTCTCAGGTTACTCTTACCTACACTGTACCGTAACAGTCATAAATGCCACCAGCTGTTGTTGGTATTTCTTCCTTCTATATGAAGCACACTATTTTAATTAATCCAATTTTATATTTGTCACAAAGGATACAAAAGGAGCATAAAATTATCTTTCATGATATTTGTAGTCTTGCTGGAGACAGTGTTCTTGAGTTCCACTATATATTAAAATACATTTGTCTCTTGTAATCTTTTTCTTCCTGTGGGTCACATGTGCAATTTGAATTGCTGTTCACAATTGTTTACTTTTATTGGACTTTTTGGCTTGCTGCCAGATTATAAGCTTCTTGGGGACAAGGTGGGGCATATTGTTGGTGCTCAGATATTTGTAAATATTACTTGTATTGTTAAGCTTCTTGATAACTTTGTAAGTGTTGATAAATCTATTACTACATTGGCATCTTAAGTTTTCAGGGCCTAGTGTGCCTAATACTATGAATTTGCTCTTTTTTGTCCCCTTCAGCATTTAACAACTTTATTGGCTTCTTCTGATATGCAAGTGGTCCTGGCAGTCCTTAACCTTCTGTATGTATTTAGCAAAAGATCAAACTATATCACACGCCTTGGATCTGACAAAAGAACCCCACTACTTACCCGGCTGCAACATTTGGCAGAGGTAAGTCATGGGTGAAGAGTAGGACGGGCATAAAAATTGGACTATATAGTTCCTTTTCCACAGGTGTTTCTTGCAGTTGTCAAAATAGATATGAGTTCCTAAGTTAACATTACTGGCATAATTGAGTAGAACTCTGGGAGCCCACTTAGCTATTAAGTTCCAAAAAAAAAAAAACTTTAGGAAGTGTTCTCAATTTTTATGAAGTAATTTTGAGTGATTTCATGAATCTCTGCTCACAAACCTTGATTCTTATTTTTCAAAAATGGCAACTTGTTTTCTGGAAAGAAAGGTCAGAATCAGATTCTCCTTGGGAGGGAAGTATGGTGCGATGTAAGTTCTGGATATGAGTTCTGGCCTTGCTTATTATTAGCTCTGATACCAATGTTCTCATTTGAAAATTTAGTATATCCACCTTAAGAGTCATTTCAGAATAAAATAAAACTTAATGCTATGCTCAGTAATTGGTTTCTGATGGTAGTAATTATAATAGAAGGAAAAGCTTTCATATAAAAGTTCAACTCAACCAAACTTTTGTCCAGTGTTCTAGAGGCAAGTTGTTAACACATACTCAGGTTTGAGAGAGAGAGACATTGCTAGAAAGCTTTTTTGGAAGAAAATCGGTCATGTTCACTTTTTAAATGCTGCTTAAAAGTCACCTCAAATAATATAACTCAAGTTTCAGTCTATTTTTATGTGCATGATTACCTAAAAAATCATTTTCATATGCATTGTAAATAAAACATGTATTTTGTGGAAGTTCTAGGATACAAAGTATAAAGTAAATATTAATCATTTGTAATTCATGCAGAGCATGTTTTCTTCTTAACATTTGCAAGTATATGTATATAGGCATTCAACCTGTTTTAACATAGTGTAGATATTTTCTCATGTTTATTCAAAAAATTGCAAAACAATTCAACACTGGATCCCCAAGTAACACTTAAAGGAAAAAAGAAGCCATGTCAAAAAAGAAGTAGATGCTTCAAAAGCATTTGATAAAATTGAGCACATGAACAAAATTTGATGTAAACTCCTAGGAAGTTAGGAAAAGAAACTTGAAATGTATAAATTATTTACCAGAAGTCATACAGGAAAACTGAAACATTTCCATTGAATTCGAAAGTACCATAGAAATGCCACTATTACCTTTGCCACTTAAATTTGTAGTATAGGTCCTAATCAGTGTAACAAGAGGAAAGAAGGAAATGAAGGATACATGTTAAGAGAGAAAATTTATTATTTGTAGGTGATCGGATTGAGGTTTTTGGTTTTCTGGAAGACTATATCAAATTATTAGAACTAATAAAAGTACAATGAGGTAGCCACTTAAATCCTCAATATACAGAAACAAATAGCTCTTTCATGTATAAGTGATAATCAGTTAGAAAATGAGTAGAAAAAAGACCTCATTCACAGTACCAACAAGTATAATGTCTTTAAAATAAGCCACTTTGGGGCTTGATTCAAGATGGTGGTGTGAGAGGTGACACAGAGAATGCCTTGCAAAACCACAAATAGTATGAAAATATAGTTAATTGCTACAACTAACCCTAAAACAGCAACAAGAAAGAAGGCTGAACCAGACTGCATGCAGACCTCATGAACACACGATAATGTACAAAAGCCTTTTTCTGGTGGGACCCAAGCCCTTCCCCCACCCCAGCTCACCAGCTGGAGGAAGAGAAACGGAGCTAGGGAAAGGGTGGAAGCCTAGAACTGCTGAACACTGAGCCTTGGAGGTCTGCTTTGGGAGCCGAAACCTACACTGGATGTCGGGGAGCTCAGACAGGTGGAGTGCTTGAGAGACAGATTGCGGCCATTTGTGGAGCAGGGGATCCACACCCGGCCGCTCTGGGACAAAGGAAATGCCAGGCAGTTTGAGAGGCTTCCTAGCAGCAAGAGGGCTGCTGAAGGAGTGGGGTTTGCAAAGAGTTTGCTGCGCTGGGGAGGGGAGAGCTAGACAAGGTTATCTGGGCGTGCTCTACCCAACTTGTTGGGAACATTGAGGAGCTTCAGGTGCCCCATTCCCCTTGCTGCCTACTCAGCTAGGAGGCTCCCCCCCCCCCGCCCCCTGGTGACACACAGCCTGCTGTGCCTTCCTGTTAGCCTGCTGGCACCGGTTCACAAATCGGCAATCACCATGCTGGCATTAGGCCAGCCAGAGGCGGCTCAGCCTACAACAGGTATAGACGCTAAGCACAGAGGCTTACACCTGTGTGTTCGGCACACTGGCTCTGACACTTGAGACAGGCATCGCAGACAGGAATCAGGAAACAGATTGTTCCTCCCCCCAGGCACCAGCTCCACTCCCACTCGCCTACGACCCCCAGCCTCACTCTAGGGGCTGAGCAGCTCCAGAGACAGGAGCTTCTGGGCACTAGTGGGCACCACATAGAAATATGAAACATCAAAAGAACATGGTTCAGACTGAAATCTCACAAACCCCAGAAAAAAGGACCTAATGAAACTGAACTCACCAATATGCCTGAAAGAGAGTTCAAAATAAAAATCATAAACATGCTTATGGAGGTAGAGAAAAATATTCAAGAACTCAGGAATGAATTTAAGTTGGAGATTCAATCATTAAATTCCATATATGAAATGAAACATAACATGGAGGAATTTAAAAGCAGATTAAATGTAGTAGGAGAGATAGTAAATGAAATAGAAATTAGAGAAGAAGAATATGAAGAAGCTGAGGCACAAAGAGAAAAAAGAATCTCTAAGAATTAAAGAATACTTATTGAGAGAACTGTGTGACCAATCCAAATGGAACATTATTCGTATTACAGGGGTATGAGAAGAAGAAGAGAGAAAAAGGGATAGAAAGTGTCACTGAGGTGGTAATTACTGAAAACTTCCCCAATTTGGGGAAGGAGATAGTCTCTCAAGCCATGGAGGTGCACAGATCTCCAAACACAAGGGACCCAAGGAAGACAACACCAAGACATATAATAATTAAAATGGCAAAGATCAAGGATAAAGACAGACAATTAGAAGCAGCTAGAGAGAAAAAAGATCACACACAAAGGAAACCCCATCAGGCTATCATCAGACTAATCAACAGAAACCTTACAGGCCAGAAGGGAGTGGCATGATATATTTAATGCAATGAAGCAGAAGGCCCTTGAACCAAGAATACTATACCCGGCAAGATTATCATTTAAATTTGAAGGAGGGATTAAACAATTTTCAGATAAAAAGTTGAGAGAGTTTGCCTCCCACAAACCATCTCTACAGTGCATTTGGGAGGGACTCCTATAGATGGAAGTATTCCTAAGGCTAAATAGATGTCATCCAAGGGATAGACAAAGAGCACAGAATATGACTCATAACATACAAAGAATGAAGGAGGAAAAAAAAAGAAGAAGAACCTTCAGGTTGTGTTTGTAATAGCACACAAAGTGAGTCAAATTAGACTGTTAGATAGTAAGGGAATTACTCTTGAACCTTTGGTAACCACAAATCTAAAGCCTGCAATGGCAATAAGTACATACCTGTCGATAACCACCCTAAATGTAAATACTCTGAATGTACCAATCAAAAGACATAGAGTCACTGAATGGATTAAAAAACAAGACCCCATCTATATGCTGCGTACAAGAGACTCACTTCAAACCCAAAGGCATACACAGACTGAAAGTAAAGGGATGGAAAAAGATATGTCAGGCAACTAACAGGGAGAAAAATGCAGGAGTTGCAGTACTTGTTTCAGACAAAATAGACTTCAAAACAAAGAAAGTCAACATGAGACAAAGAAGGACATTGCATAATGATACAGGGGTCAGTCCGACAAGAGGATATAACTATTACAAATATCTATGCACCCAACATAGGATCACCACCATATGTGAAACAAATACAGAATTAAAGGGGTAAATAGAATGAAATGAATTCATTTCAGGAGACCTCAGCATACCACTCACTCCACAGGACAGATCAACCAGGCAGAAAACAAGTAGAGACAGAGGCACTGAACAACGTATTAGAACAGATGGACCTACGGACATCTACAGAACACTCCATCCAAAAGCAACAGGATACACATTCTTCTCAAGTGCACTGCACAGGGAACATTTTCTAGAATAGATCATATACTAGGCCACAAAAAGAGCCTCAGTAAATTCAAAAAGATTGAAATTGTACCAACCAGTTTCTCAGATCACAACATTAGGAAACTAGAGATAAATTACACAAAGAAAATGAAAAAACCCACAAACACATGGAGGCTTAATAACATGCTCCTTAAAAACCAATGGATCAATGACCAAAGAAAAACGGAGTTCAAGCAATATATGGAGACAAATGACAACAATAATTCAACAACACAAAATCTGTTGGATGCAGCAAAAGCTGTGCTAAGAGGGAAATATATTGCAGTAAGGTGTACCTCAGGAAAGAAGAACAATCCCAAATGAACAGTGTAAACTCACAATTAATGAAACTAGATAAGGAAGAGCAAATTAAGCCTAGAGTCAGTATAATGAGGGACATAATAAAGATTAAAGCAGAAATAAATAAAATTGAGAAGAATAAAACAATAGAAAGAATCAGTGAAAGCAGGAGCTAGCTCTTCGAGAAAATAAACAAAATAGACAAACCCCTAGCCAGACTAATCAAGCAAAAAAGAGAGTCTACACACATAAACAGAATCAGAAATGAGAATGGAAAAATCACCACAGAAAAAGAAAGAATTATTAGAGAATACTATGAAAAATTATATGGTAACAAACTGGATAACCTAGAAGAAATGGACAACTTTCTAGAAAAATACAACCTTCCATAGCTCACCGAGGAAGAAACAGAAAATCTGAATAGACCAATTACCAGCAAAGAAATTGAATTGGTAATCAAAAAACTACCTAAGAACAAAACTCCTGGACCACATGGTTTCACTGCTGAATTTTATCAAACACTTAGTGAAGACCTTATACCCATCTTCCTTAAAGTTTTCTGAAAAGTAGAAGAAGAGGGAATACTTCCAAACTGATTCTATGAGGCCAATGTCACTCTAATACCAAAACCAGGCAAAGATACTACAAAAAAAGAAAATTACAGACCAATATCCCTGATGAACGTAGATGCAAAAATACTCAACAAAATATTACCAAACCGAATTCAAAAATACATCAAAAAATCATCCATCATGATCAAGTGGGATTCATCTCAGGAATGCAAGGATGGTACAACATTCGAAAATCCATCAACATCATCCGCTACATCAACAAAAAGGACAAAAACCACATGATCTCCATAAATGCTGAAAAAGCATTCGACAAAATTCAACATCCATTCATGATAAAAACTCAAAACAAAATGGGAATAGAAGGCAAGTACCTCGACATAATAAAGGCCATATATGACAAACCCACAGCCAACATTATACTTAACAGTGAGAAGCTGAAAGCTTTTCACCTAAGATCTTGAAGCAGCACTATTTACAATAGCCACCAAATGGAAGCACCCTAAGTGTCCATCAGTAGATGAATGGATAAAGAAGTGGTGTATATACACAATGGACTATTATTCAGCCATAAGAAGAAAGCAAATCCTACCATTTGCAACAACAGGGGTGGAGCTAGAGGGTATTATGTATGCTCAGTGTAATAAGCCAGGCAGAGAAAGACAAGTATCAAATGATTTCACTTATCTGTGGAGTATAAGCACAAAGAAAAAACTGAAGGAACAACACAGCAGCAGACTCACAGAACCCAAGAATGTACTAACAGTTACCAAAGGGCAAGGGACTGTGGAGGATTGATGGGAAGGGAGTGATAAGGGGGGAAACAGGGCATTACGATTAGCACACATAATTTAGGGCAGTGGGGACATGGGGAAGGCAGTATATACAGAGAAGACAAGTAATAATTCTATAGCAACTTACTAAACTGATGGAGAGTGACTGTAATGTGGTATGTGTGCGGGACTTGATAATAGAGGGAGTCTAGTAACCATAATGTTCAAGTAATTGTACATCAATGATATCAAAAAAAATTAGCCACTTTGGGTAAAACTAAGTTTAAGAGAAGATAGTGAAGAAGTAATGTTACATTATGATCTCCTGGTGAAGAAGGAATTCTTAAAAACCCCAAAGCATTAACTATATAGCAAAAATAAGATTTTTAAAATGCAATATTAAGACTTTGTTTTCAATGAAAAACATTGTAGCTCAGTGCTCCTCCTAAGGTGCTCACAGTGGAATATAAATCACACTGCTTCCTTCAAGAAAAATGTCAGTTGAATTAAACCATGTACCCACTGATGTGGTCAAGTAACATTTTGGTGCAGACTTATTTTGTCATGGACCAGTGACATACTCAAACTACTAATGTGATAGCAGCTAGTCTGTGGACAGCATTAAGGGAGAATGCCAAAGACGAGAATTAACAAACCAGTGATAAATTGAGAGGTGTTTAGCAATGTTTTAAAACTGGCAAGGAACTGTTAATGGAGAATATCCAAGGAACTTCTCCAAATCAACAAGGATAAACAGACAGGATATGGATAGGCAGTTCACACATCAGGGAATTCAGTATGTGAGTAGATGCTCAAACTCATTAGTTATTAGAGAAATACAGATAAAACAATGTACAGCTTTATCAAAGCTTTATGAGATTAGCAGAAATGAGGAGAATTATGATATGTGCTAGCAGGCATGTGAGACCATAGGAACCCTTATTTTGCTGATAAGGGTGTAGACTGGTACTCCTAGGCATATATCTCAAAGATGGTATCACATTATTCCATAAAGTGACATCTGTGAGAGTATTGTATCATTGTGGTGTTGAGAAGTTGGAGGCAACCCCAGGTATCCATTATTAGATTGGATAAGTAAAACGTGGTGTATGCATACTATAGAATATATAGCATTTAGAAGCAGTGGACCAAATAATACACATAGCAACATTAATAGCTTTTAAAAATAGCTCTGTGGTGGGGGTAGGAGTTAAAAATGTTTATTGGTCAGTACTGTTTTTGAAAAATGTATACACAAAGCAACATACAGTTTTGAGAAAACAAAATGGGTATCAAAAGAGAGAAGTGTTGCTTTTGGCAAGGAGAAAGGAATGTGAATAGGCAATAATGGGACAGGTGGTTTATATAAATAAGAAAAAGGAAATAAACCTAACCAGCAATATTTAAGATCTGTTAGAACAAAACTAATTATAGAAGCCTTCTTTGATCAAATTAGGGCCAGTAGTTTGTAAACTGATTATTTTGAATCTTGTTAAAGCAACTTAAAGAAAAGTGATTAATACATACATTTTTAAAAACTAAGTATCAGTATCTTTATCTGTCTTTCTAATGTAGAGCCAAGGGCTTGACTTTGAGTGAGAAATAGTCACATAAAATGTAACTATAATCTGTGATTTCTTTCAAGTGGAGCAACAATGTAAAGACTTCAGTTTGTAAGGAAAACTGAATAGAGAACTAAAGGTTTTTATAACTTAATCCCTCATTCTCTTTCCCCAATTCTCCCAATTCCTGAGGAATAGTGCTCATTATATATGAACAGCTACAAGTCAATAAAAATGTAAGTAACCCAGAAGGAATATGTAAAAGCATATGAGCAGACTGTTCACGGAGGAAGAGGAAATATTTCTTTAAAGTCGATCAAACATGAAAAGCTTACACTATTTTAGCATCTTGCCTTTTAGTCTTTGCAAAATATTCAAATTAGTTTTAGAAAAGTAATTCCCTTTTCACTTTAAATCATTGTTTTATATAGTTTTTTAAATTACATAACTATAGTGTATACAACTGGCATAAATGAGTTTGTGGCCAAACACACCTGACTTGGTAGATACTGGTCTACCATTACAGATAACTGGTGAGAGCAAAATAGTGCCTGCAGCAGACTATTTCAGTCAATACGTTTTGTAATAGGCATGGATAATGCAGTTTTCTGTGTAATCGGTCAAGTGGGTGCCCTGTTAATAGCATCAACCAGAAAGCAGAAATACACAAAAATACCTAGGTAAACACTGATAAACAATAAGGGTCATTTGCTGTACCAGATAACAAAATATTATAAAGATAATAATTGTAAGTTTTCTTAATTGGCACAGGAATAGACAAATGTGTCTACAGAATGAAATTATAAGCCTCATGTTGCTTATGACTTTTAAAGAAATGGGACAGTTGGCTCTTTGAGGGGAAAATGTGTTTACATAATTTCTAAATACTTCATTAATCTTAGAGGCATATTTAAAGGTAGATACGAGCAACTTTTAACATCTTTCATGAGGCAAGATTTTCTAAGAAAGTCAAGAAACCTATAAGCCATTTAAAAAATTGACAGCTTTCATTATGTGAAAATACTAAAACTGATAAATGGAAGACAGATGACTTCTTAAACTGGCAAAAGTGTTTGCACTATATACACCTGAGGAATAGGGCTCATTATATGTAAACAGCTACAAATCAATAAAAATGTAAGTAACCCAGAAGGAATATGCAAAAGCATATGAGCAGACAGTTCATAGAGGAATAGGAAGTGTTTCTTTAAAGTCGATCAAACATGAAAAGCATACACTAGAAATAATCAGGAAATATATGTTAAAGTACATTTTTAACTATTAATTGGGAATAATATCTGGTATTGGCTAGGTTGTAGGGAAACAGGTTCTTCAAAACTGTTGGTGTATGAATGCCTTTTTGTAAGGCATTTGGGAGCATCTGTGATTTAAAAATATGTACATTTTATTTCACCAAGTAGTTTTATTTTAAGGAAATTATGTTACATATGCAAATGTGCACAAAAATGTATGTATAAGTATTCTCCTTGCACCATTGTTTGGAAAAATTTTTGGAACATCATATTGAACATGTCGTAAGCCTATATATGATCCTGAAAGATCTCTTCAATGAAAAGATCTCTTAGCAAAATAAAGCTACTTGAAGATCTGCATTTATGGTTTTTTAAAAGTCCAATAGTAAAAATATATTAATAAAGTCAGAAAGTTACATATTTAATTGGAAAGTTAAAGAGAATTGGATTTGGGAGAAGATGATGGGTGAGCTTTACTTTTTTATTCTCTCCTTGGAGTATTTTATAGCTATAGTGTGATATATTTCTTTTCTAATTTAATGTCAGCATTGATAATGATACTTTGAAGATGTATTTTTAATGACTGTAACACTCCATTGTTTGTACTATGGTTTAGTTATTACCTGATTTAATACCTATTAGATGTAATCCTATTGGTACTTTGAGGGTAGGAGTTCTTACCCCTAATTTACAGATGAAGAATATGAGGTTAAGCAAGGTGAATTGATTGCTTATAATTCCCACAATAAGGAAGTGATAGAACCGGGGTTTGAAATCTGATCTCTTTGCTTATACGGAGCCATACCCTTTCCAAGGGTTGTACCATATTAGGTAGTTTTGAGTTTTCAAAACAAGCTTTACATTTAGGCATGGAAGAAGCGCACTCTGTAAAGTTATTTTGGTACTTTGTGTAGAGCCACAACAGCACCTATCATATAATCTTGTCAAATCATAGCACCATACTTTCAGGCTGATCATCATACACTAATAATTTTATACTTTTAAATTAAATGTTCTGACCATTTAGAAAGTAAAAGTTGCAAACTGTACTTTTATGTGGTACACATACGCAAAGTGTGGAATTATTTTGTTTTCTTGCTGATGTTGTTTTTGGGTGGTTCAGGATTATCTTATTCTTTTCTTCCCTTGGATCATTCTATATAGGCACCAGGAAGGATTGCTTAAATGATTGTTATTAACAGTAGTTCCCCCCGGCCTCTTATCCATGGGAGATATATTCTAGGACCCCCAGTGCCTGTCTAGAGCAGGGCCAGATAATATATACTGCTAACAAGTTTCCTAGCAATAGTAGGGCTGCTGGTCCAGGGACTACACTTTGTGAACCACTGGTCTAGTCTGTCCTGTTGGATAAAGTTACAAAATCTCACCAAATTCTTAAAATTCCATCTCAAAGAGTATCAGGCCTTTTTCCTGATGTCTGAATATGTATTCTTTAGCAAATCCCATCTAGTGGGGTGGTGTCACATAGGCCTCTGTGGAGCGGTTGATAAATTTATTGGGTGTCTACTTAATTGTCAGTATCATGTGGTAGGTGAGGACAATGAGAATCAGAAATAACATTATTTGTTGAGAAAACCTATGGGTTTTTAGCCCCTGATAAACTGTGAAATGTAATTGCTGTTCTGTTTTTAGGAGTTTAGGGTTGCTTGATCAGGGTTTTTATTCTAAACCTCCAAACCTCGCTGTCAGCCTGAGACCTGGCTCCTGAATTGACATCCAAACCTTACAGTTGAAACCATTCAGGAAGCATATAACCAACCCTGTGCTGGATGTAGCATAAAACAGGTTCTTTTCTTTAAAAAGCTTGCATGGTAGTTGAGATACATGTGCATAATAAAAAGGACAAAGAACTAGTTTACTCTGAGTAGTATGAACTAATAAGTATATTAGAATCTTAAACATTCCATAGATGTATCTTGTTGACTGCAAAACAAACTTCAATATAAAAATATGTGCTCAGTATTTTTAAAAATTTGAAGTGTACAGAAGAAAATTTATCATAATTGTGTATTCTTAGCATTTTGGTATATTGGTCTTTATGCATATTTCTTTACATAACAACATGTGGTATGCATAATTTTATATCCTTCACTTAATGTACTAGCATCGCTGATTTTCCATATTAACTTTACATAATTTTATAAGATATTTTTGTACTGAATATGATGGTGATGTAAATGTCACAGTATCACTGGCTTTCATGAGTCAAGGTTGGCTTCACATGGTCTTTTAAGCATCCCAGCTTACCACACTTGTCTAGTCATAGGTGCTTGATGTTTATTACATCACAAAAGATGGAATGAAAGATTCTGTGATGGTAGTAACAGAAGTAAATACTCTAAAACTATTAGTTGTAAGAACAGAAGAAACAAAATAATGGTGAAGATGTACACCTTTCAGGCTTATTCTGCCTTGCAAACTCAGATCCTTGCTTTTACTTATCTGACTCTTCTCTGTGACGTCAGGTGTTTATATCCATTATTTCGGAGGTTTCAGAAATTCCGTATTTCTTAACTGGAAGTCCTGGGAATAGCCAAGAAAATATTGAAAATGGAATGAGGAAATATATTTCCTATTAGGTGTTAAACTTTTTATAAAGCTATGAAAATGAAAATACTGTGGTATTAACACTGGAATTGACCAGTCAAAAGTTTTTGGAAACAGATCCAACACATAAGAATTTAATTCATAGTAAAGATAGCATTTCAGGTAAGCAGGAAAAGGCTGAATTATTCAATAAATAATATCATAACAACTAGCTAGCTATTCAAAGGTAAGTAAGGTTGATCCTATCTCAGCAAAGTAAAATTAAGGTGTATTAAAAACTGAATGTTGATGATTAAAGACGGCAGCGTGAGAGGGGAGACAGAGACCTCCTAAAACCACGTATAGTATGAAAATATAATTAATACAACTAATCCTGAAAGAGCAACAGGAAAGAAGGCTGCACCAGACTGCGTAAACCTGGGGGAAATTGCAGACCGCACAGAACAGGGTTGGGAACTTTCACAATCTTCAGGTCCTCCATCCCCCTGGCTGGCTACGCAGCTCCTGGCCCCCTACTGTGATATGCAGCCTGCTGTGCCTTTCTCCTGGCCAGCCCTACCTGGCTCGTAAACAGACAAACTCTACCCTGATGTCAGACCAGCCAGAAGTAAGCCCCATCTAGAGCAACTACAAACGCAAAGAATAGAGGCTTATACCTGTGTGCTCGACAAATGGGTTCTGGCAGTGGAGGCAGGCATAGCAGACAGGAAGCAGGAAACAGCTCTTTCCTTGCCCCAGGCACCAATACTGCTCCCTGTGACCCCTGACATTGCTTCAGGGGCTGAGCAGCTCCAGAGAGTAGAGCTTCTGGGCACTGGAGGACGCCATATACAAATATGAAATGCCAAGGAAACCTGGTTCAAAGTAAAATTATGAATATAACACCTGAGAAAGATTCAAATTAAATCGACTTCATGAATCTCCTAAAAGGGATTTCAAAATAAAAATCATTAACATGTTCATAGAGGTACAGAAAAATATTCAAGAACTCAGGAATGAATTCTGGTCAGAGATCCAGTCATTGAAGAGCACTATGGAGGGTATTAAAGGCAGATTAGATATGGCTGAGGACACAAAAAGTGAAATAGAAATTAGAGAAGAGGAATACAAAGAAGCTGAGGCACAGAGAAAAAAAAGGATCTCTGAGAATGAAAGAATATTGAGAGAACTGTGTGACCAATCCAAACTGAAAAATATTCGCATTATAGGGGTACAAGAAGAAGAGAGTAAAAGGAATAGAAAGTGTCTTTGAGGAGGTAATTGCTGAAAACTTCCCCAGTCTGGGGAAGCAGACAGTCTCTCAAGCCTAATCATGGATGTGCACAGATCTCCCAACACAAGGGACCCAAGGAAGACAACACCAAGACAAATAGTAATTAAAATAGCAAAGATCAGCAATAAGGACAGACTATTAAAAGCAGTCAGAGAGAAAAATAAGATCACATACAAAGGAAAGCCCATCAGGCTATCATCAGAGTTCTCAGCAGAAACCCTACAGGCCAGAAGGCAGTGGCATGATGTATTTAATGCAATGAAGCAGAAAGACCTCGAACCAAGAATACTTAATCTGGCAAGATTATCATTTAACTTTGAAGGAGGGATTAAACTATTTCCATATAAGCAAAAGCTGAGAGAAATTTTTTTAATTAATTTTTATTTTTTTGAAGAACATTATGTTTACTAGGCTCTGCCCTACCCCAAGTCCCCCCCACAAACCCCATTACAGTCACTGTCCATCAACATAGTAAGATGTTGTAGAATCACTACTTGTCTTCTCTGTGTTGCAAAGCCCTCCCCTTTACCCCACCCCCCACATTATACATGCTAATCATAATACCTCCTTTCTTCTTCCCCGCCCTTATCCCTCCCTACCCTCCCATTCTCCCCAGTCTCTTTCCCTTTGGTAACTGTTAGTCCATTCTTGGGTTCTGTGATTCTGCTGCTGTTTTGTTCTTTCAGTTTTTCCTTTGTTCTTATACTCCACAGATGAGTGAAATAATTTGGTGTTTGTTTTTCTCCGCGTGGCTTATGTCACTGAGCATAATACCCTCCAGCTCCATCCATGTTGTTGCAAATGGTAGGATTTGTTTTCTTCTTATGGCTGAATAATATTCCATTGTCTATATGTACCACATCTTCTTTATCCATTCATCTCCTGATGGACACTTAGGTTGCTTCCATTTCTTGGCTATTGTAAATAGTGCTGTGATAAACATAGGGGTGCATCTGCCTTTTTCAAACTGGAGTGCTGCATCCTTAGGGTAAATTCTTAGAAGTGGAATTCCTGGGTCAAATGGTAAGTCTACTTTGAGCATTTTGAGGAACCTCCATACTGCTTTCCACAATGGTTGAACTAATTTACATTCCCACCAGCAGTGTAGGAGGGTTCCCCTTTCTCCACAGCCTCACCAACATTTGTTGTTGTTTGTCTTTTGGATGGCAGCTATCCTTACTGGTGTGAGGTGATATCTCATTGTGGTTTTAATTTGCATTTCTCTGATAACTATGAGAGAATATACCTGTTACAAACCATCTCTCTACATTGTATTTGGGAGGGACTCCTATAGATGGAAATGTTCCTAAGGTTTAATGTGTGTCAACAGAGGTAATAAAACCACAGTAAAGAATGTAGAACAGTTAATTACTAAGCAAATGCAAAATTAAATCAACTATCCCCAAAGTCAGTGAAGGGAGAGACGAAGAGTACAAAATATACCTAATATATGAAGAATGGAGGAGGAAGAAAAAGGAAAAAAAGAATCTTTAGATTGTGTTTGTAATAGCATATTAAGTGACTTGAGTTAGTCTTTAGAAAGTAAGGAACTTAACCTTGAACCTTTGGTAACCATGAATCTAAAGTGTGCAATGGCAATAAGTACATACCTATCGATAAACACCCTAAATGTAAATGGACTGAATGCACCAATCAAGCGACAGAGTCACTGAATGTGTAAGAAAACAAGACCCATCTGTAGTCTGCCTACAAGAGATGCACTTTAAACACAAAGACATACACAGACTAAAAAAGTGAAGGGATTGAAAAATATCTTTTCACACAACTAATAGGGAGAAAAAAGCGGGACTTGCAGTACTTGTATCAGACAAAATAGACTTCAAAACAAAGAAAGTTGCAAGAGACAAAGAAGGACATTACGTAATGATTAAGGGGTCAACCCAACAGGAAGATATACCCATTTTAAATATCCATGCGCCCAACACTGGAGCACCTACACATGTGAAACAAATATTAACAATTAAAAGGGGAAATAGAATGCAATGCATTCATTCTAAGAGACTTCAACACTGCACTTGCTCTGAAGGACAGATCAACCAGACAGAAAATAAGTAAGGAGGCAGAGGCACTGAACAACACATTAGAACCGATAAACCTGTCAGACATCTAGAGAACTCTACACCCAAAAGCAGCAGAATACACATTCTTTTCAAGTGCACATGGAGCATTTTCAAGAATAGATCATATACTAGGCCACTAAAACAGCCTCAGTAAAGTCAGAAAGATTGAAATTGTACCAACCAGTTTCACAGACCTCAAAGGTATGAAACTAGAAATAAATTACACTAAGAAAATGAAAAAGCACACAAACACATGGAGGCTTAAGAATATGCTCCTAAATAACTAGTGGATCAATGACCAAATAAAAAGAGATATCAAGCAATATATGTAGACAAATGACAGCAATAACTCAACCCCACAAAACCTGTGGGAAACAGCGAAGGCGGTGGAAAGACAAAAGTATATTGCAATACAAGCCTACCTCAGGAAAGAAGAGCAATCCCATATGAACACTGTAAACTCAGAATTATCAAAACTAGAGAAGGAGCACATGAGACCCAAAATCAGTAAAAGGAGGGATATAGTAATGATAATAGCAGAAATAAATAAAATCAAGACTATAACAATAGAAACAATCAATAAAGCAAGAGTTGGTCCTTCGAGAAAACAAAATAGATAAACCCCTAACGAGACTTATCAAGAAAAAAAAAGTCTAAACACATAAACAGAATCAGAAATGAGAAAGGAAAAATCACTACTGACACCAGAGAAATATAAAGAATTATTAGAGAATAGTATGAAAAATTATATGCTAACAAACTAGATAACCTAGAAGAAATGGACAACTTTCTTGAATAATACAACCTTTCAAAGCTGACCCACAAAGAAACAAAATCCGAACAGACCAATTACCAGCAACAAAATTGAATTGGTAATCAAAACTCTACCTAAGAAGAAAACCCTGGACCAGATGGCTTCACCGCTGAATTTTATTAAACATTTAGTGAAGACCTAATACCCATCCTCCTTAACGTTTTCCAAAGAGTAGAAAAAGAGGGAATAACTTCCAAACACATTCTACAATGCCAGGATCACTCTAATGCCAAAAACAGGCAAAGACATCACGAAGAAAAGAAAAATACAGTCCAGTATCCCTGATGAACATAGATGCAAAAACAACAAAATATTAGCAAAATGAATTCAAAAATAGATGTAGGATTTATTCCAGGGATGCAAGGATGGTGTAACATTCGAAAATCCATCTGCATCATCCACCACATCAACAAAAAGAGGACAAAAACCACATGATTATCTGAAAAGCATTTGACAAAATTCAACATCCATTCATGGTAAAAACTCAACAAAATGGGTATAGAGGGCAAGTACCTCAACATAATAAAGGCTATATATGACGAACCCACTGCCATCATAATACTTAACGGTGAGAAGACGAAAGCTTTTCCTTTAAGATCGGGAACAAGAGAAGGATGCCCACTCTACACACTTTTATTCAGCATAGTACTGGAGGTTCTAGCCACGGCAATCAGACACCACAAAGAAATAAAAGGGATCCTGATTGGCAAGGAAGAAGTTAAACTGTCCCTGTTTGCATATGACATGATATTGTACATAAAAAACCCTAAAGAATCCACTCCAAAACTACTAGATTGAATATCTGAATTCAACAAAGTGGCGGGATACAAAATTAATACACAGAAATCTGTTCCATTCCTAAACACTAATGATGAACTAGCAGACAGAGAAATCAGGAAAACAAGTCCATTCACAATTGCATCCAAAAGAATAAAATACCTAGGAATAAACCTAACCAAGGATGTGAAATACCTGTACTCTGAAAACTATAAGACACTCGAGAGAATTAAAGAAGATACCAATAAATGGAAACATATCCCATTCTCATAGATAGGCAGAATTAATTTTGTAAAAAAAGCCATCCTGCCTAAATTTAGCAATCTACAGATTCAGTGCAATTAATATCAAAATACCAACAGCATTCTTCAGTGAACTAGAGCAAATAACTCTAAAACTCTTGTGGAACTACAAAAGACCCTGGACAGCAAAAGCAATCCTGAGAAGGAAGAATGAAGCTGGGGGGATTATCCTACCCAACTTCAAGCTCTACTACGAAGCCACAGTAATCAAGACAATTTGATACTGGCACAAGAACAGAACTGTACACCAATGGAACAGACTAGAGAGCCCTGATATAAACCCAACTGTATATGGTCAATTAATATATCATAAAGGAGCCATGGACATACAATTGGGAAATGACAGCCTCTTCAACTGCTGGTGTTGGCAAAACTGGACAGCTACATGCAAGACAATGAAACTGGATTATTGCTTAACCCCATACCCAAAAGTAAACTCAAAATGGATTAAAAACCTGAATGTAAGTCATGAAACCATAAAACTCTTAGAAGACAACATAGGCAAAAATATCCTGAGTATAAGGATAAGGAATTTCTTCCTGAACGCATTTCCTTGATTAAGGGAAGCAAAAGCAAAAATGTACACATTGGACTACATCAAACTAAAATGTTCCTGTACAGCAAAGGAAACTATCAACAGGACAAAAAGGCATCCTACAGTATGGGAGAATATATTTGTAAATGGCATATCTGACAATGGGTTAACATCCAAAATATTTTAAGAACTCACACGTCTCAACACCCAAAAAGCAAATAACCCAGTCAAAAAGTGGGCAGAGGATATGAACAGAAAATTCTCCAAAGAGGAAATTCAGTTGGCCAACAGGCATGTGAAAAGATGTTCTACATCTCTAATCATCAGGGAAATGCAAATTAAAACCACAATGACGTATCACCTTACACCAATAAAGATGGCCAGCATTGAAAAGACTAAGAACAGCAAATGCTGACAAGGATGTGGAGAAAGGGGAACCCTCCTACACTGCTGGTGGGTATGTAAACTAGTTCAACCTTTGTGGAAAACAGTATGGAGGTTCCTTAAAAAACTCAAAATAGAAATACCATTTTACCCAGGAATCCCACTCCTTGGAATTTACCCAAGGAATACAACTTCTCAGACTCAAAAAGACATATGCACCCCTATGTTTATTTAGCACTCTTTACAGTAGTCAAGATATGGAAGCAACCTAAGTGTCCATCAGTAGATGAATGGATTAAAAAAAAGTGGTACCATATATACAATGGACTACTGCTCAGCCATATGAAAAAAAAATCCTACCATTTGCAACAACATGGATGGAGCTGGAGGATGATATTGTCAGTGAAATGAGCCAGGTGGAGAAAGACTACTACCAAATGATTTCCCTCATTTGCGGAGTGTAACATAGAAGCAAAACTGAAGGAACAAAAAAGCTACAGGCTCCAAGAAGGGACTAGAGGTTACCAAATGCGATGGGTGTGGGAAAGCGGGTGCTGAGGGAGGGAGAAGGAGATTGAGGGGTGTTATGTTTAGTATACAAGGTTTGGGGGATCATTGGGAAAACTGTAGCACAGATAAGGCAAACTGAATCTGTGGCATCTTACTACACTGATGGACAGAGACTGCATTGGGGTATGTGGGGGGTCTTCATAATATGGGTAAATGTAGCAACCACATTGTTTTCTCATGTGAAACCTTCATAAAAGTGTATGTCAGTCATACCTTAATTTTAAAAACGAAGGTAGCCAGGTAGAGAAATAAAATCACATACAAAGGAAAACCCATCAGGCTATCATCAGACTTCTCAGCAGAAACCTTACAGGCCAGAATGGAGTGGCATGTTATATTTAATTCAATGAAGCAGAAGCGCCTTACACCAAAAATCTATCTGGCAAGATTATCATTTAAATTTGAAGGAGGGATTAAATAATTTCCATATAAGCAAAAGTTGAGTATTTAGCTCCCTCAAACCATCTCTACAGTGTATTTTGGAGGGACTGGTATAGAGTTACGTGTTCCTAAGGTCAAATAGCTGTCACCAGAGGTTATAAAAATGGATAGACAAAGAGTACAGAATATACCTAATATATAAAGAATGGAGGAAGAAAGAAAGAAGGAGGTATAAAAAGAACCTATATATTACGTTTGTAATAGCATACTAAGTGAGTTAAGTTAGACTCTTACATAGTATGGAAGTTAACCTTGAACCTTTGGTAACCACAAATCTAAAGCCTGCAATGGCAATAAGTACATACCTGTCAATAATCACCCTAAATGTAAATGGTCTGAATGCACCAATCAAAAGACATAGTGTCACTGAGTGGTTAAAAAAACTATACCCAAACTATGTGCTGCCTCCAAGAGACTCACTTCAAATACAGAGACATACACACACTAAAAGTGAAGGGATGGAAAAAGATATTTCATGCAACTAATAGAAAAAGCAGGTTTTGCAGTACTTAGACAAAAATAGAGTTTAAAACAAAGTCACAAGAGACAAAGAAGGACATTACATATTGATAAAGGGGTCAGTCCAACCAGAGGATATAACCATTATAAACATCTGTGCACCCAACAGAGGTGCACCTACGTATGAGAAACTAATACAGAATTAAAAGGGGAAATAGAATGTAATGCATAAAAATTCTAGGGGACTTCAACGCTCCAGTCACTCCAAAGGACAGATCAACCAGACAGAAAATAAGGATACAGAGGCACTGAACAACACATTAGAACAGATGGAGCTAACAGACATCTACAGAACTCTACAACCAAAAGCAGCAGAATATACATTCTTTTCAAGTGCACATGGAACATTTTCAAGAGTAGATCATATACTAGGCCACAAAAAGAGCCTTAGTAAATTCAGAAAGATTGAAATTTTGCCAAGCAGCTTCCCAGACCACAAAGATGTGAAACTAGAAATAAATAACACAAAGAAAATTAAAAAGCCCACAAAAACATGGAGGGTTAACAACATGCTCCTAAATAATTACTATATCAATGATCAAATAAAAAGAGTTCAAGCAATATATGGAGACAAATGACAACAATAACAACACCGCAAAATCTGGGGTGTAGTGAAGGCAAGTGATAAGAGGGAAGTATATTGCAATACAGGCCTACATCAGGAAAGAAGAGCAATCGCATATGAACAGTCTAAACTCAAAATTAACGAAACTAGAGAAAGAAGAACAGGTGAGGCCGTAAGTCAGTAGAAGGAGGGACATAATAAGATTAGAGCAGAAATAAAGTCTAGAAGAATAAAACAATATAAACAATCAGTGAAAACGGGAGCTCGTTCTTCGAGAAAATGAACAAAATAGATAAACCGCAAACCAGGTTTATCAAAAAAAAGAGAGTCTACACACAAACAGAATCAGAAATGTGAAAGGAATAATCACTACGGACACCACAGAAATACAAAGAATTATTAGAGAATACTATGAAAAATTATACACTAACAAACTTGGTAACCTAGAAGAAATGGACAACTTTCTTGAAAAATAAAACATTCCAAGGCTGACCCACAAAAAAAAACAAAGAATCTGGAGACCAAGTACTAACAACGAAATTGAATTGGTAATCAGAAAACTACCTAAGATAAAAAAAAAACTCCTGCAACCGATGGCCTCACTGCTGAATTTTATCAAACATTTAGTGAACACCTAATACCCATCCTCCTTAAAGTTTCCCAAAAAGTGGAATTGGAGGAAATACTTCCAAACTCAATTCTGTGAGGCCAGCATCACCCTAATACCAAAACCAGGGAAAGACACCACAAAAAAGAAAATTACAGACCAATATCCCTGATGAACATAGATGCAAAAATACTCAACAATAATATTAGCAAAGCATATTCAAAAATACATCGGCAAGGTCATCCATCATGATCAAATAGGATTTATTCCAGGGATGCAAGGATGGTAAAATATTTGAAAATCCATCACCATCATACACCACATCAGCAAAAAGAAGGAAAAAAAACACATAATCCTCTCTAGATGCTGAAAAAACATTCAACAAAATTCAACATCCATTCATGATAAAAACTCAACAAAATGGGTATAGGGTATATTATCTCAACATAATAAAAGCTATATAGGACAGACCCACAGCCGACATCATACTTTACAGTGAGAAGCTGAAACCTTTTCCTCTAATATCAGGAACAAGACAAGGATGCCCACTCTCCCTGCTTTTATTCAACATAGTACTGTAGGTCCTAGCCACAACAATCAAACAACACAGATATAACAGGAATCCAGATTGGTAAAGTAGAAGTCAAACTGTAACTGTTTGTAGATGACATGATATTGTACATAAAAACCCTAAAGAATCTACTCCAGAACTAGTAGAGCTAATATCTGAATTCGGCAAAGTTGCCAGATACAAAATTAATACACAGAAATCTGTTGCATTCCTATTCACTAATGATGAACTAACAGAAAGAGAAATTAGGAAAACAATTCCATTCACAGTTGCATCAAAACGAGTAAAATACCTAGGAATAAACCTAACCCAGAAAGTGAAAGACCTATACTCTGAAAACTACAAGACACTCATGAGAGAAATTAAAGAAGATACCAATAAATGGAAACACATCCTGTGCTCATGGATAGAAAGAATTAATATTGTCAAAATGGCCATCCTCCCTAAAGCAATCTAGAGATTCAATGCAATCCCTATCAAAATACCAACAGCATTCTTCAGTGAAGTAGAGCAAATAGTTTTAAAATTCATGTGGAACGACAAAAGACGCAGAATAGCCATGGCAATCCTGACAAGGATGAATAAATCTGGGGGGATTACCCTCCCTGACTTCTAGCTCTACTAAACGCCACAGTAATCAAGAGAATTTGGTACGGTCACAAGCAGAGACCCATAGGTCAATGCACAGACTAGAGAGCCCAGATATAAACCCAACCATGTATGGTCAATTCATATATGATAAAGGAGCCATGGACATACAATGGGGAAATGACAGCCTCTTCAACAACTGGTGGTGGCAAAACTGGATAGCTGCATGCAAGAGAATGAAACTGGATTATTATCTATCCCCATTCACAAAAGGAAATTTGAAGTGGATCAAAGACCTGAATGTAAGTCATGAAACCATTAAACTCTTAGAAGATAACACAAGCAAAAATTGAGTATATACATGAGCAACTTTTTTCTGAATGCATCTCCTCGAGCAAGGGAAACAAAAGCAAAAATGAACACATGGAACTATATCAAACTAAAAACCTTCTGTACAGCAAAGGGCACCATCAACAGAACAAAAAGGCATCCTACACTATGGGAGAATATATTTGTCAATGACATATCCAAGCAGGGTTTAACATCCAAAATATATAAAGAACTCACACACCTCACTACCAAAAAATTAAATAACCTGATTAAAACATGGGCATAGGATATGAACAGACAGTTTTCCAAAGAAGAAATTCAGATGGCCAACAGGCACATGAAAGATGCCCCACATCACTAATTATCTAGGAAATGCAAATTAAAACCACAGTGAGATATCTCCTCACACCAGTTAGGATGGCCAGTATCAAAAAGACTGAGAACAACAAATGCTGTTGAGAATGTGGAGAAACGGGACCCTCCTACTCTGCTGGTGGGAATGTAAGCTAATTCAACCATTGTGGAAAGCAATATGGAGCTTCCTCAAAAAACCAAAAATGGAAATACCATTTGACCTGGGAATTCTTCTACTAGGAATCACCCAAAGAACATAATTTCTCAGATTTAAAAAGACATATGCACCTGTACATTTATCGCAGCACTTTTTACAATAGCCAAGATATGGAAGAACCTAAGTGTCCATCAGTAGATGAATTGATAAAGACGTGGTGCATATTCATAATGGAATACTATTCAGCCATAAGAAAGAGACATATCCTACCATTTGCCACAACATGGATGGAGCTGAAGGATATTATGCCCAGTGAAATAAGCCAGGCAGAGAAAGACAACTACCAAATGATTTCCCTCATTTGTGGAGTATAACAACGAAGCAACACTGAAGGAGCAAAACAGGAAGAGTTCCACAGACTCCAGGAAGGGACTAGATTTTGCAAAGGAGAGGAGTGGGGGAGGGAGGGAGAAGGACATTGAGGAGTATTATAATTGGTATACATGGTGTGGGGGCATTCATGGGGAATACTAGCATGGAGAAGGCCAATAGTGACTGACATTTTACTATACTGTTGGGCAGTGACTGCAGTAGGATATGGGGGGACATGATAACATGTTTAATGTACTAACCACATTGTTTTTTCTTGTGAAACATTCATAAGGGTGTATATCAATATTACTTTAATAAAAAAATGAATGTTAAGTATTTTAAGCTAAAAGCATTGAAAAATAGTATAGGTATATATTTTTTGTTGTTTTGGATGGGCATGGTTTTTTTCAGTAATGAAACACCATCAAAGAAGAATTTGATATTAAAATAAGATTTTATGCCTTCTGTATGTGAACATTTTAAATAATGTCAAATAATGCCATCATATTATCTTAGTTTATGTAATATTTCTTGTACTGTTTGGGTTAAGTTCTTAATAAATGTTGGACCCTGTACTTTACATATTCTTATCTCGTATAACATCTTCAAAAAGGTACTGTAAACATCATTTACTTAACCTTTTGTAGGTAAGCTCAATTTTGAGGTAAAGATTAGAGAATTCAAGTAACTTGTTCTGGATGTCATTGAATATGAACCATAATAGCCAGCTGTCTTAAGTCTCTCCCCTTTCACTGGTTCCTTCTTTCTATGTGTATATTTAAAAAGAAAGAACAAGAGAAAGTAACAACATAGTTTTTTTTTCTTGGCCACGCTAGCTAAAGGTTTGTCCTTTTTTGCTGATCTTTTCAAAGAACCAAATTGGTTTCATTGATCTGTTTTTCTGTTTTCTGTTTTGTTTATCTCTGTTCTAATTTCTACCATTTCCTTTCTGTTTGCTTTGGGTTTAGTTTGCTGTTCTTTTTCTAGTTCCTTACAGTGGAAGATTATTGATTTGGAATATCTCTTTTTTAAAATGTAGGCAATTACAGCTGTAAATTTCCCTCTAAGCAATGTTTTTGGTGTATCTCATGAGTTTGGATATGTTGTATTTTCATTCATCTCAAGGGTTTTCTAATTTCCCTTGTGATTTCTTCTTTTACCCATTGTTTATTAAGAGTGTGTTGTTTAACTTCCATGTATTTGAATTTTCCAGATTTCCTTCTGGTGTGGATTTTTTATTTTTTACACTATTGTCGAAGGTACTTTGTATGATTTTATTCTTCCTAAATTTCTTGAAGTTTATTTTGTGGCTTAACATGGTCTATCCAGAAAAATCTCTTACATGTACTTGAGAAGAAAGAGTATACTGCTGTTGTGAGAGTGTGTGTGTGTGTGTGTGTGTGTAAGAGTATACTGCTGTTGTGTGTGTGTGTGTAAGAGTATACTGCTGTTGGTGTGTGTGTGTGTGTGTGTGTGTGTGTTCCAGTTGATTTAGTGTCCAAGACTTCTATTGTGTATCTTTTGTCTAGTTACTAATGTTTGCCCTGTGGATTACAGCTGACATCTTAATTAGTGAAAAGTTAGTTTGAATTAATAACAACTTCATTTTAATGGTACACAAAATCTTTCTCCTATTCCCCCCATTTTATGCTGTTGCCACAAATTACATCTCTTTTTACATTTTGAGCCCATCAGCATAAGTGTGTAATTATTGTTTTATGTAATTGTCTTTTAAAACACACAGAAAAAGAATACAGTAATACTGACTTTTCTGTTTATCCTGTATTATTACCATACAGTTGTTCTTTATTTCTTCATATGGAGTCATGTTACTGTCTCATGCCCTTTCAATTTCAGCCTGAAGGACTTTAGCATTTCTTATAAGTAGGTCTAGTAGCAAAAAACTCCCTCAAGTTTTAATCTGTGAATGTCTTAATTTCTTTCCCTACATTTTTTGAAAGATAATTATGCCAGATAGAGAATTCTTAATTGGCAGTTCCTTTAGCAATTTGAATATGTCTTCCCACTGCATTCTGGCTTCCATCGTGAGAAGATAGGAAATCAGCTGTTGATCTCATCCTTTGTACATGACAAGTCACTTTGCTCTTGTTGCTTTCAAGATTTTCTTTTGGCCTTTGACAGTATTACTGTAATGTGCCTTTGTGTGGGTCTCTGGTTTTATACTATTGGCTTCCATTGGGCTGCTTATTTCTTAGATTTGTAGGTTCATGTCTTCTGTGAAATTTGAGACCTTTTTGGCCATTAGTTCTTTTAATAATTTCTTTGCCCCTTTTTCTCTCTCCTCTCCTCTGGGACTCCCATTATGCATGTTGGTATACTTGATAGAGTCCCACAGATCTCTTAGACACTGCTTACTTCTCTCTCTCTTTTTTATTACTCTTCAGACTTTCTAACCTATCTTCAGATTCATTGGTTCTTTTTGTTTTACCCTTCCATATTTATTTTCAAATATACTTGTCTCAGAATTTTTACAAAACCAGTACATGTTCAGTGTCAAATATTAAGGGTATAGAAAACTGTCACAAAATTAACAGTATTCCTCAACCACCACATTTAGAAAAAATAACTGTTAACATTGTCTTTCATGTTCTGCTTTTTTTTGCCTCGGAAATAACCTATAGTGAGTATTTTCTCACAGCATTACATATTCTTCAAAAACATTTTTAAAGACTGGACAATGGTCTTGGCTTCCAAACCACCCTCGTGGTCCTTCTAAGTCTCCATGGCTGACCTTCTATGTCTGCTTGGCTGGTGCCTCCCTTCTCAATTTGTGAGTGTTAGAAAGGCTCAGGGCTCCATTTCTAGCTCTTTTCTTTCTAGGTGATCTCATCCAGTATCTTGGTTTTAAGGACCATTGACTCCCCAGATTGTGTCTATTTTCCTTGAACCTCAAACTCATGTATTTACTGCCTTCTCAAAAATCTGTACTGGATATCTAATAAACACCTCAGTTATGATGTGCATAAAATCAAACTTCTAACGTTACCTCTCATTTCTTTCCCCCAGGCTCAGTCCATTCCGGGTATCTGGCCCCCTACCTTTCCTGCATAGTGCCATGTATACTGTTGCTGCAGGGCCTCTGCACAGCTACATTCCTAGTATCTCTGTGGCTTGCTTCATCATCTTCTTTAAGTCTTAAGTGCAACCATCTCAGCAAGGTCTTCCCTAATACCTTACTTTAAAATTGAAACACACTTTATACTCCCTATTGCCCTTGCTGCTTTATTTTTATCTGTAAATACACATTCCCATCTAACATTGTTTATATTTAGCTAGGTTCATTGATTCATTCTTCTCTTTGCTTACATTTTCTGTTGAACCACTCTGGTGAAATTTTCATTTCTGTTATTGTGCTTTTCAGCCAGAATTTCTATTTGCTTTCTGTTTTTAAATCTCTAATTCTTTGTTTATATTCTTTATTTTATGAGACATCATTCTTGTGGTTTCTTTTAATTCTTTGTATATGATTTCTTAGCTCTTTGAGCATATTTTATATGTTGGTTTAAAGTCTTTGCCTAATAAGTCCAATGTCTGGACTTTCTTAGGAACAGTTTTATCGATTTCTTTCCAGCTTTATTGAGATATAATTGACATATTACATGGTGTGAGTTTTAAGGTGTACAACATAATGATTTCATAACACTTTTCTATTAATGATGTAATTACCATAATAGGGTTAATTAACAGCTGTATCACCTCACATAATTACCATTTTCTTTTTGTGGTGAAAACATTTAAGATGAACTCTCAGCAACTTTGAAGTATATAATATGGTATTTTTGTTAACTGTAGCCACCATGCTGTACATTAGATCCCCAGATCTTATTTATCATATAACTGGAAATTTGTACCTTTTAGCAAGCATCTTTCACAATGCCTGGCAACCACCATTCTACTCTCAGTTTCTATTAGTTCAGCTTTTTAGATTCCACATATGAGTGATAACAATACAGCAGTTGTCTTTATCTGACTTGACTTTACTTAGTAGAATGCACTCAAGGTCCATCCATGTTGTTGCAAAAGGTAGGATTTCCTTCTTTCTCATGGCTGAATAATATTCCAGTGTGTGTATGTATGCGTGCACACCCACATACCACATCTTTTTTATTGATCATAGACAGACACCTTTGGTTGTTTGCATACGTTGGATAGTGTGAATAATGTTTCAGTAAATATGGGAGTGCAAATATCTCTTTAGTGTCTTGATCTTATTTCCTTTGGATGTATACCTGAAACTGAAATTCCTGAATCACATGTTAGTTCTGTTTTTAATTTTTAAAGGAACCTCCATACTGTTTTCCATAGTATCTATACCAGCATTCCTACCAACAGTGCAAAAAGGTCCCCTTTTCACCAGATCTTCTCCAGTACTTCTTATTATCTCTTGTCTTTTTGGTAATAGTCATACTAACAGGTGTGAGGTGATACCTCACTGTAATTATGATTTGCATTTCCCTATGATTAGTGATATTGTGCACCATTTCATGTACTTGTTGGCTGAGTGTGTAGATCTTTTGCCTCATTGGGCTGAATTTATTTGTATTTCACTGTATTTATTTACATTAATTTATATAATAAAATTTCTTTGGGAAAATGTTCAGTTCCTCTGCTCTCTTTAAAATCACATATTTGTGTATGTGTGTGTATTATTGAGTTGTATGTGTTCTTATAATTTTGGATAGTCTTTCCTAAGGAGATACATGGTTTTTAAGTATTTTCCCCTATTCCATAAGTTGCCTTTTCATTTTGTTGATTTTCTTTTCTTTGGCTATGAAGATTTTTAGTGTGCTGTTTTCTTATTTATTTTTGCCTTTGTTGCTTGGGCTTTTGTGTCATATTAAAAAATCATTACCCAGAGTAATGCCAAGGAGCTGGTACCCTGTTTTCTTTAAAGAGTTTTATGGTTTCAGGCCTCATGTTGAAGTCTTTTAATCCATTTCAAGTTCATTTTCTTCAGTGGTGTAAGATAAGGGTCTAATTTGATTTTTCTGCATGTGGTTATACAGTTTTCCCACCACCATTTATCAGAGAGACCATGCTTTCCACATTGATTATTCTGAGCTCCCTTTCAGATAGTCAACCACATGTGAGGATTTATTTCAGGGTTCTTGACTTTATTCTGTTGGTCTGTGTGTTTTTATGCCAGTACCATACTGTTTTGAGTACTGTAGCTTTGTAATAATCTTTGAATCAGGAAATGTGATACCTCTTGGTTTGTTGTTCTTTCTCAGGATTGCTTTAGCTATTCAAGGTCTAACGTAGTTCCATACAATTTGAAGACTTTTTTCTATTTGGAAAATGTCATTGGAATTTTGATAGCAATTATATTGAATCTATGGATGGCATTGGGTAGTATGGACATTTTCACAGTATTAGTATTTGACCCATGGACATGGGATGTCTTTCCATTTGTTTGTCTTTAATTTCTTTCATCAGTGTTTTTATAGTTTTCAGTGTGTATAGATCTTTTGCCTCCTTGGGCTAAATTTATTTCTATTTCACTGTTTATTTACATTTGTTTAAATTTACATGATATGATTTTTGTCTTTTATTTTCTTAATGCCATGTATCACATGAATTGATTTTCATGTGCTGACCCACCTTGCATCCTAAGAATAAATCCTATTTGGTAAATGGTATATTGTGATGTGCTGTTCAATTCAGTTTGCTAGTATTTTGCTGATGGTTTTTGCACCTATGTTCATCATAGATACTGGCCTGTAGTTTTGTTTTCTTCTAGTGTCCTTACCTGGCTTTGGTATCAGGGTAATTCTTGTCTCATTAAATGAGTTTGGAAGTCTTCCCTCCTCCTCATGTTTTTGGTAAGAATTTGAAAAGGATTGGTGTTCTTTTTTAAATCTTTGGTGACATTCACCAGGGACACTATCTGGTTCTGGGATTTTTCTTTGTTGGGTGTATTTTGGTTACTGATTCCATCTCCTTATTCATTATTTGTTCATATTTTCTAGTTCTTCATGATTCAGTCTCTGTACCATATGTTTCTAGGAATTTATATCCAATTCTTCTAGGTTATCCAGTTTGTGTTACCAATTTGTTGGCAATTTGTTCATCATAGTCTGTTATCCTTTGTATCTCTGTAGTATCAATCATGTCTTTTCATTTACAATTTTGAGTGTTCATTCTTTTTTTCTGTATCTAGCTGAAGTTTTGTCTTTTTTCTTTTCAATCCAGCTCATATTTTAATTGTATCTCTGTAGTATCATTCATAATGTCTTTTCACTTACAATTTTATTTGAGTCTTCATTCTTTTTATACTGTGTCTAGCTGAGGTTTTGTCTATTTTTTCTTTCCAAACAAACCAGCTCTTATTTTAGTTGATCTTTTCTATTGTTTTTCTGGTCTCTTTCATTTATTTCTGCTCTGATTATTGTTATTTCCTTCTACTAATTTTGGGCTTAGTTCATTCTTATTTTTCTAGTTCCTTGAGGTATAAAGTTAGGTTGTTTAATTTGAGATCTCTCATTTCTTAATTGTATGTGTTTATCCTTATAAACTTTGTTTTTAGTACTGCTTTTGGTGTATCCCCCAAATTTTGATATTGTGTCTCCATTTTCATTTGTGTCAAGATGTTTTTAAGTTTCCCCTTTGATTTCTTCTTTCGACCCATTGGTTCTTCAAAAGTATATTGTTTAATTTCATTTATCTGTGAAATTTCCAGTTTTCTTCCTGTTACTGATTTCTGGTTTCCTACTACTGTGATCAAGAAAGATACTTGGAATGATTTCAGTCCTCTTAAATTTGCAAAGACTTGTTTTGTGACTGTCACACAATCTTTCTGAGAATGTTCCATGTTCAGTTGAGAAGAGTGTGTATTCTGCTGCTGTTGGATGGAATGTTCTGTATGTGCCTTGTAGGTCCATTGGTGTCAGAAGTATAGTTCAAGTCCAATGTTTCCGTATTGACAATCTGTCAGAACAGTATCTATTGTTGAATTGGGGGTATTGACATCCCCTAGTATTACTGTATTGTCTATTTCTCCTTTCAGATCTGTTAGTATTGCTTAATATATTTAGTTGCTCCAATATTGTGTGTATATAATTTACAATTCTTACATTCTTTTTGAATTGATCCTTTATTATCAGTATATAATGACCTTTTTAGTCTCTTGTTGAACACATTGAGTTTATCAGTTTTGGCTGAACTCACTATAGCTACTCTCTTTTGTGTTCTACTTAAAAAGAATATTTTTTTCCATCTCTTAACTTTGAGCCTTTGTGTGTCCTTAAAGCTAAAGTACATCTTTTGTAGACAGCAGAGAAGTTGGATCTAGTTTTTTATCCTTTCAGCCATTCTGTGACTTTTGATTGGAAAATGAGATCTACATTTAAAGTAATCATCGATAGGCAAGGCCTTCGTAATGCACTCTTATAATTGTTTTCTGGCTGTTTAGTATCTTCCTTGTCCTTTATTCCTCTCTTGCTACTTTCCTTTATGAATTGTTGACTTTCCGTAGTAATATGCTTTGATTCCTCTCTGCTTATTTTTTGTGTATCTCATCTAGGTTTTTGACTTGTGTTTATTACCATGAACCTTACATAAAACATCTTACAGCTCTAGCAGTCTATTTTAAGCTGATAACAGCTTTGGTCACATACAAAAACTACCCTTTACTTCCACCCTTACTTTGTTTTTGCTGTCACAATTTTCCTCTTCTTATGTTGTGTATTCATTAATAAAATTATTTTAGCTATTATTATTTTTAGTACTTTTGACCTTTGTTCTTTATCATGGGTGACCATTTATGACTGTTTTCTTTGAGCCCTATAACAGCTGCTGAGAGAGGCTGAACCTGGGTCACTTGATGTATGGGGCTGTATTTCCTAGCTGCCACAAAGGCGCTATTAACTGTAGATGGATGCCAAATTTGTTGTGGAGTTGTGGGTGGCACTGAGGGCAAGAGAAGTCTTATTTGGCTATTTTGTTGATACTACTCCTTGTGTTGCTACAATTCTTTCCTGTATATGTTTCGTAGTGTCTTGTTTCTTTGCTTACCTCTTAATTTTTTTTTCAGTGATGGACAGTTTGATAAAGTGGCAACTCTGGTAATCAGATTTTCGCCCCTCCCCAGGGTTTGTTGTTATGATTTGTTGTTTGTTTAGACATTTTTTAATTGATTTTGTAATTCTTTGGTTTGTGTGGCCATTGAAGTCTCTTTTGTTAGCTTAATGTCCAGCTAGTGATTTGCCTTAAAGTCTTAGAGCAATAACAACAAAAATCTCCTAGTATTTGCAGCTGGATTCTGCATGTATGTTAGTATCTTCAGTGTCAGTATTCAGTATCTTTGATGACAATCAACCAGAAAGTTTACAACTCTGCCTTAGCCTTCGCTTCTGGCTTGCATGGAGCCTGATGGTCAGTCGGAGGTTTGGGAATGTAGGACCTTCTCAAGTCTTTTCTGAGAATGTGCCCAGCCTTGGGCATACACGTGGCCTTCTAGATTCCCAGGATTATGTGGAGTTTTTCAAAGCCCTTATTCCATAAAGTATCTCATACCACAGTCTTTCTTTCCAAACTTTTCAGTTTGTTATTTAACCCAGCTATATGCCTTGTCCCAGAAAACATTTACTGGTTGAGTGCATTTACTCTAGAATATTTTCAACAAATGTCCACCCCAACCCTGGGAAAGTTATGAATTTGGCAAAAATGCTTGATATCTTAAATGCAGTTAAAAATGCAGGCTAGTTATTAAGCAAGATTGTATGGCTAGTGTTTCAAACGTAGAAGCCAGTAATAGTGCACAGTGGAGCCATTCTCACCCATTACTTTAGAGGCTAGTACTTGACGAGTTTTTTAGACTTTGTGGTAGAAGAGTATGCTAGTAGTAATCAGTACAGAATCTTCTGCTTTGCAGCTTGGTTCATGTCAAAAAGTGAGAGACTGGAGAGCACATGATTCCTCTGTAGTAAGGGAGGTGAACAAGCTGAACATGGAAAGTGTAATACAGTACTGAAGTCTAGATTGAACAAGACTGACCTGTTAGCAAGCATGTGGAACTCAGTCATTTGCAATAGTTACTTATGTAAAAGTAGCATCCTCACAGAACAGTGAAATTGATATCTTTGGAGAAATCACCTTAAGGCCATCCATCTTGCCTTGAATCTTAAATCCTTGCTTCTGTTTGCTCCCTCTTTTTATCACATTGGATGTTTTCAGTGTTGAGAAGCCACATTCTTAAAGTACTCTATAGGCAAAGCTACCTTAAGCACTGTTTAACTTTTTTTTTTCCTTTTCTAAGAGCTGGGGTGGAAAAGAGAATGGCTTTGGACTTGCAGAATGTTGCAGAGACTTACATATGGTGGTAAGTAACTTTGGGATACAGATGTCTTTTGGCTGAGCTGTGTGTGGACTCTTTTTGAGTCTTACTTTACAGTGAAATACATGCTCTATAGAGTTACCACATCACATCAGGACCTTAGCAGAACCTGAGATCATTTGAGACATAAGCACACCTTGTCAAGAAATGCTTGGCCTTCTGCTGGTGGTAGATGAAGAATCTCAGAAACACTATATATTTATACCCAGCTCTTGAGTAGGAAGCTGCATTTAGTGAATTGGTTTGGAAATGATGAAACATCCTAAAATGTGCATTTGCTTGCATTCTCTCAAGGGCATTATTGGAACTCTAGGCAGTCCGGCATGACTTAAGAAGGGATGCTTAAAGAACAGTTCTGCTGTTAGGGTTATTAAGAACTTATACTGTTCTAAGTTCTGTCCCATGTTTATCGCTCATGCCCTGTCCTCCTCAGACCTTTCACTCATGCTGAAATTATGAGATCAGGTCACCTATGCCTCTGCTTTGATACCATTGCTGTGGAACCACAAGGCACAATTGGATTTGTTTTAACAATTCTTTGCCAAGAAGCAACTGTATTTTCCAGCAGATGTGCTGCTGCTTTTGTCAGTTTGTTATGTATAAGATAGTTGGCTGAAATGAAATTTAATGAATTTATCTTAGCAAGCCTTTTTCTTCCAGGAGACTAGCTCTTTTTCTGGTCACAGAAAACTATAAAATAGAACAAATTACTTTACCACCTTAGCTGGTATACTTTGTTTAGTGTGCATTATATGAATGGATATTGGGTCATATGGGAGGTGATGGTTGTCTGTGTACTTATCAAAGCTATGTAAATCTTAAAGGGTATTCGATTTGGAATTCTGAAAAAATAATTTTTCATCTAACTTTAGATGGTTAATTCTGAGCCTCCTTATATGTATTAAGCTTGTTCTTTGCCCCTTGGGCAAAACAATATGATACACTTTACTAGGCTTGCATGTTTGTTACCTATTATGGTCCCAGCCTGTATTAAGAAATCACACACCTTTTATTTTTTTATGTTTGGCATGTCATGAGATTATGATGTATATTTTAAAAGCAACTAATAGATGTTCATTTTTTTAAATTCTAAGAGTATAATGGAGTATACAGTAATTATCTTTCCTGGATGCAACCACTCCTACTGGTTTCTTTTAAGGATACATTTTAATGAATATGCTGATATCTTATTTTTTCATATCACTTCCCTAAACTTAAAGAGGATTTGTTGTCAGGGCTTGTTTCATACTGTCTTGGTTGAATATCTTAAATGCTGTAGTATGGTATGGAAAGGAGTATGTGAAAAATTGTGAAGGTATACCCATGAGGCATAATTTAAGTAAAATACCTCAGAAGGTGATGATATACACTAAGGATTCTATAAAAATGTTCTTTTCCATTCTCAAGCTGGTACCTATATCCTTGTATTTGTCTTCCATCTTTTCTTGGATTCTTATTCATTATTGCTTGACAGACTTGTCCCTCTTTTCCCTCTTGAGAATAGCTACAGTCAAAATTGGTCTCTTGAAAAAAGGGCAACTGGTAACAAACAAGTAAGAAATATGAAAGCTGTTGGAGCTCAGTGCTCCATGCTCCTAATTCTTACTACAAGATGTCTGAGCTCTCAAGTAGTGAAGGCTTTGTAGCTACTGACTATATTGCTCATTCTACCACCACAGTGGGTTGATCAAGTGGCTAGAACTTTGAAGGAAGATTTGGGAGAAGATGATATCTGATTGTTTCATGTGCTTTGTACACAGAAATACCCACCCAGTGCAACTACACTACACTTTGAATTCTATGCAGATCCTGGGGCTGAGGTCAAAATCGAGAAAAGGGTGAGTTTTATTCAGACTTGTTCTGATAGTCTATGATGTACTGTAACTTTTCTAGGATTCCTCAGTTAAATGAGAGAATGGTTTTGAGCTACACTGCTGCCTTGCCAAGCTATGTATACCTAGAAGCTTCTCAGGAATAAGTGTTCATTGTATGCCCAACTCTCTTAGGTTTGGATCTTACTAATATTGGAGCTGCCAAAAGAGAGAATTCCTTTTATGAGGCTCATATTTTTCTGAGTCTCAGTTGAGAATTCCAACAAGCAGTGTAATAATCTGGATAATGATAGCTTGCCTTCATCTACTTAAGACAGTGTGCAAGAAGTAGATATAATTGCTTATAGGGTCCTGCTTCAATTATCTGGTCAACCATATTCTTTCAGGAGATAATAAAATTAAGTTTGGTTTAGAAGTGGCCTAGTGAAGAAGATCTTTTTTTCTTCTACATATACAGTATTTGGTTAATTAATTAATTAATCTTCCTTGATTAATGCCACCTTGAAAATAGCTCGAATGTATTTACACAGAAATTGTTTTTGTGGATTCAGTCGTTGCTATGAATACAGATGCTGTGGGGATTAAGGCAATAAAGGTTAAAAAGAGGCAAAGAAAAAATATGAAATGTGTCTGACTGTTTATATTATATTTTGTTACTGCTAGTTTCAAAAAGCTTTCCTGAGAATATTCTGTATATAAAATAGTTATTTGGGGGAATTCTAAAGTCACCTTGATTTTTCAGAGCATTCAGTTAGGTTTCAACCTAGGGTGACATCTTGGTTTTCAGACAGCTCTTACAGTCTTATAGAAGGAAAGCTAAGGTATAACAGTGACTCCTAACAACTGTTCTTCTTAATTTCAGACAACTAGTAACACACTACATTATATTCATATAGAGCAACTTGACAAGGTAAGAACAATCTTTGACTGTTGGCTAGTTTCTTAATATTTGGTTCACTCTTTGTTACTAACTATTTTTTTTCTAATGTAGATTTCAGAAAGCCCTTCTGAAATCATGGAATCTCTTACCAAAATGTACAGCATTCCTAAGGATAAGCAGGTATGCTGTGTCCTAAAAATACCTAAGAATGTGGTTGTTATCCATAGATTAATGGTATGTGCTGGACTGAGAGATAGCATAACAGAAAGAAAGGAGTCAGACCATGGGTATATTAGTTAGCCTCAGTGAGCCTTAGTTTCCTTAGTCTTTGATGAGGCCAACACTTACTAACTTAACTTACTAGGTCATCATGAGAGTTTGAGGAAAACATAAGCTGCCTTACTCATCATGAGTATCTCATAAGTATTGGTAGCTCAATACTTTGGATACCAAAGGAGAAAACATTAATTGTGTTACATTTTTCTGCTTATTGTGATGGTGATCAAGTATTTAATTTGATTAATAACACTCATTACTCTTGCCAGATGTCTCCAGTTTGTTGCCTATCAGTATAGTTGATAGTTCTTGGCTTATGTTGGGATAATTGGATACTTAGTTATGTAGTTGCCTAGGTAGCAAGTTAAATTTTAAAATCGCCAGCATTTCTGGTATTCACTATATTCATCATTCTTGAGCTTCTTAATGTTGACTCAGAAAGAAGATGCTTATGTGAGCCCCTGTTCTGTCACTCTCATTTTGTCAGCTAACCCCAGAGTGTTCTGTTTGATACCTTAACAAATAGCAATAGTAAACCATTTTACCAAATAGCCTGACAGGTAAGAATTATCCATTACCTTTTCCACTGATTTCCTAATTTAGATCATATGTCTCTACAGATGCTGTTATTTACACACATAAGGCTGGCCCATGGCTTTTCGAATCACAGGAAGCGATTGCAAGCTGTTCAGGCCAGGCTGCATGCAATATCTATATTAGGTAAGAGAATAACATTCTGTAATTAACAGGCCCAGATTAGTCAGTTTAAACATGATTTCTTTTGAACTTCATATGTCTTTGTTGCTATGAGACTTACTGTAGTTACCTACATGGCAGTTAAATTGTAAAATTGTCATCATTTCTAGTGTTCACCACTCTTTCATTCTTGAGCTTAAGGTTGGGTCAGAAAAAGGATATGATAATGATTGATATATCACAAGTTTTGATTTTGGTACTTTTTTGAATGGGTGTCAGGTAGTCATCACCTTCTTGCCGTTTCATAATGTCTTCCTCTTCTATCCCTTCAGTAGTACAGTTTTTTTCCATGTTTTATCAATAGCTTGTTCTTTTTCATTGCAATAAAGAACTCCTCTCTGAATGTACTACAACTTAGCAGTATATTATTCTGTCATTGATAGATGTTTAGATTTGTTTCCAGTTTTGGACTCTTACAAATAATGCTGCTGTAGACATTCTGTGCACTTTTGTTGAGCATCCTTCAGTAGTACAGTTTTGACGTAAGTCAGAAAGTGTTCACTAAGTAGTCAAACTGTGTATTTTACTTTTACTGAAGGGTAGTAGAGTGGAAAGCACCCTGGTTTTGAAATCAGTACTGGTCTGTCACACTGGCTGCATATTATTAACCACAAGTTTATCCTTTTGGTCTCAGTTTCCTTATTTAATATTGGGACTATACTTATTTTATAGGCTGATCTGAGATTTGAGTGAAAACCTGTTAAGTACCCAGTATAGGCCAGGCACATAGAAAGTATAAAATGGTAGCTGCTGTCAATATTACCAGCCTCCATTTTATTACTTGTTTGCTCTTTTAAACTGTGCATTCTTTGAAGTGAAATTCCTAGTATTCTCTTTGTACTCATACCTAGCATAACTTCTGGCATGTTGGTGGGTACTCAGGGAAATGTTTGTTGAAAAACTAGATGAATGTGCTCATATCCCATTTGTTTGCACTTCTGGAGACTATGTCCAGTATTACCTCTGTGTAGGATTATATACATTCTCAAGTTTTAACTCCAGTGTCATATGAGTTTCTGACTTAGTCTGCAGTAGTTAATAAATTCTGTCCTTTACAGCTTATATAAGTTTTTCCAGTGAAAAACAATCACATGAAGAGACTGAAATGGAAGTCTGTGTCCAAGGCATAATAGAGTAACCAAGTAGTGATATTTGTCACAAATAGTGACAAAAAATGAACTCTTCACTCTTTTCATACTTCTATTCTCAAAACTCCTTGCTCAAGACAACTGAACCATTAATAAGAGAATCTGTCCATTTGGTCGATATTTAGACTTTGTATCACCATATTTGATCTGGTCTCTAGAATTCAGTGACTCTGCCCTCCAGTGCTAGTTGGAAGGGCGTTCTTCCCCAAAACCAGTAGGTGCCAAAATGTTTGTCATTGGGCAGTGGCTTGACCACTGCCTTCTTGCCTAAAGTGTTTATTTCTCCTTTTGCAGTGTATTCCAATGCCTTGCAGGAGTCAGCAAACAGTATCTTGTATAATGGGTTGATAGAGGAGTTGGTAGATGTCCTTCAGATAACAGATAAGCAGCTTATGGTGAGTGAGTATTAATGGATATCACACTCATATGTATTTATTTGCCTTTTGGTTTTTCCCAGGGGGTTAGAATGAACCCTAAGAGAGAAACTTAGTCTTCTTATTTCCTCTTTGGATATTTAGCTGTACAGTTAAGATATGCTAGAATTTCAATGTTATTGTCAACAGACCTCTGTTTCCCCCAAACAATTACCAATAGAATGACTTAAGTTACATAGTTTTGGATATTAACAACTTGGTTCAGTCTTCTACTTCTGATTTAACACATCCCATGTTTTACTTACCTTCTGTTCTCCTAGGAGATTAAAGCTGCCTCTTTACGAACATTAACATCAATTGTCCACTTGGAGAGAACTCCCAAACTTAGCAGTATTATTGACTGTACTGGAACTGCTTCCTACCACGGGTTTTTGCCTGTACTTGTACGGAACTGTATCCAGGCCATGATTGGTAAGTTGTTTTGATGGTTATTATCCTAGGCAACAAGAGGAACACTATCTTTGCCTGTTTGCCTTTGTTTAACATCCTGCCAGCTTAACATCAAATTCTGAGGTTGCTCTCTCTCTCTCTCTCTCAACGTCTCTTGTAGATCCTTCCATGGATCCATACCCTCACCAGTTTGCCACTGCTCTCTTCTCTTTTTTATACCATCTGGCCAGCTATGATGCTGGTGGTGAAGCCTTGGTGTCCTGTGGAATGATGGAAGCCTTATTGAAGGTGCTTTAATTTTTTTTGATACATTTGTGGGGAAAACTAAGGGTATAGAGTTGCAAGTTTAGAGTGGCTCACATTGAGAGCAGATAGCATAAGAAAGCTTACTCAGAAAATGCTATCCTAGTTTGGCCTTTTAGTTATCTCATTAACAATTTTAAAAATAGACATAAAGATACTCTGTAAACTATGCTATTATGGTAATAGGCTTTACTATCTCCCGGGCTCTGGGCATAAATTTTTTTCTGCCTGAATATTTTATGTAATCCTGAAAAGTAATTTATGTTCCTGTTACCTCAGGAGGTTGAGTCCCAGAAGTGATAGATAGAGCTATCATTTGACAGGTACCAAAAATCAAACACATGTGGGTTTTTGTGTCCTATACTGTACTGTTTCTGAGACCCAAGCTGCATGTTTCCAAAAAAGTACATTATTTACAGCTTTGTGTCTTTTCATCTGATGGGTTTTGCCTCTTTTTCTCTCCCTGTTAGGTCATAAAATTTCTTGGGGATGAACAGGACCAGATAACATTTGTCACCAGAGCCGTCAGAGTGGTTGACCTCATCACCAACCTGGACATGGCAGCTTTTCAATCCCATAGTGGACTTTCTATCTTCATTTATAGACTTGAGGTATTACACAAGGAACACTCTGCATAGACTTAGTCCCCAGTGAGAGCTCAGCCTAGGAACTATCCAAATAACCCTTAAAGAGCCTTCTTATCACTATTCTGTTTTTAGAAACCAACTCTATAATCTGCTTGCAGCATTCTTTGACTATAATTATATTTAATCCCTGTCATATATGTAGTATATTTTTACTACTTTTCCTTGATTATAGCATGAAGTAGATTTGTGCCGGAAAGAATGTCCATTTGTGATCAAGCCAAAGATCCAGAGACCCAGTACTACACAAGAAGGAGAAGAAATGGAAACTGATATGGATGGTAATAACAGTTACTAAGTCAGTATTTTTGTGCTTGATGTTTTCTGTCATCCAACTCCAATTTTCATTGTTTCTCATAAATTCTAAAGTGCATAACTGACTTGAGTGCATATGTTCAGCAAAAAAAAAAAAAACCAGTTTTTTTCTTTGTTAAGTTACCTGCACATTGTTTTTCATGATGATAATTAGGAAAGGGAGGAGGCACACACGTTGTTGGAAATAGAGCTAGAAGGTGAAGTAGATGTCAGAGCTGCAGTAGAACCCCACAGTCACTCTGTGAGGTTAATCTATTTTATTTCAAGACTTAATCGCTGTTTTCTTTAAGTATTGGTTCATTATCTCCTTAGTCTCACTAAAATGTCACCTCCATGAGATCAGGATACTATTTTGTTCACTACTGTTCTCCAGCAGTGCCTGATGCATCATAGGTATTTAAATATGTGTTTAGGGAAGATAAGAATGTAGACTCTAAAATGGGACCTTCTGAAATTATCTGGGTATTTTGAGAAAGGAGAAGAGAGGTGAAAAAGTTGTTGGATAGGGAATGATTTTTAAATCATAAAACCTGAAAGGTAGAAGATCAGATATTCTTAATCTTTGGGTGCATCATGAGTGTCCTTTTTTTTAAATCTCTCTGCCCTCCACCCCATGCATAGGTCATAATAATAGTACCAAAATTTTTTTAAAAAAACAGCTTCCTTGGAATTTATGCGTATCTTGATGACTCAGGATGTCATTATATGTGTTACCATGTTTATAATAAAAGTCTTAGAATTTATAATGCTCGGTATTAGAATTTTATAATGCTTTAATTTATAGCTTGCTGGTCTCTTTTTTTTTTAACACAATTATCTATGTGGATTATTGTCCCTAGAAGCCTCTTTACCCAATTTCTATGTCTAGTCTGTTGTGGGCAGACTGACATCTGAGTTAATGGGTGAGATCCTTGAAGGTTGATTAAAATGTGACATCTACTAAATGAAGTGGTACAGAAGACTACGTGAAGACTCACACTGTTCATTACAAATCAGTGGTTGTCAAACTTGAGTAAGCATAAGAATAAATGAAAGTGCTTGCTAAAGATTTCAACCCTGCCCATAATGCTTGATTCAGTAAGTTTTCAAGTGAAGACCAGGAAATCTGCATTTTTAACAGCCAATCCAAGTGGTTCTGATGTACTCATAGAGAAAATTTTACATTGCTTGAAAAGCAGGTTAGAAAACTGAGTTTGGGTTTCCTGTATCTAAGTAGGCACATGTATGTATGCTTGTATATGTATTAAAAAGACTAGAGGAAAATATATCTTTTTTTTATTAAGGTATTATTGATATACACTCTTATGAAAGTTTCACATGAAAAAACAATGTGGTTACTACATTCACCACTGTTATCGTGTCCCCCCCATACCACATTGCAGTCACTGCCCATCAGTGTATTTAAGATGCCACATAGTCACTATTTGCCTTTGTGCTACACTGTCTATCCCCTGATCCCTACAATACCATGTGTACCAACTTAATACCCCTGAATCCCCTTCTCACTCCCTCCCCACCTGCCCTTTCCCGCCCCTCCCTCCCCTTTGGTAACGGCTAGTTCCTTCTTGGAGTCTGTGAGTCTGTTGCTGTTTTGTTCCTTCAGTTTTGCTTCATTGTTATACTCCACAAATGAAGGAAATCATTTGGCACTTGTCTTTCTCTGCCTGGATTATTTCACTGAGCATAATATCCTCCAGCTCCATCCATGTTGTTGCAAATTGCAGAATTTGTTTGTTTCTTACAGCTGAGTAGTATTCCATTGTGTATATGTACCACATCCTCTTTATCCATCCATCTACTAATGGACACTTAGGTTGTTTCCATATCTTAGCTATTGTGAATAGTGCTGCAATAAACTTAGGGGTGCATATGTCTTTTTGAATCTGAGAAATTATGTTCTTTGGGTAAATTCCTAGGAGTGCGGTTCCCGGGTCAAATGGTATATCTATTTTTAGTTTTTTGAGGAACCTCCATATTGCTTTCCACAATGGTTGAATTAGCTTACATTCACACCAGCAGTGTAGGAGGGTTCCCCTTTCTCCATATCTTCGCCAGCATTTGTTGTTCTTAAGTCTTTTCAATACTGGCCATCCTAACTAGTGTGAGGTGATATTTCTTGGTGGTTTTAATTTGCATTTCCCTTATAATTAGTGATGTGGAGCATCTTTTCACATGTCTGTTGGCCATCTGAATTTCTTTGGAGAATTGTCTGTTCATATCCTCTGCCCATTTTTTAATGGAGTTATTTGCTTTTTGGGTGTTGAGACATGTGAGTTCTTTATATATGTTGGATGTTAACCCGTCATTGGATATGTCATTTACAAATATATTCTCCCATACTGTAGGATGCCTTTTTGTTCTGTTGATTGTGTCCTTTGCTGTACAGAAGGATTTAAGTTTGATATAGTCCCATGTGTTCATTTTAGCTTTTATTTCCCTTGCTCAAGGAGATGCATTCAAAAAAAAAGTTGCTCATGTTTATATTCAGGAGATTTTTGCCTGTATTATCTTCTAAGAGTTTTATGGTTTCATGACTTACATTCAAGTCTTTGATCCATTTCAACTTTACATTTGTGCATGGGTATAGACAATAATCCAGTTTCATTCTCTTGCATGTAGCTGTCCAGTTTTGCCAACACCAGTTTTTGAAGGGGCTGTCATTTCCTCATTGTATGTCCATGGCTCCTTTATTGTATATTAGTTGACCATACATGGTTGGGTTTATATCTGGGCTTTCTAGTCTGTTCCATTGGTCTATGGTTCTGTTCTTGTGCCAGTACCAAATTGTCTTGATTACTGTGGCTTTGTAATAGAGCTTGTAACCGGGGATCACAATCCCCTCAGCTTTGTTCTTCCTTCTCAGGATTGCTTTGGTTATTCGGGATCTTTTGTGGTTCCATATGAATTTTAGAAGTATTTTCTCTAGTTCACTGAAGAATGCTGTTGGTATTTTGATAGGAATTGCATTGAATCTGTGGATTGCTTTAAGCAGGAAGGCCATTTTGACAATATTAATACTTCCTATCCATGAGCATAGGATGTGTTTCCATTTATTGGTATCTTCTTTAATTTCTCTCATGAGTGCCTTACAGTTTTCAGAGTATAGATCTTTCACTTTCTTGGTTAGGTTTATTCCTAGGTATTTTATTCTTTTTGATGAAATTGTAAGTGGAATTATTTTCCTGATTTCTCTTTCTGTTAGTTCATCATTAGTGTACAGGAGTACAACAGATTTCTGTATATTAATTTTGTATCTGGCAACTTTGCTGAATTCAGATATTATATCTAGTAGTTTTGGAGTGGATTCTTTAGGATTTTTTATGTACAATATCGTGTCGTCTGCAAGTAGTGACAGTTTGACTTCTTTACCAATCTGGATGCCTTTTATTTCTTTGTATTGTCTGATTGCCGTGGCGAGGACCTCAAGAACTATGTTGAATAAAAGTGGAGGGAGTGGGCATCCTTGTCTTGTTCTCGATCTTAGCGGAAAGATTTTCAGCTTCTCACTGTTAAGTATGATGTTGGCTGTGGGTTTGTCATATACGCCTTTATTATGTTCAGGTACTTGCCCTCTCTACCCATTTTGTTGAGAGTTTTTATCATGAATGGATGTTGATTTTTTTCTAATGCTTTTTCGGCATCTATAGAGATTATCATGTGGTTTTTGTCCTTTTTATTGATGTGGTGGGTGAAAGTGATGGATTTTCTATTATTGTACCATACTTGCATCCCAGGAATAAATCCTACTTGATCATGATGGATGATCTTTTTGATATAGTTTTTAATTTGGTTTCCTACAGTTTTGTTGAGTATTTTTGCATCTATGTTCATCAGGGATGATGGTCTGTAATTTTCTTTTTTTGTGGTGTCTTTGCCTGATTTTAGTACTAGGGTGATCCGGGACTCATAGAATGAGTTTGGAAGTATTCCTTCCTCTTCTACTTTTTGGAAAACCTTAAGGAGGATGGATATTAGATCTTCACTAAATGTTTGATAAATTCATCGGCGAAGCCATCGGGTCTAGGGTTTTCTTTCTTAGGTAGTTTTTTGATTACCAATTCAATTTTGTTGCTGGTAATTGGTCTGTTCAAATATTCTGTTTCTTTGTGGGTCAGCCTTGGAAAGCTGTATTTTTCAATAAAGTTGTCCATTTCTTATAGGTTATCCAGTTTGTTAGCATGTAATTTTTCATCGTATTCTCTAATAATTCTTTGTATTTCTGTGGTGTTGGTAGTGATTTTTCCCTTCTCATTTCTGATTCTGTTTATGTGTGTAGAGTCTCTTTTTTTCTTGACAAGTCTGGCTAGGGGTTTATCTATTTTGTTTATTTTCTCAAAGAGCCAGCTCCTGCTTTCATTGATTCTATTGTTTTATTCTTCTCAATTTTATTTATTTCTGTTCTAATCTTTATTATGTCCCTTCTTCTACTGACTTTGGCCCTCATTTGTTCTTCTTTTTCTAGTTTCGTTAATTGTGAGTTTAGACTGTTCATATGGGATTGTTCTTCTTTCCTGAAGTACTCCTGTATTGCAGTATACTTCCCACTTGGCACCATCTTCGATGCATCCCACAGATTTTGCGGTGTTGAATTATTGTCACTTGTCTCTGTATATTGCTTGATACCTGTCTTTATTTGGTCATTTATCCATTGGTTATTTAGGAGCATGTTGTTAAGCCTCCATGTGTTTGTGGGATTTTTCATTTTCTTTGTGTGATTTATTTTAGTTTCATACCCTTTTGGTCTGAGAAGCTGGTTGGTACAATTTCAATCTTTTTGAATTTACTGAGGCTGTTTTTGTGGCCTAGTATATGATCTATTCTTGAAAATGTTCCATGTGCACTTGAGAACAATGTGTATCCTGCTGCTTTTGGGTGGAGAGTTCTGTAGATGTCTGTTAGGTCCATTTGTTCTAATGTGATGAAGGCATTGCGTTCTATTTCCGCTTTTAATTCTTTTAGTATTTGTTTCACATATGTAGGTGCTGCTGTGTTGGGTGTATAGATATTTATAATGGTCATGTTCTCTTGTTGGATTGGCCCTTTATCATTATGTAATGTCCATCTTTGTCTTTTGTGACTTTCTTTGTTTTAAAGTCTGTTTTGTTTGATACAAGTACTGCAGCACGTGCTTTTTTCTCCCTATTAGTTGCATGAGATATGTTTTCCATCCCTTCAGTTTTAGTCTTTGGGTTTGAAGTGAGTCTCTTGTAGGCAGCATATAGATGGGTCTTGTTTTTTTTATCCATTCAGTGACTCTTTGTCTTTTGATTGGTCCATTCAGACCATTTACATTTAGTGTAATTATTGATAGGTATGTACTTATTGCCATTGCAGGCTTTAGATTTGTGGTTACCAAAGGTTCAAGGTTAACTTCCATACTATGTAAGAGTCTAACTTAACTCACTTAGTATGCTATCACAAACACAATCTAAAGGTTCTCTTTTTTTCCCTCCTTTTCTTCCTCCTCCATTCTTTATGTATTCAGTATCCTATTCTTTACTTTTGTCTATCCCTTTTTATTACCTGTGGTTTCAGCTATTTAACCTTTGAAACACTTCCATCTATTTCAGTCCCTCCAGGATACACTGTAGAGATGGTTTGTGGGAGCTAAATTCTCTCAGCTTTTGCTTATCTGGAAATTGTTTAATCCCTCCTTCAAATTTAAATGATAATCTTGCCGGATAAAGTATTCTTGGTTCAAGGCCCTTCTGCTTCATTGCATTAAATATATCATGCCACTCCCTTCTGGCCTGTAAGGTTTCCGCTGAGAAATCTAATGATAGTCTGATGGGTTTTCCTTTGTTTGTGATCTTATTTCTCTGTCTGGCTGCTTTTAATAGTCTGTCCTTATCCTTGATCTTTGCCATTTTAATTATTATATGTCTTGGTGGTGTTCTCCTTGGGTCCCTTGTGTTGGAAGACCTGTTCACCTCCATGGCCTGAGAGACTGTCTGCCTCCCCAGATTGGGGAAGTTTTCATCAATTACTTCCTCAAACATACTTTCTATCCCTTTTTCTCTTCTTCTTCTGGTACCCATATAATATGAATATTGTTCCATTTGGATAGGTCACACCGTTCTCTCAGTATTCTTTCATTCCTATGGATCCTTTTTTCCTCTCTGTGCCTTAGCTTCTTTTTATTCCTCTTCCCTAGTTTCTGTGTCATTTATCATGTCCTCTACCATATCTAATCTGCTCTTAATACCCTCCATTGTGCTGTTCAAGGATTAGATCTCCATCCTAAATTCGTTCCTGAGTTCTTTAATATATTTCTGTTCCTCCAGGAGCATGTTTATGATTTTTATTTTGAAATCTCTTTCAGGAAAATTCATTAATTCAGTCTTCCTCGGTCGTTTTTGTGGTGTTGAGATTTTGCTTTCAACTAGGTTCCTTTGATGTTTCATATATTTATGCAGCACCCTCTAGTGCCTAGAAGCTCTACTCTCTGTAGCTGCTCAGCCCCTGGAGCGATGACAGGGGTCGCAGGGGAGTGGTGTTGGTGCCTGGGGGGAGGAAAGAGCTGTTTCCTGCTTCTGGGCTGCTATGCCTGTCTCCACTGCCAGAACCAGTGGGCCAAACACACAGGTTTAAGCATCTGTGCTTTGCATTTGTAGCTGGCGTAGGCGGGGCTTCCCTCTGACTGGCCTGACGCCAGAGCAGAGTCTGCTGCTTTGCAAGCCAGGTGCAGGCTAGCTGGGAGGAAGCCACAGCAGGGTGCATATCATGTTTGGGTCCTTGGACCTGTGTAACCAGCCCATGGGGATGGAGCGCCTGAAAATCATTTAAGTTCCCAATCTGCTGGGCAGAGCACACCTGGACAATTTTGTCTACCTGTCTTTTTTCCTGAGCAGTAAGCTCTGTGCAATCCTTGCCCCTTTAGCAGCCCCCTTGCTGTTAGGAAGTCTCTCAGACTGCCTGCCCTCGTCAGCCAGATATGAATTCCTGTTTTCCACAAGCAGCTGGAATCTCCGTCTCTCCAGGTATTCTGCCTGTCTTAGCTTTCCAACCTCACTACTCACCAGAGCACCATTCAATGTAGGTTCGTGCTCCCAGAGCAGATCTCCAAGGCTGGATGTTCAGCAGTCCCAGGCCTCCACTCCCTCCCTGCTCTGTTTCTCTTCTTCCCACTGGTGAGCTGGGGTGGGGGAAGGGCTTGGGTCCTGCCGGGTCACAGCTTTGGTACATTACCCTGTTCAGCGAGGTCTCCTGTTTTCTCCAGGTGTATGCTGTCTGGTGCAGCCTTCTTTCCTGTTGCTCTTTCAGGATTAGTTGTATTAATTATATTTTCATATTATATGTGGTTTTAGGAGAAAGTCTCTGTCTCACCTCTCACACTACCATCTTTAATCCCACATTCCTAGAGGAATGTATCTCAACATGTAAATAGTGGTTTATCACTAATTTATATTTTATAAATAGTAAGAATTGTGTATCTTGTACTCGATTAAAATAATGCATATATATAACTTAAAATTGAATGTTCACTCCCTACCCATAATAGGTTCTATTGTGGTACAATTCTTTCTAGTCTTTTTTATGCATATTCAAATACATATTGGCATAAGTATGTAGTTTTTTAAAACAGGAAGGTGATATCATTAACATAACTGTTCAACTTAACATTGGTCATGCAATGTATCATACATACATCCTATCAGTATATTGTCAGTATCCTAATGCTTTTTATATTTGTTATTAAATAACCCTGTCAGAAAGTTCTGTGTACTACCTACACACCACCAGTAGTATATGAAATTGCATGCTTTACTTAACTACCTTTTCCCTCTCAAATTTAGTGGGTGAGAAATACTGAAGGATTTCTTCTGTAGGATTGTTTTTAACTAGTGGTGTTAAATACCTCTTTGTTTGTTTGTGGAAAGCTTACATTTTCATTTTGAGTTTTAATTTCCCAATCCATTCCCATTTTGATACCATTTTCATTTCATCTTTATGAAAAATATTTTCTGAATAACTTTTACTTTAGTTGCAGATGTGACAATGGAAAGTAGTCCAGGCTCATCCATCTCTACGGAGCACCGGCTGGATGTTGAATTAAGGGCATCAAGTTCCAGCATCAGCACTAACCTCTCTGGCCCTGGCTCCCGTCCTGGTACGTACATACATAGATGTCTACACAGTCTTTCATACTAATTGAGTTATTAAACAAGTGAAGAAGGATGCTTTTGGAGCTTTACTGGTACATAGGGAGGTTTTCTTCTTATGTCTATGCATGTTACTTTGCCATTCTTGTGTCCATTTTCTCGTGTTAACATTTATTTCATAATATTTTATAGTTTTCTAACTATTCACACATTGATTATTTTATCAAAGCTGCCATGTTGAAAGGCAGATAGTATCTCAAACAGGAATTTAGGATTAGAGAGTTAATCTTTTTACTTTGTAATTTTTCATTTTTACTTTAGGCTTTTAACTTTAGTATTAGTTCTGTGTAGTCCTTGGTGTCTTATTATTCCCCAACATTCAGAAATTTCACGTCAAATGTCTGCTAATGTTTCTGCAGTCTATATATGTGTCTTAAAAATGTGTTGTGTGTGCTTACCCATTATGGTCTAATTGTGATCCCAAAATGATCCTCTGTCTTTATCCTTTCCCAGGAGTTCAGTGTATTCCACAACGAGCAGCACTTCTCAAATCCATGTTGAATTTCCTCAAGAAGGCCATTCAAGACCCTGCTTTTTCAGATGGCATACGACATGGTATCTGATTCTAGATACTTTCTGGAAGGATGTTTGACTCTAGAAGATTGTTCCTTTTCATAATACCTGATGCTACTCTCCTTTTTATAAGTCAGGCTTAGAAAAGGCCATGTCATTTTGAATGCTTTTAATTATTTAGTGTCACTTTTCCTAGACCTAAGGATCATTTAGCAATTTTCATAATGATTCACCTATATTTTTTTTTATTTTCCTGCTTTTGACTCTATTCATTTCCAGCCTGCTACCCCATTCTGTGTCTGTATTTTATTCCTTAACCAACTGTTGAAAGGTTATTGTGTGGACATAGAATAAATGATAGAATATGAAGAAGAGACAAGTAGAGGCCACTCAATTGGAATCAACACAGATTTTATTTACCACAGTGTGGTATATGTAATACATTGCTTCATCATTCCCAGCCATCAAACTACTCCCAGATTAATCATATTCTCCTTAATGTTCACTTTTCTCTTAGTGATGGATGGTTCTCTGCCTACCTCCTTGAAACACATCATCAGCAATGCAGAATACTATGGCCCATCACTCTTCCTCTTAGGTAAGTGGTGTTGGTATTTGATTATACCAAGCGGGAATAACCTAGCAGAGTTCTCTGTGTTTTATATCCTTGCAGGAATTTAACAATCCATATTTGTCTATTGTGTGATTACATATCTTTCTACTCAGTGATTAAACAGAGAATGGTCAGAATTCAGTTTCAGATAAAAATCCATTTCTTGAATGCCAGATATTCCTTCTATAAGCAGCATATTATGAATCATTTGTAATAAGTACTATTTCATACATTTGGCTTTTTGCACTATACTTATGCTGCAAGTGTGATAAGAAACATGTCTTTTTCAGTGTTTAGTCCCTAACCTTATTCTAGAAAACCCAATCACAATGGTTTTCCATTCTCAGATATGAATGTCAGACATGAAAGCTATTGTACTATATAGAAAATGCAGTCTTGGAAACTATTGTTAGTTTATAGTTGTTTCTAAAAAATGTCTTTGCAGTTTGATATCGGCACTACTTTGAGTATTGCTTTTGTTTAAACTTCATTTTTATTGGCACTTATTGACTGTCATACATGTCCAGGATAATACCCAAGGTACATAGGTTCTCAGAATTCTCCTTAAAACTGTAAAGGGATTTTGTGGGAAATATCAAAGTAGAGAAAACTGCCTTATACCAGAAACAAGTATTTTTAAATACTTCATGGTGTATCTGCAGAGAGTAGTTTGGGCTACTACAATTTAGATACTTTCTCACTAAATCACTAAAACAATTTAGGATTTGTGTATTTTAACTTAGTATTCTGTGACCTTGCTCTCAATTCACTTAGTAGGTCATAATTGTTTTGTTGGTTTCTTAAGATACTCTTACATAGTCTTGTCATCTGCAAATAGAAAGTTCATTACTTCTTTCCTTATTTATGCTTTTTATTTCTTTTCTTGTCTTACTGCATCAGCAGAGATTTCCAATGCAATGCTAAGTAGAAGTCGTGAGAATAGGGCTCTGCTTTGTTTCTGAGCTCAGAGGAAAAAGCATTTATTAGTATTTCACCATTAAGTTTGAGGTTTGCACATTTTGTGTTGAATGTTTTTCTTCCTCTTTATTAGGTTGAAGTTTTCTTTGTCTTAAGGCAACTCCATCTTGACATGGAGAGACTCCCTCCCAAGGTTAGGTTCAGATGGAAAAACTTACATCATAAATCCTTTGATGTGATCAAAGAATGATTACACAGGTAAAGTCCCAAGTCAAGGGGCAGGGAAGGATGCCTCTCTAGGATAGAGCCCTGGAAGAGAGAGGAAAGCAAGCATACAGGTGTCTTTTATAAAGCAAGAGTTCTTGTGGTCTAAGAGAAGAGAGCAGGTGAGCCTTCTTGGGGGTGAAATATGAAGCAGGAAATAAGACTTAAGCACCAAAGGAGATGTCAGTGAAGGTCACAATTCCTTCTCTGGTGTCTTAATTCATACCTGTGAGCAAACCCAAAATAATTAGTCCAGCAATTATTATTTTAGTTCCATAAATGGTAGTGTACACTTAACACCCCAGGCAGAAGTACATAGTCAGAAAAAAAAATTAATGGGAGTCTGAGAATCTCTTGGAGTATTTTAGTTGATATAATTGGCTGTTTGGGTTTGTTATCATATTTGTTGAATTACTGTGGACACATTTGCTGTATTAATTGACCCACATGCAGCAGGAGTCCCCTTTAAGGCATAAGCTCCACCTTGAAATACCAGTAAGTAATTTAAAGCCAAATGTTATCAAATATCATACATAGCAGCTAGACTGCTTGGCCTCTCAATAAGGGCTTCTACGGCATGATCTGTTTGGTTTATGTCATGGCCAGGAGTTGTGCCATTGTCTGGGTAGCCTCAGTGTGATGAGTCTTTGTTACATAATTGAAAGTACATAAAAAAGGTAGGACTAAACAGGAACGTATAGAAGCTGACAGAGAGAGAGAGAAAAGGAAAAAAAAAAAAAAGGTAGGACTAAATCAAACTAAAACATTTCTGCACAATAAGGAAAACCCTCAACAAAACAAAAAGGAATCCTACTGTGTGAGAGGAAGTATTTGGAAATAATATACCAGATAAAGAGCTAATATCCAAAATATATAAAGAATTCATACAACTGCAACAAAAAAGCCAAATAATCCATTTAAAAAATGGACAGAGGGATGAGGGAGCCAAGATAGTGGCATGAGTAGGGCAGCAGAAATCTCCTCCCAAAACCATATATATTTTTGAAAGTACAACAAATACAACTAATCCTAAAAGAGAGACCAGAAGATACAGTACAACAGCCAGGCTACATCTACATCTGCGAGAACTCAGCACCTCACAAAGGGGGGAAGTTACAAGTCGCGGCCCGGGGGGATCTGAGTGCTTCCCCACACACCAGCTCCCCAGCGGAAAGATAGGAGTCAGAGCGAGGAGGGAGTGGGAGCCCATGACTGTTAAATACCCAGCCCTAGTCATCCGCACCGGGAGTGCAGACACACATTCTGTGCTGTGCTGGATATTAGAGAAACAGAACAATAAAATCTGTGAGTGAGTACCCGCAGCCGGTGCCCCTGGGACAAATGAAAAGCAAGTGCTTTTTGAAAATCTTGAAGGGACAGGGTCCTCACAGCTGGACGGAAGCATCCCGGCACATTCAGCCCAGCAGCTAGGAATTCCAGGGAATTCCAGTCGCCCTAATCCCCTGGGCAACAGTGCAGCCCTGAAAGCCCTCACAGCGATAAACAGCCTCCCATCCATTACCCCTCTGGTGTGGCCCTGCCATACTGGGGAAGCAGCCTGAGAGCAGCTGCTCCCACAGCAGCCACCCAGAGCCTCCTCCACAGCCTCCTGGGCCAGACTATGCGGCTCCGCCGGCGCGTGGGAGCCCAGCACAGACAGATGAAACCCGGACAGGGCATGAAAGGTCGCTGTTCTTGCAGTAGAGCACACCCAGCGTGCCTGCACTACCATTGGGCACTGGGCTGCCCTGATGGCTGCCCCACCCGAGGCGACTCTGGAAGTAAAACCAGAAGCTACTTACCGTGTGCAGGTAACTGAGACAGGCAGCGGAGAATGGCAAGGTGCAGTAAGGGACATTGTTCTCCCAGGTAACACACATGCCAACTGCCTACAATTAACTCTTATCACCATGAAAAGGCAAAAGAATTTTATCCAGTCCAGAATTACCCAGACAGCCCCTGAGAGGGAGCCTAGGAAGATAGATTTAACCAACCTTCCTGAAAAAGAATTCAAAATAAAGGTCATAACCATGGGGATGGACCTGAAGAGAAATATGCAACAGCTGAACAATCAAGTTAGGAGGGAGAATACAGAAATAAAACAATCTCTAGAAAGACTTAAGGATAGAGTGGATGAGGTGAAAGAGGCTATTAATGGAATAGAAATCAGAGAACAGAAATACAGAGAAGCTGAGGCAGAGAGAGAGATAAAAGGATCTCTAAGAATGAAAGAATATTAAGAGAACTGCGTGACCTATCCAAATGGAACAATATTTGCATTATACGGGTACCAGAAGAACAAGTGAGAGAAAAAGGGATAGAAAGTACCTTTGAAGAAATAATTGCTGAAACCTTCCCCAAACTGGGGAAGGAAATAGTCTCTCAGACCATGGAAGCCCACAGAACTCCCAACAGAAGAGACCCAAGGAGGACAAAACCAAGACATAAAATAATGAAACTGGGAAAGACCAAGGACAAGGACAGAATATTAAAGGCAGCCAGAGAGAGAAAAAAGGTCACCTACAAAGGAAAATGCATCAGGCAACCATCAGACTTCACAACAGAAACCTTACAAGCCAGAAGAAAATGACATGATATATTTAATGCAATGAAACAGAAGGGACTTGAACCAAGAATACTGTATCCAGCATGATTATCATTTAAATATGAAGGAGGGATGAAACAATTCCCAGACAAGTGAACGTTCAGGGAATTTGCCTCCCACAAATCACCTCTACAGGGTATTTTAGAGGGACTCCTCTAGATGGAAGCACTCCTAAGGCTAAATAGATGTCACCAGAGAAAATAAAATCATAGCAAAGAAAGCAGAATAATCAAATATTAACTAAAGGCAAAAAATAAAATCAACTACCCACAAAAGCAGTCAAAGGAAACACAAAAGAGCACAGAATAAAACACCCAACATATAAAGAATGGAGGAAGAGGAAAAAGAAGGAAGAGGAATAAAGAAACATCAGACAGTGCTTACAATAGCTCAATTAGCGAATTAAGTTAGTAAGATAGTAAAGAAGCTAACCTTGAACTTTTGGTAACCACGAATCTAAACCCTGCAATGGCAATAAATACATGTCTTTCAAAAATCACCCTAAATGTAAATGGACTGAATGCACCTATCAAAAGACACAGAGTAATAGAATGGATAAAGAAGCAAGACCCATCTATATGCTGCTTACAAGAGACCCATCTCAAACCCAAAGACATGGACAGACTAAAAGTCAAGGGATTGAAAAAGATACTTCATGCAAACAACAGGTAGAAAAAAGCAGGTGTTGCATTACTGTATCAGACAAAATAGACTTCAAAACAAATAAATTAACAAGAGATAAATAAGGACATCACATAATTATAAGGGCGTCAGTCCAACAAGGGGATATAACCATTATAAATATATCTGCATACAACACAGGAGCACCAGCATATGTGAAACAAATACTAACAGAATTAAGGGAGGAAATAGAATGCAATACAAACGTTCTAGGAGACTTCAACACACCACTCACTCCAAAGGATAGATCCACCAGACAGAAAATAAGTAAGGGCACAGAGGCACTGAACAACACACTAGAACAGATGGACCTAGTACACATCTATAGAAATCTACATCCAAAAGCAACAGGATACACATTCTTCTCAAGTGCACTTGGAACATTCTCCAAAATAGACCACATACTAGGACACAAAAAGAGCCTCAGTAAATAAAAAAAGATTGAAATTCTACCAACCAACTTCTTAGAACACAAAGGTATAAAACTAGAAATAAATTGTACAAAGAAAGCAAAAAGGCTCACAAACTCATGGAGGCTTAACAACATGCTTCTAAATAATCAATGGATCAGCGACCAAAATAAAATGGAGATCCAGCAATATATGGAAACAAATGACAACAACAACACAAAGCCCCAACTTCTGTGGGAAACAGTGAAAGAAGTCTTAAGCTGAAAGTATATATCAATCCAGGCATATTTAAAGGAGGAGGAACAATCCCAAATGAACAGTCTAACATCTCAATTATCAAAATTGGAAAAACAAGAAAAAGGAGGCCTAAAGTCAGCAGAAGGAGGGACATAATAAAGATCAGAGAAGAAATTAATAAAATTGAGAGGAATAAAATAGAAAAAATCAATATAACCAAGAGGTAGTTCTTTGAGAAAAAAAACAAAAGATAAGCCTGTAGCTAGACTTATTAAGAGAAAAAAAGAGTCAACACAAATCAACAGAATCAGAAACGAGAAAGGAAATATCATGATGGACCCCACAGAAATACAAACAATCATTAGAAAATACTATGAGATCTGTATGCAAACAAGCTGAAAGACCTAGAAGAAATGGACAACTTCCTAGAAAAATACCTTCCAAGCCTGACCAAGGAAGAAACAGAAAGTCTTAACACACCAATTACCAGGAACAAAATTGAATCGGTAATCAAAAAACTACCCAAGAGCGAAAACCCCTTGTCCAGATGGATTAACCACGGAATTTTATCAAACATACACCACCCAAAGACCTTAAAGTTTTCTAAAAAATAGAAGAGGAGGGAATACTTCCAAACTTTATGAAGTCAGCATCACTCCTATATCAATACCAGGCAACGACCCTACCAAAAAAGAAAATCACAGACCAAAATCCCTGATGAACATAGATGCAAAAATACTCAACAAAATATTAGGAAACTGAATTCAAAAATACATCAATAGGATCATACACCATGATCAAGTTGGATTCATCTCAGGGATGCAAGAATGGTACAACATTTGAACATCCATCAACATAATCCACCACATAAACAAAAAGAAGGACAAAAACCACATGATCATCTCCATAGATGCTCAAAAAGCATTCGACAAAATTCAGCTTCCATTCATGATAACACTCTCAATAAAATGGGTATAGAGAGCAAGTACCTCAACATAATAAAAGCCATATATGATAAACCCACGGCCAACATCATACTTAACAGCAAGAAGCTGAAAGCTTTTCCACTAAGATGGGGAACAAGACAGGGATGCCCACTCTCCCCACTGTTATTCAACATAGTACTGGAGGTCCTAGCCATGACAATTAGACAAAACAAAGAAATGCAAGGAATCCAGATTGGTAAAAAAGAAGTCAAACTGTCAATGTTTGCAGATGACATGATATTGTACATCAAAAACCCAAAGGAATCCACTCCAAAACTACTACAACTAATATTTGAATTCAGCAAAGTTGCAGGATACAAAATTAATACAAAGAAATCTGTTGCTTTCCTATACACTAACGATGAACTAGCAGAAAGATAATCATAATTCCATTCACAATTGCATCAAAAAGAATAAAATACCTGGGAATAAACCTAACCTAGGGTATAGTAAGTGAAAGACCTATACCCTGAAAACCACAAGACAGTCTTAAGAGAAATTAAAGAAGACACTAAGAAATGGAAACTCATCCCATGCTCTTGGCTATAAAGAATTGATATTGTCAAAATGGTCATCCTGCCTAAAGCAATCTACAGATTAAATGCATTCCCTATCAAAATACCAACAGCATTCTTCAACGAACTGAAACAAATAGTCCTAAAATTCATATGGAACCACCAAAGACCCCAATTAGCCAAAGCAATTCTGAGAAGGAAGAATAAAGGGGGTGGGGGGGGATCTCGCTTTCCAACTTCAAGCTCTACTACAATGCAAAAGTAATCAAGACAATTTGGTACTGGCACAAGAACAGAGCCACAGACAAGTGGAACAGAATAGAGACTCTAGATATTAACCCATACATATATGGTCAATTAATATACAATAAAGGAGCCATGGACATACAATGCAGAAATCACAGCCCCTTCAACAGCTGGTGTTGCCAAACCTGGACAGCTACATGTAAGAGAATGAAACTGGATCATTGTCTAACCCCATACACAAAAGTAAATTCGAAATGGATCAAAGACCTGAATCTATGTCTTGAAACCATAAAACTCTTAGAAAAAAACTTAGGCAAAAATCTCTTGGACATAAACATGAGCAAATTCTCCATGAACATATCTCCCTGGGCAAGGGAAACAAAAGCAAAAATGAACAAGTGGGACTGTATCAAGCTTGAAAGCTTCTGTACAGCAAAGGACACCATCAATAGAACAAAAAGGCATCCTACAGTATGGTAGAATATATTCATATATTACAGGTTCTATAAAGGATTGACATCCAAAACATATAAAGAGCTCACACACCTAAAGAAACAAAAAGCAAATAATCCAATTAAAAAATGGGCAGAGAGGCTGAAAAGACAGTTTTCCTAAGAAGAAATCCAGATGGGTAACACACACATGAAAAGATGCTCCACATTGCTAGTCATCAGAGAAATGCAGATTAAAAACACAATGAGATATCACCTCACACCAGTAAGGATCGCCACCATCCAAAAGACAGACAACAACAAATGTTGGCGAGGTTGTGGAGAAAGGGGAACCCTCCTACACTGCTGGTAGGAATGTAAATTAGTTCAACCCTTGTGGAAAGCAGTATGGAGGTTCATCAAAATGCTCAAAACGGACCTACCATTTGACCCACAAATTCCACTCCTAGGAATTTAACCCTAAGAACGCAGCAATCAAGTTTGAGAAAGACAGATGCACCCCTATGTTTATCGCAGCACTATTTACAATAGCCAAGAATTGGAAGCAACCTAAATGTCCATCGGTAGATGAATGGATACAGAAGATGTCGTACATATACACAATGGAATACTACTCAGCCATAAGAAGTGGAAAAATCCAACCATTTGCAGCAACATGGATGGAGCTGGAGAGTATTATGCTCAGTAAAATAAGCCAAGCGGAGAAAGAGAAATACCAAATGATTTCACTCATCTGAGGAGTATAAGAACAAAGGAAAAACTGAAGGAACAAAACAGCAGCGGATTTACAGAACCCAAGAATGGACTAACAGGTACCAAAGGGAAAGGAACTGGGGAGGATGGGTGGTCAGGGAGGGATAAGGGGGGGGGAGAAGAAGGGGGGTATTAAGATTAGCATGCATGGGGGGGGAGAAAGGGGAGGGTGGGCTGTACCAACACAGAGAGGACAATTTGTGATTCTACAACATTTTGCTAAGCTGATGGACAGTATCCGTAATGTGGTTGTTAGGGGGATCCTGATATAGGGGAGAGCATAGTAAACATAGTATTCTTCATGTAAGTGTAGATTAAAGATTAAAAACAAAAAAGAAAGAAAGAAAGAAAGAAAAGGGGGATTACTCCTTGATAGGATAAAACTATTGGTAAATCAAAGATCAACGCATGCTTAAATATCCTTAATGTTGATCACTTAAAGGGTGTCAGATGATCAGCTATGGAGGTACTCTTTTCTGATAATATTCCTTTCTCTTAATTAAAAAAAAAAAAGCATTTCCTGTGTGCTGACCTTCAATGAGTTCTGCACAGTGGTATAGAGGGCATGTCAAAGTGTGGGCAAAGGGTCTGTTTGTTTCTATGCAGAAGATCAAGGCCTAGCTTGGCTACCCAGAAAATGAACTAAGATGCCATATGAGGAGGAGCTTCCGGCATCAGCACTCTCTGGAGGACTTGTGCAGGGGGGATGATCATCAAAAAGCCTCCACAGGGATCTGGGCGATGCTGCAGTTGTGGCTGCATCTACCCCACCGTTTCCTGGACTTGCCATTGGAATGAGGAGGGAGATGTCTAAGCTGGCATGTGCATACAGTGAGACAACGAATTTGACCGGATCTGTACTGTTGGAACTCAACCAGGAGTTGGGAGGGGTGCAAGTTGTAGCACTCCAAAATCTTATGACTATAGACTATCTACGGTTAAAAGAACATATGGGATGTGTACAGATCCCAGAAATGGGTTGCTTTAATTTGTCTGATTTCTCTCAGACTGTTCAAGTACAGTTGGACAATATCCATCGTATCATAGACAAATTTTCACAAATGCCTAGGTTGCCTAAATGGTTTTCTTGGCTTCCCTGGAGATGGATGGTAATTATAGATTTGCTTTGTTTATGTTACCGTATTCCTATTATGTTAACATGTGAGCGCAAGTTAGTTGGTAGTTTAAAACCTATACATGCTTAAGGTACTCTACAAGAAGATATGTCAAAGAAATAATCCTCCCATGTTTTCTTCCATATGCTACCTCTATAGCTTTTCTTCTTCCTTCCTAATTACAACCCTTAAATAGAATTCGTGCCTCAGATCGAATTTACCGAGTATCATAATTCCTCCAGGTGGTAAAGATACCTCGAGACAAGTGCTGGACATAGAAGCCACAGGGCATAAATCTGCAAAGAAGTAAAAAGCTAACCTTTTCAAACAATATGGCTTCTCTCTCACTTACCAACTTTACATTTCCCTGTATGGCCCCGGAAGATGACTGGGTAGCCAGAGACGGGTAAGATTCCTCAAGGGAGGAACAACCTAAGACAGGCACAGTCGCAGGGGGGCCATCAGGTGAGAAATTGGGGATCAACAGAGGTGAGGCTTAGAACCTCACCCCCCCTGCTTTGAGAGAAATCTTCTGCATCTGTGGGTGTTTTGCTGCCCTTGTCTAGCCTGGATTAATACTTAGGCCATAGGCACACACCTGATCATCTGATCATCTACATTTGCCCTCTTACAGCGCTAAACTATGTTTTCTACCTTTATCTTGCATCTACCTGGCACTTCAGCATTTTATTAAAAATAATAATAATAATAAAGGGAGAAATGTGGGATCCACATATAAATCAAGTATAAAAATCAAACGAATATTCATATTTGACCTGATTGTTTTATAGTTCATAATGCGTGATCAAAACCGAAAGTTTCTGTGATGAATGCCCTTGTACTGTTCACCATGTAAGAATTTATTCACTATGTAAGAATTCGTTCACCATGTAAGAACTTGTTTGTTATGCTTCAGAAGATTGGAGACTGACGAGGATTAGGCTTGACATGGATTAATGATTGTATATTGAGCATTGACCCCCCTATACAGAATTTTATTGTTGTTAACAAGCATTTGATCAATAAATATGAGAGATGCCCTCTCAAAAAAAAAATATCTTGGACATAAACATGAGCAAATTCTCCATGAACATATCTCCCTGGGCAAGGGAAACAAAAGCAAAAATGTACAAGTCGGACTGTATCAAGCTTGAAAGCTTCTGTACAGCAAAGGACACCATCAATAGAACAAAAAGGCATCCTACAGTATGGTAGAATATATTCATATATTACAGGTTCTATAAAGGATTGACATCCAAAACATATAAAGAGCTCACACACCTCAAGAAACAAAAAGCAAATAATCCAATTAAGAAATGGGCAGAGGCTGAAAAGACAGTTCTCCAAAAAAGAAATTCAGATGGCTAACAGACACATGAAAAGATGCTCCACATTGCTAGTCATCAGAGAAATGCAGATTAAAAACACAGTGAGATATCACCTCACACCAGTAAGGATCGCCACCATCCAAAAGACAGACAACAACAAATGTTGGCGAGGTTGTGGAGATAGGGGTACCCTCCTACACTCCTGCTAGGAATGTAAATTAGTTCAACCCTTGTGGAAAGCAGTAATTCTTCAAAAAGCTCAAAATAGAAATACCATTTGACCCAGGAATTCCACTTCTAGGAATTTACCCTAAGAATGCAGCAGCCCAGTTTGCAAAAGACAGATGCACCCGTATGTTTTTCACAGCACTATTTACAATAGCCAAGAAATGGAAGCAACCTAAGTGTCCATCAGTAGATGAATGGATAAAGAAGATGTGGTACATGTACGCAATGCAATATTATTCAGCCTTAAGAAGAAAACAAATCCTACCATTTGCAACAACTGGATGGAGCTGGAGGTGTTATGCTCAGTGAAGTAAGCCAGGCGGAGAAAGACAAGTACCAAGTGATTTCACTCGTATGTGGAGTATATGAAGAAAGAAAAAACTGAAGGAAGAAAGTAGGAGCAGAATCACAGTACCCAAGAATGGACTAACAGTTACCAAAGGGAAAGGGTCTGGGGAGGATGGGTCTGAAGGGAGGGATAAGGGGTTGGAAAAAAGAAAGGGGGCATTATGATTAGCATGTATAATTGGGGTGCACGTTGACGGCTGTGCACCACAGGGAATACAAGTAGTCTGCAGAACCTTACTATGCTGGCAGACAGTGACTGTAATGCAGTTCTGGGGGGTCTTGGTGAAGGGGGGAGTCTAGTAAACATAATGTTCCTCATGTAATTGTAGATTAATGATCCTTAAAAAATTGGCAGAGGATCTAAATAGAACTTTTTCTAAAGAAGTACAGGTAACCAATAGACACATGAAATGATGGTCAATATTACAAATCATTAGGGAAATGCAAATGAAAACCACAGTGAGGTACCACCTCACACCATTCAGAATGGCCACTATCGATAACACATGAAATAGCAAGTGTTGGCAAGGATGTGGCAAAAAGGGAACCTTCCTATACTGTTGGTGGGGACAAAAAACTAAAAACAGAAATACCATATGACCCAGCATTTCCACTTCTGGAAATTTACCTGGAGAAAAAAAATCTGATTTGATAATATATATATACACACCTGTGTTCACTGCAGCATTATTTGCAGTAACAAAGATACGGAAGTAACCCAATGCCCATCAATAGAGGAATGGATAAAGAAGGTGTGTTATGTATATGCAATGGAATATTAGCTATAAGAGAAAAAAGGAAATCTCGCCATTTGCAACAACATCGATGGACTAGAGTGTATCATGCTAAGTAAAATAGCCCGGCACAGAAAAATAAATACCATATGATGTCACTTACATGTTTAATCTAAAAAAACAAAGCAACAACAAAAAAGATATAGACCCATAAATATGGACAACAAACTGTTGGTTACCATAGGGAAGGGGGTTTGGGAATGGTAAAATACGTAAATGGAATAAAGAAGTACAAACTGCAAATTGTGACATAAGTCTTTGAAATGGAAGTACAACATAGAGAATTATAACCAATGATATTGTAGCATTTTGGTATAGTAATGGGGAAATGCACTTGTCAAGCATGTTGTAATGTATATAATTATCAAGTCCCTATGTTGTATATCTGAAACCAATATATTTTTCTATATCAACTTTATTCCAATAAATCATTTTCCTGCATTATTAAAACAGCTTTTTGTTAGAAAAAAAGAAAAGTACCGTAACTTCTGCCTATCACACCAAAGATGGTGATGAGGACCAATATGACCAATAGAAAAGTGACCCAGTGCTCCGTTTTTTGGCACAAGTTAATGAAAGAGCTAGACATTATAGTTGGATCTAAGGTGCCCTGAGTAATGAATATCCATACCACACAGGTCAAGGTATATGGGTAAAAAGGGATTAGTTGGTGGAGTACAGTATATGAACTTACTGAGAAGTTGTTTCATAATAGAACAAGTAGCCCTGGATTGTTGGAAGGTTGTGTTTCTATCAGGGCAGATGTGTGAGGGCAAAACAGTCTCAATTGGTGTATCATTGTATAAACTCAGTTGGTAGGAGATGCCATGAAGGGCATGCAGGGAAGTCAGTGAGGAAGCACCTGGTAAGATTGTGATGTCCTGCTGTAGTAATTTCATGCTGAAACCTACCAATGAAAGATTCCAACTCCTCCCAAATCCTGCCTATGGCTCTTCTACCCCACTACTACACTTTCTTACCCAGTGCATCCCCTTTAATTTCCCCAACCACCTTTTCTTCTCTCTTGCCTCTTTTCTTGGCCCTGCCACATTGTAATCTGTTCAAGTGTGTTGTGCTCTGTTCCTAACCTAGTTGATGCCCATACTTCAGGTTATTATGAACTGCTTAACAGAACAGGGTGGCATATACTCAATATGAATATTTAAGACCTCCAAGAGTTAGTTCTATAAGTGTTTTCCCAGGCTAGGGCACATTTAACACTGCTGGAGATTTGGTGCTCAAGTGACATTCTCAGTTACTATTAGATAAATATTGTCCATCAGGTTGAGGAGAATAGGAAATGCAAGTAGTGATGGTGGAATAATGGACAGTATGGGATTGTAAGATGAGGGGAAATCAGCTGTGGGACCATTGAGTTTTGATGAGTGGTAGCAGTTACAGGGACAGTTAACATTTGAGGGTGTCAGCTTCAAGGCTGGGACTATCACTTGTGCTAAAATGATCATCTACTACACTGGGTTGATAGAAGTCCTGTCCTGGCCCCAAAACTTTGATGGAACGTTTTATACATTTGAGAAATAATTTAAAAGTGATGCAAGTTCAGTATTCCTTTACCTCCAGGAGTCAGTTTCTCATAGGGAAACTAATAACACCAAGCAAGTTAAGTCACAGCATGGACAAAAAGCCCAAGGAGTTTGGCATTGATGTGAAGTGGTCAAATCCTAGACCCAGGTATGGCATTAGTTCATAAGGGCCTCAAGACTGTGATGACTGGAGGTCTCATGGGACCCACTGAGTCAAGATCAGGGAACATTACTTGAGCTTATTTGAAAAGTATGAGCACATTTGTCAGCTATGACATAAAAATGAGCTTCCTCTGACAGCCTTGGCATGAGTTGAGACATGAGATTTAATTGTGATATGCGAAGTGTAAGCAGCAGATACTCTCAATACTCTCAATGTGGAAGGCCACATAGAGCGTGATAAATGTGATGACTATTTTGAGCCCATTGTCCACAAAAAAAAACAAACAATGAGGCCTTTAGCTATCACCCAGAAGGCTCTAAAAATACGAACAATGGATATACCTTTATTGAGGTGACATCCAGTGCCAAATGACTCCATTCAGCTCTTGAGTTGGGCCAACTCTTGAGTCCCATCCTTTATCCGGAGTGACTTGGTCATGGATGGAAAGCAGCAGCTTTCCAGGAGGCTCCATCACATAAGATTGGTGGTAGTGCCCTCCAGAATATAATAAACAGATTCCCCTTCTACTGGATGTCTTACTAAATAAAGGTATGTCCCTGTGCTTTTATGTCCTCTTCCAGTCTTGAAAACCAAGGTAACTTGGTTAGGTATATTACCCTTAAAGACAAAAGCCTGAGGCTCTCAATTCCTATTTTGAGTTCTTTTGGACCTTTAACTATAATTTACTTTGCTCTTCATACTTTAAAAGATGTTTCAAGTATTTAATCCAGTTATTAGTTGTTTTCAGCAGAATGATTTATTAAGATATTATGCATTTTTATCTGGAAGGAGGAATTTTATTCATTGGCATATTTTTTGTGGTCTCACATATTTTTCCTTTTCCTAAAGTCTTATATTTTATGTTAATGTTTTTTTCATATTATTAATTTCCTTATTCTTTCTGTAATAGTTATCCTTATATATATATATCTGTACACCTAAACTTTTAAATTTCTTATTTTGTCTTCTACCAAACTGAACAAAATGAGACCTCTAGCTTGCCTTTACTTCACTCCTTTCTCACCATTTTCTTTCTTTCTTTTTTTTTTTAAGTAACCTTTGACAAGACTTTTTCGATTCACCTTTTTATTTTGTTGGAGTACATCTTTGGGTAATTTTTAGGGTGTTGTACTTCCTTTTCTTCCAGAATTTTGTGGATATTTCCGTATTTTCTTCTAATGTTCCATATTTTAAAAAGTCATGATGTTAACTGGTTCTTGTTCCTTTGTATCTTCATTTTCTTGTTACCCTCAGAGTTCACAAATCTCACCAGAATGTATTTAGCTTGATTTCTTTGCTGTGTTTCCCCATAGCACTTGGTTAGGCTTTTTTTTTTTAAATCTTGAGTATTTTTTCTTCCTTCAGGAAAAAAATTTTTGGTTCCTTTTAACTTAATATGCTCTCCTGGAAATGCTATTGCATAGCTAACAAGCCTACCATATTGATCCTAAGTCACTTATTTTCTGAGAGAATTTCTTTATAATCTTTAAAGATGCCAATTGCATTATCAGATTCTTTATTTTTTACAAACACTTTTAATTTCCAACCATTTTCTTATTCTTAAGCCCTTTGTTTTAACAGATTATTGCTGTTTTATGGGTTTTAATAGATTCTAGAACTTGATTTTCATCAAAATTTACACAAGTTACCTTTCATTACTCAACCAACTCTTTTAGGAGCCAAGTGCTTGGTTTCATCTGGACTTAATTGGTTTTTGTGTATATCCTTTTCAAACTTACAATTCTTGGTCATTTGTTAATTTTAAAAGAGGGTTTAAACTGTCCCAATGCACAGTAACATGACATTGAATTAATTAGACCTCTGTAAAATAACAGATTTGAGGTCGTAGTAACCTCTAGTAAAACACTAATTGTAGTTTATGAATACTCAGTTTTAGTAACCCCTTAGAATTCAGGTATTTGTGCAATTGAAATTCCGTGGAAGGGTTTGTTGTATACCAATAGGACCCCCAGAAAGGACTTAAATTTTCCTTAAGTTTATAGCCCATCAGAAATATCAATGACCATTGACAACTGTTGGTCCCCAGTAATTTCCATATGTCTGACATTTCAGTGGTATTTGGAATACATGAGAAGTGCTCTATTTATCACCTTGAACTGAAAATACTCTGGTTTCTTTTAGCTCTCAGGCATTAGTATTATGAGTTTGTTTTATACATGGTTTATGGACATTGTGTGTGCACCCTCTTTATCAAGTTTTTAAATCAGAATTTTCAGACTCTGAAAATGAGACGAAAAGCCTGTCTTTAATTGTTCATAGAAGGTTTAGTAACACTCACAACCTAAAACTGTTGGCTAGGTGTTCTGTTACTTGTATTTTTTACTTCTAGATATTGTTATGGTTATTCGTCTAGTCTGCTTTGCTGTCATTGTTGAGAGTTGATTTTTATGACATTTTCTTACGAAAACATTGCATTTCACTTGTTAGCATACACTTTATAAAATAATCATTCTGAATCCAGTTAAATCTCCTGTGTTCATTGCTAATATATATTGCTTGCTTTTCTTCATTAGATTTCCCATATGCTTGTAAGCTTTTTCAGTGTCTTCAGAGGATTGGTTGCTGGTTTTAATCATGTTTTTTGGCTTTCAGTTTCACTAAATTCTACTTTTTTCTGTTAATTCTTTCTAGTTTCTCTTGATTACTTTTTAATGAGTGTTTTAATGCCATACTGTTTCCTCTTGAGTATAGTTTTTGCCATGTTCTAGAAGCATTGGTACTAGTCCTTATGGTACATCTCTAAATACTGTATTATCAAAAATAAGATTAATACCCAAGGGCTTTTAACACTGCTGATGGTATTTTTAAATAGCTTTAAAAAACATCATATAGTTGCCTTTTTATTATGTAATAAGCACCTGAAATTTACTCTCTTAGCACATTTCCAGTATTGAGTACAGTATGATTAACCCTACTTGTCATGTCTGCACATGGCCCATAAAAATCTTGAAGGGTAGTCACTGAATTCTTAATAGGGATTAATCTCTGATAGTCAAGCAGTATGGGAAACTTTGATTTCATAGTAAGCACAAGTTTTTAAATTGTACATTGAGTATGTTTTCTTTTTTTCCTAAGCCTTTGGAGTTTTGCTTTTAGTACCTGTGAAGAGTCTCTCATTTCTCATATTTCTCATCTTTTTTTAGCTACTGAAGTGGTAACTGTGTTTGTATTTCAAGAACCATCACTGCTTTCCTCACTCCAAGACAATGGATTAACAGATGTCATGCTGCATGCACTGCTTATCAAAGATGTGAGTCCTTTCTGCAACTCTCTAAAGCATACTCCCTGCATACCCCTCCCTGCAGAACACACAGACACGATGTACACATACATATATACTTGAAAAAAACAGTCTTATGACATGAAAATCCTGTCCCTTGTCTTCTATATATATTATTACAACTAATTGGGACCTGGATGTCAAGGTCCCTTCTATCTCTGTATGATACCCTTGGCCAAAGTTTCCTAGCATCTATACCTGAACTCTTCTAGATGTCTTCAAGCTTACTTTATAATCTTTCTAGGTTCCTGCTACCCGTGAAGTCCTTGGCTCCCTCCCAAATGTATTCAGTGCACTCTGCTTGAATGCCCGAGGTCTTCAGTCATTTGTACAGTGTCAGCCTTTTGAACGTCTCTTCAAAGTTCTTCTGTCTCCAGATTACCTCCCAGCCATGCGTAGGAGGAGGAGTTCCGATCCTCTTGGTAAGTCACTAGGATTTATCCTATAAATAATTGGTTTGCTATTATGCCAAAATTTTAGATGATTATCAAGTCACTAACTGCCAAGAAAACCATCTGTTGACCTCATATCATTTCTCTGGCTAGGTGTGCTAAGTGCAATGGAAATTACCACACATTGTATTGCAGCTAAAAAATACTTCATCCTTAGCCCCTGCTCATAGTATCTCCATGCTTCTCAACAGTTCACTGATAAAAGTACTTTCATACTGCTGGTGACAAACAAGTATTAGAGAGCAGCAGATTTCCAGGTCTGCTGTCTAGTCTGATGCAGCAAGAGATAATGGATTCTGAGGCTGTTGATCCTGGAAGTCTTCTGTTCCAATACCCGAGTCCCTAAGATAGTCACAGAGGAATAGATTTACATCTCAGTGTATGTAAGATGAAATCACTGAGGAATAGCAAACTCAGGCTACAGAAATAATCCAGTTTTCAAAAGTATATTTTGTACTTTTGCCACCAGTGTAGCATTTCAACCACTTTGATTCTTTACTGGAGCAGATACAGGGTTAATGGTTTATGTTTCCTTTTTTTTTCTCTTCACTCTACTGGTTCAGACCATACCAGGATAGAACATAGCACACATGGTTACTTTAAAATACAGGCAGACCATGTTTTGTTGTCCCTTGTTTTATTGTACCTTAAAGATCTTGCGTTTCTTATAAATTGAAGGTTTGTGGCAACCGTGTGTCGAACAAGTCTGTCAGTACCTTTTTTCCAGCAGCATTTGATCACTTAGTGTGTGTGTCTGTGCCACATTTTGGTAATTCTTGCAATATTTCAACCTTTTTCTCTGTTTTTATATTTGTTATAGTGATTGTGATCTTTGATGTTACTATTGTAATTGTTTTGGGATGGCACAAACCGAGCCCGAAAGATGGTGAACTTAGTAAATGTTGTGTGTGTTCTGACTGCTCCACTGACTGGCTGTTCCCTCTTCTTCCTTGGGCCCCCCTATTCCTGGGACACAACAATATCAAAATTAGGCCAATTAATAATCCTAAGGTGGCCTGTGTTAAGTGAAAGGAAGAGTGCACATCTCTCATTTTAAATCAAAAGCCAGAAGTGATGAAGCTTAGTGAGGAAGGTGTGTTGAAAGAAGCTAAGCCTCCTATGCCAAACAGTTAGCTAAGTTATGAATGCAAAGGAAAAATTCTTGAATGAAGTTAAAAAAGTGCTACTCCAGTGAACACAGGAATGATAAGAAAATGAAACAGCCTTACTGCTGACATGGGAAAGTCTGGTGGTCTGGATAGAAGATCAAACCAGACACAACATTCCCTTAAGCCAAAAAAGCCTAATCTGGAGCAAGGTCCCAACCTCTTTGCAATTCTGTGAAGGCCTAGGAAGAGGAGAGAAAGCTTCAGAAGAGAATTCTGAAGCTAGCGGAGGTGGGTTTTGTGAGGTTTAAGGAAAGAGGCCATCTCCAAAACATCAGTGGGTGAGGTGAAGCAGCAAGTTATCCAGAAGATCTAGTTAAGACAATTAATGAAGGTGGCTATACTAAACACTTCTTCAGCAGAGACTAAACAGCCTTCTATTGGAAGAAGATGCCATCTAGCACTTTCATTGCTACAGCTTCCATAGGTAGAGAGAAGTCACTGCTTGGCCTCAGGCTGCAAAGGACAGGTAACTCGTGTTAGCTGCTAGTGCAGCTGGCGACTTTTAGGCTGAAGCCAATGCTCACTGACCATTCTAAAAATCCTAGGGCCTTTAAGAATTACTTTAAGCTAAATCTACTCTGCCCCTGCTCTATAAATGGAACAACAAAGCCTGGCTGACAGCACATGTGTTTACAACATGGTTTACTGAGTATCTTAAGCCCACTGCTGAGACCTACTGCTCAGAAAAGAAAGATTTCCTTTCAAAATATTACTGCTCATTGACAATGTGCCCGGTCACCCAAAAGCTCTGCTGGAGCTGCACAGTGTTGTTTTCGTGCTTGCTAACACAACACCCATTCTGCAGCTCATGGATCAAGGAGTCAGTTAGACTTTCAAGTCTTGTTTAATACATTGTGTCAGGCTATAGCTGCCATAGATAGTGATTCCTCTGATGGATCTGGGCAAAGTAAATTGAAAACCTTCTGGAAAAGATTCCCCATTCTAGGTGACACTAAGAACATTTGTGATTCATGGGAAGAGGTCAAAATACCAACATTCACAGGAATTTGGAAGACGTTGATTCATCCTCATGGATGACTCTGAGGGGTTCAAGAGTTTGAGGGGGAGTGGGAGAGACTGCAGATGTGGTGGAACTCGGAAGAGGACTAGCATTAGAAATGTAGCCTGATAATGGGACAGAATTGCTGCAATCTCATGGTAACCCTTCAGCAGCTGAGAAGTTGCTTCTTAGGGATGAGCAAAAAAAATGGTTTCTTGAGATGGAATCTACTCCTGGTGAAGATGCTGTGAAGATAGCTGATAAATCCACATCAGAGTTTGAGAGGACTGACACTAGTTTTGAAAGAATTTCTACCGTGGGGAAAGTGGCATCAAAAAGCACGTGCGTGCTTCAGAGAAATTGTTTGCAAAAGAGAATCAGTTGATGTGGCACACTTCACTGTTGCCCCATTTTAAGAAATCACCATGGCCAGCCCACCCCACCCTTCACCCAGTCGATCAGTCAGCAGCCATGAACACTGAGGCAGGACTCTCCACCAGCAAAAAGATTACTACTTGCTGAAAGCTCAGATAATAGGCAGCATGTTTTTAGCAATAAAGTATTCTTTAGTTTTGGTATGTATATATTTTTTTAGACACAATGCTTTTGCATACTTAATAGTCTACAGTTTATTGTAAACATAACTTTTATATGAACTGTGAAGCCAGAAAATTCATTTGAGTTGTTTTACTGAAATACTCATTTTAGTGTGGTGGTCTGGAGCCAAACCCACAGTACCTCCAAGGTACACCTTTGTGTTTTTGTAAACTGGTAACATTTCCTTCCTTCTTCCCAGTGATTTGGTTGGGGAGATTAGTGTGAATTCATTTGAGAAAGCATGGCATTAGAAAATCACAAAAACCAGCTCAGTTTCTTCTTTCCTACTTACATTGACAGAGAAAACATCTCAAGCTTTATTTTCTAACAGGTAATTTTTTTTTTAAGGGGATACTGCATCCAACCTGGGAAGTGCTGTTGATGAGCTCATGAGACATCAGCCCACCCTCAAAACTGATGCAACAACTGCAATCATCAAGGTGGGAAGTAATTAGGCTATAACTATGGGCATCAGAGAGCAGTGAAGGGGTTTTAGCAAAATGCTGCTTCTACTGGAGTCCAGTTGAATGTTTGAACTATTGTTGTAAGAGGTTTATGTGTGCCTTATTTTTCCATATCCTTGGTTTGCTCCTTTGCCCAAAAAAATAAAGTCACTTAAATATTGTTTTCTTCTATAGGATATTAACAAGTTGCCAAGACTTATTAGCTCCTGTTTGTACAACATATTACCCATCATTCTACTCTATTTCTTGATTTGTTTTCACATTTACTAGTCCTGCCATCTGTGTATTAGGATTGTTGAAACTAGTGTATGAGTTTTTGGTACTTTGTGAATTAGGACATGTAGTCAGATTAGTTATTCAGCCAGTCACTTAACAGCCATATGACCCTGAACAAGTTATTTAACTTACCAGAACTTAAGTTCCCTTGTTTGTAAAATGGAGCTGATGGCTACATTCCAGGAGTGGTATATATTACAATATATAAAATGTTTTAGCACTTCTGTGTATAGCACATGGAAAATGCTCCAAAAATGTTAGTCATTTCCCCATCCCTTAATTACTAATAAATCTTATTTCCTGTGCCTTTCAGTTACTTGAGGAAATCTGTAATCTTGGAAGAGACCCTAAATACATCTGTCAGAAGCCATCAATCCAGAAGGCAGATGGCACTGCCACTGCCCCTCCCCCAAGGTCTAATCATGCTGCAGAAGAGGCCTCTAGTGAGGATGAGGAGGAAGAGGAAGTACAAGCCATGCAGAGCTTTAATTCTACCCAGCAGAATGAAACCGAGCCTAATCAGCAGTAAGTGTTTGCAAGACAGGTTCTCTAGCCTTGTGATCTTGGGCATGTTGTTTTCATTTATAAAAGTGAGGGAGTTAAATTAGATCATTATAAGGTCCTTCTGGCCCTAAAAGCCTGTAGTTTTTCTTTCTTTGACCCTTGTGTGTCATTTGTGCTTTGGTATTTATTTAATTGTATTGGTTGCCATTAGCAAGTTCTCTTTCTTAAAAGTTGATGAAATTGAATCAGAATTCAGTATATCAAGGTGATGTACCTTACTCGGAGGACTTATTTTCTATTTATTGATTTGGTATTCCACATCATTGTCTGCTTGATTGTTTCCTTAAGTGAGTACATATGAAACATATTGCACTTTTGAAACCTGTCTCCTTAAAAGGTCTTAACATTTACCTACAGAGTTTTGTTGTTGGTTGGTCTTGTTTTGTTCGATTAGTATCTGCTAATTTCAGGTAAGTCAGAAGGCTTTGGAATGTACTATATGATTGTAATCAGGCACAGTAGATTTTTCCCTTTTATTTTTATTTATTTGAAGTTCATTCTGCATAAAAATTGATTACCTGGATGATGAGTCGGGATTAGTCTTAAAGACTGCGGGCTGGTAGTGGGTAGTCCACCAGGCTCTTTGAGTTTACAGCCATCATATACAAAGGATGAACTGTATCTGTGTTGTAGCTGTAACTCTTAACCACCTTCATACTAGAAGTGGATATGATCACTCTGGACAGTCATATATTCACTCAATAAGTGCTCTTTTGGTGTAAGTGGATAAGTAGTTCTGAGAAAGGCATAAGCATTTTAGGCATGGATATGAATGGGTCTGAGCTGGTTTTGAAGGGTGGCTTTAGACTTAGAAGATTATGGTGGAGTAAAGGCATTAACTACTAAACACATTGCTTTATTGAACAGGTGTCTTAATCCTTGTCTGAGAAGACAACTCTACCTTCATTCTAGCAGCATCTTCTGTTTTGATTTAAATGTTCTTTCTGGAAGAGGAGAACATCTGATTGAAAGCAAGATTTCATATGCAAAGGAGTCAGAATTTTAGTATTTCCTTGCCACACCCTTGATTGTCAGCCACCCTAGTGGGATAGATTTCCCTTTCCTGACTATAAACAAGAGTGGTGATGGTGGTTTTGAGTCAACCAGTGTACATTCATCTGCATATAACTACTTTTCTACTTGAACATCTTACAGACACCTTAGATCTAACATGCCCAGATTTCAAGCTCTCATGGTACATTGATATTTTCTCTAGCCCTTGTATTTCTTCACTGTCCATGCTTTTCTTGAGATATAATGTATCTCTGTGTTCTGTCTGCATATATCCCTCATCCCTAAATTTCTTACCTCCTTTTCTACCTACCAAATTCCTGCGAGGCCAGCTCAAATGTTTCATTCTTAAGGCCGCTTTTCCTTTTACCTCCTAATGGGAAGTTGATCTTTTGTGTTCTCCCAATAGTTTTGTTAAAATTATTCATATGCTCTAATGGTTCCCCCACTAATCTGTATATTCCTCTAGAGCAGGGACAATGTCTCATTCAACAGTGTATCCCAGTCACTTTGTGTATAGTAGATGAACAGTCAATAAATGTTTATTTGGAGGTTAATGGAATGGCTCAGGAGCAGTAGATTAAGGATTCCCTGAGTCTTAAGAGCCAGAAGAGCTGGGCCTAATTAGAGATGAATACAAATGAAGAGAGTAAAAGTCTGGAGCCACAGCATTAATACTTTACCACAGTGTTAGCCATATGTAGTTTCTAATCTGCAAAGGACTCTGTAGTTGCTGTTCATGGTATCCATGTTTTCTGTACTCTTCATGGTCTGGGTATCACTTGTTCATTCACACAACATATCTTAAGAGTCTGATAAATATTGACAGATATGTGTACTTCTCCATTTCTGCCACCTTCAAAAGCCTCTTTTGGGTCATTCCATGGATTATTATGGCTGGAAGGAAAAGCAAGAAACTGTCTAAACTCAGTCTCCATTTTGAAGACCATAAATATTGAAAGGAAAGTCCTTTTATCGCCTTATCCCAGGCAGTTGTTATGATTGGGGTTGTTATGTACTTTCTGCCAATATGTCAAGAGGTTTAGAAAAATTTACACTGTATGCCACCCCTCTCTCAAAAGTCTTGTTCATTCCCTCCCCAATGCAAATTTCCTCAGTGGGACTCTCAAACAAATGCCAGTGTCCCAATTCCTCATCTGTTTTCCATGCCTTAAATACAGGAATAAATTTCTTCTACTATTTTGTATTGAGGTATAACTTCTATACAATAAACTGCACAGATTTTTAGTTCCCTATTTCTCCATCCTAAAATGAGGCAGTTTTTTATTTGTATCATAGCAAAAGTTTGCATATTTTAGAGCATTGTATAAATGAAATAAGTGGAGTCTGACATGTGTATCATACCTTATATATGTACTTTCTTGTATCTAGCTTCTTTTGGTCAACATGTTGAGATTCATTCATGTTGTTGCATCTGTCAGTAGGTTGTTCCTCTTTGTTGCTGAGTAGTATTCCGTTGTATGATTATACTGCAGTGTTTATTCATTCTCCTGTTGATGAACTTTTGACGTAACAATTTTATTCCAGGCTTAGGCAGTGTTCTTTTCCCATATTTTTTTTTCAAATTCTGCAGCTAGTATTTTTAAATTGTGTTTGTATTTGATCTTGAGACACATGGTTTTAAAGCTAGACATCTAGAATAAAGAAACAGGCACTACAGTCTACCCTAAATACATGGAGTTCTGTTCTACCTTCAGAGGTGTTCACAAGTAGTTCTATATACTTGTCTTTTGGCCTTTTATGCCTTCTGTGTTGTTTGATCTCAGCAAAACTGATATTGCTACGGCTAAATATACTTGACAGTGAATAACCAGGGTTTTTATTTTGTGGTTGATACCATTTACTTTGCCTGACTTAACCACCTATCCTGAACAACTTGAAAGAAATGGGCTATGTAAATCCATGTGGTCTTTGGAAATTGAATAGCATCTGTCTGGGCCTAAATGCAGAGAAGCAGTTCCCTGAACGGTGGTCCTCTGGAAAGGCTTTGCCAAAGGCAGGTGTGTCTCCTCAAGAGCTGCAAGAAAGACCTGGTCCTGCCCCTTCTGCTCTAAAAAAAAGCCTCATGAGATTTGTTGACCATACACTGTACTGTGACACTCAATTTGAACCCTCCTCCTTTATTTCTGATTAAGGACTCTAGTCGCAATACACATGTAAAATTGACCAGAGTAAAACTGAGTTTGAGAATGTGTGTATGTTTTGGAGAAGGGGAAGATGCAGGATATTTTTTGACAATTAAGGTAAATTGTTTCGTTCACCATGGGAATGCAGTCTTTTGTTGTTTCAAAGATACTGTGGATCATAGTTTCATATGAGGTTAAGATTAGAGTGACTTTTCATAAAACCAGCTGGTAGGGGGATTTCCACTGGAGAGAGTTGATCATTGTCATTATTTCTGTATGACATCCTGGGCCTGGAAGTCAAAAGGAGGGTAGGGAGAAAAGTGGTTACTGAAATAGTTAAGTTTGTTCCTGGAGTCGGGTTAAGAACCACTGTTGGTTGGTTTTCTCTCTTGTTCGTCTCCCCAACTTCCATCTAGCAAATGAAGGAAGAACCTGGGGCTCATTCCATGATATTATTTTGGCTCTTTGCCATTATATTTGGCTTCTGCAAAGAGGCAAGTGTTTCCTTGGGTTAGAGCCATATCTGTGCTCCTTAGCTGTAGAGATAGATCTCTAGGTTCTTTCCAAGGAGGTGCAGTCAAGCTGGGGTGGATAATTGGTGTACGTAGCAGGGAATGCTGCAGTGGTTCTGATGAGGAACTTTACAGTCAAAACTTTGCAGTCAACTTGTAGTCATTTCACTCCTGACTTAAAGGTGACACTCAATTTGAACCCTCCTTCTTTATTTCTGATTAAGGACTCTAGTAGCAATACACATGTAAAATTGACCATAGTAAAACTGAGTTTGAGTTCTCCCTTTTACAAAGTTCCTCCCTAAGTTCTTCATTGAGCATGTTTGTAACATCCTTCCTACCCAAACCCTAGCTCTACATATTTCATCACTGCAGCCATTCATGATACCTCTTCACTTGCCTTGCCTAGTCTGTCTTCATGGCTGGCAAATGTCGTTCTGCTATGGGTCATAGTTTCATATGAGGTTATGTTCCTTGTGAGCAGGGACAATTTCTCATCCCAGTCACTTTGTATATAGTAGATAACCAGTCAATAAATGTTTATTTGGTGGGTTGATGGAATGGCTCAAGAGCAGTAGATTAAGGATTCCCTGAGTCTTAAATGCCAGGAGAGCTGGGCCTAATGAAAGATGAATGAGAATCAAGAGATACTAAAAATTTTTATTATATACATGTTTTGTGCATCTTTCCCCTCTGTTTATTTCTTGGAAAAGCAAGGATGTATCCATTGAGCTAAAAGCTGCATTTTCTGCAGCTGTGGTGTTATTTCAGGCTTCTCATCTGCAGTGCAACATTGAAGCATCAGAAGCAAAAGACCTGACCACAGGTTTTGAAGAGTTCGGTAACTGTTCTGACAGGAGCACAGATTGTTAGGAAAGGAGACCTTAGGTGTTGACTTCATGTTTGACCAACTTTGACTGTTCTGAATGGTTTGTCCGTATAAGCGTGGAATTTCTAATAAAACTAAATTACATTTCTTGATCTTCATAACTTTTAACCCAGTGGAAGAACATGGTAAGATGTTTTTGCATGTCTAATTCCTGTCTGCAAACAAATGTTTAAGTAGTCTTTTAATTGAACTTACTTTTAATATTTTCATACTGTTGAATTCCTTCTATGGTAGTTTGCCTAAAATAGGATAATTTCTTTTGAGATATGTAAAAATGCTATGTTTGTGAAGGTGTAAGTTACTCCTTTTTGCTTTCAACCTAGTCAGCCTAGGAAAGCTAGCTTCAGAATTGATTTTATTGCTTATATTTTTCTGTGCTATTATAGTAAAGGTTATAAGTCTTACTTAGAAAAAGGTCTAGAATTTCATGCTGTCCCTTTCCTCACTTTGTTCTCTTGCACTGATATTGTGAATCTCTGTGTAACTCATTCTTTTCTCCCTTAACAGGGTTGTTGGTACAGAGGAACGTATTCCTATTCCCCTCATGGATTACATCCTTAATGTGGTAAGATTCATGGTAGGGCAAACTGAGTTAAAGGTGTGTGCTTTTCTGGAAAATGTGTGGGGTTACCAAATAGTCCTGTGCTTTACATGTTTATTTTCACTGGGGCCAGTAAGGTGCAGAACAGTGGGGAAAGATGTGCAAACCTTGTTCTGTGAAATGGGTTTGCCAAAAATTAGGCAACACTCTCCTTTTCTTGGATAGTCCCAATTTTCTGTTCATTGTTACCATTCCCCATTGTAATCCAGGCAGGAGGCTTTGTTAGGCCAGTCCAGTATTATGTTCTTTGAATGCATCCAACATACATTTTTTTCCCACTACTTGATATTTTTCACATTAACCTCTTTTATTTAAAAAAATTTAATATGGCCTTTTCCTTTAATTTCCTTTGTGTCTCATAGGAAAAATTGAAGAGTTTAAATTTTCCTGAATTGTTTACCTGTAAGAGGAAGCCCACTTAGCATTTATTCTAGTCCATTAAGTACTTCCAAGATGTCCAAAGATGGTTTCTCTGGTGCCTATGTGTTTGTCACCCATGTTTTACTTTCTTACCCTTACAAAATAGCTTATTTACTCCAAATCACTCCTCCAGAGTCCTAAATTTCATTCCATTCATTTGTTCTAGTCTAGAGCACATTTGAAGGCAAGTATACATAATGCCTGTTTCCAGAGGAAAGTCAACACATTGTTATGCATGGAGCACTAAATGTGCAAATTAAGGCATTAGACTTGATTCTGCCACTACTTCGTGGTGATGCCCTGAATTAGTAATTGAATCACTCTGCATTCTCAAATTATATGACAGCAGGTGTGTCTGGAAAGGTAGATTGGGAAGAAGTTGTAATTATTCCTTATTTTCTGAATATTTATGATCCATATTGTATCTATCCCTGTTTACCTGAGGTTTTGATATTCTAGAAAAATACTGATTTGATGACGACAAGGCTGCCCTCGTCCTTACTCCAAGCTGACCTTTTAGTTCCAGGTGTCAGACTAACTTTTCTTTTTCATTACCTAGATGAAATTTGTGGAATCTATTTTGAGCAACAATACAACAGATGACCACTGCCAGGAATTTGTGAATCAGAAAGGACTCTTGCCTTTGGTTACCATTTTGGGTCTTCCCAATCTGCCCATTGACTTCCCCACATCTGCAGCCTGTCAGGCTGTTGCAGGTGTCTGCAAATCTATATTGGTAAGAAGCATCTGGCCAAATATTTTTATTTCTTTTTAGAAATCAGTTTTTTATAATACTTCTGTATACATGTTTTTGCTGTGGTCTCCTCTTAACATTCAACTAAAAAAATAATGAAGAAACTTGTGAGTGTGTACTACAAGTGAGTTTTGTGACTAATAAGTACTGTGTCATGTTACTTCTCATGGAAAAGTCCATTATGTTCTTTTTTCTGAGTTTCGTATGTAGTTCTAAAATTTGAGTTTATTAGAAGGGAGAGTATTTCCATGAAAGCTTTGGATATGGGTTTTATTAGTGTGTCATCCTTTGTCATGGATGCTTTTTAACACAATATGGTATTGTTTAAGACATGTAATTTTTTCCCTTTATCAAGCTTGATAGTAATGTATTTTAAACATAATTTATTTGTAACATACTACTTAAGTATTGCCCCCAAAAATGAAGTACCTTTATTTATTTTACATAATGGTAAAATACTCAACACATAATTATTTACCACTTCAACTATTTTTAAGTGTACAGTTCCAATAGTGTTAAGTACATTCACATCGTTGTGCAACCAATCTCAAAAAAGTTTTTCATCTTGCAAAACTGAAATTCTATGAACAACTCCCCATTCCACTCTCCCTCCCAGCTCTTGGTAACTACCATTCTGCTTTCTATCTTTATGAATTGACTATTCTAGGTATTTCTTGTAAATGCAATTCATAAAGTATTTGTCTTTCTGTGACTGGCTAATTTTGCTTAGCATAATGTCCTCAAGATTCATCCATGTTCTAGCATAGTCAATATTTCCCTCCTTTTCAAGACTGAATTAATACCCATTGTATGTATAAACTACATTTTCTTTATCCAGTCATTCATCAGTGGACATTTTGGGTATTTACTCTTGTACCTATGTGGAAGAGTGCTGCTATGAACATGGGTGTGCAGATAACTTCTTCAAGACTGCTTTTGCGTGTTTGTAATAAGAACACATAAGATCTCTGTTAGCAAATTTCAAATATGTAATACAGTTTTATTAACTATAGTCATCATGCTGTATATTAGATCCCCAGAGCTTGCTCATCTTATAAGTGAAAGTGTGTACCTTTTGATTAACATATGTACATTTCCCCCAGCCCCTGGCAACCACCATTCTGCTCTCTGATTTTCTAAATCTGACTTCTTTAGATTCCATATGTAAATGAATCTTCCTTGAGACCCTGCGTTCAGTTCTTTTTGTTATATACTGAGAAGTAAGATTGTGGGATCATATGGCAGTTCCATTCTGAATTTTTTTGAGTTACCGCCATACTGTTTTCCACAGCAGCTCCACCATTTCACATTCTGGCCAGTGGTGCACAAGGGTTGCAATTTCTTCACTTCCTCACCAGCACTTGCTATTTTCTGGTGTTTTGATAGTCAACCTAATGGGTGTAAAATGAGATCTCATGATTTTGATATGCACATCCCTAATAACTAGTGGTGTTAAGCATCATTTCATGTACTTATTGGCTATTTATATATGTTCTTTGGAGAAATGTGTATTCAAGTCCTTTGCCCATAATAGAGTGTTTTTTGTTGAGCTGTAAGAGTTTATATATTACGGATATTAATCCTTTATCAGGTAAATGTTTTGCAAATATTTTCTCCCATTTCATGGGTTGCCTTTTCATTGTTGATAGTGTTCTTTAATTAAAGGTTTTAATTTTTATGAGATCCAGTTTATCTTTTTGTACTTTTGTTAACTGTTATTTTGGTGTTATAGCTAAGAAACCATCACCAAACCCAGTGTCATGCAGCAGCTTTTACCCTGTGGCAGCTTCCACGTGTTTTGTAGCTTCAGCTCTTAAATTTAGATCTTTTATCTATTCAGTTAATTTTTATGTGGTATGTAGTAAAGTCCAACTTCATTCCTTTGCATGTAGATATCCAGTTTTCTAAACACTATTTGTTGAAAAGACTCCTTTCCATATGGCACCTGTGTCTAGGCACCCTGGTCAAAAATCATTTGATATATGCGAGGGTTTGTTTTGGGGCTTTGTATATATTCCATTGGTTTGATGTCTGTCATTATGCCAGTACCACAGTTTTGATTACTGTAGCTTTGTGTTAAGTTTGGAAATCAGGAAATTTGCAACCTTCAACTTTGGTTCTTCTTCAAGTTAATTATAGCTGTTTGGGGCCCCTTGAGATTCTATATGAATTTGAAGAGAGATTTTCCTATTTCTATCCAAAAAAAGACATTGAAATTTTTATAGAAATCACATTAAATCTGTGAAACTCCTTTATTAGCTGGTTGTGCAGTAATAAGTAATTTCTACTAAAAATCAGAAATCCATTTGCTTACAGACTTGGAAAGATCCATAATTATAACATACCTGCATTTAATGTTTTATTTTGCTTTACTCTCTGCTTATATTTGATGGTGCTATTCATAAGAAAGAGAGGGGGAAAAGGCTGCTCCATCTTTATCCTATCTCTAAGCTATTATGTGAGGTTGGATGGATTTATTTAAAGGCATAGGAAAGTGCATGAGTTTTCCCACCTTTGAATGGCAAGTGATAGAGTTATACTGTTAGATTTTTCTGCAAACTCAAAAAGAAATAAGAAGGGCCATATAATTCTTAAGTCGTCTCAAAAAAAATGAGATGAGCATCTTAGAAACATCTCTCTTTTTGTGGGAAGGAAAGAACATTTGCAGTAGTAGTTCCTTTCCATTCTTTGGAACTTTGCCTAACATTGCTCCCTGTTGAGCAAATTTGGAATTAATCTTACATCATAGACCACTATAATAGTATTCTACTTTGGCCATTACAGGCTTTTAAGTAGGATTGGATCACCATGTTTAAAAACCTCTCATTTGAGAGAAGTAATGTGTTGTTTTAGAAGAAGGTGATGGGAGTCATGTCATACCTGCATTCATTATTTGGCTTCATCATTTACCAGGTGAGAGACCATGATCAAGTAAGAAATTTGTGAGACTTGTCTTCCACTTCTTCCATTTTGACTGTTAAAGACATGATGTATATGAAGTTCATTATACAGTAATGCTTTAATTATTCTTCTTGTTTCAGACACTGTCACATGAACCCAAAGTCCTTCAGGAGGGTCTCCTTCAATTGGACTCCATCCTCTCCTCCTTAGAGCCCTTACATCGCCCAATTGAGTCCCCTGGGGGCTCAGTGTTATTGCGAGAACTGGCTTGTGCCGGCAATGTTGCTGATGCTACCCTCTCAGCTCAGGCCACGCCTCTACTGCATGCACTCACTGCTGCCCATGCCTACATTATGATGTTTGTTCATACTTGCAGAGTTGGACAGGTAAGTAAATATCTTAGGAGTGAACATTTTAAGTTTAAAGCTGGTGAAACCTAGGATATAAACCTAGTATCTTACTGTTCTTATTAGAAGCATTTCTACCTGGGGTAATAGCTATTGAAAGAATAGTTTTGGGATTTTTTTTTTTCTGGTGAATGACTTACGTTTATGCTTTAAGTTGCTGTCTAATTTCACTTTGCCTTAGTATATTTTTCATTAGAAGTCGGGTGAGATTAAAATTTTTTCTATTAACTGGACCTTCTTGAGCATGAAAAACGGTGGTATAAATAATAGGTATTAATAGATCTGTAGCATCCAAATAGGCCAGCTAGGAAGTACAGTCAGCCTTTTTAGTAGGCAAGCCTCAATTGGGTGCTCACCTGGCTTTACTACTTCCTAATCATTCTACAAATGCATGTAGACCTGTTAATGGGATGGCAAGAAGGAAATTTGACCATTTATTTCAATGGTAGTAGATTACTAAAGATCCCTAAATATCAAATCATATGCCTAAAATCCATGTGAAGTTCTGCTTGTGTTTCTAGGAAGGCAGGATTTTCTGTATACTCATGCTTTTACTACCATTAGTTCTCAAGTAATCAGTTCTAAACACAAATGATACAACATTTTAGCAACACTGTTTTATGCTGTAGAACAGCAGTATATTCCTTGAATCAAATCAAATGAAAAGTATAGTTATAAATTATTCAGAAAGTAATTAAATTATGTAACAAAGCATAGAGATGTATGGCTTTTTATTAAATGAAATAAAATTGAAATGTTCAATTCAAGGAATAAAGTCAATCCAAATATTTATCAAAATAAATCAGAGGGAAATAAGCCCCTCACACTGCTTAAAAAAAATTAGAAAGCTGCCAGTGAATCTGCAAAAATGTTTTTTGATTTAGAAAAACAGAGTTGCCTATGACTCTTTTCTTTCACAAAAAGCAGTAAGAGATGAGAAGGGATATTAGAGACAGATTGAAAATATTGTAAGAGAATACCTTGTGGAACTGTGATCTTAAATATGGATATTTTGATGAATGGACAACTCTGTGAGAATCACAAGGAGAAATAACATCCCTTATCCAGTTGATTTTGAATATAATTTTACTCATAGGAGATCCCCCAAAAGTAACTTTTTTTTTTATTTACTTTGGTTGCAGAGTGAAATTCGTTCCATTTCCGTAAACCAGTGGGGCTCTCAGTTGGGTCTGAGTGTTCTGAGCAAGCTGAGCCAGTTATACTGTTCATTGGTGTGGGAAAGCACTGTCCTCCTCTCCCTGTGTACCCCAAACAGGTAAGGGAATGGTCATCTCTTTTTATGATCTCTACTGTCTTGTAACAAAGAAACTAAGTACAGTGAGCCTGGAGGATTGCTTTCATCCAGGATATAAGGGTATAGTATTGAGTTCAGATGTTTCCTTGTCTATCATAGTCTGTTTCGGGTGCTATAATGAAATACTGCTGGCTGGTTTTTTATAAACAGTGGAAATTTATTGCTTACAGCCCTGGAGGCTATAAGTCTGAGATCATGGTACTAGCAAGGTTGGTTGAGGGCCTTCTTTTGAGTTGCAGGCTTCTCATTGAATCCTCACATGGTAGAAAGGCCAGGAATCTCTCTGGAGATTCTTTTATTGAGGGACTAGTACCATTTATGAGGTTTTTCACTCTCATGACTTAAACACCTCCCAAAGGCCTTACCTACTATACCATCACATTGAGCATTAGGATTTCAACATACAAATTTTGAGGGGACACAAACATTCAGTCCATAGCATTGTCATTCGCACTTACCAGCCTAGGGACTTGCTTAACAAATGTGTCATCTTGTTTATCATTGGCTGATCACATAATTATTCCTTATCAGGATGGTAGGTGTTTAAAATTTGGTTTTACTGTTAGCCAGATCTAAAGAGTTGAGTTGGAAACCCTCAGGAATTCAATCATTGTACATGTTTTATTAGGTTAACTTAACTGCTGTAAGAAGGATCTTGTCAGCCAAGCGGATTAGAGACCAAGCACAACATAAGAAGATAAGCCAGCAAGTAGGATTTTTTTGTTCACTGTTTCTCTTGTTGCAGCCTACCATCTGGGTGTGAATTTGGCCAGGCAGACATGCAGAAACTAGTTCCAAAGGATGAGAAGGCAGGTACGATCCAGGGCGGAAAAAGATCAGGTAACTCCAAGAAACTAAAATCTTCAGTCATTAATTCTCTCAAGTTTTGTCTCTGTGTCTTCAGAGGTCTGTTGTGAAAATTTAGTTAGCTTATCATCTGTAGTCCTCAGTTTTTGCCCTTTCATTGACTTTTAATTATTTTTAAATTAAACTATTTTCAATCATTTTTTCTATAAAAGTATATACACAGTAAAAATTAAAAGAAGTGAGACAGAGAAAAAGACAGTGGAGAAGGAAGGAATGGCATAAACCACCTCCCAAAAATATATAAAACATGAAAATACAATTAAACCTGAAAATGACCTGGGAAAGAAGAGAAGACCTCACTGAAAAATATAAAGTGGAAAGCCAATTGAGCAGAACCCATGCCCTCCTCCAACCCCAGCCCACAGGCTGGAGAAACAAAATAGGGAGTGGGTAGGAGCGTAGACCTGCTGAACACCTGGCCCTGGATATCTGCTCTGGGAGCACAAGCCCACATTACATAGTGTTCCGATGACTAGCGGGGCTCACAACAAAGACAGGTAGAACACTCAGGAAGGCTGAGATCTCAGCCACTGGCAGAGAACAGGCACACTCCATCTGTCCCCCTGAGACAAAAGCAAAGTGGGCAGTTTAAAAGACTTCCCAGCAACAGGAGGAGTGCTAGAGGATGAGTGTTGGATGGAGTTCTCTTCTCCAGAGAGAGGGCAGGCGGACAATACCTCCCCAGGCCGCCCTCAGCGCAAATGATTAGGAACTCTCAGAAGCCCCAGACACTCCATTATCCTTGCTGGCTGTGCAGCTCCGAGGCTCCTTCCTGTGCATGCAGCCAGCAGACAACCCACTTGGTCCAGCAGTAGTGTCAGACTTTGGTGCCAGGTAGGACAAATGGAGACCTTCCCGGCTTTCTTCACTCTGTTTCAGCCCAGCAGGGGAGATGCCTTCAAGAGCCAGCGCCAAGAACTCCTTCCTCCCCTCGGGTGCTGGGTCCTACACGACAGGCCTGGGCAGAGGGTGGCCCTGCCCACAGCAACTCCAGCACAGACTTCTGTGCTGATTACAAAGGCATGGCCAAAGCAAACTGCCCACCTTGAATCAGACCACTACACACCAGACACAAAAGGTAACCCTGCCCACTGCACGCCAACAGCTGGGGCTCCTGCACTGGAAAGTAAAGAGTCTTGAGCTTCTGGGCTCTAGAGGGTACCTCCTTCATAAAGCTATTACTCCATAGGAAGAAACACAGAAACCCTGACAAAATGAGGAAGCCCTGACAAAATGACAGTAACCCTGACAAAATGAGGAAAAACACAGGAATATGTTCCAAGCAAAACTATAAGACAAAACACCAGAAAGAGGGCTTAATGAAACAAATCAACAATCTTGATGAAGATTTAAAAGTAAAAGTCATAAACATGCTCACAGATCTACAGAAAAATGTTCAAGATCTCAGGGAGGATTTCAGCAAAAATATAGACCTGCAAAAGAGCTACTTGGAGGTGAATAATGCAGTATCTGAAATGAAACATACAATAGAGGGATTTAATAGCAGATTATCACAGGTGGAAGGAGCTATAAATGAAATGGAAATTAGGGAACAGGAAAACAGTGTAACAGAAAAAGATCTCTAGGAATTAAAGAATAATAAGAGCTGTGTGACCAATCCAAAAGAACAATATTCACATAATAGGGGTACCAGAAGGAGAAGAGTAATACAAACGGATAGAAAGTCTCTTTTTTGAAATAATGGTTGAAAATTTCCCCAGTCTGGGAAAGGAAATAATACACTCAGGTGATGGAAGCAGAGAGAGCCCCTAACAAAAGGAACCCCAGGAAGACAGCACCAGGACATATAATAAATTGGCAAAGATTAAGCATAAGAACTGAGTATTGAAAACAGCCAGAGAGGGGAAAAGGATTACTTATAAGGAAAGCCCCATCAGGTTATCACAATTCTTAGCAGAAATGTTACAGGCCAGAAGGGAGTGGATATATTTAATGTACTGAAACAGAAGGACCTCGAACCAAGAATCCTCTACCCAGCAAGATTATCATTTAAATTTGAAGCAGGGAATAAACAATTTTCAGATAAGCAAAAATTGAAGGAATTCACCACCATTAAGCCAGCCCTACAGGATCTGTTAAAGGGACTGCTGTAGATGGAAATGTTCCTAAAACAAAATGGCTTACACCAGTCAAAATAAACCCACAGTAAATTGGTAGACCAATTACTTACTAAGCAAGTACAAAATTAAAACAGAAGAAGCAAAATCAACAACTCACAAAATAAGTCAGTCAAGGGATAGACAAAAAGTTCAGATTATGACATCTTTATCTGAAGTGTGAAGGAGGAATAAAAAAGAAAAGTACCTTTAGATTGTCTTTGAAATAGAGTAATCAGCAATTTAGTAACCACAAACCTAAAGACTATAATAGATAACACAATAAAAGAAAGAAAGAAAAAGAAAAATCCTATCACAACCCTAGAGAAATCCATCAAATAACAAGGAAAGAGTATAAGAGAGGAAGAAAGGAACAGAGAAAACAATACAATGACAATAAGTAAAAATCTGTCGAAAATCACTTTAAATGTAAATGAACACACTAATCAAAAGACAAGAGTGGCAGAATAGATAATAAAACAAGACCCATCTATATGCTGCCTACGAGAGACTCAGACACAAAGACATTCACAGACTAAAAGTGACGGGATGCAATAAGATGTTTCATGCAAATAATAAAAAAACAGGAGTAACAGTACTTATATCAAAGTAGATTTCAAAACAAAATAACAGGAGACAAGGACATTACATAATGATAAAAGGATCAGTCCAAAAAGATGATATAACCATTACAAATATCTGTGCACCCAGTATAGGTGCACCTAAATATGTGAAACAAATACTAACATAATTAAAGGGGGGAATAGACCGCGACACATTCATTTTAGGATACATTAACACACCACTCACACCAATAGATCAACCAGACAGAAAATAAGGAAACAGAGGCGCTGAAAAATATACTGGATCAGATGGACTTCAAGGATGTCTAGAGAAAATTCTACCCAAAAGCAGCAGGATACACATTCCTCTCAAGTATACATAGAACATTTTCCAGATGAGATCACATACTAGGCCACAAAAAAAGCCTCAATAAATTCAAAAGGATTGAAATGGTATCAGGCACCTTTTCAGAATACAATGATATGAAACTAGAAATAAGTTACACAAAGAAAACAAAAAAAGTCTGCAATCACATGGAGGCTAAAGAATGTGCTTCTCAATAATCAGTGGATCAGTGGCCAAATTAAAACAAATCAAGCAATACATAGGGACAAATGGAAACAAAAACTCAACAGCCCAAAACTTGTGGGATGCAGCAAACGCAGTTCTAAGAGGAAAGTACCTAACAATACAGGCTTACCTCAGAAACCAAGAACAATACCAAATAAACAGTTTAAACTCAACAATTCAAGAAACTAGAAAAAGAAGAACAAATGAAGCCCAAAGTTAGTAGAAGGAGGGACATCATAAATATCAGAGCAGACATAAATAAAATACAGAAGAATAAAACAATAGAAAAAAGTCAGTGAAACCTGGAGCTGGTTCTTTGAGAAAATAAACAGCGTACATAACCCCCTAGCCAGACTTAACAAGAGAGAAAGAGTACACACACACAAAATTAGAAACAGGGAATAATTAAAACAGACACCAGGGAAATAAAAATTATTAGAGAATAACTATGAAAATTATATGCCAATAAATTGGACAACCTAGAAAAAATGGACAAATTCCTAGAAAAATGCAACCTTTCAAGACTAACCCAGGAAGAAGCAGAAAAACTGAACAGACCAATTACCAGCAATGTAATCAAATTGGTAATCAAAAAAAACTACCTAAAACCAAAATTCCAGTTCCCAATGGCGTCACAGGTAAATTTTACCAAACATTTAATGAAGAGCTAATACCTATCCTCCTTAAAGTTTCCAAAACGTAGAAGAGGAGGGAATACTTCCAAACTTATTCTATGAGGCCAGGACCACTCTAATACCAAAACCAGATAAAGACACCACAAAAAAAGGAAATTATAGACCAATATCCCCAGTGAACATCAATGCAAAAATCCTCAACAAAATATTAGCAAATGAATTAAAAAATACATTAAAAATATCATCCATCATGACCAAGTGGGATCTATTGCAGGGATGCAAGGATGGTACCATATTCATAAATCAATATCATACATCACATAACAAAAGGAACAATGAAAACCACATGATCATCTCTGTAGATGCTGAAAAAGCATTTGACAAAATTCAGTATCAATTCATGATAAAATCTCAACAAAATGGGTATAGTGGGTACATACCTCAACATAATAAAGGCCATATATGACAAACCTGCATCCAACATCATACTTTAAAAAAGTTGAAAGCTTTCTCTAAGATCAGGAACAAGAGAAGGATGCCCACTCTCACCATTTACTCTACAAATACTGGAAGTTCTAGCCATGGCAATCAGACAACACAAAGAGATAAAAGGCATCCAGGTTGGTAAGGAAAAAATTAAACTCACTATCTGCAGATGACGTAAAAACCCTGAAGACTCCACCAAAAACTATTAGAACTAATAACTGAATTCAGCAAAGTTGCAGCTTACAAAATTAATACACAGAAATCTGTTGCTTTCCTATGTACTAATGATGAACTGGCACAAAGAGAAACCAGGAAAAGAAGTCCATTTACAACTGCATCAAAAAGAATAAAATATCTAGGAAAAAAATCTAACCAAGGAGGTAAAAGACCTTCACTCTGAAAACTATAAGACACTCATGAGAGAAATTAACGAACACATCAGTAAAAGGAAATCTATCCCTTGCTTAAGGATAGGAAGCGTTAATATTGTCAAAATGACCATCCTGTCCAAAGGAATTTACAGATTCATTGCAATCCCTATCAAAATCACCAGCATTCTTCAGTGAACTAGGACAAATAGTTGTAAAATTCATACGGAACCAAAAAAGACAGTGAGTAACCAAAGCCATCCTGAAAAAGAAGAACAATGCTGGGGGTATTATTCTCCCTGACTTCATGCTCTACTACAAAGCCACAGTAATCAAAACAGTTTTGTACTAGCACAAGAACAGACCCATAGATCAGTGGAACAGAGTAGAGAGCTCAGATAATAAACCCACACATATATGATCAATTAATACATGATAAAGGAGCCATGAATATACAATGGAGAAAAAACAGTCTCTTCAGAAACGGGTCTTGGCAAAACTGGACAGCTGCATGCAAGAGTATGAAACTGGATTATTGTCTAACTCCATACACAAAAGTAAACTCCAAATGGATCAAAGACCTGAATGTAAATCATGAGACCATAAAACTCTTTGAAGAAAGCATAGCAAAATAGGTATGAGCAAGTTTTCCCTGAACACAACTCGAGCAAGGGAAACAAAATAAAAAATGTACAAGTGGGACTACATCAAACTAAAAAGTTTGTGAAGAGCAAAGGACACCCTCAGCAGAACAGAAAAAACACCTACAATATGGGAAAATATGTTCATAAATGATTTATCTGATTGGGGGTTAACATCCAAACTGTATAAAGAACTCATAAACCTCAAAACACAAAGTACAAATAACCCAATCAAGAAATGGGTGGGGGACCTGAACAGACACTTCTCCAAAGAAGAAATGCAAATGGCTAACAGGCACATGAAAAGATGCTCCACATCGCTAGTCATCAGGGAAATGAAAATTAAAACCACAGTGACATCACCTCACAGCAGTCAGGATGGCCACTATCCAAAAGATAAGAAATAACAAATGCTGGCAAGGATGCAAAAGAATAAGAACTCTCCTATACTGGGGAATGTAAATTGGTTCAACCACTGTAGAGAGCAGTGTGGAGGTTCCTCAAAAAACTAAAAATAGAAATACCATGTGACCCTGTAATTCCACTCCTAGGAATGTACCCAAAGAAAACAAATCTGTGATTCAAAAAGATAAATGCACCCCATGTTTATTGCCATACTCTTTGTAATAACCAAGATATGGGAGCAGCCTAAGTGTCCATCAATAGATGAATGGATAAAGGTGTGGTACATATACACAATGAAATATTATTTAACCATAAAAACAAATCCTCCCATTTGCAACAACATGGATGGATCTAGCGGGTATTATGCTCAGTGAAATAAGACAGGTGTAGAAAAACAAATAACATATCATTTCAGTTATTTCTGGAGTATAAAAACAAAGCAAAACAGAAGGAACAAAATAGCTCGTTGACTCATAGACAACAATCCAGGGCTACTGATTACTAAGGGGGAGGGGCTTCGGTTGAAGAGGAAGGAGGGCAAAGGTGATAAAGGGGCACAGTAATTTGGAGTCACACTGTAAATTGGTCACGGGGACCATAGTAAACACAAAGAATACAATAAATGATTCTGTAACATCTTACTATTCTGATTGATAATGACCACACTAGAGAGGGTGAGGATTTAATAATATGAGCAACTATTGAACCATATTGAATATATGTTATATTTGAAACCAGCATAAAATTGTATATCAATGATTCTTTAATAAAAAAATAAATACGGGGGGCCATCAGGTGAGAAATTGGGGATCAACAGAGGTGAGGCTTAGAACCTCACCCCCCCTGTTGTGAGAGAAATCTGCATCCGTGGAGGTTTTATTGCCCTTGTCTAGCTTGGATTAACACATAGTCTACAGGTACACACCTGATCATCTACATTTGCTCTCTTAGAACACTAAACCATGTTTTCTACCTTTATCTTGCATCTACCTACCACTTCAGCATTTTATTAAAAATAATAATAATAAAGAGAAATGTGGTATCCACATATAAATCAAGTATAAAAATCAAACAAATATATTTGAACTGATTGTTTATAGTTCATACATAATGCATGATCAAAACCGATAGTTTCTGTGATGACTGCCCTTGTACCATTCACCATGTAACTTATTCACTATGTAAGAATATGTTCTCCATGTAAGAACTTGTTCGTCATGCTTCAGAAGATTGGAGACTGACGAAAATTCGGCTTGGGGTGGATTAATGATTGTGCATTGAGCATTGACTCCCCTATACAGAATTTTATTGTTGTTAACAACCATTTGATCAATAAATATGAGATATGCCCTCTCAATAAAAAAAAAAAGTACAGACTTCCAATTGTAAAATAAATAAGTAACCGGGATGTAATGTATAGCATAAGGAATATAGTCAAAATATTGTAACAACTTTGTATGGTGATAGCTGATAGCTAGAATTATCATGTATATAAATGTTGAATCACTGTGTTGTACACCTGAAAGTAATGTAATACTGTGTCAACTACCCTTCAATAAAAAATAATTATCTACAAAAAATAATAAATAAATAAATAAATAAATAAATAAATAAAAGATGTAGAAAGAAGAATCACCCATACTCATCACAGAAAAACAATATTTTAGAAGTGTTTGCCTAATCCTTTTTCTTAAGGATGTTTTTTATTAACATAGTTGTGATAATCTTATATCTCTTTTCATGTAGCATTAAGTGCCATGTAATGGTGGTACCATGAATTAACTGTTCCTTGTTAATTTTGTAATGTGCTATTTTGAGAAATGAACATCTTTTATGTAGTTGTATGCAAATGTGAGATTGATTCCTAGAACTAATTCTGTCAAAGAGTGTGGTAGAACTTTAATTTTTATGTGATTAAATTTCAGAAGCTTAATTTCATAGGTGAAAAATGAGAAATGATTGCTTTAAGTGCCTGTGAAATACTTTAGAATCACACTGTCCAATATGGTAGCCACTAGCCATGTGTGACTCTTGAACACTTGTAATGTGGCTAGCACAACTAAAATAAAGAATTTTCTTCTTCCTCCTTTGCTCTCCCTCCCTCCCTCCTTAGTCCTTCCCTTTCTCACTCTGTGTCTCCCATCTTTCACTTTTCCTTTCTTTCCTCTTGTTAAGGGGAGGATGTTACTGTTGAATTGTGTGGTCCCCCCTCCAAATGTTATGTTGGAGGTCTGACTCCCCAGCACCCAAAACTGTGAACCTATTTGGAAATAGGGTTGTTACAGATGTAGTTAAGATGAGATTATAGGTTAGATGTAGAAAACTTAATTTTTAATTTTGTTAAGTTAAATAAAACAACTATTACACTATTCAGTTGTTGGAAGACTTTGAAATATGCTTTACATCTGGGTATGTGAATCTTTTTTTAATTAAATTGTATGAAATGTAAATACAGATGATTATAGTTTATTCTAATGGAAGTTTAAAATTTGAATTGAGATGTACTCTAAGTATGGATTCCTGTTTTTTAAAAAATTTTAAATCCCAATTTTTATATTTGATTACAGTTAATTTTTATTATATTGGGTTAAACAGTGTATTATTAAAAATTATATGTTCCTTTGTACTTTTTAATATGGCTACTAGAAAATTTGAAATTATTTATGAAGCTCACACTTTATTTCTTAGTGCTATTCTAGAGAATAGCTTTTATGTTATATCTTAATAAAAGTTTCAAATTTCAATAAGCAGAAAATTATGCACAATTTTCTAACATAGTAAAGCCTGAGGTTAATAAAATCAGCTTTTCTAGGTAATAACTTTTCTCCTATATTCCTCATCAGGGAGGAAATAAATCTGATAAGCGTAAAGCAATGAAGACAGGTCTATGTATTAAAATCTATCAGATACGGTTAAAAATTGTACCGAGATTATTAAAGAGGGAAATGCTAAGGATCTAATAAAGCACCTATAACTAGCAGTACAACAAATAAGGACTTGTATAACAAGAGTAGAGACAGAATAAAATAAACACAAACCTCTGCCGAGATTAATTTTGGAGAATACAGACCAAAGCAAAAATTAGAATCTCAGACTTAAGTCAGAATATACCAAATTTAACTCAAGGAAAGAAAAAAATAATTTACTAGGAACAGAGAACAAAATTAGACTTACTACCAAAGAATTGCCTCACCTATCTGTACATATTTTTCCCCGCAATTTCACAAACTTTGATCAAAGATGATTTCATTTCCCCATGGATTTTCTAGAGCATTACAAAGAAAACTTGGTGATGTGTTTTATAGTTTGCCTTTTTAAAAAAACTCATTTATACACAAAAATCTTAAATTCTAGGAAATATATTTCTCCAGTAGTCTATGCTGTCCAATTTGAGATTATTAACAGGCTATAAAATTCTAGTAAGTGCACCTTGACAGCATGGGGGCACCATGCACACTGTAGTCTATGTGAATGGTATCCCTGGATCATGCAGTGCCTACAGTATTCCAGGGTAGCTTGTATGCTCTCATTGGAAGATGTCCGTATTAGTTACTTTATAAGGGCTCCAACGAGAGGCGCATATCAGGACAGTTTTGGGTTGTTGTATTTTTTCTTTTCAGATTTATGAAGTCATGGACATTTAAAGAATAACAAGCACTATAGCTAGCTCTTTCTTGGGACTCTTTCAAAAGAAGGAACCAGGTAAGTGCTGGCTCACCATGGTCTTATTGCTCCCCTTTTATGTCTACAGATGGGGAGCAGGATGGAACGGCTGGAAGTATGGATGCTTCTACCCAGGGCTTGTTGGAAGGCATTGGTCTTGATGGTGACACACTGGCTCCCATGGAGACAGATGAACCTATTGCTTCAGAATCTAAAGGCAAATCTAAAATCACACCTGCCATGGCTGCCAGAATCAAGCAAATCAAGCCTTTATTATCAGGTGAGTGATTCCCTTCTTTCTACTCCCTTTTCTGGCTTTCAGAGCCTTACCCAATCCCCAATAAATTGAGTTGGTATGGCTGTGTTCTTTCCTTTAAGGAAGGTTTCAACTTTGGTAGCTCATTTTCAGGATACTTTATTGAGTGTCTACCATATGACACTACTAACACTGCTGACAACTTGAAAACACAAAGATAAAAGAATCATTTCTTGAAAGCCCTGTCTACACCTTCCTGTCTTTAATTTCTTCCCTCCTACTCTTCAGCTACTTCAAATGGCCTTTGCTCCTACCATTCCACTGAAATGTCTTACGAGGGTACCTATAACCTCCTTCTTGCTAAGTCCATTGGAAACTTTTCAGTCCCCTTCTCAGTTGTCTGCAGCATGATAGTTGACTCACTGCAACCTCCTCAAAATACTCTTTTCTTAATTTTTGTGGTATTAAGTTCTGCTTTCCTATTACTTGTCTGGCTACTTCACCCAATCTCGTCCTCCCCTCTCTCTCCCTTTAAACATAGCTGGCAAATGACATGGTTGATTTGTGTTTTAATAAAAAGTTACTTTGGTAGTTCTATGGAGACTACATTAACATGATACAAGACCACATTAAAGATGTGCACTAATCTGTCCTTTCCATCTTTCTGCCCTTAATGTGATTTCAGTGTGTGGGGAACCTATTTTGGGTGTACCTCGCTATTTGCCCCTTTCTGACACTTTAATATATAGAGGAAAGTGAAGACATAACTCCTCAGAATTTGGAGCTCTCCCCAAAATCCAGCAAAAAATAGTCTTTCCATTTTTACTTTGAACCTGCTGGAACCTTCTGTTCCAACTTATTTAATTCTACTCCTTTTGTTTTAAGTTGGAGGCCTAACACCACTAACCCCAAAGTGAAGGAAGATTGGCCATCCAGGAAAATTTACGTCCCCTTTCTTTGTTAGACCTCTTGGACTACTGTGACCTTGAAATATTCTGGGGTTTCTGTTTGGGCTCAGCCCGTGCTTTTGATGCCTTACCTCTCTGTGGTTACTTGCCTTTTTTTCCCCCTCCTTATCCTTGCTGCTTTCCTTTGAGCCACTTTGCTATTTCTTCACCTGAAAGCAGTAGTGAAAAAGTACAAACTTAATGTTTGGATATATTGGGTTTCAGAATCTGCGCATATCCAACCTCCAGCCAGGCAGTATAATTATCTGTAGCCTATTTCCTAATTAGAATTAAGAAATCCTAATTTGGGTAGATTAAGAAGAAGAAAGGCCTGTTCTTTCTTCTTATGCCATATACTTCAAAACTTACTAAGTTTGGGTATGGTACGTAATGCCAGCTCAAGTAGAGCCTGTGTTTCACAATAGGTTCATATGTGCATTTACGTAGTTAAGAGATGTACTTCCATTCAGACCTAGCCTTTCTTATCTCTGGATCATGAAGAAATAGTGTTATTTTAGAAATTCTGTGACAGCATTTTCATTTTTGATTTTAAGAGTAGTATTCATTGCAGAAACATAAAAGTACAGATAAATGTTGTAGGAAAAGCACGGGACCACCCAGATACACATTTAGACATACAAGAGAAGGGAAAGAAAATACTTCCTTTTATATGTTTATATTTACATTCTGCATTTTTGATTCAACAATATGTACCAAAAAACATCTACAAAGATGAAAATTTGAAACACTTAGAATCTACCTAACACCTTAAGAAAGTCACTTTAGAAAATGTTTATGCTTTATTAGCAATGTTTTTTCCTCTGGGGACCATATATTTAATACTGTGATCAGACTATATATTGTATATAGTATATATGGTCTTTTCTGGTCTAAGACACAAACATTTTTGCCATTTTAAAGTTCTCCAGGCATTTTAAGTGACATTCTGACTTTTGGGTTCCAGCTTCCTCTAGATTAGGCCGAGCACTTGCTGAGCTATTTGGACTCCTTGTTAAACTTTGTGTGGGGTCTCCTGTCCGCCAGAGAAGGAGCCATCATGCTGCCAGCACTACCACAGCACCAACACCTGCTGCTCGATCAACAGCATCTGCCCTCACTAAGCTCCTCACAAAGGGCTTATCTTGGCAGCCTCCACCATATACACCTACTCCCCGCTTCAGGTAAGGTTCTGCTTGTGCGGAATCCAGTTGGTTCCTTCTCTGCTTAAATGGATCTGAGCCACTTGGAGATGCTTTTTTTACTTAGATTTATACCACAATACAGTGTAAGGTACTTGTTTTGGTTCTACCTAGTCTAGAATATAGAAATTTTTAAAAGCATTGATAATCAAACTGTAATTCAGTAACTTTGTATTTGTTCATAGGTAAGAGCTATCACCTTTTTTTAACCTTAGAAATCTTAACAACCAGACTAGTCACCCACCTGAATTCTAGTCAGTCACTTCAGTGCAGTGTTAGGTTTTACTCTCTAGTCAGTCACTTCAGTGCAATGTTAGGTTTTACTCTTAACTTTTATGTGAATTTTCCATTGCTTCTTTGTCTCAGGGAAGGTTAAATTTTTGCTTTTTCTCTCTTTCAGGCTGACATTCTTCATCTGTTCAGTTGGTTTTACATCGCCAATGCTATTTGATGAGAGGAAGTATCCCTATCACCTCATGCTGCAGAAATTTCTTTGCTCTGGAGGCCATAATGCTCTTTTTGAGTAAGGCTCAAGTTACTTCACAAAGAAGCATTTCTTGGAGTTTGGTCATTTCTGTGTGCCTTAGCTGCCCACAACTTTCAAAGTCACTTATCTCATGACAGCAGAATACATAAAGATAGCCGTTAGCTGTACCCTTTCACGGTTCTGGGAACTAGCTGTTTTTATCTCCATCTTCCTTGTAGGGTGGGATTCAGCCTGTCTCAGAGGTTTTTGTAAGGGTCTCTGCTTTTCCTCATTTGGTTTTCAGTGCCTGGTATATATTTTTCTAACAGACTTGTCATTTTCTGTTGTTTCTCTGAATATGTTCATTTTTCTGCTTCTGTTGGTTCAAAGAGTCTAAGCTGAGTTTCGCTTTGGTTGGTTGGTTATTTTGGCTTTAAAAAGTAAACGTAGATGTGGTCAGTTGCAATGAGTATGTATATCAAATTGTACACCTTAAATGTATATATGTTATATGTCAATAATACCTCAGCAAAGCTGGAATAAAAACCCCAAAAAAGTAAAGGTAATAAAAGGTTGGACTGATTGGAAGCAGTAGCTCCAAGAGGAGGAACATGTAGTGCCATTGTACAGACTAGAAACTTTTTTAATTCCCCCCAATCTAAAATACTAATATTCTGTCTCCATACTTCCTCTTATTGGAATTTAGAACTTTCAATTGGGCTCTGTCCATGGGAGGCAAAGTTCCTGTTGCTGAGGGGTTAGAACATTCAGACTTACCTGATGGCACAGGAGAATTCCTAGATGCCTGGCTAATGCTGGTGGAGAAGATGGTGAACCCCACCACGGTGCTTGAATCTCCACATTCTCTGCCTGCCAAACTGCCTGGAGGTGTCCAGAACTTTCCACAATTCAGTGCTCTCCGCTTCCTTGTGGTAACTCAGAAAGTGAGTATTCAGCATACTAAAACCAAGAGGAGTTTTTCATGCTAACTAGGTAGCTCCCACTCTGTTTTGTCCTTCTTGATGAAATAATTTGATTGTTGGAAAACCATTGGATCCTACTCCCAGATAGGGTTGCCTTACAGAAGGGGATAGAAACCATTTGAGAATTTTCTGTGGTGTAAATATAAACATTTAAAGTGTAAAATTCAGATTGGTACTTACAAGTTGGGTTTAAATGCCCCTTCTCTGTGCTTCCTTAGCCCCACCCCCCTCAGTACTGATCTAGTATTTTGTCATTGGCACTGATTGCAGTACTGTCCCATAAGTCCTGGAACAATTATTCCTCCTGAGGCTTTGAATTGAGAGAAAATGATTTTCACACAGCTTTTCAAATGACTTACAGGCAGCCTTTACTTGCATCAAGAACCTGTGGAACCGGAAACCACTGAAAGTATATGGTGGACGAATGGCTGAGTCCATGCTGGCCATTCTGTGCCACATCCTCCGAGGAGAACCTGTGATTCGAGAGAGACTGAGCAAGGAGAAAGAGGGGTCTCGAGAAGAGGATCCAGGGCAAGAGGAAGGTGGCTCCCGCCGGGAACCTCAAGTCAACCAGCAACAACTGCAGCAGGTAGAGTGCAGGCCTCACACTCAAGAGCCCAGATCTTGCACATGATGAAATGCAATGCTTGTGAGATTTCTGAGTTTACATGCCCTAAGTGCCTGGTCTTACTAGCTAGGACACAGACAGGTTTATTTTTTCTCCTGAGAAAGCTGGAATGTATTCCCAATGCTCCTAACAGGTAAAAGATTTGTGTCCTCCCAAGCATGTTAAGTATTGGAACTCTTTTATAGTATTCTGAGTAGTCTGTGGCTGCCCTGTTCTTTGGAGACAAATTGTCCTTGGCTACTTCTGATTAATCTGTGAAGTATAAAGGGAAGGCATATTGTGACCCAGATTTATTAAACAAGAGCTTGCTTTCTGAAACCCTACTCACAAAACTTTTTTCATTTTTAAATAAATATAAGGTACATTTTGAAAATTGGAGGCTAGAAGTGGCAGTGGCGGGGTACAAAAGCACTTAGGATACTGACATTTTGATCTCAGAGCATTTAGCATATTCCTCTGGGAATTTGTGTGCATGTATGTGTGTTTTCTTTGTGTCTAGAGTCCTGTTCATATATGTCTTCTATATACATACCACACTTTTTATTTTAACAGCAATAAATGCTTACTTTAAGGAAATTTGGAGATACAGCAAAATATATTTTTAAAGGTGTGAATGATGTCTCCACACAAGATAGTTACTGTCCTTTTTTATATCAGTTCTATGCCTAATATTTACATAGTTAACTTCATGCAGTATGTAGAATTTTACTGTTGTTATTTAAGAAAATGAGTTGTTTTTTTTTTCATTTTATTGCTGGATGTTAATTTTCTTATTTGATATTGTAAAGTTGTGGTATATATTTTTTTGTACATACCTTTCTGTATATCTCAAGATTATTTCCCAGTGACAAGATTCTTGGTTTAGTTTTTAATCTCTTATTCTATTGCCAGTTTTCCAGAAAAATGGGACCAGTTTTTGCCTCTGTGTGAATCTCAATCTTTGAATTAGAATAATCTTGTTAATGGTAATAACCATCTAGCCCCATTTTCTTTGAAGATGGAATTGAGAATCACTTTGGATCCCTGCCACAATGTGTAGCTGTAATGTTTGAATGCTCTGGAAGCACCAAACAGAATAGATCATTCATGTTAACCTAACTGCCTTAGCTTGTGAATGTCATTTCATATGAAGTTAGAAAAATTTGTTTCCATCTTGAGAGGGTTCCTTTCTTTTTAACATGCACTTGGATTTCTACTGTGGTTCTTAGATACTGCATTCTTTTTGTAGCTCATGGACATGGGTTTCACAAGGGAACATGCCATGGAGGCCCTTTTGAACACCAGCACCATGGAGCAGGCTACAGAGTACCTTCTAACCCACCCTCCTCCAATCATGGGAGGAGTTGTTCGGGTAAGTTGGGTCAGGGGCTTTAATCTTCAGGGCATTGGTTTTGGCTGCTTATGTGCTTTTCTTATGCTATTACTGATCTTCCCTTCCATAAACTGTTTCTCATTTTCAGACCTCTCTATGCCAATATTTTCTTTTGTGGTAGCTGTAGCTCTCAGCTCTAGAATAATGCAATGAACAGAAGTTTCCTATCTCTCAACCATGGAAATTACTGCCCTTTGTTTGCAGAGGAACTCTTAAGTTACCACAGTCAGAAAGCAATAGGAGAGCCTCTCTTTTATGAGATGCAGTAAAAGTGGTCGTATTGAAGCCTCCTTCCTATACTTAATTTCATTGTGGTATTTCCCTCTCTGTTCTTTTATTGACCAGGTAAACCTAGTTGGGTTTGGCTCTAGAGAACAGTGTTTGAGGCCTCTTCTCTTCTTCTCTAAAGCTTGAGCACAGGATGTCTACTTTCTTGTGAGATTGGGTGTGTGTAGTTGCTGGACTTTCTGTTGTTGCTCTGTAGGATTTGAGTATGTCTGAAGAGGACCAGATGATGAGAGCAATTGCCATGTCTTTGGGACAGGATATCCCAATGGATCAGAGGGCTGAGTCACCTGAGGTAACTAGGAAATGAAGCATCCAAAAGGGTCTGACACATTAATCTTAGTATTTTAGTGAACATTCTGCTACTACTACAAAGTGATTGATGGAATTAAAGTCTAAAGAAAGACATGGGAGTACTCATTCATACCAACCTTGGTATCACTGCTCTACAATATATTGACCTGAAGTTTCACGTGAAGCAGATGAAGTATTAATCTTTCATGTCAATTAAGAGAGACAAAATGTACTTGGTAGTACCCATTAGGCCAAACTTGGCTGTCTATTCCTAGATAACAGTTACTCCAGTTTTATTGGCAGAGAATTATATGAGAACAGTGATTACGTGGGAGCTGATGTAGGATGCTGCAAATAAATTGGCCATGCTTTGGGGGTTGGAAGTGTCCTTCCACTCTGCTTTTCCCTGTCTTCCCTTAGTCTGTGTGGCTGCCCTCATACTCGTTGCCACACCCTGATGAACATACCACCTGCTTGAGAAAGGTAGAAAGTGTTAATATGGTAGAGCAAATATATTCCTAGCATCTTCTTATCTTTCTTCCTTCAACTATCCAATTTGCTACCATTCTTCCTTCCCTGCTTCCAGGAAGTTGCTTGCCGGAAGGAAGAGGAGGAACGGAAAGCTCGGGAAAAGCAGGAAGAGGAAGAGGCTAAATGTCTAGAGAAGTTCCAGGATGCTGATCCACTGGAGCAAGACGAGCTCCACACTTTCACAGATACCATGTTGCCAGGCTGCTTCCACCTTCTTGATGAGCTGCCAGACACCGTGTATCGGGTGTGTGATTTGATCATGACAGCAATCAAGCGTAATGGAGCAGACTATCGAGACATGATTCTGAAGCAAGTAGTCAATCAGGTAAGCTCTCTAGTAGACAGAAAAGGAGTATGTAAAGTGGTTTTCCTGTCATCTATTAAAACCTGATTTCTAAAAAATGTTAGTATTTTTGTATTTTACCCAATGTGGATATATTCTCAATTTGAACTCTTTAGATCTGATATTCTTACTCATCCTTGAGTGTTCCCTGTAAAAAGTGAATTAGCTACCTCACAAAAAAAAATGTCTTTGAAAGGAGAAAAGCCAGGATTTCTTTTTCTAGGCATCTCTTCTTACATCTCATCTAAAATGTCCAAAATGTATCATTCTTGAGCCAAGTTAAGCCCCCTGGACTAACAATGAATAAATATTTTCCCCTTTCATCTATATAACAACCACTATGACAAACAAGACCCCTTCCTCATGAATAATCATGACCTGTGTTTGTTTTTTTGAGCAATGTTTTTCCTCATTGTGAAATACATGTGTGCTACTTGTAGAAGTAGTTAAGAAATAAATTGTCCTATACCGTTACGCAAAGAGATAGACAGTTAACATTTTGGTTGCATTTCCTTTACAATTTCTTAGTATTTACATATTTAAATCATTGGAATCTTACTTTACATATTTTTTAAACTTGAGAAAACAGGAAGTAATTGAAGGTAATGTACTTAAATAAAACTTTACAAGTATAAGGAAAGGTCACAGAAGTAAAAAACAAAGTGGATAAACCATTTTTCCACAAGCTATGACCAAGGTTTAGATGTCTTTAATCTATGTTAAGAGCTTATAGAAATGACTTTAAGAAAACTAAAACCTTTAATAGAAAACAACAATTATATCAGATTTATTACAGGAAATTTAACATGCAAACTTAAGCAAGACCAATGTTTCTAACATTCTGGTCTTTTGTTTTTTAATGATAATCTGGTGCAGTGAAAGATGGCTGATGAAAGTGTAAGTTTGTAGAACCTTTGTAGGGTTGACTATATGCACCAGAATTTTTTTAAATATTCATTTCCTTTAAGAATTTATATTTATATTACAAGCTTCTTGTAATATAGCCTAAGTAAGTAATCTTTTAGTGGCACTCTTTGTAGCATACATCTTGTTTTAATACAGACACTAAATCCCTATAGTAAATGTGTTACTATTTACTCACTCTCCGTGAATGAGTTGGGGGTAGAGGGAGTATTTTATAGGGTTTGGGAATGTTTTGACATACCTCATCATACTTTATCTACAGTTACCTGACTTGGCCACTTCTCTGCTTTATTAGGTGTGGGAAGCTGCTGATGTATTGATAAAAGCTGCTCTTCCCCTTACAACAAGCGACACAAAAACAGTGTCAGAGTGGATCAGTCAGATGGCCACCCTTCCCCAGGCCTCCAATTTGGCTACTAGAATCTTGCTTTTAACACTGCTTTTTGAGGTAAGGTTTAGAGCTTTTGGTCTCTGTGATTCATTCATCAAAGAATTATAGAACACCTGCCATTTGAGACATTGAAGAAGGTAGAGAGAAGTGTAAGGCATGGGGTCTGCATTTCATGAGCCCAGTTTCTGATAGGCTATAATGCACGTAGTTAAGTACAAAATACAGTGTTCTTTACCACATGAATGGTTTAAAGAATCTTACCTGAGTTCAGGGAGGGCATATGCATCATCTCTGGATAATTAGAGAAGGGCTTCTCAGAAAAAATGTTAATTGATTAACTTGAGTCCTAGAGGATTGGGGGGTGGTAGTTAAAAGAAGGAATCTAAGATGACTATATAGTTTCATTGTCAAATACTTTGGGCCTCTCTGACAAAACCTGTCAAACAGAAAGTTGGGTAGAATATGGAAATTGGGTAATTGGCTTCAGTTAGAATCTGACTCTTCATTCATATGTGGTCAGCAGATTATTTGAGGCAAAAGGGTGTTTTGTCCATGTCATGTTCCAGTCAAAATAGGAATTATTGACTTCAAGTAAGTGACTATTACATTTGTAGCTCATCATCTTTAAGAATAAAAACTGAATTAGATGGACTAAGTCCTTTTTAGCAACTTGGGGGATAAATCTAGTACATGTCAAATTGTGTGTCTGCAGTTCTGGGGCTTTCCTTTATGATGGAAGTAGTGATTCTTACTATATAGCACCTAGGAATACATACTTGTAGGAAAGGTTGCAAAGTGGTAAATGCTGGAGGTCCCCAATAACATTCATTAAAATGTAAAGAGAAAATCATTCATGAGCCCTCCCTTTTAAAAAATTACAAGTAACTGTCTTGTATTTTCTTCTAGTCCTTTTACTATATATTTAATCAATTGGGATCATAATGTTGAAGAAGTTTTGTATTCGTTTCTCTTAGTCCCTAGTTTATTTAAGTAATTACCTACTGTAGGACATTTAAATCACAGACATACCTGAGAAGCATTGTGGGTTCAGTTCCAGACCACCACAATAAAATGAATCAAAAAAGTTTTGGCTTGACAGTGCATATTAAAAGTTATGTTTACAATAAACTGTGGACTATAAGTGTGTAATAGCATTATGTCTAAAAATATATACATACCAAAACTAAACAATACTTTATTGCTAAAAACATGCTGCCTATTATCTGAGCTTTCAGCAAGTAGTAATCTTTTTGCTGGTGGAGAGTCCTGCCTCAGTGTTCATGGCTGCTGACTGATCGACTGGGTGAAGGGTGGGGTGGGCTGGCCATGGTGATTTCTTAAAATGGGGCAACAGTGAAGTGTGCCACATCAACTGATTCTCTTTTGCAAACAATTTCTCTGAAGCACGCACGTGCTTTTTGATGCCACTTTCCCCACGGTAGAAATTCTTTCAAAACTGGCGTCAGTCCTCTCAAACTCTGATGTGGATTTATCAGCTATCTTCACAGCATCTTCACCAGGAGTAGATACCATCTCAAGAAACCATTTTTTTTGCTCATCCCTAAGAAGCAACTTCTCAGCTGCTGAAGGGTTACCATGAGATTGCAGCAATTCTGTCCCATTATCAGGCTCCATTTCTAATGCTAGTCCTCTTCCTAATTCCACCACATCTGCAGTCTCTCCCACTCCCCCTCAAACTCTTGAACCCCTCAGAGTCATCCATGAGGATGAATCAACGTCTTCCAAATTCCTGTGAATGTTGGTATTTTGACCTCTTCCCATGAATCACAAATGTTCTTAGTGTCACCTAGAATGGGGAATCTTTTCCAGAAGGTTTTCAATTTACTTTGCCCAGATCCATCAGAGGAATCACTATCTATGGCAGCTATAGCCTGACACAATGTATTAAACAAGACTTGAAAGTCTAACTGACTCCTTGATCCATGAGCTGCAGAATGGGTGTTGTGTTAGCAAGCACGAAAACAACACTGTGCAGCTCCAGCAGAGCTTTTGGGTGACCGGGCACATTGTCAATGAGCAGTAATATTTTGAAAGGAAATCTTTCTTTTCTGAGCAGTAGGTCTCAGCAGTGGGCTTAAGATACTCAGTAAACCATGTTGTAAACACATGTGCTGTCAGCCAGGCTTTGTTGTTCCATTTATAGAGCAGGGGCAGAGTAGATTTAGCTTAAAGTAATTCTTAAAGGCCCTAGGATTTTTAGAATGGTCAGTGAGCATTGGCTTCAGCCTAAAAGTCGCCAGCTGCACTAGCAGCTAACACGAGTTACCTGTCCTTTGCAGCCTGAGGCCAAGCAGTGACTTCTCTCTACCTATGGAAGCTGTAGCAATGAAAGTGCTAGATGGCATCTTCTTCCAATAGAAGGCTGTTTAGTCTCTGCTGAAGAAGTGTTTAGTATAGCCACCTTCATTAATTGTCTTAACTAGATCTTCTGGATAACTTGCTGCTTCACCTCACCCACTGATGTTTTGGAGATGGCCTCTTTCCTTAAACCTCACAAAACCCACCTCCGCTAGCTTCAGAATTCTCTTCTGAAGCTTTCTCTCCTCTTCCTAGGCCTTCACAGAATTGCAAAGAGGTTGGGACCTTGCTCCAGATTAGGCTTTTTTGGCTTAAGGGAATGTTGTGTCTGGTTTGATCTTCTATCCAGACCACCAGACTTTCCCATGTCAGCAGTAAGGCTGTTTCATTTTCTTATCATTCCTGTGTTCACTGGAGTAGCACTTTTTTAACTTCATTCAAGAATTTTTCCTTTGCATTCATAACTTAGCTAACTGTTTGGCATAGGAGGCTTAGCTTCTTTCAACACACCTTCCTCACTAAGCTTCATCACTTCTGGCTTTTGATTTAAAATGAGAGATGTGCACTCTTCCTTTCACTTAACACAGGCCACCTTAGGATTATTAATTGGCCTAATTTTGATATTGTTGTGTCCCAGGAATAGGGGGGCCCAAGGAAGAAGAGGGAACAGCCAGTCAGTGGAGCAGTCAGAACACACACAACATTTACTAAGTTCACCATCTTTCGGGCTCGGTTTGTGCCATCCCAAAACAATTACAATAGTAACATCAAAGATCACAATCACTATAACAAATATAAAAACAGAGAAAAAGGTTGAAATATTGCAAGAATTACCAAAATGTGGCACAGACACACACACTAAGTGATCAAATGCTGCTGGAAAAAAGGTACTGACAGACTTGTTCGACACACGGTTGCCACAAACCTTCAATTTATAAGAAACGCAAGATCTTTAAGGTACAATAAAACAAGGTATGCCTGTTCTTCCAGTGATTTCGTAGTGTAAGTAACACCAGTGTAGCTCCTATAAGGATATCATTAACTGTGTTGCTGTTCTATTATTCATCTTCCTTGAAAAATTATAATGGTTTCCTGTAAATCAGAAGCTTTTCAATTTCAGTATCATTAAGACTATGTAGCCTACATGACCATCCTTAATGATATTAATGTTAAGAATAACAGTTTCCTTATTAAACAATTAGTAATGTGCCAGGCACTCTTTTGGGTACTTACACGTAATAGCCTCATTTAGCTATCACAATTACCATGAAGTTAGACGTCATTATTTTCTTTGACCCATATGGAAACCAAGACCTAGAGAATTTAAATAACTCATCTCATATCACTGAGCTGGTAAGTGGTGGAGGTAGAATTTGAATTCAGACAATTCTGTTAGTGTTCACCCCTGTGTTCTCCTATACTGTGCTAATTAATCCTTGATCCTGAGTGGAAGCTGGTATTTATTTTTCTTTCATTAATCAGGAGTTGAAGCTACCCTGTGCTTGGGTGGTTGAATCTAGTGGCATCCTCAATGTGCTAATCAAACTCTTGGAAGTGGTTCAGCCCTGCCTACAGGCTGCCAAGGAGCAAAAGGAGGTCCAGACTCCGAAGTGAGTGACCCTCTGTCTCTCCTGCTTTCATTTCTGTTCCCTCTGGTACTTAGGCCCTTGGGTTTAGGGTCTGGATCGGGTACTTCTGGGGCATGTGTGGAGCAGATCTTTGTACCTTTTGCGGTTTGAAAATTGTGAGATGCCTGATGAAATCAAGATGAGTTCCCATGTTGTTCAGGTTTCTATCTTGCCCAGAGTAATAATTATTCCTTTCTAGGTGGATCACCCCAGTGTTGCTCCTGATTGATTTCTATGAAAAGACAGCCATCTCCTCAAAAAGGAGAGCCCAAATGACTAAGGTACATAATATCGTGTATATGGATGGCAGAATTCCTTAGCTTCTTGAAGGGAAAATGTCAGAAGAGTGGACCAGGGGATAAATCTCTTCAGGGACCTTGATAGCTAGATTTTTCTTCTGACCTGGGTATTAGAAATATTTCTTAATGGAGCTTCTTGCTAAAGGACCTAAACCCTGAAAGTAGGTGATAAGGGGTGTGCTATCTCCAGAGGAAGAGTGCTCCTGCATTATGTGAAGAATTGTGTATCAATCCCTCCAAAACCAAGTGCTTCTTATACAAAAATTATATATGTCACGTTATTTCAGTACCTTCTCAAAAAGATACTTTCTTCTGGTACACCTAAAATAATATTCCCTTTTTTTGGAAAACACTTGGAAACAAAAGGAGAGCAGAGTATTGCAAGACAAGGGTATAGAGAGTTTTGTTCCTATGCAAAGGTTAAGGAATATGAGGGTTAATATATACAAAAACTTCTCTCTCAGTTCTCAAAATATATTAAATGTCTAGTATTATTTCTTTTTACTGGGTTAACCTTAGCAGTGAACACTGATGAAGTTACTGTTTCTTCTAACAATCTTATACAAAGTTTTTTTTTAATTGTGCTCTCACATTTAGTACCTACAGTCCAACAACAACAACTGGCGCTGGTTTGATGACCGCTCTGGGCGTTGGTGTAGTTACAGTGCCAGCAACAACAGCACTATTGATTCTGCGTGGAAATCTGGAGAGACAAGTGTGCGTTTCACTGCAGGCCGAAGAAGATACACTGTGCAGTTCACTACAATGGTGCAGGTATGTGCTCACTCAAGACTGCAAAGTTTATTGAAAAGATGGATATTCCTTTTGGTTTGCTTCTTCCTGAACCAGTAGTCCTGACATGTTACAAGGAATAGTATTACCACTACTAAATGGGTATGGTTTTCAGAGAACTGAGTTTTCCTAAAGTTGTTAGTTAGATCATGAGTCTGTGACAGTTTGATGCTGTCCTATCTGGAAATGATTTTTAAGTGACAGTCAAGGATTAGGGAGTAGTTAGGGATGGTGGTGTGTGCTCCCTTGGAAAGTTTACAGTTCTTTGCAGGGCCTTGGATATGCCACTTTCCTTCTGGGAACCTTTAGGCTTTCTCTCTATAAGTGATAGGGATGAGATACATTGCCAGGATTCCTTCCTGCTGCAACATTCTGCCTTAGAGTTCCAACCCCCTATAGTTCTTTTTTTGGTAGAGACATTCTTACCTGCTTGAACTCCTAGGTTAATGAGGAAACAGGGAACCGGCGCCCTGTCATGCTGACTCTCCTGAGGGTACCACGTCTTAATAAAAACTCTAAAAACAGCAATGGACAGGAACTAGAGAAGACGCTAGAAGAAAGCAAAGAAATGGATATCAAACGTAAAGAAAATAAAGCCAATGGTACGCACTTTTTATTTTGAATCTTTAAAGGAATGTTTTACATAAAGCTAGTGTGCCTTTATGGCTTAAGTTTTCTGATTGATTTCATTGTAATTTCTTATACATCAGATTGCTCAGTGATTTAAAGATGCACAGTCCTGCTTTTTATATGCCTTTTCATCTAGTCTTAGAATTGTCATTTGCTATGTTTCTCTTAATAGGACCCAAATGCTTGACTGGTTATTTACGAGGGGAGAGGTATAGGAGAAAATGACAAGTTAAACTGTCTGAACTCTTACTTTCCCATTTGTAGATACCCCTTCGGTCCTAGAGAGTACAAATACTGAAAAGGACATGAGCCTGGAAGAAACAAAAATTGGGGAGATCCTGATCCAAGGCCTGACTGAGGATATGGTGACCGTTTTAATCCGGGCCTGCGTGAGCATGCTAGGAGTCCCTGTGGACCCAGACACTTTGCATGCCACCCTCCGCCTCTGCCTGAGGCTCACCCGAGACCACAAATACGCCATGATGTTTGCAGAGCTGAAGAGTACCCGCATGATCTTGAATTTGACCCAGAGCTCAGGATTCAATGGGTTTACTCCCCTGGTTACCCTTCTCTTACGACACATCATTGAAGATCCCTGCACCCTCCGTCATACAATGGAAAAGGTGAGTCTTCTTAGTGTCAGATGCCAGTTTAGCATCATATCTTTGTTTTTCTTGTTTTCAAAACAAGTAGACTTCTGATTCTTCATAGGGTATATAGCTAGATACACAGACTATATGCTTTGCTCAGAAAAATTGCCCAGCTATGTGCCAGGTGCTTGCTTAGGTATGGTAGACTATCCCATTGAATAACTAGATAATTAGAATAAATACTGGAATAATAAATAACTATAATTAAAAGGGAACTAGAAAAAAAATTTTTTTACCTATAAATTTACTATAGTAATAGCTCTTGTCTAGAAAGTTCCCTCTGGCAGTACAGGTTTCATGAAACAAAAACTAAAAATAAACTAGGATGCCTTCTGCAAAATTCATGTCTTAAAGGTCATTCCCTTTTTAGGAGAATTTCTCATGCAATAACCCAAGAGCCTGGTTTCCAAATACTGTGTTTTGATATTGTAAAAGTGGGAAAGTTTTTGGAATCTTTATGATATGCCAGGCACTGTGATAAGCTCTTTACAGACACCCATTGTGCAGATCAGAAAACTGAGGCTTCTGTGTTTATTTTAAGAAATATGTAAAGCAGTGGAAGAAATGACAAAGTGAACAGAAAAAATTAAGACATTGACGGAGGGGTGGGGGGCTTATTTCCTACTGCTCATTCTTTGTCAGCAATCATCGTGTGAGTGTTGCTTCACTTCCATTTTCCTATCTTAGTACATTGTTCCCCACATTTATAAATAGTGTGTTGCAATATGCATTTTGTGCATAGCTTTGTTGCATTTAAGATTGTTTTTTCTTAGAAGATTTCCTGGAAATCGGATCAAGAGGTATAAATATTTTAAAATTTGCTTGCCAGAAAAGTGGTACCACTTTATATGTCTGTGTGTGTGTGTGAGTATACATCTGAAATTCTTCAGATAGCTCATCACCCAGCCTGTTTGATATCACCTAACATGAACAAAAGCACAAGAAAGAGAGCTGTTAAAGGCAGCATGTACACTGATTGAAAGTCATGAGATGGCCCAACAGGGAAGAAACAACTGTATACAGACAAGATTCTGACTTAAGAATAAAACACTTAAAATGTTTAAAGCTTACACAACTTAAAGACTGCTGAGAAAAAATACAGCTTCTTGTAGGATGAGAGAAAACTTCCTAAGCTTAAAGGAAATTGTATTTGTGGGTATGGGGAGTAAAGGAAGACCAGTGGCAGTTTTAACCTATCAAATTGTCAAAATAAAAATGCTTGATTATATCCATTGCAGGTACGGGTATGGGGAACCAAGCATACTCTTACTTTTTTGTAGGAGTGGAATTTGGTGCAACCATGTTGGAAGGCAATTTGTTACTGTCAGTCTAATATATCCTTTGACCTAGAAATTCTATGGCTAAGAATTTATCTGGTAACTAAAGTATGCCAAGGTACATATACAAGAATGTTCACTGTAGACTTGCTTGAAATATCAAGAAACTAGCAGTCTAATTGCCCAGCAGAGGACTGGATAAATAAATTATGGCACATTCATTATAGTGAAAGTACACTTTTCTATATTTAAAAAGAGAGTGATTTTATAGTTGCAGGCTGACAGTCAAGATACAGGGATTAATATACTAGAGAGCATGATGGGTTTGGTAAGATTATCTTGTATTTCCCATGATTGATAAATCATTTCATGAGAAGAGCAAAAGCATAGTGATGTCTAAGCCTGGTGGTGTCAACGCAGACAATACATGAACAGTTTGATACTTCTAGTGCCTCTCTGTCTGAGACTGATGATTGACTTTGAGGCATAAGGGAAACATTCAGTTTTGTTCTTATACACAAAGTGGATGTCCATGTTACATATTTTTAGAGTTTGATCCATTCTGGTTTAAAATTGGGACAGCATTTGGGAAGGCTAGGTGCTGGCCCTTAAATATGGGAGCCATAATCTGGAAGGATGATTGATCGTCTAGGTGCATCTCCCTATTTCTGTGAAGATCACATGCCATCTGGTGTAATAATTGATAGTTTTGGGATATGCTGAATGCTGTAACTTTATAAGTGACATTTTTTGAATTGGGAAGGGATAGGACTTAAAAGACCAAGTGTATCTTTCTCCCAGAATTCTAAAGCTTTCATCCACTGTCTTGAGGCAGATCTTGGATGGAATTTTAATCCTTGGTAACTCTAACTTCCTTGAATGCAATTATACTTCTAGAAAGTGGTCTTTAATCAGCAGTGTTTCTCCTTCTCTTTACTAGGTTGTTCGCTCAGCAGCTACAAGTGGAGCTGGTAGCACTACTTCTGGTGTTGTATCTGGCAGCCTTGGCTCTCGGGAGATCAACTATATCCTTCGTGTCCTTGGGCCAGCTGCATGCCGCAATCCAGACATTTTCACAGAAGTGGCCAACTGCTGTATCCGCATTGCCCTTCCAGCTCCTCGAGGTTCAGGAACTGGTGAGTTTCCCTTCTCCTGGTCTTTGAGACATTGAAGTCTGTAATTAGTGTAATTGAAGATTTTCTGTGAAGAGATCTGTAAGTTGGAAAGCCTCCTGAAGCCAACATTGGGGCAATTGCTGGTTGATCATCTGAGTCAATACAGAGGTCCTTCAGTAGCTCCTCACTGGTCTTTTCCTATGGTAATCCCTTCCAGGAATCCTAAGGACTCATTTCCATCTAATCCTTGCCTTCAGAGAACTGATCTTGGTGTGGCAACAGGATTTACATACAGTGAATGGTTTAAGCATTCTATAGACAACTGGCATACACTTTTCAAAAATATTAATGCCATGAAAGGAAAAAAAAACAGGAGGATCTCACTGATGAGAGGAGACTAGAAAGAGAGAGAGCCACCAGTAACATTGATGGAATTCTGATCCAGATAAAGAATATTTGGAGAAATTTGGATACTGACTTTGTATTAGATAATATAATTGTATCTGGGTTAAATATTTTGAGTCTTGTAGTTATGTAGAAAATACCCTTGATCTTAGGAGGTGCAGGTAGACATGTTAGGGGTAAACAAATGGTGATTCTAGATTAAAAGTATATGGATATTTATTATACTAACCTTTCAACTTTTCTGTAGGACTGTGGGTTGTTTTCTCTCTCTCTTTTCTTCTTTTTTTCCAAATAAAAAGCTGGGAGGAGGACTTAATATTTTGGGAGCCCCTGCTATGTGCCTGGCCCTGTGCTTGGCATTTCTCATGTATGGTCTCATTTAATCCTCATATTTCAAGAATGAGAAAATTGAGGTTTGTTGGATTTCAAATCCAATCCAAGTCTACGCAATTCCAAAGCCCATATACTCTTTACTGTTTGGTACTGTTGTATTAAATCCTGTGGGACTTAGAGAAGGTAAATGCCAAATTTGCTAGTAGGCTACTTCAACATTGTTTTTAAATGGCCTCCTGTTCCACTCATTATACAAGCCCCTGTCTGAGTTTTTATCAGAAACCAAGGGTAGATACTGATTCAGTGTTGAATGATTTTTCTGTATCACTTTGACTTAGCTTCAGATGATGAATTTGAGAATCTTAGAATTAAAGGCCCTAATGCCGTACAGCTGGTGAAGACAACCCCTTTGAAGCCCTCTCCGCTGCCTGTCATTCCTGATACTATCAAGGAAGTGATTTACGATATGCTGAATGCCCTGGCTGCATACCATGCTCCAGAGGAAGGTATGTAATTAGCCCGTCTCAGGAGGCTAGTCACTTGGCCTGGGTCATTCCAACCAACTCATGGCTTAGTGAGCACTCACTATGTACCCACACTCTGGTAATCAGGATGAATAGACAAAATTCACTTCTCTAAAGAAGCTAGTAGTTACAATAGTCATACAGTGTGACAGATGTCTAGACAGTGGTGAGTCCTAGGACAAGGCACATGAAATGGTGGGGGTGGGACCTTTAGAAAAGTTTCTCAGAATAAGTAATTACTGAAATAGGTCTTGAATGATAAGGATGAGGAAATTGCTAAGAGTTCTGGCATATGAGAGTACATTCCATACAGAGGGAAGAATGAACAAAGATTAAAAAGGAGATAATAGCATCTTGTGAGCAGATTGAAAAATAAAATACTAGGAAATCCTTTAATGTTTTTGTTCTCACAAACAAAAATCTTTATTGCCCGAAAAACTGGCAACAATGTTAGAAGGTCTGGGTAAGCTTCCTGACCTCAGAGACCACCATCCCAATCCACCTTTCCTTATTCCTCGTTAAGGTGCTGCTTATAAGTACCAGGAAAGTCCAGAATGAGTTGGCTTGGAGTCCAAGCTTCTATTCCATTAAGATCTTTATCAATTTTATCCAGGACATACTTACAGGTCCCACAAAATTGCCAAAAATTTATGAATTCTGCCTTTAATAAAAGTCAAGACTATCTGAGACTTTACTTTTTTGCTGTTCATCCATACAGTACTCTGATCCATATAGAGCTCCTTACTTCTCCTACAACCATAGAACTTTTATCCCACCTCACATATCCTTTCCTGCCCTCCCAAAATTTCAGCTGTGTTCATATATCTTGGCAGTGACAGCTAAGGAAAGTGAAGAGACTAAATAAATTACCTGTGGTCACAAAGCTAGTTAGTGATAGAATGAGGTTTACAACCATGCTCGCTTGGTTATACTCCTTTTCTAATTTTTATAATTGAACCTTATTTTTTTATTAAGGTATCATTGATATACACCCTTATTAAGGTTTCACATGAGCAACATTGTGATTACTACATTCACCCATATGATCGAGTCCCCCCCATACCCTATTGCAGTCACTGTCCATCAGTGTAGTAAAATGCCACAGAGTCACTAGTCTTCTCTGTGCTACACTGTCTTCCCCATGATCCCCTACATACCATGTGTGCCAATCATAATGTCCCCTCAATCCCCTTCTCCCTCCCTCCCCACTTGCCCTCCCCAACCTCTCCCCTTTTGTAGCCACTAGTCTCTTCTTGGAGTCTGTGAGTCTCCTGCTGTTTTGTTCCTTCAGTTTTGCTTCGTTGTTATACTCCACAAATGAGGGAAATCATTTGGCACTTGTCTTTCTCCGCCTGGCTTATTTCACAGAGCATAATACTCTCTAGCTCAATCTATGTTATTGCAAATGGTAGGATTTGTTTCCTTCTTATGGCTGAATAGTATTCCATTGTGTATATGTACCACCTCTTCTTTATCTATTCATCTGCTGATGGACACTTAGGTTACTTCCATATCTTGGCTATTGTAAATAGTGCTGCAATAAACATAGGGGTGCATATGTCTTTGAATCTGAAAATTTGTTTTCTTTGGGTAAATTCCTAGGAGTGGAATTCCCAGGTCAAATGGTATTTCTATTTTTAGTTTTTTGAGGAACCTCCATTCTGCTTTCCATAATGGTTGTACTAGTTTACATTCCCACCAGCGGTGTAGGATTCCCCTTTTTCACATCCTCGCCACCTTTCTAATTCTTAAGGGAAAGCCTAGCAAATATCACTGTGTAAATAGTTATAGCAACTTGAGGTAAAATTGACCAAGCTACAGAATAAGCTTTAACACTGCACAATTATTATCATTTTGTTCTTGTTTTTCTAGCAGACAAATCTGATTCTAAACCTGGAGGTATGACCCAAGAAGTTGGCCAGCTCCTGCAAGACATGGGTGATGATGTATACCAGCAATACCGGTCACTTACTCGTCAGAGCAGTGATTTTGATACACAGTCAGGTTTTTCCATTAATGTAAGTCAATTCCAACCTGTCGTCTTCTCCCTTTTTGTTACCTGTGTATTATTCCTATTTAGGGTTTATGCTGGGGAAATTTCAAAGGTGTTACTTTGATGCCTCAGTAAATTATCTGTTGTCCTAAAAATGAAGATAAAATTGAGGTGTCTCTAGGATTCTCTTTTCTCACCTTGGGTTGGAAATGTTTCCTTAATTGATTTTTCATTCTCATCTTCCTCTGTCCTTGACCCCCAATCTCGCACTCACTGTTCATAGTGATGGCTTCTCACAGATTATAGTACATACAGGGGAAAGATGGTTAAAAGATTGCCAAAGAAAATCTGTAGCATTCACAACCAGTAACCTAATTGTGGGAATCCTGGGAAGGAAGGAGTCCTGTCATTTGAGGACATCTCTTTTTGAAATTAATAATGGCTCAGGAGTTATCTTCTTCTATAGAGTCAGGTCTTTGCTGCAGATGGTTCATCCACTGAGACGTCCACATCTGGGACATCCCAAGGAGAAGGTAATCATTCGCCTTTGTCCCTCTTTTTGTTTTCATTTATTGAGAGGACAGCTTGAAGAAACTGGGTGTCCTGGGCAGAGGGTGGTGGATAATTGTCACATTTACTTGTCTAAGTGAACTTAGGGTTGTGAACTCAGTGTTTTATAAATGAAGTGTTTCTATATGCTGAAGTTAATGGAACTAACTTCACAAGTAACCCAGTAATCATTGCTATGAAAACATCCTTTAGGTCTACTCTTTAAGCCACCCCATGTATTTCTTTTGGTGGCTTCCATGCTGCTTTATAGGGCTTTGGTGCCAATGACACAATTGTTAGCTATAAGATTTACATGGTAGATTCTTGCCTTCTAGCATTGAACCCATTGGCTACTCACCAAGAATTAGTGAAACATCATGTAGAAGGAATTCTAATGGGGCCTTTCAAGAGCTGCTTCTCCTTGGGTAGGAAAGATCTTTGAGATCTAAGTTAGGACACATTGTACTCAATAGCGGACTGATGTCTGGAGACAATCAAAAAGTAACAATTAGTAAAGTAATTATTTAAGTAAAAGTAACTCATTTTGGTGGAATTACTGTCTATGTAGTGTATAATATGGGTGATGGCAATATTATTCAAGGGAAGCTTCAGTGCCCTTTATGTGGCAGACCATAGTAGACACCAAAATTAATGATTCATTCCTTGCACTTAAAGAATTTTATCTAGTAAGAGAGACCTACAAAGTTGTAATACAATATGACTGCTGGAATGGAGGCATCCTGCAGTTGGATAGCCATTGGTATAGTGTTTCTGGAACATAAAACTATGTATAAGAGAATGTAAATGATGGATGATGTGCGAACAGTTGGGCAAAGCCTCCCTGCTGTACTAAATCCATAGACGATTATCTAAGACCTGGGTCATCCTAGCTCTCTGTTCTTCCATTGCAATATGAGGAAGGTGTTCAGTTTGTACCAGTGGCTTAAAGTGGAAGAGAAGTGGTATTCTTTCCACCTAATGCTTGATTTCATCAATATTCCAATGTGGAATTAAACCAATGTTGGGCTTTTTCTCAACAGCTTCAACTCCAGAGGAGTCTCGGGATGGGAAGAAAGATAAAGAAGGGGACCGGGCCTCTGAGGAAGGCAAGCAGAAAGGCAAGGGCAGCAAACCTTTAATGCCCACCTCCACTATTCTTCGTCTTCTGGCAGAGTTGGTGAGGTCCTATGTTGGTATTGCTACCCTGATTGCCAACTACAGCTATACTGTGGGCCAGTCTGAGTTGATCAAAGAGGTAATATTTTCAGCTTCTGTTTAACATTTTATACTGTCGTCATTTAGATACCTGCTATATGTGTCAGACACTGTTAGGAACCCATGCGTGCTAGCCCAGTGGTGAAAGGCGTGTGTTGAAGAGCTAGGCCTTTTTTCCATGATATGGAACCATATTGCAGGTAGTGAGTGGATACAGTTATCTTAATTTATTTTGTAGAAAATCACCTGGTCTGCAGTGTGGAGACTGCAAACAGCAAGATTGGAGTCAGACCAGTTAGTAATCTGATACAGTAATCGTAGGCAATAGAGGATCTTGCGGTTAGCGAAATGGAAGAGTTGAAGACATATTTTAAAGGTAGAAATGGGCAAGAATTGGATTTGGAGAATGAAAGCAAAAGTCAAGGACTCAGATGTTTTTTGTTTTATGTTCTTTTATTCCTTTTATGTTAGAAGAGAAAATGGTTTGAAGACACAATGTGGAATTTGAGAGGTATCTGTGGGTCAACTAAGTAAAGGTGTCTAAAGGACAGTAGAATAAACCAAATACATAAGAATATCAATGTTTATCTCCCAGATGTATTCATACCTATACAAAGACACCAGATATGGTAACAGTACTGGTAATATAGAATATAAGAAAAACCTAAATGCCCAGTTGTGGAAAAATAAATGAAGTCATACTTTTATATGTACTGATCTGGAAATATCTTCAGGTTAGATTTTTCAAGTGAGAGAGCACTTTAAGAGACTATGTTCCCATATATGTGAAAGGGGGCACCCAAGGAGGGTTTTTTCCATAAAGGGGACCCCATTTCGGGAGTCAGATAGTAATTTTATGGTTAGTAAGCAATAAAGGGACTGAATAGAGTAAGGGCAATAATGTTGCAGACAAAGAACCTGTGAAAGTAACTGCCATTTTTAAGCTGTTTTTACTTTAATTGAAGTTTTTAAAATACATTAAAAAATATACAACTCCTAAATGATTCATCCATTAAGTTTTCTTGGACAACCACCACCGAAATTAAATAAAACATTACAGATGCCACAAAAGCAACCTCCGCATGACTTCATTGCATCCTGCCCTTGTCTTGAGGGCCCATAGGTCACCATTATCTTGAGTTCTATTGCCATAGATTGGTTTTGCACTTCATATTAATCGAATTTTAAAGTAGGTACTCCTTTGTGTTTGGCTTTTGCTTAAAATGTTGTAAGATTCATTTTTGTATATAGTTGTAGTTTATTTTCATTGCTGTGTATAATCCCATTACGTGAATATAATACAACCTTTCTCCATTCTAGTGCTAATAGAAAATTGGGTAGTATTTCATTTGGAGGTATTAAAAGTAATCCTGCTACAGTCATTCTTATACATACCCTGGTGAACATATATAAGCATTTCTGTTGGGTGGTATATGCCTAAGAGTGAATTGATAGTCTGTTGTGCTTTAGCAAATGATGACAAAAGTTTTCCAGAATGGTTGTGTCATATTTATATCACCACCACGGCATATGGGGCATTCAGATCGTTTCACCTCCTTGCCAGCACTTGGTATTTTTCCTGTTTTTCATTTTAGTCATTCTATTAGGTTTGTAGTAGTATTGCATTCCAGTTAAAATTTCTGTCTTTATTGGATATTTGAATATACTGTTTTGTGAAATATCTAAGTCTTATTCTTGTGTTATATTGAGTTCTTTATATATTCTTGGTATAAGTCCTTTGTTGACTATATGTGTTACATAGACATTAGGCATTTATTTCAAAGCTTTTACTCATTATGCCAGTTGTAGTTACAATTTATAACAACATTACTTGTGGAATAAGACGTTTAATTGCAAATTTATTAAGTATCTGCTTAATGTATGTCATGTGATCTACTGGATACTTACTAGGTGCTTTACAAATTACTTTTGGTTATCCTCACCTCAGCACTGCAAGGTTGTTGGTACTGCTCCCCTTAACGGAAGAGCAGGTCAATAACTTGCCCAAAGCCACAGGGCAGAATAGCAGGACTAGAACTGGAACCCAGGTATCTAATTTCACATCCTTTCTACTCAAGTGGTCACAATGCTTTCCCAAATTACAAGGCTTTTTTCCAGTTTTTACTAATTAGCACCACATAATATTGTTTAAATTTTTATTCAAAAAACTGTTTTAACTTTGTATTTTATTCACTACAGGGAAATTTTTATTTCTAATACTCCTGTCTTAACAAGGTCAGCTTATCTAATTTCCCAGACTCTAGAATTCTTCAATGTATTTTTCACTGAGGTAAAATTCACATGAAATTAAGCATTTTAAAGTGTACAGTTGAATAGTATTTAGTACATTCACTGTCGTGTAGTCATTGTCTCTAATTCCATAATTGTCAATGCATTTTGATCTAAAATCTACTTGAATGAGAGAAGAACTAAGTTTCTTTATAAGATAAGGAATTATCAGGGCAGAAATCATTGTTAGAGAAAAAGAAAAGTGGTTTGATTTCCTTTCCTGCCACTGGGCCTTTTTTTGCTGTTTCAAGTAACTCCACATTAAATATTTTTGTGTATCTATCTGTGACTATGCTGTTTTTCATTTGACCCCTGCCATCTTCTAGCCTGGGGTGTTGGCCCACTGTAGGTGTCAGTAAATACTACAATTTAATTGAATACAAAAGGGATTATAGCACTAATTTGGGAATCAATATTTGAATCGTTGCCATTGGCTAACTTCTTTGTGCAAGCCACGTTTCTTTGGTCCTCGGATTACCCATCTTTCAAATGGGAAAAATATTGAACTTGTCTTAACTGTTTTGTAGGTTTGCTGTGAACAGGTCTATTAAATACAGCATACAAAAATGTTTTAAGGAATGCCAAGTATTATCTAAATGAAGATATAGAAACTGTATAGTGGGAAATCAATGGGATCTGGTAGCATAAAATCCGGGTTTCTATTCCCTTGGCTTGTACCTTTAAGCCTTGGTTTTCTCTTTTGTAAAGTGAACCTGATAATCACTGACTGGGTGATTTCAAGGATCAGCACTGTGCATGTACCTTGTTGATGTGCAGAGGATATGGCATAATTGAGCTTATGAGTAAATGTCATGATTAATGACTTTTCAGGACTGCAGTGTGCTAGCTTTTGTTCTGGACCACCTCCTCCCACATACTCAGAATGCAGAAGACAAGGACACACCTGCCTTGGCCCGCCTATTCCTCGCAAGCCTGGCTGCTGCAGGAAGTGGCACAGATGCCCAGGTGGCCCTTGTGAATGAAGTAAAAGCAGCCCTGGGACGGGCACTGGCTATGGCTGAAAGTACAGAGAAACATGCCAGGTAAAATCCACATTTGACCTATGCTGATAACCAGTAACATCCCGTTACTCCATTCTTGGCCCATGGTGTTCTTTGCACTTAAACAAAAGTCTGGTTATAACTGACCCTATACGTTCTCTCTGGTCCTTTCAAATAGTTCCAGTGCTTCAAGTAAACAAAGGGATGTTTTTGTTGTATGTCTAGGACCTACAAAGAAGAAGTTGAGCCAGTTTTCAACTTTATTTTTAAATTATGTTTAAAGAAAATGAAGAATGCTACCACCCAGGGAGTGAGTTCTCACCTGTTTAGATGTTACTTCCAGAAGGAAACACAAAGGGCGCAGGAGGGTTATCTGAAGTCAGTTAGTGAAGATGTGGCCTAAGAATGGGCTGTATTCACATGATAGAGGTGTCAAACTTCTCTTCCAGACTTCAGGCAGTGATGTGTATCATCAGTACTATCATGGAGTCCTGCCCCTCCACCTCCAGCTTCTATAGCAGTGCCACAGCCAAGACCCAGCACAATGGCATGAACAATATCATTCGACTCTTCCTGAAGAAGGGACTGGTTAATGACCTGGCTAGAGTGCCTCACAGCCTGGACCTGTCTAGGTAAAATCATTCCTGAGCTCTAGCCCCAGGCTTTTGCCCTATCTTTAATCATGCCACTTACTTCTCTATTTACTTAATATACTTCATGTATCCTTACCACATGAGTAGTGACCAGCTGGTATGATAGGAAAAGTTTGGGTGTAGGTGGGAACCTGGTTTCTTAGTATTGTGGCTTTTAAGCAAGGCACTTTACTTTCTTTAGGCCTTAGTTTTCTCATTTGCTGCAAACTAAATTATAGTTGGACTATATTGGTGATTTTTTTTCCAAGCTTCTCCCCTTGAAATAAAAATAACCTTTTATTATATAAGAAGATTATATGTGTATCATAAAAAATACTGCTATTAAATAAAATGTACTGTTGATCAAAAGTAAACACCATATTCCTACCACCTAGATACCACTGTTGCCTTTTTGTATCTCTTTTAATGGTTTTCTTCACATAACATAAAAAATGGATTTTTTACTAAAATGATATTATATATGCTATTGTGTAACCTAGGTTGGGTTGGGGGTTTTGCTTCTTTGTTTTTTCCATTACTAGTCTTTACTTTTTGTAAAAATAAAGTAAGTTTTCATCCTCTCTAATGCCCAAATCCATATTCAGAAATTTTTGTCCAAACCAGAATCCAATTTATGGAACTTGCATTACATCTCATTATGGCCTGAGTCTCTGTTAATCTAACACAGATCCTTAATTAATTTTTTAATCTTCATTTTATTGTTTTTGTTCATGACACGAATTAGTTGAAGTGACAGGGCCTGCTGTCCTACAGAATATTTCACCTAGATTTCGTCCATTTGGTTCCTTGCAGTGTCGTTTAACTTGTTCCTTTAATCCCTATTTTCTGTGAACTTTTAGTTTGAGCTAGAGGCTTAGTGGAGTAATTTAAACACTGTTGTCTAGGATATATCATAGCTGATATACATCTCATATTGTATCATGGGGAGACACATCTCTTTGAACTACCATTAATAATCGTGATAAGATTGACCACTGAAGTGGTAATTGTCACTGTGCTATTGTTATTTTCTCCTCCTAGAAAAGTCTGTGTTATTACTTTGGCACTGTACAAATGTCTACTTACCTATCAAGCATATACCTAATTAATGGTCTTAACACCAGTTGATAATCCTTGCCTGTATCAGTTAATTTCTTTGGGGGATACTGGTGATGTGACAACTTTTTATTCTGTCACTCCTTCTACATTATTAGCTGGCATTTTTCTGTGATATAGCCCCAGTTCAAGAGGGGGAAGTCTCATTACCCTGAAACCCAGTTCCTTTTGAAAAGGCAGGATAAAAATGATTTTTCCCTTATCACACCAGTTTTCAGAGTGAAGTCAAAAATAGACTTAATCACCACCTCAAATGGGGGTTTTCTATTTTGTAAGTAGTATCATCAATTCTTGACTTTTTATTGATGCTTAAAATCAATGATTGAATTATATGGATCACTGTAGTCATCTTTTTCATTACACCTTTGGCCTGTGGGGCCTCTTAAAGCTGACTTCTTTGTCCTTTTGATACAACCTCATCATTTTTTTAAATGCTTATAAAACTTCGAACTCAACAGTAGTGTAATGAGCACCATGTGTCTCACCCTAACCAGTGGTTAGCATTCTGTTCTGTTTGCTTTAGTAACCCCCGCCCTGCCCCCCCCACACACACACACACTCTTCAGTTGCTGAATTATTTGAAATTCATCACAAACAGCGTGATGCTTAACCTCTGAATACCTAAGCAGGTGTCTCCTAAGAACAAACATTCCCTTACATGGTTAGAATACCATGTAAGGGAATGTTCTCAATATATATATTTCATATTCAAATATCCCCTAGTTATTCCAAGTATGTCTTTATAGCCTAAGGGGAACGTATTTTAATCCAGGACCCAATGCACATCACTCAGTGCATTTGATTGTCATGTATGTGTTGTTTTTTATTTGACTCTTACAAAGAATCCAGAAAGGCTTTATCGTTAGGTTCAGATTAAACTTTTTAGGTAAGATTACTACATAGGTGGTGATTTCCTGTCTCATTGTGTCAGTCACCTCAGGACACACATATTCCAGTTCGTCCCGTTATTGGTGATGGTGTTTGATCACGTAGTTAAAGGTTAGATTTCCCCTTTGTATTTAATAAGTTATCTATGAGATGAAGCTTTGAGCTCATAAGCTCATGTGAAAATTATGGGAATGTCCAGTGCCCTACAGACTTTTAACTCAGTAGATTTAGCATTCATTTTAGTGTTTCTTTCCTTATTCACTTACATTGCTGGCTGACTGCAAAGTGATGATTTTCTGCTTGACATTCCTGTTTATTAGCTGCCATTCTTTTATAGTGAAGAACTCCTGCTTGCTTTTGTATCCCTGTGGCTGCAGATTCTTTTTCTGTTTTATGTGTTGTAGTCTATTACCATCATTATTCTTTTTGATGTTCAGATTATCTCAAATTTGGCCTGTGATAATGAGTCTACTGCTTTTTTAAAGCTTTGTTACTTTTGAAAGCCTTCTTGACCAAACAAGATGTCCCAGACTTATCTTGTGCGTTCCATGCCCCATTCCTGGGATCAGTTCTTACTCTGGTGAGGCTTGGTTCCTTTTAGTGGAGTTCTGTGCTCATTCCATCTCTGTATCTTCCTTTATCTCAGTCCCAACATGGCCAATACAGTCAATGCTGCTCTGAAGCCTTTGGAAACACTTTCACGGATTGTGAACCAGCCCAGTAGCCTTTTTGGCAGCAAGAGTGCTTCTAGCAAGAGCAAGTCTGAGCAGGATGCCCAGGGAGCCACTCAGGACTCCAATAGCAGCCAACAGGACCCAGGTAGGAAATCAGAGTCAATGGACTGGAGGGCTGGCTGGGTGGGCATCCTCTTATTTTATGGGCATGGCATCACAAATGTTCTGGCTTGGTATTGTTTCACCCTGGTAACTTGCTGGCCTTCCAGAGATCTGTCACAGCGGTGTGGGAATCTGCCCACAAAGAATTCCTTTAAATTGCAGCCTTATTTGGCTATCCTCACACGTAGCCTTGTCTTTTCCTTTGTCACCCATTCATTCACTGAGGACTTACAAACTTGCCCAGGGAAGGGACCTTACTGTCTTCATGCTTGTCCTGTGGTGCCCTGCATATAGGCACCCTTTGATGATTTTGCTGGTTGGTTGATTGTTTCAGGCGAGCCTGGGGAAGCAGAAGTACAGGAGGAGGATCATGATGTCACTCAGACAGAGGTGGCAGATGGGGATATCATGGATGGGGAGGCTGAAACCGACTCAGTGGTGATTGCTGGGCAGCCTGAGGTGCTCAGTTCACAAGAGATGCAGGTAGGGAGGCAGATCACCCAGCATACCCCTATTGCAGCACTGAACCAAAACCCCCAAGTGGTGTGTGGTGTGGGTGGGTGAGTACTTTAGAGCTTTGCCTCAGTGCTGTCTGCAGAGTACCACAGATAATATCTTCATAGATGCTCAGTAAATGTGTTTGAATTGTATGAAATGAGTAGGGGCAGGGCCAGGATGTCATGTACTATGAAATGGAATAGATCCCAATGAGAAAACTTAAGCACAGGTGAAATGTGGGCATAGAAAACTGGCCTGAGCCCCATGGGCCCAGGGTCTTTGATTTACTTGGCTCTGGTCATTAATGAAAGCTCCTTAACATCACTGTTGTACTTATAGCACCAGCTCTTAATGGGGCATTCCAACAGCAGTCTTCTAAAGACCTTAAAGCATTGTAATTTCTGGAGCTGGTAGCAATGGTAAGAAATGAGATCTACAGCCCTAAGCTGCTAGCTCTAAGGAGATTTGCATGTATTTCTGGGCAGTATAAGCTAACCTGGTCTCAGATAACTGGGATGGACACATCTGAAAGACAGACAGTCTGTGGATTGGCAGCACATGGTAGTTGCTGTGCTCTTAGCACTAAGTGTGTAGTGTTTACGTAATGTCCTTTGTCACACATTTACCTAGAAATATATGCTCCCTTGGTGGCTTTTTTTTAGGGTTTTTGTGCTAGCTCAATGATAGACTTGTGTGCATCCATATGTATGTTCTATTTCTCTCCAGGTTGAGAATGAGCTGGAAGACCTGATAGATGAGTTGCTTGAGAGGGATGGCGGATCTGGGAACAGTACAATTATAGGTGAGAGCCCCAGAACTGAGTATAGCCTCTTCCTCTACTTCAGTCTCTCTTGGGAGGACCCTTTTTCTCATCATCTGCTTGCTCAGCTCTGCCTAAGGGCTCATAGCCAGCCTAGATTGCTGCTTGTCTTGATGTTGATGGTCTTACAGATGAGAAATTCACAAGCCATCTACAGACCTGTGGCGGGTCTGAAGTGTTGCCTGTATGGGGGAGGCAGGGGCTGGCCAATTAGTACAGATGATACATCAGGTACATCAAGAGTGTTTATTCATGGAGGCCTAGAGGAGGCTGTAGAGGCTATAGGGTGAGAAAGTACTTTCCTTTCAGTTCTTCAGCAAAATCCAGGGGCTTTCTGCCTCTGAGTCTCAGTAGTGTAAAAAGAGTGTTCATTCCCAAAGGGTGACCCTTTTTACAACTCAGAGGGAAAACGGCAAAAGTACCCTACTGTCTCCTGGCTCCAAGGGTGTGTGTGTGACTTGTTTTTATTTTATTGTTGAAGGAAATCAAAGGATAAACAGAAGTAGAAGTATTATTTGACAAGGCTTTTTCACACCCATTATCCTCTGTGGTTTCACAATTAGTGGGATTGGCAGGACAGATGTGATCATCCCATTTTGCAAATGAGGAAACTGAGACTCAGACAGGTAAAGTGACTGGCCAAGCTCACCTAGCTAGTCAACAGCAGAGAACCTAGGTCTTCTCCCTCATCCAAAACAAAGTGGATATCTTCTGGGTGTACGTAGCTGCTTTAGGCGCACCCAATCTGGAAAGGGAAGTCCTCTGTTGTTCAGTGAAGGCTCTGCTCTGTAACCTTCAGTGAGCAGAAGTGGAGAGGATGAATCACAAGAGGACGTGCTGATGGATGAAGCTCCTTCCAACCTCAGCCAAGCTTCCACCTTGCAGGCCAACCGAGAAGGTGAGAGTGCCGAGGCCAGAAAGGCCTCCCTTCTTGCCCTGCACGTCTGACAGACACTACACTAGGGTTTTCCTCGAGGCAGCTGCCCACATGTGCAGAATAAGGAAGCATCTGTCTGCATGCGCTGACATACACCATCCACTTTATCCTCAGCCAGTTTTTCAAATAACATGTTACTACTGCTTGCCCAAGAGTTTATCACTTCTTACTTGGTTCGCTTTCTTCTCACCCACCTGCTTTCATCGCTCCAGATTTCCTCTTATCAGCAAGATGCAGTCAGTAGCAAAGTAGGGCTGGAAAGGCAAGGGGGCACCAGCAGACTTGGCCAAGTCCATCCTAGACCATGGTTCCTCAGGCACCACCCTATAGCCAGCCTCCATATCCGGCCACTCTGCTCAGCCTGTTGATGCATTGGTTGGCACTCTCAGGAAATCAGGGGTAGCTCACTAAATCTGTGTATCACCCCAGATCTGGTTCTTCCTCTCCTAGAGTCAGATATCCCATCGCCTTCCCACTCAATCTGCTGGCCTGCACAGTAGCCTGTTTTCTAGCTACTCAGTATAGTCCTCCAATGTGCTCCCTTTGTTTTAGATTCCATGAATATCCTGGACCCTGAGGATGAGGAGGAGCACACTCAGGAAGAGGACAGCAGTGGCAGTAACGAGGATGAGGATGATAGTCAGGATGAAGAGGAGGAGGAGGAGGAAGATGAGGAAGATGATCAGGTGAGGGGGGACTGTGTTTGGGTTGGTTCAGATGACCTGTTCCATGGGAACACAGAGATGGAGAAAACCAACAGTCTGGGTTGCTAGCCTCAGCGCCTCCCTCCCTCATGTGCAAATGTGGCCATGACAACAGACTTCAGAAAACCCTTACCTCCAGCAATTCTCCGTCTCCTATTTTCCCCTTAAGGAGGATGATGAAGGTGAAGAGGGAGATGAAGACGATGACGACGATGGCTCTGAAATGGAATTGGATGAGGATTACCCTGATATGAACGCTTCTCCCTTGGTCCGATTTGAGCGCTTTGACCGGGAGGATGATCTCATCATTGAGTTTGACAACATGTTCTCCAGTGCTAGTAAGATTACAGGGGCTCAGCTGGGTTTTATCTCTTGATTCTTATACCCTTCTCTAGGGTAAGCCAAGCACTGAACCAGAGTGGCTATCAGTCTGATACAGACAGCACTTCTTTTCCTATGCTGACTTCCTGGGGCAAGGGATATCTGAGTCCATCTCTCTCAGTAAGTGTATACTTAGAAGAAGGAATTGTGAGAGGCTACTTTTGTTCTCTCCACTTCAGTAAACAGGCAGCCATTTTGGAGCCTGGACAATTTGGTGATTGGCTTGAATTAAAAAAGTGTGAGATCAAGGCTGACTGCATCAGGCACCCATGTGCACACCACAGTGACAGGGCAATCAGTGATCCTTATGTCTGTAACACTGGATCTTGAGAGTTTGGAAGGACACCTTTGAGCTTGGCATTGGGGAGTAGATTTGAGCACATTCACTTTGTTCATCAAGGATGCATCTTTTTAGAGGAGAGAATGAATCTCTTCCCTCTTCCCTCCTCCCTCATCAACATCAAAATTCCCTTTTAGCATCAAGTTCTTAAAATCAGACTGTCTTGAGATGTCAGGTCTTGACCCTAAATCACAAGTGTGATATGGCAGAAAACACTGAACTGTTCTGGTCTGTTGTCTTGGCCAAGTATGTCTCTTACCTCTGTGAGCCTCAGTTTGTCACCTGTAAATGAAAAGTTTAAAAAGAAAAAAGAATGGGTTGGTTACATAATTTTCAAGATACCTTCTTCTGTGATTTTCTTTATAGTTTTGTGATTTCCATCAGTCTCTGTTCTGTTGAGCCTCTGTTCATTCAGCAAGTTAAACAAATAGTTAAAGAATGCCTACAGTGTCCTAGGTACTAGGGATACAGCAGTAAAAAAAAAAAAAAAAAAACAGGCCTTTTCCCTTACATGAGCTGTGGTCTACTAGGAACTATAAGTAAGCAGGCATTACATTGTAGTATGGTAAGAAAGCACAGAGTAAAGAGTTATTAAGCCAATCTGTAGAATCAGAGGAGGTGACCTTTAGGCCAAGAACAAAAGCAGGTGAAGAAGGGGGAGAGGAGTCTAAAAGGTGGAGGAGGGAGCAGCATGTTTCTGAAGGGCCTTGAAGCTCACTGTGGGTATAGTGTGGAGAATGGATTGGTAGAAGGTACTATTTAGGAGGCTGTTGCAGCATCTAGTTGAGAGATGGTGAAATAAGCTATGGTAGTGTCAGTGATCGTAGATGAGGTGTGGGAATGAGGGAGAAAGGACAAAGCTCAGGTTTCCGTGTGAGGAAGTAAGGCCCAGGAGACATGGTTCTGTAAGAATAATCATGGAAGAAATTTTTTTGGGGCATTGACTCCTTTGCATATTGTCCTTGCAGCAGACATCCCCCCATCCCCAGGAAATATCCCTACTACCCACCCACTGATGGTACGCCATGCAGACCATAGTTCCTTGACACTGGGCAGTGGCTCCTCTACAACACGTCTCACCCAGGGCATCGGGCGCAGTCAGAGGACCCTAAGGCAGCTAACGGCCAATACAGGCCACACCATTCATGTTCACTATCCTGGGAATCGCCAGCCCAACCCTCCTCTTATACTGCAGAGGTGAGTTATAAGGATTGTTAGGTTCACTGAGCTTCGGTATTGTCTTGACCTGGGGGAAACAGTCCATCAGTTAATGCTTTTGTCACACACACAAATAATGTATTTGTCCCATTTCTTTGTGGATTATATAGCAACCTTTTGGGGAATACCAAGTTGTATTACATGTTCTTTTGGATAAATGTCCTGTGCATACATACATTTAGCCATCATTAAGCATCTCATACGCCAAGCACTTAACACTTAAGATACAGACAGGACAGGATCCCTGCCCTTGGGCTTAGAGTTTAATGGGAGAAACAGTTTTAGAAGCAAAAGAAAAGTATATAGGTATCATAATGGTCAATATGAAGACTCTAGTAGGTGTACAAAAGAGATATTATACCCTAACATAATGCCTGGCATTACCAGTGGCACTTAGTCTGTGCCAGGAACAATGTAATAACATGCAGCCTTAGCCCAAATAAAGTTCACAGACTTACCAAGTAGTTAGAAAAGTAACTGAGACTTACATGCAGTATGAGCAAGTTCGTAATAGTGCTATGCATTCCTTAGAGGATACAGAAAGGATCTCATAATAACAAGTTGCAGGGCCCTTATGGATGTACAGTGACCGTGGCACCCCACCATCACCCTACAGGTTGCTTGGTCCCTCTGCTGCTGCTGACATCCTTCAGCTGAGCAGCAGTCTTCCCCTACAAAGCCGGGGCCGGGCCCGCCTCCTTGTGGGCAATGATGACGTCCACATCATAGCCCGGTCTGATGATGAACTGCTGGATGACTTTTTCCATGACCAGAGCACAGCTACCAGCCAAGCAGGCAAGTTTGTGTGGTAAACGAGGGCAAAGTTTGTCATATTTTATTTTTTCCATTCTGAGGAAAAGCATAACAGTACTGGCCCTGCCCGGAGAAACCCCATATTATAATGGGGTTTAAAACCACTCAGTGACTTAACCAAGAGCAACAAACACTTTATCTCTGGATGCCTGTGGTGTGCGAAACCTTGTGATAGACATTGGGTCCTATTAGAAAAATACTATGATTTTTGGACAGTTGACACATGACAAGACCAAGAGTCTTAACTCTTCTTTGTTCCCCTACAGGAACCCTGTCCAGCATCCCCACAGCCCTGACCCGCTGGACAGAGGAGTGCAAAGTTCTCGATGCTGAGAGCATGCATGACTGTGTTTCAGGTATGTGGCCATTTGGTTATCTGGGCAATAGTAGTAAGCCTTCCAGGGCTGGGGCGAATGTATGGAAAATTGTTTTCCTGCATCTCTGTGACCACAAACTCTTCCTCTTGGCTTCCTCTTCTCTCCTGAGCAGCCTCTGATCTTTGCTTCTTTAATCCAGTTGTTAAAGTGCCCATTGTCAACCACCTGGAATTCTTAAGGGATGAGGAGCTGGAAGAAAGGCGGGAGAAACGCAGGAAACAACTGGCTGAGGAAGAAACAAAGATAACTGATAAAGGCAAAGAAGATAAGGAGAACAGGGATCAGAGTGCACAGGTGATTCCCAAGAGCTAGAAGGATTCATCTTTGGCTGTGTCTGCCTTACCTTTCATAAGGTTTGGCATACATAACATGTGGCACCAAGAGTCATTAAAGAATCCTAGGACATTCACAGTGAACCTGAAAAAGATCCATTCCAAATTCACCGTACATTCACATGGTTTTAAGGGGAAGAAATTCAAACCCAGAGGGAAAATTACTTCTCAGTATTTTGCTGGGGAAAATGAGCCAGAACCAGAGCAGTTCCTGACTTAACAGTCGCAGTGTATAGTTGCTACCATCCAGTAACTGCAACTAGACAAGAAGACCTTGACTAAGCCTATGTTCTTGGTGGTTCATTTCCATTTCTCTCAGTGGACTGTCTTACCAAGTATTATAGGGAGAGGTAGGGGACCTTGCCATAATGACCCCATTCCTTTATTTGAATAAGTTAGACTTAGGCTTCATATCAGAGAAAATGATTGTACCCTGAACTCCATTACCATGTCATTTTCTCAGGCTCAATTTGTGAAATCTCTAGTATGATTTTGATGTAGAAAGAAGCCATCTGCCCTCCACCCCCCTTTTTTTCACATCTTCTGAGACCTTGAGCAGTATAGCTTTAAAATATGTGAAGTAAAAGTCGATAGAATTATGAAGAAATTTAAAAATTTGAATGAAAGACTTTACTTATACCCTACTCAGCACTTAGGGTACCAGATAAAAATAGGGTATTTAAATGTTTATTTGTGACAAGTTTAATCTAACAAATGCTTTTGTATAGAACTTTCACCTAATGAACAGTAACATTGTTTCAAACATATGAGAAGGGGTAGAAAAAGCAAGCCTGGCATATGATCTAAAAAGCTGGAGTGGCCAAAAAAGCCCAAGGAAGGGAAATATGTGTAGATGAAACCTAAAGAAATTCTTGCTGGCCTCACGATTATGTTCAGGTAATGTGACCTCTGCCCAGCTCTAACGTGGTTTTTATTACCTTTCCTCTCATTGTTCAGTCAGCCCCCTGGCAATTTCCCCGTTGTCCCTAAGCCGTCCTTTAACAAAAGTATGTATGAGAAAAATTGGAGATATATTTGCACACTAAAGTGCTAGTCTTCCATCCAGGTCTTTGAACACCTAGAAGGCATATGTGGGAGATAGTGACCAGTATAGTTAACCTCTGTCGTAGGTACTTGCATTGTCCCATATTGGTCTGTCCCTTCTTTTTGCAGTGTACTGCATCTAAGACAAATGACTCCACTGAACAGAACCTCTCAGGTAACTCTTGCTCCCTTTTTTCCTTCTTACTAATTGGTTGGTTCTTTCTCCTGACCCAAGTAGCTGGCCCAAGTGGACTGAAAATGAACACCAGTGCTCTGTGGGATGAGGTAGTAGATTGTATAGTTTTAGGGTCATACCCCATCTTGGAGATAACTATACAGTCTACTGTCTTTCCTACGGTGGTACACTTCCCTCCAACATGCTCTGTTCAGATTCTTGTTCTGTCTGTGCTGTGTTGCATTCTGGCATGTTCAACCAGGCCATGTGTCCTGTCCCCTTTGGTGACCACCATAGTGTCATTCCTCGTGAGAACAAATGATGAGTGTGTTTCTCAAATGCCAGTTCTCAATGGAAATGAACAAAATAAGACAGGTCTAATGAATTTTTCAGAAAGTTGAATTTGTTCAACTTTTAAAAGACCTTTATGTCCTTCCTAGTCTTTGGTGTCAAAATATTTTTGTTAAATGATATTGATGAGATTTTTTTTTACTGGGCCAAACTAAAAGTTGGTAACCCTGTGTTAGTCTATTTTTCCCTTTTTACATAAATTTCAGGAGTCTGTAGAATCTAAAAGTCTAGGAACATTGTCCTGAGCAATCAGCTTTTGGGGAAGGTAGCTCTGTGGGCTAAATGGTATTACTGCTATATGTTTTCTGTTCTTATAATCTTAATGTCACTAGCCATTTTGTTATTCTAATAATTGATCCATGTGGTTATTATATGTTGCCCCCACCCCTATTTCCTCAGAGCTTTCTTCTGCTTCCCTTATACCTTCTGTCTCCTTTGGCACTTGAGTTGGGAAATGATTGTACCAATGCCTACACAGTATTTTTTTAAAGCAGTGAAACAGGGTAGGTGTCCTGGTGCCCTTAATCCTGCAAAAGGTCTGTGAAAGGTTCTGTCATCAGGTAAAATGGTCTTTTGCCTGCTGCCCTTATTAGAGGATTCTGCTCATGCCAGGGTGAGGTAGTAAGTTGTATTGCTGTGGGGTAGGATTTTAGGCCCCAACTAGAAGATAACTATACAACTTACTACTTTCCCTGGTGTGCATTGTATTCACACTTAGTCTTGGCATTGTTGCCCCATCAGAGTTAAAGATGTTCCTTAGATAATCAAGATAGGAGAAAAGGGAGGTGGAAGAGGACATGATATTTAGGGTACAGTGAGGCAAATATAAAGTGACTTGAACTCTTTCCCTTCTACTGGGGGCACAGAAAGAATTTAATTCTTAATATCTACAGAGTCCAATCTCCAGTTCTTGGGACTAAGATAGCACTGTGCCTTAGCCCTCATCCTGGGTATACCAGACCAGCCACAAGCTATTCCTAGAAGCAGTTGGTAGTCAGGGAGAATCTGCATCACTGGCTGGGTGGGATACTTGTCAAAGCATATGTGCTGATTGAGTGGCTCCCCAGATCCTTGGCTGATTGCCCCATAACAACTCCAATGTCGTTCTTTCCGAGAAAGATGGGACAAGTCTGCCTGAGAGCTACCCAACAACCCCATCTTCAACTGATGCAGCTACGTCTGAGCCCAAGGAGACCCTTGCCATTCTGCAGCCCTCACAACAGCAACCAACACTCCCACCCCCACCAATCTTGGGAGAAATTCCTCAAGAACTACAGTCCCCAGCTGGAGAAGTAGGGAGCTCTACACAGCTCTTGATGCCTGTGGAGCCAGAGGAATTGGGTCCCACAAGGCCAAGTGTAGAAGCAGAAACAACTCAGATGGAGTTATCTCCAGCCCCCACTATAAGTGAGTAGAATCTCAAGGGTTTTGAGGGGGTAGAACAGTAGGGAAGAATAAACATCTTTGTAGTTTCTCTTTAGAGAAATAGTAGAAGCTCGCGTCCTCAAAGAGTAGGGTGTCAGATTGCACATTACCTGTCTTAGCTAAAGTTGAGGTTTCTTCGCTGTATCCTCAAGTGATTAAACATCTGAGTATCTAATGGTACTAGTGATTATACCAACAGTTTGAGGTAACCACTTGATGCCTGGGCTGTCATCTGGCTTATTATTTAACTTCTTTAAAAACACAGCTCTCCAAAGTAGATGGTATTAGCTCCGTGAATAAACTAAAATGCGGAAGTATAATATTTAGCCCAAGGTTATTCAGTAAGTGGTTGAGCTGAGATTAAAATACAGATCTGTGTGACTCTAAAGCTTGCTCTCCTTCAACAGTTCCAGGGATGGCAAGCACGTGACCCCACACATACAGCTCTCCCATCCTGGCAGACACCATTTATCTCATGGCACTATTTCCCACTGGTTTGAAATGGGGCCTCAAAATTCTTCTCAGCAGTGTTCCAACAGGGTAAATTGAAACCTGTTTGCCATTCCTGTTCTATACCATGCTGCCTGTGACATGCTCTGGAGAAACCTTAAGGTGTAGGGTTGTTTTTTTTTAATTCAAGAAGCCTTATTTATTTAGATAAATGGAACCAACATGCATGTACAGATGGTGCCTACAGGGAATCTGAAAGTGACAGGATCCCTTATCTGGGGTGCCTAGGGAAGATGTTTCACAGGCATGCATGGAACACCATAAATGTTCAACAGATAGAAAAGTCTTGAGCTGAGCTTTATAAAGCAGATGAGATTGAAGGGGAACCTCAGGCCAGAGCAGAGTGAAGGTGGAGAAGTGAGAAGTCTGATCTGGCTGCTTCTTAATTCGGCCCCCTCTTTCAGGCAGAGATCTAACCTCTCCATGTGACTTCCTCCTAGCCTCTCTTTCCCCAGAGAGAGCTGAAGATTCTGATGCACTGACGGCTGTCAGCAGTCAGCTGGAAGGCTCTCCCATGGACACCAGCAGCCTGGCTTCCTGTACGCTAGAGGAAGCTGTGGGTGATACCTCAGTAGCTGGCAGTTCTGAGCAGCCTACAGCAGGCAGCTCAACTCCTGGAGATGCTCCACCAGTTGTGGCAGAAGTGCAAGGCAGGGGTGATGGGACAGGGGAATCTGCCCAGGCCCCTGAGGACAGGTAAGCACTATGTGAGCGAGAGGAGGGCAGTATGATGAGATGGTGGGTATTTCAAGCCACTTTCCTACTTGTTAACTAATACACATGCTTGGTACACTGGTTGAGTATTGTAGGAATATTTTATAAATGGGAAAACATGATTCAGAGAACAACCTGAAAATGGTTTCCTTTAGCTCTCCCCCTGCATCCTCTGAGAGTTCTTCTACCAGAGATTCTGCTGTGGCCATATCTGGAGCAGATTCCCGGGGAATCCTAGAAGAGCCACTGCCTTCAACAAGCAGCGAAGAAGAAGATCCCCTTGCAGGTGAGTTTCATGTGTGCTCAGGCCATGCTGGGGGAATGTTTAGGCTTCTAATAGCCCTTGGAATGGAAATGCCCACCAGTTAAGCAGTTCCACCCAGATGGAGGGCAGCATATAAAGGGGAAGAGGACCAACAGTAAGGGGATGCTGAATAATGGTATGAGCCCCTCTGCCCCGTTACCTTTAGGACCTGGGGCCACTACTTAGCTTCACTGAACCTCAGTGATACTTGAAGGGGAGATAATAGCTACATGATAGAGGGCTGGATAAAGAGTAAGTGACAGTGTATCCATGGAACCTGGCATGTAACAAGCTGTTCTGAGCCTAGGGAATGTGGGCCTGTGGGCCTTCTGTGTCCCTGTGTTCTTTGCATGCAATAAGGACAAACAAAGTTGGTTTCCCTCAAGCAAGTCCAGGGGTTTTTTTCCTCTGAGTACAACTTATCTGAGTACAGCTTAGGCATCAGTAGAGGTATAAGCCCCTTCACATCTTACATCTCTCTCAGGTATCAGTCTCCCGGAAGGTGTGGACCCCTCTTTTCTGGCTGCTCTGCCTGATGACATCCGCCGGGAAGTCCTGCAGAACCAACTGGGTATCCGTCCACCAACCCGGACTGCACCTTCAACAAATAACTCAGCTCCTGCAGTGGTTGGGAATCCTGGTGTGACCGAAGTGAGCCCTGAGTTCCTGGCAGCCCTGCCTCCAGCTATCCAGGAGGAAGTATGTGAGCAGGATGCTGGTAGGGCCAGGACACATGGCTATATATGCCCTCATTGATGACTTCTGCTCTGTAGGTGCTGGCACAGCAGAGAGCTGAGCAACAACGACGGGAACTGGCACAGAATGCCAGCTCAGATACCCCCATGGACCCTGTGACCTTCATACAGACTCTGCCCTCAGACTTGCGCCGTAGTGTCCTCGAGGACATGGAGGACAGTGTGTTGGCTGTGATGCCACCTGACATTGCAGCCGAGGCTCAAGCCCTGAGGCGAGAGCAAGAAGCCCGCCAGCGGCAGCTCATGCATGAGCGGCTCTTTGGACACAGCAGCACTTCTGCACTCTCTGCCATTCTCCGAAGCCCAGGTACAGAGGGAAGCGAGTGGGAGGGCTTTGGAATGTCTAGCTTTGACCACATGAGGCTCTATTATTCCCCTTTGTATTACCGGGATCCATCTCACCACCCTGCTCCCCAATTTCAGTTTCCTTTTTCTTTCCTTCCAGCTTTTACCAGTCGTCTGAGTGGCAACCGTGGAGTCCAATATACTCGCCTTGCTGTGCAGAGGGGTGGCACCTTCCAGATGGGTGGTAGCAGCAGCCATAACAGGTACCTTTGTCTTTTTCACCTTGACATACCATTTCTCATGTCTGTTGCTAGCCCAACTCATTTAATTTATAGGTGGAGAGGCTGGATGACCTCTCTAGGTTGTTGCCTTGAATGAGTGGAGGAGCCAGATCTTTGGACTTCCCCTTCAGAAGCCACACTTTTGTGTTAGTGTAGCTACTGTAGACCATAATCACAGAGGCAGGCTGGAAGCAGGCACTAACTGTGATTGTAATAAAAGACACCTGCCTCCCACACATACAGGAAAAGACAATGAGTTATTTGCTTTGAGATTACAGCATCTAGGCTACAGAAGTAGGGAGTTTGTTATTAACCGGGCTGAAGCAGAGTGGATCCAACACATCAAAATGTGAAGGGCATGATTAGTCCCTGTGAGGTAGGCAACCCTCTGGTGGTCTAGAGAAGGAAGAAATAAGCATCATCTCCTAAGATATTATAAAGGTACAGTCTGAAGTTAGCAACTGATGGTAGACCTGAGCTGGAATCTTTGTTCTCTTCTCAGTTGTTGGGTGATGTAGGGCAGGTCATGACTTACTTGAGCCTCTTATTCACCATTTCAAAAATGAGCAGTTCTCTAGTCTTTCAGCAGCCCCATTAGGAAGCTGTTATAGACATTGTACAGTACCTGGTACTTAGGCACAGAAGGCAGCTCTTGTTACTGTTAAGCGCCCTTGGACTTACCTTCCCTTCTTGAGCCTCCATAGGAGTTATCCAGCTCATCTGCCTCCCCTGGGCCTATGCCTTATCCCAGAGCTCTAGCTGAAGTGTTACCCAGAAACCATGCTCTGTTCCAGGCCTTCTGGCAGTAATGTGGACACTCTTCTCCGCCTCCGAGGCCGGCTTCTCCTGGACCATGAAGCCCTCTCTTGTCTTCTGGTCCTACTTTTTGTGGATGAGCCAAAGCTCAATACAAGCCGTCTACACCGGGTACTGAGAAATCTCTGTTACCATGCCCAGACCCGCCACTGGGTCATCCGCAGCCTGCTGTCCATCTTGCAGCGCAGCAGTGAGAGTGAGCTCTGCATTGAAACACCCAAGCTCTCCTCAAGTGAGGAAAAGGGCAAAAAGTCAAACAAGAGCTGTGGATCAAGCAGCCATGAGAACCGGCCCCTGGACCTGCTACACAAGATGGAATCTAAGAGCTCCAACCAGCTTTCCTGGCTCTCAGTATCCATGGATGCAGCCTTAGGCTGCAGAACTAATATATTCCAGATCCAGCGCTCAGGGGGGCGCAAACATACTGAGAAGCATGCAAGCAGTGGCTCCACTGTCCACATACACCCCCAGGCTGCTCCTGTTGTCTGCAGACACGTTCTGGACACACTCATTCAGTTGGCCAAGGTGAGAAGCTTGAAGGAACTCAACCCCTGGTGATGGAAGAGGGGTGGCAGCCACAACCTAGGTGAAATCTGAACTTTGAGGGAACTAGTAGGTCCTTCACTGACAGTGCTGTATTGTTTCTGGGAAATTGTCCAGTAAATTACTTTGTGGGTTTTCATGTTCAGTCTTTACAGTTTTATGCATTATTTCATTTAGTCATTAAAACAACCCTCAGCAGCCTGTATGATTTCCATTTTATAGGTAATGAAGCTAGGATAAAGAATTTTTTAGTGGCTTTGTTGTGGGGCTAGTAAGTAATGGAAGTGGACCTAGAACTTAGTTCATTCTTTCTAATAAGTATTGCTGCCATTGCTGAGGGCCTGTCTTGTGCTGGGCACTATGCAAAATACATTATCTCCTTTAATCTCAACAGTTTTGCAAGGCAGAATAGGTGTCGTCCCCATTTTATAAGTACAGAGACCAACACTCAGAAGAGTTGCCAAAACATCTGTCTGTCTCCCACTTCTCTAGGCTATTTTGCTATCAGTTAGATGAAATTCCTATATGACATCTCTCCCATGTTACCAAAGATGTCCAAAGTAGAGAATCTAGGAACCAGTTGTCTTTCCTTGTTAGGAAGATGTGTTTTCTATGTAGAGCCCCCAGATCAAGTCTGTCCTTATTTTCCTGGCAGGTATTTCCCAGCCACTTCACACAGCAGCGGACCAAAGAAACAAACTGTGAGAGTGACAGGGAGAGGGGCAGTAAGCAGGCCTGCAGCCCATGCTCTTCACAGTCTACCAGCAGTGGCATTTGCACAGACTTCTGGGACTTACTGGTAAAACTGGACAATATGAATGTCAGCCGGAAAGGCAAGAACTCCGTGAAGTCAGTGCCAGTGAGCGCTGGTGGTGAGGGGGAAACTTCCTCATACAGCCTTGAGGCCTCTCCACTGGGGCAGCTCATGAACATGTTGTCACACCCAGTCATCCGTCGGAGCTCTCTCTTAACTGAGAAACTCCTCAGACTCCTTTCTCTCATCTCAATTGCTCTCCCAGAAAACAAAGTGTCAGAAGTACAGGCTAATTCTGGCAGTGGTGCTTCCTCCACCACTGTTGCCACCTCAACCACATCTACCACCACTACCACTGCTGCCTCCAGTACGCCCACTACCCCGACTGCAACCACCCCTGTCACTTCTGCTCCACCTCTGGTTGGTGCCACGGCTATAGCCACCATTGCGGTAGCTCCTTCAACCACAGTGACTACCCCCACAACTGCTACCACTACTGTTTCAAGTAAGTATGGATGTAGGCTGAGAACTGTGGGGTGTAGACACCCACCTTACCCCCAACTTCCCCCTCCAAGTATTCCTCCCTAAATGATAGCAATCGGCTTGCTCTGTTTGTTAGAGCCAAATGTGTTCATTCTCATCCTTACTAGTCCCAGCTATGTGTCACCCCACCCCACCCCACCCCATCCCACCCCACCAGACACTCGTGAAGACCACCAGGCATTCACTGAATGTGACTCTCTAGGCTAATCACCAGAAGGAGAAAAGAGGAAAAGTCTCTACCTTCAAAGAACTCCCAGCCTTTCCAGCCTGGTTGAAGGAGCCAGTTCTCAGAGGAAAGAGTTCAAGAGCAGTCAAGATACAGTGTGAATCAGGGTAGAACAGAGTAGCCAGGCCATCCCAGGAACTGAAGGGAATGAGACCAGCAGCAGGCTAGTAATAATTATTTGAAGAGGGGGTTTCAAAGAGGGCTTTGATAGGGAATTAATTAAGAGAGATGTCTGGGATTCTTCCTTAGTTGATAAGGTACAGTCATAAGAGCCCCTGACATCCCAAGACATCTGGATTTGATTTTGGTGGGTGGCTTTTCATTTTCACCATTTGCCCATTTTGAAGCCATGGACAGTTCAGCACTTCCTTGGTTCTTCCACTTGAGTCTCTGGCATGTAAGTTTTGGAGGCTTACAGTGTTCCTTTTGTTTCCTCAAAGCTCCTACTACTACTAAGGCCAGCAAATCTCCAGCTAAGGGGGGTGAGGGGGGCAGCAGCAGCAGTGCAGATTTTAAGATGGTATCCTCCGGCCTCACTGAAAACCAGCTGCAGCTCTCTGTGGAGGTGAGTCTAACTAAGTTCTTCTGGCCTCCCAAGGTTGGGAGAGAAAAGGGTGAGAGACTGGATAAAGTACTGTTTTCAAGTTGGGGCTTACCCCTTCTCCCTTTTTCCCAGGTGTTGACATCCCATTCTTGTTCTGAAGAAGGCCTAGAGGATGCAGCCAATGTGTTGCTGCAGCTTTCTCGGGGAGACCCTGCAACCCGGGACACTGTTCTCAAGCTACTACTGAATGGCGCTCGCCATCTGGGTTATACCCTTTGTAAACAGATAGGTAATAATAGGAATAAAACATACTGTTTTACTGGAAGCCTTCCCTGAACCTCCAAACTGAGTGAAACTCCCCTGTGCTTCTGTAGCCCGGTCCCCATGATCTCTTCTGTCACATAACTGATAATACTGGGTTACTGTCTGTTTTCCTGTGCTCAGTTGTTCTTTAAGAACAAAACTGGGCTTCTTCCTACATTCCCAGTGCCTGGTACACAGCAAGTAGTCAGCGCTTATTGAAGGAAAATGAACACTTGTAGGACTCAACAGTGCCTCTTGCTTCTCCGTTCTAGGCATTCTTAAGAGCCCTGTAATGAACCTGCTGAGGCAGCTTTACCACCTCTGAAATATACTTGCACTTGGTTTAAGCTCAGAAATTGAGTCAGAATAATACCTCTGCCTTTGTGTAGTTTTTTGGGTACATGAATTCTAAGAACACTTATGAATTGTCTAGTTTCAGTCTTTTTCCTTCCTGTTGTACCAAGAAGAAAACTAAAACCCATGGTGATAAAGTGATTGAATCAAGGAGTACAGCCAAGTTTTCTTTCAGCAGAGTCTCTTTGCTCTTTCCCACACCATCCCAATCATGAGTCTCCTTAAATGTTAGCTACCTACTTAGTTATCTCTTCCTCACAAGTGTATCTGGAGCTGAAGTGGTATGAGAGTTGATTGCACTCTGTGACCCAGAGTGTTCTTTGCTGCATGTAAATTATAAGGTTCTTCTGGAAGGAATTTAGCCTTGGCCTCTGACCTTTCTTGACTGATACCATTTATTTAACACCCATTGGCGAAGCAGTATAGGTACTCTACTATACAGTTACCTCCTAATTCTCAGAGAAGCCTTGGGGTTAAGCAGGCTTGGTCCCATTATTAAGATGGTTAAGCAAATAGAGGGATTAAGCAATTTGCCCAAGATTGCCATAAAATCCTCATAAGTGCAAGAGGTATACGGGCTCCAAAGCAGACACTTTTCCCTTTTGCACTGAGCTACATTTCGTGTACTTTCAACAGATTGTTGAGGCCAGGGTGGTTCCTCAGTGGTTCATCCATGAGCATATATGTAACAAGATGAAGAGAGCAAAATTCTTCCTCACTCCACATTCTCTGCAGCTGAGCAAAGAAGATGGCATAGGCAGGTTTTTTGGAAAGGTATGGTTTTCAGCTCCTTCGCTAGGGAAGTCTCTCAACACTTGATGTTTCCTCTGCCTGTCCAGGTACCCTTCTGGCTGAGCTACGGGAGTATAACCTAGAACAGCAGCGGCGAGCCCACTGTGAGACCCTCTCTCCTGATGGCCTGCCTGAGGAGCAGCCACAGACCACCAAGTTGAAAGGCAAGATGCAGAGCAGGTGAGTGACAGCCACCCCTTTAGCTGTGGGGCTGGAACGTGGGACATTCTGAAAGGTGGCTCTTGCTAGCTTCCTGGTTATTATTTTTTTCCCCCTCTCTGGGCAGATTTTCTTAAGTGTCATATACACACTTGACCATACTTTTTTCCAACCTGTGAGATTTCCTTCTGAGATTCATTACCACTCTGGTTGACATAGAAAGCCCTGCTTACTGTGGGTGTTTATGCTCTGATGCTATCAATATATGCAAGCCACCTCTACACTATCCAGGTTTGACATGGCTGAGAATGTGGTAATTGTGGCATCTCAGAAGCGACCTCTGGGTGGCCGGGAGCTCCAGCTGCCTTCTATGTCCATGTTGACATCCAAGACATCTACCCAGAAGTTCTTCTTGAGGGTACTACAGGTCATCATCCAACTCCGGGACGACACACGCCGAGCTAACAAGAAAGCCAAGCAGACAGGCAGACTAGGTATGGAACTGGAGTGTCCAGTTGAGGGGTAAGGTTGGTGGTGGAGAACTCAAAGAGTCCCTGGAGAGCAGGGCTTCATGTCAAGTCTCCTTCCTGTTTGACCTTTCCAAAAGGAGGTGATGATCCTTCATAAGATGTTGATGGCTACATTGTGTATCTCACTCTCACTGCATATATAGGAAATTCATTAGGGCATTAAAGGGAATGAAAATGTGGCAGGGAATTTGGGGTAGGTCTTACACTCAACAATATTTAACTCACAGAGAGTGCCTGCTTTCTGCTTCCTTGATCACTCCTGACTAAAACATTGCAGCCATGATGCCTCAGCTGTGGCCTGCCAAATCCTACCTTTCTTCCCGTCCCAAAGAACCCTCTCACCTGCCTGTCACCCTGGCCCCTGCCCTTACCTATAGTGGTTTCTTTTAGTGCCTGATGATGGGCACTTTGAAGCTGCCTGAGCTAAAACTCAGGGACCTCAGCAGGATGTCCTCTGGTGGCCCAGAAGATGGGAGAGAGAATATTGGCATTCCCTCTTTCTAATTTTATATGCTTTATTCTTTGTCCCAGGTTCCTCCAGTTTAGGCTCAGCTAGCAGCATCCAGGCAGCTGTTCGGCAGCTGGAGGCTGAGGCTGATGCCATTATACAAATGGTACGTGAGGGTCAAAGGGCGCGGAGACAGCAACAAGCAGCAACGGTTAGCATGATGCCTGTGGCCCCTCATTCATTTGTCTCTCCCCTCTCCCCCACCATATCATCAGTGGGGTTTCACTGCCCTTACCTTGAATGCTTTTGCATTAAGTTTGCTACCTGAATGCTTCTGGATGACAGGATTACTTTCTGTTGGTGTTTTCTTTACTGTTTGTTGGTTTGGTCTGATTTAATTTAAAGCTTGGCCATCATACCCCACTGCCAGCTGTTCAGTCAACAGTGGCGCTTTTGCAAACTACATAATGCTAAGTGTCTGGGTTCTGAAAGGATATGAGATGAAGATTTTTCAGTCTTGTGGAACAATTCTGGTACATCAGAGACATCTCAGGAATCCTGCCCTTGAAAGTCCCCCAGGCTTGGTACACATCCCAAGCAGCCTCATGTGGCTATGGCTGGTCCCTCCACCCTGGCCTCTGACTCTATTCTCCACACTCCCTAGGCACTCAGGCACTCTTAGGAGGAAACCTTTAGGTTCCTAGGTAGCTAGCTCATTGCTAGGATCCCACCACAGAATGGCTACAGGAAAAGTCTAGCATCATGTATGTATGCTGTGGCACTGTCATTGTTTTCCTGTCCTTGCAACATGTCCTTGAAAGTCACCTTTCCAAGATCCAGGAAATTAAGGTATCCTGAGGCTTGGTTTTTCTTCTAGGTAGTTAGTATTATGCAGTATGGTTGCATTGAGCATGGTGGGAAGAGTCTAGAATTCCAGCAGAGTAGAAAGGGAAAAATAGAGATCAGTATTTCTTTCTGCCCAGTCTCTTTCCCACACCTGATAGGACAGGTGTTGGTTTTTAATAATCCTAGCCATCAAGGTTGCCCTAATAACCCCTGTTATTTCCCCTTTTGTGAGCTTAGAACCAAGCCTACCTTCTGTCCATCTGGGTTTTATGTATATAAACTGTCCCCAGAAGAAGTCAAAGTCTATATCCAGAAGGCTGATATCTGACTGGCCATAGGTCTGGAATAGAGTGCAGGCATCCAGGGAGCTCTTTGGAAAAGCTAGCTACCTCAGGGTGGAGGACAGCAAAGGAGGTGGGAAGGCCATTCTTTTGCCCTGGAGAGCAGCAGAGTTTGCTCACCTGATACGGGAAGCTTCCTTCCAAGCTTATAATGTGTGTGAATGGGTAGGGCCAGCCTCTAGCCTGTCCCTGAAGAAAGCAGAATTGCACTCTTTATGTGACTTTGTTTCCCTTTATCCAGTCGGAGTCAAGCCAGTCAGAGGCCTCTGTCCGGAGGGAGGAGTCACCTATGGATGTGGACCAGCCATCTCCCAGTGCTCAGGACCCTCAGTCCATTGGTCAGTACTAATCCCCATTTCCAGCCCAGCAAAAGGGAGAGCCAGTTTTCATGGAATGGCTCCTTGATCCCCTACTTTCAACATACATAAACTTAGTGTTTTTCCAACTTGTTCTAGCAGACACTGGTTTCTGTAAATGTTAATAGGTGTTTACCAACCAAGATCACTAACAATCACCACCTTGCCTTCACTAGAGATTGGTAGCACATATCACAAGTCCTGTAGTAAAGAAACTATGATAAGATACCATGTTAGATATGGAGATAGCATGTGTTTGAGTCTTGGTTTCCCTGTTAACTAGCTCTGGGAACTTCTCTTTGCTTCAGTTTCCGTGTTTAAAATAGTGATGTTCATAGTAGGCAACCTTTTAACATTCCTGTGGGATAGTGTTTGAAATATATTACATCATTTGATAATCCACAAGTTCTCTGGGAACTAATGAGGCAATGAGTAGACCAGCACTGTCCAGTACTTCTCTGCAGTAGCCATTAGCCACTTGTGGTTGTTGAATACTTAAAATGTGGCTACTATAACTTCATGAGCCAAGTTTTTTATTGTATTTATTTTATGAAACTTAAACATAAATGCCTTCCAGTGTGGGACTAGAGCTTGTTTTCATATGTCATCCAGTATTACTCAGTGGCCAGTGGGCCAGTCTATTTGATATGTCTAATGGTCTGTACATTTAGTCTGGGAAAAATCTAAATGAAGGGAAAACCCCAAAGGCTTTCTGACTCTCTCCTCTGTATACCCTGTAGGCTCAGATGGAACTCCACAGGGGGAGAAGGAGAAGGAAGAGAGGCCACCTGAGTTACCTCTTCTCAGTGAGCAGCTGAGCTTGGACGAGCTGTGGGACATGCTAGGAGAGTGTCTAAAGGAACTGGAGGAATCCCATGACCAGCATGCAGTGTTAGGTGAGTTGTGGCTTGAGGGCCAGCTCCTAACCCACTGATCTGCTCTGGGAACCTTTCTACCCACTCAATTTTCTTCCTTCGATGTCACCCCTTTCCCTCAGGGTCTCTGTAATAAGAACTCAATGGAGTGGTTTTTTTTCTCTGATGTGAGTGTCAGAAAGAAGAATGCCTTCTCTCTAAGTAGCTTGTATTTTTTACTTTTCAGACCAGGGAAATCTTTGTGACTGGTCATCTGTTACCTTTTTCTTTGGCTTAAAGGAAGCTCTGACTTTTGTGGCTTCACCACCATGCTTACCATTACATTTCTCCTGCAAGTTTTCATTATTTCCTCTTCCATATTGTACTTTTATGATTAATTATGGAGAAGAGATTTGTATGTTGAACTTTGTAAAGTGTAACTTATGTGTTATTCCTACCCACAGTGTTACAGCCTGCTGTCGAGGCTTTCTTTCTGGTTCATGCCACAGAGCGCGAGAGCAAGCCTCCTGTTCGAGATACCCGTGAGAGCCAGCTGGCACACATCAAGGATGAGCCGCCTCCGCTTTCTCCTGCCCCCTTAACCCCAGCCACTCCTTCCTCACTTGACCCATTCTTCTCCCGGGAGCCTTCATCTATGCACATCTCCTCAAGCTTGCCCCCTGACACACAGAAGTTCCTTCGTTTTGCAGGTACACGAAACTCTTAGGTCCCCAAATATAGAAGTCTTCATTTTTCACAGGGTCATTTTGTACATTTTATCCTTAGCTGGTTTGCAGGAGGGGCAGAGAGAGAGAGAGATTTGGAAAGTGAGGCTAGTGAGGTAGAGACTGGGGAGACTGGGGGATGGGGGAATGTGTGTGTGAGCGCTAGTGAAGTAGGGACCAAATCTGGAAGCTTTGTATGCCACGTTACCTTTTTTATCCTGAAACAAGGAAGAGAGGCTTGGGTCAGCTGTCATCCAGTCTTCCAGGACCCATGATGTGCTGATTCCTGCTGTCCTTTCTCCCCTCAGAGACTCACCGCACTGTGTTAAACCAGATCCTACGTCAGTCTACCACCCACCTTGCCGATGGGCCTTTTGCTGTCCTGGTAGACTACATTCGTGTCCTTGACTTTGATGTCAAGCGCAAGTATGTGCCCTGAGTATTGAGGATGGTTCTCCAAATGGCATCTCCCCTCCCAAAAAGGAGCCAAAATTCCTTCAGGGAAAGATGTTTCCCTTGGTGGCGGCCCTTGGGTTGTCTCTGGGTGGGAGTCTCATCTGTGCCACTGATAGTCATTGTACTTAAATACTCTGTGGCATCTCCACCCCAGTCTCCGTTCTTCATCAGAGAAATGCAAGCCTTTGTTTAACCACATGACTTCTAAAGTCCCATTCTTTCCTTTGGGGTAATACAGGAGGTGCAGGTAGCCATAGAACACTTACAGGGGTAGGGTCTCCACAACACTCCTGTCATCCCTAACCTTTTCTTCCTTCCTGTGCACTGACATGTGCTTACCCACTCGTTGCAGAAATTCCATGCTGCAGTTTCTGTGGGCCCTTATTCAGTAGAGGTGGGAGAGATTTAGAGTTGGTAATTAGTGACCTACCTCTCCCAACTACTGGACATTTCCCTAAGGGGACAGGTAGGGAACAGGAATCAAAGTGTTTGGAAGATGGGGGAGAAGCATCATTGTGAGTCTTCATCCTAATCAGGCAAACAGAACTTTGCTCTACCACTCTCAGTCCTATTTTCCTTCCTTTCCTGCTCCCAAGATATTTCCGCCAAGAGCTGGAACGTTTGGATGAGGGGCTCCGGAAAGAAGACATGGCTGTACATGTCCGCCGTGACCATGTGTTTGAAGACTCCTACCGTGAGCTGCACCGAAAATCTCCTGAAGAAATGAAGAATCGATTGTAAGAGCCCAGAGGAAAGAACAGAGAGGATGGGAGGGTGGGGGCCCTTCCTTCATGGTAGTGAAGGCTTACTCAGGCCCCAAATGTGCAGGGGAACTTAGGTGCTGCCTTCCCCAGTAGGAATTCCCAGTATGAATCTGGTTTAGATAACCTCACTGAGCTGTCTCCAGTCTTCTCAACCTGGTCTTCCAGCCAGCCCTTGGGCTGAGCTACCCAACAATTCCCAGACAGACAGAAGAAACTTTGGCGTTTACAAAGATACACCAGATGACTTCGCAGAGAGAGCTTTCTCCATTGTTACACTAGGAACAGGAAGCCTGCTGAGCAAATGGTACCCTGGGTTGAGGGAGACCACACTTGCATGAGTGGCCTCCCTGTAAAATTGGTAATCGCTCACTGGTGATTCTGAAGCCACCTAAAGAAGATAGGCGGTTCCAATACCAAATGTCATGGGAGGTGATGAGACAATAAACCTGTTGGAGTAGTTTGATGCTCCTGAACTCAGGAACCTGATTCTTCCCCTCCCTTGTGGCATGGCCTTAAGGATTACCATCCCTGTGATTACCATCCATGTAATCACACAGGAAGTCAGAGGCTTCTGAGACAGACTAGGCCCTGCTCCTCCACCACCAAATCTTTATAGATACCAGATTTAGCTCTCTCCGACACCACTTGACTCCTCTCCCTGTTTTCCCTAAGTGAGGCCTCATTTGGGCCCCTATACCTTTCCTGTTGGAATATCAGTGAGCCTTTACTGATACTTCAGGACTTCTCTTGTATCTTTTCTATCAATGTTGCCTTTTTTGTCCCAGATCCCCACCCTTCCTCCGGGATCTCCTGGTACTCTACCCACCTCTGTCCTCTGACCCTGCACTCCCCAGCCATGCTTCACTCACTCTCTCACTTGCTCACTTGGGTCATGCTGCCTCATGAATGGTTTTGTTGTCCTGGACTTTCTGCACATCTATTTCTGCTCTCTTGTGCAGGTATATAGTGTTTGAAGGAGAAGAAGGGCAGGATGCTGGAGGGCTCCTGCGGGAGTGGTATATGATCATCTCTCGGGAGATGTTTAACCCTATGTATGCCTTGTTCCGTACCTCACCTGGTGATCGGGTCACCTACACCATCAATCCATCTTCCCACTGCAACCCCAACCACCTCAGCTACTTCAAGTTTGTTGGACGCATTGTAGCCAAAGCTGTATATGACAACCGCCTCCTGGAGTGCTACTTTACTCGGTCCTTCTACAAACACATCTTGGGCAAGTCTGTCAGGTGAGGACATGGTATAGTCCTCGGAGTCAGGTCCTTTCCTTGTGTCCCACCCCTATGCTGCCTCTCTTCCATCCCAACCCATGATCCTGTCTAATTGTGTTTTTCCAGATATACGGATATGGAGAGTGAAGATTACCACTTCTACCAAGGCCTGGTTTATCTGCTCGAAAATGATGTCTCCACACTAGGCTATGACCTCACCTTCAGCACTGAGGTAGGTCAGGAACTCCTGGCCACAGCACATCCCAGCTAGTCTAGGAAACCCATCACCCTTGGACTGACACTGGATAACCTTTTTGGTTTTAAGGAAACATCTTGATTTCTTAAAGTCCCATTCCCCAGCTGGCAGAGAGCAATGGGTATTTATATAAGATATCACAAACAGAAAAACCAGAATGAGTAAAACAGTCTGGGCTGTTTTCTTAGTTTGTCCTTTATAAGAAAAAAATGTTCACATACATAATCTTCATTTCCAAAGGAGGTTCATTGTTGAGAAATTATACAAATAGAGATGATGAAAAACAATTTTTAATGTTTACTCTCCCCTCAAATTGTTTTCCATAGAGATTGTGTTGTGTTACATTACATATGTTAGCCAGGCCTTTTTCCCTTTTATCCCGGACAGTTTCTTTACTTTTAGCCTTTATGTGTTGTAGGGCCAAACCCTTGGTTTTTCCCATTAGGGAGTTACAAGCTCACGAAAAAGACACTGTTTTAATGACCTTGTTTAGTCTCTCTGCCCAGGATACAGCAAAGAGTTTAGGGTGTGTTCTGAGGTATCTATGTAAGTCCCATCCTAGCTAGACCAAGCTTGATAACATTTGATTGGTATTTTGGGTGTTCTAGGTTCAGGAGTTTGGAGTCTGTGAAGTTCGTGACCTCAAACCCAATGGGGCCAACATCTTGGTAACAGAGGAGAATAAAAAGGAGTATGTACACCTGGTGTGCCAGATGAGAATGACAGGTAGGGGAAATGTCCCTGAGACCCCTTATTGCTCAATGTGGAATGAGATCAGACTTCACTCATTTCACAGACATGGTTTCTTCTCTTCTCCTCTGCCAGCCACAAATGCCTTGCACAAAAAGAATGTGACAAAATATTTATCTTCCTCCACCCTCACGGGTGGATGAGAGTAGTAGGTGAGGCAGGCAGACCAGTCAGCGTCCTAGTAGCAGTAAGAACCAACTTGAAGATCTCTGACCTCTGACAGTTGCTCAAGTCCAGATGCCATGTGGCTTATTGGTTCTCTCCCCAGGAGCTATCCGCAAACAGCTGGCAGCTTTCTTAGAAGGCTTCTATGAGATCATTCCAAAGCGCCTCATTTCCATCTTCACTGAGCAGGAGTTAGAGCTGCTTATATCAGGATTGCCCACAATTGATATTGATGATTTGAAATCCAACACTGAATACCACAAGTACCAGTCCAACTCAATTCAGGTGAGCTGCTTCTGGCATCCTTACCCATATTCCTAAACAATGCTAGTCTCTATGACACCAAGCCAACCAAGTACTCTTAGGAAAAGGGGGTTGTGATTGACAGCTTAACTGTACCTAACTCTTCATTTTTCTGAAGGATGTTACCATGGGATGTTTTTGCTTATCTTACAAATGGAGGAACTGAAGCCTATCACACAGAAGGGACTTGGTTAAGATCCCAGATCCTATCCCCTAGTCCCTCCAGGTGCTCTCTTAACACTGGCTTCTCATGTTCCTTCCCACAGATCCAGTGGTTCTGGAGAGCACTGCGTTCTTTTGACCAAGCTGATCGTGCCAAGTTCCTCCAGTTTGTCACGGGTACTTCCAAAGTGCCCCTGCAAGGCTTTGCTGCCCTTGAAGGCATGAATGGCATTCAGAAGTTTCAGATCCATCGAGATGACAGGTCCACAGATCGCCTACCTTCAGCTCACACATGGTAGGAGGAAGGGTTTGTTTTTCATTTCAGCGTTCAGATTGAGCTTGCATATTTGCTGATTTTAGGCCCTTACCCAAGATCAGGAACCCAAATCTGGTCCTGGCTATCCTGGACCTGGGGCAGCCCACAATTTGGTGGCTCTGTGGAGAAGGCCATATTTTGAGATGAGAAGCTGGCCCAGACTCAAAATAGGGCTGGGAAGACATTGCAGGTGAGCACCACCACACAAGAGCATGGTGTATTCCAGAGCTTACCTGCAGCAAAGTGTTGCAAAGAGCAGAAGGCTAAAGACTTCAGCACAAGTAGAATTACTAGTGACCCTGAATGCCTTCTTGGAGCTTGTGCTCCAAGGGTGTGCTTGGTGTTCAAGGAGGAGTGACAGGTCAGGTTTGTTTTTAGGTGCCTGATGGCCAGTATTGTGGCCAGATTAGTGGAGGGCAGACCCAGCTAAGACAAGATTGGGAGTCTGCAAGAAGCCAGAAGTAGGTTCCCCCAGGGAGGAGAGGTCATCTGGGCACCATGGGAACACAGGGATTTTGTTGTCATCTTTTGTCATGAAGTGATCTTTTTTTCCCTAGTTTTAATCAGCTGGACCTGCCTGCCTATGAGAGCTTTGAGAAGCTCCGCCACATGCTACTATTGGCCATCCAGGAGTGCTCTGAAGGCTTTGGGCTGGCCTAATAAGGCCCTGCTAACCAGTGTGGGGGTTTTCTACCATTGTTGGACCTGGGAATGGGGGGAAATGAAAACAAAAAATGAACCAGAAAGAAAATGACAAAAACCAATAAATGAAATCCACCAACTCACCATGTATGTGTCCCAGCTGCCCCATCTTCCCCAGTACATATCCTTTCCCTCCTGCACCTCATTCTCTCTCCCCATCTCCCTTCTCTTCGCCTCCTCTCCCCATTCCATGCCGTCCATCATCCCCACCCCATGTGTTTAAAAGGCAGTAGCCTTCGCAGGGACCTATTGGTCCCAACTGTTTGAACAGTGTGCTCCTCAGATTCTGTGTTCAGAAGGATTTGCTGCATTGAGACTTGAAACCTTTGGATAGGGGAAAAAATTATATATATATATATTTTTTTGTTCTGTTTGCATTTCTTAATTTGTGCTTGGAATGTGTTGATGTGCACAGCTAATGATTCAATGCGAGACAAGATTGGCGTCTGTGTTGTGGAGGTTTCAAATAAAGAGCACTCTTCATAACTCACTTTTCACAATGGAGTTTTTTTCAGACTCAAAAAAACTTGAGCACATGCTCAACTTCTGGAGAAAAGAGCCAAATGGACTCTTCAGAAAACCATCTCTGCCATTCCCCATCCTCCTTCAAAGTCAGTTCCCCCATAGTTAGGAAGAAGCAGTAGCCACCAGGAACAGGGGGAGTCTTTTTTAGAAAGAGATCTGCGTTTGGGGACAGTGATGGTGTTAGCAGCTACAGCCAAGGACAAAGCATCGCCTTACTCAAGGGGAACAAACAGGCTGATTGTAAGACACCCCCAGGAGCTCAGTGTAACAGTGACTTCTGTTTGGTGAATCTTTATAAACAATCTCAAGTCTGGGGCCCAGTTTAAAATCTTGAATTCATTTATTAATATTTTAGTTTACAACAAATTTTAATAAGCAAATAATTTGACTAGCTCTCCAGAAAAATAGTCTTACCATCCTTTTTGTTTTTATTTTATTGTCTGCCTATCTCTCTGCCAGTCTGTTCACCGATTGTCTCTTGTGGTTTTTACACCGTCCAGCACTAAAAGCTGATCTACGGACTTTGACAGTTCCAGCCGTCAAAGAAAAACATTTATAATAAAGATATAGTTAGAAAAATAAACCCAAGTGGTTCTTCCTTTGTGTGTTTTTTCTCATTCTCTGAGGCCCTATTAAAGATATACACCTTGACTGTGTCTCAAAGTGTGGATCTAGGAGAGCAGTAATGTATCTTAAACCTGACTCCTTGCTCCTAGTGCAAATGAGTGCTTGGCATTTTCTCCTTTTTTTTCAGTATTCATACTTGTCTGTGCTTGGCCCTGCTGATGACTGAGAAGACAGATGAATCAACCCTGTCTGTGCTATTGAGCTGTAAGTCAAGGGGAGGAGACTGATCGGTCTGTGACAGATGTAGGAAGGGGTCTCTAGGTGCCCAGAGCAGAAGTTCCTGACCTAGTTGGAAGATCAGGGAAGGCTTTCTGTTGTCAGCCACACTTGGGTTGAATCACGAGGCTGTATCGAAGTTAAGAGTAAGGAGGGGAGAGTAACCTAGGTCAAGGCAGCAGGAGTCCAGTTAGCAGGGCATGGCTTGAGCAAAGGATAGTTACCTGAGATGAGACTTGGAGTCCAGTAGGACTTTAAAATGAAAGGAATAAATACGCAGATATATGATGGAATTGATGAATAAGCCTAAGAATTGGTTTTTGAAAATTAAAGTGGAATAAAGCCCTAATTTAAGTTTGAAGGGTGCAGGGGTTAGGAGTTGGGTGTGCAAGCTGGGAGTACAGATGAAATAACCCTGAAGGAAATAAAAGTGAATCTGATTCAAAGGCATACTACAAAAACCTAATGTGATCAAGGATATTGCCATTGGAATGTGGTGTAATCATAGTATAAATGTCAAATGAGAAAAGTCTGATTAATTGATACAAGGCATTTGCTAATAATAACAATTACTGGTAACAAAGACACCGCCTTGACGAGGCAGCCTCAGACCAACAGCCAACATCACACCCGTAGCATAAGGTGGCCACATCACCAATTAATGCTTCTGCCAGTTATAATGAACAAAATATTCACTCACGTAAGCATTTTTTCAACGAGTATAAATTGTAATTCATACAGCTGAATCCTATATAGCAGTAAAAACGTATGTTGCGTATATCAACATGCACAATGTCAATAATAAGCAAAAAGCATGAGATCCGTTAAAAAGTTACAAAGCAATACCACACGTTTATGTACCAAGAGCATGAGAAACCATATCCATACATGGTGAAGAGTATGAAAACCCATGTATGAGTATCACGAAATACTGCACAATGTTCAGGATGTCTTCTGGGGGGCAGATGCAGTTTTGAAGAGGGCTTCAACTACATTGGTGGTGTTTTATTAAGCTAGGTGGTGCTGGGTACATGGGTGTTCCTTATAATACTCTATATTACAATACTTTATAACTTACCTGAAATGTTTCATAATACTTTAATTTAGATAGGCCAATTTAAGTTAAAGCTTTTGAGGTAGGTGGGTAGGAGAGTCAGTAACAGGCCCAATTCTACACAAAGGCTAAATAGTTTCTTGCGTATGATTAAACATGTCTCTTTGCCCCCTGGTAATACACTCCACTGACTGTACATTATGGTTAGTATTGGTTATCTACTTATTAAAATGTCCCCTTCTCATAATTAGAGTGACCGCATAGTTTATCATCCACTCCACAGTTGGAAAACTTTGAATAAAAAGTACGCTATTAATTACACTGGGCCACAGGTGCAAACATCTAACTGGGATGTGTGGCTCTACTTATAATGCACATCTGCCTTGGGTGGGAAACAATTACTACCCATCATAGACATTAAAATTTTTTAATGAGCACTTACCATATTGATAACAAGTTTCTGCTTTCCAGAAACGCACTGAAGCGAAGGAGGCAGGTGTTAGGAAAGTAAAGGGGCAACAGGTACACAAAGAGACTAATAGGCAGGGGTAGCAGGATTACATATTTTCTCAGTAAAAGCAACAGGAAATCAATTCCCTTCACAACATACCAAAATACCTAAGAATAACCCCAAGAAACTGGAGGGCCTATGTGAAGAAAACTGCAAAACCAGCATAAAAAGAGGCAAATGAAGAGACTTAGTGTGTTTCTTTGCCCAAATACAAGGATAGCTGGCCTTGAGGCTTCTAGGAGCAAATTGACATGCTAAAAGCAAGGTGGGATCCGAAATGAACAGACCTGACAGAATGGTGTCAGCCATGAACATTAGGCATGCTGTGGTCCACTATAAAGAAAATGAAACACCAAGAGCCAGTTGGGGAGGAAATAGCTTTGTCAATGTTAAGGTTGGGAAATATGCCCAAGTATTGGGAGGGGAAAAGTGAAATGTGTGCTGCACTTCACACTAAATAAATTCCAAATGGAAGATTCATGCATGAACATTTTTTTAAGCACAAAATTAAAGTATGGTCACAAAAATATCTGACCTAAGGCTAAATACTACAAACATACTGGAAAACACCAATATACATTTGACTATTAAAACACCGGCAACACCATGAACAGAATTAAAAAGCAGTGACAATCTAGGAAAACACATGTCACTAACAGGCAATGGGGTTAATCCTTAATAGGAGTGTATAGTTTTTTAACATTTTTTATTGAAGTATATTTTTTAACTTACAAATCAGTAGGAGACAAACTCCCCAACAGGAAAACATGCAAGGCCATGAAAGAGTAATTCACAAAAGAAGACAAATGAGCAAAAAGCACATAGAAATGCTTACTTCTGTGATGACGATTATTACCTCTGTAATAAAGACAAATTTTAAAAGCTTATTGAAAACCACTTACCAAATTGAAATATATACGTGGGTGTGTGCAATAATGGGAAAGAATGTGAAGAAAGATGCACTATTATACACTGCTCAGAAATTGGCACTGCTGATGTATAATTATGTAATATCTACTGAGAAAGAAAAGCAGACCCTGATTTCAGGGAGCAGGATTGGCACTCACAGTTAGAACTTGGTGTTCTCCTGTTGAACATAAATAACTTAACAGAACATCAACATTAGACAACGCCATTTTGTGACTGACAAAATTCAGACAACTCCAATATAATGTCTGAACCCAGACAAAACAATTATCCAAACCACAAAAGTAAACCAAACATCCCCTATCCTAATTAGTGAATGAGTACTTTTGTTTTACCAATTACAGCTTTAGCCTCTCTCTGTCTTCTCTATAAAGAAGATGTCTTAGCATACTCACTCATAAAATTACCCCCACTTCTGGACAGTATTCAATTTAGAGCAAAAGCTCACTTCCTTAGGCTGTCCCCAAATCACCTAATAGAAGCCCTAATCCTGTGATACATCTTTCCTCTTACTGAGATGCCTCCAGTTCCCCAAGCTGCGCAGTATCCCCTTACTGCCAACTTTCTGGACTCAGAGCAGGACTCGGGGGTTTGGCTCCAGGGGCACTGACACCATGAAAAACCCTAAAACATACATAGTAAAGTGCCAAATGGTATGTATCCTATTACTTCTGTTAATGCTTTTTAATATTCAAAAATTCAGACTGAAAGTGACAGCCCAAACTCTGGCTTGCAGACATTGTGTGAATGAATGGTTTGGGGTGGACAAGTCTTAGGACTTGAGATCAGAAAAGTAGACAGGGGCCAGTCTAAATAACTTGGGAACTGCCAAAGGGTATTGTGCTGTGGAGCTGTAATCTGAGAGCTCTAGATGCTCCGGGAGAGTGGTCGGGAGAGGCCAGAGTGGAGGCCAGAAAAGCCTGAGGAGGCTGCTGCTGCCTTTGCCATGTAGGACCAGTCACCTGCCAGGAACCTGGAAAGATTCCTTAATAGGCTTACATAAGCATGGGCAAACAAGGCATTGTTCAAGGGATAGGGGAATTGGGGCCCAAGGTAACCAGAGCCTCACCCTTGATGCTTGAGGTTTTTGCCTGGATGATGATGACGATGATGTTTTCATTGTCTGTTTCTCACCGTGGACATGTATTTCTACAACTGAAAATACATAGTTGCGTTTTAGCCGGCACTCCCTGTCCCCTCCCAGGCCTCCTAGACACAATCCTTAGGAACTAGAGAAATCCCCCCAAGCCCTGCATGCTCCCCGCAGCGAAGCCTCGCCCAGCTTTTCCTGGTTAGCCCGGTACTTCCCCAGTTGTAGCTCTATCCTGGGATGGTTGGTCATCCTCACTGAGCCAACTCCCAGGTCACTGGGAGAGAAGGCGGGACAAACGGGCCGGCGCCAGCCAATGGCGGAGCGCGACGTGGTGTCCAGGCGCTCTCTACTCGGCAACCAAGGGCCTGAGGCCCCAACCCGGAACCGCTTCTCCCCGACCCCGCCTCCTCCTGGAAAACCAGCGTGTGACTCTGTGTTTGTGTAAGTGGATAACTTAGGGGAGGGAGTGTTATTGCTGTGTCAGGAAGATTGTGTGTAAGGCTAACTGCAAGTGATTCTATGACTGGGTGTGACTGTGTTGCCTGGTTGATTGTGAGTAACTGAATGGGCTTGTGAGGGCTGTTACTGTGTCTGTGTTACTACCTGTGGCCATGATCTGGTGCCTTGAGTTACGGTGATTGTGTGAATGTCAGTCAATACTTGACATGAAAGAGTGGCCATCAGTGAGTGTGTCTGTGTTTCTGGGACAAGGTGTGTGTGTGTGTGTTCAGGATCTGACCACACTGACCAACTGTAACACTAGGAATATACTTGCTGATGTGCAAAACCGCATGGACACAAACATATTGCAGGAAAGGGTGGGAAATTATTTAAATCGGTGGGTGAATAGCAAACACCCATTACAGTCCATCCTTATTATGCCCTTTAGGCTTCTTGGGGGGGGTCAGTAATCTCTGACCCTTCCTCTATTTCTTGGCTCTATTTCTGTTCCACTGATTGTCTATTTTAATTCCAATACCATGCTGTTTTCATTACTATGGCTTTATAATGAGCCTTGAAATAGGTACTGTTAGACTCCCAACTTTGTTCTTCTCTTACAATATTCTTCTGGCTCTTCTAGGTGCTTCACACTCCACATGAATTTTATACTCAGCTTGTCAATTTTTACCACCACCCCCAAAAAAAGCCTCCTGATATTTTGATTGGGAATTCATTCCATTTATAGATTAATTTGAGGAGAACTGACAAACAATATTGAGTACTCTAATCCATTGCTTAAAAAGAAACAACAGGGGGAGGAGCCAAGATGGCAGCTTGAGTAGGGCAGTGGAAATCTCCTCCCAAAACCCTATATATTTTTGAAAATACAACAAATACAACTATTCCTAAAAGAGAGACCAGAAGATACAGTACAACACCCAGGCTACATCTACATCCGCAAGAACTCAGCACCTCACGAAGGGGGTAAGATATAAGCTGTGGCCCTGCGGAACTCGAGCGCCCCACCCCCACCCCAGCTTCCTGGCAGGAGGAAAGGAGTCAGAGCGAAGAGGGAGTGGGAGCCCAGGACTGCTAAATACCAAGCCCTAGTAATCCACACTGGGAACGTAGACACACCTTGCGTGGTGTGCTGGATATTGGAGAAACAGAACAGTAAAACCTGTGAGCAGGTCCCCACAGCCAGTGCCCTGGGATAAAAGAAAAGCGAGGGCTTTTTTTTTATATCATTAATCTACAATTACATGAGGAACATGTTTACTAGACTCCCCCCTTCAACAAGTCCCCCCCACAAACCCCATTACAGTCACTGTCCATCAGTGTACTAAGATGCTGTAGAATCACTACTTGTATTCTCTGTGTTGAACAGCCCTCCCTGTGCCTCCCTCAACATTATACATGCTAATCATAATGCCCCCTTTCTTTCCCCCCACTTATCCCTCCATTCCCACCCATCCACCCCAGTCCCTTTCCCTTTGATAACTCTTAGTCCATTCTTGGGTTCTGTGATTCTGCTGCTGTTTTGTTCCTTCAGTTTCTCTTTGTTCTTATACACCACATATGAGTGAAATCATTTGGTACTTGTCTTTCTCTGCCTAGCTAATTCCACTGAGCATAATTCCCTCTAGCTCCATCCATGTTGTTGCAAATGGTAGGATTTGTTTTCTTCTTATGGCTGAGTAATATTCCATTCTGTATATGTACCACATCTTCTTTATCCATTCATCTACTGATGGACACTTAGGTTGCTTCCATTTCTTGGCTATTGTAAATAGTGCTGTGATAAACATAGGGGTGCATCTGTCTTTTTCAAACTGGGCTGCTACATTCTTAGGGTAAATTCCTAGAAGTGGAATTCCTGGGTCAAATGGTATTCCTATTTTGAGCTTTATGAAGAATCTCCATACTGCTTTCCACAATGGTTGAACTAATATACATTCCCACCAGCAGTGTAGGAGGGTTCCCCTTTCTCCACAGCCTCACCAACATTTGTCTTTGTTTGTCTTTTGGATGTCAGCCATCCTTACTGGTGTGAGGTGATACCTCATTGTAGTTTTAATTTGCATTTCTCTGATAAGTAGCGATGTGGAGCATCTTTTCATGTGTCTGTTGGCCATCTGAACTTCTTTGGAGAATTGTTCAGCTCCTCTGCCTATTTTTTAATTGGATTATTTCCTTTCTGTTTGTTGAGGTGCATGAGCTCTTTATATATTTCGATGTCAACTCTTTATTGGATCTGTCATTTATGAATATATTCCCCCATACTGTAGGATACCTTTTTGTTCTATTAATGGCATCATTTGCTGTACAGGAGCTTTTCAGCTTGATATAGTCCCACTTGTTCATTTCTGCTTTTGTTTCCCTTGCCTGGGGAGATATGTTCATGAAGAAGTCGCTCATGTTTATGTCGAAGATATTTTTGCCTATGTTTTTTTCTAAGAGTTTTATGGTTTCATGACTTACATTCAGGTCTTTGATCCATTTAGAATTTACTTTTGTGTATGGGGTTAGACAGTGATCCAGTTTCATTCTCTGACATGTAGCTGTCCAGTTTTGCCAGCATCATCTGTTGAAAAGACTGTCATTTCCCCATTGTATGTCCATGGCTCCTTTATCGTATATTAATTGAGCATATATGTTTGGGTTAATGTTTGGAGTCTCTATTCTGTTCCACTGGTCTGTGGCTCTGTTCTTGTGCCAGTACCAAATTGTCTTGATTACTGTGGCTTTGTAGTAGAGCTTGAAGTTGGGGAGCAAGATACCCCCCAGTTTATTCTTCCTTCTCAAGATTGCTTTGGCTATTCACTGTCTTTGGTGGTTCCATATGAATTTTTGAACTATTTGTTCCAGTTCATTGAAAAATGCTGTTGGTAATTTGATAGAGATTGCATCGAATCTGTCTATTGCTTTGGGCAGGATGGCCGTTTTGACAATTTTTTTTTTTTTGTGAGGGCATCTCTCATATTTATTGATCAAATGGTTGTTAACAACAATAAAATTCTGTATAGGGGGGTCAATGCTCAATGTACGATCATTAATCCATGTCAAGCCTAATTCTCATCAGTCTCCAATCTTCTGAAGCATAACGAACAAGTTCTTACATGGTGAACGAATTCTTACATAGTGAATAAATTCTTACATGGTGAACAGTACAAGGGCATTCATCACAGAAACTTTCGGTTTTGATCACGCATTATGAACTATAAACAATCAGGTCAAATATGAATATTTGTTTGATTTTTATACTTGATTTATATGTGGATCCCACATTTCTCCCTTTATTATTATTATTACTTTTATTTTTAATAAAATGCTGAAGTGGTAGGTAGATGCAAGATAAAGGTAGAAAACATAGTTCAGTGCTGTAAGAGGGCAAATGTAGATGATCAGGTGTGTGCCTATGGACTAAGTATTAATCCAAGCTAGACAAGGGCAGCAAAACATCCACGGATGCAGAAGATGTCTCTCAAAACATGGGGGGTGAGGTTCTGAGCCTCACCTCTGTTGATCCCCAATTTCTCACCTGATGGCCCCCCTGCGACTGTGCCTGTCTTAGGTTGTTCCTCCCTTGAGGAATCTTACCCGTCTCTGGCTAACCAGTCATCTTCCGGGGCCATACAGGGAAATGTAAAGTTGGTAAGTGAGAGAGAAGCCATATTGTTTGAAAAGGTTAGCTTTTTACTTCTTTGCAGATTTATGCCCTGTGGCTTCTATGCCCAGCACTTGTCTCGAGGTATCTTTACCACCTGGAGGAATTACAATACTCGGTAAATTCGATATGAGGCACGAATTCTATTTAAGGGTTGTAATTAGGAAGGAAGAAGAAAAGCTGTAGAGGTAGCATATGGAAGAAAACATGGGAGGATTGATTATTTCTTTGACATATCTTCTTGTAGAGTACCTTAAGCATGTATAGGTTTTAAACTACCAACTAACTTGCACTCACATATTAACGTAATAGGAATACGGTGACATAAACAAAGCAAATCTATAATTACCAACCATCTCCAGTGAAGCCAAGAAAACCATTTAGGCACCCTAGGCATTTGTGAAAATTTGTCTATGATATGATGAATATTATCCAACTGTACTTGAACAGTCTGAGAGAAATCAGACAAATTAAAGCAACCCATTTCTGGGATCTGTTCACATCCCATATGTTCTTTTAACCGTAGATAGTCTATAGTCATAAGATTTTGGAGTGCTACAACTTGCACCCCTCCCAACTCCTGGTTGAGTTCCAACAGTACAGATCCGGTCAAATTCGTTGTCTCACTGTATGCACATGCCAGCCTAGACATCTCCCTCCTCATTCCAATGGCAAGTCCAGGAAACGGTGGGGTGAATGCAGCCACAACCGCAGCATCGCCCAGATCCCTGTGGAGGCTTTTTGATGATCATCCCCCTGGCACAAGTCCTCCAGAGAGTGCTGATGCTGGAAGCTCCTCCTCATATCATATCTTAGTTCATTTTCTGGGTAGCCAAGCTAGGCCTTGATCTTCTGCATAGAAACAAACAGACCCTTTGCCCACACTTTGACATGCCCTCTATACCACTGTGCAGAACTCATTGAAGGTCAGCACACAGAAACTGCTTTTTTTTTTTAAGAGAAAGGAATATTATCAGAAAAGAGTACCTCCATAGCTGATCATCTGACACCCTTTAAGTGATCAACATTAAGGATATTTAAAGCATGCGTTGATCTCTGATTTACCAATAGTTTTATCCTATCAAGGAGTAATCTCCCTTATCTTTCTTTCTTTCTTTTTTTTTTCTTTAATCTTTAATCTACACTTACATGAAGAATACTATGTTTACTATGCTCTCCCCTATATCAGGTCCCCCCAAAAAACCACATTACGGTTACTGTCCATCAGCTTAGCAAAATGTTGTAGAATCACTACTCGTCCTCTCTGTGTTGTACAGCCCACCCTCCCCTTTCTCCCTCCCCCCCCATGCATGCTAATCTTAATACCCCCCTTTTTCTTCCCCCCCCTTATCCCTCCCTGCCCACCCATCCTCCCCAGTTCCTTTCCCTTTGGTACCTGTTAGTCCATTCTTGGGTTCTGTAATTCCACTGCTGTTTTGTTCCTTCAGTTTTTCCTTTGTTGTTATACTACTCAGATGAGTGAAATCATTTGGTATTTCTCTTTCTCTGCTTGGCTTATTTCACTGAGCATAATACTCTCCAGCTCCATCCATGTTGCTGCAAATGGTTGGATTTTTCCACTTCTTATGGCTGAATAGTATTCCATTGTGTATATGTACCACATCTTCTTTATCCATTTATCTACCGATGGACATTTAGGTTGCTTCCAATTCTTGGCTATTGTAAATAGTGCTGCGATAAACATAGGGGTGCATCTGTCTTTCTCAAATTTGATTGCTGCGTTCTTAGGGTAAATTCCTAGGAGTGGAATTCCTGGGTCAAATGGTAGGTCTGTTTTGAGCATTTAGATGAACCTCCATACTGCTTTCCACAATGGTTGAACTACTTTACATTCCCACCAGCAGTGTAGGAGGGTTCCCCTTTCTCCACAGCCTCGCCAACATTTGTTGTTGTTTGTCTTTTGGATGGCAGCTATCCTTACTGGTGTGAGGTGATACCTCATTGTAGTTTTAATTCACATTTCTCTGATAAATAGTGATGTGGAGCATCTTTTCATGTGTCTGTTGGCCATCTGTATTTCTTTTTTAGAGAACTGTCTGTTCAGTTCCTCTGCCCATTTTTTAATTGGGTTATTTGTTTTTTGTTTGTTGAGGGGTGAGAGCTCTTTATATATTCTGGACGTCAAGCCTTTATCGGATCTGTCATTTTCAAATATATTCTCCCATACTGTAGGGTTCCTTTTTGTTCTATTGATGGTGTCATTCGCTGTACAGAAGCTTTTCAGCTTAATGTAGTCCCACTTGCTCATTTTTGCTGTTGTTTTCCTTGTCCGGGGAGATATGTTCAAGAAGAGGTCACTCATGTTTATGTCTAAGAGGTTTTTGCCTATGTTTTTTTCCAAGAGTTTAATGGTTTCATGACTTACATTCAGGTCTTTGATCCATTTTGAGTTTACCATTGTATATGGAGTTAGACAATGGTCCAGTTTCATTCTCCTACATGTAGCTGTCCAGTTTTGCCAGCACCGTCTGTTGAAGAGACTGTCATTTTGCCATTGTATGTCCATGGCTCCTCTATCAAATATTAATTGACCATATATGTTTGGGTTAATTTCTGGAGTCTCTAATCTGTTCCACTGGTCTGTGGCTCTGTTCTTGTGCCAGTACCAAATTGTCTTGATTACTATGGCTTTGTAGTAGAGCTTGAAGTTGGGGAGTGAGATCCCCCCTACTTTATTCTTCTTTTTCAGGATTGCTTTGGCTATTCGCATTTTGACAATTTTAATTCTTCCTAGCCAGGAGCATGGGATGAGTTTCCATTTGTTAGTATTCTCTTTAATTTCTCTTAAGAGTGTCTTGTAGTTTTCAGGATATAGGTCTTTCACTTACTATACCCTAGGTTAGGTTTATTCCTAGGTATTTTATTCTTTTTGATGCAATTGAGAATGGAATTGTTTTCCTGATTTCACTTTCTGTTAGTTCATTGTTAGTGTATAGGAAAGCCACAGATTTTGGTGTATTAATTTTGTATTCTGCAACTTTGCTGAATTCTGATATTAGTTCTAGTAGTTTTGGAGTGGAGTCTTTAGGGGTTTTTATGTACAATATCATGTCATCTGCAAGTAGTGACAGTTTGACTTCTTCTTTACCAATCTTGATTCGTTGTATTTCTTTGTTTTGTCTGATTGCCATGGCTAGGACCTCCAGTATTATGTTGAATAACAGTGGCAAGAGTGGGCATCCCTTTCTTGTTCCCAATCTTAGAGGAAGAGCTTTCTGCTTCTCAATGTTAAGCATGATGTTGGCTGTGGGTTTATCATATATGGCCTTTATTATGTTGAGGTACTTTCCCTGTATACCCATTTTGTTGATAGTTTTTATCATGAATGGGTGTTGAATTTTGTCGAATGCTTTTTCAGCATCTATGGAGATGATCATGTGGTTTTTGTCCTTCTTTTTGTTGATGTGGTGGATTATGTTGATGGATTTTCGAATGTTGTACCATCCTTGCATCCCTGAGATGAATCCCACTTGGTCATGGTGTATGATCCTTTTGATGTATTTTTGCTAATATTTTGTTGAGTATTTTTGCAACTATGTTCATCAAGGATATTGGTCAGTAATTTTCTTTTTTGTTGGGATCTTAGCCTGGTTTCAGTATTAGGGTGATGCTGGCTTCATAGAATCAATTGGGGAATATTCCCTCCTCTTCTATTTTTTAGAAATCTTTAAGGAGAATGGGTATTATGTCTTCTGTGTATGTCTGATAAAATTCTTGGTTAATCTGTCTGACTCGGGGGTTTTGCTCTTGGGTAGTTTTATGATTACCACATCAATTTTGTTGCTGGCAATTGGTCTGTTTAGATTTTTCTGTTTCTTCCTTGGTCAGTCTTAGAAGGTTGTATTTTTCTAGGAAGTTGTCCATCTATTCTAGGTTTTTAAGCAAGCTTGTTAGCATATAGCTTTCAATAGTATTCTCTAATAATTCTTTGTATTTCTGTGGGGTCCATTGTGATTTTTCCTTTCTCATTTCTGATTCTGTTTATGTGTGTTGATTCTCTTTTTCTCTTAATAAGTCTGGCTAGGGGCATATCTATTTTGTTTATTTTCTCAAAGAACCAGCTCGTGGTTTCATTGATTTTTTCCATTTTTTTATTCTTCTCAATTTTACTTATTTCTTCTCTGATCTTTATTATGTCCCTCCTTCTGCTGACTTTAGGTCTCATTTGTTCTTCTTTTTCCAATTTCAATAATTGTGACATTAGACTATTCATTTGGGATTGTTCTTCCTTCTTTAAATATGCCTGAATTGCTATGTACTTCATTCTGAGAACTGTTTTTGTTGCGTCCCACAGAGGTTGGGTCTTTGTGTTGTTATTGTCATTTGTCTCCATGTAGTGCTTAATCTCTATTTTAATTTGGTCATTGATCCATTGATTATTTAGAAGCATGTTATTAAGCCTCCATATGTTTGTGAACCGTTTTGGTTTCTTTGTACAATTTATTTCTAGTTTTATCCCTTTGTGCTCCGAGAAGTTGGTTGGTAGAATTTCAATCTTTTTGAATTTACTGAGGCTCTTTTTGTGGCCTCGTATGTGGTCTATTCTGGAAAGTGTTCCATATGCACTTGAGAAGAATGTGTCTCCTGCTGCTTTTGGGTGTAGAGTTCTGTAGATGTCTATTAAGTCCATCTCTTCTAGTCTGTTGTTCAGTGGCACTGTGTCCTTATTTTCTGTCTTGTGGATCTGTCCTTTGGAGTGAGTGGTGTGTTGAAGTCTCCTAAAATGAATGCATTCCATTCTATTTCCTCCTTTAATTTTGTTAGTATTTGTTTCACATATGCTGGTGCTCTTGTATTGGGTGCATATATATTTATAATGGTTATATCCTCTTGTTGGACTGACCCCTTTATCATTATGTAATGTCCTTCTTTATCTCTTGCTACTTTCTTTGTTTTGAAGTCTATGTTGTCTGATACTAGTACTGCAACACCTGCTATTTTCTCCCTGTTGTTTGCATGAAATATCTTTTTCCATCCCTTGACTTTTAGACTGTGCATGTCTTTGGGTTTGAGGTGAGTCTCTTGTAACCAGCATATAGAGGGTTCTTGCTTTTTTATCCATTCTATTACTCTGTGTCTTTTGATTGGTGCATTCAGTCCATTTATATTTAGGGTGATTATTGAAAGATATGTACTTATTGCCATTGTGGGCTTTAGAATTGTGGTTACCAAAGGTTTAAAGTTAGCTTCTTTACTATCTGTCTAACGTAACTTGCTTATTGAGCTATTATAAACACAGTCTAATGATTCTTTATTTCTCTCCCTTCTTATACCTCCTCCTCCATTCTTTATATGTTAGGTGTTTTATTCTGTGCTCTTTTGTGTTTCTTTAACTGCTTTTGTGAGTAGTTGATTTTATTTTTTGCCTTTAGTTAGTATTTGGTTGGTCTGCTGTAATTACTGTGATTTCATTTTCTCTGGTGACATCTATTTAGTCTTAGGAGTGCTTCCATCTAGAGCAGTCCCTCTAAAATATCCTGTAGAGGTGGTTTGTGGGAGGCAAATTCCCTCAACTTTTGCTTGTCTGGGAATTGTTTAATCCCTCCTTCATATTTAAATGATAATCATGCTACATATAGTATCCTTGGTTCAAGGCCCATCTGTTTCATTGCATTAAATATATCATGCCACTCTCTTCTGGCCTGTAAGGTTTCTTTTGAGAAGTCTGATGATAGCCTGATGAGTTTTCCTTTGTAGGTGACCCTTTTTCTCTCTCTGGCTGCCTTTAATACTCTGTCCTTGCCCTTGATCTTTTCCCGTTTAATTATTATGTGTCTTGGTGTTGTCCTCCTTGGGTCCCTTCTGTTGGGAGTTCTGTGGGCTTCCCTGTTCTGAGAGACTATTTCCTCCTCCAGTTTGGGGAAGTTTTCAGCAATTATTTCCTCAAATACACTTTCTATCCCTTTTTCTATCTCTTCTTCTTCTGGTACCCCTATAATGCAGATATTGTTCCATTTGGATTGGTCACACAGTTCTCTTAATATTCTTTCATTCCTGGAGATCCTTTTATCTCTCTCTGCCTCAGCTTCTCTGTGTTCCTGCTCTCTGATTTCTATTCCAATAACAGCCAACCTAAGTTTCCATCAGTAGATGAATGAATAAAGAAGACATGGTACATATACACAATGGAATTTATTCACCCATAAGAGGAAAACAAATCCTACCATTTGCAACAACACGGATGGAGCTAGAGGGTATTATGCTCAGTGAAATTAGCCAGGTGTAGAAAGACAAGTACCGAATGATTTCACTCATATGTGGAGTATAAGAACAAAGAAAAACTGAAGGAACAAAACAGCAGCAGAATCACAGAACCCAAGAATAGACTAACAGGTACCAAAGGGAAAGGGACTGGGGAGGATGGGTGGGAAGGGAGGAATAAGAGGGGGAAGAAAGGGGGCATTATGGTTAGCATGTATAATGGGGGGGGCACGGGGAGGGCTGTGCAACACAGAGAGGACAGTGGTGATTCTTCAGCATCTTAGTACACTGATGGATGGTGGTGACTGTAATGGGTTTTGTTGAGGGGACTTGTTGAAGGGGGGTGTCTAGTAAACATAATGTTCCTCATGCAATTGTAGATAATGGATACCAAAATAAATAAATAATAAAAATAATAAAAAATAAATAAGCCCCAGATGGAGTAATTTGCCCCCATGACAGCAAACCAAGACCTAATTACAATTTCAACCTATCCCAGGAATATGACCACTTAATACTCAATCTGAAATTTTCTGATCAGCATTAGTGAGGTAATCTGCATGACAAAAAAGACTGCCATTCCTTCTACCCCAAAAGGTGATAACCTGGCCAGAAACAATAACCTGGCTAATAACTTCTTGCTCTACCTTCCTGCCTATGAAAAACTTCCGTTTTTTACAACTCCTGGGAGCATCTTCCTGCTTGCTAGGTGGGATGCTGCCAATTCATGAACTAATAAAGCCAAATAGATCTTCAAATTTATTCAGTTGAATTTCATTTTTTAACAGATTTGGTGGCAGCAACAGGATTTGAAGCAAACCTTTGATGGTATTCAGAGACAACAGGAAACACAGGCATGGTGCCCCACAAACCTTTTGAGTTCACTGTCTCTCACTGTTTCCAAGGGCCCTTGGTGAATTCCTCTCAGTTAGGCTCCACTCTGCATTCAAGCTCTTGATCTAATTGACTTTACAGGGCAGGTCAGCTTCAGCTGGCAAACAGTTCTGCCCAGAGCCAAGCCCCTAAACTTTCTGATAGATTCTGGACAGGAGTACCACCTTTTGAATAAGCCCACCCACCATCTCAGACAGACCTAGGTTTCATCTTACTTAGGGTACAAGCATTCTCCAGAGGACACATCAGCAAGCTACAAGCCCACCTTTCCCCTGACCCTTCCCCCTCAAAGAGCCTGCCAAAATACTTCACCATAAAAAGCCTCTTAGTCTGTAAGAGTGTCTTCCCAATGGGTTTCAGCCCCAGGCAAGTTCACTATGGATTCAATGTGACCAAAGAAATGACAGTAGAACGTTCTTGGGGAGAAAGGGTTTATTACCCTGCTTGTTCTTCCGGGGGTATGTCAAACACTAATGTCTCTGCCTCTGCCCAGAGCAGAGCTCTTTATATAGTGACTCAGTCAATACTAGCTTATTGCCTACGGGTGTGGAAGCGGTAGCCTAGCAGCAGGCCAGTTACATCATCAAGTGGTTTAGGTTCAGTGAGGATTCTGGCCATAGGATCCCCAACTTTCCCTACAAAGAGACACCTTCTTTGTTCTGCTAGCCAGAACAGGGGGGGTCCCTCTCAGGTTTTGCAGTAAACCTCCTTGGACTGTTGAGTTTGCATCCCCTTTTCCTTTCACCTTCAGACCACAATTCTCTGGATGGGAAATCCCAGACCTCAGCTTTGTCCCTGGGTTCTTGAACCCTTGTTGAATCTGCATCCATGTTAACTGCATCTGTTTCCCTGTATCCAGTTCAGTCTGTTCAGAGGTAAACAAGAGCTGGCTTTGGGGGGCCAGCTGGAGGCAGAAAATGGCATCCTTTAAATCTAGGCAAGTGAACCATTTGGCAGACCCTGGGATCTGGCTGAGGAGGGTATACGGGTTTGGGGCCACCAGGTGCAAAAAGAGTCACCTTATTGATGGCTTGCAGGTCTTGAACTGATCAGTACCCTCCTCCTAGCTTCTTGACTGATAGAGCTGGGTGTTGCAGGGCGACTGGCACTTGACTAGAATGCCTGCCTCTCTCAGTCTGATCAGGTGTTCCTGGATGCCTGCTCTCACCTCTTGTGAGAGGGGGTACTGCTGCTGTCTTTGTGGCTGGGCCCCAGGAGTTTATTTTACAATGACAGGGTCTCAGTTATGAGCAAGTCCAGGTGGGTTGTCTTAAGCCCATACCAAGGGGAAGGCAGCTCTGAATTCAGGTGGACTACTTGAGAGGGTCTGGGCACAGAATTGCCTCCACTCCTCTTCCCTGGGTGTGGCTATTGCCAGTATGACAGACCCGGCTCTTCTTGCCCTGGATTTAGCTTGAGGCTGGTGTGTCCAGTTGGTTCAAAAGTTATTTGGGCTCCGGTTTTCGAGAGGATATCTCTGCCAAGGAGGGGAATGGGGCAGTCAGGTAGGTAATGAAATTCATGTTGTACCTTGTGGCCCCCAAGTTTGCATTGATGGGCTTGGCAGAAGTGCTGCTGGGTTGCTTTTGTCCTGGTGGCTCCGAGAATAGTTGCAGTCCTTCTGCTGAAGGGGGCTACAGGGAGGGTGACCACAGTGTTCTACCCCTGTGTCAACCATAAAAGTCATGTTTTAACCCCTCACCTTCATTTTGACCTTGGGCTCATGAGGGTCAAAGCTAGACAGCCCGGTCCTTGTCAGTCTGAGTCTGCTCCTGCCAAGCCAATGAGTTTCTCCCCATGAGGTTTTTTCCGGTAGCGACTGGGCTTTGGGGCTTTTCCTCTGTTGGGGCATTCGTTCTTCCAATGTCCCTTCTCTTTACAGTAAGCGCATTGGTCCCTGACTAGGGGGGTCCTAGGCTTCCCCTCTCTTGGTGGTCAGTTTCTTTCTGCCTTTTGGTCATCCCTTTCCTTTAGGGCTGCTGCCAGGAGGCTAATCTTTCTCTTCATTCATTTTTCAGCCTCCCTGTTGGCCTGAACTTCTCTGTTCATATATACTTTGTTAGTAGTTTCAATCAGCTGGGTGATGTTCATCCCAGCGAAGCCTTCAGGTTTCTGGAGCTTCCATCTAATATCCAGGGCAGCTTGGGCCATGAATGGGGCAGTTGGCTCTCTTGTGACTCGGGGTCAAAGGGGGTATAGATGCAATAAGCTTCACACAGCCTTTCATAATAGTCCCCAGGAGACTCTCCTAATTGTTCGGTGACAAGATATTTTGGTCATGTTCATGGGCTTTTTGGACCCGGCCTTGATCCCTTTGAGGAAGGCTTCCTGATATCAGTGGATATGATACTGTCCCTCAATCATGGTGAAATCCCACCCAGGGCACTCATCAGGGACAGCAGTTTCAACCCATGCACCCCAATTGAGGACCCCATCTGGCACGCATTCTTCCAGGTATTGGCAGGCCCCTCTGATAATCCACCTTCTTACTTTCATGTTGAATAGGGTGTGGAGAAGCTGTTGGGAATCTTCCCAGATCAGCTGATAGGTTTGGAAGAGGGGCTTCATGAGATCAACCAAGGCTTGTGGCTTCTCTGAGTATGACAGGTGTTGTGCTTCCAATTGAGGAGGTCAGTCATGGAGAAGGGTTGATAGTAAAGCATGAACCAACCAGTCTGGATGGTTCTGTCTTCATCATGCCTCTCAGGCTCCCACGTCTCTTATACCAGAATCTGAAGGTCACCTGCACCCAGTCGAGGGTGGCTGCTGGCTTAGGGGAGAGTGAGTCCGCCAGACCTGGAGGCAGCGGGGAGACCAATGGTGGCAGAGTGTCCAGGACCAGGGGACTGGGTGCTGACAGTCATGGGGGTGCATAAGGTGGGGGTGATATTGGTTCCTCCTCAGGATTACCAGCAAGAATTGCGGAGGTTCAGGCTTCTGTTGATCCTTTGTGGGCTGATTTGTTGAGGCGACTAAGACCCTACCTTGTCCCTGCTGTTGCAAGCAAGTCGCACCAAGGGAGAAGAGTCAGGGTAACTCCTAACCAGAAGTCAATGTATGGGAACTGATCAGGGTGAGCTGGATCTCCAGTGATGACCCGCCAGACTCAGTGAACCATTTGGACACCTAGGGTTCCTTTTGAAGGCCATCATACACCAAAGGTGGGCCTTTCAGATTCACACAGGGTTTTCAACCTGTGGGGGTCATTTTTACTCAATAGTGCCCCAGAAATCCCTTCCTGAAATTTCTGATCATGGTTTCGAGAACTATGGGTTTGCTCTGTCCTGACCCCATGACGTGTCCATGAGATGGTGCCGTGAAGACAGACAAGGGAGGGGGTGCCTTCTTCAGAGAGGAGACCAATCAGATGTCCATCCGTTCACTCTCCTCTTGGAGAATATGTCCAGCCTTGACTAAGGTGCACCCATATAAGTCCTGGGCCAGGTCAGCCAAAATTGAGTCACCATTATGTTGTGGTGGCTGACTGTGAATACAGCAAAGGGCCCACTCAGATTCTGTAGCACAGGCCATGGAATCACAAATTCAACACAAACTGAATGGTTTCGGTCACTGTGTACAATCACTCACACACTCAGACCATATTCTAAACATTCCCTCCCTGGGAATCCCTACCTGTAAGACTTCTAAGAGGTCTCTGGGAGGTGATCAGGCTCCTCTTCCACCCTGACAGAGGTGGGTCTGACTGGGTCAGGGGCGCCAGGCTTTACCGTAATCCGATGTCAGAACCAGGTCCTCACCTGCCAAGTCTCCTTGAGTACAGAGGGAACAGTGCAGTGGGGCCAATCCAAGCCAACAGGGCAGGAGACTGCCAAAAGATTAGGCAGGGCACGCCTTCCCCGTTACACCTGTTCTTACACCACCCCTCCATTGCCCCAAACTGGTGACAACAATAGGCCAGCGTGGTTGGGTTTCCTGGTCAGGGAACCAAATGTTACAGAACCTGGACTGGATTGCCTGACAGAAGAGCCAGTGGCACTCAGAGGTCTTGGAGGAGGGTAGAGGTTTATTTCACACCGGCAGTCTCAGAGGAGAGTGATCTACAAAGGCCTGAGCCCTGAGCACAGGCAAGGGGAGCAATTTATACTTTACTACTTCCATATACATGGCAGTTTGGCACGTGTGGCAAGCAGAGTGAAAGAAGAACCCAGAAGCGTCCCAAGGAGGGGCTGAGATTCTCCTGTTAGCCTGATTGGTCATGTTGAAAATGTTATTTTCCTTATCAGCAGTCCATCTCCATATCAATAGGTAATTACAAGGGCCAGCAAGGGCTTATCTGGACCAGAAAGGTTGGGTGGAGCTCTCTTCTTCTGCATCTGGGTCAAGAGAGACACAGGATGACTGCTTGTAAGAAATAATTTCTCCCACTTTGTTTCTACCTTTGACTGATTTCAGTTTCAAAGATATTTTTCCCCAGGATTTTCCCCCCGAAGTTACAGTTTACTTCTTAGTTTTCACTAGATCTAAGGGTTGACAATTCTAATTAATATATGTAATTAAAGCTGCTAGAAATAATAAGGGAAACACTTCTGTGTGCAAGAGAAACAAAATATGTATTTTCAGTAAAAGAAGGTATATATAAGGCCTGTAGATCCTTTTTTTGAGAAAAAAGTAGAAAATTTGTGAAAAAAAGGCATCTTTGGAAAAGAATTTATGAATGGTTATGTTAGGCAGAAAGATATAAGCAGATGAAAAGAGGGTGGCGCCCACCAAGAACTCAATAAGTTAATCAGATAAAACCAGAGAGCCAGAAAGGATTCACAGAGTTAACACCATTTGCAATGTGAGTCCCTTCCCGTAACTCTGGGGAGAGGAAATCCCAGGGCAAAATACCTCTAAAACCAAAATCAGTCAAAGGGAGAAATAAACTTTAAAACCCGTTTATTGCTTACAAACTGCATCCGGGAGCTGTCTCTTTCCTGCTCCAGCAGAAGCAAGCAAAACCTCCCGCCAACCTCTCAGGTTCAGATAAGCCATCGGTTGCCCAGGTAATTACCTACTGATATGGAGATGAACTACTTCTCTTCACCTCTTAGGACCACCTGTGGATATGGAGATACACTAAAGCCAGGAAAGACATTCTGGAAATTCTGCAATTTTTTTTTTTTTTTTTTTTTTTGAGAGGGCATCTCTCATATTTATTGATCAAATGGTTGTTAACAACAATAAAATTCAGTATAGGGGGGTCAATGCTCAATGTACAATCATTAATCCATCTCAAGCCTAATTCTCGTCAGTCTCCAATCTTCTGAAGCATAACGAACAAGTTCTTACATGGTGAACGAATTCTTACAGAGTGAATAAATTCTTACATGGTGAACAGTACAAGGGCAGTCATCACAGAAACTTTCGGTTTTGATCATGCAATATGACCTATAAACCATCAGGTCAAATATGAATATTCATTTGATTTTTGTACTTGATTTATATGTTGATCCCACATTTCTCCTATTATTATTATTATTTTTATTTTTAATAAAATGCTGAAGTGGTAGGTAGATGCAAGATAAAGGTAGAAAACATAGTTTAGTGCTGTAAGAAGGCAAATGTAGATGATCAGATGATCAGGTGTGTGCCTATGGACTAAGTATTAATCCAGGCTAGACAAGGGCAGCAAGACATCCACGGATGCAGAAGATTTCTCTCAAAGCAGGGGGGGTGAGGTTCTGAGCCTCACCTCTGTTGATCCCCAAATTCTCACCTGATGGCCCCCCTGCGACTGTGCCTGTCTTAGGTTGTTCCTCCCTTGAGGAATCTTACCCGTCTCTGGCTAACCAGTCATCTTCCGGGGCCATACAGGGAAATGTAAAGTTGGTAAGTGAGAGAGAAGCCATATTGTTTGCAAAGGTTAGCTTTTTACTTCTTTGCAGATTTATGCCCTGTGGCTTCTATGCCCAGCACTTGTCTCGAGGTATCTTTACCACCTGGAGGAATTATGATACTCGGTAAATTCGATATGAGGCACGAATTCTATTTAAAGTTTGTAATTAGGAAGGAAGAAGAAAAGCTATAGATGTAGCATATGAAGGAAACTTGGGAGGATTGATTATTTCTTTGACATATCTTCTTGTGTAGTACCTTAAGTATGTATAGGTTTTAAACTACTAACTAATTTGCACACACATATTGACATAATAGGAATACGGTGACATAAACAAAGCAAATCTATAATCACCAGCCATCTCCAGTGAAGCCAAGAAAACCATTTAGGCACCCTAGGCATTTGTGAAAATTTATCTATGATATGATGGATATTTTCCAACTGTACTTGAACCATCAGACAAATTAAAGCAGCCCATTTCTGGGATCTGTTCACATCCCATATGTTCTTTTAACCATAGATAGTCTATAGTCATGAGATTTTGGGGTGCTACAACTTGCACCCCTCCCAACTCCTGGTTGAGTTCCAACAGTACAGATCCAGTCAAATTCGTTGTCTCACTGTATGCACATGCCAGCCTAGACATCTCCCTCCTCCTTCTCATGGCAAGTCCAGGAGATGGTGGGCTGGATGCAGCCACAACCGCAGCATCGTCCGGATCCCTGTGGAGGCTTTTTGATGATCATCCCCCGGCACGAGTCCTCCAGAGAGTGCTGATGCCGGAAGCTCCTCCTCATATCGTATCTTAGTTCATTTTCTGGGTATCCAAGCTAGGCCTTGATCTTCTGCGTAGAAACAAACAGACCCTTTGCCCACACTTTGACATGCCCTCTATACCACTGTGCAGAACTCATTGGAGGTCAGCACACAGTAACTGCTTTTTTTTTTTTTTTTTTTTTAATTAAGAGAAAGGAATATTATCAGAAAAGAGTACCTCCATAGCTGATCATCTGACACCCTTTAAGTGATCAACATTAAGGATATTTAAAGCATGCGTTGATCTTTGATTTACCAATAGTTTTATCCTGTTAAGGAGTAATCCCCCTTTTCTTTCTTTCTTTCTTTTTTTTTTTTTTTAAATTTTTAATCTACACTTACCTGAAGAATACTATGTTTACTATGCTCTCCCCTATATCAGGTCCCCCCTAATAACCACATTACGGTTACTGTCCATCAGCTTAGCAAAATGTTGTAGAGTCACTACTTGTCCTCTCTGTGTTGTGCAGCCCACCCTACCCTTTCTCCCTCCCCCCCATGCATGCTAATCTTAATACCCCCCTTCTTCTTCCCCCCCCTTATCCCTCCCTGCCCACCCATCCTCCCCAGTTCCTTTCCCTTTGGTACCTGTTAGTCCATTTTTGGGTTCTGTAATTCTGCTGCTGTTTTGTTCCTTCAGTTTTTCCTTTGTTCCTATACTCCTCAGATGAGTGAAATCATTTGGTATTTCTCTTTCTCCGCTTGGCTTATTTCACTGAGCATAATACTCTCCAGCTCCATCCATGTTGCTGCAAATGGTTGGATTTTTCCACTTCTTATGGCTGAGTAGTATTCCATTGTGTATATGTACCACATCTTCTTTATCCATTCATCTACAGATGGACATTTAGGTTGCTTCCAATTCTTGGCTATTGTAAATAGTGCTGCGATAAACATAGGAGTGCATCTGTCTTTCTCAAACTTGATTGCTGCGTTCTTAGGGTAAATTCCTAGGAGTGGAATTCCTGGGTCAAATGGTAGGTCTGTTTTGAGCATTTTGATGCACCTCCATACTGCTTTCCACAATGGTTGAACTAATTTACATTCCCACCAGCAGTGTAGGAGGGTTCCCCTTTCTCCACAGCCTCGCCAACATTTGTTGTTGTTTGTCTTTTGGATGGCAGCTATCCTTACTGGTGTGAGGTGATACCTCATTGTAGTTTTAATTTGCATTTCTCTGATAATTAGCGATGTGGAGCATCTTTTCATGTGTCTCTTGGCCATCTGTATTTCTTTTTTGGAGAACTGTCTGTTCAGTTCCTCTGCCCATTTTTTAATTGGGTTATTTGTTTTTTGTTTGTTGAGGCGTGTGAGCTCTTTATATATTCTGGACGTCAAGCCTTTATCAGATCTGTCATTTTCAAATATATTCTCCCATACTGTAGGGTTCCTTTTTGTTCTATTGATGGTGTCTTTCGCTGTACAGAAGCTTTTCAGCTTAATGTAGTCCCACTTGCTCATTTTTGCTGTTGTTTTCCTTGCCCGGGGAGATATGTTCAAGAAGAGATCACTCATGTTTATGTCTAAGAGGTTTTTGCCTATGTTTTTTTCCAAGAGTTTAATGGTTTCGTGACTTACATTCAGGTCTTTGATCCATTTTGAGTTTACCTTTGTATATGGGGTTAGACAATGGTCCAGTTTCATTCTCCTACATGTAGCTGTCCAGTTTTGCCAGCACCATCTGTTGAAGAGACTGTCATTTTGCCATTGTATGTCCATGGCTCCTTTATCAAATATTAATTGACCATATATGTTTGGGTTAATTTCTGGGGTCTCTAATCTGTTCCACTGGTCTGTGGCTCTGTTCTTGTGCCAGTACCAAATTGTCTTGATTACTATGGCTTTGTAGTAGAGCTTGAAGTTGGGGAGTGAGATCCCCCCTACTTTATTCTTCTTTTTCAGGATTGCTTTGGCTATTCGGGGTCTTTGGTGTTTCCATATGAATTTTTGAATTATTTGTTCCAATTCATTGAAGAATGTTGCTGGTAATTTGAGAGGGATTGCATCAAATTTGTATATTGCTTTCGGCAGGATGGCCATTTTGACGATATTAATTCTTCCTAGCCATGAGCATGGGATGAGTTTCCATTTATTAGTGTCCCCTTTAATTTCTCTTAAGAGTGACTTGTAGTTTTCAGAGTATAAGTCTTTCACTTCCTTGGTTAGGTTTATTCCTAGGTATTTTATTCTTTTTGATGCAATGGTGAATGGAATTGTTTTCCTGATTTCTCTTTCTATTGATTCGTTGTTAGTGTATAGGAAAGCTACAGATTTCTGTGTGTTGATTTTGTATCCTGCAACTTTGCTGTATTCCGATATCAGTTCTAGTAGTTTTGGAGTGGAGTCTTTAGGGTTTTTTATGTACAGTATCATATCATCTGCAAATAGTGACAGTTTAACTTCTTCTTTACCAATCTGGATTCCTTGTATTTCTTTGTTTTGTCTGATTGCCGTGGCTAGGACCTCCAGTACTATGTTAAATAACAGTGGGGAGAGTGGGCATCCCTGTCTGGTTCCCGATCTCAGTGGAAATGCTTTCAGCTTCTCGCTGTTCAGTATAATGCTGGCTGTGGGTTTATCATATATGGCCTTTATTATGTTGAGGTACTTGCCCTCTATTCCCATTTTGCTGAGAGTTTTTATCATGAATGGATGTTGAATTTTGTCAAATGCTTTTTCAGCATCTATGGAGATGATCATGTGGTTTTTGTCTTTCTTTTTGTTGATGTGGTGGATGATGTTGATGGATTTTCGAATGTTGTACCATCCTTGCATCCCTGGGATGAACCCCACTTGGTCATGGTGTATGATCCTTTTGATACACTGTTGAATTCTGTTTGCTAATATTTTATTGAGTATTTTTGCATCTACGTTCATCAGGGATATTGGTCTGTAATTTTCTTTTTTGGTGGGGTCTTTGCCTGGTTTTGGTATTAGGGTGATGTTGGCTTCATAGAATGAGTTTGGGAGTATTCCCTCTTCTTCTATTTTGTGGAACACTTTAAGGAGAATGGGTATTATGTCTTCTCTGTGTGTCTGATAAAATTCCGAGGTAAATCCGTCCGGCCCCGGGGTTTTGTTCTTGGGTAGTTTTTTGATTACTGTTTCAATTTCTTTGCTTGTAATTGGTTTGTTTAACTTTTGTGTTTCTTCCTTGGTCAGTCTTGGGAGGTTGTATTTTTCTAGGAAGTTGTCCATTTCTTCTAGGTTTTCCAGCTTGTTGGCATATAGGTTTTCATAGTAGTCTTTAATAATTCTTTGTATTTCTGTGGAGTCTGTCGTGATTTTTCCATTCTCATTTCTGATTATGTTGATTTGTGTTGACTCTCTTTTTCTCTTAATAAGTTGGGCTAGAGGCTTATCTATTTTGTTTATTTTCTCAAAGAACCAGCTCTTGGTTTCGTTGATTTTTGCTATTGTTTTATTCTTCTCAATTTTGTTTATTTCTTCTCTGATCTTTATTATGTCCCTCCTTCTGCTGACTTTAGGCCTCATTTGTTCTTCTTTTTCCAGTTTTAATAATTGTGATGTTAGACTATTCATTTGGGATTGTTCTTCCTTCTTCAAGTGTGCCTGGATTGCTATATACTTTCCTCTTAAGACTGCTTTCGCTGCATCCCACAGAAGTTGGGGCTTAGTGTTGTTGTTGTCATTTGTTTCTATATATTCCTTGATCTCTATTTTGATTTGTTCATTGATCCATTGATTATTTAGTAGCATGTTGTTAAGCCTCCATGTGTTTGTGAGCCTTTTTGTTTTCTTTGTAGAATTTATTTCTACTTTCATACCTTTGTGGTCTGAAAAATTGGTTGGTAGAATTTCAATATTGTGGAATTTACTGAGGCTCTTTTTGTGAGCTAGTATGTGGTCTATTCTAGAGAATGTTCCATGTGCACTTGAGAAGAATGTATATCCTGTTGCTTTTGGATGTAAAGTTCTATAGATGTCTATTAGGTCCATCTGTTCTAGTGTGTTGTTCAGTGCCTGTGTGTCTTTACTTATTTTCTGCCCGGTGGATCTATCCTTTGGGGTGAGTGGTGTGTTGAAGTCTCCTACAATGAATGCATTGCAGTCTATTTCCCTCTTTAGTTCTGTTAGTATTTGCTTCACATATGCTGGTGCTCCTGTATTGGGTGCATATATATTTAGAATGGTTATATCCTCTTGTTGGACTAAGCCCTTTATCATTATGTAGTGGCCTTCTTTATCTCTTGTTACTTTCTTTGTTTTGAAGTCTATTTTGTCTGATATTAGTACTGCAACCCCTGCTTTCTTCTCACTGTTGTTTGCCTGAAATATGTTTTTCCATCCCTTGACTTTTAGTCTATGCTTATCTTTGGGTTTAAGGTGAGTTTCTTGTAAGCAGCATATAGATGGGTCTTGCTTTTTTATCCATTCTATTACTCTATGTCTTTTGATTGGTGCATTAAGTCCATTTACATTTAGGGTGACTATTGAAAGATATGTACTTATTGCCATTGCAGGCTTTAGATTCGTGGTTACCAAAGGTTCAAGGTTAGCTTCTTTAGTATCTTACTGCCTAACTTAGCTCGCTTATTGAGCTGTTATATACACTGTCTGGAGAGTCTTTTCTTCTCTCCCTTCTTATTCCTCCTCCTCCCTTCTTCATATGTTGTGTGTTTTGTTCTGTGCTCTTTTTAGGGGTGCTCCCATCTAGAGCAGTCCCTGTAGGATGCCCTGTAGAGGTGGTTTGTGGGAAGCAAATTCCCTCAGCTTTTGCTTGTCTGGGAATTGTTTGATCCCACCATCATATTTAAATGATAGTCGTGCTGGATACAGTATCCTTGGTTCAAGGCCCTTCTGTTTCATTGCATTAAGTATATCATGCCATTCTCTTCTGGCCTGTAGGGTTTCTGTTGAGAAGTCTGATGTTAGCCTGATTGGTTTTCCTTTATAGGTGACCTTTTTCTCTCTAGCTGCCTTTAAAACTCTTTCCTTGTCCTTGATCCTTGCCATTTTAATTATTATGTGTCTTGGTGTTGTCCTCCTTGGATCCTTTCTGTTGGGGGTTCTGTATAATTCCATGGTCTGTTCGATTATTTCCTCCCCCAGTTTGGGGAAGTTTTCAGCAATTATTTCTTCAAAGACCCTTTCTATCCCTTTTCCTCTTTCTTCCTCTTCTGGTATCCCTATAATACGAATGTTTTTCCTTTTGTATTGGTCACATATTTCTCTTAGTGTTGTTTCATTCCTGGAGATCCTTTTATCTCTCTCTATGTCAGCTTCTATACGTTCCTGTTCTCTGGCTTCTATTCCTTCAATGGCCTCTTGCATCTTATCCATTCTGCTTATAAATCCTTCCAGGGATTGTTTCACTTCTGTGATCTCTTTCCTGACATCTGTGATCTCCTTCCGGACTTCATCCCACTGCTCTTGCATTTTTCTCTGCATCTCATCCCACTGCTCTTGCATTTTTCTCTGCATCTCATCCCATTGCTCTTGCATTTTTTTCTGCATCTCTGTCAGCATGTTCATGATTTTTATTTTGAATTCTTTTTCAGGAGGACTAGTTAGGTCTGTCTCCTTCTCAGGTGTTGTCTCTGTGATCTTTGTCTGCCTGTAGTTTTGCCTTTTCATGGTGATAGAGATAGTCTGCAGAGCTGGTACAAGTGACCGCTGGAAGAGCTTCCCTTCTTGTTGGTTTGTAGCCTTTTCCTGGGAGAATAGCGACCTCTAGTGGCTTGTGCTGGGCAGCTGTGCGCAGACAGGGCTTCTGCTTCCTGCCCAGTTGCTTTGGGGTTTATCTCCACTGTTGCTGTGGGCTTGGCCTGGCTGGGGCTGTTCCTCCAAAATGGTGGAGCCCCGTTAGAGGGGGAGCAGCCAGGAGACTATTTATCTCCGTAAGGGGCCTCTGTGCTCCCTGCTGCCCAGGGGGTTAGAGTGCCCAGAGATCCCCAGATTCCCTGCTTCTGGTCTAAGTGACCTGTCCTGCCCCTTTAAGATTTCCAAAAAGCACTCTCCAAACCAAAACAACAACAGCAACAATGAGAGAGGGAACAGAAAGGAAAAAAAAAAGAAAAAACACGCGATTTTTTTTTTTTTCCTCAGGTGCCGGTCCCAGGCACCCGCGCACTGGTCCTGCTGCCCTGTCTCCCTAGCACCAGGGTCCCTGTCCTTTCAAGGCTTCCAAAAAGCACCCACCCACCGGTCCCGCAGGGAAGGAACGCTCAATATTCTTTGTCCTCAGGCACTGGTCCCACGCACCCGCTCACCAGTCCTGCCGCCCTGCCTCCCTAGCACCGGGGTCCCTGTCCCTTCAAGGCTTCCAAAAAGCACTTGGCAAAAAGAGAGAAAAAAAAGGGGAAAAACGCGCGATTTCTTCCGTCCTCAGGTGCTGGTCTCAGGCACCCACCCACCGGTCCCACAGGGAAAAATGCGGGATATTCTTTGTCCTCAGGTGCCGGTCCCAGGCACCCGCTCACCAGTCCCGCCGCCCTGCCTCCCTAGCACCGGGGTCCCTGTCCCTTTTAGGCTTCCAAAAAGCACTCGCAGAAAAGAGAAAAAAAAAAGGGGAAAAAACGCGCGATTTCCTCTGTCCTCAAGTGCCGGTCTCAGGCACCCGCCCACCGGTCCCGCAGGGAAAAACGGGGGATATTCTTTGTCCTCAGGCGCCGGTCCCAGCCACCCGCTCACCAGTCCCGCCACCGTGCCTCCCTAGCACTGGGGTCCCCGTCCCTTCAAGGCTTCCAAAAAGCGCTTGCCAAAAAGAGAAAAAAAAAAAGGGGGAAAAACGCGCGACCTCCTCCGTCCTCAGGCACCGGTCTCAGGCACCCGCCCCCAGGTCTCGCAGGGAGAAACGCGGGATATTCTTTGTCCTCCGGCGCTGTTCCCAGGCACCTCCTCACCGGTCCTGCCACCCTGCCTCCCCAGCAACGGGGGCCCGTCCCTCTAAGGCTTCCAAAAAGCGCTCGCCAAAAAAAAAAACTGCTCCGGTTTCTCTCCACCCGCCGGGAGCCGGGGGGAGGGGCGCTCGGGTCCCGCCGGGCTGGGGCTTGTATCTTACCCCCTTCACAAGGCGCTGGGTTCTTGCAGGTGTGGATGTGGTCTGGATGTTGTCCTGTGTCCTGTGGTCTCTATTTTAGGAAGATTTTTCTTTGTTATATTTTCATAGCTCTATGTGTTTTTGGGAGGAGATTTCCACTGCTCTACTCACGCCGCCATCTTGGCTCCCGCCCCGAAATTCTGCAATTTTATGCACAATTCCATAGGGTCTGAATCTGGGCTGACCTTGAGACTTGCTCTAGCTAATGAGGTGAGATAGGGCAGAGACTTGGGACAAGCATCATAATTAATTCTCCTAAAAATGCCAAATATGAATAGCATAGTAAAAACAGTAGGGACTTACCTTAAAGCTAAAATTCCATTTTAAAATCAAAGAGTTGGGCTTCAAGCTCTACTACAAAGCCATAGTAATCACGAAAATTCAGTACTGGCACAAGAATAGAGCCACAGACCAGTGGAACAGATTAGAGACTCCAGACATTAACCCAAACATATATGGTCAATTAATATTTGATAAAGGAGCCATGGACATACAATGGGGGAAATGACAGTCTCTTCAACAGATGGTGCTGGCAAAACTGGACAGCTACATGTAAGAGAATGGAACTGGACCATTGTCTAACCCCATACACAAAAGTAAATTCAAAATGGATCAAAGACCTGAATGTAAGTCATGAAACCATAAAACTCTTAGAAAGAAACATAGGCAAAAATCTCTTAGACATAAACATGAGGGACGTCTTCTTGAACATATCTCCCTGGGCAAGGAAAACAAAAGCAAACATGAACAAGTGGGACTATATTAAGCTGAAAAGCTTCTGTACAGCAAAAGACACCATCAACAGAATAAAAAGGTACCCTACAGTATGGGAGAATATATTTGTAAATGACAGATCCGATAAAGGCTTGACATCCAAAATATATAAAGAGCTCACCCACCTCAACAAACAAAAAACAAATAACCCAATTAAAAAATGGGCAGAGGAACTGAACAGACAGTTCTCCAAAAAAGAAATTCAGATGGCCAACAGACACATGAAAAGATGCTCCACATCACTAATTATCAGAGAAATGCAAATTAAAACCACAATGAGGTATCACCTCACACCAGTAAGGATGGCTACCATCCAAAAGACAAACAACAACAAATGTTGGCGAGGCTGTGGAGAAAGGGGAACCCTCCTACACTGCTGGTGGGAATGTAAATTAGTTCAACCATTGTGGAAAGCAGTATGGAGGTTCCTCAAAATGCTCAAAATAGACTTATGATTTGACCCAGGAATTCCACTCCTAGGAATTTACCCTAAGAATGCAGCACTCCAGTTTGAAAAAGACAGATGCACCCCTATGTTTATCGCAGCACTATTTACAATAGCCAAGAATTGGAAGCAACCTAAGTATCCATCAGTAGATGAATGGATAAAGAAGATGTGGTACATATACACAATGGAATATTATTCAGTCATAAGAAGAAAACAAATCCTACCATTTGCAACAACATGGATAGAGCTAGAGGGTATTATGCTCAGTGAAATAAGCCAAGTGGAGAAAGAGAAATACCAAATGATTTCACTCATCTGTGGAGTATAAGAACAAAGGAAAAACTGAAGGAACAAAAGAGCAGCAGAATCACAGAACCCAAGAATGGACTAACAGGTACCAAAGGGAAAGGGACTGGGAAGGATGGGTGGGTAGGGAGGGATAAGGGGGGGAAGAAGAAAGGGGGTATTATTATTAATAATGCATAATGGGGGGTGGGAGAAAGGGGAGGGCTGTACAACACAGAGAAGACAAGTAGTGATTCTACAACATTTTGCTATGCTGATGGACAGTGACTGTAATGGGGTTTTGGTGGGGGGGACCTGGTATAGGGGAGAGCCTAGTAAACATAATATTCTTCAAGTAATTGTAGATTAATGATAACAAAAAAAAGAAAGAAAGAAAAGGGGGATTATTCCCTGATAGGATAAAACTAACTGCAAATCAATGATTAAGGCATGCTTTAAATATCCTTAATTTTGATCACTTAAAGGGTGTCAGATGATTGGCTATGGATGTACACTTTTCTGATAATATTCCTTTCTCTTAAAAAAAAAAGCAGTTCCTGTGTGGTGACCTCCAATGAGTTCTACACAATGGTATAAAGGGCATATCAAAGTGTGGGCAAAGGGTCTGTTTGTGTTTATACAGAGGATCAAAGCCTAATTTGGCTACCCAGAAAATGAACTAAGATACGATATGAAGAAGAACTTCCAACATCAGCACTCTCTGGAAGAGACATACCAAAAGATGATCATCAAAAAACCTCAACAAAGATCCAGGCGTTGCTGCAGTTGTAGCTGCATTCATCCCACCAGTTCCTGGACTTGCCATTGGAATGCAGAAGGAGATATCTAAGCTAGCCTGTGCATACAGTAAAACAAAAAATTTGACTGGATCTATATTGTTGGAACTCAACCAAGAATTAGGAGAAGTGCAAGTTGCAGCGCTCTAAAATCGTGTGACTATAGACTATCTACTGTTAAAAGAACATATGGGATGTGAACAGTTCCCAGGAATGTGTTGTTTTAATTTGTCTGATTTTTCTCAAACTATTCAAATTCAGTTAGACAATATCCATCATATCATTGATAAGTTTTCACAAATGCCTAGGGTGTCTAACTGGTTTTCTTGATTTCACTAGATATGGCTGGTAATTGTAGGTCTGCTTTTGTTATGTAGCTGTATTCCTATTATGTTAATGTGTGTATGCAATTTAATTAGTAGTTTAAAACCTTTACATGCTTATGTTACTCTACAAGAAGATATGTCAAAGAAATAATCAATCTTCCCATGTTTTCTTCCATCTGCTAGTTCTATAGCTTTTCTCCTTCCTTCCTAATTACAACCCTTTAGTAGAATTTGTGCCTCATATCAAAATAACCGAGTATCATAATTCTTCCAAGTGGTAAAGATACCTCAAGACAAATGCTGGGCATAGAAGCCACAGGGCATAAATCTGCAAAGAAGTAAAAAGCTAACCTTTTCAATGAATATTTCTTCTCTCTCACTTACCAACTTTACATTTCCCTGTATGGCCCCGGAAGATGACTGGTTAGCCAGAGACGGGTAAGATTCCTCAAGGGAGGAACAACCAAAGACAGGCACAGTCGCAGGGGGGCCATCAGGTGAGAAATTGGGGATCAACAGAGGTGAGGCTTAGAACCTCACCCTCCCCCCTGTTTTGAGAGAAATCTTCTGCATCCGTGGATGTTTTGTTACCCTTGTCTAGCTTGGATTAATACTTAGCCTATAGGCACACACCTGATCATCTACATTTGCCCTCTTACAGCACTAAATTATGTTTTCTACCTTTATCTTGCATCTACCTACCACTTCAGCATTTTATTAAAAGAATAACAATAATAATAATAATAATAATAATAATAATGGAGAAATGTAGGATTCACATATAAATCAAGTATAAAAATCAAACAAATAATCATATTTGACCTGATTGTTTATAGTTCATGGTGCGTGATCAAAACCGAAAGTTTCTGTGATATGACTGCCCTTGCACTGTTCACCATGTAAGAACTTGTTCATTATGCTTCAGAAGATTGAAGACTGTTGAGAATTAGGCTTGGGGTTGATTAATGATTGTGCATTGAGTCCCCTATACAGAATTTTATTGTTGTTAACAACCATTTGATCAATAAATATGAGAGATGCCCTCTCAAAAAAAAAATCGAAGAGTTGGGAAGTTAGATTCCTAACATATTCTTTGGTAATCAGCCAACAATCTACTTTAAGGCAAAGCAAGGAGTCTTAACTGATATGTTCCAACTGCTTGGGGATAGCCACTATCTTAGAGAGAAACAGGAAGTTTATTGTACAGAATTATCTAGAGGATTGACTATGGATAATGACATATTGTCTCTCACTGGACATAAACATCATGAGGCCACCTGAAAAGGTTTCAATTCCCCCTACCCTTTACCTTTATCCCATTTTGAAAATTGTTAAGAGACAGAATCCCAGACACCATCAGCAGAACAAAAGGGCATCCTACAATATGGGAGAATATATTTGTAAATGCCTCATCAGATAAGGTGTTAACATCTAAAATATGTAAAGAACTCATATGCCTCAACACCCAAAAAACAAATAACCCAATCAAAAAATGGGCAGAGGACCTGAACAGACATTTCTCCAAAGAAGAAATACAAACAGCCAATAAGCACACAAAAAGATGCTCCACATCACTAATCATCAGGGAAATGCAAATTAAAACCACAATGAGATATCACCTCTGTGGGTAAAATTGTAATATTTCCACAATATCTCACCTGGCTTTAGTATATCTATATATCAGTAGGTATTCAGAGGTCGAAAGAAGTATGACTTTAGTGCATTTGCATGATTCTTCAGGGGTGGAGAGAAGTTCATCTCCATATCAATCAGTAATTACCTGAGCAATGGAGAGCTTATCTGTACCTGAGGAGTGAGGGGCTGGGCCAGGTTTTGTTTCTGCTGAAGCAGGAAAGAGAGAAGGCCCCAGACTGCAGTTTGTAAGCAATAAACAGATTTTAAATTTTATTTCCCTCTGACTGATTTCAGTTTTTAGAGGTATTTTGCCCCGGGATTTCCTCTCCCCAAACTTACAACATCACACCAGTTAGGATGACCACTATCCAAAAGACAAGGAACAACAAATGCTGGTGAGGATGTGTAGAAATAGGAACCCTCCTATACTGTTGGTGGGACTGCAAATTGGTACAACTGCTGTGGGAAGCAGTATGGAGGTTTCTCAAAAAACTAAAAATAAAAATACCATTTGACACAGTAATTCCAGTCCTAGAAATTTACCTGAAGAAAAATAAATCCGTGCTTTGAGAAGATATATGCACTCCATGTTTATTGTTGCACTGTTTGCGATAGCCAAGATAAGGAAGCAACCGAAATGTGCATCAATAGATGAATGGATAAAGAAGATGTGGTACATATACACAATGGAATACTATTCAGCCATAAAAAGGAAAGAAATCCTCCCATTAGCACCAACATGGTTGGATCTAAAAGGTATTATGCTCAGTGAAATAAGCCAGGCAGAGAAAGACAAATACCATATGATTTCACTTATTTGTCGAATATAAAATGATAGCAAAACAGAAGGAACAAAACAGCAGAAGATTCACTGACATGGAGAAGTGACTAGTGGTTGCCAAGGCAGAGGGTTTGGGGCAGGTGCCAGGCATGGGGGGAGGCAGATATAAGGGCACAGTATTTCATATTCACAGTGTAAGTTCGATGCTGGGATTCTTGTTTGTGGAGTCGAAGAATGAACTTAGCAAATGCTCAAGGTAGAAGAGGCAGAGAAAGGCTTTTATTTAGAGATAAAGTGAGAGAACAGAACTCCTGGCTCACACCAGGAGGGGACAAGAGAGCCCAGGAGGGTGCATTGTCTAGGGGATCTATAGGCAGTTGAGGGTTTGGGGGAACTGATAAAGGACTTAGGGTGTGGACTTGTTAAAAGTGGTCTTAGGATGTTTGTCCTTGATGAGACATTAAGTCCCTTTAAGCATGCTAAAATGAATCCTACACATGATTAAAAATGATTAGCATAATAAAAACATGGGCTACTTTCCTTTATCTGGGGAGTATCAACTGATCTCACTGAAGAATGACTCTAGAGCTTAATGTCTAACACAGAGTTTTGGTAAGAGGTTTGTTTGCATGTAGTTACATTGCTCTGACTGTAAATGTCCTGCCTTGCTTTTTCCAGAGACCCTCACCCTACTCTGACTACACCCACGGTACCTGTCTCAAGTTGATCATGGGGACTGTTTAACCACTGTGATACACATTTGAAACCAACATAAGATTGTATATTAATGATGATACATGGAACGTGGATGTACTCAGAGTAGGGTGAGGGCCTCCTGGAAAAGCAGGGCGGAATATTTACAGTCAGAGCAATGTAACAATGGGCAAAGAAGTCCCTATTAAGACTCTGTGTTAAGCATTATGCAAAGTCAAGGGCACACTAATTCTCTAGGGAAAGATACCAGACTAAGAATATAGACATCTTTGGTGAGATCAGTTAAAGGTCCAAAGGCCAGGAGCAACTTAGCCTGGAATGTTTGAGTGTTCCGCAAGGGTATCTCAGCATAACCCGTGACTTCACTGTAAAGAGCCCTAGCAGACAGATAATAGCCCAGCCCACCTTGAGAGCAGAGCAGGTGGTACAAGTCCACACCCCTAAGCTTTTTTTCACATTCCCAAAAATCCTTAATTGCCTATAAAACCCCTAGACAACACACCACTACGGGCTCTCTTGTCCCCTCCTGGCGTGAGCCAGCTCTGCCCTTCCACTTTATCTCTAAATAAAAGCCTGTACCTTCTCTCCTACCTTGAGTGTTTGTGAAGCTCATTCTTCAGCTTCATGAACAAGAACCCCAGCATCAATGATACTTTAATAAAAAATTTAAAAAGACAGAATCTGAGCTTTTAAGTGTGCCTCCTCTCTGAGGTTACCCGCATTCCCCTTTTTTGGAGTGTGTATTTTTAAAAGGCTTCTTACTGCTCAACTTACTATGTTTTGTTTCTGTGCTCTTTCAGTGGTGTCCTTGGCACTTTGCTATTTCATTCTATTTTCCAGACTCTAAGCATAAATCTTCACTGTCTCTGTCCTACTTCAGGTAAGTAGGGAGGGGCTACTGAGAGCCCTGATTTGAGCTTGCAAGTTCCTGTCGATGAGCTTCCCCTTCCTCTCTGCTTTATTCAAGTAAACTGCCTTTGTCTGTCTATATTCTGACTCACTCTTCCCTTGGAGTGTAATCAAATAATCCTGCCTTTATCTACGTTGACTCTGGCCCTTTGAAGGGCATTTGAATAAAACTTTCATTGTGATTCCCTACTGTGTGTCTGTCTTTCAAGTTCTTTGTTGCAGAAGGGACAAGAACCAAGGAGAACAAACTCAACCCCAAACAGTTAGGACTGAGATTGGAATGAATAAGTTTTAATATCAAAAGTAAGCTGGTAGAAAATTAGAATTTGGTTTTCTGTCTGTTAAAAGGATGAAGTTTTTCTCCAGCTTTTTATCTGCTTTTGATAACAGATTATGGAAGTTTCTTTACCTTTTAAGTATTAATTTTCATAATGATCTGTGATCCTATTTAGGCAAGTACTTTAAGACCTTTTTTAAAAAATGTATTTTTGAAAAAGTTTCCAAAATCAAATTCTAAATGAAGTCTTTTTGTCCTGGAATAAACTGGGACTTTTCCAGAAGGCCCCAGGAACATTTCAAAGGATTGGTTAAGCTAATTAAGCCTATTTGATATGATAAATAACACAGGAAGCATTGTCAAACAAGAAGTAATACTAAACCTTCTTCATGTTGTATTTGTATAAGCATATATATATATTGGAGAAATTATGTGACATTCATAGAAATATGATTATATCCTGGTATAATGTTATCACTTTTAATTCTAGTTATTATCTTAAAATGTTGCATGATGTCCTTTGGAACTTCAACAAAAATGGGCAACAAATAAATGATCTTCATACTGCTATTGTCTTTTCTTCGGAAGTCACTGTCATCAAAATTGAGATGCACACTAAAAGGACTGAACCGGAGTATCAGAGAAATGCCCCAGCTGACTTTCATTCAAGGGCAGCAGCAGCAGAGTGTATAAAGATTGCAGCACATATGGATGAAGTCCATTTTGCTTCTGCAAAAAGATGGCCACTTGTTGCCAGAATTTTGCCATCCTGATGTCCTTGTAGCATGCCAACACTCTGCTCCTGAATCAGAGAAATTAAGATGAGTAAACAATGGCTGTAAATTAAATGAACAGTCAGGGCCATGGGAAAACTAAGATGGCCACTTGGTTCTTCCTGGCTCCCTTGCAAACTCCATTTTTCAGTTTTTGCATTCCTTCACTCACCATAGTGCATTTAAGATGGCTCAAATTATAAATAGACATTGGTGGGGAGACTTACATAATACTGCAAAAACAGTCTACCAGCAATGTCTGACATGTCAGGTCCATAATCCTGGAATAATTACTTTTGTTCTGAGATCTCAGACTTCACTCCTCTGAATCTTTGAACACCTGCAGCTGGGCTTCATTCAACTGTCACTTACTATGTGCTGCCAATATGTTTTGTTATTGTTTGCTTTCTAGATGGTTTGATTCTTTCCCCTCCCACAAGGCTGATGCCCTCACAGTTGTTAACAAACTGTTAGAGAATATGTGTCCCATTCGGTGTATACTTTCCACAGTCTCCAGTTATCAAGGCACCCACTTCACTATGAAAACTGTATAAGCCTTAGCAAAAACCTTGCAAACTTGGAATTTTTATCACTGTCCCTATCACCTTCAATCATTGTGCAAGCTTGAGAGAACTAATGGGATCCTCAAAATCTCTAAACCCACCAAAACTACTGGACTTCCCTGGTCCTGGTCTTGCTGACTGTTGACACTACCCCCTTTGGGAAACATAAACTCACTCCACATGAGATAGTCACCAGCAGACCAATGTCTCTTAAAATACAATCTTCTCCTGATCCCTTGTTGCCTCATGTTAGTATGACCAACTACTGTGAGTCTCTGCTCAAGCCTTTCATCAGTAGGTTAAAGAAACCTTCCTGGATTCCAATTGAAAGGATCCTGTTGGGCACAGTCTAGAGCCTGGTGACTGGGTATTTTGGAAAATGTATCAGAGAAAGGCAACCCTCAAGCCCCATTGGAAGGAACCTTACCAAGTGCACCTGAGCACTGACACTTCCATAAAACTAGAAGGCACTGAGCCTTGAGCACACATCTCACAGCTAAAGAAGGCTCCACTTGATACCTGGTCCTGTGCAGACACTGCAGACCTTCCAAATCAAAATGATAAGGAAGAGAAGTAGCTGACATTGAGGTAGACTGCTTCTGCCTGAAATGGTGGATCAAGACTTCATCTTTAACGTGAAACCATTTCTCCTTCTTTCCCTCTCTTACTCTGGCACTGGCCTGGAAAAATAATGCCTTCAGCTGCATCACCCAGGCTGTTGCTAAAAATTCTGAAATTTAGAACAAATTTTTATTTCACTCAAGGAGAAAAATTAAACTATGCCTCTAACTTTTCACAAGCAAAATAAGACATCTTATTGGTTGATGCCTCTGAATTTATATAGTTGAGTTAGAAAGGACCTACCAGGAGGCTTTCATGATTCAGGAATCACTCCTCTTGGCAAGTTCCTACTTCCCTAGTTAGGGATAAATGATCAGGCTATGATGATTAGCCTAATGATTAGGCTATGATCAGGAACTTAATTCTTGAAGTTATTGCAGAATCTGCTAATGAAGCAATAGGGCCCAACAAAAATCCTTAGACTCTCTGGTCAAATTTGTTCTTGATTATAGAATAGTAGCTCTTAATTAACTTTTAGATGCACATGGAAGAGTCTCCTGTAGCCAGCACCACCTGCTCTACATTTATCAACACTTCTGGAAACCCAGTTACATAAAGTTACTGAACAAGTCATTTGGCCTGAAGGGGTGACATCTCCAACAAGGTCTTTCTTTGACTTATTTGACTTTGATTGTTTGGGTCTTGGTGACTATGCCCCTGAAGTACATTCCAAATACTGGGAATTACCCTGTGTACAATCTCCTTGATGTGTTGTATCCTCTAAAAAGCTCTAAAGATATGTTCAGAGCTGCTAACTAAGCAGACATATCTCTGACACTGAAACATTTGAGGAGACATGAAGAGAATGACAGATTTAAGGATTGTGAGCCTAGATTCACGAGCCGAGAGTATCACAGGGATTAAGCAAAAATATCCTGACTTGTGGATACAACACACAGAGGATGAAACTAGCTGTAGTTTTTATGTTGGTGCCCTTTATCAGGTTGAAGAATACCCCAAATTCTTAATTTTCTAAGAGATTTTTTATAACTTATGAACCTACATTAACATACCATAATCACGCAAAATCCATATAGTGTACATTAAATTTCACTCTTGGTATCGTACATTCTATGGATTTGGGCAAATGTGTAACGACATGTATCCATTACAGTATCATACAGAGTAGTTTCCAAATCAAAATGATAAGGAAGAGAAGTAGCTGACATTGAGGTAGACTGCCCTAAAAATCCTCTGTGTTCTAATCATCCCACCCTCCCGCCTCCTAACCCCTGGCAACCACTTATCTGTTTAATGTCTCCATAGTTTTGCCTTTTCTAGAATGTCATATAGTTGGAACTACAGAATATGTAGCCTTTTCAGAACAGCCTCTCTTACTTAGTAATATACATATAAGATTCCTCCATTTTTTTCATGGTTTGATAGTGCATTTCTATTTAGCACTGAATAATACTTCATTGTCTGGCTATACCATGGTTTAGTTATCCATTCACTTACTGAAAAACATCTTAATTATCCAAGTTTTGGCAGTAATGAATAAAGCTGGCTACCCACATCTGTGTGCACTTTTGTGTAGACATAGTTCAAATTATAAGGAGCATGATTGGAACCAGATTGTATGGTAAGAGTGCTTAGTTTTGTAAGAAACTGCCAAACTGTTCCAAAGTGACTACACCAGTTTTCATTACCACCAGCCATGAATGGGAGTTCCCATTGCTCCATATCCTAGGCAGCATTTGGCGGTGTTATCATTCTGGATTTTGGCCATTCTAGTAGTTGTAATACTGGCATCTCATTGTTTTCATTTGCATTCCCTAATGACATATGATGTGGAGTATCTTTTCATATGCCTATGTGGCATCTCTGTATCTTCTTTGGTGAGGTGTCTGTTAAAGTTTTTGGCCCATTTTTTAAATTGGGTTATTCATTTTCTTACTATTGAGTTTTAAGAACTCTTTGTATATTTGGATAACAGTTCTTTATATGATATGTCTTTTCAGATATTTTCTCGCAGTCTATGGGGCTGGTCTTTTCATTGTCCTAACTGTGTCTTTTACAGAGCAGAAAATTTACATTTTAATGATGTCCAGCTTCTCAATTATTTCTTTTATGGATGATGCCTTTGGTGTTGTATCTAAAAAGTCATTCCCAAACCCAAGGTCATCTATATTTTCTCCTTTGGTATCTCCTATGAGTTTGATAATTTATATTTGGGACTGTAATCTATTTTGAGTTAATTTTTGTGAAGGATGTGAGGTAAGTGTCTAGATTCCTTTACTGACATGTAGCTGTCCGTTGTTCCAGAACCGTTTATTTTACTGTGATAAGGACACTTAACATGAGATCTACCCTGTTAACAAATTAATATGTGTACAATACAGTATTGTTAACTATATAGGTACAATGTTGTATAGCAGCTCTTTAGAGCTTATTCATCTTGTTTGACTGAAATTTTATACCCATTAATTAGTAACTCCCCAGTTCCTTCTCATGCCAGCCCCAGGCAACCACCACTCCTTTGATTTTTTGATTCTATAAGTTTGGCTATTTTAGACACGTCATATGAGTGAAGTCATGCTGTATTTGTCTTTCTGTGTCTGGTTTATTTCACTTAGCACAATTCTTCAAGGTTCATCCATGTTGTTACATATTGCAGAATTTCCTTCTTTCTAAATACTGACTAGAGATCTAAAGGCTGACCATTGCACATATATACCATGTTTTCTTTATCCATTCATCTGTTGATTAACATTTAGGTTGCTTCCTCATCTTAGCTATTGTGAATAGTGCTGCAGTGAACATAGGAATGGTATATCTCTTTGAGATCTTGATTTCAATTTTCCAGATAATAACGAGAAGTAAGGTTGTTGAATCATATGATAGTTCTTTTTCTAATTTTTTGAGGGCCCTCAAGACTGTTTTCCATAGTGGCTGCACCATTTTGCATTTCCACCAACAGTGTTCAAGGGTTCTAATTTCTCCACATCCTCAGCAACACTTGTTGCCCTTTGTTATTTTGATAATAACTATACTGACAGATGTCAGCACCTGTTGAAAGGACTACCTTTGCTCCTTTGACATAGATCAGTTGACCATATTGATGTGGGTCTGTCACTAGTCTCTCTCTTCTGTTCCATTGATCTATTTGTGAGTTCTTTTGCCATTACCACACTGTCTTAATTACCAAAGGTTTATACTAAGTCTTGAAGTCGGACAGCATCAGAACTCCAACTCTGTTCTTCATCAATATTGTGTTGGCTATTCTGGATCTTTTGCCTTTCCATTACTCATTTTACAATCAGTTTGTAAATATCCACAAAATAAATTGCTGGAATTCCTTTGTCTATTTTAGATATCAGGATCAGAGTAATGCTGAAGTTAGAATATGTTGAGAAGTGTTCATTCCTTGTGGTAGGCAGAATTCTAAGATGGCCTCCAAGATTCCAAGCCCCTTTTATACATATACCTTCTCCTAGTCATTTGGTTAAACATGAATCTAGTTACTGCTATGAAGGGATTTTGCAGATGTAATTAAGGTCCAAAATCAGAGGACAAGAGTATTTGACACACTATTGCTGGCTTGAAAGGGAGATGGAGCACATGGAAAAGAGTGTGGGTGGCTTCTAGGAGATGAGAGCAGCCCAGCTGATTGCCAACCAGGAAGTGGGATCCTAGGTCCTACAACTGTAAGGAATTGAATTTCCCCAACAACAAAAATGAGCTTGGGAGCATGTTTTCCCCTAGAGCCTACAGATGAGAACTTAGCCTGGCCAACATCTTGATTTCAGCCTTGTTACACCCTCAGAGAACCCAGTCATGTCATGCTGGACTTCTGACCTATAGAAACTGATTATAAATTAATATTGATTTAAGCCACTAAGTTTGTAGTAGTTGTTATGAGGCAATAGAAAATTAATAGCTTCCTCTTCTGTCTCCTGGGAAGTTTTGTGTACAACTACTATTTGTACTGTTTGGTCAAAATGATCACTGAAGACATAGAGCTTTCTTTGTGGGAAAATTTTTAAACTATGAAATTAAAAAATTTAAAGATATATGGCTATTCAGATTGTCTTTTTGCTAGAGTGAGCTTGATAGCTTATATCCTCTAAAGAATGTGTCTATTTTATCTAGATTATCAAATTTTGGGGTATAAAGTTCCTTATAACATTCCTTTATCATTAGCTTAATTTCTGTAGGATCTGTAGTGTTGTCCCATATCTCACTCCCTGTATTAGTCATTTGGGTCTTCCCTTTATTCCTTCATCAGTCTGGCTAGAAGTTTATCAGTTTTATTGATCTTCCTAAAGAGCCAGCTATTGGTTTCTTTGATTTTCTTTATTGTTTTTCTATTTCTACTTCAGTGATTTCTGATCTTATCATTATTTCCTTTCTTCTGCTTACTTTGGGCTTTATTTCTTCTTTTTATCACAATTTCTTAAGCTGAGGTCGTTGATTTGAGACCATTCTTCTTTTCTAATATAAACATTTAATGATATAAATTTCTTTTTAAGCACTGCTTTGGCTGCATTCCATAAATTTTGATACTTTTTTCACTTTAATTCCGTTCAAAATACTTTCTAATTTTCCTTGTGATTTTTTCTTTGATCCATGGTGCATTGCTTATCAATTTATAGCCTCTTACAATATGATGAATTAAAGAAAATACACATTTGGTCATTCAGATGACCAAATATGTATTTCCCAGGTGTATTTGCTCTTCATCACAGTTCCTGAAAACACTTCAGAGCCTTAAAGATGAAATGTGTGTTTTGTTATGTTAATGAGAGACTTCTAGACCCCACCCAAGGGCTGGGGCTGAAGGCTGAATCAGCCAGTGGCCAGTGATTTAGTCAATAATGACTATGCAATGAAGCCCTCACAAAAACCCATGAAAAGAACACCTCTCTCTCTCTTGCATCCTGCTTCTCTGTAGGAGAGACCCTCTACACTTGGGGAACCAGAAAGCTTATATGTGCCACTGAGCCAGGCCCCAAGCCCCACAAGGATAGAAGTCCCTTTATTTGGGACCTTGCCTTTTGTATCTCTTCATCTGGCTATTAACTTGTGTCCTTTACTGTATTCTTTATTAAACTGGTAATCTAGATGGTGTCCTAAATTCTGTGAGCTGCACCAGCAGATTGACGGAGCCTAAGGGGGAGGTGATTGGAACTGCCAATCTGTAGCGGGTTGGTAAGAAGCACAGGTTAACAGCCTGGGGCTTTCTACTGGCATCTGAGTAGGGGGCATGGAGGGCAGTCTTGCAGGTCGGAGCACTTAGCCTGGGGAGTCTGGTGCTGTCTTCAGGCACATAGCATCACAATTGAGTTGAGTTCTCAAACACCCTGCTGCTGTTCAAGAATTGCTTGGTGTCATGTGTGGGAAGATCCCCCCCCCCCCCACACACACACACAAGCGCGCATTGGAATCAGGTCCAAGAACTCAAAAGGAGCTGCTGGGGGATTACATCTCTCAACTTTAAATTCATCCTTTCTGCGTGCATTGTGATAATAGAACATATTTTATCTACTTTTCTTTTGCCATCTAGCACTGAAGATTTATAAGTAGAAGGTGATGGGGAGATATTGCAAGAGGAAAAGAGGTTTCCTTCCTGATTCCTGTGTGATCACTTGGCACTGTGTGATCCTTCTGTACTGCTTTTTCTAACACGTGAGACTCCTGCAGTACTTACAAGCTTTGCAGTGCTTCATTCCTTTTTTTTTATTAAGGTATCGTTGATATACACTCTTATGAAGGTTTTGCATGAAAAACAACATGGTTACTACATTCACCCATATTATTGAGTACCCCCCTATACCCCATTGCAATCACTGTCCATCGGTGTAGTAAGATGCCACAGAGTCACTACTTATCTTCTCTGTGGGGCTACACTCTCTTCCCCATTGATAGAATCTGGACCTGAGGACCACCTTTTGAATAAGCCCACCCACCATCTCAGAGAGACCTAGGTGTCATCTTACTTAGGCTACAAGTATCCTCCAGAGGACAAGTCAGCAAGCCAAAAGCCCACTTTTCTCCTGACCCTTCCCCTCAAAGAGCCCAATAAAGCCCTAATCATAAAAAGCCTCTTGACCTGTTAGACACTCTCTTTCCTTTGTTCTGCTGGCCAGGACAGAGGGGACCCTCTCAGGTTCAGCAATAAACCTGCTTGGACTGTTGAGGTCACATCCCCTCTCTTCTTTCACCCATGATCCCCCACAGGGTAACTTCCTTACTATATAATAGTCTAATTTTTGTTTATTTTTAATTTTTTTATTAAGGTATCATTGATATACAACCCCATGAAGGTTTCACAGGAAAAACGACGTGGTTACTACATTCATCACCATTATCAAGTCCCCCCCATACTGCACCACAGTCACTGTCCATCAGTGCAGCAAGATGCTAGAGTCCCCACCTGCCCTCTCTGTGCCACACTGTCCTCCCTGTGACCCCACACATACAATGTGCACTAATCATGATACCCCTCAATCCCCTTCTCTCTTCCTCCCCACCTACTCTCCCTCACCCCTCCCCTTTGGTAACCGCTAGTCTCCTCTCAGAGTCCGTGAGTCTGCTGCTATTTTATTCCTTCAGTTTTCCTTCATCTAACAGTCTAATTTAACTCACTTAGTATGCTATTACAAATACAATCCAAAGGGTTTTTTTTCCCTCCTTTTTGTTCCTCCTCCATTCTTTATATATTAGGTATCATATCTGCACTTATTGTCTATCCCTTGACTGACTTTGGAGGTAGTAGATTTGATTTTGCATCTGCTTAGTAATTAATTGTTCTACTTGCTTTACTGTGGTTTTATTTCCCCTGGTGACAGCTATTTAGCCTTAGGAACACTTCCATCTATAGCAGTCCCTCTAAAATACACTGTAGAGGTGGTTTGTGGGAGGTAAATTCTCTCAGATTTTGCTTATCTGGAAATGGTTTAATCCCTCCTTCAAATTTAAATGATAATCTTGCCAGGTAGAGTACACTTGGTTCAAGGCCCTTCTGCTTCATTTTATTAAATATATGATGCCACTCCCTTCTGGCCTATAAGGTTTCTGCTGAGAAGTCTGATGATAGTCTGATGGGTGTTCCTTTGTATGTGATATCTTTTCTCTCTCTAGATGCTTTTAATACTCTGTCCTTATCCTTGATCTTTGCCATTTTAATTATTATATGTCTTGGTGTTGTTTTCCTTGGGTCCCTTGTGTTGGGAGATTTGTGCACCTCCATGGCCTGAGAGACTATCTCCTTCCCCAGACTGGAGAAGTTCTCAGCAAGTACCTCCTCAAAGACACTTTCTATCCCTTTTTCTCTTTCTTCTTCTTCTGGTACCCCTGTAATCTGAATATTGTTCCGTTTGGATTGGTCACACAGTTGTTTCAAAATTCTTTCATTCCTAGAGATCCTTCTGTGCCTCAGCCTCTAAGTATTCCTCTTCTCTAATTTCTATTCCATTTACCATCTCCTCCATTATATCTAATCTGCTTTTAAATCCCTCCGTTGTGTTTTTCATTTCAGATATTGCATTACTCATTGATTGAATCTCTATCTGAAATTCTTCCCTGAGTTCTTGAATATTTTTCTGTAGCTCCATGAGCATGTTTATAATTTTTATTTTGAAATCTCTTTCAGGAAGATTGGTGAGTTCAATTTCACTTGACCCTTTTTCTGGTGTTTGTGGGATTTTTGGTTTGAACCAGGTTCCTCTGATGTTTCATATTTGTACATGGCACCCTCTAGTGCCCAGAAGCTCTATTCTCTGGAGCTTCTCAGACCCAGAAGCAATGCCTGGGGTCACAGGCGAGTGGAACTGGTGCCTTTCAGGGGTAAAGAGCTGTTTCCTGCTTCCCAAATCCTGTGAAAATCTCCACTGTGAGAACCAGTGGGCCGAGTGCACAGGTGTAAGCCTCTATACTTTGCATTTGTAGCTGCCATAGGTGGTTTCTCCCTCTGGCTGGCCTGATGCCAGGTCACGGGTTGCAGGTTTTTGAGCCGGTGCAGGCCAGCAGTGGGGAAGGTGCAGAAGGCTGCGTATCATGGTGGGGGGCCTTGGAGCTGGTAGCCAGTCAAGGGGATGGAGTGCCCGAAGCTCCTGAAAGTTCCCAACGTGCTGGGCAAAGTGCCTGGACAATTTTGTCTGCTGGTTCTTTCTCCTGAGCAGTAAGCTCTGTGCAATCATTGCCCCTTTAGCATCTCTCTCACTGTTAGGAAGTCTCTCAGACTGCCCCCCTTTTTTTGTCCCAGAGGAGCAAGTTGTGGATCTCTGCTTTCCATAAATGACTGGAATCTCAGTCTCTCAAAGTATTCCATTTGTCTTAGCTTTCCAACCCCACTGATCTCCAGAGCACCATGCAATATAGGTTCATGCTCCAAGAGCAGATCTCCTGGGCTGGGTGTTTAGCAGTCTTAGGCTTCCACATCCTCCCCACTCTGTTTCACTTCCTCCCATGGGTGAGCTGGGGTGGGGGAAGTGCTTGGGTCCCGCTGGATCACAGCTTTGGTATGTTACCTTGTTCCATGAGGTCTGTTCTTTTCTCCAGGCATATTAAGTCTGGCACAGCCTTCTTTCCTGTTGCTCTTTCAGGATTAGTTGTATTAATTATATTTTCATGTTATATGTGGTTTTGGGAGGAGGCCTTTGTCTCACATCTCACACTGCCATCTTTAATCCTGTTTCCCTACAGTGCTTCATTCTTGCAGTGCATGTGGCACCCCATGTGACCAATAGCTTCTCCCCTCAGTACTCACCCTCAGGCTGTTTGGTAGCAAGCAGAGTGCCTCTGGATCCTGAAGCACTCACAGGCTCCCCAGGGCCTGCCTCCTATGGTACATAGAGACCAATAGCTCTCCATGAACAGCTTTTTCCCACCTATTACCTCATCCCCCCAGCAGGCAGATTTCTGTAAAATTCCAGAAGATAGATTCCAGTAAGTTCCACAAGTGCAGCACCACAATGACTTCTTTGCCATTCAGTAAGCTATAGTCATTTTTCTCTCCAACAAGATCTGGACCTCAGCATCAAGAACATTCAATTTCAGCCTAGGGATAGTGACTTCTTATATCTGCCATTCCTACTGTGTCCTCTGTACATCTTCCTAGCCAATCTGTCATTATCTCAATCCTTCTTATAACTAATTACTTACATTAACTTTCCCTGTTCAGATTATTGTGTCATTCCTCTCTCTCCAGATAGGACTCAGACTGACACAGAATTGTTACCAGGAGTGGCCCCAGGAAATAGACATGCAGAGATCGTACTTTGGGATTGGTTTGCTCATGCCTCTGGGCTTGAGTACAGTGCTTGCCAGTGAGAAATGGATATTAGTAATCCATGGCATGTGATGGCATAACAATTAATCTACCTATGGTTGATTGTGATGAAGTGCTAACTGAAGCACTTGCCTTGGAGACCTAAATGGCTGCTGCACTTGACCATTACAGCAGTAATCCTAACTATAAATACTGTGATGTGGGATGGATTATTTCGAATGCACTTGAGCACTTACAAAGAGAAAAAGACAAGCTTAGGCACACTAATTTCTCAGCTCAAGTTACAGTCTAAGAACAAGAGAGCTTTCATAATGCCCAAAAAGAGGCTCTTAATTCTTGTGGCTATAAGGCTAATATTGCTGATAATCAAACAGAACACTTAATTGTATAGGTTGTTGAATTGCAGTGACAGTTGAATTCAGTCTTGACAAGTTTCTCATGTGAAAGGGCATTGACTGGTGAAGAATGGGCTCCTGAAACTTGGAATAGGGGCATCTATTTGGCTTCTAATTAAGCTGGCAATCTTGAACTGCCAAGTCACTCTGAGCCTCCCTGACTAATGGAAGTAGTGTTACTGGGCCATAGCCCAGTTCTAAACCTAAGTTCAGCTGATCATTGCTCAAAAGGTCAAAACTTGAGAGACAAGTGTTGGTGAAAAGGAAAGGTTGTGTTTTTCAGGAAGCCAGCAACCTGGGAAGATGGTGGACTGGTGTCCCAGACTATCTTCCCAGTGCCATTCAGAGTGAGAGCATTTTAAAGGGGAACATCATGGAGACAGAAGGGGACTACATGTAGAATCAGCAGTAAATCAATGGCTCACAGGCAGACTGGGTGGTTCATTGGAGGCTGTGTGCTCTGAAACTGCCTTGGGAATGGAATGTCCTTATCTATGGTCTCCAGGAACGAATTCCAGGTGAAATTACTGAAACCAGAAAGGTCTGCTTAGATGGGAGCATTCAGGGAAAGATTTAACTTTTCAGCTCCTTTCAAAATGAAATGAATTAGGCTTTCTTAGAGACTCTAACAGTAGCTTGCCCTTGCATGTCTGAGACTAGCCTTTCTTGCCTCGAAAATGCTGTGATTAACTATCTGGTCCAGATGCCTTGAAAGGCAATGCCCATTCTCCTCAAGACCCACTAAAACCATACCTGTTACTGATAGACCCATAACTGGATCCTGCAGTCCTAAGGTTAAATCTCAGCATGCTCCAGGGGAACAAATGTATACTATAAGCAAGGATGAAACAGCTTGTACACCAAAAGAATTGTAAGACTTTTCTAATTATATTGGCAGAAAATTGGGGAATATGTGCAGAAGCAGATTCTAAGGGTGTTAGATGACAACAGAGGACCGAACATAGCACTAGACTTGTCGGACTTCATTGGTACAAGTGCCCTGACTAGGGATTCTGGATTTAATAGTCAGCATACGCTCTAAGAACTTACTTTGTCGGTTAGCTGAAACTGGGACTCAACTGTGGCCTACTATTAATGAGATTGAGATGCCAGAGGTGTCCTGGCACGAAATTGAAGAGGGAATCCAAAGGCTTAAGCAGTAGGAATATTGGACAGGATTTATCATGTATGACCTGCACACATCACCAACTATGTTCAATGAAAAGGCTCAGAAGGAGAGAGGATTAAAGATTGCACATGAGAGGTGAGACAGAAACCTCCTTCCAAAACCACGTATAATATGAAAATGTAGCAAATTTGTCTAATTCTGAAAAAGCAACAGGAAAGAAGGCTGTGGCACACTGCTTACACCTGTGGAAAACAGCAGACCTCAAGGAAAAGGGTAAAGTACTAAAGCTATGATCTGGAGGGACCCAAGCCCTTTCCCCACCCCAGCTCACCAGTGGGAGTAAGAGAAATGGAGTGGAGAGGGGGTGGAGGCCTAGGATTGCTGAACACCCAGCCCTGGGGATCTGCTCTGGGAGCAAAAACCTACATTACATGGTGCTCTGAAGATTAGTGGGGTTGAAAAGGTAAAACATGTGGAATACCTGGGGAACCTGGGATTCCAGCAGCTTGTGGAAAACACTTATACACATCCAGCCACTCTGGGACAAAAGAAAGGCAGGCAGTCTGAGAGACTTCCTAACAGAGAGAGGGCTGCTAAAGGGGCAAGGCTTGCAGAGAGCTTGCTGCTCAGGAGAAAGGACAGGTGGGCAAAATTGGGTGCACTCTGCCTAGCAGGATGGGAACATTCAGGAGCTTCCAGGCACTCCATTCCCCTGACTGACTAGGCAGCTCCTAAGCCCTAGAGTGTGCCATGTACAAATATGAAACTTCAAAGGAACCTGGTTCAAACCAAAAATCTCACAAACACCAAAAAAAGGGCCAAGTGAAACTGAACTCAGAAATCTTCCTGAAAGAGATTTCAAGATAAAAATCATAAACATGCTAACGGAGCTACAGAAAAATATTCACAAACTCAGGGAGGAATTCAGGAATGAAATACAAACATGAAAGAATACAGTATCTGAAATGAAACATATGATGGAGGAATTTAAAAGCAGATTAGATATAGTGGAGGAGATGATAAATGGAATAGAAATTAGAGAAAAGGAATACAAAGAACCTGAGGCACAGAGAGAAAAATGGACCTCTAGGAATGAAAGAATATTGAGACAACTGTGTAACCAATCCAAACATAACAATATGCCCATTATAGAGGTACCAGAAGAAGAAGAGAGAGAAAAAGGGATAGAAAGTATCTCTGAGGAAGTAATTGCTAAAAGCTTCCACAATCTTAGGAAGGTGACAGTCTCTCAGGCCATGGAGGTGCACAGATCTTCCAACACAAAGGACGCAAGGAAGACAAAACAATGACATATAATAATTAAAATGGCAAAGATCAAGGATAAGGACAGAATATTAAAAGCAGCCAGAGACAGAGGAGAGATCACATACAAAGGAAAAGCCATCAAGCTATCATCAGACTTCTCAACAGAAACCTTACAGGCCAGAAGGGAGTGGAATGACATATTTAATGCAATGAAACAAAAGAGCCTTAAACCAAAAATACTCTGCCCAGCAAGACTATCACTTAAATTTGAAGGAGGGATTAAACAATTTCCAGATAAGCAAAAGCTGAGAGAATTTACGTCCCACAAACCATCTCTACAGTGTATTTTAGAGGGACTGCTATAGATGGAAGTGTTCCTAAAGCTAAATAGCTGTCACCAGGGGAAATAAAACCACAGAAAAGAAAATAGAACAATTAATTACTAAGCAGATGCAAAATTAAATCAACTACGCCCAAAGTCAGTCAAATGATAGACAAAGAGTACAGGATATGGTACCTAATATATAAAGAATGGAGGGGGAAGAAAAAGGAGAGGAAAAAAGAACCTTTAGATTGTGTTTGTAATAGTATATTAAGTCAGTTAAGTTGGACTGTTAGATAGTAAGGAAGTTACCTTTGAACCTTTGGTAACCACGAATCTAAAGCCTGCAATGGCAATAAGTACATACCTATCAATAATCACCCTAAATGTAAATGGTCTGAATACACCAATCAAAAGACATAGAGTCACTGAATGGATAAAAAAGCAAGACCCATCTTTGTGCTACCTGCAAGAGACTCACCTCAAACCCAAAGACATACACAGACTAAAAGTGAAGGAATGGGAAAAGATATTTCATGCCACTAAGAGGGAGAAAAAATCAGGAGTTGCAGTACTTGTATCAGACAAAATAGATTTCAAAACAAAGAAAGTAACAAGATACAGAGAAGAACATTTCATAATGATAAAGGGGTCAGTCCAACAAGAGGATATAACCATTATAAATATCTATGCACCCAACACAGGAGCACCTACATATGTGAAGCAAATACTAACAGAATTAAAGGGGGAAATAGAATGAAATTAATTCATTTCAGAAGACCTCAGCACACCACTCACTCCAAAGGACAGATCAACCAGACAGAAAACAAGTAAGGAGACAGAGGCACTGAACAACACATTAGAACAGATGAACCTAACAGACATGTACAGAACACTCCACCCAAAAGCAGCAGGATACACATTCTTCTCAAGTGCACATGGAACATTTTCAAGAATAGATCATATACTAGGCCACAAAAAGAGTCTCAGTAAATTAAAAAAGACTGAAATTCTCAGACCACAAAGGTATGAAACTAGAAATAAATCATGCAAAGAAAACAAAAAAGCCAACAAACACATGGAGGCTTAACAACATGCTCCTAAATAATCAGTGGATCAATGACCAAATAAAAACATAAATCAAGCAGCAGCAGACTCACAGACTCCAACAGCAGCAGTTACCAAAAGGGAGGGGTGTGGGAGGGCAGGTGGGGAGGGAGGGAGAAGGAGATTGAATGGTAGTGTGATTGGCACACATGGTGTGTAGGGGATCACGGGGAAGACAGGTAGCACAGAGAAGGCAAATAGTGACTCTGTCGCATCTTACTCCACTGATGGACAGTGACTGCAATGGGGTGTGGAGTGGACACGATAACATGGGTGAATGCAGTAACCACAATGTTTTTCATGTGAAATCTTCATAAGAGTGTATATCAATGATACCTTAATAAATAAATAAATAACAGTAAAAAAAGAAAAGGCTCAGAAGACGTCCCCTTCACCAAGTCATTGAGAAATACCTTGGTGAGGAGAGCATCCTTGGAAATCTCTGTGGTTGCTATTCTTCACAGGCTAGGTATCACTGCAGAGGAATAGTGACCCTGAAGGCAATCCAGAGACCACCAGGGCAGCCCCACTGATCAAAGGAGGGACCACTGTCACACTGCCTACTACTGCCTCACACAGTATTGGGCTCTGCTGCTCAGCAGAGTCAAGGGGACATGGTGCCACCATCTAGATTTCAAAGGACCTGCCTTCCTAGAAGAGCTGCAGACTGACAGCTGTGGGGGCCCTTGCAGAGAATCACCTGGGAGGCAGCTGCCCAAAGCCTTGGGGGCCCAATCCTCTGCTCAGCAAAGCTGTGGGGTAGCCCTGCCACCCTGGTGTCCAAATACCATCACACTGAGGGTTGGGGTTTCAACATATGAATTTTGAGGGACACAATTCAGCCCATGGCAGCCCACGTACAAAGTGGCAGGGATGGAAACTATGCCTGGGCTCAACTGTATGGACTTTCCTTTACTGAAGATAGCATGGTTAATGCTACTGCTGAGTGCCTAATCTGCCATCAGCAGAGACAAAAATTGAGTCCTTGATATGGCACTATTCACTGTGGGGACCAACCTAGTGGCAGGTTGATTACATTGGACCTCTTCCATCTTGGAGGAGGACAGAGATTCATCCCCACAGGAATAGACACATTTTCTGGATATGGTTTTCTCTGCTCTACTTGTTATGCTTATGTTAATACCACCATCCGTGGACCCATCTGCACAGCACTGCATCCGATCCAGAAACTCACTTCACAGCAAAGGAAGTGCAACAATGGATTCATGCCCATGGAATTAACTGGTTTTACCACATACCGCACATCTGGAAGCAGCTGGCCTTACTAAAAGATGAAATGGCTTTGAAAACTCAGTTTTGATGCTAGTTGGGAAACAACACCCTGAAAGAATGGGGTTCTGTTTTATAGGCTGGAGCATATACTTTGAATCAGAGGCCATTATCTGGTTCTGTCTTGCCGGTAGCCAGAATAAATGGGTCCTGAAATCAAGGGGTAGGAGTAGGAGTGGCTCCTCTCACTACTACATCTAGCCCACTCACAGAATTTTTGCTTCCCATCATGGCAACATCAAGCTCTGCTAGTTTGGAAATCTAAGTTCTTTTGATGGTTAATTTTATATTGTCAACCTGACTGGGCCACAGTGTGCCCAGATATTTGGTTAAGTATGATTCTGGGTGTCCCTGTGATAGTGTTTCTGTATGGTGAACACTGACTAAAGTAGATTGCCCTTTCTAATGTGCATGAACTTCATCCAATCTGTTGAAGGCCTGAATAGAAAAAAAAGGCTGAGTAATGGAGAATTCACTTCCTCTGTCTACCTGACTGACTGTCTTTGAGCTGGAACATCAGTCTTCTCCTGCCTTCAGACTCAGATGTGGACCTGGACTGAAGCTACACCATTGGCTCTCCTGGTTCTCAGGCCTCAGACTCAGATTTAAACTGTACCACCATCTCTGTATACTAGGTACTATATACTGTATACTATGCCATCTCTGCTGACTGTAGATCTTGGGACTTATTGCCCTCCATAATCACATGAGCCAATTCTTTATAAAAAAATCTCTGTATCTATAAATATATCCTATTGGTTCTGTTTCTCTGGACAACCCTGACTAATAAAGATGTTGGTACTGAGAATAGGGTTAGATGAGCAGAATGTTAAGGATGAGTTTTCTGAATTTGTTCTGGATATTCTGGAGTTGGCTCTCTAATCTGATTAAATTTAAATATGCTAATGGATCTATTTCCATTATAAAGAGAGAGAGCACAGATAGAACATAGACTGACCTGGCAACAGAGAAACACAAATATATGTGGAAGGGTGCACATGGAAGCTGAGTACTCAAAGGGGTGGACCGTACCACTTGTTGATTTTTTTTTTGAGAGGGCATCTCTCATATTTATTGATCAAATGGTTGTTAACAACAATAAAATTCTCTATAGGGGACTCAATGCACAATCATTAATCAACCCCAAGCCTAACTCTCAGTCTCCAATCCTCTGAAGCACAACAAACAAGTTCTTACATGGTGAACAAGTTCTTACATGGTGAATAAGTTCTTACATGGTGAACAGTGCAAGGGCAGTCATATCACAGAAACTTTTGGTTTTGATCACGCATCATGAACCACTTGTTGATTTTTGCCTCTTGGCTTCAAATTCACTCATGCCTGCTCTGTGAAATGAGATAATGGACCACTTAAGTATTTTTTCTTTTGCCAGCTGGCACTGAAGCTTTGGCAGTAGAGGGCATGGGAGAGACATTGCAAGAAGGAAAGTGATTTTGCTTCCTGGTTGTGGTGTGCACACTCAGCAGGCTCCTGCAGTGGATGCAGTTTTCTCCAGCAGCAGGGTTCTGAAGCACTCATAGATTCTCCACTGCCTGATTCCTGTGGCACATGGTGACCACCAGCACCCAGTGGCCAGCAGCTTCTCCCTGGAATCTCCCATCAGATGGGTTAGTATCAGCTTGCCCCTGGCTTCTGAAGCACTCACAGCTTCTCCATTTTCCAATTCTTGAATGTATGGCAGCCATCGGCGCCCAGTGGCCAGCAACTTCCCCTGGAACCCTCCCTCAGGTAGTTTTGTAGCAGAGTGCCTCTGATGATACATCTCTCCATGAGCTTTCTCTGGACTCTTAGAGGGTAGATTTCTGGCAAACTTCAGAAAGCAGAGTTCCAGCAAGTTCCACCATTCAATGAGCCACAACCACCATATTCTCTCCAACTAGGACTGGACCTCTTAGTTCGGGAGTGGAGGCAGGGAAGAGTCTTCCATGGGAGCTGTATTTCAGCCATGCTCATGATTTCCTCTTCTTTAACATATAGGTTATATTTATAGTGCCTGTTTTACTGTCTTTTGTCTATTTTTTCTATCACTGGATCATTTTCTATGGATTATTTTTTTCCTCATTATGGGTTGCATTTTCCTGCTTTTTTGTGAGCCTGGGAATTTGTGTGTGTGTGTGTATAGGTTTTTATTGGATGTCAGGCATGTAAAATTTACCTTGTTGAGTGATGAATTGGGATGGAGGTATTTGAAAATCTGGAGACAAGAGGCTTTGTTTTAGGACACAGTTGATCAGTTTGACCCTTTTGAGGCTTGCTTTTAAGTTTTTTAAGACAGGACCTGAACAGCCTGTAGTCCAGAGCTAATTTGACTGATAGTCTAGAGCTAATTTGGTTCTGAGGCAATACTCTTCTGAGTTCTGTACTCAATGACTCATGTGTTAGGAGGTTTTTCTACTCAATCTAGTGTGGAGATTAATTATTTAGACCTCTAAGGATTGTTCCTCCTGATCCTTTTCAGTGGCTTTTCCTTGGTCTCAGATAGTTTCCTCACATATCTGTGCTGAAGGGAAACCTCTGCATATCTCCAGAGCTTTCTTTCTCTATGCAGCTGCTTCCTCCATAGAGCTCTGCCCTGTCCTGTGAACTCTAACTTCTGTGACCTCCAAACACTTTTATCTATGTCTTGTAAACTCAGAGACACTACCACGCTCTTTTTGAGTATCACTCCATCCCCACACCTCACCTGAAAATCCCCTCCAGGCAATCACTCATTTCTTTCCCTTTTCTCGGGGATCATCGTTTCATATTTCCTGTTGTCAAATGTCCAGAAACCAGTGTTGCGTGTATATTATCTGTTTCCTTTATAGTTGTTTGAAATAAGGAGGAGACTCCATTATAGCTGGAAAGAGAAGGTCCCAGACTCTCTTTTCTGGCCCATCTCCTGAGTCCTTGCCTTCTGGAACACGTACTCTGTCATCCCTCAGCCTCCTCTCTGAAGGTCAAGTTCACCTTCTTCCTCCAGTGGGAATGTGAATCTTCCTAGACAATGCTGCAGTTCTCTCAAGCCATGAGATCTCTCCCATAGCTCTCATACCAGGCATAGGTGTCCTCCTTGTACTTTCGGCACACTGCCCAGACCATGCTCCCTCCCTTCTCAGGAGGTGCCCCATGTCCTTGGAGGCCCAAGCATCAGGCTAAATGGCCTTCTCTGCATCTTCATTACAGGCATTTACCAAGCCCTCATCACTCTCCTTAGGCTTTTGAGGATGGTTTTCCTGGCTCACTATTACTCTCTCCAATACTTCTCTTTTCCAGAATTTTGGTGATTTCAAATGTCACATTCAATGTGGATTCAAAATACACATTTCAATCCTCTGGCCTCTCTGTTCCCTGAGCTCTTCTTCTCCATTGATATTGTGCCAGCTCTCCTTCAGCCACCCACTCCCATCATTATACCCTAACTCTGTGAATAACATTAACTGCAGCCTCTCTATAATCTCAACTGCAAGGTTTTCACTCTTTGACCACCACGTGTTCCTCCAGCTCACTTCCCTTTGTATTAGTCATGGTTCTCCAAAGAAAGAGAACCAATAGGATGGATACACACACACACACACACACACACACACACACACACACACACATGCAGAGTGACTTCCCTGTTGACTCAGAGACATGAGACCAAAGTGGCCACACAGTCTTAACTTCCAGTTCAGTGCAACCACTGTCTCCTAGTACAAGTATTCCTTCCTCCTTTTGGAACTAAGACTTCTAGGCCAGCAGGGCTTAAGGTTGTGGGAATAGGAAGTACCTGTGGCCCAGTAAAGTTGACACATAAAATTAACCATCACACCCTTCAACTCTATTAGGACCTAAAACTTGTTGACTACTACATTTTCACTGTTCTATTCCTCTCTCATGTCCTCACTTCCTTTCTTAACCCAGCTTAAACTCTATGGTGCATACTCATGACCCCTGTTTGATTGTCCCTCTTTAGTTCATTCCATTCACTTTTGTCTAGTTCCTACTGAAATAATGGATCCAGTCAGTGATCACTAATGGTTGCCACATCCCAAAAAGAGGCACACTGGATATCATCTGTTGTGCATGACCATGTCCCCTTCTGTGTGTCTGCATCTGACAGTGTTTCAGGAGAATTTCTGTGACTGATTCTGGGTGTGTATGACTCCAGTCTATATGCTCCTTTGCTTCTGAGTACCTCTGCTTGTGTATGTGTACCTGTGTGGCTGTGCCTACACAGGTCTGGTTTGGTATCACTGTGTGTTAGCCTGTGTGGTCTCTGCCCACGTCTGTATTCATGGGTGTGTCTCTGCATAGCAAATGAGTCTCTATGTGACTTGTGTCTCTTTGTGAATGACTAACACTCACTACACTGGGTGTCTCTGCATAACTATGTCTACATGTGTCTCTGTGGTTGCCATGTTAGAGTGTGTGTACCTGAATCTGTGTTTATGTGCTGTGAGTCTGTGTGTATGTTAGTAATGCATGGTCACTGTATGTGGGTGTCTCTGGGGGACTCAGGGGCTGGGCCAGTGCTGACCCCTTTCTGTCTGACCAAAAAGAGAGAAATAGCAAGAAGACACTGATCTAGAATCTTCTCCCCTCCCATAGGCCAAGGCCACCATCTTGCAGTCTCAGGCATGCACTATGGGAGTCAGGTGATCTGCTGGGTGGGAAACACCTGCCACTTGTGCCCAAGGCGCTCCTCACTGTAGGGCTTCCCCCAGGGAGGGAGAGAAGGAATGAAAGAAGGAGGTAGGAAGAGAAGGAAGGAGGGAAGTTAAGTGGCCCCTCAGTACCCTCCCCCAGTTCATGAATACTCCCCCTCCCTATCCACCTCCCCTCTCCCAAATCCTAACCCTGACTTACTCATCCCTCAAGTCTTAGCTCCATGTTGGCCACACTCCCAGCAGACTCACTCAGGTGCCATACACCCAAACCTACCTCCTGGGCCCAAGGCCCACTCCCCACACCACCTGCTCCTGCCCTGCTCCGGGAGAGCCTCACCCTGCCCTGCTTTCCCTCTCCTTCTTCTTCCGCATGCTCCCAGACTGAGCCGAGGTGGAGTGTGTGTGCCTGGTAAAACCCAAACCTCGAGATTTCCTGCCCTTCCTGAGTCCTCGTCACTAGCCGAGCTTATGCCTAACTCAGGACCTTCACACTGTCCTTTGCCTGGGACTCGCATCCACCAGACTGATGCACAGCTGGCTCCTTCAGATCATCGTTCCAGTCTCAGTTCATGTGTCCCCTCAGAGTGGTCTTCCCTGGTCACCACTGGTGAGTGCCCACCCCCCAAGTCCTCTTTGCCTCCCCTCCCTGCTTCATTTCATCACCACTTGACAAAAGGTACTGATTCATTTGTTCACTCTTTGCTGTCCCTACCAGACTGGCAGCTTCCTGAGGGCAGGGATTTATGTCTATTTTGTTCACCATGGAGTTCCCAGCACCTAGGACAGTGTAAGTGCTCAATAAGGAATTGATTGGATGAATTAAAAGATCCTCCAGTGTTACATATGGGCCCCAATCTCCCCTACCCCCTGTTGTTTGCCTTTCTGCTCATGGCCCTGAAGGAGGGCAGGATGGACTGGACTAAAGGTAGAAGTCACAGAACCAGTCAGGTCAAGGGTGCTGGGCCAGCCTGAACCTGGCAGTTCTCATGCTGGGCCTCACACACCGAGGTGCTGTCAAGCTGAAAGGAGCATCTGGTAGCCTTGCTGGGGAGAAGGACCAGCGTCCCTCCAGGGAAAGATCCCCTGCCTCACCCACCCCAGCACCCTGAAAATGGAAGAAAGAGAAGGGGTCTCAGTGCCCAGATGCCCACCATGGCCCTGGAATGAACAATTGCATTCCTTCATGGTTTATCTTCCACATGTTTCTTTTTTGCAAAAATAAGAAGATACATGTCTATATTCTTATTTCTTCTTCTTTGTTATTAAAGAACAGCACTTTCTTTGTAAACCCAACAGACTATTAAAAGAAAACCCCAGTAAACTAAATGGCCGATCCACCAAACCCTCAAGTCTCCTAAAACCCAACTGATGAAAGCTAATTTGCTGAAAAATCAACATTCTAAATTCTTGAGGATTTAGGGAAAACTTGAGTTTCACTCTAGTCCCAGTTTGGTACCAGAGAAATACTTCCAGCCAAGTCTAAGTCTGTTCACTGAAGCTATCCTGCAGCCAGAGGCAGCAACATGGATGATAGCAAAGCAAAATTTGGGGGTGTGGGGAGGAATCCCTAGGCATGGGTTGACTTGGCTACTTGGCAATTGGGTGTATACAGGGGAGGATCCCAGGTGATGATGTGGCCTCATACCATTTCTAAGTGCACAATTCAAGTAGTATTAAGTACATTGACATTGTTGTGCGACAATCACCACCATCCATCTAGAACTCTTGCAAAACTGAAATTCTGTCCCCATTAAACCATCACAACCCACCACTCCCTCCCCCAGGCCCTGGCAACCACCCTTCTACTTTCTGTCTCTAAGAATTTGGCTGCTCTAGGTACTTAAGTAGAATCATATATAAGGATAATATCATATATTATATATACACATATCATATGTAATTAGAATCATAGAGTATTTGTCCTTTTGTGACTGGCTTATTTCACTTACGATAATGTGATCAAGATTCATCCATATTGTAGCATGTGTCAGATACTTTACTTAATTTTGGTTAATTTTAATGTGAATAGACCCATGCAGCTAGTGACTACCGTATTGGACAGTGTGGCTCTAGATAATATGCTTCCATCACTTATCTCAATTTATCAACTTGATATAAACTGTTCCAGAAGAAAAAAAAAGGAAATTCCTCAACTGAACTATTGTAGTTCAACTAACTCTATGTACTGTGAATTAGCCTAGAAAACATTGATAGGATTTTATTACCCCCACACCAGGAAAAGAGAAACAGATGTCATATTTATTGTGTTCAGGATTGAGGGAGCATATTTTGTAACAAAGTATGTCTTGGCGTTTGAAGATGAGCCATGAACTCCACTTCTGCCTTAACATCCTGGGAGGGATGGGAAGAGTGTAAAGATGAGGTTCCTCCCTGCTTCCGATGAACAGGAAGCAGGTGAGAGAATGATCACGAAGGCTGAGCTGGAATGGAGCTATTGCTCTGCCAGGTCCATTCATTCATGTATGCATGCATTTACTCCACAGATAGTTATGTCTTAACTCCGTACTAGTTCCAGCTGCTGGGAACACAGCAACACAGCAACCCACACAATGCCCTTGCTTTCATGAATGTCACTTTCTTGCAAGACAGAGACAAATAGTAAGCAAGTAATAAAAATAAGAAACTCAGATGATGATACTGTTGGATCTGTGTAATCAACCTCCAAATAACCGGGAGATGCATGGATGCAAAAGCAAGAGCATTTATTGGGTAGCCAGCATTCTGGGGTCTTGCACGCACAGGTGGAGACCCCAAAGTACAAGTTTATTCTTCTTTTATACTAGGGGCCGTGTGCAGAGCAGGCTGTGCGCAAAGCGGGCCGTGAGCAGACATGGACCGTACACAGAGCGGGCCATGCACAGAGCAGGCCGTGCGCAAAATGGGCCATGTGCAAAGCGGGCCGTGCGCAGACACGGGCCACGCGCAGAGTGGGCATGAACTGTTTCTCACAAAACAAAGTCATTAAAAAAATGGAGTAGCTTATGCCCAGACTCTTTAGTAAGGACTCTTCATTCCCCCCTTGAGTTTTGCTCTATTTCAAATCTTTGAAGTAATGGAATAGGGTCTTCCTTATTTGAGGGCCTGTACTGAGATCTAAGGACCGTGAGCTGGACGGTGGAGATCCGTTTCTGTACAAATTTGAGGAAGGCATTGATAAGGCAGGGGCCACATGTAACAACTAGTATCAGAAGTAAGAGGGGGCCTGCTACTGCTGATAATAAAGTTGTTAGCCAAGGGGACCAACTGAAAAGGCTTTCATACCAGTTTTGGGTGGTTGCTCTATTTCTCTGCTGGTTTTGAATTCTAGTTTTTAGTTCAGTCAAAGAATTTTGAATAACACCTGAGTGATTGGTATAGAAGCAACACTGTTCTCCTAAGGCTACACATAGTCCTCCTCGCTGCAAGAGCAGTAAGTTAAGTCCTCTTCTATTTTGTAGTACAACCTCTGCTAGGGAGGACAAAGACTCTTCTAGCTGGACTAGAGTAAGTTCTACTGTTTGGAAATCATGGTCGATAGCATCACTGAGGGCTGTGTAATTTTTATCTTGGAGGACTAAAGATGCTATGCCTGTACCAGCACTGGCCAGCCCAGCCCCCAAAATGGCAGAGACTACTATGGTAGAAATAATTTCTCATTTTTGCCTGCTTAGGCTCTTTTGACTTAGGGAATAACTATCAATTATTTCTTCTTCACCATGCACTACTATCCGGGGGATGAGTTGCACGAGAATGCAGACATCATCATGAGTTCTAAGGGTGTCAGCATGGATACAAGATGGATACAAGCAGTTATTCCTGTTTTACAGGCCCACCAAGTGTTAGGAGGGGCTACTAAGTATGATTGGATCTTGGAATTAACATTTAGGGTCTGGCTACATAAGTGAGGGTAAGGAGGCAGTCAGTTGGTGGCAACACAAAGTCCTTGCCCTGTGAGGGCCTGTAGGGTAACTCTAGGAGCATGCTCAAAATTCCCTTGGGACCACCGGCATTTGGAGGAGTCAGTCTCAGTAGGGAAATTGGCTACTAGAGCAATGCTATCATAGAAAGGGGGTCTGGGGTCTAGAGTCTAGGCAAAGCCAACAGGATTGGGTTACTTCTGGTTTGGAGATATTTAATACCTGATAAGTGGCCTTTACTAGGCGGAAGAGACTGGGTCTGGTTAGGCACAGGGAGAACGTTAAGTGGTGTAGCTTTGAATCTGACCTTGGATCTGTCCTAGGCGAAGGGTAGGTAGGTCCTACAGTAGATTTCTGAAGTTCCTCCGGGAGTGGAGGAGGAGGCACTGGGTTCAGTCCCCAAATGACTGGTGGTTTATTTAAGAGTGGAGCCTCCTGGAGCATAATTGTAAAAAGAGCTCCGGGGTCTGCTCCCTCTGCATAAAAGCGAAGGCCCCACATCCTCCCTGTTTTCCACTCTTCCCACTTAGTTTCTCCTATGGAGGTGAAGTGAACGCAGATCGGATTACAGGCTGGGTTACTCCAGCAGGTAGGCCCTTTAGATTGGCTAACTTGTATCCAATCACCTTGTACAGAGGGTTTCCAATCTATCTTTCCCATAGACTCACAGCCCCAGACACACAGAGGAAGTGTTCTGGGCCCCCACATTTAGCCTGCTGAGACTGACTTTGGCTATGTCTGGGACAGACATAGAAATTGTGTTGGCGTGTCAGGTCTTGGTACCCTGGGGTCCTACACCCTATTCCTTGGGTTGGGCATGGATACTTGTGGTCCCCTCTTAAGCCCCAGTTGGTCCCAAACAACTTACAAACATCAAAGTACAGATCAGGAAACCATGACTTAGGGTGTCCTTCTTGTTCTGTAGAGTTGATAATGTCTCCAGTCTCAGACTTGATGATGATCCACTCAAGTCTCCTTGGGAAGTGGGGACTTCCGGCCACTGCTGCCACCATTAGTTCCAGGGTTAAAGCCTGGAGAACTAGAAGCAGCCACATGTCGGGTAATTTTTACTCTCAGAGGGTCAGTCAGATGGGCTCGAATTGTCCATGTAGACTCTTGATCTCTAGGAGCAGCCTTGACTTGAGTGTGATGGATCCACACTGCTATTCCATCAACTTTGATCGCCTTGGGAGTTGCTAGGATGATTGTGTGAGGTCCTTTCCAACATGGCTCTAAGGTTTCTTTTTGATGCCTTTTGATCAGTACCAAGTCTCCAGGTTGGAAATTGTGGGGCTCCGGGGCAGGCTTGTAGTACACCGCCTGTAAGTTCTGACGTAAGGCTTCTTGGACCTGAAACAAAGCTTGTAGGGAGGAAAGAAAGTTTTTATCTTTTTGCTCAGCTAACAGATCAGCTCGCAAGTTGGGAAGAATCAGGGGAGGCCTGCCAAATAGAATTTCAAATGGGGTCATGCCTAGTCTATATGGAGTGTTCCTGACTTTGAACAGAACGAAGGGGAGGAGAGTCACCCAGTCACCACTAGTTTCTAGGGTTAATTTGGTTAAAGTCTCCTTAATGGTCCGATTCATCCTTTCTACTTGACCTGAGCTTTGGGAATGATATGCACAGTGTAGCTTCCAATTAGTCCCCAATATATGGCTCAGCGCTTGTGTTACCTGAGAGATGAAAGCTGGTCCATTGTCTGACCCAATAAAAGCAGGAAGGCCATACCTTGGAATAATGTCTTCCAGGAATTTCTTGGCAACTACTACAGCAGTTTCTCTTTTGGTTGGAAAGGCTTCTACCCATCCAGAAAAGGTGTCTACAAATACCAGCAAATACTTGTAACCATATTTTCCTGGTTTGACCTCGGTAAAGTCTACTTCTCAATAGGCTCCAGGTCTTGTACCTCTTTCTCGGACCCCCTTTTCAGTTGTTCCTCCGTTCACGTTGACCAACTGGCAAACTTTACACTGAGAGACTACCTGATTGACTAATAATCAGAGGCCATGGACCTGGAGATGGGAACTTCGGAGCAGTTCTGTCATTTTATGCTCTCCCAGGTGTGTGACCTGATGAATGTGTGAGACTAGTTGGGCATCTAGGAGGGAGGGTAGAATGTAGTCCCCTCTTGGGTCCTGATACCATTGTTCATCTTTATGAGCATAATGTGGTCCCCGCTTCTGGATCTCCCCGCTTTCTGAGTGTACTCTGGTACTTCCAGTAAGGTGGGAGAAATAGCAGCTGGGCGGGGTTTGGCTGCTACCAGGGCCTTGGGTGCCTCTGCTAGGGCGGCTTCCTTAGCTGCCAAGTCTGCTTTATTATTTCCTTGGGCCACTTGCCCTTCACTTTTTGGTGCCGGGGACAATGTATGATAGCAATCACCTGGGGAAGCCAAATGGCCTGTAGCAAGTCTAGGATCTCTTGCTTGTTTTTGATAGTTTTTCCCTCAGCTGTTAATAGTCCTCTTTCTCTGTAAATGGCCCCGTGTACGTGGGCTGTGGCAAAGGCATACCTGCTGTCAGTATATATATTTAGTCGCTTACCTTTTGCCAATTGAAGAACTTTGGTGAGGGCTATCAGTTCTGCTTTCTGAGCTGATGTTCCTGAGGGTAGGGGGAATGCCCATACGACTTCCGTCTCTGTAGTCACTGCTGCCCCTGCATATCTTACGCCATCTTTGATGAAGCTGCTTCCATCCATGAACCAAGTAGTATCGGAATCCAACAAGGGAACATCTCCCAGATCGGGGCGTGTTTCCTGTAGGTGGCTGAGGATCTCCTCGCACTCGTGTGAGGACGAATCTAGATTTGGATCTGGTAGCAAGGTGGTTGGATTCAATGCTTTGCTAGCAGCAAAGCGGATACAAGGTGGATTAAGGAGCAGAACTTGATAGTGGGTGACATGCAGATTTGACAGCCATCGGTCTGGAGGACACTTTAAAACTCCCTCAATGGTGTGGGGTGTCGTGACCACAAGAGTCTGGCCCAGCATCAACTTGACTGCATCTTTAACAAGAAGTGCAGTGGCGGCTATGATGCGGAGACATGGTGGCCATCCGCTGGCCACTGGGTCTAATTTCTATGATAGATAAGCCACTGGTCTCACCCAGGGGTCCAGCTTCTGGGTGAGAAGTCCTTTTGCCACTCCTCTCCATTCATCTACATACAGGTGGAAGGGCTTGGAAACATCTGGGAGGGCTAGGACTGGGGCCTGCAGGAGAGCCTCTCTGATTTTGACAAAAGCTTCTTCCATCTCAGGCATCCATGCAAAGGAGGATTCCTGTGCTCGGGTGGCTTCATATAAGGGCTTAGCTAGTTCAGCAAAGCCAGGAATCCAGAGGTGGCAGAACCCTGCTGTCCCCAAGAACTCCCTGACAGCCCGTCTACAGTCTGGCCTTGGTAGCTGGAAAATAGTCTCTTTTCTGGCCTGGGATAGCCATCGGCGTCCCCTCTTGAGTTTATATTCCAAGTAAGTGGCTTCTTCTAAACAGAGTTGAGCTTTTTTAGCAGATGCTTGGTACCCTTGTTTTCCCAGTGTCATAAGTAAATCTTTAGTGGCTGCCTGACATTCTATTTCTGTCTGGGCAGCTATGAGTAAATCATCTACATATTGAAGCAGGCTCACCTCTGGGTGGAAATGCCGGTACTCACTCAGATCTTCATGGAGGGCCTCGTCAAAGATGGTCAGTGAGTTCTTGAATCCCTGAGGCAACCTGGTCCAGGTCAGTTGACCATTCAATCCATCCTCCGGGTCTCTCCATTCAAAAGCAAATAGCGGTTGACTCGAGGCTGCTAGTGGTAAACTGAAGAAAGCATCCTTTAGGTCTAGGATGGTGTATACGACCCTGTCAGGTGGCAGAGAACTCAAAAGGGTATAAGGGTTGGGGACTGTGGGGTGAATGTCCTCCACCCATTTATTAATTTCTCGCAAGTCCTGTACTGAACGGAAGTCATTTGTCCCTGGTTTCTTAACAGGCAGTAGAGGGATGTTCCAAGGCAACTGGCACGGGACTAGAATTCCCACCTGTTGCAGGCATCGGATATGAAGGACAATGCCCACCTTTGCTTCTTGGGGGATCGGGTACTGCTGCACATGGACAGGGGTGGCAGTGGCTTTTAGTTGGACCACTATCAGTGCCCGATGCTTTGCCCATCCAATGCCTCCTGTCTCAGCCCATACTTCTGGGATCTCTTTTAGCCACTTATGAAGGAGCTCATAGTTGTCTTTTTCTCTTCTCGGGTTAAGGTAAAGTCTATGTTCATCATTAAGCAATAAGGTAAGAATGCTGACAGGGGCTCCATTCTGGTCATTTATGGAAACCGAGTTACCCTCAAAGTGGATGTGGGCTCCCACCTTGGACAGGAAATCTCTCCCCAGAAGTGAGTAGGGGCACTCAGGGATAACCATGAATGAGTGGTATACCCGTCCCAATTTTAGGTCTATGGATCTTTGGGTAGTCCATGAATATCGGTTAGATCCTGTGGCTCCCTGTACCTAGGGCTGTTTGAGAGAAAGGGGCCCCATGGGGTTCTTAAGAATTGAATGTTCTGCTCCAGTGTCAACCAGAAAAGTCACTGGCTTCCCCTCCACATTCAGGGTTACCCAAGGCTCGGGGAGGGGGACTGAACCCCGTCCCCCTCAGTCGTCTAAACCTTCTATCTGGAGGACCTTGGGTTGTTCCCTGGCTTCTCTCTTGGGGTATTCATTTTTCCAGTGGCCTCTCTCTTTGCAGTAGGCACACTGGTCTTTTTGCAGAGAGTTCTGGCCCTTGGGGGAGGTTTTGGAATCTCGAGGGCTCCGTTGTTCAGTCAGCCTTTTTAATTCTCGGTTCTGGGCAGGACCTTCTAAAGAATTAGCCAACAAAATCTTAGCTAACCCACGGGCCTGTCACTCTTCTGGGGTGTCTCGATTATTGAACACTTTCTCAGCCACTGCCAAAAGTTCGGCTAGCCTTTTTCCCTCAAAGCCTTCTAATCTTTGTAACTTTCGTCTGATGTCTGGGTCCAATTGATTGACAAAGGCCAAACTTACCGCAGACCGGTTTTCAGCAGCTTCTGGGTCCAGGGGAGTATAGGTTCTGTAGGCTTCCAGCAGTCTCTCAAGGAAAGCTCCAGGAGATTCTGTGGGCTCCTGTTTCACCTGACTTACTTTAGACAAATTGGTGGGACGGCGTGCCACCGCCCGGAGACCCCCTATCAGAATCTGGAGGTAGACAGTGAGCCTCTCCTTACCTTCATCTATTTAAGTCCCAGTCGGGCCTACTCGAGGGGAACCTGATGTTTATAATATCTAAATCCGTGGTTGGTCTCCCATCAACCCCTGGGATTAGTTTCTGGGCTTCAGTCAGGACTCTCTCTCTTTCTTCAGTGATGAATAGAACCTATAAAAGCTGATGGCAGTCATCCCAGGTGGGCTGGTGGGTAAAAAGGACTGAGTCTAACAAGTTTATAAGTTTACTGGGTTTCTCAGAGAAGGGGGGGGGGTTCTGAATTTTCCAATTATAGAAGTCACTGGTGGAGAAAGGCCAATGAACTAACAACTGTTGGCCATTGGGGCCTGGTGGGCCCACCGCCCGCAAAGGTAGGGCCACTGTGCCTGGGGTGTTCTTGATAGCTCATCGGTCTCAAGAGTGAGTATGGGGAGGACTCATGGGTGGGTCCTCCAGGTCAGGTTCCTCTTCCATAGGTGAAGGTTCAGGAGGATTGGGAGGAGGAGCAGATTCATGTGACAGCGGATGGGAAAAGGATGGATCTTCCGAAAGGGGGTCTGATGGGGGAAGGACAGGATAAAGAGATGGGGCTGAAGGAACTGAGGGATTGGGATTCGACTTGCAGGGTGCCTTAGAGGAGCGTGGAGCTTTAGAGGAGGCAGTTGCCACGAGGGTCGCTTTTAAAGGTGGAAGAAGGGGAGCCAGCCATTCAGGTCGACTTTCCACTAGGGTCTGCCAAGTGGTGATGTAAGGAACCTGGTTGGGGTGCCCAGGACATCCATATACAAGGTCCTTAACCCTGAAAATGGTGGGAAGGTCAAACGTGCCCTCCTCAGGCCACCTGATCCCGAACTTAGGCCATTCATTCCTGCAAAAGATAGAAAGTTTACCCTTTTTGACAGCAAAACCAAGATTTTTAGCCTGAGTTCGAAAGTCACTGAAGCGAGATATGAAGATAGACAGGGGAGTAGAGGGAGTAGAATGTGACTGGCCCATGCCGAAGAGAAACAAGAAGACAAGACAGACAAATATGAGTACACAAACAGAGAACACAATGTAAGGGTGCCTCTTTCCAAAAAGAAACCAGACGAAGAGGGATGGCCTCTCCCATAAAAGGGCTCCATCAGGGAGCGACCTCCCTTCTCCCGCCAGATTGAAAAATAAAGTCCAAAAGACAGAAGTGAGCGAGGGACGTCTCCGTGCTCACAAGGTGCGGGGAAAAATAGTGCATCCACCTAGTCCCCAGACTGCCAGATCACGTTTCTGTAGACAAACGGTACAAATACAAGGACACACAGCACATAAACAGGCAATCAAACACTGCAGTCACACTCACACTTACCCACACACTCCACACGGTCGCCGGTTATGGGAGCGCAATCCTGGATGAGCCCCCAAATGTTGGGCCCGTGTAATTGACCTCCAAATAACCGGGAGACGTGTGGATGCAAAAGTGAGAGCATTTATTAGGTAGCCAGCATGCTGAGGTCTCGCATGTGCAAGTGGAGACCCAAAGTACAAGTTTATTCTTCTTTTATACTAGAGCGGGCCGTTTGCAGAGTGGGCTGTGCGCAAAGCGGGCTGTGAGCAGACATGGGCCGTGCACAGAGCAGGCCATGCGCAAAGTGTGCCGTGTGCAGACACGGGCCATGCGCAGACACGGGCCATGTGCAGAGTGGGCCGTGCACAGAGCAGGTGTGACCTGTTTCTCACAAAACAAAGTCATTAAAAAAATGGAGCAGCTTATGCCCAGACTCTTTAGTCAGGACTCTTCAATACTAAGTGCAAAGCAGAGCAAAAGGAGGAGTGCCAGGTGGTTGGGGAATGCAGATGGCTTCCTATTTTATAGGAGCTGGTCAGGGCCGACCTCACTGAGGAGGTGACATTAAAGCAGAGACCTGAAGGAAGCCTGGATTATTAGGCTGATCACTTCCCATGGTCTTGTTCAACATGTTCCTCTGTCACCTTGATATCTACAAACTGGTAGCTGCACCTAAAGGTTAATCTACTACAGGTTCAATTTTGGGACAGGAATCCTTCATAGGTGGTGCTGTGAGTTCTTCCATCAAGAGGCATGTTTGTCTGGCTTGCTCCCTTGTGACTTTTGTGGCCCAAGACAGCCATTGCCTAGATTCATTATTTCATTAGGGGCTTGCAAACTGAAGAGAGTCAACCATTCTTCTTCAATATGAGTTCTTTTTAAAATGCTTGATGTACAGAGAATACTTTCAAACAGTTCTCCCTCCCTTCTTCCTAAAGCCACTCAGTTTTGTGTACCTTATGCAAGTCCCAATTTATCCAAGTCATCTACTAACCTAATTTCTCTAAAATTTCACCTCCTAGATTACTATCACTCTCTCCAATAGTGCCCCTCCCTTGATACTTGGTGATTTCATTTCCATTTAAATAACCTTTTCTCTTCCACACAGAGAGCTGGCCTCTTAGTTCCTGACCTCCTTTCCTCCAGTGATCTTCTCAGCCCCTCCCCTCCACAGAAATTACCTTGACATTGTCACCTAAACTGGGACAAGTACATTATGAACTTCATGCATTCCACTCTCAGATAAATTCTTCCTACTGTTTCAGCTCATTCCCTCTAGTATTACAACTAATAACCACCACTATCTAAAAAACAGACTCTGAAACATCTTAGAGACTTTGCACCCATGGATACAAACACCTAGGCATATCAGAGACAACTCACCACAGAAACATCCCCCCAAAATCATTCCAAAAATCCCGTGAAAATCTCAGAAACCTCTCACCATGGACAGAACCCCCAAAGCTCAGCACTTCAAAGACTGAACACAAATCCCAAAAAAGATCAGACACCTCACACCCTAGAATGCAGATACCCTCCCACCCCAGCCCACATGTACAGGGATTATACAACCTGTGACACAACCCCCAGTAGCACAGACCTCATCCTCCAGGACCCACCTGCAAACGGCTTAGATAACTCACACATTAGATACATACTTCCAAAAAGTTCTGAGACCTCAAACCCTGACACAAACTTACCCAAACCTCAGAGACCTCAAAATCTACAAGAGTCCACAATCACCTCAGACACCTCACACATTAGGCACAAATCCTTAGAGCTCCAAAGTATAACACACCAGATCCCCAAATACCTTAGAAACAATACACCCTGAAACACAGACCCACAAAAAGCTCATAGTTGCAAACCCCCAAAAGCCTACATATCTCATACCAGGGACATAGATCCCAAACAGGTTTGAGACCTTACACCTTGGGATGCAGGAACCTGAAAGAATGCAAAAATCAGATCATGGGACAGGAAACTTAAATCAGCTCAAAGATCCTCATCACATGGCCCATTTTCACAAACGCACCATAGAAAACTTAACACCCAGAAACACAGCCCTATAAAGAGTTTAGAGACCACACATGACAGAAACAGAGGAGCAACAAATAGTGGAGCAACATCTCATTCTATGATAAGATCCCCCAGCACCCTTAAATGCCACATATCTAGGGATACAGACACACAACTGCTTGGCAGACAGCCAGACAGCTGGATGACTTCACATTCTGGACATAGGTACTAAGTCAACTCAGAGGCCTGAAGCATACCTCTGAACAGTAACCAGGAATGAAAGCCTTACAATGTCAGAGTCTCCATGCTCAGGGACACAGACCCACATAATACCAAGACCTCACCATTGAAGAGAGTCCTACAAAGGTTGAGAGTCCCCACTCCATGGATAACAGAAACACGTAGAGCTCAGAGGCCTCACACCCAGGTAGAAAATAAACAATCAGCCTGAATAATTTACAACCTGGGAAACAGGGCACCAAACAGCTTAGAGACTCCACACCTGGGACACAGGCCACAGAATTGCTCAGAGATTTCACTCCATGGAACAAAACCCCAAGTAACTCAGATTCCAAGCACCATGGTATAGTGACCACAGCTTAAACTACCATTTAAGATATCACAACCAGGACAAAGGCTCTCAAGCAGCTCAGACACCTCGCACCCTAGGATACAGAACTCCCAAATAGCTATTATCACCACATGATAAAATGCCCCAATCATCCTTTGGGATTTCACAACTTGGAAAACAAACTCCCAAACTTACTCACATATTTAACATTTTGCAAAGATGCTAAAAAGCTCACTGACCTCACATTGTGGTCATAGTTCTTAAATCAGCTCAGAAACCTGACATGCAGCTAAATACACCTTGGAATAGCAATATATGTGGTGTGGTCTCAAATTGAGGACAGAACCTAAAAAATTTAAAGATGTTTACAGGCAGAACACCCACCCACAAAATATCAAATATGAGGCGGAGCCAGGATGGCAGCATGAGTAGAGCAGAGGAACTCTCCTCCCAAAACCACATAGAATTATGAAAATATAACAAAGACAACTCTTCCTAAAATAGAGACCAGAGGACACAGGACAACATCCAGACCACATCCACACCTGCGAGAACCCAGCGCCTCACGAAGGGGGTAAGATACAAGCCCCAGCCCGGAGGGACCTGAGCGCCCCTCCCCCCGGCTCCCAGCGGGTGGAAAGAAACTGGAGCGGTTTTTTTTTTTTTTTTTTTGGCGAGTGCTTTTTGGAAACCTTAAAGGGACAGGGACCTCAATACCAGGGAAACAGGGCAGCAAGACCGGTGAGCGGGTGCCTGAGACCAGCACCTGAGGACAAAGAAAATCGCGCGTTTTTCCCTTTTCTTTTTTTGGCGAATGCTTTTTGGAAGCCTTAAAGGGACAGGGACCCCAATACTAAGGAAACAGGGCAGCAAGACCGGTGAGCGGGTGCCTGAGACCGGCGCCTGAGGACAAACAATATTACGCATTTATCCCTTTTTTTGTTTTTAGCGAGTGCTTTTTGGAAACCTTAAAGGGACAGGGATCCCACTACTAGGAAAACAAGGCAGCAAGACTGGTGAGCAGATGCCTGAGACCGGCACCTGAGGACAAAGAAAATCACGCATTTTTTTCCTTTTTTTCCTCTTTCGTTGTTGCTGTTGTGGTTTTGGTTTGGAGAGTGCTTTTTGGAAGTCTTAAAGGGGCAGGACAGGACACTTAGCCCAGAGGCAGGGAATCTGGGGATCTCTAGACACTCTAATCCCCTGGGCAACAGGGAGCACAGAGGCCCATTACAGAGGTAAATAGCCTCCCGGCCGCTCCCCATCCAACGGGGCTCCACCATTTTGGAGGAGCAGCCCCAGCCAGGTCACGCCCACAGCAACAGCGGATATAAACTCCATAGCAACTGGGCAGGTAGCAGAAGCCTTGTCTGCGCACAGCTGCTAAGCATAAGCCACTAGAGGTCGCTATTCTCCCAGGAGAGGAAGGCCACAAACCAACAAGAAGGAAAGCTCTTCCAGCTGTCACTCGTACCAGCTCTGCAAACTATCTCTATCACCATGAAATGGCAAAACTACAGGCAGACAGAGATCACAGAGACAACACCTGAGAAGGAGACAGACCTAACCAGTCCTGCTGAAAAAGAATTCAAAATAAAAATCATGAACATGCTGACAGAGATGCAGAGAAAAATGCAAGAGCAATGGGATGAGATGCAGAGAAAAATGCAAGAGCAATGGGATGAAGTCCAGAGGGAGATCGCAGATGTCAGGAAGGAGATCATAGAAGTGAAACAATCCCTGGAAGGATTTATAAGCAGAATGGATAAGATGCAAGAGGCCATTGAAGGAATAGAAACCAGAGAACAGGAACGTATAGAAGCTGACATAGAGAGAGATAAAAGGATCTCCAGGAATAAAACAACACTAAGAGAACTATGTGACCAATCCAAAAGGAATAATATTCATATTATAGGGGTACCAGAAGAAGAAGAAAGAGGAAAAGGAATACAAAGTCTCTTTGAAGAAATAATTGCTGAAAACAACCCCAAACTGGGGGAGGAAATAATCGAACAGACCATGAAAATACACAGAACCCCCAACAGAAAGGATCCAAGGAGGACAACACCAAGACACATAATAATTAAAATGGCAATAATCAAGGACAAGGAAAGAGTTTTAAAGGCAGCTAGAGAGAAAAAGGTCATTATATAAAGGAAAACCCATTAGGCTAACATCAGACTTCTTGACAGAAACCCTACAGGCCAGAAGAGAATGGCATGATATATTTAACGCAATGAAACAGAAGGACCTTGAACCAAGGATACTGTATCAAGCATGACTATCATTTAAATATGATGGCAGGATTAAACAATTCTCAGACATGCAAAAGCTGAGGGAATTTGCTTCCCACAAACCACCTCTACAGGGGCATCCTACAGGGACTGCTCTAGATGGGAGCACTCCTAAAAAGAGCACAGAACAAAACACCCAACATATGAAGAATGGAAGAGGAGGAGTAAGAAGGGAGAGAAGAAAAGAAGCTCCAGACAGTGTATATAATAGCTCAGTAAACGAGCTAAGTTAGGCAGTAAGATACTAAAGAAGCTAACCTTGAACCTTTGGTAAACACGAATCTTAAGCCTGCAATGGCAATAAGTACATATCTCTCAATAGTCACCCTAAATGTAAATGGACGTAATGCACCAATCAAAAGACACAGAGTAATAGAATGGATAAAAAAGCAAGACCCATCTGTATGCTGCTTACAAGAAACTCATCTTAAACCCAAAGACAAGCACAGACTAAAAGTCAAGGGATGGAAAAACATATTTCAGGCAAACAACAGTGAGAAGAAAGCAGGGGTTGCAGTACTAATATCAGACAAAATAGACTTCAAAACAAAGAAAGTAACAAGAGATAAAGAAGGACATTACATAATCATAAAGGGCTCAGTCCAACAAGAGGATATAACCATTCAAAATATATATGCACCCAACACAGGAGCACGAGCATTTGTGAAACAAATACTAACAGAACTAAAGAGGGAAATAGACTGCAATGCATTCATCTTAGGAGACTTCAACACACCACTCACCCCATAGGATAGATCCACCGGGCAGAAAATAAGTAAGGACACACAGGCATTGAACAACACACTAGAACAGATGGACCTAACAGACATCTATACAAGTCTACATCCAAAAGCAACAGGATATACATTCTTCTCAAGTGCACATGGAACATTCTCCAGAATAGAAAACATACTAGCTCACAAAAAGAGCCTCAGTAAATTCCAAAATACTGAAATTCTACCAACCAATTTTTCAGACCACAAAGGTATAAAACTAGAAATAAATTGTACAAAGAAACCAAAAGGCTCACAAACACATGGAGGCTTAACAACATGCTTCTAAATAATCAATGGATCAAATAACAAATAAAAATAGAGATCAAGGAATATATAGAAACAAATGACAACAACAACACATAGCCCCAACTTCTGTGGGATGCAGCGAAAGCAGTCTTAAGAGGAAAGTATATAGTGATCCAGGCACAAATGAAGAAGGAAGAACAATCCCAAATGAATAGTCTAACATCACAACTATCGAAACTGGAAAAAGAAGAACAATTGAGGCCTAAAGTCAGCAGAAGGAGGGACATAATAAAGATCAGAGAAGAAATAAACAAAATTGAGAAGAATAAAACAATAGCAAAAATCAATGAAACCAAGAGCTGGTTCTTTGAGAAAATAAACAAAATAGATAAGCCTCTAGACAAACTTATTAAGAGAAAAAGAGAATCAACACAAATCAACATAATCAGAAATGAGAATGGAAAAATCACGACAGACCCCACAGAAATACAAAGAATTATTAAAGACTACTATGAAAACCTATATGCCAACAAGCTGGAAAACATAGAAGAAATGGACAACTTCCTAGAAAAATACAACCTCCCAAGACTGACCAAGAAAGAAACACAAAAGTTAAACAAACCAATTACGAGCAAAGAAATTGAAACGGTAATCAAAAAACTACCCAAGAACAAATGGCCATCCTGACTAAAGCAATATACAAATTTGATGCAATCCCTATCAAGTTACCAGCAACATTCTTCAATGAATTGGAACAAATAATTCAAAAATTCATATGGAAACACCAAAGACCCTGAATAGCCAAAGCAATCCTGAGAAAGAAGAATAAAGTAGGGGGGAATCTCACTCCCCAACTTCAAGCTCTACTACAAAGCCATAGTAATCAAGACAATTTGGTACTGGCACAAGAACAGAGCCACAGACCAGTGGAACAGATTAGAGACTCCAGAAATTAACCCAAACATATATGGTCAATTAATATTTGATAAAGGAGCCATGGACATACAATGGCAAAATGACAGTCTCTTTAACAGATGGTGCTGGCAAAACTGGACAGCTACATGTAGGAGAATGAAACTGGACCTTTGTCTAACCCCATATACAATGGTAAACTCAAAATGGATCAAAGACCTGAATGTAAGTCATGAAACCATTAAACTCTTGGAAAAAAACATAGGCAAAAACCTCTTAGACATAAACATGAGTGACCTATTCTTGAACATACCTCCCCGGCAAGGAAAACAACAGCAAAAATGAGCAAGTGGGACTACATTAAGCTGAAAAGCTTCTGTACAGCGAATGACACCATCAATAGAACAAAAGGAACCCTACAGTATGGGAGAATATATTTGAAAATGACAGATCCGATAAAGGCTTGACGTCCAGAATATATAAAGAGCTCACACCACTCAACAAACAAAAAACAAATAACCCAATTAAAAAATGGGCAGAGGAACTGAACAGACAGTTCTCTAAAAAAAAAATACAGACGGCCAACAGACACATGAAAAGATGCTCCACATTGCTATTTATCAGAGAAACGCAAATTAAAACTACAATGAGGTATCACCTCACACCAGTAAGGATAGCTGCCATCCAAAAGACAAACAACAACAAATGTTGGCGAGGCTGTGGAGAAAGGGGAACCCTCCTACACTGCTGGTGGGAATGTAAAGTAGTTCAACCATTGTGGAAAGCAGTATGGAGGTTCATCTAAATGCTCAAAACAGACCTACCATTTGACCCAGGAATTCCACTCCTAGGAATTTACCCTAAGAACGCAGCAATCAAATTTGAGAAAGACAGATGCACCCCTATGTTTATCGCAGCACTATTTACAATAGCCAAGAATTGGAAGCAACCTAAATGTCCATCAGTAGATGAATGGATAAAGAAGATGTGGTACATATACACAATGGAATACTACTCAGCCATAAGAAGAGGAAAAATCCTACCATTTGCAGCAGCATGGATGGAGCTGGAGAGTATTATGCTCAGTGAAATAAGCCAAGTGGAGAAAGAGAAATACCAAATGATTTCACTCATCTGAGGAGTATAAGAACAAAGGAAAAACTGAAGGAACAAAACAGCAGCGGAATTACAGAACACAAAAATGGACTAACAGGTACCAAAGGGAAAGGAACTGGGGAGGATGGGTGTGCAGGGGGGGATAAGGGGGGGAAGAAGAAGGGGGGTATTAAGATTAGCATGCATAGGGGGTGAGGGAGAAAGGGGAGGGAGGGCTGTACAACACAGAGAGGACAAGTAGTGATTCTACATTTTGCTATGCTGATGGACAGTGACTGTAATGTGGTTTTTAGGGGGAACCTGATATAGGGGAGAGCATAGTAAACATAGTATTCTTTTTGTAAGTGCAGATTAAAGATAAAAAAAAAGAAAGAAACAAAAGGGGGATTACTCCTTGATAGGATAAAATAATTGGTAAATCAAAGATCAACGCATGCTTTAAATATCCTTAATGTTGATCACTTAAAGGGTGTGAGGTGATCAGCTATGGAGGTACTCTTTTCTGATAATATTCCTTTCTCTTAATAAAAATAAAAATAAAAAAAAGCAGTTCCTGTGTGCTGACCTTCAATGAGTTCTACACAGTGGTATAGAGGGCATGTCAAAGTGTGGGCAAAGGGTCTGTTTGTTTCTATGCAGAAGATCAAGGCCTAGCTTGGCTACCCAGAAAATGAACTAAGATACTATATGAGGAGGAGCTTCCAGCATCAGCGCTCTCTGGAGGACTCGTGCCGGGGGATGATCATCAAAAAGCCTCCACAGGGATCTGGGCGATGCTGTGGTTGTGGCTCCGTCCACCCCACCGTTTCCTGGACTTGCCATTGGAATGAGGAGGGAGATGTCTAGGCTGGCATGTGCATACAGTGAGACAACGAATTTGACTGGATCTGTACTGTTGGAACTCAATCAGGAGTTGGGAGGGGTGCAAGTTGTAGCGCTCCAAAATCTTACGACTATAGACTATCTACGGTTAAAAGAACATATGGGATGTGAACAGATCCCAGAAATGGGTTGCTTTAATTTGTCTGATTTCTCTCAGACTGTTCAAGTACAGTTGGACAATATCCATCATATCATAGACTAATTTTCACAAATGCCTAGGGTGCCTAATTGGTTTTCTTGGTTTCCCTGGAGATGGCTGGTAATTATAGATTTGCTTTGTTTATGTCACCGTATTCCTATTATGTTAATATGTGTGCGCAAGTTAGTAGTTTAAAACCTATACATACTTAAGGTACTTTACAAGAAGATATGTCAAAGAAATAATCAATCCTCCCATGTTTTCTTCCATATGCTACCTCTATAGCTTTTCTTCTTCCTTCCTAATTACAACCCTTAAATAGAATTCGTGCCTCATATCGAATTTACCGAGTATCATAATTCCTCCAAGTGGTAAAGATACCTCGAGACAAGTGCTGGGCATAGAAGCCACAGGGCATAAATCTGCAAAGAAGTAAAAAGCTAACTTTTCAAACAATATGGCTTCTCTCTCACTTACCAACTTTACATTTCCCTGTATGGCCCCGGAAAATGACTGGTTAGCCAGAGACGGGTAAGATTCCTCAAGGGAGGAACAACCTAAGACAGGCACAGTCGCAGGGGGGCCATCAGGTGAGAAATTGGGGAACAACAGTGGTGAAGCTTAGAACCTCACCCCCACCCCCCCTGTGTTGAGAGAAAGCTTCTGCATCCATGGATGTTTTATTGCCCTTGTCTAGCTCGGATTAGCACATAATCTACAGGCACACACCTGATCATCTACAATTGCTCTCTTACAACACTAAACTATGTTTTCTACCTTTATCTTGCATCTACCTACCACTTCAGCAGTTTATTACAAATAAAAATAATAATAATAATAATAAAGAGAGAAATGTGGGATCCACATATAAATCAAGTATAGAAATCAAACGAATATTCATATTTGACCTGATTGTTTATAGTTCATAATGCGTGATCAAAACCGAAAGTTTCTGTGATGAATGCCCTTGTACTGTTCACCATGTAAGAATTTATTCACTATGTAAGAATTTGTTCACTATGTAAGAACTTGTTTGTTATGCTTCAGAAGATTGGAGACTGATGAGAACTAGGCTTGAGAGGATTAATAATTGTGCATTGAGCATTGACCCCCTATACAGAATTTTATTTTTGTTAACAACCATTTGATCAATAAATATAAGAGATGCCCTCTCAAAAAAAAAAAAAAGGAAAACTATCTCTAAAAAAAAAAAAAATCAAATACCTCACAACCATGGAAATGGGCCCACAAAGACTTCAGAGAACTCTTGCCATGGTAAAAAATAAACCAGGTCAGAGACTGCATATGCTAGGAAGTGTGAAATGCGACATGTTGAGAAGGAAAAGTCCAAAGAGTTCAGATGCCTTACAGCCTAGAGGTCTCACACCCTGAAACCCAGACCCAAAACATCCCAAGGAATTCACAGCTTGGGACAGAGAAACACAAACTTCTCAGTGACCTCATATCCTATGACACAGACTCCCATGACCTCAGTATCTCATACTGTGGGTCAGCAACCTCCAATAACTCAAAGGGCCCATCCCCTGCAAATACAGACCCTGGAAATACTGGAAATACTGTCTTAACATTACTGGGAAGCAGAACCCCAAACAGTTCAAAGACCTTACAGCCTAGGACGCAGATCCCCCAAAGTACTAAGAGAGCTCATACCTGGGACATGGTCCCTCAAACAGTCCAGAAATCTCACACGGCCCCCCGCAGATAAGGGAGACAACTTAGGTGGTCTTGTGTTGGGATTGCTATCTCTTCCTCCAGCCATGGGGGCAGGGAAGGAGCTTTCTCTGGATTCTTCCTTATCCTTCCTGTGAGAGGCTGGTGGGCTTCCTGGAATAAAACCCAGCACTGTAGCCCCCAAAACCTTCACACTCTCTCCCTGGCCTGCACTCAGCCTCCAGCAACTTGTCAAAATTTCTAGTTTAATGTTCCTTTCAGTTCATATAGCATTCGTTGTCTTCTGCCCCAGGTGAGCAAATGCTCTCTGGTCCTGTGTCTCCCTGCAGGCATTTGTTTCTCTCCATATTTCCAGATGGCCAACTGCCCTGTGATCTCAGTTCTCTGATGAGTTCATGCAGTCGTTAATTAACTCCCTGTCCACTTTTCTTGTTGTAAGCATGGGAGGTTCTTTTCTGCAGTTCTTTACATGTCTAAGTAGAAACCAAAAATATTCATTTATACTATATCTAAAAAGCTTTCCTCCTTTTTGTATTTCTCTTAAGCCATTATCTGTTGAGTTTATTTGCTCTTACATTCCTTCTGGTTTAGTCTTTGATTCTGAAATAATTTTTGTTTTGTTTCTAATTCTTTCTTGAATTCTATTACCTCATTTCTGGATTTTTCACATTTTGATTTATGTTGTTCTTTCATATCATGTATCTTTTTTTCTTTTTTCCTGAAGTATAGTCAGTATACAATATTATATTGGTTTCAGATGTACAATATAGAGATTCAACAATTATGTTCATTACAAAATGCTCACTACAATAAGTGTAGTTACCATCTGTCAGCATACGAAGAGATTACAATATTATTGACTATGTTCCTGACATATACTAGTGAAAGGCAGGAATAATTTACTTCAGAACCATTAGTAGCAGAGAGTCCTTACTGGGAAGGAAGAGCTCCTATACCCATAGATTTATGGTACACAGATGGCTCCAGCCATGGGCAGGATCTTATCATAGAATGAGATGTTGCTCATATGTTTCCAGCATGTGTGGTCTCTGAACTCTTTCTAGGGCTATGTTTCTGGGTGTTAAATTTTCTATGGCGCTTTTGTGAAAATGGGCCATGTGATGAGGATCTTTGAGCTGATTTAAGTTTCCTGTCCCATGGAAATGGAGGGCAGTAGCTTTCCATTCTAAGACTGAGACAATATGGATGGAAGATGGTGAGGGGAAGAGCAGCCAATGGGCAGAGCTGCGGGCTGTGTGGCTGTGATCAGGCAGGAACCCTCCCCTATAGTTGTCTGCACTGACAGCTGGGCTGTCTGTTGGGGCTTGAGCCTGTGGCTACAGACATGGTACAATGCAAACTGGCTGGTTGGTCACCAACCCCTTTGGGGGCAAAAACTGTGGCAAACTTATGGGCCTGTGCTTAGACTAAAACAGTTATGGATATCATATGACAGGTCATTTGCCACTGGCACCCCTGAAAATGATGAAGCAGATGAACTGGCCCAGTTACATTGGTTAGAAGGAAATCCTGACTCTGATGTAGTCCAATGGTTACATCAGCTCTTGTTGCACATGGGGCAAAAGACAATGTGCACTGTAGCCCATCAGTGGAGCTTGCCTTTGACCTTGGAAGAAGTCAGCAGAGCCTGGCAGGAGTACATCATATGCTCTAAAAGGGACTTATGCTGAGTTCCACAGCAACATGGGACAATAACTAAGGGACCGATACCTATCGTCAGGTGGCAAATAGACTATACTGGGCCTCTGCCCATGTCAGAAGGGAACCAATATGCCATGACTTGTGTGGATACAGCTACTGGACTTCTGGTTGCTTTTCCGACACATTGTGCTGACCAGCAGATGACCAAAAGAGGCCTGGAGTGTCTTTTTGCTGCCTATGGCCGACCACAGGTAATTGAGAGTGATCAAGGCACCTATTCCAGTGTACATGCACTACAAGTATGGGTGCAACAGTTGGAAATCAAATGGAAGTTTCATCTTCCATATAATCCTACCGCAGCAGGCATGATAGAGCGGAACAATGGTTTGTTAAAATCTGGACTGATGTCAGACACCAATAGTCTGTGGGTATGGCCAGTCTGCTTACAGAGCATGCTACAGTGTTTGAATGAGAGACCCCGAAAGAGAGTGTAGGGAAGTTGGGGTTCCTATGGCCAGGATCCTCAGTGAACATAAACCACCAGATGTTGTAACTGGCCTGTTGCTAGGCTACCGCTTCCACATTTCTAGGCAATAAGCTATTATTGTGCTATACAGAGAGCTGGCCCAGTGCTCTGGGCGGAGGCAGAGATGCTAGTGCTGGACCTACTGCTGGGAGAACAAGCCAGGTAATAAACCCTTTCACCCCAAAGAACTTTTTGCTGTGAATTTCTTTGGTCACACTGAATCCATAGCAAACTTGCCTGGGGCTGAAACCCATTGGCAAGACAATTGGCGAAAGTCAGCAGGGTTCACTGTTGACCAAGGAAAAAGGCTGCCCTTATGGGAGGGGTGATTCAGCGGGCTGTCCCTGTGAATGGGGAGACAATGGATCATCCCCAATGGTATGTGGTCTGAGGTGGCTTGCCTCCTAGAGGACTGGGCCCCACCCCAGGACTGGAGGCAAGTGGAGGTGACACCTGAGGCAGTAGGGGTGGCTCTTGATAGATTGAGCAGATCCTTTGAGAAGCAGAGTGCCCGTGAGGCAGCGGGTACTGTGGGTTGGCTGCTTCTCACAGTCTTAAAAAGGTCTACAGAGGAGACCCAAGAAATGGCGACACAAGAACGTGAGCTGCAGACTTCTGTGGATACCCTCGAGAATGTGAGCTGCAAACTTCTGTGGATTCCCGGAGGAAGGAGATGGCCTTGATGCGAAAGGAGGCAGCACGACAGCACCAGCAGCAAGGTGCTATTGGAGACTAGATGGCAGCGCTGCTAGGTGTTCTGAAGGAGGAAGAGGCCATCAAGGAAAAAGGCGAACTCCTGAGGGAAGCACAGGCAGAGGTGGCAAGAAAACGTCAACTGTGAAGCATTGAGGTGAAGGTAAGAGACCTTATGAAGACTGAGGCAGCATTGCTGTGAGGCACAGTAGAAAAGGTAAAGGTTGTAGCAGAGGAGGCACTTGGGGGAGGGGAGAGAAAGGTGCCATCAGCCCCAGAAATGGAGGAGCTGGGGAAGGATGAAGGGATGGTGCCGGAGGCACTGGCGCCTCCTGTATTGAAAGCACGCCCAGTGGTTGTAAAAAAAATAAAGATCCACCAGCCAGAAGTTCCCCAAGGAGAGGAACAGCCCCCTCCCCAGGTCATGGAGCACTCTATGTTCTGCCCCAATACTCAGGCTGAGCTGGTGGATTTGGGCTCCAGGTTTAGGCAGAAGCTCTCAGAGTCAATATCAGCATGGCTCCTGCATCTGTGGGACTTAGGGGTGGATGGAATTGTTCTATTGGGATCAGAGATGGGAAAGCTGTCTTCCCTGACAGTGCAACCTGCCTTGAGGCAGTGATTACAAAATGTACATCAGACCCCAGACAGTAACTTCCTCCTCAATAGGCTATGGCTGCACTTCATACTATGTGCCCAATCCAGGTGTTCTACCATCCTCTCCTTTTAGATGGCAGACATATGCTGAACTCCAACAGGTGCTACGAGAGCTGGGCATAAGAAATGCCATCTTTAGTCCAGAGAATTATGGCCCAGATGAAGAGATTTTCACTACTGGAATGAGAAATACTGTACTTCAAATGGCTCCTACATTCCTCTTTGGGTCTCCAGTGGCCATTCTTTCCCCTCACTTAGGGCAGCCCATAAGCGAGGTGACACATACAGTAGCAGACTTAGGAGAGGCAGAAGCAATGAGAATCCAGAAAGAAATAAGACCTGTTACTCACAAGAAGAATTTACAGGGCCCTATGAAGGTTACAAGGATCCAGATGTGGGTTGATTTAATATGGGCAGGAATAGATGGGAGGAAATTAGATGGGAAGTGAAATAGGATCTTACTGGGGCTATGGCAACAGCTGAAACCAGAGCAGCAGTTCCAGCCATTAAGAACAAAGAGGCAGATGTCAGAGACAAAGCCACTAGTCTGCCTGTGTGTTTGCAAGACTTCCTACTGGGGAGTGAGCCAACCTCACTCAAGCCCACACAGGAAGGTGATTGGGGAACATGGTTTGACTGAGGAGAATGTCAAAGTATCTGCCCTGAGGGGCCAGGGGAGACCAGAGGCCACATGATGAAACAGCTATCCCTTGGTTCCCAGTGAACATACAATGTGCCCTGGCTCCGGTGGACACTGGGACTAAATGTTCACTGATTCATGGTAACCCTGAACAGTTCTGCAGGACCCACACTATCATAGATGGAAACTGGGGTAAGGCTATCAGGGTGAAAAAAGCCCAAATCCCTGTGGGAATAGGGCATCTACCCCCAAAGGAGTATACAGTGTATATATCTCCTATCCCTGAGTATATTTTGGGGATTGATATCCTGCAGGTTCTATGGTTGCAGACCACTGCGGGTGAGTTCAGACTGAGACTACGTGTAGTAAAGGCAGTTCTGAGGGGACATGCTAGGCACCCACCCATAGCTTTGCCTGTTCCTTGGCAGGTGACTAATACCAAACAATACAAACTGCCTGGAGGGCATAAAGATATTGAAGAAACTCTCCAAGAGATGGAAAAGGGGGATATTTTTAATCCTTTTTTTATTAGTTTTATTTTGGTATCATTAATCTACAATTACATAAAGGACATTATGTTTACTAGGCTCCCCCCTTCACCAAGTCCGCCCCACATACCCGTTCACAGTCACTGTCCATCAAAATAGTATGATGCTGTAAAATCACTACTTGTCTTCTCTGTGTTGCACAGCCCTCCCCGTGCCCCCCACACTATACATGTTAATCATAATGCCCCCTTTCTTTTTTCCCGCTCTTACCCTCCCTTTCCACCTGTCCTTCCCAGTCCCTTTCGCTTTGGTAATTGTTAGTCCATTCTTCGGTTCTGTGCTTCTGCTGCTGTTTTGTTCCTTCAGTTTTCTTTTGTTCTTACACTCCACATATGAGTGAAATCATTTGGTACTTGTCTTTCTCCACCTGGCTTGTTTCACTGAGCATAATAACCTCTGGCTTCATCTATGTTGTTGCAAAAAGTAGGATCTGTGTTTTTCTTATAGCGGAGTAATATTCCATTGTGTATATGTACCACATCCTCTTTATCCATTCATCCTACTGATGGAGATTTAGGTTGCTTCCATATCTTGACTATTGTAAACAGTGCAGTGATAAACATAGGGGTGCATCTGTCTTTTTGAAACTGGAGTGCTGCTTTCTTGGGGTAAATTCCTAGAAGTGCAATTCCTGGGTCAAATGGTATTTCAATTTTGAGCATTTTGAGGAACCTCCATAATGCTTTCCACAATGGTTGAACTAATTTACATTCCCACCAGCAGTGTAGGAGGGTTCCCCTTTCTCCACAACCTCACCAACATTTGTTGTTGTTTGTCTTTTGGATGGTAGCCATCCTTACTGGTGTGAGATGATATCTCATTGTGGTTTTAATTTGCATTTCTCTGATGACAAGCGATGTGGAGCATCTTTTCATTGTCTGTTGGCCATCTGAATTTCTTCTTTAGAGAATCGTCTATTCAGCTCCTCTGCCCATTTTTTAATTGGATTATTTGCTTTTTGTTTGTTGAGGTGTGTGAGCTCTTTAAATATTTTGGATGTCAACCCTTTATTGGATCTGTCATTTATGAATATATTCTCCTATAATGTAGGATACCTTTGTGTTCTATTGATGGTGTCCTTTGCTGTACAGAAGCTTTTCAGCTTGATATAGTCCCATTTGTTCATTTTTGCTTTTGTTTCCCTTGTCTGGGGAGATATGTTCAAGAGGTCACTCATGTTTATGTCTAAGAGATTTTTGCCTATGTTTTTTTCTAAGTTTTATGGTTTCATGACTTACATTCAAGTCTTTGATTCATTTCGAATTTACTTTTGTGTATGGGGTTAGACAGTGATCCAGTTTCATTCTCTTACATGTAGCTGTCCAGTTTTGCCAGCAACATCTGTTGAAGAGACTCTCATGTCCCCATTGTATGTCCATGGCCCCTTTATCGATTATTAGTTGACCATATATGTTTGGGTTAATGTTTGGAGTCTCTATTCTGTTCCATTGGTCTGTGGCTCTGTTCTTGTGCCAGTACCAAATTGTCTTGATTAGTGTGGCTTTGTAGTAGAGCTTGAAGTTGGGGAGTGAGATGCCCCCCCACTTTATTCTTCCTTCTCAGGATTGCTTTAGCTATTCGGGGTCTTTGGTGTTTCCATATGAATTTTTGAACTATTTGTTCTAGTTCATTGAAGAATGCTGTTGGTAGTTTGATAGGGATTGCATCGAATCTGTATATTGCTATGGGAAGGATGGCCATTTTGACGATATTAATTCTTCCTAGCCAGGAGCATGCGATGAGTTTCCATTTGTTAGTGACCTCTTAGATTTCTCTTAAGAGTGTCTTATAGTTTTCAGGGTATAGGTCTTTCACTTACTTGGTTAGGTTTATTCCTAGGTATTTTATTCTTTTTGATGCTATTGTGAATAGATTTGTCTTCCTTATTTCTCTTTCTATTAATTTATTGTTAGTGTATAGGAAAGCCACAGATTTCTGTATGCTAATTTTGTATCCTGCAACTTTGCTGAATTCCGATATTAGCTCTAGTAGTTTCGGAGTGGAGTCTTTAGGGTTTTTTATGTACAATATCATGTCATCTGCAAATAGTGACAGTTTAACTTCTTCTTTACCAATCTGGATTCCTTGTATTTCTTTGTTTTGTCTAATTGCCGTGGCTTGGACCTCCAGTACTATGTTGAATAACAGTTGGGAGAGTGGGCATCCCTGTCTTGTTCCCGATCTCAGAGGAAAAGCTTTCAGCATCTCGCTGTTCAGTACGATGTTAGCTGTGGGTTTATCATATATGGCCTTTATTATGTTGAGGTACTTGCCCTCTATGCCCATTTTGTTAGAGTTTTTATCATGAATGGATGTTGAATTTTGTTGAATGCTTTTTCAGCATCTATGGAGATGATCATGTGGTTTTTGTCCTTTTTGTTGATGTGGTGGATGATGTTGATAGATTTTCGAATGTTGTACCATCCTTGCATCCCTGGGATGAATCCCACTTGGTCATGGTGTATGATCCTTTTGATGTATTTTTGAATTCGGTTTGCTAATATTTTGTTGAGTATTTTTGCATCTACGTTCATCAGGGATATTGGTCTGTAGTTTTCTTTTTTGGTGGGGTCTTTGCCTGGTTTTGGTATTAGGGTGATGTTGGCTTCATAGAATGAGTTTGGGAGTATTCCCTCCTCTTCTATTTTTTGGAAAATTTTATGGAGAATGGGTTTTATGTCTTCTCTGTATGTGTGATAAAATTCCGAGGTAAATCCATCTGGCCCAGGAGTTATATTCTTTGGTACTTTTTTGATTACCGCTTCAATTTCATTGCTGATAATTGGTCTCTTTAGATTTTCAGTTTCTTTTTGGGTCAGTCTTGGAAGGTTGTATTTTTCTAGGAAGTTGTCCATTTCTCCTAGGTTTCCCAGTTGTTAGCATATAGGTTTTCATAGTACTCTCTAATAATTCTTTGTATTTCTGTGGGGCCCGTCGTGATTTTTCCTTTCTCGTTTCTGATTCTGTTGATGTGTGTTGACTCTCTTTTTCTCGTAATAAGTCTGGCTAGAGGCTTATCTATTTTGTTTATTTTCTTGAAGCACCAGCTCTTGGTTTCATTAATTTTTTTCTATTGTTTTATTCTTCTCACTTTTATTTATTTCTTCTCTGATCTTTATTATGTCTCTCCTTCTGCTGACCTTAGGCCTCATTTGTTCTTCTTTTTCCAATTTCGATAATTGTGACATTAGACCATTCATTTGGGATTGTTGTTGCTTCTTTAAATATGCCTGGATTGCTATATACTTTCCTCATAAGACTGCTTTTGCTGTATCCCACAGTAGTTGGGGCTTTGTGTTGTTGTTGTTTGTTTCCATATATTGCTGAATCTCCATTTTAATTTGGTCATTGATCCATTGATTATTTAGGAGTATGTTATTAAGCCTCCATATGTTTGTGAGCCTTTTTGCTTTCTTTGTACAATTTATTTCTAGTTTTATACCTTTGTGGTCTGAAAAGTTGGTTGATAGAATTTCAATGTTTTTGAATTTACTGAGGCTCTTTTTGTTGCCTAGTATGTGGTCTATTCTGGAGAATGTTCCATGTGCACTTGAGAGGAATGTGTATCCTGTTGCTTTTGGATGTAGAGTTCTGTAGATGTCTATTAGGTCCATCTGTTCTAGTGTGTTGTTCAGTGCCTCTGTGTGATTACTTATTTTCTGTCTGGTGGATCTGTCCTTTGGAGTGAGTGGTGTGTTGAAGTCTCCTAAAATGAATGCATTGCATTCTATTTCCTCCTTTAATTGTGTTAGTATTTGTTTCCCATATGTTGGTGCTCCTGTATTGGGTGCATGTATATTTATAATGGTTATATCCTCTTGTTGGACTGAGCCCTTTATCATTATGTAATGTCCTTCTTTATCTCTTGTTACTTTCTTTATTTTGAAGTCTATTTTGTCTGATACTAGTACTGCAACACCTGCTTTTTTCTCTCTGTTGTTTGCATGAAATATCTTTTTCCATCCCTTGATTTTAAGTCTGTGCATGTCTTTGGGTTTGAGGTGAGTCTCTTGTAAGCAGCATATGGATGGGTCTTGCTTTTTTATCCATTCTATTACTCTGTGTCTTCTGATTGGTGCATTCAGTCCATTTTCATTTAGGGTGATTATTGAAAGGTATATACTTATTGCCATTGCAGGCTTTAAGTTTGTGGTTACCAAAGGTTCAAGGATAGCTTCTTTACTATCTTACTGTCTAACTTAGCTCGCTTATTGAGCTATTATAAACATGGTCTGATGATTCTTTATTTCTCTCCTTTCTTATTCTTCCTCCTCCCTTCTTCATATGTTGGGTGTTTTGTTTTGTGCTCTTTTTTGGAGTGCTCCCATCTATAGCAGTCCCTGTAAGATGCCCTGTAGAGGTGGCTTGTGGGAGGCAAATTCCCTCATTGTTTGCTTGTCTGGGAATTGTTTAATCCCTCCTTCATATTTAAGTGATAACCGTACTGGATACAGTATTCTCGGTTTGAGGCCCTTCTGTTTCATTGCATTAAGTATGTCATGCCATTTTCTTCTGGCCTGTAGGGTTTCTTTTCAGAAGTCTGATGATAGCCTGATGGGTTTTCCTTTGTAGGTGACCTTTTTTTTCTCTCTGGCTGCCTTTAATACTTTGTCCTTGTGTTTCATCTTTGCCATTTTAATTATTATGTGTCTTGGTGTTGCCCTCCTTGGATCCCTTGTCATGGGAGTTCTGTGTACCTCTGTGGTCTGAGAGTCCATTCCCTCCCCTAGTTTGGGGAAGTTTTCAGCAATTATTTCTTCAAAGACACTTTCTATCCCTTTTTCTCTCTCTTCTTCTTCTGGTACCCCTATAATGCAGATATTGTTCTGTTTCAATTGGTCACACAGTTCTCTTAAAATTCTTTCCTTCCTGGTGATCCTTTTATCTCTCTCTGCATCAGCTTCTCTGCATACCTGTTCTGTTTTCTAGTCCATTGATGGTCTCTTGCATCTTGTCCATTCTGTTTTGAAGTCCTTCCAGAGATTGTTTTATTTCTGTATTCTCCCTCCTTAGTTCTTGCATATTTCTCTGCAAGTCCATCAGCATGGTTATGACTTTTGCTTTAAATTCTTTTTCAGGAAGATTGGTTAAATCTATCTCCCCAGGTTCCTTCTCAGGGGAAGATGTAGAAGATGTCAAAGCTGTCTGGGTTAGTCTTGTCTGGATCAAATTTTTTTGCCTTTTTATGTTGATAGATGCGGTGTTATGCTATTGAGTGTCATCTGGGAGAGTCAAGACTCCACTTGGCTCCTGGCCTTTCTTTACTGGGACAACTGCGACCCCTAGTGGTTTGTGTTGGGCAATTGCATGTAGATTGGGTCTCTGTATCTTCCCAGGCCGGAATGGAGGAAGCTCCCTTTCTGTGAGCATGGCCAGCCTCAGGCTTCTGCTCTACTATGGTAGGGCCCCAGAGGGGTAATGGATGGGGGGCTGTTTGGCTGTTTACCTCTGTGAGGGGTCTCAGAGCTGTTGCCCAGGGGGTTAGTGCACCCAGAGTTCCCTGGAATTTCCAGCTGCTGGACTGTGACCCGGGATGCTTCCATCCAGCTGTGGAGTCCCTGTCCCTTTAAGACTTTCCAAAAGCACTCGCTTTTCTTTGTCACAGGGGCACTGGCTTCGGGACCTGCTCACAGGTCTTACTGTCCTGCTTCCCTAGTTTCCAGCACCCCACGCATGCACTGTGTGTCTGAGCTCTGATGCAGATGGCTAGGGCTGGGTGTTTAGCAGTCATGGGCTCCCTCTCCCTCCCCGCTCCGACTCCTCTCCTCCCGCTGGGAGCTGGGGTGAGGGGCCTCAGGTCCTGCCAGGCCGCGGCTTGTATCTTACCCCTTTCACCAGGTGCTGGGTTCTCGCAGGTGTGGATGTGGTCTGGTTGTTGTCCTGTGTCTTCTGGTCTCTCTTTTAGGGATAGTTGTATTTGTTGTATTTTCAAAAATATATATGTTTTTGGGAGGAGATTCCCACTGTCCTACTCACACCGCCATCTTGGCTTCACCTCTGGACAAGATGGGTATTTTGAAGCCCACCCATAGTCCTTTCAATACCCCAGTGTTTCCAGTAAAAAAGCCAGATGGCTCATGGCGTATAGTGTGGATTACAGAGAACTGAATAAAGTCATACCCCCTATGCATGCTGCTGTCCCCTCTCTTGCAGGCCTGATGGATACCCTCAGCCATGAACTAGGAACATACAATTATGTGGTAGATCTTGTTAATGCCTTCTTTTTCATTGACATTGAGCAGGAAAGTCAGGAACAGTTTGCCTTCACATGGGAAGGGCGGCAATGGACTTTCACCATCCTACCACAGGGATACCTCCACAGCTCCATCATCTGTCATGGACTTGTAGCCCAGGACTTGGCTACATGGGAGACACTGCCAACGGTGTGGCTGTACCATTATATTGATGATGTCATGCTCACATCTGATTCTCTTTCAGATCTGGAAGGTGTAGCACCTAGACTGCTGCAACATTTACAGGAGAAAGAATGGGCTGTGAACAGCACCAAGATTCAGGGACCTGGTTTATCTGTCAAATTCTTAGGGGTCATCTGGTTGGGTAAGACCAAAGTTATACCAGAAGCAGTTATAGACAAAGTCCAGGCCTTTCCTACCCCCACAACTGTAGAATTGCTACAGGAGTTTCTGGGTCTTCTAGGCTGCTGGAGAGGGTTTATCCCACACTTGACACAAATTCTGAAGCCCTTATAACCATTGAATTCTGATCACAACTCTGGAACCGGGCAGAGATACGATACCCTTTGATAGAAAAACAACTGGCTGCATGTATCATGCCTTGCTGGCTACAGAATCCATCACTAGAATGGACCCAATAAAGTTAATAACCACCTATCCCATCTTGGGGTAGGTACGAGACTGGACCCAAAAGCCAAGGATTGGTGTGGCACAAACACCCACACTAGCCAAGTGGGGTGCTTACCTACAGCAGTGTGGTGCCCTCTCTAGTAGCCCTTTGAGTGAAGAACTCCAACGCTTGTTGGGGCCAGTGACATATACTAGTGAAAAGCAGGAAGAACTTGCTTTTGAACCATTAGTAGCAGAGAGTCCCTATCGGGAGGGAAGAGCCCCTATACCCAAAGATGCATGGTGCAAAGATGGTGACCTTGGGGGCAGGCAGCCCCCAAAATGGAGGGCCATAGCTTTCCATCCTAAGACTGACACAATAAGGATGGAAGATTGTGGGATTAATGGGCTTAATATATAAATCAAGTAATATAGAAATCAAATGTATGAAGATATGTGACTTGATTGTCTCTCCTACAACCTCTGATGTTTGGTCAAGGACAGAATGATTAAAGCCATAAAAAGCTCCTACAGCTCGTGACTGCCCTCACATGGTTTTGGTGCCCTTGAGGAGTGTCTTGTCCTTGGGCTGGACTCAAGGATAGATAATGATCATGTGCTGAACCCCCTACTCAGATTTCTTCAGATGTTCATTTACTCAGTAAATATGAGGAGTGCCTTCCTGGCATCACTCTTGAACTTTTACGCCTTGAGTCCCCTGGCTAGTTCATTCAGGTCTTCGATATCTCATCATGTCGCCTCCTTAATCTGCGGGTCAGAGACAGGGAGGAGGCTGACAAGTGGCACCCAAACAGGTACCTGAAAGATGGTCAAAACTCAGAGCGGGGAACCTCCACTCCAGGCGACCCTTGAAACTCAGAGCGGGGAAGCTCCAAAGATCGTCGACCTGTTAAGGCTCCCGAGAAAAGCATATGTAGGGACAGGGTCCAGACATCAGGAACACTATAATGGGCCATCATGAAACTAAAGCAGCTAAACTGGAGGATCATTTAGAATTACTCTGTGCCCTCCAAAAACATCAGGAGTGAAAACATCTAAAAGGGATTTTGCTCAACTTCATAAATATATTAGGAAACATTGTCATTGGTTGCCGCCATAAGGAACTCTTAAACAGGCTGATTGGAATAATGTGTTAAGAGATTTTAAGAAGGCACACAGACAGGGGGATGTTATCCCTGTGCCTGTCTGGTCTTTATGTAATCTGATCACTCTTGCCTTACAGCCTCTACAATCTCCCCTACTTTCTGATGCTAAATCAGACACACATGAGCAAGAGAGAGAACTGCCAGATGATGTGGTAAAATCAAGTAGACGTTCCTCATCTCCACATTCATCTGAATCCTCTTCTACCTCCTCCTCTTCCTCTCCAGAGAGTGAGGATGAGAGCCCTGTTCGTCTTTGTCACTGTAAAAAAAACCTCAGCTCCTTCCTCTGCTGTGTCCACCTTCGCAGCAGGAATACGCAAAGCCCAGAGGGAAGGTGACATAGATGTTTATCTAGCACCCTTAGTGGCACCAGTTAACTTGACTCTTTTTGGGCCAGGTGAGGATTCTGATTTTCCACAAGGCGGAGTCAGAGCAGTTTATACACCTACTCCCTATAAAACATTGAAAGATTTCAAGCAAGCCATCTCTACTTATGGCACTAATTCGTCGTATGTAGTGGGTCTTCTGAGAGGATTAGCAGAACAAGAAAGGATTATTCCTCATGATTGGGACTTATTGGCTCATACCTGTTTAGACTCTTCTGAGTTTCTACAATTCAAAACATGGTGGGACGAGGAAGCAAAGGCTCAAGCTCTGAGAAATCGGCATGCCAATCCTCTGATTCTTATAACTTATAGCTGAACAGCTAGCAGGACAAGGAGATTGGCTGCAGCTAGAAAGGCAAGCCAGGTATGAGGACACCGCAGTGACACAGGTGCGTCTGTGTTGCTTGAAAGCTTGGGAAAAGATACAAGCGACTGGACAGCCCATTTTACCATTCAGTAAGCTTAACCAGGGATTCAATGATCCATATGTTGATTTTGTTGCAAGGCTGCAAGATAACTTGAGACGAACAGTAGCACATCCAGATTTGAGGGATTTGTTGTTGCAAATGTTAGCCTATGATAATGCAAATACAGAATGTCAGAGAGTTCTTAGACCTTTGAAAGCTGCAGGAGCTAGAATGGAAGATTATATCAAGGCCTGTGCAGTTGTGGGTTCTTCTACCTACCAAGCTAATCTGCTACCAGCTTCTATGAGAGGAAAGTCAAGAGAAATATTTAAAGGTCTGACAAGTTTTGGTTGTGGCAAGCAAGGGCATATGAGGAGAGATTGTCAATCACAAAAGAGGGCAAAAGAGCCAATTTTTAAAAATAAACTGTCATCTGTTTGCCCAAAATGTATGAAAGGGAGACATTGGTCTAATGAATGCTGTTCAAAATTTGATAAAGATGGTAATCCTATCAATGAGTCTAAGCCTTTAGACCTTCAATCAGGCCAGCCTCTGAGGCCCTAGAAAATAATACAGAGGCATTTTCCCCAGTTAAAAGAATATGGCATGATTTACAAGCAGCAACTAGAGGAAGTGTAAGATAAATTTTAGCCAAAATAAGCAGGCAAAGAGAGGCAACAAAGGGCCAGGTAGTTTATTTGAATGCCACTCCCGGGTGATGTTCCATGGTCTGAAACACAGGCCAGGGAAGTCACACCCGGTCAGGGAGGTAGGGGCTTATAAGGGATTAGGAGGGGAGGAGTGGGCAAGCTATCCTAGGGGGTGTGGAGAGGTATGATTGGCTAAAGGTGACATAATAGACAACTAGAAACTTTTTTTCCTTCGAAGAGGGAGGAGGCTGACATCGGGGTCTTAGTTGGCACATCAGAAGGATCGAATTTAGGAAGAGCTGTCCCCTTTCCATGTAAGGCAAGGACCTTGAGGTCTGATCTGTTCTTCCCCTATGGCATCTCTTTGTTCTGTTTGCATGTCCTTATTTTTCCTTCCTCCAGCCTAACAGGAAGTGCTGCTGTAGATCCTGCCTCTTCTCAATCTGTATATTTACATCCATCATAAGGAGTCCAATTGCTTAATACGGGAATTTTTGGTCCTTTACCAGCTAATTCTGTAGGATTACTTTTAGGCCACAGTAGCTGGACACCAAAAGGATTAATAGTAAGACCAGGACTTATTGATCAAGATTATATGGGTGAGATCAAAATAATGGTATCATTTGATAAAGCATTATATATGTAAGGCTGGAGGCACCAGGGGAAGGGGTGAGCCTGATGGACAAGCTCAGGCCTCACCAAACGAGGCGAAGAGACCAACAGGTTCCGGTCTCACAACATTTCAGAGCCTGATCGGATAACTCTCCCAACTAGAGCCCTTCCCCCAAGCTAAAAGATTAGTGGTAACTTTCCAGTACCTGGTTAAAGGCCAATGAGAGACCCCCACGTACCCTAGGTGAGCCAATCCTCACACCACAGTACACCTTTGCTCTCCCTCCCCCTGCCTTCTTTAGAAACTTCCTCCCTGTCCTACTGGGTGTGACTTCCCCGGCCTGAGTTTCAGACCAGGGAACATAACCCAGGGATTGCATTCAAGTAAACTGCCTGGCCCTTTGTTGCCTCTTGTCGCCTGCTAAGTTTGGTTGGAATTTATCTTACATTGGAATTTATCTTACAATATATACCTCAGGGAAAAAGAGTTGCCCAGTTACTTTTACTTCCCTATCTCCCACCTTTAACAACACCTTATGAAAGGGGACAAGGTGGGTTTAGAAGTACAAATAAACAAATATGGCTTAATACAAAAATCACATCTGACAGACCTCAATGCAAAATCAGCATTCAAGGCCAGTCTTTTACAGTGTTGTTAGACACAGGAGCTGATGTGTCTGTAATTGCTCTTAAACATTGGCCAAAAAATTGGCCCAAACAAGAAAAGCATATTCAAGTGTCAGATATTGGCACAGCTTTTCAAGTATGGCAAAGCTCAGCTACGTTACATTGCTTAGGCCCTGAAAAACAATTAGCTTTACTAAGACCTTTAATTGTTGATGTAGCAATTAATCTCTGGGGATGAGACTTGATGCAACAATGGCATACTACACTGTCTTTTGATGAACCTTCCTCAATTCAATCTTTTTCTTAGGGGTCATTGATACATGGCTGCCAGCTCCTATACCATTACTGTGGACCACTCAGATGCCTGTTTGTGTGGATCAATGGCCCCTCAATAAAGAAAAACTGGCAGCCTTACACACAGTTCAAACCCAACTTCAGCTAGGTAGGTTAGAATTTTCCACAAGCCCGTGGAATTCCCCTGTATTTATTATAAAGAAGTCAGGAAATTGGAGACTTTTACATGATTTAATACAAATTGATGTGGTTCTTAAACCTATGGGACCTTTACAGCAAGGTCTCTCTTCTCCAGCTATGATTCCAAAAGACTGGAATGTGGCTATCATTGATCTTAAAGATTGCTTTTTTACAATTCCTTTGGCCGTGGTGGACAGAGAAAAGTTGGCTTTCACTGTCCCTTCCTTGAATTTGCAGGCTCCTTCAGAAAGATTTCAGTGGAAAGTCCTTCCTCAAGGAATGTTGAACAGCCCTCAATTTGTCAAAATTATGTGCATAGAGCTCTTCAGCCTGTATGTAAAAAATGGCCTTCTGCTTATATCATTCATTATATGGATGATATTCTCATAGCCCTGCCCAAGCATTTGTCCCTCACGACTATTCTTAATGAGACTGAGATTGAGTTAAAACAATGGGGCTTACAGATAGCTCCTAATAAAATACAAATACAATACCCAATGGATTATTTAGGAAATTAAATCCCAGAAAATTCAATAATTCCTCAGAATATTCAGATTAGGAGAGATCATCTTAGAACTTTAAATGATTTTCAAAAGCTTTTAGGAGATATTAATTAGATTTGACCATTATTAGATATTCCTACTTATAAATTACAACATCTTTTTAATACCTTAAAAGGACCCCCAGATCTTAACAGTCCAAGATATTTAACCTCAAAAGCTGAAGAACTCAAATGGATAGAACAACACATTCAAAAGACTCAATTATTAAGGATTGATTTACACAAACCCTTACTTATATTAATTTATTTTACTTCCCATTCTCCCACAGGATTGCTCTGTCAATGTAATGGTTGGTTAGAATGGATATTTTTACAATATCAATCTAAACCCTCGTTACAACCTTACATTGACAAAGTAGCCTCCATCATCCTCAAAGGACGACAGAGACTAAGGCAGATGATCGGTTACGATCCTCATTCCACTCTTCTTCCATTATCTAAACAAGATATCATACAAGTATTTCAAGAGAATACTCAATGGCAAGTTGCGCACTCTAATTTTTTAGGAAATATTGACTGCCATTACCCTAAAAATAAGTTATTTTCCTTTTTTCAGCCTCATCAGTGGATTCTTCCTCACGAAACTCCTACCAGTCCACTAGTAAATGCTGCTGCTTGTTTTACAGATGGTGCAAAATCTTTTAAAGCAGCCTATATAACTTGTTCTGGTCTAGCAAAAACCTCTCAAACATCTTTTACTTCTGCACAACAAAATGAGTTATACGCTGTATTGCAAGCTCTGCAAGACTTTCCAAGTCCTCTCAATATTGTTACTCACTCTGCTTATACTGCCTTTTCTGTTCCTTTATTAGAAACTGCAACATTGGGCACCACACAATCTCCTATTAACGCTTTATTTTCTCAATTGCAGGTGTGTATCCGTCAGCATCTGCACCCTTTCTTTATCACTCACATATGATCACATTCCAATTTACCAGGTCCTTTATCATACTATAATGATAAAGTAGAGAAACTTGTTTCTCCAGTTAATTACTCACCAGCTCAACATTATCATGACCTAACTCATGCTCCTTCCTTTACTTTGCAAAAGCCTTTTTCCCTTTCAGCCTCTGAAACTCAAAATATCTTGAACTTCTGCTCAACCTATTCTCAAATAAATTCTCCCCATTTACAGGCTGGAACCATTCCCAGAGGAACACGTCCTAATGCCCTATGGCAAATGGACGTTACCATTGTTCCTGAATTTGGAACTCTTAAACATGTTTATGTTTCTATAGATACGTATTCTTCTGCTTCTTGGGCCACTGTTTTAACAGGAGAACGATCTCATCACGTCATTACTTATCTCTTACAAGCATTTGCAGTATTGGGCGTTCCTGCTGCCATAAAAACTGACAACGCTCCAGTTTACCTCTCATCTACGCTAAAGAAGTTTTTTCAGCTGTACAATATCACTCATAAAATAGGCATTCCTTACAATTCTACAGGTCAAGCTTTAATTGAACGTCGTCATCTTACTCTTAAACATTATTTATTAAAACAAAAAGGGAGATTGCTCCCTGACATGATTAAATTAACTGCAAATCAACGATTAATGCATGCTTTACATATTCTTAATTTTGATCTTTTACAAGGTGACAGATGATCAGCTATGGAAGTACATTTTTCTGACACTATTTCTTTTTCTAAAACAACAGCAGTTCCTGTATGGTGGTCTCCAATAGGCTCTTCACAGTGGTATAGAGGTCATATTAAAGTATGGGGCAAAGGATTTGTTTGCGTTGTTGCAGAGGATCAACATCTGATCTGGCTACCCAGGAAGAGAATTAAGATATGATATGAAGAGGAACTCCCAATATCAACACCTTCAGACTACCATAATCACTGACTGTATATGTATTAATTGTACTCAGATACCTTCTTATTGTAACTCTACTATTCATGTAAAATGGCCATATGGATATAGACTCCCAAATGGCTGAGTGTTTTTATGTAGTAACAAAACATATCAAGCTTTTTCTTCACAATATCAAGGTGTTTGTGGTGTGGGACGTATTCTTCCTGCTCTCATAGATCATCCTAGATATACAGATAGAAGGTTTCCTTGAGCTTTACCATCTAGCTGTGATGACAATGTAAAGCTGTTGAATCCTACCGCTGTTGCAGTTGCTGCTGCATTTCTTTTGCCAGTTCCTGGACTTGCTGTAGGGATGCAAAATGAAATATCTAAACTGGCCTGTGCATAGAGTAGAACTACAAATGTGACTGCTCCTATATTATCTGAACTGAACCAAGAACTGGGAGAAGTATGAATTGCAGTACTTCAAAATTGTGCTACCATAGATTACCTATTGTTAAAAGAACATATGGGATGGTAACAATTTCCAGGGATGTGTTATTTCAATTTGCCTGATTTCTCTCATACTATTCAAAATCAGTTGGATGACATTCATCATGTTATTGATAAGTTTTCACAAATGCCTGGATTATCACACTAGTTTTCTTGGTTTCATTGGATATGGCCAATACTTATAGGTTTACTTCTATTATGCATTTGTATTCCTGTTCTTATAATGTGGGCATGTCATTTCATTACCAGTCTATTGAAGCCCATTCATGCTTATGCTATTTTTCCAGAAATAATGCCTAAAGAATGATTGTTCATGAGAGTCCGTGCAATGAATTTTTGTACTTTATGATTTTTATGATTGTAGCTAGACGCAGGAATATAAGAAGAGCATCAATCTACTTCAAATGCCTCTTTTTCCTGTATACTATCTCCCTGTATGGCCTCGGAGGATGGCTGGTTAGCCAGAGACAGGTAAGATTCCTCATGGGAGGAACAACCTAAAACAGGCACAGTTGCAGGGGGCCAACAGGTGAAGGCAAGGGGGCCAACTGAGGCGAGGCTTGGAACCTCATCCCCCCATTTATGTGAGACATTCTCTACTGCTTTCGCCTAGCTAAGTTGATATCAAGGTCTAAAAACGGACTTCTCACTTATATTGCACCTACTGTTTGGGTGTTCTTTAAGAAATAAGGGGGAAATGTGGGATTAATGGGCTTAATATATAAATCAAGTAATATAGAAATCAAATGTATGAAGATATGTGACTTGATTGTCTCTCCTACAACCTCTGATGTTTGGTCAAGGACAGAGTGATTAAAGCCATAAAAAGCTCCTACAGCTCATGACTGCCCTCACATGGTTTTGGTGTCCTCAAGGAGTGTCCCGCCATTGGGCTGGACTCAAGGATAGATAATGATCAAGTGCTGAACCCCCTACTCAGATTTCTTCAGATGTTCATTTACTCAATAAATATGAGGAGTGCCTTCTTGGCATCACTCTTGAGCTGTTATGCCTTGGTCCCCTGGCTGGTCCATTCAGGTCTTCCATATCTCATCACGTCGCCTCCTTAATCTGTGGGTTGGAGACAGAGAGGAGGCTGACAGAAGATGGTGAGGAGAAGAGCAGCCAATGGGCAGAGTTATGGCCTGTGTGGCTTGTGATTAGCCAGGCGCCCTCCCCTATAGTTGTCTGCACTGACAGCTGGGCTGTCTATTGGGGCTTGACCCTGTGGTTACCAACCTGGTACCATGCCAACTGGCTGGTTGGTCACTGACCCCTTTGTGGGCAAGAATTATGGCAAGACTTATGGGCCTGTGGTCAGACTAAAATAATTACAGTATACCATGGGACAGGTCATTTGCAACTGGCATCCCCAGGAAATGATGAGGCAGATAAATTGGCCCAGATATGTTGGTTAGAAGGATAGCCTGCCTCTGATGTAGCTACATCAGCGTTTGTTGCATGCAGGGTAAAAGACAATCTGGGCTGTAAACCATTAATGGGGCTTGCCTTCGACCTTCGAAGAAGTTAGCAGAGCCCGGCAGGAGTGTGTCATGTGCTCCAAAAGGGACTTAACACTGAGTTCCACAGCAACATGGGACAATAGCTAAGGGGCCTATACCCCTTGTCAAGTGGCAGATAGACTGTATTGGGCCTCTACCTGTGTTAGAAGGATATCGGTATGCGATTACTTGTATGGACAGAGCTACTGGACTTATGGTTGCTTTTCCCACCCATTGTGAAGAGTGGCAGATGACCAAAAGAGGCCTGGAGTGTCTCTTTGCTGCCTATGGCTGACCATAGGTAACTGAGAGTGATCAGGGCACCCATTTTACTGGACATACACTGCAAGAATTGGTGTGACAGCTGGGAATCAAATGGAAGTTTCATGTGTCACACAATCCTACCACAGCAGGTAAGATAGAGAGGCACAATGGATTGTTAAAATCCAGACTAAAGTCAGATACTAATAGTCTATAGGGATGGTCAGTCCACTTACGGACCATACTACAGTGTTTGAACGAGAGGCCCTAAAAGGGAGCCCTGAGCCCCATAGACATGTTAACACATATGGCTGCCTCCCCCATACAACTGCAAGTACAAACCAAGGAAGAATCACTGAAGCTGAGGTTTGGCCACCCAAATAACATCTTGCTGCTGGCACCAACTGCACTGATCCCCGGAGACTCCATTGAGTGGATGTGGCCTTGGACCTTTTGACACATGGACCAATGATGGCTGGTTCTCTTGGCACCTTGGGGACAAGGCCTGGAAGCTGGCCTCCTGTGTATTCCTGGAATAACAGCAGATTGGCCCCGAAAGTTCACAGTAGTATATCCTGAATGGCCAGAAGGTAGGAGCATCTTACCGGGGAGTTTTGTTTTATCATTATGGCCAATGCATGCACCTCCAGTAGAACTATACATAGACCCTTCAGTAACTCCCACAGGAAAAGAAGTAAACGTGTAGTATACTAAACCTGGAAGGGATCCCCTTCCTGCTACAGTCATATCACAGGACCACTCTCTTGCATGCATCCTACCTGATGGACAAGATTTGCCTGTGTTGGTGTCATTAAAACATGTGTCTTATCAAGCCTAAAGTCTTTGTGGATTGAGAACTTCCTCTGGTTTGAGGATTATTATAATTTTTGTTATTAGGAAGCTCCTCTGGCTTGAGCATTTTTATAATTTTTGTTATGTGTATCGAAATCTTGCTGTATCTTAATTTTTATTATCTCTAAGTAGTTGTTATCCTCTGTTGCTGTTGTGGAATCTGGTTACAGTGCTCCAGCTTTCTCACACAGGTGCCATTGTGGAAGATTGAAAGCGTGTAGATTGTAAGGTGAGAATCCTGGAGGGGTGGAGTGTGGGGAAGTTGGGGTTCCTATGGCCATGATCCTCACTGAACTTACACCACCTGATGATGTAATTGGCCTGTTGCAAGGCTACCCCTTCCACACCTTTAGGCAATAAGCTATTATTGCACTATATAGAGAGCTCAGCCCAGTGCTCTGGGCAGAGGCAGAGATGCTAGGGCTTCACCTACTGCCGGGAGAACAAACTGGGTAATAAACCCTTTCACCCCAAAGAATGTTTTGCTGTCAATTTCTTTGGCCACACTGAATCCATAGCAAACTTACCCAGGGCTGAAACCCATTGGCAAGGCAAGAGAAGAGCCCTGAGCCCCGCAGACATGCTAACACATATTGCTGTCTCCCCTATACAACTGAAATGTACAATCCAAGGAAGAATCATTGAAGACAGGGTTTAGACATCAGAATAATATCTTCCTGCCAGCACCTACTGCACTAAACCCTGGAGACTCCATTGAGTAGATGTGGCCTTGGACCTTTCGACACATTGACCAACAATGGCTGGCCCTCCTGGCACCTTGGGGTCAAGACCTGGAAGCTGGCCTCCTGTGTATTCCTGGAATAACAGCAGAGTAACCCCCAAAGGTCACAGTATATCCTAAATGGCCAGAAGGTAGTTTGGGATTGGTGGGGTTAATACATAATTCAAGAAAGGTAGAAATCAAATGTTTAAGCACACATGACTTGGTTGTTTTTTCCACACACTCTGTTCATGTGTAATCAAGGACTGAGTGATGAGAACCAAAGCAGTTCTCATGGCTCAGAGCCACCTTCACACAGTTTTGGTATCATTGGGAAGCATTGCATCCTTGGGCTAGACTCAAGGCCAGATAATGATGTTTGAGTTCATTGTAAGTTCATTTATTCAATAAATATGGGAAATGCCTTTTTGGCATTACTCTTGAGCTGGTATGCCTTGAGTCCCCTGGCTGGCCCTTTCAGATCTTCGACATCTCATCGTGTCTCCTCCCTTGTCTGTGCTCAGAAGCAGGGGGGGGGACAACAAGTGACAGCCAAACAAGGACTCTTAAAACTCAGAACGGGGACAGTTGAAACTCAGAGCGGGGAAGCTCCACTCCTGGTGACCCTTGAAACACAGAGCAGGGAAATCTCTGAAGATCATCGATCCAGTAAGGCTCCTGGGAAAGCTTACGAAGGGATAGGATCGAGACGTCAGGGACACTATAATGGGCCAAACTGAAACTAAAGCAACTAAACCAGAGGATTATTTAAAATTGCTCCGTGCCCTCCTTAAAACATCAGGAGTGAAAATCCTAAGAAGGACTTTGCTCAGCTTCACAAATATATTAAGAAATATTGTTATTGGCTGCCTCCACAGGGAACTCTCAGACAAGCTGATGGGAGTAATGTATTAAAAGATTTCAAAAAGGCTCACAGACAGGGAAACATTATCCCTGTGTCTGTTTGGGTGGATCAATAGCCCCTTAATAAAGAAAAACTGGCAGCCTTACACACGTTAGTTCCAGAATGGTTTCAGCTAGATGGTTCCACGAGCCCGTGGAATTCCCCTGTATTTGTTATAAAAAGGAAGTCAGGAAATTGGAGACTCTTACATGACTTAAGGCAAATTAATGCGTTCTTAAACCTATGGGACCTTTTCAACAAGGCCTCCCTTCTCTGGCTATGATTCCAAAAGACTGGAATATGGCTATCATTGATCTTAAAGATTGTTTTTCTTTTACAATTCCTTTGGCCATAACAGAAAGGGGAAAATTTGCTTTTACTGTCCCTTCTTTAAACTTACAGGCCCCTTCAGAAAGATTTCAATGGAAAGTGCTTCCTCAAGGAATGCTAAAGACCCCCACAATTTACCCAGATTAGGTGCATAGGACTGACTCTTCAGCCTGTACATGGAAAATAGCCCTCAGCTTATATCATTCATAATATGGATGATATTCTCATAACTCTACATAAACATCTATCTCTTACTACTATTCTCAATGAGAACGAAGTTGAATTAAAACAATGGGGCTTATAAATAGCTCCTGATAAAATACAAATACAATACCCAATGAATTAATTGGGGAATAGAATTCAAGAAAATTCAATAATCCCTCAGAAAATTCAGATAAAGAGAGATCATCTTAAAACTTCAAATGATTTTCAAAAATTATTAGGAGATATCAATTGGATCTGACCATTGTTAAATATTCCTACTTATAAATTGCAACATCTCTTCAATACTTTGAAAAGACCCTCAGTTCTTAATAGTCCTAGAGACTTAACCTTAAAAGCTGAAGAACTCAAGGAGGTAGAATAACACATTCAAAAAGCTAGATTATTAAAAACTGACTTACACAAACCTTTACTCTTATTAATTTACCTTGCTCCCCATTCAATGCAGTCCTCTTAGGCCTGTGCGACTTTCTCCTGTGTAATGTAAATGGAGCCCGTAAAGCAATCAAGCTGAACCCTCAGACCTCAGACCAACGTGTAAATAGCTCTATTCTATTAACTCCTTTCCTTAGAGGCAGTCATCCCGGAACTAGGCATTTCCCTGTCTGCAACCCCAGAGAAGTGAAACAAGCTTGTGACTCAGATCAAGGCTCTAACAGCAAGAGGTCACACAGTCCCTGCACTTATCAGACAGGTAGGGGCCTCTCAAGGAATGACTAAAGCTCAGGCAGAAAAAACTAGGAAAACTGAGAGTAATTCAATCCCTAAACTCTAAAAAAGAAGTGTCTTATCTTCTGCACACAAACCTGACCTCAGTACAAACTCTCTGATTAGAGAGGCATGGCCCCTGAAAGAAGTATGCAATATAATGTTATGCAGCTAAATATATTTTGCCACAAGGAAAGAAAATAGTCAAAAGTCCTCTGAACTACTACAATATGGAATTGGTTTCCTAATTCTTTTAGTAAAAATCTATTCTACTTATTGGGTTCATCATTATCTTTAAAAATTGGGAAATTTTAAACTAGACTCCCTGAGATAGAAGAAATTTATCTTTTACAATACAGCCTGGCATTAAGTAACTGGTGCTAGAATTGTACTTGCATTTCATTTCCAGCCCCCTGGATGCAGACAGTCCCTATCAATTCAGAACCTTCATCAGCCCTTTTAGTCTGGGGCCATCTAAACCTTAACCCAGTTATGTAAACTGCTCGCCCTTAGAGTGTATTCTTGAAAACTGAAGTACTTTTAATCAAATAAGCGAAAAGCAAAGAAGGCAATTGAATATTAGTAACTCAGATCTTTGCATCAGTTTGTCTGTGTATATGTTCTTTTATATGAAAAGTGTTGCTAACTGTAGTCATTACATCTCAATCTGTATGTTTGTGTGTCTAAGTGTGTAAATGAAAAATATTTTCCTACCTCCAGATGGTATTAGTAAAAATTGATTTAAAGATAAGCACTTGTGAAAATTGGGCATTCTAAAACCTCCAGAAAATCTAATAAAAAATATTAAGCATTAATGCTAATTTAAGTTTAATGGAAACAGACATGTCTTTATAGCTATCAGCTATATGCTAAGAATGTATGTTTTAGTAAAAGTAGGTATAAGGAATAAAAATGCCAAAGTTTACTTAAAGTCATTTAAGTTAATGTTACCTGTTAAATATTTCAAGAAGATGCTTAAAGAAAAGCTTGACTTTGATGTTTGGTTAAAGTTTTATAAGTAATCTAACATAGTTGCTAAAAATAAGTAAACAAGTGTAGCAAAAGAACATCTTAATGATAATGCTGTATTAATGTATAACAGTGTATGTATCTGCAAACAGCCTGAGAATTTTTGTGGTAACCAAAATTCTTGAAGTTTTGCTAAGTTATATAGACATATTTTGTACTTACTGAGAAATTGTGCTGTAAGGCACATTTCCAAAAATGATAAAATATGTTCATAAATGTATCAATTTGAAGGCTGCTGATGTAACAGTTTACAATGGCCTACTTCTCAGTGTTCATTGCAGGTTAAAGTACCAAATGCTTTTTGAAAGGAAAGGAGCGACACATAGCAGCAATTCACCGGAGAGTTCCGCTTTATTAGGGAAAGGTGCTGGGTTATATAGGAAGGGGCATGAATTGATTGAGGTGTCACTTCTTCGGGGCTGGTGGCTGTTGGCTAGGTGCTGGGATTGGGAGGGGGGCGAGAGGTGATAGGGCTTCAGGTGGCGCCGGCGGGAACTGAGGACCCCGAAGAGAAGCCGGAAGATTGCCATCTTACTGGTGGGGACCCTTCATTCCCCCCTTTCTCCTCTATGGGTTTGTGGACGTTGCTTTCTCTCTGGCTGCTTCCTGCTGAACAGGGGCGGAGAAGGGAGTGAGGGCTTGAGGATTGGGAGGAAAGGGTTGATAGGACTCCCCACAGTAAGGATGAGTAGATGTGGACTTCTTCAGGTTGGAAATCAATGAAGGTTCCCTGTAACCATAGGTTGAGGACCTGTTGATTACAATGGTGCCAAGAGGATATGGGTGTCAGGAGCCAGGCGTCTGCAGCCATTGTTTCCAGGAACAGTTTCTAGTGTAGAGAGGGGTCCATCTCAGCATGTGGTGAGGAGGTCACGTGAGGGTGAGGGATCTTCTGTGGCCAGAAGCTGGTAGTTCCTGAGTAAAAGCTGGTTGAAAGCTTGATTAGAGATTTTTCTGACTTGGGATTTGATGAACTTTATTATACAGGGTAAGAAGAGACAGGCGAGAAGAATGATTATTATGGGGCCTGCAATGGGCCAGAGCTAGGTGAGGAGGGGGTTTGTTAGTATTGAAGAGAATGGGTTGGAATTGGAAGCAGAGTGGAGGCTGGAGGCAAGGTCGGTGAGTTTGGTGATGTCAGTTTCTACAATGCCGGATTCGTTGATGTAATAGCAGCACTCTTCCCAGAGGAAGATGCAGGTGCCGCCCTTCTCGGCTGTAAGCAGATCTAGGGCCCGCCGGTTTTGAAGGGTGACTTTAGCTAGCGAAGTGACCTGTCTTTGGAGAGAGGCTAGGGAATCGGCCGTGGATGTCAGGGCTCCCTCAAGTTTGGCGTTGAGATCTCTAACTGCCTATAGAGAGTGACCCAAGGCTTCTCCCGAAAACCCTGCCCCAATGGCTGAGGTGATCAAAGAGCTACTGACCATGACGGGAAGGAAAGCAGCTCTTCTTGTGTGCGAGGGCAGGGGAGGTTGGAGCTCAAGAAATTCTGCCATGCTGTAAAGTGTAAACTGTGGGATTAGGGTGACGAGAATGCAGGGTGTATCGGAGTTGAGAGGCACTGAGTTGAAAAGACTGCCATTACACCAAAAGAGGGGTGTAGATAGAGAGGCAGTGAAGTGCGCTGGAGGGGGGTGGAGTTGGGCCTACACAGTAGTGGATGGTGAGATTATCTGCGTATTCTGGTTCCCATAGGGGTATGTCTGCCAGGGGGCAGAGGGGTTGTCCTGCATGGAAGTAGTTGGAAATATTAAGGGGCACGGCAGCCAGTAGTGGGCGCTGTAGTGATGCACACAAGAAACAATCTGCTGTGTTAAGGGTGTGGTTGAGAAAGATGGTGGTGTCCTGAATGAGCTGTAATGAAGAGTAGGAGAAATGGGAAGAGGGGTGGGGATAACAAGATGAAGAGGCGCCGTCAAGAGTTTGGATAATGACTTTTTCGGAATGTCTGATATCTGATGCAACTTGAGAGATCTGGGAATGAGAGGGAACATACTTTTGAGAGATATGAAGGGTACCGTGGGGGGTCGAGGACCCCCCGTAGTAAACTGAGGCTGTGACTCTGGCAGCCCATCGAGAGTCCCAGGGATCTGGGACTGATAAGGAGAATGAGCCGTTGGGATATTTCATGAAACGGTTGGAGGAGTAATACTGTGGGTACTGGAAGTTACCCATGTAGTGAATTGCACAAGACCAGTAGGGACATCCCCCGTAGGTGTCTGGCCATCTCCTGCAATAGGCTTGTTTTTGGTCATAGAGGAAGCAGAGGTAGGGAGAATAAGGGTAGCTGCTAGTGAACACTTCGGTGGAGGGAGGAAAGTGGAGGTATAAAGGCTCAGAGCAGCTTTTCAGAGGGCAGTCTGGTGTGGCAATGAGGGCAGTAACTTTTGTTTGATGCTGTGTGTAAGTCTCTCTGACTTTGAATCGCCATACAAAGGAGGCTGGGGTGGCGGGGAAGACAATAAGAATGAGGAAAAAAGCGAGAGAGCAGTAAAGGAGGAAAAAGTCATGATTCGGGTATGGATTGCAAAGGGGGTGAATGGGATTTTGGAGGAAAGAGGACAGTAAGGTGAGGAGTCTGGAGGGAGGGAGAGTCTGTAAACTTTTGTAGGTTAAGAGATCTTTTAGGTGATGTGGGGACAGAATGGTAAGGGGCACCCTGAATGTCAGTTTATGATCTTCTTTCTGCAAGAGCTGTCTAGCGGCTAATGCCCGTAGGCAGGGGGCCCATCTCCGAACTGTGGGGTCTAATTGCTTGGAGAGATAAGCTACTGGGGCAAAGGATGGGCCATAATATTGGCCTAGGACTCCTAGAGCTTGACTGGACCTCTCGTGAATGTATAATGAGAAGGGCTTCGACAAATCAGGAAGATGGAGAGCTAGGGCTTCCACAAGGGCTTGACGGAGCTTAATGAAGGAGTGTCGAGTTGAGGAGGATAATGGTTTTTTAGGGGGGCTCTTGCTGAGGTCGTATAGGGGTCTTGCCAACAGGGAGCAGGGAGAAGTTAGGGATCTACGTTCTAAAATATCTAGCCAGGCTTAGAAAGGAAAGGATTTCTGTCTTGGTTTTGGGAATGGGCAGGTCAGAGAGGAGCTATTTTCTGTCTAAGGTAATGGACTTTCTTTGTTGAGATAGAAGGAATCTGAGGTAAGTGACAGAAGGGGAAGAGATTTGAGCTTTGACGGGGGATACTCGGTAACTTCTGGAAGCTAGAAGGTTAAGTAGGGAGGCAGTGTCAAGTTGAGACTGTTCCCACGAGAGACTGCAGAGTAGAAGATTGTCTATGTATTATAAGGTGGACTTGGAGTGATCATGATGAAACTGTTTGAGGTCCTGAGCTAGGACCTGTCTAAAAATATGGGGACTACCTCGGAAGCTTTGTGGCAAAACTGTCCAAGTGAGTTGCTTAGAATGTCTTGTGTATGGGTCTGTCCAGGTGAAGATGAAAAAATCTTGGGAGCAGGGTTCTAGAGGGATAGAAAAATGGGTCCTTGAGATCTAGGACTGAGAAGTGGGATGCTGAGGCAGGGATCTGCGATAAAAGGCTGTATGGATTTGGAATTAAGGGATGGATAGGGACAACGGCTATGTTGATGAGGCGAAGGTCTTGGACAAGGCGGAAAGATCCGTTGGTTTTACAGCTAATATGGGAGTATTAAATGGGGAGTGAGTGGGTCTGCTTGAATGATGGGTTGGAGGCCTATGAGGGCTGAAGTGGTTAGGGGGTATTGGGCCTGACAGATATACTGAGAGGGGTCACATAATTTGATAGAGGCAGGGGGACATAGGGCCACGGAGGGGCTTGTAATCTCCCAAACTTTGGGATTTACAGGGTGTATGAGGGCAGAACCGGAGCTTTCATTGGATAGAGGAGGGTCGTCAGCTATGAGGGCCATCAGAAAGGGAGTACTGGGGGCTGTGGGAGTGGATATAGTTATGGAAATGTGGAGGAGGGAAAGGATGTCTCGTCCTAGTAAAGGGATGGGACACTGGGGCATAACCAGGAAGGAGTGGGAGAAAGGTATGGGATTGTCTAGGATTGTGCATAAAAAAGGGGGGGGGGGGTTTAATGGGAAAATCTGTTTACCTCCTACCCCGACTATAGGAGTAATGGCTGGCATGGTAGGGCCCCGGTATTCTCACAAGACTGAGAAGGTGGCTCCTGTATCTAGGAGGAAGGAGATGGGGCGACTGTCTACTGTTAAAGTAACCCTGGGCTCCTGTTTGGTGATGGAAATGGTCGGGCGAGAAGCCCCCGGGCCCCATCAATCTTCTTCTGCCAGCCCCACTATGGCGGGCTTAGGACGGGGGTTGTTCGTCCAGCCTCTCCTTCGGGTGGTTGGGCAATCAGACCCCCAGTGGCCCTTTTTGTGGCATCTGGGGCATGGGGTGGTAGGAGATCTGGGGGAGGGGCACGCCCTTGACCAATGTCCCTCTTTTCCACACTTGAAACAAGCTCCTGGGGGGGGGGGGGGCGCTTGTCTGTAGAGGGGCGCCCAGGTTGTGGTTTTATCAGCTGGGCCAACATCTGGAAATTGGCCTGGTCAGCCTTTTGTTTACGGCGTTCTTTCTCCTCCTCCCGGTTATGGAAGACTTTAAAGGCCACTGTTAAGATCTCAGTCTGTGGGGTAGCGGGGCCCTGTTCTAACTTTTTGAGTTTAGCTTTAATGTCGGGGTAGCTTTGAGCTAGGAAGTATGTCATAAGGACATGTCTTCCTTCAGGTGTTTCTGGGTCCAGGCTGGTATACTGTAATAGGGCTTGAGTGAGTCTGTCTAAGAACTCGGAGGGGGTTTCATCTCTCTTTTGAATTATGTCTTGGAGTTTTTGAAAATTGACTACTTTACGAGCTGCCTTTTTCAGACCTGCTATTAAGCAGGAGGCAAAAATATCTCGAGAGCTGAGACCCATGGCGGTGTTATAATCTCAGTGTGGGTCTTGTTCCGGGACAGCAGTGGGGCCAGGGGGATAGGTGGTGTCAGTCCTTTGGTTTTCGGTAGCATGCGTTTGGCCAAAGTCCCAAGCTCTTCTACGCTCTTCAGGGAGGAGAGTATTGGCCAGGAGCATGAAAATGTCATGATGCGTGAGGCTGTAAGACTGGAGGGTCCATTGAAACTCCCTGATGTATGTCGTGGGATCAGTGGAAAAGGAATTTAGGCGTTTCTCTAGTTGGGCTAAATCTCTTAAGGAGAAAGGGACGTGAACGTGCACGATGCCTTCGGATCCTGCTACTTCCTGGAGCGGGGCGATAATTTTGGGAGGCTCTCGGGACCAAGTCTGAGGGGGACTGAAGGGTTCTGGCTCAGTCTGTGCGGGGGAAACAGGTGATGGGGGCAAAGCCGCGATAATTTTGGGAGGCCCTCGGGACCGAATCTGAGGGGGCAAAGACGGACGAGGCTCTTGGAACTTAGTTAGAGGGGGGCTGAAAGGGTCAGGGTCGATTTGAGGGAGGGGGGGAGGTGTGAGGGGGAGGGAGGAGGAGGGGGGGAGGTGCAGGAGGAGAGGGTGGAGGAGGGGGAAGGGAGAGGATGGGAGGCTTCTGCGGGGGTGGAGGCGGCGGCGATAGAGGAACGGGGAGGGGCTGTTGTAGGAGAAGAAGGGGAAGGGAGAGGACGGGAGGCTTCTGCCGGGGGGAAAGAGGCAGCGGTGGCAGCGGTAGAGGAAGGGGGAGGGGCTGTTGTAGGAGAAGAAGGGGGAGAGGACGGGAAGCTTCTGCTGCGGGGGAAAGAGGCAGCGGTGGCAGCGGTAGAGGAAGGGGGAGGGGCTGTTGGAGGAGAAGAAGGGGAAGGGAGAGGATGGGAGGCTTCTGCCGTGGAGAAAGAGGCGGCAGCAGCGGCGGAGGGTGGAGGGGTTGTGGGAGGGGGAGGGGCCGAAGGGGGAAGTCTGTATGGCGGAGGCTTGTCGGCCGGGTCAAAGGTAATTGAAGAGGGACTGGGAGTGTGTGGAGGGGAGGGAGACGGCTTGCAGGCTAGGAGAACTTGGGGCGGGGAGCAGGTGGTGCAGAGGCTGGGATTTTGAGCTAGGAGGCGAAAAGCTTCCATATAGGGAATCTCCTTCCATTTTTTCAGGCGCTGCCAGTAGTTAAAGAGATTGCGAGTGATGTTAGGATCAAGAGTTCCCCCTGCGGGCCATTGGTTGTTATTGTCTAGGGAGTATGTCGGCCAATTTTGGGAGCAATATTTACGGAGAAGTTTTGGTTTTATATCAGGCGTCAGGGAGAGGGTAGCCAGATGCTTAAGCAGGCATTCAAGAGGTGAACTTTCAGGGAGGGATGAGGAGGCTCCCATGGCTAAAGGACAGAGAAGGAGACAAACAGGGCAAGACGAACAGAAATCCTTGGACTGGAAGCAGACCACAAGGAGACAAAGGGCGTCCCCGATGATCCTTGGTGGTCTGCGGAAACTTGTATATGAGTCGGAATTTCTTAGGAAGTGTGGGTCGTCACCCAGACTTCCCTAAGAAGGCAGAGTGCCGGAGTCACGAGGTACCTAGCGCTAGGCATTTTCGGCGGACGGAGCAGAAGGAGGAGGGGGGGAAAAGGGAGCGTTCTCATCCACAAAGGAGTCACCTCGTTTATGGCTGTTGGAGGGGGGTGCCTGAGAGTCGGCCGCAGCCGTGAAGGCCTGAGGCGGGGATTTATGACTGTCGGAGGAGGGGCCTGAACGTCCGCCGCAGCCGTGAAGGCCTGAGGCGGGGATTTATGACTGTCGGAGGAGGAGCCTGAGGGTCCGCCGCAGCCATAAAGGCTTGAGGCGGGGATTTATGGCTGTTGGAGGAGGGGCCTGAGGGTCCGCCGCAGCCGTGAAGGCCTGAGGCGGGGAGAGTTCCCTCCTCATCCCCAAGCGTCAGGGCCTTGCCGGACTATCACGGTCAATGGCACTGCGATAGCTCGGGGAAGAGTGGCCCCCTCCGGGGGGAAAAATTACCTAAAGGCCAGAGAGGAGTGGTGAGTGTGAGGAGCCAGCGCCAGAAAAAGAGGACGAGGGCAAGCTGCTGCTGGTGTCGGGGGGAAGACGGGGCCCAGTTGGGGTGTCCCGTCTCCCGGGTTTCGGCACCAATGAAAGGAAAGGAGCGACACATAGCAGCAATTCACCGGAGAGTTCCGCTTTATTAGGGAAAGGTGCTGGGTTATATAGGAAGGGGCATGAATTGATTGAGGTGTCACTTCTACGGGGCTGGTGGCTGGTGGCTAGGTGCTGGGATTGGGAGGGGGGTGAGAGGTGATAGGGCTTCAGGTGGTGCCGGCGGGAACTGAGGACCCCGAAGAGAAGCCGGAAGATTGCCATCTTACTGGTGGGGACCCTTCAGTTTTAAGTTCTAATTAAAACTATTTAATATGATAAGGAAAACATGCTAAGAATGTATGTTTTAGTAAGAGAAGGTATAGGGAATAAAAATGCATGTGTTGAAAGTAAAAGAAGATAATTATTCAAAAGTACAGCTGTTTGTTCAAGAAAACACTGAATGTAAGAGGAGAGTTGTAAAAGGTTTATAAAAGATTGATATAGTCATGCTATGTGAAATTAAAGCAAATAAATCTTGATATCACGTACACAGCAAGACTAGAATTTTTGTTTGTTAAAGAACAAAAGTTTATTACTCTACCTTTAATGTTGAAAGATTGTAGAAAGTTTTCTAATTGTTCATTAAACAGTTTCTTATGCTTAAAGTCTCAATGAGTTGTCTGAGTATTTAAGAAAATGAGATCTTAATTTAAAAAAAACTGTAAGCTAAGTGTTGTTAACAACTATGTAACCCTATGTATTTGCTTTTAAACTTTCTTATTATCATTCTGGTTAAATAATAAGTGTTAATAACTATAATTCTATTTAGGCAAGTGCCTTAAACACTTCTGACAGCTTCCCAAGACTAAATTTTTAAAAGTATTTTTACCTCTAGTTAACTCTGATATTTTCCAAAGGGCCCCTGGAACATGTCAGAGGAATTTCTTCTCCTCATCAAGGAAAATATTTGACTAATTTGGCTTATTTACCTGATATATATTTACCTGAAAAGCACTGTCAAAAGGAATAATGCTAAACTTTATTACTGAATGTTTTTGTACTACAGTCATATCCAAATTTCCATATATCAACTGTCTCAGTAAGCTCTCATCAGATCCTTAACCATTGTCATTCGTAAATCTTTTGTCATTTATAATTACTGTTTAATTAGCCCTAAACTAGTAAAGAACTAGATTTCAACAGAATGGGTATTGGTTACATAAAATTAAGTAAACTAAAGAAAATGATTTTGTAGCTTTCTGTTTCAGGTGGTGCTGATAAAATGTTTTAAGCTTTTTCTCTTAAGCTGACTGACAACGCTCCAGTTTACCTCTCTTCTATGCTAAAAATTTTTTTCAGCTATATGATATCACTCATAAAATAGGCATTCTTAGAATTCTATAGGTCAAGCTCTGATTGAACATCGTCATCTTATTCTTAAGCATTATTTATTACAACAAAAAGAGGGATTACTCCCTGATATGATAAAATTAACTGCAAATCAACCATTAATACATGCTTTACATATCCTTAATTCTGATCTTTTAAAGGGTGACAGACGATCAGCTGTGGAAGTGCATTTTCCTGATAATATTTCCTTTTCTGAAACAACAGCAGTTCCTGTGTGGTGGTCTCCAATAGGTTCTTCACAATGGTGTAAAGGTCATATCAAGGTGTGGGGCAAAGGGTTTGTTTGTGTTGTTACAGAGGATCAATGCTTAATTTAGCTACCCAGAAAATGAATTAAGATATGATATGAAGAAGAACTTCCAACATCAACATCCTCTGGAAGGATCATTCCAGAAGATGACCATCAAAAAATCTCAACAAAAGTCTGTACATCAGACACAGAAAGCTGAAGTCCACCAAATGATAGTATCTTTGTTTTTATTTCCGATAATGGCACTTATGCATGTACATACTACACAAGCTTGCATTATAACAGCGAGCATAAGTAACCCCCCTTATTTAGGCCGTGATGTAGTTCTGCACTGCTTATCTATTTGTTCCACTCCTGTGGGTCCTTTGGTATGGAAAAAGAATAGGGAGGAAATATATAGACAAAAGTCTGGAGGGAAACTTGGATGGAATAATATTACTGATCCATCTGTTAAAGATAATAATCATTATGATATTTATGTTGGCAATTATACCTGTGAGAAATTTCAAAAGGGAACTCCTGACATATTATACAAGAGTAGTTATGTGTGTTTAAATATATCACTCATTCCAGAGAATAATCACCTAACTTGTGGTTACAACTCACAAGCCAAGAGTTGCACAAGTCATCTTTTTGTGTCACAGGAGATTCCTCTATCAGTGGACTGCTGAAGAATTTAATAGGCGTAAGACTTCCTCTTATGGTGTTCACTAATATATCAGGCATAAATATCACTCTTCCCCCTAAAGTGCTTACTCCTGATGCCCAATTCAATTTACCTGTTAGTACTACTATAATTACTGACTGTGTATGTATTAATTGTACTTATATACCCTCTTACTGTAATTCTACAATCAATGTAAAATGGTCTTCTTGATGTAGACTTCCAAATGGTTTGGTAATTTTGCATAATAACAAAACATATTAAGCCCTTTCTTCACACTATCGAGGTGTTTGTGGTGTGGGACGCTATAGATAAAATGAGAGTTTCTGTGGCCAGGATTCTCACCTGGCCCTGGTTGACTAGCTCACTGCACACCTGTGGGCAATACATGGCTGTTGACTCTATAAAAAGAGCTCCACCCAGAGTTCTGTGTGCGACATGGTGGCAAGGGCTGCAAGGCTGTAGGAGAGCAGAGCAGAGGCTGGAGTGGTGGCAGTACCAAGGACAGAAGCCCAGAGGATGGCTGTGTGGGACGACTGGGCAGAGAGGCCTGGAGGACAGCTCTGTGAGATGGCTGTGCAGAGAAGCCCAGAGGATGGCTATGCGGACAGAGGGGCCCAGAGGCAAAGACCGGCTTGCTGCATGCAGACTCGCTCTGAGTGAATGGGATTCTAGTGACTGACTTGCCACCTGGAAATAAAGTTGGGTATAACCCTTTCACCCCAAGAACATTTTGCTCTCATTTTCTTTGGTCACACTCAATCCATAGTGAACTTGCCTGCAGCTGAAACCCATTGGCAAGACAGACACATTCTTTCTGCTCTAATAAACCATCCTGGATATAAGCACAGGAGACTTCTCTGAGCTCTGCCATCTGATTGTGATGAAAACTTGAAACTTTGAAATCCTGCCACTGTTGCATTTGCAGCTGCATTCCTCCTGTCAGTTCCTGGACTTGTTGTTGGAATGCAGAAAGAGATATCTAAGCTGGCCTGTGCATATAGCAAAACAACAAATTTGACTGCTTCTATATCATCTGAACTCAACAAAGAACTGGGAGAAATGCAAGTTGCAGTACTTCAGAATCATGCTACTATAGATTATCTACTGTTAAAGGAACATATAAAATACGAACATTTTCCAGAAATGTGTTGTGTTAATTTGTCTGATTTTTCTCAAACTATTCAAAGTCAATTAGATGATATCCATCATATCGTCAGTAAGTTCTCACAAATGCCTGAGTTATCTAACTAATTTTCTTGGTTTCATTAGATATCGCTGGTAATTGTAAGTCTGCTTTTGTTATGTATCTGTATTCCTGTTCTGTTAATATGTGTATGCAATTTAATTAGTAGTTTGTTAAAAACTATACATGCTTACGTTACTCTACAAGAAATCATGTCAAAGAAATAATCAATCTTCTCATATTCTCTCCTGTCTGCTACACTCTTTACTAGAATCATGCCTCATACTTAAAATTGCTGTGCATTATATTTATTTCAACTAGCAAAAATATCTTAATACAAGTGCTGGACATAGAAGCCATGGGGCATAAATCTGCAAAAAAGTGGAAAACTAACCTATTCAAAGAATGTTACTTCTCCCTCACTTATCAACTTTATATCTCCCTGTATGGCCCTGGAAGATGGTTGGATAGCCAGAGGCAGATAAGATTCCTCAAGGAAGGAACAACCTAAGACAGGCACAGTTGCAGGGGGGCCATCAGGTGAGAAAGTGGAAGCCAACAGAAGTGAGGCTTTGAACCTCACCCCCTCCCCAGTTTTGAGAGAAATCTTTTGCACCCATGGATATTTTGTTGCCCTTGCCCAGCTCAGATCAAAACACAGTCTATAGGTATAGACCTGTTCACCTGCACCTACCTTCTAATTGCACTACATTTATTTTCTATCTTTACTCTCCTTTATGTACGTTCAAAACATAGACTTTTATCTTATACTGTAGAATGTAGAGAACTACACTATGTCAAAAAGCCTTCCATTTGAAATTGTCTACTTATTGTACTCCTGTATCTATGTACTACTTAAAAGAAAAGGGAGAAATGTGGGATTGATGAGGTTAATACATAATTCAAGTAAGGTAGAAATCAAATGTATAAGCACACATAACTTGGTTGTTTTTCCCACACACTCTGTTCATGTGTAATCAAGGACTGAGTGATGAGAACCAAAGCAGTTCTCACTGGCTCAGAGTCACCTTCACACAGTTTTGGTATCCTTGAGAAGAGTCACATCCTTGGGCTAGTAGACTCAAGGCCAGATAATGATGTTTGATTTCATTGTAAGTTCATTTATTCAATAAATATGGGAAATGCCTTTTTGGCATTACTCTTGAGCTGGTACGCCTTGAGTCCCCTGGCTGGCCCTTTCAGATCTTCAATGTCTCATTGTGTCTCCTCCCTTGTCTGCGCTCAGAAGCAGGGAGGGGACCAACAAGGTAGGACTATCTTACTGGGGGGTTTTGTTTTGTCATTATGGCCAGTGCATGCACCTCTAGTAGCCCTATATATAGACCCCTCAGTAATCCCCATGAGGAGAGGAGTAAAGGTATGGTATACTAGACCAGGATGGGCTCACTTAATGCCACAGCCCTATCATAGGACCACTCTTCTGCATACATCCTACCTGATGGATAAGATTTGCCTATGTTGGTGTCATTAAAACATGTTTCTTATTGTGCTTAAGGTCTTTGTGGATTGGGCACACACCCTAGCAAAAAACCTGCTACTCGCTGGGATGCATGGAGTTCCCTATCCATACTACTAAGTGTGAGACATGAACTTATCTGAGTAGAACTGGTTTTGAATATAGCTGAAATAACCTCCTCAGGCTTGAGGATTATTATAATTTTTGTTACCTGTATCTCAATTTTTCTTATTATCTCTATGTTGTTGTTATCCTCTGTTGCTGTTATGGAATCTAGTTACAATGCTCCAGCTTTCTCACACAGGGACCATTGCAGAAGATTGAGAGCACATACATTATGAGGCTAGAATACTGGAGGGGTGGGGTGTGGATAAAGTGAAGGTTCCTATGGCCAGGATCCTCACCTGAACCTAAACTACTTAATGATGTAACAGGCCTTCTGCTAGGCTACTGCTTCCACACCAGTGGGCAATAAGCTATTATTGACTGAGTCACATATAAAGAGCTCTGCTCAGTGCTCTGGGCGGAGGCAGTGATGGAGGATTACAGACCTGCAGACTGTTGGATACAGACATAATTCCAGTGCTCAACCTATTGCCAGGAGAACAAGCCAGGTAATAAACTCTTTCACCCCAAGAGTGTTTCATTGGGATTCTCAAGATGGTGGCATGAGTAGGGTGCTGGAAATCTCCTCTGAAAACCATATATATTTTGAAAATACAGCGAATACAACTATTCCTAAAAGAGTGACCAGAAGATACAGTACACGAGCCAGGCTACATCTATGAGAGCCCAACATTTCATGGAAAAGGGTAGGATACAAAGCCATGACCTGGCAGGACCTGAGCACTCCCCCCACCCCAGCTCACTGGCAGAAGGAAGGGAATCAGAGTGAGGAGGGAGTGGAAGCACAAAACTGCTAGATAACCAACTCTGGTGGTGTGCTCCGGGAGCACAGACACACATTGCATGGTGCTCTGGATACTGGAGGAGCAGAAAAGCAAGGTCCGAGATTGAGACTGTGAGCAGGTTGCCACAGACGGCTGCCCTGGGACAAAAGAAAGGCACGTGCCTTAAAAGTCTTAAAAGGGAAAGGGTTTAACAGGTGGACAAAATCATCCTGGGACACTCATCCCAGCAGGCTGGGAACTTTAAGAAACTTCAGATGCCCTAACCCTCTGGGTGGCAACTCAGCTCAGAAGCCCCTCAGGGCAATAAGCAGCCTGCCGTTCCTTGCCCCACACTGGCACTGCAAGCCAACCGGCTGACCCACCATTGCTGAGAAACAGCTAGGAAGCAGCCCCACCTACAGTAACCACACAGCTTAGCACAGAGGCTTCTCCCTGTGCGTGGCTAACAGGCCCAGACCCAGAGGCTGCTCCCTGCACGTGGTTGACCAGCACAGATAGCAGAGACTGGCACAGAGTCCAGGAGGCACAAAGGGGCTTTGTTCTCATGGAAGAACATGCACCACTCGCCTGCAACCCCTGCCAGTGCCCTTGGCCATCCTGAGGGCCACTCTGCCGATGGCAGCTCAGGCAATTAACCCAGCGGCTGTTCCCTGCACGCAGTGGACTGGTGCAGAGAGGGGACAATGGTGCAGAGTCCAGGAAGCATGAAGGGGCTGAGTCCTTGCAACAGAACACATGTTGCCCACCTGTGACCCCTGCCAGTACCCTGAGATATACCAAGGGCTGCACCCCCCCCACAACAGCTTAGGGAATTAAACCCAGAGGCTGCTCCCTGTGTGCAGTTGACCAACACAGACAGCAGAGATGTGGAGACAAAAGGGTGCTTTGCTATTGCAGCAGAACCTGGGCTGCTGGCCTGCAACCCCCGCCTTTGCTGTAGACCATCTGGAAGGCTGCCCCACCCATGGCAGCTTAGGGGATTAACCCAGGTTGTTCCTTGTGTGTGGTTAACAGGCATGGACAGCAGAAACAGCAAGGTGACCAACAAACAGGAAGGGACTTTGTTCTCCCCGCTGACATGTGGCAATTGACTGTGACCACTCCCATTGCCATGAAAAGGCAGAAGAACCTTGTTCAGTCCAAAATCACTCAAAACCAGAGAGAGGGCTTGGTGAGACTGAAATAACTAATCTTCCTGTAAAAGAAACCAAAATAAAAATCATAACCATGCTGATGGACCTACAGAGAAACATTCAAGAGCTAAGGGATGAATTCAGGAGTGGGATAACAGAAATGAAACAAACAATGGAAGGATTTAAGAGCAGACTGGATAAGGTGGAAGAGACTGTTAATGGAACAGAAATCAGAGAACAGGAATACAGAAAAGCTGAGGCAGAGAGAGATAAAAGGATCTCTAGGAATGAAAGAATATTAAGAGAACTCTGTGACCAATCCAAATGGAACAATATTTGTATTAAAGGGGGTACCAGAAGAAGAAGAGAGAGAAAAAGGGATAGAAAGTGTTTTGAAGAAATAATTGCTGAAAATATCCCCAATCTAGGGAAGGAAATAGACTCTCAGACCATGGAAATCCACAGATCCCCCAACACAAGGAACCCAAGGAGGACAACACCAAGACATATAATAATTAAAACGGCAATGATCAAAGAAAAGGACAGAGTACTGAAAGCAGCCAGAGAGAGAAAAAAGATCACCTCCAAAGGAAAACCCATCAGGATACAATCAGACATCTCAGCAGAAACCTACAAGGCAGAATGGAAGGGCATGATATAATCAATGCAATGAAACAGAAGGGCCTTGAAACAAGAATACTGTATCCAGCAAGATTATCATGTAAATTTGAAGGAGGGATTAAACAATTCCCAGATAAGCAAAAGTTGAGGGAATTTACCTCCCACAAACCATCTCTACAATGTATCTTAAAGGGACTCCTCTAGATGGAAGTATGCTTAAGGCTAAATAGCTGTCACCAGAGAAAATAAAACCACAGCAAAGAAAGTAGACCAACCAAATACTAACTAAATGCAAAATAAAATCAACTATCCACAAAATCAGTCAAGGGAAACACAAAGAGTACAGAATAAAACACCTAACATATAAAGAGTGAAGGAGGAAGAAAAAGAAGGGAAAGAAATAATCATCAGACTGTGTTTATAATAGCAAAATAAGCAAGTTAAGTTAGATGGTTAGATAGTGAAGAAGCTGCCCTTGAACCTTTGGTAACCACGAATCCAAAGCCTGCAATGGCAATAAGTACATATTTATTGATAATCACCCTAAATGTAAATGGACTGAATGCACCAATCAAAAGACACAGAGTAATACAATGGATAAACAAGCAAGACCCATCTATACACTGCGTACAAGAGAATCACCTCAAAACCAAAGACATACACAGACTTAAAGTGAAAGAATGGAAAAAGATATTTCATGCAAACAATAGGAAGAAGAAAGCAGGTGTTGCAGTACTTGTATCAGACAAAATAGACTTCAAAACAAATAAAGTAACAAGAAACAAAGAAGGACATTACATAATGATAAAGGGGTCAGTCCAACAAGAGAATATAACCATTATAAATATCTATGCACCTACATATGTGAAACAAATACAAACAGAATTAAAGGGGGAAATAGGATGCAATGCATTCATTTTAGGAGACTTCAACACACCACTACTCCAAAGGACAGATCAACCAGACAGAAATAAGTAAGGAGACAGAGGCATTGAACAACACATTACAGCAGATGTACCTAACAGACATCTACAGAACTCTATACCCAAAAGCAGCAGAACACAGATTCTTCTCAACTGCACATGGAACATTTTCCAGAATAGACCACATACTAGGCCACAAAAAGAGCTTCATTAAATTCAAAAATGTTAAAATTGTACCAACCAACTTCTCAGATCACAAAGGTATAAAACTAGAAATAAATTGTACAAAGAAAACAAAAAGGCTCACAGACACATGGAGGCTTAACAACATGCTCCTAAATAATCAATGGATCAATGACCAAATTAAAAAGGAGAACAAGCAATACATGGAGACAAAGGAAAACAAAAGCACAATGCCCCAACTTCTGTAGGATGCAGTGAAGGCAGTTCTAAGAGGAAAGTATATAGCAATCCAGGCTGATTTAAAGAAAGAAGAACAATCCCAAATGAATAGTCTAATGTCACAATTATTGAAACTGGAAAAAGAAGAACAAATGAGGCCCAAAGTCAGCAGAAGGAGGGGCATGATAAAGATCAGAGAAGAAATAAATAGAATTGAGAAGAATAAAACAATAGAAAAAATTAATGAAACCAAGAGCTGCTTCTTTGAGAAAATAAAATAGATAAACCCCTAGGTAAACATATTAAGAAAAAAAGAGTATCCACACACATAAACAGAATCAGAAATGAGAAAGGAAAAATGATGATGGACACTACAGAAATACAAAGAATTATTGAAATCTACATGCTAACAAGCTGGATAATAAGTAGTGAGTCTACGGCACCTTACTATGCTGATGGACAGTGACTGTAACAGGGTATGTGGTGGGGACTTGATAATGGTGGGAGTCTAGTAACCACAATGATGCTCATGTAATTGTACATTAATGATACCAAAATAAAATAAATAAAACTTAAAAATAAATAAAAGAAGTGTCATCTATAATCCAGAGAATTATGGCCCAGATGGAGATTTTCACTACTGGGATGAGAAATATTGTGCTTCAAATGGCTCCCCCCCCCCCATTGTGTCTCTAGAGGCCATTCTTTCCCTTCATTTAGAGCATCCCATAAGCAAGGTGACATGTACAGTAGCAGACTTAGGAGAGGCTGAAGCAATGAGAACCTGAAAAGAAATAAGGTCTGCTACTCACAAGAAGAATGTAAAGGGCCCTATGAAGATTATGAGGACCCAGATGTGGGTTGATTTAATACAGGCAGGAGCAGATGGAAGGAAGGAAATTAGATGGGAGTCAAATAGGATCTTACTAGAACTATGGCAACAACTGAAACCAGAGCAGCAGTTCCAGCCATTAAGACCAAAGAGGCAGAGGTCAGAGACAGAGCCACAAGTCCGGCTGTTTGTTTGCAAGACTTTCTACTGGAGACCGAGCCAACCTCACTCAAGCCCACACAGGAAGATGATTGGGGAACACGGGTTGACTAAGAAGAAGGTCAAGTTATCTGCCTTGAGAGACCAGGGGGACCCGGAGGCCACATTTTGAAATAGCTATCCCTTGGTTCCCAGTGAACATACAACATGTCCTGGCTCTGCTGGATACAGGGGCTGAATGTTCACTGGTACATGTTAACCCTGAGCAGTTCCCCAGAACTCCCACCATCATAGATAGATATGGGCGTAAGGCTATCAGAGTGAAACAAGTCCAAATCCCTTTGGGAATAAGGTGTCTACCCTCAAAGGAGTATACTGTGTATATATATCCTATCCCTGAGTATAATTGGGGAATTGATATCCTGCAGGGTCTATGGTTGTAGACCACTGCAGGTGAGTTCAAACTGAGAGTACGTGTAGTGAAGGCAGTTCTGAGGGAACATGCTAGGCACCCACCCATAGCTTTGCCTGTTCCTCGGCAGGTGACTAATACCAAACAATACAAACTGCCTGGAGGGCATAAAGAGATTGAAGAAACTCTCCAGGAGATGAAAAAGGTGGGTATTTTGAAGCCCACCCATAGTCCTTTCAATACCCCAGTGTTTCCAGTAAAAAAGCCAGATGGCTCATGGCGTATAGTGTGGATTACAGAGAACTGAATAAAGTCATACCCCCTATGCATGCTGCTGTCCCCTCTCTTGCAGGCCTGATGGATACCCTCAGCCATGAACTAGGAAGATACCATTATGTGGTAGATCTTGCTAATGTCTTCTTTTTCATTGACATTGAACAGGAAAGTCAGGAACAGTTTGCCTTAACATGGGAAGGCTGGCAATGGACTTTCACCATCCTACCACAGGGATACCCCCACATCCCCACCATCTGTCATGGACTTGTAGCCCAGGACTTGGCTACATGGGAGAAACCACCAACGGTGTGGCTGTACCATTATATTGATGATGTCATGCTCAGGTCTGATTCTCTTTCAGATCTAGAAGGTGTAGCACCTAGACTGCTGCAACATCTACAGGAGAAAGGATGGGCTGTGAACAATACCAAGGTTCAGGGACCTGGTTTGTCTGTCAGCTTCTTGGGGGAGGTCTGCCCAGGTAAGACCAAAGTTATACCAGAAGCAGTTATAAAGTCCAGGCCTTTCCTACCCCTAAAACTGTAACATTGCTATAGGAGTTTCTGGGTCTTCTAGGCTACTGGAGAGTGTTTATCCCGCACTTGGCACAAATTCTGAAGCCCTTATACTGGTTGGTATGAAAGGGCGTCAAGTGGGACTGGGATGAGACATGTGCATCTGCCTTTACTACAGCAAAATGGGCAGTCAAGGCCATGCAGGCCTTGAGTGTGATAGACCCATCAACACCCTGTGAGCTGGATGTTCATGTGACTCAAGACAGTTATGACTGAGGTATCTGGCAGCGACTTGAATGAACTGGCCAACACATTGGATTCTGGTCACAACTCTGGAAAGGGGCAGAGGTATGATACACTTTTATAGAAAAACAACAGGCTGCTGTGTATCATGCCTTGCTGGCTACCGAACCCATCACTAGAATGGACCCAATAAAGGTAATAACCACCTATCCCATCTTGGGGTGGGTATGAGACTGGACACAAAAGCCAAGGAGTGGTGTGGCACAAATGCCCACACTGGCCATGTGGGGTGCTTACCTACAGCAGTGCAGTGCCCTCTCTAGTAGCCCCTTGAGTGAAGAACTCCACTGCTTATTGGGGCCAGTGACATATACTAGTAAAAAGCAGGAAGAACTTGCTTTTGAACCATTAGTAGCAGAGAGTCTCTATCAGGAGAGAAGAGCCCCTATACCTGAAGATGCATGGTACACAGATGGCTCCAGCCATAGGCAGCCCCCAAACTGGAGGGCCATAGCTTTCCATCCTAATACTGACACAACATGGATGGAAGATGGTGAGGGGAAGAGCAGCCAATGGGCAGAGTTGTGGGCCATGTGGCTTGTGATCAGCCAGGAGCCCTCCCCTATAGTTGTCTGCACTAACAGCTGGGCTGTCTATTGGGGCTTGACCCTGTGGCTACCAACCTGGTACCATGCCAACTGGCTGGTTGGTCACTGACCCCTTTGTGGGCAAGAACTGTAGGAAGACTTATGGGCCTGTGGTCAAACTCAAATAATTACAGTATACCATGTGACAGGTCATTTGCCACTGGCATCCACAGGAAATGATGAGGCAGATAAATTGGCCCAGATATGTTGGTTAGAAGGATAGCCTGCCTCTGATGTAGCCCAATGGCTACATCAGCGTTTGTTGCATGCAGGGTAAAAGACAATCTGGGCTGTACCCCATTAATGGGGCTTGCCTTCGACCTTCGAAGAAGTTAGCAGAGCCCGGCAGGAGTGTGTCGTGTGCTCCAAAAGAGACTTACACTGAGTTCCACAGCAACATGAAACAATAGCTAAGGGGCGTATACCCCTTGTCAGGTGGCAGAAAGACTATATTGGGCCACTACCTGTGTTAGAAGGATATCAGCATGTGATGACTTGTGTGGACAGAGCTACTGGACTTCTGGTTGCTTTTCCTACCTGTTGTGCAGACCAGCAGTGACCAAAAGAGGCCTGGAGCATCTCTTTGTTGCCTATGGCCAACCACAGGTGATTGAGAGTGATCAGGGCACCCATTTTACTGGACATACACTGCAAGAATGGGTATGACAACTGGGAATCAACTGGAAGTTTCATGTGCCATACAATCCTACTGCAGCAGGCATGATAGAGAGGCACAATGGCTTGTTAAAATCCAGACTAAAGTCAGATACCAATAGTCTGCAGGGATGGTCAGTCTGCTTATGGACCATACTATGGAGTTTGAATGAGAGACCCCGAAAGGGAGCTTTGAGCCCCGTAGACATGTGAACACATATGGCTGCCTCCCCCATACAACTGCAAGTACAAACCAAGGAAGAATCACTGAAGCTGAGGTTTGGCCACCAGAATAACATCTTGCCACCAGCACCAACTGCACTGAATCCCAGAGACTCCATTGAGTGGACGTGGCCTTGGACCTTTCGACACATGGACCAACGATGGCTGGTTCTCCTGCCACCTTGGGGACAAGGCCTGGAAGCTGGCCTCCTGTGTATTCCTGGAATAACAGCAGAGTAGCCACCAAAGGTCACAGTACTATATCCTGAACGGCCAGAAGGTAGGAGCATCTTACCAGGGAGTTTTGTTTTATCATTATGGCCAGTGCATGCACCTCCAGTAGCACTATATATAGACCCTTAGGTAACCCCCACGGGGAAAGGAGTAAAAGTATGGTATACTAGACCTGGAAGGGATCCCCTTCCTGCTACAGTCCTATCATAGAACCACTCTCTTGCATGCATCGTACCTGATGGACAAGATTTGCCTATGTTGGTGTCATTAAAACATGTGTCTTATCACCCCTAAAGTCTTTGTGGATTGGGAACTTCCTCTGGCTTGAGGATTATTATAATTTTTGTTATTAGGAACTTCCTCTGGTTTGAGGATTATTATAATTTTTGTATCAAACTCTTGCTGTATCTTAATTTTTATTATCTCTGAGTTGTTGTTACCCTCTGTTGCTATTGTGGAATCTGGTTGCAGTGCTCCAGCTTTCTTGCACAGGGACTAGTGCAGAAGATTGAAAGCATGTAGATTGTTAAGGAGAGAATCCTGGAGGGGTGGAGTGTGGGGAAGTTGGGTTTCCTATGGCCATGATCCTCACTGAACTTAAACCACCTGATGATGTAACTGGCCTGTTGCTGGACTGCCGCTTCCACACGTGTAGGCAATAAGCTATTATTGCGCTATATAGAGAGCTCAGCACAGTGCTCTGGGTGGAGACAGAGACGCTAGTGCTTGACCTACCGCCGGAGAACAAGCCAGGTAATGAACCCTTTCACTCCAAGAACCTTTTGCCATGGATTCCTTTGGTCACATTGAATCCATAGCGAACTTGCCCGGGGCTGAAACCCATTGGCAAGACAGGGGTGTACAGTGTTAATACCATTTGTGCAAAACATGACTAAATCATGTTTACAAAATGCTATGAAACATGTATGGATACATTCATATATTGAAAGTTGAAGAACAAAACATACATAGGCGTGGTAAACTCCAAATTCAGGACAGTGGTAAATGGGGGGATGCACCTGTGGAACTGCCAAGAGGGATTCAACTGTATTGTTAATGCTCTCTTTAAAAAATCAGACCTGAAGTAAATATGACAAAATATGAAGATGTGATAAAACTGGGGGTGTTTATATTATTCCCTACTTTTCTGCACACTTGGAAAGATAAGAACTATACAACATAAGTATTAATATAAACAATTTAAAAGCAAAACAAATAAAATGGATTCTTATCATTTGCCCTAGCTTAGTTCTATTGTCCATCCTGGTATAATGGCACAAAACAATTATCTTGGAATTGACAGCTGCTTCATAGAGATAAGAAATCAATAACTCAATACATTAAACAAAATTCATCTGTTTCCTCTCTGATTTTGGAGACATCACTGAGGACAGTTTTGCGAATACTGAACCATGTTATAAATGCTCAATAAATGTTCTGTTGAAGGAAACAAGGAATAGGAGAGAGACCCAGGAAGAGCCAGAAGGGGGAGAGAGTAGGGGATGCAGGAAGAGGAGGGAGAAGAGGGGGCCAGTCATTGGATGAAGTCTCATTCAGTATCACAGAGTACCCGGATGTACCATACTCTCCCTTGGTCAGTAGTAGTTTCAGGTTCTCTATAGAAGGGTTGAAAACGCCCATTGTGCGGCCGCCACAGGCCCTGTAATAACGTAACATAAATTCATTGCTTGTGGCGCTCTTTTGTTAAGACAGCTGCTCAGTGGTTTCAGCTTTTTCAGTAACCTCATAACTGGCAACTACTAGCTTAGCGCCTAGCACTCGAGCCACAGTTTGCCCCTCTAGAACCTTTGTTCCATTTAGACAAAGGAGCCCTTCTGGACAGAGGCAGCCCTTCTGCCTCACAGTGTGCTTAGCTTTTGGTTATTAGAAATAAGCAACCCTCCATGCTGGCTGACACAGCCCTGCGCCAGGATGCACTGCACAGCTGCATGAACATAAAAGACTGGCTTTTAGATCCTGTTCTAACCTCCTCAGCACAAGGTATCCTGCGCAGTGAAAACGTGCTCAACCTTGTGGGTTCTGCTGGCACACAATAGTACTTGTACTCTGGCCCTTGACTGACCCCTAAACTCTTAGGCTCACTTGTCCCACCCTCCCTGCCCTAGTCCTGCTTCTGTTCACTGCTGTCACTGAGTGTGTTACTTGCACTCCAGAAACACCAGCTTCACTCCTACCCTGCTGCCAGACAAGCCTGGGCCTGTCTCAGGTCTTTTCACTTGCTCTTCCCTATGGCATGCTTTCCTTCCTAGACCTTTGCATACGTGGGTTCTCAGTTCACCTACATAGTCAATCCCTTCTTCAGGTCTCCCAGGTCTTCAGTATCACCACTCCCTGAAAGTCTAATTTGCATGTTCATCATTGACCCCACTTCCCTTGAGAACAGCAAAAACTCACTCCAGCGCCCATCCCGTTCAACCCCACCCCCAGCCCCGCACTAAGGGGCTAGACCAAACTTTAGCACAGCTTCTAGAAGCCTAAGGCTGCAGGCATGGGATGACCCAGCCCCCATTTGAGTTCCTGTTGGTCAAGGCTCAGGGCTGTCAAAAAGAATTTACCATAGCTCTAACCAACACCTGGTGATAGGCTCCCAACCTTCCCCATTCTTAGAGCATTTACTAAAAAGGGCTTTCAACTGTGGCTTCTTCCTGTCCCTTTGAGATGTATATGTAGCTCCTACAACTCAGAAGGGCCTTTCTCAAGAATCTGAGAGCCATTCCTTTGAAATGTAATCAGCAGGAAAGCTAGGGCACTAGCCTTGTGCCTCTGTGGGAGGATAGCATCCTAACTTGGATAACTGCCAGCTAGTAGACACAGCTGGCCTAGTCCCTTTTACAGTGACCAAACCCTCTAACGTGCTTTTGTGATTTTTTCCCTGACTCTACTTGTGCCAGAGTCCAGCTCCAGCAGGGGGGTGTGAAGCCCAAAAGGATGAGACAGAATCGGTGCACAGAGAAACAGGACACAGAGTCAGATGGAGATGGTCTCTCGACAATGTGCTGATGACAGCTTTATTTATACCATTTTGCACAAGGATATAATTATTTTTTATTGTTCTGTTGATTAATTGGTATAGGCAGTTGATTAATAGGTATAGGCAACCCTTTTTCTTTCTTCTTCTTTCTAATCTACTTATGGTTGGTCAAGTGTTAGACAGGTGATCGTTTTCTGTTCCTTCATCGAAACTTTTCCTAGCAACATGTACTCTATTGTGTTTCTTGTTTCTATGCAAAGCGGTTTCTAAGTAATGCATGTGACCACAGAAACGTGCAGCATGTAATAGTGACTATGGAGTCTATCAGCTCAGGGTGAAATACAGGTCACTTACTACTACAGTTAGCTAGGCAGGTATCATCATCTATATTTTTAATGCAATGGATACATTTTATCTCCTCATAATATTTATTCTATCATAGGTAGATGCAAGATAAAGATAGAAAGCATGATTTAGAACTGTAAGAAGGCAAGTGTAGATGATCAGGTTTGTGCCTATAGACTAGGTATTAATCAAGCCAGACAAGGGCAACAAAACATCCACGGGTGTAGAAGATTTCTCTCAAAACTGGGGGGGTGAGATTCTAAGCCTCACCTCTGTTGGCCCCCATTTTCTCACCTGATGGCCCCCCTGCGACTGTGCCTGTCTTAGGTTGTTCCTCCCTTGAGGAATCTTACCCATCTCTGGCTAACCAGCCATCTTCCAGGGGCATACAGGGAAATGTAGTCACATCATTTGTCTTGGTTAACTAACTTGTTACCTGAGTCAAGCTGCTTCATCAGCTTGGTCCAGTTACTACTGTGTGACTTGGGGCAACATATGGAACCTCTCTTTGTATCAGTTCCCTCACATAGCAATTCCTTCCTCACAAGGTTGTTGGAAAAACTGAAATAGTGGGCGAGAAACACAAAAGTGTGAAAGTCGGCACTCAGGGAATGGGCTTCAGTTTTGACCTTTTCCTGGGTCTTTATCATCTGGTCTCTTACCCAAAGCAGTGTCGCTTGTGGTCGTAAGGGTGCAGACTCTGGTGCCAGGACCAGACTGCGAGAGTCTGAAGTCCTGCTTTGCTACCTGCTAGTTATGCAACTTTGGAAAGTGGCTTAACTTTTCAGTACTCACTTTCTTCATTGATAAAGTAGGAATTATTGTAATACCTACCTCATAGGGTTGTCCTGATGATTAAGAGAGTAAATACAACTCACAACAGAGCCTGAAATGTATATAAATGTTTAAGAGTATGATTAGACCTCAGGATCCTCATTCAAAAAAGCATTACACTTTAAGGTGCTTGGAGCCTCTGTGACTTTGCAACCCCAGTTGGAACAGCCAATGGCTCCCTTCTCTTTCTCTGCAGGAGTCATTAACCCAATCTCACACTGGGCCTCTTCACACCTCCTTCAGGCTTCACTTCGTCATTGGTGGTCTGCAGTCACTCTTCCGGGTGCTTGCCAGGTGGGTCTGGGGTTTTCCTCCACCTCAGTGGCCAATGAGGAAGCAGAGGTTTTCCCAGGCTGCAGAGGCGGCTCCACAGTCTGTCTTTCAACACCACCGAGCCCCACAGGATGCCCCGTTTGACTTGAAGCTCCCCAGACTGTGAGGTGGGACTCTGGAGCTGACTGAAAGACCAGGGATGGGGTGTGGCGTGGTTACTACCCAAAGGTAGCCTTTCTTCGGGGGAGATGATCTGAGGTGCCTGGACCTCAGATTGAGTCCCTTCTGGGCATAGAGATGTGAGGTCGAGATTGAGAGTGGTTCCCTACGGAACTAACACACCCACTCCCTTCAGTCCTCTCGTTTTCCGTTTCCTCAAGGGACCTCAAACTGCGCTGGCCTAAACCAACCCCGGCGGGCACATTTTTCCTCTTCCTCCCCCTGTAACCTGTCGCTATCACACACCGCTTTGTGCACATCCTCTGACAGCCACTCACTGGGGGCCAGGCCGCACTCCTCTCCTCAGCTGCACCGCCGGCTCCGAAGGGGCCTCTCCCACCCTGTTGGGAGTTTGGTGAGAGGGGTTCGCGTGCACCGACAGCACCTTCACGAGCACTGCTCTATCCCGCCGGGGGGCCAGGTGCGGGCAAAGCGCATGCGGAGACTCCCGGCACCGCTCCATCCCGGAAAATGTGCCGAGTGGGTGGTGACGCGAGGCTGAACCTGTACATCTCCATGCCCCCTGCCCTCCTTCCTGTCGCTGGGTCTCGTTTTCCCACATTCAGTCATCTATAGGACAGGCCCATATTGGAGTCTTAGTGTGAATCCTTCTGTGTAGCTAGTAATCCCTCTAATAAAACGAAGGAGGAAATGACAAGCATAATGAATGTAAGGTGATTTTTGCTTAGATTGGGTGCTGCCTGAACTTCGCCATCCGATCCTTGGTTCCAGAGTCTTTTCCTCCCCACCTGGAAGTGGCAGAAGTATAAAAGGAACTTGCCTTCTGCCCTAGCCCCTTTGCCAGGCCCTGCCTGTGATGACGGACCAGGGTCTCCCCACTATGCCCCACACCGCAACCTTTGGGACATTGTCACATGGCCCAAGTGCCCTAGGGTGGAGGGCACAGCACTGTTATGGGCCTTGTTCTGGGTTCTTGTCCCCTGTACAATAAAGAATTGAAAGTCAGAGACACAATAGGGAAGCAGAGCGAAAGTTTTATTTGAATACAGGGGAGGGAGGAGCGGGCCAGAACCCAGGTAGTCGAAGGACCCGAACTTTTAGGGGAGGGTCTATGTATTACCACCTAGTTGGGAGGTTGATTGACAGGGTGAGGTCATTTGATTGACAGCTCTAGTTACACACCCATTCTTCTCGGTGCACAGGTCTTTCCCAAAATACACGTAGAAAAGCCACAGTTTTGTTTTAATGAGATTATGAGAAGGCTTGGTTTGGATGGTTCTTAATTTTGCTGGATTGCACCGGGTTGGGACCTAGTTAGGACCGGTTTGGCCTGGTCCCAATAGGCAAGAAGTTATCTCCCTTCAAAGCGTTTGTTGTCTTCACGTCCAACCGCCTACTTGAGCAGAGTTTGGACAGCTTTTTGTCCTTAAACTTTATCTTCCCCTTGCTTGGCTGCTAATGTCTATCTTTCCACCTAACAGCACTAAGCACCACCGTTGCCACTGACTGACCTTCTGTGGCCGACCTAATACTCGGGGATAAAGTGAGTATCCTATTCCCACTTCCTGACAGAGGAAATTGAGGCTGGGAGACAAAGACGACTTGACGCAGGTCCCACAGTTGCCCCTTCAATGGGGTCATGGACAAGACTGATTATAGACACTGCCTATAAAGCCTTGCACCCAGAATAGGCATCCCCACACTGCGGACCCCCCACTTCTAGGTGCTGCCTGGTCACACTAGGGGTTCACTGGCAACAACCGCCGGCCCAGGCTGACTCATCTCCCCTACAGTAGTTCATTCTGTTTCAAGTCTTTCCTAACGCTACCGGGGTCGGCGTGGAGTAGAAGGGACTATCAGAATCTCTCCGTGGTCCTCCCGATTTGGGGCCTAGCCCCAAGATGGAGAGCTGGGAAGCCCAGAGAGGGCCAAAACCCGGTATCAGCCTCTGACCACAGACAGGCAGGCCGTAGTCCTCCGCGCCACCCGCATTAGGAGGGATGGTGAGGAGTCCCGGAGGGAGAAACATGGTTCCGCCAGCATTACCGCAGCCTCCCTCTTCCAGGCTTCTGTCCCCTGCAGGGCGGCGGCTGTCACTACTCGCCCTGATGCCGGCCAGCTCCCGGTTCCTCGTCTTCATTCCTATCTGCTTGCTTTCCTGCCTTTCTTCCGGCTGTCCACATCCCCTTCTCTTCCTCCCCCATTTCCTCCCTTGCTCCCGCCCTCTTTGCCTTCCTTGACCTCCAAATAACCAGAATAGGGTCGCATCCTCCCATTCCTCCTCTCCCTTCCAAAGAACCCCCAGCTGCTCCTATAATGTCTTCGCTAAGCCTGTGATTGACTCTCAGCTTTCTAGCTCACCTGCTGGATGGATGTATAAACCATGAAAGTAATTCTTCCAAGGCTGGGAAGGGAAGGTGGATATAAGTGGAACTGACACTGTGTAGTGATCACAACACTTGATTCCAATAAATGGTGCAGGTTGATGGTGATGTCACACATACACATTCATTCACTCAGCAAATGCCACCATCTGTTCTGCACCAGGCCCTGCAGGGCAACAAGGACACAGAGATCAGAGTAGCTCTCTGGAGCTCTCAGGGTGCTAAGTATTGGTTCAGAGGTGGCATACAGAGCTGTGGAAGCCTGAAGAGGGGCATCTCACCATCCTGGGGGTTATCTGTGGTGTAGGGTTGCAAGGTTTACCAATAAAAATACAGGAAGCCCATGCAGATGCAAATTTCAAATAAATAGAAAAATAATTTTAGTATAAGTATGTCCCAAATGTTGCATGGGTGATACACTAAAAATTCATTGTTTTTTTAATCTGTAATTCAAATTTAATTACTTAGCATCCTGTGTCTCATCTGGCGGCCCTATTTGTTGCAGGGTGGAAATCAAGTCATGCATTGTTGCTGGTATCAAGTCATACAGTGTTATACAGGCTGAAGTCAGTCAGCAGGCAGCAAATTATGGAGAGCCTTGAAAGTGAAGGAGAACCACTGAAAAGGTTTTAAGTAAGGTGGAGGGAGGCAACATCATAACATAAAATTTGAGTTTTAGGATGAAGAGGCTTCTGCTGGCTTCTTGCCCCTTTCAGTGGGATCTGATCAGTTGCTATAGTACAGACAAGAGATTAGGGGTGGTGATAATAGGAAGGTAGGAGAGAGGCTGTGCTAGACTCAAGAGGTATGCAGGAGTTAAGTCAGGATTTGGCAATTAATTAGATGGAGTGAAGAGGGCATCAGTCCCAGGGTCCAGCTTGGGTGTCTGGGAAGATGGTGTTGCTATTGACAGAGACAGAAGGTATAGGTGTAAATGATTGAGTTCAGGAGATGTTTTAGAGGTGCCTAAGGGACATCTGGTGTAGAGAGGCCAGCATATGATTGGCTATCTCATTCTGCAGTTTAGTGGAGAAGGTGAGTTGGAGGTAAAGATCGGGAAGTCCTCAGCAGAGAGGCGGTAGTGAAACCAGGAGATGGATGAGCTCCCCAGAAAGGGAGCAGAAGAAAAGAAACCCAGGGAGAAGACCAAGAAGAAACAGTTAGGGAAGTAAGAGGAACCAGGAGAGTGAGGTGTCATGGAAGCCAAGAGGGGGTTTCTAGGAGGAAGAAGTGATGACCATGTCAAATGCAGCCAGTAAGTTCTGATTATACAAAGGCTAAAGAATGGCCATTGATTTGGGCAATGGGAAAGTCATCATGACCTTAGGCTGCTATCACACAGGCTCATTCAGACGTCAGTCCCATTTGTTCAAATGGTAAACCTTCAGCTAGCTTGCACCCTCAGCATGCCTCCAGATGCTAACCACAGTCATTCTTCCAAATTTAAGCCATTCATTCAAATTGTGCCCCAACTCACTCAGATACAGGCACTTATTTGGGTACTCTCCATACTCATCACTCAGGTCCTTTATATTTGCCACTGTCACCTCAGAGCCAGCCAGAGTCAGTGCAGCTGTCTTAACAGGGGTAACTGCAGGCACCCATACGGGTTAAATGGGTTATCTTACGGCTTTTGTCTCCCAGGAGTGAAGACTACCTTTGTTTTTCTCTCACCTTCTGGTAGGGTTAATAACCCCTGTGGGTTGTGAAGTAATGCTGGCTGTTGCTAGTTCTGGTGTTCCTGACATGCCTCTTTGCTCCTCTGGCCCTCGTGCACCCAAATTGATGAATATCTGTTGCGTGCAAAAGTTGTTTACTCTGTTTCTTATTTTCTAATGATCTTTAGATAGAGGTGCCAACAATAAGAGAAGGTACTCAATGGCATAAATCCCCAAGCAAATGATAGGGGCTGAGACCCAGAGTCCAGTGGGAAGTGCAAGCTCCAAACAAGGTCTATTTTCCCTGAGACCCAAGGAAAGGATAGTGTAGGTAGAGACAATGTTGGAGGTGACAAGAAAAGAGGCATTCACCAAATTGCCTCCATTTACTCTAAACACATGAGTTCTTAACCCAAGATCCACAGCCCCTAAGGAGTCTGTAGAGAGAATTCAAGAAGCCCATGGACTTGGATTGGGCAGGGGAGGGGGAATTGCATCTTTATTTTCACTCTAACAGAAATGTAGCATGTCCTTTTAGAGGATGTGGGTAACAAGTTACAGTAGAATTAGCAGTGCCTGTGGCTTTGTCACTAATAGAAATCAGATTTTCATAGCATACCATGGTTGTTACAAATCTCTCAAAATAACATCACTATTTTGAAATCATGGTAGTCATTAGACCTGTAGATGAGCTTGCTATTTAATATATTAAAAGCAGCACATACATCATGCATTACAGATGTCTTATTGTTTTGGTAATTGTATGTCTTTTGTAATCCTATTTCTCTTACGCATGCATTATTCTGGGAAGGAATTCCTTAGACTTCACAAGACTGCTAGAGGTGTACGCAACATAAAAAAGGCTAAGAGGGATCACGGGAAGATGGCAGCATGAGTAGTTCAGAGTAAATCTCCTCCCCCCAAAACATATATATTTATGAAAATACAATAAATACAACTATTCCTAAAAGAGACACCAGTGGATGTAGTACAACAGCCAGGATACATCTACATCTGTGAGAACTCAGCATCACATGAAGGGGGTAAGATACAAGCCACGGCCAGGCCAGGTGGGACCCGAACGCTCCCCTGCCCCAAAAGCTGGCGGGAAGAAAGGAGTCGGAACGGGGAGGGAGTGAAAGCCCAGGACTGCTAAACAACCAGCTCTAGAAATCCACACCAGGAACGCAGACACAAGGTGCACGGGGTGCCGGATATTAGAGAAACGGAAAAGCAAAACCTGTGGGCAGGTCCCCACAACTGGCACCCCTGAGACAAAAGAAAAGCGAGTGCTCTCTGCAAGTCTTAAAGAGACAGGGACCCCATACTGGACGAAGTTGTCCCGGCAGCTGGGAATACGAGGGAAACTTAGGTGCCCTAAACGGAGGCAGTGCAGCTCTGCAGCCCTTCACAGGACTAGGCAGCCTGCCAGTCATTCCTCCACCTGGAGCGGACCCCGAGACATGGGCCCAGTAGCAGGAGAGTGGGAGCATGCACTGGGGGCGGAAGAGCTGGAAGGAACCGAGAACAGATCTGTGCACCACAGGAGACGCTTGTGCTAGCCTGCAGCAGCGCGACCAAACAGCCCAGGCGCGGCTCGCACGCACCGGCGGCAGTGAAGCTAGAGCCCAGTAGAAGCCTGCAAGGAAAAGCCCCGTGGACACTGACAACGGAGCCAGAGGGAGCAGGTGCGCTCCCAGGAGCGGACCGGAATCCCAGCCCAACTCACAGCCGTGCGGGCCAGACCCAAAGGCCATTGTTGCCACATAGCTGCCCGGCAGGGTTGCCGCTAGCATGGAGGAGTGCACCTGGCATGCCTGCCACTCCCCGCAGGACTCCAAGCTGCTCTGACGGACACCCTGCCCAGAGCAGCTTAGGAGATTATCCCGGTGGCTGCTCCAGGAGTGCAGGTAGCCATCACAGGCAGCAGAGAAGGACAAGGCATCCAGCAAGCAGGAAAGGACTTTCGTCTCCCAGCTGACACACCCACAACGTACCTACAGCCACTGCAATCACCATGAAAAGGCAAAAAAATCTGGTCAAGTCCAAGATAGTTACACCTGAGAAAGGATCTGCAGAGGTAGACCTAACCAGTCTCCCTGAAAAAGAATTCAAAATAAAAATCATAAACATGCTGACAGAGCTGCAGAGAAATATGCAAGAGCTAAGGGATGAAGTCTGGAGGGAGATTACAGATGTCCGGAGGGAGATCACAGATGTCCGGAGTGAGATTAGAGAAGTGAAACAAACTCTGGAAGGATTTATAAGCAGAATGGATAAGATACAAGAGGCCATTGATGAAATAGAAACCAGAGAACAGGAACGCATAGAAGCTGATGCAAAGAGAGATAAAAGGATCTCCAGGAATGAAACAATATTAAGAGAACTGTGTGACCAATCTAAAAGGAACAATATCCGCATTATAGGGATACCAGAGGAAGAAGAGAGAAAAAAAGGGATAGAAAGTGTCTTTGAAGAAATAATTGCTGAGAACCTCCCCAAACTGGGGGAGGAAATAGTTGCTCAGACTACGGAGGCATGCAGAACTCCTGAGAGATGGGACTCAAAGAGGTCAACATCAAGACACATATTAATTAAAATGGCAAAGATCAAAGACAGGGACAGAGTATTAAAGGAAGCCAGAGAAAGTAAAAAGGTCACCTACAAAGGAAAACCCATCAGGCTGTCATCAGACTTCTCAACAGAAACCTTACAGGCCAGAAGAGAATGGCATGATATATTTAATGCAATGAAACAGAAGGGCCTTGAACCAAGAATACTGTATCCAGCACGATTATCATTTAAATATGAAGGAGGGATTAAACAATTCCCAGACAAGCAAAAGATGAGGGAATTTGCCTCCCACAAACCACCTCTACAGAGCATCTTACAGGGACTGCTCTAGATGGGAGCACTCCTAAAAAGAACAAAACACCCAACATATGAAGAATGGAGGAGGAGGAAAAAGAGGGGAAAGAAATAATCATCAGACTGTGTTTATAACAGCTCAATAAGCGAGTGAGGTCAGGCAGTAAGGTAGTAAACAAGCTAACCTTGAACCTTTGGTAACCACAAATCTAAAGCCTGCAATGGCAATAAGTATATATCTTTCAATAATCACCCTAAATGTAAATGGACTGAATGCACCAATCAAGACACAGAGTAATAGAATGGATAAAAAAGCAAGACCCATCTATATGCTGCTTACAAGAGACTCACCTCAAACCCAAAGACATGCACAGATTAAAAGTCAAGGGTTGGAGAAAGATATTTCACGCAAACAACAGAGAGCAAAAAGCAGATGTTGCAGTACTAGTATCAGACAAAATAGACTTCAAAACAAAGAAGGTAACAAGAGATAAAGAAGGACATTACATAATGACAAAGGGCTCAGTCCAACAAGAGGATATAACCATTATAAACATATATGCACCCAATACAGGAGCACCAATATATGTGACACAAATACTAACAGAATTAAAGGAGGAAATAGAATGCAATGCATTCATTTTGGGTGAATTTAACACACCACTCACCCCAAAGGACAGATCCACCAGACATAAAATAAGTAAGGACACAGAGGCACTGAACAACTTGCTAGAACAGATGGACCTAATAGACATATACAGAACTCTACATCCAAAAGCAACAGGATACACATTCTTCTCAAGTGCACATGGAACATTCTCCAGAATAGACCACATACTAGGCAACAAAAATACCTCAGTAAATTCCAAAAGACTGAAGTCCAACCAGCCAACTTTTCAGACCAAAAAGGTATAAAACTAGAAATAAATTGTACAAAGAAAGCAAAAAGGCTCACAAACACATGGAGGCTTAACAACATGCTCCTAAATAATCAATGGATCAATGACCAAATTAAAATGGAGATCCAGCAATATATGGAAACAAATGACAACAAATACACAAAGCCCCAACTTCCTTGGAAGCAGCAAAAGCAATCTTAAGAGGAATATATATAGCAATCCAGGCATATTTAAAGAAGGAAGAACAATCCCAAATGAATGGTCTAATGTCACAATTATCAAATTGGAGAATGAAGAACAAATGAGGCCTAAGGTCAGCAGAAGGAGGGACATAATAAAGATCAGAGAAGAAATAAATAAAATTGAGAAGAATAAAACAATAGAAAAAATCAATGAAACCAAGAGCTGGTTCTTCGAGAAAATAAACAAAATAGATAAGCCTCTAGCCAGACTTATTACGAGAAAAAGAGAGTCAACACATATCAACAGAATAAGAAATGAGAAAGGAAAAATCACGACGGACCCCACAGAAATACAAAGAATTATTACAGAATACTATGAAAACCTATATGCTAGCAAGCTGGAAAACCTAGGAGAAATGGACAACTTCCAAGAAAAATACAACCTTCCAAGACTGACCCAGAAAGAAACAAAAAATCTAAACAGACTAATTACCAGCAACGAAATTGAATCGGTAATCAAAAAAGTACCCAAGAACAAAACCCCCAGGCCAGATGGATTTAACTTGGAATTTTATCAGACATACAGAGAAGACATAACACCCATTCTCCTTAAAGTTTTCGAAAAAATAGAAGAGAAGGGAATACTCCCAAACTCATTCTATGAAGCCAACATCACCCTAATACCAAAACCAGGCAAAGACCCCACCAAAAAAGAAAACTACAGACCAATATCCCTGATGAACATAGATGCAAAAATACTCAACAAAATATTAGCAAACCGAATTCAAAAATACATCAAGAGGATCATACACCATGACCAAGTGGGATTCATCGTAGGGATGCAAGGATAGTACAACATCCGAACATCCATCAACATCATCCACCACGTCAACAAAAAGAGGGACAAAAACGACATGATCATCTCCATAGATGCTGAAAAAGCATTCAACAAAATTCAACATCCATTCATGATAAAAACTCTCAACAAAATGGGCATAGAGGGCAAGTACCTCAACATAATAAAGGCCATATATGATAAATCCACAGCTAACATCATACTGAACAGCAAGAGGCTGAAAGCTTTTCCTCTGAGATCGGGAACAAGACAGGGATGCCCACTCTCCCCACTGTTATTCAACATGGTACTGGAGGTCCTAGCCATGGCAATCAGACAAAACAAAGAAATACAAGGAATCCAAATTGTTAAAGAAGAAGTCAAACTGTCACTATTTGCAGATGACATGATATTGTACATAAAAAACCCTAAAGACTCCACTCAAAAACTACTAGAACTAATATCGAAATTCAGCAAAGTTGCAGGATACAAAATTAACACACAGAAATCTATAGCTTTCCTATACACTAACAATGAACTAATAGAAAGAGGAATCAGGAAAACAATTCCATTCACGATAGCATCAAAAAGAATAAAATACCTAGGAATAAACCTAACCAAGGAAGTGAAAGACCTATACTCTGAAAACTATAAGACACTCTTAAGAGAAATTAAAGAGAACACTAACAAATGGAAACTCATCCCATGCTCCTAGCTAGGAAGAATTAATATAATCAAAATGGCCATCCTGCGCAAAGCAATATACAGATTCGATGCAATCCCTATTAAATTACCAACAGCATTCTTCAATGAACTGGAACAAATAGTTCAAAAATTCATATGGAACCGTCAAAGACCCCAAATAGCCAACGCAATCCTGAGAAGGAAGAATAAAGTGGGGGGGATCTCGCTCCCTGACTTCAATCTCTACTACAAAGCCACAGTAATCAAGACAATTTGGTACTGGCACAAGAACAGTCACAAACCAGTGGAACAGCATAGAGACTCCAGACATTAACCCAAACATATATGGCCAATTAATATTTGATAAAGGAGCCATGGACATACAATGGGGAAATGACAGTCTCTTCAACAGATGGTGCTGGCAAAACTGGACAGCTACATGTAAGAGAATGAAACTGGATCACTGTCTAACCCCATACACAAAAGTAAACACCAAATGGATCAAAGACCTGAATGTAAGTCATGAAACCATAAAACTCTTAGAAAAAAACATAGGCAAAAATCTCATGGACATAAACATGAGTGACTTCTTCATGAACATATCTCCTGGGGCAAGGGAAACAAAGGCAAAAATGAACAAGTGGGACTATATCAAGCTAAAAAGCTTCTGTACAGCAAAGGACACCATCAACAGAACTAAAAGGTATCCTACAGTATGGGAGAACATATTCATAAATGACAGATCCGATAAAGGATTGACACCCAAAATATATAAAGAGCTCACATGCCTCAACAAACAAAAGCAAATAATCCAATCAAAAATTGGGCAGAGGAGCTGAATAGACAGTTCTCTAAAGAAGAAATCCAGATGGCCAACCGACACATGTAAAGATGCTCCACATCGCTAATCATCAGAGAAATGCAAATTAAAACCACAATGAGATATCACCTCACACCAATAAGGATTGCCATCATCGAAAAGACAAACAACAACAAATGTTGGCGAGGTTGTGGAGGAAGGGGAACCCTCCTACACTGCTGCTGGGAATGTAAACTAGTTCAACCATTGTGGAAAGCAGTATGGAGGTTCCTCAGAATGCTCAAAATAGAAATAGCATTTGACCCAGGAATTCCACTTCTAGGAATTTACCCTAAGAATGCAGCACTCCAGTTTGAAAAAGACAGATGCACCCCTATGTTTATCGCTGCACTGTTTACAATAGCCAAGATATGGAAGCAACCTAAGTGTCCATCAGTAGATTACTGGATAAAGAAGATGTGGTACATATACACAATGGAATATTGCACAGCCGTAAGAAAAAAACAGATCCTACAATTCGCAACAACATGGATGGAGCTAGAGGGTATTATGCTCAGTGAAATAAGCCAGGCGGAGAAAGACAAGTACCAAATGATTTCACTCATACGTGGAGTATAAGAACAAAGGAAAACTGAAGGAACAAAACAGCAGCAGAATCACAGAACCCAAGAATGGACTAATAGTTACCAAAGGGATAGGGACTGGGGACGATGGGTGGTAAGGGAGGGATAAGGGCGGGGAAAAAGTAAGAGGGCATTACGATTAGCATGTATAATGCGTCGGGGGCACGGGGAGGGCTGCACAACACAGAGAAGACAAGTAGTGATTTTACAGCATCTTACTATGCAGATGGACAGTGACTGTGAAGGGGTATATGTGGGGGACTTGGTGAAGGGAGAACCTAGTAAACATAATGTTCTTTCTGTAATTGTTGATTAATGATACCAAAATAAATAAAATAAATAAAATAAATAAAAAGGGGGAAAAAACAAAACAAAGGCTAAGAGACACTGCTCTGAAAAGTAACCATAGCTGTCATTTACACTGCTCTTGGAAATGCATGGTACTGTTCTAAGTAGCTTTTTTCTTATGCAGTTGTTACCTTATTTATTCTGAAGAATCCTACAAGGCAAGTCCTTCGATTATACCCATTTTATGGAAGAGGAAACTGGGGCACAACAGTTAGGTAACTTGCCCAAGGTCATTCAGCTAGTAAATTATGGAGCTAAGATTAAAACCCAGGCCTCTGGCTTTAGAGTCTGTGCTGAAAAGGCAAGGAGTTGAATGGGTAGAATGACAAGAGGCAAATGCATTGAGGGTGCCAGCAAGGATGGGTAAAGAAAGGGGGAATGAGAGAGGATCTAGACTGGTCAGAAGAAAAGTAGGAAGAGGCTACTAGGCTGGAAGAAAATGAAAGGGCCTACAGAACAGAGTTCAGGGAGCTAAAATTAGTAATGAGAGGAGACCCAAGATGACTGGGAGAACATGGTCAGAGTGAGAACTGTGGTGGGTAGATGCCAGCGAGGTGGGGGAGTCATTCCAGGGCATGACATCACAAGATTAATTATGTGGCCTTAGACAGAGTTGGTTAAAGTAGAGAGGAGGTAAAGTTCCCTGGAGTTGAGCAGATGAAGGAATCATGAAGCTGAACCCACAGATTCTCCCAAGATTGATCGATTGGTTGATTGGTTTATTCGTATTGAGTGTCTAGTACATGCCAGGCAGTGTTTTTGGCAATGGGTCGCCGAGAAGTGAAGCAGCAGGTCAAGCGCTTGCCGCCATGAGGCTTACCTTCCAGCAGGGGGAGAAGTACACACTCACTCACAGCAGCGAGGGTTGGCTAGACACAGCTCAAAAGCCTTCGGGCATGATTCCACAATGCTCAAAGTTCTGAGAAGCAAAAGGTTGTTTTTTCATACCTTGGAGCCCAAACTCATTAGGTGACAAGACCTGACCTGAAGCAGTGTAAGGATATTTCTAGTCTTGATTCACACTTGCACCAATTTTCATACTTTTCACTCTAGAAATATTAATGTTTAATTTTAAGTGATGCTCCAGACCTTTCTCCATAGTTATTTAATATAGGGTATATGCAGTAAATAGAGTCACGTAACAGAGTATATGTCTTCCTTTCTAAAACTGAAAAAATTCTGAATTCCAAACGCATCTGGCCCCAAGGTTGGAAAAAAGATTATGGAAAAAGTGCTATGCAGCAAATTCAAATATGCAACGGGTTTGTTCACAAACAGGTCCCCATACAAGGAGGGCAAGGAAAGGTCAAAGAAAGAGGCAGGCTACTCCAAATGGGTATGAGGCAGGTTTAATAAGCAAGGGAACTTACAGGAGAGGCTTGTCTTGGGTGGTCACAAGTAGATTTCTGCACTAGCCTTCCAAATCTTAAAAGTTTATATTGAAGCCTTAATTGGAGTTAGTCAGTTATTCAGTCCAGATGGTCTTAACAACACTTTACTTCCTTAGGACTGTGTTCTTGAAGCTCTAGCTGTGGAAATGGTAGGGAGAGCATACATTCCAAGAACAAGGGAGAGGGAGGAGAGCAGATTGTCCAGGTCCTGTTCATGGGTCATCCAGTCGTTACATCACATCCCCATGACTTCCTTCAACATAGCAGGATAATAACTAGGTTATTGAGTGGTCAGGGAGAGAAGGTGACATTCAAGCTTAATTCTGGATGACAAAAATATGGCAGTCATGCAAAGATCAAGGGGAGAGCATTACAAGCAGAGGGAACAGCTAATGCAAAGATGAACACAAACAAGCTACTGTGGCTGGAGCATATTGATGAAGAGTTCTATAAATTACTGAGAGGACTTCATGTAGTCAGAGAGATTGTGAATATGGTACTAAATTCTTTGATGAATATGATGTAGTGACCGTGAGTATGGCGGTTGTGGTGGTTGTCAACAACTTGGAGTCCCAGAGGGAAGTCATCCTGGGTGGGAAAGCACAGGGGAGAGACTTCAGATAGAGGAAACATAAGGCTGATTGGGGCTGAAAAATCAGACTACGGTTTATTGCCTAATGACCTTGGTTTGGGGAAAAGTATAGTAGGAAATCAGATTAAGTAGTTTAGGTGGGCTCAAGATTCTAATTAGGATGCTGGTTTAAAGATGTTCTAGGATGACAAAAGGCTTAGGTCTTAAATGACAGTCTCTGGTTGAGGTTCAATCCTCAATGTGTGATCTAGGACTTTGGCTTTAAAACAGGTTAGACACAGACAGAAGGCAATAGCAAAGGTTGAATTGATAAAAGATGTTTTTGCTTCTCTGTTTATGCCTCTCTGGGCTTGGGCTTCTCTGCAGCTCTCAGAATGTCTGTCTCCTAGTGGCTTTCCACATCCATATCTCTGCGACCCTACCTGGCATCTCTGTTCTTCTCAATATCTTCCTCAACATATTTCTCTCTAGTGGTTCTCATAATCTCCATCTTTGGATATCCATGTCTGTGTCTCAGAATCTGGTACTCTATTCCGTCCTTTGTGTCTGTACTATAATTATCTTTTTTTCAAGTGAACTGTGCCTTTCTGGAAGGCATGAACCTTTTAATATTCCTCTGGGGATCCCCAGGGCCCCGCGCAGACCCTGGCATATAGGAGTCTCTCTGATAATTTTATACTTTAATGAGGGCTTTTCTGAGTAAGGGACACACTCTTGTTCTCCAGTCGCGGAGCTGGCCGCCTGCCCAAAGGCCGGCCAGAGAGTCTGGCGGAGAGTGTGGTGGTATTGCGCTGCTGCTACTGGGCTGTTTCCCCCACGTAAAATAACTGGGAGCACCTTGCCAGGGGCCCGCCCTCTCGGTAGGGGACCCAAGCAGCTGGCATTCGCCCCAGCGTCCAGCGCAGCCTACCGCTTCCTCGCCGGCCCCGCCCCGCGACACCGCCTCGCCCAATCAGCTATTGCACGACAGCCCGGCCCGTGCGGAAGCCTGGGCAAGATGGCTGCTGCGTGGAGGAGCGTGAAGGTATCCAGGTTTTCGCCCCTGCTGCTGCTTGCCCCGCTGCACCGGCTGGGACAGTGCGGCCGTGGAACTGGGGAAAAGAGATCGGTGCAGGAGAAAGGGTCACACTTATTTAGGCCTGGTATTGCGGCGGTTGGGCGCGGGACGGGAAGGTCAGTTGTCTGCAGCACAGTCTGAGTTGACTGGATGGGCTGCCCAAGGATGAGACGAGACACTCAGAGGTCCCATCGGTCAGGAGAGGAGGCACATCTGGGCCACATTTCACGGGTGACTAGGAGCCTCCCTTGCAGATGCCTGGAGAAGGGACAGATGATAGGGTGGGGGTGGGCGGCACAGTGTAGTGGGTTGACCATGCCCCTCTTCACAGGGCCTGGTTGCCGTGATAACTGGAGGAGCCTCGGGCCTTGGCTTGGCCACAGCGGAGCGACTTGTGGGTCAGGGAGCTGCCGCACTGCTTCTGGACCTGCCCAATTCAGATGGGGAGGCCCAGGCCAAGAAGTTAGGGAAGAACTGTGCCTTTGCCCCAGCCGACGTAAGTGGGGTCTCCTCAGCTCTCCCAGGGGACGCATGAGGTCACAGGCACTGCATCTGAATCCATGGGGGTGGATCCCCTCCCATAAGGGTGCTGTCTCTGTGGGCGGTGGATCCATCTCCTTGTCCCTTTTGTCCTGAGCTGTTTGTCAAGTGCTGTGGGAGCACCTGCAGTAAGGAATGTCCTGTCAGGACTCACAGTAATGGCAATGGAGATTGGACATATCAGAATCTCCTGGAGGGTATCCTGTAATTTTATATTTTACAAAGTCAAAAGTCTTTTTAAGAAACAAGCTACAGAAAGTAAAGCTTGATGAAATTAGGTAGGGCACGAAAAACCTAGTTTCTCTTCATATCAGTAATTCTCAAAACTGCTCTAATCCATGGCAACTGAGAATCTCCAGAGCTGTGTGAGTTTATCAGAAGAGGGTATAGATGTGAAGAACATTTGAACATTGCTCAACAGTACCTAACATTTTCATCTTTGCCCCACTCTCAAGTTGCCACTTGATTACACAATTCTGTTGGCACTCAAGACTGGACCTGCCCTCCCTTCCCCTCCCCCAGGTTTAGTGGTGAGTGTGTGCTGGGAGGTGAATAACTCTTCCCTTTGAAAAGGTGACCTCGGAGAAGGACGTGCAAGCAGCTCTGACTCTAGCAAAAGAAAAGTTTGGCCGTGTGGATGTGGCAGTCAACTGTGCAGGCATTGCTCTGGCCATCAAGACATATAACTTAAAGAAGAACCAGGCCCATGCCTTAGAGGATTTCCAGCAAGTTCTCAATGTAAGGCCTTGGAGGTTCTCTAGGGGCAGGAGTAAGAGATATCTGATTGTGGGTGCCCCCAAAGCTTTTAGGGGACAAAAGGTTGCCTCTGCCTCAGTTCCCACACCTGTCTCTACTCGTCTCCAGGTGAATCTCATGGGCACCTTTAATGTGATCCGCCTGGTGGCTGGTGAGATGGGTCGAAATGAACCAGACCAGGGAGGCCAACGTGGGGTCATCATCAGCACTGCCAGTGTGGCTGCCTTTGAGGGCCAGGTGTGTAGGCAGGGACAAGGCTTGTGCCTCTTTGGTGACTTGTTGGGGCCCTCCCACCTATGACCTCCACTCCTTCTCCAGGTTGGACAAGCTGCGTACTCTGCTTCCAAGGGGGGCATAGTGGGCATGACACTGCCCATTGCTCGGGATCTGGCTCCCATGGGTATCCGGGTGATGACCATTGCTCCAGGTAGACATATCCTCTCTCTACCACACCTGGGATTGAGTGGGATCCATGGGCATTGAGAGAGGAAAGTATCTACCACCTAAGCAGCAACAGCCCATCATCTCTGGGCATAGGGAAGCACCACAGGTCCGGCTAAGGTGAGAAAGGATTGGGGAAATATGAAAGCAAGGGTGGATTTCTGACTCTGGCTGTCTCATCTAGGCCTGTTTGGCACCCCACTGCTGACCAGCCTCCCAGAAAAAGTACGCAACTTCCTGGCCAGCCAGGTGCCCTTCCCTAGTCGACTGGGTGACCCTGCTGAGTATGCTCATCTGGTACAGGCCATCATCGAGAACCCATTCATCAATGGAGAGGTCATCCGGCTGGATGGGGCCATCCGCATGCAGCCTTGATGGAGAGGGCAGAGAACACGAGCTCCTGCTGCTGCTTGCCCTGCAGTCCTGTACTCCACCTTGGGAGGAAGCTCAGTGGCCATTTTGTAACTGCCCACTTGTCACACTATGTGCCTAATAAAGTCTTATTTCTCACAGAGAGTGGGCAGCACTATGTGCTGGGGGAACTCACATGGCGAAGAAAGACCAATGGGCGAAGACTGACAGCATCAGATGCTCAGAGCCCAGGGGTGGGGCAGGAAAGGCAGCACCTCACACCCTTTGTGTCCTATTACAACAGGTGGCCTTGATTTTAGTGAATAATTTTATTACCGAGGGTCGAAGGTGGGGGTATTGGCTCAGCTCCTCCCGAGGGTATGTAGCATTATCCTCTTTGACTTACAGCCTCTGTGAGCTTGTTGGTAGGGAAGGGAGCAATTACCATCCTGAGCTCAGGATGTAGAACTGGAGGTAATACTGGGCTATAGGTTGGTTGGTGTAGATTAACGAATTCAGGTAATTCTGCCTGTGAAAGAAGTGCAGAGGCCTCAGCTGATGGGTGTTCCCTCTCTCCCTAGCCCTTGCCATCCCTCCTCTCTCCCCCATGGCATTCATCCCTGCTGCCACCCCCTAGAACTCACTGGGTTTTTTGCTCCTGAGCCAGCTGCTGGTTGAAGGAGCCCAGCCCCCTCTCCTGCTCCTCCAGTTCCTTTATTGCCTGGGCCAAGTTTATGGCCTGGTTTTTCCATTTGGTATCCAGTGTTGTTTGGCCTGGCGCTGTGCTTCCTTTTCCTGGCGTTGTACCTCCTGGACTTTACTGATGGCGGCTCGCTGCTCTGGACTCATGCCCTTCCAGTAACAGGGCAAGACCTGGTGGGGAGCTGCAGGATGTTGAGTTACCTGGGGGATCTCAGTTAGGAGGTTGCCCATGATCCAGTTTCTGGATCTCCATGTGGTTGGTCTCCTGTTCACTCAGATGCTCTTGATGCTGCCACTTAGCCAGTTCAGCTGCCTGGGTGGGGGTAGGCCCTGAATGTGAGCCTTTGGGTGCCCAACCTCAGGGAACTCTCAGTCACAGAGGAGGGGGAGACAAGGCCCTACCCATCTCTATCTCAGAGAGACAAGAAACAGGTATTTTGAATGACCTAAGGTGGAGGGAGGGGTATAATGAAATTCCCTGCCCTCTGGAAGCCTATGGACTGAGAGGCTGTGAAGGGAGGGCAGCATTCTGTTCTCTAATCATCCTGAGTCTGGAGGCTGTGGAGGGGCATATTCTGGCGTAAGAGGGCCCTTAGTTCAGTGAAGGGGGAGTCCTTAGACAGATGAGGGCTGTGTTGATTCAAGAGGGGTTATAAGGGGACAGATGTGACCAAGGTTCTCCAGGACTTTGTTCAGAGGGTTGGGGAGAGCCTGACACACTGGAAGGCTCAGGCCATACCCGGGATTTGTTGGCTTTGGCCATGGCAGACATCATGGCCATGCAACAGGACTCCTCCAGCTTGGCCAACTGGGTGGCCCGCATGTCCATGGCTAGGTGCAGCTGGTCACGGAGCACATCTGTACAGAGAAATATGGCCAGGGCACTGCACTAACCTGCCCCATCCTGGTTCACTCAGCCATTTGTTCAACAAGCTTGGTGGATATGTGCATATATGTTGGGAAGGGAGTAATGTTCTATTTGTAAGGATGTGGAAGGAGCTACTCTTTGGGGCTACAGATAGCTAAAGTGGCAGCAACAAGGATTTCTCATGGGCCTAACAGAGAGATGCCTCCAATGGACCCAGGGCTATTGCTCCTGAGCTCTGTGACCTTGGGGAAGTCCTTTCATTTCTCTGAGCCTTGGTCTAAGGGCCATGTGTTAGGTTCTGAGGACACTATAGAATTATATCCTGTCCTCAGCTCCCTGTCTGGTGAGGGAGACAGCTCAAACACAGATAATAAGATGGTAAAGGCAATGACAAGAGAGGTATACAGGGCACTGTAGAGCTTTGGGTGGTGGGTGAGAGGAAGACTTCCAGGAGGAGGTGATCCTTGAAATACATGTTGCAAATAGGCAGTGAGAGGAAAGGGAATTTCAGACTGTGGGCACAGCATTAGCAAAGGTACTGACACTTGGTTTCAATTTAGCCACACTGGCCTCATTGCTATTTCTAGAACATGCCAGACACTCTTGCCTCAGGGATTTGTCATAGATGTTACTTGGTGCTCTCTTGCTTCCCTCAGGTCTTTGCTCAAATGTCAACACCTCAGTGACACCTTCCCTGTCTCTCCTATCTAAAATTGCAATGTGCCTGCTCCAACTTATCCCCCTTTCCTGATTAATTTTTTTGCCTAGCATTTGTCACCATCTAATATACTCTACCTTTTACTTGTTTTGTCTATTGCCTGTCTCTCTCCTCCCTAGAAGGTAACTTCTGTGAGGATAGGGATTTTTCTCTTCTTTTTTTTCACTACCATGTCCCAGCACCTACATCAGTGCTCAATAAATATTTGTTAAATGAGTGAAGGAAAAATCAAACAGTATGGTCTGTATCTTAAACTACAAATAGTCTGCTCTTGCTGGAACATAAAATGTAAGTGGCTAGGGGGCTTTTTACTGACCAGATTAAGGGCCAGAATCTTGCCCTGAAGGTGGTAGGGAACACAGAAGGGTTTTAAGCAAAGGGGTGACATGGTTAGATTTGCCTTTTAGAAAGCTTCTTCTAGTGGCCAGTAGAAAGAACAGTCAGGCAGGTGGGAGACAATGGAGGTAGAGAAGCCAGCTTGGAGGCTATAGGTCAATTGGGAGGGCTTAAAGTGGGACAGTGATGGAAAGGATAGAGGGGAAATGTATAGGTGGTTACACCAGCAGTACTTGATGGATTGCATGAGGGAATAAGGGACAGCAAAGACTGAGGGATGCTTCTTAGGGTCCTGGTTTGAATGACTGGGTGTATGATGGGCTACCACCGAAAGTAGAAAATACAGAATGAAGAGCAGGTTAGGGGGCACTGATGAATTCTGTTTAGGAAGCTGGGTTGGAGATGGTTAGGGGGCATCTGGATATCTGATTCTTCAGGTAGAGAGTCCTCAGCACAGAGGTGGTGACATGGTGGCTGAAACCAGAGTAAGGGCTGACAGCACCTGAAGTTAAGTATGCAGAGTAGGGAGAGCAGTGTGCCAGGAATAAAGTCTCAACAAGGAAGGAGTAGAAGGAAGAGGAGCCCACAAAAGGCAGATGGAGAAGGAATGGTCAAAGAGCTTTGAGCAAAATGTGCTGTCACAGAAGCCAAGGAAGACAGAAGTTCAAGGAGCAAGATGTGATCAGAGTCAAGTGTAGCAAGAAAGGTCTAGTCAAGGAGAAAAGACTAAAAAGAGCCTCTTGTACCTGATGTCACAAAGTGAATCGGTAATTTTAGTAGAGCAATGTCAATGAAGTTGTGTAGGGAGAAATGAGATCTCAGGAGGTTGAGGTGTGTCTGGAAAGTTAGGGAGAAAAGACATCAAGTGGAAGCAGGTGTTTCCAAAAGTATGACTGTAAAGAAAAACAGCCAGCTCACAGCATCTAGTGGGATCACAGGGTGGAGGGAGGCTTTTGTTTTTTTTTAAGATGGGTTAGACGTAAGCATGTTTACAGCCTGCACAGAAGGGGCCAGTGGAAGGGGAAATGTTGGGAACACAGAGAAAGGGAGACCTGAGGGAGCACAGCCTGGGGTGGGGCAGGGAGAAGGGTCCAGAGCAAAAGTTGAAAGCTTGGCTTTACAGAGGCACAGGGACATGGACTTCAGAGACTGGAAGGCAGCAGGGAAGACATGGTAGGGGTGCGTTGTTTCATTTCACTCGTCTCTTTTCCTAAAGAAAGGAAAGGATCAGCCCTATTTTTCAGATGGGGACACTGAAAGGTCCAGAGGGGAAGTAAAATACCCAAGGTCAAACAACAGGCAAGTAGTAGATTGGGATTTCAATCTAGGTCTCTTGAGGAATCAGCCCATGTGCCTTCTGTTACACCACATAGACACTCCTTCAGTGTTCTGCTGTCTCTGTTGCCTTGCTCTGCCTTCTTGTACATCTGCCTGCTGCCACTGGGCAGCTGGCCCCACCATGCCACTGCTAGTACTATGACAAAAATCAAATACTCCTCATTTCCAAGTCCAATAGACAGGTTTCTGTTCCTATCTGGACTTCTCCAGGGTGTTTGACATTATTGATGACTCCCTCTCTGAAATGCCTCCCATGGCCTCTGAGTACCCACTTTCCCATGGTGACAGAGAGCAGTCCAGCAGGGCACAGTGGTCAAGAGCACAGGTTCTGGGAGCCAACCTGCCTGAGTTCACTTCCCACTTTCATCACCGACTAGCTGTATGACTTTGAACAAGTTCTGTAACATCTCTGTTCTTCATGTTCCTCTGCTGAAAATTGGTGTGATACGAGGACTTCAGTACTTGCCTCATGGAGTTGTTCCAAAGATTAAATGAGATAATATATCATAGAAAACTCAGTGTCTGGTAGACAGTAAGTGATCAATAAAGGTTAGCCATTGCCATTATTCTTATTTTTTATTCATTTTATTGTCATTAATCTACAATTACATGAATAACGTGTTTACTAGACTCCCCCCTTCACCAAGTCCCCCCCCACAAACCCCATTACAGTCACTGTCCATCAGTGTAGTAAGATGCTGCAGACTCACTACTTGTCTTCTCTGTGTTGCACAGCCCTTTCCGTGACCCACCACATTATACATGCTAATTGTAAGGCCCCCTTTCTTTTTTCCTGCCCTTATCCCTCCCTTCCCATGCCTCCTGCCCAGTCCCTTTCCCTTTGGTAACCATTAGTCCATTCTTCGGTTCTATGATTCTGCTGCTGTTTTGTTCCTTCAGTTTTTGTTTGTTCTTATACTCCACATATGAATGAAATCATTTGGTACTTGTCTTTCTCCACTTGGCTTATTTCACTGAGCATAATACCCTCCAGCTCCATCCATGTTGTTGCAAATGGTAGAATCTGTTTTTTTCTTATGGCTGAGTAATATTCCATTGTGTATATGTACCACTTCTCCTTTATCCATTCATCTACTGATGGACATTTAGGTTGCTTCCATTTCTTGGCTATTGTAAATAGTGCTACGATAAACATAGGGGTGCACCTGTCTTTTTCAAACTGGAGTGCTGCATTCTTAGGGTAAATTCCTAGAAGTGGAATTCCTGGGTCAAATGGTATTTCTATTTTGAGCTTTTTGAGGAACCTCATACTGCTTTCCACAATGGTGGAATGAATTTGCATTCCCACCAGCAGTGTAGGAGGGTCCCCCTTTCTCCACATCCTCGCCAACATTTGTTGTTTGTCTGTTGGATGGTGGCGATCCTTACTGGTGTGAGATGTTATCTCATTGCGGTTTTAATTTGCATTTCTCTGATGACAAGCAATGTGGAGCATCTTCTCATGTGTCTGTTAGCCATCTGAATTTCTTCTTTGGAGAACTGTCTATTCAGCTCCTCTGCCCATTTTTTAATTGGATTATTTGCTTTTTGTTTGTTGAGGTGTGTGAGCTCCTTATATATTTTGGATGTCAACCCTTTATCAGATCTGTCATTTATGAATATACTCTCCCATACTCTATTGATGTTCTATTGATGGTGTCCTTTGCTGTACAGATGGTACTCCACCATGTTCTATTGATGGTGTCCTTTGCTGTACAGAAGCATTTCAGCGTGATATAGTCCCACTTGTTCATTTTTGCTGTTGTTTCCCTTGCCTGGGGAGATATGTTCATGAAGAAGTCGCTCATGTTTATGTCCAAGAAATTTTTGCCTGTGTTTTTTTCTAAGAGTTTTATGGTTTCATGACATACATTCAGGTCTTTGACCATTTCAAATTTACCTTTGTGTATGGGGTGAGACAGTGACCCAGTTCCATTCTTTTACATGTAGCTGTCCACTTTTGCCAGCACCACCTGTTGAAGAGACTGTCATTTCCCCATTGTATATCCATGGCTCCTTTATCATATATTAAGTGACCATAAATATTTGGGTTAATGTCTGGAGTCTCTATTCTGTTCCACTGGTCTGTGACTCTGTTCTTGTGCCAGTACCAAACTGTCTTGATTACTGTGGCTTTGTAGTAGAGCTTGAAGCTAGGGAGCGAGATCCCCCCAACTTTATTCTTCCTTCTCAGGATTGCTTTGGTTATTCGGGGTCTTTGGTGATTCCATATGAATTTTTGAACTATTTGTTCTAGTTCGTTGAAGAATGTTGTTGGTAATTTGATAGGGATTGCATCAAATCTGTATATTGCTTTGGGCAGGATGGCCATTTTGACGATATTATTTCTTCCTAGCCAAGAGCATGGGATGAGTTTCCATTTGTTAGTGTTCTCTTTAATTTCTCTTAAGAGTATCTTATAGTTTTCAGGGTATAGGTCTTTCACTTCCTTGGTAAGGTTTATTCCGAAGTGTTTTATTCTTTTTGATGCAATTGTGAATGGAACTGCTTTCCTGGTTTCTCTTTCTATTAGTTCATTGTTAGTGTATAGGAAAGCCACAGATTTCTGTGTGTTAATTTTGTATCCTGCAACCTTGCTGTATTCCGATATCAGTTCTAGTAGTTTTGGAGTGGAGTCTTTAGGGTTTTTATGTACAATATCATGTCATCTGCAAATAGTGACAGTTTGACTTCTTCTTTACCAATCTGGATTCCTTGTATTTCTTTGTTTTGTCTAATTGCTGTGGCTAGGATCTCCAGTACTATGTTGAATAACAGTGGGGAGAGTGGGCATCCCTGTCTTGTTCCCGATCTCAGAGGACAAGCTTTCAGCTTTTCGCTGTTCAGTGTGATGTTGACTGTGGGTTTATCAGATATGGCCTTTATTATGTTGAGGTACCTGCCCTCTATATGCATTTTGTTGAGAGTTCTTATCATGAATGGATGTTGAATTTTGTTGAATGCTTTTTCAGCATCTATGGAGATGATCATGTGGTTTTTGTCTTTCTTTTTGTTTATGTGGTGGATGATGTTGATGGATTTTCGAATATTGTATCATCCTTGCATCCCTGGGATGAATCCCATTGGTCATGGTGTATGATCCTTTTGATGTATTTTTGAATTCGGTTTGCTAATATTTTGTTGAGTATTTTTGCATCTACATTCATCAGGGATATTGGTCTATAGTTTTCTTTTTTGGTGGGGTCTTTGCCTGGTTTTGGTATTAGGGTGATGTTGGCTTCATAGAATGAATTTGGGAGTATTCTCTCCTCTTCTACTTTTTGGAAAACTTTAAGGAGAATGGGAATTATAACTTCTCTGTATGTCTGATAAAATTCTGAGGTAAATCCATCTGGCCCAGGGGTTTTGTTCTTGGGTAGTTTTTTTTATTACTACTTCAATTTCTTTGCTGGTAATTGGTTTGTTTAGATATTTGTGTTTCTTCCTTGGTCAGTCTTGGAAGGTTGTATTTTACTAGGAAGTTGTCCATTTCTTCTAGGTTTTCCAGCTTCTTAGCATATGGGTTTTCACAGTAGTCTCTATTAATTCTTTGTATTTCTGTGGGGTCTGTCGTGATGTTTCCTTTCTCGTTTCTGATTCTGTTGATGTGTGTTGATTCTCTTTTTCTCTTAATAACTCTGCCTAGAGGCTTATCTATTTTGTTTATTTTCTCAAAGAACCAGCTCTTGGTTTCATTGATTTTTCTATTGTTTTATTCTTCTCAATTTTATTTATTTATTCTCTGACCTTTATTATGTCCCTCCTTCTGCTGACTTTAGGCCTCATTTGTTCTTCTTTCTCCAATTTTGATAATTGTGATGTTAGACTATTCATTTGGGATTGTTCTTCATTGTATAAATATGCCTGGATTGCTATATACTTTCCTCTTAAGACTGCTTTCACTGCATCCCACAGAAGTTGAGGCTTTGTGTTGTTGTCATTTCTTTCCATATATTGCTGGATCTCCATTTTAATTTGGTTGTTGATCCATTGACTATTTAGGAGCGTGTTCTTAAGCCTCCATGTGTTTGTGAGCCTTTTTGCTTTCTTTGTATAATTTATTTCTAGTTTTATACCTTTGTGGTCTGAAAAGTTGGTTGGTAGAATTTCAATGTTTTTGAATTTACTGAGGCTCTTTTTGTGGCCTGGTATGTGGTCTATTCTGGAGAATCTTCCATGTGCACTTGAGAAGAATGTTTATCGTGTTGCTTTTGGGTGTAGAGTTCTATAGATATCTATTAGGTCCATCTGTTCTATTGTGTTGTTCAGTGCCTCTGTGTCCTTACTTATTTTCTGTCTTGTGGATCTGTCCCTTGGAATGAATGGTGTGTTGAAGTCTCCTAAAATGAATGCATTGCATTCTATTTCCTCCTTTAGTTCTGTTAGTATTAGTTTCACATATGCTGGTGCTCCACTTTTGGGTGCATATATATTTATAATGGTTATATCCTCTTGTTGGACTGTGCCCTTTATCATTATGTAATGTCCTTCTTTATCTCTTGTTACTTTCTTTGTTTTGAAGTCTATTTTGTCTGATACTAGTACTGCAACACCTGCTTTTTTCTCCCTATTGTTTCCATGAAATATCGTTTTCCATCCCTTGACTTTTAGAGTGTGCATATCTTTGGGTTTAAGGTGAGCCTCTTTTTTTTTTTTTTTTTTTTTGAGAGGGCATCTCTCATATTTATTGATCAAATGGTTGTTAACAACAATAAAATTCAGTATAGGGGGGTCAATGCTCAATGTACAATCATTAATCCATCTCAAGCCTAATTCTCGTCAGTCTCCAATCTTCTGAAGCATAACGAACAAGTTCTTACATGGTGAACGAATTCTTACAGAGTGAATAAATTCTTACATGGTGAACAGTACAAGGGCATTCATCACAGAAACTTTCGGTTTTGATCATGCAATATGACCTATAAACCATCAGGTCAAATATGAATATTCATTTGATTTTTGTACTTGATTTATATGTTGATCCCACATTTCTCCTATTATTATTATTATTTTTATTTTTAATAAAATGCTGAAGTGGTAGGTAGATGCAAGATAAAGGTAGAAAACATAGTTTAGTGCTGTAAGAAGGCAAATGTAGATGATCAGATGATCAGGTGTGTGCCTATGGACTAAGTATTAATCCAGGCTAGACAAGGGCAGCAAGACATCCACGGATGCAGAAGATTTCTCTCAAAGCAGGGGGGGTGAGGTTCTGAGCCTCACCTCTGTTGATCCCCAAATTCTCACCTGATGGCCCCCCTGCGACTGTGCCTGTCTTAGGTTGTTCCTCCCTTGAGGAATCTTACCCGTCTCTGGCTAACCAGTCATCTTCCGGGGCCATACAGGGAAATGTAAAGTTGGTAAGTGAGAGAGAAGCCATATTGTTTGCAAAGGTTAGCTTTTTACTTCTTTGCAGATTTATGCCCTGTGGCTTCTATGCCCAGCACTTGTCTCGAGGTATCTTTACCACCTGGAGGAATTATGATACTCGGTAAATTCGATATGAGGCACGAATTCTATTTAAGGTTTGTAATTAGGAAGGAAGAAGAAAAGCTATAGATGTAGCATATGAAGGAAACTTGGGAGGATTGATTATTTCTTTGACATATCTTCTTGTATAGTACCTTAAGTATGTATAGGTTTTAAACTACTAACTAATTTGCACACACATATTAACATAATAGGAATACGGTGACATAAACAAAGCAAATCTATAATTACCAGCCATCTCCAGTGAAGCCAAGAAAACCATTTAGGCACCCTAGGCATTTGTGAAAATTTATCTATGATATGATGGATATTTTCCAACTGTACTTGAACCATCAGACAAATTAAAGCAGCCAATTTCTGGGATCTGTTCACATCCCATATGTTCTTTTAACCATAGATAGTCTATAGTCATGAGATTTTGGGGTGCTACAACTTGCACCCCTCCCAACTCCTGGTTGAGTTCCAACAGTACAGATCCAGTCAAATTCGTTGTCTCACTGTATGCACATGCCAGCCTAGACATCTCCCTCCTCCTTCTTATGGCAAGTCCAGGAGACGGTGGGCTGGATGCAGCCACAACCGCAGCATCGTCCGGATCCCTGTGGAGGCTTTTTGATGATCATCCCCCGGCACGAGTCCTCCAGAGAGTGCTGATGCCGGAAGCTCCTCCTCATATCGTATCTTAGTTCATTTTCTGGGTATCCAAGCTAGGCCTTGATCTTCTGCGTAGAAACAAACAGACCCTTTGCCCACACTTTGACATGCCCTCTATACCACTGTGCAGAACTCATTGGAGGTCAGCACACAGTAACTGCTTTTTTTTTTTTTTTTAATTAAGAGAAAGGAATATTATCAGAAAAGAGTACCTCCATAGCTGATCATCTGACACCCTTTAAGTGATCAACATTAAGGATATTTAAAGCATGCATTGATCTTTGATTTACCAATAGTTTTATCCTGTTAAGGAGTAATCCCCCTTTTCTTTCTTTCTTTCTTTTTTTTTTTAAATTTTTAATCTACACTTACCTGCAGAATACTATGTTTACTATGCTCTCCCCTATATCAGGTCCCCCCTAACAACCACATTACGGTTACTGTCCATCAGCTTAGCAAAATGTGGTAGAGTCACTACTTGTCCTCTCTGTGTTGTGCAGCCCACCCTCCCCTTTCTCCCTCCCCCCCATGCATGCTAATCTTAATACCCCCCTTCTTCTTCCCCCCCCCTATCCCTCCCTGCCCACCCATCCTCCCCAGTTCCTTTCCCTTTGGTACCTTTAGTCCATTTTTGGGTTCTGTAATTCTGCTGCTGTTTTGTTCCTTCAGTTTTTCCTTTGTTCCTATACTCCTCAGATGAGTGAAATCATTTGGTATTTCTCTTTCTCCGCTTGGCTTATTTCACTGAGCATAATACTCTCCAGCTCCATCCATGTTGCTGCAAATGGTTGGATTTTTCCACTTCTTATGGCTGAGTAGTATTCCATTGTGTATATGTACCACATCTTCTTTATCCATTCATCTACAGATGGACATTTAGGTTGCTTCCAATTCTTGGCTATTGTAAATAGTGCTGCGATAAACATAGGAGTGCATCTGTCTTTTTCAAACTTGATTGCTGCGTTCTTAGGGTAAATTCCTAGGAGTGGAATTCCTGGGTCAAATGGTAGGTCTGTTTTGAGCATTTTGATGCACCTCCATACTGCTTTTCACAATGGTTGAACTAATTTACATTCCCACCAGCAGTGTAGGAGGGTTCCCCTTTCTCCACAGCCTCGCCAACATTTGTTGTTGTTTGTCTTTTGGATGGCAGCTATCCTTACTGGTGTGAGGTGATACCTCATTGTAGTTTTAATTTGCATTTCTCTGATAATTAGCGATGTGGAGCATCTTTTCATGTGTCTCTTGGCCATCTGTATTTCTTTTTTGGAGAACTGTCTGTTCAGTTCCTCTGCCCATTTTTTAATTGGGTTATTTGTTTTTTGTTTGTTGAGGCGTGTGAGCTCTTTATATATTCTGGACGTCAAGCCTTTATCAGATCTGTCATTTTCAAATATATTCTCCCATACTGTAGGGTTCCTTTTTGTTCTATTGATGGTGTCATTCGCTGTACAGAAGCTTTTCAGCTTAATGTAGTCCCACTTGCTCATTTTTGCTGTTGTTTTCCTTGCCCGGGGAGATATGTTCAAGAAGAGATCACTCATGTTTATGTCTAAGAGGTTTTTGCCTATGTTTTTTTCCAAGAGTTTAATGGTTTCGTGACTTACATTCAGGTCTTTGATCCATTTTGAGTTTACCTTTGTATATGGGGTTAGACAATGGTCCAGTTTCATTCTCCTACATGTAGCTGTCCAGTTTTGCCAGCACCATCTGTTGAAGAGACTGTCATTTTGCCATTGTATGTCCATGGCTCCTTTATCAAATATTAATTGACCATATATGTTTGGGTTAATTTCTGGGGTCTCTAATCTGTTCCACTGGACTGTGGCTCTGTTCTTGTGCCAGTACCAAATTGTCTTGATTACTATGGCTTTGTAGTAGAGCTTGAAGTTGGGGAGTGAGATCCCCCCTACTTTATTCTTCTGTTTCAGGATTGCTTTGGCTATTCGGGGTCTTTGGTGTTTCCATATGAATTTTTGAATTATTTGTTCCAATTCATTGAAGAATGTTGCTGGTAATTTGAGAGGGATTGCATCAAATTTGTATATTGCTTTCGGCAGGATGGCCATTTTGACGATATTAATTCTTCCTAGCCATGAGCATGGGATGAGTTTCCATTTATTAGTGTCCCCTTTAATTTCTCTTAAGAGTGACTTGTAGTTTTCAGAGTATAAGTCTTTCACTTCCTTGGTTAGGTTTATTCCTAGGTATTTTATTCTTTTTGATGCAATGGTGAATGGAATTGTTTTCCTGATTTCTCTTTCTATTTATTCGTTGTTAGTGTATAGGAAAGCTACAGATTTCTGTGTGTTGATTTTGTATCCTGCAACTTTGCTGTATTCCGATATCAGTTCTAGTAGTTTTGGAGTGGAGTCTTTAGGGTTTTTTATGTACAGTATCATATCATCTGCAAATAGTGACAGTTTAACTTCTTCTTTACCAATCTGGATTCCTTGTATTTCTTTGTTTTGTCTGATTGCCATGGCTGGGACCTCCAGTACTATGTTAAATATCAGTGGGGAGAGTGGGCATCCCTGTCTGGTTCCCGATCTCAGTGGAAATGCTTTCAGCTTCTTGCTGTTCAGTATAATGCTGGCTGTGGGTTTATCATATATGGCCTTTATTATGTTGAGGTACTTGCCCTCTATTCCCATTTTGCTGAGAGTTTTTATCATGAATGGATGTTGAATTTTGTCAAATGCTTTTTCAGCATCTATGGAGATGATCATGTGGTTTTTGTCTTTCTTTTTGTTGATGTGGTGGATGATGTTGATGGATTTTCAAATGTTGTACCATCCTTGCATCCCTGGGATGAACCCCACTTGGTCATGGTGTATGATCCTTTTGATATACTGTTGAATTCTGTTTGCTAATATTTTATTGAGTATTTTTGCATCTACATTCATCAGGGATATTGGTCTGTAATTTTCTTTTTTGGTGGGGTCTTTTCCTGGTTTTGGTATTACGGTGATGTTGGCTTCATAGAATGAGTTTGGGAGTATTCCCTCTTCTTCTATTTTGTGGAACACTTTAAGGAGAATGGGTATTATGTCTTCTCTGTGTGTCTGATAAAATTCCGAGGTAAATCCGTCCGGCCCCGGGGTTTTGTTCTTGGGTAGTTTTTTGATTACTGTTTCAATTTCTTTGCTTGTAATTGGTTTGTTTAACTTTTGTGTTTCTTCCTTGGTCAGTCTTGGGAGGTTGTATTTTTCTAGGAAGTTGTCCATTTCTTCTAGGTTTTCCAGCTTGTTGGCATATAGGTTTTCATAGTAGTCTTTAATAATTCTTTGTAATTCTGTGGAGTCTGTCGTGATTTTTCCATTCTCATTTCTGATTATGTTGATTTGTGTTGACTCTCTTTTTCTCTTAATAAGTTGGGCTAGAGGCTTATCTATTTTGTTTATTTTCTCAAAGAACCAGCTCTTGGTTTCGTTGATTTTTGCTATTGTTTTATTCTTCTCAATTTTGTTTATTTCTTCTCTGATCTTTATTATGTCCCTCCTTCTGCTGACTTTAGGCCTCATTTGTTCTTCTTTTTCCAGTTTTAATAATTGTGATGTTAGACTATTCATTTGGGATTGTTCTTCCTTCTTCAAGTGTGCCTGGATTGCTATATACTTTCCTCTTAAGACTGCTTTCGCTGCATCCCACAGAAGTTGGGGCTTAGTGTTGTTGTTGTCATTTGTTTCTATATATTCCTTGATCTCTATTTTGATTTGTTCATTGATCCATTGATTATTTAGTAGCATGTTGTTAAGCCTCCATGTGTTTGTGAGCCTTTTTGTTTTCTTTGTAGAATTTATTTCTACTTTCATACCTTTGTGGTCTGAAAAATTGGTTGGTAGAATTTCAATATTGTGGAATTTACTGAGGCTCTTTTTGTGAGCTAGTATGTGGTCTATTCTGGAGAATGTTCCATGTGCACTTGAGAAGAATGTATATCCTGTTGCTTTTGGATGTAAAGTTCTATAGATGTCTATTAGGTCCATCTTTTCTAGTGTGTTGTTCAGTGCCTGTGTGTCTTTACTTATTTTCTGCCCGGTGGATCTATCCTTTGGGGTGAGTGGTGTGTTGAAGTCTCCTACAATGAATGCATTGCAGTCTATTTCCCTCTTTAGTTCTGTTAGTATTTGCTTCACATATGCTGGTGCTCCTGTATTGGGTGCATATATATTTAGAATGGTTATATCCTCTTGTTGTACTAAGCCCTTTATCATTATGTAGTGGCCTTCTTTATCTCTTGTTACTTTCTTTGTTTTGAAGTCTATTTTGTCTGATATTAGTACTGCAACCCCTGCTTTCTTCTCACTGTTGTTTGCCTGAAATATGTTTTTCCATCCCTTGACTTTTAGTCTATGCTTATCTTTGGATTTAAGGTGAGTTTCTTGTAAGCAGCATATAGATGGGTCTTGCTTTTTTATCCATTCTATTACTCTATGTCTTTTGATTGGTGCATTAAGTCCATTTACATTTAGGGTGACTATTGAAAGATATGTACTTATTGCCATTGCAGGCTTTAGATTCGTGGTTACCAAAGGTTCAAGGTTAGCTTCTTTAGTATCTTACTGCCTAACTTAACTCGCTTATTGAGCTGTTATATACACTGTCTGGAGAGTCTTTTCTTCTCTCCCTTCTTATTCCTCCTCCTCCATTCTTCATATGTTGTGTGTTTTGTTCTGTGCTCTTTTTAGGGGTGCTCCCATCTAGAGCAGTCCCTGTAGGATGCCCTGTAGAGGTGGTTTGTGGGAAGCAAATTCCCTCAGCTTTTGCTTGTCTGGGAATTGTTTGATCCCACCATCATATTTAAATGATAGTCGTGCTGGATACAGTATCCTTGGTTCAAGGCCCTTCTGTTTCATTGCATTAAGTATATCATGCCATTCTCTTCTGGCCTGTAGGGTTTCTGTTGAGAAGTCTGATGTTAGCCTGATTGGTTTTCCTTTATAGGTGACCTTTTTCTCTCTAGCTGCCTTTAAAACTCTTTCCTTGTCCTTGATCCTTGCCATTTTAATTATTATGTGTCTTGGTGTTGTCCTCCTTGGATCCTTTCTGTTGGGGGTTCTGTATAATTCCATGGTCTGTTCGATTATTTCCTCCCCCAGTTTGGGGAAGTTTTCAGCAATTATTTCTTCAAAGACACTTTCTATCCCTTTTCCTCTTTCTTCCTCTTCTGGTATCCCTATAATACGAATGTTTTTCCTTTTGTATTGGTCACATATTTCTCTTAGTGTTGTTTCATTCCTGGAGATCCTTTTATCTCTCTCTATGTCAGCTTCTATACGTTCCTGTTCTCTGGCTTCTATTCCTTCAATGGCCTCTTGCATCTTATCCATTCTGCTTATAAATCCTTCCAGGGATTGTTTCACTTCTGTGATCTCTTTCCTGACATCTGTGATCTCCTTCCGGACTTCATCCCACTGCTCTTGCATTTTTCTCTGCATCTCATCCCATTGCTCTTGCATTTTTTTCTGCATCTCTGTCAGCATGTTCATGATTTTTATTTTGAATTCTTTTTCAGGAGGACTAGTTAGGTCTGTCTCCTTCTCAGGTGTTGTCTCTGTGATCTTTGTCTGCCTGTAGTTTTGCCTTTTCATGGTGATAGAGATAGTTTGCAGAGCTGGTACAAGTGACCGCTGGAAGAGCTTCCCTTCTTGTTGGTTTGTAGCCTTTTCCTGGGAGAATAGCGACCTCTAGTGGCTTGTGCTGGGCAGCTGTGCGCAGACAGGGCTTCTGCTTCCTGCCCAGTTGCTTTGGGGTTTATCTCCGCTGTTGCTGTGGGCTTGGCCTGGCTGGGGCTGTTCCTCCAAAATGGTGGAGCCCCGTTGGAGGGGGAGCAGCCAGGAGACTATTTATCTCCGTAAGGGGCCTCTGTGCTCCCTGCTGCCCAGGGGGTTAGAGTGCCCAGAGATCCCCAGATTCCCTGCTTCTGGTCTAAGTGACCTGTCCTGCCCCTTTAAGATTTCCAAAAAGCACTCTCCAAACCAAAACAACAGCAGCAACAATGAGAGAGGGAACAGAAAGAAAGAGAAAAAAAAAAAGGAAAAAAAAGGAAAAAACAAGCGATTTTTTTTTTTTTTTTTTTGTCCTCAGGTGCCGGTCCCAGGCACCCGCTCAAGGTGAGCCTCTTTTAAGCAGCATATAGATGGGCCTTGTTTTTTAATCCATTCAGTGACTCTATATCTTTTTATTGGTGCATTCAGTCCATTTACATTTAGGGTGATTATCGATAGGTATGTACTTATTGCCATTTCAGGCTTTAGATTCGTGGTTACCAAAGTTTCCAGGTTACTTTCCTTACTATCTAAGAGTCTAACTTAACTCACTTAGTATGATGTTACAAACACAATCTAAAGGTTCTTTTCCATTTCTCTTCCTTTTTCTTCCTCCTTCATTCTTTATATATTAGGTATCAAATTCTGTACTTTTTGTCTATCCCTTGATTGACTTTGAGGATAGTTAATTTAATTTTGCATTTGCTTCGTAATTAGCTGTTCTTCTTTCTTTACTGTGGTTTCATTACCTCTGGTGACAGCTATTCTACCTTAGGAACACTTCCATCTATAGCAGTCCCTCCAAAATAGACTGTAGAGATGGTTTGTGGGAGGTAAATTCTCTCAGCTTTGCTTATCTGGAAATTGTTTAATCCCTCCTTGAAATTTAAATGATAATCTTGCCAGATAAAGTAATCTTGTTTCCAGGCCCTTCTGCTTCATGGCATTAAATACATCATGCTACTCCCTTCTTGCCTGTAAGGTTTCTGCTGAGAAGTCTGATGTTAGCCTGGTGGGCTTTCCTTTGTATGTGATCTTATTTCTCTCGCTGGCTGCTTTTAGCAGTCTGTCCTTATCCTTGATCTTTCCCATTTTAATTACTATGTGTCTTGGTGTTGTCTTCCTTGGGTCCCTTTTGTTGGGAGATCTGTGGATCTCCATGGCCTGAGAGACTGTGTCCTTCCCCAGATTGAGGAAGTTTTCAGGACCTACCTCCTCAAAGACACTTTCTAACCCTTTCTCTCTCTCTTCTTCTTCTGGTATCCCTATAATGCGAATATTGTTCCGCTTGGATTGGTCACACAGTTCTCTCAATATTCTTTCATTCTCACAGATCCTTTTTTCTCTCTGTGCCTCAGCTTCTTTGTATTCCTCTTTTCTAGTTTCTATTTCATTTATTGTCTCCTCCACTATATCCAACCTGTTTTTAATACCCTCCATCGTGCTCTTCAACAGTTGGATCTCCGACCTGAATTCATTCCTGAGTTCTTGGATGTCTTTCCGTACCTCCATTAGAATGTTGATGATTTTTATTTTGAACTCCCTTTCAGGAAGAGTCACGAGGTCCATATCATTTAAATCTTTCTCGGGAGTTGTATTAATAATTTTACTCTGGACAAGGTTCCTTTGGCATTTCATGTTTGGATATGGCACCCTCTAGTGTCCAGAAGCTATAGTCTGTGGAGCTGCTCAGCTCCTGAAGCAATGTCGGGGGTCGCAGGGTGCCTGGGGGGAGGATAGAGCTGTTCCCCACCTCCCAGCTGCTGTGCCTGTCTCCACTGCCTGAGTCAGTGGGCCGGTCACACAGGTATAAGTTTTTGTCCCAGAGCAGGCAGATATGGATCCCTACTTTCTACAAGTGTCCAGAATCCCAGTTTCCCCAGGAACTCTGCCTGTATTAACTTTCCAACCCGATAGTCATGCAAGTCTCATGAAAGCACCATGAAATGTAGGTTTGTGCTCCCAGTGCAGGTCTCTGGAGCTAGGTATTCAGCAGTCCCAAGCCTTCCACTCCCTCCCTGCTCTGTTTCTCTTCCTCCCCCAGTGAGCTGGGGGAAGGGCTCCTGTCCCACTGAGCCACAGCTGTGGTACATTACCCCGTTCAGTGAGGTCTGCTCTTTTCTCCAGGTGTATGTAGTCTGATGTCGTTCTCTTTCCTGTTGCTCTCTCCGGATTAGTTGCGCCAATTAAATTTTCTAATTGTATCCAGTTTTAGGAGGAAGCTTCTGTCTCTCCTCTCACCCTGCCATCTTTAATCCCATTATTCTCATTTTATGCATGTTTTCCTACCTCCCCGATCCCTTCCTCAGTCTTTATTATGGGCTCCTTTTCCTCTACTCATTCATTCACTAAAGATACATTTACTGAACATCTACCATATGCCAGACACTGTGTAAGTCACTGAGGTTGTAGTAGTTAATAAGACAGTTCTGGCCTTTGTCATCACAGAGTGCACCATTTGCTCACTGCTTCCCCAGGCTCCAGATTCTGCTCATTTGGATACAGCCTCCCCTGGGGCCACAGATCTCTCCCGCAATACCAGGCTGGCTCAGAACTTCAGGATCATATAGCTACATGGCTGCCTGTCCACCACCTCCTCTTGGCTGCAATAATCTTCTACTTCATCTCCTTGTCTCTCTTACACCTCTAACCCAACTGCCACACTGACTGAGTTATCTGTCTAAAACACAAAACATGTGACTCCAGTGCTCAAAACCCTCCCGTGGCTCCTACCTCACTCAGTAAAGCCAAAGTCCTCACCATGGCCCATAAGGCCTATCTGATCTGGCCCGTCACCTCTCTGATCTCACTTGCTACCACTCTTCCCCTCACTCACTCCACATCAACTCCTCTGGCCCCATTGCTATTCCTCAACTATCCCAGACTCCCTCTTGCCCTTTGCTACTAGCCATTTCCTTCACCTGGATAGCTCTTCCCTCAGATATTTGAGCTGCTCACTCTCTCATCTTCAGAATTATATTCAACTGTTACCTCAGTAAGGTTTTCCTTATTTAAAATTGCAACTGTATACCCCCTCCAGAAGTCCCCATATCTCCTTTTGTGCTTTATTTTTCTCCTTAGCAATTATCTTAACACCTTATATATTTCACTATTTTATCTTGTTTATTGTCTGTCCCCATTAGAGTGTGAACTCCATGACAGCAAGGATTTTTGTTTTGTTCACTGCTCCATGCACAAAGTAGTAGCTTAATATTTGCTGCATATTGAAATGGTCTTGTTACTCCTCTACCTAAAAAACTCACAACTCCTTAGTTGGTATAGAAGGTTCTTGCCCGTTTTCTCTTACTCCAAGCCCTCAACCCTGGGCTGTGCTGACACTAAACTGCTCATGCATCCTAAACCCCCTGACCATTCACAGCCCTTGTGCTCTTCCTCTTGCTGCCCCCTCTACCCAGAATGGCCTTTTCTTGTTCCCTCTTCCCACGTTGGCAAAATTGTACCCAACTTCCCCAAGTGGGTTCCTGACAGCTGACCTGTGCCACCCACTACCATCTCCGTTTCCTTGTGAAAACTGGCCACTCCTATATTGATGTTTCCTCCATGTCCTAGATACACCTCTATCACAGCACCCATCATAGTACCTAATGGTTTTAAAGCATAAATATTTGCTGATGAATGACTTGTGCATGTATCTTTTTCTTTCAGTCTAAACTGATTTTCCAGAAGGCATGATTCTGTGGGCTCCTGGAGGGCAGGGCATCTGTCTTGTTTACTTTGGTCTGCAATGGTTCATTCAGCATGATTTATTGAGCTCCTCACAGCATGGCAAGCACTATTCTAGGCAACTGGGATTCAGGGGTGGAAATGAGAGATGTAGTTCATCTTCAGTAAGTTGACGTTTTGGGGAAAAGACAGACATTCCACAAATACTTTCAGAATTAGTTACATCTACGTCAAGTACATGTTAGAACAGGGTGTTCTAACAGGGGTGATTTGAAAGGTGAGCAGTTTGAGTAGGTAAGAGATGATTTTTGCCCTTGAAGGGCTTACTGTAATGCAAGGGGAGGATGTGGCCACAGATAGTGTCACAGTAATAATAGTAGCTGCTGGTTATTGAGCAATGATGCTTGTGCTTTTCAAGCAGTGTCTCACTTCATTCTCATACAAGCCCTATGTGGCATGGATTATTATCCCCCTTTTAAAGATGAGAAAAACTGAAGCACAGAGAGGAAAATTCATTTGCCCAAACCAGCTAGCAGGTGGCAGAGCTGTTAGGCCTGTCTTCACTGCACTTCCTCCAGGTAATGGAGTATCAGACTGATTGGGAACCAGTGCTCACACTGTCAGTTACTGAAGGAAGTCAGAGAGATCAGGGTCTGCTAGGTCTAACCTTTCAGCATTGACCCTTTGGGTAACTGGCCCTCCCCACACAGTTCTGGTCTCCTGGGTGCTGCACCAGGCTGTGCACAAACCCCTGCCCAACCTCAGGACCCAGCCTGAAGGGCCTGGCTGCTTACCTGCACATTTCTCATCAACTCTGGCTTGGTGTTGTTCCTGCAGCTGCTTCTCCAGGATGTACCTAAACTGCTCCTGCTGCATCCTCAGGCATGTGGCTCTGTCCAGGTCCTCCCCAGAGAAGCACTGCAGGCTGGCCAGGCCACACTGGGGATTGTTGTTACCAAAACGGGCTGGGAACTCCTTTCAGAGTCTGTTTGAATCCCAAAGGTCAAATTCATGCCCGTTCTTCAGCTGCTGCTTCTGCTCTCAAAACTCCTGGAGTTTTTTGGCCAGTCGACATGTCCATTCTGCCTGTTCCTTTTCTAGCATCTGGGCTACCAGATCATACTGTGCCTGGTTGGTACCTCGGGGTGGTGGGCAGGGACATGGAGAAGGCCCCAAGGGAGGGATAGAGCCCACTCAACATGGCCTGTACTCCCAAGGCCCATCTGGTTAGTCCCGTACACCCCAGGCATTAGACTCCACTCCAAGGCAGAACTGCCCTTATGTTACCCATCTTGGCTGGCCTCTGGCCTTCAGCTTTTACCATAACCTGCCTCCTTGCTCCACTCTGTTGCCTCCCGAAGCTTTCGCTCTTCCACTTGGCTGTTCAGGGCTTCAACACCCACCTGATACCAAAGAAATTAGCTCAATCAGGAGAGAGGCCCAGCAGCAGGCCTTGAATGCTCTAACACAAAAGGCTCAGAATTTATATGCTTCAAAATCCTCCTATAGATCCCCTATAGAATGTTATACTGGATAACATTCCATCATCTGAGCATGGTCTATAAGCCTCTCAATGGTCTAGCCTCTGCCTCCTTCTCAGTACCCTCTCGCCTTGTCCCACGCTCAGGAGATCTGTGCTTATAGTTCCCTGCATGTTAGGTTGTTCCAAGTGGGCAGTCTTTGCTCCAGCTGCTCCCTGTACTTGGAACACTCTTTCCTCCCCTTTTTACCCGAACTCTTAGTTATCCTTCAAGACTAGCTCAGGTTTCACCTTCCTGACCCCTTATACATGTGCTACTTCCATAGAATCTAGGATCTACTGTCCACATTATATTGAAGTTTGCATACATCAGTTGTCTCCTCCACCAGACTGAGTCCTTTAAGGGCAGAGACTGGGCCTTCGTCTGCCTTGTATCCCTATTGCTCAACCCAGGGCTTGGCACAGAGCCAGCCTTGAGGAAATGCTTGCCAACTGGATTTCAATCACACCACTCATCCCTCAGCCAGCTATTTACTTGTCAGGCACTGTGATCTGGTTTCCAGAGCCACCACCATATGGTAGTATTAGCCTCAACACTTCCTTTATTTAGCCTCATTTTATCGAGGAGGAGCTTGGAACTCAGAGAAGTGACTCATCTGAAGCCACCTGTCTAGTAAACAGCAGACCTGGTCCGTGAGCATAGGTAGGGTATCTCTTCCAGAACACCATGCTGCATTCCCCCCTCTATCCACCCACCCAGCAATCTGTTTTCTCAAACTATCAATATTTTCTCTTTATTTTGATTATAATTAATTTGAAACACTTCAAAATGATGCAAAAGGGAATAGGTTAGTGAAGAGTAACTGTCCCTCCCATCTCTGTCCCTCAGCTGGGTTAACAGTTTCTTATGCAGCCTTCCAGAGTTTAGGCATATGCAATAACAAATATTCTTTAGACTTCTTTTGGCTCCATATTGCTTGTCTCTTGAGAACCAGGCCACCTGGCCCAGAGTTGATTGGAGGAGAGTCAGCTATCACCAGCTCCTTCTCCCCTACACCCCCATCCCCCTTCCTATTCCTGGGGGTGGGTGCTTTCTCCCCCTCTCCTTCCTTTACAGCCCTAGGACCTGCTCGTATCAGGGATGGGCTGTAACAGGCACTGCTAGGTTGTTTACCAGCAACAGTGAATGCCCCTGGTCCTGAGAATGTCTCTGCTGCCCACTTACCCCCATGACTCGGGTCCGTACATCAAAGAATGGGCTCTGTAGCTCCTTTTCTCGATTTCTTCCAGCCTCAACGGCTGCCAACTCCTTAGGATCTGGTGACAGATCTACCTTTTACATCTGGAGCAAGGGTGAGGTGGAATGGCTGATGAGTGCTGACCATCATTTTTGACCCCACTCCCACACCCGTCCCTTTCTCCCCACAGTATCTCACCAGTTATTGATTTCTACTGATTTTACTTCCTGATATATTTCATACCTGTGTCCTCCATCTCTGCTGTCACCACCTAATTCAGGCCTTAAAATCGGGTGCCAGACAATATTCCCAGGAGTCTCACTGGCCCCCATTTCTCTGGTGTTAGCCTCTCCACTTCTTTCTCTGCACTGGCTTACCAGAGTGATTTTTCTGAAAGCAAATCTGACCATGGCACATCTCAGCTTAAAACCATTAAAAGCAGCCTTAAAGCCAATGATTCCCCAGTGTTCACAAGATACAGGTCCATCTCCTTTGCCAGATTTGTAAAGGTCTTCATGATGTGACCCCTGCTTACTCATCCAAGTCTCACAACATTCCCTTTCCAATTATGCTCTATGCAGTTTTCCCTATTTCAGTAAGTTTCTAAGAAGATGTTGAGTGCTATGGAAATGCCAAGGGGAAGTGTTGCAATTTTAAATACGGAAGTTAGGGAAGGCATAACCGAGAAGGTAATATTTGAGCAAACACTTGAAGATGTGGGAGACACCAGTGCAGGTATCTAGAAGGACAGCACTCCAAACAGGGGGAACAAGTCAAAGGCTTTAAGGTGGACACAAGGGGCATGCATTCTAGGAACACTAGGGAGGCGAGTGAGTGAAGGAGAGGTAGGTAGGAAATAACATTAGAGAGATTATGGGGTCGGGTGCAGGGAGAGCATATAGGACTTTGCAGACCATTGTAAAATGCTCTGGCTTTTACTCTGAGAGAAATGGGCAGCTACTGGAAGGTTTTGAACAGTGAGAGTGACATTCTGCCTCTTGATTTTTAAATATCACTCTGGCTGCTGTATTAAGAATAGATTTGGGGGAGCAGAAGCCAGTCTCCCTCCTAGAAGTAGGGAGAGCAGAAAGGAGCCTATTGCAGTCATCCAGGCAGGGGATGATGGTGACTCACACTGGGTTAATAGCAGCAGAAGTAGTGAGAAGTGGTCAGATTCTGGATATATTTTGAAGGCAGAGCTGACAGGAAATCCTGATGGATTAGATGTGTGGTGTGAGAGCAGTGTCAAGAATGACTTCAAGGATTTGCGATGGGGATATCAGAGGGATTAATTTGCTATCAACTAAACAGTTTCTGTGGGGAGAACAGTATGGGGTGGAGGAAGGATCAGATGAGTTTTGAAAGTGTTGAGTTTGAGAGGCCTATTAGATATCCGTTGATAGCACACAGGTGATATGGCAAATTTTATTATTCAAAAAGATATGCTGCTTCTCTCTACAGGATTATACCTTCTGTATAATCCTTATCTCATTGCCCTCAAGATTAGCCACGTAATTTGCTTTGCCCTCTGCTATGCGAGAGCTGACACATGCCATTCCCAAGCAGAACTAAGAGCTATTATGTGATGGCCCGGTTTTCTCTTCACTCTCTGCCATGAGGCTGACAATGTCCCAGGTAAGGGCTGCTCCTCCAGCCTCTGTCCTGGAATGATGACATAGAGCAGAGATGTAGCCAACCCACAAGACAAGAATCATGAATGAGAAATAAGTTTTCCTAAGCTGTTGAGATTTGGGGATTCTTTGTAATTTTGTTGGTTTCTCCCAGAGAAGGACGCCGCCCCAAATCACACACGGAAGGCGTCTCTTGATGCAATAAGCAAGAGGAATTTATTCAGGAACCAGCTAGCTGGGGTCCAAGTTAGCCCGAAGCAGCTGGTCTCAACAAGGACTCTGAGCACACAAAGCCAGAAGGTTTTATAGCATTTTCAAAGGGGGCAACATTTTCCACAATCACAATACAGTGTTTTTTCATAGACACATAAATCTTTGGCTGGGGCTACATCCTGGGGTCTGGTTAGATAAGATTATCTTCGGAATGTTTAGGGTGGTTCTAGCAAGATAAGCTTGGTGTGTATGATTAACTGATTTGAGGTCAGCTAACTAAAGGTCACTACATTTAACACTGGCTGACTAACTTGTTTTTCAAGATTCTAATAATTTTCCTCCTTCTAGGTTAGGGGGTGGTATTTAAGCCTTTAAGATGGCTGTACTTATGCTAACTTTTGATTCTTCAGATCCTACAATTTCAGCATAATTTAGTTTATCCTGACCAATACAAAGGCATCTAAAGCTATGAGGGAGTGAGTATAGATGGATAAGAATGCCCCAGGGTAGCCGGGGAGAGGCTGGGCTAGCACTGGAGGCTAAGGTGGAGTAGTCTTTGGCAGAGGAGGAGTGTGGGCTCAGAGAAGCCAAGTGAAGAAACTGCTTTTGGGAGGAGTGAGCAACTGATGTGTTAAGATGGGGACTGAGAACCGGCTGACTTAGAAACATGAGGGTTGCCGATGACCTTGACAAGCACATTTTTGGTGTGTGGGGATGAAAGCCGTACTGAAGTGGGTTCAAGAGACTAGGATTCTGAAGGACAAACAAGCCACCTTATTTTTTTTAATTACAAGAGAAAAAGAGGGAGGAAGAACCTGCAGATTTTTAAAAGAGATATATATGCAGGCAGGAAAGTTTTTCTAGCTTATACCTAGGAGTGGAAGTGCTGGCTCATAGGGCTAAGTGTATTTAACTTCACAAGATAATGCTAAGTTGTTTTTCAAGGAGATGACTGTGCCAATTAACACTTCCACTGTGGTGTATAAAAACTCCAGTCACTCCACGTCCTTACCAGAACTTTGGTATTACAGATTTTTTTAGTTTTTGCCAATTTGTGGGTATGAAATTGTAATTATCAGTTTTAATTGCAATTTTCCTTATTGCTGATGAGGTTGCACATCTTTTCATGTGTGTTTTGGCCATTTTTGATTACTCTTTTGTAAAGTGCCCATTCATGTCCTATGTTCATTTATTTAAAAATTATGTTGTTCCTTTTCTTATTAAGTTTAGGAGTTACTTCTGTATTTCACACACTAGTTATTTCTTAGTTTACATGTGGCAAATATCTCCCATCTGTGGTTTGCCTTTTTACTTGACTTACTTTGTGGCAATTTTATGGTAACAATTGACACATACAAGGAACATGATTAACACACTTATGTTAGGAAGCAATACAACAAAGTGAACACCTGTGAACCCTCTGCAGAACCCATAAAATAGAACAGTATCAATATATTAGAAGCTTCTTGTGTGCACTTATTTGTTTTCACTTTTTTATGTTACAATTTGGATGAATTTGAATGTAGTCACATTTACCAATCTTCTTCTTTATGCTTAGAAACCTTCATTATTTAAGACATCCTGAGGTTGTAAAGATACTCCCCTATGTATTCTTCTAAAATTTCTAAAGTTTTGCCTTTTTAAGTTTCTAATTTATTTGAAATTGCACTTTGTATATGGTGTGTGGTGAGGATGCAGTTTGACTTTTGTCTTCTAAGCCCCATCTCATCTTTTTAAATGGAGTAATATAGCTCCTGTTAATTGTATGAGATTGCTGTCCTTTGGTCATTTTATTCCCTCAGCCTGATTGTGACTGTTTCTCCCAGCTGAATTCATTTATGGATCCTCTACTAGATTCCATCAACCAAGCTTTCTCACTTTCCTGGACTTGTCCTGAGACTTTAAGACTCTTCCCATCCTCCAGACAACATTTTAAAAATAGCTATAATAATGGCTATGACAACCACCAAACCCTTTCCACGTCTAAGTATAACACCAAACCCAGCCTACTCATTCCATCTGTCACCACAATGCAAAGTCACTGAAGGGAAAGATTCCACAAACATTTTAAGTTTCTTGGACTGCTGAGGCCATGGCCTTAGTATTAGCAGGTATAGGGTGATAGGGGAATGAGGGAATGGAGGAGAGGGATAGAAAGGATGGGAAACAGGAAGGGGAAAGGGACGGAGAGGGCAGAGTCGGGGGGCAGAGGAGGAGAAAGGAAGAGGGGCAACAGGGAGGTTGATGGGGTGGAGGATGGTAAGCAGAGAGAGAACAGGAAGGGGGAAGCAAGGGATGGGGCAGTGGGATGTCAAGTAATGGGATAGGGATTGAGGCAAGAAAAGAGAGAGGGAGAAAGTGCGCAGAAGGGAAGAAAGGGCAGAGGTGGAGAGCACTGGCTTATGGACGCTGACTCTCAGATTCACACAAAATTCCTTTCTCAGCAAGGAGCCCCAATTTTGAAGCTCCCGGATTGGCTCAGGTCCAAGACTATTCTTGGGCTATCGCGATAGTCTCTGAACTCTGCGTGGAGGAACCGGAGGCAGGCAGGGAATAGGGGCAGTACTACTGGCCATAGCTTTCCTTAGCCTGCATTCCTGTCGCTCCAGAATAGCCTCATCTCCATTCACACCCTACCTTCCTCCCCCACCCCCACCCCATCCCACCTGTATCTCTACCCCACTCCACCCTCAGCAAGGTCTGAGCTCACCTAATACTGAATCCTCCCGCTGGCCCCTCCTGCCCGTACAGCCCTCGGCTCCCCGGGGTCCTTCAAATTCCTGACACCGTTCCTGTCTGAGCCTTCCGGCCGGCCACGCTAAAGTCACAGCCGAGCTCCCACCTTCCTCTTGCCCTAGGGCATAACCCTGCGGTGACTTCTGATTCGTCTTAGCCAGCTTGGGTTCCGGTCCCGCCTGCTTCCTCGGATCCCAAAGCTGCAGAATCCTCCAGGAACCGCCTCCTCTCCGACTCGGTGGGCTAGGGCAGCTGTTTCTGAACACGCAACAAAAGAACTGGGCAGCACAATCCGAACTCCTCAAAAACTCGTGCCCTGGCAACGGATCAACAAAACCTTCTTGCCCGCCGGAGGGCCCCACCCATGGTTCCCGCTCGCGCCGGAAGCAGGAAGTTCCGTTCCGCCTGAACTTATTCTCGCGAGGTTTGCTGCACGCCCGGCCTGCACTGCGGTATTTCCCGCGCGGGCTGTCCCAGTTCCCGGGCGGGCGGCGCGGCCTCTCGTACCCCTGCTGGTGCTGCTGCCGTCATGGGTTTCCTGAAACTGATTGAGATCGAGAACTTTAAGTCGTACAAGGGTCGACAGATTATCGGACCGTTTCAGAGATTCACTGCCATCATTGGACCCAATGGCTCTGGTGAGATAAACCCGCTGCGGCCCTGCACCCGTCCCAGCCTGGATCCCCTATCCGGCAGCAGAGTAGTACAGCCCAGCCCGTGCAACCTGAAATGTCACGAAACCTAACAGGTTCCATGTCCTCCTGAGGGCGCTCGGCGGGAACTTGCTCTCCCCGTTCGGGTGGCCTGAGTTGAACCTCTTCCCCAGGTGTCAGTTGCCCGCTGTTTGGGAGACTCCGCTCGGGCTGCAGTGGTACTGGCCCAACTGTAGGTTACCCCGCCCACTGTCCCCTCCCGCCAAAAGTGGCGCGTTCCGAGCCAGCTGCCGGCCACTGGCAGCTCAGATACCCCGCCAGACCAGGTGGTTCCTTCCGGCTTCCCCGCCTTGTTTGAACCCTCCGGAAGATGTGGGACCGCTGGTAGCCCTTCCATGGCTCCGGTCCCAAACGGTACACTTCTGCCTCAGACAACTCCCCCTCCTGTCTAGCATTGGTACGCTCCAATTCTTCCTTTCTTTACTCTTTGGGGAGGCGGCAGTTTTGAATTTCAGTCCTATCTCAGAGGTGGGGATTCCTAGAACGCACCCCTTTGCCAATACTGAAACCGTTAAGAGACAGAACTCATTCGTTTGCCAAATTTGTTGTATGTTTACTGTTTCATAAGGAGTTACTCAAGGTGCTAGGGCAATAGCGGAGAAATAGAGTAAGCCATGTTTTCAGGGAACTTCCATTCCAGAGGGGAAAGACGATAATAAAGGAGGAAATGATTTCATTTTTTAGCTGTGCTAAGTGCTATGCAGGAAATTAGGTTGCTGTGATAGAGTGACTTGAGTCTTTGGGCGCCTTTAGGAGTGGTCCGTAGTTAACAGTACCGTAATGTATATTTGAAAGTGCTTAGAATAGGTCTTAAAAGTTCTCATCATAAGAAAAAAACGTAACTGTGTTTATGTGAGTTGATGGATGTTAACTAAACTAACTGTGGGAATTATTTCTCAATATTTACAAATATGGAACCATTATCTTGTATGTGTGAAATAAATACAATGCTTTATGCCAGTTATATCTCAGTAAAACTGGAAGAAAAAAAGTTGGTCAGAAAAAGCCTCTATTTCGTCTTTTAATTCTACATCTCTAAATGAAGATAGACCAATCCACCTTCATAGACCATGGATTCCTCCCATCTACCTCCACAAGCAGGTTGATTGGAATCCTCCACCCCAGAGGTGTTCAAGCTAAATCATTTCCTAGCCTGAGGGGCTGCCCTTGCTGAAGCAGCTCAAACTGAGGACCTTCCCTGGAGTCTTACTTGGGTTTGGCTTTCTTTGTAGAGTGGGGTTACTGAACAGTGGCACTACTGACATTTCCTGCAGGATAATTCTTTGCTGTGGTTTCCATCCCGTACATTACAGGGTGACTAGTGGCATCCTTGGCTTCTATTTGCTAGAGGACAGCACTCCTACCCCCCCAAGTGTGACAATGAAAAATGCCTCCAGACATTACCAAATGTCCCCTGGTGGGGTGGGGGTTGGTGGGGGGGAATTACCATCCCCCACATCCTTTTAGAACCACTGACCTAGAGGACTAATGCTTGGTGTTCTCCAGTTTCTTGGGATTTTGGTATGGTGGTCCCCGTGGAAAGAGCCATGATACACATTTTTGCATTCAGTCCCCTCAGCATGGGTAGATTTGTATACCTAGCTGTTCCAAAAAGGCCCTTGGTTTCACTCTCTTCCCCCCCAACCCCCATTCTTCAGTGTCTGTGTCCACAAGCCATTCTTGATTCCCCTTAGGGAATTGCTCTTCCTTTCTGGCATATAGTAGATACTTGGTACGCATTAACGTTTATTTACTTGTATTCATGGTATATATTTTTGTATCTTCATCACTTGTCTATGCTACGAGTGGTCCAAAGAAGACACTCATAATACATGTTATAAAAATGTTTACAATATTGAATGATGGCAAGATGTTTTGTGAGGTGTTCTTACCATCCCTGAAGAGCATGGGAGAAGCACAAAGGTTGGAAATGGTGCCGGAAAGGCTGACTCCTGATCTGCATGATGTGCTAGTTCCTGCTGAGATGATGGAGACAAAGCTGAGTTCAGATTTGTGTTTTGAAAGGACTGTCATTTATTGAGCACCTGCTGTGTGTCAAGTACTTTATTTATTGGGACTCTTTACATTTAAATTCTCAACCCTAGGAGGGAGAAACTATTACCTTTCTTTTATAGCTGAGAAGACTGAAGCACAAAGGGTTGTGATCACTTGCATACTAACTGATTCTTAGAGCCAGGGTTAGAACCCATGCCTGTTATACTTCAAAACCTGTGCGCCTGCCACTCTAACAGAGAACTATGTGCCAAACATTGCTTTAGATGCTTTACCTACGAGTCATGGTTTTTCACATTTTCCAGGTGAAGGGAATGGAAAGTCAGCTAAGAAGTAGTGAAACTAAGATTAGAACCTGAGCTATTGGACTAGAACCCAAGTCTTAATCACTGTTTTGTATGGCCTCTGTGGAAGGACATGGCATGGGTTGCCAGTTTTATAGCTGGGTAGAAAGGTGTTGGAAATCAGGTCCTCAGTTCAAGGTTATATAACATGTTTGGGGAGAATATTGAGCTAGAACTTGTAGATAAACTTTTCTAGCCCCAACCCCAGTCTGAATTTTAAAAATATTCTTTTTTTTGAGCCTAAAATGAGGAAAGTTAGAACTGTGACTCCACTACTGAAAAGATAACTTTTGCTGTAAGAACTCTTTATTTATTTGAATAGCAATACATGTACATGGTATAAAATTTTTTTTAAATCCAAAAGGATGTACAGTAAAAAGACACCCTCCCTTCCCTGACTTGTTACCTACTTTCCCTCCTGGAAGCAACCACTGTTACATTATTTTCATTTTCATGTATTTTTTCCTATGCCTTTTCCTCTCCCCAAATTTTTATTATGAAAATTTTCAAACATGTATGTGTGTTTTGCTTAATCATTTGAAAGTAAGTTGCAGACTTAATGGCATTTCACCCTTAAGGGATTCAGCATTCATGTCTTAAAATCATCATTCGCCTGTATTACCAATATACCATTATAACACCTAAGAAAACTAATTTCTTCATGCCATCAATTATCCAGTTTATACTCAAGCTTCCCTAATGGCTCCCCAAAATGTCTTTTTGACTTTTTTTTTAACTATAGGATCCAATCAAAGTTCACACACTGCCTTTGCTTATGTCTCAATAATCTCTTGTGCTCTCGAATATTCTCCCAGTCTTTCTAATTACACATTGACTTTCTGAAAAGACCAGTCAGTTGTCTTGTAGAATATTCCACATTCTGTGTTTGTCTTAAGGTTTCCTCATGGTGTCATTTACCATGTTCCTCTAACTGCCGTATTTCCTGTAAACTGGAAGGTAGGTCTAAAGGCTTGTTTAGATTCAGGTTAAATGTTTTTGGCAAGATACTTCATTGATGATGCTGTGTGCTTTATATTGTATCATAAAAGGAATATACCTTTTAAAAAATTATGGTAAAATACACAACATGAAATTTACCATCTTAACCATTGTTAGGTGTATAGTTCAGTAGTGTTAAGTGTACTTACATTGTTGTACAACTGATCTGAACTTTTTCATCTTGCAAAGCTGAAACTCAGTACCCAGTAAACAACTCCCCATTTCCCCCTTTCCTCAGCCCTGTTTTGTTTTGTTTTTTAAACTTGGTTGAGATCAAACTATATGGAGTTTTATATCTTGCTTTGTTTCTCCTGTTGTAGACATTTCCCCATGTCACTGAAGGTTGTAGAACAATCCATTTTGTGACTGTACCATTTCCTTAGACAGAGTTCTAGTCTTTGACTGCTCTAAGTAATAATGGTAGAGGGACTGTTTTTCTAAGCCTTTGACCCAGGGCTTTGGTTGGGCTCAGTCTTTACAGGGACTGAGTACTGAGAGCTTAGGAACATTCCTATTCCTCTCAATTTCCCCTTTATTCTTTTTCTTTTCCCCTTATTCCTGATTTCCCTCTTCTGTGTTGTCCCCTCCTCCCTTAGGTAAGTCAAATCTCATGGATGCCATCAGCTTTGTGTTGGGTGAGAAAACCAGCAACCTGCGGGTAAAGACCCTGAGGGACCTGATCCATGGAGCTCCTGTGGGCAAGCCAGCTGCCAACCGGGCCTTTGTCAGCATGGTCTACTCTGAGGAGGGTGCTGAGGACCGCACCTTTGCCCGTGTCATTGTTGGTGGGTGAGGCTGGTCAGAAGGCTCTCCTTGGGTCCTGGGAGGTGGCTAGACTAGTTGGCTGAGGTAGGAGGGAAGCCTGATCCTTGGCTGACTCATGCACTGTCTCATAGGGGGTTCCTCTGAGTACAAGATCAACAACAAAGTGGTCCAGCTACATGAGTACAGTGAGGAATTAGAGAAGTTGGGCATTCTCATCAAAGCTCGTAACTTCCTCGTTTTCCAGGTGGGCATTTTTTAAAATAATTATTGGCTATCTGCTTTTTGCCAACTCTTGTTCCATCCCCACTGGGCCTTCTCTATCTCTGGCTACATCATCTCTCCCGTGAACTAATGAAACAGCTTCCTCACTGGGCTTCCTGCCTCCAGTCTGGCACCTTCCAGTTCATCTCCTAGGCCAGCTTCATCTTATGAGCACACAAACCTTCTTCCCTTTCTCTCCTTAAAACATTTCAGTGACTTCTCATTGCCTTATAACGGTAGTTCTTTGCAGTCTCCAAATCAGCACAACTGGGTACAGATATATTAGAAATGCACATTCTCAGACCCAATCCTAGACCTAGATATGCAGAGCTATGGGGTGGGGCCCAGCAATTGGTGTTTTACCAAGTTCCCCAGGCATTATAATGCACACTAAAAGTTTGAGAACCATTGCCTTAGCATGAAATCCAAGCTCCTGTCATTCAGGACACATCATCCTTTGGTTCTTGCCCACCTCACTAGCCTCATTTACCAATATTCTTCCCCTCCAGCCTTGTTGCAGCCTAATTAAATCATCTACAGCTCCTCAAATTCACCTGCTTTCTTTGGCCTGCAGGCCTTTGCATATTAATTTTCCTCTCCATGGGATAACCTCTTCTCTCTTACTTTCTTGGTTAGTTCTTCCCTATCTTCCAACTCAGTTTAGTTGTCAACTTTGGGAAGCCTGCCAGTCTCCTGCCCCCACGCTTCATTTAGTCCTCCTTCTGTGCTGCTTCTGTCACTGCATGTAACACATGGTGTTGTCTTTGCTTCCATCTCTTCTGCTCCCCATGCACCTCAAAAGGCAAGGATTGTGTCCTCAAAGCCCAATGTGAAATGTGGCATGCAGTGGGAGAGTCAGTGAACTTTTTCTGAATGATTGGGTGGGAGTGGGTAGGGGGAACAGAGCTGGCTAGCGTCTAAGTGGGGAGAGTGTTTTGACCTTTACTAGGGTGCTGTGGAATCTATTGCCATGAAGAACCCTAAAGAGAGGACAGCTCTATTTGAAGAGATCAGTCGCTCTGGGGAGCTGGCCCAGGAATATGACAAGCGAAAGAAGGAAATGGTAAAGGCTGAAGAGGACACTCAGTTTAATTATCATCGTAAAAAAAACATCGCAGCTGAGCGCAAAGAGGCCAAACAGGAAAAAGAAGAGGTAGGTGGGCTAGCTTTGGGTTCTGAGGGGCCAGGATGAGGGCAGTGCCTTACTGATGCACCCCTGCATCTATGTCCCTATTTGCACAGGCTGACCGCTACCAGCGCCTGAAGGACGAGGTAGTGCGAGCTCAGGTTCAGCTGCAGCTCTTTAAGCTTTATCATAATGAAGTGGAAATTGAGAAGCTCAATAAGGAACTGGCCTCTAAGAACAAGGAGATCGAGAAGGACAAGAAGCGTATGGACAAGGTAGAAGATGAGCTGAAGGAGAAGAAGAAGGAACTGGGCAAAATGATGAGGGAGCAGCAGCAGATTGAGAAGGAGATCAAGTAAGAGGCAGGCCTGGGCGGGAAACCAAAAGATTGTACTGCTTCCTAGGGATCCTCTGAGCCTAGAGGCAGTCCATTGCCCATACTTGTTTTCTCTCTTTCCCTTGATTTGCTTTGGCCAGAACCAGGCACATTTCTTGACATGCATTTTAGACAATTAGAGTATTTAACTACACAGACTTTGGGTAGTTCATATTTGGAAGACTGAGGACTTGAAAGGGTGGTGGCCTTGCCAAGCAAGAGGTAGTGATGGGAGGCCCATCTACCGGAGTGTCTGGGAGTGCTTTCCTAGAAGAAGAAAATTGGAGCAAGACATTTAAAGGACAGGAATTTGAAAGGGTTAGATAGGATGAGAGACAACTAAGTGAACACAGGGTGTGCTTGGGAGTTGTTACTGAGGGGTCTGGCTTGGCTAGAGTTGAGCCGGGGTGGTAGCTTTACCTTAGGAGTGGCTGAAGCCACCCATTCCAGGGACTAGTCAGATTGCCCCTTGGCTGAGGATCTGTGGGATATCAGCCCTTATTCTTTTAGGCAGTTCCCTGAGGCTGGCTGGCAGGGCTCAGGTCCCCATTTCTCTGAGGAAAAAACCTGGGAACCCTCCCTTCTCCCATGGTGCTAACTGGTTTTCCCCCTTCCCTCTGCCATAAGAGAGAAGGACTCAGAACTGAACCAGAAGCGGCCTCAATACATCAAAGCCAAGGAGAATACCTCCCACAAAATCAAGAAGCTGGAAGCAGCCAAGAAGTCTCTACAGAATGCTCAGAAGCATTATAAGAAGCGTAAAGGTGACATGGATGAGTTGGAAAAGGAGATGCTGTCGGTGGAGAAAGCCCGGCAGGAGTTTGAGGAACGGATGGAAGAGGAGAGTCAGAGTCAAGGCAGAGACTTGACTCTGGAGGAGAATCAAGTAAGTTCTGGCAGGATTGAGGGGGTGGGGAAAACACTGGGCTGAACAGACTGGCTTGGTCATCCCTGACCACCTTCTCTATCTCTAACAGGTGAAGAAATACCACCGGTTGAAAGAAGAAGCCAGCAAGAGAGCAGCTACCCTGGCTCAGGAGCTGGAGAAGTTTAATAGAGACCAGAAAGCTGACCAGGACCGGCTGGATCTGGAAGAGCGGAAGAAAGTAGAGACAGAGGTGGGCATGTGTTATAAGATTAGGGAAGATGGCCCAGAGAAAAGGAGGTAATGATAGTCCTAACAGTAATGACATATACCTAACACCTGGTGAGCAGTCAACTGTGTGCTAGGCACTGTACTTTACAAGTATTTACTGATTTAATCCCTCATTTTCCAAATGAGGAATCTAAAACACAGAAGTAAAATAATTTGCCTAAGGTCACATCACTAAGTGGTGCAAGGATATGAACCTGAGCAGTCTAGCTCTAAAGCTCACACTCTTACCATGTGTACTTCACTTATTGCCTAATAGCAATAATAGTAAAACAATAACAATAAGAGAAAGTTGTTATAGTGCCCCAGGAATCCACAGTGTTCCAGGCATTCTGCTAAGCACTTCTTCTAAGTATTTAAAACAAGGTGGTAGGCATTAATATTAATAGCTACCCTATATTAAGCACTTAATATGTAAGTGGAGGTTGCCTGCATTTTACAGATGAGAAAACAGGTGTAGAAAGGCCCAGAAAGCTAAGCTTTGCCTCGGTTTGAGCCTCACTGATTGGTGAGGAAGTTTAGCTCAGGCTGGGGAGAACTCTGTGTCAGCATCTCATAGGTCCCTGGGAGGCCCCATCAGTTAAGAGTCACCCTGAACACCGTCTGTGTGTCTGCTTTTTAATAGGCCTCCTGCATTAGTGACAGATTGTCCTGGACTGTTAGGCTCTTGGGTGAGTGGGCACATAGTGGGTGTAAGCCAAGGCCCCATGGTCTTGGAGTTAACTTGCTCAGTCCCTGGTGGTAAGGTGTATTTGTTTCTCTTCCAGGCCAAGATCAAGCAAAAGCTGCGGGAGATTGAAGAGAATCAGAAGCGGATTGAGAAACTGGAGGAATACATCATGACTAGCAAGTATGTGGCTCTGCAATCTTCCCTTCTGCTTCCAGGCCTGTTCTTGTGAACGCTCCCTGTCCTGCCCCTCCCTGGATGGGAACCCCAGAATTCCTGTTAGCCAGGAACATTTCCTAACCAACCAGGGTAATCCCTGTGTTCCCTCACTTTGTAGGCAGTCCCTAGAGGAGCAGAAGAAGCTAGAAGGGGAGCTGACAGAGGAGGTGGAGATGGCCAAGCGGCGAATTGATGAGATCAATAAAGAGCTGAACCAGGTGATGGAGCAGCTCGGGGATGCCCGCATTGATCGCCAGGAAAGCAGTCGCCAGCAGCGAAAGGCAGAGATTATGGAAAGCATCAAGCGCCTGTATCCTGGGTCTGTGGTAAGAGTGGAGAGGGGACTCATTTCTTGAGCACTTACTCTTCACCACTCACTGTCAGATAATTTTCTCAGCAGCCCTGTGAGGTTTGCAAGTTAAATGACTTGCCCCAAACCGCACATCTTATAAGTGAAAGAACTGCAATTCAGACCCAACTTGTTCTGACTCTTAGCCTCATGTTCCTTTCATCACACCAGTTGTACCTTCCTGAGTGCTTTGTCTTGCTATACCCACTCCTCTGTGGGAGGTGGGGAAACTAGAGAGCCCTTTGGAAGGGGGAGGGGCCATGGATTAGCCTCCCAGGAAGTAACTCTGTGCAAGCTTTGATATGAGCTCCCCTGGCAAGTACCAACTGGCCTGTTTACATGTAGGGACATCCTAGGTTTTATCAGATCTCTTGGCCTCTTGAACCAAATCCTGAGTTTCCAGGTTCCCTGAATATTATCCCTCTTGCTATAATCCCATTCCTGGGTTCAACTTAATTTGGTTCTACAAATATTTCATGATTTCTTGTCTAGATACCGCTGAGGAGTTTATAAAGATGAATTAGGCTCAGTCGCTGCCCTTGAAGATCTTACCATTTGTCTGATAGTTGTTAGGGAACCATGATTGGTTTGAGGGGTGTGGGAAAGTGAGCTGGAAAAAAGATTTATTTTGCTGGATGCATGTGAGAATTTGAACTAATGTATATGGCATAGTGCCTGGGGTAGCAGTGGTCCTGATATGGTAAAAGTGAGGTTTAAAAAGGTGATTTTGGATTGCGACATGACTGCCTGAAGTTGTTGCTTTGAGGCCAGAGTAGGTTTTTCTTTCATAGCATGAGGGCTATGTTCCTCATACAGATCTGGTCTTCCAAGCTGGGAATTCAGGTTCCTCAGCCAGTTCCCAAAAGCCTCATACTTTAGTTTTCTCTTCTGACTTTCCTCAGTACGGCCGCCTCATTGACCTCTGCCAGCCAACACAAAAGAAGTATCAGATTGCTGTGACCAAGGTTTTGGGCAAGAACATGGATGCCATTATTGTGGACTCAGAGAAGACAGGCCGGGACTGCATTCAGTATATCAAGGAGCAGCGTGGTGAACCCGAGACCTTCTTGCCTCTTGACTACCTGGAGGTGAGGCTGGTGGGGATGGGGTCAAGACCGTGGGAGGGGGTCCTTCCTTCTGGCCTCCCATATTCTGCCACTAACTGGACGTCTTCCCACAGGTGAAACCTACAGATGAAAAACTCCGGGAGCTGAAGGGGGCCAAGCTGGTGATTGATGTGATTCGGTATGAGCCACCTCACATCAAAAAGGCCCTGCAGTACGCTTGTGGGAATGCCCTCGTCTGTGACAACGTGGAGGATGCCCGCCGCATTGCCTTTGGGGGCCACCAGCGCCACAAGGTAGGGATCCCCCTGCTCACAGTGGAGCTAGACAGACTTAGTATTAGAGATGCCTCTGTCCAGCTTGTCCCCTTCTCCTCTCTCCTCTCCACTGTGTAGACAGTGGCACTGGATGGCACCCTGTTCCAGAAGTCAGGAGTGATCTCTGGTGGGGCTAGTGACCTGAAGGCCAAGGCGCGGCGTTGGGATGAGAAGGCGGTAGACAAGTTGAAAGAGAAGAAGGAGCGGTTGACGGAGGAGCTGAAAGTAAGCCACTGGCAGTGCTATCCCTAGGACTTGGGGTCCCAAGCCCAGGCTGTCTGGTCACCTGACTACCTAGCCCTTCTTGTCCACTTCAGGAGCAAATGAAGGCAAAGCGAAAAGAAGCAGAGCTACGACAGGTTCAGTCTCAGGCCCATGGACTGCAGATGCGGCTTAAGTACTCACAGAGTGACCTAGAACAGACCAAGACAAGACATCTAGCCCTGAATCTGCAGGTGGGGTCTGGCCTTCAGCACTGTCCTCCAGAGACAATCCTCACATTCCCAGCCAAGGTTTCTCTGGGAGTGGGGGACTTGTCTGATGTCCATCTCACCTCCTGGCCTGCTCCAGAGAACCAAGCATGGCAGAGTCAGTCAGGGGTTCAGATCTTGACTCTGTATGATATGAGGCAAATTGTTTAGCCTGTCAGTGTCAGTTTTTTTGTCTCTGTCTGTAAAATGGGAGTTAGAATAATACCTGCTTTATAGATTGTTGCAAAGATTGAATGAGTTTGTACATGTAAAGTGCTTAGACTGATTCTTCATGCCCAGTAAGTGCTCAGTAAATGTTAGGTGCTATTATTAGAATGATTCATTCAGCAAATATTTGGGTTTCTTCTGAAAGTGAATTGAAAGTGAGCTATAGGCATTTCAATCCCTGTGGGTGGGGATACTCTTCTAGGTGTATTAATGTTTTTAATTTTGGGGTGCTTCCCCACACCACTCTGGAGATACTATGCAGTGTATAGTATACATACCATTTTGCCTTTTTCTAAAACCTGAATTCCAAGGGTTATAGATAAGGGAGCGTGGACCTGTAAGTAATGCTGTTTACCATGTGCCCAGCCCTGTGGATTAAAAGCTGGTTAATTGGAGGCTGGGGCAGAAGTCATGTGATGGTTCCAGTGGGAGATGATGGCACCCTGACTGAGGCAGTACTAAGTCACATTCTCTCAGAATGTGAACTAGCCCTTCCTATCCATGAGGCCAATGCACTTGGGGTGGTTCTTTTCCTCCAAGGATCCTGGTCTCTTTTGCCCTCTCAACCCTGTTTCCTACAGGAAAAGTCCAAGCTGGAGAGTGAGCTAGCCAACTTTGGGCCTCGCATTAATGATATCAAGAGGATCATCCAGAGCCGAGAGAGGGAAATGAAAGACTTGAAGGAGAAGATGAACCAGGTTGATAGGGGATGAGCCATGCCAGCATGTGCAGCAGGGTAGGACTGAGACTGACAGCACTCTGACTCAGAGGGACTTTGCCTTCCCTTGCTTCTCCCTGCAGGTAGAGGATGAGGTGTTTGAAGAGTTTTGTAGGGAGATTGGAGTGCGCAACATCCGGGAGTTTGAGGAAGAGAAGGTGAAGCGACAGAATGAAATTGCCAAGAAGCGGTAGGTGGAAATGTGGGTAGAAGAGGATATAAGATACTCTTCAGTCCCCAGCCGATAGCCTAGGAAGTCAAATGCCATCATAAGGCAGGGCCCAGGTCTTAGAATGATGGGCATTTATGGCAGGTCAGCCTTAATGGACAGGGACATCAGAGAGACAGTGTGGCATAATCTAGTGGTTCAGTGCCAGCTTTAAATGTGGTTTACCTGGGTTAAAATCCTAGCTGCCAACTCATTATCTTGGGCAGTTCCCTCTCTGAGCTCTAGTTTTCTTATTTGTCTTACAGCATTGTTGGGCGGATCAGATGAAATAATCCTTATAAAGTATCTGGCATTATACCTAGCACCTATGAAGAGCAGTACAAGTTAGCTTTTATTGTTCTCATTGTCCTGATGGATAATGTGGGGAAGGAGGAATGAAGTTCTGGGTTGGAAGAATAGTAAGAACAAAACATCAGTTTCTCCTCTCTTCCCCACTTTAGTTTATTAACTCATTCAACAAACCTTTCTTGAGTACCTATGTTGTGCCAGTTTGTCCTGTATATACATGTGTGTTACTTAGGAGTACATGCTCACTGTAGGGAAGATAATGGAAGTAGAAATCAGGGACTGAGCCAAAGTCAGGGTCTTGCACAGACAGGGATTATAAGTTGTGTTATGAACTGTGGGTAGCTTAGCTGCACGAGAAAGGGAGGAACCCAACAAAGTTTAATAGAAACTAAGAGTGTGCTTACAACTGTCGGGAAAGTTTTGTAGAGCAAGGACTGATGAACTGGAGACCTGTAGAGTAAGCAGGATTTAGCCAGCCAGTCAGAAGACAGAAGGGAGTGCTAAGTGGTGAGAACAGCATGCTCAGAGGTGTGAGAGAACATGCCTTATACTGGAAACAGTACTTTTGAATGTCTGGAGCAAAACAGTGGGGTCAGTAGGAAGGTGGGAGTGGTGAGAGGTCAGCAGGGGCCAGATCACAGAGGGCTTTATGAATCATGCTTAGATTGGACTTAAAATTGCATAGCTCAAAATTATAGAGTTAATTACATTCCATTTAGGTTATAGTGACTAATAGGTTTAAGCTCCTTGCATGACATCTGGCAGCATCTGTCACACCATACTGGGGGGGGCAGTTGGAAGTTAGCCCTGCCTGGCCTGCTAGTGTCTGTATGTTGGTTACATACTCTTTGAGTTTCTGAAGAGATGGGGAAGAAGGCAATAACAGGAATGTAGTATTTTCACCATGTTGTTTTACTACTCCAGCTATGCCTCTTAGAGATTCTGGAATCTTTGGGCAGGGGTGTGTGTGTGGGAGTGGTAGTTGGAAAGAATCAAGGTCCTTGGGCAAGTAGGAATACAGCTGTGGACATGGTGATAATGATAGTAACTAAAATTTGTTGAGTATTTACTGTGTTCCAGGCCTGGTTCTAAGGGCTGCTATGCACATTAACTAGTTCAAAAAATCTCCCAATAACTCTGAGGTAACTACTATTATCTTCATTTTACATATGAGGAAATAGGCATGGAGAGTATAACTAACTTGCCTGAAGTTACAGTGCTAGTAAATGGCAGAGTTGGGATACAATCCTCTTACCCCACCACATGGTATTGCAATGATGCCATATGAGGAGGAGCACAGGTTTTGGTGTTAGACCTGGGTTCCAGTCTCACCAGTGCCATTTACTAGCTGTGTGGCCTTAGGCAAGGTCTTTTACCTCTTGGTGCAAGTTTCCTCATTTATAAAATTAGGATAATAACACTTGCTTGTGGAGCTGCTGATTAGAGGATTAGAAGTAATGTATGTAAAGTACACAGAAGCTTAATAAATAGGAATTATCATAGCTGGTGGGTTCAGATGGGCTTCTTTGTGCTTCCTTCCAGGAACTCAGCGGGGCTCTGGAGCCCTTCCGTGTTTAAAGGGGGATTAATGTAGTCTGGCCCAATCTCCCTTGCCTTGTGCCATATCTACACATCTAGGCTGAGGAACTTATTTCTCCAATTTAAGGCGACAGTTTCATGTTGATATGGGTGGATGAGCTGAATGGTGAGTGAGTAGTAACTGAGTCCCTACACCCTGGGCCTAGTTCTCCTTTCTCCCCACAGTTTGGAGTTTGAGAATCAGAAGACTCGCTTGGGCATCCAATTGGATTTTGAAAAGAACCAACTGAAGGAGGACCAGGATAAAGTACACATGTGGGAGCAGACAGTGAAAAAGGATGAAAATGAGATAGAAAAGCTCAAGAAGGTAAGGAAGGAGAGCATGAAAAGACAAACTAAACACTGGGAGGAAAAATTGGAAGAGATATGATAGATAGAGGATAATAGCTATAATTTATAAAGTTCTCATTGAAAGTTCTAGATAAACAGGAAGAAAAATCAGTGGCACAAACAGTTCAAGAAGAGATTCACATAAACCATAAATACATACACATAATTTAGCCTTATTAGAAATCAGAGAAATGTAAGTTAGAGCCGCAATCAGGTACAATTTGTTTCCTATTACATTACCCAAGACGTAAAAGGAAAGGATAATGCTTAATACTGGCCGTGGTGCACAAGACCAACATTCTTGGGCTATATGGCACCATTCATTGAGAGTCTTGTACATTTATCCCCTCAATTGCAACAATATCTGAGGAAACTCAAAATGCTGACACAGGTTGTGAACACAGGTTGATGTTTATTAGCATTTATACTTCCAAATTGGAAACTATCCAGTGCCCCCAGGGGATTTAGGCATTTAGCAAATTATGCTACATTCATCTAAGCTTTGTATAGTTTAATGGTCTTCAAATTTCAATAATATACAAACCCCATTTAAAGATCTAATATCTCTAGCGTTGGCTTAAAAACCCTTAACGTTAAATATATACAGACATACACATTTAGAACATTTACCCAAAAAGCTAGGAAAAACCAATTGAATTTTATAATCAACCACGTTAATTCAGTACGGCGGATGATGGTGTTTTACTGAAACTGAGTCCCTTTCCTAGAGTGCCTGTGCTGCAGAAGGCCACGGCTCAGTTCCTTTGACCCTGCTTATGCCACTGAGTATTGTCTGATGATTCACTTTTCCCACACCCCTTTTCTTTAAATTCCTGTAAAGCTTTTGTTCATTACAGCACCCCTGCCTGAGGTGATTTGGGCCTCACTTGGTTTGAGCTTATCATTTGACTTTTATGTCTGCTTATGTTTGTTGTTGGTTTGGTGGGGGATTTCCCCTCATTCAACCCTGTTGATTAAAGTAGTCCTCTTTGGTATCACTGGAATCTTAAATGTAAATGCAGATTGGGCAGTGAAATTCTGGGGCAGGACTAGGTGGACATCTCAATGATCCAAAATCTACATTTCCATGAGTTTTTTATTTTTTATTTTGAAATCATTTTAAATTTAGCAGAAAGTTGGAAGAATAATACGAACAAAAGTACAACATGCTACCTGTACCTATACAAATAGTACAAAGATCAACCTATCACTAAGATTCATCAATCATTAACATGTTATCATATTTGCTTTTACATTCCCTCTTAATGTGTGCATATTATTTTTATGAGCCATTTGAGAGTAAGTTGCAGATATATCCCCTTTATGTGACTTTAAGATCAAAATGAAAACAAAACATTCTAAAAAATGAGAACATTATAATTAAGACCACCCCTTTGGCCACTCCAGTCCCAGGGCCTTTACTCTGCCTGGGGCTAATCCCCATGTATTGTGCATTTTTCCAGACATTGTAGGCGTGTACTTTAATAGTTTTTACATTCATATGTGGGTACTCATAGAAAATACACAGTATTGTTTGTGTGGGTTTAAAAAAAATACTTATGTTATATTGCTTATGACAATAGTTTTGATGTGGAAAAGATGCTTAAATATAACAGTCAGAATATAGAGTTCTAATTTCAATCTAGTCTTAGGTATGTAATGCTGTCTATAAGTCAATGCTGGGAAGAAATAGGTTAAAATGTTAATTGGTTGTGTTTGGCTGGTGGGATTACAAGTGATTTTTTTCCCCTCCTACTTCATGCTTTTTTGATATTTTGAACTTCCTACAGCAGATAACTTACATAATGGGGGTGTGGAGGGGAGGACAAGCAGATAATTTGGAAAAAGATACAAGAAGCCCAAGGTGTGACAGTGGTATGTGAAAGCAGAGCTCATTGAATAGAGGCTCCAGCAAACTGTCTGGTGGAAAGGGCAGGTGGCAAGTGGCAAAGATCCCAAGGTGAGACGGGAAAGCCTTCACCTCTTTTCCTGTTCTCCCACTGGGACCAGGAGGAGCAAAGACACATGAAGATCATAGATGAGACCATGGCCCAGCTGCAAGACCTGAAGAATCAGCACCTTGCCAAGAAGTCAGAGGTGAATGACAAGAATCATGAGATGGAGGAGATTCGTAAGAAACTGGGGGGCGCCAACAAGTGAGTGGGTTCAAGCCTGGGTTTGGGGGAACTAGGTAGATCAGGCAGCCTCTGGATTTGAGTCTTACCTCTCTCTCTGGACCTTCTTAGGGAAATGACTCATTTACAGAAGGAGGTGACAGCCATTGAGACCAAACTTGAGCAGAAGCGCAGTGACCGCCACAACCTGCTACAGGCCTGCAAGATGCAGGACATAAAGTTGCCACTGTCTAAAGGCACCATGGATGATATTAGTCAGGAAGAGGTGAGTATTGTGGCTGGTGGTGGGAGTGGGCTATAAGCAACATTAACCAGGGATGGGGGATAAAAAAGAGTGAGGGAGGGCTCGTGAGAGAGAGAGACAGTGGGTGGAGGTGGTATAGGGCATGAGGAATGCAGGGGAGGTGAGACAGGGTGAGGCTGTGAAGGCAGGGGAGGTGAAAGGTACTTTTCCAGGAGAAAGTTGAACTGGGGATAGAGCTGTTGTCAATAAATGGTGAGGGAGGTAGGCCAGGAGAAGATGAAATTGTTCATTAACATTACGGACTTGAGCTCACTTAGCTCTAGCAAGTGATGGTTATTGGTAAGAATGGGAATGGAGGGACATCAGCCAAGAGCAAAGGAAGATGGAAGTGGGGGGGCTTGAGGAATGATAGCTTAGCTGCAGTGAGGGAGATTGGCCAGAAGAGGGTTGGGTAAGGGACATCAGCAATGCAGAGGTGACAAAGCTCAGTATAGGAAAGGGAAGGACACTAGGCATTAGAGCCAAGGCATGCTATCCACTGGCAGTGAAGATTCGTAGCAAGGGGGTGGGATGTTAACTGCCAAGAGGTTTGTATACATCTTGTTTTTGACCTGAGATGCTCAGTCCCTTGCATCTTTCTCCCTCCCCACTTCCCAAATAGCATTTCAGTTTAATTCAACAAAATACTTTCAACACCAGCAATGTGCCACTATCATGGTAACACATGACATAATTACTCCTGATCCTAAGCACAGACCTGCCAGGCAGACATTGTCCTATGTTACAATTGGAGGTTTGTGTTTAAATCAGGATTCAAGTGTCAATCAGGATCTGACAGCATGGCTTGTTGGTCAGTTTTAGAGCCAAACTTTGAACTTAAGTCTTTTTGCCTTCAAAGCTGCTGTCTTTCTGCCACAGGTGCTTTCTAGCAATGTGCTTCTCAAAGACACTGAAGGCTGCAGAGGCACCCCCAGTCCCCTCTAGAGGGGCACTCATGGCCTGTCTGCTCCATTTGACTCCCTCTTACCATTGCAGGGTAGCTCCCAGGGGGAAGATTCTGTGAGTGGTTCCCAGCGAACTTCTAGTATCTATGCACGAGAGGCCCTCATCGAGATTGACTATGGTGACCTGTGTGAGGATCTGAAGGTGAGGATCAGCCTTAGGGGTTGGGGACATCTTCGTAGCTGTACAGAGAGAGGGTAAGCCCACAACAGCCCATGTAGACCACAGCTAGAAAGAGAGACAGGCTGCAAGGGAGAGAAGGGAGTTGTGATCCAGGGTCTCCCCCTATATGTACACATGAACACACACACACACATACAGACACACACATACACACATCTTCCATTCCCATGCCCAGTTACCCCTGTCCCTGCCTGCTGCCAGTCTTCCCTTTCTAAGCCTGTACATGTCTCAGCCCAGACACACACACAACATACTTCTGTACAGTGAACAGATGGGCCTTTGGTATTCCTCAGCGCTCTCACAGGCACTTTTTCCTTCTTCTTTGGCAGGCATTCTCCCATCCTGGCTATTTTTTTCACTCCCCTAGCTTCAGCTACAATTTCTGTGCTAGGTACCACAGGTATTTCAAACCCCAGCCTTCCTCCCCAAACCTGCCCCTTCTCCTCAGTGCCAGCCACAGGTTCAAACCAGAAATCTGAGCCTTGTTCTTGATTTTCACTGTCACTTCGTATATTCAGATAATTAACAAGCCCTATCCATTTTACCACCTAAATATGTGTTCAAATCTACTTTTTTCTGTTTCTACTGTCTCTAGTGCAGATTGCTTTCACCTTTCACATACACTACTGCAGGACCCTCCTAAACACTTCCTGAGTCTTTCCCATCCACCATTATACCCAGGGGGACTTCATTTTTTTTTTCAGCCTTCCCCTTTGTAGATTTTTTTTTCTTTGGTATCACTAATCTACAATTACATGAAGAACATTATGATTACTAGGCTCCCCCCTTCACTAAGTCCCCCCAACATACCCCTTCACAGTCACTGTCCATCAGCGTAGTAAGATGCTGTAAAATCACTACTTGTCTTCTCTGTGTTGCACAGCCCTCCCCGTGCCCCCCCACACTATACATGCTAATCGTAATGCCCCCTTTCTTTTCCCCCGCCCTTGTCCCTCCCTTACCACCCATCCTCCCCAGTCCCTTTCCATTTGGTAACTATTAGTCCATTCTTGGGTTCTGTGACTCTGCTGCTGTTTTGTTCCTTCAGTTTTTCTTTGTCCTTATATTCCACATATGAGTGAAAACATTTGGTACTTGTCTTTATGCACCTGGCTTATTTCACTGAGCATAATACCCTCTAGCTCCATCCATGTTGTTGCGAATTGTAGGATCTGTTTTTTCCTTATGCTGAGTAATATTCCATTGTGTATATGTACCACATCTTCTTTATCCATTCAATTACTGATGGAGATTTAGGTTGCTTCCATATCTTGGCTATTGTAAATAGCGCTGCGATAAACATAGGGGTGCATCTGTCTTTTTCAAACTGGAGTGCTGCATTCTTAGGGTAAATTCCCAGGAGTGCAATTCCTGGGTCAAATGGTATTTCTATTTTGAGTTTTTTGAGGAATCTCCATACTGCTTTCCACAATGGTTGAACTAATTTACATTCCCACCAGCACTGTAGGAGGGTTCCCCTTCCTCCACAACCTCGCCAACATTTGTTATTATTTGTCTTTTCGATGATGGTGATCGTTACTGGTGTGAGATGATATCTCATTGTGGTTTTAATTTGCATTTCTCTGATGACAAGTGATGTGGAGCATCTTTTCATGTGTCTGTTGGCCATCTGAATTTCTTCTTTAGAGAACTGTCTATTCAGCTCCTCTGCCCATTTTTTGATTGGATTATTTGCTTTTTGTTTGTTGAGGTGTGTGAGCTCTTTATATATTTTGGATGTCAACTCTTTATTGGATCTGTCATTTATGAATATATTCTCCCATATTGTAGGATACCTTTTTGTTCTATTGATGGTGTCCTTTGCTGTACAGAAGCTTTTTAGCTTGATGTAGTCCCATTTGTTCATTTTAGCTTTTGTTTCCCTTGCCCGGGGAGATATGTTCATGAAGAAGTCACTCATGTTTATGTCCATGAGATTTTTGCCTATGTTTTTTTCTAAGAGTTTTATGGTTTCATGACTTAAATTCAGGTCTTTGATCCATTTCAAATTTACCTTTGTGTATGGGGTGAGACAGTGATCCAGTTCCATTCTTTTACATGTAGCTGTCCAGTTTTGCCAGAACCACCTGTTGAAGAGACTGTCATTTCCCCATTGTATGTCCATGGCTCCTTTATCAAATATTAATTGGCCATATATGTTTGGGTTAATGTCTGGAGTCTCTATGCTGTTCCACTGGTTTGTGACTGTTCTTGTGCCAGTACCAAATTGTCTTGATTACTGTGGCTTTGTAGTAGAGATTGAAGTCAGGGAGCGAGATCCCCCCCCACTTTATTCTTCCTTCTCAGGATTGCGTTGGCTATTTGGGGTCTTTGACGGTTCCATATGAATTTTTGAACTATTTGTTCCAGTTCATTGAAGAATGCTGTTGGTAATTTAATAGGGATTGCATCGAATCTGTATATTGCTTTGCGCAGGATGGCCATTTTGATGATATTAATTCTTCCTAGCTAGGAGCATGGGATGAGTTTCCATTTGTTAGTGTCCTCTTTAATTTCTCTTAAGAGTGTCTTGTAGTTTTCAGGGTATAGATCTTTCACTTCCTTGGTTAGGTTTATTCCTAGGTATTTTATTCTTTTTGATGCTATTGTGAATGGACTTGTTTTCCTGATTTCTCTTTCTATTAGTTCATTGTTAGTGTATAGGAAAGCCACAGATTTCTGTGTGGTAATTTTGTATCCTGCAACTTTGCTGAATTCCGATATTAGTTCTAGTAATTTTGGAGTGGAGTCTTTAGGGTTTTTTATGTACAATATCATGTCATCTGCAAATAGTGACAGTTTGACTTCTTCTTTACCAATCTGGATTCCTTGTATTTCTTTGTTTTGTCTAATTGCCATGGCTAGGACCTCCAGTACTATGTTGAATAACAGTGAGGAGAGTGGGCATCCCTGTCTTGTTCCCGATCTCAGAGGAAAAGCTTTCAGCTTCTCGCACTGTTCAGTATGATGTTGGCTGTGGGTTTATCATATATGGCCTTTATTATGTTGAGGTACTTGCCCTCTATGCCCATTTTGTTGAGATTTTGTCATGAATGGATGTTGAATTTTGTCAAATGCTTTTTTAGCATCTATGGAGATGATCATGTGGTTTTTGTCCTTCTTTTTGTTGATGTGGTGGATGATATTGATGGATTTTCGAATGTTGTACCATCCTTGCATCCCTGGGATGAATCCCACTTGGTCATGGTGTATGATCCTTTTGATGTATTTTTGAATTCGGTTTGCTAATATTTTGTTGAGTATTTTTGCATCTACATTCATCAGGGATATTGGTCTGTAATTTTCTTTTTTGGTGGGGTCTTTGCCTGGTTTTGGTATTAGGGTGATATTGGCTTCATAGAATGAGTTTGGGAGTATTCCCTCCTCTTCTATTTTTTGCTGAACTTTAAGGAGAATGGGTATTATTATGTCTTCCCTGTATGTCTGATAAAATTCCGAGGTGTATCCATCTGGCCCGGGGATTTTGTTCTTTCGTAGTTTTTTGATTACCGCTTCAATTTCTTTGCTGGTAATTGGTCTGTTTAGATTTTCTGTTTCTTTCTGGGTCAGTCTTGGAAGGTTGTATTTTTCTAGGAAGTTCTCCATTTCTTATAGGTTTTCCAGCTTGTTAGCATATAGGTTTTCATAGTATTCTCTAATAATTCTTTGTATTTCTGTGGGGTACATCGTGATTTTTCCTTTCTCGTTTCAGATTCTGTTGATGTATGTTGACTCTCTTTTTCTCTTAATAAGTCTGGCTAGAGGTTTATCTATTTTGTTTATTTTCTCATAGAACCAGCTCTTGGTTTCATTGATTTTTGCTATTGTTTTATTCTTCTCAGTTTTATTTATTTCTTCTCTGATCTTTATGTCCCTCCATATGCTGACCTTAGGCCTCATTTGTTTTTCTTTTTCCAATTTCGATAATTGTGACATTAGACTATTCATTTGGGATTGTTCTTCCTTCTTTAAATATGGCTGGATTGCTGTATACTTTCCTCTTAAGACTGCTTTTGCTGCATCCCAGAAGTTGGGGCTTTGTGTTGTTGTCATTTGTTTCCATATATTGCTGCATTTCCATTTTAATTTGGTCGTTGATCCATTGATTATGCAGGAGCATGTTGTTAAGCCTCCATATGTTTATGAGCCTTTTTGCTTTCTTTGTATAATTTATTTCTAGTTTTATACCTTTGTGGTCTGAAAAGTTGGTTGGTAGGATTTCAATCTTTTTGAATTTACTGAGGCTCTTTTTGTGGCCTAGTATGTGGTCTATTCTGGAGAATGTTCTGTGTGCACTTGAGAAGATTGTGTGTCCTGTTGCTTTTGGGTGTAGAGTTCTGTAGATGTCTATTAGGTCCATCTGTTCTAGTGTGTTGTTCAGTGTCTCTGTGTCCTTACTTATTTTCTGTCCGGTGGATCTGTCCTTTGGAGTGAGTGGTGTGTTAAAGTCTCCCATAATGAATGCATTGCATTCTGTTTCCTCCTTTACTTCTGTTAGTATTTGTTTCACATATATTTGTGCTCCTGTATTGGGTGCATATATGTTTATAATGGTTATATCCTCTTGTTGGACTGAGCCCTTTATCATTAGGTAGTGTCCTTTTTTATCTCTTGTTACTTTCTTTGTTTTGAAGTCTATTTTGTCTGATACTAGTATTGCAACACCTGCTTTTTTCCCCCTGTTGTTTGCATGAAACATCTTTTTCCATCCCTTGACTTTTAGTGTGTGTATGTCTTTGGGTTTGAGGTGAGTCTCTTGTAAGCAGCATATAGATGGGTCTTGCTTTTTTATCCATTCTATTACTCTGTGTCTTTTGAGTGGTGCATTCGGTCCATTTACATTTAGGGTGATTATTGAAAGATATGTACTTATTGCCATTGCAGGCTTTAGATTTGTGGTTACCAACGGTTCAAGGTTAGCTTGTTTACTACCTTACTGCCTGACCTCACTCGCTTATTGAGCTGTTATAAACACAGTCTGATGATTATTTCTTTCCCCTCTTTTTCCTCCTACTCTATTCTTCATATGTTGGGTGTTTTGTTCTGTGCTCTTTTTAGGAGTGCTCCCATCTAGAGCAGTCCCTCTAAGATGCCCTGTAGATGTGGTTTGTGGGAGGCAAATTCCCTCATCTTTTGCTTGTCTGGGAATTGTTTCATCCCTCCTTCATATTTAAATGATTATAGTGCTGGATACAGTATTCTTGGTTCAAGGCCCTTCTGTTTCATTGCATTAAATATATCATGCCATTCTCTTCTGGCCTGTAAGGTTTCTGTTGAGAGGTCTGATGATAGCCTGATGGGTTTTCCTTTGAAGGTGACCTTTTTTCTCTCTCTGGCTGCCTTTAATACTCTGTCCTTGTCCTTGATCTTTGCCATTTTAATTATTATGTGTCTTGGTGTTTACCTCTTTGAGTCCTGTCTCTCAGGAGTTCTGTGTGCCTCCGTAGTCTGAGCAACTATTTCCTCCCCCAGTTTGGGGAAGTTCTCAACAATTATTTCTTCAATGACACTTTCTATCCTTTTTTCTCTCTCTTCTTCTTCTGGTACCCGTATAATGTGGATATTGTTCCTTTTGGATTGGTCACACAGTTCTCTTAATATTGTTTCATTCCTGGAGATCCTTTTATCTCTCTCTGTGTCATCTTCTATGCGTTCCTGTTTTCTGGTTTCTATTTCATCAATGGCCTCTTGCATCTTATCTATTCTGCTTATAAATGCTTCCAGAGATTGTTTCACTTCTGTAATCTCCCTCCGGACGTCATCCCTTAGCTCTTGTATCTGCATCTCCATCAGCGTGTTTATGATTTTTACTTTGAATTCTTTTTCAGGAAGACTGGTTAGGTCTATCTCTTTCTCAGGGGTTGTGATTTTGGTCTGTATCAAATTCTTCTGCCTTTTCATGGCAATAGAGATAGTTTGTGGAGCTGGCAGAAGTGATGGCTGGGAGAACGTCCCTTCTTGTTGGTTTGTGTCTTCCTCTCCTGGGAGAACAGCGACCTCTAGCGGCTTGTGTTGGGCAGCTCCGTGCAGATGGGGCTTCTGATTCTTGCCCGGCTGCTATGGAGTTTAGCTCTGTGGTCGGTGTGGGCATGTCCTGCCTTGGGCTGCTGCTCCAATATGGCGGATCATCATTGGAGGGAAAACGGCCGGGAGGCTGTTTATGTCCGTGAGTGGCCTCTGAGCTGCCCTGCTGCCTAGGGGGTTAGTGTGCCCAGAGTTCTCTGGGATTCCTAGCTGCTGGGCCACGTGTCCTGGGATGTTTCTGTCCAGCTGTGGGTTCCCTGTCCCTTTAAGACTTTCAAAAAGCACTCGCTTTTCTTTGTCCCAGGGGCGACAGCCGTGGGGACCCTCTCACAGGTCTTACTGTGCTGTTTTCCTAGTTTCCAGCACCCCATGCACTCACTGTTTCTGCGCTCTGGTGTGGATGGCTAGGGCTGGCTAGTTAGCAGTCTTGGGCTCCCTCTCTCTCCCTGCTCCGACTCCTCTCCTCCTGCTGGGAGCTGGTGTGAGGGGCGCTCGGGTCCCACCAGGCTGGGGCTTGTATCTTACCGCCTTCGCAAGGCGCTGGGTTCTCGCAGGTGTGGATGTAGTCTGGCTGTTGTCGTGTGTCTTCTGGTCTCTGTTTTAGGAAAAGTTGTATTTGTTGTATTTTCAAAAATATATGTGGTTTTGGGAGGAGATTTCCTCTGCTCTACTCATGATGCCATCTGGGCTCCACCTTGGGGAGTTGATTTTTTATAAAACTTTTAATTATGGAAAAATTTGAACTGTATACAGAGGTAGGGAGAATAATATAATGAGTCCCGGATACCCATCACCTAGCTTTACTCACTAGCAACATGTGGTCAGTCTCATCTTGTATATCTTCCCCCCTTTTTGGCATATTTTATATGATATTCCAGATATTTTTCCATTCATAATTACCTCAGCATGTATCTCCAGAATAGAACGTCTCTTTTTAGAAAGTGAAACCACAATATCATACTAAAAAATTTTTAATGCTAATTGTAATATCATCCAATATTCAGTAAATGTGTAGATTTCCATGAATTTCACATGCGTACCTTTTTATTTTAAACACAATTTGTTTAAATCAGGATTCAAGTGAGGTCCATATGTTAAAATTGGTCTCCTAGTTTACAACATTTTCTTAATTCTTTTTATTTTTTCTTATTTATGGAAGAAACTGGGTCATTAGTTATGTACAATTTTCTACATTCTAAATTTGGCTGATTGTGTTGCATGATGTTATTTAACATGATCTTCCATCCCCTGTATTTCCTGTAAACTGGTAGTTAAATCTACCAGTTTGACTGGATTCAGGTCCGTTTTTAATTTTTAGCAAGAATATGTCATAGGCGGTGCTGTGTACTTGTGAACTTCCTTTTGCATCACATCAGTACACACTGGATGTCAGTTCTCTCTGTCTTTGTAATGTTAAGATTTATCAGTGTTCAATGTCACCTATGAAGTTTTCTTGCCAAAAACTCACACAAGGCTCTGGTCAAGCTTTTGTATCTACCAATTATATGAAACACTAGTGCCAGAGGAACATCTGACATAAAAGTATAGGATTTTAGTTAGCTAAATCCATCCTGTGGGAAACTCTAAAGCACAAGAGACTTGGGTTCTTCCATCAATAAATGGGGAGAAAGAAAATACAGAGGGAAAAGCTTAACAGACTCCAAGAGATAAGTCAGCCAATTGGAATGTGTGGCCCTCCCTTTTATCTACTACAAAGAGAGGAAGGGGAACCTATGGATTAAATTAGATTTAAGAGACATATCAGCCAATTCCCATGTGTGCACCTTATATGAAACCTGCTTTGAAAAACCTGTACAATTTACTTTTTATGGTACAGGGTGATTTGAACATTGATGTTCAGGAATTGCTGTTAATATTTTTAGATGAGATAAGGTTTTATGGTTTGATGATTTTATTTTTAAAATGTTTTTATCGTTTTAAAATTTTTTAATTGAACTTTTTAAAAATGTCTTTATCTCTTATAACAGTGGTTCTCAATGGGATGGGGTGGATTTGCCTCCCCAGGGAACATTTAGTAATACCTGAAGACATTCTTGTCACACCCAGTTGTAACAACTAGGCAGAGGTTATTGCTAGTATCTAGTGGGTAGACACCAGGGATGCTGCTAGACATCTTGCAGTGTGTAAAAGGCAGCCTCCAGCCTCCACAATGACAAATCGTTTGGCCTGAAGTGTCAGTAGTGCCAAGATTCAGAAACCCTGTTTTAGAGATATGTATTGATGTATTTATAAATGAACTGATATGTCTGAGATTTGCTTTAATTGGGTATAGATGGCAGAGTGTTGGCCATGAGTTAATAATATTTGAAGCTGAACAGTAGGTGCATGGGAGTTTATTCTGTTATTCTCTGCACTTGTGTGTATGTTTGGAAATTTACATAGTATAAAGTTTAAAAAAAAATCATGATCATTTGGATCAGTTGTTAGCCCCATCCACCCCCCCCCCTTTTTTTTGCTGTCATATTATCCTTTATTGAAAAATTTTCCTTTGTAGTACTTAACTAGCTGGGCATTCCACTGGACTACTGTTGATGTCATCTATAATGTCATGAGGGTGACAGCTATAAACACTGAAGCCCCCAGACTGGGTGGTCCTCATGTATCTCTTTGATGGTTCCAGGAAGTTCTCTAGCTAAAGATTGGCACTGCATATGTTGGGCAACATTTACAATCTCATCAAAAGTGATATTTGCACTGTGCTTAATGTTTTTCTGCTTCTTTCTGTTGGCAGTTCCTTCAGGGCTTTGATGATAAGGGCAGAGGCAGAAAGCACCACCTCGATCTAGGCCTGTCTGTTCTGAATGGTCAGCTTCACTGTAATCCTCAGACCCTTCCAATCACTAGTTCCCTTGGCTATGTCATCACCAGCCTTTTTGGGAGGCAGACCCAGGGGGTTGGTCTTGAGGACCAGGGCAGATGTGGCACTAACTTCCCCACTGGTGCACCTCAGGTATAGTACTTTGATCTCTTTGGGGTCAAACTTAGGCAGCGTGGTGGAGGCAGCTGGTGTCTGATGAACCTGGATTCTGGACGACTGAAGAAAGTTGCACCATGGCCTTGTCCAAGCCAAAAGCTGAAAGCCCCATCAATTTTTATAAAGTTCTCTATCACCCTTTCATGAGTTGGTTTTAGCAGCTGTTAATCATCATTGCTTAGATCCATTAAGCGTTGCAAAATGATAATTTTCTAATTCTAACATTCTTCCTCTATTTATTAATTCGAATTCTAAAAAGAACGTCTCACCTGAGCTACTTAGTTCCATTGAAATCGTTATTACAGAAAAGGTAGGATACATACTTCATTCTTTTCCTTTATTTACCAGCTATCAGAATAAGGTGGTTGGTTGCCCTGGTAACCCATAAAGGTGACCAGTGAGGTTTTTTATTTGTATTTATTATGAACTTGTGTTTAAATGTATTTTGATTTGTCTATTGGAGGCATGTGTCTTCAAATTGTCCCATCCTTGGTCAGTGGGAGCCACTTCAAGTTGATTTTTGTTGTTCTTATTTTTAGATTTTTATTATGGAAATTTTCATATGCAAAACAAGATACTATAATGCTACCTCATACAGTCATCACCAGTTTCACCAGTTATAAACTCATAAACAAACTTGTTTCATGTGCCCCATGTGAAACATACTCCATCCTTCCACTCCATTGGGTTATTAAATTCTGGACATCATCTCATTTCATTCATAAATACTTCAGAATGTATCTCTAAAAGATAAAATTCTTTTTTTAAATTGTTTTTATTAAGGTATCATTGATATACACTCTTATGAATCATGTGAAAAACAGTATGGTTACTACATTCATCCATATTACTGAGTCCCCCCCCCACACACCCCATTGCAGTCACTGTCCATCAGTGTAGTAAGATGCCACAGAATAGCTACTTGTCTTCTCTGTGCTACACTGTCTTCCCAATGATCCCCCCCACACCATGTGTACTAATCATTAATACCCCTCAATCCCCTTCTCCCTCCCTCCCCACCTACCCTACCCCACCTTTTGGTAATGGCTACTCCCTTCTTGGAGTCTCTGAGTCTGCTGCTGTTTTGTTCCTTCAGTTTTGCTTCATTGTTATACTCCACACATAAGGGAAATCATTTGGTATTTGTCTTTCTCTGCCTGGTTTATTTCACTAAGCTTAATACCCTCCAGCTCCATCCATGTTGTTGCAAATGTTAGGATTTGTTTCTTATGGCGGAATAGTATCCCATTGTGTATATGTACCACATCTTTATCCATTCATCTACTCATGGACACTTAGGTTGCTTCCATATCTTGGCTATTGTAAATAGTGGGCTGCAGTAAACATAGGGGTGCATATGTCTTTTTGAATCTGGGAAGTTGTATTTGTGTAAATTCTTAGGAGTGGAATTCCTGGGTCAAATGGTATTTCTGTTTTTAGTTTTTTGAGGAACTTCCATATTGCTTTCCACAGTGGTTGAACTAGTTTACATTACCACCAGCAGTGTAGGAGGCTTCCCTTTTCTCCCCATCCTCACCAACATTTGTTGTTCCCAGTCTTTTGGATGGTGGTGATCCTTACTGGTGTGAGGTGATATCTCATTGTGGTTTTAATTTGCATTTCCCTGATAATTAGCGATGAAAGATAAAATTCTTATAAATATTTTGAAGCATTATACCAAACAAAACAATAATTCTTTAATATTAGGATTACATATTATATAATTCCTTAATATCAATCTTATGATTAGTGTTCACATATCCCTGATTCTCATACACACACACACACACACACACACACACTCACAGTTTGCTTGCTTGAATTGAGACTCTTAATAAGATGATTGATAGATATACATACACAGATGATTGGTTGATACGTCTCCTAAGTCTCATTTAACCTACAGTATTCACCCGTTTATCTGCAGTTCCTGCTTTTACAATTACCTGCGGTCAACTGCGGTTCCAAAGCAGATGATTCTCTTCTGATGTATAGTCAGCAGGTCAATAGCAGTCTAATGCTATATCACAATGCCTTTGTCATACACCTCACTTCATCTCATCACATAGGCATTTTATTTCACATGACAAGAACAATGAGTACAGTATAATAAGGTATTTTGGGAGAGACCTCAGTCATAAAACTATTATTATAGTATGCTACAATTATTCTACTTTATTAATAGTTATTGTTAATTTCCTATAGCTAATTTATAAATTAAGCTTTACAATATGTTTGTATGTATAGGAAAAAGCATAGTGTATTGTAGGGTTTGGTGCTAGCCATGGTTTCAGGCATCCACTGGGGGTCTTGGAATTTAACTCCCATGGATAAGAGGGTGGCTGCTGGGTAACATCCCCCCTTGTCTGTTTTTATTTTTCTTTGTAGTATTTTTTTGTTGTAGAAGAAATTGATTCATTTCTCCTAAACTATTTCTTTTTATTTATTTATTTGTTCGTTTAATTATTTTGGTATCATTAATAATTACATGAGGAACATTATGTTTACTAGACTCCCTCCATCACCAAGTCCACCCACATACCCCATTACAGTCACTGTCCATCAGCATAGTAAGATGCTGTAGACTCACTACTTGTCTTCTCTGTGTTGTAGAGCCCTCCCTGTGCCCCACCGCCTACATTATGTATGCTAATCGTAATGCCTCCCTTTTTTTTTGCCTTATCCCTCCCTTCCCACACATCCTCCCCAGTCCCTTTCCCTTTGGTAACTGTTAGTCCATTCTTGGGTTCTGTGATTCTGCTGCTGTTTTGTTCCTTCAGTTTTTTCTTTGCTCTTATACTCTGCAGATAAGTGAAATCATTGTCTTTCTTTGCCTTGCTTATTTCACTTAGCATAATACCCTGTAGCTCCATCCATGTTGTTGCAAATGGTAGGATTTCTTTTCTTCTTATGGCTGAATAATAATCCATTGTGTGTATATACCACCTCTTCTTTATCCATTCATCTACTGATGGACACTTAGGTTGCTTCCATTTCTTGGCTATTGTAAATAGTGCTGTGATAAACATAGGGGTGCATCTGTCTTTTTCAAACTGGGCTCCTGTATTCTTAGGGTAAATTCCTAGAAGTGGAATTCCTGGGTCAAATGGTATTTCTATTTTGAGCTTTTTGAGGAACCTCCATACTGCTTTTCACAGTGGTTGAACGAATTTGCATTCCCACCAGCAGTGTAGGAGGGTTCCCCTTTCTCCACATCCTCGCCAACATTTGTTGTTGTTTGTCTGTTGGATGGTGGCGATCCTTACTGGTGTGAGGTGATATCTCATTGTGGTTTTAATTTGCATTTCTTTGATGACAAGCAATGTGGAGCATCTTTTCATGTGTCTGTTGGCCATCTGAGTTTCTTCTTTGGAGAAGTGTCTGTTCAGTTCCTATGCCCATTTTTTAATTGGATTATTTACTTTTTCTTTGTGGAGGTGCTTGAGCTCTTTATATATTTCGGATGTCAACCCTTTATCGGATCTTTCATCTATGAATATATTCTCCCATACTGGAGAATGCCTTTTTGTTCTATTGATGGTGCCCTTTGCTGTACAGAAGCTTTTCAGCTTGATATAGTTGCACTTGTTCATTTTTGCTTTTGTTTCCCTTGCCTGGGGAGATATGTTCATGAAGAAGTTGTTCACGTTTATGTCCAAGAGATTTTTGCCTATGTTTATTTCTAAGAGTTTTATGGTTTTGTGATTTACGTTCAAGTCTTTGATCCATTTTGAATTCACTTTTGTGTATGGGTTAAACAATGATCCAGTTTCATTCTCTTACATGTAGTTGTCCAGTTTTTCCAACACCAGCCATTGAAGAGGCTGTCATTTCCCTATTGTATATCCCTGGCTCCTTTATCATACATTAATTGATCGTATATGTTTGAGTTAATATCTGGAGTCTCTATTCTGTTCCACAGGTCTGTGGCTCTGTTCTTGTGCCAGGACCAAAGTGTCTTGATTACTGTGTCTTTGTAATAGAGCTTGAAGTTGGGATGCGAGATCCCCCCTGCTTTATTCTTCCTTCTCAGGATTGCTTTGGCTATTCAGGGTCTTTTGTGATTCCATATGAATTTTAAAACTATTCGTTCCAGTTCGTTGAAGAATGCTGTTGGTATTTTGATAGGGATTGCATTGAATCTGTAGATTGTTTTAGGCCAGATGGCTATTTTGACAATATTAATTCTTCCTGTCGAAGAGCATGGGATGAGTTTCCATTTGTTAGTGTCCTCTTTAATTTCTTTTAAGAGTGTCTTACAGTTTTCAGGGTATAGGTCTTTCACTTCCTTGGTTAGGTTTATTCCTAGGTACTTTATTTTTTTTTTGATGCAATTGTGAATGGAATTGTTTTCCTGATTTCTCTATCTGCTAGTTCATCGTTAGTGTATAGGATAGCAACAGATTTCTGTGTATTAATTTTGTATCCTGCAACTTTGCTGAATTCAGATATTAGTTCTAGTAGTTTTGGCGTAGAGTCGTTAGGGTTTTTTATGTACAATATCATGTCATCTGCAAATAGTGACAGTTTGACCTCTTTGCCAATCTGAATGCCTTTTATTTCTTTGTTTTGTCTGATTGCCGTGGCTAGAACCTCCAGTACTATGTTGAATAACAGTGGGGAGAGTGGGGATCCCTGTCTTGTTCCCGATCTTAGAGGAAAAGCTTTCAGCTTCTCGCTGTTCAGTATGATGTTGGCTGTGGGTTTGTCATGTATGGCCTTTATTATGTTGAGGTACTTGCCCTCTATACCCATTTTGTTGAGAGTTTTTATCATGAATGTATGCTGAATTTTGTCGAGTGCTTTTTCAGGGTTTTTGTAGATGATCATGTGATTTTTGTCCTTTGTTTTGTTTACGTGGTGGATGATGTTGATGGATTTTCGAATGCTGTACCATCCTTGCATCCGTGAGATGAATCCTGCTTGGTCATGGTGTATAATCCTCTTGATGTATTTTTGAATTCAGTTTGCTAATATTTTGTTGAGTATTTTTGCATCTATGTTCATCAGGGATATTGGTCTGTAATTTTCTTTTTTTGGGGGTCTTTGCCTGGTTTTGGTACTAGGGTGATGCTGGCTTCATGGAATGAGTTTGTAAGTATTTCCCCCTCTTCTATTTTTTGGAAAACTTTAAGGAGAATGTCTTCTCTATATGCCTTCTCTATATGTCTAATAAAATTCAGTGGTTAATCTGTGTGGTCCGGTGGTTTTGTTCTTGGGTAGTTTTTTGATTACCAATTCAATTTCCTTGCTGGTAATTGGTCTGTTTAGATTTTCTGTTTCTTCCTTGGTCAGACTTGGAAGGTTGTATTTTTCTAGAAAGTTGTCCATTTCTTCTAGGTTTTCCAGCTTGTTAGCATATAGATTCTCATAGTATTCTCTAATAACTCTTTGTATTTCTGTGGGGTCCGTTGTGATTTTTCCTTTTTCATTTCTGATTCTGTTGATGTTTTTAGATTCTCTTTTTCTGTTAATTAGTCTGGCTAGGGGCTTATCTATTTTGTTTATTTTCTCAAAGAACCAGCTCTTGGTTTCACTGATTTTTTTCTATTGTTTTATTCTTCTCAATTTTACTTATTTCTTCTCTGATCTTTATTATATCCCTCCTTCTGTTGACTTTGGTTCTTATTTGTACTTCTTTTTCCAGTTTTGATAATTGTGACATTAGACTATTCATTTGGGATTGTTTTTCATTCTGTAAATATGCCTGGATTGCTATATACGTTTCTCTTAAAACTGCTTTCGCTGAGTCCCACAGAAGTTGGGAGTTTGCATTGTTTTTGTCATTTGTTTCCATATACTGCTTGATCTCTATTTTGATTTGGTCATTGATCTATTGATTATTTAGGAGCATGTTGTTTAGCCTCCATGTGTTTGTGAGCCTTTTTGCTCTCTCTGTACAATTTCTAGTTTCTTACTTTTGTGGTCTGAGAAGTTCTTTGGTAGAATTTCAATCTTTTTGTATTTACTGAGGCTCTTTTTGTGGCCTTGTATGTGGTCTATTTTGGAGAATGTTCCATGTGCACTTGAGAAGAATGTGTATCCTATTGCTTTTGGGTGTAGAGTTCTATAGTTGTCCATTAGGTCCATCTGTTCTAGTGTGTTGTTCAGTGCCTCTGTGTCCTTACTTATTTTCTGTGTGGTGGATCTATCCTTTGGAGTGAGTGGTTTGTTGATGTCTCCTAAAATGAATGCATTGCATTCTATTTCCTCCTTTAATTCTGTTAGTATTTGTTTCACATATGCTGGTGCTCCTGTATTGGGTGCATATGTATTTATAATGGTTATACACTCTTGTTGGATTGACCCCTTTATCGTTATGTAATGTCCTTCTTTATCTCTTGTTACTTTCTTTGTTTTGAAGTCTATTTGTCTGATACTAGTACTGAAACACCTGCTTTTTTCTCCCTGTTGTTTGCATGGAATATCTTTTCCCATCACTTGACTTTTAGTCTGTGCATGTCTTTGGGTTTGAGGTGAGTCTCTTGTAAGCAGCATATAGATGGGTCTTGCTTTTTTATCCAGTCTATTACTCTGTGTCTTTTGATTGGTGCATTCAGACCATTTACATTTAGGGTGATTATTGAAAGATATGTACTTACTGCCATTGCAGGATTTAGGTTTGTGGTTACCAAAGGTTCAAGGTTAGCTTCTTTACTATCTTACTGTCTAAGTTAACTCGCTTATTAAGCCATTATAAACACAGTTTGACGATTCTTTATTTCTCTCCCTTCTTATTCCTCCTCCTCCATTCTTTATATGTTAGGTGTTTTATTTTGTGCTCTTTTGTGCTTCCTTTGATTGCTTTTGTGGGTAGTTGATTTTATTTGTTGCCTTTAGTTAGTATTTGATTGTTCTGGCTTTCTTTGCTGAGATTTTATTTTCTCTGGTGACATCTGATTAGCCTTAGGAGTGCTTCCATCTAGAGCAGTCCCTCTGAAATACCCTGTAGAGGTGGTTTGTGGGAGGCAAATTCCCTCAACTTTTGCTTGTCTGGGAATTGTTTAATCCCTCCTTCATATTTAAATGATAATCGTGCTGGATACAGTATCCTTGGTTCAAGGCCCTTCTGTTTCATTGCATTAAATATATCATGCCATTCTCTTCTGACCTGTAAGGTTTCTGTTGAGAAGTCTCATGATAACCTGATTGGTTTTCCTTTGTAGGTGACCTTTTTTCTCTCTCTGGCTGCCTTTAATACTCTGTCCTTGTCTTTGATCTTTGCCATTTTAATTATTATGTGTCTTGGTGTTGTCCTGCTTGGGTCCATTGAGTTTGGAGTTCTGTGTACTTCCGTGGTCTGAGAGTCTATTTCCTCCCCCAGTTTGGGGAAGTTTTCAGCAATTATTTCTTCAAAGACACTTTCTATCCCTTTTTCTCTCTCTTCTTCTTCTTCTGGTACCCCTACAATGCGAATATTATTCTGTTTGGATTGTTCACACAGTTCTCTTAATATTCTTTCATTCCTGGAGATCCTTTTATCTCTCTCTGCGTCTACTTCTCTGCGTTCCTGTTCTCTGATTTCTATTCCATTAATAGCCTCTTGCATCTCATCCATTCTGTTTTTAAGTCCTTCCAGAGATTGTTTTATTTCTGTATTCTCCCTCCTTAGCTCCTACATATTACTCTGTACGTCCATAAGTATGGTTAGCTTTATTTTGAATTCTTTTTCAGGAAGATTGGTTAAATCTATCTCCTCTGATTCCCTCTCAGGGGAGGATGTCTGGGTTAGTTTGGTCTGTATCAAATTCTTCCGCCTTTTCATGGTGATAGAGGTAGTTGTGTGCAGTTGGTACATGTGTCAGCTGGGAGAACCAAGACCCTTTCTACTTCCTCCTGTCCTTCCTTTCCTGGGAGAATGGCGCCCCCTAGCGGCTTGTGTGGGGCAGCTGCGTTCAGACGGGGTCTCTGATTCTTGCCCAGCTACTGTGGAGTAAGCTCCGCGATTGCTGTGGGCGTGGCCAGTCTCAGGCTGCTTCTCAGCTCTGGCGGGAGGCTGTTTATGGCTGTGAGGGGCCTCCGAGCTGTGTTGCTGCCCAGGGGTTAGGGTGCCTGGAGTTCCCCAGGATTCCCAGCTTCTGGGCTGAGTGAGCCAGGATGCTTCCGTCCAGCTGTTAGGCCCCACTCCCTTTAAGACTTTCAAAAAGCACTTGCTTTTCTTTGTCGCAGGGGAGCCAGGCTGCGGGGACCTGCTCACAGGTCTTACTGTCCCATTTCCCTAGTATCCAGCACCCCATACACTTTGTGTCTGCGCTCCATTGCGGATGGCTAGGGCTAGGTGTTTAGCAGTTCTGGGCTCCCTCTCCCTCCCTGCTCCGAGTCCTCTCCTCCCACCGGGAGCTGGGGTGAGGGGCGCTTTGGTCCCACTGGGCGGGGGCTTGTATCTTATCCCCTTCTTGAGGCACTGGATTCTCGCAGGTGTAGGTGTAGCCTGGCTGTTGTCCTGTATCTTCTGGTCACTCTTTTAGGAATAGTTGTATTTACAAAAATATAAGTTTTGGGGAGGAGATTTCTGCTGTCCTACTCATTCTGCCATCTTGGCTCCTCCCCCTCGCATTTTTTATTTTGAAGGAAAAAATGTATCATGGTTTAATATTGGTACTTCAAATTGAAATTATTATTTTCAGTTTAACATCATTGATCTTTATGTTTGAGTCTCTAATTAGTCTTGCTAAAATTCTTAGTTCCTAGCAACACTAACATAGCACATTTACTTTATCTTATTCTGTATATAATAATTTGAAAGTCCCAAGAAGATATATTTGTAACAATTTGATTATTGAAGGCTGTTTAACATTTCCTTGAGGTACTTTTGTCTAATGGCTCATTGCCATATACAGTTGAGTTCCTATGTTTTAAAGTGATTTGAAACAATTCTTTGAGTGTTTAACCAGCTAAATATATAGTCAGGTTTCTTGTTTAGCTTTCAATTTTTTAAGGGATTGCTCTTCTTAGCATTTTTATTTTTTCCAACTTTAATTTTGAAAAATTTCAAACCTACAGAAAATATGAAAGAATAGTACAGTGAACATCCATATACCTTTCACCTAAGAGTCATCAATGAATATTTTTCCCTTTTGTTTTCTCTCTTGTCTTTCTTGATTCCCTCCCTCCGTCTGCATTACACACTATTTTTTGTTTTTGCCATACCGTTTGAAGGACATTGCAGACTTCAACTGTAAATATTTCAGCATGCTAAGAAGAAGGGATTCTCCTCCATAACCATGATTCCATACTACAACTAAGTAAATTAATAATAATTTCATATCTAATATCTCACTATGAACTAGGAAATTCAAATTTCCCTAGTTGTTTCAAAAGTGTCTTTCATAGTTTTTTGTTTTAAACTATGACCACTCGAGATTCATGTATTGTTTTTGATTGTTCTGTCTCTTCAGTTTCTTTTAATCCTCTCACATTTTTTCATGACATTGATCTTTTGAAGAGTCTGTATGTTGTCTTGAAGAATGGATATGTTATGGGTACACTGTAGATATGTTAGTTTCCTTTCATTATAGCTTGTTCTTCCTAGCCTTGTATTTCCTCCTATAAATTGGAAGTTTGATCTAGACTGGAGGCTTGATGGATTTGTATGAAGTAATTTTAGGGCAAAATATTTTATTGCTGATGCTGTGTACTTTATATTGCATCATGCCAGGAGGCACATAATATCAGGATTTTCCACTCTTCATTATGCTCAGTTTGATCCTCAGTTAAGGCATTGATCGCCAGATCTCTTAATGCTAAATGTGTACTTTTTCCTTTGTAAGTAGTCTTTAGGGTGATTCTTTGGCATCTTGGGAATATCTTGTTCCCCAACAAGTTTTTTACCGATTGGTCTTCACATTTTGATTTAATTTTGTTTTATAATTATCTAAAGTCTTTATATGGTTCTAAAACCAAAAGTGTAATACAATGTACATGAAAAGAAGTTTAGCTTCCTGTCCTGTTTCCTTCACCTTCCTTCCTCTATACATAACCATTTTAATTAGTTTTTAGATTATCTGGTATTGTTTTTACAAACAAACATTTGTATGCAAATATATTCATATCCTCTCAGATAAAAGATAGCTTTCTATTGTACACCTTTCCTGTTTTACTTAAAACATGTCCAGGAAACCACTCTATAACAGTACATAGAGATCTTCGGAAAGGCTTCTCTAATACATATATATATATTCATGTCCTTCCTGTGCTTGAAGACATTCAGTGGTAGTACACCTCCCTTGGTATAAAGTCCAAACCTCTTATGAGGCCTGAAAAGCCCTTTATCATCCGGCTTCTTCATGTGCCCTCCAGCCTTGTCTTTCCCCCAATGCATTTGCATGGGTGCATGCACACAGGTGCACACAATTGCTACTGTTGCCACGTTGAACCACATTTTGTTTTGGTGGGTTGTTTTAGTTTTTATTTTTTTGACTTTTGAAGTTTGCTAAAGTTGATTATTCTTTTGAATTGCTTTAATTTCCTTAAATGAACCTTGAGTTAATCCTGGTTTTGCATGTGATGCTCCTATCTGCATAGGATATTACTACTTTTCTCATTTCTCAGTATCCTTCCTGTAGGCTTGAGCTTTAAAAATTCCTGGAAGCCTTCTTAGCCTCAGAGTCTAAGTTAGGTGCCCTTCTTGTGTGCTAACTCAACACTGTTTGTTTATCATGGTTTTGGTACTCACCATACGGCATTCTGATTGTTTACTTATTCTGTTAGTCCATGAGCTGTTTGAGCACAGGAACCATGGCTCACAGAATATGAGTGCCCCAGTACCTGGCACTTGGAGGGCATCCAGTAAATATTCATTAACTAAAAGTGGCAGAAAGGCACAAGTCCAGACATGCATTGCAGTATCCATAAGACTTAAAACCAAACTCAAGTAGAATTTGCTCAGATCAAGTGGTGATCAGAGCAGAAAATTTCACTTGCCTTATTCATTGTGCAGACCAGCCTGTGTGGGAGCCTCTAGGTCACCCTGGGATGGTGCTGGCTGATGGCCTGGGCTGAGAGCCAGAGAGGGCCCCACCAGCTGCTCCTCGTTGGAGACGGAGAGGTTGACAGGACCTGGGGGTTGGGCTAGAGATGAGAGAGCAGCAGCAGTCTGTAATTCCCAGGGATGATGGGAGTGGTTACTGTGGGCAGGACCTAGTAGGAGGAACTGAGTTGGGAAAGAACCTGCCTTCTGCATGGGAGCAGGCGTCCAGGCCCTCACTTGGTCAAGCCTCTCTTCTGGGCCTGGGCTCAGGGGCCTGGCCCTTCTTGATGTTGCTGGGCCTGGGGTTTACAGGATGCGCAGGCTGAGGAAGAGATCAAGCAGGAAATGAACACACTGCAGCAGAAGCTGAATGAGCAGCAGAGTGTGCTTCAGCGTATTGCTGCCCCCAATATGAAGGCCATGGAAAAGCTGGAAAGTGTCCGAGACAAGTTCCAGGAGACCTCAGATGGTAAGATATCCCCCTTTTACTTGGGTGTAAGATGAAAGGAGGAGCCTGGAGGTATGGCAAGGTCTCTTGTTAGACATCACAACTACTCTTGTTTTTACTGCTTTCTTCCTTGAAACTTCCAAGAGCCCTAAACAGTAGGGGTTATCACACCTTTCTATAGAGTATAAAACTGCTGAGGTTCAGCGAGGGCAAATGACCTGCTCAAGGTCACACAGCTGGTTGCTGATAGAGCCCAGGGAAGCATCCATGTTTATGTGGCTCCAAGCCCATATTTTTTCCTTTGCATTACATGGCCGACCGACTGGATACAAGTGGTTGTAGGACTGTTTCCCTAGGGCCCTTCCTAGGCATTCCTTTCCCTTTGGGATGTCCCTGCTCTGTGGATTGTCATCTGCATGTCATTCTTTCCATGGCCCTGTCTTCAGCCATGGCAGAGCCTGGGCACTGAGGGGTCACATGTCTTTCCCTTGTGGCAGAATTTGAGGCAGCCCGAAAGCGAGCCAAGAAGGCCAAGCAGGCATTTGAACAGATCAAGAAGGAACGCTTTGACCGCTTCAATGCTTGTTTTGAATCTGTGGCAACCAACATTGATGAGATCTACAAGGCCCTGTCCCGCAACAGCAGTGCCCAGGTAGGCTGGACCCCCTTACCCAGCCAGTCCCTACCATCCTGTTGCTCTTCCTTTTAGTCTTCCTGTCCTCATCCCCTTCCAGATCCAGACCCAGTTCCTCACCCATCTGCATTTCCCCTAGGCATTCCTGGGCCCTGAGAACCCGGAGGAGCCCTACTTGGATGGCATCAACTACAATTGTGTGGCTCCTGGCAAACGTTTCCGGCCTATGGACAACTTGTCAGGGGGGGAGAAAACAGTGGCAGCTCTGGCTCTGCTCTTTGCCATCCACAGGTAAGGCTGAGACCCCCAGGGCAGTTGGCAGAGAGACTGAACTGAAGCCACTGGAGGCTCTGAGACCCAAGGATATGCAGATTTGTAGAGGTGAAGATGTTTTGGTGGAATCTGGATTGTGCCCCTTTTTCCCTACCTGCTACAGCATATCTGGCCTTGGTTTCCTGGACCTGTCTTCCCCATCCACCCTCATCCACCCAGCGTGCCCTCACTGTCCCCTGCATGTGTTCGGTCCCACCACCAGGCTTTTGCTCACATGATTGCTGGTTAATAAGCCCTTTGCATGCACATCTATCATGACCATCACCTACCACCCCATCACATCTCATTTTCTTCCTCCTGTTCCTCTAGGAAGCCTGCTTTGACCATAGTGGCATACCCTGACCTCCCCCTCCTGAATGCCAATAGTACTTGAATCTGACTCCCACAACTTAGTGCTTGATTATACAGTGTCATTCAGGGAGCATATCTATCTTGAGGGCTACTTTGTACCAGAGCGTGATGAGGGATTAGGGACACAAATGAGTCAGAAATGGGCTCTGTCCTCAGGGAGCTCATGGTCTAGTGGAAGCCAGATGTGTAAATAGACAGTGAGTCTCATGTTATAACCAGCTGAGTATATGTGCTTTGGATGCACAGAGGAGGGAAGCCAACCCAGTCTAGAGGAGGGTGCGTGGGTGGCGAGGGGAAGCTTTGAAGGGCAGGTAACACGAGCAAGAAATGTGAACGGTGAGTACAAGTTCACCAGGGAGACAGCAGGCTTCCAGATGGTGGTGTGGCCTGTTTAGAGGCAGGGAGCTATGGCAGCATGGTGCAGTGGGTAGGTGGGTTGGGCCTCCATGTAGCCTGGTCAGTGTGACCAGAGCCTAGGACAGCTTTATTTCCCTAGCCAGATGGAAGCTCTGGAGAGGCCATGTCCTCTCCTGGTTCTGTAGGGCCCTGGAGTGTACAGCTGTATGCAGAGGTGGGCTCAGTTGGTGTATTGGCCTGTAGAGGCTTAGGCAACATTAAGACCTGGGTTTTTAATCTCTGAAGAAGTGGAGGGGGTAGTTGGCCTATGTGATGGGCTCTGGGGCTGTCCTGCCCCACCTCCACCCCATTAGTGTCAGCTCACTTACTGGTTCCCTCCCAGCTACAAGCCAGCCCCCTTCTTCGTCCTGGATGAGATCGATGCCGCCCTGGATAACACCAACATTGGCAAGGTGGGTGCAAGGAGGTGGGTCCCGGGAGGGAGGCCCCTAGGTTGGGGCTGGGTTTCAAGGAACAGCACCTGAGTGCACCCTAGCCATTTCTGCTGCCTGTTGTCTGTGCCTGGGAGGCTGGGCCCAGGGTCATCACACCGTGCTAGTCAGTGGCGTCCTCTCAACCTCTCTTCCCCCTACCTTCCACCATCCTTCCCACCCTCTCTGCCTCTGATTCTGACTGGGAAACACAAGAGAGTGTTAGGGCTTGAGCCCTCCTAAGTGCATGGCGGCCCCTCCCACAGGTGGCAAATTACATCAAGGAGCAGTCTACTTGCAACTTCCAGGCCATCGTCATCTCTCTCAAGGAGGAGTTCTACACCAAGGCTGAGAGCCTCATTGGAGTCTACCCTGAGGTAGGACGGACCTGGCTCAGGAGCCAGTCCCACTCCTTGCCTGACTTCCCAGGGCAGAAAGGGAAGGCTGCAGTGGAGGAACATGGGGGCAGGGGAGCACAGGGACTCAGGTCCTGAAAGGCCATCTGGGCATGTTGGAGCAAGCCCTGCCCTGGAGGCTTAGCCAGCCCAGTTTGGCAGGGCCATTGTATTTTGGGACAGGTAGAAAGGCCAGGCAGAGGCAGCCAGAAAGCAGAGAAAAGTAGAGTGTGCAGGTAGGCAGGGAGAGAAGGCACATGGGACTGAGCACATCCTCTCACACTCAGAGAGAACCATTGCCTGGGCTTTGGGCAGGTATGTAGGGAGGAGGGTTTGAGGACCCCAGTCCTGGGGTGCTAGACCCCTCTTAATTCTCTCCTTACAATTTCATTTTTCTTTTTCTCCCTCCTCCTTTAGCAAGGGGACTGTGTGATCAGCAAAGTCCTGACCTTCGACCTCACCAAGTACCCAGATGCCAACCCTAACCCTAATGAGCAGTAGCAGTAGTTCTACCCTCCTGCCCTGTCTGGATCCCTAAGCTGCCCCTCTCCCAGTCTCTGAATATTTGGCTTCCAACCTTCCCCTACCTCCTGTCCCTGTTTATGATATAGTCATAGGAATTAGGCACCGCTATCAAGCATGAAGAGGAACAGAGGTGATGTTAGGTCTGGAGCAAAAATTCCTGAGCTACAGGGAGCATCCTGGCCTTTGGAAGGAGGTGCTGAGCTGAATTGAGCTTAACAGGGCCATCTGTCTTTCCCCTTCTCCCCTTCCCTCCTCTCCCCATCACCCATAATCATAGGTCCCTTGGGCCCCCTTGCATTTTGGCGTGCGTGCATGTGTGTGTGTGTGTGTGTCTGTGTCTGCATGTGCGTGTGTTTGCAAAATAAACTTATTGGAGACCCATTTTAGCAGGACACTAGGCTGAATTTGATCCCAAGAGAACTTGTATGACAGCATCCCAGAGCTGGGTTAAGGTATTCAGGACCTCATAGGGGTCAGGCATTCTCATGAAGCCACCCTCATTCACTCTTGTGTTTTCATTTGTGTATTAATCAAATATATGCTGAGCACCCTCTATTTGTCAGGCTCTATAGTAGAAATACAGAGATGAATCAGACATGATCTCTATCTTCCTGCTAAGGAGATGGAGTGGTTTTATGAGTTCATGTGGTTAGTTGAATTACATTATAGATGCTTTGAATTTGAGAAGACGACGATCACCTCCCAGGCTTCCTGGAGAAGGTGATGTTTGAGCTGGACCTTGACAGATGGGTAGGATTTGGTCAGGCACTAGGAGCAGAGCCTGGGCCCTGGGAACAGACAATTGTGGAATCTAGTCCCCACCCCCTCCTTTTTTGTAATCACTTACTAGTTTGACATTGGGCAAGTCATTTGACCTTTCTGTGCCTCAGTTTCCTCATCTGTAAAATAGGGCTAACAATATAAACCTACCTCATAGGATTTAATGATGTCAGGCTCCTCACTGGAGGCCTTATCCCCTCTTGGAGCCCACTAGGTAGCGACCCCTCAGAATACAACCCTTCTCAAGCCTGGATCCCTGAAGGCTTCTGATCCCAGTTGTTAGGGACAGAAGGAACCTCCAAATCTGGGAGATGCTGAATGCCCTGGCTATTAGGAAATTTCCAGGGCACTGATGGAATTTGCCTGGTAAGCAGAGGGCCTAAGGAAACCTTTAGCTTCAACCATGTATGGTAACCATGTGCCTGAGCCCCAGCTTGGGTCATGAGGAAGTAGGGGAGAGGTAGCCTGGGCCACATCCCTGCCAAATGCGTGTGATGTTCTTTTTGGGAACAAACCGTGTTAGCTGCAGGGACCGTGCAGAGGCAGCACAGCCTGTTGCCATGAGGTCAGCCTTTGCTCATTCACATACACTGTCAGACCATCACCCCGTCCTGATCTGTGTATTCCATTTTTGTTTTTTAAATCAGGGCTCTCTTGTCCCCTCCTGGCGTGAGCGGGGAGCTCTGTCTGTCCTCACTGTATCTCTCAATAAAAGCCTCCCTGGCTCTCCTACCTTAAAAAAATGTTAAATCAGTTATAATTACCCAAGTAATGCACGAGTCCATTCTCTTTCTAAGAAACTAGATTGTTATAGGTAAAGTTAGCCTCATTTGACTACCATTCCTCTCTCCCTGCTAACTGCTGTTGTTGTATTATCCGTCTAGACTTTAAGACTTACATCTGTGAAATCATTGAAAATATGGTGTATTTAATGCAAATGGTATATTGAATCATGCTACAATTTGCTTTCTATGCTTAACAATGAGATCTACGCATGTTGCAATATGTAGATTCAGTTCACTCTGTAATTGCTGTATAGAGTGCCATCATATGACTACCACATCTTACCCATTTCTCTTGTGACAGACCATAGGACTATTTTCTGTTTTTGCTATTACAAGATACTACACAGGAGCATTGTGTGAGTGTGTGTGTATGAGCTTACCTAGGGTTACTTCCTAGAAGTTGAATTGCAGAATCATAGGCTATTTATATTTTTGTTTTAAATAGACACTTCCAAATTGCCCTCCTGTACTATATACTCAATATTGTTCTTGAGGTTGTCTTAGGTCTAATGTCATTACCTACTTGTTTCCTCCTAAGTAGTGACATCCATGAAAGCACAGGTTTGATGTGCTAATTATGTATTTTTCTAATACAGACTAAAAGACATAACAGTCAAATAATAAATTTGTGTCCAACCAAAGAAATCACTTACCACCAGTGGTACATGTGCTTTAGTTTGGAAAATGCTGGCATATCTGGAAGAGCACACTTTGGGAGTCACCTTGATTCAAATCTTAGCTTTAGAAACTGGAGCCTATTACTTCACCTCCCTGAGCCTCTGCTTCCTCACACAGGAAAGAAGATAATAATGCACCCACCTTGCAGTAGTGCAGGAAAGGTGAAATGAAATATGGTTGAAGGAATTTGGCTGGCAGGAGATCATCACAGGCTCTTTGAAGTAGTGATTTCCCACTTCATAGATGAGGAAGCTAAGGCCCGAGAAGGTTAAATGACCCTGCTACCAGATTACAGGATTTAAGCCCAGATCCTCCGATTCAATCTTGTGCTTTCTGCACTTTGGGAGTGGTTATCAACTGTGGCTGTGTACCATAATCACTTGTAAAGTTTTTTATGTTTCCTTTTTAAAAATCAAAGCAATATATATATACTGGTTACAAAATAAGGTAGTACAGAAGGGCTTGTAATGTAATGAAAAGCAGCAGTTCCCTGCTGCACCCCTACATCCAAAGAATGCGGAACTCCTTGCTCTGGTCCCACCCCTGGAAATCTAATTCAATAGGTGTGGGTAATCATCTGGATAATAATCCCTACCTCACAGGGTAGAAAGAATTACATGAGATGCCTTGGGCTAAGGCCTAGCATACAGGAATAGGAGCACTACAAAAGACTTAAGTCCTGAGGATCAGAGAGGCGACTTGACTTGAGATAGTGGGAGAACCTAGACTTCAACTTGAATCTCCTGTGTGCTGGCTGTGTGCTTTCCCACTGTGCCACACTGCCTGGTATCATCACAAGGCAGCATGTACTCAGTGAAGGCTGTGCTCAGAGGAGAGCAGACACCATGGTGTGTTTCTAAGAAGCTGATCTGAGTAGAATTCCTAGGGCTTATTGGACACTAGGTTGACTCCCTTGTACTGCGGACCCAGTTGCCTTGTCTAGGGAATTGAAGAGTACTCCATGATGGTGTCTTAGTTTAATTGGGTACTTCACTCTGAAAATCAGTGTTGTACGCTGGGGACAGAAACCTTTACCCTGCCTTTGAGGAGTTCACTGTCTAGTTGGGGAGGCAATTCATAGAACAGCCGTTCACCATACAGTGTGATCAGTGCTCTGAACAGGAGCACAGAGAAAGGGGCATCCAGCTTAGGCTTCAGGGAACACATCCTCTAGTCTAGGAGGTGACTTCTGAGCTGAGTCTTAAGAGACTGGTAGGAATTAGCCAGTTGAGGAAGTGGAAGGAATTTCCAGGTAGTAGAATTCATTCATCCAGTTCAGTAAATCTTGGCTAAGCACCTCCTGTGTGCAGTGAGGCTCTCCCAAGCCAAGACTCTGATTCCCTCTTTCCTCCCTCAAGAGATGTTTTTGAGGGCTTTCCCACATATGCAAAAGACCTGAGGGCAAACAGCAAAGCAACTCTGAAATACTGAAGCATAAGGTTTTGTGAGGTGGAGAAGAGCAGCAGGAAACGAAGCTAGAGGCATAGTCAGGAATCAGATTTGAAGAGGGTAGTAAGAATCTGGCAACAGTTTTAATTTGTCTCATGGAACAATGTGGTTCCCAAACTGGCTGTGCATGCGAAACACATGGGACATTCTGAGGGCCCAACCTCTAAGTCCCTTTTCTGTAGCTGGGGCGAGGCCTCAGGATCTTGTTGCTTATAATGACTTTGGGGTGCAGCCACATTTAGGAACTGCAGCCTGAAGGCTGTGGGGGAGCCATGCAATGGTTTTAAGCAGCTGAGACTCTGGGTCAGATGTGAATTTAACAAACCCCTTTCTGGCCAGCCAGTGTGGAAGTGGATTGGGTTAAATGTTCCTGCTGTATGCCCCAGTTTGTAGTTCCCTGCTGCTCAGCTTCTCTCACTGTACTATGTTTGCTTGCTTTGCCTCTCTGACTAGTCTGTAAGCACCACAAGGGTAGGCATGGGGTTGTCTTACTACTGGTATCCCCAGCAAAAAGCACAGTGCCTGAATAAAAACAAGCACCCAATAAATAGTTTTTAAATGAATGAATGCATTTGTGAGTGAGCAAATGGAGACACGGAGATTACTTAGGAAACTATTGAAAATACCAGGAGTCCAATTTATGGGCAAGGGGGAATGGATTAGAGGTGATAAAGTGTTAACTGTTAAGATGAACCAGGCTTGGTGACTGATTGGATGTGGAGGGTAAGTGAGGTGACAGAATGAATACCCATTAATAGCCAAGATTTCTACCCTGTCCCCATCATTCTCCTTCCTCATCCATCTGAATCAAAATCTTCCAGCCTCCTCAGCAATGGAATTCCTCCCTCAACATTGTTAAACATTTTCTGTGTGCTGTGTGGTCTCCCCCTAACCCTAGCCATTGAATCATTCATCCAGTTCAATAAATCTTGGCTAAGCACCTCCTGTGTGCAGTGAGGCTCTTCCAGGCCAGGACTCTGACTCCCTCTTTCCTACCTCAAGAGATGTTTTTGAGGGCTTCCCCAGGTAAGACTCACATCCCTTACACAGTAACTTACAGTGAGATATCCAGATGTCAGAACTAAGAACTTCCAGGTTTTACTCAACCCCCTCCTAAGGCCCTTGGAGGGGTACAAACTTGCTCAAGATCCCACTAATAGTAAGTGTTAGAGCCAGAACTGGAGCCTAAGTTCCCTTTCCACATCGTCCCTAGAGCCGTGATCTCTCCCATTGCAGATCAGGACAGGCCAAGGTGGCCAGGGAGGTGGGACTTAGGTTGGCCTTGAAGGTCCATGTACTGGACAGGCCATACAAGAAGCTTGCCAGTTACACTGCCCCCTTCTGGAAACCCTCAGCAAACCTGCCATGCCCACAGTCCCTTCTAAGGGGTTTCTTAAGCATGAGTTGCCATGCTCTGTACCATGTGACCTCACATTCCTGGCCACAGATGGTTAGGTTGGGATAGTGTGTGACTCAAGGGGAGCCAATCTCTAGGCTGGCCTGTGGCCTATTAAATGGTGGACTGATGTAAGAACTACACCTCATAGGAATGGCCTGTATTAAATTGCAAATGTATGAAACATCATTTTTCAGGGATGCTGAATGTGAGGCATTCAAAAGTGAATAATTAGAGAATTAGGCTTGGGGTAGATTAATGATTGTGCATTGGGTCCCCTATACAGAATTTTATTGTTGTTAACAACCATTTGATCAATAAATATGAGAGATGCCCTCTCAAAAAAAAAAGTGAACAATTAATTAGGATTTAGCAAGGCAGAAGTGGTGGTGTATGAGGGGTGCCAGAAACTGAACAGCAAAAGCAAGGAGAAGGCTACAGAAGCCATGAGACATTTGTGTCATGAGAACATGGGGTCACAAGGTAGCAGAAGCTGTGAAGCAGCAAGACAACAGTGGGCCAAGAGGACACTGAAGCCATGAAGCAATAGGAGCTCCAATGTAGCAGGAGCCAGGAGGAACAGAAACCATTACCCTGACTGAATCTTGAGATCCATGAAGCAGCAGAAGGCTTGAATAGACTAGATCCATGAGGCAGTAGAAGTGGTAAGACTGTAAGCCACAAGGTAGCTGGAGTCATGTGGTAGCAAGGCAGCAGGAATTACAAGGAAGCAGAAGCCACAACAGAGAAGCCCTGGAGTAACTGGAACTGATGCCTCAGAAGCCAGGAAACTACAAGAGCCAGGAGGCCCAGAAGCTGTGAGGTGCTGAAGGCCATGCGCTATATGGGAGAGGAGCTGAAAGGAGGTAGTCAGTAGCAGTAGGAGGAGTATAAATACAGCCAAAAAGAAGTTGAGTCACCATTTTGGGGAGCACTAGAGAAGGGAGCAACAGATACCTGCAGCTGAGGGGGTGACGAGATAAGCCAGGCTCTAGAGCTGCTTTGGATCATGAACGATTTTCAAGTTTCTGTTCTTCTGTGAGGCTGCCTGTGTAGCTGTTTTTGTCTTCCTTATTTCCCTGTGAATGATTCAATAAATCTCCATCACTAACTTGAGTGTGTCTGTTCTTGTAATCTGAGAGGTTAACACTGCTGTGCACTTTACATGGGTGGGGAATGGGGCAGTAGGTCTTCAAGGTGAATTTGAACCAAGACAGGTGGGAATTCACTGTTTTCTGTCATACCCTCACTGGGACTTTTCATTCATTTACTTATTTGGCTTTTTTTTCATTCACTCATCCACTCATTGATTTATTCACTTACTCATGTGTAACTCAGTCATTCACTTATTAACTTATATGTGCATTAATAGAAGCATTTACTCATTCATTTGCTCATTTGTTCTTTCTTGTATTCACTCAAGTCATCACTTTTCCATCCATTTGGTCAGCAAGCCTGCATTGAGTTCCTGCTGCATGTCAGATTCTGTCCTAGTTCTGGGTAAGATACACTCTGAACTCTGGGAATTCAGTTTAATTGGGGGTCCAGGTAAGTAAGCAGATCAGTGCAACAAATGTGACATAATATAATGGAAGTCTAGATGAAGCAAAGTGAGGAAATACAGGAATATTGGATGGTTCTTCCTGGGGTGGGGTGGAATGGAGGAAATACTCACGAAAGCTTTTTATAAAGAAGGTGCTCTTGAACTGAGTCTTGAAGGAAATGTTAGTGTTTACCATGTGGAAAAGGAGGAAAGAACATTCCAAGCCTAGGAGCCTAAGCAAAGTTGTACAAGTGTGAAAGCGTATGGATTTTGAGGGGAGTGGGCATTGTCTCATGTGGTGGAAGGAGTGTTGGAAGCCAGGCAGTCAAGTTTAGTTTTGACCCTATGGGCAGTGGGAAGCTGTGGAAGGGTTCGAAGCAGGGGAGTGACAGAGTCAGGTTGGTAGTTTAGGAGGATCACCCTGGTAGCTGGTATGAAGGATGGTTGGGGGTGTGAAACACTGACCTAAATAATATCCTTGAAGAAAGAATGTGTCATAATTAGAGGCATGAATGAAGATAGAAGTCCCTGAGGAGGGAGGACAAAGTTCTACCAAGGGACTAAGGAAAGGAACTAAGGGCTTTTTGGAGGAGGAGGAATTTGAGTTGAGCCTTGCAGAATAGTGAGGATTACAACTGGTGGAGATAAGTATAGTAAGGCCTTTCCAGGCCTGGGAGACATGAAAACAAGCAAGACAGGTAGGTGTAAATATAACAAGTTTGGGCTAACAAAGATTTCACTTTGACTGCAGCATGGCTGTATTTAATTGAGAGGAGTGGGGACTGCAAGGTATCCCAAAGTTTTTTTTAATTGCTGCTGCTGTTAGGTCTATAGGGACAAACGAAATTGGGGATGGGTAAGTGGTGGGCAGGGGTATGCTTTTTCTGTGTTTTTAAGAAAACTTTAAGTACATGTTCATTTTAAAATAGAAATAATGCATGCACATTATTTAGAAAACAAATCAAATTCAGATCAGTGCAAAAAGACATGAAAAGCAAGAGTCTAATGCCCCACACATCCCCACCCCCACTTTAGTTATTAGCATCCAGTTTTAGTTATTTCTTCTGTTATCTGCATACCTAAATAATATATTGTGTGGGCATTTGTCTTTTATCAGTTTCAGTTACTGTTAGTATCCTGGTATGACAGATGTCAACTTAGATCATTTACACAGGGTTCAACTCTTGTCTTTCCTGCTTCTAATAGAATTTAGTTTCTCTATTAGATGCCTTCCTGAATTTAAGTAAGACCTTTATTTCTGGTTCTATGAACTACAGACAATGTTTCTTCACCAAAACTTTGTGAGATGAGAGTATCTTTTCCTTTTGTCCCTTTCCTTACCATCAACCTCCCAACTTCTGTCATCTGTTCTTTTATACTGTCAGTTGATAATATTGAATTCTGTTCCATAAACATAATTAAGTTTTTTCTGTGTGATTTACCTAAAGTTTGGTAGTTTAATTCTAAAAGTCAAGAAAATAAACCACTATTACATTCATGTATATTAATATAAGACTATTAATATAAATGACTATTGTTCATCGAAGAGCCTATTTATAGTTTTTTCCTTGTAACAGTTTTTTGTTTTTTCCTGAATCTTCTAATTCTTTTTTCTCTTTCACTATTTTACTTTATCATATATTCTACTTTTTTCTTTTCAAAATCTCTTATTACATTAAGTATTTCATCAAATTCACTTTTTCCCCCAAGAGACCTTCCTGGAACCTTCCATCCCCTTTCTCAAATCTGGATTTGTGCCCTAGAACTGATGCATGGCTATCATTTTGGGACTTCCTGGCACTGCTTTCCTTGGTTGTTTCTACTATTTACTGGTTCACAGGGGTTTGGTTTTGTTTATTTTTTCCATTGTTTTGATGGTGTACATCCTCAAAGGTTGTATAGGAGGTAGACTTCCTGAGTCTTTGCATGTCTAAAAATATCTCTTTATTCCATCCTTAGGCTTGTCTATAAAGTTTGAGGTTCAATGTCACTTTCCTACAGAACTTTGAAGGTATTACTCCACTTCTAGCATCCAATTTTGATGATAAGAAAAGTCTGATATCAGTCTGAGTCTCATTGCTTTATAAGTAACTTTCCCCATCTCTTTTTCTTCTCTTTCTGGGACCTTAATGAATGATAGGAATGTTAGGTCTCACATGTCCCTAAGGCTCTGTTCACTTTTTTTTTCCAGTCTTTTTTTCTCTCTGTTCCAGATTGGGTAGTTTCTATTGTTCTGTCTTCTTCAAGTTCACTGATTCTTTCCTCTGTCCTCTCCGTTTTGCTGTTAGCCCATCCATTGAGCTTTTTGTTTTGGTTATTACATTTTTCAGTTCTACAATTTCCATTTGGTTCTTCTTTATATCTTTTATTTCTTTACTTACAGTTTCTGTTTTTTTCATTTGTTTCAAGCTTGTTCCTAATTGTACATTGAGGCATTTTTATGATGGCTCCGTAAAATCCTTGTCAGGTAATTTTTAACATCTCTGCCATCTCAGTGTTATAATCCTCATTCAAGTTGAGATTTTATTGGTTCTTGGTATGATGAGTGATTTTCTATTGAAACCTAGGCTTTTTGGATATTGTGTTATGAGACTGGATCTCATGTACATGCTCTGTTCTAGCTTGTCTCCTCAGACACTATTCCCACAGTGAAAGAAGGGATATTGCCTTATTACTGTCAGGTAGGCATGGAAGTCTAGGACCCCCTCCAGTCTCTGTTGACACCCAGAGGGAGGGTTTCCTGATGGCTCTTGGGTGGAGGAATGGGGGTTCTGGCTCTACACTCAACCTTCTCTGCCACAACCCAGTGGGAAGGGTGACTTTTTACAGCCAGCGATAGTGGAAGCTAGGCTCTCCACTTAACCTTTGCTGATGGGGCCACAGTATTTCTCTGGTGTTTGGCTTGAGTATAGTGGTTATCATCTGATTGCTGCTTTCTTCAGCACCAAGTCTAGGATATGTGAGATGGAAAGCAAACCCAGAGAACTCAACCATCATGTTGCTTCTCTGCTACTGAGGTGCTCAGCAGCTTTGCCTTCTTTCCACCTCTTAGAGCCTTCTTATGTTTATATAATAGTGTTTATGCTATGTTTATGTTAATGTGTATGTATATAATGTTTATATATAATATCCCAGGATTTAGCTGTACTTGAAGAGAGGTATAGGAAAAAGTACTTCTACTCCATCACCTCCACATTAGTTATATTTTTTAATTGTCTTCTTGTTCTGAAATTTCATAATTATATGTTTGGTTTTGGTAATTTGTCTTTCATTGTGCTGGTCATTGGTTAGGTCCTTTCATTTTGAAGTTCTTTAACCCTGGGAAATTCTCTTATATTATTTCTTTGATACATCCCTCTCTTCTGTTTTCTGTTTTCTCCTGGAACTCCTTAAAGTTGGGTGGCAGACCTTCTGAATTGATTTTTTATAGTTTTTATCTATTTTCTCCCCTCCTCTTCCCTGCCTCCCTCTTCCCTCCCTTCCTAGCTCTCACCCTCTCTTCCTCTTGTTTTTACTTAGTTTCTGGGAGATTTAACTTTCATCTTCCAATTCTTCTGTTGCATTTCTTTTCGTTTGGACAGTCACATTTTAAATTTCCAAATATCCATTCATGTTCTCTTTTCCTTTCTTATAGCATCCTGTTCTTGATTACTAGACACACTTATCTTGACTTTCTCAGAATAATAGAGGTATTTTTATATTTCTTTTTGAAATACCTATTTCCTTTGAGAGTTGTCTTTCCCCATTTGCTTATTTTGGTCTCTTTAAATTTGCAGTCTTTTCTCAAATGCCTAGTAATCCACGGTTGTTTACTCATGTTTAAGAATGTAGCAATAAAAATCTGGAAGCTCTGTATATGGGGGACAGGGCTGGATGACTGGTGGCTTTCCTTTAGGATGTTTGGAGGAGAACTGACTGCTATGTTGCATCCCTGAATGTCAGAATGCAAACATCTTTTCTCTGAGGTGGTTCAGTTTCCTAAAATAAGAATCCTGGTTTTTGCCTAATGGGTAGATACTTGGCTACTGTGTATTATACAGAAGTAGGTGGGTTAATGGTTTGATATACAGCTTTCCAGTTAATCTCCCTGTTTTCAGCCTCACATCTCACTCCCCCTTTATGTCGTACCTGGCATTATTAAGACCCAAGACACTCCAGGCTTCTGCAAAGATCAGCTCATTCCTCGGTGGCATCAACTTCATGCATACTCCAGGCTATGGCTTCCTCCACCATGCTTCATCAGTCACCATTCCTCCATTTACTTCCTATCTTCCAAAAATGTGTTGAAATCTGTCTTCTGCTGATGGAGCTTCTCCCATTCTCTTCATCATTGTGTTTTTATACGTTTTAAAAATTCCTTTACTATCATTTTAGCAAGGTCTCAGGTGGGAGTGGAGATAAACATGTGGTAAGTCTACCATCTTGGCCTGGAAATCTATCTACTTACAACTTTGTTTTTAATTTTTCTGGTAGTTATTTTCATATCTCTAAATAACATATGGATTTTTCTATTTATCAACTTATTTATCACTTTATGAGATTATCTATTGACTTCCTGCTGTTTAAACACAACTGCCCTCCTCCCATGTTCCCAATATAGCCATACCATTAATTATATATCCTTCATTCCTTACCTTTGTACCTTTAAATAATAGACTTACACTCTCTCAACTTCTGTCATTTATACTTTTATATCAACAAGATTAAAAACATTTACATTCTGTTTTATAACCATAAGTAAGTCATCTATACTTTGCTTACAGGTAATTCTGAAGGTTTAAAGGCAATAAAGTGTTTATGTTATTATGATTATGTAAATGTTCCTTAAAGTTCCAGTTAGTGTACTAGGATTACATTTCTTACACAGTTTTTTTCCTGGAGTTTCTAATTGTCTTTCTTTTTTCTTTGTATTGTCTGCCTTTATCTCCTTAAGTTGTTCTAAACTCTCAAGGAAAGTATAAAATCATTTGAATCCCCTTTTTTCCCAGATACTTCCTCCTGGAGCCCTCCATCTTCCTGCTCCACTTTGGACTGATTGCTCTGTAGGCCTGTGGCACAACTCATCCAGGACGTCCCTTCATTATTTTTCTGGGTTGGACCCAATCTTTCCTGGACCCCATATCTTCCTCTTTCTTAGTCTACTCTGTTGTAGTGGACTTTATGGTTATTCTCCAACACCCATTTCTCTCCTTCCCCATTGTATAACAACTGCAATTTGAGTGGGGCTGACCCTGTCACAAGCTCTGGGTATAGGCCTTTATTGGTATAAACCAATCTAAGTAATCTCACCCTCTTGCTGCAGTGTTGATTGGTTCAAGGATGACCCAATCACACTGAAGTTTAGGACTTTTGTTCAGTTTTTGAGGGAAGAGATGGCCTGTCTTCCCTTGGACATGAACAAAGAAGCATGTAGCCTGGTCACTGCTGTTAGCCATCTTGTGAACATGCAGAAGGCCTACCTGAGGATGGAGCTGACAAGTGGAGGAGTCAGAGTCAAGAGAATCACAGAGAACTGGAATCATATTCCTGATCATACCATGCCTGAAGTCTGCCCTGCCTATGGAGTTCAAAGTTAAGTGAGCCAATAAATTGCAATTATTATTTAAGCCAATTTGTGTTGGGTTTTACTTGTACCTGAAATCATTCTAACTTAATACTTTTTGCTGTCTTCCTTTAGAGAGGGAACACGTGCATTTTTTGGTTATATGAGGCACTGTATTAGGTAGAACCATTTTTTAGAGTAAGTATGGGGAAAAGTGTGTATGTGGATGCTGGACAACCAAAGGAGTGAACTGTAGTGTCTGCCTAGCATTGAAATCCCCATGCTGTTTGGGGGGACTCCCCATCATTTGAATCTTGGTGGGAGGGAGGCAGGACCCCACTTCCTACTATGGAAACTGAAGGTGGTCAGAAACTTCCTTTCCTTTCCCAGCAGGCAGCAAGGGCTGGATACTCTGGTCATGGCTTTGAATCCAGAGTCCGTAACACAGAGGAGATAGGAATATACAAAATTAACAGATGAATGATAGATTAGGAGAATGTATTTGCAACATGCAAAATTGATGAAAGATTAATAACTAGAAAAAAGATAGTAAACCCAACAGGAAAATGTGCAAGGGATATGAAGAGTAAGTAACAGAAGGGGAACCTTGAATATATTAAGAGACTTTCAACTCTGCTAATACTTAGAGAAATGAAAAATTAAAATAACAGAAGTCACTACAAGACTGGTAACATACAGCAAGTCAGATATTATTAAGTGCTGACGAGGATCTGAAGGGAAGGAAAACCATGGGTGGGAGTGTAAATTGGTTCAGCTAGTCCAGAGAGTAATTTGGCAGTACCTCCTGAAATTATGTGACTATGACCCAGCAATTGTGTGCCTGGGTGTATATTCCAGAGAAGTTCTCACACAGGTCTTTAAGGAAATATGGTTGAGGTGGTTTGTTCTAGCACTGTTTGTGGTTGTTAAGAATTGGAAGCAACCCAGCTATCCATCACCATGGGACTAAATAGGCAAACTGGTATATTCATAGGATGAAAACAAAAAATATAAAGAAATAAGCTAAATTTACATGTTGCTGCATAGGTATGTCTCCAAAACATAGTGTTGAGTGAAAAAGGTAAGAGAGATTTACAGCATAATACCATTACATAATTGTAAAACAACATATTTTCATGGATATACATTTATCTAAACATGGAAGCTGGATTGGAAGTGTACATACACGGCATAACTAAAGTAACTAAGGTGAGCAGGAGAATGGGAGCGGGGATGGGACTTATGGGGAAAAGAGTAATGAAATGAAATAAAAGGGACTTGAATGGACTGAGGGAAAAAAAATGTGCCATGGATTGAAGAGCATGAGTGACACAGTCCTGAAGTTGACCACAAATAAATAGAAACAGAAAGGAGGTTGGCTAGAGTTCATGTGCAGTGATATGTGATGGCAGGGTGACATCCAGGAGTCATAGTAGCAGGGATAGCAGTACCAGTAGCAGCATTCTAATCTACATGCTCCCACAGTGTGGCCTTAGCTGTGGCTTCTGCCTGATTCTCCACACTGTTGTGAGCTGCTTGATAACCTTGCAATAAATCTCTCTTCTGCTTAAGTTAACTAGAGTCAGTTTCCAGTTATTTGCATCCAAGGATCCTGACTGATATCTGATGCATTTTGTTGGAGGACATCCTGAAGTAATTTCTTAAGAAAGGTAAATTTTGACGTATTTGCATGTCTGAAAATGTAGCGGTATTTTACCTTCATATTTGAATGATAGTCTTTAGAATTCCATGTTAAAAATATTTTTTCCTCTGAAATTTGACTGTATTGCTTTTTAGCATGGAATATTGTTGATTTAAAGTCAGGTGCTAATATTATTCTCATCCCTTTGGTGGCTACGTCTTTTCCCTACCTTTGGAACCTTACATTTTTTCCCTTCGTACTTAGGAAATATCACAATGATGATCCCAGAACTGTTTTTTCCCCATCTGTTTTTCTGGTCACCTGGTGAATGGGCCTTTTCATTCTGAAGACTCACATCCCTCTTCTGAGAAATTACTGTTTTATTTCTTTGTTGATTTTCTGTCCTTTATTTTCTCTGTTTTCTTTAGACCTCTTACTTGTTAGATTTGGATTGCCTGGAAGATTGTCTTTGTCTTTTTATTTTCTCTCATATTTTTCATGTCTTTGTTTTTTAATTCTGCATTCTGGGACATTTTCTTGACTTTCTCTTCTATTGAACATTTTTATTTTGGCAGCCATTTTTAATTTCTAAGCACTCTCTTCATCTCCAAAGGTGCCTTCTTCAAAGCATCCATTTCTAAAAATGGATGCATATCTTCTCTGTGTGTGTGCTTAATAGAATTTTACTGGAGTGTTGGGGACAACAGGTGATAATTAACAAGCCAGAATGTAAAATTGTAAATAGATACCAGATATTACTCCCCTCCTTAGCCCTCTAGTCTGATACCATCTGTGTGTGTTTGTAGGGGGCTGGGGGCAAGATGATCATCTACCAACTAGATGGGTTTTGGTCACACACTCCCTACTTTGAGTGCTGATCTGCAGCTCTCACCTTGACAGAGAGAGAAGGTCATCATTCTGTTCCCCACTCCAAGGCCAGCATAGTACCCCACAAATCCATTTTCTCCCTGAGACATTCTCACTTGCTTCCCACAGTGCTGACCTGGTCTCCATGGCCCACATGAGGCAGTCACAGTAGTCAGCACCATATTTCACAGAGTGGATTGTTTTCAATGTTAAATAACAATATATGTAGCAAAAACAATAATCCAGTCTAGTTCCTTTTTACAATCTTTACTCCAACAGAAGTCAGCAGCAAACCAAGCCTGCTTATCTCTTGATGTGGTCCAAACTGAGTACCTGCTGAGATCAAAGGCCTGGGCAAAAATATGCACACATATTTCTCAAGACCAGATAATAATTTTCAGGGGCAGCTCAGCTCAAACCTATGTTTAGGATAAAAAAAATGAACTCATTGGGAGCATAATACTGTTCAAGGATACCCAAATTATGTCACTACCCAGAACATTTAACATTTTAATCAGAGTGGGTAACATTCGGTGAGTGCTTATTCACTGTATCAGGCACTTGAATTACCTGCATTTCATAAAAAAAGAGGCTCCCAGTTATCACTTGCCCGAGGTTATATAGCTAATAAATGATAGACAGGAAATTGCACAGTAAACCCATGTAGCTGCTACACAGTGCTGTACTGGTTTCCATCAGGCACATTCTGGTTAATAATGATAGCACAGTTTTCTCTAATTTCAGTGGGTGGATCCCTAGGATACCTTAGTCTAAGTAAAGGGCCTATTCTGTTAAATTTGCTCTGAAGTGAATTGATGTCCTTTCTTCCAGAGACAAAAAGCTGCTACCAGCTTTTATTTTTGAAATGTTTTTCCTTCATAGAAACCATAACACTTCTGGATTTTAATTTTTCATCAAAGTAATACTTGCACATACTTAAAAAAATAAAACAGTGCTAAAGAGCTCATTATAAAACCCAGCAATATACTGTCCCACCACTACTGCAAGTCCTGCTCCCTAGAGGCAACTACTATTTTAGCAGTTCCTGGCTGTTTCTTGTGGTATTTGCCACTCCCAACCCTCTCCTCCCTCAGCATCTCCCACTCAGAGGCTGAAGAGTATGTTCTTAGCCTCCCTTGCAGCTAGAGATGCCTATGTGCCCAGTTATGGCCATGAGATGTTTGCTGGGGCCTTTGTCATTCTGAAACACACATAGATGACACTGTCCCCTTCCTTCTTCTTACTGCCTTGGATATAGTTATACCGCCTGGAGCTGTGACAGGAATGTACCTGTAAGGGCATGAGCATGAGGATGAAGACTCAACAAGTTAAGGAAGAAAAAGAAAGAACTTGGCTCCTTGGTGGTGTCACTGGGCAGCTGAACCCATGTCACACTTCTGTTAGTAATATATTACTATGTATATAGTAATATAATATATTACTGTATTAACTTCCTGGAAAAATAAATAATGCCATATGTGTTTAAGTCACTGTCCATTGAGTTTTTTGTTACTTGTAGCTGCAAGGACTTTTATATGTAACTATGTAATATACTTATACTACTATTTCTCAACTTACTAATTTGAGATATTATTTCTTGTCATCTCATGGTAGAAGAGGATTTTATCCCCCAGGAAACATACATCCCTATTTTCCCTCCCTTCACTCTTCCAGTATGTTTATATCCCAATTCCTACTAAATCAGTAGTTGCTACAGAGCTAGGAATGTACTTTAATTACCTGGATATTTTGTGAGTTCCTGAACTTAATAATTGCTTAGTTTGTTTTTTCACTTGAAACATGCCCAGCCTTAGTTTTTTCCATTTGCTCATCAGTCTGTTCGTAAACCTATTAGCATATTATCCACAGATGTTTGAACTTGTCAGCTCACTGACTTGAGGGAAAAAAAGCAATAAAAAGGTGATTGGTTGGGTGCTGTGTAGTGAGCCAGAGTTTGTTACTCCATTGCTACACTTCCCTTTAAGATGACTGGGTGGGGACCTGCACATTCTGCTGGACAAACTCCAAGTCCAGAATGTGGTGACTTTTTAAAATTTATTTGGGGAACCCTCTGTATTTTCCTTGAGTGTAGATGCTTGACTCTTTTTACTTTTACCCATAAACATTGGGAAGGGAAGGGGGTGGTGAGGGAAACAACTATTCCAACACATAATTTCAATTCTCCCCCTGTTGGGGCCTCTATGTATCACTCCCACCGTCAGAATACCTTTTTTTTTTTCATTTTATTATCATTAATCTACAATCACATGAAGAACATTACGGTTACTAGACTCCCCCCTTCACCAAGTTCCCCCCAAAAACCCCACCACAGTCACTGTCCATCAGCGTAGCAAGATGCTGCAGACTCACTACTTGTCTTCTCTGTGTTGCACATCCCTCCCTATGCCCCCCCCAACATAATACATGCTAATCGTAAGGCCCCCTTTCTTTCTCCTCGCCCTTATCCCTCCCTTCCCACGCCTCCTGCCCAGTCCCTTTCCCTTTGGTAAACGTTAGTCCATTCTTGGGTTCTGTGATTCTGCTGCAATTTTGTTCCTTCAGTTTTTCTTTGTTCTTATACTCCACATATGAGAGAAATCTTTTGATCCTTGTCTTTCTCCGCCTGGCTTATTTCACTGAGCATAATACCCTCTAGCTCCATTCATGTTGCTGCAAATGGTAGGATCTGTTTTTTTCTTATGGCTGAGTAATATTCCATTGTGTATATGTACCACATCTTCTTTATCCATTCATCTACTGATGGACATTTAGGTTGCTTCCATTTCTTGGCTATTGGAAATAGTGCTACGATAAACATAGGGGTGCACCTGTCTTTTTCAAACTGGAGTGCTGCATTCTTAGGGTAAATTCCTAGGAGTGCAATTCCTGGGTCAAATGGTATTTCTATTTTGAGCTTTTTGAGGAACCTCCATACTGCTTTCCACAATGGTTGAACTAATTTGCATTCCTACCAGCAATGTAGGAGGGTTCCCCTTTCTCCACAACCTTGCCAACATTTGTTGTTGCTTGTCTTTTGGATGGTGGTGATCCTTAGTGGTGCGAGGTGATACCTCATTGTGGTTTTAATTTGCATTTCTCTGATGACAAGCAATGTGGAGCATCTTTTCATCTGTCTGTTGGCCATCTGAATTTCTTCTTTGGAGAACTGTCTGTTCAGCTCCTCTGCCCATTTTTTAATTGGATGATTTGCTTTTTGTTGAGGTGCGTGAGCTCTTTATATATTTTGGATGTCAACCCTTTATCGGATCTGTCATTTGTGAATATATTCTCCCATACTGTAGGGTACCTTTTTGTTCTATTGATGGTGTCCTTTGCTGTACAGAAGCTTTTCAGCTTGATATAGTCCCACTTGTTCATTTTTGCTTTTGTTTCCCTTTCCCAGGGAGATATGTTCATGAGAAGTCACTCATGTTTATGTCCAAGAGATTTTTGCCTCTGTTTTTTTCTAAGAGTTTTATGGTTTCATGACTTACATTCAGGTCTTTGATCCATTTAGAATTTACTTTTGTGTATGGGGTTAGACAGTGATCCAGTTTCATTCTCTTACATGTAGCTGTCCAGTTTTGCCAGCACCATCTGTTGAAGAGACTGTCATTTCCCCATTGTATGTCCATGGCTCCTTTATCATATACTAATTGACGATAAATGTTTGGGTTAATATCTGGGGTCTCTATTCTGTTCCATGGCTCTGTGGCTCTGTTCTTGTGCCAGGACCAAAGTGTCTTGATTACTTTGGCTTTGTAGTAGAGCTTGAAGTTGGGGAATGAGATCCCCCAAACTTTATTCTTCCTTCTCAGTATTGCTTTGGCTATTCGGGGTCTTTAGTGTTTCCATATGAATTTTTGAACTATTTTTTCCAGTTTGTTGAATAATGTTGGTAATTTGATAGGGATTGCATCAAATCTGTATATTACTTTGGGCAGGATGGCCAATTTGACGATATTAATTCTTCCTAGCCAAGAGCATGGGATGAGTGTCCTCTTTAATTTCTCTTAAGAGTGTCTTATAGTTTTCAGGGTATTGGTCTTTCACTTCTTGGTAAGGTTTATTACTAAGTATTTTATTCTTTTTGATGCAATTGTGAATGGAATTGTTTTTCCTGATTTCTCTTTATATTAGTTCATTGTTAGTGTATAGGAAAGCCACAGAATTCTGTGTGTTAATTTTGTATCCTGCAACTTTGCTGTATTCTGATATCAGTTCTAGTAGTTTTAGAGTGGAGTCTTTAGGGTTTTTTATGTACAATATCATCTCATCTGCAAATAGTGACAGTTTGACTTCTTCTTTACTGAAAGGAAGGAGTGACACACAGCAGCAATTCACCAGAGAAATCCGCTTTATTAGGAAAGGTGCTGGGTTATATAGGAAGGGTCATGGGGTGATTGTGGTGTTACTTCTACAAGGCTGGTGGCTATTGGCTAGGTGCTGGTGGCACCATCGGGAACCGAGGACCCGGAAGAGAAGCCGGAATTTCGCCATCTTACGTGTGGGGGCCATTCATTTACCAATTTGGATTCCTTGTATTTCTTTGTTTTGTCTAATTTCCGTGGCTAGGACCTCCAGTACTATGTTGAATATCAGTGGGGAGAGTGGGCATCACTGTCTTGTTCCCGATCTCAGAGGAAAAGTTTTCAGCTTTTCACTGTTCAGTATGATGTTGGCTGTGGGTCTATCATACATGGCCTTTATTATGTTGAGGTACCTGCCCTCTGTACCCATTTTGTTGAGAGTTTTTATCATGAATGGATGTTGAATTTTGTCGAATGCTTTTTCAGCATCTATGAAGATGATGTGCTTTTTGTCCTTCTTTTTGTTGATGTGGTGGATGATGTTGATGGATTTTCAAATGTTGTACATCCTTACATCCCTGGGATGAATCCCACTTGGTCATGGTGTATGATCCTTTTGATGTATTTTTGAATTTGGGTTGCTAATATTTTGTTGAGTATTTTTGCATCTACGTTCATCAGGGATATTGGTCTGTAATTTTCTTTTTTGGTGAGGTCTTTGCCTGGTTTTGGTATTAGGGTGATATTGGCTTCATAGAATGAGTTTGGGAGTATTCCCTCCTCTTCTATTTTTTGGAAAACTTTAAGGAGAATGGGAATTATATCTTCTCTGTATATCTGATAAAATTCCGAGGTAAATCCGTCTGGCCCGGGGGTTTTGTTCTTGGGTAGTTTTTTGATTACTGCTTCAATTTCTTTGCTGGTAATTGGTTTGTTTAGATTTTGTGTTTCTTCCTTGGTCAGTCTTGGAAGGTTGTATTTTTCTAGGAAGTTGTCCATTTCTTCTAGGTTTTCCAGCTTGGTAGCATATAGGTTTTCATAGTAGTCTCTAATAATTCTTTGTATTTCTGTGGGGTCTGTCGTGATGTTTCCTTTCTCGTTTCTGATTCTGTTGATGTGTGTTGACTCTCTTTTTCTCGTAATAAGTCTGGCTAGAGGCTTATCTATTTTGTTTATTTTCTCGAAGAACCAGCTCTTGGTTTCATTGATTTTTTCTATTGTTTTATTCCTTTCAATTTTATTTATTTCTTCTCTGATCTTTATTATGTCCCTCCTTCTGCTGACTTTAGGCCTCATTTGTTCTTCTTTTTCCAATTTTGATAATTGTGATGTTAGACTATTCATTTGGGTTTGTTCTTCCTTCTTTAAATATGCCTGGATTGCTATATACTTTCCTCTTACCATTGCTTTCGCTGCATCCCACAGAAGTTGGGGCTTTGTGTGGTTGTTGTCATTTCTTTCCATATATTGCTGGATCTCCATTTTAATTTGGTCGTTGATCCATTGACTATTTAGGAGCGTGTTCTTAAGCCTCCATGTGTTTGTGAGCCTTTTTGCTTTCTTTGTACAATTTATTTCTAGTTTTATACCTTTGTGGTCTGAAAAGTTGGTTGGTAGAATTTCAATGTTTTTTAATTTACTGAGGCTCTTTTTGTGGCCTAGTATGTGGTCTATTCTGGAGAATGTTCCATGTGCACTTAAGAAGAATGTGTATCCTTTTGCTTTGTGTGTAGAGTTCTATAGATGTCTATTAGGTCCATCTGTTCTATTGTGTTGTTCAGTGCCTCTGTGTCCTTACTTATTTTCTTTCCTGTGGATCTGTCCTTTGGAATGAATGGTGTGTTGAAGTCTTGTAAAATGAATGCATTGTATTCTATTTCCTCCTTTAGTTCTGTTAGTATTTGTTTCGCATATGCTGGTGGTCCTGTGTTGGATGCATATGTATTTATAATGGTTATATCCTCTTGTTGAACTGAGCCTTTTATCATTATGTAATACCCTTCTTTATCTCTTGTTACTTTCTTTGTTTTGAAGTCTATTTTTTCTGATACTAGTACTGCAACAGCTGCTTTTTTCTCCCTATTGTTTGCGTGAAATATTGTTTTCCATCCCTTGACTTTTAGTCTGTGCATGTCTTTGGGTTTAAGGTGAGTCTCTTTTAAGCAGCATATAGATGGGTCTTGTTTTTTTATCCATTCAGTGACTCTATATCTTTTGATTGATACATTCAGTCCATTTACATTTAGGGTGATTATCGATAGGTAAGTACTTATTGCCATTGCAGGCTTTAGATTCATGGTGACCAAAGTTTCCAGGTTACTTTCCTTACTATCTAAGAGTCTAACTTAACTCACTTAGTATGCTGTTACAAACACAATCTAAAGGTTCTTTTCTATTTCTCCTCCTTTTTCTTCCTCCTTCATTCTTTATATATTAGGTATCAAATTCTGTACTTTTTGTCTATCCCTTGATTGACTTTGAGGATAGTTAATTTAATTTTGAATTTGCTTTGTAATTAGCTATTCTACTTTCTTTACTGTGGTTTTATTACCTCTGGTTGACAGCTATTCAACCTTAGGAACACTTCCATCTATAGCAGTCCCTCCAAAGTAGACTGTAGAGATGGTTTGTGGGAGGTAAACTCTCTCAGCTTTTGCTTATCTGGAAATTGTTTAATCCCTCCTTGAAATTTAAATGATAATCTTGCCAGATAAAGTAATCTTGTTTCCAGGCCCTTCTGCTTCATGGCATTAAATACATCATGCTACTCCCTTCTTGCCTGTAAGGTTTCTGCTGAGAAGTCTGATGTTAGCCTGGTGGGCTTTCCTTTGTATGTGATCTTATTTCTCTCGCTGGCTGCTTTTAGCAGTCTGTCCTTATCCTTGATCTTTCCCATTTTAATTACTATGTGTCTTGGTGTTGTCTTCCTTGGGTCCCTTGTGTTGGGAGATCTGTGGATCTCCATGGCCTGAGAGACTATGTCCTTCACCAGATTGGGGAAGTTCTCAGCAATTACCTCCTCAAAGACACTTTCTATCCCTTTCTCTCTCTCTTCTTCTTCTGGTATCCCTATAATGCGAATATTGTTCTGCTTGGATTGGTCACACAGTTCTCTCAATATTCTTTGATTCTCACAGATCCTTTTTTCTCTCTGTGCCTCAGTTTCTTTGTATTCCTTTTCTCTAGTTTCTATTTCATTTATTGTCTCCTCCACCATATCCAACCTGCTTTTAATACCCTCCATCATGCTCTTCAATGATTGGATCTCTGACCTGAATTCATTCCTGAGTTCTTGGATGTCTTTCCGTACCTCCATTAGAATGTTGATGATTTTTATTTTGAACTCCCTTTCAGGAAGAGTCACAAGGTCCGTATCATTTAAATCTTTCTCGGGAGTTGTATTAATTTTACTCTGAACAAGGTTCCTTTGGCATTTCATGTTTGTGTATGGTGCCCTCTAGTGTCCAGAAGCTGTAATCTGTGCAGCTGCTCAGCCCCTGAAGCAATGTCGGGGGTCGCAGGGGAGCGGTACTGGTGCCTGGGGGGAGGAAAGAGCTGTTCCCCACCTCCCAGCTGCTGTGCCTGTCTCCACTGCCTGAGTCAGTGTGCCGGTCACACAGGTATAAGTTTTTGTCCCAGAGCAGGCGTATATGGATACCTACTTTCCCAGTTTCTGGTATTCCCAGAACTGGCCAGATTCCCAGTTTCCCCAGGAACTCTGCCTGTATTAACTTTCCAACCTGATAGTCATACGAGTCTCATGAAAGCACCAGGAAATGTAGGTTTGTGCTCCCAGCACAGGTCTCCGGAGCTAGGTATTCAGCAGTCCCAGGCCTTCCAGTCCCTCCCTGCTCTGTTTCTCTTCCTCCCGCCGATGAGCTGGGGTGGGGGAAGGGCTCGGGTCCCGCTGGGCCACAGCTCTGGTACGTTACCCTGTTCGGTGAGGTCTGCTCTTTTCTCCAGGTGTGTGCAGTCTGACGCTGTCCTCTTTCCTGTTGCTCTCTCAGGATTAGTTGCGCCAACTGTATTTTCCAATTGTATCCAGTTTTAGGAGGAAACCTCTGTCTCTCCTCTCACACCATCATCTTTAATCCCCAGAATACCTTTTTTGTACCAGAATCTCTTAGGGATTTTGCAGAGTAGACCAGTGCTCTCCTTCACAGATCTCCTTTCACCTCCCACAAGGAGACTGCCTCTACCTTTCTCTGGCCTGTTTTCCCAGTTACCAACCTCCAGCCCCTTTCTGCTTGCCAGAAAATTGTTGAAATCTCTCACCCACTGATGGGACCTCCTCCAGTTTCCTTTGGAGATGTGGATTTATAAACTTGATTCCTTCACTCTTATTTTATGGGGTCTCCAGGGGTTAGAGGGGACAGATGTGTTACACGTTCTTGAATGGAAGTTAGAATCAGAATTTAACTGTCCCACATGATCTGGATATTCTCCAAGTGTGGAGACCATTTGTGAATCATTGGCAATGGAAAAGGCCTGAGTTTGGGCAGCTGATGGATTTGAATTTGATTTCTGGCTCTCTGACCTCCTTACTCAAGTCACATCCATGGGCCTGAATTTTCTCCTCTACAAAATGGGAATAATAATGTCTATCTGATAGAGTTCTGGGAAGATTTTCTTAGCTATTGTATGTATAGCATCCAACACAGGACTTGGCAGACAGTAGGTACTCAAAATAGGAGTGATCACTTTTTAATGGGAGCAAGTGGGAAATGTAACTGGAAAGATTTGAATGAGGTTTTAGGAAGGCCTAAGATGCCAAGACTTATTCTGGTAACACAAGGAGCCCTGGCAGGCTTGTGAACTGGAGAGTGATGATCATAAAGAATTTGTCAGATTGTTTCCTCAGTCCAGAGTGGGGAGGGATTAAGATGCCCTTGGTCCAGCAGCTTTTGGGTTAAAATCTTCGTCTGCTTCTGAGTTATTTGTAACCCGTTGTCATGGCAACAAGTTTGGCAAGCTGAGCCAGTGCTGCAAGCTCCTGACAGTAGGGAAGGGAGGGCAGTGGGAGAAGACAGAGAATTTGTAAGGAGGGGTCCTCTGTGACTAGCGCCTCACTTCTCTCTGATTTGTCTGAAGCATTCTGCTAGAGTTAAGGGTGACTGTTCTCCAGGGAGAATCAGTGGACAATGGGTAGTCTCCTGCCCAATGTCCTGGTACTCCAGATGTGAAAAAAAGGCCCAGAAGGGTCCAGCATCGGGCTCAAGGCCACACAGTAAGTCAGGGAAGGAGACAGGACTTGACTTTTTAAAAAACGACCCATGGTCATTGAACTGAGGCATAACAAACCTGGAGAGGACCTTTGGAAACATTTCATCCCCCACTCCACCAATACACACATGCTTTTATTGTTGTTGTTCATATGGGAAACCTGGGAACCAGAGAGGGTTAGAACTAACTCAGAGTCACACAGCAACTCAGGTGCTGACGTAGATTAGAACCCAGAGGCCTCAGGCCTCCCAGGCCTGGGTACTTCCCGAGAACGTAGCAGTCTAGGGTTCATGGTTCAGAGAAGACCCTCATTGCTGACTGCCAAGATAAGGCCTCCCTGGGCAAGATTCATTTGACTGCCTTGGTCTTTGAACCCCTCACATCCAACATGCATGTGTTCAGTCACATTTCCCCTCCCTACACACCTCCTTCTGGTGCAAGTATGTGTTTCCCACTGCCAATGGCAATGCTGTTGCACAAATGGCAGCCCAGCCACACCCCACCCTGGATGAAACGCACCTGCCACACGCCTTCCCCTCCACATCACCCACAGGGCTGAGCACTTCCTAGACCTTCTTTTATATCATTCATCCCTCACAATTTTCATCCTCAGTCTCCCAACTTAGCAGGTGGAAACCTAAGGAAATAACAGTGAAAGATCTGTGACTGCCCCAAAGTCACATCGTGAGTCTTAGCCTGAATCCCTCTTCTTCCAGAAAGGTTTTTCTGCCCCTTCTGTCCTACACTGTTTTCTCAGCCCTCAGAGGTCCTCCAGCCATTATCCTTGCCTTAATCACCCCCTTGGCACTTGTGCAATTCCTTTGTGTCCTCTGCCTTATGTGCAAACCAAACTAGAAAGTTAGGCTGCCCACTGAGGTGAGTGTTGTTATTTCCCCTCCCCTTATAGGCAAAGAAACTGAGGCACAGGGGGACTTAGGTGTCTTGCCAATGCCACACAGCTGAGTGCAGTTGTGGTCAGACTGGAACTCTGATCACATTCCAAGTCACTTTCCACGTTGTCTCTGCCTCTCTTCTGGATAACAGGTTTGCAGTAGTTAAGGGTGGAGTCATGCTTCTAACCGGGTCTTAGAAACGATTGCCAGGGAAGAAGAGAGAGAAGACATCAGATCTTGAAAACCTACTGTGACCTTGTTGGGTGGGGGTGGGGGGAAGTGGGAAGGTTGGTAGGGAACACCAAGAGGAATGGGGAAGGCAGGGATGGAGTTTGAACTTTTATTGAGCTTCTGTTACCTGCTTGGGTTTCTGTATACATGACCTCTTAACACTCAAAGCAGCCCCTTTATGTGGAAATTATTACTATCCTGTTTCATTTCTGAAAAGCTGAGGCTCCTAGAGAGGAAGTGGCTTACATAAGTTTAGGCACCTAATAAGTAGTAAGGGCAGGACTTGAATTGGGTTTCAGGCTCCACAAAGAAAGGGGATGAGCAAAGCTCAGAAGAAAATTAGATCATGGCTACTGCAAGGAGCTGGTCAGCGCTGTGCTTTGAAAGGAAGGGTAGATTTGGGCTGTGGAGGACCCAGAGCTAGAAGGCCAACCCCAGACAGGGCACTTTCCATTAAAAAATATATATATGTATATAATATTTATATATAAATATATATTTCTCTACATTATTATATAGAGAATAATATATATGTTTATATATTTTATATAGAGTATATATCGTACATATACTATATTAATTTTAATATATATGTGTGTATACATAGATTCAAAATTTTGTGATGGCAAAAGTAAAACCCGCTAAATACACTTTAATGTTTGTCTTTGTGGCAAATGGGAGTGCGAGTGGGATGTGGGAATTCTAGACAATAAATAAATGAAATGAACAAACAAAGGAATCAAGAGCCTGGAAGGAACCAGTGATGATAATGGGTCTGATCTGAAGGCATGAATAATTTTATTTTCTGCCCAGAAGTTCCAAAACAGCAAAACAAAGTAGTACACGTTCGTTGACGAAAATTTTGGGGAAAAATACACCTTACCATCCAAACACAACCAATGTTAGCATCTTGTCATATCCTGACTTTTTGTAGGCCTTCCAAAAAAAAACAATACATTTCAGATCATGCATATTCCATGATATATTATGATTTTCTTATAAACATTTTCCATTTAAATTTCTTTATGAACATCATTTAAATGGTCAAAAAATATTCCATTGAGTGGATATACTTATGGAATTCATTTTTGCATGGGTCTTGGCATCTTTTTCCTTTCCTTAAATTTCTTTGGCCAGGTTTTAGGTTTGATTTTCTCTGCATCTTATTTTGGGAGACAGCATAAAGTGGGGTTGTTTGTGAGAAGTCAGGAGAATCAGATGGGCTTGTTGGAAGCAGTGGCATTTGAGGGGCACTTTGAAGCATGTTAAACATGCACAGGATAAAACCTCCAAAGGACACAAGAAAGTATATGGTGAAAAATACATCTCTCACCTCACCCTCAGTTCCCAGTTCTCCACTGGGGATCTCCACTGTTAGCATCTTCTTGTAGGACCTTTTTGTGGATAGTCTAAGCCTATACAAGTGTGTATGTTTTTATTTTTTAAAGAGTTTTATTGAGATACTATTCAGATGCTATACAAGCCATCCATTTAGAGTGGCTTTTAGTATATCCATAGAGTTATGCAACCATCACCACAATGTTTTAGAGTACTGTCATTACCCCCAGGAGAAACCCTATACCCCTTAACTGCCTTCCCCAAATTCCAAACTGCCCAGCCCCTGTCAACTGCGAGTCTACTTTCTGTCTCTATAGATTTGCCTATTCTAAATGTTTCATGTAAAATGGAATCATACAATATGTGGCCTTCTGAGACTGACAGCTTTCACTTACCATGTTTTTAAGGTTCATCTGTGTTGTCATATGTATCAGGATTTCATTCCTTCTTTAATATATAGGCTCCTTTCTTTTAGCATTTTTAGGTTTTAGCTGGAATGTACAGAGTTCCTATATACCCCTCACCCAACCCAGTTTCCCTATTAACATCTTTCATTAGTATAGTACATTTGTTACAGTTGATGAACCAATAATGATACACTTATTTCTTCTTTTTCTCCAGCTTTATTGAGATATAATTGACAGATACATTATTATTAACTAAAGTTCATATGTTACATTAGTGTTCACTTTTTGTGTTGTACATTCTATGATTTTTGACAAATGTACAGTGACATGTATCTACCATTACAGTATCACACAGAGTAATTTCACTGCCCTAAAAATCTTTACTCCTCCCATTCACCCTTTCCTTCCACTGCCCAAACCCTGGCAACTACTGATCATTATACCGTCTCCATACTTTTGCCTTTTCCAGAATGTTTTATAGTTGTAACCATACACAATATAGTCTTTTCAGATTGGTTTCTTTCACTTAGTAATATGCATTTAAGTTTCCTCCATGTCCTTTCATGACATGCTAGTTTCATTTCTTTCTATCACAGAATAATACTTCATTGTCTGGATGTACCACAATTCATTTATTCACTCAAGTACTTAAGGACATTTTGGTTGCTTACAAGTTTTGGCAACTATGAATAAAGTTTCTATAAACATTCGTGTGCAGGTTTGTGTGTGGACATAAACTGTCAGCTCATCTGGATAAATACCAAGGGGCATGATTGCTGGATAGTATGGTAAAAATATGTTTAGTTTTGTAAGAAACTGCTAAACTGTTTTTCAAAGTGGCTGGACCATTTTGTGTTCCTACAAGCGACGAATGAGAATTCCTCTTGCTCCATCTTGCCAGCATTTGGTGTTGTCAGTGTTCTTCTGGATTTTAGCCATTCTCATAAGTGTTTGGTGGTATCTCATTATTGTTTTAATTTGCATTTCTCTACAACATAGTTATAGGTCATCTTTTTGTATGCTTATTTGCCATCTATATATCTTCTTTGGTGAGGTATCTGTTGAGCTTTTTTGCCCATTTTTTCCCTTTTTAAAAAATTTTGGTATCATTAGTATACAATTACATGAGCAACATTGTGGTTACTAGATTCCCCCCATTATCAAGTCCCCACCACATACCCCATTACGGTCACTGTCCATCAGCATAGTAAGATACTATAAAATCACTACTTGTCTTCTCTGTGCTATACTGCCTTCCCTGTGTCCCCCTGCTACATTATGTGTGCTAATCGTAGTGCCCCTTATTTCCCTTGTCCTTCCCTTCCCACCCACCCAGCCCCAGTCCCTTTCCCTTTGGCAACTGTTAGTCCATTCTTGAATTCTGTGAGTCTGCTGCTGTTTTGTTCCTTCAGTTTTTGCTTTATTCTTACACTCCACAGATGAGTGAAATCATTTGGTGCTTGTCTTTCTCCGCCTGGCTTATTTCACTGAGCATAATACCCTCCAGCTCCATCCATGTTGTTGCAAATGGTAGGATTTCTTTTCTTCTTATGGCTGGATAATACTCCATTGTGTATATGTACCACATATTCTTTATCCATTCATCTTTTGCCCATTTTTTAATTGGGTTTTTTGTTTTCTTAGTTTTGAGTTTTAAGAATTCCTTGTAGATTCTTGTTACTAGTCTTTTATCAGATATATGTTTTTGAAATATTTTCACTCATTCTGTGGCTTGCCTTTTCATTCTCTTTACAGTGTCTTCCACCGATAATGAAGCCTAATTTGTCGATTTTTTTTCTTTCATGAATTGTGCTTTGGGTGTTACTTTTAGGCATTGCCAAACTGAAGGTCACCTAGATTTTCCAGTTATCTTCTATGAATTTTATAATTTGGCATTTTACATTTAGGATTATGATCCATTCTGAGCTCTTTTTAGGGGAGGTGTAAAGTCTGTGTCTAGATTAATGTTTTTGCATGTGAATGTCCAGTTGTTTGAGTATCATTTGTTGAAAATACTGTCCTTTCTCCATTCAATTGCCTTTGCTCCTTTGTCAAAGAACAGTTGACTATATTTATGTGGATGTCTTTCTGCTCTCTATTTTGTTTCATTAATCTATTCTTTTGCCAATATCACTCCATCCTGATTACTATAGCTTTCTAATAAGTCCTGAAGTTGGGTAGCATCAGTCCTCCAACTTTGTTTTCTCCTTCAATATTGTGTTGGGCATTCTGGGTCCTTTACCTCTCCATACACAGTTTAGAATCAGTTTGTCAATGTCCACAAAATTACTTGCTAGCATTTTGATTTGGGACTGCATTGAATCTAAAAGGATCAATTTGGGAAGAACTGACATCTTGTCAGCATTAAGTTTTCTTATCCATGAACACGGACTATCTGTTTATTTGGTTCTTTAATTTTGTTCATCAGAGTTTAATGGTTTTCCTCATTTGATCTTTGCCCACTATTTTAGATTTGTTCCTAAGTATTTAATTTTCTGGGTACTAATTTAAATGGTATTGGTTTTTTTATTTTCAAATTCCACTTTCTCATTGCAAGCATATAGGGAAGTGGCTGGTTTTTTTTTTTTTTTTTTTCATTGGTCTTATATTACTTCCAGGAGGTTTTTTTGGTTTTTTGTTTTGGTTCTTTTGGATTTTCTGCATAGACAAGTCATGCCTGAAAAGATAGTTTTATTACTTCCTTCCCAATCTGTATACCTTTTATTCTTTTTCTTCCTACTGTATTAGCTAGAATTTCCAGTATAATGTTGAAAAGGAGTGGTGAGAGTGGATATCCTTGCTTTGTACCCTATCTTAGAGGGAAAGTTTCAACTTTTCCACATTAATTAAGTGTGGTTTTTTTGTAGATATTCTTTAACGAGTTGAGGTTGGCTGCCGCTATTTCTAATTTACTGGGTTTTTAAAAAAATCATGAATGGGGGAGAGGAGCCAAGATGGTGGCATGAGTAGGACAGTGGAAATCTCCTCCCCAAAACATATATTCCTGAAAATACAGCAAATACAACTATTCCTAAAAGAGAGACCAGAAGATACAGGACAATAGCCAGGCTACATCTACACCTGCGATAACCCAGCGCCTCATGAAGGGGGTAAGATACGAGATGCAGACCAGCGGGAACCGAGCGCCTCTCACCCCAGCTCCCAGCAGGAGGAGAGGAGTCGGAGCGGGGTGGGGAGGGAGTCCAGAACTGCTAAACACCCAGCCCTAGTCATCCGCATTGGGAGCGCAGACACACAGTGCATGGTGTGCTGGATACTAGGGAAACAGAACAGTAAAATCTGCGAGCAGGTCCCCACAGCTGGTGCCCCTGGGACAAAAGAAAAGTGAGTGCTTTTTGAAAGTCTTAAAGGGACAGGGGCCTCACAGCTGGACGGAAGCTTCCTGGTGCACTCGGCCCAATGGCTGGGAATCCCACGGAACTCTGGGCACCCTAACCCCCTGGGCAGCAGCGCAGCTTGGAAGCCCCTCATGGTGATAAACTGCCTCCCGCCCATTCCCCCTCTGGCGCGGCCCCACCATAGCAGAGTAGCGACCTGAAAGTAGTCACACCCAAAGCAACTGCGTGGAGCTTACTCCACAGTGGCTGGGCAACAATCAAAGACCCCATCTGTGCACAGCTGCCCAGGACTAGCCACTACGGGTCACTGTTCTTGAAGGAAAGGATGGCCAGGAGCAAGTGGAAAGGGACTTTGTTCCCCCAGCTGACACATGCGTCAACTGCATACTACCACCTCTATCGCCATGAAAAGGCAGAAGAATTTGATACAGACCAGACAAACCCAAACATTCTCCCTTGAGAAGGAATGTGGGGAGGTAGAATTAACCAATCTTCCTGAAAAAGAATTCAAAATAAAGGTCATAACAATGCTGATGGACTTGCAGAGTAATATGCAGGAGCTAAGGAGGGAGAATACAGAAATAAAACAATCTCTGGAAGGACTTAAAAACAGAATGGACGAGATGCAAGAGGCCTTTAATGGAATAGAAATCAGAGAACAGGAACACAAGAAGCAGACGCAGAGAGAGATAAAAGGATCTCCAGGAAAGAAAGAATATTAACAGAACTGTGTGACCAATCCAAAAGGAACAATATCTGCATTGTAGGAGTACCAGAAGAAGAAGAGAGAGAAAAAGGGATAGAAAGTGTCTTTGAAGAAATGATTGCTGAAAACTTCCCCAAACTGGGGGAGGAAATAGCCTCTCAGACCACGGAAGCACACAGAACTCCAAACTCAAGGGACCCAAGGAGGACAACACCAAGACACATAATAATTAAAATGGCAAATATCAAAGACAAGGACAGAATATTAAAGGCAGCCAGAGAGAGAAAAAAGGTCACCTACAAAGGAAAGCCCATCAGGCTATCATCAGACTTCTCAACAGAAACCTTACAGGCCAGAAGAGAATAGCATGATATATTTAATACAATGAAACAGAATGGCCTTGAACCAAGGATACTGTATCCAGCACGATTATCATTTAAATATGAAGGAGGGATGAAACAATTCCCAGACAAGCAAAAGTTGAGGGAATTTGCCTCCCACAAACCACCTCTACAGAGTAGTTCAGAGGGACTGCTCTAGATGGAAGCACTCCTAAGGCTAAACAGATGTCATGAGAGAAAATAAAATCACGGCAAAGAAAGTGGAACTATCAAATACTAACTAAAAGCAACAAATAAAATCAACTACGCACAAAAGCAGTCAAAGGAAACACAAAAGAGCACAAAAATAAAAAAACACCTAACATACAAAGAATGGAGGAGGAGGAAGAAGAAGGGAAAGAAATAAAGAATCATCAGACTGTGTTTATAATAGCTCAATAAGTGAGTTAAGTTGGACAGTAATATAGTACAGAAGCTAACCTTGAAACTTTGGTAACCACGAACCTAAAGCCTGCAATGGCAATAACTACATATCTTTCAATAATCACCCTAAATTTAAATGGACTGAATGCACCAATCAAAAGACACAGAGTAATAGACTGGATAAAAAAGCAAGACCCATCTATATGCTGCTTACAAGAGACTCACCTCAAACCCAAAGACATGCACAGACTAAAACTCAAGTGATGGGAAAAGATATTCCATGCAAACAACAGGGAGAAAAAAGCAGGTGTTTCAGTACTAGTATCAGACAAAATAGACTTCAAAACAAAGAAAGTAACAAGAGATAAAGAAGGACATTACATAATGATAAAGGGCTCAGTCCAACAAGAGGATATAACCATTATAAACATATATGCACACAACACAGGAGCACCAGCATAAGTAAAAGAAATACTAACAGAACTAAAGGAGGAAATAGAATGCAATGCATTCATTTTAGAAGAATTCAACACACCACTCACTCCAAAGGATAGATCCACCAGACAGAAAATAACCAAGGACACAGAGGCACTGAACAACACACTAGAAAAGATGGACCTAATAGACATCTATAGAACTCTACATCCAAAGGCAACAGAATACACATTCTTCTCAAGTGCACATGGAACATTCTCCAAAATAGACAACATACAAGGCCAAGAAAAGAGCCTCAGTATATACAAAAAGATTGAAATTCTACCAAACAACTTCTCAGACCCCAAAGGTACAAAACTAGAAATTATTGTACAAAGAAAGCAAAAATGCTCACAAACACATGAAGGCTTAACAACATGCTCTTAAATAATCAATGGATCAACGACCAAATCAAAATAGAGATCAAGCAATATATGGAAACAAATGACAACAACAACACAAAGCCCCAAATTCTGTGGGATGCAGCGAAAGCAGTTTTAAGAGGAAAGTATATAGCAATCCAGGCATATTTATACAACAAAGAACAATCCCAAATGTCTAATGTCACAATTATCAAATTGGAAAAAGAAGAACAAATGAGGCCTAAAGTCAGCAGAAGGAGGGACATAATAAAGACCAGAGAATAAATAAATAAAATTGAGAAGAATAAAACAATAGAAAAAAATCAATGAAACCAAGAGCTGGTTCTTTGAGAAACTAAACAAAATAAAAAAGCCTCTAGGCAGACTTATTAAGAGAAAAAAAGAATCAACACACATCAACAGAATCAGAAACGAGAAAGGAAAAATCATGACGGACCCCACAGAAATACAAAGAATTATTAGAGAATACTATGGAAACCTATATGCTACCAAGCTGGAAAACCTAGAAGAAATGGACAACTTCCTAGAAAAATACAACCTTCCAAGACTGACCAAGGAAGAAACACAAAATCTAAACAAACCAATTACCAGAAAAGAAATTGAATCCGTAATCAAAAAACTACACAAGAACAAAACCCCTGGGCCAGATGGATTTACCTCGGAATTTTATCAGAGACACAGAGAAGATATAATACCCATTCTCCTTAAAGTTTTCCAAAAAATAGAAGAGGAGGGAATACTCCCAAACTCATTCTATGAAGCCAACATCACCCTAATACCAAAACCAGGAAAAGACCTCACCAAAAAAGAAAATTACAGACCAATATCCCTGATGAACGTAGGTGCAAAAATACTCAACAAAATATTAGCAAACCGAATTCAAAAATACATCAAAAGGATCATACACCATGACCAAGTGGGATTCATCCCAGGGATGCAAGGATGGTACAACATTTGAAAATCCATCAACATCATCCACCACATGAATAAAAAGAAGGACAAAAACCACATGATCATCTCCATAGATGATGAAAAAGCATTCAACAAAATTCAATATCCATTCATGATAAAAACTCTCAGCAAAATGGCTATAGAGGGCAAGTACCTCAACATAATAAAAGCCATATATGATAAACACACAGCCAACATCGTACTGAACAGGGAGAAGCTGAAAGCTTTCCCTCTGAGATCGGGAACAAGACAGGGATGCCCACTCTCCCCACTGTTATTCAACATAGTACTGGAGGTCCTAGCCATGGCAATTATACAAAACAAAGAAATACAAGGAGTCCAGATTGGGAAAGAAGAAGTTAAACTGTCACTATTTGCAGATTACATGATATTGTACATAAAAAACTCTAACGACTCTACTCCAAAACTACTAGAAGTAATATCGGAATTCAACAAAGTTGCAGGATACAAAATTAACACACAGACATCTGTGGTGTTCCTATACACTAACAATGAACTAATAGAAAGAGAAATCAGGAAAACAAGTCCATTCACAATAGCATCAAAAAGAATAAAATACCTAGGAATAAACCTAACCAAGGAAGTGAAAGACCTATACCCTGAAAACTATAAGACCTCTTAAGGGAAATTAAGGAGGACACTAACAAATGGAAACTCATCCCATGCTCTTCGCTAGGAAGAATTAATATTGTCAAAATGGTCATCCTGCCCAAAGCAATCTGCAGATTTAACACAATCCCTAACAAATTACCAACAGCATTCTTCAACGAACTGGAAAAAATAGTTCAAATATTTATATGGAACCACCAAAGGCCCCGAATAACCAAAGCAATCCTGAGAAGGAAAAATAAAGTGGGAGGGATCTCGCTCCCCAACTTCAAGCTCTACTACAAAACCACAGTAATCAAGACAATTTGGTACTGGCACAAGAACAGAGCCACAGACCAGTGGAACAGAATAGAGACTCCAAACATTAACCCAAACATACATGGCCAATTAATATACGATAAAGGAGCCATGGACGTACAATGGGGAAATGACAGTCTCTTCAACAGATGGTGTTGGAGAAACTGGACAGCTACAGGTAAGAGAATGAAACTGGATCTTTGTCTAACCCCATACACAAAAGTAAATTCAAAATGGATCAAAGACCTGAATGTCAGCCATGAAACCATAAAACTCTTAGAAAAAAACATAGGCAAAAATCTCTTGGACATAAACATGAGCGACTTCTTCATGAACATATCTCCCCGGGCAAGGGAAACAAAGGCAAAAATGAACAAGTGGGACTATATCAAGCTGAAAAGCTTCTGTACAGCAAAGGACACTGTCAATAGAACAAAAAGGTATCCTACAGTGTGGGAGAATATATTCATAAATGACAGGTCCGATAAAGGGTTGACATCCAAAATATATAAAGAGCTCACACACCTCCACAAACAAAAAGCAAATAATCCAATTAAGAAATGGGCATAGGAACTGAACAGACAGTTCTCCAAAGAAAAAATTCAGATGGCCAACAGACACATGAAAAGATGCTCCACATCACTAGTCATCAGAGAAATGCAAATTAAAACCACAATGAGATATCACCTCACACCACTAAGGATTGCCACCATCCAAAAGACAAACAACAACAAATGTTGGTGAGGTTGTTGAGAAAAGGGCACCCTCCTACACTGCTGGTGGGAATGTAAATTAGTTCAACCATTGTGGAAAGCAGTATGGAGGTTCCTCAAAAAGCTCAAAACAGAAATACCATTTGACCCAGGAATTCCACTTCTAGGAATTTACCCTAAGAATGCAGCAGCCCAGTTTCAAAAAGACAGATGCACCCCTATGTTTATTGCTGCACTATATACAATAGCCAAGAAATGGAAGCAACCTAAATGTCCATCAGTAGATGAATGGATAAAGAAGATGTGGTACATATATACAATAGAATATTACTCAGCCATAAGAAAAAAACAGATCCTACCATTTGCAACAACATGGATGGAGCTAGAGGGTATTGTGCTCAGTGAAATAAGCCAGGCAGAGAAAGACAGGTATCATATGATTTCACTCATATGTGGAGTATAAGAACGAAGGAAAACTGAAGGAACAAAACAGCAGCAGAATCACAGAACCCAAGAATGGACTAACCATTACCAAAGGGAGAGGGACTGGGGAGGATGGGTGGGAAGGGAGGGATAAGGGCGGGGAAAAAGAATGGGGGCATTGCGATTAGCATGTATAGTGGGGGGGGCATAGGGAGGGCTGTGCAACACAGAGAAGACAAGTAGTGATTTTACAGCATCTTACTCTGCTGATGGACAGTGACTGTGAAGGGGTATGTGGTGGAGGGGGGACTTGGTGAAGGGCAGAGCCTAGTAAACCTAATGTTCTTCATGTAATTGTAGATTAATGATACCAAAAAAAACCCAAACAAACCTAGGAACAACCCCAAATACCCCTCAACAGACAAATGAATAAACAAAATGTGTTATGGCCATACTATCAAACTTTTGACTCTGCAGTAGCTGGTTGAAAAATCGCAAATTGACCCTGCATAACCTTTTTTACTCAACATTTAGCTCTCCAGGTAGGTTCATGTGATTTGCCATGCTGAGATCACATGCCCCTTTACTAGCTAACAGGGCATAGGGAAAAGAAGTATGTGCTTCCCTCCCTGGTTTCAGTGCATAGTAGACACCTGCCTCCAATCCTATTTTGGGACTCCTCCCAAAAAGGAAGAATATTTGAATGCTGAGCAGCTAAAATGTCAATATTATTCCAGTCTTGAGATGTTTAACTGACCACTTTCACTTCCTGACTTAACTGAAACTTGCCTCTCTCTCCTGAAATGTGGAAAGCTGCCCAGTTTGCCTCTCTAGCCAATAACATCCTCAGTCGTATGCCTCATTGTCCTTCCGTCACAGACCCACCCTTGTAAGAATACAACTGTCCACTTTCTTTATGTCAATCCTAGGCTCATACAACTGCTCAGACAGGAACCACTAAAAGGCCATGGTCCCCAACTTCTAGCAGACCCTGGAAATCCTGTTTCCCTGATCTATTCTTCAAGTCTCTGTGGCAGCTTTGCCAAATCCCCACTTCGTAAGCCCTCCTACATTTCCCCTCCCTTTCCCACTTCATTTCACTTCCTACTGCACTTAAAATAGAAGACCCCAGACAGCAATGTTCTCAACTCTTTGTCACAAACTACCTGCAAACTCATAATCATCCCAACCGACCAATCCTTTTTCTTTTTATCCTGTCACTGTGGAAGAGGTGTCCTTTTCAATGCAGATTAACCCTTTTTTTGTTGCTCTGTGTCCTATTTCCCACCACTTCCTCAGGAATCTTAATCTATCAGTTTCTTCTCTTTAGTCTCTTCAGTCTACTGACTCAGCCTTTAAACCTGTTCAAGTCTAACCACAAGGTTTTTCATGTGAAACCTTCATAAAAGTGTATATCAATGATACCTTAATGAAAAAATAATAAAATAAAGTAAAGCAAAACAGAACCAACAAGAACAACAAAAAAACATGTTCAACTCTCTTGCAGCTTAAAGAAAAAACGTCCTATTTACAATAGCATCAGAAAGAATAAAATACTTAGGAATTCTCCTTAACCAAGGAGATGCAAGTCTTGTACACTGAAAAACATTAGCCATTTAAGGAGGAAATTAAAGACCTAAATAAATGGAAATACATCCCATGTTCATGAACTGGAAGACTGAACTGTGTTAAAATGACAGTACTGCCCGGAGACATCTACAGATTGAATACAATCCCTATAAAAATCCCAATGATCTTTTTTGAAAAAAAGGAAAATTTGAACCTAATATTCATATGAAATGTAAAGGATCCCACATAGCCATAACAATCTTGAAAGAGGAAAACAAAGTTGGAGGACTCACACTTCCGAATTTCAAAACTTAACTACAAAGCTGTAGTAATCAAAACAGTAGTACTGGCATAAGGAATAGAACTTGGATCCAAAATAAACCCAAGCATCTATGGTCAACTGATTTTCAACAAGGGTGGCAAACCATTCATTGGGGAAAGGATAGCCTCTTCAACAATGGTGCTGGTATAACTGGATAGCCAACATGCAAAAGAATAAGTAGAACCCTATACTTCACACCATATAAAAAAAGTTACCCAAAATGGATCAAAGACCTAAATGAAAGAGCTAAAACAATGAAACTCCTGGAAGAAAACATAGGAGTAAATCTTCATGACCTTTTATTTGGTAATGGATTTTTATATATGACCCTAAAAACATAAGCAATGAAAGAAAGAAAATGCACTGGACTTTATTTAAAAAAAAGAAAACTTCTGTGCATAGGGACACCATTAAGAAAGTGAAAAGATAACCTACAGAATTGGAGAAAATATTTGCAAGTCATATATCTGATAAAAGACTTCTAGAATGTATAAAGAATTTGTACAGCTCAACAAAAAAAGAACCTAATTGAAAAAATGGGCAAAGGACTTTAATAAAAATTTCTCCAAAGAAGATAAATATATAACCATGAAGCAGATGAAAAAATCATTAAACATCAGGCAAAGGCAAATCAAAACCACAATGAGATACCACTGCATACCCACTTAAGATAACTATAGTTAAAAACAGGGAAATAAGTGTTGGCAAGGATATGGAAAAACTGGAACCTTTTTACAACGCTGATGGGAATGTAAAATGGTGTAGCCACTGTAGAAATCAGTTTGGCATTTTCCTGAAAAGAAAAACAGAATTGCCATATGACCCAGCAATTTCACTCTTAGGGATATATAGAACTGAAAATAAGTATTAAAAGTTATTTGTATATGAATGTTCATAACAGTACTATTCACAATAGCAAAAGGTAGAAATGACCCAAATGCCCCTCAACTGATGAATGGCTAAACACAATGGTGGTATATCCCTGCATTGGAATATTATTCAGCCATAAAAAGGAATGAAATACTGATACATGCTGCAACATGTATGGACCTTGAAGTCCATTATGCTGAGTGAAAGAAGCTAGACACAATAGGCCACATATTGTATGATTCCACTTGAAATGTACAAAGAATATGAATTCATACAGAAGAAAGCAGATTGTTTGCTTCCAGGGATTGGGTGCAAGGGGGCAATGGGGAATGACTGGTTAATGGGTACAGGATTTCCTTCTGGGGTGATGAAAATGTTTCATAACTAGATAAAAGTGATGGTTGCACAGCATTATTATATACTAAATGCCACTGAATTGTACACTTTAAAATGGTTACTTTTATGTTCTGTGAATTTTACCTCAATTAAAAAAATCAAAGTTGTACACAAATTTACCATGTGACGCAGCAATTCCATTCCTAGGCATTTACCTAAGATAAATGAAAATATATGTCTACATAAAAATTTGTACTCAGGTGTTCATTGTAGCATTATTCATAGAAACAAAGGGTGGAAAAACCCAAATGCCCACCAACTGATGAATGTATAATCAAAATGTGATATATCCATCCTACTTGGCAATAAAAAGCAATATAGTACTATACACGCTACACCATGTATGAACCTCAAAAGCATTTTGTTCAGTGAAAGAAGCCAGACATAAAAAAAATCCCACATGAGTCCATTTATAAAATTTTTTCCAAAAATTGCATTTTTTAGGGACAGAAAGTAGATTAGCAGTGGCCTGGGGCCGGGGGTGTGGATGGGGAGTGACTACAAATGGGTATGAGGAATCTTTTTGGAGAGATGGAAATGTTCTAAAGGGGGATTGTGGTGATAGTTGTATAATTCTGTAAATATGCTAAAATTAATTCAATTGTATATACTTAAAGCAGGAGAATTTTATGCTATATAATTACACCTCTATAAAGCTTCTTTTTTAAAAAAAGAACAATAACATGGAACATTCCATCCAGTAGCAGCAGTATACACATTCTTCTCAAGTGCACATGGAATATTTTCCAGGACAAATCATGTTAGGCCACAAAACAAATCTTAATAAATTTAAGATCGAAGTCATATCCAGCATCCTTTCCAACCACAATGATATTAAATTAGAAATCTATTACATGAAAAAAACTGGAAAATTTACAAATATGTGGAGATTAAACAACATGCTACTAAACAGCCAATGGATTAAAGACTAGACCAAAAGAGAAATATATAAATATCTTGAGACAATGAAAATGGAAACACAACATACAAGAACTTATGGGATGCAGCAAAGGCAGTTCTAAGAAGGCAAGCTCTTCCTCTAAGATTAGTAACAAGACAAGGATACCCACGCTTGCCACTTTTATTCAACATAGTACTGGAAGTCCTTGCCAGAGCAGTTAAGCAAGAAAAAGAATTAAAAGTCATCTATATTGGAAACGAAGAAGTAAATGTGTTTCTATTTGCAGATGGCATGTTATTATATATAGAAAACCCTAAAGACTACACACACAAACACACAGACACACACACACACACACAACTATTAAAACTAATCAATTTCAGTAAAGTTGCAGGATAGAAAATATACAAAATTCAGTTGTGTTCCTATACACTAACAATGAACTATCAGAAGAGAAATTAAAAAATCAGTCCCATTTATAATTGGTTCAAGAAGAATAAAATATCTAGGAATAAATTTAACAAAGGTATTGAGAGATCAGTACACTGAAAATGATAAGACATTGATGAAACTGAAGAAGACACAAATAAATGGAGATATCCATGCTCGTGGATTGGAAGAATTCATATTATTAAAATGTCCATACTACCCAAAGCAATCTACAGATTCAACGAAATCCCTATCAAAATTCCAATGGCATTTATTCACAGAAATAGAAAAAAAAATCGTAAGTTTGTTGGAACCACAAAAGACCCTGAAGAGCCAAAGCAATCTTAAGCAAGAACAAAGCTAGAAGCATCATACTTCCTGTCAAACTATATTGCAAAGCTATAGAAATGTAAAACAGTAACATCATTAGATCCTAAAATTCCTCATGACAAGGAAAAAGTTTTCTTTTTTTTGTAACTATATGAGGTGATGGATGTTAACTAAATTTGTGTTCAGTGTATATATGCTAAATATATATACACATAAATATAAATAAATATACTATATATATATATATAGTCAAGTCATTAATCTGTACACCACCACCTTAGTGCCTTATCACTGTCTAGCTTCTGCCCTATTTCTCTACTCTTTGTCATGGGCAAACAGCTTGAGAACATCGTTTGCATTCCTGTCCATATTTTCTCACTTGTTCACTTTTTTCTTTGTTATCTTTTTTCCTTTAGTCACCTCTTAACCTGTTGCATTTGCCTTATATTCCTTTTTTCCTAATCCATTGCCATTTGCCATCCGCCCCTACCATTCCATGTTCTCTGCAAGACTACCAATGGCCTTATAACAAACTAGTGGATCATTTTTAGACTTTTTTGTGTGTAATATTTGGCATGTTGACCACTCCCTCCATTTGGAAGATGATTTGCCCTTGGTTTCTGTGACACCATACCCTCCTGGTTCTACTCTTTACTCTTTAGACACTGCTTCTCAGTCCCTTTTATGGGCCCCTCTTCCTCTGCCCTTTCCTTAAATGTTGGTCCAATAAGGTTACGTAGAATACCCTTTTCTCTTTTCACTCTGTACAGTCGCAGTGAGTGATCTCATTCATAGCCTTTAATAACCATCTACAATGCTGATGGCTCCGAACTCTAGAACTGCTGCTTACATCTCTTTCCTGAATTCCAGATCCATAATCCTGCTGCTTCCCAAGTATCTCCCCTTGGGTATCTCACAGACACTTAAAACTCAGTATTTTCCCCATGAAACCTGTTCTTGGTGTTTTCTGTCTCAGTGAATCATTTCATAATATGTCCAGCCTGTCAGCCGTAAATCCTCTTTGACTAGTCTGTTAACTACTACATGCAACCCATTCACTAATCATGTTGATTTTTTACTTCCTAAATATTGTCTTATTCAGAGTTTCTGCACAAGAGTTCATGGACCTTGGAGAGTTTCAGAGAATCCATGAACATGTTGAATTGTATGAAAAATTTGGTGTGATTTTGTGCATTGACATTTGCTGGGGAGAGTGTGCAGGCCATAGCTTTCATCACATTCTCAGACAGATCTGTGACTCAACAAAAAGTTAAACAGATTGCTCTAACTCCATTCTTTCCTCTTTACCCACCCCTCCACTCTGACCAGACGTAGTCACTATAGAGAACTATTATCCATCTAACATTATCTCTGCTCTCTTAAGGCTGCAGATAAGGAGGGCATCTTGCTGAAGACATGGGCGGGGCTATCAGGGCTGGAAGCACTCTTCCCCAGGGGGCTCCCGTGTGCCATGGTGGCCTGCTCCCCTCCCCTCTTTCTGCCAACAGATCAAGTATTCTTCCCCTTTCCTCTCCTCCCCCATATCTCCTTCTTCATCTTCTCCTTTTCAATTTTCCCCATTCTACTTCCCTTCCTCTTTCCCTTCCCCAGCTTCTCCGTCATGTTTCATTAACACACTAATTATAGGTTATTGGGCTCTATATTACACAGAGTTTGAAACTTCTTAAAACCAAGACTAGAGGCAGCATTCACCCTGCTCTTTGGCTCTCACTTGCAGAGCCCCCAATACTCCCTGCACAGAAGAGGAAAAAGGAATGGGGTCTGAGCTTGGAGGTGTTGGGTCAGTAAGTAGGGAGACCCCAGCCCCAAGTATAGCCATGGGGAGTTAGGAAAAATATGTGGAGCAGGACAAGATACCACAGACTTTACAATTTTAAAAATTTAAACTTAAAGTTTGGAAGAAATTTAAGAAGGTATTTGACCCAATCTTCCTCCCATCTCATACAGATGGTCCTTCTTAATTCTTTTCCCTACCCCATACATCCATCAACAAGATTTTGGGCCTTGCCTTAAAATATATTCCATTTTGTTCTACTGAGCTATGTGTCTATTTTATCTTTAGTTTCACTGTTTTGTGTACTGTAGCTATCTTGAAATCAGGTAGTGTGAAACCTGTAAGTTTGCTCTTCCTCAGTATTGCTTTGGTTGCTCTAGCTCTTTTGCTTTTTCATATAAACTGTAGAATCACTTTGTCTATATCTACAAAATAGTTTGTTGGGATTTTGACTGAAATTATGTTGAATCTATGGATCAAGTTGGGAAGAACTGACACCTTAATATTATTGAGTCTTCCTACCTATGAACATAGAATATATCTATTTATTTAAATCTTTGATTTCTTTCATTCAAGTTTTGTAATTTTCCACATTCATATCCTGTACATATTTTGTTATATTTGTACCTAAGTATTTAATCATTTTTCAGTTAGTGTAATTAGTACTGTTCTCTTAAAATTTTAAATTCTATTGTTCATTGCTGGTATATAGGAAAATAACTGAATTTTGTGTATTGGTCTTGTATTCTGCAACCTCAAACATACTCTCATTAGTTCCAGAAGCTTTTTTTTTAGTAGATTGTTTGGGATTTTGATAAATTGTATTTTTATTTTCATTTAACTCAAAATACTTAAAGATTTCTCTTGAGACTTCTTCTTTGACCCATGTGTTATTTAGAACTGTGTTGTCTAATTTCTAAACAACTGGAGGTTTTCAGGTAATTTTACTGATTTCTGGTTTAATTCATTGTGTGCTGAGAGCATACGCTGTATGGCTTCTACTCTTTTAAATATGTTAAGATATGTTCTATGGCCCAGAATATGGTCTATCTTGGTGAGTGTTCACTGCAAGCTTGAGAAAAACACTGCATTTGACTGTTACTGGATGGAGTAGTTAGTGCCAATGAGATCAAGTTGATTGATAGTGCTGTTTAGGTAAAATACATCCCAAATCTGTCCACTTATCTTTCTCCATCATTATTATCTTAGCCCAAGCTATCATGGTCTCTTGCCTGGACCTCCTAACTAGTCTCATAAATAGCCTCCTAACTTGTCTACCTGTTTCCAGTTTTGCCCCCACTACAATCCATTCTCCACACATCAGACAGAGTGATCATAAATCATATAACACTCTCAACTAAACACTTCCATTGGTTTTTAATTGTACCTAGAATATACAGTCTTGCTCCAGGCATCATCTAGTACCAGTCTTCCCTCTTTCTCTCTCCAGTAAGACTTTTCCCTGAAGTCCCTTGAATATACCAAACTCATTCCCACCCTGGGACCTTTGCCCTTGTGTTTCACCCTGTCTGCAATATCATGCCTCGGAATCTTCCTGCAATGACTGCTTTCCTGTCATTCAACCTTGTCTCAACTGTCATCTCTCTTTGGCAAGACCTTCCCTGAGTACTCTATTTAATCTTGTTCCCCATCCCCACCCAGTCATACTACGTTTGTATGTTTTTTTTTTCTTCATTTGTTTTCAAAGAACTTTAGAGTTTTTAAAATGATCTTATTCCTGTATTTGTTGGTTGTTTGTGTCTGTCATACTTTCTCTAAAATGTGAGCTCCAGGACGGCAGGGAGCCACTTCACTACTGAGTTATCAGCACCTAGAACAGGGCCTAGCACCTAAATATTTATTGAATGGCTGCATTTCTGCTTGAACATTTCTGGAGACTTGGAGCTGACTACTTTGATCCATGTGGCAGCCAATGTCTCTTTGGATGGTTTTGTATATTAGAAATTTCATCTTTCTCTTGAGCTAAATACTTCATTCTTGACCATATTAACAGATTGGAAGGGAAAAAACTTTATGACCACTACAAAAGATGCTGAGGAAGACTCAGCATACTAGGAATAAGAGGGAAACTCCTTAACGCTGTAAAAAGCATCCTACGAAATCTTACAGCAAACATACATAACGGTGAACCATGGAGACTTTTCCCTTCAAGATGAGTAACAACACAGGGATGCCCTTTATTGGCCCTTTTGTTTAGCATTGAACTGGAGATCCTGCACAGTAAGACAAAGAAATAATATGACAGGAGTAATTATTCGGAAGGAGGAAACAAAACTGTCATTTAAACCTACTTCCTCATGTTTCACCCATTGGTCCTCCTTCTGTCTCCTGGAGGCCCACAGACTGCAGCTGTCCTATCTTTTGTGTGACAGCCCAGGTCTTCTTCCCGCTCTGAGTCTTTCACCTTATCTGGAAAATGACAGGTTGGACAAGTTATCCAAAAACTCCTTGTGGTTTCATCTTTCTACAATTCTATGAGTCCATATCCTCTCCTCTACAGGCTAAAAAACATATCTATATTTCTCAACATTTCCTAAAAGTGATGGTTTCCAGAGCCCTCCACTCCATTTTGTTTTTTTAAAAAAGTATATGAAGCCCAGAACTGGGGCATAAGGTGAGAAAAGGATAGGGTACAAACTTGGAGTAGAGGGAGTTAGACTGGAAACAGAGCTTATAATGAAATGGTAGAGAGAGGCAGCAGAGGGAACGGGTAGGGCACAGCATCTGATGGAGAAGTTGTCTGGAGGGGAAGAGCTTGACTTCTTGCCCTGAGATGGAGAGGAGGGTGCCCTGCATGGTCTTGGGGACTGTAATGGGAACTGAGTTTGTAGTTGGCCACAAACATTTGGTGGCTCTATGAATCTTTCCTTCCAGCTTTCCTACTCCTGAGCTCCAGGACCCTCCCTCTCACAGCTGGGAAAGAGGGTGGGTTATTGACAAAAGCCAGCTCAGGATGGGAAGAGAGGCTGCACAGAGCCGGTCCCGGTCCAGGAGGCAGGAGCAGCTGCCACAGTGAGAGGGAGCAGAAAGCCAACAGCTGAGTGAAACGAGGCCTGGGTTATATTTTTTCCAGTTTGTTGGCATGTGGGTGGATTTTTCTCCTTTTTTCTTCTCTCCTGCTCTCTGCTGTTTCCACAGAGATGTGGGAGTTTGCAGATTTGTCTCCGTGGAGGGGAGAGACAAGCACTGGCTTGAGGGTCCTTGTCAGGGGCCAGCGGAGCACCAAAGAGCATTGCAAGAAAACTAGGAACCATTTTCTGATGGTATCACTGGGGGAGGGAAGGCTCTGTCTCCTTCCCTCTCGAGGCTGCAGGAATGCTTTCCCTCCTTTGCTCAGCTCTTGGCTCTCAAATCCATCCCACCTGGTGACTACAGAAGACTTTCTCTTCTCCTTCCTTTGCTCTGCAGTGTTGAGTGCTCTTCTCTCCGGGCTCTGGACAAGCTATGGGCACACCTGAGACTCTCCTGCCCAGTACATCAGGGGCGGCAGGGTGTTCGGAGGAGCTTTCCTTTTTTTTCTAGTTTATACATTTAAAGGATAAAAAAAGAAACCCAGTACCTATAGCACATGTTAAGTGTCAGATGAGTGTTGTAGGATTTCAGAGGGGGAAGCTGTCTGGATGGATTCAGGGAGGGTAGTTTAGGGAAGGTGTCCTGAAGGACATGGGACCTAGACAAACAGACAAAGTAGGAAAGGGCATACGAGGCAGGGGTAAAAAACATAGGGCTGTGGGTCTGGACACCTAGATGCTGATCCCAGTTCTGCCATTAATATGTGATATGCTGTTGAACAAGGAAGTTAATTCCCTTCTCTCAGGCTTTCTTTCCTCATCTATAAAACAGGCTGGATTTCTAAAGCTGTACAGATCTGTGGAGCCTGAATCCTAATTCCTGGCCTTGTGGGTTATGAGCCATCTAATGAGATCATGTGTACACAGAGTGAATTTAACAGTACCAAGGGGTGGGATGACCAATGGTCCCAGTTTGCCTGGGACTCAGAGACTCCCTGGGAGGCAGAAACTCAGTGCTGAAACAATCCCGAGCAAACCAGGATGGCTGGTTACCCTAGCAAGGACCACATCCATTACTTGTTAGTAACATTATCGTTATCATTATCACCATCACCACTAGAGGGTAACACTCTCTTATGCCTGGGAATAGGTCTTACCCCACCCAAAATGTGCAGAACTGTCCCTTCATTCCAGGACCAACCAATCCTCTGGGCCTTTCTCCTGTAGAGAAGAACACTGATCAACAGAGAGATGTGAGGATCTCAAATCCCAAGAGCTTCCTTTTAGCCTGGCTAGCCTCATGTGCTCTGACTTTGCCAGTTGTGCCTGAACCCCAATCAGCATTCAGGTGCCCAGTCTGTCTCATTGTGGTAGAGCTACCCTGCTTCAAAGGAGACTGGGAAAATAGAGAGGTGCTGATCTCTAGAGGTAGCTTTGGTTTATGTGAGCAGAACAGGCACTTGCAGAAGGCTGTATGCTGTTTGCCCCAGCTTTGATTGACTGTGTATAATACATTCTACAAGGCCGCTGTACCGATGAAGGAGCTGGGGTCCTCCTTCCTAAAGAATTGATTTCTGTATTACCTTATACCCCTTATCATATTAAACTGTAGTTATAATTTATCTCTCTATATATCCCATTAGATTGTTGATTCATGCATTCGACCAACATGGATTGCTTATTGCTTACCTACCACATCCCAGGCTTTTTGGCAGACTTGTGGTGTGGTGGGGAGCAAAACAGATGGAGGATCTTGCCCTTGTAGAGCTAACAGGCTAGTGGGGAGGCAGGAGGGAAGCAGAGAACTGCGCAAATCAATATATAATTACATACTTGGTAAGTTCCAGAAAGAAGGATTCCCTGAGAGGATATATCAGAGGGATCTGCCTCCTCTGGGAATGAGAGAATGTGCCACTGATGAACTGACATTTGAACTGAGATCTGAAGGATGAATAAGCAGTAAGTAGGCAAAGGCAGCAAGAAGAACTTTCCATACCAAAAGAACAGCAGGTGTGCAGGGCCTGTAGGGGAAGAGCCAGCTCCCAGGGAGGTATCGGTTGCTCCTTGAGGCCACAGCCTGCCTCTTACTCATCTCTTGCTATAACTCCAGGCCTGTCACACAGAGATTCCAAAAAAAAATGGCTGTTGAATTGAATTGGATGACATTTTGTCATGGAAAACATCATAGGCTGGTGTTCAAAAGACCCAGCTTCCACTTCCAGCCCTTCTGGGCAATTCACTTCAAGTCAATTTTCCCACTGCTTACTGTGCACCTATCATGTGCAAGGATCCGGCCCCAGGCTCTGTTGGGGGATTGAAAAGGAAACAAAATTGTCTCTGTCCTTCAGCAGCACATGGTCAGGTGAAGTGGCCGACAGGTAGGCAGGCCCTTTCTACTCTTCGGGCCTCTTTCCTGCCAGTTCTAAAATGAGGGGTTGGGATTACAGGATCTCTAAGACCACTTCTGGCTCTAACAGTCATGACCTGCTCTTCCTTGAATAACTGCCAGCTAGATGGCAGCAGGAGCAACAGAGCTGATTCTACCATTTCTCCTGCCTTATAGAGTCATATGGCATAAGACTGGGGAAATGCAGGTTTGGGATCTGTTTATGGAACAGTCTTCCTTTTACAAGGCTCTCAAGAGCAGTTAGGATTCACTACTTTTGTCTAGAATGTTCCAACATTCGATGAACCTTATTTCTTCCCCAATCCCCTTCCCACCTGTCCCCCTCCCACCACGCTTCTTTTCTACATCTACAGTTGTGTTTTTCATATATCAGGGCCACAAAGGGCCTTTAAAATAATCTTATCCAACCCCTCCATCCACTGTTTACATTCTCTAAGCAACAGACCCTCCTAACGATGCCAGTAAGCTATTATTTGAAGACTTTCAATGATGGTGAACTCACCATCTTCACAAGGTTTCGCCTGTGAGGTTTCTTCCTCTGGGAATCTGTCTCCCTGTAATTTTCACCCATTTCTTCCAGCTGTGCCATTCACAGCTAAGCAGAATAATTCCACTACATAGACCCCCTGACATCCTATTGGGTATTTGAAGCCAGTAATCATGTCTTCATAAACCTGCTCTGTTCTAAGCCAAATATCATCTGTTCCTTCAAGTGTTCTTCTTTTGTTCAAATCCCCTTAACATCTGCAAATAAGGTTTAGTTTATGTAAGATTTATGTCTCAGCTACTTAAGAGAATATTAGTCAATTCATCAGTTACAACATGAAAGAAAAACAATTAGCGATAAAAATGTGGAAGAAAACAGAGACAGTGTAAAGAAGCACGAATAGATGTTGCCAGGTACCTAAAATGAACTGGGTTATAATTGGACTCTGAATTTGGCTCGAAGTTTTATTGGCAGATAGGACAAAATTGGAAACATACTGGGTTATGTAGTTTTATGTTCTGACAGGATCAAGCTTACAAATCATCTTCAGAGAGATAATTTTTCCTAAAATGAAACTCCAGACTAATTTATTAGAATTGCTTTCTGTGAGATGGTTCAATACTGACAGGTTCTGTGGATACATCTTGCCCCTTCCCCCACTAGGGCAAAGGGGGCTGGAAGGATAATTAATTAATGAGCCAAGTGCTGTCTCAGTTTTAAGCACCAAGGTCTCTTTAAGGATCCCCACAGAAATGAGAGTCTTCTTTTTCCCCTTGTTTTTCCTTCTGTGTTCCTCACAGATGGTCACTTTCCTACCATTCTGCTCTTTAAAGTCTGCAATCTTCAGACTTTTTGGAATACCAGACCTCAGGAAACAGCCCAGATAGGGAATTGTAGGCTAGTGGTCACACAGCAATTATATGCAAATTATTTTCCTCTGGTCCTCAGTGTCCTATTCTGAAAAATGGGTTAGTCTGTAAGGTCACTTCAGCTCTGATGCTCTGGATTGTTAAGTCTTTGAGGGAAAGATCAATGATTTTTCCAAGAAATTTTGATTTTCCCATCTCATGTCTGGCAGCTAAGAGGAATAGGGGAAGATCCGGGAGAAGGCTGTGAGAATACAATAGGAAAAACCAGTTTGAACAGATAGATGACACTTTTGCATCTGAGGAGAATATTTCATGGCTCTCATTATCATAATGATTTCTTGTTGAGTGGATACTGGCAGTGGTGACATGTGGTTTTCAGGGTTCTTTCCTGCTCTAGCTGTGCATTTGTTGGCAAAGCCAGCCCCCCAGTAGAGGGAACTGGAGCAGTCACACCAGGGCCTGAGGCTTCTGGGAAATGACTCTGGGAGGCAGCAGGCAGGAAAAACCATCACCAACCAATACAAAACTTGTCTGGGCATGTGTAATATTCAGTACCCTCCCCTCTTAATGTGTTACTCATCTGCTCAAAAGCCTTCTATGACTTTTCTATTGCCTATGAGAAAAGGTTCCAAATGCTCCAGTTTGGCAATGGATTCTTCTCCAAGCTGAATCAAATGATGTCTTCCCATCTCTTGCTATCCCTTACAACACCACACACACACACACACACAGACCGACCCCTCAATGCTCTCTTCAGCCAAACCACCTGTGGTTCCTTAAACACACACTGCTTTCCTGATGCTGTTCCTTTCCTCCCCCTGCACATGGCTCCTTTCAACAGGCATTTCTCATCTCTACCACTTCCACCCATTGAAATCCTAAGCTCAGCTCAAATACCATCACATCCATAAAGACCTCCCAGCACTCTAGTCTTGGTGACTGCACTCTAGCTCTTAGCACATCCAGTCTGGTTAGTCCACTTCATGACTGGTGGTTGTAGCTCTCTGACTAGACTGGGAGCTCCCTGAAGGCACAGGCTATGTCCCATCTATCCAGAACTCTCCATCATCCTTACCTGCTTTGTTGTCCTCCAGAGCACCTGTCACCCACCACCTGCATTAGCTTCCTAGGGCTGCCGCAACAAAGCACCACTAACTGGGTGACTTCAAACAACGGAAATTTATTCTTTTACGGTTCTGCAGGCCAGAAGTCCCCTCTCTGAAGGCTCTAGGGAAGGATCCTTCCTTGCCTCTTCCTAGCTTCTGATGGTTGCCAGCAATCCTTGGTGTTTCTTGGCCTGTAGACTCCAATCTCTGCCTCTGTCTTCATATGGTGTTCTCTGTGTGTGTGTGTGTGTGTGTGTATCCAAACTTCCCTCTCTTATAAGGACACCGTCATTGCATAAAGACCCACACTAATAGAGTATGGCCTCCACTGAACTTGATTACATCTGCAAAGACCCTCATTTCCAAATAATGCCACGTTCACAGAGTGGACACCAAGTTTGAGACAGGGGGACACCACCCAGGATACCATCCTCCAAGCTCTATATACTCTAGCTGTTTATTATCTCTCTCTCCTGCTAGAGTGTCCACTCTATAAGGTTAGGGATTGTGTCTATTTTGTTCATTGCTATAACCTCAGTGTCTAGAACAGTGCTTTACACTTAGACACTCGTAACTATTTTGTGAATAACTCTTTGTACCCATAGGGAATCTGAATGAGAGTTGATAAAAATGGCAATGCAGGTATTGACTAGAACATAATAAATACTCTGTAAATGTTCACTGGATGCATAGAAGTACTTTATATATTAATTTAACACTGACAGAGCACCCATTTTGCACAAGGTGTTGAGGAGAGATACAAAGAAGTGAGAAGTAAACATCTGAGCATGCTGGCTATGCCTCTGTGTCTCCCTAGGCAAGTCATTCAATCTCTGGGCTTCACTTTCCTCATCTGTGAAATGGAGGTAATAACATGACCTGCCTTATAGTATTGTCATGAGGATTAAGTGAGTTCATACATGGAAAGTGCTCAGCCCCGTGCCTGGCACATGGTAAATACCAGAGATGTGTTAGTTATTATTATTCTAGTTGCTGTTATGTGCCAGAGTCTGCATAAAGTGCTTTTTTTTTAAACCCAGCTTTATTGAGAAATAATTCACATACCACAAAATGCTCCCTTTTAAAGTGTACTATTTAGTGTTTTTTAATTAACAGGGTTGTTCAACTGCCACCATATAATTTTAGAATATTTTCATTCTCCTTCCAAAAACCCCCTACCTGTTAGCAGTCATTCCGCTTTCTGCAGCTAGTGCCCCAGCCCCTGGCAGCCACTACTCTATCTGTCTCTATGGATTTGCCTATCCTCGGATTTTATATAAGTGGAATCATACAACATGTGTGTTTTCTGTCTCTTTTAGCATAATTTAATATAATGTTTTCAAGGTTCACCCATGTTTTAGCATGGATCAGTACTTCATTCCTTTTTATGGGGGAATACTCTTCCATTGTGTGATGTAGCACATTTTGTTTACTCAGTCATCAATAGATGAACATTTGATTTTTTCCAGTCTTTGGTTATTATGAATAATTCCGCTATGAACATTTATGTACAAGTTTCTGTGTGGACATATGTTTTCATTTCTCTTGGGCATATACCTAGGAGTGGAATTCCTGGATCATATGGCAAGTCTCTGTTTAACATTTTGAGAAACTTCCAGACTGTTTTCCAAAGTGACTGCATTTTACATTCCCACCAGCAATTATGAGGATTCCAGTTTTTCCAATACTTCTCCTTGCTGCTCCCTTTTATTTCGGTTATCATAGTGGTGTAAAGTGGTATCTCAGTGTGTGTGTTTTAAGAAGCTGATGTTTACTTTTCAATAATCTTATTTCCATTTTCTGTTTAAGAGCCTGTGGAAGAACAGCTTAAGACCACCTAGTGGTCATTCCTACCCATTCAGCTGCCTGAGCTGTGGGAGCTGAGGACCAGTTTTCAGTGGCAGGCTGAACACTCCAGACATCAGCAGGGAACTGCTGGATGGGCACACAAGGCACCTAAATGCTTTCAGACCAGCCCGTGAGCTTGGCATGAGTAGCAGTAAACTCAGGAGCTGGAATGGTCCATTCATCCTGAAATTCCTCCTTGCTCACAACCTTTTCAACAGCAGCCTGCTCTTCCTTTTCAACCTCTTCAGGATCTTTGTGGATGTAGAGATCAGGTATGTCCTCCCATGGGTACTCACAGGAGATGGTGCCATATATGTGCAGAATTTCCAGGGCCAGCACCACAACAGACCCACTGAATGAGCTCCCTTGTGGTTGCGGAGGGTGGCAATGTCCAGAGTACAGAGGAGAGTCTGTGTAGCGCAGAGCGGCAGTAGGCAGGTTCATGTCAGACACCTCTGTGACAGGCTGGGAGTCACCTCTGGCTTCAGCAACAACCAGAAGTCCTGGCTACTGGAAGGCTGCCTGGATCTGGTTAGGGAAGGTTCTAGGAGTGAAGCAGCTGGCAATAGGAGTGACTCCAGTGGCAGCAGTAAACTTCAGCACAGCTCGCTGGCCAGGATTCCTGGAAGATACGGCACTGACATCAGCTGGGTTTTCACTGGCAACAATGACACAAACCTCCAGCAGAAGCTTCTCCAGAAGCTTCTCCAACGTCCTCTTCGCATTTCTGATGCAGATGCCAGTATTTTCCCTTCTGTAAATGCACTGATCCATTTGGGAGTCAAGGTTGGTGCCACCTAAATGGGTTCCTACTGCAAGGAATTTAAGGACATCCTCCTCCTTCATCTGCAGGACATCAAGGGCTCTGGAAATCATGAAAGCTTCCCTTTAAGTTATGATGGGAAACCAGAACAACACCTTATGGGTAGCCCAGAAAGCTCACTGTGGTTTTGATCTGCATTTCCCTGATGACTAATGATGTCGAGCATCTTTTCATGTGCTTACTGGTCATTTGTACATCTTTGGAGAAATGTCTGTTCAAATCCGTTGCCCACTGAAAAAAATTGGGCTATCTTTTTGTTGTGGAGCTGTGAGAGTTCTTTACATATTCTGGCTACAAAACCATTATCAGCTAGATGATTTGCAAATATGTTCTCCCATTCCGTGGGTTGTCTTTTCTGTGTCAAATGGTTTTGCTTGCCTTTTCCCAAGACCACCCCGTGAGGCAGCTGTTATTGATATGGAAACGGAAGTTTGCAAAGATGGAATTTAAATCCAGTTTTGTCTGTAAAACTCATTCTTTCTCCTCCTCCCCAACCTCCTAACGAACATGAAAGAAGACATGTTTCTGGCTTTAAGGAGCTCAGTCTGGCAGAAGACATAAAACAACACAAACAAATGCACTATAAGGCATAGTTCCATTTGCCCCACCAGTGAAGTGTAGAGGAAGTGCAATGGGAGAGAGAAAGTGGGCACTTTGGCTGCAGAAAACAGGGTTGGCTTCACTAAGGTGGCATTTAAGTCTTGAAGGATGGGTACAATTTCATTAGATGCAGATGGTGGGCTGAATGGAGGAGAGCATTTCCAAAGGAGAGCAGAAAGTAAGGGTTGAAAGAATGAAACTTTGATCCCAAGACTGGCTGTGACGGGTAGCCCCAGGACTTGTTGGGATGGGAGATCTTGGGACTGCCTTGGTTGGAAGACCCAGGTACTGACTAACCTGGGGGATCCTGGGGTTAGTTGGGATAGAGTATGTGGGCACTCGCTTAGAGGGAAAGTTTAGCGGTTGGCTGGAGTGGGAGATGCCTGTGATGTTGTGTGTGCTGGCTGGGGTGTTCCAGAGGCTGCCTGGGATGGTGGGAGCTGTGGGCTGGCTGGGCTGCAGGGACACGGGGCTGGCTGGGATGGAAGAACAGCCCAGGAACTAGCTAGAAAGGGAGATCCAGGGACTGCCCATGATGTGGGCTGAAGGAAGGTCGACTGAGACAGGAGGTCCAGGGGTGGGATTGGACAGGGAAACTGACCCTTGGGACTGGCAGACCTAGGGGATGGGGAGTCTGTGGGAGACTGCCTGGGATTCCTGGGACGTCTTACATGATCATCTTGGACCTGGTGGACCTGAAGGGTATTGGTACAGACTAAGACAGAGGGCTTCATTAGGTAGCCCTAGGGGAGGACCCTGGAACCTGTGCAGAGAGATCTCCCGCAGCCTGTGGTGGGGCTGGCGTCTGCCTGGCCCGGGGTCCTCGGGGCGGGTCCGGCGTCGGGTGCGGCAGGCGGCTGCAGGTGGGGCGCGCGGGGGCGGGCCGGGTACTCGGCGAGGTGGGGTGGGCCGGCGGCCGGGGCGGTCCCGCGTGGCCGCGCTGCGCAGTGACTCCGCAGCGGGCGGAGCGCCGTGGGCCGCGTCCTCGGAAGCCGTGGCAGTGGCGGTGGCGGCGGCAGCGGCAGCGGCAGCGGCAGCCTCAGCTCCTGCTCCCCGTGCCCCCGGCCCCAGCGCTGTCTCCCGGGCCCCCCTGGGCCCCCGGGCCCTCGAGCCCGGTGCGCGCCCTCACGTCCCGCCGGCCCCCTCCCCCGGCTGGGCCCGGGGGAGGGTGGCGCCGTGAGCGAGCGGGGACCGGGCTCTCTTGCCCCTTCCCCTGCCCCTGGGCCGCCAGGATGGAGGCGGGGTCGGGGCCCCCGGGCGGCCCAGGATCGGAGAGCCCCAACCGGGCGGTGGAGTACCTGCTGGAGCTGAACAACATCATCGAGAGCCAGCAGCAGCTGCTGGAGACCCAGCGGCGGCGCATCGAAGAGCTGGAGGGCCAGCTGGACCAGCTCACCCAGGAGAACCGCGACCTGAGGGAGGAGAGCCAGCTGCACCGCGGGGAGCTGCACCGGGACCCCCACGGCGCGCGGGACAGCCCGGGCCGTGAAAGCCAGTACCAGAACCTGCGCGAGACCCAGTTCCACCACCGCGAGCTGCGAGAGAGCCAGTTTCAGCAGACGGCCAGAGACGTAGGCTACCCGAACCGGGACGGCGCTTACCAGAACCGGGAGGCAGTGTATCGGGACAAGGAGAGGGACGCCACCTATCCGCTCCAGGACACTACCGGTTACCCAGCCCGGGAGCGCGACGTGGCCCAGTGCCACTTGCACCACGAGAACCCAGCCCTGGGTCGCGACCGTGGCGGGCGGGAGGCCGGGCCGGCGCACCCCAGCCGCGAGAAGGAAGCCGGCTACTCGGCAGCGGTGGGCGTGGGGTCCCGACCACCGCGGGAGCGCGGCCAGCTGAGCCGTGGCGCATCCAGGAGCTCCAGTCCCGGGGCCGGTGGCGGCCACAGCACCAGTACCAGCACCAGCCCAGCCACAACCCTCCAGAGAAAGTAAGGAACGTGTGTCTGTGCTATCCCCACTCCAGCTCTTCCCCTCCACTTCCCTCTCCAGCTTGTCCTGCTGATAAAGTAAGAAGCCCGTGCCTAATCCCATGTCCTCCCCTTCTGCGCCAGGCTGTTGGGAGAAGCCAGGTCGCCCTCATGCAGCCGACATCCCTTCTCTAGCCAGCCCAGAGTGGGTTGGCTTGATGTGCGGGCATCTCATTCTCAGAACCGTGGCCAAGGAGGGCCTAGAGCAGTCACCACCCCACCACTTCTTCACCCTCTTGTATCCTTGCCAAGGATTGCTTTTCATTTATTTATTCATTTAGGATGTGCTGGTTGGGATTTTTATTGTCTGCGATGGTGTCAACTCAGAGCCTCAAGGGAAAGAAAGACACCCCCTCCTTTTTTTTTGTTGTTGTTGTTTTTGCCTGTTGGGGTCTCCTCTGCAGGTCCTAGTGCAGGCCTGATCTTGTCTCCTCTGATGGCCTCAGCTCCATCCTTTCCCAGAGAGGCAGGTGAGGACCAGAATGGCTGCTGGAGGCTGAGACATCCCTTGAAGGGGAACCGCAGCACATCCTGGCTGGGGGAGTAAAGATGGGGGAGCAAAGATGGAGGCCAGGTCCTTGCCTAGTTCCTCAAAGACCACCCCCTCTCCACCCTCAAGAAAAACACCACCCAACTAAAGAGCATGCCAGGAAGTCTACAGATCTTCCCTCTTGTTGGATCAGTGTCAGTTTCTGTGCTGTGGTCTGTGTCTCTGCCTATTTGGGACACCTTGGCAACATCTCCTGGATTGGTGGGACATGGACTCGGTCCATTTCTTATGTGTAGATACCATCAAGAGCTGGTTGGGATAAATGTCAGGCTGAGAGAGTCAAGGGCATGGAAGCTCAGAGGGCTGCCTAAAGGGTCCCTGATTTCTCTTCTGCTGTATTGGAACTAACACTGAAATGGGAGTTAGGAGACCTGGGTTCACCTTCCAGCTCTGCTGCAGATTGGCTTTGTGACCTTGACCGAGTCCCTTCCACTCTCAGGCCATTAGTTCCCCAGGCAAGGTCTGCTTGGAATGCTCTTTAGACCCCACTCCCCAGCTTAGGTTTGGTGGTTCTGTGATTAATACAGCCACACTACAGAACAAGTCTGAAGTCCTCTAGCGAATGGACAGCCTTCTCCTCCTCTTACTGCTCAGCTGGGCTGACCATGTGCCACAACCAGTGGAGTGTCTCTTAGAGGCTATGCTGGGGGTGGGGAAGCCTTCTGCCTCAGGAAATCTGCCGGGAGACAGCTCTCTGTAACTCCCCCGTGGTGAGGCAGCAGGCTGGGGTGTTGGGTTGAGATGGCTGGGCCCCAGGAGCAGCAGCTGCAGCTCAAGCGCTCGACTGGGCTCCACTGCAGTGCACACTTGGTCAAGCTGTGGTACGGACTGCCTCAGAGCAGTCTGGGGCCAGGGAGATGGGCTCTTCTGCCCAGGTGGAGTTGTTGGGAGCCCATTCCTGGAGACCAACTGTGTGCATATTGGAGGCAGGGCCCAGATTGATCAAGCAGGGCCCTTCCAGGAGAGGGCCATGGTGGGGAGGGGGCAAAGGGAGACTGGATGGACACTGTGGTCCTCGAGCCTGGCTGTGGAAGAGCTTTCTAGAGTAGTCAGGCCTATGACAGAGGAAGCAGCCTCATTATGTGTGGCTCTGGGGAGCAGAACCAGGAACAGTGGGAACATTTGGGATAAATCAGGAATAACTTTTCAAGCTGGCTGTCTGGTGATGCAGTGGGTTGCCTGGTGGGGTGGGGGTGGGGGTTGGCTGGTCTGTGTCCAACAGAGCCACAGTGAGCACTGGGGAGAGCTGGAGATAGCACAGTGCCTAACTTGGTGTAAAGCCTAATGACATGACCTGGTCTTCCCCAATTCCAGGATTCTGTTACCCTCAGATTTTCTATCCTGCAGATGTAGGTCTGAATCTCTTGGTTGGCTGGAAGCCCATTGAACTTGAGCTCTGTGCTTCTGCCATCCATGCAGGCCTGCCTCTTGGTCCTTCCCTCTTTTTGTGAACCCTCCAGGCTGTTGGACTTCCTTGCTTCCAGTTCCTACTGGATTAATAATGGAGTTTAGATAGTACTTTGAATTTTCTCCTAACCACATATTAAATATTTGCACATCCACGACTACCTCTTTTGGGCCTCACAACAGGCCCTGTGCAGACAGCATCAGCGACTCCACTTTAGAGTGACATTTCAGGGAAACTGAGGCTTCAGGATGAAAGGACCTTGTTCAAGGTTATGCTGCTAGTCCTTACTGGAGCTGGGACTAGAACCCAAGTCCACCTGTCCGTGCAGCCTGCTATTTTTCCACTAGAGCCTTCTACCCCACAGGAGTCTCTTGGCCTCAGGACCTGGTCAGGTCACGAACCGGGAGAAGCCAGGAGAGCCTCAGGTATCTAGAGCATTTGAGCAGGACGATCTGAGTCTAGGATGTGTGGGGGAGTCAACAGGGGAGGAAAGAGACTGTGTCTGCCCCCTTTCCACTCCCTCCCGGCCAGGCACCAGGCCAGCCCATGGATGAAGTGGCCATTGTTGCCACCACAGCTGCTGCCACTGGCTCCCCTGCCAGGCCTGCTCTGGGTGTGCCAGGAAGGGCCGAGGAGGCTGCCGCTGGCAGCCAGGGAGGCAGGGTGGGAGTTGAGCAGCAGAGGCTGCAGCATTGGGGGAGGATTGGTAGAGCCGCTCCAGGCTGGGAGCTCCTGGTCCCCAGGCTCCCTCTGGTGGGAGAAGGCTGGAGAAAGGGGCCAGGGCCCAGCCGCCATTCATGGAGGGGCCTCCTGCCAGGAGACTTATTTAGGCTAGCCAGTGACCCTGCACATCTGTCACCACAGTCCTCATTTTACAGCTGAAAAAACTGAGGGCTGGGAGAAGGGAAATAACACACCAGAGGTCACGCCACCAAGCCAGGCTCCCAATCCTGTGAACTTTCCCTCTACTGCAGTTGCTGGCAGCTTCATGTCTACCCCCACCCATGTCACCGCCCCACCTCCCCAGGATTCCCACATTCTCCCACACCATCTCTCCTGGACAGGTTCCCGGATGCCAGTATGCCTTCTGCTGTGCTCTGGGTGTGGCCTTTCTAGTGCAGCATAGAGCATAATGAGGGGATGAGGCCCAACCTCCTTTTGCTCGGTCCTCTGTACATGAAGGCCATGTTTGTTTGTTTTTTAGTAGCTGCTGGTCTCCACCAACGCTCTTCTTCTCTGGAATTGCCACCCCCCTTCAGATGATTAGAGAAGAGCTCTGCTTTTGTTGTTGATCTTGGCCCCTCCTTGCACTTCTGGTGCCTGGCATGATTTACAGGCATGCTGGGGGCCACTGCTGAGTCGCTCCACACTGAAGAGAGCTGCGTTTCCCACGCTTTTTGCCTGGGCGCAGCTCTGGCTCTGCTGTAGGCGGTGGTGGGTTGAAGCTGGTTTGGTGGTAACTCTCCATCCTCTGCACCCACCCCCGCCCACCCTGCAAGCTGGCTCACACTGGGGGACAAAAACCAGGGAGGCAGGCCTGGTGTTCTTGACAGCTAGGGCAATGCGTGGTCTATCACATGGCTGCTGGGCTGTCTCCCATGTGCTGTGGGGTGTCCGTGAGCTCCCCACAAGGGCTGAGGGCCCTGGGAGGTGGGGGGGAGTGAGCCCAGGGAGGGACCCTGGGGAAGTCTGTCTCCTTTGGGGTCTTGGGTACTTTTCCTAGGGGGGGTCTCTCCTTCCCTGGAGGAAAAGCCATTTATCTTCCCCCCGCCCACTGTGTTGGGAGCATTATAGTCGTGTGGGAGGAAATGATAATGTCGAGTTGAATGAGAATTAGAGGAGTCTTGCTTCTCTGTCTAGATCTGGGGCAAGAATGGGGTTGTTGTCATCCACAAACATTTCTTGGCTGTGTGCACAGAGCAGGAGGGGCCACCAGGCTAAGCACACACCATGCTCTCTGTGCTTGCAGAGCCCCTCCTCTCGGCTAGATATGCAGGGTTCCAGGCTGGTCCTGCCAGAGTGACAGTGCTTGGAACAAAATGAGAAGCAACGGTGGTGAGGAGTGAAGGTTCTGGGAGGAAGGAGGGAGCAGGGCAGGCCAGGCCACTGGCTGAGGACCTAGGCAGGGGCTTTGTAGAGCACGGGTATCTTCTGGTATCTGATGAAGGGGAAGGTGGGAGGAAAAGTGACCCAGGCTTGCTCTCTGCTCTTCTGTCAGCTGTCCCACCTCTGACTATGTGGCCTCTGAATTTGCTAGGAACATAGTAAAGGTCTGAAGCATGGAGAAGAGGCTACACGTGTGCTGCGTGAGCCACAGCCTTGTGTACCAGGCACCACCCTATGTAGCTTTATGTAATAATAGCAAACATTTTTTTCCTGTGTTTACTATGTGCCAAGCACTATATGTTCTAAGTGCTCTCCGTGTATCAATTCATTCAGTCTTCACAGGACTCCTTTGATGGAGATACTGTTATTACATCCATCTTACAGATGAGGAAACCGAGGCCCAGAAAGGTTGGATAACTTACCCAAGGTCACTCAATGAGTGAGCAGCAGAGCTGAGAAAGCTAGAAGGAGCCCAGTTGGCTGGGCTCCAAAGTATGTCTACAACATTCTCACCCACTGTGCAGTTCTGCTTCATCTCATTTGCAGGGTCTCTGCCATATGGATGTTACTAGTATCCCCATTTTCCAGGCCCTCTTTCCAGTCTTCAGAAGAACATTCAAACTCCTCTACCTGCCTTGCATGGTCCCCTTAGGATTTGCTTCCAACTAACCTTTCTCCTCTCATTTTTTTCACAGTTCTCTTCCCACAGATTGTGCTTTAGCCAGGCAGGCCTGTGTGCCCCACTATTAACCTACTCAGCCTTCTGACAGCTGCTGGTCTTTGCTCATGCTGTTCCTTTTCCTAGGCTGTTCCATCCAGTCCCCAAGCTGAGCTCCTCTGTCACCTCTCCCATGTTTGTCCTCTGGTCTCTCCCCTACCCTTGAAATGAGCACTCTGCCCCTTTTTATACCTTTCTGGTTATTTGTTTACATCTCATGTCTTCACCAGGAGATTGAGAGCTGCTTCAGACTGAGATCTCACTGACCTATACAGAGTCATGTTGTGTCAGTCCTTATGCTAGGTGCTGTGGACATGAGGGAAGGAGCTAGAAGCTTGCCAACACATAGCACAGCACATAGCAGCTGCTCAATAACTGTTGAGTAAACAAATGAATGTCAGATTAAGTCCTGGTACACTAATGGCCAGGGGTGCCTGTTTTTCTTCATTCCAGGGCTCCTGTAGAGAGATGAGTCAACTTAAGAATTCTTTTGGCTTCTGGGTGGCTTTTCCCTCATGCTCCCTGGAGCTTTTTCGCCTCTGCTCTCTGTGCTCCTCATGCTCACCAGTTTCACATTTGGTAGAACATCAGGGTAGCCGAGTCAGATGAGACTTTGGACACATTTGGGCCCATCTGCTCATTGTTACCTTTCCTTCCCCTGCCATGGACCATGTCATACCATGGTCTTGACCCTTGATGCAGGATCTTCTTTTCTGAAAGGAGCAATAAGGCCTGCATAGGACTGCAGACTGTGTGCAGTCTGCCCAGTCCAGTGGAAAATTGCTTATTTATCCATCAAGTCTTTATTGGGCTCAGACCCCAGGCTAGGCACAGTGTTTCAAAGCTGGAATAAGATGCAGCCCCTCTGGCTCATTCTTTGCTGTATTCCTGGCAGAACCATAGACACTGGTCATGGGGAAGATAAATGCCTTATGTGTTCTTCGGAGGTCACTTCCTTAGGGCAAAGCGATTTGCTAGTTAGTCCACCTTCCCCATAGTGTTTGGCCTCCTTCCGAGCATCCATGTCAAAAGCATTTACGCAGGGAAGCCTGTTCTCAAGCACTTAGGAGCTGATGCTCTCTGGGACCTTAGCATTTGGAGAAAGCATGGTGCCATGGAAGAAGACTTCATGTGATGCTAGGCAAATCACTTAACTTTCAGAGCCTCGGCTTTCTCAAGTAGTAAACGAAGATAACCCTGTATTTTCTGGTATATAAGATTTGTGTTTGCCACCCCCTTGCCCTGGCCCCCGCCAAGAAAAGAATGTATCAGAAAATTTCCTGGCTGCCAGGCACACCCGTCAAGGTCCCGATCAGGATGGAAAGCCGAGGGACAAGGATGGAAAACAGTATGTGAGGCTGCCCTGCCCCCTAGAGGTGGAGTGTAGCAAACAAAACAACCCAGGATCACCACATCACATACTTTTCAGAACAAAGATGACAAGCCATAGCAACACTGGCAATTAGGATGATTCCTCTAACATTGCAGGAGGAAGTTTATCACAGATAGCATCCCATATGTACCATTTCAGTAATACCAAATGCATTTATGTGTGGCAATATGATTTTTGTATCTTTTTAAAGAAATAATATGACTTGTGATTTCCTACTAGATTCCAGGATGCTGTATACTATACCTGAATAAAACCAATATTTCCCTCTTTATAACCACTTTAGAATTATTGTCATTATATCTGTGATTAAAAGTACTCATTTTTTCCTTCTCTAAAGTTTCCTTATAAAACTGGGAGGCGTGTTACACAACTGTACATCTGATAGGCCAGCCAATTCATCTTACCATGACTGTTGTGAGAATTAAACAAGATGTCATATATGAAGTGTTCATCACACGGTATGTGTTTACTCTGCAAGCAGCCTTGTTATTACTAATAACTGCAAAACTCTATGCTGTGGAAGAGCAGGAAGGAAAGGCCATGTGGGAGCTCACTGCATTTCTGACAGGGAGGTCAGTCCAGTGAATATCGTGTGCGTAGGATGTGCCACGCATCATGTTATTGCAGGCAGGGAGTTCTGTGTTTAATATCATACAGTTCCTGCCTTTAGGGAGCTCACAGTTGGGTAGAGAAGAGCGTAATACACAAGTGTTCTGTGTGCTGTGCCAGAGTGGTGCACAGAGGACTGCAGGTGTCCAAAGGAGGGCCATCTACCTAGACTGTTGGGGAGGGCTTCCTGGAGGAGGTGATGCCTTAACTGAGGCTTGGGATATGAGTAAGAGTTAGCTAAGTGAAGGTAGCATGTGGGTTGGCAAAAATGGGAGGCCAAAGGGAGGCTAAGGCAGAGGGAAGAGCATGAGCCAATATACAGAAGCATGGAGCCCGCAGGGTATGTACATGTAGGGGAGCGCTTTTATCAGGTCAATATAACCTGGAGCACAAACAGGGAGGTAGGGCGGGTCCAGAGAAGAGCCCAAAGAGTTGGCCAGCCCAGATCTTTATTCGGTTGGGAATTGGGGGCCAACATAGGGCTTTAAGCTGAGGAAAAAGGTGCTCATTGTGGAGTATGGAGTGACTGTTAAGAGCCATGGTTTGGAGAGATCCCACTCTGGGGAGCTTGGCAAATAGACTGGAGGGCATCCAGTGAGGAAGCTGGTGTGACAGTCTACATGAGAGATGATAAGACCTGAGCTTGGACAATGAAAGTAGAGATAATCTATTGGGGGAGAAAGACAGGACAACACACTGACAAGCATGGGACAGAGCGGCGTGCAGCCTACTGTGGAGCTTAGAGGAGTGGCAGCCATTCATGACCAGGAGGGTTTTAATAATGACAGCATAAAAGTCAAGAAACTTCCAGCTGGAAGGACTGTTAAAAATTATTTGGTTCAACCTGTTCACTTTACAGATGAGAAGACTAAGGCCCAGAGAGAGACAGGACTCATATGAGGCCACTCAGTGTGTAAGCAGAAGAGCTGTGATTAGAAGAGTCACTCTGGTAGTAATGCTAGGGTTGAAAGCAGCATTCCTTAAATGTGCTGCTTTACTCCTTGAAATTCTGTGGAGGTTACAAGGATCACTATATTTACAGATGAGAGATCTTGAGCTCAAGGAGGCTGAGTGACCTTTTGGGAAGGAGGCATCACTAAAATATAGGGTCTCGTTGTTCTGCTCTGTGTGGTTCAGCCCTTTGGAAATCAGATCTGCTAGATTGAGAGCTGGGGAGTGGACCTAGGTTTCCTTTCTCCAGCCAGGCTCAATCTTCTTTTTGCTGGTTTCTGCCTTAAAGGTCCTTATTTAATATAACTGAGGCAGCTCAGAGGCAGTTTCTGGCCTGACAGCCAGGCCTGTCAACCCCCTGTTGCTGTTTTTGTTTTTATGGAAGAAAATGGGCCTGCACTGTCATCACTGTGTCCACATTGCCTTAGGCAGAGCGTCTCCAGCATGGATGCCCTTGTTTTGATGCCCCATGGTATGATACATCAAGAATGAGCTTTGGAGACCAACAGACCTAAGTTTGAATCTAGGCTTTGTCCAACTCACTGGATGATGTCAGCTACATCATTTTACTTTCTCCGAGCTTTGGTTTCCTCATCTGTAAAACGGGATAACAATGTCCACCACTCAGGATTAACCAAGATCATTTGAATTACACTCCCTGGTACCTGTAGGTGCTCATTGTGGAGTCATTTTTGGCAGGAAGAAAACCAGTGACATTATCTATGATCATATCAAGATACGTGCTTTTATATCTGATTTAATAATCATGATATTACCTGGCAGTCTTGAGTTTTTATAGCAGATAACTTATCCAAATATCTGACTTGCACACCATTAAAATAGGACACCCTAAAGTTTAAAAAACAAAACATAAGGAAACAAAATCAGTCATTTCCTACTTCATGACATCTCCTGTGGACAATGACTTTGAGAATTCAGTGCCCAGCAAAGATTTGCTTCCTCTGAAAACTGGCATCTTTCCTCCTTCCTAATTTTGAGGCTGTCATGGCTCATTGTATTTTGCTTTCTGCCTTAGCTACCAGTCAATTTGAAGTACAGCTCTAGCATCTTTGTTGATCTCTTTTTCTGAGTTCTTGTTTTCTAATTCCATTTTTATTCTTTCCTTATCTGTGTTTTTGGAATAAGCCATCTCAAATCCTTTGTGACTCAGGCAGGTATAAATAACTAATGGGTGTAAATAGTTGAATGAATGGAAAGCTAGAGGGGCTGGACTGGCAGTGGTTAAATTTGGGGAGGGCCAGGGGGTGGTGCAGGCTGGGCAGCCAAGAAGGCATCTGAACAATGATTGTGTTACTCTGAGGAAGTGAGGCATTCGTTAGGGGGCAGTTGGTCTGCCACTCTCCTGTCTTGCTCCTGCTCCAAAAAGAAGCATGGATGGAGATTCTAGGACCTCCGTCACCTAGAATCATGAACCTTCTCATTTTGTATCTGCCATGAGGGAGGCTAAGGTTCAAAGAAAGAGGAGGGACTTGTTTTTGAAAATTAAACTAAAGCAGTACGTATACATAATGTTATAAAGGCAAATGGTACACAAGGATATGTACAGTAAAAAGCTGACGTCTCCCTGCCCCTCACTTCCTAGCCCCACGAAGTGATCACTTTTACCATTTAGGATTTCTAGTGGTAAATTCGTATCTCTAAATAACATGTTTCAATGGTCATTTCTTCATTCATCAACATTAAACATTATCTATTGACTTCTTCCTACTATGACAAATGAGAGTTTAGTTCATTACAGCACCTGACTCTCTCTCCACCCACAAAATTTGACAGTTACATTACCATTTTGGTTTCACAATTAGTTACCCTTGCAACTTTATTAAATACTACTTTAAACTGTGATTTCTTAGTCTACTAATTTTCCACACTGTCTCCTGACCATTCAGGAGACATGGTTATTAGTGCCCCATCCTCCTCATCGTCTCTTCTCCGCTCTTCTACCTCCTGTTTTCTGTGTTCTGTACTGTTACATCCAGCGAGGTTGGTTACATTTACATTCTGTAATTAGGTCTTCAGTGCTTTATCTAGACAAATTGATTTTAAAAGTTGACCACCAATGCACTGTGTTTATGTGATTATGATTATGTCAGTATTATTCATTGCAGAGCCAAATAACATACCATAATTGTACTTCACTTCCCACGGGTCCACCATCACACCTTTGTACTCCCAGTAAAATGTTCCTAACATCAGGATCAAAAGAATTTCCCTTTCTTATGCTATATGGATTGCTCAAAATCATGCCACTCTTCACTTTGTTTCATATTTGGACCAGGACTTTCTTTCTGCCTTTCTTATTTATTTATTACTTACTTGCTTACCTACTGTTGTGTTTCCTTGAAACCATGGGATAATCATACACAGTACATCTTCTAGGCACATTTTACTTTGAGATTTTTGGGGAGAGGGATTTTTTTAAAAAACTTCACAGTGAAATGTAACATACATACAGAAAACTGCTCATATTACAAGTGAAGAGCTTGGTCAATTTTTACAAGCCACATAAACCCATGTAACCAGTACTCAACTAGTTCACTCACCCTAGCTGGTACTCAGTGAACCCTTTTGACTTGATGCACCTTATCCTTTCTTACATAATTTGATAGTTTCCTCCCCTTCATTTTCTGTTTTCTCTTTCTGGAATGTCTCTTAATTGTATATTCAACGTCCTGGATTGATTCTCTAGGCTGCTTACCTTTTCTCTCATATATTCTATTTTATAGTTTATGAGTAAGTTAATAGAAAGTCTAACTGAGATGTTTGTATATTCGGGCTGGCTTGTCCACTCACTGGCTTTAATTTAGGTGAGCCACCGAGGAGCTGGCTTTTATAATGGGAGCTTCCCAAATGCCAGAGTGAAAAGCACTTTATTCTGGGAGCACCAGTATACCACTAGGTGCCCTAATTCATCTCAGATAGTTTAATTCCTTTAGCCAGGAGCTCTGTGATGTTTTGCCTAGGGAATGCAAGGCAGCTTGTTCTGGATCTGGGAGTTGGGAGAGGACCTGGATCTAGGGAATGATTTCATATACTTACCTTCAGTGCATTGCCCCTGTTTTCAGCCCCTGCTTGCTCCTACACCTACCATCTACAAATCTGGAGTCTCCCTGGACCTCTGCTAGCTCAACTGGCTCCCTCCCCAGCTGCAATCCCCTGAGTGGTATCCCTAGCTCTCCTTCAACTATGATTGCTGTTTGTTTATTGCTTCAGGAAATTTGTTGAAGTCTCTCACCCATTAATATCACCCTCCCTCATCTTCTTTGCTGTTATGGTTTCATACCTTATTTTATTCCTTCACATTCAGATAAGCAAGATAGACATTTGTGCTCTTAAGGTCCAAGCTAAGGCTAACGCTTTTAAAAATAGTTGTTTTGCTTTCTCAATCCAGGCTGAGAATGGAAATTATTAATAAACCCCCCAGATACCCAACTCTCGATGGCTTCATTTTGGCATGTGCTGCCCCTGGCTTGGGCCCTGTCATGAGCTTTCCTGTGGCAGCCTCTGGAGCATCCCCTTTTCCTCAACCTCTGCCATCTAGACCATGCAGTCAAGACAGCCCTCAGTTGAGGAACTGGAGACCTCAGTTCTGAGCCCCCACCCCACCCCACCCCGCTGCCTCCCTCTGAACCCTGGACCAGCCCTTCTACCTCGCCATGTGCCCTTGCTGTGACTCAAGAGGGTCTAGGTCTGCTGTGAGCTATGCGTTGGCAGGATTGGGTGGGAGATTGGAGAGCAGCCCAACTTCCTTTGCTTAGGCAGTGGGAGCCGGTGGGCCAGAGCAGGGTCCAAGCACACAGGAGGGGCTTTGAGACTGGGCTGAGGCTTCTGCAGCAGCGAGCTGCTCCCTCTTCCGCCCACTCTCTTTCCCATTAAGGATGAACCTCCATCCCTCTGCCTCCAGCAGAGGGATGCAGGAAGGGAGGGCTGCAGAGCCAGTTCCATTTTCCTTTTTCTCTCTCTCTTTTTTTGTGTCATATTGCTGAACTGAGCTAGGCTGCAATACCTGTGCCTAACCCCACCTTTCCTTTTTGGTGCACCTCCTTCTGTTCTTGAATGATTGTCTCTTCTAGAAGCTCTCCCAGAATGCTCATGGTGTGGGGGCCCTTGGGCTGTACTGTGTGAAGGGGAAATGGGAGCCGGGTGAGGGAGAGGGGCCAAGCTCACGGGCTTGTATGGAAGGCGAAGTGCTGTTTGCTCTAGCATGGCAGAAGGAAAACTGCAGCTGTAGCAGCTGAAAGCATTGGTTTTGGAGTCAAAGTCAGACTTGACTCTCAGCTCCACTACTTATTAGCTGTATGACTCTAGGTAAATCACATTTCTAGTCTGAGCCTCACCGAGAGTAATAATAACTATAGCTATTAAATAGCTATTATGAAGATAACACAAGCCACAGACCATTGTAGGTGCTTAATAAATAGTCACTTTATTCTTTTTAGATTATTAGAAGGCAGAATATGCTAAGGACCAAGCAAAGATTGCTTTTAGTGATTACAAGGAGCATGACGTTAGGGAAGACAGCATTTGATTTCCTCACTTCTTGGACTCAGTTCCCCAGGGGTTCCCCCGCAATTATAGGATAAAGTTACCCTCTGTTGCCTAGTATTCCAGGCTCTCTTTTTGTAGTTTTTGCCTTTCTTCTCTTAAAAATAAAAATGTGAAATCATACTTGCCTCCTAATTTCCTGAAAAAGAAATTTTTAAAGTGACAGACAAATATTGCCTTTGAAGTATGCAGCAATCTTTATCATGATCATCATCATCTGCACCCTGCTCATCCCAGTAGCTATTCAGTGAGTGGTGGTAATCTTGGTCTATAAAAAGAGTAATCACCAGCAGGAAAGATAACCAGCAACCAAAACCACCATGGCTTTCATTTTGCATCCCCGCCACCATCTTGGCCTTCGATGTTGTGTAACACATCACAGAAAGTGCTTACACTCTCCGAAAAGCTTCCTGACTTGTCCTGTAGTTCATCTGGTTGTTTTATTCTTTCATTAACCTTTATAAGATTTTCTTACATGTCACTATAACCTCATCCACTTGACTTCTATACCTGCTTATCAGTTATTTCTAGGTCTGATTCTTGGCTCAGATGGGTCCCTGAGAAAGGAGTCTTCCTCTCCCCTTGAATTACCTTCAAAAGGTTTTTACTTTTACTTCTCATGTTGTCATGATTTAGAAGGCTTTTGGACACAGGAGGCATTTTCACCTCTACCCTAGTGCTTTTGCATTACCTGGCCATTATAAGTAGGTCTTCATGCCACTTGTGGTCTAAGAAAGCACTTACGTACTCCTTTGGGTCAGGCCACTGATCCACTTAACTTTCTAGACACTCTCTTCCCTTCCTGAACCTGTATTCAAGTTGTACTGAGCTGTCTAGGGTTCTCTAAGCACAGCAGACTTCTTTCTTTGTGCTTCCATGCCTACATTCTGGCTATTTTCCTGGCCAGGAATGCCTTTTTTACTCCTAAGTGGTAGATAACTACTCAGCTGCTAAAGAACATCTTTTGTGTTCCTTGCACTGTTCCAGGCATTTGGAAACAGTGAGAAAACCAGATAAAACCTCTGCCCTGTGGATCTGACATTCTAGTGTATATGTGTGGGGAGCAAGGGCAGAAAAGAAATAAATAAACAGGAAGAGACAGAATATGCCAAATAGTGGTGAGTGCTATGGGGAAAACCAAAGCTGGGCAAGAGAAGGGGAGGGCAAAAGGCCCAGTCAACTCCACCAGTAGCCAATATTTGCACAACAATTACTAAGCAGACTTTTCTCATTTAAGCATTTGCCAATGTTATTACATATTCTTTACAACCATATCCTTTCAACTACTTTATTGGATTAATGCTATCCTCTCCACTGTACTGAGCAAACTGAGCCTTAGACATGTAAATCACATCAATAGGAGGGGCAGAGCTGGGATTCAAATCTAGGCCTGCCTGACCCAAAGCCTGGGTTCATAAGCACGTGCCATTCTGCCACCAGCATGCCTCATCACAACTCTCTGAAGGTAGAATTCTTAGACCTGTTTATTGTGGAGAAAACTGAGGTTCAGAGAGAGGAATGGACTCATCCATGGTTGCACAGCCAATAAATGGATTTGAACCCATGTCTGACCAATACTCAATGCTGGGATTTTCTATAAATCATGAAGCCTAGGGACCCATGGACTTGCCTGCCTCTATATTTGTGGGGCTCAGGCAAGGTACCAGTTCAGGACCTTGGCCCTCCCTCCTTCTCTTCGCACCTGTGCTTCATATGGAACTTGGAGATATGTATGGACACCCCAGCCCACATCCAAGCCCTGTCAACCTCCCCTTCCCCCTGGCTACCTGTTGTGTGAAGCAGAAGGATTACACAATTTCTGCAAGTAAGCTCAAGAAATATGGGTAGGGAATTCTAGGGTTCCGGGTACCTGGGGTGCAGTCTAGAAGAGTGAAGGCCAAAGAGTCTGATAGACTTATTCCCTTGGTCCCCCAGACCCTTTACCTCATGGGGTGGGGTTGCTAAAGTGTGGGGCCCAGTGGAGGGGCCTCTGTTTCCCAGGATGACCTATGATACTGTGATTTGTAATAGGCTGGGCCGCCAATCTTCCTCCTTTGGCTTCCCAAGCTAGGTCCTGCTTTGCAGTGAAATGGGGTGGTGTTGCATGGGCCTGGGCTTTCTGGACCTCTGGCCAATGAAGAACAGAGCTTTCCACCAAGCATGGCTGGATGTTCACACAGACTTGTAGGTCCCCTTCAGTATTTTGTTCATAGCACTCACCGTGAAGACACTTACCTTCATTTCTTAGGAGCTTTTAAATAAGTATACACTTAATGCATTCTTCCATTAGAAAATTTAGAAAAACTTGGGAAAGTAGAGGAGAAAAACATTACTCATAATTACAACACATAGAAGCAGCCAGTCTGAACATACAATGTAGTCCCCTTATTTTCTGCATTTTTTTCCAAATAGTTGATACAGCATGTACAACTTTTTCTTGCTTTTTTTCATTTGAGCATCTTCCCATGTAATTGGCTACTCTTCATAAGCACCATTTTAAATGGTAACTGGTATCCCATAGTGTACTTAACCATCCTCTGAATGTAGAGCATAAAAGCTGGGCCCATTTTTTCGCTAGTTTAAGTCCTGCGGTAGTGGGCATCCTTGCACAGACAGCTTTTAGGGAGCCTAGGGCTTTTAGGGAACTAGCCTTGTATAGGAATGTCTTTGTTCAGCCTATTCCCCTTTCTAGGTGGTCCCTCTGGCTGGATTTGATTCCTTCTTATAGTTACTCACTTATTCAGTCATTCCATCACCACATATTTACTCTGTACCTCTGTGGACCAAACCCTGAGAACTGGGGATACAGGCATGACTAAGTCACAGCCCCAGACTTCCAGGAGCTCCCAGTCTGCAGGGAAAGTAAGGTATGGAAATGGACACTTTAAGGACAGTTTGATCAGGTCTGTGATGGATCAAGAAAAAGGTACAGTGGAAGAACAGACGAGGAGCTCCTCATCCCACCTAGGGACGTTAAGATATCGTTTCTGGAGGAGTTCTTGCCTAAATGAGTTGTGGAGGATGAACAGGAGTTAGCTGGAATAAGAAGGGGAATGTCCTGTTAAACATAATGAATTAAATAAACTTATTTATCTATGCTGCTTCGCCAGATACCACTGAAATATGAGTAAAGGAATAAAAGGGGTAGAAACACACAAGGTCTGGGATGCTGACCAGAAGTAAACTATTCCATCCAGAGAGTCCCAGGAATGCTCAAGATTCAGGGGTGCGGTGAACCACAGAACACAGAGTGAGGTGTGGAACTGAAATCAGGGAGAATATTGAAAGTCTGTAAACAGACCTTCTTGGCCCCTCTGCAGCCCGGTCCACACAGGGACCACTCCCCACCAGCTCCAGCTCTGCAGATGGAGATTGATTCTTTGGGGAAATTGACGTTAAGGGGCTCTGGGCTTGGAGACACCAGACACAGGAGATGATGGGGTGAAACAGAGCTGCAACAAAAAGATCTGCATCCTAAAACAGTGGGACCCCAGCTCCTCCCACTTCCCCACTTCCTGAAGGTCACCAAAGTCAGAAGCTCACAGAGAGCAGAGGGTTCTTCTCTGAGGAAACTGAAAGGCCCCAGAAGGCGGCCTTTAAAAGGAGCCTGCCAACAAAAGAGCAGGCTTTCAGCTCATAATTCTGTAGTGAAGCCACCACCTGGCAGTCTCCATGCGCACAACAGAGCCTCCCATCAGCTTGTTAGTATCATGGGAACCAACTGACAGGGGCCGCCAGCCAAAGACCCTTAAGATAGGCATATTTCATTTTATGTAAAATAAACCTCAGTACTACTGACATTTTTATAAAATCCAAGCCTTTGGTAGCCAGAGATGATCAGATAGCACAAGGCTACTTGAAAACCATCAACCTGCACAAATGACCAAAAAAGCCAGCAAGCAAACAAACAAACATAACAAAGGGACTTGGAAAGAACAGAGGTAATAAAGGGAGAAGAAGAAACCTGGGAAATTAGGAATAGTTGGAGCCAAAATAAAGATTTCAGCAGAAGGCCTGGAAAATAAAAGGTGAGGAAATATCCTAGGAAGCAGAATGACAAGACAAAGAAATGGACAACAAGAAAGAAAAGATGAGAAAATTGGAGGATTGGTTGAGGAACTCCAATGTCCAACAATAGGAGTTCCAGAAGTAGAGAATGGATTAAATAGCAGGAGAGAAGTGATCAAAGATATAATACAAGAACATGTCCCAGAAATGAAGGAATGAAAATCCCACTGAGTAACCAGCAAAATAAATGATAAGACCCACACCAGGGCATGCCACTGTGAAACTTTAGAATACCAGGAATAAAGAGAAGATCCAAGAAGCTTCCAGAAAGAAAACCTATCATATACAAAGATCAAGAAAAAGAATGGCACTGGACTTCTCAAGAGCAACAGTGGGAGTGAGGAGACAATAGAGCGGTGTTTCCAAAAGTCTGAGGGAATATAATTTCCAACCTAGATATCTATGCCCAGTTGAATTATCAATTAAGGGTGAGAGCTTATAAAAGATGTTTTATAAAAAAGCTTAATAAGATATTTTCAGACATGTGATATCTAGAGATTTTACATTGTGCCTTCTTTCTCAGGAAGTGCTAGAGAATGTGCTCCAGCAAAAGACAGACAGAAATTCAGAGAAAAAGGCTAAGGAATCTAGGAAACAGGAAATCCAACACAGAAGAGAGGGGAAGGAATCCCAGAGTGTGGGTAAGGGAGAAGATTTTGGGGGCAGCCTATGCAGGCCTAGAGAGCAAGTACTCCAGACTGTGGCAGGGACAGATGTCTTCAAAGGAAAAAAAATAATCCAATGGATTACCTGATGTATCAAAATATATCGAGAAGGGAATTGCACTTCTGACAGAGCTTGGGGAGAATTGATCATAGATATGAAGAAAACTAAGCAAGCAAGCAAAATAATAGTAATCAACACCAGGGAAAAGAAAAAGAGTTGTACTGGAAAGGAAATGTAATATGATTTATGTATTATTAGTATCAATGCAGTCATAATAACGTAAGCCACCCATATTGAGTTAACCAAAACTTTGTGATGTAACTGTAGTGGTAGAACAAGAGGAGAGGCCATGTAACCTGCATGAGAACAGGGGGCTGGCAGTGTAGTTTGTGCCCTCTCCCATAATAGTAGGAATTCAGTACAACATAAAGAAAAAAAAAGGATCAAGACATACATATGTTCTTTAGAAATGAGAAGTTAAGTACCCAAAAAAGCAGTTAGAGTTGAAAATGGTTTGTCTCTGAGAGTGGGAGTCTGGGGTAAGTGGGGGTAGAGTGGGGAATTTGTAGGTTTTGTTATAATCCTGGCAGAACTGTATGACTTGAAAATCTAAATACGTGTATTACTCTGGTAAAAAAATAAAATGTGAAGAGAACACACAAGGAAAACAATGGCAAAAATGGATTAGCAATATGAGCATGTACTTTAGAAATGCAAAAGTGAACTCAGAGAAAAATAACCAAATGTTGAAAAGGAAGCTGTTTTTTTTGTCAAGATATTTTTATAATTTGACTTCTTAAACTATTCACGTACTTCTTTAATAAAATTAAAAATCATTTAAAAGCCATAAAGTGTGGCAAGAGTAGTCTTGGTAGCAAATATCAGACATACTTAAAAAAAAAATGGATGGGAGTGAAGAGTGAGATTTGGAGCTTTGGAGACCTTGGGTTTGGCTGACAGGGAGGTCTGTGGGGAAATTACTGAATGTTTAAAGCAGGAGAATCACCATGTCAACTGGTTTGCGCTTCAGAGGTGGTCCTTTAGCAGCCAGTGTGAGAAGGGAGTTGTCCATTGAAGAGAGTTACAGTTAGACAAAGTGATGTTTGGGAGAGAAGGTGCTGGCCGCCCCAGGGCTGGCACTCAGCTTTTGGAGAGACCTGCATGAACCCTGGGCATGGCTACCTGCCTGTTTCTCCTAGGGACACTCAGGAGGAACCCTGTTCACATTTGCCCTTCAAGTTTCCTTGAAAACAAACTACTTCCACTGGTGTCCAATCTCCTTTCTGTTGGATACCTGCTTTTTGAGACATGTTACTGAAATCCTGGCTTGAAGACCAGTCTATCTCTGACAGATAATTGCATGTCTCATTTCTGATGCATCTTATGCTTAATAGTTTTGCTCTCAGAGGACTACCTTGTTTATCTAATTCCAGGCTCTTGGAGAGAGGCATCTTACAGTCTTCCCAGGTACTGTTTATAAATGGCTTGGACAATCAAAACCAGAGGCAAGGAACCAGCCAGGAGGTGAGAGAAGAAACCCCAGTATGGCAACTCAAGGGCCTACATTCTTTTCAATTATTCTGCCTTGTTGTCCCTATTAATCCCTAAAAGATTCAGGAACTTTCAATATTTTGCCATGTATTGTCCCAACTACCAGGTTGCCTCCTGTACATGGAAGTAGCAACATCAAAATCTTTGGTCAGATTACATGCCCGAGTTTGGGGTTCAGAAAATATGGTCATTATACTCATAGGCTTCAATCAGTTTTTCTTTATTGAGCCTCACTCCCGAAGAGGGGAATTGGCATAGCCAAGCCTTTTGAGAACCCTGAGGTCTTAAGTGGACTTTCTTAGGGCCTGAAGATTTTTGGAACTCAACTAACATAGTCTTATTGTTTATAAGTGAGGAACCAAGATCCAGAGAGCAGTGACTTGCCCCAAGTCTATGCTACCAGTTAGGGAATGAGCCATAGCAGAACCCAGCCTTCTTTCTACTGGTCTGTGCTGCCTCCCAAAGGAATGGCAGCCCAGCTTCATGGAGGAAGATGTGGGACTGACCGTTGGATAGGTCACTAGTCCCAAAGAGGTGTAGGATAGCATAGCATTAGTGACAATTCTTATCTAAACATAGTTAATAATATTCTAAATGTGTGTCTGTAAATCCCCGAGGTGGGATGTGGCCCTTTACTGAGGGTCATGTGATGCCATCTATCCTCACACTAGTAAGAATCAGTCTGCAGTGAGGAAGACTGGCTAATCAGTCTGCATCATAGCTTGGAGCTCTTTTGCTCTCCTTAGCTGCCATCTTGAGGATGGTACCATATACAGAAATGCTTTTGGAGCAGAGGTACGTATCTGGTAACCTCATAGAAGAAAAGGCCTTCGGGAGGAAGGGTATGTCTTGACACAGGGGAATTAGGAGAAGGGAAGTCACCTTATCAGTGTATAAGTGCCCATTCCTGAGCTACTGGTAAAGTGAGTGTGGTGGTAAGAGCATGAGCTTTGGGGTTCGCGCCAAGCTCCCCTACCTGTGTGATGTGAGGCAAATCATTTCAACATTTCTCAGTCTCAGTTTCATCATCTTAAAGTTGGATGAGTAATTCTTACTTTACAAGATCAAAGGAAATAATGGACAAAAAGGGCCTGACACTGTGCCTGGTACATAGTAGGTGCTCAGTGATTGTTGACATGATGATGGAGATGATTATATATGTTGCTTATGCTCGAAAGTAGGTTGGGGCAGGGGGTCGATCCATGAACAACTTAAGGGTTTGTATTCCCAGGTTGGGGCCTGGGATACAGAGGTGAATAAGTGTGTGCTGGGGTTTGGGGGTGGGGCGAGGTGGAGAGGAGACCAGCCTACTTGAAACAGAGGGATAGTGTGGTAGGGAAAGAGGCTGAGGCACTGGCCTCGATTCTGTTGGCAATTAGGGGTCACTGAAGTCAGGACCCTACCAGCGAATAATCGGGCCAGGCCTCAAAAGCAGTCTTGTTACTGCAGAGTGAGATGGAAATTTTAATAAATGTGAAAAGGTGCTCTGTGTTCCTGGTCCTTTGTCCCTTTGGGGGTTGCTAAGGCTAAAGGTTGGTACCACTGTCAGTGGCTGAGCCATATGCCCAGGCACTGTCCTGGGTTAAGCCTCACAGCCACACCATAAGGGGAGGGATTCTTGCCGCCCTGCCCCATTTTACAAGTTAAAAAGTTGAGGCTGGGCACAGGGAAATCCCTTCCCTGGGATTATGTGGCTAGTAAGTAGAAGGTCTGGAAGTACTGTACTCACCCACTGCCTGAGCTCTAGGACCCTGACACTTGCCTACTCCACCTCACTGGTGGGCATTCCAGTCACTCTTAGAACAGATCCTCCCTTTGAAGGTCCACCTCCCCTCCTTTTGCATCCCTCTCTCATTTTGCACTCAGAGAGATGGTGCTCCCTCCACTAAGGCTGTACCTTGGCTCTTTCTCCTGAGGACAGAGCCTGGGGTGTGCTCCTCTCTGTCTCCTCTGCAGTCTGGCCTGGGAGGAGGGGCGGGGGCTGGTAAAGAAGGAGGAAGAGGAGACAAAGGGGATGAGAAAGGCTGCTTCCCATAATCTCCCACTTCTTCCAAGTTCCCTGGTCCTTTTTCCTCCCCTTCCTCACCTACAGGGCACCAGTGCCACTGTCCTAACCCTCCCTCCCCTAAACACACACACAAACACACACATACACACACACACGCTCCCTCCCTCCCTGCCTCCTCCTGGGGCAGAGCAGCCAGTTGGATGCAGTTCAGATCTCATTCCTCCCCTCAGTTCCCACAAAGCTGTTCCCCACTCCATTATCTTCTCTCACCCTTCCTTTGCTTCTCAGGGGCTCACAATGAAGAAGGCAGACCAATGCAGTAGAAAAAAGCCCAGCAGCTGACTCACTTACTCTCATTCTCTTCATCTGGAAAATAAGCAGGTTGGACTAGGCAATTGGCAAAGCCTTTTCTATGTTGTTAATAATACCTGGCATTTGTCTGCTGGGTTCCAAAGGGCTTAGTCATCCCAACATCCCAGCCAGGATAGGCTTCATGTTACAAGTGGGGAGACTAAGGCTCAGATTCTGAGAGGAGGAAATAGCCTGCCTGGGTCGCGGGGCCGGTAAATGGCAGAGCTGACATCCTGGGCTTGGTGTCTAAAGCATGGCTTTACTCTTGCCTACAGCTGCAGGCTGCCTCTCAGCCACTCTGAGTCAGGCTGGCCCTGCACAGTTGGTTCCTGGCACCTCTCTAACCTCACCCCAAGCATTCTTCCCCCTGTTCACACTATCACAGCCGCACTGTCCTCCCCATGTCCACTAGCTGTTCAGGCCCTTTCCCATCTCATGGCCTTTGCACTGGATAGTGTGCCTGCATGAGACACCCTACCTCTCATTTTCATGACGTGGGATAGGCCTCAAGGCCACTGCCTTGGATAGAGGAAGAAAAGGAGTAGAGAATACATACTGATGGTTGTTATTTTTCCCCTCTGTTTTCCTTTCAGATCTGATGGTGAGAATTCCAGAACAGTCAGGTCAGTGCCTCCTTCCTCTAGTAGTAGTTGGGAGATGGGCTGGGACTGGGGTGGGGGCCTCTGGTTTGTTACTTAGGGATCCATGGGCAGGGGTGGGGGCCAACTCCAGGGGTTCCGTTGGTAGGGTTGGTGTGCAGTGGGAGGGCTGGGGTGAACAAGGCAGGCATGGGGAGAGGCTTGAAAGCTAATCCTCAGTTCTTCTGAGCCTAGCTAACTTGGGGGCTTGGGCTGAACCCTGGAGGGGCTTACAGGAGCTGCTCAGATGGAAAAGCTGTCCTGAAGAGAGGTTGATTGTGGATCTGGGATTCTTTCTACCTTCTCCTCCCAGGAGAAGAGGGCATGATAGAAACAGGGCATCCCTGGTCTGGCATTTATACTTTCTCTACCCTGAACTGCATTAGCCCTGAGTAGTGGATGTGGATGGGCTTTTAATGTAATACTTTCTACACATTAGAAATATACATTAGGTAATAAGTCCACTTTTTTTTTGCATGCTTGGTAAAAAAAGGTTTCCAAGCTTCAATAAGTTGTCAGGGTATGATCAGTCTGCCACTTGAGGAGGTGGGAGTAAAACTGAGGTAGAGACAAGGGCTATTTGTGTATTTCCCAGACTGTAACCTATCAGAAGCTTTGTGAAGACACCAGGGTCAAGCATAGGGACTATATGGGAATGATGGGGGTCTCAGGGTAGGGCCAGGTCAGTCTTAGCATCCAGGCAGGGAGTAGTGGGGTAAGCCTTTGAGACCAGCTGGGCACAGGCAACAGAGGCATGGGGCAGGGGCACTCAGTTCCATCCAAGGCTGTGACTAGCATATATAGCACCTTTGTGAAGAACAGGATCCACTGAGTGGACCAGTTGGAGGAATGTTCCCTTTCCACTGGGCAGTGGTAGCCCCTCACCAGGGTTCCTAGCTCAGTAAGCAGAGTGCAGCCCACTTGTGCCCCCTGGGCTGTGAAGCCTTGAGAAGGGTACAGCTTTCCCAGCCATATGCAGTAGCTCAGGCGCTGGCATCCAGGTGGTGGATATGGGTGGTGAGCAAAGGACCCCAGCATACAGACGAGCTGTATAATGAGATACACCATGTCCTAGCATCCCAGGCAGGGGATATGGGATGCCCAGGGCCAAGATAGGGCTATGGGATGGGAGTGCACTTGGGCCAGCAGGAAAGCAGCAGGGTACGATGGATGCAGTCAAGCCCAGAGTCTAGGCAAGGGGTATATGACAAGACATAATTAGTCCCAGCATGCAGCCAAGGAGCATGGCAAGGGCATAGCTTGTCCTAGGAAGTCACTAGTCCAGCAAAGGACATGGATCCTATTGTTCCACTGTGGGTTTGGAGAAAGGCAACTTGGGCTGACTCTGAACACAGACCCCCAGGCCTCCCTGTTGATATGCCTGCTAGTTGTAGAGGAAGTCGATTGAAGCCATCTCTAGCTCTCAGCTCTTGCCAGTAGGGGACTTCCTGGGACCTATAGCTCAGGCAGTTTGCTAATTATCATAATCATTAGTCATATGGTGACATACGTTGGGACTTTATAGTTTACAGAAGTTGTCAGGGACTTCCTCTTCTTTGATCCTCCTGGTGACATTCTAGGTGGAATCTGAGCTGGCCTTATCATCACTGTTTTACAGTTGAGAAAACTGAGGCTTGGGTTGGTTATGAGTTTTGCCTACAGCCACACAACCAATATATGGCTGAGGCAGGATTCAAACCCAGGTCTGTCTGGCACCAAGCCCAGAGCCCTGCCCATGCCATCACTGTGGGAGCTCTTGACAGCCTTGCAGATAATAATAATCTTCCTCATCCGCATCATAATATTAGTAATAATAGCAGTTATCATTTACTTCTCACGTGCTAAGGACTCGGAACATGATCTTATTTAATGCTCACAATAACCCTAGTAGACATGGATTGGGAGCTCTGATTTACAGATGAGAAAAATGAGGTTCCCCAGAGGGTCAGTACCCTGCCCAAGGAAAGAAGAACAATGGGTCAGGGTGACGTCACTCTGACTCATACCCTGGGCTATCTGGTTCCAAAGCCAATGTTTGCTTTACTAAAACATGTTTCCTGGCATCCATCCTGGGCTCACAGTCGAGGGCCTTGAGGACTCAGTGACTGGGGAAGCAACGGTCACACTTGAGCTGTAGAAGGGGCCTAAAGCTTAGTTCTTGGGGGTAAGATCTTGCAGATGTGGTGGGAAGACTCATTAACTTGGAACTTGGGCTGTGTGGGGCTGTGTGAGGGTGCTCTCAAGACCATGGCTAAATTCTTGAGCTCTCTTCAGTCAGGCATCAGGGAGAGCTTCCTGGGAAAGGCAGTATCTGGATGGGCTCTGGAGGACTGACAACACAGACTTTGCCTAAGGGGGGCATCCCTGGGAGTGGAATGTGCATGCATTAGAATTGGGGTGGGGGGTGCAGTCAGTTGGCTGAAGCAGATCTGGGCACGAAAAGAGTAAATGTTAAGGTTCAGAATGGTAGTCAGGGCTGGATCACAGAACCTTCTATCATCAGCGGGAGCTGGGGAAAGCTAGAGGAAAGAAGCTGGGCTCTGCAGCATAGCAAGGGCAGCAACAGGCAAAGGGCTCCTTTTGTGGCTAGGTCACTTTCTAGGTATATGACTTTGGACAAATCTTTCATCCCTTGGAGCCCCATTGTCATCTAATAAATAGTGTGTATATATATGTGTGTGTGGAAGGGAAAGGTTTAGGACAGTAGAAGAAACACCAAGGAGCAGAGCTAGGCCTTGGCTGTTGTGGAAGCAGAACAGCAGGAGTGAGCAGGGTGACTGAAAACTTCCCACCACAGGGCCACGGCTTGAGGGTTTCTACATGTGAGGCACCAGAGGAAGTGCAGCGTCTGATTAGAGCTGAGTGGCTGGTGTCACAGTAGGGCTGTGGGCAGAGGAAGGTGTCCTGTAGGTCCGTGAGAAGTTGCCAAACCTACAGGCACCTGAAACCACTGTCTAGAGAGGGGCTGACAATAGCTCAAGAGCGCAAAGCTAGCTCTTAGTAGAGCCTGTTTCCTAGCTGTGTGCTCTTTTTAAAGTCACTTAACTTCTCTGATCCTTACTTTCTTCATCAGCAAAATGGGGAAAATAATTCCGACTTCTCTGTGTTGATGAGAACTTAGAGTGATGCTCAGCTTTATAAAATAGTGGCTCATCATTGTAGTTCCCTTTGCCCTCCCCTAACCCAATCCGTTGTCATATATTGGATAGTTAAGCTTGAGAAATGTGGAGAAGTGCAGAACTTGAAAACAGAGAGAGGCAGGAGGGGCTGATCCCTCTGCCACCAGAAGTCAAAGGAGCCAGGCTTAGGTGCACTGCCACCACAGTGAGGGTCAGGCTGGAACTGGGGGTGGGGGAGATGGGAGTGGGGAGTTTGGGGACACAGTTGGGGTTGCTAGGCATGCAAAGATGGGAGCCGGAGGAGGTGGCCTGTTGCTAGGGAAGGAGGGAGGAGGTGGGGGAGCTGCTGACACCCGTGGAGCCAGGGATGTCCCCATGGCAACGGGAGCCACTGCAATCTGGAGTAGAAGTGGGAGGAGGAGCCACCGCTGGCTGTGTTCCCAGAGGAGGCCTCCCACTCCAGGCCTCAGTGCCCACATCTGTCCAACAGGAGTTTGGATTAGATAATCTCTAAGATTCTTCCTTGTTTTGACCTCCTTATGTTGGGTGGCCCAGACCCCACTGGCCTTCTGTGGCTCCCCCATCCGCAGCTCTGAGATACCACTAGTCCCCAGAGCTCCCCCAGCTGTGTCCAGCCCTTCCTCCCATGCTACCTCCAGTTCATTATAGCCTGGTGGCCTGCCCTGCCCAGCTATCTGTGCTTACCACTTCCTCTGCCTGAAACTGTGTTACTGCCTATGAAATGGTATCTGGCTCTGAAGGGCCCAATGCCAGTCCTACCTACTCTGGAAAGACCTCCCTGGCTGTCCTAGTCCACACTGTGCTTCATTCCTTGTGGGCTTCTTTGGCTCCAAAGCTCTGAGCTCCTCCTTAGTGTTCACTGCTGCAAATTTACCCAGCTGCTTTGAAGATCTGGCTCCACACAGGACACTTGACAGGCTCAGATCTTTGCAATAAATCTGTGGTGTCATATTGTGAAACCCCATTTGACTTGTGAGACAGTGCTCTGAGAGGTTATGTGAATTGTCTGAGGTCCCCTGGGTGCCACGTGGTGGAGCCAGGCTTGGAACTGGCCTCTGTGTAATTGCTGCTACCCCAGGCCCAGGGTAGGGTGTTAATTATAAGCAGCAGCAGCACAAGGCTGGGCACTTTACCTGTATTTACTCATTTACTCCTCAAAATAATCCTATAGGGTATATTCTTGTCACTTTACAGATGAGGAAACTGAGGCTAAGCAGCTAAAATAATTTACCCTGCAGTAGAACTAGGACAGGAATCTAGACTATCAGGGTTAGGTCGCCAAGTATATTGGGATCACCCCAGTCATGCTCCAGAAATACATACAGAGCGTTTCCTATGTCATAGGCCTGTGTGAAGTGATCCATGGTGGGGTGGGGGTGGAAACAGACAGAAGTGGGGTACAGACACATATAAGCCAGCTCTAGCAAGCCCAAACAGGAGTGTGCCTATGAGGAGAAGCCAGTTGCTGGGACAAGAGTCCAGAAGGGGTAGAGCTGGAATCTGACAGTGGGATGGAGGAGGGTGGGGGGAGGGAATCGCATAATTTTCCCAAAGGAGGTACATTTCCAGGAAGCTCAGGAGGGGCAAAAGGGTCCTCCCTCCCCTTCCTGTTTTCCCCCCCAGGAAGTACCCCCACCTGGCCCAGCCCCAGGAAGTAGGTGACCCCTGAGCTGGCTGCATGCCTGGTTAGCACCAAAATAAACTTGCCTTCTCTCTCTTCCCCTCCCCTCGCCTCTGTCCCCTCTGTCCTGGCTTTAATTAGCAGCCCTGTGGATGAGTCACTTGGCAGCTGGGGAGGGAGGCTGCACAGAGCCCAGTCAAGCCTCGACTCCTGCCCTGAGCCTTGCGGGCAGCACCACTGTGTTCGTGCATGTGGATGCCCTCCCACGTGATGGCTGGCTCCGTGTCCGTGCAGGTGTGAGGAGCACAGGGGTAGGGCATGCATGCTGGCACACATCCGCACATGTCAGGGTGTCTGCATAGAGGCATATCTGGTCACTTCTCCTTTGTTTCTGCATGCCACTGAATGTCAGTGTGTGTGAGTCTGTGTCTGTGGTAGCAACTGTCAGGAAATGAGGGAGCATTTGGGTGGATAAACACAAACACTTTATAATTGCATTCACCCCTCCCTACATAATGTTCTTTATGCATTTTTACTTATGCAAGCCCTGCACTTATGTCCCCCATTTTCCCTTGTCTTAGTCTGGGTACAGTTTATTGCAGGGAACAGAAACCCACTCAAACTCACTCAAGAATAAAGGTGGGGGGGACCATTGTGAGGCTACATCTCAGAGAATCAAAGAACAGTAAACCAAGTAGAGCAGGCCTCATGCCAACTGTAAGTGGGACTTCTCTCATGGCTTGCCTGGTCCCTGTCATCTCTTTGTCCCTGACTCCTCTCTCTGAACTGGCTTTCTTGGCTTTCATATGGCCTGACATGGCCACCAACCTGGAACCTACATAACCTTCTGGTTTCAGGGTCCAACCCATATTACGTCAGTGTTTCTGTCCAGACTTCAATAACGTCAGGCAGCAAGGAGCTGTGGGGGAGCCAGTTCTCTTAGAAGTGGGAGAGGGTAAAGAAGGCAGATACTTGGTATTTGGTGTCTTTTACAATGAGCACAAGTTTTTTGTGTCCACAGTGAGGTCAGAGCTTGGGGGAGCAGTCTGCTCACGACTGTAAGGGTTATCCATCCATCAAGATTTTGGCTCCTAATCTAATGCACGTCTACCTTTGCTCACTATGCTTTCAAGTTTCATGCTTGCATCAAAACACCCTGCTTTATCTAAAAATTTCCCCTTATTTTATGCCAAAACAGCTTTTAGGTACACAGTGAATATTACCATTGCTACCAGTGTGCAGTGATTTTTGTAGCCTGAGAACAACTGGCATAATGTTACTCATGGCACAGCTGCTACCAAGTTCTTGGTTGCCTCAGGAATTTTCACATTTTATTAGTGTAGTGACTGGATTTATAGTTATCTGCAGTATATAATTATAAGCATACATTATCAATATTATCAGCTTGATGCTTGAGCTTACTTTTCCATTAATACAAACTCTGCAGTTGTTACACTAATTACAGAGGGAATTAATGACCCCTTAGACAAGTTTTCACCTATGAGTAAAGAGTTTGGAATCAGCTGTGCCCATAATGACTGTTGTCCAGATGCAGGGGCAGTGCCCATGGCTCTGACACTGGCTGTGGCCTTGCATCTCTGGCTGAGACTGGAGGCTGCCCACCACCTCCTTGGGGGCCTCCTGTTTCTGGACTGACATGTGGCAGGTGCTGTTGCTATTTTGAATTAAAAAAATAGCTTTCTGATTAATGTTAAAGCCACCTTCCACATGGAAATGGTAAACCTGAGTGGAGGAGATCCTCCCAGGCTCAGGGCAGAGTCTCCTTCAACTCCTCTCCCCTCCTCCCTTTTGTTATTATTCCAAATACTAATAATTGCTTTCATCCAGAAAATGTCTACTATTCATCAGGTACTGTTAGGGAGCTCTAAGCACACATTATCTTTAAGCCTCCTGGCCATCCTGCCAAGTAGGGGTGATTCTATCCACTTTAAAGATGGGGAAACTGAAACTTGGAGAGGTAAAGTCATCCATCCACCCAAGGTCATCCATCCATCCACCCACCCATTCATTCATTTATTCATTCATTTAACTCAAGGATGATTTATTGACTGCCTACCTACAATGTGTCAGGTACTGGGCTAAATTAAATGCAGTTGATACAATGATGAATAACAGAGTCCTGCTCAGAGGAAACTCACTGTCTGGTAGGGATACAGATGAGGAAACAGACCATTATAGACAATTACAGGGAAGTGTGGGAAGCACCTTGGAAGTATTCCCAACTCAGCTTGAGGGTCAGGGAGGCTTCTCCAAGTGGATATGTGAGCTGAGACTTGGAAGGTGAGTAGAAGTTGGCCAGGTGAGGAGTGGGGACAGGTGAGGTGAAGTGGAGAGTGTCTCAGGCAGAGCAAAAATGTGTTCCAGAGCTGTGGAAGGCGTGTGTGGCAGCTGTTTCCATTTGTGAAGAACTAAAGCGGTAGCTGCAGTGGGATGGGACTGTGTGGAGAAGGAGTCTGGGAAGGGAGCTGAAAGTGAATTGAGAGGCTGGAACTGGGACGTTGGTCTGTTAGGCCCAGGGCTGAGGAGCTGCAGGACCCAGGAGCAGAGTTTCTACACTTCCACATGTGCCAGGTCCCAGACCCAGCCTGGCCAGCATCAGTCCACCTGGACAGCGTCAGGCCAGGATTCCACTGGCTGCAGTGCCCTCTAGTGTCCATGAGCCCACCTTGCAGCCTCCACCTCAGCGAGAATTGTCAGTCTCCCCCAACACTTAATGACCTGTGTGGATGATGGAGACACTGGGATGAATAAGACACAGCTCCTGTCCTCCCAGAGCTCCTGGCCCAGAAGGGGCAACAGCATGTGAACAGACAGTGCTGATACAAGCACAGGGTAAGAAGGAGACAGGGGAGGGATCAGGGCAGGTTCCCAGAGGGCACAACCTCTGAGCTGACTTGTGAAGGACAAGAGCTAGTGAGGTGTGTGTGTGTGTGTGTGTGTGTGTGTGTGGCAGTGGTGGTGAGGGAGCGGGGACGGGCCTTTTGAGCAGAGGGGCAGCACAAAGAGGAGGAGGCATGGAGAGCAGCAGAGAGTGGTTGAGAATTGCAAGCAGTTCTGTCTGGGTGCAGCACCAGTTGAAGATGTGGGGAAGATGGAGACTAACTGGAGGTGGGGGGTAGGGGCCAGTCATAGAAGGTTCTAGGATGCCTGCCACTGGCTCCTGGTAGGCACTTAGTGAATAGAATCATATACAGAGCTTCCTTGCCCTTTTGGGATCACAAACCTTTCTGAGCATCTGAGGAAAGCTATGCTCTCCCCAGAGCCATGTTGTTACTCACTAATATCTTTCATACGACTTCAGGAGCTTTAGAGGCACTCCCCCCATACCTGTCCATGAACTGCAGGCTGCCAAACTGCTCTTTGTATAAATACTGAAACTTTATCATGGTCTCCGAAGCTCTGCATGATCAGGCCCCTGCCTACATCTCTAGTCTTGCCTCTCTCCCCTTTGCTTTTTCCAGTCAGCCACGCTGGCCTCTTTGCAGTTCCTGAAAGTACTACCTCAGGTCCTTTGTCCAAGTGACTTCCTCTGCCTGGAACATGCTCTGCTGCTACCTCCACTTTTTGCCCAGCTTAATTCCCTTAGTTGTTGAATGTCTGTCTCCTTTCATTTCGATATAAGCTCCATGAGATCAGGACATTGACTAATAGCTTATATCAAAGCTATATCTGGCCCCCAGCCCACTGCCTGGTCCACAAGATTTGTTTTATAAGTGAATGAAGGCCTCACCAGTGCCGCATGGCTCGATGCAGCTCCTCACCCTTAATTCCTTCTTCCCTCAGCCCCTAGTGGGCATTACATGAGTCTACCCAACATGCTCAGATATGTCTGAATGCCAAGAGTGGCCATGATTAGGAGGGATTTTTCTAGAAATCTTCCCTTCTCTGAAACAAGCAGGCTTCCCATGGGTCTGCCCCACCCCCTTGAGAGAAGGGTCAGACTCTCAAGCTCAGGCTGAGACTCTTCATCCTGTACACATTTGTCTCACCGAATCTTCACAAGAATCCATGAGGTAGGAATTGCCATTGGTCTTTTACAGATAAGCAAACTGAACCTCAGAGTGGGTACCCAGCTAATACGTGGTAGAGCTGGGACTCGTCTACCAGGCACCAAAGTGTAGCCTCTTTGCCTCCTCAGAGTGGAGAAGAGGCTTGCCCCAGGTCACACAGCATCAGCCATAGGGCCAAACTGCAAATGGGCACAAAGCAGGAGCTAGAGTTGCTGAAGGAGAGAGAAAAAAGCAGGGGCTGAGGCCAGAGCCCTGAGGCCCAGGGGGCTTTAGGGGGTAGGCCAAGGGAGAGGAGGCCTCAAAGGGCCCACAGATGCCAACTTTGCCTGTCTCTCTAGGCAGCTTGGCTTTCTTGAGAGGAACCAGCTGCCCCAGCAGGGAGGCAGGAAGGCAAGAAGGCTGGCCTGTTGCCTGTCAGCTCCTATTCCTTCTAGGTCACTAGCCCCCTAGCCCCTTCCAGGGCCACCTTCTGCTCAGAACAGCCAGGGGCCTGGGCTCTGAGGCCACAAAAGGACAGGAGCGCTCTGAGCTGGATCTGTGGTACTCCTCAGGGGCCCTGCATCCTTCAAGTCCTCCCAATTATCTCCTTTCTCCAGGCCCGCACATATGGAGGAGAGATTATTGTGATAGGCAGGTGGGAACTCAGGGAACCTGGGTTCTACTCTGACTGGCTGTATGAACTTTCTTCCCCTCTCCATGCTCCAGTTCCCCATCTGTGAAATCAGGTGGCGGCAATTTCCTTGAAAGAACAGCCTCTTGATCATGAATGGTGTTTCTTCTGATTTTTGTTTTTCTCTCCAGGAAGCATTTCTGTTAGCCAGTCCAGAAAACAACATAGAAGAGAGTGAGAGCTTATTGCAGTGGTCAAGAATATTGGCCAGGGCCTCATCTTGATCTCCTAAAATAAGTGATGTGAACTTTACTTGATCTGGATCATCCTAGCACAACAACCAAACAATCTCTTTAACTGTGTGGAAGATAAGAATGTTTGTGAAAAGCTTCTATAGAAAGGTTTCTGTATTCACAGGACAGCAGTGTGGTAGAGGAAAAAGATTCCAGATTTGGGAATAGCCAAACCAGGTCCTGATCTTGCAGTTCTGCCACTTACTATCTATAGTACCTATGCTGAATTATTTATGGTCTATCCATCTCAATTTTCTCTTCAGGAGAGTAAGGCTAGTGACACATACTTGACAGGGTGCTTGGGGAGATTCCAGGGGACAGGCACATAAGGAGTCCAGCCTGGGGTTTGCCCCAGAGGAGTCACTGTGAGTTCTCAAATCTGCTTCCTCTTACTAGGAGTTCCCAGCCCTCCTGGGAGAGCAGGGGAAGGAGCAAAGTTTCTCGTTGCAGTCTGGCCTACAGCCCAGCAGGCCTGGCCCCGCCTCCATAATTCCTCCTTCTAGGGAAGGACTGGGGAGGAGGGGGTGGTGATATGGTGGAGGCACCGCCCTGGCCAGGGGCCTGCCCCCGACAGGTCCGGACCATGGAGCCCCCCATGGAGACCCCCGGGAGGAGTAGCAGGTAGGAACCTGGGTCTCCCCACTCTGCAGCCTGCCACCCTCCTTTCCTGCCCAGGCTTGGACCGGTCCCTGGGCTGCTGATTCAGCAGCCTGCTGGCTTCCTGGTTCTAGGCTCCCCTCTAGGACATTTGGAGGCCTTTGGCTTCGGGGAGGGAGGCAGCTAGAATGACTGAGCCTATGGGCATCTGGGAGCTCAGCACTGTAGGACTCCAGAGTCCTGATGAATGCAGTTGGTAGCCTGTGAGTGGTGTGATCCTGTGAGGGGTGTGATCAGTGGCTGCCCTGGCATGCTAGCTTGGTCTGGCACTGCAGGGCTCCATGTAGCTGCTGAGATTCTCTGATACCAACATTTCAGCAGCTTAAGGGTCTCTGAGTCTCTGGTATAATGAGATAACAAGTCAAGGACTTGGGCTGGTGACTGGCACATACATGGCACTTGAGAAACAGTCTTCTGATGATGTTGATTATTACAGAGTCTCTGATAAGAAGTCTCAGATTCCAAGATTCTCTGTAATATTCTAAGATTTGGGCGTTCTCAAATTCGCAGCAAGTGAGATACTGGGCAACTGACCTGGCCTGCAGCCACACCTCCGGGCCTTCACTTGGGCTCCTGAATGGCCAGCCCTGACTATGACCTGTCCTCAGAGGCCGGTGAGGAACAGGAACAGGGGCTGGCCAACTTGGAAGGGCCAGCTCCACTCCTAGTGTCTGCCCTGTGCTGGGCAGGGCAGGGACCAGGGCCTCAGCCTCATTACCCTGCTGTCCTTCCTCCCCTTTCCCATTCTTTGGACTTTAATTCGTGGGGGAGCCGGAGGCAGTGGGGCATTTGGACCCTGTACTACGGGTCGGGGCACAGCATCTGGGAGGGGCTGGGGTGGAGCGTGGGCCCTGCTCTGGGCTGCGGGCAGTGCACTGGCCCTTGGAAGCAACAACTCCTGCTCTGAACCACTCAGTTCCCTGGCTTGCTGGGCCCCACCCACCCACTCAGCCCCAGTCCCATCCTGTCACCAAGACCACAAGACCTTCTCAGCTCTCCCCGACCCTTTCCTCTCCTCTCCTTTGCTCTGGCGCTCTCTGCCTCTCCCTGTCTTCTCTCTGTGTCTTTTGTCTGCCCTTTCTCAGTCTTCCTCCTTCTCTGTCTTTCTCCTTTCCTTGTCTCTCCCTTTCCTTGTCTCTTTTGGTTTCTCTCTTTCTCCCTCTACTACTATAGTGTTTCCTCCACCTGCCTGGCCTGGGTTTTTCCCCCCTCTTTGGACCCAGAGCCTCCTACTCTTTCCCTCCCTCCCTCCCTCCCTCTCTCCCTCTCTCCCTGTCTCCCTTCCTTCCTTCCTTCCTAGGCCCCCAGACATTTTTTCTCTTTCTCTCTCCCCCCTCCCCCTTCCCTCCCCGTGTGGCGTCTGGTGTGAGGAGGGCTCCCTTTCCCCTTTCCTGCTCCCTGTGTCTCCGTGGCCGAGGTCCCCACGGAGTCACCTGGAACACAGGAGGCCCAGCCTGGCTCTTCCGTCTCTGCTGCCCCCTGTTGTCATTGTGTTGTTTGTGGTTCGAGTGCCGTCCTCTCTTTCTTGACTTTGTGGTTTTTTTCTTTTTTTCTTCCTTCCTTCCTTCCTTCCTTCCTTCCTTCCTTCCTTCCTTCCTTCCTTCCTTCCTTCCTTCCTTCCCTCCTTCCTTCCTACTTTCCTTCCTTCCTTCCACCCTCCCTCTCTCCCTTCCTTCCTCCTTCGCTCCCTCCCACCCTCCCTGGCCTCCCCACCACTGCTCCTCCTCTTCCACTCCCTATCCTCCACCACCCATTCTTTCCCATCTTCCCTCCCCCTTCACTCACTCTCACTTCCGTGTCCTCATTCCCCATCCTGCCTCTCCCCTCCTTCCTTGTCTCTCTCTCTCTGTCTCTCTTCCTCTCTCTGTCTCTCGCTGTCTCTCAGGTCCACAGCGTCTCATATTCTACACCAGTATTGCTGTCCTACTCAGGTCCTTGACTCCATGAAGCTTACCCCCTCAGGCAGGCTGGCAGAGAGCAGGTAAGAGCTAGACTCACCCCTTCACCCATCCTTCACCCTTCCAGACAAATACGCAATATCATTGCCAGACCCCTCTCCCACCTCCCTCTAGCCCCTGGAGTGATTGTGGAATGGGTGTCTGAGTGTGTGAGGAGAGTGACTGGGGGACTAAGTCAGGAGACCAAAGAGGACAATCAGAATCTGTGGTTTGTCCTTCCTTAAAAATCCTTCCCTAGAAACCTGCCCACAAAAGTGGGAGTGGTTGGCCCTAGACTCTGTAACATCTGAGCCGTTTTGAAGGATGAGTAAGAGTGTGACAGTTGGATAGGATGGGGAAGGGTGTTTAGACAGAGGGAAAAATCTGTCCATACCTTTGGAGGACAATATTGTTTCCAAGTTAATTGGAAAACACATTTTTACATTTTCTAATTATAATGCAATAAAATGAGACATTAATAGCAATGGCAAAAAGGCTACTATAAATCAAAACCTATAAGATAGGACCATGGGGGTTCCCAGAGGAAAAACTGTAGTCTTAAATACTTTTATTAGAGAACAAGACAGTTTAAGTCAAATGAACTAATTATCCTACTAAAGATCTAGAAAAAGAACAACCAAAAGGAAGCAGAATAAAATAATTAATAAAGATGAAACTAGAAATTAATGAAATAGAAAAAAAAAGCTTTGATAAACCAAGAGGTGATTTTTGAAAAGACCAGTAAACTGTACAGACCATCCTCTGGTGGATATGACTGAGACTAAAGCAAGAAAACATAAATAAAACAAGGTATGACAAAGGGGATACAACCACAGATTCTGAGGAGACAAGAAAAATCATAAGGAAATGCTTTATGTAATTTTATACCAATAAATGTGAAAACCTAGATGAAATGGATGGTTTTCTAGAAAAATATAAATTACCAAAATGCCTTAAGGAGTGGCAGAAAACCTGAATAGAACAGTATAAAAGACATTAAAAAGATGATCAAATTTTTCTTCTCAGAAACGGTCCCAGGTCCAGTTGGTATTATGAAAGTGCTGTATGATGGAAGTTCTACTGAATCTTGAGAGAGCAGACAGTATGAAAAGAAGGACAGCTTCACAGTTCATTCCAGAAGGCTAGCAAAACTAGACAGGTTTAGAAAGAAAAAAAAGTAAAACTATAGCCTAATCTCACAAATTTATAGAGTAACAAATATTTTCAATAAGATTATCAAACTGAATCCATCAGTCTATTAAAAGAAGACTATCATGACAAATGAAGATCTGTTCCAGGAATGCAGGGATTAGTCAACATTAGAGAAACTTATTGTAATTGATTAAATTAGTAGATTAAAGAAAAGAGCTCACATAACTCCATAAATGCTGAAAAAACAATCTGATAAAATTAGTCACCCATTCTTGAGTTAAAAACTCTTACTAAATGTCTTGGTTACCTCTTGCTATATTGGGGTAATTTAGTACACAGCAATGGAAAACAAGTACAGTAAGCTAGGAATCAATAAAAACAACTTGGTAAAGAATTTTTATCAGAAACCAAAGACAATCATCAAATGTACTAGTGAAGAGCTGGATAAATATTAAATTCAGGAGCAAAACACAGATGACTACTATCACTGTCATTAACCAACATTTTTTTCTGAAGTCTTACCAATGGGGTTAAAAAAAGAAGTAAGTGATATAAGTATTAGAAAGAGTCAGAATTGGCATTATTTGAAGATGACATGGTTGTCTACTTAGAGAATCAGAAAGAATAAAAGGAAAAATTATTACAACTAATAAGAAAATTCAGTGAGATGGGTAGATACAAATTAACTATATACACCCAAACCACTAGCTTCTCTGAATACCAGCAATAATGAATTAGAAGACATAATAGAAAAGGTTCCATTCACAATAGCAGAAAAAAATGATAAAATTCTTAGGAATTAGTATTTATAAGAAATGCAAAATACTTCTCTGTAGAAAACTAACGTTTCATGAAAGGCTGTTAGGAGACTTGAATAAATCAAGAGTCATATCCTATTCCTGGATGGGAAGACTCAATATGGTAAAAATGACATTTTTTCCCAATTTGGTCAAAAGATTCAATTCATTTCTCATTAAAATTTCAGTGGTATTTTCTTTGGGAATTGGGCAGTTGGATTTTAAAGTTCATTTGGAAGAGTAACTATCCATGAATTACTAAGAAAAACTTGAAAAAAGAACAATGAGGGGGGCCTTGCCCTATTAGGTACAAAAACTTACCATAAAGCTTCATAAATTGCAAATATTGTATCATTACAGACAGAGGATTACATAAATGGAACAGAATAGAGAGTTTAGAAACAAACCCGTGTATTTATATGGAAATTTTAATTTGTGATAAAGAACACAGTTGATTCAAATCAGTGGGGAGTTAGTAAATGGGTTGGGACTGTTGGCTACCATTTGGGGAAAACACTAAGTTAAAACCTCATACAAAAACAAATACAAAAAATTAAACTGTGAAAGTACCAGAAGAAAAAATCCAGAATATTTTTATAATATTAGGGTGGAGAGGCCTTTCTGAGTGTGACTTAAAAACATAGAAGCCATAAAGTAAAGAGCAATAATTTTGAATACATTAAAACTGAAAACTTCTGTGTAGAGAGCCAAGCTATACACAAAGTTAAAACATAAACAACAGGCTAGGAGATACATGGATATCAGGCAAAGGTGAATATCTATGTATCTGTATCGTCCCCTGGAAATCAAGAATAAGAATGCACACAACCCATTTAAAATGGAGAAATGACATGATTTCACAGTTCAGAGAAGAAAAAGACATTCACTAGCTGATGAGCTAGAAAGGATGTTCAAGCTTACTAATAGCTAAAGAAATGTAACCAAAACAACAATGAAGTACCAACTTTAAAGTACAAAACTGAAAAGAATGAAAGGGTTGGGAGGAAAGAGAACCTCTCATATGCCTTGACTGGAGTGCAAATTGGTACCATTTTTTATAGGGCTGATTTGTTAGTTGCCACCAGAATCTTATATATGCATATACTTCCAATCTGAGAACGGTGTCTTGGAGCTAGATTTATCTAAGGTTTTACTACTTAAATGGACCCCAATTTGGTCAACTAGAGGCCTTTTCTAAAACACCCAAATCCCAGCTACAAACAAAAGCCATACAGTGCAACTCTTTATAACTTGCCCTCAGAGGATAGAGTTCTCAACCAGCTCTTAATGAGAAGGTTGCATGATGTATGCTTATCAAAATAAAAACAGGACTACAGGAGTAGGAATAATCTTTATTTTTAGCTGGCCGATAAAAATGTTAAAGCAACGTAAATAACTTTTATCTACATTTTGAACAAAATGTGCATTCCTTTGGCCCAGTAGTTCAACTTTGAGGAACATACCCTCAAAACTATTTCCAGACATACGTAAAGATGTTCACTGCAGCACTGTTTGTAACAGTGAAAAATTAAAACAACCTACATGCACATCAGTAGAGAACAGCCCTTCCTTCATGATCTACCCATACTATGGATTACTCTGTAGCATATCAGAAGAAAAAGATAACTGGCAGAGAAAGGTCTCCAAGACTTGCTGTTATATGAAAAAAGCAGGTTGCAGAACAGGGCTTATAGTAAGATCCCATTCTTGTAAGGTAAAGAAAACCCCCATAACAACAATGAAAATATGTTATACACACTCTGTCATAATTTCAAAATTACTGGCCTTTTTCTTTGGTCCCATTTCCTTGCTTTTACTAACTCATTTCCCTCCTCCTGTATACTGTTTCCCTGTATCCAGCTGTTCATATATTGCTTTTCCTTTTAATAACTAGCATAAACACCACCTCATTCATTTAGCAAGCATTTACCCTTCCTGCTCTCGGTTAGACCCTGTGCTGAGCCTTGGTGGGATATGAGAATGAACTGTATCTGGTCCTATCACCAGGGAGCTCAACCCTTGAAGGGAGAGAGACACATAGACAATGACAGCATAGTGTGGTTTAGATGGGACAGAAGATGGCTCAGAGGAAGGATACGTAACACCATCTGTTTCCTATATGTGTAATGACTTCCCTTCATCCCCCAACCTCAGGAGAAGTGGTCTTGCCCACTTTTTGGCTCTCCTGAGCAGGATGACCTAATCGGGGAAAAATAAATGAGTCAGTACCTTTTATTCAAGTCCAAGTTTAGCCACTTACCAACTCTATGACTTGGGCAAGCCATTTAACCTCTGAGCCTGTGTTTCCTCATCTGTGTAATGAAGAGAATGCCTACTTACCCCACAGGGCTGAGTTTAGGATTGGAGATGGTACATGTGAAACTACTGGGTGAATATCAACTCTTGAAGGGCAAGGACTACCCGTGTCTTGTTTTTCTCAGAGCCAAGTGTGTATCATTGGTATGGATTGGATCTAAAAGCTGTGTGTGTCTGGGGATGGTTCTTGAGCAAAGGATAGGCCTGACCATAGTGGAGCTTGGGGGTGAAGAGGCTGAGAGTGGTACATGGGATGGAGGGGATTGTACCATAAGAAGAGCTAGGTTCCTGGGCTTGGCATGAAGGTGACACAGGAGGGAAAATCTTAGTATGTGGTCCTGGGAAATGAAGCCCAGGCAGGGTGTTCTAGCCCTGGTTCTTGGTCCTGTTCTTCTAACTGATGCCAATCTTACAGCCCAAGGCAGGGAAGCATGGTGGGCCAATACTTGTGTTGGTGCCAACACACCTCAGTTTCAGTCCCAACTCTGTCACTTATTAGCTGGGTGGCCTCAAACAGCTCAATTTACAACTCTGAGCCTATTTCCTTATCTGTTAAAAAGAACACAGTACCCCCAACATCATGGGGTTTATTTATTAAGGAGTAGAAGAGATCATAAATAGAATATATCTTGCTGAGTGCCTGGCACATAATGGGTACTCAAAAAAGGGTAGCTGGTATTAGTATCCATTGCAGTAGATACTTATGGAGTTATGCTATGGCCAGGACCTATACCTATGCTTAGGTAATGGTTCTTGCTTTCCACAAGTTTCCAGTCAACTGGGGAGACTGGTGTAGGCTATGACAGATGAGCCCAATGGGGGCTGTGGCAGCCCAGAGGAAGGGATCTGGCCCTATCTAGGGCTGGTGCAGGTCAACTCAGCCTAAGAGCTGAGTCTTAGAGGATGAGTAAAAGTTAGCCAGGGACAGAAAGGTGAAGTGTGGAAGAACATTCCAGACAGAAGAAACAGCATATGCACAAGAACCTGGATGTTATTGTGTAGGGCCAGGGGTTCTCAAGCTGGGTAGCATGGGTCCCATATGGGGTTTTGGTGGCCCATGAAGCATTTTAATTTTAAATGATGGAATCTAAATCCTTTGAGAGTTATTAATGAGAGAGATTCAATAGAAAAAAGAAGGTGAGGGAAAGGGAGGAGGTAAGGATGAGTCATTGTTAGCAAAGGACCCAGAGCAACATGAGTCCAGGGTAGTAGTGCAAGAGAAACCTCTACTGATGCTCACCCAGCACCCAGAGTTGTTGGTCTCACACATAACTCTTGACTACCACCCTACTCTGGGTTCTTGGAGATCCTGAATGACACTGGAGACACTTAACTTCTCTATGGATTTTGGAAAGGAATTACTTCTGGTTTGTAAGTCAGGTAGTTTCCTGAAGAATGTAGTGTTTGAGCCAGTTGTTCAAGGTCCATAAAGAATTTGAGAGATAAAGATGGGGGAGGATGCTTTGAGAGTGTACAGAAAGCTGGGGGGTGGACTAGAACACTGGAGAGTGCAGAGGTTAGACATGTCTCAGACAGTTGTCTGGGAAGCACAGACTTCTTTTTTTGTGGTAGGAAAGCCATGAGCAGTTCCTGAGTAGGGAAAGTGCCATGATCAAATGAGCACTTTAGAAGGAAGGGAGACAAGGGAGGAGGCTGTTGCCATGATCCAAGAGAAAAATAAGCTTAGGTAAATGGCCATAGGGGTAGGGCAGAGATGACGGGTTTGACAGATGATTGGGAGGAAGAGGTTTGGAGTCAGAGACTGAATAAATAATGGGGGATGGGTGAGGGAGGTGGAGATGACTGAGGGTGGAACACACAGTAAGCTGCAGTGTTCAGGCCTAGCAATGAATTCATTCATTCAACAAATACTGAGTGCCAGATACTGTCCTGGTCATTAGGGCTATAGCACCAAACAAAATAGATGCCTGTCCTGATGGATCTTACAGTGGATGAGACAGATAATAATAAATAAACAACTAAATCTATAGAATGTGTCTGGTGCCATACCTATCCAGGGACAGTGTTCCTTCTATGTGGAGCATTGAGTGCAAAAGCCCTGAAGCAAAGTGTGCTTATCATGTTTCAGGGACAGCAGAGAGACCAGTATGATTGGAGTAGGAGTGAACAAGAGACAAGAGAAGTAGAAAATGAGGTAGCAGGGGCCAGATCTTGTATTGCCTTTTAGAGTCATTTAGGAGGTAGAATCAGCAGGATCTGGTGGCTGTCTTCCTAAGGGAGCTGGAAGAATCTGGCATGACTCACAGGTGTGTTTTGGGCTTGGGGGACTGAGTGGATGGTGGTGCTTTTCACTGAGGTGGGAAATGCAAGAAGACAGATTTGTAGTGGTAAAATGCTGAGTTCGAGGTCCCTGTGAACATTCAAGGCTCATCCTCGTGGAGCTTCCAGTAAGTATCAGGCTTGAGGGGTCTGGGACCCAGGAGAGAGATCCATGCTTGAGAGATAGCTGCAGGGGTCCTCAGCCATGCTTGAAATTCTGGGATGGAGTGAGATCGCTGACAGAGAGCATGGAATGCAAAAGAAAAGGACCAGAGAAGAACTGGGGAAGAAGTACCACTACATATGGAAGAGGAAGAAGAGATGGGGGTGGTCAGAGAAGTAGGAGGAAAACCAGCAGGGAGTGGGCTCACAGAAGCAGAGGAAGGAAAGAGCCATCCGTGCACAGAAGGGGTTTGTGAAGAGTGGCAAATGTTACAGCTGGGGAAGTAAGATGAGGGTGGAAGATAGTGTATTGGCTTTAACTGCTAGGAGGTCCTGGGTGACCTTACTGAGAACGGTTTCAGTGTGGTGGGCGCATGAGGCAGATTGCAGTGGGTTGAAGAGCTCGTGGGAGGTACTGAACTAGAGATGGGCAGTGTAGATGAATTTCTCAAGAAGCTTAGCTGTGAAGAGAAGAGAGGGACATTGATTGCTAGAGGGAGATGTGGGGGCAGATAAAGGGTTTTTATTCCCAGATGGGAGAGATTGAGCTTCTATAAATGTTGGTAGGAAGGACGCAACAGAGAGGGAGAGGTTGGAATACAGCAGGGAGAGGGGATGATTGTTGTGGAGGAGGTACCAGAGCCCAGGTGGAGAGATAGCCTTAAATAGTATAGGGGCCATCTCTCACTAAGAAGGAAAGCAGGGCTGCCACTTGGGGAGAATACAAAAGCATTGAGGGGATTGGTGAAATAAATGTTTCAGGAAATTTCAAAGCAACAAATGGAGATCTCTGACCAAGGTCATAGATGCTGGAGTGAAGAGGAGGCAAAGAAGGCTTCTTCTGGCTGGGAGGCAGGGAGGGCATCCTGTGGGAAGCAGCATTTGAGCTGGGCTGTGAAGTTCAGATAGAATTTTGATAGGCAAAGGTCTGTGCAGAAAGAAGAAATTGAGTCAGCAGAGGCATAGAGGATGTGTGAAAAAGCATGTGCTGAGGGAATCCCGAACAGGCTAGCTTGATGAAGGCTGGGCATGAGTGAGCAGGATAACACTGACACCACTGATAATGACAGTAATAATAGCAGTTCTCATGTATGAAGCATCAAACCTACCCTGTGGCAGGTGATTTACACACTTGAATTTGTTTAGTCCCACCAGATTCTGTAGACTAGGTATTTTCTCATTTTGCAGATAAGGAAAACAAAACCTAGAGCAGTGAAGAAATGGACCCAAGGTCACCCAGCTAGTAGGTGGTGGGGCTAATATTCAAACCCAGGTCCATCTGACTCTAAAGCCTATGCTTTTTCCACTTGACAGGAAAAGCGAGGTGAGGCCATATGGTGGAGGGGTCTTAAATGCCAAGTTGAGGAGTCTGAACTTTATCCAGGAAGCACTGGGGAGCCAAGGTACATGTCTGAGAAAAGGTGCATGTCATGCTCCAAGGCTTCGTTAGGAAGGCTCATGGTCCAGAGGGTAAGAGGAGGAATTAGGAGGTGACTGTAGTATAAGAGTGAAGGGGAGCAGGGGCCTGGACTGGATACAGGAGGAGTGAGCAGTGGGACTGGAAGATCACTTGTTTCTCATGACAGTCTTGAGAGGTGTGAAGTTTTCTTCTTGTATTATAGATGAGGAATGGGAGACTCAGAGAGGGGGGTGCTACTTGCCTAGGACTTGAGCCTTGTTTCACATGGTTTCATTGACTCAGTGACTCTGGAACAATGTGTTGGAGGGAGCTCTGAGTATGAGGAGAGTGTGTGCTCACATGCATGTGTGTATGTACGTGCTCACGTGTGTGTGCTTGTCTGTTTGTCAGATGGACAGCAGTGCCTTCCCTTGCCTGTCCTCTTTTCTTCCCATCTCTTCCCAATCCTCCAGTTTCCTGGATTCCATACTTACTGACTCCCTGATCCAAGGAGTCTGGGAGTGAGTGCTACTGTTTCATTGGCTATCCCCCAGACCAGCCTTTTCACTCCCGAGGTACCTGTCTCCCGAGCCCTATTGTCAGTCATCACCCCATGAAGCTGTAGCCCAGCTCCAGTGACTGCCAGGTGCAGACTGGCTCCTGGTACCACTTGGCAGTGCCCTAGGGACAGGTGCTTGTTCTTGCAATGACTCCTCCCCACCGCTGTGGCACTCCTGTGTGGGTGCAAATGACCACCTTGGGAATTCAGTTCAGTTCATGAGCAGTTAACAATAACCACCATCATGTTCCCATTGCTCTTGTTTGTCAGGCACTCGACATATGTTCCATTCATTGCAACAATCCTGTGGGGTTGGCATCATGAGCCCCATTTTTACAGATGCGGAAACTAAGACTCCAAGAGGGGCAATAACATGCCTGGGGCACAGCCTGGAAGCACTTACAGAGCTGACATTGGAACCCAGGTCTGTTGGTTTCCAATGCTGTGTGCTTTGCACATTCTCTTTCTAAGCATTTCCTATTTTCTCAACTCTGAGCATTCGGGAAATACAAATCTTGGTCCTTCAGAGATAGGGTGGATTTCTAGATTTGCTAAGTTCACCCAAAAGACCTGGTGGGATGAATCCAAGAATTCTGGGTTTAAATCCTGACTTTGCCACTCAACCAACTGTGTGACCTTGGGCAGGTTGTCTAACCCCTCTGAGCTTCAATTCCCTCATCTCTAAAATGTTGCAGTTGTTGTGGGGGTTAAATGAGATGGTGTATGGAAAGTGCCAGCATAGAGCAGGTTGCTACTATTTATATGAAAATGAAGGTTGGGCACCTGTCAGGGCAGAAATGGGGTTTATATACCCTGGGCATGACCTTAAGACTGAGCCCAGCCTGGGTGTGGGAGAGGGCTGTCTCAGGAGGGAACCAGTGACAGGCTCCTTGGAGACTGAGTTGGGTATGGCCCTGGATAATCTGTCACACTGGTCTCCCCATTTAATCCCCCATCCTAGCCCCATCTCCCTGGCTCCAGCCCTTCATGTATCTCCCCTGCTCTGCAAACTAATGCCTCTGCCTCTCTCTGTCACTCGCCGCCTGTGGCCTCTACCCTGCCCTCCCTGGCCCCAGGGAAGAGGAGGAGGAGGAGGAGGAGACTGAGGAAGAGGAAGAGGAAGACGCTCATCAGTTCTGCTGTCCGGCCTCCGAGTGCAGTAGCCCCTCCTCTCGGTAACTGAGAGGACAGGGTCATTTTCTATGCAGAAGCAAAAGCCTTAACCACCCCCCTCCGCCCCCGCGATCCCCTGTGGGACCCTGTCCCTGCTTCAGGGACCAGCTGGGCAAGCATCGTGCCCCTTTCTCCGCTGCCTCCTTCTGGGAATTCCGACCCCCACTGCTGTCTCCCCTGGACTCCAGCCCATCCCTAGGTCTGACTAAAATGTGGGAGCAGTAGAGCTTGGAGCTTGGTACGTGGACCCTCCCACACTGCACCCCACTTCCTAGGCACCCTGGAGCCTGCCACTCCTGTAGAGGTCTCCAAATGACATCCCAAGGACCTACCTCTGTCCTCTGTGAGCACAAACAGAGATGCAGGGTGCCTAGGGCTCAGAGGACCAGACGGGAACGGGACCCAGCCCGCCTAGTTCCCTGTCACTTGTTCCCTTGCTGTGGCCAGCGCTGCCATCTCCTCCTCTGCTTGAAGGCCTCGACCCATGACCCTGCCATTCCCATAATGCTCTGTAAATATTATCAGGAGGAGAAGGCCTTTCAGAGTGCGTGTCACTGTGTACAAAGGAATTTCCATCAATAAAAGCTGATCTCTTCTCTCTGTCTGATGTATGTTCCGCCCTGCTCCCACTTTCCTCTGCCCATCCTCACCAGGCCCTTGTTCTCTCCTCTCCGGGGCTGGGAGTGGGCTGGGGGAAGAGAGCAGGGTTTGGTTGTCAGCACTTAGAAGACACTCAGTAAGTGAATGAGAGGTGTGGTGCTCTAGCCATGGCCACGTTCATCAACCTGAGGCCATATCAGCTGGCCTGCCTGGTCATGTTGCTTGGTCTTTCTGCTCCCTAGTTTCCCTGTGTGTAAAAAGAGGAGGGCGGTTGAATCAGAGGATCTACAAAGGTTCCTCCAGCTCTGACATTCTGTCAATCTGAGATGCTACACTTTCAAGAAACTGATTACATGAATGTAAGATTGATAATTTGGTGACACATTCCATGCAATCCTGTGGTTTCTATTTCTACAATGCTGTGATTTTGGGATTCTTCAATCCTGTGGTTTTAAGATGTCATTATTTTATCATTTACAATAATTTTGTATTTTCAAGGTTCTCATTTGACAACTCAATCTCTCCATCTGAGGGGAAGTCATTTCCCCCAGATGCAATGACTTTAAATATTTCCTGCAACCTGCCAGAAGCTGATTTGAAGAAATGTTGGAAGCTGTCAGCAGGAGGGTGGAAGGTATCCTTTATGGGCTGTAGGACCCACACATTCCATGATGTGTCTGTGTTAGGAGCAAAGCCAGGCGACCCCCAAGTGGATTCATACTCTGGCTTTCCCTTTCTGAGCCTTTGGCACCAGAAAAATCTGAGTTTACCTTTTGGTTCTGCCACTTACCATCCGTGTGACCTCAAGCAAGTATTTTCTTCTCCTTGAACTTTCTTTCTGAATAGTGAGACTATATGTGCCTCTCTGGGTTGTCCTGAAGTTTAGCAAGAAAACACAGGGAGCCCAGTATAGGGTCTGGTGCACTGTTGAGCAAGTGTGCAGTGATTAGTGGTTCTTGCATTGATTAAGACTCAGGTGACAGGCTCTGCTCTCCTTTTCCCCCTCCCTTCAGCATCCCTATCACATTGTTCCTGTAGTTTTCCCCAAGGGTCACCTCATTCCTTCACTCATTGTCTCACTCAGACACTCAACTCCTCTTCTCATTCACTCATTCAGATTCTCATTTATTTCTCCCCTCCCTTTCTCTCTTCCTTTCTCCCTATTTATTCTTCCAGAAGGCATTGCTTGAGCACCTGCTGTGTGCAAAGCTTCAGGATAAATACCATGAGGGATCAAAAGTAAGACAGTAGCTGTGTTCTCCTGAAGTTCTCTATCTCCCAGGGGAGATGACAATTCCTTTGGGAAACTAGGCAGGTATGAAGGGCCAAAATGATTGAGCATGTATGGCTTCACCAATGAGCAAAATATGCTCCTGGCACAGAAAGGAGGAAGATGTGGAGGCAGTGGTGGGGGAGGGGGCAGGGGCAGCAGTAGTGTCCAGGAGGGCTTCCTGGAGGAGGAGGGGCAAGAGTGGAAGGCTGGAAAGGGTTTGAATAGGTGGTGAGGTGAGGAGGCATTGCAGGAGACAGGGATGGCATGGACAAACCTGGTGGAGAGCTCCAGGATCCTGTTGCAGAATGGTATGCAGATTGTTCTGTTTGGCTCGCCAGGTCCTTGAGTCTAGGTGACCTGTGGCTGGGGAGGAGACCATTCTACCCTTCATTTGATTGGAAATAGAAGGAAGTGGGGAAGCAGGGTTGCAAATAAATGGAGGGAGAGGGCAAATCAAAGTCAGAGGGCCATGACGGTCACCATGGGGATGTAGACCCCTGTGTAGGTGACCAAACTGGCCTAGGGTCTGTGCTGTGGGAAAGAGGAGGGCTTCTAACAGTTGTGAGGAAATCGGTGTGCCTGTACATATGTGTGCATGTCTTTACATGAGGTCAGGCAGGTCAATCAGGACTGAGAGATCAGTGTATCTGAAGGCATGTGATTGTTTGAAACTAGGTGTGAGGAATTCTGAGTGTGAAGTCGATTGCATGAGGTGGTGACTTTGTGCCTGGCAGGCTCTCTGCAAGTGCCTGGTGGAGATAATCACAAGACTGGGTGTGGGTGGCTTTTGGGCATGTGGGGCTGTAGTTTTAGGGTGGCAATTGTCAGGCAGGATGGTCACACAGACACACATGACTGCCCCTGTCATTCTAGGGGGCCAAAGTGGCTGGGGAGCACTTATATGCTGTGTACTGGGCTCTGGCCTGGGCATGGAGGATCCTCAGGGATGAGTCATAGCAGTGTACTGCCCCTGGAAAACAAGAGCAGGGTTGGGGATGGACACTTCAGGAGAGAATCACATGTTAACTACTGATAAGGACTGCCAGTGGCATGACTGTGCATGAAACAGAGCAGGGGGGTCAATGACCCTGTCAGTCTCAGTAGGGGATGGGAGTGAATTAGAACCAACTTCCCAGGAGGTCTTGGCTGCTCAGGGTGCTGCAAGAGGCAGATGAGCTCACCCAGACTGATGGAGTCTGTGGGTAAAGGGGGGAGGGAAGACATCCTGGGCAGAGGAAACAAAGGAAGAGCATGGGCACAGGCTGGGAATGCAGATCAGCTCAACCTAGAAGGTGCAAGGTGGGAGTAGGGGGTGCTGGATACATTCAGCGGGTGCTTCTGAAGCCAAAGGGGAACTTTGGCCTGGGAGGTAGGGGATTTAGGTTCTCCTCCTGTGCAGCCTGGGCACTTTGACTTCCTGGGCCTCAATCTGTATCTGAGGAATTGGATGGTTCAGAAAGTCCACTTCAGTTCTGCAGATCTGCCCTTGGCCAGCCAAACTTAGGAGTCATCAGTCTCAAAGTCAGGCGTTTTTCTGTCTCACCTCAGTCTTTCCTGCTTCCCTCTGGGTTGCTTCCTCACTTACTCGCTCCACAAATATTCACCCAACCTCTAGTCCTCTGCATGCCATGGTGAGAGGGCACGAGCAGCTGAAAAACTCAAGGACTCGACCTTGGAGAGACTGCTCAGTGCTTAGATTTGACTTATGGCTCTGCCACTGCTGAGCTTTGACACTTAGGGAAAGTGACTTCATCTCTCAGTACTTCAGTTTCCTCATCTGTATCATCCCTTCAAGGAGAACAACCCAGACCTTGCAGACCTGCTAGGCCTAGCAAAAAATAGGTACTCAGTAAATGACAACTATTATTTTTAGGGCTGCAAAGAAGCAGAGCCAGGATTCCAACCCAGACTGGTATGCTCCCAAGCCTGTGCTCACCCACTGTCTACCCAGTCAGTCCCTTTGATGGTCTCCTTCCCCGCTGCCAGCCCATGCGCCAAGCTGGGCTGGCCCTGGGTTTGCAATCTCTGTGGTGCTGGGATTAGGCAGTAGAAACAGCTTGCAGAATAGCTGTTGGGAGAGAGGGTGACTGGAGTCCCTCTGCCCCTCTACTGGGTCCAGTCTCCTTGACCAGTTTTTCTTCCAGAGCCCAAAGTCCGAGGCCTCATCTAGGTGTGCTGACCTCATCCTGTTTTTCTTCTCTCTTACTTCCAGTCCCCCTGCCCACCCCGCACCCCCGCTTTTCCAGCCTGAGTTGTCATGGGGATTGTCCTCAGCATCCCTAGCTTACTCTTGCCCTTATCTTATGGTATCCATAGCAACAGCCCCCATTCATTTCCATGGCAATTGCATTCTGATCCCATCCCCTGCTGGCTGCCTGCTCTGGACAGGGCCAGTAATGGGAAGGAAGGAGAGAGACCTCCCATTAGGAACAGTATCTAGGGAGGGTCAGTGCCCTACACCATGGGCAGCCCACCCTGAATCCCTATGGAATGTCCTTCCCCACTACCTCCCATCTTAGTGCCTTGGCTCACAAGGTCCCTTACTCCTCATTTCTAACAACTCCTCCTAGGCAAGACCCCATTCAACAGCTTCCTCCCCCAGGAAGCCTTCAAGGCAGCAGGTTTGGGCTTCAAATTCCTATTCTGCCACTTGCTAGCTCTGAGACCTTGGCAGTCACGTTCCCCCTCAGAGCTTTTTTCCTCTGCAAAATATTCCTGTAAAATAGGAAACCTAATTCTTCCTTCACGTTTTCCATGCACGTTAAAAAAATGTGCAGAAAATGCCTGACACAGGGAAGGTGAGCTGTAAGTGCGAGTTTATTGTTATTCTGCTCAGCCACCCACAAGCAGAAGGAATCTCTCTCCTGACCTCCCCCAGCAATTCCTCTGTTCCCTAGCCTGAGAACTTTCAGCTTTGTGCTGTGGTTATTTGTGTAATATGATTTTTCCCCCAACTGCGGTAGATGCTCTCAAGTTGTTCCCTCAGTAGTCCAGAAGACAGTGCCTGTGTGTGTGTGTGTGTGTGTGTGTGTGTGTGTGTGTGAGAGAGAGAGAGAGAGAGAGAGAGAAGAGAGAGATTTTCCATGTGATCTGCATGCCCCTGTTTGGGGTGTCCTGAGTTAAGGGATTCCACTTGCCCAGGTCCCATTTTGTCAGCAGGGTGTATGATGACAGGAGCAATGCCCTCAAGCAAGGTCCTCAATGTCCACAATGTCTTCAGTGTACTCAAGCACTGTCCAAAACTGGCAAAAATACCAGGCTCTCTCAGGGGTGGCTGTGCTGACAGAGTTCAGGCTGTCAGGTCTATTCCCTTTGCAATCAAAATAGGGGATGGGCTTTTGCAGGGGGAATTGCTGAAGAGAGGAGAGCTAGGGGAAGCAAAGAGCCAGAAGCAGGGAGAGGCAACAGGATAGCATGAAAAGACAGCCTGAGCCCTGGGTTTGCATCTTGACTTTCTCTCTTAATAGATGTGACCTCCAGCAAGTTTACATCACCTCTCTGAGTCTCAGAGAGGCTCTCATCTATAAAATGGGGCTAATGGTGCCTGTCTCAATAACATATGAGGATTCAGTGAGCTAAATAATGCTGTTAACATGGGAATAGAGGTGACTGTAGGGCCCTATGGCAGCACAGAGAAGGGGCCTGTAAGACAACCTGTGTGGAGGGGGCAGGCAGGCATGGAAGGGCACACCTGAGCTAAATGTTGAAGGATGAGCAGGAAACATTGAATGAGCAGAGGTCAGGTCAGGTGAGCCATCCATGGCTATGGTGAGGAAGCTAAAAGTTACCCTGTGGATGTTGATTCCTCTAAAGCTGACGTCTGCTCATTTCAATCAGAGCAAAAGCCAAAGTCTTTGTCATGGGTTCAATGACCTTCACAATTTTAGTGCCCATTACTTCTTTTATCTTACCTCCTATCATTCTCCTGTCCAACTATAGTGGCCTCCTCACTGTTTCTCAAACATTCCATGCACAGATCTACCTCAGGGCCTTTGCACTGTCTCTATGCTCTGTTTGAACTGCTCTTGCCTCAGATAACCACAAAACTAACTCCCCCACTTACACCAGGGTTCCTCTTATATGCCATTTCTTCAAAAAGACCTTCCCTGACCACCACATCTAAAACAGTGCCTTGTGTCACTGCTGTATTTTCCTTCCTAGCACCTATCTCTACCTGAAATGATAGTATATATTTATAGTTAGCTTCTCCCACTAGAATGTCATCTCCCTGAGGGAATAAATCTTATGCCTTTCATTCATCATTATATTTCCCGCACTCCACACTGTGCCTGGAACACAGAATATGCTCAATTGTTGTTTGTTGAATGATTTATGAGGAGCTGTGGAAGGGTTCTAGTGGGAGAGCGAGATGGTCAGATTTGTACTCTGTTAAACTCTCTCTGACCACAGGATGGAGAATGGATTAGGAGAGGAGACTGGAGGCTGAGGTTGAGGTTCAGGTGAGAGGATTTATTAGTATAACCATCAGAGCTCATTCATGAACTCTCTCTCCAGAAGTTTAATCAAGCACGTACTGTGTTCCAGGCCTTGTGCTCTGTGCGAACTAGGAGATTACCAAATCTTCTTCCTGTGCTGGGATTCTGGGAGTCTTGAACACAAATAACTGTCATGCTTTGCCAAAGCTAACCTGCGCCACAAAAAGAAGGATAGACATGTGCTGTGTGTGGGAGCTCTGAACAGGATCAGCAATGATTTCTGGCTGGAGGCGGGCTTCAGGAGGGCTTCATAGTGGTGGCATATGACCTGAATCTTGATTGAACTAAGGTGTAGGGAGATCTCTCAGATTGCAGATGGCAGAGATGATAGGGACTATGTTCCAGGTGGAAGGTATGAGCAGTTCGGGAGGTAGAAAGCAGAGGAGTATTTGGAAGAAAGAGGATCTGGGCCAAGCTGGAGGGAAGGGTGGATGGGATGGAAGCATGGCCGGCAGCCAACCCTACAGTGTGGATTAATGTTTAAGAGTGTGAGCTTCTGGAGTCAGACTGCCTAGATTTGAATCCTGGCTCTATGGTTAGTAGCTGTGGGCCATAGATATGTTACTACTAATTTCTCCAGGCCTCAGTTCCTTTTTGTGTAAAATGAAAGTAAAGAATACCTATCTCACAGGGTTCTTTTGAAGAGTAAGTTATTAAATATTAAATGGTAAGAACAGTGCCTAATGTGCTGGGTACTCTATTGACACTTAGTAGCTGTTGTATCTTGGAGAGGCCTCAAATGCCAGAATAAAGAACTTGGGCTGTCTTTTGTGGGCAGTGGGAGCTGTGGATGGTTTATGAACAGAGGAGACAGCTGATCAAACCTGGGCTTGAGCTATGTGCTGGGAGGGAAGAGGTTTGAAGGGTTGGTGGGCAGGATGCTGCCATCCAAAGGAGGAGGTGAGGAGCATCTTAGATGCCTGGGGAGCTGGGCAGGCCTGACTTCACAGGCCCCTGGGGCACAGAAGGAGAGATAATTTGGGGTGGAAAGCAGTACCCCCATTTGTTTCCACCTTGCTCCTGGAAGTGTTGCAGGCTGACATGTGGAAGGGTGGAGGATGAGTGGTGGGTGGGAGCTCCAACTAGGGTAGAGCTGAACTCTACCCTGCAGCCCAGGACCCAGTTTTATGGGGGATATAGCCTCCCCATGGCACCCAGCACCCAGCTCAAAGTGCTCTTCTGCAAGGCTAGCAGGTCTGTGGCAGCTCAAGCTCCTGTACTAGTAGGGATCCCCCCTATACCCACCCCAGCTCACCCATGGCCTCTGCCAAGTAAGGGCTGGGCAGTGGCCTCTTAACCTTTTCACCAGCCAGGATGCCCCTCAACCTTGTGCCTGCCCAAACAAGACCATTCTCTGGGCCCCGGCCATGCCCATTCCCCCCCACAATCACCATGTACCTGTCCTCCGGACCTCCCTCCACTGTTCTCCCCACCTCTGTGGCTTCTCACCATGCCTGCTCAGCTCAGGGCACCTGGGTACTGTTGCCACCTGAGTTCCCTGGCAACCTCGTTGCCATGGCACCATGGGAGCAGGTCTGGCGGAACAGCTCTGCATAACCAGGGCAGGCAACGCCCAGTGCCCAGCTCCTACTACTCTTCAGCCTAGAGACTCCTGCCCACCACCCCCAGTTGAGCAGAGGAGGCCATGAGGAGAAAAAGGAAGTTGCCCCGCAGGGCAGCTCTTTACCTGTGAGGATGCTGGATGGGAGGCACCTCCCACTGTTACTGAGCCTGAGCCCTTGCAGCCAGGAAACTCTGGGAACTAGCCAAGCCTGAGGAATCCAGGCAGCTGAGGACAGGGGTGGGGCAGAGGGAGGGGACAGGGCTGAGGGGATACCTGGAGGTGCAGGATGCAGGAGTAGACCTCAGACCTGGGGACAGGGCTGATCTATGGTGGTGCTTGGGGATCAAGCTGGGAGGGAAACCACAGCCCACCGTGTTGTAGACAGAGCCGGTTCGGGATGGAGCTCTCTGGGGAAGAGGTCTGGTGGGGTGGGTGGATAGTTTAGGGATGCAGATGAATGGTTTAGGGATGGAGCTGTTAGGGGACTGGACTATTAGTAAAAGGGGCTTGACAGGACAAGACTGGAAGGAAACCGGTCTGGGGAGGAGGCTGTGAGAAGACATGGCCATGAGGGGACCAGGCTGTGAGGAGTGAGTAGGGCTGGGGACAATACTGTGAGAAGACCCAGCCTTGAGGGAAAGGAGTCTAAGAAGATGGAGCTGTGAGGCGATGGGCTGAAGGGAATAAGGGAATAGGGCTGTGAAGGCCAGGGAGCCTGAAGGGAAGGGACCATGAGGGCAGCTTGGCTGGTGGGACTCCCTCTGACCTTTAAGTATTAGCATCACTATATCTGTGAGGAAGCTGGGAGGATGTGTCTGCGGGAGGGGATCTGGTCCACGCACCCTCAGTCTGGCCCAGCTGGCCTGTCTTCTGCTCCTACATCCTGGCTCATCTTATCTCATCCCCACAGTGTGGAGGGTGATGCCCCAGGCAGTGACCTGAGCACAGCGGTTGATAGTCCTGGGAGCCAACCCCCCTACCGGCTGAGCCAGCTGCCCTCCACCGGCAGTCACATGGGGGGCCCTCCAGCTGGGGTCAGCCTTCCTTGGGCTCAGCGGGCTCGCCTCCAGCCAGCCAGCGTCGCCCTGAGGAAGCAGGAGGAGGAGGAGATAAAGCGTTCCAAGGCCCTGTCGGACAGCTATGAACTTTCCACAGACCTGCAGGACAAGAAGGTGCAGATGAGATGGCTCTGGCTGGGAACGGGGGTGTGAGAGAACCAAGGGAGGGATTGGGATGTGACCCTTGGGGGTGGTATCATTTAGCTGAAAAAAGGTAGACAGGGCACAAAATACTCTGTATAGAAAAAGAAAACTGGAAGGACATATACCAAAATGTTAACTGAGGTTATTCCTGGGTGTTGGGAATTTAGGTGAACCAAAATTCCATCCTCTCTCCCTTCCCTTCCTCCCTCCCTCCTTCCCTTCCTTCCTTCCTTCTCTCCCTCTCTTCCTTTATGTCTCTCTTTCTTCTTCTAGCTCTCAATTCATTTCTTCCTTTCTTGCCTTTTTGGCTCCTCTGTTTTTTCTACCTTACTTTGAATAATGAACATCTATTTCTTGTAAAGAAAAAAAGACAACCCCAGTCCAGTCTGGGGTGACAATTGCTGTCTGAGATTAAAGTGAGGACACAACGTATAGCAGCCTGGTGTAGCCAGGCCACAGCAAGCACTGAACTGGGGCCCCAGGCGGCAGCGTGGCTGAGGTCCAGGGAGATGAGGCTACAGGGAGTTTTTGACCTTGTTCCCCTTGACTTTCCCCTGCCAGGTGGAAATGCTGGAGAGAAAGTATGGGGGCTCCTTCCTGAGCCGCAGGGCTGCCAGGACCATCCAGACGGCCTTCCGCCAGTACCGCATGAATAAGAATTTTGAGCGTCTCCGCAGCTCCGCTTCAGAGAGCCGCATGTCCCGCCGCATCATCCTCTCCAACATGAGGATGCAGTTCTCCTTTGAGGAGTATGAGAAGGCCCAGAACCCCGCGTACTTCGAAGGCAAGCCTGCCTCGCTGGACGAGGGTGCCATGGCTGGTGCCCGGAGCCACCGGCTTGAACGGGGGCTCCCCTATGGAGGCTCCTGTGGAGGAGGTATCGATGGTGGGGGAAGCTCTGTCACCACATCTGGAGAGTTTTCTAATGACATCACAGAGCTCGAGGACTCCTTCTCCAAACAGGTCAGCATCTCTGACAAAGCCTTTCCTTTCCTTCCCTTTCCATGCTTTGGCTTCTCCTATGACTTTTACCTGTACCTCAAACTGAAAGAAATTACCTGAGAAGCGTTCCATAAAAAAGAGTAGCTACCATCTGAGTAGGGACTATGAGAATGATGAGAAAGAATTGGAAAGACGAAAAATCACATAGTTCAAACAAGCAAGGTAGAATCTGGGCATACAGAACACATAAGAAAATTGAAGTTCTCACTCTTTGGAACTTGATCCATTATCACATTAAGACCTTCCTAATAGATGATGAGTTCCTACTCTGTGCCATTGCCTCATAATGACCTACAAGATTTTACAGAGGGGAGATTGAGGCTCTAGGGCCCTGAAAGGTAATGTGACTTTTCCAAACTGGATTGGAATTTAGCTCAGTCTTGTTCCAAAGCCCATGCCCCCCTTCCCTTATACCACATGACCATGGACTCTCACTGTGGGAGAGACAAATGAACCAGCCAGGGTCCTTGTTCTGAAGGACCTTCCCAGGCCAGTAGGAAATGGCAGACACATGTGCACAAGACTGTGCTCAGAGCCATAAGAAACGATCACTTATAGTACCATGGGAACATAGAGGAGGGAAAATAAATGTTCTTCTGGGAGGACCAGAGAAAGCTTCTTTGAGAAAACAGCACTGTAGCGGGCCTTACCAGACACTAAAATTTAGCAAGCTAGAGATAGTTGAGAGGGTGTTGCTGGCATAGGTAGTGCATCAGTGAAAGCATGGAAGGGTGGGAATGTAACAGGCAGTGATGGGGGTGGACATCATTCTAGGCCTAGGGTGGGTCAGCATAGCTGCTCAGGTACAAATCCCAGTTCTGCTATTTCCCAGCTATGTGACCTTGGGCAAACTGTTCAACCACACTGAAAAATGATCAATAGCATGGAGATAAAGCCTTCTTTTTAGAACTGTTTTGAAGAATCAACTCAGCTAGGTCACATATGTGAAAGCATTTAGTAGGTGTTAGCTGCTAAGTACATGTAATTTCCTTCCTGAAACCAAGGAGGTATTTGGCAGCAATTGTTGAATGAACAAATGAATGAATGAAAAGAGAAGAAATCACTCTGCTTTAACATTTGTGATCTGGCATTCTTCCCCAGAGCTAGTGAAGGAGTGTGTGTATGGGAAGGAAAGAAGTATTAGAGGGAAGATCTAAATCACTCATCCATTCATACAACAAACATTTACTGAACATCTCTTCTGTGTCATAAAATGTGTTGAGCTGAACTAAAAAGAGAGAAACCAGGCCCAGACCCATTCCTCTAGAGGAGAATGGGGAATGGTGGGGAGACTAAGGAACCAGGCTTGGGCCTAGCTGTCTACGCTATCCAAGCCTGATGGGGAAGCATATTAGTTCCATGTGTTAGTTACATTGCTGCATAACAAATGACCCCAAAATTTAGTAGCTTAAAACTGAACTTTGACAGGAAGATGGTGGCATGAGTAGTTCAGAGGAAATCTCCTCCCCAAAACATATATATTTATGAAAATACAATAAATACAACTATTCCTAAAAGAGACACCAGTGGATGTAGTACAACAGCCAGGATACATCTACATCTCTGAGAACTCAGCATCACATGAAGGGGGTAAGATACAAGCTGCGGCCAGGCGGGACCCAAACACTCCCTCACCCCAAAACCTGGCAGGAAGAAAGGAGTTGGAATGGGGAGGGAGTGAAAGCCCAGGACTGCTAAACAACCAGCTCTAGGAATCCGCACCAGGAACACAGACACAAGGTGAACAGGGTGCTGGATATTAGAGAAACAGAAAAGCAAAACCTGTGGGCAGGTCCCTGCAACCAGCGCCCCTGAGGCAAAAGAAAAGCGAGTGTTTTCTGCAAGTCTTAAAGAGACAGGGACCCCACAGCTGGACGAAGTTGTCACAGCACATAGCCAGCAGCTGGGAATCTTGGGGAAACAGGTGCCCTAAACCCCGGGGAGGCAGCGCAGCTCTGAAGCTCCTCATGGCACTAAGCAGCATGCCAGTCGTTCCTCCAACTGGCGCGGACCCCGACACACTGGCCCAGTAGCGGGAGAGTGGCGGCGTGTGCCAGGGACGGTGGCGCTGGAAGGGGCCGAGAGCAGATCCGTGTGCCAAAGGCACCAGAGAAGACGAGGAGAGGCTTTTGCGAACCCGCAGCGGCGCGACCAAACAGCCCGGGTGCGGCTCGCACGCACCGGTGGCAGGGGAGCCAGAGGAGCCCAGTAGAGGCCCGCGTGCACCAGAGGGAACAGGCACGCTCCAAGCAGTGGACCAGAATCCCAGCCCAAGGCACAGCTGCACAGGCCAGATCCAAAGGCCGCTGTTGGTACAAAGCTGCTCGGCAGGGTTGCCGCTAGCAGAGAGGAGCGCACCTGGTGTGCCTGCCACTCCCTGCAGGGCTCCATGCTGCTCTGACAAACACCCCGCCCACAGCAGCTTAGGGGACTAATCCGGTGGCTGCTCCAGGAGTGCGGGTAACTGTCACAGGCAGCGGAGAAGCACAAGGCATCCAGCAAGCAGGAAAGGATTTTCTTCTTGCAGCTGACACACCCACAACCTGCCTACAGACACTGCTATCACCATGAAAAGGCAAAAAAATTTGCTCCAGTCCAAGATACTTCAAACACCACCTGAGAAAGGATCTGCAGAGGCACACCTAACCAATCTCCCTGAAAAAGAATTCAAAATAAAAATCATAAACATGCTGACAGAGCTGCAGAGAAATATGCCAGAGCTAAGGGATGAAGTCTGGAGGGAGAATACAGATGTCTGGAGGGATATTACAGAAGTGAAACAAACTCTGGAAGGATTTATAAGCAGAATGGATAAGATGCAAGAGGCCATTGATGGAATAGAAACCAGAGAACAGGAATGCATAGAAAGCTGATGCAGAGAGAGATAAAAGGATCTGCAGGAATGAAACAATATTAAGAGAACTGTGTGACCAATCCAAAAGGAACAATGTCAACATTATAGGGGTACCAGAGGAACAAGAGAGAGAAAAAGGGATAGAAAGTGTCTTTGAAGAAATAATTGCTGAGAACTTCCCCAAATTGGGGGAGGAAATAGTTGCTCAGACTACGGAGGCACACAGAACTCCCGAGAGATGGGATCTGAAGAGGACAACACCAAGACACACAATAATTAAAATGGCAAAGATCAAGGACAAGGACAGAGTATTAAAGGCAGCCAGAGAGAGAAAAAAGGTCACCTACAAAGGAAAACCCATCAGGCTATCATCAGAATTCTCAACAGAAACCTTACAGGACAGAAGAGAATGGCATGATATATTTAATGCAACACCAAGACACACAATAATTAAAATGGCAAAGATCAAGGACAAGGACAGAGTATTAAAGGCAGCCAGAGAGAGAAAAAAGGTCACCTACAAAGGAAAACCCATCAGGCTATCATCAGAATTCTCAACAGAAACCTTACAGGACAGAAGAGAATGGCATGATATATTTAATGCAATGAAACAGAAGGGCCTTGAACCAAGGATACTGTATCCACCACGATTATCATTTAAATATGAAGGAGGGATTAAACAATTCCCAGACAAGCAAAAGATGAGGGAATTTGCCTCCCACAAACCACCTCTACAGAGCATCTTACAGGGACTGCTCCAGATGGGAGCACTCCTAAAAAGAGCACAGAACAAAACACCCAACATATGAAGAAGGAAGGAGGAGGAATAAGAAGGGAGAGAAATAAAGAATCATCAGACCGTGTTTATAATAGCTCAACAAGCGAGTTAAGTCAGATAGTAAGAAAGTAAAGAAGCTAACCCTGAACCTTTGGTAAACACAAACTTAAAGCCTGCAATGGCAATAAGTACATACCTTTCAATAATCACCCTAAATGTAAATGGACTGAATGCACCAATCAAAAGACATAGAGTAATAGAATGGAAAAAAAGCAAGATCTATCCATATGCTGCTTACAAGAGACTCACCTCAAACCCAAAGACATGCACAGACTTAAAGTCAAGGGATGGAAAAAGATATTTCATGCAAACAACAGAGGGAAAAAAGCAGGTGTTGCAATTCTAGTATCAGACAAAACAGACTTCAAAACAAAGAAATTAAAAAGAGATAAAGAAGGACATTACATAATGATAAAGAGCTCAGTCCAACAAGAGGATATAACCAATATAAACATACATGCACCCAACACAGGAGTACCAGCATAAGTAAAGGAAATACTAACAGAACTGAAGGAGGAAATAGAATGCAATGCATTCATTTTAGAAGAATTCAACACACCACTCACTCCAAAGGATAGATCCACCAGACAGAAAATAAGCAAGGACACACTGGCACTGAACAACACACTAGAACAGATGGACCTAATAGATATCTATAGAACTCTACATCCAAAAGCAACAGAATACACATTCTTCTCAAGTGTACATGGGACATTCTCCAAAATAGACCACATACAAGGCCAAAAAAAGAGCCTCAGTAAATAAAAAAAGATTGAAATTCTACCAAACAACTTCTCAGACCAAAAAGGTACAAAACTAGAAATTATTGTACAAAGAAAGCAAAAAGGCTCACAAACACATAAAGGCTTAACAACATGCTCTTAAATAATCAATGGATCAACGACCAAATCAAAACAGAGATCAAACAATATATGGAAACAAATGACAACAACAACACAAAGCCCCAACTTCTGTGGGACGCAGCAAAAGCAGTTTTAAGAGGAAAGTATATAGCAATGCAGGCATACTTAAACAACGAAGAACAATCCCACATGAATAGTCTAACGTCACAATTATCGAATTGGAAAAAGAAGAACAAATGAGGCCTAAAGTCAGCAGAAGGAGGGACATAATAAAGATCAGATAATAAATAAATAAAATTGAGAAGAATAAAACAATAGAAAAATCAATGAAACCAAGAGCTGGTTCTTTGACAAAATAAAAAAGCCTCTAGGCAGAGACTTATTAAGAGAAAAAGAGAATCAACACACATCAACAGAATCAGAAAAGAGAAAGAAAAATCATGATGGACCGCACAGAAATACAAAGAATTATTAGAGAATACTATGAAAACCTATACGCTAACAAGCTGGAAAACCTAGGAGAAAGGGAAAACTTCCTAGAAAAATACAACCTTCCAAGACTGACCCAGAAAGAAACAAAATCTAAACAGACCAATTACCAGCAATGAAATTGAATCGGTAATCAGAAAACTACCCAAGAATAAAACCCTCGGGCCAGATGGATTTACCTCAGAATTTTATCAGACATACAGAGAAGTTATAATTCCCATTCTCCTTAAAGTTTTCCAAAAAATAGAAGAGGAGGGAATACTCACAAACTCATTCTATGAAGGCAACATCACCCTAATACCAAAACCAGACAAAGACCCACCAAAAAAGAAAACTACAGAGCAATATCCCTGATGAACATAGATGCAAAAATACTCAACAAAATATTAGCAAACCGAATTCAAAAATACATCAAGAGGATCATACACCATGACCAAGTGGGATTCATCCCAGGGATGCAAGGATGGTACAACATTCGAAAATCTATCAACATCATCCACCACATCAACAAAAAGGACAAAAACCACATGATCATCTCCATAGATGCTTAAAAAGCATTCGACAAAATTCAACATCCATTCATGATAAAAACTCTCAACAAAATGGGCATAGAAGGCAAGCACCTCAACATAATAAAGGCCATATATGATAAACCCACAGCTAACATCATACTGAACAGTGAGAGGCTGAAACCTTTTCCTCTGAGATCGGGAACAAGACAGGGATGCCCATTCTCCCCACTGTTATTCAACGTGGTACTGGAGGTCCTAGCCATGGCAATCAGACAAAACAAAGGAATACAAGGAATACAATTGGTAAAGAAGAAGTCAAACTGTCACTATTTGCAGATGACGTGATATTGTACATAAAAAACCCTAAAGACTCCACTCCAAAACTACTAGAACTAATATCGGAATTCAGCAAAGTTGCAGGATACAAAATTAACATACAGAAATCTGAGGCTTTCCTATACACTAATGATGAACTAATAGAAAGAGAAATCAGGAAAACAATTCCATTCACAACTGCATCAAAAAGGATAAAATATCTAGGAATAAACCTAACCAAGGAAGTGAAAGACCTATACCCTGAAAACTACAAGACACTCTTAAGAGAAATTAAAGAGGTCACTAACAAATGGAAACTCATCCCATGCTCCTGGCTAGGAAGAATTAATACCATCAAAATGGCCATCCTGCCCAAAGCAATATACAGATTCAGTGCAACCCCTATCAAGTTACCAACAGCATTCTTCAATGAACTCGAACAAATAGTTCAAAAATTCATATGGAACTGTCAAAGACCCCGAATAGCCAAATCAATCCTGAGAGGGAAGAATAAAGTGGGGGCATGATCTTGCTCCCAAACTTCAAGTTCTACTACAAAGCCATAGTAATCAAGAAAATTTGATACTTGCACAAGAACAAAGCCACAGACCAGTGGAACAGAATAGAGAATCCAGACATTAACCCAAACATATAAGGCCAATTAATATACAATAAAGGATCCATGGACATACAATGGGGAAATGACAGTCTCTTCAACAAATGGTGCTGGCAAAACTGGACAGCTACATGTAAGAGAATGAAACTGGATCACTGTCTAACCCCATACACAAAAGTAAACTCCAAATGGATCAAAGACCTGAATGTAAGTCATGAAACCATAAAACTCTTAGAAAAAAACATAGGCAAAAATCTCTTGGACATAAACATGAGTGACTTCTTCACGAACATATCTCCCCGGGCAAGGGAAACAAAGGCAAAAATGAACAAGTGGGACTATATCAAGCGAAAAAGCTTCTGTACAGCAAAGGACACCACCAATAGAACAAAAAGGTATCCTACAGTATGGGAGAACATATTCATAAATGACAGATCTGATAAAGGATTGACATCTAAAATATATAAAGAGCTCACACACCTCAACAAACAAAAAGCAAATAATCCAATTAAGAAATGGGCAGAGGAACTGAACAGTTCTCCAAAGAAGAAATTCAGATGGCCAACAGACACATGAAAAGATGCTCCACATCACTAGTCATCAGAGAAATGCAAATTAAAACCACAGTGAGATATCACCTCACACCACTAAGGATCGCCACCGTCCAAAAGACAAACAACAACAAATGTTGGTGAGGTTGTTGAGAAAGGGGCACCCTCCTACACTGCTGGTGGGAATGTAAATTAGTTCAACCATTGTGGAAAGCAGTATGGAGGTTCCTCAAAAAGCTCAAAAGAGAAATACCATTTGACCCAGGAATTCCACTTCTAAGAATGTACCCTAAGAATGCAGCACTCCAGTTTGAAAAAGACAGATGCACCCCTATGTTTATCGCTGCACTATTTACAATAGCCAAGATATGGAAGCAACCTAAATGTCCATCAGTAGATGAATGGATAAAGAAGATGTGGTATGTATACACAATGGAATAGTACTCAGCTATAAGAAAAAAACAGATCCTACCATTTGCAACAACATGGATGGAGCTAGAGGGTATTATGCTCAGTGAAATAAGCCAGGTGGAGAAAGACAAGTACCAAATGATTTCACTCATATGTGGAGTGTAAGAAAAAAGGAAAATTGAAGGAACAAAACAGCAGCAGAATCACAGAACTCAAGAATGGACTAATAGTTACCAAAGGGAAAGGGACTGGGGAGGATGGGACGGAAGGGAGGGATAAGGGTGGGGAAAAAGAAAGAGGGCATTACGATTAGCATATATAGTGCGTGGGGAGTACGGGGAGGGCTTTGCAACACAGAGTAGACAAGTAGTGATTTTACAGCATCTTACTACGCAGATGGACAGTGACTGTGAAGGGGTATGTGGGGGGGACTTGGTGAAGGGGGGAGCTAGTAAACATAATGTTCTTCATGTATTTGTAGATTAATGATACCAAAATAAAAAAAAATAAAAAAAACTGAACTTCAAGGCTGAGATTAAGTAATAAACATTTGTTATCTTACACACTTTCTGAAGGCCAGGAATCTGGGAGTGGCTTGGGTGCTGGTTCTGGCTCAGGCTCTTTCACGAGGCTGCAGTAAAGCTGGAGAGTGGGACTATAGTCTCTGAAGACTTCACTGGGGCTGAAGGGTCTGCCGCCAAGATCACTCACTTGGCTGTTGGCAGGAAGAGTCAGGTCCTCACCACATGGGCCTGTCTGTAGGACTGCTCATGGTGTGGCTTCCCTTAAAGTGAGGGTTCTGAGAGAAAGAGAGCACAAATGAGTGAGAGCACTCAAGACAGGAGCTGCAGCCTTTCATAAATGTCATTTCAGAAGTGATATCCCATCACTTCAGCCATGTGCTGTCAGTCCCACAGGCCAACCCTGGGACAGTGTGGTACATGAGGATGTGAATACAGGACGTAGGGATCATTATGGGCCAGTGTGGTGGCTGGGTACCATAGGGAGGCAGAGTTACCAGCCCTAGTCCAGATTCTCAAGGCTAAATATTATGGATTTCCTAAGAGAGAACCAGACGAAGGGCTCTGGGAGCCCAGAGGAAGCTGGGATTTGGGTTTGTCTTGGGGCATGGCAGAGGCAGGAACATGGATTGAATCAGGGAGGGGATGGCATTTGGCTTGGGTCTGTATGGACATGGAAGAGGTTTGGGATACCTGAGAAGGAAATTTGTGGGCATTAGTCCCAGCCCCTGTGAGCTCACAATGGCTCCCCAGGAGTTATTTTATATATTACAGAGAACCTGTGATGGTGGAAGAGGGGAACCCCTCTTTCTTGCCAACCCACCAGGAAGATTCCCCCTTTTTCCTTTCCTCCCTCCCTCATTCCCACCCTTCCACCACCCCACCATCCTTTCCTTCATTATTCCTTCCTTTCTCTCCATTTCCCTCCTCTTCTTTCCTCCCACACAGGTAAAGTCTCTGGCCGAATCCATCGATGAGGCCCTAAACTGCCACCCATCAGGGCCCATGTCTGAGGAGCCAGGGTCAGCCCACCTGGAGAAGCGAGAGTCAAAGGAACAGCAAGAGGACAGCTCAGCCACCTCCTTCAGTGACCTTCCCCTCTACTTGGATGACCCAGTGCCCCCACCATCGCCTGAGCGACTGCCCAGCACAGAGCCCCCTCCCCAGGGCCGGCCCGAGTTCTGGGCACCGGCCCCTCTCCCGCCAGTTCCTCCACCAGTGCCACCAGGGACCCGGGAAGATGGTGCCCGTGAGGAAGGCACTCGCAGGGGTCCTGGGTGCTTGGAGTGCCGGGATTTCCGGCTGCGGGCTGCCCATCTGCCCCTGCTTACCATTGAGCCTCCTAGTGACAGCTCTGTGGACCTGAGTGACCGCTCAGATCGCGGCTCTGTCCACCGCCAGCTGGTGTATGAGGCTGATGGCTGCAGCCCCCACGGGACCCTGAAGCACAAGGGGCCACCAGGCAGGGCCCCAATTCCACACCGCCACTACCCAGCCCCAGAAGGCCCGGCCCCAGCCCCGCCAGGGCCCCTGCCACCAGCCCCCAACAGTGGCACTGGGCCCAGTGGTGTGGCTGGGGGTCGGAGGTTAGGCAAGTGTGAGGCAGCAGGCGAAAACTCTGATGGTGGAGAGAACGAGAGCCTTGAGAGCTCCAGCAATTCCAATGAGACCATCAACTGCAGCTCAGGCTCCTCTTCGCGGGATAGCCTGAGGGAGCCCCCGGCCACTGGCCTGTGCAAGCAGACCTACCAGCGGGAGACAAGGCACAGCTGGGACTCGCCTGCCTTCAACAACGACGTGGTGCAGAGGCGGCACTACAGAATTGGCCTCAACCTCTTCAATAAGTATGTGCTCCCTGTTCCCACCTCCTCTCCCCTTCCTACCCTGGCATGGACACTCTGACTCCTGGGACTGAATTCCTAGCAGTGATCCAGCTTTCACCATCATGTCGTGGATGATATTTCTTCCCAGCCATTTAGGGAAGAGGATTGGGAACAGGGTGGCAGAGTAGAAAGCCCCCTGTCCCCCAATACCCGTCAGAGGCAGTTCTGGTCCTGGCACTGCTTCTGACTAGGTGTGTGATTGTGGGTGAGATGCTCCCCTCTCTAGGCCCCAGTTCACTGTCTATAGGATGGATTCTGAACCTTGGGTCCCTACCTCCCCTTTTCACTGGGAAGACTATGTGGTGTATAAAGAGCCTTGCTCTGAGAAATAGGAGCATTGGAGCCCTAGTCTGATTTTGGCCAGATTCTCCATGTAACCCTGGACAAGGTGGGTTCCTTCTTGGGGCTGCAGTATTTCCATTTGTCGACTAGCAGGATGTGTATATCTGAGGCCTTGGTGGGTAGGGTGGAGTGGAATGCTGAACTAGTCAGTGATCATGACTGAGCCTTTTCTAGGTGTTTGGTCTTGTGCTGGGTGCTTAGGAGTGGAGTGGGAGGGTGACACTTGATTAGAAAATAATTAGTGAACAAATGCCTTATCTCTTTATAGCCTATTAGACATTGCCACCTATATTTAATTCTCACAATAGCTCAGCAAAGTGAGAAGTGGTGTCCCTATTTTATAGAAAAGGAGCTGAGGCTTGGGGAAGTACAGGCAATGTCCTGAGCCATACAGCTGCTAAGTGATGGATCAGAGACTCCTGTGGCACCAACATCTCTTCCAAATCCCAGTGTCGTGGGGTCTGAAAGCTCTGGGGCCCTGTGAATGGTATGGCTCAGACCCAATTTGGCCTAGTGGGAAGTGGGGAGCACCTTGTCCATGGCAACACTCACAGAGGCTGGGTGATACCTGTCTGGGTGGGATGTGGGCTGCAGACAAAGTAAACTCTTCACTTCTTTCCTACTCTGAGGGTTTGTAAATTAGAGAGAAGAGCTTAGCCTGGAGCTTAAGAGTCCCAGGACTCCTCAGTGCCCACTGGGAGTATCAAAGCACCTCACATAAAGCAGGCTCTCATAGATGTTAATTTTCTTTCACTTATAGTGTGGCCCCAGTGAAGGAGAAACTTGGGTTGAGGATACCTTGGAGTTCTGAAACTCTATGAAGTGGGAAAGTGGCTACCTGTCCTTGGGCCTCAGTTTTCTCATCTGTACTATGAAGGGATTGGATCAAATTATATACTTGACTTCTTTGGTTCTCTGAGGCCATGACTGGGCCCCAAATTTGTTCAAGCATCAGGACAGAGGACAGAGTTCCAGGAGGATGGTCATCTCATCTACCTCCCCTCTTTCTGCAGGAAGCCAGAGAAGGGTATCCAGTATCTGATTGAGCGGGGCTTCCTGTCAGACACACCAGTGGGAGTGGCTCACTTCATCCTGGAGCGGAAAGGCCTGAGCCGGCAAATGATAGGGGAATTCCTAGGGAACCGGCAGAAGCAGTTCAACAGAGATGTGTTGGAGTAAGGACCCCAGAATAGGACAGAGCAAGCCAGGGATTCCTGGAAAAGGAGGGAGGAAGGGGGCAGCCTGTGCTTTTTGCTCAGATAAACTCCACAAAACAGGATGAATAGACCTTTCTGCTTCCATACCCCTCTGCCCCAAAGATGTCTGATCTCTCTTGGCCCTATTCCTAAAGTCTTCTGAGTGGCCCTGGGCAAAACATCCTTGTCCTGTGGCCTGCTTTGGGCCTCAGTTTCCCACCTCTGAAATGAGTGGGTCAACAGAAAGGACCCTTACCAGCCATGTGTCTGGCCTTGATTTTGTGGGATGGATTCAATTTCAGATGTTCCATCCTCACAAGTACTTGTTTGGGCCTCAGGTCCAGATTTTGAAGTCTGTCACTGGGGGCGTTTGTCCATTTGAGCAGGTCAGGGTGGGTCAGAGGTTTTCTGCAGAGGAATTGAGAGTGCCACACCCCCTTCTTTGCTCCTCAGCTGTGTCGTAGATGAGATGGACTTTTCCTCTATGGATTTGGATGATGCACTCCGGAAGTTCCAATCCCATATTCGGGTTCAGGGCGAGGCCCAGAAAGTGGAGCGACTCATTGAAGCCTTCAGGTGTGCCTGCTTTCCACTCCTGAAGCTGCCTTCCCCTACTTTGGGGGGCAGTGTAGTATGTGTCTACAGGTCACCTCTCTGAGTCTTATACTTTCCTCATTAGAAAATGGAAACTGTAAATTTTATCTTGCAAGGCAGTTGTGAGGATCAGAGGTAATACACCTAAAGTATCTAGCTCAGCATTTGGGACATGGGCATCCAATAAGGGATGACAACATCAGCAACAACAGCTAATGCTCATTAAGAGTACTTACTGAGTATCAGGTGCTGAGCTGGGCACTTTCCATGATTATTTCACTGAATACTCACAATGACCCTATAAGGTAGGTGCTTTTGTTATGATTCCCATTCCACAAATGAGAAATGGGAACTGAGAACAGTTAAGTAACTTGCCTAGAGTCATACAGTAAATAAGCAGTTGAACCAGGGTTTGAACTCAAGTGTGTCTGACTCCCTGACTCATACATACCCTTAATTCTTATCCTCTACTATGAATGCTTTGGGTATCAGGCAGACCTGGGTATAAACCCTGGTTCCATCCACCCCTTTAGGGTGTTTGGAGAAGAAACAGAAGAATTGCTGAGAACTTGTTTCTCATAACAGAAGGATTTGCTTTGCAGTCAGAAAGATCTGGGTTTTCATCTTGGCATCACTATGTACCAACTCTACCAACTCTATTACCTTGGGCAAGTTACCCCACCACTTTGACCCTCAGTCAGTTCATCTGTAAAATCTGGCTACTCATAGCTACCTTGCAGGATTGTGATAGGATTACATGAGACAATGTATATAAATCCCATGACAAAGTTCCATAAAAGGTACAGGTTGTGAAATGTAGGCTTGTCTTGGGGAAACTCTGAAGAAAGAGGACAGACCCAGAGGGCTTGGGAATATTTCTTGGAGAGGGTTGGTGGTGCCAGCCTGGGAAGATGGTGGGTGGGTAGAGATTACTGGTGCCTGATCCTGGCCTTGATCTCTCCTGCCCTACAGCCAGCGGTACTGTGTGTGTAACCCAGCCCTTGTGCGCCAATTCCGGAACCCAGACACCATCTTCATCCTTGCTTTTGCCATCATTCTCCTCAACACTGACATGTACAGTCCCAGTGTCAAGGCTGAACGCAAGATGAAACTAGATGACTTCATCAAGAACCTGAGAGGTGACACTGGAACTTCCTGTCAGCTTTTCCTGTCCTTCACTTGGGAAGGGAAAGTGGGCAGGATGGGGGTGTGGTGGGGAGGAAGGCGGGAGGGTACATCTGCTCCTAGGAAATTAACGTGTGATGCTTTCATTGTCTGCCAAGCCTGGATGTTCCGAGGACATGTGCTTATTTTACTCAAGCAGTCGTTTGTCCATTCTCTCATTCTTGCACTCAATGTTGACTGAACAGGTCCTGGGGTTTAACAGTGAACATGAGTGATAAAAGCCCAGGCTCTTACACAGCCTACATTAATTCACTCAGTCATTCCAGTGTCCCTTCACTCATCACTGCCTCTTTCCGTCTGTTCTTTACATATGCCCATAAAGACTCATTTAATTATTTAGATAGCCTTTCTTCCATTCATACATCCATTGATTCACTCGACCAACCATCCAGCCAGCCAGCCAGTCAACAATGAGTGCCTCATGTGTGCCAGGCCCTTATGATGGGTGCTAAGGACAGTTGGAGGGGTATCTGCCATAGTCCCTGCCCCAAGAAACTCCCTGTTTGTAGTACCAGATACCCAGCATGAGACAGGAAGGGTGAACCCCCATGTCAGAGAGCCCAAAAGTGCAATCAGAGCTCAGAGGAGGGAAAGCCCCCTGCCACCATGCTTCCTGGAGGAGGTAGTATTTTCATTTTGGGCGCTGGTGTGTGGGGAGGGGCTCGAAAGCATGAATAATGTGACAGACTGGCAATAGAGGCGGTTTATCTAACAGTAAGAATGACAAAGGGAGGAAAAAGTAAAGTTGTTTGGAGAACAATCAAGATGGGGTGGACAACCCAATTGGGAAGGTCAGTTGGAACCAATGTACAAAGGAAGGACTTGAATTCCAGGTGAGAGTTGTTACCTTCACCTTTTCTCTTGGTTTATGGTATTGGTGTCAAGCCCTGCCTCTCACTGAAGAGCAGCCTACTAAAAATGGCAAAGATTTTAGGGTTATTTAAACAGAAACGAAAAAGGGAGATAGAATTGAGGAAAAACAAACAGACAACACAAATTTTCTGACCATCAGGGTTTGCACACTTAATGGGCTTAAGCTCTCTGGCACCTGAGGTAAAAAGGCAGTATGATGAAGGATGTTCCTTTAGCACCTGTCCAAGGGGATGGCACACCCTTTCCAAAGAAGAAAACATTTTCTCTAGCAGAAGGTTTAGAGGGAAGACTGAGTGGGTTTCACTCAGCAGACCATCAGAATGGTAGACTTAGGAGGGAGTTAGATCAGAGGCCATCTGGAGCTATCCCCAGAATCCTGCCATTAGCCATTCATTTGTTCATTCATTCATTTCACCCATTCTCTCTCTCTGTATGTATATATGTATATCTTTACCCCTCCAGTTATTAAATAAATAAGCAAACAAATTTTGGAAATAAAGAAAAATTTTTAATCCAAAATTCTGTCCCCTAGAGGCAACCATGATTGATATTTTGGTGTAGTCTATTTGTTTTTCCTATGCGTATATAACTTTTTATATAGTTAAGATCATGCTGTACATACAATTCATTATACCCTCTTTTTCATTTAACTTGGTACAGAAATTTCTCATGCTTTTTGTAAATGTCAAGTTTTTAATAGCCATAAATTATTTTATTAAATGGATATGCTCAGCTTTACTTAACTATTCCTCTCCTGTTAGAACTTAGGTTGTTTCAAATTTTTTCCATAAGTAGTACTTGTACATGTATCTTTGCACATATTTCCGAGTAATTCCTTAGGGCATATTTCTAGAAGAGGAATCACTGAATATTTAGGCTCTTGTCAGATTACCTTCCAAAATAATTATGTCGATGTAAGTGCCCACCTCCCTGCACTCTCACACTGGATATTATCATTTAACATTACTTTTGCTCTTTAGAATGGCAAAAAAAATGAGTATCTGGTTGTGTTAATCACACTGTGCGCTAAGTTATTTAAACAAAATTCCCACCCTGGAGAAGAAAGCAACTGGCTGTGTTGCTGAAGGATACTTTTTCTGGCTTGATCCTGCCCAAGGGACTGAGGGTGCTCACTCCCTCTGGTCCTGGCCATTGTGATGGCCCATGCCCGGGCGTGAGTGTCATGGAGAACCGCAGCCACCCACCCCCAACATTTATGCAATATATCTCTGTATTATTCCCCTCACTCAGGGGTTGACAATGGCGAAGACATCCCCCGAGACCTCCTGGTGGGCATCTACCAGCGCATCCAGGGACGTGAACTGCGGACCAATGATGACCATGTGTCCCAGGTGCAGGCTGTGGAGCGCATGATTGTAGGCAAAAAACCGGTAAGTGCCTTCGGAGGCTGCAGAGGGGACAGGGTTTGGGTCTGCCTTTGCCACGGAGTGAGATGTTAGTGCTGCTCTCTAAGCTCAGGCTCTCCTTGCCTGCCAAATGAAGTGGGTGATTCCTCAGGGTTGTGGTGCAAACTGAGTGCGCCGCTCTATCGGAAATGCATCTAGCACACTGCCAGGCACATAGTGGGTGCTGCATACATATTAGTGTCCTTCCCACCTCTTGTTTTACCCATCCATCCCAAGTGAGGAGCCAAGCTAATAGCTGATATCCAAAGCAAAGAACATACTGTAGTGTTTTGCCCAACAAACATTTACAGATGCTTTCCCTCTTAGTCCAGCATATTACTGGGCAACAGGGATACAGATATGAATCATACATTGTCTCTGTCCTTGGAGGTACTCACAGAACCAGTGTCAGACAAAGACACAATACTTCTGTCTTATAGTTAATAAGTTATGAAGTTAACACTTCTTCATACAAAGAAGGGAGAGATCATTTTCAGTCTGGGGAAGTCAGAGTGGTTTCTTGGAAGAGGGAACCCTTAAAGTAGGATTTGGAGGAGGGGTGGAATGTCGCCTTATGGAGCTAGGTGAGAAAGGCCTTCCAGACAGAGAGAGCTATAGGGACAAGGCAAGCCTAGACCTTAGTTGCTTAGACTCCTTGTGTCAGAGTGACAGTGATATGTATCAGACGTAAACTTCCTCTTGTGGTAGAATGTTAAGATGCCAGAGGCCTAAGGCTGGCATGCTGGCCTCGCTAACACTCATTTCTTCATGCCTATCTAGGTCCTGTCTCTTCCTCACCGTCGGCTGGTTTGCTGCTGCCAGCTCTATGAAGTGCCAGATCCAAACCGCCCCCAGAGGCTAGGATTGCATCAGCGGGAGGTCTTCCTTTTCAATGATCTCCTTGTGGTATGAGCACATGGGAGTAGGGATGGACGGGAGATGGTGAACTTGGCCCCTGGGTCTGGTGTGAACCATGTTACCATTGGTGGGTGAGGTGTTCTGCCAATGATCTGTGCCATCGTGGACAAGACATGGGCCAACTCTGCCCCTCCTTTACCTCCTGGATCTGGAGGTAGTGACTGCCACATGGGAGCAGAAAAATGTAAGGGCCAGGGCAGATAACAGACTTACAATCTGGGAAGTGGTAGAACATATTCCCATCTACCTCAGTAGCCCAGAGGGTTAGCTGGAGGAATGTGAACCTCTGTCCATGGGGTCAGACTGAAACCTTTGGGTGGCTAGAACATTTGAAGTGATTCTTAAAACTGCTTATCACCAGTGTAGATGTGCATGTTTTAGAGCTGAGACTCCTAGGACTCTGCAGGTGGAAAGGGAATTTCAGAGTCTCCTTTCCAACGTCTTACTCAGGGGAAGAACTGGATTTGTGCATGGCCTCCTGCTTGCATGACTGCAGAGACAGAAGGCTGCCTTCCTCCAAGGCAGCCAGTTTCCTGGTCAGACAGCTCTGACTGCTAAAATCTCCCAGTGGGTTTCCTCTACCAATCTTCATGTCTTGACCCTTGGGATAACAGAGAAAAACATATTCTCCCTCTGCTCTGAGGCAGCTTCTTAGGGATTGAGGACAGTGACTTGTCCCCTCTTGATCTTCTTTCCTTTAGAGCAGGGTCTTGCAAACTCAGGACTATTGATTGACATTTGGGGCCATGTAACGCTTTGTTGTGGGGGCTGTCCTCTGCATTGCATGGTGTTTAGTGACATCTCTGGGCTCTAACCTACTAGATGCCAGTGCTACCCCTTCAACCAAAAATGTCTCCAAGACATTGCTAAATCTCCCTTTTGGGGGCAAAGCCACACCCAGCTGAGAATTGCTGCTTGAGCTGGAGCCCCTGCAGTGCTCTCTCTGAGCTTTAATATCCTCCTCTGGGAAGTAGAGCTAACTCCTATCTCTAAGGGTTGTCATGAGGATGAATTAAGAGGTCAGATTTGGAATAGCCTAACCCAGAGGATTGCCCGGCCCACACAGGTGCTGAGTGAGTGTTTCAGTATCTGTCATGCACTGACACCTGTGTGTGTCCCCATGTTATGGACTGGGTGCACAGAGATGAGTGAGACTCAGTCTTTGGTCTCGGGGAGCTCACAGTCTGAAAGACTAAAAAATATGCTTTGCATAACTGTATACTGTAATCATTCTGAAATCAAATAATTTACTTTTAACCACTTGCAGACCATCTGAGGTATTCATAACCTATTTCAGTTGAATCCAGAGTGCCCAAGTACTTGATAAAGACCTTGGGTTGTTGAGAGGAAGACTTGTTAACTCTACACATTGGTTCATCAGAGATTGCCACTGTGTGCTGTCCCATGGGGGTGAGAAGATACCGGACAAGCAGGCTCCTCTGGGCACTCCTGGTCCAGCAGGGGGCGATCACACACTCAGAATGCTCTCCCAAAGCTTGATGGGGGGAAAGCACTGAACCCGCACTCTGGAAGGTCAGGAACCGTGGCGGTTGGGATGGTGATCCATGTGAAGTGTTAGAACAGGCTTCCTGCAGAGAGCAACATTCAGTTTCTTCCAGTAAAAATCGTAAATTCCTCTTGTGCATCATCAATATACCAGGGACTTGCATTTTCTCCTCTCTCCCATTCTCCCCAACTTGTGTGTGTGTGTGTGTTGGTGTGTAGATGCGAGTGGTGGTGGGAATAGAGGGTGGCTGTGAGAAATAGGTACCATCTGGGGATTCCACACCCCAAACCCTGCCTCTTGTCTTTTTCTCACCCCTGCCAAAGGTCACTAAAATTTTCCAGAAGAAGAAGATCTTGGTGACATACAGCTTCCGTCAGTCCTTTCCCCTCGTAGAAATGCACATGCAGCTCTTCCAGAATTCATGTGAGTCGTTTTTGGATTCCAGAGTCCCAGGAGCCTATGCCATGGCTCCCATACTCATTCTTCATCCACACCAACCTCTATTTGTGGGATTCCTTTGCAACTGCCTAAGGTCTCCAAGGAACCTACTTGGTCCTGGGATACAGGGCACACCAGCATGCAGTATGGTGTGGGCCTGTGCCCTAGGGAGCCCATGGTCTCACAGGGAACCACAGTGTGTATGTTTTCTGCTGGGCCAAAGAGATGATGATTGTGCTGTGCTTTGAAGGACTGAGCCACAGGAACTTTGTTGGGTGGCCTTCTGGGCAGCATTATGAGTAGAGGCAGAGGCGTTAAGGAAGGGGTTCTAGAGAACAGCAATGCAAGCCCACGGTGGCAGCAGCCGAGTGGCCCGGGAGTGGCCTGCATGCGCCATTGGCGGTGGCACCAGAGGGGTCCGGGAGTGGTCCGCCCAAGCCCGCAGCGGTGACAGCGGCGGCGGCAGAGTGGCCCGGGAGCAGCCCTGCTGACAGCAGCAGCCCAGAATCTCCTCCTGGCGCACAGATGCCCAGGCCAGACCCAAAGGCCACTGCCAGCATGCAGCTTCCCGGTGGGGGCGCCGCTCTCGCAGGAGAGCACACCTGCATGCCTGCCACTCCCCGCAGGGCTCTGGGCTAACCTGATGGCCACCCTGCCCACAGAATTTTAGGGGATTAACCTGGAGGCTACTCCAGGAGTGCAGGTAACCGACACAGGCAGTGGAGAAGGGCAAGGCATCCAGCAAGCAGGAGAGGACTTTCTTCTCACAGCTGACACATGCGCTACCTGCTGAGAGCTACCTCTATCACCATGAAAAGGCAGAAGAATTTGGTCCAGTCCAGAATTACCCAGACAACCCCCAAGAGAGGGCCTGGGGAGATAGACTTAACCAATCTCCCCAAAAAAGAATTCAAAATAAAGGTCATAAACATGCTGATGGATCTGCAGAGAAATATGCAAGAGTTAAAGGATAAAGTTGGGAGAGAGAATACAGAAATAAAACAATCTCTGGAAGGACTTAAGAGCAGACTGGGTGAGGTGCAAGAGGCCGTTAATGGAATAGAAATCAGTGAACAGGAACACAGAGAAGCTGAGGCAGAGAGAGATCTCCAGGAATGAAAGAATATTAAGAGAACTGTGTGACCAATCCAAACAGAACAATATTTGCATTATAGGGGTACCAAAAGAAGAAGAGAAAAAGGGATAGAAAGAGTCTCTGAAGAAATAATTGCTGAAAACTTCCCCAAACTGGGGGAGGAAATAGTGTCTCAGACCATGGAGGCCCACAGAACTCCCAAAACAAGGGACCCAAGGAGGACAACACCAAGATATATAATAATTAAAATGGCAAAGATCAAAGACAAAGACAGAGTACTAAAGGCAGCCAGAGAGAAAAAAAGGTTACCTACAAAGGGAAACCTATTAGGCGATCATCAGACTTCTCAACAGAAACCTTACAGGCCAAAGAGAATGGCATGATTTATTTAATGCAATGAAAGAGAAGGGCCTTGAACCAAGAATACTGTATCCAGCATGATTATCATTTAAACATGAAGGAGGGATTAAACAATTCCCAGACAAGCAAAAGTTGAGGGAATTTGCCTCCCACAAACCACCTCTACAGGGTATTTTAGAGGGACTGCTCTAGATGGAAGCACTCCTAAGGCTAAATAGACATCACCAGAGAAAATAAAATCACAGTAAAGGAAGCAGACCAATCAAATACTAACTAAAGGCAAAAAATAAAATCAACTACTCACAAAAGCAGTCAAAAGAAACACAAAAGAACACAGAATAAAACACCTAACATATAAAGAATGGAGGAGGAGGAATAAGAAGGGAGAGAAATAAAGAATCATCAGATTGTGCTTATAATAGCTTAATAAGCAAGTTAAGTTAGACAGTTAGATAGTAAAGAAGCTAACCTTGAACCTCTGGTAACCACAAATCTAAAGCCTGCAATGGCAATAAGTACATATCTTTCAATAATCACCCTAGATGTAAACTGACTGAATGCACCAATCAAAAGACACAGAGTAACAGAATGGATAAAAAAGCAAGACCCATCTATATGCTGCTTACAAGAGACTCACCTCAAACTCAAAGACATACACAGATTAAAAGTCAAGGGATAGGAAAATATATTCCATGCAAACAACAGGGAGAAAAAAGCAGGTGTTTCAGTACTAGTATCAGACAAAATAGACTTCAAAACAAAGAAAGTAACAAGCGATAAAGAAGGACATTACATAATGATAAAGGGCTCAGTCCAACAAGAGGATATAACCATTATAAATATATATGCACCCAATACAGGAGCACCAACATATATGAAACAAATACTAACAGAATTAAAGGAGGAAATAGAATGCAATGCATTCATTTTAGGAAACTTCAACACACCACTCAGTCCAAAGGACAGATTCACCAGACAGAAAATAAGTAAGGACACAGAGGCACTGAACAACACACTAGAACAGATGGACCTAATAGATATCTACAGAACTCTACACCCAAAAGCAGCAGGATACACATTCTTCTCAAGTGCACATGGAACATTTTCCAGAATAGACCACATACTAGGCCACAAAAAGAGCCTTAGTAAATTCAAAAAGACTGAAATTCTACCAACCAACTTCTCAGACCACAAAGGCATAAAACTAGAAATACCAAGAAAACAAAAAGGCTCACAAACACATGGAGGCTTAACAACATGCTTCTGAATAATCAATGGATCAATGACCAAATTAAAACAGAGATCAAGCAATATATGGAGACAAATGACAATAACAGCATAAAGCCCCAACTTCTGTGGGACGCAGCGAAGGCAGTTCTAAGAGGAAAGTATATAGCAATCCAGGCCTACTAAAGAAGGAAGAACATTCCCAAATGAATAGTCTAAAGTCACAATTATTGAAACTGGAAAAAGAACAAATGAGGCCCAAATTCAGCAGAAGGGGGGACATAATAAAGATCAGAGAAGAAATAGAGAGCAGCCAGAGTTCAGTTCACCTTTACATGCTGGAGTATAGGGAGTAACAGGGCCACCAGGAGTTTGGGGGCCTTGGGGGGGAAAGGGGAGCTGCTGAAGATGCCCAGGCAGAGAAGAGGCTGGGTCAGAGTTGGACATTAGGAAAAGCATTTCACAGATAGGCCACCTTGTTTGAGTCCTGACAGACCTCCCCTTTCCCCGCAGATTACCAGTTTGGGATCAAGTTGCTGTCTGCAGTACCTGGTGGAGAGCGCAAAGTCCTCATCATCTTCAATGCCCCCAGCCTCCAGGACCGGCTGCGCTTCACATCTGACTTGCGGGAGTCCATCGCCGAGGTGCAGGAGATGGAGAAATACCGCGTGGAGTGTGAGTAGCCCAACCACATTTCCTTCCTCCTCTCCTGGTGTGGTGCCCTGCAGACACCAAGAATCCTGTCCTCTGAGAATCTCAGAGTTGAGGGTTAGTTTATCCAACCTTCCCACCCTCATCCCAGGAACCCTTCAGCCTCTGCTTGAATACCTTCAATGCTAAGAAACTCATTACCCATCAACCTTGGATTATTATCCAAGCCCTAATTATGAGCCAGTTCTTTCTTCTATCAAGAGGCAGAAGAGAGAAGAGTCAGGGTACTAGTGGAAGGACTCAAGTTTCAGATCCTAAGCATGGAACTTATTATCTGGGTAAACTAAGACAAGTTGCCCAACTCTCCAGGCCCCAATTTCTTCATACATGACATTGAGATAATAAAATCTCCTTCATAGAGTTGTGGACATTCAATGAAGTAAAAGTAGACAAGGTGTCCTACATGTTAGAAGGACTCTAGTTTTGATCATCCTGTTCTTCCAACAAACATTATTCCCCTTCCCAGCCTCTCCCCTCCACTCCCCAGATTCTAGTTCCTGAGCTGAGACCTGGTCACTAATCTTCCTGGCCCCCAGGGGCCACACCAAGTCATTCTGATCCTATATAATGGAAAATAATGATTACATCTCATTCCTTCCAATTCCCTCCAAGTTTTCTCTTCTCCAGGCTAAGCAGTCAGTTTAAGAAACATGGTGTTAAGGAAAAAGAGGCAGGCTGAGAGACAGACAGAGAGAGAGAGGTGATGGACAGCTCCTTGGTGCAGCTGTCACAGTTCCAGGGTCTACTCTGCTCCTCAGCAAGGCAGGGTCACACATTTTAGTTGACCAGATCCTTGACACCATGGGGACATTCACAGACAGGGGTGAGCATACCAAGATGAAGGGAGGGCAAAAGATAAGAGTATCCATGACCTCCACAGGGAGATGGCGGTGTTAAAAGAGGCTTGAGAGCACAGGCTGTGGACTCAGGTAGACCTGCTTCCACAATGTTGGCTCCACTTCCAACTGTATGATGCTCGACAAACTCTGTGGCTTCTTGGATTCTTGGTTTCTTCCTCTGAAAAATGTGGATGGCAATAGTTACCTCCAAACTGTGGGGAGGGTTGAGTGAGATCAAATGCCGAGTGTACTGCTGGCACATAACAGAGGATTTGCTTCCTGTCGGGTTCCTGCTCCTGTCCTTCCAGAAGCAGCCCTCTGCTCCGGGGCAAGGTATCTGAGAACTGAGTGGACCCTGGAATGATTGCCCACTGCTGCCATAGGCTAGAAGGGCCTTCCTGCCCCTGTAAAAACCAGCCACTGTGAAGCTCTGTTTTGAAGGGCAGGGGTGTTTTGGGAGACCAATCTGAGAGCGGGCTTGTGCAGGGAGAGGCAAAAAGGGTGAGAGGAGGGAGAGAGGAACAGGAGAAGCAGGCACTGAGAGGTTCCAAGGGCAGACCAAGTCAGTGGAGATGGCACCAGATAGGGCTGGTGCTGCAGGGGCCTTGGAGATGCAGCTGAGATCCGGGGGAATGTGCTGGGTATTCTGGGAGCAAAGCAGGATGCCTGGGGAAGGAGTGGCGAGCAGAGGGAAGGCCCATGGAGGGCTGGGGTCAGTCAGGTCTCCTCTCACACCTGTTCCTGACCTTCACTCCCCATCTCCCACCCTGTCACCCAGCGGAGCTGGAGAAGCAGAAAGGTATGATGCGGCCTAACACCTCCCAGCCCGGAGGGGCCAAGGAGTCGGTGAATGGCACGCTGGCCCGCAGCAGCCTGGAGGACACGTATGGGGCAGGCGATGGGCTCAAAAGGGGTGCACTCAGCAGTTCCCTGCGAGACCTCTCTGACGCAGGCAAGTCTACTGGGCCCCTGCCCTGGCTGGGAAGACTTGGGACCGGGTGTCCTTTCTGCCTCTCCCTGACTGCCAGCCTTGTCCGCAGCCGCCACACACACACACACACACCCTGCCTTTATCCAGAGCCCTGGGCGCCATGCCACAGGGGGCCTGGGGAGCCCGGTCAGAACAGGTGGAGCCCAGGGTTTGGGCCAGGGAGTGTGACGTGGGGCCTCAGTCGTAGCCCCTCTCTCTTGCTGCTCCACCTCTCCTCTCTTTCCTCTTCTATCTCTCCAACACCACCTCTTCTCTCCTCCTTCTCCATCTTTTCCTCTTCTTGCTCCTCCTCCTCCACCTGTACTCCTCTTCACCTCCCCCTCTTCAATGGGGGAAAGGGAATAGGGGTGTCTGTCCCCGGGAGGGGCCCAGGCCTGGTCCCCAGCTCTGGAGCCCAGCAGGGTGGGAAGGGGGGTTGCTGCTCTGACGCTGGGCTCCTTGCTTGTGGGCGCAGGGAAGCGGGGGCGGCGTAACAGCGTGGGATCGCTGGACAGCACCATCGAAGTAAGTGCCAGCTCCTACCCCACTCGTCCTCTGCATGAGCCCTGCCCCTCCGCCCGCTGTGGAGCCCCAGAGGACGAGGGGACCTGTTGCTTCCCCCTCTTCCCTGCTGGGAACCGAGCAGCTGCCTCTCCCAGCCAATCACTCTCTCCATCTGTCCTCAACTCTGTCTGTCCTCACTCTGCCTGTCTCTCAGTCTGTCTTCCACTCTCCCAAGCCCTCTCTCCACCCCATGACCAACACTGAGTAGTGATGCCCTTGGAGTTGGGCCGTGAGAAGCACTCACCTCCAAGTCTGTCTGTCTCTCTGGGCCTAACATTCTCCCTGCCTGCAAAATGGGGATGAGGAGGAGGTCCTAATTGTTCCTCTCCCAGCAGAGGCTCAGATGAGTTAGTGGATGTGACAGCAGAGCTCTGCAAGCCAGGGTGGTCCATGTTCAAGTATAGGACTGTTACTTGGAGGTCATTATGCCGCGGGGGCTCCTGTCTCCCCAGCTCCAGGCCTCAGGGACCGGGTGGAGTTTAGGGTTGGGAGTTTAGGGGATCTAGACTGGCCTGACTCCCCCTCCTCCCCCCTTCCAGGGGTCTGTTATTAGCAGTCCACGCCCTCACCAGAGGATGCCACCTCCACCCCCACCCCTGCCGCCAGAGGAGTACAAGAGCCAGAGGCCCGTCTCCAACTCCTCATCCTTCCTGGGCTCCCTATTTGGAAGCAAGCGGGGCAAGGGGCCCTTCCAGATGCCACCACTGCCAACAGGCCAGGCCTCTGCCTCCTCTTCATCTGCTTCTTCCACCCACCACCACCACCACCACCACCACCACCATGGTCACAGCCACGGGGGCCTGGGAGGGCTGCCTGATGGGCAGTCCAAGCTCCAGGCCCTGCATGCCCAGTATTGCCAAGGACCAGGCCCTGCCCCACCACCCTACCTCCCACCACAGCAGCCCCCTCTCCCCCCACCACCTCAGCAACCCCCACCCCTGCCCCAGCTGGGCTCCATTCCACCACCTCCCGCCTCAGCCCCACCTGTGGGGCCACATCGCCACTTCCATGCCCACGGCCCAGTCCCAGGCCCCCAGCACTATACCTTGGGCCGGCCAGGCAGGGCCCCCAGACGGGGGGCTGGAGGACACCCTCAGTTTGCTCCACATGGCCGCCACCCACTGCACCAGCCCACATCCCCTTTGCCCCTGTACAGTCCTGCCCCCCAGCACCCTCCAGCCCACAAACAGGGCCCCAAGCACTTCATCTTTAGCCACCACCCACAGATGATGGCAGCAGCAGGGGCGACTGGAGGCCCAGGATCCCGGCCACCAGGGGGCTCCTACTCCCACCCCCACCACCCCCAGTCACCATTGTCACCACACTCACCCATCCCACCTCACCCCTCCTACCCACCCCTGCCCCCTCCCTCACCCCATACTCCGCACTCGCCCCTGCCGCCCACCTCTCCCCATGGCCCACTACACGCCTCTGGGCCCCCTGGCACAGCCAACCCGCCCACTGCAAACCCCAAGGCCAAGCCAAGCCGGATCAGCACCGTGGTCTGATGAATAGAGTGAATGAGCTGGGGTCCAGGGAGGTCTGGGGAATCTACAGGAGGGGGGCCTTGCACCCTCTCTGCTTCCTCAGTTTTTTCAAAATATATATACACGTAGAGATGTCCTCCTCCCCACTTCCTCCCTGCCTCAGAACCCCTTGTCTAATCCCCAAGAGTTGCCATGGGGTTTCCATCCAAATTCGAAGATCCTCTCCACTTGAAGCCTGGACACAGGGCCCTCAAACTCTGGTGAGTGGTGAGGACCTTTGGGAGCTCCTTTTCCTCCTTTTTCTCTCTTCCTCCTCAACCCCTTTCCCCCAAAGGTCTTGCTGGGTGGCTTTAGACCTCTGGGCAATGTGAGCTCCCTGTCTACTCTGGCTAGTAGGGAAGGGCAGGTATCAGGAGCAGTGAGGTGGAAGGCCCTCTCTCTGACCTCAGGGCCTGGCCACACACCTCTCTCTGCCTGCCAGAGGAAGGAGCTGTCAGTGCACTTGGTGGGTGGGGCCCCACTTATGCTGGAACCCCAGATGGGGCAGTGCTTCGACTCCAGAGCCAGTCTCTGCCTTCTCTCCAGTAAGCCCCAACCCAGACCTCTTCAGCTTCAGAACCTTGCCTCTCCCAGCAATATTCTTATCCTGATCAAAGTCCAGACAGGTTTAGGTGGCATGGGGTGGGGGTGGGGCTCAGGTCTGGGATGAGAAGGGCGCTGCCCTCCCTCACCCATATTGCATGCCCCCCATTCCCTCACACTTATTGCCCCTACAACTGAAGACAATGCACTTTACAGATCTCACCCACAAACACCTCACGGGGCAGGGCACCCAGCATCAGCCCTGGGGAGAGAGGCTCCTCGTGAGCCCAAGAGGTCCTTCCTTAGGCAGAGATGGAAGCCATCAGAGTGGGGGCTGGGGGCCAGGATGCCTGAGTCCTTCCGTCTGTCAGAATCTCAGCTGTCTCTCCAGCCCCTTTACAGCCCTGTTTATTTATTATAAATATATTTTTTACAAACCCCAGCTCCTCTTCTTGCCCTGTACATCCAGCTCCTTTCTCAGCTCCTGCCTCCGTCTCCCCTCTCCACCATGGGCTGCAGTACAGACAGACAGACTCTGGCTGTTTGAAGGGCCGGGGACCCTGGGGCTTGGGTGTGGGGAAGGTTGGCAGCGGGAGGGTCCGAATGGAGAGGAGTTGGGGTTCAGGCATTGTCTTTTTCCTCCTTGTACATAAGAATGTATATTTGATGCCTCATAAAAGACCTTGTGCTCACCTCCCGCCTCTGTCTCCTGCTTCTGCCCCCTCCCCCACAATGAAGCCTTTGGAGAGAGAGGCCTTAGCCCAGAGAGTTGAGGCACTAATAGTAGCAGCTCAGGCAACTTAGTGGGCAAGATGCTTTGGTTGGGTGGGAGGTGGAGTTGAGGGAGGTTTTCCTATCGCATCTCATTAATGGTCTGCATGACAGAGTGGCAAGGGTGTGGGCCTTGGAGTTGATCCAGTTCAAATCCTAGAGGTTTTCCCTCCCTAGGTATGTGCACTTAGGAAAGGCACCCTCTTTGAGTCTCAGTTTCCTCACTTTAAAACTTGCGGTGATAAGCTGTTGCACATGGAGTTGTGATGATGACATGAGGTAACAAATGTCAAGCAGAGAGGATGCAGTAGGTACTCAGCAAGTTAGTTGTCTTCTCTTCCTTTCACAGGTTAAATACTTCCTCCTACTCTTGTGCCATCTAGTCTCACCCTTCCTGTGGCTGGCCTGGCTCTGCCCTGGAGCCCTGCCAGCACCCACCACCACCACCACCCTGCCACAGCTGGCCACATTTCTTCCTCAAGGGTAGGGGAGTGGATGACCTGGGCCAAGAAGCCAAGGGCTAGATCCATTATAAGAACTCTGTGTATACTTAGGATGTTAGATAACAAATAGCTGGACTCCCTTGAGTTTACAGGGGAGAGGCCAGGCCCAGTGAAGGGAAGGGTCTTTTCCAAGGTCACACAGCAAGTCAGGATATGGGCTCCTGATTTCTAGACCAGGCTCCTTTCCAGTCTCCCAGACTGCCTCCCCATGAAATGGGCATGTTTCCAGCACCATGGATTATGTCCTGGGTCTTGGGAGGCACAGGAGGAATGGGGCAGAGCACTGGCCCTTGCTTAGGGTCAGCAGGGTCCCCAAGAAGCAGCAGTCAATAAATATTTTTGTACCTTTTAGAGTCTGGAATGACCTCTAAAAAGGAATGGTTTAGATGGCCCTACTCTTTAGCAGCTTGGACCAATGCCTTTGTTTTCTTCCTCACATGCACATTTATGCAAAAGCAGAAGTTGGGGCCATCTAAGCATTTGATGCCTCCTTGAGGATCAGACCTGAGTGTTTGAATAGCTTAGACCCAGAGGTTTCAGAATCAAGTCCAACCAATATTTTTTGGTGTCTTCCCTGGTGGATCAAGCTGGATTGCCTTTAGTCACTCCCTGTTCTCCCACCTACAGCTTGATGCTGGCTTCATCTTCCCAAAGCTCAGCTTTTAGCACTAAAGTCCTGGCTCATCCACAGACTTGACTGTTGCCTTCGGCGAGTCACCTAGCCCCTCAGACCCTGGGCTTTTTTTTTACCTTTAAAATAGGAATAATAATCTTGCAGGGAAATTGTTAATGGATATGTATGAAATGCCTCCTTCCTGCCAGGTGCACAGTAAGCTGTTCATGGCCAACTACAGAAACAAACTTGAACTCCTTGTCTTTATGTTGGTGGTCCTCCACCACATGGCCCCAGCTGATGTCTGTAGTCCTAACTCTCCTTCCTTGCCTATACTTTGGCCATCCCCTCACTGTTCCCTGAAAAGGCCTGTGTGTAATTTCAGAATTCAGTATTTTACCTGTGCCTTCCCCCTGTCAGATGTGTTCCCCCCAACATCCCTGATGAAAGTTTTCTCACTCTTGAGAGATGAACTTAAAGGACCAATCCCTCCTGAAATGTGCCCTTGATCACATTCTCTGAGATCCCTCACATTGTTATCTTCCCTGCCATGTCATAAGTGGCTCACAAGTGACACAGGCCTGAATCATGTCTGTCCAGAGCATTGGCGCAGCACAGATGACACTAAAATCTTGTTGACTTGAATGAATGAATAGCTCTTTCTAAGCAGGTATCTGCATTGGTTAATTTATTGATTGATGCAACCTGCGCACCAAGCTTTTGGGACCCTCTGGGACCTCCTCATACTTCCTTCAGCTCTTTCCTACGTTCTTCTCCCCACCTCATTGCAGTCCCAGTGCTGCACTGTCCCTGCCCCACCATTCCCCTCTCCCTGGAGGCTCACCATCTAGACTGTGGAGAAGTAGTTCAGCTCCTCACCTCGCATTTCTTTGAGGACCCCTGAAGAGATGCACATTGGCTGTTCTCATATCAAAGGTTCTATTGCCAATCTCTTTGCGGATGTGGGTAGGAAGGGACAACACATAACAAAGACAAAAGTCCTAGAATCTCACAGAAATCTTTATCTAGACCAGTGCTGTTCAATAGGTCTTTCTGTGCTGATGGAAATATCCCATACCTGCACTGTCCAATATGGTAACCCCTAGCCGCATGTGGCTATTGAGCACTTGAAGTGTGGCTAATGTGACTACAGAAACAAATTTTTAAATTTAAATGTAAGTAGCCATATGTGGGACAGTGCAGGACAGGACTTTCAGGAATGGACAGCCTGGCGGGGATAATGTCAATACAATATAATAATAAGTACAAGCCCAGAAGGAAGCACAGCATGTAAGGGGTTGGCAAAGAGGAGGAAAACTCAACTTGGGGTGGGGTGGGGAGATCAGAGAAGGGTTTCTGGAACTGGCACTTTAGCTGAGTCTTGAAGCGTGAATAGGAATTACCCTGGGAAAAAAGGGCATTTGTCAGAGGAAGCAGCATATGTAAGGGCCTTAGAGATATGTGAGTTTGTGGTATGTTAGTGGAGTAGTTAGCAAAGAATGGAAGAGGGCAGCCCAGGTGGCGGGCATGGCATACTCTGAAACAGGAGAGCAGTCCATGAATCCTCATTCCTCTGTTGCCTACAGGTTTTCTCACCAAGCCTCATTAGGAGGTAAAGTAAGACCAGGTGACACATTGGGCTACTAGTATCTTCACTATAAAGTTACTATTTTCCCCTTTGTAATTAATGAGTATCTTGTGGAGAGATGCATTGAAATTATGTATCTTGTTACTCCTCAAACTTTTACCCACCAGTTTTAACATTCACTGGTGATTCTCTAGATTGCCAAATGGTTTTCAAATGCCATCTTTCTTTTGACATGAATTAGCTGGCTTTCCACTATGAGAGAGAGCTTTCCTGTCTCCTACATTTATTTATTCATATCCTCATGGACTCATGGTTGTCCATTTTATTCAGTGGGTTGTAAGCCATTAATATCATTATTTTGATGTTCAAAATGCTCCAGATTTGGCCAGCAGGAGGCCCTGCAAGCTGGCTCCTGTGTCCTTTTGGCAGGTCTCCATCTTTATTTGACCATTTCCTTGTTTTCTGGCTCCACGAGATGCTCCAGGCCCATCTTGCCCTAGTCCTGGAATCAGCCACTTTTGCCAAGGAGCCTTGGTTCTTTTTAGTAGAGAATAGAATTTAGGAATGAAGATTTGAGCACTAAGTGTTATAGCTATGTTTTAAGAGTTTGCTTTTTTATTTGAGAAAAGTTTGAGCACCTACTGATAATTTTCTAACTACATCATTCCTTTAAGGTAGAGTTTTCCCTTTTCCCTCATTTTAAAAATTTATATCAGTGGAGTCATGGCTTTTTATTTTACTCGATCAGTTAAAATCCACTACTATCATAATTCATTTGGAATTATCATTTTGAATATGTCATTTTATTGTTATGTATATATATTAAGCACATAATATGCATCTATATTTCTCTTTGTATTTAGCTGTATATATACACACACACATGCACATGCACACATACATATATATAAAACCATGAGTTCACATAGGTACCTTGATACCTTGAGGACACTGTTTTAATAATCCTGGCTAGAGAGAGTAACTGGCTCTCATGGGGAGTAGATCAGAAAATGGCATAGGGAGGAAGGGATGAATTCCAGAGCTATTTAGGAGTTAGAACTCACAGCTCATATCTGCTTCAAAACTGGGACCCAATTTTACAAATCAAAAATGTGAGGTATAAAGTCACTTTCAACCAATTCATCCAGAAAACAGGTGGGGTGAGGGTGGTTAAGAGCCCAGCTGAGACTTCTAATTACTGCTGTGCACCAGCTCCATGCCAGATCCTCTCTCCCAGGTAGGTGGATGAGGCCAACCCAGCCCCAAGTCCAGGGTGAGCTCCTTGATGCTTCCCAATTCTTAACCTTACCCAAACTCAGGCTGGTCCCCAACAAGACCCAGAGGTTGGGAAAGGAGCCCATTTCCTGAGCACCTTACTGGGGTGGAGTGCAAAGGAGCACCATCTGAGACTTTTACAGGCAGAATTGTACGACAAACAGACCAGGGTTTGAATTCTGCCTCTGCCACTTACTATTCAGGTGACTTGGGTAAATTTATTCTTATCTGAGCTTCAGTCTCCTCATCTATAAAATAGAGATAACAATACCTATTTTATAGCCCTTGGCCATTGATGAATGGCAATCATCATTATCTCTAATCTACGTAATTACTCTGTGAGGAAGGGATTATATAGTGTCACTGAATAAGGAGAAAATTAAGGCTCAGGGAGGTGAGGGACTTGGCAGATCTCTGGGTGAATGCCAGTTTCAGGAAAGTAGGTATCATGTCTGCCTTGGTCACCATTATATTCCTACAGCCCAGAAGAGTGTCTGGTACATAGTAGGAATTTAATAAGTATTTGTGAATGAATGAATTGGACCTGACTAGCTTCAAAGACTCTGCAATTTCCATTTGCCCTTCCAGGATGGTGGGGGTGGCATCTGGGCCAAGGACCTCAGAGAAGGCTATAGGAACCCTGGTCTCCTAATTTCTGATTCATGCTCTTTGCCCTTCACTGAGCTGCCTCCAGATGGAAAGACTAAACTTCCTTCAGCCTAGGAGTTAGTGTATACTCCCACCTTCTTCATTCTTCTCACCCTTCTCCTGCCCAGTTCTATTCCTGGTAAGAGCAAATGACAGGAAGAGAATTTGACCAGGGGTCAGCATCTTCCTGTGTAACACTGGGCAAGTTGTTTAATCTTCCTGGAACTTGGTTCCTCATCTACAGAATGGTCACTTACATTTTTCCCAAGACTGTTGCAAAGATTAAGGGAAATAACTGGTATGAAAAAGCTATGTGGCATGTTGGATGCTTACACATGTGAGAGGCTAGTAATTTTACTGTTACTAACATCACCTTACCTAGCTTTCTGTTTCTAGTTCAGACGTTGTTCAACTGGGTCATTCACCTGTGTTTCTAGTAGAGAGGGGCTGAGGTTTCTGTGAGACCTAGAAAACTAGAAAGGAGATGTCACTTACTATTTGCATTACTTGAGACAACTTACCTCACAAGCGAAGTGGGGATAAGGATTTCAAACATTGAAGGTAATATGAAAATTCAGGTGATAAAAGTATGAAATCACTATGCACAATGCTTGGCACAAAGATTCTTAATGAGTTTTGACATACTGGTTGTTTGACAGACCTGGGTATGTCAAACAGACTCTCAGAAATAATAATAGTTAACAGATACTGAGGGCTCTCTATGTACCAGGTACTATACAACAATCCTTCAAGGAGGGTATCATCATCCCCATTTCTGTGTCAGAAGCTTGGACTTGCACAAATCACATAACTAAAAAAATAGCAGAGCTGGTGAGGCTAGAAGTCAGGCCTGTCTGACCCCAGGGTCTGAGCTCCCACTGTGTGCCCTTCTTCCTCAGATAGGATGTCCTTAGCTCAGTTCTGAAGTAAGCAGAACAATGTACCTACAAGGGACACAGTATGTTATCAGAACAGTTAAATGAATGAAGGAATGACTCTCCCCATCCCCTTCAAACACATTCAAGCTTATGGAAATGCTTAATATACATAGGAAATGTTTGTAAAGAGTATATATTGTTTTCAGTCAATATATACTAAGGTTGCTCAAAAATATACACTAATTTTTCTTTTGTTTACTCAACATTAATTTACTGCTTACCACACTAAGTGCTAAAGATACATATAAGGCCACATGGTCCCCGCCTTTAAGGAACTCACAGTCTGATGAGAGAACACAAAAGAAGCACTTAATAAGTATGTACACAAGTACTCTAATATGTGCATGGTAGGTGTCCAAACTGTATGCAGTAGGCCCACAACTAACGATCTCAAATGCAGTAGATGCCTGATGTATGGGCAGAGTAGTTGCAGTAAGCCTATTGAGAAACTGCTCAATGAATATGCACACAATAGATGTATACATAAAGGCACTCAAATGCATATGACACGGGTCATACACAATAAATCAACCCATGTATGCAAATGATGCTTGGTAAGTATGCTGTAGGCTCACAAATAGGCAAACAGTAGATGTTTAAAAGGTAGGCACTGGTTGGAGATACATATGCTGTTGTTAAACTTCCAATAATTAAAATATATATACATTCAGGCTTATTTTGTAGGAATACATGTCACAAATGTGCACAAGATAAAAGTGCATACAGAACTGTTGAAAGTATTCATTAAAATGCTGACTGACAATGACTCTTTGGGGTAAGAATGAAAGCCCCATCTCTGAGAGGCCGGTACACATGACCTTGGAAGAAATAAATATTTCCTTTCTCTCCGTGGGACCTAGGATTCTAAAAATTCACAATCCCCAGGGGGCGGGCAGGCTCCTGCCATCCTTCTTACAAAGCACCAGAGGTGTCAGTGCCTAGAGCTGGGAGCTCCGTAAGTTTTCCCCAACCTGCGGGCCATCAGAAAGGATTCCTCTCAATTAGGCATCTGAAACCGCTTTCTGTGGCCCACACCGTACACAGCCGGGAGAAGGAGAGAATATTGGGGAAGGGCGCGTACCAGTTTGGGCCCAACATCTACCAATGCCAACTCCTCTTCCGGTCTGTCTCCGTAATGCGCATGCGCACCACTGGTCTTTAAACGTGCACCGCCTGCCCAACCGGAAAAAGGTTCAGACAGTTCAATTACAATTTTGCTCTTCCGCTGCCGAGGCGGACTATTTTCTCCCAGTCTGTGAGGCACTTTTGAGTTCCCACTTTCAAATAGGGAACCCACGCCTGCCTATTCAGCTCTATCCCCATGGATTCAAGGCTTCCTAGGACTTGGCACCACGCAAAGTATACGAGGCTCTGAGGGGCACCTCGCGGAGGGATCCGGTTTGTTGTGGTGAGGGGCGGGGGAGAGACGCTGACAAACCAAGATGGCGGCGGCAGCGCTGAAACCCGCGGCGGCTGGGAGGTAACTGTGGTAGTGGAGGCTGCTGTTGTTGTGAAGCAGCGGCAGAGTTTGTAAGGAACGGAGCAGAACGAAGAGGCCGTAGCAGTAGCATCAGCCTGAGCTTCTTAGGGCGCGGCAGCCACACGCTTCCCAGGACTTCGGCGGGCGGCGGCCGCCCCGCGTAGGGCCTAGTTACCAAGCAGTGCCTCGGCTTCATACAGCGGCGTCCGCCATGAGTCCTTAAGGGCGGTCCGAACCCTCCAGTCCTGGAACCCACCATGGAGCCGGGGTCCGACGACTTCCTACCGCCGCCCGAGTGCCCGGTGTTCGAGCCTAGCTGGGCCGAGTTCCGAGACCCTCTTGGCTACATCGCGAAAATCAGGCCCATTGCTGAGAAGTCGGGCATTTGCAAGATACGCCCACCCGCGGTAAGGCCCGGGGCGCGTGGTCGCCGGCGGCGAGGCCGGGAATGAAGAACTAGGGTAGCCGGCGGAGAAGCCTGGGTCAGTGGGCAGCTGAGATGTGCGAAAGTGGGGTAGCTGGGACCGTTGTGGGATGCGGCGCAGGTTGGAGAAGGGGTGATGGGGCCCCCAAGTGACCTGGGATCTGAAACGCACCCCTCCTCCCACCCCACCTTTCAGAATAATTCCTGGTAAGGTTCAAGACAGGGATGCCTAGTGGGTCGTGGAGAGTTCACACACAGTCGCACATATCTTAGTTACCCCGGACCATCCTAGTCAAGGCTGTACTTAGTGAGGCTTTTCTCCCATTTACTGTTGTCACTTCTCTTAAGGCAGGCAGTGTGGTGTAATAGAAAGATCACAGCTCTGAAAGGAGACAGATCTGAGTTCAAAACTCCATTCCACAGCTTACCAGCAGTGTGACCTTGGACAAGTAAAGTGATCTCTGAGCCTGTGAAATAGGTCCCATGATGGTTATTGGGAGAATTGGATTTAACTAGTCTGTGTGTAGGAGGTACTAGATAAGTGGTAATTGTGACTGTGAAGGTGTTTGATGTGGTCATTGGTTTATTCCTCTTTGGGTTGACTCATATTTACTCACACCCTGCCAGACTGATCCATCTATAATATCCTAGCCTGGTAGACCAGTCAGGAAATCAGTCTCACAGGGGATGTACTATCTGCTTCCCTTGAGGTGGATTCAGGGAATTGTTTCCTTCTTTTCCTAGTTGAAGGCAATGTCCTTTCCTGCATATCCCCCACCCACCCACCCCAACACACACACACACACACACGATTTCTGTGGAGATGCTTGGACCAGTCACTCACACACACACACACACACACATATATATATATTTCTGTGGAGATGCTTGGACGGGGAGATGAGTCCTCCTCAAATTTCTACTCTTCCCTGTCCCAGAGTATAGGAAGTCCCAGAGGATAGGGTATTCTTGGACTCCCCAAAAAAGAATGGTGCTATAGAAGTCTGCCTCCTTAAACACTTGATCCTAGAGGTGAGGGACAAAGGTCGTATCTTTGCTTCTAGGCCTGGCTTCAGGCCAGGAGAAGGCCCCCAAGGGCTAGGATAGGCTGCCTTTTGCTGGCATGGAGGAGATATGATAATGTGTGTTGTTCTGTCGCCACATGGGATTCCGAAGGGCAGGAATTGAGTTTGTCTGGAACAGGGTGTTTTTGAGTGTGTGTCTCCTGGCTGAAAAGGAAGGGAAGCCTCACTGCCACCTGAGGAGGGCACCACAGACCTCCTTATTCAAGGTGGTGCTTTTTGGTGCTCAGCCACAGATCTAGGTTGGTTTCAGATGGATCCTCTGGGAGGTGTTGGGTAAGCTAATTTCTTCCTTGTTGAAGCCTGGCCACAGATGTCTGAGGTATCCTTGTCCATGGTGAGGGAGTGGCATTGGATAGTGGGGAGGTCAGGAAGGCTAGCAGAAAGGAGAGGCAGGAGTCCTGGGCAGCCTCAAAGGAGGCACTCACTGAAGGGGTTAGGTAGGCCTGTGGGAAAGAGGCATATCTGACGTAGGGGGTGGTAGAGACCTGAATTTCCGTTTTTCTGTCTTGGGCTTATGGGCAGGCGGGCCTTATGCAGGTGTTGCTGGGGGAGCTTAAGGCAGTGGTGGGAGTGACATGTCCCTAGTAAGTGTGTGACCTGCAGGGGGCCATCCTTTGTTATGCTTCTCTTCTCTACCCCAACAGGTACTTCAATCCAAGACACCTGGCTCTCTGGTAGTGGTCTGGTTTTTACCCTCCTGTAGGGCTGCTCCTAAGCTGCCTTTAGGGAGCCAGGCCTTCTAGTTGGAATTTGAAGCCCTCACCCAAGTGGTACTTGGGCCCAGGGGGGAACATGTGCATAGGTGGGTGCTTGGAAATTGGAAATTTGCCTGAGGAAGGGTGATTACAGGTGACTGCTAGTCTTGGGGAAGATGGGTGGGAAAAGAGTGTTAGTACCCAGGGAAGCTTGGAAGGGCCTTGCTTCAGCATCAGGTAGCCAAACTTTTTATCACCATCCTGATAATACTGACATACTGAATATTTGGTACACAGGCAGGTATATGGAACCGAAGGCAGGATGAGGTCACTCATAGGTCCTAGGGAGAGCCAGGCAAGAAAGTTTGCTGGACCTTCCCCAGCTGTCTTTTGCACCCACAGCTCCTGCTTTAGGATTCTGATTCTGCCATTTCCTGTCAGGTTGCTTGATGTTGTACTTACTCTTATCTAGAACAGGATTCGCCAGGAAAGAAGGGTGCCAGAGTTTTGGGTTTGAGTACCTTTCTCTACCTGGGTTCCCTGCACTGAGGGGAGTGCCCTGCTGATGAAGGCTAGAGGGCATGGGAAACTTACCTGGGCTTAAGCCATACCACTTTTAAGTCTCTCTCTCTTTTTTTTCCCCCTTGCTTCCCTGAGCCCCAGGTAGCAAACACAGGACTTGGGGCGGGGTGGGGGAGGGTGTTGGTGAAGTGGGGAGGCAGGAGTTTGTGTGCATATGGGAGTATCTGTGGCTCCTTTTCTATAAGTGGATGTGCAGAAGAGGCCAATAGTTTTTCTTCTCTTTTACTTTCCCCCTCCTCACCCCTTCCATACATATGCATGTGTGTATGAACACTGGTAGCCTGGTGTAGTGCCAAGAGCCTTGGACCAGAGGTCAGAAGACACGGGTTCTAATCTAGGCTCTACCACTAACTCAGCATGTGATTTCTTCTCTGGGCCTTGCATTCACCATTTGTAAAATGAGGGTATTGGTGTAAGTTACTCTAGGTTCTTTTCACCTCTCCAGCAGGACCCAGGGCTCTGGGGAAGAGCGGACTGCGTGGGAAGTTTTAGTGGGAAGGGCCTTGGGGAGGGGATGCTCCACAGCTGCACTCTGGGCAGGACACAGCAAGCTCCAGTTGGCAGGGCAGAGTCTCCCCCACTTTCATTATCTTTCCCTGACTTCCCTCCTCCCCAGATCCTACCATTCTTTGCCACCACAATCAGCCATCCTAGCACTTTTCCCTCTGGGGCTTCTTCCTGTGCCTCTTCCTGTACCTGGCAGGTGTTTGAGAAAGACCCACAGGAAGCTGTCCAGACCTTTGAGTGATGCAGATTCCTGGTCCCTGTTTGTTGCTCTTCCCTACAGTGTTTGTCTCAGTCTATCCCCTTTAAACTGAGAGGACAGACGTTAAAGGCCCAAACCTTTACTGCCGGTTGAGCTATCCTGCATGTGTATTGGGTGGTGGGGTCAGCCTTAAATGTCAATTCCTAATGATGACTCCTTTGAATAACATTTTCATTTGAAAACCAGTTTAATTTTCCATATTGGCCTTATGAGGAAGCCAGGGCAAGAGTTCATGTTCCCATCTTACAGATAAGAAAACAGGTTCAGAGAGGTAAAATCCCATAGCTAGTAAGTAGTGGAGCTAGAACAGAAACCCAGGTCTTCTGACTCCAGGGCCTATGTGCTTTCCAGTACTTCCAGACTGTGTGTCCTATATCACATGCCTAGGGGACAAGGGGCTAATAAGGGGTGCAGGGAGAGTTTGGGTCAAGTGTTTTGGGCCCCAACTCTTTCTTGAAATTCTGTCACTGTGATGTAGGGAGGGACTCAAGTTTTGCAGGGCATGTGCCTGGGGCACTGGATGTGGACTTGAGGTGCTGCGAAGGTGCAGTTGTGACTTCTAGGGGGCGAGGCGGGGGAGTAGTGGGTTGGGTAATTGCCAGGTTAAAAGTTCTGGGGTGGCTAGATGTCTGGGAAGGTGTGAATGGGGTGCTGAGCTGCTATTGGTGCCATCTGATCTTGCACTGTGCTGAAATAACCCAACTCCCTTTCCCCTCCATACCGGCTCAGGACTGGCAGCCACCCTTTGCTGTAGAAGTGGACAACTTCAGATTTACTCCCCGAATCCAGAGGCTGAATGAACTAGAGGTGAGAAGACTAGTAGGTGGTGGCAGGGTTGGGAGAATGGATACTTGAGCTCTGATCCCACTTCTTCATACCTTCTCTGGCTAAGGTACTTTACCTAACTGTGCCTTCATTCTCTCTTCTGTGAAGTTGCATGGAAGGTATGGAGGAAGCTTTAGAGCTCTGAAAAAAAAAAGCAGGGGCATTTAGCATCTGTTCTGATAGCTCAAAGGCTGAGGATATCCCTTTCCCACAAAGGTGTGCTACTTTTGAAGCTCCCTGTCAACTAACCTACCCTGCCTGGATCAACAAAAGGGAAATACAGGACTTGGCCAGTTGAATGTGGCCTCATTATCCAATTCATCCACCTAGCCCTGTGCTTCCTACTTTCCTTCTATGGTGCTAGGTGAGGTATATGGGCAGGAATAACAGAAGAATTGGTCTGTGTGGAGGCTGGAATGGTTACAAATTTGGGTAGGTCAGACAGGTAGGTTTTGCCCTCTCCCTTTTGTTTGTAGAGGAAGTCCCTGACCTTTGCATGGAAAAGTGAGGTTTTTCCATTAAGGGCTTGAGAATGCCCTGGGGTAAGAGAGTGGGTGCCCTGAAGCCAGTTCCAGGTAAAATACTGGAGTTTCCCCATGGAAGATGTAGGTTAGAAATACGCTACCACCTCTCTCCCGCATTATTATGTATCCACAAGCCTTACTAAATCTCTTAGGGGGTGCTGTTAGGCCCAAGTGAAGACCCATGACCTATAAGCTCATAGTTCTTCTACCTTGGCACTGTTGACGTTTTGGTGCAGATAATAATATTTTGTTGTGGAGGGCTGTCATGTGCACTGTAGGATGTTCATTAGCACTCCTGATTTCCACTTGTTAGATGCTAGTAGTGCCCTTTCTCAGTTTTGGCAACCAGAATGTCTCCAGGCATTGCTAAATGTCCCCTGGGGGTTAGTATTGGCCCCCCATTGAGAATCACTGCTCTAGAGTCAGTCTAGGTGCTGTTCTGATCAGGGCAAAAATCATCTCTTATAGGTGGGTACAAGATATTTTTAAAGGAATGAATCTTACCAGGTTAGTAGGACAGGGTGTTGCCTGGCATGGGACAGGGGCAGGTTTTATAGACAGATAGTGCTGGCAGATGACAGGAAGGAGCAGGGACGTGGCCAAAGTTGGAAAGCTAAGGGGTTGAAATGAAGGGAATTAAAGTTCCTGGCCCCTTGGGGCTCTCCCAGCTAAGGAGCCATAGGTCATTTCGTTCTGCTAATATTTAGTTTTATTTGTCTATGATACAGAGAGAACTCTTCCTATTCCCCCTAATGGGATCTGAGCAAGTTAGTGAATGGTAGTGACTTACCTAGTTCTCCCTAGAACCAGGCCCTCTGTCCAGGGCAAGGTGGTTATAGACTTGGGGCCTTGGGAAGCCCTTCTTAGTTTACTGAGATTTCAGGGAAGTGTGGCACATGCCTTATTCCTAGGATCCTTGGCCTCCGTTGGGTTCTGGGTTGGCCAGGTGCCAGTGCTGCTTATCATCTCTTAGTTCTTGAGGCCATTCTGTCTCTACCCTGCACTCTCGCTCTTCAGCCACCATGGAACAAGTTTTTTGGTGCATAAGAAGAGGTGAGTGTGCTCTTTTGGAGCTTGCGATCTCTGAGACATGCCCAGAGCATGGATACGATTATGGAGTTTGCAGAACACTTTCAGTGTTCCTCTAATTAGTCCACCCTTCTTGGGTAAGTGAACTGGGGAGTTACTTTATTTCCCTTTTATAATCAGAAAACAGGGATCTAAGAGAGTAGGACTGATTTGCTCAAGGCTGTACAGCAAATTAATGACAGAGGGAAAGTTAAAACTTAAGTTATTTGACATTCAGATCTCTTGGTACCTGCTGTGTGACTTGAGGAAACAGAGGCTCTCTGTAAACAAGGTGATGGACTCACATATCCCTGTTAGGGAGATTGAGAGGGAGTATGCGTAAAGGTTTGGCTGTTGTAGCCCAGTCTTCTGTTTTGGGACCCTGGGCTTATCTTACTGACTAGAACATCGTGGAGATGAGAGACAGGTGGGTTAAGCACTGCCTAGAGTTTGAAATCTAGTTCACTGAGAGGCCCTGGGTAGTGGGCTGCTGTGTACCCTTTTTCCTCCCCTTAAGATTAGGCCAGAAGTCTGGGGGCAGGTGGAAGGGGAGGTCAGCCTCTTTGAGCAATTTCTTCTCCAGGCCCAGACAAGAGTGAAACTGAACTACTTGGACCAGATTGCCAAATTCTGGGAAATCCAGGGCTCTGCCTTAAAGATTCCCAATGTAGAACGGCGGATATTGGATCTCTACAGCCTCAGTAAAGTAAGAACAGGTTTTTCTCAAACTCCTCCCCACACCACACCTTAATATCCTTGGTTCACTGGGGGCTCCCATGGTTTGGATATTGGATCTCTAGGCTGCAGTGGAAGGAACACAGCCTGGTAGCACACAAGCTGTCATCAGAACTTCTTGGCATTTCTTACTGCAATTTGAATCTCAGTGGTGGTGGCAGGAGTGGGTAGCCCCCAGTGAAGTGAGGGTCTGGAGTTGTCTTCATTGCCCTTTCTGCAGGCCTACTCCTTCATGTATATACACACAGCACATTCATGTCCCTTCCTGCTTGTCCCTGCAGATCGTGGTGGAGGAAGGTGGTTATGAAGCCATCTGCAAGGACCGTCGGTGGGCTCGGGTGGCTCAGCGCCTCAACTACCCACCAGGCAAAAACATTGGGTCCCTGCTACGCTCCCACTATGAACGCATCGTTTACCCCTATGAAATGTACCAGTCTGGAGCCAACCTGGTGGTAAGGATGCCAGGCTGGGGTGGAAAGAGGCCTCCCTGTCCCAGGTGCATATTTTCTACTTACTCTGAATGGAATTGGTTGAGAGGACTGGAGACTTGGGAGCTAGACTCTTCTCTTTTCTAGTGGTGCTTGCTCTCTTCCCACACTGCCCAGGGTCAAAGGTCCTGGAGTTAACTGCAGAGCCAGCCCACTGTCTGTTATGTGACAAGGTTTTAACTGATAGAAGAATTCAGAGGAGGGAGAGATCTTGTTAGTTGGTGAGAGCTGGGAAGAAATGGAGTCTGATTTAGTTGGGGAGACAGTTGGAAGGAGAAAGGGCATAAGCAAAGACATGAGAAGAATTCCCAAAGTGTGTGCTGGTGTCATTGGTAAAGCCCAGTTGAGCAGGGCCTATTGGTGTGGGTCAGGTGGGTGCGACCTTTAGTTGCTGTTGGGTGAAGATAGAGGAAGTCCTTGCTGTTGGAGGCTCGATCCCCATGTCCTGACTCTTACCTCTTACCTGTCCTTAGCAGTGCAACACACGTCCATTTGATAATGAGGAGAAGGACAAGGAATACAAACCCCACAGCATCCCCCTTCGACAATCTGTGCAGCCTTCCAAGTTCAACAGCTATGGCCGGCGGGCCAAGAGACTGCAGCCCGATGTAAGTCCTTTCCTTCTGAGAGCTTTGGGGTTGAAAAGAGTCCTTTCCCTCCCTCTTATCAAGCCTGTGTTCCCTACTCAATCTCATTTCTCTGAGTTCTTCTGAGCCAGGAGTATGCCTCTCTCTGGCTTTACTCTTGCTCTTTCTTCCACTCTCAGCTGAGCTTCTGAGCTGAGTCTTGATCTGTTCATAAACAGTATCTTTTCTACATGTGCTCTTGCCTGCCTTGTTTCTTTCCTGACTTACTCAGCTCATAGGGGTAGAACTCTTTTTTTCTCCTTACACCTGTATCCTAGCTTCAGGCAGAAGCTTCTGTGCCAGGCATTCTTCTGGGCACTGGGGATACAACAGAGAACAAGATAGACACTGTCTGTGGGCTCACCAAAGCATTTAATTTAGCAGGTCACGTTAGCCACTGCCATTTACTGGTAGTGCCATATGTTAGATTTCTTTATGTTATCCCTAAACCCCCTTGTAACTGTAAGGTAGGAGATAATATTCTCATTTTATAGTTGGGAAAATTGAAATTTCATCTTAATTCCTTTCAAAGAAAGGGCAGAGGAGGGAGCTCACTTACCCTCAGTCTCCAAAAAGCAGCTCTGAATTCTTGCCCTGGCTTGCCTATGCATCAGCTCCTGGCATGAGCTCAGGTGATACATAGTCTTTTAGGATGGGGCAGTCTGCCTCAGATAGCAGTCTTGATTTGTTTCCTTCTTTACTCCTAGCCGGAACCCACGGAGGAAGACATTGAAAAGAATCCGGAGCTAAAGAAGTTACAGATCTATGGGGCAGGCCCCAAGATGATGGGCCTGGGCCTCATGGCCAAGGATAAGACTCTGCGGAAGAAAGGTGAGGCCTGACAGTCTAGGGCATTGTGAAAGATGGCCTCACCTGGGGAGAGGAGGCAGGGCCCTCACTGTTCAAGACCTATACTTTGGAGCCACTCTTTTCTCTCCCAGATAAGGAAGGGCCCGAGTGTCCCCCGACTGTAGTGGTAAAGGAGGAGCCAGGTGGGGACATGAAGGTGGAGTCAGCCTCACCTAAGACCTTCCTGGAGGGCAAGGAGGAGCTGAGTCACAGCCCAGAGCCCTGCACCAAGATGACCATGAGGCTGCGGAGGAACCACAGCAGTGCCCAGTTTGTAAGGACCCAGCCCTGACTTCTTAATGCTCCGCTTCTTGTCCCTTCAGCAAGCATTTCCCCAGCATGGCACTGGACCAGGTTGCATTAAGCAGAAAAGGGCCTGGTGGACCTTGTTCTCAGGTAGTAGCTCACTTCATTGGGGAACAAGACCAACTTAAATGGAAACAAAGAACAAGAAAGGGTGATCAAGTGCTGCCAACAGGAATTGCTGGAGGGGTCAGAGGAGACTCCCTTTTCATTGCTTCAGGATAAAGGCTAGGCTCCTCATTATCATGCATGATCCAGTCCTTGCTGACCTCTAGCCTCATTCCCCAGCACTACCCATCTCACTCCTCTGCTATAGCCACACTGAACTGACTATTTATAGGTATATTCGTTTGTTCCCTGAGATACACCATGCTCTTCCTTTCCCCCATCTTTGCACATGCTGCGTCTTCTGCCTGGAAGTATTTTCCCCTGTGCTCTGGCCCATTGCTGAACTTCAGTTTGCCTTCAGGTTTCAGTCAGTTTCAAGTGTCAGCTTTTCAGTGAAGTCCTTCCTCAAGGCTATCCCTCCTTATCTTCATCTGGTTTGAGTGCTTCCTTCTCTAGGCTCCCACAGTACCCTTTATGGGCTGCTGCTGGCAGTTTCCACACCACTCTTTAATTTTTATGAACACATGTCTCCAGAGTACTGTATGCCTTTAGAAGGCAGATGCCATTCTTATTCATCACTGTACTGCAGAGTCCAGCATAATGTTGGACATATAAGTGTTCACTGTTTACTGAATGAATAAAACTGGGGGATTCAAGGTTGAATGATAATGACTACTCTCACAGATCTGCCAGTTTATTTGGGGAGATGGTATGTGCATGCAGGTAAACTCCAGACCTGGCATGACTAGCCTCTACAGGGCCATGAATGATCCTGCCAGTAAGTGCTGCAGGTTCATAATGTAGAGCTCTGGATGAGGATACTGTCCAGAGGACTCTGATGTTTGAAGGCTAGATAGGGCTTAGTTTGATGAGTTGTTGCCGCTCTCCCTTGGCAGATTGAGTCATATGTATGCCGGATGTGTTCACGTGGAGATGAGGACGACAAGCTTCTGCTATGTGATGGCTGTGATGACAACTACCATATTTTCTGCCTGCTGCCTCCTCTGCCTGAGATTCCCAAGGGTGTCTGGCGGTGCCCAAAGTGTGTCATGGCGGTAAGGCCTTCCCAATCCCAGTTAATATCTACCTCATAGAGTATCCTTGTCTTCCTTCATCTGGCCTAATTGAAAGCAGCCTCCTAGCTTAGCCACAGTCTTGTTTTGGATCCCTGGGATAGGGCTAGGCTGGGTGGAGCTCTGGGAGAAAGGAGGAGGAGACTCAGTCTTTGCTTATGTTTCTCTGAGAGTTCCAGTCTGCCTGGGGAGGTGAGAATCATGACTAGACAGACTGTATGTGATGATGTGTAATCAAATGCTAAATTGTGTGTTAGAAACTGAGGTGTAGAATTTCAGAGAGGAAAATGACTATGGTAGCAATCAGGAAAGGGTCAGGAATGAGATCTGGAGGATAGGAATATGAAGAAGAAATTGTTCTGTTGATTTCTAAGTTCTGTTGATTTCTAGTCTGGTGTATTTTCTTCTCATCTTTTTGTTGTTTTACTTGTGTAGCTATGCTTAACAAGGTTGGGATCTTACTGTATATTTCATTTATTACTTTATGTTAATTTTCTTTATTAAATTTATTTGTGGGTATGATTTTTTTTCTTAATAGGGGGTCCATCATATGGCTATAATAATTATTGTTTTTCTGTTGTGATCATTAGATTGATTTGCAGTGATGTAGACTAACAAGAAGAGGTGGGTAGGCATTCTTGATGGGGGGTGGAGGAATGCAGGAGCAAGGGTATAGGGAGAGAATGTAGCTAGTGCAAGAGGAGCAGTAAGAAGAGCAGCTGAAGCAGCAGAGAGGGTTAAGAGGCCTGGGAAGTCTGCCCGATTTGCTTCATAAGCTTCCTTCCTTCACCTGAATTCTGAGCAGTCATCTACATTTCCCTGGGTTTCTAGAGAGCAGACGTTGATAGTCTCTTGTCCTTTTCTTAGGGACTCACTTCTGGTCGTAGAGATCAGGTGTGCATGTGCACACACACAGATGAGGAAAGAGACCAAGGCAGTGCATAATGGCCTTGGTAGTGGTAGAGATTCCCTTGGGGGAGGAGTTTGGATACCCACAGTATCATAGATGACAAACACCATCAAGTGCTATTTGGCCCTCTTTTCTAAGTGGTGTGGGCCAATGGATAGGTGAACATTTATATTGCAGGCATGAGTAGAGGGTGTGTCTGACTCTAGAGTACATACAGCTCTTATCTAAAACCATGAATGTAGGTACAAAGTGAGGTAGACCCATGTACTGTCTCCTGAGATACTAAAGAACATCAGTAGTATCAGATTTGAGACTGCTGAAGCTCGCTGCTTTGTTTCCCATCCTCTGAGCTACTAGGATATTCAGTGCCATTTTCCCAGATCAGTAGTTCCAGTCTAGGCATAAAAAAGCTTCCGTGAGCACCCTATGTAAACGCACATTTTAAAAGTCTAGAGCAAAACTGGTGGTGGGAGAACATAGGATAGCATATTTAAGTCAGAGCCCATTGTTCAGATAGTAAAGTCCTCTAGGAAGAGAAGAACAAAAGTGTGGTACAGTGCATTGTGGGAAGTGAAAAGACTAATTAAGCTGAACTGGTAGGAGAAAAAGGTGCAGCTATAAAGTAAGGCCTGCCTGCCTTGAGTACAGACCTAGGGCTGTTCTCCCTCCTACTCCTATCCCATATTCCAGCTCTGCATTCGAAGATTCTTTACCTCTGTGCCTCTTTTTTGGTGATGTGTTCTCCTTTGGGTTTCAGGAGTGTAAGCGCCCCCCTGAAGCCTTTGGCTTTGAGCAGGCTACCCGGGAATACACTCTACAGAGCTTTGGCGAGATGGCTGACTCCTTTAAAGCTGATTACTTCAACATGCCTGTGCACGTAGGTGATGGAGCGCTGGGGTAGTGTCAGGCTAAGTCACAGGTGTTGGTACCTAATGGTCTTAGCTCTCCTAGGTCAGTGGGGCCAGGATATGATGGGCCATGGTCATCTGCGACCCTTGTTCCCCAGATGGTGCCCACAGAACTTGTGGAGAAGGAGTTCTGGCGGCTGGTGAATAGCATTGAGGAAGATGTGACTGTTGAGTATGGGGCTGATATCCATTCCAAAGAATTTGGCAGTGGTTTCCCTGTCAGCGACAGTAAGCGGCACCTAACCCCCGAGGAGAAGGTGAGTGGATGATTGATGGTTATATGTCAGCTGTGTGAGCTCATCAGGCAAGTCATTCAGTGTCTGAAAGAGTTGGTATCTCTGTTGGATGGGGGTAACCTTATGTGGTTGTGAGACTAAGATGAGGTAGTACATGTAAGAACACAGCTTAGTATCTGGCATGGCCTCTCCAGCCATGAGATTGGCTATTTGTAGAATATTTCTCTATCTACCTTACAAATCTGTTACAAAAATTAAATGAAAGGTATATGAATACCTGGTTCATTCATAAGATGTGTTCAGGGACTGGGATTATATGTGCAGGAAAAAATGAGGGTTCAGGTCTGTCTCAGAGGAAGGGTGCATATTGGTCCAGCACAAACTCTCTTAACTTGCAGGTATTTTGGTGTGTGGGTATATCTGTAAATGTCCCTAAAATTGAAGTGAAGTGAAATTTTGTGTGTGTGCATTTGGGGTAGAGGAAGGCAACACCTTATAATATTTCTTAGATGTTTCAAAAAGGTCTGTAACCTCAGCATTCTCTGAGCTAAAGATGTTAGCTCCTTTGCATAACACTCATCCCCTTTCCACAAACACCTGACCTGCCAGGAATATGCTACCAGTGGTTGGAACCTGAATGTGATGCCGGTGTTGGAGCAGTCTGTACTGTGCCACATCAATGCAGATATCTCTGGCATGAAGGTGCCCTGGCTATATGTGGGCATGGTCTTCTCAGCCTTTTGCTGGCATATTGAAGATCACTGGAGTTACTCCATTAACTACCTCCACTGGTGAGTAGGGCCTTGGAGAGCCAGGGAGGCTCCCACAGGGCCACGGATGTGACAACTCTGTGTGTCTCCTTTCCACTTGGCCAGGGGTGAGCCGAAGACCTGGTATGGGGTACCCTCACTTGCAGCAGAACATTTGGAAGAGGTGATGAAGAAGCTGACACCTGAGCTCTTTGATAGTCAGCCTGACCTCTTGCACCAACTTGTCACCCTCATGAATCCCAACACCCTAATGTCCCATGGTGTGCCGGTGAGTGCCCAGGAAACAGGGACGAGGGGTAGGAATGATTTAGTCATGTCCTATGTGGTAGTGGTGATGGTGATCATCTGGAATCTACTACCCCTATCTCATTCCTGGTCTATCCTGATTGGGCTGTAGGTTTGATGGCTCTAACAGAAACCCAGAATAATAGTAGCTTGATATATAGTGTGATGGTGAGCCCTCTGGACCATGTGTTTGAGGGCAGCACCTTAGGTATGGCTTCTTAATCACATCTACATTCCAGTCAGTGGAAGAAGGGCATAGGGGAAGGACAGAGCAAGACAACTCTCCTTACTTTTAAGGGCACACATCATTTCCATTCATCTCCTGTTAGTCATAATTTAGTGACATGGTCACATCTAGCTGCAGGGAAAACTGGAAAATGTGATTCTTATTCTGGATGGTCATGTTCCAGCTGCAAATCAGAGGTCATGTTATGAAAGGTGAGAATGAATATTGGGGGAAAAGTAGCAGTCTCAGCCATACTCTCCATATTGTAAACCTTCTTGGAGCAGTGGGTAGGTTTTTTTACTAAACAGATAAAAACTTCTGTGGTGGTAATTATTTTGCAAGTTGTAAGCATCAAATCAGCATTTTCACCTTAAACTTACATGATTATATATGTCATTTATATCTCGGTTAAGCTGAGAGACAAAAGTAACTATTTTTTAAAGGTGCCAGTGTCTTTCAACATTAAAAAAAAAAGTTGAACCCAGAGTTCTGGCTTATCCTGTCCTCCTCTTCTATGGATGTCTCTCCCACCCTGTAAAATGTTTTGCTAGGTATACATCCTGGCTTACCATAATGGACTTTATATTCCTGGGAATTTTCTAGCATTGATGAATATCAGCCAGTTTTCTCTGGTGTGGATCTTAAAGCAACCATATCAGTAAGTCCTGTAGGAATAGGAATTAGTGCATCCTCTATCTACCTCTGCTGTGAGTCTTATTCTTTGCTACTCCTCTTCCCCACTCCCTTCACTTGGGCGCCCACCCCACCCCCTGCCCCCACCAAGCTTTGGCTACCATTTGGTCTGATGCATGGGACATAGGCAGTCAGTACATACTGCATTAATGTCTCCTTGAGATCCCTGCTCATCTGTACAGTAGGGCTTTGGACTGGATCATTGGTTCTCACCCAGATTTCTTCATGCCTTCACCTCATTTTCACCTTTTTTTGATACATCATATACCCTGTGAGTTCAATTTTTTATTATATATTTTAATGATACTTAACCAAGGATTACAGGATCTGGGGAATTAAAGGAAGTGCATCTTACAACCATTCAGGCCATCTTCCTCTAGTCCAGGGCTGGGGGTGAGAGATCCATTTTCCTCTCCACCTCTCCACATTTAAGAATTTCTGGACTCAAGATGTGAAGATAATCAAGGGCCCTTTCAGTTCTGCTCTTCATTAGTACACATTGGGTCTGGCCTTTCCTCAGACTCCTTTCTCCCTGACCCACAGCACAGCATCAATCCTTGCCCACAACATCAAGGAAAATTGTAAGAGTAGAGGAGGATTCGCATTAAGGATTCAAGACAACTAAGATGCATATATGTAGCTGTTTAATTCTTACCTCTTTTTTAAAACACTTCACCACAGACTTTTAAACTGGTGCTCTTTGCTTTTGCCTCCCCAGTATTTGCCCCCCTTATGGCTCACCAACTTCTTTACCACCCAGACCTCTATCTGCCCCTCCTATAGGTAGTTCTTAGCATCTTCAGTTTCTTTGGACTTAGCAGTATTCCCTCAATCCAAGGCATCTGATTTTCATACTCTCATGTTGTCAGGCTGTAGTTTAGCCACCTGCAGCTCCCCCAGAACTATCTTTAGCCTGCCCCCACCCCTTCCCCTTTGGTGGGAGAAGGCCATTTCTTTTTATAGATACATATAGTTTATTATTTTCATATTAAAGAAACATGCCCCCTTTCTAAAACATGGAAATACTCCTATATCCTCCTTGTTTGTTCCACATTTTGTTACATTTCCCTCTGTTGGTTTTCCACATAAATTTTGACATAGCAGTAATCAGTGTATGGATTTTATACACTTTTGGAAGTTTAATGATTTAGAACAGCACTGTCAGATTTGGTAGCCACTAAGCACGTGGCTACTGAGCACTTGAAGCATGGCTTGTTACAAGTGAAATGTGCTTGAAGTATAAAACACATGTTGAATTTCAAGACTTAATACAAAACAAAGAATGTAAAATAGCTCACTAATACTTTTGTGTGCCAGTTATACTTTGAGATGGTAATATTGTGGATATATTAAGTTAAAGAAAATAGATTGAAGTTAATTTCATCTGTTTGTACTTTTTTTAATGTGGCTACTAAAGCATTTAAAAGTACATTATGTGACTGGCATATTTCTGTAAGTGCTGGTCTAGAATGATTTTTGTTTCCTTACTGTGAACTATTTACAACCATCTTTTTAAAAAACATAGCTTTATTGAAGTATAATTTACATATAATAATACCCATTTGAAGTGTACAGTTCAGTGAATTAGAATTGTTCTGCCATCACCACAATCGAGTTTTAGAATGTTTCTATCACCCCAAGAAGATCCCTCATGCCCTTTTGCAGTCACTTTCCATTCCAACCCCTAATCCCAGGCAACTACTAATTTGTTTTCTGTCTCTAGAGATTTGCCTTTTCTAGATAGTTCATATAAATGAAATAATATGTGGTCTTTTGTATCTGGCTTCTTTGACTTAGCATAATGCTTTCCAGGTTAAACCATGTTGTAGCATGTGTCAGAACTTCATTTTATTCATGGTGGAATAATATCCCATTATATGGATATACCATATTTTGTTTATCTGTTTGACAGTTGATGGACATTTGGGTGAATTACTGCAGAATGTGAGGAGAGCTTTTTCACTTAATTACATAGGAAACAGTAAAGTGACATTGCCAAAATGAGGGTGTAGACTGAGATGAAGTCAGGAGCATTAAGCTCTGTTTCAGGCTCTGCTGCTTGAGGCTTCTCTGGACTGTTTTCACATCTATAAAATTAAGACTGGGACTAGATCATTCAGCGCTTATTGCTAGAACTCCCTCTGTGTGCAAGGCCTCTGGTCAACACTCTGAAGGTAATTAAATGAACCCCTGCTTTTGGGTATGCACAGTTGAGTGGAGAAGCCTTAAGTAACAGAGGTGAGTAAACAAGTGGAATAAAATGATAGAGGTAACAGATTGGGTCATTAGGAAGAGGGGCCAGGAAAACATTTGTGGAAGTGGTGACCCTTGAAGGAAGACTGAGAGTTTGCTTGTTAGGGCCATGGCTTTATCACGTGGACCTGGGGATTCAAGGGAGAGGTTGTTGGCAGGGGCATTGAGTGGTCAGATTTGCATTTTTTGGAAGACAATTCTCATGGTTGGTAATTGGGGCCAGGGTAATAATACATACAAGAAATGTTGATGTTGCCTCTAAATAGGGATAGATTTCAGAAGAAGAAAATGTACTAGAGGTGGGAGCTGATTCCCAACCAGAATAAATGTGAAGATATATTCATGAACGGAAAGATTCAGTTTTGTTAGGATGTTAATTCTTTCCACATTACTCTAGAATCCTAGCAGAGGAATTGTTGGGTTGAAGGGTATAAACATTTTAGTTCTGTTTTCCAGAGAATAGAAGTTTTTTTCCCCTTACCAGCACCATACCTATTTTACTTTATCTTTATCAGCATTGAATGTTCTTTAAAAACTTTGTGAGGCTTCTTGGTAAAGATGGTGAATTAAATACACACAGCTACTTCCATTCCTTACAGGAACTCCACTAAAATGGCACAAAGGGATTTTTTTGGTAAGGCAAAATATCACAGAAATGGAGAAAACAAGAGAGGAGACAAGTGATAAACAAAATTCTTTAAACTGGCAAACAGATAAGAAAACTGAATCTTATGCCAGTACTGGAGTATCTGAGAACCATCTGGATTTATACCTCAGAATACCCCACAGATTCAGTAGTTGCACCAAGCATTCTGGAAGTAAAGATGAGTGAGGTGAAAGTAAGGGTTAGCTCATGTCCATATGAAAAGCTATGAGACCTTCCTCACTCTAGCTAAAGACTGGAGATTTACTTTTGAAGACGTTAAAATAAAGGATCTCTGGAGTGAGGTCTTCTAGGTATAGTAGTAGCAGGTGAAGGTATAGTGAAAGTAGAAGTATTCATGATTGCATACATACGGGATGTTGAAATTCTCAGCCATCTTCCTCCACTTGGCTCTTAGAACACTGGCAGCCAGACCTTCTTCCTTCAAGCAAAAAACAGGTATTTTCTGTGGGGAATTTGACCTAAAGGAAAGGCCAAGAGTTCCCCAAATGAATTGGCTTCTCCAGATCACCCTACAGTGAAGCTCACAGTTGACAAACTTCACCTACGTCCTCAAAGCTTCCATTCAGCTTTTTCATTTGTTTTTTTTTTCTTGAATGTAAGTAGACAGCCACAGATTAATAGACACTAAGGAAATTCTAGAAAACAAAATAGAACCAATGAGGAAAAAAAGCAACTTGGAGAACAAAGTTAGGCAAGGAGAAGCAAATTTCAGAAAGGAAAGGAAAAGAAATCTTCTGTCTTCAGAGATGAGCATATATTGCAAAAAACATAAAAACAGGATACTACTATGTAAAAAAAACATACAGAGAACAAAAAAAGAGCCCTTGGGAATTAGAATTATGATAGCAAGTAAAAAATAACTTTAAAAGATAGTTGCAATCTCCTACAAAATAGGATAAAGAGGAAAAGATGGAAAAAGAGAAAATTAGAGAACTTGTTCAGGAGATTCAATATTCAAATAATAGGAGTTCTGAAAAGAGAATAGATGAAAATCAAAAGGATCAAATCATCAATGAAATTGTTCAAGAAAATTTCCCTGAACTGAAAGAGTTTCCAGAGTCAAGGGTACTAACCCAGTACATGAATGAGAATAGATCCACACCAAGGTATATCTGGTGGATTTTTGCGGCAAACACTGGGACCAGAAAAATCATACAAGCTTCCTGAGAGAGAACATGTTTAATTCAAAACATTAGAAATCAGAATCGCTTTAGACTTTTCAAAAGCAACATGACAATCTAGAAACCCAGAGCCATGCCTTCAAAATTATTTTCAACTTAGAATTCTATACACAGCCAAATTACCAAGTGTGAGAGTAGAATACAGACATTTTTCAAAAAATGTTTTTCCTACTGTTTCTCAGGAAGCTATTGGAGGATATGCCTCAAGCACAGCAAAAGAAATAAACCAAGAAAGAGAAAGACATGGTCTCTAGGAAATGGGAGATTAGTTCTGGGAGAGTGATTATCCTGGAAGGACAGCTGGTCCATATTGGACCAGATTATAGGCTCCGTAAGAGACCGCTACAGAAAGCTGAACAGTGACAGGAGAGAGGAGAATTGGGACACTTGTCCAAAAGGAGTTCTGCACAGAACTCTAATGCACAGAAAACTAAGCAAACAGAAACAGGAGGCTATTTTTAATATAGTCTAGAGACATGTTATTTAGGGTTTTAAGACAAATGCCAAAATAAGCAGAAGTGAAAGTGATTGGCTCTGGGGACTGGAGAATGTCAGGGCATGCTAGTTCTATAACAAATCTTATAGAACCATTTGGTTCTTAAAACTGCTTGTAAGACTTATAAAAATAATGAAAAAGTCTTGGGCCAGCTTAATGAAAAGTGATACTTTAATTTTTTGTGAAAATTACTAGGGAAGTTGAAATGTTATGGTACGTACATTTCCTAGTTTTGACTCACATCTTCCTGTCATCACAAACCAAAAGTTTGAGAGCAGAGGCCAGTGGCCCTTTGTTTTAGAGTCAGAGGTCAAGGAATCTGTTGTCAGACTGTGTTCCCTGAGGCTTTCCTTTGTCTCCTTAAGGACCCTGTGATTATATCAGCATTCTGCAGACTGGAAAACCTCCATCTCAGTGAGCTTGGGCTTTCTTCCTCAGGTTGTCCGCACAAACCAGTGTGCAGGAGAATTCGTTATTACCTTCCCTCGTGCTTACCACAGTGGCTTCAACCAAGGCTACAACTTTGCAGAGGCTGTCAATTTCTGCACGGCTGACTGGGTGAGTCTGGAGTGTGGTGGGCTGGTAGGGTGAAGGGGAAGCTGAGGCACCACAGCCTCCAGACTTGGCCACAACTCAACCTTGAACCTGCCCACAGTTGCCAGCTGGGCGCCAGTGCATTGAGCACTACCGCCGCCTCCGGAGATACTGTGTTTTCTCCCATGAGGAGCTCATCTGCAAGATGGCTGCCTGCCCAGAGAAGCTGGACCTGAACCTGGCAGCAGCTGTACACAAGGAGATGTTCATCATGGTGCAGGAAGAGCGGCGTCTACGCAAGGCCCTGCTGGAGAAGGTGGGTTTTGGCGAGAGTGCCCTGCATTGGTCACCCCAAACTGGCAGAGGTCAGGGGAGGAAGAAGTAGAAGATGGAGCCTTTACTCCTGGGGTGTACTTAAAAGAACTAGGTTTATCTGGATTAGAAACCACATTCCATTCTTTGCTCTCTCATTTACCAACAACCGTGAGCAATTTAATTTACTTTATTGATTGTCAATACCCTTCTTGTCTGGAAAATGGGGATTAGAATCGTGCTTATCTTTTTGAGTAGTTGAGTGGATTAAAGATATTGTTTGTTAAGTAACTGACCCATAGCAGGTGCTGGTATAGCTGCTATTTAGCATCATTTAAATAATCCAACAAGACATATCAACATATAAAACCCCACTGCTGATAAGCTGAGCGATCTTAAGTTACTTAACCTCTCAGAGTCTCACTTCTCCACTCTGTAAAATGGGAATAAGTACCTAATTTGCAAGGTGGTTATAAAGCTTGAGTAAGATTATTTATGTCAAAACATCTGTTACTGTACTTCCAATGTAGCAGCTATTGGTAATAAGACATGAAGAAAATGTTTAAAATATGGACTATTTCTTGGGAAGTGCCATCCTCTTATATCCAGTTGATTCAGTAGCTCAAACTAGTGTGATAGTTACAAGTAGAAGGTAGTACTCCTTTAATAGAATTCTTATAAGCATGTGTCAGTGTCTCTGTAGGTGAGTCGGACTGCTGCTCATGTAGTTCAGCTGCCTTCTTAAAGCTCCACATTTGGCCAGTTAGGGAATTGACTTAGTAAGAATCTTCCATAGGATTACAAAAGGAATGTTGGTCCTGAGGGATCCCTTGCTGCCTGTTTAAGGTATACGTTATTTTTTTTTAAATCTTAGTGTACAGTTCGATGGATTTTGACATGTATATACATCACACAGATCAAGATACCAAACAATCTCACTGATTTTTTTTTTCCCTTCACCTATTTTACCCTTAACCTGTCAGTGCAGCCCTATGGCAACCACCAGTCTATTCTCTATGTTTATGAGTTTGTTTTTGTTTTGTTTTTTTCATTTGTTTTGTTTTTTTAGATTCCACATATAATTGAAATCATACAGTACTTGTTTTTCTCTGAGTTATTTCACTTAGCAGTAATACCCTTTAGGTCCATCCATGTTGTCACAAATGGCAAAATTTCATTCTTTCTCATGGCTAAATGATACTCCATTATATATATGTACCACATTTTCTTTGTTTATCCATTCATCCATTGATGGACTCTTAGGTTCTTTCCATGGTTTGGCTATTGTAAATAATGCTGCAGTGAACATGTGAGTGCAAATCTCTCTTAGAAATCCTGATTTAAGTTCATTTTCCTTGGGTATATCTCACAAGGGGAATTGTTGGGTCCTATGTATTTCTGTTATTAGTTTTCTGAGAAACCTCCATACCACTTTCCATAGTGACTGCACTCTACCAATTTGCAATCCCACCAGCAGTGTTTGATGATTTCTTTTCTCCGCATCTTTACCAACACTTGTTATTTCTTATCTTGTTGGTATTAGCTACTCTGACTGGGGTGAGATGATACCTCATTGTTGTTTTGATTTGCATTTCTCTTATGATTTGTGATGTTGAGCATCTGTTCATGTTGACCATCAATGTCTTCAGAAAAAGTGTTTTCAGGTCTTCCACCCGTATTTTAATCAGATTATTTGGGGGTTTTTTGGTGTTGAGTTGTATGAGTTCTTTATATGTATTGGGTATTAGTCTTACGGGTTTATCATTTATAAATATATTCTGCTTTTCTGTAGTTTGCCTTTTCATTTTGTTGATTGTTTCTTTTGTTGTGCAGATACTTTTTAGTTTGATGTAGGCCCAGTTGTTTATTTTTGCTTTTGTTGCTTATGCTTTAGGTGTCATATCTAAAATCATTGCCAAGATCAATATCAAAGAGCTTTTTCTCACTATTTTCTTTTAGGAGTTTTATAGTTTCAGGTCTTATGTTTAAATCTTTAAATCCATTTCAAGTTTATTTTCGTGAGTGGTATGAAATAAGGTTCAGTTTCATTCTTCTGCATGTAATTATTCAGTTTCCCCAGTACCATTTATTGAAGAGACTATCCTTTCTCCATTGAGTATTCTTGACTCCCTTGTCAAGTATTAGTTGACCATATATACGAGGATTTATTTATGGATTTAACTGTTTCATTGGTCTGTGTGTCTATTTTTATGTCAGTATGATACTATTTTATTGCTATGGCTTTGTAGTATAGTTTGAAGTCAGGAAGTGTGAAACTTCCAGTTTTGTTTTTCTTAGGATTGCTTTGGCTATTAGGGGTCTTTTGTGGTTCTACTCTTAAGTGCTAAGGTACTTTTCTAAGTTCTTAGTTGCTTTACCTCTGTTAATCCTCATACAACCCGATGAGGATGGCACCAATATCTCCATTTTACAAGACAGGGAAACTGAAACCCAGGGAGGTTTAAATAATTTACTCAATATCACACAACTAATAAGTGGAAGATAGCCCCTTTCCTCCATTTTTGGAATGGGTTGCTTTTTCTCCATCTGAGCAAACAGATGAAGTCATTGCATTAGTTTTGGAAGCCATGTTTTTGAGAAAAACATTCTATCTTTAAACAATGGACACAAGCATGTAAAGTTTTATTTCTATAAGGTATATATGTGCACACAGTGTCTCCTGCCTGCTAAGCGGTCAGCACTGTGCCTGGACACAGCACTGAGTGACTGGAAGCCAGCATTGTTCCGCAGTACACAGCCATTCTCTTGTCCATTCCCACACATTGCCACCTCTCCTTTGCCTTGGTCCACCATTTTCCTCATCTCTCACCCTAAAGCCCTTACTGCTGATCTGAATTTTACCCCAGTTTTTCTTCCTCTCGGCCCATACTGATCTAGTGCTGGTTCATCTGATTCCCAGCTTTTGAGGGGCTGGACTACACAGAGGCAGTGTGTTGGTGGAGTTTGGTCTCCCCCACAGCTTTCAGCACAGATTTGAGTCTAACATGGGGTTTGGTGACATTAGAGATGGGGGCGTTTCTGCAGCCCTATTCTGGTTCTGTATAAATGTGCATGGGTTGAATGCCCCCAGGGCATCACGGAAGCTGAGCGAGAGGCTTTTGAGCTGCTTCCAGATGATGAGCGCCAGTGCATCAAGTGCAAGACCACATGCTTCTTATCAGCCCTGGCCTGCTACGACTGTCCAGATGGCCTCGTCTGCCTCTCCCACATCAATGACCTCTGCAAGTGCTCCAGTAGCCGGCAGTACCTGCGGTGAGTAGGGGACCTAGTGGAGGAAGTAGGCCAAGGAGGGGGATGCAGAACTGGGCCAGATATGCTCTTGCTGTCCCTCTTTCTCCAGGTATCGGTACACCTTGGATGAGCTCCCTGCCATGCTGCATAAGCTGAAGGTTCGGGCAGAGTCCTTTGATACCTGGGCCAACAAAGTGCGTGTGGCCCTGGAGGTGGAGGATGGGCGGAAGCGCAGTGAGTGATGGGGGGATGGAGGGACTGCACAGGCAAGTTCTATTCCCTTTTCTTCTGTACTCTCTACCCCTTCCTCTGCCTTTACTCAATACTGCCTACTCCTTGCTGCCCTCATTCTCTCTCCAGGCCTTGAAGAGTTGAGGGCACTAGAGTCTGAAGCCCGTGAGCGGAGGTTTCCTAACAGTGAGCTGCTGCAGCAACTGAAAAACTGCCTGAGTGAGGCGGAAGCCTGTGTGTCCCGGGCTCTGGGACTGGTCAGCGGCCAGGAAGCTGGGTATGGTGGTGGGTGTTGATGGGCACAGATAGCCTGCTGAGGAGCCAGCACCTAGGAGAAAAGTACTACAAGGGGCGAGCTCTGAGTATCACTGGGCAGACACACCAGCAGGAAGCTGACAGGCATGGCAGTGCGAGGTGGCCTGGAGGTGTTGGGGAAGGCAAGGAGACCAAGTAGCTAGAATGGAACAGAGTGCCTTATTGCTAAGAAAGCTAGAACTGTTTCTTTTTATTGGCACCTGGAGGAGATTTCAGACAGACTGAGGGGTTTTGTGGACAGAGAGGAGTTGTGGAAGGTTTAGGGGCAAGAAAAGGATATAGAAGTACAAACCTGGTCAGAGTTCACAAGAGGATGGACTGAAAACTCTAGCTTCTGCTATCATCAATTAATTTCTAAGCTTCCCTCCAAATATGTCAAATATGTCCTATGTTCCTATCCTAATTCTTGTCCCTCCTCATACGAAAGTTCTTGTATCTTAAAAGTGCTAGCCCCCCCCCTCTAACCTGGGCAGCTGGGGGGAAGTGATGTATGAGACATCAAGGTGGGCAGGTGTTAGGAAAGATGTGGGGGTCTTAGCACAGAGTTGGAGGAAGGTGACTGGGTTTGCACCTGAAACCCCACATATGAAACTCCATAGCCCCCACAGGGTGGCTGGTCTACAGATGACTCTGGCTGAGCTCCGGGCCTTTCTGGACCAAATGAACAACCTACCGTGTGCCATGCACCAGATTGGGGATGTCAAGGTGAGGAGGGGGGGTTTACTTGGAATGCTGCTGTGGCATCAGAGGGATTGGGAGACTTGAGAACAGACAGCCACTCTTGGCCCCCTTGAAAAGTGTCAAATATTTGGGAAAGACAAAATACAATCAATTGTCAATTATTGGGAGGTAGGGGGCAAAGGGTGTAGTGACTGCCTCTTAGAAATGGGATTTGAGGGGCAAATAGCAAAGTAGGAGTACAAGATGCATAGTCAAGGGAAGGTTTCCTAGTGGAGGTAGAAGAGGAGAAAGGAAGTAACAAGGGTGTTTGTGGACCTGGAGAGCAGTGTCCAGTTCAGGAAGGTAGAGGTGAAGTGGGATGGAGAGGCATTGGATGCAGTGTGAGTGTAGGGATTTGTAAGGAGGCCAAGCACAGCAGAGCAGTTTTAGGGCAGAGGGTCTCTTGGTGCTATACATTAGGATCATCTGGGGACTTAAAGCACAGGCTCCTGATCAACCCCTATTAAGAAATTTCCTAGGGTACTCTAATAGGCAATGAGCATTAGGAACAACTGTTGTAAGGCATGGCAAAGGAGAACCTTCCTAAATTCTGGAGGGTGAGAAGGTGGGGTAAGGGTATCTGCTGGTGGGACCCCTGAGTGGACCCAGCTGAGGAGTTTGTTCTTCACTTGTATCCTGGTAGGGTATTCTGGAACAGGTGGAGGTCTACCAGGCTGAGGCCCGTGAAGCCCTGGCCTCATTGCCCTCCAGTCCAGGACTACTGCATTCCTTGTTCGAGAGGGGGCGGCAGCTGGGGGTGGAGGTGCCTGAGGCCCAGCAGCTCCAGCGACAGGTGGAACAGGCACGATGGTTGGATGAAGTGAAGCGCACACTGGCCCCCTCAGCCCGAAGGGGCACCCTGGCTGTCATGCGGGGACTGTTGGTTGCGGGTGCCAGTGTAGCTCCTAGCTCTGCTGTGGATAAGGCCCAGGCAGAGCTGCAGGAGCTGCTGACCATTGCTGAACGCTGGGAGGAGAAGGCCAATCTCTGCCTGGAGGCCAGGTAAGTCCAGCCTCTTCCCCTCTTCCGTGCTCTACCCCAACCTTCAAAGTTTAGTGGACAAGCTGAAGATGATTCCCATGGGTAGCCTTGGGGACTGGACTCCTGTGCTGGTATAGTGACTCTCCTCCCCTCTTCTGTTCCCTAGCTTTTTTTTTTTCTCTCCATGTACACAGAGGCAGAGAGAAACTTAGGGGGAAGCAGAGATGGACAAATGTAGAGATGCATAGGGGACTAGCTCCATAGGCTGGTGTGGGCACCTGCGCAAGTGGAAAAACACTGTGCATGGGGCAGTCTGGCAAACTGTAGCACCAGATTCATACCACAGGTTGTGTGTGTGTGTACAGACACTGACAGTAGGCTGACAGTTGGACAGGGCTATTAGAAGTTGAGTGTGTGTGCAGTCTAGAGCAAGCAGGGACTGGCAACCCCCACAGACAGAATATAAGCAAGGAGGCCTAAGTGGCAGCCTCAGGGGCTCATGCCAATATATCTGATGGTCAGGCTGGGCTGCTGGTCAGGCAGACCACCCCAGACTGAGGCCTCTTTTTTTTCCCCTATCTTCAGGCAGAAGCATCCACCAGCCACGCTTGAGGCCATAATCCATGAGGCAGAAAACATTCCTGTTCACTTGCCCAACATCCAGGCTCTCAAGGAGGCTCTTGCTAAGGCCCGGGCCTGGATTGCTGATGTGGATGAGATCCAAGTAAGGACCGACCCCCTCCCCCCACCCCCTGCACCCTTCCATTCCAGACCTTCAGTCTGTCTGGGAGAGAAAGCATACATGGGGTTGTGCTGGGTTCGGTTGGTTTGGCTAGGGGAAGTGGTTAGCTGGCAAAATGGCTTGGTGAGCAGCATGAGGAGGGTTTGCGAGGCTGGTCTAAGGGAAGAGAGGGTGCCGATTAGGGTGAGAATGGTGGGGCAAGGAGAGTAGAAGAGGCAAACCCCAGCAAAACACTAGTCTGGTGGTCCTGGGAGCTGAGCCAGTGGATGGAGCAGTTGTGGGAGAGCCAGGGCAGGTGTGCCTGCCTTAGAATGACTCTTTTTTCGTCTCAAGACTCTGATTTCCATCCATTTTCCCAGCTCAGAGCAAGGCACACAGTAACATCTGCAGAGGTTGGCAAATTGAATTGAGCTTTCTCTTGCTCCTCTCCCAGAATGGTGACCACTACCCGTGTTTGGATGACTTGGAGGGCCTGGTGGCTGTGGGCCGGGACCTACCCGTGGGGCTGGAGGAGCTGAGACAGCTAGAGCTGCAGGTCCTGACAGCACACTCCTGGAGGGAAAAGGCTTCCAAAACCTTCCTCAAGAAGAATTCTTGCTACACGCTGCTAGAGGTAAGGCCTGGGGCCTGACCCATAACCTCTCCTGCCTCTGGCCTGGCTGTATGAGACAGCTCATATGAGAACATAGGAGTTAAGGTGTGCTGGGGAAGGGAGAAGGGCTGGGAGGTAGGGGAAGCCTGGTTATTTCCACTTTCTCTGCCTGCCTCAGGTGCTCTGCCCGTGTGCAGACGCTGGCTCAGACAGCACCAAGCGTGGCCGGTGGATGGAGAAGGAGCTGGGATTATACAAATCTGACACGGAGCTGCTGGGACTGTCTGCACAGGACCTCAGGGACCCAGGCTCTGTGGTAAGTAAGAAGTTTGGGCCCAGGTGGGAAGAAGAGCCTGGTGGTGATAGTGTCTGAGCTGGGTGACCATGGGCAGACCACTTATATCCTGGGCCACAGCTCTCTTTGTTTGGTAGGGGAAAGGGAGTGTTCATGGTACCAGAGAACGGAGGGGATGGGTTGCTTACTTCCCCCCCCATCCTGGGCATGGCAGATCGTGGCCTTCAAGGAGGGGGAGCAGAAGGAGAAGGAGGGTATCCTGCAGCTGCGTCGCACCAACTCCGCCAAGCCCAGTCCACTGGTGTCGTCGACCACAGCTTCCTCTGCAGCCTCTATCTGTGTGTGTGGGCAGGTGCCGGCTGGGGTGGGAGCTCTGCAGTGTGACCTGTGTCAGGACTGGTTCCATGGGCGGTGTGTCTCGGTTCCCCGCCTCCTCAGCTCCCCAAAGCCCAGTCCCACCTCTTCCCCACTGCTGGCCTGGTGGGAGTGGGACACCAAATTCTTGTGTCCGCTGTGCATGCGCTCACGGCGCCCACGCCTGGAGACCATCCTGGCACTGCTGGTAGCCCTGCAGAGACTGCCTGTGCGGCTGCCTGAGGGTGAGGCCCTACAGTGCCTCACAGAGAGGGCCATCAGCTGGCAAGGCCGTGCCAGGCAGGCTCTGGCCTCTGAGGATGTGACTGCTCTGTTGGGACGGCTGGCTGAGCTTCGCCAGCAGCTGCAGGCTGAACCCAGGCCCGAGGAGCCCCCTACCTACCCTTCAGCCCCTGCCTCTGACCCTCTCAGAGAAGGCAGTGGCAAGGATATGCCTAAGGTGAGCTGCCCAGCCCAGCTCTTGCCCTCAAATTCCTATCTTCTAGCCCCAGCTTCTATTTAGGCTCAAGCCCTTTCCTTGCTCTCCGATTTTTGGTTTCCTTTGGACCAGCCTCCCTGCCCAATCCTGCATCCCATCCAGATCCCTAGACTGCTCCCTGCCAGTAGCCTGTGTCTGCTCTCCTCCAGGAGGTGGAGGGTCCCAAGTCAGGTTGTAGGGGAAGAATAGGGCCTGGTTCTTCAGTTCAGTTACCACTCCCCTTTTTTGCTCTCCTTGGCAGGTCCAGGGGCTGGTAGAGAATGGAGACAGCGTGACCAGTCCTGAGAAGGTAGCCCCTGGGGAGGGCTCAGGTAAGAGAGGTAGGTCTAGGTGTGGATAGGCTATTAATTTGATACTTCCAGTGACCTATGTGGTCCTCGGCTCTGCTGTGGTAGTGGGGATATGAGCAGGGGCAACCTCTAACCCAGCCTGTCCCCACACTCCTAGACCTGGAGCTGCTGTCCTCACTGTTGCCACAGTTGACTGGCCCTGTGTTGGAGCTGCCTGAGGCAACCCGGGCCCCTCTGCAGGAGCTCATGTTGGAGGGGGACCTGCTTGAGGTGACCCTGGATGAGAACCACAGCATCTGGCAGCTGCTGCAGGCTGGGCAGCCTCCAGACCTGGAGCGGATCCGCACACTGCTGGAGGTGAGAAGAGGAATCATGGGCAGGGCCAGGAGGTCAGGCCAAGCAGGCAGGGAGCCCAGGCCTGACCACTGGCCCTCGCCTCTTTCTGCCTGTCTGATCACAGCTGGAGAAGGCAGAGCGCCATGGGAGCCGGGCACGGGGCCGGGCGCTGGAGAGGAGGCGGCGGCGGAAGGTGGATCGGGGTGGGGAGGGCGATGATCCAGCCCGAGAGGAGCTAGAGCCAAAGAGGGTACGGAGCTCAGGGCCAGAGGCTGAGGAGGCCCAGGAGGAGGAGGAGCTGGAGGAGGAGACTGGGGGTGAGGGGCCCCCACCACCCTTGCCCACCACTGGCACCCCCAGCACCCAGGAGAACGAGAATGGCTTGGGGCTGGCACTAGGGGCCAGTTCAGGTCCCTCGGCCCCTTTGTCCACTCTGTCTCCACAGCTGCATGTGCCCTGCCCACAGCAGCCACCTCAGCAACAGTTGTGACAGTGGCTAAGCCTAGCACAGACCCCCAACAGAGACCCCACCACCCCCGCCCTTGGCCTCAAGGATCCTCTTTCTGACCATCAAGCCTGCATCTTGGGAGGTGGGCAAGTAGTGGGGGGGGGGCGGGGATGGTCACCTCAGCCCACCCCTGAGTCCCTTGACTTTTATATTCTGACTCCAAGGTATTGTTCAGACCTCAGCTCCTGGGGGCCGGCCCCTGGAGTCCCTGTCCCTGGTAGCCTCTAACCAGCATTCCCAGACACCTGAGGCAGATAGATGGATGGGCAGGTGGGCAAGGGGTGGCTGGGGCTGGTCCAGCACCATTCCAGAGACAAGGCCAGGGTGTATGCAAACTGGGGGGACCTCCTCTCCCTTCTCCCCTAGTTCGGCCCTGGCCAGCCATTCTACACTAACCTCCCCTCTCTTCTCACTCTTTCTCCTCCTCCTCCACTTTCCTTCCTACCTACTCCCTTTGCCTCCCTCTCCCATCTCCTCCCTTCCCCTGACTATTCTGCCCAGGAGGAGGAAACTTCACATAGCTGTGCTGAGTTATTTTAAATGGATTTGGGTGGGGAGCTGAGCAGGGCTCCCTGCTATCCAAAAGAAGCTTTTGGTGCTTGTCCTCACAACCACCTCAGCCTACCCCCTGCCCTCCCCGCCCCCTGCCTGGCCTCCTTTCCTCCTCCTGGGTTCATGTTGTAATAAAAGATTGTTGGTGTGTAATTAATTTGTTCAAAAGAAAAAAAAGCAAAACAAGAAACTTAGTTCCAACTGAAGCCTATTTTAATTTTATTTTATTATTTTCCTCTTGTTAGAAATAAAACCCTTAGCAACATTTTTTGGAAACATGTTTCTGAAGTGCATTTCTCTTGGAACTGGAGAACAGTGCCTCCATCACCTGTAGTGGAGCAGCTGCAGTGCTGACGGGAGCGCTAGGGCTGAAGCCAGGTAGCTCTGGGTTCTGAAACCGAGTTCCACCAGGTTCTCCTTAACCGTCTGGGCAAGACCTCCCTGAGTGTCCCCCGACTCCACCCTCAGTTTCCCCATCTTCCACCAGATGGGCCCTAGCACCTCTCACTTGAACTCCCAACTTAATGCCCTCCATTCTTTCCTTCTCATGCCCCAAGAGGGATTTTTTTTGCCTTTATTGAGGTACAATTTGCATATCATAAAATTTACCTGTTTTAAATGTACAACTCAGTGATTCAGAGGGATGTTTCCAAACTGCAAATCTGATCATATCTACTGTTAAAAACTGTCCATGATGTTTCATTGCTCTTAAGATCAAGATTATAATCTCATTCTTTCTGGAATGCTTTTCTGTCTGACCCATATGCCACATGTAGGGACTTTTCCCTGATTTTTCTCCACCCTAAAGGGTTCTCTATGCCCCTGTGAATGGGAACTAAAGCTCAGATGTGTGGTCGTTTGCAACCCCTTAGTTAACTTTTTAAATACAGTTTTACTGCAATATAATTTATGTACTATATGTACTGTTCACCCACTTAAAGTATACAATTCAGTGGCTTTTAGTATATTCCAGTTGTGCAAACATTACCACAAAAGATTTTGAGTGTTTCCATCATTCCAAAAAGAATCTCCAACTCTAGGTATTGCCCTCCCAGCCCTATGCCACCACTAACCTATGTGAATTTGCCTATTTTGAACATTTTATATAAACGGAATCATACAATATGTGCTTTGTGACTGTGTTCTTTCACTTAGCATAATGGTTTCAAGTAGAGTTCACTTCTAAATGTATATATTAATGATGTCTTTATAGTAGACAGATTTTTTTTCCTCTTCTGGGCCCTAAAGTCTAAAATGAGGGTGTTGAACTAGATCAGGGACCATCACCACTCTGCCCTTTCTCGTCTGAATGCTCACTGGGTTTATTTTGCTCTGCTTCTCCCCTTTCCCAATACTTCCAGGTGATCTGAGTCTAGTGGTAAGTGAGAAAACCCACTGTCCTCCAGTGGACACCCCTGTCTTGGGCCCAGTTTGACCCCAGGCCCCAGTCCAGAGGAAAAGCCTGGCCCTTTGCCTCTCACCTATTTGGAATTGATCATGAAAAGAGGGCTGAGAGGAGGTGACATCAAAAGAGACTGGGGGGTGAGAGGCAACACGGGGAAGGGAAGGAACTCAGGTTCAGCACTTCACTACCATTCCCCACCCCAAGATGCTCAGCCCCTGGAAGTTGCTGATGGGAGGGAGAGGGTGCCTACAGCCTACAGTAGCTCCCAGACTACAGAAATGCTGGGTGTAGGCTAGGGTCCTCCAGGGTATGGGCCAGCCTTCAAAATTGGTTTCCAGACAACCTTTCCCATCTTGGCACCACCCTCCTCCATCCCTCATGCTGGATGAGCATCCCAAGGGCTCTGTAGGAGAGGCCTTAGCCCCCATCCTATGAGACAGAGATCTAACATTCGTTTCAGAGAGCTTGCTCTTGTTAGGGATCTGTCCCCCTTTCCCAGGCACTCACCCAGAAAGGGAGGAGTGGCTGACTCAGGGACCCCAGATGAATGGGAGATGGGGAAAAAGAAGATTGGGGTAACGGTATCTTTTCACCCCACAAGTCATTATCCAGTGCAGAGATACCACCATCCTCCCAGAGGTTGCTACATCCCTCGGGATACTTCTGAGTCTGCAGGTGAAAAGGGGATGGGAAGAGGAGATGTCATTTCCACTAAGGACTTTCCCTAACCCCTTCTGTCAGGCCCAACCAACCTCTTCTTTCCACCTCCCTAGTGCCTCCACTATGCCTTGCATGGCCTCTGACACTCTAGGATTAATGCGCCTGCCTCTCCCACCCCTAGGATCCCCCTACTGGGGGTGGAGGGAAGGCAAATCCCAGGCTGGCTGCTGTGTCCTCATTTCCAGTCAGGCCTGCAGCCTAGGCTCAGAAGGATGGGGACAGAGACAGCATTTGCAGCTCTGCTGTGCATGTGAACTCTGACCCTTTGCATTGCATAAAGGTCATTGGTGAGGGTGCTACCCCATGGGAGAGGGATCTGGAGTCCAAGGTGTGTGGTCACTGGGGCCCTGAAGGGCGGACACTGACCCTGCTTCCCAGGAGTCCTGAAATTGTAATGGGAGACGAGAACTTGGGAGCCTGAGAGACAGAGCCCCTTTCCCAGGAAATGGAAGGGAGCAGGGGCTTCCGAGCCCTCTTCTGGGTGCCAAGCTGTTGAGGTATTTCACAGTCCTTGTCAGACATGCAGGAAATGGATTCCTTGACGAAGGCTTGGCCCAGATATATCAGCCTGGCAGAGCCGGGATTCCCACCATCTGTGAACCTATGGCCTGTGCTGTGTGACAAAAGAGGTCCAAAGTAATCAGCCTGCCCCCAGGAAATAGTTCATAGTAGGAGCTCAGTGTTGATCTCAGCAGGTGGGTATACAGCAGTGTTCTAGCCAAATTGGCTTGGTAGGTAGAAGTCCATATTGCTGCACTTGTACATAACCTCCATGCCTGCCTGTATTCGTATGTATTGCTGCGTAACAATTACTCCAAAAACTTAGTGGCTTAACACATTTATCTCAGTTCCTGTAGGTCAGGAATCTGGGTCCAACTTAGCTGGGTTTTCATTTCAAAGTCTCTCAGGCTGCAATCAAGGTGTTTGCTGGGGCTGCAGTTATCTCAAGGTGTGACTGAGGAAGGATCTGCTTCCCAAGCTCCAACCAAGTGATTGTTGGCAGGATTTAGTTCCTTGAGGGTTGTTGGACTGAGGACCTCAGTTTATTGCTGGCTCTTGCCTGGAGGGCACCCTCGGACTCCTTGCCATGTGGACCTTTCCATAGGGCAGTTCACAATATGGCTGCTTTTGCTTCATCAGACAAATTGAGTGAAATGAAGGAGAATTTTGCGAGTGCAAAACACAAGTCCCAGTCTTTATAACTCCGTCTCTGAGGTGACATCCCATCACTTCTGCCATATTCTATCCATTAGAAGGAAGTCACTAGGTCCAGGCTACACTTGAGATTACACAGGGGTGTGAATACCAGGATCATTGGGGACCATGTTGGAGACTACCATAGTTCCATCTCTGGTCCCTTCCACATGCAGAATACGTTCACCCCTTCCCAAGGTCTGTAAAAGTTTCATTTCAGCATCGTGTTAATGTCCAGAATCTCATCTAAATTAGGTCCAGGTGTGAGCCAGACTTCTCAGGTGTATTCCTTAGGTATGGCTCCTTAAGTACTATTTTTCTCCATCTGTAGATCTGTGAAACTTAAGAGACAAGTTATCTGCCCTCAGCACACCGAACATACTCTGGTGGAATAGGCACAGGATAACTGCTACAGACATTCCAGTTTGAAAAGGGAGAAAATGGGAGATCCAAATGAATAACTGGTCTATAGCAATTCTGAAATCTGGGCAAATTGAACTTTCTTGATTAGGTTTCAAGGATGGGGAGTAATTCTCCATGGCTCGTGGCTCTGTTTTCTGAGCTCTTTGTCTCACCCACCGTGCCTGCCTTCCTTTTTCATGAAAGGTAGTGCATGTTTGCACCTTGAATCGTTTTCCCAGTCTGCTTCCTGCCAGAATTTTGGGGATCCACTAACTTCTTTTTGTACTGTCTAATCTTTTCCTGGCTGCCCCTGGGAAGTGATTCAATAGAGGGGTTTGGTGTTTCTCTGCTGTTGGGAGGTTAGGCACTCAGCAGTGGCTATAGCCAGATCAGCCTTGGTGAAGGTCCATATTGTGGAGCTTATGCCTAAACTCTGTGCCTGCCACCATGGCCATTTTGTTCAGGAGTCCATTGAGTAAGGAAAAGGGTTACAGAGATAGAATTTGGCTGACATCCACAGAATAGGACATCTTGTCCATCTGATTGAGATCCTTCTTCACAGTGGATTCTCTCTGGCGCTCATTTATGTGGGACACTCTGTGCCCATGCCAAGAGGGACATCCATATGCCTTTTCCCCTAGACCTCATCAACAATAATTCAGTCCTGTTCTTTCCAAGTCCTTGACCATCTAGGCAAATCATTAGTAACTACTCATGAGTTAGTGGAAATCTATACCTCTTTGTGAGCAGGCAGTCTTCCTACTGGGAGAATTTCCCTTCTCACTGTAAAGGATCAACTCTAAGTGGGGCTGTAGCACTACAACTAGTCACTTCCAGCTGGTGCCAGCATATCTATCTGTAAACTACAGAACTATCTGTAAACCAAGGTTGAGTATTGTGTTGCTTAGTCACCTGGTCACAGAGAATGCCCCATGAGACTTCAGGTGTGAGAAAGGGAGGGCTACTTAGCCTGCAAGAACATGATCCACCTACTACTTGTGTTCTCTAGCCCTGCTTATAAAAACCTATTCTGTTTAGTGATGGAGTACTGCTGCACATAGACACGAGGTCATGGCTTGATGGGACAGTTAACAAACAGCTCCCAATGGGCAGGTCGGCTTGCACAAGTGACATGGTGTCCTACATCCAGGCACTCATTCACAAAATCTGCTTTCCCATTTTTATTTTTCTCTGTTTCTGGGACTCCAGTATCACAATGTGACCAGTTCTAATTTTACCTTCCAAGGTATAATTGACATATATTAGCTTCAGATATATGACATAATGATTTGATATTTGTATACACTAAGAAATAATCACCAGGTAAGTCCAGTTTCCCCCATCACTGTATACAGTTACATACTATGCAATACAATATTATTGATGATAGTCACTATGCTGTACATTACATCCCATGACTTATTTTATAACTGAAAGTTTGTACCCCTTGACCACCTTCTCCCATATTGCCCCCACCCAACCCCCTCCCCTCTGGCAGCCACCAATCTGTTCTCTGTGTCTGAGTTTTGTTCTTTTGTTTTTTAGATTCTACATAGAAGTGAAATCATATGTATTTGTCTTTGTCTTATTTCACTTATTTCACTTAACATAATACCCTAAAGGTCCATCCATGTTGTCACAAATGGCAAGATTTCATTCTTTTTTATGGTTGAGTAGTATTCTATGGTGTGTGTGTGTACCACATCTCCTTTATCCATTCATGCATTGATCGACATTTTGGTTGTTTCTGTATGTTGGCTATTGTGAATAATGCTACAGAGACCATAGGGGTGCCTATGTCTTTTTGAATTAATGTTTTTGTTTTCTTTGGATAAATACCCAGAAGTAGAATTGCTGGATCATATGGTAGATCTATTTTTAATTTTTTTAGGAACCTCCATACAGTTATCCACAGCAACACTGCACTAGGGTTCCCTTTTCTCCACCAACACTTGTTATTTTTTTATCTTTTTGATAACAGTCATTCTGACAGGTGTGAGCCGATATCTCACTGTGGTTTTCATTTGCATTTTTCTAATGTTAATGATGTTGAATACCTTTTCACACACCTGTTGGCCATCTGTGTGTCTCTGGGAAAATATCTGTTCAGATCATCTGACCATGTTGTAATTGGATTGTTTTGTTGTTGTGGTTTTCAAGTTGTATGAGTTTCTTTATATATTTTAGATATTAGCCCCTTTTCAGGGCTATATGATTTGCAAGTATCTTTTCCCATTGAGTAGGTTGCCTTTTTATTTTGTTGATGGTTTTCTTTGCTGTACATAAGCTTCTTAGTTTGATGGAGTCCCATTTATTTATTTTTGCTTTTTATTTTGCCATTGTGTTTATAGAGTCAGATCCAAAAAATATTTCCAAGAATGATGTCAGGGAGCCTATTGCCTGTTTTATTCTACAACTTTTACAGTTTCTGGTATAGTCAAGTCTTTAATCCATTTTGAGTTAATTTTTATGTATGGCGTAAGATAGTGGTCCAGTTTCACTCTTTTGCATGTGGCTGTCCAGTTTTCTCAACACCATTTTTTTCAAAAGATTGTCCTTTCCCAGTTGTATATTCTTGCCTCCTTTGTTGTAAATTAGTTGACCATATATGCCTGGGTTTATTTCTGAGCTCTCTATTTTGTTCCATTTATCTATTGTCTGCTTTTATGGCAACACCATACTGTTTTGATTACTATAGCTTTGTAATGTAATTCAAAATAATGGAGCATGATGCCTCCAGTTTTGTTTTCTTTCTCAAGATTGCTTTGGCTATTTGGGGTCTTTTGTGGTTCCATACAAATCTTAGAATTTTTGTTATATTTCTGTGAAAAGTGCCATTGGGATTTTGTTAGGGATTGCACTAAATCTATAGATTGCTTAGGGTAATATGGAAATTTTAATATTCTTCCAATCCATGAGAATGGAATATCTTTTCATTCATTTATCTTAAAAAATATTTTGTATCTCTTCATTCTTTCCTGTTGATTTCCAGAAGAGGTCCTGAATCTGATCTTTCCACTCACTAATTTGTTATTCAGCTGTAGTCCTACCTTTTATGCCATCTATATCATGCCTAATAATGTGTCTAGGAACTGGCAAAATCACCATAGGATGGGACTTGGGATCCTCTGGGCCCAATATGGAAAAGACTCAGGCTCACACTTCATGTATGACTTGATCCAACTCTGACAGGTGGGCCACAGTGACAGTGGTCACCAGCAATTACCATTAACTCAGTTTCAAAAGGTCTGGATATTTCCGGCCCCAGGGCATAGTTACACTGGCTGTAGGTCCCTGTGGGAAAAAAGAGGAGGAAGAGTTTCATATTTGTGAGAAATGTAGCAAGGTCCTTCAAATGCATCCACTCCTTCATTCATAGATCTAGTCCTTGAACTGGGGGAGAGGCTAGGAGTCTATATTTTGGAACTAGATCAGATCTGCACTTGTCAGACTAGACTTTTTGGTTATACAAATCAAGTAGGACCTTATTAGGCTGTCCATCTATTTTGGCCCTAGGGCAACCATGTTTAATTAGCCACCACTACAGATCCCCACAGGTCAAAGCATTCTGGTTACTGCCATGGCTCTGCTGTCCATTTTAGGAACCAGACCAAACTGTCTCTGGATGTGATCCTGTCTCCACATTTAAATCAGAGGGCCCATTATCATGATCTCTCACCATGACTCTGACAGAAGAAAAAACATTTCAATGCTTTTTAAGGATACTGGAGATCACTCAAGTATTAGTTAAGATAAAGTTAGCTTCTGGGACAGAAAAAAAGCCTCTAATGTAAGACAATAAAAATTTCCTTATTTCTTCTGTAATATTCCAAAACAGGTGTTAATAGTTGGATTGCCCTCTTCTTCTACAAGGTGATTCAATGGTTTAGTCACCTTCCATCTAGAGGGTCTGCCATCTCCACAACATGGTCACCATTGTACTGTTATAATCTCTTTTCCAGCCAACTAGAAGAGGAAAAGACCATGTGGGAGGTTTTATGAGCTAGGCCTGTATGTAGTGTACATCATTTCTGCTCACATTTCATTGGTTAAAACTCAGACAGTGGTCATACTCAACTACAGGAACACTAGGAAATGCAGTCTGAATTTGTCCTGAGGAAGAAGAGGAAACAGGCTTAATAACCACCTAGCTAGTCCTTGTCACACCTCTTAATGTATTTCTCAAAGCCTTTGGGAAAGGAATGTCCATATAGGTAGATGGCAAGTTAAATAGGTTACACATGGTGAATTAATTCCAACATTCTTACTGCCCTATGCTCACCACTATACCACCAATACCAGTAGCATTTGGATTTCCCCCTCTACATTGTACATCTGGCATATTAATCTCACTTAACACAGGCTACTGTTGAGTCTAGGTTTCAGTCAGTCAATAGAACAAATCTAGAGATACTCCTAGCTGCTTCAGCTAACAGAGCATATCCAGGATTGCCGATAAATGCCTCTCATATTGAAAAATATGGCCCTACCAAAACCAGATAAAGAGATCACAAGAAAATAAAGGTATATACCAATATCCCTTATGAATATAGATGCAAAAACCCTCAACAAGACACTAGCTAACCAAACCCAACAGCATACTAAAAGGATTATATACTATAATCAAGGAGGGGTTTATCCCAGGAATGCAAGAGTGGTTCAACATCACAAAACTGATCAAGGTTACATATCATCTTAATAGAACAAAGGAAAAAACCTAGATGATAATTTAAATTGATGCAGAAAGGTATTTCAGACACAGAAAAGGCATAGAGCTAATAAATTCAGCAAACTTAGAAGGTACAAGATCAACACATAAAAATCAGTTGTGTTTTTACACGCTAGCAGTGAACAACCCAAAAATGTAATTAAGAAAACAATTCCATTTAGTATAACATCTAAAAGAAATACCTAGGAATAAATTTAACCAAAGAGGCAAAAGACTTGTATATTGAAAACCATAAAACACTGTTGAAAGATATTAAAGGAGGCCCAAGTAAATGGAAAGACATCCTGTGTTCATGGATTGGAAGACTTCATATTATTAAGATGTCAGTACTACCCAAAGCAATCTACAGGTCCAAGACAATCCCTGTCAAAATGCCAACAGCCTTTTTGCAGAAATGTGGAAATGACAATCCTCAAATTTATATGGAATTGCAAGGGGTCCTGAATAGCCAAAACAATCTTGAAAAAGAAGAACAAAGTCAAATGGCTAAGTGTTTTTTGACGAGAGGGCCAAATCCATTCAAAGGGTCAAGGATCATTTCTTCAATAAATGTGCTCGTACAACTAGATTTCCACATGCAAAAGAATGAATGTGTCTCACACCATATACCATTAACTCAAAACATCAACAACCTAAATTTAAGAGCTAAATCCATAAGACTCGTAGAAGAACACATAGGAGTAAATCTTCACGACTTGGATTTGGCAACAGATTCTTAAATATAACACTGAAAGCATGAGCAACAACAAAATAGATATATTGAATTTCATCAAAATTAAAAACTTGTGTATCAAAGGACATTATCAAGAAAGTGAAAAGACAACCTATAGAATGGCAAATACTTGCAAATCATATTTGATAAGGGTTTAATATGCAGAATATATAAAGAATTCCTACAGCTAGCTCAACAACAAAAAGGCTAAAATCTCAATCTAAAAAATGGGTAAGGGACTTGAATAGACATTTCTCCGAAGAAGACATACAAAGGACCAGCAAAACATGAAAAGTTCCTCAACATTATTAATTATTAGGTAAATGTAAATCAAAACTACAATGCACTACCACTTCAAACCCAGCAGGATGAGTGTAGTAACAGTAAAACACTGGAGAGGATGTGGAGAAACTGGAACCTTTGTAAATTGCTGGTGAAAATGTAAAATGGTGTTAGCCACTGTGTAAAACCGTTTGGCAGTTTCTCAAGAAGTTAAACAGAGAATTACCCAGCAATTCTACTCCTAAGTATATACCCAGGAGAATTTAAAACAGGTGCTCAAACAGATACATGTATTCCAATGTTCGCTACAGCATTATTCACAATAACCAAAAAGTGGAAACAACCCAAGGGTTCATCAACAGATGAACAGATAAACAAAACATGGTTTATACAAATACTGGAATATTATTCAATGATAAAAGGGATGAAATTTGAACACAGGCTACAACATGGATGAACCTTGAAAATATTACTCTTAAGTGCAATTATCCAAACACAAAAGGACAAATATTGTATGATTCCACTTATATGAAATACCTAGAACAGGCAAGTTCATAGACATAGAAATAGGTTAGAGGTTACCAGGAACTGGGAGATAGAGAGTTATTGCAGAGCTTGCATTTGAGATAATGAAAAAGTGTTGGGTGTTTTTTTCAGTTCCATTGGTTGTTGTGTTTGTTTCAATGCCAGTTCCATGCCGTTTGTTATTGTTATTACTATTGCTTTGTAATATTATTTGCAATCAAGAAGTGTGATGCCCAAAGACAAGTAGTGATTCTATAGCATCTTACTACACTGATGGACAGTGACTGTAATGGGGTATGTGGTGGGGACGTGATAATTGGGGGAGTCTAGTAACCATAATTTTGCTCATGTAATTGTACATTCATGATACCAAAATTTTTAAAAAGTGTGATGCCTTCAGCTTTGTTCTTTTTTCTCAAGTTTCCTTTGGCTATTTGGAATCTTGTGTGGTTCTATAATAACTTTAGAGCTTTTTCTATCACTGTGAAAAATGTCATTGGAATTTTTATAGGGATTGCAGTGTAGATTGCTTTTGTTAATATGGGCATTTTAACAATATTAATTCATCCAATCCAAGAACACAGGATACCTATCCATTTATTTCTGACTTTGTCAATTTCTTATATCAATGTCTTACAGGTTTTAGTATCCAAGTCTTTTATTTTTTGGGATAAATTTATCTCTAACTATTTCCTGATGTTTTAAATGGGATTGCTTTCTTAGTTTCCCCTCCTGGTGGTTCATTGTTAGTGTATAGAACACAACTGATTTTTGTATGTTGATTTTGTACACTAAAACTTGACTGAACTCATCTATCAGCTCTAACTTTTTAGTGGAATCTTTAGATTTTTCTATATATATGATCATGTCATTTACAGAGATAATTTTAATTATCCAATATTCCTAATATGCTTGTCTTTTTTTTTTCTTTTTCTTGTCTAATTGCTCTAGCTAGGACTTCCGGTACTATATTGAGTAGAAGATGTGAAAGTAGGAACAATTGACTTCTTAATTTTAGAGTAAAAGTTTTCATATTTTCACTGTTGAGTATGATGATAGCTGTGGGCTTGTCGTATGTGCCTTTAAAGATGTTGAGGAACATTCTTTTCATACTTAATTTGAGAGGTTTTTTAAATCATTAAAGAACATTGAATTTTGTCAAATTCTTTTCTGCATATATTAAGATGATTCCATGAATTTTATCTTTCATTCTATTAATGTGGTATGTCACATTTATTAACTTGCTTGTTTATCCTAGGGATAAATCCCACTTTATCACAGTATATGATCCTTTTAATGTGCTGTTGAATTTGGTTTGCTAGTATTCCAATGACCCAATGACTTTTGCATCTATGTTCATTCTGGGTAATGACCTATAGTTTTCTCTTTTTCTTTTTCTTTTTTCTTTTTCTGTAGTGTACAGCTTGGTGAACTTTGATTTGTGTATACACTCATAAACATCAACCAGATCAAGATATCAAACATTCTCACTAATTTTCCCCCCTCATCTATATCACACATTCTCTCCTCCCCCATGGCAATCACCAGTCTGTTCTTTGTGTTTATGAGTCTATTTCAGTTTTATTAATTCATTTGTTGTTTTTTAAGAATCCACATATAAGGGAAATCATATGGTATTTGTCCTTCTCTCTCTGACTTATTTCACTTAGCATAAAACGCTCAAAGTCCATCCACGTTGTCACAAATGGTAAGAGTTCTTTTCTTTTTTATGGTTGAGTAATATTCCGTTGTGTATATGTACCAGATCTATTTTATACATTCATCTATTGATGAACATTTAGGTTGTTCACAATTTTTGGCCATTGTAAATAATGCTGTGATAAACAAAGGAGTGCATGTATCTTGAAAAAGTTTTGGAACTCTATAATGATAATGTTTGCACAACATTGTGAATGTAATTAATGCTACCTAATTGTATACTCAGAAATGGTTAAAATGGCAAATTTTATGTTATATATTTTTTACGACAATAAAAAAGTTTACCCCAATCTAAAATTACATATTTTTCTTTGGGATCTATACACTGTAGAATCAATTCCCATGCATATTACTGAAGCTTCTGCAGAAATAAATTAGCTGAATTTTTATCATTTTTGTGTGTATGTAGGCTTTCTTCTCACAAGTCCAACTCTGCTTCCCCTGGGACATGCAAGAATATGAATCCAGTAATGGGTATGGAAGCACCAACAGGTGATATGAGTGGATCTTTAGAAAGATTAGCCAAATCATTAGAGGGCCCCCAAGTCATGCAAGCCCAGCCCCATTAGACTGGGAAGGAAGAGCTGACTCTGGCATCAAGGGATGCTCAGTGGAGGCTGGGGATTAGGGAACTCAGATCTGCCCAAGTTAACCCTGATGTTACTATTCAGTCCCGTCCCCCCTCCATACACACACGCACATATATCCACGTACTGGAATATTATTCTTCCCCCAGTCAATGGCTTTTTGGCTCCACACAAGAGACCTGGAGGTCTTGTGAATTCAACCTGCATTGTAATTCAGCAACCTGCAAGACTTGGCTTTATGTCTGACTCCTGGCTACATCAGTCCTGTGACTAGAAGAGATAAAGAGATTTCTTGGTTTTTTTTCTTTTTTCTTGTTTTTTAATATAGGCTTTATTTTTCAGAGCAATTTTAGGTTCAGCAGAATATGAGAGGCCCTGTTATTCACATCCTTACCAATCCTTGGTACTATGAATTTTTAACTTTTGCCAATCTGAGGAGTGTGAAATGGTATCTCATGTGGTTTAAATTTGTATTTCCCTGGTAACTAATGAAGTTGAGTACCTTTTCATATACTTACTGGCCATTTGGGTATTCTCTTGTAAAATGCTCATTTAACTCTTTTGCATATTTTATATTGATTATCTTTCTCATTCAATTGTAGGACTTCAATTTATAATCTGGATATAAAGTATTTTATGGTATTAAGATATATTTTCCCATTTTGTAATTTGTCTTTGCACTGTTTATGATGTTTCTGGGTGAAGTTTTATTTTTAATGTAGTCAATCTTAACAGTCCTTTCCTTTTTTTTCTTAGAAAGTTCTATATTAAACTGTTCTTGAACACATCAGTACATGCAGTAGAGAAAATGGATCACTTCTATTTGTTAATATAAGATTAGTTTGTCTTTAAGTCCTTTTTTGTAGTTAGTAATTCTGGTGTCTTCTTTAAGAGATCTTTTATTATTCCAAAGTCAAAAATATATTTTCCTATGTTATCTTCTTTGCTTTTCACATTTAGGTTTATAATCTATCCATGAATAATTTGATTTTTTAGATATGTGATGTGAGGCAAACAACTGATTTAGGTTTTCCTTCCTATTTGAATACCCAATTGTCCCAACACCATTTATTGAAAAAACTGCCCTGGCACCACTGCTCTAGAGTGCCATAATTTTTTAAATCAAGTATGCAAATATGCATGAGTCTGTTTCTGCACTATTTGTTCCACTAGGCTAGTTTTCTATCCTTGTGCCAATACTGGAGTCCTAATTACTACGGCTTTATTTTTTCAAAAATCTGAACATCTGATAGAGTAATTCCATATTGCTCTTATTCAGGAGTTATGGTTATTTTTTGGCCTTTTTCATTTCTACATACATTTTGGAATCAAGTTCCACAAAACAACCACAACTCATCAAGGCTTTAAGTAGAATCACATTAAGTCTGTAAATTATTTTGGGGTGAACTGACATCCTTGTAATATTGATTCCATCAGCCCATGAATATGGCATATCACTCCATTTAATTACACCTTTAATCTCTCTCTTAAAAAGTTATATGGGAGAGGAGGAGCCAAGATGGTGGCGTGAGTAGAGCAGTGGAAATCTCCTCCCAAAAACACATAGAGCTATGAAAATATAACAAAGAAAAATCTTCCTAAAATAGAGACCAAAGGACACAGGATAACATCCAGACCACATCCACACCTGCAAGAACCCAGCGCCTTGCGAAGGGGGTAAGATACAAGCCCCGGCCCGGCGGGACTCTAGGGCCCCTCCCCCGGCTCCCGGTGGGTGGAAAGAAACCGGAACGGTTTTTTTTTTTTTTGGCGAATGCTTTTTGGAAGCCTTAAAGGGACAGGGACCCCGGTGCTAGGGGGGCAGGGCGGTGGGACTGGTGAGTGGGTGCCTGAGACCGGCGCCTGAGGACAAAGAATATCCCGCATTTTTCCCTGCGGGACCGGTGGGCGGGTGCCTGAGACCGGCACCTGAGGATGGAGGAAATCGTGCGTTTTTCCCCTTTTTTTTTTCTCTTTTTGGCGAGTGCTTTTTGGAAGTCTTAAAGGGACAGGGAACCCGGTGCTAGGGAGGCAGGGCGGCGGGACTGGTGAGCGGGTGCCTGGGACTGGCGCCTTAGGACAAAGAATATCGCGCGTTTTTCCATGCAGGACCAGTGGGCGGGTGCTTTTTGGAAGCCTTGAAGGGACAGGGACCCTTGTGCTAGGGAGGCAGGGCAGCAGGACCAGTGAGCGGGTGCCTGGGACCGGCGCCTGAGGAAAAAATAAAAAAATTACGTGTTTTTTCTTTTTTCTTTTTTTTTTTTTTTCTGTTCCCTCTCTCATTGTTGCTGTTGTTATTTTGGTCTGGAGAGTGCTTTTTGGAAGTCTTAAAGGGGCAGGAGAGGTCACTTAGACCAGAGGCAGGGAATCTGGGGATCTCTGGGCACTCAAACCCCCTGGGCAGCAGGGAGCACAGAGGCCCCTTACGGAGATAAATAGCCTCCCAGCCGCTCCCCCTCCAACGGGGCTCCACCATTTTGGAAGAGCAGCCCCAGCCAGGCCACGCCCACAGCAACAGCAGAGATAAACCCCATAGCAACCGGGCAGGAAGCAGAAGCCCTGTCTGCACACAGCTGCCCAGCACAAGCCACTAGAGGTCGCTATTCTCCCAGGAGAGGAAGGCCACAAACCAACAAGGGAAGCTCTTACAGCGGTCACTTGTACCAGCTCTGCACACTATCTCTATCACCATGAAAAGACAAAACTACAGACAGACAAAGATCACAGAGACAACACCTGAGAAGGAGACAGACCTAACCAGTCCTCCTGAAAAAGAATTCAAAATAAAAATCATGAACATGCTGACAGAGATGCAGAGAAAAATGCAAGAGCAATGGGATGAGATGCAGAGAAAAATGCAAGAGCAGTGGGATGAAGTCCAGAGGGAGATCACAGATGTCAGGAAGTAGATCACAGAAGTGAAACAATCCCTGGAAGGATTTATAAGCAGAATGGATAAGATGCAAGAGGCCATTGAAGGAATAGAAGCCAGAGAACAGGAACGTATAGAAGCTGACATAGAGAGAGATAAAAGGATCTACAGGAATGAAACAACACTAAGAGAACTATGTGACCAAGCCAAAAGGAATAATATTCGTATTATAGGGATACCAGAAGAAGAAGAAAGAGGAAAAGGGATAGAAAGTCTCTTTGAAGAAATAATTGCTGAAAACTTCCCCAAACTGGGGGAGGAAATAATCAAACAGACCATGGAATTACACAGAACCCCCAACAGAAAGGATCCAAGGAGAACAACACCAAGACACATAGTAATTAAAATGGCAAGGATCAAGGACAAGGAAAGAGTTTTAAAGGCAGCTAGAGAGAAAAAGGTCACCTATCAAGGAAAACCCATCAGGCTAACATCAGACTTCTCGACAGAAACCCTACAGGCCAGAAGAGAATGGCATGATATACTTAATGCAATGAAACAGAAGGGCCTTGAACCAAGGATACTGTATCCAGCACGACTATCATTTAAATATGATGGCGGGATTAAACAATTCCCAGACAAGTAAAAGCTGAGGGAATTTGCTTCCCACAAACCACCTCTACAGGGCATCCTACAGGGACTGCTCTAAATGGGAGCACCCCTAAAAAGAGCACAGAACAAAACACACAACATATGAAGAATGGAGGAGGAGGAATAAGAAGGGAGAGAAGAAAAGAATCTCCAGACAGTGTATATAACAACTCAATAAGCGAGCTAAGTTAGGCAGTAAGATACTAAAGAAGCTAGCCTTGAACCTTTGGTAACCACGAATCTAAAGCCTGCAATGGCAAAAAGTACATATCTCTCAATAGTCACCCTAAATGTAAATGGACTTAATGCACCAATCAAAAGACACAGAGTAATAGAATGGATAAAAAAGCAAGAACCATCTATATGCTGCTTACAAGAAACTCACCTTAAACCCAAAGATAAGCATAGACTAAAAGTCAAGGGATGGACAAACATATTTCAGGCAAACAACAGTGAGAAGAAAGCAGGGGTTGCAGTACTAATATCAGACAAAATAGACTTCAAAACAAAGAAAGTAACAAGAGATAAAGAAGGACACTACATAATGATAAAGGGCTCAGTCCAACAAGAGGATATAACCATTCTAAATATATATGCACCCAATACAGGAGCACCAGCATATGTGAAGCAAATACTAACAGAACTAAAGAGGGAAATAGACTACAATGCATTCATTTTAGGAGACTTCAACACACCACTCACCCCGAAGGATAGATCCACCGGGCAGAAAATAAGTAAGGACACAGAGGCACTGAATAACACCCTAGAACAGATGGACCTAACAGACATCTATAGAACTCTGCATGCAAAAGCAACAGGATATACATTCTTCTCAAGTGCACATGGAACATTCTCCAGAATAGACCACATACTAGCTCACAAAAAGAGCCTCAGTAAACTCCAAAATATTGAAATTCTACCAACCAATTTTTCAGACCACAAAGGTATAAAAGCAGAAATAAATTCTACAAAGAAAACAAAAAGGCTCACAAACACATGGAGGCTTAACAACATGCTACTAAATAATCAATGGATCAATGAACAAATCAAAATAGAGATCAAGGAATATATAGAAACAAATGACAACAACAACACTAAGCCCCAACTTCTGTGGGACGCAGCGAAAGCAGTCTTAAGAGGAAAGTATATAGCAATCCAGGCACACTTGAAGAAGGAAGAACAATCCCAAATGAATAGTCTAACATCACAATTATCAAAACTGGAAAAAGCAGAACAAATGAGGCCTAAAGTCAGCAGAAGGAAGGACATAATAAAGATCAGAGATGAAATAAACAAAATTGAGAAGAATAAAACAATACCAAAAATCAAAGAAACCAAGAGCTGGTTCCTTGAGAAAATAAACAAAATAGATAAGCCTCTAGCCCAACTTATTAAGAGAAAAAGAGAATCAACACAAATCAACATAATCAGAAATGAGAATGGAAAAATCACGACAGACTCCACAGAAATACAAAGAAATATTAAAGACTACTATGAAAACCTATATGCGAACAAGCTGGAAAGCCTAGAAGAAATGGACAACTTCCTAGAAAAATACAACCTCCCAAGACTGACTAAGGAAGAAACACAAAAGTTAAACAAACCAATTACGAGCAAAGAAATTGAAACGGTAATCAAAAAACTACCCAAGAACAAAACCCCGGGGCTGGACGGATTTACCTCGGAATTTTATCAGACACACAGAGAAGACATAATACCCATTCTCCTTAAAGTGTTCCAAAAAATAGAAGAAGAGGGAATACTCCCAAACTCATTCTATGAAGCCAACATCACCCTAATACCAAAACCAGGCAAAGACCCCACCAAAAAAGAAAATTACAGACCAATATCCCTGATGAATGTAGATGCAAAAATACTCAATAAAATATTAGCAAACAGAATTCAACAGTATATCAAAAGGATCATACACCATGACCAAGTGGGATTCATCCCAGGGATGCAAGGATGGTACAACATTCGAAAATCCATCAACATCATCCACCACATCAACAAAAAGAAAGACAAAAACCACATGATCATCTCCATAGATGCTGAAAAAGCATTTGACAAAATTCAACATCCATTCATGATAAAAACTCTCAGCAAAATGGGAATAGAGGGCAAGTACCTCAACATAATAAAGGCCATATATGATAAACCCACAGCCAGCATTATACTGAACAGTGAGAAGCTGAAAGCATTTCCTCTGAGATCGGGAACCAGACAGGGATGCCCACTCTCCCCACTGTTATTTAACATAGTACTGGAGGTCCTAGCCACGGCAATCAGACAAAACAAAGAAATACAAGGAATCCAGATTGGTAAAGAAGAAGTTAAACTATCACTATTTGCAGATGATATGATACTGTACATAAAAAACCCTAAAGACTCCACTCCAAAACTACTAGAACTGATATCGGAATACAGCAAAGTTGCAGGATACAAAATTAACACACAGAAATCTGTAGCTTTCCTATACACTAACAATGAATCAATAGAAAAAGAAATCAGGAAAACAATTCCATTCACCATTGCATCAAAAATAATAAAATACCTAGGAATAAACCTAACCAAAGAAGTGAAAGACTTATACTCTGAAAACTACAAGTCACTCTTAAGAGAAATTAAAGGGGACACTAATAAATGGAAACTCATCCCATGCTCATGGCTAGGAAGAATTAATATCGTCAAAATGGCCATCCTTCCCAAAGCAATATACAGATTTGATGCAATCCCTCTCAAATTACCAGCAACATTCTTCAATGAATTGGAACAAATAATTCAAAAATTCATATGGAAACACCAGACACCCCGAATAGCCAAAGCAATCCTGAAAAAGAAGAATAAAGTAGGGGGGATCTCACTCCCCAACTTCAAGCCCTACTACAAAGCCATAGTAATCAAGACAATTTGGTACTGGCACAAGAACAGAGCCACAGACCAGTGGAACAGATTAGAGACTCCAGACATTAACCCAAACATATATGGTCAATTAATATTTGATAAAGGAGCCATGGACATACAATGGCAAAATGACAGTCTCTTCAACAGATGGTGCTGGCAAAACTGGACAGCTACATGTAGGAGAATGAAACTGGACCATTGTCTAACCCCATATACAAAGGTAAACTCAAAATGGATCAAAGACCTAAATGTAAGTCATGAAACCATTAAACTCTTGGAAAAAAACATAGGCAAAAACCTCTTAGACATAAACATGAGTGACCTCTTCTTGAACATATCTCCCCGGGCAAGGAAAACAACAGCAAAAATGAGCAAGTGGGACTACATTAAGCTGAAAAGCTTCTGTACAGTGAAAGACACCATCAATAGAACAAAAAGGAACCCTACAGTATGGGAGAATATATTTGAAAATGACAGATACGAAAAAGGCTTGACGTCCAGAATATATAAAGAGCTCACACGCCTCAACAAAAAAAAACAAATAACCCAATTAAAAAATGGGCAGAGGAACTGAACAGACAGTTCTCTAAAAAAGAAATACAGATGGCCAAGAGACACATGAAAAGATGCTCCACATCGCTAATTATCAGAGAAATGCAAATTGAAACTACAATGAGGTATCACCCCACACCAGTAAGGATAGCTGCCATCCAAAAGACAAACAACAACAAATGTTGGCGAGGCTGTGGAGAAAGGGGAACCCTCCTACACTGCTGGTGGGAATGTAAATTAGTTCAACCATTGTGGAAAGCAGTATGGAGGTGCATCAAAATGCTCAAAACAGACCTACCATTTGACCCAGGAATTCCACTCCTAGGAATTTACCCTAAGAACGCAGCAATCAAGTTTGAGAAAGACAGATGCACCCCTATGTTTATCGCAGCACTATTTACAATAGCCAAGAATTGGAAGCAACCTAAATGTCCAACGGTAGATGAATGGATAAAGAAAATGTGGTACATATACACAATGGAATAGTACTCAGCCATAAGAAGAGGGCAAATCCAACCATTTGCAGCAACATGGATGGAGCTGGAGAGTATTATGCTCAGTGAAATAAGCCAAGCAGAGAAAGAGAAACACCAAATGATTTCACTCATCTGAGGAGTATAGGAACAAAGGAAAAACTGAAGGAACAAAACAGCAGCGGAATTACAGAACCCAAAAATGGACTAACAGGTACCAAAGGGAAAGGAACTGGGAAGGATGGGTGGGCAGTGAGGGGTAAGGGGGGGGGGAGAAGAAGGGGGGTATTAAGATTAGCATGCATGAGGGGGAGGGAGAAAGGGGAGGGTGGGCTGCACAACACAGAGAGGACAAGTAGTGACTCTACAACATTTTGCTAAGCTGATGGACAGTAACCGTAATGTGGTTGTTAGGGGGGACCTGATATAGGGGAGAGCATAGTAAACATAGTATTCTTCATGTAAGTATAGATTAAAAATTAAAAAAAAAAAAGAAAGAAAGAAAGAAAGAAAAGGGGGATTACTCCTTGATAGGATAAAACTATTGGTAAATCAAAGATCAACGCATGCTTTAAATATCCTTAATGTTGATCACTTAAAGGGTGTCAGATGATCAGCTATGGAGGTACTCTTTTCTGATAATATTCCTTTCTCTTAATAAAAAAAAAAAAAGCAGTTACTGTGTGCTGACCTCCAATGAGTTCTGCACAGTGGTATAGAGGGCATGTCAAAGTGTGGGCAAAGGGTCTGTTTGTTTCTATGCAGAAGATCAAGGCCTAGCTTGGATACCCAGAAAATGAACTAAGATACGATATGAGGAGGAGCTTCCAGCATCAGCACTCTCTGGAGGACTTGTGCCGGGGGATGATCATCAAAAAGCCTCCACAGGGATCTGGACGATGCTGCGGCTGTGGCTGCATCCAGCCCACCGTCTCCTGGACTTGCCATAGGAATGAGGAAGGAGATGTCTAGGCTGGCATGTGCATACAGTGAGACAACGAATTTGACCGGATCTGTACTGTTGGAAGTCAACCAGGAGTTGGGAGGGGTGCAAGGTGTAGCACTCCAAAATCTTATGACTATAGACTATCTATGGTTAAAAGAACATATGGGATGTGAACAGATCCCAGAAATGGGCTGCTTTAATTTGTCTGATTTCTCTCAGACTGTTCAAGTACAGTTGGACAATATCCATCATATCATAGACAAATTTTCACAAATGCCTAGGGTGCCTAAATGGTTTTCTTGGCTTCACTGGAGATGGATGGTAATTATAGATTTGCTTTGTTTATGTCACCGTATTCCTATTATGTTAATATGTGTGTGCAAATTAGTAGTTTAAAACCTATACATACTTAAGGTACTCGACAAGAAGATATGTCAAAGAAATAATCAATCCTCCCATGTTTCCTTCCATATGCTAGATCAGTAGCTTTTCTTCTTTCTTCCTAATTACAACGCTTAAATAGAATTCGTGCCTCATATCAAATTTACCAAGTATCATAAATCCTCCAGGTGGTAAAGATACCTCGAGACAAGTGCTGGGCATAGAAGCCACAGGGCATAAATCTGCAAAGAAGTAAAAAGCTAACTTTTCAAACAATATGGCTTCTCTCTCACTTACCAACTTTACATTTCCCTGTATGGTCCCAGAAGATGACTGGTTAGCCAGAGACGGGTAAGATTCCTCAAGGGAGGAACAACCTAAGACAGGCACAGTCGCAGGGGGGTCATCAGGTGAGAATTTGGGGATCAACAGAGGTGAGGCTCAGATCCTCACCCCCCCTGCTTTGAGAGAAATCTTCTGCATCCGTGGATGTTTTGCTGCCCTTGTCTAGCCTGGATTAATACTTAGGCCATAGGCACACACCTGATCATCTGATCATCTACATTTGCCCTCTTACAGCACTAAACTATGTTTTCTACCTTTATCTTGCATCTACCTACCACTTCAGCATTTTATTAAAAATAAAAATAATAATAATAAAGGGAGAAATGTGGGGTCCACATATAAATCAAGTATAAAAATCAAACAAATATTCATATTTGACCTGATTGTTTATAAGTCATAATGCGTGATCAAAACCGAAAGTTTCTGTGATGAATGCCCTTGTACTGTTCACCATGTAAGAATTTATTCACTATGTAAGAATTCGTTCACCATGTAAGAACTTGTTCGTTATGCTTCAGAAGATTGGAGACTGACGAGAATTAGACTTGAGATGGGTTAATGATTGTACATTGAGCATTGACCCCCCTATACTGAATTTTATTGTTGTTACCAACTATTTGATCAATAAATATGAGAGATGCCCTCTCAAAAAAAAAAAAAAGAAAAAAAAAAGTTATATGGTTTTCTCCAAAAAACTGACATGTCATCTGTTGGATTTATTTCTAGGATTTCTAAGTAATCACTTTTAAAGTGTTATTTACATAGTAATTAAAACTTAATTTTCTGTTTCTGCTTATATACAGAAATACAATTGATGTTTGTAAACTGATTTTGTACCCAGTAAACTTAATCCTCAGATATTTACCTCCATTCACCAACTATTTTCTCCTCTCATTTGTTTTGTTTGTTCTATATACTTTCTCTGAAATATTATCAAGATGCTGGTATTTCTATTTACATTTCTCTTGGTTTTTTAAATCAATATATATTTTCTATATTTTTATTCTGGGAGAATTTCTCAGTTTGGTCTTTCAACTCACTTATTCATTCTCTATCTGTATTCAAACTACTGTTTATCCTCTATTGTGTTCTCTATTTCAACTATATTTTTTGTGTGTGGCTAGTATTCCTACTTTTCTGTGCCTAAGGGAAGGGGTAAGGGAATATCCCACAGAGAGCAGGTGTTGCTGAGCTGTCTGAAGAGATGAGTAGGGGTTTGCTAGGTTATGAGGAGAGAAGAATCATCCTGAGGGTTCTGCAGTATCTAAGGCCTGGAGACCAGACAGCAGGGCCCAACTTGTCCTACTGGGAATGGCTGGAGCACTGGAAGTAGGGTGAGGGGAAGATGAGGTAGGAAACTGCAGGGTTTTATACTTTCTAAGACCATGATATTGAGGCTGGTGGAGAGAGCCCTGGCCTGTGAGCCCTGCAGACTGTGGTGACCTCTGGAGAAATGGAAGCTTCAAGGCAGTGTTAGAGGATAGCCAGCCCTCTGAGCTGAAGAGACTCCCCTCCATTTCATGTTCCAGCTCCATCCATCCTCCCTTGGGCACCTGCCAGAAGGTCTCTCCTTTCTTTCCTGGGGAGGAATGTAAGTAGAAACAGGGAAGGAGACTTGAACACAGAAAAGGCAACCTAGAAAACCTGTGATTAGATCTGGATTTTGAGGGATGCTTGGGGTGGGAAGGTAGTAGTTCAAATAAGGAGAGGAGTAGAGGAAGGTAGGCATGATAAAGGAGGGAGTCTAGGTATGAGACAAAGATGGTGGGGAGGAACCAAGAACCTGCTTTTCAACAGAAGCACCTAATCTGGAAGGGGTTGGGAGCTGAGGCTGGTGAGAAAGGAGCCAGACCCCGGAGGTGCCCCCAGGGTCATGGCCATCATTTCTCAAAAGCCACTGCAGGTTTCAAGTAGTTCTCTCTCCCCTGGCTGCCCCACTGCCTCCTTCCTAGTGGTTTCCTGGACTGCTTGCTGATGGAAGTGAAGATGAACAGCCATTTAGGAGAGCTTAGCCAAATTAACAGTATATATACTCTATGATCCAGCAATTCCAATCCTTGGCATACAGTCCAAAGAAATTCTCCCAAAGGTGCATAAGGAGACATGGAGGAGGATGCTGAACACATTAAAATTTGTGACGGCAAAGAACTAGAATCAATCTGGGTGTCCATCTTTGGTGAGTAGTGAGGAAAAACGTTTGCACACCATACAGTGCTGTGAGGTAGTTGAGGTTAATAGAAGATGTATATGCAGCCTCTTGAATATATCTTACAATATACTGCTGCCATTATTCATCATAGCCAAAAAGTAGAGATGGCTCAAACGTCCATACTGATAAATGGGTAAATGAAATGTGGTATATCCATTCAATGAATATTATTTGGCAATAAAGTGAGTGAAGTACTGACTCATGCTATAACATGGATGAGCCTTGAAAACATTATACTAAATGAGAGAAACCAGACACAAGATACTTATCATATCATTTCATTTATATGAAATGTTCATAATAGGCAAGTCTGTAGAAACAGAAACCAGATTAGTGGTCGCCTAGACAACCAGTACAGGGAGGTTGGAGGGAAATGGGGAGTGACTGCTAATGGGTACAAGTTTTCTTTTTGGGGTGATGAAAATATTTTAAGCCTAGATTGTGTTGATGGTCAAACAACTGTGAATATGACAAAACCTCCTGAACTGTACACTGTAAATGGGTGGATTTAATGATATGTGAATAATATTTCAATAAAAGTGTTATATGTATTATGTACATTTTAGAGATAATTATATCTCAATGAAGCTGGTATATATAGACATATTGCTGAGACATAAAGCATTTATCTCTCTCATCCATCTATCTAAACATATTGCTGCCTCTTCAGAGAAATGGTTGATTTCAGTGCTGGGACCAAAAGAGTTAAGAAGGGCTTAAAAATTAAAGGAACATGTCAAGAGCACACAGAAGCCAACTTGAAGGATTCCCAATGTCCAGCCTGGGACAATATGAGCAACAAAATAAATAATGGATGAATGAAATACAATCCATAAAAAAGAACTCATGAGTCCATATGCATATAAATGAATGAATAAATAGGGGGGAAGGCAAAGTCTTCATTACAGAATTCCAACTAATAAGGTCTTAATAAATGTAGAAGGAATGACTGAAATAGAAAATCACTACTTGACAAACACCACAGTAAGAACTCTATCAGGAATGAATCATCAGAAGATGCTAAAATTAGTGGGTGAGAGCTTCATGAAAAACGGTATTTGAATAGATATTATCTCCTCATAAGTTAGTTACTAACTTCAAAGGTGAGAATGGTGACTTTACAATGGTAGACACAACCTTAACCAAGTGATGAAGGTTAGTATCACCAATAAGAAGACATGATGACATCATACACCCTGTGCTAAAGGAAGGAGAAGGGTGTATTGCTTCTTGGTTGGAATTTTTGCCCAAAATGCATAGCCTAAATCTGATTATGAGAGAACATCAGAAAAACCCAACTGAGGGACATTCTACAAAATAGTAGGTCTTTTGAGAGACAGAGTGCCCATGAGGCAGCTCGGACTGTGAATTGGCTGCTTCTCATAATATTTAAAAAGTCTACAGAAGAGAAGGACATGCTCCTGAAAAAGACCCAAGAAATGGCAGCATGAGAATGTGAGCAGCAAACTTCTGTGGATTCCCTCAAGAAGGAAATGGCATTGATGTGAGAGGAGGCAGCACAAGAACACTGGTAGCAAGGTGCCATTGAAGAGGTAAAAGATTCCCTACAGAACGAGATGGCAGCACTGCCAGGTACTCTAAAGTAGGAAAAGGCTGTCAAGGAAAAAGATGAACTCCTGAGGGAAGCACAGGCGGAGGTGGCACAAGAACGCCAGCTGCAAACCACTGAGGTGAAGGTAAGAGAGCTGCTGAAGACTGAGCTAGCATTGCTGCGAGGCATGGTAGAAAAGGTAAAGGTTGTAGCAGAGGAGGCACTTGGGGGAGGAGAGAGAAAGATGCCATGAACCCCGGAAACGGAGGAGCTGGGAAGGATGAAAGGCTGGTGCTAGAGGCATTGACCCCTCCTATATTGAAAGCATGCCCAGTGGTTGTAAAGAAAATAAAGACCCAGCAGCTGAGAGTTCCCCAAGGAGAGGATCAGCGCCCTCCCCAAGTGTGGAGCACTCTATGGTCTACCCCTATACTCAGGCGGAGCTGGTGGATTTGGGCTCCCAGCTTAGGCAGAAGCTCTTGGAGTCAATATCAGCTTGACTCCTGCGCCTGCGGGACTTAGGGATGGATGGAATTGTTCTGTCGGGATCAGAGATGGGAAAGCTATCTTCCCTGACAGTGCAGCCTGCCTTGGGATAGCAATTACAAAATGCACATCAGACACCAGGGAGTCACTCCCTCCTCAATTGGCTTATGGCTGCACTTTGTGCTATGTGGCCCAATCAGGGTGATTTACCATCCTCCCCTCTTAGATGGCAGATGTATGCTGAGCTCCAACAGGTGTTATGAGAGCTAGGCATAAAAAATGCCATCTATATTCCAGAGAATTATGGCCCAGATGAAGAGATTTTCACTACTGGGATGAGAAATATTGTGCTTCAAATGGCTCCCACATCCCTGTTTGGGTCTCTAGTGGCGATTCTTTCCCCTCACGTAGGGCATCCCATAAGCGAGGTGACACATACAGTAGCAGACACAGGGGAGGCTGAAGCAATGAGAACCCAGAAAGACATAAGATCTGATACTCACAAGAAGAATTAAAAGGGCCCCATGAAGGTCACAAGGACCTAGATGTGGGTTGATTTAATAAGGGCAGGAGCAGATGGGAGGAAATTACATGGGAAATCAAATAGGATTTTACTAGAGCTATGGCAACAGCTGAAACCAGAGCAGCAGTTCCAGCCATTAATAACAAAGAGGCAGACGTCAGAGACAGAGCTACGAGTCTGGCCTGTGTGTTTGCAAGACTTCCTGCTGGAGAGTGAGCCAACCTCACTTGGGCCCACACAGGAAGGTGATTGGGGAACATGGTTTGTGTGAGGGAAGGTGAAGGTATCTGCCCTGAGGGACCAGGGGGGGAATGGAGGCCACATGTTGAAATAGCTATCCATTGGTCCCCAGTGCACATACAATGTATCCTGGCTCTGATGGACACAGGGGCTGAATGTTCACTGATTCATGGTAACCCTGAGCAGTTTCCCGGTACCCCCACTATCATAGATGAATACGGGGGTAAAGCTATCAGAGTGAAACAAGTCCAAATCCCTTTGGGAATAGGGCATCTACCCCCAAAAGAGTATACTGTGTATATATCTCCTATCCCTGAGTATGTTTTGGGGATTGATCTCCTGCAGGGTCTATGGTTGCAGACCAGTGCAGGTGAGTTCAGACTGACAGTACGTGTGGTGAAGGCAGTTCTGAGGGGACATGCTAGGCACCTGCCCATAGCTTTGCCTGTGCCTTGGTGGGTGACTAATACCAAACAATACAAACTGCCTGGAGGGCATAAAGAGATTGGAGAAACTCTCCAGGAGCTGCAAAAGGTGGGTATTATGAAGCAATCCCATAGTCCTTTCAATTCCCCAGTGTGGCCAGTAAAAAAGCCAGATGGCTCCTGGCATATGACTGTGAATTACAGAGAAATGAATAAATTCAGACCCACTATGCATGCAGCTGTCCCTTCTATTGCAGGTCTCATGGATACCCTCAGCCATGAACTAGGAACATACCACTATGTGGTAGATCTTGCTAATGCCTTCTTTTCCATTGACATTAAGCAGGAAAGTCAGGAACAGTTTGCCTTCACGTGGGAAGGACAGCAATGGACTTTCACCATCCTTCCACAGGGATACCCCCACAGCCACACCATCTATCACAGACTTGTAGCCCAGGACTTGGCTACATGGGAGAAACCGCCAATGGTGCAGCTGTACCATTATATTGATGATGTCATGCTCACATCCGATTCTCTTTCAGATCTTGAAGGTGCAGAACCTAGACTGCTGCAACATCTATAGGAGAAAGGATGGACTGTGAACAGTACCAAGGTTCAGGGACCTGGTGACTCTGTCAAATTGCTGTGGGTCGTCTGGTCAGGTAAGACCAAAGTTGTACCAGAAGCAGTTATAAAGTCCAGGCCTTTCCTACCCCTACAACTGTAGCATTGCTACAGGAGTTTTTGGGTCTTCTAGGCTACTGGAGAGTGTTTATCCCACACTTGGCACAAATTCTGAAGCCCTTATACCGGTTGGTATGAAAGGGCATCAGGTGGGACTGGGATGAGACATGGGCATCTGCCTTTACAACAGTAAAACCGGTAGTCAAGGCCGTGCAGGTCTTGAGTGTGATAGACTCATCAAGGCCCTGTGAGCTGAATATTCATGTGACTGAAGAAGGTTATGGCTGGGGTCTCTGGCAGAAGCTTGAATGAACACACTAACCTACTGGGTTCTGGTCACAACTCTGGAAAGGGGCAGAGGTACAATACACTTTGCTAGAAAAACAACTGGCTGCCATGTATCATGCCTTGCTGGCTACAGAAGCCATCACTGTAGTGGCCCTGATAAAGGTAATAACCACCTATCCCATCTTGGGGTAGGTACAACACTGGACCCAAAAGTCAAGGAGTGCTGTGGCACAAATGCTCACAATAGCCAAATGGGGTGCTTACCTACAGCAGTGCAGTGCCCTTTCTAGTAGCCCCTTGAGTGAAGAACTCCAACACTTACTGGGGCCAGTGACATATACTAGTGAAAACCAGGAAGAACTTGCTTTTGAACCATTAGTAGCAGAGAGTCCCCATTGTGAGGGAAGAGCCCCTATACCCAAAGATGCTTGGTACACAGATGGCTCCAGCTGTGGGCAGCCCCCAAAATGGAGGGCCATAGTTTTCCATCCTAAGACTGAGACAATATGGATGGTAGATTGTGAGGGTAAGAGCAGCCAGTGGGCAGAGTTGTGGGCCGTGTGGCTTGTGATCAGCCAGGAGCCCTCCCCTATAGTTGTCTGCACTGACAGCTGGGCTGTCTTTTGGGGCTTGACCCTGTGGCTATCAACCTGGTACCATGCCAACTGGCTGGTTGGTCACCGAACCCTTTGTAGGCAAGAATTGTGGCAAGACTTATGGGCCTGTGGTCATACCAAAATAATTACAGTATACCATGTGACAGGTCTTTTGGTATCCTCAGGAAATTATGAAGCAGCTAAATTGGCCCAGATACATTGGTTAGAAGGAAAGCATGCCTCTGATGAAGCCCAATGGTTACATCAGTGTTTGTCACATGTGGGGAAAAGACAGTGTGGGCTGTAGCCCTTCAGTGGGGCTTGCCATTGACCTTCAGGGAAGTTATTAGAGCCTGGCAGAAGTGTGTCATGTGTCTCCAAAAGAGACTTACACTGAGTTCCACAGCAACATGGGACAATAGCTAGACATGTTAACACATATGGCTGCCTCCCCTATACAACTGCAAGTACAAATCAAGGAAGAATTACTGAAGCCAAGGTTCGGACATCAGAATAACATCTTGCTGCCAGCACCAACTGCACTGAACCCCAGAGACTCCATTGAGTGGACATGGCCTTGGAGCTTTTGACACATGGACCAACGATGGCTGGCTCTCCTGCCATCTTGGGGACAAGGCCTGGAAGCTAGCCTCCTGTGTATTCCTGGAATAAAAGCAGAGTGGCCCCCAAAGGTCACAGTAGTATATCCTGAACAGCCAGAAGGTAGGAGCATATTATTCAGCAGTTTTGTTTTATCATTATGGCCAGTACATGCACCTCCAGCAGCACTATATATAGACCCTTCATCAACCCCCATGGGGAAAGGAGTAAAAGTATGGTATGTTAGACCTGGAAGGGACCCCCTTCCTGCTACAGTCCTATCACAGGACCACTCTCTTGCATGCATCCTACCTGATGGACAAGATTTGCCTATGTTGGTATCTTTAAAACGTGTGTCTTATTGCCCTTAAGGTCTTTGTGGATAGGGAACTTCCTCTGGCTTGAGGATTATTAAAATTTTTGTTACCTGTATCAAAATCTTGTTGTATCTTAATTTTTGTTATTATCTCTAAGTTGCTGTTATCCTCTGTTGCTATTGTTGAATCTGGTTACAGTGCCCCAGCGTTCTCGCACAGGGACCAATGAGGAAGACTGAAAGCATGTAGATTGTAAGGCGAGAATCCTGGAGGTGTGGAGTGTTGTGAAGTTGGGTTTCCTTTGGCCAGGATCCTCACTGAACTTAAACCACCTGATGATGTAACTGGCCTATTGCTGGGCTGCCGCTTCCACACCTTTAGACAATAAGCTATTATTGTGCTATATAGAGAGCTCAGCCCAGTGCTCTGGGCAGAGGCAGAGATGCTAGGGCTCAATCTACCACTGGGAGAACAAGCTGGGTAATAACACTTTCATCACAAAGAACGTTTTGCTGTCAATTTCTTTGGTCACATTGAATCCATAGTGAACTTGCCCGGGACTGAAATCCATTGGCAAGACAGGGAATAAGTTTAATAGTCTCTAAGTCATACTGGCTTCAGCTTCCCTAAGCGCTTACAAGAGTCACTTCTGGGGAATCCAGCAATGAGATCATGTGGAGTCCAGGGAAATACACACACAGCTCACCACAGTAACAATACGGTTTGATGGGGAGTGGACCTCTCTCTATTTCTACTCTCCCCATGACCACCACCCCACAATAGTAGATGACAGCAGATCACTTCCATTGGGTGGAATGTGTGTGCACACCGGATCCGGGCTGCTGCAGAGTTTGGAGGGGGGGGGGGGCAGGAGCTCTGGAAGCATGTGGCCTAACTGGCCGAGTACAACTCCTCTGAGCCAGGCTCAACTGGGCATGCTGCCCTCAGGTTAACAGAGGACAGCCGGGGCTGCTTCCTTCTTAGCGAAGAGCAGATACCAAAAGATGAATGCTATGGGGCATGGGGGACATAAGACAAAGAATATACACTGTTTGTTTTCCTCCCTTGTTTTATTTCCCATTCTCCACACTTCCATTCCTCTCCAAATCCTGCCACATTGGGATCGCTTTGAGTGTGTTTAGTGTATATCCTTTAGTTTTTCTGAGTTCTTGTGAGATGTATATTTAGCATGTATGTGTCTGCATTTGTAACTTATGTGAATAGTGTTTTGTTATGTGGCTTACGTACCTTTTTGCTCAGTGCTGTGCGCTGAAAATTGTTAGTGGTGCTCTGCGGACATTAATTCACTGATCTAACTGCTGAAAGGCCAACAATGGAGTGCACCCCTCGCTATTTCTGAGTGCACTTGCCCAGTGATGGACACCCAGAATGCCTCCAACTCCCCCACTGGCACAAACCACACCATAATGAACATTTTCCTACATGACCCTGTATGGATCTCTGTGAGAACTGCTTCACATGGCCCATGGTGATCCTGAGTTTGACTATGTACTGCCACATTCATCACTGGGATGGCTGACAAAGTCCCTACTAGAAGTACATGAGAGTCCCTATGCCCCACATTGCCCTCCGAGGACCTGGTGTGTGATTCAGCTTTTTAAAAATTTTGCCCCTCTATGAAAGCAAAAGTGAAATATCACAGTAGTTTTATTTTGTATTTTTCTGATAAACTAATGCACTTGAGCATCATTTCTCATGGTTGTTAGGCTTTTGGGTTTTTCATTTCAGCAAACTGTTTCTTCAAATACTTTGAAGACCTGCTTGTGGAGGCTCCTCCACTGTTCATTCTATGTGGGGTCCGCTGATAGCCCTGATCCTGTGGGAAGGCAGGGCCCAACCAGGGCTTCTGTACTCTGTATCAGGCACTGTGGTCCCTTTGTACTTCCATATGAATTTTAGGATCAGCTTGTCAAGTTCTGCAAAAAAGGAATTATAGGAATTACACTGTATCTATAGGTCAGTTTGGGAAGAACTGATTCCTTAACAATGCTGAGTTTTCTGATGCATGAAAAAGGTGTATCTTTTCATTTCCTTTGTTCTTTCTCTCAGCAATATAGGTGTATAGGTCTTTCTTTTACACCTTTTGTCAGGTTTATTCCTAATTTACAGTTTGAGATGTTATTGTCACAGGGATTTAAAAATTTTTATGACAAATTGTTCATTACTATATATGGTTGGTATATATTTATTGCCTGGTTTATATTGATCTTGTATCTTGCCACTTTATGGGTTTACTTATTTGTTCTAGTAGTTTTTGTTGTTGTTTTGCTAGATTGAACTAGATTTTCTACATAGACAATCATGGCATCTTCAAATACACTTACTTCCTCCTTTCCAATGTGGATGCCTCCTTTTCCTTTTCTTGCTTGTCTATACTGGCAAGAACCTCTGGTACAATGCTGAATAGAAGTGGTGAGAGAGGACACCCCTGTCTCATTTCTGATCTTAGGAGGGAAAACATTCAGTCTTTCATCACTAAACATGATGTAAAGTGTAGGGTTTTTTTTTTTCTCTTTGTTAATCTGGATTTTTTTTCTTATCATTAATCTACAATTACATGAAGAACATTGTTTACTAGGCTCCCCCCTTCACCAAGTACCCCCCACACACCCCAATACAGTGACTGTCCATCAGCATAGTAAGATGCTGTAGAATCACTACTTGTCTCCACTGTGTTGCACAGCCCTCCCCATGCCTCCACCCCCACATTATACATCCTAATCATAAGGCCCCCTTTCTTTTTCCCCACCCTTATCCCTCCCTTCCCACCCATCCTCCCCAGTACCATTCCCTTTGGCAACTGTTAGTCCATTCATGGGTTTTGTGATTCTGCTGCTGTTTTGTTCCTTCAGTTTTTCTTTGTTCTTATACTCCACATATGAGTGAAATCATTTGATCCTTGTCTTTCTCTGCCTGGCTTATTTCACTGAGCATAATACCCTCTAGCTCCATCCATGTTGTTGCAAATGGTAGGATTTGTTTTCTTCATATGGCTGAATAATATTCCATTGTGTATATGTACCACAACTTCTTTATCCATTCATCTGCTGATGGACATTTAGGTTTCTTCCATATCTTGGCTATTGTAAATAGTGCAGTGATAAACATAGGGGTGCATCTGTCTTTTTCAAACTGGAGTGTTGCATTCTTAGGGTACATTCCTAGAAGTGGAATTCCTGGGTCAAATGGTATTTCTATTTTGAGTATTTTGAGGAACCTCCATACTGCTTTCCACAATGGATGAACTAATTTACATTCCCACTAGCAGTGTAGGAGGGTTCCCCTTTCTCCACAACCTCGCCAACATTTGTTGTTGTTTGTCTTTTGGATGGTAGCCATCCTTACTGGTGTGAGGTGATATCTCATTGTGGTTTTAATTTGCATTTCTCTGATGAATAGCGATGTGGAGCATCTTCTCATGTGTCTGTTCGCCATCTTAATTTCTTCTCTGGAGAACCGTCTATTCAGCTCCTCTGCCCATTTTTTAATTGGACTGTTTGCTTTTGTTTGTTGAGGTGCGTGAGCTCTTCATATATTTTGGATGTCAACCCTTTATCAGATCTGTGATTTATGAATATATTCTCCCATACTGTAAGGTACCTTTTTGTTCTATTGATGGTGTCCTTTGCTGTAGAGAAGCTTTTCAGCTTCATATAGTCCCACTTGTTCATTTTTGCTTTTGTTTCCCTTGCCCGGAGAGATACGTTCATGAAGAAGTCACTCATGTTTATGTCCAAGAGATTTTTGCCTATGTTTTCTTCTAGGAGTTTTACGGTTTCATGACATACATTCAAATCTTTGATTGATTACTTTTTCTTTTGTAGATAATTATTTTTTATTGAAGGGTAGTTGACACACAGTATTACATTACTTTCAGGTGTAAAACACAGTGATTCAACATTTATATACATGATAATTCTAGCTACCAGCTATCACCATACCAAGTTGTTACAATATTTTGACTATATTTCTTATGCTATACATTATATCACGGTTACTTATTTATTTTACAATTGGAAGTGTGTACTTTTTTTTTTTCCAGAGGGCATCTCTCCTATTTATCAAATGGTCGTTAACAACAATAAAATTCTGTATAGGGGAGTCAATGCTCAATGCACAACCATTAATCCACCCCAAGCCTAATTTTCGTCAGTCTCTAATCTTCAGAAGCATAACGAACAAGTTCTTACATGGAGAACAAATTCTTACATAGTGAATAAGTTATATGGTGAACAGTACAAGGGCAGTCATCACAGAAACTTTCGGTTTTGACGATGCATTATGAACTATAAACAATCAGTCCAAATATGAATATTTGTTTGATTTTTATACTCGATTTATATGTGGATCCCACATTTCTCCCTTTATTATTATTATTATTTTTATTTTTAATAAAATGCTGAAGTGGTAGGTAGATGCAAGATAAAGGTAGAAAACATAGTTTAGTGTTGTAAGAGAGCAAATGTAGATGATCAGGTGTGTGCCTGTAGACTATGTGTTAATCCAAGCTAGACAAGGGCAATAAAACATCCACGGATGCAGCAGATTTCTCTCAGAACAGAGGGGGGAGGGGAGGTTCTAAGCCTCACCTCTGGTGATCCCCAATTTCTCACCTGATGCCCCCCCTGCAACTGTGCCTGTCTTAGGTTGTTCCTCCCTTGAGGAATCTTACCCATCTCTGACTAACCAGTCATCTTCCGGGGCCATACAGGGAAATGTAAAGTTGGTAAGTGAGAGAGAAGCCTTATTGATTGAAAAGGTTAGTTTTTTACTTCTTTGCATATTTACGCCCTGTGGCTTCTATGCCCACCATTTGTCTTGAGGTATCTTCACCACTTGGAAGAATTATGATACACAGTAAATTCGATATGAGGCACGAATTCTATTTAAGGGTTGTAATTAGGAAGGAAGAAGAAAAGCTAAAGAAGTAGCAGGCAGAAGAAAACATGGGAAGATTGATTATTTCTTTGACATATCTTCTTGTAGAGTAACTTCAGCATGTATAGGTTTTAAACTACTAATTAAATTGCACACACACATTAACATAATAGGAGTACAGTTACATAACCAAAGCATACCTATAATTACCAGCCATCTCCAGTGAAACCAAGAAAACCAGTTAGGCACCTTAGGCATTTGTGAAAACTTATCTATGATACAGTGGATATTGTCCAACTGAACTTGAACAGACTGAGAGAAATCAGACAAGTTAAAACAGCCCATTCCTGGGGACTGTTCACATCCCATATGTTCTTTTAACAGTAAATAGTCTGTAGTTGTAAGATTTTGGAGCACTACAATTTGCACTTCTCCTAATTCTTGGTTGAGTTCCAACAGTATAGATCCAGTCAAATTTGTTCTTTCACTGTATGCACAGGCCAGCTTACATATCTCCTTCTTCATTCCCATGGCAAGTCCAGGAACTGGGGTGATGAGGGCATCTACACCTGTAGCAGTGCGTGGATCTTTGTTGGGGTTTTTTGATGATCATCTTCTGGCATGAGTCTTCCAGAGAGTGCTGATGTTGGAAGTTCTTTTTCATATTGTATCTTAGTTCATTTTCGGGGTAGCCAACTTACACTTTGATCCTCTGTATAACCAGGTTCCCCCTATAAACCCCTTTACAGTCACTGTCCATCAGCATAGCAAAATGTTGTAGAATCACTACTTGTTTTCTCTGTGTTGTACAGTCCTCACCATTCTCCCACCCCCCCATGCATGCTAATCTTAATACCCCCTTCTTCCCCTCCATCCCTCCCTACCCACCCATCCTCCCCAGTCCCTTTCCCTTTGATACCTGTTAGTTCATTCTTCAGTTCTGTGATTCTGCTGCTATTTTGTTCCTTCAGTTTTTCCTTTGTTCTTATACTCCACAGATGAGTGAAATCATTTGGTATTTCTCTTTCTCTGCTTGGCTTATTTTGAAGAGCACAATACCCTCCACCTCCATCCATGTTGCTGCAAATGGTAGGATTTGCCCTTTTCTTATGGCTGAGTAGTATCCATTGTGTATATGTACCACATCTTCTTTATCCATTCATCTATCAATGGACATTTAGGTTGCTTCCAATTCTTGGCTATTGTAAATAGTGCTGCAATAAACATAGGGGTGCATCTGTCTTTCTTAAACTTGATTGCTGCGTTCGTAGGGGAAATTCCTAGGAGTGGAATTCCTGGGTCAAATGGTAAGTCTGTTTTGAGCATTTTGATGTACCTCCATACTGCTTTCCACAATGGTTGAACTAATTTACATTCCCACCAGCAGTATAGGAGGGTTCCCCTTTCTCCACAGTCTCGCCAACATTTGTTGTTGTTTGTCTTTTGGATGGCAGCCATCCTTACTGGTGTGAGGTGATACCACATTGTAGTTTTAATTTGCATTTCTCTGATAATTAGCGATGTGGAGCATCTTTTCATGTGTCTGTTGGCCATCAGTATTTCTTTTTTGGAGAACTGTCTGTTCAGTTTCTCTTCCCATTTTTTAATTGGGATACTTGTTTTTTGTTTGTTGAGTGGTGTGAGCTCTTTATATATTCTGGATGTCAAGCCTTTATCGGATCTGTCATTTCGAATATATTCTCCCATACTGTAGGGTTCCTCTTTGTTCTATTGATGGTGTCTTTTGCTGTACAGAAGCTTTTCAGCTTAATATAGTCCCACTTGTTCATTTTTGCTGTTGTTTTCCTTGCCCGGGGAGATATGTTCAAGAAGAGGTCACTCATGTTTATGTCTAAGAGGTTTTTGCCTATGCTTTTGTCCAAGAGTTTAATGGTTTCATGACTTACATTCAGGTCTTTGATCCATTTTGAGTTTACTTTTATATATCGGGCTAGACAATGGTCCAGTTTCATTCTCCTACATGTAGCTGTCCAGTTTTGCCAGCACCATCTGTTGAAAAGACTGTCATTTCACCATTGTATGTCCATGGCTCATTTATCAAATATTAATTGACCATATATGTCTGGGTTAATGTATGGATTCTCTAGTCTGTTCCATTGGTCTGTGGCTCTGTTCTTGTGCCAGTACCAAATTGTCTTGATTACTATGGCTTTATAGTAGAGCTTGAAGTTGGGGAGTGAGATCCCCCCTACTTTATTCTTTGTTCTCAGGACTGCTTTGGCTATTCAGGGTCTTTGGTGTTTCCACATGAATTTTTGAATTATTTCTTCCAGTTCATTGAAGAATGTTGCTGGTAGTTTCATAGGGATTGCATCAAATCTGTATATTGCTTTGGGCAGGATGGCCATTTTGACGATATTAATTCTTCCTAGCCATGAGCATGGGATGAGTTTCCATCTGTTAGTGTCCCCTTTAATTTCTCTTAAGAGTGACTTGTAGTTTTCAGAGTATAAGTCTTTCACTTCTTTGGTTAGGTTTATTCTTAGGTATTTTTTTTTTGATGCAATTGTGAATGGAGTTGTTTTCCTGATTTCTCATTCTGTTGGTTTATTGTTAGTGTATAGGAAAGCCACAGATTTCTGTGTGTTGATTTTGTATCCTGCAACTTTGCTGTATTCCGATATCAGTTCTAGTAGTTTTACAGTGGAATCTTTAGGGTTTTTTATGTACAATATCATGTCATATGCAAATAGTGACAGTTTGACTTCTTCTTTACCAATCTGGATTCCTTGTATTTCTTTGTTTTGTCGAATTGCCGTGTCTAGGACATCCAGTACTATGTTAAATAACAGTGGGGAGAGCGGGCATCATGTGGTTTTTGTCCTTTTTGTTGATGTGTGGATGATGTTGATGGACTTTCGAATGTTGTACCATCCTTGCATCCCTGGGATGAATCCCACTTAGTCATGGTGTATGATACTTTTGATGTATTTTTGAATTCAGTTTGCTAATATTTGTTGAGTATTTTTGCATCAATGTTCATCAGGGATATTGGTCTGTAGTTTTCTTTTTTGGTGGGGTCTTTGCCTGGTTTTGGTATTAGGGTGATGTAAGCTTCATAGAATGAGTTTGGGAGTGTCCCTTCCTCTTCTATTTTTTGGATAACTTTAAGGAGAATGGGTATTATGTCTTCCCTCTATGTCTGATAACATTCCGAGGTGAATCCATCTGGCACGGGGGTTTTGTTCCTTGGTTGTTTTTTGATTACCGCTTCAATTTCGTTAATGGTAATTGGTCTGTTAGATTTTCTGTTTCTTTCTGGGTCAGTCTTGGAAGGTTGTATTTTTCTAGGAAGTTGTCCATTTCTCCTAGGTTTCACAGCTTGTTAGCATATAGGTTTTCATAGTACTCTCTAATAATTTTTTCTATTTCTGTGGTGTCCGTCGTGATTTTTCCTTTCTCGTTTCTGATTCTGTTGATTTGTGTTGACTCTCTTTTCCTCTTAATAAGTCTGGCTAGAGGCTTATCTCTTTTGTTTATTTTTCGAAGAACCAACTCTTGGTTTCATTGATTTTTTCTATTGTTTTATTCTTCTCAATTTTATTTATTTGTTCTCTGATCTTTATTATGTCCCTCCTTCTGCTGACCTTAGGCCTCATTTGTTCTTCTTTTTTCAATTTCAATAATTGAGACATTAGACCATTAATTTGGAAATTGTTCTTCCCTTTTTAAATATGCCTGGATTGCTATATACTTTCCTCTTAAGACTGCTTTTGCTGCATCCCACAGAAGTTGGGGCTGTGTGTTTTTCTGGTCACTTGTTTCCATATATTGCTTTGTCTCTATTTTTATTTGGTCATTGATCCATTGATTATTTAGAAGCATGTTGTTAAGCCTCCATGTGTTTGTGGGCCTTTTTGCTTTCTTTGTACAATTTATTTCTAGTTTTATGCCTTTGTGGTCTGAAAAGTTGGTTGGTAGGATTTCAATCTTTTGGAATTTACTGAGGCTCATTTTGTGGCCTAGTATGTGGTCTATTCTGGAGAATGTTCCATGTGCACTTGAGAAGAATGTGTATCCTGTTGCTTTTGGGTGTAGAGTTCTATAGATGTCTGTTAGGTCCATCTGTTCTAGTGTGTTGTTCAGTGCCTCTGTATCCTTACTTATTTTCTGTCTGTTGGATCTATCCTTTGGAGTGAGTGGTGTGCTGAAGTCTCCTATAATGAATGCATTGCATTCTATTTCCTCCTTTAGTTCTGTTAGTATTTGTTTCAGGTATGGTGGTGCTCCTGTATTGGGTGCATATATATTTATAATGGTTATATCCTCTTGTAGGACTGAGACCTTTATCATTATGTAATGTCCTTCTTTGTCTTTTGTTACTTTTTTTATTTTGAAGTCTGTTTTGTCTGATACCAGAATTGCAACACCTTTCTTCTCTCTGTTGTTTGCATGAAATATTTTTCCATCCCTTGACTTTAAGTCTGTGCATGTCTTTGGGTTTGAGGTGAGTCTCTTGTAAGCAGCATATGGATGGATCTTGCTTTTTTATCCATTGTATTACTCTGTGTCTTTTGATTGGTGATTTCAGTCCATTTACATTTAGGGTGACTATTGAGAGGTATGAACTTATTGCCATTGCAGGCTTTAAGTTTGTGGTTACCAAAGGTTCAGGGTTAGCTTCTTTACTATCTTACTGTCTAACTTAACTCACTTGTTGAGCTATTATAAACGCGGTCTGATGATACTTTATTTCTCTCCCTTCTTATTCCTCCTCCTCCCTTCTTCATATGTTGGGTGTTTTGTTCTATGCTCTTTTTAGGAGTGCTCCCATCTAGAGCAGTCCCTGTAGGATGCCCCTGTAGAGGTGGTTTGTGGGATGCAAATTCCCTCAACTTTTGCTTGTCTGGGAATTGTTTCATCCCTCCTTCATATTTAAATGATATTCATGCTGGATACAGTATTCTTGGTTCTAGGCCCTTCTGTTTCATTGCATTAAGTATATCATGCCATTCTCTTCTGGCCTGTAGGGTTTCTGTTGAGAAGTCTGATGATAGCCTGATGGGTTTTCCTTTGTAGGTAACCTTTTTTTTCTCTCTGGCTGCCTTTAATACTTTGTCCTTGTCTTTGATCTTTGCCATTTTAATTATTATGTGTCTTGGTGTTGCCCTCCTTGGATCCCTTGTCATGGGAGTTCTGTGTACCTCTGTGGTCTGAGAGGCCATTTCTTCCACTAGTTTGGGGAAGTTTTCGGCAATTATTTCTTCAAAGACACTTTCTGTCCCTTTTTCTCTCTCTTCTTCTTCTGGTATCCCTATAAGGCGGATATTGTTCCATTTCGATTGGTCACTCAGCTCTCTTAGAATTCTTTCATTCCTGGAGATCCTTTTATCTCTCTCTGCATCAGCTTCTCTGCATTCCTGTTCTCTGTTTCCTAGACCATTAATGGTCTCTTGCATCTCGTCCATTCTGTTTTGAAGTCCTTCCAGAGCTTGTTCTATTTCTGTATTCTCCCTCCTTAGTTCTTGCATATTTCTCTGCAAGTCCATCAGCATGGTTATGACTTTTGTTTTGAATTCTTTTTCAGGAAGATTGGTTAAATCTATCTCCCCAGTTTCCTTCTCAGGGGAAGATGTGGCAGATGCTGAAGCTGTCTGGGTTAGTCTTGTCTGGATGATATTTTTTTGCCTTTTCATGTTGACAGGTGCTATTGACTGTCAGCTGGGAGGGCCAAACTTTTCACTTGCTACTGGCCTTTCTTTACTGGGACAAGTGCGACCCCTAGTGGCTTGTGTTGGGTAATTGCGTGTAGACGGGGTCTTTGTGTCTTGCCCGGCCAATACGGAGGAATTTCCCTTTCTGTGGGCGGGTTCTGCCTTAGGCTGTTACTCTGCTTTCGCAGCGCCTGGAGGGGTAATGGACCAGGGGGCTGTTTGGCTGTTTACCTCCATGAGGGGTCTCAGAGCTGTTGCCCAGGGGGTTAGTGCGCCTGGTTTTCCCTATAATTTCCAGCCACTGGGTTGTGACGTGTGTTGTATCCGTCCAGCTGTTATGTCCCTGTCCCTTTAAGACTTTCAAAAAGCACTCGCTTTTCTTTGTCACAGGGGCATCAGCTTCGGAACCCGCTCAGAGGTCTTGCTTCCCTATTTCCCTAGTTTCCAGCCCTCCATGCATGCACTGTGTCTGCGCTCTGGTGCGGGTGGCTGGGGCTGGGTGTTTAGCAGTCCTGGGCTCCCTCTCCCTCCCGCCGGGAGCTGGGGGGATGTGTACTCGGGTCCCACCAGGCCAGGGGTTGTATCTTACCCCTTTCACCAGGTGCTGGGCTCTCGCACATGTGGATGTAGTCTGGCTGTTGTCCTGTGTCTTCTGGTCTCTCTTTTAGGATTAGTTGTATTTGTTGTATTTTCAAAAATATATGTTTTTGGGAGGAGATTCCCACTGTCCTACTCACGCCGCCATGTTGGCTCCACCTCAACTGAACTCTTCTCTTTGATTGATTTTGAATTTACTTTTGTGTATGGGGTTAGACAGTGATACAGTTTCTTTCTCTTCTTACATGTAGCTGTCCAGTTTTGCCAGCACCATCTGTTGAAGAGACGGTCCTTTCCCCATTGTATGTCCATGGCTCATTTATCATATATTAATTAACCATATATGTGTGGGTTAATGTCTGGAGTATGTATTCTGTTCCACTGGTCTGTGGCTCTGTTCTTGTGCCAGTACCAAATTGTCTTGATTACTGTGGCTTTGTAATAGAGCTTGAAGTTAGGAAGTGAGATCACCCCCACTTTATTCTTTCTTCTCAGGATTGCTTTGGCTATTTGGGGCCTTTGGTGTTTCCATATAAATTTTTGAACTATTTGTTCCAGTTCCTTGAAGAACGTTGTTGGTAATTTGATAGGGATTGCATCAAATCTGTATATTGCTTTGGGCAGGATGGCCATTTTGACGAAATTAATTCTTCCTACCCAAGAGCATGGGATGAGTTTCCATTTGCTAGTGTCCTCTTTAATTTCTCTTAAGAGTGTCTTGTAGTTTTCAGGGTGTAGTTTTCACTTCCTTGGTTAGGTTTATTCCTAGGTATTTTATTCTATTTTGATGCAATTGTGAATGTAACTGTTTTCCTGATTTCTCTTTGCATTCTTCATTGTTACTGTATAGGAAAGCCTCAGATTTCTGTGTGTTAATTTTGTATCCTGAAACTTTGCTGAATTCCAATATCAGTTCTAGTAGTTTTACAGTGGAGTCTTTAGGGTTTTTTATATACAATATCATGTCATATGCAAATAGTGACGGTTTGACTTCTTCTTTACCAATTTGGATTCCTTGTATTTCTTTGTTTTGTCTGATTGCCATGGCTAGGACCTCCAGTATTATGTTGAATAACAGTGGGGAGAATGGGCATCCCTGCCTTGTTCCTGATCTCAGAGGAAAAGCTTTCCGCTTCCTCATGTTCAGTATGATGTTGGCTGTTGGCTTATCATATATGGCCTGTAGTATGTTGACGTACTTACCCTGTATACCCATTTTGCTGAGAGTTTTTATTATGAATGGATGTTGAATTTTGTCAAATGCTTTTTCAGCATCTATGGAGATGATCATGTGGTTTTTGTCCTTCTTTTGGTTTATGTGGTGGATGATGTTGATGGATTTTCGAATGTTGTACCATCCTTGCATTCCTGGGATTAATCACAGTTGGTCATGGTGTATGATCCTTTTGATGTATTTTTGAATTTGGTTTGCTAATATTTTGTTGAGAATTTTTGCATCTACATTCATCAGGGATATTGATCTATAATTTTCTTTTTTGGTGGGATCTTTGCCCTGATTTGGTATTAGGGTCATATTGACTTCATAGAATGAGTTTGGGAGTATTCCCTCCACTTCCATTTTTTGAAAACTTTAAGGAGAATGCGTATTATGTCTTCTCTGTGTGTCTGATAAAATCCCGAGGTAAATCCGTCCCGCCTGGGGGTTTTGTTCTTGGGTAGTTTTTTGATTACCACTTCAATTTCTTTGCTGGTAATTCGTTTGTTTAGATTTTGGGTTTCTTCCTTGGTCAGTCATGGAAGGTTGTATTTTTCTAAGAAGTTGTCCATTTCTTCTAGGTTTTCCAGCTTGTTAGCATATAGGTTTTCGTAGTATTCTCTAATAATTCATTGTATTTCTATGGGGTCCGTCGTGATTTTTCCTTTCTTGGTTCTGATTCTGTTGATGTGTGTTGACTCTCTTTTTCTCTTAATAAGTCTGGCTACAGGCTTTTCTATTTTGTTTATTTTCTCGTAGAACCAGCTCTTGATTTCTTTAATTTTTTCTACTGTTTTATTCTTCACAATTTTATTTATTTCTTCCCTGATCTTTATTATGTCCCTCCTTCTGTTGAACTTAGGCCTCATTTGTTCTTCTTTTTCCAATTTCGATAATTGTGTCTCAGGCTATTCATTTGGGATTGTTCTTCCTTCTTTAAATATGCACCAATTGCTATATACTTTCCTCTTAAGACTGCTTTTGCTGCATCCCACAGAAGTTGGGGCTTTGTGTTTTTCTGGTCACTTGTTTCCATATATTTCTTTGTCTCTATTTTTATTTGGTCATTGATCCATTGATTATTTAGAAGCATGTTGTTATGCCTCCATGTGTTTGTGGGCCTTTTTGCTTTCTTTGTACAATTTAGTTCTAGTTTTATTCCTTTGTGGTGTGAATAGTTGGTTGGTAGGATTTCAATCTTTTGGAATTTACTGAGGCTCTTTTTGTGGCCTAGTATGTGGTCTATTCTGGAGAATGTTCCATGTGCACTTGAGAAGAATGTGTATCCTGTTGCTTTTGGGTGTAGAGTTCTATAGATGTCTGTTAGGTCCATCTGTTCTAGTGTGTTGTTCAGTGCCTCTGTGTCCTTACTTATTTTCTGTCTGTTGGATCTATCCTTTGGAGTGAGTGGTGTGCTGAAGTCTCCTATAATGAATGCATTGCATTCTATTTCCTCCTTTAGTTCTGTTAGTATTTGTTTCACATATGCTAGTGCTCCTGTGTTGGGTCCATATATATTTACAATGGTTATCTCCCCTTGTTGGACTGAGCCCCTTAACATTATGTAATGTCCTTCTTTATCTCGTTACTTACTTTGTTTGTTACTTTCTTTGTTTTGACGTCTATTTTGTCTGATACTAGTACTGAAGCACCTGCTTTTGTCTCCCTGTTGATTGCATGAAATATCTTTTTCCATCCCTTGACTTTTACTCTGTGCATGCCTTTGGGTTTGAGCTGGGTCTCTAGTAAGCAGTATATAGATGGTTCTTGCTTTTTATCCATTCTATTACTCTGTGTCTTTTGATTGGTGCATTCAGTCCATTTACATTTAGGGTGATTACTGAAAGATATCTTATTGCCATTGCAGGCTTTAGATTTGTCGTTACCAGGTTCAAGGTTAGCTTTTTTAGTATCTTACTGCCTAATTTAACTCGCTTATTGAGCTATTATAGACACTGTCTGGTGATTCTTTATTTCTCTCCTTTCTTAGTCCTCCTCCTCTATTCTTAATATGTTTGGTGTTTTATTCTGTGCTCTTTTGTGTTTCTTTTAACTGCTTTTGTGGGTAGTTGATTTTATTTTTTGCCTTAGTATTTGGTTGGTCTGCTTTCTCTGCTGTGATTTTATTTTCTCTCATGACATCTGTTTAGCCTTAGGAGTGCTCCTATCTATAGCAGTCCCTCTAAATTAACCTGTAGAGGTGGTTTGTGGGAGGCAAATTCCCTTAACTTTTGCTTCTCTGGGAATTGTTTAATCCCTCCTTCATATTTAAATGATATTCGTGCTGGATACAGTATCCTTGGTTCAAGGCCCTTCTGTTTCATTGCATTAAGTATATCATGCCATTCTCTTCTGGCCTGTAGGGTTTCTGTTGAGAAGTCTGATGATAGCCTGATGGGTTTTCCTTTGTAGGTGACCTTTTTCCTCTTTCTAGCTGCCTTTAGAACTCTGTCTCTGTCCTTGATATTTGCCATTTTAATTATTATGTGTCTTGGTGTTGTCCTCTTTGGGTCCCTTCTGTTGGGAGTTCTGTGTGCTTCCATGGTCTGAGCAACTCTTTCCTCCCCCAGTTTGGGGAAATTTTCAGGAATTATTTCTTCAAAGACACTTTCTATCCCTTTTTCCCTCTCTTCTTCTTCTGGTACCCCTATAATGCGGATATTGTTCCTTTTGGATTGCTCACACAGTTCTCTTAAAATTCTTTCATTCCTGGAGATCCTTTTATCTCTCTCTGCATCAGCTTCTCTGCATTCCTGTTCTATGATTTCTATTCCATTAACGGCCTCTTGCACGTCATCCAGTCTGCTCTTAAGTCCTTACAGAGATTGTTTTATTTCTGTAATCTCCCTCCAGAGTTCATCCCTTAGGTCTTGCACATTTCTCTGAAGATCCATCAACATGGTTATGACCTTTATTATGAATTCTTTTTCAGGGAGATTGGTTAGGTCTATCTCCCCGGATTCCTTGTCAGGGGAGGATGTCTGGGTTAGTCTGGTCAGTATCGAATTTTTCTGCCTTTTCATGGCGTTAGAGGTAGTTGTGGGGAGTGGCACATGTGTTGGCTGGGAGAATGTCCTTTCTTGCTGATTTGTGGCCTTCCTCTCCTGGGAGAATGGCAACCCCTAGCAGCTTGTGCTGGGCAGCTGTGCGCAGACAGGATTTCTAATTCTTGCCTGTCCACTGTGAAAGAGCTCTGCTCTGCTGCTGTGGGCATGGCCAGCCTCAGGCTGCTTCCCTACTATGGCAGAGCCACGTTGGAGGAGAAACGGGTGGGAGGCTGTTTATCACCATGAGGAGCCTCTGAGTTGTGCTGTCTCCCAGGGGGATAGGGTGCCCGGAGTTCCCTGGGATTCCCAGCTGCTGGGCTATGTATCCCGGGACACTTCCGTCCAGCTGTGGGGTCCCTGTCCCTTTAAGACTTTCAAAAAGCACTCGCTTTTCTTTGTCCCAGGGGCACTGGCTGCGGGGACCCATGCCCAGGTTTTACTGTCCCATTTCCCTAGTATCCAGCACCCCACACCCTGTGTGTCTGCACTCCTGTGTGGATGACTAGGGCTGGCTATTTAGAAGTCCTGGGCTCCCTCTCTCTCCCCGCTCCAACTCCTCTCCTCCCACCGGGAGCTGGGGTGAGGGGGTGCTTTGTCCCACCGGGCTGGGGCTTGTATCTTACCCCCTTTGTGAGGCGCTGTGTTCTCACATGTGTGGACGTAGCCTGGATGTTGTCCTGTATCTTCTGGTCTCTCTTTTAGGGATAGTTGTATTTGTTGTATTTTCAAAAAAATATATGGTTTTGGGAGGAGATTTCTGCTGCTCTACTCACGCTGCCATCTTTGCTCCTCCTCCATCTGTAGGGTTTTTGTAGATGCCCTATTATCAGGTTGAGAAAGTTCCATTCTATTTCCAGTTTGTCAAGAGGTTCTTTTCTTTTTTAATTGGGAATGGATATTGGATTTTCTTAAATGCTTTTCTGCATTTATTTCAGTGATCATATGGGTTTTTCTTTCTTTGGCTTGTTAACATGGTAAACTGCAATGGTTGCTTTTCTAATGTTAAACCCACCCTGCATTTCTGAGATAAACACCACTTGGTCATGCTCTCTTATCTTTTCAATATATTATATTTGATTTGATATAATTTTGCTTAAAATTTTTGCATCTTTTGAACTTTCACTCTTAACACTCTTTCCTCAAATTTGACACCCCACCAAGTACTTACTTTCAGTATGACCCACTCTTACTGTCCATATCCTCTAGATTGTGTCTGGGATGGCTACTGAGGCTGGGACTTTTTCCAAACTCAGAGAGGGCCCAGAACAGAAACTGTTTTAGAATTTAGAACAGAGGCTGAGAGCATTTTTAATGTGGTCAGTCCTACCTGTGAGAGTGTGAATCAACCCTGGCGGCAGCCTTGCCCTCAACAGATGTGTGTCCTCATCCAGAAGAGCCATCACATCCTTTAAAGCCTCTCCATAACTGACAGGTTTGTTCTGAAGAGAAGAGCATTATTAAATGATTCTGAAACCCCTTGCCCTAAGATAACCACTCATGGTCACTGCTTCCCCATTTAGTGTGGCTCTGCTCCACCAAGGAAACAGCCAACATGAGTCCCCTCTCAAGGGGGCCCATCCTTAAACACTGCTTCCCATTTTTCCACTGGAGAACCCTATCCTATTCTGAATACCTCACGAACTTGCTATCCTATACACTAAGGTGCCCAAATAATTCCTCTGAATTCCTGACTTTGTGTTTTTTGTGAATGGCTTTTGTTTCTGAAATATTAGAGCATCCTACAGAGCAAAACATACACTGTCCTTTCCTCATTGCAGCATAGAAACTCTGTCTTCAATACCCTCAGCACAAAAGTAATAATGCAAATAACAGCAAACACATATAGAGAGTTTACTATATGCCAGACACTATTCCAAACATATTACATATATTAACACACTTAATAGCCTCAGTCACCCTTTCAGGTAAGTAATATTATTATCCTCATTTTTATAGAAGGTGAAATTAAAGAATACAGAAGTTAAGTGACTTGCCCAGCTCTGACATGGCAGATCCGGGATTTGAACCTAGGCAGTGGGCCTAACCCTAATCCTAACCTAACAACCCTAAGAACCCTAACCCTAACTTTAATACTCAATTCATATGTCATCTCTTCTAAGAAACCTTCCTTGGATCCCTGAGCTGGACTGTATGTTCCTTAGGGGTTCTTACAGTCTCTTTTATCCATTACTGTTAGTGCACTGGTCACACTGAAGTTATGGTTCTGTGTCTGGGAACACATTTTGTCCATCTCTGTGTCCTTAGTGCAGGGAAGGAGATCCAACACATAGTAGGTGGTCAGTCAATTTTGCTAAACTGAAGTTATATCTAGTTGGATTACACTGATAATGATTTGTGAATTCATGCTGGCCCAGAAAAAGGTCTCCAGCAGCATATCCAGGGCCCTATGTATACTGATGGTATTCCAATGAAATTAGCGGGTGACAAACAACTAGGCAAGTAGGTTAAACATTAGACAACAGAATTAGTATCCAAACAGTCATGGGAAGGCAGAAACACTGGAGCCATGCTCCTCCCAAAAGGCTTAGGGGAAAAGTCACGACTCAGATCTCACAACCTGTTGCAGCCTTGACAATGGAAGGCATTTTTGAGTTGAAACTTACCTATCTAGTGTCCACTGCTACAATATCACTCACTGTGTGACAGGCTGTACAACTTCTGTACCACCATCACCCCCACCATGTACCACAGAAAAAAGTCTAATGGGGTGATATGCTTGGTCTGGGGACCAAGAAACAGTTCCACACAAGGCAGGAGAAAGGGAATCCCAGCGAGGATCAGAAGGATCAGGTAGAGCCAGGGTAGAGCTACACCAAGTAACAGGGAGGTGACAACACAGCAGGTTTGAGTGTTGTTTGAGAAAGAGGCAAGTGTACCTTCAGGAGCCCCAGGATATACAGACACAGTCAGAGAGAATATGCAGCTGTGTCACCACCCTACCAACTGTGAACTTGCTTCTCAAAAGAACCCAGAAGCTATTCTCACTACCCCACCCATCTGAACAACGATATCCAAGCTCCTTAGCATGGCATGAAAAAGCCTTCATGACTAGTCTAATTCTCAATGCATTTCACTATCATTCATTCATTCATTTGTTCAGTTTATTTCACAAATATTTATTGTCTACTAAATATTACTATGCATTGTTTTTCTTGGCACTGAGGATACAACAGTGAACAACAGTCCCTGCTTTGTGGAGTTTACAATCTATTGGGGAGATACAAACACTAATCACAATAGATAAATATAAAATATGTCAGGTGGTTATCAGTGCTTTTTAGACAAACATAACATAAAGTAGGACAAGGGGACAGAAAGTGCTAGTGAATGGGACTAGTTCAGATATGCTGGTCAGGGAATGCTTCTATAGGGAGGTGGCATTTAAGCATATTGGATGTGGGTGGGCAAGTCATCAGACTATCTGGGAAGAAGAGTGTTCCAGGTAGTGAGAAGAGCAAGTACAAAAGGCTCTGAAGATGGAGAGTACCTGACATGTTTGAGGAACAGTAAGGAGGCTAGTGTGGCTGGAGAAGAGTGAGTGATAGGGAGAGTGATAGGAGACAAGGTCAAAGAGGGGAGAGTACCTGACATGTTTGAGGAACAGTAAGGAGGCCAGTGTGGCTGGAGAAGAGTGAGTGATAGGGAGAGTGATAGGAGACAAGGTCAAAGAGGGGAGACGGACCAGATTGTGTAGAGACTTTTGGGTCATGGTGAGAGCTTTGCCTTTTATTCTGAGGAAGCTCGGGGTCATGAGAGAATTTTGAGGAGAGGAGGGAAATTATCTGATATGGATTTTAAAGGGAATTTCAGAGAAGAATCAGTAATGGTAACACTAGAAAGAAAAACCAGACAATTACTAGGAAAACAAAAAGAAGATACACAAAAAAATACATAATCAGAGTATACTATGAGGTTTAGGTGTGAAAAATATTCATAATGTCATACTTGTGCAAACAGCAATTACTTGTTGAACAAAAATTGTATAAAATGTTTAAAGAAATAATATACATAACCACAAAGATTAGCAACAAGAGACTACTATGGATGACTAGGCAGATTAGGAAATGGACAAATGAAAATCCAACTGTTGAAAAAAAATTCTGTGGACAGATTAATCCGCAAATCAGACTTAGCTAAAGAGAGAATCAGTAAGCTGAAAGATACATTTGAAGAAATTATCAAGAATGAAGCAGAGGAAAACAAAGAGATAGAAAATGTCAATGAGATGTTATGAGATGAAAGAGATAATGAGGAGGTCCAAATATGACTAACAGGATTCTGAGAAAGAAAATCTAGAAAGAATGAAAGGCACTATATGAAGAAACAATGGCTGAGAATTTTCTAGAACTTATGAAAAACATGAATATAGATGCATGAAGGACACTTCCAAAGTAGAATAAATAGAAAAGAAATCCATGCCCAAAAATATTAGAATGAAACTGGAGAAGCCTCTGCATATCTCTAAAAATACAAAGGAGTGAGAAAGAGGAAAGAGTTCTTAAAAGTAGCCAGACAAAAAGTCTCAATAAATTTTAAAGAGCTATTATCACACACACACACAAATCTCAAAACTAAAAAAGCAGGCAAGAAAAGAGAGAAAAATGAAGCTACTGGAGAAATCTGTGTTCCAGTTGCCAAAACAAAAACACCTACAAAAAACAGACATTAGACTGACAGCAGACTTTTAAATACCTATAAAAACTTATCTTTTAAGAATGAGTATAAAGACATTTAAATATAACAAAGACTTGAAGCATTTAACAAGAGACATGTACTCAAAGAACATTGGAACATTGTATTAAGAATGAAAGAAAATGATCCCAGAATGATGGTCTGAGATGTAAGAATGTATGCATGTAAATCCAAACAAATACTGTCTATATAAAATAATACTAGTGATGATGAATAGTGGGGTTAGAAAAAAAAAAGAACACACTAACATACTCAAAACAATAGCATGTGGTCAAAAGAGGAATGACTAGAGTTTAAGTTTCCTGCATTCTTCAAGAAAGAGGCTAAAATTCTGTTTAACTTTAGACCTTATAAGTTAAATATGTATGGTAAAATTTGAAGGATAACCACAAAAAGAATAGAAAAAGAATATGTGCATTCCAAATACTAGGGAGGGAAAATGTTGAATAAAAAAGCAAACAAATCTCAAAACTAAAAAAGCAGGCAAGAAAAGAGAAAAATGAATCATAGAAAAGGTGTTGGTAGGAAATAGAAAACTGTGATGACAGAAACAAGTCCAAATATCACAGCAAATATAAACAGATGAGACTTGCCCGTTAAAAGACACAGATCACCAGATTAGATATAAAGGTCCAGCTATATGCCCTTCTCAATGTTGAAAAATAAAATGATGGAAAATTATTTACCACACAAATCCTAGCAAAAAGAAAAGCTTGCACTGCTATATTACTATGAGATAAACTAGACTTCAAGAAAAAATGCATTACCAGGAAGAGAGGGTCATTACATATTTACCAGGAATACATAACAATTATTAATTTGAATATTCCTAATGAAATATCCTCAAAATGTATAAAATTATAAAAAGAACTACAAGGATAAATAGACAAATCTACCATCATAGTTGAATATTAATATACCACTTACAATTACTTATATATCATGACCACAAAATCAGTATAGATATAGAAAACTTGAACAGTACAATTAACAACTTGATAATAGACTTATCTCTGTATTCAACAATTAGAAAACATACATTCTTATAAAGCATGTAGGAAACATTAAAAAATATTGATCATGTACTAAGCAAGTCTCAATAAATTTTAAAGAGCTATTATCACACACACATCTTCTGACCATAAAGCAATTAAAATTGATTTCAATAACAAAGAGATAAATTTTAAAAACTCAAACAATTAGAAGTTTAAAAACACACTTCTACATAACTCACAGATTAAATAAGTAACCATTATGGAAATGTTGAAGTACTTGGAACCAAAGTATAATGAAATATGACATGTCTAAACTTGAAGAAAAGCAGTATTTAGAGGGAAATTTATATCCTTAATTGCACAAATTAGAAAACAAGAGAGGCTGAAAATTAATGAGCTCAGTGTCCAATTTAAGAAATTAGAAAAAGAACAACAGAATAAATCCAAAAAATGTGGAGGGAAAGAGATCAAAAAAGATAAGAGCAGAAATTAAAGAAATAGAAAACAAAGACACAATAGAGAGGAGCAACAAAGCCAGAAGTTGATTCTTTGAAAAGACTAATAAAAGAGACAAACCTCTGGTGATATTGATCAAGAAAAAAAGTGAGAAGGCACAAATAACCAATATTAGCAATGAAAAAGGAGACATAATTACAGGTTATATACAGCAGAGAATTAAAAAATAAGGAAACTTTATGCCAATAAATTTGAGAACACAGAGGGAATGGACCAATTCCTAGAAAACTATAGCTTACCAAAATTGACTAAAGAAGAAAAACAAATCATGAATAGTTCTCGAACTACTAAAAGAATTGAAGCAGTAGTTAAAACTTCCTACCAAACAAACAAAGAACAAAAAATGGCAGGAGACAAAATTTTCTACTTAATATGTGGATTACAGGTAGGGGAAGAGATATTGATCCTCTGGGCCCTATTGGTGTCCACATATGACCTAAGGCAGTAGAGATCCTAAGGCAGGCCACCCTTCTATGGGCAATCTCCTGTGGAGATCTTTAGAGTGTGGCCCTTAGTAAAATGGGGTCTGACAAATCCCTCTGTAGCTCCTGCAGGTAGTAAGCAAGAATGGGTAACAGCCAGCACTCAGTTACTGCTCTGTGGTAAATGTGCTAATAAGCAGGGCCAAGGAGGATCTCTATCACTTGGACAGCATCTTCAGTAGCCAGCTTCTGTGGTCTTCAGCTCACTGAGGACAAGAGACCTGTGAAGCTGCTGGAGAAGTCTGTGTTCCAGTTGCCAAGAAACACCACACACTGCCCACGTTGTAATTGGCTGGGTGTGCAGGGGCCAAGTAGGGGCTTCTGGAGGGTGTAGCTCCAGGTAGAATCCCTGAATCTCTGTCTTCACAAGTATCAGAAATTTCTATCCATCCGCAGCTGATGAGCCCTTTTAATGGTGTCCAAGCTAGCTGCAAGGTGATGGTTCTAACAGTGATGCATATTCTGCAAATAAGAGCTTAATCATTATTTTGTAATAATCAATATGAAAGAGTTCAATTGGATTTGAAATCTAATCACATTATCATAAGAAATTTTAACAATATATTTGTCAGTGAAACAGAAAGGCTGTTAGATATTATTTCGACTAGTAAACATTTTTGAACAATTTAAAAATTAGTTTTATATACTTTTTCACCTAATTGTACAAAGAAAGATTTTTATTGATGGTGACTGTTAAGAATTTGAAAACACATCATTAAAAAGTCTTGCTCAGGATTTGATGTATAGCCATTTCAAGCACAAACCTGATGTAAAATAAACATGTTATGGAAGCAAATTTCAAGTTTCTCATTTAAATTTTTGAAAAGATTTTATTTAGAAGTTTAATATTAATTAAATTTAAAAAGGAAAACACCAGACCAAGATGGCTTTACAGGAGTATTCTACCAAACAGATCATTCCAAAATCATAGAGCATCTTCCAGAATATTGTAAAAGAGGGAGCACTGACTCATTCATTCTATGATACCAGCAGAACTTGAAGCCAAAAGCAAATACGGACAGCATGGGAAAGGAAAACTAAAGGCCAGTTCACTCATGGACACAGATACAAAAATTCTGAACAAATATTAACAAACTAAGTCTAGCCACTGTATGAGAAAGAAAAGATCATGACCAAGTTGTGTTTATACCAGAAATGCAAAGGTGGCCAACATGAGGAAAGTCTATAAATATCATCTACCACTTTATCACATTATTGGAGGAAAGAAACCATAATTGTACTAAGAAACAGAAAGGGTATTTGATAAAAATTCAACACCTTTTCATGATTTGAAACAATAATAAAGCTTCATAGCATAGAGGAACAGGCTGTAATGTGCTTTAATCTGATAAACCCTATGGAAATCTACAGCAAATATTATCCTTAATAGGGAATAGTGGCTCTTCTAAAATACCCAATGAGACAAGGATGCCCACTACTGTCTTTTCCATTTAACACTGTCCTGGAGGTTCTGGCCATCTCAGTAAGACAATAAAAATAAATTAAAGGCATAAAGGCTGGAAAGGAAGAAATAATGCTGTTGTTATTTATAACTCACATGGTTGTCAACATAGGGAACAAAAAAGAATATACAGACAACTTAAAAGGAACCAGGGCTCCTTGAGAAATGGTCAATTTTAGGGTTGGGTCAGGAAAAAACAAGATGAGTAGGAAGTATCTTGTAGTGCCAACAAGTAAGGAAGTACTCAAAAACAGAAGGATGGGGGCATGTCAAAGGGACACAGGAGCCAATGTCAAAGAGCCACCAATGGCCAAAGCTGGAACAATTTGATCAACAGGACAAATAACTTAGTTTTGGAATTATAACTCAAATTATTAAATTAAGCTACACAAGTTCATACTGATACAAACAAGTGACTGAATAATAAGTAAATATACAAATAAACAAGTGAGAAAAAACAAATCCTTTTTTACAGAAGAATTTCAAATAATGTCTATAAATACAACCCCCTCCAGAGATAGAGCTTAATTCCTCTCCCTGTTCTTGAGGGTGGGATAGATTCTCCCAAAGAACAGAGACTAAAAAGGGCATTTTTCCTTTTTAGCAACTTTACAGTGGTGAAACCTGGCAATCACCACCTTCACCAAGTGATGAAGTTCAACATCGCCAGTGATGTCATGGGGCTATCACATCACCCTGATATGATGTCATGAAAAGGACACTTCAACTCTGTGGTATTCTTTCCAAAAACAACCCCAGTCTAATTATGAGGAAAACTTCAGACAAATCCAAATTGAGGGACATTTTACAGTACCCCTCAAAATTGTTAAGATCATAAGAAACAAGGACTGTCCAAGGAGGAACTGTCATAGATCAGAGGACACTAAAGAGACATGACAACTAAATGCCATGTGGTATTTTGAACTGAATCCTACAACAGAAAAAGGACATTAGTGAGCAAACTGATAAATCCATATAAAGTCTGAAGTTTAGTTAATAGTAATATGCCAGTGTGGCTTTCTTAGGTTTGACAAACATGCCATGGTAAGGAGTCTCCATACTATCTCTTTGCTTGTCTATAATGATAAAGTTATTCTAAAATAAAAAGGTTGCTTAAAAATAATAAACATTTAGCAAGGTAAACAGCTATACTATTAACATAAGAAGTCAACTTCATTTTTATACGCCTACAAAAGAGATAAAACACATTAAATAATATCTCATTTATAATATCAGCAAAAACCATAAATACCAAGAAATAAATCTAACACAAGATATGCAAGACCTTCTGCAGAAAATTACAAAGCCCTACCAAAAGACATTCAAGAGTTTATTTAAAATGAAAGGATCTATCATGTTCTTAGCTAGGAAGACTCAACATCATAAACATATCAATTCTCTTCAATTGATCAATACATTCATTGCAATTCCAATATTTTTGTAGAATATGACAAGATGATTCTGAAATATGTTTGAAATAACAAGGGCCAAGAATATATGGTATTCCTGAGGAAAAATAAGATAGGGAGATTTTGCTCTCAAACATCAAGATTCTTTATGAAGCTAAAGTAATTAGAGTAGTATGTGTGGTACTGGTTCAGGGACAAAAAGTTAGCCAATAGCAGAGATCTCAGAAACAGTCCTATACAGATATGGAACTTTGATGCAGGACAGAGGTGGCAATTCAGATCATTAGGCTATCCATGTGGAAAATAATGAAACTGGCTCCCTACCTTATACTTTATACCACACAAAAATAAATAAATTGCACTTGGATTAAGGACTTAAATGTGAAAAGTAAACTTTTAAACTTTTATTAGAAGAAATAAAGAACAATAAAGAATATATTTGTGACCAGGTTAGGGAATACAACACACAAAAAAGAAGAAACAATGAAAGGCCAATAAACATGAAAAGATGCTTACTCACATTAATGACTGGAAAAATGCTAATCAAGTCCACAATGAGATAATCATTTTGCACTCATTACAATGACAAAATTTAAAAAGTGAGACAATATCAAGTACTGGTTAGAGTGTGGATCAATGGGATCTCTTATGAATTGCTGGAAGGTGTGTAAATTGGTACCATCAGTTTAGAGTACATTTTGCCATAATTCTGTCAAGCTGAATGTTTACATGTCCCATTAACTAGAAACTCCATTCCTAGGTATATAACTTAGAAAAATGGGTGTGCGTATGTACCAGGAGAATGTGCATAGTAACACTATTCACAAGAGCAAAAAGCTAGAAAACAACCCAAATGTCCATCAACAGATAAATGGGTGAATAATTTGTTTTGTGGTCATCCAATGAAATATTATACAGCACTGAGAATGAAAACCTACAGCTACATGCAAAACACAGGGGACCCTTGGAAACATAATAATGAGTGAAAAAACAAGTCACAGAACACCACAAAAAGTATGATACTATTTTTACAAAGCTCACAAGCCAAATATTGGTTAAGCATTTCTACAAACATGAAAAAAAATATGTATCAGTATGTCTATGTCTACCATTTATTAGAAGAAATAAAGAAGAATAAAGAACATCTTTATGCCATAGGTTAAAGAACACACAAAAGAGCTGGCTCTAGAGAAAAAATTGAATTGTTCAACTCAATTAAAATTAGTAATTTCTGCTCATGTAAAGACACCATAAGGAGGAAAAAAAGCCACAAACAGAGTGTTAAACATACAACTTACAAGAATGGTAGTTTCTGGTAGGAGTGGGGTGAGGAATAGGACAGAAAATGACACAAGGATAGATGCCAACATTAATGTTGTTTCTTGGGTGGGGTTGTGAATTCTCAGGCTTTCATTACATTATTATCTTTATAACTCATACATATAATATTTTATTATATATCTAAGATACTTATGTGAACAGAGAATGGGAGAAGTGTAGGAGGAAGTGAGGAATGAAAACTCCTTTGGAGAGTTTTCCTGTTAAGGAAATAAAGTCATAGCTGCAAGGAGATGTGGGATGAAGACAGTTTAAAATTTTTTTAAAGATGGGAGCAATAGGAGGTCAATAAAATGGCAGAGAGGACTGTGATGAACTATCTTTCCCTTTAAAACAATGAATATATGTGAAACCAACTAAAATCAACTATTTCAAAACTCTGGCAATTAACCAAAAGTACAGAATGAAGTATCATCCACCCAAAGGAACCTATTGAATCTTGTTAAGACAGAGGTTTCTGTAACATTTTAATATGTGACTATTCCCATCCTCCTTCTCGCTCCAGCTCAGCAGTGCAACAGCCAAAAGCTGACAATTCCAAACAACAGAGAGGTCTGACTGCTTTGGCCATGAATTAAAATGAAATCCTGAAAAATGAGACAACTGCAGGGAACCCTTAAAAGGTCTGACATATTCCTGTGGTTCTAAAGAGTTGTGCATGTACTCAAGGCTACACGCATACCCAAGAAAGAGTTGGAAATGAAGAATGCCCAAGTCACTTACTTCTGGCTGACTGTGAGGCCCTGTACAAAAAGAAAGTGAAAGCTAAGGCTACTTTGTACAATTGCTCAAGTATGAAGGCATATCCTCTCACACAGACCCCCTTGGCAAAGGATGGAAGACACATAGACAAGGCATTTAAAGAAATCTGACCAATCACTAGTTGACAACCAAATTACACTTACCCATGTGTGACCCCTGGAGTCCAGGCTTAAAAATAAAAACAATAACTTCAAAAAAAATAAGCTAGCAGGGAACTCTGGGGCTATGTAAAACAGGGAATATAGAATCCACAGAATTACTTGAGAAAAGTCACTAAACAAATAAACAGCAACAAGAAAGTTAACAATAACAACAACCACACACAAAAAACCCAGAACAACAAACCTTGAGGGTGTAAGAACCTGATACCAGAGTTGTCAGAATAGAGTATCTAAAATGTGTAGTTTTTGACATAAAATCATGGACACGCAAAGAAACAGTAAAGTATATTGTATTACATATACAGGAAAGATAGCAGTCAACAGAGCATGTCCCCGAGGGGGTTCATGTTTGGGACTTAATAGAAAAAGACTTTAATTTCACTATTATACATATTTTCAAAGAACTGAAAAAGACCATACCTAAAGAATTAAAGGAAAGTATGAGAACAATGTCTTACCAAATAAAGAATATCAATAAAGAGATAGAAATCATAAAAAAATCAGATAGAAAATCAGGAGCTGAAAGTATAATAACCAAAATGAAAAATTCACTTAAAGATGCTCAACAACAGATCTTAACTGTCAAAAGAGAGAAAGGGTAAAGTTGATAACAGGTCAGTAGAGATAACCCAGTCTAAAAAGCAGAAAGAAAAAAGGATGAAGAAGCAGAGCTTCACAGACCTGTGGGGTACTACCAAAAGTACCATCATATGAGTAATAGGAGTCTCAGAGGGGAAAGAGGGAGAAAAAGCAAGCAAGACATCTCAAATTTGATGAAAAATATGAATCTATATATTTAAGAAGCTCAAGTAGAGTAAACTCAAAGAGATCTACATCTAGATACATCATAGGGCAATTGATGAAGGTCAGAGACAAAAACAATATCTTGAATGAGCCAGAGAAAAGAGAAAATTGACTTGCCACATATGAGGGATCCTCAATAAGATTAACAGCTGACTTCTCATCAGAAACCATGGAGGCCAGAAAATAGTGTGATGACACCCTCAAAATGGGAAAAAAAAAGACTGTCAACTGAGAATTCTATATCTAGCTAAACTGTCCTTTAAACATGAAAGAGAAGTTAAGCTAAACAAAAATTGAAAGAATTTGTAGCTAGAAGACCTATCCAAGAAATACTACTTTCAGGCTGAAATTAAGGGACACTAAATGATAACTTGAAGGTAACTACATAGGTGCTATGAAATGAAGTATTTTTATCTGTAACTCTTATTCTATCTATTTTAAAAGACAACTGCATAAAGCAATAATAAGAAAACCATGTTGATGGGACTATCGTGTACAAAGAAGTAATTTGCATGATAATACTACTACAAAGGAGGAGAGAGGGAACAGAGGTATACTGGAGCAAATTTTTATAGACTATTGAAATGAAGTTAGAATTGATCCAAAGTAGATTGTTTCAAGTTAAAATGTTAGTTGTAATCTCTAGGGCAACCACTAAGAACCTAACTAAAAAATATATCATTATTAAGGAAATTTAAAAGTTACAGTAGAAAACACCAACTTAACACAAAACACGAGAACAATTGAAGAATAAAGTAACAGAAAGACAGATGACATACACAAAGCAAGTATCAATCTCTCACAAACTCTTCCAAACAACAGAGGAGGAAACAGTTCCCAGCTCATTCTATGCAGCCAGTATAATCCTGATATCAAAACCAAAGATATCTAAAGAAAATTACAGACCAATATACTTCACAAGTACAGATGTGATAATGCTCAAAATACTAGAAAACCAAATCCAGCAACATATCAAAAAGTATTATATAACATGACCAAGTAAGATTTATTTTAGGAATGCAAGCTGTTTGAAGATCTGAAAGTTAATCAATGTAATACACTATATTAATAGAATTAAGCATTTCCAGATGATCATTTTAACAAATGCAGAAAAAGCATGTGACAAAATCTAACACCAATTTATGGTAAGAAGACTCAAGAGATTCAAGAGTAGAAGGGAGCTTCCTCCACTCAATAAAGTGTATCCACATAAAACCTACAGCAATATCACACCTGATGGGGAAAGACTCAATACTTTCCTCTTAAGATCAGGAACAAGACAAGAATGTCTGTTTTCATCATTTGCAGTCAACAATGTATTACTAGGTCTAGCCAGGGCTATTAGTCAAGAAAAAGAAATAAAAGGCATCCAGATTGGGAAGGAAAAGTAAAACTATCTCTATTTGCAGATGACATGATCTTGTACACAGAACATCCTAAGGAATCCACTAAAAAACTATTTGTTATTAAAAATAATAATAATAATAAGGGAGAAATGTGGGATTCACATATAAATGAAGTATAAAAATCAAATGAATAATCATATTTGACCTGATTGTTTATAGTTTATGATGCATCATCAAAACCGAAAGTTTCTGTGATGACTACCCTTGCACTGTTCACCATGTAAGAACTTATTCACTATGTAAGAACGTGTTCACCATGTAAGAACCTGTTCGTTATGCTGCAGAAGATTGGAGACTGTTGAGAATTAGGCTTGGGGTTGATTAATGATTGTGCATTGAGTCCCCTATACAGAATTTTATTGTTGTTAACAACCATATGATCAATAAATATGAGAGATGCCCTCTCAAAAAAAAACTATTTGAACTATTAAACAGGCTCAGGATTATGGCAGGACAGATCAATAAACAAAAATCAAATATATTTCTATACACCAGCAATGAGTAATCAGCAGGTGAAATTAAGAAAATAATCCCATTTACAAAAGCAGCAAAAAGAATAAAATACCCACTAATAAACTTAACAAAAGAAGTGCCAGACACTGAAAACTATAAAACACTTCTCAAAGAAATTAAAAAGATCCAAATAGAAAGACATCTCATGTTCATGGATTGGAAAATTTACTAGTATTAAGTTGCAATACTTCTCAAATTGATATATAGATTTAATGCAATCTCTATAAAAATTCCAACTGTTTTTCTGCAGATATTGATAAGCTGATCCTAAAATTCATATGGAAATGCAAGAGACTTAGAACAGCCAAAACAGTCTTACAAAAGAACAAAGTTGGAAGACTCCCACTTCCTGATTTCAAAACTTAACTACACAGCCACAGTTCAAGACAGTGTGGTCTGGCATAGGACAGACATACAGATCAATGGAGTAGAATTAAGAATCCAGAAATTAACCTTTATATTTATGATTTATGGTCACTTGACCTTTGACAAGCTTGCCAAAACAATTTAATGGGCAAAAGAATATTCTTTTCAACAAAAGGTGCTGGGACATTAGACATCCACATGCAGAAGCATGAAATTTGGACCCCTACCTCACACACAAAAATAAACTGAAAATTAATCATTGACCTAAATGTAGGAGCTAAAACCATACAATACCTAGAAGAAAACACCAGAATAAATCTTTATGATGTTGGGTTTTCTTGGATATGACACAAAAAGCCCAAGTGACAAAAGAAAAAATAAATTGGACTTCACCAAAATTAAAAACTTTCTTCATTAAAGGACACCATCAAGAAAATAAAGAGACAATCCACGGAATGGGAGAAAATATTTGCAATTCACCTATCTGACAAGAGACTTGCACCAGAATACATAAATAACACTTATAACCCAACAATAAGACAAATAATCTAACATTAAAGGGGCTAAGGATTTGAACAGACCTTACTCCAAAGAATATATACTAATAACCAACAGACATAGGAAAAGATGTTCAACATCATTAGTTTTAGGAAAATGCAAATCAAAACCACAATGAAACACTACTTCATATTCTCTAGGATGGCTATAAGACAGACAATAAAAAAGTGTTGGTGAAGATATGGAGAAAATGGAAACCTCATACATTGCTGATGGGAATGTAAAGTGGTACAGCCACTTTTGCAGTTTGGTAGTTCCTCAAAAACTGAAACGTAGATTTGCTATATAACAGAGCAATTCCACTTCTAGGTATCCACCCAAGGGAAAAGAAAACACACATCCACACAAAAACTTGTGCACAAATGTTCAGAGCAACATTATTCCTAAAAGCCAAACATGGAAATAACTGAAATGTCCATCAACTGACAAGAGGATAAACAAACTGTGGTATATACATATAACGGAATGTTACTAGGCAATAAAAAGGAATGTTACATGCAGCAACATGCATAAGCCTCAAAACAATTATGCTAAAAAAAGAAGCCAGTAATAAAGACCAATATACTATATGATCCCACTTACATGAAATATAGAGAGACAGAAAGTAGATGAGTTGGTTACCTAGGACTAGGGTGGGCAGAATGATGAGGAATACCTGCTAATGAGTGTGAAGCTTCTTTTGGGGGGATACAGATGTTCTAAAGTTGATTGTGGTAATGGTTGTACAACTGTAAATATACTAAAAATGACCAAATAGTACTCTTTAAAAAGGTGAATTTTATGGTACATGAAATCTATCTCAATAAAGCTGTAACAAAATGATGGAAGCCATAACAGAATGTCTGTGTGCAAATGGGAATGATCTTGTAGAGAGGGGGAGTTTGATGGAGTATATCCTCAAGTAGGTAAGAGAGGGTGGGATCTAAGACCAAAGTGGAGGGACTGGATTTTGATGACAGCAGGGACAGTTTATCCATGACACAGAGAGGAAGGCAGAGTGTGTGAGTGCAGATGCAGCTTGGTGGTTGGGTATGGGGTTGGACTCGGTGCAGACTTTCTTCTGTTGGTTTCAATTCTTCCATCAAGTAGGCAGCCTGAGCATAGGGTAGGAGAAGAGGGAGAAGAGGTGTTGGAGATCTGAGTAAAGAGAGGGCATAAAATGGTCATCTAGGAGGATAGGAGAGTCAGTAGCCTAGGTAAATGCAATGGAGCAGGCAGACAGTTGGATTGAACTAGGGCTGGGGTTCTGCCCCCGGGACAGAGAACAGGGGAAGTAAGGAAATATGCAAAAGAATGATTATAATGAGGGACCAGGGAATCTAAGCTGATTAGAGGAAGGACATGGGAACACGTCAGAAGTAAAGGGTGGTGAAAATATTCAGTCCCTGTGGCACTGTGGTATTGTGTAGGCTGGAAGGAGGTGCCAGGTGGATAGCAAGATGCCTGACACTGAGATTATGGAGGCAATGCAGTCACATGTCCCAGTAAGGAGAAATGTAAGACTGTGGGAGACTTCCCAGTCACATGTCCCAGTAAGGGGAAATGTAAGACTGGGAGAGGGGGGCTGAGGTGGGGTTGAAAACCAAGAGCACTATAGGAGAGAGGATCATAGAACTGAGAGACAAGAACATTGGAAGGATCAACTATGAGGATATTAAAATTACCAAGAGGTCGGACTATGGTAGCTTAAAACAGTGACAGTAAACCAGCTGCTAAATTCTACGAATGAAGCATGACAGGGCCAGCATGTGTGTATGTGTGTGCATGGTGGTACAGTCTGATGATCTCAGATTTAAAACAAGGTGGTTGATATTTACATCATCTTAAAGTATCTCTCCACAAATTACTTACTCAATACAAAGGAAGAAAGAGTAACTACAGTGGAGAAACTTGACAGACACCATCTTAAACAAAGAGTCAAAGTGAAAAAAACAGTATTGGGACAAACTGGTATCATAAGCCTCACGATATAAAGCAGTGAAGACACATCTCTTCTGTGGTATTCTTGCCAAAATTACATAACTTAACTCAAATCACAAGAAAACATCAGACAAACCCAAATTCTATAAAATAACTAGCCAGGGCTATTCAAAAGTATCAAGGTCATAAAACACAAAAAAGTGTAAAGAACTGTTTCAAAGTGGAAGACCCTAAGGAGACATGACGACTAAACACAATGTGCGATCCTGAGTTAAATCGAAGGAAATAACAGGATATTAGTGGAAAAACTGAAAAAATCCAAATAAAGTCAGTACTTTCATTAACAGTATTATACCAATGTTAACTTCCCGATTTTGATAACTGAACTGCACTTGTATAATCTCTTACCACTTTAAGAATCTGAGTGAAGGATATCTGGAAATTCTTTGTACTATTTCTACAGCTTTTAAAACTCTAATTTAAAAGTTTATTTTTTAAAAATTTAATTACTAAAGGATATTGGGAGAGATTAAAGATGGCAGCATGAGAGGTGAGACAGAGAACTCCTCCCATAACCACACATGATATGAAAATGTAACTAATACAACTAATCCTGAAAGAACAACAGGAAAGAAGGCTGCACCAGACTGCATACACCTGGAGAAAAGAACAGACCTCAAAGAACGTGGTAATGGACCAAAGCCATGATCTGGCGGGACCCAGGCCCTTCCCCTACCCCAACCTCACTGACAAGAGGAAGGGAACCAGGGAGGGGAGGGAGTAGAGGCCTGGGAATGCTGAACACCTAGCCCTGGAAATCTGCTCTAGGAGCACAAACCTACATTGCATGGTGCTCTGGTGATTAGTGGGGTTGGAAAGCTAAGACAGACAGACTACCTGGAGAGAATGAAATTTCAGCCACTTGTGGAAAACAGGGATCCATATCCAGCTGCTCTGGGGCAAAAGAAAGGCAGGCAGTCTGAGAGACTTCCTAAGAGCGAGAGGGCTGCTAAAGGGGCAGGGATTGCATGGAGCTTACTGCTCAGGAGAGAGGACAGGTAGACAAAATTATCTGGGCTCACTCTGCCCAGCAGGTTAGAAATTTTCAGGAGCTTTAGGCGCTCCATCCCACTGGCTGGCGATGCAACTACAAGGCCCCTCTCTGTGATACACAGCGTGCTGCAACTTCCTCTCAGCCAGACGGCACCTGGCTCACAAACCAGCAGCTCCAGCCCTGGCATCAGGCCAGCCAGAGGGAAGCAAAACTACAGCAGCTACAAATGCAAAGCATCGAGGCTTACACCTGTGTGTTCGGCCCACTGGTTCTGTCATTGGAGATAGGCATAGCAGCTGGGAAGAAGGAAACAGCTCTTTTCTCCCCCCCAGGCACAAGCACTGCTCCCCTGAAACCCCCACAATCGCTTCAGGGTCTGAGCAGCTCCAGAGAGTAGAGGTTCAGGGCACTAGAGGGTACCACATACAAATGTAAAATGTCAAAAGAACCTGGTTCAAACCAAAATTCCACAAATGCCAGAAAAAGGATCAAGTGAAACTGAACTCATCAATCATACTGAAAGAGACTTCAAAATAAAAATCATAAACATACTTATGGAGGTACAGAAAAATATTCAAGAACTCAGGAATGAACTCAGTACACAGATTCAATTACTATGGAATACAATGGAAGGATTTAAAAGCAGATTAGATATACTGGAGGAGATGATAAATGAAATAGAAATTAGAGAACAAGAATACAAAGAAGGTGAGGCACAGAGAGAAAAAAGGATCACTAGGAGAGAATATTGAGAGAACTGTGTGACCAATCAAAATGAAACAATATTTGTATTCCGGGGGTACAAGAAGAAGAAGAGAGAGAAAAGGGATAGAAAGTATCTTTGAGGCGGTAATTGCTGAGAACTTCCCAAATCTGGGGAAGGAGATAGTCTCTCAGGCCATGGAGGGGCACAGATCTCCCAACACAAGGGACCCAAGGAAAACAACAACAAGACACATAATAATTAAAATGGCAAAGATTAGGGGGTAGAGCCAAGATGGCAGTGTGAGTAGGACAGTGGGAATCTCCTCCCAAAAACATATATATTTTAGAAAATACAACAAATACAACTATCCCTAAAAGAGAGACCAGAAGATACAGGACAACAGCCAGACCACATCCACACCCACGAGAACCCAGCGCCTGGCGAAGGGTGTAAGATACAAGCCCCAGCCCAGCGGGAACTGAGCACCCCTCACCCCAGCTCCCGGCGAGAGGACAGGAGTCAGAGCAGGGACAGAGAGGGAGCCCAGGACTGCTAAGTAGCCAGCCCTAGCCATGCACACCCAGGCATGGGGAGCTGGATACGAGGGAAACAGGACAGAAAGACCTGTGAGTGAGTCCCCACAGCTGGCACCCATGGGACAAAGAAAAGCAAGTGCTTTTTTGAAAGTCTTAAAGGGAAAGGGACCCTACAGCTGGACAGAAGCGTCCTGGGAAACTTAGCCTAGCAGCTGGGAATTCCAGGGAACTCTGGGCACCCTAACCCCCTGGGCAGCAGCTCTGAGACCCCTCACAGTGATAAACAGCCCCCCCCGTCCATTCCCCCTCCGGAGCCCCGCGATGGCAGAGCAGCAGCCTGAGGCTGGCCAGGCCCACAGCAAGGGAGCTTCCTCCATAATGGCTGGGCAAGAAACAGACCGAGTCTATGCGCAATTGCCCAACACAGCCGCTAGGGGTCACTGATGTCCCAGTGAAGAAAGGCCAGGAGCAAGTGGAAAAGGTCTTGGCTCTCCCAGCTGACAGACGTGAGTCAATAGCATACCACTGCATCTAACAACATGAAAAGGCAAAAAAATTTGATCCATACCAGGCTAACCCAGACACCTTCCACATCCTCTCCTGAGAAGGAATCTCGGAAGGTAGATTTAACCAATCTTCCTGAAAAAGAGTTCAAAACAAAAGTCATAAACATGCTGATGGACTTGTAGAGAAATATGCAAGAACTAAGGAGGGAGAATACAGAAATTAAACAATCTCTGGAAGGACTTAAAAGGAGAACGGAAGAGATGCAAGAGACCATTAATGGAATAGAAATCAGAGAACAGGAACACAGAGAAGCTGATGCAGAGAGAGAAAAAAGGATCTCCAGGAATGAAAGAATATTAAGAGAACTGTGTGACCAATCCAAAATGAACAATATTCGCATCATAGGAGTACCAGAAGAAGAAGAGAGAGAGAAAGGGATAGAAAGTGTCTTTGAAGAAATAATTGCTGAAAACTTCCCCAAACTAGGGGAGGAAATGGCCTCTCAGACCGCAGAAACACACAAAACTCCCATGACAAGGGACCCAAGGAGGGCAACACCAAGACACATAATAATTAAAATGGCAAAGATCAAAGACAAGGACAGAGTATTAAAGGCAGCCAGAGAGAAAAAAAAGGTCACCTACAAAGGAAAACCCATCAGGCTATCATCAAACTTCTCAACAGAAACCTTACTGGCCAGAAGAGAATGGCATGATATATTTAATGCAATGAAACAGAAGGGCCTTGAACCAAGAATACTGTATCCAGCACGATTATCATTTAAATAAGAAGGAGAGATTAAACAATTCCCAGACAAGCAAAAGTTAAGGGAATTTGCCTCCCACAAACCACCAATACAGGGTATCTAGATGGGAACACACCTAAAAAGAGCACAAAACAAAACAACCAACATATGAAGAATGGAGGAGGAGGAATAAGAAGGGAGAGAAATAAAGAATCATCAGACAGTGTTCATAATAGCTCAATAAGCAAGTTAAGTTAGACAGTGAGATAGTAAAGAAACTAACCTTGAACCTTTGGTAACCACAAACTTAAAGCCTGCAATGGCAATAACTACATATCTTTCAATAATCACCCTAAATGTAAATGGACTGAATGCACCAACAAAAAGACACAGAGTAATAGAATGGATAAAAAACCAAAACCCATCTATATGCTGCTTTCCAGAGACTCACCTCAAACCCAAAGACATGCACAGATTAAAAGTCAAGGAATGGAAAACGATATTTCATGCAAACAATAGGGAGAAAAAAGCAGGTGTTGCAATAATAGGATCAGACAAAATAGACTTCAAAACAAAGAAAGTAACAAGAGATAAAGAAGGACATTACATAATGATAAAGGGGTCAGTCCAACAAGAGGATATAACCATTGTAAATATATATGCACCCAATACAGGAGCACCAACATATGTGAAACAAATACTAACAGAATTAAAGGAGGAAATAGAATGCAATGCATTCATCTTGGGAGACTTCAACACACAACTCACTCCAAAGGACAGATCCACCAGACAGAAAATAAGTAAGAACAAAGAGGCACTGAACAATGCACTAGAACAGATGGACCTAATAGACATCTATAGAACTCTACATCCAAAAGCAATAGGATACACATTATTCTCAAGTGCACATGGAACATTCTCCAGAATAGACCACATACTAGGCCACAAAAAGAGCCTCGGTAAATTCCAAAAGATTGAAATCCTACCAACCAACTTTTCAGACCACAAAGGAATAAAACTAGAACTAAATTGTACAAAGAAAGCAAAAAGGCCCACAAACACATGGAGGCTTAACAACATGCTCCCAAATAATCAATGGATCAATGACCAAATTAAAATGGAGATCCAGAAATATATGGAAACAAAATGACAACAACAACACAAAGCTCCAACTACTGTGGGACGCAGCGAAAGCAGTCTTAAGAGGAAAGTACATAGCAATCCAAGCATATTTAAAGAAGAAAGAACAATCCCAAATGAATAGTCAAATGTCACAATTACTGAAATTGGAAAAAGAAGAACATATGAGGCCTAAGGTCAGCAGAAGGAGGGACATAATAAAGATCAGAGAAGAAATAAATAAAATTGAGAAGAATAAAACCATAGAAAAAAAATCAATGCAATCAAGAGTGGGTTCTTCAAGAGAAAAAACCAAATAGATAAGCCTCTAGCCAGACTTATTAAAGAGAAAAAGAGAATCAACACACATCAGCAGAATCAGAAACGAGAAAAGAAAAATCATGACGGACCCCACAGAAATACAAAGAATTATTAGAGAATACTATGAAAACCTAAATGCTAACAAACTGGAAAATCTAGGAGAAATGGACAACTTCCTAGAAAAATACAACCTTCCCAGACTGACCCATAAAGAAACAAAATCTAAACAGACCAATTACCAGCAATGAAATTGAAGCAATGATCAAAAAACTACCCAAGAACAAAACTCCCAGGCCAGACGGATTTACCTCGGGATTTTATCAGACATAGAGAGAAGACATAATACCCATTCTCCTTAAAGTTTTCAAAAAAATAAAAAAGGAGGGAATACTCCCAAACTCATTCTATGAAGCCAACATCACCTAATAACAAAACCAGGCAAAGACCCCACCAAAAAAGACAACTACAGACCAATATCCCTGATGAACGCAGATGCAAAAATACTCAACAAAATATTAGCAAACCGATCATACACCATGACTAAGTGGGATTCATCCCAGGGATGCAATGATGGTACAACATTCGAAAATCCATCAACATCATCCACACATCAACAAAAAGGACAAAAACCACATGATCATCTCCATAGATGCTGAAAAAGCATTCGAGAAAATTCAACATCCATTCATGATGAAAACTCTCAACAAAATGGGTATAGAGGGCAAGTACCTCAACATAATAAAGGCCATCTATGATAAACTCACAGCCAACATCATACTGAAAAGCGAGAAGCTGAAAGCTTTTCCTCTGAGATCGGGAACAAGTCAGGGATGCCCACTCTCCCCACTGTTATTCAGCAGAGTACTGGAGGTCCTAGCCATGGCAATTAGACAAAACAAAGAAATACAAGGAGTCCAGATTGGTAAAGAAGAAATTAAACTGTCACTATTTGCAGATGACATAATATTGTACATAAAAAACTCTAACGACTCCACTCTAAAACTACTAGAACTAATATCGGAATTCAGCAAAGTTGCAGGATACAAAATTAACATACAGAAATCTGAGGCTTTCCTATACACTAACAATGAACTAATAGAAAGAGAAATCAGGAAAACAATTCCATTCACAACTGCATCAAAAAGAATAAAATACCTAGGAATAAACCTAACCAAGGAAGTGAAAGACCTATACTCTGAAAACTATAAGACACTCTTAAGAGAAATTAAAGAGGTCACTAACAAATGAAAACTCATCCCATGCTCCTGGCTAGGAAGAATTAGTATTGTCAAAATGGCCATCCTGCCCAAAACAATACACAAATTCGATGCAATCCCTATCAAATTACCAACAACATGCTTCAATGAACTGGAACAAATAGTTCAAAAATTCATATGGAAACACCAAAGACCCCGAATAGCGAAAGCAATCCTGAGAAGCAAGAATAAAGTGGGGGGATCTCATTCCCCAACTTCAAGCTCTATTACAAAGCCACAGTAATCAAGACAATTTGATACTGGCACAAGAAGAGAGCCACAGACCAATGGAACAGAATAGAGACTCCAAACATTAACCCAAACATATATGGTCAACTAATACTCGAGAAAGGAGCCATGGACATACAATGGGGAAATGACAATCTCTTCAACAAATGGTGCTGGCAAAACTGGACAGCTACATGTAAGAGAATGAAACTGGATCACTGTCTAACCCCATAAACAAAAGTAAATTCGAAATGGATCAAAGACTTGAATGTAAGTCATGAAACCATAAAACTATTAGAAAAAAACATAGGCAAAAATCTCTTAGACATAAACATGGGTGACCTCTTCTTGAACATATCTCCCCGGGCAAGGAAAAAAATGCAAAAATGAACAGGTGGGACTATATCAAGCAGAAAAGCTTCTGTACAGCAAAGGACATCATTAATAGAACAAAAAGGTATCCTACAGTATGGGAGAATATATTCATAAATGACAGATCCGATAAAGGGTTGACATCCAAAATATATAAAGAGTTCATGCACCTCAACAAACAAAAAGCAAATAATCCAATTAAAAAATGGGCAGAGGAGCTGAATAGACAGTTCTCTAAAGAAGAAATTAAGATGGTGAACAGACACATGAGAAGATGCTCCACATCGCTAGTCATCAGAGAAATGCAAATTAAAACCACAATGAGGTATCACCTCACACCAGTAAGGATGGCTACCATCCAAAAGACAAACAACAACAAATGTTGGCGAGGTTGTGGAGAAAGGGGAACCCTCCTACACTGCTAGTGGGAATGTAAATTAGTTCACCCATTGTGGAAAGCAGTATGGAGGTTCCTCAAAATACTCAAAATAGAAATACCATTTGACCCAGGAATTTCACTTCTAGGAATGTACCCTAAGAATGCAGCACTCCAGTTTGAAAAAGACAGATGCACCCCTATGTTTATCACTGCACTATTTACAATAGCCAAGATATGGAAGAAACCTAAATGTCCATCAGCAGATGAATGGATAAAGAAGTTGTGGTACATATACACAATGGAATAGTACTCAGGTATAAGAAAAAAACAGATCCTACCATTTGCAACAACATGGATGGAGCTAGACGGTATTATGCTCAGTGAAATAAGCCAGGTGGAGAAAGACAAGTACCAAATTATTTCACTCATATGTGGAGTATAAGAAAAAAGGAAAACTGAAGGAACAAAACAGCACTAGAATCACAGAACCCAAGAATGGACTAACAGTTACCAAAGGGAAAGGGACTGGGGAGGATGGGTGGGAAGGGAGGGATAAGGGCAGGGAAAAAGAAAGGGGGCATTATGATTAGCATGTATAGTGTAGGGGATTACGGGGAGGGCTGTGCAACACAGAGAAGACAAGTAGTGATTTTACATCATCTTACTACGCTGATGGACAGTGACTGTGAAGGAGTATGTGAGTGGGCCTTGGTGAAGGGGGGAGCCTAGTAAACATAATGTCTTTCATGTAATTGTAGATTAATGATACCAAAATTTAAAAAATGGCAAAGATAAAAGATAAGGACAAACTATTAAAATCAGCCAGATAGAGAAAAAAGATCATGTACAAATGAAAATGCATCAGACTATCATCAGACTTCTCAATAGAAACCTTACAGGACATAAGGGAGTGGCATGATATACTTAATCTAATGAAGCAGAAGGGCTTTGAATGAAGAGAACTCTAACCAGCAAGATTATCACTTAAATTTGAAGGAGGAATGAAACAGTTTCCAGATAAGCAAAAGCTGAGAGAATTTACCTCCCACAGACTGTCTCTATAGTGTATTTTGGAGGAACTGCTATAGATGGAAGTGTCCCTAAGGCTAAATAGCTGTCACCAGAAGAAATAGAACTATAGTTGAGACAGTAGACCAATTAATTACTAAGCAGATGCAAAATTAAATCAAATACCCCCAAAGTCAGTCAAGGGATAGACAAAGAGTACAGAATATGATACCTAATATATAAAGAATGGAGGAGAAATAAAACTTCATATTGTGTTTGTAACAGTGTAGTAACTGAGTTAAGTTAAACTGTTAGAGAGTAAGGAAGTTACCCTTGAACCTTTGGTAACCACGAATCTAAAGCCTGCAATGGCAATAAGTACATACCTATCGATAATCACTCTAAATGTAAATGGTCTGAATGTACTAATCAAAAGACACAGAGTCACTGTCACTAAATGGATAAAAAAAACCATGACCCCTCTACATGCTGCCTACAAGAGACTCACTTCAAATCCAAAGACATACACAGTCTAAAACTGAAGGTATGGAAAAAGATATTTCATGCAACTAATAGGGAGAAAAACCAGGAGATGCAGTACTTGTATCAGGCAAAATAGACTTGAAAACAATGAAAGTAACAAGAAACACAGAAGGACATTACATAATGATAAAGGGGTCAGTCTAACAAGAGGATATTACCATTATAAATATCTATGCACGCAAGACAGGAGCACCTACATATGTGAAGCAAATACTAACAGAATTAAAGGGGGAAATAGACAGCAGTGCATTCATTTTAGGAAACTTCAACACACCACTCACTCCAAAGGACAGATCAACCAGACAGAGAATGAGTAAGGAGACAGAGGCACTGAACAACACATTAGAACAGATGGACCTAACAGACACTTCAGAACACTCTTTCCAAAAGCAGCAGGATACACATTCTTCTCAAGTGCACATGGAATATTTTAAAGAATAGATCATATACTATGCCACAAAAAGGGCCTCAGTAAACTCAAAAAGATTGAAATTGTACCAACCAGCTTCTCAGACCACAAAGGTATGAAACTAGAATAAATTATGCAAAGAAAATGAAAAGCCCCAGAAACACATGGAGGCTTAATAACATGCTCCTAAATAACCAATGGATCAATGACCAAATAAAAACAGAGATAAGTCAATATATGGAGACAAATGACAATAATTCAGCACTGCAAAATCTGTGGGATGCAGCAAAGGCTGTGCTAAGAGGGAAATATTTTCTACTAGGAGGGAAGTATATTGCAATACAGGCATATCTCAGGAAAGAAGAACAATCCCATATGAACAGTCTAAATTCACAATTAACAAAAATAGAAAAAGAAAAACAAATGAGGCCCAAAGTCAGTAGAAGGAAGGACATAATAAAGATTAGAGCAGAAATAAATAAAATCAAGAAGAATAAAACAATAGAAAGAATTAATGAAAGTAGGAGCTGATTCTTTGAGAAAATAAACAAAATAGATAAACTCCTAGCCAGACATACCAAGAAAAAAAGAGAGTCTGCACACATAAACAGAATCAGAAATGAGAAAGGAAAAATCATGATGGACACCACAGAAATATAAAGAATTACTAAAGAATCCTATGAAAACTTATATGCTAACAAACTGGATAACCTAGAAGAAATGGACAACTTCCTAGAAAAATATAATCTTCCAAGGCTGACCCAGAAAGAAACAGAAAATCTGAACAGACCAATTACCAGCAATGAAACTGAATTGGTAATCAAAAAACTACATAAGAACATAACTCCTGTACCAGATGGCTTCACCGCTGAATTTTATCAAACATTTAGAGAAGACCTCCTCTTCCTTAAAGTTTGCCAAAAAGTAGAAGAGGAGGGAATACATCCAAACTCATTCTATGAGGCCAGCATCACTCTAATACCAAAACCAGGCAAAGATACCACAAAAAAAGAAAATTAGAGACCAATATCCCTGATGAACATAGACACAAAAATACTCAACAAAATATGAGCAAACTGAATTCAAAAATACATCAAAAAGATCATCCGTCATGATCATGTATAATTTATTCCGGGGATGCAAGGATGGTAAAATAGTAGAAAATCCATCAACATCACCCCTCATCAAAAAAAAGAAGGACAAAAACCACGGGATCATTTCCATAGATGCCGAAAAAGCATTCAACAAAATTTAACATCCATTCATGATAAAAACTCACAATAAAATGGGTATACAGGGCAAGTACCTCAACATAATAAAGGCCATATATGACCAACCCACAGCCAACATCATACTTAACAGCAACAAGCTGAAAGCCTTTCCTTTAAGATTAGGAACAAGATAAGGATGCCCACTCTCTCCACTTTTATTCAGCACAGTTCTGGAGGTCCTCACCACAGCAATCAGACAACATAAAGAAATAAAAGGCATCCAGATTGGTAAAGAACAAGTCAAACTGTCACTGTTTGCAGATGACATGATACTGTACATAAAAAACGCTAAAGAATCCACTCCAAAACTACTAAAGCTAATATCTGAGTTCAGCAAAGTTGGAGGATACAAAATTAATACACAGAAATCTGTTGCATTCCTATACACTACCGATGAACTAGCAGAAAGGGAAACCAGGAAAACAATTCCATTCACAATTGCATCAAAAAGAATAAAATAAATTGGAATAAACCTAACCAAGGAAGTGAAATACCTATACCCTGAAAACCACAAGATACTCTTGCAAGAAATTAAAAGAAATTATAGAGGACACCAGTAAATGGAAATTCATCCCTTGCTCTTGGGTAGGAATAATTAATATCATCAAAATGGGCATCTTGCATAAAGCAATATAAAGATTCAATGCAATCCCTATCAAAATACTGACAGCATTCTTCAATGAACCGGAACAAATAGTTCTAAAATTTATATGGAACCACAAAGGATCCCAAATTGCCAAGGCAATCCTGAGAAGGAAGAATAATGCTGGGGAAATTATGCTCCCTGACTTCAAGCTCTACTACAAAGCCACAGTAATCAAGACAATTTGGTACTGGCACAAGAACAGACCCCCCAGACCAATGGAACAGACTAGACAGCCTAGATATAAACCCAAGCATATATGGTCAATTAATATATGATAAAGAAACCATGGACATACAATGGGAAAATGAGAGCCTCTTCAACAACTGGTGTTGGCAAAACTGTACAGCTACATGCAAGAGAATGAAACTGGATTATTGTCTAACCCAATACACAAATGTAAACTTGAAATGAATCAAAGACCTGAATGTAAGTCAGGAAACCATAAAACTCTTAGAAGACAACATAGACAAAAATCTCCTGAATATAAACATGAGCAACTTTTTCCTGAATGCATCTCCTCGGGCAAGGGAAACAAAAGTGAAAATAAACACCTAGGACTATCTCAACCTAAAAAGCTTCTGTACACAGCAAAGGACACTATCAGCAGAACAAAAAGGCATCCTACAGTATGGGAGAATATATTTGTAAATGACATATCTGACAAGGGGTTAACATCCAAAATATATAAAGAACTCACATGCTTCAACAACCAAAAAGCAAATAACCCGATTAAAAAATGGGTGGAAGATATGAACAGACAATTCTCCAAAGAAGAAATTCAGATGGCCAACAGGCACATGAAAAGATGCTCCATATCACTAATTATCAGGGAAATGCAAATAAAAACCACAATGAGATATCACCTCACACCAGTTAGGATGGCCAACATCGAAAAGACTAGGAACAACAAATGCTGGCGAGGATGCAGAGAAAGGGAACCCTCCTACACTGCTGGTGGGAATGTAAGCTAGTTCAACCATTGTGGAAAGCAATATGGAGGTTCCTCAAAAAGTAAAAATAGAAATACCATTTGACCTGGGAATTCCACTCCTAGGAATTTACCCAAAGAACACAAGTTCTCAGATTCAAAAAGACATATAAGCCTCTATGTTCACTGCAGCACTATTTACAATAGCCAAGATATGGAAGCAACCTAAGCATCCATCAGTAGATGAATGGATAAAGAAGATGTGGTACATATACACAATGGAATACTATTCAGCCATAAGAAAGAAACAAATCCTACCATTTGCAACAACATGGATGGAGCTAGAGGGTAGTATGCTCAGTGAAATAAGTCAGGCAGAGAAAGACAAATACCAAATGGTTTCTCTCATTTGTGGAGTATAACAATAAAGCAAAACTGATGGAACAAAATAGCATCAGACTCAGACTCCAAGGGACTAGTGGTTATCAAAGGGGATGGGTGGGGCAGGGTGGGTGAGGAGGGAGAGAGAAGAGGATTGTGGGGTATCATGATTGGTACACACGGTATGTGGGGGGTCACGGAGAAGACCGTGTAGCTCAGAAAAGACAAATAGGGACTCTGTGGCATCTTAATACACTGATAGACAGTGACTGCAACAGGGCATTGTGGGGGAACTCGACAATATGGATGAATGTAGTAATCACATTGTTTTTCATGTAAAACCTTCATAAGAGTGTATATCAATAATACCTTAATAAAAAATTTTAATTACTAAAGGTCTGAGGAGGGAGAGAAAATGTCTAGGACGGGCAATTAGAATGAGGACATCTTCCCCCATCTGCTGTGATCCTGGCAAGAGGGGTATGAGAGGGTTGCTGGGTAGCACAGAGCTCAGGGGAAAGCCTGATTTCTATTAAACAGTGTTTCTCAGGGTGGACAGTCAAGGGGTGTTTGGGGGCATTTTTGATTGTTATAATAATTGGAGATCACTAGTGCCATTTAGTAGGCATGGAGCAGGGATGCTCAGTCTCTTTCAGTGCACAAAACAACTCCACAGAGCCAAGAGTACCGCATCTCCTACAACTTCAGAATGTCCCAATAGACAATCATGTAGGTGGAAAACCTGTTCATTCATTCCTTTATTCATTCAACAAAAACTGACTGTGTGAGGGTATTATGTGCCAAGCACTCTTATAGGTAACAAAGATCCATCAGGGCACAAAAAAAGATAAAAATCGCTGCCCTTCTGGAACTTACAATTGAGTAGAAGAGTCAGACAATAAACAACATATAATAAAGATGTAAATTATATACTATGTAAGAGGGTGAGGAGCACTATGGAAAATGTAGATCAGGGTACATGCTAGGGGTGAGCTGCAATTTTAAACAGGATAGTCAGGGTAAGCCTCATTGAGAAAGTGACATCTGAGTAATGGCCTAAAGGAAGTGAGGGCATGAGCCTTGTGGATATTTGGGAAGAAAGCAGTCTAGGTACAACGGTTGGTCCAGTACAAACCCCTGAGTTAGAAGTGTGCCTAATAAGTTCCAGTAGCAGAAAGAAGGCCAGCATGGATAAAACAGAAGGTGCAAGTGGGGAGAGTGATTAGAGATCAGGTCAGAAATGTTATGGGGCACATTCATGGGTTTTAATATATACTGACTTTTCAAGAAACTCACCAAAACCATACAAATTGAGAGAAGATTGCACTTTATCTTGTTTAGAAATTTATGAAGAATTGTTCATCACCTAGGAAAACTGCATCACCGTGGTTTGAGTTACCAGTCAACATGTGCAGTTGTCACACTCCCAGGTACAAGTATCAGTATGTACAAGACCACTTCATTATGTCTTCCAATGGAATTCTATCCCAGCCTTTACATATTGAAATACATGTTGCTTTATTACAAATTGCTCTTCCTTTACTTCTCCCTTATATTACAATTAGGACATTGTATTGGTTTGGAGGAAATTACGTGTGTAGATGGATTCTATTATTTATGCACTTCGTTTCAGAATAGTGAAGGGGGCACTTCAAAACATGCCTTATAGAAATGGAGTGTTTGGTCCAAGGGAAGAAAACAAAGGACACTATTCAGAAACCAGGGTGAGAGTGGAGGGGATTTTGCTGATGACTGAGGTGAGTTCCAGAAGGCCTGATCAGAGGATTTCTGGATGGGAACAGAAGAGAGGGTGTTCAGGGCTATATGAGGATGTAATTAGAAGACCCCTGATTCTCTTATGGTGACCAACATGATATAGGGTAACAGGTTGATCCACTTTCTCATCTAACTTGCTCCCCACCCTAGGGGTCCCTGCCTGTTTAACACAGTGGGGTGGGGAACAAAGGGTTCTCCCCTCAGTGAGGCCAGAAGCAGCCCAAGGCCAGGCTCCATTTCTTTTACCCATAGAATGGTCCAGAGCCCCAAGACTAAGCTCATAGGTCCTCTCAGGCTAAGCTCAGTGCTATAAACAATGCACCTCTAACATGTTTAGGGATAGGAAAGAGGCAGGTAGAGAAAAAAACAGTAACAGAGAAAGACCGAAACACTAGAAAGAAGAAACAATGGGGAGAGGGTCAGAGACAGGGAGAAAACGAAGCCAAAAACCGAGAGAGAATATTCTTTTCAATCACGATAGTCGTTATTGATTGAAAATTTTCCAGGGGCCAGGTGTGGGCAAAGGGATGCACATGTACGGTTTCAAGTGGAGATTATTAGACCCCCATTTGACAGGTGAGGAAACTGAGGCCCAGGTGGGTGAAGAAGATGGCTCAAGGTCTCATGGCTAATTTTAACTGGTAGGGTCAGGGTCCAGCTTTCTAGGTCTGAGCTCTCTAGTATGTCTCAGACAGAGAGACAGGCAGAAAGACAGACAGAAAGACGGAGATAAAGAAGGAGGGAGAAAGAAAGGGAGACGGGGCAAAGCGGGGCAGTGGCGAGAGAGGGAAACTAGCAGACAGGCACGCAGACGATCACCTAAGCTGCAGACCTGCACTTAGCCGTTTTCCAAGAGACGGGAGTGGTGGTGGGTTGGGCGAGCATGGGCAGTGTGCTCTGCAGGGTACTCACCTAGTTGTCGGCTGGGTTCGCAGAGGAACTCGCCCTCACTTTGCGCCCTCACTTTGCTACCCGCAGGATCCTCCGCAGCCTGCAGACCTAGGGTTGAGAGGCCGCTCAAGTAAAAACTCGCCCAGGCCCCACCCCTCACGCGCTCCGTCCCCGCCTTTACAGCGTCTCACCTGACACCTCCGACCGTGGGCGCCGCCGCTGTCGCGCGCTTGAACATTCGAGGGGCTGGCAGCTGGATCTCGTGCAAACAGGCCGCGTCCTCTTGTCGGTTCTAGTGCGAGCGGGGTCGCAGGCCTCCAGCGCTACCGACAGCTCCCGGGTTCCCTTTGGAGTAGTGCTCTCTTGCCTTCTCTGGGATTGGCTGGAGACGGAAACACTATTTTTTTCTGCGCAGGCGGGGATCCGGACGGAAGAAACTCCGCCCCTTTGGGGGTGTCTTTGATTGGTTTACAGGCCAAGCTCACCCTTTAGTAGGATTGGCCAGGAGAGGAGGACTTGTCATTGTCCTTTGCCAAGCTATTTGACAGCGCTTTGGGAGGTTAGTTGGGAACACGCACGCACGAAGCTCAAAGGCCTGGTGCAAGTCACTGAACAGTGGGAACATCTTGACATCTTACTGTGCATAAGCCACCTTGTGGGGTAAGCCACCTTGTGTCACCTACCCCGCTAGAGAAACAACTCTGCCCCCAATTTCCTTTAGCTTTACCTCTACATGCAGGGAATTCTGAGCCGGTTTCTCCCAAAGTGAGCGTAGCTCCTAATTTCACCCATAGAGGATGGTTGTGGGGTTCTGGCCAGTCACCATCAGCCCCTACTACTTACTGACGCTCGCTAGGAGCCTCAATTTAACCATCTGTGAAACAGGGAGATTATTTAAAAATCTTCCCTAACTGTCGTTGTTAGGGTTAAATGAGAGAACATAAATTAATTGTCCAGAGCATAAATAGTCTCCTCTCCCAATTCTTGCCTTTCCCATTGTTCAGACCGAGGTAACTATGGCCCAGAAAGGCAAACTAATTGGCTTGAGGTCACACAGCAGTAACCAGCATAATACCCAGACTAAAACCTAGGCTTTTGTCCTCCAGGTGAAAGTGGTTTAATGAAGGAAGGAAAGCTACGAAGGACATTCCTACTACCAGGGGCTCTTAATTTGGGTTCACAGACCTCCAATCCAGTCTGGGAGGGGCCCATGAATTTGGAGGAAAAAAATTTACATCTTTATTTTCACTCTCCTCTAATTGAAATTTAGCATTTTTCCAGTAAAGAATGTAACTAATTATAGTTGTAGTAGTATCTGCGATTCTGTCACCAATAGAAGTCACAGAGATTTCCATATCATATTATAAATGTTGCAGATCTCTCCAAATATCATGTAATCTCCTGTATTTTAAAATCATGATGTCATTAGACCCTCCATTAGATCTCATGATTTAATGTATTAACAAGAAGCACATATATTACTATAGCACATATTTGCTTTTTCCATATTTTAAGAACAATATTTCAATATCATCAGTTTCTTTTGTAACTTTAGGTATTTTACTTTATGCATTTAAAAGATAATCGTTTTCCAAGGAAAAGTCCAAAGGCTTCACCAGATCACCCACAAGGTCCATGGCACAAAAAATTGTTAAGAACACTTGTCTTAAACTCTGGGCTCCAGGAAGACAAAGACTTGGCTTATCGTGTCTCCTTGTTGTATCCCTATCACCCAGTTTAGTATCAGGCACACAGTAGGTGCTCAATAAGTGTTTAATGAATGAACAATAGGATTACTTCCAACCATCTTCCACACTTCCACCACATTATGATGCCATCTGAGAGAGCCAGTGCCAGCCCTTTTGGCCATGAAGAAGGAAGGATATTCCTGAATCTAGTTTTGTCCCTGCCAATCTGCTTTTGTTCACCGAAGAGGATGGCATTTTAAAGGTCTGGCTCCAGGAGATCCTGGGATACTCACCCCCAGGATCAGGGCCTTCTGCTGCAGAGGAGTATAGTAGGCTGTGAAGGATACAAAGACAAATAATTTCAGCATGGGAACAGGCCCTGAGTCAGACTCCTCATCTTCCTGGTCTTCTGGTTTCTGTTTAGGGGCCTAGAAAATGGGGTCCATCTTCTCTGGTTCAGCAGACTGTATTTTGGAGTTGGATGTGACTTAAAGACCTTCTGGAACAGCCCTCCCTGGAGAATACTCTTTTTGTGATTTTCCTTTTCTAAACCCATAATTCCAGTCTATTCATGAGAAACACATCAGACAAATCCCAGTTGAGGGACATTCTACAAAATACCTGACCTGTACTCCTCAAATGTTAATGACTCTGGGTCATCAAAAACAAGGCAACTCTGAGGAACAAGTCATAGCCAAGAGGAGCCCATGGAGACATGACAACTAAATGTATTGTGGTATTCTGGATGGCATCCTGGAACAGAAAAGGGCATTAGGTAAAAACTAAGGAAATCTGAATAACATGATGTAATTTAAGATATTAATAAGGAAAACTAATGTAATGTTAATAGGGGAAACTGACTATGGGATATATTCTCTGTATTATCTTCATAATAATTCTGTAAATCAAAAGCTTTAAAATAAAATTTATTTTAAAAAACCTACTATATCTACCCCATCATGCCACTCTCACCTGAGGTACAGAGTCAACTTCCCTCACTGCTCTCCCTCCCTCCAACTCACTCTCCTGGCAGCCAGCAGAGGGCAATCTCTAAAACGCAAATCTGATCTTACCTGAAGCCTCAGCAAAATACGGGCGTTGGATGGAAAGTTCGAGAGGTATATTGCAGAAGACAGACCTGGTATTTGTATACATTACCATTATGATACAGAAAGAATCCGGGAGGTATTTCTTGGATCCCTTGAAATAACGTTACTGTATCCAAAATTTTAAACAACTTCGCTTTTCCAAGGTCTTCCAGCTAAAGTCAGCCCTTCAGACGCCCAACCACTCGCCACCTGCCCCCCTCCGCCCATCACACGGTCACATAGTAATTTCCCTTTGCTTTCCCCTTATCTCTATGCAAACTCGTCGGCCTGAGCCATCTTTTCTTGACTTCTCTCCCCGGACTAGTTGCAGGGATCCTGCGCCCCCTTCCCTAAGACGGAGAGCACTCCTGCATTATTGGATTGTGATGAACCAATCGACAAATTTTTTTCTACTACAAGCAGGCGAGAAAAAATAGATTCCTCTGGCTCCTCCACGGCCAACTCACAGTAGGCCTAAGGAAAGGTTTGGCGCACAATGAATAACAAGAAGAATCTCTGAATATATGGATGTTCCAGGTCGCAGTGCACTTCTGCGCGCATGCGCGAGAAGTGAAGGCGTGGGAAGCCGTTCGCTACCTGGCTGGGTCCACTGCAGCCAGAGGGAGAGGGAGGGGCTTCCTCAGCTTCGCCCTGCCATTGGCCAGGACGGTCCGCATTGGCCTGACGCAACACCTCTGCAGCCCCGCGGAGCTCACCCCCAGCCAACCAAACCGCCCCCCGAACCCCGCGGGCCCCCGCACCCACCATCTTGCAGGCCAATACGTAGATCAGGAGGCTACATGCTGGCCTGTGGGAAAGGAGACTGGCTGCTGAGGACCGCGCACCGGGACAAAAGACTCGAAGCAGCACTTTGAATTTGCTCAGAACTTTATTAGGATTACCAGGGTTCACAGGGAACAAGGCAGGGCTTCTGGGGGAGGGGTACAGGTATACCGCACTGACGAACCAGCCTTGCGTAGACACCGAGGCGGGCTAGCGGGCACAGCGGAGAAAGGCGAGGAATGGAAGGGAAAGAGAGAGACTTGGGAGAACAGGGTGGCAGCAGAGCCCCACAAGGCCACAGCGGCCCTCCCCGCTTCGGGATCAAGGGTGTCCACTCCAAACTGCACGAGGAGGGGGATAGAGGGGCCCTGACCAAGGCATCACAATAAATACGTTTAGCAGCACACAGAAGCCTGCAGGGGAGGAGCGCCAAAAGGAAGGGGCAATTCCCCTTTCCCTCCCCCCCAAAATAAGAACTCTGCAATGACCAAACCATAAAAATAAAACTTTAAACCCGTGTACGAAGTCGGTAAACCCCAGAAGTGCAATGTGGGGCCGCGTGGCCATAGCTGAGGGAGAGGGCCAATGGGGAATGGGGAGAGGGATACGGAGAAGCTGCCCCCAAAAGGGTAAGAGATTTATCCGGTTTTGCCCGTCTTCTCCGGGTTGGCCCAAACGTTTTGGACCTGAAGCACCTCCTCCATGTCGGAGTCTTCAGTGTCTTCCTCTCCTTCCGAGTCGTCTTCTATTCCTTCCTCTTCCTCGCTTCCTTCCTCATCACTGTCCTCACCTTCTTGCTCACTGCCTGCACATCAGTGAAAAATGGAGGAGGATGGTTAGATGGGCAGGTAGATACCACTCTTTGCTGGGAACAGAGCCCATAGCCAGGGCTTTTGGGGCCTGGGACCCCGCCCCAAGCATCAGGTAGAGGGGTGTATGTGTGTGTTCTGTGTGGGTGTGGTGTGTGCGTGTGTGCTCTGTGTGTACACTCAAGCAAGCCCAGAGAGTGAAGGGTAAAGGGAAGGTAACAGGAAGGCAGGGTGGGCTCCCTGAGTCTATCCTCTCAAAATCCATACATCTCTGAAAGTAGCATTCTACCCTTGTATGCCTCAATGTGTCTCTTCCCGAGCTCCGACCTCAGCTGAATAAACCTTCTGTTCATCTGGAGGCAGCTCCCCCTCTCCTTTCCAGTTTGTTCCCAATCAGCCCCAGTCTATCTTCTGTAGCCCAATTCCCCACCCCCACTCCCACCCTAGGGCTGGGCAGATAGTTCTGCCTCCCTTCTCGAAAGAGTTGCCATCTGTGGGAGGAAATGGGACCAGCAACTCCCTCAGTTTCCCTACTCTACCTGAAAATAGGTCCAGGTGGAGTCTATTCACACATTCAGTGCCTCCTTCCTTCATGTTCTGCTTCTGCCTCAATGGAAGTTTCCCAGGGACTCCATGGCCAAAACCCCAGAAGTGGTTGGTCTTCCTGCTCCTTCCACTTCCCCCAAAGGCCTGCCTCTCCTCTGTCCGCCCGCCCACAGGCCTCTCCCTTGTCTGTCCTCTGCCATCTCCTGTCTAGCCAAGGTTTGGCTCTATTATCATATCTCCTGCTCATTCTTCCCAACCCCAACTGCAATCTGGTTCTGCCCCTGCCAATCCATCAGAAGACTCTTGCCAAGGTCATAGATGGTCTATTTGGCCCCAAATCCAATGGACACATCCCAGTCCTCATTTTATTTGTTTTTTTAGCAGCACTGGACACTGCTGACAATCCCCTCCTTCTTAGAACATTCCACGACCTGGTTCTCCTCCTAACTTACCCTCTCAGAGCCTTAGTTTCCTCATGTATAAAATGGAGTTAACAGTACCTACCTCGTAAGAGTTGCTGTGAGGATTAAATGAGTTAAACCAAGTAAATCACTTAGAATGGTGCTTGGCACATTGTAAACGCTTCATTGTTAATTGGACCCAATGAATGTTAATTGGACCCAGAATCCAGGGCTAGCATTCTGCTCTGGCTTGTTACCCTACTCCACCCCACTTTTTTTTTTTTTAATAACTTCTGACTTCCCAGACAAACAATCAAACCACCTGCCCCTGGGCCACCTGTACCTTATGTCCAACAAAGCCTTTCAATTCCCCATCTTCCTCCCTGCATCCCATCAATCCCACCACTACCATGTTCCCCATACCAGGAAATGGTACCTCCTTTCACCAGTCATCCAGGCAAAAACCAGACCTGGTAATCACCTTATATACTGCCTTTCCCCTTAAACCTCCAACCCTTCCTCAGCATTTCCCAAAACACATTCTTTGGTGAGCAGTGAACAATGGCTTTTGTGGCCAAGAAGATCAGGAAATGCTGGGTTCCACACAATTTAAAGAGATTCCTTACAGCAAGACATCTTAGAACCTTTAAGGTGCTCACATACATGTGACTCTACATGGGGATATTATGGCATGTGGTATTGCCTCAACATATTTGACCACTGAAGCTTTCTATGAAAAACAGCTTTCAGAACTGGTGAAGGGTGCTCAGAAGATAGTTTGGGGAACCCTGACCTTTGTACTATGCATTTTCACTCTTTCTGAGAATGTCCCTAATGCTCATTAATAAGAATGCAGCCTCCAATTCAAATGTTACCTCTTTTTCCTAGTTCTCCCCTTCCCCATTCTTCAGGGAGAATTAGCTGTTCCCTTTGAGCTCACAGAGTACATTGTTTTCACCCCCAGCTCCCTCAAACAAGCCTGGGCGTTCCCAGAATGCCAGTGCTGGGTACAGAGTGCTGAATTGCAATGTTTGCCACTTTTTTCCCCCTCTCTGTGTGAACCTGTCCATTGTAGTTTTCCACCGACTGTCTCTTATCTCTTCTCTCTTCTTCATTTTTCTTTTGCTCTGTTACAACCTTATCTACCCAAAACCAACACAAACATTTGTTTCTTTGTTCTGTTAAATTTGTAAGTTGTGTTCCCTGGCCTTGTTTAAAAAGTTGCACAGAATGTTCTTTTCTTTTCTCCACAAGAACAGATTGTGCTCATGCCTGGACACCCTGCCTGACCCTAGCCTGCTTTTCGGAGAGAAGAGAAAGACAAGAGGGGGTCTCGCTCACCTTCCTCACTGCCCTGCTCCTCTTCTTCTTGCACTGATGATGATTCTTCTTCGGATATGTTCTCTACCTCATCCTCATAGTCGTCCTGGTTGTTGCTGTTATCCTGATCCTTGTCAGCGTCTTCAATGACATTTTCATAGTCTTCAATGTCTCCATCATCATCATCGCTGCCTTCATTGTCACCTTCATTGCCGTCATCATCACTGCCCTCATTGTCTCCTTCATTGTCACTGTCACTGCTGTCCTGGTCATTGTCATTATTGCCACGGTTGCCACCTTTGGGGTTCTCATCACCATCAGCATTCTCACCATTGTTGTCAGTGTTGTTGTCTTCAGGGTTCTCACTGTTGGCTTCAGTGTTCTCCTTGCTGTCTTCAGGATTCTCAATGTTTTCATCAGCACTCTCATTATCAGTGGTTTCGTTGTCATCAGGGCTCTCGTTGTCTGTGGTCTCAATGAAGTCAGGGTTCTCAGTGTCACAGAGGTTCTCATTGATATCAGTTATCTCATTGTCAGTGGTCTCAAAGCAGTCGGTGGTCTCCATGAAGTCGGAGATCTTGATGTCATGAATGGTCTCATTGTCGGTGATACCATCACTGTCTGAGGTCTCGCTGATAATGTCTTCCATTAGGTGATAGTCATCAGAGTCTTCCATGATCACCACCTCATATTTGTCCCTGTTTTTACTGTGGGGAAACCTGGGTTGAGTATAGGGTTGGTGAGAGATGGTGTACACAGGGCAGACACTGAAAAGTGGTAAGTAAAAGGGGAGGCAGTACACTACAAGGGCTCCCAGGGATGAGGCTATAGTGGGGAGAGTCCCATTTCTGCCTGTCTGTGTAACCTCAGGCCAATCACACCCCATTTCTGGGTATCATTCCCCATTTGTAAAACATACTAAACTGGATTATATGAAAAGTCTCTTTGGCTCTATAAATCCTGTGACACTATCCTAGTCTTTGCCCCCACCTCTAACAAACCACCTCTCAGCCACCAATGCCCCATTACCTTTCTTCCCTGTCTTGCTTCCTTCTGTTTGCCCTGTAGCCCCCTTCTCCCATCATGTAGTAGCGCAGAGGGTTAACCCACAGGTCATTCTTGATAATCTGTTGAAAGAGAGGCAGGGGGAAGGGAGAACAGAGCTATGAGTACAAGCCCCAGAACCTACTCCCAATTCCCCAGGCACCCAAAGGCAAGCCTAGCAAGGCCTTCTCTGGCAGTTCTAGGAGGGGTCCCACCTCAGCAATCCTGTCGGCCTCTGGGAGGCTGTGGTTTGAAAACCAGCTGAAGAAGCTGTGGCTGGTGTCCTTGTTCCTGTGCCTGCTGGCCTGGGGTTCCTGGCCCCGGTGCCAGTGGATTGGGGTAGAGTGAGATACCAGCCGGCCTAAGGGGACAGGACGCTGTGAAGAGGGCACTGGGCAAGGATAGATGGAGTGCCCATGGTTTTGCCCTGGGACTGCCTCTTACCTGAACGGCTGCGCTGGAACTCCTTAACAATCACCATGTTTGTGAAGTAGGGGTTTGTCTGGAAGTACAGCTTCATTTTGTAGCCCATGGAGATATGTCTGAGATCCTGTACCTGCTCAGGATGAGGTTTATGGTGGAATTCCCACCACACTGTGGCCCCTCCCACCCAAGCCCCCTCACCTCCAAAGACCAGATTCCTTGCCTGGTCCTAATGAAAAACAACCCTTTGGCCTGACCTGCAGATTGGTCAAGTAGCGGAAAATGTCCTCATCACGTTGGTTGATCAAGATTGAAATTTTGGGGTGGTTGAGGAACTGATGGAGGGAGCAGTTTAGGTCAAGGAGTGACTATTCAATGAGAGGAGGGAAAGAAGGCCAGGCAAGGCAGAGCAAAAGAGAGGCTGGAGCAGAATTCCTTCTGTGTTCATGTGATGTGTATCGAACAGGACCTATACTTTTATTCACACAATACTGTTTATGTGGTGAGAGCCTGTGTTTATGCAATGTTAAAACTCTGTATTATGTGACCTTGCCACAGTTCCTATCTGCTATGTGTCTGGGTGCTGAGGATCTATGTCGATGTGATGTTATGTTTCTGGGTGCTGGGGGCTTGTGTTCACAAGACATTTCATGTCTGGGGACTGAAGGCTGGTATCCAAGTGATGTTCTATCTGATTGCTGAGGGCCTGTAGTCACATGATGTTGTATATTTGGGTGTTGGTCTGTGTCCACATGATGTGTGTCTGGGTCTAAGGGTTTGTGTCTTAAGCGATGCTGTGTCTGGGTGATGAGAGCCAACAGTCACATGATGCTATGTGTCTGTGTGTTGAGGACCTGTGGCCACATAATAGCTTGTCTGGGTGCTGAGGGCCTGTGATAATTTGTATGAGAATACCAAGGAATCTGTACCCATATAATTCTGATAGAATGTTAAACCTGTGTTCCTAACATGTTTCATGTATATGTGTGCCCCCAGCAATGAGCTTACCACCAATAGTGAATGGGATTCTTCCTACTCTCCCCTTTCCTTCATTTACTTCCTTGCTCTCCATTCCCAGGTACTCCTTCTTCTGGCCCTTCAGAGCTCCAGCCCTTTTCAAGCCCTCCTCTCTCCAGCCAGCATTGGGGTCTCCCTCCTATCTAAGCAGACCCCTAGGCTCACAGAGGCATTGTGACTTAGGTACCCTTTCTGGGTAATTTCTCTGCTGTGTGCCCTTCCCCTCTCTCTTCACTGTCTGAGTCCATTTATATTCTCTTTGCCCCCTCCTCCTCCACCTTCTGTGTGCCCCTCCCTCCACCTAATTTTGGTCCAATTTTTCCACTGTGTGCCCCTCTGCTACCCTCCCCCTTTCCCCATCTGTGATCCCTTTTTTTTAATTTTATGTTTTGCTTCTCCTCTACCTGCTTTCTCATCTGTGGTCTAGTTTTTATGCTACATTTCTCCCTCCCCCCTTCACAGTTTCTAGTCCAGCTTCTCTGATGTTTGGCCCACTCCTTCCATTCCTCCTCCACCAAACCGAGTCATTCTTCCAATAGGAGCCTGCCTCCACACCTTTTCACCCTGTCTGGCCCTCCCCCTCCACCCCCACTTTATGTCATGGGCTCTTGGCCCATGAGTATAGATGACAAGGATACTGCTTTGACCCAGAAGCCCGGGATATGCTGGATGATGAGGTCTCTGTGCTCCAGGAAGGGCCTTCGCATCTGGATGAACTTGCGCTTGAGACGGAGGAAAGCCTTGCCTGCCTTGATGTTCACCGCCTCCAGGTCCAGTTGAATGTTTTCCAGTGCCTGCAGGATGCACTCTATCTTCTCAGCATTCTTCTCTTTGCTGGCCTTCTTCATCTTCCTCTGCTTTCTCTTCCTCCTCCTCCTCCTCCTCTTCCTCACACTTTCCTTTTCGTCCTCATCGTCATCTTCCACTATGATCACCGTCTCTTCCTTCCCCTCTGGACCAGCTAACCTCTGGTACCCCCACACCTCTGCGCTACAGGTTTCTAGGACCTTGTCTTCAACAAAGCTGCTGGGCTCCATCACCTGAAAGTCAATTTCCACGCCTCCGGAAGAGAGGCTTCCCCCTGAAGCCTCCGGAGAGAATGCTTCCAGGCTCTCCATAGGAGGGGGCTCCCCCCCGTACCCTGACTCGATCGTAGGCTCCCAGTCGGGGCTCCCAGAACCGAGGGTGAAGTACGCGCGGACCCCCCCCTCCTCCAGAATGACATAGGGGGGCGGCGGGGGCAGAGCGGGGCCCAGTCCCACCCCCCTCATGTCAGCCAACACCTGTGCCGCCTCGGTTTCCTCCTGGAGCCTCGGGCGCTGCTCGGGTGGAGGCAGGGGCAGTCGCAGGAGCGGCGGCGGCGGCGGCGGCGGATCGCGCTGAGGGGGCTCGGAGCTACTCAGGCGCCGGGCCTTAGCCGGAGGCCCCTCATCCGGACGGTCCATGGTGACCACGCTGACACAGCTCAGGGGATCGCGTTCGCCTTTTCGCTCTCAGCCGGGCCGCCACTGTCTGTGACACCTGAAGCAGAGCCGCGGAGTCGCGGTGCCTCACGCGACCCGCTCTGCTCACAGCCTCGCTCTGGCGTTCCCTTCCACAGAGCCTGCCCCACTCCCTCCGCGCCAAGCCCAGGCCTCGCCCCCTCCCTGACGCAAAGGGCCCATTCTGCCTCGCCATTGGCTGCCAGCTGCCGCGGCAGCGACCGCACCCCCTCGACCTCTGCCGGCTCTCACGCAATCCGCTTGCCAACACCACACCTAATCACTTTCCGATTGGCTCCCTGCCCCGGGCCCGCCAATCATCGGGCTCACTCCCCCAGCGATGAAAGGGAAAGTGCAGGACAATTGGCTGCGAGGAAAGCTAAGGGAAAGAAGCCCCTCTTACTCACCCTTCCAGCGTTTGAACCAATGGGAAAAGTACCAGTGGTTCCGAAGACCAAAAAACAAAACAAAACAAAACAAAACAAAAAAAAAAACAAAAAAACAAACGCAGGCCCTGAGCAGGATGTGCTCAAAGAAAATCGAGAGCCTCTCTATAATTCTCCCTCTCCTCTCCCCTCCCTTCCGCAACTACGCACTTTTAAATTCTGCCCGTTTTCCCTTCCCCGGCTTCTGCCCCTATGGCGAACTCTGATAGGGCCCTTGGGGGCTCGGGTTGCCTTAAACTAGACTGAAATTTAGAAACCTCCTGGAATTCAGAAACCTAGAGCCTTTGGTTTGAGGCCAGGTTTTGACGTAGCGTTTTACATTTCTGCAAAATGGTTCTAGAAATAATAATCACACACACAAAATAACTTCCTCTGCGTCATCAAAATGATTGATTCAGTTCATCTGCCAGATTTTTCGACAGCCTTCTATCTTTTCATCGACTCAATTATTTATCCTCCTTCCAATCCTTTGCTCTCTCTTTCCCTAGTGTATGCTGTTTTTAACTGTATTCTAGTTTTTTTTGTTTTTGTTTTTGTTTTTTTTTTTTGCTGGATAGACCGTTGCTTGTGAGGCATGGTGGTGACGTTCTGGCTTTGGTCTGGGATTCACATCAGGAGTCCGCTCCTCATTTTGTAACCCGATCAAAATCACTGTCCCCCTCTGAGCTTCAGTTTCCTCTCCTCTAAATTAGGCATCCCTAAAGAGACGTTTAGGAAACTGCCCATTGCAGCCTTGTTGTGGCAACACAGAATTGGGTAACTTAGAGACCCACCACCAGGGGAATGGATAAGAAAAATGTGATATATGTGTAAGATGGACCCCTAGAATGGATTAGATCTACATATGGCATGGCAGGATCTCTCAAAACAGAATGTTGAGTGAAAAAAGAAACAGAACAAGATTTATAGTGCAATACTGTTTATGTAAATTAAAACACATAACAATACCATATATTTTTCACAGATACACATATATGTAAATAAACACATAAACGGTGCATTGGAAGGATGTTAAATACACAAGAGTGGGTGCTTGTGTGGGAGAGGGGATGGGATCAGGGATGGGTGATGAAGGGGACAAAACAAAATGAAATAAAGAATAAATGGGCCTTGCATTGACCAATGATGATATTGTGTGCCAAGAACTGAGTATGGTCAACTTAATTCTGTGCACCTGAGAGAATATGTAAATAGTACCCTATCTACCCCCACCCCTGTAAAGTAATTGAGCTCACAGGGAGCAGGCTGTCTGAGTTAGACTCCCAGGCTTGGGTTTGCCCCCAGTGACATCCCTCCCTCTGAATTTAGTCAAAGCTTACCAAAGTCCCAGCTGTATACAGTGGACCCCTCAGTAGAGCTCCCATCTCAGAGTGAGCAGTCCCTCCAGAAGCCATTACTTTGTGGGGGCATTTCCTAACCCCATCAGTTCCCCCCAAGTTTGATTCCAATTCTCAGTCCCCATTCTCCATGGTGGTCCAGTTTCAGGAACCCCTTGTATAGGGTTTTGTAAAGGAGACTGATACAGGAGTTGGGAATGGTACCTGGGAACAGGGTTTGGGACAAGATGGGTTTCTCAAAGGGTTCTGTCCCCCATGTTCAGAGCCTGAGCCAAGGGAGGAACATCTTATGAGATGGGAGTCTACACTCTTGTTGCATACATACATGAGGTTTTCAACTTCCATCTCTCTGACGGCTCTACTTCCCGTGGCAGGAACATACTCTAGTTTGTCTCCTCTCAATTAGGTGCAGACATATACATGTGTTATGTGCACTGTACATGTCTCCACATACAGGCATTTGCTCACATGTGTGCACTAGGCCAGGGTGCCTCTCCACACAAAATCACAAGAAATACACACTGTCTCACTCCATCATACCTCCCCTCCCCACCTGTGGTCACACAGACAGGACACATAGACACAGACACATGAACATACACACACACACACACACAGAGTCAGAAAAAGGAAATACCCAATATAGCATTGTTCATTTGTTTTCCATTTACAAAATCCAATGGTGAATACAGGCAGTTAGAAAAAGGAAATGGAGGAAAACCCTCCTGAATGTACCCTATCTACCCCCACCCCTGTTGTCCCCCCCCAACTCCCTGGGAAAGGCACCCTTCCATCACTATCACTGAGAGAACAGGCACCCCCCAGCCCCAGCCTCTCAGCCACTCTGGCCTGCCTTCCCAGGGGTACTCCACAGCCAGGCTCATTACTGTCTCTCCTGCCCAGAGTGCCCTCCCCATTTTTCTTGTGTCAAGGCTTCCCCAGTTCTGGGGCTGTCTTGGGGTAGGAATGGAGCTTTGGGCAAGAGCTTCTATTGGGAAGGGAAAGTGGGGAGGATAAATAAGGATCTCCTCCTTTCCTGGGAAATGAGAGGGGGATGGAGAACCTGGGCAAGAACAGGCAAAGGAGCACCAGCCTGGCTCAGCAGTCCATAGGAACTGGCCTTGACAGGGGCCCAGAATGGACTCTGCCCCAAGAGGGAGGCTTGGGACCTCCCACCTGGAGGATCTGGCTGCAGTGTGCTCCACTTTGGGTCGGGGGAAGGGTGGTGGGAGGGAAGGGGAGAAGGGCTGCTGGGAGCTGTGGACCCAGAAGGGCTTCCACAGAGGTCCTTGAGGCCCCTGAGGCTTGAGGGAGACAAAAAGAGGTCAGATAGGAATGGACTAAAGTCCACAGTGCCTTGGAGCTTATACCACTATGAGTTGCCAAGGCCCCAAAAGGATTTTCATCTCCAAGAGAGCAGCATGAATGAAGGAGACAATCTGGGGTTGAATTCTGCTCTGATCCCCAGCTCCGGGATCCATCTACTCTGGGGAGTTTGGCTCTCTCCCTACACTCTCCTGGAGGGGATGTTCCTGCCTCTGTGGCACCCACATCAGCCCTAGTGGTGCTGGAGTGCATTTCCGTTCTCAAAAAGAAGAGCTGAGGGCCGAGAATCCTGGAGGCAGCTCCAGAGAATGCAGCCAAGCTCAGGTCTCTTTGGCTCAAGGCATACAGCTCACATCCTGCTCTTAATCTAGTTGGAGCCCATCTCAGGGGTTCTCCCTCCCCTCCTGGCTTCTCAAACAGATGTGCAAGAAACACCTGGGAGGTCTGGGCACGGTGGAGAGAGAGAGGAGACCAGGCTTGGGACCAAGGTTAGCCTAAAACAAAATTGCATACAACATAGCAATTAAACATCTCTGCTCTGTGGGGACCCAGCACCCTCTTTCATCCCTCGTCAGCAGATCAGTTTCTCCCTAAATATCCAGGCCTTGCTAAAGGGCTTAGAAGAGGGAGTGTGCATGGGAACAGAGAGGGCAATAAGAGCTCTGAAGTCTATTTTACATGACAAATTTCTTCCTTCTGGACAGTTTCAGGAGAGACATTAAAGCAGAAAAGCCTGTCTCCTCAGCTGTTAGTAGAACCTGCATTTTCAGTCTTGCTTTCTTTCTCTGAATTGTCACTTTTGAGAGAAAGAGAAATTGAGAGATTGAGAGACTGAGACAGGGGAAAGGAAGAGATTGTAGAAGGGGAGAAGGAGGTGGCAAAAACAGGCCCCACAGAACTAGAAACACCTCTTTCCCAGTCCCCTTCCCAGTTCCCAACCCTGGGGAGGTGTTGGCAAAGGTGTTTAGATTCCAGGCAGTCTGAGGGGTTGGGGCTGGAGCTCAGAAAGAGATTCTCCTTTATGGGGCCCACCCTTTCCTTTCTGTTGGCCCCATTATGGTGGCTATGACCTTCTTCATCCTATCTGCCTATCAGACTGCTTCACATGACACAGTAGGGTTCTCTGGGAGCTGGGGCACCTCCTGTGCCCCAGCAGGAGGCGTGAGTCCTCAGGCACTTCTTGAGGTCCTTGTTGAGCAGGAAGCAGACGATTGGGTTGACAGCAGCCTGGGCAAAGCTCATCCAAACAGCAGTGGCCAGGTAATGGTGGGGCACGGCACAGGCTTTCACAAACACTCGCCAGTAGCAGGCCACAATGTAGGGTGACCAGAGAAGCAGGAAAAGCAGTGTGATTGCGTAGAACATACGGCCCAGTTGCTTTTCACCCTTGACCTCATCCATGCCCAGCAGCCTCCGGCTGGCTGCGTGCCCATTCTGCCGGATACCCAGCAGAGTTGGTGGCATGGGCCCACGACCAAAGCCAGCGATCCAGTTGGCAGCAGCCTGGCCTGTGGCCCCAGGGCCATGGAATGTCCAGTTCTGGCTGATAGCTGGCACCATCTGCACTGGCTTCATCTTACGGTGACGATACTCGAAGAGGAGCAGCTTGCCATAAACAGCATGTGTGGCTGCCATGAGCACAGCCAACATAAGCATGAAGCCCAGCGTGTCATTGGCCTTGAAGTAGCGATGCTCAAAGATGCACTGGTCCTCCTCACGGATAAACTTGTAGGTGCCCACATCGAAGACGGGTGGGAAGGCCATGGCCACAGAGAGTGTCCAGGCCATGCAAATGACAGCTGCACATGTCCAGAGTGTCATGCGCTTGGCATAGAAGCGGTGGTGAGCAATGGCCATGTAGCGGGTGACACTGATGCAGAACAGCATGAAGGCTGCATGGAAGCAAAAGAGCACGGCCATAAAGGCCACAATCTTGCAGCTGAGTGCGCTGAAGGTCCATGAGGAGCCGTGGCGCACAGAAGCCAGCACAAAAGGGAAGCAAACGGCGGAGCGTATGCCATCAGCCAGGCACAGGTCCAGCAGAAAGTAGTAAGGAGCCTTGTGCAGGGCACGCTCCTTGAGCACCAGCAGGGACAAGATGGCATTGCCCGCCAGGCTCACACACATGATCAGTCCCAGAAGCACCATCTTCACATAAGCTGATGCTGATGGTGGGGACAGTGCGCCGCTCACCTCCTCGGGCTGTCCAGTGGTGTTGGCCATACTGAGGGGCAGGGGCTGCTCCCAACCCTACAGGGCCAGCCAGTCTGGTACTCGATGGACCTTGGAGGACTCCATCAGTTGTCCTGCTGGGCCGCACCTGCAAATGAGGATAATAGGGGAGACACAGACACAGAGAGACAGAGAGATGAGGGCAGGAGAGAGAGAGAGAAAAAAAACACAGAGAGGCACAGATAGAGAGAAAGATAGAACAAAGAAGTACAAAATGGTGACAAAGATATAAATGGATACAAATGGAGAAGGACATAGAGGGGATGAGCAAGAGTGAGAAGAGATAAGGAGAGAGACAGCACCAGAGAGACAAGGAGAGAGGGAAGGAAAGAGAGGCAGAGAGAGGAGGGGAGAGGGAGGAAGAGAAACCCAAGAGAAAGAGACAGAGAGAAACAGGTGGAAAGGCAAGGCAAGGAAGAAACAGAAAGGGCAGTGTTAGTGTGTGTAGGCCACCTCCCCACTTCCTCCCCAGCTGGTGTCAGCTCCTGCCTCTGGCTCACTGCTGCTCCTACCCCTCCTGGCTGGATGAGGATACTTTACCTCTCTTGATGTCCCAGGTTACCTGTTTCCTCCATTGGTGGGTCTCTGGGGAGGGATGTTGACGTGGCTTTTCTTCCCCTCTGCAAAGCCCTAATGTTGAGCTTTTCAAACTCTGACTGCCACCCATGGTAAGAAATACATTTTACATCACCACCTCACACACATCGCTGAAGTAAATGTTGCACAAAACAGTACTGATCCTATGTGCTGTGTATGTCATTTGTTTCTATTCGTTTCGTGTTTTTTGGTTAATGCTGGTAGCCACTCATTAAGTAGGTTTTTTATTCATGATCAGGAATGTGCTAAGTGTGCTCATATTCAAGGAACAGTGGGAAGACCAGGGCGGTTAGAACAGGGCCGGCAAGGGAAATGGTGGTAGGTGAGGTCACAGAGGTGTCTGGGGGCAGTTCATGTAGGGCTGTGAGCTATGATGAGCACTTGGGTTTTATTTTAAATGAGGTGGGGAGTATGTGTAAATATGAAGATGTAGGTAGGCTTATGTGTATTCACTTATCGAAAACCTATTGAGTATCAACTGTGTGCCAGGCACTGAGGATACAGCTGTGAAAAAGATAGTCACAGGTCTCTGCCCTGGTGAAGCTGACATTCTAGATAAGAAAGAAGATATATAGGTGAAGTAAAGTAGGTCAGATGATGGGAAGTTCCTAAAAATAAAAGAAGTCAGGGGAATATAAAATAAAAGGTGGGGGAGGTGCAATTTTAGATGAGGTGAGCAGGGAAGGCATCATGGAGAAGGTACCATCTGAGCAATGACCTGAAGGGGGTGAAAGAGTGAGCCATGTGGATATGTGAGGGAAGAAAAGTCTAGGCAGAGGGAACAGCCAGAGCAAAGGCTCTGAGGTGGGACTACAGGTGGTGCATTTGAGGAAGAGCAAGAAGGCCAATGCGGGTGGAACAGAGTGAGCAAGGGAAAAATGGTGGGTGGTGAGATCAGAAAGGTTGGCCAGGCCAGATAATGTAGGCCATGGTGAAGAGTAAAAGTTACTCTGAATGAGATGGCAACCATGCGAGCTTTTTGAGCAGAGGTAAGATGTCCTATGACTCAGGATTGAACAGGATCCCATTGCTGCTGTGAGGCACACAGACCATGTGGCACAAAGGTGGAAGTAGGGAAGCTATTTAGGAGGCTCCTGCAGTAATCCAGGTGAGAAATAATAGCAGTCCCATACCCCTTGCCCTGGTTTATTTTTCTTCTTAGAATTTCTCTCTTCTAATGCACTATATAATTTACTTTTAAAATCTGGTTTATTGCCTGCCTCTCCCTGTTAGAACGAATGTTTCTCAAGGGCAAAGATTATAGATTCACACATTCTCCTCTAGAAGAGCTGTGCATAGCATGTGCTAGGCTCTCAGTCAGAAGCTGTCAAGCCAAATGGTTGAGAGAGTAAATGGGTTGGTGGCTCAGGGAGGCATCCAGGTAGCCAGACTAGGCAGTGCCTGAGTGTTGGGTCATAGGAAAGCTTGAGGGGAAACAGGAGGATTCCTTGTATGTGCGGCTGGGGCAGGGGGAGTGAGGTGTGACAAGGTAACACAGAAGATTCCAGGAGAAAGGCAGCAAGGCAGGTCAGGCAGAAGCTGGAGAAGCTTAACTCCAGTTCAGCTGGGCTGGATTTGAGGATGGGAGCAGCAGGACTTGGGTGAAGCTCTTTCTACACCCTTCCTCCCAGGATAAAAGTCTACCCTCTGCACCGATTCCCAGAAAAACCCAACTTGGCTTGCCACAGCCACCTGGAGCCAGGCTTTTTTGCTGGCATCCCAAAATCTCACAGATGGTGCCAGTAGGCCATGAGAAGTTGCAAGAGCAGGGGCTCAGGAAAAATGGGATTGGTGGGCCCCCTTTGGGCTCCTAAAGGCCTAAGCTCCCCTGGAACAGTGGACCAGCTGATAGCTAGATGTATGTAAATGTGCGTGTGTGCGCGTGCACACACACACACTCCTTAGCCTTGAAGGGAGGCAGGGAAAAGCAATAAAGACTGAATGTAACAGAGAGTCAGAGAGACACACAGAGAGTGACAGAGAAGGAATGATGAATGAACGTATGTGTGTTTGTGTGTGTGTGTGAGAGAGAGAGATAGACAGAGAAGAAGACACAGCAGGGAGAAAAGGAGAGAAATAATCAGAGAAATGGGAGAGAGACAGGAAGAGATAGAAATAAGAGGCAGATGGGAAGAGAATGAGAGTGAGAACAAAGAGACACACAGAAACAGAGTGCAAGAGACAAAGAAGGCAGAGAAGTAGGGACGGAGTGAGAGACAGAGAGACAGAAAGGGAGAAAGAGATAGAAAAAGAGACAAAGGGAGGAGAGCAGGAGAAAGAGACAGAGACTGAGAGATAGAAGGAGAGAGATAATGCCAGTAAAGAGAGATGGGTATAGAGAAATAGAGATGGGGGTGGGGCCTGAGAGACAGATAATAGGGAGCCAAGGGGGAAAGAGGCAAAGATAGAGACAGAGAGAGGGAGACACAGAGATACGCTAAGACCAAGAAGGTGAATAATGCGAAGCTGAGTCTCAGTGAAAACAAAAATGAACACAAAACAAAAAATAAAACAACCACAACAAAAAATAGCAGCAAAAAAACAAACCCTGGTGTTGCCTGGAAACCTGGGGCAATTCTACAAATAAGCAAGGAGAGGATTTTGAGCCCAGATTGGCAGCGGCAGCCTGGGCCCATCAGAGGCTAAGGATGTGTGTGCATGCACGTAACACACACACCTGCTTGTGCCCGACTCCCTCAGATAGCAGATACACACCTACACACTCACACACAGAACCTACTGCTATGGAAACCCGCAGACAGCAACCAGCTCACACGCACGCACACACACACGCACACGCACACGCGAGCGGAAGGTATATCTGTACCGCTGCCTCCTTCACACGAACTAGGTACCCTGCCCAAACGCCCACGCTTCATCTTCAACAGAGGCGTCACTGCCCCCTAGGGGACATTTTTGGAAATTTGTAGGAGCATTTTTGGTTGACACAATGCTAGGGTGTATGCTTTCCTGGCATTTAGGGGTCCAGGGCGAGGATGCTGCCATCCACTGATTTGGGGGGCAGTCCCACACAGCCACATCCCCTAGGCCTTTAGACTTGTAATGACCTGAAGTTAGAATCTAACTCTTTCACACAGAAACACAATATCCCCCCTGATTTAACATACCTTGAATTATCCTGGAACACAACTTTTCATGTAAGTCCAGAGGAGACTGTACTTTGCTTTGTGGAGCAGTTTCCTGCAATTGTTCGCTATTTTGGGAAATCTCACCTCTAGGCCTTTGCCTGTTGTTTCTCTGCACTTGGTGCAAGAGGCAGCTTGTTTTCCACCCTTCTCCTAAACCCACGTTTACTCATGGTAAGACATTCCAAAACTCTAATTACTTCATTGATTCCCCTAGGGAGTGTCACGCCCGAGCATTTACATATCAAAATACAAATTATTTTCCTATATATCTCTTACCTTTTATTTCTACTTATTTCTGGTAGAGTTAATACAATACAGATACTGCATAAAATACTACATGGATTTTCTTTTGAAATTATATGCACAGAGATTAAATTAGCTAAGAACTTCATGTCCAGATAGTAAGGTGGTGTTACAAAATAACTGTTACATAAAGAGGGTGTTGGGTATGAGAGGGGTGAGAACCATTCAATACACAAACACTCACACACATACATGTGCAATGGCCTGTAAACCCACAATTGTAACTCCACACACACACACACACGAACTCTCAAATCCTGAGATATACACACACACAAACCTACTCACATGAAGACTCATATACACAACCTACCTGAGTATCCAAATATTCTCACACATTCACATAAATTCTTATAACACACATATGTATACAGTGGCATACCTACATCATCACCTATACAAACACCATTACATACATTAACACTCAGATTCAGTTACTTGCATATGCCAGCATGCTCACATGAGCTTAAATCCTGCCATGTGCACACACACACACAGAGAAACATGCACACATATGTATACAGACAGAACCCCACTCAGATAGCCACAGATATATATGCATGGAGGAAAAAAGAGGCAAGTGAAAAACTCATACACACGCACACATTACATACTCCAACACACTCTAACACACGGAGATCAACTGACCCAAACCCTGGAATGTAGGTTAGGTACACTCAGCAGCATAGATATGTACATCCTGGCACATGTACACACACATAACAATTTATGTACACACTCATTTATAAAGAGAAGTGTACCAATTGCAAAACACACGCTCCCTGGCAATATGCAAGCACAACCAAACACAAAAAGTGCCTGTAGCTACAGTAACACACTCACACACACAGATGTGTACTCACACACACAGACACTTACTTGATGTACACATCCTACAACAGGTATACACCCAAAGACAAATCCGCACATGTGCACCGACCGGCCAACTCCTTCACCTACAGGGGAAAACTTTAACAGAGCTGCCTGGCTGCTGAGCACCTGCCATTGTAGGGGCCAGAGGAAGAAGGGGTTCTAGGGCGCCATGTGAAAAGGGAAGATGTAAATCTTTGCATCACTTCCTGTTGAAACATCCCAGATAGTCTGATTATTACTTTGACTGCAACTTGCTCATTGGTGAGGGTTTTTGGTATTGCCCATAAAGTACAATTTTTGATTTTCTTTTAATTTGATCTCATTCTTATTTTTCCACAACTTTTTTTTTTGGAGGGAGGGCATCTCTCATATTTATTGATCAAATGGTTGTTAACAACAATAAAATTGTGTATAGGGGACTCAATGCACAGTCATTAATCAACTCCAAGCCTATTTCTCAACAGTCTCCAATCGTCTGTAGCATAACGAACAAGTTCTTAATGGAATAGAAGTGTTGTATGATTGACTCTTTTATCACTCTTTATAGTATTAGGCATTCCTAAATATAATCATCTTGATAATTTTCTTGACTGTTGCTATTTTGAAAGACCTTTTCTTCTAGAACATTTCAAACATAAAAAAGTAGAGAGGATACTGTAATGAACCTCACCGTACCCACTGCCCAGATTAACCAATGATAGACTCAGGGTTTTGTTTCACCTATAACCTAACCCACTTCCAGAGTGTTCTGAAGCATTATCTATTATACCAGAGTATTTCAGTAAGTATATCTAAAAGATACTCTTGTAAAAACACTACAATATCATTTTCATTACTTGTTGGTTTATTTATTGATTTACGTGCTATTGGCTTTTGATATTTAAAAAATCAGCCAAATCTGATTCTTGGTGGTATTTCATAACTACTTTCATAGTTATCTTTTATTTGTAGGCAAAAATATTTATCAGTGTAAGTCCAGGGAGAGGAAATCCCTGGGCAAAACACTTCTAAAACTGAAATCAGTCAAAGGGAGAAATAAAGTTTAAATCCATTTATTGCTTACAAACTGCAGTCCCGGGGCCTTCTATCTTTCCAGCTCCGAGAGAAGCAAAACTGGCCCCTCCCCCTCCCCTCTCAGGTACAAATAAGCCCTCAGTTGCCCAGGCAATTACCCATTGATATGGAGATGAACTTCTCTCCACCCCTGAGGAATGATGCAAATGCAGTAAAGCCATACTTCTTTCCACCTCTGAACGCCTATTGATACGCAGATTTACTAAAGCCAGGTGAGATATTCTGGAAATATTACAATTTTACCCACAATCAGTAAGTGAATACAGCCTGACAGGAGTTGAACTGCATTGATTCATTAAAGGAAAAGCTGGGCCTTTATGGCTTTGTTGCAGAGTGCTGCTTTCTTCAAAAAGCAGAAGACCTAAAATTTGCTTCTTGAAAAGAACAGTTTTCAGAAGTCACAATGGTCTGCTGACCTCTTCGATACCTTATATTCAAGTAGATTTAATTTTTAATATACTTCTTTTCCCATCAAAATGGACTTTTTGCTTGAAGCTGGAAAATCAAGAGACTCACCAGACAAACGCAGTAGTCTTCCCTCCTAAGAAATCAAAGATGTCCCTAATTTAAGCAACTTAATGAGAATTGTCTCAAATTTGGATTCGGCTTTCTGCCTCAGCCTTAGTGTCCATTTGCATGGCAAAGTTATCAAAAAGAAACTTCATTTTCCAACAGGCTTTGTTGGTCAACTGACTTCAAAACCGTCTGTCACACAAAAGATTTGGACCTTTTAAAGCATCTGGAGGTGCAAATTGAGAAACTGGCCTCTTTTACGAGATGGGTTGGAACATCCTTAGATGGAGCTCAACCAGCTAGTGACAGGGTTGCATGGTTAACCAGTAAAGCTAAGCTGGTCCTCCCAGCAGAATCTCACATGTTAACAGCCTGCCAGGAAATGGTCCACATTGTATTTGGGACCAACGAGGTAAAAGGAATATGAAAGGGGCCACTTTCAATTATTGCTATTAGGAGACACAATGACGACAGGTCATAGGATGTCGAAGCAACACTAACCCAGATTGTTGAGTCAAAATGGTTTTCACTTTATGCTGACACATCTCTGGATGTTGATTAAACTGTGCTCAATTCAATATTACTAGTCAGAAAGCCTGAAATGCAAGAAGCACCAAAATAAATGAAGGTTGAAGTATTCAAAGTGATACATTAATATTTTGAAATATTGCGGAAACTGTGTAAGCCTGTGGCAGGAAATTTACATCTGGAATTTGTTCTGAAAATGCCGAGCTTCATTCACAGAGAAGCCCTCATCCATAAATGTTTGCCTGTAGGTCTCATTTCCACAGTAAATGATGCTAGGTGACTTTAATTAAATCCAAGGCACTACCCACCTGCGTGTCAGCTTTCTGTGAAGCAGTGGGTTCAGTACACCCTTCTCTATTGTTTTAAACCTAAGTGTGTAAGAATTTTGGAAAAGGTGCATGAGCTAAAAGAAAATTTTCAGCATTTCTTTGTGAGTGATTCTTACTTTGCAAATTTGATGCTTACTGTCTTCAACATATGGCTCTTTGAGTGCACAAATACAATTACACTGAAAATTTTAAAGGCATTAAACAATATATGAAAGTGTGCTGACAAGGTTTATGGATGTAAAACCAAACTTCAACTTAGAATGAGGTCATGTATGGTTCCCTGGGTGACGTTCAGTTGGTGCTCTAAGTTGAATACTTAAAAGGACTTAGTAAGATGAGTAAAGCAATGTCTGTGTCTATTTAGAGGGAAAGCTTCAAAATTATTTTGAAATATTCAAAATGAGAATTTTCTGTTAGGCTCAAAATTCATGAGCATTTGTTACAAGAAATGTTAGTATGGCGTTTGATTGAAAGAAAAGAAAGAGCCTAGTTTTAAAGAAGGATCCACCTTTGATGCACAATATTTAAAGGCTACAAATTATCCAAGTTCTGATTACTCATGAAAAAGGAGTTTTAACAAAAACAAAGTACTCCTAGACTGTGTTCTGCCGCCTACTTATGCAAGCAGTTTCCTGTTGATGGTGACTAGGAAGAGGCACAAGAGATTATATTGCTATTTTGAGAGTAAAACCTGGGTCTCTTTCCTGGTCAGGGCAAGAACAAGTGAGCCATAAAAGGGAGGAGAAAAAGGGAAGCAGGAAGAAGACAGGTTGGTATGGTGTGAAAGCACCAGCCATATTCAACACTAGAAACTGATGCTTCAGAGAAACCGAAATGGAATCTGAATACCCGAGGGCTCCTGCTTTTGAGCTGAGCTTTGCTTATCTGCCCAATCATGCTCGCAGCTGTACTTCATACATTCAAGCTAATTACCCAGGACATTAAGGTAAATAGTGCCCGAACAACCTCCAAAGAATGGAGCTTACCTCCACCAGCATGCCTACCAAGATCAAGAAACGGCAGGCCCCGATGAAAGTTTATATCCGTGTCAGAACTGCTAAGTTATTTGCTACATTTGTTCATTTGGGTTTTTACCAAGAAACACAGTAACCTGATGCAGGAGATCTATGCTCAGCACCAACTTATTTACCAAATCCTGATGAAAATGACCATAAAATAAGCCCCGGCAGCCATGACCAAAGGCTCAAGAGGAGTGAGCATGAATGTGGACTGCTACGAATTTTCATGGGTAGAAAAAAATTGGTTTCCAGAAGCAAGCTCGAGTGTGCTATGAAAAAACTCTGAAAAGATTTCATTTGAAGGTTGTATACAAATTCATTATTTAATTATTCCCCTAAAACTTTGCATTTTTCTTTTTCTTGCCACAATTTGTATAATATAATGAAAATGTAAGAAATTTCTTTTCACCAGATGTTAGTACCCCTAAATCCTCTTCAGTTTATTTCAGTGTGCCATACAAATAGTTTGCCTTCTCTGTGTGCCAGGTTGTGAATGCCCTAACACATTCACATCTAGTTACATTGCAGAGACACACTAGCACACAGGCACATGTGTACATGGAGGTTCAAATTTGCACTTACACCTGGACTTACACCAGCTGATAAGCACAATCAGGTACACACACACACACACCCTCCTCAAGGAAGAGTCTGGCGTGTGTGTAGGTGCCCATCTACCAGCAAATCACAAAGATATACAACACACACATACAGACAACCCGCCTTCTATAGAAATACAGGCCTAGGCAGAAACACATTCACGATTCACATGGGCACATGCAGACACACACACACCTGCAAACCAAATTGTTTGGACCCACGTGCTTTCAGACACAATCATGTGTGCTCAGACATAAGAACTGACACTGAGACACAGGGCAAGTCCTATTCATATCCTACAGACTGAGGCTCTCCCCAACCCCAGGCTTACACCAAGAGGTTAAAACCCACTATCTTATACAAACCCTGCCGTGGACACATACACGTACACACAGTACAGACACAGACATGCTCACACATACAGGAACATCACTCAGGCTCACTGCTACACACACAGAGGCAGGCAGGCACAATGCAGGCTCACACATACACAACCACATAGTCACTGATGCTTATAAACACAGACACAGACCCTCAGAGGCACACATGCACTGACACCTACAGATACACTCACATGACACAGATACACACATCCTGGTTCATGGCCATGTAGGCACAAATCCTTTACACACACACACACACACACACACACACACACACATGCATCATCTAGCTCTGGACACACATATAAACCTGGACACAAAGCTACTCACATTTAAAGACACACACAACAGAGGTAGATTCACATGCACGCATTTACATCTTGACCACTACAAACCTGTTTACATATTCAGATAAGGCACACTGGTGCATGTGCACACGCACACACACGGAAGCATGCTCACATACGCAGATGTGACAGCAACGCAGATAACACCTGCACTCATATGGACATAACATTACCAAGGAAACAGGTGTGTGCGCGCTGAGAAATACACACAGGGCCAAACCTCATCTGTCATCCTCTTAGACACACACTTCCTTTCTCATACACCCATGGTTTTATATACACACTGGGACACATATTAGTACAAATCCAGTTTTATGTACAAAATCACTCCCACATACACACAGGATCTGCTCATTCTTTTATACATATACATGGATATGGCAAATGTCACAAGTATACACATAGAAACTTACCTATTCATGCTTGCAGATGAACACATACAATGTTACACATTGGCGCATGTAATAATTATAGTACTAGGTAAGACCTTAATGGCACAGTGGGCTCATTATGTAACAGGCACTGTCCTAAGCACTTTTTTCAATCTTAACTCATTCAATCTTCACCCTATGAGATAGGCAGCATTATTACCCCCACTTTACAAATAAGAGACTGGGGCTTAGTTGAGGTTAGGTGATTTGCCCAAAGCCACACAGCGAATTAATGACAGAACTAGGATGCAAACTCAAAGCCTGGCTCCAGAGACATTGCAGATCCAACTTAGTCACATGTAGGAATAACTCATCTCATAGACACATACAGATACAGACAAGTCTAACAAGCACATGCACACACAAGCCCTGTACCAGCACACGCAGGTACAACCAGCCACACACACATAGGCACGTACACAAACATGGATGTGCTCGCATTTACAGACACTGCAGCAGAGGTATATATGCTCTAGGAAAGATAAACACATTCATACACACATGCAGAATCACACACGCCACCCAGACGCACTCACACTCTCAAACATACAAAACACCCAGATACACCACCTACACAACGTCCAGATAAATCCACACTCATATATGAATACACACACATTCTCAGATACATTCCCCATCCAAATACACCCAAACACTCTCACATGCACTAACCAGATATACTCACATGCACACACACTCACCCAGATACACTCACACTCAAACAGCTCACACAGATACACCTATACGCTCCTTCACACACTACCCAGATACACCCTATCTCTCATACTCCATCCAGAGAGAACTCCACACATCCTACTTAGATATACCCACTCTCTTTTGCCCCAACTGGATAGGTGCACATTCTCTTTCTCATACACATCATTCAGATACATCCACTTTCACACACATACCCAATACCGATATAGCTACACTCTCTCACACACACGTCCCATCTAAACACACTCATCTTCACATATACACACCTCAACTAGACCTACACTCAAAGGAACTCCACCCAGATACAATCACATTTATACTAACTCCCAACTCAGTACACCCCTACTCTCACATACGGCATTCAGATACACTCAAACCCACACATACCCCCAACCCAGGCATAGCTACAATCTCTCACACGTGGTATCAAGACACACACCCACAATGACACACCCACCGTTCAGACACTACACCCACATACTCACACTTACAAATTCCCAACCCAAATGCAACCACACACACACACATCTACCTACAAAATAATCCAGAGACACGCACTCACACAAAGATCCTATCCACATACACCCACACTTTCTCGTGTTCACCTCTTTCTTTCTCTCTCTGTTTCTCTTCCTCCCACACACATACCCCAAACACAGCCTCAGTCATAGAGCCTCACCCAGATACATCTACCCTCTCATACATACACACACTGTCCAGATTCATCCCATAGGAACCACTGAGATAGCCTCACACCCACACACATCATCTAGATATACTCCCTTACCATCTAGATACACCTATCACCCACACATCCCACCCAGATATATCCAACTCTCACACGTGCCATCCAGGTGCACCTTCCCAAACACTCCACTGCCCAGATACATCCATGCTCTCATTCCCTCCACACCACCCAGGTGCACCCACACTCCAAACAACACTATGTTCCTCAAACTCTCTCTTCAACACACCCCATCCAGTTACACACCACTCACACACATACCCAAATACATACACACTCAGATATACAACCAAAGCTCTCACAACACACCATCTAGATATACCTTACCACACACTTCACCACACAAATATGCCCATGTTCTCACCCACCCACCACCCAGATACACCCACATTCAAACACATTCCACCCCAAAAACACCCACACACTCTTAAACAGTCAAGAAGTACCCTCACATTCTCTCTCACACACCATCCAGATACACCCCCTCACACCTCTAATATACTCACACTTACCCCCGACCCAGTTAAACCCAAACACTTCCCATCCAGATACACCTACACACTTCTCCCACCTAATACATCCATGCTCTCACTCCCCCACCACACTCAGATACACCCACACTCTAACACACATACACAATACAGATAATCCCCTCTCTTAATCACCGTAATCCAGAATACCCACATTACACACACACAATGCAGATATACCGGACTCTCTCACAGATGCCACACAAACATATCTCATTCACACACACACCCACACCATCCACAGATACCTCCCGATTAGATACACACTCATGTACACACACACCCTCACCCAGATGCACCCAAATTGCCTCTCTCTTACATACACACACCATCTAGATATACTATATCACGCACTTCCACTGATAGATATACTTGTGCTCTCACCAACCTACACACCATCCAGATATACCCACACTTGAATGTTCCCCACCCCTATACACCCATACTCCCTCTTGCACATATTCCACCCAGAAACACCCATGCTCTTTTACACATACAACACAGATGCATCCATACTTTCAAACACGTCCATCACCCAGATAGCTCCCACTCTCTCTTGCACCATCCAGACACACCCATACCCACATACTCCTCAAATATACACATCCTCACATATATCTCCACCCAGCTACAACCAAACTCTCATTCATAACATCGTCCACCCAAATAAGTTGATGCTTTCATAATATCTCACAAATGCACCATCTGTGTACACCTACACTCACACTCACCCCTCCCATATACACCCAGGTGTCTCACATACACATCTTACCCAGAAGCACCCAGGCTCTCTTATATACACACAATCCTAATACCTTCTCTTTCTCATTCTCTCACCAAATACACTACCCGCTCCATACACACACACACACACACACACACACACACACACACACACACACGCCCTACTCTGCTTAGATACACCTTCACTTTTGCATACACATTCACATCTAGATTTCTATCCGGATGGCATAATTTGGGAGCTCTCTGTGAAAACCATTAGCTACTATACAGTGTCACTTTGTCCTGGGCCTATGATGGTGGGGGGATGGGAAGGGAGGTCTTTGTGTTTCAAGAAATCCTTTTCTAAAGAGGTCACAGACCCCCTTCCGTAGTAGGACATCAGCCATGATTGGTCCTCACTTCTTGAGTGTGAATGATGACAGGAAGTATCCTGAGTCCCCCACAAAAGCCCAGCACAGGGTCAAGGTCAGAGAATACCCAGAAGGGAGTCGTGGATTTGCTCAGGTGTTACAGCTTGCCATCCTGTAGGATGTCCACACTGTTAGAGCCCAGCATGGTCTATCGAGTGCCACTGACTCTCAGACATGCACATAAATACATGCTGGGCTGCATGTAGCATCACACAGACTCATAAGTATCCTCCCTTATCACCTCCTTGGTGATAAGGCCTATCAGCACAGACCCAAGGCGGCCAAATATCCCTCCCTCACACATATTATCAATCAGGCACATGAACAAATACGTACACTCTTCCCTACACGTAGGCACACTCACAACAATGCACTCACACTGTACTTGGTCCCACATGTGTGGATCCATTTACTCTCAAACATAGGCATGCATTCATGGTATACATTCACATGACAAAATGCCCATGAAGGACATACATTCACTCACAAACATGTGTATACACAGGCATACTTACCCATGTCCATACACAGGCAGACTCTGTAACACACCCAATGAGACAATGAATAAACATGATTCATAGAGGTGAGCTCCCAAATGTATGTATGCACACACACATGCTCAGACATGACCACATAAACATATTCACACATGGGTGTACTCACACACATAAACACCCAGATGTACACATGCTTGTCAATGAGATGATGTATTTGCATACAGACATTCTAACACACACAACTGGGCATGTATGCCTATAAGCATATTGACAGGCACACAGACTTCGTAGACTTGTACATCATTCATTCTTACATTCACACAACCAGATGTGGAGACACAAATGCACTTACAAAACACACTCAAAATCACAGACATGCACACCATGTATATTTACATACGTTCATTCGCCCATATAAGAAACTGTGCAAACAAAAGAAGATTCGTTTAACTTACATTCTCAGATAGACTTGGACACAAAGGTATGTTCACACACACACGCACACGTGGAAGAACAATCACACATTTTCACACACTTGTACACCTGCAAGAGAAGAATTGCTCACACTCATCACAGACACACACATGCAAGGACATACTCAAACACAAGCACACACTCAAACACACTCGTAGGCCAAGAATGGTATGCGCACTCACTTACACTGTTCTACAACATATGCTCCAGGGCAAACAATGTTATGTAAACACATATACACTTAGATGTGTGTGAACACATAGGTAAATATATACACATGTTCACTCAAATGCACACACAGCCAGATGTTCACACACACTAGCATATATACACACATATACACTCACAGTCACTCACAGGTATATCCGCACTCACATTCAATAACAAACAAAACACATAATAAGACATGTATACCCAAGTATTATGAAGTATGGTTATTCATGGATACCACAATCAGACATGTACTGATGTACAAGAGTACACCCGCAAACATAATTGGACACAGACACAAATGCATTCATTCACCTATGTGCATAGCCTTTTGTGCATATATATGCAGGCATATACACACTTTACAGCTAACCCCACCTACATAATTAAATGCGCACACATACCCACAAAATGTATTTCTCATGCGCAAAACATGTATTCACACACTCCCCCTACCCACACAATTAGTTCCCCTCATACTAGTGTGACCATCTACACTAACATTTCCCTAATCAGATATGGATCCATAGGTCTGTCTACATACAAATGAATACCCAAACATGTGTGCACAGACATATACATGATTCAAAGTGCTGGTGAATTCACATGGACATTCACACACAGGCTACTCACACATATACATGACAGATACGGCCACACAGAAGCATGTTCATACACATACAAGCAAGGACACACACACACATGCCCTTACACTCACAAACACACCATTTAGATGCTCCTACCGTCATATGTACACATAGGCACACATGAACATACATAATCAGACACAACTAGATTCACCTAATTGACATGCATACCCAGGCATTCTGAAACCCTCACATTCATACACATACAATCAGACAGGTACACTCAAAGAAAAATTCCTTATCATGCACATATACAATCAGACATTCAACAGGCCTATTGGCTCAGAGAAACACACCCTCACTCAGGCTCAGAATCAAACGTGCTCATTTGCTTACTCAGAGAGACATGCAAAGTCATACTGACTCCCCTGTGTACACACAAGCTTACCCAGACAGCCACACACAGGCACACATTATCACATGGCCTGCTCATACACATCCACAGTGCCCTTGACCAGACACACAAATGCAGACTACACACCCACGCGTTTTCAGTTGTACCTGTACACCCACACTCAGGCCCAGATGCCTACAGAACACAGGCTGGGTCCTCTCCCTTCCACACCAATTGCTTCTTCAGAGAAGTCTAGTCTATACCCCAAAGCCCCACCCCTCCCTGACCCCACAGAGGGGGTCTTCTGGGTCTCAGTCTTTCCCCTCACCCCACTCCTTCCCTGGACTTGAGGATCCTCCTCCAGCCACCAACCCCTTACTCAGTGTTCTACCGCATCTCTACACTCAGAAACCAGCCAGCAGACCCCACTGGATACCCAGCCCTGGCCCTAGGTTAGCATTGCCCTGGGACCCGTCCCCCACAGGTCTGGATGCTGCATGGGCCACACCCCAGCTCTACCGGAAGCCCTACAATCTCAGAAGCTTTAGCCTTGTCTCCAGGCCCTGCCAACCACTGACCACAGGCCAAACTCTTGCCAAGTCTCCCCTCAACAGGGAGACGCATACATCACCAGGGCCAGGAATGCTGCAGCCTGCAAGCCAGGCCTCTGCTAGCCCCCAGGGTCTAGAGTCTCTGTTTGTGTGTGTGCACAGACAGGGGCAAGTGTAGGGTAAGGAGACTGGAGTCGGGTGGGGGTGGGAGGCTCTGTCCACAAGTGTCGGTTGTCACTCCCTACAAATGAGGAGTGACAACTCGGAGCTGCTCCTGCCTCCCTTCCACTCTCCTGCCCCAAGATCTCTGCTGCCTTCCCCGGCTCTCTGCCAAGACCCTGGAGAAGAGGAGCCAGTCCTTCCCCCAAATAATCAATAACAATATTAATCATGAATAATCAGCAACAATATTGACCATGAGCTTTGCTGACATTGCTTCAAGGGCCACTTCTATGCACGTCCTTTATTTACATTTAGTCACTACACACACCCATGATGGAAGGGTTACCAGTCTCTTTGGCAGATGGGAAAACCAAGGTTCAATAAATGGCACACTTTCAATGAAGTTGCAGAGCCAGTAGTTGGGAGAAGGGTCCCTGGAGAATCCATATTCTCCACGTACCAGGCTTTCATGCCCCACAAGACATAGGGGACCACTGGCCACTGTGCCCAAGGCCACAAGACCTGGGGATCTCAGACACAACATGGGCGTCTGAAGCAGAAGTAGTGAGCCATGGTTGGAGGCTGAGGCCCACACTGTGGGGACAACCACGTTGTGTGGCCCGGTCCTTGCCCCCACAGAGCCATCAGGAAGCCTATTGCCTGGATGTGCTCCCCACCCCTACCTCACCTTCCTTTCAGTCCTACAGTCCCTTCCTACCCCTGGCTGGGAATCACAGCAGTACCTTCAGTGGTGAATGAGCAAAAGTCTGTGTTACCTGTCTAGGAGAGACAGGGGAAGGTAGGAAGGAAGGAAGAAGGGCAGAAGAGAGGGAGGGAGGGAGAGGGGTGGGAGAAGGGAAGGAGGAAAGAAGGAAAGAAGGAGTGGAGGGTGGTCTGGGGTGGGAGCAGCTTCGCTGTCGTACCTATCCACCTACCTGCACACACACACACACACACACACACACACACACACACACACACACACACACACACACCCTACATGCAGGCCAAGGAACCTGGAAGAGAGGGAGAGTGGAGGAGGAGGAGAGGGAGAGTAACAGTGCAGGAGGCTGAGCCTGACCAGGGCGCAGGCATTGTGAGGAGAGCACCTCCGGTCTCCCAGGCATGCCTCCCACAGCTAGCACAGGGAAATATTAACAAATTTTTATTTGTTAATGCGACCATAATGATATAAACAGAGCCTGTGTAGGAAAACAGGTGTCAGTTCCCTTTCTCATGGGATATTTGGGATTGGGGAAGAAGGGATGGGTAGAAGGCTCTCCAGGCTTGGGTGCACAAGTAGCCCTTATGATGGAGTGGAAAAGGAGAGAGACAGAGTCAGAGAGACAGAGAGCACAGCAGTGATGGAGAGTCTGAAATGTGTGTGAGGAGGCAGAAGAGAAGTCCCAGCCCCCCATCCTTGGGGGGATGCTGACTACTTACTTGGGCTCTCTCAGCAGGGTGTCTTGGAATCCAGCGAGGGGGTTCAAGCTGTCTCACCCAGGATAAATCACAGCCCAGGCCACGTTGTGGGACCCTCAGTGATCTGGCAGCAAATGACACTCCTGCTTCTGTTGCCGTGGATACAGCCGGGCTGGTCTAAATCTCAGACATCAGGGGAAGCAGCACCAGGAGGGGTGTACCAGGCAGGGCTGGGGGTGTTGAGGAACACCAGGGGGGCAGCACACAGCCTTGGGGTGCCCAGCTAGCTGGCAGGTGGGGGACCGGGCAGGTGCTTCCCCCAATACACACTCCCACCCCCATCTTCATGCCACCACCAAGCTGGGAGGGGGCCAGCGCTGCCAGTCCCCACCTCGCCCCCTCACCCCCCACCCCGCCCCCGCGTCTGCCTTCTGGCCGCCGCCTTTTGTCCTCAGAAGACACGGTCCCCGCGGGGCCTCTGCCAACCCTCTAGCAGATGCTCAGGGGCCAGGGCTCCTCTCTGGGAGCACTTGGGCCATGGCCTGGGAGAGCCCCAAGTTGGGGGGCCTCTTGTCCAGGCTTACCCCGCTCCCCAGTCCTGGCAGGGATGGGGAAGAAGTGCAGGTCCACAGCCAGAGGCAGCATCAGAGGTGGTGCTGGGGAGGGGATGGGCGCCAGAAAGAGGGGGTGGGGTGGAGAGAGAGGCTGGCCTGATAGCTGTGTCCCGGGTTTTAGATCCGGGTTGAGGAGGGCGGCTCAGAGCATCCGAGGGGGGCCCTGATGCAAAACGGGGGCATCATGGGCTTGCTGGAAGGATGCTCCTGGCCAGGGAACCACCCCAGCACACACAAATCCAGGTCCCAAGATGCTGGGGACACCTAGCCTGGATGGAGCATGAGTGGGAAGCCCGGGGACCAAAGCTGGACCCCATCAGGCCTGTCCGTCCCCCCTCTCCTCGATTTGCACAGTCCCTGCCTCAGGGACGCGCGGAGGAGGGAGGGAAGCAGGGAGGGAAACAGCGAGGGCGAGGGAGTCTGAGCAGGCAGGGAGACTCCCAGCCGCCAGCTTGGTCCTCCCTGGGGCGGGGCGGGGCGGGGCGGGGAGCCGCTGGCTGACTGGCCAACTGGATGGGGATGCTGGCGTGGCGGCTGTTGCTGCCAGGACAATAGCCGGCTGGCGAAGTCAGACTCGGCCTTTCTGAGATGCTGGAGAGAGGCATGCGTGGAGGTGGGGAGAGGTGGCCAAGGGCGTGCTGAGAGAGCAACTCACACGGTTTCCAAATACAGAGGAGGCAGGTGTAGGGTTCTAGGTTGGAGTAGGCGCAGGAAGGTCCTGTGGAAGTTTCTCAAAGGCTTTGGGATGGGAGAGATGCTTAGAGCTCTGAGAGGTAGGACAGATAACCTTATTTATAATGGGTTCCATGGGCATTTTACCCGCAAGGCCTTGAGGTGGCCTGGGAGCCCAGGGGTGGGAGAAGACGCAGGGAGCATTGCCCAGCTCTGAACAGCCCCTCCCAGGATACTTCCTGAGAAGTATACTACTTTCTCTGGGCCAGTAGATAGGCACACACCCACACTTAAAGCCATGTTCCACTACAGCAGAATGGGACAAGTGAGGAGAAATGCTGGCAGGCAGAGATTTGAAGACAAGGAAAAAATATTTCTGTCCTGAATGGATTAAATTGGGACCAAATGATGCTTTGTGGATCCCCTAATTTGTAGCAGTCAAGAATTCCAAATCTCTAGATAGAAGCAAATATCATATCTAGTGGGGAAATGTTGAATGCTTTCTGTGTAAAACTGGGAATGAGGCAAGGATGCTCACTATAACCACCTTTATTCAACTTGTACTGAAGGTCCTAGTTAGTGCACTAAAGCAAGAAAGACAAATAAAAGACATAAAGATTAGAAAGGAAGAGCCAAACATACAACTTCATTAGTAGTCAATGAAGTAAGAACACCATGCTCAGTAGAACTAGTAAAAAGAAAAATACAATACTGAATGTTGGTGACAATGTGGAGCGATCAGAATTCTCCTACAGTGCTCATGAGAGTAGAAGTTGATATAATCACTTTGGAAACTCAGCAGTATCTACTAAAGCCGACCATATATACACATACTCAATAGTCGAGCAATCCCACTCAATGCTTGTGTGCCCAACAGGAATGCTTATATATGTTTGCCAAACAACATATACAACGATGTTCATAAAAGCACTATTTGTAGTAGTCCGAACTGGAAACAACCCAAGTGCCATCAACAGCTAAATGATGAATAAATTGTGGAATATTCACACGATGGAATACAGCACATTGATGAGAAGAAATGCCCCACAACTATATACAATATGGATGAATTCCCCAAACATTGTGCTGAGCACAATAAACCAGACACAAAAGATCACATGCTGTATGATTCCATTTATATGAAGTTCTAAAACAGGTGAAACTAATCTATAGTCATAGAAGTCAGAATTGTGATTGCCTTTGGTGCCTGAGTAGGAGGCCCAAAGAGACTTTCTGCAGTGCTGGGAATGTTCTGTTTCTTGATTTCTGAGCTAACTACATGGGCGATTACTTAGTAACAATTCATTGAGAGCTGTGCACTTATGCCTCTTGTACTTTTTTAAAATGGGTGTTACACTTCAACTAAAAAAATTGTTTCTGAAAAGAAAAAGGGAAAAATTAGCAGTCAGATTGTTTCATCATAATGGGAGGCAAAGGTGGGAGCTGGGATCTGTGGGAGTTAGAAGATGTCAGGGGCTGTGTGGAGAGAGGTGTTGTGTAGCGTGCTGCTCGCTTGGGTGAAATGGGAGTGAACAAGAAACACAAGACAACACAGACAGACAGACAATGGCTGCAGCAGCCCCGATGTGGCACAGCTCCCTTATTATTATATTGCCTTTCTCGGACCTCAGCCAAGTGCTATACTCATCTTTCCCTTCTCAGCGGGGACAGGCCAGAACACCTTGTTGATTTTCTTAGAATCTGCCCAGTAAGCAGGGGTGGTGTTTTCACACGTCTCGCAGGTCTCCCTGTTTTCATCGTGAGGCGTCCTGGTTCCTTTTCGAGGACAAGATAGATATGTTTTTATGGGCGGATAACTTCCAAGGACTACACCAGTATTTCTCAAGCTGGTGCTTTCCCATGCTGCATTCAGACATGGGGGATGACAAAAGACCGTCCCCTACATCTCCTCCTTTCTTTAAATATTACATGGCTGAGATCGAACATGTCGAAAGACAGACATAACTTGAGCATATATAGATTTAAACAAACTACTGATTAAATTGTGTACACACATTAACAGAACAGGAATACAGATACATAACAAAGGCAGACGTACAATTACCAGCCATATCTAATGAAACTAAGGAAACCAGTCAGGTAACTCAGGCATTTGTGAAAACTTATTGACAATATGATGGATATCATCTAATTGAGTTTGGATAGTTTGAGAAAAATCAGACAAATTGAAACAACACATTCTTGGAAACTGTTCACATCCTATAGGTTCTTTTAACAGCGGACAGTCTATAGTAGCGCAATTCTGAAGCACCACAACTCATACTTCTCCCAGTTCTTGGTTGAGTTCAGGTAGTATAGAAGCACAGGCCAGCTTAGATATTTCTGCATTCCAGCGACAAGTCTAGGAACCAGCAGGAGGAATGCAGCTGCAACCTCAACAGTGGCAGGATCTGAAAGTTTCAAGTTGTCATCACAATCGGATGGCAGAGCTCGGAGAAGTCTCTTGCGCTTATATCCAGGATGATCTGTTAGGGCAGGAAGAATGTGTCCCACACCACAAACACCTTGATAGTGTGAAGAAAGGGCTTGATATGTGTTGTTATTACACAAATATACCCAACTGTTTGGAAGTCTATATCTAGAAGAACATTTTACATTGATTGTAGAATTACAGTAAGAGAGTACATGAGTACAATTAAAACATACACAGTCAGTAATTATAGTAGTACTAAGAGGTAAATTTAATCGGGCATCAAGAGTAAGCACTTTAGGGGGAAGAGTGATATTTATGTAACATGAAACATTCAGTAATAAAGTTTAGCATTATTTCTTTTGACAGTGCTTTCCAGGTAAATATATATCAGATAAATAAGCCAAATTAGTCAAATATTTTCCTTGATGAGGAGAAGAAATTCCTCTGACATGTTCCAGGGGCCCTCTGGAAAATATCAGAGTCAACTAGAGGTAAAAGTACTTTTTTAAATTTGGTCTTGGGAAGCTGTCAAAAGTTTTTAAGGCACTTGCCTAAATAGAATTATAGTTATTAAATAACACTTGTTATTTAACTAGAATGATAATAAGAAGGTTTAAAAGCAAATACAGAAGGTTACATAGTTGTTAACAACACTTAGCTTAGTCTTTTTGATATTAAGATCTTATTTTCTTAAATACTCAGACAATTCATTGAGACTTTAAGCATAAGAAACTGTTTTAATAAACAATTAGAAAACTTTCTACAATCTTTCAACATTAAAGGTAGAGTAATAAACTTTTGTTCTTTTAACAAACAAAAATTCTAGTCTTGTTGTGTACTTGATATCAAGATTTATTTGCTTTAATTTCACATAGCATGACTATCAATTTTTTATAAACTTTTTACAACTTTCCTTTTACATTCAGTGTTTTCTTTCTTTAAATAAACAGCTGTGCTTTTGAATAGTTATCTTCTTTTACTTTCAATACAATGCATGTCTATTCCTTATACCTTCTCTTATTAAAACACACATTCTTTAGCATACAGAAATGTTTCCCTTATTATATTAAGTATACTTAATTAAAACTTAATTTGAGGGTAAGGAATTGATGACTTATGGTTCCAATGGTTCAAATGAGACTTTTGTTTAGACACTCTTTGTTTCTTCTTGTTTTCAGTGTTGTCATGAACTCATGGGCTTTCTCTTCTTTTTTTTTTGAGTACACTTAATGTGTTTGAGTTCATTGAAGTCATTGTTCAAATTACCCCTCATTTGGCCAGTGGGAATCCCTTCAAGTTCGCTCCTGCATTTTTTTGACACAACGCTAGTAGTTTTTGATAGTTTTCTTGCCTTCTAGCATGAAAAGATGTCCCAAGCTCATATCGAACATTTCCTGCTCTGGACCTGGAATTAGCCATTTGTCCAAGGAGTCCTGGTTTCTTTTCACTTGGGATGTATTTACACAAAAAGATAAGGGTGCTAGGTATGAGCACTGATACTGGCTTTCACTACTTCAGGTAGTTTCAGTGCACAGAACAAGACTTTTTTCCTCTGAGAGAAACAAAAGTGTCATTTTCCAAGGTGTTGGTGCAATTTTTAAATTTTGTACTTCAAAAGTGACACTTATGCCCTGAAAATCTTGGCTCCTAGCAACATTTATATAATGGCTTCTTTGCTGTAAAGTAATAAAACCAGTATTTCTGCCAATAATTAGACTCCTGAAAGAAGCCTAAGATTTCTTAGCAGCTCTATTTGTCCTTGGAATATATTCTACTAAGGATATGCATTCAAAACACTGTGCTCTAAAGTTGCTGGAAAACATTATATTATCTTTGAAAGCTATATCATGAATGTGATATAGTTAGGTTTATTTGTTCCAGTTAATTTTCAAATTTTAGGGATGGTTTTTATATTTTTAATTGAATTTTAATTTTGAATATGTAAATAAAGCAGTTTTCTATTTTCAGTATATACTCTAAAGTATATAACTTCCATCCTGTCCCTACACTCTGTCACACCCCCTCCCTCATAGGTCACTCTTTTTGTTAGTTTTTGGTTTATCCCTCCAGTGTTTCTCTTTACAAATATAAGTATCTACCTGTATGTTTATATATGTATACCTATATACTTACATATAATACTTATACTTTGCACTTCCCACCTTTCTTATGCAAAGATAGCAGACTAGATATACTGTCTTTCATGTTCTACAAGCATCTACTGAGTGCTTATTATGTTCCCAGCACTGTGCTGAGGTACTCAGGCAACAGCGATCCCAGTTATCACTGCGTTCTAGTGTATTTTTCAGTATTACAGTTAATTAGGTCTGCCGCTCTTATCTGTCTCTCAGGAGACAGTACTCCTGGGTGCCACCTCAGTGTGACTTATTTATCTCCCACCATCTTACAGAGAGCACTGACAGTGACAATCACTTGTTCCCTCAGCATGTCAAAAGAATAAACGTATTTTTGATTACACAAGTAGTGCATGAAAACGTGCATATTGTGAGACACTCGAACAACACAGAAGTGTATGGAATAAGAAGCCATGGTTTGCCCTTACTGTCACCCAATCCTGCTGTACTTGACCCAAACAATTATTCCTGCAGTGGTTGCCAAACTGTGACTTTCTAATTCCGTTATTCCTTCTATATTTATTAGCTCACATGCTACAATATGAAAGAGCTTTCTTTTCTTCTCCATTTATTTATTACTCATTCATTTAGTTAGTTTTGTCATACGGATTTGTGGATTCTTATTTTATTCAATGGGTTATAAACTGTGACATTCATTATTTATTTAGATGCCCAAATTGTCCCAGAATTTGACAAAGGGAGTCCTTTCAAGTTTGCTCTGGTGTCCTTTTGATATGCCCATTGTTCTCTGAGCACTTCCTAACTTTATGGAACAGCAAGATGTTCCAGGCTCATCTTGTACTTTTCCTGTCCCAGCTTGGGAAACAGCAATTTCTCGAAGAATCCAGACTTGGTTCCTTTTGGTAGAGTTACCAAGATATGGGTACTAGGTGTTCTCATTGCTGCAACTAGCAGGTCATTCATTCTAGGCCATCTCAGTGGGTAGAACTTATAATACACACACACACACACACACACACACACACACACACACACACACATTGTCTATATCTATCTCTCTATCTTCTATCTTTGCGATCTATCACCTTAAAAATCATGAGTACACACTAGTACTCTGATTCGAGTCTCAAACCACAGGTTTCACTCTAACCTTCTCCCTTTCCATATTTCAGACTCCCTTCTCTGACAGGGAAAAACCTGGTTCTCATCATCCACAATATATTTACTTGTTTGTTCAATCCTAGGATACACATTCATTAGTTTCAGAACGCCAATTCACACCACTGTGAAAAACAAAGCTACGAACTAGGGCTTAATATTTGGTTACAGTTCTTTTTGTTTGTCCTCTTCAGCGTAGTTATGTTTCCATTTGGAATAAGTGTATTTGTTTCTGTTTGTATTCCATATTGGTCCCCCTCTCCCTGTCCTTGCTGATTGATTATGTAAAACACTAACACGATTTTAAAAGTCAAAACTATGCAAAAAATTATACCCAGAGAAGTGTCACTCCCCCATCCCCTGTAGCTCATTCCCATCCTGCAATCCTTTTCACCCCATTCCCACTCATCCCTTGTAGGTAATAAATCTCACTAGTTTCTGCTTTACCCTTACTGTGTTTCTTTTTGCACAAATGACAATATGTATCTTTTATTTCTACTTTCTTAGACAAAAGATAGCATACTATAGATACTCTCCACTGCACTTTGCTTTTTATTTTGCACTATTCACTTCACAAATATATCCTGAAAAATGTATGTACTTATAAAAACATTTTAATGGTCAAATATAATATACATACACAGAAGTGCATAAAACATATATTCATTTTTAAGACTAATTATCATTCTAACACCTGTATAATAACTATGCAGGTTAAGAAATGGAACATTGTCAGCACTCTAGAAGTCCTCTGGGTGACTTTTTTTGCCAATCATAGCTCTCGCTCATCATGAATTTTATGGCATTTACTTCCTTGCTTTTCTTTATGGTTAACCATCTTAGTTTAGTTTCGCTTTTTTCAAGTGTAACACACACACAAAAGTGCACAAAAATTATGGATAACTTGATGACTTCTCACAAAGTGAGCATACCCAACTCAAGAAACAGATCATGACCAGCACTCCCAGAAACCCCAACCCCACCAGTACCCCCTCCCAGTCACTTTCTACCTCAGAATATCACTGTTCTGACTTCCAGGGGCATGGTTTAGTTTTGCACTTTATATAAATGAAAAAGTAATTGAGTATATGCTTCTTTTACTGAATTATGTCTGTGAGATTTATGCACTCTGTTCACTGAAAATAGTTCATTTTCATTGCTGAGTAGCATCGCATTGTGGAACTATACCCCAATTTAAAAAATCCGGTTCACTGGCATTGTTGGGAACTTAGGTTGTATATACATAGCTTGTAATGAAGGAAAAAATAACCTGAAGAGCATAGCTCCACAAGTGACACAGACAGATGAGGCAGAGGGTTGCAGAATAAGTTCTCCATGTGAGTTATACGTGTGGAGTGATGGGTAGATGTTCGAGATGTTTGAGGAAAGTTTAGAAGGATGAGAAGGTAGGGTCTCCTTGGGAGATGAGAAAGGGGGACTTTCAGCAGAGGGGCAGCATGGTGAGGATCTGAGAACGGCTAGCATTTTGGGAAGGCCGGGCCACATGGAGCTGCACTTGGAGGTGGAGGGGAGAATTGGGGCTGCCGGGTAGGTTGGTGAGTCAAAGGACATGTCACAAAAGTCCTAACGCGTGGGCTAAGAAAATGAGACTATCCCTTAGAGGATTGGGAAACTACTGAAAACATTTTTTCTCTCCTCCTCTTCCTCCTTCTTTATTTTCTCCTTTATCTTTTAAGCAGGGGCATCATATGGCCTGTTTTGCAGTTTAGAAGGATCCCTCCAGTAGCAGGCAGGGAGGCCTGTGAGGAAGCCACAGCAACATTTAGGAAGCAATATGTATTGGTGGTTAAGAGTTAATGTCCTGCAATCAGTCTTCCAAATGTTCTCCAGCCTAGTTCTCTCTGCTGATCTCCAGACTCTCACATTCAACTTTTGACTCAACACCCCCACTTGAGTGTCTAATAGGCCTTTGCAAACTCAACACAACCAAAGCTGAACTGACCTTACCCCTAAATCCAGCTCCTCCTGCAGTCTTTCTCTTATCATGTTGCCAATTCCACCCTTCTGGTTGCTCAGGCCACATTCGTAGAGTTATTCTTCACTCTTGTCTCTCACACCCAATCCATCCTGAAGTCTACTAATATAATAGCTTTTGCATTTCCCAGATTTCGTGTAAACAGAATCTTACAGTATGTTTTCTTCTTTTGTCTGCATAATTAATTTGAGATTCATCCTTGCGGTTGTGTGTCAACAGTGCATTCCTTTTAGTGCTGAGTAGTATGCCACTGTATGCATATACCAAAATTTCTTTATCCATTCAACTGTTGATGGACATTTGGGTTGTTTACAGTTTTTGTCCTTTATAAGTAAAGCTGCTATGAAGATTTGTGCATGCACCTTTGTGCAGACATATGCTTTCATTTCTCTTGGGTAAATACATAGGAATGGAAAGACTGGATGGTATAATAGATGCATGCTTCACTTTGTATAAAACTGCTAAACTGTTTTCCAAAGTGGTCGTGCCATTTCATTACCACCAGAAGGGTATGAGAGTTGCAGTTGCTTCATATCCTTGCCAAAACTTGGTATGGTCAATCTTTTAAATTTTAGCCATTTTAGTAAGAGTGTAGTAGTACCTAATCATAGTTTTAATTTGCATTCCCCGAATGAACAATGATATTGAGCATTTTTTCATGTGCTTATTTATCTTATTGCTTATTTATGTTTTTGTGCTTATTGTGTATAATCTGTATACTTTCTTTAGTAAAGTGTCTGTTCAGATCATTTTCCCATTTAAAAAAAATTGGGTCCTTTGAGTTCTTACTATTGTTTTAAGAGTTCTTCACATATTCTGGATACAAGTCCTTTATTAGATAGATGTATGCTTTACAAAATGTTTCTTCTTATCTGTGGCTTGCCTTTTTATTTTCATAACAGTCTATTTTCTAATTTTTATGAAGTCCAAGTTATCAATGCTTCTTTTACATCTGTGCTTTTTGGGTCCTGGTTAGGAAATATTTGCCAAACCAAAGGTGACTAAGGTTTATTTCTATGTTTTCTTTAATACATTTTTGTAGTTTTGGTTCTACACTTAGACCTACGATCCATCTCGTATTAATGTTTGTATTCATTATGAGGTAACTGTCAATGTTCTTTTTTTTCTTTTACATATGGCCATCCAATTATTTCAGCACCATTTATTGAAATTATTATGCTTTCCTTCATTGAATTCTTGAAAATCAATTAACCATAAATGTATGGGCCTATTTATTGACTGTCTCCTTTTTCATTGATCTTGATCTTGATACCAATACCACATTGTCTTGATTACTGTAGGTTGAAATTAGGTAGTGTAAGTCCTCTAACTTTATTCTTTTTAAAAATTGTTTTGGCTATTCTAGGTCTTTTGCATTTCCATATACATTTTAGAATTGGCTTGTCAATTCAAGCATCTTAGCAATATTGAGTCTTCCAGTCTATGAACATAGGGTATCTTTCCATTTATTTAGATCTTCTTAATTGCTTTCAGTAATATTTTGCAATTTTCAGTGTGCAGGACTTGCACATCTTTTGTCAAACTTATCCCTAAGTATTTTACATATTGTGCTGCTACTATAAATGGTATTTTTATTTCAAATTCCATTTGTTAATTGCTAGTATATAGAAATGTAGTTGATTTTGAATGTTAGCCTTTTACCCTGCAACACTGCTAAACTCATTTGGTAGTTTTTTGGTAGATTTCTTAGGATTTTCTATAGATAATAATGTCAGATGTAAAAAACACAGCTTCATATATTTCTTTATAATCTGGATATCTCTTATTTCTTTTTCTTATCACACTGCAAGGGCTAGAACCTCCGGTACAGTGCTGAATAGAAGTGGGGTTAGACATTCTTGCCTTGTTGCTGATCCTGAAGGGAAAGCATTCAGTCTTTCCTCCGTAGAGTATATTAGCTGTAGAGTTTTTGAAGATGCTCAACATACCTAATCATCAGGGGAATGAATATCAAAACCACAGTGAAATATCGCCTCACACCTGTTAGAATGGCTAGTATCAGAAAGACAAGAGACAATACATGCTGGCGAGGATATGGAGAAAGGGGAGCACTTGTGCACTGTTGTTTGGAACCTAAACTGGTATAGCCACTGTGGAAAACAGCATGGAGGGGCCACAAAAATATAGAAATAGAAATACCCTATTATCCAGTAATGCCACTTGTGGATATATATCCAAAAGAAGTGAAATCACTATCTTAAAAAGATTTCTGTACCCCCATGTTCCTTGCAGCATTTTTCACAATAGCCAAGGTATGGTTAACAACCTAAGTGTTAACAGATGAATGGATAAGGAAAATGTGGTCTGTGTGTGTATATTTTGTGTGTGTGTGTATATATATGCCTATGCACACATGCACACATACACACAATGGAATATTATTCAGCCTTAAAAAAGAAGGAAATCTTGCCATTTGCTACAACATGGATGAACTTGGAGGGCATTATTCATGGCATTACTTATATGTGGAGTCTAAAAAAAAATTGAACTCATAGCAACAGTGTACAATGCTGGTTTCCAGGGCCTGGGGAGTGGGGAAATAGGGAGTGGTTGGTAAAAGAGCACAGACTTCCAGTTATAAGACTAATAAGGTCTGAGGACCTAATGTGTTTTCTCATGTGTGTGTTTTATTTGGGGCCTTTATTCAGCATCTTTTTTTTTACTAAGGTATCATTGATGTACAATCTTATGAAGGTTTCACATGAGCAACATAGTGGCTTCAACATTCACCCATATTATCAAGTCCTCCCCCACACCCCATTGCAATCACTGTCCATCAGCGTAGTAAGATGCTACAGAGTCATTCCTTGTCTTCTCCGTGCTGTACTGCCTCCCCTTGACCTACCTATATTATGTGTGTTCATTATAATGCCCCTTAATCCCCTCCTCCCTCCCTCCCCACCCACCCTCCCCAGCCCCTTCCCTTGGTAACCACTAGTCCCTTCTTGGAGTCTGTGAGTCTGCTGCTGTTTTGTTCCTTCAGTTTTGCTTTGTTGTTATAGTCCACAAATGAGTGAAATCATTTGGTACCTCTTGTCCTCCGCCTGGCTTATTTCACTGAGCGTAATACCCTCCAGCTCCATCCATGTTGTGGCAGAAGGTAGGATTTGTTTTCTTCTCATGGCTGAATAGTATTCCATTGTGTGTATGTACCACATCTTCTTTAGCCATTCACCTACTGGTGGACACTTAGGTAGCTTCCATATCTTGGCTATTGTAAATAGCGCTGCAATGAACATAGGGGTGCATATGTCTTTTTGAATCTGAGAACTTGTATTCTTTGGGGAAATTCCTAGGAGTGGAATTCCCAGGTCAAATGGTATTTCTATTTTGAGCTTTTAGAGGAACCTCCATATTGTTTTCCATAATGGTTGAACTAGCTTACATTCCCACCAGCAGTGTAGCAGGGTTCCCTTTCTCCACATCCTCGCCAGCATTTGCTGTTCCTTGTCTTTTGAATGTTGGCCATGAGGATCTAATGTATAACATGGTGACTGCAGCTAATAATACTTCATTGTATAATAGAAATTTACTAAGAGTTTATAAGTTAAATGTTCTCACAAAAATTACAATTTCATTTGTCAATTACATCCTCATAAAGCTCACAAAAATTCCTATTCCCCTTTTTGATTTCTTCTTTGACACAATGTTTAGAAGTGTTATTTTGTTTAAAAATATTTGCATATTTTCCAAATACCCTTTTTAAAATGTATTTCTAATGTAATTCCATTGTATTGAGAGAAAATATTTTGTGTGGTTTGAATCTTTTAAGTTTATGGAGATTTGTTTTATAGTCCAGACTATGGTTGCACTAGTTTCCTAAGGCTGCTGTAACAAATTACCACAAACATGATGGCTTAAAACAACAGAAATTTATTCTCTCACATTCTGGAGGGCAGAAGTTTGAAATCAAAGTGTAGGCAGGGCTGGCTGCTTTTGGAGACTCTGAGAGAGAATTTGTTCCTTGTTTCTCACCAGCTTCTGGTGGCTACCAGCAATCCTTGGCATTCTTTGGCTTGTAAATGTATCACTCCAATCTCTGCCTCAGTCTTCACATTGCCTTCCTCTCTGCGTCTCAAACCTCCCTCTGTCTTTCTTTTATAAGGACACCTGTCATTGGATTTAGGGCCAACCCTAACTTCAAGATGATCTCATCTCAAGATCTTTACCTTAATTACATCCTCAAAAATCATCTTTTCATATAAGGTCACATTCACAGGTTCCAGAGGTTAGGACTTGGGCATATCTTTTTGGTGGACACTATTAAACACAGTACAATTGTCTATTTAGATAAGTTTCTGTGTGCACTTGAAAAGAATGTCTATTTTGCTGTTGTTGGATGGTGTGCTCTATAAATACTAGGTAAAGTTGGTTTACAGTATTGCTCAAATCTTTTATATACTAACTGAATTTTTGTCAACAGTTCTACAGATTACTGAGAGACGCGTTGATTCTTCAACTATAATTATACTTTTTCTATTTCTCTTTTCAGTTCTATCAGTCTTTGCTTCATGTATATTGTAGCTCAGTTATTAGGTGCATAAATGTTCACAACTGTTATATCCTCCTGATGAATTGAGTCCTTTATTATTATGAGATGGCCCTTTTTATCCCTAGTAACATCTTTTACTCTGAAATATACTTTTCTACTTTTCCTGGTATTAATATAGCCACCCCAGCTTTTTTAATGTTAGTATTTGCATGGCATATCTCTTCCCATCTTTTTACTTTTTTTCTTTGAAAAAGCCAACTTTACTGAGGTACAATTTATATTACATAATATGTGCTCATTTATGTGTACATTTCAATGAGTTTTGACCAACATATACATTCATGCAGCAACCACTAAGGACATAAAACATTTCTATCATCCTAAAAAGTTCTATCATGCTCTTTCTTAAAAAACAGCTTTATTGAGATTTCATTCGCATGCCATACAATTTATTCTTCTAAAGATACAATTAAAATTTTTTAGTTTATTCAAGGAATGCACAATAATCACTACAATTTTTTAACATTTTCATTCCCCCTCAAAAAAAGAAAAAAGATCCCATACACATTAGCACTCTCTCCCCTTCCCCCTTTACCCCAACCCTAAACAACCACTAATATACTTTTCATCACTATAAACTTGCCTATTATGGGCACTTCATATAAATGGAATCATACAATATGCTATCTTTTGGACTGGCTTCTTTCACTTAGCATACTGTTTTCAGATTCATCCATACAGTAGCATGTATCAGTACCCCACTTCCTTTTATTGCGGAATAATATTCCATTGTATGGATATACAGTATTTTACCTATCCATTCATGAGTTGATAGACATTAGAGTTCTTTCCAGTGTTTGGATTATTACAAATAATGCTGTTTTGAAGATTTGTGTGCAAGGTTTTGTGTGGACATATGTTTTCTTTGCTCTTGGGTATGTACTTAGGAGTGGAATTGCTGGATCGTATGGTAATGCTATATATAAAATATTTCAGAAATTGTCATATTGTTTTCCAGAGTCCAAATCAGCTGTGTCATTTTACATTCTCAGCAGTGTATGACGGTTCCAGTTCCAATTTCTCCACATCCTCACCAACACTTGTTGCTATCTGTCTTTTGGATTATAGCCGTTCTAGTAGGTGTGAAATGGTGATTCATGTGGTTGAGTTGTAAAAGTTGTTTCTACCATCTAGATATCAGGTATATTATTTACAAAAAGTGTCTCCCATTCTGTGGGTTGATTTTCTGCTTTCTTAATGGTGTCCATCGCAGCATAAAAGCTTTTTGTTTTAATGAAGTCAAATGTGTCTATTTTTTCTTTCGTTACTTGTGCTTTTGTTGTCATATCTAAGGAACCTATTCCATGGTGATAACGTTTTATGCTTAATGTTTTCTTCTAAGAGTTTCATATTTTTAGATTTTAATTTACATCTTTGGTACATTTTGTATACAGTATAAGATAGGTATACAAGTTCATTGTTTTGAATGCAGATATCCAGATATTTCAGCACCATTTGTTGAAAAGAGTATTCTTTGTCATTGGATTCTCTTGGCACTCTTGTTAAAAATCAACTGACCATGAAGGGGGGAGCCTAGTAAACATGATGTTCTTCATGTAATTGTAGATTGATGATACCAAAAAAAAAAAACCTTCCTTTCCTGTAATATGTTAAAACATCTCTCTACTTGCTAGCAGGGATACTGCCTGATTCATGAATCATTTAATAAAGCCAATTAGATGGTTATCTTCAAAAAAAAATCAACTGACCATAATTGTGAGTGTTTATTTCTGGACTTTTAATTCTATTTCATTGATTTATAAGCCTGTCCTTATGCCCATATCACACTGTCTTGATTACTGCAGCCTTGCATTAAGTTTTGATGTCAAAAATGTAAATCCTTCGATTTTGTTCTTTTCCAAGATTGTTTTGGCTATTCTTGGTCCCTTGCAACTTCATATGAATTTTAGAATCAGTTTGCCAATTTCTGCAAAAAATGCAGTTAGAATTTTGAAAGAGATTATTGAAAAATATCAATTTGGGGAGTATTGCCTTCTTACAAGCATTAAGTCTTCTGATCCATGAATATGGGATGTCTTTCTATTTATTCAGGTCTTTAACATTCTTAGTGATATTTGTATTTTTCAGTGTACAGTCTTACACTTCATTTGTTAAATTTATTCATTTTATCATTTTTGATGCTATTGTAAATTAAATTATTCTTTAATATCATTTTGGGTTGTCTTTGCTAGTGTATAGAAACACAATTGGTTTTTGTGTGTTGATCTTTTATCTTGCCAACTTTCTGAAGTCATTTCTAAGCTTGAATAGTTTTTAGTGGATTCCTTAGGACTTTCTTTATACTAGATCGTGTCATCTACAAATTGAGGTAGTTTTACTTTTTATTTTCTAACCTGAATGGCTGTTATTTCATTTTCTTGCCTGATTGTCATGGCTAGAGCCTCCAGTCAGTTCAGCTTGCTGCTTTCATAGAGCTACCAGCCTCTTCTTGATTGCTTACCAGTAAACCTCCATTGTTTTTGACAGTGTCCTTTAGTTTGAACTTCTCCACATTCTGTTTCAAATAAAATCAGTTCCTTTGATGATAACTTTGGAGCGCTCTCTCCTTATGAACTGTCTCTCTCCCCAAGCAAAATCTCTTAGGCATTGCTTTTGGGGAAAACTTCTGCTTTCTCAACTGGAAGCTCTTCTTCTAAACAAGCTGAGGTAAGGGCTATATAGATGCCCAAGTATTTTTGGCTTGCTGTGCCTAAGGTAAGATTTCCATCCATGATTGAAGGATGGGTGGAGGAAGCAAGCCCCTGACCTCTCAGACATGCTCACTAGGAATTTAGCTTCAACAACTTGGAGTGGGAAGGGATGAGAAATGCTGGTGTCCTGCCCCTTCCAGTGAGATACTGTATCACTTGATTGAGAGCTGAATGGAGAGAGGGCACCATCTTTTTTTTTTTTTGAGAGGGCATCTCTCATATTTATTGATCAAATGGTTGTTAACAACAATAAAATTCTGTATAGGGGACTCAATGCAGAATCATTAATCAACCCCAAGCCTAATTCTCAACAGTCTCCAATCTTCTGAGGCATAACAAACAAGTTCTTACATGGTGAACAAGTTCTTACATAGTGAATAAGTTCTTACATGGTGAACAGTGCAAGGGCAGTCATATCACAGAAACTTTCAGTTTTGATCACGCATCATGAACTATAAACAATCAAGTGAGATATAGTTATTCATTTGATTTTTATACTTGATTTATATGTAGATCCCACATTTCTCCCTTATTTTTTCTTAATAAAATGCTGAAGTGGTAGGTAGATGCAAGATAAAGGTAGAAAACATAATTTAGAGGGCACCATCTTATTTGTCCACATCCTCCCAGAGTGAATCTCCCATCTAGCTGACATGGGGGGTGGGGGATGGAGTGCGTCATTGCCCAAGTGCCACAGACTGTTACTGTTCTGAGATTTAATAGATTTTCTTGAATAAATGTTTCTTTAATTGTTTTATACCTTTAGGACAATTTCTGGAGACTTTGAATGTCTTGGTTTTTAAAAAATCATTTTCACTAGTTGTTTCACTGGGGAATGGGTCCACAGAGCTCCTTGCGTTGCCATTCTGGAAATGGAATCCTCTGAGTGGCCTATTCTTTAACTTTTGACCTGTTTGTGTCTTTACTTTCAAATTGGGATTTTGGGGGGCAGCATATTGTTGAGCCTTGGTCTTTTATCCAATCCTACCATTGTCTTTAATGGGGCTTTTAGACTCTTTATATTTAATGTGATTGTTGTTGTGTTTGGACTTACATATTCCATTTTGTTATTTCTCTTTATTTGTCCCTTCTGTTCTTTGTTCCCAGTATCCTCTTTCTATGCCTCATTTTGGAATAATGTAGTATTTTTATGATTCCATTTTATCTTTTTTGTTGATTTATTGTACCTTTACTTTTCAGTTGATTAAGGGTTTATAGTATATAACTACAATGTATCATAATATATTCATAAGTAATATTATACCACTTTGAGTAGAGTATAAGAGTTTTACAACTGTATAATTCCATTTCATTTCATCCAGCCTTTTTGCCTTTGCTGGCATACACTTTACTTCCACTTGTTATAAGCATCACACTATATTGTTATTGTTGCCCTAAACTCTTCGTTTTTAAAGTTATTTTTAAAATAAGAAAATGGGTGGTTTATATTTATACACATATGTATCATTTCTGGCACTTTTTCTTTCTTTGTGCAACTCTCAGTTTCCATCTTGGTATCATTTTTATTCTATGTGAAGAACTTTTAAATATTCTTATACCATGCAGGTCCGGTGACGAATTCTCTGAGTTTTGCATCTCTAAAAAAGTCATTATTTTGTCTTCATTTTTTCAAATATATTTTTTATTGAAGTATAGCTGATATACAATATGATATTGGCTTCAAATATACAACATTGTGATTCAACAGTTATATAGATTATTAAATGCTCGCCCCAAATAGTGTATTCACTACCTGTATTTTTTCTGTCACTATATCAATGATGTTGTGTTGCTGTTTTCTGTTGGTTTTGAAGAGAAATGTGCTGTTCAGGGATGGAAGTATAGTATAGGGAATGTAGCTCATAACATTGTAATATATCTGTATGGTGACAGATGGTAACTACACTAATGGTGAGCCTTTAGTTATGCACATAACTGATGAATCACTAAGTTGTTCATCTGAAACCAACATAGTATTGTATATAAACTATATTTCAATAACAAAAAATGATTATAAAAAATAACAGTAAGAGTTCAGAGATTTCTTTAAAGTCATTTAAAAGGAACTGTTTTCTCAAAGTCTTAAAGTGTATAACTATTTTCCAGCCTCCATTCTAAAATCTTTCCTGAGAGTGATGTTTCAAAAAAAAAAAAATGTGAAATGTGCTATTGTAGTCTATCTTTCTTCCACTTATATAATGAGTGCTTTTTCCTCTGTCTTTACGATTTTCTCTTTTCTATAGCTTTTTAACATTTTGATTATAATGTGCTTTGGTGGTTTTTTTTCTTTATATTTCTTTTGCTTGGGATTCACTGAGCTTCTTGGATGTGGGTTTATGATTTGCATTAAATTTGGAAAATCTTCGGCTATTATTTCTGTAAATAATGTTTTGTCTGCCTCCCATCAGCTACTCCAATAATGCATATCAGGCTACTTGAAGTTGTCCAGCTGCTTAATATTGCTCTGTTCATTTTTAACAAGCTTTCTTTTCTTTTCTTTGTGTGCTCCATTTTGGATTTTGAAAAAAATCTCATCATGTCTTCAAGTTGACTATTCTTTTCTTATAAAGTGTCTTATCCATTATTAATCTCATCCAGTGTATTTTTCTCTCGAACCATGTATTTTTCACCCCTGTTGATTTGCTCTCTACTGAGTTTATTTTTCAGACTCAGTTTAGGTCTTTTAAAAATAACTTCATATTTCCTAACATGCTCACTCTTTCCACTCTCGCTTTAATGTCCTTGTCTGTTAACTTTACCACCAGTGTTAATTCTGGGTCTGTTACTATTGTTGATATTTCTCATTATTCAATGCATTTACTGCTTCTGTGCAAGACTAATATTTTTTTCTTGGGTGCCAGACATCATGAATTTTAAATTGTTGCATACTGGATTTTATAACAATAGTGGTAATAATTCCTCTAAGTGACTTTGAGATTCATCCTAGGATTGCAGTTGAGTTGCTTGGAAACAATTTTATCTTTATGAGACTTGATTTGAAGCATTATTGGATGAGACCAGAACAGTGTTCTAGTCTAGAGCAAATTTTTCTGACTATTGAGGTAATAACTAGCTGAGAATTCTACCCAATACCCTGCATATTTTGAGGTTTTATCACCCCTGGCAGGTGAGAAGTTGGAATATTTCCATCCCCTGTGTGAGCCCTAGAGGGTTGTTTCACGCATTCCTTTTTTGGTGGCTCTTTTCCTGGCCTTGGGTAGTTTCCTCACACATGTACACTGACAAGAATTCAGCTGAAGACTCCAGGGACACTTTCTGCAATTTCCAGAGCACTTTCCCCCTCTTTCTCTTTCCCGTTCTCCCTGTCCATAGAGGTCTCCTTTCTCTGGTCCTCTGCTCTTGGAAACCCAGCTGACTTGGCCTCCCTGTTTTCCTCAACTCTGACAGACCACTGGCCTCTGTTGGGGCTCCCTCTCCTTGAGCTGATGCCCACAAACCCTCTCCAGGCAGTAAGCTGGGGAAATTGTAGCGCTTACCTCATTTTTCCCCTTTGCTAAGGTATCTATGTCCCACCCTGCTTTTATTACCATGACTAAAAATGGTCTCTTACACTTTTTTAGTTTTATGAAGTTGGAGGGTAGACCCCTGCACCAGACCTTGTCACTCTGTCATGGCCCAAACCAATTTCTGTTCGGTCTTGAATTAGGCCTTGAATGCCATGTTATGAGGATGTGCTATCTTTCTCATATGACGTGTGTGTGTGTGTGTGTGTGTGTGTGTGTGTGTGTGCGTGTGTGGTGTGATGAAGAGGTTGAGGGAAACTCCCTAGGCCCTGTCAGTATAAAGATGTAACAGCTGTTGCTATCCTGACTATTACCACCATTTATGATGAGGAGGATGTTAGAATCGTGGCTACAGTATGTGCCACGTGGGTACCATTTAAAGAGCATCTGCTACTAGAGGCAGAGAGCATGTTTTATGTCAGTACGCAGAGTCAGAAAGTGCAGTGTATGAATCCAGGTGTGCCACGGACTAGCGGGGGGGACCCTGGGCAAGTTGTCTAACCCCTTGGTACCTCAGTCTCCTCGTCCACTAGTCTCTTAACAGAATCAGGAGTGAATGTGGGCTGTTGCAGCCACTCAAAGGGGAGAGTGCCAGGAAGGACGTGAAGGGTCAGCTGGGTCTGGCGGCAGACAGTCCCTAGAATATATATAGGACCTCAGCATGCCCTGCCCAGCAGTGCAAGGAGAGGTGGGTGTTGCTCAGGTCAGCCTTGGCCATGATCCTACCAGCAGCTAAGAGGTCCCTGGAGGACAAGAACCATGGGGCGGATTCTCCAGCCCACAGGACGTGCACGGGGAGGAGTGGCTCACTGAGACTGAGAGTACTGTGAATATCTAGTCTTTGCACTTCATGTTGTGGATACCACATTTCTCTCAGGGACTGTGCAAATAGGATCTTTACTTGGCTTTGGCTACCTTTGTGACATCAGTGGCTACCACTGTCACTGAGGCTGCTGGGGGTGGGGCACAGCAGGGAGCTATGGGCAGGAGCTCTGGGAGCAGACAGGCCTGGGCATGAGTACTGGTGTTTCTCCCCTGGCTCTGCTGAGCTTGAATAAGGCAGTTAGCTGATACACAGGACATCAGTTTGCTCATCTGTAAAATGGCAGTTAGCCCTAATAACCACCCCTCAGGGATGTTAGGACTATTAAAGGAGTTACCGAACGGTTAGACAGAAGCTCTCTGCAAGCAATGACAACGACAAAGCAACAGCAACACTGGCCAGCGTGTCTCTCATGTTTATTATGTGTCCAGCCCGGTGAAAAATCTTGCTGGGATCATCTCATTTACTCTTCACAGCAGCCTGGGAGGATTGACGCCCTTCCCACGGTGGAGCAGACTGAGGCACAGAGAGCAAGGGATTGATCCCCAGTAGTCACACAGCTGATAGGAAGAGAGCAAGCTGAGATCGGCACTCAGGGAAACTCCAGAACCCGAGCTCCTGACCGCTGCCAGGGATGGGGTTAGGGTGTAGAGGGGTCCAGCAGATGGGGTCTTTCCTGGGGCTGAAAACTGGAGGAAGGAGTCAGAGTGGACTGCTGAGGGAAGTGAGTACAGGGAAGACACACCAAGTGGACAAATGGGTCAGAGGGCAAGGGATGATGCCTACCACATGGTGGGGATTGGAGTGTCGATCCGGGACCCTAGGAACGGATGCGACAGTGGCTCAGGATGAGGGTCACAGGGGCCATCACTGGCTGAAAACAGGGAGCCTTCTGTAGGTCTGGATAATAACTCCTGAATTAATTCGCTCATTCAGTCACTCACTCATTCTTTCATTCATTCATTATTTCAAAAGGCATTTCCTGAGCTTCTGCTCTATTCTGAAAGGGGTGCAGAAGGGTATCACAAAGATCTGCCTCAGAAAGGAGCCCTCAGACCCAATCCCACTCCCACTCTCTCTATATGACTTATAGAGAGGTAGAGTGAACCACAATTTTGTCAATCTAATTCATTTCCACCATTAAAAGAAAAGAAGCAGATGACAAGAACTCAGACTTTCAGCTTCTCTGGGACAATCACAACCTCTGGCTATTCAGGAATCTTATTCCTGCACAAGGAGAGTAGATGGTGGCTGTGCTGTGGACGTCCCCTCAGCTGGGGCATACGAGTACCCACGCCAGAGGCTGATAGGCAGGAACAGTTACCATACCCATCATGCTGCCCTTCCTCACCTAGATGACCTGGACCTGGTTCTCTTATGTACACTAACTGCCAGGCCCTGGGTCATGTATGTTTGAGAACTCTGGTCCTAGACACCCTCCAGATGCCCTCACACACCACTGCTCTGGGGGTGCAGATACTGTTTTCATGACATGACTATGCTTTATAAAGAGTTACTCAAATAATGCATAAAGATGGGCCTGCAGCAAAAGATTCCATTAGTACCTCACTACACAGAGTACACAGGAATGTGCTCTTCCTCCACATTCTGTCCCTCCTGGACCTGCCACTGGGGTTAGTTCTCGGTGCTTCCTTGTTTCTTTCAAACATATTTTTCTGTGTTTAAACAACACACACCCGAACACACACACACACACACACACACACACACACACACACACACACACACCATAAGCATCTCTTATTTGCTTCCCTTCCCCACCCCACATAAATAGCACAACCTGAGGAAGATCTCTCTGCTCAGCACAGCCTGTTCCCTTCATTCTATCTCATTGCCTGTGGGTGTGCCATGGTATGACCTGAACCCCTCATTGTTCACTCACCATCCAGCAATCATTGACTGTTAATGGACATTCAGAGGTTTTCTTCTGATTGCTTGCTCCTACCTTCCTTGTACACACAACTCTGTTCATGAGTGTGTTTACTATGCATTCCTGTAAGTGAAATTGCTGGGTCAGATTTCAGTCATTCACTAATCATGCAGTGACTGCCTACTATGTGCTGGACACTGGGGAGCCAGGATACAGGACAGACAAATGTCCCTGCACTCAGAAACCCAGCTTTGTAGGGATTTCTCCCCTCAATAGATGCTGCCACGATGCTGTCCATCGGTGGCACAGGAGAAGAAAAGCTTATTCACTGGCATCCTCCCACCATTCTTTGGGGCAGCTCTGCCGCAGAGGACTTGATGCTTACACTTTCTCTGCCTTCAAGGTCTCCAGGATCTGGTGAAGAGATTGATCATCTGGGTGCACTGGGGGGCAGGGAGGGCGGGAGAGGCTGGGAAGGGCCTGTTCACTAGTTCTGGGTGGTGGAGGGAGATGGGAATCAGAGTCCACCTAGTTGTGTGGGAGAGAGGCTGACCATAGTTAGAAATGCAAATTCCTGGGCTCCACCCCGTCACAGAATCAGAAATCCGGGTGGGGTAGGTGGGGGGGGCGTCAGCAATGGGTTTAAACAGACCCACCAGGTGATTCTGATTCGCTAAAGTTCCACGTTAGCATTAGAATCCCCAGAATAATTCACGAGATATAAGGATGAAACAGCCCCTCTGGGGTATCCACTGCTGCGGTGCGTGGGGGACGAGGTTCTGAGGATGTAACTGTCGAGGCCAGAAGGTACCAGTTGCGGGTGCAGAGATGGAGCAAACCACTGCGGGAGGTGCTACAGGGCGGGGGCGGGCGGTGGTCAATACAAATACTGTCTACGGAGGGACAAGAAAGTCCGCCCCACCCCAGGGCGATCAGGCCCAGCCTTTGACAGAGGTGGACATGCATTCTGGGACTGCCACGGTGTCCACGCCCACCTCCTCCGCAGGTGCAGGACCCGGGAGCCCGCGGAGCCGCAGTGGGTTGGTTGTGGACAAGCAGGATCCAGGGCCGCCCTGGGCGGTCCACCCGAGGCCGACGGCTCTGGCTGTTGCCCAGTACTGAAGGATGGATCCCCAACTACCCTCCCGGCGCTGGCACAGGCAGGCGCTGCGGTGGATGGGCAGGAGTTCGTGGTGCTGGGCTGGGGCCTGAGCGCTGGAGGGCTAGGGGAGCCAGGCCCCAGGGGCGGTCATCTGTCCAGTCAGCAGGTTGAAGACTCTTTCCCAGTCAGTGGCTGGGGTTAGTGGGATCACTCCCCACGTCAGCTGGTGCTCTTGAGTTTTAGGGAATCATTGATCTGACTTGCAGTGTCCTAAGCACTTAGGTGCCATCTCATGTAAGCCTCTCTAGGCCCCTTGGAGGAAAACCCTGTCACCCACCCATGGGGACACTCCTGCCCAGAGAAGGCAGGTTACATGACTTGGGTCGTCCAGCTCTGTGGGGTGGGGGTTGGGGAAGGACAGCATCCGTCCAGATGCCAGAGCCCAGGACGGCAGCTGGAGCACTCCTCAAGTTCAGGCTGCCCCAGTTGACCCCTCCCAAGGTCCCTTCCCTGTGCTCACAGACCTAGCTCAGCACTGTGTCATCCCATCTCCTGAGGGGACACCTACTGGTGCTCCTCCTGGCAGAAACCCTTCTCCTTCCCCCAGCCCTCAGGAGTTGCCCTGGACTCCCAGACCTGAGCAGCAGGTTCCTCTGGATCCTGGAGAGATTTTCAGTTCTTCCCTAACAGGGACTTCATGACTGACCCCTGTGAGTGGGCAGGAGGGACATCTGTCCTGCCCAATGTTCTGCACTTGCAGGGAACAGTGGGGTCCAGAGGGGATCCTCTGTGGCAGGACTGGGTGCTGAGTGAGGGAGAGAGGGTACGACTGAGGGTAGTGCATAGAGCTGGGGCAGGGGTTAAGGAGGGCCCAATAGTTGAAGGAGAGGCCTGGTGCTGTGAGGGCAGGGGGGATTGGGAGAGAGAGAGAAGGTACGGCAGCTGCCACCAGGAGAAGGAGGTAGGGGAATGGCTAGGGATGCTCAGAGGGATTTAAGGGGGGGGGGTTGCCATAGGCAGTGTGAGGGGAAGACCTCTCCTCTCTCAAGGATCCAGTACTCCACAGTGGATGCTGAGAGATGGCAGAGATGACAGGGTCCGCAGGTCTCCTCCTGACGATCTGGGATTCACTCTAAGTCCCCCAAGGGGCAGGTTGCTGAAGTTGCCATGACCACAGGGGACCAGGGTTGGTCATATGATGGTCATTCCCAGGACCCAGACACGACAGATCACTCTCAGAACCCCTTTGTCCCAGAGGCCCTCCCCATCCCTGGAGAGAGCTGCCTTCCTCAGGACTGTTAAGAAGGAAAGGACTCGGCTTGGTGTCGCAGGGAAGTCAGATACAGTGAGATGAGAGATCAAAGTCAGGAAAGCAAAATAAGTTTTAATACCCTCTGCAGAGAGTAACAGAGCAAGCCTGCCTAAGATAAGACAGGCAGGCCTGGATGCTCATTCTGAGGCTTCTTTTATGTGGTTTTGGCAGGGCAGAGAGGTCCTTGATTGACCACGGTCAGCTCTCTAGGCTTGTTCTGATTGGTGAAATGGGGACAGGGGCTGTGCTGTGCCTGTGCCTCTCATGTTTCTTACCTGGGGGGACCCTGGACATTTCCTGAGTCACTCTTGGACCCTGTGGCTTCATCTGAGTAACCATTTGAGTCATTTCTGGCTTTCTGGCTCCATTTCATCAACTTCCTGAGTCATCTTTGGGGGGCCCTTTCTCCTTTCCATCCCGCTCATTTCTGTCTTTCTGCCTAACAGGACCACATGGTGGAGACTGCAAGGTCTGAGGCCTCCCCCTCACAGATGGACGGAACAGACACTCACTCACTCACAGCACACACAGCAGCCCTGAGCTGAAGATTTGGGGCTCTGTGACCCAGAGTGCAACCTGCAGGCTCCCTGGGGAGGCGGGTGAAGCCTGGAGCTGAAGAGTAGCTGTTCCCTAGAGCAGGAATTCTCAGAGCTGGTTGGGCTCCATGTCCTCAGGTGAGACATCTTTGAACTGTGTGTGGTTGGTGGCTAGGATGAGGGGTCTCTGAACTGTTTGTAGGTGTCTCTGTCCCAGGGCTTGAGGTCTCTGAACTATTTGGGGGACATCTTTGTCCAGAGGGTTGGGTCTGAGCTGTCCATGTATCTTCATCCGAGAAGACTTTTGAGAGAAAGGTGGGATGGCCCTTACTTTCACAGGGCTTAGCACTAGGCCTGTGATTTCAGGTTTGCCGTGATCTCTCCCATGCCTGCCCTGTATCGCAGAGATGAATGGTTAGGACCCTCACCCTCAGGGAAGGCAAAATGTCAGTCATGTGCAGCTGGTGGGAACCTGTGATAATAATACTGGTAAGAACAATAACTGCTGACATCACCCCCACCCTTGCTCCAGACCAGCCCCTGTGACAAAGCTATGTACACATATTAACTCAGCTAATCAGCTCAACCCCTGAGGAGAAGATCACCATTTGCAGATGAGGAGCCTGAGGCCTAGTGCAGATGGGAGATCTCAGCTGGCAAGGAAGGCAGGAACAGGATGTAAACCTGGGCTCCTGGAGGAGGGAGGGGAACCTCAGCACAGCCAAGGCCAGGTGGGCGTTGACCAGGAAGGGGGGAGGGCGAGGTTTTCCCAAAGCCACGAGGACCCTGTAACTGATCACTGTCAGGATGTGTGTATAGCTGATGCTTACACACCCTGCTTGATATTTGATGTGTGGCATGCAAACCTCACATTACCTGTGCAGCTGCCTGTGGAAGGTAGAGAGGTGAGTCTCCGCGCAGGTGGGGACATGCCTCAGATTAACCGATTTGCAGAAGGCCCCACAGCAAATCAGCAAATCTACACATCCCCGATTCCTCTTGCCCCTTTTAGCACTGAGATCAGCAGGAGGGTAGACGAGGGCTTGAGGGGTGTGGGATCCTGTATGCAGCCTGAGACTCCCCATACCTGGAATGTATCCTTGTCCTGATGGGCAGAGTCCTCATGTGTGTTAAGGCAGTGTGAGGGGAAGATTGGGAGAGAGAGAGGAGTGACACACACTCCCAGGCCGGAGGCAGCTGAGTCTTTGCCTAGAGACAGTCCCATGGGAAAGGGCGGGGCATCCTTTCCCATGGAGAGACAGGTTTGTCATCCAGCAGCAGGGCTGGGGCCCATAGGCAGGTGTGAATTCAGTGGGGACAGTGTGCTGCCAGAAACAGTCTCTGTCCCTGCCTTTCTAATGCTCTTTCTTTCTCTCTGTCTTCTGTGCCCATTGGTTTGTCCCACTCACACACTGGCCTGGTGTACCTCACTCATGCCCTGAGGGCCCTTGATGGCCTCTCCTGCAGGTATCATCCTTTGACATGGATCTTTGTGGGGAGCCCTTGGTGGGTTTCCCCTAAGACTATGGGATTGTCCAGGAAAGGCATGTTCGGCTGCAGAGGGGTGGGGAAGGGGTTCTTCCTTGGGGCAACCAGGAGCTCCTCCCCATACATTGGGTGACCCGGGCCTCCGGCCTCCGAAAGGGGCATGGGGCTTCTCTGTTAAAAACCCTCCCATGGCTCACTCAGGGTAAGTCGAAGTCCCCACTGTGGTCTAAAAGGCCCTACGTGGTCTGGCCCCCATTACCTCTCTCTCCTCATCTCCTGCCTCTCCCTCTTGATGGTGCTGTGCCAGCCACACCAGCCTCCTCACTGTTCTTCATACACGCTGGCCTGAGTGCCACCCCCTCACTTGTCCACTGGCTTTACCTCTCTCTGTGATGCTTTTCTGCCAGATATTCATCTCAAGGCATCCTCAAATGTCACAATTTTAGGAAGACCTTCCTTGACCACTCTTCCTAGAAATGCCCCCCACCCCCCTTCACCTTCTGATTTAATTTTAATCACTGGAATTACCAACACCTGACAAATTACTTACATTTTTTTTTTTTTTTTTTTTTTTTGCTGCATGATCACAATAGAATGTAAGCTCTGTGAGGGCAGGGATTTTTTGTCGCCTTCCACAGGGCTATATTCCTAATAGTATTCATAATAGTGCCTGACATATAATTTGGGAAGAAGGAATGAATGAAGGAGAGAATGGATGAATAAACGAAGAGTCGTGGAGAGAGAGAGGTACAGCTAGATAGGCCGAGGGTTCCCGCTAGGGAACATGGTCACGGGTGAAAGGACGGTGACAAAGCCCCATGGTCTTTATCTCACTTTCTTTGTGTCCTTGGGGCCCCTGGGAGACGCCCCCTTCCCTAACAGAACAGAAGGGCCTGCTGTCCCCATCACCCATTACTGACAGTCAAGGACAGAGGCCCGCTCCACACCAGACCTCTGACGCCAGTCAGGAGCTCTATCCCTCCTGCCCCTTGGGGGACTGTGGCTGGGTTCCCCGACTGCTGTGCAATTACCAAGGGAGGCACAAGCCAACACAATGCCCGACACATGGGAAATGACGCTCCCTGTTATAAAGGTGGCCACTGCGGGAGGTAAATTTCACCTCAGGAAGACTTTCTCCTGAGTCCAAGACTACACTGACTTTGCCCTCCCACCCTTTGAGGACCATCCTGGAATGGTCCATGAGCATCCGCATCGACCAGCTGTTCCCCATCGTCACTACCAAGGGGCGCGCGAGACGGAACACTTCTGTCCTGGGACATACCCATGAGGAGCACGGAGGTAGCACCGCCCACTCCGGGAGATACCACTGGGGAGGAGGCGACCGTTTTTGGAATAATCCGTTGTGAGTGTGACAACACCGAGGGTCGGTTGACACCGCGTGGGGCAGCAACCACGTTACCCAGCGGAGGCACTAATGCTCTGGCCGGGACCTACTCCATTCCCAGCACTCCATTCTCTCGGCTCATTTCAGCCCGTGTGGACAACTGGCCCGAGGCTGCGCCCTTCATTTTTCACTTCTCTAACGCCACCCCTTCTTTCCTACATGGTCACATCCAGCTGGGAACTGCAACCGGGCCAGAGATCGGCTTCCGGATGTGGGAGGCGGGATCAGAGGCCATACCGAGCGGTGACTGGTAATGGCGAGGTTGCCGGATGAGCCCTTCCGGGGCTCCGAGTGACTCCGGATGGACGTCCCCCCTTAGTCCCGCCCTCCTTCTTCGCTTAGCGGGTTCCATCGGCCGGCTGGCTGGGGACCGGCGCGACCAAGTCGGAGCAGGAACTCAGGGGCGGGGAGGGGGCGCTTGTAGCTTTTCAGAGCGTAGAGTTTTTCTCCGAGGTGTACTGCTCACCAAGTGACTGGTCCAAAGGGGCTGAGGCCGCTGCCCCGTCCAGTGGCGTGGTTCGCGCATTGGCTGGTCGGTAGCCCGAGCCCGACGCTGGGTGCCCGGGATGACAGTGCAGTCCGCACGTGAGCTCTGCAGTCTTCTTTAGCCCTAACTCAGTCACAGGCCCAGGCAGCCGCGTTGGGCAGCGCATTGTGAGTCCTACAGATGCAATTGATGCCGGGGTTCTTGTTCACGAAGCCGAAGAATGAGCTTCAGAAACACCCAAGGTAGGAGAGCAAAGTACAGGCTTTTATTTAGAAATAAAGTGAGAGAATAGAGCTCCTGGCTCACGCCAGGAGGGGACAAGAGAGCACGTAGTGGTGCGTTGTCTAGGAGGTTTTATAGGCAGTTGAGGAGTTTTCGAGAACATGAAGAAAACTTAGGGGTGCGGACTTGCATCACCTGCCCTGTCCTCAAGGTGGCCTGGGTCAAAGTCTGATTGTTAGAGCTGACAGCGGTGTCATGGGTTGTGCTTGATACCCTTGCAGAACACTCAAACATTCTAGGCCAAGTTGCTTCTGGCATTTTGACCTTTAGCTGATCTCACTGAAGATGTCTATATTCTGAGGTATCTTTCCGGGGAGAATTAGTGTGACCTTGACTTTGCATAATGCTTAACAGAGTTTCAATGGGACTTCTTTGCCCATTGTTACATTGCTCTGACTGTAAATATTCCACCCTGCTTTTCCCGGAGGCCCTCACCCTACTCTGACTACACCCATGGTCCCTGTCTCATTCCCCCCCCTCTACAGATGGAGACCCTAGAAAGGAAGCTACGACCGCTCTGGCTGCTTCATGCTGAGAAGGGGCGCATAAAGGGTGCAGTTAGGTCTCCATCAGTGGTCAGTTGAGAGGGCCTCGGAAGATGGGCGCTTCTATTCCAGGTTCCATTTCTATTACTGTTTGCAGTTTTGTGGCTTCTAGGCAAGATAGAACAAATTGTGTTATTAGGTTAAGTAACAGTATCTGGAGTGGGATTTTCCATTCTGGAGGGACAAACTTGATGAGATTAAGAATGCATGGTTGAATATGAGAACTAGAAATAGTAAAACTTTAATTGAAATGATAGGAGAAAGCTAAAACATCTGGAAAATCATAGCCAGATATTTTGAAGAAGCTAGAATTCTGGATCTAGTTTATGTCCCAATGACTATGACTAATATTAGGATTTAGTATGGATAAGGCTGCATTATTGAAACAATACTTTTCTCTAAAATCACCCTCATTTTTATTAGAAGTAACCAGGTTAAGAAAATATTTAACACTTGGCTTTATTATTTGCATAAGTGCAGCAAGAAGAGCAATTGATTACATAGGCTCTTTTCAATGTGCTTTGCTGGAACCTTTTGTAAGGAATTTCAGATTGAACTTTTAAAGGCCTCTTGAGGCCAGAAAGCCCAGCCAGACTTGCCTTCAGGTTTTGCCTGCAGTACCTGTAGATTTGGGTGAATTCTTCTCTTCTCGATGTCCAAGACATCCTGAGGTTCCTGCACTTGCCAGGAAGTGGCCTTCCTTACTCACCTGGTAAGGCTGCTGGGAACCCTGTAAGCAAGGTACCAGGCCAGTTCTTCCAAGGGGCTTTGTTGGCTTTGTAAAGTCAACCTTAGTTCCTTAAAGCTGTTCATATCTGAGCTTTATGCATGTGTCTCTCAGGTATGACATTCCAGTCAAAGCCTTGGTAGTATAACCTGTGTTTTTAATTGGTCCTCTTACAAAGAAAGCAGGTTCTTATTGAACGTAGGCAAATAAACATACTGCCATGAAATATAAAAATAGTCACTGAAAGTTTTTAAATTCTGGAGAGATCAGGTAGAGAGAAAGATAAGTTTCAATTCTGCTTATAAAGATTAGTCATTTAATAAACTGTTGTCAGCTTAAGGGAAAAAGCTTAAAACACTTTATCAGCAACATTTGAAACAAAAAGCCACAAAATCATTTTCCTTAGTTTACTTAATCTCATGCAACCAATACCTGTTCTGCTGAAATCTAGTTCTTTACTAGTTTAGGAGTAATAAAACAGTGAGTATAGATGACAAAAGACTTACAAATGACAATGGTTAAAGATCTGATGAGAGCTTACTGTAACACAGTTGACATAAGGAAATTCGGATATTTCTGTAACACAAAACATGCAGTAACAAAGTTTAGCATCATTCCCTTTGACAGTGCTTTCCTGGTAATTAAGCAGGTAATTATATATCAGATAAATAAGCCAAATTAGCCAAATAACTTTTCCTCAATGAGAAAAAATTCTTCCGACATGTTCCAGGGGCTCTCTGGAAAATATCCGTTAACTAGAGGTAAAAGCACCCTTTTGCACTTTTTTTTTTGGCACCTGCTTAAATAGGATTATAGGTTGCCATGAAGCAATACTTATCCATTTAACCAGAATGACAACAAAGTACCTCAAAGGCAAATAAAGAAGGTTACACAGTTGTTAACAAAGATTAGCTTTTAGTCCTTTTAATATTAAGATCTCATTTTCTTAAATACTCCGACAACTCACTGAGACTTTAAGCATGAGAAACTGCTTTGATAAAACAGAGAACTCTTTGCAATCTTTCAATATTAAGAGCAGACTAACAGTTAAGAAAACTTTGTCTTTTTAACTGAAAACAAAATTCTAATTTTGCTGTGTACTTGATACCGAGACTCATTTGCTTTAATTTTATATAGCATGACCATATTAAATTCTCCCACAAACTTTCTACAACCTTCTTTTTACATTTAGAGTTCTCCCTCTAAAAAACAGCTCTACTTTAGAACAAAGTTACTTTCTTTTATCAAAAGACACATTCTTTAGCATGCAGAAATGTTTTCCTTATTACTTTAAGTAGTTTTAACTAAAACTTAAAACCATTAGGTACCTTCATTTTTAGTGAACACTGAGAAGCAGGCTATTGTAAACTGTTACACTAGCATTCTTTAGATTGACAAATTTATGACCATTTGTTTTTGAGAGGGCATCTGTCATATTTATTGATCAAATGGTTGTTAACAACAATAAAATTCTGTTTAGGGGACTCAATGCACAATCATTAATCAACCCCAAGCCTAATTCTAAACAGTCTCCAATCTTCTGAAGCATAACGAACAAGTTCTTACATGGTGAACAAGTTCTTACATAGTGAATAAGTTCTTACATGGTGAACACTGCAAGGGCAGTCATATATCACAGAAACTTTTGGTTTTGATCACACATCATGAACTATAAACAAGTCAGATATTATTATTTGTTTGATTTTTATACTTGATTTATATGTGAATCCCACATTTCTCCCTTATTTATTTATTTTTTTAAATAAAATGCTGAAGTGGTAGGTAGATGCAAGATAAAGGTAGAAAACATAATTTAGTGCTGTAAGAGGGCAAATGTAGATGATCAGGTCTGTACCTATAGACTAAGTATTAATCCAAGCTAGACAAGGGCAACAAAACATACACAGATGCAGAAGATTTCTCTCAAAATGGGGGGTTAGGTTCTAAGCCTCACCTCTGTTGATCTCCAATTTCTCACCTGATGTCCCCCCTGCGACTGTGCCTGGCTTTGGTTGTTCCTCCCTTGAGGAATCTTACCCGTCTCTGGCTAACCAGCCGTCTTCCGGGGCCATACAGGGAAATGTAAAGTTGGTAAGTGAGAGAGAAGCAATATTCTTTGAAAAGGTCAGCTTTTTACTTCTTTGCAGATTTATGCCCTGTGGCTTCTATGCCCAGCATTTGTCATGAGGTATCTTTACCATTTGGAAGTATTATGATACTCGGTAATTTTTGGTAAGAGGCACGAATTCTACTAAAGGGTTGTAATAAATTTGTGAACATTTTATAATTTCTGTAACCATGAGCTTTAAGCACAATCTCTCACTAAGCACAAAGTATATCTTCTTAACTTAGCAAAACTTTAAGGTTTCAGGTTACCACAAAGATTCGCAGGCTGTAGGTAGGTATACACACTGTAACACACAATTATTAAGGTGTTCACTTGCCACACTTATTTAGTTCACTCATTCCTAACAACTATGCCAGATTACTTACAAAACCTTTACTGAATATTTGACAAAGTCAAGCCTCTAAGCATTTTATGCTTGAAAGACTTAGCAGATAACATCAACTTAAATGACTTTAGGTAAACTTAGGCAGCTGATAACCATAAGGACATGTCCGTTTCAGTTCAACTTAAATTAGCATTAATGCTTAATATTTTCTATTAGAATTATCTGGAAATTTTAGAATGCCCAATTTTCACAAGCGCTTGTCTTTAAATCAATTTTATTAATACCATCCGGAGGTAGAAAAATCTTTCATTTACACACAAACATACAGATTGAGACATAATGACTATAGTTAGCAACACTTTTCATGAAAGAACATATACACAGACAGATAAACTGATACAGAGATTTGAATTACTGATATCCAATTGCCTTTCCTTTTAGCTTATTTGACTAAAAGTATCTCAGTTTTCAAGATACACTCTACAGGCGAGCAGTTTAGTTTATATAACTGGGTTAAGGATTAGATGGCCCCAGACTGACAGGGCTGATGAAGGCTCTGAACTGATAGGGACTGTGTGTCTCCGGTGGCTGGAAATGAAATGCAAGTACAATTCTAACTCCAGTCATTTAAAGCCAGGCTGTATTGCAGAAGATAAATTTCTTCTGTTTCAGGGAGTTTAGTTTAAAAACCTCCCAGTTTTTTAAGACAATGAACCCAATAAGTAGAATAGACTTCCACCAAAATAATATAGAAAACTAGTTCCATATTGTAGTAGTTCATGGGACTTTTGACTATTTTCCTTCCTTGCATTAAAACAAATTTAGCTGCATAACTTTATATTGTATACTTCTCTCAGGGGCCAACCCTCTCCATTAGAGAGCTTGTATTGAGGATAGGATTGTGTGCAGAAGACAAAGCACTTTTTCAGGGTCTGGGGATCAAATTTGCTCCCAGTTCTTTAGAATGCAAGCTAGAGCTATGTCTGGCTTTCAAGTTGAAGAGGAAGCTCCCACCTGGAAGAGAGAAAGACAGGTGTGCGACACCTGGTTGGCCTTTCTCTGTGAGGGCGTCCCCTCGCCTTGGAGCCTGGGTGACAGTGGTCAATCACCTCCTCTGCCAGGCCTACTGGATTTAACCACTCCTTACCACTGAGGCCTGTACCTTGCCTTGATTCCCCTCTTGCCTTCCCACTAAGCAAGAGTTGCTTCAGAGCCCTGGATCTAGTGGGAACCTCACCAGTATGTTCTTACTTTATGCCTTCCAGGAGTCCTGAACCAGACCCTAGTTTCTCTGCACAGGCTTTAGCATAGTCCACTCGGGCTGCGGATAAGGAAATGCCTAGCCCCAGGAAGACTGCCTCCAAGGAAGAGAGATCAATAAAATAGAGCCATGGCTAGAATTTAAATGGGGCCATTTACATGTACAGTTATGGAGGGGGGTGTCTGTACTCAAACACCAGTTTATGCCACTGCCTGGGATTTAGCCAGTCACCCACTATAACAAATCTGATCTGTGAAACAAGAGGTCGGGGGTCATCTGCGACTCCCATAGGCAGCAGCCTAGCTGGAGGTTCACTCAGCATCATCGGATCAATCGGCTGGAACCGAGATCCCAGGACCACTGCCTACTAGTCCGGTCAACCCTTGGAGTCCACAGATTAGCATAGGAAAGTAGGAAATTGGCTCAGCCACTCCCTGACATTCCCGTCTGTCCAGAGGCGGGGGATCAAGGAGCGGCAGACACCGGGAAACCTTGCACCCGAGACTTAAGACTGGTAGCTGGCGCTGATCATCTTTTAAGTGGCTAACGGGTGCCCAGACACATTTTTATGAGATAAAAAGTACAGCATTTAGTCAGGAATAAGAGCGAAGCATAGGTCTCCTACCTTGCGGTGGTGAGCATTGGGTTCCGTGAAATTGATGAAGTTAGGAGAGAGTTAGGGATGCCCCCTGCCTCACTGAGACCAGGGCGGCCTGAAGAAGCAGGCTGGAAGTCAGAGACAGAAAGAGAGACAGTCCTCATGGATACCCAGTTGGGCTGTCGGGGTCTGATTCCAGACACGCAGACCTTTGAGAAGTTGCTGAAGTGTAGCCTCAGCCTAGACTCTCGCAGTTGCGCACAGCCTTCCTCAGTCCCTCACATCTGAGGAGATGCCTCTGAAAGGGAATCCTGGCCTCCACTCAGCTGACATTCCCGGCTCCCAAGGGAGATGGATCCACTGAGGGAGATGCAGGGGAACCTGTCGCTTGAGAATTTGAGATCGGCAGCCAGGCTAGTCCCATTTAAGTGGCTGTCAAGCGCCCAATTTTGTGTGCCATAGATGGCATCCTTCTATAAGGACAGTGAAAGAAAAGGCAGGCTTGGATGCCGATTACTCACCTCCGAAGTTATCCCGGACGAGTCCCTGAAGATGATGCCAGGGTTCTTGTTCACGAAGCCGAAGAACGAGCTTCACAAACACCCCAAGGTAGGAGAGCAATTGTACAGGCTTTTATTTAGAAATAAAGTGAGAGACTAGAGCCCCTGGCTTCATGCCAGGAGGGGACAAGAGAGCCCGTGGTGGTGTGTTGTCTAGGGGGTTTTATAGGCAGTTGAGGAGTTTTTCGAGAACATGAAGAAAACTTAGGGGTGTGGACCTTGCATCACCTGCCCTGTCCTCAAGGTGGGCTGGGTCAAAGTCTGATTGTTAGGGCTGACAGTGGAGTCACGGGTTATGTTGATACCCGTGGAGAACACTCAAACATTCTAGACCAAATTGCTTCTGGCCTTTTGACCTTTAGCTGATCTCACTGAAAATGTCTATATTCTTAGGAATCTTTCCCGAGAGGAATTAGTGTGACTTTGACTTTACATAATGCTTAACAGAGTTTCACTGGGGACTTCTTTGCCCATTGTTACATTGCTCTGACTGTCAATATTCTACCGTGCTTTTCCTGGAGGCCCTCACCATTCTCTGACTACACCCACCATCCCTGTCTCACAATCAGTTAATGTCCAGGGAGAGCCTTGGAGCGTGCTTGTGTCTCTGCCGAGGAAATACTGTATCCGGCAGTTTGGGGATGCCTGTCGCTGGATATGACATCACACACGCTGTTTGGGTACATTTCCTCTCTGAGCCTTTGGGGGATTGTGAGTGAATGGGGGTATTTTATCTGAGTGGATTTTGTACACCATGGTATATGTTCTCTTGGGCTTTGTGTGCCTATGTATCAAGGTGTGCATTTTCTGCGCTTGTAAGCTTTTGTGTGTCTCCCGGTGTGAGATCTCTGGGTAGGCGTCTGCACCCTAGGGGGTGAAGTCTGTGAGCTGTTCGTCATTCTGGGTCCCAAACTGATGTCTGTGCGTTGTGTGGTGGTTGTGGTGGTAGTGGTGGGTGGTGGGGGTTAATAGTCTGAAAGTGTGAAGGTGTCTGAGCTGTTTTGAGGGTTTTGTGCCCAGGGTGTAGGTCCTCTGATTTGTCTGAAGACTTTATCTGAAGGTTATGTGATGCTTCTGAATTATCTGAACTTTTGTCTTTCTGTTTTGGGGTTCTTTGTATTAAGTTAGGAGGTGACAGCGTGGTTTGGGAGTCTGTGACTCAAGGTCTGAGCTCTTTGTGCAGAGAATTCCAGAACCTGTTTTAGGTCGTGTGTTCAGTGATATGTTCTAGGTGTCTCTGAGTATCTGGGCTCTTTGGGATCTGTATCTCAGGAGTAAAATCTCTGCGCTTTTTGCTTGTGAGGTCTCTGTCCCAGAACCGAGGGCTATGGATCCTGGAAGATACGGTTCCAAAGCCTGGAACCCCATGTCCAGTTGTGTGTCATTGGGCAAGTCGCTTGTCTCCCGGAGCCTCAATATGTATCATCACTAATAAAATGGGGCTGGTGCCCACCTTTGTGGGTCCCTGTGCATCTTAGCACTGTGTGTAAAGGGCCTGGCTCCCAGCCAGTCCCACAAGAGTTATCTGAGAACCTGCTGTGCACCTGAGTGCTGTTCTTGGATACAGAACAGAGACTACAACAGAGAACAAATTGACAAAAGTCCCTGATCTTGAGATGGAGCCAACATGGCGGCATGAGTAGGATAGTGGCAATCTCTTCCCAAAAACATACATATTTTTGAAAATACAACAAATACAACTACTCCTAAAAGAGAGACCAGAAGACACAGGACAACAGCCAGACTACATCCACACGAGCCAGAGTCCAGCACCTGGTGAAAGGGGTAAGATACAACCCCCGGCCCGGCGGGACCCGAGCACGCCTCCCTCCAGCTCCCGGCAGGAGGAGAGGTGTCAGAGTGGGGAGGGAAAGGGAGCCCAGGACTGCTAAACACCCAGCCCCAGCCACCTGCACCAGAACGCAGACACAGTGCATGCGTGGAGGGCTGGAAACTAGGGAAACAGGGCAGCAAGACCTCTGAGCGGGTTCCGAAGCTGATGCCCCTGTGACAAAGAAAAGCAAGTGCTTTTTGAAAGTCTTAAAGGGACAGGGACGTAACAGCTGGACGGAAACAACACAGGTCACAGCCCAGTGGCTGGAAATTACATGGAAAACCGGGCACACTAACACCCTGGGCAAGAGCTCTGAGACCCCTCACGGAGGTAAACAGCCAAACAGCACCCCCCCCCCCCCATCCATTACCCCTCTGGGCGCTGCAAAAGCAGAGAAGGAGCCTAAGGAAGGCCAGGCACTCAGAAAGAGAGAATCCTCTATACCCGCCCGGCAAGACACAAAGACCCAGTCTACACGCAATTACCCAACACAAGCCACTAGGGGTCGCACTTGTCCCAGTAAAGAAAGGCCAGTAGCAGGTGAAAAGTTTGGCCCTCCCAGCTGACACTCAATAGCACCTATCAACATGAAAAGGCAAACAAATAAGATCCACACAAGACTAACCCAGACAGCTTCAGCATCTGCTACATCTTCCCCTGAGAAGGAACCTGGGGAGATAGATTTAACCAGTCTTCCTGAGAAAGAATTCAAAACAAAAGTCATAACCATGCTGATGAACTTGCAGAGAAATACGCAAGAACTGAGGAAGGAGAATACAGAAATAAAACAACCTCTGGAAGGACTTCAAAACAGAATGGACGAAATGCAAGAGACCATTAATGGTCTAGAAAACAGAGAACAGGAACACAGAGAAGCTGATGCAGAGAGAGATAAAAGGATCTCCAGGAATGAAAGAATCCTAAGAGAGCTGAGTGACCAATCAAAAGGGAACAATATCTGCATTGTAGGGGTACCAGAAGAAGAAGAGAGAGAAAAAGGGATAGAAAGTGTCTTTGAAGAAATAATTGCTGAAAACTTCCCAAAACAAGGGGAAGAAATGGCCTCTAAGAACACAGAGGTGCACAGAACTCCCATGACAAGGGATCCAAGGAGGGCAACACCAAGACACATAATAATTAAAATGGCAAAGATCAAAGACAAGGACAAAGTATTAAAGGCAGCCAGAGAGAAAAAAAAAGGTTACCTACAAAGGAAAACCCATCAGGCTATCATCAGACTTCTCAACAGAAACCCTACAGGCCAGAAGAGAATGGCATGATATACTTAATGCAATGAAACAGAAGGGCCTCGAACCAAGACTACAGTATCCAGCACGAATATCATTTAAATATGAAGGAGGGATTAAACAATTCCCAGACAAGCAAAAGTTAAGGGAATTTGCCTCCCACAAACCACCTCTACAGGGCATCCTACAGGGACTGCTCTAGATGGGAGCACTCCTAAAAAGAGCACAGAACAAAACACCCAACATAGGGAGGAGGGAGGAGGAGTAATAAGAAGGGAGAGAAATAATGAATCATCAGACCATGTTTATAATAGCTCAACAAGCGAGGTAAGTTACGCAGTAAGATAGTAAAGAAGCTAACCCTGAACCTTTGGTAACCACAAACTTAAAGCCTGCAAAGGCACTAAGTACATACCTTTCAATAATCACCCTAAATGTAAATGGACTGAATGCACCAATCAAAAGACACAGAGTAATAGAATGGATAAAAAAGCAAGATCCATCCATATGCTGCTTACAAGAGACTCACCTCAAACCCAAAGACATGCACAGACTTGAAGTCAAGGGATGGAAAAAGATATTTCATGCAAACAACAGAGAGAAGAAAGCAGGTGTTGCAATTCTAGTATCAGACAAAACAGACTTCAAAATAAAGAAAGTAACAAAGATAAAGAAGGACATTACATAATGATAAAGGCCTCAGTCCAACAAGAGGATATAACCATTATAAATATATATGCACCCAATACAGGAGCACCAACATATCTGAAACAAATACTGACAGAACTAAAGGAGGAAATAGAATGCAATGCATTCATTCTAGGAGAGTTCAACACACCACTCACTCCAAAGGACAGATCCACCAGACAGAAAATAAGTAAGGACACAGAGGCACTGAACAACACACTAGAACCAATGGACCTAAATAGACATCTACACAACTCTACATCCAAAAGCAACAGAATACACATTCTTATCAAGTGCACATGGAACATTCTCCAGAATAGATCACATACTAGGCCACAAAAAGAGCCTCAGTAAATTCCAAAAGATTGAAATCCCACCAACCAACCTTTCAGACCACAAAGGCATAAAACTAGAAATAAACTGTACAAAGAAAGAAAAAAGGCTCACAAACACTTGGAGGCTTAACAACACGCTCCTAAATAATCAATGCATCAATGACCATATCAAAATGGAGATCCAGCAATATATGGAAACAAATGACAACAACAACACAAAGCCCCAGCTACTGAGGGACACAGCAAAAGCAGTCTTAAGAGGAAAGTATATAGCAATCTAGTCATATTTAAAAAAGGAAGAAGAATGCCAAATGAATGGTCTAATGTCACAATTATCGAAATTGGAAAAAGAATAACAAATGTGGCCTAAGGTCAGCAGAAGGAGTGACATAATAAAGATCAGAGAATAAATAAATAAAATTGAGAAGAATAAAACAATAGCAAAAATCAATGAAACCAAGAGGTGCTTCTTTGAGAAAATTAATAAAATAGATAAGCCTCTAGCCAGACTTATTAAGAGGAAAATAGAGTCAACACAAATCAACAGAATCAGAAACGAGAAAGGAAAAATTACAACGGACCCCACAGAAATACAAGGAATTATTAAAGAGTACTGTGAAAACCTACATGCTAACCAGCTGGGAAACCAAGAAGAAATGGACAACTTCCTAGAAAAATACAACCTTCCAAGACTGACCTAGAAAGAAACAGAAAATCTAAACAGACCAATTACCAGCAACGAAATTGAAGCGGTAATCAAAAAACTACCTAAGAACAAAACCCCCGGGCCAGATGGATTCACCTCGGAATTTTATCAGACAGGGAAGACATAATACCCATTCTCCTTAAAGTTTTCCATAAAAAAGAAGAGGAGGGGATACTCCCAAACTCATTCTATGAAGCTAACATCACCCTAATACCAAAACCAGGCAAAGACCCCACCAAAAAAGAAAACTACACACCAATATCCCTGATGAAAATAGATGCAAAAACACTCAACAAAATATGAGCAAACCGAATTCAAATATACATCCAAAGGATCATACACCATGACCAAGTGGGATTCATCCCAGGAATGCAAGGATGGTACAACATGCAAAAGTCCATCAACATCATCTACCACATCAACAAAAAGAAAGACAAAAACCACATGATCATCTCCATAGATGTTGAAAAAGCATTTGACAAAGTACAACATCCATTCATAATAAAAACTCAACAAAATGGGAATAGAGGGCAAGTACCTCAACATAATAAAGGCCATTTATGATAAACCCACAGCCAACATGATATTGAACAGCGAGAAGCTGAAAGCTTTTCCTCTGAGATCGGGAACTAGACAGGTATGCCCACTCTCCCCACTGTTATTTAACATAGTACTGGAGGTCCTAGCCACGGCAATCAGACAAAACAAAGAAATTCAAGGAATCCAGATTGGTAAAGAAGAAGTTAAACTGTCACTATTTGCAGATGACATGATACTGTACATAAAAAACCCTAAAGACTCCATCCCAAAACTAATAGAACTGATATCGGAATACAGCAAAGTTGCAGGATACAAAATTAACACAAAGAAATCTGTGGCTTTCCTATACACTAACAATGAATCAACAGAAAGAGAAATCAGGAAAACAACTCCATTCACAATTGCATCAAAAAAAAAATACCTAGGAATAAACCTAACCAAAGAAATGAAAGACTTATACTCTGACAACTACAAGTCACTCTTAAGATTAATTAAAGGGGACACTAACAAATGGAAACTCATCCCATGCTCATGGCTAGGAAGAATTAATATCATCAAAATGGCCATCCTGCCCAAAGCAATATACAGATTTGATGCAATCCTATCAAATTACCACCAGCATTCTTCAACGAACTTGAACAAATAGTTCAAAAATTCATATGGAAACACCAAAGAGCCCGAATAGCCAAAGCAATCCTGAGAAAGAAGAAGAAAGTGGAGGGGGACCTCGCTTCCCAACTTCAAGCTCTACTACAAAGCCATACTAATCAAGACAGTTTGGTACTGGCACAAGAACAGAGCCACAGACCAGTATAACAGATTAGAGACTCCAGACATTAACCCAAACATATATGGTCAATTAATATTTGATAAAGGAGCCATGTACATACAATGGGGAAATGACAGTCTCTTCAACAGATGGTGCTGGCAAAACTGGACAGCTACATGTAGGAGAATGAAAATGGACCATTGTCTAACCCCATATACAAAAGTAAACTCAAAATGGATCAAAGACCTGAATGTAAGTCATGAAACCATTAAACTCTTGGAAAAAAACATAGGCAAAAATCTCTTAGACATAAACATGAGTGACCTCTTCTTGAACATATCTCTCCGGGCAAGGAAAACAACAGCAGAAATGAACAAGTGGGACTATATTAAGCTGATAAGCTTCTGTACAGCAAAAGACACCATCAATAGAACAAAAAGGAACCCTACAGTATGGGAGAATATATTTGAAAATGACAGATCCGATAAAGGCTTGACGTCCAGAATATATAAAGAGCTCACACGCCTCAACAAACATAAAACAAGTATCCCAATTAAAAAATGGACAGAGGAACTGAACAGACAGTTCTCCAAAAAGGAAATACAGATGGCCAACAGACACATGAAAAGATGCTCCACTTTCCTTATTATCAGAGAAATGCAAATTAAAACTACAATGAGGTATTACGTCACACCAGTAAGGATGGCTGCCATCCAAAAGACAAACAACAACAAATGTTGGCGAGGCTGTGGAGAAAGGGGAACCCTCCTACACGCTGGTGGGAATGTAAATTAGTTCAACCATTGTGGAAAGCAGTATGGAGGTTCATCAAAATGCTCAAAACAGACCTACCATTTGACCCAGGAATTCCACTCCTAGGAATTTACCCTAAGAACACAGCAATCATGTTTGAGAAAGACAGATGCACCCCTATGTTTATCGCAGCACTATTTACAATAGCCTAGAATTGGAAGCAATCTAAATGTCCACCGGTAGATGAATGGATAAAGAAGATGTGGTACTTATACACAATGGAATACTACTCAGCCATAAGAAGAGGGAAAATCCTACCATTTGCAGCAACATGGATGGAGATGGAGTGTATTATGCTCAGTGAAATAAGCCAAGCGGAGAAAGAGAAATACCAAATGATTTCACTCATCTGTGGAGTATAAGAACAAAGGAAAAACTGAAGGAACAAAACAGCAGCAGAATTACAGAACTCAAAAATGAACTAACAGGTACCAAAGGGAAAGGGACTGGGAAGATGGGTGGTTAGGGAGGTCTAAGGGTTGGGGAGAGGAAAAGGGGGTATTAAGATTAGCATGCATGGGGGGGGGGTGGGAGAAAGGGGAGGGCCGTACAACACAGAGAAGACTAGGAGTGATTCTACTACATTTTGCTATGCTGATGGATAGTGACTGTCAAGTGGTTTATAAGGGGTACCTGGTATAGGGGAGAGCTAGTAAACATAATATTCTTCATGTAAGTGTAGATTAAAGAGTACAAAACAGAAAGAAAGAAAAGGGGGATTACTCCTTGATAGGATAAAACTAATGGTAAATAAAAGATTAACGCATGCTTTAAATATCCTTAATTTTGACCACTTCAAGGGTGTCAGATGATCGGCTATGGAGGTACATTTTTCTGATAATATTCCTTTCTCTTAAAAAAAAAAAAAGCAATTCCTGTGTGGTGACCTCCAATGAGTTCTACAGAATTGTATAAAGGTCATATAAAAGTGTAGGCAAAGGGTCTGTTTGTGTTTATACAGAGGATCAAAGCCTAATTTGGCTACCGAGACAATGAACTAAGATACGATATGAAGAAGAAATTCCAACATTAGCACTCTCTGGAAAACTCATACCAGAAGATGATCATCAAAAAACCTCAACAAAGATCCAGGCGCTGCTACAGGTGTAGATGCACTCATCCCACCGGTTCCTGGACTTGCCATGGGTATGAAGAAGGAGATATCTAAGCTGGCCTGTGCATACAGTAAAACAACAAATTTGACTGGATCTATACTGTTGGAACTCAACCAAGAATTAGGAGAGGTGCAAATTGTAGCACTCCAAAATCTTACAACTACAGACTATCTACTGTTAAAAGAACATATGGGATGTGAACAGTCCCCAGGAATGGGTTGTTTTAATTTGTCTGATTTCTCTCAGACTGTTCAAGTTCAGTTGGACAATATCCATCATATCACTGATAAGTTTTCACAAATGCCTAGGGTGCCTAACTGGTTTTCTTGGTTTCACTGGATATGGCTGGTAATTGTAGGTCTGCTTTGGTTATGTAGCTGTATTCCTATTATGTTAACGTGGGCACACAATTTAATTAGTAATTTAAAACCTATACATGCTTATGTTACACTACTAGAAGATATGTCAAAGAAATAATCAATCTTCCCATGTTTTCTTCGGTCTGCTATTTCTATAGCTTCTCTTCTTCCTTCATAATTATAACCCCTAAGTAGAATTCATGCCTCATATCGAAATTACCAAGTATCATAATTCTTCCAAGTGGTAAAGATAACCTCAAGACAAATGTTGGGCATAGAAGCCACAGGGCATAAATCTGCAAGGAAGTAAAAAGCTAACCTTTTCGAACAATAAGGCCTCTCTCTCACTTACCAACTTTACATTTCCCTGTATGGCCCCGGAAGATGACTGGTTAGCCAGAGACGGGTAAGATTCCTCAAGGGAGGAACAACCTAAGACAGGCACAGTCACATGGGGGCCATCAGGTGAGAAATCGGGGAACAACAGTGGTGAAGCTTAGAACCTCACCCCCCCTGTTTTGAGAGAAAGCATCTGCATCCGCGGATGTTTTATTGCCCTTGTCTTGCTCGGATTAGCACATAGTCTACAGGCACACATATGATCATCTACAGTTGCTCTCTTACAACACTAAACTATGTTTTCTACCTTTATCTTGCATCTACCTACCACTTCAGCATTTTATTAAAAATAAAAATAATAATAATAATAAAGGGAGAAATGTGGGATCCACATATAAATCAAGTATTAAAATCAAACAAATACTCATATTTGACCTGATTGTTTATAGTTCATAATGCGTGATCAAAACCGAAAGTTTCTGTGATGAATGCCCTTGTACTGTTCACCATGTAAGAACTTATTCACTATGTAAGAATTCGTTCACCATGTAAGATCTTGTTCGTTATGCTTCAGAAGATTGGAGACTGACGAGAATTAGGCTTGAGATGGATTAATGACTGTGCATTGAGCATTGACCCCCCTATACAGAATTTTATTGTTGTTAACAACCATTTAATCAATAAATATGAGATGCCCTCTCAAAAAAAAAAGTAATAATAATAATAATAATAATAAAGAGAGAAATGTAGTATCCACATGTAAATCAAGTATAAAAATCAAACGAATATTCATATTTGAACTGATTGTTTATAGTTCATAATGCATGATCAAAACCGAAAGTTTATGTGATGACTGCCCTTGTACTGTTCACCATGTAACTTATTCACTATGTAAGAATTTGTTCTCCATGTTAAGAACTTGTTCATTATGTTTCAGAAGATTGGAGACTGACGAAAATTAGGCGTGGGGTGGATTAATGATTGTGCATTGAGCATTGACTCCCCTATACAGAATTTTATTGTTGTTAACAACCATTTGATCAATAAATATGAGAGATGCCCTCAAAAAAAAAAAAGTATAGCCTTCCAATTGTAAAATAAATAAGTAACCGGGATGTAATGTATAGCATAAGGAATATAGTCAAAATATTGTAAAAACTTTGTATGGTGATAGCTGGTAGCTAGAATTATCATGTATATAAATGTTGAATCACTGTGTTGTACACCTGAAACTAGTGTAATACTGTGTGTCAACTACCCTTCAATAAAAAATAATTATCTACAAAAAAAAAAATATCCCTGATCTCATAGAGTGGCCAAGAAATATGTAACCCCTCCGAGGGTGGCAAATGCTCCGTGGAAAGATATGAAGGAGGATGTTATTTCATTCAGGGTGATCAGAGCAAGTCTCCCCAAGAAGGCGATGATTGAGCAGAGACCTGGAGGAAGTGCAGGAGCAACGGAGGGATTACCTGAGGGAAGAGCACTGCAGGCAGAAGGAAAAGCAAAAGCAACAGGGCTGAGGGAAAATCCACCTGGTGTGTTCCTGGATATCAGGGAGTCCTGTGAGGCCAGTAAAGCCCTCATCACCAGGCTTGGCACACAGTGCCCATTGAAAGGTGTCCGGTGTTGCTGTCTGTGTTTCTCCCACAGCCTGTGAGGGAGGTGGTGTCATGGCCATTTCACAGATAAAGGACCTGAGGCTGCAAGAAGCGGCCTGGGTCTGCTCTCCTGCTCACATGTGAAATTGCTAAAAGAGGGGTGAAACCTCCTCCATCATGAGAGACAGAGGGCTTAGGTGTCAGAGCTGCAGAAGTACACTGTCCACACTGAATGTCAGCCAGCCCGTCCGTGTAAGTTACAATAGGGGAGTCATGCCCCTCATAACATTTCCACTCTTGATGGAGGGCAGGACCTTAGGAATGAGAAAGAATAGGCAGAGCAGAGAGGCAGGAAGGGGAGGCTGGGGGATGGTGAGAAAAAAACACTCTGTCTTCATAATACTGCCTGGAGTTGGCCCAGTTCGCCTTAATTGACTGATGGTGTAAAGATGTATTCACCTTTCCCCCCTCCCGTCCTTCCTTTCCCTTCCCTTCTCTTTTATGCCTGAGCAGTCGGGTCCTGAGGCCTTTAGGTACAGCAGAGCAAGGCCAGCGTGTGTGTGTAGCAGCGTCCCAGCCTGGGGAGTCAGAGCCCAGGCAGAGTAAGGAGAGCATCCATATGTAGGAACAGGCTGCAGTGGGTGACAGAGCTCAAGGTGGTAAGAAGGATGTCCCTGGGGGTTGGGAGGGGAGAGGACTAAGTGGCTCGAGCCTGAGTTGGGTGTGGAAGTCAAGGTTGGGGATGATTCGGCAGAGCATGTGAGGAGGGCCTCTGTGGGGAAGGGATGGCTTGTATACATTGGAATTCATCAACTCAGTAGATGTGTAAGGGTAATGGGAACCACGTCTGTCACTTTTGGAGAGGAGAGTTTCAAATATGGAAAGGAAGAAAACTAGAACAAATTCTGAGCTGTTCTACTGGAATTGGAGGTCTCCATGTGATCTCACGGTTTGCAATATGTGTGTGTGCATATATGGTTAGATTGATAGGTACAGAATCCAAAGTTTCTGAAAACAGTAATGTCCCAGTAGTAGTAAGTACACTTAGCGCCCAGATCTGAGCTTCTGAATACTATTCTCCACTCAATGATGGGTTCCCAGGCTAGCGGAGGGAAAGGATAAATGAGCCTGGCTCAACTTGTCATTGTTAGTGGTAACAATGAGTTCAAGGAATGATGGGGGGGTGTCAAAAGGACGTACAAAATAGCTTAATGGGTCTCCCACTGGACATACTCGGGATGATTTTATTTTTCTAGCTTTATTGAGATATTATTGATATACAACCTAAGTAAGCTTAGGGTGTACAACATGATGATGATTCGATACACATACATATATTGTGAAATGATTACCACAATAAAGTTACCTAACGCTCTATCCCCCATGTGCTTACCATTTTTTTATTTTGTGGTGGTAACATTTAAGATCCCCTCTCTTAACACCTTCCAGTATATAATACAGTATTGTTAATTATGCTCATCACTCTGTACATTGGATCCCCATAATGTATTCATGGTATAGCTGGAAGTTTGTGACCTTTGACCAACATTTCCCCCAGCCTCTAGCAACCACCATTCTAATCTCGAATTTCTATGAGATTGGCTTTTTTAGTTGCCACATATGTGAGAACATACAGGATTTGTCTCTCTCTGACTTACTTTACGTAGCATGAAGCCTTCAGGGTCCATCTGTGTAGTTGCAAAAGGCAGGTTTTCTGTGTTCATGGCTGAATAATGTTCTGTTGTGTATGCACACCACATTTTCTTTATCCATTTATTCCTCCGTGACGCCTTGGTGGTTTCCATATCTTGGCTGTAGCTGCATAGTAAATCTTAAAATTGGTGTTACTCCTCCAGTTTTGTTTTTCTTTTTCAAAATTCTTTGGTTATCCTAGTTTCTTTGCCTTTCCACATAAATTTTATAATCAGTTTGTATCTATAAAACTGTCCTGCTGGGATTTTTCATTGGAGTTGTATTAAATCAATGGATCCATTTGGGGCCTATTGTCATCTTAATTATATTGAATTTATCAAACCACGAACACTGTGTGTGTCTCCACTTATTTAAGTCTCCTTCTGTTTCCCTCCTCAGCCATTTTGTAGTTTTGAGCATACAGATCCTGTATATGTTTCACTAGGGTTTCGGGGGAAGCTGTTGTAAGTGGCATGTGCAAATGTTTCTTGTTTTGCTTTGCTTTGTAATTGTTCATTGTTAGCATATGGTAATTTGCTTGATGTTCTGTGTTAAGCTTGTATCCTGCAATATTGCTGGATTCGTGTATTAGTTCTAGGAGTTTTTCAAAATGGATTTGGTGGGCTTTTCTATGAAGATAATCCCGTCATCTGAGAATCAGAAAAGTTTCATTTCCTCCTTCCCAATCTGTAAGCCATTTCTTTCTTTTTCTTTCCTTACTGGAGTGGCTGGGACCTCCAGTACAATGTTGAACATCAGGGGTGAGAGGGCATATCCTCCTGGCTTCGTCGCTGGTCTTAGGGAGAAAGCATTTAGTCTTTCTCCTTTAAGCGAGGATGGACGGTGTAGGTATTTTTGCAGATGGCCTTTATCAGGTTTGAGAAACCATTCGCCTGCTTCTGGTTTGCTCAAGGTTCTTATCATGAACGGCTTGGCTGTGGGGAAAAGGATCCAAATGTTCCCCAAGGCGACCCTTGAGTTGGCCAAAAATGTTAAAAGTTTGACTTGCTCTCTCCAAGTGGGAGGAAAAAACTGGGCTGGAGAAAGTTTAGCCGAACTATAGGCGGAGGAGAGGGGAAAGCGCTCCAGCCTTTTCTTCAGCTTGGCTGCTGTTACTACAGCACCTCCTGACATTGCAGCCAGCATCTCCCCTGGCCTCTGTGTGGTAACCTGGTAAGTGTCAGTTTACTGCTGGGGGTGTGGATCAACTTCAGTGATGGGTGGGAATTTTTTAAATGGCTTCGTACGTTGTGGCTGTGGCATCCGAATGCATGAGAAAATTGAAGTGAGGTGTTATTAGGCAGTGTGACCCTTCAGTGCAGGTGCCCCCAGCCACGAATCAGTCTTTTCCAGCCTACCCAGTGGTAAGCAAGAGAGACCTCGGGGCAGGATGTAATGTAAACCCATTTAAAAAAATTTCTTAAAATTCAGGATTTTGTCCTGACCAGTTCCTAAACATGATGAATGTTTTGTAGTGAAGTTACAGAACATGTGTTCTATAAAAATAATTTCGTCCCTCTTGCATACAAGCCTTCCACACAAAAGGTTTGGAAGAAAGTAGGGAGGAATTAATGAAATGTGAAGTTTTGATTTCAGGATTGAATATGCTGATTTTGTAACAGTGGAGAAAACACAAACCTGGCCTTGGGGAGAGTCGGAGGGCAAGAGTGAGGACGTTAATGACCTCTGTGTGTCCAGATTGTTCTTGAAAACTTTGTATTTTTCCTAAAGAAATACTCCCACGCAGCCTTTCCAAGCTGCTGTGAGCACTTTGAATTCAACTGACAGCTGAGCCGACAGTCACACCTGCCAGAGCTCTGGCTGTGGAACGGCAGGTGGGGCCACAGCTCCTAGACTTGGCAGGCAGAGCACCTCCACATGTCGCCCACCCTCGGAAAGAGGGTGAGCTGGTGTCGTGGGCAGATAAAACTGTTTGGAACTGACTGCCTCCAGGCAGTCCCTCCGAAACCATGGGCTCATATGGGTATTGGAACTGGACAGAGAGTGCTGGACCTGGACAGGAAGGTTCCATGGTGGGAGGCCAGCCTGGGCCCTGGTAAGCTATACTGCCTGCCTGGTGCATGTCCTGCTCCAGGCACCCTAACGTGTATAAACTCTGTTTCAGCAGTACCACGTGTGCCCCCTGGGAGTGCACTTCCTGGGTTTGTGCTCAGACTATGCAGACACCACCTCACCAGGAAGGCTTTCGAGTCAGCTTCTGCTTCCCAACCCGAGTATGCCGTGCCTGAATCTGTACCTCAGGGCAACCAAAAAGGGCTCATACAAAAAATTAAGCAGTAAGGTACCTGGCTTTCTAAGGTAGACCTGCATGGTTAATGAGTAGCTTATGGTATAATGTTAAAGAAACAAAAGAACAAATACAATATTATAAAGACATTGCCTCCCCCTCCTCCAATCTCGTAACCTAAAACAACACATAGGAAAAAAGCCTGGAAGGGAATATATCATGTATTAAGTTGCTTTTCATAAGTGTGAAGGTCTAGATAATTTTCAAATGATATTTTATTTACAGCTTTATTTGCTGTGTCTTATTAGACCACCAGATATCCATTATAATTTTTTTAATAGTTTTGTTGAAGACTCAGTCTCTATCCTGACAATTCAGGATAGAAAATTTTGACATTTGTGCCAGGTGCAAAACCAAGCAGTGCATTTGAAGCAGAAGGAAGATGTGCGGTGCAGTAGACAGGAGCAGTGGGAGAGCAGAGAGGTCCAGATGGGGAGGGTTGGCGGTATCTGCAAGCACTGTGAAAAATGCCACAGGCGATGCAGCCAAAGCAAAAGCCAGTAACACTCGCATGTCCCTAAGGAGTGACTCATGCTATTGAGGTGCGCAGCTGCGTGAAGACCCTTAGACCTTTGCTCCCTTTGGTCCCCTCGCACAGCGGGGCAACGTGTGGTTCAGAGAGCACAGCACTGCTCTGCTCTGCGTGCCGCGCCGCCTGTGAGAGTCGTGGCCTCCCCTGCGGCACCACTCCTTTTGCTGGCCACCTAGAGCACTTTTCTTGAAGACTGAAAGCCTACAGACCCGGAAGGGAAAAGAAAGGAAACACATGGTACAGTTGTTAGATTCAATCCTCCCCCAGTAAATGCACACGTGGAAAGTGAGATGCATGTTCAGGAGTCGTAGGGGCAAGCACGGGCCTCATCGGGAATTAGCAGGGTAGGATTGGGTGGCTCAGAAGAAACGCAGAATGCAATGGTGAGAAAACATTATCAGCTGCAAGTCTGTTTCCTGGCCTTGCTTTTGTAAGAGAATACAGTGGGGGGAGGGCCCTTTGACCGCTACCTCCCCATTCCCCCTCTTCCCAGTCCCTGGCAACCAACAGCCCACACTCTGCTTCTGTAAGTTTGACTAGTTTTGAGTCGGCTTGTAAGGGTTATACCCACTCCATTATTGTGGGGGGAGGGCCTGAGATCTGGGAGGGAATCACTGCACTTGGTTATGAGCCTTATGAGAACCTGACATCAGTAGTAACCAGGGTGCGCCGTGCACCAAGGTGCACCAAGTTCTGAGCCCTGCTCAGAGTAGCGCTGTGGCACCTTAGATCTGGGTATGTGTGGTGGGAACTGTGTGTGTGTGTGTGTGTGTGTGTAACCAATGCAGGGAGAGAAACAGTATTAACAGTGACTCACCGAAGTCCAGCTGTGGTCTAGGCTCTGTGCTAGGTGCCGGGGGTACAGTAAGAAAGACACACCCCTCCCTGCCCTCATGGAGCTTCTGTCAAGTTATGCCACAGTAGTGAATCTAACGTCCATACAAAAAAATGTAAAAATTCCTGCTGTGATTGGTGGTACCAAAGAGGTACACTCCAGTGCTTCGGAGAAAATGACCTTAGCTGGCTCTTCAAGGAATCTTCCCTGAAGAGACATTGCGTGAGCCGAAATGTGCAGGATGAACAGAAGTTAACTAATCAGGAGCCTTCAGGAAAGGGGGACAATATAAGCAAGAAGCGCAGGCAGTTGGAGCCAAAGGAAGCCAATAAGAGACACTGGAAGAGGAAGCTCTGCTTTTCATATTGCTAGAGGTAGGCAGGGGCTCGAGCAGGCTCTGAAGTCCTTGTGGGGAAATGTGGTCCTTATCTAGAAAGTACCGGACAGCCTTGCAACTGTAAGAGAGACGGAGACAGACACCCTGAGTGGATATGATGGACCAGTTACAAGGCAGCCTTCACAATCAAAAGGAGAGAGGCATTGGCCTAGAGCAGATGTAGTGGACATAGAAAGATGTGGAAGCATAAACGGATATAAATTTTCCTTAAAAATTCCTTTTCCTTTTAAAAAAAGTCAGAGGTACTGAGATGTAATTTACATACAACAAAAGTCAACCTTTTAAAGTATGCAGTTTGTAGGCTCTTGACAGACGTATGCAGTTGTGTAACCATTTTCCAGAATGCCTTGTACATGAAACCCAAAACATGTAGCCTTTTGTGGCTGGCTTCTTTACTTTGACATACTGAGATGCACACATGCTGTTTCATGAATCAACAGTTTGTTTTTATTACTGTGCAGTGCTCCTTTGTATGGGTGTACCTGTTTGTTTTTCTTCCATCCATACACCAGTTGTTGAGTATTTGGGTGGTCTCTAGATTTGGCTACTATGAATTAAAGTGCTATGAATGTTTGAGTACAGACAGGTCTTTGTGTGGACACGTTTTCATTTCTCTTGGTTAGAATTTCCTAGGAGTAGAATTGGTGGGTTATATGGTAAACGTATGTTTAACATCAAAAGTAAGTGCCTGAGATTAGGATACCCACTCCAGCTTTCTTGTGGTTTCTGGTCTTATATCTTCTCCCCTACTTTTACTCTCAGTTTATTTGTGTTTTTGAGTCTGAACTGTGTCTCATGTAAACAACATATAGTTGGATCCTGTTTTTGTTTTTTTTTCATCCAGTCAGTGTCTGCCCTTTGATTGGACTGTTTATTCACATTTAACATTGTTATTGATATAGTTGGACTTACATGTGCAATTATACATTTTTTTCCCTATGTGTCTTATTTCTTGGTCTTTGGTACCTACTGCCTTTACTGCTTTCTTTTGCAGAAAGTGGGTATTTCCTGAAGTGGCATTTTAATTTCTTTAGTGCTTTTTCTCAATATATTTTTTGAGTTATTTCATCAGTAGCTGCTCTGGGGTTTACCATACACATCTTAATTTATCACGGTCAGCTTCAGATTTGTACTAATTCCAGTGAGATATAGAAACATTGCTCCTATGTAGCTCTATTCACACTTCTCTCTTTGTGCGGTATTGTTATATTACATCTATAAAGGGTACATCCCATTCATACAGTCTTATCATCATCAAAAAGTATATGTAATTCTGTGACTTTTAAGAAAAGCTAACGTTAGACAGGAGGATCTCAAGTATCTACTTACAGCTTCTGTTATATTAACCTTCTGTGTCACAATTTCTGATTCTTTTCATTTGTTCTGGTGGAAATGCTTTACCATCCAGACTCATCTCCTTACCTATTATATATAGCTTTGTGCCCAACCACCACCTCTGTATTGTGATGGGCAAATATATTACATTGTATGTGTGTCTTGCCAGTGGGTTTCAGCCCCTGGCAAGTTCACTATGGATTCAGTGTGACCAAAGAAATGACAGTAGAACGTTCTTGGAGTGAAAGGGTTATACCCAACTTTATTTCCACGGTGGCAGGTCAATCACTAAAATTTCGTTCACTCAGAGCGAGTCTGCATGCAGCAAGCTGGTCTCTGCCTCTGGGCCTCTCTGTCTGCACCTCTGGGCCTCTGTCCTCGGCACTGCCACCACTGCAGCCTCTGTTCTGCTCTCCTGCAGCCTTGCTGCCGTGCTACCGTGTCACGCAGAGCAATGGGTGGAGCTCTTTATATAGAGTTAATAGCAGTGTACTGCCCACACGGTGTGTAGTGAGCTAGCCAACCAGGGCCAGGTGAAAATCCTGGCCACAGGAACTTAAATTTTATCCACAATATGTTACTGGTCAAATAAAAATTTACACAATATTGTTTTACACAGTTGCTTTTTAAATTAGTTATGAGAAGAAAGGAGTAAAGAATGTGTATTTATAAAGTCTTTTATACTCACATAATTACCTTTACCTGTGCTCTTTGTTGTTTCACGTGGATTTGAATTAACCATCTGGGGTAACTTGCAGCCTGAAGAACTTGCTTTAGTTTTCTTGTAAGCCAGTTGTGCTAGAAACAAATTCTCTTAGTTTGTGTTTGTCTGGGAATGTCTTTATTTTGCTTTCATTTATTTATATGTTCTTAAATCACTTTATTGAGATATGCTTGATATGTAAAAAGCTGTACACAGTTAATGTATACAACTCAACGAATTTGGGAATCAGTACACCCATCCTTGAAACCATCACCACCATCTAGGACACAGGCGTATCCATCACCTCCCGAACTTTCCCCCAACTCCCTTTTTATTGTTGTTGTTGTTGTTCTTCTTCTTCTTATTATTATTATTTTTAGCAGTAAAAACCTTGACATAAGATTTAGCTTTGTAGCAAATTTTAAGTACACAGTATTGTTAGCTATGGGCACTATATCCTGTACAGCAAGCTCCAGAACTTGTTGTGTAACTATGACTCTGTGCCCTTTGACCGTTACCTCCCCATTCCCCCTCTTCCCAGTCCCGGCAACCAACATCCCACACTCTGCTTCTATAAGTTTGACTAGTTTTGAGTCAGCTTGTAAGTGAAATCATGCAGTATTTGGCTTTCTGTGTCCGGCTTTTTTCACTTAACATAATGTTCTCTAGGTACAGAGGGCATGCTCTTACACATAGAAGGCCCTAAAGACTCCACCAAAAAACTGAGAGCGCTAAGAAACAAATTCAGTAACATTGCTTTCATTTTTTTACAGATAGTTTGCTGGATGTAGGATTCTTGGTTGCCAGTGTTTTCCTTTGAGCACCTTGAATATATTATCCCTATGCCTTCTGCCTCCACTGTTTCTGCTGAGAAGTCTGCTGCTGATCTGACTGGGTTTTTCTGTCATAAAATAGGAGGGTTTTTTTTCTTGTTGCTTTCAAGATTGTCTCCTTGCCTTTGCTTTTCAGCATTTTTACTCTGATGTGTCTGTCAGTCGGTCTCTTTTTGTTTATCGTACTTGTACTTCGTTGAGCTTCCATCGGGCAATATTTCTTGGCACATTATTCTCTGCTCCTTTCTCCCTTTCTGGTATTCTCAATCCATCTATGTTGGTAGCCTAAGCATGTCCTGTATTTCTCTGAGGCTCTGTTTATTTTCCTTAGCATTTTCCTCTCTGACTTCAGATCGCACAGTCATTATGAGTCTGTCTTCAAGATTGCTCAGTCTTTTTCTGGTAGTTCTTATCTACGTTGAGCCCTTCTAAGTGAATTTTTCACTTCAACTATTGTACTTTTCAACTCTAGAATTTCCATTCTGTTCTTTTGTATAGTTTCTACCTCTTTATTGTCATTCTCTATTTCATGTAATATTTTCAGTTCAGTAACTTCCTTTACCTCTTTGATGGCAGTTTCCTTTAGTTCTTTAAAGTTCTTTGTGTGGCAGTTTTGAGGTCTTTTTCTTGCAAATCTGACATCTGGTAGCAATCACAGGCAGTTTCTGCTGCCTGCTTTTTCCCCAGTGTACTCTAGGTAGATCATACGCTCCTGTTTCTTTCCATGTGTCATAACTTTTGTTGTTGCTGGAAACTAGACTATCTAAAATAGACCATGTGGCAACTCTGGATTCTGGTCCACCCCTACCTTCCTGATTTGTTACTGTTTTTTGCCTGTTTATTTGTTTAGTGTCTGGCCGGTTTATTTTAGTGAGCGTAGCCTCTCTCCCTACTCCCCCCTCCCCTGCTGTGTTAAGCTTTGGGTTTTCCCCCTCAGGGAGAGCTGTCTTGAGTATGCCTGTGGTCACCCTGGGATGACTGTGGTTTGGGCAGGGCTCTCTTTGACTTTCTCCTTCCCTGACCACACTCAGCTGTTCAGCTCCACTGACTGTGGGCTGATTACTCCCTAGTTTTCAGCAATGTCCTGGATAAATTGCTCCATAATTTAAACCAGTGAAATCCGTGCTCCTTTGAAGGGATAGCTGTTCAGGCCAGTGTTTGAGATTTGATCTGACCCTGGTGGGCTCCTTCCAGTAATCTCCCTCCCTGGCATCCCAGGTAATCCAGCCAGCCCACAGTTGAACTCCTGTTGATCCCGCGGTTCTTGTTCATGAAGCTGAAGAATGAGCTTCATAAACACCCAAGGTAGGAGAGCAAAGTACAGGCTTTCTTTTGAAATAAAGTGAGAGAATAGAGCTCCTGGCTCACGCCAGGAGGGCACAAGGGAGCCCGTTGTGGTGCGTTGTCTAGAGGGTTTTATAGGCAGTTGAGGAGTTTTTGAGAACATGAAGAAAACTTAGGGGTGTGGACTTGCATCACCTGCCCTGTCCTCAAGGTGGGCTGGGTCAAAGTCTGATTGTTAGGGCTGACAGTGGAGTCACGGGTTATGCTGATACCCTTGCAGAACACTCAAACATTCCAGGCCAAGTTGCTTCTGGCCTTTTGACCTTTAGTTGATCTCACTGAAGATGTCTATATTCTTAGGTATCTTTCCCGAGAGAAATAGTGTGACTTTGACTTTGCATAATGCTTAACAGAGTTTCAGTGGGGACTTCTTTGCCCATTGTTATATTGCTCTCACTGTAAATATTCCACCCTGCTTTTCCCGGAGGCCCTCACCCTACTCTGACTACACCCATGGTCCCTGTCTCATTCCCCCCTCTCCAGATGGAGACCGTAGCTGCTGCTAGGGAAAGGGGGCGATGACCGCTCTGGCTGCTTCATGCTGAGAAGGGGCGCATAAAGGGTGCAGTTAGGTCTCCATCAGTGGTCAGTTGAGAGGGCCTCGGAAGATTGGCGCCTCTATTCCAGGTTCCATTTCTATTACTTTTATTTGCAGTTTTATGGCTTCTAGGCAAGATAGAACAAATTGTGTTATTAGGTTAAGTAGCAATATCTGGAGTTGGATTTTCCATTCTGGAAGGACAAACTTGATGAGATTAAGAATGCATGGTTGAATATGAGAACTAGAAATAGTAAAACTTTAATTGAAATGATAGGAGAAAACTAAAACATCTGGAAAATCAGCCAGATATTTTGAAGAAACTAGAATTCTGGATCTAGTTTATGTCCCAATGACTAGTATTAGGATTTAGTATGGATAAGGCTGCATTATTGAAACAATACTTTTCTCTAAAATCACCCTCATTTTTATTAGAAGTAATCAGGTTAAGAAAATAATTAACACTTGGCTTTATTATTTGCATAAGTGCAGGAAGAAGAGCAATTGATTACATAGGCTCTTTTCAATATGCTTTGCTGGAACGTTTTGTAAGGAATTTCAGATTGAACTTTTAAAGGCCTCTTGAGGCCAGACAGCTAAGCCAGACTTGCCTTCAGGTTTTGCCTGCAGTACTTGTAGATTTGGGTGAATTCCTCCTCTCTTCTCCAGGTCCTCAAGACATCCTGAGGTTTCCGCACCTGCCAGGAAGTGACCTTCCTTACTCACCTGGTAAGGCTGCTGGGAACCCTGTAAGCAAGGTAACAGGTCAGTTCTTCCAGTCGGCTTTGTTGGCTTTATAAAGTCAATCTTAGTTCTTTAAAGCTGTCTGTTTATATCTGAGTTCATGCACATGTCTCTCAGGTGTGACATTTCAGTCAAAGCCTTGGTAGTATAACCTGTGGTATTTTTTTTTTTATTGTTCGTTTGATTTTTATACTTGATTTATATGTGAGTCCCACATTTCTCCCTTATTATTATTATTTTTTTTAATAAAATGCTGAGGTGGTAGGTAGATGCAAGATAAAGGTAGAAAACATAATTTAGTGCTGTAAGAGGGCAAATGTAGATGATCAGGTCTGTGCCTATAGACTAAGTATTAATCCAAGCTAGATAAGGGCAACAAAACATCCACGGATGCAGAAGATTTCTCTCAAAACGGGGGGGGCGGGGGGGGGGGGGGGGGGGGGTGGGTGTGAGGTTGTAAGCCTCACCTCTGTTGATCCCCAATTTCTCACCTGATGGCCCCCCTGCGACTGTACCTGTCTTAGGCATAACCTGTGGTTTTAATTGGTCCTCTTACAAGGAAAGCAGGTTCTTATTGAACTTATGCAAATAAACATGCTGCCATGAAATACAAAAATAGTCACTGAGAGTTTTTAAATTCTGGAGGGTTCAGGTAGAGAGAAAGATAAAGTATCAATTCTGCTTATAAAGATAGTCATTTAATAAACTGTTGTCAGCTTAAAAGAAAAAGCTTAAAGCACTTTATCAGCAACATTTGAAACAAAAAGCCACAAAATCGTCTTCCTTAGTTTACTTAATCTTGTGTAAACAACACCTGTTCTGCTAAAATCTAGTTCTTTACTAGTTTAGGAGTAATAAAACAGTGATTATAAATGACAAAAGACTTATAAATGACAATGGTTAAAGATCTGATGAGAGCTTACTGTAAGACAGTTGACATAAGGAAATTTGTATATTTCTGTAACACAAAACATGCAGTAACAAAGTTTAGCACCATTCCTTTTGACAGTGCTTTCTAGGTAATTAAGCAGGTAATTATATATCAGATAAATAAGCCAAATTAGCCAAATAACTTTTCCTCAATGAGAAAAAATTCTTCTGACATGTTCCAGGGGCCCTCTGGAAAATATCAGTTAACTAGAGGTAAAAGCACCTTTTTGCATTTTTTTTTTTTGGCACCTGCTTAAATAGGATTATAGGTTGCCATGAAGCAATACTTACCCATTTAACCAGAATGACAACAAAGTACCTCAAAGGCAAATAAAGAAGGTTACACAGTTGTTAGCAAAGTTTAGCTTTTAGTCCTTTTAATATTAAGATCTCATTTTCTTAAATACTCAGACAACTTATTGAGACTTTAAGCATGAGAAATTGCTTTGATAAAACAATTAGAGAACCCTTTGCAATCTTTCAACATTAAGAGCAGACTAACAGTTAAGAAAACTTTGTCTTTTTAACTGAAAACAAAATTCTAATTTTGCTGTGTACTTGATATCGAGACTTTTGCTTTAATTTTATATAGCATGACCATTTCTTCCACAAACTTTCTACAACTTCCTTTTTACATTTAGATTTGTCTCTCTAAATAAACAGCTGTACTTTAGAACAAAGTTACTTTCTTTTATCAAAAGACACATTCTTTAGCATGCAGAAATGTTTTCCTTATTACTTTAAGTAGTTTTAATTAGAACTTAAAACCATTAGGTACCTTAATTTTTAGTGAACACTGAGAAGCAGGCTATTGTAAACTGTTACTCTAGCATTCTTTAGGTTGACAAATTTGTGAACATTTTATAATTTCTGTAACCATGAGCTTTACAGCACAATCTCTCACTAAGCACAAAGTATATCTTCTTAACTTAGCAAAACTTTAAGGTTTTAGGTTACCACAAAGATTCGCAGGCTGTAGGTAGGTATACACACTGTAACACACAATTATTAAGGTGTTCACTTACCACACTTACTTAGTTCACTCATTCCTAACAACTATGCCAGATTACTTACAAAACCTTTACTGAATATTTGACAAAGTCAAGCCTCTAAGCATTTTATGCTTGAAAGACTTAGCAGATAACATCAACTTAAATGACTTTAGGTAAACTTAGGCAGCTGATAACCATAAGGACATGTCCGTTTCAGTTCAACTTAAATTAGCATTAATGCTTAATATTTTCTATTAGAATTTTCTGGAAATTTTAGAATGCCCAATTTTCACAAGCGCTTGTCTTTAAATCAATTTTATTAATACCATCCGGAGGTAGAAAAATCTTTCATTTACACGCTTAGACACACAAACATACAGATTGAGACATAATGACTACAGTTAGCAACACTTTTCATAAAAGAACATATATACAGACAGATAAGCTGATACAGAGATTTGAATTACTGATATCCAATTGCCTTTCCTTTTAGCTTATTTGACTAAGAGTATCTCAGTTTTCAAGAATGCACTCTACAGGCGAGCAGTTTATATAACTGGGTTAAGGTTTAGATGGCCCAAACAGGGCCAGTGAAGGCTCTGAACTGATAGGGACTGTGTGTGTCTAGGGTGCTGGAAATGAAATGCAAGTACAATTCTAGCACCAGTCATTTAAAGCCAGGCTGTATTGCAGAAGATAAATTTCTTCTGTTTCAGGGAGTCTAGTTTAAAAAACCTCCCAATTTTTTAAGATAATGAACCCAATAAGTAGAATAGACTCCCACCAAAATAATTTAGAGAACTAGTTCCATACTGTAGTAGTTCACGGGACTTTTGACTACTTTCCTTCCTTGCATTAAAATAAATTTAGCTGCATAACCTTATTATATTGTATACTTCTCTCAGGGACCAAGCCTCTCCATCACAGAGTTTGTAGTGAGGCCAGGCTTGTGTGCAGAAGGTAAAGCACTTTTTTAGGGTCTGGGGATCAAATTTGCTCCCAGTTCTTTAGAATGTAAGCTAGAGGCGTGTCTGGCTTTCAACTTGAAGAGGAAGCTCCCACCTGGAAGAGAGAAAGATGTGCGACACCTGGTTGGCCTTTCTCTGTGAGGGCGTCCCCTCGCCTTGGAGCCTGGGTGACAGTGGTCAATCACCTCCTCTGCCAGGCCTACTGGATTTAACCACTCCTTACCAGTGAGGCCTGTATCTTGCCTTGATTCCCCTCTTGCCTTCCCACTAAACAAGAGTTGCTTCAGAGCCCTGGATCTAGTGGGAACCTCACCAGTATGCTCTTACTTTACGCCTTTGGGAGTCCTGATCCAGACCCTAGTTTCTCTGCACAGGCTTTATTTATAGCACAGTACACTTGGGCTGCGGATAAGGAAATGCCTAGCCCCAGGAAGACTGCCTCCAAGGAAGAGAGATCAATAGAATAGAGCCATGGCTAGAATTTTAATGGGGCCATTTACATGTACAGTTATGAGGGGGGTTGTCTATCCTCAAACACCAGTTTATGCCACTGCCTGGGATTTAGCCAGTCACCCACTATAACAAATCTGATCTGTGAAACAAGAAGTCGGGGTGTTATCTGCGACTATCGCATAGGCAGCATCCTAGCCAGAGGTTCACTCAGCGCCATGGGATCAGTCGGCTGGAGCTGAGATCCAGGACCACTGTCTACTAGTCCAGTCAGCCCTTGGAGTCCCGAGATTAGGGGAGGAAAGTAGGAAATCGGCTCGGCCACTCCGCGACATTCCCATCCATCCAGAGGCTGGGGATCAAGGAGCGGCAGACACCGGGAAACCTTTCACCCGAGACTTAAGACTGGTAGCCGACGCTAATTGTCTTTTTAAGTGGCTAATCAGTGTTATGGGTCTCAAATCGGGCACGCTGGAGCAGGAGTAAGGAAACAGGTCCTCACAGAAAAGTAGATTATAAAAAGGAGGCCTTTATTTTAGCCGGCCGGCATCTGCCAAGGAGCAAGCTCTCCAAGTGCAGCCCCAAGCCCCTGTTACAACATCCTTTTAAGCATTTTTACCGCATCCTGCTTAGTTTTTGCAACTTTTCCACCTTTGCCTAAATTCAGCAAGCTATATTCTTTGTTTAATGCTCGGGGGGCTTAAGCATCCTGTTATGCCCACCTGCTGCAGGAAATGTGTGAAACTGTTGGTCTCTAACAAAGCAATGTACAGAAGCAAAAATAGCGTGGAGTTAGTTGAACATCCTGTTTCTCATGGGATTTATATCTTTTCCTTTAGTTTCTCAGAAGTTGGTACGTGACTAGGGTCTGGGGCTAACTTTACAGAGAGCTTTGTGTCCTATTTTATGTCTGAAACTGCTTCAGCCCCTCACACCAGTGCCCAGACACATTTTAATGAGATAAAAAGTACAGCATTTAGTTAGAAATGAGAGTGCAGCGTGGATCTCCTACCTTGTGGTAGTGAACATTGGGTTCCATGAACTTGATGAAGTTAGAAGGGAGTTAGGAACGCTCCCTGCTTCACTGAGAGGCCAGGGCAGCCTGAAGAAGCAGGCTGGGAGTCAGAGACAGAGAGAGAGACACTCCTCATGGATACCCAGTTGGGCTGTCGGCGTCTGATTCCAGACACGCGGACCTTTGAGAAGCCGCTGAAGTGTAGCCTCAGCCTAGACTCTCGCAGTTGCCCACAGCCTTCCTCAATCCCTCACATCCGAGGAGATGCCTCTGAAAGGGAATCCTGGCCTCCACTCAGCTGACTTTCCCGGCTCCCAAGGGAAATGGGGGATCCACTGAGGGAGACGCAGGGGAACCTGTCGCTTGAGACTTTTGAGATCGGCAGCCGGGCTAGTCCCGTTTAAGTGGCTGACAAGCGCCCAATGTTGTGTGCCATAGACAGCTTCCTTCTATAAGGACAGTGAGAGAAAAGGCAGGCTCGGATGCTCATACCTCTGAAGTTATCCCGGACGAGCCCCCAAAGATGATGCCGGGGTTCTTGTTCATGTAGCCGAAGAATGAGCTTCACAAACACTCAAGGTAGGAGAGCAAGGTGCAGGCTTTTATTTAGAAATAAAGTGAGAGACTAGAGCCCCTGGCTCATGCCAGGAGGGGACAAGAGAGCCCGTAGTGGTGCGTTGTCTAGGGGGTTTTATAGGCAGTTGAGGATTTTTCGAGAACATGAAAAAAACTTAGGGGTGTGGACTTGCATCACCTGCCCTGTCCTCAAGGTGGGCTGGGTCAAAGTCTGATTGTTAGAGCTGACAGTGGAGTCACGGGTTATGCTGATACCCTTGCAGAACACTCAAACATTCCAGGCCAAGTTGCTTCTGGCCTTTTGACCTTTAGTTGATCTCACTGAAGATGTCTATATTCTTAGGTATCTTTCCCGAGAGAATTAGTGTGACTTTCACTTTGCATAATGCTTAACAGAGTTTCAATGGGGACTTCTTTGCCCATTCTTATATTGCTCTGACTGTAAATATTCTGCTCTGCTTTTCCCTGGAGGCGCTCACCCTACTCTGACTACACCCATGGTCCCTGTCTCACTTTGTCCAATGATTCCACCAGTCTCCCACCAGTTGCCTTTTACTGCAGCCTCTGCTCTCTTGAAAGTGCCCCTAGGCATGACCTTCTCCACACTCCATTGCGAATGCAGTCGTTTCCTTTGAGAAGAAGTTCCCCAGCTATCTGCTTCAAAACATCAGAGCCATACAGTTCTGTAGCTGTGGAGTGGGGACAGTGATGGTGTACTTCTTTCCCAGTTTTTTGTATTGTACTGTGTGATGCTGTACTTCTAAATTTCCATTTTTAATTGTTCGTAGCTGCTATATAGAAATTACGGAGACTTTAGCATACTGATCTTGTTACTTCGCTAAACTCACTTCTTAATTCAAGTAGCTTTTCTCTAGGTTCTTTTTATAGGGTCCTCTTATAGATTCAGGTGTTGTCTATGAATAATAACTGTCTTACTTAGTTCTTGCTTCCTGCCTTTTTTATTGCCTAGAGCAGCCAGTAAAATATTGAGCAGAAATGGCAGAAGTGAGACAGGGACTGTGGGTGTAGTCAGAGTAGGGTAAGGGCCTCCAGAAAAAGACCCCTACCAAAACTCCATATTAAACAATTAAACAAAGACAGTCACTTTAATTTTCTAAAATAAAATATCAAACTAAGAATATAAGCATTCTTCAGTGAAGATTGGTTAAAACTAAAAAGCCAGGAATAACCTGGCCGGGAATGTTTGAACATCCCCCAGATAAGAAAATAACCTCAGCATAGCCCATGTCTTGTTTGTGTCAATTAAATGAGGCTATTGTAAAATTTACTTTAGCCTGCCAAGAGGCCCAGTTTATCTTTAACTTTACCCAGATGCTGCTTTTCCTCCTCCAGCCCTGATCAAGTCAGTAACTCAGCTCACCTTGAAAGCAAAACAAGCAGCCTTGACTGATAATGCTCCCAAACCAAGAAACTGCTATTCTGAGAAAGGACCAAAACAGTAGATTTCTTATGTTAACTCCACAAAATAGTCTGGAAAACTGATAAGAAACTTAGTGTCTCTAAAAATGAACACTTAGAGACCATCTGGTGGATCCACCTCCCTAACTTACTCTCTCAACTGCCTATAAATCCCCTAGACAAAGCACCACCACGGACTCTCTTGTCCCCTCCTGGCATAAGCCGGGAGCTCTGTTCTTTCACTTTATCTCTAAATAAAAGCCTGTGTACCTTGCTCTCCTACCATGAGTGTTTGTGTAGCTCATTCTTCGGCTTCGTGAACAAGAACTCCGGGATCAGAAGTACACATCCTTGTCCGAAGTCACTTAAATGGTGGTTGCATGTAACATTGTGAGTGAGCTCCTTCACGGCGCCAGTACTCGGGGCTGTTTGTGTGTCTGTGTCTGAGGTCGGATGCTCTGTGATCATGTGGCTTCTGTGTCCAGAGTATCAGGTCCATGAGCTGTTGGGTTTCCATATTGCAGGTCATGAAGTTGCTAAAATGCATGTGGGCCTGTATTTCAGAATTTGTCATATCTGAGCTGATTTTGAGACTCATTTATTGAATCTGTAGGAGTCTGAGTTCCGTGGATTGTTTGGTGTTTTATTTCCAATGGCATGAGGTCTCCTCACTGCTCTTTCCTGGGTCTGTATTTGGGTTTAGTGTGTCACTGGGATGTTTGGGTTTTGTGGCCCATACTGTGAGATTTCTGAGGAACTTGGGAGTCCAGGGTATGATGCTTCAGTGCTGGGGGAAGATCGGGGTCCTGGAGCAAGGTCTGCTCTGTCTTCAGTCCTTTGTTCCTGGGATTGAGTCCTCTGAGCCATTAGGGCATTCCTAACTCCATGGACAGACTTTGTTACATACCGGAGTTCAGACATGAGGTGTTTGTGACCTCTTCCCCATGTTTCAGTCTGATAACTGCGCAGAAAGACAGTGAGAGGCTGTTGATCTGAGTTGACTGTCTCTGAACTCCCCCACTCCTGCTCCCAACAGTCCAGCTTCCTTGTCTAGACCACTGTGTAGGCGGCTTCCTTCAGACCTTCCCCTGAGGTCAGATTCTCGCCACTGTTTTGAAGGTCACAGGGTCTTCCTCAGCCCCATTGTGGGGAGGAGTTAATGATGTGTCTCTGAAGAAAAACACAAAGCAGGGACCCCCGTCTCAGAGTTTGGCAGAACCTGCCCATCTTGTGCCCCCATGTTGGCATTTGTCACCTCTCAGGCCTCCCTGACACCCATAAAAAAAAAAACCTGGGCATATCCATTTGCCTTGTTGCCGACTGCACATTTCAAAGCCTGGGTCGCCAGTGCCGTGGTTGGCTGGCAGGAGATGCTAGCTTTGGGGATGATCTTCCCGCACCTTAACTTTTCCGTGATGAGATCGTGCAGACTGTACCTCAGCCTCTTCCTCCCATCACATGCACCTCCTGAAAGCAGAATTCAGGGCTTGGGGAGCTGGGGTAGGGGGTGGGTCCAGACAGATGCCACCTCTGGCCGGGCAGAGAGTGTGGGCCTGAGACTGTGTCACTTGGTACACTGGAGTCAGGTGCACCTGTCGCCTAATGTGAAGGTGTGTTGGGTTGAAGAAAGAGTCCAGACACTCCAGAATTTTATCTCCATTTCTAAAACACCCATGGTTTAATCCTGTTACTTCATGAGAAAATGCGCAATGCGTTCTGTACTAGAGGGAGAAAAATCTTTGTTCGTTTTCTGAAAACGTACGACCTGGTTAGAAGACACACAGGTTTGTAACTTTCCTTTATAGTCCACAAATTACACACACACAGGAGGGATCACCTATCGAGGTGGAGGTGAATTTCTCTTTAACCTACTGGGACAAGTGTTTCTGGCCCATTTCAACAGAGCAGGAGCCCTGCCCTCCTTACTGAGGGCCATTTTCTAATATAACCTCTGCCTGATGTAAAGCCACCCCTCTCTGCATCTTCATGTGTCCCCAAAGCTGTAAAGTACCAATTGCTCCACAGCAAGGCCGTCAGATGAGAGCACCACCGTATACCTAGCACGGGGGGAAACTTCTCTGTCATTGTCGAGTCCACTTTTCCAAACGCCTTTCTGCCTCAGCCCTGCTCATGGTGAGGACCCAGTGCTCAGGTCCCTGTTGGTGTGATGAGCAAAGCAGCGGGATGGAGGCGGGGGGGGGGTCACAGTCCCAGGGGAAAATGTCAGGGCTAGTTGAACCTTTGCTAACATTTTCTTGGAATGCCGAAAGGGAGGGTCTCAAAAGCTGAAGTTACAAATCATTTGCTTGCTGTTTCTCTAAAACCTTTTGAAGGAATGCGTAGCCTCTTCTTTGTAAAAGGGATCGAGACCATCCCACACTTGGGTGTCTGATGGTAGGACATGGAATACACTGGGACCAAGTCATCTGTACCTTTGCCGGGGGTGGGCAAGCTTCCCCCTGTTTTTGAAACAGAAAGAAAAGTTTGGCAAGTGACAACAAGAAAGGAGGACAAAGAAGTACTACACACACACTGAGAGTGAAGCAGCATTTCCCGTTGGTGCAAGTGAGTCATTCGCGAATTTTTAACTGTCAGGGTTTCATAAACCATGACAATTTGTTAAAAATTAGCTTGTCAAGAAACAACTTGAGGCTCCAGAGTAAAGCCAAAATATTTGCTCTAACTAAATTGCTTTAGAATTAAGTGTTTGGGGTTTGAAATACAGCCAGCCCGCACCTGAGTCCCAGATCAGAGCTGCCAGACAGCAGGTGTGGCTGAAGCAGCCGCCACTTGAGGACCCATGCCTGCAAGGAGGGAGGGGCCAGTCCCAGGGGGAGCAGAACACGACCCTTAAGAGCGTCACGGTCCAGTGAGGGAAGCAGACCCATTGTGTCAGGCCACAAATATACATACATGGGCGGTTTTCTGTGTGCCAGGCAGCGCTCCAGGTGCTGGGATACTTGATGGCCCAACCGGCAGAAATCCCTGCCCTAGACTATACACTCCTGAAGGGTATAGCGGTGGGTGACAGGCACCAAACCGTCCCGTAACAACTGAGCAAACCGTGTAGTGTGTTAGAAGGTGATGTGCTGTAATCACAGAGCGAGAGTCTAATGGAAGGCAAGGAGAGCTGGGGTGCCAGGGACTAGATCCTGCTGGGCGGGGCAGGCTTCTGCTCAGTCAGCTAGACTGGAAGGACACCCAGGAGCACAGAGGCTGACTGACATGCTGTGCCAGGCTGTATAGTTAGGCAGAGGAAACACACAGGGAAGAGCAGTCAGAGAAGAGGTGGGTTTGTCAACTAGAACAGCGAGGAAGAGCGCCTCCTTGTGAGGCTGATGGCGCTCCCCTGGGTCAACAGGCCCTTCATCCGAGTGCCCGTGTGCCTGCCTCTGCAGACATCTGTGCCCTAGGCAAGGCACCACGTACTTAATTAGCAGCCTGAATACATGCAACAGTCCACCTATTGGGCAGATGGCTGTGGGGGGCCACCACATGCACCAGTCACCTGGCACTTGGGAAATGTTCCATGAACCAACTGGTGCCCCAAGGATCTTGACCCAAGTTGCACTGAGAGGCCAGAACTGTGGCCCTTGGGGCTACAGAGTGACGCACACATTTCTGAACAACTTTGTAGCCGCTCTTTTAGGAGTGTCCAGAAATGGGGATCGTGAGAATGAGGCAGTCCTCCTCCCCACAAAGAGCATCTGACTACAGAGATGCGCTGCTTCCTCCATGCTCCTGTGTCATTTGTAATGCAGAAATAACTGGCACAGTAATAGCTACTGTTCATGGGCCGAGTGCCTTGGCTCAGGGTCCTTCATCCACTGAAGAAATGTGTGCTAAGCACTGGGTAGACACCACCTGCCAGCCTACTGGACACAGCTTGGGTGTGCAGGGATGTAGCCTGAAAGCAGAGGACTGCTACATGTCGTGGTGTGAAGAAGCCTATGGAGAAATTTAAATCACGGTGCCCTAGGAACACAGAGGGCATCTGAACTCCTACCCGAGGATGTGCGTGCACGCACATGTACGTGTGTTTGGTCAGGGGGGACGTCTTGGAGGAGGGGAGGTTTGTGAGGTAGACACTTTATTTTCCACATGTTACAGGCAAGCAAGCTGAAGAACGGAGACATCAATATGGGTAGAGCCAGCTTTCAAATCTCGGTTTGTTTGGCTGCAAACCACCCCTGGGGTCTGGTTATCTCCAGAGGTGTGATGCAGCCACTGAAAATACTTCCTTCGCCTCTGCTGCCCCTTAGTTCTTAGTTACCTGCCAAAGAGTGAGACTGGTGGATTCATAAATTGGGGACAGGGTTGATTGCAGAAGTCTCGCTACCATGGCAAAGTGCCTCCCCATGGGGGAACCCCTGGAAATTGAAGTCCTGGTGGCTGTCAGGTCTGAGACAAGCCCTTCACGACAAGGGATTCCGGGTCTTTCGGCTTCAGGGTGACTCCTCCTGGGGCAGATGAGAGCTGAGAACCTTTCAGGATTGCATGCCGTGCTGGCTGCCTGCATCTCACAGGTGGACAAGGGGTTGGACAGTGATGACTCTCCAGTCATGGAACAATATCTGCGTCTTGGCAGCTGCAACACAAGCCACATGTGCAGACTGGCTTTGCAATCAGGCAAAACCAGGGTGTGCTTCCCAGGGTGTGCACCCTTTGTTGCATGGGCAACCTAACCTCTTTGTCTCCTTGTCAGTAGAAGACAGGGTTTGATGCTTAACCTCTCTGGGTTTGGGAAATGAAACTGGCACACATCAGCCCCTCAATAGCTAGGCTCCAGGAAGAGCCATTTACACGTGCCCTCTTTTTGGGCTACGCTGGCGTGGAGGGAAGCATGCCAGGGCTCCTGGGACCCTAGGCTACTCTCTGGCAGGGTTTGGGGTGGTGGTGTTCTGAATGGTGGTTCCATCTTCTCTCCCATATTGTTTGCATGTCCCAGGCACACACTCCATTTCATACCTAGGTGTATTCTGCCCAGAGACGCTGTCGTGAATGAGGTTAATCAACACAGTTGAGTCTGTGGTGGGTAGAACCAGCAGGGGGTTGCCACACTCCACTGGACATTGTAGGAACTGACATAGTTTCCTCCAGGGGTTTATGGCACCTGGTGGGGTCACACAGTGGATTGAATGAAGACATTGTCAGGTTCCCTTGCAGAGTCCACCATAGTAGCAGGCCCTGATAACCACAGGGACTAGTAAATCAAACCCCTTGCAGGAGGAGGACATCCTCTTGTACCAAACACAGAACTCGAACTGTAACTTACAGTGAAAAATGATCTCACCGAGACAAAAGTCCGAGGGTAGGGCAGTTCAAGCCCTGTTTAGTTTTCAGGGTCAATGATGCCATAAAATGACAGATTCTTTCCATGTTTCTGCTTATCCCTCTTCACTATGAGGCAGTATCCCTTCACAGAGTGAAATCTTCTGCCACATTTCAAACCCCATATTCAAGGAAACAGAGGGTGCAGATAAAGTGAGGGGTGGTGTGTATTCTGTCCCTAGCAGGGAAGGCTTCCCCAGAAGAATTCAGATGTCAGATTGTATTTCCAGTTAGCTCATTGTGAACCAAAGTGAAACGTGTGTCCGCTTGGGGACTTTATAATGAAACCTCCATCACGTTCCATTCCGCAAAAGTACCAAATCTGTTGACTGTGCCTTTTCATCCAGGTACTCCCTAGGTAAAATGGAAATTGCTCTACTTGACCTGACAGCTAGACGTAAGGAATCGGGCAAATGAAGTACATGCAGGACAGGGGCAACGGCATGCTTGGGGGCGTGGAATTCTTAGACACTGGGAGAAGGGAGGGTGCTTGAGCCCCCTGGCCATCTGTTGATCAGAAAGTTTCGGTTGGCTGGAAAATAGAGTGGGGGGGATAAGAGGGGTCTGCTGAAGATGAGGCCTCAGGGTCAGGCAGCGTCCCCGGTGCCTTGTCCATCCTTAGAGCTGCAGACAGCCCCTGCAGTGTTGAGCAGGGAAGACATGACCACCAGATCAGAATGTAAGAAAGGTTGTCCCAGGCAGTGGGATAGAGAATGCTGGGAAGGTGTCAAGATCGGTGGTGGCTGTCAAGGAGAGGTGAGGGTGACCTCAAGTGGGGAGCTCACTGTCACCACAGACTGAAGAAGTGTCGAGATCTTAGAAAGACTTTGGAGGCCGAATTGTCCGGGCTGGTGATTTGAGGGGGTGGCACGAGAGAGGCAGCAATCCAGGATGGCTTTAAGGATCTTGGGCCTGAGCCGCTGGGTAGAAGGTTGCCTTCCACTGAGGCAGCACCACAGGAGGGGCAGATGTGTGCGGAGCAGGGGTGCAGGGCTCAGTTTGGGACGTGGCGAGTTTCCTAGCCTGTTTGGGACTCAGCCACTTAGTACCCGAGTGACTTGGGGGAGTGAACCTAACCTCTGTGTGCCTAAGATGCCTCATCTGTGATGGGAAAATGGGTACCAAAAACTAGGGGAAATGACTACTTTCTTTTTCACTCATTCAGTCCAGTGCTCTTTTTGTACAGCAGAGTGCTGTTTTACTGTTCAGTACTCCTTCGGTACAATGGGAATCGCTCTACTTATGCACATACTGGTTGGTTTCTCGTATCTGTTTCGTGTATTTTCACCGTGAAGCATGTACTGCCAATGCTAACAGGAAAAGAAGAATCCAAAGTAACAAGTGTGTATTATCACACTGACCAGTGCGGTATGACAGCCCATCAGTGTGTCTCTGGGAGAAACTGCCCCCCTTCACCCCTCCAGTCTTCCTCCTGTGGCTCCTCACTCCATTCAGGGGGTGGGGGAGGGCCTTTCGAACCTAATTTCTCTACCACTTCTCTGTGAAGTCATCTCCAGTGTTGTGGGGGTTGTCTGGCATTTGTTGAGCGCACTTGGCCTGTGAGCCTGTCAGTTGGCTTCTGAGGCCTATAGCTTAGGAGAGAGGATGGAGCCGGATATGTGGATCCAGAAAGCAAGTGTGTGCCTACATAGCAGGGAGGTGATGAAGGCACAGATTCCGAGATCTGCATCAAGGCCCCACCACTTAGTCCTTGTGTGACTTTGGGCAGGTTAACCTCTGTTTACTGACGTGTAAGAGGAGGATGAGGACCCTATTCTGGAATAATGATTCATGTTTGCTTCCTTCATTTAGACCACCAAAATACTACCTTTTGATAACTATAAAGTGCTGTTCAACTGTCGATTACTTCCAGGGTAAACAAAATCCACGTATCTGCTTGGACAGGCTGCAAAGATAAGATACCAGGCTCATTTTTACCAACGACAAATACGTTGCACTGCACCTGAGACCAGAAAAGGCTAAGGTAAGGAAACCTGCGCACATTTCCTGTTCTGGAAATGGCTTATTGCCAAGGACCATCCTGCCTCCTACGACTCAGATCTAAGTCTTGCTGTCCACTCTTTGTCATGACTCCTATAAGACTCTGGGATGACTCCTGGGTTTACCTGTGACACCGCCAAACACACACCTTTCTCCTACTGCAGAAGGGCCAGACACAGACCCTTCAGCTCCCTGTTCTTTGTCTACTGAATGGTAACAGATTAAAAGTCAGTCTTCTGAAACGAGCTAGGCACAGAACTAAACCATGTCTAGAGCCTGAGAGAGACTGGGACTCCTCCTGAGTCCTTCCCCACCATAACTTGCTCCTCCTCCCTATGAAGGAAAAGGCAGTCCGCCCCCACCCCCCATGAGACTCTGCTCTTCATCTTCAGATCTGGGGGAGGGGTTCTCCCAATTGCAGCAGCCTGAATAAAGGCCATCTCTTTACTTACTAGTTTGGTTTCTGTCTTTCCTAGTGTCCCCGCATCGCCTATGCGAAAACGCCTGGTAAGGAAACAAAATCAGTAACAGGTACTTCTCACGTGTGCACTCTAGAACAGAAGTGACCAGGCGGTCAGGCGCAGCCCCTCCGTCCGGGTCCCTAGCCCAGCACCCACTTGCGTCACCTGGGAAGTCACTTCCACCCCCCACCGCCCGGAAACTCTTCCTGCAGCCTCAGGAAGCGTTCGTCCAGTTCAGTCACCCTGCTCCAAGCTCCACCTGCACGCCTCGGAGCTGGCTTTACATGCGGTCCGCAACCACACGCCCACCGACCTGAGAGGAGCCACCTCCCCTTTGCGCCACTTCTGTGTCCTTCCCCGGGGCAGGACCAGGAAGGACCAACTTCCTCCACAGGGCCCCACCCCCTGTGGCGTCAGGAAGTGGGGGGGGGTCCCACCGCCGGAGGGGGCGGGGGTCAGCCTCTCTAGGACTGCTGGAAGATGGCTCCTCTCGGTGGTCTTAACCCTTCCCTTCCCGGGCAAACTCCTTCGCCTGGGCCGAGCATGGGAGGCACTGCCCTGGTGGCATCGGGATGGCAAGAACCTGAGCCCTAGAGAGAATGGGTTCTAGAGCCTGAGAGAGACAGAGACAACCTCCCAGGCCGCGTTAGTGTCGCAGGACCAGAGTCCTTCTCTTTGGCCGAGCAGGACCGGTGTCCTGTGGGAGAACCGTGGTTTTCTCAGACGCCCCATCCCTTCAGGATTGGAATTGCGGTTTGACAACAGATCTGTGTGGCATATTTCTCTAGTTGGGGATGCCTTTTTAAGTGGAGAGAGACGGCATTGAGACTTCAGTGGACACTGTTAGGACCCGGGTTTTACTTGGGCTAGAATCAGCCTTCCACAGGTTCAGAAATAGGCTGTTTCCTTAGCTTTCCTCCCTCCCCTGCTCACAAAGTTAGACAAAATAACTGAAGCGTTGTCGAGAAAACCCACATTTCCTGTATTGAAACCTTCAGAGAAAGTATTTCTAGAGGGTGAGAGAGGGAGCTGTCATGATGTGACATAGGAATAGACATGCTTTTAATAGGCTCTGTGATTCCTGCACTGATGTGCAGTTATTCTGACAATTTTTATCAAGTAACTCGACAAGTAGCAGTGCATAGTATTTACAGACAGAAGGCATCTTTGCTTGTCCAGTTTGCTGAAGTGCAGCTGATCTTGGGCAGTAGACCTCTACTGTGATCAGCGATTTGGTTTTATGGTTAGCGGGGACTTCCATTTGCATTTCCAGCACTATTTCCTTACACTGACATACCCCTGTTGGGTGTATTGGGTGTGTGTGTCTGGGGGCGGGGAGGGTTGTTTTGCTTGTGTGTTTTGTCAAAAACGGAGACATGAATGGCCTCGCTTGCCTGAGCCTCTCAGGGCGCTGGTGGCAGAGAATACAGATAAAAAGAAAGGATTTCCATACTTTAAGTAGCAGGATTTCAACAACTCCCTATCAAAAGGGCTCTGTCTCTTACCTGGAATATCTAGGCATTTAATAAAATGTTTTGTGAATGGTTGCTCTAGGGAAGCTCTGGTTCTACTCTTGAGGTAGATATTGGCTGCATTTACAATTGCACCTCAGATTGCATGAAATAGGTAAGTTAAAACTCAGGATGGCAGTAATCCGTTTTCTATTCCCAGCATGTGATGCAATACAAACTCAAGACAGATGTTCACTTTGGGTGGAGTTAATGTGCATGGCAAGGAATATTTATGTTTTATAAAGTGAAGAGACCCGATGAGCTAAAAGGAAATCTATACTTCATTCAGCAGATTACTGAAATTATTTAAGGAGTAAGGAGAGCCAGTGAATGCACATTAAAAGAGGTGACAGTATTAAGAGGAAGACATTGGTGTAATGAATAGTGCCAAGACTTTCGTACTTGAACAAACCTGAGTGGAAAATGATCACCACTTACCTAGCTGTGGTCTAGAGTGAGTTACTTAGCCTCTCTGATCCTGGATTCCCTTATGTGCCAATGGGAGCAATAACATCATATATTACCAGCCCCAGGAGAAGTTGTTCCTGACCACCTGGGTTTCGGGGCTCTCCTCTGTGGTCCCGGCGTCCTCTGGCTGGGACCCACCCCTGCCTCGGTCTCATCACGCTTGTGTTGTCACTGCCTTCAGTATGGCTCTCTGCCCACCAGACTGTGAGCTCCTTGAGGACCGTTCCCTTGCATGACACATTCCCTTGGGCACAAAGTCTGCCAAAGCACAGGTCCCGAGCCTGGTGCCCGGCAGGTGCCCAGAACACTTTTATCGTTGATGCTGTGCATGTGAGCATGATGACATGAGGTAGGCACACTGAGCAGTGTAGCTATTGTCACACCACCAGTTTGCTCATGGGAAGCAGTATATTGTAATGAGTGCATAGAGCAAATCGCTGGGCTCAATTTTCTGTGCGTCCAGGGGGTGTTTCTGTTCTATCCCCATGCTGTCCAGAACCTCATCATACCAGCATAGCACCCACATTTGCCCTTCTACTGCAGAACTACATGGTACCAGCTGTTTTCAACTGGAAATAATATCTTGTAAATGAACAAACACAGAAAACGCTCGGCTCTAATTTCTGTTCATTCAAGTGGGTTAGGGGCATCGTGTCGTCTATCCCTACTCTGTCTGGAGAATCTGGTATCTGAGTGTTCCCCGCTTTTTCTCCTTTATTTTGTGTCTTGGACAATCTTTTACTTCCTCAGACTTTGGTCTGTGCTAGTTTGCAGCTGCATTGGGAAATTCACCCAAGGGGCTGATGAACACGTGGGCCACGGTAAATACCTGTTGGATGAATGCAGCCCACAAAGCCAGGTTGCTTTATTTCGTGGAAGAGAGGTGTAGATGTCACTCAGGCCTTCAGCAGCATAATGGCGGAGCGGACCCCGCTGATCAGTGCCCTTGGGCGAGTTCACATGTGCCCTGTCACTCACAGAAGGAGACTGTTCTGCTTGTCTTCCCCTTGCTTCTGTGGCCACTCATGCTCCTTCCCCTTCTCCTGTGCCGCTCCTTATTCCCGCCCCACCCCCACCCCCGTTTTCCCTGTATACGTTCTCTGGCCCACCACTCTGTGAGTCCCTAATGGAAGGACCACGTTTTATTAGTCTCTTCATTTCCTCTTTCACACTCAAAAGTGGGCATCGGCGGGTGTCTACTGACTAAATGTTCTTTTGTAATGGGGCTGCTAAGAAGAGCATCCCCTCCATTCCAGAGTCAGTAGGATGGAAGTATCAAAATATATATTGGACGCCTGTGTACCAGGTGCTAGACAAACTCTTTATTACCCTGTGTAGTGTTGCACGGCTGGACCTTGGACTCATTTTCCTGTGGCATTGCACAGGGCTAGGAGCACGGTTTTCAGCACTCAGTGACCATGGACAAATCTCAGTCTATTACCTGTAGGAGTTTGCCGTTTCTGGGGGCGGGGAGGGAACGTCAAACTATTATGTAGAACACTACTAAAAGAAATCTGATTCTCTGAAGTGACATAAATTCGTTTTAAACGGGAATTTCACATCATTACGGAAAGTCGACAAAAGTATCACACGTGACTGGTTTAATTATCAAAATAAATGCACGTGTCTTCATAGCGCGTACCACCCCTGACCAAGGAGGTGCCTCCTCCTTTCTCTTTTTTTCCTTTTGATCCTCAAGACTTTTCAATGATTGATTGATTGATGTATTTTTTATTGAACTATAGTTGATACACAATGTTATATTGGTTTCAAGTATACAACATAGTGATTCGACAATTACCTACATTATTAAATTCCCACCCCAACTAGTGCAGCAACTATCTGTCAACATAGAAAGAGGTTATAGAACTATTGACTATAGTCTCTATGTTGTACTTTCATCCCCATGACTAATTTGTATTACATCGAGATTTCGTGCCTCTTTATTCTCTTCATCTATTTCACTCACCCACCTCAGCCCCTCCCCCATGGTAACCACCAGTCACTTCTCAGTGTCTGTGGCTCTACTGCTCTTTGGTTCATTTTGTTTTGTTTTGTTTTGTTTTTAGATTCCACATATAAGTGAAAACATTACGGTGCTTGTCTTTCTCTGCCTGTCTTATTTGACATAGCATAATACCCTCTAAGTCCATCTGTGTTGTAGCAAATGACAGGATTTCTTTCTTTTCTATGGCTGAATAATATCCCACTGTGTGTATGTACCACTCTTTATCCATTCGTCTACTGACGGACACTTTGGTTGCTTCCATGACTTGGCTATTGTAAATGATGCAGCGATAAACATAGGGGTGCATATATCTTTTTGAATCAGAGATTTTGTTTTCTTTGGGTAAATTCCTAGAAGTAGAATTACTGAATTGTATGGTTTTTCTTTGTTTGGTGTTTTGAGGAACCTCCATACTGCTTTCTACAGTGGCTAGGAGGTGCTTACTTCTTAAGTTGTTTAGTTCCTTCCTCGCACACCAGAATGTGAGCTTCACAAGAGTGGAGAGTGCAAGTTTTGCTCTGTGCAGTACTCCTGGCATAAGAATGGAGCCTGGCACTAGGAAGCAATATGCAGTATCTGATGTGCTAGTTACCTGATCCCTGGACCAGCTGTGGATATATGGACCAGCCCCCCAGGAACGTTCCCGCCTAAATTGGCTCCCTCGGGATTACTTTCTAGGTTAGGCTTTCAGGGTGGCAGATAAATCCAGAGAGGCAGTGCCACCAAGGGTGCGTGTGCCTAGAATCAGGAGGCACCTGGGATGGAGTTCTGTCTCTTGCTAGAGGTGTGGGTGGGTCTTGGTATGTTGACCTCTGCATGCAGGCATTTCCTCCTTTGTGACATGGGAAAATATGGGTTCTGCAGGGTCTATACACCAAGTAAGATTCTTATAAAGGGCCCCACATTCTTGTTATTCCATTTGATAGATATTTGTGAATGTCCACTGGGGTTGACGCTCTGTGATGGGTGAACAAGACAAAGTCCCTGGATTCTGCCAGCTCCTGGGCTAGTAAGTGAGACAAATAACCATGTCTAACAGCTGAGTGGGGGTGGGGTTGAGATAGGGGATAATAGAGGGTGCTGTGGGAGCTCCCAGGAAGGTCCCCTGTCAAGGATGTGGAGAAGGGTGTGGAGGAGGCTTCACTTGGACACTGCCATGTGTGGATGGCGGTCCTGGAACAGCTGTTCCAGAAAAGGACAGGACTGAGAGCTGCAAAGAACCTGGGTCCTTGATGGCATCACTGGATCCCAGAGTATATACCCTGCCTGAGCCCACCCTTCCTCCTGATTTCATTTTGTGATTGTGAATCACCTTTCTGATGAGGCCTGCTTGAGAAGGAGTTGTCCCACTACTTGCAGCCCAAAGCAGGTTCCCTGATCCTGTGAGCCTCGTGGGGTTGGGTTGGGATGGGTTGGGTTTTCAGTGGGAGCGGTATCACGCAGTGGATAGTGCACAAGCTCTGTCCTGGACAACCTTCCTTCCAACCCAGTTCTGCCACGTGCTAGCCTATCATCTTGAGAAATTTACTTGGCCCTCTGTGTCTTACTATTTTGCCTAGGAAATGGGTTTATTGTTCTTAACGACAACAGTAACAAACTCAAAGGGTTGGATTTGTGAATGTGTAATGAGCTAACGCAAGGACGGTTCACAGAAATGGGCACAGCAGTTCACAGCTACTGACGCGGCCGTGGGAGAGGTTGCACATAGCCCTTTCCACTGCATGAGCTATCCAGCAAAGGACATGATGATCATACTAGATGGCCCTGTCCAGCCCTCCACGCTCGCTCTTTCTCTGCCACACTCTGCTCATCCTTGTCCTCACCCATGGACCACCCCTCAGCAGAAGGCTGGCTCTTCCACTGAGGTCTCCCACCTGGGAATCACAAAGACACATCATCTTGTATTGTGTGCATCAGTTCAGTTCACTCCAGTTCTGTCCTCCTACAGGTTGGGAACGCTTCTGGTGCGGTCCTGGTGGATGATGCCCCTGGGTGGGTAACAAAGCATGTGTGTCATATTTCCTTGCTCCTGCACGGCATAGGAAGCTCTCTGGGACCTGGTGCCTGCTTATCTCCCCATACCCATCTCCCTCCACCCCAGACTTCAGTTTACACTCACAGTGGATGCCAGGGCAGACCCTGCCAATCCAGTCACTCTCTTGCTTTCAGCCTCAAATTCCACATTGTGAAAGGAGAATAACCCGGCCTCCTTGAGAGGTTTGTTGGGAGACCTACAGGAGACAATGGATGTAGAACACCTAGCTCATGTTACCTGGCCCAAGGAAAGAGCTAAATAAACGGCAGAGCCATCTGTCACCCTTCTTTAATCCACAGCACCTGGTATGCAAATGGTAAGATTTCCTTCTTTTGTTAGGCTAAGTAATATCCCCCTTGTATACATGTACCATACTTTGTTATCCATTCCTCTGTCTCCATTTTCTTTGCTATTGTGAATAATGCTGCAAGAAACGTGGGAGTGCAGATACTGCATCTCTTTCAGATCCTGATTACAGTTTCTTTAGGACGCAGGTACCCAGGAGTGGGATTGCTGAGTCATACTGTAGTTTCAACTTTAATTTTCTTTGCAGGGCCTCCACAGTGTTTCCCACTGTTCCACTGTGGCTGTGCCATTTCACATTCCCACCAACAGTGTACCAGGGTTCCAGTTTCTCCACATCCTCACCAACACTGACCTTTTTTTTTTAAATTCCCATCCTAACATGTATGACCCACCTCTTATTGTGGTTTTGATTTGCATTTCCTCTATGATGCGTGATGTGGCACACCTTTTCATACACCTGTTGCCTATTTGTATGTCTTCTTTGGAGAAATGTCTTCAAGTCCATTGCCCATTGTTAAAATGAGCTTGTTTTCTTGCTCTTGGGTTAGAAAGATTTGTTATGTGTTTTGAAAATTAATCCCTTATCAGATAATATGGTTTGCAAATATTGCCACCCGTTCTGTAGGTTGCCTGTTTGCTCTTTTGGCGGCTTCCTTTACTGTGCTGGAGCTTTTCAGTTTGATGTAATCCCACTTGTCTATTGTTGCCTCTGCTGCCTGTGCTTTTGGTGTCATTTCCATAAAATCATTGCCAAGACCAATGTCAGGCACGCTTTCCCTATGTTTTCTTTCAGGAATCTTACAGCTTCAGGTCTTACATTTAGTATCTTTAACCCACTTTGAGTTTATATCTGTGTGTGGTGTAAGATGGGGGTCCAGTTCCATCCTTTTGCATGCAGATAGGCAGTTTTCCCGGCACCGTGCGTTGACAAGGCTGTCCTTTCCCCGTGAGGTATCCTTGGTGCCCTTCTCACGATAGCTGGCTGTGTTCTGTTACGTTGGTCTGTACATCTGTCTCTCTGCCAACACCATACTAATTTACTGACTGTAGCTCTGTAATAGGTTTTGCAGTGAGGAAGTCGGATGACCGCAGCTTTGTTCTTTCTCAGGGTTGCCTTGGCTCTTCTGGATCTTTTGTTCCACATGAATTTTAGAATTGTTTTTCTATTCTGAGAAAATGCCGTTGGGCATTTGATGGGGCTAGCATTGAATTTATCATTTTTCTTCTTAACTTTTACCTTAATCTGTGGGTTGCACTGATTGATCAGTTGGTTATCTTCATAGTCTGTGGATTGCACTGGTTGGTATTCAGCTATTGAACCACCTTGCATTCCTGGGCTAACCCATGCTCGTGGTGTGCTGTTCTTCTCCTATATTGCTGGATTCCATCTGCTAGTCTTTTGTTGAGGAATTTTGTGCTTATGATAAGAGAAAATACCAGTCTGTAGTTTTCTTTCTTGGTATCGGTGAAATGCTAGCCTCATAAAATCAGTTCTGGCGGAAATTGTGTAGAAATTTTTGTTTTTATTCCTCTCAGTATTTGGTAGAATTCGCCAGTGATACATTCTGGAGGTTTTGCCAGAGGTTTTAAGCTACCAGTTCTATTTCTGTAGAAGAAACTGGACTATGCGTGCAGTTTCACCTTGGGTAAGTTTTGCTGGTTTATGTTTTTTTAGTAACTGGTCCATTTCTTCTAAGCTGTTTCATTTATATATATGTAGAGTTGAATGTAGTATTGCCATATTGTCCCCTTCATATATTTTCCGTGTCTGGAGTGAAATCTCCTCTTTCATTCCTGCTGTTGGTACCTTGTTTCTTCTCTCTCTCTCTCTCTCTCTCTCTCTCTCTCTCTCTCTCTTTCTTTTCCAGTTTTATTGACAAATAAAGAGCATACAGCACGGTATAAGTATACAGCATAATAATTTGAGTTACATATATCATGAAGTGATTGCCACACTAAATTTAGTTAACATCCATCATCTCTTATAGAGACAAGAAAGAGAAAAAGAAAAACATTTTTTCCTTGTGATGAGATCTCTTAGGATTTACTCTCTTAATAACTTTCATATATACCACACTGCAGTGTTAAGTATTGTCATCATGTTACACATTAGATCTCTTGTAGCTATTTATCTTAAAACTGGAAGTTTGTACCTTTTGACCACCTTCCTCCAATTTCCCATCCTCCCCACCACCACCTTTTATAACCACATATCTGAAATCTTTTTCTGTAAGTTTGGTGTTTTGGGGGATTTTTTGTTTTAGCTTTTTTTTTCTAAGTTTGGTGTGGGTTTTTCTCTTGTTTATTTTAGATCCCACATGTAAGTGAGACCATCCAGTATTTGTCTTTCTCTGCCTGACTTACTGCACTAAACATAATGCCCTCAAGATTCCTTTTTTATGCCTGATATGTTCCACATCTCCTTTACTCACTCGCCCATCGATAGATACATAGGCTGCTTCCACATCTTGGCTATTGTAAATAATGCTGCTGTGGACATGACAGTGCAGATACGTCTTTGACATAGTGCTTTTGTTTCATTTGGATATATTCCTGGAATTGGAATTGCTGGATCATACAGTAGCTCTCTTTTTAATTTTTTGAGGACCTTCCATACTGTTTTCCATAGTGGCTGTGCCGGTTTACAATCCCACCAACAGTGAGTGCACAAGGGCTCTTTTTTCTCCACATCCTCACCGTCCTTTGTTATCTCTGGTCTTGCTTATGCGAGCCATTCTAACAGATGTGAGGCGATACCTCACTGTGGCTTTGATTTGCATTTCCCTAGGGATTAGGGATGTTGAGCATCTTCTCATGTACCTGTTGGGCATTCATATATTTTCTTTGGAAAACTGTCTACTCACATCCTTTGTCCATCTTAAAATTGGATGATTGGGTTTTTTTCACCATTGATTTGTATGAGTTCTTTATATATTTTGAATATTGACCCCTTTCCAGACATATGTTTGCAAATGCTTTTTCCCATTCCATAGGTTGTCTTTTCATTTCATTGATGGTTTCTTTCGCTGTTGCAGAAGCTTTTTAGTTTGATGTAGTCTCACCTGTTTATTTTTTTTTAATTTTGTTCTTTGTGCTTGGGTTTCAGATCCAAAAGTTCATTGCCAAGACCCAAGTCAAGGAGCTTCCTTCCTATCTATTCTTCCAGGAGTTTTATGCTTTCTGGTCTCACAAGAAGTCTAATCCATTTTGAGTTAATTTTTGTGGTTGGTGTAAGAAGGGGGTCTGGTTTCATTCTTCCGCATGTGACTATCCCATTATCCCAGCACCATTTATTGTAGAGACTGTCTTTTTGCCATTGGGTATTCTGGGTTCCCTTGTCCCATATTAGCTGACTGTATGTGCTAAGTTTTGTTTCTGGGCTTCTGATTCTGTTCCATTGCTCTGTGTGTCTGTTTTTATGCCAGTACCATATGTTTTGATTACTACAGCCTTATAACCATAGCTTGAAATCAGGAAGGGTGATGTACCTTGCTTTGTTCTTCCCTCACTTTTTTTTTCCTTTATCAGTCCCGCTAGAGGGTTATCAATTTTATTGATATTTCAAAGAACCAGCTCTTCAGTTAATTTAGTTTCTCTATTTTTTTTTTTTTTCCGGTTAGAGATTTCATTGATTTTTGTTCTTATTTTTTAGTAAAAGGAATTCTTATTTGTACTTACTGGGAACATTGAGATGGTACCCATAGGCTTGAACGTCTGTTTTAACTAGATGAAAGCTGGTGAAAATTCACAAGGGTGTGTCACTATGGCGCAAATGCTGCGATTTCAGTCACAGTCTACTTTCTCGTTCTACCTTCTCAGTCTGCTTTCATCATACCACACAACATGTCATATGGATGCAACAGTTGATCTCACTTCTAAAACCTTTATTATATGCCATCAGTATTCTGAGCTCTTGAGGTGTATTATCTCATTTAACATGCAGAACAGCCCTAAGGAAGTAAGTCTCATTATTACTCCTATTTTACAGGTAGGAAACAGAGGGGGAGAAAGGTTAAGTGTGATGAATCGTAATGAGTTTCCTTTCTCCTTTTATCACCATTTGTTGCAGTCTGGGTTCCTCTGGCCCTCCACGTCCCTTGCTACCTTCTAGCTCTTCAGGAACTTTCATCTTTACCTTCCCGTGCAGACCCAAGGGCCAGGTGGAGCCTCGAGTACGGACTACACCCCCATGGAGCCACTCGAGGAATGTAACTCAACGCTGATTTCTGAATCTTCCCCGATGGCCTCTGAAGACACTTCCCGGGAAGTCCTGGCAGCCTGTCATCCTTCCTTCTCAGAACTGCTAATGGGGTGCCTCAGTGACCTGAACCCCAGCCCTGGCACCAACTACCCTGCCCCTCTGCCAGAGGGGCTGCTCCAGCAGCGGTACAGAGATGAGAAAACCCTGCTAGAGAGGCGGTGGGAAAGGTCAGCATCGCCCCAGAGGAAGAAAACCTTCCTGGGCCACATGAGACGGAGACGCCTTGATCACGTGGCCCCTTATCGGGCTCAACGGGAAGCCAGAATCTCTGTCTCGGGTGATAGGGATCAGAACAGATTCAGATGTGAATGTCGGTACTGCCACAGCCATAGGCCGACAGTTTCTGGGATGCCTGTGGAGAGGAATGGCGCCCCACATCCTTCCTCCTGGGAAATGCTAGTTCAGGGCCTCAGTGGCTTGAGCCTCAGCCTGGGTGCCAACCAGCCCAGCCTTCTGCCAAAAGAGGTGCTCCAGCAGCAGGAGAGAGAGGAGAAGCTCCAACTAGAGATGCAGCAGGAAAGCAAAAGAATGTTTCAGAGGCTCCTCAAACAGTGGTTAGAAGAACACTGACACTTTTCATCCATCATGGGATGGAGATCACGACGGATTCAGACACGGATGCTGGTGTCGCCGGATCGTGGGTGTGGAGTCCTTCTGGGGCAAAACAGTAAGCAGTACTCATAGGGGTAACAAGAGCAGACTAGTGACTGAAAACCCTGTCAGCATGAGACGTGATCTGATCCCAGGAAGGTCCCGACCTTTCCTGCCTGCCTGGAATGTCTGGATTGCTTTGGCAAGGGAGACCGTGTACCAGTGGTCCTTAACTACTGTATCGTGGCTCCCATGATGCATGTTGTCACTTTATCACCCTGGATCGCTGTCTTTCCTCCCTACTTTGTTGTCAACAGATATATAAAGTCTCTGTAGCATGAATGCCCTGCCCATGGCCATGTCATTTTGTGCCACGTTATTGACTGACTCCCGAAGAAGCACAAGGTCTGCTGGAATGCACGTGTGCTGAACTGAAATCCAGTTTCAAGAATCTGGGGCTAAACAAAGTGTGGGAAAGGGATGTGGAATTGGAACTTGGTGGCTCACCATTGTGTTATTTGTGCAAGCTATTCCGTGTATGCTGAGCTAACTGTACGTAAGTGTTGCCCTGCTTCCTAACATCGAGCACTATCCCCACTTGTAGGAATTTCTGACGGGTTACCTCGTCATCAATACCAAATAAATATACGTATAAAAGGTACCTGACTTCAGAATTTGGGTTTTGTTCATCTGTTTGGCTTGTTCTTTGTCAGATCTGAGATCGTGACATTTAAGTCCCAGAGCCAGAGCAGAGTTTATCAAGAGGCGCTCCAAACTGTGCAGATTTGGAAGAGGGGAGGCGGGAGGCGGGAGGGCACCAGACACCACCATCAAGTCACCATTTGCCACCCTGCAGCAGGAGCAGCCTTCAGATCATCCAGGCTGAGCGAATGGAAGAGAGTCCTCCTGCCCCCAGTGAGTGTGAAACAGAGTCTACCGCCAACAGCAGGAGAACCTAGGCATTTGGGCTCCAGGGGCCATCCTCTTGCCTGGTGTCCCCGGGTCGGTGAATGTGGGCAGCAGTGTCATGCCTGCTGCGTCTTGAGAGCCAGAGTGTCACTGAATTATTTAAGACGCATGCTGGAATTGACGTATGTGCCTTTTCATTTCAGGAGGCATGAAGGTTTACTTCTACCTTTCCCCACCCCCAACCCCGCAGTATTCAGTGGCCTATACACAGGAAGGGGCCACACAAATCCTCTGAAAGGAAAGTCAATTCTGCTTTCTGTCAGTGTGTGTTTTAAGATGGTGCCCAGAGCTGTATGGCTGCAAAAATGTACGAGCCTTCTGCAGGAGAGACGTGGCATGAGAATAGGTATCTTTACTACCTTCTGAACTTGTGATCTCATCAGAGAGCTTGGGAGCTCAGCTGGCTCTGCTAGGCTTGTCTTCCAGCTCCAGGGGAAGAGGTAAATAAAGCATGGCTTTTCTTTTGTGAAACTCCAAGGCCTAAATTCAGACTGGTCGCTTGCAGTGTGTTTGGCAGAGGTGACATGGCATCTCACTTTCATTGATTGTTTCGGCACGTCAGATGATACTCTCTTGTTATTTCCACATATAAGCTTATTTAATTTTCTCCCTTGCACCTATCATTCAGCCAGATTTCAACCCCAGTTTATGAGGTGGGAAAGCAGAGTACAGCAAAGTTAGGGGACTTTCTCAGGGTCACGCAGGCAATCAGCGGGGGAATGGCACACAGAGGTAGGCCGACTGGATTCAGAGCCCACAGCCTCAACCAGCTGACCAACGGTAACCTCTGTAAAGGCTGGGGGCGACATGTGAAGAGCCGGTGACGTCAATGGAAGTTGCTCAGTGGGCAGCACCAGTGTCGGTAAGGCACATCCTCGGCTCCTCCCCATGACTGGGGCAGGAACAACTGCCCCACCTGGCAGAGTTCATGGAGGTCGTAAACTGATGGCCTCAGTCCAGCAGCCACACCAGGTCAGTCCTGCTGACCACAGTCAATTGTTTAGCCACTCAGGTGGGTTTTCATTGTCTCCCCTTGCCTTCCCCACTCGTGCTAGGCTGGATGTTGGGGCGGGAAAGTGAGGAGGAACTGCAGACCAGTCCCTGCCCTCAGAGTTGAGCCTTTAATCAGGAAGAGATCTGACACCAGAGATGTGGTAGAGAGCTTGTCGTTGGTCCCCCGTGAGGCTCGGTTGCCTGGAGATGAGAGGAGTGAGAAGGATCAGGGTGCGGTGATGTGCACACGGTGGGTGGGAGGGTAGCCCAGGGTGGTCCTAACTACAGAGTTTCATGAGGGCCCATGGAGAATGGGTGGGCAGGTGTAACTGAGGGACTCAGTGGCACCACCCCATCCCCACCTCAGAGTCTCTGTCGCCATACCTGTGTATGGAGTGTCGGAGGGGAACTGGGGGTTCACATGTGGGACAGCATTCTGTCCCAAGTTACAGATCAGGAACCAGAATCCAGTGATGTCCAGAGATGTCCACATATCAAATTCCAGACCATAGACCAAGCCAGAGGCACCAGGACAAGGAAATATTGGGAGAGAATGGGGGTTAGAACGTAACGCACAAATATGAAACCCGAATGGACCTATAGTAAGTTAAATCAAATTACTAAATTAAAAACCTTCCCACAAAGGAAAGCCCCGGGCTAGCTGGCTTCGTTGGTGAATTCCATGAGACGGTCAAAGAAAAATAATACCCATCCTTCACAGATGCTTCTATAATAGAGAGGAAAAAATATTTCCCACCTCATCCTATGAGAACAATATTACCCTGCTACCAAAGCCAGATGTGACATCACAAGAAAACTGTAGACCAATATCTATCATGAATGTCGACACAGAAATTCTCAAGAAAATATTAGCAAACCAAATTCAGCAACTTGACAAAGCGAGGTTTTATCCCAGGTTTACAATATTGGATTAATATTCAAAATTCAGTTAAGGTAGACACCATATTAATATGATAAAGGACAGACACCATCTGATCACAATGATGGACAAAAGGGACTTGGCAAAATTCAAGACCCATTCATGATCAAAATGCTCCACCAGCTAGGGATAGAAGGGAACGTCCTCATTCTGATGAAGGACATCTAGGAGACATACAGCTCATGTCAGATTATATTTAGCAGTGAAACAATGAGTGCTTTCTGCTCGAGATCCAGACCAGGGCAAGGATGTCTGCTGCCACCACTTCTATCCAACACTGACTGAAGGTTGTCACCAGTGCAGTCATGCAAGACAAATGAAAACATGGAAAAATTAGAAAAGACGCCTATGTCCACTGAGTACCAAGACTCGTACTCCGATGTTCATGGCAGCATGGTTCGTAATTGCCAGAAAGTGGAAACAGCCTAAAAGACTGTCAGCTGGTGAGTGGATAAACAAAACGTGGTGTACCCATACCGTAGACTACCATTGATTGATAAGAAGGGAAGAACTTCCGATTTCTGCTACAAAGTGGGTGAGCCTCCAAAGCATTATGCTAGGTGAAAGAAGCCAAAAGCAGAAGGCCAGTTACTGCATGAATCATTTTACATGAAATGCCCAGAGAGAGCAAATCTGTAGAAACAGAAATTAGATTAGACTTTGGGGCTGGAGGTAATAATGGGGATTGATTTCAAACAGCTACCGGGGATCTTTTTGGTGTGATGGCAATGTTGTAAAACTGGATTGTGGTGATGGTTGCACAACGCTGTAAATTTACTGAAAGTCACTGCATTGGTTGTACCCTTTAAGTGGATGCATTTTGTGGTATGTAAACTACACTTCAAAAAAGCTGTTTAGGAAGTGGAGTTCAAGTGTCCAAGTAAATCATGGAGGAAAAGGCATGCCATTGCTTTCACAGCACTAAGGATCCCCTCACTCCCTTTCCATGGGACCTGCCTACGTGACCCATCATCGTCTGCCTCCTCATGTGCACTAGACTCTCCTGCCAGATAGTCAGTGTGCACATAGGGCCGAAGGAGTGCTGGGAGTACACGCGTCTGCAGCTGTGCGTGCATGTGTGCACGCGCAGGCACCCTTTAATGGTTGAGTCACACAATTCATGGCTGCGGGCAGGCTCTCATAATCCATCGTGGGTTGGAAATGCCACTTAGGTGTTTTTCCATTCTTCACCAATTCCGTGCACGGTTTCAGTTTCCCTGGTAACCAACCTCACCCTTTGCTTCAACCTCTGCTCCCAGGATGGCATGTAGAGTGGGGAGAAGTATTGTCACCCCCATAGGACCTCCTGCCAGAGCTCAGCGACCCAGTGGGGGTGTGCAGCAGAGCGGTAACCAAGACAACGGAATTCCAGCTGCCTTTCCACCGGAGGCCCTTCCCCCTTCCCTCTGCCTGCCTGGGTTGGGGCATAAACACACTCCTGAGTCCTTGGAATTGTTCTAAATTGGCTGTAAAATAAATACGTCAGAAATAGCTCTTGAAAGAGAAGATAGAATATTTTTTTTTAACTTCAGTAATAAACACGGCTCTGAAGTTCAAGGTTCTATTTAAAACAAAGACAGAGTGTGTGCTTATGCTTCTACACCTCAGCTGCGCATCAAATCTCCCGGTTTGAAAAGAGCAGGTGCTGGCGTGCCATCGCCAGAGAGCCTGAATTAGTAGGTCTGGAATGTGCTCCCCACATGAGCATTATTTGAAAACCTCCCGTACAAAATCCTAGGTTGTAGCTGTGGAACCAGAACCACACTTAGAAGAGGAAACCTAAAATCGGAAATTTGAGACTCCTCTTTACAAAGCTAATCAGGTTTTCATCATGACGTGCTGTGCTTGGCAGGTATCTTACGCTGAGGAAAGGAAAAACATGTCACAGTAAAAGCGTGTTTTAAAACTGACATTGTGCTTACTATTCTCCATGTTCCTGAAATCAAGGTTTTGAAGTTAAAACCCTGCATTGGCTAGTGACACGTATCACTTCTTATTCTTGTCAAGGTCCCTCATGCTTAGTTCCTTTAAAAGTTTGTGAAACATCGTATAGATAACTTCATGAGGTGGATCACAACAGTTCTTTGAAAATTACAGATGGCTGAAATTTGTGTCAGTGCATAGAGATCGATCAGCTGTCAGACGTATCTGCTAAGTTTGCTGAGTTGCATTTTTCAACTTTTTGTGATATTTTGTTACCGAAATAATTCCTGTGCTCAGATAAAAGACCAAATAGGACCACGTATTTACGGTGAAAAATAAAATTGAGCAATCCCTTGTTTCATGGACACCTGTCTCCCCAAACTTTCCCTTTGAGCAGTTTCTCTCTGCATATTCCCAAACGATGGGCTTATACTGCTATGTCCTGATTTGTTGAGTTTAGATATTGCCTGTTGAGTTCTTACAGAAGATGAGGATTGCAGTGTCTCAGGTATATTACAAGGCCCTAGCCTTCTCCTTGCAATCCCTGGGTTGGGGGGGGTGTCGGGTCAGGGGGTTGGAACCCACCCAAACCCAAACCAGAGCATACACCTCTGTTCAGGACATGTTCAGATTGTGTCTGCCAAGAAGGAGCCCTTCCAGGGACTTTACTGTGGCAATATGAAAATCATGGTTCAGCCTTTTCCAGAGCAGGTCCAGGGGAATCATGGGGTGATGGAGAGCACACCTGGCAGCATCCCCAGGATCTGGGGTTTAGGAATTGGGTGAATGGTAGCACGCATCCATGAGACAGGGAGTGTAGATTTGGGGTCACCTGCAGATTTGCAGGCCTTGTGGGACATCTGAGTGGAGATGCCCCATAGCTCTCAGCCTGTGGGGATTCTGGGGCCCAGATGAGTTTTCATAGGTAGACTCAGATCTTGGCAAAACCATCAGCATACAAGGGGATAGGGATGAAAACAAGTCTAGGTGGTGATGTGGTCACCCGAGGATTGTGTATAGAATGAGAAGAGTACAGGGCAGAGGTTGGAAACCAGGAAAAACACAAGACGTAGGAGGGAATCAAAGGAAAATGGACCAACAAGGAGACTTAGAAGTAATGGTCTGAGAGGTAGGAGGAAAGTCAGGCTGGGCTGCTGTCACAGGTGCTGACGAAGGAGACCATGTTGAAAAAGGGAATGTTAACTGTGAGCAAGACAGCATCCGGTATTCTGGCAACCTAAGCCCTTCGGAGAGTTCAGCAGGAGGATGTTCCATGGACTGCGGGCGCCAAGGAGGAATCCAGAGGTAACCAAATGAGCATGCTACTGGACTTAACACTTTCCAAAAGCCTGGCTTGAAAGGAATCAAAGACACAGGGTAGCAGAAGCAGATGGCTGTGGGCTTCCAGGATATGTTATTATTTGTCCCCCAAAACGAGAAAGAAAAACAACAGGAGGCACGCTCCAGAATAGATGACTTAGTAGAGTGCTGGGATGAGCATCCCAGGTGTGTCTTTAAATTGAGGTGGGATGTTAGCAGTGGTGTCAGAGCAACAGTGTGGCTGCAGGAAGACTTCCATCATCTCTCTGCCCCTCCCCCTTTTTTATTAAGGTATTATATTCATATACACTCTTATGAAGGTTTCACATGAAAAAACAATGTGGTTACTACATTCACCCATGTTATCGTGTCCCCCCATACCCCATTTCAGTCACTGCCCATCAGTGTAGTAAGATGCCACAGAGTCACTATTTGCCCTCTCTGTGCTACACTGTCTTCCCCATGATCCCCCCCCCCCACACACACACCATGTGTGCCAGTCATAATACTCCTCAGTCTTCTTCTCTCTCCCTCCCTCCCGCCTCCCCTTTGGTAACCGCTAGTCCCTTCTTGGAGTCTGTGAGTCTGTTGCTGTTTTGTTCCTTCAGTTTTGCTTCGTTGTTGTACTCCACAAATGAGGGAAATAATTTGGTACTTGTCTTTCTCCACCTGGTTTATTTCACTGAGCATAATACCCTCCAGCTCCATCCATGTTGTGGCAAAGGGTAGGATTTGTTTGTTTCTTACGGCTGAATAGTATTCCATTGTGTATATGTACCACATCTTCTTTAGCCATTCATCTACTGGTGGACACTTAGGTTGCTTCCATATCTTGGCTATTGTAAGTAGTGCTGCAATAGACAAAGGGGTGCATATGTCTTTTTGAATCTGAGAAATTATATTCTTTGGGTAAATTCCTAGCAGTGTAATTCCCAGGTCAAATGATATTTCTATTTTTAGTTTTTTGAGGAACCTCCATACCGCTTTCCACAATGGTTGAACTAGCTTACATTCCCACCAGCAGTGTAGGAGGGTTCCCCTTTCTCCACATCTTCGCCAGCATTTCTTGTTCTTAGTCTTTTCCATACTGGCCATCCTAACTGATGTGAGGCGATATCTCATTGTGGCTTTAATTTGCATTTCCCTGATGATTAGTGATGTGGAGCATCTTTTCGTGTGCCTGTTGGCCATCTGAATTTCTTCTTTGGAGAATTGTCTGTTCATATCCTCTGCCCATTTTTTAATCTGGTTATTTGCTTTTTGGGTGTTGAGGCGTGTGAGTTCTTTATATATTTTGGATGTTAACCCCTTGTCGGATATGTCGCTTACAAATATATTCTCCCATACTGTAGGATGCCTTTTTGTTCTATTGATGGTGTCCTTTGCTGTACAGAAGTTTTTTAGTTTGAGGTAGTCCCATGTGTTCATTTTTGCTTTTGTTTCCCTTCCTCGAGGAGATGCGTTCAGAAAAATGTTGCTCATGTTTATATTCAGGAGATTTTTGCCTATGTTGTCTTCTAAGAATTTTACGGTTTCATGACTTATATTCAGGTCTTTGATCCATTTTCTAGTTTACTTTTGTGTATGGGTATAGACAATAATCCAGTTTCATTCTCTTGCATGTAGCTGTCCAGTTTTGCCAACAGCAGTTGTTGAAGAGGCTGTCATTTCCCCATTGTATGTCCATGGCTCTGTGCCCCCCTTCTTACCCCGTGACCCACGGAGCAATAGGTCAAGAGATACATCTTCCAGGTAAAAGGCCTCAAGGGATGGTATCAGGGGAAAGTCCCAGATCGAGTTAACTCAGAGTGCAATTCGGAGGACGGGATTGGGAAGTTTTGCATAGGTAGCATCGGAGGGCAGAGGAGTCCTGTGATGAGGGCAGTGGATGTAAGGGTCTTGGGTTCAGGTGATAGCAGGAGCTGGAGACATGGCATTTGAGTGGCCTCGAGATTCAGACAGATTACTACAAAGGTGTTCTCTTGATTCAGGACACTGGAGGCCCAGGAAGCTCTGAGAAGCTAGCAGAGGCTTAGTATGTCTGTGGCCCAGACCTCGACAGACTTGGTGCCTCTGTAAAGCACAGCCCTGAACATGAGGTTGGCCTCAGCATTTCACATCTGGTGGTGAGGAGGCTGTGCTTCGGGGTCCTTCAGAGGAAGGAGAGACAGGCTGCGCCATCAAGCAGCAGCACACAACTCCATTTTGATTCTGGCCCCTGCAAAGGGGGGACATCAGTCTAGTCCTCAGATCATCATGAAGGGGATGCAGCACCCTAGGCTCAGTGCGTTGTTGGAAGTGCAAGGAGTGGCCTGAGTCTGGAGTGTTCAAAGATCTTACACGAGGGCCACGCAGATCAGGCCACCATGAAACAACAGGCGTATGGGCTCAGACGAAGGAGCAGGGTCCAGTCCAAAAGAGATTTCTGTCACTGCAATGTGGCCACAGCTGTGGCACTGTCAGAACTTACGGTCTTTGTGAAGGAAACCCTGTCATTCTAAGTCTCCTTATCCCTGTTTGTCAGGGAAGGCAGGAATAGGACATGATCTGAGCAGGAGCTCTGATGGGGAAAGGAGACCCGCTGGGGCATGACTGTGACAAGAGGAGAACCAAGCCCTTCCTCCAAATTGACCCCTTTAGATTCCTGGGGTGAGACACAGGAACGGTGGTGCCTTCTTTGGGACTGGGCCCTGGTTTCCATCTGAGAGATTCTAGGGCCCCAGAGCACTGCTGTCTGGTTAAGATGAAGGGGGTAAGAAAGCACGATTTTCTGAGTTAACAAGAACCAAATGAGGCAATGGTTATATAAATGATGTCCAAGCCCTATAGCTTCATATAAATTGTCCCTAATTGATCTGATCTCCATCATCATTGCCCACTCTCTAGACTGTATTCTAAGAGGGGAAAACCCACTAAATTTACTTCTACTCTGGTGTGGTCTGACGTGATCACAGGAATGGTCCGCATATACAGATGCTAGGTCTGTTTTGGTGAAGGCATTCACTCTCAGATCTCCACTCACTTCCCTACTTCTTTCCAAAATGGGGAAGGGGTATGTGCGGCTTATCAGTCTGCGTGATGATGGGGGAAGGGGAGCTATGACACACGTATGTGACTCACAGTGCCCCAGTAGTCTCTGGGAGCCGGATGACTCTCATCTCCTGGATCCCGCAGGTGATCCGGACGTGGAAAGCCCGTATGTGGACCGGGTGTAACTTGCACTTTTGCGTCTCTACTCTGACTGACTTAGGTTCACTTCATTCTGTTGCCATCTGCAAATAACTTCCCTTTCTGGGTCCCATCCTATATCGCGCCCCTGGGAAGGCCTGTCCTCGCCACAGCCTCACTCCAGGGTCCTCTAAAAGCCGCTAGAAAAGTTACCGCGGCATCATGTAAGGGGAAGAGAGACAGGACTGCTAGAAACGAACGTCACCTAGGGGCAGGGGCAAGACGCTGGGCGGGAAAACGGAGGGATGAGCTCCAATAGGGAGGAGACCATCCTGAGGACAGAGAGGCCCCGCGTTCACCGGGTCAGCCTCGTGGGCCTCGAGGTCGCCGGGAGGGATCAGAGGAGTGAGGGCTGCGCGAGGAGCGCCGCGGGGCGAGCGTGCGTACAGGGTGGGCGCGGGCGCGGACAGCCGGCCGGAGGGGGGGGGGGGGTCGGCCGACAGCAGCAGGGCCTGGACATCCCCGGTCGGGTCCCTCAGCCGACACTTCGCTAACGGGGTCCAGGAGGAAGCCCGCGGCGGACGCCCGCGGGGAGACGGGCACCGACCTCGCTGGGCTCCCTCCGCCCGCAGGCCCGAAACCCGCCCAGCCGAGCGCAGCCCCGTCCTTCCGGCCGCCCGTGGCTCTGGTTCCGGGGGACGGGACTGCGGAAGCCCGTCGCGCCGGCGGACGGCCGCACCCGGGCCACTCGGCCCGGTCTGCGTCTTTCTTTTCTCTGGTGGTCGTCGTCACTCCTTTTTCCTCCTCAGCCACCACCCAACGGCTGTGCGCGGAGACCCGGCGAGAAACATGGCTTTTCCTCCCGGACTGTGGCGCTCTGTTTCTCCGACCTGCTGGGGGCAGTGTTGCGACGTCCCCGCCTGTCTCTCACCCGCCCTTCGTGCCTAAAAAAAACTCCGCAGAGCCTGTGTTCAGTGAGAACGGGCATTTATTTCTCTGCTAGGCCTGCGCGGGCCTGCCGCCTCCTAGCTCGCCTTGCGCTTCCTTCCGCGGCGTCCCTATTGAAAATTCACCGCGTGGGATCAAAACCCTTTTGCTTACTACGTTGGCTTCTCTCCTGCAGGCCCTGCCTCCGTTCCTTAGCAGCTTGCGTTTGTGCTTCTTTGAATCCTCTTGTCGTGGTCTTTCCCCCAAAGAACAGTGCTAACCACGGACTGAGCAGAATGGGTACCACAGAGTTATTAATTGATGGGGACAAAGGCACATTTGGGGATGCTGAAAAATTCTGGAGATGGATACTGGTGATGGTTGCACAGCAGTGTGAATGTACTAACGCCACTGAATTCTCCAGTGAAATATGCTTACAATGGCAAATTATACTTTCCAACCAAAAACAAACAAACAAAAAAGACATAAAATCTCCGAGGAAATGGTCGGAAGGCACAGAGCGTGTTCTAAATTAGTTGCACAAATCCAAATGAAATGCAAACGTCAAAATAAGCCTTGAAAGAATGGGAAGGTAGTATTTCTTTAAATGTTAAGTTTTCCTGCTCAAGGCTTTCATGATCTGCCTTCTGCCTACATTCACACCTCACTGCCTCATCCCCTGCCTCCCCCCTCCTGTACCTTATGTCCCAGTCACTGTGCGCCTCTGGGTTCGAGGGAGTGATTGTGAGAAAACTTGTGTGCACACATGTGCCCATGCCTGGGACCCTTACGACAGCATGTTTATTGAAAGTCAAATTCCATGTCCGTGGGTGGCCTCCCACAGTACATCCTCTGTGTGTCTTAGTTTCCACTCCTACGTTTCTTTGTTTTTCGAGTCAGCTGGATACCAAACTGGGTATCCAGTTTCCCTGGTAACCCAACTTTGATTTTCTATCTCAACCTCTGCTCACAGAAAGGGAGATGGAGAGGCGTGCTTTCCCATCTGTCCTGGCCCTTGAGCGGGGCTGAGGCCTGAGCTGAGCGTCCCAGGGAGGAGGAGCAGAAGACCGTTGCCAAGACAACGGCAGCCCGAGTACCCCTCCCAGCACTGAGGCCCTTCTCCCCACTCCTCCCCCTCCCTGCCTGCTTGGATCTCTTCTGAATAGGAAGAGCTTTGGCAAGACTGAAGGGATGGATGTATGGTAGAGGACGCCAGGAGAGAGGAGAAATCTTGGGATGCCCCGAGGGAACTAGGAAGGGAGCAGAGTCACAGAGAAGGCATTCCGCACAGCACTGAGGCCCCAGAAAACCGAGAAGCGTGTGAAAGCACAGTGGCTGTGACATGTGGCTCTGGTTATTTCCTCCAGCAGTACACGGTGCTCCAGCCATTTTCTGAAGCCGCGCTCCATGGTGCAGGCCCTGGGAAGTGGGATCTGCGTTGCTGAAGGAGAAAGGACCCCGGCATCCTTGTGGAAGGCGAGAAGGCCTTGTGGGCCCGCTCCCCACAGGGACAACTCCCACCACTCACTCTGCTCTGTGTTGCTGTCTGTCTGGTCCACTCTTCCTTCTGTGCTCCATTTTGGGACTCCGTTTATGGCCTCTGAAACCTCGTCCTGGATAAAGGAGAGGACAAGGCAACGCTGCCTGGATCTCCTCTAACGGGGGCAGATCTAGACTGGCGGTGGTCAGAGGAGGAGCCCGTGGAGATAGTGGCTGAGATCCCACATTCCCTCGTGCTCCTGACTGCATGAGCACTTGGCCCACCGATTCTCTCTGACCAAGCTGATCTTCATCATGAGTTGCCCGCTCTCTGGACTGAATAATAGGGGTGAAAGAAACCACTGAATTTTCATGTCTAATCTGGAGAGTGTAATCTTGATGCCGGGGTTCTTGTTTGCGGAGGTGAAGAATGAACTTAGCAAACACCCAAGGTGGGAGAGCCAGGGATAGGCTTTTATTTAGAAATAAAGTGAGAGAATAGAGCTCCTAGCTCATGCCAGGAGGGGACAAGAGAGCCCAGGGTGGTGTGTTGTCTCATGGTCCCTGTCTCAATCTAATGCTCTCATGGGAATAGTTCATCTGAATAAACGCTCAGTCTCTTTTGCAGAAAATGCTCAGTCTCCCGGATTTCCTCCCTACTCCTATCCAAGGCTGGGTCAGGGACGGGGTGAGTGTGATTTACAAGGCTTCCTTGGTGATGGGGGGAGGGTCTGTGAAGTTCTTCCATTGCTCACAGTATCCTAGGTGGTCTCTGATGAGAGGATGACTCCTAGGGCAACCTGGTGACTTGACCACCCGTGTGTGGGGCTACTCACACTTGCATTCTTGTCTCCCTCCTCTTGGTCGTGACCTGGTGCTCCCTGGCTGATTCAGCCTCAGCTCACTCTCAGACCCCTCTGAATCTGTGTCATCCTCCATCCCTACCCTGGGCAGGGCTGTCCACTCCCCAGCCTGAGCTGCAAGGTCACCTAGCCCCTTGCCTGCTCAGGCTTCCCTCATGAAGCCCTGGCGCTGGACTCGGTCACTTTCCACATTCCTCCCTCGGGCAGTGCAGCCCCCTGGGTGTCCCCTGTACCACAGCTCGAACCAAGATCACCTCCAGAAAGCTAATTCCTAAGCTCCCAGCATCCTGCTGCCCAGGGAAGCTGCTGGGTCATCCTGCAAAGTGGACTCCTCTGAGTCCCAAGGACGAGTGGAGGCAAAATCCTCTCCTCTGCTTCTGTGATGTGTCTTGCTTTCTGCCCTTGCCCCCACCCGCATAGAGGGGACACTGAGGCTTGAGAGCCTACCTCCATCCACCACCGCCCCTGTGTGTCCTCTGCTTCCGCAGGGATGGGACAGAGCGTTCTTTTGCCTGACGTCCATGCTGACAAGGCTCCCCGCAGCACATGCACATCACAAAGGGAAAGCTTTAGGACTTGCATTTTCCTTTTGCGAAAAAGAGATTGGCTGACTGATGATGAAACATAAAATAGAAGGGATAAACAAGCATGAACCCTTGCACCATTCTCAGCAGGACAAGATCTATGAAAGTAAACTCTGAGTTCAAAGACACACTTAAAAGGGCCCTAGGAGAGGCCCTGTCAGCAATTTTCATGTGTGTGCCCGGAGAGCCTCAGTCCTAAGCAACGTGTCCCCACCATGGTCTGCCACCAAGGACAGCTGGGCAACAGAGATGAACTGTCTGGAAGTTTGTGATGTGTTCCAGGAGTTACAGGGCACGCTTGGATGCACACTCATGTCTTGGGGGCCAGGAAAACTTTATTCACACTCTCATATTTGCCACATACTAAATTAAAAGAGCAGCACTTGAGATAGGCTCAAAAGTTTAATGTTTCAAAATAAATAGTTCGGTTCAGTTGGATCCTGGCAGCAGCTGCAGCAGCTCCCGTCTTTCCTGGCTCTCCTTGCTATCTCCTTTTTGCTTCCAGGAACATGGCATCTAGTGTGGCTGTCACTGATGGTGCCATCAAGGTGTTCAATGACATGAAGACGGGCAAGTCATCAACACCAGAAGAGGTGAGGAAGCGCAAGGAGGCAGTGCTCTTGTGCCTGAGTGAGGACAAGAAGAACATCGTCCTGGAGGAGGGCAAGGAGATCCTCATAGGTGATGTGGGCCAGACTGTAGACGACTGACCCCTATTGCCACCTTTGTCAACATGCTGCCAGACAAGGACTTCTGCTACGCCCTCTGTGATGCGACCTATGAGACCAAGGAGAGCAAGAAGGAGGAACTGACGTTTATCTTCTGGGCCCCTCAGTGTGCACCCCTTAAGAGCAAAATGATCTATGCCAGCTCCAGGGACGCCATCAAGAAGAAGCTGACGGGGATCAAGCATGAATTACAAGCAAACCGCTACGAGGAGGTCAAGGAACGCTGCACCCTGTCAGAGAAGCTGGGGGGCAGTGTGGTCATCTTCCTGGGGGGCAAGCCTTTGTGGGCTTCCTCCAGCCCCCTGCCTGGAGCATCTGGCAGCCCCAGACCAGCCCCCAGGGATTGCAGGCTGCCCCCTTCCTGCCAGACCAGAGGGCTGGGGGAATCTCAGGAGGGGGACAATAGTCCCTTCACCCCAGTTGCCAAACAGCCCCCCACCTCCTGGACCTTCCTCCTCCCTCCATCCCTGAAGGTTCTGGCCTTGCAAATCGCTTTTGATCTTCTAATTCCTCCTGGCTTGAAGCAGACCAAGTTCCCCCCAGGGACCACAGTTTGGGGGAAGGCCTGTATCTTTTTTAACGATACCCCAGTTCCCCACCTGTTCCTCCCCTTTCTGATGCTGCCAACTTCTAACTGCAATAGTGACTCTGCTTGTCTGTTTAGTTCTGAGTATAAATGGAATGTTGTGGAGATGATCCCTCCTCACACCTCCTGGTCTCTTCCACTTGTCCCTTGGTCACGGCCACTCAAGGAAGCAGGACCAGTAAGGGACCTTCAGTTTAAAAAAAAAACACAATATAATACGTACATACATAGTATTCTCATGACTGGGTTGCACACATTCTCCATTATTGGAAAACAGATTGAAAGTACAACTGTCCTGATTATAAAATCACTGAAAAGAAAATGTTTGCGTAGAAACTTCCCATTCTGGGAAAAATGCCTTCTGTGACCTTCCAACTGGAGAATGAATGCAGGGTCCTGACTCAGTCCTAGAGAAGGCATTTGCTTCCTATGTAGGTTCATCGCATTGGTGCCGTCAGGACAAGTGGGAGCCCTCTGGCTTCCTGCAGCCTTCACTCAGGCTCCGGAGTCCTCCATCTGCTCACAGGTCCAGAACTGATGCTATCACACTCATTTTGAGAGCTCCCGGGTGCCTGCATCATTCTGGGCACGGACAGACTCAGAAACCATCTGGATGCACACCCTCTCTGCCCTTTGTGCTGATGGGGAAACCAAGGCATAGAGAGATGAAAGCATGTGCCTCATCCCTTGCAGTCAGAGAGCTGAGTAGATGAAGTCATTCGGCACCGCTGCTCACCCTAGCTGACCTTGTGGTGGCTAGCACCTTCCCTCTCGTTGGTCATGCATATGTCTTTTAAAGAGCAATAAAATAATTTATTGATTTAAGAGGAAAGGAAGGCAGGGCAATGTCTTCCTTGTGGCTGTCATACACACACCGGAAACGTACAGGAGTGACTGTGGGCACTCACGCATTGCAAATTGGCTGTAGATTGGAAGGCAGATTCTCCACTAACACCCGCTGCACCGTCTGTCCCCCTTGCTAACCTGCAAGGAAGCAAGGACAGGTCCTAGGTGGCCTTTATCAGCATTCATCGATATGAGTGGAACCTCTCTTACAAGGTGTTTGGTACTTTTGTAGAAGCTGGTAATTTAGCAGTTAGCTGGGGAGTGGGAGAATACTACCCTGCCAATGAATAAATAAGTTAGGGAGAAAATAATGCAACTCATAGTCCAGGAGCAAACTGCACAGAGAGGTCAGGGAGAGCCCCTCTGAAAAGACAGTAATGGAACAGGCAGGCACCCTGCCCATGTCTTCATGAGGGAATGAGCTTGGCATGTTCAGGGCGCAGAAGCAGGCCAGAGTTGTTGCAGTGAAGGCAAGAGATGATAAGATTGGATATTAACATAGTAGCAGTAGATAAGCAATGAAGGGGATGGACACAGGATAAATTCAGAAGATCAAACCAAGAAGACTTGAGTGGAAACAAGCTCAACGCAGCACATGAAGAGGCATACTTGGGACATGTTAACTTTATCATGCCTTCCGGTCCTTCAGCTTAGAGACAGGCACATCTGGATCTCAGGGGACAGGTTGATGCACGAGATATAAATGTGGGAGGTCACATTATGTACATGCTGTGTGGTGGCAACATAGAGGAAGCGAGGCACGGAGGGAGCGCAGCATGAGAAGGAGCCCTGTTTAACTTCCTGTGGGAAGGGAGGAGTAAGCAGGGGACACTGAGGAGTGGAGTGGCCATTGCAGTTTGGAGGAACAACACAGAGAGAGTATACTGTCAAATATCCAAATTAGAGAATAAAATAAAGAAAGGGAGGGAAACAGGAACAGTGTCAAAAAGGAGGCAATTGTCAAATGTTCCAAAGGCATCTGAGAGATACACTTGAGGATGAGGACATGATCTTAGGAACTGGCAACATAAAGGTCATTGGTGTTCACAACAAAATCAGTTTCTTTATCGGGGCAGGCTGGTAGAAGCTTGATGAGTGGTTGGCAAGGAGAATGGTTATAGAACAAGAGGTGACAACTTGCTGGTTGGAGCCTCAGGAAAATGTGGCAGTTCCTTGGTGGCATACGGGGTAAGGGATTGTATAAGGGGTGAGTAATAGGAGCATGCTTGTAGACAATACAATGATCCAGCAAAATGGGTACATGACAATTCAGGACGCAGGAATGGTCATTGCAAAGCCCCACTCCTTCAGAAGTGGGTCTCTCCTCAAGTGGTGAGAGAAGTGGTGAGGAGAAGACAGGTCTCTCCTCAAGTGGTGAGACAGGGACCATGGGATTAGGCAGAGTAGGGTGAGGGCCTCCAGAGAAAAAGCAGAGCAAGATAATTACAGTCAGAACAATGTAACAATATGCAAATAAGTCCCTATCAAAACTCTGTGTTACACATTATGCAAAGTCAGAGTCACACTAATTCTCTAGGGTAAAGATTGGTATACATGACTAGGAATATAGACATTCTTCAGTGAAATCGCTTAAAGCTCAAAAGGCCAGGAGCAACTTGGCCTGGAATGTTTGAGAGTTCTGCAGATAAAGAAACGTATCTCAGCATAAACCATCACTTTGTTGTGTCAATCACACCACGACAATGTAAAATTTACCTTATCCTGCTAAAAGGCCCAGTTTATTTTAATTGTAACTATGTGCTATTTTCCCTTCTCTAATCGTAGTCTGCAACCTAGGCAAAAGACTACTTTGGTAAGTGATCTCAACTATAAACAACCCAAGCAAACAGGCAACAACCCAGCCCACCTTGGGGGTAGGGCAGGCAGTCTTACAAGTTTGCACTCCTAACCCTTTACCCTCATTCCAGAAAATCCTCAACCGCACATAAAACCCCTAGGCAATAAGCCAACCACGGACTCTCTTGTCCCCTCCTGGCGTGAGCCGGGAGCTCTGTCCTTTCACTTTATCTCTAAATAAAAGCCTGTACCTGGCTCTCCTACCTTGAGTGTTTGTGAAGCTCATTCTTCGGCTTTGTGAACAAGAACCCCGGCATCAGTGGGATCTGGGCAACTGCTCCAGAGGACAGCAGAGAATACAAGGGCAGATCCAGTGTTGGGAAGTGACGAGAGTTCCTGTCTGGTAGCTTCTCTTTTCTCAATGAATTATCATTGAATGTCGTGGGAAGAGGGTGCGGTGCTTGGGGTCGACTACCCTACGGACAGGTGAGGATAGAAAAGCTACCGGTGCACAGGGGGCAGGGAGTGTGTCTGTTTGCTGGTATTTTGAGGAGAGCGGACAGGAGGGAGCAAGGAGCAGAAGTGTTTTCCAGGGGGAGAGTTTACAGCCCTGGGTAAGGTGGGTAAGGAAGGGCCTGGTGAAAGGCAAGGCAGGCTGTGGGGTGGGTGGACTAGAGATCCCCCAGGAGGTTGGAGGCCTTCCATGCACAGGAAATGGAGGGAGAGAACTGGAGGAGCGGGTCATCGCGTTGGGGGAGAAGACAGACAGGCCTGCTGGAAAGAACGTCAGCGGGGAGAGGGGCTAGACCTTGGTGGGGCGGTGGGGGGGGGAGGCGCGGGAGGAAGGTGCCGGTGCAGAGGAGAGCATCCCTGAAAAGTGAGAGGCTCCAGCATTTACGGGACCAGCCTCGTGGTACCCTAGGTCGACCAGAGGGATCAGAAGTGCTAGGCAAGAAAATAGATATGAGTGGGGTGGAAAGAGAAAAAAGGCCAGAAAGTCCACTAAAAAGACCCGAAGTTACTCAATTAAAGCTCAAAAAGCCAGGAGCAACTTAGCCTGGAATGTTTGAATATTCCCCAGATAAAGGAGGGTACCTCAGCATAGCACATGTCTTTACTGTGTTAATCATGCAGGCCCAGGCATAAACACAGTAAAAGGCAAGAAGGATTCCATCTTAAAGACTGTATGTTAATACCCAGGAAGTTAAAAATCTTTAGCAAACAGACAATAACTCAGCCCACATTGGGGGCTGGGCAGGCAGTCTGATATTGAGACAGGGACAGTGGATGTAGTCAGAGTAGGGTGAGGGCCTCCGGAGGGGGCAGGGCGGGATATTTGCCATCAGAGCAATGTAACTACATGCAAGGAAACCCCCCTACTAAAACTCTATGTTAAACATTAAGCTCTAGAATCATTCTTCAGTGACATCAGTTAATGTTCCCCAGATAAAGAAGAGTAGCAATGTTTTATTACGCTGACCATTTATAATCATGTGTAAGATTCACTTTAGCATACTAAAAGGCCTAGGCCTATGTGCTGTCTTTCCTCCTTCAGATCTGATGAAGTGATTTTGCAAACTGGGCAACTAATTTAGCAAGTAAGCCCAGGCATAAACAACACAGTAAAAGGCAAGAAGGATTCCACTTTAAAGATAAGATTGCATTTTAATACCCAAGAAGTTAAGCTGTTAGAGATTCTTAACTTACTCTTTAGCAAACAATACCTCAGCCCACCTTGGGAGCTGAGCAGGTGGCCTTGTTTCACACGCTCCCAGACCAAGATGCTGGTATTGATGCCGAGGTTCTTGTTCACGAAGCCGAAGAATGAGCTTCACAAACAGTCAAGGTAGGAGGAGAGCAAGGTACAGGCTTTTATTTAGAGATAAAGTGAAAGGACAGAGCTCCCAGCTCACGCCAGGAGGGGACGAGAGAGTCCATAGTGGTGCGTTGTCTAGGGGGCTTTATAGGCAGTTGAGGATATCTGGGAACGTGAAAATGAGTTTAGGGGTGTGGACTTGTTAAGTGGGCCCTGAATATTAAAAATAAACTTAACATAAGGAATTTCCTGCCTTGATTTCTCTCTGGGACACCGGCGCCTTGGTCTGGGAGCACATCAAAAGGTTGCCTGCCCAGCCCCCCGGGTGGGCTGAGGTATTCTCTATTTGCTAAAGAATCTTGCCTCTTGAACTTCCTGGGTGTTAAAATGCAATCTTATCTGTAAGATGGAATTCTTCCTGCCTTTTACCATGTCGCCCACAGCTGGGTCTGCATGCTAAGTTAGTTGCTCAGTTTGCAAAATCACCTTGCCAGATATGAAGGAGGAAAGAGAGCACATAGGCCTGGGCCTTTTAGTATGCTAAAGTGAATCTTACACATGGTTACAAATGATTAGCATAATAAAACATGTGCTACTCTTCTTTATCTGGGGAACATTAAGCGATGTCACTGAAGAATGATTCTAGAGTTTAATGTTTAACATAGAGTTTTAGGAGGGGGGTTTCCTTTCCTGTAGTTACATTGCTCTGACTGCAAATATCCCACCCTGCCCCCTCCGGAGGCCCTCACCCTACTCTGACTACATCCACCGTCCCTGTCTCAGTATCTCAGAGAGATATCATCAGAGGAAGTTGCTTGTGTTAATTCTAAATATTCAGGGCCCAGTTAACAAGTCCACACCCCTAAGTTTTTTTCATGTTCTTGAAAAATCCTCAACTGCCTATAAAACCCCTAGACAACGCACCACCACGGACTCTCTTCTCCCCTTCTGGCGTGAGCCCAGGGCTCTGTCCTTTCACTTTATCTCTAAATAAAAGCCTGTACCTTGCTCTCCTACCTTGACTGTTTGTGAAGCTCATTCTTCGGCTTCATGAACAAGAACCCCAGCATCAATATGCTCCCAGACCAAGATGCTGGTATTCCAGGGAGAAATCAGAGAAGGAACATCCTTGTGTTAAGTTAATTCTAAGTATTCAAAGACCACTTAACAAGTCTGCGCCCCCCAGCCCTTAGTCACATTCCTAAAGAATCCTTAAAAGGGGGAACCCCAGCCTTTCAGGGCGCTCCTCTCTCTGAGGTCGCCCGCACTTTCTAAGTGTGTAACCATTTAATCTTGAAATTGCTCTCTGACCTTTCAAGGCGCCTGTCCTTGCTGAGGTTGCCTGCTGCACTTATTCTCTCTTTAAGTAACTTTAAATGAAACTTTTACTCTGCTACACTGCTGTGTCTCTGCCCTTCAATTCTTTGTCGTGGCGGGGACAAGGACCGAATAAAATACACAACTCTCCCCCAAAAAGAAGAGTGAGGGCTTCGAGGCCTGAGGTGAGCACTGTGGGGCGAGCGTGCATACAGGGTGGGCATGGGCGTGGAGAGCCAGCCCAGGGGTCGGTACAGGCAGGTGGACATCCTTGAATTGTTCTTGATCTGAGAGAAAAAACTGTCAGCTTTTCACCAGGGAGTATATTAGCTGTGGGTTTGTCATATAAGGCCTTTTTTTAATGTTGATATATGTTCCCTCTATACCAACTTTGGTGAGATGTTTCATCATGAGTGGATGTGAATTTGTCAGATCCTTTTTCAGTATCTATTGAGTTGATCGTATAGTTTTTATCCTTCCTTTGGTTAACATGGTGTTTGCATCTATGAATTTGCTGGTAGTGAACCATCCTTGCATCCCTAGAATAAATCCCATTTGGTTTGGTGAATGATGCTTTAATTTTTTTTGCATTATATATATATTTTTAATTTTGGTATCATTAATCTACAATTACATGAGGAACATTATGTTTACTAGACTCCCCCCTTCACCAAGTCCCCCCCACATAACCCATTAGTCACTGTCCATCAGCGTAGTAAGATGCTGTAAAATCACTGCTTATCTTCTCTGTGTTGCACAGCCCTCCCTGTGCCCCCACACACATTATACATGCTAGTCATAAGGCCCCCTTTCTTCTTCCCCTCCCTTCTCCCTCCCTTCCCACCCATCCTCCCCAGTCCCTTTCCCTTTGGTAACTGTTAGTTCTTTCTTGGGTTCTGTTATTCTGCTGCTGTTTTGTTCCTTCAGTTTTTCCTTTGTTTCTTATATTCCACATATGAATGGAATCATTTGGTACTTGTCTTTCTCCACCTGGCTTATTTCACTGAGCATAATACCCTCTAGCTCCATGCATGTTGTTGCAAATGATAGGATTTGTTTTCTTCTTATGGCTGAATAATATTCCATTGTGTATATGTACCACATCTTCTTTATCCATTCATCTACTGATGGACTCCTTTAATGTATTTCTTAATGCAGTTTGCTAATATTTGTTGAAGATTTTTACAACTATGCTTTTCAGGAATATTGGTGGGTATTTGTCTTTTCTTTTCTTTTTTTTTTATGGTAGTGTCTTTGATGCCGGGGTTCTTGTTCAAGGAAGCCAAAGAATGAGCTTCACAAACACTTAAGGAAGGAGAGCAAGGTACAGGCTGTTTATTTAGAGAGAAAATGAAAGGACAGAGCTCCCACCTCATGCCAGGAGGAGACAAGAGAGTCCAGGTTGGTGCATTGTCTAGGGGTTTTATAGGCAGGTGACGATTTCTTGAGAACATGAAAAAAGCTTAGGGGTGTGCACTTATTAAGTGGTCCTAGGATATTTAGAATTCACTTGATGCAAGTAACTTCCTGCTCTGTTGATTTCCCCCTGAGATACCAACATCTTGCTCTAGGGGCACATGAAACAAGGCCACCTGGTCAGACCCCAAGGTGGGCTGAGGTATTGTTTGCTAAAGAGTAAATTAAGTGCAATCTTATCTTTAAAGTGGAATCCTTCTTGCCTTTTACTGTGTTATGGCTGGGTCTGCATGCTAAATTAGTTTGCCCAGTTTGCAAAATCACTTCATCAGATCTGAAGGAGGAAAGACAGCACATAGGCCTGAGCCTTTTAACATGATAAGGTGAATCTTACACATGATTATAAATGATTAGCATAAAATAAACATGTGCTACTCTTCTTTATCTGGAGTATATTAACTGATCTCACTGAAGAATGACTCTAGAGCTGAATGTTTAGCACAGAGTTTTTATAGGGGGTTTCCTTGCATGTAGTTACATTGCTCTGACTGCAAATATCCTGCCTTGCTTTTTCCGGAGGCCCTGACCCTACTCTGACTACACCCACGGTCCCTGTCTCATCTTAATCTTGTTTTGGTAACAGTGTGATTATGGCCTCATAGAAATGAATTTGTACGCTTTCCTTCCTCTTCAATTTTTGGGAATAGTTTGAGAAGGATAGGTATTAACTCTTCTTTCAATGTTTGACTGGAATTCTCCTATGAAAACATCTTGGACGTTTGATGGTGTGGAGATTTTGATTACTGATTCAATTTGTTACTAGTTGTTAGTCTGTTCAGATTGCTTTTTCCTACAGAATAGGTTTTAACATGGCATGATTCCAGGAACTTATCCAGTTCTTCTAGGATGTCAAGTATATTGCCATATATTTTTTCATACTTATCTCTTCAATCCTTTATATTTCAGTGGTGCCACTTGTAACTTCTCTTTGAATTTCGATTTCTAATTTTACTTGAGTCCTCTCCCTTTTTTTCTTTTTTTTCTTGTGATGTCATTAATCTACAATTACATGAGCAACACTATGGTTACTAGACTCTCCCCATCATCAAGTCCCCACCACACACCCCATTACAGTCACTGTCCATCAGCGTAGTAAGATGATGTAGAATCACTACTTGTATTCTCTGTGTTGCACACCCTTCCCCATGCCCCTCCCTACATTACATCTGCTAATTGTAAATGCACCTTTTCCCCCCTTGTCTCTCCTTCCCACCCATCCTCCTCAGTCCCTTTTCCTTTGGTAACTGTTAGTCCTTTCTTGGGTTCTGTGAGTCTGTTGCTGTTTTGTTCCTTCAGTTTTTTTCTTTGTTCTTATACTCCACATATGAGTGAAATCATTTTACACTTGTCTTTCTACACCTGGCTTATTTCATTGAGTATAATGACCTCTACCTCCATCCATATTGTTCCAAATGGTAGGATTTGTTTTCTTCTTATGGCTGAAAAATATTCCATTGTGTATATGTACCACATCTTCCTTATCCATTCATCTACTGATGGACATTTAGGTTGCTTCCATTTCTTGGCTATTGTAAATAGTGCTGTGATAAACATAGGGGTGCATATGTCTTTTTCAAAGTGGGCTGCTGCATTCTTAGGGTAAATTCCTAAAAGTGGAATTCCTGGGTCAAATGGTATTTCTATTTTGAGTTTTTGAGGAACCTCCATACTGCTTTCCACAATGATTGAACTAATTTACATTCCCACCAGCAGTGTAGGAGGGCTCCCCTTTCTTCACATCAGTGCCAACGTTTGTTGTTGTTTGTCTTTTGGATGGGAGCCATCCTTACTGGTGTGAAGTGATATCTCATTGTGGTATTAATTTGCATTTCCCTGATGATTAGTACTGTGGAGCATCATGTGCCTGTTGGCCATCTGAATTTCTTCTTTGGAGGAGTGTCTGTTCAGATCCTCAGCCAGTTTTTAATTGGATTGTTTGCTTTTTGTTTCTTGAGGTGCATGAGCTCTTTATATATTTTGGACATCAACCCTTTATCATATCTGTCATTTATGAATATATTCTCCCATACTGTAGGATGCCTTTTTGTTCTCTTGATGGGGTCCTTTGCTGTACAGAAGCTTTTCAGCTTGATATAGTCCCACTTGTTCATTATTGCTTTTGTTTCCCTTGCCCGGGGAGATATGTTCATGAAGAAGTTGCTCATGTTTATGTCCTAGACATTTTTGCCCATGTTTTTTTCTAAGAGTTTTATGGTTTCATGACTTACATTCAGGTCTTTGATCCATTTTGAATTTACTTTTGTGTACAGGGTTAGACAATAATCCAGTTTCATTCTCTTACATGTAGCTGTCCATTTGTGCCAACACCAGCTAATGAAGAGCTTGTCCTTTCCCTATTGTATGTCCATGGCTCCTTTATTGAATATTAATTGACCATATATGTTTGGGTTAATATCTGGACTCTGTATTCTATTCCACTGGTCTGTGGCTCTGTTCTTGTGCCAGTACCAAATTGTCTTGATTACTGTGGCTTTGCAGTAGAGCTTGAAGTTGGGAAGTGAGATCGCCCCTCCTTTATTCTTCCCTCTCAGGATTGATTTGGCTGTTCAGGGTCTTGTGTGGTTCCATATGAATTTTAGAACTATTTGTTCCAGATCGTTGAGGAATACTGTTGGTATTTTGATAGGAATTGGATTCAATCTGTAGATTCCTTCAGGCAGGATGGCCATTTTGACAATATTAATTCTTCCTAGCCAAGATCATGGGATGAGTTTCCATTTGTTAGTGTCCTCTTTAATTTCTCTTAAGATTGTCTTGTAGTTTTCAGGGTATAGGTCTTTCACTTCCTTGGTTAGGTTTATTTCTAGGTATTTTTTTGCTTTTGGATGCAATTGTGAATGGAATTGTTTTCCTGATTTCTCTTTCTGCTAGCTCATTGTTAGTGTATAGGAAAGCAACAGATTTCTGTGTATTAACTTTCTATCATGTAACATTGCTGAATTCAGATATTAGCTCTAGTAGTTTTTGAGTGCAGTCTTTAGGGTTTTTTATGTACAATATGTCATCTGCAAATAGTGACAGTTTGAATTCTTCTTCACCAATCTCGGTGCCTTTTATTTCCTTCTGTTGACTGATTGCCATGTCTAGGACATCCAGAACTATGTTGAATAGAAGTGGAGAGATTGGGCATCCCTGTCATTTTCCCGATCTTAGGTGAAAAGATTTCAGCTTCTCGTTGTTAATTATGATGTTGGCTGTGGGTTTGGCATATATGGCCTTTATTATGGTGAGGTCCTTGCCCTCTATACCCATTTTGTTGAGAGAGCTTTTATCATGAGTGCATGTTGAATTTTGTCAAATGCTTTTTCAGCATCTATGGTGATGATCATGTGGTTTTTGTCCTTCGGTTTGTTGATGTGGTGGATGATGTTGATGAATTTTTGAATGTTGTATGATCCTTGCATCCCTGAGATGAATCCCACTTGATCATGGTGTATGATCCTCTTGATGTATTTTTGAATACAGGTTGCTGATATTTTGTTGAATATTTTTGCATCTATGTTCATCAGGGACAATGGTCTGTATTTTCTTTTTTCGTGGGTTCTTTGCCTGATTTTGGTATAAGAATGATGCTGCCTTCAAATAATGAGTTTGGAAGTATTCACACCTCTTCTATTTTTCTGAGAACTTTAAGGAGAATGGGTATTATATCTTCTCTATATGTGTGATAAAATCCAGCGGTGATTCCATCTGGCCCAGGGATTTAGTTCTTGGGTAGTTTTTTTACTACCGATTCAATTTCTTTGCTGGTAATGGTCTGTTTAGATTTTCTGTTTCTTCCTGGGTCAGTCTTGGAAGGTTGTATTTTTCGAGGAAGTTGTCCATTTCTTCTACGTTTTGCAGCTTGTTAGCACATAGATTTTTGTAGTATTCTCTAATATTTTTTTTTGTATTTCTGTGGGCTCCGTTGTGATTTTCCCTTTCTCAATTCTGATTCTGTATATGTATGTAGATTCTCTTTTTCTCTTAATAAGTCTAGCTAGGGGCTTATCCATTCTGTTTATTTTTTTTAAAGAACCAGCGCTTGGACTCATTGATTTTCTATTGTTTTATTGTTCTCAATTTTATATATTTCTTCTCTGATCTTTATTATGTCCCTCCTTCTGCCGACGTTGGGCCGCATTTGTTCTTCTTTTTCCAGTTTCAATAATTGTGAATTTAGACTACTCATTTGGGATTTTTCTTCCTTCTTTACTAGGCAGGGATTGTTATATACTTTCCTCTTTGAACTGCCATCGCTGCATGCCACAGAAGTAGGGGATTTGTTCTGCTGTTGTCACTTGTCTCCATATTTTGCCGTAATCTCTTTTAATTTGGTCATTGATCCATTCATTATTCAGTAGCATGTAGTTAGCCTCCATGTGTTTGTGAGCCCTTTTGTTTTCTTTGTAGAGTTTATTTCTAGTTTTATAACTTTGTGATTTAGGAAGTTGGTTGATAGAATTGCAATCTATTGAATTGACGGACGTTCTCTTTGTGGTCAAGTATGTGGTCTATTCTGGAAAATGTTCCATGTGCCCTTGAGATGAATGTGTATCCTACTGCTTTTGGGTGTAGAGTTCTATAGATGTCTGTTAGGTCCATCTGTTCTACTGTGTTGTTCAGTGCCTCTCTGTCCGTACTTATTTTCTGTATGCCTGATCTGTCCTTTCGAGTAAGTGGTGTGTTGAAGTTTCCTAAAATGAATGCATTGCATTCTATTCCCACTTTAATTCTGTTAGTACTTGTTTCACATATCTGGGTGCTCCTACGTTGAGTGCTTCTGTGGTGTGTGCATATATATTTATAATGACGGTATCCTCTTATTAGAATACACCCTTTCTCATTCTGTAACGTCCTTCTTTACCTCTTCCTACTTTGTTTTGAAGTCTATTTTCTCTAATAAAAGAAGTAATGTCCATTTTGACGACACAACTTCAACCTCCTCCTCTGTAAACTCATTTCAAAATAGTTCTCTCAGCCTTATAGCCACCTCACAGAAAAACAATACAGACACATAGTAAATGTCAAACATTTGAGGGAATCTTGAGTTCAAAACATTATTTATTACCTGTGATCCAAGGGCGAACAGTACAGCTCACCGCTGTGCAGGCAGGAACTGTGGTGCATGTTTGTTTGTTGAGCTGCTTCGTCCTCAGCACCAGAGCGGTACCTAGCACTAAGTGGGTGCCCAATACATATGGTGACGTTTTGAAAAGTTTACTTGCCTGGTCATTTTCCTTTATGTATGTCGGACCTAATCTTTTCCTAGCCCTGGATTATAACGTAGCAACAGGAGCCTATCTGATTCCTTTTTCATTTGGCCCTGTGCGGTTGGCATTCGTGTAGGTCATTGAACATGCCTTAGGAATCCGTTTTCCTGACCTCGGACAGGTCAGATGACTTCGCGAAGGTCAGGCCATCTAGCTTCTTGGTGACAGAGCCAAGTCAGAGCCCAGGTCTTGCGGTCTCAAGGCTCTCTCCTTCATTGCACAGCAATCTCAGTGAGACTGAGGAGACTAAGGGGTAGTAGCACGGAATTGCCGTGGTAGAGGTGGTGCATCTCCTGGGTTTTACGGACCCAAGTATTGCATAGGATAAAAGATGTTCTGTCATTGTAGAAGTCGCTCACGGTCAGTGACGAAAACTTGGAGGACAGGTAATGAAAGCTTAATGAAGAAATCCAATGGTTTCCACAGTCCCATCACCCAGTGATGACCGCTTAACAACATTTCAGCGTAAATGTCCTTAGGGGCTTTTCCTTCATTAAGGTGCACTTTAGACACGAGGTTCATGTTGCATAATGACTGGAATATCTGTATTTGTAAGCGCAGACTTTCAGAAGGTTACCCTCGTCCCTAAACACCTTTTGAAAAAGACTTTAAAATGTTTTATTCATTTCTCTTCCTAAAAGAATACACAGTGGAAAAGAGTGAAACAAGCAATACCTGAGGTGGAGAGCAGAAATGCCCTGCGATCCCCACCCCAGTGGTCGATATCATCATGTAACCTTGCTAACTGAGTAAGGCAGGCATCACGGTTGTTCTGCTCTGCGTCTGCCCAGCATTGTATTCTCGGCACCCCAACAAAACAGCACCTAGCTGTGTGCTCGCGACACGTATTCATGGAATAAATGAACAAGTACCTCTTTTCTTCCCGATGCTCTTCTTTGCACGTATTATTTATCGTTTTATAATACTCGAGTGGTACTGTATGAACGGTCTCCTACATTGCTTCTCCCCTTCCCCCTTCCGTTTAACACAGTACTGTGGACGATTCCTATGTTATTACACTTTTAAGGGCGTGTCGCTGGCTCTTTTACTCTCTTCCCAATGCGCCTTTTATTTCATTCTAGTACTGGGAAGAGCAGGAAAGCATCCTGCAAACCGGTGAGCAATCTAGAGGTGGTAGACCTGGGACCTGAACACTGGGGCCCTCTTTGAGGAGCCAGGAGACCCTGGGCGACGCACTCCTCCCCCGTGTGCCACAGTCTGCACAGGTGTACAGTGAGGGTGGCGGCAATGGCACCTGCCTCATGGGGGTGGTGAGCAGCATATACAACCCAACAGGTTCTTTGCTTGCTTCCTGGCATTTATGGAGGTCATGTTATCGGCGGTATTATTATGACTATTATTATTAATTATTCTCTCCAGTATTTGCTGTAATGTCTGTAGCAGGTACAGATGTCCAAGCCACAAGACTGTGACGAAATGCACCCTTTACATTTCATACAGCGGATACCTGTTCTTCAACCACCCATTCCTGCTTTCTGGTGGAAAACACACTAGCAACTTCTAGGGAAAGTCAGTCAAGGAAATGTGCAGGAGGAACGCGCATTGATACATTCCTCAAAGATTATCCCGTCACAGAGTGAAACAAAAAAGCTCTACGTACACATCTTTCACCATCTCTGGTATGTGTAACAGATTTCAGGAGTGGATTCACTGCGTCGAAAAGACGTGAACAAAGTCCTTTGAACGCTCTTGGTGTACACTGCAAAAAGGACACAATACCCATTTGTATTGTCACCGACATTCTGTGAGGAGTCTTGGTTTTCTGTACTCTCACGAGCATTTATTCAGTGGGTCGTGAACGCAATCAGCCTTTTCATTTTAACAGCTGCAGGTGACGATCTTGACCCACATTCAGGCACATACATTGCAGATGCTCTTCTTATGTGTGTGTGTGGCTTTTTAGTCACTTGCGGTTTTCCAGATGCACAGATACTTTTGTTTTTAGGTAGCTAATTCCATCCATCCTTTCACGCATAGCATGACTCTTTGTTACAAAGGTGGGGGAAAGAAAACCTTCCTGATCCACCCGTCCTGTTCCTTGTTTTTGTCCCTAATCTTCCCTGTGCTTCCAGTCCCCTGCCAAAACTCCCCACTGAAATCCCTGGGGGACCCCCCCAAAACAAAACAAATGAAGTTTCACAATAACCAGAGAGAGTTGGGATTTACCCCCAACTACGTGGCAACATCAGAGATTTCCCACTAACTAAAAAGGCTGACTGACACGACTCTCTGATGCATCGCAGGACACCTTTCAGTAGGACGAGGAGGTGCCAGAGCCTGCTTTGACCGGGCCACATGGGTGACCACAAATGAGAATTTAACCCTGAAAGGAATAACATGCCCTCTGCACCCGCTATAGCCGTAGAGGTAGGAGAATTTCTTTTTGGTGGTATCCTTGAGGTGGACAGCCCCTCCCACCCACCCCCAGCGTTCCTTGGAGAACAATGTAATCCTGTTGCCAGGGGCAGGAAGAATGAGTCTCTAACTGTGGGGACTGACTGGAGAGCACTTGCAGGGATGCTGGGCAGGGGTGCGGGTGGGTGGGCACTAATGCTAACACCACTGCAGAGATCTCCACCCTTTTGGTTAATGGCCTTAAGCCTGAGAGATCAGCAGCTGTTCAGAAGCAGAAAATGGGCTGGCAGACCTTGCCATCCAGGAGGTACAACAATTGGTCCAACATTTTGTGCATATTGTGATAAACAAAGAGAAAACTTCACTCACAGACGGATGGCACTACAACCGAAACAGGTGGGGGGCCGGGGCAACGAAAGTCCCTCGACAAGCACAGCGCAGCTAGACGACGCATGTGCCGTCGGCGTGCTTTATGATTTCAGCATGCTGTGGAAACAAGTAACCGCTGTGGTTACTCGCATGACGCTTGGTGAGCAGGTTCAAGCTTATGAGAAGCCTTTCTCCTCCCTCAAGGAATTGGCCATAATTAGGGTCGAAACTCATCCTAGGAAACAAACCCATGAGACAACAGGAAATTCCTTGGCCGACCAGTGTGCTAAACAATTTGCTCCCATCCAGGTTCATCGAAGCGAAGATGGTCTGGTAACTCCAGATCATTTCTATGAAACCTTGAGACAACCACAGTCACAAGCATTCCATTCTGTGGGAAGGATACTGGGAGTATGGCGATTCCTCCCCCACAAAAGACAGGAGATTAAAAACATCGATTTACCATATGATCCAGCAATTCCAATTCTGGGTATATGCCCAAAAGAATTGGAAACAGGGACTTGAACAGATATGTGTACTCCCATGTCCAGAGGCAGCACTATCCACAATAGCTAAAAGGTGGGAGTGGCCCAAGTGTCTGCTGACAAACGAATGGGTTAACAAAACGTGCTATGTGTGACGATGGAATATTACAGAGCCTTGAAAAGGGAGGGAATTCTGACATGTGCTACGACATGGATGAGCCCTGAAGACATCATGCTAAGTGAAATAGACCCGTGGCAAAAAGACAAAGACTGTATGATTCCATTCCTATGAGGTAAACAGAGTAGTCCAATTGCTGGAGACAGAAAGCCGAGTGGCAGTTGCCAGGGGCTGGGAGGTGGGTGGGGAAATGGGCAGTTATTGTTTAGCTGGTACAGAGTTTCAGTTTTGCAAGACAGAAGGAGTTTGGGAGATGGACGGTAGTGAGGATTGCACGACAGTGTGAACGTACTTATTACCAACAGACTGGACACTTTAAAACCGTGAACGTTACGTCACGTATGTTTTAGCAAGCACACACACACACGCACGCACGCACACACACACAAACACACACCAAGATTTTGGGAGAAATCTGGGTGTTGCCTCCAATCAGATGGGCTATGGAGACACCGAGGCTGCTGTCTGGTCTCTCCAGTGTCTCTGAAATGGAGCTTGATGAAGAATTTGCAGGCTATGACCTATCAGAGTACGCAAACTTGAGAACTACTTTTGGACAGCATTGATGGGACATTTTTTAATTGGACGGAAGACGAGATCTCCGGGGTATGTTCCACCCGCTACACTGCATAACCCTGAAAACACCGTGAAGGAAGGTGGGACATGGACAGGAACCACAGCTTCAAGGAACCTTTGAGGATTTACACGTGGCCTTCACACGGCTTCTTGCATAGCAATGAATTAAATACATACATCATATCGTCGGCCTCTCCATGGCATGTTTATTTGTTTCCTCAAAAGATTTCTTTTTTCATTAAGGCATTATTGATATATACTCTTATGAAGGTTTCACATGAAAAAACAATGTGGTTACTACGTTTACTCCATGGCATGTTTAGAAGCTTTCCCTTGTTGCAAGGCAACAGCTCTTCTGGTGACTAAAAAAGATTGGAATTTGCCTTTCCTACCTGGAGAATCCCTACTTGCCTTTATAATGACAGAGGTGCGCGTTTTACTGGAACCGTAATTAAGAAACTGTAAGGCGTTGCCTGCGAGCCAAAAGTTACACTATCCTTAACCATCCTCCACCCACACTCACTCTGCGTTTTTCTTTCTACTCCTCTCCAGTCTTCCCTTTCTCCTCCGCCCTTCCTCAATACCCCCAAATGTTTGTCATTTTCTTGCTCAGGCTTGTGAGGCTGTCTTGCCGCCTGAGGGGTTCAGCCCCGGGCCCGGGCAAGCTCACTATGGCTTCCGTGAGACCGAGAAATGACAACGCAACGTTCTTGGGGTAGAAGGGTTTATACGCGGCCTTATTCTCCCGGCGCTGGGACAACATGTTGTTCGAGCACTGGGATCCCGTCCGCATCCAGCGGTCTGCAGGCCCGTAACCCAGCTACCTCTCTGCCTCCGCGCAGAGCACGGGGCGCAGCTCTTTATATAGTGACCCCGCCAGTAATAGCTCATTGCTCGCGGGTGTGGAAGCATTCGCCTAGCAGGAGGCCAACTACATCATCCAGGAGCTTAGGGTCAGGTGAGGATCCTGGCCAGAGGAACTTCCGTTTCCCCCACAGAAGCTAATGTCACCTATTGGCTCTGCTCACCTTCCCCTGTCAGTCCCACTGACCTTTTACCGATCCCCCATTCCCTACCCTGAGACACATCCCTGCAGCATTACTGCTGCCGTGTCAGGCACATCCCACGCAAATCGGATCTCTGGCACATCCCCAGAATTAACACCACCTCCCCGAAATGCAACCCGAAGAAGGGGAACTGGTTTTTATCCAAAGGAAACATTTGCTTGTAATTCAAGGTCATGGGCCCAAGTCACTGCAAGTGACCCACGTCAGGCTGAAATGGGTGGGTATCCTTGGCTGGCTCAGCCCCAACACCAGCTTCACCCAGGAAAGATGCACGGCAAAAAGCACAAGTGCTCTTTCGCCCTGGAGAACACCCAGGGTGTGACTCAAATTTCATTGTGGGCCCACTGCTTCGTGGCTTTTTGTTGTTGTCGTTTTCTGTAAACCGGCCAGCTGGGCTGGGTCATGTTATGTCACCCATCTCTTTTCGTCTTTCCGACCGTACAGCCGGACAGGGTCACCTGTTTGGTTGTGGGGTCACACCCTTACTCCTGCACGGGAACAGTCCGTGGGAAGGAGCAAGAACATCCCTCTGCAAAACACCCATTCTCATCAGGGGACGAGAAGGAGCTCCGTGAAGAACGTCAACAGCTTGGGAGCGACCTAGGTGTGCTCGCCGCCACGGGGAACAGGTCTTACGGTGCACTCTTCTCTGGAGGAGGGGCTCTGTTGCGCTGCTGAAGAAGTTCGACGCAGTGTCTGGGTTTCCCATGCTCTCTCATCCGTGAAGTTGCCAGAGCGGCCAACGATGCCACCCAAAATACTGACACGCTTGAGAGGTGCCAGGACTCCAGTGGCTGCTGCTCATCATCGACCGGCATTAGACACCATGCTGGCACCTAGGGATGCACTTGTGCGGTGGACAACGACGAGTGCTGCCCCGTACGACCACCCAAACCTTTCAGATGTCCTTTTGGCGAATCAGCACATCTGTGAAGCCAGCCGAAACGTTTGTTGAGTGCACGACCCAGTCCTGCACTCTGGGCCCTCCCGTCGTCATTGGGTGGCTGAGCACGGGACCCCTGTCCCTGAGTATTCCCAACAGGGATATACAGTCCTGGGGATGCACTTTCCCCCAAGGGCTACTGATCATTTCCCTTTGAATCCTGATAAGAATACTCCTCGTCAACTGCATCCAATCACATCTAATCAAGACCGGCAGCACTGTCCTATCCAAACAGATGATCCTGGTAAGCTGTGATTAAGGACCAGAAGACCGAAGAACAAACTACTTCTCCGACCCGCTATGAGAGACTCCTTGACTCAGTGCCCAGCCCTTGTACATCGCTGTTGCTTCCTCTCCGAAAGCAACTGGCTGATGACAAAGGCACTTCACCTTGTTGAAGAGGAGGTACTGTGAAAAAATTCAAAGAGACCCCAGTTTTCCTTGCTTCAGACCTTGCCTCCTTTAACTTCTCTTCTCTTCTTTCTCTTCTCTTCTCTTCTCTTCTCTTCTCTTCTCTTCTCTTCTCTTCTCTTCTCTTCTCCTCTCCTCTCCTCTCGTCTCTGCTCCTCTCTTGTCTTGGCCTCGCTTCGCCTTGCTTCTCTTTGCCTCACTTCTCTTCTCTTTTCTCCTCCCTCCTCCACCTTGGGTTTGGTGGTTGTTACTTCCACCGACCAGAAGACAACAAGCAGTAAAGCAAGAGCTCTTCTGATACCTGCTGCAATGAGATTGCACCAAGGAGCCCAGCAGGACACACGAAAAAGGCGGACCAGTTTCCCCACCATTCCAACCACACATTGGTAGCACTTAAGCCAACAAACAAAACTGCAACCTGGGAAATACCACAGTCATCACCTGTCTTCTCCTTAATCTAGAAAAACTCTAGTTCTGCTTCACTTCAGAGATCTTCCTGGTCTTAAGGGGATGCACATCAGCTGGATAAAGATTTTAGCCTCTGTTTGAATTGCATTCACTCAATTTTTTTCTCAGCAGTTCTACCACTAGCCTGCCCCCAGTTTGCTAGCAGCCAAGGCAAGGAATTCTACAGGATCACTTGCGTGAACTACAGTCACCACTGGGCCAAAACAAACCATTTTCTCAGGGCAAGCCCAAGTGTTCCTGGTACTGAGAGTCAAGGGAAATCTGTGCCTTAGTCATCTGTCCCTCAGTACGGTTTGTATTGCACAGACATTCTTAGCAGTGATCTGAGTAGCCGCTTGCTTTCTCAGCTGTTTAGTGGGGATAATTACACTAACCTACCCGATAAGGTTTCTGTCATGAATGAGGCTACAGTGCATACAAAGGACTCAGCACAGAGCCTGACACATAGTAAGTAGTACGTGCTCTGTAACTCTCAGCCCCACGACGATGGCTTTGTGACGGATAAGAGCACAAGCTCTGGAATCGTAACTTGGGGGAAGTAAAGAATATCCCTACATGCTTACAATGCAGATAAAAGGTGTGTGTGCCCGAAACAATGCAAGCTCGTGTGCTGTTAGGAAACAAATACAGGGAAACCTATGATTTGCTCTTTGGAAAACATATGTGATAGCAAACTCATTAAACTGAGAACAAAACAGGGGCTCACATTTCCACAGAGTTTGGTTTTCAGTGTTGCTGCAGTGCGCGTGCTTATGTGGCTACTTAGTTAGGACACAGCCTCGTCTATTTAGTAAGGGAGCAAAAGGGCACTAGCTCTTAAAAAGACAAAAGTTTCGCTTTCACATAATCTTTGCATTAAGACGAGGGCTGGTGTAACAGCTTGACAGTGTTGGGGACCTCGGCTTAGAGATTACTTTTTAGTGCCTGCTACTCCTAAGGATGGCCAAGTCTATTCATATTTACAATTGTCTTCCTCTCCGTTCTTCCTTACTTGTCTGGGAGAGTGAGCACAGAGGAAATCTTAGAGGTCATGTAGACCAGTGGATTTCGAGCTCTTTGCTAAAGTACACTAAACTTGTCCTGGAAAAAAGGGTCCAATACGTAAAAAGGAGAAAGAGGAGCTACTGTACTGGTAACAGAGGCTCTTTAGCCACACCCCTCCCTGGACCTCCCTGCCTGCGCCCCGCGCTAACTTAGCCTGACTCTTCTTCCCAACACTGAGGAAACAGCAGGCCCAGACAAGCAAAGCGACTGAGAGAGTAAAATAAGTAAGGCCGGTGGAGCTGGAACTGGAAGGCCAGTTGATGATCCCTGGTGCAAGGCACTGCACGAGGCCCTAACAGAAAGAAAAACTGGTGAAGACCTGCTTGTCCAACCCAACAACGTCTTTATGGTGAAGAAGTTGTCGGTATAAGTGTGTTCAGATTATCTGTGTACAGTACTGTGCAAGGTGAAACTTGTTTTGTAAGACGAATGTGACTTTTTTCAGCGTTGGGAGGCATGCCAAAGCAGTGTCACAAGTATTACCTGGACTTGGGGAGAGAAAGAACACGGCAGTCAGGTCACGCTCGCTTCATACCTACAACTTCCTGACAAACGACCGTGTTCCTCATTCCACTAGCCTGCCGGTAACTGGGCCCCTAACTTCGTATTCAGTGTATTCTCACTCACAGCCCCTGCCATCCACTACACGACCCAAGTCGGTGATCCAACGTAGCAAGCTAGGTTGAATTCGTAGCTTTGAACCCCTGGACCAGAAAACGTTAGGATGCATTCCAGAATCCGAGTCCTGTCAATTATCTAGGCTGCAGGTCAGGGTCCCTCTGGGGACACCCGGTATATTGACAGCTGATGAAAACACGGAGCAACAATAAAAGATGCACCACCTCTACCACGGCAATTCCGTGCTACTACCCCTTAGTCACCTCAGTCTCACTGAGATTGCTGTGCAACGAAGGAGAGAGCCTTGAGACCGCAAAGACCTGGGCTCTGACTTGGCTCTGTCACCAAGAAGCTAGATGGCCTGGCCTTCGCGAAGTCATCTGACCTGTCCGAGGTCAGGAAAACGGATTCCTAAGGCATGTTCAATGACCTACACGAATGCCAACCGCACAGGGCCAAATGAAAAAGGAATCAGATAGGCTCCTGTTGCTACGTTATAATCCAGGGCTAGGAAAAGATTAGGTCCGACATACATAAAGGAAAATGACCATGCAAGTAAACTTTTCAAAACGTCACCGTATGTATTGGGCACCCACTAAGTGCTAGGTACCGCTCTGGCGCTGAGGACGAAGGAGCTCAACAAACAAACATGCACCACAGTTCCTGCCCGCACAGCGGTGAGCTGTGCTGCCTCGCCCTTGGATCACAGGTAATAAATAATGTTTTGAACTCAAGATTCCCCCTAGCGTTCGACATTTACAATGTGTCTGTATCATTTTTCAGTGAGGTGGCTGTAAAGCTGAGAGAGCGATTTTCAAACAGGTGCAACTGAGTTTACAGAGGAGGAGGTTGAAGTCGTGGCGCAAAAACGGACGCCACTACGTTGAAGAAGCCCCCGCTGTGCGGACGTTTTTCAGAAATAGCACCCCTGGTGACCCGTGGGTGCGGGCACTGTGGTTTAGGTTACGGTCCGTATCCGTCCTCCGAATTTTCGACAGCGAGGTCCACCGGCAAGACCGAAGGATTTACTAAGGACGGTCCGTAAAAGCGAAAACAACGTGGGGAAAGCCACCGAGTAGACGCAGAGACCCAGAGAGGCCAGTTGTTCAGCAGGAGACCGGTCGCCCCCGGAGGAGAAAGGCCAAGGCGAAAAAGCAAAGGGGTTTCGTCCTCGGGCCGTGAGGTGTGCCGGCAGGCTCCAGGGCCGGAAGAAGCTGCGGCGCCGGGAGGCGGGCGCGGGCGCGGGCGCAGCAGAAAAGCGGCCGGCTTTCGCTGAAAAGCCTCCGCGCTGTTTTTTCCGGGCGCGAAGGGCGGGGGAGCGACGGGCGGGAGGACGGGCGCGCGGCGCAACACTGCCCCCAGCAGGCCGGAGAAACAGAGCGCCAGCAGGCCGGCAGGAAAAGCCGTCTTTCTCGCTGGCTTTCCGCGCACAGCCGTGAAGTGGTGGCTGAGGAGGAAAAGCGCGTGACGACGACCACCAGGGAAAAGAAAGACGCAGACCGGGCCGAGTGGCCCGGGTGCGGCCGTCCGCCGGCGCGACGGGCTTCCGCAGTCCCGTCCCCCGGAACCAGAGCCACGGGCGGCCGGAAGGACGGGGCTGCGCTCGGCTGGGCGGGTTTCGGGCCTGCGGGCGGAGGGAGCCCAGCGAGGTCGGTGCCCGTCTCCCCGCGGGCGTCCGCCGCGGGCTTCCTCCCGGACCCCGTTAGCGAAGTGTCGGCCGAGGGACCCGACCGGGGCTGTCCAGGCCCTGCTGCTGTCGGCCGACTGCCGCGGCCCCAGCTGCCTGTACCGACGCCCCCGGCCGGCTGTCCGCGCCCGCGCCCGCGCCCGCGCCCACGCCCACCCTGTACGCACGCTCGCCCCGCGGCGCTCGCGGCGCTCCTCGCGCAGCCCTCTCAAAAACAAATCCCGCGAATGTAGGATTCTGAGAAGGGGCCTGGCCTTCTTGCTTGGCCGACCCCAAACACAGGCCTCATTTGCGGTCCCTACGACAAACATTGTGTATCTGCTTCCCGTCTGGGTACTTTTGACGGAATGACCTTGTTGCCCAGACAGCGATCAAAGAAATGCACTGTAGCGTCGGTTTCCCTACCTGCTAGCTTGTTGCGGAAGACTGTAGCTTCGACATCGTGACTGATGCTCTGTTACAAAACGACTATACTCTTGGGGGAAAGCTGTCCTCTCCGGAGCTCTTCTTCGGAAGGGCTGTGTTTGCCGGGCAGCTGTGCTAAACCGGGGCTCCAGTAAATCTCTAATAAAACTCTCTTCTGGAGTTTACGCTCGGACCTCTTTTCCTCCACATTTCTTGGGGGGGCTGGGGTGGGGGTAGTCAGAGGCCCTCAGAGTGACGCGCCTTGTGTAGCCCAGGGCTTCCCTGATCGTGGCGCTAGGTATCCGCACAGAGGGGCCCCTTGTGCCCCTCCAGCCTCACAGCGCCCTCCGCTGAGCGGGTGAGTCCTCCTGACACCCGGGCCTCCTTAGTTTTTCAGCTGGCGCTCCTGACCTTTGTTTGAGCTGGGTGAAACTTACCCTGGTGTATATTCTAGGCAGGTTGACCTAGGGAAAGCCAAGGCTGATGGGATTGGCTGACACTGTTTGGCTAAAATGTTAGCGTGAAAAACTATACACAACACGGTGAGGCTGCAACAAGATCGGTAAATGTAGGAGAGACTGCGAATTCAGCTGCGAAGAATAGGGACACTTGCCCCTTCCTCCCAGAAGGCAGGAAGTGCTTGAGGGTATCCCTCGGGACCTGAGGCTGTCCCACCGGATCACCCTTAAAAATCACATTAGAACTGGCACTGACTCGTCCGGGGACACACACATAGGGACCCATCACCCAGTGCTTCACCGTCCCCTTAGTCAGTTGCTCAAGCCTTCCTAAAAATTTAAACCTAAAACATCGGGATACCCTTCTTCAAAGACAGAACAATTCCCAAATGCTCAACAGCCACCCACCAGCACCCCAGCTGGATTCATTCACGTGCAATACGTATGGCGGCTTTGACTTGCAAGCACTTAAGTAAATGGGAAACCCTGAGTAAGGGAAACGAGGGAATGGCAAAATGCTCTCTTCACAGGACACGAGAAACTCTCGGATCCCGTAGCTAAACTAGAAAGACGTGCGGAGATGGCGGCCAACGTTGTCTCTACCTCGTCTGCTCCTACTCCCTTCTGTCTGTCCTCTTCTTCCCAAGCTTCCCCGTTGGGGCTTGCCTGCATTACCACCTTCTCCTCAACCTCAGAAATTTAGTCTTGCTGGCCCTAAAAGTTTTAAAGCTCCTTTAAGGAGAAACTACCACCGGGTGGGGAGCATCAGAGTTGACACCCCGTGATCTCAAACTGAACTCAAGAGTCTAACTAAAGATTTTCATGACCCTTCACAAGACCGTGTAGGGTTTGCAAAGGAATTTGATCTGAGCCTCTGAACCTGACTAGTCGGCTCTGTGTCCGCTCACACATACGTTAGTATCAGAGAGCAAAGCTAAAGAATGGATAGGTGACGCAGAATTGGTAAAACTGCCATTGAGGATTTTCGCAGACGTGAGGCTGTTAATCTTGAAAACTGCAGGAGAACTACACAAAGGCTGCATCAAGCAATCCCCCCAAATTTCCCTAAAAACGTAGACTGGGCCAAACCACAGCAACGTAAAAGAAAGCCAGACAAACCTATCTTGGGTCATTCTGAGAGACTGGCAAAAAAAACAACCTCTTAGACAACATTCAGGGATGCCTTTGAAAGCTTTCAAGGCCATCAAAAGAACCCACTTGAAAGTTCTGCCTCTTTAGAACGTTTGGAAGAAGAATTGGCTTTGCCGATAAAATGATACGATGTAACGTGGGCTACCTTACCTAGTACTGCCGTCGTTACTCTTGCAGATCAACTTTCAATAACTTCATTAAAGAGAGAGAAGGCCGAGGCTACTAGGATGATAAATTTACAGTTACAACAACAACAACTCGGTAATCCCAGCTGAAAACCTTTCCAGGGACCACTTGACGTCAAGAGACAGTCTCTGTTAGTAGGGTAGAAAGGCTGGACATCTTAGAAAAGACCGTCACAAGCTTAGGCGGCACCTTGAAAAGCAAAAGAAAAGGAGGACTAGCGCTACTCTGAGGAAAAGGGGAGGACATTCCCCTTCTTGCTTACTTACACTTTAGGAGAGATTAATAATACAACTAAAGGGGAGACCTCTAAGGCCTTAATAGACACAGGGGCCACACTAGTCCTTCTTAACCCTACCTTACTCCTTGGGGTAAAAATTTGGTTCCAACGATAGGGGTCTCCAGTATGCCCATTCAAGTCTTTCAAGTCCACACCTATAACTTTTCACGTAGGAAATATCACCGGGAAGTGCTCATTTCTGTTCCTTGACAGTGCTCCGATCCCTTTAACGGGCAGAGATTTTTCTCGAAATCTATAGTGCCCACATCAGTTTCTCTTCTAAACAGGAAATGTTTTTAGATTTAGAAAGGAAAAATGAAGTGGACTTTGGTTCTGAAAGAATAATGATTCCTACTGCTCCCAGAACCAGTGAGCTATATTATTAATTACCCCACGTACCGGCAGAGTTATGGACTACTCCCTCTGACACCAGAAAAACTAAGCCAGCCACGCCTATTAAAGTAACTATTGATGAGACAAAAGCCTTTGCTAATATCTGAACAATATCAGCTTAAACCTGAAGCAATAATAGATGGAGTAAAGCCTATTCTACGAGAATATCTTTTAAAAGGACTTATTATTCCCTGCACCAGTCTTTGTAATACTCCTGGTGCACTTGTAAGAAAAGCAAATGGGTAAGGATGGAGATCTGTCTGAGATTTAAGAGCACCGAGTAATTTTGCGATACCCTGTCACCCTGTAGCCCTTAACCTGCATACCTTACTTTCTTCCGCTCCCCCAGACACTACTTGTTTCTCTGTGACTGACCTATGTAGTGCATTTTCCAGTATTCCCATGGAAAAGGACAGTCAATATTTGTTTGCCTTCACGCGGGAAGATAGACAATACACGTGGACAGTAACGCCACAAGGATGTACTCAGATTCCAACTTACTTCTCTCAAATTCCTAACAACGCCGCCCTGATTCACTATGTTGATGACGGTTTTTATGTTCCACCTCTGAGATAAACTCTCAAAACGTTAGATCCGATACCCTCCACCCCGATCCTTTACTTCCCACCGAAGAAGGTAGTCATGAACATGACTGCATCCCGTTACGTGATTTTTTTTTTCTTATCCCCAGACACTATTAATTTACTAAAACAGTTGGCAATAGACGGTCATGAGGTTTCCAAGGACAAACTTTGGTTGCACTCAGCAACAGTTAAATATTTGGGACAAAGAGTATCTAAGGAGGGACGGTTCACAGATCCTGAGACACTTAAAAGGAACCCTAGCCTTTGTCTTCCAAGAACAAAGAAACAATCATGTGGATTCCTAGGATTAGCTGGTTACTCTAGAAATTGAGTACGAAACTTTTCATTTCATTTCATTGCCCAACCCTTGTGCACTTTACTAAAATGAGATCAATCCAATCTCATGAATGGACCCAAGAAACGGAACAGGCCATAGAAACATTAAAAACACCATTAATTCAAGCAGCACTGCGCTGGGACATCCCAATTACAAATCGTCCCTTTTCCTCTGTGCGCATGAAAATAAAGGCAATGCTTTAGGAGTCTTATGTCCAAAGCATGGGGGCGGGGTGGGGGAGGGGTGTGTGTGGCACGGTCAACATCAGCCCGCCAGGTATTACAGCCAACCGCCTAACTCGGTAGCTAAAGGCGTCCCTCCCTGCAAGAGAGCTATTTCAGCTAAGGCACTCTTGCGCAAAACCACCGACGAGATCGTAATGGGCTCCCCTTTAACCATTCATGTTCCTCATTCCGTCGAGGCTCTTCTAAACTCTCATCATGTTCAACACTATTCTGCGAGCCGCCTGGCATCATATGAAGTACTATTACTTTCTGCCTCCAATGTAACTCTAGCTTAGATGCGATACCCTCCACCCCGATCCTTTACTTCCCACCGAAGAAGGTAGTCATGAACATGACTGCATCCCCTTAAGTCATTTTTTTTTCTTATGCCCAGGAACGATCGACAGGGAACTCCTATTAATACTGCCGGTTTTATTTGGTTTACAGATGACTCATATCTTAAGGATGCTACAGGACCTTACCAGGCTGGATGTGCCATCATTTCTTTTACAGACGTTACTGAAAGCTGTTCTCTGCCTACTGCTAAAGCAGTACAAGCTGAACTCATTGCTTTAAGAACTCAGCCTGGCCAATTAGCTAGCGATACAATAGCTAATATTTATACTGACAGCCGTTAATCCCTTTGGGATAGCACATGATTTTGATACGCTGTGGAAACAGCAGGGTGTTCTAACCTCTCCTGGGCAACCTATCAGAAATGGCCAATTCCTGAGGCTGTGCCGTTAGCAAAACAAGCACCTATTATGAAGGTCCTTGGACATCCTAAGCCAAATACTATGGAAGCTTAAAGGCAGCCACCTTGCGGATGCGGCGGCAAAACAAGCTGCCCCAAGTGGTAATTATACAAAATCTCGAGAACGTCCTCTACTTTTCACAACTAAAAACTTCAGAAGACTTCCTTGTTGTATAGGCTCAGAGAATAGCTACTGATGAGGGAAAAAACTGGGGCATCAAAAAGGGGAACCTTTGCTTCCACTACAGTGGTATGTCTTGGGTCCAATAACAAACCTCTTATACTCAGAGTCCAAATGCCATACCTACCTGTATTCACCAAACTAATCAGTCATTGGGGACCTGAAAAAAGTGGTTCTGTGGGGGAAAACAGTATTGCTGGAGACCTTTTACTGCATTCGCTCATATGGTTTACCCTCACTGTACTGTTTGTCCTAAATATAATCCTGGAAAGCCCCTGCATGGTTCCCAGGGTCATTTTCCTTTGCTGATGGGACCTTTCGAGATGTGGCAAGTGGATTTCATCCAAATGCCGTCATCTCAGGGATATAGATGATGTCTTTGTACTAGCTTGTATGTTTTCACATTGGGTGGAAGCGTTCCCTTGGAGAAGAGCAACGGCCCTCGCTGTTGGAACATTGTCACTAGAGAAAAATGATTCCCACCTGGGGAACGCCACCTGAATTACATGGTGATGGAGGGCCATATTCTACCGGAAAAGTAATTAATTCTATCTGCAGTATCTGGCCGACAAGGCATGCCACATTTTCAGTGTGCTTATCCTCCTCAGCCATCTGGGTTGGTAGAAAGGGCTAATATTAGGTATCATAAAAACTCAATTGGCAAAACTCATGGAAGTCTTTAACCTTCCCTGACCAAAAGGTCACCCACTAGCTTTACCAAGTCTCAGATCTACACCCTTTGGAAAACACCAGCTCTCGCCACTTGAGATTACAACGGATAGACCAACGCGATTAGATGAAGGAGAACGTGAGCCTCCTCTATGAAAGGGAGGTATTTCTCATTATTGCTCTGGTCTTATTAAACCACTCAAGCAAAATGAACCTTTAGTTACCCTTTTCTCACTAGCCTCCAAGGAGATGAAGAATTTAAAGACCGTGGGTTACAACCCGGAGACTGTGTCTATGAGAAGAGACACCAAATGAAAAGACTCCTTACAGCCTCCCTGGAAGGGATCTTACCTGGTGTTACTAACCAGTCCTTGTGCTGCTAAAGTAACAGGTATGTGCTCATGGATTCACACTTCTCATTTTCAAAGGGCTCCTATGCCTGAGTGGACTTCAACTCCCATTTCTGATATTTGACTCCAATTGACCAAATAAACTTCATCTGACTAGGATGAGAACCAGCCGACGTCTGAATGACATGCTTTTCCCATGATCCCCGACCAGGCCTGTATATGCCAATATTCTCCATCTTTTGCTCTTAACCCTCTGTTTCTCCCCATTAATACTGGAAGAGCCTGATGCTGACATATTCTTTCGATGGCTATATTCGTTTACAAAAGGAAAAAAAAAAAAGGGTCATTCGGCCAAACTGTTGGGTCTTTGGACAGCTACCTATATCCAGTACTTCTTGGGTTACCTTGGTGGGTTTCCCTACTCCAAGGAAAAGACTGGTCTAGTTTGCGGTCTCGAATACATACACGAAAACGTGAGTGCCAATGCAGTATTACAATCCCAAGTTACTAACTGGGATCCAGATTACTGCCCTGTTAGTCTGTCTCGCCCTGGCCACGGGTTCACCTTTTCGCAGTGTGATATCACTAAGCAAGCCCAACAAAAAGGAGACTTACTCCTTATTTCTATAAGCCAACTGGAGTAACTGATGACAGACTTTTTCCCAGCTACTGGATGGATTTGTGTGGCTCACCCCTGGTTACAAAAAATCAAGTTCAGTTGCTCCACTCTGTTGGGAACAAAGAAATAATTCTAAGGACAGCCCTCCAAACTGTACGTGACAAACGTGACAAACGGGATGCATACCTTACCAATATTGTAAGTGTTGGGGGGCCGTTGTGTATTTTCCTCGGTCCTTGTCCCCGCCGCGACAAAGAATCGAAGGGCAGAGACACAGTAGTGAAGCAGAGTAAAGTTTTATTTAAAGTTACTTAAGGAGAGAAAAAGTGCAGCAGGCAACCTCAGCGAGGAGAGGCGCCCTGAAAGGTTGGAGAGAGAGAGAGTTTAAGATTAAAAGGTTATGCACTTAGAAAGTGCAGGCGACCTCAGAGAGAGGAGCGCCCCGAAAGGTTGGGGGTTCCCCCTTTTAAGGATTCATCAGGAGTGTGACTAAGGGCTGGGGGGTGCAGACTTGTTAAGTGGTCTCTGAATATTTAGAATTAGCACAAGGAACTTCCTGCTCTGATTTCTCCCCTGAGATAACCGGCATCTTGGTCTGGGAGCATATCAAACAAGACTGCCAGCCCAGCCCCCAAGGTGGGCTGAGTTATTGTCTGTTTGCTAAAGAGTAAGTTAAGAATCTTACTTACTAACTTCCTCGGTGTTAAAATGCAGTCTTATCTTTAAGATGGAATCCTTCCTGCCTTTTACTATGTTGTTTACGGCTGGGCCTGCATGCTATATTAGTTGCCTAGGTTGCAAACTACTTGATTAGGGCCAAAGGAGATAAAAAAAAAAAAAAAAAAAAAAAACCCCAGCATATAGGTAAAGTTAAAAAAAATAAGCTGGGTCTGCATGTCTGCATGATTAACACAATAGAGACATGGGCTATGCTGAGGTACCCTCCTTTACCTGGGGAATATTCAAACGTTCCAGGCCAGGCTGCTCCTGGCTTTTTGAGCTTTAACTGATTAACCCTGGGCTTTCCTGGCCTTATTCTCTTTCCACCCCGCTCATATCTATTTTCCTGCCTAATGTAACCACGCTCTAACATTATTAGCAAATGGTGATTGGTTTGCTGCTGACTGGCTCTGGCGGCCTGGTAGTTACTGGATTGCTCCTGATGGAACTCAATGGCTTTGGCTCTGCAGAACTAATCTCAGGCCTTGGCTTCTACCTGGACCGTTCGGGAGATAGACTTTGGGATTCCCTTGGACAAGGAAAGATCAAGCACACGTCTCCACTGTCGCAACCACGCCACATCTGAAGGCCTCGTGGACTCGTGCTGTTTTTCATGGGTATGGCCATTTAACGATTATATTTACTCCTTCGATAGGAATTGAGGATGTCGTCGTTCACACTGACACACCAGATTTACTCAACAAGCTCTAAGTGGGAGCCAACAAGGATTATCCCGTCTTAATGCAGAAGTAACTCACGAAAAAGGTGTTGTACAGGATCGTATGGCTTTAGACATCTGTACCTCAAGGGGGGTACTCGTGCCATAATTAAAACAGAATGTTGTTTTCATACAAGACAGTTCGGAAAACATTACCCACTTCTTAAGCCATGTGAAAACTCCCATCACTGCGTCAGGTAACGCTGCTCCTGGTACTAATGACCTTTGTGCCCCATGGTTTGGGCCCTGGGGCTCCGGAACAATATTCGGTATAGTCTGCGTTACTGTCCAAATTGTAATTACTTGTCTTTGCCTTTGTAATTGCTGTTCACTCGGGGCTAGCTCCTCTCTGGCCCCCCAAATTTAAAAAGAAGCACGTAGGATCAAAGCACAACAATGTGACCTAACTGAAAATGCATACCGTCTTTAATTCAAAACCACAGTGGCCGGATCACATGGAGCTTCTGCGTTCCCTGCAATATTCCAGTAACTAAACCAAAGATTACTGAGACGTGCGGGAACGCGAGGAGCTCCGGGCAGATGAGATTTCACTCTGGCATCAGGGGACTAATATGGATCATCAGTGCTTCCTACAGGAAGATTTTGATCAAAAGAGGAAAACGTCCAGAAGAAATGTAAAGAATGCAGGATTCTGAGAAGTGCCTGGCCTTACCGCTTGGGTTATCGCAAACGAAGGCCTGATTTGCGGTCTCTAGGACAAACATTGTGTATCTGCTGCACGCCTGCATACCTTTGGGGAATTACCCTGTGCCTAGATAATGATCAAAGAAGTGCCCTGTAGTGTCAGCGTCTCTACCTGCTGGCTTGCAGTTTCAGACTGTAGCTTTGACGTCATGACTGGATATTCTTTGTCAGCAAACGAATATCATCTTGTAAGAAAGCTGTCCTCTCCGGGGCTCTCTTCTTCTGGGCAAGGGCTACGTTTCCTGGGCTCAAATAAAGTTCTAATAACGCTTTTCTGGAGCTTAGGATTTCTTTTTACCGACAGCCTTCACTCATCTGATTACAGTTCATTCTCATATGAGGATGAGGAGAAGGTGGTAATGCAGGCAAGCCCCAACGGGGAAGCTTGGGAAGAAGAGGACAGACAGAAGGGAGTAGGAGCAGACGAGGTAGAGACAACGTTGGCCGCCATCTCCGCACGTCTTTCTAGTTTAGCTACGGGATCCGAGAGTTTCTCGTGTCCTGTGAAGAGAGCATTTTGCCATTCCCTCGTTTCCCTTACTCAGGGTTTCCCATTTACTTAAGTGCTTGCAAGTCAAAGCCGCCATACGTATTGCACGTGAATGAATCCAGCTGGGGTGCTGGTGGGTGGCTGTTGAGCATTTGGGAATTGTTCTGTCTTTGAAGAAGGGTATCCCGATGTTTTAGGTTTAAATTTTTAGGAAGGCTTGAGCAACTGACTAAGGGGACGGTGAAGCACTGGGTGATGGGTCCCTATGTGTGTGTCCCCGGACGAGTCAGTGCCAGTTCTAATGTGATTTTTAAGGGTGATCCGGTGGGACAGCCTCAGGTCCCGAGGGATACCCTCAAGCACTTCCTGCCTTCTGGGAGGAAGGGGCAAGTGTCCCTATTCTTCGCAGCTGAATTCGCAGTCTCTCCTACATTTACCGATCTTGTTGCAGCCTCACCGTGTTGTGTATAGTTTTTCACGCTAACATTTTAGCCAAACAGTGTCAGCCAATCCCATCAGCCTTGGCTTTCCCTAGGTCAACCTGCCTAGAATATACACCAGGGTAAGTTTCACCCAGCTCAAACAAAGGTCAGGAGCGCCAGCTGAAAAACTAAGGAGGCCCGGGTGTCAGGAGGACTCACCCGCTCAGCGGAGGGCGCTGTGAGGCTGGAGGGGCACAAGGGGCCCCTCTGTGCGGATACCTAGCGCCACGATCAGGGAAGCCCTGGGCTACACAAGGCGCGTCACTCTGAGGGCCTCTGACTACCCCCACCCCAGCCCCCCCAAGAAATGTGGAGGAAAAGAGGTCCGAGCGTAAACTCCAGAAGAGAGTTTTATTAGAGATTTACTGGAGCCCCGGTTTAGCACAGCTGCCCGGCAAACACAGCCCTTCCGAAGAAGAGCTCCGGAGAGGACAGCTTTCCCCCAAGAGTATAGTCGTTTTGTAACAGAGCATCAGTCACGATGTCGAAGCTACAGTCTTCCGCAACAAGCTAGCAGGTAGGGAAACCGACGCTACAGTGCATTTCTTTGATCGCTGTCTGGGCAACAAGGTCATTCCGTCAAAAGTACCCAGACGGGAAGCAGATACACAATGTTTGTCGTAGGGACCGCAAATGAGGCCTGTGTTTGGGGTCGGCCAAGCAAGAAGGCCAGGCCCCTTCTCAGAATCCTACATTCGCGGGATTTGTTTTTGAGAGGGCTGCGCGAGGAGCGCCGCGAGCGCCGCGGGGCGAGCGTGCGTACAGGGTGGGCGTGGGCGCGGGCGCGGGCGCGGGCGCGGACAGCCGGCCGGGGGCGTCGGTACAGGCAGCTGGGGCCGCGGCAGTCGGCCGACAGCAGCAGGGCCTGGACAGCCCCGGTCGGGTCCCTCGGCCGACACTTCGCTAACGGGGTCCGGGAGGAAGCCCGCGGCGGACGCCCGCGGGGAGACGGGCACCGACCTCGCTGGGCTCCCTCCGCCCGCAGGCCCGAAACCCGCCCAGCCGAGCGCAGCCCCGTCCTTCCGGCCGCCCGTGGCTCTGGTTCCGGGGGACGGGACTGCGGAAGCCCGTCGCGCCGGCGGACGGCCGCACCCGGGCCACTCGGCCCGGTCTGCGTCTTTCTTTTCCCTGGTGGTCGTCGTCACGCGCTTTTCCTCCTCAGCCACCACTTCACGGCTGTGCGCGGAAAGCCAGCGAGAAAGACGGCTTTTCCTGCCGGCCTGCTGGCGCTCTGTTTCTCCGGCCTGCTGGGGGCAGTGTTGCGCCGCGCGCCCGTCCTCCCGCCCGTCGCTCCCCCGCCCTTCGCGCCCGGAAAAAACAGCGCGGAGGCTTTTCAGCGAAAGCCGGCCGCTTTTCTGCTGCGCCCGCGCCCGCGCCCGCCTCCCGGCGCCGCAGCTTCTTCCGGCCCTGGAGCCTGCCGGCACACCTCACGGCCCGAGGACGAAACCCCTTTGCTTTTTCGCCTTGGCCTTTCTCCTCCGGGGGCGACCGGTCTCCTGCTGAACAACTGGCCTCTCTGGGTCTCTGCGTCTACTCGGTGGCTTTCCCCACGTTGTTTTCGCTTTTACGGACCGTCCTTAGTAAATCCTTCGGTCTTGCCGGTGGACCTCGCTGTCGAAAATTCGGAGGACGGATACGGACCGTAACCTAAACCACAGTGCCCGCACCCACGGGTCACCAGGGGTGCTATTTCTGAAAAACGTCCGCACAGCGGGGGCTTCTTCAACGTAGTGGCGTCCGTTTTTGCGCCACGACTTCAACCTCCTCCTCTGTAAACTCAGTTGCACCTGTTTGAAAATCGCTCTCTCAGCTTTACAGCCACCTCACTGAAAAATGATACAGACACATTGTAAATGTCGAACGCTAGGGGGAATCTTGAGTTCAAAACATTATTTATTACCTGTGATCCAAGGGCGAGGCAGCACAGCTCACCGCTGTGCGGGCAGGAACTGTGGTGCATGTTTGTTTGTTGAGCTCCTTCGTCCTCAGCGCCAGAGCGGTACCTAGCACTTAGTGGGTGCCCAATACATACGGTGACGTTTTGAAAAGTTTACTTGCATGGTCATTTTCCTTTATGTATGTCGGACCTAATCTTTTCCTAGCCCTGGATTATAACGTAGCAACAGGAGCCTATCTGATTCCTTTTTCATTTGGCCCTGTGCGGTTGGCATTCGTGTAGGTCATTGAACATGCCTTAGGAATCCGTTTTCCTGACCTCGGACAGGTCAGATGACTTCGCGAAGGCCAGGCCATCTAGCTTCTTGGTGACAGAGCCAAGTCAGAGCCCAGGTCTTTGCGGTCTCAAGGCTCTCTCCTTCGTTGCACAGCAATCTCAGTGAGACTGAGGTGACTAAGGGGTAGTAGCACGGAATTGCCGTGGTAGAGGTGGTGCATCTTTTATTGTTGCTCCGTGTTTTCATCAGCTGTCAATATACCGGGTGTCCCCAGAGGGACCCTGACCTGCAGCCTAGATAATTGACAGGACTCGGATTCTGGAATGCATCCTAACGTTTTCTGGTCCAGGGGTTCAAAGCTACGAATTCAACCTAGCTTGCTACGTTGGATCACCGACTTGGGTCGTGTAGTGGATGGCAGGGGCTGTGAGTGAGAATACACTGAATACGAAGTTAGGGGCCCAGTTACCGGCAGGCTAGTGGAATGAGGAACACGGTCGTTTGTCAGGAAGTTGTAGGTATGAAGCGAGCGTGACCTGACTGCCGTGTTCTTTCTCTCCCCAAGTCCAGGTAATACTTGTGACACTGCTTTGGCATGCCTCCCAACGCTGAAAAAAGTCACATTCGTCTTACAAAACAAGTTTCACCTTGCACAGTACTGTACACAGATAATCTGAACACACTTATACCGACAACTTCTTCACCATAAAGACGTTGTTGGGTTGGACAAGCAGGTCTTCACCAGTTTTTCTTTCTGTTAGGGCCTCGTGCAGTGCCTTGCACCAGGGATCATCAACTGGCCTTCCAGTTCCAGCTCCACCGGCCTTACTTATTTTACTCTCTCAGTCGCTTTGCTTGTCTGGGCCTGCTGTTTCCTCAGTGTTGGGAAGAAGAGTCAGGCTAAGTTAGCGCGGGGCGCAGGCAGGGAGGTCCAGGGAGGGGTGTGGCTAAAGAGCCTCTGTTACCAGTACAGTAGCTCCTCTTTCTCCTTTTTACGTATTGGACCCTTTTTTCCAGGACAAGTTTAGTGTACTTTAGCAAAGAGCTCGAAATCCACTGGTCTACATGACCTCTAAGATTTCCTCTGTGCTCACTCTCCCAGACAAGTAAGGAAGAACGGAGAGGAAGACAATTGTAAATATGAATAGACTTGGCCATCCTTAGGAGTAGCAGGCACTAAAAAGTAATCTCTAAGCCGAGGTCCCCAACACTGTCAAGCTGTTACACCAGCCCTCGTCTTAATGCAAAGATTATGTGAAAGCGAAACTTTTGTCTTTTTAAGAGCTAGTGCCCTTTTGCTCCCTTACTAAATAGACGAGGCTGTGTCCTAACTAAGTAGCCACATAAGCACGCGCACTGCAGCAACACTGAAAACCAAACTCTGTGGAAATGTGAGCCCCTGTTTTGTTCTCAGTTTAATGAGTTTGCTATCACATATGTTTTCCAAAGAGCAAATCATAGGTTTCCCTGTATTTGTTTCCTAACAGCACACGAGCTTGCATTGTTTCGGGCACACACACCTTTTATCTGCATTGTAAGCATGTAGGGATATTCTTTACTTCCCCCAAGTTACGATTCCAGAGCTTGTGCTCTTATCCATCACAAAGCCATCGTCGTGGGGCTGAGAGTTACAGAGCACGTACTACTTACTATGTGTCAGGCTCTGTGCTGAGTCCTTTGTATGCACTGTAGCCTCATTCATGACAGAAACCTTATCGGGTAGGTTAGTGTAATTATCCCCACTAAACAGCTGAGAAAGCAAGCGGCTACTCAGATCACTGCTAAGAATGTCTGTGCAATACAAACCGTACTGAGGGACAGATGACTAAGGCACAGATTTCCCTTGACTCTCAGTACCAGGAACACTTGGGCTTGCCCTGAGAAAATGGTTTGTTTTGGCCCAGTGGTGACTGTAGTTCACGCAAGTGATCCTGTAGAATTCCTTGCCTTGGCTGCTAGCAAACTGGGGGCAGGCTAGTGGTAGAACTGCTGAGAAAAAAATTGAGTGAATGCAATTCAAACAGAGGCTAAAATCTTTATCCAGCTGATGTGCATCCCCTTAAGACCAGGAAGATCTCTGAAGTGAAGCAGAACTAGAGTTTTTCTAGATTAAGGAGAAGACAGGTGATGACTGTGGTATTTCCCAGGTTGCAGTTTTGTTTGTTGGCTTAAGTGCTACCAATGTGTGGTTGGAATGGTGGGGAAACTGGTCCGCCTTTTTCGTGTGTCCTGCTGGGCTCCTTGGTGCAATCTCATTGCAGCAGGTATCAGAAGAGCTCTTGCTTTACTGCTTGTTGTCTTCTGGTCGGTGGAAGTAACAACCACCAAACCCAAGGTGGAGGAGGGAGGAGAAAAGAGAAGAGAAGTGAGGCAAAGAGAAGCAAGGCGAAGCGAGGCCAAGACAAGAGAGGAGCAGAGACGAGAGGAGAGGAGAGGAGAGGAGAGGAGAAGAGAAGAGAAGAGAAGAGAAGAGAAGAGAAGAGAAGAGAAGAGAAGAGAAAGAAGAGAAGAGAAGTTAAAGGAGGCAAGGTCTGAAGCAAGGAAAACTGGGGTCTCTTTGAATTTTTTCACAGTACCTCCTCTTCAACAAGGTGAAGTGCCTTTGTCATCAGCCAGTTGCTTTCGGAGAGGAAGCAACAGCGATGTACAAGGGCTGGGCACTGAGTCAAGGAGTCTCTCATAGCGGGTCGGAGAAGTAGTTTGTTCTTCGGTCTTCTGGTCCTTAATCACAGCTTACCAGGATCATCTGTTTGGATAGGACAGTGCTGCCGGTCTTGATTAGATGTGATTGGATGCAGTTGACGAGGAGTATTCTTATCAGGATTCAAAGGGAAATGATCAGTAGCCCTTGGGGGAAAGTGCATCCCCAGGACTGTATATCCCTGTTGGGAATACTCAGGGACAGGGGTCCCGTGCTCAGCCACCCAATGACGACGGGAGGGCCCAGAGTGCAGGACTGGGTCGTGCACTCGACAAACGTTTCGGCTGGCTTCACAGATGTGCTGATTCGCCAAAAGGACATCTGAAAGGTTTGGGTGGTCGTACGGGGCAGCACTCGTCGTTGTCCACCGCACAAGTGCATCCCTAGGTGCCAGCATGGTGTCTAATGCCGGTCGATGATGAGCAGCAGCCACTGGAGTCCTGGCACCTCTCAAGCGTGTCAGTATTTTGGGTGGCATCGTTGGCCGCTCTGGCAACTTCACGGATGAGAGAGCATGGGAAACCCAGACACTGCGTCGAACTTCTTCAGCAGCGCAACAGAGCCCCTCCTCCAGAGAAGAGTGCACCGTAAGACCTGTTCCCCGTGGCGGCGAGCACACCTAGGTCGCTCCCAAGCTGTTGACGTTCTTCACGGAGCTCCTTCTCGTCCCCTGATGAGAATGGGTGTTTTGCAGAGGGATGTTCTTGCTCCTTCCCACGGACTGTTCCCGTGCAGGAGTAAGGGTGTGACCCCACAACCAAACAGGTGACCCTGTCCGGCTGTACGGTCGGAAAGACGAAAAGAGATGGGTGACATAACATGACCCAGCCCAGCTGGCCGGTTTACAGAAAACGACAACAACAAAAAGCCACGAAGCAGTGGGCCCACAATGAAATTTGAGTCACACCCCTGGGTGTTCTCCAGGGCGAAAGAGCACTTGTGCTTTTTGCCGTGCATCTTTCCTGGGTGAAGCTGGTGTTGGGGCTGAGCCAGCCAAGGATACCCACCCATTTCAGCCTGACGTGGGTCACTTGCAGTGACTTGGGCCCATGACCTTGAATTACAAGCAAATGTTTCCTTTGGATAAAAACCAGTTCCCCTTCTTCGGGTTGCATTTCGGGGAGGTGGTGTTAATTCTGGGGATGTGCCAGAGATCCGATTTGCGTGGGATGTGCCTGACACGGCAGCAGTAATGCTGCAGGGATGTGTCTCAGGGTAGGGAATGGGGGATCGGTAAAAGGTCAGTGGGACTGACAGGGGAAGGTGAGCAGAGCCAATAGGTGACATTAGCTTCTGTGGGGGAAACGGAAGTTCCTCTGGCCAGGATCCTCACCTGACCCTAAGCTCCTGGATGATGTAGTTGGCCTCCTGCTAGGCGAATGCTTCCACACCCGCGAGCAATGAGCTATTACTGGCGGGGTCACTATATAAAGAGCTGCGCCCCGTGCTCTGCGCGGAGGCAGAGAGGTAGCTGGGTTACGGGCCTGCAGACCGCTGGATGCGGACGGGATCCCAGTGCTCGAACAACATGTTGTCCCAGCGCCGGGAGAATAAGGCCGCGTATAAACCCTTCTACCCCAAGAACGTTGCGTTGTCATTTCTCGGTCTCACGGAAGCCATAGTGAGCTTGCCCGGGCCCGGGGCTGAACCCCTCAGGCGGCAAGACAGCCTCACAAGCCTGAGCAAGAAAATGACAAACATTTGGGGGTATTGAGGAAGGGCGGAGGAGAAAGGAAAGACTGGAGAGGAGTAGAAAGAAAAACGCAGAGTGAGTGTGGGTGGAGGATGGTTAAGGATAGTGTAACTTTTGGCTCGCAGGCAACGCCTTACAGTTTCTTAATTACGGTTCCAGTAAAACGCGCACCTCTGTCATTATAAAGGCAAGTAGGGATTCTCCAGGTAGGAAAGGCAAATTCCAATCTTTTTTAGTCACCAGAAGAGCTGTTGCCTTGCAACAAGGGAAAGCTTCTAAACATGCCATGGAGTAAACGTAGTAACCACATTGTTTTTTCATGTGAAACCTTCATAAGAGTATATATCAATAATGCCTTAATGAAAAAAGAAATCGTTTGAGGAAACAAATAAACATGCCATGGAGAGGCCGACGATATGATGTATGTATTTAATTCATTGCTATGCAAGAAGCCGTGTGAAGGCCACGTGTAAATCCTCAAAGGTTCCTTGAAGCTGTGGTTCCTGTCCATGTCCCACCTTCCTTCACGGTGTTTTCAGGGTTATGCAGTGTAGCGGGTGGAACATACCCCGGAGATCTCGTCTTCCGTCCAATTAAAAAATGTCCCATCAATGCTGTCCAAAAGTAGTTCTCAAGTTTGCGTACTCTGATAGGTCATAGCCTGCAAATTCTTCATCAAGCTCCATTTCAGAGACACTGGAGAGACCAGACAGCAGCCTCGGTGTCTCCATAGCCCATCTGATTGGAGGCAACACCCAGATTTCTCCCAAAATCTTGGTGTGTGTTTGTGTGTGTGTGCGTGCGTGCGTGTGTGTGTGTGCTTGCTAAAACATACGTGACGTAACGTTCACGGTTTTAAAGTGTCCAGTCTGTTGGTAATAAGTACGTTCACACTGTCGTGCAATCCTCACTACCGTCCATCTCCCAAACTCCTTCTGTCTTGCAAAACTGAAACTCTGTACCAGCTAAACAATAACTGCCCATTTCCCCACCCACCTCCCAGCCCCTGGCAACTGCCACTCGGCTTTCTGTCTCCAGCAATTGGACTACTCTGTTTACCTCATAGGAATGGAATCATACAGTCTTTGTCTTTTTGCCACGGGTCTATTTCACTTAGCATGATGTCTTCAGGGCTCATCCATGTCGTAGCACATGTCAGAATTCCCTCCCTTTTCAAGGCTCTGTAATATTCCATCGTCACACATAGCACGTTTTGTTAACCCATTCGTTTGTCAGCAGACACTTGGGCCACTCCCACCTTTTAGCTATTGTGGATAGTGCTGCCTCTGGACATGGGAGTACACATATCTGTTCAAGTCCCTGTTTCCAATTCTTTTGGGCATATACCCAGAATTGGAATTGCTGGATCATATGGTAAATCGATGTTTTTAATCTCCTGTCTTTTGTGGGGGAGGAATCGCCATACTCCCAGTATCCTTCCCACAGAATGGAATGCTTGTGACTGTGGTTGTCTCAAGGTTTCATAGAAATGATCTGGAGTTACCAGACCATCTTCGCTTCGATGAACCTGGATGGGAGCAAATTGTTTAGCACACTGGTCGGCCAAGGAATTTCCTGTTGTCTCATGGGTTTGTTTCCTAGGATGAGTTTCGACCCTAATTATGGCCAATTCCTTGAGGGAGGAGAAAGGCTTCTCATAAGCTTGAACCTGCTCACCAAGCGTCATGCGAGTAACCACAGCGGTTACTTGTTTCCACAGCATGCTGAAATCATAAAGCACGCCGACGGCACATGCGTCGTCTAGCTGCGCTGTGCTTGTCGAGGGACTTCCGTTGCCCCGGCCCCCCACCTGTTTCGGTTGTAGTGCCATCCGTCTGTGAGTGAAGTTTTCTCTTTGTTTATCACAATATGCACAAAATGTTGGACCAATTGTTGTACCTCCTGGATGGCAAGGTCTGCCAGCCCATTTTCTGCTTCTGAACAGCTGCTGATCTCTCAGGCTTAAGGCCATTAACCAAAAGGGTGGAGATCTCTGCAGTGGTGTTAGCATTAGTGCCCACCCACCCGCACCCCTGCCCAGCATCCCTGCAAGTGCTCTCCAGTCAGTCCCCACAGTTAGAGACTCATTCTTCCTGCCCCTGGCAACAGGATTACATTGTTCTCCAAGGAACGCTGGGGGTGGGTGGGAGGGGCTGTCCACTTCAAGGATACCACCAAAAAGAAATTCTCCTACCTCTACGGCTATAGCGGGTGCAGAGGGCATGTTATTCCTTTCAGGGTTAAATTCTCATTTGTGGTCACCCATGTGGCCCGGTCAAAGCAGGCTCTGGCACCTCCTCGTCCTACTGAAAGGTGTCCTGCGATGCATCAGAGAGTCGTGTCAGTCAGCCTTTTTAGTTAGTGGGAAATCTCTGATGTTGCCACGTAGTTGGGGGTAAATCCCAACTCTCTCTGGTTATTGTGAAACTTCATTTGTTTTGTTTTGGGGGGGGTCCCCCAGGGATTTCAGTGGGGAGTTTTGGCAGGGGACTGGAAGCACAGGGAAGATTAGGGACAAAAACAAGGAACAGGACGGGTGGATCAGGAAGGTTTTCTTTCCCCCACCTTTGTAACAAAGAGTCATGCTATGCGTGAAAGGATGGATGGAATTAGCTACCTAAAAACAAAAGTATCTGTGCATCTGGAAAACCGCAAGTGACTAAAAAGCCACACACACACATAAGAAGAGCATCTGCAATGTATGTGCCTGAATGTGGGTCAAGATCGTCACCTGCAGCTGTTAAAATGAAAAGGCTGATTGCGTTCACGACCCACTGAATAAATGCTCGTGAGAGTACAGAAAACCAAGACTCCTCACAGAATGTCGGTGACAATACAAATGGGTATTGTGTCCTTTTTGCAGTGTACACCAAGAGCGTTCAAAGGACTTTGTTCACGTCTTTTCGACGCAGTGAATCCACTCCTGAAATCTGTTACACATACCAGAGATGGTGAAAGATGTGTACGTACAGCTTTTTTGTTTCACTCTGTGACGGGATAATCTTTGAGGAATGTATCAATGCGCGTTCCTCCTGCGCATTTCCTTGACTGACTTTCCCTAGAAGTTGCTAGTGTGTTTTCCACCAGAAAGCAGGAATGGGTGGTTGAAGAACAGGTATCCTCTGTAAGCAAATGTAAAGGGTGCATTTCGTCACAGTCTTGTGGCTTGGACATCTGTACCTGCTACAGACATTACAGCGAATACTGGAGAGAATAATTAATAATAATAGTCATAATAATACCGCCGATAACATGACCTCCATAAATGCCAGGAAGCAAGCAAAGAACCTGTTGGGTTGTATATGCTGCTCACCACCCCCACGAGGCAGGTGCCATTGCCGCCACCCTCACTGTACACCTGTGCAGACTGTGGCACACGGGGGAGGAGTGTGTCGCCCAGGGTCTCCTGGCTCCTCAAAGAGGGCCCCAGTGTTCAGGTCCCAGGTCTACCACCTCTAGATTGCTCACCGGTTTGCAGGATGCTTTCCTGCTCTTCCCAGTACTAGAATGAAATAAAAGGCGCATTGGGAAGAGAGTAAAAGAGCCAGCGACACGCCCTTAAAAGTGTAATAACATAGGAATCGTCCACAGTACTGTGTTAAACGGAAGAGGGAAGGGGAGAAGCAATGTAGGTGACCGTTCATACAGTACCACTCGAGTATTATAAAACGATAAATAATACGTGCAAAGAAGAGCATCGGGAAGAAAAGAGGTACTTGTTCATTTATTCCATGAATACGTGTCGCGAGCACACAGCTAGGTGCTGTTTTGTTGGGGTGCCGAGAATACAATGCTGGGCAGACGCAGAGCAGAACAACCGTGATGCCTGCCTTACTCAGTTAGCAAGGTTACATGATGATATCGACCACTGGGGTGGGGATCGCAGGGCATTTCTGCTCTCCACCTCAGGTATTGCTTGTTTCACTCTTTTCCACTGTGTATTCCTTTAGGAAGAGAAATGAATAGAACACTTTAAAGTCTTTTTCAAAAGGTGTTTAGTGACGAGGGTAACCTTCTGAAAGTCTGCGCTTACAAAGACAGATATTCCAGTCATTATGCAACATGAACCTCATGTCTAAAGTGCACCTTAATGAAGGAAAAGCCCCTAAGGATATTTACGCTGAAATGTTGTTAAGGGGTCATCACTGGGTGATGGGACTGTGGAAACCATTGGATTTCTTCATTAAGCTTTCATTACCTGTCCTCCAAGTTTTCGTCACTGACCGTGAGCGACTTGTACAATGACAGAACATCTTTTATCCTATGCAATACTCGGGTCCGTAAAACCCAGGAGATGCACCACCTCTACCACGGCAATTCCGTGCTACTACCCCTTAGTCACCTCAGTCTCACTGAGATTGCTGTGCAACGAAGGAGAGAGCCTTGAGACCGCAAAGACCTGGGCTCTGACTTGGCTCTGTCACCAAGAAGCTAGATGGCCTGGCCTTCGCGAAGTCATCTGACCTGTCCGAGGTCAGGAAAACGGATTCCTAAGGCATGTTCAATGACCTACACGAATGCCAACCGCACAGGGCCAAATGAAAAAGGAATCAGATAGGCTCCTGTTGCTACGTTATAATCCAGGGCTAGGAAAAGATTAGGTCCGACATACATAAAGGAAAATGACCATGCAAGTAAACTTTTCAAAACGTCACCGTATGTATTGGGCACCCACTAAGTGCTAGGTACCGCTCTGGCGCTGAGGACGAAGGAGCTCAACAAACAAACATGCACCACAGTTCCTGCCCGCACAGCGGTGAGCTGTGCTGCCTCGCCCTTGGATCACAGGTAATAAATAATGTTTTGAACTCAAGATTCCCCCTAGCGTTCGACATTTACAATGTGTCTGTATCATTTTTCAGTGAGGTGGCTGTAAAGCTGAGAGAGCGATTTTCAAACAGGTGCAACTGAGTTTACAGAGGAGGAGGTTGAAGTCGTGGCGCAAAAACGGACGCCACTACGTTGAAGAAGCCCCCGCTGTGCGGACGTTTTTCAGAAATAGCACCCCTGGTGACCCGTGGGTGCGGGCACTGTGGTTTAGGTTACGGTCCGTATCCGTCCTCCGAATTTTCGACAGCGAGGTCCACCGGCAAGACCGAAGGATTTACTAAGGACGGTCCGTAAAAGCGAAAACAACGTGGGGAAAGCCACCGAGTAGACGCAGAGACCCAGAGAGGCCAGTTGTTCAGCAGGAGACCGGTCGCCCCCGGAGGAGAAAGGCCAAGGCGAAAAAGCAAAGGGGTTTCGTCCTCGGGCCGTGAGGTGTGCCGGCAGGCTCCAGGGCCGGAAGAAGCTGCGGCGCCGGGAGGCGGGCGCGGGCGCGGGCGCAGCAGAAAAGCGGCCGGCTTTCGCTGAAAAGCCTCCGCGCTGTTTTTTCCGGGCGCGAAGGGCGGGGGAGCGACGGGCGGGAGGACGGGCGCGCGGCGCAACACTGCCCCCAGCAGGCCGGAGAAACAGAGCGCCAGCAGGCCGGCAGGAAAAGCCGTCTTTCTCGCTGGCTTTCCGCGCACAGCCGTGAAGTGGTGGCTGAGGAGGAAAAGCGCGTGACGACGACCACCAGGGAAAAGAAAGACGCAGACCGGGCCGAGTGGCCCGGGTGCGGCCGTCCGCCGGCGCGACGGGCTTCCGCAGTCCCGTCCCCCGGAACCAGAGCCACGGGCGGCCGGAAGGACGGGGCTGCGCTCGGCTGGGCGGGTTTCGGGCCTGCGGGCGGAGGGAGCCCAGCGAGGTCGGTGCCCGTCTCCCCGCGGGCGTCCGCCGCGGGCTTCCTCCCGGACCCCGTTAGCGAAGTGTCGGCCGAGGGACCCGACCGGGGCTGTCCAGGCCCTGCTGCTGTCGGCCGACTGCCGCGGCCCCAGCTGCCTGTACCGACGCCCCCGGCCGGCTGTCCGCGCCCGCGCCCGCGCCCGCGCCCACGCCCACCCTGTACGCACGCTCGCCCCGCGGCGCTCGCGGCGCTCCTCGCGCAGCCCTCTCAAAAACAAATCCCGCGAATGTAGGATTCTGAGAAGGGGCCTGGCCTTCTTGCTTGGCCGACCCCAAACACAGGCCTCATTTGCGGTCCCTACGACAAACATTGTGTATCTGCTTCCCGTCTGGGTACTTTTGACGGAATGACCTTGTTGCCCAGACAGCGATCAAAGAAATGCACTGTAGCGTCGGTTTCCCTACCTGCTAGCTTGTTGCGGAAGACTGTAGCTTCGACATCGTGACTGATGCTCTGTTACAAAACGACTATACTCTTGGGGGAAAGCTGTCCTCTCCGGAGCTCTTCTTCGGAAGGGCTGTGTTTGCCGGGCAGCTGTGCTAAACCGGGGCTCCAGTAAATCTCTAATAAAACTCTCTTCTGGAGTTTACGCTCGGACCTCTTTTCCTCCACATTTCTTGGGGGGGCTGGGGTGGGGGTAGTCAGAGGCCCTCAGAGTGACGCGCCTTGTGTAGCCCAGGGCTTCCCTGATCGTGGCGCTAGGTATCCGCACAGAGGGGCCCCTTGTGCCCCTCCAGCCTCACAGCGCCCTCCGCTGAGCGGGTGAGTCCTCCTGACACCCGGGCCTCCTTAGTTTTTCAGCTGGCGCTCCTGACCTTTGTTTGAGCTGGGTGAAACTTACCCTGGTGTATATTCTAGGCAGGTTGACCTAGGGAAAGCCAAGGCTGATGGGATTGGCTGACACTGTTTGGCTAAAATGTTAGCGTGAAAAACTATACACAACACGGTGAGGCTGCAACAAGATCGGTAAATGTAGGAGAGACTGCGAATTCAGCTGCGAAGAATAGGGACACTTGCCCCTTCCTCCCAGAAGGCAGGAAGTGCTTGAGGGTATCCCTCGGGACCTGAGGCTGTCCCACCGGATCACCCTTAAAAATCACATTAGAACTGGCACTGACTCGTCCGGGGACACACACATAGGGACCCATCACCCAGTGCTTCACCGTCCCCTTAGTCAGTTGCTCAAGCCTTCCTAAAAATTTAAACCTAAAACATCGGGATACCCTTCTTCAAAGACAGAACAATTCCCAAATGCTCAACAGCCACCCACCAGCACCCCAGCTGGATTCATTCACGTGCAATACGTATGGCGGCTTTGACTTGCAAGCACTTAAGTAAATGGGAAACCCTGAGTAAGGGAAACGAGGGAATGGCAAAATGCTCTCTTCACAGGACACGAGAAACTCTCGGATCCCGTAGCTAAACTAGAAAGACGTGCGGAGATGGCGGCCAACGTTGTCTCTACCTCGTCTGCTCCTACTCCCTTCTGTCTGTCCTCTTCTTCCCAAGCTTCCCCGTTGGGGCTTGCCTGCATTACCACCTTCTCCTCAACCTCAGAAATTTAGTCTTGCTGGCCCTAAAAGTTTTAAAGCTCCTTTAAGGAGAAACTACCACCGGGTGGGGAGCATCAGAGTTGACACCCCGTGATCTCAAACTGAACTCAAGAGTCTAACTAAAGATTTTCATGACCCTTCACAAGACCGTGTAGGGTTTGCAAAGGAATTTGATCTGAGCCTCTGAACCTGACTAGTCGGCTCTGTGTCCGCTCACACATACGTTAGTATCAGAGAGCAAAGCTAAAGAATGGATAGGTGACGCAGAATTGGTAAAACTGCCATTGAGGATTTTCGCAGACGTGAGGCTGTTAATCTTGAAAACTGCAGGAGAACTACACAAAGGCTGCATCAAGCAATCCCCCCAAATTTCCCTAAAAACGTAGACTGGGCCAAACCACAGCAACGTAAAAGAAAGCCAGACAAACCTATCTTGGGTCATTCTGAGAGACTGGCAAAAAAAAACAACCTCTTAGACAACATTCAGGGATGCCTTTGAAAGCTTTCAAGGCCATCAAAAGAACCCACTTGAAAGTTCTGCCTCTTTAGAACGTTTGGAAGAAGAATTGGCTTTGCCGATAAAATGATACGATGTAACGTGGGCTACCTTACCTAGTACTGCCGTCGTTACTCTTGCAGATCAACTTTCAATAACTTCATTAAAGAGAGAGAAGGCCGAGGCTACTAGGATGATAAATTTACAGTTACAACAACAACAACTCGGTAATCCCAGCTGAAAACCTTTCCAGGGACCACTTGACGTCAAGAGACAGTCTCTGTTAGTAGGGTAGAAAGGCTGGACATCTTAGAAAAGACCGTCACAAGCTTAGGCGGCACCTTGAAAAGCAAAAGAAAAGGAGGACTAGCGCTACTCTGAGGAAAAGGGGAGGACATTCCCCTTCTTGCTTACTTACACTTTAGGAGAGATTAATAATACAACTAAAGGGGAGACCTCTAAGGCCTTAATAGACACAGGGGCCACACTAGTCCTTCTTAACCCTACCTTACTCCTTGGGGTAAAAATTTGGTTCCAACGATAGGGGTTTCCAGTATGCCCATTCAAGTCTTTCAAGTCCACACCTATAACTTTTCACGTAGGAAATATCACCGGGAAGTGCTCATTTCTGTTCCTTGACAGTGCTCCGATCCCTTTAACGGGCAGAGATTTTTCTCGAAATCTATAGTGCCCACATCAGTTTCTCTTCTAAACAGGAAATGTTTTTAGATTTAGAAAGGAAAAATGAAGTGGACTTTGGTTCTGAAAGAATAATGATTCCTACTGCTCCCAGAACCAGTGAGCTATATTATTAATTACCCCACGTACCGGCAGAGTTATGGACTACTCCCTCTGACACCAGAAAAACTAAGCCAGCCACGCCTATTAAAGTAACTATTGATGAGACAAAAGCCTTTGCTAATATCTGAACAATATCAGCTTAAACCTGAAGCAATAATAGATGGAGTAAAGCCTATTCTACGAGAATATCTTTTAAAAGGACTTATTATTCCCTGCACCAGTCTTTGTAATACTCCTGGTGCACTTGTAAGAAAAGCAAATGGGTAAGGATGGAGATCTGTCTGAGATTTAAGAGCACCGAGTAATTTTGCGATACCCTGTCACCCTGTAGCCCTTAACCTGCATACCTTACTTTCTTCCGCTCCCCCAGACACTACTTGTTTCTCTGTGACTGACCTATGTAGTGCATTTTCCAGTATTCCCATGGAAAAGGACAGTCAATATTTGTTTGCCTTCACGCGGGAAGATAGACAATACACGTGGACAGTAACGCCACAAGGATGTACTCAGATTCCAACTTACTTCTCTCAAATTCCTAACAACGCCGCCCTGATTCACTATGTTGATGACGGTTTTTATGTTCCACCTCTGAGATAAACTCTCAAAACGTTAGATCCGATACCCTCCACCCCGATCCTTTACTTCCCACCGAAGAAGGTAGTCATGAACATGACTGCATCCCGTTACGTGATTTTTTTTTTCTTATCCCCAGACACTATTAATTTACTAAAACAGTTGGCAATAGACGGTCATGAGGTTTCCAAGGACAAACTTTGGTTGCACTCAGCAACAGTTAAATATTTGGGACAAAGAGTATCTAAGGAGGGACGGTTCACAGATCCTGAGACACTTAAAAGGAACCCTAGCCTTTGTCTTCCAAGAACAAAGAAACAATCATGTGGATTCCTAGGATTAGCTGGTTACTCTAGAAATTGAGTACGAAACTTTTCATTTCATTTCATTGCCCAACCCTTGTGCACTTTACTAAAATGAGATCAATCCAATCTCATGAATGGACCCAAGAAACGGAACAGGCCATAGAAACATTAAAAACACCATTAATTCAAGCAGCACTGCGCTGGGACATCCCAATTACAAATCGTCCCTTTTCCTCTGTGCGCATGAAAATAAAGGCAATGCTTTAGGAGTCTTATGTCCAAAGCATGGGGGCGGGGTGGGGGAGGGGTGTGTGTGGCACGGTCAACATCAGCCCGCCAGGTATTACAGCCAACCGCCTAACTCGGTAGCTAAAGGCGTCCCTCCCTGCAAGAGAGCTATTTCAGCTAAGGCACTCTTGCGCAAAACCACCGACGAGATCGTAATGGGCTCCCCTTTAACCATTCATGTTCCTCATTCCGTCGAGGCTCTTCTAAACTCTCATCATGTTCAACACTATTCTGCGAGCCGCCTGGCATCATATGAAGTACTATTACTTTCTGCCTCCAATGTAACTCTAGCTTAGATGCGATACCCTCCACCCCGATCCTTTACTTCCCACCGAAGAAGGTAGTCATGAACATGACTGCATCCCCTTAAGTCATTTTTTTTTCTTATGCCCAGGAACGATCGACAGGGAACTCCTATTAATACTGCCGGTTTTATTTGGTTTACAGATGACTCATATCTTAAGGATGCTACAGGACCTTACCAGGCTGGATGTGCCATCATTTCTTTTACAGACGTTACTGAAAGCTGTTCTCTGCCTACTGCTAAAGCAGTACAAGCTGAACTCATTGCTTTAAGAACTCAGCCTGGCCAATTAGCTAGCGATACAATAGCTAATATTTATACTGACAGCCGTTAATCCCTTTGGGATAGCACATGATTTTGATACGCTGTGGAAACAGCAGGGTGTTCTAACCTCTCCTGGGCAACCTATCAGAAATGGCCAATTCCTGAGGCTGTGCCGTTAGCAAAACAAGCACCTATTATGAAGGTCCTTGGACATCCTAAGCCAAATACTATGGAAGCTTAAAGGCAGCCACCTTGCGGATGCGGCGGCAAAACAAGCTGCCCCAAGTGGTAATTATACAAAATCTCGAGAACGTCCTCTACTTTTCACAACTAAAAACTTCAGAAGACTTCCTTGTTGTATAGGCTCAGAGAATAGCTACTGATGAGGGAAAAAACTGGGGCATCAAAAAGGGGAACCTTTGCTTCCACTACAGTGGTATGTCTTGGGTCCAATAACAAACCTCTTATACTCAGAGTCCAAATGCCATACCTACCTGTATTCACCAAACTAATCAGTCATTGGGGACCTGAAAAAAGTGGTTCTGTGGGGGAAAACAGTATTGCTGGAGACCTTTTACTGCATTCGCTCATATGGTTTACCCTCACTGTACTGTTTGTCCTAAATATAATCCTGGAAAGCCCCTGCATGGTTCCCAGGGTCATTTTCCTTTGCTGATGGGACCTTTCGAGATGTGGCAAGTGGATTTCATCCAAATGCCGTCATCTCAGGGATATAGATGATGTCTTTGTACTAGCTTGTATGTTTTCACATTGGGTGGAAGCGTTCCCTTGGAGAAGAGCAACGGCCCTCGCTGTTGGAACATTGTCACTAGAGAAAAATGATTCCCACCTGGGGAACGCCACCTGAATTACATGGTGATGGAGGGCCATATTCTACCGGAAAAGTAATTAATTCTATCTGCAGTATCTGGCCGACAAGGCATGCCACATTTTCAGTGTGCTTATCCTCCTCAGCCATCTGGGTTGGTAGAAAGGGCTAATATTAGGTATCATAAAAACTCAATTGGCAAAACTCATGGAAGTCTTTAACCTTCCCTGACCAAAAGGTCACCCACTAGCTTTACCAAGTCTCAGATCTACACCCTTTGGAAAACACCAGCTCTCGCCACTTGAGATTACAACGGATAGACCAACGCGATTAGATGAAGGAGAACGTGAGCCTCCTCTATGAAAGGGAGGTATTTCTCATTATTGCTCTGGTCTTATTAAACCACTCAAGCAAAATGAACCTTTAGTTACCCTTTTCTCACTAGCCTCCAAGGAGATGAAGAATTTAAAGACCGTGGGTTACAACCCGGAGACTGTGTCTATGAGAAGAGACACCAAATGAAAAGACTCCTTACAGCCTCCCTGGAAGGGATCTTACCTGGTGTTACTAACCAGTCCTTGTGCTGCTAAAGTAACAGGTATGTGCTCATGGATTCACACTTCTCATTTTCAAAGGGCTCCTATGCCTGAGTGGACTTCAACTCCCATTTCTGATATTTGACTCCAATTGACCAAATAAACTTCATCTGACTAGGATGAGAACCAGCCGACGTCTGAATGACATGCTTTTCCCATGATCCCCGACCAGGCCTGTATATGCCAATATTCTCCATCTTTTGCTCTTAACCCTCTGTTTCTCCCCATTAATACTGGAAGAGCCTGATGCTGACATATTCTTTCGATGGCTATATTCGTTTACAAAAGGAAAAAAAAAAAAGGGTCATTCGGCCAAACTGTTGGGTCTTTGGACAGCTACCTATATCCAGTACTTCTTGGGTTACCTTGGTGGGTTTCCCTACTCCAAGGAAAAGACTGGTCTAGTTTGCGGTCTCGAATACATACACGAAAACGTGAGTGCCAATGCAGTATTACAATCCCAAGTTACTAACTGGGATCCAGATTACTGCCCTGTTAGTCTGTCTCGCCCTGGCCACGGGTTCACCTTTTCGCAGTGTGATATCACTAAGCAAGCCCAACAAAAAGGAGACTTACTCCTTATTTCTATAAGCCAACTGGAGTAACTGATGACAGACTTTTTCCCAGCTACTGGATGGATTTGTGTGGCTCACCCCTGGTTACAAAAAATCAAGTTCAGTTGCTCCACTCTGTTGGGAACAAAGAAATAATTCTAAGGACAGCCCTCCAAACTGTACGTGACAAACGTGACAAACGGGATGCATACCTTACCAATATTGTAAGTGTTGGGGGGCCGTTGTGTATTTTCCTCGGTCCTTGTCCCCGCCGCGACAAAGAATCGAAGGGCAGAGACACAGTAGTGAAGCAGAGTAAAGTTTTATTTAAAGTTACTTAAGGAGAGAAAAAGTGCAGCAGGCAACCTCAGCGAGGAGAGGCGCCCTGAAAGGTTGGAGAGAGAGAGAGTTTAAGATTAAAAGGTTATGCACTTAGAAAGTGCAGGCGACCTCAGAGAGAGGAGCGCCCCGAAAGGTTGGGGGTTCCCCCTTTTAAGGATTCATCAGGAGTGTGACTAAGGGCTGGGGGGTGCAGACTTGTTAAGTGGTCTCTGAATATTTAGAATTAGCACAAGGAACTTCCTGCTCTGATTTCTCCCCTGAGATAACCGGCATCTTGGTCTGGGAGCATATCAAACAAGACTGCCAGCCCAGCCCCCAAGGTGGGCTGAGTTATTGTCTGTTTGCTAAAGAGTAAGTTAAGAATCTTACTTACTAACTTCCTCGGTGTTAAAATGCAGTCTTATCTTTAAGATGGAATCCTTCCTGCCTTTTACTATGTTGTTTACGGCTGGGCCTGCATGCTATATTAGTTGCCTAGGTTGCAAACTACTTGATTAGGGCCAAAGGAGATAAAAAAAAAAAAAAAAAAAAAAAACCCAGCATATAGGTAAAGTTAAAAAAAATAAGCTGGGTCTGCATGTCTGCATGATTAACACAATAGAGACATGGGCTATGCTGAGGTACCCTCCTTTACCTGGGGAATATTCAAACGTTCCAGGCCAGGCTGCTCCTGGCTTTTTGAGCTTTAACTGATTAACCCTGGGCTTTCCTGGCCTTATTCTCTTTCCACCCCGCTCATATCTATTTTCCTGCCTAATGTAACCACGCTCTAACATTATTAGCAAATGGTGATTGGTTTGCTGCTGACTGGCTCTGGCGGCCTGGTAGTTACTGGATTGCTCCTGATGGAACTCAATGGCTTTGGCTCTGCAGAACTAATCTCAGGCCTTGGCTTCTACCTGGACCGTTCGGGAGATAGACTTTGGGATTCCCTTGGACAAAGAAAGATCAAGCACACGTCTCCACTGTCGCAACCACGCCACATCTGAAGGCCTCGTGGACTCGTGCTGTTTTTCATGGGTATGGCCATTTAACGATTATATTTACTCCTTCGATAGGAATTGAGGATGTCGTCGTTCACACTGACACACCAGATTTACTCAACAAGCTCTAAGTGGGAGCCAACAAGGATTATCCCGTCTTAATGCAGAAGTAACTCACGAAAAAGGTGTTGTACAGGATCGTATGGCTTTAGACATCTGTACCTCAAGGGGGGTACTCGTGCCATAATTAAAACAGAATGTTGTTTTCATACAAGACAGTTCGGAAAACATTACCCACTTCTTAAGCCATGTGAAAACTCCCATCACTGCGTCAGGTAACGCTGCTCCTGGTACTAATGACCTTTGTGCCCCATGGTTTGGGCCCTGGGGCTCCGGAACAATATTCGGTATAGTCTGCGTTACTGTCCAAATTGTAATTACTTGTCTTTGCCTTTGTAATTGCTGTTCACTCGGGGCTAGCTCCTCTCTGGCCCCCCAAATTTAAAAAGAAGCACGTAGGATCAAAGCACAACAATGTGACCTAACTGAAAATGCATACCGTCTTTAATTCAAAACCACAGTGGCCGGATCACATGGAGCTTCTGCGTTCCCTGCAATATTCCAGTAACTAAACCAAAGATTACTGAGACGTGCGGGAACGCGAGGAGCTCCGGGCAGATGAGATTTCACTCTGGCATCAGGGGACTAATATGGATCATCAGTGCTTCCTACAGGAAGATTTTGATCAAAAGAGGAAAACGTCAAGAAGAAATGTAAAGAATGCAGGATTCTGAGAAGTGCCTGGCCTTACCGCTTGGGTTATCGCAAACGAAGGCCTGATTTGCGGTCTCTAGGACAAACATTGTGTATCTGCTGCACGCCTGCATACCTTTGGGGAATTACCCTGTGCCTAGATAATGATCAAAGAAGTGCCCTGTAGTGTCAGCGTCTCTACCTGCTGGCTTGCAGTTTCAGACTGTAGCTTTGACGTCATGACTGGATATTCTTTGTCAGCAAACGAATATCATCTTGTAAGAAAGCTGTCCTCTCCGGGGCTCTCTTCTTCTGGGCAAGGGCTACGTTTCCTGGGCTCAAATAAAGTTCTAATAACGCTTTTCTGGAGCTTAGGATTTCTTTTTACCGACAGCCTTCACTCATCTGATTACAGTTCATTCTCATATGAGGATGAGGAGAAGGTGGTAATGCAGGCAAGCCCCAACGGGGAAGCTTGGGAAGAAGAGGACAGACAGAAGGGAGTAGGAGCAGACGAGGTAGAGACAACGTTGGCCGCCATCTCCGCACGTCTTTCTAGTTTAGCTACGGGATCCGAGAGTTTCTCGTGTCCTGTGAAGAGAGCATTTTGCCATTCCCTCGTTTCCCTTACTCAGGGTTTCCCATTTACTTAAGTGCTTGCAAGTCAAAGCCGCCATACGTATTGCACGTGAATGAATCCAGCTGGGGTGCTGGTGGGTGGCTGTTGAGCATTTGGGAATTGTTCTGTCTTTGAAGAAGGGTATCCCGATGTTTTAGGTTTAAATTTTTAGGAAGGCTTGAGCAACTGACTAAGGGGACGGTGAAGCACTGGGTGATGGGTCCCTATGTGTGTGTCCCCGGACGAGTCAGTGCCAGTTCTAATGTGATTTTTAAGGGTGATCCGGTGGGACAGCCTCAGGTCCCGAGGGATACCCTCAAACACTTCCTGCCTTCTGGGAGGAAGGGGCAAGTGTCCCTATTCTTCGCAGCTGAATTCGCAGTCTCTCCTACATTTACCGATCTTGTTGCAGCCTCACCGTGTTGTGTATAGTTTTTCACGCTAACATTTTAGCCAAACAGTGTCAGCCAATCCCATCAGCCTTGGCTTTCCCTAGGTCAACCTGCCTAGAATATACACCAGGGTAAGTTTCACCCAGCTCAAACAAAGGTCAGGAGCGCCAGCTGAAAAACTAAGGAGGCCCGGGTGTCAGGAGGACTCACCCGCTCAGCGGAGGGCGCTGTGAGGCTGGAGGGGCACAAGGGGCCCCTCTGTGCGGATACCTAGCGCCACGATCAGGGAAGCCCTGGGCTACACAAGGCGCGTCACTCTGAGGGCCTCTGACTACCCCCACCCCAGCCCCCCCAAGAAATGTGGAGGAAAAGAGGTCCGAGCGTAAACTCCAGAAGAGAGTTTTATTAGAGATTTACTGGAGCCCCGGTTTAGCACAGCTGCCCGGCAAACACAGCCCTTCCGAAGAAGAGCTCCGGAGAGGACAGCTTTCCCCCAAGAGTATAGTCGTTTTGTAACAGAGCATCAGTCACGATGTCGAAGCTACAGTCTTCCGCAACAAGCTAGCAGGTAGGGAAACCGACGCTACAGTGCATTTCTTTGATCGCTGTCTGGGCAACAAGGTCATTCCGTCAAAAGTACCCAGACGGGAAGCAGATACACAATGTTTGTCGTAGGGACCGCAAATGAGGCCTGTGTTTGGGGTCGGCCAAGCAAGAAGGCCAGGCCCCTTCTCAGAATCCTACATTCGCGGGATTTGTTTTTGAGAGGGCTGCGCGAGGAGCGCCGCGAGCGCCGCGGGGCGAGCGTGCGTACAGGGTGGGCGTGGGCGCGGGCGCGGGCGCGGGCGCGGACAGCCGGCCGGGGGCGTCGGTACAGGCAGCTGGGGCCGCGGCAGTCGGCCGACAGCAGCAGGGCCTGGACAGCCCCGGTCGGGTCCCTCGGCCGACACTTCGCTAACGGGGTCCGGGAGGAAGCCCGCGGCGGACGCCCGCGGGGAGACGGGCACCGACCTCGCTGGGCTCCCTCCGCCCGCAGGCCCGAAACCCGCCCAGCCGAGCGCAGCCCCGTCCTTCCGGCCGCCCGTGGCTCTGGTTCCGGGGGACGGGACTGCGGAAGCCCGTCGCGCCGGCGGACGGCCGCACCCGGGCCACTCGGCCCGGTCTGCGTCTTTCTTTTCCCTGGTGGTCGTCGTCACGCGCTTTTCCTCCTCAGCCACCACTTCACGGCTGTGCGCGGAAAGCCAGCGAGAAAGACGGCTTTTCCTGCCGGCCTGCTGGCGCTCTGTTTCTCCGGCCTGCTGGGGGCAGTGTTGCGCCGCGCGCCCGTCCTCCCGCCCGTCGCTCCCCCGCCCTTCGCGCCCGGAAAAAACAGCGCGGAGGCTTTTCAGCGAAAGCCGGCCGCTTTTCTGCTGCGCCCGCGCCCGCGCCCGCCTCCCGGCGCCGCAGCTTCTTCCGGCCCTGGAGCCTGCCGGCACACCTCACGGCCCGAGGACGAAACCCCTTTGCTTTTTCGCCTTGGCCTTTCTCCTCCGGGGGCGACCGGTCTCCTGCTGAACAACTGGCCTCTCTGGGTCTCTGCGTCTACTCGGTGGCTTTCCCCACGTTGTTTTCGCTTTTACGGACCGTCCTTAGTAAATCCTTCGGTCTTGCCGGTGGACCTCGCTGTCGAAAATTCGGAGGACGGATACGGACCGTAACCTAAACCACAGTGCCCGCACCCACGGGTCACCAGGGGTGCTATTTCTGAAAAACGTCCGCACAGCGGGGGCTTCTTCAACGTAGTGGCGTCCGTTTTTGCGCCACGACTTCAACCTCCTCCTCTGTAAACTCAGTTGCACCTGTTTGAAAATCGCTCTCTCAGCTTTACAGCCACCTCACTGAAAAATGATACAGACACATTGTAAATGTCGAACGCTAGGGGGAATCTTGAGTTCAAAACATTATTTATTACCTGTGATCCAAGGGCGAGGCAGCACAGCTCACCGCTGTGCGGGCAGGAACTGTGGTGCATGTTTGTTTGTTGAGCTCCTTCGTCCTCAGCGCCAGAGCGGTACCTAGCACTTAGTGGGTGCCCAATACATACGGTGACGTTTTGAAAAGTTTACTTGCATGGTCATTTTCCTTTATGTATGTCGGACCTAATCTTTTCCTAGCCCTGGATTATAACGTAGCAACAGGAGCCTATCTGATTCCTTTTTCATTTGGCCCTGTGCGGTTGGCATTCGTGTAGGTCATTGAACATGCCTTAGGAATCCGTTTTCCTGACCTCGGACAGGTCAGATGACTTCGCGAAGGCCAGGCCATCTAGCTTCTTGGTGACAGAGCCAAGTCAGAGCCCAGGTCTTTGCGGTCTCAAGGCTCTCTCCTTCGTTGCACAGCAATCTCAGTGAGACTGAGGTGACTAAGGGGTAGTAGCACGGAATTGCCGTGGTAGAGGTGGTGCATCTCCTGGGTTTTACGGACCCGAGTATTGCATAGGATAAAAGATGTTCTGTCATTGTACAAGTCGCTCACGGTCAGTGACGAAAACTTGGAGGACAGGTAATGAAAGCTTAATGAAGAAATCCAATGGTTTCCACAGTCCCATCACCCAGTGATGACCCCTTAACAACATTTCAGCGTAAATATCCTTAGGGGCTTTTCCTTCATTAAGGTGCACTTTAGACATGAGGTTCATGTTGCATAATGACTGGAATATCTGTCTTTGTAAGCGCAGACTTTCAGAAGGTTACCCTCGTCACTAAACACCTTTTGAAAAAGACTTTAAAGTGTTCTATTCATTTCTCTTCCTAAAGGAATACACAGTGGAAAAGAGTGAAACAAGCAATACCTGAGGTGGAGAGCAGAAATGCCCTGCGATCCCCACCCCAGTGGTCGATATCATCATGTAACCTTGCTAACTGAGTAAGGCAGGCATCACGGTTGTTCTGCTCTGCGTCTGCCCAGCATTGTATTCTCGGCACCCCAACAAAACAGCACCTAGCTGTGTGCTCGCGACACGTATTCATGGAATAAATGAACAAGTACCTCTTTTCTTCCCGATGCTCTTCTTTGCACGTATTATTTATCGTTTTATAATACTCGAGTGGTACTGTATGAACGGTCACCTACATTGCTTCTCCCCTTCCCTCTTCCGTTTAACACAGTACTGTGGACGATTCCTATGTTATTACACTTTTAAGGGCGTGTCGCTGGCTCTTTTACTCTCTTCCCAATGCGCCTTTTATTTCATTCTAGTACTGGGAAGAGCAGGAAAGCATCCTGCAAACCGGTGAGCAATCTAGAGGTGGTAGACCTGGGACCTGAACACTGGGGCCCTCTTTGAGGAGCCAGGAGACCCTGGGCGACGCACTCCTCCCCCGTGTGCCACAGTCTGCACAGGTGTACAGTGAGGGTGGCGGCAATGGCACCTGCCTCGTGGGGGTGGTGAGCAGCATATACAACCCAACAGGTTCTTTGCTTGCTTCCTGGCATTTATGGAGGTCATGTTATCGGCGGTATTATTATGACTATTATTATTAATTATTCTCTCCAGTATTCGCTGTAATGTCTGTAGCAGGTACAGATGTCCAAGCCACAAGACTGTGACGAAATGCACCCTTTACATTTGCTTACAGAGGATACCTGTTCTTCAACCACCCATTCCTGCTTTCTGGTGGAAAACACACTAGCAACTTCTAGGGAAAGTCAGTCAAGGAAATGCGCAGGAGGAACGCGCATTGATACATTCCTCAAAGATTATCCCGTCACAGAGTGAAACAAAAAAGCTGTACGTACACATCTTTCACCATCTCTGGTATGTGTAACAGATTTCAGGAGTGGATTCACTGCGTCGAAAAGACGTGAACAAAGTCCTTTGAACGCTCTTGGTGTACACTGCAAAAAGGACACAATACCCATTTGTATTGTCACCGACATTCTGTGAGGAGTCTTGGTTTTCTGTACTCTCACGAGCATTTATTCAGTGGGTCGTGAACGCAATCAGCCTTTTCATTTTAACAGCTGCAGGTGACGATCTTGACCCACATTCAGGCACATACATTGCAGATGCTCTTCTTATGTGTGTGTGTGGCTTTTTAGTCACTTGCGGTTTTCCAGATGCACAGATACTTTTGTTTTTAGGTAGCTAATTCCATCCATCCTTTCACGCATAGCATGACTCTTTGTTACAAAGGTGGGGGAAAGAAAACCTTCCTGATCCACCCGTCCTGTTCCTTGTTTTTGTCCCTAATCTTCCCTGTGCTTCCAGTCCCCTGCCAAAACTCCCCACTGAAATCCCTGGGGGACCCCCCCCAAAACAAAACAAATGAAGTTTCACAATAACCAGAGAGAGTTGGGATTTACCCCCAACTACGTGGCAACATCAGAGATTTCCCACTAACTAAAAAGGCTGACTGACACGACTCTCTGATGCATCGCAGGACACCTTTCAGTAGGACGAGGAGGTGCCAGAGCCTGCTTTGACCGGGCCACATGGGTGACCACAAATGAGAATTTAACCCTGAAAGGAATAACATGCCCTCTGCACCCGCTATAGCCGTAGAGGTAGGAGAATTTCTTTTTGGTGGTATCCTTGAAGTGGACAGCCCCTCCCACCCACCCCCAGCGTTCCTTGGAGAACAATGTAATCCTGTTGCCAGGGGCAGGAAGAATGAGTCTCTAACTGTGGGGACTGACTGGAGAGCACTTGCAGGGATGCTGGGCAGGGGTGCGGGTGGGTGGGCACTAATGCTAACACCACTGCAGAGATCTCCACCCTTTTGGTTAATGGCCTTAAGCCTGAGAGATCAGCAGCTGTTCAGAAGCAGAAAATGGGCTGGCAGACCTTGCCATCCAGGAGGTACAACAATTGGTCCAACATTTTGTGCATATTGTGATAAACAAAGAGAAAACTTCACTCACAGACGGATGGCACTACAACCGAAACAGGTGGGGGGCCGGGGCAACGGAAGTCCCTCGACAAGCACAGCGCAGCTAGACGACGCATGTGCCGTCGGCGTGCTTTATGATTTCAGCATGCTGTGGAAACAAGTAACCGCTGTGGTTACTCGCATGACGCTTGGTGAGCAGGTTCAAGCTTATGAGAAGCCTTTCTCCTCCCTCAAGGAATTGGCCATAATTAGGGTCGAAACTCATCCTAGGAAACAAACCCATGAGACAACAGGAAATTCCTTGGCCGACCAGTGTGCTAAACAATTTGCTCCCATCCAGGTTCATCGAAGCGAAGATGGTCTGGTAACTCCAGATCATTTCTATGAAACCTTGAGACAACCACAGTCACAAGCATTCCATTCTGTGGGAAGGATACTGGGAGTATGGCGATTCCTCCCCCACAAAAGACAGGAGATTAAAAACATCGATTTACCATATGATCCAGCAATTCCAATTCTGGGTATATGCCCAAAAGAATTGGAAACAGGGACTTGAACAGATATGTGTACTCCCATGTCCAGAGGCAGCACTATCCACAATAGCTAAAAGGTGGGAGTGGCCCAAGTGTCTGCTGACAAACGAATGGGTTAACAAAACGTGCTATGTGTGACGATGGAATATTACAGAGCCTTGAAAAGGGAGGGAATTCTGACATGTGCTACGACATGGATGAGCCCTGAAGACATCATGCTAAGTGAAATAGACCCGTGGCAAAAAGACAAAGACTGTATGATTCCATTCCTATGAGGTAAACAGAGTAGTCCAATTGCTGGAGACAGAAAGCCGAGTGGCAGTTGCCAGGGGCTGGGAGGTGGGTGGGGAAATGGGCAGTTATTGTTTAGCTGGTACAGAGTTTCAGTTTTGCAAGACAGAAGGAGTTTGGGAGATGGACGGTAGTGAGGATTGCACGACAGTGTGAACGTACTTATTACCAACAGACTGGACACTTTAAAACCGTGAACGTTACGTCACGTATGTTTTAGCAAGCACACACACACACGCACGCACGCACACACACACAAACACACACCAAGATTTTGGGAGAAATCTGGGTGTTGCCTCCAATCAGATGGGCTATGGAGACACCGAGGCTGCTGTCTGGTCTCTCCAGTGTCTCTGAAATGGAGCTTGATGAAGAATTTGCAGGCTATGACCTATCAGAGTACGCAAACTTGAGAACTACTTTTGGACAGCATTGATGGGACATTTTTTAATTGGACGGAAGACGAGATCTCCGGGGTATGTTCCACCCGCTACACTGCATAACCCTGAAAACACCGTGAAGGAAGGTGGGACATGGACAGGAACCACAGCTTCAAGGAACCTTTGAGGATTTACACGTGGCCTTCACACGGCTTCTTGCATAGCAATGAATTAAATACATACATCATATCGTCGGCCTCTCCATGGCATGTTTATTTGTTTCCTCAAAAGATTTCTTTTTTCATTAAGGCATTATTGATATATACTCTTATGAAGGTTTCACATGAAAAAACAATGTGGTTACTACGTTTACTCCATGGCATGTTTAGAAGCTTTCCCTTGTTGCAAGGCAACAGCTCTTCTGGTGACTAAAAAAGATTGGAATTTGCCTTTCCTACCTGGAGAATCCCTACTTGCCTTTATAATGACAGAGGTGCGCGTTTTACTGGAACCGTAATTAAGAAACTGTAAGGCGTTGCCTGCGAGCCAAAAGTTACACTATCCTTAACCATCCTCCACCCACACTCACTCTGCGTTTTTCTTTCTACTCCTCTCCAGTCTTTCCTTTCTCCTCCGCCCTTCCTCAATACCCCCAAATGTTTGTCATTTTCTTGCTCAGGCTTGTGAGGCTGTCTTGCCGCCTGAGGGGTTCAGCCCCGGGCCCGGGCAAGCTCACTATGGCTTCCGTGAGACCGAGAAATGACAACGCAACGTTCTTGGGGTAGAAGGGTTTATACGCGGCCTTATTCTCCCGGCGCTGGGACAACATGTTGTTCGAGCACTGGGATCCCGTCCGCATCCAGCGGTCTGCAGGCCCGTAACCCAGCTACCTCTCTGCCTCCGCGCAGAGCACGGGGCGCAGCTCTTTATATAGTGACCCCGCCAGTAATAGCTCATTGCTCGCGGGTGTGGAAGCATTCGCCTAGCAGGAGGCCAACTACATCATCCAGGAGCTTAGGGTCAGGTGAGGATCCTGGCCAGAGGAACTTCCGTTTCCCCCACAGAAGCTAATGTCACCTATTGGCTCTGCTCACCTTCCCCTGTCAGTCCCACTGACCTTTTACCGATCCCCCATTCCCTACCCTGAGACACATCCCTGCAGCATTACTGCTGCCGTGTCAGGCACATCCCACGCAAATCGGATCTCTGGCACATCCCCAGAATTAACACCACCTCCCCGAAATGCAACCCGAAGAAGGGGAACTGGTTTTTATCCAAAGGAAACATTTGCTTGTAATTCAAGGTCATGGGCCCAAGTCACTGCAAGTGACCCACGTCAGGCTGAAATGGGTGGGTATCCTTGGCTGGCTCAGCCCCAACACCAGCTTCACCCAGGAAAGATGCACGGCAAAAAGCACAAGTGCTCTTTCGCCCTGGAGAACACCCAGGGTGTGACTCAAATTTCATTGTGGGCCCACTGCTTCGTGGCTTTTTGTTGTTGTCGTTTTCTGTAAACCGGCCAGCTGGGCTGGGTCATGTTATGTCACCCATCTCTTTTCGTCTTTCCGACCGTACAGCCGGACAGGGTCACCTGTTTGGTTGTGGGGTCACACCCTTACTCCTGCACGGGAACAGTCCGTGGGAAGGAGCAAGAACATCCCTCTGCAAAACACCCATTCTCATCAGGGGACGAGAAGGAGCTCCGTGAAGAACGTCAACAGCTTGGGAGCGACCTAGGTGTGCTCGCCGCCACGGGGAACAGGTCTTACGGTGCACTCTTCTCTGGAGGAGGGGCTCTGTTGCGCTGCTGAAGAAGTTCGACGCAGTGTCTGGGTTTCCCATGCTCTCTCATCCGTGAAGTTGCCAGAGCGGCCAACGATGCCACCCAAAATACTGACACGCTTGAGAGGTGCCAGGACTCCAGTGGCTGCTGCTCATCATCGACCGGCATTAGACACCATGCTGGCACCTAGGGATGCACTTGTGCGGTGGACAACGACGAGTGCTGCCCCGTACGACCACCCAAACCTTTCAGATGTCCTTTTGGCGAATCAGCACATCTGTGAAGCCAGCCGAAACGTTTGTCGAGTGCACGACCCAGTCCTGCACTCTGGGCCCTCCCGTCGTCATTGGGTGGCTGAGCACGGGACCCCTGTCCCTGAGTATTCCCAACAGGGATATACAGTCCTGGGGATGCACTTTCCCCCAAGGGCTACTGATCATTTCCCTTTGAATCCTGATAAGAATACTCCTCGTCAACTGCATCCAATCACATCTAATCAAGACCGGCAGCACTGTCCTATCCAAACAGATGATCCTGGTAAGCTGTGATTAAGGACCAGAAGACCGAAGAACAAACTACTTCTCCGACCCGCTATGAGAGACTCCTTGACTCAGTGCCCAGCCCTTGTACATCGCTGTTGCTTCCTCTCCGAAAGCAACTGGCTGATGACAAAGGCACTTCACCTTGTTGAAGAGGAGGTACTGTGAAAAAATTCAAAGAGACCCCAGTTTTCCTTGCTTCAGACCTTGCCTCCTTTAACTTCTCTTCTCTTCTTTCTCTTCTCTTCTCTTCTCTTCTCTTCTCTTCTCTTCTCTTCTCTTCTCTTCTCTTCTCCTCTTCTCTCTCCTCTCCTCTCCTCTCCTCTCCTCTCGTCTCTGCTCCTCTCTTGTCTTGGCCTCGCTTCGCCTTGCTTCTCTTTGCCTCACTTCTCTTCTCTTTTCTCCTCCCTCCTCCACCTTGGGTTTGGTGGTTGTTACTTCCACCGACCAGAAGACAACAAGCAGTAAAGCAAGAGCTCTTCTGATACCTGCTGCAATGAGATTGCACCAAGGAGCCCAGCAGGACACACGAAAAAGGCGGACCAGTTTCCCCACCATTCCAACCACACATTGGTAGCACTTAAGCCAACAAACAAAACTGCAACCTGGGAAATACCACAGTCATCACCTGTCTTCTCCTTAATCTAGAAAAACTCTAGTTCTGCTTCACTTCAGAGATCTTCCTGGTCTTAAGGGGATGCACATCAGCTGGATAAAGATTTTAGCCTCTGTTTGAATTGCATTCACTCAATTTTTTTCTCAGCAGTTCTACCACTAGCCTGCCCCCAGTTTGCTAGCAGCCAAGGCAAGGAATTCTACAGGATCACTTGCGTGAACTACAGTCACCACTGGGCCAAAACAAACCATTTTCTCAGGGCAAGCCCAAGTGTTCCTGGTACTGAGAGTCAAGGGAAATCTGTGCCTTAGTCATCTGTCCCTCAGTACGGTTTGTATTGCACAGACATTCTTAGCAGTGATCTGAGTAGCCGCTTGCTTTCTCAGCTGTTTAGTGGGGATAATTACACTAACCTACCCGATAAGGTTTCTGTCATGAATGAGGCTACAGTGCATACAAAGGACTCAGCACAGAGCCTGACACATAGTAAGTAGTACGTGCTCTGTAACTCTCAGCCCCACGACGATGGCTTTGTGACGGATAAGAGCACAAGCTCTGGAATCGTAACTTGGGGGAAGTAAAGAATATCCCTACATGCTTACAATGCAGATAAAAGGTGTGTGTGCCCGAAACAATGGAAGCTCGTGTGCTGTTAGGAAACAAATACAGGGAAACCTATGATTTGCTCTTTGGAAAACATATGTGATAGCAAACTCATTAAACTGAGAACAAAACAGGGGCTCACATTTCCACAGAGTTTGGTTTTCAGTGTTGCTGCAGTGCGCGTGCTTATGTGGCTACTTAGTTAGGACACAGCCTCGTCTATTTAGTAAGGGAGCAAAAGGGCACTAGCTCTTAAAAAGACAAAAGTTTCGCTTTCACATAATCTTTGCATTAAGACGAGGGCTGGTGTAACAGCTTGACAGTGTTGGGGACCTCGGCTTAGAGATTACTTTTTAGTGCCTGCTACTCCTAAGGATGGCCAAGTCTATTCATATTTACAATTGTCTTCCTCTCCGTTCTTCCTTACTTGTCTGGGAGAGTGAGCACAGAGGAAATCTTAGAGGTCATGTAGACCAGTGGATTTCGAGCTCTTTGCTAAAGTACACTAAACTTGTCCTGGAAAAAAGGGTCCAATATGTAAAAAGGAGAAAGAGGAGCTACTGTACTGGTAACAGAGGCTCTTTAGCCACACCCCTCCCTGGACCTCCCTGCCTGCGCCCCGCGCTAACTTAGCCTGACTCTTCTTCCCAACACTGAGGAAACAGCAGGCCCAGACAAGCAAAGCGACTGAGAGAGTAAAATAAGTAAGGCCGGTGGAGCTGGAACTGGAAGGCCAGTTGATGATCCCTGGTGCAAGGCACTGCACGAGGCCCTAACAGAAAGAAAAACTGGTGAAGACCTGCTTGTCCAACCCAACAACGTCTTTATGGTGAAGAAGTTGTCGGTATAAGTGTGTTCAGATTATCTGTGTACAGTACTGTGCAAGGTGAAACTTGTTTTGTAAGACGAATGTGACTTTTTTCAGCGTTGGGAGGCATGCCAAAGCAGTGTCACAAGTATTACCTGGACTTGGGGAGAGAAAGAACACGGCAGTCAGGTCACGCTCGCTTCATACCTACAACTTCCTGACAAACGACCGTGTTCCTCATTCCACTAGCCTGCCGGTAACTGGGCCCCTAACTTCGTATTCAGTGTATTCTCACTCACAGCCCCTGCCATCCACTACACGACCCAAGTCGGTGATCCAACGTAGCAAGCTAGGTTGAATTCGTAGCTTTGAACCCCTGGACCAGAAAACGTTAGGATGCATTCCAGAATCCGAGTCCTGTCAATTATCTAGGCTGCAGGTCAGGGTCCCTCTGGGGACACCCGGTATATTGACAGCTGATGAAAACACGGAGCAACAATAAAAGATGCACCACCTCTACCACGGCAATTCCGTGCTACTACCCCTTAGTCACCTCAGTCTCACTGAGATTGCTGTGCAACGAAGGAGAGAGCCTTGAGACCGCAAAGACCTGGGCTCTGACTTGGCTCTGTCACCAAGAAGCTAGATGGCCTGGCCTTCGCGAAGTCATCTGACCTGTCCGAGGTCAGGAAAACGGATTCCTAAGGCATGTTCAATGACCTACACGAATGCCAACCGCACAGGGCCAAATGAAAAAGGAATCAGATAGGCTCCTGTTGCTACGTTATAATCCAGGGCTAGGAAAAGATTAGGTCCGACATACATAAAGGAAAATGACCATGCAAGTAAACTTTTCAAAACGTCACCGTATGTATTGGGCACCCACTAAGTGCTAGGTACCGCTCTGGCGCTGAGGACGAAGGAGCTCAACAAACAAACATGCACCACAGTTCCTGCCCGCACAGCGGTGAGCTGTGCTGCCTCGCCCTTGGATCACAGGTAATAAATAATGTTTTGAACTCAAGATTCCCCCTAGCGTTCGACATTTACAATGTGTCTGTATCATTTTTCAGTGAGGTGGCTGTAAAGCTGAGAGAGCGATTTTCAAACAGGTGCAACTGAGTTTACAGAGGAGGAGGTTGAAGTCGTGGCGCAAAAACGGACGCCACTACGTTGAAGAAGCCCCCGCTGTGCGGACGTTTTTCAGAAATAGCACCCCTGGTGACCCGTGGGTGCGGGCACTGTGGTTTAGGTTACGGTCCGTATCCGTCCTCCGAATTTTCGACAGCGAGGTCCACCGGCAAGACCGAAGGATTTACTAAGGACGGTCCGTAAAAGCGAAAACAACGTGGGGAAAGCCACCGAGTAGACGCAGAGACCCAGAGAGGCCAGTTGTTCAGCAGGAGACCGGTCGCCCCCGGAGGAGAAAGGCCAAGGCGAAAAAGCAAAGGGGTTTCGTCCTCGGGCCGTGAGGTGTGCCGGCAGGCTCCAGGGCCGGAAGAAGCTGCGGCGCCGGGAGGCGGGCGCGGGCGCGGGCGCAGCAGAAAAGCGGCCGGCTTTCGCTGAAAAGCCTCCGCGCTGTTTTTTCCGGGCGCGAAGGGCGGGGGAGCGACGGGCGGGAGGACGGGCGCGCGGCGCAACACTGCCCCCAGCAGGCCGGAGAAACAGAGCGCCAGCAGGCCGGCAGGAAAAGCCGTCTTTCTCGCTGGCTTTCCGCGCACAGCCGTGAAGTGGTGGCTGAGGAGGAAAAGCGCGTGACGACGACCACCAGGGAAAAGAAAGACGCAGACCGGGCCGAGTGGCCCGGGTGCGGCCGTCCGCCGGCGCGACGGGCTTCCGCAGTCCCGTCCCCCGGAACCAGAGCCACGGGCGGCCGGAAGGACGGGGCTGCGCTCGGCTGGGCGGGTTTCGGGCCTGCGGGCGGAGGGAGCCCAGCGAGGTCGGTGCCCGTCTCCCCGCGGGCGTCCGCCGCGGGCTTCCTCCCGGACCCCGTTAGCGAAGTGTCGGCCGAGGGACCCGACCGGGGCTGTCCAGGCCCTGCTGCTGTCGGCCGACTGCCGCGGCCCCAGCTGCCTGTACCGACGCCCCCGGCCGGCTGTCCGCGCCCGCGCCCGCGCCCGCGCCCACGCCCACCCTGTACGCACGCTCGCCCCGCGGCGCTCGCGGCGCTCCTCGCGCAGCCCTCTCAAAAACAAATCCCGCGAATGTAGGATTCTGAGAAGGGGCCTGGCCTTCTTGCTTGGCCGACCCCAAACACAGGCCTCATTTGCGGTCCCTACGACAAACATTGTGTATCTGCTTCCCGTCTGGGTACTTTTGACGGAATGACCTTGTTGCCCAGACAGCGATCAAAGAAATGCACTGTAGCGTCGGTTTCCCTACCTGCTAGCTTGTTGCGGAAGACTGTAGCTTCGACATCGTGACTGATGCTCTGTTACAAAACGACTATACTCTTGGGGGAAAGCTGTCCTCTCCGGAGCTCTTCTTCGGAAGGGCTGTGTTTGCCGGGCAGCTGTGCTAAACCGGGGCTCCAGTAAATCTCTAATAAAACTCTCTTCTGGAGTTTACGCTCGGACCTCTTTTCCTCCACATTTCTTGGGGGGGCTGGGGTGGGGGTAGTCAGAGGCCCTCAGAGTGACGCGCCTTGTGTAGCCCAGGGCTTCCCTGATCGTGGCGCTAGGTATCCGCACAGAGGGGCCCCTTGTGCCCCTCCAGCCTCACAGCGCCCTCCGCTGAGCGGGTGAGTCCTCCTGACACCCGGGCCTCCTTAGTTTTTCAGCTGGCGCTCCTGACCTTTGTTTGAGCTGGGTGAAACTTACCCTGGTGTATATTCTAGGCAGGTTGACCTAGGGAAAGCCAAGGCTGATGGGATTGGCTGACACTGTTTGGCTAAAATGTTAGCGTGAAAAACTATACACAACACGGTGAGGCTGCAACAAGATCGGTAAATGTAGGAGAGACTGCGAATTCAGCTGCGAAGAATAGGGACACTTGCCCCTTCCTCCCAGAAGGCAGGAAGTGCTTGAGGGTATCCCTCGGGACCTGAGGCTGTCCCACCGGATCACCCTTAAAAATCACATTAGAACTGGCACTGACTCGTCCGGGGACACACACATAGGGACCCATCACCCAGTGCTTCACCGTCCCCTTAGTCAGTTGCTCAAGCCTTCCTAAAAATTTAAACCTAAAACATCGGGATACCCTTCTTCAAAGACAGAACAATTCCCAAATGCTCAACAGCCACCCACCAGCACCCCAGCTGGATTCATTCACGTGCAATACGTATGGCGGCTTTGACTTGCAAGCACTTAAGTAAATGGGAAACCCTGAGTAAGGGAAACGAGGGAATGGCAAAATGCTCTCTTCACAGGACACGAGAAACTCTCGGATCCCGTAGCTAAACTAGAAAGACGTGCGGAGATGGCGGCCAACGTTGTCTCTACCTCGTCTGCTCCTACTCCCTTCTGTCTGTCCTCTTCTTCCCAAGCTTCCCCGTTGGGGCTTGCCTGCATTACCACCTTCTCCTCAACCTCAGAAATTTAGTCTTGCTGGCCCTAAAAGTTTTAAAGCTCCTTTAAGGAGAAACTACCACCGGGTGGGGAGCATCAGAGTTGACACCCCGTGATCTCAAACTGAACTCAAGAGTCTAACTAAAGATTTTCATGACCCTTCACAAGACCGTGTAGGGTTTGCAAAGGAATTTGATCTGAGCCTCTGAACCTGACTAGTCGGCTCTGTGTCCGCTCACACATACGTTAGTATCAGAGAGCAAAGCTAAAGAATGGATAGGTGACGCAGAATTGGTAAAACTGCCATTGAGGATTTTCGCAGACGTGAGGCTGTTAATCTTGAAAACTGCAGGAGAACTACACAAAGGCTGCATCAAGCAATCCCCCCAAATTTCCCTAAAAACGTAGACTGGGCCAAACCACAGCAACGTAAAAGAAAGCCAGACAAACCTATCTTGGGTCATTCTGAGAGACTGGCAAAAAAAACAACCTCTTAGACAACATTCAGGGATGCCTTTGAAAGCTTTCAAGGCCATCAAAAGAACCCACTTGAAAGTTCTGCCTCTTTAGAACGTTTGGAAGAAGAATTGGCTTTGCCGATAAAATGATACGATGTAACGTGGGCTACCTTACCTAGTACTGCCGTCGTTACTCTTGCAGATCAACTTTCAATAACTTCATTAAAGAGAGAGAAGGCCGAGGCTACTAGGATGATAAATTTACAGTTACAACAACAACAACTCGGTAATCCCAGCTGAAAACCTTTCCAGGGACCACTTGACGTCAAGAGACAGTCTCTGTTAGTAGGGTAGAAAGGCTGGACATCTTAGAAAAGACCGTCACAAGCTTAGGCGGCACCTTGAAAAGCAAAAGAAAAGGAGGACTAGCGCTACTCTGAGGAAAAGGGGAGGACATTCCCCTTCTTGCTTACTTACACTTTAGGAGAGATTAATAATACAACTAAAGGGGAGACCTCTAAGGCCTTAATAGACACAGGGGCCACACTAGTCCTTCTTAACCCTACCTTACTCCTTGGGGTAAAAATTTGGTTCCAACGATAGGGGTCTCCAGTATGCCCATTCAAGTCTTTCAAGTCCACACCTATAACTTTTCACGTAGGAAATATCACCGGGAAGTGCTCATTTCTGTTCCTTGACAGTGCTCCGATCCCTTTAACGGGCAGAGATTTTTCTCGAAATCTATAGTGCCCACATCAGTTTCTCTTCTAAACAGGAAATGTTTTTAGATTTAGAAAGGAAAAATGAAGTGGACTTTGGTTCTGAAAGAATAATGATTCCTACTGCTCCCAGAACCAGTGAGCTATATTATTAATTACCCCACGTACCGGCAGAGTTATGGACTACTCCCTCTGACACCAGAAAAACTAAGCCAGCCACGCCTATTAAAGTAACTATTGATGAGACAAAAGCCTTTGCTAATATCTGAACAATATCAGCTTAAACCTGAAGCAATAATAGATGGAGTAAAGCCTATTCTACGAGAATATCTTTTAAAAGGACTTATTATTCCCTGCACCAGTCTTTGTAATACTCCTGGTGCACTTGTAAGAAAAGCAAATGGGTAAGGATGGAGATCTGTCTGAGATTTAAGAGCACCGAGTAATTTTGCGATACCCTGTCACCCTGTAGCCCTTAACCTGCATACCTTACTTTCTTCCGCTCCCCCAGACACTACTTGTTTCTCTGTGACTGACCTATGTAGTGCATTTTCCAGTATTCCCATGGAAAAGGACAGTCAATATTTGTTTGCCTTCACGCGGGAAGATAGACAATACACGTGGACAGTAACGCCACAAGGATGTACTCAGATTCCAACTTACTTCTCTCAAATTCCTAACAACGCCGCCCTGATTCACTATGTTGATGACGGTTTTTATGTTCCACCTCTGAGATAAACTCTCAAAACGTTAGATCCGATACCCTCCACCCCGATCCTTTACTTCCCACCGAAGAAGGTAGTCATGAACATGACTGCATCCCGTTACGTGATTTTTTTTTTCTTATCCCCAGACACTATTAATTTACTAAAACAGTTGGCAATAGACGGTCATGAGGTTTCCAAGGACAAACTTTGGTTGCACTCAGCAACAGTTAAATATTTGGGACAAAGAGTATCTAAGGAGGGACGGTTCACAGATCCTGAGACACTTAAAAGGAACCCTAGCCTTTGTCTTCCAAGAACAAAGAAACAATCATGTGGATTCCTAGGATTAGCTGGTTACTCTAGAAATTGAGTACGAAACTTTTCATTTCATTTCATTGCCCAACCCTTGTGCACTTTACTAAAATGAGATCAATCCAATCTCATGAATGGACCCAAGAAACGGAACAGGCCATAGAAACATTAAAAACACCATTAATTCAAGCAGCACTGCGCTGGGACATCCCAATTACAAATCGTCCCTTTTCCTCTGTGCGCATGAAAATAAAGGCAATGCTTTAGGAGTCTTATGTCCAAAGCATGGGGGCGGGGTGGGGGAGGGGTGTGTGTGGCACGGTCAACATCAGCCCGCCAGGTATTACAGCCAACCGCCTAACTCGGTAGCTAAAGGCGTCCCTCCCTGCAAGAGAGCTATTTCAGCTAAGGCACTCTTGCGCAAAACCACCGACGAGATCGTAATGGGCTCCCCTTTAACCATTCATGTTCCTCATTCCGTCGAGGCTCTTCTAAACTCTCATCATGTTCAACACTATTCTGCGAGCCGCCTGGCATCATATGAAGTACTATTACTTTCTGCCTCCAATGTAACTCTAGCTTAGATGCGATACCCTCCACCCCGATCCTTTACTTCCCACCGAAGAAGGTAGTCATGAACATGACTGCATCCCCTTAAGTCATTTTTTTTTCTTATGCCCAGGAACGATCGACAGGGAACTCCTATTAATACTGCCGGTTTTATTTGGTTTACAGATGACTCATATCTTAAGGATGCTACAGGACCTTACCAGGCTGGATGTGCCATCATTTCTTTTACAGACGTTACTGAAAGCTGTTCTCTGCCTACTGCTAAAGCAGTACAAGCTGAACTCATTGCTTTAAGAACTCAGCCTGGCCAATTAGCTAGCGATACAATAGCTAATATTTATACTGACAGCCGTTAATCCCTTTGGGATAGCACATGATTTTGATACGCTGTGGAAACAGCAGGGTGTTCTAACCTCTCCTGGGCAACCTATCAGAAATGGCCAATTCCTGAGGCTGTGCCGTTAGCAAAACAAGCACCTATTATGAAGGTCCTTGGACATCCTAAGCCAAATACTATGGAAGCTTAAAGGCAGCCACCTTGCGGATGCGGCGGCAAAACAAGCTGCCCCAAGTGGTAATTATACAAAATCTCGAGAACGTCCTCTACTTTTCACAACTAAAAACTTCAGAAGACTTCCTTGTTGTATAGGCTCAGAGAATAGCTACTGATGAGGGAAAAAACTGGGGCATCAAAAAGGGGAACCTTTGCTTCCACTACAGTGGTATGTCTTGGGTCCAATAACAAACCTCTTATACTCAGAGTCCAAATGCCATACCTACCTGTATTCACCAAACTAATCAGTCATTGGGGACCTGAAAAAAGTGGTTCTGTGGGGGAAAACAGTATTGCTGGAGACCTTTTACTGCATTCGCTCATATGGTTTACCCTCACTGTACTGTTTGTCCTAAATATAATCCTGGAAAGCCCCTGCATGGTTCCCAGGGTCATTTTCCTTTGCTGATGGGACCTTTCGAGATGTGGCAAGTGGATTTCATCCAAATGCCGTCATCTCAGGGATATAGATGATGTCTTTGTACTAGCTTGTATGTTTTCACATTGGGTGGAAGCGTTCCCTTGGAGAAGAGCAACGGCCCTCGCTGTTGGAACATTGTCACTAGAGAAAAATGATTCCCACCTGGGGAACGCCACCTGAATTACATGGTGATGGAGGGCCATATTCTACCGGAAAAGTAATTAATTCTATCTGCAGTATCTGGCCGACAAGGCATGCCACATTTTCAGTGTGCTTATCCTCCTCAGCCATCTGGGTTGGTAGAAAGGGCTAATATTAGGTATCATAAAAACTCAATTGGCAAAACTCATGGAAGTCTTTAACCTTCCCTGACCAAAAGGTCACCCACTAGCTTTACCAAGTCTCAGATCTACACCCTTTGGAAAACACCAGCTCTCGCCACTTGAGATTACAACGGATAGACCAACGCGATTAGATGAAGGAGAACGTGAGCCTCCTCTATGAAAGGGAGGTATTTCTCATTATTGCTCTGGTCTTATTAAACCACTCAAGCAAAATGAACCTTTAGTTACCCTTTTCTCACTAGCCTCCAAGGAGATGAAGAATTTAAAGACCGTGGGTTACAACCCGGAGACTGTGTCTATGAGAAGAGACACCAAATGAAAAGACTCCTTACAGCCTCCCTGGAAGGGATCTTACCTGGTGTTACTAACCAGTCCTTGTGCTGCTAAAGTAACAGGTATGTGCTCATGGATTCACACTTCTCATTTTCAAAGGGCTCCTATGCCTGAGTGGACTTCAACTCCCATTTCTGATATTTGACTCCAATTGACCAAATAAACTTCATCTGACTAGGATGAGAACCAGCCGACGTCTGAATGACATGCTTTTCCCATGATCCCCGACCAGGCCTGTATATGCCAATATTCTCCATCTTTTGCTCTTAACCCTCTGTTTCTCCCCATTAATACTGGAAGAGCCTGATGCTGACATATTCTTTCGATGGCTATATTCGTTTACAAAAGGAAAAAAAAAAAAGGGTCATTCGGCCAAACTGTTGGGTCTTTGGACAGCTACCTATATCCAGTACTTCTTGGGTTACCTTGGTGGGTTTCCCTACTCCAAGGAAAAGACTGGTCTAGTTTGCGGTCTCGAATACATACACGAAAACGTGAGTGCCAATGCAGTATTACAATCCCAAGTTACTAACTGGGATCCAGATTACTGCCCTGTTAGTCTGTCTCGCCCTGGCCACGGGTTCACCTTTTCGCAGTGTGATATCACTAAGCAAGCCCAACAAAAAGGAGACTTACTCCTTATTTCTATAAGCCAACTGGAGTAACTGATGACAGACTTTTTCCCAGCTACTGGATGGATTTGTGTGGCTCACCCCTGGTTACAAAAAATCAAGTTCAGTTGCTCCACTCTGTTGGGAACAAAGAAATAATTCTAAGGACAGCCCTCCAAACTGTACGTGACAAACGTGACAAACGGGATGCATACCTTACCAATATTGTAAGTGTTGGGGGGCCGTTGTGTATTTTCCTCGGTCCTTGTCCCCGCCGCGACAAAGAATCGAAGGGCAGAGACACAGTAGTGAAGCAGAGTAAAGTTTTATTTAAAGTTACTTAAGGAGAGAAAAAGTGCAGCAGGCAACCTCAGCGAGGAGAGGCGCCCTGAAAGGTTGGAGAGAGAGAGAGTTTAAGATTAAAAGGTTATGCACTTAGAAAGTGCAGGCGACCTCAGAGAGAGGAGCGCCCCGAAAGGTTGGGGGTTCCCCCTTTTAAGGATTCATCAGGAGTGTGACTAAGGGCTGGGGGGTGCAGACTTGTTAAGTGGTCTCTGAATATTTAGAATTAGCACAAGGAACTTCCTGCTCTGATTTCTCCCCTGAGATAACCGGCATCTTGGTCTGGGAGCATATCAAACAAGACTGCCAGCCCAGCCCCCAAGGTGGGCTGAGTTATTGTCTGTTTGCTAAAGAGTAAGTTAAGAATCTTACTTACTAACTTCCTCGGTGTTAAAATGCAGTCTTATCTTTAAGATGGAATCCTTCCTGCCTTTTACTATGTTGTTTACGGCTGGGCCTGCATGCTATATTAGTTGCCTAGGTTGCAAACTACTTGATTAGGGCCAAAGGAGATAAAAAAAAAAAAAAAAAAAACCCCAGCATATAGGTAAAGTTAAAAAAAATAAGCTGGGTCTGCATGTCTGCATGATTAACACAATAGAGACATGGGCTATGCTGAGGTACCCTCCTTTACCTGGGGAATATTCAAACGTTCCAGGCCAGGCTGCTCCTGGCTTTTTGAGCTTTAACTGATTAACCCTGGGCTTTCCTGGCCTTATTCTCTTTCCACCCCGCTCATATCTATTTTCCTGCCTAATGTAACCACGCTCTAACATTATTAGCAAATGGTGATTGGTTTGCTGCTGACTGGCTCTGGCGGCCTGGTAGTTACTGGATTGCTCCTGATGGAACTCAATGGCTTTGGCTCTGCAGAACTAATCTCAGGCCTTGGCTTCTACCTGGACCGTTCGGGAGATAGACTTTGGGATTCCCTTGGACAAAGAAAGATCAAGCACACGTCTCCACTGTCGCAACCACGCCACATCTGAAGGCCTCGTGGACTCGTGCTGTTTTTCATGGGTATGGCCATTTAACGATTATATTTACTCCTTCGATAGGAATTGAGGATGTCGTCGTTCACACTGACACACCAGATTTACTCAACAAGCTCTAAGTGGGAGCCAACAAGGATTATCCCGTCTTAATGCAGAAGTAACTCACGAAAAAGGTGTTGTACAGGATCGTATGGCTTTAGACATCTGTACCTCAAGGGGGGTACTCGTGCCATAATTAAAACAGAATGTTGTTTTCATACAAGACAGTTCGGAAAACATTACCCACTTCTTAAGCCATGTGAAAACTCCCATCACTGCGTCAGGTAACGCTGCTCCTGGTACTAATGACCTTTGTGCCCCATGGTTTGGGCCCTGGGGCTCCGGAACAATATTCGGTATAGTCTGCGTTACTGTCCAAATTGTAATTACTTGTCTTTGCCTTTGTAATTGCTGTTCACTCGGGGCTAGCTCCTCTCTGGCCCCCCAAATTTAAAAAGAAGCACGTAGGATCAAAGCACAACAATGTGACCTAACTGAAAATGCATACCGTCTTTAATTCAAAACCACAGTGGCCGGATCACATGGAGCTTCTGCGTTCCCTGCAATATTCCAGTAACTAAACCAAAGATTACTGAGACGTGCGGGAACGCGAGGAGCTCCGGGCAGATGAGATTTCACTCTGGCATCAGGGGACTAATATGGATCATCAGTGCTTCCTACAGGAAGATTTTGATCAAAAGAGGAAAACGTCAAGAAGAAATGTAAAGAATGCAGGATTCTGAGAAGTGCCTGGCCTTACCGCTTGGGTTATCGCAAACGAAGGCCTGATTTGCGGTCTCTAGGACAAACATTGTGTATCTGCTGCACGCCTGCATACCTTTGGGGAATTACCCTGTGCCTAGATAATGATCAAAGAAGTGCCCTGTAGTGTCAGCGTCTCTACCTGCTGGCTTGCAGTTTCAGACTGTAGCTTTGACGTCATGACTGGATATTCTTTGTCAGCAAACGAATATCATCTTGTAAGAAAGCTGTCCTCTCCGGGGCTCTCTTCTTCTGGGCAAGGGCTACGTTTCCTGGGCTCAAATAAAGTTCTAATAACGCTTTTCTGGAGCTTAGGATTTCTTTTTACCGACAGCCTTCACTCATCTGATTACAGTTCATTCTCATATGAGGATGAGGAGAAGGTGGTAATGCAGGCAAGCCCCAACGGGGAAGCTTGGGAAGAAGAGGACAGACAGAAGGGAGTAGGAGCAGACGAGGTAGAGACAACGTTGGCCGCCATCTCCGCACGTCTTTCTAGTTTAGCTACGGGATCCGAGAGTTTCTCGTGTCCTGTGAAGAGAGCATTTTGCCATTCCCTCGTTTCCCTTACTCAGGGTTTCCCATTTACTTAAGTGCTTGCAAGTCAAAGCCGCCATACGTATTGCACGTGAATGAATCCAGCTGGGGTGCTGGTGGGTGGCTGTTGAGCATTTGGGAATTGTTCTGTCTTTGAAGAAGGGTATCCCGATGTTTTAGGTTTAAATTTTTAGGAAGGCTTGAGCAACTGACTAAGGGGACGGTGAAGCACTGGGTGATGGGTCCCTATGTGTGTGTCCCCGGACGAGTCAGTGCCAGTTCTAATGTGATTTTTAAGGGTGATCCGGTGGGACAGCCTCAGGTCCCGAGGGATACCCTCAAACACTTCCTGCCTTCTGGGAGGAAGGGGCAAGTGTCCCTATTCTTCGCAGCTGAATTCGCAGTCTCTCCTACATTTACCGATCTTGTTGCAGCCTCACCGTGTTGTGTATAGTTTTTCACGCTAACATTTTAGCCAAACAGTGTCAGCCAATCCCATCAGCCTTGGCTTTCCCTAGGTCAACCTGCCTAGAATATACACCAGGGTAAGTTTCACCCAGCTCAAACAAAGGTCAGGAGCGCCAGCTGAAAAACTAAGGAGGCCCGGGTGTCAGGAGGACTCACCCGCTCAGCGGAGGGCGCTGTGAGGCTGGAGGGGCACAAGGGGCCCCTCTGTGCGGATACCTAGCGCCACGATCAGGGAAGCCCTGGGCTACACAAGGCGCGTCACTCTGAGGGCCTCTGACTACCCCCACCCCAGCCCCCCCAAGAAATGTGGAGGAAAAGAGGTCCGAGCGTAAACTCCAGAAGAGAGTTTTATTAGAGATTTACTGGAGCCCCGGTTTAGCACAGCTGCCCGGCAAACACAGCCCTTCCGAAGAAGAGCTCCGGAGAGGACAGCTTTCCCCCAAGAGTATAGTCGTTTTGTAACAGAGCATCAGTCACGATGTCGAAGCTACAGTCTTCCGCAACAAGCTAGCAGGTAGGGAAACCGACGCTACAGTGCATTTCTTTGATCGCTGTCTGGGCAACAAGGTCATTCCGTCAAAAGTACCCAGACGGGAAGCAGATACACAATGTTTGTCGTAGGGACCGCAAATGAGGCCTGTGTTTGGGGTCGGCCAAGCAAGAAGGCCAGGCCCCTTCTCAGAATCCTACATTCGCGGGATTTGTTTTTGAGAGGGCTGCGCGAGGAGCGCCGCGAGCGCCGCGGGGCGAGCGTGCGTACAGGGTGGGCGTGGGCGCGGGCGCGGGCGCGGGCGCGGACAGCCGGCCGGGGGCGTCGGTACAGGCAGCTGGGGCCGCGGCAGTCGGCCGACAGCAGCAGGGCCTGGACAGCCCCGGTCGGGTCCCTCGGCCGACACTTCGCTAACGGGGTCCGGGAGGAAGCCCGCGGCGGACGCCCGCGGGGAGACGGGCACCGACCTCGCTGGGCTCCCTCCGCCCGCAGGCCCGAAACCCGCCCAGCCGAGCGCAGCCCCGTCCTTCCGGCCGCCCGTGGCTCTGGTTCCGGGGGACGGGACTGCGGAAGCCCGTCGCGCCGGCGGACGGCCGCACCCGGGCCACTCGGCCCGGTCTGCGTCTTTCTTTTCCCTGGTGGTCGTCGTCACGCGCTTTTCCTCCTCAGCCACCACTTCACGGCTGTGCGCGGAAAGCCAGCGAGAAAGACGGCTTTTCCTGCCGGCCTGCTGGCGCTCTGTTTCTCCGGCCTGCTGGGGGCAGTGTTGCGCCGCGCGCCCGTCCTCCCGCCCGTCGCTCCCCCGCCCTTCGCGCCCGGAAAAAACAGCGCGGAGGCTTTTCAGCGAAAGCCGGCCGCTTTTCTGCTGCGCCCGCGCCCGCGCCCGCCTCCCGGCGCCGCAGCTTCTTCCGGCCCTGGAGCCTGCCGGCACACCTCACGGCCCGAGGACGAAACCCCTTTGCTTTTTCGCCTTGGCCTTTCTCCTCCGGGGGCGACCGGTCTCCTGCTGAACAACTGGCCTCTCTGGGTCTCTGCGTCTACTCGGTGGCTTTCCCCACGTTGTTTTCGCTTTTACGGACCGTCCTTAGTAAATCCTTCGGTCTTGCCGGTGGACCTCGCTGTCGAAAATTCGGAGGACGGATACGGACCGTAACCTAAACCACAGTGCCCGCACCCACGGGTCACCAGGGGTGCTATTTCTGAAAAACGTCCGCACAGCGGGGGCTTCTTCAACGTAGTGGCGTCCGTTTTTGCGCCACGACTTCAACCTCCTCCTCTGTAAACTCAGTTGCACCTGTTTGAAAATCGCTCTCTCAGCTTTACAGCCACCTCACTGAAAAATGATACAGACACATTGTAAATGTCGAACGCTAGGGGGAATCTTGAGTTCAAAACATTATTTATTACCTGTGATCCAAGGGCGAGGCAGCACAGCTCACCGCTGTGCGGGCAGGAACTGTGGTGCATGTTTGTTTGTTGAGCTCCTTCGTCCTCAGCGCCAGAGCGGTACCTAGCACTTAGTGGGTGCCCAATACATACGGTGACGTTTTGAAAAGTTTACTTGCATGGTCATTTTCCTTTATGTATGTCGGACCTAATCTTTTCCTAGCCCTGGATTATAACGTAGCAACAGGAGCCTATCTGATTCCTTTTTCATTTGGCCCTGTGCGGTTGGCATTCGTGTAGGTCATTGAACATGCCTTAGGAATCCGTTTTCCTGACCTCGGACAGGTCAGATGACTTCGCGAAGGCCAGGCCATCTAGCTTCTTGGTGACAGAGCCAAGTCAGAGCCCAGGTCTTTGCGGTCTCAAGGCTCTCTCCTTCGTTGCACAGCAATCTCAGTGAGACTGAGGTGACTAAGGGGTAGTAGCACGGAATTGCCGTGGTAGAGGTGGTGCATCTCCTGGGTTTTACGGACCCGAGTATTGCATAGGATAAAAGATGTTCTGTCATTGTACAAGTCGCTCACGGTCAGTGACGAAAACTTGGAGGACAGGTAATGAAAGCTTAATGAAGAAATCCAATGGTTTCCACAGTCCCATCACCCAGTGATGACCCCTTAACAACATTTCAGCGTAAATATCCTTAGGGGCTTTTCCTTCATTAAGGTGCACTTTAGACATGAGGTTCATGTTGCATAATGACTGGAATATCTGTCTTTGTAAGCGCAGACTTTCAGAAGGTTACCCTCGTCACTAAACACCTTTTGAAAAAGACTTTAAAGTGTTCTATTCATTTCTCTTCCTAAAGGAATACACAGTGGAAAAGAGTGAAACAAGCAATACCTGAGGTGGAGAGCAGAAATGCCCTGCGATCCCCACCCCAGTGGTCGATATCATCATGTAACCTTGCTAACTGAGTAAGGCAGGCATCACGGTTGTTCTGCTCTGCGTCTGCCCAGCATTGTATTCTCGGCACCCCAACAAAACAGCACCTAGCTGTGTGCTCGCGACACGTATTCATGGAATAAATGAACAAGTACCTCTTTTCTTCCCGATGCTCTTCTTTGCACGTATTATTTATCGTTTTATAATACTCGAGTGGTACTGTATGAACGGTCACCTACATTGCTTCTCCCCTTCCCTCTTCCGTTTAACACAGTACTGTGGACGATTCCTATGTTATTACACTTTTAAGGGCGTGTCGCTGGCTCTTTTACTCTCTTCCCAATGCGCCTTTTATTTCATTCTAGTACTGGGAAGAGCAGGAAAGCATCCTGCAAACCGGTGAGCAATCTAGAGGTGGTAGACCTGGGACCTGAACACTGGGGCCCTCTTTGAGGAGCCAGGAGACCCTGGGCGACACACTCCTCCCCCGTGTGCCACAGTCTGCACAGGTGTACAGTGAGGGTGGCGGCAATGGCACCTGCCTCGTGGGGGTGGTGAGCAGCATATACAACCCAACAGGTTCTTTGCTTGCTTCCTGGCATTTATGGAGGTCATGTTATCGGCGGTATTATTATGACTATTATTATTAATTATTCTCTCCAGTATTCGCTGTAATGTCTGTAGCAGGTACAGATGTCCAAGCCACAAGACTGTGACGAAATGCACCCTTTACATTTGCTTACAGAGGATACCTGTTCTTCAACCACCCATTCCTGCTTTCTGGTGGAAAACACACTAGCAACTTCTAGGGAAAGTCAGTCAAGGAAATGCGCAGGAGGAACGCGCATTGATACATTCCTCAAAGATTATCCCGTCACAGAGTGAAACAAAAAAGCTGTACGTACACATCTTTCACCATCTCTGGTATGTGTAACAGATTTCAGGAGTGGATTCACTGCGTCGAAAAGACGTGAACAAAGTCCTTTGAACGCTCTTGGTGTACACTGCAAAAAGGACACAATACCCATTTGTATTGTCACCGACATTCTGTGAGGAGTCTTGGTTTTCTGTACTCTCACGAGCATTTATTCAGTGGGTCGTGAACGCAATCAGCCTTTTCATTTTAACAGCTGCAGGTGACGATCTTGACCCACATTCAGGCACATACATTGCAGATGCTCTTCTTATGTGTGTGTGTGGCTTTTTAGTCACTTGCGGTTTTCCAGATGCACAGATACTTTTGTTTTTAGGTAGCTAATTCCATCCATCCTTTCACGCATAGCATGACTCTTTGTTACAAAGGTGGGGGAAAGAAAACCTTCCTGATCCACCCGTCCTGTTCCTTGTTTTTGTCCCTAATCTTCCCTGTGCTTCCAGTCCCCTGCCAAAACTCCCCACTGAAATCCCTGGGGGACCCCCCCCAAAACAAAACAAATGAAGTTTCACAATAACCAGAGAGAGTTGGGATTTACCCCCAACTACGTGGCAACATCAGAGATTTCCCACTAACTAAAAAGGCTGACTGACACGACTCTCTGATGCATCGCAGGACACCTTTCAGTAGGACGAGGAGGTGCCAGAGCCTGCTTTGACCGGGCCACATGGGTGACCACAAATGAGAATTTAACCCTGAAAGGAATAACATGCCCTCTGCACCCGCTATAGCCGTAGAGGTAGGAGAATTTCTTTTTGGTGGTATCCTTGAAGTGGACAGCCCCTCCCACCCACCCCCAGCGTTCCTTGGAGAACAATGTAATCCTGTTGCCAGGGGCAGGAAGAATGAGTCTCTAACTGTGGGGACTGACTGGAGAGCACTTGCAGGGATGCTGGGCAGGGGTGCGGGTGGGTGGGCACTAATGCTAACACCACTGCAGAGATCTCCACCCTTTTGGTTAATGGCCTTAAGCCTGAGAGATCAGCAGCTGTTCAGAAGCAGAAAATGGGCTGGCAGACCTTGCCATCCAGGAGGTACAACAATTGGTCCAACATTTTGTGCATATTGTGATAAACAAAGAGAAAACTTCACTCACAGACGGATGGCACTACAACCGAAACAGGTGGGGGGCCGGGGCAACGGAAGTCCCTCGACAAGCACAGCGCAGCTAGACGACGCATGTGCCGTCGGCGTGCTTTATGATTTCAGCATGCTGTGGAAACAAGTAACCGCTGTGGTTACTCGCATGACGCTTGGTGAGCAGGTTCAAGCTTATGAGAAGCCTTTCTCCTCCCTCAAGGAATTGGCCATAATTAGGGTCGAAACTCATCCTAGGAAACAAACCCATGAGACAACAGGAAATTCCTTGGCCGACCAGTGTGCTAAACAATTTGCTCCCATCCAGGTTCATCGAAGCGAAGATGGTCTGGTAACTCCAGATCATTTCTATGAAACCTTGAGACAACCACAGTCACAAGCATTCCATTCTGTGGGAAGGATACTGGGAGTATGGCGATTCCTCCCCCACAAAAGACAGGAGATTAAAAACATCGATTTACCATATGATCCAGCAATTCCAATTCTGGGTATATGCCCAAAAGAATTGGAAACAGGGACTTGAACAGATATGTGTACTCCCATGTCCAGAGGCAGCACTATCCACAATAGCTAAAAGGTGGGAGTGGCCCAAGTGTCTGCTGACAAACGAATGGGTTAACAAAACGTGCTATGTGTGACGATGGAATATTACAGAGCCTTGAAAAGGGAGGGAATTCTGACATGTGCTACGACATGGATGAGCCCTGAAGACATCATGCTAAGTGAAATAGACCCGTGGCAAAAAGACAAAGACTGTATGATTCCATTCCTATGAGGTAAACAGAGTAGTCCAATTGCTGGAGACAGAAAGCCGAGTGGCAGTTGCCAGGGGCTGGGAGGTGGGTGGGGAAATGGGCAGTTATTGTTTAGCTGGTACAGAGTTTCAGTTTTGCAAGACAGAAGGAGTTTGGGAGATGGACGGTAGTGAGGATTGCACGACAGTGTGAACGTACTTATTACCAACAGACTGGACACTTTAAAACCGTGAACGTTACGTCACGTATGTTTTAGCAAGCACACACACACACGCACGCACGCACACACACACAAACACACACCAAGATTTTGGGAGAAATCTGGGTGTTGCCTCCAATCAGATGGGCTATGGAGACACCGAGGCTGCTGTCTGGTCTCTCCAGTGTCTCTGAAATGGAGCTTGATGAAGAATTTGCAGGCTATGACCTATCAGAGTACGCAAACTTGAGAACTACTTTTGGACAGCATTGATGGGACATTTTTTAATTGGACGGAAGACGAGATCTCCGGGGTATGTTCCACCCGCTACACTGCATAACCCTGAAAACACCGTGAAGGAAGGTGGGACATGGACAGGAACCACAGCTTCAAGGAACCTTTGAGGATTTACACGTGGCCTTCACACGGCTTCTTGCATAGCAATGAATTAAATACATACATCATATCGTCGGCCTCTCCATGGCATGTTTATTTGTTTCCTCAAAAGATTTCTTTTTTCATTAAGGCATTATTGATATATACTCTTATGAAGGTTTCACATGAAAAAACAATGTGGTTACTACGTTTACTCCATGGCATGTTTAGAAGCTTTCCCTTGTTGCAAGGCAACAGCTCTTCTGGTGACTAAAAAAGATTGGAATTTGCCTTTCCTACCTGGAGAATCCCTACTTGCCTTTATAATGACAGAGGTGCGCGTTTTACTGGAACCGTAATTAAGAAACTGTAAGGCGTTGCCTGCGAGCCAAAAGTTACACTATCCTTAACCATCCTCCACCCACACTCACTCTGCGTTTTTCTTTCTACTCCTCTCCAGTCTTTCCTTTCTCCTCCGCCCTTCCTCAATACCCCCAAATGTTTGTCATTTTCTTGCTCAGGCTTGTGAGGCTGTCTTGCCGCCTGAGGGGTTCAGCCCCGGGCCCGGGCAAGCTCACTATGGCTTCCGTGAGACCGAGAAATGACAACGCAACGTTCTTGGGGTAGAAGGGTTTATACGCGGCCTTATTCTCCCGGCGCTGGGACAACATGTTGTTCGAGCACTGGGATCCCGTCCGCATCCAGCGGTCTGCAGGCCCGTAACCCAGCTACCTCTCTGCCTCCGCGCAGAGCACGGGGCGCAGCTCTTTATATAGTGACCCCGCCAGTAATAGCTCATTGCTCGCGGGTGTGGAAGCATTCGCCTAGCAGGAGGCCAACTACATCATCCAGGAGCTTAGGGTCAGGTGAGGATCCTGGCCAGAGGAACTTCCGTTTCCCCCACAGAAGCTAATGTCACCTATTGGCTCTGCTCACCTTCCCCTGTCAGTCCCACTGACCTTTTACCGATCCCCCATTCCCTACCCTGAGACACATCCCTGCAGCATTACTGCTGCCGTGTCAGGCACATCCCACGCAAATCGGATCTCTGGCACATCCCCAGAATTAACACCACCTCCCCGAAATGCAACCCGAAGAAGGGGAACTGGTTTTTATCCAAAGGAAACATTTGCTTGTAATTCAAGGTCATGGGCCCAAGTCACTGCAAGTGACCCACGTCAGGCTGAAATGGGTGGGTATCCTTGGCTGGCTCAGCCCCAACACCAGCTTCACCCAGGAAAGATGCACGGCAAAAAGCACAAGTGCTCTTTCGCCCTGGAGAACACCCAGGGTGTGACTCAAATTTCATTGTGGGCCCACTGCTTCGTGGCTTTTTGTTGTTGTCGTTTTCTGTAAACCGGCCAGCTGGGCTGGGTCATGTTATGTCACCCATCTCTTTTCGTCTTTCCGACCGTACAGCCGGACAGGGTCACCTGTTTGGTTGTGGGGTCACACCCTTACTCCTGCACGGGAACAGTCCGTGGGAAGGAGCAAGAACATCCCTCTGCAAAACACCCATTCTCATCAGGGGACGAGAAGGAGCTCCGTGAAGAACGTCAACAGCTTGGGAGCGACCTAGGTGTGCTCGCCGCCACGGGGAACAGGTCTTACGGTGCACTCTTCTCTGGAGGAGGGGCTCTGTTGCGCTGCTGAAGAAGTTCGACGCAGTGTCTGGGTTTCCCATGCTCTCTCATCCGTGAAGTTGCCAGAGCGGCCAACGATGCCACCCAAAATACTGACACGCTTGAGAGGTGCCAGGACTCCAGTGGCTGCTGCTCATCATCGACCGGCATTAGACACCATGCTGGCACCTAGGGATGCACTTGTGCGGTGGACAACGACGAGTGCTGCCCCGTACGACCACCCAAACCTTTCAGATGTCCTTTTGGCGAATCAGCACATCTGTGAAGCCAGCCGAAACGTTTGTCGAGTGCACGACCCAGTCCTGCACTCTGGGCCCTCCCGTCGTCATTGGGTGGCTGAGCACGGGACCCCTGTCCCTGAGTATTCCCAACAGGGATATACAGTCCTGGGGATGCACTTTCCCCCAAGGGCTACTGATCATTTCCCTTTGAATCCTGATAAGAATACTCCTCGTCAACTGCATCCAATCACATCTAATCAAGACCGGCAGCACTGTCCTATCCAAACAGATGATCCTGGTAAGCTGTGATTAAGGACCAGAAGACCGAAGAACAAACTACTTCTCCGACCCGCTATGAGAGACTCCTTGACTCAGTGCCCAGCCCTTGTACATCGCTGTTGCTTCCTCTCCGAAAGCAACTGGCTGATGACAAAGGCACTTCACCTTGTTGAAGAGGAGGTACTGTGAAAAAATTCAAAGAGACCCCAGTTTTCCTTGCTTCAGACCTTGCCTCCTTTAACTTCTCTTCTCTTCTTTCTCTTCTCTTCTCTTCTCTTCTCTTCTCTTCTCTTCTCTTCTCTTCTCTTCTCTTCTCTTCTCTTCTCTTCTCCTCTCCTCTCCTCTCCTCTCCTCTCGTCTCTGCTCCTCTCTTGTCTTGGCCTCGCTTCGCCTTGCTTCTCTTTGCCTCACTTCTCTTCTCTTTTCTCCTCCCTCCTCCACCTTGGGTTTGGTGGTTGTTACTTCCACCGACCAGAAGACAACAAGCAGTAAAGCAAGAGCTCTTCTGATACCTGCTGCAATGAGATTGCACCAAGGAGCCCAGCAGGACACACGAAAAAGGCGGACCAGTTTCCCCACCATTCCAACCACACATTGGTAGCACTTAAGCCAACAAACAAAACTGCAACCTGGGAAATACCACAGTCATCACCTGTCTTCTCCTTAATCTAGAAAAACTCTAGTTCTGCTTCACTTCAGAGATCTTCCTGGTCTTAAGGGGATGCACATCAGCTGGATAAAGATTTTAGCCTCTGTTTGAATTGCATTCACTCAATTTTTTTCTCAGCAGTTCTACCACTAGCCTGCCCCCAGTTTGCTAGCAGCCAAGGCAAGGAATTCTACAGGATCACTTGCGTGAACTACAGTCACCACTGGGCCAAAACAAACCATTTTCTCAGGGCAAGCCCAAGTGTTCCTGGTACTGAGAGTCAAGGGAAATCTGTGCCTTAGTCATCTGTCCCTCAGTACGGTTTGTATTGCACAGACATTCTTAGCAGTGATCTGAGTAGCCGCTTGCTTTCTCAGCTGTTTAGTGGGGATAATTACACTAACCTACCCGATAAGGTTTCTGTCATGAATGAGGCTACAGTGCATACAAAGGACTCAGCACAGAGCCTGACACATAGTAAGTAGTACGTGCTCTGTAACTCTCAGCCCCACGACGATGGCTTTGTGACGGATAAGAGCACAAGCTCTGGAATCGTAACTTGGGGGAAGTAAAGAATATCCCTACATGCTTACAATGCAGATAAAAGGTGTGTGTGCCCGAAACAATGCAAGCTCGTGTGCTGTTAGGAAACAAATACAGGGAAACCTATGATTTGCTCTTTGGAAAACATATGTGATAGCAAACTCATTAAACTGAGAACAAAACAGGGGCTCACATTTCCACAGAGTTTGGTTTTCAGTGTTGCTGCAGTGCGCGTGCTTATGTGGCTACTTAGTTAGGACACAGCCTCGTCTATTTAGTAAGGGAGCAAAAGGGCACTAGCTCTTAAAAAGACAAAAGTTTCGCTTTCACATAATCTTTGCATTAAGACGAGGGCTGGTGTAACAGCTTGACAGTGTTGGGGACCTCGGCTTAGAGATTACTTTTTAGTGCCTGCTACTCCTAAGGATGGCCAAGTCTATTCATATTTACAATTGTCTTCCTCTCCGTTCTTCCTTACTTGTCTGGGAGAGTGAGCACAGAGGAAATCTTAGAGGTCATGTAGACCAGTGGATTTCGAGCTCTTTGCTAAAGTACACTAAACTTGTCCTGGAAAAAAGGGTCCAATATGTAAAAAGGAGAAAGAGGAGCTACTGTACTGGTAACAGAGGCTCTTTAGCCACACCCCTCCCTGGACCTCCCTGCCTGCGCCCCGCGCTAACTTAGCCTGACTCTTCTTCCCAACACTGAGGAAACAGCAGGCCCAGACAAGCAAAGCGACTGAGAGAGTAAAATAAGTAAGGCCGGTGGAGCTGGAACTGGAAGGCCAGTTGATGATCCCTGGTGCAAGGCACTGCACGAGGCCCTAACAGAAAGAAAAACTGGTGAAGACCTGCTTGTCCAACCCAACAACGTCTTTATGGTGAAGAAGTTGTCGGTATAAGTGTGTTCAGATTATCTGTGTACAGTACTGTGCAAGGTGAAACTTGTTTTGTAAGACGAATGTGACTTTTTTCAGCGTTGGGAGGCATGCCAAAGCAGTGTCACAAGTATTACCTGGACTTGGGGAGAGAAAGAACACGGCAGTCAGGTCACGCTCGCTTCATACCTACAACTTCCTGACAAACGACCGTGTTCCTCATTCCACTAGCCTGCCGGTAACTGGGCCCCTAACTTCGTATTCAGTGTATTCTCACTCACAGCCCCTGCCATCCACTACACGACCCAAGTCGGTGATCCAACGTAGCAAGCTAGGTTGAATTCGTAGCTTTGAACCCCTGGACCAGAAAACGTTAGGATGCATTCCAGAATCCGAGTCCTGTCAATTATCTAGGCTGCAGGTCAGGGTCCCTCTGGGGACACCCGGTATATTGACAGCTGATGAAAACACGGAGCAACAATAAAAGATGCACCACCTCTACCACGGCAATTCCGTGCTACTACCCCTTAGTCACCTCAGTCTCACTGAGATTGCTGTGCAACGAAGGAGAGAGCCTTGAGACCGCAAAGACCTGGGCTCTGACTTGGCTCTGTCACCAAGAAGCTAGATGGCCTGGCCTTCGCGAAGTCATCTGACCTGTCCGAGGTCAGGAAAACGGATTCCTAAGGCATGTTCAATGACCTACACGAATGCCAACCGCACAGGGCCAAATGAAAAAGGAATCAGATAGGCTCCTGTTGCTACGTTATAATCCAGGGCTAGGAAAAGATTAGGTCCGACATACATAAAGGAAAATGACCATGCAAGTAAACTTTTCAAAACGTCACCGTATGTATTGGGCACCCACTAAGTGCTAGGTACCGCTCTGGCGCTGAGGACGAAGGAGCTCAACAAACAAACATGCACCACAGTTCCTGCCCGCACAGCGGTGAGCTGTGCTGCCTCGCCCTTGGATCACAGGTAATAAATAATGTTTTGAACTCAAGATTCCCCCTAGCGTTCGACATTTACAATGTGTCTGTATCATTTTTCAGTGAGGTGGCTGTAAAGCTGAGAGAGCGATTTTCAAACAGGTGCAACTGAGTTTACAGAGGAGGAGGTTGAAGTCGTGGCGCAAAAACGGACGCCACTACGTTGAAGAAGCCCCCGCTGTGCGGACGTTTTTCAGAAATAGCACCCCTGGTGACCCGTGGGTGCGGGCACTGTGGTTTAGGTTACGGTCCGTATCCGTCCTCCGAATTTTCGACAGCGAGGTCCACCGGCAAGACCGAAGGATTTACTAAGGACGGTCCGTAAAAGCGAAAACAACGTGGGGAAAGCCACCGAGTAGACGCAGAGACCCAGAGAGGCCAGTTGTTCAGCAGGAGACCGGTCGCCCCCGGAGGAGAAAGGCCAAGGCGAAAAAGCAAAGGGGTTTCGTCCTCGGGCCGTGAGGTGTGCCGGCAGGCTCCAGGGCCGGAAGAAGCTGCGGCGCCGGGAGGCGGGCGCGGGCGCGGGCGCAGCAGAAAAGCGGCCGGCTTTCGCTGAAAAGCCTCCGCGCTGTTTTTTCCGGGCGCGAAGGGCGGGGGAGCGACGGGCGGGAGGACGGGCGCGCGGCGCAACACTGCCCCCAGCAGGCCGGAGAAACAGAGCGCCAGCAGGCCGGCAGGAAAAGCCGTCTTTCTCGCTGGCTTTCCGCGCACAGCCGTGAAGTGGTGGCTGAGGAGGAAAAGCGCGTGACGACGACCACCAGGGAAAAGAAAGACGCAGACCGGGCCGAGTGGCCCGGGTGCGGCCGTCCGCCGGCGCGACGGGCTTCCGCAGTCCCGTCCCCCGGAACCAGAGCCACGGGCGGCCGGAAGGACGGGGCTGCGCTCGGCTGGGCGGGTTTCGGGCCTGCGGGCGGAGGGAGCCCAGCGAGGTCGGTGCCCGTCTCCCCGCGGGCGTCCGCCGCGGGCTTCCTCCCGGACCCCGTTAGCGAAGTGTCGGCCGAGGGACCCGACCGGGGCTGTCCAGGCCCTGCTGCTGTCGGCCGACTGCCGCGGCCCCAGCTGCCTGTACCGACGCCCCCGGCCGGCTGTCCGCGCCCGCGCCCGCGCCCGCGCCCACGCCCACCCTGTACGCACGCTCGCCCCGCGGCGCTCGCGGCGCTCCTCGCGCAGCCCTCTCAAAAACAAATCCCGCGAATGTAGGATTCTGAGAAGGGGCCTGGCCTTCTTGCTTGGCCGACCCCAAACACAGGCCTCATTTGCGGTCCCTACGACAAACATTGTGTATCTGCTTCCCGTCTGGGTACTTTTGACGGAATGACCTTGTTGCCCAGACAGCGATCAAAGAAATGCACTGTAGCGTCGGTTTCCCTACCTGCTAGCTTGTTGCGGAAGACTGTAGCTTCGACATCGTGACTGATGCTCTGTTACAAAACGACTATACTCTTGGGGGAAAGCTGTCCTCTCCGGAGCTCTTCTTCGGAAGGGCTGTGTTTGCCGGGCAGCTGTGCTAAACCGGGGCTCCAGTAAATCTCTAATAAAACTCTCTTCTGGAGTTTACGCTCGGACCTCTTTTCCTCCACATTTCTTGGGGGGGCTGGGGTGGGGGTAGTCAGAGGCCCTCAGAGTGACGCGCCTTGTGTAGCCCAGGGCTTCCCTGATCGTGGCGCTAGGTATCCGCACAGAGGGGCCCCTTGTGCCCCTCCAGCCTCACAGCGCCCTCCGCTGAGCGGGTGAGTCCTCCTGACACCCGGGCCTCCTTAGTTTTTCAGCTGGCGCTCCTGACCTTTGTTTGAGCTGGGTGAAACTTACCCTGGTGTATATTCTAGGCAGGTTGACCTAGGGAAAGCCAAGGCTGATGGGATTGGCTGACACTGTTTGGCTAAAATGTTAGCGTGAAAAACTATACACAACACGGTGAGGCTGCAACAAGATCGGTAAATGTAGGAGAGACTGCGAATTCAGCTGCGAAGAATAGGGACACTTGCCCCTTCCTCCCAGAAGGCAGGAAGTGCTTGAGGGTATCCCTCGGGACCTGAGGCTGTCCCACCGGATCACCCTTAAAAATCACATTAGAACTGGCACTGACTCGTCCGGGGACACACACATAGGGACCCATCACCCAGTGCTTCACCGTCCCCTTAGTCAGTTGCTCAAGCCTTCCTAAAAATTTAAACCTAAAACATCGGGATACCCTTCTTCAAAGACAGAACAATTCCCAAATGCTCAACAGCCACCCACCAGCACCCCAGCTGGATTCATTCACGTGCAATACGTATGGCGGCTTTGACTTGCAAGCACTTAAGTAAATGGGAAACCCTGAGTAAGGGAAACGAGGGAATGGCAAAATGCTCTCTTCACAGGACACGAGAAACTCTCGGATCCCGTAGCTAAACTAGAAAGACGTGCGGAGATGGCGGCCAACGTTGTCTCTACCTCGTCTGCTCCTACTCCCTTCTGTCTGTCCTCTTCTTCCCAAGCTTCCCCGTTGGGGCTTGCCTGCATTACCACCTTCTCCTCAACCTCAGAAATTTAGTCTTGCTGGCCCTAAAAGTTTTAAAGCTCCTTTAAGGAGAAACTACCACCGGGTGGGGAGCATCAGAGTTGACACCCCGTGATCTCAAACTGAACTCAAGAGTCTAACTAAAGATTTTCATGACCCTTCACAAGACCGTGTAGGGTTTGCAAAGGAATTTGATCTGAGCCTCTGAACCTGACTAGTCGGCTCTGTGTCCGCTCACACATACGTTAGTATCAGAGAGCAAAGCTAAAGAATGGATAGGTGACGCAGAATTGGTAAAACTGCCATTGAGGATTTTCGCAGACGTGAGGCTGTTAATCTTGAAAACTGCAGGAGAACTACACAAAGGCTGCATCAAGCAATCCCCCCAAATTTCCCTAAAAACGTAGACTGGGCCAAACCACAGCAACGTAAAAGAAAGCCAGACAAACCTATCTTGGGTCATTCTGAGAGACTGGCAAAAAAAACAACCTCTTAGACAACATTCAGGGATGCCTTTGAAAGCTTTCAAGGCCATCAAAAGAACCCACTTGAAAGTTCTGCCTCTTTAGAACGTTTGGAAGAAGAATTGGCTTTGCCGATAAAATGATACGATGTAACGTGGGCTACCTTACCTAGTACTGCCGTCGTTACTCTTGCAGATCAACTTTCAATAACTTCATTAAAGAGAGAGAAGGCCGAGGCTACTAGGATGATAAATTTACAGTTACAACAACAACAACTCGGTAATCCCAGCTGAAAACCTTTCCAGGGACCACTTGACGTCAAGAGACAGTCTCTGTTAGTAGGGTAGAAAGGCTGGACATCTTAGAAAAGACCGTCACAAGCTTAGGCGGCACCTTGAAAAGCAAAAGAAAAGGAGGACTAGCGCTACTCTGAGGAAAAGGGGAGGACATTCCCCTTCTTGCTTACTTACACTTTAGGAGAGATTAATAATACAACTAAAGGGGAGACCTCTAAGGCCTTAATAGACACAGGGGCCACACTAGTCCTTCTTAACCCTACCTTACTCCTTGGGGTAAAAATTTGGTTCCAACGATAGGGGTTTCCAGTATGCCCATTCAAGTCTTTCAAGTCCACACCTATAACTTTTCACGTAGGAAATATCACCGGGAAGTGCTCATTTCTGTTCCTTGACAGTGCTCCGATCCCTTTAACGGGCAGAGATTTTTCTCGAAATCTATAGTGCCCACATCAGTTTCTCTTCTAAACAGGAAATGTTTTTAGATTTAGAAAGGAAAAATGAAGTGGACTTTGGTTCTGAAAGAATAATGATTCCTACTGCTCCCAGAACCAGTGAGCTATATTATTAATTACCCCACGTACCGGCAGAGTTATGGACTACTCCCTCTGACACCAGAAAAACTAAGCCAGCCACGCCTATTAAAGTAACTATTGATGAGACAAAAGCCTTTGCTAATATCTGAACAATATCAGCTTAAACCTGAAGCAATAATAGATGGAGTAAAGCCTATTCTACGAGAATATCTTTTAAAAGGACTTATTATTCCCTGCACCAGTCTTTGTAATACTCCTGGTGCACTTGTAAGAAAAGCAAATGGGTAAGGATGGAGATCTGTCTGAGATTTAAGAGCACCGAGTAATTTTGCGATACCCTGTCACCCTGTAGCCCTTAACCTGCATACCTTACTTTCTTCCGCTCCCCCAGACACTACTTGTTTCTCTGTGACTGACCTATGTAGTGCATTTTCCAGTATTCCCATGGAAAAGGACAGTCAATATTTGTTTGCCTTCACGCGGGAAGATAGACAATACACGTGGACAGTAACGCCACAAGGATGTACTCAGATTCCAACTTACTTCTCTCAAATTCCTAACAACGCCGCCCTGATTCACTATGTTGATGACGGTTTTTATGTTCCACCTCTGAGATAAACTCTCAAAACGTTAGATCCGATACCCTCCACCCCGATCCTTTACTTCCCACCGAAGAAGGTAGTCATGAACATGACTGCATCCCGTTACGTGATTTTTTTTTTCTTATCCCCAGACACTATTAATTTACTAAAACAGTTGGCAATAGACGGTCATGAGGTTTCCAAGGACAAACTTTGGTTGCACTCAGCAACAGTTAAATATTTGGGACAAAGAGTATCTAAGGAGGGACGGTTCACAGATCCTGAGACACTTAAAAGGAACCCTAGCCTTTGTCTTCCAAGAACAAAGAAACAATCATGTGGATTCCTAGGATTAGCTGGTTACTCTAGAAATTGAGTACGAAACTTTTCATTTCATTTCATTGCCCAACCCTTGTGCACTTTACTAAAATGAGATCAATCCAATCTCATGAATGGACCCAAGAAACGGAACAGGCCATAGAAACATTAAAAACACCATTAATTCAAGCAGCACTGCGCTGGGACATCCCAATTACAAATCGTCCCTTTTCCTCTGTGCGCATGAAAATAAAGGCAATGCTTTAGGAGTCTTATGTCCAAAGCATGGGGGCGGGGTGGGGGAGGGGTGTGTGTGGCACGGTCAACATCAGCCCGCCAGGTATTACAGCCAACCGCCTAACTCGGTAGCTAAAGGCGTCCCTCCCTGCAAGAGAGCTATTTCAGCTAAGGCACTCTTGCGCAAAACCACCGACGAGATCGTAATGGGCTCCCCTTTAACCATTCATGTTCCTCATTCCGTCGAGGCTCTTCTAAACTCTCATCATGTTCAACACTATTCTGCGAGCCACCTGGCATCATATGAAGTACTATTACTTTCTGCCTCCAATGTAACTCTAGCTTAGATGCGATACCCTCCACCCCGATCCTTTACTTCCCACCGAAGAAGGTAGTCATGAACATGACTGCATCCCCTTAAGTCATTTTTTTTTCTTATGCCCAGGAACGATCGACAGGGAACTCCTATTAATACTGCCGGTTTTATTTGGTTTACAGATGACTCATATCTTAAGGATGCTACAGGACCTTACCAGGCTGGATGTGCCATCATTTCTTTTACAGACGTTACTGAAAGCTGTTCTCTGCCTACTGCTAAAGCAGTACAAGCTGAACTCATTGCTTTAAGAACTCAGCCTGGCCAATTAGCTAGCGATACAATAGCTAATATTTATACTGACAGCCGTTAATCCCTTTGGGATAGCACATGATTTTGATACGCTGTGGAAACAGCAGGGTGTTCTAACCTCTCCTGGGCAACCTATCAGAAATGGCCAATTCCTGAGGCTGTGCCGTTAGCAAAACAAGCACCTATTATGAAGGTCCTTGGACATCCTAAGCCAAATACTATGGAAGCTTAAAGGCAGCCACCTTGCGGATGCGGCGGCAAAACAAGCTGCCCCAAGTGGTAATTATACAAAATCTCGAGAACGTCCTCTACTTTTCACAACTAAAAACTTCAGAAGACTTCCTTGTTGTATAGGCTCAGAGAATAGCTACTGATGAGGGAAAAAACTGGGGCATCAAAAAGGGGAACCTTTGCTTCCACTACAGTGGTATGTCTTGGGTCCAATAACAAACCTCTTATACTCAGAGTCCAAATGCCATACCTACCTGTATTCACCAAACTAATCAGTCATTGGGGACCTGAAAAAAGTGGTTCTGTGGGGGAAAACAGTATTGCTGGAGACCTTTTACTGCATTCGCTCATATGGTTTACCCTCACTGTACTGTTTGTCCTAAATATAATCCTGGAAAGCCCCTGCATGGTTCCCAGGGTCATTTTCCTTTGCTGATGGGACCTTTCGAGATGTGGCAAGTGGATTTCATCCAAATGCCGTCATCTCAGGGATATAGATGATGTCTTTGTACTAGCTTGTATGTTTTCACATTGGGTGGAAGCGTTCCCTTGGAGAAGAGCAACGGCCCTCGCTGTTGGAACATTGTCACTAGAGAAAAATGATTCCCACCTGGGGAACGCCACCTGAATTACATGGTGATGGAGGGCCATATTCTACCGGAAAAGTAATTAATTCTATCTGCAGTATCTGGCCGACAAGGCATGCCACATTTTCAGTGTGCTTATCCTCCTCAGCCATCTGGGTTGGTAGAAAGGGCTAATATTAGGTATCATAAAAACTCAATTGGCAAAACTCATGGAAGTCTTTAACCTTCCCTGACCAAAAGGTCACCCACTAGCTTTACCAAGTCTCAGATCTACACCCTTTGGAAAACACCAGCTCTCGCCACTTGAGATTACAACGGATAGACCAACGCGATTAGATGAAGGAGAACGTGAGCCTCCTCTATGAAAGGGAGGTATTTCTCATTATTGCTCTGGTCTTATTAAACCACTCAAGCAAAATGAACCTTTAGTTACCCTTTTCTCACTAGCCTCCAAGGAGATGAAGAATTTAAAGACCGTGGGTTACAACCCGGAGACTGTGTCTATGAGAAGAGACACCAAATGAAAAGACTCCTTACAGCCTCCCTGGAAGGGATCTTACCTGGTGTTACTAACCAGTCCTTGTGCTGCTAAAGTAACAGGTATGTGCTCATGGATTCACACTTCTCATTTTCAAAGGGCTCCTATGCCTGAGTGGACTTCAACTCCCATTTCTGATATTTGACTCCAATTGACCAAATAAACTTCATCTGACTAGGATGAGAACCAGCCGACGTCTGAATGACATGCTTTTCCCATGATCCCCGACCAGGCCTGTATATGCCAATATTCTCCATCTTTTGCTCTTAACCCTCTGTTTCTCCCCATTAATACTGGAAGAGCCTGATGCTGACATATTCTTTCGATGGCTATATTCGTTTACAAAAGGAAAAAAAAAAAAGGGTCATTCGGCCAAACTGTTGGGTCTTTGGACAGCTACCTATATCCAGTACTTCTTGGGTTACCTTGGTGGGTTTCCCTACTCCAAGGAAAAGACTGGTCTAGTTTGCGGTCTCGAATACATACACGAAAACGTGAGTGCCAATGCAGTATTACAATCCCAAGTTACTAACTGGGATCCAGATTACTGCCCTGTTAGTCTGTCTCGCCCTGGCCACGGGTTCACCTTTTCGCAGTGTGATATCACTAAGCAAGCCCAACAAAAAGGAGACTTACTCCTTATTTCTATAAGCCAACTGGAGTAACTGATGACAGACTTTTTCCCAGCTACTGGATGGATTTGTGTGGCTCACCCCTGGTTACAAAAAATCAAGTTCAGTTGCTCCACTCTGTTGGGAACAAAGAAATAATTCTAAGGACAGCCCTCCAAACTGTACGTGACAAACGTGACAAACGGGATGCATACCTTACCAATATTGTAAGTGTTGGGGGGCCGTTGTGTATTTTCCTCGGTCCTTGTCCCCGCCGCGACAAAGAATCGAAGGGCAGAGACACAGTAGTGAAGCAGAGTAAAGTTTTATTTAAAGTTACTTAAGGAGAGAAAAAGTGCAGCAGGCAACCTCAGCGAGGAGAGGCGCCCTGAAAGGTTGGAGAGAGAGAGAGTTTAAGATTAAAAGGTTATGCACTTAGAAAGTGCAGGCGACCTCAGAGAGAGGAGCGCCCCGAAAGGTTGGGGGTTCCCCCTTTTAAGGATTCATCAGGAGTGTGACTAAGGGCTGGGGGGTGCAGACTTGTTAAGTGGTCTCTGAATATTTAGAATTAGCACAAGGAACTTCCTGCTCTGATTTCTCCCCTGAGATAACCGGCATCTTGGTCTGGGAGCATATCAAACAAGACTGCCAGCCCAGCCCCCAAGGTGGGCTGAGTTATTGTCTGTTTGCTAAAGAGTAAGTTAAGAATCTTACTTACTAACTTCCTCGGTGTTAAAATGCAGTCTTATCTTTAAGATGGAATCCTTCCTGCCTTTTACTATGTTGTTTACGGCTGGGCCTGCATGCTATATTAGTTGCCTAGGTTGCAAACTACTTGATTAGGGCCAAAGGAGATAAAAAAAAAAAAAAAAAAAAAAAAACCCAGCATATAGGTAAAGTTAAAAAAAATAAGCTGGGTCTGCATGTCTGCATGATTAACACAATAGAGACATGGGCTATGCTGAGGTACCCTCCTTTACCTGGGGAATATTCAAACGTTCCAGGCCAGGCTGCTCCTGGCTTTTTGAGCTTTAACTGATTAACCCTGGGCTTTCCTGGCCTTATTCTCTTTCCACCCCGCTCATATCTATTTTCCTGCCTAATGTAACCACGCTCTAACATTATTAGCAAATGGTGATTGGTTTGCTGCTGACTGGCTCTGGCGGCCTGGTAGTTACTGGATTGCTCCTGATGGAACTCAATGGCTTTGGCTCTGCAGAACTAATCTCAGGCCTTGGCTTCTACCTGGACCGTTCGGGAGATAGACTTTGGGATTCCCTTGGACAAAGAAAGATCAAGCACACGTCTCCACTGTCGCAACCACGCCACATCTGAAGGCCTCGTGGACTCGTGCTGTTTTTCATGGGTATGGCCATTTAACGATTATATTTACTCCTTCGATAGGAATTGAGGATGTCGTCGTTCACACTGACACACCAGATTTACTCAACAAGCTCTAAGTGGGAGCCAACAAGGATTATCCCGTCTTAATGCAGAAGTAACTCACGAAAAAGGTGTTGTACAGGATCGTATGGCTTTAGACATCTGTACCTCAAGGGGGGTACTCGTGCCATAATTAAAACAGAATGTTGTTTTCATACAAGACAGTTCGGAAAACATTACCCACTTCTTAAGCCATGTGAAAACTCCCATCACTGCGTCAGGTAACGCTGCTCCTGGTACTAATGACCTTTGTGCCCCATGGTTTGGGCCCTGGGGCTCCGGAACAATATTCGGTATAGTCTGCGTTACTGTCCAAATTGTAATTACTTGTCTTTGCCTTTGTAATTGCTGTTCACTCGGGGCTAGCTCCTCTCTGGCCCCCCAAATTTAAAAAGAAGCACGTAGGATCAAAGCACAACAATGTGACCTAACTGAAAATGCATACCGTCTTTAATTCAAAACCACAGTGGCCGGATCACATGGAGCTTCTGCGTTCCCTGCAATATTCCAGTAACTAAACCAAAGATTACTGAGACGTGCGGGAACGCGAGGAGCTCCGGGCAGATGAGATTTCACTCTGGCATCAGGGGACTAATATGGATCATCAGTGCTTCCTACAGGAAGATTTTGATCAAAAGAGGAAAACGTCAAGAAGAAATGTAAAGAATGCAGGATTCTGAGAAGTGCCTGGCCTTACCGCTTGGGTTATCGCAAACGAAGGCCTGATTTGCGGTCTCTAGGACAAACATTGTGTATCTGCTGCACGCCTGCATACCTTTGGGGAATTACCCTGTGCCTAGATAATGATCAAAGAAGTGCCCTGTAGTGTCAGCGTCTCTACCTGCTGGCTTGCAGTTTCAGACTGTAGCTTTGACGTCATGACTGGATATTCTTTGTCAGCAAACGAATATCATCTTGTAAGAAAGCTGTCCTCTCCGGGGCTCTCTTCTTCTGGGCAAGGGCTACGTTTCCTGGGCTCAAATAAAGTTCTAATAACGCTTTTCTGGAGCTTAGGATTTCTTTTTACCGACAGCCTTCACTCATCTGATTACAGTTCATTCTCATATGAGGATGAGGAGAAGGTGGTAATGCAGGCAAGCCCCAACGGGGAAGCTTGGGAAGAAGAGGACAGACAGAAGGGAGTAGGAGCAGACGAGGTAGAGACAACGTTGGCCGCCATCTCCGCACGTCTTTCTAGTTTAGCTACGGGATCCGAGAGTTTCTCGTGTCCTGTGAAGAGAGCATTTTGCCATTCCCTCGTTTCCCTTACTCAGGGTTTCCCATTTACTTAAGTGCTTGCAAGTCAAAGCCGCCATACGTATTGCACGTGAATGAATCCAGCTGGGGTGCTGGTGGGTGGCTGTTGAGCATTTGGGAATTGTTCTGTCTTTGAAGAAGGGTATCCCGATGTTTTAGGTTTAAATTTTTAGGAAGGCTTGAGCAACTGACTAAGGGGACGGTGAAGCACTGGGTGATGGGTCCCTATGTGTGTGTCCCCGGACGAGTCAGTGCCAGTTCTAATGTGATTTTTAAGGGTGATCCGGTGGGACAGCCTCAGGTCCCGAGGGATACCCTCAAACACTTCCTGCCTTCTGGGAGGAAGGGGCAAGTGTCCCTATTCTTCGCAGCTGAATTCGCAGTCTCTCCTACATTTACCGATCTTGTTGCAGCCTCACCGTGTTGTGTATAGTTTTTCACGCTAACATTTTAGCCAAACAGTGTCAGCCAATCCCATCAGCCTTGGCTTTCCCTAGGTCAACCTGCCTAGAATATACACCAGGGTAAGTTTCACCCAGCTCAAACAAAGGTCAGGAGCGCCAGCTGAAAAACTAAGGAGGCCCGGGTGTCAGGAGGACTCACCCGCTCAGCGGAGGGCGCTGTGAGGCTGGAGGGGCACAAGGGGCCCCTCTGTGCGGATACCTAGCGCCACGATCAGGGAAGCCCTGGGCTACACAAGGCGCGTCACTCTGAGGGCCTCTGACTACCCCCACCCCAGCCCCCCCAAGAAATGTGGAGGAAAAGAGGTCCGAGCGTAAACTCCAGAAGAGAGTTTTATTAGAGATTTACTGGAGCCCCGGTTTAGCACAGCTGCCCGGCAAACACAGCCCTTCCGAAGAAGAGCTCCGGAGAGGACAGCTTTCCCCCAAGAGTATAGTCGTTTTGTAACAGAGCATCAGTCACGATGTCGAAGCTACAGTCTTCCGCAACAAGCTAGCAGGTAGGGAAACCGACGCTACAGTGCATTTCTTTGATCGCTGTCTGGGCAACAAGGTCATTCCGTCAAAAGTACCCAGACGGGAAGCAGATACACAATGTTTGTCGTAGGGACCGCAAATGAGGCCTGTGTTTGGGGTCGGCCAAGCAAGAAGGCCAGGCCCCTTCTCAGAATCCTACATTCGCGGGATTTGTTTTTGAGAGGGCTGCGCGAGGAGCGCCGCGAGCGCCGCGGGGCGAGCGTGCGTACAGGGTGGGCGTGGGCGCGGGCGCGGGCGCGGGCGCGGACAGCCGGCCGGGGGCGTCGGTACAGGCAGCTGGGGCCGCGGCAGTCGGCCGACAGCAGCAGGGCCTGGACAGCCCCGGTCGGGTCCCTCGGCCGACACTTCGCTAACGGGGTCCGGGAGGAAGCCCGCGGCGGACGCCCGCGGGGAGACGGGCACCGACCTCGCTGGGCTCCCTCCGCCCGCAGGCCCGAAACCCGCCCAGCCGAGCGCAGCCCCGTCCTTCCGGCCGCCCGTGGCTCTGGTTCCGGGGGACGGGACTGCGGAAGCCCGTCGCGCCGGCGGACGGCCGCACCCGGGCCACTCGGCCCGGTCTGCGTCTTTCTTTTCCCTGGTGGTCGTCGTCACGCGCTTTTCCTCCTCAGCCACCACTTCACGGCTGTGCGCGGAAAGCCAGCGAGAAAGACGGCTTTTCCTGCCGGCCTGCTGGCGCTCTGTTTCTCCGGCCTGCTGGGGGCAGTGTTGCGCCGCGCGCCCGTCCTCCCGCCCGTCGCTCCCCCGCCCTTCGCGCCCGGAAAAAACAGCGCGGAGGCTTTTCAGCGAAAGCCGGCCGCTTTTCTGCTGCGCCCGCGCCCGCGCCCGCCTCCCGGCGCCGCAGCTTCTTCCGGCCCTGGAGCCTGCCGGCACACCTCACGGCCCGAGGACGAAACCCCTTTGCTTTTTCGCCTTGGCCTTTCTCCTCCGGGGGCGACCGGTCTCCTGCTGAACAACTGGCCTCTCTGGGTCTCTGCGTCTACTCGGTGGCTTTCCCCACGTTGTTTTCGCTTTTACGGACCGTCCTTAGTAAATCCTTCGGTCTTGCCGGTGGACCTCGCTGTCGAAAATTCGGAGGACGGATACGGACCGTAACCTAAACCACAGTGCCCGCACCCACGGGTCACCAGGGGTGCTATTTCTGAAAAACGTCCGCACAGCGGGGGCTTCTTCAACGTAGTGGCGTCCGTTTTTGCGCCACGACTTCAACCTCCTCCTCTGTAAACTCAGTTGCACCTGTTTGAAAATCGCTCTCTCAGCTTTACAGCCACCTCACTGAAAAATGATACAGACACATTGTAAATGTCGAACGCTAGGGGGAATCTTGAGTTCAAAACATTATTTATTACCTGTGATCCAAGGGCGAGGCAGCACAGCTCACCGCTGTGCGGGCAGGAACTGTGGTGCATGTTTGTTTGTTGAGCTCCTTCGTCCTCAGCGCCAGAGCGGTACCTAGCACTTAGTGGGTGCCCAATACATACGGTGACGTTTTGAAAAGTTTACTTGCATGGTCATTTTCCTTTATGTATGTCGGACCTAATCTTTTCCTAGCCCTGGATTATAACGTAGCAACAGGAGCCTATCTGATTCCTTTTTCATTTGGCCCTGTGCGGTTGGCATTCGTGTAGGTCATTGAACATGCCTTAGGAATCCGTTTTCCTGACCTCGGACAGGTCAGATGACTTCGCGAAGGCCAGGCCATCTAGCTTCTTGGTGACAGAGCCAAGTCAGAGCCCAGGTCTTTGCGGTCTCAAGGCTCTCTCCTTCGTTGCACAGCAATCTCAGTGAGACTGAGGTGACTAAGGGGTAGTAGCACGGAATTGCCGTGGTAGAGGTGGTGCATCTTTTATTGTTGCTCCGTGTTTTCATCAGCTGTCAATATACCGGGTGTCCCCAGAGGGACCCTGACCTGCAGCCTAGATAATTGACAGGACTCGGATTCTGGAATGCATCCTAACGTTTTCTGGTCCAGGGGTTCAAAGCTACGAATTCAACCTAGCTTGCTACGTTGGATCACCGACTTGGGTCGTGTAGTGGATGGCAGGGGCTGTGAGTGAGAATACACTGAATACGAAGTTAGGGGCCCAGTTACCGGCAGGCTAGTGGAATGAGGAACACGGTCGTTTGTCAGGAAGTTGTAGGTATGAAGCGAGCGTGACCTGACTGCCGTGTTCTTTCTCTCCCCAAGTCCAGGTAATACTTGTGACACTGCTTTGGCATGCCTCCCAACGCTGAAAAAAGTCACATTCGTCTTACAAAACAAGTTTCACCTTGCACAGTACTGTACACAGATAATCTGAACACACTTATACCGACAACTTCTTCACCATAAAGACGTTGTTGGGTTGGACAAGCAGGTCTTCACCAGTTTTTCTTTCTGTTAGGGCCTCGTGCAGTGCCTTGCACCAGGGATCATCAACTGGCCTTCCAGTTCCAGCTCCACCGGCCTTACTTATTTTACTCTCTCAGTCGCTTTGCTTGTCTGGGCCTGCTGTTTCCTCAGTGTTGGGAAGAAGAGTCAGGCTAAGTTAGCGCGGGGCGCAGGCAGGGAGGTCCAGGGAGGGGTGTGGCTAAAGAGCCTCTGTTACCAGTACAGTAGCTCCTCTTTCTCCTTTTTACATATTGGACCCTTTTTTCCAGGACAAGTTTAGTGTACTTTAGCAAAGAGCTCGAAATCCACTGGTCTACATGACCTCTAAGATTTCCTCTGTGCTCACTCTCCCAGACAAGTAAGGAAGAACGGAGAGGAAGACAATTGTAAATATGAATAGACTTGGCCATCCTTAGGAGTAGCAGGCACTAAAAAGTAATCTCTAAGCCGAGGTCCCCAACACTGTCAAGCTGTTACACCAGCCCTCGTCTTAATGCAAAGATTATGTGAAAGCGAAACTTTTGTCTTTTTAAGAGCTAGTGCCCTTTTGCTCCCTTACTAAATAGACGAGGCTGTGTCCTAACTAAGTAGCCACATAAGCACGCGCACTGCAGCAACACTGAAAACCAAACTCTGTGGAAATGTGAGCCCCTGTTTTGTTCTCAGTTTAATGAGTTTGCTATCACATATGTTTTCCAAAGAGCAAATCATAGGTTTCCCTGTATTTGTTTCCTAACAGCACACGAGCTTGCATTGTTTCGGGCACACACACCTTTTATCTGCATTGTAAGCATGTAGGGATATTCTTTACTTCCCCCAAGTTACGATTCCAGAGCTTGTGCTCTTATCCGTCACAAAGCCATCGTCGTGGGGCTGAGAGTTACAGAGCACGTACTACTTACTATGTGTCAGGCTCTGTGCTGAGTCCTTTGTATGCACTGTAGCCTCATTCATGACAGAAACCTTATCGGGTAGGTTAGTGTAATTATCCCCACTAAACAGCTGAGAAAGCAAGCGGCTACTCAGATCACTGCTAAGAATGTCTGTGCAATACAAACCGTACTGAGGGACAGATGACTAAGGCACAGATTTCCCTTGACTCTCAGTACCAGGAACACTTGGGCTTGCCCTGAGAAAATGGTTTGTTTTGGCCCAGTGGTGACTGTAGTTCACGCAAGTGATCCTGTAGAATTCCTTGCCTTGGCTGCTAGCAAACTGGGGGCAGGCTAGTGGTAGAACTGCTGAGAAAAAAATTGAGTGAATGCAATTCAAACAGAGGCTAAAATCTTTATCCAGCTGATGTGCATCCCCTTAAGACCAGGAAGATCTCTGAAGTGAAGCAGAACTAGAGTTTTTCTAGATTAAGGAGAAGACAGGTGATGACTGTGGTATTTCCCAGGTTGCAGTTTTGTTTGTTGGCTTAAGTGCTACCAATGTGTGGTTGGAATGGTGGGGAAACTGGTCCGCCTTTTTCGTGTGTCCTGCTGGGCTCCTTGGTGCAATCTCATTGCAGCAGGTATCAGAAGAGCTCTTGCTTTACTGCTTGTTGTCTTCTGGTCGGTGGAAGTAACAACCACCAAACCCAAGGTGGAGGAGGGAGGAGAAAAGAGAAGAGAAGTGAGGCAAAGAGAAGCAAGGCGAAGCGAGGCCAAGACAAGAGAGGAGCAGAGACGAGAGGAGAGGAGAGGAGAAGAGAAGAGAAGAGAAGAGAAGAGAAGAGAAGAGAAGAGAAGAGAAGAGAAGAGAAAGAAGAGAAGAGAAGTTAAAGGAGGCAAGGTCTGAAGCAAGGAAAACTGGGGTCTCTTTGAATTTTTTCACAGTACCTCCTCTTCAACAAGGTGAAGTGCCTTTGTCATCAGCCAGTTGCTTTCGGAGAGGAAGCAACAGCGATGTACAAGGGCTGGGCACTGAGTCAAGGAGTCTCTCATAGCGGGTCGGAGAAGTAGTTTGTTCTTCGGTCTTCTGGTCCTTAATCACAGCTTACCAGGATCATCTGTTTGGATAGGACAGTGCTGCCGGTCTTGATTAGATGTGATTGGATGCAGTTGACGAGGAGTATTCTTATCAGGATTCAAAGGGAAATGATCAGTAGCCCTTGGGGGAAAGTGCATCCCCAGGACTGTATATCCCTGTTGGGAATACTCAGGGACAGGGGTCCCGTGCTCAGCCACCCAATGACGACGGGAGGGCCCAGAGTGCAGGACTGGGTCGTGCACTCGACAAACGTTTCGGCTGGCTTCACAGATGTGCTGATTCGCCAAAAGGACATCTGAAAGGTTTGGGTGGTCGTACGGGGCAGCACTCGTCGTTGTCCACCGCACAAGTGCATCCCTAGGTGCCAGCATGGTGTCTAATGCCGGTCGATGATGAGCAGCAGCCACTGGAGTCCTGGCACCTCTCAAGCGTGTCAGTATTTTGGGTGGCATCGTTGGCCGCTCTGGCAACTTCACGGATGAGAGAGCATGGGAAACCCAGACACTGCGTCGAACTTCTTCAGCAGCGCAACAGAGCCCCTCCTCCAGAGAAGAGTGCACCGTAAGACCTGTTCCCCGTGGCGGCGAGCACACCTAGGTCGCTCCCAAGCTGTTGACGTTCTTCACGGAGCTCCTTCTCGTCCCCTGATGAGAATGGGTGTTTTGCAGAGGGATGTTCTTGCTCCTTCCCACGGACTGTTCCCGTGCAGGAGTAAGGGTGTGACCCCACAACCAAACAGGTGACCCTGTCCGGCTGTACGGTCGGAAAGACGAAAAGAGATGGGTGACATAACATGACCCAGCCCAGCTGGCCGGTTTACAGAAAACGACAACAACAAAAAGCCACGAAGCAGTGGGCCCACAATGAAATTTGAGTCACACCCTGGGTGTTCTCCAGGGCGAAAGAGCACTTGTGCTTTTTGCCGTGCATCTTTCCTGGGTGAAGCTGGTGTTGGGGCTGAGCCAGCCAAGGATACCCACCCATTTCAGCCTGACGTGGGTCACTTGCAGTGACTTGGGCCCATGACCTTGAATTACAAGCAAATGTTTCCTTTGGATAAAAACCAGTTCCCCTTCTTCGGGTTGCATTTCGGGGAGGTGGTGTTAATTCTGGGGATGTGCCAGAGATCCGATTTGCGTGGGATGTGCCTGACACGGCAGCAGTAATGCTGCAGGGATGTGTCTCAGGGTAGGGAATGGGGGATCGGTAAAAGGTCAGTGGGACTGACAGGGGAAGGTGAGCAGAGCCAATAGGTGACATTAGCTTCTGTGGGGGAAACGGAAGTTCCTCTGGCCAGGATCCTCACCTGACCCTAAGCTCCTGGATGATGTAGTTGGCCTCCTGCTAGGCGAATGCTTCCACACCCGCGAGCAATGAGCTATTACTGGCGGGGTCACTATATAAAGAGCTGCGCCCCGTGCTCTGCGCGGAGGCAGAGAGGTAGCTGGGTTACGGGCCTGCAGACCGCTGGATGCGGACGGGATCCCAGTGCTCGAACAACATGTTGTCCCAGCGCCGGGAGAATAAGGCCGCGTATAAACCCTTCTACCCCAAGAACGTTGCGTTGTCATTTCTCGGTCTCACGGAAGCCATAGTGAGCTTGCCCGGGCCCGGGGCTGAACCCCTCAGGCGGCAAGACAGCCTCACAAGCCTGAGCAAGAAAATGACAAACATTTGGGGGTATTGAGGAAGGGCGGAGGAGAAAGGAAAGACTGGAGAGGAGTAGAAAGAAAAACGCAGAGTGAGTGTGGGTGGAGGATGGTTAAGGATAGTGTAACTTTTGGCTCGCAGGCAACGCCTTACAGTTTCTTAATTACGGTTCCAGTAAAACGCGCACCTCTGTCATTATAAAGGCAAGTAGGGATTCTCCAGGTAGGAAAGGCAAATTCCAATCTTTTTTAGTCACCAGAAGAGCTGTTGCCTTGCAACAAGGGAAAGCTTCTAAACATGCCATGGAGTAAACGTAGTAACCACATTGTTTTTTCATGTGAAACCTTCATAAGAGTATATATCAATAATGCCTTAATGAAAAAAGAAATCTTTTGAGGAAACAAATAAACATGCCATGGAGAGGCCGACGATATGATGTATGTATTTAATTCATTGCTATGCAAGAAGCCGTGTGAAGGCCACGTGTAAATCCTCAAAGGTTCCTTGAAGCTGTGGTTCCTGTCCATGTCCCACCTTCCTTCACGGTGTTTTCAGGGTTATGCAGTGTAGCGGGTGGAACATACCCCGGAGATCTCGTCTTCCGTCCAATTAAAAAATGTCCCATCAATGCTGTCCAAAAGTAGTTCTCAAGTTTGCGTACTCTGATAGGTCATAGCCTGCAAATTCTTCATCAAGCTCCATTTCAGAGACACTGGAGAGACCAGACAGCAGCCTCGGTGTCTCCATAGCCCATCTGATTGGAGGCAACACCCAGATTTCTCCCAAAATCTTGGTGTGTGTTTGTGTGTGTGTGCGTGCGTGCGTGTGTGTGTGTGCTTGCTAAAACATACGTGACGTAACGTTCACGGTTTTAAAGTGTCCAGTCTGTTGGTAATAAGTACGTTCACACTGTCGTGCAATCCTCACTACCGTCCATCTCCCAAACTCCTTCTGTCTTGCAAAACTGAAACTCTGTACCAGCTAAACAATAACTGCCCATTTCCCCACCCACCTCCCAGCCCCTGGCAACTGCCACTCGGCTTTCTGTCTCCAGCAATTGGACTACTCTGTTTACCTCATAGGAATGGAATCATACAGTCTTTGTCTTTTTGCCACGGGTCTATTTCACTTAGCATGATGTCTTCAGGGCTCATCCATGTCGTAGCACATGTCAGAATTCCCTCCCTTTTCAAGGCTCTGTAATATTCCATCGTCACACATAGCACGTTTTGTTAACCCATTCGTTTGTCAGCAGACACTTGGGCCACTCCCACCTTTTAGCTATTGTGGATAGTGCTGCCTCTGGACATGGGAGTACACATATCTGTTCAAGTCCCTGTTTCCAATTCTTTTGGGCATATACCCAGAATTGGAATTGCTGGATCATATGGTAAATCGATGTTTTTAATCTCCTGTCTTTTGTGGGGGAGGAATCGCCATACTCCCAGTATCCTTCCCACAGAATGGAATGCTTGTGACTGTGGTTGTCTCAAGGTTTCATAGAAATGATCTGGAGTTACCAGACCATCTTCGCTTCGATGAACCTGGATGGGAGCAAATTGTTTAGCACACTGGTCGGCCAAGGAATTTCCTGTTGTCTCATGGGTTTGTTTCCTAGGATGAGTTTCGACCCTAATTATGGCCAATTCCTTGAGGGAGGAGAAAGGCTTCTCATAAGCTTGAACCTGCTCACCAAGCGTCATGCGAGTAACCACAGCGGTTACTTGTTTCCACAGCATGCTGAAATCATAAAGCACGCCGACGGCACATGCGTCGTCTAGCTGCGCTGTGCTTGTCGAGGGACTTCCGTTGCCCCGGCCCCCCACCTGTTTCGGTTGTAGTGCCATCCGTCTGTGAGTGAAGTTTTCTCTTTGTTTATCACAATATGCACAAAATGTTGGACCAATTGTTGTACCTCCTGGATGGCAAGGTCTGCCAGCCCATTTTCTGCTTCTGAACAGCTGCTGATCTCTCAGGCTTAAGGCCATTAACCAAAAGGGTGGAGATCTCTGCAGTGGTGTTAGCATTAGTGCCCACCCACCCGCACCCCTGCCCAGCATCCCTGCAAGTGCTCTCCAGTCAGTCCCCACAGTTAGAGACTCATTCTTCCTGCCCCTGGCAACAGGATTACATTGTTCTCCAAGGAACGCTGGGGGTGGGTGGGAGGGGCTGTCCACTTCAAGGATACCACCAAAAAGAAATTCTCCTACCTCTACGGCTATAGCGGGTGCAGAGGGCATGTTATTCCTTTCAGGGTTAAATTCTCATTTGTGGTCACCCATGTGGCCCGGTCAAAGCAGGCTCTGGCACCTCCTCGTCCTACTGAAAGGTGTCCTGCGATGCATCAGAGAGTCGTGTCAGTCAGCCTTTTTAGTTAGTGGGAAATCTCTGATGTTGCCACGTAGTTGGGGGTAAATCCCAACTCTCTCTGGTTATTGTGAAACTTCATTTGTTTTGTTTTGGGGGGGGTCCCCCAGGGATTTCAGTGGGGAGTTTTGGCAGGGGACTGGAAGCACAGGGAAGATTAGGGACAAAAACAAGGAACAGGACGGGTGGATCAGGAAGGTTTTCTTTCCCCCACCTTTGTAACAAAGAGTCATGCTATGCGTGAAAGGATGGATGGAATTAGCTACCTAAAAACAAAAGTATCTGTGCATCTGGAAAACCGCAAGTGACTAAAAAGCCACACACACACATAAGAAGAGCATCTGCAATGTATGTGCCTGAATGTGGGTCAAGATCGTCACCTGCAGCTGTTAAAATGAAAAGGCTGATTGCGTTCACGACCCACTGAATAAATGCTCGTGAGAGTACAGAAAACCAAGACTCCTCACAGAATGTCGGTGACAATACAAATGGGTATTGTGTCCTTTTTGCAGTGTACACCAAGAGCGTTCAAAGGACTTTGTTCACGTCTTTTCGACGCAGTGAATCCACTCCTGAAATCTGTTACACATACCAGAGATGGTGAAAGATGTGTACGTACAGCTTTTTTGTTTCACTCTGTGACGGGATAATCTTTGAGGAATGTATCAATGCGCGTTCCTCCTGCGCATTTCCTTGACTGACTTTCCCTAGAAGTTGCTAGTGTGTTTTCCACCAGAAAGCAGGAATGGGTGGTTGAAGAACAGGTATCCTCTGTAAGCAAATGTAAAGGGTGCATTTCGTCACAGTCTTGTGGCTTGGACATCTGTACCTGCTACAGACATTACAGCGAATACTGGAGAGAATAATTAATAATAATAGTCATAATAATACCGCCGATAACATGACCTCCATAAATGCCAGGAAGCAAGCAAAGAACCTGTTGGGTTGTATATGCTGCTCACCACCCCCACGAGGCAGGTGCCATTGCCGCCACCCTCACTGTACACCTGTGCAGACTGTGGCACACGGGGGAGGAGTGCGTCGCCCAGGGTCTCCTGGCTCCTCAAAGAGGGCCCCAGTGTTCAGGTCCCAGGTCTACCACCTCTAGATTGCTCACCGGTTTGCAGGATGCTTTCCTGCTCTTCCCAGTACTAGAATGAAATAAAAGGCGCATTGGGAAGAGAGTAAAAGAGCCAGCGACACGCCCTTAAAAGTGTAATAACATAGGAATCGTCCACAGTACTGTGTTAAACGGAAGAGGGAAGGGGAGAAGCAATGTAGGTGACCGTTCATACAGTACCACTCGAGTATTATAAAACGATAAATAATACGTGCAAAGAAGAGCATCGGGAAGAAAAGAGGTACTTGTTCATTTATTCCATGAATACGTGTCGCGAGCACACAGCTAGGTGCTGTTTTGTTGGGGTGCCGAGAATACAATGCTGGGCAGACGCAGAGCAGAACAACCGTGATGCCTGCCTTACTCAGTTAGCAAGGTTACATGATGATATCGACCACTGGGGTGGGGATCGCAGGGCATTTCTGCTCTCCACCTCAGGTATTGCTTGTTTCACTCTTTTCCACTGTGTATTCCTTTAGGAAGAGAAATGAATAGAACACTTTAAAGTCTTTTTCAAAAGGTGTTTAGTGACGAGGGTAACCTTCTGAAAGTCTGCGCTTACAAAGACAGATATTCCAGTCATTATGCAACATGAACCTCATGTCTAAAGTGCACCTTAATGAAGGAAAAGCCCCTAAGGATATTTACGCTGAAATGTTGTTAAGGGGTCATCACTGGGTGATGGGACTGTGGAAACCATTGGATTTCTTCATTAAGCTTTCATTACCTGTCCTCCAAGTTTTCGTCACTGACCGTGAGCGACTTGTACAATGACAGAACATCTTTTATCCTATGCAATACTCGGGTCCGTAAAACCCAGGAGATGCACCACCTCTACCACGGCAATTCCGTGCTACTACCCCTTAGTCACCTCAGTCTCACTGAGATTGCTGTGCAACGAAGGAGAGAGCCTTGAGACCGCAAAGACCTGGGCTCTGACTTGGCTCTGTCACCAAGAAGCTAGATGGCCTGGCCTTCGCGAAGTCATCTGACCTGTCCGAGGTCAGGAAAACGGATTCCTAAGGCATGTTCAATGACCTACACGAATGCCAACCGCACAGGGCCAAATGAAAAAGGAATCAGATAGGCTCCTGTTGCTACGTTATAATCCAGGGCTAGGAAAAGATTAGGTCCGACATACATAAAGGAAAATGACCATGCAAGTAAACTTTTCAAAACGTCACCGTATGTATTGGGCACCCACTAAGTGCTAGGTACCGCTCTGGCGCTGAGGACGAAGGAGCTCAACAAACAAACATGCACCACAGTTCCTGCCCGCACAGCGGTGAGCTGTGCTGCCTCGCCCTTGGATCACAGGTAATAAATAATGTTTTGAACTCAAGATTCCCCCTAGCGTTCGACATTTACAATGTGTCTGTATCATTTTTCAGTGAGGTGGCTGTAAAGCTGAGAGAGCGATTTTCAAACAGGTGCAACTGAGTTTACAGAGGAGGAGGTTGAAGTCGTGGCGCAAAAACGGACGCCACTACGTTGAAGAAGCCCCCGCTGTGCGGACGTTTTTCAGAAATAGCACCCCTGGTGACCCGTGGGTGCGGGCACTGTGGTTTAGGTTACGGTCCGTATCCGTCCTCCGAATTTTCGACAGCGAGGTCCACCGGCAAGACCGAAGGATTTACTAAGGACGGTCCGTAAAAGCGAAAACAACGTGGGGAAAGCCACCGAGTAGACGCAGAGACCCAGAGAGGCCAGTTGTTCAGCAGGAGACCGGTCGCCCCCGGAGGAGAAAGGCCAAGGCGAAAAAGCAAAGGGGTTTCGTCCTCGGGCCGTGAGGTGTGCCGGCAGGCTCCAGGGCCGGAAGAAGCTGCGGCGCCGGGAGGCGGGCGCGGGCGCGGGCGCAGCAGAAAAGCGGCCGGCTTTCGCTGAAAAGCCTCCGCGCTGTTTTTTCCGGGCGCGAAGGGCGGGGGAGCGACGGGCGGGAGGACGGGCGCGCGGCGCAACACTGCCCCCAGCAGGCCGGAGAAACAGAGCGCCAGCAGGCCGGCAGGAAAAGCCGTCTTTCTCGCTGGCTTTCCGCGCACAGCCGTGAAGTGGTGGCTGAGGAGGAAAAGCGCGTGACGACGACCACCAGGGAAAAGAAAGACGCAGACCGGGCCGAGTGGCCCGGGTGCGGCCGTCCGCCGGCGCGACGGGCTTCCGCAGTCCCGTCCCCCGGAACCAGAGCCACGGGCGGCCGGAAGGACGGGGCTGCGCTCGGCTGGGCGGGTTTCGGGCCTGCGGGCGGAGGGAGCCCAGCGAGGTCGGTGCCCGTCTCCCCGCGGGCGTCCGCCGCGGGCTTCCTCCCGGACCCCGTTAGCGAAGTGTCGGCCGAGGGACCCGACCGGGGCTGTCCAGGCCCTGCTGCTGTCGGCCGACTGCCGCGGCCCCAGCTGCCTGTACCGACGCCCCCGGCCGGCTGTCCGCGCCCGCGCCCGCGCCCGCGCCCACGCCCACCCTGTACGCACGCTCGCCCCGCGGCGCTCGCGGCGCTCCTCGCGCAGCCCTCTCAAAAACAAATCCCGCGAATGTAGGATTCTGAGAAGGGGCCTGGCCTTCTTGCTTGGCCGACCCCAAACACAGGCCTCATTTGCGGTCCCTACGACAAACATTGTGTATCTGCTTCCCGTCTGGGTACTTTTGACGGAATGACCTTGTTGCCCAGACAGCGATCAAAGAAATGCACTGTAGCGTCGGTTTCCCTACCTGCTAGCTTGTTGCGGAAGACTGTAGCTTCGACATCGTGACTGATGCTCTGTTACAAAACGACTATACTCTTGGGGGAAAGCTGTCCTCTCCGGAGCTCTTCTTCGGAAGGGCTGTGTTTGCCGGGCAGCTGTGCTAAACCGGGGCTCCAGTAAATCTCTAATAAAACTCTCTTCTGGAGTTTACGCTCGGACCTCTTTTCCTCCACATTTCTTGGGGGGGCTGGGGTGGGGGTAGTCAGAGGCCCTCAGAGTGACGCGCCTTGTGTAGCCCAGGGCTTCCCTGATCGTGGCGCTAGGTATCCGCACAGAGGGGCCCCTTGTGCCCCTCCAGCCTCACAGCGCCCTCCGCTGAGCGGGTGAGTCCTCCTGACACCCGGGCCTCCTTAGTTTTTCAGCTGGCGCTCCTGACCTTTGTTTGAGCTGGGTGAAACTTACCCTGGTGTATATTCTAGGCAGGTTGACCTAGGGAAAGCCAAGGCTGATGGGATTGGCTGACACTGTTTGGCTAAAATGTTAGCGTGAAAAACTATACACAACACGGTGAGGCTGCAACAAGATCGGTAAATGTAGGAGAGACTGCGAATTCAGCTGCGAAGAATAGGGACACTTGCCCCTTCCTCCCAGAAGGCAGGAAGTGTTTGAGGGTATCCCTCGGGACCTGAGGCTGTCCCACCGGATCACCCTTAAAAATCACATTAGAACTGGCACTGACTCGTCCGGGGACACACACATAGGGACCCATCACCCAGTGCTTCACCGTCCCCTTAGTCAGTTGCTCAAGCCTTCCTAAAAATTTAAACCTAAAACATCGGGATACCCTTCTTCAAAGACAGAACAATTCCCAAATGCTCAACAGCCACCCACCAGCACCCCAGCTGGATTCATTCACGTGCAATACGTATGGCGGCTTTGACTTGCAAGCACTTAAGTAAATGGGAAACCCTGAGTAAGGGAAACGAGGGAATGGCAAAATGCTCTCTTCACAGGACACGAGAAACTCTCGGATCCCGTAGCTAAACTAGAAAGACGTGCGGAGATGGCGGCCAACGTTGTCTCTACCTCGTCTGCTCCTACTCCCTTCTGTCTGTCCTCTTCTTCCCAAGCTTCCCCGTTGGGGCTTGCCTGCATTACCACCTTCTCCTCATCCTCATATGAGAATGAACTGTAATCAGATGAGTGAAGGCTGTCGGTAAAAAGAAATCCTAAGCTCCAGAAAAGCGTTATTAGAACTTTATTTGAGCCCAGGAAACGTAGCCCTTGCCCAGAAGAAGAGAGCCCCGGAGAGGACAGCTTTCTTACAAGATGATATTCGTTTGCTGACAAAGAATATCCAGTCATGACGTCAAAGCTACAGTCTGAAACTGCAAGCCAGCAGGTAGAGACGCTGACACTACAGGGCACTTCTTTGATCATTATCTAGGCACAGGGTAATTCCCCAAAGGTATGCAGGCGTGCAGCAGATACACAATGTTTGTCCTAGAGACCGCAAATCAGGCCTTCGTTTGCGATAACCCAAGCGGTAAGGCCAGGCACTTCTCAGAATCCTGCATTCTTTACATTTCTTCTTGACGTTTTCCTCTTTTGATCAAAATCTTCCTGTAGGAAGCACTGATGATCCATATTAGTCCCCTGATGCCAGAGTGAAATCTCATCTGCCCGGAGCTCCTCGCGTTCCCGCACGTCTCAGTAATCTTTGGTTTAGTTACTGGAATATTGCAGGGAACGCAGAAGCTCCATGTGATCCGGCCACTGTGGTTTTGAATTAAAGACGGTATGCATTTTCAGTTAGGTCACATTGTTGTGCTTTGATCCTACGTGCTTCTTTTTAAATTTGGGGGGCCAGAGAGGAGCTAGCCCCGAGTGAACAGCAATTACAAAGGCAAAGACAAGTAATTACAATTTGGACAGTAACGCAGACTATACCGAATATTGTTCCGGAGCCCCAGGGCCCAAACCATGGGGCACAAAGGTCATTAGTACCAGGAGCAGCGTTACCTGACGCAGTGATGGGAGTTTTCACATGGCTTAAGAAGTGGGTAATGTTTTCCGAACTGTCTTGTATGAAAACAACATTCTGTTTTAATTATGGCACGAGTACCCCCCTTGAGGTACAGATGTCTAAAGCCATACGATCCTGTACAACACCTTTTTCGTGAGTTACTTCTGCATTAAGACGGGATAATCCTTGTTGGCTCCCACTTAGAGCTTGTTGAGTAAATCTGGTGTGTCAGTGTGAACGACGACATCCTCAATTCCTATCGAAGGAGTAAATATAATCGTTAAATGGCCATACCCATGAAAAACAGCACGAGTCCACGAGGCCTTCAGATGTGGCGTGGTTGCGACAGTGGAGACGTGTGCTTGATCTTTCTTTGTCCAAGGGAATCCCAAAGTCTATCTCCCGAACGGTCCAGGTAGAAGCCAAGGCCTGAGATTAGTTCTGCAGAGCCAAAGCCATTGAGTTCCATCAGGAGCAATCCAGTAACTACCAGGCCGCCAGAGCCAGTCAGCAGCAAACCAATCACCATTTGCTAATAATGTTAGAGCGTGGTTACATTAGGCAGGAAAATAGATATGAGCGGGGTGGAAAGAGAATAAGGCCAGGAAAGCCCAGGGTTAATCAGTTAAAGCTCAAAAAGCCAGGAGCAGCCTGGCCTGGAACGTTTGAATATTCCCCAGGTAAAGGAGGGTACCTCAGCATAGCCCATGTCTCTATTGTGTTAATCATGCAGACATGCAGACCCAGCTTATTTTTTTTAACTTTACCTATATGCTGGGGTTTTTTTTTTTTTTTTTTTTTTTATCTCCTTTGGCCCTAATCAAGTAGTTTGCAACCTAGGCAACTAATATAGCATGCAGGCCCAGCCGTAAACAACATAGTAAAAGGCAGGAAGGATTCCATCTTAAAGATAAGACTGCATTTTAACACCGAGGAAGTTAGTAAGTAAGATTCTTAACTTACTCTTTAGCAAACAGACAATAACTCAGCCCACCTTGGGGGCTGGGCTGGCAGTCTTGTTTGATATGCTCCCAGACCAAGATGCCGGTTATCTCAGGGGAGAAATCAGAGCAGGAAGTTCCTTGTGCTAATTCTAAATATTCAGAGACCACTTAACAAGTCTGCACCCCCCAGCCCTTAGTCACACTCCTGATGAATCCTTAAAAGGGGGAACCCCCAACCTTTCGGGGCGCTCCTCTCTCTGAGGTCGCCTGCACTTTCTAAGTGCATAACCTTTTAATCTTAAACTCTCTCTCTCTCCAACCTTTCAGGGCGCCTCTCCTCGCTGAGGTTGCCTGCTGCACTTTTTCTCTCCTTAAGTAACTTTAAATAAAACTTTACTCTGCTTCACTACTGTGTCTCTGCCCTTCGATTCTTTGTCGCGGCGGGGACAAGGACCGAGGAAAATACACAACGGCCCCCCAACACTTACAATATTGGTAAGGTATGCATCCCGTTTGTCACGTTTGTCACGTACAGTTTGGAGGGCTGTCCTTAGAATTATTTCTTTGTTCCCAACAGAGTGGAGCAACTGAACTTGATTTTTTGTAACCAGGGGTGAGCCACACAAATCCATCCAGTAGCTGGGAAAAAGTCTGTCATCAGTTACTCCAGTTGGCTTATAGAAATAAGGAGTAAGTCTCCTTTTTGTTGGGCTTGCTTAGTGATATCACACTGCGAAAAGGTGAACCCGTGGCCAGGGCGAGACAGACTAACAGGGCAGTAATCTGGATCCCAGTTAGTAACTTGGGATTGTAATACTGCATTGGCACTCACGTTTTCGTGTATGTATTCGAGACCGCAAACTAGACCAGTCTTTTCCTTGGAGTAGGGAAACCCACCAAGGTAACCCAAGAAGTACTGGATATAGGTAGCTGTCCAAAGACCCAACAGTTTGGCCGAATGACCCTTTTTTTTTTTTCCTTTTGTAAACGAATATAGCCATCGAAAGAATATGTCAGCATCAGGCTCTTCCAGTATTAATGGGGAGAAACAGAGGGTTAAGAGCAAAAGATGGAGAATATTGGCATATACAGGCCTGGTCGGGGATCATGGGAAAAGCATGTCATTCAGACGTCGGCTGGTTCTCATCCTAGTCAGATGAAGTTTATTTGGTCAATTGGAGTCAAATATCAGAAATGGGAGTTGAAGTCCACTCAGGCATAGGAGCCCTTTGAAAATGAGAAGTGTGAATCCATGAGCACATACCTGTTACTTTAGCAGCACAAGGACTGGTTAGTAACACCAGGTAAGATCCCTTCCAGGGAGGCTGTAAGGAGTCTTTTCATTTGGTGTCTCTTCTCATAGACACAGTCTCCGGGTTGTAACCCACGGTCTTTAAATTCTTCATCTCCTTGGAGGCTAGTGAGAAAAGGGTAACTAAAGGTTCATTTTGCTTGAGTGGTTTAATAAGACCAGAGCAATAATGAGAAATACCTCCCTTTCATAGAGGAGGCTCACGTTCTCCTTCATCTAATCGCGTTGGTCTATCCGTTGTAATCTCAAGTGGCGAGAGCTGGTGTTTTCCAAAGGGTGTAGATCTGAGACTTGGTAAAGCTAGTGGGTGACCTTTTGGTCAGGGAAGGTTAAAGACTTCCATGAGTTTTGCCAATTGAGTTTTTATGATACCTAATATTAGCCCTTTCTACCAACCCAGATGGCTGAGGAGGATAAGCACACTGAAAATGTGGCATGCCTTGTCGGCCAGATACTGCAGATAGAATTAATTACTTTTCCGGTAGAATATGGCCCTCCATCACCATGTAATTCAGGTGGCGTTCCCCAGGTGGGAATCATTTTTCTCTAGTGACAATGTTCCAACAGCGAGGGCCGTTGCTCTTCTCCAAGGGAACGCTTCCACCCAATGTGAAAACATACAAGCTAGTACAAAGACATCATCTATATCCCTGAGATGACGGCATTTGGATGAAATCCACTTGCCACATCTCGAAAGGTCCCATCAGCAAAGGAAAATGACCCTGGGAACCATGCAGGGGCTTTCCAGGATTATATTTAGGACAAACAGTACAGTGAGGGTAAACCATATGAGCGAATGCAGTAAAAGGTCTCCAGCAATACTGTTTTCCCCCACAGAACCACTTTTTTCAGGTCCCCAATGACTGATTAGTTTGGTGAATACAGGTAGGTATGGCATTTGGACTCTGAGTATAAGAGGTTTGTTATTGGACCCAAGACATACCACTGTAGTGGAAGCAAAGGTTCCCCTTTTTGATGCCCCAGTTTTTTCCCTCATCAGTAGCTATTCTCTGAGCCTATACAACAAGGAAGTCTTCTGAAGTTTTTAGTTGTGAAAAGTAGAGGACGTTCTCGAGATTTTGTATAATTACCACTTGGGGCAGCTTGTTTTGCCGCCGCATCCGCAAGGTGGCTGCCTTTAAGCTTCCATAGTATTTGGCTTAGGATGTCCAAGGACCTTCATAATAGGTGCTTGTTTTGCTAACGGCACAGCCTCAGGAATTGGCCATTTCTGATAGGTTGCCCAGGAGAGGTTAGAACACCCTGCTGTTTCCACAGCGTATCAAAATCATGTGCTATCCCAAAGGGATTAACGGCTGTCAGTATAAATATTAGCTATTGTATCGCTAGCTAATTGGCCAGGCTGAGTTCTTAAAGCAATGAGTTCAGCTTGTACTGCTTTAGCAGTAGGCAGAGAACAGCTTTCAGTAACGTCTGTAAAAGAAATGATGGCACATCCAGCCTGGTAAGGTCCTGTAGCATCCTTAAGATATGAGTCATCTGTAAACCAAATAAAACCGGCAGTATTAATAGGAGTTCCCTGTCGATCGTTCCTGGGCATAAGAAAAAAAAATGACTTAAGGGGATGCAGTCATGTTCATGACTACCTTCTTCGGTGGGAAGTAAAGGATCGGGGTGGAGGGTATCGCATCTAAGCTAGAGTTACATTGGAGGCAGAAAGTAATAGTACTTCATATGATGCCAGGCGGCTCGCAGAATAGTGTTGAACATGATGAGAGTTTAGAAGAGCCTCGACGGAATGAGGAACATGAATGGTTAAAGGGGAGCCCATTACGATCTCGTCGGTGGTTTTGCGCAAGAGTGCCTTAGCTGAAATAGCTCTCTTGCAGGGAGGGACGCCTTTAGCTACCGAGTTAGGCGGTTGGCTGTAATACCTGGCGGGCTGATGTTGACCGTGCCACACACACCCCTCCCCCACCCCGCCCCCATGCTTTGGACATAAGACTCCTAAAGCATTGCCTTTATTTTCATGCGCACAGAGGAAAAGGGACGATTTGTAATTGGGATGTCCCAGCGCAGTGCTGCTTGAATTAATGGTGTTTTTAATGTTTCTATGGCCTGTTCCGTTTCTTGGGTCCATTCATGAGATTGGATTGATCTCATTTTAGTAAAGTGCACAAGGGTTGGGCAATGAAATGAAATGAAAAGTTTCGTACTCAATTTCTAGAGTAACCAGCTAATCCTAGGAATCCACATGATTGTTTCTTTGTTCTTGGAAGACAAAGGCTAGGGTTCCTTTTAAGTGTCTCAGGATCTGTGAACCGTCCCTCCTTAGATACTCTTTGTCCCAAATATTTAACTGTTGCTGAGTGCAACCAAAGTTTGTCCTTGGAAACCTCATGACCGTCTATTGCCAACTGTTTTAGTAAATTAATAGTGTCTGGGGATAAGAAAAAAAAAATCACGTAACGGGATGCAGTCATGTTCATGACTACCTTCTTCGGTGGGAAGTAAAGGATCGGGGTGGAGGGTATCGGATCTAACGTTTTGAGAGTTTATCTCAGAGGTGGAACATAAAAACCGTCATCAACATAGTGAATCAGGGCGGCGTTGTTAGGAATTTGAGAGAAGTAAGTTGGAATCTGAGTACATCCTTGTGGCGTTACTGTCCACGTGTATTGTCTATCTTCCCGCGTGAAGGCAAACAAATATTGACTGTCCTTTTCCATGGGAATACTGGAAAATGCACTACATAGGTCAGTCACAGAGAAACAAGTAGTGTCTGGGGGAGCGGAAGAAAGTAAGGTATGCAGGTTAAGGGCTACAGGGTGACAGGGTATCGCAAAATTACTCGGTGCTCTTAAATCTCAGACAGATCTCCATCCTTACCCATTTGCTTTTCTTACAAGTGCACCAGGAGTATTACAAAGACTGGTGCAGGGAATAATAAGTCCTTTTAAAAGATATTCTCGTAGAATAGGCTTTACTCCATCTATTATTGCTTCAGGTTTAAGCTGATATTGTTCAGATATTAGCAAAGGCTTTTGTCTCATCAATAGTTACTTTAATAGGCGTGGCTGGCTTAGTTTTTCTGGTGTCAGAGGGAGTAGTCCATAACTCTGCCGGTACGTGGGGTAATTAATAATATAGCTCACTGGTTCTGGGAGCAGTAGGAATCATTATTCTTTCAGAACCAAAGTCCACTTCATTTTTCCTTTCTAAATCTAAAAACATTTCCTGTTTAGAAGAGAAACTGATGTGGGCACTATAGATTTCGAGAAAAATCTCTGCCCGTTAAAGGGATCGGAGCACTGTCAAGGAACAGAAATGAGCACTTCCCGGTGATATTTCCTACGTGAAAAGTTATAGGTGTGGACTTGAAAGACTTGAATGGGCATACTGGAGACCCCTATCGTTGGAACCAAATTTTTACCCCAAGGAGTAAGGTAGGGTTAAGAAGGACTAGTGTGGCCCCTGTGTCTATTAAGGCCTTAGAGGTCTCCCCTTTAGTTGTATTATTAATCTCTCCTAAAGTGTAAGTAAGCAAGAAGGGGAATGTCCTCCCCTTTTCCTCAGAGTAGCGCTAGTCCTCCTTTTCTTTTGCTTTTCAAGGTGCCGCCTAAGCTTGTGACGGTCTTTTCTAAGATGTCCAGCCTTTCTACCCTACTAACAGAGACTGTCTCTTGACGTCAAGTGGTCCCTGGAAAGGTTTTCAGCTGGGATTACCGAGTTGTTGTTGTTGTAACTGTAAATTTATCATCCTAGTAGCCTCGGCCTTCTCTCTCTTTAATGAAGTTATTGAAAGTTGATCTGCAAGAGTAACGACGGCAGTACTAGGTAAGGTAGCCCACGTTACATCGTATCATTTTATCGGCAAAGCCAATTCTTCTTCCAAACGTTCTAAAGAGGCAGAACTTTCAAGTGGGTTCTTTTGATGGCCTTGAAAGCTTTCAAAGGCATCCCTGAATGTTGTCTAAGAGGTTGTTTTTTTTGCCAGTCTCTCAGAATGACCCAAGATAGGTTTGTCTGGCTTTCTTTTACGTTGCTGTGGTTTGGCCCAGTCTACGTTTTTAGGGAAATTTGGGGGGATTGCTTGATGCAGCCTTTGTGTAGTTCTCCTGCAGTTTTCAAGATTAACAGCCTCACGTCTGCGAAAATCCTCAATGGCAGTTTTACCAATTCTGCGTCACCTATCCATTCTTTAGCTTTGCTCTCTGATACTAACGTATGTGTGAGCGGACACAGAGCCGACTAGTCAGGTTCAGAGGCTCAGATCAAATTCCTTTGCAAACCCTACACGGTCTTGTGAAGGGTCATGAAAATCTTTAGTTAGACTCTTGAGTTCAGTTTGAGATCACGGGGTGTCAACTCTGATGCTCCCCACCCGGTGGTAGTTTCTCCTTAAAGGAGCTTTAAAACTTTTAGGGCCAGCAAGACTAAATTTCTGAGGTTGAGGAGAAGGTGGTAATGCAGGCAAGCCCCAACGGGGAAGCTTGGGAAGAAGAGGACAGACAGAAGGGAGTAGGAGCAGACGAGGTAGAGACAACGTTGGCCGCCATCTCCGCACGTCTTTCTAGTTTAGCTACGGGATCCGAGAGTTTCTCGTGTCCTGTGAAGAGAGCATTTTGCCATTCCCTCGTTTCCCTTACTCAGGGTTTCCCATTTACTTAAGTGCTTGCAAGTCAAAGCCGCCATACGTATTGCACGTGAATGAATCCAGCTGGGGTGCTGGTGGGTGGCTGTTGAGCATTTGGGAATTGTTCTGTCTTTGAAGAAGGGTATCCCGATGTTTTAGGTTTAAATTTTTAGGAAGGCTTGAGCAACTGACTAAGGGGACGGTGAAGCACTGGGTGATGGGTCCCTATGTGTGTGTCCCCGGACGAGTCAGTGCCAGTTCTAATGTGATTTTTAAGGGTGATCCGGTGGGACAGCCTCAGGTCCCGAGGGATACCCTCAAGCACTTCCTGCCTTCTGGGAGGAAGGGGCAAGTGTCCCTATTCTTCGCAGCTGAATTCGCAGTCTCTCCTACATTTACCGATCTTGTTGCAGCCTCACCGTGTTGTGTATAGTTTTTCACGCTAACATTTTAGCCAAACAGTGTCAGCCAATCCCATCAGCCTTGGCTTTCCCTAGGTCAACCTGCCTAGAATATACACCAGGGTAAGTTTCACCCAGCTCAAACAAAGGTCAGGAGCGCCAGCTGAAAAACTAAGGAGGCCCGGGTGTCAGGAGGACTCACCCGCTCAGCGGAGGGCGCTGTGAGGCTGGAGGGGCACAAGGGGCCCCTCTGTGCGGATACCTAGCGCCACGATCAGGGAAGCCCTGGGCTACACAAGGCGCGTCACTCTGAGGGCCTCTGACTACCCCCACCCCAGCCCCCCCAAGAAATGTGGAGGAAAAGAGGTCCGAGCGTAAACTCCAGAAGAGAGTTTTATTAGAGATTTACTGGAGCCCCGGTTTAGCACAGCTGCCCGGCAAACACAGCCCTTCCGAAGAAGAGCTCCGGAGAGGACAGCTTTCCCCCAAGAGTATAGTCGTTTTGTAACAGAGCATCAGTCACGATGTCGAAGCTACAGTCTTCCGCAACAAGCTAGCAGGTAGGGAAACCGACGCTACAGTGCATTTCTTTGATCGCTGTCTGGGCAACAAGGTCATTCCGTCAAAAGTACCCAGACGGGAAGCAGATACACAATGTTTGTCGTAGGGACCGCAAATGAGGCCTGTGTTTGGGGTCGGCCAAGCAAGAAGGCCAGGCCCCTTCTCAGAATCCTACATTCGCGGGATTTGTTTTTGAGAGGGCTGCGCGAGGAGCGCCGCGAGCGCCGCGGGGCGAGCGTGCGTACAGGGTGGGCGTGGGCGCGGGCGCGGGCGCGGGCGCGGACAGCCGGCCGGGGGCGTCGGTACAGGCAGCTGGGGCCGCGGCAGTCGGCCGACAGCAGCAGGGCCTGGACAGCCCCGGTCGGGTCCCTCGGCCGACACTTCGCTAACGGGGTCCGGGAGGAAGCCCGCGGCGGACGCCCGCGGGGAGACGGGCACCGACCTCGCTGGGCTCCCTCCGCCCGCAGGCCCGAAACCCGCCCAGCCGAGCGCAGCCCCGTCCTTCCGGCCGCCCGTGGCTCTGGTTCCGGGGGACGGGACTGCGGAAGCCCGTCGCGCCGGCGGACGGCCGCACCCGGGCCACTCGGCCCGGTCTGCGTCTTTCTTTTCCCTGGTGGTCGTCGTCACGCGCTTTTCCTCCTCAGCCACCACTTCACGGCTGTGCGCGGAAAGCCAGCGAGAAAGACGGCTTTTCCTGCCGGCCTGCTGGCGCTCTGTTTCTCCGGCCTGCTGGGGGCAGTGTTGCGCCGCGCGCCCGTCCTCCCGCCCGTCGCTCCCCCGCCCTTCGCGCCCGGAAAAAACAGCGCGGAGGCTTTTCAGCGAAAGCCGGCCGCTTTTCTGCTGCGCCCGCGCCCGCGCCCGCCTCCCGGCGCCGCAGCTTCTTCCGGCCCTGGAGCCTGCCGGCACACCTCACGGCCCGAGGACGAAACCCCTTTGCTTTTTCGCCTTGGCCTTTCTCCTCCGGGGGCGACCGGTCTCCTGCTGAACAACTGGCCTCTCTGGGTCTCTGCGTCTACTCGGTGGCTTTCCCCACGTTGTTTTCGCTTTTACGGACCGTCCTTAGTAAATCCTTCGGTCTTGCCGGTGGACCTCGCTGTCGAAAATTCGGAGGACGGATACGGACCGTAACCTAAACCACAGTGCCCGCACCCACGGGTCACCAGGGGTGCTATTTCTGAAAAACGTCCGCACAGCGGGGGCTTCTTCAACGTAGTGGCGTCCGTTTTTGCGCCACGACTTCAACCTCCTCCTCTGTAAACTCAGTTGCACCTGTTTGAAAATCGCTCTCTCAGCTTTACAGCCACCTCACTGAAAAATGATACAGACACATTGTAAATGTCGAACGCTAGGGGGAATCTTGAGTTCAAAACATTATTTATTACCTGTGATCCAAGGGCGAGGCAGCACAGCTCACCGCTGTGCGGGCAGGAACTGTGGTGCATGTTTGTTTGTTGAGCTCCTTCGTCCTCAGCGCCAGAGCGGTACCTAGCACTTAGTGGGTGCCCAATACATACGGTGACGTTTTGAAAAGTTTACTTGCATGGTCATTTTCCTTTATGTATGTCGGACCTAATCTTTTCCTAGCCCTGGATTATAACGTAGCAACAGGAGCCTATCTGATTCCTTTTTCATTTGGCCCTGTGCGGTTGGCATTCGTGTAGGTCATTGAACATGCCTTAGGAATCCGTTTTCCTGACCTCGGACAGGTCAGATGACTTCGCGAAGGCCAGGCCATCTAGCTTCTTGGTGACAGAGCCAAGTCAGAGCCCAGGTCTTTGCGGTCTCAAGGCTCTCTCCTTCGTTGCACAGCAATCTCAGTGAGACTGAGGTGACTAAGGGGTAGTAGCACGGAATTGCCGTGGTAGAGGTGGTGCATCTTTTATTGTTGCTCCGTGTTTTCATCAGCTGTCAATATACCGGGTGTCCCCAGAGGGACCCTGACCTGCAGCCTAGATAATTGACAGGACTCGGATTCTGGAATGCATCCTAACGTTTTCTGGTCCAGGGGTTCAAAGCTACGAATTCAACCTAGCTTGCTACGTTGGATCACCGACTTGGGTCGTGTAGTGGATGGCAGGGGCTGTGAGTGAGAATACACTGAATACGAAGTTAGGGGCCCAGTTACCGGCAGGCTAGTGGAATGAGGAACACGGTCGTTTGTCAGGAAGTTGTAGGTATGAAGCGAGCGTGACCTGACTGCCGTGTTCTTTCTCTCCCCAAGTCCAGGTAATACTTGTGACACTGCTTTGGCATGCCTCCCAACGCTGAAAAAAGTCACATTCGTCTTACAAAACAAGTTTCACCTTGCACAGTACTGTACACAGATAATCTGAACACACTTATACCGACAACTTCTTCACCATAAAGACGTTGTTGGGTTGGACAAGCAGGTCTTCACCAGTTTTTCTTTCTGTTAGGGCCTCGTGCAGTGCCTTGCACCAGGGATCATCAACTGGCCTTCCAGTTCCAGCTCCACCGGCCTTACTTATTTTACTCTCTCAGTCGCTTTGCTTGTCTGGGCCTGCTGTTTCCTCAGTGTTGGGAAGAAGAGTCAGGCTAAGTTAGCGCGGGGCGCAGGCAGGGAGGTCCAGGGAGGGGTGTGGCTAAAGAGCCTCTGTTACCAGTACAGTAGCTCCTCTTTCTCCTTTTTACATATTGGACCCTTTTTTCCAGGACAAGTTTAGTGTACTTTAGCAAAGAGCTCGAAATCCACTGGTCTACATGACCTCTAAGATTTCCTCTGTGCTCACTCTCCCAGACAAGTAAGGAAGAACGGAGAGGAAGACAATTGTAAATATGAATAGACTTGGCCATCCTTAGGAGTAGCAGGCACTAAAAAGTAATCTCTAAGCCGAGGTCCCCAACACTGTCAAGCTGTTACACCAGCCCTCGTCTTAATGCAAAGATTATGTGAAAGCGAAACTTTTGTCTTTTTAAGAGCTAGTGCCCTTTTGCTCCCTTACTAAATAGACGAGGCTGTGTCCTAACTAAGTAGCCACATAAGCACGCGCACTGCAGCAACACTGAAAACCAAACTCTGTGGAAATGTGAGCCCCTGTTTTGTTCTCAGTTTAATGAGTTTGCTATCACATATGTTTTCCAAAGAGCAAATCATAGGTTTCCCTGTATTTGTTTCCTAACAGCACACGAGCTTGCATTGTTTCGGGCACTCACACCTTTTATCTGCATTGTAAGCATGTAGGGATATTCTTTACTTCCCCCAAGTTACGATTCCAGAGCTTGTGCTCTTATCCGTCACAAAGCCATCGTCGTGGGGCTGAGAGTTACAGAGCACGTACTACTTACTATGTGTCAGGCTCTGTGCTGAGTCCTTTGTATGCACTGTAGCCTCATTCATGACAGAAACCTTATCGGGTAGGTTAGTGTAATTATCCCCACTAAACAGCTGAGAAAGCAAGCGGCTACTCAGATCACTGCTAAGAATGTCTGTGCAATACAAACCGTACTGAGGGACAGATGACTAAGGCACAGATTTCCCTTGACTCTCAGTACCAGGAACACTTGGGCTTGCCCTGAGAAAATGGTTTGTTTTGGCCCAGTGGTGACTGTAGTTCACGCAAGTGATCCTGTAGAATTCCTTGCCTTGGCTGCTAGCAAACTGGGGGCAGGCTAGTGGTAGAACTGCTGAGAAAAAAAATTGAGTGAATGCAATTCAAACAGAGGCTAAAATCTTTATCCAGCTGATGTGCATCCCCTTAAGACCAGGAAGATCTCTGAAGTGAAGCAGAACTAGAGTTTTTCTAGATTAAGGAGAAGACAGGTGATGACTGTGGTATTTCCCAGGTTGCAGTTTTGTTTGTTGGCTTAAGTGCTACCAATGTGTGGTTGGAATGGTGGGGAAACTGGTCCGCCTTTTTCGTGTGTCCTGCTGGGCTCCTTGGTGCAATCTCATTGCAGCAGGTATCAGAAGAGCTCTTGCTTTACTGCTTGTTGTCTTCTGGTCGGTGGAAGTAACAACCACCAAACCCAAGGTGGAGGAGGGAGGAGAAAAGAGAAGAGAAGTGAGGCAAAGAGAAGCAAGGCGAAGCGAGGCCAAGACAAGAGAGGAGCAGAGACGAGAGGAGAGGAGAGGAGAGGAGAGGAGAGAGAAGAGAAGAGAAGAGAAGAGAAGAGAAGAGAAGAGAAGAGAAGAGAAGAGAAGAGAAGAGAAGAGAAGAGAAAGAAGAGAAGAGAAGTTAAAGGAGGCAAGGTCTGAAGCAAGGAAAACTGGGGTCTCTTTGAATTTTTTCACAGTACCTCCTCTTCAACAAGGTGAAGTGCCTTTGTCATCAGCCAGTTGCTTTCGGAGAGGAAGCAACAGCGATGTACAAGGGCTGGGCACTGAGTCAAGGAGTCTCTCATAGCGGGTCGGAGAAGTAGTTTGTTCTTCGGTCTTCTGGTCCTTAATCACAGCTTACCAGGATCATCTGTTTGGATAGGACAGTGCTGCCGGTCTTGATTAGATGTGATTGGATGCAGTTGACGAGGAGTATTCTTATCAGGATTCAAAGGGAAATGATCAGTAGCCCTTGGGGGAAAGTGCATCCCCAGGACTGTATATCCCTGTTGGGAATACTCAGGGACAGGGGTCCCGTGCTCAGCCACCCAATGACGACGGGAGGGCCCAGAGTGCAGGACTGGGTCGTGCACTCGACAAACGTTTCGGCTGGCTTCACAGATGTGCTGATTCGCCAAAAGGACATCTGAAAGGTTTGGGTGGTCGTACGGGGCAGCACTCGTCGTTGTCCACCGCACAAGTGCATCCCTAGGTGCCAGCATGGTGTCTAATGCCGGTCGATGATGAGCAGCAGCCACTGGAGTCCTGGCACCTCTCAAGCGTGTCAGTATTTTGGGTGGCATCGTTGGCCGCTCTGGCAACTTCACGGATGAGAGAGCATGGGAAACCCAGACACTGCGTCGAACTTCTTCAGCAGCGCAACAGAGCCCCTCCTCCAGAGAAGAGTGCACCGTAAGACCTGTTCCCCGTGGCGGCGAGCACACCTAGGTCGCTCCCAAGCTGTTGACGTTCTTCACGGAGCTCCTTCTCGTCCCCTGATGAGAATGGGTGTTTTGCAGAGGGATGTTCTTGCTCCTTCCCACGGACTGTTCCCGTGCAGGAGTAAGGGTGTGACCCCACAACCAAACAGGTGACCCTGTCCGGCTGTACGGTCGGAAAGACGAAAAGAGATGGGTGACATAACATGACCCAGCCCAGCTGGCCGGTTTACAGAAAACGACAACAACAAAAAGCCACGAAGCAGTGGGCCCACAATGAAATTTGAGTCACACCCTGGGTGTTCTCCAGGGCGAAAGAGCACTTGTGCTTTTTGCCGTGCATCTTTCCTGGGTGAAGCTGGTGTTGGGGCTGAGCCAGCCAAGGATACCCACCCATTTCAGCCTGACGTGGGTCACTTGCAGTGACTTGGGCCCATGACCTTGAATTACAAGCAAATGTTTCCTTTGGATAAAAACCAGTTCCCCTTCTTCGGGTTGCATTTCGGGGAGGTGGTGTTAATTCTGGGGATGTGCCAGAGATCCGATTTGCGTGGGATGTGCCTGACACGGCAGCAGTAATGCTGCAGGGATGTGTCTCAGGGTAGGGAATGGGGGATCGGTAAAAGGTCAGTGGGACTGACAGGGGAAGGTGAGCAGAGCCAATAGGTGACATTAGCTTCTGTGGGGGAAACGGAAGTTCCTCTGGCCAGGATCCTCACCTGACCCTAAGCTCCTGGATGATGTAGTTGGCCTCCTGCTAGGCGAATGCTTCCACACCCGCGAGCAATGAGCTATTACTGGCGGGGTCACTATATAAAGAGCTGCGCCCCGTGCTCTGCGCGGAGGCAGAGAGGTAGCTGGGTTACGGGCCTGCAGACCGCTGGATGCGGACGGGATCCCAGTGCTCGAACAACATGTTGTCCCAGCGCCGGGAGAATAAGGCCGCGTATAAACCCTTCTACCCCAAGAACGTTGCGTTGTCATTTCTCGGTCTCACGGAAGCCATAGTGAGCTTGCCCGGGCCCGGGGCTGAACCCCTCAGGCGGCAAGACAGCCTCACAAGCCTGAGCAAGAAAATGACAAACATTTGGGGGTATTGAGGAAGGGCGGAGGAGAAAGGAAAGACTGGAGAGGAGTAGAAAGAAAAACGCAGAGTGAGTGTGGGTGGAGGATGGTTAAGGATAGTGTAACTTTTGGCTCGCAGGCAACGCCTTACAGTTTCTTAATTACGGTTCCAGTAAAACGCGCACCTCTGTCATTATAAAGGCAAGTAGGGATTCTCCAGGTAGGAAAGGCAAATTCCAATCTTTTTTAGTCACCAGAAGAGCTGTTGCCTTGCAACAAGGGAAAGCTTCTAAACATGCCATGGAGTAAACGTAGTAACCACATTGTTTTTTCATGTGAAACCTTCATAAGAGTATATATCAATAATGCCTTAATGAAAAAAGAAATCTTTTGAGGAAACAAATAAACATGCCATGGAGAGGCCGACGATATGATGTATGTATTTAATTCATTGCTATGCAAGAAGCCGTGTGAAGGCCACGTGTAAATCCTCAAAGGTTCCTTGAAGCTGTGGTTCCTGTCCATGTCCCACCTTCCTTCACGGTGTTTTCAGGGTTATGCAGTGTAGCGGGTGGAACATACCCCGGAGATCTCGTCTTCCGTCCAATTAAAAAAATGTCCCATCAATGCTGTCCAAAAGTAGTTCTCAAGTTTGCGTACTCTGATAGGTCATAGCCTGCAAATTCTTCATCAAGCTCCATTTCAGAGACACTGGAGAGACCAGACAGCAGCCTCGGTGTCTCCATAGCCCATCTGATTGGAGGCAACACCCAGATTTCTCCCAAAATCTTGGTGTGTGTTTGTGTGTGTGTGCGTGCGTGCGTGTGTGTGTGTGCTTGCTAAAACATACGTGACGTAACGTTCACGGTTTTAAAGTGTCCAGTCTGTTGGTAATAAGTACGTTCACACTGTCGTGCAATCCTCACTACCGTCCATCTCCCAAACTCCTTCTGTCTTGCAAAACTGAAACTCTGTACCAGCTAAACAATAACTGCCCATTTCCCCACCCACCTCCCAGCCCCTGGCAACTGCCACTCGCCTTTTCTGTCTCCAGCAATTGGACTACTCTGTTTACCTCATAGGAATGGAATCATACAGTCTTTGTCTTTTTGCCACGGGTCTATTTCACTTAGCATGATGTCTTCAGGGCTCATCCATGTCGTAGCACATGTCAGAATTCCCTCCCTTTTCAAGGCTCTGTAATATTCCATCGTCACACATAGCACGTTTTGTTAACCCATTCGTTTGTCAGCAGACACTTGGGCCACTCCCACCTTTTAGCTATTGTGGATAGTGCTGCCTCTGGACATGGGAGTACACATATCTGTTCAAGTCCCTGTTTCCAATTCTTTTGGGCATATACCCAGAATTGGAATTGCTGGATCATATGGTAAATCGATGTTTTTAATCTCCTGTCTTTTGTGGGGGAGGAATCGCCATACTCCCAGTATCCTTCCCACAGAATGGAATGCTTGTGACTGTGGTTGTCTCAAGGTTTCATAGAAATGATCTGGAGTTACCAGACCATCTTCGCTTCGATGAACCTGGATGGGAGCAAATTGTTTAGCACACTGGTCGGCCAAGGAATTTCCTGTTGTCTCATGGGTTTGTTTCCTAGGATGAGTTTCGACCCTAATTATGGCCAATTCCTTGAGGGAGGAGAAAGGCTTCTCATAAGCTTGAACCTGCTCACCAAGCGTCATGCGAGTAACCACAGCGGTTACTTGTTTCCACAGCATGCTGAAATCATAAAGCACGCCGACGGCACATGCGTCGTCTAGCTGCGCTGTGCTTGTCGAGGGACTTCCGTTGCCCCGGCCCCCCCACCTGTTTCGGTTGTAGTGCCATCCGTCTGTGAGTGAAGTTTTCTCTTTGTTTATCACAATATGCACAAAATGTTGGACCAATTGTTGTACCTCCTGGATGGCAAGGTCTGCCAGCCCATTTTCTGCTTCTGAACAGCTGCTGATCTCTCAGGCTTAAGGCCATTAACCAAAAGGGTGGAGATCTCTGCAGTGGTGTTAGCATTAGTGCCCACCCACCCGCACCCCTGCCCAGCATCCCTGCAAGTGCTCTCCAGTCAGTCCCCACAGTTAGAGACTCATTCTTCCTGCCCCTGGCAACAGGATTACATTGTTCTCCAAGGAACGCTGGGGGTGGGTGGGAGGGGCTGTCCACCTCAAGGATACCACCAAAAAGAAATTCTCCTACCTCTACGGCTATAGCGGGTGCAGAGGGCATGTTATTCCTTTCAGGGTTAAATTCTCATTTGTGGTCACCCATGTGGCCCGGTCAAAGCAGGCTCTGGCACCTCCTCGTCCTACTGAAAGGTGTCCTGCGATGCATCAGAGAGTCGTGTCAGTCAGCCTTTTTAGTTAGTGGGAAATCTCTGATGTTGCCACGTAGTTGGGGGTAAATCCCAACTCTCTCTGGTTATTGTGAAACTTCATTTGTTTTGTTTTGGGGGGGGTCCCCCAGGGATTTCAGTGGGGAGTTTTGGCAGGGGACTGGAAGCACAGGGAAGATTAGGGACAAAAACAAGGAACAGGACGGGTGGATCAGGAAGGTTTTCTTTCCCCCACCTTTGTAACAAAGAGTCATGCTATGCGTGAAAGGATGGATGGAATTAGCTACCTAAAAACAAAAGTATCTGTGCATCTGGAAAACCGCAAGTGACTAAAAAGCCACACACACACATAAGAAGAGCATCTGCAATGTATGTGCCTGAATGTGGGTCAAGATCGTCACCTGCAGCTGTTAAAATGAAAAGGCTGATTGCGTTCACGACCCACTGAATAAATGCTCGTGAGAGTACAGAAAACCAAGACTCCTCACAGAATGTCGGTGACAATACAAATGGGTATTGTGTCCTTTTTGCAGTGTACACCAAGAGCGTTCAAAGGACTTTGTTCACGTCTTTTCGACGCAGTGAATCCACTCCTGAAATCTGTTACACATACCAGAGATGGTGAAAGATGTGTACGTAGAGCTTTTTTGTTTCACTCTGTGACGGGATAATCTTTGAGGAATGTATCAATGCGCGTTCCTCCTGCACATTTCCTTGACTGACTTTCCCTAGAAGTTGCTAGTGTGTTTTCCACCAGAAAGCAGGAATGGGTGGTTGAAGAACAGGTATCCGCTGTATGAAATGTAAAGGGTGCATTTCGTCACAGTCTTGTGGCTTGGACATCTGTACCTGCTACAGACATTACAGCAAATACTGGAGAGAATAATTAATAATAATAGTCATAATAATACCGCCGATAACATGACCTCCATAAATGCCAGGAAGCAAGCAAAGAACCTGTTGGGTTGTATATGCTGCTCACCACCCCCATGAGGCAGGTGCCATTGCCGCCACCCTCACTGTACACCTGTGCAGACTGTGGCACACGGGGGAGGAGTGCGTCGCCCAGGGTCTCCTGGCTCCTCAAAGAGGGCCCCAGTGTTCAGGTCCCAGGTCTACCACCTCTAGATTGCTCACCGGTTTGCAGGATGCTTTCCTGCTCTTCCCAGTACTAGAATGAAATAAAAGGCGCATTGGGAAGAGAGTAAAAGAGCCAGCGACACGCCCTTAAAAGTGTAATAACATAGGAATCGTCCACAGTACTGTGTTAAACGGAAGGGGGAAGGGGAGAAGCAATGTAGGAGACCGTTCATACAGTACCACTCGAGTATTATAAAACGATAAATAATACGTGCAAAGAAGAGCATCGGGAAGAAAAGAGGTACTTGTTCATTTATTCCATGAATACGTGTCGCGAGCACACAGCTAGGTGCTGTTTTGTTGGGGTGCCGAGAATACAATGCTGGGCAGACGCAGAGCAGAACAACCGTGATGCCTGCCTTACTCAGTTAGCAAGGTTACATGATGATATCGACCACTGGGGTGGGGATCGCAGGGCATTTCTGCTCTCCACCTCAGGTATTGCTTGTTTCACTCTTTTCCACTGTGTATTCTTTTAGGAAGAGAAATGAATAAAACATTTTAAAGTCTTTTTCAAAAGGTGTTTAGGGACGAGGGTAACCTTCTGAAAGTCTGCGCTTACAAAGACAGATATTCCAGTCATTATGCAACATGAACCTCGTGTCTAAAGTGCACCTTAATGAAGGAAAAGCCCCTAAGGACATTTACGCTGAAATGTTGTTAAGCGGTCATCACTGGGTGATGGGACTGTGGAAACCATTGGATTTCTTCATTAAGCTTTCATTACCTGTCCTCCAAGTTTTCGTCACTGACCGTGAGCGACTTCTACAATGACAGAACATCTTTTATCCTATGCAATACTTGGGTCCGTAAAACCCAGGAGATGCACCACCTCTACCACGGCAATTCCGTGCTACTACCCCTTAGTCTCCTCAGTCTCACTGAGATTGCTGTGCAATGAAGGAGAGAGCCTTGAGACCGCAAGACCTGGGCTCTGACTTGGCTCTGTCACCAAGAAGCTAGATGGCCTGACCTTCGCGAAGTCATCTGACCTGTCCGAGGTCAGGAAAACGGATTCCTAAGGCATGTTCAATGACCTACACGAATGCCAACCGCACAGGGCCAAATGAAAAAGGAATCAGATAGGCTCCTGTTGCTACGTTATAATCCAGGGCTAGGAAAAGATTAGGTCCGACATACATAAAGGAAAATGACCAGGCAAGTAAACTTTTCAAAACGTCACCATATGTATTGGGCACCCACTAAGTGCTAGGTACCGCTCTGGTGCTGAGGACGAAGCAGCTCAACAAACAAACATGCACCACAGTTCCTGCCTGCACAGCGGTGAGCTGTACTGTTCGCCCTTGGATCACAGGTAATAAATAATGTTTTGAACTCAAGATTCCCTCAAATGTTTGACATTTACTATGTGTCTGTATTGTTTTTCTGTGAGGTGGCTATAAGGCTGAGAGAACTATTTTGAAATGAGTTTACAGAGGAGGAGGTTGAAGTTGTGTCGTCAAAATGGACATTACTTCTTTTATTAGAGAAAATAGACTTCAAAACAAAGTAGGAAGAGGTAAAGAAGGACGTTACAGAATGAGAAAGGGTGTATTCTAATAAGAGGATACCGTCATTATAAATATATATGCACACACCACAGAAGCACTCAACGTAGGAGCACCCAGATATGTGAAACAAGTACTAACAGAATTAAAGTGGGAATAGAATGCAATGCATTCATTTTAGGAAACTTCAACACACCACTTACTCGAAAGGACAGATCAGGCATACAGAAAATAAGTACGGACAGAGAGGCACTGAACAACACAGTAGAACAGATGGACCTAACAGACATCTATAGAACTCTACACCCAAAAGCAGTAGGATACACATTCATCTCAAGGGCACATGGAACATTTTCCAGAATAGACCACATACTTGACCACAAAGAGAACGTCCGTCAATTCAATAGATTGCAATTCTATCAACCAACTTCCTAAATCACAAAGTTATAAAACTAGAAATAAACTCTACAAAGAAAACAAAAGGGCTCACAAACACATGGAGGCTAACTACATGCTACTGAATAATGAATGGATCAATGACCAAATTAAAAGAGATTACGGCAAAATATGGAGACAAGTGACAACAGCAGAACAAATCCCCTACTTCTGTGGCATGCAGCGATGGCAGTTCAAAGAGGAAAGTATATAACAATCCCTGCCTAGTAAAGAAGGAAGAAAAATCCCAAATGAGTAGTCTAAATTCACAATTATTGAAACTGGAAAAAGAAGAACAAATGCGGCCCAACGTCGGCAGAAGGAGGGACATAATAAAGATCAGAGAAGAAATATATAAAATTGAGAACAATAAAACAATAGAAAATCAATGAGTCCAAGCGCTGGTTCTTTAAAAAAAATAAACAGAATGGATAAGCCCCTAGCTAGACTTATTAAGAGAAAAAGAGAATCTACATACATATACAGAATCAGAATTGAGAAAGGGAAAATCACAACGGAGCCCACAGAAATACAAAAAAAAATATTAGAGAATACTACAAAAATCTATGTGCTAACAAGCTGCAAAACGTAGAAGAAATGGACAACTTCCTCGAAAAATACAACCTTCCAAGACTGACCCAGGAAGAAACAGAAAATCTAAACAGACCATTACCAGCAAAGAAATTGAATCGGTAGTAAAAAAACTACCCAAGAACTAAATCCCTGGGCCAGATGGAATCACCGCTGGATTTTATCACACATATAGAGAAGATATAATACCCATTCTCCTTAAAGTTCTCAGAAAAATAGAAGAGGTGTGAATACTTCCAAACTCATTATTTGAAGGCAGCATCATTCTTATACCAAAATCAGGCAAAGAACCCACGAAAAAAGAAAATACAGACCATTGTCCCTGATGAACATAGATGCAAAAATATTCAACAAAATATCAGCAACCTGTATTCAAAAATACATCAAGAGGATCATACACCATGATCAAGTGGGATTCATCTCAGGGATGCAAGGATCATACAACATTCAAAAATTCATCAACATCATCCACCACATCAACAAACCGAAGGACAAAAACCACATGATCATCACCATAGATGCTGAAAAAGCATTTGACAAAATTCAACATGCACTCATGATAAAAGCTCTCTCAACAAAATGGGTATAGAGGGCAAGGACCTCACCATAATAAAGGCCATATATGCCAAACCCACAGCCAACATCATAATTAACAACGAGAAGCTGAAATCTTTTCACCTAAGATCGGGAAAATGACAGGGATGCCCAATCTCTCCACTTCTATTCAACATAGTTCTGGATGTCCTAGACATGGCAATCAGTCAACAGAAGGAAATAAAAGGCACCGAGATTGGTGAAGAAGAATTCAAACTGTCACTATTTGCAGATGACATATTGTACATAAAAAACCCTAAAGACTGCACTCAAAAACTACTAGAGCTAATATCTGAATTCAGCAATGTTACATGATAGAAAGTTAATACACAGAAATCTGTTGCTTTCCTATACACTAACAATGAGCTAGCAGAAAGAGAAATCAGGAAAACAATTCCATTCACAATTGCATCCAAAAGCAAAAAAATACCTAGAAATAAACCTAACCAAGGAAGTGAAAGACCTATACCCTGAAAACTACAAGACAATCTTAAGAGAAATTAAAGAGGACACTAACAAATGGAAACTCATCCCATGATCTTGGCTAGGAAGAATTAATATTGTCAAAATGGCCATCCTGCCTGAAGGAATCTACAGATTGAATCCAATTCCTATCAAAATACCAACAGTATTCCTCAACGATCTGGAACAAATAGTTCTAAAATTCATATGGAACCACACAAGACCCTGAACAGCCAAATCAATCCTGAGAGGGAAGAATAAAGGAGGGGCGATCTCACTTCCCAACTTCAAGCTCTACTGCAAAGCCACAGTAATCAAGACAATTTGGTACTGGCACAAGAACAGAGCCACAGACCAGTGGAATAGAATACAGAGTCCAGATATTAACCCAAACATATATGGTCAATTAATATTCAATAAAGGAGCCATGGACATACAATAGGGAAAGGACAAGCTCTTCATTAGCTGGTGTTGGCACAAATGGACAGCTACATGTAAGAGAATGAAACTGGATTATTGTCTAACCCTGTACACAAAAGTAAATTCAAAATGGATCAAAGACCTGAATGTAAGTCATGAAACCATAAAACTCTTAGAAAAAAACATGGGCAAAAATGTCTAGGACATAAACATGAGCAACTTCTTCATGAACATATCTCCCCGGGCAAGGGAAACAAAAGCAATAATGAACAAGTGGGACTATATCAAGCTGAAAAGCTTCTGTACAGCAAAGGACCCCATCAAGAGAACAAAAAGGCATCCTACAGTATGGGAGAATATATTCATAAATGACAGATATGATAAAGGGTTGATGTCCAAAATATATAAAGAGCTCATGCACCTCAAGAAACAAAAAGCAAACAATCCAATTAAAAACTGGCTGAGGATCTGAACAGACACTCCTCCAAAGAAGAAATTCAGATGGCCAACAGGCACATGATGCTCCACAGTACTAATCATCAGGGAAATGCAAATTAATACCACAATGAGATATCACTTCACACCAGTAAGGATGGCTCCCATCCAAAAGACAAACAACAACAAACGTTGGCACTGATGTGAAGAAAGGGGAGCCCTCCTACACTGCTGGTGGGAATGTAAATTAGTTCAATCATTGTGGAAAGCAGTATGGAGGTTCCTCAAAAACTCAAAATAGAAATACCATTTGACCCAGGAATTCCACTTTTAGGAATTTACCCTAAGAATGCAGCAGCCCACTTTGAAAAAGACATATGCACCCCTATGTTTATCACAGCACTATTTACAATAGCCAAGAAATGGAAGCAACCTAAATGTCCATCAGTAGATGAATGGATAAGGAAGATGTGGTACATATACACAATGGAATATTTTTCAGCCATAAGAAGAAAACAAATCCTACCATTTGGAACAATATGGATGGAGGTAGAGGTCATTATACTCAATGAAATAAGCCAGGTGTAGAAAGACAAGTGTAAAATGATTTCACTCATATGTGGAGTATAAGAACAAAGAAAAAAACTGAAGGAACAAAACAGCAACAGACTCACAGAACCCAAGAAAGGACTAACAGTTACCAAAGGAAAAGGGACTGAGGAGGATGGGTGGGAAGGAGAGACAAGGGGGGAAAAGGTGCATTTACAATTAGCAGATGTAATGTAGGGAGGGGCATGGGGAAGGGTGTGCAACACAGAGAATACAAGTAGTGATTCTACATCATCTTACTACGCTGATGGACAGTGACTGTAATGGGGTGTGTGGTGGGGACTTGATGATGGGGAGAGTCTAGTAACCATAGTGTTGCTCATGTAATTGTAGATTAATGACATCACAAGAAAAAAAAGAAAAAAAGGGAGAGGACTCAAGTAAAATTAGAAATCGAAATTCAAAGAGAAGTTACAAGTGGCACCACTGAAATATAAAGGATTGAAGAGATAAGTATGAAAAAATATATGGCAATATACTTGACATCCTAGAAGAACTGGATAAGTTCCTGGAATCATGCCATGTTAAAACCTATTCTGTAGGAAAAAGCAATCTGAACAGACTAACAACTAGTAACAAATTGAATCAGTAATCAAAATCTCCACACCATCAAACGTCCAAGATGTTTTCATAGGAGAATTCCAGTCAAACATTGAAAGAAGAGTTAATACCTATCCTTCTCAAACTATTCCCAAAAATTGAAGAGGAAGGAAAGCGTACAAATTCATTTCTATGAGGCCATAATCACACTGTTACCAAAACAAGATTAAGATGAGACAGGGACCGTGGGTGTAGTCAGAGTAGGGTCAGGGCCTCCGGAAAAAGCAAGGCAGGATATTTGCAGTCAGAGCAATGTAACTACATGCAAGGAAACCCCCTATAAAAACTCTGTGCTAAACATTCAGCTCTAGAGTCATTCTTCAGTGAGATCAGTTAATATACTCCAGATAAAGAAGAGTAGCACATGTTTATTTTATGCTAATCATTTATAATCATGTGTAAGATTCACCTTATCATGTTAAAAGGCTCAGGCCTATGTGCTGTCTTTCCTCCTTCAGATCTGATGAAGTGATTTTGCAAACTGGGCAAACTAATTTAGCATGCAGACCCAGCCATAACACAGTAAAAGGCAAGAAGGATTCCACTTTAAAGATAAGATTGCACTTAATTTACTCTTTAGCAAACAATACCTCAGCCCACCTTGGGGTCTGACCAGGTGGCCTTGTTTCATGTGCCCCTAGAGCAAGATGTTGGTATCTCAGGGGGAAATCAACAGAGCAGGAAGTTACTTGCATCAAGTGAATTCTAAATATCCTAGGACCACTTAATAAGTGCACACCCCTAAGCTTTTTTCATGTTCTCAAGAAATCGTCACCTGCCTATAAAACCCCTAGACAATGCACCAACCTGGACTCTCTTGTCTCCTCCTGGCATGAGGTGGGAGCTCTGTCCTTTCATTTTCTCTCTAAATAAACAGCCTGTACCTTGCTCTCCTTCCTTAAGTGTTTGTGAAGCTCATTCTTTGGCTTCCTTGAACAAGAACCCCGGCATCAAAGACACTACCATAAAAAAAAAAGAAAAGAAAAGACAAATACCCACCAATATTCCTGAAAAGCATAGTTGTAAAAATCTTCAACAAATATTAGCAAACTGCATTAAGAAATACATTAAAGGAGTCCATCAGTAGATGAATGGATAAAGAAGATGTGGTACATATACACAATGGAATATTATTCAGCCATAAGAAGAAAACAAATCCTATCATTTGCAACAACATGCATGGAGCTAGAGGGTATTATGCTCAGTGAAATAAGCCAGGTGGAGAAAGACAAGTACCAAATGATTCCATTCATATGTGGAATATAAGAAACAAAGGAAAAACTGAAGGAACAAAACAGCAGCAGAATAACAGAACCCAAGAAAGAACTAACAGTTACCAAAGGGAAAGGGACTGGGGAGGATGGGTGGGAAGGGAGGGAGAAGGGAGGGGAAGAAGAAAGGGGGCCTTATGACTAGCATGTATAATGTGTGTGGGGGCACAGGGAGGGCTGTGCAACACAGAGAAGATAAGCAGTGATTTTACAGCATCTTACTACGCTGATGGACAGTGACTAATGGGTTATGTGGGGGGGACTTGGTGAAGGGGGGAGTCTAGTAAACATAATGTTCCTCATGTAATTGTAGATTAATGATACCAAAATTAAAAATATATATATAATGCAAAAAAAATTAAAGCATCATTCACCAAACCAAATGGGATTTATTCTAGGGATGCAAGGATGGTTCACTACCAGCAAATTCATAGATGCAAACACCATGTTAACCAAAGGAAGGATAAAAACTATACGATCAACTCAATAGATACTGAAAAAGGATCTGACAAATTCACATCCACTCATGATGAAACATCTCACCAAAGTTGGTATAGAGGGAACATATATCAACATTAAAAAAAGGCCTTATATGACAAACCCACAGCTAATATACTCCCTGGTGAAAAGCTGACAGTTTTTTCTCTCAGATCAAGAACAATTCAAGGATGTCCACCTGCCTGTACCGACCCCTGGGCTGGCTCTCCACGCCCATGCCCACCCTGTATGCACGCTCGCCCCACAGTGCTCACCTCAGGCCTCGAAGCCCTCACTCTTCTTTTTGGGGGAGAGTTGTGTATTTTATTCGGTCCTTGTCCCCGCCACGACAAAGAATTGAAGGGCAGAGACACAGCAGTGTAGCAGAGTAAAAGTTTCATTTAAAGTTACTTAAAGAGAGAATAAGTGCAGCAGGCAACCTCAGCAAGGACAGGCGCCTTGAAAGGTCAGAGAGCAATTTCAAGATTAAATGGTTACACACTTAGAAAGTGCAGGCGACCTCAGAGAGAGGAGCGCCCTGAAAGGCTGGGGTTCCCCCTTTTAAGGATTCTTTAGGAATGTGACTAAGGGCTGGGGGGCGCAGACTTGTTAAGTGGTCTTTGAATACTTAGAATTAACTTAACACAAGGATGTTCCTTCTCTGATTTCTCCCTGGAATACCAGCATCTTGGTCTGGGAGCATATTGATGCTGGGGTTCTTGTTCATGAAGCCGAAGAATGAGCTTCACAAACAGTCAAGGTAGGAGAGCAAGGTACAGGCTTTTATTTAGAGATAAAGTGAAAGGACAGAGCCCTGGGCTCACGCCAGAAGGGGAGAAGAGAGTCCGTGGTGGTGCGTTGTCTAGGGGTTTTATAGGCAGTTGAGGATTTTTCAAGAACATGAAAAAAACTTAGGGGTGTGGACTTGTTAACTGGGCCCTGAATATTTAGAATTAACACAAGCAACTTCCTCTGATGATATCTCTCTGAGATACTGAGACAGGGACGGTGGATGTAGTCAGAGTAGGGTGAGGGCCTCCGGAGGGGGCAGGGTGGGATATTTGCAGTCAGAGCAATGTAACTACAGGAAAGGAAACCCCCCTCCTAAAACTCTATGTTAAACATTAAACTCTAGAATCATTCTTCAGTGACATCGCTTAATGTTCCCCAGATAAAGAAGAGTAGCACATGTTTTATTATGCTAATCATTTGTAACCATGTGTAAGATTCACTTTAGCATACTAAAAGGCCCAGGCCTATGTGCTCTCTTTCCTCCTTCATATCTGGCAAGGTGATTTTGCAAACTGAGCAACTAACTTAGCATGCAGACCCAGCTGTGGGCGACATGGTAAAAGGCAGGAAGAATTCCATCTTACAGATAAGATTGCATTTTAACACCCAGGAAGTTCAAGAGGCAAGATTCTTTAGCAAATAGAGAATACCTCAGCCCACCCGGGGGGCTGGGCAGGCAACCTTTTGATGTGCTCCCAGACCAAGGCGCCGGTGTCCCAGAGAGAAATCAAGGCAGGAAATTCCTTATGTTAAGTTTATTTTTAATATTCAGGGCCCACTTAACAAGTCCACACCCCTAAACTCATTTTCACGTTCCCAGATATCCTCAACTGCCTATAAAGCCCCCTAGACAACGCACCACTATGGACTCTCTCGTCCCCTCCTGGCGTGAGCTGGGAGCTCTGTCCTTTCACTTTATCTCTAAATAAAAGCCTGTACCTTGCTCTCCTCCTACCTTGACTGTTTGTGAAGCTCATTCTTCGGCTTCGTGAACAAGAACCTCGGCATCAATACCAGCATCTTGGTCTGGGAGCGTGTGAAACAAGGCCACCTGCTCAGCTCCCAAGGTGGGCTGAGGTATTGTTTGCTAAAGAGTAAGTTAAGAATCTCTAACAGCTTAACTTCTTGGGTATTAAAATGCAATCTTATCTTTAAAGTGGAATCCTTCTTGCCTTTTACTGTGTTGTTTATGCCTGGGCTTACTTGCTAAATTAGTTGCCCAGTTTGCAAAATCACTTCATCAGATCTGAAGGAGGAAAGACAGCACATAGGCCTAGGCCTTTTAGTATGCTAAAGTGAATCTTACACATGATTATAAATGGTCAGCGTAATAAAACATTGCTACTCTTCTTTATCTGGGGAACATTAACTGATGTCACTGAAGAATGATTCTAGAGCTTAATGTTTAACATAGAGTTTTAGTAGGGGGGTTTCCTTGCATGTAGTTACATTGCTCTGATGGCAAATATCCCGCCCTGCCCCCTCCGGAGGCCCTCACCCTACTCTGACTACATCCACTGTCCCTGTCTCAATATCAGACTGCCTGCCCAGCCCCCAATGTGGGCTGAGTTATTGTCTGTTTGCTAAAGATTTTTAACTTCCTGGGTATTAACATACAGTCTTTAAGATGGAATCCTTCTTGCCTTTTACTGTGTTTATGCCTGGGCCTGCATGATTAACACAGTAAAGACATGTGCTATGCTGAGGTACCCTCCTTTATCTGGGGAATATTCAAACATTCCAGGCTAAGTTGCTCCTGGCTTTTTGAGCTTTAATTGAGTAACTTCGGGTCTTTTTAGTGGACTTTCTGGCCTTTTTTCTCTTTCCACCCCACTCATATCTATTTTCTTGCCTAGCACTTCTGATCCCTCTGGTCGACCTAGGGTACCACGAGGCTGGTCCCGTAAATGCTGGAGCCTCTCACTTTTCAGGGATGCTCTCCTCTGCACCGGCACCTTCCTCCCGCGCCTCCCCCCCCCACCGCCCCACCAAGGTCTAGCCCCTCTCCCCGCTGACGTTCTTTCCAGCAGGCCTGTCTGTCTTCTCCCCCAACGCGATGACCCGCTCCTCCAGTTCTCTCCCTCCATTTCCTGTGCATGGAAGGCCTCCAACCTCCTGGGGGATCTCTAGTCCACCCACCCCACAGCCTGCCTTGCCTTTCACCAGGCCCTTCCTTACCCACCTTACCCAGGGCTGTAAACTCTCCCCCTGGAAAACACTTCTGCTCCTTGCTCCCTCCTGTCCGCTCTCCTCAAAATACCAGCAAACAGACACACTCCCTGCCCCCTGTGCACCGGTAGCTTTTCTATCCTCACCTGTCCGTAGGGTAGTCGACCCCAAGCACCGCACCCTCTTCCCACGACATTCAATGATAATTCATTGAGAAAAGAGAAGCTACCAGACAGGAACTCTCGTCACTTCCCAACACTGGATCTGCCCTTGTATTCTCTGCTGTCCTCTGGAGCAGGTGCCCAGATCCCACTGATGCCGGGGTTCTTGTTCACAAAGCCGAAGAATGAGCTTCACAAACACTCAAGGTAGGAGAGCCAGGTACAGGCTTTTATTTAGAGATAAAGTGAAAGGACAGAGCTCCCGGCTCACGCCAGGAGGGGACAAGAGAGTCCGTGGTTGGCTTATTGCCTAGGGGTTTTATGTGCGGTTGAGGATTTTCTGGAATGAGGGTAAAGGGTTAGGAGTGCAAACTTGTAAGACTGCCTGCCCTACCCCCAAGGTGGGCTGGGTTGTTGCCTGTTTGCTTGGGTTGTTTATAGTTGAGATCACTTACCAAAGTAGTCTTTTGCCTAGGTTGCAGACTACGATTAGAGAAGGGAAAATAGCACATAGTTACAATTAAAATAAACTGGGCCTTTTAGCAGGATAAGGTAAATTTTACATTGTCGTGGTGTGATTGACACAACAAAGTGATGGTTTATGCTGAGATACGTTTCTTTATCTGCAGAACTCTCAAACATTCCAGGCCAAGTTGCTCCTGGCCTTTTGAGCTTTAAGCGATTTCACTGAAGAATGTCTATATTCCTAGTCATGTATACCAATCTTTACCCTAGAGAATTAGTGTGACTCTGACTTTGCATAATGTGTAACACAGAGTTTTGATAGGGACTTATTTGCATATTGTTACATTGTTCTGACTGTAATTATCTTGCTCTGCTTTTTCTCTGGAGGCCCTCACCCTACTCTGCCTAATCCCATGGTCCCTGTCTCACCACTTGAGGAGAGACCTGTCTTCTCCTCACCACTTCTCTCACCACTTGAGGAGAGACCCACTTCTGAAGGAGTGGGGCTTTGCAATGACCATTCCTGCGTCCTGAATTGTCATGTACCCATTTTGCTGGATCATTGTATTGTCTACAAGCATGCTCCTATTACTCACCCCTTATACAATCCCTTACCCCGTATGCCACCAAGGAACTGCCACATTTTCCTGAGGCTCCAACCAGCAAGTTGTCACCTCTTGTTCTATAACCATTCTCCTTGCCAACCACTCATCAAGCTTCTACCAGCCTGCCCCGATAAAGAAACTGATTTTGTTGTGAACACCAATGACCTTTATGTTGCCAGTTCCTAAGATCATGTCCTCATCCTCAAGTGTATCTCTCAGATGCCTTTGGAACATTTGACAATTGCCTCCTTTTTGACACTGTTCCTGTTTCCCTCCCTTTCTTTATTTTATTCTCTAATTTGGATATTTGACAGTATACTCTCTCTGTGTTGTTCCTCCAAACTGCAATGGCCACTCCACTCCTCAGTGTCCCCTGCTTACTCCTCCCTTCCCACAGGAAGTTAAACAGGGCTCCTTCTCATGCTGCGCTCCCTCCGTGCCTCGCTCCCTCTATGTTGCCACCACACAGCATGTACATAATGTGACCTCCCACATTTATATCTCGTGCATCAACCTGTCCCCTGAGATCCAGATGTGCCTGTCTCTAAGCTGAAGGACCGGAAGGCATGATAAAGTTAACATGTCCCAAGTATGCCTCTTCATGTGCTGCGTTGAGCTTGTTTCCACTCAAGTCTTCTTGGTTTGATCTTCTGAATTTATCCTGTGTCCATCCCCTTCATTGCTTATCTACTGCTACTATGTTAATATCCAATCTTATCATCTCTTGCCTTCACTGCAACAACTCTGGCCTGCTTCTGCGCCCTGAACATGCCAAGCTCATTCCCTCATGAAGACATGGGCAGGGTGCCTGCCTGTTCCATTACTGTCTTTTCAGAGGGGCTCTCCCTGACCTCTCTGTGCAGTTTGCTCCTGGACTATGAGTTGCATTATTTTCTCCCTAACTTATTTATTCATTGGCAGGGTAGTATTCTCCCACTCCCCAGCTAACTGCTAAATTACCAGCTTCTACAAAAGTACCAAACACCTTGTAAGAGAGGTTCCACTCATATCGATGAATGCTGATAAAGGCCACCTAGGACCTGTCCTTGCTTCCTTGCAGGTTAGCAAGGGGGACAGACGGTGCAGCGGGTGTTAGTGGAGAATCTGCCTTCCAATCTACAGCCAATTTGCAATGCGTGAGTGCCCACAGTCACTCCTGTACGTTTCCGGTGTGTGTATGACAGCCACAAGGAAGACATTGCCCTGCCTTCCTTTCCTCTTAAATCAATAAATTATTTTATTGCTCTTTAAAAGACATATGCATGACCAACGAGAGGGAAGGTGCTAGCCACCACAAGGTCAGCTAGGGTGAGCAGCGGTGCCGAATGACTTCATCTACTCAGCTCTCTGACTGCAAGGGATGAGGCACATGCTTTCATCTCTCTATGCCTTGGTTTCCCCATCAGCACAAAGGGCAGAGAGGGTGTGCATCCAGATGGTTTCTGAGTCTGTCCGTGCCCAGAATGATGCAGGCACCCGGGAGCTCTCAAAATGAGTGTGATAGCATCAGTTCTGGACCTGTGAGCAGATGGAGGACTCCGGAGCCTGAGTGAAGGCTGCAGGAAGCCAGAGGGCTCCCACTTGTCCTGACGGCACCAATGCGATGAACCTACATAGGAAGCAAATGCCTTCTCTAGGACTGAGTCAGGACCCTGCATTCATTCTCCAGTTGGAAGGTCACAGAAGGCATTTTTCCCAGAATGGGAAGTTTCTACGCAAACATTTTCTTTTCAGTGATTTTATAATCAGGACAGTTGTACTTTCAATCTGTTTTCCAATAATGGAGAATGTGTGCAACCCAGTCATGAGAATACTATGTATGTACGTATTATATTGTGTTTTTTTTTTAAACTGAAGGTCCCTTACTGGTCCTGCTTCCTTGAGTGGCCGTGACCAAGGGACAAGTGGAAGAGACCAGGAGGTGTGAGGAGGGATCATCTCCACAACATTCCATTTATACTCAGAACTAAACAGACAAGCAGAGTCACTATTGCAGTTAGAAGTTGGCAGCATCAGAAAGGGGAGGAACAGGTGGGGAACTGGGGTATCGTTAAAAAAGATACAGGCCTTCCCCCAAACTGTGGTCCCTGGGGGGAACTTGGTCTGCTTCAAGCCAGGAGGAATTAGAAGATCAAAAGCGATTTGCAAGGCCAGAACCTTCAGGGATGGAGGGAGGAGGAAGGTCCAGGAGGTGGGGGGCTGTTTGGCAACTGGGGTGAAGGGACTATTGTCCCCCTCCTGAGATTCCCCCAGCCCTCTGGTCTGGCAGGAAGGGGGCAGCCTGCAATCCCTGGGGGCTGGTCTGGGGCTGCCAGATGCTCCAGGCAGGGGGCTGGAGGAAGCCCACAAAGGCTTGCCCCCCAGGAAGATGACCACACTGCCCCCCAGCTTCTCTGACAGGGTGCAGCGTTCCTTGACCTCCTCGTAGCGGTTTGCTTGTAATTCATGCTTGATCCCCGTCAGCTTCTTCTTGATGGCGTCCCTGGAGCTGGCATAGATCATTTTGCTCTTAAGGGGTGCACACTGAGGGGCCCAGAAGATAAACGTCAGTTCCTCCTTCTTGCTCTCCTTGGTCTCATAGGTCGCATCACAGAGGGCGTAGCAGAAGTCCTTGTCTGGCAGCATGTTGACAAAGGTGGCAATAGGGGTCAGTCGTCTACAGTCTGGCCCACATCACCTATGAGGATCTCCTTGCCCTCCTCCAGGACGATGTTCTTCTTGTCCTCACTCAGGCACAAGAGCACTGCCTCCTTGCGCTTCCTCACCTCTTCTGGTGTTGATGACTTGCCCGTCTTCATGTCATTGAACACCTTGATGGCACCATCAGTGACAGCCACACTAGATGCCATGTTCCTGGAAGCAAAAAGGAGATAGCAAGGAGAGCCAGGAAAGACGGGAGCTGCTGCAGCTGCTGCCAGGATCCAACTGAACCGAACTATTTATTTTGAAACATTAAACTTTTGAGCCTATCTCAAGTGCTGCTCTTTTAATTTAGTATGTGGCAAATATGAGAGTGTGAATAAAGTTTTCCTGGCCCCCAAGACATGAGTGTGCATCCAAGCGTGCCCTGTAACTCCTGGAACACATCACAAACTTCCAGACAGTTCATCTCTGTTGCCCAGCTGTCCTTGGTGGCAGACCATGGTGGGGACACGTTGCTTAGGACTGAGGCTCTCCGGGCACACACATGAAAATTGCTGACAGGGCCTCTCCTAGGGCCCTTTTAAGTGTGTCTTTGAACTCAGAGTTTACTTTCATAGATCTTGTCCTGCTGAGAATGGTGCAAGGGTTCATGCTTGTTTATCCCTTCTATTTTATGTTTCATCATCAGTCAGCCAATCTCTTTTTCGCAAAAGGAAAATGCAAGTCCTAAAGCTTTCCCTTTGTGATGTGCATGTGCTGCGGGGAGCCTTGTCAGCATGGACGTCAGGCAAAAGAACGCTCTGTCCCATCCCTGCGGAAGCAGAGGACACACAGGGGCGGTGGTGGATGGAGGTAGGCTCTCAAGCCTCAGTGTCCCCTCTATGCGGGTGGGGGCAAGGGCAGAAAGCAAGACACATCACAGAAGCAGAGGAGAGGATTTTGCCTCCACTCGTCCTTGGGACTCAGAGGAGTCCACTTTGCAGGATGACCCAGCAGCTTCCCTGGGCAGCAGGATGCTGGGAGCTTAGGAATTAGCTTTCTGGAGGTGATCTTGGTTCGAGCTGTGGTACAGGGGACACCCAGGGGGCTGCACTGCCCGAGGGAGGAATGTGGAAAGTGACCGAGTCCAGCGCCAGGGCTTCATGAGGGAAGCCTGAGCAGGCAAGGGGCTAGGTGACCTTGCAGCTCAGGCTGGGGAGTGGACAGCCCTGCCCAGGGTAGGGATGGAGGATGACACAGATTCAGAGGGGTCTGAGAGTGAGCTGAGGCTGAATCAGCCAGGGAGCACCAGGTCACGACCAAGAGGAGGGAGACAAGAATGCAAGTGTGAGTAGCCCCACACACGGGTGGTCAAGTCACCAGGTTGCCCTAGGAGTCATCCTCTCATCAGAGACCACCTAGGATACTGTGAGCAATGGAAGAACTTCACAGACCCTCCCCCCATCACCAAGGAAGCCTTGTAAATCACACTCACCCCGTCCCTGACCCAGCCTTGGATAGGAGTAGGGAGGAAATCCGGGAGACTGAGCATTTTCTGCAAAAGAGACTGAGCGTTTATTCAGATGAACTATTCCCATGAGAGCATTAGATTGAGACAGGGACCATGAGACAACACACCACCCTGGGCTCTCTTGTCCCCTCCTGGCATGAGCTAGGAGCTCTATTCTCTCACTTTATTTCTAAATAAAAGCCTATCCCTGGCTCTCCCACCTTGGGTGTTTGCTAAGTTCATTCTTCACCTCCGCAAACAAGAACCCCGGCATCAAGATTACACTCTCCAGATTAGACATGAAAATTCAGTGGTTTCTTTCACCCCTATTATTCAGTCCAGAGAGCGGGCAACTCATGATGAAGATCAGCTTGGTCAGAGAGAATCGGTGGGCCAAGTGCTCATGCAGTCAGGAGCACGAGGGAATGTGGGATCTCAGCCACTATCTCCACGGGCTCCTCCTCTGACCACCGCCAGTCTAGATCTGCCCCCGTTAGAGGAGATCCAGGCAGCGTTGCCTTGTCCTCTCCTTTATCCAGGACGAGGTTTCAGAGGCCATAAACGGAGTCCCAAAATGGAGCACAGAAGGAAGAGTGGACCAGACAGACAGCAACACAGAGCAGAGTGAGTGGTGGGAGTTGTCCCTGTGGGGAGCGGGCCCACAAGGCCTTCTCGCCTTCCACAAGGATGCCGGGGTCCTTTCTCCTTCAGCAACGCAGATCCCACTTCCCAGGGCCTGCACCATGGAGCGCGGCTTCAGAAAATGGCTGGAGCACCGTGTACTGCTGGAGGAAATAACCAGAGCCACATGTCACAGCCACTGTGCTTTCACACGCTTCTCGGTTTTCTGGGGCCTCAGTGCTGTGCGGAATGCCTTCTCTGTGACTCTGCTCCCTTCCTAGTTCCCTCGGGGCATCCCAAGATTTCTCCTCTCTCCTGGCGTCCTCTACCATACATCCATCCCTTCAGTCTTGCCAAAGCTCTTCCTATTCAGAAGAGATCCAAGCAGGCAGGGAGGGGGAGGAGTGGGGAGAAGGGCCTCAGTGCTGGGAGGGGTACTCGGGCTGCCGTTGTCTTGGCAACGGTCTTCTGCTCCTCCTCCCTGGGACGCTCAGCTCAGGCCTCAGCCCCGCTCAAGGGCCAGGACAGATGGGAAAGCACGCCTCTCCATCTCCCTTTCTGTGAGCAGAGGTTGAGATAGAAAATCAAAGTTGGGTTACCAGGGAAACTGGATACCCAGTTTGGTATCCAGCTGACTCGAAAAACAAAGAAACGTAGGAGTGGAAACTAAGACACACAGAGGATGTACTGTGGGAGGCCACCCACGGACATGGAATTTGACTTTCAATAAACATGCTGTCGTAAGGGTCCCAGGCATGGGCACATGTGTGCACACAAGTTTTCTCACAATCACTCCCTCGAACCCAGAGGCGCACAGTGACTGGGACATAAGGTACAGGAGGGGGGAGGCAGGGGATGAGGCAGTGAGGTGTGAATGTAGGCAGAAGGCAGATCATGAAAGCCTTGAGCAGGAAAACTTAACATTTAAAGAAATACTACCTTCCCATTCTTTCAAGGCTTATTTTGACGTTTGCATTTCATTTGGATTTGTGCAACTAATTTAGAACACGCTCTGTGCCTTCCGACCATTTCCTCGGAGATTTTATGTCTTTTTTGTTTGTTTGTTTTTGGTTGGAAAGTATAATTTGCCATTGTAAGCATATTTCACTGGAGAATTCAGTGGCGTTAGTACATTCACACTGCTGTGCAACCATCACCAGTATCCATCTCCAGAATTTTTCAGCATCCCCAAATGTGCCTTTGTCCCCATCAATTAATAACTCTGTGGTACCCATTCTGCTCAGTCCGTGGTTAGCACTGTTCTTTGGGGGAAAGACCACGACAAGAGGATTCAAAGAAGCACAAACGCAAGCTGCTAAGGAACGGAGGCAGGGCCTGCAGGAGAGAAGCCAACGTAGTAAGCAAAAGGGTTTTGATCCCACGCGGTGAATTTTCAATAGGGACGCCGCGGAAGGAAGCGCAAGGCGAGCTAGGAGGCGGCAGGCCCGCGCAGGCCTAGCAGAGAAATAAATGCCCGTTCTCACTGAACACAGGCTCTGCGGAGTTTTTTTTAGGCACGAAGGGCGGGTGAGAGACAGGCGGGGACGTCGCAACACTGCCCCCAGCAGGTCGGAGAAACAGAGCGCCACAGTCCGGGAGGAAAAGCCATGTTTCTCGCCGGGTCTCCGCGCACAGCCGTTGGGTGGTGGCTGAGGAGGAAAAAGGAGTGACGACGACCACCAGAGAAAAGAAAGACGCAGACCGGGCCGAGTGGCCCGGGTGCGGCCGTCCGCCGGCGCGACGGGCTTCCGCAGTCCCGTCCCCCGGAACCAGAGCCACGGGCGGCCGGAAGGACGGGGGCTGCGCTCGGCTGGGCGGGTTTCGGGCCTGCGGGCGGAGGGAGCCCAGCGAGGTCGGTGCCCGTCTCCCCGCGGGCGTCCGCCGCGGGCTTCCTCCTGGACCCCGTTAGCGAAGTGTCGGCTGAGGGACCCGACCGGGGATGTCCAGGCCCCTGCTGCTGTCGGCCGACCCCCCCCCCCCCCCTCCGGCCGGCTGTCCGCGCCCGCGCCCACCCTGTACGCACGCTCGCCCCGCGGCGCTCCTCGCGCAGCCCTCACTCCTCTGATCCCTCCCGGCGACCTCGAGGCCCACGAGGCTGACCCGGTGAACGCGGGGCCTCTCTGTCCTCAGGATGGTCTCCTCCCTATTGGAGCTCATCCCTCCGTTTTCCCCGCCCAGCGTCTTGCCCCTGCCCCTAGGTGACGTTCGTTTCTAGCAGTCCTGTCTCTCTTCCCCTTACATGATGCCGCGGTAACTTTTCTAGCGGCTTTTAGAGGACCCTGGAGTGAGGCTGTGGCGAGGACAGGCCTTCCCAGGGGCGCGATATAGGATGGGACCCAGAAAGGGAAGTTATTTGCAGATGGCAACAGAATGAAGTGAACCTAAGTCAGTCAGAGTAGAGACGCAAAAGTGCAAGTTACACCCGGTCCACATACGGGCTTTCCACGTCCGGATCACCTGCGGGATCCAGGAGATGAGAGTCATCCGGCTCCCAGAGACTACTGGGGCACTGTGAGTCACATACGTGTGTCATAGCTCCCCTTCCCCCATCATCACGCAGACTGATAAGCCGCACATACCCCTTCCCCATTTTGGAAAGAAGTAGGGAAGTGAGTGGAGATCTGAGAGTGAATGCCTTCACCAAAACAGACCTAGCATCTGTATATGCGGACCATTCCTGTGATCACGTCAGACCACACCAGAGTAGAAGTAAATTTAGTGGGTTTTCCCCTCTTAGAATACAGTCTAGAGAGTGGGCAATGATGATGGAGATCAGATCAATTAGGGACAATTTATATGAAGCTATAGGGCTTGGACATCATTTATATAACCATTGCCTCATTTGGTTCTTGTTAACTCAGAAAATCGTGCTTTCTTACCCCCTTCATCTTAACCAGACAGCAGTGCTCTGGGGCCCTAGAATCTCTCAGATGGAAACCAGGGCCCAGTCCCAAAGAAGGCACCACCGTTCCTGTGTCTCACCCCAGGAATCTAAAGGGGTCAATTTGGAGGAAGGGCTTGGTTCTCCTCTTGTCACAGTCATGCCCCAGCGGGTCTCCTTTCCCCATCAGAGCTCCTGCTCAGATCATGTCCTATTCCTGCCTTCCCTGACAAACAGGGATAAGGAGACTTAGAATGACAGGGTTTCCTTCACAAAGACCGTAAGTTCTGACAGTGCCACAGCTGTGGCCACATTGCAGTGACAGAAATCTCTTTTGGACTGGACCCTGCTCCTTCGTCTGAGCCCATACGCCTGTTGTTTCATGGTGGCCTGATCTGCGTGGCCCTCGTGTAAGATCTTTGAACACTCCAGACTCAGGCCACTCCTTGCACTTCCAACAACGCACTGAGCCTAGGGTGCTGCATCCCCTTCATGATGATCTGAGGACTAGACTGATGTCCCCCCTTTGCAGGGGCCAGAATCAAAATGGAGTTGTGTGCTGCTGCTTGATGGCGCAGCCTGTCTCTCCTTCCTCTGAAGGACCCCGAAGCACAGCCTCCTCACCACCAGATGTGAAATGCTGAGGCCAACCTCATGTTCAGGGCTGTGCTTTACAGAGGCACCAAGTCTGTCGAGGTCTGGGCCACAGACATACTAAGCCTCTGCTAGCTTCTCAGAGCTTCCTGGGCCTCCAGTGTCCTGAATCAAGAGAACACCTTTGTAGTAATCTGTCTGAATCTCGAGGCCACTCAAATGCCATGTCTCCAGCTCCTGCTATCACCTGAACCCAAGACCCTTACATCCACTGCCCTCATCACAGGACTCCTCTGCCCTCCGATGCTACCTATGCAAAACTTCCCAATCCCGTCCTCCGAATTGCACTCTGAGTTAACTCGATCTGGGACTTTCCCCTGATACCATCCCTTGAGGCCTTTTACCTGGAAGATGTATCTCTTGACCTATTGCTCCGTGGGTCACGGGGTAAGAAGGGGGGCACAGAGCCATGGACATACAATGGGGAAATGACAGCCTCTTCAACAACTGCTGTTGGCAAAACTGGACAGCTACATGCAAGAGAATGAAACTGGATTATTGTCTATACCCATACACAAAAGTAAACTAGAAAATGGATCAAAGACCTGAATATAAGTCATGAAACCGTAAAATTCTTAGAAGACAACATAGGCAAAAATCTCCTGAATATAAACATGAGCAACATTTTTCTGAACGCATCTCCTCGAGGAAGGGAAACAAAAGCAAAAATGAACACATGGGACTACCTCAAACTAAAAAACTTCTGTACAGCAAAGGACACCATCAATAGAACAAAAAGGCATCCTACAGTATGGGAGAATATATTTGTAAGCGACATATCCGACAAGGGGTTAACATCCAAAATATATAAAGAACTCACACGCCTCAACACCCAAAAAGCAAATAACCAGATTAAAAAATGGGCAGAGGATATGAACAGACAATTCTCCAAAGAAGAAATTCAGATGGCCAACAGGCACACGAAAAGATGCTCCACATCACTAATCATCAGGGAAATGCAAATTAAAGCCACAATGAGATATCGCCTCACATCAGTTAGGATGGCCAGTATGGAAAAGACTAAGAACAAGAAATGCTGGCGAAGATGTGGAGAAAGGGGAACCCTCCTACACTGCTGGTGGGAATGTAAGCTAGTTCAACCATTGTGGAAAGCGGTATGGAGGTTCCTCAAAAAACTAAAAATAGAAATATCATTTGACCTGGGAATTACACTGCTAGGAATTTACCCAAAGAATATAATTTCTCAGATTCAAAAAGACATATGCACCCCTTTGTCTATTGCAGCACTACTTACAATAGCCAAGATATGGAAGCAACCTAAGTGTCCACCAGTAGATGAATGGCTAAAGAAGATGTGGTACATATACACAATGGAATACTATTCAGCCGTAAGAAACAAACAAATCCTACCCTTTGCCACAACATGGATGGAGCTGGAGGGTATTATGCTCAGTGAAATAAACCAGGTGGAGAAAGACAAGTACCAAATTATTTCCCTCATTTGTGGAGTACAACAACGAAGCAAAACTGAAGGAACAAAACAGCAACAGACTCACAGACTCCAAGAAGGGACTAGCGGTTACCAAAGGGGAGGCGGGAGGGAGGGAGAGAGAAGAAGACTGAGGAGTATTATGACTGGCACACATGGTGTGTGTGTGGGGGGGGGGGGATCATGGGGAAGACAGTGTAGCACAGAGAGGGCAAATAGTGACTCTGTGGCATCTTACTACACTGATGGGCAGTGACTGAAATGGGGTATGGGGGGACACGATAACATGGGTGAATGTAGTAACCACATTGTTTTTTCATGTGAAACCTTCATAAGAGTGTATATGAATATAATACCTTAATAAAAAAGGGGGAGGGGCAGAGAGATGATGGAAGTCTTCCTGCAGCCACACTGTTGCTCTGACACCACTGCTAACATCCCACCTCAATTTAAAGACACACCTGGGATGCTCATCCCAGCACTCTACTAAGTCATCTATTCTGGAGCGTGCCTCCTGTTGTTTTTCTTTCTCGTTTTGGGGGACAAATAATAACATATCCTGGAAGCCCACAGCCATCTGCTTCTGCTACCCTGTGTCTTTGATTCCTTTCAAGCCAGGCTTTTGGAAAGTGTTAAGTCCAGTAGCATGCTCATTTGGTTACCTCTGGATTCCTCCTTGGCGCCCGCAGTCCATGGAACATCCTCCTGCTGAACTCTCCGAAGGGCTTAGGTTGCCAGAATACCGGATGCTGTCTTGCTCACAGTTAACATTCCCTTTTTCAACATGGTCTCCTTCGTCAGCACCTGTGACAGCAGCCCAGCCTGACTTTCCTCCTACCTCTCAGACCATTACTTCTAAGTCTCCTTGTTGGTCCATTTTCCTTTGATTCCCTCCTACGTCTTGTGTTTTTCCTGGTTTCCAACCTCTGCCCTGTACTCTTCTCATTCTATACACAATCCTCGGGTGACCACATCACCACCTAGACTTGTTTTCATCCCTATCCCCTTGTATGCTGATGGTTTTGCCAAGATCTGAGTCTACCTATGAAAACTCATCTGGGCCCCAGAATCCCCACAGGCTGAGAGCTATGGGGCATCTCCACTCAGATGTCCCACAAGGCCTGCAAATCTGCAGGTGACCCCAAATCTACACTCCCTGTCTCATGGATGCGTGCTACCATTCACCCAATTCCTAAACCCCAGATCCTGGGGATGCTGCCAGGTGTGCTCTCCATCACCCCATGATTCCCCTGGACCTGCTCTGGAAAAGGCTGAACCATGATTTTCATATTGCCACAGTAAAGTCCCTGGAAGGGCTCCTTCTTGGCAGACACAATCTGAACATGTCCTGAACAGAGGTGTATGCTCTGGTTTGGGTTTGGGTGGGTTCCAACCCCCTGACCCGACACCCCCCCCAACCCAGGGATTGCAAGGAGAAGGCTAGGGCCTTGTAATATACCTGAGACACTGCAATCCTCATCTTCTGTAAGAACTCAACAGGCAATATCTAAACTCAACAAATCAGGACATAGCAGTATAAGCCCATCGTTTGGGAATATGCAGAGAGAAACTGCTCAAAGGGAAAGTTTGGGGAGACAGGTGTCCATGAAACAAGGGATTGCTCAATTTTATTTTTCACCGTAAATACGTGGTCCTATTTGGTCTTTTATCTGAGCACAGGAATTATTTCGGTAACAAAATATCACAAAAAGTTGAAAAATGCAACTCAGCAAACTTAGCAGATACGTCTGACAGCTGATCGATCTCTATGCACTGACACAAATTTCAGCCATCTGTAATTTTCAAAGAACTGTTGTGATCCACCTCATGAAGTTATCTATACGATGTTTCACAAACTTTTAAAGGAACTAAGCATGAGGGACCTTGACAAGAATAAGAAGTGATACGTGTCACTAGCCAATGCAGGGTTTTAACTTCAAAACCTTGATTTCAGGAACATGGAGAATAGTAAGCACAATGTCAGTTTTAAAACACGCTTTTACTGTGACATGTTTTTCCTTTCCTCAGCGTAAGATACCTGCCAAGCACAGCACGTCATGATGAAAACCTGATTAGCTTTGTAAAGAGGAGTCTCAAATTTCCGATTTTAGGTTTCCTCTTCTAAGTGTGGTTCTGGTTCCACAGCTACAACCTAGGATTTTGTACGGGAGGTTTTCAAATAATGCTCATGTGGGGAGCACATTCCAGACCTACTAATTCAGGCTCTCTGGCGATGGCACGCCAGCACCTGCTCTTTTCAAACCGGGAGATTTGATGCGCAGCTGAGGTGTAGAAGCATAAGCACACACTCTGTCTTTGTTTTAAATAGAACCTTGAACTTCAGAGCCGTGTTTATTACTGAAGTTAAAAAAAAATATTCTATCTTCTCTTTCAAGAGCTATTTCTGACGTATTTATTTTACAGCCAATTTAGAACAATTCCAAGGACTCAGGAGTGTGTTTATGCCCCAACCCAGGCAGGCAGAGGGAAGGGGGAAGGGCCTCCGGTGGAAAGGCAGCTGGAATTCCGTTGTCTTGGTTACCGCTCTGCTGCACACCCCCACTGGGTCGCTGAGCTCTGGCAGGAGGTCCTATGGGGGTGACAATACTTCTCCCCACTCTACATGCCATCCTGGGAGCAGAGGTTGAAGCAAAGGGTGAGGTTGGTTACCAGGGAAACTGAAACCGTGCACGGAATTGGTGAAGAATGGAAAAACACCTAAGTGGCATTTCCAACCCACGATGGATTATGAGAGCCTGCCCGCAGCCATGAATTGTGTGACTCAACCATTAAAGGGTGCCTGCGCGTGCACACATGCACGCACAGCTGCAGACGCGTGTACTCCCAGCACTCCTTCGGCCCTATGTGCACACTGACTATCTGGCAGGAGAGTCTAGTGCACATGAGGAGGCAGACGATGATGGGTCACGTAGGCAGGTCCCATGGAAAGGGAGTGAGGGGATCCTTAGTGCTGTGAAAGCAATGGCATGCCTTTTCCTCCATGATTTACTTGGACACTTGAACTCCACTTCCTAAACAGCTTTTTTGAAGTGTAGTTTACATACCACAAAATGCATCCACTTAAAGGGTACAACCAATGCAGTGACTTTCAGTAAATTTACAGCGTTGTGCAACCATCACCACAATCCAGTTTTACAACATTGCCATCACACCAAAAAGATCCCCGGTAGCTGTTTGAAATCAATCCCCATTATTACCTCCAGCCCCAAAGTCTAATCTAATTTCTGTTTCTACAGATTTGCTCTCTCTGGGCATTTCATGTAAAATGATTCATGCAGTAACTGGCCTTCTGCTTTTGGCTTCTTTCACCTAGCATAATGCTTTGGAGGCTCACCCACTTTGTAGCAGAAATCGGAAGTTCTTCCCTTCTTATCAATCAATGGTAGTCTACGGTATGGGTACACCACGTTTTGTTTATCCACTCACCAGCTGACAGTCTTTTAGGCTGTTTCCACTTTCTGGCAATTACGAACCATGCTGCCATGAACATCGGAGTACGAGTCTTGGTACTCAGTGGACATAGGCGTCTTTTCTAATTTTTCCATGTTTTCATTTGTCTTGCATGACTGCACTGGTGACAACCTTCAGTCAGTGTTGGATAGAAGTGGTGGCAGCAGACATCCTTGCCCTGGTCTGGATCTCGAGCAGAAAGCACTCATTGTTTCACTGCTAAATATAATCTGACATGAGCTGTATGTCTCCTAGATGTCCTTCATCAGAATGAGGACGTTCCCTTCTATCCCTAGCTGGTGGAGCATTTTGATCATGAATGGGTCTTGAATTTTGCCAAGTCCCTTTTGTCCATCATTGTGATCAGATGGTGTCTGTCCTTTATCATATTAATATGGTGTCTACCTTAACTGAATTTTGAATATTAATCCAATATTGTAAACCTGGGATAAAACCTCGCTTTGTCAAGTTGCTGAATTTGGTTTGCTAATATTTTCTTGAGAATTTCTGTGTCGACATTCATGATAGATATTGGTCTACAGTTTTCTTGTGATGTCACATCTGGCTTTGGTAGCAGGGTAATATTGTTCTCATAGGATGAGGTGGGAAATATTTTTTCCTCTCTATTATAGAAGCATCTGTGAAGGATGGGTATTATTTTTCTTTGACCGTCTCATGGAATTCACCAACGAAGCCAGCTAGCCCGGGGCTTTCCTTTGTGGGAAGGTTTTTAATTTAGTAATTTGATTTAACTTACTATAGGTCCATTCGGGTTTCATATTTGTGCGTTACGTTCTAACCCCCATTCTCTCCCAATATTTCCTTGTCCTGGTGCCTCTGGCTTGGTCTATGGTCTGGAATTTGATATGTGGACATCTCTGGACATCACTGGATTCTGGTTCCTGATCTGTAACTTGGGACAGAATGCTGTCCCACATGTGAACCCCCAGTTCCCCTCCGACACTCCATACACAGGTATGGCGACAGAGACTCTGAGGTGGGGATGGGGTGGTGCCACTGAGTCCCTCAGTTACACCTGCCCACCCATTCTCCATGGGCCCTCATGAAACTCTGTAGTTAGGACCACCCTGGGCTACCCTCCCACCCACCGTGTGCACATCACCGCACCCTGATCCTTCTCACTCCTCTCATCTCCAGGCAACCGAGCCTCACGGGGGACCAACGACAAGCTCTCTACCACATCTCTGGTGTCAGATCTCTTCCTGATTAAAGGCTCAACTCTGAGGGCAGGGACTGGTCTGCAGTTCCTCCTCACTTTCCCGCCCCAACATCCAGCCTAGCACGAGTGGGGAAGGCAAGGGGAGACAATGAAAACCCACCTGAGTGGCTAAACAATTGACTGTGGTCAGCAGGACTGACCTGGTGTGGCTGCTGGACTGAGGCCATCAGTTTACGACCTCCATGAACTCTGCCAGGTGGGGCAGTTGTTCCTGCCCCAGTCATGGGGAGGAGCCGAGGATGTGCCTTACCGACACTGGTGCTGCCCACTGAGCAACTTCCATTGACGTCACCGGCTCTTCACATGTCGCCCCCAGCCTTTACAGAGGTTACCGTTGGTCAGCTGGTTGAGGCTGTGGGCTCTGAATCCAGTCGGCCTACCTCTGTGTGCCATTCCCCCGCTGATTGCCTGCGTGACCCTGAGAAAGTCCCCTAACTTTGCTGTACTCTGCTTTCCCACCTCATAAACTGGGGTTGAAATCTGGCTGAATGATAGGTGCAAGGGAGAAAATTAAATAAGCTTATATGTGGAAATAACAAGAGAGTATCATCTGACGTGCCGAAACAATCAATGAAAGTGAGATGCCATGTCACCTCTGCCAAACACACTGCAAGCGACCAGTCTGAATTTAGGCCTTGGAGTTTCACAAAAGAAAAGCCATGCTTTATTTACCTCTTCCCCTGGAGCTGGAAGACAAGCCTAGCAGAGCCAGCTGAGCTCCCAAGCTCTCTGATGAGATCACAAGTTCAGAAGGTAGTAAAGATACCTATTCTCATGCCACGTCTCTCCTGCAGAAGGCTCGTACATTTTTGCAGCCATACAGCTCTGGGCACCATCTTAAAACACACACTGACAGAAAGCAGAATTGACTTTCCTTTCAGAGGATTTGTGTGGCCCCTTCCTGTGTATAGGCCACTGAATACTGCGGGGTTGGGGGTGGGGAAAGGTAGAAGTAAACCTTCATGCCTCCTGAAATGAAAAGGCACATACGTCAATTCCAGCATGCGTCTTAAATAATTCAGTGACACTCTGGCTCTCAAGACGCAGCAGGCATGACACTGCTGCCCACATTCACCGACCCGGGGACACCAGGCAAGAGGATGGCCCCTGGAGCCCAAATGCCTAGGTTCTCCTGCTGTTGGCGGTAGACTCTGTTTCACACTCACTGGGGGCAGGAGGACTCTCTTCCATTCGCTCAGCCTGGATGATCTGAAGGCTGCTCCTGCTGCAGGGTGGCAAATGGTGACTTGATGGTGGTGTCTGGTGCCCTCCCGCCTCCCGCCTCCCCTCTTCCAAATCTGCACAGTTTGGAGCGCCTCTTGATAAACTCTGCTCTGGCTCTGGGACTTAAATGTCACGATCTCAGATCTGACAAAGAACAAGCCAAACAGATGAACAAAACCCAAATTCTGAAGTCAGGTACCTTTTATACGTATATTTATTTGGTATTGATGACGAGGTAACCCGTCAGAAATTCCTACAAGTGGGGATAGTGCTCGATGTTAGGAAGCAGGGCAACACTTACGTACAGTTAGCTCAGCATACACGGAATAGCTTGCACAAATAACACAATGGTGAGCCACCAAGTTCCAATTCCACATCCCTTTCCCACACTTTGTTTAGCCCCAGATTCTTGAAACTGGATTTCAGTTCAGCACACGTGCATTCCAGCAGACCTTGTGCTTCTTCGGGAGTCAGTCAATAACGTGGCACAAAATGACATGGCCATGGGCAGGGCATTCATGCTACAGAGACTTTATATATCTGTTGACAACAAAGTAGGGAGGAAAGACAGCGATCCAGGGTGATAAAGTGACAACATGCATCATGGGAGCCACGATACAGTAGTTAAGGACCACTGGTACACGGTCTCCCTTGCCAAAGCAATCCAGACATTCCAGGCAGGCAGGAAAGGTCGGGACCTTCCTGGGATCAGATCACGTCTCATGCTGACAGGGTTTTCAGTCACTAGTCTGCTCTTGTTACCCCTATGAGTACTGCTTACTGTTTTGCCCCAGAAGGACTCCACACCCACGATCCGGCGACACCAGCATCCGTGTCTGAATCCGTCGTGATCTCCATCCCATGATGGATGAAAAGTGTCAGTGTTCTTCTAACCACTGTTTGAGGAGCCTCTGAAACATTCTTTTGCTTTCCTGCTGCATCTCTAGTTGGAGCTTCTCCTCTCTCTCCTGCTGCTGGAGCACCTCTTTTGGCAGAAGGCTGGGCTGGTTGGCACCCAGGCTGAGGCTCAAGCCACTGAGGCCCTGAACTAGCATTTCCCAGGAGGAAGGATGTGGGGCGCCATTCCTCTCCACAGGCATCCCAGAAACTGTCGGCCTATGGCTGTGGCAGTACCGACATTCACATCTGAATCTGTTCTGATCCCTATCACCCGAGACAGAGATTCTGGCTTCCCGTTGAGCCCGATAAGGGGCCACGTGATCAAGGCGTCTCCGTCTCATGTGGCCCAGGAAGGTTTTCTTCCTCTGGGGCGATGCTGACCTTTCCCACCGCCTCTCTAGCAGGGTTTTCTCATCTCTGTACCGCTGCTGGAGCAGCCCCTCTGGCAGAGGGGCAGGGTAGTTGGTGCCAGGGCTGGGGTTCAGGTCACTGAGGCACCCCATTAGCAGTTCTGAGAAGGAAGGATGACAGGCTGCCAGGACTTCCCGGGAAGTGTCTTCAGAGGCCATCGGGGAAGATTCAGAAATCAGCGTTGAGTTACATTCCTCGAGTGGCTCCATGGGGGTGTAGTCCGTACTCGAGGCTCCACCTGGCCCTTGGGTCTGCACGGGAAGGTAAAGATGAAAGTTCCTGAAGAGCTAGAAGGTAGCAAGGGACGTGGAGGGCCAGAGGAACCCAGACTGCAACAAATGGTGATAAAAGGAGAAAGGAAACTCATTACGATTCATCACACTTAACCTTTCTCCCCCTCTGTTTCCTACCTGTAAAATAGGAGTAATAATGAGACTTACTTCCTTAGGGCTGTTCTGCATGTTAAATGAGATAATACACCTCAAGAGCTCAGAATACTGATGGCATATAATAAAGGTTTTAGAAGTGAGATCAACTGTTGCATCCATATGACATGTTGTGTGGTATGATGAAAGCAGACTGAGAAGGTAGAACGAGAAAGTAGACTGTGACTGAAATCGCAGCATTTGCGCCATAGTGACACACCCTTGTGAATTTTCACCAGCTTTCATCTAGTTAAAACAGACGTTCAAGCCTATGGGTACCATCTCAATGTTCCCAGTAAGTACAAATAAGAATTCCTTTTACTAAAAAATAAGAACAAAAATCAATGAAATCTCTAACCGGAAAAAAAAAAAAAATAGAGAAACTAAATTAACTGAAGAGCTGGTTCTTTGAAATATCAATAAAATTGATAACCCTCTAGCGGGACTGATAAAGGAAAAAAAAAGTGAGGGAAGAACAAAGCAAGGTACATCACCCTTCCTGATTTCAAGCTATGGTTATAAGGCTGTAGTAATCAAAACATATGGTACTGGCATAAAAACAGACACACAGAGCAATGGAACAGAATCAGAAGCCCAGAAACAAAACTTAGCACATACAGTCAGCTAATATGGGACAAGGGAACCCAGAATACCCAATGGCAAAAAGACAGTCTCTACAATAAATGGTGCTGGGATAATGGGATAGTCACATGCGGAAGAATGAAACCAGACCCCCTTCTTACACCAACCACAAAAATTAACTCAAAATGGATTAGACTTCTTGTGAGACCAGAAAGCATAAAACTCCTGGAAGAATAGATAGGAAGGAAGCTCCTTGACTTGGGTCTTGGCAATGAACTTTTGGATCTGAAACCCAAGCACAAAGAACAAAATTAAAAAAAATAAACAGGTGAGACTACATCAAACTAAAAAGCTTCTGCAACAGCGAAAGAAACCATCAATGAAATGAAAAGACAACCTATGGAATGGGAAAAAGCATTTGCAAACATATGTCTGGAAAGGGGTCAATATTCAAAATATATAAAGAACTCATACAAATCAATGGTGAAAAAAACCCAATCATCCAATTTTAAGATGGACAAAGGATGTGAGTAGACAGTTTTCCAAAGAAAATATATGAATGCCCAACAGGTACATGAGAAGATGCTCAACATCCCTAATCCCTAGGGAAATGCAAATCAAAGCCACAGTGAGGTATCGCCTCACATCTGTTAGAATGGCTCGCATAAGCAAGACCAGAGATAACAAAGGACGGTGAGGATGTGGAGAAAAAAGAGCCCTTGTGCACTCACTGTTGGTGGGATTGTAAACCGGCACAGCCACTATGGAAAACAGTATGGAAGGTCCTCAAAAAATTAAAAAGAGAGCTACTGTATGATCCAGCAATTCCAATTCCAGGAATATATCCAAATGAAACAAAAGCACTATGTCAAAGACGTATCTGCACTGTCATGTCCACAGCAGCATTATTTACAATAGCCAAGATGTGGAAGCAGCCTATGTATCTATCGATGGGCGAGTGAGTAAAGGAGATGTGGAACATATCAGGCATAAAAAAGGAATCTTGAGGGCATTATGTTTAGTGCAGTAAGTCAGGCAGAGAAAGACAAATACTGGATGGTCTCACTTACATGCGAGGTCTAAAATAAACAAGAAAAAAACCCACACCAAACTTAGAAAAAAAAAGCTAAAACAAAAAATCCCCCAAAACACCAAACTTACAGAAAAAGATTTCAGATATGTGGTTATAAAAGGTGGTGGTGGGGAGGATGGGAAATTGGAGGAAGGTGGTCAAAAGGTACAAACTTCCAGTTTTAAGATAAATAGCTACAAGAGATCTAATGTGCAACATGATGACAATACTTAACACTGCAGTGTGGTATATATGAAAGTTATTAAGAGAGTAAATCCTAAGAGATCTCATCACAAGGAAAAAATGTTTTTCTTTTTCTCTTTCTTGTCTCTATAAGAGATGATGGATGTTAACTAAATTTAGTGTGGCAATCACTTCATGATATATGTAACTCAAATTATTATGCTGTATACTTATACCGTGCTGTATGCTCTTTATTTGTCAATAAAACTGGAAAAGAAAGAGAGAGAGAGAGAGAGAGAGAGAGAGAGAGAGAGAGAGAGAGAGAGAGGGAGAGAGAAGAAACAAGGTACCAACAGCAGGAATGAAAGAGGAGATTTCACTCCAGACACGGAAAATATATGAAGGGGACAATATGGCAATACTACATTCAACTCTACATATATATAAATGAAACAGCTTAGAAGAAATGGACCAGTTACTAAAAAAACATAAACCAGCAAAACTTACCCAAGGTGAAACTGCACGCATAGTCCAGTTTCTTCTACAGAAATAGAACTGGTAGCTTAAAACCTCTGGCAAAACCTCCAGAATGTATCACTGGCGAATTCTACCAAATACTGAGAGGAATAAAAACAAAAATTTCTACACAATTTCCGCCAGAACTGATTTTATGAGGCTAGCATTTCACCGATACCAAGAAAGAAAACTACAGACTGGTATTTTCTCTTATCATAAGCACAAAATTCCTCAACAAAAGACTAGCAGATGGAATCCAGCAATATAGGAGAAGAACAGCACACCACGAGCATGGGTTAGCCCAGGAATGCAAGGTGGTTCAATAGCTGAATACCAACCAGTGCAATCCACAGACTATGAAGATAACCAACTGATCAATCAGTGCAACCCACAGATTAAGGTAAAAGTTAAGAAGAAAAATGATAAATTCAATGCTAGCCCCATCAAATGCCCAACGGCATTTTCTCAGAATAGAAAAACAATTCTAAAATTCATGTGGAACAAAAGATCCAGAAGAGCCAAGGCAACCCTGAGAAAGAACAAAGCTGCGGTCATCCGACTTCCTCACTGCAAAACCTATTACAGAGCTACAGTCAGTAAATTAGTATGGTGTTGGCAGAGAGACAGATGTACAGACCAACGTAACAGAACACAGCCAGCTATCGTGAGAAGGGCACCAAGGATACCTCACGGGGAAAGGACAGCCTTGTCAACGCACGGTGCCGGGAAAACTGCCTATCTGCATGCAAAAGGATGGAACTGGACCCCCATCTTACACCACACACAGATATAAACTCAAAGTGGGTTAAAGATACTAAATGTAAGACCTGAAGCTGTAAGATTCCTGAAAGAAAACATAGGGAAAGCGTGCCTGACATTGGTCTTGGCAATGATTTTATGGAAATGACACCAAAAGCACAGGCAGCAGAGGCAACAATAGACAAGTGGGATTACATCAAACTGAAAAGCTCCAGCACAGTAAAGGAAGCCGCCAAAAGAGCAAACAGGCAACCTACAGAACGGGTGGCAATATTTGCAAACCATATTATCTGATAAGGGATTAATTTTCAAAACACATAACAAATCTTTCTAACCCAAGAGCAAGAAAACAAGCTCATTTTAACAATGGGCAATGGACTTGAAGACATTTCTCCAAAGAAGACATACAAATAGGCAACAGGTGTATGAAAAGGTGTGCCACATCACGCATCATAGAGGAAATGCAAATCAAAACCACAATAAGAGGTGGGTCATACATGTTAGGATGGGAATTTAAAAAAAAAAGGTCAGTGTTGGTGAGGATGTGGAGAAACTGGAACCCTGGTACACTGTTGGTGGGAATGTGAAATGGCACAGCCACAGTGGAACAGTGGGAAACACTGTGGAGGCCCTGCAAAGAAAATTAAAGTTGAAACTACAGTATGACTCAGCAATCCCACTCCTGGGTACCTGCGTCCTAAAGAAACTGTAATCAGGATCTGAAAGAGATGCAGTATCTGCACTCCCACGTTTCTTGCAGCATTATTCACAATAGCAAAGAAAATGGAGACAGAGGAATGGATAACAAAGTATGGTACATGTATACAAGGGGGATATTACTTAGCCTAACAAAAGAAGGAAATCTTACCATTTGCATACCAGGTGCTGTGGATTAAAGAAGGGTGACAGATGGCTCTGCCGTTTATTTAGCTCTTTCCTTGGGCCAGGTAACATGAGCTAGGTGTTCTACATCCATTGTCTCCTGTAGGTCTCCCAACAAACCTCTCAAGGAGGCCGGGTTATTCTCCTTTCACAATGTGGAATTTGAGGCTGAAAGCAAGAGAGTGACTGGATTGGCAGGGTCTGCCCTGGCATCCACTGTGAGTGTAAACTGAAGTCTGGGGTGGAGGGAGATGGGTATGGGGAGATAAGCAGGCACCAGGTCCCAGAGAGCTTCCTATGCCGTGCAGGAGCAAGGAAATATGACACACATGCTTTGTTACCCACCCAGGGGCATCATCCACCAGGACCGCACCAGAAGCGTTCCCAACCTGTAGGAGGACAGAACTGGAGTGAACTGAACTGATGCACACAATACAAGATGATGTGTCTTTGTGATTCCCAGGTGGGAGACCTCAGTGGAAGAGCCAGCCTTCTGCTGAGGGGTGGTCCATGGGTGAGGACAAGGATGAGCAGAGTGTGGCAGAGAAAGAGCGAGCGTGGAGGGCTGGACAGGGCCATCTAGTATGATCATCATGTCCTTTGCTGGATAGCTCATGCAGTGGAAAGGGCTATGTGCAACCTCTCCCACGGCCGCGTCAGTAGCTGTGAACTGCTGTGCCCATTTCTGTGAACCGTCCTTGCGTTAGCTCATTACACATTCACAAATCCAACCCTTTGAGTTTGTTACTGTTGTCGTTAAGAACAATAAACCCATTTCCTAGGCAAAATAGTAAGACACAGAGGGCCAAGTAAATTTCTCAAGATGATAGGCTAGCACGTGGCAGAACTGGGTTGGAAGGAAGGTTGTCCAGGACAGAGCTTGTGCACTATCCACTGCGTGATACCGCTCCCACTGAAAACCCAACCCATCCCAACCCAACCCCACGAGGCTCACAGGATCAGGGAACCTGCTTTGGGCTGCAAGTAGTGGGACAACTCCTTCTCAAGCAGGCCTCATCAGAAAGGTGATTCACAATCACAAAATGAAATCAGGAGGAAGGGTGGGCTCAGGCAGGGTATATACTCTGGGATCCAGTGATGCCATCAAGGACCCAGGTTCTTTGCAGCTCTCAGTCCTGTCCTTTTCTGGAACAGCTGTTCCAGGACCGCCATCCACACATGGCAGTGTCCAAGTGAAGCCTCCTCCACACCCTTCTCCACATCCTTGACAGGGGACCTTCCTGGGAGCTCCCACAGCACCCTCTATTATCCCCTATCTCAACCCCACCCCCACTCAGCTGTTAGACATGGTTATTTGTCTCACTTACTAGCCCAGGAGCTGGCAGAATCCAGGGACTTTGTCTTGTTCACCCATCACAGAGCGTCAACCCCAGTGGACATTCACAAATATCTATCAAATGGAATAACAAGAATGTGGGGCCCTTTATAAGAATCTTACTTGGTGTATAGACCCTGCAGAACCCATATTTTCCCATGTCACAAAGGAGGAAATGCCTGCATGCAGAGGTCAACATACCAAGACCCACCCACACCTCTAGCAAGAGACAGAACTCCATCCCAGGTGCCTCCTGATTCTAGGCACACGCACCCTTGGTGGCACTGCCTCTCTGGATTTATCTGCCACCCTGAAAGCCTAACCTAGAAAGTAATCCCGAGGGAGCCAATTTAGGCGGGAACGTTCCTGGGGGGCTGGTCCATATATCCACAGCTGGTCCAGGGATCAGGTAACTAGCACATCAGATACTGCATATTGCTTCCTAGTGCCAGGCTCCATTCTTATGCCAGGAGTACTGCACAGAGCAAAACTTGCACTCTCCACTCTTGTGAAGCTCACATTCTGGTGTGCGAGGAAGGAACTAAACAACTTAAGAAGTAAGCACCTCCTAGCCACTGTAGAAAGCAGTATGGAGGTTCCTCAAAACACCAAACAAAGAAAAACCATACAATTCAGTAATTCTACTTCTAGGAATTTACCCAAAGAAAACAAAATCTCTGATTCAAAAAGATATATGCACCCCTATGTTTATCGCTGCATCATTTACAATAGCCAAGTCATGGAAGCAACCAAAGTGTCCGTCAGTAGACGAATGGATAAAGAGTGGTACATACACACAGTGGGATATTATTCAGCCATAGAAAAGAAAGAAATCCTGTCATTTGCTACAACACAGATGGACTTAGAGGGTATTATGCTATGTCAAATAAGACAGGCAGAGAAAGACAAGCACCGTAATGTTTTCACTTATATGTGGAATCTAAAAACAAAACAAAACAAAACAAAATGAACCAAAGAGCAGTAGAGCCACAGACACTGAGAAGTGACTGGTGGTTACCATGGGGGAGGGGCTGAGGTGGGTGAGTGAAATAGATGAAGAGAATAAAGAGGCACGAAATCTCGATGTAATACAAATTAGTCATGGGGATGAAAGTACAACATAGAGACTATAGTCAATAGTTCTATAACCTCTTTCTATGTTGACAGATAGTTGCTGCACTAGTTGGGGTGGGAATTTAATAATGTAGGTAATTGTCGAATCACTATGTTGTATACTTGAAACCAATATAACATTGTGTATCAACTATAGTTCAATAAAAAATACATCAATCAATCAATCATTGAAAAGTCTTGAGGATCAAAAGGAAAAAAAGAGAAAGGAGGAGGCACCTCCTTGGTCAGGGGTGGTACGCGCTATGAAGACACGTGCATTTATTTTGATAATTAAACCAGTCACGTGTGATACTTTTGTCGACTTTCCGTAATGATGTGAAATTCCCGTTTAAAACGAATTTATGTCACTTCAGAGAATCAGATTTCTTTTAGTAGTGTTCTACATAATAGTTTGACGTTCCCTCCCCGCCCCCAGAAACGGCAAACTCCTACAGGTAATAGACTGAGATTTGTCCATGGTCACTGAGTGCTGAAAACCGTGCTCCTAGCCCTGTGCAATGCCACAGGAAAATGAGTCCAAGGTCCAGCCGTGCAACACCACACAGGGTAATAAAGAGTTTGTCTAGCACCTGGTACACAGGCGTCCAATATATATTTTGATACTTCCATCCTACTGACTCTGGAATGGAGGGGATGCTCTTCTTAGCAGCCCCATTACAAAAGAACATTTAGTCAGTAGACACCCGCCGATGCCCACTTTTGAGTGTGAAAGAGGAAATGAAGAGACTAATAAAACGTGGTCCTTCCATTAGGGACTCACAGAGTGGTGGGCCAGAGAACGTATACAGGGAAAACGGGGGTGGGGGTGGGGCGGGAATAAGGAGCGGCACAGGAGAAGGGGAAGGAGCATGAGTGGCCACAGAAGCAAGGGGAAGACAAGCAGAACAGTCTCCTTCTGTGAGTGACAGGGCACATGTGAACTCGCCCAAGGGCACTGATCAGCGGGGTCCGCTCCGCCATTATGCTGCTGAAGGCCTGAGTGACATCTACACCTCTCTTCCACGAAATAAAGCAACCTGGCTTTGTGGGCTGCATTCATCCAACAGGTATTTACCGTGGCCCACGTGTTCATCAGCCCCTTGGGTGAATTTCCCAATGCAGCTGCAAACTAGCACAGACCAAAGTCTGAGGAAGTAAAAGATTGTCCAAGACACAAAATAAAGGAGAAAAAGCGGGGAACACTCAGATACCAGATTCTCCAGACAGAGTAGGGATAGACGACACGATGCCCCTAACCCACTTGAATGAACAGAAATTAGAGCCGAGCGTTTTCTGTGTTTGTTCATTTACAAGATATTATTTCCAGTTGAAAACAGCTGGTACCATGTAGTTCTGCAGTAGAAGGGCAAATGTGGGTGCTATGCTGGTATGATGAGGTTCTGGACAGCATGGGGATAGAACAGAAACACCCCCTGGACGCACAGAAAATTGAGCCCAGCGATTTGCTCTATGCACTCATTACAATATACTGCTTCCCATGAGCAAACTGGTGGTGTGACAATAGCTACACTGCTCAGTGTGCCTACCTCATGTCATCATGCTCACATGCACAGCATCAACGATAAAAGTGTTCTGGGCACCTGCCGGGCACCAGGCTCGGGACCTGTGCTTTGGCAGACTTTGTGCCCAAGGGAATGTGTCATGCAAGGGAACGGTCCTCAAGGAGCTCACAGTCTGGTGGGCAGAGAGCCATACTGAAGGCAGTGACAACACAAGCGTGATGAGACCGAGGCAGGGGTGGGTCCCAGCCAGAGGACGCCGGGACCACAGAGGAGAGCCCCGAAACCCAGGTGGTCAGGAACAACTTCTCCTGGGGCTGGTAATATATGATGTTATTGCTCCCATTGGCACATAAGGGAATCCAGGATCAGAGAGGCTAAGTAACTCACTCTAGACCACAGCTAGGTAAGTGGTGATCATTTTCCACTCAGGTTTGTTCAAGTACGAAAGTCTTGGCACTATTCATTACACCAATGTCTTCCTCTTAATACTGTCACCTCTTTTAATGTGCATTCACTGGCTCTCCTTACTCCTTAAATAATTTCAGTAATCTGCTGAATGAAGTATAGATTTCCTTTTAGCTCATCGGGTCTCTTCACTTTATAAAACATAAATATTCCTTGCCATGCACATTAACTCCACCCAAAGTGAACATCTGTCTTGAGTTTGTATTGCATCACATGCTGGGAATAGAAAACGGATTACTGCCATCCTGAGTTTTAACTTACCTATTTCATGCAATCTGAGGTGCAATTGTAAATGCAGCCAATATCTACCTCAAGAGTAGAACCAGAGCTTCCCTAGAGCAACCATTCACAAAACATTTTATTAAATGCCTAGATATTCCAGGTAAGAGACAGAGCCCTTTTGATAGGGAGTTGTTGAAATCCTGCTACTTAAAGTATGGAAATCCTTTCTTTTTATCTGTATTCTCTGCCACCAGCGCCCTGAGAGGCTCAGGCAAGCGAGGCCATTCATGTCTCCGTTTTTGACAAAACACACAAGCAAAACAACCCTCCCCGCCCCCAGACACACACACCCAATACACCCAACAGGGGTATGTCAGTGTAAGGAAATAGTGCTGGAAATGCAAATGGAAGTCCCCGCTAACCATAAAACCAAATCGCTGATCACAGTAGAGGTCTACTGCCCAAGATCAGCTGCACTTCAGCAAACTGGACAAGCAAAGATGCCTTCTGTCTGTAAATACTATGCACTGCTACTTGTCGAGTTACTTGATAAAAATTGTCAGAATAACTGCACATCAGTGCAGGAATCACAGAGCCTATTAAAAGCATGTCTATTCCTATGTCACATCATGACAGCTCCCTCTCTCACCCTCTAGAAATACTTTCTCTGAAGGTTTCAATACAGGAAATGTGGGTTTTCTCGACAACGCTTCAGTTATTTTGTCTAACTTTGTGAGCAGGGGAGGGAGGAAAGCTAAGGAAACAGCCTATTTCTGAACCTGTGGAAGGCTGATTCTAGCCCAAGTAAAACCCGGGTCCTAACAGTGTCCACTGAAGTCTCAATGCCGTCTCTCTCCACTTAAAAAGGCATCCCCAACTAGAGAAATATGCCACACAGATCTGTTGTCAAACCGCAATTCCAATCCTGAAGGGATGGGGCGTCTGAGAAAACCACGGTTCTCCCACAGGACACCGGTCCTGCTCGGCCAAAGAGAAGGACTCTGGTCCTGCGACACTAACGCGGCCTGGGAGGTTGTCTCTGTCTCTCTCAGGCTCTAGAACCCATTCTCTCTAGGGCTCAGGTTCTTGCCATCCCGATGCCACCAGGGCAGTGCCTCCCATGCTCGGCCCAGGCGAAGGAGTTTGCCCGGGAAGGGAAGGGTTAAGACCACCGAGAGGAGCCATCTTCCAGCAGTCCTAGAGAGGCTGACCCCCGCCCCCTCCGGCGGTGGGACCCCCCCCCCACTTCCTGACGCCACAGGGGGTGGGGCCCTGTGGAGGAAGTTGGTCCTTCCTGGTCCTGCCCCGGGGAAGGACACAGAAGTGGCGCAAAGGGGAGGTGGCTCCTCTCAGGTCGGTGGGCGTGTGGTTGCGGACCGCATGTAAAGCCAGCTCCGAGGCGTGCAGGTGGAGCTTGGAGCAGGGTGACTGAACTGGACGAACGCTTCCTGAGGCTGCAGGAAGAGTTTCCGGGCGGTGGGGGGTGGAAGTGACTTCCCAGGTGACGCAAGTGGGTGCTGGGCTAGGGACCCGGACGGAGGGGCTGCGCCTGACCGCCTGGTCACTTCTGTTCTAGAGTGCACACGTGAGAAGTACCTGTTACTGATTTTGTTTCCTTACCAGGCGTTTTCGCATAGGCGATGCGGGGACACTAGGAAAGACAGAAACCAAACTAGTAAGTAAAGAGATGGCCTTTATTCAGGCTGCTGCAATTGGGAGAACCCCTCCCCCAGATCTGAAGATGAAGAGCAGAGTCTCATGGGGGGTGGGGGCGGACTGCCTTTTCCTTCATAGGGAGGAGGAGCAAGTTATGGTGGGGAAGGACTCAGGAGGAGTCCCAGTCTCTCTCAGGCTCTAGACATGGTTTAGTTCTGTGCCTAGCTCGTTTCAGAAGACTGACTTTTAATCTGTTACCATTCAGTAGACAAAGAACAGGGAGCTGAAGGGTCTGTGTCTGGCCCTTCTGCAGTAGGAGAAAGGTGTGTGTTTGGCGGTGTCACAGGTAAACCCAGGAGTCATCCCAGAGTCTTATAGGAGTCATGACAAAGAGTGGACAGCAAGACTTAGATCTGAGTCGTAGGAGGCAGGATGGTCCTTGGCAATAAGCCATTTCCAGAACAGGAAATGTGCGCAGGTTTCCTTACCTTAGCCTTTTCTGGTCTCAGGTGCAGTGCAACGTATTTGTCGTTGGTAAAAATGAGCCTGGTATCTTATCTTTGCAGCCTGTCCAAGCAGATACGTGGATTTTGTTTACCCTGGAAGTAATCGACAGTTGAACAGCACTTTATAGTTATCAAAAGGTAGTATTTTGGTGGTCTAAATGAAGGAAGCAAACATGAATCATTATTCCAGAATAGGGTCCTCATCCTCCTCTTACACGTCAGTAAACAGAGGTTAACCTGCCCAAAGTCACACAAGGACTAAGTGGTGGGGCCTTGATGCAGATCTCGGAATCTGTGCCTTCATCACCTCCCTGCTATGTAGGCACACACTTGCTTTCTGGATCCACATATCCGGCTCCATCCTCTCTCCTAAGCTATAGGCCTCAGAAGCCAACTGACAGGCTCACAGGCCAAGTGCGCTCAACAAATGCCAGACAACCCCCACAACACTGGAGATGACTTCACAGAGAAGTGGTAGAGAAATTAGGTTCGAAAGGCCCTCCCCCACCCCCTGAATGGAGTGAGGAGCCACAGGAGGAAGACTGGAGGGGTGAAGGGGGGCAGTTTCTCCCAGAGACACACTGATGGGCTGTCATACCGCACTGGTCAGTGTGATAATACACACTTGTTACTTTGGATTCTTCTTTTCCTGTTAGCATTGGCAGTACATGCTTCACGGTGAAAATACACGAAACAGATACGAGAAACCAACCAGTATGTGCATAAGTAGAGCGATTCCCATTGTACCGAAGGAGTACTGAACAGTAAAACAGCACTCTGCTGTACAAAAAGAGCACTGGACTGAATGAGTGAAAAAGAAAGTAGTCATTTCCCCTAGTTTTTGGTACCCATTTTCCCATCACAGATGAGGCATCTTAGGCACACAGAGGTTAGGTTCACTCCCCCAAGTCACTCGGGTACTAAGTGGCTGAGTCCCAAACAGGCTAGGAAACTCGCCACGTCCCAAACTGAGCCCTGCACCCCTGCTCCGCACACATCTGCCCCTCCTGTGGTGCTGCCTCAGTGGAAGGCAACCTTCTACCCAGCGGCTCAGGCCCAAGATCCTTAAAGCCATCCTGGATTGCTGCCTCTCTCGTGCCACCCCCTCAAATCACCAGCCCGGACAATTCGGCCTCCAAAGTCTTTCTAAGATCTCGACACTTCTTCAGTCTGTGGTGACAGTGAGCTCCCCACTTGAGGTCACCCTCACCTCTCCTTGACAGCCACCACCGATCTTGACACCTTCCCAGCATTCTCTATCCCACTGCCTGGGACAACCTTTCTTACATTCTGATCTGGTGGTCATGTCTTCCCTGCTCAACACTGCAGGGGCTGTCTGCAGCTCTAAGGATGGACAAGGCACCGGGGACGCTGCCTGACCCTGAGGCCTCATCTTCAGCAGACCCCTCTTATCCCCCCCACTCTATTTTCCAGCCAACCGAAACTTTCTGATCAACAGATGGCCAGGGGGCTCAAGCACCCTCCCTTCTCCCAGTGTCTAAGAATTCCACGCCCCCAAGCATGCCGTTGCCCCTGTCCTGCATGTACTTCATTTGCCCGATTCCTTACGTCTAGCTGTCAGGTCAAGTAGAGCAATTTCCATTTTACCTAGGGAGTACCTGGATGAAAAGGCACAGTCAACAGATTTGGTACTTTTGCGGAATGGAACGTGATGGAGGTTTCATTATAAAGTCCCCAAGCGGACACACGTTTCACTTTGGTTCACAATGAGCTAACTGGAAATACAATCTGACATCTGAATTCTTCTGGGGAAGCCTTCCCTGCTAGGGACAGAATACACACCACCCCTCACTTTATCTGCACCCTCTGTTTCCTTGAATATGGGGTTTGAAATGTGGCAGAAGATTTCACTCTGTGAAGGGATACTGCCTCATAGTGAAGAGGGATAAGCAGAAACATGGAAAGAATCTGTCATTTTATGGCATCATTGACCCTGAAAACTAAACAGGGCTTGAACTGCCCTACCCTCGGACTTTTGTCTCGGTGAGATCATTTTTCACTGTAAGTTACAGTTCGAGTTCTGTGTTTGGTACAAGAGGATGTCCTCCTCCTGCAAGGGGTTTGATTTACTAGTCCCTGTGGTTATCAGGGCCTGCTACTATGGTGGACTCTGCAAGGGAACCTGACAATGTCTTCATTCAATCCACTGTGTGACCCCACCAGGTGCCATAAACCCCTGGAGGAAACTATGTCAGTTCCTACAATGTCCAGTGGAGTGTGGCAACCCCCTGCTGGTTCTACCCACCACAGACTCAACTGTGTTGATTAACCTCATTCACGACAGCGTCTCTGGGCAGAATACACCTAGGTATGAAATGGAGTGTGTGCCTGGGACATGCAAACAATACGGGAGAGAAGATGGAACCACCATTCAGAACACCACCACCCCAAACCCTGCCAGAGAGTAGCCTAGGGTCCCAGGAGCCCTGGCATGCTTCCCTCCACGCCAGCGTAGCCCAAAAAGAGGGCACGTGTGAATGGCTCTTCCTGGAGCCTAGCTATTGAGGGGCTGATGTGTGCCAGTTTCATTTCCCAAACCCAGAGAGGTTAAGCATCAAACCCTGTCTTCTACTGACAAGGAGACAAAGAGGTTAGGTTGCCCATGCAACAAAGGGTGCACACCCTGGGAAGCACACCCTGGTTTTGCCTGATTGCAAAGCCAGTCTGCACATGTGGCTTGTGTTGCAGCTGCCAAGACGCAGATATTGTTCCATGACTGGAGAGTCATCACTGTCCAACCCCTTGTCCACCTGTGAGATGCAGGCAGCCAGCACGGCATGCAATCCTGAAAGGTTCTCAGCTCTCATCTGCCCCAGGAGGAGTCACCCTGAAGCCGAAAGACCCGGAATCCCTTGTCGTGAAGGGCTTGTCTCAGACCTGACAGCCACCAGGACTTCAATTTCCAGGGGTTCCCCCATGGGGAGGCACTTTGCCATGGTAGCGAGACTTCTGCAATCAACCCTGTCCCCAATTTATGAATCCACCAGTCTCACTCTTTGGCAGGTAACTAAGAACTAAGGGGCAGCAGAGGCGAAGGAAGTATTTTCAGTGGCTGCATCACACCTCTGGAGATAACCAGACCCCAGGGGTGGTTTGCAGCCAAACAAACCGAGATTTGAAAGCTGGCTCTACCCATATTGATGTCTCCGTTCTTCAGCTTGCTTGCCTGTAACATGTGGAAAATAAAGTGTCTACCTCACAAACCTCCCCTCCTCCAAGACGTCCCCCCTGACCAAACACACGTACATGTGCGTGCACGCACATCCTCGGGTAGGAGTTCAGATGCCCTCTGTGTTCCTAGGGCACCGTGATTTAAATTTCTCCATAGGCTTCTTCACACCACGACATGTAGCAGTCCTCTGCTTTCAGGCTACATCCCTGCACACCCAAGCTGTGTCCAGTAGGCTGGCAGGTGGTGTCTACCCAGTGCTTAGCACACATTTCTTCAGTGGATGAAGGACCCTGAGCCAAGGCACTCGGCCCATGAACAGTAGCTATTACTGTGCCAGTTATTTCTGCATTACAAATGACACAGGAGCATGGAGGAAGCAGCGCATCTCTGTAGTCAGATGCTCTTTGTGGGGAGGAGGACTGCCTCATTCTCACGATCCCCATTTCTGGACACTCCTAAAAGAGCGGCTACAAAGTTGTTCAGAAATGTGTGCGTCACTCTGTAGCCCCAAGGGCCACAGTTCTGGCCTCTCAGTGCAACTTGGGTCAAGATCCTTGGGGCACCAGTTGGTTCATGGAACATTTCCCAAGTGCCAGGTGACTGGTGCATGTGGTGGCCCCCCACAGCCATCTGCCCAATAGGTGGACTGTTGCATGTATTCAGGCTGCTAATTAAGTACGTGGTGCCTTGCCTAGGGCACAGATGTCTGCAGAGGCAGGCACACGGGCACTCGGATGAAGGGCCTGTTGACCCAGGGGAGCGCCATCAGCCTCACAAGGAGGCGCTCTTCCTCGCTGTTCTAGTTGACAAACCCACCTCTTCTCTGACTGCTCTTCCCTGTGTGTTTCCTCTGCCTAACTATACAGCCTGGCACAGCATGTCAGTCAGCCTCTGTGCTCCTGGGTGTCCTTCCAGTCTAGCTGACTGAGCAGAAGCCTGCCCCGCCCAGCAGGATCTAGTCCCTGGCACCCCAGCTCTCCTTGCCTTCCATTAGACTCTCGCTCTGTGATTACAGCACATCACCTTCTAACACACTACACGGTTTGCTCAGTTGTTACGGGACGGTTTGGTGCCTGTCACCCACCGCTATACCCTTCAGGAGTGTATAGTCTAGGGCAGGGATTTCTGCCGGTTGGGCCATCAAGTATCCCAGCACCTGGAGCGCTGCCTGGCACACAGAAAACCGCCCATGTATGTATATTTGTGGCCTGACACAATGGGTCTGCTTCCCTCACTGGACCGTGACGCTCTTAAGGGTCGTGTTCTGCTCCCCCTGGGACTGGCCCCTCCCTCCTTGCAGGCATGGGTCCTCAAGTGGCGGCTGCTTCAGCCACACCTGCTGTCTGGCAGCTCTGATCTGGGACTCAGGTGCGGGCTGGCTGTATTTCAAACCCCAAACACTTAATTCTAAAGCAATTTAGTTAGAGCAAATATTTTGGCTTTACTCTGGAGCCTCAAGTTGTTTCTTGACAAGCTAATTTTTAACAAATTGTCATGGTTTATGAAACCCTGACAGTTAAAAATTCGCGAATGACTCACTTGCACCAACGGGAAATGCTGCTTCACTCTCAGTGTGTGTGTAGTACTTCTTTGTCCTCCTTTCTTGTTGTCACTTGCCAAACTTTTCTTTCTGTTTCAAAAACAGGGGGAAGCTTGCCCACCCCCGGCAAAGGTACAGATGACTTGGTCCCAGTGTATTCCATGTCCTACCATCAGACACCCAAGTGTGGGATGGTCTCGATCCCTTTTACAAAGAAGAGGCTACGCATTCCTTCAAAAGGTTTTAGAGAAACAGCAAGCAAATGATTTGTAACTTCAGCTTTTGAGACCCTCCCTTTCGGCATTCCAAGAAAATGTTAGCAAAGGTTCAACTAGCCCTGACATTTTCCCCTGGGACTGTGACCCCCCCCGCCTCCATCCCGCTGCTTTGCTCATCACACCAACAGGGACCTGAGCACTGGGTCCTCACCGTGAGCAGGGCTGAGGCAGAAAGGCGTTTGGAAAAGTGGACTCGACAATGACAGAGAAGTTTCCCCCCGTGCTAGGTATACGGTGGTGCTCTCATCTGACGGCCTTGCTGTGGAGCAATTGGTACTTTACAGCTTTGGGGACACATGAAGATGCAGAGAGGGGTGGCTTTACATCAGGCAGAGGTTATATTAGAAAATGGCCCTCAGTAAGGAGGGCAGGGCTCCTGCTCTGTTGAAATGGGCCAGAAACACTTGTCCCAGTAGGTTAAAGAGAAATTCACCTCCACCTCGATAGGTGATCCCTCCTGTGTGTGTGTAATTTGTGGACTATAAAGGAAAGTTACAAACCTGTGTGTCTTCTAACCAGGTCGTACGTTTTCAGAAAACGAACAAAGATTTTTCTCCCTCTAGTACAGAACGCATTGCGCATTTTCTCATGAAGTAACAGGATTAAACCATGGGTGTTTTAGAAATGGAGATAAAATTCTGGAGTGTCTGGACTCTTTCTTCAACCCAACACACCTTCACATTAGGCGACAGGTGCACCTGACTCCAGTGTACCAAGTGACACAGTCTCAGGCCCACACTCTCTGCCCGGCCAGAGGTGGCATCTGTCTGGACCCACCCCCTACCCCAGCTCCCCAAGCCCTGAATTCTGCTTTCAGGAGGTGCATGTGATGGGAGGAAGAGGCTGAGGTACAGTCTGCACGATCTCATCACGGAAAAGTTAAGGTGCGGGAAGATCATCCCCAAAGCTAGCATCTCCTGCCAGCCAACCACGGCACAGGCGACCCAGGCTTTGAAATGTGCAGTCGGCAACAAGGCAAATGGATATGCCCAGGTTTTTTTTTTTATGGGTGTCAGGGAGGCCTGAGAGGTGACAAATGCCAACATGGGGGCACAAGATGGGCAGGTTCTGCCAAACTCTGAGACGGGGGTCCCTGCTTTGTGTTTTTCTTCAGAGACACATCATTAACTCCTCCCCACAATGGGGCTGAGGAAGACCCTGTGACCTTCAAAACAGTGGCGAGAATCTGACCTCAGGGGAAGGTCTGAAGGAAGCCGCCTACACAGTGGTCTAGACAAGGAAGCTGGACTGTTGGGAGCAGGAGTGGGGGAGTTCAGAGACAGTCAACTCAGATCAACAGCCTCTCACTGTCTTTCTGCGCAGTTATCAGACTGAAACATGGGGAAGAGGTCACAAACACCTCATGTCTGAACTCCGGTATGTAACAAAGTCTGTCCATGGAGTTAGGAATGCCCTAATGGCTCAGAGGACTCAATCCCAGGAACAAAGGACTGAAGACAGAGCAGACCTTGCTCCAGGACCCCGATCTTCCCCCAGCACTGAAGCATCATACCCTGGACTCCCAAGTTCCTCAGAAATCTCACAGTATGGGCCACAAAACCCAAACATCCCAGTGACACACTAAACCCAAATACAGACCCAGGAAAGAGCAGTGAGGAGACCTCATGCCATTGGAAATAAAACACCAAACAATCCACGGAACTCAGACTCCTACAGATTCAATAAATGAGTCTCAAAATCAGCTCAGATATGACAAATTCTGAAATACAGGCCCACATGCATTTTAGCAACTTCATGACCTGCAATATGGAAACCCAACAGCTCATGGACCTGATACTCTGGACACAGAAGCCACATGATCACAGAGCATCCGACCTCAGACACAGACACACAAACAGCCCCGAGTACTGGCGCCGTGAAGGAGCTCACTCACAATGTTACATGCAACCACCATTTAAGTGACTTCGGACAAGGATGTGTACTTCTGATCCCGGAGTTCTTGTTCACGAAGCCGAAGAATGAGCTACACAAACACTCATGGTAGGAGAGCAAGGTACACAGGCTTTTATTTAGAGATAAAGTGAAAGAACAGAGCTCCCGGCTTATGCCAGGAGGGGACAAGAGAGTCCGTGGTGGTGCTTTGTCTAGGGGATTTATAGGCAGTTGAGAGAGTAAGTTAGGGAGGTGGATCCACCAGATGGTCTCTAAGTGTTCATTTTTAGAGACACTAAGTTTCTTATCAGTTTTCCAGACTATTTTGTGGAGTTAACATAAGAAATCTACTGTTTTGGTCCTTTCTCAGAATAGCAGTTTCTTGGTTTGGGAGCATTATCAGTCAAGGCTGCTTGTTTTGCTTTCAAGGTGAGCTGAGTTACTGACTTGATCAGGGCTGGAGGAGGAAAAGCAGCATCTGGGTAAAGTTAAAGATAAACTGGGCCTCTTGGCAGGCTAAAGTAAATTTTACAATAGCCTCATTTAATTGACACAAACAAGACATGGGCTATGCTGAGGTTATTTTCTTATCTGGGGGATGTTCAAACATTCCCGGCCAGGTTATTCCTGGCTTTTTAGTTTTAACCAATCTTCACTGAAGAATGCTTATATTCTTAGTTTGATATTTTATTTTAGAAAATTAAAGTGACTGTCTTTGTTTAATTGTTTAATATGGAGTTTTGGTAGGGGTCTTTTTCTGGAGGCCCTTACCCTACTCTGACTACACCCACAGTCCCTGTCTCACTTCTGCCATTTCTGCTCAATATTTTACTGGCTGCTCTAGGCAATAAAAAAGGCAGGAAGCAAGAACTAAGTAAGACAGTTATTATTCATAGACAACACCTGAATCTATAAGAGGACCCTATAAAAAGAACCTAGAGAAAAGCTACTTGAATTAAGAAGTGAGTTTAGCGAAGTAACAAGATCAGTATGCTAAAGTCTCCGTAATTTCTATATAGCAGCTACGAACAATTAAAAATGGAAATTTAGAAGTACAGCATCACACAGTACAATACAAAAAACTGGGAAAGAAGTACACCATCACTGTCCCCACTCCACAGCTACAGAACTGTATGGCTCTGATGTTTTGAAGCAGATAGCTGGGGAACTTCTTCTCAAAGGAAACGACTGCATTCGCAATGGAGTGTGGAGAAGGTCATGCCTAGGGGCACTTTCAAGAGAGCAGAGGCTGCAGTAAAAGGCAACTGGTGGGAGACTGGTGGAATCATTGGACAAAGTGAGACAGGGACCATGGGTGTAGTCAGAGCAGGGTGAGCGCCTCCAGGGAAAAGCAGAGCAGAATATTTACAGTCAGAGCAATATAAGAATGGGCAAAGAAGTCCCCATTGAAACTCTGTTAAGCATTATGCAAAGTGAAAGTCACACTAATTCTCTCGGGAAAGATACCTAAGAATATAGACATCTTCAGTGAGATCAACTAAAGGTCAAAAGGCCAGAAGCAACTTGGCCTGGAATGTTTGAGTGTTCTGCAAGGGTATCAGCATAACCCGTGACTCCACTGTCAGCTCTAACAATCAGACTTTGACCCAGCCCACCTTGAGGACAGGGCAGGTGATGCAAGTCCACACCCCTAAGTTTTTTTCATGTTCTCGAAAAATCCTCAACTGCCTATAAAACCCCCTAGACAACGCACCACTACGGGCTCTCTTGTCCCCTCCTGGCATGAGCCAGGGGCTCTAGTCTCTCACTTTATTTCTAAATAAAAGCCTGCACCTTGCTCTCCTACCTTGAGTGTTTGTGAAGCTCATTCTTCGGCTACATGAACAAGAACCCCGGCATCATCTTTGGGGGCTCGTCCGGGATAACTTCAGAGGTATGAGCATCCGAGCCTGCCTTTTCTCTCACTGTCCTTATAGAAGGAAGCTGTCTATGGCACACAACATTGGGCGCTTGTCAGCCACTTAAACGGGACTAGCCCGGCTGCCGATCTCAAAAGTCTCAAGCGACAGGTTCCCCTGCGTCTCCCTCAGTGGATCCCCCATTTCCCTTGGGAGCCGGGAAAGTCAGCTGAGTGGAGGCCAGGATTCCCTTTCAGAGGCATCTCCTCGGATGTGAGGGATTGAGGAAGGCTGTGGGCAACTGCGAGAGTCTAGGCTGAGGCTACACTTCAGCGGCTTCTCAAAGGTCCGCGTGTCTGGAATCAGACGCCGACAGCCCAACTGGGTATCCATGAGGAGTGTCTCTCTCTCTGTCTCTGACTCCCAGCCTGCTTCTTCAGGCTGCCCTGGCCTCTCAGTGAAGCAGGGAGCGTTCCTAACTCCCTTCTAACTTCATCAAGTTCATGGAACCCAATGTTCACTACCACAAGGTAGGAGATCCACGCTGCACTCTCATTTCTAACTAAATGCTGTACTTTTTATCTCATTAAAATGTGTCTGGGCACTGGTGTGAGGGGCTGAAGCAGTTTCAGACATAAAATAGGACACAAAGCTCTCTGTAAAGTTAGCCCCAGACCCTAGTCACGTACCAACTTCTGAGAAACTAAAGGAAAAGATATAAATCCCATGAGAAACAGGATGTTCAACTAACTCCACGCTATTTTTGCTTCTGTACATTGCTTTGTTAGAGACCAACAGTTTCACACATTTCCTGCAGCAGGTGGGCATAACAGGATGCTTAAGCCCCCCGAGCATTAAACAAAGAATATAGCTTGCTGAATTTAGGCAAAGGTGGAAAAGTTGCAAAAACTAAGCAGGATGCGGTAAAAATGCTTAAAAGGATGTTGTAACAGGGGCTTGGGGCTGCACTTGGAGAGCTTGCTCCTTGGCAGATGCCGGCCGGCTAAAATAAAGGCCTCCTTTTTATAATCTACTTTTCTGTGAGGACCTGTTTCCTTACTCCTGCTCCAGCGTGCCCGATTTGAGACCCATAACACTGATTAGCCACTTAAAAAGACAATTAGCGTCGGCTACCAGTCTTAAGTCTCGGGTGAAAGGTTTCCCGGTGTCTGCCGCTCCTTGATCCCCAGCCTCTGGATGGATGGGAATGTCGCGGAGTGGCCGAGCCGATTTCCTACTTTCCTCCCCTAATCTCGGGACTCCAAGGGCTGACTGGACTAGTAGACAGTGGTCCTGGATCTCAGCTCCAGCCGACTGATCCCATGGCGCTGAGTGAACCTCTGGCTAGGATGCTGCCTATGCGATAGTCGCAGATAACACCCCGACTTCTTGTTTCACAGATCAGATTTGTTATAGTGGGTGACTGGCTAAATCCCAGGCAGTGGCATAAACTGGTGTTTGAGGATAGACAACCCCCCTCATAACTGTACATGTAAATGGCCCCATTAAAATTCTAGCCATGGCTCTATTCTATTGATCTCTCTTCCTTGGAGGCAGTCTTCCTGGGGCTAGGCATTTCCTTATCCGCAGCCCAAGTGTACTGTGCTATAAATAAAGCCTGTGCAGAGAAACTAGGGTCTGGATCAGGACTCCCAAAGGCGTAAAGTAAGAGCATACTGGTGAGGTTCCCACTAGATCCAGGGCTCTGAAGCAACTCTTGTTTAGTGGGAAGGCAAGAGGGGAATCAAGGCAAGATACAGGCCTCACTGGTAAGGAGTGGTTAAATCCAGTAGGCCTGGCAGAGGAGGTGATTGACCACTGTCACCCAGGCTCCAAGGCGAGGGGACGCCCTCACAGAGAAAGGCCAACCAGGTGTCGCACATCTTTCTCTCTTCCAGGTGGGAGCTTCCTCTTCAAGTTGAAAGCCAGACACGCCTCTAGCTTACATTCTAAAGAACTGGGAGCAAATTTGATCCCCAGACCCTAAAAAAGTGCTTTACCTTCTGCACACAAGCCTGGCCTCACTACAAACTCTGTGATGGAGAGGCTTGGTCCCTGAGAGAAGTATACAATATAATAAGGTTATGCAGCTAAATTTATTTTAATGCAAGGAAGGAAAGTAGTCAAAAGTCCCGTGAACTACTACAGTATGGAACTAGTTCTCTAAATTATTTTGGTGGGAGTCTATTCTACTTATTGGGTTCATTATCTTAAAAAATTGGGAGGTTTTTTAAACTAGACTCCCTGAAACAGAAGAAATTTATCTTCTGCAATACAGCCTGGCTTTAAATGACTGGTGCTAGAATTGTACTTGCATTTCATTTCCAGCACCCTAGACACACACAGTCCCTATCAGTTCAGAGCCTTCACTGGCCCTGTTTGGGCCATCTAAACCTTAACCCAGTTATATAAACTGCTCGCCTGTAGAGTGCATTCTTGAAAACTGAGATACTCTTAGTCAAATAAGCTAAAAGGAAAGGCAATTGGATATCAGTAATTCAAATCTCTGTATCAGCTTATCTGTCTGTATATATGTTCTTTTATGAAAAGTGTTGCTAACTGTAGTCATTATGTCTCAATCTGTATGTTTGTGTGTCTAAGCGTGTAAATGAAAGATTTTTCTACCTCCGGATGGTATTAATAAAATTGATTTAAAGACAAGCGCTTGTGAAAATTGGGCATTCTAAAATTTCCAGAAAATTCTAATAGAAAATATTAAGCATTAATGCTAATTTAAGTTGAACTGAAACGGACATGTCCTTATGGTTATCAGCTGCCTAAGTTTACCTAAAGTCATTTAAGTTGATGTTATCTGCTAAGTCTTTCAAGCATAAAATGCTTAGAGGCTTGACTTTGTCAAATATTCAGTAAAGGTTTTGTAAGTAATCTGGCATAGTTGTTAGGAATGAGTGAACTAAGTAAGTGTGGTAAGTGAACACCTTAATAATTGTGTGTTACAGTGTGTATACCTACCTACAGCCTGCGAATCTTTGTGGTAACCTAAAACCTTAAAGTTTTGCTAAGTTAAGAAGATATACTTTGTGCTTAGTGAGAGATTGTGCTGTAAAGCTCATGGTTACAGAAATTATAAAATGTTCACAAATTTGTCAACCTAAAGAATGCTAGAGTAACAGTTTACAATAGCCTGCTTCTCAGTGTTCACTAAAAATTAAGGTACCTAATGGTTTTAAGTTCTAATTAAAACTACTTAAAGTAATAAGGAAAACATTTCTGCATGCTAAAGAATGTGTCTTTTGATAAAAGAAAGTAACTTTGTTCTAAAGTACAGCTGTTTATTTAGAGAGACAAATCTAAATGTAAAAAGGAAGTTGTAGAAAGTTTGTGGAAGAAATGGTCATGCTATATAAAATTAAAGCAAAAGTCTCGATATCAAGTACACAGCAAAATTAGAATTTTGTTTTCAGTTAAAAAGACAAAGTTTTCTTAACTGTTAGTCTGCTCTTAATGTTGAAAGATTGCAAAGGGTTCTCTAATTGTTTTATCAAAGCAATTTCTCATGCTTAAAGTCTCAATAAGTTGTCTGAGTATTTAAGAAAATGAGATCTTAATATTAAAAGGACTAAAAGCTAAACTTTGCTAACAACTGTGTAACCTTCTTTATTTGCCTTTGAGGTACTTTGTTGTCATTCTGGTTAAATGGGTAAGTATTGCTTCATGGCAACCTATAATCCTATTTAAGCAGGTGCCAAAAAAAAAAAATGCAAAAAGGTGCTTTTACCTCTAGTTAACTGATATTTTCCAGAGGGCCCCTGGAACATGTCAGAAGAATTTTTTCTCATTGAGGAAAAGTTATTTGGCTAATTTGGCTTATTTATCTGATATATAATTACCTGCTTAATTACCTAGAAAGCACTGTCAAAAGGAATGGTGCTAAACTTTGTTACTGCATGTTTTGTGTTACAGAAATATACAAATTTCCTTATGTCAACTGTCTTACAGTAAGCTCTCATCAGATCTTTAACCATTGTCATTTATAAGTCTTTTGTCATTTATAATCACTGTTTTATTACTCCTAAACTAGTAAAGAACTAGATTTTAGCAGAACAGGTGTTGTTTACACAAGATTAAGTAAACTAAGGAAGACGATTTTGTGGCTTTTTGTTTCAAATGTTGCTGATAAAGTGCTTTAAGCTTTTTCTTTTAAGCTGACAACAGTTTATTAAATGACTATCTTTATAAGCAGAATTGATACTTTATCTTTCTCTCTACCTGAACCCTCCAGAATTTAAAAACTCTCAGTGACTATTTTTGTATTTCATGGCAGCATGTTTATTTGCATAAGTTCAATAAGAACCTGCTTTCCTTGTAAGAGGACCAATTAAAACCACAGGTTATGCCTAAGACAGGTACAGTCGCAGGGGGGCCATCAGGTGAGAAATTGGGGATCAACAGAGGTGAGGCTTAGAACCTCACCCCCCCCCCCCCCCCCCGTTTTGAGAGAAATCTTCTGCATCCGTGGATGTTTTGTTGCCCTTATCTAGCTTGGATTAATACTTAGTCTATAGGCACAGACCTGATCATCTACATTTGCCCTCTTACAGCACTAAATTATGTTTTCTACCTTTATCTTGCATCTACCTACCACCTCAGCATTTTATTAAAAAAAATAATAATAATAAGGGAGAAATGTGGGACTCACATATAAATCAAGTATAAAAATCAAACGAACAATAAAAAAAAAATACCACAGGTTATACTACCAAGGCTTTGACTGAAATGTCACACCTGAGAGACATGTGCATGAACTCAGATATAAACAGACAGCTTTAAAGAACTAAGATTGACTTTATAAAGCCAACAAAGCCGACTGGAAGAACTGACCTGTTACCTTGCTTACAGGGTTCCCAGCAGCCTTACCAGGTGAGTAAGGAAGGTCACTTCCTGGCAGGTGCGGAAACCTCAGGATGTCTTGAGGACCTGGAGAAGAGAGGAGGAATTCACCCAAATCTACAAGTACTGCAGGCAAAACCTGAAGGCAAGTCTGGCTTAGCTGTCTGGCCTCAAGAGGCCTTTAAAAGTTCAATCTGAAATTCCTTACAAAACGTTCCAGCAAAGCATATTGAAAAGAGCCTATGTAATCAATTGCTCTTCTTCCTGCACTTATGCAAATAATAAAGCCAAGTGTTAATTATTTTCTTAACCTGATTACTTCTAATAAAAATGAGGGTGATTTTAGAGAAAAGTATTGTTTCAATAATGCAGCCTTATCCATACTAAATCCTAATACTAGTCATTGGGACATAAACTAGATCCAGAATTCTAGTTTCTTCAAAATATCTGGCTGATTTTCCAGATGTTTTAGTTTTCTCCTATCATTTCAATTAAAGTTTTACTATTTCTAGTTCTCATATTCAACCATGCATTCTTAATCTCATCAAGTTTGTCCTTCCAGAATGGAAAATCCAACTCCAGATATTGCTACTTAACCTAATAACACAATTTGTTCTATCTTGCCTAGAAGCCATAAAACTGCAAATAAAAGTAATAGAAATGGAACCTGGAATAGAGGCGCCAATCTTCCAAGGCCCTCTCAACTGACCACTGATGGAGACCTAACTGCACCCTTTATGCGCCCCTTCTCAGCATGAAGCAGCCAGAGCGGTCATCGCCCCCTTTCCCTAGCAGCAGCTACGGTCTCCATCTGGAGAGGGGGGAATGAGACAGGGACCATGGGTGTAGTCAGAGTAGGGTGAGGGCCTCCGGGAAAAGCAGGGTGGAATATTTACAGTGAGAGCAATATAACAATGGGCAAAGAAGTCCCCACTGAAACTCTGTTAAGCATTATGCAAAGTCAAAGTCACACTATTTCTCTCGGGAAAGATACCTAAGAATATAGACATCTTCAGTGAGATCAACTAAAGGTCAAAAGGCCAGAAGCAACTTGGCCTGGAATGTTTGAGTGTTCTGCAAGGGTATCAGCATAACCCGTGACTCCACTGTCAGCCCTAACAATCAGACTTTGACCCAGCCCACCTTGAGGACAGGGCAGGTGATGCAAGTCCACACCCCTAAGTTTTCTTCATGTTCTCAAAAACTCCTCAACTGCCTATAAAACCCTCTAGACAACGCACCACAACGGGCTCCCTTGTGCCCTCCTGGCGTGAGCCAGGAGCTCTATTCTCTCACTTTATTTCAAAAGAAAGCCTGTACTTTGCTCTCCTACCTTGGGTGTTTATGAAGCTCATTCTTCAGCTTCATGAACAAGAACCGCGGGATCAACAGGAGTTCAACTGTGGGCTGGCTGGATTACCTGGGATGCCAGGGAGGGAGATTACTGGAAGGAGCCCACCAGGGTCAGATCAAATCTCAAACACTGGCCTGAACAGCTATCCCTTCAAAGGAGCACGGATTTCACTGGTTTAAATTATGGAGCAATTTATCCAGGACATTGCTGAAAACTAGGGAGTAATCAGCCCACAGTCAGTGGAGCTGAACAGCTGAGTGTGGTCAGGGAAGGAGAAAGTCAAAGAGAGCCCTGCCCAAACCACAGTCATCCCAGGGTGACCACAGGCATACTCAAGACAGCTCTCCCTGAGGGGGAAAACCCAAAGCTTAACACAGCAGGGGAGGGGGGAGTAGGGAGAGAGGCTACGCTCACTAAAATAAACCGGCCAGACACTAAACAAATAAACAGGCAAAAAACAGTAACAAATCAGGAAGGTAGGGGTGGACCAGCATCCAGAGTTGCCACATGGTCTATTTTAGATAGTCTAGTTTCCAGCAACAACAAAAGTTATGACACATGGAAAGAAACAGGAGCGTATGATCTACCTAGAGTACACTGGGGAAAAAGCAGGCAGCAGAAACTGCCTGTGATTGCTACCAGATGTCAGATTTGCAAGAAAAAGACCTCAAAACTGCCACACAAAGAACTTTAAAGAACTAAAGGAAACTGCCATCAAAGAGGTAAAGGAAGTTACTGAACTGAAAATATTACATGAAATAGAGAATGACAATAAAGAGGTAGAAACTATACAAAAGAACAGAATGGAAATTCTAGAGTTGAAAAGTACAATAGTTGAAGTGAAAAATTCACTTAGAAGGGCTCAACGTAGATAAGAACTACCAGAAAAAGACTGAGCAATCTTGAAGACAGACTCATAATGACTGTGCGATCTGAAGTCAGAGAGGAAAATGCTAAGGAAAATAAACAGAGCCTCAGAGAAATACAGGACATGCTTAGGCTACCAACATAGATGGATTGAGAATACCAGAAAGGGAGAAAGGAGCAGAGAATAATGTGCCAAGAAATATTGCCCGATGGAAGCTCAACGAAGTACAAGTACGATAAACAAAAAGAGACCGACTGACAGACACATCAGAGTAAAAATGCTGAAAAGCAAAGGCAAGGAGACAATCTTGAAAGCAACAAGAAAAAAAACCCTCCTATTTTATGACAGAAAAACCCAGTCAGATCAGCAGCAGACTTCTCAGCAGAAACAGTGGAGGCAGAAGGCATAGGGATAATATATTCAAGGTGCTCAAAGGAAAACACTGGCAACCAAGAATCCTACATCCAGCAAACTATCTGTAAAAAAATGAAAGCAATGTTACTGAATTTGTTTCTTAGCGCTCTCAGTTTTTTGGTGGAGTCTTTAGGGCCTTCTATGTGTAAGAGCATGCCCTCTGTACCTAGAGAACATTATGTTAAGTGAAAAAAGCCGGACACAGAAAGCCAAATACTGCATGATTTCACTTACAAGCTGACTCAAAACTAGTCAAACTTATAGAAGCAGAGTGTGGGATGTTGGTTGCCGGGACTGGGAAGAGGGGGAATGGGGAGGTAACGGTCAAAGGGCACAGAGTCATAGTTACACAACAAGTTCTGGAGCTTGCTGTACAGGATATAGTGCCCATAGCTAACAATACTGTGTACTTAAAATTTGCTACAAAGCTAAATCTTATGTCAAGGTTTTTACTGCTAAAAATAATAATAATAAGAAGAAGAAGAACAACAACAACAACAATAAAAAGGGAGTTGGGGGAAAGTTCGGGAGGTGATGGATACGCCTGTGTCCTAGATGGTGGTGATGGTTTCAAGGATGGGTGTACTGATTCCCAAATTCGTTGAGTTGTATACATTAACTGTGTACAGCTTTTTACATATCAAGCATATCTCAATAAAGTGATTTAAGAACATATAAATAAATAAAAGCAAAATAAAGACATTCCCAGACAAACACAAACTAAGAGAATTTGTTTCTAGCACAACTGGCTTACAAGAAAACTAAAGCAAGTTCTTCAGGCTGCAAGTTACCCCAGATGGTTAATTCAAATCCACGTGAAACAACAAAGAGCACAGGTAAAGGTAATTATGTGAGTATAAAAGACTTTATAAATACACATTCTTTACTCCTTTCTTCTCATAACTAATTTAAAAAGCAACTGTGTAAAACAATATTGTGTAAATTTTTATTTGACCAGTAACATATTGTGGATAAAATTTAAGTTCCTGTGGCCAGGATTTTCACCTGGCCCTGGTTGGCTAGCTCACTACACACCGTGTGGGCAGTACACTGCTATTAACTCTATATAAAGAGCTCCACCCATTGCTCTGCGTGACACGGTAGCACGGCAGCAAGGCTGCAGGAGAGCAGAACAGAGGCTGCAGTGGTGGCAGTGCCGAGGACAGAGGCCCAGAGGTGCAGACAGAGAGGCCCAGAGGCAGAGACCAGCTTGCTGCATGCAGACTCGCTCTGAGTGAACGAAATTTTAGTGATTGACCTGCCACCGTGGAAATAAAGTTGGGTATAACCCTTTCACTCCAAGAACGTTCTACTGTCATTTCTTTGGTCACACTGAATCCATAGTGAACTTGCCAGGGGCTGAAACCCACTGGCAAGACACACATACAATGTAATATATTTGCCCATCACAATACAGAGGTGGTGGTTGGGCACAAAGCTATATATAATAGGTAAGGAGATGAGTCTGGATGGTAAAGCATTTCCACCAGAACAAATGAAAAGAATCAGAAATTGTGACACAGAAGGTTAATATAACAGAAGTTGTAAGTAGATACTTGAGATCCTCCTGTCTAACGTTAGCTTTTCTTAAAAGTCACAGAATTACATATACTTTTTGATGATGATAAGACTGTATGAATGGGATGTACCCTTTATAGATGTAATATAACAATACCGCACAAAGAGAGAAGTGTGAATAGAGCTACATAGGAGCAATGTTTCTATATCTCACTGGAATTAGTACAAATCTGAAGCTGACCATGATAAATTAAGATGTGTATGGTAAACCCCAGAGCAGCTACTGATGAAATAACTCAAAAAATATATTGAGAAAAAGCACTAAAGAAATTAAAATGCCACTTCAGGAAATACCCACTTTCTGCAAAAGAAAGCAGTAAAGGCAGTAGGTACCAAAGACCAAGAAATAAGACACATAGGGAAAAAAATGTATAATTGCACATGTAAGTCCAACTATATCAATAACAATGTTAAATGTGAATAAACAGTCCAATCAAAGGGCAGACACTGACTGGATGAAAAAAAAACAAAAACAGGATCCAACTATATGTTGTTTACATGAGACACAGTTCAGACTCAAAAACACAAATAAACTGAGAGTAAAAGTAGGGGAGAAGATATAAGACCAGAAACCACAAGAAAGCTGGAGTGGGTATCCTAATCTCAGGCACTTACTTTTGATGTTAAACATACGTTTACCATATAACCCACCAATTCTACTCCTAGGAAATTCTAACCAAGAGAAATGAAAACGTGTCCACACAAAGACCTGTCTGTACTCAAACATTCATAGCACTTTAATTCATAGTAGCCAAATCTAGAGACCACCCAAATACTCAACAACTGGTGTATGGATGGAAGAAAAACAAACAGGTACACCCATACAAAGGAGCACTGCACAGTAATAAAAACAAACTGTTGATTCATGAAACAGCATGTGTGCATCTCAGTATGTCAAAGTAAAGAAGCCAGCCACAAAAGGCTACATGTTTTGGGTTTCATGTACAAGGCATTCTGGAAAATGGTTACACAACTGCATACGTCTGTCAAGAGCCTACAAACTGCATACTTTAAAAGGTTGACTTTTGTTGTATGTAAATTACATCTCAGTACCTCTGACTTTTTTTAAAAGGAAAAGGAATTTTTAAGGAAAATTTATATCCGTTTATGCTTCCACATCTTTCTGTGTCCACTACATCTGCTCTAGGCCAATGCCTCTCTCCTTTTGATTGTGAAGGCTGCCTTGTAACTGGTCCATCACATCCACTCAGGGTGTCTGTCTCCGTCTCTCTTACAGTTGCAAGGCTGTCCGGTACTTTCTAGATAAGGACCACATTTCCCCACAAGGACTTCAGAGCCTGCTCGAGCCCCTGCCTACCTCTAGCAATATGAAAAGCAGAGCTTCCTCTTCCAGTGTCTCTTATTGGCTTCCTTTGGCTCCAACTGCCTGCGCTTCTTGCTTATATTGTCCCCCTTTCCTGAAGGCTCCTGATTAGTTAACTTCTGTTCATCCTGCACATTTCGGCTCACGCAATGTCTCTTCAGGGAAGATTCCTTGAAGAGCCAGCTAAGGTCATTTTCTCCGAAGCACTGGAGTGTACCTCTTTGGTACCACCAATCACAGCAGGAATTTTTACATTTTTTTGTATGGACGTTAGATTCACTACTGTGGCATAACTTGACAGAAGCTCCATGAGGGCAGGGAGGGGTGTGTCTTTCTTACTGTACCCCCGGCACCTAGCACAGAGCCTAGACCACAGCTGGACTTCGGTGAGTCACTGTTAATACTGTTTCTCTCTCTCCCTGCATTGGTTACACACACACACACACACACACACAGTTCCCACCACACATACCCAGATCTAAGGTGCCACAGCGCTACTCTGAGCAGGGCTCAGAACTTGGTGCACCTTGGTGCACGGCGCACCCTGGTTACTACTGATGTCAGGTTCTCATAAGGCTCATAACCAAGTGCAGTGATTCCCTCCCAGATCTCAGGCCCTCCCCCCACAATAATGGAGTGGGTATAACCCTTACAAGCCGACTCAAAACTAGTCAAACTTACAGAAGCAGAGTGTGGGCTGTTGGTTGCCAGGGACTGGGAAGAGGGGGAATGGGGAGGTAGCGGTCAAAGGGCCCTCCCCCCACTGTATTCTCTTACAAAAGCAAGGCCAGGAAACAGACTTGCAGCTGATAATGTTTTCTCACCATTGCATTCTGCGTTTCTTCTGAGCCACCCAATCCTACCCTGCTAATTCCCGATGAGGCCCGTGCTTGCCCCTACGACTCCTGAACATGCATCTCACTTTCCACGTGTGCATTTACTGGGGGAGGATTGAATCTAACAACTGTACCATGTGTTTCCTTTCTTTTCCCTTCCGGGTCTGTAGGCTTTCAGTCTTCAAGAAAAGTGCTCTAGGTGGCCAGCAAAAGGAGTGGTGCCGCAGGGGAGGCCACGACTCTCACAGGCGGCGCGGCACGCAGAGCAGAGCAGTGCTGTGCTCTCTGAACCACACGTTGCCCCGCTGTGCGAGGGGACCAAAGGGAGCAAAGGTCTAAGGGTCTTCACGCAGCTGCGCACCTCAATAGCATGAGTCACTCCTTAGGGACATGCGAGTGTTACTGGCTTTTGCTTTGGCTGCATCGCCTGTGGCATTTTTCACAGTGCTTGCAGATACCGCCAACCCTCCCCATCTGGACCTCTCTGCTCTCCCACTGCTCCTGTCTACTGCACCGCACATCTTCCTTCTGCTTCAAATGCACTGCTTGGTTTTGCACCTGGCACAAATGTCAAAATTTTCTATCCTGAATTGTCAGGATAGAGACTGAGTCTTCAACAAAACTATTAAAAAAATTATAATGGATATCTGGTGGTCTAATAAGACACAGCAAATAAAGCTGTAAATAAAATATCATTTGAAAATTATCTAGACCTTCACACTTATGAAAAGCAACTTAATACATGATATATTCCCTTCCAGGCTTTTTTCCTATGTGTTGTTTTAGGTTACGAGATTGGAGGAGGGGGAGGCAATGTCTTTATAATATTGTATTTGTTCTTTTGTTTCTTTAACATTATACCATAAGCTACTCATTAACCATGCAGGTCTACCTTAGAAAGCCAGGTACCTTACTGCTTAATTTTTTGTATGAGCCCTTTTTGGTTGCCCTGAGGTACAGATTCAGGCACGGCATACTCGGGTTGGGAAGCAGAAGCTGACTCGAAAGCCTTCCTGGTGAGGTGGTGTCTGCATAGTCTGAGCACAAACCCAGGAAGTGCACTCCCAGGGGGCACACGTGGTACTGCTGAAACAGAGTTTATACACGTTAGGGTGCCTGGAGCAGGACATGCACCAGGCAGGCAGTATAGCTTACCAGGGCCCAGGCTGGCCTCCCACCATGGAACCTTCCTGTCCAGGTCCAGCACTCTCTGTCCAGTTCCAATACCCATATGAGCCCATGGTTTCGGAGGGACTGCCTGGAGGCAGTCAGTTCCAAACAGTTTTATCTGCCCACGACACCAGCTCACCCTCTTTCCGAGGGTGGGCGACATGTGGAGGTGCTCTGCCTGCCAAGTCTAGGAGCTGTGGCCCCACCTGCCGTTCCACAGCCAGAGCTCTGGCAGGTGTGACTGTCGGCTCAGCTGTCAGTTGAATTCAAAGTGCTCACAGCAGCTTGGAAAGGCTGCGTGGGAGTATTTCTTTAGGAAAAATACAAAGTTTTCAAGAACAATCTGGACACACAGAGGTCATTAACGTCCTCACTCTTGCCCTCCGACTCTCCCCAAGGCCAGGTTTGTGTTTTCTCCACTGTTACAAAATCAGCATATTCAATCCTGAAATCAAAACTTCACATTTCATTAATTCCTCCCTACTTTCTTCCAAACCTTTTGTGTGGAAGGCTTGTATGCAAGAGGGACGAAATTATTTTTATAGAACACATGTTCTGTAACTTCACTACAAAACATTCATCATGTTTAGGAACTGGTCAGGACAAAATCCTGAATTTTAAGAAATTTTTTTAAATGGGTTTACATTACATCCTGCCCCGAGGTCTCTCTTGCTTACCACTGGGTAGGCTGGAAAAGACTGATTCGTGGCTGGGGGCACCTGCACTGAAGGGTCACACTGCCTAATAACACCTCACTTCAATTTTCTCATGCATTCGGATGCCACAGCCACAACGTACGAAGCCATTTAAAAAATTCCCACCCATCACTGAAGTTGATCCACACCCCCAGCAGTAAACTGACACTTACCAGGTTACCACACAGAGGCCAGGGGAGATGCTGGCTGCAATGTCAGGAGGTGCTGTAGTAACAGCAGCCAAGCTGAAGAAAAGGCTGGAGCGCTTTCCCCTCTCCTCCGCCTATAGTTCGGCTAAACTTTCTCCAGCCCAGTTTTTTCCTCCCACTTGGAGAGAGCAAGTCAAACTTTTAACATTTTTGGCCAACTCAAGGGTCGCCTTGGGGAACATTTGGATCCTTTTCCCCACAGCCAAGCCGTTCATGATAAGAACCTTGAGCAAACCAGAAGCAGGCGAATGGTTTCTCAAACCTGATAAAGGCCATCTGCAAAAATACCTACACCGTCCATCCTCGCTTAAAGGAGAAAGACTAAATGCTTTCTCCCTAAGACCAGCGACGAAGCCAGGAGGATATGCCCTCTCACCCCTGATGTTCAACATTGTACTGGAGGTCCCAGCCACTCCAGTAAGGAAAGAAAAAGAAAGAAATGGCTTACAGATTGGGAAGGAGGAAATGAAACTTTTCTGATTCTCAGATGACGGGATTATCTTCATAGAAAAGCCCACCAAATCCATTTTGAAAAACTCCTAGAACTAATACACGAATCCAGCAATATTGCAGGATACAAGCTTAACACAGAACATCAAGCAAATTACCATATGCTAACAATGAACAATTACAAAGCAAAGCAAAACAAGAAACATTTGCACATGCCACTTACAACAGCTTCCCCCGAAACCCTAGTGAAACATATACAGGATCTGTATGCTCAAAACTACAAAATGGCTGAGGAGGGAAACAGAAGGAGACTTAAATAAGTGGAGACACACACAGTGTTCGTGGTTTGATAAATTCAATATAATTAAGATGACAATAGGCCCCAAATGGATCCATTGATTTAATACAACTCCAATGAAAAATCCCAGCAGGACAGTTTTATAGATACAAACTGATTATAAAATTTATGTGGAAAGGCAAAGAAACTAGGATAACCAAAGAATTTTGAAAAAGAAAAACAAAACTGGAGGAGTAACACCAATTTTAAGATTTACTATGCAGCTACAGCCAAGATATGGAAACCACCAAGGCGTCACGGAGGAATAAATGGATAAAGAAAATGTGGTGTGCATACACAACAGAACATTATTCAGCCATGAACACAGAAAACCTGCCTTTTGCAACTACACAGATGGACCCTGAAGGCTTCATGCTACGTAAAGTAAGTCAGAGAGAGACAAATCCTGTATGTTCTCACATATGTGGCAACTAAAAAAGCCAATCTCATAGAAATTCGAGATTAGAATGGTGGTTGCTAGAGGCTGGGGGAAATGTTGGTCAAAGGTCACAAACTTCCAGCTATACCATGAATACATTATGGGGATCCAATGTACAGAGTGATGAGCATAATTAACAATACTGTATTATATACTGGAAGGTGTTAAGAGAGGGGATCTTAAATGTTACCACCACAAAATAAAAAAATGGTAAGCACATGGGGGATAGAGCGTTAGGTAACTTTATTGTGGTAATCATTTCACAATATATGTATGTGTATCGAATCATCATCATGTTGTACACCCTAAGCTTACTTAGGTTGTATATCAATAATATCTCAATAAAGCTAGAAAAATAAAATCATCCCGAGTATGTCCAGTGGGAGACCCATTAAGCTATTTTGTACGTCCTTTTGACACCCCCCCATCATTCCTTGAACTCATTGTTACCACTAACAATGACAAGTTGAGCCAGGCTCATTTATCCTTTCCCTCCGCTAGCCTGGGAACCCATCATTGAGTGGAGAATAGTATTCAGAAGCTCAGATCTGGGCGCTAAGTGTACTTACTACTACTGGGACATTACTGTTTTCAGAAACTTTGGATTCTGTACCTATCAATCTAACCATATATGCACACACACATATTGCAAACCGTGAGATCACATGGAGACCTCCAATTCCAGTAGAACAGCTCAGAATTTGTTCTAGTTTTCTTCCTTTCCATATTTGAAACTCTCCTCTCCAAAAGTGACAGACGTGGTTCCCATTACCCTTACACATCTACTGAGTTGATGAATTCCAATGTATACAAGCCATCCCTTCCCCACAGAGGCCCTCCTCACATGCTCTGCCGAATCATCCCCAACCTTGACTTCCACACCCAACTCAGGCTCGAGCCACTTAGTCCTCTCCCCTCCCAACCCCCAGGGACATCCTTCTTACCACCTTGAGCTCTGTCACCCACTGCAGCCTGTTCCTACATATGGATGCTCTCCTTACTCTGCCTGGGCTCTGACTCCCCAGGCTGGGACGCTGCTACACACACACGCTGGCCTTGCTCTGCTGTACCTAAAGGCCTCAGGACCCGACTGCTCAGGCATAAAAGAGAAGGGAAGGGAAAGGAAGGACGGGAGGGGGGAAAGGTGAATACATCTTTACACCATCAGTCAATTAAGGCGAACTGGGCCAACTCCAGGCAGTATTATGAAGACAGAGTGTTTTTTTCTCACCATCCCCCAGCCTCCCCTTCCTGCCTCTCTGCTCTGCCTATTCTTTCTCATTCCTAAGGTCCTGCCCTCCATCAAGAGTGGAAATGTTATGAGGGGCATGACTCCCCTATTGTAACTTACACGGATGGGCTGGCTGACATTCAGTGTGGACAGTGTACTTCTGCAGCTCTGACACCTAAGCCCTCTGTCTCTCATGATGGAGGAGGTTTCACCCCTCTTTTAGCAATTTCACATGTGAGCAGGAGAGCAGACCCAGGCCGCTTCTTGCAGCCTCAGGTCCTTTATCTGTGAAATGGCCATGACACCACCTCCCTCACAGGCTGTGGGAGAAACACAGACAGCAACACCGGACACCTTTCAATGGGCACTGTGTGCCAAGCCTGGTGATGAGGGCTTTACTGGCCTCACAGGACTCCCTGATATCCAGGAACACACCAGGTGGATTTTCCCTCAGCCCTGTTGCTTTTGCTTTTCCTTCTGCCTGCAGTGCTCTTCCCTCAGGTAATCCCTCCGTTGCTCCTGCACTTCCTCCAGGTCTCTGCTCAATCATCGCCTTCTTGGGGAGACTTGCTCTGATCACCCTGAATGAAATAACATCCTCCTTCATATCTTTCCACGGAGCATTTGCCACCCTCGGAGGGGTTACATATTTCTTGGCCACTCTATGAGATCAGGGATATTTTTTTTTTTGTAGATAATTATTTTTTATTGAAGGGTAGTTGACACACAGTATTACACTAGTTTCAGGTGTACAACACAGTGATTCAACATTTATATACATGATAATTCTAGCTACCAGCTATCACCATACAAAGTTTTTACAATATTTTGACTATATTCCTTATGCTATACATTACATCCCGGTTACTTATTTATTTTACAATTGGAAGGCTATACTTTTTTTTTTTTGAGGGCATCTCTCATATTTATTGATCAAATGGTTGTTAACAACAATAAAATTCTGTATAGGGGAGTCAATGCTCAATGCACAATCATTAATCCACCCCACGCCTAATTTTCGTCAGTCTCCAATCTTCTGAAACATAATGAACAAGTTCTTAACATGGAGAACAAATTCTTACATAGTGAATAAGTTACATGGTGAACAGTACAAGGGCAGTCATCACATAAACTTTCGGTTTTGATCATGCATTATGAACTATAAACAATCAGTTCAAATATGAATATTCGTTTGATTTTTATACTTGATTTACATGTGGATACTACATTTCTCTCTTTATTATTATTATTATTATTATTACTTTTTTTTTTTGAGAGGGCATCTCATATTTATTGATTAAATGGTTGTTAACAACAATAAAATTCTGTATAGGGGGGTCAATGCTCAATGCACAGTCATTAATCCATCTCAAGCCTAATTCTCGTCAGTCTCCAATCTTCTGAAGCATAACGAACAAGATCTTACATGGTGAACGAATTCTTACATAGTGAATAAGTTCTTACATGGTGAACAGTACAAGGGCATTCATCACAGAAACTTTCGGTTTTGATCACGCATTATGAACTATAAACAATCAGGTCAAATATGAGTATTTGTTTGATTTTAATACTTGATTTATATGTGGATCCCACATTTCTCCCTTTATTATTATTATTATTTTTATTTTTAATAAAATGCTGAAGTGGTAGGTAGATGCAAGATAAAGGTAGAAAACATAGTTTAGTGTTGTAAGAGAGCAACTGTAGATGATCATATGTGTGCCTGTAGACTATGTGCTAATCCGAGCAAGACAAGGGCAATAAAACATCCGCGGATGCAGATGCTTTCTCTCAAAACAGGGGGGGTGAGGGTCTAAGCTTCACCACTGTTGTTCCCCGATTTCTCACCTGATGGCCCCCATGTGACTGTGCCTGTCTTAGGTTGTTCCTCCCTTGAGGAATCTTACCCGTCTCTGGCTAACCAGTCATCTTCCGGGGCCATACAGGGAAATGTAAAGTTGGTAAGTGAGAGAGAGGCCTTATTGTTCGAAAAGGTTAGCTTTTTACTTCCTTGCAGATTTATGCCCTGTGGCTTCTATGCCCAACATTTGTCTTGAGGTTATCTTTACCACTTGGAAGAATTATGATACTTGGTAATTTCGATATGAGGCATGAATTCTACTTAGGGGTTATAATTATGAAGGAAGAAGAGAAGCTATAGAAATAGCAGACCGAAGAAAACATGGGAAGATTGATTATTTCTTTGACATATCTTCTAGTAGTGTAACATAAGCATGTATAGGTTTTAAATTACTAATTAAATTGTGTGCCCACGTTAACATAATAGGAATACAGCTACATAACCAAAGCAGACCTACAATTACCAGCCATATCCAGTGAAACCAAGAAAACCAGTTAGGCACCCTAGGCATTTGTGAAAACTTATCAGTGATATGATGGATATTGTCCAACTGAACTTGAACAGTCTGAGAGAAATCAGACAAATTAAAACAACCCATTCCTGGGGACTGTTCACATCCCATATGTTCTTTTAAGAGTAGATAGTCTGTAGTTGTAAGATTTTGGAGTGCTACAATTTGCACCTCTCCTAATTCTTGGTTGAGTTCCAACAGTATAGATCCAGTCAAATTTGTTGTTTTACTGTATGCACAGGCCAGCTTAGATATCTCCTTCTTCATACCCATGGCAAGTCCAGGAACCGGTGGGATGAGTGCATCTACACCTGTAGCAGCGCCTGGATCTTTGTTGAGGTTTTTTGATGATCATCTTCTGGTATGAGTTTTCCAGAGAGTGCTAATGTTGGAATTTCTTCTTCATATCGTATCTTAGTTCATTGTCTCGGTAGCCAAATTAGGCTTTGATCCTCTGTATAAACACAAACAGACCCTTTGCCTACACTTTTATATGACCTTTATACAATTCTGTAGAACTCATTGGAGGTCACCACACAGGAATTGCTTTTTTTTTTTTTAAGAGAAAGGAATATTATCAGAAAAATGTACCTCCATAGCCGATCATCTGACACCCTTGAAGTGGTCAAAATTAAGGATATTTAAAGCATGCGTTAATCTTTTATTTACCATTAGTTTTATCCTATCAAGGAGTAATCCCCCTTTTCTTTCTTTCTGTTTTGTACTCTTTAATCTACACTTACATGAAGAATATTATGTTTACTAGCTCTCCCCTATACCAGGTACCCCTTATAAACCACTTTACAGTCACTATCCATCAGCATAGCAAAATGTAGTAGAATCACTCCTAGTCTTCTCTGTGTTGTACGGCCCTCCCCTTTCTCCCACCCCCCCATGCATGCTAATCTTAATACCCCCTTTTCCTCTCCCCCACCCTTAGACCTCCCTAACCACCCATCTTCCCAGTCCCTTTCCCTTTGGTACCTGTTAGTTCATTTTTGAGTTCTGTAATTCTGCTGCTGTTTTGTTCCTTCAGTTTTTCCTTTGTTCTTATACTCCACAGATGAGTGAAATCATTTGGTATTTCTCTTTCTCCGCTTGGCTTATTTCACTGAGCATAATACACTCCATCTCCATCCATGTTGCTGCAAATGGTAGGATTTTCCCTCTTCTTATGGCTGAGTAGTATTCCATTGTGTATAAGTACCACATCTTCTTTATCCATTCATCTACCGGTGGACATTTAGATTGCTTCCAATTCTAGGCTATTGTAAATAGTGCTGCGATAAACATAGGGGTGCATCTGTCTTTCTCAAACATGATTGCTGTGTTCTTAGGGTAAATTCCTAGGAGTGGAATTCCTGGGTCAAATGGTAGGTCTGTTTTGAGCATTTTGATGAACCTCCATACTGCTTTCCACAATGGTTGAACTAATTTACATTCCCACCAGCGTGTAGGAGGGTTCCCCTTTCTCCACAGCCTCGCCAACATTTGTTGTTGTTTGTCTTTTGGATGGCAGCCATCCTTACTGGTGTGACGTAATACCTCATTGTAGTTTTAATTTGCATTTCTCTGATAATAAGGAAAGTGGAGCATCTTTTCATGTGTCTGTTGGCCATCTGTATTTCCTTTTTGGAGAACTGTCTGTTCAGTTCCTCTGTCCATTTTTTAATTGGGATACTTGTTTTATGTTTGTTGAGGCGTGTGAGCTCTTTATATATTCTGGACGTCAAGCCTTTATCGGATCTGTCATTTTCAAATATATTCTCCCATACTGTAGGGTTCCTTTTTGTTCTATTGATGGTGTCTTTTGCTGTACAGAAGCTTATCAGCTTAATATAGTCCCACTTGTTCATTTCTGCTGTTGTTTTCCTTGCCCGGAGAGATATGTTCAAGAAGAGGTCACTCATGTTTATGTCTAAGAGATTTTTGCCTATGTTTTTTTCCAAGAGTTTAATGGTTTCATGACTTACATTCAGGTCTTTGATCCATTTTGAGTTTACTTTTGTATATGGGGTTAGACAATGGTCCATTTTCATTCTCCTACATGTAGCTGTCCAGTTTTGCCAGCACCATCTGTTGAAGAGACTGTCATTTCCCCATTGTATGTACATGGCTCCTTTATCAAATATTAATTGACCATATATGTTTGGGTTAATGTCTGGAGTCTCTAATCTGTTATACTGGTCTGTGGCTCTGTTCTTGTGCCAGTACCAAACTGTCTTGATTAGTATGGCTTTGTAGTAGAGCTTGAAGTTGGGAAGCGAGGTCCCCCTCCACTTTCTTCTTCTTTCTCAGGATTGCTTTGGCTATTCGGGCTCTTTGGTGTTTCCATATGAATTTTTGAACTATTTGTTCAAGTTCGTTGAAGAATGCTGGTGGTAATTTGATAGGATTGCATCAAATCTGTATATTGCTTTGGGCAGGATGGCCATTTTGATGATATTAATTCTTCCTAGCCATGAGCATGGGATGAGTTTCCATTTGTTAGTGTCCCCTTTAATTAATCTTAAGAGTGACTTGTAGTTGTCAGAGTATAAGTCTTTCATTTCTTTGGTTAGGTTTATTCCTAGGTATTTTTTTTTTGATGCAATTGTGAATGGAGTTGTTTTCCTGATTTCTCTTTCTGTTGATTCATTGTTAGTGTATAGGAAAGCCACAGATTTCTTTGTGTTAATTTTGTATCCTGCAACTTTGCTGTATTCCGATATCAGTTCTATTAGTTTTGGGATGGAGTCTTTAGGGTTTTTTATGTACAGTATCATGTCATCTGCAAATAGTGACAGTTTAACTTCTTCTTTACCAATCTGGATTCCTTGAATTTCTTTGTTTTGTCTGATTGCCGTGGCTAGGACCTCCAGTACTATGTTAAATAACAGTGGGGAGAGTGGGCATACCTGTCTAGTTCCCGATCTCAGAGGAAAAGCTTTCAGCTTCTCGCTGTTCAATATCATGTTGGCTGTGGGTTTATCATAAATGGCCTTTATTATGTTGAGGTACTTGCCCTCTATTCCCATTTTGTTGAGTTTTTATTATGAATGGATGTTGTACTTTGTCAAATGCTTTTTCAACATCTATGGAGATGATCATGTGGTTTTTGTCTTTCTTTTTGTTGATGTGGTAGATGATGTTGATGGACTTTTGCATGTTGTACCATCCTTGCATTCCTGGGATGAATCCCACTTGGTCATGGTGTATGATCCTTTGGATGTATATTTGAATTCGGTTTGCTCATATTTTGTTGAGTGTTTTTGCATCTATTTTCATCAGGGATATTGGTGTGTAGTTTTCTTTTTTGGTGGGGTCTTTGCCTGGTTTTGGTATTAGGGTGATGTTAGCTTCATAGAATGAGTTTGGGAGTATCCCCTCCTCTTCTTTTTTATGGAAAACTTTAAGGAGAATGGGTATTATGTCTTCCCTGTCTGATAAAATTCCGAGGTGAATCCATCTGGCCCGGGGGTTTTGTTCTTAGGTAGTTTTTTGATTACCGCTTCAATTTCGTTGCTGGTAATTGGTCTGTTTAGATTTTCTGTTTCTTTCTAGGTCAGTCTTGGAAGGTTGTATTTTTCTAGGAAGTTGTCCATTTCTTCTTGGTTTCCCAGCTGGTTAGCATGTAGGTTTTCACAGTACTCTTTAATAATTCCTTGTATTTCTGTGGGGTCCGTTGTAATTTTTCCTTTCTCGTTTCTGATTCTGTTGATTTGTGTTGACTCTATTTTCCTCTTAATAAGTCTGGCTAGAGGCTTATCTATTTTATTAATTTTCTCAAAGAAGCACCTCTTGGTTTCATTGATTTTTGCTATTGTTTTATTCTTCTCAATTTTATTTATTTATTCTCTGATCTTTATTATGTCACTCCTTCTGCTGACCTTAGGCCACATTTGTTATTCTTTTTCCAATTTCGATAATTGTGACATTAGACCATTCATTTGGCATTCTTCTTCCTTTTTTAAATATGACTAGATTGCTATATACTTTCCTCTTAAGACTGCTTTTGCTGTGTCCCTCAGTAGCTGGGGCTTTGTGTTGTTGTTGTCATTTGTTTCCATATATTGCTGGATCTCCATTTTGATATGGTCATTGATGCATTGATTATTTAGGAGCGTGTTGTTAAGCCTCCAAGTGTTTGTGAGCCTTTTTTCTTTCTTTGTACAGTTTATTTCTAGTTTTATGCCTTTGTGGTCTGAAAGGTTGGTTGGTGGGATTTCAATCTTTTGGAATTTACTGAGGCTCTTTTTGTGGCCTAGTATGTGATCTATTCTGGAGAATGTTCCATGTGCACTTGATAAGAATGTGTATTCTGTTGCTTTTGGATGTAGAGTTGTGTAGATGTCTATTTAGGTCCATTGGTTCTAGTGTGTTGTTCAGTGCCTCTGTGTCCTTACTTATTTTCTGTCTGGTGGATCTGTCCTTTGGAGTGAGTGGTGTGTTGAACTCTCCTAGAATGAATGCATTGCATTCTATTTCCTCCTTTAGTTCTGTCAGTATTTGTTTCAGATATGTTGGTGCTCCTGTATTGGGTGCATATATATTTATAATGGTTATATCCTCTTGTTGGACTGAGGCCTTTATCATTATGTAATGTCCTTCTTTATCTTTGTTACTTTCTTTATTTTGAAGTCTGTTTTGTCTGATACTAGAATTGCAACACCTGCTTTCTTCTCTCTGTTGTTTGCATGAAATATCTTTTTCCATCCCTTGACTTCAAGTCTGTGCATGTCTTTGGGTTTGAGGTGAGTCTCTTGTAAGCAGCATATGGATGGATCTTGCTTTTTTATCCATTCTATTACTCTGTGTCTTTTGATTGGTGCATTCAGTCCATTTACATTTAGGGTGATTATTGAAAGGTATGTACTTAGTGCCTTTGCAGGCTTTAAGTTTGTGGTTACCAAAGGTTCAGGGTTAGCTTCTTTACTATCTTACTGCGTAACTTACCTCGCTTGTTGAGCTATTATAAACATGGTCTGATGATTCATTATTTCTCTCCCTTCTTATTACTCCTCCTCCCTCCTCCCTATGTTGGGTGTTTTGTTCTGTGCTCTTTTTAGGAGTGCTCCCATCTAGAGCAGTCCCTGTAGGATGCCCTGTAGAGGTGGTTTGTGGGAGGCAAATTCCCTTAACTTTTGCTTGTCTGGGAATTGTTTAATCCCTCCTTCATATTTAAATGATATTCGTGCTGGATACTGTAGTCTTGGTTCGAGGCCCTTCTGTTTCATTGCATTAAGTATATCATGCCATTCTCTTCTGGCCTGTAGGGTTTCTGTTGAGAAGTCTGATGATAGCCTGATGGGTTTTCCTTTGTAGGTAACCTTTTTTTTCTCTCTGGCTGCCTTTAATACTTTGTCCTTGTCTTTGATCTTTGCCATTTTAATTATTATGTGTCTTGGTGTTGCCCTCCTTGGATCCCTTGTCATGGGAGTTCTGTGCACCTCTGTGTTCTTAGAGGCCATTTCTTCCCCTTGTTTTGGGAAGTTTTCAGCAATTATTTCTTCAAAGACACTTTCTATCCCTTTTTCTCTCTCTTCTTCTTCTGGTACCCCTACAATGCAGATATTGTTCCCTTTTGATTGGTCACTCAGCTCTCTTAGGATTCTTTCATTCCTGGAGATCCTTTTATCTCTCTCTGCATCAGCTTCTCTGTGTTCCTGTTCTCTGTTTTCTAGACCATTAATGGTCTCTTGCATTTCGTCCATTCTGTTTTGAAGTCCTTCCAGAGGTTGTTTTATTTCTGTATTCTCCTTCCTCAGTTCTTGCGTATTTCTCTGCAAGTTCATCAGCATGGTTATGACTTTTGTTTTGAATTCTTTCTCAGGAAGACTGGTTAAATCTATCTCCCCAGGTTCCTTCTCAGGGGAAGATGTAGCAGATGCTGAAGCTGTCTGGGTTAGTCTTGTGTGGATCTTATTTGTTTGCCTTTTCATGTTGATAGGTGCTATTGAGTGTCAGCTGGGAGGGCCAAACTTTTCACCTGCTACTGGCCTTTCTTTACTGGGACAAGTGCGACCCCTAGTGGCTTGTGTTGGGTAATTGCGTGTAGACTGGGTCTGTGTCTTGCCGGGCGGGTATAGAGGATTCTCTCTTTCTGAGTGCCTGGCCTTCCTTAGGCTCCTTCTCTGCTTTTGCAGCGCCCAGAGGGGTAATGGATGGGGGGGGGGGCTGTTTGGCTGTTTACCTCCGTGAGGGGTCTCAGAGCTCTTGCCCAGGGTGTTAGTGTGCCCGGTTTTCCATGTAATTTCCAGCCACTGGGCTGTGACCTGTGTTGTTTCCGTCCAGCTGTTACGTCCCTGTCCCTTTAAGACTTTCAAAAAGCACTTGCTTTTCTTTGTCACAGGGGCATCAGCTTCGGAACCCGCTCAGAGGTCTTGCTGCCCTGTTTCCCTAGTTTCCAGCCCTCCACGCATGCACTGTGTCTGCGTTCTGGTGCAGGTGGCTGGGGCTGGGTGTTTAGCAGTCCTGGGCTCCCTTTCCCTCCCCACTCTGACACCTCTCCTCCTGCCGGGAGCTGGAGGGAGGCGTGCTCGGGTCCCGCCGGGCCGGGGGTTGTATCTTACCCCTTTCACCAGGTGCTGGACTCTCGCTCGTGTGGATGTAGTCTGGCTGTTGTCCTGTGTCTTCTGGTCTCTCTTTTAGGAGTAGTTGTATTTGTTGTATTTTCAAAAATATGTATGTTTTTGGGAAGAGATTGCCACTATCCTACTCATGCCGCCATGTTGGCTCCATCTCAAGATCAGGGACTTTTGTCAATTTGTTCTCTGTTGTAGTCTCTGTTCTGTATCCAAGAACAGCACTCAGGTGCACAGCAGGTTCTCAGATAACTCTTGTGGGACTGGCTGGGAGCCAGGCCCTTTACACACAGTGCTAAGATGCACAGGGACCCACAAAGGTGGGCACCAGCCCCATTTTATTAGTGATGATACATATTGAGCCTCCGGGAGACAAGCAACTTGCCCAATGACACACAACTGGACATGGGGTTCCAGGCTTTGGAACCGTATCTTCCAGGATCCATAGCCCTCGGTTCTGGGACAGAGACCTCACAAGCAAAAAGCGCAGAGATTTTACTCCTGAGATACAGATCCCAAAGAGCCCAGATACTCAGAGACACCTAGAACATATCACTGAACACACGACCTAAAACAGGTTCTGGAATTCTCTGCACAAAGAGCTCAGACCTTGAGTCACAGACTCCCAAACCACGCTGTCACCTCCTAACTTAATACAAAGAACCCCAAAACAGAAAGACAAAAGTTCAGATAATTCAGAAGCATCACATAACCTTCAGATAAAGTCTTCAGACAAATCAGAGGACCTACACCCTGGGCACAAACCCTCAAACAGCTCAGACACTTCACACTTTCAGACTATTAACCCCACCACCACCACTACCACCACAACCACCACACAACGCACAGACATCAGTTTGGGACCCAGAATGACGAACAGCTCACAGACTTCACCCCCTAGGGTGCAGACGCCTACCCAGAGATCTCACACCGGGAGACACACAAAAGCTTACAAGCGCAGAAAATGCACACCTTGATACATAGGCACACAAAGCCCAAGAGAACATATACCATGGTGTACAAAATCCACTCAGATAAAATACCCCATTCACTCACAATCCCCCAAAGGCTCAGAGAGGAAATGTACCCAAACAGCGTGTGTGATGTCATATCCAGCGACAGGCATCCCCAAACTGCCGGATACAGTATTTCCTCGGCAGAGACACAAGCACGCTCCAAGGCTCTCCCTGGACATTAACTGATTGTGAGACAGGGATGGTGGGTGTAGTCAGAGAATGGTGAGGGCCTCCAGGAAAAGCACGGTAGAATATTGACAGTCAGAGCAATGTAACAATGGGCAAAGAAGTCCCCAGTGAAACTCTGTTAAGCATTATGTAAAGTCAAAGTCACACTAATTCTCTCAGGAAAGATACCTAAGAATATAGACATCTTCAGTGAGATCAGCTAAAGGTCAAAAGGCCAGAAGCAACTTGGCCTAGAATGTTTGAGTGTTCTGCACGGGTATCAACATAACCCGTGACTCCACTGTCAGCCCTAACAATCAGACTTTGACCCAGCCCACCTTGAGGACAGGGCAGGTGATGCAAGTCCACACCCCTAAGTTTTCTTCATGTTCTCGAAAACTCCTCAACTGCCTATAAAACCCCCTAGACAACACACCACCACGGGCTCTCTTGTCCCCTCCTGGCATGAGCCAGGGGCTCTAGTCTCTCACTTTATTTCTAAATAAAAGCCTGTACATTGCTCTCCTACCTTGGGTGTTTGTGAAGCTCGTTCTTCGGCTTCGTGAACAAGAACCCTGGCATCATCTTCAGGGACTCGTCCGGGATAACTTCGGAGGTGAGTATCGGCATCCAAGCCTGCCTTTTCTTTCACTGTCCTTATAGAAGGATGCCATCTATGGCACACAAAATTGGGCGCTTGACAGCCACTTAAATGGGACTAGCCTGGCTGCCGATCTCAAATTCTCAAGCGACAGGATCCCCTGCATCTCCCTCAGTGGATCCATCTCCCTTGGGAGCCGGGAATGTCAGCTGAGTGGAGGCCAGGATTCCCTTTCAGAGGCATCTCCTCAGATGTGAGGGACTGAGGAAGGCTGTGCGCAACTGCGAGAGTCTAGGCTGAGGCTACACTTCAGCAACTTCTCAAAGGTCTGCGTGTCTGGAATCAGACCCCGACAGCCCAACTGGGTATCCATGAGGACTGTCTCTCTTTCTGTCTCTGACTTCCAGCCTGCTTCTTCAGGCCGCCCTGGTCTCAGTGAGGCAGGGGGCATCCCTAACTCTCTCCTAACTTCATCAATTTCACGGAACCCAATGCTCACCACCGCAAGGTAGGAGACCTATGCTTCGCTCTTATTCCTGACTAAATGCTGTACTTTTTATCTCATAAAAATGTGTCTGGGCACCCGTTAGCCACTTAAAAGATGATCAGCGCCAGCTACCAGTCTTAAGTCTCGGGTGCAAGGTTTCCCGGTGTCTGCCGCTCCTTGATCCCCCGCCTCTGGACAGACGGGAATGTCAGGGAGTGGCTGAGCCAATTTCCTACTTTCCTATGCTAATCTGTGGACTCCAAGGGTTGACCGGACTAGTAGGCAGTGGTCCTGGGATCTCGGTTCCAGCCGATTGATCCGATGATGCTGAGTGAACCTCCAGCTAGGCTGCTGCCTATGGGAGTCGCAGATGACCCCCGACCTCTTGTTTCACAGATCAGATTTGTTATAGTGGGTGACTGGCTAAATCCCAGGCAGTGGCATAAACTGGTGTTTGAGTACAGACACCCCCCTCCATAACTGTACATGTAAATGGCCCCATTTAAATTCTAGCCATGGCTCTATTTTATTGATCTCTCTTCCTTGGAGGCAGTCTTCCTGGGGCTAGGCATTTCCTTATCCGCAGCCCGAGTGGACTATGCTAAAGCCTGTGCAGAGAAACTAGGGTCTGGTTCAGGACTCCTGGAAGGCATAAAGTAAGAACATACTGGTGAGGTTCCCACTAGATCCAGGGCTCTGAAGCAACTCTTGCTTAGTGGGAAGGCAAGAGGGGAATCAAGGCAAGGTACAGGCCTCAGTGGTAAGGAGTGGTTAAATCCAGTAGGCCTGGCAGAGGAGGTGATTGACCACTGTCACCCAGGCTCCAAGGCGAGGGGACGCCCTCACAGAGAAAGGCCAACCAGGTGTCGCACACCTGTCTTTCTCTCTTCCAGGTGGGAGCTTCCTCTTCAACTTGAAAGCCAGACATAGCTCTAGCTTGCATTCTAAAGAACTGGGAGCAAATTTGATCCCCAGACCCTGAAAAAGTGCTTTGTCTTCTGCACACAATCCTATCCTCAATACAAGCTCTCTAATGGAGAGGGTTGGCCCCTGAGAGAAGTATACAATATAAAGTTATGCAGCTAAATTTGTTTTAATGCAAGGAAGGAAAATAGTCAAAAGTCCCATGAACTACTACAATATGGAACTAGTTTTCTATATTATTTTGGTGGAAGTCTATTCTACTTATTGGGTTCATTGTCTTAAAAAACTGGGAGGTTTTTAAACTAAACTCCCTGAAACAGAAGAAATTTATCTTCTGCAATACAGCCTGGCTTTAAATGACTGGAGTTAGAATTGTACTTGCATTTCATTTCCAGCCACCGGAGACACACAGTCCCTATCAGTTCAGAGCCTTCATCAGCCCTGTCAGTCTGGGGCCATCTAATCCTTAACCCAGTTATATAAACTAAACTGCTCGCCTGTAGAGTGTATCTTGAAAACTGAGATACTTTTAGTCAAATAAGCTAAAAGGAAAGGCAATTGGATATCAGTAATTCAAATCTCTGTATCAGTTTATCTGTCTGTGTATATGTTCTTTCATGAAAAGTGTTGCTAACTATAGTCATTATGTCTCAATCTGTATGTTTGTGTGTAAATGAAAGATTTTTCTACCTCCGGATGGTATTAATAAAATTGATTTAAAGACAAGCGCTTGTGAAAATTGGGCATTCTAAAATTTCCAGATAATTCTAATAGAAAATATTAAGCATTAATGCTAATTTAAGTTGAACTGAAACGGACATGTCCTTATGGTTATCAGCTGCCTAAGTTTACCTAAAGTCATTTAAGTTGATGTTATCTGCTAAGTCTTTCAAGCATAAAATGCTTAGAGGCTTGACTTTGTCAAATATTCAGTAAAGGTTTTGTAAGTAATCTGGCATAGTTGTTAGGAATGAGTGAACTAAATAAGTGTGGCAAGTGAACACCTTAATAATTGTGTGTTACAGTGTGTATACCTACCTACAGCCTGCGAATCTTTGTGGTAACCTGAAACCTTAAAGTTTTGCTAAGTTAAGAAGATATACTTTGTGCTTAGTGAGAGATTGTGCTTAAAGCTCATGGTTACAGAAATTATAAAATGTTCACAAATTTATTACAACCCTTTAGTAGAATTCGTGCCTCTTACCAAAAATTACCGAGTATCATAATACTTCCAAATGGTAAAGATACCTCATGACAAATGCTGGGCATAGAAGCCACAGGGCATAAATCTGCAAAGAAGTAAAAAGCTGACCTTTTCAAAGAATATTGCTTCTCTCTCACTTACCAACTTTACATTTCCCTGTATGGCCCCGGAAGACGGCTGGTTAGCCAGAGACGGGTAAGATTCCTCAAGGGAGGAACAACCAAAGCCAGGCACAGTCGCAGGGGGGACATCAGGTGAGAAATTGGAGATCAACAGAGGTGAGGCTTAGAACCTAACCCCCCATTTTGAGAGAAATCTTCTGCATCTGTGTATGTTTTGTTGCCCTTGTCTAGCTTGGATTAATACTTAGTCTATAGGTACAGACCTGATCATCTACATTTGCCCTCTTACAGCACTAAATTATGTTTTCTACCTTTATCTTGCATCTACCTACCACTTCAGCATTTTATTTAAAAAAATAAATAAATAAGGGAGAAATGTGGGATTCACATATAAATCAAGTATAAAAATCAAACAAATAATAATATCTGACTTGTTTATAGTTCATGATGTGTGATCAAAACCAAAAGTTTCTGTGATATATGACTGCCCTTGCAGTGTTCACCATGTAAGAACTTATTCACTATGTAAGAACTTGTTCACCATGTAAGAACTTGTTCGTTATGCTTCAGAAGATTGGAGACTGTTTAGAATTAGGCTTGGGGTTGATTAATGATTGTGCATTGAGTCCCCTAAACAGAATTTTATTGTTGTTAACAACCATTTGATCAATAAATATGACAGATGCCCTCTCAAAAACAAATGGTCATAAATTTGTCAATCTAAAGAATGCTAGTGTAACAGTTTACAATAGCCTGCTTCTCAGTGTTCACTAAAAATGAAGGTACCTAATGGTTTTAAGTTTTAGTTAAAACTACTTAAAGTAATAAGGAAAACATTTCTGCATGCTAAAGAATGTGTCTTTTGATAAAAGAAAGTAACTTTGTTCTAAAGTAGAGCTGTTTTTTAGAGGGAGAACTCTAAATGTAAAAAGAAGGTTGTAGAAAGTTTGTGGGAGAATTTAATATGGTCATGCTATATAAAATTAAAGCAAATGAGTCTCGGTATCAAGTACACAGCAAAATTAGAATTTTGTTTTCAGTTAAAAAGACAAAGTTTTCTTAACTGTTAGTCTGCTCTTAATATTGAAAGATTGCAAAGAGTTCTCTGTTTTATCAAAGCAGTTTCTCATGCTTAAAGTCTCAGTGAGTTGTCGGAGTATTTAAGAAAATGAGATCTTAATATTAAAAGGACTAAAAGCTAATCTTTGTTAACAACTGTGTAACCTTCTTTATTTGCCTTTGAGGTACTTTGTTGTCATTCTGGTTAAATGGATAAGTATTGCTTCATGGCAACCTATAATCCTATTTAAGCAGGTGCCAAAAAAAAAAGTGCAAAAGGGTGCTTTTACCTCTAGTTAACGGATATTTTCCAGAGAGCCCCTGGAACATGTCGGAAGAATTTTTTCTCATTGAGGAAAAGTTATTTGGCTAATTTGGCTTATTTATCTGATATATAATTACCTGCTTAATTACCAGGAAAGCACTGTCAAAGGGAATGATGCTAAACTTTGTTACTGCATGTTTTGTGTTACAGAAATATCCGAATTTCCTTATGTCAACTGTGTTACAGTAAGCTCTCATCAGATCTTTAACCATTGTCATTTGTAAGTCTTTTGTCATCTATACTCACTGTTTTATTACTCCTAAACTAGTAAAGAACTAGATTTCAGCAGAACAGGTATTGGTTGCATGAGATTAAGTAAACTAAGGAAAATGATTTTGTGGCTTTTTGTTTCAAATGTTGCTGATAAAGTGTTTTAAGCTTTTTCCCTTAAGCTGACAACAGTTTATTAAATGACTAATCTTTATAAGCAGAATTGAAACTTATCTTTCTCTCTACCTGATCTCTCCAGAATTTAAAAACTTTCAGTGACTATTTTTATATTTCATGGCAGTATGTTTATTTGCCTACGTTCAATAAGAACCTGCTTTCTTTGTAAGAGGACCAATTAAAAACACAGGTTATACTACCAAGGCTTTGACTGGAATGTCATACCTGAGAGACACATGCATAAAGCTCAGATATGAACAGCTTTAAGGAACTAAGGTTGACTTTACAAAGCCAACAAAGCCCCTTGGAAGAACTGGCCTGGTACCTTGCTTACAGGGTTCCCAGCAGCCTTACCAGGTGAGTAAGGAAGGCCACTTCCTGGCAAGTGCAGGAACCTCAGGATGTCTTGGACATCGAGAAGAGAAGAATTCACCCAAATCTACAGGTACTGCAGGCAAAACCTGAAGGCAAGTCTGGCTGGGCTTTCTGGCCTCAAGAGGCCTTTAAAAGTTCAATCTGAAATTCCTTACAAAAGGTTCCAGCAAAGCACATTGAAAAGAGCCCATGTAATCAATTGCTCTTCTTGCTGCACTTATGCAAATAATAAAGCCAAGTGTTAAATATTTTCTTAACCTGGTTACTTCTAATAAAAATGAGGGTGATTTTAGAGAAAAGTATTGTTTCAATAATGCAGCCTTATCCATACTAAATCCTAATATTAGTCATAGTCATTGGGACATAAACTAGATCCAGAATTCTAGCTTCTTCAAAATATCTGGCTATGATTTTCCAGATGTTTTAGCTTTCTCCTATCATTTCAATTAAAGTTTTACTATTTCTAGTTCTCATATTCAACCATGCATTCTTAATCTCATCAAGTTTGTCCCTCCAGAATGGAAAATCCCACTCCAGATACTGTTACTTAACCTAATAACACAATTTGTTCTATCTTGCCTAGAAGCCACAAAACTGCAAACAGTAATAGAAATGGAACCTGGAATAGAAGCGCCCATCTTCCGAGGCCCTCTCAACTGACCACTGATGGAGACCTAACTGCACCCTTTATGCGCCCCTTCTCAGCATGAAGCAGCCAGAGCGGTCGTAGCTTCCTTTCTAGGGTCTCCATCTGTAGAGGGGGGGGAATGAGACAGGGACCATGGGTGTAGTCAGAGTAGGGTGAGGGCCTCCGGGAAAAGCAGGGTGGAATATTTACAGTCAGAGCAATGTAACAATGGGCAAAGAAGTCCCATTGAAACTCTGTTAAGCATTATGCAAAGTCAAGGTCACACTAATTCTCCCCGGAAAGATACCTCAGAATATAGACATCTTCAGTGAGATCAGCTAAAGGTCAAAATGCCAGAAGCAACTTGGCCTAGAATGTTTGAGTGTTCTGCAAGGGTATCAAGCACAACCCATGACACCGCTGTCAGCTCTAACAATCAGACTTTGACCCAGGCCACCTTGAGGACAGGGCAGGTGATGCAAGTCCGCACCCCTAAGTTTTCTTCATGTTCTCGAAAACTCCTCAACTGCCTATAAAACCTCCTAGACAACGCACCACTACGTGCTCTCTTGTCCCCTCCTGGCGTGAGCCAGGAGCTCTATTCTCTCACTTTATTTCTAAATAAAAGCCTGTACTTTGCTCTCCTACCTTGGGTGTTTCTGAAGCTCATTCTTCGGCTTCGTGAACAAGAACCCCGGCATCAATTGCATCTGTAGGACTCACAATGCGCTGCCCAACGCGGCTGCCTGGGCCTGTGACTGAGTTAGGGCTAAAGAAGACTGCAGAGCTCACGTGCGGACTGCACTGTCATCCCGGGCACCCAGCGTCGGGCTCGGGCTACCGACCAGCCAATGCGCGAACCACGCCACTGGACGGGGCAGCGGCCTCAGCCCCTTTGGACCAGTCACTTGGTGAGCAGTACACCTCGGAGAAAAACTCTACGCTCTGAAAAGCTACAAGCGCCCCCTCCCCGCCCCTGAGTTCCTGCTCCGACTTGGTCGCGCCGGTCCCCAGCCAGCCGGCCGATGGAACCCGCTAAGCGAAGAAGGAGGGCGGGACTAAGGGGGGACGTCCATCCGGAGTCACTCGGAGCCCCGGAAGGGCTCATCCGGCAACCTCGCCATTACCAGTCACCGCTCGGTATGGCCTCTGATCCCGCCTCCCACATCCGGAAGCCGATCTCTGACCCGGTTGCAGTTCCCAGCTGGATGTGACCATGTAGGAAAGAAGGGGTGGCGTTAGAGAAGTGAAAAATGAAGGGCGCAGCCTCGGGCCAGTTGTCCACACGGGCTGAAATGAGCCGAGAGAATGGAGTGCTGGGAATGGAGTAGGTCCCGGCCAGAGCATTAGTGCCTCCGCTGGGTAACGTGGTTGCTGCCCCACGCGGTGTCAACCGACCCTCGGTGTTGTCACACTCACAACGGATTATTCCAAAAACGGTCGCCTCCTCCCCAGTGGTATCTCCCGGAGTGGGCGGTGCTACCTCCGTGCTCCTCATGGGTATGTCCCAGGACAGAAGTGTTCCGTCTCGCGCGCCCCTTGGTAGTGACGATGGGGAACAGCTGGTCGATGCGGATGCTCATGGACCATTCCAGGATGGTCCTCAAAGGGTGGGAGGGCAAAGTCAGTGTAGTCTTGGACTCAGGAGAAAGTCTTCCTGAGGTGAAATTTACCTCCCGCAGTGGCCACCTTTATAACAGGGAGCGTCATTTCCCATGTGTCGGGCATTGTGTTGGCTTGTGCCTCCCTTGGTAATTGCACAGCAGTCGGGGAACCCAGCCACAGTCCCCCAAGGGGCAGGAGGGATAGAGCTCCTGACTGGCGTCAGAGGTCTGGTGTGGAGCGGGCCTCTGTCCTTGACTGTCAGTAATGGGTGATGGGAACAGCAGGCCCTTCTGTTCTGTTAGGGAAGGGGGCGTCTCCCAGGGGCCCCAAGGACACAAAGAAAGTGAGATAAAGACCATGGGGCTTTGTCACCGTCCTTTCACCCGTGACCATGTTCCCTAGCGGGAACCCTCGGCCTATCTAGCTGTACCTCTCTCTCTCCACGACTCTTCGTTTATTCATCCATTCTCTCCTTCATTCATTCCTTCTTCCCAAATTATATGTCAGGCACTATTATGAATACTATTAGGAATATAGCCCTGTGGAAGGCGACAAAAAATCCCTGCCCTCACAGAGCTTACATTCTATTGTGATCATGCAGCAAAAAAAAAAAAAAAAAAAAAAAAATGTAAGTAATTTGTCAGGTGTTGGTAATTCCAGTGATTAAAATTAAATCAGAAGGTGAAGGGGGGTGGGGGGCATTTCTAGGAAGAGTGGTCAAGGAAGGTCTTCCTAAAATTGTGACATTTGAGGATGCCTTGAGATGAATATCTGGCAGAAAAGCATCACAGAGAGAGGTAAAGCCAGTGGACAAGTGAGGGGGTGGCACTCAGGCCAGCGTGTATGAAGAACAGTGAGGAGGCTGGTGTGGCTGGCACAGCACCATCAAGAGGGAGAGGCAGGAGATGAGGAGAGAGAGGTAATGGGGGCCAGACCACGTAGGGCCTTTTAGACCACAGTGGGGACTTCGACTTACCCTGAGTGAGCCATGGGAGGGTTTTTAACAGAGAAGCCCCATGCCCCTTTCGGAGGCCGGAGGCCTGGGTCACCCAATGTATGGGGAGGAGCTCCTGGTTGCCCCAAGGAAGAACCCCTTCCCCACCCCTCTGCAGCCGAACATGCCTTTCCTGGACAATCCCATAGTCTTAGGGGAAACCCACCAAGGGCTCCCCACAAAGATCCATGTCAAAGGATGATACCTGCAGGAGAGGCCATCAAGGGCCCTCAGGGCATGAGTGAGGTACACCAGGCCAGTGTGTGAGTGGGACAAACCAATGGGCACAGAAGACAGAGAGAAAGAAAGAGCATTAGAAAGGCAGGGACAGAGACTGTTTCTGGCAGCACACTGTCCCCACTGAATTCACACCTGCCTATGGGCCCCAGCCCTGCTGCTGGATGACAAACCTGTCTCTCCATGGGAAAGGATGCCCCGCCCTTTCCCATGGGACTGTCTCTAGGCAAAGACTCAGCTGCCTCCGGCCTGGGAGTGTGTGTCACTCCTCTCTCTCTCCCAATCTTCCCCTCACACTGCCTTAACACACATGAGGACTCTGCCCATCAGGACAAGGATACATTCCAGGTATGGGGAGTCTCAGGCTGCATACAGGATCCCACACCCCTCAAGCCCTCGTCTACCCTCCTGCTGATCTCAGTGCTAAAAGGGGCAAGAGGAATCGGGGATGTGTAGATTTGCTGATTTGCTGTGGGGCCTTCTGCAAATCGGTTAATCTGAGGCATGTCCCCACCTGCGCGGAGACTCACCTCTCTACCTTCCACAGGCAGCTGCACAGGTAATGTGAGGTTTGCATGCCACACATCAAATATCAAGCAGGGTGTGTAAGCATCAGCTATACACACATCCTGACAGTGATCAGTTACAGGGTCCTCGTGGCTTTGGGAAAACCTCGCCCTCCCCCCTTCCTGGTCAACGCCCACCTGGCCTTGGCTGTGCTGAGGTTCCCCTCCCTCCTCCAGGAGCCCAGGTTTACATCCTGTTCCTGCCTTCCTTGCCAGCTGAGATCTCCCATCTGCACTAGGCCTCAGGCTCCTCATCTGCAAATGGTGATCTTCTCCTCAGGGGTTGAGCTGATTAGCTGAGTTAATATGTGTACATAGCTTTGTCACAGGGGCTGGTCTGGAGCAAGGGTGGGGGTGATGTCAGCAGTTATTGTTCTTACCAGTATTATTATCACAGGTTCCCACCAGCTGCACATGACTGACATTTTGCCTTCCCTGAGGGTGAGGGTCCTAACCATTCATCTCTGCGATACAGGGCAGGCATGGGAGAGATCACGGCAAACCTGAAATCACAGGCCTAGTGCTAAGCCCTGTGAAAGTAAGGGCCATCCCACCTTTCTCTCAAAAGTCTTCTCGGATGAAGATACATGGACAGCTCAGACCCAACCCTCTGGACAAAGATGTCCCCCAAATAGTTCAGAGACCTCAAGCCCTGGGACAGAGACACCTACAAACAGTTCAGAGACCCCTCATCCTAGCCACCAACCACACACAGTTCAAAGATGTCTCACCTGAGGACATGGAGCCCAACCAGCTCTGAGAATTCCTGCTCTAGGGAACAGCTACTCTTCAGCTCCAGGCTTCACCCGCCTCCCCAGGGAGCCTGCAGGTTGCACTCTGGGTCACAGAGCCCCAAATCTTCAGCTCAGGGCTGCTGTGTGTGCTGTGAGTGAGTGAGTGTCTGTTCCGTCCATCTGTGAGGGGGAGGCCTCAGACCTTGCAGTCTCCACCATGTGGTCCTGTTAGGCAGAAAGACAGAAATGAGCGGGATGGAAAGGAGAAAGGGCCCCCCAAAGATGACTCAGGAAGTTGATGAAATGGAGCCAGAAAGCCAGAAATGACTCAAATGGTTACTCAGATGAAGCCACAGGGTCCAAGAGTGACTCAGGAAATGTCCAGGGTCCCCCCAGGTAAGAAACATGAGAGGCACAGGCACAGCACAGCCCCTGTCCCCATTTCACCAATCAGAACAAGCCTAGAGAGCTGACCGTGGTCAATCAAGGACCTCTCTGCCCTGCCAAAACCACATAAAAGAAGCCTCAGAATGAGCATCCAGGCCTGCCTGTCTTATCTTAGGCAGGCTTGCTCTGTTACTCTCTGCAGAGGGTATTAAAACTTATTTTGCTTTCCTGACTTTGATCTCTCATCTCACTGTATCTGACTTCCCTGCGACACCAAGCCGAGTCCTTTCCTTCTTAACAGTCCTGAGGAAGGCAGCTCTCTCCAGGGATGGGGAGGGCCTCTGGGACAAAGGGGTTCTGAGAGTGATCTGTCGTGTCTGGGTCCTGGGAATGACCATCATATGACCAACCCTGGTCCCCTGTGGTCATGGCAACTTCAGCAACCTGCCCCTTGGGGGACTTAGAGTGAATCCCAGATCGTCAGGAGGAGACCTGCGGACCCTGTCATCTCTGCCATCTCTCAGCATCCACTGTGGAGTACTGGATCCTTGAGAGAGGAGAGGTCTTCCCCTCACACTGCCTATGGCAACCCCCCCCCCCTTAAATCCCTCTGAGCATCCCTAGCCATTCCCCTACCTCCTTCTCCTGGTGGCAGCTGCCGTACCTTCTCTCTCTCTCCCAATCCCCCCTGCCCTCACAGCACCAGGCCTCTCCTTCAACTATTGGGCCCTCCTTAACCCCTGCCCCAGCTCTATGCACTACCCTCAGTCGTACCCTCTCTCCCTCACTCAGCACCCAGTCCTGCCACAGAGGATCCCCTCTGGACCCCACTGTTCCCTGCAAGTGCAGAACATTGGGCAGGACAGATGTCCCTCCTGCCCACTCACAGGGGTCAGTCATGAAGTCCCTGTTAGGGAAGAACTGAAAATCTCTCCAGGATCCAGAGGAACCTGCTGCTCAGGTCTGGGAGTCCAGGGCAACTCCTGAGGGCTGGGGGAAGGAGAAGGGTTTCTGCCAGGAGGAGCACCAGTAGGTGTCCCCTCAGGAGATGGGATGACACAGTGCTGAGCTAGGTCTGTGAGCACAGGGAAGGGACCTTGGGAGGGGTCAACTGGGGCAGCCTGAACTTGAGGAGTGCTCCAGCTGCCGTCCTGGGCTCTGGCATCTGGACGGATGCTGTCCTTCCCCAACCCCCACCCCACAGAGCTGGACGACCCAAGTCATGTAACCTGCCTTCTCTGGGCAGGAGTGTCCCCATGGGTGGGTGACAGGGTTTTCCTCCAAGGGGCCTAGAGAGGCTTACATGAGATGGCACCTAAGTGCTTAGGACACTGCAAGTCAGATCAATGATTCCCTAAAACTCAAGAGCACCAGCTGACGTGGGGAGTGATCCCACTAACCCCAGCCACTGACTGGGAAAGAGTCTTCAACCTGCTGACTGGACAGATGACCGCCCCTGGGGCCTGGCTCCCCTAGCCCTCCAGCGCTCAGGCCCCAGCCCAGCACCACGAACTCCTGCCCATCCACCGCAGCGCCTGCCTGTGCCAGCGCCGGGAGGGTAGTTGGGGATCCATCCTTCAGTACTGGGCAACAGCCAGAGCCGTCGGCCTCGGGTGGACCGCCCAGGGCGGCCCTGGATCCTGCTTGTCCACAACCAACCCACTGCGGCTCCGCGGGCTCCCGGGTCCTGCACCTGCGGAGGAGGTGGGCGTGGACACCGTGGCAGTCCCAGAATGCATGTCCACCTCTGTCAAAGGCTGGGCCTGATCGCCCTGGGGTGGGGCGGACTTTCTTGTCCCTCCGTAGACAGTATTTGTATTGACCACCGCCCGCCCCCGCCCTGTAGCACCTCCCGCAGTGGTTTGCTCCATCTCTGCACCCGCAACTGGTACCTTCTGGCCTCGACAGTTACATCCTCAGAACCTCGTCCCCCACGCACCGCAGCAGTGGATACCCCAGAGGGGCTGTTTCATCCTTATATCTCGTGAATTATTCTGGGGATTCTAATGCTAACGTGGAACTTTAGCGAATCAGAATCACCTGGTGGGTCTGTTTAAACCCATTGCTGACGCCCCCCCCACCTACCCCACCCGGATTTCTGATTCTGTGACGGGGTGGAGCCCAGGAATTTGCATTTCTAACTATGGTCAGCCTCTCTCCCACACAACTAGGTGGACTCTGATTCCCATCTCCCTCCACCACCCAGAACTAGTGAACAGGCCCTTCCCAGCCTCTCCCGCCCTCCCTGCCCCCCAGTGCACCCAGATGATCAATCTCTTCACCAGATCCTGGAGACCTTGAAGGCAGAGAAAGTGTAAGCATCAAGTCCTCTGCGGCAGAGCTGCCCCAAAGAATGGTGGGAGGATGCCAGTGAATAAGCTTTTCTTCTCCTGTGCCACCGATGGACAGCATCGTGGCAGCATCTATTGAGGGGAGAAATCCCTACAAAGCTGGGTTTCTGAGTGCAGGGACATTTGTCTGTCCTGTATCCTGGCTCCCCAGTGTCCAGCACATAGTAGGCAGTCACTGCATGATTAGTGAATGACTGAAATCTGACCCAGCAATTTCACTTACAGGAATGCATAGTAAACACACTCATGAACAGAGTTGTGTGTACAAGGAAGGTAGGAGCAAGCAATCAGAAGAAAACCTCTGAATGTCCATTAACAGTCAATGATTGCTGGATGGTGAGTGAACAATGAGGGGTTCAGGTCATACCATGGCACACCCACAGGCAATGAGATAGAATGAAGGGAACAGGCTGTGCTGAGCAGAGAGATCTTCCTCAGGTTGTGCTATTTATGTGGGGTGGGGAAGGGAAGCAAATAAGAGATGCTTATGGTGTGTGTGTGTGTGTGTGTGTGTGTGTGTGTGTGTGTGTGTGTGTTCGGGTGTGTGTTGTTTAAACACAGAAAAATATGTTTGAAAGAAACAAGGAAGCACCGAGAACTAACCCCAGTGGCAGGTCCAGGAGGGACAGAATGTGGAGGAAGAGCACATTCCTGTGTACTCTGTGTAGTGAGGTACTAATGGAATCTTTTGCTGCAGGCCCATCTTTATGCATTATTTGAGTAACTCTTTATAAAGCATAGTCATGTCATGAAAACAGTATCTGCACCCCCAGAGCAGTGGTGTGTGAGGGCATCTGGAGGGTGTCTAGGACCAGAGTTCTCAAACATACATGACCCAGGGCCTGGCAGTTAGTGTACATAAGAGAACCAGGTCCAGGTCATCTAGGTGAGGAAGGGCAGCATGATGGGTATGATAACTGTTCCTGCCTATCAGCCTCTGGCGTGGGTACTCGTATGCCCCAGCTGAGGGGACGTCCACAGCACAGCCACCATCTACTCTCCTTGTGCAGGAATAAGATTCCTGAATAGCCAGAGGTTGTGATTGTCCCAGAGAAGCTGAAAGTCTGAGTTCTTGTCATCTGCTTCTTTTCTTTTAATGGTGGAAATGAATTAGATTGACAAAATTGTGGTTCACTCTACCTCTCTATAAGTCATATAGAGAGAGTGGGAGTGGGATTGGGTCTGAGGGCTCCTTTCTGAGGCAGATCTTTGTGATACCCTTCTGCACCCCTTTCAGAATAGAGCAGAAGCTCAGGAAATGCCTTTTGAAATAATGAATGAATGAAAGAATGAGTGAGTGACTGAATGAGCGAATTAATTCAGGAGTTATTATCCAGACCTACAGAAGGCTCCCTGTTTTCAGCCAGTGATGGCCCCTGTGACCCTCATCCTGAGCCACTGTCGCATCCGTTCCTAGGGTCCCGGATCGACACTCCAATCCCCACCATGTGGTAGGCATCATCCCTTGCCCTCTGACCCATTTGTCCACTTGGTGTGTCTTCCCTGTACTCACTTCCCTCAGCAGTCCACTCTGACTCCTTCCTCCAGTTTTCAGCCCCAGGAAAGACCCCATCTGCTGGACCCCTCTACACCCTAACCCCATCCCTGGCAGCGGTCAGGAGCTCGGGTTCTGGAGTTTCCCTGAGTGCCGATCTCAGCTTGCTCTCTTCCTATCAGCTGTGTGACTACTGGGGATCAATCCCTTGCTCTCTGTGCCTCAGTCTGCTCCACCGTGGGAAGGGCGTCAATCCTCCCAGGCTGCTGTGAAGAGTAAATGAGATGATCCCAGCAAGATTTTTCACCGGGCTGGACACATAATAAACATGAGAGACACGCTGGCCAGTGTTGCTGTTGCTTTGTCGTTGTCATTGCTTGCAGAGAGCTTCTGTCTAACCGTTCGGTAACTCCTTTAATAGTCCTAACATCCCTGAGGGGTGGTTATTAGGGCTAACTGCCATTTTACAGATGAGCAAACTGATGTCCTGTGTATCAGCTAACTGCCTTATTCAAGCTCAGCAGAGCCAGGGGAGAAACACCAGTACTCATGCCCAGGCCTGTCTGCTCCCAGAGCTCCTGCCCATAGCTCCCTGCTGTGCCCCACCCCCAGCAGCCTCAGTGACAGTGGTAGCCACTGATGTCACAAAGGTAGCCAAAGCCAAGTAAAGATCCTATTTGCACAGTCCCTGAGAGAAATGTGGTATCCACAACATGAAGTGCAAAGACTAGATATTCACAGTACTCTCAGTCTCAGTGAGCCACTCCTCCCCGTGCATGTCCTGTGGGCTGGAGAATCCGCCCCATGGTTCTTGTCCTCCAGGGACCTCTTAGCTGCTGGTAGGATCATGGCCAAGGCTGACCTGAGCAACACCCACCTCTCCTTGCACTGCTGGGCAGGGCATGCTGAGGTCCTATATATATTCTAGGGACTGTCTGCCGCCAGACCCAGCTGACCCTTCACGTCCTTCCTGGCACTCTCCCCTTTGAGTGGCTGCAACAGCCCACATTCACTCCTGATTCTGTTAAGAGACTAGTGGACGAGGAGACTGAGGTACCAAGGGGTTAGACAACTTGCCCAGGGTCCCCCCCGCTAGTCCGTGGCACACCTGGATTCATACACTGCACTTTCTGACTCTGCGTACTGACATAAAACATGCTCTCTGCCTCTAGTAGCAGATGCTCTTTAAATGGTACCCACGTGGCACATACTGTAGCCACGATTCTAACATCCTCCTCATCATAAATGGTGGTAATAGTCAGGATAGCAACAGCTGTTACATCTTTATACTGACAGGGCCTAGGGAGTTTCCCTCAACCTCTTCATCACACCACACACGCACACACACACACACACACACACACACACACACACACGTCATATGAGAAAGATAGCACATCCTCATAACATGGCATTCAAGGCCTAATTCAAGACCGAACAGAAATTGGTTTGGGCCATGACAGAGTGACAAGGTCTGGTGCAGGGGTCTACCCTCCAACTTCATAAAACTAAAAAAGTGTAAGAGACCATTTTTAGTCATGGTAATAAAAGCAGGGTGGGACATAGATACCTTAGCAAAGGGGAAAAATGAGGTAAGCGCTACAATTTCCCCAGCTTACTGCCTGGAGAGGGTTTGTGGGCATCAGCTCAAGGAGAGGGAGCCCCAACAGAGGCCAGTGGTCTGTCAGAGTTGAGGAAACAGGGAGGCCAAGTCAGCTGGGTTTCCTAGAGCAGAGGACCAGAGAAAGGAGAGCTCTATGGACAGGGAGAACTGGAAAGAGAAAGAGGGGGAAAGTGCTCTGGAAATTGCAGAAAGTGTCCCTGGAGTCTTCAGCTGAATTCTTGTCAGTGTACATGTGTGAGGAAACTACCCAAGGCCAGGAAAAGAGCCACCAAAAAGGAATGCGTGAAACAACCCTAGGGCTCACACAGGGATGGAAATATTCCAACTTCTCACCTGCCAGGGGTGATAAAACCTCAAAATATGCAGGGTATTGGGTAGAATTCTCAGCTAGTTATTACCTCAATAGTCAGAAAAATTTGCTCTAGACTAGAACACTGTTCTGGTCTCATCCAATAATGCTTGAAATCAAGTCTCATAAAGATAAAATTGTTTCCAAGCAACTCAACTGCATCCTAGGATGAATCTCAAAGTCACTTAGAGGAATTATTACCACTATTGTTATAAAATCCAGTATGCAACAATTTAAAATTCATGATGTCTGGCACCCAAGAAAAAAATATTAGTCTTGCACAGAAGCAGTAAATGCATTGAATAATGAGAAATATCAACAATAGTAACAGACCCAGAATTAACACTGGTGGTAAAGTTAACAGACAAGGACATTAAAGCGAGAGTGGAAAGAGTGAGCATGTTAGGAAATATGAAGTTATTTTTAAAAGACCTAAACTGAGTCTGAAAAATAAACTCAGTAGAGAGCAAATCAACAGGGGTGAAAAATACATGGTTCGAGAGAAAAATACACTGGATGAGATTAATAATGGATAAGACACTTTATAAGAAAAGAATAGTCAACTTGAAGACATGATGAGATTTTTTTCAAAATCCAAAATGGAGCACACAAAGAAAAGAAAAGAAAGCTTGTTAAAAATGAACAGAGCAATATTAAGCAGCTGGACAACTTCAAGTAGCCTGATATGCATTATTGGAGTAGCTGATGGGAGGCAGACAAAACATTATTTACAGAAATAATAGCCGAAGATTTTCCAAATTTAATGCAAATCATAAACCCACATCCAAGAAGCTCAGTGAATCCCAAGCAAAAGAAATATAAAGAAAAAAAACCACCAAAGCACATTATAATCAAAATGTTAAAAAGCTATAGAAAAGAGAAAATCGTAAAGACAGAGGAAAAAGCACTCATTATATAAGTGGAAGAAAGATAGACTACAATAGCACATTTCACATTTTTTTTTTTTTGAAACATCACTCTCAGGAAAGATTTTAGAATGGAGGCTGGAAAATAGTTATACACTTTAAGACTTTGAGAAAACAGTTCCTTTTAAATGACTTTAAAGAAATCTCTGAACTCTTACTGTTATTTTTTATAATCATTTTTTGTTATTGAAATATAGTTTATATACAATACTATGTTGGTTTCAGATGAACAACTTAGTGATTCATCAGTTATGTGCATAACTAAAGGCTCACCATTAGTGTAGTTACCATCTGTCACCATACAGATATATTACAATGTTATGAGCTACATTCCCTATACTATACTTCCATCCCTGAACAGCACATTTCTCTTCAAAACCAACAGAAAACAGCAACACAACATCATTGATATAGTGACAGAAAAAATACAGGTAGTGAATACACTATTTGGGGCGAGCATTTAATAATCTATATAACTGTTGAATCACAATGTTGTATATTTGAAGCCAATATCATATTGTATATCAGCTATACTTCAATAAAAAATATATTTGAAAAAATGAAGACAAAATAATGACTTTTTTAGAGATGCAAAACTCAGAGAATTCATCACCGGACCTGCATGGTATAAGAATATTTAAAAGTTCTTCACATAGAATAAAAATGATACCAAGATGGAAACTGAGAGTTGCACAAAGAAAGAAAAAGTGCCAGAAATGATACATATGTGTATAAATATAAACCACCCATTTTCTTATTTTAAAAATAACTTTAAAAACGAAGAGTTTAGGGCAACAATAACAATATAGTGTGATGCTTATAACAAGTGGAAGTAAAGTGTATGCCAGCAAAGGCAAAAAGGCTGGATGAAATGAAATGGAATTATACAGTTGTAAAACTCTTATACTCTACTCAAAGTGGTATAATATTACTTATGAATATATTATGATACATTGTAGTTATATACTATAAACCCTTAATCAACTGAAAAGTAAAGGTACAATAAATCAACAAAAAAGATAAAATGGAATCATAAAAATACTACATTATTCCAAAATGAGGCATAGAAAGAGGATACTGGGAACAAAGAACAGAGGGGACAAATAAAGAGAAATAACAAAATGGAATATGTAAGTCCAAACACAACAACAATCACATTAAATATAAAGAGTCTAAAAGCCCCATTAAAGACAATGGTAGGATTGGATAAAAGACCAAGGCTCAACAATATGCTGCCCCCCAAAATCCCAATTTGAAAGTAAAGACACAAACAGGTCAAAAGTTAAAGAATAGGCCACTCAGAGGATTCCATTTCCAGAATGGCAACGCAAGGAGCTCTGTGGACCCATTCCCCAGTGAAACAACTAGTGAAAATGATTTTTTAAAAACCAAGACATTCAAAGTCTCCAGAAATTGTCCTAAAGGTATAAAACAATTAAAGAAACATTTATTCAAGAAAATCTATTAAATCTCAGAACAGTAACAGTCTGTGGCACTTGGGCAATGACGCACTCCATCCCCCACCCCCCATGTCAGCTAGATGGGAGATTCACTCTGGGAGGATGTGGACAAATAAGATGGTGCCCTCTAAATTATGTTTTCTACCTTTATCTTGCATCTACCTACCACTTCAGCATTTTATTAAGAAAAAATAAGGGAGAAATGTGGGATCTACATATAAATCAAGTATAAAAATCAAATGAATAACTATATCTCACTTGATTGTTTATAGTTCATGATGCGTGATCAAAACTGAAAGTTTCTGTGATATGACTGCCCTTGCACTGTTCACCATGTAAGAACTTATTCACTATGTAAGAACTTGTTCACCATGTAAGAACTTGTTTGTTATGCCTCAGAAGATTGGAGACTGTTGAGAATTAGGCTTGGGGTTGATTAATGATTCTGCATTGAGTCCCCTATACAGAATTTTATTGTTGTTAACAACCATTTGATCAATAAATATGAGAGATGCCCTCTCAAAAAAAAAAAAAGATGGTGCCCTCTCTCCATTCAGCTCTCAATCAAGTGATACAGTATCTCACTGGAAGGGGCAGGACACCAGCATTTCTCATCCCTTCCCACTCCAAGTTGTTGAAGCTAAATTCCTAGTGAGCATGTCTGAGAGGTCAGGGGCTTGCTTCCTCCACCCATCCTTCAATCATGGATGGAAATCTTACCTTAGGCACAGCAAGCCAAAAATACTTGGGCATCTATATAGCCCTTACCTCAGCTTGTTTAGAAGAAGAGCTTCCAGTTGAGAAAGCAGAAGTTTTCCCCAAAAGCAATGCCTAAGAGATTTTGCTTGGGGAGAGAGACAGTTCATAAGGAGAGAGCGCTCCAAAGTTATCATCAAAGGAACTGATTTTATTTGAAACAGAATGTGGAGAAGTTCAAACTAAAGGACACTGTCAAAAACAATGGAGGTTTACTGGTAAGCAATCAAGAAGAGGCTGGTAGCTCTATGAAAGCAGCAAGCTGAACTGACTGGAGGCTCTAGCCATGACAATCAGGCAAGAAAATGAAATAACAGCCATTCAGGTTAGAAAATAAAAAGTAAAACTACCTCAATTTGTAGATGACACGATCTAGTATAAAGAAAGTCCTAAGGAATCCACTAAAAACTATTCAAGCTTAGAAATGACTTCAGAAAGTTGGCAAGATAAAAGATCAACACACAAAAACCAATTGTGTTTCTATACACTAGCAAAGACAACCCAAAATGATATTAAAGAATAATTTAATTTACAATAGCATCAAAAATGATAAAATGAATAAATTTAACAAATGAAGTGTAAGACTGTACACTGAAAAATACAAATATCACTAAGAATGTTAAAGACCTGAATAAATAGAAAGACATCCCATATTCATGGATCAGAAGACTTAATGCTTGTAAGAAGGCAATACTCCCCAAATTGATATTTTTCAATAATCTCTTTCAAAATTCTAACTGCATTTTTTGCAGAAATTGGCAAACTGATTCTAAAATTCATATGAAGTTGCAAGGGACCAAGAATAGCCAAAACAATCTTGGAAAAGAACAAAATCGAAGGATTTACATTTTTGACATCAAAACTTAATGCAAGGCTGCAGTAATCAAGACAGTGTGATATGGGCATAAGGACAGGCTTATAAATCAATGAAATAGAATTAAAAGTCCAGAAATAAACACTCACAATTATGGTCAGTTGATTTTTTTTTGAAGATAACCGTCTAATTGGCTTTATTAAATGATTCATGAATCAGGCAGTATCCCTGCTAGCAAGTAGAGAGATGTTTTAACATATTACAGGAAAGGAAGGTTTTTTTTTTTGGTATCATCAATCTACAATTACATGAAGAACATCATGTTTACTAGGCTCCCCCCTTCATGGTCAGTTGATTTTTAACAAGAGTGCCAAGAGAATCCAATGACAAAGAATACTCTTTTCAACAAATGGTGCTGAAATATCTGGATATCTGCATTCAAAACAATGAACTTGTATACCTATCTTATACTGTATACAAAATGTACCAAAGATGTAAATTAAAATCTAAAAATATGAAACTCTTAGAAGAAAACATTAAGCATAAAACGTTATCACCATGGAATAGGTTCCTTAGATATGACAACAAAAGCACAAGTAACGAAAGAAAAAATAGACACATTTGACTTCATTAAAACAAAAAGCTTTTATGCTGCGATGGACACCATTAAGAAAGCAGAAAATCAACCCACAGAATGGGAGACACTTTTTGTAAATAATATACCTGATATCTAGATGGTAGAAACAACTTTTACAACTCAACCACATGAATCACCATTTCACACCTACTAGAACGGCTATAATCCAAAAGACAGATAGCAACAAGTGTTGGTGAGGATGTGGAGAAATTGGAACTGGAACCGTCATACACTGCTGAGAATGTAAAATGACACAGCTGATTTGGACTCTGGAAAACAATATGACAATTTCTGAAATATTTTATATATAGCATTACCATACGATCCAGCAATTCCACTCCTAAGTACATACCCAAGAGCAAAGAAAACATATGTCCACACAAAACCTTGCACACAAATCTTCAAAACAGCATTATTTGTAATAATCCAAACACTGGAAAGAACTCTAATGTCTATCAACTCATGAATGGATAGGTAAAATACTGTATATCCATACAATGGAATATTATTCCGCAATAAAAGGAAGTGGGGTACTGATACATGCTACTGTATGGATGAATCTGAAAACAGTATGCTAAGTGAAAGAAGCCAGTCCAAAAGATAGCATATTGTATGATTCCATTTATATGAAGTGCCCATAATAGGCAAGTTTATAGTGATGAAAAGTATATTAGTGGTTGTTTAGGGTTGGGGTAAAGGGGGAAGGGGAGAGAGTGCTAATGTGTATGGGATCTTTTTTCTTTTTTTGAGGGGGAATGAAAATGTTAAAAAATTGTAGTGATTATTGTGCATTCCTTGAATAAACTAAAAAATTTTAATTGTATCTTTAGAAGAATAAATTGTATGGCATGCGAATGAAATCTCAATAAAGCTGTTTTTTAAGAAAGAGCATGATAGAACTTTTTAGGATGATAGAAATGTTTTATGTCCTTAGTGGTTGCTGCATGAATGTATATGTTGGTCAAAACTCATTGAAATGTACACATAAATGAGCACATATTATGTAATATAAATTGTACCTCAGTAAAGTTGGCTTTTTCAAAGAAAAAAAGTAAAAAGATGGGAAGAGATATGCCATGCAAATACTAACATTAAAAAAGCTGGGGTGGCTATATTAATACCAGGAAAAGTAGAAAAGTATATTTCAGAGTAAAAGATGTTACTAGGGATAAAAAGGGCCATCTCATAATAATAAAGGACTCAATTCATCAGGAGGATATAACAGTTGTGAACATTTATGCACCTAATAACTGAGCTACAATATACATGAAGCAAAGACTGATAGAACTGAAAAGAGAAATAGAAAAAGTATAATTATAGTTGAAGAATCAACGCGTCTCTCAGTAATCTGTAGAACTGTTGACAAAAATTCAGTTAGTATATAAAAGATTTGAGCAATACTGTAAACCAACTTTACCTAGTATTTATAGAGCACACCATCCAACAACAGCAAAATAGACATTCTTTTCAAGTGCACACAGAAACTTATCTAAATAGACAATTGTACTGTGTTTAATAGTGTCCACCAAAAAGATATGCCCAAGTCCTAACCTCTGGAACCTGTGAATGTGACCTTATATGAAAAGATGATTTTTGAGGATGTAATTAAGGTAAAGATCTTGAGATGAGATCATCTTGAAGTTAGGGTTGGCCCTAAATCCAATGACAGGTGTCCTTATAAAAGAAAGACAGAGGGAGGTTTGAGACGCAGAGAGGAAGGCAATGTGAAGACTGAGGCAGAGATTGGAGTGATACATTTACAAGCCAAAGAATGCCAAGGATTGCTGGTAGCCACCAGAAGCTGGTGAGAAACAAGGAACAAATTCTCTCTCAGAGTCTCCAAAAGCAGCCAGCCCTGCCTACACTTTGATTTCAAACTTCTGCCCTCCAGAATGTGAGAGAATAAATTTCTGTTGTTTTAAGCCATCATGTTTGTGGTAATTTGTTACAGCAGCCTTAGGAAACTAGTGCAACCATAGTCTGGACTATAAAACAAATCTCCATAAACTTAAAAGATTCAAACCACACAAAATATTTTCTCTCAATACAATGGAATTACATTAGAAATACATTTTAAAAAGGGTATTTGGAAAATATGCAAATATTTTTAAACAAAATAACACTTCTAAACATTGTGTCAAAGAAGAAATCAAAAAGGGGAATAGGAATTTTTGTGAGCTTTATGAGGATGTAATTGACAAATGAAATTGTAATTTTTGTGAGAACATTTAACTTATAAACTCTTAGTAAATTTCTATTATACAATGAAGTATTATTAGCTGCAGTCACCATGTTATACATTAGATCCTCATGGCCAACATTCAAAAGACAAGGAACAGCAAATGCTGGCGAGGATGTGGAGAAAGGGAACCCTGCTACACTGCTGGTGGGAATGTAAGCTAGTTCAACCATTATGGAAAACAATATGGAGGTTCCTCTAAAAGCTCAAAATAGAAATACCATTTGACCTGGGAATTCCACTCCTAGGAATTTCCCCAAAGAATACAAGTTCTCAGATTCAAAAAGACATATGCACCCCTATGTTCATTGCAGCGCTATTTACAATAGCCAAGATATGGAAGCTACCTAAGTGTCCACCAGTAGGTGAATGGCTAAAGAAGATGTGGTACATACACACAATGGAATACTATTCAGCCATGAGAAGAAAACAAATCCTACCTTCTGCCACAACATGGATGGAGCTGGAGGGTATTACGCTCAGTGAAATAAGCCAGGCGGAGGACAAGAGGTACCAAATGATTTCACTCATTTGTGGACTATAACAACAAAGCAAAACTGAAGGAACAAAACAGCAGCAGACTCACAGACTCCAAGAAGGGACTAGTGGTTACCAAGGGAAGGGGCTGGGGAGGGTGGGTGGGGAGGGAGGGAGGAGGGGATTAAGGGGCATTATAATGAACACACATAATATAGGTAGGTCAAGGGGAGGCAGTACAGCACGGAGAAGACAAGGAATGACTCTGTAGCATCTTACTACGCTGATGGACAGTGATTGCAATGGGGTGTGGGGGAGGACTTGATAATATGGGTGAATGTTGAAGCCACTATGTTGCTCATGTGAAACCTTCATAAGATTGTACATCAATGATACCGTAGTAAAAAAAAAGATGCTGAATAAAGGCCCCAAATAAAACACACACATGAGAAAACACATTAGGTCCTCAGACCTTATTAGTCTTATAACTGGAAGTCTGTGCTCTTTTACCAACCACTCCCTATTTCCCCACTCCCCAGGCCCTGGAAACCAGCATTGTACACTGTTGCTATGAGTTCAATTTTTTTTTAGACTCCACATATAAGTAATGCCATGAATAATGCCCTCCAAGTTCATCCATGTTGTAGCAAATGGCAAGATTTCCTTCTTTTTTAAGGCTGAATAATATTCCATTGTGTGTATGTGTGCATGTGTGCATAGGCATATATATACACACACACACAAAATATACACACACAGACCACATTTTCCTTATCCATTCATCTGTTAACACTTAGGTTGTTAACCATACCTTGGCTATTGTGAAAAATGCTGCAAGGAACATGGGGGTACAGAAATCTTTTTAAGATAGTGATTTCACTTCTTTTGGATATATATCCACAAGTGGCATTACTGGATAATAGGGTATTTCTATTTCTATATTTTTGTGGCCCCTCCATGCTGTTTTCCACAGTGGCTATACCAGTTTAGGTTCCAAACAACAGTGCACAAGTGCTCCCCTTTCTCCATATCCTCACCAGCATGTATTGTCTCTTGTCTTTCTGATACTAGCCATTCTAACAGGTGTGAGGCAATATTTCACTGTGGTTTTGATATTCATTCCCCTGATGATTAGGTATGTTGAGCATCTTCAAAAACTCTACAGCTAATATACTCTACGGAGGAAAGACTGAATGCTTTCCCTTCAGGATCAGCAACAAGGCAAGAATGTCTAACCCCACTTCTATTCAGCACTGTACCGGAGGTTCTAGCCCTTGCAGTGTGATAAGAAAAAGAAATAAGAGATATCCAGATTATAAAGAAATATATGAAGCTGTGTTTTTTACATCTGACATTATTATCTATAGAAAATCCTAAGAAATCTACCAAAAAACTACCAAATGAGTTTAGCAGTGTTGCAGGGTAAAAGGCTAACATTCAAAATCAACTACATTTCTATATACTAGCAATTAACAAATGGAATTTGAAATAAAAATACCATTTATAGTAGCAGCACAATATGTAAAATACTTAGGGATAAGTTTGACAAAAGATGTGCAAGTCCTGCACACTGAAAATTGCAAAATATTACTGAAAGCAATTAAGAAGATCTAAATAAATGGAAAGATACCCTATGTTCATAGACTGGAAGACTCAATATTGCTAAGATGCTTGAATTGACAAGCCAATTCTAAAATGTATATGGAAATGCAAAAGACCTAGAATAGCCAAAACAATTTTTAAAAAGAATAAAGTTAGAGGACTTACACTACCTAATTTCAACCTACAGTAATCAAGACAATGTGGTATTGGTATCAAGATCAAGATCAATGAAAAAGGAGACAGTCAATAAATAGGCCCATACATTTATGGTTAATTGATTTTCAAGAATTCAATGAAGGAAAGCATAATAATTTCAATAAATGATGCTGAAATAATTGGATGGCCATATGTAAAAGAAAAAAAAGAACATTGACAGTTACCTCATAATGAATACAAACATTAATACGAGATGGATCGTAGGTCTAAGTGTAGAACCAAAACTACAAAAATGTATTAAAGAAAACATAGAAATAAACCTTAGTCACCTTTGGTTTGGCAAATATTTCCTAACCAGGACCCAAAAAGCACAGATGTAAAAGAAGCATTGATAACTTGGACTTCATAAAAATTAGAAAATAGACTGTTATGAAAATAAAAAGGCAAGCCACAGATAAGAAGAAACATTTTGTAAAGCATACATCTATCTAATAAAGGACTTGTATCCAGAATATGTGAAGAACTCTTAAAACAATAGTAAGAACTCAAAGGACCCAATTTTTTTTAAATGGGAAAATGATCTGAACAGACACTTTACTAAAGAAAGTATACAGATTATACACAATAAGCACAAAAACATAAATAAGCAATAAGATAAATAAGCACATGAAAAAATGCTCAATATCATTGTTCATTCGGGGAATGCAAATTAAAACTATGATTAGGTACTACTACACTCTTACTAAAATGGCTAAAATTTAAAAGATTGACCATACCAAGTTTTGGCAAGGATATGAAGCAACTGCAACTCTCATACCCTTCTGGTGGTAATGAAATGGCACGACCACTTTGGAAAACAGTTTAGCAGTTTTATACAAAGTGAAGCATGCATCTATTATACCATCCAGTCTTTCCATTCCTATGTATTTACCCAAGAGAAATGAAAGCATATGTCTGCACAAAGGTGCATGCACAAATCTTCATAGCAGCTTTACTTATAAAGGACAAAAACTGTAAACAACCCAAATGTCCATCAACAGTTGAATGGATAAAGAAATTTTGGTATATGCATACAGTGGCATACTACTCAGCACTAAAAGGAATGCACTGTTGACACACAACCGCAAGGATGAATCTCAAATTAATTATGCAGACAAAAGAAGAAAACATACTGTAAGATTCTGTTTACACGAAATCTGGGAAATGCAAAAGCTATTATATTAGTAGACTTCAGGATGGATTGGGTGTGAGAGACAAGAGTGAAGAATAACTCTACGAATGTGGCCTGAGCAACCAGAAGGGTGGAATTGGCAACATGATAAGAGAAAGACTGCAGGAGGAGCTGGATTTAGGGGTAAGGTCAGTTCAGCTTTGGTTGTGTTGAGTTTGCAAAGGCCTATTAGACACTCAAGTGGGGGTGTTGAGTCAAAAGTTGAATGTGAGAGTCTGGAGATCAGCAGAGAGAACTAGGCTGGAGAACATTTGGAAGACTGATTGCAGGACATTAACTCTTAACCACCAATACATATTGCTTCCTAAATGTTGCTGTGGCTTCCTCACAGGCCTCCCTGCCTGCTACTGGAGGGATCCTTCTAAACTGCAAAACAGGCCATATGATGCCCCTGCTTAAAAGATAAAGGAGAAAATAAAGAAGGAGGAAGAGGAGGAGAGAAAAAATGTTTTCAGTAGTTTCCCAATCCTCTAAGGGATAGTCTCATTTTCTTAGCCCACGCGTTAGGACTTTTGTGACATGTCCTTTGACTCACCAACCTACCCGGCAGCCCCAATTCTCCCCTCCACCTCCAAGTGCAGCTCCATGTGGCCCGGCCTTCCCAAAATGCTAGCCGTTCTCAGATCCTCACCATGCTGCCCCTCTGCTGAAAGTCCCCCTTTCTCATCTCCCAAGGAGACCCTACCTTCTCATCCTTCTAAACTTTCCTCAAACATCTCGAACATCTACCCATCACTCCACACGTATAACTCACATGGAGAACTTATTCTGCAACCCTCTGCCTCATCTGTCTGTGTCACTTGTGGAGCTATGCTCTTCAGGTTATTTTTTCCTTCATTACAAGCTATGTATATACAACCTAAGTTCCCAACAATGCCAGTGAACCGGATTTTTTAAATTGGGGTATAGTTCCACAATGCGATGCTACTCAGCAATGAAAATGAACTATTTTCAGTGAACAGAGTGCATAAATCTCACAGACATAATTCAGTAAAAGAAGCATATACTCAATTACTTTTTCATTTATATAAAGTGCAAAACTAAACCATGCCCCTGGAAGTCAGAACAGTGATATTCTGAGGTAGAAAGTGACTGGGAGGGGGTACTGGTGGGGTTGGGGTTTCTGGGAGTGCTGGTCATGATCTGTTTCTTGAGTTGGGTATGCTCACTTTGTGAGAAGTCATCAAGTTATCCATAATTTTTGTGCACTTTTGTGTGTGTGTTACACTTGAAAAAAGCGAAACTAAACTAAGATGGTTAACCATAAAGAAAAGCAAGGAAGTAAATGCCATAAAATTCATGATGAGCGAGAGCTATGATTGGCAAAAAAAGTCACCCAGAGGACTTCTAGAGTGCTGACAATGTTCCATTTCTTAACCTGCATAGTTATTATACAGGTGTTAGAATGATAATTAGTCTTAAAAATGAATATATGTTTTATGCACTTCTGTGTATGTATATTATATTTGACCATTAAAATGTTTTTATAAGTACATACATTTTTCAGGATATATTTGTGAAGTGAATAGTGCAAAATAAAAAGCAAAGTGCAGTGGAGAGTATCTATAGTATGCTATCTTTTGTCTAAGAAAGTAGAAATAAAAGATACATATTGTCATTTGTGCAAAAAGAAACACAGTAAGGGTAAAGCAGAAACTAGTGAGATTTATTACCTACAAGGGATGAGTGGGAATGGGGTGAAAAGGATTGCAGGATGGGAATGAGCTACAGGGGATGGGGGAGTGACACTTCTCTGGGTATAATTTTTTGCATAGTTTTGACTTTTAAAATCGTGTTAGTGTTTTACATAATCAATCAGCAAGGACAGGGAGAGGGGGACCAATATGGAATACAAACAGAAACAAATACACTTATTCCAAATGGAAACATAACTACGCTGAAGAGGACAAACAAAAAGAACTGTAACCAAATATTAAGCCCTAGTTCGTAGCTTTGTTTTTCACAGTGGTGTGAATTGGCGTTCTGAAACTAATGAATGTGTATCCTAGGATTGAACAAACAAGTAAATATATTGTGGATGATGAGAACCAGGTTTTTCCCTGTCAGAGAAGGGAGTCTGAAATATGGAAAGGGAGAAGGTTAGAGTGAAACCTGTGGTTTGAGACTCGAATCAGAGTACTAGTGTGTACTCATGATTTTTAAGGTGATAGATCGCAAAGATAGAAGATAGAGAGATAGATATAGACAATGTGTGTGTGTGTGTGTGTGTGTGTGTGTGTGTGTGTGTGTATTATAAGTTCTACCCACTGAGATGGCCTAGAATGAATGACCTGCTAGTTGCAGCAATGAGAACACCTAGTACCCATATCTTGGTAACTCTACCAAAAGGAACCAAGTCTGGATTCTTTGAGAAATTGCTGTTTCCCAAGCTGGGACAGGAAAAGTACAAGATGAGCCTGGAACATCTTGCTGTTCCATAAAGTTAGGAAGTGCTCAGAGAACAATGGGCATATCAAAAGGACACCAGAGCAAACTTGAAAGGACTCCCTTTGTCAAATTCTGGGACAATTTGGGCATCTAAATAAATAATGAATGTCACAGTTTATAACCCATTGAATAAAATAAGAATCCACAAATCCGTATGACAAAACTAACTAAATGAATGAGTAATAAATAAATGGAGAAGAAAAGAAAGCTCTTTCATATTGTAGCATGTGAGCTAATAAATATAGAAGGAATAACGGAATTAGAAAGTCACAGTTTGGCAACCACTGCAGGAATAATTGTTTGGGTCAAGTACAGCAGGATTGGGTGACAGTAAGGGCAAACCATGGCTTCTTATTCCATACACTTCTGTGTTGTTCGAGTGTCTCACAATATGCACGTTTTCATGCACTACTTGTGTAATCAAAAATACGTTTATTCTTTTGACATGCTGAGGGAACAAGTGATTGTCACTGTCAGTGCTCTCTGTAAGATGGTGGGAGATAAATAAGTCACACTGAGGTGGCACCCAGGAGTACTGTCTCCTGAGAGACAGATAAGAGCGGCAGACCTAATTAACTGTAATACTGAAAAATACACTAGAACGCAGTGATAACTGGGATCGCTGTTGCCTGAGTACCTCAGCACAGTGCTGGGAACATAATAAGCACTCAGTAGATGCTTGTAGAACATGAAAGACAGTATATCTAGTCTGCTATCTTTGCATAAGAAAGGTGGGAAGTGCAAAGTATAAGTATTATATGTAAGTATATAGGTATACATATATAAACATACAGGTAGATACTTATATTTGTAAAGAGAAACACTGGAGGGATAAACCAAAAACTAACAAAAAGAGTGACCTATGAGGGAGGGGGTGTGACAGAGTGTAGGGACAGGATGGAAGTTATATACTTTAGAGTATATACTGAAAATAGAAAACTGCTTTATTTACATATTCAAAATTAAAATTCAATTAAAAATATAAAAACCATCCCTAAAATTTGAAAATTAACTGGAACAAATAAACCTAACTATATCACATTCATGATATAGCTTTCAAAGATAATATAATGTTTTCCAGCAACTTTAGAGCACAGTGTTTTGAATGCATATCCTTAGTAGAATATATTCCAAGGACAAATAGAGCTGCTAAGAAATCTTAGGCTTCTTTCAGGAGTCTAATTATTGGCAGAAATACTGGTTTTATTACTTTACAGCAAAGAAGCCATTATATAAATGTTGCTAGGAGCCAAGATTTTCAGGGCATAAGTGTCACTTTTGAAGTACAAAATTTAAAAATTGCACCAACACCTTGGAAAATGACACTTTTGTTTCTCTCAGAGGAAAAAAATCTTGTTCTGTGCACTGAAACTACCTGAAGTAGTGAAAGCCAGTATCAGTGCTCATACCTAGCACCCTTATCTTTTTGTGTAAATACATCCCAAGTGAAAAGAAACCAGGACTCCTTGGACAAATGGCTAATTCCAGGTCCAGAGCAGGAAATGTTCGATATGAGCTTGGGACATCTTTTCATGCTAGAAGGCAAGAAAACTATCAAAAACTACTAGCGTTGTGTCAAAAAAATGCAGGAGCGAACTTGAAGGGATTCCCACTGGCCAAATGAGGGGTAATTTGAACAATGACTTCAATGAACTCAAACACATTAAGTGTACTCAAAAAAAAAAGAAGAGAAAGCCCATGAGTTCATGACAACACTGAAAACAAGAAGAAACAAAGAGTGTCTAAACAAAAGTCTCATTTGAACCATTGGAACCATAAGTCATCAATTCCTTACCCTCAAATTAAGTTTTAATTAAGTATACTTAATATAATAAGGGAAACATTTCTGTATGCTAAAGAATGTGTGTTTTAATAAGAGAAGGTATAAGGAATAGACATGCATTGTATTGAAAGTAAAAGAAGATAACTATTCAAAAGCACAGCTGTTTATTTAAAGAAAGAAAACACTGAATGTAAAAGGAAAGTTGTAAAAAGTTTATAAAAAATTGATAGTCATGCTATGTGAAATTAAAGCAAATAAATCTTGATATCAAGTACACAACAAGACTAGAATTTTTGTTTGTTAAAAGAACAAAAGTTTATTACTCTACCTTTAATGTTGAAAGATTGTAGAAAGTTTTCTAATTGTTTATTAAAACAGTTTCTTATGCTTAAAGTCTCAATGAATTGTCTGAGTATTTAAGAAAATAAGATCTTAATATCAAAAAGACTAAGCTAAGTGTTGTTAACAACTATGTAACCTTCTGTATTTGCTTTTAAACCTTCTTATTATCATTCTAGTTAAATAACAAGTGTTATTTAATAACTATAATTCTATTTAGGCAAGTGCCTTAAAAACTTTTGACAGCTTCCCAAGACCAAATTTAAAAAAGTACTTTTACCTCTAGTTGACTCTGATATTTTCCAGAGGGCCCCTGGAACATGTCAGAGGAATTTCTTCTCCTCATCAAGGAAAATATTTGACTAATTTGGCTTATTTATCTGATATATATTTACCTGGAAAGCACTGTCAAAAGAAATAATGCTAAACTTTATTACTGAATGTTTCATGTTACATAAATATCACTCTTCCCCCTAAAGTGCTTACTCTTGATGCCCGATTAAATTTACCTCTTAGTACTACTATAATTACTGACTGTGTATGTTTTAATTGTACTCATGTACTCTCTTACTGTAATTCTACAATCAATGTAAAATGTTCTTCTAGATATAGACTTCCAAACAGTTGGGTATATTTGTGTAATAACAACACATATCAAGCCCTTTCTTCACACTATCAAGGTGTTTGTGGTGTGGGACACATTCTTCCTGCCCTAACAGATCATCCTGGATATAAGCGCAAGAGACTTCTCCGAGCTCTGCCATCCGATTGTGATGACAACTTGAAACTTTCAGATCCTGCCACTGTTGAGGTTGCAGCTGCATTCCTCCTGCTGGTTCCTAGACTTGTCGCTGGAATGCAGAAATATCTAAGCTGGCCTGTGCTTCTATACTACCTGAACTCAACCAAGAACTGGGAGAAGTATGAGTTGTGGTGCTTCAGAATTGCGCTACTATAGACTGTCCGCTGTTAAAAGAACCTATAGGATGTGAACAGTTTCCAAGAATGTGTTGTTTCAATTTGTCTGATTTTTCTCAAACTATCCAAACTCAATTAGATGATATCCATCATATTGTCAATAAGTTTTCACAAATGCCTGAGTTACCTGACTGGTTTCCTTAGTTTCATTAGATATGGCTGGTAATTGTACGTCTGCCTTTGTTATGTATCTGTATTCCTGTTCTGTTAATGTGTGTACACAATTTAATCAGTAGTTTGTTTAAATCTATATATGCTCAAGTTATGTCTGTCTTTCGACATGTTCGATCTCAGCCATGTAATATTTAAAGAAAGGAGGAGATGTAGGGGACGGTCTTTTGTCATCCCCCATGTCTGAATGCAGCATGGGAAAGCACCAGCTTGAGAAATACTGGTGTAGTCCTTGGAAGTTATCCGCCCATAAAAACATATCTATCTTGTCCTCGAAAAGGAACCAGGACGCCTCACGATGAAAACAGGGAGACCTGCGAGACGTGTGAAAACACCACCCCTGCTTACTGGGCAGATTCTAAGAAAATCAACAAGGTGTTCTGGCCTGTCCCCGCTGAGAAGGGAAAGATGAGTATAGCACTTGGCTGAGGTCCGAGAAAGGCAATATAATAATAAGGGAGCTGTGCCACATCGGGGCTGCTGCAGCCATTGTCTGTCTGTCTGTGTTGTCTTGTGTTTCTTGTTCACTCCCATTTCACCCAAGCGAGCAGCACGCTACACAACACCTCTCTCCACACAGCCCCTGACATCTTCTAACTCCCACAGATCCCAGCTCCCACCTTTGCCTCCCATTATGATGAAACAATCTGACTGCTAATTTTTCCCTTTTTCTTTTCAGAAACAATTTTTTTAGTTGAAGTGTAACACCCATTTTAAAAAAGTACAAGAGGCATAAGTGCACAGCTCTCAATGAATTGTTACTAAGTAATCGCCCATGTAGTTAGCTCAGAAATCAAGAAACAGAACATTCCCAGCACTGCAGAAAGTCTCTTTGGGCCTCCTACTCAGGCACCAAAGGCAATCACAATTCTGACTTCTATGACTATAGATTAGTTTCACCTGTTTTAGAACTTCATATAAATGGAATCATACAGCATGTGATCTTTTGTGTCTGGTTTATTGTGCTCAGCACAATGTTTGGGGAATTCATCCATATTGTATATAGTTGTGGGGCATTTCTTCTCATCAATGTGCTGTATTCCATCGTGTGAATATTCCACAATTTATTCATCATTTAGCTGTTGATGGCACTTGGGTTGTTTCCAGTTCGGACTACTACAAATAGTGCTTTTATGAACATCGTTGTATATGTTGTTTGGCAAACATATATAAGCATTCCTGTTGGGCACACAAGCATTGAGTGGGATTGCTCGACTATTGAGTATGTGTATATATGGTCGGCTTTAGTAGATACTGCTGAGTTTCCAAAGTGATTATATCAACTTCTACTCTCATGAGCACTGTAGGAGAATTCTGATCGCTCCACATTGTCACCAACATTCAGTATTGTATTTTTCTTTTTACTAGTTCTACTGAGCATGGTGTTCTTACTTCATTGACTACTAATGAAGTTGTATGTTTGGCTCTTCCTTTCTAATCTTTATGTCTTTTATTTGTCTTTCTTGCTTTAGTGCACTAACTAGGACCTTCAGTACAAGTTGAATAAAGGTGGTTATAGTGAGCATCCTTGCCTCATTCCCAGTTTTACACAGAAAGCATTCAACATTTCCCCACTAGATATGATATTTGCTTCTATCTAGAGATTTGGAATTCTTGACTGCTACAAATTAGGGGATCCACAAAGCATCATTTGGTCCCAATTTAATCCATTCAGGACAGAAATATTTTTTCCTTGTCTTCAAATCTCTGCCTGCCAGCATTTCTCCTCACTTGTCCCATTCTGCTGTAGTGGAACATGGCTTTAAGTGTGGGTGTGTGCCTATCTACTGGCCCAGAGAAAGTAGTATACTTCTCAGGAAGTATCCTGGGAGGGGCTGTTCAGAGCTGGGCAATGCTCCCTGCGTCTTCTCCCACCCCTGGGCTCCCAGGCCACCTCAAGGCCTTGCGGGTAAAATGCCCATGGAACCCATTATAAATAAGGTTATCTGTCCTACCTCTCAGAGCTCTAAGCATCTCTCCCATCCCAAAGCCTTTGAGAAACTTCCACAGGACCTTCCTGCGCCTACTCCAACCTAGAACCCTACACCTGCCTCCTCTGTATTTGGAAACCGTGTGAGTTGCTCTCTCAGCACGCCCTTGGCCACCTCTCCCCACCTCCACGCATGCCTCTCTCCAGCATCTCAGAAAGGCCGAGTCTGACTTCGCCAGCCGGCTATTGTCCTGGCAGCAACAGCCGCCACGCCAGCATCCCCATCCAGTTGGCCAGTCAGCCAGCGGCTCCCCGCCCCGCCCCGCCCCGCCCCAGGGAGGACCAAGCTGGCGGCTGGGAGTCTCCCTGCCTGCTCAGACTCCCTCGCCCTCGCTGTTTCCCTCCCTGCTTCCCTCCCTCCTCCGCGCGTCCCTGAGGCAGGGACTGTGCAAATCGAGGAGAGGGGGGACGGACAGGCCTGATGGGGTCCAGCTTTGGTCCCCGGGCTTCCCACTCATGCTCCATCCAGGCTAGGTGTCCCCAGCATCTTGGGACCTGGATTTGTGTGTGCTGGGGTGGTTCCCTGGCCAGGAGCATCCTTCCAGCAAGCCCATGATGCCCCCGTTTTGCATCAGGGCCCCCCTCGGATGCTCTGAGCCGCCCTCCTCAACCCGGATCTAAAACCCGGGACACAGCTATCAGGCCAGCCTCTCTCTCCACCCCACCCCCTCTTTCTGGCGCCCATCCCCTCCCCAGCACCACCTCTGATGCTGCCTCTGGCTGTGGACCTGCACTTCTTCCCCATCCCTGCCAGGACTGGGGAGCGGGGTAAGCCTGGACAAGAGGCCCCCCAACTTGGGGCTCTCCCAGGCCATGGCCCAAGTGCTCCCAGAGAGGAGCCCTGGCCCCTGAGCATCTGCTAGAGGGTTGGCAGAGGCCCCGCGGGGACCGTGTCTTCTGAGGACAAAAGGCGGCGGCCAGAAGGCAGACGCGGGGGCGGGGTGGGGGGTGAGGGGGCGAGGTGGGGACTGGCAGCGCTGGCCCCCTCCCAGCTTGGTGGTGGCATGAAGATGGGGGTGGGAGTGTGTATTGGGGGAAGCACCTGCCCGGTCCCCCACCTGCCAGCTAGCTGGGCACCCCAAGGCTGTGTGCTGCCCCCCTGGTGTTCCTCAACACCCCCAGCCCTGCCTGGTACACCCCTCCTGGTGCTGCTTCCCCTGATGTCTGAGATTTAGACCAGCCCGGCTGTATCCACGGCAACAGAAGCAGGAGTGTCATTTGCTGCCAGATCACTGAGGGTCCCACAACGTGGCCTGGGCTGTGATTTATCCTGGGTGAGACAGCTTGAACCCCCTCGCTGGATTCCAAGACACCCTGCTGAGAGAGCCCAAGTAAGTAGTCAGCATCCCCCCAAGGATGGGGGGCTGGGACTTCTCTTCTGCCTCCTCACACACATTTCAGACTCTCCATCACTGCTGTGCTCTCTGTCTCTCTGACTCTGTCTCTCTCCTTTTCCACTCCATCATAAGGGCTACTTGTGCACCCAAGCCTGGAGAGCCTTCTACCCATCCCTTCTTCCCCAATCCCAAATATCCCATGAGAAAGGGAACTGACACCTGTTTTCCTACACAGGCTCTGTTTATATCATTATGGTCGCATTAACAAATAAAAATTTGTTAATATTTCCCTGTGCTAGCTGTGGGAGGCATGCCTGGGAGACCGGAGGTGCTCTCCTCACAATGCCTGCGCCCTGGTCAGGCTCAGCCTCCTGCACTGTTACTCTCCCTCTCCTCCTCCTCCACTCTCCCTCTCTTCCAGGTTCCTTGGCCTGCATGTAGGGTGTGTGTGTGTGTGTGTGTGTGTGTGTGTGTGTGTGTGTGTGTGTGTGCAGGTAGGTGGATAGGTACGACAGCGAAGCTGCTCCCACCCCAGACCACCCTCCACTCCTTCTTTCCTTCTTTCCTCCTTCCCTTCTCCCACCCCTCTCCCTCCCTCCCTCTCTTCTGCCCTTCTTCCTTCCTTCCTACCTTCCCCTGTCTCTCCTAGACAGGTAACACAGACTTTTGCTCATTCACCACTGAAGGTACTGCTGTGATTCCCAGCCAGGGGTAGGAAGGGACTGTAGGACTGAAAGGAAGGTGAGGTAGGGGTGGGGAGCACATCCAGGCAATAGGCTTCCTGATGGCTCTGTGGGGGCAAGGACCGGGCCACACAACGTGGTTGTCCCCACAGTGTGGGCCTCAGCCTCCAACCATGGCTCACTACTTCTGCTTCAGACGCCCATGTTGTGTCTGAGATCCCCAGGTCTTGTGGCCTTGGGCACAGTGGCCAGTGGTCCCCTATGTCTTGTGGGGCATGAAAGCCTGGTACGTGGAGAATATGGATTCTCCAGGGACCCTTCTCCCAACTACTGGCTCTGCAACTTCATTGAAAGTGTGCCATTTATTGAACCTTGGTTTTCCCATCTGCCAAAGAGACTGGTAACCCTTCCATCATGGGTGTGTGTAGTGACTAAATGTAAATAAAGGACGTGCATAGAAGTGGCCCTTGAAGCAATGTCAGCAAAGCTCATGGTCAATATTGTTGCTGATTATTCATGATTAATATTGTTATTGATTATTTGGGGGAAGGACTGGCTCCTCTTCTCCAGGGTCTTGGCAGAGAGCCGGGGAAGGCAGCAGAGATCTTGGGGCAGGAGAGTGGAAGGGAGGCAGGAGCAGCTCCGAGTTGTCACTCCTCATTTGTAGGGAGTGACAACCGACACTTGTGGACAGAGCCTCCCACCCCCACCCGACTCCAGTCTCCTTACCCTACACTTGCCCCTGTCTGTGCACACACACAAACAGAGACTCTAGACCCTGGGGGCTAGCAGAGGCCTGGCTTGCAGGCTGCAGCATTCCTGGCCCTGGTGATGTATGCGTCTCCCTGTTGAGGGGAGACTTGGCAAGAGTTTGGCCTGTGGTCAGTGGTTGGCAGGGCCTGGAGACAAGGCTAAAGCTTCTGAGATTGTAGGGCTTCCGGTAGAGCTGGGGTGTGGCCCATGCAGCATCCAGACCTGTGGGGGACGGGTCCCAGGGCAATGCTAACCTAGGGCCAGGGCTGGGTATCCAGTGGGGTCTGCTGGCTGGTTTCTGAGTGTAGAGATGCGGTAGAACACTGAGTAAGGGGTTGGTGGCTGGAGGAGGATCCTCAAGTCCAGGGAAGGAGTGGGGTGAGGGGAAAGACTGAGACCCAGAAGACCCCCTCTGTGGGGTCAGGGAGGGGTGGGGCTTTGGGGTATAGACTAGACTTCTCTGAAGAAGCAATTGGTGTGGAAGGGAGAGGACCCAGCCTGTGTTCTGTAGGCATCTGGGCCTGAGTGTGGGTGTACAGGTACAACTGAAAACGCGTGGGTGTGTAGTCTGCATTTGTGTGTCTGGTCAAGGGCACTGTGGATGTGTATGAGCAGGCCATGTGATAATGTGTGCCTGTGTGTGGCTGTCTGGGTAAGCTTGTGTGTACACAGGGGAGTCAGTATGACTTTGCATGTCTCTCTGAGTAAGCAAATGAGCACGTTTGATTCTGAGCCTGAGTGAGGGTGTGTTTCTCTGAGCCAATAGGCCTGTTGAATGTCTGATTGTATATGTGCATGATAAGGAATTTTTCTTTGAGTGTACCTGTCTGATTGTATGTGTATGAATGCTAGGGTTTCAGAATGCCTGGGTATGCATGTCAATTAGGTGAATCTAGTTGTGTCTGATTATGTATGTTCATGTGTGCCTATGTGTACATATGACGGTAGGAGCATCTAAATGGTGTGTTTGTGAGTGTAAGGGCATGTGTGTGTGTGTCCTTGCTTGTATGTGTATGAACATGCTTCTGTGTGGCCGTATCTGTCATGTATATGTGTGAGTAGCCTGTGTGTGAATGTCCATGTGAATTCACCAGCACTTTGAATCATGTATATGTCTGTGCACACATGTTTGGGTATTCATTTGTATGTAGACAGACCTATGGATCCATATCTGATTAGGGAAATGTTAGTGTAGATGGTCACACTAGTATGAGGGGAACTAATTGTGTGGGTAGGGGGAGTGTGTGAATACATGTTTTGCGCATGAGAAATACATTTTGTGGGTATGTGTGCGCATTTAATTATGTAGGTGGGGTTAGCTGTAAAGTGTGTATATGCCTGCATATATATGCACAAAAGGCTATGCACATAGGTGAATGAATGCATTTGTGTCTGTGTCCAATTATGTTTGCGGGTATACTCTTGTACATCAGTACATGTCTGATTGTGGTATCCATGAATAACCATACTTCATAATACTTGGGTATACATGTCTTATTATGTGTTTTGTTTGAGTTATTGAATGTGAGTGCGGATATACCTGTGAGTGACTGTGAGTGTATATGTGTGTATATATGCTAGTGTGTGTGAACATCTGGCTGTGTGTGCATTTGAGTGAACATGTGTATATATTTACCTATGTGTTCACACACATCTAAGTGTATATGTGTTTACATAACATTGTTTGCCCTGGGGCATATGTTGTAGAACAGTGTAAGTGAGTGCGCATACCATTCTTGGCCTACGAGTGTGTTTGAGTGTGTGTTTGTGTTTGAGTATGTCCTTGCATGTGTGTGTCTGTGATGAGTGTGAGCAATTCTTCTCTTGCAGGTGTACAAGTGTGTGAAAATGTGTGATTGTTCTTCCACGTGTGCGTGTGTGTGTGAACATACCTTTGTGTCCAAGTCTATCTGAGAATGTAAGTTAAACGAATCTTCTTTTGTTTGCACAGTTTCTTATATGGGCGAATGAACGTATGTAAATATACATGGTGTGCATGTCTGTGATTTTGAGTGTGTTTTGTAAGTGCATTTGTGTCTCCACATCTGGTTGTGTGAATGTAAGAATGAATGATGTACAAGTCTACGAAGTCTGTGTGCCTGTCAATATGCTTATAGGCATACATGCCCAGTTGTGTGTGTTAGAATGTCTGTATGCAAATACATCATCTCATTGACAAGCATGTGTACATCTGGGTGTTTATGTGTGTGAGTACACCCATGTGTGAATATGTTTATGTGGTCATGTCTGAGCATGTGTGTGTGCATACATACATTTGGGAGCTCACCTCTATGAATCATGTTTATTCATTGTCTCATTGGGTGTGTTACAGAGTCTGCCTGTGTATGGACATGGGTAAGTATGCCTGTGTATACACATGTTTGTGAGTGAATGTATGTCCTTCATGGGCATTTTGTCATGTGAATGTATACCATGAATGCATGCCTATGTTTGAGAGTAAATGGATCCACACATGTGGGACCAAGTACAGTGTGAGTGCATTGTTGTGAGTGTGCCTACGTGTAGGGAAGAGTGTACGTATTTGTTCATGTGCCTGATTGATAATATGTGTGAGGGAGGGATATTTGGCCGCCTTGGGTCTGTGCTGATAGGCCTTATCACCAAGGAGGTGATAAGGGAGGATACTTATGAGTCTGTGTGATGCTACATGCAGCCCAGCATGTATTTATGTGCATGTCTGAGAGTCAGTGGCACTCGATAGACCATGCTGGGCTCTAACAGTGTGGACATCCTACAGGATGGCAAGCTGTAACACCTGAGCAAATCCACGACTCCCTTCTGGGTATTCTCTGACCTTGACCCTGTGCTGGGCTTTTGTGGGGGACTCAGGATACTTCCTGTCATCATTCACACTCAAGAAGTGAGGACCAATCATGGCTGATGTCCTACTACGGAAGGGGGTCTGTGACCTCTTTAGAAAAGGATTTCTTGAAACACAAAGACCTCCCTTCCCATCCCCCCACCATCATAGGCCCAGGACAAAGTGACACTGTATAGTAGCTAATGGTTTTCACAGAGAGCTCCCAAATTATGCCATCCGGATAGAAATCTAGATGTGAATGTGTATGCAAAAGTGAAGGTGTATCTAAGCAGAGTAGGGCGTGTGTGTGTGTGTGTGTGTGTGTGTGTGTGTGTGTGTGTGTGTATGGAGCGGGTAGTGTATTTGGTGAGAGAATGAGAAAGAGAAGGTATTAGGATTGTGTGTATATAAGAGAGCCTGGGTGCTTCTGGGTAAGATGTGTATGTGAGACACCTGGGTGTATATGGGAGGGGTGAGTGTGAGTGTAGGTGTACACAGATGGTGCATTTGTGAGATATTATGAAAGCATCAACTTATTTGGGTGGACGATGTTATGAATGAGAGTTTGGTTGTAGCTGGGTGGAGATATATGTGAGGATGTGTATATTTGAGGAGTATGTGGGTATGGGTGTGTCTGGATGGTGCAAGAGAGAGTGGGAGCTATCTGGGTGATGGACGTGTTTGAAAGTATGGATGCATCTGTGTTGTATGTGTAAAAGAGCATGGGTGTTTCTGGGTGGAATATGTGCAAGAGGGAGTATGGGTGTATAGGGGTGGGGAACATTCAAGTGTGGGTATATCTGGATGGTGTGTAGGTTGGTGAGAGCACAAGTATATCTATCAGTGGAAGTGCGTGATATAGTATATCTAGATGGTGTGTGTATGTAAGAGAGAGGCAATTTGGGTGCATCTGGGTGAGGGTGTGTGTATACATGAGTGTGTATCTAATCGGGAGGTATCTGTGGATGGTGTGGGTGTGTGTGTGAATGAGATATGTTTGTGTGGCATCTGTGAGAGAGTCCGGTATATCTGCATTGTGTGTGTGTAATGTGGGTATTCTGGATTACGGTGATTAAGAGAGGGGATTATCTGTATTGTGTATGTGTGTTAGAGTGTGGGTGTATCTGAGTGTGGTGGGGGAGTGAGAGCATGGATGTATTAGGTGGGAGAAGTGTGTAGGTGTATCTGGATGGGAAGTGTTTGGGTTTAACTGGGTCGGGGGTAAGTGTGAGTATATTAGAGGTGTGAGGGGGTGTATCTGGATGGTGTGTGAGAGAGAATGTGAGGGTACTTCTTGACTGTTTAAGAGTGTGTGGGTGTTTTTGGGGTGGAATGTGTTTGAATGTGGGTGTATCTGGGTGGTGGGTGGGTGAGAACATGGGCATATTTGTGTGGTGAAGTGTGTGGTAAGGTATATCTAGATGGTGTGTTGTGAGAGCTTTGGTTGTATATCTGAGTGTGTATGTATTTGGGTATGTGTGTGAGTGGTGTGTAACTGGATGGGGTGTGTTGAAGAGAGAGTTTGAGGAACATAGTGTTGTTTGGAGTGTGGGTGCACCTGGGTGGTGTGGAGGGAATGAGAGCATGGATGTATCTGGGCAGTGGAGTGTTTGGGAAGGTGCACCTGGATGGCACGTGTGAGAGTTGGATATATCTGGGTGGGATGTGTGGGTGATAGGTGTATCTAGATGGTAAGGGAGTATATCTAGATGATGTGTGTGGGTGTGAGGCTATCTCAGTGGTTCCTATGGGATGAATCTGGACAGTGTGTGTATGTATGAGAGGGTAGATGTATCTGGGTGAGGCTCTATGACTGAGGCTGTGTTTGGGGTATGTGTGTGGGAGGAAGAGAAACAGAGAGAGAAAGAAAGAGGTGAACACGAGAAAGTGTGGGTGTATGTGGATAGGATCTTTGTGTGAGTGCGTGTCTCTGGATTATTTTGTAGGTAGATGTGTGTGTGTGTGGTTGCATTTGGGTTGGGAATTTGTAAGTGTGAGTATGTGGGTGTAGTGTCTGAACGGTGGGTGTGTCATTGTGGGTGTGTGTCTTGATACCACGTGTGAGAGATTGTAGCTATGCCTGGGTTGGGGGTATGTGTGGGTTTGAGTGTATCTGAATGCCGTATGTGAGAGTAGGGGTGTACTGAGTTGGGAGTTAGTATAAATGTGATTGTATCTGGGTGGAGTTCCTTTGAGTGTAGGTCTAGTTGAGGTGTGTATATGTGAAGATGAGTGTGTTTAGATGGGACGTGTGTGTGAGAGAGTGTAGCTATATCGGTATTGGGTATGTGTGTGAAAGTGGATGTATCTGAATGATGTGTATGAGAAAGAGAATGTGCACCTATCCAGTTGGGGCAAAAGAGAGTGGGTATATCTAAGTAGGATGTGTGGAGTTCTCTCTGGATGGAGTATGAGAGATAGGGTGTATCTGGGTAGTGTGTGAAGGAGCGTATAGGTGTATCTGTGTGAGCTGTTTGAGTGTGAGTGTATCTGGGTGAGTGTGTGTGCATGTGAGTATATCTGGTTAGTGCATGTGAGAGTGTTTGGGTGTATTTGGATGGGGAATGTATCTGAGAATGTGTGTGTATTCATATATGAGTGTGGATTTATCTGGACGTTGTGTAGGTGGTGTATCTGGGTGTTTTGTATGTTTGAGAGTGTGAGTGCGTCTGGGTGGCGTGTGTGATTCTGCATGTGTGTATGAATGTGTTTATCTTTCCTAGAGCATATATACCTCTGCTGCAGTGTCTGTAAATGCGAGCACATCCATGTTTGTGTACGTGCCTATGTGTGTGTGGCTGGTTGTACCTGCGTGTGCTGGTACAGGGCTTGTGTGTGCATGTGCTTGTTAGACTGGTCTGTATCTGTATGTGTCTATGAGATGAGTTATTCCTACATGTGACTAAGTTGGATCTGCAATGTCTCTGGAGCCAGGCTTTGAGTTTGCATCCTAGTTCTGTCATTAATTCGCTGTGTGGCTTTGGGCAAATCACCTAACCTCAACTAAGCCCCAGTCTCTTATTTGTAAAGTGGGGGTAATAATGCTGCCTATCTCATAGGGTGAAGATTGAATGAGTTAAGATTGAAAAAAGTGCTTAGGACAGTGCCTGTTACATAATGAGCCCACTGTGCCATTAAGGTCTTACCTAGTACTATAATTATTACATGCGCCAATGTGTAACATTGTATGTGTTCATCTGCAAGCATGAATAGGTAAGTTTCTATGTGTATACTTGTGACATTTGCCATATCCATGTATATGTATAAAAGAATGAGCAGATCCTGTGTGTATGTGGGAGTGATTTTGTACATAAAACTGGATTTGTACTAATATGTGTCCCAGTGTGTATATAAAACCATGGGTGTATGAGAAAGGAAGTGTGTGTCTAAGAGGATGACAGATGAGGTTTGGCCCTGTGTGTATTTCTCAGCGCGCACACACCTGTTTCCTTGGTAATGTTATGTCCATATGAGTGCAGGTGTTATCTGCGTTGCTGTCACATCTGCGTATGTGAGCATGCTTCCGTGTGTGTGCGTGTGCACATGCACCAGTGTGCCTTATCTGAATATGTAAACAGGTTTGTAGTGGTCAAGATGTAAATGCGTGCATGTGAATCTACCTCTGTTGTGTGTGTCTTTAAATGTGAGTAGCTTTGTGTCCAGGTTTATATGTGTGTCCAGAGCTAGATGATGCATGTGTGTGTGTGTGTGTGTGTGTGTGTGTGTGTGTAAAGGATTTGTGCCTACATGGCCATGAACCAGTATGTGTGTATCTGTGTCATGTGAGTGTATCTGTAGGTGTCAGTGCATGTGTGCCTCTGAGGGTCTGTGTCTGTGTTTATAAGCATCAGTGACTATGTGGTTGTGTATGTGTGAGCCTGCATTGTGCCTGCCTGCCTCTGTGTGTGTAGCAGTGAGCCTGAGTGATGTTCCTGTATGTGTGAGCATGTCTGTGTCTGTACTGTGTGTACGTGTATGTGTCCACGGCAGGGTTTGTATAAGATAGTGGGTTTTAACCTCTTGGTGTAAGCCTGGGGTTGGGGAGAGCCTCAGTCTGTAGGATATGAATAGGACTTGCCCTGTGTCTCAGTGTCAGTTCTTATGTCTGCGCACACATGATTGTGTCTGAAAGCACGTGGGTCCAAACAATTTGGTTTGCAGGTGTGTGTGTGTCTGCATGTGCCCATGTGAATCGTGAATGTGTTTCTGCCTAGGCCTGTATTTCTATAGAAGGCGGGTTGTCTGTATGTGTGTGTTGTATATCTTTGTGATTTGCTGGTAGATGGGCACCTACACACATGCCAGACTCTTCCTTGAGGAGGGTGTGTGTGTGTGTGTACCTGATTGTGCTTATCAGCTGGTGTAAGTCCAGGTGTAAGTGCAAATTTGAACCTCCATGTACACATGTGCCTGTGTGCTAGTGTGTCTCTGCAATGTAACTAGATGTGAATGTGTTAGGGCATTCACAACCTGGCACACAGAGAAGGCAAACTATTTGTATGGCACACTGAAATAAACTGAAGAGGATTTAGGGGTACTAACATCTGGTGAAAAGAAATTCCTTACATTTTCATTATATTATACAAATTGTGGCAAGAAAAAGAAAAATGCAAAGTTTTAGGGGAATAATTAAATAATGAATTTGTATACAACCTTCAAATGAAATCTTTTCAGAGTTTTTTCATAGCACACTCGAGCTTGCTTCTGGAAACCAATTTTTTTCTACCCATGAAAATTCGTAGCAGTCCACATTCATGCTCACTCCTCTTGAGCCTTTGGTCATGGCTGCCGGGGCTTATTTTATGGTCATTTTCATCAGGATTTGGTAAATAAGTTGGTGCTGAGCATAGATCTCCTGCATCAGGTTACTGTGTTTCTTGGTAAAAACCCAAATGAACAAATGTAGCAAATAACTTAGCAGTTCTGACACGGATATAAACTTTCATCGGGGCCTGCCGTTTCTTGATCTTGGTAGGCATGCTGGTGGAGGTAAGCTCCATTCTTTGGAGGTTGTTCGGGCACTATTTACCTTAATGTCCTGGGTAATTAGCTTGAATGTATGAAGTACAGCTGCGAGCATGATTGGGCAGATAAGCAAAGCTCAGCTCAAAAGCAGGAGCCCTCGGGTATTCAGATTCCATTTCGGTTTCTCTGAAGCATCAGTTTCTAGTGTTGAATATGGCTGGTGCTTTCACACCATACCAACCTGTCTTCTTCCTGCTTCCCTTTTTCTCCTCCCTTTTATGGCTCACTTGTTCTTGCCCTGACCAGGAAAGAGACCCAGGTTTTACTCTCAAAATAGCAATATAATCTCTTGTGCCTCTTCCTAGTCACCATCAACAGGAAACTGCTTGCATAAGTAGGCGGCAGAACACAGTCTAGGAGTACTTTGTTTTTGTTAAAACTCCTTTTTCATGAGTAATCAGAACTTGGATAATTTGTAGCCTTTAAATATTGTGCATCAAAGGTGGATCCTTCTTTAAAACTAGGCTCTTTCTTTTCTTTCAATCAAACGCCATACTAACATTTCTTGTAACAAATGCTCATGAATTTTGAGCCTAACAGAAAATTCTCATTTTGAATATTTCAAAATAATTTTGAAGCTTTCCCTCTAAATAGACACAGACATTGCTTTACTCATCTTACTAAGTCCTTTTAAGTATTCAACTTAGAGCACCAACTGAACGTCACCCAGGGAACCATACATGACCTCATTCTAAGTTGAAGTTTGGTTTCACATCCATAAACCTTGTCAGCACACTTTCATATATTGTTTAATGCCTTTAAAATTTTCAGTGTAATTGTATTTGTGCACTCAAAGAGCCATATGTTGAAGACAGTAAGCATCAAATTTGCAAAGTAAGAATCACTCACAAAGAAATGCTGAAAATTTTCTTTTAGCTCATGCACCTTTTCCAAAATTCTTACACACTTAGGTTTAAAACAATAGAGAAGGGTGTACTGAACCCACTGCTTCACAGAAAGCTGACACGCAGGTGGGTAGTGCCTTGGATTTAATTAAAGTCACCTAGCATCATTTACTGTGGAAATGAGACCTACAGGCAAACATTTATGGATGAGGGCTTCTCTGTGAATGAAGCTCGGCATTTTCAGAACAAATTCCAGATGTAAATTTCCTGCCACAGGCTTACACAGTTTCCGCAATATTTCAAAATATTAATGTATCACTTTGAATACTTCAACCTTCATTTATTTTGGTGCTTCTTGCATTTCAGGCTTTCTGACTAGTAATATTGAATTGAGCACAGTTTAATCAACATCCAGAGATGTGTCAGCATAAAGTGAAAACCATTTTGACTCAACAATCTGGGTTAGTGTTGCTTCGACATCCTATGACCTGTCGTCATTGTGTCTCCTAATAGCAATAATTGAAAGTGGCCCCTTTCATATTCCTTTTACCTCGTTGGTCCCAAATACAATGTGGACCATTTCCTGGCAGGCTGTTAACATGTGAGATTCTGCTGGGAGGACCAGCTTAGCTTTACTGGTTAACCATGCAACCCTGTCACTAGCTGGTTGAGCTCCATCTAAGGATGTTCCAACCCATCTCGTAAAAGAGGCCAGTTTCTCAATTTGCACCTCCAGATGCTTTAAAAGGTCCAAATCTTTTGTGTGACAGACGGTTTTGAAGTCAGTTGACCAACAAAGCCTGTTGGAAAATGAAGTTTCTTTTTGATAACTTTGCCATGCAAATGGACACTAAGGCTGAGGCAGAAAGCCGAATCCAAATTTGAGACAATTCTCATTAAGTTGCTTAAATTAGGGACATCTTTGATTTCTTAGGAGGGAAGACTACTGCGTTTGTCTGGTGAGTCTCTTGATTTTCCAGCTTCAAGCAAAAAGTCCATTTTGATGGGAAAAGAAGTATATTAAAAATTAAATCTACTTGAATATAAGGTATCGAAGAGGTCAGCAGACCATTGTGACTTCTGAAAACTGTTCTTTTCAAGAAGCAAATTTTAGGTCTTCTGCTTTTTGAAGAAAGCAGCACTCTGCAACAAAGCCATAAAGGCCCAGCTTTTCCTTTAATGAATCAATGCAGTTCAACTCCTGTCAGGCTGTATTCACTTACTGATTGTGGGTAAAATTGTAATATTTCCAGAATATCTCACCTGGCTTTAGTAAATCTGCGTATCAATAGGCGTTCAGAGGTGGAAAGAAGTATGGCTTTACTGCATTTGCATCATTCCTCAGGGGTGGAGAGAAGTTCATCTCCATATCAATGGGTAATTGCCTGGGCAACTGAGGGCTTATTTGTACCTGAGAGGGGAGGGGGAGGGGCCAGTTTTGCTTCTCTCGGAGCTGGAAAGACGGAAGGCCCCGAACTGCAGTTTGTGTTAGGCAGGAGTGGAAAGAGAACAAGGTCAGTAAAGCCCCCTTGAAAGAACTCAGTTAACCAGTTAAAACTAGAAAGCCAGAAAAGACTCAGAGTTAAAGAGTTAATCAGTAAAGCTCAAAAGGTCAAGAACAACTTGGCCTTGAATATTTGAGTATTCCCCAGATAAGGAAAAGTGTCTGAACACAGCCCATATCTTCATTGTGTCAATTAGATCATTGTAAGATTTACTCTAGCCTGCTAAGAGGCCCACCTAGAAACAGCATAAAAAAGACAGGGAGATCCCACCTTAAAGTCAAAATTGCATTTTGTAAAAACCCTGGAAGTTTAAGAAGAAAGATTCTCAACATACTCTTTAGCAAACATAACTCTGCCCACCTTGGAGGAAGGGCAGACAGTTTTGATTGATATGCTCCCAAACCAGGAAGCTGCTATCCTGGGAGGGGACTAAAGCCGTAAATTTCTTGCGTTAAGCTAATTTTGCAGAATTACCTAGAGGACTGATAAGAAACTTAATGTCTCTCCAAAGATACTTGAGACCACTTAACAGGCCCACACCCCTAGCCCTTTGTCACATTCCTGAAAAATCCTTAAAAAGGGGAACCCCCAACTATTCAGGGCACTCCTCTCTCTGGGGTTGCCCACACTTGAGTGTGTAACTACCTATTCCTAACCTCTCAGGGTGCTCCTCTCTCTGAGGTCACCCACACTTTCTAAGGGTGTAAACTTTTAATCTTAAAAACTCTTTGTCTCCAACCTTTCAGGGCGCTCCTTGAAGGGTCCCCACCAGTAAGATGGCAAACTTCCGGCTTCTCTTCGGGGTCCTCAGTTACCGCCGGCGCCACCTGAAGCCCAATCACCTCTCGCCCCCCTCCCAATCCCAGCACCTAGCCAACAGCCACCAGCCCCGTAGAAGTGACACCTCAATCAATTCATGCCCCTTCCTATATAACCCAGCACCTTTCCCTAATAAAGCGGAACTCTCCGGTGAATTGCTGCTATGTGTTGCTCCTTTCCTTTCACTCCTCTCTCTGTGAGGTCACCTGCACTTTCTTTCTAACTTTAAATCAAACTTTTACTCTCCTTCACTACTGTGTCTCTGCCCTACAATTCTTTGTCGCGGCGGGGACAAGGACCGAGGAAAGTACACAATGCCTCTCCCCCAACATAAGCAATAAATGGATTTTAAACTTTATTACTCCTTTTGACTGATTTTGGTTTTAGAGGTATTTTGCGCCCAGATTTCCTCTCCCCAGACTTACATTGGGGGAGCGTTGTGTATTTTCCTTGGTCCTTTTCCCTGCCACCACAAAGAATTGAAGGGCAGAGACACAGCAGTGTAGCAGAGTAAAAGTTTTATTTAAAGTTACTTAAAGAGACAAAATGTGCAGCAGGCAACCTCAATGAGCAGAGGCACCCTGAAAGGTTGGAGAGAGTGTTATGGGTCTCAGATCGGGCACGCCGAAGCAGGAGTAAGGAAACAGGTCCTCACAGAAACGTAGATTATAAAAAGGGAGACTTTATTTTAGCCAGCTGGAGTCTGCCAAGGAGCAAGCTCTCCAAGTGCAGCCCCGAGCCTCTGTTATAACATCTTTTTAAGCATTTTTACCACATCCTGCTTAGTTTTTGCAACTTTTCCACCTTCGCCTAAATTCAGCAAGCTATATTCTTTGTTTAATGCTCGGGGGGCTTAAGCATCCTGTTTTGCCCACCTGCTGCAGGAAATGTGTGAAACTGTTGGTCTCTAACAAAGCAATGTACAGAAGCAAAAATAGCATGGAGTTAGTTGAACATCCTGTTTCTCATGGGATTTATATCTTTTCCTTTAGTTTCTCAGAAGTTGGTACGTAACTAGGGTCTGGGGCTAACTTTACAGAGAGCTTTGTGTCCTATTTTTATGTCTGAAATTGCTTCAGCCCCTCACATTCCCCCCTCTCCTTGTAACAGAGTCAAACCATTGACTTCAGTTTTTTTTTTTTTTTGGCTTGGTAATGTTCTTTAATGAAAAGTAGCTTTACTGCCACTAGTCTCTTCTGAATATAACTCATGAGGCAATTCATAACACAGGGTCCTACAGTAACTACAAGCAGGAGGAGAGCAAGGGGACCTGCAAGGGCTGTCAGGAGGGTTGTTAGCCAAGGGGACTATGAGAACAGGCCTTGATAACAGTTTGCTGTTGCTTCCCTCTGAACCTCTTTCTTTGAGGTTCTGTCTCACCATAGCCAAGGTATCTTGAATAATGCCTTATTTGTTTGCATAGAAGCAGCAGGTTTCACTTAATGCCATGCAAAGTCTCTCTTGTTTCATAAAGAGGAGGTCCAGCCCTCTCCTATTTTGCAAGACTACCTCTGCTAGGGAGTCTACAGTGGACTCTAACTGATGGACTGATCTCTCTAACATCTCTAGATCTTCATCTACTTGTTTACTGAGCACTTTGAAATTGGCATTATTTACAACAAAAGAAGCAGTCCCTACTGCTACTGATCCTGCTATTCTCAGCCCAACTAGGAGGGACACTAGGATGGGGGCTGGTCTTTTTGTTCTAAGAGAATATATTAAGCCCATGTGTTCCCTACCAGCTTCCCCGTTATAAACTTGAGGGAGGATGTGAACCAAAATACAGAGCTCAGGTGCCCTTAGGTCTCCTACAGTAGCTGTTATTAATTGCTCAAACAAGGGGTTAATCTGCTGGTACAAGCAAACCACGTGGCAGATGGGCTAACCAGGAAGTTAATTTAACTTTTTCACTAGAGGCGGGGGAAGTGTAGTTTAGAGTAATTTCACAGAGTTTCTGAAGACAGGGATTTTTGACTGAATATGAAGGGGAATGGATGCAAAACCCTGTGCCTTGCACATCTCCCAAGGTAAGCGAGGGGTGCAATCCCCATGGGCAGGGACCTCTGTCCCTGATCTCATCTAGACTAAAAAAGCAAATGTTTTCTTCTTGTCCCAAGGTCGCATTTGCGGCTAGACTAACATAATAAGGAGGTTTGGGATTTAGGGAGAACTAGCAATCATTTGTCAAATTGACAGTGGATTAATTTACAAATCTGTAGACTGACTCTAGCATCTCAAGTATCTGGTCCGGGGATCTTGTAGTGGTCATTAACAGGCCGAGGTGAGGAGGTTCTGTTAAGCTAATATTTCCACTTGATGGCTCAGTGTGGGGCTTTGGCATTGGGGTGGGAAGTTGCAGTGTTCCTCTCGTCGGAAGGGGCACCGGATTTAACAAGGGTACCTCTCAGAGGGGGCCCACAGGGTTCAGAGGCTGGGGTATTTGAACTCTTTGGATAGTGAACTCGGTTCGTGGGTCCTGGCCCCTTATATACAGCCAGAGCCTCCAAGTCTTTCCTGTCTCCCAATCCTTTCCCACCCTATAAGGGTCCTAATTTTTAACTTTTAATTTTAGTGGGTTAATCTTTCTAGCTGTATCAAGGTCAAGGAGGCTGTCTCAAGACAAGGAAATATAGGGGTCATGGTCTGTCCATGGGGCTATGGTTTCACATCCCCAATTTGCACAATGATAGTGTCCATTTCCCTAACAGTAGGACCCCAATTTGCTGGGCAAACATAAAAAATCCCACCTTTGGAATGCTCTTTGAAAAGCCTTGTCATCCTTATTCTTAGGATACTTATAAGTGGATAGTTCTGCCCATAGTTCAAAGAGATCAAATCTAAAAACTGGGGGGTCACTTCCTGTAAAACTAACAATATTCTTTTCCAAGGCTGTATTGATTAAATTCCATGAGTAATTTCCTGGTCAGTGGGGGTGCTGGGTGGCAAGACTGGGAGCAGGTAGAGCTTCTAACAATATTGAAACAATACATCTGAGTTTTTGGTTTTCCTTTTGAGTCTTATCGTTAGTGGGTCTTGGTTGGGCGGCGGCTTCACCAGTGTCCAAGTAGTGGGGTTTTCCTCCCCCTCTCTCGCCAGCTTCAACTGTGTTTGTTGGATCCATGGTCTTATATCAGCAACCTTCACAGCTCTGGGGGTTGTCAAGATGACTGGGTAAGGTCCTTTCCACCCGGCCCCTAGCACCTCAGTCTTATGTCGTTTTACCCACACAAGGTCTCCCGGCTGGAGCGAGTGTGGTTCTGGCAGATCCTTTCCCTGTATGGCAGCCTTCACCAGGGACTGGATTTGGTCTTGCACTCTTTGTAGGGCCTGTGAGGACTGCACAATTTCTTGATTAGAGGTTTCTGTAGCTTTTTCCAAGCCTACACGAGGGAGGATAGAAGGGGGTCGACCAAACAGAATCTCAAAAGGGGTGAGCTTTAAAATATATGGGGTGCACCTTACCCAGAGAAGTGCTAAGTGGAGGAGCTGTACCCACCCTTCACCAGTTTCCAAAGTTAACTTAATAAGAGTCTCTCTCAGGGTCTGATTCATCCTTTCAACCTGGCTTGAACTTTGGGGCCTGTAAGCACACTGAAGTTTCATTGGGACATTCAGGGCACTAACAACTTCTTGGGTCAGTGGTGCCACAAAAGCCGGTCTGTTATCCGACCCCATAGAGAGAGGCAACCTGAACCGGGGGACTATTTCATTTAGAAGCTTTTTCACAGTCACTTGGGCTGTTTCTGTCTTTGTTGGGAAAGCCTCTACTTACCCAGAGAAGGTATTTACAAAAACTAACAAATATTTGTACCCATATTATCTAGGTTTTATCTTAGTGAAATCTACTTCTCAATGTCGCCCTGGGGATTCTCCTCTCTCCCTATTTCCCTGTACTTGTGTAACCTGTCGGGAGGGATTTACTTGTTGACAGACAATGCAACTTTTTCCTATTTCATGCCCCGGGGACCTAGAAGTCTTTCTGGACTAAGTCTATCATTTTATTTTTACTCAAATGGGTGCTACTGTGTATCGGTTTCAGCAAGTCCTTTCCCAGCACAGCAGGGAGCATAACTCTCCCATCAGGGTGGATCATCCAGTCTTCACTGTTTTCTTTTGCCCCATACTCTGCAGCAAACTCTAAGTCTTTTCTATTATAATGTGGCTTCTCTTGCAACATGGGTGGTGGCAAGGTCATAATTAATTCTGAGATTTTTTTTTTCAGGGCCACTTCTCCGGCTGCCAGGTCAGCTGCATGGTTTTCCGTTGCCTCAGGTGAATTTCCTTTTTGATCTCGTGGACAGTGCATTATGGCCGCTTTCTTAGGCAGCCAAATTGCCTTTAAGAGTTCTAAGATCTGGGGCTTGTTTACAGTGAAGTCATGGGTTATGCTGAGATACTCTTGCAGAACACTCAAACATTCTAGGACAAGTTGCTCCTGGCCTTTTGACTTTTTAACTGATCTCACTGAAGTTGTCTATATTCCTAGTCTGGTATCTTTACCCTGGAGAATTAGTGTGCCCTTCACTTTGCATAATGCTGAACACAGTTTTGATAGGGACTTTACACTGTTGCATTGCTTTGACTGTAAATATCTTGTCATGCTTTTTCCAGAGGCCCTCACTCTACTCTGTCTAAGCCCATGATTCTTGTCTCATTTCCCCCTCTGCAGATAGAGACTCTAGCTGCTGCTAGGGAAAGGGGGCGATGACCGCTCTGACTGCTTCATGCTGAGAAGGGGCACAGTAAAGGGTGCAGTTAGGTCTCCATCAGTAGTCAGTTGAGAGGGCCTCAGAAGATGGGCACTTCTATTTCAGGTTCCACTTCTGTTACTATTTGTAGTTTTATGGCTTCTAGGCAAGATAGAACAAATTGTGTTATTAGGTTAAATAGCAATATCTGAAGTTGAATTTTTCATTCTGGAAAGACAAACTTGATGAGATTAAGAATGCACGGTTGAATACAAGAACTAGAAATAGTAAAACTTTAACTGAAATTGTGGGAGAAAACTAACACATTTGGAGAATAATAGATATTTTGCGGAAACTAGAATTCTGGATCTAGTTTATGTCTCAATGACTAGTATTAGTATTTAGTATAGATAAAGGCTGCATTATTGAAATAACACTTTTCTCTAACATCACCCTCATTTTTATTAGAAGTAACCAGATTAAGAAAATAATTAACACTTGGCTATAAGTGCATTAAGAAGAGCAATTGATTATATAGGCTTTTTTTAAAAATGTGCTTTGCTGGAACATTTTATAAGGAGTTTCAGATTGAACTTTTAAAGGTCTCTTGAAGCCAGAAAGCCAAGCCAGGCTTGCCATCAGGTTGTACCTGCAGTACCTGTACATTTGGGTGAATTCCTCTCTTCTTGAGGTCTCCAAGACATCCTGAGGTTCCTGCACCTGCCAGGAAGTGACCTTCCTTACTCACCTGGTAAGGCTGCTGGGAATCCTGTAAGCAAGGTACCAGGCCAGTTCTTCCAAGGGGCTTTGTTGGCTTTATAAAGTCAACCTGTTCCTTAAAGCTGTCTGTTCACATCTGAGTCTACACACGTGTCTCTCAGGTATAACATTCCAGTCAAAGCCTTGGTAATATAACCAGTGTTTTTAATTGGTCCTCTTACAAGGAAAGCACATTCGTATTGAACTTATGCAAATAAACATACTGCCATGAAATATAAAAATAGTCACTGAGAGTTTTCAAATTCTGGAGGGATCAGGTAGGGAGAAAGATAATGTTTCAATTCTGCTTATAAAGACAGTCATTTAATAAACTGTTGTCAGCTTTAGAGAAAAAGCTTAAAACACTTTAAGAGCAACATTTGAAACAAAAAGCCATGAAATCATCTTCCTTAGTTTACTTAATCCTATGTAACCAATACTTGTTCTGCTGAAATCTAGTTCTTTATTAGTGTAGGAGTGCTAAAACGGTGACTATAAATGAAAAGAAGACTTACAAATGACGATGGCTAAAGATCTGACGAGAGCTTACTGTAAGACAGTTGACATAAGGAAATTGGGATAGTACTGTAACAAAAAAACATTCAGTAACAAAGTTTAGCATCATTCTCTTTAACAGTGCTTTCCAGGTAATTAAGCAGATAATTATATATCAGATAAATAAGCTAAATTAGCTAAATACTTTCCTCAATGAGAAAAAAAATTCCTCTGACCTGTTCCAGGGGCCCTCTGGAACATATCAGAGTTAACTACAGGTAAAAGCACCTTTTTGAATTTGATTTTGGAAAGTTGTCAGAAGAAAGTTTCTTTGGCACTTGCTTAAATAGGATTATAGGTTGCTAGGAAGCAATGCTTATCTATTTAACCAGAATGACATCAAAAATACTTCTAAGACAAATACAGAAGATTACAGTTAGGCAAAGTTTAGATTTTAGTCCTCTTAATATTAAGATCTCATTTTTAAAAATACTCAGACAACTCATTGAGACTTTAAGCATGAGAAACTGCTTTGATAAAACAATTAGAGAACCCTTTGCAATCTTTCAACATTAAGAGCAGACTGTTTAAGAAAACTTTGTCCTTGTAACTGAAAACAAAATTCTAATTTTGCTATATACTTGATATCAAGACTTATTTGCTTTAATTTTATATAGCATGACCATATCAATTCTTACACAAATTTTCTACAGCTTCCTTTTTACATTCAGAGTTCTTTCTCTTTAAATAAACAGCTGTACTTTAGAACAAAGTTACATTCTTTTATCAAAAGACACATTCTTTAGCATGGAGAAATGTTTTCCTTATTTCTTTAAGTAGTTTTATTAGAACTTAAAACCAGTAGGAACTCTAATTTTCAGTGATCACTGAGAAATAGGCTATTGCAAACTGTTACACTAGCATTCTTTAGATTGACAAATTTATGAACATCTTATCATTTTTGGAAATGTGCTTTACAGCACAATTTCTCATTAGGCATAAAATATGTCTATATAACTTAGCAAACTTTAAGAATTTTGGTTACTAAAAAAATTCCCAGGCTGTTTGCATATATATACACTGTTATACATTAATACAGTATTATTATTAAGATGTTTATTTGCTACACTTAGTTTACTCATTCTTAACAACTATGCTAGATCACTTACAAGACCTTTACTGAATATTAGACAAAGTCAAGCCCCTAAGCATTTTATTCTTGAAAGATTTAGCAGATAACATCAACTTAAATGACTTTAGGTAAACTTAGGCAGCTGATAACCATAAGGACATGTCCATTTCAGTTTAACTTAAATGTAGCATTAATGCTTAATATCTTTTATTAGAATTTTTGGGAAGTTTTAGAATGCCCAATTTTTACAAGCGCTTGTCTTTAAATCAATTTTTATTGATACCATCTGGAAGTAGAAAAATATTTTTCATTTACACATTTAGACACACAAACATACAGATTGAGACGTAATGACTACAGTTAACAATACTTCTCATACAAGAACATATAAAAGACACACTATACCGCTTGCACACATCAGGTGGCCACCACAGAACCAGACAGATGGGGAGGTTGATGTCTCGCCTCTACCCCTGACTCAGGGAGTAATGCTGTGTCCAGCCTCCCCACTGAGTTGAATCAGTGCTCAAACCAGAACCAGAACCAGAACCAGACTCACCTCCGGAGGATTTCCAGATGGCTCCTTAAGAAACTCTGACAGTTGAGGATGTGCTGATACCCGTGGGCCCACGGGTGGTCAGCGATCTCAAGGTCTCAAAAGAACTGCTCAATGATCATGCCTGATCCCGGACAAGCCCCCAAATGTTATGGGTCTCAAATCAGGCATGCTGGAGCAGGAGTAAGGAAACAGGTCCTCACAGAAACGTAGATTATAAAAGGGAGCCTTTATTTTAGCCGGCCAGCGTCTGCCAAGGAGCAAGCTCTCCAAGTGCAGCCCCGAGCCTCTGTTACAATATCTTTTTAAGCATTTTTACCACATCCTGCTTAGTTTTTGCAACTTTTCCACCTTCGCCTAAATTCAGCAAGCTATATTCCTTGTTCAATGCTCGGGGGGCTTAAGCATCCTGTTTTTCCCACCTGCTGCAGGAAACATGTGATACTGCTGGTCTCTAACAAAGCAATGTACAGAAGCAAAAATAGCGTGTAGTTAGTTGAACATCCTGTTTCTCATGGGATTTATATCTTTTCCTTTAGTTTCTCAGAAGTTGGTATGTGACTAGGGTCTGGGGCTAACTTTACAGAGAGCTTTGTGTCCTATTTTTATGTCTGAAATTGCTTCAGCCCATCACAAGAGAGAGTTTAAGATTAAAGGTTGTGCACTCAGAAAGTTTGGGCAACCTTAGATGAGCACCCTGAAAGGTTGGGAGTTCCCCCTTTTAAGGATTCTTCAGAAATGTGTCTAAGGGCTGGGGTTGCAGGCTTGTTAAGTGGTCTTTGAATACTTAGAATTAACTTAACACAAAGAATTTCCTGCTCTGATTTCTCCCTGGGATACCTGGTGTTCTTGGTCTGGGAGTGTATCAAACAAGACTGCCTGCCCAGCTCCCAAGGTGGGCTGAGTTATCTGTTTGGTAAAGAGTAAGTTAAGAATCTTACTTATTAACTTCCTTGGTGTTAACATGCAATGTTATCTTTAAGATGGAATCCTTCCTGCCTTTTACTATGTTGTTTACGGCTGGGCCTGCATGCTAAATTATTTGCCTAGGTTGCAAACTACTTGATTAGGGTGGAAGGAGAAAAAAACAGCATATAGGTAAAGGTAAAAAATGAGCTGGGTCTGCATGATTAACACAATAAAGACATGGGCTGTGCTGAGGTACCCTCCTTTACCTGGGAAATATTCAAACATTCCAGGCCATGCTGCTCCTGGCTTTTTGAGCTTTAATTGATTAACTCTGGGTCTTTTTAGTGGTTTTTCCTGGCCTTTTTCTCTTTCCACCCCACTCATACCTATTTTCCTGCCTAACAGTCTCTAGGGTTTTCTATATATAGTATTATGTCATCTGAAAATAGTGACATTTTTATTTCTTCCTTACCAGTTGGAAGACTTACCTCTTTATCTTGTCTGGTTACCATGACTAGGACTTTTAGTACCATGTCGACTAAAAGTGGGAAGAGTGGGCATCCTTGTCTTGTTCCTGATCTTAGTGGCAAAGCTTTCAGCTTTTTGTCATTGAGTATGTTAGGTGTTGGTTTGTTATATATTGCCTTTTTTATGTTGAGGTATGTGCCCTCTATGCCCATTTTGTTGAGTGTTTTTACTGTGAAGAGGTGCTGAGTTTTGTTAAATGCTTTCTCAGCATCTTTTGAGGTGATCATGTGGGTTTTTAAAAATTAAAGTATCATTGATATACAGTCTTTTTTTTTTGAGAGGGCATCTCTCATATTTATTGATCATATGGTTGTTAACAACAATAAAGTTCTGTATAGGGAACACAACGCACAATCATTAATCAACCCCATGCCTAATTCTCAACAGTCTCCAATCTTCTGAAGCATAATGAACAAGTTTTTACATGAACAAGTTCTTACATAGTGAATAAGTTCTTACATGGTGAACAGTGCAAGGGCAGTCATCACAGAAACTTCAGTTTAGATCACGCATTATGAACTATAAACAATCATGTAAATTATGATTATTCGTTTGATTTTTATACATGATTTATATGTGAATCCTACATTTCTCCCTTATTATTATTATTATTATTTTTAATAAAATGCTGAAGTGGTAAGTAGATGCAAGATAAAGGTAGAAAACATAGGTTAGTGCTGTAAGAGGGCAAATGTAGATGATCAGGTGTGTGCCTATAGACTAAGTATTAATCCAAGCTAGACAAGGGCAACAAAACATTCACGGATGCAGAAGATTTCTCTCAAAACAGGGGGCGTGAGGTTCTAAGCCTCACCTCTGTTGATCCCCAATTTCTCACCTGATGGCCCCCCTGTGGCTGTGCCTGTCTTAGGTTGTTCCTCCCTTGAGGAATCTTACCTGTCTCTGGCTAACCAGTCATCTTCCGGGGCCATACAGGGAAATGTAAAGTTGGCAAGTGAGAGGGAAGCAATATTGTGTGAAAAGGTTAGCTTTTTACTTTTTTTCAGATTTATGCCCTGTGGCTTCTATGCCCAACATTTGTCTTGAGGTATCTTTACCATTTGGAAGAATTATGATACTTGGTAATTTCGATATGAGGCATGAATTCTACTTAGGGGTTATAATTATGAAGGAAGAAGAGAAGCTATAGAAATAGCAGACCGAAGAAAACATGGGAAGATTGATTATTTCTTTGACATATCTTCTTGTAGTGTAACATAAGCATGTATAGGTTTTAAATTACTAATTAAATTGCGTGCACACATTAACATAATAGGAATACAGCTACATAACCAAAGCAGACCTACAATGACTAGCCATATCCAGTGAAACCAAGAAAACCAGTTAGGCACCCTAGGCATTTGTGAAAACTTATCAGAGATATAATGGATCTTGTTTAACTGAATTTGAATATTTTGAGAAAAATCAGACAAATTAAAACAACACATTCCTGGGAACTGTTCACATCCCATATGTTCTTTTAACAGTAGATAGTCTATAGTCGCAAGATTTTGGAGCGCTGCAACTTGCGCTTCTCCTAATTCTTGGTTGAGTTCCGACACTATAGATCCAGTCAAATTTGTTGTTTTACTGTATGCATAGGCCAGGTTAGATATCTCCTTCTTCATTTCAATGGCAAGTCCAGGAACCGGTGGGATGAATGCAGCTAACACTGCAAAAGCACCAGGATCTTTGTTGAAGTTTTTTGATGATCATCTTCTGGAATGACTCTTCCAGAGACTGTTGATGTTGGAAGTTCTTCTTCATATCGTATCTTAATTCATTTTCTGGGTAGCCAAATTAGGCTTCAATCCTCTGTATAAACACAAATAAACCCCCTGCCCACACTTTGATATGCCCTTTATACATTGTGAAGAACCTATTGGACATCACCACACAGGAACTGCCTTTTTTCTTTCCTTTTTTTTTTTAAGAGAAAGGAATATTATCAGAAAAATGTACTTCCATAGCTGATCATCTGATACCCTTTAAATGATCAAGATTAAGGATATGTAAAGCATGCATTAATCATTGATTTGCAGTTAGTTTTATCCTATCAGGGAGTAATCTGCCTTTTCTTTCTTTCTTTTTTTTTTATCATTAATCTACAATTACATAAAGAACATTATGTTTACTAGGCTCTCTCCTATACCAGGTCCCCCCCACAAACCCCCTTACATTCACTGTCCATCAGCATAGCAAAATGTTGTATAATCACTACTTGTCTTCTCTGTGTTGTACAGCCCTCCCCTTTCTCCCATCCCCCCATTATGCTTGCTAATGATAATACCCCCTTTCTTCTCCCGCCCCTTATCCCTCCCTACCCATCCATCCTCCCCAGTCCCTTTCCCTTTGGTACCTATTAGTCCATTCTTGGGTTCTGTTATTCTGCTGCTGTTTTGTTCCTTCAGTTTTTCCTTTGTTCTTATACTTCACAGATGAGTGAAATCATTTGGTATTTCTCTTTCTCTGCATGGCTTATTTGACTGAGCATAATACCCTCTAGCTCCATCCATGTTGTTGCAAATGGTAGGATTTGTTTTCTTCTTATGGCTGAATAATATTCCATTGTGTATATGTACCACATCTTCTTTATCCATTCATCTACTGATGGACACTTAGGTTGCTTTCAATTCTTGGCTGTTGTAAATAGTGCTGTGATAAACATAGGGGTGCATCTGTCTTTTTCAAACTTGAGCACTGCATACTTAGGGTAAATTCCTAGGAGTGGAATTCCTGGGTCAAAAGGTATTTCTATTTTGAGCATTGTGAGGAACCTCCATACTGCTTTGCACAATGATTGAACTAATTTACATTCCCACCAGCAGTGTAGGAGGGTTCCCCTTCCTCCACAACCTCCCCAACATTTGTTGTTGTTTGTCTTTTGGATGGCAGCCATCCTTTTTGGTGTGAGGTGATACCTCATTGTGGTTTTAATTTGCATTTCTCTGATAATTAGCGATGTGGAGCATCTTTTCATGTGTCTGTTGGCCATCTGTATTTCTTTTTTGGAGAACTGTCTCTTCAGTTCCTCTGCCCATTTTTTAATTGGATTATTTGTTTTTTGTTTGTGGAGGTGGGTGAGCTCTTTATATATTTTGGACGTCAAACCTTTATCGGATCTGTCATTTACAGATATATTGTCCCATACTGTAGGGTACCTTTTTGTTCTATTGATGGTGTGTTTTGCTGTACAGAAGCTTTTCAGCTTAATGTAGTCCCACTTGTTCATTTTTGCTGTTGTTTTCTTTGCCTGGGGAGATATGTTCAAGAAGAGGTCACTAATGTTTATGTCTAAGAGGTTTTTGCCTATGTTTTTTTCTAAGAGTTTTATGGTTTCATGACTTACATTCAGGTCTTTGATCCATTTTGAGTTTACCTTTGTATATGGGGTTAGACAATGGTCCAGTTTCATTCTCCTACATGTAGCTGTCCAGTTTTGCCAGCACCATCTGTTGAAGAGACTGTCATTTCGCCATTGTATGTCCATGGCTCCTTTATCAAATATTGACCATATATGTTTGGGTTAATGTCTGGAGTCTCTAATCTGTTCCACTGGTCTGTGGCTCTGTTCTTGTACCAGTACCTAATTGTCTTGATTACTATGGCTTTGTAGTAGAGCTTGAAGTTGGGGAGTGAGATCCCTGCCACTTTATTCTTCTTTCTCAGGATTGCTTTGGCTCTTCGGCGTCTTTGGTGTTTCCATATGAATTGTTGAACTATTTGTTTCAGTTCATTGAAGAATTTTGGTGGTAATTTTATAGGGATTGCATCAAATCTGTATATTGCTTTGGGCAGAATGGCCATTTTGACGATATTAATTCTTCCTAGCCATGAGCATGGGATGAGTTTCCATTTCTTAGTGTCCCCTTTAATTTCTCTTAAGAGTGACTTGTAGCTTTCAGGGTATAGGTCTTTCACTTCTTTGGTTAGGTTTATTTCTAGGTATATTATTTTTTTTGATGCAATTATGAATGGAGTTGTTTTCCTGATTTCTCTTTCTATTGGTTCATTGTTAGTGTATAGGAAAGCCATATATTTCTGTGTGTTAATTTTGTATCCTGCAACTTTGCTATATTCTGATATCAGTTCTAGTAGTTTTGGAGTGGAGTCTTTAGGGCTTTTTATGTACAGTATCATGTCATCTGCAAATAGTGACAGTTTAACTTCTTCTTTACCAATCTGGATTCCTTGTATTTCTTTGTTTTGTCTGATTGCCGTGGCTGGGACCTCCAGTACTATGGTAAATAACAGTGGGGAGAGTGGGCATCCTTGTTTTGTTCCCGATCTCAGAGGAAAAGCTTTCAGCTTCTCACTGTTCAGTATAATATTGGCTGTGGGTTTATCATAGATGGCCTTTATTATGTTGAGGTACTTGCCCTCTATACCCATTTTGCTGAGAGTTTTTATCATGAATGGATGTTGAATTTTGTCAAATGCTTTTTCAGCATCTATGGAGATAATCCTGTGGTTTTTGTCTTTCTTTTTGTTGATGTGGTGGATGATGTTGATGGATTTTCAAATGTTGTACCATCCTTGCATCCTTGGGATGAATCCCACTTGATCATGGTGCATGATCCTTTTGATATATTTTTCAATTCGTTTTGCTAATATTTTATTGAGTATTTTTGCATCTACATTCATCAGGGATATTGGTCTGTAATTTTCTTTTTTCGTGGTTTCTTTGCCGTTTTGTTATTAGGGTGATGTTGGCTTCATAGAATGAGTTTGGGAGTGTTCCCTCCTCTTCTGTTTTTTGAGAAACTTTAAGGAGAATGGGTGTTATGTCTTCTCTGTGTGTCTGATAAAATTCCGAGCTAAATCCGTCCAGCCTGGGGGTTTTGTTCTTGGGTAGTTATTTGATTACCATTTCAATTTCTTTTCTTGTAATTGGTTTGTTTAACTTTTGTCTTTCTTCCTTGGTCAGTCTTGGGAGGTTGTATTTTTCTAGGAAGTTGTCCATTTCTTCTAGGTTTTCCAGCTTGTTGGCATATAGGGTTTCATAGTAGTCTTTAATAATTCTTTGTATTTCTGTGGAGTCTGTCGTGTTTTTCCATTCTCATTTCTGATTGTTTTGATTTGTGTTGATTGTCTTTTTCTCTTCATAAGTTTGGCTAGAGGTTTATCTATTTTATTTTCTCAAAGAACCAGCTCTTGGTTTCACTGATTTTTTCTGTTGTTTTATTCTTCTCAATTTTGTTGATTTCTTCTCTGATCTTTATTATGTCCCTCCTTCTGCTGACTTTAGACCTCATTTGTTCTTCTTTTTCCAGTTTCGATAATTGTGATGTTAGGCTATTCATTTGGGATTGATCTTCCTTCTTCAAGTGTGCCTGGATCGCTATATACTTACTTCTTAAGACTGCTGTCGCTACATCCCACAGAAGTTGGGGCTTTGTGTTGTTGTCATTTGTTTCCATATATTCCTTGATCTGTATTTTAATTTGTTCATTGATCCATTAATTATTTAGGACCATGTTGTTAAGCCTCCATGTGTTTGTGAGCCTTTTTATTTTCTTTGTAGAATTTATTTCTAGTTTTATGCCTTTGTGGTCTGAAAAGTTGGTTGGTAGAATTTCAATATTTTGGAATTTACTGAGGCTCTTTTTGTGGCCTAGTATGCAGTCTATTCTGGAGAATGTTCCACGTGCACTTGAGAAGAATGTATATTCTTTTGCTTTTGTATGTAGAGTTCTATAGATGTGTATTAGGTCCATCTGTTCTACTGTGTTGTTCAGTGCCTCCATGTCCTTACTTATTTTCTGCCCCGTGGATCTATCCTTTGGAATGAGTGGCATGTTGAAGTCTCCTAAAATGAATGCATTGCAGTCTATTTCCCCCTTTAGTTCTGTTAGTATTTGTTTCAGATATGCTGGTGTTCCTGTGTTGGGTGCATATATATTTAGAATGGTTATATCTTCTTGTTTGACTGAGCCCTTTATCATTACGTTGTGTCCTTTATCTCTTGTTACTTTCCTTGTTTTGAAGTCTATTTTGTCTGATATTAGTACTGCACCCCCTGCTTTCTTCTCTTTGTTGTTTGCCTGAAATATGTTTTTCCATCCCTTGACTTTTAGTCTGTGCATGTCCTTGGGTTTGAGGTGAGTTTCTTGTAAGCAGCATATAGATGGGTCTTGCTTTTTTATACATTCTATTACTGTGTGTCTTTTAATTGGTGCATTGAGTCCATTTACATTTAGGGTGACTATTGAAAGATATGTACTTAGTGCCATTGCAGGCTTTAGTTTCGTGGTTACCAAAGGTTCAAGGTTAGCCTCTTTAGTATCTTACTGACTAACTTAGCTTACTTATTGAACTGTTTTATACCCTGTCTGGAGATTCTTTTCTTCTCTCCCTTGTTACTCCTCCTCCTCCATTCTTCATATGTTGGGTGTTTTGTTCTGTGCTCTTTTTAGGAGTGCTGCCATCTAGAGCAGTTCATGTAAGATGCCCTGTATAGGTGGTTTGTTGGAGGCAAATTCCCTGAACTTTTGCTTGTCTGGGAATTGTCGAATCCCTCCATCATATTTAAGTGATAATCGTGCTGGATACAGTATCCTTGGTTCAAGGCCCTTCTGCTTCATTGCATTAAATATATCATGCCATTCTCTTCTGGCCTGTGTGTTTTCTGTCGAGAAGTCTGATGATAGCCTTATGGGTTTTCCTTTATAAGTGACCTTTTCTCTCTAGCTGCCTTTTAAACTCTTTCCTTGTCATTGATCTTTGCCATTTTAATTATTATGTATCTTGGTGTTGCCCTCCTTGGGTCCTTTCTTTTGGGAGTTCTGTGTATTTCCATGGTCTGTTTGGTTATTTCCTCCCCCAGTTTTGGAGAATTTTCAGCAATTATTTCTTCAAAGACACTTTGTGTCCCTTTTTCTCTCTCTTCTTCTTCTGGTACCCCTATAATACAGATATTGTTCCTTTTGGATTGGTCACACAGTTCTCTTAATATTGTTTCATTCCTGGAGATCCTTTTATCTCTCTCTATGTCAGCTTCTATGCTTTCCTCTTCTCTGGTTTCTATTCCATCAATGGCCTCTTGCATCTTATCCATTCTGCTCATAAATCCTTCCAGAGTTTGTTTCACTTCTGTAATCTCTTTCCGGGCATCTATAATCTCCCTCCGGACTTCATCCCTTAGGTCTTGTATATTTCTCTGCATCTCCATCAGCATGTTTATGATTTTTATTTTGAATTCTTTCTCAGGAAGACTGGTTAGGTCTGTCTCCTTCTCAGTTGTTGACTCTGTGATCTTGGTCTTCCTGTAATTTTGCCTTTTCATACTGATAGTGATAGTTTTCCGAGCTGGCATGAGTGACGGCTGGAAGAACTTTCCTTGTTGTTGGTTTGTGGCTTTCCTCTCCTGGGAGAACAGCAACCTCTAGTGGCTTGTGCTGGGCAGCTGTGTGCAGACGGGGCTTCTGATTCCGGCCCAGTTGCTATGGAGTTTTTCTCCGCTGTTGCTGTGGGCTTGGCTTGCCTCGGGCTGTTGCTCCGATATGGTGGAGCTGAGTTGGAGGGAGAGTGGCTGGTAGGCTATTTATCTCCGTGAGGGGCCTCCGTGCTCCCTACTCCCCAGGGTGTTAGAGTGCCCAGAGATCCCCATATTCCTGCTGCCAGACTAAGTGTCCCGGGACGCTTCTGTCCGGTTTTGAGGTCCCTGTCCCTTTAAGACTTCCAAAATCACTCGCAGAAAAAAAAAAGAAATTAAATAAATAATTTTAAAAAACCCACTTGCTTTCCTTTGTCCCCAGGCACCAGTGTCCGGGACCCACTCACAGGTCTGGCTGCCCTGTTTCCCTAGTATCCAGGACCCCACGTATGCACTTTGCCTGTGGTCTGGTGCGGATTGCTGTGGCTGGGTGTTTAGCAGCCCTGGGCTTCCTCTCCCTCCCTCCTCCAACTCCTCTCCTCCCACCAGGAGCTGTGGGTGGGGGACGCCCATGTTCCGCCGGGCTGGGGCTTGTATCTTAGCCCCTTCGCTAGGTGCTGGGTTCTCGCAGGTGCGGATGCGGTTTGGATGTTGTCCTGTGTCTTCTCGTCTCTGTTCTAGGAAGAGTTGTCTTTGTTATATTTTCATAAATATATGTGGTTTGGGAGGAGATTTCCGCTGCTCTACTCACGCTGCCCTCTTGGCTCCAGCTGATATACAATCTTATGATGGTTTCACACAAAGAACACAGTGGTTTCAACATTCACCCATATTATCAAGTCCTCCCCTCCCCCCCCCATTATGGTCGCTATCTATTAGTGTAGTAAGATGTTATAAAGTCATTACTTTCTTTATTGCTGTACTTGCCTTTCTCGGTACCTACCTATATTGTGATTGCTACTTATAGTGCCCCTTAATACCCTTCTCTCTCCCCACTTACCCACCCCAATCTCTCCCTTTTGGTAACCACTAATCCCTTCTTGGTGTCTGTGAGTCAGCTGCAGTTTGATTCCTTCAGTTTTGCTTTGGTTTTATACTCCACAAATGCTTGAAATCATTTGGTATTTGTCTTTTTCCACCTGGCTTATTTCACTGAGGATAACACCCTCTAAGTCCACCCATGTTGTTTCAAATGGGAATATTTCTTTTTATGGCTGAATAATATTCCATTGTGTGTATGTACCACCTCATCTTTATCCATTCATCTACTGATGGACACTTAGGTTGCTTCCATATCTTGGCTATTGTAAATAGCACAAAAATAAACATAGGGGTGCATACGTTTTTTCGAATCAGGGATCTTGTTTTCTTTATGTAAATTCCTAGATGTGGAATTACTGGGTCAAATAGTATTTTTATTTTTAGTTTTTTCAGGAACCACCATATTGCCTTCCACAATGGTTGAACCAATTTACATTCCCACCAACAGTGTAAAAGTGTTCCCTCTTCTCTGCATCCTCTCTGGCATTTGTTGTTTCTTGTCTTTTGGATGGTGCCCATCCTAACTGGCATGTGGTGATACCTCATTGTGGTTTTAATTTGCATTTCCCTGATGATTGGTGATGTGAAGCATGTTTTCATGTGCCTGTTGACCATCCAAATTTCTTCTTTGGAGAAGTGTCTGTTCAAATCGTCTGCCCATTTTTTAATTAGGTTATTTGCTTTTTGGGTGTTGAGGCCTGTAAGTTCTTTATATATTTTGCATGTGAACCCCTTATTGGATATGTCACTTATGAATATATTCTCCCATACTCTAGGATGCCTTTTTATTCTGCTGATGGTGTCCTTTGCTATACAGAAGTTTTTTTGTTTGATGTAGACCCATGTGTTCATTTTTGCTTTAGTTTCCCTTGCCCAAGGAGATGTGTTCAGAAAAAATTGCTCATGTTAATATTCAGGAGATTTTTGCCTATATTTTCTCCTAAGAGTTTTATGGTTTCATGACTTACATTCAGTTCTTTGATCCATTTTGAGTTTACTTTTATGTATAGGGTTAGACAATAATCCAGTTTCATTCTCTTACATGTAGCTGTCCAGTTTTGCCAACACCAGTTGTTGAAGAGGTTGCCTTTTCCCCATTGTATATCTATGGCTCCTTTATCATATATCAATTGACAATGTAGACCATGTGGGTTTTATCCTTCATTTTTTTAATGTGGTGTATCACATTGATTTATTAATCTTATACCATCTTCACGTCCCTGGAATAAATCACACTTGGTTGGAACGGATGTTCCTTTTTATGCATTTTTGAATTTGGTTTCCTAATGTTTTTTTGAGAATTTTTGCATCTATGTTCATCGGGGATGTTGGTTCTATAATTTTCTGTTTTTTTGTAGTGTCTTTGTCTGGTTTTGATATTAGAGTTAGTCTGGACTCATAGAAGAGTTGAACATATTCCCTCCTTTTCTACTTTTTGGAATACTTTAAGAAGGGTGGGTATTACCTCTTGTTTAAATGGTTTGTAGAATTCAGCTGTGAAGCCATCTTTCCTGAACTTTTGTTTGTTGGGAGTGTTTAAATTACCAATTCAATTTTGTTACTGGTAATTGGTCTGTTGAGATTTCCTGTTTCTTCCTGGATAAGTCTTGGAAGGTTGTACATTTCTAGGAATTTTTCCATTTCTTCTAGGTTGTCTAATTTATTGGCATACAATTTTTCATATAATTCTCAACTAATTCTTTGTACTTTTGTGGTGGGAGTTGTAGCTTCTTTTCTATTTCTGATTTTGTTTATTTTTGTCCTCTTTTTTTTCTTGATAGTTTGGCTAAGGGTTTGTCTATAGTGTTTATCTTGTCAAAGAACCAGGTCTTGGTTTCACTTATTTTTTCTGTTGTTTTCTTTTTCTCTATTTTATTTATTCTCTGATATTTATTATGTCCTTCCCTCTACTAACTTTGGTTTTCATTTTTTCTTCTTTTTCTAGCTTCTTTAGTTTTGAGTGTATATTGTTTATTTGGCATTTTTCTTGTTTCTTGAGGTAGGCCTGTATTGCTATATAGTTCCCTGTTAAAGCCTAGATATTTTGAATCATTGTGTTTCTGTTTACATTTGTCTCCATGTATTGTTTGAATTCCTCTTTGATTTGTTTATAGACACATTGATTATTTAGAAGCATTTTGTTTAGCCTCCATGTGTTTGTGGTTTTTTTTTTTGTTTTCTTTATGTAATTGATTTGTAGTTTTATACCACTGTTATTGAAAAGATCTTTGATACAATTTAAATCTTCTGCAATTACTGAGTCTCTTTTTATGTCCTCATGTGTAATGCATTCTGGAGAACATGCTATGTTCACTTAAGAAAAGTGTGTATCATACTGTTTTCAGGTGAAGTGATCTGTATATCTCTGTTAAATCCATCTGATCTAATGTGTTGTTCAACACTTCTTTTTCCTCATTTATTTTCTCTGTGGATGGTCTGTCCAGTGATGTAAGTGGAGTGTTAAAATCTCCTAATATGTTTGTGTTTCTGTCTGTTCCCCCCTTTTGTTCTGTTAGTATTTGTTTCACATATTTAGGTGCTGCTATGTTGGGTGCATAGATATTTATAATGGTTATTTCCTCTTGTTGTTCTACTTCTGTATCATTATGTAATGTTCTTCTTTGTATCTTGTTACTTTCCTTGTTTTGAAGTTTCATTTGTTTGATATAAGTACTACTACTCCTGCTTTTTTTCTTTTACTTGCATGAAATATCTTTTTTTCCCATCCTTTCACTTTATGTCTGTATATGTTTTTAGGCCTACAATTAATCTCTTGTAGCAGCATATAGATGGGTCTTGTTTCTTTATCCAATCTGCCACCCTATGTCTTTTGATTGGTGCATTTAGTTGGTTTACGTTTAAGTTAATTATGGATAGGTATGTACTTATTGCCATTTTATTGTTTTCTGGTTGCTTTTGTAGTTCTCTGTTTTTCTCTTACACTCTTCTCTTGTGTATTTTGTTTTTTTTAGTTTTATGCTTGGATTCTTTTTTAAAAGTTCTTTGTGTATCTATTATAGGCTTTAGTTTTGTGATCACTATAAAATTCACAGTTTCCTAAATATATAACAGTTTATATTAAATTGATGGTTACTGTATTTCAAACACAATCTAAAATACCACATTTTTTCTTCTTCCTCCTTCACATTTATGTACAAGATGTCATAATCTACATCTTTTGTGTGCCCCTTGACTGATTTTGTGTAGTTGATTTTACTACTTTTGTTTTTTTATCTTCATTATTTAACTTCATTCTTAGTAAGTAATTGGTATATGACCTTTTTTGTAGGTTTATTTCCACTGATGGCAAATATTTAGGCTTAAGAACATTTCTGTCTACAGAAGTCCCTTTAACATATCCTGTCAAGATAGTTTAGTGATGGTGAATTCTTTATCCTTCATTTGTCTGGGAACTTTTAATCTTTTCTTCAATTCTGAATGATAACTTTGCTGGGTAGAGGATTCTTGGTTGTAGGTTCTTCCTTTTCTATACCTTAAATATTTCCTTTCCTTTCCTTTTGGCATGTAAATTATCTGCTAAGAAATTTTCTCATTGCCTTAGAGAATTTTCCTTATGGGTAACCATTTGCCTCTCTCTTGCTGCTTTTAAGTTTCTCTCTTTTATCTTTGCCATTTTAGTTACTATAGGTCTTGGTGTTGTGTTCCTGAGATCCCTTTTTTAGGGGCTCTCTGTGTTTCCAGGGCTTGGGTGTTTATGTCCTTCCCCAGACTTGGGACATTTCCTTCCTTTATTTCTTCAATAGAATTTCTAGTTCTTTTTCTTTCTCTCTTCTTTCTGGACCCCTATTATGGGAATATTTTTTCATTTGGATTTGTCACATAGCTCTCTTACCATATTTTCATTTTTAGAAATTATTTTTTTCTCTCTGTTCCTCAGCTTGTTAATTTTCTAGTCTTTATCTTCCATATCATTAATTCTTTACTTCCAGCAGTCAACAATTCATCCCCTCTTTTGTATTTTACATTTCAGTTATTGTATTCTTCAGTTCTGAGTGGCTCTTTTTTATGTCCTCTATCTCTTTGTTGAAGTTCTTGCTGAGATCATCTAGTCTTTTCCCCAGGTCAGTCAGCATCTTTATGACTGTTACTTTGAGTGCTTTATCAGGAAGATTGCTCCTCTCTGGTTCATGTAGTTCTCTTTTGGTGTCTTATCTTGTTTGTTTTGCTTTGGAGCATATTCCTCTGCCTCCTCATTTTGTCAGGGTTTCTGTGTTTCTTCCTTTGTATTAGATAGATCTACTATACCTCCTGGTCTAGAAAGTAATGGCTTTCTGAAGAAGGCATCCTGTGGTGCCCAGAAGCTCAAGACTCCATTCTCATGAATGCCTGGTTCTTCTTTGTGGTGGTGCCACAGTTGGTGGTGTGTTGTAGGTGGTGCCACCTTTCTCCCTGTTTGCTGACAGTGGCTGATTTATGTCAGCAGAGGATGACAGCTTATCTCTGTATTCCTTTTGTGTGCAGCGTGACCTTCTTTTGGGGTTTGTTCTAGGCAGGGCTGCCCTCTATCTGCTGGTCAGCAATAGGGGCTGCTGCTGTGCCAAGTGGGCCAGGTGGGTTGGGTGTATAGGGGAGCACCACTGCAGGGCTTAGCTGCCAGTGAGGAAGGTGGAAACTTTAGAGCTGCCTTTGCAAATGCCCCATCAGTTGGGCCAAATGAGGACCAGGGAACTGGGAAAGCTGGGAAAGTGTCCTCTCTCTGCCTGCCGCACAGCAAAGTCTCCCTCCATCTGCCAAGCAGGGGCTTATTGCTGCTGGGCCCAGAGGGGTGACTGGGTGGGGCAGGTGAGCAGGGAAGTGCCACCACAGGGCTGAGCCACCAGTCTCAATGAGGGAGAGGGAATCTTTGGAGTTGCTCCCCTCGAGTGCCTGACAGCTGGGCTGAGGGAGGGCTGTGGAAGCCTGGTCCACCTGCCTTTATCCTCCAGAGAGAGCTCCCTCCAACCCCCAGTCCTCTGGCACACATCTTGCTGCCGATAAATCTTTCAAACTGCTGCCACTGTGTTGGGTGTCAGTGGGACCAATGGAATGTGCCTGTCTTCCACAAGTAACAGGAGTCTCAGCCTCCTGAGTTCTCTAACTCTCCCTGGTGTCCAGTCCTGTTAATCAGCAAATCCCAATGCAATGTGGTCTTGTGTTCCCAGAGAAGATCTCAAGGGCTAGGTGTGCAGGATTCCTGACTGCTTATCCCTTCCCTGGTCCATTCTTCTTCTTCCAGTCTGTGGGTAGGTTGGGAGAAGGGCTTGGGTCCCAGGTGATTGTGGCTTTGCCACTTTTCCCTTGTCTATGTTGTCTTCTCTTCTTCATCAGGTATAGATGATCTGTTCTGCAGGCTTCAGGTCATTTTTAGGGTTAGTTGTAGTTGCTGTAGTTACCTCCTTTTGTGTACACGGCAGAGATTTCCACTTTGCATTCTACTCCTCCATCTTATTTTTGGAATTAAAATGTAATAATTCTAAGAGTAAAAAATTGGACAAAGAAGTAGAAAAGGAGAGCAAAAAGAAAAATCCAAAATAATACAAAATCACACATTATGATCTATGTAAAACATACTTTGGCTCACTGATTGATCAAAGCCATTGTTTTTGTGTAGCCTTTATGATTATTTATTTAGGAAAGCAAGAAAATCAGTTGAAAACATCTTAGAATAATACACTGAGAAACCCTAAAATGAAATCTGTAGTTTTTCATAAAACAAAATCATAAAACTTTACAAGGGATTTTTAATTGATTAGGAAACACTCCAGGATAGCTTATTGTAAGTGTGTTCATTGGCTAGGGTGGGGATGAAGGGTGTCACCATTGCCCTTTTAGGTTGTGAATCTCTCAGGACCCACCAACATCATGGGTCCTGCACAGTTATAATAACAAGGCTGTGTTGCCACGGCATACTCGGGGAGCCATTTAGTAGAAAAATTAATCAGAAGCACATCAGATTATACTTCAGTCCTAATGCTTCTAGTTAGCCAATATGAGGAATAATAAATTATAGCATATGAGAAGTAGTTATGGGGTGCCAATCTGTGTGTTAAAATTTTTTTAATTAAAAATAGTAAAATTAAAATTAATTTTAATTTATTCAAATGTAGCTTATGTAATTATTTAGTTGCATTTATAAAATATCAATATCAAATGTAATATATAAATATTAAGTGTATATTAAATCTAAAATATAGATAATATAATATTAAATATTAAATATATAAATGATAATATGAAACTATAAATAATAATATTTATAAATTATTTCATATAATTAATTAATTAAAATAAAAGATTGAAAATAACCTTTGCATCCCCAAAGGCTACTGGTAGAGGTAAGGTACAAGTGTGAGTGAGATGATCCATAATTTATAAATTTATTCTGTTTCACATACCACAGTGTCTTGCACTGCTGTTTCCCAAATATCTAGAACATTGATACAAAGTAGCATTCAATAAATCTACATTTTTCACATGTCTGCCGGGGATATTTTCCTGGATAGACTACATGTTATGCCACAAAACATGTCTCAATAATTTACAAAGACTGAAATATAGAAAGCATATTCTCCAGCCACAATGGAATGAAAGTAGAAATCAACAGTAGGAAGAAAACTGGAAAATTCATAAATACGTGATAATTAAAGAACATGCTATTAAGCAACCAATGTGTTGAAAAAGAAAACATAAAGAAGTTTAAAAAATACTTTGAGACTAAAAAATAATGAAACACAACACGCCAAAAGTTATGGAATGCAGCAAAAACAATGCTCAGAGAAACATAATAGGTGTAAATGTCTTCATTAGTAAGAGAAAATATCAATCAGAAGTGAAACTTACACTTTACAAAAATGGTAAAAGAAGAGAAAAGTAAACCAAAGGCTAGGGAAAGGAAGACAATAGTAAAGATTAGAATGCAATTTAATAAAATAAAAGTTGAGAAAAACAAGATAACTAACAAAAGCACAATTGGTTCTTTGAAAAGATCAACAACATAAAAACTTTATCTGGATTTGCTAAGAAAGGAGAGAAGATAGTTAAAATCAGCAGTGAAAGTGGGGACATTACCAAGGACCTTACAGAAATAAAAAGGCCCATAAGGGACTAGTATGAACAATTGTACGCTAAGAAATTAGATAACTTTGATGAATGAATTCATTCCAAGAAAAACAGAAATACCAAGGCTGACCTAAAAAGAAATAGAAAATTTTAGCAGATAACAAGTAAAGCCATTGGATGCACTATGAAAACTTACCAACAAAGAAAAGTGCAGGAAACAGATGACTCCACTGGTGGACTTTGACAAATATTTGTAGAAGAATTAACACCAAGCATTTCTAAACTCCACAAAAAAAATAATAGCAGAGGAAGGAACAGTTTCATACCCTTTCCATGAGGCCAGTATTACCGTGATATGAAAGCCAAAGATATCATGAGAAAGAAAACTATACACCAATATCCCTTATGAATAATGATGCAAAAATCCTCAGCAAAATACCAGCAAACTGAATTCAAGAGCCTGATGGGATTCCACTGAGATAGAAAGAAAATTAATGGTTGCCAGCAAGAGCAAGAGGGAAGAAGGAATGGGGCGTGAGTGTTAAATGTGTATAGAGTGTCTTTTTACCGTGATGAAAACGTTCTGGAACTAGATAGTGGAAACGATTGCACAACTTTGTAAATTTACAGAATGTCAATAATGGCAAATTTTGTTACATGTTGTATTAGTTTCTGCCACAAGAATGGTGTCTTAACCCAAAAGCTATTGTCTCAGAGTTCTCGAGGATAGAAATCTGAAATCAAGGTGTCAACAGGGTTGCTTTCTTCTGAACGAAGTGAGGAAAAGTCTGTTCTATGCCTTTTTCTTAGCTTCTGGTGGTTTTATGGCAATCTTTGGCATTCCTTGACTCATAGATGTGTCACCCTGGTCTCTGATTTCATGTTCATATGGTGTTCTTTCTGTGTGTGTTTGTGTCCAACTTCCCTCTTTTATAAGGACATCAGTAATACTGGATTCAAGGCCTAACTACTCCAGTATGACCCCATTTTAACTTAACTAATTCCAGCTGCAGTGAAGCTATTTCCACGTTCTGAGGTACCAGTTGTTAGGAATTCCCCATACGAATTTCAGGGAAGATGCAACTTAACCTCTTGTCCTCCCTTTCGTCCTTTCATATGCAAAATTCATTCACCCATCCCCAAATCCCAAAAGTCTTAATTCAATGCAGCAACAATGCTAAATCCAAAGTGTTGCCTAAATACCATATTCCACAGGAATGGGTGAGACTTGGGGTACGATTAATCCTGGCGCACAATTCTTGACCACCTGTGAACTTGAGAAACCAGACAAGTCATAGGCTTCAAAAATACAATAACAGAATAAACAATGATAGACATTTCCTTTCTTTTTTAAAATTTTATTTTGGTAAAATTAATCTACAATTACATGAGCAACATTAAGTTTAATAGACCCCCCCAGCATCAAGTCCCCCCAACATACCTCATTACAGTCACTGTCCATCAGCATAGTAAGATGCTATAGAATCACTACTTGTCTTCTCTGTGTTGTACAGCCCTCCCCATGCTGCCCCTGCTACATTATGTCTGCTAATAATAATGCCACTTTTTCCCCCTTATCCCTCCCTTTCCACCCATCCTCCCCAGTCCCTTTCCCTTTGGTAATTGTTAGTCCATTCTTGGGTTCTGTGAGTCTGCTGCTGTTTTGTTCCTTCAGTTTTTTCTTTGTTCTTATATTCCACATATGAGTGCAAACATTTGATACTTGTCCTTTTCCGACTGGCTTATTTCACTGAGCATAATACCCTCTAGCTCCATCCATGTTGTTGCAAATGGTAGGATTTGTTTTCTTCTTATGGCTGAGTAATATTCCATTGTGTATATGTACCACATCTTCTTTATCCATTAATCTCCTGATGGACACTTAGGTTGCTTCCATGTCTTGGCTATTGTAAATAGTGCTGTGATTAACATAGGGGTGCATATATATTTTTCAAACTGGGCTGCTGCATTCTTAGGGTAAATTTCTACGAGTGGAATTCCAGTGTCAAATGATATTTCTATTTTTAGTTTTTGAGGAACTTCTATACTGTTTTCCACAATGGTTGAACCAATTTACATTACCACCAGCAGAGAAGGAGGGTTCCCCTTTCTCCACAACCTCGCCAACATTTGTTGTTTTTTATCTTTTGGGTGGTGGTGATCCTTACTGGTGTGAAGTGATATCTCATTGTGGTTTTAATTTGCATTTATCTGCCGACTAGCGATGTGGAGCATCTTTTCATGTGTCTGTTGGCCATCTGAATTTCCTCTTTGGAGAAGTGTCTGTTCAACTCCTCTGCCCATTTTTTAATTGGCTTATTTGCTTTTAGCTTGTTGAGGTGTGTGAGCTCTTTATATATTTTGTATGTCAACCTTTTATCGGATCTGTCATTTATGAATATATTCTCCCACAATGTAGTATGCCTTTTTGTTCTATTGATGGTGTCCTTTGCTGTACAGAAGCTTTTCAGCTTGACATAGTCCCATGTGTTCATTTTTGCTTTTGTTTCCCTTGCCCAGGGAGATATGTTCATGAAGAAGTTGCTCATATTTATGTCCAAGATATTTTTGCCTATGTTTTTTTCCAGGAGTTTTATGGTTTCATGAATTAGATTCAGGTCTTTGATCCATTTTGACTTTACTTTTGGGTATGGGGTTAGACAATGATCCAGTTTCATTCTCTTACATGTAGCTGTCCAGTTTTGTCAACACCAGCTGTTGAATAGGCTGTCATTTCCCCATTGTATATCCATGGCTCCTTTATAGTATTTTAATTGACCATATATGCTACAGTAATATCCGGACTCTCTATTCTGGTCCACCACTGGTCTATGGGTCTGTTCTTGTGTCACCACCAAATTGTCTTGATTACTGTGGCTTGATAGTAGAGCTTGAAGTTGGGAAGTGACGTATCCCCTGCTTTGTTCTTCCTTTTCAGGATTGCTTTCACTATTTGGGGTCATTTGTGGTTCCATATGAATTTTAAAACTATTTGTTCCAGTTCGTTGAAGAATGCTGTTGGTATTTTGATATGGATTGCATTGAATCTATAGATTGCTTTAGGCAGGATGGCCATTTTGACATTATTAATTCTTCCTAGCCAAGAGCATTGGATGAATTTCCATTTATTGGTGTCCTCTTTAATTTCTCTTAAGACTGTCTTGTAGTTTTCAGGGTATAGGTCTTTCACTTCCTTGGTTAGGTTTATTCCTAGATATTTTATTCTTTTTGATGCAATTGTGAATGGAATTGTTTTCCTGATTTTTCTTTCTGCTAGTTAAATATTAGAATATAGGAATTCAACAGATTTCTGTATATTAATTTTGTATCCTGCAATTTTGCTGAATTCAGATATTAGCCTAGTAGTTTTGGAGTGGATTCTTTAGGTTTTTTTATGTACAATATCATGTCATCTGCAAATAGTGACAGTTCAACTTCTTGTTTACCAATCTGAATTCTTGTATTTCTTTGTTTTGTCTAATTGCTGTGGCTAGGACCTCCACTACTATGTTAAATAACAGTGGGGGAGAGTGGGCATTCTTGTCTTGTTCCCGATCTCGGAGGAAAAGCTTTCAGCTTCTCGCTGTTCAGTATGACGTTGGCTGTGGGTTTATCACATATGACCTTTATTATGTTGAGGTACTTGCCCTCTATACCCATTTTGTTGAGAGTTTATCAGGAATGGATGTTGAATTTTGTTGAATGCTTTTTCAGCACCTATGGAGATGATTGTGTGGTTTTTGTCCTTCTTGTCATTGATAAAGTGGATGATGTTGATAGATTTCTGAATGTTGTACCATCCTTGCATCCCTGAGATGAATCCCACTTGGTCACGGTGTATGATCATTTTGATGTATTTTTGAATTTGGTTTGCTAATATTTTGTTGAGTATTTTTGCATCTACGTTCATCAGGGATATTGGTCTGTCATTTCCTTTTTTGGTGGGGTCTTTGCCTGGTTTTGGTATTAGGGTGATGTTGGCTACATAGAATGAGTTTGGGAATATCCCCTCCTGTTCTATTTTTTGGAAAACTTTAAGGAGAATGGGTATTATATCTTCTGTGTATGTCTGATAAAATTCCGAGGTAAATCCATCTGACACGGGGGTTTTGTTCTTGGGTAGTTTTTTGATTACCACTTCAATGTCTTTGCTGCTAATTGGTTTATTTAGATTTTGTGTTTCTTCCTTGGTCAGTCTTGTAAGGTTGTATTTTTCTAGGAAGTTGTCCATTTCATCTATGTTTTCCAACTTGTTAACATATAGGTTTTCATAGTAGTCTCTAATAATTCTTTGTATTTCTGTGGGGTCCATCATGATGTTTCCTTTCTCATTTCTGATTCTGTTGATGTGTGTTGATTCTCTTTTTCTCTTAATAAGTCTGGCTAGAGGCTTATCTATTCTGTTTATTTTCTCAAGAAACCAGCTCTCGGTTTCATTGATTTTTTTATATTGTTTTATTTTTCTGAATTTTATTTATTTCTTATCTGATCTTTATTATGTCCCTCCTTCTGCTGACTTTAGGCCTCATTTGTTCTTCTTTTTCCAATTTCAATAATTGTAATGTTAGACTGTTCTTTTGGGATTGTTCTTCCTTCTTTAAATATGCCTGGATTGCTATATACTTTCCTCTTAAGACTGCTTTCACTGCCTCCCACAGAAGTTGTGCCTTTGTGTTGTCATTTTGTTCCATATATTGCTTGATCTCTATTTTAACTTGGTCATTGATCCATTGATTATTTAGGAGCATGTTGTTAAGCCTCCATGTCCTTGTGGACCTTTTTGCTTTCTTTATACAATTTAGTTCTAGTTTTATACCTTTGTGGTCTGAAAAGTTGGTTGGTAGAATTTCAAACTTTTTGAATTTCCTAAGGCTCTTTTTGTGGCCTAGTATGTGGTCTATTCTGGAGAATGTTCCATGTGCACTTGAGAAGAATGTGTATCCTGTTGCTTTTGGATGCAGAGTTCAATAGATGTCTATTAGGTCCATCTGTTCTATTGTGTTGTTCCCTGCTTCTGCGTCCTTACTTATTTTCTGTCTGGTTGATCTGTCCTTTGGAGTGAATGGTGTGTTGAAGTCTCCTAAAATGAATGCATTGCAATCTATTTCCTCCATAAGTTCTTTTAGTATTTGTTTCACATATGCTGGTGGTCCTGTGTTGGGTGCATATATATTTATAATGCTTACATCTCTTGTTGGACAGAGCCTTTTATCAATATGTAATGTCCTTCTTTATCTCTTGTTACTTTCTTTGTTTTGAAGCCTATTTTGTCTCATACTAGTACAGCAGCACTGCCTTTTTCTCCTTGTTGTTTGCATGATATATATTTTTCCATCCCCTAACTTTTAGTCTGTGCATGTCTTTGGGTTTGAGGTGAGTCTCTTGTAAGCAGCATATAGATGTGTCTTGTTTTTTTATCCATTCAGTGACTCTATGTCTTTTGATTGGTGCATTCACCCTATTTACATTTACGGTGATAATCGATGGGTATGTACTTTTTGGCATTTAAGGCTTTAGATTCGTGGTTACCAAAGATTCCAGTTTACTTTCCTTACTAAGAGTCTAACTTAACTCACTTAGTATGCTGTTACAAACACAATCTAAAGTTTCTTTTCTGTTTCTCCTTCTTTTTCTTCCTCCTCCATTCTTTATATATTAGGTATCATTTCCTATACTTTTTGTCTATGCCTTGGTTGACTTTGGGGATAGTTAAATTAATTTTGCAATTGCTTAGTAATTAGCTGGTCTAATTTCTTTACTGTGGTTTTATTACCTCTGGTGACAGCTATTTAACCTTAGGAACACTTCCATCTATAGCAGTCCATCCAAAATAGACTGTAGAGATGGTTTGTGGGAGGTAAATTCTCTCAGCTTTTGCTTTTCTGGAAATTGTTTAATCCCTCCTTCAAATTTAAATGATAATCTTGCCAGATATAGTAATCTTGGCTCCAGGCCCTCTGCTTCATGACATTAAATACATCATGCCACTCCCTTCTGGCTTGTAAGTTTTCTGCTGAGAAGTCTGATGTTAGCCTGATGAGCTTTCCTTTGTATGTGATCTTATTTCTGTCTCTGGCTGCTTTTAACAGTCTCTCCTTATCCTTGATCTTTTCCATTTTAATTTCTATGTGTCTTGGTGTTGTCTTCCTTGGGTCCCTTGTGTTGGGAGATCTGTGGATCTCCATGGCCTGAGACACTATCTCCTTCCCCAGACTGGGGAAGTTTTCAGCAACTACCTCCTGAAAGACACTTTCTATCCCTTTCTCTCTCCCTTCTTCTACTGGTATCCCTATAATTCAAATATTGTTCCATTTGGATTAGTCACACAGTTCTCTCAATATTCTTTCATTCTTAGAGATTCTTTTTTCTCTCTGTGCCTCAGCTTCTTTGTATTCCTCTTCTCTACTTTCTATTTCATTTGTCATCTCCTCCACTGTATCCAACCTCCTTTTAATACCCTCCATTGTGCTCTTTGATGATTGGATCTCCAACCTGAATTCATTCCTGAGTTCTTGGATGTCTTTCCGTACCTCCACTAGAATGTTGACGATTTTTATTTTGAATTCCTTTTCAGGAAGAGTCACGAGATCCATATCATTTAAATCTTTCTTGGGAGTTGTATTAATAATTTTACTCTGAACCAGGTTCCTTTAGCATTTCATGTTTGCATATGGCGCCCTCTAGTGTCCAGAAGCTCTATTCTCAAGCTGCTCAGTCCCTGCAGCTCTGTCGGGGGGTCACAGGGGAGCGGTATTGGTGCCTGGGGGGAGGAAAGAGCTATTCCCTGCTTCCCGGCTGCTCTGCCTATCTCCACTGCCTGAACCAGTGCCGAGCACACAGGTATAAGCTTTTGTCCCAGAGCAGCTGGATATGGATCCCTGCTTTCCACAAGTGGCCAGAATCCCAGTCTCCCCAGGAACTCTGCCTGTTTTAACTTTCCAACCCGGTAGTTATGTGAGTCTCATGAAAGTGCCATGAAATATAAGTTTGTGCTCCCAGCACAGATCTCTGGAGCTAGATATTCAGCAGTCCCAAGCCTTCCACTCCTTCCCTGCTCAGTTTCTCTTCCTCCTGCTGGTGAGCTGGGGTGGGGGAAGGGCTTGGGTCCCACCAAGCCACAGCTCTGGTATGTTACCCCTTTCAGTGAGGTCTGCTCTTTTCTCCAGGTGTATGCAGTCTGGCTCCGTCCTCTTTCCTGTTGCTCTCTCAGGATTAGTTGCGCCAACTATATTTTCTAATTGTATCCAGTTTTAGGTGTAATCCTCTGTCTCTCCTCTCACGCCACCATCTTTAATCCATTTTTTCAGAGCATTAGCATGATTTTGAAGTACTGTAACTCATACTTTTCTCAGTTCCTGGTTGAGTTCAGAGACTATAGAAGCAGTCAATTTTGTAGTCTTACTATATGCACAGGTCAACTTAGATATCTCTTTTTGCATTCCACCCACAAGTCCAGGAACTGGCAGGATGAATGCAGGTGCAACTGCAATAGAGGTGGGATCTAAAAGCTTCAAGTTGTCATCACAATCAGATAGCAGAGCTTGGAGAAATCTTTCATGATTATTTCTGGGATAATCTATTCGAATAGAAAGGATGCATCCCATGCCACATATGCTTTGATAATCTGAAGAGAGGGCTTAAGGTGTGGGCTTGTACCACCTGCCTTGCTCCTAAGGTGGGCTGGATTGTTTTCTGTATGCTAGGGCTGTTTACAGTGAGGTCAGGGGTTATCCTGAGATACCCTTCTTTATTTGCAGAACACTCAAACATTCCAGGTCAAGTTGCTCCTGGCCTTTTGAGCTTTAACTGATCTCTCTGAAGAATGACTCTAGAGCTTAATGTTTAACACAGAGTTTTGGTAGGGGGTTTCCTTGCATGTAGTTACATTGCTCTGACTACAAATATCCTGCCTTGCTTTTTCTGGAGGCCCTCACCCTATTCTGTCTAAGCTCAAGGTCCCTGTCTCATTCCCCCCTCTACAGATAGAGACCCTAGCTGCTGCTAGGGAAAAGGGGAAACAACCGTTCTGGCTGCTTCATGCTGAGAGGGGGTGCATAAAGGGTGCAGTTAGGTCTCCATCAGTGGTCAGTTGAGAGGGCCTCAGAAGATTAGTGCTTCTATTCTGGGTTCCATTTCTATTACTATTTGCAGTTTTCTGACTTCTAGGCAAGATAGGACAAATTATGGTTTTAGCTTAAGTAGCAACATCTGGAGTTGGATTTTCCTTTTTGGAACAACTTGACAAGATTAAAAATGTATGGTTGAATATGAGGACTAGAAACAGTAAAATTTTAATTGAAATGATGAAAGAAAACTAAAACATCTGGAGAATCATAGCTACATATTTTGGGGAAACTAGAATTCTGGATCTAGTCTATGTACCAATGATTAGTATTAGGATTTAGTATAGATAAGGCTGCATTATTGAAACAATGCTTTTCTCTAAAATCACCCTCATTTTTATTATAAGTAACTAGATTAAGAAAATAATTAACACTTTGCTTAACTATTTGCATAAGTGCAGCAAGAAGAGCAATTGATTACATAAGATCTTTTAAATGTGCTTTGCTGGAACTTTTTATAAGGAATTTCAGATTGGACTTTTAAAGGCCTCTCGAGGCCAGAAAGCCAAGCCAGATTTGACATCAGGTTTTGCCTGCTGTCAAGACATTTTGAGGTTCCTGCACCTGCCAGGAAGTGACCTTCCTTACTCACCTGGTAAGGCTGCTGGGAACCTTGTAAGCAAGGTACCAGGCCAGTTCTTCCAAGGGGTGTTGTTGGCTATATAAAGTCAACCTTACTTCCTTAAAGCTGTTCATATCTGAGTTTATGCACATGTCTCTCAGGTATGACATTCCATTCAAACCCTTGGTAATATAACCTGTGTTTTTAATTAGTCCTCTTATAAGGAAAGCAGATTCTTATTGAACTTATGCAAATAAACATACTGCCATGTAATATATAAATACTGAAAGCTTTTAAATTCTTGAGTGATCAGGTAGAGAGAACGATAAATGTTTCAATTGTGCTTATAAAGGTATTGTCATTTATGAAACTGTTGTCAGTCAGCTTAAGAGAAAAAGCTTAAAACACTTTATCAGCAACATTTGAAACAGAAAGTCACAAAATCGTATCCTTTAGTTTACTTAATCTTATGTAACCAATACCTGTTCTGCTGAAATCTAGTTCTTAAGTAGTTTAGGAGTAATAAAACACTAACTATAAATGTCAAAAGACTTAGAAATGACAATGGTTAAAGACCTAATGAGAGCTTACTATAAGACAGTTGACATAAGAAAATTTGAGTATTTCTGTAACATCAAACATTCAGTAACAAAGTTTAGCATCATTCCCTTTGACAGTGCTTTCCAGGTAAATATATATCAGATAAGTAAGTCAAATTAGCCAAATATTTTCGCTGATGAGGAGAAAATATTCCTCCGACATGTTCCAGGGGCCCTCTGGAAAATATCAGAGTTAACTAGAGGTAAAAGCACCTTTTTGAATTTGATTTTGGAAAGTTGTCAGAAGAAAGTTTTTTTGGCATTTGCTTAAATAAGATCATAGGTTGCTATGAATTGATACTTATCCATTTAACTAGAATGACAACAAAATACTTCAAAGGCAGATACAAAAGTTTACAGTTGTTAGCAAAGTTTAACTTTTAGTCCTTTAATATTTAGATCTCATTTTCTTAAATACTCAATTTATTGAGACTTAAGCATGAAAAACTATTTTAATAAAACAATTGGAAAACCTTTTGTAATCTTTCAATATTAAGAGCAGACTAACAGTTTAAGAAAATTTTGTCTTTTTAACTGAAAACAAAATTCTAATTTTGCTGTGTACTTGATATCGAGACTCATTTGCTTTAATTTCACATAGCATGACTATATCAATTTTTCCACAAGCTTTCTACAACTTTCCTTTTACATTCAGTGTTCTCCGTCTTTAAATAAATAGCTGTACTTTAGAACAATTAATTCTTCTACCCTCAACAAAACGAATTTTTATTCTTTATACTTTCTCTTATTAAAACACATCTTTTTTAGCAAGGATAGATGTTTTCATCTCTAAGTAGCTTTAATTAGACCTTAAAACCATTAGGAACTTTAATTTTCAGTGAACACTGAGAAGTGGGCTATTGTAAACCATTGCACTAGCATTCTTTAGATTAACAAATTTATGAACACACTTTATAATTCCTGGAACCATGTGCTTTACAGCATAATCTCTAAGCACAAAATATGTCTACTTAACTTAGCAAAACTTTAAGGTTTTAGGTTACTACAAAGATTCTCAGGCTGTTTGTAGGTATACACAATGCAACACACTGTAATACATTAACACACTATTATTAAGATGTTTATTTGCTGCTCTTATTTAGTTTACTTATTCCTAACAACTATGCTCACAACCAAAGAATAGACAAAGTCAAGCCTCTTTTTAAGCATTTTTTCTTAAAAGATTTAACAGATAACATCAACTTCAATGACTTTAGGTAAACTAAGGCAGCAGATAACCATAAGGACATGTCCATTTCAGTTTAACTTAAATTAGAATTACTGCTTAGTATCTTTTATTAGAATTTTCTGGAAGTTTTAGAATGCCCAAATTTTATAAGTGCTTGTATTTAAATCAATTTTTATTAATACCATCCGGAGGTAGGAAAATATTTTTCATTTACACACCTAGACACACAAACGTAGAGATTGAGATGTAATGACTACTGCTGGCAACACTTTTCATAAAAGAGCATATACACAGACAGATAAACTGATACAAAGATTTGAGTTACTAATATCCAATTGCCTTCTTTCCTTTTAGCTTATTTGACTAAAAGTATCTCAGTTTTCAAGAATACACTCTAAAGGTGAGCAGTTTACATCACTGGGTTAAAGTTTAGATGGCCCCAGACTAACAGGGCTGATGAAGGCTCTGAACTGATAGGGACTGTGTGTGTCCAGAGGGCTGGAAATGAAATGCAAGCACAATTCTAGCTCCAGTCACTTAAAGCCAGGCTATATTGCAGAATATAAATTTCTTCCATTTCAGGGAGTCTAGTTTAAAAACCTTCCAATATTTGAAGTTAATGAACTCAATAAGAATACATTTCCACCAAAATAATTTAGAAAACTAGTTCCATATTGTACTCTACGGGATTTTTGACCATTTCCCTTCTTTGCATCAAAATATATTTAGCTGCGTCATCTTATTATATTGTATACTTCTCTCAGCGGCCAAGCCTTTCTAATCAGAGACTTAAGACTGGTAGCCAAACGTTAATTGTCTTTTAAGTGTCTAATGGGTGCTCAGACACATTTTATGAGATAAAGAGCGAGGCATTTAGTTAGGAATAAGAGAAATCTCTTACCTTGCAGTGGTGGGCATCAGGTTCCGTGAAACTGATGAAGTTAGAAGAGAGTTAGGAACATCCCCTGCCTCACTCAGAGGCCAGGGCAGCCAGAAGAAGCAGGCTGGAGGTCAGAGATAGAGAGTCCCTCCTCATGGATACCCAGTCGAACTGTCGGGGTCTGACTCCAGACACGCGGCCTTTGAGAAGCCGCTGAAGGGTAGCCTCAATCTAGACTCTCGCAGTTGCCCATGGCTTTCCTCAATCCCTCGCATCCAAGGAGGTGCCTCTGAAAGGGAATCCTTGCCTCCACTCAGGAGACTTTCCCGGCTCCCAAGGGAGATGGGGATCCAGTGAGGGAGACGCAGGGGAACCTGTCGCTCGAGACATTTTGAGATGGGCAGCCGGGCTAGTCCCATTTAAGTGGCTGATGAGCGCCCGATGTTGTGTGCTACAGATAGCTTCCTTCTATAAGGACAGTGAAAGAAAAAGCAGGCTTGGATGCTGATACTCACCTCCAAAGTTATCCTGGACGAGCCCCCAAAGATGATGCCGGGGCACTTGTTTGCAGAGCTGATAAATGAACTTAGCAAACAGTCAAGGTAGGAGAGCTAAGGGGAGGCTTTTATTTAGGGATACAATGAGAGGGCAGACAGTTCCTGGCTTATGCCAGGAGGGGACAAGAGAGCCCTGTGTACATAATTTTGACAAATTGTAGGGCTGTTTAACATTCCTTGAGGAAGTACTTTATATTGGAATCCTTCTGAAGGAGCTTGTATATTTAAGGAGGGTACAGTAAAAGCAAACGTTTCCCTATCTGCCACAGTTATAGGAATTGTTAAAAACAAAACAAAACAAAACAATCTTTAAGATCAATGATAGCCATGTCCCAGTCTTGTGGAATCACAGCTGGAGAAGGGGAGGCCTTCTCGTAAAGAACCCATAGGTTTAAGGACTGCACTAATTTGTCTTAAGTAATGTAAGAGTTTCCATTTTCTGGACTCTGTTTTATAACAAATACAGGGGAATTCCACGGGCTTGTGGAAAATTCTTATCTATCTAAATGAAGCTGTTGTTGAACTAATGTGTGTAAGGCTGCCAGTTTTTCTTTATTGAGGGGTCATTGATCCACCCAAACAGGTACAGGGATAATGTTTCCTTGTCTGTGAGCCTTTTTGATATCTCTTAATACATTACTCCAATCATCTTGTTTGAGGGTTCCTGGTGGCGGCAACCAGTAACAATGTTTTTTAATTTGTGAAGCTGAGCAAAGTCTTTTTTAAAAGTTTTCGCTCCTGAGGTTTTTGGGAGGGCACAGAGTAATTTTAAGTAATCCTCCAGTTTATCTGCTTTAGTTTCATGTTGGCCCATTATAGTGTCCCTGACGTCTCGACCCTGTCCCTACATACGCTTTCCCGGGAGTCTTACTGGATCTACGATCTTCGGAGCTTCCCTGCTCTGAGTTTCAAGGTCCCTGTTCGGGTGCCACTTGTTGGTCCCCTCCCTGCCTCTGACCTGCAGATAAGGGAGGAGACGCGATGAGATATCAAAGACCTGAAAGGGCCAGCCAGGGGACTCAAGGCGTGACAGCGCAAGAGTGGTGCTGAGAGGGCACCCTTCGTATTTACTGAGCAAATGCAAGATGACGACAATAGAATTCTGTGTGGGCGACTTAATAGACAACTATTAACTAACTCTAAACTTAATCCTCAGTCTCCAGTCTTCTGGGGTGCGACGTCTTACATGGTATTGAAACAATAGCAAGGGCAATTAGGTCTCCGAAACTGTTTTGGTCTTGTTTGTTCTGTTCCTGATCACTTATCAGGAATTACAGGAAAAATAATCAAGTCATATATGATTATACATTTGATTTCTATATTAATCCGACAGTCCTTTACCGGCTCAACACTATCATGACCTGACTCATGCTCCTTCCTTTACTTTGCAAAAACGTTTTTCTCTCTCTGCCCCAGAAGCTCAGAACATTTTAAATTCTTGTCTAACCTGTTCTCAAATTAATTCTCCTCACTTACAAGCCGAACTGTTCCCAGGGGAACATGTCCCAATGCCTTATGGCAGATGGATACTACTATTGTCCCTGGATTTGGAACTCTCAAGCATGTCCATGTTTCATTGATACTTATTCTTCTGCCTCGTGGGTCACATCCTTAACAGGAGAATGATCTCATTAAGTTATTACTCATCTTTTACAAGCGTTTGCAGTACTAGGTGTTCCTGCTACCATAAAAAGTGACAACACTTCAGTTTACCTTTCTTCCGTCATAAAAAAATTCTTTCAGTGATACAATATCATTCATAAAACAGGTATGCCTTACATTACACAGGTCAAGCTCTAATTGAATGTCGTCATCTCACTCTTAAGCATTATTTATTAAAACAAAAAGGATCACTCCCCAATATGATAAAATTAACTGCAAACCAACGGTTAATGCATGCCTTATATATCCTTAATTTTGATCTTTTAGAGAGTGATGGACGATCCGCTATGGAAGTGCATTTTTCTGATGATAGTTCTTTTTCTAAAGCAATAGCGGTTCCTGCATGGTGGTCTCCAATAGGTTCTTCATAACGGCATAAAGGTAGAGCAAAGGGTTTGTTTGTATTGTTACAGAGGATCAAAGCCTAATTTGGCTACCCAGAAAATGAATTTAGATTCGATATGAAGAGGAGCTTCCAACAGCGTCTTCTGGAAAAATTGTTCCAGAAAATGACAATCAAGAAATTTCGACAAAGACCTGCACGTCAGATACAGAAAGTTGAAATATCCACTTGGGTGACCTATCAAAAGATAACACCTTTGTCTGTCTTCATGATGATGGTATTTATGCATGCTTACACTACGCAAGCTTGCATTATTACGGTGAGTGTAAATAGCCCATCCTACTTAGGCCATGGTATAATTCTTCACTGTTTGTCTAATTGTTCCAGTCCTGTAGGCCCTATAGTATGGAAAAAGAATGTTGAAGAAATATTTAGACAAAAGTATATAGGGAAGTTTGTATGGTATAGTATTACTGACCAATCTGCTAGAGATAATAATCGCTATGTTATCTTTACAGGAAGTCTTACCAAAGATGATACTGGCTATTACACCTGTGAAAAGTTTAAAAAAGGAAATCCTGACACCCTATATAAAAGTAGTTTGGTGTATCTGAAGGTATCAGTCATCCTAGAAAGCAATTTCTCTTCACCTAATTTGTGGTTGCAACTTGCTAGCCAAGGATTACAAAAATAATCATTTTGTGTGTTCCAAGATTCCTCTATTGTTGGACTGTTAAAGAAAAATTTAATAGATATAGGAGTCCCTCTTTTAGTATTTACGAATATATCAGGCATAAATAATACTCGTCCTCCTATGATTCCCACTTCTGATACTCAATTAAATTTACCTCTTAGTACTACTATAATCACTGACTGTGTATGTGTTAATTGTACTCTTATGCCCTCTTATTTTAAATGTATAATCAATGTAACATGGTCTTCTGGGTACAGACTTCCCAATGGTTGGGTATTTTTGTGTAATAATAAAACATATGAAGCCCTCTCTTCAAATTATAAAGGTATATGTGGAGTGTGGGACACATCCTTCCTGCTCTGATTATCCCAGAAATACTAATAAAAGATTTCTCTGAGCTCTGCTCTCTGATTGTTGTGACAACTTGAAAGTTTTAGATCCCACCTCTGTTGAAGTTGCAGCTGCATTCATCCTGCCAGTTCCTCTACTTGTCAGTGGAATGCAAAAAGAAGTATCTAAGCTGGCCTGTGCGTATAGCAAGACAACGAATTTGACTGCTTCCATATTATCTGAACTCAGTCAAGAGCTAGGAGAAGTGCGAATTGCAGTACTTCAAAATTGCGCTACTATAGACTGTCTGCTGTTAAAAGAACATACGGGATGTGAACAATTTCCAGGAATTTGTTGCTTTAATTTGTCTGACTTCTCTGAAAACATTGAAAATCAACTAGACAATATTTATAATATTATTAATAAGTTTTCAAAAATGCCTGGGTTACCTAACTGGTTTCTTGGTTTCATTGGATATGGCCTTTAATTGTAGGTCTGCTTTTGTTATGTATCTCCTATTCTGTTACTGTGTTCTGTACTCCTGTTCCATTAATATGTGCATGTAATTTAATTGATAGTCTTTTAAAACCTATACAGGCTTATGCTACTCTACAAGAAGTTATGTTATAGAAATAATCAATCTTTTCACATTTTTCTTTCGTTTGCTACTTCTGTAACTTTTCTTCTCCCTTCCTGAATACAGCCCTTTTTCTAGAGTTTGTGTCTCATACATAGAATTGTAGTGTATCAGAGCCTTTCCAGCTAATGAGGATACCTCAAGACAAGTGCTGGGCATAGTAGCCATAAAGCATAAATTTTCAGAAGGGCAGAAAGCTAACGTCTTCAAAGAATACTACTTCTCTCTCACTCACCAGCTTTAAATCTCCCTGTATAGCCCCAGAAGATGGCTGCTTAGCCAGAGATGGGTAAGATTCCTCAAGGGAGGAACAACCTAAGACAGGCACAGTCAAAGAGGGGCCATCAGGTGAGAAATTGGGCACCAACAGAGGTGAGGCTTAGAACCTCAGCCCCCCAGTTTTGAGAGAAAGCTTCTGCACCCTTGGCTGTTTGGTTGCCCTGCCCAGCTCAGATCAAAACACAGACTATAACCATTGACCTGATCACCTGCAATTACCTTCTAATTGCACTAAATCTGCTTTCTATCTTTATTTTACATCATGTAAATTCAAGAAGTAAACTATGTTAAAAGCCTTCTGTTAGAAACTGTCTACTTGCTATATTCTTTATTATGTCTATCTTTTACTTAAAAGAAAAAGGGTGAAATGTAGGATTAATGGGATTAATATATAAATCAAGTAAAATAGAAATCAAATGTACAAATACATATGACTTGATTATTTTTCCTACAACTCTTGATGCATGATCAAAAACCATGATATGAGCCTAAAGAGGTCCTGTGATGTGACCACCCTCACGTGGTTTTGGTATTCCTGAGGAGGGTTACCACCTAAGGCTAGATGCAAGGTCAGATAATGATTGGGTGTTGATTTTGTGTTGAACCCCCGACACAGAATTCTTTAGATGTTTAAATTCACTTGCTCAATAAATATAAATATGAGAAGTGCCTTTTCAGCATTACTCTTGCTCTGTGATGCTTTGAGTCTCCTGGCTGGTCCTTTCAGATCTTCAGCATCTCATCACACTCCCTCCAAATCTGTGGGTTAGAAGTGTGCGGGTGGCAGAGGGGAAGGGGAGCGGCAATCTAGTACCCAGCACATACTCCATTACAATCAATGTCATCAGCATAGCAACGTGCTATAGAATCACTACTTGTCTTCTCTGTGCTATACTGCCTTCCCCATGCCCCTCCTATATTATGTGTGCTAACTTAATACCCCTTAATTCCCCTGTCCCTCCCTTCCCACCCACACTCCCCAGTCCCTTTCCCTTTGGCAACTGTTAGTACATTCTTGGGTTCTGTGAGTCTGCTGCTGTTCTGTTCCTTCAGTTTTTGCTTTGTTCTTATGCTCCACAGATAAGTGAAATGATTTGGTACTTGTCTTTCTCCACCTGGCTTATTTCACAGAGTATAATACTCTCTAGCTCCATCCATGTTGTTGCAAATGGTAGGATTTGTTTCCTTCTTATGGCTGAATAATATTCCATTGTGTATATGTACCACATCTTCTTTATCCATTAATCTACTGATGGACACTTAGGTTGCTTCCATATCATTGCTATTGTAAATAGTTCTGCAATAAACATACGGGTGCATATGTCTTTTTCAAACTGGGCTTATGCATTCTTAGGGTAAATTCGTAGCAGCGAAATTCCTGGGTCAAATGGCATTTCTATTTTGAGTTCTGTGAGAAAACTCCATACTGCTTTCCACAGTGGTTGAACTAGTTTACATTCCCACCAGCAGTGTAGGAGGGTTCCCCTTTCTCCACATCCTCATCAGCATTCGTTGTTGTTTGTCTTTTGGATGTTGGCAATCCTAACTGGTGTGAGGTGATATCTCACTATGGTTTTAATTTACATTTCTCTCATGATTAGTGATGGGGAACATCTATTCATATGCCGGCTGGCCATCTGAATTTCTTCTTTGGAGAACTGTCTGTTCAGATCCTCTGCCTATTTTTTAATCGGATTATTTGTTTTTTGTTTGTTGAGGCACATGAGCTCTTTATATATTTTGTTGGATACATCATTTACAAATATATTCTCCCATACCGTAGGATGCCTTTTTGTTCTGCTGATGGTGTCCTATGCTGTACAGAAGCTCTTTAACTTGATGTAGTCCCATTTGTTCATTTTTGCTTTTGTTTCCTTTGCCCAAGGAGATGCGCTAAGGAAAAAGTTACTCATGTTCATATTCAAGAGATATTTGCCTATGTTTTGTTCAATGAGTTTTATGGTTTTATGACTTAAATTCAGGTCTTTGATCCATTTTTAGTTTGCTTTTGTTTATGGGGTTAGACAATAATCCAGTTTCATTCTCTTGCATGTAGCTGTCCAGTTTTGCCAACACCATCTGTTGAAGAGGCTGTCATTTCCCCATTGTATGTCCATGGCTCCTTTATCATATATTAATTGACCATATATGTTTGGGTTAATATCTGGAATCTCTATTCTGTTCCACTGGTCTATGGGTCTGTTCTTGTGCCAGTACCAAACTGTCTTGATTACTGTGGCTTTGTAGTAGATCCTGAAGTCAGGGAGCATAATCCACCCAACTTTGTTCTTCCCTCTCAGGATTGCTTTGGCTCTTCAGGGTCTTTTGTGGTTCCACATGAATTTTAGAACTATTTATTCCATTCATTGAAGAATGCTGTCAGTATTTTGATAGGGATTGCTTTAAATCTGTAGATTGCTTTAAGCAGGATGGCTATTTTGACAAAGTTAATTCTTCCTATCCATGAGCATGGGATGTGTTTCTGTTATTAGTATCTTCCTTAATTTCTTTCATGAATGTCTTGTAGTTTTCAGGGTATAGGTCTTTCACCTCCTTGGTTTATTCCTAGGTATTTTACTCTTTTTGATGCAATTGTGAATGGAATTGTTTTCCTGATTTCTCTTTCTGCTAGTTCATCATTAGTGTATAGGAATGCAGTAGATTTTTGTATATTAATTTTGTATCCTGCAACTTTGCTGAATTCAGATATTAGATCTAGTAGTTTTGGAGTGGATTCTTTAACATTTTTTATGTACAATATCATGTCATCTGCAATCAGTAACAGTTTGACTTCTTCCTTACCAATCTGGATGCCTTTTATTTCTTTGTGTTGTCTGATTGCCATGCCTAGGAACTCCAGTAATATGTTGAGTAAAAGCAGAAAGAGTGGGCATCCTTGTTCCCAATCTTAGAGGAAAAGCTCTCAGCTTTTCAATGTTTTGTATGCTGTTTGTTGTATATGGCCGTTATTATGTTCAGGTATTTGCCCTCTATACCCATTTTTTTGAGAGTTTTTTATCATGAGTGCTGAATTTTGTTAAATGCTTTTTCAGAATCTATGAATATGATCATGTGATTTTTGTCCTTTTTATTGATATAGAGGATGTTCATGAATTTCTGAATGTTGTACCATTCTTGCATCTCTGGGATGAATCCCACTTGATCATGACGTATGATCCTCTTGATGTATTTTTGAATTCAGTTTGCTAATATTTTCTTGAGTATTTTTGCATCTCTGTTCATTAGGGACAATCATCTGTAGTTTTTTTCTGTGTGTGTTGTCTTTGCCTGATCTTGGTTTTAGAGTGATGCTGGCCTCACAGAATGAGTCTGGAAGTATTCCCTCCTCTTCTACTTTATGGAAAATGTTAAGGTAAATGTTGGATAAAATTCAGCAGTGAAGCCTTCTGGTAGAGGGGTTTGTTCTTGGGTAGTATTTTTATTACTGATTCAATTTCATTGCTGGTAATTCTTCTGCTCAGATTTTCTGTTTCTTCCTGGGTCAGTCTTGGAAGGTTGTATTTTTCTAGAAAGTTGTCCATTTCTTCTAGGTTATCCAGTTTATAAGCATATAATTTTTCATGGTATTATCAAATAAGTCTTTGTATTTCCCTGGTGTCTGTAGAGATACTTCCTTTCTCATTTCTGATTCAGTTTATGTGTGTAGATTCACTTTTATCTTGAAAAGTCTGGCCAGGGGTTGATCTATTTTGTTAATTTTTTCAAAGAACCAGCTCTTAGTTTCATTAATTTTTCTGTTGTTTCATTCTTCTCAATTTTATTTATCTCCAATTTGATCTTTATTATGTCCCTTCTTCTACTGACTTTAGGCCTCATTTGTTCTTCTTTTTCCTCTTTCAATACTTGTGACTTTAGACTATTCATTTGCTGTTTTTCTTCTTCTTTAAATAGGTCTGAATTGCTATATACTTTCCCCTTAGAACTGCCTTCACTGTGTCCCACAGAAGTTGGGATGTTGCACTGTTGTTCTCATGTGTCTCCATATATTGCTTGATCTCTGTTTAAATTTCATCATTGATTCATTGATTATTTAGGAACATGTTGCTTAACATCCATGTGTTTGTGAACCTTTTTGTTTTCTTTGCAAAGTTTATTTCTAGTTTTATACCTTTTTGGTCTGAGAACTTGGTTGGTAGAATTTCAATCTTTCTTAATTTACTGAGGCTCTTTTTGTGGCCTAGTATGTGGTCTTTTCTGGAAAATGTTCCATGTGCACTTGTGAGAAATGTGTACACTGTTCTCTTTGGATATAGGGATCTATAGATGTCTGTTAGGTCCATCTGCTCTATTGCGTTGTTCAGTGCCTCAGTGATCTTACTTATTTTCTGTCTCAGTGACCTGTCCTTTGCAGCGGGCAGTATGTTGAAGTCTCCTAAAATGAATGTATTGCATTATATTTGCAACTTCAATTCTGTTATTATTTGTTTCACGTATGTAGGTGCTCCTGTGTTGGCTGCATATATATTTATACTGGTTATATCCTCTTGTTGGACTGACCCCTTTATCTTTATGTAATATCCCTGTTTGTCTCTTGTTACTTTCTTTGTTCTGAAGTCTATTTTCTCTGATGCAAGTACTGAAACTCCTGCTTTTTTCTACCAATTAGTTGCATGAAATGTCTTTTTCCATCCTTTCACTTTTAGTCTCTATGTGTTTGGGTTTGAAGTGAGTCTCTTGTAGGCAGCATATAGATGGGTCTTGCTTTTTTATCCCTTCTGTAACTCTATGTCTTTTGATTGGTGCATTCAGTCCATTTACATTTAGGGTGATTATCGATAGGTATGTACTTATTGCCATTGCAGGCTTTGGATTCATGGATACCAAATGTTCAAGGGCAGCTTCTTTACTATTTGACAGGCTACCTCAACTCACTTATTATGCTACTATAAATACAGTCTGATGATTCTTTTCTCTCTCCCTTTTTTTTCTTCCTCCTCCCCTCCTTATATGTTAGGTGTCATATTCTGTATTCTTTGAGTATCCCTTGACTGACTTTGTGGGTAGCTGATGTAATTTTGCATTTGTTTAGTATTCAGTTGGTCTACTTCCTTAGCTGTGGTTTTGTTTTCTCTAGTGACAGCTGTTTAGCCTTAGGCATACTTCCATCTAGAGCAGTCCCTTTAAAATACAGTAGAGATGGTTTGTGGGAAGTAAATTTCCTCAAATTTTGCTTATCTGGGAATTGTTTAGGCCATCCTTCAAATTTAAATGATAATATTTCTGGATGGAGTATTCTTTGTTCTAGACCCTTCTGTTTCATTGCATTGACTCTATCATGCCATGCCCTTCTGGCCTGTAAGGTTTCTGCTGAGAAGTTTGATGAACCTGATGGGTTTTCCTTTGTAGGTGATCTTTTCCTCTCTCTGGCTGATTTTAATACTCTGTCCTTGTCCTTGATCTTTGCCAGTTTTATCATTATATGTCTTGGTGCTGTCTTCCTTGGGTCCCTTGCATTGGGAGATCTGTGGACTTCCATGGCCTGAGATATTATTTCCTTCCCAAGATGGGGAAGTTTTCAGCAATTATTTCTTCAAAGATACTCTCTATCCCTTTTTATCTCTTCTTCTTCTTCTGGTTCCACTGTAAGGTGAATATTGTTCCATTTGGATTGGTCTCAGAGTTCTCTTAATAGTCTTTCATTCTTAGGGATCCTTTTATCTCTCTCTGCCTCATCTCCTCTGTATTTCTGTTCTCTGATTTCTATTCCATTAACACTCAGGTCCACCTCATCTAGTCTGCTTTTGAATCGCTCTATTGTTTGTTTCATTTTTGTTATCTCCCTCTTGAATTCATCCCTTCCTCTTGAATATTTTTCTGTAGCTCCATCAGCATGCTTATGACTTTTATTTTGAATTGTTTTTCAGGAAGATTGGTGATTTCAGTCTCACCGAGCCCACTTTCTGGTGTTTGAGGGATTTTGGATTGAACAAGGTTCTTCTGCATTTTCATAGTCCTGGAGTGATGGGCGTGGTTGCCAGTGAGTGGCGTGGGTGTCAGCTGGGTGGACAAATTCCCTTCCTGTTTGCTGGTTGCCATGCCTGTCTCTGCTGCCTGTGCCAGTTAACTGCACATAGGTATCACTCTCTGGGTTAATCCTGTAAACTGCTGTGGGTGGGGTGGTCCTCGGGATGGCTTTAGGGCACTGGCGGGGGACAAAGGTGAGCGGCGTGGGTTCTGCCATGAGAAGAAAGCCCCTTCATGGCTTCCAGTCTCATCGCCCATCTCTGCTGTCTGTGCTAGTCAACCACGTGCCGGGTGCAGCCTCTGGGTCTGGGCCAGTTAGCCACGTGCAGGGAGAAGCCTCTGTGTTAAGCTGTGTAGTTGCTGTAGGGGGTGCTGCCCTCCAGCTGGTCTGCAGCAATGGCAGGGACAGCCACTTTGTGTACAGGTGCCAGTGTGGAGGAAGGAATGGCAGGCTGCTTATTGCAGTGAGGGCCCTCAGTTGCTGCATTGCCAACCAGGGGAATAAGTTGTCTGAAGCTCCTGAAAGTTTCCAGCCTGCTGGGCTGAGTGTGCCAGGACGATTTTGTCCACGTTTTAAACCCTTGCCCCTTTAAGACTAAAATTTTGAAGCACCTGTTTTTCTTTTGTCCCAGGGGAGCTGGCTGTGGGAACTGGTTCACAGACTTAGTCTCAGACTTTGCTTTTCATCTCCTCTAATCTCCAGAGCACCATGCAATGTGGGTCTGTGCTCCTGGGGCAGATTACTAGGGATGAGTATTTAGCAGTCCTGTGATTCCACTCCCTCCCTCTTCTGCTTCTTTCTTTTCATCCCGCTGGTGAGCTGGGGTGGGGGGAGTGCTCAGATCCTGCTGGGTCATGGCTTTGGACTTTACCCTTTTCCATGAGATGTTGACTTCTCCCAGATGTAGAGTGGCTGGTGTACTCTTCTGGTCACTCTTTTAGAAGTAGTTGTATTTGCTGTATTTTCATAATATATGTGGTTTTGGGAGGAGATTTCTGCCACACTACTCACACTGCCATCTTTCCCTCTTATCAAATCCACTTTTGAAGAAATTGTTACCTAAAGCCTTTCCAAATTTCTTTGAGTTCATTGTGTTAGATGTAAATGGGGAAAAAGGCAGGTTGGGTAGGAAAGGAAAGTGTGATCCTGGGAGATTCTGGTTTGATCAGAGGCTCGAAAGATATATAACCCCCAAATATTCATTCACTTCTCATTTAACAGATGCCCCCACCAATGTCTTCCTAGAAAAGAGAGCCTGGGAAAAAATATCCATTCCACTCAATCCTTCAACATCTCCACTGAGGCTCAAAAAAGCTAAGTAACTTGTTCAAGCTCACTTCGCCAGTAAATGGTCATTTTCATTGGCCAGAGAAATCTGAAGTGTCTTTCATCACACCATCGTCATCTCAATCACAAATCCTTTTCACAATGATCCTTTTTGGAAATGTTAATTTTTAAGAATTTTTTGAGGCATTCAACTGGAAATATAAGATAAGCAGTGGGAGGAATAAATCTGGAGTTCATAGAAGAGTTCTGGGGTGCAGATAAACTTTGGAAGCCATCAATATAAAAACGTTTCAATTCTATTCTTGAATTTGGTCATGTTTCATTGAGGATGCAAAGCAGAGAAGCAATGAAGAGAAACAGGCAGCTGACAAAGGAGGTTGCTATGCAACAGATAAAAAAACTGAACAAAGTTCCTTTGGTTCCATGGATCAAATGCTCTGATTTCAGCAAAGAGGTTCCCTAAGCAGAAAAAACGAGAAAGAGAAAGAGTGGAAAAAATTCGCAAAAGATCTACTGTTGATTTGAAAAAGTACAAGCTCATTGTTAAGTAGGAACACATCACAGTCATATATAATTCTGTGATTTAAGCACTTTTTTTAACAAACACATTTCTGTGTCATCCTGGACTACCTTACATAGTGCTGTGCAGTACCTTATATGGCCTTGGATAAGACTTCAGCGAATACGAAAAATAAATTATTCTTCCTATTTTATGGAAGTAACCTTGAGTGTAAAAGTAATAGGAATAATTTTAAGTTATGATACATGCTGCAAAATTGCCCTCTTAAAATATTTTATTGGCTTACGTTTGTAATAGTTGTGATAAAAACACTCATTTACCACCTCTTCACTAAACTGGATAATTATTCCTCTTTAAATGTTTCAATTTGATTCAATCCACTTTTATGGGAAGATGAATTAATAACCTTTTCCACTTTCCCAGCCACTCACCACCATGCACAGGAAAATGGTAGAATCTAAAAAATTAAGTGGGATTGGTGGACTACTTCAGTAATAAAAAAGCCACCATTAAACATTAATTCACCCTCTAGGTGGAGCTAGAAAGAAGCCAAACAATAATGGAGAACACTGAATTGCAACAAGCGAGATGTCAACACATCTTAATAACCAAGGATGAAATTTTTTTATGTTTCTTAATAGAGTGAATCATCTCAGAAGCAGCTTCTGTAGTTGTGCTTTCTAATTTTAACCAGTCCATATTTCACTTTTCAAAATGTCTGTCAACACAGAAAAATAAGTCATTTTCCTGACATTTCCATATGTACCGTATCTATGAGTTCTGAGTAGCAGTACCTCCTTTAGACTCAGGCAAGCAGATGTCTTATCCTGGCTTTCCTCTTGTTTTGCCCCTCACCATGGGATGGGGAATGTGAGGTAAAAGGGGAGTGCCTACCTAGAGCCCACACTCCCCTTCTAAACACATTTGAGGTGCTTGAAAGCCTGGAACTCCCTGCCAAAATTCCCCAAGCCAGCCTTCAGGGCCTTTATCCAAGCCTGTCCTCCTGAGGATAAATCAAGATGTAACTATGTATACCCCCCAGGCCTGAGGGATGGTCCAGAGTCAGGTTTTTATGTTAGCAGTAGTGAATGTGGATATATCTTGGACTTGGAGTACTAGGGTATCTATGGTGTAATATGCATGCACATGAGAACACTGGTGTTGAACAGAGCTTGAAATGGGAAGATAACCAGTGCAAGGCATGAGGCAAGGACCTCCAGTTTTCCTCTGGTCCTATACCGTACAAATATTAAAAGCAGACCTGTTGGCTTACATCAAAGTTCTCTTTAAACCTACACATAAGTAAAGCTAATTTCTACCTACACTCTAAGCAACTGCAATAAAAACACAAAATATGTATGTTTTCCACATTGTTCATCCTATAAGCTCAATATTTACAGCATTGGTTTTTACCAGTTATATTTACATTTGTAAATACTTCTTTCTATTCACAGCACAATTTCTGTTAGACATATTTGTCATTTCTAAAGGGCTTTCCTTTTTTTCATTTAATATATGAAGTAGATAAGGTAATTTGGCTTTCAACCTCCATTCCATCATGTTTCTAAAGATACTTTGGCATCTAGATTTCCCATTAAATGTAGTCACACAATATTTAAAAGGCAGAATTGGTTGAAGGCCATCGTATTGTAGCTGTTTGTTGTCATCTGCTCACAAGTAAGGTTGTGAACACGTTGATATCCAATCTCTGTCTTTGTCAGTGTCAAGAAATTAGTTTCAGTGCCAGAGGACAGATTCTGGGAGTAATTTCTGGAGTTTCATCGTAGAGTACACTCCTCCTGCTTTTCCAATCATTTCGGTAACTTCTAATTCTCGGTATCAAATTGCATTTTGCATAACTGGTTGGAAAAAATTGATGTCAGCTGGCTGCTTCTCGCTGTTTTTGGCAAAGTCCCATAGGAAAATGAATTCATAAGAAGTGGCTATGTTTATAAAGTGGCAGCCTTAGCAAAAGATAAGTCTGTGGTCACAAAGTTTTCTTGAGTAACACAGAGAAAGTCTTTCCTGTAAGACAATGGGCATCTACCCAGAGGAAATAACAGACAGGCTTCCCATCCAAGTCTATCATTTTCAGATAGCCTCACATTATCCTAAATATTAGAATATTTCAGCACTAAAAGCATGACTAGGAGAAGCATTCACAGAAGGGTAGAGTAAGGATCTCCAAAAACCTGCTCTTTCATCATCTGGGCCACGTCAGGGATAATTTCAATTGGTTACTTCTTTTTTAGTGTGCGGGCCATACTTTCCTGTTCTTTGCATGTCTCATAATGTGTTGTTGAAAACTGGACATTGTAGATAGTATGCTGTTGTATCTCTGCAATTTTGTTGTTGCTGCTACTGTTGTTACTGCTTATTTGTTTAGCAAATTTCCTTGGCTCATTATGTGGATTCTGAATCCCCTGAAGTGTGTGGTCATCAAAGTTTCTGCTCACATTTTGGGAAAAAATATTTTATTTTTAAGCTTGGCTTCCTGAGGTCACCTTTACTCAGTGTAGTTAAGTGTTCAGCCAATGATCAGTCACAATATTTTCTAAAATACCTTGAGGTAGCAGGTCTCTTATCCATTTGTCAAAGGGATCTGTGTGTGAAAGTACACCTTTAAACCTCAGGCAGTTTAGAAGCCAGTATTAGCTTTCAATTACTGCTTGTGCAGGGCCTCAAGGTCAGCCAGATGTGAGTTGCTGAGGCTTTCTCAGCCCTTACTTGGGCCTGCACACAGCTCTACACATATGTGCAGCCTCCTAGATTCTGGAAATATGTTGGAGCTTACCATGAACCCTATGGTTGTCTAGTTCTCCAGGTCTAACTTTTAAATTTTGGCTAGCCTCTTGTGTACCCTAACTGAAATCACACGTTTAGGCCCCCGTGGCTTACACAGTTCCAGATGATTGCTGTTTGTTTTCAATCACACCATGGGAATGGGAATTTTCCTGTAAAGCTGAACTCTGAGTAAGGCCAAATAGAAACACCACCATGGGGATGGAACTTTTCCAGAGAACTGAGAATCTCGTCAAAGTATTGACTGAGCTCTGAGGAAGGGACTTTTCACAGAACTCCAAAAGAAGTCACTCTATTTTATTGACTGCAAGGTTACCAGCTTTTCATGGCTACCACACCACTAAGTTGGGGATGGGGTGTGAGAAGCCCCAAGTTAAAACACCACAGATACTAATCTTCTTAGGCTGTTCAGTTTTTCTTGATTAAATGCTTTTCAGGTTAATCTGTGTCCTTCATTAATTTCCAGAGTCCTGAAATGCTTGGTTTTGATAGTTTTCCCAGGCATTTACATTATTTTTGTGGAGGAGTAGGTTCACTGAGCTCTTCACTTCTCCATTCTAGAACCTGACTCTCAGCAACCTAAAGATGGAAAAGCCAATCAGACTGTAGCACCTTAGGTGCCCAACACTGTCAAGCTACTATACCAACCTTGATTTAATCTAAAGATCATTTGAAAGAGAAACTTCTTGTCTTACCAAATATATTTTTGCTTCTTCAATTAGACTAGCCCGCATCCCAACAAACAATATATAAGTAGTGCATGTGCTGCAGCATCGCTAAAAAGCAAACTATAGAAATTTGAGCCCTTTTTTTCAGTATAATGAATTTTTCATCATATATTTTTTCCAAAAAGTACATCACAGTTTTTCCTATGTTTGTTTCCCAACAGCATATTAGGTTACATTATTTTGGCACACACACGTTTGTGTGCATTGTAAGGATGCAGGGAAATTCTTTACCTCCCCAAAATTACGATTCCAGAGCTGGGCTCTCATCTTTTACAAAGACATCGTGTGGCTGAGAGTTATGGAGCAGTACTACTATGTGCCAGGCTCTGTGCTGAGTCCTTTGTATGCACTGCAGCCTCATTCATGACAGAAATCTTATCGGGTAGGTTAGTATAATTATCCCCACTTAACAGCTCATGAAGCAAACGGGTACTTAGATCACTGCTAAAAATCTCTGTATAATATGAACCCTACGATGACTAAGGCACAGATTTCCCTTGAATTTCATTACCAGGAACACTTGGGCTTGCCCTGAGAAAATGGTTTGTTTTGACCTCATGGTGACTGTAGTTCATGCATGTGACCCCATAGAACTCTTTGCTTCGGCTGTTAGAAAATTGGTGTCAAATAAGTGGTAGAATTGTCAAGAAAAAAATATAGTGAAAGCAATTTAAATAGAGGTTACAGTCTTTATCTAGCTGATATGCATCACCTTAAGACAAGGACCGTCTCTAAAAGTAGAACTAGACTTTTTACAAGCAAAAGGAGAAGAGAAGTGATGACTGTGCACTCTGTTTTTTTTAACTGCTACAAACATGTGGTTGGGATGGTGGGAAATTGTTCCACTTTTTCATGTCTCTTGCTTATATCCTTGGTGCAATCTCATTTCAGCAAGTATCAGAAGAGTTCTTTGAGCGCTGCTTTTGTATTTGTTGTCGAGTTTTGGAAGTCAGGAGAGGTAATACAAAAGATGGGATAGGTAAAAGGAGAGGAAAAAAAGGTAGAGGAAGCAAGAGTTGAAGCAATGAAAACTGGGGCGTATTGTAATTATTTTTCAGTTCTTCCTCTTATGCAAAAGAAACTGCTTCCATTACCCGCCAAATCTTTTCAGAGGAAAAAAACTAAATGACAGGGATATGTAAGAGTCAGGAATTGAATCTAGAAGGTCCCCATAGTGGGTTGGAAGAGCAGTTTGTTCTCAGTGTGCTAGGATCATCTGTTTTGACCAGAAAGTGATGCTGGATCTGATTAGATGTGTGCTGAATGTCTGTGAACTCCCCACCAAACCCATATGTTGAATCCTAATCCCCAGTGTGATAGTATTTGAAGGTGGGGCTTTTGGGAAGTAAGTAGGTCATTAGGATGGAGCCCTTGTGAATGGAATTAGTGCCTTTATAAAAGACCCCAAGAGCTCCCTAACCCCTTCCATCATGTGAGGACATATCAAGAAGATCGTATAAGAACCAGGAAGCCATCATCAACAGATGCTGAATCTGCTGGCACTTTGAACTTCCCAGCCTCTGAATATGTGAAAACTAATTGTTTGTTGTTTAAGACACCCAGTCTACGGTACTCTGTTATAGCAGCCCAAAGAAACTAAGACAACATGATTGGATACACTTTTGTTAAAGATTTTTGTGTCTATATTCATAACTGCTATTTGTATTTGCTTTTCTTTTCCTGTAATGTCTCTGTCTGGTTTGGGTAACAGGGTAATACTTGGTTGGCATCATAGAAAAAGTTTGGAAGTGTTCCCTCTTCTACTTTTGGAACAGTTTGTGAAGTTTTGTTACTATTCTTCCTTCAGTATTTGGTAGGTTTCACCAGTAAAATCATCATTTTATCAGATGCTGATGTGCTCAGCATCTCAGCACATAATATTCATCATGGGGAGTTTTAAAATTACTAATTCATTCTCTTATTATAGGTATATTCATATTTTCTATTTCTTCTTGAGTTAGTTTTCATATTTTGATTTTTTTCTAAAATCGGACAATTTGATCTAAGTTAGCTAACTTGATGCCATACATTGTTCATTATATTCATACAATTCTTTTTAATTTCTGCAAAGTCAGTAGTAATGACTCCTCTTTCATTCTGACTTCATGAGTTGTCTCACTTTTTGGTTGGTCAGTCTATCTTACAGCTTGTCAATTTGGTTGATTTTTTTCAAAGAAGAAACTTTTGGTTTCACTGATTCCCTCTATTCTTTGTTCTGTTCTCTGTTCCATTTATTTCCATTGGTTTCTTTATTATTTCATTCCATCTGTTTGCTTTAAATTTACTTTGCTCTTTTTTTCTAGTTCCTTAGGCAAAAATTTGTTTAATTATTTAATATCTTTTTCTTTTTTAATATAGGCATTTACAGCTATAAATTTCTTTCTGAAGACTGCTTTACCTGTATCCCTTAACTCTTGGAATGTTTGTTTTCATTTTCATTCATGTCAAGGTATTTTCTATTTTTCTTGTTATTTCTTCTTTGACCTCTTGGTTTTTTTCAGAGTATGCTGTTAGTTGCCACATATTTGTGAATTTCCCTATTTTCTTTCTGTTATTAATTTAGAATCTCATCCCATTGTGGTTGGAGGAAATATTTTTTATTTCAATCCTTTTAAATTTATTGAGGATGATTTGGGCCTAAAATATGGTCTATGTTGGAGAATGTCCGATGTGGACTTGAGAGAACTACTGCTACTGTTTGGTAGTGTTTTATACATGCCTGTTAGATTTAACTGGTTTATGGTGTTGCTCAAATGTTCTATGTTCTTGTTAATATTTTGCTTAGTTGTTCTATCTGTTATTTTAACTGAGGTATTGGAATCTCTTTCTATTGTTGGACTATCTATTTCTCCCTTCAATTCTGACAGTTTTTGCTCCAGGTATTTCGGGCTCTATTCTTAAATGCACATATATTTTACAATTCTTACGCCATTCCAATAGATTGTATATTTTATCATTACGACATATCTCTCTTTAACAACATTTTAAAAGTTAATTTTGCCTAATATTAGTATTGCCATTCCACTTGTTTTTGCTTGCTGTTTGCATTGCATGGGTCATTTTTTTACTGTTGTTGAAACTGGAAATTTTACATTAAGTCATATATTTATCTAAAATGTTTATCTAAATATTTAGATATTGTATTACTTCGACATATGGATCTCCTCCCACCCTGGGATTATTGCTGTTGATTTGTCATTTATTTATTTATTTTTAATGACTTTACTGAACGAATGCTGTGAAATCTATTTCCCTACAGTATTTGGCCTCCGATGTCCCTGCGTGTATTTTTTTTCTTGTTTTTCATCTTTTAACCTGACTATGTAGGGTTCATCCCTGGGCCAGCATAAGCCACTTACTGATTAAAGATGGTGTTTAAGTCCTCTTTCCCAGTTGGATTTTTACACTTTGCCATTAGACGTATGTTTGGCCTGGTGGCTGCTATCATTGTTCACAGAGCTTACATTTTTGCTTCACATTCAATTATTAGCACTATTAGCTTGGATTTAGTCTTTGCAGTCACTCCTAAGAGAACACAGTCTTGACCATGCAGTCTTTTAGCTGATAGAAATACTTGTAATTTTACTCTTAAGCCTTGCTCCCTTGTTGTTGCTCCTATATCAGAATAGATTATTCAGCCAGTGTTTGGTCAGTGAGATTTGCACTATTGGTTCATGGATCTGTGTGAGGTCTTGGAAATGCTTCCAAAGCTTCCTATATCTATTCTAATTGCTTCTAAGTGGGTAGAGCATAGTGCTTATGTACAGCCTTCCTGACTCCAGGCTTGGCTATGATCCCAGACAGGTCCTCTTGGCTTTCCTTTCTCTAATTCTCTCTGTTAAACTTATTGCTCTGCCGTTTCATTTGCTGCTACTAGTATGATGGAGCTATAAGCGCTCTCTTAGTTGCTCTACAACATGATCTCCACTGTTTTTAGCAACATCCTTAGCTACAGAATTCTCCATACTCTGTTCCAAATTAAGTTAGTCCCCTTAGGCATATCTACAGAGTTCTTCATACTTATGGCCTGCCTCTTTCCTGGCACAGAACTTCTTCTGCACAGGAGGTGGAGTGACAATGTCCAAGATTGACAGTTCTGTTCTACGAGTGGGCACTGAGGCAGTAGTAGCCTCCATTTTCTTGGCTTGCCCCTCTTGGCATGAAACCTCCACCCTACCTAAACTTTTGAGTGGAACTGACTGAACTGTACTCTCAGTCTGCTCCACCTGGAGTAGATATTCTACCGTACGAGTAGGTGGAGGAAGAGCACTCAGTCCTCTTGGCAAAGCCTATCAGGAACAGAGCTTCTGCAACACAGAGTTGGGAAAGATGATAAATGCCAATGGCTTGTCCATCCTGGGGTGAAAGCACAGGTCTAGTCTGGGAGCTTGGGTGAGAGGGAGCCCTCATCTTCTTGGCCACATCTACCAGGAATAGTATGCCTAGATTAGTTCCCACAATACATAGCTAGGAGGGAAGGAGGGAGCAGCCTGTGGCTCAAGTGTAGCCACAGACCGTCACTGTTCTTACTTAAATTTAGTGTATTTTCTTGAATGAATGTTTCTCCATTTGTTGTATCCTTAGGATAACTGCCAGAGATTTCTAATGATTGGAGATTTTTTTGTTTGTAATTTTCTCCAGTTAAGGTTGTTTTGGGGGGAGAGTCTACCATGTTCCTTGCTTTACCATTCTGGCAGCCAATTTCTAAATTGTTTTTTGGTGATAAGATAAGAGAAATATAAAGTGGCTGTAACTATGTCTGGTGATAGAAGAAATTATAATTCTTTGACATAGTAAGAAGAATTTACCTTCCTGTGGTAGATAACGAATTTGGACCTTAAAAAATAGTAATTTGTTTTCCGAATCTTTATGTCCTTTTATAGCCAAATTTTCCAAGAGGTAAAGAGAGTCCTCCTGATAAGAAGTTGAACCAGGTGAACATAAGAGCAAGTCATACACATATTGGATCAAGGTAAAAGAATGAGGAAATTGTGAAGCTTGGATATTATAGTGGAGAACTTTGGGTTAACATGAGAGGGTTTCGGTGAAGCCTTGAGGCATCACAGTTTAAGTGTATCGTTGTTTATTCTGCGTGAAAGCAAAAAGACAGTGTGACTCAGGATAAGAGAAAACTATAGAAGGTTGAACAGAGATCTACTGCTGTGTTGAATTTGGAGGTAGACAAGCCAGGATAACATTTGGGTTGGGAACCACAGGGGAACATACACATATTATATCATTTATATCCTTTATGTCTCGTAATAGTTACCCACATCCATTTGGACCTTTTACCTATAGGATAGGATAGGGGTGCTGCAGGGATGGTACAATGAATAAGCAAGCCTGCAGCTATAGAATGTACAACAATGGTCGCAGTCCCTTTAATGTTGGGGTTTTAGGGGGTACTGGGGCAATCTAGGCAGAGGAATAATTGTGACAATATTGACTTGCAAGGCTTCTACATTACTTATTTACCCTATGTCTGTAGATGATGTAGATCAAAGAATATGGGATACTAAAAATAATAAATCAGAACATTATGGTAATTCTGAGAGTAAGAGACTTGGAGACACAAGAGTGCAGGATAGTCAGCTTCTTCAAGAGACGCCAACATAGGATGGTGCACTGGGTCATCTGACTGTGAAATAAGAAAAAAATCTTTCAGGTGTGCACCTATTAGTGGCTCCTCATTGAGACAAGGGGCCCATCCCAGTAGATTAATACAGGTGGAAGGACTGGGGAGAAAGACATGTTGAGAAGTTAAGGGACTTAGATGGGTAGAGAGAGAATGCATTCAACTGGTAAATCCCACCACTATAATCTTTATTACTGCACGGGAAGTTGGAAAGAAACTGGTGAATTATTGGTGCAGACTGTGGCTCCAATGTCTACAAAAACTTACGTTGATGGCTCTGATGGTTAATTTTATGTGTCAACTTGTTTATGCCATGTAAACACTATTTTAGATGTTGTGAATGAATATTTTTAGATGACATTAACATTTAAATCATAATCTTTAAATAAAGCAGACTAGCCTCCATAATGTGGGTGGGCCCCACCCAATCACATGAAGTCCTTAAAAGAAAAAAGACAGGCATCTCCTGAAGAAAAGGAAACTGCCAACAGACTACCTTCAGACTCAACCTACAAGATCAACTCTTCTTTGGGTCTCTATCCTTCCAGACTAGTCACCAGGCTCCACAATCACGTTAGCCAATTTCTTGGGAGAAAAAAAGCACATATGCACACAACACATGATTTCTGTTTCTCCGGACACCTCTACTACAATGATCATTTACTAATAGGATTATTTATCTTTGCTGAATGAAAGACACATGGGGACATTGAAAGGGGCCTTCCTTGGAAGGGAATCATTTGTTTCTGGTTGAGCAGCTTATTTGGCTGCCTGGCTCCTGCCCAAGCAGTACAATTCAGGCCCAGTGATTTTCCCCCCAATATATGCAAGTGTCATTGTCTTTGTGTTTGTCGAGGGGCTTTTGCTGTCCTCCATTTGTTTAAGTTGTAGTACCATCAATTTATCTGTGAAGTTTTCTCTTTGTTTATCAGACTATCTCCAAAATACCTCAGGGATGCCAAGGTCTTCCAGCCTATTTTCTGCTCCTGAACAACAGCTGATATTTCAGTCTTAAGGTCATTAACAAAAAAGGTGGAGATGGTGTTAGCATCATCTCTTCATGGTGTTTTAGCATTAATGCCCAAACCCAGCATTCCTAAAGGTGGTCTCTCATTAATCACTATAGCTAGAGACTTGTTCATCCTACACCTGTCAACAGGATTAAGCTGTCCCCCAAGAATTCTCAGGGGAGGGGTTGTAAACTTCAACGATACCATTTAAAGGAAATTCTCCTGGCTGGAGGGGGAAAAAGATGGTGGAGTAGGAAGGCAGGTAGAAACCTCCTCTCCCACACACACTAAGGAAGCAGCTACAGCAAATACAACTAACTCTGAAAATGACCTGAAGACTGCAGAACAGACCACTTAGACCTGGTGAAGAAGAGAAGGCCAAACAAAGAACAGCCGAGTGGCAAAGCCATGACTGAGTGGGACCCCAGCCCTCCTCCCATTCCAGCCCACAAAAGCAAGGAAGACAAATGGAGTGGAGAGGGAGTAAGTGCTCAGGAACTGTGCATACTGGGCCCTAGAGATCTGCTCTGGCAACACAAGTCCACATTGCATCAGGCTTTGGTGATTAACAGAGAAGCACACCAGGGAGAGCTGGAGCATTCTGGGAGCCTGAGACTCCAGCCTCTCCTCTTTTGGGGGGCAGGTATGCTCCCCTGGTCCTGCTGAGACCCAACACAGAGGGAGCAGTTTGAAATATTTACTAACAGTAGGAAGGGTAACAGAGGGGCAAGTGTTGGACGGAGCTCTCTTCACAGGAGAAAGAGCAGGTAGATGATGCTACCCCACCCCTCCCTCAGCCCAGCTGTCCAGGTACCCTTGGTAGCCCCAAACTCTCCATCCCCTTGCTATTAGCTCAGTCCTGAGCAACTTCCCTGCACACCCACCCAGCCTGTTCAGCACAGTAGCACCAGATTTTTCTCCCTTCTGTGACAGGGAGATGTTGCTGCCTGGCAAGCAGAAGAAGGCTTTCCCAGCTTTCTTGGCCCATTCTTAGTCACACTGGGAGGGCGCCTGCAGGAGCACCTCTGAACACTCCTTCCTCCACAAGCAGCCCAGCCCCCGTGCACCCCAGAACCAATGACCAGGTTAGCCCAGCATTGCAGCCATTGCTGCAGGGCAGGCAGGAGGCAGACCCACCACAATGATCACAGCAGAAGTGCCCCTCCTTGGTTCACAAAGGGCTGGCTGGAGCGAGCTGCCACCTGAGGCAGGCTGAGATAGGCCACTGCTGGCAGACAAACATAAAGGACTCATTTCCCACCACCAACAACTAGAACTCCAGCACAAAGGAGAATCAGACAGTGGTGAGTAAAGATTCTTGAGCTTCTGGGCACTCCAGGATGCCTTCTATATACAACCATTACTCTCTAGACAAGGAAGTAAAGTGGATCTGTCTAACACCAACAAAGAAACACAGAAACCCTGATAAAATGAGAAGGTAGATGAATATGTTCCAAACAACATTAAAGGAGAAGATGTCAGAAAGAGGGCTAAATGAAATGGAGGTCACCAATATTCTTGATAAATATTTCAAAGTAACAGTTATAAATATGCTCACTGATCTGCAGAAAAGTGCTGGTGATCTCAGGGAGAATACAAGAGAAAGAGATACAAGAGCTGAAAAAGAGACACTCAGAACTGAAGAATACACTAGCTGAAATAAAATATACAGTGGAGGGAATGAATAATAGGCTGCTGCAAGTAGAGGAGACAATCAGTGAGATGGAAATTAGAGAAAAGGAAAACAATGATGCTTAGCAACAGAAAGAAAAAAATTTCTAGAAAAAGGAGGATGCTAAGAGGACTGTGTGAGAACTCCAAATGAAACCATATTTGTGTAATAGGGGTACCAGAAGGACAAGAGAGACACAAAGGGGTAGAAAGTCTCTGAAGAAATAATTCCTGAAAATTTCACTAATCTGGGGAAGGAAATAGGAAACAAGGTCCTGGAAGCAAGAAAGCCAGCAAAAAGAACCTCAGTAAGAAAACACCAATACTGAGTGGATTAAAGATGGCAGTGTGAGAGGAGAGACAGAGGCTTCCTCCTAAAACTGGATACAATTAGAAAATTTAATTGGCGCAACTAATCCTGAGAGAGCAACAGGAAAGAGGACGTGTCAGATTGCACACACCTGGAGAAAAGAGCAGACCTCAGCGAACGGGGTAACGTACCAGAGCTGTGGCTCCACGGGACACGAGCCTCTCTCCCACCCCACCTCACCGGCGGGAGGAAGAGAAACGGAGCAGGGAGGGAGTGGAAGGCTTGGAACTGCTGAATACCTAACTCCAGAGATCTGCTCTGGGAGCACAAACCTACATTTCATGGTGCTTCCATGAGACTCGCATGACTACCGGGTTGGAAAGTTAATACAGGCAGAGTTCCTGGGGAGACTGGGATGCGGGCTGCTTGTGGAAAGCAGGGATCCAAATCTCACTTCTCTGGGACAAAAACTTATACCTGTGTGCGTGGCCCACTGGCTCAGGCAGTGGAGACGGGCACAGCAGCCGGAAAGCGGGGAACAGTTCTTTCCTACCCCCGGTACCACTCCCCTGCAATGCCTGACATTGCTTCAGGGGCTCAGCAGCTCCAGAATAGAGCTTCTGGACACTAGAGGGCACCATATAGAAACATGAAATGCCAAAGGAACCTTGACCAGAGTAAAATTGTTAATACAACTCCCGAGAAAGATTAAAATGATATGGCCCTCGTGACTCTTCCTGAAAGGGAGTTCAAAATAAAAATCATCAACATTCTAATGGAGGTATGGAAAGACATCCAAGAACTCAGGAATGAATTCAGGTCAGAGATCCAATCATTAAAGAACACGATGGAGGGTATTAAAAGCAGGTTGGATACAGCAGAGGAGACAATTAATGAAATAGAAACTAGAGAAGAGGAATACAAAGAAGCTGAGGCACAGAGAGAAAAAAGGATCTCTAAAAATGAAAGAATATTGACAGAACTGTGTGACCAATCCAAACGGAACAATATGCGCATTATAGGGATACCAGAAGAAGAAGAGAGAGAAAAAGGGATAGAAAGTGTCTTTCAGGAGGTAGTTGCTGAAAACTTCCCCAATCTGGGAAAGGAGATAGTCTCTCAGGATATGGAGATCCACAGATCCCCCTACACAAGGGACCCAAGGAAGACAACACCAAGACACATAGTAATTAAAACCAGAAAGATCAAGGATAAGGACAGACTGTTAAAAGCAGCCAGAGGCAGAAATAAGATCACATACAAAGGAGAGCCCATCAGACCAACAACAGACTTCTCAGCAGAAACATTACAGGCCAGAAGGAAGTGGCGTGATATATTAAATGCCATGAAGCAGAAGGGCCTGGAACCAAGATTACTTTATCCGGCAGGATTATCATTTAAATTTGAAGGAGGGATTAAACAATTTCCAGATAATCAAAAGCTAAGAGAGTAGACCTCCTACAAACCATCTCTGCAGTCTATTTTGGAGGGACTCCTATAGATGGAAGTGTTCCTAGGGTTGGATAGCTGTCACCAGAGGTAGTAAAATCATGGTAGGGAGGGGGAGCAGATGATTGTGAGGCAAATGCAAAATTAAATTGACTATCCCCAAAGCCAATCAAGGGACAGAGAAAAAGTATAGAATCTGATGCCTAATATATAAAGAATGAAGAAGGAAGAAAAAGGAGGAGAAATATAAAAGAACCTTTGGATTGTGTTTGTAACAGCATAGTAAGTGAGTTAAGTTAGACACTTAGATAGTAAGGAAAGTAACCTGGAACCTTTGGTAACCACGAATCCAAAGCCTGAAATGGCAATAAGTGCATACCTATCGATAATCACCCTAAATGTAAATGGACAGAATGCACTAATCAAAAGACATAGAGTCACGGAATGGATAAAAAAACGCGACCCATCCATATTCTGCTTACAAGAGACTCACCTCAAACCCAAAGACATGTGCAGACTAAAAGTCAAGGGATGGAAAAAGATATTTCATGAAAACAATAGGGCAAAAAAAGCAGGAGTAGCAGTACTAGTATCAGACAAAATAGACTTCAAAACAAAGAAAATAACAAGAGATAAAGAAGGACATTACATAATGATAAAGGGCTCAGACCAACAAGAGGGTATCACCATTATAAATATATATGCACCCAACACACGAGCACCAGCATATGTGAAACCAATACTAACAGAACTAAAGGAGGAAATAGACTGCAATGCATTCATTTTAGGAGACTTCAACACACCATTCACTCCAAAGGACAGATCCACCAGACAAAAAATAAGTAAGGACACAGAGGCACTGAACAACACGCTAGAACTGATGGACCGAATAGACATCTATAGAACTCTACATCCAAAAGCAACAGGATACACATTCTTCTCAAGTGCACATGGAACATTCTCCAGAATAGACCATATACAAGGCCACAAAAAGAGCCTCAGTAAATTGAAAAAGATTGAAATCCTACCAACCAACTTTTCAGACCACAAAGGTGTAAAACTCGAAATAAATTGCACCAAAAAAGCAAAAAGGCTCACAAACACATGGAGGTTTAACAACACGCTTCTAAATAGTCAATCGATCAATGACCAAATTAAAATGGAGATCCAGCAATATATGGAAATAAATGACAACAACAACACAAAGCCCCAACTTCTGTGGGATGCAGCGAAAGCAGTCTTAAGAGGAAAGTATATAGCAGTCCAGGCATATTTAAAGAAGGAAGAACAAACCCAAATTAATAGTCTAATGTCACCGTTATCAAAATAGGAAAAAGAAGAACAAATGAGGCCTAAAGTCAGCAGAAGGAGGGACATAATAAAGATCAGAGAAGAAATAAACAAAATTGAGAAGAATAAAGCAACAGAAAAAAATCAATGAAACCAACAGCTGGTTCTTTGAGAAAATAAACAAAATAGATAAGCCTCTAGCCAGACTTATTAAGAGAAAAAGAGAATCAACACACATCAACAGAATCAGAAACAGGAAAGGAAAAATCATGACGGACCCAACAGAAATACAAAAAATTATTAGAGACTACTATGAAAATCTATATGCTAAGAAGCTGGAAAACTTAGAAGAAATGGACACTTTCCTAGAAAAATTAAACCTTCCAAGACTGACCAAGGAAGAAACACAAAATCTAAACAATCCAATTACCAGCAAAGAAATTGAAGCAGTAATCAAAAAACTACCCAAGAAAAAAACCCCTGGGCCAGATGGATTTAGCTCAGAATTTTATCAGACATACAGAGAAGATACAATACCCATTCTCCTTAAAGTTTTCCAAAAAGTAGAAGAGGAGGGAATACTCCCAAACTCATTCTATGAAGCCAACATCACCCTAATACCAACACCAGGCAAAGACCCCATGAAAAAAGAAAATTACAGACCAGTATACTTGATGAATGTAGATGCAAAAATATTCAATAAAATATTAGTAAACCGAATTCAAAAATATATCAAAAGGATCATACAACACGACCAAGTGGGATTCATCCCAGGGATGCAAGGATGGTACAACATTTGAAAAATCCATCAAGATCATCCACCACATCATCAAAAAGAAAGACAAAAGCCACATCATCATCTCCATAGACGCTGAAAAAGCATTCGACAAAATTCAACATTCATTCATGATAAAAACTCTCAGCAAAACGGTTATAGAGGGGAAGTACCTCAACATAATAAAGGCCATATACAAAAAACCCACAGCCAGCATCATACTGAAGAGCGAGAAGCTGAAAGCTTTTCCTCTGAAATCGGGAACCAGACAGGGATGCGCACTCTCCCCACTGTTATTTAACATAGTGCTGGAGGTCCTAGCCACGGCAATCAGACAAAACAAAGAAATACAAGGAATCAGATTGGTAAAGAAGAAGTTAAACTGTCACTATATGCAGGTGACATGATATTGTACATAAAAAACCCGAAAGACTCCACTCCAAAACTACTAGAACTGATATCGGAATACAGCAAAGTTGCAGGATACAAAATTAACACACAGAAATCTGTGGCTTTCTTATACACTAAAAATGAGCCAAAAGAAAGAGAAATCAGGAAGACAATTCCATTCACAATTGCATCAAAAAGAATAGAATAAACCTACCCAAAGAAGTGAAAGACCTATACCCTGAAAACTATAAGACACCCTTAAGAGTAGTTAAAGAGGACAGTAACAAATGGAAACTCATCCCATGCTCTTGACTACAAAGAATTCATATCTTCAAAACGGCCATGCTGCCCTAAGCAATATACAGATTTGATGCAATCCCTATCAAATTACCAGCAACATTCTTCATCAAACTGGAACAAATAGTTCAAAAATTCATATGGAATCACCAAAGATCCCAAATAGCCAAAGCAATCCTGAGAAAGAAGAATAAAGTAGGGGGGATCTCACTCCCCAACTTCAAGCTCTACTACAAAGCCATAGTAATCAAGACACTTTGGTAATGGCACAAGAACAGAGCCACAGAGCAGTGGAACAGATTAGAGGCTCCAGCCATTAACCCAAATATATATGGTTAATTAGTACTCAATAAAGGAGCCATGGACATATAATGGGGAAATGACAGTCTCTTCAACAGATGTTGCTGGCAAAACTGGAGAGCTACATGTAAGGAAATGAAACTGGATCACTGTCTAACCCCATTCCCAAAAGTATGTTCGAAATGGATCAAAGACCTGAGTGTAAGTCATGAAGCCATAAAACTCTTTGAAAAAAACATAGGCAAAAATCTCTTGGACAGTAAATATAGCGACTTCTTCATGAACTTATCTCCCCGGGCAGGGAAAACAAAAGCAAAAATGGACAAGTGGGATTATATCAAGCTGAAAAGCTTCTGTACAGCAAAGGACACCATCAATAGAACAAAAAGGTACCCTACAGTATGGGAGAATATTTTCGTAAACGACAGATCCGATAAAGGCTTGACATCCAAAATATATAAAGAGCTCATGCTCCTCAACAAATGAAAAGCTAATAATCCAGTTAAAAAATGCGCAGAGGAGCTGAACAGACAGTTCTCCAAAGAAGAAATTCAGATGGCCAACAGACACAAGAAAAGATGCTCCACATCGCTAGTTATAAGAGAAATGCAAATTAAAACCGCAATGAGATATCACCTCACACCAGTAAGGATGGCCACCATCCAAAAGACAAACAACAACAAATGTTGGCGAGGTTGTGGAGAAAGGGTAACCCTCCTACATTGCTGGTGGGAATGTAAATTAGTTCAACCATTGTGGAAAGCAACATGGAGGTTCCTCAAAATGTTCAAAATAGGCTTACCATTTGACCCAGGAATTCCACTTCAAAGAATTTACCCTAAGGATGCAGCACTCCAGTTTGAAAAAGACAGATGCACCCCTATGATTATCGCAGAACTATTTACAATAGCCAAGAAATGGAAGCAACCTAAGTGTCCATCCGTAGTTGAATGGATAAAGAAGAAGTGGTACATATACACAATGGAATATTATTCAGCCATAAGAAGAAAACAAATCCTACCATTTGCAACAACATGGATGGAGCTAGAGGTTATTATGCTCAGTGAAATAAGCCAAGCCAAGAAAAACAAATACCAAATGATTTCACTCATCTGTCGAGTATAAGAACAATACAAAAACTGAAGGAACAAAACAGCAGCAGAATCACAGAACCCAAGAATGGACTAACAGTTACCAAAGGGAAGGAGACTGGGGAGAATAGGAAGGTAGGGAAGTATAAGGGTGGGGAAGAAGAAAGGATGTATTATGATTAGCATGTATAATGTGAGGGGTGGGGGAAAGTTGAGGGCTTTGAAACACAGAGAAGACAAGTAGTGATTCTACAACATCTTACTATGCTGATGGACAGTGACTGTAGTGGGGTTTGTTGGGGGGATTTGTGGTAGGGGAGAGCCTAGTAAATATAATCTTCAAAAAAATAAAAATAAATTAATTAATTTAAAAAAAGGAAGATAGAAAACACCAGTACTTACAATAATAAAAATGACAAAGTTTAGGGATAGGTTGAAGATGAGAGGATGGGAAAAAGATGGTGGGGGTGAGAAGTGAGGGAGAAACCGCCTCCCAAAACCACATTTAAGACAAAAAATACAGCAAATACAGCTCATCTTGAAAAAGTGACTGGAAGACTGCAGAACACACTGCGTACATCTGGGGAAAAGATAGGACCTCACAGAAAAGGCTAAAGTAGCAAAGTTGTGATCTGGTGGAACCCAAGCCCTCCCCCCACTCAGTTCACAGGCAAGAGGAAGAGAAACAGACTGGGGGTGGAGTAGAAGCTCACGACTGCTAAATGCCCACCCCTGGAGACCTGCTCCAGGAGCACAAATCCACATTACATGGTAATCTGGAGATTAGTGGAGTTCAAAAGCAAAGACAGGCAGAATACTCAGAGAGACTGAGATTTCAGCCACTTGTGGAGAACAGGTACCCACAACCTGCTGCTGGGACAAAAGAAAGGTGAGCACATTGAAAGATGTCGCAACAGCGAGAGGGTTACTATAGGGGCAAGGATTACATAGAACTTGCTGCTCAGGTGAAAGGACAGGTGGGCAAAATAGTCTCGGCACACTAAACCCAGCAGGTTGGGAACATTCAGAAGCTTCTGACAATTCATTCCCCTGCTGGAAATGTAGCCCTGAGGCACCCCACTGTGATACACAGCCTGTCGCTCCTACCTCCTGGCAGCAAGCCAGAGGTTGGCCCCACCTATGGCAGCTAAAGGGGCATAACACAGAGGCTCCTCCCTGCATGCTTGGCCCACTGGACTGGGCAGTGGAGGCAGGCACTGCAGCCAGGAAGCAAGAAAGAGCTCTTTCCTCCCAGCAGGTTGCCAGCACCATGTGCCTCCAACCCCTACCATTGCTCCAGATGCTGGGCAGCTCCAGAGAATAGAGCTGCCAGGCACTAGAGGGCACCAGCTACAAAGTTATTATTCCACAGTAATCATTAGAATTATGAAACTGCAAAGGAATTTAATCCAAAAAAATTACAAAAGAAACCCCACCTGATCACTAGCAGGAGATTGGATTAAAGATGGTGGCATGAGGGGTGAGACAGAGACCTCCTCCCAAAAGCACATATAAAATGAAAATATACTTTAATACAACTAATCCTGAAAGAGCAACAGGAAAGAAGGCTGCACCAGACTGCATACACCTAGAGAAAAGAAAGAGCAGATGTCATGGAAGAGGGTAACATACCAAAGCTGTGACCTAGTGGAGCCCAAGCCCTTCTTCCACCCCAGCTCACTGGCAGGAGGAAGAGAAATAGAGCAGGGAGGGAGTGGAGACCTGGGACTGCTGAGCACCTAACCCTGGAGATCTGCTCTGGAAGCATGAACCTACATTGCATGGTGCTCTGGTGATTTAGTGTGGTTGGAAAGCTAAGAGAGGCAGAATACCTGGAGAGACGGAGATTCCAGCTGCTTGTGGAAACAGGGATTCATATCCGGCTGATCTGGGCAGGCAGTCTGAGACTTCCTAAAAGCGAGAGGGCTGCTAAAGGGGCAAGGACTGCACAGAGCTTATTGCTCAGGAGAAAGGACAGGTAGACAGAGGTGTCTAGGTGCACTCTGCCCAGCTGTTTGGGAGCTTAAATGACCTTCAGGTGCTCCATCCCCCTGACTGGCTACACAGCTTCAAGGTCCCCCACCGTGCTACGCTGCCTGCTGTGTCTTCCTCCCGGCTAGCCTACACCTGGTTCAGGCTCGCAAATCGGCAGCCCCTGCCATGGCATCAGGCCAGCCAGAGGGAAGCCTCACCTACAGCAGCCACAAACACAAAGCACAGAGGCTTACACCTGTGTGTTTGGTCCACTGGTTCTGGCAGTGGAGACAGGCATAGCAGCAGGGAAGCAGGAAACAGCTCTTTCCTCCCCCAAAGCACCAACACCACTCTCCTGCAACCCTCGACATTGCTCCAGGGGCTGTGCATCTCCAGAGTAGAGCATCTGGGCACTGGAGGGCACCACAGACAAATTATGAAGTGTCAAAGGAACCTGGTTCAAAGCAAAATTATGAATACACCTGAGAAAGTTTCAAATGAAATAAACCTCACGAATTTTCCTGAAAGAAATTTCAAAATAAAAAATATTAACATGCTCATGGAGGTACAGAAAAATATTCAGGAATTCAGGAATTAATTTAGGATGGAGATCCAACCATTGAAAAACAAAATGGAGGGTACTAAAAGCAGATTAGATATGGTGGAGGAGATGATAAATGAAATAGAAATTAGGAAAGAGGAATACAAAGAAGCTGAGGCACAGAGAAGAAAAAGGATCTCTAAGAATGAAAGAATACTGAGAGAACTGTGTGACCAACCCAAATGGAACAATATTCATATTATAGGGGTACCAGAAGAAGAATAGGGAAAAAAGAAAGTGTCTTTGAGGAAGTAATTGCTGAAAACTTCCCCAATCTGGGGAAGGAGATAGTCTCTGAGGCCATGGAGATGCACAGATCTCTCAACACAAGGGATCCAAGGAGGACAACACCAAGACATATAATAATTTAAATGGCAAGATCAAGGTCAAGGACAGACTATCACAAGCAGCCAGAGAGAGAAATAAGATCACATACAAAGGAAAACTCATCGGGATATCATCAGACTTCTCAGCAGAAACCTCACAGGCTAGAAGGGATTGGCATGATATATTTAATGCAATGAAGCAGAAGGGCCTCGAACCAAGAATACTTTATCTGGCAAGATTATCACTGAAATTTTGAAGGAGGGATTAAACAATTTCCAGATAAGCAAAAGCTGAGAGAATGGACCTCCCACAAACCATCTCTACAGTGTATTTTGGAGGGACTGATATAGATGGAAGTGTTCCTAAGGTTAAATAGCTGTCACCAGAGGTAATAAAAAGGCATACACAAAGAGTACAGAATATGATACCTAATATATAAAGAAGGGAGGAGGAAATAAAGGAGGGGGAAAAAAGAACCTTTACATTGTGTTTGTAATACCATACAAAGTGGGTTAAGTTAGACAGATAGTAAGGAAGTTACCCTTGAGACTTTGGTAACCACGAATCTAAAGCCTGCAATGGCAATAAGTACATACTATCAATTATAACCCTAAATGTTAATGGTCTGAATGCACCAATCAAAAGACATAGAGTACCTGAATGGATAGAAAAACGAGACCCAACTATATGCTGCCTACAAGAGACTCACTTCAAATGCAAAGACACATACAGACTAAAAGTGAAGGGATTGAAAAAGATATTTGATGCAACTAATAGGGAGAAAAAAGCAAGTGTTGCAGTACTTGTATTGGACAAAATAGACTTCAAAAAACCAAGAAAGTCACAAGAGACAAAGAAGGACATTACATAATGATAAAGGGGTCAATCCAACAATAGGATATAACCATTATAAATATCTATGCACCCAACACAGGAGCACATACATATATGAAACAAATACTATCAGAATTAAAAAGGGGAAACAGAATGCAACGTATTCATTCTAGGAGACTTCAACACTCCACCCACTCCACAGGACAGATCAACCAGGCAGAAAATAAGTAAGGAGACAGAGGCACTGAACAACACATTAGAACACATGGACCTAACAGACATCTACAGAACTCTATACCCAAAAGCAGCAGAATACATATTCTTTTCAAGTACACAGGGAACATTTTCCAGAATAGACCACATAGTAGGCCACGAAAAGAGCCTCAGTTAATTCAAAAAGATTGAAATTGTACCAACCAACTTCTCAGATGATGAGGGTATAAAACTAGAAATAAATTGTACTAAGAAAACAAAACGGCTCACAAACACATGGAGGCTTAACAACATACTCCTAAATAATCAATGGATCAATGACCAAGTTAAAACAGAGATCAAGCAATATACGGAGACAAATGAAAACAATAGCACCATGCCCGAATTCTGTGGTATGCAGTGAAGGCAGATCAAAGAGGGAAGTATATAACAATCCAGGCCTATTTAAAGAAGGAAGAACAATCTCTAATGAATAGTCTAAATTCGCAATTATTGAAACTGGAAAAAGAAGAACAAATGAAGCCCAAAGTCAGCAGAAGGAGGGACATAATAAAGATTTGAGAAGAAATAAATGAAATTGAGAGGAATAAAATGATAGAAAAAATTAATGAAACCAAGATCTGGTTCCTTGAGAATATAAACAAAATAGATAAACCCCTAGCCATACTTATTAAGAAAGAAAGAGAATCTACACATATAAACAGAATCAGAAATGAGAAAGGAAAACTCAAGACCAATGCCACAGAAATACAATGAATTATTAGAAGATACTATGAAAATCTACAAGCTAACAAACTGAATAACCTAGAAGAAATGGACAACTTTCTAGAAAAATACAACCTTCCAAGACTGACCCAGGAAGAAAAAGAAAATCTAAACAGACCAATTACCAACAGTGAAATTGAATTGGTAATCAAAAAACTACGCAAAAACAAAACCCCCGACCAGATGGATTCACCACTGAGTTTTATCATTTAGAGAAGACATAATACCCATTCTCCCTACAGTTTTCCAAAAAATAGAAGAGGAGGGAATACTTCCAAACTCATTCTATGAAGCCAGCATCAGTCTAATACAAAAAGCAGGGATGACTGGACAAGATATGAAAATTACAGACCAATATCCCTGAAGAACATAGATGCAAAAATACTCAACAAAATATTAGCAAAACGAATTCAAAAATATATCAAGAGGATCATACACCATGACCAGGTGGGATTCATCCCAGGGATGCAAGGATGTTACAACATTCGAAAATCCATCAGCATCATCCACCACATCAACAAAAAGAAGGACAAAAACCACATGATCATCTCCATAGACACTGAAAAAGCATTCGACAAAATTCAGCATCTATTCACGATAAAAACTCTCAACAAAATGGGTAGAGAGGGCAAGTACCTCAACATAATAAAGGCCATATATGACAAACCCACAGCCAACATCATACTTAACAGTGAGAAGCTGAAAGCTTTTCACCTAAGATCGGGAACAAGACAGGGATGCCCACTCTCCCCGCTTTTATTCAATATAGTACTGGAAGTCTTAGTCATGGCAGTCAGACAAAACAAAGAAATACAAGGCATCTAGATTGGTAATGAAGAAGTAAAACTGTCACTGTTTGCAGATGACATGATATTGTACATAAAGACAGAAAAGAATCCACTCCCAAACTACTAGAACTAATATCTGAATTCAGCAAAGTTGCAGGAGCCAAAATTAATACACTGAAATCTGTTGCATTCCTATACACTAACAATGAACTAGCAGAAAGAGAAATCAGGAAAACAATTCCATTCACAACTGCATTGAAAAGAATAAAATACCTAGAACTAAACCTAATGAAGGAAGTGAAAGAGCTATATTCTGAAAACCAGAAGACACTCATGAGAGAAATTAAAGAAGATACAAATAAATGGAAATATATCCCACGCTCATGGATAGGAAGAATTAGTATCATCAGAATGGCCATCCTGACTAGAGCAATGTACAAATTCAATGCAACCCCTATCAAAATACAAACAGCATTCTTCAATGAACTAGAACAAATAGTTCTAAAATTCACATGGAACCACAAAAGACCCCAAGTAGCCAAAGCAATCCTGAGAAGGAAGGGTAAAGCTGGGGTGATTATGCTCCCCGACTTCAAGTTCTACTACAAAGCCACAGTAATCATGACAATTTGGTACTGGCAAAAGAACAGACCCATAGACCAGAGGAACAGAATAGAGAGCTCAGGTATAAACCCAAGCATATATGGTTAATTAATGTACGATAAAGGAGCCATGGACAAACAATGGAAATGACAGCCTCTTCAACAACTTGTGTTGGTAAAACTGTACAGCTACATGCAAGAGAAAGAAACTGGATTATTGTCTAACCCTATACACAAAAGTATAGATCAAAGACCTGAATGTAAGTCATGAAACCATAAAACTCTTAGAGTACAACACATGCAAAAATCTGAATATAAACATGAGCAACTCTTTCCTGAGCACATCTCGTTGGGCAAGGGAAACAAAAGCAAAAGTGAACACATGGGACTACATCAAACTTAAAATCTTCTGTATGGCAAAGGACACCATCAGCAGAACAAGAAGGCATCCTACAGTATGGGAGAATATATTTGTAAATGACATATCCGACAAGGGGTTAACATCCAAGAAATATAAAGAACTCACATGCCTCAACAACCAAAAAGAAAAACCCCTACTAAAACTGGGCAGAGGGTATGAACGGACACTTCTCCAAAGAAGAAATTCAGACGGCCAACAGGCACATGAAAAGATGCCCCACATCGCTAATTATCAGGGAAATGCAAATTAAAATCACAATGAGATATCACCTCACATCAGTTCAGATGTCCAGCATCGAAAAGACTAAGAACAACAAATGCTGGTGAGGATGTGGAGAAGGGGAACCCTCCTACACTGCTGGTGGGAATGTAATAAATTAGTTCGGTCATTGTGGAAAGTAGTATGGAGGTTCCTCAAAAAACTGAAAATAGAAATACCGTTTGACTCAGGAATTCCACTCCTAGAAATTAACCGTAAGAATGCAGGAGCCCAGTTTGAAAAAGACGTATGTGCCCATATGTTTATCACAGCATTATTTACAACAGCCAAGAAATGGAAGCAACCTAAGTGTCCTTCAGTAGATGAATGGATAAAGAAGATGTGGTACATACACACAATGGAATACTATTCAGCCGTAAGAAGAAAAGAAACACTACCATTTGGAACAACATGGATGGAGCTAGAGGGTGTTACGCTCAGTGAAGTAAGCCAGGTGGAGAAAGACAAGTACCAAATGATTTCACTCATCTGTGGAGTATAACAATAAAGCAAAAGCGGAAGGAACAAAACAGCAGGAGACTCACAGAATCCGAGAATGGACTACCAGTTACCAAAGGGAAAGGGACTGGTGCGGGTGGGTGGGAAGGGAGGCATAAGGGAATTAAGCGACATTATGATTAGCACACATAATGTAGGGGTGGGCTCGGGGAAGGCAGTATAGCACAGAGAAGACAAGTAGTGACTCTATAGCATCTTACTATGCTGCTGGACATTGACTGTAATGGGGTATGTGGCGGGGACTTGATAATGGGGGGAATGTAGTAATCACAATGTTGTTGCTCATGTGGTTGTATATTAGTGATGCCATAAAAAAAACCTTGAACAATTCATAGTCTCTACTCTGAATACATAGTCTCATTGTACTCTGAATAGCCAAAGACAATTTGACCTTCTTTATTTCAGCTTGAGATAATTATTTTTGTTTTAATTTTTCATTTTCTCTCACTGTGTATTTCAATTTTGCTAGCTTGAATAATAAAAAAGAAAGAGTTGGAAAAAAAATGGTGATTACATGAGACTCTATACCATGGGAGTGTTGTGAGAATTAAATAATACATAAGGTGCCTGTTACTGTGCCGGCACATGGTAATTAAGTTTCAATAAATGTTCATTATTATCAGTGTTATTATGAAAGGATCTCCAAGACATTGTGTTGGATGAAAAGGCCAAGTTGCAGGGAAAAAAATGTGGATCTGATAAGAGCCCCCCAAATATTTTTCATAGTTTGGTTTTTGAGGTAGTGCTGTTGCTGAAGGTGCTGTTCTTTCTCTCTCTGAGAAAAAAGTATAATTAGCCTTGAATGTAGCTGATCAAGTCCCTGAGTCCAGAGATTGAAACTTGGGAAGGAAGAGGCTTAACTGAGGCTTAAGCATTCTGGCAATCTCCAGAACTGAGTGATGGTAGAAGAGCTTACTGGGCTTCTAGGAGCACGGCTGATGGCTGAAGAATCATATGGCATATAAAATGGATGCCCAGGCTCTCTTATACCACAGGAATGCCCAATCTGGTTTTGCAATACAAGACCCAATGCTTAACATTATTCAAAAAAATAAAGAATACTGTAGATAGATATTAAAGAACTTTCACAAAGATGAACTAGAAATAGTCATTGCTCTGAGAAATTCAGTCTGGTGGGGTAAACAGGTCTCAGAGCAATAGCACAATACGTATGATAAAGGCATGGACAATATCTGATGAGAACATGGAGAAGGAAACAAACAACTTCCTGAGGGAGTCAGGAGAATTTGCTTTGTAAGCACCTACTTTGTAAGGATGAGTTGGAGTTTATCAGCTATCAAAGTTGTAGGAATGACATTCCAAGAAGAAGGAATAGAATTTGCAAAGACTCAGGAAAATTTATTTGACAAATATTTATTGAGAACTTTGTGTTCTCCAAGTAGTGTGCAAGGCTCTTTGGGCTATAGAGGAAAATAACATGACCCTGTCCAGGTTACTAGTGACCCTGGACTGGGAAGGAAAACTTTCATAACCACTTCTCACAATTTAAAAAGGCATGACTCTGAGAAGTGACTGGTGGTTACCATGGGAGAGGGGTTGGGGTGAATGGTTGAAGTAAGTGAAGGAGATAGAGGGGCACAAAATCTCAATCGTAATATAAATTAGTCACAGGGATGAAAGTAGTACACAGAGAGTATCATCAATAGTTCTGTAATATCTTTCTGTGTTGACAGATAGTAACTACATTTGTTGGGGTGAGCATTTAATAGTGTAGATAACTGTTGAATCACTACGTTACATGCTTGAAACCAATATAATATTGTATATCAACTATGCTTCAATAAAAAATTATAAATAAAAAGGTATGAGTCAAAGGCTGTATGAGGGAGGCCATCTTGTCACCCAGTTTGCTCCCCAGAAAGTCAATCCCTTGGTATAGACACCATTATTCCCAGCTCTGTAGGTCTAGAAATCAAACTCAGTCTGTAATTCCAGAAGGAATTGGGCTACAGAGGACTGCCTCAAATTAATAAAATTTACCAAAATTATACCCAACCCAGATGGGATATGAAATGAGAACAGTGGTACATTTGAATGAACTATTTAAAAATGTTAATATATACTTAATAAATTTTAAAATGATACATTTTGTATCATTTACATTTCTTTCTATGGTATCTTACCATTTATGATGAGTGATGAGTGATTTTCACTTACAGTAATGATATAAAGTTTCATTTAAAAATATATTGATGTACAATTATTTAATTCAAAGGAAAATATTGAGCCTTATATGTACAACAATGAGATTAATGAATTAAAATTCTTAGCAGAGACATAGTACATGGAAGTCAAATATTTATGTAGATTCATGTTATTTGGCATTATGATAGTATTTACTATAATAAAATGTGGCAAGAAGAGTAAAGGTGGTAAACAGATAATACCTGAAGTTTAGGAAATGCTGGCATAGCATTAGGAGTGAGGCAGACCTGTACCTAAATTCTAGGTGCCCTACTTTCTGGCCATGGGACCATAAGAGATTTGCTTTTTTAAAGCAAATTGTGAAAGTCTGCTAATAACCTAACTCACATGGTGGGCGGGAGAATTAAAGGAGAGAGTCCATGTAAATACCAAAATACCTGACCCATAGTAAGTGATGAATAAAGGTTAGCTGTTACCATTGTCATTGCTTATGGTACCAGTGACCCTCACTTCTCAGACCAGTGGTCCTTCCTTCATCATAGTAACTCAGGTCCCAGGAAGACCCTTACAGGAGGGGTTATTGTTCAGGTGAGGGCGCAGGAGTGTTACAGGGTGGTCAGGCTGGTCCAGTGATTTGCATGGTTCCCCTGCCATCTTTCCCTTCCATTTCTTGTAAGGACAGTTAGAGAGGGCATTAGCCTTACAAATTTCCTTTGCGGGATCATGGTTGCATATTGCATTCTTCACAGAGTTCCCCTGAATCAACATTAATTTTCAGGAGATGTTGCACTAGATATTTTGTAAAGATTCTTGTTTTTTTAAGCTTTATTTGTATGTCATTATAGGTACTGCCGAGTCACTGCCAGGTGTCAGGGAGAGCAGATTTTGCTGGGCATGAAAGCAATGTGTGCAAGATGAATGAGCTTGGTGTGGATCCTGTTCGTTTGTTTCTCACACTACAGCTGGCCAGCTTGTGTGGACCCATGTTGTCCCCTCTATATTTGGGTGCTGCTTCCACATAATGGAGACCTGTAAAACAGAGCACGTAAGTCCACACGTGGGGTGATGCATGGATCACAGCAACAACCTGTGCCAGGTCATGACAGCCATTTGTGGCCAGTATTGTTCATAGCAGAAAGCCTCAGCACCCCCTCACCAGGCAAGAATCTGAATTTGACATCTCCATTCCAGGCCCAATGGGACAAGAAGTAGAGGCAGAGGGACAAACAACACTGTGAGTGGGGAGGGGCCATAGAGCACATGTCCATTCTCTCTCTCTCTCTTTTCGAGGGAGTACATTAAAAATGAACTTCTAACACATTCGATGTAAAATACATTTCAGTCTATTATCATCTCATTTGATACCATGCAAAATGAGGTATGTGTTTTTAAAGCCCCTCAGAAGTTGTGTGCACATCAGAAGTGATCACTGATATCAGTTTAGTGGGAAGACTTGTGTGGGCTTGAGTCCTGGCTCTGCCACTGGCTGTGTGACCCTGAGCACATTTTAAAACAAAACCCAAATTCATGAGGTTCAGTGGGGTTAATTGTGGTGGTGAGGGCAGGAGAAGAGGAAAGATTTGGGCATGTTTTCCTTAAATGTTTCTGCTAGTTCCAACAGTTTACACATTTGAGGCCAGTTTTTATCCATTTTTGTTGTTGTTGTTGATTGTGCTTTACTCTTTCCTGCTTGTTGGTATATGTCTAGGAACTTGTGTGTGTGTGCAGAAAATGGCAAATGACACCCTGTTTGAAATTTGGAGACTGTGTCCTATTCCATAAAGGTTGTTACACTTTGTTCTAGCAGCTACTTAGGTTACTGTTGGGTCCCCTTGTGCCTGTAAGGCTTGCTTTTGTTCTCTGTGAGAGTGGGTATATACCTGTTTTGAACTTATTCTAGGGTAGATTATTTTAGTCCTAATGCCTGGCCTGTTATCTGAACTGAATGCCCACAATGTTAACCAGGGTCTCTGCACTCAGCCCCACAGCACCTGCTGTGTCATAAGCTTCTTGGCATCCTGCCTCCAGCCAAGGACAAGAACAGCTCCCTCCTCTCCAAATAAGACGTGCAAATTTCAAGTGCTCCAGCAGCTGCAAACCCCAGTCTCTTCAACTTGTCAGGGTGTCTGCTTTGTTTAGATTCTACTCCCTTGTGCCACCATTTGGAATGTGCCCTAGACAGCATGCTGTGGCACGCATAGATTTCATCTCATGCATTTCCTTCTCTGAAGGATCACAATCTTGCATTCCCTGTTTTTCAATGCCCTCAAACAATCTCCTAATGAATTTCATACAGTTTTATAGTTATTTATAAGGTAAGTGCAAGTCAGGGACTAGTTACTATGTCATAAATCAGCTAGTACCAATAGTTCCCCAAATCTCAGTCACCATTCTATTGAGAAGCAGGAATTGACAGTCGAACTTGACTTGAGATGTTTTTTGTTGCTTTTTTCAGAACATAGATTGATTTAGAAACAATATGAGATCTAAAATCTCTGTGTCATTCTCTCCCAGGAAAAGGGGCTATTTAATCTCTGGTATAGAGGAAGCAATATTCAAGCCCATAGAGTGGGACTGTATTAAGGGAGGGGCCATCCTGAGGCTTCATTGGCACATAGTCAACCTTGTAATGTGAGGGAGGGTGGGAATACCTAACTTTTCTGCTTTCCTCGAGGCAGTGAATGGCTGACTGAGAGATGGATTTTATAGTGCAAATGCAGAGGTATACAACAAAATATGGAATGAAAAGTCAGTTAATTTTGCACAATGCTGCCCTGATTAAGTTGTAAAGTTCCCTGTGGACCTTGCATAGTCCATAAACTGGCATGAAACACTCACCCCTCTGCCTGACCAGGGATGGCCTAGTAAGTGTTGACTACGGAAAAGTCAAACATTTCAAAGGGCCTATTGGATATTGATAAGAATCTGGTTGTACCAAAGGCCACTGATCTTGGCAACAACAAAGATGGGCTGCTCCTCCAGAGTGGGATGGGCTAGAGGCTATGTAGAAGTTTCAGCCATGACCTCATTACCAACTTGATTCAGGTTGTCCATATTCAGCCCACATGAACATTACAGAATTGTTATAGCCTCCCTTGGTTTATTTTGGGATTTGCGCTCATGTTACTTCAGAAACTAAATTAAATATGCCAAACATCTGTGCTCTGAAGACAGTGAAAGAGGAAAGAAAGAAAAGAAGGAAGGGAGGAAGGGAGGAAAATCAAGGCAGCAGCATTGCTTTGAGAGTGCTGTGAAAAATTTCTGGTCTAGCTCTCACTTGCTAAGTTAAAACCTCCTTGCTCCTGTTTAATGTTTACTGCCCCTGTACTGGGATTAGAAACCAAAGTGCTATATTTCCAGATGCAAAAGAATAGGCTACCCAAAACAAAGGTCTTTAGCAACTTTGAGCCAGCACTGGTTTCTCTGCTGTCATCACATTAGGAGATAAGAACATACCTTAGATTATCCAGGAGGCAGTGGGCATAGAGAAGGAAAGGGAGGGGGAAGTGTACTTACCCTCTAGCCATTGCACACATTATTCTGTAGGGAACTGCCATCAATGCCTGACATCTTGGTGTACTCTTTATGCACACCTTTAACAGAGGCTTGAGGCACCCCAATGTAAACGCAAAAGATTAGCAATGCAGCATCAGACCACGGGACCAGGGGAAATTCTCATTAGAGCAGGAGACTTTCAACTTGGGAAATTTCTGATAAACTCCTCCATTACTGGAGTGCATACAATTTTTGCAGGGTGGAATATTTAGAGGCTAGAAATATAATGTTTCTGTAAAGAGAGCCCAACAGGAAAGTAAAGTCTGTTGCTTAGTCCCCAACCCTGCCAAGAGCAGCAGCACTGAATTAAAGGGCTGTCTTTCCTTCCTGACCTAAGGACAGCATCATTTTTCCCAACAGGTTTCAGGGCAAACAACCAAGGAGCACTGACAAGTTAGGACAGGCAATTATCAAACTGTAATGGCTGCAAGGAAGATAGAGCAGAGTCACTAAAAATAAGACACAGCCCAGGACCTTTAGGGGAGACTGCATCAGTGACTTAGAAAAGGACTGAGTTCTCTGTTGCTGTGAGTGCCAGGAAAGGAGACCTGGGGAAGGACAGGGTGAAAGATGGGCCTGAAAACTTAGTTTGGTACAAACATAGGAAGTCTTTAAAAGCTACATGAGGCCAGCATGAGAAACCAGAAGGTTTCTAGTCCATCATGTAAGAACATTGGTACTCACCACTCGGTCCCAACAAGTAAAAAAACTATGTAAAATGAAAAATCAACAACTGTTCTTAGATTTGCTGGAGATGTAAGGTCACAGGCCAAACTGCTGCCCCCAAAATTGAAAAGACAGGTAGGAGAGTACAGAGAATCACAAATTCCCAGAACAGAAACCCATTAGTAATTGGCACTAACGCTGGGGCAGAGAAACCTGAACTCCAACTGACGAATTGCTGATGGCTCAGCGTAGAGAAGTCTGAGAAATAAAAACTCCTGGTTGACCCAGTTATTGGTGGGCCTCCCACTTTTGTGAGTGTTACCTCCTTATATTCTACCAGGTTCTTACAGAGAATATCAAAGAAAAATCCTCTCATATTTCCTCATGGCTGGTGTGAGGGCTTTTTGAAATACAACAGAGCATTTTGGTTCTTTTTAACAAGGTCTGCCCTCAGGAGAAATTGTTTTACTAGATCCTAACCTTCTGAGACTTTATCAGAGCCTCAGGGATTGGAAATAAGCCAACTCTGGTCAGCTCTAGTGCTCAATGTAGGGGAAGGGGAATATATAACTTCAGCCCCCCCTAGTCATCCTATTCTACATAAGGGAGGTAAAAACTGGGAAGCATTTGGTGAAGTTTACAGTGCAGAGGCACCAGCGTACTAATAGGCTAAGACTTAATCGTAAGATTATAGACTTCCTCCCTTCCCCACACCTTACCACCACGTTGCCAAAGGCTTTTACAGTAGTTTTTAACCTGGCACATTGTGGTTGGCTATGAAGAAAAAACTACAAGGCATGTAAAAGGCATGCTTTGAAAAGATAGAGCAAGCATCAAAAGCAGACCCAGATATGGTGGGGATGTTGGAATTATCAGACAGTGTTTAAAGAAACATGATTAATATGCTAAGGATGCTAATGGATAAAGCAGACATGAGGCAAGAATAGATGAGCAATGTAAGCAGAGAGATGGAACTTCTAAGAAAGAAACAGAAAAGTCACACTAGAGATCAAACAGACTGAAACAGAAATAAGAATGCCTTTAATGACTCATTAACAGTGTGGACATGGCTGAGCAAAGAATCTCTGAGCCTGAGCATATCTCAATAGAAACCTCGAAAACTGAAAAGCTGAAGAGGAAAAAAGATTGAAAGAAAAAAAATAGTACAGAGTGTATAAGAGCTCTAGGACAACTACAAAAGTTGCCACATACATTTAATAGGAATACCAGAAGGAGAAGACATAGAAAAGGGAAAATAATTATTTGAAACAATAAGACTGAGCATTTCTCCCAATTAGCGTTAGGCACCAAATCACAGATCTTGGAGACTCCGAGAACACCAAACAGGACAAATGCCCCAAGCAACCTACCCATAAGCATGCCAAATTATAGAAAATCAAAGATAAATAAAAAATCATGAAAGAAGCCAGAGGGGGAGAAAAACCACTTACACATAAAGATAAAGAATGCATTGTAACTTCTTACAATCAATGCAAACAGGAAGATAATGGAGTGAAGTATTTAAAGTGTTGTGAGAAAAACTATCCTAGAATTCTGTGCCATGCTAAATTCTCCTTCAAAACTAAAAGAGAAATAAATACTTTCTCAGACAAAATATTTGAGGGAATTCATTGCTAGTACACTTATCTTTCAAGAAATGTTAAAAGTGCTTTAGATAGAAGGGAGATTATATAGGCCAGAAACATGGGCCTACATATAGAAAGGAAGAGCATCAGAGAAGGAATAAGTAAAGGTAAAATAAAAAAATTTTCTTACTCTTAGTTGATATTATATAACAATTGATATTATAATATTTGAATTTGTTCAAAATAACAATAGCAGCAATATATTTGGTTATATAAGCTTATAATATATGTGGAATAAATGACAGCAAAATACAAGGGACTGGAAGGGGGAATTAGGATTATTTTGTTGTTATAAGTATTTGCAATTATATTTCCTGTAAAGCAGGATACACATTTTTCTCAGGTGTACATGGAGCATTTTCCAGAATAGATCACATACTAGGCCACAAAAAGAACCTCAATAAATACAAAAAGATTGAAATTGTATCAAGCAACTTCTCAGACCACAACGGTATGTATGAAACTAGAAAAAAAATTACACGAAAAAAACCAAAAAGCCCACAAACACGTGGATGCTAAATAACATACTTCTAAATAATCAGTGGATCAACAAACAAATCAAAATAGAAATCAAGCAGTACACAGAGAAAAATAAAAACAAAAATACAAGAGTCTAAAGTTTGTGGGATGTCCCAAAAGCTGTTCTAAGAGGGATGTACTTAGCAATACAGGGCTACCTCAAGAAATAAGAACAATCCTAAATAAACAGTCTAAACTCACAAAGAAACTAGAAAAAGAACAAATGAAATCCAAAGTTAGTAGAAGGAGGGCCATAAAAAGATCAGAGCAGAAGTGAATAACATAGATAATAAAATAATAGGAAAAACTGATGAAACCAAGAGCTGGTTCTTTGAGAAGATAAACAAAATAGACAAACCTCTAGCTTTATCAAGAAAAAAAGAGAGAGGAAACAAAATCAGAAATTAAAAAGGAATAGTCACAACTGACACCACAGAAATACAAAGAATTATTAGAGAATTCTATGAAAAATTATATGCCAATAAATTGGACAACCTAGAAGAAATGGACAAGTTCCTAGAAAAGTACAACCTTCCAAGATTAACCCAAGAAGAAACATAAACTCTAACAGATGAATTACCAGTAAAAAAAATTGAACTGGTAATCCAAAAACTCCCAACAAACAAAAGTCCTGGACCAGATGGCTTCACAGATTTCCACATTTAAAGAAGACCTAATACCCATCCTTAAATTACTCCAAGAAGTAGAAAAGGAGAGTCTGCTTTCCAACTCTTTTTATGAAGTCAGCATCACTCTAATACCAAACCAAAGATACTACAAAAATAGAAAATTATAGAACCAATATCCCTGATCAACACAGATGAAAATATCCTCAAAAACTATTAACAAACTGAATTTAAAAATACATCAAAAGGATCATCCATCATGACCAAGTGGGCTTTATTCCAGGGGTGCAAGGATGGTATGTTACAATATTCATAAATCAATCAATGTGATACAACCACACTTACAGAAAAAGGGATAAAAATCATGTGATCATCCCAGTAGATACTGAAAAAGCATTTGACAAAATTCAACATCCATTCATGATAAAAAGCACTCTCAACACATATAGAGGGTGTGTACATACCTCAACATAATAAAGGCCATGTATGACAAACCCACAGCTAACATTATACTCAACGGTGGAAAGCTGAAAGCTTTTCCTCTAAGATCAGGAACAAGACAAGGGATGCCCACTCTCATCACTTTTATTCAACATAGTACTGGAGGTTCTAGCCATGGAAATCAGACAAGATAAAGAGATAAAAGACATCCAAATTGGTAAGGAAGGTGTAAAACTGTCACTATTTGCAGAAGACATGATACTGTATACAGAAAACCCTAAAGACTCCAACAAAAAAAAAACTATTAGAATAAATGGATTCAGAAAAATTGCAGGATATGAAACTAATATGCAGAAATCTGTTGCATACCTACATAAATATAGTGAACCAGCAGAAAGAGAAATTAGTAAAACAATTCCATTTACAATTTCATCATAAAGAATAAAGTACCTAAGATTAAATCTAACCCATGAGATTAAAAACCTGTACTCTGAAAACTATGAGACACTCATGAGAGAAATTAAGGAAAACACAAATCAATGGAAATCTGTCCCGTTGCTAGTGGATAGAAAGAATTACAATTGTGAAAATGGCCATCCTGCCCAAAGCAATTTACAGATTCAATGCAATCCCTATCAAAACACCAATGGCATTTTTTTCAATGAACTAATGGAAATAATCCTAAAATTCATATGCAACCACAAAAAACCGTGAGTAGCTAGCGAAAGCAATCTTGAGAAAGAATACTTGGGGTATCAGGCTACCTGATTTCAAGGTACATGACAAAGGTACATTGATTAGAACAGTACAGTACTCGCATGAGAAGAGACCCATAGATCATTAGAACAGAATAGAGAGCTCAGAAATACACCACATATATATAGCCAATTAATATATGATAAAGGCATCATAAATATATAATATGGAAAAGATTGTCTCTTTAACAAATGGTGCTGGAAAACTGGACAACTACATGTAAGAGAGTGAAGCTGGATTGCTAACACCATACATAAAAGTAAAATCTAAACGGGATAAAGACCTAAATGTAAGACAGGAAACCATAAAACTCTTAGAAGAAAACAGGCAAGAATCTTATGAACATCAAAATGAGAAATTTCTTTCTTGGTATGTCTCCTTGGATAAGGTACACAAAAGGAAAAATGAACAAGTGGGACTACATTAAACAAAAAAGCTTCTGCACAGCAAAAGAAACAGTCCGCAAAACTAAAGGGTAACATACATGTGGGAGAATATATTTGCAAATGATATATCCAGTAAGGGGTTAATATCCAAAATATATAACTAACTCATACAAGTCAGCACTAAAAACCCCCACATAATCTGATTAACATATGGGCAGAGGACCTGAATAGACAATTTTCCAAAGAGGACATGCAAATGGCCAATGGACACATGAAAAGATGCTCTACATCACTAATCTTCAGTGAAATGCAAATCAGTATGACAATGAGGTATCACCTCGCACCAGTCAGAATAGGTTCTCTCCAAAAGGCAAGAAAAAAAGAGTGTGAGTGATGATGTGGAGAAAAAGAACCCTCCTACACTGTTGGTAGGGATGCACATTTGTCTAGCCATCATGGAAAACAATACAGAGGTCCCTCAAAAAACTAAAAATAGAAATACCATACAACCCAGCAATTCTACTTCTGGTAATTTACTTGAGGAAAACAAAATCATTAATTTGAAAAGATATATACATTCCTATGTTCATTGGAGTGTGACTTACAATATCAAAGATATGGTGTATCAATAGGTGAACGGATAAGGGTGATGTGGTACATGTATGTAATGGAACATTACAACGGTGCATAAAAATAAGGAAATCTTGCCGTTTGTGACAACATGGATGGATGTAGAGTTTATTAGGGTATATGAAATAATTCAGGTAGGGTAATACAAATACCATATGGTTTCACTTACATGTGGAGTCTAAAAGATGAAACAAATAAACAAAAAAGAATAGGCCCATAAATACTGACAACAGACTGTTGGTTACCATAGGGAGGGAGGTGGGGAGATGGGTGAAATAGGTGAAGGGGATAAAAAGGGTACAAACTGCACATTGTAAAATAAGCGAGTCATAGGAATGGAATTACAACATGGAGATTATAGGAAATAATATTGTAATATCTTGATATAGTAAAAGGGGGTAACTACACTTAGTGGCAATCATCTGGTAATGTACATGATTATTGAGTCACTATATTGGACATCCCAACCCAATGTAATATTGCATATCAACTTTATTCTGATTTTTAAGAAAAGCAAAAAGAGTCAAAAGAAGTATATCTGATATGCTAAGAAAGGAGACAAAATGGAGTTACATAAAATGCTCAATTAAAACCAGAAAATGCAGGAAAAGATAGGAAGACACAAAAAGCAACAAAGAACAAGAGCAACAAGTCAAAAACAGTAATAAAATGGTAGATATTAAATCAACTATATCAGTAATCACTTTGACCATCAATGGTCTAAATGAACCAACTAAAAGAGAAAGATTGTCAGAGTCTAAAAACAAAACCCAACTGATGTTGTCTACAAGAAACCTTGAAATATAAAGACACATATAGATTAAAAGTAAATGGATGGAGAACGATATACCATGCTAACAGTAATCAAAAGAATGTGAGACTAGCTGTGTTGATTTCAGGCAAAGCAGACTTCAGATAAGAAATATTACCAGAAATAAAGAGGGCCACTACATAATGATAAATGAGTCAATTCCCCAAGAAGGCATCAAAATCTTAAATGTGTATTTGCCCAACATAAGAATGTCTAAATATGTGAGGCGAAAACTGATAGAACACAAGAAGAAATACATGAATCGGCTCCTATAGTTAGAGACTTCAGTACCCCTTTATCAGAAATGGACAGATCCAATAGGCAGAAAATCAGTAAGAACATATTTGAACTCAACACTATCAATCACCTGGATGTAATCAACATCTACAGCTTATTTTACCCAACAACAGCAGAGTACACATCTTCTCAAATTAACCTGGAACATTCACAGCAATAAAGTAGTGTCTAGGTCAAAAAACACATCTTAACAAATTTAACAGAATCTAAATCACACAAGACAACAATGGAATTAAACCAGAAATCAGTAACAGATATCTGGAAAATCCCAAAATACTTGGAGATTAAACAGCATACTTCTAAGTAAAATATAAGTCAAATAAAAAATCTCAAGGGAAGCTAAACATTACCTTGAGCTAAATGAAAGTGAAAACACAATTTATCAAAATTCATGGGATGCAGCAAAAGCAGTATCTAGGAGGAAATTTATAGCATTGACTGCATTTATTAGAAAAGAAAAGAAATCTAAAATCAGTAATATCTGCTTTTACTCTAGGTACCTGGAAAAGAAGAGCAAATTAAATACAAAGTTAGCAGAAAAATAATAATAAAAATTAGAGTGAAGTCAATGAAATTGAATACAAGCAATCAGTAGTGAAAATCAATGAAACCAAAAGCTGGTTCTTTGTAAATATCATTTAAATCAATAAGCCTCCAGCCAAGCTAAGAAAAAAGAGTGAGAACACAAATCATTAATATTATAAATGAAAGTAAGGACATCACTACGGATCCCATAGAAATTAAAAGGATAATAAAAGGAATATTATGAACAACTCTATGCCTACAAATTTGGTAACCTAGACAAAATGGATCAATTCCTTGAAAGATACAATATGGTAAAACTCACACAAGAAATAGGTGATCTTAATAACCCTGTATCTGTTAAAGAAAGTGAATCAATATTAATAACCTTCCAAGACAGGAAGCACCAGACACAGATGGGTTCACTGGTGAATTCTACCAAGAATTTAAAGAAGAAATTATACCAATTCTCCATAATCTCTTTCAGAAGATAAAAGCAGAATGAATGCCTCTTAACTCACTTTTCTGCTTTTGAATGAGCAATGTTCCTTCTCACCTCTGCTTTGCAACATGGCATTGGAAGTCCTAGCTAATACAATAACACAAGAAAAGTAACTAAAAGTGTATAGATTAGGAAGGAAGAAATAAAACTGCCTTCGTTTGCAGATGACATGATTGATCATATGTCTAAAAAATCAGGAGGAATCAACAACAACAGCAAAAAACTCCTGGAACTAATACGCAATTATAAAAGGTTGTGGGCTACAGGTTAGTATATAAAAAGCCAATTGCTTTTCTATATACCAGCAATGAAGAAGTGCAATTTGAAATTAAAAACACAATACCATTTACAGTAACACACCCCAAAGTGGAATACTTAGATATAAATCTAACCAAAAATTTGCAAGATCTATATGACAAAAACCATAAGCTCTGATGAATGAAACTAAAGAAGAACTAAGTAAGTAGAGAAATATTCTGTGGATATTCATGGATAGGAATATTCAATATTGTCAAGATGTCAGTTCTTCCCAAATTGATCTGTAGATTCAATGCAATCCCAATAAAAATCCCGGCAAGTTGTTTTCTGGATATTGACAACTGATTCTAAAGTTTATATGGAGAGGCAAGAAATGCAGAACAGTCAACAGGATATTGAAGGAGAAGAACAAATCTGGAAGACTGATACTACCTGACTTCAAGACTTACTATAAAGGTACAGTAGTCAAGACAGTGTGGTATTAGTGAAATAATAGACAAATAGATCAGTGGAACAGAATAGAAAGCCCAGCAACTGACCTACATAAACACAGTCAACTGTTCTTTGACAAGAGTTTGCTCAATACAATGGAACAAATATAGTTTTTCAACAAATGGTGTTGGAATAACTGGACATCCACGTGCCTCCCCCGCCAAATCAAACATATACCTTATGCCCTTAACAAGAATTAACTCAAAGTTAATGACAGACCAATATTTAAAATGCAGAGATATAAAACTCCCAGAAGATAACATAGGAGAAAATCTAGATGGCCTTGGCCTTGGCTATGACTTTAGATATGATACCAAAGGCATGATCCATGAAAGACAGTGAGATGCTGTACTTCATCAAATAAAAATTTTCTGCTTTGTAAAAGACACTGTCAAGAGAATGAGAAGATAACCCACAGACTGGGAGAAAAAATTTGCAAATGACATATGTGATAAAGAACTGTTATCCAAAATATACGAAGAACTCTTAAAACTCATAAATAGGAAAATTACCCAATTAGAACGAGCTTAACAGACATTTCATCCAAGAAGATATACAGATGGCAAGTAAGCATGTGAAAAGATACTCATCATATATCATCAGGGAAATATAAATGAAACCATCAATTAGATAACCCTACACACTTTATTAGAATGGCCAACATGCAGACCATAAAATGTCACACCAAATGTTGATGAGGATGTGGAGCAACAAGAACTTTCATTCATCGCTGGCAGAATGCCCAATGGTGCAACCACTTTAGAAGATAGTTTGACAATTTCTTACAAAACTAAACCTACTCTGACCATATTACCCAGCAATCATGATGCTTGGTATTTACCCAAAGGAGTTGAAAACTTGTGTCCACACAAAAACCTGCACATGGATATTTACAGTAGCTTTATTCTTATTTACCCAAAATTGGGAATAATCAAATGTCCTTTGATGAATAGACTAAAAAGTACTTGGTACATCCAAACAATGGAATATTATTTTAGTGCGAAAAAGAAATGAGGTATTAAGCCATGGAAAGGCATGGATAAAACTTAAATGCATCTTTCTAAGTGAAAGAAGCCAATCTGAAAAGGCGATATACTGTATGATTCCAATTATATGACGTTGTGAAAAAGGCAATACTATGGAGAATTTATAATAAAAAGGTCAGTGGTTGACAGGAATTAGGCATGAGGGAGGGATGAACACATAGAGCACAGAGGATGTTTAAGGCAGTGAAACTACTCTGTATGGTACTATAATGATGGATATATGTCATTATACATTTTCTAAAACATATGGAATGTACAATGCCAAAAGTGAACCGTAGTTTGTCAGTGTACATACATTGAGTGTAACAAATGTATCACTGTGGTATGGGATGTTGATAATAGAGGAGGCTATGCAAGTTTGGGGGTAGGGGGTACATATGGAAATCTCTGTACTTTCCATTCACTATTGCTATGAAACCAAAACTCCTCTAAAATGTAAAGTCTCTTTTTTAAAAAAGTCAAGGACTTTTAACTTTATCATGTAGTTGATGGTTCAAAGAATTTTGACCAGAGTATGTTTATAGAAAATTCCTAATGGAAGGTCTATAGTGTACTGACAAGAGTTATAGAGGCATCCTCTCTCACATAGTGAATAGTATAAAATGGTGCATTTGTCATTGCTAAAAATTTCTCTTGGGAATTCTTCAAATATTTCATTATGAAGTATCCATGCCCCTTTCTGGGACACTGGGATGCTATCTAATGCTCTCTCTTACCAAAAGTACTCGTGCTGGTATTTTTAATTTCTTAGATAAAAATCTACTAAATTGGGAACTTACATTGAGGAGCCACCAAAAGTCCCCTGGCACAAATAAATATTGTTGACTATGGACATTTAACATCAAGATGAGTGCTAAAAACTAAGATGCAAATTTTGTCAATTTTTCCCAAGTTACGTGTTGTCAAAATTTACCGTGATCCAGGATTGTTAACGTTGTCTATTTCTGAGTCATTTACCTAAGATATTCAGTATTCAGATGAACTAAAACAAAAAATTGTCTCCCATCCTGAAACCACTTTAACACATCTATTTTAACTTTGCCATGACAAGTTTCATTCCCCTTTCCTGAGCATGTATTAGGGAATAATTCATGTAGGAACATTTTCATTGTGGTTCAATTCAAGTGATGGAACCATGTGATATGGGTGTGATCTCAGTAGTGAATTTATTTTGAGATGGCAAAAGAATGTGAGCATGATGAGAGCATATGAGAACAGAACATTGGGTTTCCAGTGTTGGAGAAGCTGTTGTGGAGCATCCAGCTTAAGCAGATTTACAGGGACTATAGAGCAGACTCCACCTACTCATATGAGGGCATATTTGGAAACTGATCACCTGGGAGGAACTTATCTCATTCCATTTTGATTCTATCCCCAGTTGTCATGGTAGATATGCTGCTGGAGAACATTTCTAAGAAAGAATAAATTTTCAAATATACAACTTAGTGATAGATGAAGTATATTTCATGGAAAAGCAGTAGTGATATGTGTGATCTGTTTCAAGATAATTGTAAAATGTGAGGTACATAAAGTAACTTTGTGTGCAAGGAAAGATGATGATTAGTTACGTATGTGAAGTTAGGTACTAAAGATGATCTGAAGTGGTCAGTTCTAACAGAAACATCAGAAGCCAGTGAGTGAACCAGAGGATGTGTTTGCTATTTGACAGTCTACATGTCAAGGCCAAACTTCTGATAACAGCGGCTTTAACTGGAACAATCTGCTTCCTGTGAGACCAATTTAAGAGAGAAGAACACTGGCTTCCCGGTACCTGATGTCAGCGCATGAGCCCCTGACGGAGAAGCAGGTGGGGAGGAACCACTGGAATTCCGGAGGCTTTAACAGTCCTCCTACCAACAGACCATTCGTCTTTCCATGAGTTGAGTCCACCAACCATGCCTGCAAACACCAAGTGATGCCCTGTGGGTCACAGCGTGGCAACACCTGAGGGCATGTCCATTTGAATGCACACTTGTGGCATTTCAGTGTGGGTTAGGACTTTTGGGTACACGTGTTCACCATCTGCAGTAGAGTGAGAGGCATGTGAACGGGTGGAGGTACTGGTGAGAATCTGACAGGAGGAACTAGTATTTGTTCAGAAGGCACAATGCCCTCCTCCCACCCTATGCTGCTGCTCTGCCCTCTCCCGGGGATTTCCCTGAAGGAGACATACCACACACACAGGGAACTGGATGTTTCACAAGCATGTCATTGTGGGTTTAATTTCCTAGTGCCTAATGATATCAAGAACCTTGTCATATAATATCTAGTCATTTGAAATCTTGTTTTGTGAAGTACCTATTCTACACTTTTTCCATTTTTAAAGTTCTTTTCAGCCTTTATTGTTTTTTTTATTGATATTCAGTATTCTTTACAAATCTTAAGTAAAATAACGTTTTTGCAGACACATATTGCAAACACGTATACCATTCTGTGGCTTGCTTTTTCAATCTCTGAATAGAAGTTCATGTTAATGGTAGAAGGTAACACTATCATTCATTTTTATCCTTTATCGCCTGAATATATACATATGTAAACTTTAAAAAATCCTTCTGCTCTCTGGACTTTGCTTAAAAATCTTTGTCATTAGGTTAAAAATAAAGCTCTATTTCATTCCTTAAAGTAGAAGCATTACAAACAATGCTACCTGATTAAAATGTAATAAGACTGCAAATTAATTATAAACTGTAAGAAAGCACCCAGGGCCTTTGGCCTGGATTTTTTTAAGTCTATTTAAAAAATTCTGTGGTAAAATGGGAAATACATAAATTATAGGATTTCTAAACAGATGATAACAAAAATGTTGCACGTGAGAATCTTTGGTGTACAGTTAAAACAGAGATCATAGACAAAATTTCATAGTCTTACAAATTTTCATCAAAGAATGAAAACAAATTAATTGAATATCCACCCAAAACCTGAAAAAGAGCAGCAAAATAAATGAAAAGAAAGCACAACAAAGGGAATAGTTAAGATAAAAAGATGAAGTAATGTGTTAGAGCAGAGATAAATGCTAGATCTAGCTAATAATGGTACAAACTTCCAATTGTAAGATAAATAAGCACAAGGGATATAATGTACAACACGACGACTATAGCTGACACTGCCGTATGATATATAGGAAAGTTGTTAAGAGAGTGAATCCTAAGAGCTCTCATCACAAGAAGAAAATACTTTCTTTTACCATTTTTTATTTTCTTTTTACTATATCTATATGAGAAGATGGATATTAGTTGAGCCTATTGCGGTAATCATTTAACAATATATGTAAATTGAACCATGATACTGCACTTTTTAAACTTACATAGGTATGTCAACTATTTCTCAATAAAACTAGAAAAATAGATTTTTGGAAAAGAAAAATAAAATACACAATACACTAGCTAACTTAATAAAAACATAGAAATTATAAATACATAATCTAAGATAGGACAAATGATAATAGCCATTGCAACTGGAGACCTTTAAAAAATAATAAAATATTTGTTACTCTGTGCATATAGGTTGAAACCTAGATGAAATGTATAATTTCTTAGGAAAATGTTATTTATGAAAGTGACCTTATTAGAAATAGAAAGTTTAAACAGACCAATTTCCATAGAAAGAAAAAAATATAAAGTTAGAACTATCCCCCTAAAAGTACCAGGCCTAGATGGTTTTGCAAAGGAAAATTCTCAATATTCAAAGACCGTATAGTCCCAGCACTCTATAAACTGTCCCAGAACATTGAAAATGAAGGCAAGCTTCTTATTTGTTTTAATGAAGTAACTAAAACATTGATATGCAAACTTGATAAGGCAGTAACAAAAAATAGTATGGATTGCTAACACATGACATGCACACCCACACAAACACAATCGCTATACTAAATCCATCATCTTTCTTAATGGTGAAACACTAAATGCATTTCAAATTAAGACATTAAAAGATCATGACAAAGGCACGGATGCACACTGATTCCACCACAATTCATCAATTCATCATTGCCCTAGAGGTATTAACCAATGCAATTAGACAAATCACTTGGAGGCATAACAATTCAGAAAGAAGGAGAACTACCTATTTGCAGATATGTTTATGTACCTGAAAAGCCCAACATAATCAATGATAAAGGTTACGTAAGAAGACAATTCGATATGATAAACAGGATAGTAAAGTGCAATATAGATCTTAATAGCCTTCGTATAATCAAATAATAATTAGATTATAATGATGTAGAATCCATCTAAAACAGAAAAGCTGATAATGGATGTAGGAATATATTTTGAATTTATTGAGAAAACTTTTTAATATTTGTGAAATGCACAAAGTAATCTTGAACAAATGGAAATATTTCACTTGTTCTTGGATACGATTATTCAACATCATGAAATTGTACAATTTTTCCTTAAATTTATTAATAAATTTAACTTGGTTTCTATAAAAAATGTCAATTAGCATTTGACACAGCCAGACATTTTGATCCTTAATTTCACAACGGAAATAAGCATGCAAGAATACCAAGAAAAAAAAGAAAAAGCTTCAAGGAGACACTACCCCTTTAAGAACTTTAAGACATTAAAGCACACTGTAGGGGGCGGAGCAAACATGGCGGCGTGAGTAGGACAGTGGGAATCTCCTCCCAAAAACATTTATATTTTTGAAAACACAATAAATACAACTAATCCTAAAAGAGAGACCAGAAGACACAGGACAACAGCCTGACTACATCGACACGTGCGAGAGCCCAGCGCCTGGTGAAAGGGGTAAGATACAAGCCCCGGCCGGCGGGACCCGAGCGCACCTCTCCCCAGCTCCCAGAGGGAGGGAGAGGGAGCCCAGGACTGCTAAACACCCAGCCCCAGCCCCCCGCACCAGAGTGCAGACACAGTACATGCGTGGAGGGCTGGAAACTAGGGAAATAGGGCAGCAAGACCTCTGAGCGGGTGCCAAAGCTGAAGCCCCTGTGACAAAGAAAAGCCAGTGCTCTTTGAAAGTCTTAAAGGGACAGGGATTTAAGAGCTAGACGGAAACAACACAGGTCACGGCCCAGTGGCTGGAAATTACAGGGAAAACTGGGCGTACTAACCCCCTGGGCAACAGCTCTGAGACCCCTCATGGAGGTAAACAGCCAAAAAGCCCCCTCCCCCAGTCCATTACCACTCCCTGCGCTGGGAAAGCAGAGAAACAGCCTAAGGCAAAACACGCCCACAGAAACGCAGAAAGGAAAATTCCTACACTTCGGCGGGGCAAGACACAAAGACCCAGCCTACACGCAATTACCCAACACAAGCCACTAGGGGTCGCAGTTGTCCCAGTAAAGAAAGGCCAGTAGCAAGTGAAAAGTTTGGCCCTCCCAGGTGACAGTCAATAGCACCTGTCAACATGAAAAGGCAAAAAAATATGATCCAGACAAGACTAACCCAGACAGCGTCGGCATCTGCTACATCTTCCCCTGAGAAGGAACCTGGGGAGATAGATTTAGCCAGTCTTCCTGAAAAGAATTCAAAACAAAAGTCATAACCATGCTGATGGACTTGCAGAGAAATATGCAAGAACTAAGGAAGGAGAATACAGAAATAAAACAAGCTCTGGAAGGATTTCAAAACAGAATGGATGAAATGCAAGAGACCATTAATGGTCTAGAAAACAGAGAACAGGAACGCAGAGAAGCTGATGCAGAGAGAGATAAAAGAATCTCCAGGAATGAAAGAATTCTAAGAGAGCTGAGTGACCAATCCAAAAGGAACAATATATGCATTATAGGAATACCAGAAGAAGAAGAGAAAGAAAAGGGATAGAAAGTGTCCTTGAAGAAATAATTGCTGAAAACTTCCCTAAACTAGGGGAAGAAATGGCCTCTCAGACCACAGAGGTACACAGAACTCCCATGACAAGGGATCCAAGGAGGGCAACACCAAGACACATAATAATTAAAATGGCAAAGATCAAAGACAAGGACAAAATATTAAAGGCAGCCAGAGAGAAAAAAAAGGTTACCTACAAAGGAAAATCCATCAGGCTATCATCAGACTTCTCAACAGAAACCCTACAGGCCAGAAGAGAATGGCATGATATACTTAATGCAATGAAACAGAAGGGCCTCGAACCAAGACTACTGTATCCAGCACGAATATCATTTAAATATGAAGGAGGGATTAAACAATTCCCAGACAAGCAAAAGTTGAGGGAATTTGCGTCCCACAAACCACCTCTTCAGGGCATCGTACAGGGACTGCTCTAGATGGGAGCACTCCTAAAAAGAGCACAGAACAAAACACCCAACATATGAAGAAGGGAGGAGGAGGAATAAGAAGGGAGAGAAATAAAGGATCATCAGACCGCATGTATAATAGCTCAACAAGTGAGTTAAGTTAGACAGTAAGATAGTAAAGAAGCGAACCCTGAACCTTTGGTAACCACAAACTTAAAGCCTGCAATGGCACTAAGTTCATACCTTTCAATAATCACCCTAAGTGTAAATGGACTGAATGCACCAATCAAAAGACACAGAGTAATAGAATGGATAAAAAAGCAAGATCCATCCATATACTGCTTACAAGAGACTCACCTCAAACCCAAAGACATGCACAGACTTAAAGTCAAGGGATAGAAAAAGGTATTTCACACAAACAACAAAGAGAAGAAAGCAGGTATCAGACATGGTTGCAATTCTGGTATCAGACAGGACAGACTTCAAAATAAAGAAAGTAACAAAAGACAAAGAAGGACATTTCATAATGATAAAGGGCTCAGTCCAACAAGAGGATATAACCATTATAAATATATATGCACCCAATACAGGAGCACCAACATACCTGAAACAAATATTAACAGAACCAAAGGAGGAAATAGAATGCAATGCATTCATTCTAGGAGACTTCAACACACCACTCACTAAAAAGGACAGATCCACCAGACAGAAAATAAGTAAGGACACAGAGGCACTGAACAGCACACTAGAACAGATGGACCTAATAGACATCTACAGAACTCTACATCCAAAAGCAACAGGATACACATTCTTCTCAAGTGCACATGGAACATTCTCCAGAATAGACCACATACTAGGCCACAAAAAGAGCCTCAGTAAATTCCAAAAGACTGAAATCCTACCAACCAACTTTTCAGACCGCAAAGGCATAAAACTAGAAATAAACTGTAGAAAGAAAGCAAAAAGGCTCACAAACACATGGAGGCTCAACAACACGCTCTTAAATAATCAATGGATCAATGACCAAATCAAAACGGAGATCCAGCATTATATGGAAACAAACGAAAACATCAACACTAAGCGCCCACTTCTGTGGGACACAGCAAAAGCAGTCTTAAAAGGAAAGTATATAGCAATCCAAGCATATTTAAAAAAGGAAGAACAATCCCAAATGAAAGGTCTAATGTCACAATTATTGAAATTGGAAAAAGAAGAACAAATGAGGCCTAAGGTCAGCAGAAGGAGAGACATAATAAAGATCAGAGAAGAAATAAATAAAATTGGGAAGAATAAAACAATAGCAAAAATCAATGAAACCAAGAGCTGGTTCTTCGAGAAAATAAACAAAATAGACAAGCCTCTAGCCAGACTTATTAAGAGGAAAAGAGAGTCAACACAAATCAACAGTATCAGAAACGAGAAAGGAAAAATCACGACGGACCCCACAGAAATACAAAGAATTATTAGAGAATACTATGAAAACCTATATGCTAACAAGCTGGGAGACCTAGGAGAAATGGACAACTTCCTAGGAAAGTACAACCTTCCAAGACTGACCCAGAAAGAAACAGAAAATCTAAACAGACCAATTACCAGCAACGAAATTGAAGCGGTAATCAAAAAACTACCAAAGAACAAAACCCCCGGGTCAGATGGATTTACCTCAGAATTTTATCAGACATACAGGGAAGACATAATCCCCATTCTCCTTAAAGTTTTCCAAAAAAAAGAAGAGGAGGGGATACTCCCAAACTCATTCTATGAAGCTAACATCACCCTAACACCAAAACCAGGCAAAGACCCCACCAAAAAATAAAACTACAGACCAATATCCCTGATGAACGTAAATGCAAAAATACTCAACAAAATATTAGCAAATCAAATTCAAAAATACTTCAAAAGGATCGTACACCATGACCAAGTGGGATTCATCCCAGGGATGCAAGGATGGCACAACATTCAAAAGTCCATCAACATCATCCATCACATCAACAAAAAGAAAGACAAAAACCACATGATCATCTCCATAGATGCTGAAAAAGCATTTGACTAAGTGCAACATCCATTCATGATAAAAATTCTCAGCAAAATGGGAATAGAGGGCTAGTACCTCAACATAATAAAGGCCATCTATGAAAAACCCACAGCCAACATTATATTGGACAGCGAGAAGCTGAAAGCTTTTCCTCTGAGATCGGGAGCTAGACAGGGATGCCCACTCTCCCCACTGTTATTTAACATAGTACCGGAGGTCCTAGCCACGGCAATCAGACAAAACAAAAAAATACAAGGAATCCAGATTGGTAAAGAAGAAGTTAAACTGTCACTGTTTGCAGATGACATGATACTGTACATAAAAAACCCTAAAGACTCCACCCCAAAACTACTAGAACTGATATCGGAACACAGCGAAGTTGCAGGATACAAGATCAACACACAGAAATCTGTGGCTTTCCTATACACTAACAATGAACCAACAGAAAGAGAAATCAGGAAACCAACTCCATTCAGGATTGCATCAAAAAAAAAAAAAATACCTAGGAATAAACCTAACCAAAGAAGTGAAAGACTTATACTCTGAAAACTACAAGTCACTCTTAAGAGAAATTTAAGGGGACACTAACAATGGAAACGCATCCCATGCTCGTGGCTAGGAAGAATTAATATCGTCAAAATGGCCGTCCTGCCCGAAGCAATATACAGATTTGATGCAATCCCTGTGAAACTACCAGCAACATTCTTCAATGAACTGGAACAAATAATTCAAAAATTCATATGGAACCACCAAAGACCCCGAAGAGCCAAAGCAGTCCTGAGAAAGAAGAATAAAGTAGGGGGGATCTCACTCCCCAACTTCAAGCTCTATTATAAAGCCATAGTAATCAAGACAATTTGGTGCTGGCACAAGAACAGAGCCACAGACCAATGGAACAGACTACAGAATCCAGACATTAACCCAGACATATATGGTCAATTAATATTTGATAAAGGAGCCATGGACATACAATGGCGAAATGACAGTCTCTTCAACAGATGGTGCTGGCAAAACTGGGCAGCTACATGTAGGAGAATGAAACTGGACCATTGTCTAACCCCATATACAAAAGTAAATTCAAAATGCATCAAAGACCTGAATGTAAGTCAGGAAACCATTAAACTCGTGGAAAAAAACATAGGCAAAAACCTCTTAGACATAAACATGAGTGACCTCTTCTTGAACATATCTCCCCGGGCAAGGAAAACAAGAGCAAAAATGAACAAGTGGGACTATATTAAGCAGAAAAGCTTCTGTACAGCAAAAGACACCATCAATAGAACAAAAAGGAACTCTACAGTATGGGAGAATATATTTGAAAATGACAGATCCGATAAAGGCTTGACGTCCAGAATATATAAAGAGCTCACATGCCTCAACAAACAAAAAACAAATAACCCCATTAAAAAATGGGCAGAGGAACTGAACAGATGGTTCTCCAAAAAAGACATACAGATGGCCAACAGACACATGAAAAGATGCTCCACATCGCTAATTATCGAGAAATGCAAATTAGAACTACAATGAGGTATCACCTCACACCAGTAAGGATGGCTGCCATCCAAAAGACAAACAACAACAAATGTTGGCGAGGCTGTAGAGAAAGGGGAACCCTCCTACACTGCTGGTGGGAATGTAAATTAGTTCAACCATTGTGGAAAGCAGTATGGAGGTACATCAAAATGCTCAAAATAGACTTACCATTTCACCCAGGAATTGCACTCCTAGGAATTTACCCTAAGAATGCAGCAATCAAGTATGAGAAAGACCAATGCACCCCTATGTTTATCACAGCACTATTTACAATAGCCAAGAATAGGAAGCAACCTAAATGTCCATCGATAGATGAATGGATAAAGAAGATGTGCTACATATACACAATGGAATACTACTCAGACATAAGAAAAGGGCAAATCCTACCATTTGCAGCAATATGGATGGAGCTGGAGGGTATTATGCTCAGTGAAACAAGCCAAGCAGAGAAAGAGAAATACCAAATGATTTCACTCATCTGTGGAGTATAAGAACAAAGGAAAAACTGAAGGAACAAAATAGCAGCAGAATCACAGAACTCAAGAATGGACTAACAGGTACCAAAGGGAAAGGGACTGGGGAGGATGGGTGGGTAAGGAGGGATAAGGGAGGGGGAGAAAAAGGGGGGTATTAAGATTAGCATGCATGGGGGGTGGGAGAAAGGGGAGGGCTGTACAACACAGAGAAGACAAGTAGTGATTCTACAACATTTTGCTACGCTGATGGACAGTGACTGTAAAGGGGTATATAGGGGTGACCTGGTATAGGGGAGAGCCTAGTAAACAAAATATGTAAGTGTATTCGTCATGTAAGTGTAGATCAATGATTAAAAAAAAAAGCAGTTCCTGTGTGGTGACCTCCAATGTGTTCTACACAATGATATAAAGGGCATATAAAAGTGTATGCAAAGGGTCTGTTTGTGTTTATACAGACGGTCAAAGCCTAATTTGGCTACCCCGAAAATGAACTAAGATACGATATGAAAAAGAACTTCCAACATCAGCACTCTTGGGAAGACTCATGCCAGAAGATGACCATCAAAAAACCCCAACAAAGATCCATGCACTGCTACAGGTGTAGATGCAGTCATCCCACCAGTTCCTGGACTTGCCATGGGAATGAAGAAGGAGATATCTAAGCTGGCCTGTGCATACAGCAAAACAACAAATTTGACTGGATCTAAACTGTTGGAACTCAACCGAGAATTAGGGGAAGTGCAAATTGTAGCACTCCAAAATCTTACAACTACAGACTATTTACTGTTAAAAGAACATATGGGATGTGAACAGTCCCCAGGAATGGGTTGTTTTAATTTGTCTGATTTCTCTCAGACTGTTCAAGTTCAGTTGGACAATATTCACCATATTATAGATAAGTTTTCACAAATGCCTAAGGTGCCTAACTGGTTTTCTTGGTTTCATTGGAGATGGCTGGTAATTACAGGTATGCTTTGGTTACGTAACTGTGCTCCTATTATGTTAATGCGTGTGTGCAATTTAATTAGTAGTTTAAAACCTATACATGCTGAAGTTACTCTACAAGAGGGTATATCAAAGAAATAATCAATCTTCCCAGGTTTTCTTCCACCTGTTACTTCTATAGCTTTTCTTCTTCCTTCCTAATTATAACCCTTAAGTAGAATTCGTGCCTCATATCGAATTTACCGAGTATCATAATTCTTCCAAGTGGTAAAGACACCTCAAGACAAATGCTGGGCATAGAAGCCACAGGGCATAAAATATGCAAAGAAGTAAAAAGCTAACCTTTTCAAACAATAAGGCTTCTCTCTCACTTACCAACTTAACATTGCCCTGTATGGCCCCGGAAGATGACTGGTTAGCCAGAGATGGGTAAGATTCCTCAAGGGAGGAACAACCTAAGACAGGCACAGTCACAGGGGGGCCATCACGTGAGAAAATGGGGATCAACAGAGGTTAGGCTTAGAACCTCCCCCCTCCTCTGTTCTCAGAGAAATATTCTGCATACATGGATGTTTTATTGCCCTTGTCTAGCTTGGATTAACACATAGTCTACAGGCACACACCTGATCATGTACATTTGCTCTCTTACAACACTAAACTATCTTTTCTACCTTTATATTGTATCTACCTACCACTTCAGCATTTTATTAAAAATAATAATAATAAAGAGAGAAATGTGGTATCCACATATAAATCAAGTATAAAAATCAAATGAATATTCATATTTGAACTGTTTATAGTTCATAATGCATGATCAAAACCAAAAGCCTCTGTGATGACTGCCCTTGTAATGTTCACCATGTAACTTATTCACTATGTAAGAATTTGTTCTCCATGTAAGAACTTGTTCGTTATGCTTCAGAAGATTGGAGACTGACGAAAATTAGGCTTGGGGTGGATTAATGATTGTGCATTGAGCATTGACCCCCCTATTCAGAATTTTATTGTGGTTAACAACCATTTGATCAATAAATATGAAAGATGCCCTCACAAAAAAAAAAAAGTACACACTTCCAATTGTAAAATAAATAAGTAACTGGAATGTAATGTATAGCATAAGGAATATAGTCAAAATATTGTAACAACTTGGTATGGTGATAGCTGGTACCTAGAATTATCATGTATATAAATGTTAAATCACTGTGTTGTACACCTGAAACTAATGTAATACTGTGTGTCAACTACCCTTCAATAAAAAAAAATAAAAAAATAAAGCACACTGTAAAAACTCTATTATTCAAACCGTATGTAGTGTGAATAAATAGACTAATAGAATTCCAGAAATAAATAAAAATACATGTGGAACTTCCAATTTCATCATTATGTGATGAAGTTGCCATTTCAAATGAATTGAGAAAAGAATAACTGTTAAATAAATTTTGCTGTGATGTCTGGTTTTGCCATTTAGAGAGAGAGAAAATTAGATCTATACCTGAAGGTACACACAAGAATAAATTCCAAATGGAACCTGGATCTACATGTAAAAAATGAAATCATACAAATAACACAAGAATGTGAGTAAATTCCTCCGTAATTTGTTTGTGAAGGGCTTTCCAATGAAGACTAAAAATCCAGAGGCCATAAAAATGGATTCATTTGAATTTATAAAATTCCACCTCTGCAGATTAGGTGATACTATGTAAATATTAGTTCTCTGATTTTGATAATTCAACTGTGATTACAAAAGAGAATTTCCTGTTTTTAAGCAAATACACAATACTTCATTGTGGTGAATGAACATTGTGTCTGCAACTCATTCTCAAAGACTTCAGAAAAGAATTATACAGATAGATGTATAGCAAATTAGAGAGCTAGAAGATACAGATGGTGATATCGTAATATTTGGGGGACCTGGAAGACATTCATAATAGGAATTCTTTGTGTTATTCTTGTGACTTTCCTGTAAGTTAAACTGTGTCAAACATTTAAATATAAATAAATGGAATTTTTAAAAAAATTGATGCTCCAAGTTAAGGAGATTTTCTTCTATGTTTGTCCTCTAAAACCTTTATTATTTTACTTTTCACATTTAGATCTGAAATACTTAAGAAATTAATTATTTTGCACATTATGTAGTAGTAAAATTTTCTTTTTTCCATAGCAATATCAAACGGACAAAGCAGAATTAGAAAGGCGATCTTTTCCCCACTGCAATGTAATTGTACCTTGTTATAAATGAAGTGATTATATATGTGTACATATATTTCTGGACTACCCAGCCTGTTCATGTCATCTAGATTTTATTCTTGTACCAGTACACAATCTCTTTTTTATTTTATTTTATTTTATTTTATTATTTTATTTTATTTTATTTTGGTATCATTAATATAGAATCACCACAGTGCCTTAATTACTACAGTTTTCTAATAAGTTTTGTTATCTGGTAGGATAGTGTGAGTCTTCCAGCTTTGTTTTTCTTCTTTAATGTTGTCTTGGCTCTTCTTCTCCTTTTGTATTTCTAAGTCCATTTTTGAGTCATCTTTCCAATTTCCATCAAAAAAGAAAATGTAATTTTTACTGGAATTGTACAAAATCTATAGAGAGCATTTGGGGAATATTTGCATCTTTACAATATTGATTCTTCTAGTCTGAAAACATAGCATTTATGTGGAAATTCTTAAATTTCTCTGAATAATATTTTGTCATTTACAATGTAAGGACCTTGCACTTCTTTCATTAGATTGATTCCTTTGTATTTGGCTGTTTTTATGCTATTGTACATGATGTGGTCTTACTTTTTTCCAAAACATTTGCTGGTTGCAAATGTATAGAAAAATGACTCGTCTTTGTGTATTGACCCTGTATCTTGTGACTTTGCTAAATTCATTTATGTATTCTAAGAGCGTGCAGGTTCTTCTGAATTGTATATGCACATAATTATGTCAGTTATGAATAAAGACATTTTAATTCCTTCCTTTTTGATTTCATTAACTTTTTGGCTTTATTTCTGTAGCTAAGATTACCAGTATGCTGTGGAACAAAAGTGGGAGTAATGGCCATCCTTGTACAAAACCCACCATTCCAAGTCTCAAGAAGAATGCTTTCAGTAATTCACCATTAGTTATGATGTTTGCTGTAGAGTTTTTCATGTAATCTTGATCAGAATAAATAATTTTCTCCTAGTCCTTAGTTTCAAAGATTGTTTTTCTGCACTTACTGAGATTATTATATGATTTTTCTACTTTTGTGAATGTTAACAAATATGCTAATAGTCTTTTCCAATGCTAAACCATACCTACCTCCTGGAAAATGACCCTTTTAGTCATGATGTATTAACTTTTATATGTTACCAGATTCTATTTTCTAACATGTATTCTTGCTCCCATTTTAATCATGGGGTTAACCTGTAAGTTGCCTTTCTTGTAACGTTCTTATGACTTATGCCCTGCTTGGGGAAAATAAATTATGTAGAAACTTTTAGGAGTTGGTCATAAAAAGAAGAACATGCAGAAGAATTCGGCAATATGTAAAGGGAAGATAATCTGTTAGACTAGCTTCTGGAAATTAGTCCAATGGGAAAAAATAAGATTGATTAGAACTTTGTATGCAGCATGCCTATTACAACAGTGTGTGGAATAACAAAATATTACAAATTGTGTGTCCAAGATTGCCTAAATATTCTCATTCAACCAACTCTGGATAAAATGACAATCTTTGGCAGAAGCAAGAGGCAAAGAAGAGCAGTTAACACAGCAGACTGCCATAACGACTAAGCACTCTCTTCAAATCACTAGTCACCAAGAGAGGCATGCCGCCCTCTCCCAGGCTATGCTTTCTTCTAATAATAACAGAAATATGCAATTTGAGTTCATAAAGACTTAGTTATTTTACCTTGATCCTGCTTAGTTATTTCACCTTCAAGGTTTACACGAAACTTCGTTCCCTCTTGCTTCTCCTCCTCTGATTCTAACTATATCCTGAGCTCAGTTAAAATTTGTGGTCCTGGGACTTGAGAATGTTTATAGTGGTTTCTTCCTATCTCATCTGTACCTCCTTTCATTTTATTGACCAAAAATGTTTTTTCACTTAAATGCACTAATTTACTCCTTTCAAATTTTTCTAACATAAAATGTTATCTTCAAACATAGTAAAAAAACATTTGTGTACATATCTATTGATAATCACCCTAAATGTAAATGGACTGAATGCACCAATCAAAAGACACAGAGTTACAGAATGGATAGAAAAGCAAGACCCATCTATATGCTGCCTACAAGAGACTCACTTCAAACCCAAAGACATGCACAGACTGAAAGTGAAGGGATGGAAAAAGATATTTCGTGCAAACAATAGGGAGAAAAAAAGCAGGTGTTGCAGTACTTGTATCAGACAAAATAGACTTCAAAACCAAGAAAGTGACAAGAGACAAAGAAGGACATTACACAGTAATAAAGGGGTGAGTCCAACAAGAGGATATAACCATTATAAATACCTATGCACCCAAAATATGAGCACCTACATATGTGAAACAAATACTAACAGAATTAAAGGAGGAAATAGAATGCAATGAATTCATTTTAGGAGACTTCAACACTCCACTCGCTCCAAAGGAGAGATCAACCAGACAGAAAATAAGTAAGGAGACAGAGCCACTGAACAACACATTAGAACAGATGGACCTAAGAAACATCTATAGAACACTCCACCCAAAAGCAGTAGGATACACATTCTTCTCAGGGGCACCTGGAACATTTTCTAGAATAGACCACATATTAGGCCAAAAAAAGAGCCTCAGCAAATTCAAAAAGATTGAAATTGTACAAACCAACTTCTCAGATCACAAAGGTATCAAGCTAGAAATAATTGTACAAGGAAAAAAAAAAGGCTCACAAACACATGGAGGCTTAACAACATGCTCCTAAATAATCAATGGATCAATGACCAAATTAAAACAGAGATCAAGCAATATATGGAGAAAAATGAAATCAACAGAACAACGCCCCAACTTCTGTGGGATACAGCGAAGGCAGGTCTAAGAGGAAAGTATATAGCAATCCAGGAAATTTAAAAAATTAAAGAAGGAAGAACAACCCCAAATGAATAGTCTAAATTCACAATTATTGAAACTGGAAACAGAAGAACAAGTGAGGCCCAAAGTCAGTAGAAGGAGGGACATCATAAAGATCAGGTAAGAAATAAGTAAATTTGAGACAAATAAAACAACAGAAAAAATTAATGAAACCGAGAGCTGGTTCTTTGAGAAAAACAAAATAGATAAACCCCTAGCCAGAGTTATCAAGAAAAAAAGAATCTAAACACATAAACAGAATCAGAAATGAGAAAGGAAAAAATCACTATGGACACCACAGAAATACAAAGAATTACTATAGAATATAAAGAAAAATTACATGCTGACAAACTGGATAACCTAGAAGAAATGGACAACTTTGTAGAAAAGTACAGCCTTCCAAGACTGACCCAGGAAGAAACAGAAAATCTGAACAGACCGAACCGGTAATCAAAAACCTACCTAAGAACAAAATTCCTGGGCCAGATGGATTCACAGATGAATTTTATCAGACATTTGGAAAGGACATAATACCCATTCTCTTTACAATTTTCCAAAAATTAGAAGAGGAGGGAATACTTCCAAACGCATTCTATGAAGCCAGCATCCCTCCAATATCAAAACCAGGCAAAGACATGACAAAATAAGAAAATTGCAGGCCTATATCTCTGATGAACATAGATGCAACAATACTCAACAAAATATTAGCAAACAATTTGAAAATATATCAAAGAGATCATCCATGATGATCAAGTGGGATTCATCCCAGGGATGCAAGGATGGTACAACATTCAAAAATCCATCAACATCATCTGCTATATCAATAACAAGAAGGACAAAAACCACAGGATCATCTCCATAGATGCTGAAGGAGCATTCGACAAAATTCAATACCTATTCATGATAAAAACTCTCAACAAAATGGGTATAGATGGCAAGTACCTCAACATAATAAAGGCCATATATGACAAACCCACAGTCAACATCATACTTAACAGCGAGAAGCTGAAAGCTTTTCCTTTAAGGTTGGGAACAAGATGAGGATGCCCAGACTCCCCACTTTTATTCAACACAGTTCTGGAGATCCTAGCCATGGCAATCAGACAACACAAAGAAATAAAAGCCATCCAGACTGGTAAGGAAGAAGTTAAACTGTCCCTTTTTGCAGATGACATGATACTGTATGTAAAAAACCCTTAAGAATCCACTCCAAAACTACTAGATCTAGTATCTGAATTCAGCAAAGTTGCAGGATATAAAATATTAATACACAGAAATCTGTTGCATTCCTATACACTAACAATGAACCAGCCATAAGAGGAATGAAGAAAAGAATTCCATTCACAATTGCATCAAAAAGAGATGTGAAAGATCTATACCATGAAAACTGTAAGACACTCTTGAGAGAAATTAAAGAGGACACTAACAAATGGAAATTCATCCCATGCACTTGGGTAGGAAGAATTAATATAGTCAAAATGGCCATCCTGCCTAAAGCAATGTACAGATTCAATGCAATCCCTATGAAAATACTGACAGCATCCTTCAATGAACTAGAGCAAATAGTTCTAAAATTCATATGGAACCACAAAGGACCCCGAATAGCCAAGGCAATCCTGAGAAGGAAGAATAAAGCAGGGGCATTATGCTCCCCAACTTCAAACTCTACCTCAATGTCATAGTAATCAAGACAATTTGGTACTGGCATAAGAACAGACCCATAGACCAATGGAACAGAATAGAGTCCAGATATAAACCCAAGCATATATGGTCAATTAATATACTATAAAGGAGCCATGGATATACAATGGGGAAATGACAGCCTCTTTAACAACTGGTGTTGGCAAAACTGGACAGCTATATGTAAGAGAATGAAACTGGTTTGCTGTCTAACTCCATACACAAAAGTAAACTCGCAATGGATCAAAGACCTGAATGGAAGTCATGAAACCATAAAAGTCTTCGAAGAAAACACAGGCAAAACTCTTGAATATGAACATGAGCAACTTTTTCAAGAACATATCTCCGTTGTCAAGGGAAACAAAAGCAAAAATGAACAAGTGGGCCTATATCAAACTAAAAAGCTTCTGTGCAGCAAAGGACACCATCAGTAGAACAAAAAGGCATCCTACAGTATGGGAGAACATATTCATAAATGACATATCTGATAATGGGTTGACATCCAAAATATATAAACAGCTCCTGTGCCTCAACAACCAAAAAGCAAACAACCCGATTAAAAGATGGACAGAGAATATGAACAGACACTTCTCCAAAGAAGAAATTTGGATGGCCAACAGGCACATGAAAAGATGCTGCACACCTGTATTGATAATTAGTTTATCAATTGCTGTGCACAGGCTTAAATGCTAATTTGGGCTCGATACGCAAGACACACCACCACAAGTCACAGCTGTTTAGTATATTTTCACTTTATTAAAAGAGGAGGAGAGAGATAAGGGAAAAGAGAGAGACACAGAGAAGTTTCAGGAAAACAACAAAAAGGAAGAACAAGAAAGAAAGAAAGAATCAGTCCATCATACCACTAGGACCTCATCATCAGCACCGGAAAACAAATCATCACGGGCAAGTCTCAGGAGAGGACGACAAGTCAGCAGTACTCCAAGCACGATTGGGAGAAGGCTGCTCACGGTTTCTCTAAGCTGATATTTATGCTAGTTTAAACAAAAGAAGCTCAGTGCCAATAGGCACATGCATGAGTCACGTACCGACCCAGATCTGGCCAGGAGCCGTGGCCACGTTCATGACTCGCTGTTAATAGAAATGTCCTGGGTGCATTCCCCAAGGTAGTTAGTTATCCCGGGCACATAGCCCAAGGACAAGTGTCTCTGGCACGCAGCCCAGGGTTGTTGTTCCCTTCTCCCTGAGGAGTGGCCAGCTCCTCTGGGAAAGGAGTGCATACCTTGAGCCTGGTAAACTCATACGACCCCGAGCAGGCCTTAACATTTTATACTTTACTACAATTCGGTCCTAGGGCTGCTTGGGGAATATGCATAGTGTCTGTATGTGCACGTCTCAACACAAACATGGTATGTATCTTTCGCATACGGCGATACATCCAACAGTTATAGAAGCACAAAACAATGGGGGTTATAATTATTAATAGAAGAGGGGTAAATATAGCTGAGAAATATTTGTAGGCAGTGGAACTCCCAAACAAAGAGTCCCACCAGTGGTGATTAGAGTCCTGGGTTATAACATGAGAAAGGTCTTTTAATTGGTTAGATGTTATAGTGGTAATCAACTGATGCTCAGCTAGGGTTCTTTGATTATTAGCCAAAGGACGGGATAACAATTGGGAATTCTGTAAGATGGTTGCTAGAGTTAAATTCAGATATGCAGAAGGAGGTTGTACGTGAGGAGGAGTCCAGGAAAAAGCCTCATCCTCCTCCAGATCGGGAGCTAGGTAGAAAACACCACCGTTCCAGTGGAGCAACTCGAGACGCTGCAGACATCCTGAGAAGGGAGAGGAAAGTCCCATGCTGTGTAATTCCCTCAGGTTAGAGCTAGCAAAACAGACATGTTTGGGTTCTATCTCCTATAAAACAGAAAAATTGCTTATTGGGAATGCAGTGACAATACACAAGTTAGTTGAATGAGAAAGCAAACAGGGTTCCATTATACGAAGAAGGCCGTTACAAACTGGCCCTTGGTCAGTAGATATACAATCAGTTAGTTTGTAAGTAATATTACTATTGTCTATATGAGTGCCTTCTGTCTGTGGTTGTAGAAAATAGTTATCCTTAATAATAGGCAAAGTATGAAAAGAACATAAGGTTTTAACAACTTTAGGAAGGTAACAAATAACAGTGCCTAAGCACCATAAAGCAGTGCAATTAACAACAGGAGCATTCATGGCTATCCAAAAATTATTGGTAATAGAGTCGGGAGAACTTTGCGTAAGGAGACGTTGTGCATTTTATTTTTGTGTTAAAGTGTACAATAATTGTAAGGAACATTTAGTCCAACTGAATAAAGCAGTAGTTTTAGTCTCAATCCAATATTGCTGAATACTAGAGTCAGTAAAGATATGTAACATCTGTTTCTGATAAGCTAACGTTTGCTCATGGGGAATAGTAGTAGTGGGTAACCATTTAGCATTTAAGGTCACAGCTTTGGATACATCTGATCCAGTATTTTTAAGGCGATGGGCTAAAGCTTCTAAATCAATAGAATTAGCTACACCTAATCTAGAGCCAAGGCCACCTAAACGAGTGTCATACCAAGCACGGCATTTATGGCTGCATTTAGGTAAGGTGGGAAAAGAAATGTTAAAATGTATTACTCTCTGGGGTGCAGCAACAGAGATATTGGTACAGGTCCTAGGGATATGCACTATCTGAGGGGTGGCACTCTTCAGGGGTTGTTTTACTGAGACCCATATATAATCTACCCAAGATGTCTTATTTATGATTGGAGTGGTGTTAGTACAAAGAATAAACTGAGAACTGCTAACAGTTCAATTCAGATTATGTTTTGAATTATTACAGTATTGCACAGTCTGTAAAATGCTAGCTACAAAACTAGTATAAGTATTTGAATGAATGGAAATATTCACACTACAACAAGTAACATTAACTTTGGTTTTAAAAATAAAATTAATAGGTGGGGAGCTAGAAACTACCATGTGGTATTGGCTTTCCTTATTTCCTTTCCATACAGTCATATTGCTGTTTGCTGATACTGTTACATTTGCAATAGAACAGGGTTGGTTAGCACGACGCTGGAAAGAATCTTGGGAGCGTGGTAGAGTGACGTTCTTCCATGCATACTGCCACTCAGCTCTGGTAATGTTGTAGTGGGTTGGCAGTCCTAGTTGAGTTCCAGGTGTCCATGCATTACTCATTGCAGGTGTCCACAGCAGAGGAGTCTATAATATAATCTAGTTCCGTAAAAACAATTGGTTAATAGGATACATTTCAGGTTGTTCTTGTTGAGGGAACATGACTACAACTACATTGTTGTCTCCTTGAGCTATAACTTTCCAGCCCGTGGAGGGTCTGTAGCATGTCTTTCTACCCATACTTTGGTTCCAGCAATGTAATCAGTAGAACTAAAGCCACCATATCTCATGGTGGGGTTAGGAGGAGTATCTATCTTTTCCCAGTGATCAGTAGTAGCCTAAGGGATTATTAGTATTTGTGCTATTCCGGTGCCAGGCAAGAAGTGTAGAGTCTCTTTAGAAACATCATGTAGTAGAATTTTAATTTCTCCTACGTAGTCTGAATCAATGATGTCAGCCACTATCTGGATCTCTTTTTGAGCTAAACTGGACCGGGGAGCTATCTGACCATAATATCCCTTGGGTATTTGGATGCCTAATCCAGTAGCTACAGTTTCAGTAATGGCGGGATCTAGCCATACTCCTTGTATATTATGCAGGTCATAGCCTGCGGAAGCAGTAACGCTAGCATAAGGGGCTTGAGCATTGGGATGGAAGCCCCTTAAAATGAGACCCATTATCACTTTGAATTTGCAAAGGGATGACATAATATAGAGCAATGATGTCTAGAGTCTTGATGGTATAGTTCTGAGTGGCTCGCTTATATGCACAGGCTACTAGGACCCCCGAATACATGTCCACACATGTACAGATATATTTGCATCTCTTAGATAGAGGTAGGGGTCCAATATAATCTATTTGCCAAATTTGAGCGGGTGCTTTGCCTTGCAAGAGTTCTCCAGTTATAATCTTGGGCAAAGGCCGGTGTTCATCTAGTTGGCAAGTTGTGCATTGTTCTTTAACTGTTTTTAGGTCAGATAAAGGGACACCTATTTCGCGGTCCGGTGCCCACCTGTGCATAGCAGCGGAGCCTGCATGTCCTGTCTTGTGATGAATCCATCGTGCAAGTGTTAATGTTTCGTCACTAATGGGAGTAGAACATTCCACTTCAGCTATAGCTGCTAAGCAATCCACATCAGCGTTATACTCACGTTCAACTGAAGTCTTCTTAGCGTGAGCGCCTACATGGAACGCAGACAGGTTAGTGGTTTTAGCAATTTCCCAAATATCTTTCCAAATATTGGCTCCCCAAAGATCTTTGTCATAAAATTTCCATTGATCTTTTTCCCATTCAGGCATCCAAGTGCCTAATCCTTGGGCTACTGCCCAAGAGTCAGTAAAAATATAACATAACATTCCTTATCTCTCTCAAAGTTCATTGCCTGGTAGGCTGCTTGTAATTCAACAAATTGGCCACTTTTTCCTTCACCACTGGTCTCTAAGACCATCTTAGTCACTGGATTATAAGCTACTGCATTCTAATATCTAGTATGGCCAATATATTTAGCCGAAGTGTCAGTAAACCAGGCATGATTTTTCTGCTCAGTTGAGAGGGAATTATAGCCATAGTTATATACAACAGGGGAATTAACCCGTTCTATTGCTATTGGTTGAAAGTCATCTATGTTGGGAGCGTCGATTATCTGTTCATGTAGATCTGATATTCCAGATGGCCCAACTTTAGCTCTATTTTGAATATGCCATTTCCACTTAATAGTGCTGGATTCTTGAGCATGCCTAATTTTATGGGAAGCTGGATCACTCATAATCCACTGCATGATTGGTATTCTGGGTCTCAGGGCTACTTCATGGTTAAGGGTTAATTGTTCAGTTTCAGTTAATGCCCAATATGCTGCCAGTAGTTGTTGTTCAAAAGGAGTATAATGGTGTCCTGCTTCAGGTAATTTTCGGGCCCAAAATCCTAGGGGAACCCGTTTAGAGTCTTGTTTTTGCCATAAGCTCCAGTTAGCATAATTTGAGTAACCATAAGCTCTAAGGGTCCCTCTCGTACAGGCCACAAGTCACAGGCAGCCTGAATTGTAGCCTTTGCTGCCTCAAATGCTTGGATTTGTTCGGGCCCCCAGTCAAACTCATAATTCTTCCTAGTGATCTTATAGGAGGGTTGTAAAATCTGTCCCAAGTGGGGAATATGGTTCCTCTAATATCTAAAAAGACTGATAACCTTGTGAGCTTCCTTTTTATTCCTAGGAGGGGCAAAATCTAGAATTTTCTGTCGGGCTTTTGGTAATATGGCCCTGTGCTCGAAATTCCAACAAATTCCCAAAAATGTCACTTCTTGTGCTGGTCTTTGTATTTTGTCTGGATTGATTTCCCAACCTTTCTGTTTCAGAGGAGTCACCATTTGGTCTAAATAACACTGCACTAAATGCTCATCAGGACCTTGGATTAAAATATCATCTATATAATGAGTAATTAATAAATCAGGGTGAATTGGACATTCATCTAAATGTTCAGCAACCAGGCGGTGACAAATAGTTGGGCTATGCTTATAGCCTGTGGCAGGTGGGTGAAGGCATATTGACATCTTTGCCACATGAATGCAAAATATTCCCATTGCTTGGAGTCAATGGGAATAGTAAAAAAAGGCATTGGCTACGTCTATGACTGCATACCAGGTACCAGGATGAGATTGGATATGTTCAATTAAAGTTATTGTATCAGGTACTGCAGCAATTAGGGGAGGAGTGACTTTGTTCAATTCTCTATAGTCTACAGTCATCCTCCAAGAACCATCAGTTTTCTTTACTATCCAAACTGTGACTCACCTCTACCGGAACGGTCTTAAGGACCTCAGCCAGCTGGGGCACATCTGCATTATACAGTTTTCCACCCCAGTGCTCACTGAGACCAGTTCCCAAAGCCCATTCTTTGACAAGGGAGGAAAACTGAGGGTCCTCCCAGCCAGGAATATCACAAATCACACATAAATCCCCACTCTTTTTCTTAAAAGGCAGCATTGCTTCGGTGGTCTTGCGTATCCTGTCCGTGACGCCAATTTGTATTGATAATCAGTTTATCAATTGCTGTGCACAGGCTTAAATGCTAATTTGGGCTCGATACGCAAGACACACCACCATAAGCCACAGCCGTTTAGTATACTTTCACTTTATTAAAAGAGGAGGAGAGAGATTAGGGAAAAGAGAGAGACACAGAGAAGTTTCAGGAAAACAACAAAGAGGAAGAACAAGAAAGAAAGAAAGAATCAGTCCGTCATACCACTAGAACCCCATCATCAGTACCGGAAAACAAATCATCACGGGCAAGTTTCAGGGGAGGATGACAAGGCAGCAGTACTCCAAGCATGATCAGGGGAAGGCTGCTCGCGGTTTCTCTAAGCTGATATTTATGCTAGTTTAAACAAAAGAGCCTCAGTGCCAGTAGGTGCATGCATGATTCACATACAGACATGGATCTGGCCAGGAGCCAGGGCCGCGTTCACGACTTACTGTTAATAGGAACGTCCCGGGCACGTTTCCCAAGGTAGTTATCCCGGGCACATAGCCCAAGGACAAGTGTCTCTGGAACGCAGCCCAGGATTGTTGCTCCCTTCTCCCTGAGGAGGGGCCAGCTCCTCCGGGAAAGGGGTGCATACCTTGAGCCTGGTGAACTCGTGTGACCCCGAGCAGGCCTTAACATTTTCTACTTTACTACAACATCGCTAATCATCAAAGAAATGCAAATTAAAACCACAGTGAGATATCACCTCGCACCAGTTAGGATGGCCAACATCCATAAGACAAACAGCAACAAATGCTGGCGAGGATGTGGAGAAAGGGGAACCCTCCTTCTCGGCTGGTGGGAATGTAAATTGGTTCAACCATTGTGGAAAGCAGTATGGAGGTTCCTCTCAAAACTCAAAATAGAAATACCGTTTGACCCAGGAATTCCACTCCTAGGAATTTACCCTAAGAATATAGCAGCCCAGTCTGAAAAAGACATATGCACCCATATGTTTATTGCAGCACTATTTACAATAGCCAAGAAATGGAAGCAACCTAAGTGTTCATCAGTAGATGAATGGATAAAGAAGAAGATGTGGTACATATACACAATGGAATATTATTTAGCCATAAGAAGAAAACAAATCCTACCATTTGCAACAACATGGATGGAGCTCGGGGGCATCACGCTCAGTGAAATAAGCCAGGTGGAGAAAGACAAGTATCAAATGATTTCACTCATCTGTGGAGTATAACAGCAAAGCAAAAACTGAAGGAACAAAACAGCAGCAGACTCACAGAACCCAAGAATGTACTAACAGTTGCCAAAGGGAAAGGGACTGGGGAGTGTGGGTGGGAAGGGAGGCATAAGGGGATTAAGGGGCATTACGATTAGCACACATAATGTAGGGCGGGATCACGGGGAAGGCGATATCGCACAGAGAGGACAAGTAGTGACTGTACAGCATCTTACTATGCTGATGGACAGTGACTGTAATGGGGTATGTGGTGGGGATTTGAAAAAGGGGGGAATCTAGTTATCAGAATGTTGCTCATGTGATTGTATATCAATGATACCTTAATAAAAAGAAAGCATGTCAATACCTTTAAAAACTATCTATATCTCATGGACTTACTTAAACCTGTAGATTTCCCTACTTATTACCAGGATAAAATGTAAATGGCCACCAGTAAGGGGTTGTTTAAATGAATCATGGTACATCCGTAGCCTATATTGTATTCAGGCACTAATAAATATATGTTTAAAGATTGTCTAAAATATCCAAATGTGCCTGCAATATATGGGATATGAAATTTACAAAACGCTTGTGGAATATTATTTCAATTTTACTTTAGAAAAATAAACATGAGGACGTCTAGTTAGAAATGGTTTGTGGCAGTCAGCCCTCAGTTGACCTTCCTGAACATTCTATTTAAATAAGTAGTAATAGGTATGACATTTCTGTTTAAAAGGTAGAAAATCATGACAAAGTTGTGACAATTATACCAACTGAGACAAAAACTTGTTAAGTTAAAAAACACAAAAGCACACATTTTTAAGGACACCAAAGAACTGTGTGTATGAAGAGGTTTATAGAAATTAATTTTATAGCAGAACATGTCTGCTTGGTGAACAGAGGTCGGTTGCCACTAGAGTTATGTGCTGAGTCTTTGTAGATTAAGGAGCAGACCAACAATAGGCAAAGGGACTCCGCTGGAGTAAAAAAAGAAAGCTAGTAGAATTTTTAGAAACACATAGGATGGTTTGACAGATGGTGTCTTCAGGAGGCCCAAACAATAGACAATGATAAGTAAGGATGTATATGAAGTTTGGTAGGGGTCAGGGATCAAATTTCCTTTCACATGAATGTTCATCTGATCCAGCATCATCTGTCAAAAAGATTTTCCTGAGTACTTCTGGTTTGAACTCAGAAATGCCCAGAGCTGAAAGGAGCATCCTTCCTACCCATAAAATAAGAAGTGGGAATACTGCAAACTAATGACTCACTTTGGAACCCTTCGGAGAACTGAGGTCTCACGGAAAACATCACACACAAAATTTAGTGAAAGATAGGTACTTGTGGGTAGAAAGAGGATCTAAGTAAGCATTTGCTTACTTGGGACACACACTACCTGAATGCTATATAAGCCATTAACAAGACTAAATTAGAGAATTTCAAGAAATTTCTAAAGGCTGAGTGGGGGCTACCAGTGAAGTATGAAGTCTGGGAGGAGTTTCACACCATCCTGTGAGCTTTTCCTCCAGGATCTCCACTAGATGCCCACAGAAAAGATCTGTGAGGATCCTTAGAAAGATCACTCTTGCTGCTTGCTGGGAGAGAAAATTTAGCAACCCCTGCCAAAATCCCAGCAGACACATCTTCCCTATATTCCTTATGGCTTAATCTACAGGGGAGAAGGCATCAATGTTCTCTGTATCTCTTTGCACCTTTCCTGAAAATCTAAAGTTATTCGCCCCAAAGGATTATTTACATATATTTTTAAAAAGCTTTCCTTGAGAAAGATAAAATGTGTACTTCCTGACATCCAGAAGCTGGTCAGGCCCTCACAGCTAGGCCATGCTATTCTCCTAACACACAAACATTTTCACAGAATACCAATCTTGACCAAGGTTATTCTGAGAGCGTGATAAAATGACACCAAGTATGGCTTCTCCACAATTATGTCTCAGCGCAGACAAAAACAAGGTCCCTGTGCCACACATCAAATACCACATACCCTCTTTCTTGGCGAAAATGAGTGACTGCTACTTCTTTGCCAATTATATATTTATCTTCCTTCTAGTCCCCCCTCCCTATAGAGAAACTGTATTGAGATACCCAGTCACAAAATTGCCCATACCTTCTTAAAGCACTTGATCTAGATTGAAACTTCCTTTCCTTAGACTCTCCGCAAGTCATTCAACCCAAGCTCAAATCCTTTAGTAGGTTCTTTTAAACACCATCTTATCAACATCCCCCGACAAAAAGTGATTCTCCATGGCGCATGTTCTCCCTTGTTGCAACTTGTTTCATTGCAGGTATCTTTCTAGACGTCGTTGGCTGAAGAACATTGACATCTTAACGTTTGAGTTTGCTTGATGCCTTAGGACGAAGATCACCTGACTGAACATGTAGGTCTATTTCTGCTGTCTATTATTTTCCATTTATCTATTTGGCTACTCTTATATCAGTCTCATATTGTCTTGATTGCTGTAAATTTATAAGCAAGTCCTGAAGTAGGGCAATGTAACTGGACTTTTTCAAGAAAATTTTGAGTATGCTAGCTATTTCGTGTGTTTACATTATTTTTGAATCAGTTCACCAATTTCTTCAAAAAATCTGTTGCAGTTTTGATAGGGAATCTATAAATAAGTTTGGGGAGAAATGACATAAAATGATGAGTTTTTAAGTCTTGCTGCATTTATTTAGGTCTTAAAATTTCTCTTAGTGATAGTTGATAGTTTTTGGTGTAGGAATTTTGTACACTTTTGCTAGATTTATTCTTAGATATTTAGAGTTATCTGATACTATTTTAAATGACATTATTATTATTATTTTTAAACATTTCTTTAAAATTTTGGTATCATTAATCTACAATTACACGAGGAACATTATGTTTACTAGACTCCCCCCTTCACCAAGTGCCCCCCACATACCCCATTAGTCACTCTCCATCAGCATAGTGAGATGTTATAAAATCACTACTTGTCTTCTCTGTGTTGCCCAGCCCTCCCTGTGCCCCACCCCTCACATTATACATGCTAATCGTAAGGCCCCCTTTCTTCTTCCCTCCCCCTTCTCCCTCCCTGCCCACCCATCCTCCCCAGTCCCTTTCCCTTTGGTAACTGTTAGTCCTTTCTTGGGTTCTGTGAGTTTCCTGCTGTTTTGTTCCTTCAGTTTTTGCTTTGTTGTTATACTCCACAGATGAGTGAAATCATTTGGTACTTATCTTTCTCCGCCTGGCTTATTTCACTGAGCATAATACCCTCTAGCTCCATCCATGTTGTTGCAAATGGTAGGATTTGTTTTCTTCTTATGGCTGAATAATATTCCATTGTGTATATGTACCACATCTTCTTTATCCATTAATCTACTGATGGACACTTAGGTTGCTTCCATTTCTTGACTATTGTAAATAGTGCTGCAATAGACATACGGGTGCATCTGTCTTTTTCAAAGTGGGCTGCTGCATTTTTAGGGTAAATTCCTAGGAGTGGGATTCCTGGGTCAAATGGTATTTCTATTTTGAGCTTTTTGAGGAACCTCCATACTGCTTTCCACAATGGTTGAACTAATGTACATTCCCACCAGCAGTGTAGGAGGGTTCCCCTTTCTCCACATCCTCGCCAGCATTTGTTGCTGTTTGTCTTTTGGATGGTGGCGATCCTTACTGGTGTGAGGGGATATCTCATTGTGGTTTTGATTTGCATTTCTCTGACGACTAGCGATGTGGAGCATCTTTTCACGTGTCTGTTGGCCATGTGAATTTCTTCTTTGGAGAACTGTCCGTTCAGGTCCCCTCCACAATTTTAATTGGATTGTTTGCTTTTTGCTTGTCGAGGTGCGTGAGCTCTTTATATATTTTGGATGTCAACCCTTTATCGGATCTGTCATTTATGAATATATTCTCCCATACTGTTGGATGCCTTTTTGTTCTACTGATGGTGTCCTTTGCTGTACAGAAGCTTTTCAGCTTGATATAGTCCGACTTGTTCATTTTTGCTTTTGTTTCCCTTGCCCGAGGAGATATACTCATGAAGAAGTCGCTCATGTTTATTTTTTAAATTGCATTTTCCAGTCATTCATTAATAGTGTATGGACATGGTTGATCTATTTTATTGGCTTTGTATCCTTTGACCTTGTTAAACATGCTTCTTAATTTCAGCCATATTTTATAGATTGAATATGCTTTTATTAACAAAATCATGTATTCTGTGGTAATTACAGTTTAAATTCTTCCTTGCCAATCCTTATGATCTTCATTTTATTTCCTTGCCTTATAGAACTGATGAGGTCCTCTAGTGCAATATTAAGTAAGAGACAGTCTCCCCGTGTTATGGAGCAACCACTTAGCCTTTCGTCATTGAGTATAAATGTTACATGCAGGTTTTTCATGGATACACTTTATTAGGTTGAGGATATCCTTTGATAAATATTGAGACACATCTTACCGCCCAGAAATCAGTTTAGTTTGGTAGATGGTCCACATGCTCTCACAAAGAATGTGTATTCTGAAGTTGGTAGATGTTAGGATTCATAAATATCAGTTAGGTGAAGTTGGTTGGTAGTGTTCAACATAATATCCTTTGTCATTTTTTTTGGCTAGTTTTGTGAATTTTTGGCAGAAAGATGTTGAACGTACACAATTATGATTGTGGGTATGTCTATTTATCCCTTTATCATTGTCAATAATTCTTTCATATATTTCAAAGCTCTGACGTTAGTTGATTTCAAATTTGGATTGCTATGTATTTTTAATGAACTTATATAGGTTTTCTTTTTGAAAGATAAAAATACTGTTTAAAAAGTTTTTAATTTTTTATATTGAGACCATCTTCAATAAATAATGTAAAAACTGGGCAGCTGCATGAAAAACAATGAAACTGGGTCTCTGTCTTATACCATAAACAAAAATAAACTCAAAATGGATTAAAGACCTAAAATAATATATGAACCAATGAAACTCCTAGAACAAAAGTCTTGAACATCAATCATCATTAGCAATTTTTTTCTGTATATGTCTCTCCAGGCAAGGAGAACAAAAGCAAAAATAAACAAGTGGGACTACATCAAACTAAAACCCTTCTGCACATCGAAGGAAATCATCTGCAAAATGAAAAGGCAACCTACTGTATGGGAGAAAGATAAAAATGCTCTTAAATTATATAGTGTTGTTAGTTGCCCAGCTCTGTGTATATAAAAAACACAGTCTTGTACACTGTAAAGGTTGAGTTTTATGGTATTTGAGTTATATCTTAATAAGGCTGTTTTTTAGAAAGAATATATAAAGTAACCTAAAATGTTCATAAATATATTGCTAGGTTTACATACATATATGTATGTGTGTGTATGTGTACATATACATAATATATGTCAGTATAAAAATTACAGAATTATCTTTGAATTATATACACAACAAAAAATATAAAGGAAATGATATGTGACAGATATCCCCAATGCAACCTCTTTGCCAGAGTAACAATGTTGCAAACAAAAATATCAAAACTAAGCTATTTCTCAGGCAGAACCTTCATGATGGTTCTAACGTAGATCCTGTTTGCTTTCCAACCCTGGTTTTCCATCTCTCTTATTGATGACATGTACAACCTGATATCCTTGGATAAGATTTATTTTTGATTCAATGATCCTGAGCGTTCTGTTGTTCATAACCACACACCCTGATCAATGCAGAGGTTGGCAGATGTAAGTGCTATTTACAGTCATAGAGGGAAAAGAAACATTTTATTTCTAAAACCACTTTATTGAGGTGTGATTGATGTACAAATACCTGTACATGTTTAATATATACAAATTGATTTAAATAAATTTCTAAGAAAGAAAATGTACAAGGAAGAAAAGGGAGCCCAACGCCTCAACATAGAACATGTCAGCTTGAAGAGGAGCTTAGAGGAAGAGGAGCCAAAAAATGAGCCAAAGAATGGAATTCACACGGGAAGGAAGAAAACCAGAGGAGGGTGGTTTCTTGAAATCCAGAAGATTCAAGGGAAAGGAAGTAGGCAGCACATTCCATGCTACTAAGTAGTGAAACAGGGGCAGAGGAATGATGTTTGATTTAACATCAGAAAGTTGTTTGAGAACAAGAAAGAAACAATGTAGAGGACAGAAGGGGATGCAAGAATTGTTGGAGGGGGAGATGAGGAAGCAGGGACAACCCATTTAGAAAACATATCATGAAAGTTTGGCTGTGAAGAACAGCAGATATGTAAACAGTAAATAGTAGGGAAGTATCATCAAAGGAAGGAATTTGTTTAAGACAGAGAATAGTGGAGCATGATGGTATAATGATGGGAATGACCACTAGAGCAGGAGAATATAAAGATGCAAGAGCCACAGTGGTTATCTGTAGGGATAACATATTTTAAAGGGAGAAAGTGAAGGTGAGATGCACTGGAAATGCTGGATTTGTTAAAATTATGACCCACCTGCCCCATGCTTCATACTCTTACTTGAAGACAAGCTGGCACCTACGTCCCCATGGATGGCCAAATTGAGAATGAAGGGTTAACAAACCAGTAATGGCCAGAAGATGAAGGAATGGGATTTGAAGTCCATGAACTCAAGACTGAGTAATAGAGTTTAATGTGGAATGACACATTTTAAATTTGAGAAATGTATTGGTTGGGGGTTATTATGTGCCACTTGTAGTTTTTTGGCATGTATGTGAATGTTTGTGTGTTGTATATTTAGAGTTGGGGAAGGGTGGAGCTGTGGAAAGATCATGTTGTTAAGTAAAAAGATATCCCTACAATGAAGCAAATTAGTAGAGGGGACTTTCTCCTTTACAGGGGGAGAAAAGGGCAGTCCTCAAGACAGAGAAGAAAAACTAGGAACAAGGATCAGCCCAGAATGGAATCTGGAGATGGGTGATTTTATTCCTGGACTTTAAGGATCATTGATACTTAGCCATCATATCCTAGTAGTTTTGTTCCATATTATAATTCCCTCTAGTTCCTCTAGTTATATTTACCCTGTCATTAAAATCTGCTGCTCCTGTAATATCTAGAGAGGTATTTGGGGATATTTAAGAAGTAGGGCTGTGGGGAGGTGGAGGTGATGCCTGAAGCAGCATGGGAGGCTCTATGAGATTGGGAAATCCTTAAGGAAATAGGATGCCGAAGTGGTGGCAGGGGCCATGTGTAAGCTATTTCTCACAGTATGAAGAAAGGCCATAGGAGAAGGATGCACTCCTCTGAGAAGCATGAGAAGAGGCAGCATGAGAATGCCAGCTGTGAGGTGCAGTGGAGGGGGTGAAAGATTCCATGAAGATTCAGAAAGCATTGCTGCAAAGCACTGTGGAGAAGGTAAAGGATGTAGTGGTGACTGAGATCGAAGCACTTTATGGGGCAGCTGTGGGATTAATGGGATTAATACATAAATCAAGTAATATATAAGTCAAATGTACAAATACATATGACTTGATTGTTTTTCCTACAACTCCTGATGCACGATCAAAAACAGAATGATTAGAACCAAAACAGTTCCCACAACTCGTGACCGGCCTCACATGGTTTCGGTATCCTTGAGGAGCGTCATGCCCTAGGGCTAGACTCAGGGTCAGATAACGATTGTGTGTTGTGTTGAACCCCTTACTCAGAATTCTTTAGATGTTTAAGTTCATTTGCTCAATAAATATGAGGAGTGCCTTTTCGGCATTACTCTTGTGCTGTGACATCTTGAGTCCCCTGGCTGGCCTTTCAGGTCTCCAGCATTCCGTCGCGTTCCCTCCAAATCTGCAGGTCAGAGGCAGAGGGGAGCCGACAAGTGGCACCCAAACAGGGACCTCAGAGTGGGAGAGCTCCTGAAGATCGTTGATCCGGTAAGACTCCCGGGAAAGCATACATAGAGACAGGATCGAGACGTCAGGGGCACTATAATGGGCCAACATGAAACTAAAGCAGATAATCCAGAGGATTACACAAGCCCGTGGAATTCCCCTGTATTTGTTATAAAGAAGAAGTCAGGAAAATGGAGACTCTTACATGACTTAAGACAAATTAATGTAGTCCTTAAACCTATGGGACCTTTACAACAAGGCCTCCCTTCTCCGGCTATGAATCCGAAAGACTGGGACATGGCTATCATTGATCTTAAAGATTGTTTTCTTACTATTCCTTTAGCTTTGGCAGGGAAAAGTTTGCTTTTACTGTATGTACCCTCCTTAAATTTACAAGCTCCTTCAGAAAGATTCCAATGGAAAGTACTTCCTCAAGGAATCTTAAATAGCCCTACAATTTGTCAAAATTATGTGCACAGAGCTCTCTTGTCCCCTCCTGGCGTAAGCCAGGAGCTCTGTCTGTCCTTTCACTTTATCTCTAAATAAAAGCCTCTCCCTGGCTCTCCTACCTTGGGTGTTTGCTAAGTTCATTCTTTGACTCTGCAAACAAGAACCCCGGCATCATTTTGGTGGGCTCATCTGGGATAACTAAGGAGGTGAGTATCAGCATCCGAGCCTGCCTTTTCTTTCACTGTCCCTATAGAAGGAAGCCGTCTATGGCACACAACATAGGGTGCTCGTCAGCCACTTAAATGGGACTAGCCCGGCTGCCAATCTCAAAGTCTCAAGCGACAGGTTCCCCTGCATCTCCCTCAGTGGATCCCCCATCTCCCTTGGGAGCCAGGAAAGTCTCCTGAGTGGAGGCCAGGATTCCCTTTCAGAGGCATCTCCTTGGATGCGAGGGACTGAGGAAAGCTGTGGGCAACTGCGAGAGTCTAGGCTGAGGCTACACTTCAGCGGCTTCTCAAAGGTCCGCGTGTCTGGAGTCAGACCCCAACAGCCCGACTGGGTATCCCTGAGGAGTGACTCTCTATCTCTGACCTCCAGTCTGCTTCTTCTGGCTGCCCTGGCCTCTGAGTGGGGTAGGGTGCGTTCCTAACTCTCTTCTGACTTCATCAGTTTCACGGAACCTGATGGCCACCACCGCAAGGTAGGAGATGCACGCTTTGCTCTCATTCCTGACTAAATGCTGTACTCTTTATCTCATAAAATGTGCCTGGGCACCTGTTAGCCACTTAAAAGACGATTAGCATTGGCTACCAGTCTTAAGTCTCCGGTGAAAGGTTTCCCGCTCCTTGATCCCCTGCCTCCGGACGGGAATGTCAGGGAGTGGCTGAGCCGATTTCCTACGCTTTATCTTCTGCACACAAGCCTGGCCTCAATACAAACTCTCTAATGGAGAGGCTAGACTGACCCCTGAGAGAAGTATACAATATTATAAGGTTATGCAGCTAAATTTATTTTAATGCAAGGAAAGAAAACAGTGTAAAGTCCCATGAACTACTACAATATGGAACTAGTCTTCTAAATTATTTGGTGGAAATCCATTCATTATCCTCAAAAATTGGGAGGTTTTCAAAACTAGACTCCCTGAAACAGAAGAATTTTATCTTCTGCAATATAGCCTGGCTTTCAATAACTAGTGCTAGAACTGTACTTACATTTCATTTCCAGCCTCCTAGACACACATAGTCTCTATCAGTACAGAGCCTTCATCGGCCCTGTTCATCTGGGGCCATCTAAAACTTAACCCAGTTATGTGAACTGCTCGCCCTTAGAGTGTATTCTTGAAAACTGAGACACTTTTAATCAAATAAGCTAAAAAGAAAGAAGGCAATTGAATATTAGTAACTCAAATCTTTGCATCAGTTTATCTGTCTGTGTATACGTTCTTTTATGAAAAGGGTTGCTAACTGTAGTCATTGCTTCTCAATCTGTTTGTGTGTCTAAGTGAGTAAATGAACAATATTTTTCTACCTCTGGATGGTATTAATAAAAATTGATTTAAAAACAAGTGCTTGTAAAAATTGGGCATTCTAAAACTTCTGGAAAATTTTGATAGAAGATATTAAGCAGTAATGCTAATTTAAGTTGAACTGAAATGGACATGTCCTTATGGTTATCAGCTGCCTAAGTTTACCTAAAGTCATTGAAGTTGATGTTATCTGTTAAATCTTTCAAGAAAAAAAAATGCTTGACTTTGTCTAATGTTTGGTAAAAGTTTTGTGAGCATGGTTGTTAGGAATGAGTAAACTCAATAAATGTAGCAAGTAAACATCTTAATAATTGTGTCTTACAGTGTGTTACAGTGTGTATACCTACAAACAGCCTGAGAATCTTTGTGGTAACCTAAAATCTTAAAGTTTTGCTAAGTTAAGTAGACATGTTTTGTGCTTAGTGAGAGGTTGTGCTGTAAAGCACACAGTTCTAGAAATTCTGAAATGTGTTCATAAATTTGTCAATCTAAAGAATGCTAGTGTAAGTTTACAATAGCCTCCTTCTCAGTGTTAACTGAAAATTAAAGTTCCGAATGGTTTTAAGTTCTAATTAAAGCTATGTAAAATAATAAGGAAAACCTTTCTTTCTGCATGCTAAAGAATGTGTCTTTTGATAAAAGAAAGTAACTTAGTTCTAAAGCACAGCTGTTTATTTAAAGAGGAAGAACTCTAAATGAAAAAAATTGTAGAAACTTTGTGGAAGAATTGATATGGTCATGCTATGTGAAATTAAAGCAAATTCATCTCGATATCAAGTACACAGCAAATTAGAATTTTGTTTTCAGTTAAAAGGACAAAGTTTTCTTAAACTGTTAGTCTGCTCTTAATGTTGAAAAATTGCAAAAGTTTTCTAATTGTTTTATGAAAGCAGCTTCTCATGCTTAAAGTCTCAATGAGTTGTCTGAGTATTTAAGAAAATGAGATCTTAATATTAAAAGGACTAAAAGTTAAACTTTGCTAACAACTGTGTAACCTTCTGTATTTGCCTTTGAGGTATTTTGTTGTCATTCTGGTTAAATAGATAAGCATTGCTTCATGGCAACCTATAATCTTATTTAAGCAAGTGCCAAAGAAACTTTCTTCTGACAACTTCCCAAAATCAAATCCAAAAAGGTGCTTTTATCTCTAGTTAACTCTGATATTTTCCAGAGGGTCCCTGGAACATGACAGAGGACTTTTTTCTCATTGGGGAAAGTATTTGGCTAACTTGGTTTATTCATCTGACATATAATTACCTGCTTAATTACCTGGAAAACACTGTCAAAGGGAATGATGCTAAATTTTGTTACTAAATATTTTGTGTTACAGAAACATCCAAATTTTCTTATGTCAACTGTCTTTACAGTAAGCTCTCATCAGATCTTTAGCCATTGTCATTTGTAAGTCTTTTGTCATTTATAGTCACTGTTTTATTAATCCTAAGCTAGAAAAGAACTAGATTTCGGCAGAACAAGCATTGGTTACATAGAATTAAGTAAACTAAGGCAGGTCACTTCCTGGCAGGTGCAGGAACCTCAGGATGTCTTGGGGACCTCAAGAAGAAAGAAATTCATCCAAATCTACAGGTATTGCAGGCAAAACCTGATGGCAAGTCTGATTTGGGGCCTTTAAAAGTCCAATCTGAAATTCCTTATAAAAAGTACCAGCAAAGCACATTTAAAAGAGCCTACATAATCAAGCCAAGTGATAATTATTGTCTTAATATGGTTACTTCTAATAAAAATGAAAGTGATTTTAGAGAAAAGTATTGTTTCAATAATGCAGCATTGTCTATACTGAATCCTAATACTAGTCATTGGGACATAGATCATATCCAGAATTCTAGTTTCCCCAAAATATCTGACTATGAATTCTCCAGATGTTTCAGTTTTCTCTTATCATTTCAATTAAAGGTTTACTATTTCTAGTTCTCATATTCAGTCATGCATTCTTAATCTTGTCACATTCATCCAAAATGGAAAATCCAACTTCAGATGTTGCTACTTAACGTAATAACACGACTTTGTTCTATCTTGCCTGGAAGCCATAAAACTGCAAATAGTAATAGAAATGGAACCCAAGATGGAAGTGCCCACCTCCCGAGGCCTCTTGACCCACCAGTGATGGAGACCTAACTGCACCCTTTACTGTGTCCCCTCTCAGGATGAAACAGCCAGAGCAGTCGTCACCCCCTTTCCCTAGCAGCAGCTAGGGTCTCCATCTGTAGAGGGAGGAATGAGACAGGGACCGTGGGTGTAGTCAGAATACGGTGAGGGCCTCCAGATAAAGCAAGGCAGGATATTTACAGTCAGAGCAATGTAACAATGGGCAAAGAAGTCCCTATTGAAACTCTATGTTAAGCATTATGCAAAGTCAAGGTCACACTAATTCTCTCAGCTAAAGATACCCGACTAGGAATATAGATATCTTCAGTGAGCTCAGTTAAAGCTCAGAAGGCCAGGAGCAACTTGGCCTGGAATGTTTGAGTGTTCTGCAAATAAAGAAGGGTATCTCTGCATAACCTGTGACTTCACTGTAAACAGCCCTATCAAACAGACAATAACCCAGACCACCTTAGGGGCAGGGCCGGTGGTACAAGTCCACACCCTAAGTCCTCTCTTCACATTATCAAGGTATATGTGGCATGGGACACACCCTTCCTGCTCTAATAGATTATCCCGGAAATACTCATAAAAGATTTCTCCGAGCTCTGCCGTCTGATTGTAAGGCAACTTGAAGCTTTTAGATCCCACCTCTGCTGCGGTTGCAGCTGCATTCATCCTGCTGGTTCCTGGACTTGTCAGTGGAATGCAAAAGGAAATATCTAAGCTGGCCTGTGCATATAACGAGACAATGAATTTGACTCCTTCCATATTATCTGAACTCAGTCAAGAGCTAGGAGAAGTGCGAATTGCAGTACTTCAAAATCGTGCTACTATAGACTGTCTGCTGTTGAAAGAACTTAGGGGATGTGTTGCTTTAATTTGTCTGACTTCTCTGAAACCATTCAAAATCAACTAGACAATATTCATAATGTTATTAATAAGTTTTCACAAATGCCTGAGTTACTTAACTGGCTTCATTGGATATGGCCCTTAATTGTAGGTCTGCTTTTGTTAAGTATCTGTATTCCTGTTCTGTTAATGTGTGTTCATAAGTTAATTAATAGTCTGTTAAAACCTATGCAGGCTTATGCTACTCTACAAGAAGTTATGTCATAGAAATAATCAGTCTTATCACATTTTTCTTCCGTTTGCTACTTCTGGAACTTCTCTTCTCCCTTCCTGAATACAACCTTTTTGTTCTAGAATTTGTGTCTCATACATAGAATTGTAGTGCATCAGAGCCTTTCCAGCTAATGAGGATACCTCAAGACAAGTGCTGGGCATAGTAGCCATGAAGCACAAATTTTCAAAAAGGCAGAAAGCTAACCTCTTCAAAAAATACTACTTCTCTTTCACTCACCAACTTTAAATCTCCCTATATAGCCCCAGAAGATGGCTGGTTAGCCAGAGATGGGTAAGATTCCTCAAGGGAGGAACAACCTAAGACAGGCACAGTCACAGAGGGGCCATCAGATGAGAAATTGGGCACCAAAAGAGGTGAGGCTTAGAACCTCAGCCCCCCCCCCCCAGTTTTGTGAGAAAACTTCTGTACCCATGGCTGTTTTATTGCCTTTGCCCAGCTGAGATCAAAACTCAGTCTATAGGCATAGACCTGATCACCAGCAATTACCTTCTAATTGCACTAAATCTATTTTCTATATTTATTTTACATCATGTAAATTCAAGAAGCAGATTTTTCTTTTATACTGCAGAATTTGAAGAGGTAAGCTATGTTTAAAAACCTTCTGTAGAAACTGTCTACTTGATATATTCTTAATTATATCTATCTACTACTTAAAAGAAAAAGGAGAAATGTGGGATTAATGGGATTAATACACAAATCAAGTAATATAGAAATCAAATGTGCAAATACATATTGAAAGGGTATCTCGCTGCGACCCTCCTTACCCCAGAACGACTCAAGAGACATGGGCCCACAAAAGAGATTTTATTATCTGAAAGAGAAAATGGCTGCCCCTAGAGAGAGGGAGCAGCAGCGCGCGGGTGAAGGAAGTGCGTTTTTAAGGAGTAGGGGTAGCGTGTGTTCTGTGTTGGTGATTGGATCTTAAGGGGTGGGTGACCATCTGGTCAGTGGTGATTTGATCTTAAGGGGTGGGGGTCTTAGCACGCCAGACTTTGCCTTCATTCCCATCTTTTTCTTTTCTTAATTGGGCCTCTGGGGAACTGGGGGTAGAATCTCATTCTCTAGCTACTTCCTGCTGGAAGGGGGCTCAGATTCTGGGTTTAGCGAGGCCATTGCTGTAGAGTTGGGGAAGGGCGGGCATCTTGAGATGATTCGTGATGTCATCTAGCTGGTTTCGTTTTTCTTCGTGAGAAGGCCTTGATAGCCCTGGAGGAGTAACTGGTTGACAGTATGGTTAGAAATTTTCAACATTCGGTTTTGAATGAGTTTTTGGAATAGGTTAATGAAGCAGGGAAGGAAAAGGAGAAGAAGAAGAATAATGGTACTAGGGTCTAGGAGGGGCAGGAGCCAACTGAAGGGGTAAGGGAACGGATTGTTAGGGAAGTTTTCTACAAGTTTGGAGGCTTTTTCGCGGAGGTGTTTTGTGCCATCCCGGACGAGACGGGATTTGTTGGTGTAGAAGCAGTGTTGTTCTTGGAGTAGGGCACATATGCCGCCTTATGCAGCTGTGAGGAGGTCCTCTTTGGATTGTACAGTAGATTACTGGAGGATTTGTAGTCTGTGGAGTTGAGGGTGTAAGTGGTCCCACTGGGATGGAGGAGAATCATGAAGAATGCATTTTTGAGGTCAAGGATGGAGAAGTAAGCAGAAGAGGTGGGGATAGTGGATAATAAAGTATAGGGGTTAGGGACTGCTGGATGGATTGGAATAACAGCTGCACTGATAACTCTTAAATCTTGAACTATCCTGTATGAGCCATTAGGTTTTTTGATAGCCAATATCAGGATGTTGTAAGGGGAATTGGCTGGTCATAGTAGCTGTTTGTATAAAAGTTCCTGGATAATTGGTTGCAGGCCCGGAAAACTCTTGATGGGCAGTGGGTACTGAGGTTGAGAGGGAAAAAAGGTGGGGTCTTTAAGTCTGATAATTACTGGGGGGCAGGTGGTGACAGAGGGGGTGAGGGTGTCCCAGACTACAGGGATGACCAGATGGGTTGACACAGGAAAAGGAGAGGGAGGTGGGTTTGCAGTGGGTTGGAGGGTGAGTAAAAGTGGGATTGAAGGCGAATCAGGGTTGAGGCGTGGTCCGGGAGTGAAAGTAATGGAAGCTCCAAACATTGTGTAATAGGTCTCTTCCCATAAGGGAAACGGGACAATGGGCAATCACCAAAAAGGAGTGAGAGAGGGCAATGCCTCTAAAGATGCAGTGACGCATGGGGAGTTTGTAAAGGTTGATAAGCTGTGCCCTCTACCCCGACTATAGAGGACTGTGAGAGGGAGGTAGGTCCCCAAAACTCCTTCAGGACTGAGTAGGTGGTCCCGGTGTCCAAAAGGAAAGAGATGGGTCTACCTGCTACCACAATGGTTACCCTGGGTTCCTGTACAGTGATGGTAGTGGTCGGGTGGAGGAGTCCCGGGCCCCCTCAATCATCAGTTGCCAGACCCAGAAGGTCTATGTGTGGAGTGTTAGAGCTGGATGGCCTGGCACCTCTTGGTGTGCAAGGACAGTCAACAGCCCAGTGTCCCTCCTGATGGCACTAAGAGTATGGCCTGGGGGGCTTCTGGGAATTTGGGCAGGCTCTAGCCCAATGACCCATTTGACCACATTTGAAGCATGGACGAGGAGGTCCTCCTGGCTGCTGCTTAGGAAGTGAGGATACCCGAGCCCCAGTGGTTGGGATAGGTTGAAAGGCCTTAGCCAGCATTTGATATTTTTGTTTATAGGCCTTTTCATCTCTTCCATTATGTACTTTGAAGACCACTGCCAGGACTTCTGCCTGAGGAGTTAAGCGTCCCTTCTCTAGACATTTAAGTTTGGCCTTAATGTTGGGGAAACTCTGGATGAAGAAGTAGTTTATTAATAATTGTCTCCCATGTTGGGGTCTCAGGGTCTAGGTTTGTATATTGTAAAAGAGCTTTGGTGAGGTGGTCTAGGAACATAGAGGGATTCTCATTTTTATCCTGAATGACCTCTTGGAGTTTTTCATAGTTAATGGCTTTATTGGCTGACTTCCTGAGACCCGACACAAGGCGGGTGATGAATTGATCTCGACTGGTGACTCCCCCTGCCGTATTATAGTCCCAGTTAGGGTCTCGGTCAGGAACCGCCTCAGCACCAATTGGATGAGCTGGAGTAGTTTGGTGAACCTCATCGGCATGAGTTCTAGCCTGTTCCCAGACTCACCTACACTCCTTGGGCAAAAGTGTGTTGGATAGGATCATGTGAATATCATGAAAGGTAAGATCATATGACTGAGTTAGGTACTGGAACTCTTTTACGTAAGGAGCTGGGTTGGAGGTGAAAGAGCCTAATCTTTTCTCAATTTGAGATGGGTCGGAGAGAGAGAAAGGGACATGGACCTGGACGATGCCCTCTGCACCGGCTACTTCCTGTAGTGGGGCTAGGATCTGGGTTCAAGAGCGACTGACTAGAGGGCTTGGCACGGGACTGGGTGAGGGAAGGGGAACTGGTTGTGGAGGAGGAGGAGGTGCTGTGGCTCCTGCAATGGCACTAGGGAAGCTGGGAGGGTTGGGATTTTGATCTTGCAGAGAGGGAGGTTGGGGCAGGAGAGGAACTGGTGGTTGAGGGGGAGCTGTAGGGGTTTGAGATAGGTAGGGAGGAGGTTCATCAGCAGGGTCAAAGTCAGAGGACATGGTGGGAATTGGTGGGTGGTGGGGTGAAGTTTTTTAGAGCAAGGAGAAAATGTTTAGGATTGCAAGGGAGACAGAGAGCGGGCTTGGTTCGGAGGTAGTAGAAAGCCTGGATATATGGGATCTCTTTACATTTGCTCATGCGCTCAAAGAAGTTGTATAAGTTGCAGAGAATTTTAGGATCTAAAGAGCCATTGGGAGGCCATCTAGACTGACTGTCCAAGGAATATTGTGGCCAGATCTCATTACAGTAGTGAATGAACTTAAAAGGTTTGAGGTCTGGAGTGAGGTGGAGGGGTTTTAGATTATTGAGTAAGCACCCTAGCGGTGAATCTGCAGGAATGGAGGGGCCAGATCCCATGTTGAGAGTGAGACTGTTCACAAGTCGCTGAGGCATCCCAGAGCTATTGAGAAGGTCGCGGAGAAGACCAGACACAGTTAGGGGGTCGTCACCACCTGTAACTGAGTGGTCGAGGTGAAAATGCCAAGGAGGTTTGATGCCTGGTACCAGGATTTTGTTAGATGAGAAGGATATCAAACCCTGAGGGGTAGAGATTCTCACCATGAAAAAAGGCGGAAGGCGAGGAAAGGTCGACTATGGGGATCAACTGTGGCTCTGAAAGTCATGGTTGGGGGTGCCCCTGTCCCAGAGGAGCCCTTGGGGGTGCCGGACACTCAACAGTCACTTCCCAGGTTCTAAAGGGACATTTAAGTCGACCGTGAAAGGGAGACTCACCAAATTGAAGGCCGGTATTGGGCGAGAAGACAAGCGACCAAGGAAATGGACGGTGAGCCCATGGAGGAAGATCGGGCAGTGAGGGTTCCCAGAGCAGCTCAGGTTCCCGGAGGAAGAACAAAGTGAACGGGAGAGTCTCATTCGAAGTCACAGCGCCAATTAAAGGGTGTCTCGCTGCAACCCTCCTTACCCCAGAATGACACAGGAGACAGGGGCCCACGCAAGAGATTTTGTTATCTGAAAGAGAAAGTGGCTGCCCCCAGAGAGAGGGAGCAGCAGCTTCTGGATGAGGAAGCGCGTTTTTAAGGAGTAGGGGTAGGGTGTGTTCTGCGTTGGTGATTGGATCTTAAGGGGTGGGGGTCTTAGCGCGGCAGAATTTGCCTTCACATATGACTTGATTGTTTTTCCTACAACTCTTGATGCATGATCAAAAACACAATGATTAGGGCCAAAACAGTTTCTACAACAACTGACCACTCTCACACTGTTTCCGTATCCTTGAGGAGCGTCACGTCCTAGGGCTAAACTCAGGGTCAGATAACAGTTGTGTGTTGACCATGTGTTGAATCCCCTACTCAGAATTCTTTAGATGTTTAAGTTCATTTGCTCAATAAATACGAGGAGTGCCTTTTCAGCATTACTCTTGTGCTGTGATGCCTTGAGTCCCCTGGCTGGCCTTTCAGATCTTCAGCATTCCGTCGCGTTCCCTCCAAATCTGCGGGTCAGAGGCAGAGGGGAGCCGCCAGCAGCGAGAGATTTGTCATCAGGTCCAGAAATGGTGGGGGATAAGCCAGGGTACAACAGGGGCACTTTTCCTTTAGGTTCAAATTTGCTCAAGGTTCTCCTATATTAAAGGAATGTCCCATAATCCTTCTTCAAGCTCCTGTCCAATATATGTACTTTTCTTCTCTTCCAAATAAATGCCATCAGCTCCTTACATTTTACCCCAACCCTACCTCCTCCCGCTGGACTCCTGACACCTCTAGTTCCCCAGGATGTTTCCTGGACTCTGAAAGGCAGAATTCAAAGACAAAGTGAAGGAAGCATGAAATTTATAGGCCACTGTGATGCAGCCCTGACGTGCCAGGGCCAACTCCCTCATGGCACAGCTCAGAAACCACAGAGCTCAGCTCCAGGGCCCCCCTAATTGTGAGGTGTGACACTACCAGTCCCTAACTTTTCTAGCTTCCTGGTTCCAGAGAGTCTATGGTCACAGCACCACCTCATCCTCAACCCAGGCTGCTGATAGCTTGATTACCAAAACGTCCCTTGGTGGATTGTGCCCAACTCACAGAGACTGGAGAGGAGATTAACCTTAAGGACAATAAAACACATGTTTTAATGACACCAACATAGGCAAATCTTGCCCATCATGTAGGATGCATGGAAAGAGTTGTCCTGTGATAGGAACGTGGCAGGAAGGGGATCCCATCCAGGCCTAGTATACTAAACATTTACCCCTCTCCTTGTGGGAATTACTGAGGGGTCTATGTATATACTGGAGGTGCATGCACTGTTCATGAAGATAAAACAAAACTCCAGCTAAGATGCTTTTACTTCCTGGCCATTTAGGGTACACTACTGTAATCTTTGGGGGCCACTTTGCCATTACTCCAGGAATACATAGGAAGCCAGCCTCCAGGCCGTGTCCCCAAGGTGCCAGGAGGGCCAGCCATTGCCTTCCTTGCATTACTGCTCCTCTATAGTCCTACTCCAAGGGAATCATGTCCTGGACATCCAGGAGGGACCAATACCCAAGCAGATCAGGGATCCCCTGAAGGGTGTATGGGGAATAGAGAAGGGCATGGCAGGTGGATGCTGGCAGGGGATACGAGGCAAATTCCCTTTCCAAAAGGAGACTGGACATCTGAAAAAGATCCTCAGGCCAGGATGATAAGCCAGGCTTTGGGTTATGTCCAGTGTGGGTTGTTCAGTTGGAGGGGAGATAAAATTCTTTAGAATTTTTGGACTGAGGCATTCACTGCATGGGAAATGGTGGACAGCTGGGACCCAGGAAAAGAGACTGAAGCTGGACAAGTAGACTTCCAAGACATCTATAACACTGCAAGTAAAGGGAGATAAAGAGGGGGACATACCCCAACATCTGTGCTGCCTTTCCTCACAAGTTGGTGCCCTGCAAGGTCTCATGTACTGCCTGACATCATGTTTGTCCAGCCACAGAAATGGGGGGCAAATGCGAAGAAGAGGTTGGCTGCTCAGGGACAGGAAGAGGTGCTTAGTTCTGTTTTCCACAATCAGGAGACTGGCAGAGACCTCCCTCCTCTGAGTCTCCCCAAGGCCCTGGTAGAACAGGGGTGGGTGAGGAAGTGGGAGCCCTATCAACTGGTCCCATGGTCTGGGTAGAGGTGCCCCAAGCCAAAGAAGAGTGGAGGAAGTTGTCTGCCCCAAGTGACTCCCCCAGTGGAATCCTGGAACACTTCTGGGAGCAGTACTTCCTAAATCCGTCTGGAACTGAGGTTTGTGCCAGAACGCTGGGGCTACTGGAAACCTCCATGACCTGACAGAGGTCACGGGGGTGGGAACAGGAGAAGTGGGCTGGGTAGCAGGAATCTGGATTCCATGGGCATGGTTTGGAGGGAAAGCACATTGTTGGTAAGAGGTGGCGTGGCTAAGGGACAAGGAAGCCAGCCTAGGTCTCCCAGCCACACAGGTGCATTATGGAGAGGTAGAAATGCTACGTTGGTGATGAGCATCTCTACAATTTCTATCCTCCTCCACGAGGCAGTGGGCGCAGGGCAAGGTGAAACTGAATAGAACGTGCTTTCTAATGCCCGAATAGGAGCTTGTGCACCTCAGAAGAAGACGGAGTGCATACATTTCTGTCTTTCTCTTTGTCTCATTTTCAGTCCCTGGACAGCTCAGGAAACAGATACCTTGGTTACCATGGGAACTAGAGCAGAGTGATGCATTGGGCTGTGGGAGGAAAGCAGAGGTGGCCCTGACATAAGGGCCCTTGGGAGAAGAGATTTGAGCAAAGTGCTCACATTGAAAGATTTCACAATTTCCCCAAGTACGTCAGTCCCTGCAATTATTATTACTCAGGAAACACGCAGGTGCACGCCTGCGCGGACACCGCCCCCACACACGCCATTCTCTGCATCATGCTGGCTGGCGCGTAAGATTCCTGTGGGTAACACTGGGCTATGGCCACTTCAACATGCATTATCACCCTGTCATCTTCCTCCTTCCGTCCTCTGGCTCTCCTGCCTGCATTGTCTTTCAGCTCCTCCTCGCTCTGTCTAACCTTACCCCTCTCCTCTTCTCTCCCTCCTGAGTTTCTCATTCAGGCCCCCCATTGTTCGGCCCTCTTTTTCCCTCCTCCTTCTCTCTATACCTTGCTCTTCCTCGCCCCCTCCTCCCCTGCCCCTGCCCAGCGCCTTATGGAGTCACTAAGAATCAGACCACTCAATTCTGATGGGCCTAGTGTGGGCCGCTATGTTGTCCTTCAGCCTCGTAGGTCACTGCATCAGAAAATCAATTGCAGGCGTCTTTGTTCCACTGCAAATTATGATAAGTATGTGGAATTAAGTGGCAGGCAGCTAGGAGTGTGAGCAATAGGGGACTAATTTCCATGGTGGGCTCGGTGAAGGACATGTCATTAGCCTTTGGCCTTCCGCTGCCCAGCATCCCCTTGTGCCTCTGGAAGTAACTGCCTTCCCTTTCACATCAGGAGCAATGCCCCTGTTGCATCGTTTGCAGCATGATGGGACTCTCTGATGGAACCTCCGGTGTCCTGCCGTCTGCTAGCCAAGGTGTGAACACAAAGTCCAACCAGATGCCCACTCCTTGCAATCTGACTAACACACACATCGAAGCTGCTGAGGAGCTGTCTCATCTTGTCAGGGGGCCCTTGTTCCCACTCCCAGCTCCCCAGAGGCACTTAGTCCATGTCCTTCATCCATTCTCTTTCTCATTGTTTCTTCTACCTTCTCTCCGTCCTCCCTCTCTCCTGGTTAGATCCTTTTTGTTAGAGGCGTAAGCCCACAAGGACAAAAGGGATGAGTGAGGAGACAACAATAATGAAATATCCGAAGGTGGGAAGCAGACGGATGAGTGATATCTGACAGCTGATTTAAGAGCTCTTAATCCTAACCCAGCAGTGAGAAGAGGCTGAAAGCAAAGGTCCTTAACCCCCTCTCCAGACCTTCAGACAGTCTGTGAGGCTGACAGTGGCATGTTCCCCTGCAAGCTAGGGGTAATGGTGGGGGTTGTAAATTGCATGGCTGCTCCAAAGTACAGTTAAGAAACGTTTAGACACCCAGAACCCCTCTCAACTCCCAGGAGCAAAGCAAATTGCTTTCCCCAAACCCTTGGGAGTTTGAGGAGAGACTTAGTCTCCAGAGGGGATTTACCAGCAGTTTTATAGGCTTTGGAACCTTGGGCACCCAAGTGCAATGTAGGGATTTAAGTGAAAAAACTACATAAGTGTCGCGTGCCCTGTCCTCGCCGGCAAGAACAGCATGCAACAACAGCAGGATTCTTCTGCAGAAAGCTTTATTCTTCAGCTCTTTGTGAAACAAATGAGTTGGGCAGGACCCAGAGGGGAAGGAGAGGCTTGCTTATATAGTTCTCATGCTCTGACCTGGTTGGTGCGGCTCCATATGCCTTATTAGCATAACCATTTTGTGGGTCTCATTGGTCCTTATGCCAAGGCGCAATTAGCATGTAGTTTAGTGGTGTGGGATGATTTGTCATTAGGAAGTTCGGGGCCTTCCGGCTGCCCTGCATTGGGCACTATTTTCTGAGCGCGGCTGCCAACATCTCCCCCTTTTTTGTCTAACAGAAGCTCAAGGCGGAACTTGCCAGCAGAGGCGGAGACAGAGGCCTGACCTCCATCATACTTCCTGATGCCCCCTTTTTGGAGAGGGGTTCTGGGCATCTACCCCTATGCAGTCAGGCATGCCTCTCAGAGGGGTCCAAGACCTCTTGCAGTGCTTTGCCTCGCATCCTCTGGCTGGCGTTGGGACCGCTTGGTACAAAGGGTTTGGACCCTTTTTCTCAACCCTCTTGCACCATGAGCTTCTTAAAGAAAGCTGTGATTAAGCATTGAGGTACTCGGGCCTGGTGCAGTGCCACATGGGCTCAGGGTGCAAGAGCTACCTCAAGCTAAAGCCGAGCTTCCTTCTTAAGCATGTTGAGCCACACTTGGGGAGAGGCGCCAACGTCTATCCCCATTAGGGCTTGAGCAAGGATCACCTTGTCCTGCTTATGTTGGTTGCGGAGTCTGCATAACAACCAGAGTAAGAGCATGAGACCTCCAAGCAGGAACACGCCCATCCCAGCCATGCCCGCCCACTCCTTGACGTGGGAGAGAGCTCTGAGGAACCAGGAAGAGAGTCCTTCCGCTACGGAGATATCTAGACGGGTGGAGTTGATGTGGATAATTTCTCGCCGCAGCTCTTCTAGTGTCCCATCGAAGTCTTGGGACCAGTTTCCTGAAAGATACTGGGACAGGCCTCGTGACAGATTAGTGAAAGCATTTAATACTTCTGTTAGTGATCCTGGCTTGTTTGTGGCTCTGTAATATGGCTGCAGCTAGGCCCGCGTTGGTGAGTGGCCCTCCTATTTCTCTACAGGCTTTCAACTAGGCGTGTATCCCTTTTTGTTTCCAGGGTGTTATCGCCTGTCTGCATTCCTTGGTACATTGTTCAAATACTAATTGCTCCACTAGGGGCATTGCTTGTTCCTGATCTCCAAATATTCTGCCTGCGGCCTCCATCATACGAGCGACAAAGTCAGAAAATGGCTCGCTCGGCCCTTGAATAATTTTTGTCAAATTGCCTGATACTTCTCCTTTGTTGGTGAGGGCTTTCCATGCCTTGGCGGCGCATGTGTTTATTTGTGCGTATACCTGTAAGGGGAAGGCGGTCTGGTTGGCTACCCACTGTCCTTGGCCCATCAGCATATCATATGACCACGCAGGCTGTCCTTCGGCCGCGTTTGCGCGTGCCTGGGTCATACTGATATCATGCCACAATGCCTTCCATTCTATGTATTGCCCCATACTAGAAAGGCATGCCTTAGTTACATATTGCCAGTCTGTGGGTGTCATGGCTGTCTCTGTTAATCTCTCAACTTGTGCTATGGTATAGTTGGCACTGACCCCATACGCTCGGACGGATTCCGCTAAGTCTTTAACTTGTTTATGACTCAGGGGTTGGTGAGAGCGTACACCGTTATCCTCAAATACAGGAAACATTTGTCTAATTGCCTGAAGAGTATCTGGGTGGCAAAAGGAGAGTGCGCCACTCACGTAAGGTGGCGGGGCAACGGGCGTCGGGGGACACCCTGCTTTCATTTTTTCCTTGGTCCGCTTTTCAACTTTGCTGGTTCCCTTACTTCTACACTCTGCGGTTTTATTTTCTTCCCCTTCCTCTGCGGACGTTAATTCCTCCTCAGATTCCCTATTGGAGAGTTGGAGGTCCCTCAACTCTTTCCAGGGGTATTTACTATTTTCTCCGAGGCGATCGTCACTCGCTTCTCGGGGCTCTTTCGCTTTTGCCCTAGGCGGGCTTTCTCCCTCACTCTGAGGTTTCTTTACCTTCGTTTTTGTGGCCTTTTTTCGGCCGCGCGCGCTCTCTGTTTCCCGTTCCGTTTCTGACATGCTCTCTTGGATATCTGTCAATGCTCTCTGACCTTCTTTTATTACCTTTTCACATCTCTCATCTTGCAGACAAGCTCTAATCAGTTTCCAGAGGGGCCTGGTGCCTCCCCTCAGGCTACCCTCCTCCTCCTCTCTATCAAGATCTTTCCCCAGTTTGTCCCAGCTCGGGATTGAGAGGGACCCTGAACAAATGAACCAGGGGGCCACATGGTCTATCTCCTTCACAAAAGATCCTAAGACTTTGCTGGAGACCTTCAAGTTTCGCTCTTTGAGAGCTGTCTGCAGCGCCGTGACTAATGACGGTGCATTCCCCATGGTGCCTCCTTATTTACAGAGAACCATCAACCATCATCCTAAAAAGCAGGGGCCTCTCGGAACTTACCCCTCCGGGCTTTCTTCTCACCTGCAGTTCTGAATCCTCTCCAGATGTCTGAAGGGTCCTCCCTGTGCCGGTGATGTTCTGGTTCCCGGGATTCGGCACCACTTGTCGCGCGCCCCGTCCTCGCCGGCAAGAACAGCACGCAACAACAGCAGGATTCTTCTGCAGAAAGCTTTATTCTTCAGCTCTTTGTGAAACAAATGAGTTGGGCAGGACCCAGAGGGGAAGGAGAGGCTTGCTTATATAGTTCTCATGCTCTGACCTGGTTGGTGCGGCTCCATATGCCTTATTAGCATAACCATTTTGTGGGTCTCATTGGTCCTTATGCCAAGGCGCAATTAGCATGTAGTTTAGTGGTGTGGGATGATTTGTCATTAGGAAGTTCGGGGCCTTCCGGCTGCCCTGCATTGGGCACTATTTTCTGAGCGCGGCTGCCAACACATAAGTGTCCAATCTATAACCTCACTCCCCCCAGTCTGGTGTGCAAATTGCTGGCGTCTTGTCTTTTCCCAGAGAGGCAGGAGATTCTTCCCTGGGTAATGCAGCCACCACAAGAGGAGAGATACCTAGTAATTTCAGCAGGCAAAGCTCTCCCAAGTTTTCAATGTTAGTCACTTCAAAATATTTTGTAATTTCAATGTGGTTTCTTCTTAGAGCCATGGGTTCATTTAGGTGGTAGAGGCGATATGTCTCCACTTGGAAACATGAGGGATTTTGTAACGACTTTGTCGTTAGTCTATAGTTTAATGGCACTGTGGTCAGAGAACATACAAATCAGGGAAGAATCAGTTCTTTAGGTATACTCCTGGGATTCTACTTATTTAAATGTCTTTATGTAACTTTTCCGTGGAATGCGACACAAATGGAATTGCACAAAAACATAAACGTCCCACTCAGTAAATTGTTACATCTCAAATGAGTAACTACAATCCAGGTCAAGAGATTCAGCACTGCCAGCACCCAGAAGCGTCCTCCTGCCCTTACTCGGTCACCACTATCTGCCACCTCAGCAAATCTAATCAGTATTTTGACTTTTAACACTTTAATTTAATTTTGCCTTGTTTGCCAACTTCATTACACGTAACAAATAGAATCGTTACGGAATATATTCTTGTAATCTAACTTTCTTTCGGCAATGTTATATATTTATTTATTGCCATTCATTTCTGCTGTAGTGTGTTAGCTGTAGCTCATTGAGTTTTATTACTGGATAGCAATCAAATCAGTATGAATACAGCACAGTTCATTTATACATTCCATTTCTCTTGGACATTTCAGTAGTTTCTAGTCCTGCAGCATTAAAAATGTTACTGTGGGAAACATTCATAAAAATGTCTTCAGATTCACTCCTGTATGCATTTAAGGCTGTACTTGCTAGATCACTTTCAGGACTTTCTTCCCTTATGGCATTGTCTGGGGTGACAATGGGTATCCTAGTCTATTTCATGACCTCAGAGGGAAGGCTTTCAACATTTGACCATCAGTGCCATGGATTTTCTAGGCTTTTAAAAGATATTCTGATTGGGTTAGTCTCCATTTATTCCTAGTTTGCTAAGAGGTTTTATCATAAATGGGTGCTTATTTTTGTATTTAATTTTGAAAAATTTTACCAGCTTTATTTGATATATAGTTGACGTATAACAGTGGTACAGGGGTACCACTTTCAGGGGTACAGAATGATGATTCGATACACGTATATATTGCAAAGTGACTACCACAACAAGGGGAGTTAACACCTCCATCATGTCACATAATTACAGTTTTGGGCTTGTAGTGCGAACACTTAAGATTTACTCTCTGAGCAACTTTCAAGTATAAAACACGGTATTGTTAACTATGGTCACCATGCTGAATATTAGATCCCTAGACATTTTCATTTTAACTGGAAGTCTGCACCTTTTGACCAACATGTCTCCATTTTCCTCACCCCCCAACTCCTGGTAAGTACCATTCTACTCATTTTGTCGGCTTTTTTTTTTCTTGAAGATTCCACATACAAGTGAGATCATACAGCATTTGTCTTTCTCTACCTCAGTTCCCTCATTAGCATAATGCCACCAAGGTCCATCCATATTGTCACAAATGGCAGGATTTCCCTTTCTCTTAAGGGCAGAATAACATTCCAGTATGATGTGTGTGTGTGTGTGTGTGTGTGTGTGTGTGTGTGTGTGTGTGTGTGAGACAGCCTCACTTTTCTTCTTCCATTCATCTGTTGTTGGAGACTTAGGTTGTTTCCAAGTCTTGGCTATTGTACATAATGCACGAATGAACATGGAGCACAGGTGTCTCTCTCATGGCGATAATGATTTCATTTCCTTCGAATATATACTCAGAGGTAGGATTGTGGGTCATGTGGTAGTTCTATTTACATTTTTTGAGGAACAGCCATACTGTTTTCCAAAGTGGCTGCACCAATTTACATTCACACCAAGGGTGCACTAGGGTACCCCTTCTCCACATATTCAGACATTTATTTATTTTTCTATATTGAATTAATTTTTGTTGGAATGTGACTGACACACAATATTACATTGGTTTCAGATGTACAACGTAGCGATTTGATAATAATATGCATTACTATATGCGCTCACCACGGTAAGTATACTTGCTCCCCGGTACTACACCAAGATGTTACAATATTATTGGCTATACTCTCTATGCTGTACTTCTGTTCCTGTGACTACTGTTTTATAATTTGAAGTTTGTACCTCTCTATTGGATGTTTATATATTTTTTAATTTTTTTATTGTATTTTATTTTTTTGAGAGGGCATCTCTCATATTTAATTATCAGATGATTGTTAACAACAATAAAATTCTGTATAGGGGACTCAATGCACAATCATTAATCAACCCCAAGCCTAATTCTCAATAGTCTCCAATCTTCTGAAGCATAACGAATAAGTTCTTACATGGTGAACAAGTTCTTACATAGTGAATAAGTTCTTACATGGTGAACAGTGCAAGGGCAGTCATATCGCAGAAACTTTCAGTTTTGATCACGCATCGTGAACTATAAACAATCAAGTCAGATATGATTATTCGTTTGATTTTTATACTTGATTTATATGTGAATCCCACATTTCTCCCTTATTATTATTATTATTATTTTAATAAAATGCTGAAGTGGTAGGTAGATGCAAAATAAAGGTAGAAAACATAATTTAGTGCTGTAAGAGGGCAAATGTAGATGATCAAGTCTGTGCCTATAGACTAAGTATTAATCCAAGCTAGACAAGGGCAGCAAAACATCCACGGATGCAGAAGATTTCTCTCAAAACAGGGGGTTGAGGTTCTAAGCCTCACCTCGGTTGATCCCCAATTTCTCACCTGATGGCCCCCCCTGCAACTATGCCTGTCTTAGGTTGTTCCTCCCTTGAGGAATCTTACCCATTTCTGGCTAACCAGCCATCTTCCGGGGCCATACAGGAAATGTAAAGTTGGTAAGTGAGAGAGAAGCAATATTGTTGGAAAAGATTAGCTTTTTACTTCTTTGCAGATTTATGCCCTGTGGCTTCTATGCCCAGCATTCGTCTTGAGGTATCTTTACCACTTGGAAGAATTATGATACTTGGTAATTTTCTATATGAGGCACGAATTCTACTAAAGGGCTCTAATTAGGAAGGAAGAAGAAAAGCTATAGAAGTAGCAGACGGAAGAAAACATGGGAAGATTGATTATTTCTTTGACATAACTTCTTGTAGAGTAACATAAGCATGTATAGGTTTCAACAAACTACTAATTAAATTGCGCACACACATTAACATAATAGGAATACAGCTACATAACCAAAGCAGACCTACAATTACCAGCCATATCTAGTGAAACCAAGAAAACCAGTTAGGTACCCTACGCATTTGTGAAAACTAATCAATGATATGATGGATATTGTCTAACTGAATTCGAATAGTCTGAGAAAAATCAGACAAATTAAAACAACACATTCCTGGGAACTGTTCACATCCCATATGTTCTTTTAACAGTAGATAGTCTACAGTCGCACGATTTTGGAGCACTGCAACTTGCACTTCTCCTAATTCTTGGTTGAGTTCTGATAGTATAGATCCAGTCAAATTTGCTGTTTTACTGTATGCACAGGCCAGCTTAGATATCTCCTTCTTCATTCCAGTGGCAAGTCCAGGAACCGGTGGGATGAATGCAGCTACAACTGCAACAGCGCCAGGATCTTTGTTGAAGTTTTGTGATGATCATCTTCTGGAATGACTCTTCAGAGGTTGTTGATGTTGGAAGTTCTTCTTCATATCGTATCTTAATTCGTTTTCTGGGTAGCCAAATTAGTCTTTGATCCTCTGTATAAACACAAACAAATCCTTTGCCCACACTTTGATATGACCTTTATACCATTGTGAAGAACCTATTGGAGATCACCACACAGGAACTGCTTTTTTTTTTAAGAGAAAGGAATATTATCAGAAAAATGTTCCTTCATAGCTGATCATCTGATACCCTTTAAAAGATCAAAATTAAGGCTATGTAAAGCATGCATTAATTGTGGATTTGCAGTTAGTTTTATCCTATCAGGGAGTAATTCCCCTTTTGTTTCTCTTTTTCTTTTGTTATCATTAATCTACAATTACATGAAGAATATTATGTTTTCTAGGCTCTCCCCTACACCAAGTCTCCCCCACAAACCCTATTACAGTCACTGTCCATCAGCTAGGCAACATGTTGTAGAATCACTACTTGTGTTCTGTGTGTGGCACAGCCCTCCCCTTTCTCCCACACCCTACATTATGCATGTTAATCATAATACCCCCTTTCTTCTTCCCCCCGCCCTTATCCCTCCCCACCCACCCATCCTACCCAGTCCATTTCCCTTTGGTACCTGTTAGTCCATTCTTGGGTTCTGTGATTCTGCTGCTGTTTTGTTCCTTCAGTTTTTCCTTTGTTCTTATACTCCACAAATGAGTGAAATCATTTGGTATTTGTCTTTCTCTGCTTGGCTTATTTCACTGAGCATAATACCCTCTAGCTCCATCCATGTTGTTGTAAATGGTAGGATTTGTTTTCTTCTTATGGCTGAATAATATTCCATTGTGTATATGTACCACATCTTCTATATCCATTCATCTACTTATGGACACTTAGGTTGCTTCCCATTCTTGGCTACTGTAAATAGTGCTGCAATAATCATAGGGGTGCATCTGTCTTTTACAAACTGGAGTGCTGCATTCTTAGGGTAAATTCCTAGGAAATGGAATTCCTGGGTCAAATGATAAGTCAATTTTGAGCATTTTGTGGAACCTCCATACCGCTTTCCACAATGGTTGAACTAATTTACATTCCCACCAGCAGTGTAGGAGGGTTCCCCTTCCTCCACAACCTCCCCAACATTTGTTGTTGTTTGTCTTTTGGACGGTAGCCATCCTTACTGGTGTGAGGTGATACCTCATTGTGCTTTTAGTTTGCATTTCTCTGATAACTAGCGATGTGGAGCATCTTTTCACGTGTCTGTTGGCCATCTGTATTTCTTTTTTGGAGAACTGTCTGTTCAGTTCCTCTGCCCAATTTTTAATTGGATTATTTGTTTTTTGTTTGTTGAGGTGGGTGAGCTCTGTATATATTTTGGATGTCAAGCCTTTATCGGATCTGTCATTTACAAATATATTCTCCCATACTGAAGGGTACCTTTTTGTTCTATTGAGGGTGTCTTTTGCTGTACAGAAGCTTTTAAGCTTAATATAGTCCCACTTGTTCATTTTTCCTTTTGTTTTCCATGCCCAGGGAGATATGCTCAAGAAGAGTTCACTCATGTTTATGTCTAAGAGATTTTTGCCTATGTTTCTTTCTGAGAGTTTTATGGTTTCATGACTTACATTCAGGTCATTGGTCCATTTCGAATTTACTTTTGTGTATGGGGTTAGACAATGGTCCATTTTCATTCTCTTACATGTAGCTGTCCAGTTCGGACAGCACCATCTGTTGAAGAGACTGTCATTTTCCCATTGTATGTCCATGGCTCCTTTATCAAATATTAATTGACCATATATGTTTGGGTTAATATCTGGAGTCTCTAATCTGTTCCACTGGTCTGTGGCTCTGTTCTTGTACCAGTACCAAATTGTCTTGATTACTGTGGCTTTATATTAGAGCTTGAAGTTGGGGAGTGAGATCCCCGCCACTTTATTCTTCTTCCTCAGGATTGCTTTGGCTTATTCGGGCTCTTTGGTATTTCCATATGAATTTTTGAACTATTTGTCCCAGTTCGTTGAAGAATGTTGCTGGTAATTTGAGAGGGATTGCATCAAATCTGTAGATTGCTTTGGGCAGGATGGCCATTTTGACGATATTAATTCTTCCTAGCCAAGAGCATGGGATGAGTTTCCATTTGTTAGTGTCCCGTTTAATTTCTCTTAAGAGTGTCTTGTAGTTTTCAGGGTATAGGTCTTTCACTTGTTTGGTTAGGTTTAATCCTAGGTATTTTATTTTTTTTGATGCAATCCTGAATGGAGTTGTTTTCCTGATTTCTCTTTCTATTGGTTCATTGTTAGCGTATAGGAAAGCTACAGATTTCTATGTGTTAATTTTGTATCCTGCAACTGTGCTATATTCCGATATCAGTTCTAGCAGTTGTGGAGTGGAGTCTTTAGGGTTTTGTATGTACAATAACATGTCATCTGAAAATAGTGACAGTTTAACTTCTTCTTTACCAATCTGAATTCCTTATATTTCTTTGTTTTGTCTAATTGCGGTGGCTTGGTCCTCCAGTACTATGCTAAATAACAGTGGGGAGAGTGGACATCCCTGTCTTGTTCCCGATCTCAGAGGGAAAGCTTTCAGCTTCTCCCTGTTCAGTACGATGTTGGCTGTGTGTTTATCATATATGGCTTTTATTATGTTGAGGTACTCGCCCTCTGTAGCCATTTTGCTGAGAGTTTTTATCATGAATGGATGTTGAATTTTGTCAAATGCTTTTTCAGCATCTATGGAGATTATCATGTGGGTTTTGTCCTTCTTTTTGTTGATGTGGTGGATGATGCTGATAGATTTTCGAATGTTGTACCGTCCTTGCATCTTTGGGATGAATCTTACTTGGTCATGGTGTATGATCCTTTTGATATATTTTTGAATTCAGTTTACTGATATTTTACTGAATATTTTTGCATCTACATTCATCAGGGTTATTGGTCTATAATTTATTTTTTTTTTTTGGTGTGGTCTTTGCCTGGTTTTGCTACTAGGGTGATGTTGGCTTCATAGAATGTATGGGAGTACTCCCTCCACTTCTATTTTTTTGGAAAAATTCAAGGGGAATGGGTATTATGTCTTCCCTGTGTATCTGATAAATTTCCAAGGTAAATCCATCTGGTCCGGGGGTTTTGTTCTTCGGTAGTTTTTTGCTTACCATTTCAATTTCTTCGCTCATAATTGGTTTGTTTAACTTTTGTGTTTCTTCCTTGGTCAGTCTTGGAAGGTTGCATTTTTCTAGGAAGTTGTCCATTTCTTCTAGGTTTTCCAGCTTCTTAGCATGTAGGTTTTCATAGCAGTCTTTAATAATTCTTTGTATTTCTGTGGAGTCTGTCGTGACTTTTCCATTCTCATTTCTGATTCTGTTGATTTGTGTTGATTCTCTTTTTCTCTTAATAAGTTTGGCTAGAGGCTTATCTATTTTGTTTATTTTCTCGATGAACCAGCTCTTGGTTTCATTGACGTTTTCTATTGTTTTATTCTTCTCAATTTTGTTTATTTCTTCTCTGATCTTTATTATGTCCTTCCTTCTGCTGACTTTAGTCCTCATTTGTTCTTCTTTTGTCACTTTCGATAATTGTGATGTTAGGCTATTCATTTGGGGTTGTTCTTCCTTCATTAAGTGTGCCTGGATGGCTATATACTTTCCTCTTAAGATTGCTTTCCCTGCGTTCCACAGAAGTTGGGGTTTTGTGTTGTTCTTGTCATTTGTTTCCATGTATTCCTTGATCTCTATTTTAATTTGTTCATTGATCCATTGATTATTTAGGAGCACGTTGTTAAGCTTCCATGTGTTTGTGAGCCTTTTTGTTTTCTTTGTAGAATTTATTTCTAGTTTTATGCCTTTGTGGTCTGAAAAGTTGGTTGGTAGAATTTCAATATTTTGGAATTTGCTGAGGCTCTTTTTGTGAGCTAGTATGTGGTCTATTCTGGAGAATGTTCCACGTGCACTTGAGTAGAATGTATATCCTGTTGCTTTTGGATGTAGAGTTCTATAGATGTCTATTAGATCCATCTGTTGTACTGTGTTGTTCGGTGCCTCCATGTCCTTACTTATTTTCTGCCCAGAGGATCTATCCTTTGGGGTGAGTGGCGTGTTGAAGTCTCCTAAAATGAATACATTGCATTCTATTTCCCCCTTTAGTTCTGTTAGTATTTGTTTCACGTATGCTGGTGCTCCTGTGTTGGGTGCATATATATTTAGAATGGTTATATCCTCTTGTTGGACGGAGCCCTTTATCCTTATGTAATGTCCTTCTTTATCTCTTGTTACTTTCTTTGGTTTGAAGTCTATTTTGTCTGATATTAGTGCTGCATCCCCTGCTATCTTCTCTCTGTTGTTTGCCTGAAATATGTTTTTCCACCCCTTGACTTTTAGTCTGTGCATGTTTTTGGGTTTGAGGTGAGTTTCTTGTTATCAGCACATAGATGGGTCTTGCTTTTTTATCCATTCTATTACTCTGTGTCTTTTGATTGGTGCATTCAGTCCATTTACATTTAGGGTGACTATTGAAAGATATGTACTTACTGCCATTGCAGGCTTTAGATTCGTGGTTACCAAAGGTTCAAGGTTAGCCTCTTTAGTATCTTACTGCCCAACTTAGCTCGCTTATTGAGCTGTTACATGCACTGTCTGGAGATTCTTTTCTTATCTCCCTTCTTATTCCTCCTCCTCCATTCTTTATATGTTGGTCGTTTTATTCTGTGCTCTTTCACGTTCCCTTTAACTGCTTTTAGTGGGTAGTTGATTTTATTTCTTTTGCCTTTAGTTAGTATTTGGTTGGTCTGCTTTCTTTGCTGTGATTTTATTTTCTCTTTTGACATCTGCTTAGTTTTAGTTAGTTAGTTAGTGCTCCCGTCTAGAACAGTTCCTCTAAAATACCCTGTAGAGGTGGTTTGTGGGAGGCAAATTCCCTCAACTTTTGCTTGTCTGGGAATTGTTTAATCCCTTCTTCATATTTAAATGATAATCGTGCTGGATACAGTATCCTTGGTTCAAGGCCCTTCTGTTTCATTGCATTAAATATGCCATGCCATTCTCTTCTGGTCTGTAAAGTTTCTGTTGAGAAGTCTGATGATAGCCCGATGGGTTTTCCTTTATAGGTGACCTTTTTCTCTCTAGCTGCCTTTTAAACTCTGTCCTTGTCCTTGATCTTTGCCATTTATTTATTATGTGTCTTGGTGTTGTCATCCTTGGGTCTTTTCTGTTGGGAGTTCTGTGTATTTCCATGGTCTGTTCGGTTATTTCCTCCCCCAGTTTGTGGAATTTTTCAGCAATTATTTCTTCAAAGACACGTTCTCTCCCCTTTTCTCTCTCTTCTTCTTCTGGTACCCCTATTATATGGATATTGTTCCTTTCGGATTGGTCACACAGTTCTCTTAATATTGTTTCATTACTGGAGATCCTTTTATCTTTCTCTTTGTCAGCTTCTATGCATTCCTGTTCTCTGGTTTCTATTCCATCCACAGCCTCTTGCATCTTATCCATTCTGCTTATAAATCCTTCCAGAGTTTGTTTCACTTCTGTAATCTCTTTCCGGTCGTCTGTAATCTCCCTCCAGACTTCATTCCTTAGCTCTTGTATATTTCTGTGCATCTCCATCAGTGTGTTTATGATTTTTATTTTGAATTCTTTCTCAGGAAGACTGGTTAGGTCTGTCTCCTTTTCAGGTGTTGTCTCTGTAATCTTTGTCTGCCTCAAATTTTGCCTTTTCATGGAGATAGTTATAGTTTGCAGAACTGGCACGAGTGACGGCTGGAAGTACTTTCCTTCTTGTTGGTTTGTGGCCTTCTTCTCCTGGGGGAACAGCAACCTCTAGTGGCTTTTACTGGGCACCTGCATGCTGATGGGGCTTCTGATTCTTGCCCGGTGGCTGTGGAGTTTATCTCTGCTGTGGCTGTGGGCATGGCCTGCCTCGGGCTGCCACTCCGTTATGGTGGAGCCACGTTGGAGGGGGAATGCCCGGAAGGCTGTTTTTCTCCATTAGGGGCCTCTGAGCTGCCCTGCTATCCAGGGGTATAGGGTGCCCAGAGTTCCCTTTTGCTGGTCTGAGTGTCCCAGGACGCTTCCCTTCAGCCGTGGTTCCCTGTCCCTTTAAGACTTCCAAAAAGCACTCGCTTTTCTTCGTCCCTGGGGTGCTGGCTGCAGGGACCCGCTCACAGGTCTTACTATCCTCTTTCCCTAGTATCCAGCACCCCACACTCTCACTGTGCCTGCGCTTTGGTGCGGATGGCTAGGATTGGGTGTTCAGCAGTTCTGGATTCCCTCTCCCTCCCCGCTCCGACTCCTCTCCTCCTGCCCAGAGCTGGGGTGTGGGGTGCTTGGGTCCTTCCATGCCTTGGCTTGTATCTCACCCCCTTCATGAGGCGCTGGGTTTTTGCAGGTGTGGATGTGGTCTGGATGTTGTCCTGTGTATTCTGGTCTCTCTATTAGGAAGAGTTGTCTTCGTTGTATTTTCAAAAATATATGTGGTTTTGGGAGGAGATTTCCGCTGCTCTACTCACTCCACCATCTTGGCTCTGCTCCTGAATGTTTATTTTTAAAATGTCAAGTGCATGAACCTTTTTCTGCATCTAAGGGGAATATGAATTTTTTTCTTCTTAATAGGGTAATTCTGAGAAATACATTAATTTTTCAAGTGCTCGAACCACTTCATTTCTAGAATAGTCTTGACTTGCTTGTGGTAAACTAGCCTATATATACAAACTGGCTTTGAGTTGCTAATATTTTATTTATGATGTTTGCCTCTGTTCTTATGTGAGAGCTTATAATGTTCATTTCTTATAATGTTCTTAAAATGTTTAGGCCTCTTAGAATGAGATGGGAAGTGTTTTTTCTTTTTTATGTTTTCTGGCAGGCATGAAGGATTGCCATTCTTTCTCTCTTAAATGTCATGTAGAATTCACTGGTGTGGTCCTCACAATATGGAGGCTGTTTTTCATGTTCCTGTTGTTTTCCTCAGGCTCCATTCATTTAGTATTCATGGGACAATTGAGATTTGTTTGTTTTTGTGTCATTTCTTGTGTTTTTGAAATGTGTACAATATGTCTCCATCTTCATATTTGTTTGCGTGATGTTGTTGATGACTTGAGTAATGATCTTCTGATATATTTATCATCCATAGCCATGTCTCCTCATTCATTCCAAACACTGGTTTTTAAATAATTTCTCTCTCCCTTCAGGCCTACACAAGGTCATTATCAACTGTATTGTTTACAAAGAACCAATTTTTATCTATTTTGTTTCATCGTTAACCAATTTATTATCTTATCCCTATTTCACTTCTTCTGCTTTCTTTGAGTTTAATCTGCTCTTCTATTAAGTTTTGGGGTTAGCTGCACGGGCATTGGTATTTTGTGTGCTTGCGTTTTTGTTTTTGCTTTTATTTCTTTGTAATATACATACTTCAGCTGTATCCCCCAAATCTTCACTGTTATTTAGTTCAAAATACTTTGTCATCTCATTGATGATCTCATCTTAGAGCTCTGGGGTTTTTTGGTAGGATAGTTCTTAATTTAAAAACTTTGGTGGACTTTCTAGCTCTCATTGGTTATTAGTTTATAGTGTAACGGCTTTGTGGTCAGGGAATCGGCATCTTATTATTTCATTGTCTCCAAATTTGCCGAGAATTGCTTTGTGGTCACCATGTGGGTTTTTTCTGGTAAACGTCAATAGCACTTGAAAAGTCTGTGCACGCTGCAGTTGAGTGCACTGATACAAGAGTATACATACATATTGCCAAGTTTGTTCGTTGCACTTTTCAGGTCTTTCGTATCTTTGCAATATTTGCATCTGTGTGTGATCTATTGGTTACAGAGGGAAGCGTTTTAAAATCTCCCGCTGTGACTATGGATTCGTGTATATGCCCTTGCAGTTATGTCAAGGTTTACATTATATTTGGAGGCCATGTCATTCAATGCAAAGAGGCACATAACTATTCTATTTTTCTGGTGAGTTGGACCTGTCACTGTAAGCAGTGCATGGTTGGTTTCAGTCTCCTTTTTCTTCTCCTCACCACTCCTCCATCCCTGCTTCCTCCTCCTCTTTCTCCTCCTCCTCCTTCACCCAGTCTGCTACTTTCTGTCTTTTGATTGAGCTATTTACTTTTCAAGTGATTATTAATATGTGGATTTTATCTACCATATCTACCCTCCTACTATTTTCTGTTTCTCTCACTTGCTTTAGCTCATTTATCTCTTATCTTTTGCTTTCTTTTTGATTAATTTTTAAATTTTTCCTATTTTCCACTCATATGTACATCTATTTCTGGGACATTGTGTTCATTTTCCATTTATTTATATCTCTATCCTTATGCCAGTACCACACTATCGAGATGACGAACTTTATAATAACTGACAAGGTAGACAGGGTGATAATTCCAAATATGTGCTTCTCTTTCTGAATTTTGGCTATTCCAATTGTCCTTGGCATGACAGTGAAAGTTGTAGAATGACCTTAATCGCTTTCTAGTCATTTGAAATTCTGAGAATCATCAGATCAATGTGGGGAGAATTCACATCTTAGCAATATTGGGTTTTAAAATCTATGCACATCATCTGTCTCTCTGCTCATTTACATCATTGTGAATTTATCTGGGCAATGCCTGTTGTGTTTCATTTTGCAGCTTCACGTATACTTTGTTAAATTCACCCCTAATAAGTTCATGTTTTGCATGTATGGCCAGTGATATTTTTATTCCAAATTCCATTAATTCCAATAACTAATTTTTGTTTACTGTCCTCCTATCCGGCAACCCTGATTATCTCAGTAGCAGTAGCTCTAGTAACCTTTTTAAAAAGCATCTTTAGGGTTTGCTATGTAGCTGTATATATCATCTCTGAATAAAGATGACTTTATTCCTTTCCACTTCATATGCTTTAAATTTTTAAAAAAATTCCTGCCTTAATGCTCTGGGTAGGACAGCCAGTCCAGTGCTGATTAGGAGTGGTGTGACATCTTAGGGGGAAAGCTTTCAGTTTTTGACAATGTGGTATATTTTAAATGAGCCTTATCAGACTGAGGACACCTCTCTTATTGCTGGTTTACAGACCATTTTGTATCTGAACGAGTGTTCAATGCTGTTAAATGCTTTTTGTGAATTATATTAGTATTCTATTGCTACTGTAACAAATTACGACATACACGAGTGGCTTCAAACAATGTAAGTCTGTTTATCTTACAGTTCTCCAGGTGAGAAGTCCGAAATGGGTCTTCGGACCAAAATCAATGTGTTTCCAGAGCTAGGTTCCTCTGAGGCCACTGTTCCTTGCCTTTCCTACTTCTAGAGGCCACCTCTATTCCTTGGCTCCTGGCCCTTTCTCCGTGTTCAAAGCCAGCAGCATCGCGTCTTCCAATCTCTCTCCTCTCTGACCTCTGCTTCTGTCATCACATCTCCTTTCCTTTGCTCTCATTTTCCTGCCTCCCCCTGAAAAGGACCGTTGTGATTGCATTGGTCCACCAGGTCATCCAGGATAATCTCCACATCTCAAGATCCTCAACTTAATCACATTGCAAAGGACACTCTGCCCTGTAAGGTGACATATTCACAGGTCCCAGGGATGCACTAGGTAGGACTGCCAGATCTGGATACATATGGATGCCACGGTTCTGCCTGTGACACTCATCTATTGAGAGGCTGGGCTGGGCTGGTTCTCTTTTATAGTCTATTGATATGGTAAATTTCATGTATCGGTTTTCAAATGTTCGAGAGAACTTGCCTTTTGAGAGAAACCACACTTGGTCATAAAGTATTTCTTTTATATATTGTTTGTTTCGATCCGTTAACATTTTGATAAGAATTTTTGTGTTTATGCCCTTGAGGGATATAGGCTTGCAGTTATATTTGCTTGTAATGCCTTTGGTTTCGGTATGGGGATAATTCCTGCTTCACAGGATGCATTGAGAAGAATCCCTGCCTCTTTACTTTCCTGGCAGAATTGCATAAATTTGGTGCTATTTCTTCCTGAAAGATTTTGTAGAACACACCAGTGAGGCCAGCTGTGCCAGGAGTTGCTTTTGTGAGAAGGATTTTAGCCACAAGTTCTATATCTTCCCTAGATATAAGGCTACGCAGGTATTCCGTATTTTCTTGAGAGAGCTCTGATAGACTGCCTTTCACAGAATTTCTTCCTTTTTCTTTCTTGTCAAATCTTTTGTAATAAAGTTGTTCACGGTATTCCCTTAGTATCATTTTAGCATTCATGCACTTAAAATCACATCCCCTCTGTTATTCCTGATACTGCTCATTTGTGTCTTACCTGCTTTTTCATGATTAGTCTCTGTAGAGTTTTATCAATTTTAATTAATCTTTTGAATGAACCAGCTGTTGGCCTGATTGCATTTTCTCTATTGTTTGTGTGTTTTCTGTTTCATTGATACCTTATCTGTTTCCTTCTTTCCACTTTCTCTCAGTTTAGTTTTTAGTTCTTTTGGTAGCATCTTAGTTGTGCAGTTTACCGATGTTAGACCTTTCTTCTTTCTTAATATAAACATGTAAACCTACAAATTGCTCTCTCAGCAGTGCTTTAGCTGAATCACACACAGGTTGATATGTCGTGCCTACATTTTCCTTTAGTTCAAAATACTTTCTAATGTCCCCATTGTCTCCTCCTAGACTGTGTGCTATTTTGAAATTCACTGTTTGATTTCAAAGTTTTGTGGATTCTCTAGAAATCTTGTCATGTATTTCTTGTTTAATTCCGTGGTGCCCAGAGACCATCCTGTACATGAATTCGATCCTTCTTCATTGATGGAGTATTGATTTGTAACCCAGGGTAGGATCTTTCTTCTTGCATGTCTCATGTGCCTTAGAAGAGAATGTGTATTCTATGGCTATTGGGTGGAATGCACATGAATTAGGTGAAACTGGTTGGTCGTGTTGTTCAAGTCTCCTTTATAATTATTGACCTTCTATCTCTTTGCTATATCAGCATCTCAGAGAGAACTTCTTTTTGAAATTTACAAATATTCAATAGATTTCTGCATTTCTCTTTTAAGTTCTGTCAGTTTTCGGTTTATGCAATTTAACGTTCCACCATCCAGGTACTGAGGATTGTTATGCTTTCCTGATTCTTGGCCTTTCATCAGTATTTACAGACCCTGATTATCACTAGTAATACTCCTGGACCTAAAATCTACCTTATCCATTGTTGGAACTTCCCTGCTTCCTTTGAGTTCATGTTCGCATGTTACATCTTTTTCGATCCTTTACAGTTAACCTACCTCTGTCCCTGTATTAGAGTGAGTTTCTACTTAGCAGCATATTGTCATGTCTTGCAGCTGTCCTCTGCTTTTTATTTGGAGATTTTCCAATAGTTTCACTTAGCTTAAGTAAAATTCGATTGGCTGTGAACCTGTCATATTATTTTGCATAGACTTATACCCCTTTTTCTTCCTTCCTTCCTTTCCTTCGTTCTTTCCTTGATTCCTTCGTTTGTTTTTTTTTCTTTCTTTCACCCAGTGCCCCTGCCTTCTTATGCACTACTGAAGCACTTTTCAGAATTCCGGTTTTAATCTACATATTGGTTTATTGAGTGTGAGGAAGTTGGGTTTCCTATGGCCAGGATCCTCACTGAACTTAACCCACCTGAGGATGTAACTGGCCTGTTGCTAGGCTACCGCTTCCACACCTTTAGGCAATAAGCTATTATTGCGCTATAGAGAGCTTGGCCCAGTGCTCTGCGCAGACGCAGAGACGCTAGTGCTCAACCTGCCGCTGGGAGAACAAGCCGGGTAATATACGCTTTCACGTCAAAGAAGGTTTTGCTGTCAATTTCTTTGGTCACATTGAAGCCTTAGCGAATTTGCCCGGGGCTGAAACCCATTGGCAAGACATTGAGTTACTCCTTTTGTTTTATATTGAAGGGCTTCCCGTAGAGATTATACTATAATATGTAAAGTTAGGAAATTCGCCTTCAAATAAGATCCTACTTTGTGAACAAGGTAAAAACCTTTGCATAGTATGCCTTTATTTTGACACTCCCATCCGTTTGCTTTTGTTTCCACGCATTTTATTTATACATGTATTATAACCCCCACAGTGCATTATCGGTTTTGAAAGCATTCAGCTAACCTTTTCTTTTCTTTGATGTCGTTAATGTACAATTACTTGAACAACATTATGGTTACTAGACTCTCCCTATTGTCAACTCCCCCCAACATACCCCATTACAGTCACTGTCCATCACCGTAGTAAGATGCTATAGAATCATTACTTGTCTTCTCTGTATATACTGCCTTTCCCGTGTCCACCCCCCACCCCGCTACATTATGTGTGCTAATCGTAATGCCCCCTTTTCCCCATTATCCCTCCCTTCCCACCCATCCTCCCCAGTCCCTTTTCCTTTGGTCACTGTTACTCCATTCTTGGGTTCTGTGAGTCTCCTGCTGTTTTGTTCCTTCAGTTTTGGCTTTGTTCTTATACTCCACAGATGAGTGAAATCATTTGGTACTTGTCTTTCTCCGCCTGGCTTATTTCCCTGAGCATAATCCCCTCTAGCTCCGTCCATGTTGTTGCGAATGGTAGGATCTGTTTTTTTCTTATGGCTGAGTAATATTCCATTGTGTATATGTACCACATCTTCTTTATCCATTCACCTACTGATGGACACTTAGGTTGCTTCCATTTCTTGGCTATTGTAAATAGTGCTGCGATAAACATAGGAGTGCATGTGTCTTTTTCAAACTGGGCTCCTGCATTCTTAGGGTAAATTCCTAGGAGTGGAATTCCTGAGTCAAATGGTAAGTGTATTTTGAGCATTTTGAGGAACCTCCATACTGCTTTCCACAAGGGTTGAACTAGTTTACATTCCCACCAGCAGCGTAGGAGGGTTCCCCTTTCTCAACATCCTCAACAACATTTGTTGTTATTTGTCTTTTTTGATGTTGGCCATCCTTACTGGTGTGAGGTGACATCTCATTGTGGTTTTAATTTGCATTTGTCTGATGATTAGCGATGTGGAGCATCTTTTCATGTGCCTATTGGCCACCTGAATTTCTTCTTTGGAGATCAGTCTGTTCAGCTCCTCTGCCCATGTTTTAAGTGGATTATTTGCTTTTTGTTTGTTGAGGTGTATGTGCTCTTTATATAATTTGGATGTCATTATGTATTCTTATCAGATATGTCATTTGTGAATGTATTCTCCCATGTTGTAGGATGTCTTTTTGTTCTACTGACGGTGTCCTTTGCTGTACAGTAGCTTTTTAGTTTTATATAGACCCACTTGTTCATTATTGCTTTTGTTTCCCTTGCCCGGGGAGATATGTTCATGAAGAAGTTGCTCATGTTTGTGTCCAAGAGTTTTTTGCCTGTGTTTTTTTTCTAAGAGTTTTATGGTTTCATGACTTAAATTCACATCTTTGATCCATTTTGAGTTTACTTTTGTGCGTGGGATTAGACAATGATCCATTTTCATTCTCGTACATGTAGCTGTCCAGGTTTGCCAACACCAGCTCTTGAAAAGGCTGTCATTTCCCCATTGTATATCCATGGCTTTTTTATCGTATGTGAATTGCCTATATATGCTTCGGTTTATATCTGGGCTCTCTATTCAGTTCCACTGGTCTTTGGGTCTGGTCTTGTGCCAGTACCAAATTGTCTTGATTACCGTGACTTTGTAGTAGGGCTTGAAGTCAGGGAGTGTAATTCCCCCCCTGCTTTATTCTTCCTTCTCAGGATTACTTTGGCTATTCCGGGTCTTTTGTCGTTCCATATGAATTTTAGAACTATTTGCTCTAGTTCATTGAAGAATGCTGTAGGTATTTTGATAGGGGTTGCATTGAATCTGTAGATTGCTTTAGGCAGGACGGCCATTTTGACAATATCAATTCTTCCTAGCCAAGAGCATGGGATTAATTTCCATTTATTAGTGTCCTCTTTAATTTCTTTTGTCGTTTTCAGGGTATAGGTCTTTCACTTCCTTGGTTAGGTTTATGCCTAGGTATTTTATTCTTTCTGATGCAGTTGTGAATGGAATTGTTTTCCTGATTTCTCTTTCTGCTAGTTCATCATTAGTGTATAGGAATGCAACAGATTTTTGTGTATTAATTTTGTATCCCGCAACTTTGCTCAGTTCAGATATTAGATCTAGTAGTTTTGGGCATTCAGCTAATGTTTTAAGAGCTTTTAAAATGTAATTTGAAAAAATTTCCCCCTCACATATTTCCCATTTCTATAGCTATTCACACCTTTGTGTTGGTCTGGGTTTATATATGGTATGGTTTTCTTTAATCCTAAAGAAATACATTCAGTTGTGCAGGCCAGTGGTGTACAACCCTCATACTTATTTTGCTTGAAGAAAATTATTTCACCATTACTTTTAAAATTTTATTTTGAAAGTAATATTCAGGGACCTTTTGGACACCCTGTTATAGGCATTTTACCACATGTATAGATTCTTGTAATCACCACCACAATTCATAAAATAGTTCCATGACTCCCAAGAAGTCTCCAGTGCTACCCCCTCTCTCCACAGCTAAGCACGGCACCGCTGCTCTGTTCTCAGTCAAGATAGGTTTGTCTTTTCAAGAAGAGCATATAAATGGAACCATTTTAAATGTAACCTTCTGAGACTGGCTTCTATCACTGAGCATAACACTTTTGAGTTTCATCCAAGTTGTTGACTGTATCAACAGTTCATCCCTTTCTACCACTGACTAGAACTGTGTATCATAATATAATAAAATAACGTATTATTTCCAACTATGTGGAAATAATGCATTATGTTGAAGGACATATGGGTTGTTTCAAGGTTTTGGTGGTTACAAACAGAGCTGTCATAATATTCATGTACAGGGGTTTGTGGGAACTCACATCTTCACTTCTCTAGGGGAAATACTTTGGGGTGAGATTGCTGGCCCTGGCTCATATGGCTTGGTGTATGTTTACCTTTGTGAGAAACAGTACAACCCTTTTCCAGAGTGGCTGTACCACTTCACGATCCCTGCCACAGCATGTGGTAAATGGATTTGCTGTCCATCGTCAACACCATTTGGTGCTGTCAGGTGATTTTTCATTTGTTTGCTTCTTTCTTTGCCTTGTGAGCTTCGTTTTTTTTGTTTTTGTTTCTTAGTTTTAGCGATTTTAATACAGCAATCCCGAGAACTTGCCTTAGTTTTAATTAACATTACCTGACAGTTGGTGAGGGTGAACATCTCTTCACATGCTCAGTTGCCACCTATGTATCCTTTGTGTTGAAGCATCTGTTCAAATAATTTTTTTCATTTTTTATTGAACTAATGTGGATCAGCAATATTACAACAATGGTTTCAGACTTACAACATAGTAATTCAACAGGTATATACATTACTAAATGCTCACCACAGTAAGTGTACTTACCATGTGTCACCATAAAGAGATGTGACAATATTATCTACTATATTCTTCATGCTGCACGTCCCTCTGTGTGACTAGTTTAACTTATAATTGGGGGTTTGCTCCTCTTTGTCCCCTTCACCTATTTCACCCATCCCCCTACCCTTGTCCCCTATGGCCAACACCAGTCTGCTCTCTGTAATCATGAGTCTATTTTGGGCTTGTTTGTTTGTCTTGTTTGTGAGATCCCACATATAAGTGAAATCACATGGTATATGTCTTTCTCTGCCTGACTTATTTCACTCAGCATAATACCCTCTAGGTCCATCCATGCTGTCACAAATGGCAAGAGCTCATTACTTTTCATGGCTATGTAATATTCCATCGTGTATCTGTACCACTTCTTCTTTATGCATTCATCCATTGATGGACAGTTAGGTTGCTTCCATATCTTGGCTATTGTAACTAATGCTGCAATAAACATAGGAGTGCCTATATCTTTTTGAATTAGTGATGTTGTTTTCCTCAGGTAAATTCCCAGAAGTGGAATTACTGGGTCATATGGTATTTCTATATTTTGTTTTTTGAGAAACTTTCATATTGGTTTCCATAGTGGCTGCACCAATTTACATTCCCACCAACAGGGCATGAAGGTTCCCTTTTCTCCACATCCTCGCCAACACTTGTTACTTCTTAATTTTTTGGATACTAGCCACTCTGACTGGTGTGAGGTGATGTCACATTGTGGTTTTGATTTGCATTTCCCTGATGAATAGTGATGTTGAGCATCTTTCGTTGCTTTCTTACTGTTGAGTTTTGACAGTATTTATACTTTTCAGACACAAGACTTCTGTTGGGTATGTAAGTGGCTGTGGATAAAGTGAAGGTTCATGTGGCCAGGATTCTCACCTGGCCCTGGTTGGCTAGCTCACTACACACATGTGGGCAATACATTGTTATTGAGTCTATATAAAGACCTCCACCCATATAGCTCTGGGCTAGATGGCGGCATGGCCACACGGCTGGCTGCAGGAGAGCAGAGGCTGGATTGGTGGCAGTGCTGAGGATGGAGACTGAGATGCCTGCGGGGGTAGAGAGACACCGAGGCAGAGACCGGCTTGCTGCATGCAGACTCAATTTGAGTGGGTGGGATTCTAGTGATTGACCTGCCACCATGGGAATAAAGTTGGGTTTAAACCCTTTCACCCCAAGGACACTCAACTGTCATTTCTTTGGTCTCATTGAATCCATACTGAACTTGCCCAGGGCTGAAACCCATTGGCAAGTGTGGGGAAGTTAGGTTTCCTATGGCCAGGATCCTCACTGAACTTAAACCACCTGATGATTTAACTGGCCTGTTGCTAGGCTACCGCTTCCATACCTATAGGCAATAAGCTATTACAGCACCACATAGAGAGCTTGGCCCAGTGCTCTGGGCAGAGGCAGAGATGCTAGTGCTCGACCTACTGCCGGGAGAACAAGCTGGGTAATAAACCATTAAAAAAAAGAAAAAAAGAACGTTTTGCTATCAATTTCTTTGGTCACAGTGAATCCATAGCGAACTTGCCCATGGCTGAAACCCATTCGCAATACGATTGGTGAAAGTTGGCAGGGTTCATTGTTGACCAAGGAAAAAGACGGGCTGCCCTTACGGGAGGGGTGCTTCAGCGGACTGCCCCTGTGAATGGGGAGACAGTGGATTGGCCCCCAATGGGTATGTGGTCTGAGGTGGTTTGCCTCCTAGAGGACTGGGCACCACCCCAGGACTGGAGGCAAGTGGAGGTGACGCCTGAGGCTGTAGGGGTGGCCCTTGGTATAGTAAGTAGGTCTTTTGAGAGACAGAGTGCCCGTGAGGCAGCGGGGACTGTGGGTTGGCTGCTTCTCACAGTATTAAAAAGGTCTACAGAAGAGACCCAAGAAATGGTGGAGTGAGAATGCGAGCTGCAAACTTCTGTGGATTCCCTGAAGAAGGAAATGGCATAAATGCAAGAGGAGGCAGCACAAGAACGCTGGCAGCAAGGTGCCATTGAAGAGGTAAAAACCTTCCTTACAGAACGAGATGGCAGTGCTGCCAGGTGTTCTGAAGGCAGAAGAGGCCATCAAGGAAAAAGATGAACTCCTGAGGGAAGCACAGGCGGAGGTGGCATGAGAATGTCAGCTGCGAAGATTGAGGTGAAGGTAAGAGAGCTTCTGAGGACTGAGGTAGCATTGGTGCGAGGCACAGTAGAAAAGGTAAAGGTTGTAGCAGAGGAGACACTCTGGAGAGGGGAGAGAAAGGTGCCATCAGCCCCAGAAATGGAGGAGCTGGGGAAGGATGAAGAGGTGGTGTCAGAGGCACTGGCCCCTCCTGTATTGAAAGCATGCCCAGTGGTTGTAAATAAAATAAAGAACCAGAAGCTGAAAGTTCCCCAAGTAGGGGAGCGGCCCCCTCCCCAGATTGTGGAGCACTCTATGCTCTGCCCCTATACTCTCAGGCTGAGCTGGTGGATTTGGCCTCCCAGTTTAGGCAGAAGCCCTCAGAGTCAATATCAGCTTTGGCTCCTGCGTCTGTGGGACTTAAGGGTGGATGGAATTGTTCTGTCAGGATCAGAGATGGGAAAACTGTCTTCCCTGACAGTGCAGCCCGCCTTGAGGCAGTGATTACAAAATGCACATCACACCCCAGGGAGTCACTCCCTCCTCGATTGGCTTATGGCTACACTTTGTGTTGCATGGCCCAATCCGGGTGATCTGCCATCCTCTCCTGTTAGATGGCAGACATATGCTGAGCTCCAACAGGTGCTATGAGAGCTAGGCATAAGAAATGCCATCTGTAGTCCAGAGAATTATGGCCCAGATGAAGAGGTTTTCACTACTGGGATGAGAAATATTGTACTGCAAATGGCTCCTACATTCCTCTTTGGGTCCCTAGTGGCCATTCTTTCCCCTCACTTAGGGCACCCCATAAGCGAGGTGACACATGCAGTAGCAGACTTAGCAGAGGCTGAAGCAATGAGAAACTCAGAAAGAAATAAGATCTGCTATGCACAAGAAGAATTTAAAGGGCCCCATGAAGGTTACGAGGACCCAGATGTGGGTTGGTTTAATATGGGCAGGAGCAGATGGAAGGAAATCAGATGGGAAGTCAAATAGGATCTTACTGGAGCTATGGCAACAACTGAAACCAGAGCAGCAGTTACAGCCATTAAGAACAAAGAGGCAGAGGTCAGAGACAGAGCCACGAGTCCGGCTGTGTGTTTGCAAGACTTCCTGCTGGAGAGCAAGCCAACCTCACTTGGGCCCACACAGGAAGGTGACTGAGGAATGCGGTTTGACTGAAGGGAAGGTCAAGGTATCTTCCCTGAGGGACCAGGGGATCCCGGAGGCCACATGTTGAAATAGCTATCCATTGGTCCCCAGTGAACATACAACATGTCCTGGCTCTGGTGGACACAGGGGCTGAATGATCACTGAATCATGGTAACCCTTAATGGTTCCCTGGGACCCCCACTCTCATAGATGGATATGGGGGTAAGGCTATCAGAGTGAAAAAAGCCCAAATCCCTTTGGGAATAGGGCACGCACCTCCAAAAGAGTATACTGTGTATATATCTCCTATCCTTTAGTATATTTGGGGGATTGATATCCTGCAGGGTCTATGGTTGCAGACCACTGCAGGTGAGTTCAGACTGAGAGTACGTGTGTGTGGTGAAGGCAGTTCTGAGGGGACGTGCTAGGCACCCACCTGTAGCTTTGCCTGTGCCTCGGCGGGTGACTGATACCAAACAGTGCAAACGGCCTGGTGGGAATAAAGAGACTGGAGAAACTCTCCAGGATCTGGGAAAGGTGGATATTATAAAGCCCACCCATAGTCCTTTCAATTCCCCAGTGTGGCCAGTAAAATCGCCAGATGGCACCTGGCGTGTGACTGTGGATTACAGAGAACTGAATAAAGACATACCCCCTATGCATACTGCTGACTCCTCTATTTCAGGCTTGATGGATACCCTCAGCCATGAACTAGGAACATACCATTATGTGGTAGATCTTGCTAATGCCTTCTTTTCCATTGACATTTAGCAGGAAAGTCAGGAATGGTTTGCCTTCACGTGGGAAGGACGGTAATGGACTTTCACCATCCTTCCACAGGGATACCTCCACAGCCCCACCATCTGACATGGACTTGTAGCCCAGGACTTGGCTACATGGGAGAAACCACCCCGGCGTGGCTGTACCATTATATTGATGATGTCATGCTCACATCCGATTCTCTTTCAGATCTAGAAGGTGCAGCACCTAAACTGCTGCAACATCTACAGGAGAAAGGATGGGCTGTGAACAGTACCAAGGCTCAGGGACCTGGTGTGTCTGTCAAATTCTTGGGGGTTGTCTGGTTGGGTAAGACCAAAGTTATACCAGCAGCAGTTATAGATAAAGTCCAGGCCTTTCCTACCCCTACAACTGTAGCATTGCTACAGGAGTTTCTGGGTCTTCTAGGCTACTGGAGAATGTTTATCCCTCACTTGGCACAAATTCTGAAGCCCTTATACAGGTTGGTACGAAAGGGCATCAGGTGGGACTGGGATGAGACATGGGCATCTGCCTTTACTACAGCAAAACGGGCAGTCAAGGCCATGTCGGCCTTGAGTGTGATAGACCCATCAGGGCCCTGGGAGCTGGATGTTCATGTGACTGAAGACGGTTATGGCTGGGGTCTCTGGCAGCAGCTTGAACGAACTCGCCAACCCGTTGGATTCTGGTCACAACTCTGGAAAGGGGCAGAGGTATGATACACTTTGACAGAAAAACAACTGGCTGCCATGTATCACGTCTTGCTGGCTACAGAACCCATCACTGGAATGGCCCCGATAAAGGAAATAACCACCTATCCCGTCCTGGGGTGGGTATGAGAATGGACCCAAAAGCCAAGGAGTAGTGTGGCACAAACGCCCACACTGGCAAGTGGGGTGCTTACCTACAGCAGTGTAGTGCCCTCTCTAGTAGCCCCTTGAGTGAAGAACTCCAGCGTTTGTTGGGGCCGGTGACATACACTAGTGAAAAGCAGGAAGAACTTGCTTTTGAACCATCAGTAACAGAGAGTCCCTATCGGGAGGGAAGAGCCCCTATACCCGAAGATGCATGGTACACAGATGGCTCCAGCCATGGGCAGCTCCCAGAATGGATGGCCATAGCTTTCCATCCTAAGACTGAGACAATATGTATGGAAGATGGTGAGGGGAAGAGCAGCCAATGGGCAGAGTTGCGGGCCGTGTGGCTTGTGATCAGCCAGGAGCCCTCCCCTATAGTTGTCTTCACTGACAGCTGGGCTGTCTATTGGGGCTTGAGTCTGTGGCTACTAACCTGGTACCATGCCAACTGGCTGGTTGGTCACTGACCCCTTTGGGGACAAGAATTGTGGCAAGACTTATGGGCCTGTGGGCAGACTAAAATACTTCAGTATACCATGTGACAGGTCATTTGCCACCAGCATCTCCAGGAAATGATGAAGCAGATAAATTGGCCCAGAAATGTTGGTTAGAAGGAAAGCCTGCCTCTGATGTAGCCCAATGGTTACATCAGCGTTTGTTGTGTGGGGGGAAAAAGACAATGTGGGCTGTCGCCCGGCAGTGGGGCTTGCCTTTGACCTTTGAAGAAGTTAGTAAAGCCCAGCAGGAGTGTGTCGTGTGCTCCAAAAGGGACTTACACCGAGTTCCACAGCAACATGGGACAATAGCTGAGGGGACTTTACCCCTCGTCAGGTGGCAGATAGACTATATTGGGCCTCTCTCTACCTGTGTCAGAAGGATATCGGTATGCGAAGACTTGTGTGGACACAGCTACTGGACATCTGGTTGCTTTTCCTACCCGTTCGGCAGACCAGCAGACGACCAAAAGAGGCCTGGAGTGTCTCTTGGCTGCCTATGGCCGACCACATGTAATTGAGAGTGATCAGGGCACTCATTTTACTGCACATACACTGCAAGAATGGGTGTGACAGCTGGGAATCAAATGGAAGTTTCATGTGCCATACAATCCTACCGCAGGAGGCATGATAGAGAGGCACAATGGCTTGTTAATATGTGGACTAAAGTCAGATACCAATAGTCTACAGGGATGGTCAGTCTGCTTATGGACCGTGCTATGGCATTTGAACAAGGGACCCCAAAATGGAGCCCTGAACCCCACAGACATGTTAACACATATGGCTGCCTCCCCTATTCAACTGCAAGTACAAACCAAAGAAGAATCACTGAAGCCGAGGTTTGGCCACCAGAATAACATCTTGCTGCCAGCAACAACTGCACTGAACCCCGGAGACTCCATTGAGTGGATGTGGCCTTGGACCTTTCGACACATGGACTGATGATGGCTGGCTCTCCTGGCACCTTGGGGACAAGGCCTGGAAGCTGGCCTCCTGTGTATTCCTGGAATAGCGGCAGAGTGACTCCCAAAGGCCACAGTAGTATATCCTGAAAGGCCAGAAGGTAGGAGCATCTTACCGGGGAGTTTTGTTTTATCATAATGGCCAGTGCGTGCACCTCCAGTAGCACTATATATAGACCCTTCATTAACCCCCATGGGGAAAGGAGTAAAAGTATGATATACTAGACCTGGAAGGGACCCCCCTCCCTGCTACAGTCCAATCACAGGACCACTCTCTTGCATGCATCCTACCTGATGGACAAGATTTCCCTATGTTGGTGTCATTAAAACATGTGTCTTATTGCCCCTAAAGTCTCTGAGGATTGGGAACTTCCTCTGGCGTGGGGATTATTATAATTTTTTTTATTAGGGTCCTCCTCTGGCTTGAGGATTACTATAATTTTTGTTACCTGTATCAAAATCTTGCTGTATCTTAATTTCTATTATGTCTAAATTGTTGTTATCCTCTGTTGCTATTGTGGAATCTGGTTGCAGTGCTCCAGCTTTTTCGCACAGGAACCATTGCAGAAGATTGAAAGCGTGTAGATTGTAAGGCGAGAATCCTGGAGGGGTGGAGTGTGGGGAAGTTGGGGTTCCTATGGCCAGGATCCTCACTGAACTTAAACCACCTGATGATGTAACTGGCCTGTTGCTAGGCTACTGCTTCCACATCTTTAGGCAATAAGCTATTTTTGCGCTATATAGAGAGCTCTGCCCAGTGCTCTGGGCGGAGACGGAGACGCTAGTGCTCGACCTACCACTGGGAGAACAAGCCGGGTATAAACCCTTTCACCCCAAAGAACGTTTTGCTGTCAATTTCTTTGGTCACATTGAATCCATAGCGAACTTTCCCGGGGCTGAAACCCTTTGGCAAGACACACACACACACACACACACACACACACACACACACACAACACACACACACACACGCACTTTAATAACAATGGGATAAACTATATACTAGCTTGTTTTCAATTAAAAAAATTAAGGAAATCTTTCCATGCCACTGAATACTAATGGAGACCACCACTCTTAACATCTGCATAGTATTCTATGAAATGTACAGACTATAATTTACTTAACCCTCTCTAATATCCTTTATGCTGTTTTCCTTTCTTATCTCTTTCCAGCCTGAAATGCTCTTTTGTTCGCTAGCAGATATTCACATGGCTTGAACCCTGAGTCGCTTCAGCTATCTGTTCAAATATAGAAAAGCTTCCCTTGAGCAGCCTCTGCAATATACAATGTGTCCTTTCCCTGTTTTGTTTTCCTTCAAAGCACAGACCAGAAGGACATGAGGGTTTCAAGCCACATGACTTTGTTTCTTTTAATTGAAATGTAGTTGGTATACAATATTATATTGGTTTCAGGTGTACAAATAGTGATTCGACAGCTATCTACATACATTACTAAATGCTCACCATAGTGAATGTAGTTGCCATCCATCACCATACAAAGATGTTATAATATTATTGAGTATATTCCCCATGCTGTACTTTCCTCCCCGTGACTAGTTTATTTTATAAATGGAGTGTGTACCTCTTCATCCCCTTCACCTATCACCCTTCCCCCAACCCCACTCCCTATGGCAACCACCAATCTATTCTCTGCGTTTGTGAGTCTATTTCAGTTTTGTTTGAGATTCATTTGTTTTGTTTCTGAGAGTTCGCATATAAGTAAAATCACATGGTATTTGTCTTTCTCCATCTGTCTTATTTCACTTAGCATAATACCCTCTAGGTCCATCCATGTTGTCCACAAATGGCAAGATTTCCTTCTATTTTAGTGGCTGAGTAATATTCCACTTTATTTATGTACCACTTCTGCTTTATCCATTCATCTATCGATGGGCACTTAGGTTACTTCGGTATCTTGGCTATTGTAAATGATGCAATAAACACAGGGGTGCATGTATCTTTTTGAATTAGTGATTTTCTTCTTCGGGTAAGTTCCCAGAAGCGGAATTACTGAGCCATATGGCATTTCTATTCTTGGTTTTTTGAGAAATCTCCGTTCTGCTTTCCATAGTGGCTGCACCAATTTACATTTGCACCAGCAGTGTACCAGGGTATCCTCTTCTCCACATCCTCAGCAACATTTGTTATTTCTTGTCTTGTTGCTATTAGCCACTGTGACCAGTATGAGGTGATGTCTCAGTGTGGCTTTGATTTGCATTTCCCTCAATGATTAGTGATGCTGGGAATCTTTTTCAGGTGTATGTTGTCCATCTGTACGGCTTCTTGGGGAAAAAAACTGCGTATTTAAGTTCTCTGCCCATTTCTTACTCAGATTATTTGTTTGATTTTATGGTGTTGAGTTGTATGAGTTCTTTATGTGGTTTGGTTATTAGCCCTTTATTGGATATATCACTTGCAAACATATTCTCCCATTCAAAGGTGGAATCGCAAACTAAGGCAGGTGGCTTGGCAGGGACTGCTGTGTCACCTCAGGTGTGAGAGTCCATTTTTGACATACATGCTGAAGCGCGAGCATGTCTGGGATACCGTCAGGGTGTGTAGGGACAGTGCAGCGTCATATTTGAAGTGTGCAGTGGTCCTGCAGATTTGCATCATTTTTATGATGCTGGTTCCCAAGTAAAGGGCACTTGTAGTATGGAACCATACAGAATTGGAACCCAGGGAACTTGAGAGCAGGACTTTGGATGAGTCCCTTCTTCTGCCTGGTCCTCACTCTCCTCACTGGAAAAACATGAGGGGGGGTTGGAGCAGGGGTCCTGGTGCTGCTACATTCCCGATACCATCCAATCTCTACTGCTCGGTGCTGTCATTGAGGCTGTGAGGTGGGCACTGTAACCCTGACTGTGAAGATGAGGAAATGGAGGTTCTGAGGTGAAGTGACTTGCCCAAGGTCAAGGGACTCAGAGGAGCAGGGAGAGGCGTCAATCTCAGGTACGTTCCAGAGCCCCGTTCCCCCACCTCAGACATGTGTGGAGTTGTGGGGGGCACGTGTGCCTCCTGTTTGCAGGCTGCTTTACCTACCAGCTTTCATGCTCAGGCCACGGCAGCTGTGAGCAGCTGCCCTGGCATCTGGGCCGGGCAGGGCTGCACACCTGCTCCTACCCCTCTTACTCAGGTGAGGGCACTGAGCCCCAGAGAATTGATGGGACTAAGAAAGCAGACCCACAAGACCTCAGAGCCAGGGCGCCCTCAGAGTGCATCTAGTCCAAGCCTCTGCTGTGAGAGGTGGGAACATGGAGGGCCAGAGAGAGATAAAGTTGGTCCAAGGTCCCTTGTGGAGGTGGTGGCAGAGCTGGGTCAGAGACCTCAGGCAAGTTGTTTCCCTTCTCTGAGCCTGTTTCGTCCTGAGTGCCATGGAAACAGTAAGCCCCAGAGAGTGAGATGGAGTGAGATAGTGCACCAAACACACCAGGCCAGGGGCCTGAGGAGGATGACAAGGACGACAGGGAGGAGGAGGAGGAGTAGTAGGAGGAGGAGGAGGAGGAGAAGGAGGAGGAAGAGGAGGAGGAGGAGGAGGAGGAGTATGGATGGATGCCTAGGAAATCGCCAACCTGATGTCTCAGGAGGCTGGGAGGGCAGCGGCAGGCCTTAAAAGCCTAGGATGAACCACAGGAGCAGGGAAGCCATGAGTGGTAGCCTTCTGGCTTAAAGAAGGGAGACGGAGGGCTGCAAGGGCAGCCGGGGTGGGCGAGAGAGGGGGGATCATCAGAGAGCAGTGAGAGGTTGATGTTTCACCACCACGACACTGTCAGCACCTCGAAGGCAGTGGCAGCCGACCTCAGTGAGCACAGCACACATTTGGCCCTAGAGGGTCGTGGGCTTTAGGCCCAGCTGGGGACCTACCTTGCAGTCACATTTGTCCTGTGAGTGAGGATGTGGCTGCCTCGCAGTTGACCAGCTTGACCTCCTGGAGAACCCAGTGTGTGTGCATTGCCCGAGCCCTCCCTCCTTCCTCCCTGCTCCTGAGACTCCCTGCTCTCTTCCTCCCAGCCCACCCTGCTCTCAGCACTTCCCCCTGCAGAGTGGGGGGGGGGAGGAGCGGGCCCCTGATGAGGCTGACTGGGAGAAGGCCACTGGGTGGAAGGGGGAGAGTGCTGCACGCCAGGAGGACTGGGCAAGTGGCACCCTCTTTGGCACTGCCTTTTCTGAGGGCTGCTTTCTCCCCCTTTCCAGATAAGCTGCCATAGCTTAGGTGCCCTCTGCACACAGTGCTCAAGCTCACACCCGTGGCTTGTGGTGAGAGCCCCCACCCTCATCCGTGAAAAGGCCTGTGCCTACTGTGTGCACAACAGGGTCCCAGGAGGATCCCGGGGAGAGAGCACCAGAAACATCATATATCCTTCATCCTTCCCCCACCCCAGACCATGCACCTGGAATCCTAAAGGGAAGGGCACTTAATTTTTGTCAGAATCACAGTGTCCACGTGGCTGAGCACAGACCCAGCAGCAAGGGAGACAGGAATCACAGCCCTGGCCAACAGGTGGAAGGCCACCTGAAGCCTTTCATTAGGGGGTCTGTACAGAGTCAACTTCTTGGGGGCGCAGTGTATGCAGTCCCACAGGACCCTGCACTTAGAGGCCTCCCCAGCTGTTCAAGGCTCTGCTGTCGCTCTCCTGGAATTCTTAATTTTTCAGCAAGTTACCCACATTTTCATTTTCCAGTAGGCCTAGCAAGGAATATAGCTGGGTCTGGGTCAGGATCGAGGTCTGGCTGAGAAAGGGGAATCCCTTTTTGGGGAGAAGTGGCCAGGGAGCGCAAGGGCTCTTACACTACTCTCCCCGTCCTCGTAACCTGAGACCTTGTCCTCCCAAGCTGTGGGCATCTCCAGGGGACCCGAGAAAGCTCTAGACACTGCCCTTGCCTGCTACCATGCCCTTCCCATGGGTGCCAAGTGTCTCTCGCTCTCTGTCGTCCACGTGAGGAAGTGTGGGCCTAGCTTCATCCCTGCAGAAGTCACCAGCCCTGGAGCCTCCCAATAGTCCTTGGGGCCTGGTCACAGGCAATGGGTTGTGGAGGTCTGCGTGCTACCTTGCTTTCATTAAATGTAGTCTCTTGGCAAGAAGCTCCTCCTTCTACCAGCTGGAGGGGTGAGCATGTCTCTGTGAGGCCTACCTCACTGTCCTCAGGACTCCGACTCAGAGATGAGGGCCACAAGTTGTGCGTGGATCATGAGGGAAGGGTTTCAGAATGGTGCCTTCAAGATGGGGCGGAGGAAGTGGGTCCTGGTGGGTGCTGGTGGACCCTGTCCCTTGCTGGGGGGGGGCATGGTTGGCACGAACCCACAACCCTCCACCCCATCCTGTCTCCCGCCACCCCCCATTGGTGTCTAACTGGGGCTGCATCGTGTAGGAAGTCACCTAAGTATTCGGACTCCTTTGGAAACTCATGGTCTCCGCTCAGCTGGCACCTCCACATCCCCCAGACCCCCAGGCACACCAGCCTGCCCTTGAGGCAGAGGTGGGCCCCCTTGTCCCAGAGTGCCCGACCACCTGCCACTCAGAGTAGCACGTGTGCACGTGAAGGAGGAAACGTCTCAACTAATTTTGCAACTTTAATGTTAACACTGATAACCCAAAACGTGAGCACGACAGAAGAACACAATGAAAGCAGGGAGGGCAGAGAGCTTCGTCTTGCATGCCATCTCCGATGGGCAGGTAGGAGCTGCCTCGAGTGCTACGTCAAGAAGGACTCTGAGGAGGCACTCTGGCTGTGTGACTGCTGCAGTTCATCAGCGCTGTCTGTAATCACAAGACACAGAGGCAACCAGAAAATAAATAGACGTGACACAGTGCGGGACATGAAGAACAGAACCGCGTCTTTCCAATCTCATGCTCCCACCCCAGCCCCGGCCTTCCCTTGACCGCTCACAGCCCCTCCCCAGCCCTTCCCTCAGAGTCACATCTGTGAAAACCTCACTGGATCCAAGAGAAGAAGTTGGCGCTCGTCCTGGCGGCATTTCTGGTGCGGATGGTGGAGCTGGTGCTGGGGCCATCTAGGGTGCTGGTGCTGGCCCCACCATTGGTGCCACTGCTGAGGCCAGCTCTCCAGGTGGTTCCCCTATTGGCACGGTTGCTGTTCAGAATGTACTGATGGTATCTGGCCCAGAAAGCAAAGGGGATCCTGGCCCAGGCGTCGCCAAAATCTCCATCCTCGTCCCAGGTCAGCAGCTCCACCTGGATGTCGTCCCAGCTCCACCGTCCAATCAGAGCTTCGTCCCCGATGTTCATCTGTGCCCTCATCTGGGCCCTGACATGTTCCTCAGCCATATCCACATCCATCATCTTGAAAGCATCATCCACAGCCTCCAAGAAATGAGTCTTCCAATCCCGGGGGTCCCGGTTCTGATACTGCGATGGAAAACAGCACCCATCCCAACAGCTACCCCACATTCACCCTGGCACCAGCTTCCTGCCACATGCCCTCCCGCACGCCTTGCCTGATCACGATAACAGCAAAGAGCACGGGAATCAGGCTCCTATTATCTGACCCAGACATGGATTTCTCCCCATCCCGCACCCCGACTACATCGGTGAACTTGTGTGGGTTACTTACGAAGCTTTCTGAGCCTCAAGATCCTCATAGGACAAATGGCAGGAGGAGGTCGTGACCAAGAAACAAGGAAGGTTGGGAAGTGCCAACCCCAGTGCCCGGCCCCAAACAGAGGCTCTCCATTACCTGGGCGATGAATCTCAGCACCCTCATCTTGCTGGTCTCGTGGTGGGCTCGCAGGCCCCAGACGAATTCATACTCAGGTGGGCTGCTATTGGGGACCTTCTTGTATTCCAGGTACCTCAATGCAAGAGGATAGCAAGCTTCTGCTTCCAGCCAGGCTGACCTGTTGTTGTGCTAACGGCTCCAAGGTGGCACCTTCCCAGCCCCGAAGCTGCAGCTTGGCCCTGGCCCTGCAGCCGGTGCCCACTCCCACGCTCACTCACTCCCAAGGGGCTCTGCCTCCTACATGGAGGCCTTCAAAGCCTTAGGCCCTTGGTCCTGCCCAGAAGCCACGTGGAGGTGCAGGGGACACTGCCTGTAGGGTATTTGTTCATAGGAAGGCCACAAGGTTTGCACCCCTTGTTACAAAAAACCCAGGTTCCTGTTGGGTATGTTGTAAACAGAGGAGCCATTTCTTCAGGCCCCCTGCTGAGCACAACCCCCAGCCCCACCCCTGCAGGGTTTTGCCAGTGGCTGAGACCTGGGACAGTCTACCATAGAAAACCACTATAAAGGGGAGAAACAGCCAACCAAGAGCAGTGTACTATGTGCACGCCCGCGATTGTGTGTGTGTGGGGGGGGGGGGGGGTGGCAAGAGTGTGTGCTAGTGCACCCATGTGAGTGCACACCATATTCTCCAAGGTCCAAGCACACAGGGTGGGCCCTGGCCAGAAAGTCAGGAGGGCTAGGCCCCTGGCCCGAATGGGCCTCTGGGGAGCCATGCTCAGACTTCCACTCGCTGAGCCCAGGTTCCTGAGATGTAAAGCAGGGGAAATTCTCATACAGCCTATGGACAGGTGCCGAGTGAGATGGTGGTTGTGACCCACCTGACACCGTGTTCTCAGTCACCTTGTGCTCCTCTCCCCCAAGCCTGCCCAGGAATTCTACTCTCCCCAACAGTCACATAACCCCCAACCCCACTCACACCAGAGGCACCCATCCCCCATCTGCTAAGGTACAGGACGGGGAATGGCTTCCTCAGCAGACCAGCACACGAGGAACACACGACTGTGAGCCAAAGTTAACTGGGTCAGTACTTACTTTTGCTTCACAAAGTCTTCTGTAATGAGCTTCCTCAGATCGCCAAGGAATGGGTGCCTCACCCTGCGAGCAAGGAAAGGAATCCATGACTAGAGACGTGGCAGTGCCCAGATGAGGGCAGGGGCACTCCCCAGCAAGATGGAACACTCCCCAGTCTGTGGGGCAGCCCGATGGAGGCCTGGACATGCAGCAGAGGCCAGAAGGCCACTTGTCAGAGATAGCCCCAGGTAGGGGTTTCCTGGAGCCCCTAACTCTGATGCTTCCTCTTAGATCTCTCATTTGGGGACAGAGAGGGGACATGGAGCAGAGGGGCTGAGAGTTCAGGACCATTTCCCCATGCACCCCGGTGAGACCCTTTGCACTCTACCTCGTCCAGGATGCCCGCTCCCCTACACCAGACCCCAGGTTATTGCAATCCTGGGGCCTCTTGTGCCCAAGGATCACACTGAGGGGCGGGAGCAGAGAGAGCCCAATCATACCCAGGGCGCAGTCCCATCTTGCGTAGGGCCTCCCAGAGGACAGCTGGGAGAGGAGATGAGGTATAAAATTTTAGCACACCAAGGTGACACTGTGGGTGCCCCCCACCCCTCCCCCTAGCCGCGGGTCCAGCCACTCACCCTCGCTGGCACAGTTGCCATTCATAAAGATGACTCCCAGAATCACCAAGAGGAGACTCAGCCTGGGAGTGTCCTTGGTCCTAGAGGCGTAGAAAGAGGGATGCTGTCCAGCAGCCATTTGCCCAAGGGACTGCAGCCGGCTCACCCGACCAGCCTCTCCCAGATTGCTTGGCCACGGGGCAGTTCTTCCCACTCTGCACATGGCTTGCTACCTGATCCGGACAAGTCATTCCTCCATCTTGAGACTGAATCACTTCATCCATCAAATGTGGATGCTAACGCCCCCTCCCAGGGTTCTGCCCAGGACGGGGTGAGGCAGGGTGCAAATGTTTGGCAACGTGCGTCCAGAGGCACATAGAGACCTGCCCTGCCCTGCCCTTCGCACCTCAGAAGTTACACTTGGTGTGAAGCTTGCCTCAGGACCACTCTGCCAAGCCAGGGCCAGGTACTTAGGAGGAAGAGACAAGTAACAAGAAGCCCGCTTTCCTAAGAAGGTTGGGGGTTGGCCGACAGGGCAGGGGTGAACCCCTGACAGCAGCAAGGCCTCCCCCCAACCCCCCTTCCCCCTGCTACTACCCCTTTCATCCAGTAATCACTGGGCACCGCAGTAACTGTGGGCAGTTCTGAGCTAGGCACTAAAGGCCTGTTTTCCTGTTTCTCTTCAGGAAGGCCACAACCCGCCTGCCCTTTCTCACTTTCCCAGGAGGCGAGCTGAAGAATCCCGCGTGCAGACAAGAATGTACAGGTGCTGTTCCTTGTCAATTTCCTTCAGGTGGATCCCAAACTTCTACATGGGGGAGAAAACGGAACCGTGAGATCCAAAATCCTTGCTGGGCGTTCTGCAGGCAGTCACGCAATTCCCTGCAGGAACTTTTCCTCAGTGGAGAACCCAAAGTCCTGGGGGAGAACTGGAGGAGAGAGGAAGCGAAGGACCTGTCCCGTTGGGAGCTGTGGCCCTGGCCGAGGCCCCAGGGACCCACTTCACCAGACAGACCACAGATGCTCAGGCAGCACGAGGGCAGGAAGTATGCAGTGCGTGGTCCCGGGAGGACAGGCTAAGGAAGGCTTCCAGAGCAGGCAGTACCGAAATCAGGCCTGGAGGGGCTGCAGGGTGCAAGGCTTCTCAGCCGCTCGTCCCACAGGGCTGCCTTCCCCCATCCCCACGCCCACCTTTTCCAGAGTGTACGTTGCTCGCTCGATGATCTCAGGGAAATGTTCATCATATTCTCGGATCACGTCCTTCAGCATGTCTGCAAGAAGGGAGATGGGGGAGAGCCCCTGGGCTGAGCAGGGGCCACAGAGGTGCAGCCCCTGGGGCGGCCCTGCTGAGGGGAGCACAGTCAGGACCCAGTCCTATGCAAATGGAGCGATGAGCCGAGGCCTGGTGGGTGGGGTTGGTGATGGGAGGTGCCCAGGGTAGGGCTGTGGGGGGAGGGCAGAGCTCAGGGAGGGGGCACAGGTTGCCCACCTGAGCGCTTGATGGGGATCTTCTTGTAGTCCTTAATCATCAGATATTTCACCAACTTATTTGCCTGGAGAGGAGGAGCACATGGGGAGAACAAGGCATGGACGGGTACCTCGATGAACTGGCCTGAAAACAAGGAGGGAGGTGGAGCAAGGGTAGACCTACCCTCTCTTGTAGAAGGGCCACGTTGCGCGGCGGCAAGCACAATACATGCCTTGAGGGCACCTGGGACTTCAGGGCCACCGGGGGCCGAGGGGCCATCTGAGCCCGCACTGCCAGTGGGGGCTGTGATGCTCTCCAGGGCGGTGGGACCACAGGAGGCTCTCTCTCCTCCTCGCTGCTCTCATATTCATCATCCAGGTGCTTGGACTGAAGCATTAGAGAGAGGAGACCCGGGGCTACCAGGCTCACCATGCCAAAGCGCCCACACACATCTTACCCAGAGCAGGTATTGGAAATAATAGTAGTACAGATAGTGGATGACATGTGCTGAGTGCTTACTAGGTGTCAGGCACTGAGCCAACCTCTTCGCTCTCCAGGCCTGAGCGTAGGGACCTTGTGCAGTAAAAGCATGCTAGCAAACTTGTGTTGGAGAACCCTGAGGAGAGGGGAGGGCAGAGAAAGGAGGGGAGCAAGGGGGGCTGGAGAGAGAGGGGAGGTCTCACCTTCTTGGTCCTCTTGCCTCCCATCCTGGCCCAGGGCTCTGTGCTGCACTGAGCAGGGGCAGCTGCACCTTCAGGCTCAGGGATGCTCGTGGCCACCTTGGCCTTGGCAGCAGCGGCTGTCACAACATTCTGAGCCTCTACCCACCGAGTCTTGGCGAGAGCCTTCCCAGACTTGGTTGTCTTGGGCCGGGTGGCGGCCCCCTCCGTGGCAGATGCTGCCTGGGCCCCCCCCGAGGAGGCAGCACTGGGGCCCTCGGTGGCAGCCTCTTGGGCTGGGGCGGGTCTCTTGGGGCGTGGGAAGGCCATGCCACTGACACCTGCTGGCTGGGTGAAATTAAAGATATCGTTCTGACCCAGGAAGGCTGTCTTGGGCCGCAGGGCATCCCTCTCACTGGCACATGGAGCCGGAGAGAAAGCACAGGCAGTACTCGGGCCCCCACTAGCAGCCTTCTGGGCCTGCGAGGCTGTCTGGGGCAGGGTGGAGGTGGCTGTGGGCCCAGGGGCGGCCATCTCTCTCTTGACTAGCATCTGGGAGATGCGTGGAGAAGCAAGGGGTGCCTCAGGGGTGGCTGCCTGAGCCTCGGCCGTGGATGTCATGGGCTGGGCACTTTCTCCTGGAGCCTGTTCTTCAGCCACAGGGTGGTTGGCGACCACCTGATTGTAGGTGGCACGGGCAGCGGCGGCAGCAGCTCGAGCGGTATGGTTGGAGGCAGCGGCGCGGGCTACGTTGGCAGCCCGGGTGGCCGCCTCACTGTCAAGTGCTTCTGGGTCCAGCTGAAATGCCTCCATCAGAGTCCTGGCCAGCACAGGGTTTTCCAGTTCCCAGGGCTCATTCTGCAAGGGCAGAGAGAAGGCTAGGGGAAGGCAGGCCACTCTACACTAGCATCCTGCTCTCCCCGCGCTGGCCAGCCTCCTCCTGGCTACCCACGAGGCCCGGTCCCAGCCCCAGCCCTCTTTCTCCCAACAGCACAGGGGTGGCTGGGGGGAGCTGGGCAGTCCCTTCCTGCCCAAGCCCTTCCCCTTCATCTCCCCCTCTTCTCGTCCCCTGGCTGATTCAGAGAGCGGGCTGGGGGAGAGCCAGGGTCAGCAGGTGGCCGACAAGGGGCCTCACCGATAGGATGCGAAGGCCTGGACCCAGGCTCCCAAAGGCTCTGAGGATACGGACGTCGAAGCTGGTGAGGGTGCCGTAGCCTCCAAAGGCACCAAATTCCTCATAGTCGTTTCCTTCCATCTCTTCTTCCCCGACTTCATCGCTACCCTCCTCCATGTCTTCAACGTTGTAGCTTTCGGGTTCCATGTGGTAGCTTCCCTCAGCCATGCTGGGGGAATGGGGGTCCCAAGGAGAAGAGAGCCCAGCCTGAGGGCGAGGCTGAGGCCTCCTCCGGAACAAGGGGTGGCATCTCTCAGGAGGTGGGGGTAGCAATCACCAGGTTACCAGGCAGTGTGGAGCATAGGGTGCAGGGGGTGGGGTGGCGCAGGTAGACTCTGTGAGAGGCAGAGCCCTAGGGGAGGGATGGAGGAGCTGAGGGCCCCACACTGAAAGGGGGGGTTAAGGTGGACAGGCTCGCCACCCCAGCGGCTAGATTTGAATATGGAGTGGACTGGTGGTCTTGCTTCTGAAGAGTCCCAAGGAGGGTGTATTGAGAGAGGGAGAAACAAAGGGCTTCAATCTAAAGGGCTGGAGCACGCGAGCAGGATGAAGGGGCAGCAGATGAGATGAGAGGGCTCAAACAACGGGGACCGCGGGAAGCTCTGGGAAACTGTGTCCCAGGGACCCCTTGGCTGGGTCCGGGTGGGGATTCAGCTGATCCGGATCTAGGTTGGGCTCATACAAGAGCGCTAAGCGGGGAGGCGGGCTGGCACTGAGTGACGCTCGAACTGGAGCGCTGGCAGTCTCAAATCCCAGGATTGCGACGCCAGGAATGGGGCAAAGCGGTCAGCTCGGTTGGAGTGATCTAGGAGTGGTTGGGGTGACCTAGGAGTGGTTGGGGTGGGGAGGTGGGGCCTCCATTTTAAGGAAGCTCAGCACCCACCGAACACGCGGGTCGGCTACAGGGATTCGGATGAGGGCTCCGGTGTCAGGAGGGCTCGGATCCGGGAGGCTGGGTCTGGTGGCGCGACCGGGGCTCCTACCTGGACCGTGGGTCTAATGGGGCTCGGCTTCTGAGTGCTTGGGCTTTGTTCAGGTCCGGGTGTGGGGGTGGGGTGGGGAGGCCGCAGCGTGCGGGTCCCACTCGCTCTCTCCCGGTCCCATCTGGGGCTGGATCCCTACCTTCCCTGGGGCTCCAATGGCGTCCGTCCTCAGCACCAGGAACCCCGCAGCCGCGCCCTCGCCTACTGCTGCCAGCACAGCAGCTCCGACCACCCCGCCCCTTTTCTCTGCGCACCCCCACCTCCCGCAGCTGGGTAGTCTGCGCATGCGCGGACCCCTCCCCGCCCCCAACTCCGGCCCGCTTGCCTGCCTGCCCGCCCGCTTTCCCAACAAAAGCCCTTTCCACCGGGTCCCCAGAGCGCATGCGATTCCGCGTGTGGGTGGGCGGGGCGGTGTGTGGGGGGGGTTCTCCTTCCCGCCAGACTCCCCTCACCCGCCGGGGATCGCAGGCGCGCGCGCGCTCACACCCTGTGGCGCACTTCAACCCACCCAATCGTCTACCCCCGGTGCCCCCACTTTTGCACAGTGCTTCTCATCCCTGCCCTCTCCCCTTGCCCCTGAGCTCCTCCAGCGTGGTCTGGCAGGCCAGAGGATGCCAGTTCCCTTTGTGTTCCCCCCTCACCACCCTTCTGTCTGGCCCCCAGCCACACGGGGAACATCTGCTTCCCGGCTACTCTTCATGTAGCTGGTCCATCACAACCCCATGTGTGCTGGGGCTTGTCTGCCTCTCACAGCAGCCCTGGGAGGTGGATGCCAGCATCCCCATGTTACAGATCGGAAGCTGAGGCACAGACACATTGCATGAACTAGACATGGCCACGCAGCCAGGAAACCGAAAATGCAAAATGTGGGCCTGAGTCTTCCTCACTCCCAAACCCATGTTCCACTCGAGCTGCCCTGGGGCCTGAGGCACCCTCCCCTCTTCACTTTGAGTGGCTGATCCACCCACCGCCACCACCCCTACCCTGTCAACATCTGTCTTCAACAAGCAAGGTTTGTGTTCTGTGAGACCTAACCTCATGCTCTGCACCTGGGCAGACACAAGTAGAGGCCCCCCCAGCCCCACCCTCTGCCTACTCCCCACGGCTCCATTCCGGTGTGGGAACTGCTCCTTGAGGTCCACTCCCTGCCCCGACTGTCAGGCTCTTTGCCATGAGTGGCACAACACGCTGACCCTGAGATCATCCCGGTGCCCTCTGGAGCGGTCAGGACAATCAGGCACTTGTGTGTCTGAGCCACGGCAAGGCCTGATGCAGAGTAAACATTTGCCTGGGTTCCTTCTAGGGCTGGTCCAGGGACAGCTGTGGTCTTGTGGAAAAAGAGCCTGGGCTCAGCTTCAGCGTTCCAGGGACGGGGTGCGGGACCAGTCAGCCACTAGCTGTGTGAACCCACTAGCGTCGCTGGACATCTCTGAGCCTGTTCCTCAATTAAAAAAAAAAAGAAAAAAAAAAGCGAGAAGCACAGGGAGCACTTTACTGGGGTCCTACCCAACACATGTTGCTCTGCTTCCAGCACGACTAGAGAGACCGCCTTTGGAGGCAGAAACTGCTATGTTCCCACCTCAAATGGAACCTGTACTTTTTACAAAAACCATAGTGCATTTTTACATTCGTTTTTATGTCAGTCTCTCCAGGACTCCTGTATATGAATGGGAGCTATGCTAGGACCACAGCTTTTACTCTCCAATGGCCAATATCAATCCCACCTGGCTGGATGGCTTTCCTCAGCTGCTGTGTTGCGTAGCAACTCCCCTGTCAGCTGCCTGCTTCTCTTCAGCCCTTCCCTTAGAACACGTTTCTGTGGAAGGTGACCAGACCCCAGAAGTGAAAGCCCTGGCAAACCATGTATACGCTATATAACTGTATGTGTTAATATGCTATTAACACCCAAACCTACCACCCCAGTCTGAACTTTGCCCTTGAGATCCAAATCCATGTACTCCCTCACGGACATGAAATCTCCAGTTGGAGGCGTCAAGGGCTCCTCATAGCGAGTCTGTCTAGATCTGATCACTTGGTATACCCACCCACCCCCACCAGAATTCGCCTGCCCCCCGTCTCTCTTGTTTTTAAACCTCCTGTCTTCACAATATTAGTAAATGGGGTCATCATCCACACAACTACTCATTCCAGAAAATGGAAGTCAGCCCCCACCACTCCCCCTGTCTCATTTACTGCACCAGATGGGAAACTTGTGCGGCTCTCTCCCCTACATTAGCCCCAGCAAATTCTAGTCCCATTGGCCTCTTGGCATTCTCAGCTCTTTCTCCTTGACTCGGGCTGTCCCCCGGGGACCTGTTTGTGTTTAGTCTCTCTGTGCTGCAGCCTGTAAACTCTCTCCAGGCAAGAAGTTGGGGGAATTGGGCAATTTGAGGGCTCCTTCTCCCAGGGATCACTGTCCTGTGTGGTCCCATGGTGCCTGCACGCAAAGCTTTATAGCCTTTTTGGCTTCTTGTAGGGCCCTATAAGGTGGGAGAGTAAACCAGGTTACTGTTAATGCATCGTGGCTGGAAGCATGATGATACTTACAGATTTTTTTTTAATCAACTTTTTTTTTCACTGAGCCTTGTGCTTTTAAGATGCATCCAAGTTATTACAAACACCTAATCCATGATCTCCATATATGACGTTTTTCCAATTTGCTACCCCACGGATTTTTCCTTACTCCTAAGCAAGTATAAAGCCAGAAAAACAGAATCATTTAGAGGACTGAATGATTGTTAAAGATAACAGTTACAGTGCATGTCTCATCAAAAACAATCTAAGTCATATGAAAGTGGCATAGCACCTTTAAACTAGTGAAATAATAATTGTCAAGGCAGAATTTATACTCAGTGAGTATCTGAGTGAATGAAGAAACTTTTCTCATATATACCAGCATTGAAATAGTTTACTGTCCGTAGATAAGTACCATAGGAATGTTGAAGGATATCCTTCAGGCACACGAAGAATGTCAGTAAATAGAAATATGACCTACACAAATGAGTAAACAATACTCGAAATGGTACACATGAGCATAGATATAAAATATTTATTTCCTTATTTTTAAAAGTTTCTTTATAAGTTAATTGTCAGAGTGAAGCAAAAATCCTTAAAAGTTCATTGCAGTTGTAAGTTACGTGGAATTAATTCTTGGACTACAATAGCACAAGGATTGGAGGGAATATAAGTATACCATTGTAAAATTCTAAATCTACATGTGAAGTGGTAAAATATTACTTGTAGGTATACTATAATAAGTTAAAGAAGCACTGAATATAAACCTTAATGTACCTGTCTAAATAATTATGGCTAATAAGCATACATGGGAGATAAATGGAATCACGACATGCTCACTTAATTTAGCATAAGTCCTAAAATGAATTAAAAAAAGGACAACAGACAGACAAGCAAAGAGAAAACAATACAATAGTTTTAAATCCATCCATATAAATTACCACATTAAGTAGAAATTGCCTAATGCACCAATGACAAGGTAGAGATTGACAAATTGGAATCCTTTTTCTTTTAAATAGACTTTAGCTTTTAGAACAGTTTTAGGTTCATAGCAAAATTGTGCAGGAAGTACAGATCCATCCCATATACCTCCTATCTCTACACAGACACAGCCGCTGCTACTATCAACATCCTCCCCCAGAGTGTTATACTTCTTAATATCAGTATTACTACATCAAATACATCAGCACATCATGGTCACCCAAAGTCCACAGCTTACATTAGGGTTCACTACTAATGTTGTCCATTCTATAGATTTGGAAAAATATATAATGTCATGTAAGATACAGAATATTTTCACTAGCCCCAAAAACCTCTGTGGTCCACATACTCATCCTTTCCTTTCTCCTAAGCACCGGCAAATACTGATTTTTTTTATTTTTTATTTTTTTTAATTTTGGTATCATTAATCTACAATTACATGAAGAACATTATGTTTACTAGGCTTCCCCCTTCACCAAGTCCCCCCCACATACCCCTTAACAGTCACTGTCCATCTGCGTAGTAAGATGCTGTAAAATCACTACTTGTCTTCTCTGTGTTGCACAGCCCTCCCCATGCCCCCCACGCACTGTACATGCTAATCGTATTGCCTGCTTTCTTTTACCCCACCCTTATCCCTCCCTTCCCACCCATCCTCCCCAGTCCCTTTCCCTTTGGTAACTGTTAGTTCATTCTTGGATTCTGTGATTCTGCTGCAGTTTTGTTTCTTCAGTTTTCCTTTGTTCTTATACTCCACACATGAGTGAAATCATTTGGTACTTGTCTTTCTCCGCCTGGCTTATTTCCCTGAGCATAATCCCCTCTAGCTCCGTCCATGTTGTTGCGAATGGTAGGATCTGTTTTTTTCTTATGGCTGAGTAATATTCCGTTGTGTATATGTACCACATCTTCTTTATCCATTCATCTACTGATGGACATTTAGGTTGCTTCCATATCTTGGCTATTGTAAATAGTGCTGCGATAAACATAGGAGTGCATGTGTCTTTTTCAAACTGGGCTCCTGCATTCTTAGGGTAAATTCCTAGGAGTGGAATTCCTGGGTCAAATGGTAAGTGTATTTTGAGCATTTTGAGGAACCTCCATTCTGCTTACCACAACGGTTGAACTAGTTTACATTCCCACCAGCAGTGTAGGAGGGTTCCCCTTTCTCCACATCCTCGACAACATTTGTTGTTGTTTGTCTTTTCGATGATGGTGATCCTTACTGGTGTGAGGTGATATCTCGCTGTGGTTTTAATTTGCATATCTCTGATGATTAGCGATGTGGAGCGTCTTTTCATGTGCCTGTTGGCCATGTGGATTTCTTCTTTAGAGAACTGTCTATTCAGCTCTTCTGCCCATTTTTAATTGGATTATTTGCTTTTTGTTTGTTGAGGTGTGTGAGCTCTTTATATATTTTGGATGTGAATCCTTTATTGGATCTGTCATTTATGAATATATTCTCCCATACTGTAGGATTCCACTTTGTTCTATTGACGGTGTCCTTTGCTGTACAGAAGATTTTTAGCTTGATATAGTCCCACTTGTTCATTTTTGCCTTTGTTTCCCTTGCCTGGGGAGATATGTTCATGAAGAAGTCACTCATGTTTATGTCCATGAGATTTTTGCCTATGTTTTCTTCTAAGAGTTTTATGGTTTCATGACTTACATTCAGGTCTTTGATCCATTTTGAATGTACTTTTGTGTGTGGGGTTAGACAGAGATCCAGTTCCATTCTCTTACGTGTAGCTGTCCAGTTTTGCCAGCACCATCTGCTGAAGAGACTGTCATTTCCCCATTGTATGTCCATGGCTCCTTTATCACATATTAATTGGCCATATATGTTTGGGTTAATGTCTGGAGTCTCTATTCTGTTCCACTGGTCTGTCGCTCTGTTCTTGTGCCAGTACCAAATTGTCTTGATTACTGTGGCTTTGTAGTAGAGCTTGAAGTTGGGGAGTGAGATCCCCCCCCCCCCACTTTATTCTTCCTTCTCAGGATTGCTTTGGCTATTCGGGTCTTTGGTGGTTCCATATGAATTTTTGAACTATTTGTTCCAGTTCATTGAAGAATGCTGCTGGTAATTTGATAGGGATTGCATCGAATCTGTATATTGCTTTGGGCAGGATGGCCATTTTGACGATTTTAATTCTTCCTAGCCACGAGCATGGGATGAGTTTCCATTTCTTAGTGACCTCTTTAATTTCTCTTAAGAGTGTCGTGTAGTTTTCAGGGTATAGGTTTTTCACTTCTTTGGTTAGGTTTATTCCTAGGCATTTTATTCTTTTTGATGCAATTGTGAATGGAATTGTTTTCCTGATTTCTCTTTCTATTAGTTCATTTTTAGTGCATTGGAAAGCTACAGATTTCTGTGTGTTAATTTTGTATCCTGCAAGTTTGCTGAATTCCGATATCAGTTCTAGTAGTTTTGCAGTGGATTCTTTAGGGTGTTTTATGTACAATATCATGTCATCTCCAAATAGTGACAGTTTGACTTCTTCTTTACCAGTCTGGATTCCTTGTATTTCCTTGGTTTGTCTGATTGCCATGGCTAGGACCTCCAGTACTATGTTGAATAACAGTGGGGAGAGTGGGCATCCCTGTCTTGTTCCCAATCTCAGAGGAAAAGCTTTCAGCCTCTCGCTGCTCAGTATGATGTTAGCTGTGGGTTTATCATATATGGGCTTTATTATGTTGAGGTACTTGCCCTCTATGCCCATTTTGTTGAGAGTTTTTTTCATGAATGGATGTTGAATTTTGTCGAATGCTTTTTCAGCATCTATGGAGATGATCATGTGGTTTTTGTCCTTCTTTTTTGATGTGGTGGATGATGTTGATGGATTTTCCAATGTTGTACCATCCTTGCATCCCTGGGATGAATCCCACTTGGTCATGGTGTATGATCCTCTTGATGTATTTTTGAATTCGGTTTGCTAATGTTTTGTTGATTATTTTTGCATCTACTCAATATCATCAGGGATATTGGTCTGTAGTTTCCTTTTGTTGTGGGGTCTTTGCCTGGTTTTGGTATTAGGGTGATGTTGGCTTCATAGAATGAGTTTGGGAGTGTTCCGTCCTATTCAATTTTTTGGAAAGCTTTAAGGAGAATGGGTATTATGTCTTCTCTGTATGTCTGATAAAATTGCGGGGTAAATCCATCTTGCCCGGGGAATTTGTTCTTGGGTAGTTTTTTGATTACTGATTCAAGTTCGTTGCTGGTAATGGGTCTGTTTAGATTTTCTGTTTCTTCCTGGGTCAGTCTTGGAAGGTTGTATTTTTCTAGGAAGTTGTCCATTTCTCCTAGGTTTTCCAGCTTGTTAGCATATAGGTTATTGATTTGTTTTTTACTGTCTCCATAGTTTTGCCTTTTCCAGAATGTCATTGAGTTGGGATCACACAGTATGTAGCCTTTACAGATTGGTTTCTTTTACCAGGTAATATGCATGTAAGGTTCCTATGTATCTTTTCAGGGCCTGGTATCTAATTTATTTTTAATGCCATTGTCTGGATGTGTCATAATTCATTTATCCATCCACCTACTGAAGTACATCTCGGTTGCTTCCAAGTTTTGGCAATTATGAATAAAACTGCCACAAACCTCCATGTGAAGGTTTTCTGCCTACATAAATTTCAACTCATTTGGGTAAATCAAAAGAACGTGATTTTTGAATTGCATGGTTAGCGTAGGTATAGTTTTGCAAGAAACTGACTGTCTTCCAAAGTGGTTGTATGATTTTGTATTCTCACCAGCAATGAATTAGAGTTCCTGTTGCTCCACATCCCGGCAAGCATTTGGTGTTGCCAATATGTTGGATTTTGGCCATTGTAATAGTGTGTATAGTGGCATCTCATTGCTTTAATTTACATTTCTCTAATGACATATGAAGTGGAGCAAGACGAATTGGATTTTAAAAACTAAGATCCAGTTATATGTTGTGTACATGAATCTCACTTAAAAAATAAAGGTCATATAGGTTAAAAGTAAAAGGATGGGAAATATATCATACTAGCAATAATCAAAATGAGGCTATAAGGGATATATTAATATCAGACAAAGCAGATTTTAGAACCAAATATATTACCAGGGATAAAAAGGATCATGTATAAGATCATTTATATTTATAATTGGCTAAAGAGGCCCATTCATCAAGAGGACATTAAAATTCTAAGTGTTTATACACCTGAAAACAGTTTAGAAGTACATAGAAGAAAGAAAAACCCACAATTAGAGTCAGAAATTTTAAGTCTCTTCTCTTAACAGTTGAACAAGTTGACAAAAAAAATCAGTAAGTGTATAGAATGTTTGAAAAAAACTATCACCCAAATTAATCTAACTAACTTTTTAGAACACTCTCCCTGACAACTAAAGAACACACATTCTTTTCATATGTACATGAAAACTTGCCATGATAGACAATATTCTAGGCCATAAATAAACCCTACTAAATTTGAAAGAATTAGCATCACCCAGAGGACTTTCCTAGAAGACAGTGGGATTAAATTAAAAGTAGATAACAGAAATGTATCTGCAAATCCACCAAGTAATTGGGAACTATGTAACACATTTTTCAATAACATGTGGGTGAAGAAAATTTAAAAAGATATTTAGAAAATAATTTAAACTGAATAAAAGTAAAGTACAACTTACTAAAATTTGTAGGATTAATCTAAAACAGTCCTTAGAAACAAATGTACAGCACCAAAATGATTATATTTAAATATAAGAATCCAAGTCAATGACCTACACTTCAGTATTCAGAAACAAGAATGCAGAGACAATTAAGACCAAAGTAGAAGAAGAAAGGAAATAATAAGGGAAAGTGAAGAAATAGCTGAAGTAGAAACAGGAAACAATAGAGGAAATACTCATCTTAAAGAATCTCAATATAATTGATAAGCCTCTCTCTAGAATGATTAGGGAGATAAAAGAGAGAAGACATGAATTACTAATAACAGAATTGCTGTCATTAATGATCTCTTACATTAAACATTTATAAGTGAATATTATCAGTAACTTTGTTCCAATCAATGGAATTTTGCACAGCAGAAATAACCAAGAAAACGAAATTTAAAATACCATGTGCAATAGCAAAAATACCATTTACAATAGCATAAAATGTGAATTATTTAGGGATATATCTGACAAAAGATGTGCGACCCTTTACCCAAAAACGTTAAAGCATTGCTGATAACAACTAAATAAGACCTAAATAAATGCAGAGATATACTATGTTCATGAAATCAAAGAACAAATATTGTTAAAGAGTTAATTCTCTGCGCTTCAACAGTAGACTCATCACAATCTGAATAATAATCCCATCAGGGTTTTTGTAGGAATCCATGAACTGATTCGAAAATCCATAAGGAAGTTAAAAGTACCTAGAATAGACCAAACAATCATGGGGAAAAAACACCAGTGTGGAAGATTTATACTACTGGATTTCAATACTTATTATAAAGTACAGTAATCAAGAGGGTTTGCTGTTGGAATAAAGATAAATAGAGCAATTTAGCATAATAGGGCCTCCAGATATAAATACACAGAAATATTTATTCAATTGCCTTTTGAAAACAATGCCAAGGAAATTCAATGGGGAAAGAGTAATCCTCTCAAAAATTGGTGCTGGATATATAGGATAGCTGTATGCAAAAAAAGAGACCTCTATCCTTATTTCATACCATAGACAAGAACTAACTGGAAATGGATAAAAATACTCTAAAATTTCTAGAAGGAAACATAGAAAATTAACAGCTTCCATAGTGCGCTGCTTTGGGTTAAATTTTTCAAAATAGGAGGCCCAAAGCACAAACTATAAAAGAAAATAAATTAATAAATTTGACTTGAACAAAATTAAAAATATTTTGGTCTTCAAAAGTCACTATTTTGAAAATGAAAGGGAAAGCCATAGACTGGGGAAAAGTACTTAGAAAACATATATCTAACACAAGATGCTTCTTTCTTTCATTATTTATTGAAATATAGTTGATATTCAATATTATATGATTTCACACATAGAACATAGTAATTCAACAATTGTATACATCATGAAATGCTCATCACAGTAAGTGTAATTACCATCTGTCCACCAACAAAGAAATTATGATGTTATTGGCTATATTCCCCATGCTATACTTCCATTCCTGTGACTAATTTATCATTGGAAGTTTATATCTCTTTATCCCCTTTACCTATTTCACTCATTCCCCCACCCCCGCCATGGTAGCTACCAGTCTGTTCTCTGTCTTTATGAGTCTATTTCTGTTGTTTGTTTATACATTTGTTTTCTCTTTCTGATTCCACATAACAGTGAAATCATATGGTGTTTGACTTTCTCTGACTTATTTCACTTAGCATAATACCCTGTAGGTTCATGTTGTTGCACATGGCAAGATCTCATTCTTTTTATGAGTGAGTAATATTTCATTGCATATATATCCTTTCATCTATTGATGGATACCTAGGTTGTTTCAATATCTTGGCTATTGTAAATAATGCTACTGCTGCAATAAACATAGGGGCACATGTATATTTTTGAATTAGCAACAGAGGACACTTGTTAACTACATAAAAAACTCTTACAACTCAACCATTAGAAGACAAATATCCAACTAAAAACAGACAAAATACTTCAACAGACTACTTCAAGAAAGAAGTTATACAGATGGTAAATAAACACATGAAAAGATGCTTACCACCATTTATCATTAAATAAATGCAGGTTAGGGGTGGAGCCAAGATGGCGGCGTGAGTAGAGCAGCAGAAATCTCCTCCCAAAACCATATATATTTTTGAAAATACAACAAATACAAGTATTCCTAAAAGAGAGACCAGAGACACAGGACAACAGCCAGACAACATCTACACCTGCGAGAAGGAGCGGGGAGGGAGAGGGAGCCCAGGACTGCTACAGAGCCAGCCCTAGCCATCCGCACCGGAGCGCAGACACACAGTGCGTGGTGTGCTGGATACGAGGGAAACAGGACAGTAAAACCTGCATGTGGGTCCTCACAGCCGGCGCTCCTGGGACAAAGAAAAGCGAGTGCTTTTTGAAAGTCTTAAAGGGACAGGGACCTCACAGCTGGATGGAAGTGTCCCAGGACACTTAGCTCAGCAGTTGGGAATCCCAGGGAACTCCAGGCACCCTAACCCCCTGGGCGGCAGAGATGCTCGGAGGCCCCTCACGGTGATAAACATCCTGCTGCCCGTTTCCCCTCTGATGAGGCTCCACCATATTAGAGTAGCAGCCTGAGGCCAGCCACACCCACAGCAACCGCGGGGCTCTGCAGTGGCTGGGCAAGAATCAGAGACCCTATCTGCATGCAGCTGCCCAGCACAAACTGCTGGGGTTCGCTGTTATCCCAGGAGAGGAAGGCCACAAACAAGCAAGAAGGGATGTTCTCCCAGCCAACACATGTGCCAGGACCCCACAACTACCTCTGTCACCATGAAAAAGCAGAGGAATTTGATACAAACCAGACTAACCCAGACATCCTCCCCTGAGAAGGAATCTGGGGAGATAGACCTAACCAATCTCTCTGAAAAACAATTCAAAATAAAGGTCATAACCATGCTGATGGATCTTCAGAGAAATATGCAAGAGCTAAGGGATGAAGTCTGGAGGGACACTACAGAAATGAAACAATGTCTGGAAGGACTTAAGAGGAGACAGGGTGAGGTGCAAGAGGCCATTAATGGAATAGAAATCAGAGAACAGGAACACAGAGAAGCTGATGCAGAGAGAGATAAAAGGATCACCAGGAATGAAACAATATTAAGAGAACTGTGTGACCAATCCAAAAGGAACAATATCTGCATTATAGGGATACCAGAAGAAGAAGAGATAGAAAAAGGCATAGAAAGTGCCTTTGAAGAAATAATTGCTGAAAACTTCCCCAAACTGGGGGAGGAAATAATCAATCAGACCACGGAAGTACACAGAACTCCCCACAGAAGGGACCCAAAGAGGACAACACCAAGACACATAATAATTCAAATGGCAAAGATCAAAGACAAGGACAGAGTTTTAAAGGCAGCTAGAGAGAGGAAAAAGGTCACCTACAAAGGAAAACCCATCAGGCTATCATCAGACTTCTCAACAGAAACCTTACAGGCCAGAAGAGAATGGCATGATATATTTAATGCAATGAAACTAAAGGGCCTTGAACCAAGAATACTGTATCCAGCACGATTATCATTTAAATATGAAGGAGGGATTAAACAATTCCCAGAAAAGCAAAACTTGAGGGAATTTGCCTCCCACAAACCACTTCTACAGGGTATTTTAGAGGGACTGCTCCAGATGGGAGCACTCCTAAGACTAAATAGATGTCACCAGAGAAAATGAAATCACAGCAAATAAAGCAGACCAACAAAATACTAACTAAAGGCAAAAAATAAAATCAAACACCCACAAAAGCAGTTTAAGGAAACACAAACGAGTAGAGAACAAAACAACCAACATATAAAGAATGGATGAGGAGGAATAAGAAGGGAGAGAAATAAACACCAGACAGTGTTTATAATTGCTCAATAAGCGAATTAAGTTGGAGAGTAAGATACTAAAGAAGCTAACATTGAACGTTTGGTAACCACGAACCTAAAGCCCGAAATGGCAAAAACTGCATATCTTTCAATAATCACCCTAAATATAAATGGAGTGAATGGATCAATCAAAAGACACAGAGCAATGGAATGGATAAAAAAGCAAGACCCATCTAAATGCTGTTTACAAGAGACTCACCTCAAACCCAAAGACATGCATAGACTAAAAGTCAAGGGATGGACAAAGATATTTCATGCAAACGACAGGGAAAAAAAAGAAGGTATTGCAGTACTAGTATCAGACAAAATAGACTTCAAAACAAAGAAAGTAACAAGAGATAAAGAAGGACATTACATAATGATAAAGGGCTCAGTAGAACAAGAGGATATAACCATTATAAATATATATGTGCCCAATAGAGGAGCACCAACATATGTGAAACAAATACTGACAGAATTAAAGGAGGAAATAGAATGCACTGCATTCATTGTGGAAGACATCAACACACCACTCACTCCAAAGGACAGATCCACCAGACAGAAAATAAGTAAGGACATGGAGGCACTGAACAACACACTAGGACAGGTGGACCTAATAGACATCTATGGAACTCTACATCCAAAAGCAACAGGATACACATTCTTCTCAAGTGCACATGGAACATTATCCAGAATAGACCACATACTAGGACACAGAAAGAGCCTCAGTAAATTCCAAAAGACTGAAATTCTACCAACCAACTTTTCAGACCACAAATGGATAAAACTAGAAATAAATTGTACAAAGAAAACAAGAAGGCTCACAAACACATGGAGGCTTAATAACATGCTCCTAAATAGTCAATCGATCAACAACTAAATTAAAATAGAGATCAAGGGATATACAGACACAAATGACAACAACATAAAGCCCCAACATCTGTGGGACACAGCGAAAGCAGTTTTAAGAAGAAAGTACATAGCAATCAAGGCATACTTACAGAAGGAAGAACAATCCCAAATGAGCAATCTAATATCACAATTATCAAAATTGGAAAAAGAAGAATAAATGAGGCCTAAGGTCAGCAGAAGGAGGGACATAATAAAGATCAGAGAAGAAATAAATAAAATTGAGAAGAATAAAACAATAGCAAAAATCAATGAAACAAAGAGCTTGTTCTTTGAGAAAATAAACAAAAGAGACAAGCCTCTGGCCAGACTTGTAATGAGAAAAAGAGACCCAACACACATCAACAGAATCAGAAACAAGAATGGAAAAATCATGACAGACCCCACAGAAATACAAAGAATTATTAAAGACTACTATGAAAACACACATGCTAAAAAGCTGGAAAACCTAGAAGAAATGGACAACTTCTTAGAAAAATACAACCTTCCAAGACTGACCAAGGAGGAAACACAAAATCTAAACAAACCAATTGCCAGCAAAGAAATTGGAGTGGTAATCTAAAAACTACCTAGGAACAAAACCCTGGGGCCAGATGGATATACCTCGGAATTTTATCAGGCACACAGAGAAGACATAATACCCATTCGCCTTAAAGTTTTCCAAAAAACGGAAGAGTAGGGAATACTCCCAAACTCATTCTATAAAGCCAACATCACCCTAATGCCAAACCAGGCAAAGACCCCACCGAAAAAGAAAATTACAGACCAATATCCCTGATGAACATAGATGCAAAAATACTCAACAAAATATTAGCAAACCAATTTCAAAGATACATCAAGAGGATCATACACCATGACCAAGTGGGATTCATCCCAGGGATGCAAGATTGGTACACCATTCGAAAATCCAACAACATCATCAACCACATAAAAAAAAAAGAAGGACGAAAACCACATGATCGTCTCCGTAAATGCTGAAAAAGCGTTCGACAAAATTCAGCATCCATTCATGATAAAAACTCTCAACGACATGGGTATAGAGGGCAAGTACCTCAACATAATAAAGGCCATATATGATAAACCCACAGCCAACATCAGACTGAACAGCGAGAAGCTGAAAGCTTTTCCCCTCAGATTGGAAACAAGACAGGGATGCCCACTCTCCCCACTGTTATTTAACATAGTACTGGAGGTCCTAGCCTTTGCAATCAGACAAAACAAAGAAATACAAGGAATCCAGATTGGTAAAGAAGAAGTTAAACTGTCACTATTTGCAGATGATATGACATTGTACATAAAAAACCCTGAAGACTCCACTCCAAAACTACTAGAACTGATATCGGAATACAGCAATGTTGCAGGATACAAAATTAACACACAGAAATCTGTGGCTTTCTGATACACTAACAATGAACCACTAGAAAGAGAAATCAGGGAAACAGTTCTGTTCAGAATTGTATCAAAAAGAATAAAATACCTAGGTATAAACCTAACCAAGGAATTGAGGGGCCTATACCCTGAAAACTACAAGACACTCTTAAGAGAAATTAAAGAGGACACTAACGAATGGAAATGCAGCCCATGCTCCTGGCTAGGAAGAATTAATATAATGAAAATGGCGATCCTGCCCAAAGAAATATACAGATTTGATGCAATCGCTATCAAATTACCACCAGCATTCTTCAACGAACTGGAACAAATAGTTGAAAAATTCATACGGAAACACCAAAGACCCAGAATAGCCAAAGCAATCCAGAGAAGGAAGAAAAAAGTGGGGGCAATCTCGCTCCCCATCTTCAAGCTCTTCTACAAAGCGACAGTAATCAAGACAATTTGATAATGGCAAAAGAACAGAGCCACTGACCAGTGGAACAGAATAGAGGCTCCAGACATTAACCCAAACATATATGGTCAATTAATATACGATAAAGGTGCCATGGATGTACAATGGGGAAATGACAGTCTCTTCAACAGATGGTGCTGGCAAAACTGGACAGCTACAAGCAAGAGAATGAAACTAGATCATTGTCTAACCCCATACAGAAAAGTAAATTCGAAATGGATCAAAGACCCGAGTGTAAGTCATGAAACCATAAAACTCTTAGAAAAAAAAAACAGGCAAAAATCTCTTGGACATAAACATGAGTGACTTCTTCATGACCATATCTCCCCAGGCAAGGGAAATAAAAGCCAAAATCAACAAGTGGGACTACATCAAGCTGAAAATGTCTGTACAGCAAAGGATACCATCAATAGAACAAACAGGTACCCTAGAGTATGGGAGAATATATTCATAAATGACAGATTCAAAAAAGGCTTGACATCCAAAATATATAAAGAACTCATGCACCTCAACAAACAAAAAGAAAATAATCCAATTGAAAAATGGGCAGAGGGGCTGAACAGACACTTCTCCAAAGAAGAAATTCAGATGGCCAACAGACACATGAAAAGATGCTCCACTTCGCTAGTCATCAGAGAAACGCAAATTAAAACCACAATGAGATATCACCTCACACCAGTAAGGATGGCTACCATCCAAAAGACAAACCAAAACAAATGTTGGGGAGGTTGTGGAGAAAGGGGAACCCTCCTACACTGCTGGTGGGAATGTAAATTAGTTCAACCACTATGGAAAGCAGCATGGAGGTTCCTCAAAAAGCTCAAAATAGAAATACCATTTGACCCAGGAATTCCACTTCTAGGAATTTACCCTAAGAATGCAGCAGCCCAGTTTGAAAAAGGCAGATGCACCCCTGTGTTTATTGCAGCACTGCTTACAATAGCCAAGAAATGGAAGCAACCTAAGTGTCCATCAGGAGATGAATGGATAAAGAAGATGTGGTACATATACACAATGGAATATTATTCAGCCATAAGAAGAAAACAAATCCTACCATTTGCAACAACATGGATGGAGCTAGAGGGGATTATGCTCAGTGAAATAATCCAGGTGGAGAAAGACAAGTACCAAATGATTTTACTCATTTGTGGAGTATAAGAACAAAGAAAAACTTAAGGAAAAAAATAGCAGCAGAACCACAGAATCCAAGAATGAACTAGCAGTTACCAAAGGGAAAGGGACTGGGGAGGATGGGTGGGAAGGGAGGGATAAGGGCAGGGAAAAAGAAAGAGGGCAATACGATTAGCATGTACAGTGCGTGGGGGGCATGGGGAGGGCTGTGCAACACAGAGAAGACAAGTAGTGATTTTACAGCATCTTACTACGCAGATGGACAGTGATTGTTAAGGGGTATGTGGGGGGGACTTGGTGAAGGGGGGAGCCTAGTAAACATAATGTTCTTCATGTAATTGTAGATTAATGATAACAAAATTTAAAAAAAGAAATGCAGGCTAAAACCAGTAGAACAAACGGTTCGGACATCCTAACATGACTGAAGTTAAAATAATTGATGATATAGAGTGCTAGCAATGACATGGAGCAACTAGAATGCGCATACATTGGTGGAGGAAATATAGTACAAACACTCTGGAAAATAGTTTGAACGTTTGTTGGCTAGTTAAATATACACCTCCCATATGACCTGGCCATGCCACTCCAAGGTATACACAGTACAAAGGATGACATATTTCCACACAAAAACTTGTTTATGCATGTTCTTTGCAACTTTATTTGTAAAAGACAAAAACCTGGAGATAAACCAATGTCCATTAACAGGGGAAAACTCTAATTGTGGTATTACCATACAATGGAACCCACCATTTACAAAGGAATGAATTATTGATATACAAAACAACATGAATAAATCTAAAAATATAATGTTTGAAAGAAGTCAGGCCAAAAAATTAAAAAATAGTGAAAAGAGAAAGACAGAGAAGAGGAGGTGTGATTACATTTATTAGTTCTAGAAAATGAACACTAATCTATAGTGACAGAAATCAGTTGAATGGTTGCCTGGTGACGACAGCAAGAGGAGTGTACAATGAATTCCAAAGGGGTGCAGGATATTTTAGGTTATAATATATATGTTCACTATCTTGACTATGATGATTATGCCACCAAAACTCATCATATTGTATACTTTATATCTATTCACTCTACAGTATGTCAACTGAACTCAAAAAGCTGTAAAGAAAATCCACAGGAGACGATACAGATAATTTAAACCAAGTACACACGTCCCACAGTCACAGTTTTCAATTGCATAAAGAAAAATGATACCCATTAAATAAAACTAGAATTACTTCTCTTTGTGAGAGACATAGAAAGGGAGTGGAAAATGCAAACAGAAAGGATCAAATAACTGCATGGCAAGTGAGGGGGCTGGCCTGAAAGGATGATTAGAATAGTGATATGAGCTGAAAGAAGATTTTCTCAATCCAAATAGGCCCATAAGTGTGAACTTTTTTTCTTTTTAGAGAGCATCTCTCATATTTATTGATCATATGGTTGTGAACAACAATAAAATTCTGTATAGGGGACTCAATGCACAATCATTAATCAACCCCAAGCTTAATTCTCAACAGTCTCCAATCTTCTGAAGCATAACGAACAAGTTCTTACATGGTGAACAAGTTCTTACATAGTGAATAAGTTCTTACATGGTGAACAGTGCAAGGGCAGTCATCACAGAAACTTTCGGTTTTGATCACGCGTCATGAACAATAAACAATCAGGTCAAATATGATTATTCCTTTGATTTTTATATTTGATTTATATGTGAATCCCACATTTCTCCCTTATTATTATTATTATTTTATTTTATTTTTTTATATAGAATGCTGAAGTGGTAGGTAGATGCAAGATAACGGTAGAAAACATAGTTTAGTGCTGTAAGAGGGCAAATGTAGATGATCAGGTGTGTGCCTACAGACTAAGTATTAATCTAAGCTAGACAAGGGCAACAAAACATCCACGGATGCAGAAGATTTCTCTCAAAACAGGGGGGGGGGGTAAGGTTCTATGCCTCACCTCTGTTGATCCCCAATTTCTCACCTGATGGCCCCCCTGCGACTGTGCCTGTCTTAGATTGTTCCTCCCTTGAGGAATCTTACCTGTCTCTGGCTAACCAGTCATCTTCCGGGGCCATACAGGTAAACGTAAAGTTGGTAAGTGAGAGAGAAGCAATATTGTTTGAAAAGATTAGCTTTTTACTTCTTTGCAGATTTATGCCCTGTGGTTTCTATGCCCAGCACTTGTCTTGAGGTATCTTTACCACTTGGAAGAATTAAGATACTCGGTAATTTCGATATGAGGCACACATTCTACTTAAGGGTTGTAATTAGGAAGGAAGAAGAAAAGCTATAGAAGTAGCAGATGGAAGAAAACATGGGAAGATTGATTATTTCTTTGACATATCTTCTTGCAGTGTAACATAAGCATGTATAGGTTTTAAACTACTAATTAAATTGCGTGCACACATTAACATAATAGGAATACAGCTACATAACCAAAGCAGACCTACAATGACTAGCCATATCCAGTGAAACCAAGAAAACCAGTTAGGCACCCTAGGCATTTGTGAAAACTTATCGATGATATGATGGATATTGTCTAACTGAATTTAAATAGTTTGAGAAAAATCAGACAAATTAAAACAACACATTCCTGGGAACTGTTCACATCCCATATGTTCTTTTAACAGTAGATAGTCTATAGTCGCACGATTTGGAGCACTGCAACTTGCACTTCTCCTAATTCTTGGTTGAGTTCCGACACTGTAGATCCAGTCAAATTTGTTGTTTTACTGTATGCACAGGCCAGCTTAGATATCTCCTTCTTCATTCCAATGGCAAGTCCAGGAAGCGGTGGGATGAATGCAGCTACAACTGTAACAGCACCAGGATCTTTGTTGAAGTTTTGTGATGATCATCTTCTGGAATGACTCTTCCAGAGGTTGTTGATGTTGGAAGTTCTTCTTCATATCGTATCTTAATTCATTTTCAGGGTAGCCAAATTAGGTTTTGATCCTCTGTATAAACACAAACAAACCCTTTGCCCACACTTTGATATGTCCTTTATACCATTGTGAAGAACCTATTGGAGATCAGCACACAGGAACTGCTTTTTTAATTTTTATTTTTAATTTTTTTTGTTATCATTAATCCACAATTACATGAAGAATATTATGTTTACTAGGCTATCCCCTATACCAGGTCCCCCCCACAACCCCTTTACACTCACTGTCCATCAGCATAGCAAAATGTTGTAGAGTCACTCACTACTTGTCTTCTCTGTGTCGTACAGCCCTCCGCTTTCTCCCACCCCCCCCCATTGTGCATGCTAATCATAATACCCTCTTTCTTCTTCCACCCCCCTTTATCCCTCCCTACCCACCCATCCTCCCCAGTCCCTTTCCCTTTGGTACCTGCTGGTCCATTCTTGGGTTCTGTGATACTGCTGCTGTTTTGTTCCTTCAGTTTTTCCTTTGTTCCTATACTCCACAGATGAGTGAAATCATTTGGTATTTCTCTTTCTCTGCTTGGCTTATTTCACTGAGCATAATCCCCTCTAGCTCCATCCATGTTGTTGCAAATGGTAGGATTTGTTTTCTTCTTATGGTTGAATAATATTCCATTGTGCGTATGTACCACATCTTCTTTATCCATTCATCTATGGTGGACACTTAGGTTGCTTCCACTTTTTGGCTATTGTAAACAGTGCTGCGACAAACATAGGGGTGCATCTGTCTTTTACAAACTGGAGTGCTGCATTCTTAGGGTAAATTCCTAGGAGTGGAATTCCTGGGTCAAATGGTATTTCTACTTTGAGCATTTTGAGGAACCTCCATACTGCTTTCCACAATGGTTGAACTAATTTACATTCCCACTAGCAGTGTAGGAGGGTTCTCCTTTCTCCACAACCTCCACAACATTTGTTGTTGTTTGTCTTTTGGATGGTAGCCATCCTTACTGGTGTGAGGTGATACCTCATTGAGGTTTTAATTTACATTTCTCTGATAACTAGCAATGTGGAGCATCTTTTCATGTGTCTGTTGGGCACCTGTATTTCTTTTTTGGAGAACTGTCTGTTCAGTTCCTCTGACCATTTTTTAATTGGATTATTTGTTTTTTGTTTGTTGAGGTGGGTGAGTTCTTTATATATTTTGGATGTCAAGCCTTTATCAGATCTGTCATTTACAAATATATTCTCCCAAACTGTAGGGTACTTTTTGTTCTATTGATGGTGTCTTTTGCTGTACAGAAGCTTTTCAGCTTAATGTAGTCCCACTCATTCATTTTTGATATTGTTTTCCTTGCCCAGGGAGGTATGTTCAAGAAGAGGTCACTCATGTTTATGTCTAAGAGATTTTTGCCTATTTTTTTCTAACAGTTTTATGGTTTCATGACTTACATTCAGGTCTCTGATCCATTTTGAATTTACTTTTGTGCATGGGGTTAGACAATGGTCCAGTTTCATTCTCCTACATGTAGCTGTCCAGTTTTGCCAGCACCATCTGTTGAAGAGACTGTCATTTCCCCATTGTATGTCCATGGCTCCTTTGTCAAATATTAATTGACCATATATGTTTGGATTAATGTCTGGAGTCTCTAATCTGTTATACTGGTCTGTGGCTCTGTTCTTGTGCCAGTACCAAATTGTCCTGATTACTATGGCTTTGTAGTAGAGCTTGAAGTTGGGAAGGGAGATCCCCCTCCACTTTATTCTTCTTTCTCAGGATTGCTTTGGCTATTCGGGGTCTTTGGTGTTTCCATATGAATTTTTGAACTATTTGTTCCAGTTCATTGAAGAATGCTTGTGGCAATTTGATAGGGAGTGCATCAAATCTGTATATTGCTAAGGGCAGTACGGCCATTTTGATTATATTAATTCTTCCTAGCCACGAGCATGGGATGAGTTTCCATTTGTTAGTGTCCCCTTCAATTTCTCTTAAGAGTGTCTTGTAGTTTTCAGGGTATAGGTCTTTCACTTATTTGGTTAGGTTTATCCTAGGTATTTTATTGTTTTTGATGCAATTGTGAATGGAGTTGTTTTCCTGATTTCCCTTTCTATTGGTTCATTGTCAGTAAGTAGGAAAGCAACAGATTTCTGTGTATTAATTTTGTATCCTGCAACTTTGCTGAATTCTGATATTAGTTCCGGTAGTTTTGCAGTGGAGTCTTTAGGCTTTTTAATGTACAATATCATGTCATCTGCAAATAGTGACAGTTTGACTTCTTCTTTACTGATCTGGATTCCTTGTATTTCTTTGTTTTGTCTCATTGCCATGGCTAGGACCTCCAGTACTATGTTGAATGACAGTGGGGAGAGTGCGCATCCCTGTCTTGGTCCCGATCTCAGAGGAAAAGCTTTCAGCTTCTTGCTGTTTAGTATGATGTTGGCTGTGGGTTTATCATATGGCCTTTATTATGTTGAGGTACTTGCCCTCTATACCCATTTTGTTGAGAGTTTTTATCATGAATGGATGTTGAATTTTGTCGCATGCTTTTTCAGCATCTATGGAGATGATCATGTGGTCTTTGTCCTTCTTTTTGTGTTTGTTTATGTGGCGGATGATGTTGATGGATTTTCAGTTAATGATTTCTTTAACTGAAGAGATATTAGTTCCTTGGAATTTTCCTCAAAGGTTAAGAAAAAGTAATTCTGGAAACTGTTAAAATGTGGATACACTGAAAAAAGCAAATGTCAGTTCATATAATGACATTAGAAATACAGCAGGAAAATGTAGCATGTAAGTGCAGACGATTTTAAAGCTTTTAATTACAGTCTAAAATGAACACATGCGTTGGTTGACAATACACAGCTATATTTAAAAAATATGAGAGTGAAGCATATATACATTAAAAAATATAGAGTGTGACTTCTTAAATTTATTATAATATGTTGATTGCTAAAAATACCAAGCCCTATGAGAAAACATAAATGCAAAGCTGTGTATGATACCAAATTTGAACATCCAGAATTACCTAGTTCTAACACTGGATCAAAATAACTTCAGATATCTTATTATTCATTTACAAAATAAAAGGCTAGGCTGGCAGGTGGAATGCAAAAAAAAAAAAAAGATAACTTGAAAGAAATGAGTATCAAAACGATTGGCATATACCATACATACTATTCAACGTGAAAATACATTAGATAAGTTTTATCAGCATAGAAAAATAAAGGGAAAAAGAACAAGAAAGAGATAAACCTTGGTTAAAGATTTCTTTAGCTGACAGGATATGTGTTCCTGGAAGATTCCTCCAAAGTTAAGAAAATAGACCCTAGGTAACATTATTGATCTGGGGTCTTTATTATCTTCATGGCTCGTTTAAATTTTGTTGAGCTCAAGAAAATCCCTGCCTTGAAAGATGAAATGTGAGGAGGATGGTTCCTTTGTACGTCCTGCCACAATCCCCCCAATTTCCCTGTATTTTTTTCAAATACACTTATTTATTCAAGTATAGCTCATATACAAAAAGTTATGCAAATCATAACTTTACTGCTCCATGAAATTTCACAAAGTGAACACACCACACCTATGCAATCACCACTCACTCAATCTGAAATGTAGAATATCACACAGCTCCCTACAAGACCCTCTAGTTCTCCTTGCCAGTTGCCCCCACCCCTCCTCTGCTAAGGAACCACAGTCCTTGCCTCTAGCAGCATGGTCTAGCTTTGTCTGATTTTAAATGTATGGAAATGAATCATGTGGTGTGGAGTCTTTTGTGCTTAGCTTCTTTCACTCAACATCATTTTTCGGTGTGTTATCCATGCTCTGGAATTTGGTAATTATTCAATCATTATATTGCTGCCTTGCATTCTGTCAGATGAACGTATGTGATTTATTCATTAATTGTACTTGCTATGAACATTTGGGTAGTTTTTTTACCTGAGATATTACACATTTTGTTATATGAACAATATTATATGCATTTTAGCAATAATCCTATATGTGGATTAGTGTGAGTACCTAGGGGTTGAACTGCTACCTCATAGGACATTGCCTACACTCAGCTTTATTAAATACTGCCAAAGATATTTTTTAAAATGTTCATACCATTAAACATTTTTGAGTGGTAAAATGTATACAACATAGTAGTCATCACTTTAACCATTCATAAGTGTAGAATTCAGTGGCTTTAAATACATTTACAATATTGTGTGACCATCCCCAGTAAACCCAAAAGTTTGTCATCATCCCTAACATAAACTCTGTACCTATTAAAAAATAACTCCCCATTTCTTCCTTCCTCCAGCCCTAGTAACCTCTGTTCTACTTTTTGCCTGTATGACTTTGCCTATTCTAGGTAGTGTATGTAAGTAGAATACATTATACTATACAAATACAAATACAGTATTGATCCTTCTGTGTCTGGCTTATTTTAATCAGCATAACGTTTTTAAAGTCCATGCATGTTGTAGCATATATCAATATTTTGTTCCTTTTTGTGCCTGAAAAATATTCTCTTGTATGCATATATTTTTTTCACCCATTTACCTCTTTATGGACACAGGATTGTTTACACCTTTCAGCTATTGTGAATAGTGCTGCTGTGAACATGGGCATACAAATTTCTGTTCGAGTCCCTGCTTTCAATTTTTTGGATATATACCTGGAAGAGGAATTTCTAGGTCATATGGTGGTTCTATTTTTAACATTTTGAGGAGCTGCCTGCACCTCAGCCATGAAATGCTGTGATCAGCAGTCAGAACTCTGAACCCTGATATTTAGAGAACAAGGTCCTTATCGGTCACCCTGGCTCAAGCAAGCCACACCAGCTGCCTGCCTGTATTTTCTTCTGAAAGCTTTATTAGTTTACATTTCTTATTTAGATCTGAAATATATCTGAAACGGATTATTCTTCATTTTGTGAAGATGCAGGAATATCCTCTTTACTCCCATAGAGATATACAACTGATGCCTCACAAGTTACTGAAAAGACCAACTTTTCCCCCACCACACTGCAATGGCATTTACATCATCAGTGACCACGTATGTGTATGTGTGTCTCTGGACTCTAGTTTATTGCATCGGCCTGTTTCTACTTGCTGCAGTAACACAGTGTTTTAATTATAACTCTCCATTAACTCTTCTTATAGTTGAGTCCTTCATCTGTGTTTTTCTTCTTCAACATTACCTTGATTCATTCTCTCCATTTACATTTCCATGTACATTGTAGAATGAACTTGCCAATTTCCAAAAACCTACTGTTTTAAGATTTTTATTACACTATCACTATGGAGCAATTTGGGGAGTATTTATATCTTACATTATTGATACTTCCAATCCAGGAGCATGGTTTATTTAAATTTCCCTTAATTTTCTGAATAATGTTCTGTGTCTTACATTTCTTTCATTACATTGATTCCTGGTATTTTATTTTTATGTTACTATAAATAGTATTGCCTTTACTATTTCACCTGTTTGCTCCTTTCTGCTTTTAGAAAAGTAATTAGTTGTTATATGTTGGCTTTGCATCCCGTGACCTTGTTAAATTCACGTATTATTTCTAATAGTTTCTATGTGCTTAGTAACACCATGTGTAAATAGTAACATTTTTATTCTATCCTTTCCAATTCAATTTCTTTTTCTTGTCCATCTGTCCCATTCTCAATTTCGGTCAGAATGCTTTAAATAATCAGCACTACCACTTACTATGTTTTATGTAAATAGTATTTATCAGATGAAGGACATTTTTCCGATTCACTAATCTTCTAAGAATCCTTAATTTTGGCAAATTATTTTTTTCTGTATCCATTGAAATTGTCATATGACTTTACTCCCTTTTATTAATGTGTAGAATTACACTGATACGTATTCCAATATTAAATCACCATTGTTGTGCTTAATCATGCCTTAATTATCATGGACTACCCTTCATATATACTGCTGGGTTCTACTTGATATTTGTGTAAGGTCTATTTCCAGTCTTTGGTCAAGATTTTGGTAGAGAGTTAAAATAATTGAAAAGTGTACTTTTTTAACTCCCTGGAAGACTACTTAAAATTGTTTTATTATTTTCTTTTTGTTTTCATCAATTTCTTGATTAAACATGTATCCTCTTTAGTAGCGTTAGATAAAGAATTATTTTTCTTTTAGTGACTATTCTCAAGAATACACTATAAATTTTGCTTTTTAGAGGTTAAGTTTTATGATTGCTTTTACTACTTCTCAGAAAAATACAAGTATATTAACATACATTAAATTCCTTTCACATCCTTAATCTTCTGTGTTATTTTAAACATGTATTTAAATTTTACAAACATTTTAAGGTCCATACATTTTGATACTATAACTATTTTTTCATAAACAATATTCATTTAGAATAACCAATATATTTCCCCTTCAAGTTCTAATTATTATGTTTTGTATATCCAACTTTCCATTGGTGATCATTTCATTCTATCTGAAGGATGCCCATTCTGCCCCATTCTGTCTCCCTCTGTCTCTCTCTCCTCTATGCTGACTAAAATTCGATGTATCTTATGCTCCATTTCTCAGATATCTTACCCTTACTTTTTTACTTCTGTCCATTTTGCTTTCTATTTTTAATTCTGGATATTTTATCTGGTATTTATCTCATATATTTTCCAGCTCGTTATTCTTCTCTCCTTGTATTATCTGCTTCTAAACCAATGTATTGTGTTTTTAATTTCAGTTATTTTATTTTCATTTCTCAAATGAAAATAGTCTTCATTCTAGTTATAAATGGGTTCATTGTTCAGCACCATTCACTATACTAACACTTCTCTTCCTGGTTTATGTATTACTATTATTCATCTATTAGTTAATTGACTTCATCTTTGAGAACTGTATTTATTCTTCCATTAGGGCCTTCGTGTTCTCTTCCATACTTTCATGTTCGAAAGTGTAAAAAACCACCTTTATACTCAACTGATAACTTGGCTGTTTTTGATACTTTGGAGTTGTAGTTTCTTAGCTCACAGTTTTATGAACATCGCTCCATTCCCTTGTAGCATGAAATGCTGATGTGGCAAAATCTGAGCTCAAAATGATTTTCCCTCCTTGTAGGTGATTTGCTTTTTTTTGCCTGGATGTATGAATAATTATTTTTTTTATCTTTCCATTTAAATAACTGAACCTGGATTCATCTTTGTCATTATATCTCTACACATTTTTGCAATATGTAGTGTGTGAGCCACAGCTTCCACATGTCTTTTATTTCAAGAGAAATTTCCTATATTATATTGTTGAAATTTTATTAGATTGCGTTGGTAGCAAACTACCCTTTAGGGATCCAATTAAACTAATTTTGTATTCACTTTGTTCTCCACTTTTGTGATCTCCTAATTGCTGTAATTTTCTTGTTTTCTTCCTTTGCACTCACTGTAGTATTCACAAGCCACTTTCTTCTTGAAGTTGTTCTTCTTCAAATAAACTTTTCATTCGAGAATAGTTTTAGGTTTACAGAAAACATTGTTAAGACTGTATAGAGAGTTTCCTTTATTACTAATATCTCATATTAGTGTAGTGAGTTTGTCACAATTAATGAACCAATATTAATAACTATTAATTAAAGCTAACACTTTATTTAGATTCCTTGGTTTTACCTAATCTTTCTTTTCTATTGTAGGATCTTATCCAGGATGTCACATTTCATCATTATGTCTCCTCAGGCTCCTCCTGGTTGTAAGAGTTTCTTAGACTTTCCTTTTTGTAATGACCTTGATAGTGTTGAGGAATATTGGTCAGATATGTTGCAGAATGTCTCTAACTTGGGATATATCTGATATTTTTCTTATGATTAGATTCAGGCTGTGGATTTTGGGGAGGATCATCACAGAGGTAAAATGATCTCATTACAATATATTAAGGGCACACACTATCAATATGATTTATCACTGCTGAGGTTAACTTTGATCACCTGGTTGAAGTAGTGCACTACAAAGATTGTGAACCATTGTGTTTCTATGTTCATTATCCTCCAGGTTTTTTTTATATCCTCTGATTCCTTTGTTGAACCATTCGTGGCTTAGCAGCATGCTGTTTAGCTTCCACTTTTTCGTGTTTTTTCCAGTTTTTTTTTTTTCTTGTAATTGATTTCTAGTTTCATACTGTTGTGGTCAGAAAAAAAATGCTTGCTAATGATTTCAATATTATTAAATGTATTAAGCTTGTTTTGTGACCTAACATGTAATCTATTCTAGACAATGTTCTGTGTGCACTTGAAAAGAATGTATATTCTGCTGTTTTTGGATGTGATGTTCTGTATATATCTATTAAGTTCATTTGGTATAACATATCATTCAAAGCCACCTTTTCCTTATTGATTTTCTCTCTGGATGATCAATCATTGATGTAAGTGGGTTGTTAAAGTCCCCTACTATTATTGCATTACTGTCTATTTCTCCCTTCATTTCTGTTAAAATTTGCTTTATATAGTTAAGTGCTCCTTTTGGGGGGGCATAGGTTATTTACAATTTTTGCTGGATTGAGCATAGTTGAGATCATTATGCAACATCTTTCTTTTTTTTTTTTTTTGATACAGTCTCTGTTTTAAAGTCTGTTTCGTCTAATGTAAGTACTGCTACTCCAACTTCTTTTCCATTTCCGTTTGCATGGTATATTTTTTTCATCCTTCAGTTTCAGTCTGTATGTATCTTTAGGTCTAAAGTAAGTCTCTTATAGACAGCATATAGGTGGGTCTTGTTTTATTTTTTTTAATCCATTCGGTCACTGTATGTCTTTTGATTGGAGCATTTTATTTAGTCTATTTACATGTAAAGTAATTATTCATAGGTATGTACTTATTGCCAGTTTGTTAAATGTTTTCTAGTTCTTCTCTGATCCTTTCTTCTCTTCCCTTGTGCATGATGACTTTCTTTACTGTTATGGCTGGATTTCTTTCTCTTTATTTTTTGTGTATCTATTATAGGTTTTTGGTTTGTGGTTACCATATAGTTTATATTTGACATCCTATGCATGTAGCAGTCTATGTTATTATGATGGTTGCTTAAACTCAAATGCATTCTAACACTGTATTTTTTACACTCCTTCTCCATGTTTTATGTATTTGAGGTCTTCTACACCTTTTTATTTAGTGATTCCCTTAACTAATTTTAGAAGTAATTGGTTTTACCACTTTTGTGTTTTAACCTTGAAACTAGCTTTCAAGTGACTGACCTATTACCTTTTGCTGTATGTTTGCTTTTATCAGTGAAATTTTTCTTTTCATAGTTTTCTTGCTTGTAGTTACGGTCTTTTCTTTTCCTCTTAAAGAAGTCCCTTCAACATCTTTTATAAGGCCAGTTTAGTGATGGCAAAATTCTTTAACTTATGTTTATCTGAGAAGTTCTTTCTATCTTCTCAATTATGAATGATAACCTTGCCAGGTGGAATATTCTTGGTTGTAGGTTGTTTCCTTTCAGCACTTTGAATATATCATGCCACTGCCTTCTGACCTGTAGAGATTCCTTCTGAAAAATCAGTTGATAGACTTACAGGGTTTCTCTTAGAGGTAATTCACTTTTCTCTTGCTGCTTTTAAGATTCTCTTTGTCCTTGATCTTTGGCACTTTTATTATCATGTGTCTTGGTGTGGACCTCCTGGGGTTCATCTTATTTGGGGTTGTCTGTGATTCCTGGACCTGGAGGTCTCTTTCCTTCTCCAGCTTTGGGAAGTTTTCAGCTATTATTTCTTCAACTAAGTTTTCCACTCCTTTCTCTCTTCATCTTCTATGAACCCTATAATGTGAATGTTAGTACATTTGATGTTGTCCTAGAGGTCCCTTAACCTAAACTTATTTCTTTTTATTTATTTACGTATGTTTTGCTGCTCAGCTTGAGCACTTTCCATTACTCTGTCTTCCAAAAAGCTGATCCATTCTTCTGTGTCCTCTAATCTGCTGTTGATTCCCTCTAGTGTAATTTTTTTCATTTCATTCACTGTATCTTCATCTCTGATCGGTTCTTTTTTAACAGGGGGAGAAAACAAAGTTTAATTATGTACATATGGGAAAGCCATAGACATGGATTCCAAAGACAGTCATGGAGTATGAGGTATTTATGTCATCCTGAACCAAGGAGAAGGGGGTAAGGGTCTGAAACTTCAAAGGAAAAGGGAAGTGACTCAAAGGAATATGAAAAGAATAAATGTTTGATAATTATATATATGCTGGGCCACACAGTAACTATGAGGGAGCACAAAGAGGAATTTTAACAAGACAGCCACATCCCTCCTGGTCTACCACACCTAGTGTACATTATAATACAGCTATCTAAGGTGATAGCTCTCTTCCTGGAGCATGTCCTCCATCTAAATTATTTTTATGCAGTTGTGGGGGTGGGAGGTCAAAGTTTCTTTCAGAATCTTTTGGGCTTTGACCGTTCTCAACTCTGAAATAATCTGCATGTCACAATGGCACATCTTGGGGTGGCCTTCCCTTGGCCCCTACAGTTCCCTCCTCTGAAACTGCCCTGGAACTTTCACATTAAAAATTGAGGTGATGAATGTTCTATCTCATTGAATCAGTCTAGGTCAGTTCAGTTGAGCAATGATGCAAGCACATTCCCAAAGTTAGGCCTACAGTTCAAGTTAATCAGGTATTAAATAAGAAACATTTCTATGGAAACAAAAGAAAAACAAAGGCTAAAGGTTGGAGCAAATTACAAACCCAGTGTCTGAGTCATGGGTGCTGCCATTGAGATTTCTGGATGTCAAGCCTGAAGCATCTCCAGACAGGGAGTACAGGCAGTGGTAGTCTGACAGATTTTCCTGGTTTGTGGTTCAAATGTCTCTGGTGATCCTTGAGTGACCCATACGGCAACAGACAGGAAGATTGTCTAAATATGGACTGCTGTGGTGATTTCTCTAATGTTCATATTAAGATGTTCACCTCCAATTTGGACAGCTTCAGGAAAAAGGGCAGTTTTAATTCTCAATGATTCCATGTCACAAGGATGGGAGAAAAATTGAAACAGTAGTTTGGAGAGTAGGAGCCAGACATTGGAGGAAACTAGAAGAATTCAGGATCCAGACCAGTTTACAATGAACGGTATTAGAGTCTAATAATCCATAAAGGTGCACTAATTGAAATAATTTTTCTCTTTAAAATCAGCCTCATATTTATTAGAGGTAACCATATTAAGACTAATTTGTTTGTAAAACAAGTTTAGCTTCAAAACATGAGGCCTGATTATTTACATAAGTGCAGAAAGAATAGCAATTGATCATATAGGCTCTTTTAAATGTGCTTTGCTGGTATATTTTATAAAGAATTTCAGATAGAATTTTTAAAGGTCTCTCAAGACCAGGAAAGCCAGTCAAGGACTTGCCATCAGATTTCACCTGCAATGTCTGTAGATTTGGGTGACTTCTTCTCCTTGAGGTCCCCAAGATATTCTGAGGTTCCTGTGCCTGCCAGGAAGTGATCTTCCTTACTCACCTGGTAAGGCTGCTGGGAACCTATAAGCAAGGTACCAGGCCAACTTTTCCAAGGGGCTTTATTGGCTCCATAAAGTCAACCTTAGTTCCTGAAAGCTGTGCGGCCATATTAGGTCTATGCAGATCTCTTAAATATGACATTCCTTGGTAAAATAACCAACATTTCCAATAATGTCCTGTTACACAAGGAGAACACATTCCTACTGAATTTATGTAAAGAAATATATTGCCAAAAAAATATATATAAAAATACTCATTGAGAGTTTTCAATATTCTGGAGGGATCAGGTAGAGAGGAAAAGATAAAAGTTTCAATTCTGCTTATAATTTGCCAAACTGCTATAAGTCATAATGGCATAAGAAAAAGCTTACTTCATCAGTAGATGAATGGATAAAGAAGATGTGGTACATATACACAATGGAATATTATTCAGCCATAAGAAGAAAACAAATCCTACCACTTGCAACAACATGGATGGAGCTAGAGGGGATTATGCTCAGTGAAATAAGCCAGGCAGAGAAAGACAAGTACCAAATGATTTCACTCATATGTGGAGTATAAGAACAAAGAAAAACGGAAGGAACAAAACAGCAACAGAATCACAGAACCCAAGAATGGACTAACAGTTACCAAATGGAAAGGGACTGGGGAGGATGGGTGGGAAGGGAGGGATAAGGGCGGGGAAAAAGAAAGGGGGCATTACAGTTAGCATTTGTAATGTGGTGGTGGGGCACGGGGAGGTCTGTGGAACACAGAGAGACAAGTAGTGATTCTACAGTATCTTACTACGCCGATGGACAGTGACTGTAATGGGGTTTGTGGGGGGAACTTGGTGAAGGGGAGAGCCTAGTAAAAATTATGTTCTTCATGTAATTGTAGATTAATGACACCAAAATGAAAAAGAAAAAGCTTCCTTAAGTCTGGAGAAACAAGATATTTCAAATAAATCATAAAAATTGAAATAGTTGCTCCTAGGTCATTTAGTCCCATGTTATTAAATCTTGTTTTGCTAGAATCTAGTTTTTCCACTAGTTTTGGAGTAAAACAGTAACTGTCTATAAATGACAAAAGACTTAAGAATGACAATGGTTAAAGATCTGATGAGAGTTTATCATCAACTGACAAGGAAATTTGGTTATTTACATAGTATATAGCATTTCAATAACTGTAATTTAGTGATAACATACCAGGACATAGTAGATTTCTAGGAGTTCCATATAATTTATAGAACAGATTTTAATAACATTTTTCCACACCAGTGTAATCTAAGGTTTAGCATCACTGTAGCTCCAGGCTGCAGGGAGTTCCCAGCTCTGGGCAAGTTCACTGTGGATTCAGTGAGACCGAATAATAACAACAGAACATTGTGGGTAAAAGGGGATCATACCAGGCTTTATTCTCATGGCAGTAGGATGAGCACCAGACTCCCTTCTGCCTCCATCTCTTCCCCTAGCTCAGCATCTGCTCCCCTCTCTCCTGCTCTCTTGCTCTCACCTCTAGGCTCTGCTCTCCTGATTTCTTCTGCTTTTAGCACCAGGTGAAACTCTTCTTAAAGCAATACTGACCATAACATCTTACTGCCAACAGCATATTCCTGTGCAGTAGCTAAGTATTACCTCATCACACATACACAATGGGTATCAGGTGAGGATCCTGGCCAAGGAACTTCCATTTTCTCTGCACTCCACCCCTCCAGGATTCTTGCCTCACAATCTACGTGACCTCAATCTCCCGCGATGGTCTCTGTGAGAGAATGCTGGAGCATTATAACCAGATCCCATAACAGCAACAGAGTCTATAACAACATACAAATAACAACAGAAGTTATAGTACAGATAACAGCAAAATTATGATAATCCTCAAGCCTGAGGAGATCAATTGCCACAAAGTGGTCATTCCAGCCATATTTGAACCAGTCCTACTCAGATGAGTTCATGACTTGCACTTTCTATGGAAGGCCAGCTGTAGAACTGGTAGGGAGATCGATGTACATGCAGCAAGCAGCAGTTTTTGCTAGGGTGTGTGCCCAATCCACAAAGACTGGAGAGGAGATTAACCTTCAGGGTGATAAGACATGTTTTAATGACACCAACATAGCCAAATCTTGTCCATTAGGTAGGATGCGTACAAGAGAGTGGTCCTGTGATCGGACCATGACAGGAAGGGAGTCCTATTCATGTCTAGTAAACCAAACCTATACCCCTCTCCCTGTGGGGGTTGCTGAGGGGTCTGTATGTAGTGCTAATGGAGGTGCATGCACTGGCCATAAAGATAAAACAAAAATCCCCAGTAAGATGTTCCTACCTTCTGGCCATTTAGGGTACACTACCATGATCCGTGGGGGCCACTCTGCCATTATTCCTGGAATACACAGGAGGCCAGCCTCCAGGCCTTGTCCCCAAGGTGCCAGGAGGGCCAGCCATCGTTGGTCTCTGTGTTTAAATGTCCAAGACCACATCCACTGAACAGAGAGAGTCTCCAGGGTTTATTGCAGTTGGTGCTGGCAGCAAGATATTATTCTGGTGGCCAAACCCTGGCTTCAGTAATTCTTTCTTGGTTTGTACTTGCAGTCGTATAGGGGAGGCAGCCATATGTATTAGTATGTCTATGGGGCTCAATGCCCCCTTCCAGGGCTTCTCATTCAAACACCATAGCACTGTCAATAAGTGGACTGACCATCCTGTAGAGTATTAGTATCTGACTTCAGGCCATATTTAGCAAACCATTGAACCTCTCTATCATGCCTGCCCTGGTAGGATTATATGGTAAATGAAATTTCCACTTTATCCCTAATTGTTGCACCCATTTTGTAGTGTGTGTCATGTAAAGTGGGTGCCTTGACCACTCTTAATTATTTGCAGTTGTCCATAGGCTGCAAAGAGATGCTCCAGGCCTCTTTTGGTCACTGGTTGGTCTGTGAAATGTGGAAGAAGAACAACCAGAAGTCCAGTAGCTGTGTCCACACCAGTCATGACATATTGATACCCCTCCAACACGGGCAGAGGCCCAATATAGTCTATCTGCCACCCGACATCAGTATCGGCCCCTTAGCTATCGTCCCAGGTTGCTGTGGGAGCCAATTTAAGTCCCTCTTAGAGCACACAATGTACTCTTGCCAGACTCTGCTGACTTCCTCAAAGCTCAAAGGCAGTCCCCACTGACAGGCTACAGCCCACATTGTCTTCTGCCCCATGTGCAACAAATGTTGATTTAACCATTGGGTCACATCAGAGGCAGGCTTTCCTTCTAGCCAACACACCTAGGCCAGTATGTCTGTTTCACCATTTCCTGGGGATGCCAACAGTAAATGGCCATTCACATGATATATGATAACTGTCTTAGTCTGACCAGAGGCCCATAGATCTTGCCACAGCTCTTGTCCCCAGAGGGGCCGATGACCAACCATTCAGTAGGCATGGTACCATGTTGGTAGCCACCGGGTCAAGCCCTGAGAGATGGCCCAGCTCTCAGTGCAGACAAGCATTGGTGAGGGCTCACGAGCCATACTACCTGCAACTCTGCCCATTGACTGCTCTTCCCCTCACCGTCTTCCATCCATATTGTCTCAGTCTTAGGATGGAAAGTCACAGCCCACATTCATTCCTTGGGGACTCTGTCTTCATTGGTCATATGGCGTCTGCTCTCCTTTTCTGGGTTCATATCAGAATGGTAGGGATCTTCTGTATTCCTAGCAGTCATGGTGATGCAAATGCAGGTGTACTAGCTGCCAGAATTGCTTTTACTAGGAGGACGGATTAACATCTCCTGGTTAACACCTCCTGAATTGCATTGGTTCCTCACATCTGTCTTTTCCTCAGGCACTCATGCACTAATATCAAGTACCATGAAGTCAGTTTCTTATTCTTAATTGGTTCTCACTATAAACAGTTTGTCCTCATTTTGGTGTCATTTTATGTATCAGCATGTTGATCTTGGCATTTATTCTGCCCAAATTGGCAAACACATCTCAGTACCAGTTCACTAGCTTCTGCTATTCTTCAGTTGTACTACTTACAGTTAAACTTGGCCATTCCAGGTCCTCTTCGGTGACTACTTCCACGTGTCGAACTACTGTCTTTCATTGCACATATTATTTGATGTACCTCACATTTATAATTGCTCTGAAATAGACAACACATAACTGTGCTGCTCTTTTTGGAAATGCCTTTCAGCTACTATTCAGTTGCATATTGATGTTTTATAGTATTCTTTATGGCTTCTTACCAATCCCCACCTTCATCCCTGAAAAATAAATAAATAAAACAGTCTGAAGATAAAAGGGATTAATCTGACAATAACTTTTACTTAATATCCACTCTGAATAAGCCTCAGAAGTATGCTGGGTGATCAGCCTCCTGGTTAGGTCTATGTTAACTGTCCTATGGCTGCTCTTTATCATTGGGAAACAAATTTTGCACTCTCATAACCTAAAATCTTGCTTGCTTTCTGTTCTCCCCAAATAAATCCTATTGTGAGGCCACACCCATGCTGCATACATCATTACACAAAGGTATCCAAAGTGGGGTTATTGTAAGCTTCTACCTACCTTGTGTCTCTGAAGTGGGAGGGGAAGGTCTTATGGCAAAACCAGAATCAATATTTGTGTTATGGTTAACACTTCTCCATTCCTGTTCATTCATATCCTCAAGACATTGCCTGTAATCCTCAATCAGCTTAAAGTACCAATTCAGGTCCATGGCAAATTATAACAAAACATAGAGCTTGGGGAATATTATCAGTTCAGAGCCAAAAGATGACTGCTTCCATTGAGTCTCAGTCTATAACTAACAAAAATGACCTTGAGGTTAAGTGATCGTGGTTACAAGCTATTGATGGCTTGTGATATTAAATTCTCTATTCCATTTTAAATGTTGGATATGATGATTCCACATGCCAGCCCGAAAGCAAATTCCATCTGAAATTCCTTGTTTTGTCCCTGAGAGGATTCAATTTATTTCCAGTGCCCCACACGAGGAATTCTTCATGGTATAGTATACAATAGGCTTGATAAGATATTTCCTTTTTTTTCTTTCTACAAAGACAATGGCTGCATCAGTCTATTGCCTTCATAGTTCATGCTTTCCACTCAGCCACCTGAATTCAGCTTGCTTCAGAATGAGAAGTGTGTTCGAGTCCCTGTCCCTTTCTCCATAGCCTAATCACTGTTGAGATCTCAGCTAGTAGCTTTTCACCAAATTCAGTAAGTGGAGTGGAACCTTTGCTGCCTTGAGTTTTACAAACAGTCTAATTTTTCATCACCAATGTTAAGAGCTGGTGGTGATGGAAAGAAAAGGGGGAACATCTGGAACATAGTTTTGATCACTGCCCTGTAAGGTGTGTCCCTGGGGAGAGGTGCTTGCTTTACTTTCTTCCTGCCCCTAGTTGCCTGCTTGTCACCTTACAGTCCTACTTCCTGTCTCTCTACCCCATCTCTCCCTCATCTCCCCTGTGTCCTGCCTATCTCTTTGCTGCTCCCCCCCCTCCCTCCTTCCTAAATCTTTCAGTGATTTGAGTGGTTTTTCTGCTTAGTCCCTCCTTCTCCCTTCCATCCTTTAACCCATATTCTATGTCTGAGTATCTTTCATCCCTTTGCTCTCCCTCACATAACATTGTCTGTTTCCCACTGCCAGGACCATGTGGATCCTCATCTGTGGGAAGACCATGAGTATGTACATTCATCCATCAATCTCTCTACTGAACTGATTCTTTCATCCTTTCCATTCAGGTTTTCAATTCATTCATTCATTCATTCATTCATTCATTGTTCATTTATTCCTCCAACAAACACACTTGAGAGTCTGTTATGTAATAGGCACAGGACTAGACCCTCAAGATATACAGCAGAGAACAAAGCAGACAATGGGTCTTGCACTCAAACAGGGAAGCAGATGTTTCAAAAAGGATCCCTCTAACGAATATATACTGTTATGTCAAATTCTGAAATGGAGGAAGTCTTAAAGGTGCTAAGAGAAAGGAAAAGAGGATGGGCAGTTTAACTTGGGGTAAACTAGTTTGTGGCCAGGAAAAGCTATCATGAAAAGGTGATATTTAGGCTGAGACCTCAGAAATAAGCTTGAGGTAGACAGATGAACAGGAGAGAAAGAGGGGAACCACTTCGAGGGTTCTTAGGAGCAGCACTGTACAGTTGCTCAAGGAGTACAAGTATGGCTTCCACAGGGTCTAAGAGAAGGTCAGAATAGTTCAAGCAAAGGGAGGGTGGGGATCCTTTAGGGTCAGAGGGTTGAGAAATTCTCATGCCAGCTCATATCACTATTCTCATCATTCTTTCAGGTCAGGACCCTCACTTATTATTCACTTATTTGATCCTATTTGCATTTTCCACTCCCACTCTGTCCCTCATGGAGACCAATAATTCTAATGTGTTTAATACGTATCATTTTCTTTTTACAATTGAAAAATGTGACTGTCAGATATGTGCTCGATTTACATAAGATTATTTTTAGATACATTGTTATATATTTATGTTATATAGTTTTACATATCATATATCACACATAATTCCGTTCTATTTCTTTTATACAGATTTATTATAGTATAATTGACATCCAGTAGACTGCACATATTTGTAGTGTACAATATGATGACTTTTGACATATAAACACATCTTTGAAACGATCATCATTGTCAAGATAATGAACATTTCTGTGATATCTGTCGTGATTCCTTTTACATGTCAATTTTGCTAGAATATATTTCCTAGCTATTCAATCAAATGCTTTCTGTTTTGTTATGCGGATATGCTGTAGCTGTTACTGACCACTATAATCACTTGACTTTATTTTAAGGAGATCATTTTCAGTAACTGGAGTCAGCCTCATCAAATGAGTTTAGAGATTTGAGGCTGTCCCTTTCTTGACAAAAGCTTATCCTACAGATTTTGACTTTGCTTAGCTCATGTCCACAATCATGTAAGCCAATTCCTAACAATCTCTCTCTCTTTCTCCTACCCAGGGTTCTAGAGGAAAATATGATATTTCTGAATTGTTTCTGTTTTTTTCCAGAACTGCTACTCTAATCTGATTAGATATAAAGGTATAATGACTCTATTTTCAGTGGTAAAGAAAGCACTGGTAGTCCATGGAATTATATGGCAATAGAGGTATGCATAACTTTGCCATTTGATACTATTAATCAAATAATTATGAAAGACAAGTTTTGGGGTTACTATGTACTTGATAATTCAATACATTTTAGTCAAACTAAGGAGAATAATGATTTTGTCTAATTGCTCCAACTGCACTGGAGAAGGTGAAATAAGAAAAAGATGAGCTCAGGGCTTTAAGTTTCTAGCTCAAGTTTTGCATAAATGACCCAAAAATGTCTATGTCTGCTTTGAGAGAAATTCTTATCTCCCTTACCTGCAGAGCTGAGTTTTCTGAAAACCAGGCTGGGAGTCTCATCTTGCCAGTGGCTGAATTACAATGCAAATTAAATTCCTGACCTCACAGAGTGTCTTCTCTTAACGTGATGACATTGATTGGGAAAAATGGGATCCTGGAAATTGTAAAGGGAATATATGAAAAGATTCCAGCAAAGATGGGGATATTGAATTCCTGAATTTTACTGAGTCTTCTTTGCCAACAGAAGTAGTGTTTCCACCTCTCTCAGAAGAGCTTCACTTGACTTTTCCTAAAGAAACTGTAATGGCCTCCCCTAAGACAGTGGCCTTGAAAAGACTGATGATTTTCTTAGGGCCTACCCTTACCACCCTTCTTTGTTTCTAGACCTTTAACTAGACTCAAGTCTCTGAAGGTCCAAAGGTTAAGGCACAAAGTGTGACCCATGAGGAAGTATGCTATGCACCAAAAGAAATGAATGAAAATTTCCAATTCATTCAGACAAAAATCAGAACAATATGTGTGGGAATGTATATTAAAGGAGTGGGATAATAGTGGAAGGAACATAAAGTTGGACCACAGAAAATATACTGATTGGGATGCACTAAGGAGAGATTCTAGATTAAGTGTTTTAATTCAAGGGGTTAGAAAGAACTCTTAACAGTTTGTTTAGTTGACCAGCTGAAATGTGGACCAAAAGGTGGGCTACACTAAATACAACTGAAATGCCAGAACTGCCTTAGTTGTACTGTAAAGGAGGATATCCAAAGGCTAAGGGAGATTAGAGCATTAGTGTCCATTTATAAAACCTGCTCACCACCCTATGAAGGTCCAGAGGACATGCCCTTCACCACAACTGTGAGAAATAAGTTTTTAAACAGAGCCTCAGCATATTTGAAGAGCTCTGTGGTTACTCTTCTCTGTAGGTCAGAAAAACAGTGGGAACTGCTACCACCAAATGGGTTCTCTAAATACCGTGAGGATCATTGGATCCCAAGGTATTAGGGATCAAGTGGCAACACTTAACCATCCAACTTAATGTGGGTGTGATTATCATAATGGAGAATGGAGCCAAAGCAGTAATAAGAATAATTTGACTCCCACAGACTTCTGGTATTGGCTACTTGATCATGGTATCCCTAGAAAAGAAATAGGTGGGCAATCTACTAAGTGGAAGAGTTCTAGGTCAAGTGAACAGAGGTGTAAACTGAATCACCAAAACAGAGAGTCATGGCCCTTCAATCAATTCCCAGACTTGAGACAATTTGCAAAACCAAAATCCCTTGAATGAAGGGATGGCTGGGTCGCCTTGAGGAGGGACCCTACTCTTATGCCAAAACTTATACTGCTAACCTTACTCCAGCCTTTCCCAAAGGGACTAATATGGACTAAAATATGTTCCCCCCACCCCAAAAATCATATTTTGAAGTCCTAACCCCCAATGTGATTTTGGAGATGGGACCCTTGGGAGGTAATTATGGTTAGATGAGGTCATGAGGGTGGGGCCCTCATGATGGGATTAGTGCTTTTATAAGAAGAGACAGAGTGTTTGTTCAGTCTATCCAGGTGCCCACAAAGAGATCATGTGAGCACACAGCAAGACAGCAATTACTTACAAACCAAGAGAAGAGTCCTCCGAATGAAACCAACCTTGCCAGCACCTTAATTTTGGATTTCCTTGCCTCCAGAACTATAACAAATGAATTTCTGTTGTTTAAGCCACCCAGTCTGTAGTATTTTCTTAGGGCAGCCAGAGAAGACTAAGACAGGGACCCAAAGCCACTTACCAGAATGACTGTTCACTGGGGAAAGGGAAATAATCAGACTTTTGGGGGATTATTGGACACTGGCTCTAAATGGACACTAATTCCTGGAGACCCAAAACATCACTGTGATCCACCAGTTAGAGTAAGAACTTATGGAGATAAGGTGATCAATGGAGTTTTAGTGCAGGTCCATCTGACAGAGGGCCTCCAAATGTATCCTGTGGTTATTTCTCCAATAAATAATGGGAATATACATACTCTACTCAGCACTGGCAGAACCCCCATAAGTTCCCTAACTTATGCAGTACAGGCTATTATTGTGGGAAAGGCCAAATGGAAGGCACTAGAACTGCCTCTACTTAGAAAAATAGTAAACCAAAACCAATATCACATTACTGGAGGGATTGAAGAGATTTGTACCAACATCAAGGACTTGAAATATGCAGGGGTGGTAATTCCTGCCATATTTGCGTTCAACTTGCCTATTTGGTCTGTGCAGAAGGCAGGTGGAACTTGGGGAATAACAATGGATTATGGTAAGCTTAACCAAGTGGTGACTTAAATTATAACTACTATATCAAATGTGGTCTCATTGTTTGAGAAAATAAACATATCCTCTGGTACTTGATAAGAAGCCATTGATCTGGTGATACCATGCTGATTGGATCTAATGAACAAGAAGTAGAAACTACTCCAGACATTCTAATAAGACAATTCTATATCAGAGTGGTGAATAAATCTGAAAAAAATTGAGAAGCCTTCCACTGCAGTAAAATTTCTAGGGATCCAGTGGTGTGGGGCATGTTGAGATATTCCTTATAAGGTAAAGGATTAAACTGTTGCATCTGGACCTCCTACAACCAAAAAAGAGACTCGATGCCTAATGAGCCTTGGATTTTTGGAAGCAACATGTTTTTCATTTGGGTGTGCTACTCTGGCCCACTTACTGAGTCATCTGAAAAGCTGCTGGTTTAGAGTGGGGGCCAGAACAAACAAAGGCTCTGCAACAGGTCCAGGCTGGCCTGCATACATCTCTGCCACTTGTGCCATATGATCCAGTAGATTCAATGATGTTTAAAGCTTCAGTGGCAGATAGAGATATTGTTTGGAGCCTTTGGCAGGCCCCTGTAGATGAATTGCAGTGCAGGCCCTGAAAATTTTGGAAGAAAGCCTTTATTTTTGGCTTACTGTGAATTTTGAAAGCACCTGCCTGATAGGATGGTGTAATGATCTTGTGGAGGCTGTTATAGTACCAGCTAGGTGGCAATACCTTGCAAGATTAGGTTAATGTTCTCCAGTGTGCTGTCTATGCTCTAAATCAGCATCCAATATATGTTGTTGTTTGTCCCATAGCTGGCATTCACAGTAAAAAAATTGCTTTATTTTTGGTTTACTACTGTGAATAATAACTCAGCTTTTGGCTTGCTACTGGGCCTTAGTACAGATTGAACACTTAACCATAAGCCACAAAGTTACCATGTGAACTGAGCTGCCCATCATGAACTAAGTGTGGTGTGACCCACCGAACCAGAAAGTTGGGTATGTGCACCAGCACTAGGTCATCAAATGGAAGAGGTAGATACCAAGCCAGGTTCAAGTAGGGCTTAAAGGCATTAGTCAGTTACATCAGGAAGTGGGCCAAATGCCCATGGTCCATACTTTTGTAATATTACCTTCTCTCTCCATATTTGTACCTGTGGTCTCACTGGAAGTTCTCCACTATCATCTGGGTGAAGAAGAGGAAACTGATTTACGGATGGTTCTGTGTGGTTTGCAGACATCACATGAAAGTAGACACCAGCACTACAACCTCTGTGTGAGATATCTCTAGAAGAGAGTGGTGAAAGGAACTCTTCCTAGAGAGCAGAATTTAGAGCAACGACCCTGGATGTTTATTTTGCTTAGAAGGAGAAATGATATGAGCCTATACTGGTTCATGATCTATGGCCAATGGTTTGGCTGGATGTTCAGAGACTTAGATGCAACATAATTGGAAAATTGGTGACAAGGGAGTCTAAGGAAGAAATATGTAGATAGACTTCTCTGAATGGCCAAATAACATGAAGATATTTGTGGTCCATGTTAATACTCACCAAAGGATGACCTCAGCAGATGAGGATTTTAATAATCAAATGAATAGTCATTCTACTATTCCAGGCATTCTCCTTCTCTAGAAACTCCTGTCATTGCCCAATACACTGATAACCAAAGTAACTGTGGTGGCAGGGATGGAGGTTATACATGGGCTCCGCAACATGAACTTCAAATCATCAAGGCTAACCTGGCTACAGCCACTGCTGAGTGCCCAACCTGCCAGTAGCAGAGGCTAGCAGTCCCAATATGGTACCATTCCTCAGGGTGATCTGCCAGCTACCTGGTGGCAGATTGATTACATTGGACCACTTCTATCATGTGAGGGGCAACACATTGTTCTTACTGGAATAGACACTTACTTTGGATATGGGTTTGCCTTCCTTACAAACAATGCTTTTGCCAAAAATACTGTCCATAGATTTATAGAATGCCTTATCTGCCATCATAGTATTTCACACAACATTGTTTCTGATCAAGGAACTCACTTCACAGTAAATGGGCCCATGCTCATGGAATTCACTGGTTTTTCCATGTTCCCCATCATCTTGAAAGCACTTGCCTGATAGGATGGTGTAATGACCTTGTGGAGGCTGTTATAGTGTCAGCTAGGTGGCAATACCTTGCAAGATTGGATTAATGTCCTCCAGTGTGCTTTCTATGCTCTAAATCAGCATCCAATATATGTTGTTATTTGTCCCATAGCTGGCATTCACAGGTTCAAGAATCAAAAGATGGAAATGGAAGTGCCTATACTTACTATTTCCCCTAGTGCTCTACTAGCCATATTTTTGCTTCCTGTCCTTGGAGACTTACGCACTGCTGATCTAGACATCTTGGTTCTGAAGGGAAGAATGCTTCCACCAGGAGACACAGGAATGATTTCACTGAAAGGAAATTGAGACTGTCACCTGGCCACTTTGGGCTCTTCGTGCCTCTGAATTAACAGATAAAGAAAGTAGTTACTGTACTTGCTAAGGTGATTGATTTTAATTACCAGTGGAAAAATTAGGCTGCTACTACACAGTGGAGGTGAGCAAGAGTGTCTGGAATAGAGGAGATCCTTTACAGCATCTCTTAGTATTACGATGTCCTATGATCGAAGTCAATGGAAAACTACAACAACCCAGTTCAGACAGAACTGCTCATGACCCAGAACATTTAGGAATGAAGTTTTGATCAACCCATCAGGCAAATAAATATGACCAACTGACATGCTTGCAGAGGGAAAAGGAAATAGAAATGGATCGTAGAAGAAAGTAATTATAAATACCAAATACAATCACATAACCAGTTATAGAAATAAAACTGTAATTGTTATGCATATTTCATTCTTAATTTGTTACAGATGTGTTTTTGCATATATATCAAATACTTTCACTCCCCACTTTATCATCTTATCATCTAACATAAGATGTATTAATAATAGTTAACTTTGTATCACAAAATTTAAGTTACAGAATGTCAAGAAAGTGAACATCACCCAAGGAATTTGCATTCCCTTCTGGAGGAAAGTGTTAACATCTTTTCAGTAGTACACAGGATAACTGTATCATGTTAGCTAGAAGTATGACTTTGTTACTGTCTTTATTTGGAGATTAAGTATAATTTAAGGAGAAATGTATGGTTGTCAAGTTAAGAAGGCATAGACTGTGATGGTTAGTTTCATGTGGGTAGCATAATCCCTGACAGTTGGTTTCTTTTTTGTAATGCAAGTATCTAACTTAAGCTTTGATGGCATCCTCTTCAAAGATGGCCATCTTGAAAAAGCACATTGACAGCCACGCGACTAGATAAAGAACCAGGCCCACCCTCACTCCCGTATTTCCTTTGTTTTAGAGATCTGGTTGACTTAGATAACTGACCATTCAGCCACTTGTTGTTTGTCTTTTCCTTCCTGCCCTTTAATTCCAACTTTTATGTTTTAAATTCACCATTAAAGAGTGAACTCATGAAACTCTAGCTCCCCACCATCCCAAAGAAAACAGAACCTCAGGCCGTCAGTATCTCTCTTTTCCCTGACGTCCTTGCTGTGTGCCTCCAAGTAGGCCATTTACCCTCCAGAACTTGGAATAATTAACTTTGTTGTTTTCTTCAAAGTTGCCTGGTGGTTATTACTGAGGGTTCCTTGCAATCATAGTAAGAACCACAAGGACCAGTCCAACTACAATACTGACTATCCATAGGATGGAACAGGCACAAAACAATGTATCAGCTGGGCTGGGCTATCAGATATCTATCTAATATTAGAGTTATTCAATCTAACACTAACCTAAGTGTTGTTGTGAAGGTATTTTATAAATGTAATTAACATCTTCAATCAGTTGATTCAGTATAAAGGAGCTCATTCTCGAAGATCTGGGTGAGCCTCATCCAGTCAGTTGACAGACCTTAAGACAAAAACTGATGTTTCCCTAGGGAAGAAGGAATCCGACTTATGGGCTGCAACATCTGCTCCTGCCTATGAGTTTGAGCCTGCCCTTACTTACTGACTGCCTTGTGGATTTCAGACTTGCCTGGCCAGCCCACCCAATTGTGCAAGCCAATTCCTATCCAAAAATTTATATATATAAATTAAGTACATATACATATATTTGCATATACATGTATAATTAATTATTAATATATTTATATCCTTAATAACTATCAATCATCTATCATCTACTGGCTTTGTTTTTCAAGTGGAACCCTGCTTGATACAATATCCATCACAACCAAAAGTATCCCTGTGCCCCTTTGAAATCCATCCTGCTTTCTCTGTGCCTCCATCACCAGGCAGTGATTTGCTGTCTGTAAGTAAAGACTCATGCTTATTTTCCAGAATTTTATACAAATATACTCATACTCTTTGAACACTTTTTCTCTGGTTTCATTTAGGCAGCATATATTCAGATTCATTTATGTTGCCATATACACAAATAATGTATTCCATTTGGTAATATATTTTTTATTGAAGTATAGTTGGTATACAATATTGTATTGGTTTCAAGTATGCAACATAGTGATTCGACAGTTATATACATTATTCAGTGTTCACCCCAACTAGTGTAGTTACTCTCTGTTAACATATAAAGATATTACAGAACTATTGACCATATTTTCTATGCTGTACTTTCATCCCTGTGACTAAGTTATATTATGATTGAGACCTTTGCCTCTTTATCCCCTTCACCTATTTCACCCACCCACCCCAATGCCTTCCCCTGTCTTAACCACCAGTCTTTTCTCAGTGTCTATGAATAATTTATTCCCTTTTTAATATTGAGTGGTATTCCATTGTATGGATATACTACAATTCAATTATCTGTGCCCCTGTTAATGGACATTTGGTTTATCTCCAGGTTTTTGGCTGTTGGCTAGTACAAATAAACTTGCTATGAATATCCATATACAAATCTTTGTAGTCTCAAACTCTGAGAGTTCACCTCTGTGTGCACGCATGGGAGGAAACCATTGGAGGCTGGGCAAAGAATCACAGTACAGAAACATGTAAAACAATTACCTTCACCTGGGGTATTTCATATTTCCAATTTATTGGATGGAAAAATTTTGTAATAAGCAGTGCATTGAGCAGAGTACTCAGAAGGGTACCACCATGTTAGCGAGGCCAAATTCAATATAGAATAAATTCTGCTATGTCCATTCTAATAAAAATTGAAAATAAGTTTGAAAGAATCAAACTGTTTCCAGGTAACCTAACACCATTCCAAAACAAAGATGTATTATATTTATAAGACAAAAATACCAACAGCCAAAAAGGTAAAATTCACCATATTTGGCAAGCAAACAGAAAACTAGCATGCATATAGAGGAGAAAAATCAAACAAAAATCAACCCCAAAATGACATAGATGATAGAGTTAATAGAGAGGGACATTAATAGAGTTATAATAGTTATATTTCAAAAAAGTAAAGGCAAGCATGAACATGTAATGAGATACACATAAGGTGTATAAAAGACCCAAATCAAACTTCTCAAGGTTAAAGTACAAGGCCTGTGATGAAAAATACACTAGATAGGATAAGCAGCCAATTGGACACTCCAAAAGATGACTCAGCAACTTGAAAACATTGAACACATTTCTTTCCAAAATGAAATACAGTGAAAACTTAGACATAATGAATAAATTCCAAGAAAGACACAAACTACCAAAGCTTATTCAAGAAGAAATAAATAAAGATTATCTATTTTTTTCTTAATGCTTTATTGAGATATAAGTAAAATAGTATACAATTCACTCATTTAGGGGATGCAGTTCAATGGTATTTAGCATCTTTGAAAACATATAACAATTAGATTACTATAGCCAACTTTAGAATATTTTTATCATCCCCCCCAAAACACCCCAACCCATTAGCAGTTACTCTCCATTTCCATCCAACTCTATCTGCCCTCTCAGCCCTAGGCAATCACTTACTACCTATAGCTTTGCCTATTCTGGATATTTCATATAAATGGAATCATAAAATATTTTATCACTCTTAGCATAACATTTTCAAGCTTCACCCATGCTATGGACATGTATCAGTACTTCATTATTTTTTACTTCCAAATAATATTCAGTTGTATGGATATATCATATTTCACTTATCTATTCATTAGTTAATGGAATTTGAATTGTTTCCACTTTTTGGCTATTATGAGTAATGCTCATAGTGATAACTCATGCACATGTTTTTGCACGGACATATGTTTTCATTTTTCTTGAATATATATCTAGGAGTAGAAATACTGGGCCATAATGGTAACTGTTTAGCTTTTAAGAAACTGCTAGATTCTTTCAAAGTGACGGCACAATTCTATATTCCCACCAGCAATGTATGAGAGTTTCAATTTCTCCACACTTTTACCAATACTTGTATTATCTGCCTCTTTAGAGAATAACCTCCATAGTGGGTAAGAAGTCATTTCTCTTCGTGGTTTGATTTGAATTTCCCTGATGGCTAATGATGTGCAGCAGATTTTCATGTACAGTAGCCTTTTGTACATCTTCTTGGAAGAAATATCTATTCAGACTCTGAGACAGGGACCATGGGTTTAGTCAGAGTAGGGTGAAGGCCTCTGGAAAAAGACCCCTAACAAAACTCCATATTAAACAATTAAGCAAAGTCAGAGTCACATTAATTCTCTAAAGTAATATATCAAACTAGGAATATAAGCATTCTTCAGTGAAACTTAGTTAAAACTAAAAACCCAGGAGTAACTTAGCCTAGAATGTTTGAACATCCCCCAGGTAAGAAAGTACCTCAGCATAGCCCATGTCTTCTTCATGTCAATTAAACGAAGCTATTGTAGAATTTACTTCAGCCTGCTAAAAAGCCCAGATGCTGCTTTTCCTCCTACAAACCTAATCAAGTCAATAACTCAGCTCAGCTTCAAAGCAAAACAAGTCGCCTCGACTGATATACTCCCAAACCAAGAAACTGCTATTCTGAAAAAGGATCAAAGCAGTAAATTTCTTATGTTAACTCTGCAAAATAGTCTGGAAAACTGATAAGAAACTTAGTGTCTCTTTAAAGATAAACATTTAGAGACCATCTGGTGGATCTACATCCCTATCTCTTTGTCTCTCAACCGCTTATAAATCCCCTAGACAAGGCACCACTACGGGCTCTCTTGTCCCCTCCTGGCTCACGCCAGGAGCTCTGTCTGTCCTATCACTGTATCTCTCAATAAAAGTCTCACTGGCTCTCCTACCTTGACTGTTTGCTAAGTTCATTCTTCGACTCTGCAAACAAGAGCCCCGGAATCAACTTTTTGTAAATTTTCTAACATCTAATTTTGTAAATTTAATTGTTAAAAAATTTATAACACCTTTATTGAGATCCAATTCACATGCCATGAAATTGACATTTAAAATTACATATTATACCATCCTTGCATCCCTGGGATAAATCCCAATTGGTCATGATGGATGATCTTTTTGATGTATTTTTGAATTTGGTTTGCTAATATTTTGTTGAGGATTTTTGCATCTATGTTCATCAGGGATATTGGTCTATAATATTCTTTTTTTGTGTGGTGTTTTTGTCTGGTTTTGGTATTAGAGTGATGCTGGCCTCAAAGAATGAGTTTGGATGTATTCCCTCATCTTCTACTTTTTGGAATGCTTTATGTTCTTCATGTCATTGTAGATTAATGATACCAAAATAAAAAAATTAAAAGAAAAAAAAGGATGGGTATTACCTCTTCCTTAAATGATTGATAAAATTCAGTCCTGAAGCCATCTGGGCCAGAGATTTTGTTTATATGTAGTTTTTTGATAACCAATTTGATTTCACTGCTGGTAATTGGTCTGTTTAGATTTTTTGTTTCTTCCTGGGTCAGCCTTGGAAGGTTGTATTTTTCTAAAAACTTGTCTATTTATTCTAGGTTTTCCAATTTATTGGCATATAGTTTCCATAGTATTCTCTAATAATTATTTGTATTTCTGTGGTATCCATTGTGATTATTCCTTCTTCATTTCTGATTCTGTTTATGTGTATAGACTCTCTTTTTTTCTTGATATGTCTATGTAAGGGTTTATCTCTCGTTTATTTTCTCAAAGAACAAGCTCTTAGTTTTACTGATTTTTTCTCTTGCTTTATTACTCTCAATTTTATTTATTTCTGCTGTGATCTTTATTATGTGCCTCTTTCTACTGACTTTGGGCTCCATTTGTTCTTCTTTTTCTTGTTTCTTTAATTGTGAGTTTAGACTGCTTATTTCAGATTGTCCTTGTCTCTTGAGGTAAGCCTGTATTGCTATTTATTTTCCTCTTAGACCTGCCTTCACTTCATCCCACAGGTTTTGAGATGTTGAGTTGTTGTTTTCATTTGTCTCCATATATTGCTTGATCTCTTTTTTAATTTGGTCATTGATTCATTGACTATTTGGAAGCATGTTATTAAGCCTCCATGTGTTTGTGGACTTTTTTATTTCCTTTGAGTAATTCATTGCTAGTTTTGTATCAATGTGGTCTGAGAAGCTGCTTGATACAATTTCAATCCTTCTGAATTTATTGTGGCCTTGTGTGTGATCTATTCTGGAAAATGTTCCATGTACACTTGAGAAGAATGTGTATCCTGCTGCTTTTTGGTGGAATGTTGTGTATATATCTCTTAGGCCCATCTGTTTTAATGTATATTTTTGGTGCCTCTGCTCCCTTAGTTATTTTCTGTCTCGTTGATGTATTGGTGTGAGTGGTGTGTTAAAGTCTCCTAAAATGAATGCGTTACATCCTATGTCTCCCCTTTAACTCTGTTAGTATTTGTTTTACATATTTAGGTGCTCCTATATTGGATGCATAGATACTTTTTAATGCTTATATTCTCCTCCATCATTACATAATGACCCCTTTATCATTATGTAATGGCCTTCTTTGTCTTTTGTTACTTTCTTTGTTTTGAAATCTATTTTGTGTGATAAAAGTAGTGATATTCCTGCTTTTCTCTCACTGTTATTTGCATCAACCACCTTTTTCCATCCCTTCACTTTTAGTCTGTGTATATCCTTGTGTCTCTTGTAGACAGTGTACAGATGGGTCTTGTTTTTTATCCATTCAGTGACTCTATGTCTTTTGATTGGTGCATTCAGTCCATCTACATTTAAGGTGATTATTGAAAGATATGTACTTATTGCCATTGTTGGCTTAAATTTGTTAAGGTGATTATTGGTAGATATCTACTTATTGCCATTGTAGGCTTTAAAGGTTCAAGGACAACTTCCTTATTTTCTAATGGTCTATCTTAAATCACTGATTACTCTATTTAAAACACAATCTAGAGCTACTTTTTCCCCATTCTTCTTCTTTTTCCTCCTCCATACTTTATATATTAGGTGTCATATTCTGCACTTTTTGTGTATCCATTAACTGATTTTATGAGTAGTTGATTTAATTTTATACTTACTTGATAATTAATTGGTCTACTATCTTTGCTGTGGGTTTATTTTCTCTGGCAACAGCTATTTAACCTTAGGAACATTTCCATCTACAGCAGTTTCTTCAACATATTCTGTAGGGCTGGCTTAGTGGTGGTGAAATCCTTCAACTTTTGTTTATCTGAAAATTGTTTAATCCCTGCTTCAAATTTAAATGATAATATTGCCAGGCAGAGTATTCTTGTTTGGAGGCCCTTCTGTTTCATTACATTAAATATGTCATTCCCTTCTGGCCTGTAAGGTTTCTGCTGAGAAGTTTGATGATAGCCTGATGGGGTTTCCTTTATAAGTGATCTTTTGTCTCTCTCTGGCTGCTTTCAGTACTCTCTTCTTGTCCTTGATCATTGCCATTTTGATTATATATCTTGGTGATTTTTTCCTAGGGTTCCTTTTGTTGGGTGATCTCTGTGTTTCCATGACCTGAGTGTCTATTTGTTTCCCCAGACAGGGGACATTTTGGCAATTATTTCCTCAAAGAGACTTTCTATCCCATTGCCTCCCTCAGCTGCTGGTACCCCTATTATGCAAATATTGTTCCATTTGGATTATTCACACAGCTCTCTAATTATTTTTTCATTTCTAGGGATCGTTTTTTCTGTTTTTTGGCTTCATTGTTTTCTTCCTCCCTATTTTCCAAATCATTAACAACTTCCCCAACCTGTGAAAACCTCCCATTAAAACCCTTTATTGTATGTTTCATTTCAGATACTGTATTCTTCAGCTGTGAGTGACTTCTGCAGGTCATCTATCTTTTCATTGAGGTCCTCCCTGAGACCCTGAATATTTTTCTGTAGATCTATGAACATGTTTATGACTTTTACTTTGAAATCTTTATCAAGATGATTGGTGATTTCCATTTAAATCAGCCCTTTTTCTGGTGTTTTGTCTTGTAGGTTTGTTTGTACCAAATTCCTCTGCTTCTTCATTTTTTAGGGTTTCCTATGGAATAATAGCTTTTCCGTGGAGGCGCCTCTAGTGCTCAGAAACTCAAATTCCTGTGCAGGAGCTCCACCTATTGGCATGCGGTAGGTGGGGCACCTTTCTGTCTGACTTGTAGTGATGTAATTTCAGTGGGCTGTGTGGGACATCAGCTAATAGCATGAGCAGGGAGAAAACTCCAGTTGTGCCACTTAAGTTGCACACAGATTCAGCCTCCACCAGGCTGCAGCAATGGTGAGGGCCACAGGTGAGTGGCAACTGCCAGGAGGAAGGAGCTCCTGGGACTAGCTCCCACATGCAGCTCCCCAGCTGGGCTGAAATGGGCTGAGAAATCTGAGAGGGTCTCCCTCTGCCTTCCCAGCTTCAATGCCTGCCTCTGCTACCAGGTCACGTGAGCCAATGGCAGGCTTTGCATGCAGGGAAGAGTCTCTGTGCTGCACTGCTGAAGCTGCTGAGGGGGAGCCACCCTCCACCCAGCCTGCAGTAATGGCAGGGGCCGCAGGAGAGTGGGACCAGCGACTGCTTGGAGGAAGGAGCTCCTGGGGCTGGATGCCACAGGCAGTTCCCTGGTTGGCATGAAACAAGGCCAAGAAATCTGAGAGGATCTTCCTCTGCACTGCCTGGTCAGGTGGACTGACTGCAGGCCACGTGCTGCATGGGGGAGACTCCAGGTTGCATTGTTAGTGAGGGGGATGGAGTGTCAGAGGCTCCTGAGAGTTCCTAATCTGTTGGGCCGAGGGCAGGCTGGGGAGGCAGAGCTCTGGGTAACCATTGCCCCTCTGGTGTCTCTGTCGCTGCTGGGAAGTCTTTCAGACTGCCCACTTTTTTTTGTCTTGGTGGGCAGGTACAGCATATCTGTTCATCAAATGCAGCTGGAATCTCAGCCTCACTGAGTGTTCTACTTGTATTTGTTGTCCAGACTCACTAATCACTAGAGCACCATGTAATGTGGGTGCATGTTTTCAGAGCAAATCTCTAGGGCCAGGTGTTCAGAGGTCTTGGGCTCCTACTCCCTCCCAACTCCATTCCCTTCCTCCCACCTATGGGGTGGGGTGGGCGGAGGGCTTGGGTTCCAACAAATCTCAGCTTTTCTACTTTACCCTTTTCTGTGAAGTCATCCCTTCTTCCCCAGATGTAGGTAGTCAGTTCTGCAGTCTTCAGGTCGTTTTCAGGTTTAGTTGTATTTACTGTATTTCTGTGTTCTATGTGATTTTGGGATGAGGTTTCTGCCTTGCCTTCCTACACTGCCATCTTTTTCCCAGAATTCCCCATGGTAATATTTAAATGTTCCCTTTCCTCATATCCAAGACGATCTTGTTTTCAAATGTCCCAATTTTTATAATATTTAGAAGCATTTTAAGATGAATAGGCAAGTCCTGGATTTTTAGAGAGATAACCTGGGCTTTGAATTTTTTTAGACTCTCCATCCCTGATGCTGTAAAGACTCAGTTTGCATAACAAGGACTGATATATTCATCTACCTATGTTGAAATAATGTTTCTTTTCCCCTGGGTACATTTAGCTTAGGGAAGAAAGCCTAAAAATTTGAATCAGTTTCCAGTTTCACCAAAAATGCTGTTATAGTTATTAAACCCTTCTAAACATATAGTCAACATTTCACCTGGAACAAATGATAAATATTCCTGGCAGTATTATGAACAACCCCATGGACTCAAGATGTATCTTAAAAAGAGGATGCAAAGGATATTCACAAAATCTAGAATTAGTCCCAAAGATCACCAAAGGAAGAACCAACAACTTGCATGTACCAGGCAGGCACAAGGAGATGAGCAAGAAGGCAAAAGGTATTGTAATGTCCCTGGATTTTCTAAAGAAGGGGTATCATGAAATTCCATTTCCCTCTTCTGTCAGCCCCAGAATATTGGCCTTTTGTTGATCTTTTGCAGAAGAGTCAACCAGATCTTTTATCAATTGTTTCTTCCTTAATAGGGCTGTGAATAGTCACTAATCTTTTTAACTCCTCTCTAAATTTGGTAGGATTTTCTGAAAGTAGATGTTAAAGGGCTTTAAGGTATCTACTATTATCCAGGAGACACAAAAATTATTTTTCCTCAGTAGAAAGCCTAGGTTACATTTGAAAAGCATGTTGCATAGGAATGCCTGAAACTGGTAGCACCTGATTACAGACCCGTGGAAGATGTGAGCAAAGTGAGCCTTAGTGCCAGTCTCAGATACTTATTAAATTTGTTAGGTAGAAAGATAGAAATCAGCAGCCAGAGAAGGGGAAGATAAGGTTCAATGAAAAATTGCCCAGTTAGGGGGTCCCACATGAAGACAACAAAGGCTTTCCAGGGAAATTACTTTCTTGCTTATTGGCACCAGGGTAAACCAGTCCAAACCAGATCACAATGAAGTTGCAATCAAATAAAACTAAGGAAGATGGCAGTGTGAGTAGGACGGCGGAAATCTCTTCCCAAAACCATATATATTTTTGAAAAGACGGAATTACAACTAACTCTAAAAGAGAGACCAGAAGATACAGTACAACAACCAGGCTCCATCTACATCTGCAGGAACCTAACATCTCATGAAAAGGGGAAGATACAAACCCGTGGCCCGGTGGGACCTAAGTACTCGCCCTACCTCAGCTCACCACTGTGAAGAAAAGAATTAGAGTGGGGAGGGAGAAGAAGCACAGGACTGCTAAATAACCAGCCCTAGTAATCTGCACCAGGATAACAGACACAGATTGCATGGTGTACTACATATTAGAAAAGCAGAAAAGTAAAATCTGAGATGGAGACTGTGAGCAGGTCCCCACAGCCACCTCCCTTGGGACAAAAGAAAAGTGGACACTTTAAAAATCTTAAAGGGACAAGGGTTTAATCGGCAGACAAAATTTTCCTGGCACACACAGCCCAGCAGGGTGGGAATCTTAAGGAACATCAGGCACCCTAACCCCCAGGATGGCAAAGCAGCTCTGAAGACCCTCACAGCAATAAGCAGCCTGCTGTTCATTCAACCCCGCCAGTGCTGCAAGCAAACCAGCTGACCTGCCACTGCTGTGGACCAGCAAGGGAGCTGTCCTGCCCACAGCAACCACACAGTCTTCTCCAAGTGCACAGATAACCAGGGCAGACCCAGAGGCTGCCACCAACATGAAGCTGCCAGACACAGGCAGAGGAAGCTGATGCAAGGTCTGGAAGTCACGAAGGGGTGCTGTTCTCACAGGAAAACACACCTTGCAGTCTGCAAACATCCACAGTACCCTAGGTTATGCCGAGGACTGACCCAAGCATGGCAGCTCAGGAAATTAACCCAGAGACTGCTATCTGTGTGCGGGTAACTGGCACAGGCAGTGGAGAAGGGCAAGGTGACCAGCAAGCAGGAAGGGACTTTGATCTCCCAGCTGACACATGCGCCACTTGCCGGTGATCACTTCTATTATGATGAAAAGGCAGAAGAATCTGGTCCAGTCAAAAATCACTCAAACAATCCCAGAGAGAGGGCATAGCCAATCTTCCTGAAAAAGAATTCAAAATGAAAGTCATAACCATGCTGATAGACCTGAAGAGAAATATGCAAGAGCTAAGGGATGAAGTCTGGAGGGATATAACAGAAATAAAAAAAATCAATACAAAGACTTAAAAGCAGATTGGAATGAGGTGTAAGAGACTGTTAATTCAAAAGAAATCAGAAAACAGGAATACAGAGAAGCTGAGGCAGAGAGAAAGAAAAAAATCTCTACCAATGAAAGAATATTAAGAAAACTGTAGGACCAATCCAAACGGAACAATATTCACATTATAGGGTAATGAGAAGAAGAAGAGAGAAAAAGGGATAGAAAGTTTCTTTGAAAAATAATTGCTGAAAACTTACCCGAGCTAGGGGAGGAAACAGTCTCTCAGACCATGAAAGCCCACAAATCTCCCAACAAAAGGGACCCAAGGAGGACAACACCAAGACATATAATAATTAAAATGGCAAAGACTAAAGAAAAGGACAGGGTATTAAAGACAGCCAGAGAGAGAAGAAAGATTACCTACAAAGGAAAACCCATCAGGCTATCAGACTTCTCAACAGAAACCTCACAGGCCAGAAGAGAATGGCATGATATATTTAATGCAATGAAACACAAGGGCCTTGAACCAAGCATACTGTCTCCAGCAAGATTATCATTTAAACTTGAAGGGAAGGTTAAATAATTTCCAGATAAGCAACAGTGGAGGGATTTTATCTCCCACAAACCACTTTTGCAGGGTATTTTAAAGGGACTGCTGTAGATGGAAGTACTCTAAGGCTAAATAGATGTTATCAGAGAAAATAAAATCACACCAAATAAAGCAGACCACCTAAAGGCAAAAAATAAATCCAGCTATCGACAAAAGCAGTCAAGCAAAACACAGAAGAGTACAGAATAAACCACCTAACATATAAAGAGTGGAGAGGGAAGAATAAGAAGGGAAAGAAATAAAGAATCATCAGACTGTGTTTCTAATAGTGTAATAAGTGAGTTACAGTTAGATGGTTAGAAAGTCAAGAAGCTACCCTTGAACCTCTGGTAACCATGAATCCAAAGCCTGCAATGGCAATAAGTACATATCTATCAATAATCATGCTAACTGTAAATGGACTGAATGCACCAACCAAAAGACACAGAGTAATAGAATGGATAAAAAAGAAAGACCCGTCTATATGCTGCTTACAAGAGACTCACCTCAAACCAAAAGACATACACAGACTAAAAGAGAAGGGATAGAAAAAGGTAGTTCATGCAAACAATAGGGAGAAAAAGCAGGTGTTGCAGTACCAGTATCAGACAAAATAGACTTCAAAACAAAGAAAGTAAAAAGAGATAAAGAAGGACATTACATAATGATAAAGGGATCAGTTCAACAAGAGGGTGTAACCATTATAAATATATATGCACCCAATACAGGAGCACCAACATATGTGAAACAAATACTAACAGAATTAAAGGAGGAAATAGAATGCAGTGCATTTGTTCTAGGAGACTTCAATGCACCACTCACTCCAAAGGACAGATGCACCAGACAGAAAATAATTAAGGACACAGAGGCACTGAACAACACACTAGAACAGATGGACCTTATAGACATCTACAGAACTCTACACCCAAAAGCAAAAGGATACACATTCTTCTCAAGTACACATGGAACATTTTCAAGAATAGATCATATACTAGGCCACAGAAAGAGCCTCAGTAAATTCAGAAAGATCAAAATTTTACCAACCAGTTTCTCAGAATACAAAGGTATGAAACTAGCAATAAATTATGGAAAGAAAATAAAAAAACCCACAAACACATAGAGGCTTAACAACTACTCCTAAATAAACAATGGATCAATAACCAAATTAGAATGGAGATCAAGCAATATATGGAGAAAAATGACAACAACAGCACAAATCCTCAATGCTTGTGAGATGCAGCGAAGGCAGTTCTGAGAGGAAAGTATACAGCAATCCAGGTCTATTTAAAGAAGGAAGAACAACCTGAAATGAATAGTCTAAAGTCACAAATACTGAAACTGGAAAAAGAAGAACAAATGAGGCCCAAAGTCAGCAGAATGAGGGACATAATAAAGATCAGAGAAGAAATAAATAAAATTGAGAAGAATAAAACAATAGAAAAAATCAATGAAACCAAGAGCTGGTTCTTTGAGAAAATAAACAAAATAGATAAGCCCCTAGCCAGACGTTTTAAGAGAAAAAGAGAATCTACACACATAAACAGAATCAGAAATGAGAAAGGAAAAATCATGAAGGACCTCACAGAAATACAAAGAATTATTAGAGAATATTATGAAAACCTATATGCCAACAAGCTGGAAAACGTAGAAGAAATGGACAACTTCCTAGACAAATACAACCTTCCAAGACTGACCAAGGAAGAAACAGAAAATATGAACAGACCAATTACCAGCAATGAAATTGAACTGGTAATCAAAAACCTACCCAAGAACAAAACCCCGGGCCATATGGATTCACCAATGAATTTTATCAGACATATAGAGAAGAAATAATACCCATTCTCCTTAAAGTTTTCAAAAAAATAGAAGGGGAGGGAACACTTCCAAACTCATTCTATGAAGCCAGCATCAAAAAAGACCCCACCAAAAAAGAAAATTACAGACCAATATCCATGATGAACATACATGCAAAAATACTCAACAAAATATTAGCAAACCTATTTCAAAAATACATCAAGAGGATCATACACCATGATCAAGTGGGATTCATCTCAGGGATGCAAGGATGGTACAAAATTCAAAATCTGTCAACATCATCCACCACATCAAAAAAACAAAGGACAAAAACCACATGATCATCTCCATAGATGCTGAAAAAGCATTTGATAAAATTCAGCATCCACTCATGATAAAAACTCAACAAAATGGGTATAGAGGGCAAGTACCTCAACATAATAAAGGCCATATATGACAAACCCACAGCCAACATCATACTTAACAGTGAGAAGCTAAAAGCTTTTCCTCTAAGATTGGAAAAAATACAGGGATGCCCACACTCCCCACTGTTATTCAACATAGTATTGGAGGTCCTAGCCATGGAAATAAGACAAAACAAAGAAATACAGGGCATCCAGATTGGTAAAGAAGAAGTCAGAATGTCACTACTTGCAGATGACATGATATTGTACATAAAAAACCCTAAAGAATCCACTCCAAAACTACTAGAACTAATATCCAAATTCAGCAAAGCTGCAGGATACAAAATTAATACACAGAAATCTGAGGCTTTCCTATACACTAACAATGAACTAGCAGAAAGAGAAATCAGGAAAACAATTCCATTCACAATTGTGTCAAAAATAATAAAATACCTAGGAATAATCCTAACCAAGGAGTGAATGAACCCTGAAAACTACAAGACACTCTTAAGAGAAATTAAAGAGGACACTAACAAATGGAAACTCATCCCATGCTCGTGGCTAGGAAGAATTAATATTGTCAAAATGGCCATCCTGCCTAAAGCAGTCCACAGATTCAATGCAATCTCTATCAAAATACCAACAGCATTATTCAACAAACTGAAACAAATAGTTCTAAAATTCATATGGAACCACCAAAGACCCTGAATAGCCAAAGCAATCCTGAGAAGGAAGAATAAAGTGAGGGGGATCTCGCTTCCCAACTTCAAGCTCTACTACAAAGCCATAGTAATCAAGACAATTTGGTACTGGCACAAGAACAGAGCCACAGACCAGTGGAACAGAATATAGAGTCCAGATATTAACCCAAACATATATGGTCAATTAATATACAATAAAAGAGCCATTGACATACAGTGAGGAAATGACAGCCTCTTCAACAACTGGTGTTGGCAAAACTGGACAGCTACATGTAAGAGAATGAAACTGGATCATTGTCTAACCCCATACACAAAAGTAAATTAGAAATGAATCAAAGACCTGAATGTAAGTCATGAAACCATAAAACTCTTAGAAAAAAACATAGGCAAAAATCTCATGGACATAAACATGAGCAACTTCTTCATGAACATATCTCCCCGGGCAAGGGAAACAAAAGCAAAAATGAACAAGTCAGACTATATCAAGCTGAAAAGCTTCTGTACAGCAAAGGACACCATCAATGCAACAAGAAGGCATCCTACAGTATGGGAGAATATATTCATAAATGACAGATACGATAAAGGCTTGACATCCAAAATATGTAAAGAGCTCATGCACCTCAACAAACATAAAGCAAATAATCCAATTAAAAAGTGGGCACAGGATCTGGACAAACACCTCTCCAAAGAAGAAATTCAGATGGTCAGCAGACACATGGAAAGATGCTCCACATCACTAATCATCAGAGAAATGCAAATTGAAACCACAATGAGATATCAGCTCACACCTGTTAGGATGGCCAACATCCAAAAAACAAACAACAACTGTTGGTGAGGTTTTGGAGAAAGGGGAACCCTCCTACACTGCTAGTGGGAATGTAAATTAGTTCAACAATTGTGGAAAGCACTATGACGGTTCCTCAAAATCTCAAAATAGAAATACCATTTGACCCAGGAATTCCACTCATAGAAATTTACCCTAAGAATGCAGCAGCCCAATTTGAAAAAGACATATGCACCCCTATGTTTATCACAGCACTATTTACAGTAGCCAAGAAATGGAAGCAACCTAAGTGTCCGTCAGAAGATGAATGGATAGAGAAGATGTGTACCTATACACAATTGTATGTTATTCAGCCTTAAGAAGAAAACAAATCCTACCATTTGCAACAACATGGATGGAGCTAGAGGGTATTATGGTCAGTGAAATAGCTAGGTGGAGAAAGACAAGTGCCAAATGATTTCACTCATATGTGGAGTATAAGAACAAAGAAAAAAACTGAAGATACAAAACAGCAGGAGACTCACCGAACCCACGAATGGACTAACAGTCACCAAAGGGAAAGGGACTGGGGAGGATGGGTGGCAAGGGAAGGACAAGGGGGAAAAAGGAGCATTATGATTAGCAGACATAATGTATGAGGGGGCACAGGGTGGGCTGTACAACACAGAGAAGACAAGTAGTGATTCTACAGCATCTTACTATGCTGATGGACAGTGACTCTAATGGGGTATGTTGGGGCAACTTGGTGATGGGGGCAGTCTAGTAAACATAATGTCCCTCATGTAATTGTAGATTACTGATTCCAAAATAAAAAAAAAATCTGTAGGTGGTGGAGACAGGGAGCTCATCCTTACAGCCCCTCCTGTGCCTCAGTATCAGGAAATTCCACCTAACCTAGCTGTTCCCATTCCTAAAGTTTCAGTAATGGCCCATTCCATTTTAAATGTGAGAGGGCCATATTGATGCTTTCTCATTGCCTATCACAGCATCTGCATTTCCTGTTGCTGTACAACAAATACCTGCCAATGATCAATATCCTCAGGGATATCAACAGTTTGAATATACTCTTTTATCTTTTAAAGTTATAAAGTACTTGAAAGAAGTAGTGACTATGTATGGGATAAAATCTAATTATGTTAAAGGGCTGTTACAAGTATTAAGTCAAGAATACTGCTTAATCCGTTATGACTGGGGTATGTTAGCTAGAACAGTGGCCTTTAACAAAAGAGAAGCTTCAAGCATTAGAGCAATTAATACAAGAACAGCTGTCTGCTGGATTGTTTTTTCTCCATTCCATTACAACCTTGTGATTGTGAGAAGTTTGCTTTCACTATTCCATCTCCCAATAATTATAAACCTACTGCTAGGTATCAATGGAAAGTTCTGCCTCAAGGAATGTTAAATAGCCCTACATTATGCCAGTACTTTGTTAATCAACCTTTAAAAAAATTAAGGAAGAGATTTCCTGATTCCTTAATTATTCATAATATCAATGATATTTTAATTGCTCATAAAAATTTGCCCACTTTACAAAACCTCTATGAGCAAGCTGTTGCAGAATTAACCGCTTACAGTCTTATTATTGCTTCTGAAAAGGTACAGGACAGTACTCCATATAATTATTTAGGAAAAATCCTTCCACAAAAGTTCAAATCAGGAGAGACAGTCTCAGGATTCTAAATGATTTTTCAGAAGCTCTTAGGTGATATCAATTGGCTTTTCCCTTCATTAGGAATCTCAAGCTATTCACTCAAGCATTTATTTAATACTTTAATGGGGAATTCTGAATTAAATAGTCGCAGATAATTGTCACCTCAAGCTGAAAAAGAATTAGAATGGATAGAAGAACATATGAGAAATAGTTATTTAGATCACATTGATATACACACAATATGATGTTGAGTTATTAGTATTTTCTTCTGAGCATTCCCTACTGGTATGGGAAAAAGGAAAAATTTTAGAATGGATATTTTTTACCACATGAGACATCAAAGAAATTACATAGATAAAATTTGTCAGTTAATTATTCATGGGCGCTTACTATTGCGTGCCTTAATTGCATTAGACTCTTCTCATATTGTTGTTCCTCTTACTAACACCCAAATAGCTGAGAACTGGACATTGAATTATAACTGGTAAACAGTCTTTGCCAATTACATAGGAACTATCAGTAATCATTTTCCAAAAGCAAACGTATTCAATTTCTTTAAAAACTCAGTGGATTTGTACTGACATTATTAAAACTCATCCTATCTCAAAAGCTGATACTTATTATACAGATGCTAATAAGGAAGGCAAAGCAGGATACAGTGCAAAAACTACAAAAATTGTCCAAATTTCTTATCAGTACAAAAGCCTGAATTATATGCCATTATTATATTATTACAAGATGTTACAAGTCCCCTTAATAGTGTTACTGACTCATAATGTGTTGAATATATAGTAAAACATATTTACTCTGCTACTCTATTTGAAGATGGCACTGAATTGTAACAATTATTCTGTACTTTGCAACAATCATCGTATGATAGACATCATGATCTTTATATTACTCATATCCAAGCACATATCTCCCTCCCTGGACCAATGACCAAAGCTAATGAACATATTGATAAATTACTTGTTGGATCCCTATTGACTGCTAAGGCATGGCATGAACAAACTCATGTTGACAGAAAAGGTTTAAAGTTAAATTTCACCTCACTAGAGAACAGGCTCAAGATATCATTTACCAATGACCTCAGTGTACTCAAATTCAAAGTAAACCTTACACCCCAGGGGTCAACCCAAGACAATTGCACCCTAATGAACTGTGGCAGATGGATGTCACCCATATTCCCGAGTTTGGGAAATCCTATGCTGATTGCTCAACTGATACATATTCTGGGTTTAGATGAGTTTCTGCATTATCAGGAGAAACAGCTGATATAATGTGATTCAACATTTACTTGAAGCTTTTAATGTCATGGGATTGCCAGCCAAAATTAAAAAAGATAATGCCCCTAGTTATCTTTTGGCAAAATTACAAAAGTTTCTTTCCCAGTGGGATATTAAGCATGTTACTGGGATTCCAGATAACCTCCAGGGACTGGCAATTACTGAAAGACATAATTGTACATTAAAAGAGATGTTGCTTAAACAAAAAGGGGGCTGTTGTGGCATAGAAACTCCCTGTATGAGAATACATAGGGCATTATTTACCATGAATTTTTTAAATTTAAGTGATACAGGTTCATCAGCAGCCGGCAGACATTGGGTACAGGAAAGTCCCCAGAAATAAATCAGCCTGTTTTTTATAAAAATGACATGGGAGAATGGGAATCAGGGATGGTTCAGAGGTGGGGTCAAGGGTATGCTTGTGTCATTACAGAAACAGGAGAAACTGTGTGGATCTTGGCTAAAAAGATAAAACCCAGAAAATGAATAAAAGGCCTGGAGTTGATGTTGAACCTCCCATTGATGAGATGAGAACCATGACTATTGGAAGATGCAGAGTTCGAGCTCCATTACCAAGAACTCGAAAAGTGAATCCCCCAGCATGGGGACAACTAAAAAAGATGACATGGGAAGTTGAGAAGATTGTACAACAGACCGGACAGGCATGCAGCACTTCAAATTTGTTTCTGGCTATGATTGCCGTGTTCACCATGAGGGTAAGTTCTGCCAATGCCACTAATTATTCATATTGTGCTTACATTCCTATTCATTGGCTCTCTGAAATGGTCCCAATATATGTTAACGATTCCAATTGGACTCCTGGTCCTTATGACACTTGTGGCTCCTTAAGGCCAGGAGAAGAGGACGTGAAAATTGAGAATTATACAGTGGGAGTAGAGGGGATACCCATTTGTATTGGACGTGAAAACCACTGCTTGAAAATACAACCAGCTGTATGGCTATTCATTGTTAAAAATGATACCTATAAAGAATCAAAGCAAAAATTATTCCTTCTTCAAGCATTTGGATTCCACAAAATAATTAATACAAATGACATAACACATCATCCCCCTGATTTGCCCATCTGCACCCAGCCAATAGCTATGAAAACCAGTGAATGGGTGCACTGGACGAATTGTCGAGGAGAAATAGGTTGGGTTTTACTTAATACTTCCTATGGAAGCATCATTGATTGGAGCCCTCAAGGTTCCACCCGGACCAGAGGACAGGGGCATGACCTGAGATGGCATAAGGATATTAATGGCACAAATTACACCATTTATACATTTTCTAATGGGACCATTTATTGGCATGGAGGTGGAATGTCTCCTCCTGCCCCACGTTTACTTTTGGGTCCCTGCAGTATCACTTACGTAAAATTCCCTAGGCTCTACGGGGTCTCACAGCTTGGAAAGGCCATATTTGGAATAATAGTTTTACAAAAAATAGTCAACTGAGTTTTACAAGAAACGAAAGTCATTATGTTACAACCTGTGTCAGATTGCCCTTTTTAATTATGATTGGTCACACAGTGTGGAGTTCGTCCAGATATTCCGTCTCCTGTGTAAATTGTTCATGCTATACTTGTATTAACAACTCTGTTCCTTTTCCCACAAAAGATAGTCTTTATATTCTTCAGACTAGAACAGGTCTCTGGCTTCCAGTTTAACTACCCTGAAAGTGGCAAGATTCTCCAAGCCTGATGCTTCTCCAATGTACTATTGACAATCTTTGGAAAAGAACTAAACGAATGATTGGATTAATCATTGCAGCTGTTCTGGGAATCACAGCCATAACCGCAGCTGCCGTAACCGCTGGAATTGCACTTCAGCAAAGTATCCAGACTGTGGACTTTGTTAATAATTGGCATTCTTATTCGTCGAAATTGTGGTCCACCTAAAGACAAATAGATAGTGAAATTAATGCACAGTTGACTGATTTGCAACAAGCAGTTCTTATGCTAGGAGATCAAATTGTTAGTTTGCAACATCAAATTTCTGTGAAATGTGATTGGACTACAACCAGGTTTTGTGTTACTCCTGTTCCTTATAATTATACTTAATTTCCATGGAACAATCTTAAAAGGCATTTGTTAAATCATGGCAATATGACTCAAGAAATATTAGACCTTCAACAGCATATTACTGATACTTTCCAGGAACAATTACAGGTATTAAGCGGGTCTAATTTACTGGAAAGTATTGCAGAAAGAATAAATAATTTGAACCCAATCCAACACCTAAAAATATTTAGTGGTTTCACTGCTACACTTACAATAATTGTATTATGTTTGTTATTTGTGTTTTGTATAGTCTGGAGAAGAGCTGCCCAAAAACATCAACGTGCTCAGCAGCAATCAGCAATCTTCTCACTAATGCTACAAAAGATGCAAGCTAAACAAAAAGGGGGAAATGTAGATATCCCAGCAGTTAACCTTGCTGTAACTTAGTTCCCACTTAAACTTAATCTATAGCCGAAACTAATCTGAGAAGAACAATGGGTGCTGCGTCTTGGAATCTGGTATGAGTCCTGAACAGTGTTACAAGGACTGCAAACAGTTCTCCGGATCCTTTCTGAGGCAAACCCAAGTAAGGAACACACCGTGAGACTCACCTGGCTGGATGACTTGATGAGACATAAGAGAAACTTTTCAGAGGTGATTAGTTTGCAATTGTTGAGACTCACATGGCCAAATGACTTAACGAGACATAAGAGAAACTTAAAGAGGTGATTAGTTTGCAATTGTTTAAGCTGATGAAAAAACTCATCCTATAATCATTAATCGATGCCTGTCTTTTTACTTGCTGTAACTTAAAAGTGCAGGGGAGCGCTGACTTGGTGCTTAGTCTCCAAAGAAGTCTAAGCCCTCTGCATTAAATGTCATTCTGACTCGGTTTCTCATTTTCACGGTCCCTGACTGCAACAATATTATCTCACTTATATGTGGAATCTTAGAAAGCCTACCTCTTAGACACAGAGTAGATTGGTGGTTGCCATGAGCTACAGGGTGGTAGAAATGCATGATATCCATCTAAGGCTAACAAACTTCTAATTAGAAGATGAATAAATTCTGGAGATCTAATACTCAGCACTGTGATTATAGTTAATGATACTGTATTAGATACTTGAAAGTTAAGAATAGAGATCTTAAATGTTCTCACTGCAAAAAAAAATAGTATATTATGTGATGGAGGTATAAGCTAATGCTATGGTGGTAATATTTTTGCAATATATAAGTGTATTTAATCAACACATTGTACACCTTGAATTTACAAAAAGTTATGTGTCAATTTTATCTCAATAAAGCTGGGAAAAAACTTCACTGAATTGTAAATTTTAAATGTCAATTTCATGGCATGTGAATTGGATCTCAATAAAGGTGTTATTAATTTTTTAACAATTAAATTTACAAAATTAGATGTTAGAAAATTTACAAAAAGTTGATTCCGGGGCTCTTGTTTGCAGAGTCGAAGAATGAACTTAGCAAACAGTCAAGGTAGGAGAGCCAGTGAGACTTTTATTGAGAGATACAGTGATAGGACAGACAGAGCTCCTGGCGTGAGCCAGGAGGGGACAAGAGAGCCCGTAGTGGTGCCTTGTCTAGGGGATTTATAAGCGGTTGAGAGACAAAGAGATAGGGATGTAGATCCACCAGATGGTCTCTAAATGTTTATCTTTAAAGAGACACTAAGTTTCTTATCAGTTTTCCAGACTATTTTGCAGAGTTAACATAAGAAATTTACTGCTTTGATCCTTTTTCAGAATAGCAGTTTCTTGGTTTGGGAGTATATCAGTCGAGGCGACTTGTTTTGCTTTGAAGCTGAGCTGAGTTATTGACTTGATTAGGTTTGTAGGAGGAAAAGCAGCATCTGGGCTTTTTAGCAGGCTGAAGTAAATTCTACAATAGCTTCGTTTAATTGACATGAAGAAGACATGGGCTATGCTGAGGTACTTTCTTACCTGGGGGATGTTCAAACATTCTAGGCTAAGTTACTCCTGGGTTTTTAGTTTTAACTAAGTTTCACTGAAGAATGCTTATATTCCTAGTTTGATATATTACTTTAGAGAATTAATGTGACTCTGACTTTGCTTAATTGTTTAATATGGAGTTTTGTTAGGGGTCTTTTTCCAGAGGCCTTCACCCTACTCTGACTAAACCCATGGTCCCTGTCTCAGAGTCTGAATAGATATTTCTTCCAAGAAGATGTACAAAAGGCTACTGTACATGAAAATCTGCTGCACATCATTAGCCATCAGGGAAATTCAAATCAAACCACGAAGAGAAATGACTTCTTACCCACTATGGAGGTTATTCTCTAAAGAGGCAGATAATACAAGTATTGGTAAAAGTGTGGAGAAATTGAAACTCTCATACATTGCTGGTGGGAATATAGAATTGTGCCGTCACTTTGAAAGAATCTAGCAGTTTCTTAAAAGCTAAACAGTTACCATTATGGCCCAGTATTTCTACTCCTAGATATATATTCAAGAAAAATGAAAACATATGTCCGTGCAAAAACATGTGCATGAGTTATCACTATGAGCATTACTCATAATAGCCAAAAAGTGGAAACAATTCAAATTCCATTAACTAATGAATAGATAAGTGAAATATGATATATCCATACAACTGAATATTATTTGGAAGTAAAAAATAATGAAGTACTGATACATGTCCATAGCATGGGTGAAGCTTGAAAATGTTATGCTAAGTGTGATAAAATATTTTATGATTCCATTTATATGAAATATCCAGAATAGGCAAAGCTATAGGTAGTAAGTGATTGCCTAGGGCTGAGAGGGCAGATAGAGTTGGATGGAAATGGAGAGTAACTGCTAATGGGTTGGGGTGTTTTGGGGGGGATGATAAAAATATTCTAAAGTTGGCTATAGTAATCTAATTGTTATATGTTTTCAAAGATGCTAAATACCATTGAACTGCATCCCCTAAATGAGTGAATTGTATACTATTTTACTTATATCTCAATAAAGCATTAAGAAAAAAATAGATAATCTTTATTTATTTCTTCTTGAATAAGCTTTGGTAGTTTGTGTCTTTCTTGGAATTTATTCATTATGTCTAAGTTTTCACTGTATTTCATTTTGGAAAGAAATGTGTTCAATGTTTTCAAGTTGCTGAGTCATCTTTTGGAGTGTCCAATTGGCTGCTTATCCTATCTAGTGTATTTTTCATCACAGGCCTTGTACTTTAACCTTGAGAAGTTTGATTTGGGTCTTTTATACACCTTATGTGTATCTCATTACATGTTCATGCTTGCCTTTACTTTTTTGAAATATAACTATTATAACTCTATTAATGTCCCTCTCTATTAACTCTATCATCTATGTCATTTTGGGGTTGATTTTTGTTTGATTTTTCTCCTCTATATGCATGCTAGTTTTCTGTTTGCTTGCCAAATATGGTGAATTTTACCTTTTTGGCTGTTGGTATTTTTGTCTTATAAATATAATACATCTTTGTTTTGGAATGGAGTTAGGTTACCTGGAAACAGTTTGATTCTTTCAAACTTATTTTCAATTTTTATTAGAATGGACATAGCAGAATTTATTCTATATTGAATTTGGCCTCGCTAACATGGTGGTACCCTTCTGAGTACTCTGCTCAATGCACTGCTTATTACAAAATTTTTCCATCCAATACATTGGAAATATGAAATACCCCAGGTGAAGGTAATTGTTTTACATGTTTCTGTACTGTGATTCTTTGCCCAGCCTCCAATGGTTTCCTCCCATGCGTGCACACAGAGGTGAACTCTCAGAGTTTGAGACTACAAAGATTTGTATATGGATATTCATAGCAAGTTTATTTGTACTAGCCAACAGCCAAAAACCTGGAGATAAACCAAATGTCCATTAACAGGGGCACAGATAATTGAATTGTAGTATATCCATACAATGGAATACCACTCAATATTAAAAAGGGAATAAATTATTCATAGACACTGAGAAAAGACTGGTGGTTAAGACAGGGGAAGGCATTGGGGTGGGTGGGTGAAATAGGTGAAGGGGATAAAGAGGCAAAGGTCTCAATCATAATATAACTTAGTCACAGGGATGAAAGTACAGCATAGAAAATATGGTCAATAGTTCTGTAATATCTTTATATGTTAACAGAGAGTAACTACACTAGTTGGGGTGAACACTGAATAATGTATATAACTGTCGAATCACTATGTTGCATACTTGAAACCAATACAATATTGTATACCAACTATACTTCAATAAAAAATATATTACCAAATGGAATACATTATTTGTGTATATGGCAACATAAATGAATCTGAATATATGCTGCCTAAATGAAACCAGAGAAAAAGTGTTCAAAGAGTATGAGTATATTTGTATAAAATTCTGGAAAATAAGCATGAGTCTTTACTTACAGACAGCAAATCACTGCCTGGTGATGGAGGCACAGAGAAAGCAGGATGGATTTCAAAGGGGCACAGGGATACTTTTGGTTGTGATGGATATTGTATCAAGCAGGGTTCCACTTGAAAAACAAAGCCAGTAGATGATAGATGATTGATAGTTATTAAGGATATAAATATATTAATAATTAATTATACATGTATATGCAAATATATGTATATGTACTTAATTTATATATATAAATTTTTGGATAGGAATTGGCTTGCACAATTGGGTGGGCTGGCCAGGCAAGTCTGAAATCCACAAGGCAGTCAGTAAGTAAGGGCAGGCTCAAACTCATAGGCAGGAGCAGATGTTGCAGCCCATAAGTCGGATTCCTTCTTCCCTAGGGAAACATCAGTTTTTGTCTTAAGGTCTGTCAACTGACTGGATGAGGCTCACCCAGATCTTCGAGAATGAGCTCCTTTATACTGAATCAACTGATTGAAGATGTTAATTACATTTATAAAATACCTTCACAACAACACTTAGGTTAGTGTTAGATTGAATAACTCTAATATTAGATAGATATCTGATAGCCCAGCCCAGCTGATACATTGTTTTGTGCCTGTTCCATCCTATGGATAGTCAGTATTGTAGTTGGACTGGTCCTTGTGGTTCTTACTATGATTGCAAGGAACCCTCAGTAATAACCACCAGGCAACTTTGAAGAAAACAACAAAGTTAATTATTCCAAGTTCTGGAGGGTAAATGGCCTACTTGGAGGCACACAGCAAGGACGTCAGGGAAAAGAGAGATACTGACGGCCTGAGGTTCTGTTTTCTTTGGGATGGTGGGGAGCTAGAGTTTCATGAGTTCACTCTTTAATGGTGAATTTAAAACATAAAAGTTGGAATTAAAGGGCAGGAAGGAAAAGACAAACAACAAGTGGCTGAATGGTCAGTTATCTAAGTCAACCAGATCTCTAAAACAAAGGAAATACGGGAGTGAGGGTGGGCCTGGTTCTTTATCTAGTCGCGTGGCTGTCAATGTGCTTTTTCAAGATGGCCATCTTTGAAGAGGATGCCATCAAAGCTTAAGTTAGATACTTGCATTACAAAAAAGAAACCAACTGTCAGGGATTATGCTACCCACATGAAACTAACCATCACAGTCTATGCCTTCTTAACTTGACAACCATACATTTCTCCTTAAATTATACTTAATCTCCAAATAAAGACAGTAACAAAGTCATACTTCTAGCTAACATGATACAGTTATCCTGTGTACTACTGAAAAGATGTTAACACTTTCCTCCAGAAGGGAATGCAAATTCCTTGGGTGATGTTCACTTTCTTGACATTCTGTAACTTAAATTTTGTGATACAAAGTTAACTATTATTAATACATCTTATGTTAGATGATAAGATGATAAAGTGGGGAGTGAAAGTATTTGATATATATGCAAAAACACATCTGTAACAAATTAAGAATGAAATATGCATAACAATTACAGTTTTATTTCTATAACTGGTTATGTGATTGTATTTGGTATTTATAATTACTTTCTTCTACGATCCATTTCTATTTCCTTTTCCCTCTGCAAGCATGTCAGTTGGTCATATTTATTTGCCTGATGGGTTGATCAAAACTTCATTCCTAAATGTTCTGGGTCATGAGCAGTTCTGTCTGAACTGGGTTGTTGTAGTTTTCCATTGACTTCGATCATAGGACATCGTAATACTAAGAGATGCTGTAAAGGATCTCCTCTATTCCAGACACTCTTGCTCACCTCCACTGTGTAGTAGCAGCCTAATTTTTCCACTGGTAATTAAAATCAATCACCTTAGCAAGTACAGTAACTACTTTCTTTATCTGTTAATTCAGAGGCACGAAGAGCCCAAAGTGGCCAGGTGACAGTCTCAATTTCCTTTCAGTGAAATCATTCCTGTGTCTCCTGGTGGAAGCATTCTTCCCTTCAGAACCAAGATGTCTAGATCAGCAGTGCGTAAGTCTCCAAGGACAGGAAGCAAAAATATGGCTAGTAGAGCACTAGGGGAAATAGTAAGTATAGGCACTTCCATTTCCATCTTTTGATTCTTGAACCTGTGAATGCCAGCTATGGGACAAATAACAACATATATTGGATGCTGATTTAGGGCATAGAAAGCACACTGGAGGACATTAATCCAATCTTGCAAGGTATTGCCACCTAGCTGACACTATAACAGCCTCCACAAGGTCATTACACCATCCTATCAGGCAAGTGCTTTCAAGATGATGGGGAACATGGAAAAACCAGTGAATTCCATGAGCATGGGCCCATTTACTGTGAAGTGAGTTCCTTGATCAGAAACAATGTTGTGTGAAATACTATGATGGCAGATAAGGCATTCTATAAATCTATGGACAGTATTTTTGGCAAAAGCATTGTTTGTAAGGAAGGCAAACCCATATCCAAAGTAAGTGTCTATTCCAGTAAGAACAATGTGTTGCCCCTCACATGATAGAAGTGGTCCAATGTAATCAATCTGCCACCAGGTAGCTGGCAGATCACCCTGAGGAATGGTACCATATTGGGACTGCTAGCCTCTGCTACTGGCAGGTTGGGCACTCAGCAGTGGCTGTAGCCAGGTTAGCCTTGATGATTTGAAGTTCATGTTGCGGAGCCCATGTATAACCTCCATCCCTGCCACCACAGTTACTTTGGTTATCAGTGTATTGGGCAATGACAGGAGTTTCTAGAGAAGGAGAATGCCTGGAATAGTAGAATGACTATTCATTTGATTATTAAAATCCTCATCTGCTGAGGTCATCCTTTGGTGAGTATTAACATGGACCACAAATATCTTCATGTTATTTGGCCATTCAGAGAAGTCTATCTACATATTTCTTCCTTAGACTCCCTTGTCACCAATTTTCCAATTATGTTGCATCTAAGTCTCTGAACATCCAGCCAAACCATTGGCCATAGATCATGAACCAGTATAGGCTCATATCATTTCTCCTTCTAAGCAAAATAAACATCCAGGGTCGTTGCTCTAAATTCTGCTCTCTAGGAAGAGTTCCTTTCACCACTCTCTTCTAGAGATATCTCACACAGAGGTTGTAGTGCTGGTGTCTACTTTCATGTGATGTCTGCAAACCACACAGAACCATCCGTAAATCAGTTTCCTCTTCTTCACCCAGATGATAGTGGAGAACTTCCAGTGAGACCACAGGTACAAATATGGAGAGAGAAGGTAATATTACAAAAGTATGGACCATGGGCATTTGGCCCACTTCCTGATGTAACTGACTAATGCCTTTAAGCCCTACTTGAACCTGGCTTGGTATCTACCTCTTCCATTTGATGACCTAGTGCTGGTGCACATACCCAACTTTCTGGTTCGGTGGGTCACACCACACTTAGTTCATGATGGGCAGCTCAGTTCACATGGTAACTTTGTGGCTTATGGTTAAGTGTTCAATCTGTACTAAGGCCCAGTAGCAAGCCAAAAGCTGAGTTATTATTCACAGTAGTAAACCAAAAATAAAGCAATTTTTTTACTGTGAATGCCAGCTATGGGACAAACAACAACATATATTGGATGCTGATTTAGAGCATAGACAGCACACTGGAGAACATTAACCTAATCTTGCAAGGTATTGCCACCTAGCTGGTACTATAACAGCCTCCACAAGATCATTACACCATCCTATCAGGCAGGTGCTTTCAAAATTCACAGTAAGCCAAAAATAAAGGCTTTCTTCCAAAATTTTCAGGGCCTGCACTGCAATTCATCTACAGGGGCCTGCCAAAGGCTCCAAACAATATCTCTATCTGCCACTGAAGCTTTAAACATCATTGAATCTACTGGATCATATGGCACAAGTGGCAGAGATGTATGCAGGCCAGCCTGGACCTGTTGCAGAGCCTTTGTTTGTTCTGGCCCCCACTCTAAACCAGCAGCTTTTCAGATGACTCAGTAAGTGGGCCAGAGTAGCACACCCAAATGAAAAACATGTTGCTTCCAAAAATCCAAGGCTCATTAGGCATCGAGTCTCTTTTTTGGTTGTAGGAGGTCCAGATGCAACAGTTTAATCCTTTACCTTATAAGGAATATCTCAACATGCCCCACACCACTGGATCCCTAGAAATTTTACTGCAGTGGAAGGCTTCTCAATTTTTTTCAGATTTATTCACCACTCTGATATAGAATTGTCTTATTAGAATGTCTGGAGTAGTTTCTACTTCTTGTTCATTAGATCCAATCAGCATGGTATCACCAGATCAATGGCTTCTTATCAAGTACCAGAGGATATGTTTATTTTCTCAAACAATGAGACCACATTTGATATAGTAGTTATAATTTAAGTCACCACTTGGTTAAGCTTACCATAATCCATTGTTATTCCCCAAGTTCCACCTGCCTTCTGCACAGACCAAATAGGCAAGTTGAACGCAAATATGGCAGGAATTACCACCCCTGCATATTTCAAGTCCTTGATGTTGGTACAAATCTCTTCAATCCCTCCAGTAATGTGATATTGGTTTTGGTTTACTATTTTTCTAAGTAGAGGCAGTTCTAGTGCCTTCCATTTGGCCTTTCCCACAATAATAGCCTGTACTGCATAAGTTAGGGAACTTATGGGGGTTCTGCCAGTGCTGAGTAGAGTATGTATATTCCCATTATTTATTGGAGAAATAACCACAGGATACATTTGGAGGCCCTCTGTCAGATGGACCTGCACTAAAACTCCATTGATCACCTTATCTCCATAAGTTCTTACTCTAACTGGTGGATCACAGTGATGTTTTGGGTCTCCAGGAATTAGTGTCCATTTAGAGCCAGTGTCCAATAATCCCCCAAAAGTCTGATTATTTCCCTTTCCCCAGTGAACAGTCATTCTGGTAAGTGGCTTTGGGTCCCTGTCTTAGTCTTCTCTGGCTGCCCTAAGAAAATACTACAGACTGGGTGGCTTAAACAACAGAAATTCATTTGTTATAGTTCTGGAGGCAAGGAAATCCAAAATTAAGGTGCTGGCAAGGTTGGTTTCATTCGGAGGACTCTTCTCTTGGTTTGTAAGTAATTGCTGTCTTGCTGTGTGCTCACATGATCTCTTTGTGGGCACCTGGATAGACTGAACAAACACTCTGTCTCTTCTTATAAAAGCACTAATCCCATCATGAGGGCCCCACCCTCATGACCTCATCTAACCATAATTACCTCCCAAGGGTCCCATCTCCAAAATCACATTGGGGGTTAGGACTTCAAAATATGATTTTTGGGGTGGGGGGAACATATTTTAGTCCATATTAGTCCCTTTGGGAAAGGCTGGAGTAAGGTTAGCAGTATAAGTTTTGGCATAAGAGTAGGGTCCCTCCTCAAGGCGACCCAGCCATCCCTTCATTCAAGGGATTTTGGTTTTGCAAATTGTCTCAAGTCTGGGAATTGATTGAAGGGCCATGACTCTCTGTTTTGGTGATTCAGTTTACACCTCTGTTCACTTGACCTAGAACTCTTCCACTTAGTAGATTGCCCACCTATTTCTTTTCTAGGGATACCATGATCAAGTAGCCAATACCAGAAGTCTGTGGGAGTCAAATTATTCTTATTACTGCTTTGGCTCCATTCTCCATTATGATAATCACACCCACATTAAGTTGGATGGTTAAGTGTTGCCACTTGATCCCTAATACCTTGGGATCCAATGATCCTCACGGTATTTAGAGAACCCATTTGGTGGTAGCAGTTCCCACTGTTTTTCTGACCTACAGAGAAGAGTAACCACAGAGCTCTTCAAATATGCTGAGGCTCTGTTTAAAAACTTATTTCTCACAGTTGTGGTGAAGGGCATGTCCTCTGGACCTTCATAGGGTGGTGAGCAGGTTTTATAAATGGACACTAATGCTCTAATCTCCCTTAGCCTTTGGATATCCTCCTTTACAGTACAACTAAGGCAGTTCTGGCATTTCAGTTGTATTTAGTGTAGCCCACCTTTTGGTCCACATTTCAGCTGGTCAACTAAACAAACTGTTAAGAGTTCTTTCTAACCCCTTGAATTAAAACACTTAATCTAGAATCTCTCCTTAGTGCATCCCAATCAGTATATTTTCTGTGGTCCAACTTTATGTTCCTTCCACTATTATCCCACTCCTTTAATATACATTCCCACACATATTGTTCTGATTTTTGTCTGAATGAATTGGAAATTTTCATTCATTTCTTTTGGTGCATAGCATACTTCCTCATGGGTCACACTTTGTGCCTTAACCTTTGGACCTTCAGAGACTTGAGTCTAGTTAAAGGTCTAGAAACAAAGAAGGGTGGTAAGGGTAGGCCCTAAGAAAATCATCAGTCTTTTCAAGGCCACTGTCTTAGGGGAGGCCATTACAGTTTCTTTAGGAAAAGTCAAGTGAAGCTCTTCTGAGAGAGGTGGAAACACTACTTCTGTTGGCAAAGAAGACTCAGTAAAATTCAGGAATTCAATATCCCCATCTTTGCTGGAATCTTTTCATATATTCCCTTTACAATTTCCAGGATCCCATTTTTCCCAATCAATGTCATCACGTTAAGAGAAGACACTCTGTGAGGTCAGGAATTTAATTTGCATTGTAATTCAGCCACTGGCAAGATGAGACTCCCAGCCTGGTTTTCAGAAAACTCAGCTCTGCAGGTAAGGGAGATAAGAATTTCTCTCAAAGCAGACATAGACATTTTTGGGTCATTTATGCAAAACTTGAGCTAGAAACTTAAAGCCCTGAGCTCATCTTTTTCTTATTTCACCTTCTCCAGTGCAGTTGGAGCAATTAGACAAAATCATTATTCTCCTTAGTTTGACTAAAATGTATTGAATTATCAAGTACATAGTAACCCCAAAACTTGTCTTTCATAATTATTTGATTAATAGTATCAAATGGCAAAGTTATGCATACCTCTATTGCCATATAATTCCATGGACTACCAGTGCTTTCTTTACCACTGTAAATAGAGTCATTATACCTTTATATCTAATCAGATTAGAGTAGCAGTTCTGGAAAAAAACAGAAACAATTCAGAAATATCATATTTTCCTCTAGAACCCTGGGTAGGAGAAAGAGAGAGAGATTGTTAGGAATTGGCTTACATGATTGTGGACATGAGCTAAGCAAAGTCAAAATCTGTAGGATAAGCTTTTGTCAAGAAAGGGACAGCCTCAAATCTCTAAACTCATTTGATGAGGCTGACTCCAGTTACTGAAAATGATCTCCTTAAAATAAAGTCAAGTGATTATAGTGGTCAGTAACAGCTACAGCATATCCGCATAACAAAACAGAAAGCATTTGATTGAATAGCTAGGAAATATATTCTAGCAAAATTGACATGTAAAAGGAATCACGACAGATATCACAGAAATGTTCATTATCTTGACAATGATGATCGTTTCAAAGATGTGTTTATATGTCAAAAGTCATCATATTGTACACTACAAATATGTGCAGTCTACTGGATGTCAATTATACTATAATAAATCTGTATAAAAGAAATAGAACGGAATTATGTGTGATATATGATATGTAAAACTATATAACATAAATATATAACAATGTATCTAAAAATAATCTTATGTAAATCGAGCACATATCTGACAGTCACATTTTTCAATTGTAAAAAGAAAATGATACGTATTAAACACATTAGAATTATTGGTCTCCATGAGGGACAGAGTGGGAGTGGAAAATGCAAATAGGATCAAATAAGTGAATAATAAGTGAGGGTCCTGACCTGAAAGAATGATGAGAATAGTGATATGAGCTGGCATGAGAATTTCTCAACCCTCTGACCCTAAAGGATCCCCACCCTCCCTTTGCTTGAACTATTCTGACCTTCTCTTAGACCCTGTGGAAGCCATACTTGTACTCCTTGAGCAACTGTACAGTGCTGCTCCTAAGAACCCTCGAAGTGGTTCCCCTCTTTCTCTCCTGTTCATCTGTCTACCTCAAGCTTATTTCTGAGGTCTCAGCCTAAATATCACCTTTTCATGATAGCTTTTCCTGGCCACAAACTAGTTTACCCCAAGTTAAACTGCCCATCCTCTTTTCCTTTCTCTTAGCACCTTTAAGACTTCCTCCATTTCAGAATTTGACATAACAGTATATATTCGTTAGAGGGATCCTTTTTGAAACATCTGCTTCCCTGTTTGAGTGCAAGACCCATTGTCTGCTTTGTTCTCTGCTGTATATCTTGAGGGTCTAGTCCTGTGCCTATTACATAACAGACTCTCAAGTGTGTTTGTTGGAGGAATAAATGAACAATGAATGAATGAATGAATGAATGAATGAATTGAAAACCTGAATGGAAAGGATGAAAGAATCAGTTCAGTAGAGAGATTGATGGATGAATGTACATACTCATGGTCTTCCCACAGATGAGGATCCACATGGTCCTGGCAGTGGGAAACAGACAATGTTATGTGAGGGAGAGCAAAGGGATGAAAGATACTCAGACATAGAATATGGGTTAAAGGATGGAAGGGAGAAGGAGGGACTAAGCAGAAAAACCACTCAAATCACTGAAAGATTTAGGAAGGAGGGAGGGGGGGGAGCAGCAAAGAGATAGGCAGGACACAGGGGAGATGAGGGAGAGATGGGGTAGAGAGACAGGAAGTAGGACTGTAAGGTGACAAGCAGGCAACTAGGGGCAGGAAGAAAGTAAAGCAAGCACCTCTCCCCAGGGACACACCTTACAGGGCAGTGATCAAAACTATGTTCCAGATGTTCCCCCTTTTCTTTCCATCACCACCAGCTCTTAACATTGGTGATGAAAAATTAGACTGTTTGTAAAACTCAAGGCAGCAAAGGTTCCACTCCACTTACTGAATTTGGTGAAAAGCTACTAGCTGAGATCTCAACAGTGATTAGGCTATGGAGAAAGGGACAGGGACTCGAACACACTTCTCATTCTGAAGCAAGCTGAATTCAGGTGGCTGAGTGGAAAGCATGAACTATGAAGGCAATAGACTGATGCAGCCATTGTCTTTGTAGAAAGAAAAAAAAGGAAATATCTTATCAAGCCTATTGTATACTATACCATGAAGAATTCCTCGTGTGGGGCACTGGAAATAAATTGAATCCTCTCAGGGACAAAACAAGGAATTTCAGATGGAATTTGCTTTCGGGCTGGCATGTGGAATCATCATATCCAACATTTAAAATGGAATAGAGAATTTAATATCACAAGCCATCAATAGCTTGTAACCACGATCACTTAACCTCAAGGTCATTTTTGTTAGTTATAGACTGAGACTCAATGGAAGCAGTCATCTTTTGGCTCTGAACTGATAATATTCCCCAAGCTCTATGTTTTGTTATAATTTGCCATGGACCTGAATTGGTACTTTAAGCTGATTGAGGATTACAGGCAATGTCTTGAGGATATGAATGAACAGGAATGGAGAAGTGTTAACCATAACACAAATATTGATTCTGGTTTTGCCATAAGACCTTCCCCTCCCACTTCAGAGACACAAGGTAGGTAGAAGCTTACAATAACCCCACTTTGGATACCTTTGTGTAATGATGTATGCAGCATGGGTGTGGCCTCACAATAGGATTTATTTGGGGAGAACAGAAAGCAAGCAAGATTTTAGGTTATGAGAGTGCAAAATTTGTTTCCCAATGATAAAGAGCAGCCATAGGACAGTTAACATAGACCTAACCAGGAGGCTGATCACCCAGCATACTTCTGAGGCTTATTCAGAGTGGATATTAAGTAAAAGTTATTGTCAGATTAATCCCTTTTATCTTCAGACTGTTTTATTTATTTATTTTTCAGGGATGAAGGTGGGGATTGGTAAGAAGCCATAAAGAATACTATAAAACATCAATATGCAACTGAATAGTAGCTGAAAGGCATTTCCAAAAAGAGCAGCACAGTTATGTGTTGTCTATTTCAGAGCAATTATAAATGTGAGGTACATCAAATAATATGTGCAATGAAAGACAGTAGTTCGACACGTGGAAGTAGTCACCGAAGAGGACCTGGAATGGCCAAGTTTAACTGTAAGTAGTACAACTGAAGAATAGCAGAAGCTAGTGAACTGGTACTGAGATGTGTTTGCCAATTTGGGCAGAATAAATGCCAAGATCAACATGCTGATACATAAAATGACACCAAAATGAGGACAAACTGTTTATAGTGAGAACCAATTAAGAATAAGAAACTGACTTCATGGTACTTGATATTAGTGCATGAGTGCCTGAGGAAAAGACAGATGTGAGGAACCAATGCAATTCAGGAGGTGTTAACCAGGAGATGTTAATCCGTCCTCCTAGTAAAAGCAATTCTGGCAGCTAGTACACCTGCATTTGCATCACCATGACTGCTAGGAATACAGAAGATCCCTACCATTCTGATATGAACCCAGAAAAGGAGAGCAGACGCCATATGACCAATGAAGACAGAGTCCCCAAGGAATGAATGTGGGCTGTGACTTTCCATCCTAAGACTGAGACAATATGGATGGAAGACGGTGAGGGGAAGAGCAGTCAATGGGCAGAGTTGCAGGTAGTATGGCTCGTGAGCCCTCACCAATGCTTGTCTGCACTGAGAGCTGGGCCATCTCTCAGGGCTTGACCCGGTGGCTACCAACATGGTACCATGCCTACTGAATGGTTGGTCATCGGCCCCTCTGGGGACAAGAGCTGTGGCAAGATCTATGGGCCTCTGGTCAGACTAAGACAGTTATCATATATCATGTGAATGGCCATTTACTGTTGGCATCCCCAGGAAATGGTGAAACAGACATACTGGCCTAGGTGTGTTGGCTAGAAGGAAAGCCTGCCTCTGATGTGACCCAATGGTTAAATCAACATTTGTTGCACATGGGGCAGAAGACAATGTGGGCTGTAGCCTGTCAGTGGGGACTGCCTTTGAGCTTTGAGGAAGTCAGCAGAGTCTGGCAAGAGTACATTGTGTGCTCTAAGAGGGACTTAAATTGGCTCCCACAGCAACCTGGGACGATAGCTAAGGGGCCGATACTGATGTCGGGTGGCAGATAGACTATATTGGGCCTCTGCCCGTGTTGGAGGGGTATCAATATGTCATGACTGGTGTGGACACAGCTACTGGACTTCTGGTTGTTCTTCTTCCACATTTCACAGACCAACCAGTGACCAAAAGAGGCCTGGAGCATCTCTTTGCAGCCTATGGACAACTGCAAATAATTAAGAGTGGTCAAGGCACCCACTTTACATGACACACACTACAAAATGGGTGCAACAATTAGGGATAAAGTGGAAATTTCATTTACCATATAATCCTACCAGGGCAGGCATGATAGAGAGGTTCAATGGTTTGCTAAATATGGCCTGAAGTCAGATACTAATACTCTACAGGATGGTCAGTCCACTTATTGACAGTGCTATGGTGTTTGAATGAGAAGCCCTGGAAGGGGGCATTGAGCCCCATAGACATACTAATACATATGGCTGCCTCCCCTATACGACTGCAAGTACAAACCAAGAAAGAATTACTGAAGCCAGGGTTTGGCCACCAGAATAATATCTTGCTGCCAGCACCAACTGCAATAAACCCTGGAGACTCTCTCTGTTCAGTGGATGTGGTCTTGGACATTTAAACACAGAGACCAACGATGGCTGGCCCTCCTGGCACCTTGGGGACAAGGCCTGGAGGCTGGCCTCCTGTGTATTCCAGGAATAATGGCAGAGTGGCCCCCACGGATCATGGTAGTGTACCCTAAATGGCCAGAAGGTAGGAACATCTTACTGGGGATTTTTGTTTTATCTTTATGGCCAGTGCATGCACCTCCATTAGCACTACATACAGACCCCTCAGCAACCCCCACAGGGAGAGGGGTATAGGTTTGGTTTACTAGACATGAATAGGACTCCCTTCCTGTCATGGTCCGATCACAGGACCACTCTCTTGTACGCATCCTACCTAATGGACAAGATTTGGCTATGTTGGTGTCATTAAAACATGTCTTATCACCCTGAAGGTTAATCTCCTCTCCAGTCTTTGTGGATTGGGCACACACCCTAGCAAAAACTGCTGCTTGCTGCATGTACATCGATCTCCCTACCAGTTCTACAGCTGGCCTTCCATAGAAAGTGCAAGTCATGAACTCATCTGAGTAGGACTGGTTCAAATATGGCTGGAATGACCACTTTGTGGCAATTGATCTCCTCAGGCTTGAGGATTATCATAATTTTGCTGTTATCTGTACTATAACTTCTGTTGTTATTTGTATGTTGTTATAGACTCTGTTGCTGTTATGGGATCTGGTTATAATGCTCCAGCATTCTCTCACAGAGACCATCGCGGGAGATTGAGGTCACGTAGATTGTGAGGCAAGAATCCTGGAGGGGTGGAGTGCAGAGAAAATGGAAGTTCCTTGGCCAGGATCCTCACCTGATACCCATTGTGTATGTGTGATGAGGTAATACTTAGCTACTGCACAGGAATATGCTGTTGGCAGTAAGATGTTATGGTCAGTATTGCTTTAAGAAGAGTTTCACCTGGTGCTAAAAGCAGAAGAAATCAGGAGAGCAGAGCCTAGAGGTGAGAGCAAGAGAGCAGGAGAGAGGGGAGCAGATGCTGAGCTAGGGGAAGAGATGGAGGCAGAAGGGAGTCTGGTGCTCATCCTACTGCCATGAGAATAAAGCCTGGTATGATCCCCTTTTACCCACAATGTTCTGTTGTTATTATTCGGTCTCACTGAATCCACAGTGAACTTGCCCAGAGCTGGGAACTCCCTGCAGCCTGGAGCTACAGTGATGCTAAACCTTAGATTACACTGGTGTGGAAAAATGTTATTAAAATCTGTTCTATAAATTATATGGAACTCCTAGAAATCTACTATGTCCTGGTATGTTATCACTAAATTACAGTTATTGAAATGCTATATACTATGTAAATAACCAAATTTCCTTGTCAGTTGATGATAAACTCTCATCAGATCTTTAACCATTGTCATTCTTAAGTCTTTTGTCATTTATAGACAGTTACTGTTTTACTCCAAAACTAGTGGAAAAACTAGATTCTAGCAAAACAAGATTTAATAACATGGGACTAAATGACCTAGGAGCAACTATTTCAATTTTTATGATTTATTTGAAATATCTTGTTTCTCCAGACTTAAGGAAGCTTTTTCTTTTTCATTTTGGTGTCATTAATCTACAATTACATGAAGAACATAATTTTTACTAGGCTCTCCCCTTCACCAAGTTCCCCCCACAAACCCCATTACAGTCACTGTCCATCGGCGTAGTAAGATACTGTAGAATCACTACTTGTCTCTCTGTGTTCCACAGACCTCCCCGTGCCCCACCACCACATTACAAATGCTAACTGTAATGCCCCCTTTCTTTTTCCCCGCCCTTATCCCTCCCTTCCCACCCATCCTCCCCAGTCCCTTTCCATTTGGTAACTGTTAGTCCATTCTTGGGTTCTGTGATTCTGTTGCTGTTTTGTTCCTTCCGTTTTTCTTTGTTCTTATACTCCACATATGAGTGAAATCATTTGGTACTTGTCTTTCTCTGCCTGGCTTATTTCACTGAGCATAATCCCCTCTAGCTCCATCCATGTTGTTGCAAGTGGTAGGATTTGTTTTCTTCTTATGGCTGAATAATATTCCATTGTGTATATGTACCACATCTTCTTTATCCATTCATCTACTGATGAAGTAAGCTTTTTCTTATGCCATTATGACTTATAGCAGTTTGGCAAATTATAAGCAGAATTGAAACTTTTATCTTTTCCTCTCTACCTGATCCCTCCAGAATATTGAAAACTCTCAATGAGTATTTTTATATATATTTTTTTGGCAATATATTTCTTTACATAAATTCAGTAGGAATGTGTTCTCCTTGTGTAACAGGACATTATTGGAAATGTTGGTTATTTTACCAAGGAATGTCATATTTAAGAGATCTGCATAGACCTAATATGGCCGCACAGCTTTCAGGAACTAAGGTTGACTTTATGGAGCCAATAAAGCCCCTTGGAAAAGTTGGCCTGGTACCTTGCTTATAGGTTCCCAGCAGCCTTACCAGGTGAGTAAGGAAGATCACTTCCTGGCAGGCACAGGAACCTCAGAATATCTTGGGGACCTCAAGGAGAAGAAGTCACCCAAATCTACAGACATTGCAGGTGAAATCTGATGGCAAGTCCTTGACTGGCTTTCCTGGTCTTGAGAGACCTTTAAAAATTCTATCTGAAATTCTTTATAAAATATACCAGCAAAGCACATTTAAAAGAGCCTATATGATCAATTGCTATTCTTTCTGCACTTATGTAAATAATCAGGCCTCATGTTTTGAAGCTAAACTTGTTTTACAAACAAATTAGTCTTAATATGGTTACCTCTAATAAATATGAGGCTGATTTTAAAGAGAAAAATTATTTCAATTAGTGCACCTTTATGGATTATTAGACTCTAATACCGTTCATTGTAAACTGGTCTGGATCCTGAATTCTTCTAGTTTCCTCCAATGTCTGGCTCCTACTCTCCAAACTACTGTTTCAATTTTTCTCCCATCCTTGTGACATGGAATCATTGAGAATTAAAACTGCCCTTTTTCCTGAAGCTGTCCAAATTGGAGGTGAACATCTTAATATGAACATTAGAGAAATCACCACAGCAGTCCATATTTAGACAATCTTCCTGTCTGTTGCCGTATGGGTCACTCAAGGATCACCAGAGACATTTGAACCACAAACCAGGAAAATCTGTCAGACTACCACTGCCTGTACTCCCTGTCTGGAGATGCTTCAGGCTTGACATCCAGAAATCTCAATGGCAGCACCCATGACTCAGACACTGGGTTTGTAATTTGCTCCAACCTTTAGCCTTTGTTTTTCTTTTGTTTCCATAGAAATGTTTCTTATTTAATACCTGATTAACTTGAACTGTAGGCCTAACTTTGGGAATGTGCTTGCATCATTGCTCAACTGAACTGACCTAGACTGATTCAATGAGATAGAACATTCGTCACCTCAATTTTTAATGTGAAAGTTCCAGGGCAGTTTCAGAGGAGGGAACTGTAGGGGCCAAGGGAAGGCCACCCCAAGATGTGCCATTGTGACATGCAGATTATTTCAGAGTTGAGAACGGTCAAAGCCCAAAAGATTCTGAAAGAAACTTTGACCTCCCACCCCCACAACTGCATAAAAATAATTTAGATGGAGGACATGCTCCAGGAAGAGAGCTATCACCTTAGATAGCTGTATTATAATGTACACTAGGTGTGGTAGACCAGGAGGGATGTGGCTGTCTTGTTAAAATTCCTCTTTGTGCTCCCTCATAGTTACTGTGTGGCCCAGCATATATATAATTATCAAACATTTATTCTTTTCATATTCCTTTGAGTCACTTCCCTTTTCCTTTGAAGTTTCAGACCCTTACCCCCTTCTCCTTGGTTCAGGATGACATAAATACCTCATACTCCATGACTGTCTTTGGAATCCATGTCTATGGCTTTCCCATATGTACATAATTAAACTTTGTTTTCTCCCCCTGTTAAAAAAGAACCGATCAGAGATGAAGATACAGTGAATGAAATGAAAAAAATTACACTAGAGGGAATCAACAGCAGATTAGAGGACACAGAAGAATGGATCAGCTTTTTGGAAGACAGAGTAATGGAAAGTGCTCAAGCTGAGCAGCAAAACATACGTAAATAAATAAAAAGAAATAAGTTTAGGTTAAGGGACCTCTAGGACAACATCAAATGTACTAACATTCACATTATAGGGTTCATAGAAGATGAAGAGAGAAAGGAGTGGAAAACTTAGTTGAAGAAATAATAGCTGAAAACTTCCCAAAGCTGGAGAAGGAAAGAGACCTCCAGGTCCAGGAATCACAGACAACCCCAAATAAGATGAACCCCAGGAGGTCCACACCAAGACACATGATAATAAAAGTGCCAAAGATCAAGGACAAAGAGAATCTTAAAAGCAGCAAGAGAAAAGTGAATTACCTCTAAGAGAAACCCTGTAAGTCTATCAACTGATTTTTCAGAAGGAATCTCTACAGGTCAGAAGGCAGTGGCATGATATATTCAAAGTGCTGAAAGGAAACAACCTACAACCAAGAATATTCCACCTGGCAAGGTTATCATTCATAATTGAGAAGATAGAAAGAACTTCTCAGATAAACATAAGTTAAAGAATTTTGCCATCACTAAACTGGCCTTATAAAAGATGTTGAAGGGACTTCTTTAAGAGGAAAAGAAAAGACCGTAACTACAAGCAAGAAAACTATGAAAAGAAAAATTTCACTGATAAAAGCAAACATACAGCAAAAGGTAATAGGTCAGTCACTTGAAAGCTAGTTTCAAGGTTAAAACACAAAAGTGGTAAAACCAATTACTTCTAAAATTAGTTAAGGGAATCACTAAATAAAAAGGTGTAGAAGACCTCAAATACATAAAACATGGAGAAGGAGTGTAAAAAATACAGTGTTAGAATGCATTTGAGTTTAAGCAACCATCATAATAACATAGACTGCTACATGCATAGGATGTCAAATATAAACTATATGGTAACCACAAACCAAAAACCTATAATAGATACACAAAAAATAAAGAGAAAGAAATCCAGCCATAACAGTAAAGAAAGTCATCATGCACAAGGGAAGAGAAGAAAGGATCAGAGAAGAACTAGAAAACATTTAACAAACTGGCAATAAGTACATACCTATGAATAATTACTTTACATGTAAATAGACTAAATAAAATGCTCCAATCAAAAGACATACAGTGACCGAATGGATTAAAAAAAATAAAACAAGACCCACCTATATGCTGTCTATAAGAGACTTACTTTAGACCTAAAGATACATACAGACTGAAACTGAAGGATGAAAAAAATATACCATGCAAACGGAAATGGAAAAGAAGTTGGAGTAGCAGTACTTACATTAGACGAAACAGACTTTAAAACAGAGACTGTATCAAAAAAAAAAAAAAAGAAAGATGTTGCATAATGATCTCAACTATGCTCAATCCAGCAAAAATTGTAAATAACCTATGCCCCCCCAAAAGGAGCACTTAACTATATAAAGCAAATTTTAACAGAAATGAAGGGAGAAATAGACAGTAATGCAATAATAGTAGGGGACTTTAACAACCCACTTACATCAATGATTGATCATCCAGAGAGAAAATCAATAAGGAAAAGGTGGCTTTGAATGATATGTTATACCAAATGAACTTAATAGATATATACAGAACATCACATCCAAAAACAGCAGAATATACATTCTTTTCAAGTGCACACAGAACATTGTCTAGAATAGATTACATGTTAGGTCACAAAACAAGCTTAATACATTTAATAATATTGAAATCATTAGCAAGCATTTTTTTTCTGACCACAACAGTATGAAACTAGAAATCAATTACAAGAAAAAAAAAAAACTGGAAAAAACACGAAAAAGTGGAAGCTAAACAGCATGCTGCTAAGCCACGAATGGTTCAACAAAGGAATCAGAGGATATAAAAAAAACCTGGAGGATAATGAACATAGAAACACAATGGTTCACAATCTTTGTAGTGCACTACTTCAACCAGGTGATCAAAGTTAACCTCAGCAGTGATAAATCATATTGATAGTGTGTGCCCTTAATATATTGTAATGAGATCATTTTACCTCTGTGATGATCCTCCCCAAAATCCACAGCCTGAGTCTAATCATAAGAAAAATATCAGATATATCCCAAGTTAGAGACATTCTGCAACATATCTGACCAATATTCCTCAACACTATCAAGGTCATTACAAAAAGGAAAGTCTAAGAAACTCTTACAACCAGGAGGAGCCTGAGGAGACATAATGATGAAATGTGACATCCTGGATAAGATCCTACAATAGAAAAGAAAGATTAGGTAAAACCAAGGAATCTAAATAAAGTGTTAGCTTTAATTAATAGTTATTAATATTGGTTCATTAATTGTGACAAACTCACTACACTAATATGAGATATTAGTAATAAAGGAAACTCTCTATACAGTCTTAACAATGTTTTCTGTAAACCTAAAACTATTCTCGAATGAAAAGTTTATTTGAAGAAGAACAACTTCAAGAAGAAAGTGGCTTGTGAATACTACAGTGAGTGCAAAGGAAGAAAACAAGAAAATTACAGCAATTAGGAGATCACAAAAGTGGAGAACAAAGTGAATACAAAATTAGTTTAATTGGATCCCTAAAGGGTAGTTTGCTACCAACGCAATCTAATAAAATTTCAACAATATAATATAGGAAATTTCTCTTGAAATAAAAGACATGTGGAAGCTGTGGCTCACACACTACATATTGCAAAAATGTGTAGAGATATAATGACAAAGATGAATCCAGGTTCAGTTATTTAAATGGAAAGATAAAAAAAATAATTATTCATACATCCAGGCAAAAAAAAGCAAATCACCTACAAGGAGGGAAAATCATTTTGAGCTCAGATTTTGCCACATCAGCATTTCATGCTACAAGGGAATGGAGCGATGTTCATAAAACTGTGAGCTAAGAAACTACAACTCCAAAGTATCAAAAACAGCCAAGTTATCAGTTGAGTATAAAGGTGGTTTTTTACACTTTCGAACATGAAAGTATGGAAGAGAACACGAAGGCCCTAATGGAAGAATAAATACAGTTCTCAAAGATGAAGTCAATTAACTAATAGATGAATAATAGTAATACATAAACCAGGAAGAGAAGTGTTAGTATAGTGAATGGTGCTGAACAATGAACCCATTTATAACTAGAATGAAGACTATTTTCATTTGAGAAATGAAAATAAAATAACTGAAATTAAAAACACAATACATTGGTTTAGAAGCAGATAATACAAGGAGAGAAGAATAACGAGCTGGAAAATATATGAGATAAATACCAGATAAAATATCCAGAATTAAAAATAGAAAGCAAAATGGACAGAAGTAAAAAAGTAAGGGTAAGATATCTGAGAAATGGAGCATAAGATACATCGAATTTTAGTCAGCATAGAGGAGAGAGAGACAGAGGGAGACAGAATGGGGCAGAATGGGCATCCTTCAGATAGAATGAAATGATCACCAATGGAAAGTTGGATATACAAAACATAATAATTAGAACTTGAAGGGGAAATATATTGGTTATTCTAAATGAATATTGTTTATGAAAAAATAGTTATAGTATCAAAATGTATGGACCTTAAAATGTTTGTAAAATTTAAATACATGTTTAAAATAACACAGAAGATTAAGGATGTGAAAGGAATTTAATGTATGTTAATATACTTGTATTTTTCTGAGAAGTAGTAAAAGCAATCATAAAACTTAACCTCTAAAAAGCAAAATTTATAGTGTATTCTTGAGAATAGTCACTAAAAGAAAAATAATTCTTTATCTAACGCTACTAAAGAGGATACATGTTTAATCAAGAAATTGATGAAAACAAAAAGAAAATAATAAAACAATTTTAAGTAGTCTTCCAGGGAGTTAAAAAAGTACACTTTTCAATTATTTTAACTCTCTACCAAAATCTTGACCAAAGACTGGAAATAGACCTTACACAAATATCAAGTAGAACCCAGCAGTATATATGAAGGGTAGTCCATGATAATTAAGGCATGATTAAGCACAACAATGGTGATTTAATATTGGAATACGTATCAGTGTAATTCTACACATTAATAAAAGGGAGTAAAGTCATATGACAATTTCAATGGATACAGAAAAAAATAATTTGCCAAAATTAAGGATTCTTAGAAGATTAGTGAATCGGAAAAATGTCCTTCATCTGATAAATACTATTTACATAAAACATAGTAAGTGGTAGTGCTGATTATTTAAAGCATTCTGACCGAAATTGAGAATGGGACAGATGGACAAGAAAAAGAAATTGAATTGGAAAGGATAGAATAAAAATGTTACTATTTACACATGGTGTTACTAAGCACATAGAAACTATTAGAAATAATACGTGAATTTAACAAGGTCACGGGATGCAAAGCCAACATATAACAACTAATTACTTTTCTAAAAGCAGAAAGGAGCAAACAGGTGAAATAGTAAAGGCAATACTATTTATAGTAACATAAAAATAAAATACCAGGAATCAATGTAATGAAAGAAATGTAAGACACAGAACATTATTCAGAAAATTAAGGGAAATTTAAATAAACCATGCTCCTGGATTGGAAGTATCAATAATGTAAGATATAAATACTCCCCAAATTGCTCCATAGTGATAGTGTAATAAAAATCTTAAAACAGTAGGTTTTTGGAAATTGGCAAGTTCATTCTACAATGTACATGGAAATGTAAATGGAGAGAATGAATCAAGGTAATGTTGAAGAAGAAAAACACAGATGAAGGACTCAACTATAAGAAGAGTTAATGGAGAGTTATAATTAAAACACTGTGTTACTGCAGCAAGTAGAAACAGGCCGATGCAATAAACTAGAGTCCAGAGACACACATACACATACGTGGTCACTGATGATGTAAATGCCATTGCAGTGTGGTGGGGGAAAAGTTGGTCTTTTCAGTAACTTGTGAGGCATCAGTTGTATATCTCTATGGGAGTAAAGAGGATATTCCTGCATCTTCACAAAATGAAGAATAATCCGTTTCAGATATATTTCAGATCTAAATAAGAAATGTAAACTAATAAAGCTTTCAGAAGAAAATACAGGCAGGCAGCTGGTGTGGCTTGCTTGAGCCAGGGTGACCGATAAGGACCTTGTTCTCTAAATATCAGGGTTCAGAGTTCTGACTGCTGATCACAGCATTTCATGGCTGAGGTGCAGGCAGCTCCTCAAAATGTTAAAAATAGAACCACCATATGACCTAGAAATTCCTCTTCCAGGTATATATCCAAAAAATTGAAAGCAGGGACTCGAACAGAAATTTGTATGCCCATGTTCACAGCAGCACTATTCACAATAGCTGAAAGGTGTAAACAATCCTGTGTCCATAAAGAGGTAAATGGGTGAAAAAAATATATGCATACAAGAGAATATTTTTCAGGCACAAAAAGGAACAAAATATTGATATATGCTACAACATGCATGGACTTTAAAAACGTTATGCTGATTAAAATAAGCCAGACACAGAAGGATCAATACTGTATTTGTATTTGTATAGTATAATGTATTCTACTTACATACACTACCTAGAATAGGCAAAGTCATACAGGCAAAAAGTAGAACAGAGGTTACTAGGGCTGGAGGAAGGAAGAAATGGGGAGTTATTTTTTAATAGGTACAGAGTTTATGTTAGGGATGATGACAAACTTTTGGGTTTACTGGGGATGGTCACACAATATTGTAAATGTATTTAAAGCCACTGAATTCTACACTTATGAATGGTTAAAGTGATGACTACTATGTTGTATACATTTTACCACTCAAAAATGTTTAATGGTATGAACATTTTAAAAAATATCTTTGGCAGTATTTAATAAAGCTGAGTGTAGGCAATGTCCTATGAGGTAGCAGTTCAACCCCTAGGTACTCACACTAATCCACATATAGGATTATTGCTAAAATGCATATAATATTGTTCATATAACAAAATGTGTAATATCTCAGGTAAAAAAACTACCCAAATGTTCATAGCAAGTACAATTAATGAATAAATCACATACGTTCATCTGACAGAATGCAAGGCAGCAATATAATGATTGAATAATTACCAAATTCCAGAGCATGGATAACACACCGAAAAATGATGTTGAGTGAAAGAAGCTAAGCACAAAAGACTCCACACCACATGATTCATTTCCATACATTTAAAATCAGACAAAGCTAGACCATGCTGCTAGAGGCAAGGACTGTGGTTCCTTAGCAGAGGAGGGGTGGGGGCAACTGGCAAGGAGAACTAGAGGGTCTTGTAGGGAGCTGTGTGATATTCTACATTTCAGATTGAGTGAGTGGTGATTGCATAGGTGTGGTGTGTTCACTTTGTGAAATTTCATGGAGCAGTAAAGTTATGATTTGCATAACTTTTTGTATATGAGCTATACTTGAATAAATAAGTGTATTTGAAAAAAATACAGGGAAATTGGGGGGATTGTGGCAGGACGTACAAAGGAACCATCCTCCTCACATTTCATCTTTCAAGGCAGGGATTTTCTTGAGCTCAACAAAATTTAAACGAGCCATGAAGATAATAAAGACCCCAGATCAATAATGTTACCTAGGGTCTATTTTCTTAACTTTGGAGGAATCTTCCAGGAACACATATCCTGTCAGCTAAAGAAATCTTTAACCAAGGTTTATCTCTTTCTTGTTCTTTTTCCCTTTATTTTTCTATGCTGATAAAACTTATCTAATGTATTTTCACGTTGAATAGTATGTATGGTATATGCCAATCGTTTTGATACTCATTTCTTTCAAGTTATCTTTTTTTTTTTTTTGCATTCCACCTGCCAGCCTAGCCTTTTATTTTGTAAATGAATAATAAGATATCTGAAGTTATTTTGATCCAGTGTTAGAACTAGGTAATTCTGGATGTTCAAATTTGGTATCATACACAGCTTTGCATTTATGTTTTCTCATAGGGCTTGGTATTTTTAGCAATCAACATATTATAATAAATTTAAGAAGTCACACTCTATATTTTTTAATGTATATATGCTTCACTCTCATATTTTTTAAATATAGCTGTGTATTGTCAACCAACGCATGTGTTCATTTTAGACTGTAATTAAAAGCTTTAAAATCGTCTGCACTTACATGCTACATTTTCCTGCTGTATTTCTAATGTCATTATATGAACTGACATTTGCTTTTTTCAGTGTATCCACATTTTAACAGTTTCCAGAATTACTTTTTCTTAACCTTTGAGGAAAATTCCAAGGAACTAATATCTCTTCAGTTAAAGAAATCATTAACTGAAAATCCATCAACATCATCCGCCACATAAACAAACACAAAAAGAAGGACAAAGACCACATGATCATCTCCATAGATGCTGAAAAAGCATGCGACAAAATTCAACATCCATTCATGATAAAAACTCTCAACAAAATGGGTATAGAGGGCAAGTACCTCAACATAATAAAGGCCATATGATAAACCCACAGCCAACATCATACTAAACAGCAAGAAGCTGAAAGCTTTTCCTCTGAGATCGGGACCAAGACAGGGATGCGCACTCTCCCCACTGTCATTCAACATAGTACTGGAGGTCCTAGCCATGGCAATGAGACAAAACAAAGAAATACAAGGAATCCAGATCAGTAAAGAAGAAGTCAAACTGTCACTATTTGCAGATGACATGATATTGTACATTAAAAAGCCTAAAGACTCCACTGCAAAACTACCGGAACTAATATCAGAATTCAGCAAAGTTGCAGGATACAAAATTAATACACAGAAATCTGTTGCTTTCCTACTTACTGACAATGAACCAATAGAAAGAGAAATCAGGAAAACAACTCCATTCACAATTGCATCAAAAAGAATAAAACACCTAGGAATAAGCCTAACCAAGGAAGTGAAAGACCTATACCCTGAAAACTATAAGACACTCTTAAGAGAAATTAAAGAGGACACTAACAAATGGAAACTCATCCCATGCTCATGGCTAGGAAGAATTAATATTGTCAAAATGGCAATCCTGCCCAAAGCAATATACAGATTCGATGCAATCCCTATCAAATTACCAACAGCATTCTTCAACGAACTGGAACAAATAGTTCAATAATTCATATGGAAACACCAAAGACCCAGAATAGCCAAAGCAACACTGAGAAGAAAGAATAAAGTGGAGGGGGATCTCGCTTCCCAACTTCAAGCTCTACTACAAAGCCACAGTAATCAAGACAATTTGGTACTGGCACAAGAACAGAGCCACAGACAAGTGGAACAGAACAGAGGCTCCAGACATTAACCCAAACATACATGGTCAATTAATATACGATAAAGTAGCCATGGACATACAATGGGGAAATGACAGTCTCTTCAAAAGATGGTGCTGGCAAAACTGGACAGCTACATGTATGAGAATGAAACTGGATCACTGTCTAACCCCATATGCTAAAGTAAATTCAAAAGGGATCAAAGACCTGAATGTAAGTCATAAAACCATAAAGCTCTTACAAAAAAACAGGCAAAAATCTCTTGGACATAAACATGAGCGACTTCTTCATGAACATATCTCCCCAGGCAGGGGAAACAAAAGCAAAAATGAACAAGTGGGACTACAGCAAGCTGAAAAGCTTCTGTACAGCAAAGGATACCATCAATAGAACAAAAAGGCATCCTACAGTATGGGAGAAGATATTCATAAATGACAGATCCGATAAAGGGTTGACATCCAAAATATATAAAGAGCTCATGCACCTCAACAAACAAAAAGCAAATAATCCATTTAAAAAATGGGCAGAGGAGCTGAATAGACACTTCTCCAAAGAAGAAATTCAGATGGCCAACAAACACATGAAAAGATGCTCCACATCGTGAGTCATCAGAGAAATGCAAATTAAAACCACAATGAGATATCACCTCACACCAGTAAGGAACTCCACCATCCAAAAGAGAAACAAGAACAAATGTTGGCGAGGTTTTGGAGAAAGGGGAGCCCTTCTACACTGCTGGTGGGAATGTTAATTAGTTCAACCACTATGGAAAGCATCATGGAAGTTCCTGAAAAAGCTCAAAATAGAAATACCATTTGACCCAGGAATTCCACTTCTAGAAATTTACCCTAAGAATGCAGCAGCCCAGTTCAAAAAAGACAGATGCACCCCTATGTTTATTGCAGCACTGCTTACAATAGCCAAGAAATGGAAGCAACCTAAGTGTCCATCAGGAGATGAATGGATAAAGAAGATGTGGTACATATACACAATGGAATATTATTCAGCCATAAGAAGAAAACAAATCCTACCATTTGCAACAACATGGATGGAGCTAGAGGGGATTATGCTCAGTGAAATAAGCCAGGCGGAGAAAGACAAGTACCAAATGATTTCACTCATATGTGGAGTATAAGAACAAAGAAAAACTGAAGGAACAAAACAGCAGCAGAATCACAGAACCCAAGAATGAACTAACAGTTACCAAAGGGAAAGGGACTGGGAAGGATGGGTGGGAAGGGAGGGATAAGGGTGGGGAAAAAGAAAGGGAGTATTATGATTAGCATGTATAATGTGGGGGGTGGGCATGGGGAGGGCTGTGCAACACAGAGAAGACAAGTAGTGATTCTACAGCTTCTTACTATGCTAATGGACAGTGACTGTAATGGGGTTTGTGGGGGGAACTTGGTGAAGGGGGGAGCCTAGTAAACATAATGTTCTTCATGTAATTGTAGATTGATGATACCTAAAAAAAGAAATCATTAGCTGAATATTCACCTTTCTTGTTTCCTTTCCTTTATCTTGCCATAGTATAATAAAATGAAATCTGAAAATTTTATTTGAAAACCATGAGTTGTAAAAGCTCACTGTTGTGAAATCGTTTCTGCAATGTCATCTCTCTTTATTACTCTCACCTATTACCTCATCGATTGATTTCATAAGTACAAGGATGTTCGTGTGTAATGATTTTGAACCAGAGGTAGAACTAGCTAATTCCAAACACTGCGATTTGATATAGTTTATTGTATCAGCCTTCCTATTTTCTTGTAGTGTTTCATTTTTTAAAAAATCAACGTGTTACAATAAATTTATGAAATAATTATCCTTTGTTTCTTAATCTATATAAAAACTTCACTGTTATATTTTGTAAATATAGTGGTATGTTATCAACCAAACCATGATTCACACTGTGATTAAAAGTTCTAAAATCATCGGCAATTATATTCTATATATATTTTATATATATGCTAGATAAATTTTATTGTTTCTTTATTTTCTATTGAAAGTTCACTTTTCAGAATTCACATTTGTTTTTCCCAACAGGCCCCCATTTTATCAATTTCCAGAATTGATACGTTGAGATTTTAACAGCAAAACCAACATTTGTGCATGGCCTAATTTTTCTATAAACACATCAGTTTCTTTTCAAGCATTAGTGCTCTAGCTCACAGGGAGTGGGGTCAAGCTTCTCTTTCCACTACCCCTCACTCCACAGAAAGCCCCTTTCCTCCAGCCGTTTCCTCACTCCTCCCTTGGAGGGCAGACTTGGTGGGCTAGATTCTAGAGCACTGTGAGCGGTATCACTGTGCACTGTGAGGTGATGCGCATGCACAGAGGATATGTCTGTGTCCTTCTCTCTCTTAGGATACCAAGCAGTAAGCTGAGCCAGTGGCCACCTGTAAAGACTGGGTGCTGCTACATTATTCTCTCTTCCTTTCTCTCAAAGGAGGTTTTGTGCTCTGCCATCCTTGCACATTGGTGGCCAGTGGTAGTAAGATGCAGAATTAGATTCAAAGAGATCCTGCTTCATTCTTGAGCCCAAGCCAGTGTTTCAAGCCAACTCAAGCAGAAGGCTCTATCTACACCGAGGGGCACTGGGAACTAGCCCAGTGAACGATATTCCAGGTCCCTGTGTGTGTGGTATGTCTCCTTCAGGGAAATCCCCGGGAGAGGGCAGAGCAGCAGTATAGGGTGGGAGGAGGGCATTGTGCCTTCTGAACAAATACTAGTTCCTCCTGTCAGATTCTCACCAGTAACTCCACCCCTTCACATGCTTCTCACTCTACTGCAGATGGTGAACACATGTACCCATATGTCCTAACCCACACTGAAATACCACAAGTGTGCATTCAAACGGGCATGACCTCAGGTGTTGCCATGATGTGACCCACAGGACATGACATCACTTGGTGTTTGCAGGCATGGCTGGTGGACTCAACTCGTGGAAAGACAAATGGTCTGTTGGTAGGAGAACTGTTAAAGCCTCCTGAATTCTAGTGGTGCCTCCCCACCTGCTTCTCCATCAGGAGCTCGTGCGCTTACATCAGTAACACTGAAGCCAGTGTTCTCTCTCTTAAATTGGTCTCACAGGAAGCAGATTGTTCTAGTTAAAGCCTCTGTATCAGAAGTTTGGCCTTGAAATATAGACTGTCAAATAGCAAACACATCTTCTGGTTCACTCACTGGCTTCTGATGTTTCCCACGTAAAACCAGACTCCCAGGTCATCTTCAGTAACTATTCCCACATATCTATTTATTTGCTTTCTCTGCACCCAATGTTAATTATTTATCTCACATTTTACAATTGCCTTGAAAAAGACAACACATATCACTACCCCCTTTTAGAAAAGTCTTTCAGCTGTCACTAAGTTATGTATTCAAATTTTTTTTCTTTTAGAGGTAACACAAATGTCTTACCAATATATACTATATCCCTTGAACAAAAAATTCACACTTACGGAGGTGGAGCCAAATCTCCTCCCAAAACCACATATATTAATGAAAATATAACAAAGACAACTCTTCCTAGAATAGAGACCAGAGGACACATGACAACATCCATATCGGTGAGAACCTAGCACCACGTGAAGGGGGTAAGATACAAGCCCCAGCCCAGTGGTACCCGAGTGCCCCTCACCCCAGCTCCCGGAGGGAGGAGAGGAGTCAGAGCCGGGAGGGAGAGGGAGACCAGGACTGCTAAACACCCAGCCCCAGCCATCTGGACCAGAGCATGGACAGTGCATGCGTGGGGTCCTGGGTACTAGGGAAACAGGATAGCAAGACCTGTGAGTGGGTCCCTGAGGCTGGGGCCTGGGGAAAAAGAAAAGCAAGTGCCTTTTTTTATTATTATTATTTTATTATTATTATTATTATTATTATTATTTATTAATTAATTAATTTTTTTGCGAGTGCTTTTGGGAAGTCTTAAAGGGACAGGGACCCCAAAACTGGATGGAAGCATCCTGGGACAATTAGTCTAGCAGCAGGGAATCAGGGAAACACTGGGCACTCTAACCCCCTGGGCAGCAGGGAGCATGGAGGCCCCTCACGGAGATAAATATCCTCCAGGCTGCTCCCCCTTCAACGCGGCTCCACCATATTGGAGCAGCAGACCGAGGTAAGCCATGCCTACAGCAACAGCAGAGATAAACTCCATAGCAGCTGGGCAGGAATCAGAAGCCCTGTCTGTGCACAGCTGCCCAGAACAAGCCACTAGAGGTCGCTGTTCTCCCAGGAGAGGAAGGCCACAAACTAACAAGAAGGAAAGTTCTTCCAGCCGTCACACGTGCCAGCTCTGCAAACTATCTCTATCACCATGAAAAGGCAAAATTACAGGCAAAGATCACAGAGTCAACACCTGAGAAGGAGACAGACCTAACCAGTCTTCCTGAGAAATAATTCAAAATAAAAATCACAAACATGCTAACAGAGATGCAGAGAAATATACAAGAGCTAAGAGATGAAGTCTGGAGGGAGATTTCAGATGACTGGAAGGAGATTAGAGAAGAGAAACAAACTCTGGACGTATTTAAGAGCAGAATGGATAAGATGCAAGTGGCCATTGATGGAATAGAAACCAGAGAACAGGAACGCATAGAAGCTGCCATAGAGAGAGATGAAAGGATCTCCAGGAATGAAACAATATTAAGAGAACTGTGTGACCAATCCGAAAGGAACAATATCCATATAATAGGGGTACCAGAAGAAGAAGAGAGAGAAAAGGGGAGAGAACGTGTCTTTGAAGAAATAATTGCTGAAAAATTCCACAAACTGGGGGAGGAAATAACCGAACAGACCATGGAAATACACAGAACTCCCAACAGAAAAGACCCAAGGATGACAACACCAAGACACATAATAAATAAATGGCAAAGATCAAGGACAAGGACAGAGTTTAAAAGGCAGCTAGAGAGAAAAAGGTCACCTATAAAGGAAAACCCATCGGGCTATCATCAGACTTCTCAACAGAAACCTTACAGGCCAGAAGAGAATGGCATGATACATTTAATGCAATGAAACAGAAAGGCCTTGAACGAAGGATACTGTATCCAGCACGATTATCATTTAAATATGATGGAGGGCTTAAACAATTCCCAGACAAGCAAAAGTTGAGGGAATTTGCCTCCCACAAACCACCTCTACAGGGTATTTTAGAGGAACTGTTCTAGACGGGAGCACTAACTAACTAACTAAAACTAAGCAGATGTCAAAAGAGAAAATAAAATCACAGCAAAGAAAGCAGACCAACCAAATACTAACTAAAGGCAAAAGAAATAAAATCAACTACCCACTAAAAGCAGTTAAAGGGAACGTGAAAGAGCACAGAATAAAACGACCAACATATAAAGAATGGAGGAGGAGGAATAAGAAGGGAGATAAGAAAAGAATCTCCAGACAGTGCATGTAACAGCTCAATAAGTGAGCTAAGTTGGGCAGTAAGATACTAAAGAGGCTAACCTTGAACCTTTGGTAACCACGAATCTAAAGCCTGCAATGGCAGTAAGTACATATCTTTCAATAGTCACCCTAAATGTAAATGGACTGAATGCACCAATCAAAAGACACAGAGTAATAGAATGGATAAAAAAGCAAGACCCATCTATGTGCTGATAACAAGAAACTCACCTCAAACCCAAAAACATGCACAGACTAAAAGTCAAGGGGTGGAAAAACATATTTCAGGCAAACAATAGAGAGAAGAAAGCAGGGGATGCAGCACTAATATCAGACAAAATAGACTTCAAACCAAAGAAAGTAACAAGAGATAAAGAAGGACATTACATAAGGATAAAGGGCTCCGTCCAACAAGAGGATATAACCATTCTAAATATATATGCACCCAACACAGGAGCACCAGCATACGTGAAACAAATACTAACAGAACTAAAGGGGGAAATAGAATGCAATGTATTCATTTTAGGAGACTTCAACACGCCACTCACCCCAAAGGATAGATCCTCTGGGCAGAAAATAAGTAAGGACATGGAGGCACCGAACAACACAGTACAACAGATGGATCTAATAGACATCTATAGAACTCTACATCCAAAAGCAACAGGATATACATTCTACTCAAGTGCACGTGGAACATTCTCCAGAATAGACCACATACTAGCTCACAAAAAGAGCCTCAGTAAATTCCAAAATATTGAAATTCTACCAACCAACTTTTCAGACCACAAAGGCATAAAACTAGAAATAAATTCTACAAAGAAAACAAAAAGGCTCACAAACACATGGAGGCTTAACAACATGCTCCTAAATAATCAATGGATCAACGAACAAATTAAAATAGAGATCAAGGAATATATGGAAACAAATTACAACAAAAACACAAAGCCCCAACCTCTGTGGAACGCAGCGAAAGCAGTCTTAAGAGGAAAGTATATTGAGATCCAGCCACACTTGAAGAAGGAAGAACAGTCCCAAATGAATAGTCTAACATCACAATTATCGAAACTGGGAAAACAAGAACAAATGAGGCCTAAAGTCAGCAGAAGGAGGGACATAATAAAGATCAGAGAAGAAATAAACAAAATTGAAAAGAATAAAACAATAGCAAAAATCAATGAAACCAAGAGCTGGTTCTTTGGGAAAATAAGCAAAATAAATAAGCCTCTAGCCAAACTTATTAAGAGAAAAAGAGAATCAACACAAATCAACAGAATCAGAAATGAGAATGGAAAAATCACGACAGACCCCACAGAAATACAAAGAATTATTAAAGACTACTATGAAAACCTATATGCCAACAAGCTGGAAAACCTAGAAGAAGTGGGCAACTTCCTAGAAAAATACAACCTTCCAAGACTGACCAAGGAAGAAACACAAAAGTCAAACAAACCAATTACGAGCAAAGAAATTGAAACGGTAATCAAAAAACTACCCAAGAACAAAACCCCCTGGTCAGACGGATTTACATCAGAATTTTATCAGACACACATTCTCCTTAAAGTTTTCCAAAAAATAGAAGAGGAAGGAATACTCCCAAACTCATTCTATGAAGTCAACATCACCCTAATACCAAAACCAGGCAAAGACCCGACCAAAAAAAGTAAATTACAGACCAATATGCCTGATGAATGTAGATGCAAAAATACTCAATAAAATATTTGCAAACCGAATTCAAAAATATATCAAAAGGATCATACAACATGACCAAGTGGGATTCATCCCAGGGATGCAAGGATGGTATAACATTCGAAAATCCATGGACATCATCCACCACATCAACAAAAAGAAAGACAAACACCACATGATCATCTCCATAGATGCTGAAAAAGCATTCGACAAAATTCAACATCCATCCATGATAAAAACTCTCAACAACATGGGTATAGAGGGCAAGTACCTCAACATAATAAAGGCCATATATGATAAAACCACAGCCAACATCATACTAAACAGCAAGAAGATGAAAGCTTTTCCTCTGAGATCGCGACCAAGACAGGGATGCGCACACTCCCCACTGTTATTCAACATAGTACTGGAGGTCCTAGCCATAGCAATGAGACAAAACAAAGAAATACAAGGAATCCAGATCAGTAAAGAAGAAGTCAAAATGTCACTATTTGCAGATGACATGATATTGTACATAAAAAAGCCTAAAGACTCCACTGCAAACCTACCGGAACTAATATCAGAATTCAGGAAAGTTGCAGGATACAAAATTAATACACAGAAATCTGTTGCTTTCCTACTTACTGACAATGAACCAATAGAAAGGGAAATCAGGAAAACAACTCCATTCACAATTGCATCAAAAACAATAAAATACCTAGGATAAACCTAACCAAATAAGTGAAAGACCTATACCCTGAAAACTACAAGACACTCTTAAGAGAAATTGAAGGGGACACTAACAAATGGAAACTCATCCCATGCTCGTGGCTAGGAAGAATTAATATAATCAAAATGGCCGTACTGCCCTTAGCAATATACAGATTTGATGCACTCCCTATCAAATTGCCACAAGCATTCTTCAATGAACTGGAACAAATAGTTCAAAAATTCATATGGAAACACCAAAGACCCCGAATAGCCAAAGCAATCCTGAGAAAGAAGAATAAAGTGGAGGGGGATCTCCCTTCCCAACTTCAAGCTCTACTACAAAGCCATAGTAATCAGGACAATTTGGTACTGGCACAAGAACAGAGCCACAGACCAGTATAACAGATTAGAGACTCCAGACATTAATCCAAACATATATGGTCAATTAATATTTGACAAAGGAGCCATGGACATACAATGGGGAAATGACAGTCTCTTCAACAGATGGTGCTGGCAAAACTGGACAGCTACATGTAGGAGAATGAAACTGGACCATTGTCTAACCCCATGCACAAAAGTAAATTCAAAATGGATCAGAGACCTGAATGTAAGTCATGAAACCATAAAACTGTTAGAAAAAAATAGGCAAAAATCTCTTAGACATAAACATGAGTGACCTCTTCTTGAACATACCTCCCTGGGCAAGGAAAACAATATCAAAAATGAATGAGTGGGACTACATTAAGCTGAAAAGCTTCTGTACAGCAAAAGACACCATCAATAGAACAAAAAGTACCCTACAGTTTGGGAGAATATATTTGTAAATGACAGATCTGATAAAGGCTTGACATCCAAAATATATAAAGAACTCACCCACCTCAACAAACAAAAAACAAATAATCCAATTAAAAAATGGTCAGAGGAACTGAACAGACAGTTCTCCAAAAAAGAAATACAGGTGCCCAACAGACACATGAAAAGATGCTCCACATTGCTAGTTATCAGAGAAATGTAAATTAAAACCTCAATGAGGTATCACCTCACACCAGTAAGGATGGCTACCATCCAAAAGACAAACAACAACAAATGTTGTGGAGGTTGTGGAGAAAGGAGAACCCTCCTACACTGCTAGTGGGAATGTAAATTAGTTCAACCATTGTGGAAAGCAGTATGGAGGTTCCTCAAAATGCTCAAAGTAGAAATACCATTTGACCCAGGAATTCCACTCCTAGGAATTTACCCTAAGAATGCAGCACTCCAGTTTGTAAAAGACAGATGCACCCCTATGTTTGTCGCAGCACTGTTTACAATAGCCAAAAAGTGGAAGCAACCTAAGTGTCCACCATAGATGAATGGATAAAGAAGATGTGGTACATACGCACAATGGAATATTATTCAGCCATAAGAAGAAAACAAATCCTACCATTTGCAACAACATGGATGGAGCTAGAGGGGATTATGCTCAGTGAAATAAGCCAAGCAGAGAAAGAGAAATACCAAATGATTTCACTCATCTGTGGAGTATAGGAACAAAGGAAAAACTGAAGGAACAAAACAGCAGCAGTATCACAGAACCCAAGAATGGACCAGCAGGTACCAAAGGGAAAGGGACTGGGGAGGATGGGTGGGTAGGGAGGGATAAAGGGGGGTGGAAGAAGAAAGAGGGTATTATGATTAGCATGCACAATGGGGGGGGGGTGGGAGAAAGCGGAGGGCTGTACGACACAGAGAAGACAAGTAGTGAGTGACTCTACAACATTTTGCTATGCTGATGGACAGTGAGTGTAAAGGGGTTGTGGGGGGGACCTGGTATAGGGGATAGCCTAGTAAACATAATATTCTTCATGTAATTGTGGATTAATGATAACAAAAAAAATTAAAAATAAAAATTAAAAAAGCAGTTCCTGTGTGCTGATCTCCAATAGGTTCTTCACAATGGTATAAAGGACATATCAAAGTGTGGGCAAAGGGTTTGTTTGTGTTTATACAGAGGATCAAAACCTAATTTGGCTACCCTGAAAATGAATTAAGATACGATATGAAGAAGAACTTCCAACATCAACAACCTCTGGAAGAGTCATTCCAGAAGATGATCATCACAAAACTTCAACAAAGATCCTGGTGCTGTTACAGTTGTAGCTGCATTCATCCCACTGCTTCCTGGACTTGCCATTGGAATGAAGAAGGAGATATCTAAGCTGGCCTGTGCATACAGTAAAACAACAAATTTGACTGGATCTACAGTGTCGGAACTCAACCAAGAATTAGGAGAAGTGCAAGTTGCAGTGCTCCAAATCGTGCGACTATAGACTATCTACTGTTAAAAGAACATATGGGATGTGAACAGTTCCCAGGAATGTGTTGTTTTAATTTGTCTGATTTTTCTCAAACTATTTAAATTCAGTTAGACAATATCCATCATATCATCGATAAGTTTTCACAAATGCCTAGGGTGCCTAACTGGTTTTCTTGGTTTCACTGGATATGGCTAGTCATTGTAGGTCTGCTTTGGTTATGTAGCTGTATTCCTATTATGTTAATGTGTGCACGCAATTTAATTAGTAGTTTAAAACCTATACATGCTTATGTTACACTGCAAGAAGATATGTCAAAGAAATAATCAATCTTCCCATGTTTTCTTCCATCTGCTACTTCTATAGCTTTTCTTCTTCCTTCCTAATTACAACCCTTAAGTAGAATGTGTGCCTCATATCGAAATTACCGAGTATCTTAATTCTTCCAAGTGGTAAAGATACCTCAAGACAAGTGCTGGGCATAGAAACCACAGGGCATAAATCTGCAAAGAAGTAAAAAGCTAATCTTTTCAAACAATATTGCTTCTCTCTCACTTACCAACTTTACGTTTACCTGTATGGCCCCGGAAGATGACTGGTTAGCCAGAGACAGGTAAGATTCCTCAAGGGAGGAACAATCTAAGACAGGCACAGTCGCAGGGGGGCCATCAGGTGAGAAATTGGGGATCAACAGAGGTGAGGCATAGAACCTTACCCCCCCCCCCTGTTTTGAGAGAAATCTTCTGCATCCGTGGATGTTTTGTTGCCCTTGTCTAGCTTAGATTAATACTTAGTCTGTAGGCACACACCTGATCATCTACATTTGCCCTCTTACAGCACTAAACTATGTTTTCTACCGTTATCTTGCATCTACCTACCACTTCAGCATTCTATATAAAAAAATAAAATAAAATAATAATAATAATAAGGGAGAAATGTGGGATTCACATATAAATCAAATATAAAAATCAAAGGAATAATCATATTTGACCTGATTGTTTATTGTTCATGACGCGTGATCAAAACCGAAAGTTTCTGTGATGACTGCCCTTGCACTGTTCACCATGTAAGAACTTATTCACTATGTAAGAACTTGTTCACCATGTAAGAACTTGTTCGTTATGCTTCAGAAGATTGGAGACTGTTGAGAATTAAGCTTGGGGTTGATTAATGATTGTGCATTGAGTCCCCTATACAGAATTTTATTGTTGTTCACAACCATATGATCAATAAATATGAGAGATGCTCTCTAAAAAGAAAAAAAGTTCACACTTATGGGCCTATTTGGATTGAGAAAATCTTCTTTCAGCTCATATCACTATTCTAATCATCCTTTCAGGCCAGCCCCCTCACTTGCCATGCAGTTATTTGATCCTTTCTGTTTGCATTTTCCACTCCCTTTCTATGTCTCTCACAAAGAGAAGTAATTCTAGTTTTATTTAATGGGTATCATTTTTCTTTATGCAATTGAAAACTGTGACTGTGGGACGTGTGTACTTGGTTTAAATTATCTGTATCGTCTCCTGTGGATTTTCTTTACAGCTTTTTGAGTTCAGTTGACATACTGTAGAGTGAATAGATATAAAGTATACAATATGATGAGTTTTGGTGGCATAATCATCATAGTCAAGATAGTGAACATATATATTATAACCTAAAATATCCTGCACCCCTTTGGAATTCATTGTACACTCCTCTTGCTGTCGTCACCAGGCAACCATTCAACTGATTTCTGTCACTATAGATTAGTGTTCATTTTCTAGAACTAATAAATGTAATCACACCTCCTCTTCTCTGTCTTTCTCTTTTCACTATTTTTTAATTTTTTGGCCTGACTTCTTTCAAACATTATATTTTTAGATTTATTCATGTTGTTTTGTATATCAATAATTCATTCCTTTGTAAATGGTGGGTTCCATTGTATGGTAATACCACAATTAGAGTTTTCCCCTGTTAATGGACATTGGTTTATCTCCAGGTTTTTGTCTTTTACAAATAAAGTTGCAAAGAACATGCATAAACAAGTTTTTGTGTGGAAATATGTCATCCTTTGTACTGTGTATACCTTGGAGTGGCATGGCCAGGTCATATGGGAGGTGTATATTTAACTAGCCAACAAACGTTCAAACTATTTTCCAGAGTGTTTGTACTATATTTCCTCCACCAATGTATGCGCATTCTAGTTGCTCCATGTCATTGCTAGCACTCTATATCATCAATTATTTTAACTTCAGTCATGTTAGGATGTCCGAACCGTTTGTTCTACTGGTTTTAGCCTGCATTTCTTTTTTTAAATTTTGTTATCATTAATCTACAATTACATGAAGAACATTATGTTTACTAGGCTCCCCCCTTCACCAAGTCCCCCCCACATACCCCTTAACAATCACTGTCCATCTGCGTAGTAAGATGCTGTAAAATCACTACTTGTCTTCTCTGTGTTGCACAGCCCTCCCCATGCCCCCCACGCACTGTACATGCTAATCGTATTGCCCTCTTTCTTTTTCCCTGCCCTTATCCCTCCCTTCCCACCCATCCTCCCCAGTCCCTTTCCCTTTGGTAACTGCTAGTTCATTCTTGGATTCTGTGGTTCTGCTGCTATTTTTTTCCTTAAGTTTTTCTTTGTTCTTATACTCCACAAATGAGTAAAATCATTTGGTACTTGTCTTTCTCCACCTGGATTATTTCACTGAGCATAATCCCCTCTAGCTCCATCCATGTTGTTGCAAATGGTAGGATTTGTTTTCTTCTTATGGCTGAATAATATTCCATTGTGTATATGTACCACATCTTCTTTATCCATTCATCTCCTGATGGACACTTAGGTTGCTTCCATTTCTTGGCTATTGTAAGCAGTGCTGCAATAAACACAGGGGTGCATCTGCCTTTTTCAAACTGGGCTGCTGCATTCTTAGGGTAAATTCCTAGAAGTGGAATTCCTGGGTCAAATGGTATTTCTATTTTGAGCTTTTTGAGGAACCTCCATGCTGCTTTCCATAGTGGTTGAACTAATTTACATTCCCACCAGCAGTGTAGGAGGGTTCCCCTTTCTCCACAACCTCCCCAACATTTGTTTTGGTTTGTCTTTTGGATGGTAGCCATCCTTACTGGTGTGAGGTGATATCTCATTGTGGTTTTAATTTGCGTTTCTCTGATGACTAGCGAAGTGGAGCATCTTTTCATGTGTCTGTTGGCCATCTGAATTTCTTCTTTGGAGAAGTGTCTGTTCAGCCCCTCTGCCCATTTTTCAATTGGATTATTTTCTTTTTGTTTGTTGAGGTGCATGAGTTCTTTATATATTTTGGATGTCAAGCCTTTTTTGAATCTGTCATTTATGAATATATTCTCCCATACTCTAGGGTACCTGTTTGTTCTATTGATGGTATCCTTTGCTGTACAGACATTTTCAGCTTGATGTAGTCCCACTTGTTGATTTTGGCTTTTATTTCCCTTGCCTGGGGAGATATGGTCATGAAGAAGTCACTCATGTTTATGTCCAAGAGATTTTTGCCTGTTTTTTTTTTCTAAGAGTTTTATGGTTTCATGACTTACACTCGGGTCTTTGATCCATTTCGAATTTACTTTTCTGTATGGGGTTAGACAATGATCTAGTTTCATTCTCTTGCTTGTAGCTGTCCAGTTTTGCCAGCACCATCTGTTGAAGAGACTGTCATTTCCCCATTGTACATCCATGGCACCTTTATCGTATATTAATTGACCATATATGTTTGGGTTAATGTCTGGAGCCTCTATTCTGTTCCACTGGTCAGTGGCTCTGTTCTTTTGCCATTATCAAATTGTCTTGATTACTGTCGCTTTGTAGAAGAGCTTGAAGATGGGGAGCGAGATTGCCCCCACTTTTTTCTTCCTTCTCTGGATTGCTTTGGCTATTCTGGGTCTTTGGTGTTTCCGTATGAATTTTTCAACTATTTGTTCCAGTTCGTTGAAGAATGCTGGTGGTAATTTGATAGCGATTGCATCAAATCTGTATATTTCTTTGGGCAGGATCGCCATTTTCATTATATTAATTCTTCCTAGCCAGGAGCATGGGCTGCATTTCCATTCGTTAGTGTCCTCTTTAATTTCTCTTAAGAGTGTCTTGTAGTTTTCAGGGTATAGGCCCCTCAATTCCTTGGTTAGGTTTATACCTAGGTATTTTATTCTTTTTGATACAATTCTGAACAGAACTGTTTCCCTGATTTCTCTTTCTAGTGGTTCATTGTTAGTGTATCAGAAAGCCACAGATTTCTGTGTGTTAATTTTGTATCCTGCAACATTGCTGTATTCCGATATCAGTTCTAGTAGTTTTGGAGTGGAGTCTTCAGGGTTTTTTATGTACAATGTCATATCATCTGCAAATAGTGACAGTTTAACTTCTTCTTTACCAATCTGGATTCCTTGTATTTCTTTGTTTTGTCTGATTGCAAAGGCTAGGACCTCCAGTACTATGTTAAATAACAGTGGGGAGAGTGGGCATCCCTGTCTTGTTTCCAATCTGAGGGGAAAAGCTTTCAGCTTCTCGCTGTTCAGTCTGATGTTGGCTGTGGGTTTATCATATATGGCCTTTATTATGTTGAGGTACTTGCCCTCTATACCCATGTCGTTGAGAGTTTTTATCATGAATGGATGCTGAATTTTGTCGAACGCTTTTTCAGCATTTACGGAGACGATCATGTGGTTTTCGTCCTTCTTTTTTTTTTATGTGGTTGATGATGTTGTTGGATTTTCGAATGGTGTACCAATCTTGCATCCCTGGGATGAATCCCACTTGGTCATGGTGTATGATCCTCTTGATGTATCTTTGAAATTGGTTTGCTAATATTTTGTTGAGTATTTTTGCATCTATGTTCATCAGGGATATTGGTCTGTAATTTTCTTTTTCGGTGGGGTCTTTGCCTGGTTTGGCATTAGGGTGATGTTGGCTTTATAGAATGAGTTTGGGAGTATTCCCTACTCTTCCGTTTTTTGGAAAACTTTAAGGCGAATGGGTATTATGTCTTCTCTGTGTGCCTGATAAAATTCCGAGGTATATCCATCTGGCCCCAGGGTTTTGTTCCTAGGTAGTTTTTAGATTACCACTCCAATTTCTTTGCTGGCAATTGGTTTGTTTAGATTTTGTGTTTCCTCCTTGGTCAGTCTTGGAAGGTTGTATTTTTCTAAGAAGTTGTCCATTTCTTCTAGGTTTTCCAGCTTTTTAGCATGTGTGTTTTCATAGTAGTCTTTAATAATTCTTTGTATTTCTGTGGGGTCTGTCATGATTTTTCCATTCTTGTTTCTGATTCTGTTGATGTGTGTTGGGTCTCTTTTTCTCATTACAAGTCTGGCCAGAGGCTTGTCTCTTTTGTTTATTTTCTCAAAGAACAAGCTCTTTGTTTCATTGATTTTTGCTATTGTTTTATTCTTCTCAATTTTATTTATTTCTTCTCTGATCTTTATTATGTCCCTCCTTCTGCTGACCTTAGGCCTCATTTATTCTTCTTTTTCCAATTTTGATAATTGTGATATTAGATTGCTCATTTGGGATTGTTCTTCCTTCTGTAAGTATGCCTTGATTGCTATGTACTTTCTTCTTAAAACTGCTTTCGCTGTGTCCCACAGATGTTGGGGCTTTATGTTGTTGTCATTTGTGTCTGTATATCCCTTGATCTCTATTTTAATTTAGTTGTTGATCGATTGACTATTTAGGAGCATGTTATTAAGCCTCCATGTGTTTGTGAGCCTTCTTGTTTTCTTTGTACAATTTATTTCTAGTTTTATCCATTTGTGGTCTGAAAAGTTGGTTGGTAGAATTTCAGTCTTTTGGAATTTACTGAGGCTCTTTCTGTGTCCTAGTATGTGGTCTATTCTGGATAATGTTCCATGTGCACTTGAGAAGAATGTGTATCCTGTTGCTTTTGGATGTAGAGTTCCATAGATGTCTATTAGGTCCACCTGTCCTAGTGTGTTGTTCAGTGCCTCCATGTCCTTACTTATTTTCTGTCTGGTGGATCTGTCCTTTGGAGTGAGTGGTGTGTTGATGTCTTCCACAATGAATGCAGTGCATTCTATTTCCTCCTTTAATTCTGTCAGTATTTGTTTCACATATGTTGGTGCTCCTCTATTGGGCACATATATATTTATAATGGTTATATCCTCTTGTTCTACTGAGCCCTTTATCATTATGTAATGTCCTTCTTTATCTCTTGTTACTTTCTTTGTTTTGAAGTCTATTTTGTCTGATACTAGTACTGCAATACCTTCTTTTTTTTCCCTGTCGTTTGCATGAAATATCTTTGTCCATCCCTTGACTTTTAGTCTATGCATGTCTTTGGGTTTGAGGTGAGTCTCTTGTAAACAGCATTTAGATGGGTCTTGCTTTTTTATCCATTCCATTGCTCTGTGTCTTTTGATTGATCCATTCACTCCATTTATATTTAGGGTGATTATTGAAAGATATGCAGTTTTTGCCATTTCGGGCTTTAGGTTCGTGGTTACCAAACGTTCAATGTTAGCTTCTTTAGTATCTTACTCTCCAACTTAATTCGCTTATTGAGCAATTATAAACACTGTCTGGTGTTTATTTCTCTCCCTTCTTATTCCTCCTCATCCATTCTTTATATGTTGGTTGTTTTGTTCTCTACTCGTTTGTGTTTCCTTAAACTGCTTTTGTGGGTGTTTGATTTTATTTTTTGCCTTTAGTTAGTATTTTGTTGGTCTGCTTTATTTGCTGTGATTTCATTTTCTCTGGTGACATCTATTTAGTCTTAGGAGTGCTCCCATCTGGAGCAGTCCCTCTAAAATACCCTGTAGAAGTGGTTTGTGGGAGGCAAATTCCCTCAAGTTTTGCTTTTCTGGGAATTGTTTAATCCCTCCTTCATATTTAAATGATAATCGTGCTGGATACAGTATTCTTGGTTCAAGGCCCTTTAGTTTCATTGCATTAAATATATCATGCCATTCTCTTCTGGCCTGTAAGGTTTCTGTTGAGAAGTCTGATGATAGCCTGATGGGTTTTCCTTTGTAGGTGACCTTTTTCCTCTCTCTAGCTGCCTTTAAAACTCTGTCCTTGTCTTTGATCTTTGCCATTTGAATTATTATGTGTCTTGGTGTTGTCCTCTTTGGGTCCCTTCTGTGGGGAGTTCTGTGTACTTCCGTGGTCTGATTGATTATTTCCTCCCCCAGTTTGGGGAAGTTTTCAGCAATTATTTCTTCAAAGGCACTTTCTATGCCTTTTTCTATCTCTTCTTCTTCTGGTATCCCTATAATGCAGATATTGTTCCTTTTGGATTGGTCACACAGTTCTCTTAATATTGTTTCATTCCTGGTGATCCTTTTATCTCTCTCTGCATCAGCTTCTCTGTGTTCCTGTTCTCTGATTTCTATTCCATTAATGGCCTCTTGCACCTCACCCTGTCTCCTCTTAAGTCCTTCCAGACATTGTTTCATTTCTGTAGTGTCCCTCCAGACTTCATCCCTTAGCTCTTGCATATTTCTCTGAAGATCCATCAGCATGGTTATGACCTTTATTTTGAATTGTTTTTCAGAGAGATTGGTTAGGTCTATCTCCCCAGATTCCTTCTCAGGGGAGGATGTCTGGGTTAGTCTGGTTTGTATCAAATTCCTCTGCTTTTTCATGGTGACAGAGGTAGTTGTGGGGTCCTGGCACATGTGTTGGCTGGGAGAACATCCCTTCTTGCTTGTTTGTGGCCTTCCTCTCCTGGGATAACAGCGAACCCCAGCAGTTTGTGCTGGGCAGCTGCATGCAGATAGGGTCTCTGATTCTTGCCCAGCCACTGCAGAGCCCCGCGGTTGCTGTGGGTGTGGCTGGCCTCAGGCTGCTACTCTAATATGGTGGAGCCTCATCAGAGGGGAAACGGGCAGCAGGATGTTTATCACCGTGAGGGGCCTCCGAGCATCTCTGCCGCCCAGGGGGTTAGGGTGCCTGGAGTTCCCTGGGATTCCCAACTGCTGAGCTAAGTGTCCTGGGACACTTCCATCCAGCTGTGAGGTCCCTGTCCCTTTAAGACTTTCAAAAAGCACTCGCTTTTCTTTGTCCCAGGAGCGCCGGCTGTGAGGACCCACATGCAGGTTTTACTGTCCTGTTTCCCTCGTATCCAGCACACCATGCACTGTGTGTCTGCGCTCCGGTGCGGATGGCTAGGGCTGGCTCTGTAGCAGTCCTGGGCTCCCTCTCCCTCCCCGCTCCTTCTCGCAGGTGTAGATGTTGTCTGGCTGTTGTCCTGTGTCTCTGGTCTCTCTTTTAGGAATACTTGTATTTGTTGTATTTTCAAAAATATATATGGTTTTGGGAGGAGATTTCTGCTGCTCTACTCACGCCGCCATCTTGGCTCCACCCCTAACCTGCATTTATTTAATGATAAATGGTGGTAAGCATCTTTTCATGTGTTTATTTACCATCTGTATAACTTCTTTCTTGAAGTAGTCTGTTGAAGTATTTTGTCTGTTTTTAGTTGGATATTTGTCTTCTAATGGTTGAGTTGTAAGAGTTTTTTATGTAGTTAACAAGTGTCCTCTGTTGCTAATTCAAAAATATACATGTGCCCCTATGTTTATTGCAGCAGTAGCATTATTTACAATAGCCAAGATATTGAAACAACCTAGGTATCCATCAATAGATGAAAGGATATATATGCAATGAAATATTACTCACTCATAAAAAGAATGAGATCTTGCCATGTGCAACAACATGAACCTACAGGGTATTATGCTAAGTGAAATAAGTCAGAGAAAGTCAAACACCATATGATTTCACTGTTATGTGGAATCAGAAAGAGAAAACAAATGTATAAACAAACAACAGAAATAGACTCATAAAGACAGAGAACAGACTGGTAGCTACCATGGCGGGGGTGGGGGAATGAGTGAAATAGGTAAAGGGGATAAAGAGATATAAACTTCCAATGATAAATTAGTCACAGGAATGGAAGTATAGCATGGGGAATATAGCCAATAACATCATAATTTCTTTGTTGGTGGACAGATGGTAATTACACTTACTGTGATGAGCATTTCATGATGTATACAATTGTTGAATTACTATGTTCTATGTGTGAAATCATATAATATTGAATATCAACTATATTTCAATAAATAATGAAAGAAAGAAGCATCTTGTGTTAGATATATGTTTTCTAAGTACTTTTCCCCAGTCTATGGCTTTCCCTTTCATTTTCAAAATAGTGACTTTTGAAGACCAAAATATTTTTAATTTTGTTCAAGTCAAATTTATTAATTTATTTTCTTTTATAGTTTGTGCTTTGGGCCTCCTATTTTGAAAAATTGAACCCAAAGCAGCGCACTATGGAAGCTGTTAATTTTCTATGTTTCCTTCTAGAAATTTTAGAGTATTTTTATCCATTTCCAGTTAGTTCTTGTCTATGGTATGAAATAAGGATAGAGGTCTCTTTTTTTGCATACAGCTATCCTATATATCCAGCACCAATTTTTGAGAGGATTACTCTTTCCCCATTGAATTTCCTTGGCATTGTTTTCAAAAGGCAATTGAATAAATATTTCTGTGTATTTATATCTGGAGGCCCTATTATGCTAAATTGCTCTATTTATCTTTATTCCAACAGCAAACCCTCTTGATTACTGTACTTTATAATAAGTATTGAAATCCAGTAGTATAAATCTTCCACACTGGTGTTTTTTCCCCATGATTGTTTGGTCTATTCTAGGTACTTTTAACTTCCTTATGGATTTTCGAATCAGTTCATGGATTCCTACAAAAACCCTGATGGGATTATTATTCAGATTGTGATGAGTCTACTGTTGAAGCGCAGAGAATTAACTCTTTAACAATATTTGTTCTTTGATTTCATGAACATAGTATATCTCTGCATTTATTTAGGTCTTATTTAGTTGTTATCAGCAATGCTTTAACGTTTTTGGGTAAAGGGTCGCACATCTTTTGTCAGATATATCCCTAAATAATTCACATTTTATGCTATTGTAAATGGTATTTTTGCTATTGCACATGGTATTTTAAATTTCGTTTTCTTGGTTATTTCTGCTGTGCAAAATTCCATTGATTGGAACAAAGTTACTGATAATATTCACTTATAAATGTTTAATGTAAGAGATCATTAATGACAGCAATTCTGTTATTAGTAATTCATGTCTTCTCTCTTTTATCTCCCTAATCATTCTAGAGAGAGGCTTATCAATTATATTGAGATTCTTTAAGATGAGTATTTCCTCTATTGTTTCCTGTTTCTACTTCAGCTATTTCTTCACTTTCCCTTATTATTTCCTTTCTTCTTCTACTTTGGTCTTAATTGTCTCTGCATTCTTGTTTCTGAATACTGAAGTGTAGGTCATTGACTTGGATTCTTATATTTAAATATAATCATTTTGGTGCTGTACATTTGTTTCTAAGGACTGTTTTAGATTAATCCTACAAATTTTAGTAAGTTGTACTTTACTTTTATTCAGTTTAAATTATTTTCTAAATATCTTTTTAAATTTTCTTCACCCACATGTTATTGAAAAATGTGTTACATAGTTCCCAATTACTTGGTGGATTTGCAGATACATTTCTGTTATCTACTTTTAATTTAATCCCACTGTCTTCTAGGAAAGTCCTCTGGGTGATGCTAATTCTTTCAAATTTAGTAGGGTTTATTTATGGCCTAGAATATTGTCTATCATGGCAAGTTTTCATGTACATATGAAAAGAATGTGTGTTCTTTAGTTGTCAGGGAGAGTGTTCTAAAAAGTTAGTTAGATTAATTTGGGTGATAGTTTTTTTCAAACATTCTATACACTTACTGATTTTTTTTGTCAACTTGTTCAACTGTTAAGAGAAGAGACTTAAAATTTCTGACTCTAATTGTGGGTTTTTCTTTCTTCTATGTACTTCTAAACTGTTTTCAGGTGTATAAACACTTAGAATTTTAATGTCCTCTTGATGAATGGGCCTCTTTAGCCAATTATAAATATAAATGATCTTATACATGATCCTTTTTATCCCTGGTAATATATTTGGTTCTAAAATCTGCTTTGTCTGATATTAATATATCCCTTATAGCCTCATTTTGATTATTGCTAGTATGATATATTTCCCATCCTTTTACTTTTAACCTATATGACCTTTATTTTTTAAGTGAGATTCATGTACACAACATATAACTGGATCTTAGTTTTTAAAATCCAATTCGTCTTGCTCCACTTCATATGTCATTAGAGAAATGTAAATTAAAGCAATGAGATGCCACTATACACACTATTACAATGGCCAAAATCCAACATATTGGCAACACCAAATGCTTGCCGGGATGTGGAGCAACAGGAACTCTAATTCATTGCTGGTGAGAATACAAAATCATACAACCACTTTGGAAGACAGTCAGTTTCTTGCAAAACTATACCTACGCTAACCATGCAATTCAAAAATCACGTTCTTTTGATTTACCCAAATGAGTTGAAATTTATGTAGGCAGAAAACCTTCACATGGAGGTTTGTGGCAGTTTTATTCATAATTGCCAAAACTTGGAAGCAACCGAGATGTACTTCAGTAGGTGGATGGATAAATGAATTATGACACATCCAGACAATGGCATTAAAAATAAATTAGATACCAGGCCCTGAAAAGATACATAGGAACCTTACATGCATATTACCTGGTAAAAGAAACCAATCTGTAAAGGCTACATACTGTGTGATCCCAACTCAATGACATTCTGGAAAAGGCAAAACTATGGAGACAGTAAAAAACAAATCAATAACCTATATGCTAACAAGCTGGAAAACCTAGGAGAAATGGACAACTTCCTAGAAAAATACAACCTTCCAAGACTGACCCAGGAAGAAACAGAAAATCTAAACAGACCCATTACCAGCAACGAACTTGAATCAGTAATCAAAAAACTACCCAAGAACAAATTCCCCGGGCAAGATGGATTTACCCCGCAATTTTATCAGACATACAGAGAAGACATAATACCCATTCTCCTTAAAGCTTTCCAAAAAATTGAATAGGACGGAACACTCCCAAACTCATTCTATGAAGCCAACATCACCCTAATACCAAAACCAGGCAAAGACCCCACAACAAAAGGAAACTACAGACCAATATCCCTGATGATATTGAGTAGATGCAAAAATAATCAACAAAACATTAGCAAACCGAATTCAAAAATACATCAAGAGGATCATACACCATGACCAAGTGGGATTCATCCCAGGGATGCAAGGATGGTACAACATTGGAAAATCCATCAACATCATCCACCACATCAAAAAAGAAGGACAAAAACCACATGATCATCTCCATAGATGCTGAAAAAGCATTCGACAAAATTCAACATCCATTCATGAAAAAAACTCTCAACAAAATGGGCATAGAGGGCAAGTACCTCAACATAATAAAGCCCATATATGATAAACCCACAGCTAACATCATACTGAGCAGCGAGAGGCTGAAAGCTTTTCCTCTGAGATTGGGAACAAGACAGGGATGCCCACTCTCCCCACTGTTATTCAACATAGTACTGGAGGTCCTAGCCATGGCAATCAGACAAACCAAGGAAATACAAGGAATCCAGACTGGTAAAGAAGAAGTCAAACTGTCACTATTTGGAGATGACATGATATTGTACATAAAACACCCTAAAGAATCCACTGCAAAACTACTAGAACTGATATCGGAATTCAGCAAACTTGCAGGATACAAAATTAACACACAGAAATCTGTAGCTTTCCAATGCACTAAAAATGAACTAATAGAAAGAGAAATCAGGAAAACAATTCCATTCACAATTGCATCAAAAAGAATAAAATGCCTAGGAATAAACCTAACCAAAGAAGTGAAAAACCTATACCCTGAAAACTACACGACACTCTTAAGAGAAATTAAAGAGGTCACTAAGAAATGGAAACTCATCCCATGCTCGTGGCTAGGAAGAATTAAAATCGTCAAAATGGCCATCCTGCCCAAAGCAATATACAGATTCGATGCAATCCCTATCAAATTACCAGCAGCATTCTTCAATGAACTGGAACAAATAGTTCAAAAATTCATATGGAACCACCAAAGACCCGAATAGCCAAAGCAATCCTGAGAAGGAAGAATAAAGTGGGGGGGGGGGGAATCTCACTCCCCAACTTCAAGCTCTACTACAAAGCCACAGTAATCAAGACAATTTGGTACTGGCACAAGAACAGAGCGACAGACCAGTGGAACAGAATAGAGACTCCAGACATTAACCCAAACATATATGGCCAATTAATATGTGATAAAGGAGCCATGGACATACAATGGGGAAATGACAGTCTCTTCAGCAGATGGTGCTGGCAAAACTGGACAGCTACACGTAAGAGAATGGAACTGGATCTCTGTCTAACCCCACACACAAAAGTACATTCAAAATGGATCAAAGACCTGAATGTAAGTCATGAAACCATAAAACTCTTAGAAGAAAACATAGGCAAAAATCTCATGGACATAAACATGAGTGACTTCTTCATGAACATATCTCCCCAGGCAAGGGAAACAAAGGCAAAAATGAACAAGTGGGACTATATCAAGCTAAAAATCTTCTGTACAGCAAAGGACACCGTCAATAGAACAAAGTGGAATCCTACAGTATGGGAGAATATATTCATAAATGACAGATCCAATAAAGGATTCACATCCAAAATATATAAAGAGCTCACACACCTCAACAAACAAAAAGCAAATAATCCAATTAAAAATGGGCAGAAGAGCTGAATAGACAGTTCTCTAAAGAAGAAATCCACATGGCCAACAGGCACATGAAAAGACGCTCCACATCGCTAATCATCAGAGATATGCAAATTAAAACCACAGCGAGATATCACCTCACACCAGTAAGGATCACCATCATCGAAAAGACAAACAACAACAAATGTTGTCGAGGATGTGGAGAAAGGGGAACCCTCCTACACTGCTGGTGGGAATGTAAACTAGTTCAACCGTTGTGGTAAGCAGAATGGAGGTTCCTCAAAATGCTCAAAATACACTTACCATTTGACCCAGGAATTCCACTCCTAGGAATTTACCCTAAGAATGCAGGAGCCCAGTTTGAAAAAGACACATGCACTCCTATGTTTATCGCAGCACTATTTACAATAGCCAAGATATGGAAGCAACCTAAATGTCCATCAGTAGATGAATGGATAAAGAAGATGTGGTACATATACACAACGGAATATTACTCAGCCATAAGAAAAAAACAGATCCTACCATTCGCAACAACATGGACGGAGCTAGAGGGGATTATGCTCAGGGAAATAAGCCAGGCGGAGAAAGACAAGTACCAAATGATTTCACTCATGTGTGGAGTATAAGAACAAAGGAAAACTGAAGAAACAAAACTGCAGCAGAATCACAGAATCCAAGAATGAACTAACAGTTACCAAAGGGAAAGGGACTGGGGAGGATGGGTGGGAAGGGAGGGATAAGGGTGGGGTAAAAGAAAGCAGGCAATACGATTAGCATGTACAGTGCGTGGGGGGCATGGGGAGGGCTGTGCAACACAGAGAAGACAAGTAGTGATTTTACAGCATCTTACTACGCAGATGGACAGTGACTGTTAAGGGGTATGTGGGGGGGACTTGGTGAAGGGGGAAGCCTAGTAAACATAATGTTCTTCATGTAATTGTAGATTAATGATACCAAAATTAAAAAAAATAAAAAATAAAAAAAATCAGTATTTGCCGGTGCTTAGGAGAAAGGAAAGGATGAGTATGTGGACCACAGAGGTTTTTGGGGCTAGTGAAAATATTCTGTATCTTACATGACATTATATATTTTTCCAAATCTATAGAATGGACAACATTAGTAGTGAACCCTAATGTAAGCTGTGGACTTTGGGTGACCATGATGTGCTGATGTATTTGATGTAGTAATACTGATATTAAGAAGTATAACACTCTGGGGGAGGATGTTGATAGTAGCAGCGGCTGTGTCTGTGTAGAGATAGGAGGTATATGGGATGGATCTGTACTTCCTGCACAATTTTGCTATGAACCTAAAACTGTTCTAAAAGCTAAAGTCTATTTAAAAGAAAAAGGATTCCAATTTGTCAATCTCTACCTTGTCATTGGTGCATTAGGCAATTTCTACTTAATGTGGTAATTTATATGGATGGATTTAAAACTATTGTATTGTTTTCTCTTTGCTTGTCTGTCTGTTGTCCTTTTTTTAATTCATTTTAGGACTTATGCTAAATTAAGTGAGCATGTCGTGATTCCATTTATCTCCCATGTATGCTTATTAGCCATAATTATTTAGACAGGTACATTAAGGTTTATATTCAGTGCTTCTTTAACTTATTATAGTATACCTACAAGTAATATTTTACCACTTCACATGTAGATTTAGAATTTTACAATGGTATACTTATATTCCCTCCAATCCTTGTGCTATTGTAGTCCAAGAATTAATTCCACGTAACTTACAACTGCAATGAACTTTTAAGGATTTTTGCTTCACTCTGACAATTAACTTATAAAGAAACTTTTAAAAATAAGGAAATAAATATTTTATATCTATGCTCATGTGTACCATTTCGAGTATTGTTTACTCATTTGTGTAGGTCATATTTCTATTTACTGACATTCTTCGTGTGCCTGAAGGATATCCTTCAACATTCCTATGGTACTTATCTACGGACAGTAAACTATTTCAATGCTGGTATATATGAGAAAAGTTTCTTCATTCACTCAGATACTCACTGAGTATAAATTCTGCCTTGACAATTATTATTTCACTAGTTTAAAGGTGCTATGCCACTTTCATATGACTTAGATTGTTTTTGATGAGACATGCACTGTAACTGTTATCTTTAACAATCATTCAGTCCTCTAAATGATTCTGTTTTTCTGGCTTTATACTTGCTTAGGAGTAAGGAAAAATCCGTGGGGTAGCAAATTGGAAAAACGTCATATATGGAGATCATGGATTAGGTGTTTGTAATAACTTGGATGCATCTTAAAAGCACAAGGCTCAGTGAAAAAAAAAGTTGATTAAAAAAAAATCTGTAAGTATCATCATGCTTCCAGCCACGATGCATTAACAGTAACCTGGTTTACTCTCCCACCTTATAGGGCCCTACAAGAAGCCAAAAAGGCTATAAAGCTTTGCGTGCAGGCACCATGGGACCACACAGGACAGTGATCCCTGGGAGAAGGAGCCCTCAAATTGCCCAATTCCCCCAACTTCTTGCCTGGAGAGAGTTTACAGGCTGCAGCACAGAGAGACTAAACACAAACAGGTCCCCGGGGGACAGCCCGAGTCAAGGAGAAAGAGCTGAGAATGCCAAGAGGCCAATGGGACTAGAATTTGCTGGGGCTAATGTAGGGGAGAGAGCCGCACAAGTTTCCCATCTGGTGCAGTAAATGAGACAGGGGGAGTGGTGGGGGCTGACTTCCATTTTCTGGAATGAGTAGTTGTGTGGATGATGACCCCATTTACTAATATTGTGAAGACAGGAGGTTTAAAAACAAGAGAGACGGGGGGCAGGCGAATTCTGGTGGGGGTGGGTGGGTATACCAAGTGATCAGATCTAGACAGACTCGCTATGAGGAGCCCTTGACGCCTCCAACTGGAGATTTCATGTCCGTGAGGGAGTACATGGATTTGGATCTCAAGGGCAAAGTTCAGACTGGGGTGGTAGGTTTGGGTGTTAATAGCATATTAACACATACAGTTATATAGCGTATACATGGTTTGCCAGGGCTTTCACTTCTGGGGTCTGGTCACCTTCCACAGAAACGTGTTCTAAGGGAAGGGCTGAAGAGAAGCAGGCAGCTGACAGGGGAGTTGCTACGCAACACAGCAGCTGAGGAAAGCCATCCAGCCAGGTGGGATTGATATTGGCCATTGGAGAGTAAAAGCTGTGGTCCTAGCATAGCTCCCATTCATATACAGGAGTCCTGGAGAGACTGACATAAAAACGAATGTAAAAATGCACTATGGTTTTTGTAAAAAGTACAGGTTCCATTTGAGGTGGGAACATAGCAGTTTCTGCCTCCAAAGGCGGTCTCTCTAGTCGTGCTGGAAGCAGAGCAACATGTGTTGGGTAGGACCCCAGTAAAGTGCTCCCTGTGCTTCTCGCTTTTTTTTTTCTTTTTTTTTTTAATTGAGGAACAGGCTCAGAGATGTCCAGCGACGCTAGTGGGTTCACACAGCTAGTGGCTGACTGGTCCCGCACCCCGTCCCTGGAACGCTGAAGCTGAGCCCAGGCTCTTTTTCCACAAGACCACAGCTGTCCCTGGACCAGCCCTAGAAGGAACCCAGGCAAATGTTTACTCTGCATCAGGCCTTGCCGTGGCTCAGACACACAAGTGCCTGATTGTCCTGACCGCTCCAGAGGGCACCGGGATGATCTCAGGGTCAGCGTGTTGTGCCACTCATGGCAAAGAGCCTGACAGTCGGGGCAGGGAGTGGACCTCAAGGAGCAGTTCCCACACCGGAATGGAGCCGTGGGGAGTAGGCAGAGGGTGGGGCTGGGGGGGCCTCTACTTGTGTCTGCCCAGGTGCAGAGCATGAGGTTAGGTCTCACAGAACACAAACCTTGCTTGTTGAAGACAGATGTTGACAGGGTAGGGGTGGTGGCGGTGGGTGGATCAGCCACTCAAAGTGAAGAGGGGAGGGTGCCTCAGGCCCCAGGGCAGCTCGAGTGGAACATGGGTTTGGGAGTGAGGAAGACTCAGGCCCACATTTTGCATTTTCGGTTTCCTGGCTGCGTGGCCATGTCTAGTTCATGCAATGTGTCTGTGCCTCAGCTTCCGATCTGTAACATGGGGATGCTGGCATCCACCTCCCAGGGCTGCTGTGAGAGGCAGACAAGCCCCAGCACACATGGGGTTGTGATGGACCAGCTACATGAAGAGTAGCCGGGAAGCAGATGTTCCCCGTGTGGCTGGGGGCCAGACAGAAGGGTGGTGAGGGGGGAACACAAAGGGAACTGGCATCCTCTGGCCTGCCAGACCACGCTGGAGGAGCTCAGGGGCAAGGGGAGAGGGCAGGGATGAGAAGCACTGTGCAAAAGTGGGGGCACCGGGGGTAGACGATTGGGTGGGTTGAAGTGCGCCACAGGGTGTGAGCGCGCGCGCGCCTGCGATCCCCGGCGGGTGAGGGGAGTCTGGCGGGAAGGAGAACCCCCCCCACACACCGCCCCGCCCACCCACACGCGGAATCGCATGCGCTCTGGGGACCCGGTGGAAAGGGCTTTTGTTGGGAAAGCGGGCGGGCAGGCAGGCAAGCGGGCCGGAGTTGGGGGCGGGGAGGGGTCCGCGCATGCGCAGACTACCCAGCTGCGGGAGGTGGGGGTGCGCAGAGAAAAGGGGCGGGGTGGTCGGAGCTGCTGTGCTGGCAGCAGTAGGCGAGGGCGCGGCTGCGGGGTTCCTGGTGCTGAGGACGGACGCCATTGGAGCCCCAGGGAAGGTAGGGATCCAGCCCCAGATGGGACCGGGAGAGAGCGAGTGGGACCCGCACGCTGCGGCCTCCCCACCCCACCCCCACACCCGGACCTGAACAAAGCCCAAGCACTCAGAAGCCGAGCCCCATTAGACCCACGGTCCAGGTAGGAGCCCCGGTCGCGCCACCAGACCCAGCCTCCCGGATCCGAGCCCTCCTGACACCGGAGCCCTCATCCGAATCCCTGTAGCCGACCCGCGTGTTCGGTGGGTGCTGAGCTTCCTTAAAATGGAGGCCCCACCTCCCCACCCCAACCACTCCTAGGTCACCCCAACCACTCCTAGATCACTCCAACCGAGCTGACCGCTTTGCCCCATTCCTGGCGTCGCAATCCTGGGATTTGAGACTGCCAGCGCTCCAGTTCGAGCGTCACTCAGTGCCAGCCCGCCTCCCCGCTTAGCGCTCTTGTATGAGCCCAACCTAGATCCGGATCAGCTGAATCCCCACCCGGACCCAGCCAAGGGGTCCCTGGGACACAGTTTCCCAGAGCTTCCCGCGGTCCCCGTTGTTTGAGCCCTCTCATCTCATCTGCTGCCCCTTCATCCTGCTCGCGTGCTCCAGCCCTTTAGATTGAAGCCCTTTGTTTCTCCCTCTCTCAATACACCCTCCTTGGGACTCTTCAGAAGCAAGACCACCAGTCCACTCCATATTCAAATCTAGCCGCTGGGGTGGCGAGCCTGTCCACCTTAACCCCCCCTTTCAGTGTGGGGCCCTCAGCTCCTCCATCCCTCCCCTAGGGCTCTGCCTCTCACAGAGTCTACCTGCGCCACCCCACCCCCTGCACCCTATGCTCCACACTGCCTGGTAACCTGGTGATTGCTACCCCCACCTCCTGAGAGATGCCACCCCTTGTTCCGGAGGAGGCCTCAGCCTCGCCCTCAGGCTGGGCTCTCTTCTCCTTGGGACCCCCATTCCCCCAGCATGGCTGAGGGAAGCTACCACATGGAACCCGAAAGCTACAACGTTGAAGACATGGAGGAGGGTAGCGATGAAGTCGGGGAAGAAGAGATGGAAGGAAACGACTATGAGGAATTTGGTGCCTTTGGAGGCTACGGCACCCTCACCAGCTTCGACGTCCGTATCCTCAGAGCCTTTGGGAGCCTGGGTCCAGGCCTTCGCATCCTATCGGTGAGGCCCCTTGTCGGCCACCTGCTGACCCTGGCTCTCCCCCAGCCCGCTCTCTGAATCAGCCAGGGGACGAGAAGAGGGGGAGATGAAGGGGAAGGGCTTGGGCAGGAAGGGACTGCCCAGCTCCCCCCAGCCACCCCTGTGCTGTTGGGAGAAAGAGGGCTGGGGCTGGGACCGGGCCTCGTGGGTAGCCAGGAGGAGGCTGGCCAGCGCGGGGAGAGCAGGATGCTAGTGTAGAGTGGCCTGCCTTCCCCTAGCCTTCTCTCTGCCCTTGCAGAATGAGCCCTGGGAACTGGAAAACCCTGTGCTGGCCAGGACTCTGATGGAGGCATTTCAGCTGGACCCAGAAGCACTTGACAGTGAGGCGGCCACCCGGGCTGCCAACGTAGCCCGCGCCGCTGCCTCCAACCATACCGCTCGAGCTGCTGCCGCCGCTGCCCGTGCCACCTACAATCAGGTGGTCGCCAACCACCCTGTGGCTGAAGAACAGGCTCCAGGAGAAAGTGCCCAGCCCATGACATCCACGGCCGAGGCTCAGGCAGCCACCCCTGAGGCACCCCTTGCTTCTCCACGCATCTCCCAGATGCTAGTCAAGAGAGAGATGGCCGCCCCTGGGCCCACAGCCACCTCCACCCTGCCCCAGACAGCCTCGCAGGCCCAGAAGGCTGCTAGTGGGGGCCCGAGTACTGCCTGTGCTTTCTCTCCGGCTCCATGTGCCAGTGAGAGGGATGCCCTGCGGCCCAAGACAGCCTTCCTGGGTCAGAACGATATCTTTAATTTCACCCAGCCAGCAGGTGTCAGTGGCATGGCCTTCCCACGCCCCAAGAGACCCGCCCCAGCCCAAGAGGCTGCCACCGAGGGCCCCAGTGCTGCCTCCTCGGGGGGGGCCCAGGCAGCATCTGCCACGGAGGGGGCCGCCACCCGGCCCAAGACAACCAAGTCTGGGAAGGCTCTCGCCAAGACTCGGTGGGTAGAGGCTCAGAATGTTGTGACAGCCGCTGCTGCCAAGGCCAAGGTGGCCACGAGCATCCCTGAGCCTGAAGGTGCAGCTGCCCCTGCTCAGTGCAGCACAGAGCCCTGGGCCAGGATGGGAGGCAAGAGGACCAAGAAGGTGAGACCTCCCCTCTCTCTCCAGCCCCCCTTGCTCCCCTCCTTTCTCTGCCCTCCCCTCTCCTCAGGGTTCTCCAACACAAGTTTGCTAGCATGCTTTTACTGCACAAGGTCCCTACGCTCAGGCCTGGAGAGCGAAGAGGTTGGCTCAGTGCCTGACACCTAGTAAGCACTCAGCACATGTCATCCACTATCTGTACTACTATTATTTCCAATACCTGCTCTGGGTAAGATGTGTGTGGGCGCTTTGGCATGGTGAGCCTGGTAGCCCCGGGTCTCCTCTCTCTAATGCTTCAGTCCAAGCACCTGGATGATGAATATGAGAGCAGCGAGGAGGAGAGAGAGCCTCCTGTGGTCCCACCGCCCTGGAGAGCATCACAGCCCCCACTGGCAGTGCGGGCTCAGATGGCCCCTCGGCCCCCGGTGGCCCTGAAGTCCCAGGTGCCCTCAAGGCATGTATTGTGCTTGCCGCCGCGCAACGTGGCCCTTCTACAAGAGAGGGTAGGTCTACCCTTGCTCCACCTCCCTCCTTGTTTTCAGGCCAGTTCATCGAGGTACCCGTCCATGCCTTGTTCTCCCCATGTGCTCCTCCTCTCCAGGCAAATAAGTTGGTGAAATATCTGATGATTAAGGACTACAAGAAGATCCCCATCAAGCGCTCAGGTGGGCAACCTGTGCCCCCTCCCTGAGCTCTGCCCTCCCCCCACAGCCCTACCCTGGGCACCTCCCATCACCAACCCCACCCACCAGGCCTCGGCTCATCGCTCCATTTGCATAGGACTGGGTCCTGACTGTGCTCCCCTCAGCAGGGCCGCCCCAGGGGCTGCACCTCTGTGGCCCCTGCTCAGCCCAGGGGCTCTCCCCCATCTCCCTTCTTGCAGACATGCTGAAGGACGTGATCCGAGAATATGATGAACATTTCCCTGAGATCATCGAGCGAGCAACGTACACTCTGGAAAAGGTGGGCGTGGGGATGGGGGAAGGCAGCCCTGTGGGACGAGCGGCTGAGAAGCCTTGCACCCTGCAGCCCCTCCAGGCCTGATTTCGGTACTGCCTGCTCTGGAAGCCTTCCTTAGCCTGTCCTCCCGGGACCACGCACTGCATACTTCCTGCCCTCGTGCTGCCTGAGCATCTGTGGTCTGTCTGGTGAAGTGGGTCCCTGGGGCCTCGGCCAGGGCCACAGCTCCCAACGGGACAGGTCCTTCGCTTCCTCTCTCCTCCAGTTCTCCCCCAGGACTTTGGGTTCTCCACTGAGGAAAAGTTCCTGCAGGGAATTGCGTGACTGCCTGCAGAACGCCCAGCAAGGATTTTGGATCTCACGGTTCCGTTTTCTCCCCCATGTAGAAGTTTGGGATCCACCTGAAGGAAATTGACAAGGAACAGCACCTGTACATTCTTGTCTGCACGCGGGATTCTTCAGCTCGCCTCCTGGGAAAGTGAGAAAGGGCAGGCGGGTTGTGGCCTTCCTGAAGAGAAACAGGAAAACAGGCCTTTAGTGCCTAGCTCAGAACTGCCCACAGTTACTGCGGTGCCCAGTGATTACTGGATGAAAGGGGTAGTAGCAGGGGGAAGGGGGGTTGGGGGGAGGCCTTGCTGCTGTCAGGGGTTCACCCCTGCCCTGTCGGCCAACCCCCAACCTTCTTAGGAAAGCGGGCTTCTTGTTACTTGTCTCTTCCTCCTAAGTACCTGGCCCTGGCTTGGCAGAGTGGTCCTGAGGCAAGCTTCACACCAAGTGTAACTTCTGAGGTGCGAAGGGCAGGGCAGGGCAGGTCTCTATGTGCCTCTGGACGCACGTTGCCAAACATTTGCACCCTGCCTCACCCCGTCCTGGGCAGAACCCTGGGAGGGGGCGTTAGCATCCACATTTGATGGATGAAGTGATTCAGTCTCAAGATGGAGGAATGACTTGTCCGGATCAGGTAGCAAGCCATGTGCAGAGTGGGAAGAACTGCCCCGTGGCCAAGCAATCTGGGAGAGGCTGGTCGGGTGAGCCGGCTGCAGTCCCTTGGGCAAATGGCTGCTGGACAGCATCCCTCTTTCTACGCCTCTAGGACCAAGGACACTCCCAGGCTGAGTCTCCTCTTGGTGATTCTGGGAGTCATCTTTATGAATGGCAACTGTGCCAGCGAGGGTGAGTGGCTGGACCCGCGGCTAGGGGGAGGGGTGGGGGGCACCCACAGTGTCACCTTGGTGTGCTAAAATTTTATACCTCATCTCCTCTCCCAGCTGTCCTCTGGGAGGCCCTACGCAAGATGGGACTGCGCCCTGGGTATGATTGGGCTCTCTCTGCTCCCGCCCCTCAGTGTGATCCTTGGGCACAAGAGGCCCCAGGATTGCAATAACCTGGGGTCTGGTGTAGGGGAGCGGGCATCCTGGACGAGGTAGAGTGCAAAGGGTCTCACCGGGGTGCATGGGGAAATGGTCCTGAACTCTCAGCCCCTCTGCTCCATGTCCCCTCTCTGTCCCCAAATGAGAGATCTAAGAGGAAGCATCAGAGTTAGGGGCTCCAGGAAACCCCTACCTGGGGCTATCTCTGACAAGTGGCCTTCTGGCCTCTGCTGCATGTCCAGGCCTCCATCGGGCTGCCCCACAGACTGGGGAGTGTTCCATCTTGCTGGGGAGTGCCCCTGCCCTCATCTGGGCACTGCCACGTCTCTAGTCATGGATTCCTTTCCTTGCTCGCAGGGTGAGGCACCCATTCCTTGGCGATCTGAGGAAGCTCATTACAGAAGACTTTGTGAAGCAAAAGTAAGTACTGACCCAGTTAACTTTGGCTCACAGTCGTGTGTTCCTCGTGTGCTGGTCTGCTGAGGAAGCCATTCCCCGTCCTGTACCTTAGCAGATGGGGGATGGGTGCCTCTGGTGTGAGTGGGGTTGGGGGTTATGTGACTGTTGGGGAGAGTAGAATTCCTGGGCAGGCTTGGGGGAGAGGAGCACAAGGTGACTGAGAACACGGTGTCAGGTGGGTCACAACCACCATCTCACTCGGCACCTGTCCATAGGCTGTATGAGAATTTCCCCTGCTTTACATCTCAGGAACCTGGGCTCAGCGAGTGGAAGTCTGAGCATGGCTCCCCAGAGGCCCATTCGGGCCAGGGGCCTAGCCCTCCTGACTTTCTGGCCAGGGCCCACCCTGTGTGCTTGGACCTTGGAGAATATGGTGTGCACTCACATGGGTGCACTAGCACACACTCTTGCCACCCCCCCCCCCCACACACACACACACAATCGCGGGCGTGCACATAGTACACTGCTCTTGGTTGGCTGTTTCTCCCCTTTATAGTGGTTTTCTATGGTAGACTGTCCCAGGTCTCAGCCACTGGCAAAACCCTGCAGGGGTGGGGCTGGGGGTTGTGCTCAGAGCAGGGGGCCTGAAGAAATGGCTCCTCTGTTTACAACATACCCAACAGGAACCTGGGTTTTTTGTAACAAGGGGTGCAAACCTTGTGGCCTTCCTATGAACAAATACCCTACAGGCAGTGTCCCCTGCACCTCCACGTGGCTTCTGGGCAGGACCAAGGGCCTAAGGCTTTGAAGGCCTCCATGTAGGAGGCAGAGCCCCTTGGGAGTGAGTGAGCGTGGGAGTGGGCACCGGCTGCAGGGCCAGGGCCAAGCTGCAGCTTCGGGGCTGGGAAGGTGCCACCTTGGAGCCGTTAGCACAACAACAGGTCAGCCTGGCTGGAAGCAGAAGCTTGCTATCCTCTTGCATTGAGGTACCTGGAATACAAGAAGGTCCCCAATAGCAGCCCACCTGAGTATGAATTCGTCTGGGGCCTGCGAGCCCACCACGAGACCAGCAAGATGAGGGTGCTGAGATTCATCGCCCAGGTAATGGAGAGCCTCTGTTTGGGGCCGGGCACTGGGGTTGGCACTTCCCAACCTTCCTTGTTTCTTGGTCACGACCTCCTCCTGCCATTTGTCCTATGAGGATCTTGAGGCTCAGAAAGCTTCGTAAGTAACCCACACAAGTTCACCGATGTAGTCGGGGTGCGGGATGGGGAGAAATCCATGTCTGGGTCAGATAATAGGAGCCTGATTCCCGTGCTCTTTGCTGTTATCGTGATCAGGCAAGGCGTGCGGGAGGGCATGTGGCAGGAAGCTGGTGCCAGGGTGAATGTGGGGTAGCTGTTGGGATGGGTGCTGTTTTCCATCGCAGTATCAGAACCGGGACCCCCGGGATTGGAAGACTCATTTCTTGGAGGCTGTGGATGATGCTTTCAAGATGATGGATGTGGATATGGCTGAGGAACATGTCAGGGCCCAGATGAGGGCACAGATGAACATCGGGGACGAAGCTCTGATTGGACGGTGGAGCTGGGACGACATCCAGGTGGAGCTGCTGACCTGGGACGAGGATGGAGATTTTGGCGACGCCTGGGCCAGGATCCCCTTTGCTTTCTGGGCCAGATACCATCAGTACATTCTGAACAGCAACCGTGCCAATAGGGGAACCACCTGGAGAGCTGGCCTCAGCAGTGGCACCAATGGTGGGGCCAGCACCAGCACCCTAGATGGCCCCAGCACCAGCTCCACCATCCGCACCAGAAATGCCGCCAGGACGAGCGCCAACTTCTTCTCTTGGATCCAGTGAGGTTTTCACAGATGTGACTCTGAGGGAAGGGCTGGGGAGGGGCTGTGAGCGGTCAAGGGAAGGCCGGGGCTGGGGTGGGAGCATGAGATTGGAAAGACGCGGTTCTGTTCTTCATGTCCCGCACTGTGTCACGTCTATTTATTTTCTGGTTGCCTCTGTGTCTTGTGATTACAGACAGCGCTGATGAACTGCAGCAGTCACACAGCCAGAGTGCCTCCTCAGAGTCCTTCTTGACGTAGCACTCGAGGCAGCTCCTACCTGCCCATCGGAGATGGCATGCAAGACGAAGCTCTCTGCCCTCCCTGCTTTCATTGTGTTCTTCTGTCGTGCTCACGTTTTGGGTTATCAGTGTTAACATTAAAGTTGCAAAATTAGTTGAGACGTTTCCTCCTTCACGTGCACACGTGCTACTCTGAGTGGCAGGTGGTCGGGCACTCTGGGACAAGGGGGCCCACCTCTGCCTCAAGGGCAGGCTGGTGTGCCTGGGGGTCTGGGGGATGTGGAGGTGCCAGCTGAGCGGAGACCATGAGTTTCCAAAGGAGTCCGAATACTTAGGTGACTTCCTACACGATGCAGCCCCAGTTAGACACCAATGGGGGGTGGCGGGAGACAGGATGGGGTGGAGGGTTGTGGGTTCGTGCCAACCATGCCCCCCCCCAGCAAGGGACAGGGTCCACCAGCACCCACCAGGACCCACTTCCTCCGCCCCATCTTGAAGGCACCATTCTGAAACCCTTCCCTCATGATCCACGCACAACTTGTGGCCCTCATCTCTGAGTCGGAGTCCTGAGGACAGTGAGGTAGGCCTCACAGAGACATGCTCACCCCTCCAGCTGGTAGAAGGAGGAGCTTCTTGCCAAGAGACTACATTTAATGAAAGCAAGGTAGCACGCAGACCTCCACAACCCATTGCCTGTGACCAGGCCCCAAGGACTATTGGGAGGCTCCAGGGCTGGTGACTTCTGCAGGGATGAAGCTAGGCCCACACTTCCTCACGTGGACGACAGAGAGCGAGAGACACTTGGCACCCATGGGAAGGGCATGGTAGCAGGCAAGGGCAGTGTCTAGAGCTTTCTCGGGTCCCCTGGAGATGCCCACAGCTTGGGAGGACAAGGTCTCAGGTTACGAGGACGGGGAGAGTAGTGTAAGAGCCCTTGCGCTCCCTGGCCACTTCTCCCCAAAAAGGGATTCCCCTTTCTCAGCCAGACCTCGATCCTGACCCAGACCCAGCTATATTCCTTGCTAGGCCTACTGGAAAATGAAAATGTGGGTAACTTGCTGAAAAATTAAGAATTCCAGGAGAGCGACAGCAGAGCCTTGAACAGCTGGGGAGGCCTCTAAGTGCAGGGTCCTGTGGGACTGCATACACTGCGCCCCCAAGAAGTTGACTCTGTACAGACCCCCTAATGAAAGGCTTCAGGTGGCCTTCCACCTGTTGGCCAGGGCTGTGATTCCTGTCTCCCTTGCTGCTGGGTCTGTGCTCAGCCACGTGGACACTGTGATTCTGACAAAAATTAAGTGCCCTTCCCTTTAGGATTCCAGGTGCATGGTCTGGGGTGGGGGAAGGATGAAGGATATATGATGTTTCTGGTGCTCTCTCCCCGGGATCCTCCTGGGACCCTGTTGTGCACACAGTAGGCACAGGCCTTTTCACGGATGAGGGTGGGGGCTCTCACCACAAGCCACGGGTGTGAGCTTGAGCACTGTGTGCAGAGGGCACCTAAGCTATGGCAGCTTATCTGGAAAGGGGGAGAAAGCAGCCCTCAGAAAAGGCAGTGCCAAAGAGGGTGCCACTTGCCCAGTCCTCCTGGCGTGCAGCACTCTCCCCCTTCCACCCAGTGGCCTTCTCCCAGTCAGCCTCATCAGGGGCCCGCTCCTCCCCCCCCCCACTCTGCAGGGGGAAGTGCTGAGAGCAGGGTGGGCTGGGAGGAAGAGAGCAGGGAGTCTCAGGAGCAGGGAGGAAGGAGGGAGGGCTCGGGCAATGCACACACACTGGGTTCTCCAGGAGGTCAAGCTGGTCAACTGCGAGGCAGCCACATCCTCACTCACAGGACAAATGTGACTGCAAGGTAGGTCCCCAGCTGGGCCTAAAGCCCACGACCCTCTAGGGCCAAATGTGTGCTGTGCTCACTGAGGTCGGCTGCCACTGCCTTCGAGGTGCTGACAGTGTCGTGGTGGTGAAACATCAACCTCTCACTGCTCTCTGATGATCCCCCCTCTCTCGCCCACCCCGGCTGCCCTTGCAGCCCTCCGTCTCCCTTCTTTAAGCCAGAAGGCTACCACTCATGGCTTCCCTGCTCCTGTGGTTCATCCTAGGCTTTTAAGGCCTGCCGCTGCCCTCCCAGCCTCCTGAGACATCAGGTTGGCGATTTCCTAGGCATCCATCCATACTCCTCCTCCTCCTCCTCCTCCTCTTCCTCCTCCTTCTCCTCCTCCTCCTCCTCCTACTACTCCTCCTCCTCCTCCCTGTCGTCCTTGTCATCCTCCTCAGGCCCCTGGCCTGGTGTGTTTGGTGCACTATCTCACTCCATCTCACTCTCTGGGGCTTACTGTTTCCATGGCACTCAGGACGAAACAGGCTCAGAGAAGGGAAACAACTTGCCTGAGGTCTCTGACCCAGCTCTGCCACCACCTCCACAAGGGACCTTGGACCAACTTTATCTCTCTCTGGCCCTCCATGTTCCCACCTCTCACAGCAGAGGCTTGGACTAGATGCACTCTGAGGGCGCCCTGGCTCTGAGGTCTTGTGGGTCTGCTTTCTTAGTCCCATCAATTCTCTGGGGCTCAGTGCCCTCACCTGAGTAAGAGGGGTAGGAGCAGGTGTGCAGCCCTGCCCGGCCCAGATGCCAGGGCAGCTGCTCACAGCTGCCGTGGCCTGAGCATGAAAGCTGGTAGGTAAAGCAGCCTGCAAACAGGAGGCACACGTGCCCCCCACAACTCCACACATGTCTGAGGTGGGGGAACGGGGCTCTGGAACGTACCTGAGATTGACGCCTCTCCCTGCTCCTCTGAGTCCCTTGACCTTGGGCAAGTCACTTCACCTCAGAACCTCCATTTCCTCATCTTCACAGTCAGGGTTACAGTGCCCACCTCACAGCCTCAATGACAGCACCGAGCAGTAGAGATTGGATGGTATCGGGAATGTAGCAGCACCAGGACCCCTGCTCCAACCCCCCCTCATGTTTTTCCAGTGAGGAGAGTGAGGACCAGGCAGAAGAAGGGACTCATCCAAAGTCCTGCTCTCAAGTTCCCTGGGTTCCAATTCTGTATGGTTCCATACTACAAGTGCCCTTTACTTGGGAACCAGCATCATAAAAATGATGCAAATCTGCAGGACCACTGCACACTTCAAATATGACGCTGCACTGTCCCTACACACCCTGACGGTATCCCAGACATGCTCGCGCTTCAGCATGTATGTCAAAAATGGACTCTCACACCTGAGGTGACACAGCAGTCCCTGCCAAGCCACCTGCCTTAGTTTGCGATTCCACCTTTGAATGGGAGAATATGTTTGCAAGTGATATATCCAATAAAGGGCTAATAACCAAACCACATAAAGAACTCATACAACTCAACACCATAAAATCAAACAAATAATCTGAGTAAGAAATGGGCAGAGAACTTAAATACGCAGTTTTTTTCCCCAAGAAGCCGTACAGATGGACAACATACACCTGAAAAAGATTCCCAGCATCACTAATCATTGAGGGAAATGCAAATCAAAGCCACACTGAGACATCACCTCATACTGGTCACAGTGGCTAATAGCAACAAGACAAGAAATAACAAATGTTGCTGAGGATGTGGAGAAGAGGATACCCTGGTACACTGCTGGTGCAAATGTAAATTGGTGCAGCCACTATGGAAAGCAGAACGGAGATTTCTCAAAAAACCAAGAATAGAAATGCCATATGGCTCAGTAATTCCGCTTCTGGGAACTTACCCGAAGAAGAAAATCACTAATTCAAAAAGATACATGCACCCCTGTGTTTATTGCATCATTTACAATAGCCAAGATACCGAAGTAACCTAAGTGCCCATCGATAGATGAATGGATAAAGCAGAAGTGGTACATAAATAAAGTGGAATATTACTCAGCCACTAAAATAGAAGGAAATCTTGCCATTTGTGGACAACATGGATGGACCTAGAGGGTATTATGCTAAGTGAAATAAGACAGATGGAGAAAGACAAATACCATGTGATTTTACTTATATGCGAACTCTCAGAAACAAAACAAATGAATCTCAAACAAAACTGAAATAGACTCACAAACGCAGAGAATAGATTGGTGGTTGCCATAGGGAGTGGGGTTGGGGGAAGGGTGATAGGTGAAGGGGATGAAGAGGTACACACTCCATTTATAAAATAAACTAGTCACGGGGAGGAAAGTACAGCATGGGGAATATACTCAATAATATTATAACATCTTTGTATGGTGATGGATGGCAACTACATTCACTATGGTGAGCATTTAGTAATGTATGTAGATAGCTGTCGAATCACTATTTGTACACCTGAAACCAATATAATATTGTATACCAACTACATTTCAATTAAAAGAAACAAAGTCATGTGGCTTGAAACCCTTATGTCCTTCTGGTCTGTGCTTTGAAGGAAAACAAAACAGGGAAAGGACACATTGTATATTGCAGAGGCTGCTCAAGGGAAGCTTTTCTATATTTGAACAGATAGCTGAAGCGACTCAGGGTTCAAGCCATGTGAATATCTGCTAGCGAACAAAAGAGCATTTCAGGCTGGAAAGAGATAAGAAAGGAAAACAGCATAAAGGATATTAGAGAGGGTTAAGTAAATTATAGTCTGTACATTTCATAGAATACTATGCAGATGTTAAGAGTGGTGGTCTCCATTAGTATTCAGTGGCATGGAAATATTTCCTTAATTTTTTTAATTGAAAACAAGCTAGTATATAGTTTATCCCATTGTTATTAAAGTGCGTGTGTGTGTGTGTTGTGTGTGTGTGTGTGTGTGTGTGTGTGTGTGTCTTGCCAAAGGGTTTCAGCCCCGGGAAAGTTCGCTATGGATTCAATGTGACCAAAGAAATTGACAGCAAAACGTTCTTTGGGGTGAAAGGGTTTATACCCGGCTTGTTCTCCCAGTGGTAGGTCGAGCACTAGCGTCTCTGTCTCCGCCCAGAGCACTGGGCAGAGCTCTCTATATAGCGCAAAAATAGCTTATTGCCTAAAGATGTGGAAGCAGTAGCCTAGCAACAGGCCAGTTACATCATCAGGTGGTTTAAGTTCAGTGAGGATCCTGGCCATAGGAACCCCAACTTCCCCACACTCCACCCCTCCAGGATTCTCGCCTTACAATCTACACGCTTTCAATCTTCTGCAATGGTTCCTGTGCGAAAAAGCTGGAGCACTGCAACCAGATTCCACAATAGCAACAGAGGATAACAACAATTTAGACATAATAGAAATTAAGATACAGCAAGATTTTGATACAGGTAACAAAAATTATAGTAATCCTCAAGCCAGAGGAGGACCCTAATAAAAAAAATTATAATAATCCCCACGCCAGAGGAAGTTCCCAATCCTCAGAGACTTTAGGGGCAATAAGACACATGTTTTAATGACACCAACATAGGGAAATCTTGTCCATCAGGTAGGATGCATGCAAGAGAGTGGTCCTGTGATTGGACTGTAGCAGGGAGGGGGGTCCCTTCCAGGTCTAGTATATCATACTTTTACTCCTTTCCCCATGGGGGTTAATGAAGGGTCTATATATAGTGCTACTGGAGGTGCACGCACTGGCCATTATGATAAAACAAAACTCCCCGGTAAGATGCTCCTACCTTCTGGCCTTTCAGGATATACTACTGTGGCCTTTGGGAGTCACTCTGCCGCTATTCCAGGAATACACAGGAGGCCAGCTTCCAGGCCTTGTCCCCAAGGTGCCAGGAGAGCCAGCCATCATCAGTCCATGTGTCGAAAGGTCCAAGGCCACATCCACTCAATGGAGTCTCCGGGGTTCAGTGCAGTTGTTGCTGGCAGCAAGATGTTATTCTGGTGGCCAAACCTCGGCTTCAGTGATTCTTCTTTGGTTTGTACTTGCAGTTGAATAGGGGAGGCAGCCATATGTGTTAACATGTCTGTGGGGTTCAGGGCTCCATTTTGGGGTCCCTTGTTCAAATGCCATAGCACGGTCCATAAGCAGACTGACCATCCCTGTAGACTATTGGTATCTGACTTTAGTCCACATATTAACAAGCCATTGTGCCTCTCTATCATGCCTCCTGCGGTAGGATTGTATGGCACATGAAACTTCCATTTGATTCCCAGCTGTCACACCCATTCTTGCAGTGTATGTGCAGTAAAATGAGTGCCCTGATCACTCTCAATTACATGTGGTCGGCCATAGGCAGCCAAGAGACACTCCAGGCCTCTTTTGGTCGTCTGCTGGTCTGCCGAACGGGTAGGAAAAGCAACCAGATGTCCAGTAGCTGTGTCCACACAAGTCTTCGCATACCGATATCCTTCTGACACAGGTAGAGAGAGGCCCAATATAGTCTATCTGCCACCTGACGAGGGGTAAAGTCCCCTCAGCTATTGTCCCATGTTGCTGTGGAACTCGGTGTAAGTCCCTTTTGGAGCACACGACACACTCCTGCTGGGCTTTACTAACTTCTTCAAAGGTCAAAGGCAAGCCCCACTGCCGGGCGACAGCCCACATTGTCTTTTTCCCCCCACACAACAAACGCTGATGTAACCATTGGGCTACATCAGAGGCAGGCTTTCCTTCTAACCAACATTTCTGGGCCAATTTATCTGCTTCATCATTTCCTGGAGATGCTGGTGGCAAATGACCTGTCACATGGTATACTGAAGTATTTTAGTCTGCCCACAGGCCCATAAGTCTTGCCACAATTCTTGTCCCCAAAGGGGTCAGTGACCAACCAGCCAGTTGGCATGGTACCAGGTTAGTAGCCACAGACTCAAGCCCCAATAGACAGCCCAGCTGTCAGTGAAGACAACTATAGGGGAGGGCTCCTGGCTGATCACAAGCCACACGGCCCGCAACTCTGCCCATTGGCTGCTCTTCCCCTCACCATCTTCCATACATATTGTCTCAGTCTTAGGATGGAAAGCTATGGCCATCCATTCTGGGAGCTGCCCATGGCTGGAGCCATCTGTGTACCATGCATCTTCGGGTATAGGGGCTCTTCCCTCCCGATAGGGACTCTCTGTTACTGATGGTTCAAAAGCAAGTTCTTCCTGCTTTTCACTAGTGTATGTCACCGGCCCCAACAAACGCTGGAGTTCTTCACTCAAGGGGCTACTAGAGAGGGCACTACACTGCTGTAGGTAAGCACCCCACTTGCCAGTGTGGGCGTTTGTGCCACACTACTCCTTGGCTTTTGGGTCCATTCTCATACCCACCCCAGGACGGGATAGGTGGTTATTTCCTTTATCGGGGCCATTCCAGTGATGGGTTCTGTAGCCAGCAAGACGTGATACATGGCAGCCAGTTGTTTTTCTGTCAAAGTGTATCATACCTCTGCCCCTTTCCAGAGTTGTGACCAGAATCCAACGGGTTGGCGAGTTCGTTCAAGCTGCTGCCAGAGACCCCAGCCATAACCGTCTTCAGTCACATGAACATCCAGCTCCCAGGGCCCTGATGGGTCTATCACACTCAAGGCCGACATGGCCTTGACTGCCCGTTTTGCTGTAGTAAAGGCAGATGCCCATGTCTCATCCCAGTCCCACCTGATGCCCTTTCGTACCAACCTGTATAAGGGCTTCAGAATTTGTGCCAAGTGAGGGATAAACATTCTCCAGTAGCCTAGAAGACCCAGAAACTCCTGTAGCAATGCTACAGTTGTAGGGGTAGGAAAGGCCTGGACTTTATCTATAACTGCTGCTGGTATAACTTTGGTCTTACCCAACCAGACAACCCCCAAGAATTTGACAGACACACCAGGTCCCTGAGCCTTGGTACTGTTCACAGCCCATCCTTTCTCCTGTAGATGTTGCAGCAGTTTAGGTGCTGCACCTTCTAGATCTGAAAGAGAATCGGATGTGAGCATGACATCATCAATATAATGGTACAGCCACGCCGGGGTGGTTTCTCCCATGTAGCCAAGTCCTGGGCTACAAGTCCATGTCAGATGGTGGGGCTGTGGAGGTATCCCTGTGGAAGGATGGTGAAAGTCCATTACCGTCCTTCCCACGTGAAGGCAAACCATTCCTGACTTTCCTGCTAAATGTCAATGGAAAAGAAGGCATTAGCAAGATCTACCACATAATGGTATGTTCCTAGTTCATGGCTGAGGGTATCCATCAAGCCTGAAATAGAGGAGTCAGCAGTATGCATAGGGGGTATGTCTTTATTCAGTTCTCTGTAATCCACAGTCACACGCCAGGTGCCATCTGGCGATTTTACTGGCCACACTGGGGAATTGAAAGGACTATGGGTGGGCTTTATAATATCCACCTTTCCCAGATCCTGGAGAGTTTCTCCAGTCTCTTTATTCCCACCAGGCCGTTTGCACTGTTTGGTATCAGTCACCCGCCGAGGCACAGGCAAAGCTACAGGTGGGTGCCTAGCACGTCCCCTCAGAACTGCCTTCACCACACACACGTACTCTCAGTCTGAACTCACCTGCAGTGGTCTGCAACCATAGACCCTGCAGGATATCAATCCCCCAAATATACTAAAGGATAGGAGATATATACACAGTATACTCTTTTGGAGGTGCGTGCCCTATTCCCAAAGGGATTTGGGCTTTTCTCACTCTGATAGCCTTACCCCCATATCCATCTATGAGAGTGGGGGTCCCAGGGAACCATTAAGGGTTACCATGATTCAGTGATCATTCAGCCCCTGTGTCCACCAGAGCCAGGACATGTTGTATGTTCACTGGGGACCAATGGATAGCTATTTCAACATGTGGCCTCCGGGATCCCCTGGTCCCTCAGGGAAGATACCTTGACCTTCCCCTCAGTCAAACCGCATTCCTCAGTCACCTTCCTGTGTGGGCCCAAGTGAGGTTGGCTTGCTCTCCAGCAGGAAGTCTTGCAAACACACAGCCGGACTCGTGGCTCTGTCTCTGACCTCTGCCTCTTTGTTCTTAATGGCTGTAACTGCTGCTCTGGTTTCAGTTGTTGCCATAGCTCCAGTAAGATCCTATTTGACTTCCCATCTGATTTCCTTCCATCTGCTCCTGCCCATATTAAACCAACCCACATCTGGGTCCTCGTAACCTTCATGGGGCCCTTTAAATTCTTCTTGTGCATAGCAGATCTTATTTCTTTCTGAGTTTCTCATTGCTTCAGCCTCTGCTAAGTCTGCTACTGCATGTGTCACCTCGCTTATGGGGTGCCCTAAGTGAGGGGAAAGAATGGCCACTAGGGACCCAAAGAGGAATGTAGGAGCCATTTGCAGTACAATATTTCTCATCCCAGTAGTGAAAACCTCTTCATCTGGGCCATAATTCTCTGGACTACAGATGGCATTTCTTATGCCTAGCTCTCATAGCACCTGTTGGAGCTCAGCATATGTCTGCCATCTAACAGGAGAGGATGGCAGATCACCCGGATTGGGCCATGCAACACAAAGTGTAGCCATAAGCCAATCGAGGAGGGAGTGACTCCCTGGGGTGTGATGTGCATTTTGTAATCACTGCCTCAAGGCGGGCTGCACTGTCAGGGAAGACAGTTTTCCCATCTCTGATCCTGACAGAACAATTCCATCCACCCCTAAGTCCCACAGACGCAGGAGCCAAAGCTGATATTGACTCTGAGGGCTTCTGCCTAAACTGGGAGGCCAAATCCACCAGCTCAGCCTGAGAGTATAGGGGCAGAGCATAGAGTGCTCCACAATCTGGGGAGGGGGCCGCTCCCCTACTTGGGGAACTTTCAGCTTCTGGTTCTTTATTTTATTTACAACCACTGGGCATGCTTTCAATACAGGAGGGGCCAGTGCCTCTGACACCACCCCTTCATCCTTCCCCAGCTCCTCCATTTCTGGGGCTGATGGCACCTTTCTCTCCCCTCTCCAGAGTGTCTCCTCTGCTACAACCTTTACCTTTTCTACTGTGCCTCGCACCAATGCTACCTCAGTCCTCAGAAGCTCTCTTACCTTCACCTCAATCTTCGCAGCTGACATTCTCATGCCACCTCCGCCTGTGCTTCCCTCAGGAGTTCATCTTTTTCCTTGATGGCCTCTTCTGCCTTCAGAACACCTGGCAGCACTGCCATCTCGTTCTGTAAGGAAGGTTTTTACCTCTTCAATGGCACCTTGCTGCCAGCGTTCTTGTGCTGCCTCCTCTTGCATTTATGCCATTTCCTTCTTCAGGGAATCCACAGAAGTTTGCAGCTCGCATTCTCACTCCACCATTTCTTGGGTCTCTTCTGTAGACCTTTTTAATACTGTGAGAAGCAGCCAACCCACAGTCCCCGCTGCCTCACGGGCACTCTGTCTCTCAAAAGACCTACTTACTATACCAAGGGCCACCCCTACAGCCTCAGGCGTCACCTCCACTTGCCTCCAGTCCTGGGGTGGTGCCCAGTCCTCTAGGAGGCAAACCACCTCAGACCACATACCCATTGGGGGCCAATCCACTGTCTCCCCATTCACAGGGGCAGTCCGCTGAAGCACCCCTCCCGTAAGGGCAGCCCGTCTTTTTCCTTGGTCAACAATGAACCCTGCCAACTTTCACCAATCGTATTGCGAATGGGTTTCAGCCATGGGCAAGTTCGCTATGGATTCACTGTGACCAAAGAAATTGATAGCAAAACGTTCTTTTTTTCTTTTTTTTAATGGTTTATTACCCAGCTTGTTCTCCCGGCAGTAGGTCGAGCACTAGCATCTCTGCCTCTGCCCAGAGCACTGGGCCAAGCTCTCTATGTGGTGCTGTAATAGCTTATTGCCTATAGGTATGGAAGCGGTAGCCTAGCAACAGGCCAGTTAAATCATCAGGTGGTTTAAGTTCAGTGAGGATCCTGGCCATAGGAAACCTAACTTCCCCACACTTGCCAATGGGTTTCAGCCCTGGGCAAGTTCAGTATGGATTCAATGAGACCAAAGAAATGACAGTTGAGTGTCCTTGGGGTGAAAGGGTTTAAACCCAACTTTATTCCCATGGTGGCAGGTCAATCACTAGAATCCCACCCACTCAAATTGAGTCTGCATGCAGCAAGCCGGTCTCTGCCTCGGTGTCTCTCTACCCCCGCAGGCATCTCAGTCTCCATCCTCAGCGCTGCCACCAATCCAGCCTCTGCTCTCCTGCAGCCAGCCGTGTGGCCATGCCGCCATCTAGCCCAGAGCTATATGGGTGGAGGTCTTTATATAGACTCAATAACAATGTATTGCCCACATGTGTGTAGTGAGCTAGCCAACCAGGGCCAGGTGAGAATCCTGGCCACATGAACCTTCACTTTATCCACAGCCACTTACATACCCAACAGAAGTCTTGTGTCTGAAAAGTATAAATACTGTCAAAACTCAACAGTAAGAAAGCAACGAAAGATGCTCAACATCACTATTCATCAGGGAAATGCAAATCAAAACCACAATGTGACATCACCTCACACCAGTCAGAGTGGCTAGTATCCAAAAAATTAAGAAGTAACAAGTGTTGGCGAGGATGTGGAGAAAAGGGAACCTTCATGCCCTGTTGGTGGGAATGTAAATTGGTGCAGCCACTATGGAAACCAATATGAAAGTTTCTCAAAAAACAAAATATAGAAATACCATATGACCCAGTAATTCCACTTCTGGGAATTTACCTGAGGAAAACAACATCACTAATTCAAAAAGATATAGGCACTCCTATGTTTATTGCAGCATTAGTTACAATAGCCAAGATATGGAAGCAACCTAACTGTCCATCAATGGATGAATGCATAAAGAAGAAGTGGTACAGATACACGATGGAATATTACATAGCCATGAAAAGTAATGAGCTCTTGCCATTTGTGACAGCATGGATGGACCTAGAGGGTATTATGCTGAGTGAAATAAGTCAGGCAGAGAAAGACATATACCATGTGATTTCACTTATATGTGGGATCTCACAAACAAGACAAACAAACAAGCCCAAAATAGACTCATGATTACAGAGAGCAGACTGGTGTTGGCCATAGGGGACAAGGGTAGGGGGATGGGTGAAATAGGTGAAGGGGACAAAGAGGAGCAAACCCCCAATTATAAGTTAAACTAGTCACACAGAGGGACGTGCAGCATGAAGAATATAGTAGATAATATTGTCACATCTCTTTATGGTGACACATGGTAAGTACACTTACTGTGGTGAGCATTTAGTAATGTATATACCTGTTGAATTACTATGTTGTAAGTCTGAAACCATTGTTGTAATATTGCTGATCCACATTAGTTCAATAAAAAATGAAAAAAATTATTTGAACAGATGCTTCAACACAAAGGATACATAGGTGGCAACTGAGCATGTGAAGAGATGTTCACCCTCACCAACTGTCAGGTAATGTTAATTAAAACTAAGGCAAGTTCTCGGGATTGCTGTATTAAAATCGCTAAAACTAAGAAACAAAAACAAAAAAAAACGAAGCTCACAAGGCAAAGAAAGAAGCAAACAAATGAAAAATCACCTGACAGCACCAAATGGTGTTGACGATGGACAGCAAATCCATTTATCACATGCTGTGGCAGGGATCGTGAAGTGGTACAGCCACTCTGGAAAAGGGTTGTACTGTTTCTCACAAAGGTAAACATACACCAAGCCATATGAGCCAGGGCCAGCAATCTCACCCCAAAGTATTTCCCCTAGAGAAGTGAAGATGTGAGTTCCCACAAACCCCTGTACATGAATATTATGACAGCTCTGTTTGTAACCACCAAAACCTTGAAACAACCCATATGTCCTTCAACATAATGCATTATTTCCACATAGTTGGAAATAATACGTTATTTTATTATATTATGATACACAGTTCTAGTCAGTGGTAGAAAGGGATGAACTGTTGATACAGTCAACAACTTGGATGAAACTCAAAAGTGTTATGCTCAGTGATAGAAGCCAGTCTCAGAAGGTTACATTTAAAATGGTTCCATTTATATGCTCTTCTTGAAAAGACAAACCTATCTTGACTGAGAACAGAGCAGCGGTGCCGTGCTTAGCTGTGGAGAGAGGGGGTAGCACTGGAGACTTCTTGGGAGTCATGGAACTATTTTATGAATTGTGGTGGTGATTACAAGAATCTATACATGTGGTAAAATGCCTATAACAGGGTGTCCAAAAGGTCCCTGAATATTACTTTCAAAATAAAATTTTAAAAGTAATGGTGAAATAATTTTCTTCAAACAAAATAAGTATGAGGGTTGTACACCACTGGCCTGCACAACTGAATGTATTTCTTTAGGATTAAAGAAAACCATACCATATATAAACCCAGACCAACACAAAGGTGTGAATAGCTATAGAAATGGGAAATATGTGAGGGGGAAATTTTTTCAAATTACATTTTAAAAGCTCTTAAAACATTAGCTGAATGCCCAAAACTACTAGATCTAATATCTGAACTGAGCAAAGTTGCGGGATACAAAATTAATACACAAAAATCTGTTGCATTCCTATACACTAATGATGAACTAGCAGAAAGAGAAATCAGGAAAACAATTCCATTCACAACTGCATCAGAAAGAATAAAATACCTAGGCATAAACCTAACCAAGGAAGTGAAAGACCTATACCCTGAAAACGACAAAAGAAATTAAAGAGGACACTAATAAATGGAAATTAATCCCATGCTCTTGGCTAGGAAGAATTGATATTGTCAAAATGGCCGTCCTGCCTAAAGCAATCTACAGATTCAATGCAACCCCTATCAAAATACCTACAGCATTCTTCAATGAACTAGAGCAAATAGTTCTAAAATTCATATGGAACGACAAAAGACCCGGAATAGCCAAAGTAATCCTGAGAAGGAAGAATAAAGCAGGGGGGGAATTACACTCCCTGACTTCAAGCCCTACTACAAAGTCACCGTAATCAAGACAATTTGGTACTGGCACAAGACCAGACCCAAAGACCAGTGGAACTGAATAGAGAGCCCAGATATAAACCGAAGCATATATAGGCAATTCACATACGATAAAAAAGCCATGGATATACAATGGGGAAATGACAGCCTTTTCAAGAGCTGGTGTTGGCAAACCTGGACAGCTACATGTACGAGAATGAAAATGGATCATTGTCTAATCCCACGCACAAAAGTAAACTCAAAATGGATCAAAGATGTGAATTTAAGTCATGAAACCATAAAACTCTTAGAAAAAAAACACAGGCAAAAAACTCTTGGACACAAACATGAGCAACTTCTTCATGAACATATCTCCCCGGGCAAGGGAAACAAAAGCAATAATGAACAAGTGGGTCTATATAAAACTAAAAAGCTACTGTACAGCAAAGGACACCGTCAGTAGAACAAAAAGACATCCTACAACATGGGAGAATACATTCACAAATGACATATCTGATAAGAACACATAATGACATCCAAATTATATAAAGAGCACATACACCTCAACAAACAAAAAGCAAATAATCCACTTAAAACATGGGCAGAGGAGCTGAACAGACTGATCTCCAAAGAAGAAATTCAGGTGGCCAATAGGCACATGAAAAGATGCTCCACATCGCTAATCATCAGACAAATGCAAATTAAAACCACAATGAGATGTCACCTCACACCAGTAAGGATGGCCAACATCAAAAAAGACAAATAACAACAAATGTTGTTGAGGATGTTGAGAAAGGGGAACCCTCCTACGCTGCTGGTGGGAATGTAAACTAGTTCAACCCTTGTGGAAAGCAGTATGGAGGTTCCTCAAAATGCTCAAAATACACTTACCATTTGACCCAGGAATTCCACTCCTAGGAATTTACCCTAAGAATGCAGGAGCCCAGTTTGAAAAAGACACATGCACTCCTATGTTTATCGCAGCACTATTTACAATAGCCAAGAAATGGAAGCAACCTAAGTGTCCATCAGTAGGTGAATGGATAAAGAAGATGTGGTACATATACACAATGGAATATTACTCAGCCATAAGAAAAAAACAGATCCTACCATTCGCAATAACATGGACGGAGCTAGAGGGGATTATGCTCAGGGAAATAAGCCAGGCGGAGAAAGACAAGTACCAAATGATTTCACTCATCTGTGGAGTATAAGAACAAAGCCAAAACTGAAGGAACAAAACAGCAGGAGACTCACAGAACCCAAGAATGGAGTAACAGTGACCAAAGGAAAAGGGACTGGGGAGGATGGGTGGGAAGGGAGGGATAATGGGGAAAAGGGGGCATTACGATTAGCACACATAATGTAGCGGGGTGGGGGGTGGACACGGGAAAGGCAGTATATACAGAGAAGACAAGTAATGATTCTATAGCATCTTACTATGGTGATGGACAGTGACTGTAATGGGGTATGTTGGGGGGAGTTGACAATAGGGAGAGTCTAGTAACCATAATGTTGTTCAAGTAATTGTACATTAACGACATCAAAGAAAAGAAAAGGTTAGCTGAATGCTTTCAAAACCGATAATGCACTGTGGGGGTTATAATACATGTATAAATAAAATGCGTGGAAACAAAAGCAAACGGATGGGAGTGTCAAAATAAAGGCATACTATGCAAAGGTTTTTACCTTGTTCACAAAGTAGGATCTTATTTGAAGGCGAATTTCCTAACTTTACATATTATAGTATAATCTCTACAGGAAGCCCTTCAATATAAAACAAAAGGAGTAACTCAATGTCTTGCCAATGGGTTTCAGACCCGGGCAAATTCGCTAAGGCTTCAATGTGACCAAAGAAATTGACAGCAAAACCTTCTTTGACGTGAAAGGGTATATTACCCGGCTTGTTCTCCCAGCGGCAGGTTGAGCACTAGCGTCTCTGCGTCTGCCCAGAGCACTGGGCCAAGCTCTCTATAGCGCAATAATAGCTTATTGCCTAAAGGTGTGGAAGCGGTAGCCTAGCAACAGGCCAGTTACATCCTCAGGTGGGTTAAGTTCAGTGAGGATCCTGGCCATAGGAAACCCAACTTCCTCACACTCAATAAACCAATATGTAGATTAAAACCGGAATTCTGAAAAGTGCTTCAGTAGTGCATAAGAAGGCAGGGGCACTGGGTGAAAGAAAGAAAAAAAAACAAACGAAGGAATCAAGGAAAGAACGAAGGAAAGGAAGGAAGGAAGAAAAAGGGGTATAAGTCTATGCAAAATAATATGACAGGTTCACAGCCAATCGAATTTTACTTAAGCTAAGTGAAACTATTGGAAAATCTCCAAATAAAAAGCAGAGGACAGCTGCAAGACATGACAATATGCTGCTAAGTAGAAACTCACTCTAATACAGGGACAGAGGTAGGTTAACTGTAAAGGATCGAAAAAGATGTAACATGCGAACATGAACTCAAAGGAAGCAGGGAAGTTCCAACAATGGATAAGGTAGATTTTAGGTCCAGGAGTATTACTAGTGATAATCAGGGTCTGTAAATACTGATGAAAGGCCAAGAATCAGGAAAGCATAACAATCCTCAGTACCTGGATGGTGGAACGTTAAATTGCATAAACCGAAAACTGACAGAACTTAAAAGAGAAATGCAGAAATCTATTGAATATTTGTAAATTTCAAAAAGAAGTTCTCTCTGAGATGCTGATATAGCAAAGAGATAGAAGGTCAATAATTATAAAGGAGACTTGAACAACACGACCAACCAGTTTCACCTAATTCATGTGCATTCCACCCAATAGCCATAGAATACACATTCTCTTCTAAGGCACATGAGACATGCAAGAAGAAAGATCCTACCCTGGGTTACAAATCAATACTCCATCAATGAAGAAGGATCGAATTCATGTACAGGATGGTCTCTGGGCACCACGGAATTAAACAAGAAATACATGACAAGATTTCTAGAGAATCCACAAAACTTTGAAATCAAACAGTGAATTTCAAAATAGCACACAGTCTAGGAGGAGACAATGGGGACATTAGAAAGTATTTTGAACTAAAGGAAAATGTAGGCACGACATATCAACCTGTGTGTGATTCAGCTAAAGCACTGCTGAGAGAGCAATTTGTAGGTTTACATGTTTATATTAAGAAAGAAGAAAGGTCTAACATCGGTAAACTGCACAACTAAGATGCTACCAAAAGAACTAAAAACTAAACTGAGAGAAAGTGGAAAGAAGGAAACAGATAAGGTATCAATGAAACAGAAAACACACAAACAATAGAGAAAATGCAATCAGGCCAACAGCTGGTTCATTCAAAAGATTAATTAAAATTGATAAAACTCTACAGAGACTAATCATGAAAAAGCAGGTAAGACACAAATGAGCAGTATCAGGAATAACAGAGGGGATGTGATTTTAAGTGCATGAATGCTAAAATGATACTAAGGGAATACCGTGAACAACTTTATTACAAAAGATTTGACAAGAAAGAAAAAGGAAGAAATTCTGTGAAAGGCAGTCTATCAGAGCTCTCTCAAGAAAATACGGAATACCTGCGTAGCCTTATATCTAGGGAAGATATAGAACTTGTGGCTAAAATCCTTCTCACAAAAGCAACTCCTGGCACAGCTGGCCTCACTGGTGTGTTCTACAAAATCTTTCAGGAAGAAATAGCACCAAATTTATGCAATTCTGCCAGGAAAGTAAAGAGGCAGGGATTCTTCTCAATGCATCCTGTGAAGCAGGAATTATCCCCATACCGAAACCAAAGGCATTACAAGCAAATATAACTGCAAGCCTATATCCCTCAAGGGCATAAACACAAAAATTCTTATCAAAATGTTAACGGATCGAAACAAACAATATATAAAAGAAATACTTTATGACCAAGTATGGTTTCTCTCAAAAGGCAAGTTCTCTCGAACATTTGAAAACCGATACATGAAATTTACCATATCAATAGACTATAAAAGAGAACCAGCCCAGCCCAGCCTCTCAATAGATGAGTGTCACAGGCAGAACCGTGGCATCCATATGTATCCAGATCTGGCAGTCCTACCTAGTGCATCCCTGGGACCTGTGAATATGTCACCTTACAGGGCAGAGTGTCCTTTGCAATGTGATTAAGTTGAGGATCTTGAGATGTGGAGATTATCCTGGATGACCTGGTGGACCAATGCAATCACAACGGTCCTTTTCAGGGGGAGGCAGGAAAATGAGAGCAAAGGAAAGGAGATGTGATGACAGAAGCAGAGGTCAGAGAGGAGAGAGATTGGAAGACGCGATGCTGCTGGCTTTGAACACGGAGAAAGGGCCAGGAGCCAAGGAATAGAGGTGGCCTCTAGAAGTAGGAAAGGCAAGGAACAGTGGCCTCAGAGGAACCTAGCTCTGGAAACACATTGATTTTGGTCCGAAGACCCATTTCGGACTTCTCACCTGGAGAACTGTAAGATAAACAGACTTACATTGTTTGAAGCCACTCGTGTATGTCGTAATTTGTTACAGTAGCAATAGAATACTAATATAATTCACAAAAAGCATTTAACAGCATTGAACACTCGTTCAGATACAAAATGGTCTGTAAACCAGCAATAAGAGAGGTGTCCTCAGTCTGATAAGGCTCATTTAAAATATACCACATTGTCAAAAACTGAAAGCTTTCCCCCTAAGATGTCACACCACTCCTAATCAGCACTGGACTGGCTGTCCTACCCAGAGCATTAAGGCAGGAATTTTTTAAAAAATTTAAAGCATATAAAGTGGAAAGGAATAAAGTCATCTTTATTCAGAGATGATATATACAGCTGCATAGCAAACCCTAAAGATGCTTTTTAAAAAGGTTACTAGAGCTACTGCTACTGAGATAATCAGGGTTGCCGGATAGGAGGACAGTAAACAAAAATCAGTTATTGGAATTAATGGAATTTGGAATAAAAATATCACTGGCCATACATGCAAAACATGAACTTATTAGGGGTGAATTTAACAAAGTATACGTGAAGCTGCAAAATGAAACACAACAGGCATTGCCCAGATAAATTCACAATGATGTAAATGAGCAGAGAGACAGATGATGTGCATAGATTTTAAAACACAATATTGCTAAGATGTGAATTCTCCCCACATTGATCTGATGATTCTCAGAATTTCAAATGACTAGAAAGCGATTAAGGTCATTCTACAACTTTCACTGACATGCCAAGGACAATTGGAATAGCCAAAATTCAGAAAGAGAAGCACATATTTGGAATTATTACCCTGTCTACCTTGTCAGTTATTATAAAGTTCGTCATCTCGATAGTGTGGTACTGGCATAAGGATAGACATATAAATAAATGGAAAATGAACACAATGTCCCAGAAATAGATGTACATATGAGTGGAAAATAGGAAAAATTTAAAAATTAATCAAAAAGAAAGCAAAAGATAAGAGATAAATGAGCTAAAGCAAGTGAGAGAAACAGAGAATAGTAGGAGGGTAGATATGGTAGATAAAATCCGCATATTAATAATCACTTGAAAAGTAAATAGCTCAATCAAAAGACAGAAAGTAGCAGACTGGGTGAAGGAGGAGGAGGAGAAAGAGGAGGAGGAAGCAGGGATGGAGGAGTGGTGAGGAGAAGAAAAAGGAGACTGAAACCAACCATGCACTGCTTACAGTGACAGGTCCAACTCACCAGAAAAATAGAATAGTTATGTGCCTCTTTGCATTGAATGACATGGCCTCCAAATATAATGTAAACCTTGACATAACTGCAAGGGCATATACACGAATCCATAGTCACAGCGGGAGATTTTAAAACGCTTCCCTCTGTAACCAATAGATCACACACAGATGCAAATATTGCAAAGATACGAAAGACCTGAAAAGTGCAACGAACAAACTTGGCAATATGTATGTATACTCTTGTATCAGTGCACTCAACTGCAGCGTGCACAGACTTTTCAAGTGCTATTGACGTTTACCAGAAAAAACCCACATGGTGACCACAAAGCAATTCTCGGCAAATTTGGAGACAATGAAATAATAAGATGCCGATTCCCTGACCACAAAGCCGTTACACTATAAACTAATAACCAATGAGAGCTAGAAAGTCCACCAAAGTTTTTAAATTAAGAACTATCCTACCAAAAAACCCCAGAGCTCTAAGATGAGATCATCAATGAGATGACAAAGTATTTTGAACTAAATAACAGTGAAGATTTGGGGGATACAGCTGAAGTATGTATATTACAAAGAAATAAAAGCAAAAACAAAAACGCAAGCACACAAAATACCAATGCCCGTGCAGCTAACCCCAAAACTTAATAGAAGAGCAGATTAAACTCAAAGAAAGCAGAAGAAGTGAAATAGGGATAAGATAATAAATTGGTTAACGATGAAACAAAATAGATAAAAATTGGTTCTTTGTAAACAATACAGTTGATAATGACCTTGTGTAGGCCTGAAGGGAGAGAGAAATTATTTAAAAACCAGTGTTTGGAATGAATGAGGAGACATGGCTATGGATGATAAATATATCAGAAGATCATTACTCAAGTCATCAACAACATCACGCAAACAAATATGAAGATGGAGACATATTGTACACATTTCAAAAACACAAGAAATGACACAAAAACAAACAAATCTCAATTGTCCCATGAATACTAAATGAATGGAGCCTGAGGAAAACAACAGGAACATGAAAAACAGCCTCCATATTGTGAGGACCACACCAGTGAATTCTACATGACATTTAAGAGAGAAAGAATGGCAATCCTTCATGCCTGCCAGAAAACATAAAAAAGAAAAAACACTTCCCATCTCATTCTAAGAGGCCTAAACATTTTAAGAACATTATAAGAAATGAACATTATAAGCTCTCACATAAGAACAGAGGCAAACATCATAAATAAAATATTAGCAACTCAAAGCCAGTTTGTATATATAGGCTAGTTTACCACAAGCAAGTCAAGACTATTCTAGAAATGAAGTGGTTCGAGCACTTGAAAAATTAATGTATTTCTCAGAATTACCCTATTAAGAAGAAAAAAATTCATATTCCCCTTAGATGCAGAAAAAGGTTCATGCACTTGACATTTTAAAAATAAACATTCAGGAGCAGAGCCAAGATGGTGGAGTGAGTAGAGCAGCGGAAATCTCCTCCCAAAACCACATATATTTTTGAAAATACAACGAAGACAACTCTTCCTAATAGAGAGACCAGAATACACAGGACAACATCCAGACCACATCCACACCTGCAAAAACCCAGCGCCTCATGAAGGGGGTGAGATACAAGCCAAGGCATGGAAGGACCCAAGCACCCCACACCCCAGCTCTGGGCAGGAGGAGAGGAGTCGGAGCGGGGAGGGAGAGGGAATCCAGAACTGCTGAACACCCAACCCTAGCCATCCGCACCAAAGCGCAGACACAGTGAGAGTGTGGAGTGCTGGATACTAGGGAAAGAGGATAGTAAGACCTGTGAGCGGGTCCCTGCAGCCAGCACCCCAGGGACGAAGAAAAGCGAGTGCTTTTTGGAAGTCTTAAAGGGACAGGGAACCACGGCTGAAGGGAAGCGTCCTGGGACACTCAGACCAGCAAAAGGGAACTCTGGGCACCCTATACCCCTGGATAGCAGGGCAGCTCAGAGGCCCCTAATGGAGAAAAACAGCCTTCCGGGCATTCCCCCTCCAACGTGGCTCCACCATAACGGAGTGGCAGCCCGAGGCAGGCCATGCCCACAGCCACAGCAGAGATAAACTCCACAGCCACCGGGCAAGAATCAGAAGCCCCATCAGCATGCAGGTGCCCAGTAAAAGCCACTAGAGGTTGCTGTTCCCCCAGGAGAAGAAGGCCACAAACCAACAAGAAGGAAAGTACTTCCAGCCGTCACTCGTGCCAGTTCTGCAAACTATAACTATCTCCATGAAAAGGCAAAATTTGAGGCAGACAAAGATTACAGAGACAACACCTGAAAAGGAGACAGACCTAACCAGTCTTCCTGAGAAAGAATTCAAAATAAAAATCATAAACACACTGATGGAGATGCACAGAAATATACAAGAGCTAAGGAATGAAGTCTGGAGGGAGATTACAGACGACCAGAAAGAGATTACAGAAGTGAAACAAACTCTGGAAGGATTTATAAGCAGAATGGATAAGATGCAAGAGGCTGTGGATGGAATAGAAACCAGAGAACAGGAATGCATAGAAGCTGACAAAGAGAAAGATAAAAGGATCTCCAGTAATGAAACAATATTAAGAGAACTGTGTGACCAATCCGAAAGGAACAATATCCATATAATAGGGGTACCAGAAGAAGAAGAGAGAGAAAAGGGGAGAGAACGTGTCTTTGAAGAAATAATTGCTGAAAAATTCCACAAACTGGGGGAGGAAATAACCGAACAGACCATGGAAATACACAGAACTCCCAACAGAAAAGACCCAAGGATAACAACACCAAGACACATAATAAATAAATGGCAAAGATCAAGGACAAGGACAGAGTTTAAAAGGCAGCTAGAGAGAAAAAGGTCACCTATAAAGGAAAACCCATCGGGCTATCATCAGACTTCTCAACAGAAACTTTACAGACCAGAAGAGAATGGCATGGCATATTTAATGCAATGAAACAGAAGGGCCTTGAACCAAGGATACTGTATCCAGCACGATTATCATTTAAATATGAAGAAGGGATTAAACAATTCCCAGAGAAGCAAAAGTTGAGGGAATTTGCCTCCCACAAACCACCTCTACAGGGTATTTTAGAGGAACTGTTCTAGACGGGAGCACTAACTAACTAACTAAAACTAAGCAGATGTCAAAAGAGAAAATAAAATCACAGCAAAGAAAGCAGATCAACCAAATACTAACTAAAGGGAAAAGAAATAAAATCAACTACCCACTAAAAGCAGTTAAAGGGAACGCGAAAGAGCACAGAATAAAACGACCAACATATAAAGAATGGAGGAGGAGGAATAAGAAGAGAGATAAGAAAAGAATCTCCAGACAGTGCATGTAACAGCTCAATAAGCGAGCTAAGTTGGGCAGTAAGATACTAAAGAGGCTAACCTTGAACCTTTGGTAACCACGAATCTAAAGCCTGCAATGGCAGTAAGTACATATCTTTCAATAGTCACCCTAAATGTAAATGGACTGAATGCACCAATCAAAAGACACAGAGTAATAGAATGGATAAAAAAGCAAGACCCATCTATGTGCTGATAACAAGAAACTCACCTCAAACCCAAAAACATGCACAGACTAAAAGTCAAGGGGTGGAAAAACATATTTCAGGCAAACAACAGAGAGAAGATAGCAGGGGATGCAGCACTAATATCAGACAAAATAGACTTCAAACCAAAGAAAGTAACAAGAGATAAAGAAGGACATTACATAAGGATAAAGGGCTCCGTCCAACAAGAGGATATAACCATTCTAAATATATATGCACCCAACACAGGAGCACCAGCATACGTGAAACAAATACTAACAGAACTAAAGGGGGAAATAGAATGCAATGTATTCATTTTAGGAGACTTCAACACGCCACTCACCCCAAAGGATAGATCCTCTGGGCAGAAAATAAGTAAGGACATGGAGGCACCGAACAACACAGTACAACAGATGGATCTAATAGACATCTATAGAACTCTACATCCAAAAGCAACAGGATATACATTCTACTCAAGTGCACGTGGAACATTCTCCAGAATAGACCACATACTAGCTCACAAAAAGAGCCTCAGCAAATTCCAAAATATTGAAATTCTACCAACCAACTTTTCAGACCACAAAGGCATAAAACTAGAAATAAATTCTACAAAGAAAACAAAAAGGCTCACAAACACATGGAAGCTTAACAACGTGCTCCTAAATAATCAATGGATCAATGAACAAATTAAAATAGAGATCAAGGAATACATGGAAACAAATGACAAGAACAACACAAAACCCCAACTTCTGTGGAACGCAGGGAAAGCAATCTTAAGAGGAAAGTATATAGCCATCCAGGCACACTTAATGAAGGAAGAACAACCCCAAATGAATAGCCTAACATCACAATTATCGAAAGTGACAAAAGAAGAACAAATGAGGACTAAAGTCAGCAGAAGGAAGGACATAATAAAGATCAGAGAAGAAATAAACAAAATTGAGAAGAATAAAACAATAGAAAACGTCAATGAAACCAAGAGCTGGTTCATCGAGAAAATAAACAAAATAGATAAGCCTCTAGCCAAACTTATTAAGAGAAAAAGAGAATCAACACAAATCAACAGAATCAGAAATGAGAATGGAAAAGTCACGACAGACTCCACAGAAATACAAAGAATTATTAAAGACTACTATGAAAACCTACATGCTAAGAAGCTGGAAAACCTAGAAGAAATGGACAACTTCCTAGAAAAATGCAACCTTCCAAGACTGACCAAGGAAGAAACACAAAAGTTAAACAAACCAATTATGAGCGAAGAAATTGAAATGGTAAGCAAAAAACTACCGAAGAACAAAACCCCCGGGCCAGATGGATTTACCTTGGAAATTTATCAGATACACAGGGAAGACATAATACCCATTCCCCTTGAATTTTTCCAAAAAAATAGAAGTGGAGGGAGTACTCCCATACATTCTATGAAGCCAACATCACCCTAGTAGCAAAACCAGGCAAAGACCACACCAAAAAAAAAAAAATAAATTATAGACCAATAACCCTGATGAATGTAGATGCAAAAATATTCAGTAAAATATCAGTAAACTGAATTCAAAAATATATCAAAAGGATCATACACCATGACCAAGTAAGATTCATCCCAAAGATGCAAGGACGGTACAACATTCGAAAATCTATCAGCATCATCCACCACATCAACAAAAAGAAGGACAAAACCCACATGATAATCTCCATAGATGCTGAAAAAGCATTTGACAAAATTCAACATCCATTCATGATAAAAACTCTCAGCAAAATGGCTACAGAGGGCGAGTACCTCAACATAATAAAAGCCATATATGATAAACACACAGCCAACATCGTACTGAACAGTGAGAAGCTGAAAGCTTTCCCTCTGAGATCGGGAACAAGACAGGGATGCCCACTCTCCCCACTGTTATTTAGCATAGTACTGGAGGACCAAGCCACCGCAATTAGACAAAACAAAGAAATACAAGGAATTCAGATTGGTAAAGAAGAAGTTAAACTGTCACTATTTTCAGATGACATGTTATTGTACATACAAAACCCTAAAGACTCCACTCCACAACTGCTAGAACTGATATCGGAATATAGCACAGTTGCAGGATACAAAATTAACACATAGAAATCTGTAGCTTTCCTACACGCTAACAATGAACCAATAGAAAGAGAAATCAGGAAAACAACTCCATTCAGGATTGCATCAAAAAAAATAAAATACCTAGGATTAAACCTAACCAAACAAGTGAAAGACCTATACCCTGAAAACTACAAGACACTCTTAAGAGAAATTAAACGGGACACTAACAAATGGAAACTCATCCCATGCTCTTGGCTAGGAAGAATTAATATCGTCAAAATGGCCATCCTGCCCAAAGCAATCTACAGATTTGATGCAATCCCTCTCAAATTACCAGCAACATTCTTCAACGAACTGGGACAAATAGTTCAAAAATTCATATGGAAATACCAAAGAGCCCGAATAAGCCAAAGCAATCCTGAGGAAGAAGAATAAAGTGGCGGGGATCTCACTCCCCAACTTCAAGCTCTAATATAAAGCCACAGTAATCAAGACAATTTGGTACTGGTACAAGAACAGAGCCACAGACCAGTGGAACAGATTAGAGACTCCAGATATTAACCCAAACATATATGGTCAATTAATATTTGATAAAGGAGCCATGGACATACAATGGGAAAATGACAGTCTCTTCAACAGATGGTGCTGTCCGAACTGGACAGCTACATGTAAGAGAATGAAAATGGACCATTGTCTAACCCCATACACAAAAGTAAATTCGAAATGGACCAATGACCTGAATGTAAGTCATGAAACCATAAAACTCTCAGAAAGAAACATAGGCAAAAATCTCTTAGACATAAACATGAGTGAACTCTTCTTGAGCATATCTCCCTGGGCATGGAAAACAAAAGGAAAAATGAACAAGTGGGACTATATTAAGCTTAAAAGCTTCTGTACAGCAAAAGACACCCTCAATAGAACAAAAAGGTACCCTTCAGTATGGGAGAATATATTTGTAAATGACAGATCCGATAAAGGCTTGACATCCAAAATATATACAGAGCTCACCCACCTCAACAAACAAAAAACAAATAATCCAATTAAAAATTGGGCAGAGGAACTGAACAGACAGTTCTCCAAAAAAGAAATACAGATGGCCAACAGACACGTGAAAAGATGCTCCACATCGCTAGTTATCAGAGAAATGCAAACTAAAAGCACAATGAGGTATCACCTCACACCAGTAAGGATGGCTACCGTCCAAAAGACAAACAACAACAAATGTTGGGGAGGTTGTGGAGGAAGGGGAACCCTCCTACACTGCTGGTGGGAATGTAAATTAGTTCAACCATTGTGGAAAGCGGTATGGAGGTTCCACAAAATGCTCAAAATTGACTTATCATTTGACCCAGGAATTCCATTTCCTAGGAATTTACCCTAAGAATGCAGCACTCCAGTTTGTAAAAGACAGATGCACCCCTATGATTATTGCAGCACTATTTACAGTAGCCAAGAATGGGAAGCAACCTAAGTGTCCATAAGTAGATGAATGGATATAGAAGATGTGGTACATATACACAATGGAATATTATTCAGCCATAAGAAGAAAACAAATCCTACCATTTACAACAACATGGATGGAGCTAGAGGGTATTATGCTCAGTGAAATAAGCCAAGCAGAGAAAGACAAATACCAAATGATTTCACTCATTTGTGGAGTATAAGAACAAAGGAAAAACTGAAGGAACAAAACAGCAGCAGAATCACAGAACCCAAGAATGGACTAACAGGTACCAAAGGGAAATGGACTGGGTAGGATGGGTGGGTGGGGAGGGATAAGGGCGGGGGGAAGAAGAAAGGGGGTATTATGATTAACATGCATAATGTGGGGTGTGGGAGAAAGGGGAGGGCTGTGCCACACACAGAACACAAGTAGTGATTCTACAACATGTTGCCTAGCTGATGGACAGTGACTGTAATAGGGTTTGTGGGGGAGACTTGGTGTAGGGGAGAGCCTAGAAAACATAATATTCTTCATGTAATTGTAGATTAATGATAACAAAAGAAAAAGAGAAACAAAAGGGGAATTACTCCCTGATAGGATAAAACTAACTGCAAATCCACAATTAATGCATGCTTTACATAGCCTTAATTTTGATCTTTTAAAGGGTATCAGATGATCAGCTATGAAGGAACATTTTTCTGATAATATTCCTTTCTCTTAAAAAAAAAAGCAGTTCCTGTGTGGTGATCTCCAATAGGTTCTTCACAATGGTATAAAGGTCATATCAAAGTGTGGGCAAAGGATTTGTTTGTGTTTATACAGAGGATCAAAGACTAATTTGGCTACCCAGAAAACGAATTAAGATACGATATGAAGAAGAACTTCCAACATCAACAACCTCTGAAGAGTCATTCCAGAAGATGATCATCACAAAACTTCAACAAAGATCCTGGCGCTGTTGCAGTTGTAGCTGCATTCATCCCACCGGTTCCTGGACTTGCCACTGGAATGAAGAAGGAGATATCTAAGCTGGCCTGTGCATACAGTAAAACAGCAAATTTGACTGGATCTATACTATCAGAACTCAACCAAGAATTAGGAGAAGTGCAAGTTGCAGTGCTCCAAAATCGTGCGACTGTAGACTATCTACTGTTAAAAGAACATATGGGATGTGAACAGTTCCCAGGAATGTGTTGTTTTAATTTGTCTGATTTTTCTCAGACTATTCGAATTCAGTTAGACAATATCCATCATATCATTGATAAGTTTTCACAAATGCCTAGGGTACCTAACTGGTTTTCTTGGTTTCACTAGATATGGCTGGTAATTGTAGGTCTGCTTTGGTTATGTAGCTGTATTCCTATTATGTTAATGTGTGTGCGCAATTTAATTAGTAGTTTGTTGAAACCTATACATGCTTATGTTACTCTACAAGAAGTTATGTCAAAGAAATAATCAATCTTCCCATGTTTTCTTCCGTCTGCTACTTCTATAGCTTTTCTTCTTCCTTCCTAATTAGAGCCCTTTAGTAGAATTCGTGCCTCATATAGAAAATTACCAAGTATCATAATTCTTCCAAGTGGTAAAGATACCTCAAGACGAATGCTGGGCATAGAAGCCACAGGGCATAAATCTGCAAAGAAGTAAAAAGCTAATCTTTTCCAACAATATTGCTTCTCTCTCACTTACCAACTTTACATTTCCTGTATGGCCCCGGAAGATGGCTGGTTAGCCAGAGATGGGTAAGATTCCTCAAGGGAGGAACAACCTAAGACAGGCATAGTTGCAGGGGGGGCCATCAGGTGAGAAATTGGGGATCAACTGAGGTGAGGCTTAGAACCTCAACCCCCTGTTTTGAGAGAAATCTTCTGCATCCGTGGATGTTTTGCTGCCCTTGTCTAGCTTGGATTAATACTTAGTCTATAGGCACAGACTTGATCATCTACATTTGCCCTCTTACAGCACTAAATTATGTTTTCTACCTTTATTTTGCATCTACCTACCACTTCAGCATTTTATTAAAATAATAATAATAATAATAAGGGAGAAATGTGGGATTCACATATAAATCAAGTATAAAAATCAAACGAATAATCATATCTGACTTGATTGTTTATAGTTCACGATGCGTGATCAAAACTGAAAGTTTCTGCGATATGACTGCCCTTGCACTGTTCACCATGTAAGAACTTATTCACTATGTAAGAACTTGTTCACCATGTAAGAACTTATTCGTTATGCTTCAGAAGATTGGAGACTATTGAGAATTAGGCTTGGGGTTGATTAATGATTGTGCATTGAGTCCCCTATACAGAATTTTATTGTTGTTAACAATCATCTGATAATTAAATATGAGAGATGCCCTCTCAAAAAAATAAAATACAATAAAAAAATTAAAAAATATATAAACATCCAATAGAGAGGTACAAACTTCAAATTATAAAACAGTAGTCACAGGAACAGAAGTACAGCATAGAGAGTATAGCCAATAATATTGTAACATCTTGGTGTAGTACCGGGGAGCAAGTATACTTACCGTGGTGAGCGCATATAGTAATGCATATTATTATCAAATCGCTACGTTGTACATCTGAAACCAATGTAATATTGTGTGTCAGTCACATTCCAACAAAAATTAATTCAATATAGAAAAATAAATAAATGTCTGAATATGTGGAGAAGGGGTACCCTAGTGCACCCTTGGTGTGAATGTAAATTGGTGCAGCCACTTTGGAAAACAGTATGGCTGTTCCTCAAAAAATGTAAATAGAACTACCACATGACCCACAATCCTACCTCTGAGTATATATTCGAAGGAAATGAAATCATTATCGCCATGAGAGAGACACCTGTGCTCCATGTTCATTCGTGCATTATGTACAATAGCCAAGACTTGGAAACAACCTAAGTCTCCAACAACAGATGAATGGAAGAAGAAAAGTGAGGCTGTCTCACACACACACACACACACACACACACACACACACATCATACTGGAATGTTATTCTGTCCTTAAGAGAAAGGGAAATCCTGCCATTTGTGACAATATGGATGGACCTTGGTGGCATTATGCTAATGAGGGAACTGAGGTAGAGAAAGACAAATGCTGTATGATCTCACTTGTATGTGGAATCTTCAAGAAAAAAAAAAAGCCGACAAAATGAGTAGAATGGTACTTACCAGGAGTTGGGGGGTGAGGAAAATGGAGACATGTTGGTCAAAAGGTGCAGACTTCCAGTTAAAATGAAAATGTCTAGGGATCTAATATTCAGCATGGTGACCATAGTTAACAATACCGTGTTTTATACTTGAAAGTTGCTCAGAGAGTAAATCTTAAGTGTTCGCACTACAAGCCCAAAACTGTAATTATGTGACATGATGGAGGTGTTAACTCCCCTTGTTGTGGTAGTCACTTTGCAATATATACGTGTATCGAATCATCATTCTGTACCCCTGAAAGTGGTACCCCTGTACCACTGTTATACGTCAACTATATATCAAATAAAGCTGGTAAAATTTTTCAAAATTAAATACAAAAATAAGCACCCATTTATGATAAAACCTCTTAGCAAACTAGGAATAAATGGAGACTAACCCAATCAGAATATCTTTTAAAAGCCTAGAAAATCCATGGCACTGATGGTCAAATGTTGAAAGCCTTCCCTCTGAGGTCATGAAATAGACTAGGATACCCATTGTCACCCCAGACAATGCCATAAGGGAAGAAAGTCCTGAAAGTGATCTAGCAAGTACAGCCTTAAATGCATACAGGAGTGAATCTGAAGACATTTTTATGAATGTTTCCCACAGTAACATTTTTAATGCTGCAGGACTAGAAACTACTGAAATGTCCAAGAGAAATGGAATGTATAAATGAACTGTGCTGTATTCATACTGATTTGATTGCTATCCAGTAATAAAACTCAATGAGCTACAGCTAACACACTACAGCAGAAATGAATGGCAATAAATAAATATATAACATTGCCGAAAGAAAGTTAGATTACAAGAATATATTCCGTAACGATTCTATTTGTTACGTGTAATGAAGTTGGCAAACAAGGCAAAATTAAATTAAAGTGTTAAAAGTCAAAATACTGATTAGATTTGCTGAGGTGGCAGATAGTGGTGACCGAGTAAGGGCAGGAGGACGCTTCTGGGTGCTGGCAGTGCTGAATCTCTTGACCTGGATTGTAGTTACTCATTTGAGATGTAACAATTTACTGAGTGGGACGTTTATGTTTTTGTGCAATTCCATTTGTGTCGCATTCCACGGAAAAGTTACATAAAGACATTTAAATAAGTAGAATCCCAGGAGTATACCTAAAGAACTGATTCTTCCCTGATTTGTATGTTCTCTGACCACAGTGCCATTAAACTATAGACTAACGACAAAGTCGTTACAAAATCCCTCATGTTTCCAAGTGGAGACATATCGCCTCTACCACCTAAATGAACCCATGGCTCTAAGAAGAAACCACATTGAAATTACAAAATATTTTGAAGTGACTAACATTGAAAACTTGGGAGAGCTTTGCCTGCTGAAATTACTAGGTATCTCTCCTCTTGTGGTGGCTGCATTACCCAGGGAAGAATCTCCTGCCTCTCTGGGAAAAGACAAGACGCCAGCAATTTGCACACCAGACTGGGGGGAGTGAGGTTATAGATTGGACACTTATGTAGTTTTTTCACTTAAATCCCTACATTGCACTTGGGTGCCCAAGGTTCCAAAGCCTATAAAACTGCTGGTAAATCCCCTCTGGAGACTAAGTCTCTCCTCAAACTCCCAAGGGTTTGGGGAAAGCAATTTGCTTTGCTCCTGGGAGTTGAGAGGGGTTCTGGGTGTCTAAACGTTTCTTAACTGTACTTTGGAGCAGCCATGCAATTTACAACCCCCACCATTACCCCTAGCTTGCAGGGGAACATGCCACTGTCAGCCTCACAGACTGTCTGAAGGTCTGGAGAGGGGGTTAAGGACCTTTGCTTTCAGCCTCTTCTCACTGCTGGGTTAGGATTAAGAGCTCTTAAATCAGCTGTCAGATATCACTCATCCGTCTGCTTCCCACCTTCGGATATTTCATTATTGTTGTCTCCTCACTCATCCCTTTTGTCCTTGTGGGCTTACGCCTCTAACAAAAAGGATCTAACCAGGAGAGAGGGAGGACGGAGAGAAGGTAGAAGAAACAATGAGAAAGAGAATGGATGAAGGACATGGACTAAGTGCCTCTGGGGAGCTGGGAGTGGGAACAAGGGCCCCCTGACAAGATGAGACAGCTCCTCAGCAGCTTCGATGTGTGTGTTAGTCAGATTGCAAGGAGTGGGCATCTGGTTGGACTTTGTGTTCACACCTTGGCTAGCAGACGGCAGGACACCGGAGGTTCCATCAGAGAGTCCCATCATGCTGCAAACGATGCAACAGGGGCATTGCTCCTGATGTGAAAGGGAAGGCAGTTACTTCCAGAGGCACAAGGGGATGCTGGGCAGCGGAAGGCCAAAGGCTAATGACATGTCCTTCACCGAGCCCACCATGGAAATTAGTCCCCTATTGCTCACACTCCTAGCTGCCTGCCACTTAATTCCACATACTTATCATAATTTGCAGTGGAACAAAGACGCCTGCAATTGATTTTCTGATGCAGTGACCTACGAGGCTGAAGGACAACATAGCGGCCCACACTAGGCCCATCAGAATTGAGTGGTCTGATTCTTAGTGACTCCATAAGGCGCTGGGCAGGGGCAGGGGAGGAGGGGGCGAGGAAGAGCAAGGTATAGAGAGAAGGAGGAGGGAAAAAGAGGGCCGAACAATGGGGGGCCTGAATGAGAAACTCAGGAGGGAGAGAAGAGGAGAGGGGTAAGGTTAGACAGAGCGAGGAGGAGCTGAAAGACAATGCAGGCAGGAGAGCCAGAGGACGGAAGGAGGAAGATGACAGGGTGATAATGCATGTTGAAGTGGCCATAGCCCAGTGTTACCCACAGGAATCTTACGCGCCAGCCAGCATGATGCAGAGAATGGCGTGTGTGGGGGCGGTGTCCGCGCAGGCGTGCACCTGCGTGTTTCCTGAGTAATAATAATTGCAGGGACTGACGTACTTGGGGAAATTGTGAAATCTTTCAATGTGAGCACTTTGCTCAAATCTCTTCTCCCAAGGGCCCTTATGTCAGGGCCACCTCTGCTTTCCTCCCACAGCCCAATGCATCACTCTGCTCTAGTTCCCATGGTAACCAAGGTATCTGTTTCCTGAGCTGTCCAGGGACTGAAAATGAGACAAAGAGAAAGACAGAAATGTATGCACTCCGTCTTCTTCTGAGGTGCACAAGCTCCTATTCGGGCATTAGAAAGCACGTTCTATTCAGTTTCACCTTGCCCTGCGCCCACTGCCTCGTGGAGGAGGATAGAAATTGTAGAGATGCTCATCACCAACGTAGCATTTCTACCTCTCCATAATGCACCTGTGTGGCTGGGAGACCTAGGCTGGCTTCCTTGTCCCTTAGCCACGCCACCTCTTACCAACAATGTGCTTTCCCTCCAAACCATGCCCATGGAATCCAGATTCCTGCTACCCAGCCCACTTCTCCTGTTCCCACCCCCGTGACCTCTGTCAGGTCATGGAGGTTTCCAGTAGCCCCAGCGTTCTGGCACAAACCTCAGTTCCAGACGGATTTAGGAAGTACTGCTCCCAGAAGTGTTCCAGGATTCCACTGGGGGAGTCACTTGGGGCAGACAACTTCCTCCACTCTTCTTTGGCTTGGGGCACCTCTACCCAGACCATGGGACCAGTTGATAGGGCTCCCACTTCCTCACCCACCCCTGTTCTACCAGGGCCTTGGGGAGACTCAGAGGAGGGAGGTCTCTGCCAGTCTCCTGATTGTGGAAAACAGAACTAAGCACCTCTTCCTGTCCCTGAGCAGCCAACCTCTTCTTCGCATTTGCCCCCCATTTCTGTGGCTGGACAAACATGATGTCAGGCAGTACATGAGACCTTGCAGGGCACCAACTTGTGAGGAAAGGCAGCACAGATGTTGGGGTATGTCCCCCTCTTTATCTCCCTTTACTTGCAGTGTTATAGATGTCTTGGAAGTCTACTTGTCCAGCTTCAGTCTCTTTTCCTGGGTCCCAGCTGTCCACCATTTCCCATGCAGTGAATGCCTCAGTCCAAAAATTCTAAAGAATTTTATCTCCCCTCCAACTGAACAACCCACACTGGACATAACCCAAAGCCTGGCTTATCATCCTGGCCTGAGGATCTTTTTCAGATGTCCAGTCTCCTTTTGGAAAGGGAATTTGCCTCGTATCCCCTGCCAGCATCCACCTGCCATGCCCTTCTCTATTCCCCATACACCCTTCAGGGGATCCCTGATCTGCTTGGGTATTGGTCCCTCCTGGATGTCCAGGACATGATTCCCTTGGAGTAGGACTATAGAGGAGCAGTAATGCAAGGAAGGCAATGGCTGGCCCTCCTGGCACCTTGGGGACACGGCCTGGAGGCTGGCTTCCTATGTATTCCTGGAGTAATGGCAAAGTGGCCCCCAAAGATTACAGTAGTGTACCCTAAATGGCCAGGAAGTAAAAGCATCTTAGCTGGAGTTTTGTTTTATCTTCATGAACAGTGCATGCACCTCCAGTATATACATAGACCCCTCAGTAATTCCCACAAGGAGAGGGGTAAATGTTTAGTATACTAGGCCTGGATGGGATCCCCTTCCTGCCACGTTCCTATCACAGGACAACTCTTTCCATGCATCCTACATGATGGGCAAGATTTGCCTATGTTGGTGTCATTAAAACATGTGTTTTATTGTCCTTAAGGTTAATCTCCTCTCCAGTCTCTGTGAGTTGGGCACAATCCACCAAGGGACGTTTTGGTAATCAAGCTATCAGCAGCCTGGGTTGAGGATGAGGTGGTGCTGTGACCATAGACTCTCTGGAACCAGGAAGCTAGAAAAGTTAGGGACTGGTAGTGTCACACCTCACAATTAGGGGGGCCCTGGAGCTGAGCTCTGTGGTTTCTGAGCTGTGCCATGAGGGAGTTGGCCCTGGCACGTCAGGGCTGCATCACAGTGGCCTATAAATTTCATGCTTCCTTCACTTTGTCTTTGAATTCTGCCTTTCAGAGTCCAGGAAACATCCTGGGGAACTAGAGGTGTCAGGAGTCCAGCGGGAGGAGGTAGGGTTGGGGTAAAATGTAAGGAGCTGATGGCATTTATTTGGAAGAGAAGAAAAGTACATATATTGGACAGGAGCTTGAAGAAGGATTATGGGACATTCCTTTAATATAGGAGAACCTTGAGCAAATTTGAACCTAAAGGAAAAGTGCCCCTGTTGTACCCTGGCTTATCCCCCACCATTTCTGGACCTGATGACAAATCTCTCGCTGCTGGCGGCTCCCCTCTGCCTCTGACCCGCAGATTTGGAGGGAACGCGACGGAATGCTGAAGATCTGAAAGGCCAGCCAGGGGACTCAAGGCATCACAGCACAAGAGTAATGCTGAAAAGGCACTCCTCGTATTTATTGAGCAAATGAACTTAAACATCTAAAGAATTCTGAGTAGGGGATTCAACACATGGTCAACACACAACTGTTATCTGACCCTGAGTTTAGCCCTAGGACGTGACGCTCCTCAAGGATACGGAAACAGTGTGAGAGTGGTCAGTTGTTGTAGAAACTGTTTTGGCCCTAATCATTGTGTTTTTGATCATGCATCAAGAGTTGTAGGAAAAACAATCAAGTCATATGTGAAGGCAAATTCTGCCGCGCTAAGACCCCCACCCCTTAAGATCCAATCACCAACGCAGAACACACCCTACCCCTACTCCTTAAAAACGCGCTTCCTCATCCAGAAGCTGCTGCTCCCTCTCTCTGGGGGCAGCCACTTTCTCTTTCAGATAACAAAATCTCTTGCGTGGGCCCCTGTCTCCTGTGTCATTCTGGGGTAAGGAGGGTTGCAGCGAGACACCCTTTAATTGGCGCTGTGACTTCGAATGAGACTCTCCCGTTCACTTTGTTCTTCCTCCGGGAACCTGAGCTGCTCTGGGAATCCTCACTGCCCGATCTTCCTCCATGGGCTCACCGTCCATTTCCTTGGTCGCTTGTCTTCTCGCCCAATACCGGCCTTCAATTTGGTGAGTCTCCCTTTCACGGTCGACTTAAATGTCCCTTTAGAACCTGGGAAGTGACTGTTGAGTGTCCGGCACCCCCAAGGACTCCTCTGGGACAGGGGCACCCCCAACCATGACTTTCAGAGCCACAGTTGATCCCCATAGTCGACCTTTCCTCGCCTTCTGCCTTTTTTCATGGTGAGAATCTCTACCCCTCAGGGTTTGATATCCTTCTCATCTAACAAAATCCTGGTACCAGGCATCAAACCTCCTTGGCATTTTCACCTCGACCACTCAGTTACAGGTGGTGACGACCCCCTAACTGTGTCTGGTCTTCTCCGCGACCTTCTCAATAGCTCTGGGATGCCTCAGCGACTTGTGAACAGTCTCACTCTCAACATGGGATCTGGCCCCTCCATTCCTGCAGATTCACCGCTAGGGTGCTTACTCAATAATCTAAAACCCCTCCACCTCACTCCAGACCTCAAACCTTTTAAGTTCATTCACTACTGTAATGAGATCTGGCCACAATATTCCTTGGACAGTCAGTCTAGATGGCCTCCCAATGGCTCTTTAGATCCTAAAATTCTCTGCAACTTATACAACTTCTTTGAGCGCATGAGCAAATGTAAAGAGATCCCATATATCCAGGCTTTCTACTACCTCCGAACCAAGCCCGCTCTCTGTCTCCCTTGCAATCCTAAACATTTTCTCCTTGCTCTAAAAAACTTCACCCCACCACCCACCAATTCCCACCATGTCCTCTGACTTTGACCCTACTGATGAACCTTCTCCCTACCTATCTCAAACCCCTACAGCTCCCCCTCAACCACCAGTTCCTCTCCTGCCCCAACCTCCCTCTCTGCAAGATCAAAATCCCAACCCTCCCAGCTTCCCTAGTGCCATTGCAGGAGCCACAGCACCTCCTCCTCCTCCACAACCAGTTCCCCTTCCCTCACCCAGTCCCGTGCCAAGCCCTCTAGTCAGTCGCTCTTGAACCCAGATCCTAGCCCCACTACAGGAAGTAGCCGGTGCAGAGGGCATCGTCCAGGTCCATGTCCCTTTCTCTCTCTCCGACCCATCTCAAATTGAGAAAAGATTAGGCTCTTTCACCTCCAACCCAGCTCCTTACGTAAAAGAGTTCCAGTACCTAACTCAGTCATATGATCTTACCTTTCATGATATTCACATGATCCTATCCAACACACTTTTGCCCAAGGAGTGTAGGTGAGTCTGGGAACAGGCTAGAACTCATGCCGATGAGGTTCACCAAACTACTCCAGCTCATCCAATTGGTGCTGAGGCGGTTCCTGACCGAGACCCTAACTGGGACTATAATACGGCAGGGGGAGTCACCAGTCGAGATCAATTCATCACCCGCCTTGTGTCAGGTCTCAGGAAGTCAGCCAATAAAGCCATTAACTATGAAAAACTCCAAGAGGTCATTCAGGATAAAAATGAGAATCCCTCTATGTTCCTAGACCACCTCACCAAAGCTCTTTTACAATATACAAACCTAGACCCTGAGACCCCAACATGGGAGACAATTATTAATAAACTACTTCTTCATCCAGAGTTTCCCCAACATTAAGGCCAAACTTAAATGTCTAGAGAAGGGACGCTTAACTCCTCAGGCAGAAGTCCTGGCAGTGGTCTTCAAAGTACATAATGGAAGAGATGAAAAGGCCTATAAACAAAAATATCAAATGCTGGCTAAGGCCTTTCAACCTATCCCAACCACTGGGGCTCGGGTATCCTCACTTCCTAAGCAGCAGCCAGGAGGACCTCCTCGTCCATGCTTCAAATGTGGTCAAATGGGTCATTGGGCTAGAGCCTGCCCAAATTCCCAGAAGCCCCCCAGGCCATACTCTTAGTGCCATCAGGAGGGACACTGGGCTGTTGACTGTCCTTGCACACCAAGAGGTGCCAGGCCATCCAGCTCTAACACTCCACACATAGACCTTCTGGGTCTGGCAACTGATGATTGAGGGGGCCCGGGACTCCTCCACCCGACCACTACCATCACTGTACAGGAGCCCAGGGTAACCATTGTGGTAGCAGGTAGACCCATCTCTTTCCTTTTGGACACCGGGACCACCTACTCAGTCCTGAAGGAGTTTTGGGGACCTACCTCCCTCTCACAGTCCTCTATAGTCGGGGTAGAGGGCACAGCTTATCAACCTTTACAAACTCCCCATGTGTCACTGCATCTTTAGAGGCATTGCCCTCTCTCACTCCTTTTTGGTGATTGCCCATTGTCCCGTTTCCCTTATGGGAAGAGACCTATTACACAATGTTTGGAGCTTCCATTACTTTCACTCCCGGACCACGCCTCAACCCTGATTCGCCTTCAATCCCACTTTTACTCACCCTCCAACCCACTGCAAACCCACCTCCCTCTCCTTTTCCTGTGTCAACCCATCTGGTCATCCCTGTAGTCTGGGACACCCTCACCCCCTCTGTCACCACCTGCCCCCCAGTAATTATCAGACTTAAAGACCCCACCTTTTTTCCCTCTCAACCTCAGTACCCACTGCCCATCAAGAGTTTTCCGGGCCTGCAACCAATTATCCAGGAACTTTTATACAAACAGCTACTATGACCAGCCAATTCCCCTTACAACATCCTGATATTGGCTATCAAAAAACCTAATGGCTCATACAGGATAGTTCAAGATTTAAGAGTTATCAGTGCAGCTGTTATTCCAATCCATCCAGCAGTCCCTAACCCCTATACTTTATTATCCACTATCCCCACCTCTTCTGCTTACTTCTCCATCCTTGACCTCAAAAATGCATTCTTCATGATTCTCCTCCATCCCAGTGGGACCACTTACACCCTCAACTCCACAGACTACAAATCCTCCAGTAATCTACTGTACAATCCAAAGAGGACCTCCTCACAGCTGCATAAGGCGGCATATGTGCCCTACTCCAAGAACAACACTGCTTCTACACCAACAAATCCCGTCTCGTCCGGGATGGCACAAAACACCTCCGCGAAAAAGCCTCCAAACTTGTAGAAAACTTCCCTAACAATCCGTTCCCTTACCCCTTCAGTTGGCTCCTGCCCCTCCTAGACCCTAGTACCATTATTCTTCTTCTTCTCCTTTTCCTTCCCTGCTTCATTAACCTATTCCAAAAACTCATTCAAAACCGAATGTTGAAAATTTCTAACCATACTGTCAACCAGTTACTCCTCCAGGGCTATCAAGGCCTTCTCACGAAGAAAAACGAAACCAGCTAGATGACATCACGAATCATCTCAAGATGCCCGCCCTTCCCCAACTCTACAGCAATGGCCTCGCTAAACCCAGAATCTGAGCCCCCTTCCAGCAGGAAGTAGCTAGAGAATGAGATTCTACCCCCAGTTCCCCAGAGGCCCAATTAAGAAAAGAAAAAGATGGGAATGAAGGCAAAGTCTGGCGTGCTAAGACCCCCACCCCTTAAGATCAAATCACCACTGACCAGATGGTCACCCACCCCTTAAGATCCAATCACCAACACAGAACACACGCTACCCCTACTCCTTAAAAACGCACTTCCTTCACCCGCGCGCTGCTGCTCCCTCTCTCTAGGGGCAGCCATTTTCTCTTTCAGATAATAAAATCTCTTTTGTGGGCCCATGTCTCTTGAGTCGTTCTGGGGTAAGGAGGGTCGCAGCGAGATACCCTTTCAATATGTATTTGCACATTTGATTTCTATATTACTTGATTTGTGTATTAATCCCATTAATCCCACATTTCTCCTTTTTCTTTTAAGTAGTAGATAGATATAATTAAGAATATATCAAGTAGACAGTTTCTACAGAAGGTTTTTAAACATAGCTTACCTCTTCAAATTCTGCAGTATAAAAGAAAAATCTGCTTCTTGAATTTACATGATGTAAAATAAATATAGAAAATAGATTTAGTGCAATTAGAAGGTAATTGCTGGTGATCAGGTCTATGCCTATAGACTGAGTTTTGATCTCAGCTGGGCAAAGGCAATAAAACAGCCATGGGTACAGAAGTTTTCTCACAAAACTGGGGGGGGGGGGGCTGAGGTTCTAAGCCTCACCTCTTTTGGTGCCCAATTTCTCATCTGATGGCCCCTCTGTGACTGTGCCTGTCTTAGGTTGTTCCTCCCTTGAGGAATCTTACCCATCTCTGGCTAACCAGCCATCTTCTGGGGCTATATAGGGAGATTTAAAGTTGGTGAGTGAAAGAGAAGTAGTATTTTTTGAAGAGGTTAGCTTTCTGCCTTTTTGAAAATTTGTGCTTCATGGCTACTATGCCCAGCACTTGTCTTGAGGTATCCTCATTAGCTGGAAAGGCTCTGATGCACTACAATTCTATGTATGAGACACAAATTCTAGAACAAAAAGGTTGTATTCAGGAAGGGAGAAGAGAAGTTCCAGAAGTAGCAAACGGAAGAAAAATGTGATAAGACTGATTATTTCTATGACATAACTTCTTGTAGAGTAGCATAAGCCTGCATAGGTTTTAACAGACTATTAATTAACTTATGAACACACATTAACAGAACAGGAATACAGATACTTAACAAAAGCAGACCTACAATTAAGGGCCATATCCAATGAAGCCAGTTAAGTAACTCAGGCATTTGTGAAAACTTATTAATAACATTATGAATATTGTCTAGTTGATTTTGAATGGTTTCAGAGAAGTCAGACAAATTAAAGCAACACATCCCCTAAGTTCTTTCAACAGCAGACAGTCTATAGTAGCACGATTTTGAAGTACTGCAATTCGCACTTCTCCTAGCTCTTGACTGAGTTCAGATAATATGGAAGGAGTCAAATTCATTGTCTCGTTATATGCACAGGCCAGCTTAGATATTTCCTTTTGCATTCCACTGACAAGTCCAGGAACCAGCAGGATGAATGCAGCTGCAACCGCAGCAGAGGTGGGATCTAAAAGCTTCAAGTTGCCTTACAATCAGACGGCAGAGCTCGGAGAAATCTTTTATGAGTATTTCCGGGATAATCTATTAGAGCAGGAAGGGTGTGTCCCATGCCACATATACCTTGATAATGTGAAGAGAGGACTTAGGGTGTGGACTTGTACCACCGGCCCTGCCCCTAAGGTGGTCTGGGTTATTGTCTGTTTGATAGGGCTGTTTACAGTGAAGTCACAGGTTATGCAGAGATACCCTTCTTTATTTGCAGAACACTCAAACATTCCAGGCCAAGTTGCTCCTGGCCTTCTGAGCTTTAACTGATCTCACTGAAGATATCTATATTCCTAGTCGGGTATCTTTAGCTGAGAGAATTAGTGTGACCTTGACTTTGCATAATGCTTAACATAGAGTTTCAATAGGGACTTCTTTGCCCATTGTTACATTGCTCTGACTGTAAATATCCTGCCTTGCTTTATCTGGAGGCCCTCACCGTATTCTGACTACACCCACGGTCCCTGTCTCATTCCTCCCTCTACAGATGGAGACCCTAGCTGCTGCTAGGGAAAGGGGGTGACGACTGCTCTGGCTGTTTCATCCTGAGAGGGGACACAGTAAAGGGTGCAGTTAGGTCTCCATCACTGGTGGGTCAAGAGGCCTCGGGAGGTGGGCACTTCCATCTTGGGTTCCATTTCTATTACTATTTGCAGTTTTATGGCTTCCAGGCAAGATAGAACAAAGTCGTGTTATTACGTTAAGTAGCAACATCTGAAGTTGGATTTTCCATTTTGGATGAATGTGACAAGATTAAGAATGCATGACTGAATATGAGAACTAGAAATAGTAAACCTTTAATTGAAATGATAAGAGAAAACTGAAACATCTGGAGAATTCATAGTCAGATATTTTGGGGAAACTAGAATTCTGGATATGATCTATGTCCCAATGACTAGTATTAGGATTCAGTATAGACAATGCTGCATTATTGAAACAATACTTTTCTCTAAAATCACTTTCATTTTTATTAGAAGTAACCATATTAAGACAATAATTATCACTTGGCTTGATTATGTAGGCTCTTTTAAATGTGCTTTGCTGGTACTTTTTATAAGGAATTTCAGATTGGACTTTTAAAGGCCCCAAATCAGACTTGCCATCAGGTTTTGCCTGCAATACCTGTAGATTTGGATGAATTTCTTTCTTCTTGAGGTCCCCAAGACATCCTGAGGTTCCTGCACCTGCCAGGAAGTGACCTGCCTTAGTTTACTTAATTCTATGTAACCAATGCTTGTTCTGCCGAAATCTAGTTCTTTTCTAGCTTAGGATTAATAAAACAGTGACTATAAATGACAAAAGACTTACAAATGACAATGGCTAAAGATCTGATGAGAGCTTACTGTAAAGACAGTTGACATAAGAAAATTTGGATGTTTCTGTAACACAAAATATTTAGTAACAAAATTTAGCATCATTCCCTTTGACAGTGTTTTCCAGGTAATTAAGCAGGTAATTATATGTCAGATGAATAAACCAAGTTAGCCAAATACTTTCCCCAATGAGAAAAAAGTCCTCTGTCATGTTCCAGGGACCCTCTGGAAAATATCAGAGTTAACTAGAGATAAAAGCACCTTTTTGGATTTGATTTTGGGAAGTTGTCAGAAGAAAGTTTCTTTGGCACTTGCTTAAATAAGATTATAGGTTGCCATGAAGCAATGCTTATCTATTTAACCAGAATGACAACAAAATACCTCAAAGGCAAATACAGAAGGTTACACAGTTGTTAGCAAAGTTTAACTTTTAGTCCTTTTAATATTAAGATCTCATTTTCTTAAATACTCAGACAACTCATTGAGACTTTAAGCATGAGAAGCTGCTTTCATAAAACAATTAGAAAACTTTTGCAATTTTTCAACATTAAGAGCAGACTAACAGTTTAAGAAAACTTTGTCCTTTTAACTGAAAACAAAATTCTAATTTGCTGTGTACTTGATATCGAGATGAATTTGCTTTAATTTCACATAGCATGACCATATCAATTCTTCCACAAAGTTTCTACAATTTTTTTCATTTAGAGTTCTTCCTCTTTAAATAAACAGCTGTGCTTTAGAACTAAGTTACTTTCTTTTATCAAAAGACACATTCTTTAGCATGCAGAAAGAAAGGTTTTCCTTATTATTTTACATAGCTTTAATTAGAACTTAAAACCATTCGGAACTTTAATTTTCAGTTAACACTGAGAAGGAGGCTATTGTAAACTTACACTAGCATTCTTTAGATTGACAAATTTATGAACACATTTCAGAATTTCTAGAACTGTGTGCTTTACAGCACAACCTCTCACTAAGCACAAAACATGTCTACTTAACTTAGCAAAACTTTAAGATTTTAGGTTACCACAAAGATTCTCAGGCTGTTTGTAGGTATACACACTGTAACACACTGTAAGACACAATTATTAAGATGTTTACTTGCTACATTTATTGAGTTTACTCATTCCTAACAACCATGCTCACAAAACTTTTACCAAACATTAGACAAAGTCAAGCATTTTTTTTTCTTGAAAGATTTAACAGATAACATCAACTTCAATGACTTTAGGTAAACTTAGGCAGCTGATAACCATAAGGACATGTCCATTTCAGTTCAACTTAAATTAGCATTACTGCTTAATATCTTCTATCAAAATTTTCCAGAAGTTTTAGAATGCCCAATTTTTACAAGCACTTGTTTTTAAATCAATTTTTATTAATACCATCCAGAGGTAGAAAAATATTGTTCATTTACTCACTTAGACACACAAACAGATTGAGAAGCAATGACTACAGTTAGCAACCCTTTTCATAAAAGAACGTATACACAGACAGATAAACTGATGCAAAGATTTGAGTTACTAATATTCAATTGCCTTCTTTCTTTTTAGCTTATTTGATTAAAAGTGTCTCAGTTTTCAAGAATACACTCTAAGGGCGAGCAGTTCACATAACTGGGTTAAGTTTTAGATGGCCCCAGATGAACAGGGCCGATGAAGGCTCTGTACTGATAGAGACTATGTGTGTCTAGGAGGCTGGAAATGAAATGTAAGTACAGTTCTAGCACTAGTTATTGAAAGCCAGGCTATATTGCAGAAGATAAAATTCTTCTGTTTCAGGGAGTCTAGTTTTGAAAACCTCCCAATTTTTGAGGATAATGAATGGATTTCCACCAAATAATTTAGAAGACTAGTTCCATATTGTAGTAGTTCATGGGACTTTACACTGTTTTCTTTCCTTGCATTAAAATAAATTTAGCTGCATAACCTTATAATATTGTATACTTCTCTCAGGGGTCAGTCTAGCCTCTCCATTAGAGAGTTTGTATTGAGGCCAGGCTTGTGTGCAGAAGATAAAGCGTAGGAAATCGGCTCAGCCACTCCCTGACATTCCCGTCCGGAGGCAGGGGATCAAGGAGCGGGAAACCTTTCACCGGAGACTTAAGACTGGTAGCCAATGCTAATCGTCTTTTAAGTGGCTAACAGGTGCCCAGGCACATTTTATGAGATAAAGAGTACAGCATTTAGTCAGGAATGAGAGCAAAGCGTGCATCTCCTACCTTGCGGTGGTGGCCATCAGGTTCCGTGAAACTGATGAAGTCAGAAGAGAGTTAGGAACGCACCCTACCCCACTCAGAGGCCAGGGCAGCCAGAAGAAGCAGACTGGAGGTCAGAGATAGAGAGTCACTCCTCAGGGATACCCAGTCGGGCTGTTGGGGTCTGACTCCAGACACGCGGACCTTTGAGAAGCCGCTGAAGTGTAGCCTCAGCCTAGACTCTCGCAGTTGCCCACAGCTTTCCTCAGTCCCTCGCATCCAAGGAGATGCCTCTGAAAGGGAATCCTGGCCTCCACTCAGGAGACTTTCCTGGCTCCCAAGGGAGATGGGGGATCCACTGAGGGAGATGCAGGGGAACCTGTCGCTTGAGACTTTGAGATTGGCAGCCGGGCTAGTCCCATTTAAGTGGCTGACGAGCACCCTATGTTGTGTGCCATAGACGGCTTCCTTCTATAGGGACAGTGAAAGAAAAGGCAGGCTCGGATGCTGATACTCACCTCCTTAGTTATCCCAGATGAGCCCACCAAAATGATGCCGGGGTTCTTGTTTGCAGAGTCAAAGAATGAACTTAGCAAACACCCAAGGTAGGAGAGCCAGGGAGAGGCTTTTATTTAGAGATAAAGTGAAAGGACAGACAGAGCTCCTGGCTTACGCCAGGAGGGGACAAGAGAGCTCTGTGCACATAATTTTGACAAATTGTAGGGCTATTTAAGATTCCTTGAGGAAGTACTTTCCATTGGAATCTTTCTGAAGGAGCTTGTAAATTTAAGGAGGGTACATACAGTAAAAGCAAACTTTTCCCTGCCAAAGCTAAAGGAATAGTAAGAAAACAATCTTTAAGATCAATGATAGCCATGTCCCAGTCTTTCGGATTCATAGCCGGAGAAGGGAGGCCTTGTTGTAAAGGTCCCATAGGTTTAAGGACTACATTAATTTGTCTTAAGTCATGTAAGAGTCTCCATTTTCCTGACTTCTTCTTTATAACAAATACAGGGGAATTCCACGGGCTTGTGTAATCCTCTGGATTATCTGCTTTAGTTTCATGTTGGCCCATTATAGTGCCCCTGACGTCTCGATCCTGTCTCTATGTATGCTTTCCCGGGAGTCTTACCGGATCAACGATCTTCAGGAGCTCTCCCACTCTGAGGTCCCTGTTTGGGTGCCACTTGTCGGCTCCCCTCTGCCTCTGACCTGCAGATTTGGAGGGAACGCGACGGAATGCTGGAGACCTGAAAGGCCAGCCAGGGGACTCAAGATGTCACAGCACAAGAGTAATGCCGAAAAGGCACTCCTCATATTTATTGAGCAAATGAACTTAAACATCTAAAGAATTCTGAGTAAGGGGTTCAACACAACACACAATCGTTATCTGACCCTGAGTCTAGCCCTAGGGCATGACGCTCCTCAAGGATACCGAAACCATGTGAGGCCGGTCACGAGTTGTGGGAACTGTTTTGGTTCTAATCATTCTGTTTTTGATCGTGCATCAGGAGTTGTAGGAAAAACAATCAAGTCATATGTATTTGTACATTTGACTTATATATTACTTGATTTATGTATTAATCCCATTAATCCCACAGCTGCCCCATAAAGTGCTTCGATCTCAGTCACCACTACATCCTTTACCTTCTCCACAGTGCTTTGCAGCAATGCTTTCTGAATCTTCATGGAATCTTTCACCCCCTCCACTGCACCTCACAGCTGGCATTCTCATGCTGCCTCTTCTCATGCTTCTCAGAGGAGTGCATCCTTCTCCTATGGCCTTTCTTCATACTGTGAGAAATAGCTTACACATGGCCCCTGCCACCACTTCGGCATCCTATTTCCTTAAGGATTTCCCAATCTCATAGAGCCTCCCATGCTGCTTCAGGCATCACCTCCACCTCCCCACAGCCCTACTTCTTAAATATCCCCAAATACCTCTCTAGATATTACAGGAGCAGCAGATTTTAATGACAGGGTAAATATAACTAGAGGAACTAGAGGGAATTATAATATGGAACAAAACTACTAGGATATGATGGCTAAGTATCAATGATCCTTAAAGTCCAGGAATAAAATCACCCATCTCCAGATTCCATTCTGGGCTGATCCTTGTTCCTAGTTTTTCTTCTCTGTCTTGAGGACTGCCCTTTTCTCCCCCTGTAAAGGAGAAAGTCCCCTCTACTAATTTGCTTCATTGTAGGGATATCTTTTTACTTAACAACATGATCTTTCCACAGCTCCACCCTTCCCCAACTCTAAATATACAACACACAAACATTCACATACATGCCAAAAAACTACAAGTGGCACATAATAACCCCCAACCAATACATTTCTCAAATTTAAAATGTGTCATTCCACATTAAACTCTATTACTCAGTCTTGAGTTCATGGACTTCAAATCCCATTCCTTCATCTTCTGGCCATTACTGGTTTGTTAACCCTTCATTCTCAATTTGGCCATCCATGGGGACGTAGGTGCCAGCTTGTCTTCAAGTAAGAGTATGAAGCATGGGGCAGGTGGGTCATAATTTTAACAAATCCAGCATTTCCAGTGCATCTCACCTTCACTTTCTCCCTTTAAAATATGTTATCCCTACAGATAACCACTGTGGCTCTTGCATCTTTATATTCTCCTGCTCTAGTGGTCATTCCCATCATTATACCATCATGCTCCACTATTCTCTGTCTTAAACAAATTCCTTCCTTTGATGATACTTCCCTACTATTTACTGTTTACATATCTGCTGTTCTTCACAGCCAAACTTTCATGATATGTTTTCTAAATGGGTTGTCCCTGCTTCCTCATCTCCCCCTCCAACAATTCTTGCATCCCCTTCTGTCCTCTACATTGTTTCTTTCTTGTTCTCAAACAACTTTCTGATGTTAAATCAAACATCATTCCTCTGCCCCTGTTTCACTACTTAGTAGCATGGAATGTGCTGCCTACTTCCTTTCCCTTGAATCTTCTGGATTTCAAGAAACCACCCTCCTCTGGTTTTCTTCCTTCCCGTGTGAATTCCATTCTTTGGCTCATTTTTTGGCTCCTCTTCCTCTAAGCTCCTCTTCAAGCTGACATGTTCTATGTTGAGGCGTTGGGCTCCCTTTTCTTCCTTGTACATTTTCTTTCTTAGAAATTTATTTAAATCAATTTGTATATATTAAACATGTACAGGTATTTGTACATCAATCACACCTCAATAAAGTGGTTTTAGAAATAAAATGTTTCTTTTCCCTCTATGACTGTAAATAGCACTTACATCTGCCAACCTCTGCATTGATCAGGGTGTGTGGTTATGAACAACAGAACGCTCAGGATCATTGAATCAAAAATAAATCTTATCCAAGGATATCAGGTTGTACATGTCATCAATAAGAGAGATGGAAAACCAGGGTTGGAAAGCAAACAGGATCTACGTTAGAACCATCATGAAGGTTCTGCCTGAGAAATAGCTTAGTTTTGATATTTTTGTTTGCAACATTGTTACTCTGGCAAAGAGGTTGCATTGGGGATATCTGTCACATATCATTTCCTTTATATTTTTTGTTGTGTATATAATTCAAAGATAATTCTGTAATTTTTATACTGACATATATTATGTATATGTACACATACACACACATACATATATGTATGTAAACCTAGCAATATATTTATGAACATTTTAGGTTACTTTATATATTCTTTCTAAAAAACAGCCTTATTAAGATATAACTCAAATACCATAAAACTCAACCTTTACAGTGTACAAGACTGTGTTTTTTATATACACAGAGCTGGGCAACTAACAACACTATATAATTTAAGAGCATTTTTATCTTTCTCCCATACAGTAGGTTGCCTTTTCATTTTGCAGATGATTTCCTTCGATGTGCAGAAGGGTTTTAGTTTGATGTAGTCCCACTTGTTTATTTTTGCTTTTGTTCTCCTTGCCTGGAGAGACATATACAGAAAAAAATTGCTAATGATGATTGATGTTCAAGACTTTTGTTCTAGGAGTTTCATTGGTTCATATATTATTTTAGGTCTTTAATCCATTTTGAGTTTATTTTTGTTTATGGTATAAGACAGAGACCCAGTTTCATTGTTTTTCATGCAGCTGCCCAGTTTTTACATTATTTATTGAAGATGGTCTCAATATAAAAAATTAAAAACTTTTTAAACAGTATTTTTATCTTTCAAAAAGAAAACCTATATAAGTTCATTAAAAATACATAGCAATCCAAATTTGAAATCAACTAACGTCAGAGCTTTGAAATATATGAAAGAATTATTGACAATGATAAAGGGATAAATAGACATACCCACAATCATAATTGTGTACGTTCAACATCTTTCTGCCAAAAATTCACAAAACTAGCCAAAAAAAATGACAAAGGATATTATGTTGAACACTACCAACCAACTTCACCTAACTGATATTTATGAATCCTAACATCTACCAACTTCAGAATACACATTCTTTGTGAGAGCATGTGGACCATCTACCAAACTAAACTGATTTCTGGGCGGTAAGATGTGTCTCAATATTTATCAAAGGATATCCTCAACCTAATAAAGTGTATCCATGAAAAACCTGCATGTAACATTTATACTCAATGACGAAAGGCTAAGTGGTTGCTCCATAACACGGGGAGACTGTCTCTTACTTAATATTGCACTAGAGGACCTCATCAGTTCTATAAGGCAAGGAAATAAAATGAAGATCATAAGGATTGGCAAGGAAGAATTTAAACTGTAATTACCACAGAATACATGATTTTGTTAATAAAAGCATATTCAATCTATAAAATATGGCTGAAATTAAGAAGCATGTTTAACAAGGTCAAAGGATACAAAGCCAATAAAATAGATCAACCATGTCCATACACTATTAATGAATGACTGGAAAATGCAATTTAAAAAATAAACATGAGCGACTTCTTCATGAGTATATCTCCTCGGGCAAGGGAAACAAAAGCAAAAATGAACAAGTCGGACTATATCAAGCTGAAAAGCTTCTGTACAGCAAAGGACACCATCAGTAGAACAAAAAGGCATCCAACAGTATGGGAGAATATATTCATAAATGACAGATCCGATAAAGGGTTGACATCCAAAATATATAAAGAGCTCACGCACCTCGACAAGCAAAAAGCAAACAATCCAATTAAAATTGTGGAGGGGACCTGAACGGACAGTTCTCCAAAGAAGAAATTCACATGGCCAACAGACACGTGAAAAGATGCTCCACATCGCTAGTCGTCAGAGAAATGCAAATCAAAACCACAATGAGATATCCCCTCACACCAGTAAGGATCGCCACCATCCAAAAGACAAACAGCAACAAATGCTGGCGAGGATGTGGAGAAAGGGGAACCCTCCTACACTGCTGGTGGGAATGTACATTAGTTCAACCATTGTGGAAAGCAGTATGGAGGTTCCTCAAAAAGCTCAAAATAGAAATACCATTTGACCCAGGAATCCCACTCCTAGGAATTTACCCTAAAAATGCAGCAGCCCACTTTGAAAAAGACAGATGCACCCGTATGTCTATTGCAGCACTATTTACAATAGTCAAGAAATGGAAGCAACCTAAGTGTCCATCAGTAGATTAATGGATAAAGAAGATGTGGTACATATACACAATGGAATATTATTCAGCCATAAGAAGAAAACAAATCCTACCATTTGCAACAACATGGATGGAGCTAGAGGGTATTATGCTCAGTGAAATAAGCCAGGCGGAGAAAGATAAGTACCAAATGATTTCACTCATCTGTGGAGTATAACAACAAAGCAAAAACTGAAGGAACAAAACAGCAGGAAACTCACAGAACCCAAGAAAGGACTAACAGTTACCAAAGGGAAAGGGACTGGGGAGGATGGGTGGGCAGGGAGGGAGAAGGGGGAGGGAAGAAGAAAGGGGGCCTTACGATTAGCATGTATAATGTGAGGGGTGGGGCACAGGGAGGGCTGGGCAACACAGAGAAGACAAGTAGTGATTTTATAACATCTCACTATGCTGATGGAGAGTGACTAATGGGGTATGTGGGGGGCACTTGGTGAAGGGGGGAGTCTAGTAAACATAATGTTCCTCATGTAATTGTAGATTAATGATACCAAAATTTTAAAGAAATGTTTAAAAATAATAATAATAATGTCATTTAAAATAGTATCAGATAACTCTAAATATCTAAGAATAAATCTAGCAAAAGTGTACAAAATTCCTACACCAAAAACTATCAACTATCACTAAGAGAAATTTTAAGACCTAAATAAATGCAGCAAGACTTAAAAACTCATCATTTTATGTCATTTCTCCCCAAACTTATTTATAGATTCCCTATCAAAACTGCAACAGATTTTTTGAAGAAATTGGTGAACTGATTCAAAAATAATGTAAACACACGAAATAGCTAGCATACTCAAAATTTTCTTGAAAAAGTCCAGTTACATTGCCCTACTTCAGGACTTGCTTATAAATTTACAGCAATCAAGACAATATGAGACTGATATAAGAGTAGCCAAATAGATAAATGGAAAATAATAGACAGCAGAAATAGACCTACATGTTCAGTCAGGTGATCTTCGTCCTAAGGCATCAAGCAAACTCAAACGTTAAGATGTCAATGTTCTTCAGCCAACGACGTCTAGAAAGATACCTGCAATGAAACAAGTTGCAACAAGGGAGAACATGCGCCATGGAGAATCACTTTTTGTCGGGGGATGTTGATAAGATGGTGTTTAAAAGAACCTACTAAAGGATTTGAGCTTGGGTTGAATGACTTGCGGAGAGTCTAAGGAAAGGAAGTTTCAATCTAGATCAAGTGCTTTAAGAAGGTATGGGCAATTTTGTGACTGGGTATCTCAATACAGTTTCTCTATAGGGAGGGGGGACTAGAAGGAAGATAAATATATAATTGGCAAAGAAGTAGCAGTCACTCATTTTCGCCAAGAAAGAGGGTATGTGGTATTTGATGTGTGGCACAGGGACCTTGTTTTTGTCTGCGCTGAGACATAATTGTGGAGAAGCCATACTTGGTGTCATTTTATCACGCTCTCAGAATAACCTTGGTCAAGATTGGTATTCTGTGAAAATGTTTGTGTGTTAGGAGAATAGCATGGCCTAGCTGTGAGGGCCTGACCAGCTTCTGGATGTCAGGAAGTACACATTTTATCTTTCTCAAGGAAAGCTTTTTAAAAATATATGTAAATAATCCTTTGGGGCGAATAACTTTAGATTTTCAGGAAAGGTGCAAAGAGATACAGAGAACATTGATGCCTTCTCCCCTGTAGATTAAGCCATAAGGAATATAGGGAAGATGTGTCTGCTGGGATTTTGGCAGGGGTTGCTAAATTTTCTCTCCCAGCAAGCAGCAAGAGTGATCTTTCTAAGGATCCTCACAGATCTTTTCTGTGGGCATCTAGTGGAGATCCTGGAGGAAAAGCTCACAGGATGGTGTGAAACTCCTCCCAGACTTCATACTTCACTGGTAGCCCCCACTCAGCCTTTAGAAATTTCTTGAAATTCTCTAATTTAGTCTTGTTAATGGCTTATATAGCATTCAGGTAGTGTGTGTCCCAAGTAAGCAAATGCTTACTTAGATCCTCTTTCTACCCACAAGTACCTATCTTTCACTAAATTTTGTGTGTGATGTTTTCCGTGAGACCTCAGTTCTCCGAAGGGTTCCAAAGTGAGTCATTAGTTTGCAGTATTCCCACTTCTTATTTTATGGGTAGGAAGGATGCTCCTTTCAGCTCTGGGCATTTCTGAGTTCAAACCAGAAGTACTCAGGAAAATCTTTTTGACAGATGATGCTGGATCAGATGAACATTCATGTGAAAGGAAATTTGATCCCTGACCCCTACCAAACTTCATATACATCCTTACTTATCATTGTCTATTGTTTGGGCCTCCTGAAGACACCATCTGTCAAACCATCCTATGTGTTTCTAAAAATTCTACTAGCTTTCTTTTTTTACTCCAGCGGAGTCCCTTTGCCTATTGTTGGTCTGCTCCTTAATCTACAAAGACTCAGCACATAACTCTAGTGGCAACCGACCTCTGTTCACCAAGCAGACATGTTCTGCTATAAAATTAATTTCTATAAACCTCTTCATACACACAGTTCTTTGGTGTCCTTAAAAATGTGTGCTTTTGTGTTTTTTAACTTAACAAGTTTTTGTCTCAGTTGGTATAATTGTCACAACTTTGTCATGATTTTCTACCTTTTAAACAGAAATGTCATACCTATTACTACTTATTTAAATAGAATGTTCAGGAAGGTCAACTGAGGGCTGACTGCCACAAACCATTTCTAACTAGACGTCCTCATGTTTATTTTTCTAAAGTAAAATTGAAATAATATTCCACAAGCGTTTTGTAAATTTCATATCCCATATATTGCAGGCACATTTGGATATTTTAGACAATCTTTAAACATATATTTATTAGTGCCTGAATACAATATAGGCTACGGATGTACCATGATTCATTTAAACAACCCCTTACTGGTGGCCATTTACATTTTATCCTGGTAATAAGTAGGGAAATCTACAGGTTTAAGTAAGTCCATGAGATATAGATAGTTTTTAAAGGTATTGACATGCTTTCTTTTTATTAAGGTATCATTGATATACAATCACATGAGCAACATTCTGATAACTAGATTCCCCCCTTTTTCAAATCCCCACCACATACCCCATTACAGTCACTGTCCATCAGCATAGTAAGATGCTGTACAGTCACTACTTGTCCTCTCTGTGCGATATCGCCTTCCCCGTGATCCCGCCCTACATTATGTGTGCTAATCGTAATGCCCCTTAATCCCCTTATGCCTCCCTTCCCACCCACACTCCCCAGTCCCTTTCCCTTTGGCAACTGTTAGTACATTCTTGGGTTCTGTGAGTCTGCTGCTGTTTTGTTCCTTCAGTTTTTGCTTTGCTGTTATACTCCACAGATGAGTGAAATCATTTGATACTTGTCTTTCTCCACCTGGCTTATTTCACTGAGCGTGATGCCCCCGAGCTCCATCCATGTTGTTGCAAATGGTAGGATTTGTTTTCTTCTTATGGCTAAATAATATTCCATTGTGTATATGTACCACATCTTCTTCTTTATCCATTCATCTACTGATGAACACTTAGGTTGCTTCCATTTCTTGGCTATTGTAAATAGTGCTGCAATAAACATATGGGTGCATATGTCTTTTTCAGACTGGGCTGCTATATTCTTAGGGTAAATTCCTAGGAGTGGAATTCCTGGGTCAAACGGTATTTCTATTTTGAGTTTTGAGAGGAACCTCCATACTGCTTTCCACAATGGTTGAACCAATTTACATTCCCACCAGCCGAGAAGGAGGGTTCCCCTTTCTCCACATCCTCGCCAGCATTTGTTGCTGTTTGTCTTATGGATGTTGGCCATCCTAACTGGTGCGAGGTGATATCTCACTGTGGTTTTAATTTGCATTTCTTTGATGATTAGCGATGTTGTAGTAAAGTAGAAAATGTTAAGGCCTGCTCGGGGTCACACGAGTTCACCAGGCTCAAGGTATGCACCCCTTTCCCGGAGGAGCTGGCCCCTCCTCAGGGAGAAGGGAGCAACAATCCTGGGCTGCGTTCCAGAGACACTTGTCCTTGGGCTATGTGCCCGGGATAACTACCTTGGGAAACGTGCCCGGGACGTTCCTATTAACAGTAAGTCGTGAACGCGGCCCTGGCTCCTGGCCAGATCCATGTCTGTATGTGAATCATGCATGCACCTACTGGCACTGAGGCTCTTTTGTTTAAACTAGCATAAATATCAGCTTAGAGAAACCGCGAGCAGCCTTCCCCTGATCATGCTTGGAGTACTGCTGCCTTGTCATCCTCCCCTGAAACTTGCCCGTGATGATTTGTTTTCCGGTACTGATGATGGGGTTCTAGTGGTATGACGGACTGATTCTTTCTTTCTTTCTTGTTCTTCCTCTTTGTTGTTTTCCTGAAACTTCTCTGTGTCTCTCTCTTTTCCCTAATCTCTCTCCTCCTCTTTTAATAAAGTGAAAGTATACTAAACGGCTGTGGCTTATGGTGGTGTGTCTTGCGTATCGAGCCCAAATTAGCATTTAAGCCTGTGCACAGCAATTGATAAACTGATTATCAATACAAATTGGCGTCACGGACAGGATACGCAAGACCACCGAAGCAATGCTGCCTTTTAAGAAAAAGAGTGGGGATTTATGTGTGATTTGTGATATTCCTGGCTGGGAGGACCCTCAGTTTTCCTCCCTTGTCAAAGAATGGGCTTTGGGAACTGGTCTCAGTGAGCACTGGGGTGGAAAACTGTATAATGCAGATGTGCCCCAGCTGGCTGAGGTCCTTAAGACCGTTCCGGTAGAGGTGAGTCACAGTTTGGATAGTAAAGAAAACTGATGGTTCTTGGAGGATGACTGTAGACTATAGAGAATTGAACAAAGTCACTCCTCCCCTAATTGCTGCAGTACCTGATACAATAACTTTAATTGAACATATCCAATCTCATCCTGGTACCTGGTATGCAGTCATAGACGTAGCCAATGCCTTTTTTTACTATTCCCATTGACTCCAAGCAATGGGAATATTTTGCATTCATGTGGCAAAGATGTCAATATGCCTTCACCCACCTGCCACAGGCTATAAGCATAGCCCAACTATTTGTCACCGCCTGGTTGCTGAACATTTAGATGAATGTCCAATTCACCCTGATTTATTAATTACTCATTATATAGATGATATTTTAATCCAAGGTCCTGATGAGCATTTAGTGCAGTGTTATTTAGACCAAATGGTGACTCCTCTGAAACAGAAAGGTTGGGAAATCAATCCAGACAAAATACAAAGACCAGCACAAGAAGTGACATTTTTGGGAATTCGTTGGAATTTCGAGCACAGGGCCATATTACCAAAAGCCCGACAGAAAATTCTAGATTTTGCCCCTCCTAGGAATAAAAAGGAAGCTCACAAGGTTATCAGTCTTTTTAGATATTAGAGGAACCATATTCCCCACTTGGGACAGATTTTACAACCCTCCTATAAGATCACTAGGAAGAAATATGAGTTTGACTGGGGGCCCGAACAAATCCAAGCATTTGAGGCAGCAAAGGCTACAATTCAGGCTGCCTGTGACTTGTGGCCTGTACGAGAGGGACCCTTAGAGCTTATGGTTACTCAAATTATGCTAACTGGAGCTTATGGCAAAAACAAGACTCTAAACGGGTTCCCCTAGGATTTTGGGCCCGAAAATTACCTGAAGCAGGACACCATTATACTCCTTTTGAACAACAACTACTGGCAGCATATTGGGCATTAACTGAAACTGAACAATTAACCCTTAACCATGAAGTAGCCCTGAGACCCAGAATACCAATCATGCAGTGGATTATGAGTGATCCAGCTTCCCATAAAATTAGGCATGCTCAAGAATCCAGCACTATTAAGTGGAAATGGCATATTCAAAATAGAGCTAAAGTTGGGCCATCTGGAATATCAGATCTACATGAACAGATAATCGACGCTCCCAACATAGATGACTTTCAACCAATAGCAATAGAACGGGTTAATTCCCCTGTTGTATATAACTATGGCTATAATTCCCTCTCAACTGAGCAGAAAAATCATGCCTGGTTTACTGACACTTCGGCTAAATATATTGGCCATACTAGATATTAGAATGCAGTAGCTTATAATCCAGTGACTAAGATGGTCTTAGAGACCAGTGGTGAAGGAAAAAGTGGCCAATTTGTTGAATTACAAGCAGCCTACCAGGCAATGAACTTTGAGAGAGATAAGGAATGTTATGTTATATTTTTACTGACTCTTGGGCAGTAGCCCAAGGATTAGGCACTTGGATGCCTGAATGGGAAAAAGATCAATGGAAATTTTATGACAAAGATCTTTGGGGAGCCAATATTTGGAAAGATATTTGGGAAATTGCTAAAACCACTAACCTGTCTGCGTTCCATGTAGGCGCTCACGCTAAGAAGACTTCAGTTGAACGTGAGTATAACGCTGATGTGGATTGCTTAGCAGCTATAGCTGAAGTGGAATGTTCTACTCCCATTAGTGACGAAACATTAACACTTGCACGATGGATTCATCACAAGACAGGACATGCAGGCTCCGCTGCTATGCACAGGTGGGCACCGGACCGCGAAATAGGTGTCCCTTTATCTGACCTAAAAACAGTTAAAGAACAATGCACAACTTGCCAACTAGATGAACACCGGCCTTTGCCCAAGATTATAACTGGAGAACTCTTGCAAGGCAAAGCACCCGCTCAAATTTGGCAAATAGATTATATTGGACCCCTACCTCTATCTAAGAGATGCAAATATATCTGTACATGTGTGGACATGTATTCGGGGGTCCTAGTAGCCTGTGCATATAAGCGAGCCACTCAGAACTATACCATCAAGACTCTAGACATCATTGCTCTATATTATGTCATCCCTTTGCAAATTCAAAGTGATAATGGGTCTCATTTTAAGGGGCTTCCATCCCAATGCTCAAGCCCCTTATGCTAGCGTTACTGCTTCCGCAGGCTATGACCTGCATAATATACAAGGAGTATGGCTAGATCCCGCCATTACTGAAACTGTAGCTACTGGATTAGGCATCCAAATACCCAAGGGATATTATGGTCAGATAGCTCCCCGGTCCAGTTTAGCTCAAAAAGAGATCCAGATAGTGGCTGACATCATTGATTCAGACTACGTAGGAGAAATTAAAATTCTACTACATGATGTTTCTAAAGAGACTCTACACTTCTTGCCTGGCACCGGAATAGCACAAATACTAATAATCCCTTAGGCTACTACTGATCACTGGGAAAAGATAGATACTCCTCCTAACCCCACCATGAGATATGGTGGCTTTAGTTCTACTGATTACATTGCTGGAACCAAAGTATGGGTAGAAAGACATGCTACAGACCCTCCACGGGCTGGAAAGTTATAGCTCAAGGAGACAACAATGTAGTTGTAGTCATGTTCCCTCAACAAGAACAACCTGAAATGTATCCTATTAACCAATTGTTTTTACGGAACTAGATTATATTATAGACTCCTCTGCTGTGGACACCTGCAATGAGTAATGCATGGACACCTGGAACTCAACTAGGACTGCCAACCCACTACAACATTACCAGAGCTGAGTGGCAGTATGCATGGAAGAACGTCACTCTACCACGCTCCCAAGATTCTTTCCAGCGTCGTGCTAACCAACCCTGTTCTATTGCAAATGTAACAGTATCAGCAAACAGCAATATGACTGTATGGAAAGGAAATAAGGAAAGCCAATACCACATGGTAGTTTCTAGCTCCCCACCTATTAATTTTATTTTTAAAACCAAAGTTAATGTTACTTGTTGTAGTGTGAATATTTCCATTCATTCAAATACTTATACTAGTTTTGTAGCTAGCATTTTACAGACTGTGCAATACTGTAATAATTCAAAACATAATCTGAATTGAACTGTTAGCAGTTCTCAGTTTATTCTTTGTACTAACACCACTCCAATCATAAATAAGACATCTTGGGTAGATTATATATGGGTCTCAGTAAAACAACCCCTGAAGAGTGCCACCCCTCAGATAGTGCATATCCCTAGGACCTGTACCAATATCTCTGTTGCTGCACCCCAGAGAGTAATACATTTTAACATTTCTTTTCCCACCTTACCTAAATGCAGCCATAAATGCCGTGCTTGGTATGACACTCGTTTAGGTGGCCTTGGCTCTAGATTAGGTGTAGCTAATTCTATTGATTTAGAAGCTTTAGCCCATCGCCTTAAAAATACTGGATCAGATGTATCCAAAGCTGTGACCTTAAATGCTAAATGGTTACCCACTACTACTATTCCCCATGAGCAAACGTTAGCTTATCAGAAACAGATGTTACATATCTTTACTGACTCTAGTATTCAGCAATATTGGATTGAGACTAAAACTACTGCTTTATTCAGTTGGACTAAATGTTCCTTACAATTATTGTACACTTTAACACAAAAATAAAATGCACAACGTCTCCTTACGCAAAGTTCTCCCGACTCTATTACCAATAATTTTTGGATAGCCATGAATGCTCCTGTTGTTAATTGCACTGCTTTATGGTGCTTAGGCACTGTTATTTGTTACCTTCCTAAAGTTGTTAAAACCTTATGTTCTTTTCATACTTTGCCTATTATTAAGGATAACTATTTTCTACAACCACAGACAGAAGGCACTCATATAGACAATAGTAATATTACTTACAAACTAACTGATTGTATATCTACTGACCAAGGGCCAGTTTGTAACGGCCTTCTTCGTATAATGGAACCCTGTTTGCTTTCTCATTCAACTAACTTGTGTATTGTCACTGCATTCCCAATAAGCAATTTTTCTGTTTTATAGGAGATAGAACCCAAACATGTCTGTTTTGCTAGCTCTAACCTGAGGGAATTACACAGCATGGGACTTTCCTCTCCCTTCTCAGGATGTCTGCAGCGTCTCGAGTTGCTCCACTGGAACGGTGGTGTTTTCTACCTAGCTCCCGATCTGGAGGAGGATGAGGCTTTTTCCTGGACTCCTCCTCACGTACAACCTCCTTCTGCATATCTGAATTTAACTCTAGCAACCATCTTACAGAATTCCCAATTGTTATCCCGTCCTTTGGCTAATAATCAAAGAACCCTAGCTGAGCATCAGTTGATTACCACTATAACATCTAACCAATTAAAAGACCTTTCTCATGTTATAACCCAGGACTCTAATCACCACTGGTGGGACTCTTTGTTTGGGAGTTCCACTGCCTACAAATATTTCTCAGCTATATTTACCCCTCTTCTATTAATAATTATAACCCCCATTGTTTTGTGCTTCTATAACTGTTGGATGTATCGCCGTATGCGAAAGATACATACCATGTTTGTGTTGAGACGTGCACATACAGACACTATGCATATTCCCCAAGCAGCCCTAGGACCGAATTGTAGTAAAGTATAAAATGTTAAGGCCTGCTCGGGGTCGTATGAGTTTACCAGGCTCAAGGTATGCACTCCTTTCCCAGAGGAGCTGGCCACTCCTCAGGGAGAAGGGAACAACAACCCTGGGCTGCGTGCCAGAGACACTTGTCCTTGGGCTATGTGCCCGGGATAACTAACTACCTTGGGGAATGCACCCAGGACATTTCTATTAACAGCGAGTCATGAACGTGGCCACGGCTCCTGGCCAGATCTGGGTCGGTACGTGACTCATGCATGTGCCTATTGGCACTGAGCTTCTTTTGTTTAAACTAGCATAAATATCAGCTTAGAGAAACCGTGAGCAGCCTTCTCCCAATCGTGCTTGGAGTACTGCTGACTTGTCGTCCTCTCCTGAGACTTGCCCGTGATGATTTGTTTTCCGGTGCTGATGATGAGGTCCTAGTGGTATGATGGACTGATTCTTTCTTTCTTTCTTGTTCTTCCTTTTTGTTGTTTTCCTGAAACTTCTCTGTGTCTCTCTCTTTTCCCTTATCTCTCTCCTCCTCTTTTAATAAAGTGAAAATATACTAAACAGCTGTGACTTGTGGTGGTGTGTCTTGCGTATCGAGCCCAAATTAGCATTTAAGCCTGTGCACAGCAATTGATAAACTAATTATCAATACAGGTGTGCAGCATCTTTTCATGTGCCTGTTGGCCATCCAAATTTCTTCTTTGGAGAAGTGTCTGTTCATATTCTCTGTCCATCTTTTAATCGGGTTGTTTGCTTTTTGGTTGTTGAGGCACAGGAGCTGTTTATATATTTTGGATGTCAACCCATTATCAGATATGTCATTTATGAATATGTTCTCCCATACTGTAGGATGCCTTTTTGTTCTACTGATGGTGTCCTTTGCTGCACAGAAGCTTTTTAGTTTGATATAGGCCCACTTGTTCATTTTTGCTTTTGTTTCCCTTGACAACGGAGATATGTTCTTGAAAAAGTTGCTCATGTTCATATTCAAGAGTTTTGCCTGTGTTTTCTTCGAAGACTTTTATGGTTTCATGACTTCCATTCAGGTCTTTGATCCATTGCGAGTTTACTTTTGTGTATGGAGTTAGACAGCAAACCAGTTTCATTCTCTTACATATAGCTGTCCAGTTTTGCCAACACCAGTTGTTAAAGAGGCTGTCATTTCCCCATTGTATATCCATGGCTCCTTTATAGTATATTAATTGACCATATATGCTTGGGTTTATATCTGGACTCTATTCTGTTCCATTGGTCTATGGGTCTGTTCTTATGCCAGTACCAAATTGTCTTGATTACTATGACATTGAGGTAGAGTTTGAAGTTGGGGAGCATAATGCCCCTGCTTTATTCTTCCTTCTCAGGATTGCCTTGGCTATTCGGGGTCCTTTGTGGTTCCATATGAATTTTAGAACTATTTGCTCTAGTTCATTGAAGGATGCTGTCAGTATTTTCATAGGGATTGCATTGAATCTGTACATTGCTTTAGGCAGGATGGCCATTTTGACTATATTAATTCTTCCTACCCAAGTGCATGGGATGAATTTCCATTTGTTAGTGTCCTCTTTAATTTCTCTCAAGAGTGTCTTACAGTTTTCATGGTATAGATCTTTCACATCTCTTTTTGATGCAATTGTGAATGGAATTCTTTTCTTCATTCCTCTTATGGCTGGTTCATTGTTAGTGTATAGGAATGCAACAGATTTCTGTGTATTAATATTTTATATCCTGCAACTTTGCTGAATTCAGATACTAGATCTAGTAGTTTTGGAGTGGATTCTTAAGGGTTTTTTACATACAGTATCATGTCATCTGCAAAAAGGGACAGTTTAACTTCTTCCTTACCAGTCTGGATGGCTTTTATTTCTTTGTGTTGTCTGATTGCCATGGCTAGGATCTCCAGAACTGTGTTGAATAAAAGTGGGGAGTCTGGGCATCCTCATCTTGTTCCCAACCTTAAAGGAAAAGCTTTCAGCTTCTCGCTGTTAAGTATGATGTTGACTGTGGGTTTGTCATATATGGCCTTTATTATGTTGAGGTACTTGCCATCTATACCCATTTTGTTGAGAGTTTTTATCATGAATAGGTATTGAATTTTGTCGAATGCTCCTTCAGCATCTATGGAGATGATCCTGTGGTTTTTGTCCTTCTTGTTATTGATATAGCAGATGATGTTGATGGATTTTTGAATGTTGTACCATCCTTGCATCCCTGGGATGAATCCCACTTGATCATCATGGATGATCTCTTTGATATATTTTCAAATTGTTTGCTAATATTTTGTTGAGTATTGTTGCATCTATGTTCATCAGAGATATAGGCCTGCAATTTTCTTATTTTGTCATGTCTTTGCCTGGTTTTGATATTGGAGGGATGCTGGCTTCATAGAATGCGTTTGGAAGTATTCCCTCCTCTTCTAATTTTTGGAAAATTGTAAAGAGAATGGGTATTATGTCCTTTCCAAATGTCTGATAAAATTCATCTGTGAATCCATCTGGCCCAGGAATTTTGTTCTTAGGTAGGTTTTTGATTACCGGTTCGGTCTGTTCAGATTTTCTGTTTCTTCCTGGGTCAGTCTTGGAAGGCTGTACTTTTCTACAAAGTTGTCCATTTCTTCTAGGTTATCCAGTTTGTCAGCATGTAATTTTTCTTTATATTCTATAGTAATTCTTTGTATTTCTGTGGTGTCCATAGTGATTTTTTCCTTTCTCATTTCTGATTCTGTTTATGTGTTTAGATTCTTTTTTTCTTGATAACTCTGGCTAGGGGTTTATCTATTTTGTTTTTCTCAAAGAACCAGCTCTCGGTTTCATTAATTTTTTCTGTTGTTTTATTTGTCTCAAATTTACTTATTTCTTACCTGATCTTTATGATGTCCCTCCTTCTACTGACTTTGGGCCTCACTTGTTCTTCTGTTTCCAGTTTCAATAATTGTGAATTTAGACTATTCATTTGGGGTTGTTCTTCCTTCTTTAATTTTTTAAATTTCCTGGATTGCTATATACTTTCCTCTTAGACCTGCCTTCGCTGTATCCCACAGAAGTTGGGGCGTTGTTCTGTTGATTTCATTTTTCTCCATATATTGCTTGATCTCTGTTTTAATTTGGTCATTGATCCATTGATTATTTAGGAGCATGTTGTTAAGCCTCCATGTGTTTGTGAGCCTTTTTTTTTTCCTTGTACAATTATTTCTAGCTTGATACCTTTGTGATCTGAGAAGTTGGTTTGTACAATTTCAATCTTTTTGAATTTGCTGAGGCTCTTTTTTTGGCCTAATATGTGGTCTATTCTAGAAAATGTTCCAGGTGCCCCTGAGAAGAATGTGTATCCTACTGCTTTTGGGTGGAGTGTTCTATAGATGTTTCTTAGGTCCATCTGTTCTAATGTGTTGTTCAGTGGCTCTGTCTCCTTACTTATTTTCTGTCTGGTTGATCTCTCCTTTGGAGCGAGTGGAGTGTTGAAGTCTCCTAAAATGAATTCATTGCATTCTATTTCCTCCTTTAATTCTGTTAGTATTTGTTTCACATATGTAGGTGCTCATATTTTGGGTGCATAGGTATTTATAATGGTTATATCCTCTTGTTGGACTCACCCCTTTATTACTGTGTAATGTCCTTCTTTGTCTCTTGTCACTTTCTTGGTTTTGAAGTCTATTTTGTCTGATACAAGTACTGCAACACCTGCTTTTTTTCTCCCTATTGTTTGCACGAAATATCTTTTTCCATCCCTTCACTTTCAGTCTGTGCATGTCTTTGGGTTTGAAGTGAGTCTCTTGTAGGCAGCATATAGATGGGTCTTGCTTTTCTATCCATTCTGTAACTCTGTGTCTTTTGATTGGTGCATTCAGTCCATTTACATTTAGGGTGATTATCAATAGATATGTACACAAATGTTTTTTTACTATGTTTGAAGATAACATTTTATGTTAGAAAAATTTGAAAGGAGTAAATTAGTGCATTTAAGTGAAAAAACATTTTTGGTCAATAAAATGAAAGGAGGTACAGATGAGATAGGAAGAAACCACTATAAACATTCTCAAGTCCCAGGACCACAAATTTTAACTGAGCTCAGGATATAGTTAGAATCAGAGGAGGAGAAGCAAGAGGGAACGAAGTTTCGTGTAAACCTTGAAGGTGAAATAACTAAGCAGGATCAAGGTAAAATAACTAAGTCTTTATGAACTCAAATTGCATATTTCTGTTATTATTAGAAGAAAGCATAGCCTGGGAGAGGGCGGCATGCCTCTCTTGGTGACTAGTGATTTGAAGAGAGTGCTTAGTCGTTATGGCAGTCTGCTGTGTTAACTGCTCTTCTTTGCCTCTTGCTTCTGCCAAAGATTGTCATTTTATCCAGAGTTGGTTGAATGAGAATATTTAGGCAATCTTGGACACACAATTTGTAATATTTTGTTATTCCACACACTGTTGTAATAGGCATGCTGCATACAAAGTTCTAATCAATCTTATTTTTTCCCATTGGACTAATTTCCAGAAGCTAGTCTAACAGATTATCTTCCCTTTACATATTGCCGAATTCTTCTGCATGTTCTTCTTTTTATGACCAACTCCTAAAAGTTTCTACATAATTTATTTTCCCCAAGCAGGGCATAAGTCATAAGAACGTTACAAGAAAGGCAACTTACAGGTTAACCCCATGATTAAAATGGGAGCAAGAATACATGTTAGAAAATAGAATCTGGTAACATATAAAAGTTAATACATCATGACTAAAAGGGTCATTTTCCAGGAGGTAGGTATGGTTTAGCATTGGAAAAGACTATTAGCATATTTGTTAACATTCACAAAAGTAGAAAAATCATATAATAATCTCAGTAAGTGCAGAAAAACAATCTTTGAAACTAAGGACTAGGAGAAAATTATTTATTCTGATCAAGATTACATGAAAAACTCTACAGCAAACATCATAACTAATGGTGAATTACTGAAAGCATTCTTCTTGAGACTTGGAATGGTGGGTTTTGTACAAGGATGGCCATTACTCCCACTTTTGTTCCACAGCATACTGGTAATCTTAGCTACAGAAATAAAGCCAAAAAGTTAATGAAATCAAAAAGGAAGGAATTAAAATGTCTTTATTCATAACTGACATAATTATGTGCATATACAATTCAGAAGAACCTGCACGCTCTTAGAATACATAAATGAATTTAGCAAAGTCACAAGATACAGGGTCAATACACAAAGACGAGTCATTTTTCTATACATTTGCAACCAGCAAATGTTTTGGAAAAAAGTAAGACCACATCATGTACAATAGCATAAAAACAGCCAAATACAAAGGAATCAATCTAATGAAAGAAGTGCAAGGTCCTTACATTGTAAATGACAAAATATTATTCAGAGAAATTTAAGAATTTCCACATAAATGCTATGTTTTCAGACTAGAAGAATCAATATTGTAAAGATGCAAATATTCCCCAAATGCTCTCTATAGATTTTGTACAATTCCAGTAAAAATTACATTTTCTTTTTTGATGGAAATTGGAAAGATGACTCAAAAATGGACTTAGAAATACAAAAGGAGAAGAAGAGCCAAGACAACATTAAAGAAGAAAAACAAAGCTGGAAGACTCACACTATCCTACCAGATAACAAAACTTATTAGAAAACTGTAGTAATTAAGGCACTGTGGTGATTCTATATTAATGATACCAAAATAAAATAAAATAAAATAATAAAATAAAATAAAATAAAAAAGAGATTGTGTACTGGTACAAGAATAAAATCTAGATGACATGAACAGGCTGGGTAGTCCAGAAATATATGTACACATATATAATCACTTCATTTATAACAAGGTACAATTACATTGCAGTGGGGAAAAGATCGCCTTTCTAATTCTGCTTTGTCCGTTTGATATTGCTATGGAAAAAAGAAAATTTTACTACTACATAATGTGCAAAATAATTAATTTCTTAAGTATTTCAGATATAAATGTGAAAAGTAAAATAATAAAGGTTTTAGAGGACAAACATAGAAGAAAATCTCCTTAACTTGGAGCATCAATTTTTTTAAAAATTCCATTTATTTATATTTAAATGTTTGACACAGTTTAACTTACAGGAAAGTCACAAGAATAACACAAAGAATTCCTATTATGAATGTCTTCCAGGTCCCCCAAATATTACGATATCACCATCTGTATCTTCTAGCTCTCTAATTTGCTATACATCTATCTGTATAATTCTTTTCTGAAGTCTTTGAGAATGAGTTGCAGACACAATGTTCATTCACCACAATGAAGTATTGTGTATTTGCTTAAAAACAGGAAATTCTCTTTTGTAATCACAGTTGAATTATCAAAATCAGAGAACTAATATTTACATAGTATCACCTAATCTGCAGAGGTGGAATTTTATAAATTCAAATGAATCCATTTTTATGGCCTCTGGATTTTTAGTCTTCATTGGAAAGCCCTTCACAAACAAATTACGGAGGAATTTACTCACATTCTTGTGTTATTTGTATGATTTCATTTTTTACATGTAGATCCAGGTTCCATTTGGAATTTATTCTTGTGTGTACCTTCAGGTATAGATCTAATTTTCTCTCTCTCTAAATGGCAAAACCAGACATCACAGCAAAATTTATTTAACAGTTATTCTTTTCTCAATTCATTTGAAATGGCAACTTCATCACATAATGATGAAATTGGAAGTTCCACATGTATTTTTATTTATTTCTGGAATTCTATTAGTCTATTTATTCACACTACATACGGTTTGAATAATAGAATTTTTACAGTGTGCTTTATTTTTTTATTTTTTTTTATTGAAGGGTAGTTGACACACAGTATTACATTAGTTTCAGGTGTACAACACAGTGATTTAACATTTATATACATGATAATTCTAGGTACCAGCTATCACCATACCAAGTTGTTACAATATTTTGACTATATTCCTTATGCTATACATTACATTCCAGTTACTTATTTATTTTACAATTGGAAGTGTGTACTTTTTTTTTTTTGTGAGGGCATCTTTCATATTTATTGATCAAATGGTTGTTAACCACAATAAAATTCTGAATAGGGGGGTCAATGCTCAATGCACAATCATTAATCCACCCCAAGCCTAATTTTCGTCAGTCTCCAATCTTCTGAAGCATAACGAACAAGTTCTTACATGGAGAACAAATTCTTACATAGTGAATAAGTTACATGGTGAACATTACAAGGGCAGTCATCACAGAGGCTTTTGGTTTTGATCATGCATTATGAACTATAAACAGTTCAAATATGAATATTCATTTGATTTTTATACTTGATTTATATGTGGATACCACATTTCTCTCTTTATTATTATTATTTTTAATAAAATGCTGAAGTGGTAGGTAGATACAATATAAAGGTAGAAAAGATAGTTTAGTGTTGTAAGAGAGCAAATGTACATGATCAGGTGTGTGCCTGTAGACTATGTGTTAATCCAAGCTAGACAAGGGCAATAAAACATCCATGTATGCAGAATATTTCTCTGAGAACAGAGGAGGGGGGAGGTTCTAAGCCTAACCTCTGTTGATCCCCATTTTCTCACGTGATGGCCCCCCTGTGACTGTGCCTGTCTTAGGTTGTTCCTCCCTTGAGGAATCTTACCCATCTCTGGCTAACCAGTCATCTTCCGGGGCCATACAGGGCAATGTTAAGTTGGTAAGTGAGAGAGAAGCCTTATTGTTTGAAAAGGTTAGCTTTTTACTTCTTTGCATATTTTATGCCCTGTGGCTTCTATGCCCAGCATTTGTCTTGAGGTGTCTTTACCACTTGGAAGAATTATGATACTCGGTAAATTCGATATGAGGCACGAATTCTACTTAAGGGTTATAATTAGGAAGGAAGAAGAAAAGCTATAGAAGTAACAGGTGGAAGAAAACCTGGGAAGATTGATTATTTCTTTGATATACCCTCTTGTAGAGTAACTTCAGCATGTATAGGTTTTAAACTACTAATTAAATTGCACACACGCATTAACATAATAGGAGCACAGTTACGTAACCAAAGCATACCTGTAATTACCAGCCATCTCCAATGAAACCAAGAAAACCAGTTAGGCACCTTAGGCATTTGTGAAAACTTATCTATAATATGGTGAATATTGTCCAACTGAACTTGAACAGTCTGAGAGAAATCAGACAAATTAAAACAACCCATTCCTGGGGACTGTTCACATCCCATATGTTCTTTTAACAGTAAATAGTCTGTAGTTGTAAGATTTTGGAGTGCTACAATTTGCACTTCCCCTAATTCTCGGTTGAGTTCCAACAGTTTAGATCCAGTCAAATTTGTTGTTTTGCTGTATGCACAGGCCAGCTTAGATATCTCCTTCTTCATTCCCATGGCAAGTCCAGGAACTGGTGGGATGACTGCATCTACACCTGTAGCAGTGCATGGATCTTTGTTGGGGTTTTTTGATGGTCATCTTCTGGCATGAGTCTTCCCAAGAGTGCTGATGTTGGAAGTTCTTTTTCATATCGTATCTTAGTTCATTTTCGGGGTAGCCAAATTAGGCTTTGACCGTCTGTATAAACACAAACAGACCCTTTGCATACACTTTTATATGCCCTTTATATCATTGTGTAGAACACATTGGAGGTCACCACACAGGAACTGCTTTTTTTTTTAATCATTGATCTACACTTACATGACGAATACACTTACATATTTTGTTTACTAGGCTCTCCCCTATACCAGGTCACCCCTATATACCCCTTTACAGTCACTGTCCATCAGCGTAGCAAAATGTTGTAGAATCACTACTTGTCTTCTCTGTGTTGTACAGCCCTCCCCTTTCTCCCACCCCCCATGCATGCTAATCTTAATACCCCCCTTTTTCTCCCCCTCCCTTATCCCTCCTTACCCACCCATCCTCCCCAGTCCCTTTCCCTTTGGTACCTGTTAGTCCATTCTTGAGTTCTGTGATTCTGCTGCTATTTTGTTCCTTCAGTTTTTCCTTTGTTCTTATACTCCACAGATGAGTGAAATCATTTGGTATTTCTCTTTCTCTGCTTGGCTTGTTTCACTGAGCATAATACCCTCCAGCTCCATCCATATTGCTGCAAATGGTAGGATTTGCCCTTTTCTTATGTCTGAGTAGTATTCCATTGTGTATATGTAGCACATCTTCTTTATCCATTCATCTATCGATGGACATTTAGGTTGCTTCCTATTCTTGGCTATTGTAAATAGTGCTGTGATAAACATAGGGGTGCATTGGTCTTTCTCATACTTGATTGCTGCATTCTTAGGGTAAATTCCTAGGAGTGCAATTCCTGGGTGAAATGGTAAGTCTATTTTGAGCATTTTGATGTACCTCCATACTGCTTTCCACAATGGTTGAACTAATTTACATTCCCACCAGCAGTGTAGGAGGGTTCCCCTTTCTCTACAGCCTCGCCAACATTTGTTGTTGTTTGTCTTTTGGATGGCAGCCATCCTTACTGGTGTGAGGTGATACCTCATTGTAGTTCTAATTTGCATTTCTCGATAATTAGCGATGTGGAGCATCTTTTCATGTGTCTGTTGGCCATCTGTATGTCTTTTTTGGAGAACCATCTGTTCAGTTCCTCTGCCCATTTTTTAATGGGGTTATTTGTTTTTTGTTTGTTGAGGCATGTGAGCTCTTTATATATTCTGGACGTCAAGCCTTTATCGGATCTGTCATTTTCAAATATATTCTCCCATACTGTAGAGTTCCTTTTTGTTCTATTGATGGTGTCTTTTGCTGTACAGAAGCTTTTCTGCTTAATATAGTCCCACTTGTTCATTTTTGCTCTTGTTTTCCTTGCCCGGGGAGATATGTTCAAGAAGAGGTCACTCATGTTTATGTCTAAGAGGTTTTTGCCTATGTTTTTTTCCACGAGTTTAATGGTTTCCTGACTTACATTCAGGTCTTTGATGCATTTTGAATTTACTTTTGTATATGGGGTTAGACAATGGTCCAGTTTCATTCTCCTACATGTAGCTGCCCAGTTTTGCCAGCACCATCTGTTGAAGAGACTGTCATTTCGCCATTGTATGTCCATGGCTCCTTTATCAAATATTAATTGACCATATATGTCTGGGTTAATGTCTGGATTCTGTAGTCTGTTCCATTGGTCTGTGGCTCTGTTCTTGTGCCAGCACCAAATTGTCTTGATTACTATGGCTTTATAATAGAGCTTGAAGTTGGGGAGTGAGATCCCCCCTACTTTATTCTTCTTTCTCAGGACTGCTTTGGCTCTTCGGGGTCTTTGGTGGTTCCATATGAATTTTTGAATTATTTGTTCCAGTTCATTGAAGAATGTTGCTGGTAGTTTCACAGGGATTGCATCAAATCTGTATATTGCTTCGGGCAGGACGGCCATTTTGACGATATTAATTCTTCCTAGCCACGAGCATGGGATGCGTTTCCATTGTTAGTGTCCCCTTAAATTTCTCTTAAGAGTGACTTGTAGTTTTCAGAGTATAAGTCTTTCACTTCTTTGGTTAGGTTTATTCCTAGGTATTTTTTTTTTTTTTGATGCAATCCTGAATGGAGTTGGTTTCCTGATTTCTCTTTCTGTTGGTTCATTGTTAGTGTATAGGAAAGCCACAGATTTCTGTGTGTTGATCTTGTATCCTGCAACTTCGCTGTGTTCCGATATCAGTTCTAGTAGTTTTGGGGTGGAGTCTTTAGGGTTTTTTATGTACAGTATCATGTCATCTGCAAACAGTGACAGTTTAACTTCTTCTTTACCAATCTGGATTCCTTGTATTTTTTTGTTTTGTCTGATTGCCGTGGCTAGGACCTCCGGTACTATGTTAAATAACAGTGGGGAGAGTGGGCATCCCTGTCTAGCTCCCGATCTCAGAGGAAAAGCTTTCAGCTTCTCGCTGTCCAATATAATGTTGGCTGTGGGTTTTTCATAGATGGCCTTTATTATGTTGAGGTACTAGCCCTCTATTCCCATTTTGCTGAGAATTTTTATCATGAATGGATGTTGCACTTAGTCAAATGCTTTTTCAGCATCTATGGAGATGATCATGTGGTTTTTGTCTTTCTTTTTGTTGATGTGATGGATGATGTTGATGGACTTTTGAATGTTGTGCCATCCTTGCATCCCTGGGATGAATCCCACTTGGTCATGGTGTACGATCCTTTTGAAGTATTTTTGAATTTGATTTGCTAATATTTTGTTGAGTATTTTTGCATTTACGTTCATCAGGGATATTGGTCTGTAGTTTTATTTTTTGGTGGGGTCTTTGCCTGGTTTTGGTGTTAGGGTGATGTTAGCTTCATAGAATGAGTTTGGGAGTATCCCCTCCTCTTCTTTTTTTTGGAAAACTTTAAGGAGAATGGGGATTATGTCTTCCCTGTATGTCTGATAAAATTCTGAGGTAAATCCATCTGACCCGGGGGTTTTGTTCTTTGGTAGTTTTTTGATTACCGCTTCAATTTCGTTGCTGGTAATTGGTCTGTTTAGATTTTCTGTTTCTTTCTGGGTCAGTCTTGGAAGGTTGTACTTTCCTAGGAAGTTGTCCATTTCTCCTAGGTCTCCCAGCTTGTTAGCATATAGGTTTTCATAGTATTCTCTAATAATTCTTTGTATTTCTGTGGGGTCCGTCGTGATTTTTCCTTTCTCGTTTCTGATACTGTTGATTTGTGTTGACTCTCTTTTCCTCTTAATAAGTCTGGCTAGAGGCTTGTCTATTTTGTTTATTTTCTCGAAGAACCAGCTCTTGGTTTCATTGATTTTTGCTATTGTTTTATTCTTCCCAATTTTATTTATTTCTTCTCTGATCTTTATTATGTCTCTCCTTCTGCTGACCTTAGGCCTCATTTGTTCTTCTTTTTCCAATTTCAATAATTGTGACATTAGACCTTTCATTTGGGATTGTTCTTCCTTTTTTAAATATGCTTGGATTGCTATATACTTTCCTTTTAAGACTGCTTTTGCTGTGTCCCACAGAAGTGGGCGCTTAGTGTTGATGTTTTCGTTTGTTTCCATATAATGCTGGATCTCCGTTTTGATTTGGTCATTGATCCATTGATTATTTAAGAGCGTGTTGTTGAGCCTCCATGTGTTTGTGAGCCTTTTTGCTTTCTTTCTACAGTTTATTTCTAGTTTTATGCCTTTGCGGTCTGAAAAGTTGGTTGGTAGGATTTCAGTCTTTTGGAATTTACTGAGGCTCTTTTTGTGGCCTAGTATGTGGTCTATTCTGGAGAATGTTCCATGTGCACTTGAGAAGAATGTGTATCCTGTTGCTTTTGGATGTAGAGTTCTGTAGATGTCTATTAGGTCCATCTGTTCTAGTGTGCTGTTCAGTGCCTCTGTGTCCTTACTTATTTTCTGTCTGGTGGATCTGTCCTTTTTAGTGAGTGGTGTGTTGAAGTCTCCTAGAATGAATGCATTGCATTCTATTTCCTCCTTTGGTTCTGTTAATATTTGTTTCAGGTATGTTGGTGCTCCTGTATTGGGTGCATATATATTTATAATGGTTATATCCTCTTGTTGGACTGAGCCCTTTATCATTATGAAATGTCCTTCTTTGTCTTTTGTTACTTTCTTTATTTTGAAGTCTGTCCTGTCTGATACCAGAATTGCAACCATGTCTGATACCTGCTTTCTTCTCTTTGTTGTTTGTGTGAAATACCTTTTTCTATCCCTTGACTTTAAGTCTGTGCATGTCTTTGGGTTTGAGGTGAGTCTCTTGTAAGCAGTATATGGATGGATCTTGCTTTTTTATCCATTCTATTACTCTGTGTCTTTTGATTGGTGCATTCAGTCCATTTACACTTAGGGTGATTATTGAAAGGTATGAACTTAGTGCCATTGCAGGCTTTAAGTTTGTGGTTACCAAAGGTTCAGGGTTCGCTTCTTTACTATCTTACTGTCTAACTTAACTCACTTGTTGAGCTATTATACATGCGGTCTGATGATCCTTTATTTCTCTCCCTTCTTATTCCTCCTCCTCCCTTCTTCATATGTTGGGTGTTTTGTTCTGTGCTCTTTTTAGGAGTGCTCCCATCTAGAGCAGTCCCTGTACGATGCCCTGAAGAGGTGGTTTGTGGGACGCAAATTCCCTCAACTTTTGCTTGTCTGGGAATTGTTTAATCCCTCCTTCATATTTAAATGATATTCGTGCTGGATACAGTAGTCTTGGTTCGAGGCCCTTCTGTTTCATTGCATTAAGTATATCATGCCATTCTCTTCTGGCCTGTAGGGTTTCTGTTGAGAAGTCTGATGATAGCCTGATGGATTTTCCTTTGTAGGTAACCTTTTTTTTCTCTCTGGCTGCCTTTAATATTTTGTCCTTGTCTTTGATCTTTGCCATTTTAATTATTATGTGTCTTGGTGTTGCCCTCCTTGGATCCCTTGTCATGGGAGTTCTGTGTACCTCTGTGGTCTGAGAGGCCATTTCTTCCCCTAGTTTAGGGAAGTTTTCAGCAATTATTTCTTCAAGGACACTTTCTATCCCTTTTCTTTCTCTTCTTCTTCTGGTATTCCTATAATGCATATATTGTTCCTTTTGGATTGGTCACTCAGCTCTCTTAGAATTCTTTCATTCCTGGAGATTCTTTTATCTCTCTCTGCATCAGCTTCTCTGCGTTCCTGTTCTCTGTTTTCTAGACCATTAATGGTCTCTTGCATTTCATCCATTCTGTTTTGAAATCCTTCCAGAGCTTGTTTTATTTCTGTATTCTCCTTCCTTAGTTCTTGCATATTTCTCTGCAAGTCCATCAGCATGGTTATGACTTTTGTTTTGAATTCTTTTCAGGAAGACTGGCTAAATCTATCTCCCCAGGTTCCTTCTCAGGGGAAGATGTAGCAGATGCCGACGCTGTCTGGGTTAGTCTTGTCTGGATCATATTTTTTTGCCTTTTCATGTTGACAGGTGCTATTGACTGTCACCTGGGAGGGCCAAACTTTTCACTTGCTACTGGCCTTTCTTTACTGGGACAACTGCGACCCCTAGTGGCTTGTGTTGGGTAATTGCGTGTAGGCTGGGTCTTTGTGTCTTGCCCCGCCGAAGTGTAGGAATTTTCCTTTCTGCGTTTCTGTGGGCGTGTTTTGCCTTAGGCTGTTTCTCTGCTTTCCCAGCGCAGGGAGTGGTAATGGACTGGGGGAGGGGGCTTTTTGGCTGTTTACCTCCATGAGGGGTCTCAGAGCTGTTGCCCAGGGGGTTAGTACGCCCAGTTTTCCCTGTAATTTCCAGCCACTGGGCCGTGACCTGTGTTGTTTCCGTCTAGCTCTTAAATCCCTGTCCCTTTAAGACTTTCAAAGAGCACTGGCTTTTCTTTGTCACAGGGGCTTCAGCTTTGGCACCCGCTCAGAGGTCTTGCTGCCCTATTTCCCTAGTTTCCAGCCCTCCACGCATGTACTGTGTCTGCACTCTGGTGCGGGGGGCTGGGGCTGGGTGTTTAGCAGTCCTGGGCTCCCTCTCCCTCCCTCTGGGAGCTGGGGAGAGGTGCGCTCGGGTCCCGCCGGCCGGGGCTTGTATCTTACCCCTTTCACCAGGCGCTGGGCTCTCGCACGTGTCGATGTAGTCAGGCTGTTGTCCTGTGTCTTCTGGTCTCTCTTTTAGGATTAGTTGTATTTATTGTGTTTTCAAAAATATAAATGTTTTTGGGAGGAGATTCCCACTGTCCTACTCACGCCGCCATGTTTGCTCCGCCCCCTACAGTGTGCTTTAATGTCTTAAAGTTCTTAAAGGGGTAGTGTCTCCTTGAAGCTTTTTCTTTTTTTTCTTGGTATTCTTGCATGCTTATTTCCGTTGTGAAATTAAGGATCAAAATGTCTGGCTGTGTCAAATGCTAATTGACATTTTTTATAGAAACCAAGTTAAATTTATTAATAAATTTAAGGAAAAATTGTACAATTTCATGATGTTGAATAATCGTATCCAAGAACAAGTGAAATATTTCCATTTGTTCAAGATTACTTTGTGCATTTCACAAATATTAAAAAGTTTTCTCAATAAATTCAAAATATATTCCTACATCCATTATCAGCTTTTCTGTTTTAGATGGATTCTACATCATTATAATCTAATTATTATTTGATTATACGAAGGCTATTAAGATCTATATTGCACTTTACTATCCTGTTTATCATATCGAATTGTCTTCTTACGTAACCTTTATCATTGATTATGTTGGGCTTTTCAGGTACATAAACATATCTGCAAATAGGTAGTTCTCCTTCTTTCTGAATTGTTATGCCTCCAAGTGATTTGTCTAATTGCATTGGTTAATACCTCTAGGGCAATGATGAATTGATGAATTGTGGTGGAATCAGTGTGCATCCGTGCCTTTGTCATGATCTTTTAATGTCTTAATTTGAAATGCATTTAGTGTTTCACCATTAAGAAAGATGATGGATTTAGTATAGCGATTGTGTTTGTGTGGGTGTGCATGTCATGTGTTAGCAATCCATACTATTTTTTGTTACTGCCTTATCAAGTTTGCATATCAATGTTTTAGTTACTTCATTAAAACAAATAAGAAGCTTGCCTTCATTTTCAATGTTCTGGGACAGTTTATAGAGTGCTGGGACTATACGGTCTTTGAATATTGAGAATTTTCCTTTGCAAAACCATCTAGGCCTGGTACTTTTAGGGGGATAGTTCTAACTTTATATTTTTTTCTTTCTATGGAAATTGGTCTGTTTAAACTTTCTATTTCTAATAAGGTCACTTTCATAAATAACATTTTCCTAAGAAATTATACATTTCATCTAGGTTTCAACCTATATGCACAGAGTAACAAATATTTTATTATTTTTTAAAGGTCTCCAGTTGCAATGGCTATTATCATTTGTCCTATCTTAGATTATGTATTTATAATTTCTATGTTTTTATTAAGTTAGCTAGTGTATTGTGTATTTTATTTTTCTTTTCCAAAAATCTATTTTTCTAGTTTTATTGAGAAATAGTTGACATACCTATGTAAGTTTAAAAAGTGCAGTATCATGGTTCAATTTACATATATTGTTAAATGATTACCGCAATAGGCTCAACTAATATCCATCTTCTCATATAGATATAGTAAAAAGAAAATAAAAAATGGTAAAAGAAAGTATTTTCTTCTTGTGATGAGAGCTCTTAGGATTCACTCTCTTAACAACTTTCCTATATATCATACGGCAGTGTCAGCTATAGTCGTCGTGTTGTACATTATATCCCTTGTGCTTATTTATCTTACAATTGGAAGTTTGTACCATTATTAGCTAGATCTAGCATTTATCTCTGCTCTAACACATTACTTCATCTTTTTATCTTAACTATTCCCTTTGTTGTGCTTTCTTTTCATTTATTTTGCTGCTCTTTTTCAGGTTTTGGGTGGATATTCAATTAATTTGTTTTCATTCTTTGATGAAAATTTGTAAGACTATGAAATTTTGTCTATGATCTCTGTTTTAACTGTACACCAAAGATTCTCACGTGCAACATTTTTGTTATCATCTGTTTAGAAATCCTATAATTTATGTATTTCCCATTTTACCACAGAATTTTTTAAATAGACTTAAAAAAATCCAGGCCAAAGGCCCTGGGTGCTTTCTTACAGTTTATAATTAATTTGCAGTCTTATTACATTTTAATCAGGTAGCATTGTTTGTAATGCTTCTACTTTAAGGAATGAAATAGAGCTTTATTTTTAACCTAATGACAAAGATTTTTAAGCAAAGTCCAGAGAGCAGAAGGATTTTTTAAAGTTTACATATGTATATATTCAGGCGATAAAGGATAAAAATGAATGATAGTGTTACCTTCTACCATTAACATGAACTTCTATTCAGAGATTGAAAAAGCAAGCCACAGAATGGTATACGTGTTTGCAATATGTGTCTGCAAAAACGTTATTTTACTTAAGATTTGTAAAGAATACTGAATATCAATAAAAAAAACAATAAAGGCTGAAAAGAACTTTAAAAATGGAAAAAGTGTAGAATAGGTACTTCACAAAACAAGATTTCAAATGACTAGATATTATATGACAAGGTTCTTGATATCATTAGGCACTAGGAAATTAAACCCACAATGACATGCTTGTGAAACATCCAGTTCCCTGTGTGTGTGGTATGTCTCCTTCAGGGAAATCCCCGGGAGAGGGCAGAGCAGCAGCATAGGGTGGGAGGAGGGCATTGTGCCTTCTGAACAAATACTAGTTCCTCCTGTCAGATTCTCACCAGTACCTCCACCCGTTCACATGCCTCTCACTCTACTGCAGATGGTGAACACGTGTACCCAAAAGTCCTAACCCACACTGAAATGCCACAAGTGTGCATTCAAATGGACATGCCCTCAGGTGTTGCCACGCTGTGACCCACAGGGCATCACTTGGTGTTTGCAGGCATGGTTGGTGGACTCAACTCATGGAAAGACGAATGGTCTGTTGGTAGGAGGACTGTTAAAGCCTCCGGAATTCCAGTGGTTCCTCCCCACCTGCTTCTCCGTCAGGGGCTCATGCGCTGACATCAGGTACCGGGAAGCCAGTGTTCTTCTCTCTTAAATTGGTCTCACAGGAAGCAGATTGTTCCAGTTAAAGCCGCTGTTATCAGAAGTTTGGCCTTGACATGTAGACTGTCAAATAGCAAACACATCCTCTGGTTCACTCACTGGCTTCTGATGTTTCTGTTAGAACTGACCACTTCAGATCATCTTTAGTACCTAACTTCACATACGTAACTAATCATCATCTTTCCTTGCACACAAAGTTACTTTATGTACCTCACATTTTACAATTATCTTGAAACAGATCACACATATCACTACTGCTTTTCCATGAAATATACTTCATCTATCACTAAGTTGTATATTTGAAAATTTATTCTTTCTTAGAAATGTTCTCCAGCAGCATATCTACCATGACAACTGGGGATAGAATCAAAATGGAATGAGATAAGTTCCTCCCAGGTGATCAGTTTCCAAATATGCCCTCATATGAGTAGGTGGAGTCTGCTCTATAGTCCCTGTAAATCTGCTTAAGCTGGATGCTCCACAACAGCTTCTCCAACACTGGAAACCCAATGTTCTGTTCTCATATGCTCTCATCATGCTCACATTCTTTTGCCATCTCAAAATAAATTCACTACTGAGATCACACCCATATCACATGGTTCCATCACTTGAATTGAACCACAATGAAAATGTTCCTACATGAATTATTCCCTAATACATGCTCAGGAAAGGGGAATGAAACTTGTCATGGCAAAGTTAAAATAGATGTGTTAAAGTGGTTTCAGGATGGGAGACAATTTTTTGTTTTAGTTCATCTGAATACTGAATATCTTAGGTAAATGACTCAGAAATAGACAACGTTAACAATCCTGGATCACGGTAAATTTTGACAACACGTAACTTGGGAAAAATTGACAAAATTTGCATCTTAGTTTTTAGCACTCATCTTGATGTTAAATGTCCATAGTCAACAATATTTATTTGTGCCAGGGGACTTTTGGTGGCTCCTCAATGTAAGTTCCCAATTTAGTAGATTTTTATCTAAGAAATTAAAAATACCAGCACGAGTACTTTTGGTAAGAGAGAGCATTAGATAGCATCCCAGTGTCCCAGAAAGGGGCATGGATACTTCATAATGAAATATTTGAAGAATTCCCAAGAGAAATTTTTAGCAATGACAAATGCACCATTTTATACTATTCACTATGTGAGAGAGGATGCCTCTATAACTCTTGTCAGTACACTATAGACCTTCCATTAGGAATTTTCTATAAACATACTCTGGTCAAAATTCTTTGAACCATCAACTACATGATAAAGTTAAAAGTCCTTGACTTTTTTAAAAAAGAGACTTTACATTTTAGAGGAGTTTTGGTTTCATAGCAATAGTGAATGGAAAGTACAGAGATTTCCATATGTACCCCCTACCCCCAAACTTGCATAGCCTCCTCTATTATCAACATCCCATACCACAGTGATACATTTGTTACACTCAATGTATGTACACTGACAAACTACGGTTCACTTTTGGCATTGTACATTCCATATGTTTTAGAAAATGTATAATGACATATATCCATCATTATAGTACCATACAGAGTAGTTTCACTGCCTTAAACATCCTCTGTGCTCTATGTGTTCATCCCTCCCTCATGCCTAATTCCTGTCAACCACTGACCTTTTTATTATAAATTCTCCATAGTATTGCCTTTTTCACAACGTCATATAATTGGAATCATACAGTATATCGCCTTTTCAGATTGGCTTCTTTCACTTAGAAAGATGCATTTAAGTTTTATCCATGCCTTTCCATGGCTTAATACCTCATTTCTTTTTCGCACTAAAATAATATTCCATTGTTTGGATGTACCAAGTACTTTTTAGTCTATTCATCAAAGGACATTTGATTATTCCCAATTTTGGGTAAATAAGAATAAAGCTACTGTAAATATCCATGTGCAGGTTTTTGTGTGGACACAAGTTTTCAACTCCTTTGGGTAAATACCAAGCATCATGATTGCTGGGTAATATGGTCAGAGTAGGTTTAGTTTTGTAAGAAATTGTCAAACTATCTTCTAAAGTGGTTGCACCATTGGGCATTCTGCCAGCGATGAATGAAAGTTCTTGTTGCTCCACATCCTCATCAACATTTGGTGTGACATTTTATGGTCTGCATGTTGGCCATTCTAATAAAGTGTGTAGGGTTATCTAATTGATGGTTTCATTTATATTTCCCTGATGATATATGATGAGTATCTTTTCACATGCTTACTTGCCATCTGTATATCTTCTTGGATGAAATGTCTGTTAAGCTCGTTCTAATTGGGTAATTTTCCTATTTATGAGTTTTAAGAGTTCTTCGTATATTTTGGATAACAGTTCTTTATCACATATGTCATTTGCAAATTTTTTCTCCCAGTCTGTGGGTTATCTTCTCATTCTCTTGACAGTGTCTTTTACAAAGCAGAAAATTTTTATTTGATGAAGTACAGCATCTCACTGTCTTTCATGGATCATGCCTTTGGTATCATATCTAAAGTCATAGCCAAGGCCAAGGCCATCTAGATTTTCTCCTATGTTATCTTCTGGGAGTTTTATATCTCTGCATTTTAAATATTGGTCTGTCATTAACTTTGAGTTAATTCTTGTTAAGGGCATAAGGTATATGTTTGATTTGGCGGGGGAGGCACGTGGATGTCCAGTTATTCCAACACCATTTGTTGAAAAACTATATTTGTTCCATTGTATTGAGCAAACTCTTGTCAAAGAACAGTTGACTGTGTTTATGTAGGTCAGTTGCTGGGCTTTCTATTCTGTTCCACTGATCTATTTGTCTATTATTTCACTAATACCACACTGTCTTGACTACTGTACCTTTATAGTAAGTCTTGAAGTCAGGTAGTATCAGTCTTCCAGATTTGTTCTTCTCCTTCAATATCCTGTTGACTGTTCTGCATTTCTTGCCTCTCCATATAAACTTTAGAATCAGTTGTCAATATCCAGAAAACAACTTGCCGGGATTTTTATTGGGATTGCATTGAATCTACAGATCAATTTGGGAAGAACTGACATCTTGACAATATTGAATATTCCTATCCATGAATATCCACAGAATATTTCTCTACTTACTTAGTTCTTCTTTAGTTTCATTCATCAGAGCTTATGGTTTTTGTCATATAGATCTTGCAAATTTTTGGTTAGATTTATATCTAAGTATTCCACTTTGGGGTGTGTTACTGTAAATGGTATTGTGTTTTTAATTTCAAATTGCACTTCTTCATTGCTGGTATATAGAAAAGCAATTGGCTTTTTATATACTAACCTGTAGCCCACAACCTTTTATAATTGCGTATTAGTTCCAGGAGTTTTTTGCTGTTGTTGTTGATTCCTCCTGATTTTTTAGACATATGATCAATCATGTCATCTGCAAACGAAGGCAGTTTTATTTCTTCCTTCCTAATCTATACACTTTTAGTTACTTTTCTTGTGTTATTGTATTAGCTAGGACTTCCAATGCCATGTTGCAAAGCAGAGGTGAGAAGGAACATTGCTCATTCAAAAGCAGAAAAGTGAGTTAAGAGGCATTCATTCTGCTTTTATCTTCTGAAAGAGATTATGGAGAATTGGTATAATTTCTTCTTTAAATTCTTGGTAGAATTCACCAGTGAACCCATCTGTGTCTGGTGCTTCCTGTCTTGGAAGGTTATTAATATTGATTCACTTTCTTTAACAGATACAGGGTTATTAAGATCACCTATTTCTTGTGTGAGTTTTACCATATTGTATCTTTCAAGGAATTGATCCATTTTGTCTAGGTTACCAAATTTGTAGGCATAGAGTTGTTCATAATATTCCTTTTATTATCCTTTTAATTTCTATGGGATCCGTAGTGATGTCCTTACTTTCATTTATAATATTAATGATTTGTGTTCTCACTCTTTTTTCTTAGCTTGGCTGGAGGCTTATTGATTTAAATGATATTTACAAAGAACCAGCTTTTGGTTTCATTGATTTTCACTACTGATTGCTTGTATTCAATTTCATTGACTTCACTCTAATTTTTATTATTATTTTTCTGCTAACTTTGTATTTAATTTGCTCTTCTTTTCCAGGTACCTAGAGTAAAAGCAGATATTACTGATTTTAGATTTCTTTTCTTTTCTAATAAATGCAGTCAATGCTATAAATTTCCTCCTAGATACTGCTTTTGCTGCATCCCATGAATTTTGATAAATTGTGTTTTCACTTTCATTTAGCTCAAGGTAATGTTTAGCTTCCCTTGAGATTTTTTATTTGACTTATATTTTACTTAGAAGTATGCTGTTTAATCTCCAAGTATTTTGGGATTTTCCAGATATCTGTTACTGATTTCTGGTTTAATTCCATTGTTGTCTTGTGTGATTTAGATTCTGTTAAATTTGTTAAGATGTGTTTTTTGACCTAGACACTACTTTATTGCTGTGAATGTTCCAGGTTAATTTGAGAAGATGTGTACTCTGCTGTTGTTGGGTAAAATAAGCTGTAGATGTTGATTACATCCAGGTGATTGATAGTGTTGAGTTCAAATATGTTCTTACTGATTTTCTGCCTATTGGATCTGTCCATTTCTGATAAAGGGGTACTGAAGTCTCTAACTATAGGAGCCGATTCATGTATTTCTTCTTGTGTTCTATCAGTTTTCGCCTCACATATTTAGACATTCTTATGTTGGGCAAATACACATTTAAGATTTTGATGCCTTCTTGGGGAATTGACTCATTTATCATTATGTAGTGGCCCTCTTTATTTCTGGTAATATTTCTTATCTGAAGTCTGCTTTGCCTGAAATCAACACAGCTAGTCTCACATTCTTTTGATTACTGTTAGCATGGTATATCGTTCTCCATCCATTTACTTTTAATCTATATGTGTCTTTATATTTCAAGGTTTCTTGTAGACAACATCAGTTGGGTTTTGTTTTTAGACTCTGACAATCTTTCTCTTTTAGTTGGTTCATTTAGACCATTGATGGTCAAAGTGATTACTGATATAGTTGATTTAATATCTACCATTTTATTACTGTTTTTGACTTGTTGCTCTTGTTCTTTGTTGCTTTTTGTGTCTTCCTATCTTTTCCTGCATTTTCTGGTTTTAATTGAGCATTTTATGTAACTCCATTTTGTCTCCTTTCTTAGCATATCAGATATACTTCTTTTGACTCTTTTTGCTTTTCTTAAAAATCAGAATAAAGTTGATATGCAATATTACATTGGGTTGGGATGTCCAATATAGTGACTCAATAATCATGTACATTACCAGATGATTGCCACTAAGTGTAGTTACCCCCTTTTACTATATCAAGATATTACAATATTATTTCCTATAATCTCCATGTTGTAATTCCATTCCTATGACTCGCTTATTTTACAATGTGCAGTTTGTACCCTTTTTATCCCCTTCACCTATTTCACCCATCTCCCCACCTCCCTCCCTATGGTAACCAACAGTCTGTTGTCAGTATTTATGGGCCTATTCTTTTTTGTTTATTTGTTTCATCTTTTAGACTCCACATGTAAGTGAAACCATATGGTATTTGTATTACCCTACCTGAATTATTTCATATACCCTAATAAACTCTACATCCATCCATGTTGTCACAAACGGCAAGATTTCCTTATTTTTATGCACCGTTGTAATGTTCCATTACATACATGTACCACATCACCCTTATCCGTTCACCTATTGATACACCATATCTTTGATATTGTAAGTCACACTCCAATGAACATAGGAATGTATATATCTTTTCAAATTAATGATTTTGTTTTCCTCAAGTAAATTACCAGAAGTAGAATTGCTGGGTTGTATGGTATTTCTATTTTTAGTTTTTTGAGGGACCTCTGTATTGTTTTCCATGATGGCTAGACAAATGTGCATCCCTACCAACAGTGTAGGAGGGTTCTTTTTCTCCACATCATCACTCACACTCTTTTTTTCTTGCCTTTTGGAGAGAACCTATTCTGACTGGTGCGAGGTGATACCTCATTGTCATACTGATTTGCATTTCACTGAAGATTAGTGATGTAGAGCATCTTTTCATGTGTCCATTGGCCATTTGCATGTCCTCTTTGGAAAATTGTCTATTCAGGTCCTCTGCCCATATGTTAATCAGATTATGTGGGGGTTTTTAGTGCTGACTTGTATGAGTTAGTTATATATTTTGGATATTAACCCCTTACTGGATATATCATTTGCAAATATATTCTCCCACATGTATGTTACCCTTTAGTTTTGCGGACTGTTTCTTTTGCTGTGCAGAAGCTTTTTTGTTTAATGTAGTCCCACTTGTTCATTTTTCCTTTTGTGTACCTTATCCAAGGAGACATACCAAGAAAGAAATTTCTCATTTTGATGTTCATAAGATTCTTGCCTGTTTTCTTCTAAGAGTTTTATGGTTTCCTGTCTTACATTTAGGTCTTTATCCCGTTTAGATTTTACTTTTATGTATGGTGTTAGCAATCCAGCTTCACTCTCTTACATGTAGTTGTCCAGTTTTCCAGCACCATTTGTTAAAGAGACAATCTTTTCCATATTATATATTTATGATGCCTTTATCATATATTAATTGGCTATATATATGTGGTGTATTTCTGAGCTCTCTATTCTGTTCTAATGATCTATGGGTCTCTTCTCATGCGAGTACTGTACTGTTCTAATCAATGTACCTTTGTCATGTACCTTGAAATCAGGTAGCCTGATACCCCAAGTATTCTTTCTCAAGATTGCTTTCGCTAGCTACTCACGGTTTTTTGTGGTTGCATATGAATTTTAGGATTATTTCCATTAGTTCATTGAAAAAAATGCCATTGGTGTTTTGATAGGGATTGCATTGAATCTGTAAATTGCTTTGGGCAGGATGGCCATTTTCACAATTGTAATTCTTTCTATCCACTAGCAACGGGACAGATTTCCATTGATTTGTGTTTTCCTTAATTTCTCTCATGAGTGTCTCATAGTTTTCAGAGTACAGGTTTTTAATCTCATGGGTTAGATTTAATCTTAGGTACTTTATTCTTTATGATGAAATTGTAAATGGAATTGTTTTACTAATTTCTCTTTCTGCTGGTTCACTATATTTATGTAGGTATGCAACAGATTTCTGCATATTAGTTTCATATCCTGCAATTTTTCTGAATCCATTTATTCTAATAGTTTTTTTTTTGTTGGAGTCTTTAGGGTTTTCTGTATACAGTATCATGTCTTCTGCAAATAGTGACAGTTTTACACCTTCCTTACCAATTTGGATGTCTTTTATCTCTTTATCTTGTCTGATTTCCATGGCTAGAACCTCCAGTACTATGTTGAATAAAAGTGATGAGAGTGGGCATCCCTTGTCTTGTTCCTGATCTTAGAGGAAAAGCTTTCAGCTTTCCACCGTTGAGTATAATGTTAGCTGTGGGTTTGTCATACATGGCCTTTATTATGTTGAGGTATGTACACACCCTCTATATGTGTTGAGAGTGCTTTTTATCATGAATGGATGTTGAATTTTGTCAAATGCTTTTTCAGTATCTACTGGGATGATCACATGATTTTTATCCCTTTTTCTGTAAGTGTGGTTGTATCACATTGATTGATTTATGAATATTGTAACATACCATCCTTGCACCCCTGGAATAAAGCCCACTTGGTCATGATGGATGATCCTTTTGATGTATTTTTAAATTCAGTTTGTTAATAGTTTTTGAGGATATTTTCATCTGTGTTGATCAGGGATATTGGTTCTATAATTTTCTATTTTTGTAGTATCTTTGGTTTGGTATTAGAGTGATGCTGACTTCATAAAAAGAGTTGGAAAGCAGACTCTCCTTTTCTACTTCTTGGAGTAATTTAAGGATGGGTATTAGGTCTTCTTTAAATGTGGAAATCTGTGAAGCCATCTGGTCCAGGACTTTTGTTTGTTGGGAGTTTTTGGATTACCAGTTCAATTTTTTTTACTGGTAATTCATCTGTTAGAGTTTATGTTTCTTCTTGGGTTAATCTTGGAAGGTTGTACTTTTCTAGGAACTTGTCCATTTCTTCTAGGTTGTCCAATTTATTGGCATATAATTTTTCATAGAATTCTCTAATAATTCTTTGTATTTCTGTGGTGTCAGTTGTGACTATTCCTTTTTAATTTCTGATTTTGTTTCCTCTCTCTTTTTTTCTTGATAAAGCTAGAGGTTTGTCTATTTTGTTTATCTTCTCAAAGAACCAGCTCTTGGTTTCATCAGTTTTTCCTATTATTTTATTATCTATGTTATTCACTTCTGCTCTGATCTTTTTATGGCCCTCCTTCTACTAACTTTGGATTTCATTTGTTCTTTTTCTAGTTTCTTTGTGAGTTTAGACTGTTTATTTAGGATTGTTCTTATTTCTTGAGGTAGCCCTGTATTGCTAAGTACATCCCTCTTAGAACAGCTTTTGGGACATCCCACAAACTTTAGACTCTTGTATTTTTGTTTTTATTTTTCTCTGTGTACTGCTTGATTTCTATTTTGATTTGTTTGTTGATCCACTGATTATTTAGAAGTATGTTATTTAGCATCCACGTGTTTGTGGGCTTTTTGGTTTTTTTCGTGTAATTTTTTTTCTAGTTTCATACATACCGTTGTGGTCTGAGAAGTTGCTTGATACAATTTCAATCTTTTTGTATTTATTGAGGTTCTTTTTGTGGCCTAGTATGTGATCTATTCTGGAAAATGCTCCATGTACACCTGAGAAAAATGTGTATCCTGCTTTACAGGAAATATAATTGCAAATACTTATAACAACAAAATAATCCTAATTCCCCCTTCCAGTCCCTTGTATTTTGCTGTCATTTATTCCACATATATTATAAGCTTATATAACCAAATATATTGCTGCTATTGTTATTTTGAACAAATTCAAATATTATAATATCAATTGTTATATAATATCAACTAAGAGTAAGAAAATTTTTTTATTTTACCTTTACTTATTCCTTCTCTGATGCTCTTCCTTTCTATATGTAGGCCCATGTTTCTGGCCTATATAATCTCCCTTCTATCTAAAGCACTTTTAACATTTCTTGAAAGATAAGTGTACTAGCAATGAATTCCCTCAAATATTTTGTCTGAGAAAGTATTTATTTCTCTTTTAGTTTTGAAGGAGAATTTAGCATGGCACAGAATTCTAGGATAGTTTTTCTCACAACACTTTAAATACTTCACTCCATTATCTTCCTGTTTGCATTGATTGTAAGAAGTTACAATGCATTCTTTATCTTTATGTGTAAGTGGTTTTTCTCCCCCTCTGGCTTCTTTCATGATTTTTTATTTATCTTTGATTTTCTATAATTTGGCATGCTTATGGGTAGGTTGCTTGGGGCATTTGTCCTGTTTGGTGTTCTCGGAGTCTCCAAGATCTGTGATTTGGTGCCTAACGCTAATTGGGAGAAATGCTCAGTCTTATTGTTTCAAATAATTATTTTCCCTTTTCTATGTCTTCTCCTTCTGGTATTCCTATTAAATGTATGTGGCAACTTTTGTAGTTGTCCTAGAGCTCTTATACACTCTGTACTATTTTTTTTCTTTCAATCTTTTTTCCTCTTCAGCTTTTCAGTTTTCGAGGTTTCTATTGAGATATGCTCAGGCTCAGAGATTCTTTGCTCAGCCATGTCCACACTGTTAATGAGTCATTAAAGGCATTCTTATTTCTGTTTCAGTCTGTTTGATCTCTAGTGTGACTTTTCTGTTTCTTTCTTAGAAGTTCCATCTCTCTGCTTACATTGCTCATCTATTCTTGCCTCATGTCTGCTTTATCCATTAGCATCCTTAGCATATTAATCATGTTTCTTTAAACACTGTCTGATAATTCCAACATCCCCACCATATCTGGGTCTGCTTTTGATGCTTGCTCTATCTTTTCAAAGCATGCCTTTTACATGCCTTGTAGTTTTTTCTTCATAGCCAACCACAATGTGCCAGGTTAAAAACTACTGTAAAAGCCTTTGGCAACGTGGTGGTAAGGTGTGGGGAAGGGAGGAAGTCTATAATCTTACGATTAAGTCTTAGCCTATTAGTACGCTGGTGCCTCTGCACTGTAAACTTCACCAAATGCTTCCCAGTTTTTACCTCCCTTATGTAGAATAGGATGACTAGGGGGGGCTGAAGTTATATATTCCCCTTCCCCTACATTGAGCACTAGAGCTGACCAGAGTTGGCTTATTTCCAATCCCTGAGGCTCTGATAAAGTCTCAGAAGGTTAGGATCTAGTAAAACAATTTCTCCTGAGGGCAGACCTTGTTAAAAAGAACCAAAATGCTCTGTTGTATTTCAAAAAGCCCTCACACCAGCCATGAGGAAATATGAGAGGATTTTTCTTTGATATTCTCTGTAAGAACCTGGTAGAATATAAGGAGGTAACACTCACAAAAGTGGGAGGCCCACCAATAACTGGGTCAACCAGGAGTTTTTATTTCTCAGACTTCTCTACGCTGAGCCATCAGCAATTCGTCAGTTGGAGTTCAGGTTTCTCTGCCCCAGCGTTAGTGCCAATTACTAATGGGTTTCTGTTCTGGGAATTTGTGATTCTCTGTACTCTCCTACCTGTCTTTTCAATTTTGGGGGCAGCAGTTTGGCCTGTGACCTTACATCTCCAGCAAATCTAAGAACAGTTGTTGATTTTTCATTTTACATAGTTTTTTTACTTGTTGGGACCGAGTGGTGAGTACCAATGTTCTTACATGATGGACTAGAAACCTTCTGGTTTCTCATGCTGGCCTCATGTAGCTTTTAAAGACTTCCTATGTTTGTACCAAACTAAGTTTTCAGGCCCATCTTTCACCCTGTCCTTCCCCAGGTCTCCTTTCCTGGCACTCACAGCAACAGAGAACTCAGTCCTTTTCTAAGTCACTGATGCAGTCTCCCCTAAAGGTCCTGGGCTGTGTCTTATTTTTAGTGACTCTGCTCTATCTTCCTTGCAGCCATTACAGTTTGATAATTGCCTGTCCTAACTTGTCAGTGCTCCTTGGTTGTTTGCCCTGAAACCTGTTGGGAAAAATGATGCTGTCCTTAGGTCAGGAAGGAAAGACAGCCCTTTAATTCAGTGCTGCTGCTCTTGGCAGGGTTGGGGACTAAGCAACAGACTTTACTTTCCTGTTGGGCTCTCTTTACAGAAACATTATATTTCTAGCCTCTAAATATTCCACCCTGCAAAAATTGTATGCACTCCAGTAATGGAGGAGTTTATCAGAAATTTCCCAAGTTGAAAGTCTCCTGCTCTAATGAGAATTTCCCCTGGTCCCGTGGTCTGATGCTGCATTGCTAATCTTTTGCGTTTACATTGGGGTGCCTCAAGCCTCTGTTAAAGGTGTGCATAAAGAGTACACCAAGATGTCAGGCATTGATGGCAGTTCCCTACAGAATAATGTGTGCAATGGCTAGAGGGTAAGTACACTTCCCCCTCCCTTTCCTTCTCTATGCCCACTGCCTCCTGGATAATCTAAGGTATGTTCTTATCTCCTAATGTGATGACAGCAGAGAAACCAGTGCTGGCTCAAAGTTGCTAAAGACCTTTGTTTTGGGTAGCCTATTCTTTTGCATCTGGAAATATAGCACTTTGGTTTCTAATCCCAGTACAGGGGCAGTAAACATTAAACAGGAGCAAGGAGGTTTTAACTTAGCAAGTGAGAGCTAGACCAGAAATTTTTCACAGCACTCTCAAAGCAATGCTGCTGCCTTGATTTTCCTCCCTTCCTCCCTTCCTTCTTTTCTTTCTTTCCTCTTTCACTGTCTTCAGAGCACAGATGTTTGGCATATTTAATTTAGTTTCTGAAGTAACATGAGCGCAAATCCCAAAATAAACCAAGGGAGGCTATAACAATTCTGTAATGTTCATGTGGGCTGAATATGGACAACCTGAATCAAGTTGGTAATGAGGTCATGGCTGAAACTTCTACATAGCCTCTAGCCCATCCCACTCTGGAGGAGCAGCCCATCTTTGTTGTTGCCAAGATCAGTGGCCTTTGGTACAACCAGATTCTTATCAATATCCAATAGGCCCTTTGAAATGTTTGACTTTTCCGTAGTCAACACTTACTAGGCCATCCCTGGTCAGGCAGAGGGGTGAGTGTTTCATGCCAGTTTATGGACTATGCAAGGTCCACAGGGAACTTTACAACTTAATCAGGGCAGCATTGTGCAAAATTAACTGACTTTTCATTCCATATTTTGTTGTATACCTCTGCATTTGCACTATAAAATCCATCTCTCAGTCAGCCATTCACTGCCTCGAGGAAAGCAGAAAAGTTAGGTATTCCCACCCTCCCTCACATTACAAGGTTGACTATGTGCCAATGAAGCCTCAGGATGGCCCCTCCCTTAATACAGTCCCACTCTATGGGCTTGAATATTGCTTCCTCTATACCAGAGATTAAATAGCCCCTTTTCCTGGGAGAGAATGACACAGAGATTTTAGATCTCATATTGTTTCTAAATCAATCTATGTTCTGAAAAAAGCAACAAAAAACATCTCAAGTCAAGTTCGACTGTCAATTCCTGCTTCTCAATAGAATGGTGACTGAGATTTGGGGAACTATTGGTACTAGCTGATTTATGACATAGTAACTAGTCCCTGACTTGCACTTACCTTATAAATAACTATAAAACTGTATGAAATTCATTAGGAGATTGTTTGAGGGCATTGAAAAACAGGGAATGCAAGATTGTGATCCTTCAGAGAAGGAAATGCATGAGATGAAATCTATGCGTGCCACAGCATGCTGTCTAGGGCACATTCCAAATGGTGGCACAAGGGAGTAGAATCTAAACAAAGCAGACACCCTGACAAGTTGAAGAGACTGGGGTTTGCAGCTGCTGGAGCACTTGAAATTTGCACGTCTTATTTGGAGAGGAGGGAGCTGTTCTTGTCCTTGGCTGGAGGCAGGATGCCAAGAAGCTTATGACACAGCAGGTGCTGTGGGGCTGAGTGCAGAGACCCTGGTTAACATTGTGGGCATTCAGTTCAGATAACAGGCCAGGCATTAGGACTAAAATAATCTACCCTAGAATAAGTTCAAAACAGGTATATACCCACTCTCACAGAGAACAAAAGCAAGCCTTACAGGCACAAGGGGACCCAACAGTAACCTAAGTAGCTGCTAGAACAAAGTGTAACAACCTTTATGGAATAGGACACAGTCTCCAAATTTCAAACAGGGTGTCATTTGCCATTTTCTGCACACACACACAAGTTCCTAGACATATACCAACAAGCAGGAAAGAGTAAAGCACAATCAACAACAACAACAAAAATGGATAAAAACTGGCCTCAAATGTGTAAACTGTTGGAACTAGCAGAAACATTTAAGGAAAACATGCCCAAATCTTTCCTCTTCTCCTGCCCTCACCACCACAATTAACCCCACTGAACCTCATGAATTTGGGTTTTGTTTTAAAATGTGCTCAGGGTCACACAGCCAGTGGCAGAGCCAGGACTCAAGCCCACACAAGTCTTCCCACTAAACTGATATCAGTGATCACTTCTGATGTGCACACAACTTCTGAGGGGCTTTAAAAACACATACCTCATTTTGCATGGTATCAAATGAGATGATAATAGACTGAAATGTATTTTACATCGAATGTGTTAGAAGTTCATTTTTAATGTACTCCCTCGAAAAGAGAGAGAGAGAGAATGGACATGTGCTCTATGGCCCCTCCCCACTCACAGTGTTGTTTGTCCCTCTGCCTCTACTTCTTGTCCCATTGGGCCTGGAATGGAGATGTCAAATTCAGATTCTTGCCTGGTGAGGGGGTGCTGAGGCTTTCTGCTATGAACAATACTGGCCACAAATGGCTGTCATGACCTGGCACAGGTTGTTGCTGTGATCCATGCATCACCCCACGTGTGGACTTACGTGCTCTGTTTTACAGGTCTCCATTATGTGGAAGCAGCACCCAAATATAGAGGGGACAACATGGGTCCACACAAGCTGGCCAGCTGTAGTGTGAGAAACAAACGAACAGGATCCACACCAAGCTCATTCATCTTGCACACATTGCTTTCATGCCCAGCAAAATCTGCTCTCCCTGACACCTGGCAGTGACTCGGCAGTACCTATAATGACATACAAATAAAGCTTAAAAAAACAAGAATCTTTACAAAATATCTAGTGCAACATCTCCTGAAAATTAATGTTGATTCAGGGGAACTCTGTGAAGAATGCAATATGCAACCATGATCCCGCAAAGGAAATTTGTAAGGCTAATGCCCTCTCTAACTGTCCTTACAAGAAATGGAAGGGAAAGATGGCAGGGGAACCATGCAAATCACTGGACCAGCCTGACCACCCTGTAACACTCCTGCGCCCTCACCTGAACAATAACCCCTCCTGTAAGGGTCTTCCTGGGACCTGAGTTACTATGATGAAGGAAGGACCACTGGTCTGAGAAGTGAGGGTCACTGGTACCATAAGCAATGACAATGGTAACAGCTAACCTTTATTCATCACTTACTATGGGTCAGGTATTTTGGTATTTACATGGACTCTCTCCTTTAATTCTCCCGCCCACCATGTGAGTTAGGTTATTAGCAGACTTTCACAATTTGCTTTAAAAAAGCAAATCTCTTATGGTCCCATGGCCAGAAAGTAGGGCACCTAGAATTTAGGTACAGGTCTGCCTCACTCCTAATGCTATGCCAGCATTTCCTAAACTTCAGGTATTATCTGTTTACCACCTTTACTCTTCTTGCCACATTTTATTATAGTAAATACTATCATAATGCCAAATAACATGAATCTACATAAATATTTGACTTCCATGTACTATGTCTCTGCTAAGAATTTTAATTCATTAATCTCATTGTTGTACATATAAGGCTCAATATTTTCCTTTGAATTAAATAATTGTACATCAATATATTTTTAAATGAAACTTTATATCATTACTGTAAGTGAAAATCACTCATCACTCATCATAAATGGTAAGATACCATAGAAAGAAATGTAAATGATACAAAATGTATCATTTTAAAATTTATTAAGTATATATTAACATTTTTAAATAGTTCATTCAAATGTACCACTGTTCTCATTTCATATCCCATCTGGGTTGGGTATAATTTTGGTAAATTTTATTAATTTGAGGCAGTCCTCTGTAGCCCAATTCCTTCTGGAATTACAGACTGAGTTTGATTTCTAGACCTACAGAGCTGGGAATAATGGTGTCTATACCAAGGGATTGACTTTCTGGGGAGCAAACTGGGTGACAAGATGGCCTCCCTCATACAGCCTTTGACTCATACCTTTTTATTTATAATTTTTTATTGAAGCATAGTTGATATACAATATTATATTGGTTTCAAGCATGTAACGTAGTGATTCAACAGTTATCTACACTATTAAATGCTCACCCCAACAAATGTAGTTACTATCTGTCAACACAGAAAGATATTACAGAACTATTGATGATACTCTCTGTGTACTACTTTCATCCCTGTGACTAATTTATATTACGATTGAGATTTTGTGCCCCTCTATCTCCTTCACTTACTTCAACCATTCACCCCAACCCCTCTCCCATGGTAACCACCAGTCACTTCTCAGAGTCATGCCTTTTTAAATTGTGAGAAGTGGTTATGAAAGTTTTCCTTCCCAGTCCAGGGTCACTAGTAACCTGGACAGGGTCATGTTATTTTCCTCTATAGCCCAAAGAGCCTTGCACACTACTTGGAGAACACAAAGTTCTCAATAAATATTTGTCAAATAAATTTTCCTGAGTCTTTGCAAATTCTATTCCTTCTTCTTGGAATGTCATTCCTACAACTTTGATAGCTGATAAACTCCAACTCATCCTTACAAAGTAGGTGCTTACAAAGCAAATTCTCCTGACTCCCTCAGGAAGTTGTTTGTTTCCTTCTCCATGTTCTCATCAGATATTGTCCATGCCTTTATCATACGTATTGTGCTATTGCTCTGAGACCTGTTTACCCCACCAGACTGAATTTCTCAGAGCAATGACTATTTCTAGTTCATCTTTGTGAAAGTTCTTTAATATCTATCTACAGTATTCTTTATTTTTTTGAATAATGTTAAGCATTGGGTCTTGTATTGCAAAACCAGATTGGGCATTCCTGTGGTATAAGAGAGCCTGGGCATCCATTTTATATGCCATATGATTCTTCAGCCATCAGCCGTGCTCCTAGAAGCCCAGTAAGCTCTTCTACCATCACTCAGTTCTGGAGATTGCCAGAATGCTTAAGCCTCAGTTAAGCCTCTTCCTTCCCAAGTTTCAATCTCTGGACTCAGGGACTTGATCAGCTACATTCAAGGCTAATTATACTTTTTTCTCAGAGAGAGAAAGAACAGCACCTTCAGCAACAGCACTACCTCAAAAACCAAACTATGAAAAATATTTGGGGGGCTCTTATCAGATCCACATTTTTTTCCCTGCAACTTGGCCTTTTCATCCAACACAATGTCTTGGAGATCCTTTCATAATAACACTGATAATAATGAACATTTATTGAAACTTAATTACCATGTGCCGGCACAGTAACAGGCACCTTATGTATTATTTAATTCTCACAACACTCCCATGGTATAGAGTCTCATGTAATCACCATTTTTTTTCCAACTCTTTCTTTTTTATTATTCAAGCTAGCAAAATTGAAATACACAGTGAGAGAAAATGAAAAATTAAAACAAAAATAATTATCTCAAGCTGAAATAAAGAAGGTCAAATTGTCTTTGGCTATTCAGAGTACAATGAGACTATGTATTCAGAGTAGAGACTATGAATTGTTCAAGGTTTTTTTTATGGCATCACTAATATACAACCACATGAGCAACAACATTGTGATTACTACATTCCCCCCATTATCAAGTCCCCGCCACATACCCCATTACAGTCAATGTCCAGCAGCATAGTAAGATGCTATAGAGTCACTACTTGTCTTCTCTGTGCTATACTGCCTTCCCCGAGCCCACCCCTACATTATGTGTGCTAATCATAATGTCGCTTAATTCCCTTATGCCTCCCTTCCCACCCACCCGCACCAGTCCCTTTCCCTTTGGTAACTGGTAGTCCATTCTCGGATTCTGTGAGTCTCCTGCTGTTTTGTTCCTTCCGCTTTTGCTTTATTGTTATACTCCACAGATGAGTGAAATCATTTGGTACTTGTCTTTCTCCACCTGGCTTACTTCACTGAGCGTAACACCCTCTAGCTCCATCCATGTTGTTCCAAATGGTAGTGTTTCTTTTCTTCTTACGGCTGAATAGTATTCCATTGTGTGTATGTACCACATCTTCTTTATCCATTCATCTACTGAAGGACACTTAGGTTGCTTCCATTTCTTGGCTGTTGTAAATAATGCTGTGATAAACATATGGGCACATACGTCTTTTTCAAACTGGGCTCCTGCATTCTTACGGTTAATTTCTAGGAGTGGAATTCCTGAGTCAAACGGTATTTCTATTTTCAGTTTTTTGAGGAACCTCCATACTACTTTCCACAATGACCGAACTAATTTATTACATTCCCACCAGCAGTGTAGGAGGGTTCCCCTTCTCCACATCCTCACCAGCATTTGTTGTTCTTAGTCTTTTCGATGCTGGACATCTGAACTGATGTGAGGTGATATCTCATTGTGATTTTAATTTGCATTTCCCTGATAATTAGCGATGTGGGGCATCTTTTCATGTGCCTGTTGGCCGTCTGAATTTCTTCTTTGGAGAAGTGTCCGTTCATACCCTCTGCCCAGTTTTAGTAGGGGTTTTTCTTTTTGGTTGTTGAGGCATGTGAGTTCTTTATATTTCTTGGATGTTAACCCCTTGTCGGATATGTCATTTACAAATATATTCTCCCATACTGTAGGATGCCTTCTTGTTCTGCTGATGGTGTCCTTTGCCATACAGAAGATTTTAAGTTTGATGTAGTCCCATGTGTTCACTTTTGCTTTTGTTTCCCTTGCCCAACGAGATGTGCTCAGGAAAGAGTTGCTCATGTTTATATTCAGATTTTTGCATGTGTTGTACTCTAAGAGTTTTATGGTTTCATGACTTACATTCAGGTCTTTGATCTATACTTTTGTGTATAGGGTTAGACAATAATCCAGTTTCTTTCTCTTGCATGTAGCTGTACAGTTTTACCAACACAAGTTGTTGAAGAGGCTGTCATTTCCATTGTTTGTCCATGGCTCCTTTATCGTACATTAATTAACCATATATGCTTGGGTTTATACCTGAGCTCTCTATTCTGTTCCTCTGGTCTATGGGTCTGTTCTTTTGCCAGTACCAAATTGTCATGATTACTGTGGCTTTGTAGTAGAACTTGAAGTCGGGGAGCATAATCACCCCAGCTTTACCCTTCCTTCTCAGGATTGCTTTGGCTACTTGGGGTCTTTTGTGGTTCCATGTGAATTTTAGAACTATTTGTTCTAGTTCATTGAAGAATGCTGTTTGTATTTTGATAGGGGTTGCATTGAATTTGTACATTGCTCTAGTCAGGATGGCCATTCTGATGATACTAATTCTTCCTATCCATGAGCGTGGGATATATTTCCATTTATTTGTATCTTCTTTAATTTCTCTCATGAGTGTCTTCTGGTTTTCAGAATATAGCTCTTTCACTTCCTTCATTAGGTTTAGTTCTAGGTATTTTATTCTTTTCAATGCAGTTGTGAATGGAATTGTTTTCCTGATTTCTCTTTCTGCTAGTTCATTGTTAGTGTATAGGAATGCAACAGATTTCAGTGTATTAATTTTGGCTCCTGCAACTTTGCTGAATTCAGATATTAGTTCTAGTAGTTTGGGAGTGGATTCTTTTCTGTCTTTATGTACAATATCATGTCATCTGCAAACAGTGACAGTTTTACTTCTTCATTACCAATCTAGATGCCTTGTATTTCTTTGTTTTGTCTGACTGCCATGACTAAGACTTCCAGTACTATATTGAATAAAAGCGGGGAGAGTGGGCATCCCTGTCTTGTTCCCGATCTTAGGTGAAAAGCTTTCAGCTTCTCACTGTTAAGTATGATGTTGGCTGTGGGTTTGTCATATATGGCCTTTATTATGTTGAGGTACTTGCCCTCTCTACCCATTTTGTTGAGAGTTTTTATCGTGAATAGATGCTGAATTTTGTCGAATGCTTTTTCAGTGTCTATGGAGATGATCATGTGGTTTTTGTCCTTCTTTTTGTTGATGTGGTGGATGATGCTGATGGATTTTCGAATGTTGTAACATCCTTGCATCCCTGGGATGAATCCCACCTGGTCATGGTGTATGATCCTCTTGATATATTTTTGAATTCGTTTTGCTAATATTTTGTTGAGTATTTTTGCATCTATGTTCTTCAGGGATATTGGTCTGTAATTTTCATATCTTGTCCAGTCATCCCTGCTTTTTGTATTAGACTGATGCTGGCTTCATAGAATGAGTTTGGAAGTATTCCCTCCTCTTCTATTTTTTGGAAAACTGTAGGGAGAATGGGTATTATGTCTTCTCTAAATGATAAAACTCAGTGGTGAATCCATCTGGTCGGGGGTTTTGTTTTTGCGTAGTTTTTTGATTACCAATTCAATTTCACTGTTGGTAATTGGTCTGTTTAGATTTTCTTTTTCTTCCTGGGTCAGTCTTGGAAGGTTGTATTTTTCTAGAAAGTTGTCCATTTCTTCTAGGTTATTCAGTTTGTTAGCTTGTAGATTTTCATAGTATCTTCTAATAATTCATTGTATTTCTGTGGCATTGGTCTTGAGTTTTCCTTTCTCATTTCTGATTCTGTTTATATGTGTAGATTCTCTTTCTTTCTTAATAAGTATGGCTAGGGGTTTATCTATTTTGTTTATATTCTCAAGGAACCAGATCTTGGTTTCATTAATTTTTTCTATCATTTTATTCCTCTCAATTTCATTTATTTCTTCTCAAATCTTTATTATGTCCCTCCTTCTGCTGACTTTGGGCTTCATTTGTTCTTCTTTTTCCAGTTTCAATAATTGCGAATTTAGACTATTCATTAGAGATTGTTCTTCCTTCTTTAAATAGGCCTGGATTGTTATATACTTCCCTCTTTGATCTGCCTTCACTGCATACCACAGAATTCGGGCATGGTGCTATTGTTTTCATTTGTCTCCGTATATTGCTTGATCTCTGTTTTAACTTGGTCATTGATCCATTGATTATTTAGGAGTATGTTGTTAAGCCTCCATGTGTTTGTGAGCCGTTTTGTTTTCTTAGTACAATTTATTTCTAGTTTTATACCCTCATCATCTGAGAAGTTGGTTGGTACAATTTCAATCTTTTTGAATTAACTGAGGCTCTTTTCGTGGCCTACTATGTGGTCTATTCTGGAAAATGTTCCCTGTGTACTTGAAAAGAATATGTATTCTGCTGCTTTTGGGTATAGAGTTCTGTAGATGTCTGTTAGGTCCATGTGTTCTAATGTGTTGTTCAGTGCCTCTGTCTCCTTACTTATTTTCTGCCTGGTTGATCTGTCCTGTGGAGTGGGTGGAGTGTTGAAGTCTCCTAGAATGAATACGTTGCATTCTGTTTCCCCTTTTTAATTCTGATAGTATTTGTTTCATATATGTATGTGCTCCTGTGTTGGGTGCATAGATATTTATAATGGTTATATCCTATTGTTGGATTGACCCCTTTATCATTATGTAATGTCCTTCTTTGTCTCTTGTGACTTTCTTGGTTTTTTGAAGTCTATTTTGTCCAATACAAGTACTGCAACACTTGCTTTTTTCTCCCTATTAGTTGCATCAAATATCTTTTTCAATCCCTTCACTTTTAGTCTGTATGTGTCTTTGCATTTGAAGTGAGTCTCTTGTAGGCAGCATATAGTTGGGTCTCGTTTTTCTATCCATTCAGGTACTCTATGTCTTTTGATTGGTGCATTCAGACCATTAACATTTAGGGTTATAATTGATAGTATGTACTTATTGCCATTGCAGGCTTTAGATTCGTGGTTACCAAAGTCTCAAGGGTAACTTCCTTACTATCTGTCTAACTTAACCCACTTTGTATGCTATTACAAACACAATGTAAAGGTTCTTTTTTCCCCCTCCTTTATTTCCTCCTCCCTTCTTTATATATTAGGTATCATATTCTGTACTCTTTGTGTATGCCTTTTTATTACCTCTGGTGACAGCTATTTAACCTTAGGAACACTTCCATCTATATCAGTCCCTCCAAAATACACTGTAGAGATGGTTTGTGGGAGGTCCATTCTCTCAGCTTTTGCTTATCTGGAAATTGTTTAATCCCTCCTTCAAAATTTCAGTGATAATCTTGCCAGATAAAGTATTCTTGGTTCGAGGCCCTTCTGCTTCATTGCATTAAATATATCATGCCAATCCCTTCTAGCCTGTGAGGTTTCTGCTGAGAAGTCTGATGATATCCCGATGAGTTTTCCTTTGTATGTGATCTTATTTCTCTCTCTGGCTGCTTGTGATAGTCTGTCCTTGACCTTGATCTTGCCATTTAAATTATTATATGTCTTGGTGTTGTCCTCCTTGGATCCCTTGTGTTGAGAGATCTGTGCATCTCCATGGCCTCAGAGACTATCTCCTTCCCCAGATTGGGGAAGTTTTCAGCAATTACTTCCTCAAAGACACTTTCTTTTTTCCCTATTCTTCTTCTGGTACCCCTATAATATGAATATTGTTCCATTTGGGTTGGTCACACAGTTCTCTCAGTATTCTTTCATTCTTAGAGATCCTTTTTCTTCTCTGTGCCTCAGCTTCTTTGTATTCCTCTTTCCTAATTTCTATTTCATTTATCATCTCCTCCACCATATCTAATCTGCTTTTAGTACCCTCCATTTTGTTTTTCAATGGTTGGATCTCCATCCTAAATTAATTCCTGAATTCCTGAATATTTTTCTGTACCTCCATGAGCATGTTAATATTTTTTATTTTGAAATTTCTTTCAGGAAAATTCGTGAGGTTTATTTCATTTGAAACTTTCTCAGGTGTATTCATAATTTTGCTTTGAACCAGGTTCCTTTGACACTTCATAATTTGTCTGTGGTGCCCTCCAGTGCCCAGATGCTCTACTCTGGAGATGCACAGCCCCTGGAGCAATGTCGAGGGTTGCAGGAGAGTGGTGTTGGTGCTTTGGGGGAGGAAAGAGCTGTTTCCTGCTTCCCTGCTGCTATGCCTGTCTCCACTGCCAGAACCAGTGGACCAAACACACAGGTGTAAGCCTCTGTGCTTTGTGTTTGTGGCTGCTGTAGGTGAGGCTTCCCTCTGGCTGGCCTGATGCCATGGCAGGGGCTGCCGATTTGCGAGCCTGAACCAGGTGTAGGCTAGCCGGGAGGAAGACACAGCAGGCAGCGTAGCACGGTGGGGGACCTTGAAGCTGTGTAGCCAGTCAGGGGGATGGAGCACCTGAAGGTCATTTAAGCTCCCAAACAGCTGGGCAGAGTGCACCTAGACACCTCTGTCTACCTGTCCTTTCTCCTGAGCAATAAGCTCTGTGCAGTCCTTGCCCCTTTAGCAGCCCTCTCGCTTTTAGGAAGTCTCAGACTGCCTGCCCAGATCAGCCGGATATGAATCCCTGTTTCCACAAGCAGCTGGAATCTCCGTCTCTCCAGGTATTCTGCCTCTCTTAGCTTTCCAACCACACTAAATCACCAGAGCACCATGCAATGTAGGTTCATGCTTCCAGAGCAGATCTCCAGGGTTAGGTGCTCAGCAGTCCCAGGTCTCCACTCCCTCCCTGCTCTATTTCTCTTCCTCCTGCCAGTGAGCTGGGGTGGAAGAAGGGCTTGGGCTCCACTAGGTCACAGCTTTGGTATGTTACCCTCTTCCATGACATCTGCTCTTTCTTTTCTCTAGGTGTATGCAGTCTGGTGCAGCCTTCTTTCCTGTTGCTCTTTCAGGATTAGTTGTATTAAAGTATATTTTCATTTTATATGTGCTTTTGGGAGGAGGTCTCTGTCTCACCCCTCATGCCACCATCTTTAATCCAATCTCCTGCTAGTGATCAGGTGGGGTTTCTTTTGTAATTTTTTTGGATTAAATTCCTTTGCAGTTTCATAATTCTAATGATTACTGTGGAATAATAACTTTGTAGCTGGTGCCCTCTAGTGCCTGGCAGCTCTATTCTCTGGAGCTGCCCAGCATCTGGAGCAATGGTAGGGGTTGGAGGCACATGGTGCTGGCAACCTGCTGGGAGGAAAGAGCTCTTTCTTGCTTCCTGGCTGCAGTGCCTGCCTCCACTGCCCAGTCCAGTGGGCCAAGCATGCAGGGAGGAGCCTCTGTGTTATGCCCCTTTAGCTGCCATAGGTGGGGCCAACCTCTGGCTTGCTGCCAGGAGGTAGGAGCGACAGGCTGTGTATCACAGTGGGGTGCCTCAGGGCTACATTTCCAGCAGGGGAATGAATTGTCAGAAGCTTCTGAATGTTCCCAACCTGCTGGGTTTAGTGTGCCGAGACTATTTTGCCCACCTGTCCTTTCACCTGAGCAGCAAGTTCTATGTAATCCTTGCCCCTATAGTAACCCTCTCGCTGTTGCGACATCTTTCAATGTGCTCACCTTTCTTTTGTCCCAGCAGCAGGTTGTGGGTACCTGTTCTCCACAAGTGGCTGAAATCTCAGTCTCTCTGAGTATTCTGCCTGTCTTTGCTTTTGAACTCCACTAATCTCCAGATTACCATGTAATGTGGATTTGTGCTCCTGGAGCAGGTCTCCAGGGGTGGGCATTTAGCAGTCGTGAGCTTCTACTCCACCCCCAGTCTGTTTCTCTTCCTCTTGCCTGTGAACTGAGTGGGGGGAGGGCTTGGGTTCCACCAGATCACAACTTTGCTACTTTAGCCTTTTCTGTGAGGTCCTATCTTTTCCCCAGATGTACGCAGTGTGTTCTGCAGTCTTCCAGTCACTTTTTCAAGATGAGCTGTATTTGCTGTATTTTTTGTCTTAAATGTGGTTTTGGGAGGCGGTTTCTCCCTCACTTCTCACCCCCACCATCTTTTTCCCATCCTCTCATCTTCAACCTATCCCTAAACTTTGTCATTTTTATTATTGTAAGTACTGGTGTTTTCTATCTTCCTTTTTTTAAATTAATTAATTTATTTTTATTTTTTTGAAGATTATATTTACTAGGCTCTCCCCTACCACAAATCCCCCCAACAAACCCCACTACAGTCACTGTCCATCAGCATAGTAAGATGTTGTAGAATCACTACTTGTCTTCTCTGTGTTTCAAAGCCCTCAACTTTCCCCCACCCCTCACATTATACATGCTAATCATAATACATCCTTTCTTCTTCCCCACCCTTATACTTCCCTACCTTCCTATTCTCCCCAGTCTCCTTCCCTTTGGTAACTGTTAGTCCATTCTTGGGTTCTGTGATTCTGCTGCTGTTTTGTTCCTTCAGTTTTTGTATTGTTCTTATACTCGACAGATGAGTGAAATCATTTGGTATTTGTTTTTCTTGGCTTGGCTTATTTCACTGAGCATAATAACCTCTAGCTCCATCCATGTTGTTGCAAATGGTAGGATTTGTTTTCTTCTTATGGCTGAATAATATTCCATTGTGTATATGTACCACTTCTTCTTTATCCATTCAACTACGGATGGACACTTAGGTTGCTTCCATTTCTTGGCTATTGTAAATAGTTCTGCGATAATCATAGGGGTGCATCTGTCTTTTTCAAACTGGAGTGCTGCATCCTTAGGGTAAATTCTTTGAAGTGGAATTCCTGGGTCAAATGGTAAGCCTATTTTGAACATTTTGAGGAACCTCCATGTTGCTTTCCACAATGGTTGAACTAATTTACATTCCCACCAGCAATGTAGGAGGGTTACCCTTTCTCCACAACCTCGCCAACATTTGTTGTTGTTTGTCTTTTGGATGGTGGCCATCCTTACTGGTGTGAGGTGATATCTCATTGCGGTTTTAATTTGCATTTCTCTTATAACTAGCGATGTGGAGCATCTTTTCTTGTGTCTGTTGGCCATCTGAATTTCTTCTTTGGAGAACTGTCTGTTCAGCTCCTCTGCGCATTTTTTAACTGGATTATTAGCTTTTCATTTGTTGAGGAGCATGAGCTCTTTATATATTTTGGATGTCAAGCCTTTATCGGATCTGTCGTTTACGAAAATATTCTCCCATACTGTAGGGTACCTTTTTGTTCTATTGATGGTGTCCTTTGCTGTACAGAAGCTTTTCAGCTTGATATAATCCCACTTGTCCATTTTTGCTTTTGTTTTCCCTGCCCGGGGAGATAAGTTCATGAAGAAGTCGCTATATTTACTGTCCAAGAGATTTTTGCCTATGTTTTTTTCAAAGAGTTTTATGGCTTCATGACTTACACTCAGGTCTTTGATCCATTTCGAACATACTTTTGGGAATGGGGTTAGACAGTGATCCAGTTTCATTTCCTTACATGTAGCTCTCCAGTTTTGCCAGCAACATCTGTTGAAGAGACTGTCATTTCCCCATTATATGTCCATGGCTCCTTTATTGAGTACTAATTAACCATATATATTTGGGTTAATGGCTGGAGCCTCTAATCTGTTCCACTGCTCTGTGGCTCTGTTCTTGTGCCATTACCAAAGTGTCTTGATTACTATGGCTTTGTAGTAGAGCTTGAAGTTGGGGAGTGAGATCCCCCCTACTTTATTCTTCTTTCTCAGGATTGCTTTGGCTATTTGGGATCTTTGGTGATTCCATATGAATTTTTGAACTATTTGTTCCAGTTTGATGAAGAATGTTGCTGGTAATTTGATAGGGATTGCATCAAATCTGTATATTGCTTAGGGCAGCATGGCCGTTTTGAAGATATGAATTCTTTGTAGTCAAGAGCATGGGATGAGTTTCCATTTGTTACTGTCCTCTTTAACTACTCTTAAGGGTGTCTTATAGTTTTCAGGGTATAGGTCTTTCACTTCTTTGGGTAGGTTTATTCTATTCTTTTTGATGCAATTGTGAATGGAATTGTCTTCCTGATTTCTCTTTCTTTTGGCTCATTTTTAGTGTATAAGAAAGCCACAGATTTCTGTGTGTTAATTTTGTATCCTGCAACTTTGCTGTATTCCGATATCAGTTCTAGTAGTTTTGGAGTGGAGTCTTTCGGGTTTTTTATGTACAATATCATGTCACCTGCATATAGTGACAGTTTAACTTCTTCTTTACCAATCTGATTCCTTGTATTTCTTTGTTTTGTCTGATTGCCGTGGCTAGGACCTCCAGCACTATGTTAAATAACAGTGGGGAGAGTGCGCATCCCTGTCTGGTTCCCGATTTCAGAGGAAAAGCTTTCAGCTTCTCGCTCTTCAGTATGATGCTGGCTGTGGGTTTTTTGTATATGGCCTTTATTATGTTGAGGTACTTCCCCTCTATAACCGTTTTGCTGAGAGTTTTTATCATGAATGAATGTTGAATTTTGTCGAATGCTTTTTCAGCGTCTATGGAGATGATGATGTGGCTTTTGTCTTTCTTTTTGATGATGTGGTGGATGATCTTGATGGATTTTTCAAATGTTGTACCATCCTTGCATCCCTGGGATGAATCCCACTTGGTCGTGTTGTATGATCCTTTTGATATATTTTTGAATTCGGTTTACTAATATTTTATTGAATATTTTTGCATCTACATTCATCAAGTATACTGGTCTGTAATTTTCTTTTTTCATGGGGTCTTTGCCTGGTGTTGGTATTAGGGTGATGTTGGCTTCATAGAATGAGTTTGGGAGTATTCCCTCCTCTTCTACTTTTTGGAAAACTTTAAGGAGAATGGGTATTGTATCTTCTCTGTATGTCTGATAAAATTCTGAGCTAAATCCATCTGGCCCAGGGGTTTTTTTCTTGGGTAGTTTTTTGATTACTGCTTCAATTTCTTTGCTGGTAATTGGATTGTTTAGATTTTGTGTTTCTTCCTTGGTCAGTCTTGGAAGGTTTAATTTTTCTAGGAAAGTGTCCATTTCTTCTAAGTTTTCCAGCTTCTTAGCATATAGATTTTCATAGTAGTCTCTAATAATTTTTTGTATTTCTGTTGGGTCCGTCATGATTTTTCCTTTCCTGTTTCTGATTCTGTTGATGTGTGTTGATTCTCTTTTTCTCTTAATAAGTCTGGCTAGAGGCTTATCTATTTTGTTTATTTTCTCAAAGAACCAGCTGTTGGTTTCATTGATTTTTTTCTGTTGCTTTATTCTTCTCAATTTTGTTTATTTCTTCTCTGATCTTTATTATGTCCCTCCTTCTGCTGACTTTAGGCCTCATTTGTTCTTCTTTTTCTTATTTTGATAACGGTGACATTAGACTATTAATTTGGGTTTGTTCTTCCTTCTTTAAATATGCCTGGACTGCTATATACTTTCCTCTTAAGACTGCTTTCGCTGCATCCCACAGAAGTTGGGGCTTTGTGTTGTTGTTGTCATTTATTTCCATATATTGCTGGATCTCCATTTTAATTTGGTCATTGATCGATTGACTATTTAGAAGCGTGTTGTTAAACCTCCATGTGTTTGTGAGCCTTTTTGCTTTTTTGGTGCAATTTATTTCGAGTTTTACACCTTTGTGGTCTGAAAAGTTGGTTGGTAGGATTTCAATCTTTTTCAATTTACTGAGGCTCTTTTTGTGGCTTAGTATATGGTCTATTCTGGAGAATGTTCCATGTGCACTTGAGAAGAATGTGTATCCTGTTGCTTTTGGATGTAGAGTTCTATAGATGTCTATTCGGTCCATCAGTTCTAGCGTGTTGTTCAGTGCCTCTGTGTCCTTACTTATTTTTTGTCTGGTGGATCTGTCCTTTGGAGTGAATGGTGTGTTGAAGTCTCCTAAAATGAATGCATTGCAGTCTATTTCCTCCTTTAGTTCTGTTAGTATTGGTTTCACATATGCTGGTGCTCGTGTGTTGGGTGCATATATATTTATAATGGTGATACCCTCTTGTTGGTCTGAGCCCTTTATCATTATGTAATGTCCTTCTTTATCTCTTGTTATTTTCTTTGTTTTGAAGTCTATTTTGTCTGATACTAGTACTGCTACTCCTGCTTTTTTTGCCCTATTGTTTTCATGAAATATCTTTTTCCATCCCTTGACTTTTAGTCTGCACATGTCTTTGGGTTTGAGGTGAGTCTCTTGTAAGCAGAATATGGATGGGTCGCGTTTTTTTATCCATTCCGTGACTCTATGTCTTTTGATTAGTGCATTCTGTCCATTTACATTTAGGGTGATTATCGATAGGTATGCACTTATTGCCATTTCAGGCTTTGGATTCGTGGTTACCAAAGGTTCCAGGTTACTTTCCTTACTATCTAAGTGTCTAACTTAACTCACTTACTATGCTGTTACAAACACAATCCAAAGGTTCTTTTATATTTCTCCTCCTTTTTCTTCCTTCTTCATTCTTTATATATTAGGCATCAGATTCTATACTTTTTCTCTGTCCCTTGATTGGCTTTGGGGATAGTCAATTTAATTTTGCATTTGCCTCACAATCATCTGCTCCCCCTCCCTACCATGATTTTACTACCTCTGGTGACAGCTATCCAACCCTAGGAACACTTCCATCTATAGGAGTCCCTCCAAAATAGACTGCAGAGATGGTTTGTAGGAGGTCTACTCTCTTAGCTTTTGATTATCTGGAAATTGTTTAATCCCTCCTTCAAATTTAAATGATAATCCTGCCGGATAAAGTAATCTTGGTTCCAGGCCCTTCTGCTTCATGGCATTTAATATATCACGCCACTTCCTTCTGGCCTGTAATGTTTCTGCTGAGAAGTCTGTTGTTGGTCTGATGGGCTCTCCTTTGTATGTGATCTTATTTCTGCCTCTGGCTGCTTTTAACAGTCTGTCCTTATCCTTGATCTTTCTGGTTTTAATTACTATGTGTCTTGGTGTTGTCTTCCTTGGGTCCCTTGTGTAGGGGGATCTGTGGATCTCCATATCCTGAGAGACTATCTCCTTTCCCAGATTGGGGAAGTTTTCAGCAACTACCTCCTGAAAGACACTTTCTATCCCTTTTTCTCTCTCTTCTTCTTCTGGTATCCCTATAATGCGCATATTGTTCCGTTTGGATTGGTCACACAGTTCTGTCAATATTCTTTCATTTTTAGAGATCCTTTTTTCTCTCTGTGCCTCAGCTTCTTTGTATTCCTCTTCTCTAGTTTCTATTTCATTAATTGTCTCCTCTGCTGTATCCAACCTGCTTTTAATACCCTCCATCGTGTTCTTTAATGATTGGATCTCTGACCTGAATTCATTCCTGAGTTCTTGGATGTCTTTCCATACCTCCATTAGAATGTTGATGATTTTTATTTTGAACTCCCTTTCAGGAAGAGTCACGAGGGCCATATCATTTTAATCTTTCTCGGGAGTTGTATTAACAATTTTACTCTGGTCAAGGTTCCTTTGGCATTTCATGTTTCTATATGGTGCCCTCTAGTGTCCAGAAGCTCTATTCTGGAGCTGCTGAGCCCCTGAAGCAATGTCAGGCATTGCAGGGGAGTGGTACCGGGGGTAGGAAAGAACTGTTCCCCGCTTTCCGGCTGCTGTGCCCGTCTCCACTGCCTGAGCCAGTGGGCCACGCACACAGGTATAAGTTTTTGTCCCAGAGAAGTGAGATTTGGATCCCTGCTTTCCACAAGCAGCCCGCATCCCAGTCTCCCCAGGAACTCTGCCTGTATTAACTTTCCAACCCGGTAGTCATGCGAGTCTCATGGAAGCACCATGAAATGTAGGTTTGTGCTCCCAGAGCAGATCTCTGGAGTTAGGTATTCAGCAGTTCCAAGCCTTCCACTCCCTCCCTGCTCCGTTTCTCTTCCTCCCGCCGGTGAGGTGGGGTGGGAGAGAGGCTCGTGTCCCGTGGAGCCACAGCTCTGGTACGTTACCCCGTTCGCTGAGGTCTGCTCTTTTCTCCAGGTGTGTGCAATCTGACACGTCCTCTTTCCTGTTGCTCTCTCAGGATTAGTTGCGCCAATTAAATTTTCTAATTGTATCCAGTTTTAGGAGGAAGCCTCTGTCTCTCCTCTCACACTGCCATCTTTAATCCACTCAGTATTGGTGTTTTCTTACTGAGGTTCTTTTTGCTGGCTTTCTTGCTTCCAGGACCTTGTTTCCTATTTCCTTCCCCAGATTAGTGAAATTTTCAGGAATTATTTCTTCAGAGACTTTCTACCCCTTTGTGTCTCTCTTGTCCTTCTGGTACCCCTATTACACAAATATGGTTTCATTTGGAGTTCTCACACAGTCCTCTTAGCATCCTCCTTTTTCTAGAAATTTTTTTCTTTCTGTTGCTAAGCATCATTGTTTTCCTTTTCTCTAATTTCCATCTCACTGATTGTCTCCTCTACTTGCAGCAGCCTATTATTCATTCCCTCCACTGTATATTTTATTTCAGCTAGTGTATTCTTCAGTTCTGAGTGTCTCTTTTTCAGCTCTTGTATCTCTTTCTCTTGTATTCTCCCTGAGATCACCAGCACTTTTCTGCAGATCAGTGAGCATATTTATAACTGTTACTTTGAAATATTTATCAAGAATATTGGTGACCTCCATTTCATTTAGCCCTCTTTCTGACATCTTCTCCTTTAATGTTGTTTGGAACATATTCATCTACCTTCTCATTTTATCAGGGTTTCTGTGTTTCTTTGTTGGTGTTAGACAGATCCACTTTACTTCCTTGTCTAGAGAGTAATGGCTGTATATAGAAGGCATCCTGGAGTGCCCAGAAGCTCAAGAATCTTTACTCACCACTGTCTGATTCTCCTTTCTGCTGGAGTTCTAGTTGTTGGTGGTGGGAAATGAGCCCTTTATGTTTGTCTGCCAGCAGTGGCCTATCTCAGCCTGCCTCAGGTGGCAGCTCGCTCCAGCCAGCCCTTTGTGAACCAAGGAGGGGCACTTCTGCTGTGATCATTGTGGTGGGTCTGCCTCCTGCCTGCCCTGCAGCAATGGCTGCAATGCTGGGCTAACCTGGTCATTGGTTCTGGGGTGCACGGGGGCTGGGCTGCTTGTGGAGGAAGGAGTGTTCAGAGGTGCTCCTGCAGGCGCCCTCCCAGTGTGACTAAGAATGGGCCAAGAAAGCTGGGAAAGCCTTCTTCTGCTTGCCAGGCAGCAACATCTCCCTGTCACAGAAGGGAGAAAAATCTGGTGCTACTGTGCTGAACAGGCTGGGTGGGTGTGCAGGGAAGTTGCTCAGGACTGAGCTAATAGCAAGGGGATGGAGAGTTTGGGGCTACCAAGGGTACCTGGACAGCTGGGCTGAGGGAGGGGTGGGGTAGCATCATCTACCTGCTCTTTCTCCTGTGAAGAGAGCTCCGTCCAACACTTGCCCCTCTGTTACCCTTCCTACTGTTAGTAAATATTTCAAACTGCTCCCTCTGTGTTGGGTCTCAGCAGGACCAGGGGAGCATACCTGCCCCCCAAAAGAGGAGAGGCTGGAGTCTCAGGCTCCCAGAATGCTCCAGCTCTCCCCGGTGTGCTTCCCTGTTAATCACCAAAGCCTGATGCAATGTGGACTTGTGTTGCCAGAGCAGATCTCTAGGGCCCAGTATGCACAGTTCCTGAGCACTTACTCCCTCTCCACTCCATTTGTCTTCCTCGCTTTTGTGGGCTGGAATGGGAGGAGGGCTGGGGTCCCACTCAGTCATGGCTTTGCCACTCTGCTGTTCTTTGTTTGGCCTTCTCTTCTTCACCAGGTCTAAGTGGTCTGTTCTGCAGTCTTCAGGTCATTTTCAGAGTTAGTTGTATTTGCTGTAGCTGCTTCCTTAGTGTGTGTGGGAGAGGAGGTTTCTACCTGCCTTCCTACTCCACCATCTTTTTCCCCCTCCAGCCAGGAGAATTTCCTTTAAATGGTATTGTTGAAGTTTACAACCCCTCCCCTGAGAATTCTTGGGGGACAGCTTAATCCTGTTGACAGGTGTAGGATGAACAAGTCTCTAGCTATAGTGATTAATGAGAGACCACCTTTAGGAATGCTGGGTTTGGGCATTAATGCTAAAACACCATGAAGAGATGATGCTAACACCATCTCCACCTTTTTTGTTAATGACCTTAAGACTGAAATATCAGCTGTTGTTCAGGAGCAGAAAATAGGCTGGAAGACCTTGGCATCCCTGAGGTATTTTGGAGATAGTCTGATAAACAAAGAGAAAACTTCACAGATAAATTGATGGTACTACAACTTAAACAAATGGAGGACAGCAAAAGCCCCTCGACAAACACAAAGACAATGACACTTGCATATATTGGGGGGAAAATCACTGGGCCTGAATTGTACTGCTTGGGCAGGAGCCAGGCAGCCAAATAAGCTGCTCAACCAGAAACAAATGATTCCCTTCCAAGGAAGGCCCCTTTCAATGTCCCCATGTGTCTTTCATTCAGCAAAGATAAATAATCCTATTAGTAAATGATCATTGTAGTAGAGGTCTCCGGAGAAACAGAAATTATGTGTTGTGTGCATATGTGCTTTTTTTCTCCCAAGAAATTGGCTAACGTGATTGTGGAGCCTGGTGACTAGTCTGGCAGGATAGAGACCCAAAGAAGAGTTGATCTTGTAAGTTGAGTCTGAAGGTAGTCTGTTGGCAGTTTCCTTTTCTTCAGGAGATGCCTGTCTTTTTTCTTTTAAGGACTTCATGTGATTGGGTGGGGCCCACCCACATTATGGAGGCTAGTCTGCTTTATTTAAAGATTATGATTTAAATGTTAATGTCATCTAAAAATATTCGTTCACAACATCTAAAATAGTGTTTACATGGCATAAACAAGTTGACACATAAAATTAACCATCAGAGCCATCAACGTAAGTTTTTGTAGACATTGGAGCCACAGTCTGCACCAATAATTCACCAGTTTCTTTCCAACTTCCCGTGCAGTAATAAAGATTATAGTGGTGGGATTTACCAGTTGAATGCATTCTCTCTCTACCCATCTAAGTCCCTTAACTTCTCAACATGTCTTTCTCCCCAGTCCTTCCACCTGTATTAATCTACTGGGATGGGCCCCTTGTCTCAATGAGGAGCCACTAATAGGTGCACACCTGAAAGATTTTTTTCTTATTTCACAGTCAGATGACCCAGTGCACCATCCTATGTTGGCGTCTCTTGAAGAAGCTGACTATCCTGCACTCTTGTGTCTCCAAGTCTCTTACTCTCAGAATTACCATAATGTTCTGATTTATTATTTTTAGTATCCCATATTCTTTGATCTACATCATCTACAGACATAGGGTAAATAAGTAATGTAGAAGCCTTGCAAGTCAATATTGTCACAATTATTCCTCTGCCTAGATTGCCCCAGTACCCCCTAAAACCCCAACATTAAAGGGACTGCGACCATTGTTGTACATTCTATAGCTGCAGGCTTGCTTATTCATTGTACCATCCCTGCAGCACCCCTATCCTATCCTATAGGTAAAAGGTCCAAATGGATGTGGGTAACTATTACGAGACATAAAGGATATAAATGATATAATATGTGTATGTTCCCCTGTGGTTCCCAACCCAAATGTTATCCTGGCTTGTCTACCTCCAAATTCAACACAGCAGTAGATCTCTGTTCAACCTTCTATAGTTTTCTCTTATCCTGAGTCACACTGTCTTTTTGCTTTCACGCAGAATAAACAACGATACACTTAAACTGTGATGCCTCAAGGCTTCACCGAAACCCTCTCATGTTAACCCAAAGTTCTCCACTATAATATCCAAGCTTCACAATTTCCTCATTCTTTTACCTTGATCCAATATGTGTATGACTTGCTCTTATGTTCACCTGGTTCAACTTCTTATCAGGAGGACTCTCTTTACCTCTTGGAAAATTTGGCTATAAAAGGACATAAAGATTCGGAAAACAAATTACTATTTTTTAAGGTCCAAATTCGTTATCTACCACAGGAAGGTAAATTCTTCTTACTATGTCAAAGAATTATAATTTCTTCTATCACCAGACATAGTTACAGCCACTTTATATTTCTCTTATCTTATCACCAAAAAACAATTTAGAAATTGGCTGCCAGAATGGTAAAGCAAGGAACATGGTAGACTCTCCCCCCAAAACAACCTTAACTGGAGAAAATTACAAACAAAAAAATCTCCAATCATTAGAAATCTCTGGCAGTTATCCTAAGGATACAACAAATGGAGAAACATTCATTCAAGAAAATACACTAAATTTAAGTAAGAACAGTGACGGTCTGTGGCTACACTTGAGCCACAGGCTGCTCCCTCCTTCCCTCCTAGCTATGTATTGTGGGAACTAATCTAGGCATACTATTCCTGGTAGATGTGGCCAAGAAGATGAGGGCTCCCTCTCACCCAAGCTCCCAGACTAGACCTGTGCTTTCACCCCAGGATGGACAAGCCATTGGCATTTATCATCTTTCCCAACTCTGTGTTGCAGAAGCTCTGTTCCTGATAGGCTTTGCCAAGAGGACTGAGTGCTCTTCCTCCACCTACTCGTACGGTAGAATATCTACTCCAGGTGGAGCAGACTGAGAGTACAGTTCAGTCAGTTCCACTCAAAAGTTTAGGTAGGGTGGAGGTTTCATGCCAAGAGGGGCAAGCCAAGAAAATGGAGGCTACTACTGCCTCAGTGCCCACTCGTAGAACAGAACTGTCAATCTTGGACATTGTCACTCCACCTCCTGTGCAGAAGAAGTTCTGTGCCAGGAAAGAGGCAGGCCATAAGTATGAAGAACTCTGTAGATATGCCTAAGGGGACTAACTTAATTTGGAACAGAGTATGGAGAATTCTGTAGCTAAGGATGTTGCTAAAAACAGTGGAGATCATGTTGTAGAGCAACTAAGAGAGCGCTTATAGCTCCATCATACTAGTAGCAGCAAATGAAACGGCAGAGCAATAAGTTTAACAGAGAGAATTAGAGAAAGGAAAGCCAAGAGGACCTGTCTGGGATCATAGCCAAGCCTGGAGTCAGGAAGGCTGTACATAAGCACTATGCTCTACCCACTTAGAAGCAATTAGAATAGATATAGGAAGCTTTGGAAGCATTTCCAAGACCTCACACAGATCCATGAACCAATAGTGCAAATCTCACTGACCAAACACTGGCTGAATAATCTATTCTGATATAGGAGCAACAACAAGGGAGCAAGGCTTAAGAGTAAAATTACAAGTATTTCTATCAGCTAAAAGACTGCATGGTCAAGACTGTGTTCTCTTAGGAGTGACTGCAAAGACTAAATCCAAGCTAATAGTGCTAATAATTGAATGTGAAGCAAAAATGTAAGCTCTGTGAACAATGATAGCAGCCACCAGGCCAAACATACGTCTAATGGCAAAGTGTAAAAATCCAACTGGGAAAGAGGACTTAAACACCATCTTTAATCAGTAAGTGGCTTATGCTGGCCCAGGGATGAACCCTACATAGTCAGGTTAAAAGATGAAAAACAAGAAAAAAAATACACGCAGGGACATCGGAGGCCAAATACTGTAGGGAAATAGATTTCACAGCATTCGTTCAGTAAAGTCATTAAAAATAAATAAATAAATGACAAATCAACAGCAATAATCCCAGGGTGGGAGGAGATCCATATGTCGAAGTAATACAATATCTAAATATTTAGATAAACATTTTAGATAAATATATGACTTAATGTAAAATTTCCAGTTTCAACAACAGTAAAAAAATGACCCATGCAATGCAAACAGCAAGCAAAAACAAGTGGAATGGCAATACTAATATTAGGCAAAATTAACTTTTAAAATGTTGTTAAAGAGAGATATGTCGTAATGATAAAATATACAATCTATTGGAATGGCGTAAGAATTGTAAAATATATGTGCATTTAAGAATAGAGCCCGAAATACCTGGAGCAAAAACTGTCAGAATTGAAGGGAGAAATAGATAGTCCAACAATAGAAAGAGATTCCAATACCTCAGTTAAAATAACAGATAGAACAACTAAGCAAAATATTAACAAGAACATAGAACATTTGAGCAACACCATAAACCAGTTAAATCTAACAGGCATGTATAAAACACTACCAAACAGTAGCAGTAGTTCTCTCAAGTCCACATCGGACATTCTCCAACATAGACCATATTTTAGGCCCAAATCATCCTCAATAAATTTAAAAGGATTGAAATAAAAAATATTTCCTCCAACCACAATGGGATGAGATTCTAAATTAATAACAGAAAGAAAATAGGGAAATTCACAAATATGTGGCAACTAACAGCATACTCTGAAAAAAACCAAGAGGTCAAAGAAGAAATAACAAGAAAAATAGAAAATACCTTGACATGAATGAAAATGAAAACAAACATTCCAAGAGTTAAGGGATACAGGTAAAGCAGTCTTCAGAAAGAAATTTATAGCTGTAAATGCCTATATTAAAAAAGAAAAAGATATTAAATAATTAAACAAATTTTTGCCTAAGGAACTAGAAAAAAAGAGCAAAGTAAATTTAAAGCAAACAGATGGAATGAAATAATAAAGAAACCAATGGAAATAAATGGAACAGAGAACAGAACAAAGAATAGAGGGAATCAGTGAAACCAAAAGTTTCTTCTTTGAAAAAAATCAACCAAATTGACAAGCTGTAAGATAGACTGACCAACCAAAAAGTGAGACAACTCATGAAGTCAGAATGAAAGAGGAGTCATTACTACTGACTTTGCAGAAATTAAAAAGAATTGTATGAATATAATGAACAATGTATGGCATCAAGTTAGCTAACTTAGATCAAATTGTCCGATTTTAGAAAAAAATCAAAATATGAAAACTAACTCAAGAAGAAATAGAAAATATGAATATACCTATAATAAGAGAATGAATTAGTAATTTTAAAACTCCCCATGATGAATATTATGTGCTGAGATGCTGAGCACATCAGCATCTGATAAAATGATGATTTTACTGGTGAAACCTACCAAATACTGAAGGAAGAATAGTAACAAAACTTCACAAACTGTTCCAAAAGTAGAAGAGGGAACACTTCCAAACTTTTTCTATGATGCCAACCAAGTATTACCCTGTTACCCAAACCAGACAGAGACATTACAGGAAAAGAAAAGCAAATACAAATAGCAGTTATGAATATAGACACAAAAATCTTTAACAAAAGTGTATCCAATCATGTTGTCTTAGTTTCTTTGGGCTGCTATAACAGAGTACCGTAGACTGGGTGTCTTAAACAACAAACAATTAGTTTTCACATATTCAGAGGCTGGGAAGTTCAAAGTGCCAGCAGATTCAGCATCTGTTGATGATGGCTTCCTGGTTCTTATACGATCTTCTTGATATGTCCTCACATGATGGAAGGGGTTAGGGAGCTCTTGGGGTCTTTTATAAAGGCACTAATTCCATTCACAAGGGCTCCATCCTAATGACCTACTTACTTCCCAAAAGCCCCACCTTCAAATACTATCACACTGGGGATTAGGATTCAACATATGGGTTTGGTGGGGAGTTCACAGACATTCAGCACACATCTAATCAGATCCAGCATCACTTTCTGGTCAAAACAGATGATCCTAGCACACTGAGAACAAACTGCTCTTCCAACCCACTATGGGGACCTTCTAGATTCAATTCCTGACTCTTACATATCCCTGTCATTTAGTTTTTTTCCTCTGAAAAGATTTGGCGGGTAATGGAAGCAGTTTCTTTTGCATAAGAGGAAGAACTGAAAAATAATTACAATACGCCCCAGTTTTCATTGCTTCAACTCTTGCTTCCTCTACCTTTTTTTCCTCTCCTTTTACCTATCCCATCTTTTGTATTACCTCTCCTGACTTCCAAAACTCGACAACAAATACAAAAGCAGCGCTCAAAGAACTCTTCTGATACTTGCTGAAATGAGATTGCACCAAGGACATAAGCAAGAGACATGAAAAAGTGGAACAATTTCCCACCATCCCAACCACATGTTTGTAGCAGTTAAAAAAAACAGAGTGCACAGTCATCACTTCTCTTCTCCTTTTGCTTGTAAAAAGTCTAGTTCTACTTTTAGAGACGGTCCTTGTCTTAAGGTGATGCATATCAGCTAGATAAAGACTGTAACCTCTATTTAAATTGCTTTCACTATATTTTTTTCTTGACAATTCTACCACTTATTTGACACCAATTTTCTAACAGCCGAAGCAAAGAGTTCTATGGGGTCACATGCATGAACTACAGTCACCATGAGGTCAAAACAAACCATTTTCTCAGGGCAAGCCCAAGTGTTCCTGGTAATGAAATTCAAGGGAAATCTGTGCCTTAGTCATCGTAGGGTTCATATTATACAGAGATTTTTAGCAGTGATCTAAGTACCCATTTGCTTCATGAGCTGTTAAGTGGGGATAATTATACTAACCTACCCGATAAGATTTCTGTCATGAATGAGGCTGCAGTGCATACAAAGGACTCAGCACAGAGCCTGGCACATAGTAGTACTGCTCCATAACTCTCAGCCACACGATGTCTTTGTAAAAGATGAGAGCCCAGCTCTGGAATCGTAATTTTGGGGAGGTAAAGAATTTCCCTGCATCCTTACAATGCACACAAACGTGTGTGTGCCAAAATAATGCAACCTAATATGCTGTTGGGAAACAAACATAGGAAAAACTGTGATGTACTTTTTGGAAAAAATATATGATGAAAAATTCATTATACTGAAAAAAAGGGCTCAAATTTCTATAGTTTGCTTTTTAGCGATGCTGCAGCACATGCACTACTTATATATTGTTTGTTGGGATGCGGGCTAGTCTAATTGAAGAAGCAAAAATATATTTGGTAAGACAAGAAGTTTCTCTTTCAAATGATCTTTAGATTAAATCAAGGTTGGTATAGTAGCTTGACAGTGTTGGGCACCTAAGGTGCTACAGTCTGATTGGCTTTTCCATCTTTAGGTTGCTGAGAGTCAGGTTCTAGAATGGAGAAGTGAAGAGCTCAGTGAACCTACTCCTCCACAAAAATAATGTAAATGTCTGGGAAAACTATCAAAACCAAGCATTTCAGGACTCTGGAAATTAATGAAGGACACAGATTAACCTGAAAAGCATTTAATCAAGAAAAACTGAACAGCCTAAGAAGATTAGTATCTGTGGTGTTTTAACTTGGGGCTTCTCACACCCCATCCCCAACTTAGTGGTGTGGTAGCCATGAAAAGCTGGTAACCTTGCAGTCAATAAAATAGAGTGACTTCTTTTGGAGTTCTGTGAAAAGTCCCTTCCTCAGAGCTCAGTCAATACTTTGACGAGATTCTCAGTTCTCTGGAAAAGTTCCATCCCCATGGTGGTGTTTCTATTTGGCCTTACTCAGAGTTCAGCTTTACAGGAAAATTCCCATTCCCATGGTGTGATTGAAAACAAACAGCAATCATCTGGAACTGTGTAAGCCACGGGGGCCTAAACGTGTGATTTCAGTTAGGGTACACAAGAGGCTAGCCAAAATTTAAAAGTTAGACCTGGAGAACTAGACAACCATAGGGTTCATGGTAAGCTCCAACATATTTCCAGAATCTAGGAGGCTGCACATATGTGTAGAGCTGTGTGCAGGCCCAAGTAAGGGCTGAGAAAGCCTCAGCAACTCACATCTGGCTGACCTTGAGGCCCTGCACAAGCAGTAATTGAAAGCTAATACTGGCTTCTAAACTGCCTGAGGTTTAAAGGTGTACTTTCACACACAGATCCCTTTGACAAATGGATAAGAGACCTGCTACCTCAAGGTATTTTAGAAAATATTGTGACTGATCATTGGCTGAACACTTAACTACACTGAGTAAAGGTGACCTCAGGAAGCCAAGCTTAAAAATAAAATATTTTTTCCCAAAATGTGAGCAGAAACTTTGATGACCACACACTTCAGGGGATTCAGAATCCACATAATGAGCCAAGGAAATTTGCTAAACAAATAAGCAGTAACAACAGTAGCAGCAACAACAAAATTGCAGAGATACAACAGCATACTATCTACAATGTCCAGTTTTCAACAACACATTATGAGACATGCAAAGAACAGGAAAGTATGGCCCGCACACTAAAAAAGAAGTAACCAATTGAAATTATCCCTGACGTGGCCCAGATGATGAAAGAGCAGGTTTTTGGAGATCCTTACTCTACCCTTCTGTGAATGCTTCTCCTAGTCATGCTTTTAGTGCTGAAATATTCTAATATTTAGGATAATGTGAGGCTATCTGAAAATGATAGACTTGGATGGGAAGCCTGTCTGTTATTTCCTCTGGGTAGATGCCCATTGTCTTACAGGAAAGACTTTCTCTGTGTTACTCAAGAAAACTTTGTGACCACAGACTTATCTTTTGCTAAGGCTGCCACTTTATAAACATAGCCACTTCTTATGAATTCATTTTCCTATGGGACTTTGCCAAAAACAGCGAGAAGCAGCCAGCTGACATCAATTTTTTCCAACCAGTTATGCAAAATGCAATTTGATACCGAGAATTAGAAGTTACCGAAATGATTGGAAAAGCAGGAGGAGTGTACTCTACGATGAAACTCCAGAAATTACTCCCAGAATCTGTCCTCTGGCACTGAAACTAATTTCTTGACACTGACAAAGACAGAGATTGGATATCAACGTGTTCACAACCTTACTTGTGAGCAGATGACAACAAACAGCTACAATACGATGGCCTTCAACCAATTCTGCCTTTTAAATATTGTGTGACTACATTTAATGGGAAATCTAGATGCCAAAGTATCTTTAGAAACATGATGGAATGGAGGTTGAAAGCCAAATTACCTTATCTACTTCATATATTAAATGAAAAAAAGGAAAGCCCTTTAGAAATGACAAATATGTCTAACAGAAATTGTGCTGTGAATAGAAAGAAGTATTTACAAATGTAAATATAACTGGTAAAAACCAATGCTGTAAATATTGAGCTTATAGGATGAACAATGTGGAAAACATACATATTTTGTGTTTTTATTGCAGTTGCTTAGAGTGTAGGTAGAAATTAGCTTTACTTATGTGTAGGTTTAAAGAGAACTTTGATGTAAGCCAACAGGTCTGCTTTTAATATTTGTACGGTATAGGACCAGAGGAAAACTGGAGGTCCTTGCCTCATGCCTTGCACTGGTTATCTTCCCATTTCAAGCTCTGTTCAACACCAGTGTTCTCATGTGCATGCATATTACACCATAGATACCCTAGTACTCCAAGTCCAAGATATATCCACATTCACTACTGCTAACATAAAAACCTGACTCTGGACCATCCCTCAGGCCTGGGGGGTATACATAGTTACATCTTGATTTATCCTCAGGAGGACAGGCTTGGATAAAGGCCCTGAAGGCTGGCTTGGGGAATTTTGGCAGGGAGTTCCAGGCTTTCAAGCACCTCAAATGTGTTTAGAAGGGGAGTGTGGGCTCTAGGTAGGCACTCCCCTTTTACCTCACATTCCCCATCCCATGGTGAGGGGCAAAACAAGAGGAAAGCCAGGATAAGACATCTGCTTGCCTGAGTCTAAAGGAGGTACTGCTACTCAGAACTCATAGATACGGTACATATGGAAATGTCAGGAAAATGACTTATTTTTCTGTGTTGACAGACATTTTGAAAAGTGAAATATGGACTGGTTAAAATTAGAAAGCACAACTACAGAAGCTGCTTCTGAGATGATTCACTCTATTAAGAAACATAAAAAAATTTCATCCTTGGTTATTAAGATGTGTTGACATCTCGCTTGTTGCAATTCAGTGTTCTCCATTATTGTTTGGCTTCTTTCTAGCTCCACCTAGAGGGTGAATTAATGTTTAATGGTGGCTTTTTTATTACTGAAGTAGTCCACCAATCCCACTTAATTTTTTAGATTCTACCATTTTCCTGTGCATGGTGGTGAGTGGCTGGGAAAGTGGAAAAGGTTATTAATTCATCTTCCCATAAAAGTGGATTGAATCAAATTGAAACATTTAAAGAGGAATAATTATCCAGTTTAGTGAAGAGGTGGTAAATGAGTGTTTTTATCACAACTATTACAAACGTAAGCCAATAAAATATTTTAAGAGGGCAATTTTGCAGCATGTATCATAACTTAAAATTATTCCTATTACTTTTACACTCAAGGTTACTTCCATAAAATAGGAAGAATAATTTATTTTTCGTATTCGCTGAAGTCTTATCCAAGGCCATATAAGGTACTGCACAGCACTATGTAAGGTAGTCCAGGATGACACAGAAATGTGTTTGTTAAAAAAAGTGCTTAAATCACAGAATTATATATGACTGTGATGTGTTCCTACTTAACAATGAGCTTGTACTTTTTCAAATCAACAGTAGATCTTTTGCGAATTTTTTCCACTCTTTCTCTTTCTCGTTTTTTCTGCTTAGGGAACCTCTTTGCTGAAATCAGAGCATTTGATCCATGGAACCAAAGGAACTTTGTTCAGTTTTTTTATCTGTTGCATAGCAACCTCCTTTGTCAGCTGCCTGTTTCTCTTCATTGCTTCTCTGCTTTGCATCCTCAATGAAACATGACCAAATTCAAGAATAGAATTGAAACGTTTTTATATTGATGGCTTCCAAAGTTTATCTGCACCCCAGAACTCTTCTATGAACTCCAGATTTATTCCTCCCACTGCTTATCTTATATTTCCAGTTGAATGCCTCAAAAAATTCTTAAAAATTAACATTTCCAAAAAGGATCATTGTGAAAAGGATTTGTGATTGAGATGACGATGGTGTGATGAAAGACACTTCAGATTTCTCTGGCCAATGAAAATGACCATTTACTGGCGAAGTGAGCTTGAACAAGTTACTTAGCTTTTTTGAGCCTCAGTGGAGATGTTGAAGGATTGAGTGGAATGGATATTTTTTCCCAGGCTCTCTTTTCTAGGAAGACATTGGTGGGGGCATCTGTTAAATGAGAAGTGAATGAATATTTGGGGGTTATATATCTTTCGAGCCTCTGATCAAACCAGAATCTCCCAGGATCACACTTTCCTTTCCTACCCAACCTGCCTTTTTCCCCATTTACATCTAACACAATGAACTCAAAGAAATTTGGAAAGGCTTTAGGTAACAATTTCTTCAAAAGTGGATTTGATAAGAGGGAAAGATGGCAGTGTGAGTAGTGTGGCAGAAATCTCCTCCCAAAACCACATATATTATGAAAATACAGCAAATACAACTACTTCTAAAAGAGTGACCAGAAGTAAGAGTACACCAGCCACTCTACATCTGGGAGAAGTCAATATCTCATGGAAAAGGGTAAAGTCCAAAGCCATGACCCAGCAGGATCTGAGCACTCCCCCTACCCCAGCTCACCAGCGGGATGAAAAGAAAGAAGCAGAAGAGGGAGGGAGTGGAAGCACAGGACTGCTAAATACTCATCCCTAGTAATCTGCCCCAGGAGCACAGACCCACATTGCATGGTGCTCTGGAGATCAGAGGAGATGAAAAGCAAAGTCTGAGACTAAGTCTGTGAACCAGTTCCCACAGCCAGCTCCCCTGGGACAAAAGAAAAACAGGTGCTTCAAAATTTTAAAGTCTTAAAGGGGCAAGGGTTTAAAAGGTGGACAAAATCGTCCTGGCACACTCAGCCCAGCAGGCTGGAAACTTTCAGGAGCTTTAGACACCTTATCCCCCTGGTTGGCAATGCAGCACTGAGGGCCCTCACTGCAATAAGCAGCCTGCCATTCCTTCCTCCACACTGGCACCTGTACACAAAGTGGCTGTCCCCGCCATTGCTGCAGACCAGCCGGAGGGCAGCACCCCCTACAGCAACTACACAGCTTAACACAGAGGCTTCTCCCTGCACGTGGCTAACTGGCCCAGACCCAGAGGCTGCACCCGGCACGTGGTTGACTAGCACGGACAGCAGAGATGGGCGATGAGACTGGAAGCCATGAAGGTGCTTTCTTCTCATGGCAGAACCCACGCCGCTCACCTTTGTCCCCCGCCAGTGCCCTAAAGCCATCCCGAGAACCACCCCACCCACAGCAGTTTACAGGATTAACCCAGAGAGTGATACCTATGTGCAGTTAACTGGCACAGGCAGCAGAGACAGGCATGGCAACCAGCAAACAGGAAGGGAATTTGTCCACCCAGCTGACACCCACAGCACTCACTGGCAACCACGCCCATCACTCCAGGACTATGAAAATGCAGAAGAACCTTGTTCAATCCAAAATCCCTCAAACAACAGAAAGTGGGCTCGGTGAGACTGAAATCACCAATCTTCCTGAAAAACAATTCAAAATAAAAGTCATAAGCATGCTGATGGAGTTACAGAAAAATATTCAAGAGGTAAGGGATGAATTCAAGAGGGAGATAACAAAAATGAAACAAACAATGGAGCGATTCAAAAGCAGACTAGATGAGGTGGACCTGAGTGTTAATGGAATAGAAATCAGAGAACAGAAATACAGAGGAGATGAGGCAGAGAGAGATAAAAGGATCCCTAAGAATGAAAGAATATTAAGAGAACTGTGAGACCAATCCAAATGGAACAATATTCACCTTACAGTGGAACCAGAAGAAGAAGAAGAGAGAAAAAGAGAGAGTATCTTTGAAGAAATAATTGCTGAAAACTTCCCCATCTTGGGAAAGAAATAATATCTCAGGCCATGGAAGTCCACAGATCTCCCAAAGCAAGGGACCCAAGGAAGACAGCACCAAGACATATAATAATAAAAATGGCAAAGATCAAGGACAAGGACAGAGTAATAAAAGCAGCCAGAGAGAGGAAAAGATCACCTACAAAGGAAAACCCATCAGGTTATCATCAAACTTCTCAGCAGAAACCTTACAGGCCAGAAGGGCATGGCATGATAGAGTCAATGCAATGAAACAGAAGGGTCTAGAACAAAGAATACTCCATCCAGAAATATTATCATTTAAATTTGAAGGATGGCCTAAACAATTTCCAGATAAGCAAAATTTGAGGAAATTTACTTCCCACAAACAATCTCTACTGTATTTTAAAGGGACTGCTCTAGATGGAAGTATGCCTAAGGCTAAACAGCAGTCACTAGAGAAAACAAAACCACAGCTAAGGAAGTAGACCAACTAAATACTAAACAAATGCAAAATTACATCAGCTACCCACAAAGTCAGTCAAGGGATACACAAAGAATACAGAATATGACACCTAACATATAAGGAGGGGAGGAGGAAGATAAAGAAGGGAGACAAAAAAGAATCATCAGACTGTATTTATAGTCGCATAATAAGTGAGTTGAGGTAGCCTGCTAGATAGTGAAGAAGCTGACCTTGAACATTTGGTATCCACGAATCCAAAGCCCGCAATGTAATAAGTACATACCTATCGATAATCACCCTATATGTAAATAGACTGAATGCACCAATCAAAAGACATAGAGTTACACAAGGGATAAAAAAGCAAGATCCATCTTCAAAGAAGAAAAAAGCTAACCTTTTCAAACAATATTGCCTCTCTCTCACTTACCAACTTTACATTTCCCTGTATGGCCCCAGAAGATGACTGGTTTGCCAGAGACGAGTAAGATTCCTCAAGGGAGGAACAACCTAAGACAGGCATAGTTGCAGGGGAGCCATCAGGTAAGAAATTGGGGATCAACAGAGGTGAATCTTAGAACCTCACCCCCCCCCTGTTTTGAGAGAAATCTTCTACATCCGTGGATGTTTTATTGCCCTTGTCTGGCTTGGATTAACACTTAGCCTACAAGCACACACCTGATCATCTAAATTTGCTCTCTTACAGCACTAAACTATGTTTTCTACCTTTATCTTGCATCTACCTATCACTTCAGCATTTTATTAAAAATAATAATAATAATAATAATAAGGGAGAAATGTGGGAATCATATATAAATCAAGTATAAAAATCAAATGAATATTAATATTTGACCTGACTGTTTATAGTTCATAATGTGTAATCAAAACTGAAAGTTTCTGTGATGACTGCCCTTGTACTGTTCACCATGTAAGAACTTATTCACTATGTAAGAACTTGTTTACCATGTAAGAACTTGTTCGTTATGCTTCAGATGTTTGGAGAATGATGAGAATTAAGCTTGGGGTGGATTAATGATTGTACATTGAGCATTGAGTCCCCTATACAGAATTTTATTGTTGTTAACAACCATTTGATCAATAAATATGAGAGGTGCCCTTTCCAAAAAAAAAAAAAAAAAAAGAAATTCCACCTCTGGACAGCAGTGTTAGCTCATGCCTGGGAGTTCCACCTTTCCTGACAACCTGCCCTACAGAGTTCAGACTTGTCTAGTCAGCTTAATAACTGATTGCTTGCAGTTAATCTCAATCTATACGAGTGGTTCTGTTTCTCCAGTTGAACCCTGACTGATACAATGACCGAAGAGCAGGCAGATATATGCACGGGGTGAGGGGTGACGACACCCCTCCCTAGGACTTGGTTCAATGTGAAACCTCTCCAATGGCTCCTGCCATCCTGGGAGGGTTGGAAAACCCCAAACTTACTGAGATAAGTTTCCGTTCTCAAAGGGAATGGAGAATTAATAAAGAAATTTAGTTCAAATACTGAAAACTGAAAAAAAAAAGCAAGACCCATCTATATGCTGCCTACAAGAGACTCACTTCAAACCCAAACACATGCAGAGACTAAAAGTGAAAGGATGGAAAAAGACATTTCATGCAACTAATTGGTAGAAAAAAGCAGGAGTTGCAGTACTTGTATCAGAGAAAATAGACTTCAGAACAAAGAAAGTAACAAGAGACAAACAGGGATATTACATAAAGATAAAGGGGTCAGTCCAACAAGAGGATATAACCAGTATAAATATCGATGCACTGAACACAGGAGCACCTACATACGTGAAACAAATAATAACAAAATTGAAGTCGCAAATATAATGCAATACATTCATTTTAGGAGACTTCAACATACTACCCGCTGCAAAGGGACAGATCACTGAGACAGAAAATAAGTAAGGACACTGAGGCATTGAAGAACGCAAAAGAACAGATGGACCTAATAGACATCTATAGAACTCTACATCCAAAAGCAACAGGATATACATTCTTCTCAAGTGCACAGGGAACATTCTCCAGAATAGACCACATACAAGGTCATAAAAAGAGCCTCAGTAAATTCAAAAAGATTGAAATTCTACCAACCAACTTTTTAGACCACAAAGGTATAAAACTAGAAACAAATTCTACAAAGAAAACAAAAAGGCTCACAAACACATGGAGGCTTAACAACATGCTCCTAAATAATCAATGGATCAATGAACAAATTAAAATAGAGATCAAGGAATATATGGACACAAATGACAACAACAATACAAAGCCCCAACTTCTGTGGGATGCCGCGAAAGCAGTTTTAAGAGGAAAGTATTTCGAAATCGAGGCTTATTTAAAGAAGGAAGAACAATTGCAAATGAATACTCTAAAGTCAAAATAATCAAAATTAGACAAAGAAGAACAAATGAAGCCTAAAGTCAGCAGAAGGAGGGACATAATAAAGATCAGAGAAGAAATACATAAAACTGAGAAGAATAAAACAATAGAAAAAATCAATGAAACCAAGAGGTGGTTCTTTGAGGAAATAAACAAAATAGATAAGGCTCTAGCCAAACTTATTAAGAGAAAAAGAGAACTAACACACATCAACAGAATCAGAAATGAGAATGGAAAAATTATGACAGACTCCACAGAAATACAAAGAATTATTAAAGACTACTATGAAAACCTATACGCCAAGAAGCTGGAAAACCTAGAAGAAATGGACAACTTCCTAGAAAAATACAACCTTCCAAGACTGACCAAGGAAGAAACAGAAAAGTTAAACAAACCAATTACGAGCAAAGAAATTGAAGTGGTAATCAAAAAACTACCCAAGAACAAAACCCACGGGCCAGACGGATTGCATCGGAATTTTATCAGACATGCAGAGAAAACATAATAACCATTCTCCTTAAAGTTTTCCAAAAAATAGAAGAGGAGGGAATACTCCCAAACACATTCTATGAAGCCAACATCACCCTAATACCAAAACCAGGCAAAGACCCCACCAAAAAAGAAAATTACAGACCAATACCCTGGATGAATGTAGATGTTAAAATACTTAATAAAATATTAGCAAACTGAATTCAAAAATATATCAGAGGGATCATACACCATGACCAAGTGGGATTCATCTCAGGGATGCAAGGACGGTACAACATTCGAAAATCCATCAACATCATTCACCACATCAACAAAAAAAAGGACAAAAAACACATGATCATCTCCATAGATGCTGAAAAAGCATTCGACAAAATTCAACATCCATTCATGATAAAAACTCTCAGTAAAATGGGTACAGAAGGCAAGTACCTCAACATAATGAAGGCCATATATGATAAACCCACAGCCAACATCATACTGAACAGTGAGAAGCTGAAAGCTTTTCCTATGAGATTTGGAACAAGACAAGGATGCCCACTCTCCCCACTGTTATTTAACATATTACTGGAGGTCCTAGCCACGGCAATTAGACAAAACAAAGAAATATAAGGAATTCAGATTGGTAAAGAAGAGGTTAAACCACCACTATTTGCAGATGACATGATTTTGTACAGAAAAAGCTCTAAAGACACCACTCCAAAACTACTAGAACTGATGTCGGGATAGAGCCAAGTTGCAGGATACAAAATTAACACACAGAAATCTGTGACTTTCCTATACACTAACAATGAACCAATAGAAAGAGAAATCAGGAAAACAACTCCATTCAAAATTTCATCAAAAAGAATAAAATACCTAGGAATAAACCAAACCAAAGAAGTGAAAGACTTATACCCAGAAAACTACAAGACATTCTTAAGAGAAATTAAAGGGGAGACTAACAAATGGAAGCTCATCTCATGCTCTTGGCTAGGAGGAATTAATATCATCAAAATGGCCATCCTGTCCAAAGCTATATACAGATTGGATGCAATCCCTATCAAATTACCAGCAACATTCTTCAACGAACTGGAACAAATAGTTCAAAAATTCATATGGAAACACCAAAGACCCCGAATAGCCAATGCAATGCTGAGAAAGAAGAATAAAGTGTGGGGAGGATCTCACTCCCCAAGTTCAAACTCTACTACAAAGCGATAGTCATCAAGACAATTTGGTACTGTCACAAGAACAGAGCCACAGACCAGTGGAACAGATTAGAGACTCCAGACATTAACCCAAACATATATGGTCAATTAATATTTGATAAAGGGGCCATGGACATACAAGGCGGAAATGACAGTCTCTTCAACAGATGGTGCTGGCAAAACTGAACAGCTTTATGTAAGAGAATGAAACTGGATCATTGTCTCACCCCATACACAAAAGTAAATTCGAAATGGATCGAAGACCTGAATGTAAGTCATGAAACCATAAAACTCTTAGAAAAAAACATAGGCAAAAATCTCTTAGACATAAACATGAGTGACCTCTTCTTGAACATATCTCCCCGGGCAAGGAAAACAAAAGCAAAAATGAACAAGTGGGACTATATTAAGCTGGAAAGCTTCTGTACCGCAAAAGACACCATCAATAGAAAAGAAAGGTACCCTACAGTATGGGAGAATATATTTGTAAATGACAGATCCGATAAAGGCTTGACATCCAAAATATATACAGAGCTCACGTACCTCAACAAACAAAAAACAAATAATCTAATTAAAAAATGGGCAGAGGAACTGAACAGACAGTTCTGCAAAAAAGAAATTCAGATGGCCAACAGACACAATGAAAAGATGCTCCACATCGCTATTCATCAGAGAAATGCAAAATAAAACCACAAAGAGATATCACCTCACACCAGTAATGATGGCTACCATCCAAAACACAAACAACAACAAATGTTGGTGAGGTTGTGGAGAAAGGAGAACCCTCCTACACTGCTGGTGGGAATGTAAATTAGTTCAACCATTGTGGAAAGCAGTATGGAGGTTCCACAAAATGCTCAAAATAGAAATACTATTACACCCAGGAATTCCACTCCTATGAATTTACCCTAAGAATGCAGGAGCCCAGTTTGAAAAAGACAGATGCACCCCTATGTTTATCGCAGCACTATGTACAATAGACAAGAATTGGAAGCAACCTAAGTGTCCATCAGTAGATGACTGGATAAAGAAGATGTGGTACATATACACAATGGAACATTATTCAGCAATAAGAAGAAAACAAATCCTACCATTTGCAACAACATGAATGGAGCTACAGGGTATTATGCTCAGTGAAATAAGCCAAGCGGAGAAAGCCAAATACTAAATGATTTCACTCATCTGTGGAGTATAAGAACAAAGGAAAAACTGAAGGAACAAAACATCAGCAGAATCACAGAAACCAAGAATGGACTAACAGCAGTTCCTATGTGGTGATCTCCAATAGGTTCTTCACAATGGTATAAAGGGCATATCAAAGTGTGGGCAAAGGGTTTGTTTGTATTTATACAGAGGATCAAAGCCTAATTTGGCTACCCAGAAAACAAATTAAGATACAATATGAAGAAGAACTTCCAACATCAACAACCTCTGGAAGAGTCATTCTAGAAGATGATCATAACAAAACTTCAAGAAAGATCCTGGTGCTGTTGCAGTTGTAGCTGCATTCATCCCACTGCTTCCTGGACTTGCCATTGGAATGAAGAAGGAGATATCTAAGCTGGCCTGTGCATACAGTAAAACAACAAATTTGACTGGATCTATATTGTCGAAACTCAACCAAGAATTAGGAGAAGTGCAACTTGCAGTGTTCCAAAATCGTGTGACTATAGACTATCTACTGTTAAAAGAACACATGGGATGTGAACAGTTCCCAAGAATGTGTTGTTTTAATTTGTATGATTTTTCTCAGACTATTCAAATTCAGTTAGACACTATCCATCATATCATTAATAAGTTTTCACAAATGCCTAGGGTACCTAACTGGTTTTCTTGGTTTCACTGGATATGGCTGGTAATTGTAGGTCTGCTTTGGTTATGTAGCTGTATTCCTATTATGTTAATGTGTGTGTGCAACTTAATTAGTAGTTTGTTAAAACCTATATATGCTTATGTTACTCTTCAAGAAGATATGTCAAATAAATAATCAATCTTCCCATGTTTTCTTCCGTCTGCTACTTCTATAGCTTTTCCTCTTCCTTCCTAATTACAGCCCTTTAGTAGAATTCATGCCTCATATAGAAAATTACCAAGTATCATAATTCTTCCAAGTGGTAAAGATACCTCAAGACGAATGCTGGGCATAGAAGCCACAGGGCATAAATCTGCAAAGAAGTAAAAAGCTAACCTTTTCAAAGAATATTGCTTCTCTCTCACTTACCAACTTTACATTTCCCTGTATTTCCCCGGAGGATGACTGGTTAGCCAGAGACGGGTAAGATTTCTCAAGGGAGGAACAACCTAAGACAGGCACAGTCGCAGGGGAGCCATCAGGTGAGAAATTGGGGATCAACAGAGGTGAGTCTTAGAACCTCATCACCCCCTGTTTTGAGAGAAATCTTCTGCATCCGTGGATGTTTTGTTGCCCTTGTCTAGCTTAGATTAATACTTAGTCTATAGGCACAGACCTGATCATCTACATTTGCCCTCTTACAGCACTAAATTATGTTTTCTACCTTTATCTTGCATCTACCTACCACTTCAGCATTTTATTTAAAAAAATAAGGGAGAAACGTGGGATTCACATATAAATTAAATATAAAAATCAAATGAATAATCATAACTGACTTGATTGTTTATAGTTCATGATGTGTGATCAAAACTGAAAGTTTCCGTGATATGACTGCCCTTGCACTGTTCACCATGTAAGAACTTATTCACTATGTAAGAACTTGTTCACCATGTAAGAACTTGTTCGTTATGCTTCAGAAGATTGGAGAGTATTGAGAATTAAGCTTGGGGTTGATTAATGATTGTGCATTGAGTCCCCTATACAGAATTTTATTGTTGTTACCAACCATTTGATCAATAAATATGAGAGATGCCCTCTCTAAGAAAAAAAAGGGCAGATGAGCTGAACAGACAGTTCTCCAAAGAAGAAATTTAGATGGCCAACAGACACATGAAAAGATTCCACGTCGCTATTCATCAGAGAAATGCAGATTAAAACCAAAATGAGATATCACTTCACACAGTAAGGATTGCTACCATCCAAAAGACAAACAGCAACAAATGTTGGCGAGGTTGTGGAGAAAGGGGAACCCTCCTACACTGCTGGTGGGAATGCAAATTAGTTCAACCATTGTGGAAAGCAGTATCGAGGTTCCTCAAAAAGCTCAAAATAGAAATACCATTTGACCCAGGAATTCCACTCCTACGAATTTACCCTAAGAATTCAGCAGCCCAGTTTGATAAAGACGGATGCACCTGTATGTTTTTCACAGCACTATTTACAATAGCCAAGAAATGGAAGCAACCTTAGTGTCCATCAGTACATGAATGAATAAAGAAGATGTGGTACATACACACAATGGAATATTATTCAGCTGTAAGAAGTCAACAAATCCTATCATTTGCAACAACATGGATGGAGCTAGAGGGTATTATGGTCAGTGAAATAAGCCAGGTGCAGAAAGACAAGTGCCACATGACTTCACTCTTATATGGAGTGTAAGAACAAAGAAAAACTGAAGGAACAAAACAGCAGCAGTGTCACAGAACCCAAGAATGGACTAACAGTTACCAAAGGGAAAGCGACTGGGCAGGAGGGGTGGGAAGGGAGGGACAAAGGTGGGGAAAAAGTAAGGGTGCATTACAATTAACATGTATAATGTGTGGGGGACATAGGGAGAGATGTGCAACACAGAGAAGACAAGTAGTGATTCTACAGCATCTTATTATGCTGATGGACAGTGACTGTAATTGGGTTTGTGGGGGGGACTTGGTGAAGGGGGAGTCTAGTAAACATAATGTTCTTCATGTAATTGTAGATCTATGATAACAAAATGAATTTAAAAATTACAGTACTATTGGTTTTCTATTGCTAAAAGACCATATGGGATGTGAATAGTTTCCAGGAATGTGTTGTTTTAATTTGTCTGGTTTTTCTCAAACTATTCAAAATCAATTAGACAATATTCATCATATTATTAATAAATTTTCACAAATGCCTGGGTTTCCTAACTGGTTTTCTTGGTTTCATTGTATATGGCCGGTAATTGTAGGTCTGCTTTTGTTATGTATCTGTATTCCTGTTCTATTAATGTGTGTACGCAATTAATTAGTTTGTTAAAACCTATACATGCTTACATTACTCTAGATGAAGTTTGTCACAGAAAAAATCTTCTCAAATTTTCTTCCTTTGCTACTTCTATAGCTTTTCTTTTTCCTTCCTAAATACAACCCTTTACTAGAATTTGTGCTTCATACTTAAAATTACTGTGTATCATAATCCTTCCAGCTGGTAAAGATACCTAAAGTTATGTGCTGGACATAGAAGCCATGTTGCATAAATCTGCAAAGAAGTAAGAAGCTAACCTTTTGAAAGAGTGTTGCTTCTCTCTCACTTACCAACATCACATCTCCCTGTATGGCCCCGGAAGATGGCTGGTTAGCCAGAGACGGGTAAGATTCCTCAAGAGAGGAACAACCTAAGACAGGCACAGTCGCAGGGGGGCCATCAGGTGAGAAATTGGGGGTCAACTGAGGTGAAGCTTAGGATCTCAGCCCCCCAGTTTTGAGAGAAATCTTCCACACCCATGGCTGTTTTGTTGTCCTTGTCTAGCTCGGATCAATACCTAGTCTATAAGGCACGGACCTGACCGCCTACACTTGCCTTCTACTGCACTAAAGTCTACTTTCCAACTTTATATTACATCACAAGATTTTAAAAAATAGATTATCTTTTATGAAAAAGTGGACTGTGTTAAAAAACCTTCTATTAAAAACTAATCTTGATTACATTTACCCACTACTTCAACATTGTATTTAAAAAAATAAGGGGGAAATGTGGGGTTAATATAGAAATCAAATGTATAATCATATATGACTTGATTGTTTTTCCTGTAATTCCTGATAAGTGATTAGCGACAGAACAAAAAAGACCAAAACAGTTTCAGTGACCTAATTGCCCTTGCTATTGTTTCAATACCTTGTGAGATGTCGCACACCAGGAGACTGGAGACTCTGAGGATTAACTTTAGAGTTAGTTAATAGTTGTCTATTAAGTCCCACACACAGAATTCTATTGTTGTCATCTTGCATTTGTGCAATAAATACGAAGTGTGCCCTCTCAGCACCACTCTTGCACTGTTACACCTTGAGTCCCCTGGCTGGTCCTTTCAGGTCTTCGATATCTCATTGTGTCTCCTCCCTTATCTACAGGTCAGAGGAAGAGAGAGACTAACAAAGGACTAATTTAGGAAGCAAGCTTGTCCACTTTATCATTACAGTATGATAAAGAACCTGGTAGACTAGAGTGTGATCTTATATGAGTAATAAAGAAGGGGTGTAGACGCTGATGGATACATACCTGTAACTGAGAAAATAAAGTGTTAATAGGGGATTGTACAATGCCCAACGTCTCAGTTTCTAAAAGAGGAACAGAAAAGGCAGTATAAGCAGAGTCAATAACAATATTGAGAGGACCTGGGAAATCCTGTAAAGCTTGCAATACAGTATATAATTCATTTTGTTGTACTGAAGTAAAAGACATTTGAAAAGTCTTCGATAAACCAGGACAAGTTGTATAGGCTGCCTTAAAAGATTTTGTGCCATCTGTAAAACAAATAACAGTATTTAATAGTGGATTGAGAGAAGTTTTCTGAGGAAGGATCCATTGATGGCGCTGAAAAAGGGGAAATAATTTATTCTTAGGATAATGACAGTCAATGTTTTCCAAAAAGTCAGAGAGTGCAATTTGCCAATGAGTATTTTCTTGAAATACTTGTATAACATTTTGTTAAGACAACAGAATAATAATGGTGTGAGGATCTTGACCAATCATCTGTCTTAACGTCTGTCATCCTTTGAAGATAAGGGGGCTACTCTGTCGATGTAAGGCTGTAATGAGAGTTTAGTTTGATACTGTAAAAATATCCATTCTAGTCAACTGTCATATTGACAGTAATCCTGTGGGAGAGTGGGGTGTAAAGTAGATTAATAAAAGTAAGGGTTTGCGCAAATCTACTTTTGATAATTGAGCCTTTTGAATGTGTTGTTCTACCCACTTAAGCTCTTCCTCAGCTTTCGAGGTTAAGTCTCTTGGGCTATTAAGATCTAAGGGTCCTTTTAGAGTATTAAAAAGATATTGAAGTTTATAAGTAGGAATACCTAATAACAGTCAGATCCAATTGATATCTCCCAACAGCTTTTGGAAATCACTTAAAGTTCTGAGGTGATCTCTCCTTATCCGAATTTTCTGAGGAAGTATTGAGTTTTCTTGAATTTTGTTCCCCAAGTAATTCATTGGGTATTGTATTTGTATTTTATTGGGGGCTTTTTGTAAATCCCATTGTTTTAATTCAATTTCAGTCTCATTGAGAATAGTAGTAAGAGACAGGAATTTAGATAGGGCTATAAGAATATCATCCATATAATGAATGATATAAAGCTGAGGGCCATTTCTTATGTATAGGCTGAACAGCCCTGTGCATATAATTTTGACAAATTGTAGGGCTACATTCCTTAAGGAAGTACTTTCCACTGGACTCTTTCTGGAGAAACTTGTAAATTTAAGGAGGGTACAGTAAAAGCAAACTTTTCCCTACCTGCCACAGCTAAAGGAATTGTAAAAAAACAATCTTTAAGATCAATGATAGCCATGTCCCAGTCTTTCAGAATCATAGCTGGAGAAGGGAGGCCTTGTTGTAAAGGTCCCATAGGTTTAAGAACTGCATTAATTTGTCTTAAGTCATGTAAAAGTCTCTAGTTTCTGGACTTCTTTTTTATAACAAATACAGGGGAATTCCAGGGGCTTGTGGTGAATTCTAATCTGTTCACCTGAAGCTGCTCTTGAACTAATGTGTGTAAGGCTGCCAGTTTTTCTTTATTGAGGGGTCATTGATCCACCCAAACAGGTATTTGGGTGGTCCACTGTAGTGGTATAGGAGCTGGCAGTGTGTATCAATAACCCCTAAGAAAAAGATTAAACAGGTGAAGGTTCATCAAAAGACAGTGTAGATTGCCATTGTTGCATTAAGTCTCGTCCCCAGAGATTAATTGCTACATCAACAATTAAAGGTTTTAATAAGGCTAATTGTTTCTCAGGGCCTAAACAACGTAAGGTAGCTGAGCTTTGCCATACTTGAGAGGCCGTACCGATGCCTGAAACTTAAATGTGCTTTTCTTGTTTGGGCCAATTTTTTGGCCAATGTTTGAGAGCAATTACAGACACATCAGCCCCTGTGTCTAACAATCCTGTAAAAGACTTGCCTTGAATCCAGACCTTGCATTGGGGTCTATCAGATGTGATTTTTGTATTAAGCCATATTTGTTTATTTGTACTTCCAAATCCACCATATCCTCTCTCATGAGGTGTTATTGAGGGTGGAAGATAAGGAAGCAAAAGTAACTGAGCGATTCTTTCTCCTTGGTGTATATGTAATTCTTTTTCAGAGGATACTATTATTTTAATTTCACTCATATAGTCTTGATCAATAACCCCAGGTCTTATATTAACCTTTTTAGTGTCCAACTACTGTGGCTTAAAGGTAATCCCACAGAATTATCTGGTAAAAGGCCGAAGATTCCTGAACTAAGTAGTTGAATTCCTTGAGATGGGTGCAGGTACACAGATTGAGAAGAAGCAAGATCTACAGCAGCACTTCCTTTAGTTGCTGCTTGTAAATCATGCTTTGTCCTTTATTTGGGAAAGGGTTCTCTGTATTATTTTCTAGGGCCTCAGAGGCTGGCCCAGTTAGAGGTTTAAAGGCTGAGGCTCATTGATAGGATTGCCATTTTTATCAAATTTTGAATGACATTCATTAGCCCAATGTCTCCCTTTTTTACATTTTGGGTAAACAGATGGTTGTTTATTTTTGAAATTTGGCTCTTTTATCCCCTTTTTAGGCCAACAGTCCTTTTTCATATGTCCTTGTTTGCTGCAACCAAAACATTTCAATTTTTTAAAATTCTATCTTTATTTTACTTTCATAGCAGTTGCTAATCAATTAGCTTGATATGTAGGGGGAACCTACATCTGCACAGGCCTTAATAAAATCTTCCATTCTAGCTCCCGCAGCCTTTAAAGGTCTAATAACTGACACTCTGTGTTTGCATTATCATAGGCTAATATTTGTAACAACAGGTCTCTCAAATCTGCATGTACTTCTGTCCTTCTCAAATTATCTTGTAATTTCACAACAAAATCAACGTATGGCTCACTAATACTTTGTTTAAGTTTGCTAAATGGTAAGGCAGGCTTTCCAGCTGCTTGCATTTACTCCCAGGCTTTTAGGCAACACAAATGTACTTGTGTTACTGCCGTATCATCGTACCCTGCTTTTCTTTCTAACAGCAGCCAATATCCTTGCCCTGCTAGTTGTTCAGCAGTTGTGAGAATTGGAGAATTAGCATGCTGATTTCTCAAAGCTTTTGCTTTTGCTTCCTCATACCACCATGTCTTAAATTGCAAAAATCAGGAGAATCTAGACAAGTATGCGTCAATAGATCCCAGTCATGAAGAATCATCCTTTCTTGTTCTGCCAACCACCTCAAAAGACTCACAACATATGGAGAACTAGTACCATAGGAAGAAATAGCTTGTTTAAAATCTTTTAACATTTTGTAAGCAATGGGTGCATACTGTGCTCTGACCCCCCTTTGGGGAAAGTCAGGGTCCTCATTGGACCCAAAAGGAACAATATTCACCCGTGCCACTAAGGATGTCAAATAGGCATCTAAATCACCTTCTCTCTGGGCCTTCCATATACCAGCTGCGAAAGCAGACACATCAGGAATGGGAGAGAAGGGCCTTTGACGGTGAGAGGAAGCAAAAAACCCCTTATCGTCAGTCTTGGAGGAGGAAGAGGATAAAGAGGAATCAGGCGGATGTGGTGATGAGGATTGTACACTCACTTTTAACACCTCCTCTAATAATTCTTTCTCATGCTCCTGTGTTTTAGACTTAGTTTGAGACGATGGGGGAGTTTCTAAGGGTTGTAAAGCAAGAGTAATCAAGTTGCACAATGACCAAACAGGTACAGGGATGTTTCCCTGTCTGTGAGCCTTTTTGAAATCTCTTAATACATTACTCCAATCACCTTATCTGAGGGTTCCTTGTGGGGGCAACCAGTAACAATGTTTTTTAATATATTGGTGGAGTTGAGCAAAATCCTTTATAGAAATTTTCACTTCTGAAGTTTTTAGGAGGGCACAGAGTAATTTTAAGTAATCCTCCAGTTTATCTGCTTTAGTTTCATTTTGGCCCATTATAGTGTCCCCGACGTCTCGATCCTGTCCCTACACATGTTTTCCTGGGAGTCTTACCGGATTGACGATCTTCAGGAGCTTCCCCGCTCTGAGCTTCAGGTCCCTGTTCGGGCGGCACTTGCCATCCCCCCCCACCCCCGCTTCTGGCCCGCAGATTTGGAGGGAGTGCGACGAGATGCTGGAGATCTGAAAGGACCAGCCAGGGGACTCAAGGCATCACAGCGCAAGAGTAATGCTGAAAAGGCACTTCTCATATTTATTGAGCAAGTGAACTTAAACATCTAAAGAATTCTGTGTACGGGGTTCAACACAAAATCAGCACCCAATCATTATCTGACCTTGCGTCTAGCCCTAGGGTGTGATGCTCCTCAGGAATTCCAAAACCACGTGAGGGTGGTCACGTCACAGGACCTGTTTTGGCTCTAATCATTGTTTTTGATCACGCATCAAGAGTTGTAGGAAAAATAATCAAGTCATATGTATTTGTACATTTGATTTCTATTTTACTTGATTTATGTATTAATCCTATTAATCCCCCACTTGATAATGGGGGAATCTAGTAACCACAGTGTTGCTCATGTGATTGTATATTAATGATACCATAATAAAAAAAGGCAATAGACGTGCATTAAGCGCTAGCCTGTGCCAGCCCTCAGCCATACTTCCCACATACTGTAAAACTGAATTCTCAAGAGGTAGGTACTCATTCTATGCTCATTTTACAGATGAGGAAACTGATGCTTCAAGCAATTAAATAACTTGACCAAGATCCTAGAATGAATAAATAACAGATCTCTCCAGCTCAAAACACCTAAGCTCTTCTATAAAGGATGAAATCCTCTATGACAAACTAATACATTTGCTTTAGTCTTATTATGGTGGTCAGACTACAGAAAAGACTCTCAGTATGTGGGCAGGGAACTCCTGGGGAGATATAAATTTGAGAAGGCTTTATGGGGACTACATTCGCCTGGCCTCTAGAACAAGAGCCACAGTGAACAAGAATGGGGTCAGAGAAGGACAAATACCATATGGTTTCAGTGATATCTGGCACCTGAAAAAAGCAAATGAACAAACAAACAAAAAGAAACCAGAAAGAGACTCATAAATACTATTTATTTATGAGAACTAACTGGTATTAGTTACTTAATATTTATTAAAGAGAACTAACTGGTGTTTGGCAGAGGGGAGGGGTGTGAGGAAACAGTAAAAATAAGTGAAGGGGATTAAGAGGTATAAACCTCCCAGTACAGATTAAATAAATCATGAGGATGCAAAGTACAGCATAGGAAATATAGTTGATAATATTGTAATAACTTTGCATAGAGACAGGTGGTAACTACACTTATCACAGTGAGCATTCAGTAATGTACAGAATTGTTGAGTCACTATGTTGTACACCTAAAACTAATATAACATTGTATATCACCACACTTCAATTAAAAATAAAAATAAACATTCCTTTGCTGGAGGCATCATACACAGTTTCAGATTTCAAACTTTATTACAAAGTTATAGTAATCAAAACCATATGGTACTGGGAGAAAAGCAAACACATAGACCAATGAAACAGAATCAAAGCCAAGAAATAAACCCGTGCATATATGTTCAACTAAAATTTGATAACAGAGACAAGAATACTCAATTGGGAAAGGATAGTCTCTTCAGTATGTGGTGTTGGGGAAACTGCATTGGCTTGAAAAGAATAAAATTGGACCTCTGTCTTATACAATGCACAAAATTTTACTCAAAAGGGATTTAAGGCATAAATGTAAGATTCAAAACCTTTGAAAAACCTCCTCGACATTGGTCTTGGCAATGATTTTTTGGATTATGACAACAAAAGTACAAGCAAAAAAGCAAAAAATAAAGATTAGATTAAAGATGGCACATGAGAGGTGAGACAGAGACCTCCCCCTAAAACCACATATAATACGAAAATATAATTAATACAAAAATCCTGAAAGAGCAACAGGAAAGAATGCTACACCAGACAGCATACACCTGGAGGAAAGAACAGACCTAACAGAATATGGTAATGTACCAAAGCCATGACCTGGTGGGACCCAGGCCCTTCCCCTGCCCCAGCTCACCAGTGAAAGAAAGAGAAATAGAGCGGGGAGGGAATGGAAGCCTGGGACTGCTGAACACCTAGCACTGGAGATCTGCTCTGGGAGCAGGGACCTTCATTGCATGGTGCTTTGGTGATCAGTGGGGTTGGAAAGCTAAGACAGGTGGAATACCTGGAGAGACAGATTCCACCTACTTGTGGAAAACAGGGAACCATATCTGGCTGATCTGGGTGGGCAGTTTGAGAGATGTGCTAAAAGTGAGAGGGCTGTTAAAGGGGCAAGGACTGCACAGAGCTTACTACTCAGGAGAAAGTACAGGTAAACAAAATTGTCCAGGTACACCCTGCCTAGCAGGTTGGGAACTTTCACAATCTTCAGGCACTCCATTCCCCTGGCTGGCTTCACAGCTCCAAGGCCCCCCACTGTGATTCACAGCCTGCTGTGCTTTCCTCCTTGCCAGCCTGCACCCAGCTCACAAACCAGGAAACCCTCCCGTGGTGTCAGGCCAGCCATAGGGAAACCCCATCTACAGCAGCTACAAACACAAAGCATAGAGGCTTACACCTCTGTGTTTGGCCCACTGGTTCTGGCAGAGAAGACAAGCATAGCAGCAGGGAAGCAGGAAACAGCTCTTTCCTCCCCAGAGGCAGCAGCACCCCTCCCCTGAGACCTGACATCTCTCCAAGGGCTGAACAGCTCCAGAGAGTAGAGCTTCTGAGCACCAGAGGGTGCAACATACAAAAATGAAATGCCAAGGGAACCTGGTTCAAAGAAAAATCTCAAGAACACCAGAAAAAGGGTCTAGTGAGACTGACCTAATAAATCTTCTGGAAAGATATTTCAAAATAAAAATCATGAACATGCCCCTGGAGGTACAGAAATGTATTGAAAACTCAGGAACGAATTTAGGATGGAGATCCAATCATTGAGGAACACAATAGAGGGTATTAAGAGCAAATAAGATATGTTGAAGGAGATGACAAATGAAATAGAATATAGAGAAGAGAATTATAAAGAAGCTGAAGTACAGAGAGAAAAAAGGATCTCTAGGAATGAAAGAATACTGAGAGAACTGTTTGACTATTCCAAAAATAACAATATTCATATTATAGGGGTACCAGAAGAAGAAGACAGAGAAAAATGGATAGAAAGTGTCTTTCAGGAAGTAATTACTGAAAACTTCCCCAATCTGAGGAAGGAGATAGTCTCTCAGGCCATGGAGGTGCACAGATCTCCCAACACAAGGGACCCAAGGAAGACAACACCAACACATATAATAATTAAAATGGCAAAGATGAAAGATAAGAATAGACTGTTAAAAGCAGTTAGAGAGAGAAAAAATATCACATACAAAGAAAAGCCCATTAGGATATCATAAGACTTCTCAGCAGAAACCCTACAGGCCAGAAGGGAGTGACATGATATATTTAATGCAATAAAGAAGAAGGGCCTCCAACCAAGAATACTCTATCTGGCAAGATTTGCATTTAAATTTGAAGGAGAGATTAAACAATTTCCAGATAAGCAAAAGCTGAGAGAATTTACCTCCCAAAAACCATCTCTACAGTGTATTATGGAGGGACTACTATAGATAGAAGTGTTCCTAAGGCTGAATAGCTGTCACCAGAGGAAATAAAACCACAGTAAAGAAAGTAGAACAATTAATTACTATGCAGATGCAAAATTAAATCAACTACCTCCAAAGTCAGTCAAGGTATGTACAAAGAGTAGAGAAAATTACACCTAATATATAAATAATGAAGGGGGAAGAAAAGAAGGGAAAAAAGCACATTTAGATTGTGTTTGAAATAGCATATGAAGTTAGTTAAGTTAGCTTAGATAGTAAGGAAGTTACCCTTGAACCTTTGGTAAACAATAATCTAAAGCCGGCAATGGCAATAAGTACATACCTATCGATAATCACCCTAAATAGAAATGGACTGAATAAACCAATCAAAAGACATAGAGTCACTGAATGAATAAAAAAAACAAGACCCAACTATATGCTGCTTACAAGAGACTCACTTCAAACCCAAAGACATACACAGAGTAAAAGTGAAAGGATGGAAAAATATGTTTCATGCAACTAATAGGGAGAAAAAAGAAGGTGTCACAGTACTCGTATCAGACAAAACAGACTTCAAAACAAAGAAAGTAAAAAGCAACAAAGAAGGACATTACATGACGATAAAGGGGTCAATCTAACAAGAGGTATAACCATTACAAATATCTATGCACCCAACACCAGATCACCTACATATGTAAAACAAATACTAACAGAATTAAAAGGTGAAATAGAATGCAATGCATTCATTCTAGGAGATTTCAACACTCCACTCACTCCAAAGGACAGATCAACCAGACAGAAAATCAGTAAGGAGACAGAGGCATTGACCAACACATTAGAACAAATGGACCTAACAGACATCTAAAGAACTCTCCACCCAAAAGAAGCAAAATACACATTCTTCTCAAGTTCACATGAAACATTTTTAAGAATAGATCATGAAATAGGTCACAAAAAGTGCATCAGTAAATTCAAAAAGATTGAAATTATACCAACCAACTTCTCAGACCTCAAAGGTATGAAACTAACATAAATTACACCGAGAAAATGGAAAATCCCACAAACACATGGAGGCTTAACAACATGCTGCTAAATAACCAATGGATCAATGACCAAATAAAAACAGAGATCAAGCAATATATGGAGACAAAGGACAGCAGTAATTCAACACTACAAAATCTGTGGGATGCAGCAAAGACTGTGCAAAGAGGGAAGTATACTGCAATACAAGCCTATCTCGGGAAAGAAGAACAATCCCATTTGAAGAGTTAAATTCACAATGAATGAAACTAGAAAAAGAAGAACAAATGAGGCCCAAAGTCAGTAGAAGGAGGGACATAATAAAGATTAGAGCAGAAAAAAATAAAATCAAGATGAATAAAACAATAGAATCAATGAAAGCAGGAGCTGATTCTTCAAGAAAATAAACAAAATATGTAAACCCCTAGCCAGACTTATCAAGAAAGAAAGGGAGTCTACACACATAAACAGAATCAAAAATGAGAATGGAAAAATCACTACAGATACCACAGAAATACAAAGAATTATTAGAGAATACTATGAAAAGTTATATGGTAACAAACTGGATAACCTACAAAAAATAGACAACTTTTCTGAACAATACAACCTTCCAAGCCTGACCCAGAAAGAAATAGAAAATCTGAATAGACCAACTACTAGCAACAAAATTGAATTGGTAATCAAAAAACTACCTAAGAACAAAACTCCGAGACTAGATGGCTTCACTGCTGAATTTTATCAAATGTTTAGTGAAGACCTAATACCCATCCTCCTTAAAGTTTGACAAAAATTAGAAGAGGTGGGAATACGTCCAAACTCATTCTATGAGGCCAGCATCACTCTAATACCAAGACCAAGCAAAGACACCACAAAAAAAGAAAATTAAAGACCAATAGCCCTGATGAACATAGATGCAAACATATTCAAGAAAATATTAGCAAACTGAATTAAAAGTACATCAAAAGGATCATACATCATGATCAAGTGGGATTCATCTCAGGGATGCAAGGATGGTACAACATTCAAAAATCCATCAACATCATCTACCACACCAACTATAGGTCATCTCCATAGATGCTGCAAAATCATTCCAAACAATTCAACATCCATTCATGATGAAAACTCTCAACAAAATGGGTATAGAGGGAAGTACCTCAACATAATAAAGGCCATATATGAGAAACCCACATTCAGGTTCATACTTAACAGCGAGAAGCTGAAAACTTTTCCTTTAAGATCGGGACCAAGACAAGGAAGCCCACTCTCCCCACTTTTATTCAACATAGTTCTGGAGGTCCTAGCCACAGCAATCAGACAACACAGAGGAATAAAAGGCATCTAGATTGGGAAAGAAGAAGTTAAACTGTCACTGTTTGCAGGCAACATGGCATTGTACCTAAAGATCCCTAAAGACTCCACTCCAAAACTACTATATCTAATATCTGAATTCAGCAAAGTTGCAGGACACAAAATTAATACACAGAAATCTGTTGCTTTCCTATACACTAATGATGACCTAGCAGAAAGAGAAATCAGGAAAACAATTCCATTCACAATTTCACCAAAAGAATAAAATACCTAGGAATAAACCTAATGAAGGAAGTGAAATACCTATACTCTGAAAACTATTAGACACTCATAAGAGAAATTAAAGAAGATACCAATAAATGGAAACACATCCTATGTTCATGGATAGGAAGAATTAATATTGTCAAAATGGCCATCCTGCCTAAAGCAATCTGCAGATTCAATGCAATCCCTATCAAAATACCAACAGCACTCTTCAACGCACTAGGGAAAATAATTTTAAAATTCATATGGAACCACAAAAGACCCTGAATAGCCAAAGTAATCTTGAAAAGGAAGAATAAAGCTGGGGGGACTATGCTCCCCGACTTCAAGCTCTACTACAATGCCACAGTAATCAAGACAATTTGGTACTGGCACAAGAACAGACCCATAGACCAGTGGAACAGACTAGAGAGCCCAGATATAAACCCAAGCATGTATGGTCAATTAATATACAATAAAGGAGCTAAGGACATACAATGGGGAAATGACAGCCTCTTCAACAATGTGTTGGCAAAACTGGACAGCTACATGTAAGAGAATGAAACCAGATTATTGTCTGACCCCATACACAAAAGTAAACTCAAAATGGATCAAAGACCTGAATGTAAGTCATGAAACCATAAAGAAAACATAGGCAAAAATCTCTTGAATATAAACATGATCAACTTTTTCCTGAACGCATCTCCTTGGGCAAGGTAAACAGAATGAAAAATGAGCAAATGGACTACATCATGCTAAAAATCTTCTGTACGGCAAAGGACACCATCAACAGAAAAGAAAGACATCCTACAGTATGGGAAAAGATCTTTGTAAATAACAGACCCAACAAGGGTTAACATCCAAAATATATAAGGAACTCATGCCTCAACACCCAAAAAGCAAATAACCCCATTGAAAAATGAGCAGAGCATATGAACAGACATTTCTCAAAAGAAGAAATTCAGATGGCCCACAGGCATATTAAAAGATGCTCCACATTGCTAATTATCAGGGAAATGCAAATTAAAACCACAGTTAGATATCACCTCACACCAGTTAGGATGGCCACAATTCAAAAGACAAACAACAACAAACGTTGGCGAGGATATGGATAAAGGGGAACCCTCCTACACTGCTGGTGGGAATGGAAATTAGTTCAACCATTGTGTAAAGCATTATGGAGGCTCCTCAAAAAACTCAAAATAGAAATACCATTTGACCCAGGAATTCCACTCCTAGGAATTTACCCTAAGAATGTAGGAGCCCAGTTTGAAAAAGACATATTCACCCCTATGTTTATCACAGCACTATTTACCATAGCCAAGATATGGAAGCAACCTAAGTATCCAGAAGGAGAAGAATGGATAAAGAAGATGTGGTACATATACACAATGGAATACTATTCAGCCATAAGAAAAAAACAAATCCTACCATTTGCAACAACATGGATGGAGCTGAAGGATATTATGCTCAGTGAAATAAGCCAGCGGAGAAAGACAAGTACGAAATGATTTCCCTCATTTGTGGATTATATCAACAAAGCAAAACTGAAGGAACAAAGAACAACAGACTCACAGACTCCAAGAAGGGATTAGCAGTTGCCAAGGGGGAGTGGTGGGGGAGTGTAGGTGGGGAGGGAGGGAGAAGGGGATTGAGGGGTATTATGATTGGCACACATGGTGTGGGGGAGATCATGGGGAAGACAGTGTAGCACAGAGAAGACAAATAGTGACTCTGTGGTATCTTACTGTACTGCTGGGCAGTGACTGCAATGGGGTATGGGAGAAAAACGATAACATAGGTGAATGTAATAACCACATTGTTTTTTCATGTGAGACCTTCATAAGAGTGTGTATTAATAATACCTTAATAATATGGAAGCCTTTGTGAGACTCCTTATTTAAATCTTACGTTTTAGCAGGCATCCTCTGATATTGCTACAATAGTTGAAGGTGGCATTTCCTTAATAATAAGGAAAAAGCAAAAAAGTAAAGTTGGGTTGCATGAAACTAAAAAACTTCTGCACAGCAAAAGAAACAATTAGTAAAATGAGAAAGTATATAATAGAATATATTTGACAACCATCTATCTGATAAGATGTTGATGCCCAGGATGCATAAGAAACTCATACAACTCTATAGCAAAAAGAAAAACTTATTAAAAATTGGTCAAAGGACATGGAAAGACATTTTTCCAAATAGCCAAGAAGTATATGAAGAGATACTCAAATTCACTAATCACCAGGGAAATGGAAATCAAAACCACAATGAGATATCACCTCACACCTGTTAGAATAGCTATTATCAAAAAGACAAAAGGTGGCAAAACTGAAGAGAAGGGAAGCCCTGTGTACTGGTGGTGGGAATGTAAATTGGCACTATGGAAAATGTATGGACTTTCCTCAAAAAATTTAAAATAGGACTAACATATTATTCAGCAATCTCATTTCTAGGTATATATCTGAAGGAAGTGCAATCACTGTCTCAAAGATATCTGCACCACTGTGTTCATTACAGCATTATTCACAATAGCCTCAAGACATGGAAATAACCTAGGTTGTCCTTCAACAGCTGAATGGATAAAGAAAATGTGATATACAAGTAAATTCTGCCATTTGGGACATCACTGATGAACCTAGAGGACATTAATGCTAAGTGAAATAAGCCAACACAGAAAGACAAATACTACAAAGCAAAACAAAATTAAAATGCTGACTCATAATAATAGAAAGTAGGAAAGTGGTTACCAGAGGCTGGGTCATAGGGATTTATTATTAAATGAATACAGAATCTCAGTTTCACAAGATAAAAAGAGTTCTGGATATGGATGGTGCTGATGGTTGCACAATATCAATGTACTTAATAACACTGAACTGTATGCTTAAAAATGTTTTAGTAAGTTTTATGTTATATGTATTTTGCCACAAAAATGTAATAAAAATAAACAACCAATCAGTTTTAAAAACTGTTTTTATTATGAGTGATTTCATATTGAAATCTGGAAATCTGGGGTATTTTTTGTGAGACTCCTTATTTAAATCTTATGTTTTAGCAGGCATCCTCTGATATTGCTACAATAGTTGAAGGTGGCATTGCCTTATTCCAGTTAGGTAGGAGTGGAAGGACAGGTTTTCCACTTGGCATCTTTTGATACCCAGAGTGCAAGAAGTACTCGTTACTGCTGTGCAAGGTTGGGAATTCAGGTTTGCCATTAGGCTTCTGCCGCTACCACCCTGGATGGGAGAGGCAGAAGTGCCCCCATGTGGCCTCTACTGACACAGTGTGATGGCGGCCTTGTTACTGATAAGGGGTGGTGATAGTTCTGGATCCCAGCAGGCCTTCTGTGACACCACCCCTCTAGGGATGGAGGAGTGATACATTATTGCTGGATGGCTGTAGAAGTCCAGGGCCCTCACATTGTCTCCACTGACACTGCCAGGTATGGGGTGGATTACTTACCCTAGAGTTAGTGAAATTTCTGATTCTCCACTATGTATTCTCTTATTACCACCACAGTCAGGAAGTTCCCCTTCCTACTCTTCATTACTGCTAGATGGGAATGGAGGTCCTTTCTCTCCACAAGATCTTCATGACACCTGAGGTGGAGGGTGGAGCTAGTTACTATCTAGAAAGAATCAAAGTCCTGGCTCCCCATTCCCCTTTCTCTGACACCTCCCTGGCAGGGGCACAGCCTGGATGCTTCTTTATACTCACACAAGGGTAGAAACTCAGGCTTTCTTCTTGACTTTCAGCAGAGGTAGGGGTTAAGGTGCACTGCAGTTTTTCCCATGATGTTTGGTGGTTACTGTCTGAAAGTTTTATTCCTGGAAAGAATTTTAAAAAATAATGTCTACTCATATTTCTGGGAGCAAGAATACCTGAAGTGACTGTTGAAAAGTATTTGCATTACATACCTTAGTACTAACAACAAAAACCAATTTAGATATTGAACTCTAAGAGGTTTATTGTTTTTGTTGTTGATTTGATTTTTCTTCCAGAAGCATGTGTCAAAAACTTCTGAAACTAATTTCTGTGTGGACTAACATTGAGTAAATAAATTATACATACATAGCAGGAAATGGGAGCCAGGTTTTCACTGTCAGAGAAGGCGATTACAATTATTGAAAGAGAGACATTTGAAATGAATCCTATCTTGGACTGACACTGAAGTAACAGTATGAACTCATGGCTTTTAATATGTATATAAAATAGGTTAAGAAGTGGACACACACACTTACACACACATATCTAGATTGATTCTCCAAGTGAGTCTAGTAGCAATTATACCTCAATAGCAGTGAGCACACTTAGCAGCCAGATCTTGGTTTATAAATACCATAACTCACTGAAAAAAAATGAGGATTCCATGGTGAAATGTATGATGGCTTGGACGAGAAACATATAAGATAAGGCTGTAATAGCTTGCTGTGCCAAAAAGTAAAAAAAGTAATAAATGCTTCAAAAATGATAGGAATGTAGCAAATAAGACTCAAGAGTCAAGTTGAAGGGAATCCCACTGACCAAATCTGTAACTATTTGCATTTCTAAATAATCTTAGCAAAGGACTATCACCCATTGAACAGAATAATAATGAGTCAACAATTATATACTGACATATATATATATATATGTAAGTACATACATTTTTACATGAATGTGAATGGGAAATACATCTCTACAGCAGAAAAATTCTACAGTAGAAACCCAACTTTTAAAACAGTAGGACAAGTGATAAAAATAGAAAGTCATCTCTGGGCAATAAGCATGGTAATAATTAAATGAAGCAAGTATCATTAAAGGATAGTAAAACAACTGGGTGAAGAAATGTGCATAGCTGAGTAATGCCCCAGGAAAGAGCCTAAGCTACCTAAGCTGGTCTTTGAGGTTTTCTTCAATCTGGCCCCAACCTACACTTCTTCTGGTCACCTTTGTACTGGGTCCTCCAGTCCAGTCTGTCTATGTCTTTCAGTTTCCCCTCTCCCTTCCAAACAAAATTAAAATCAGCTCCTTCTGCATCTGAGCCCTTTCATAGCTGGGTGCTCTGGTAAAGACAGAGAAAGTTGGGGCCAGTTCCTGAATTTAGAGGGCATCCCTGTCCTTCCTACCACCACCAGTCTCACCTCCAATTGGACATCCAACTACTCACCCAGAGAACCTCCCCCAGGACTCTTTTGTTTGTATGAAGACTACCTGTATCATGTTACCCAGTGTCCTTTTCCTGGAGGATGCAATGGTAAGAGCTGTGTGTAGATTGTTGGAAAAGTGAACTGTAGTGAATATTTGTTAAAATAAAAATAATTTTTATTTTTAACTTTTCATTCTGATATAATGTAAGACTTGCAAACAGGTTGCAAGAACAGTAATAAGAATTTCTGTATACACTTAACTTAGATTCTTCAATGTTAACTTATTAATGTATTTGCTTTATCTTGTCTCTCTCTTGCACTTTCTATATACACGCACACACACACACACGATTTCAAAAATACTTCGAGAGTTAAGTTAAAAAGGCATTCTGTTACAGAAAACAGTACAATAATCAAAATCAGACTACTGACATTGATGTAATACTATTATCTAATTTAAATACCTTATTCAGATTTCACCAACTGACCAATTGCACCAGAATTTTGTGAGCAGAAAAGGAACAGAATCAAATCCCTTCTGGGGTGTGAACAGGGCAGACAGTGTACTGAAGTCCAGAGTAGGGTGCAGGCCACAGGGATGGAGCTAAGGGTGCTTCCACAGGCATTGGTCCTCTGCCCGACCCAGGTCCCAATGATACCACCCTCCTCTTTCTTGAGGCTCCCAGAACTCCCTTGCGACCTTCCACACCTCTGGTATTGCTGTAACCACACTGTCCTCTAAATAAACTTTACCCGGAACTGATCATCCCAAGGCAGTGGCCCAAGGACTCCTGTATCATGTCAGCACCTAACATAGCTTGGAGGATCCACAAAGCTCCATCATTATGTAGATTAGATTACTGTCTCACAGACCACAAGAGTTGGAGGACCAGGAGATCTCTTTTCTTCTCATTCCCATTCCTAGTTGAGCAACTGAGGCTCAGAGGGCTGAGACTATTAGAGGCAGAGCTGAGAGGGCACCCCGTGGCTCCTCCTAGGCCTGATGTTTTCCCCACACATCACACAGCTGGTTTAATTCCCCTCCCTGCATGGCGGTCACAAGCTGCACACAGCGTGGAGCTGGAGTTGTGGGTGGCGAGGGTGGGGGAGAGAATGACACCTCAGGGCAGACCTATACGTACACTGGGGGCTTAGGGATGGATGGGTTGTTCTTTTCTGAGGCTGCAAAGTGGAGTCCATCTACCTGAATGTGGAGGCCGTAAACACACACCGGGAGAAGCCAGAGGTAGGTGAGGGGCTCTCGGCCTAAGCTGGCATATGGTGAAAGTACCCTGCCCCACCGAAAGGCTGCCCCAATCCCACAGAGCTTGCGTGTTTCGCACCAACTGGGAGAATACCAGCCCCCAGAAATTCAGGAACCACAGCCCAGGCCTGAGGCACCCTAGAGATGCAGGGCTAGAGCAACCCCTGCAAAAAGGCCTCAGGCCTAACTTCATCCTTAGCATGAGAGTTCTGCTTCCCACAGACTTCAGCAGCTCAAGCCAGCTCTCTGTTCAGTCATATGGAAAAGGCTATCTAACTCTGCTTGGAGCTTTGTCCTATTTTCTCATTTCTTGTTCTCTAAGCAACAAAAGGTTCTTCTCTCTGCGGGGAGAAGAGTCCTCCTTCGCTGTCCGTAACCTTATCTGTGATAAGGTCCTGGTCCTGTGGGGGTGGGGGACTGTGAGAACTTTCTAGAGGGACAGGTTCCTGGGCAGCATTTCCAGAGATGAGGAAGGGGGTCTGTAGGCCCGTCCATTTATGGGCAATGTGGCTACTAGGGGTATGAGAGCTTCCCCCTCATAGGAGACTGTGGCATCTGGTTCATACTGCTCTCTGCTCCTACTCCTGCCCTGATCCTGGATTTACTTCACTTTCCACATGGATAGTACACCCAACACCCTGGAGCTCTGGGAACATCATATCCAAGAGTTCTCTTTCTCCCCTTCAACCACCCACTCTCTGTACCTTGTTATTACCTGTTTTCTTAAATGCAACTATGACCACCTACACCTTCTCTATGTTTTCTCTTTCACTGTCACTCCAGGATACCTAGCAGCCTATCTATCACATATGAATCACTTAAGTGATATTTATTAAATAAAGCATACTAATTTTTGGACCTCATTAACACTCGAGTTCGTCAGTCCCTCCTTTGCCTCCCAATCCATTAGCCAGACCTACCCACATTTCCACCTCCTGAAAGCTGATCTGCCCCTCAAGCGAGAGCTGAGGCCCTTCGTCTCCCACATAAACATGTTGATCTCTCTCCAAACACAGAAGAAACAAAGAACCCATCTCATTCACTTTGCAGTTTCAATGTTTATTTCTGATACCAAAACTTGACAGCACACAAGGGGGAAAAAAAGAAATAGACAAGGAACAGCAAATAAATTTTGCATGCCACTTCAGTCAATAGGATGTGGCTCTCTAGATAGCTGTGTTTAGAAGGAATCTGAAGCTTCAGCCTCACTCACGGGAAAAACTATTGCAACTGATTAGCAATATCTGTGAACATAAGAAAGAAAATAAATTTAAAAATCAATGACATATATCAAACAGTAAGGAATATTAAATACTGAATATTAAATACTTCCCCATATTTCCCTCATCATCCCATCATGGGTTTCCTAGGACTCCCAGCTTGTGCACAAAAATACATTCCCAATGACCCTAACTGCCCAATCCACAGTGATGTACCTACCCAACATGTCACTCAACCCAGAAGAAACCAATGGCACCAAAGTTGGCAGCAAAGTTGGCACTGGCTGTACCACCAGAGCCAATAATAGGGCCAGAGAAGGTCTGAGGAAATCTGGAGCGGGCATTCTGGTGGTATCTGGCCCAGAAGGTAAATGGAATTCTGGACCAGGGATCTCCAAAATCTCCTTCCTCATCCCAGGTCAGCAGCTCAAATTCAATGTCATCCCAGCTCCAGGGCCCAGATACGGCCTCATCTCCAATCCCCATACGGGTTCTCGCCTCAGCCCGGGCCTCAGCCTCAGCTGCAGCAGCATCTAGAGCATCCAGGGCCTCATCTGCTGCCTCCATGAACTGCGCAGTCCAGTCACGAGGGTCTCTCTTCTGAACCTGAGATGAGGAATAGAAAATAAAACCTGTAAGAGTAATAGTCAATACTTATGAAGCCCTTAGCATACATTTAGTGCCCAAATGTGTGCTATATTGTTTACATAATAACAGTAACAATAAATACCACCAGTAATGGGGCACCTACACTGTGTGTGATACCTAAGATCTCATTCTTGCTCAGTCAGTCCTACCTCACCCCTTGACCTATAAAGTCTGCAGCAGTTTCTCTATTACCTCTGCAATGAATCTCAGCACTTTCATCTTGCTAGTCTCATGGTAGGAACGGAGGCCCCAGAGGAACTCATACTCAGGAGGGTTGCTGTTGGGCACTCGCCTATAATCCAAGTACCTTAGAAAGAGCAAAAATGTCTTTGTTTCTACCCACGCAGAACAGCAGTCCATCGATGCATAATAATCCTAGATTTTGGCACCCCAGATTTCATGTAGCAAGTTCCCCCAGACTCATTCCTACACATAGATTATTTACCCTCTAATAATCAGGCCCTAGAATTCCTGGGCCAGTTCTTCTACACTAAGCAGTCACCTAGTGCTGCAGGGTGGCTTGTGTAGGGTCACAGAAAGGATGAATATCTCACTGTCACAGCTTTAGCTCCAGGTTCTTGTAATCTTGTCACTAAGCCAGAGCCCACTGCCATGGTTACACTGCAATGCAAAAGCTTTGGCCAGGCCCACCCTTAGAAATGTCTATTTGGGGATGATGGACAGGCTTCAAGATAATTATAATGCAGAAAAACCAACAAGGGGTAAACTCAATAAACACTCCTGAGTACATATGTGTTTCTTTATGTATAGGTATAGGTATAGCTAGTATAAGAAATGAGCATGGAAAGGGCTCTCTGAGGCTAGTCAGAACACAGAACTCATAAGGATCAGATAAAACCCCTTAGGCATCACTTACTTTTGCTTTACAAACTCATAAGTGAGAAGTTTCCTCAGATCTCCAAGAAGGGGATGTCTCACCCTGATAGTAAAAAAAAAAAAAAAAAGAAGCCTATGACATTGCCTGAAGAAAGAGAAGATCTTTCCAGCATAGAGGTCAGAGATGAAAGAAGAGGCAGACAGTTTAGGAGTATTTCCCCATCCACCCAGGTCACATCCTTGGGCTCCCAAACCAATCCCCCTAGACTTCCAGGCTGATGCAGTCCTGGGACCATCCTCTGTTACCAAACGATGATATAAACAGGCAAGAGATGTGAAAGCCCAGTCATACCCAGGACGCAGTCCCATCTTGCGTAGTGCCTCCCAGAGGACAGCTGCACAGGGAGGTAAGGGGAGACAAGGGATGGAAAATAAGCATGGAAATCAGGCTATAGACAACCCTCTGCTACAGGTCCAGCCACTCACCTTCACTGGCACGGTTGCCATTCATGAAGATGACACCCAAAATCACTAAGAGGAGACCCAGTTTGGGTGTGTCTTTGGTCCTGAAGGAATACAAAAAGAATATATTTTCAGCACCATTTGCATAAGCCACCCCACGTAGCTTACTCATCTAGCTTCCCCAGTATTCCTTTGCTCGGGGATACTTCTACCCCAGCTCTGCCTATGACTGCTATGCCCATGACCCTGAATCTTGAACCCTTACATATTTAAAAATCCCCCAAATAAAAGTACCACTGAGAAAGGCAATGTTCCACCTCCTTTCCCATCTTACGTTCCCAGTATGCCAGCCAGGGACTCAGGGGTACTGATGAGAATATACAGGTGTTCTTCCTTGTCAATTTCCTTCAGTTGAATCCCAAATTTCTACAAGGATAAGAAAACAGACTATGAGAGTACAAAATCTAGCATAAGCTACCTACACTCAGTTGCTCACAAGGAGATGTGCCCTAAACTCCCAGTAGGAACCTCATGAATCTCTGAAGTCAAGACTTCCCCCGTCATTCCTGTCTCTCAGTCCTGCCTTCTCACCTTCTCCAGGACAAAGCATGCGCGTTCAATGATTTCTGGATAAACATCAGTGTATTCACGGATGATATCCCTCAGCATTTCTGTAGGAGAGAGGAGGGAGACCCTGAACTGAGCAGGAGCCATGGAGCTGCAACCCCTTTGCCAGCCCTGCTGAGGCGACAAGTCAGGAACCTCAAGGGTGAAACAGGAAGAATCAGCCATGGAGGGAGGGAATGGAAAGGGAGGGATATAAGCAAAGGGATGTCCCCAGAACACGGAGTACAGGAAGGATGGTACTCTAGGGAACGGCACTGGTGCTTACCTGAGCGCTTAATGGGAACCTTTGTGTAATCTTTAAGCATCAGATACTTGACCAATTTATTCGCCTGGGAGGGAAAAAGGAAACCATTAAAGTTGTAAGATATTTACAGAAAACTTGGATTATAGATGGAAAGAGAACAAAATAATAGAGCAAGAGGGAAAGAATTGACTGGAGAGGTAGAGTTCTTACTCTTTCCTGAAGAAGGGCCACATCTCGGGTCTGTGTGGTACCCAGGTTCTGTGAGGCACGCAAGTTAGGAGAGGGACGCAGGTTTGGTGAGGGCCGCAGGTTCTGCCAGTCGGGTGGAACTGGCCAATCGGTGGGAACCCAGTCAGGTGGGAGTGGCCAGTCAGTGGGAAGTGGCCAATCAGGTGGCAGTGGCCAGTCGGTGGGCAGAGGCCAGTCAGAAGGGCCCTGCCAGTCTGGAGGACCCTGCCAGCCTGTTGGGGTCTGCCAACCAGGTGGGGTCTGCCATCCGGGTGGATTCTGCCAGGCCATTGGATTTGGCCAGACAAGTGGACCAGACCAGACAATGGGGTTCGGCCAGATCACTGGGTTCTGCCAGATCACTGGGTTTGGCCAGATTACTGGGTTCTGCCAAGCAACTGGGTTTTGCCAGGCGTGTGGGGTCTGCCTAGCTGGGGGGCACTGACGTGCTGGTGAGGTCTGCCTGTTTGGCTGGTTTTGCCAGCCTGATGGGTTCTGCCAGGCCAGTGGGGTCTGCCAAAGCACATTGGGGGGTGCGCCAGGTGGGTTTTGAGTGGTAACTGGAACCGGTGCAGACCTCCAGGTCCCTGCAGCCAGAGGAGCCCGCCTTTGATCTCCACTGCTGTTCTCTTCCACATTCAAGTTATTAATCTGCATCATCAGAGAGAAGGAAGGTCCAGGGTCAACAGTTGTTTCTGTGTCCTCACTCTATCTGTTCCAGGAAGGCCTCCTAAACCCTCACCTGCAGTGACAGTCTGACCCACTAGCCAATGGTCACCCTGATTCTTGGGCATGTCTTTCACTGTCTTCCAGGCAGGAGTGTCATCTCTGAACCAGGCCAGAAACAACCCAGGGGTGTGGCCTGAAGCTTCTCTTCTTCCTATGTTCACCATGGGCTCTGCTTGTACTACCTTGGACAAGTCACTCAAGTCACTTCACTTCTCTGACTTAGTGTCCTCTGTAAAACTGAGACTATGACCCCTAGCTCATAATACCCTGAAGATTTAATGAGTGAGATAACCTGTGAGAATGTAATGTGCCTAGCCAAAGACCTAACACATGGTGGCTACTATCAAAATGCAAACTGCATTGCATGTAGATTGTATATTTTATATGTCCATGTCTCATCTCCTGATTAGCCTGTGGTCACTAAGGGCAGGTATCACATTGATCTTATCATCTACTACAACCTAGCTGAATACAGACAGTTATATACACATATAGTTTGTTTTGTTTAGAACAAATGAACCTCAGAGAAGAAAGGAGAGAGCCCAAAGCAAAGTGGAACTAGCAGGGATCTCACCTTGCGGGTCCTCTTGCCCCGAATAATAGTCCTGGATTCCAGATTCTGAGCCTGGGAACCATCTGTTGATGTCTGTGCAGCTGCACCACTAGATTCAGGGATACCCGGGTCAGCCTGTATGTTAGCCTGGGAAGTGGCCATCTTGGCCTGGTTAATATTCTGGGTCTGGTTATCAGCTGTTGGGGCCTTAGTGGTGTCATTCCAAGCCTTGAAGGCTGGCTTAGGCTGTGTGTTAGCCATCTCACTGGCACTGAGAGACTGAGAGAAATTGTAGGTGGCATTTGGGCCCACCTCAGTAGTGGCATTCTGGACCTTAAAGGCCATCTCCGACTTATTGGCAGTTAACTCACTAGTGGTTGCTGCCTGGGAAAAATCATAGGCAGTATTTGGGCCCTTTGGGGTGGCATTCTGGGGCTTAAAGGCTGCCTTAGGTGGGGTGTTGGGCATCTCCTTGGCATTAAGAGCATGAGAGAAATCACAGGCACCATTTTGGCCTTTTGTGGTGGCATTCTGGGCCTTAAAGGCTGTCTTAGGTTTAGCGGCAGCTGCTAAAATGTGAATATCAGCCATCTCACTGGCTGTTGGGGGCTGTAAACTCTGGGGACTAGTATTTGGCCCGCTGGCAGCTGCTGTGGCCTGGTTGGTAGGTGGAGCCTCTGAGATCTGGATGGCCTCCATCAGCGTCTGCATAAGCAAGGTGCTGTCTTCTACAGAGGCCTCAGCCTACAAATACAGGGAGAAACAAATTTAATCTCAGCAACGGGAGTGGGAGTAAGAGGGTGAGGGGAGCAGTGCAGGGGAGGTTGCAGGAAGGCAGGCAGTTGATGCAGAGGAGGGCTGAGGCAGAGATCTAGCTAACTGGGTAGGTGGAGGCAAAGGGTGGTGGAGTGGCAAAAGAACATATCAAGGGCTAAACTAGCCGGTGTGGGTTGGAATGAGGAGTGGGGTGGCTGCCAAATGGAACGCGGGGCTGATGCAGGAATGAGGTTAGAGCACAGCGGTGCAGCGTTTGTAGGAGCTCAGGACCAAAGAGGAACAAGGGTGCCGCCTCGTTAAGGAGAATGGGCGGGGCTAGGGGGTGTCGCTGAGGGTGGGGAATGCAGAAGAGTGGGAGTGTGGAAGCAGGAGGTTGGGGGAGGAGGGTGGCAGACTGCTCTACAAACCTCAGGACTATGGGAAAAAAATGGTTCCTTACCAAACCCGCATTCTCTGGGCGGAATGCCCTGACTACTAACAGGGTCTCCCCTTTCTCTGAGCAGGGACTGAGGCTGAAAGGGACGCCCCTCCCCCACCACCTCGATAAACCATGGGAATTTGAAAGACGACGGAGTCTAGGCACAAAGAGAGCAAAATCGGACACAGGCGTTTGGGCGGCCAAAGGGGCCCCGGGGAGCTGTCGGCTAAGGAAACGGTGGGGTCAGGGAGTGGAGATCTCACCTGGAAGCCGCGGAGGCCCGCACCACGGTCCATTTTCTGAGACATGGCTCCTGTCCCTCTGGCAAGAGCAGAGCCTGGGGGATGTGGGGAAGGAGCTCGCCGTTATAATACATAGAGCAAACACGAAGGACCGAATTGGGGGCGGGATGTTTGGGGTTTGGTTGTGCGGGCGGATGAGGTGCTGAAGGCGAGGGAACGTGCCGGATCCGAGTGGGAAAACTGTATGGGTGTCCGTTTGGAGGAGGTTCTGAAACCCGAGAAGCTTCTGAGAGGAAGCTTCAAATCGGAGTTCGGAAAGCCGGCATGAAAGTCCTAAACCCAGGGGAAATTAGGTTGGGATTCGCATTTGGGAAATTGAATGGAGGGTTGGAATAAGGAGGAATCATTTAACTGTACAGATCGAGGTCGGGAAATCTGTGGAGATTTTGAACGACGGGAAGGGTTCAGAGAGCGAACAGAGGTTCTGAATAAGGGCGGATAGGGTGAAGGGTGTGAACGGGGTTTGGGGAGTGGAAGAGGGATCAAAATACGGGGTAAAGGGAGCGGGATGAAAAATGGGGGCCCGCACCAGGGGGCAAATGCCCTGTCTGGGGGCTAATTCTCACCTTGCCTCAGGCCCCAACCCCAACCCCCTCGTTGCCTCCCTTCTTCACGACTCAGAGGATCGGGATTGCAGTGCTCGGCTCTCAGCAGCCGCACCCTCTCCTTGTCCAGGAGAAAATGCCAGCGCGGCAGCTAGGACGACCCCGCCTCTTCGCCTAATATACCACCCACCGCCTCAGATAGTTATGCGCCTGCGCAAGAACTCACCGACCAAATAAGAGTCCCACCCACTTCCCCAACAAAAGCTTCAGGCTGAAGCCCACGATGCGCATGTGCAGGGAGGCAGTCCCGCCCCTTTGCCAACACACCACCCCACCACCAACCACGCCGACAGTATGAAACTGCCCCTCCCCTTTCTTTACATCCCCTCCCCGAAACAGCTGTGCTGTGCCTCTAGGTTCCACCCCTTGTCCCATACATCTGCCCCCTACCTTTTCCGCAATGCGTCTGTTCTATCCCTCCCCTCTCATGACCCCTCCTGTCAGAACGGCATGCATCTTCAACCCCATGCTGAGCACTACTTAGGTCAGTGTTACGGAGGTCTCTGAGCGGGGTCTCTAATTGCAACAAGTACTAGGCTCCTGCTAAGCTCGTCTAGTTTGGAACCCAGTAAAAGGAATAGACAGAGAAGATATGCTATTGGAGGTAGAAAGTCTGTGCCTGCCACGTGACTACATGATTCCCCCGCACCCACCCCCTCAACAGCTCCCAGACTCATAATCATTTCAGCTCCTTTCCTAACCTTAGTGAAGCAACAACCTTGGGCTTACTTTGTGTGGGGGCAGGGGAAGGGAGGGAAGGGCACAGCTTGTACATCACAGCCCGATCTGTGCTGGGGCTTGTCTGCCTTTCACAGTAGCCCTGGGAGGTGGATGCCAGCATACCCATTTTACAGATAGGAAGCTGAGGCACAGACACATTACATGAACTAGACGAGGTCACACAGCCAGGAAACAGAAAATTCAAAATGTAGTCCTGGGTCTTCCTCACTCCCAAACCCTTGCTCCACTCTGGCTGGCCTGGGGTCTGAGGCGCCCTCCCCTCTTCACTTTGAGCAACAGATCCACCTTCACCTCCTTTGCCCTGTCAACATCTGTCCCAAACAAGCAAGGAATGCTCTGAGACCTAACTTCATGCTCTTCATCTGAGCAGACACAGGTAGAGGCCCCTAGCCCTACCCCCTGCCTACTCCCGTGGCTGCATCCGGGCGTGGGAACTGCTCCCTGGAGTCCACTACCTGCTCAACCAGGCTTCTTCGTAGCGAGTGGCACATTATTTATGGCTGTATCCCCAGCTGCCCTGAGGCCTTCCCGGTGCCCTCTAAAGCGGCCAGGACAATCAGGCACTTGTGTGTCTGAGCCACTGCAAGTCCTGATTAAGAGTAAATGTTTGCCAGGGTTCCATCTAGGGCTGGGGCTCAATTCCTGGGATGGAATGCCAGTCCAGACTGTCACTAGTTCTGTGAGCCCACTTGGGTCACTCCACTTCTCTGAGCTGTCTTCTCAATACGCAAAATGGGAAGCACAAGTAGCACTTACTGGGGTCCTACCCAAGGACACACATACTGCTAAGCTTCCAGAATGACTGGAGAGACTCCGAAAGGTAGAAAATGATATACAGATGTGAAATGACCCAAACTGAACCGGTACTTCCCCAAAATCCAAGGCAGATCTTTGTACATTTCATATTTGTTCTGGCATCAGCTCCTGCCAGGAGTCTGCATATGAAAGGAAGCTAATGCTAGGAAGGACCGCAGCATTTGGTCCCCAAGGGCCAACATCAATTCTGCCTGGCTGGATGACTTTCCTCATCTGTTGCATAGCAACCTCCCGTCAGCTGCCTGTTTTTCCTCAGCACTTCCTCTGTAAAGTGTCTGCAGTGAGACGTGATCAGACTCAGGAAAAGAGGTCTGAAATACCATTTTATATGCTATCTGCTTCCATATCTGTCTCTCCAGTTGTGATATGGCCTATGAATGCTAAATACATAATCCAACTGCCTACCTCATCTTCTGCAACTGGATGTGTCTTGTTATTTTCAAAATTAACAGTCCCAAACTCATTCCTTTGATACATCCTCCTCACCAACACTGTGTTTCTCCTTTACTCATGTCCTTCTCTCCCCATTAGACCAAAAGTCTTTTAGAGCGATGGATTTTTGTTTTATTTATGGGTGTATCCCCAGTGCCTAGGAATGATGTGTGGCATATTTTGTATGTTCAAAAAGTATTTTTTAATGAACGAATGAATTTCATCTTCCACCCTACTGAAGCAAGAAACCTAAGAGACACTGTTTTTTCTTTCCTGTGAATTCACTTGCTTTTCCTTGTTATACAAATAACACATATTCATCACTAAAAATCCAATGATAACCGAAGTATTTTTGTCACTCCAGATCTCACCACATTGATATAACAGCTATTAAGATTTTTTTGTTTTGTTTTGTTTTCTTTTTTAAATGTATTGTTAATATACAATCCTATGTCGATTTCAAATGTACATCACAGTGGTTCAACAGTCCCATGATCAACTTATATTGGGATTGGGAATTATTGTGCCCCTTTATCCCCCTCCCCCACCCCCATCTCCACCGCACACCCCCTCCAACTCCTCCTCCTTGGTAACTACCAGGCGTGTCTCAGTACTTATGAGTCTACTGCAGTTTTGTTCCTTCTGTCTTGCTTTGTTTTTATATTCCATAAATAAGTGAAATATGATAGGCGTCTTTTCCACCTGGCTTATTCCACTGAGCATAATACCCTCTAGATCCATCCATATTGTTGCAAACGGCAGGATTTCTTTCCTTTTTATGGTTGAATAATATTCCATTGTGTATATGTAAAACATCTGTATCCATACATCTACTGATGGACACTGAGGTTGATTCTATAACTTAGCTATTGCAAACAGTGCAGCAATAAACATAGGGGTGCATGTATCTTTTCAAATCAGGGACTTTGTTTTCTTTGGGTAAATTCCTAGGAGTAGAATTACTGGGTCAGATGGTATCACTATTTTGAGTTTTTTGAGGAGCCTCCATACTGCTTTCCACAGTGGTTGCATCAGTTTGTATTCCCACCAACAGTGTAGGAGCGCTCCCATTTCTCTGCATACTTGCCAGCATTTGTTCTTTCTTGCCTTTTGGATAGTGGCCATCCTAACTAGCATGAGGTGATATCTTATTGTGGTTTTAATTTGCATTTCACTGATTATTAGTGATGTGGAGCATCTTTTCATGTGCCTGTTGGCCATTTGTATTTTTCTTTGGAGAAGTATCTGTTCAGATTCTCCACCCATTTTTTAATCGGGGTTATTTGTTTTTTGGGTTTTGAGGTATATGAGTTATTTATACAATTTGGATGTCAACCCCTTATTGGATGTCATTTATGAATATATTCTCCCATACTGTAGGGTGTCCTTTTGTTCTGCTGATGGTGTCCTTTCCTATACAGAAGCTTTTTAGTGTAATGTAGTTCCACTTGTTCACTTTTTTTTGTTTCCCTTGCACAAGGAGATGAGTTCAGGAAAAATTGCTCATGCTTCTGTTCAAGACAATTTTGCCTGTGTTTTCCTCTAAGAATTTTATGCTTTCATGACTTGCATCCAGGTCTTTGATCGATTTCGAGTTTACTTTTGTGTATGGAGTTAGAGAGTAATCCAGTTTAATTCTCTTACGTGGAGTTGTCCAATTTTGCCAGCACCAGTTGTTGAAGAGGCTGTCACTTCCCCATTGTATATCCATGGCTCCTTTATCATATATTAATTGGCCATACATGTGTGGTTTTATATCTGGGCTCTCTATTCTGTTCGATTGATCTATGGGTCTGTTCTTGTGCCAGTACCAAATTGTCTTGATTACTGTGGCTCTGTAGTAGAGCTTGAAGTCAGGGAGAATAATCCCCCAGCTTTGTTCTTGTTTCTCTGGATTGCTTTGGCTATTTGGTGTCTTTTGAGGTTCCATATGAATTTTAGAACTATTTGTTCTAGTTCATTGAAGAAGGTTGTTTGTATTTTGATAAGGATTGCATTGAATCTGTAGATTGTTTTAGGAAGGATGGTAGTTTTGACAATATTACTTCTTCCGATACATGAGCATGGAATGTATTCCCATTTATTGGTGTCTTCCTTAATGTCTCTCATGAGTATCTTATAGTTTACAGAGTACAGGTCATTCACCTCCTTGGTTAGGTTAATTCCTAGGTATTATCCTTTTTGATACAACAGTAGGTGGAATTGTTTTCCTGATTTCTCTTTCTCCTAGTTCATTGTTAGCATATAGGAATGCAACAGATTTCTGTGTATTAATTTTATATCCTGCAACCTAGCTGAATTCAGTTATTAGTTCTAGTAGTTTTTTTGTTGGATTCTTTAGGGTTTTCTAAGTATAATATCATGTCATCTGCAAATAGTGACAGCTTTTCTTCTTCCTTATGAAATTGGATGCCTTTTCTTTCTTTGTGTTGTCTGATTGCCTTCGCTAGGACCTCCAGTACTATGTTGAAGGTAAGAAGTGAGAGTAGGCATCCTTGTCTTATTCCTGATCTTAGAAGAAAAGCTTTCATCTTTTCACTATTAAGTATGATGTTGGCTATGGGTTTGTCATATATGGCATTTACTATGTTGAGGCATGTACCCTCTATAAACATTATGGGGAGTTTTTACCATGAATGGATGTAGAATTTTGTCAAATGCTTTTCAGCATCTACTGAGATGATCATGTGGTTTTTATCTAGGTTTTGGTTGATGTGGTGTATGATATTGACTGATTTATGAATATTGTAGCATCCTTGCATCCCTGGAATAAATCCCACTTGGTTATGATGGATGATCTTTTTGACGTATTTTGGAATTCAGCTTACTAATATTTTGTTGAGTATTTTTTGATCTGTGTTCATCAGGGACATTGGTCTGTAATTTCTTTTTTTGTGGTGTCTTTGTTCAGTATTTTTTTAGCACTTTATTTTTTTGTTATCATTAATCTAAAATTACATGAAGAACATTATTGTTACTAGACTCTCCCCTACCCCAAGTCCCCCCCACAAACCCCATTACAACCATTGTCCTTTAGCATAGTAAGATGTTGTAGAATCACTACTTGTCTTCTCTGTGTTGGACAGCCCCCCCATTCCTCCCCCCACACTATACATGCTAATCATAATACCCCCTTTCCTCTTCCCCGCCCTTATCCCTCTCTACCCTCCCATTCTACCCAGTCCTTTCCCTTTGGTAACTGTTGACTCATTCTTTGGTTCTGTGATTCTGCTGCTGTTTTGTTCCTTTAGTTTTTCCTTTATTCTTATACTCCACAGATGAGTGAAATCATTTGGTACTTGTGTTTCTCCACATGGCTTATTTCACTGAGCAAAATATCCTCTAGCTCCATCCATGTTGTTGCAAATTGTATGATTTGTTTTCATCTTATGGCTGAATAATATTCCATTGTGTATATGTACCACTTCTTCTTTATCCATTCATCTACTGATGGACATTTAGGTTGCTTCCATTTCTTGGCTACTGTAAATAGTGCTGCAATAAATATACGGGTGCATCTGTGTTTGTCAAACTGGAGTGCTGCATTCTTAGGGTAAATTCCTAGGAGTGGAATTCCAGGGTCAAATGGTAAGTCTGTTTTGAGCATTTTGAGGAACCTCCATGCTGCTTTCCACAATGGTTGAACTAATTTACATTCCCACCAGCAGTGTAGGAGGGTTCCCTTTCTCCGCAACCTCACCAACATTTGTTGTTGTTTGTGTTTTGTATGGGAGCCATCCTTACTGGTGTGAGGTGATATCTCATTGTGGTTTTAATTTGCATTTCTCTGATAACTAGGGATGTGGAGCATATTTTCATGTGTCTGTTGGCCATCTGAATTTTTTCTTTGTAGAACTGTCTCTTCAGCTCCTCTGCCCATTTTTTAATTGGATTATTTGCTTTTTGTATGTTGAGGTGCATGAGCTCTTTATATATTTTGGATGTCAAGCCTTTATCAGATCTGTCATTTACAAATATATTCTATCACACTGTAGGGTACCTTTTCGTTCTATCGACGGTGTCCTTTGCTGTACAGAAGCTTTTCATTTTTGCTTTTGCTTAACTTGCACTGGGAGATATGTGCATAAATAAGTTGCTAATGTTTATGTCCAAGAGATTTTTGCCTATGTTTTTTTCTAAGAGTTTCATGGTTTCATGACTTACATTCAGGTCTTTGATCCATTTTGAATTTAATTTTGTGTATGCGGTTAGACATTGATCCAGTTTCATTCTCTTACATGTAGCTGTTCAGGTTTGCAAGCACCATCTGTTGAAGAGACTATCATTTCCCCATTGTATGTACATGGCTCCTTGATGGAATATTAATTTACCATATATGTTTGGGTTAATGGCTGGAGTCTCTAGTCTGTTCCACTGGTCTGTGGCTCTATTCTTTTGCCAGTACCAAATTGCCTTGATTACTATGGCTTTATAGTAGAGCTTGAAGTTGGTGAGCAAGATCCTCCCAGACGTTATTCTTCTTTCGCAGGATTGCTCTGGCTATTCGAGGTCTTTGTTGTTTCGATTTGAATTTTTGAACTATTAGTTCAAGTTCATTGAAGAATGTTGGTAACTTGATAGGGATTGCATCAAATCTGTATATTGCTTTTGGCAGGATGGTCATTTTAACTATATTAATTCTTCCTAGCCAATAGCATGGGATGAGTTTCCATTTGTTACTGTCCTCTTTAATTTCTTTTAAGAGTGTCTTACAGTTTTCAGGGTATAGGTCTTTCACCTCTTTGGTTAGGTTTATTCCTAAGTATTTTATGCTTTTTGATGCAATTGTGAATGAAATTGTTTTTCTGATTTCTCTTTCTATTGGTTCATTGTTAGTGTATAGGAAAGCCACATATTTCTGTGTGTTAATTTTGTATCCTGCAAATTGGCTCTATCCCAACATCAGTTCTAGTAGTTTTGGAGTGGAGTGCTTAGGGCTTTATCTGTACAATATCATGTCATCTGCAAATAGTGACAGCATAACTTCCTCTTTACCAATCTGGATTCCTTGTATTTATTTGTTTTGTCTAATTGCTGTGGCTAGGACCTCCAGTACTATGTTAAATAACAGTGGGGAGAGTGGGCATCTCTGTCTTGTTCCCGATCTCAGAGGAGAAGTTTCAGCTTCTCGCTGTTCAGTATGATGTTAGCTGTGGGTTTATCATATATGGCCTTTATAATTTTGAGGTACTTGCCCTCTATACCCATTTTAATGAGAGTTTTTATCATGAATGTATGTTGAATACTGTCAAATGCTTTTTCAGCATCTATGGAGATGTTCATGTGGTTTTTGTCTTTCTTTTTGTTTAAGTGATGGATGATGTTGATGGATTTTCAGATGTTGTACCATCCTTGCATCCCTGGGATGAATACCAATTGGTCATAGTGTATGATCCTTTTGGTGTATTTTTGAATTTGGTTTGCTAATATTTTGTTGAGTATGTTTGCATCTACGTCCATCAGGGATATTGGTCTGTAGTTTTCTTTTTTGGTGGGGTCTTTGCCTGGTTTTGGTATTAGGGTGATGTTGGCTTCATAGAATGAGTTTGTGAGTATTCCCTCCTCTTCTGTTTTTTGGAAAACTTTAAGGAGAATGGGTATTATGTCTTCTCTGTATGTCTGATAAAATTCCGAGCTAAATGCATCTGGCCTGGTTTTTTTTTTTCTTGATTAGTTTTTTGCTTACCGCTTCAATTTCTTTGCTCGTAATTGGTGTCTTTAGATTTTGTGTTTCTTCCTTGGTCAGTCTTGGAAGGTTGTATATTTCTAGGAAGTTGTCCATTTCTTCTAGGTTTTCCAGCTTCTTAGCACATAGGTTTTCATAGTAGTGTCTAATAATTCTTTGTATATCTGTTGGGTCCACCGTGATGTTTCCTTTCTTGTTTCTGATTCTGTTGATGTGTGTTGATACTCTTTTTCTCTTAATAAGTCTGGATAGAAGTTTATCTATTTTGTTTATTTTCTCAAAGAACCAGCTCTTGGTTTCATTGATTTTTTCTATTGTTTTATTCTCAATTTTGTTTATTCTCTGATCTTTATTAAGACCCTACTTCTGCTGAGTTTAGGCCTCATTTGTTCTTCTTTTTCCAATTTTGATTGTTGTGAGATTAGACTACTCATTTGGGTTTGTTCTTCCTTCTTTAAGTATGCCTGGATTGCTATATACTTTCCTCTTAAGACTGCTTTCGCTGCATCACACAGAAGTTGGGGCTTTGTGTTGTTGTTGTCATTTATTTCCATATATTGCTGGATCTCAATTTTAATTTGGTCATTGATCCATTGAGTCTTTAGAAGAGTGCTGTTAAGCCTCAATGTTTCTGTAAGCTTTTTTGCTTTCCTTGTACAATTTATTTCCAGCTTTATACCTTTGTGGTCTGAAAAGTTGGTTGGTAGAATTTCAATCTTTTGGACTTTACTGAGTCTCTTTTTGTGGCCTAGTTTGTGGTCTATTCTGGAGAATGTTCCATGTGCACTTGGGAAGAATGTGTATCCTGTTGCTTTTGGGTGTTGAGTTCCATAGATGTCTATTGGTCCATCTGTTCTAGTGTGTTGTTCTGTGCCTCTGTGTCCTTATTTTCTGTCTGGTGGATCTGTCCTTTGGAGTGAATGGTGTGTTGAAGTCTCCAAAAATGAATGCATTGCATTCTTTTTCCTCCTTTAGATCTGTTAGTATTTCTTTCACATATGCTGGTGCTCCTGTGTTGGGCGCATATATATTTATAATGGTTATCTCCTCTTGTTGGACTGAGCCCTTAATCATTATGTAATGCCTTTCTTTATCTCTTGTTACTTTCTTTGTTTTGAATTCTATTTTGTCTGATACTAGTACTGCAACACCTGCTTTTTTCTCCCTATTGTTTGCATGAAATAGCTTTTTCCATCCCTTGACTTTAAGTCTGTGCATGTCTTTGCGTTTGATGTTTCTTCTTTGTTTCTATTCCTCTTCTCTAGTTTCTATTTCATTTATTGTCTCCTCCTCCATATCCCACCTGCTTTTAATACCATCCATCGTGCTCTTCAATGATTGGATCTCCAACCTGAATTCATTCCTGAGTTCTCGGATGTGTTTCCATACCTCCATTAGAATGTTGATGATTTTTATTTTGAACTCCCTTTCAGGAAGTGTCACGAGGTCCATATCATTTAAATCTTTCTTGGGAGTTGTATTAATAATTTACTCTGGAGAGGTTTCCTTTGGTGTTTCATGTTTGTATATGGCGCCCTCTAGTACCCAGAAGCTCTATTCTGGGGCTGCTCAGCCCCTGAAGCAATGTCACAGGTTGCAGGGGAGTGGTACTGGGGGTAGGAAAGAGCTGCTCCCTGCTTTCTGGCTGCTGTGCCTGTCTCCACTGTCTGAGCCAGTTGGCCGGGCACACAGGTATAAGTTTTTGTCCCAGAGCAGCCAGATATGGATCCCTGCTTTCCACAAGCAGCCAGAATTCCAGTCTCCCCTGGAACTCTGCCTGTATTAACTTCCAACCAGATAATCATGCGAGTCTCATGAAATCACCATGAAATGTAGGTTTGTGCTCCCACCACAGATCTCCAGAGCTAGGTATTCAGCAGACCCAAGCCTTCCACTGCCTCCCTGCTCCATTTCTCTTCCTTCTGCCGGTGAGCTGGGGTGGGGGAGGGTCTCGGGTCCCACGGAGCCTGGCTCTGGTACGAAACCCCATTCAGTGAGGTCTGCTCTTTTTCTCCAGGTGTATGCAGTCTGACACCGTCCTCTTTCCTGTTGCACTCTGAGGATTAGTTGTGCCAATTAAATTTTCTAATTTTATGCAGTTTTAAGAGGAAGCCTCTGTCTCTCCTCTCACACTGCCATCTTTAATACTTTACAGCTATTAAGATTTTGATGCTACCATTTCATATAGCACTTTATGTATATATACTCTTACATAAATGACATTGTTATATGCCATAAATATTTTTAATTACATTCCTTTGCTTACTGCTTCACACTCCTTTCTTTCACCTTTACTGTCATCTACCAGGCATGCATTTTTAACAACCATTTTTATATCTTTTCATGTTAAAAAGTCATGCTTTTTGTTTTACAAATATTGCATCATATACTTTAATGAATATGATTTACCTTAGTTAATGCTAGTCCACATCTGATGCATTCTTTTACAGTGCTGCATAATATTCCGTGATAGGGGTGTACCACAATTTATTCAACCATTTCTCCACTGATGGTCATTCATCTTAGTTTCAGGTTTTGTTGGTGTTAACATATAAAAATGACTGCAATAAAATACTTTTACATATACCCTTATATTTTAATTCTTATGACACCAGATACTTAGGAATAAGACTGACATACTCTATAGCCCTTGGTATTATAAGACTTTTCCAATTTTTTCCTAATCTAATGTGTATTTTTATTGGTATCTTCTTGTGGCTTTAATTTCCATTTCTGATTAGTGGAACACAGATTCACGTATTAATGGACCTAGCAGATTTCTTCTGTAAAGTACTTGTTCAAGTCTTTTACCTATTTTTCTTGTGTCATCTGTTACTGATTCATAGGGCTTCTTTTCATAGTCCTACAGATGCTTACTGAAAATCCTTAGAGCTAGATGTATTTCAGAAAATTTTTCCACATTTTAATAAGGTAACACAGAGTGTATAATATATATTACATAACAGCCCCTACTGCAAAAGCCACAAAGGATAGATACTTTTTCACATCCCCTTAGTAGCTAAGAGAATTGTGATCTAGGATTCACCAGTTGGCAGGGTTCTGAAGACCACCCTAGGGTTCAGTGCTTCATTAGAATGGACTCACAGAACTCAGAACAGGTGTTATACTCATGGCCATGGTTTATTACAGTGAAAAGAATAGTGAGTTATATCAGCAAAGCTTAAAGGCACATAGGACAGAGTCCAGGAGAGGCCAGGCATGAGCTTCTAGTTGTTTTGTCTCAGTTAAGATGTAGGGACTGTGCTTCATTCCCTCAGCAACATGTGTAACAACCAGGCAAGTTGCCCAAGCCTTGGTTCCCAGGATTTTACTGGGGCGAGTCAGGTAAGCATGGAACAAATGCATGACTGACCTTAGTTACTTGGTGTCCAGACTGTGTAGAGGTCAAATAACACAAGCCCCAAATCACACTACAACGTAACCTGTCTGGTGTGGCCCAAAGTCTTAGGTGAACAAAGGTACTCTAATCAGGCAGGATATTCCAAGGGATTAGAGGTTATCTCCCAGGAGCTTGTCAATGGTTAGACAGTTCTTAGGAATATACAGACATTATTTGGAACAGATGGGGGTTGAATATCCCATTCCTGCCTAGCCAACTCTTTTACAGCAAAAGAAGTGACAATTTCAACCTAACATTTGATAGGGAAGGAGTGATTCAAAGATTCAATGATGGAATTCAATGCCATGAGCACTGGTGGTAGGAGAAGCAGATACAATAAAATTCTGTTTCAAGGAGCAGCACTGGTAGTAGGGCCAAGGGGAGCATTCAGTATCCAGTGTTCAGTAGTGGCAGTTATGGTATCTAACCAGCTAATATTTATGGCATGATTTTTGAAATACAGTTGAGCCAGCTGCTCTTAGCAAATAATTTAATTAATTCCACTACATATTTATTTTACCTTTTTATTTTGAAAAAGAAACACAGGAAATTGCAAAGATAGCACAGAGAGGTGCAACCTTCAGCAGCTTCAAACAATGGGTATATCTATGTAACTATAATACAGTATCAAAACTAGGAAACTGACATTGGTATGAAGTGTGTATAGTTCTATATCACTTTATTATGTTTGTAGGTTCCTATAGTAATCACGACAGCAATCACAACAGAGAACTACTCCATCATCACAAAGATTTTCCTGTAGCCCTTTATAGTTCCATCACCTCTCTTCTTTCCACTGTCCTTAACTCTTGGCAACCATTGATGAGTTCTCCATATCCATAATGCTAAGATTTCAAGGTAATAAAATATGAATTCAGCAATATGTCACATTTTGGGGGACTTTTTTTCACTCAGCATAGCACTTCAGAAACATCCAAGTTGTTCTGTGTATCAATGGTTTGTTCCTTTTCATGCCAAGCACTATTCCACAGCACTGATGTGGCTCAGTTGGTTTAGCTATTTACCTATTGAAGGACACCTGGGAAGTTTCAAGTTTGGGACTATTTATTATACATAAAGCTGCTATAAACATGTGTATATTTTTTCTGTGAACATAATTTCTCATTTCTCTGAGATAAATGCCCAAGAGTGTAACTACAGGGTTGAATAAAAAGAACATGTTAGTGAGAGGTGGAGCCAAGATGGTGGCATGAGTAGAGGGGCAGAAATCTCCTTCCAAAACCACATATATTTTTGAAAATACAGCAAAGAAAACTCTTCCTAAAAGAGAGACCAGAAGACACAGGACAACAGGCAGAACATATACACACCTGTGAGAATGCAGCACCTCACAAAGGGGATAAGATACAAGCCCTGGACTGGTGGGACCCGAGCACACCACACCCCAGTCCCCGGTGCGAGGAGAGGAGTCGGGGCAGGGAGCGAGAGTGAGCCCAGGACTGCTAAATTCCCAGCCCCAGCCATCCACACAAGAGCACAGACACAGTGCATGCATGAGGTGCTGGAAACTAGGGAAAAAGGAGAGTAAGACCTGTGAGTGGGTCCCTGCAGACGTTGCACCTGGGGCAAAGAAAAGCGAGTGCGTTTTGGAAGTCTTAAAGGGACAGGGACTGCAAAACTGAATGGAAGAGTCTGAGAACAATTAGTCCAGTGGCAGGGAATCTGGGGATCTCTGGGCACTCTAAACCCCTGAGCAGCAGGGAGCACAAAGGCCGCTCATGGAGATAAATAGCCTCCCGGCCATTCCCCCTCCAACACGGTTCCACCATATCGGAGCAGCGGGAAGAGGCAGGTCACACCCACAGCAACAGTGGAGATAAACTCCATAGCAGCTGGGCAGGAATCAGAAGCCTTTTCTGTATGCAGCTGCCCAGCACAAGCCACTAGAGGTCGCTGTTCTCCCAGGAGAGGAAGGCCACAAACCAACAAGAAGGGAAGTTCTTCCAGCCGTCACACATGTCAGCTCTGCAAACTATCTATATCACCATGAAAAGGCAAAATTACAGGCAGACCAAGATCACAGAGTCAACACCAGAGAAGGAGACAGACCTAACCAGTCTTCCTGAAAAAGGATTCAAAATAAAAATCATAAACATGTTGATGGAGATGCAGAGAAATATACAAGAGCTAAGGGATGAAGACAGGAGGGAGATAACAGATGCCAGGAAGGAGATTAAAGAAGGAAAACAAACTCCGGAAGGATTTATGAGCAGAATGGATAAGATGCAAGAGGCCATTGATGGAATACAAACCAGAGAACAGGAACGCATAGAAGCTGACACAGCGACAGACAAAAGGATCTCTAGGAATGAAACAATATTAAGAGAACTGTGTGACAAATCCAAAAGGAACAATATCCATATTATAGGGGTACCAGAAGAAGAAGAGAGAGAAAAAGGGATAGAAAGTGTCTGAAGAAATAATTGCTGAGAATTTCCCCAAACTCGGGGAGGAAATACTCAAACAGACAACGGAAATACACAGAACTCCAAACAGAAAGGAACCAAGGAGGACAACACCAAGACACATAATAATTAAAATGGCAAAGATCAAGGACAAGGAAAGAGTTTTAAAGGCAGCTAGAGAGAAAAACGTCACCTATAAGGAAAACCCATCAGGCTATCATCAGACTTCTCAACAGAAACCTTACAGGCCAGAAGAGAATGGCATGATATATTTAATGCAATGAAACAGAAGGGCCTTGAACCAAGGATACTGTATACAGCACGATTATCACTTAAATATGAAAGAGGGATTAAACAATTCCCAGACAAGCAAAAGTTGAGGGAATTTGCTTCCCAAAAACCACCTCTACAGAGTATTTTAGAGGGACTGTTATAGACAGGAGCACTCCTAAGACTAAACAGATGTCACCAGAGAAAATAAAATCACAGCAAAGAAATCAGACCAAACAAATACTAACTAAAGGCAAAAATTAAAATGAATTACACACTAAAAGCAGTTAAAGGAAACACTAAAGAGCACAGAATAAAACAACCAACATATAAAGAATGGAGGGGGAGGAATAAGAAGGGAGAGAAGAAAAGAATTTCCAGACAGTATATATAACAGCTCAATAAGCGAGCTAAGTTAGGCACTAAGATACTAAAGAAGCTAACCTTGAACCTTTGATAACCACAAATCTAAAGCCTGCAATGTCAATAAGTACATACCTTTCAATAGTCACTCTAAATGTAAATGGACTGAATGCACCGATCAAAAGACACAGAGTAATAGTATGGATAAAAAAGCAAGACCCATCTAGGTGCTGCTAACAAGAAACTCACCTCAAACCCAAAAACATGCACAGACTAAAAGTCAAGGGATGGAAAAACATTTCAGGCAAACAACAGAGAGAAGAAAGCAGGGGTTGAAGTACTAGTATCAGACAAAATAGACTTCAAAACAAAAAAGTAACAAGAGATAAAGAAGGACATTACATAATGATAAAGGGATCAGTCCAACAAGAGGATATAACCATTCTAAATATATATGCACCCAATACAGGAGCATGAGCATATGTGAAACAAATACTAACAAAACTAAAAGAGGAAATAGAATGCAATGCATTCATCTTAGGAGACTTCAACACACCACTCACCCCAAAGGATAGATCCATTGGGCAGAAAATAAGTAAGGACACGGAGGCACTGAACAACACAGTAGAACAGATGGACCTAATAGACATCTATAGAACTCTACATCCAAAAGAAAAAGGATACACATTCTTCTCAAGTGCACATGGAACATTCTCCAGAATAGACCACATACTAGCTCACAAAAAGAGCCTCAGTAAATTCCAAAGTATTGAAATTCTACCAACCAATTTTTCAGACCACAAAGGTATAAAACTAGAAATAAATTCTACAAAGAAAACAAAAAGGCTCACAAACACATGGAGGCTTAACAACATGCTTCTACATAATCAATGGATCAATGAACAAATCAAAATAGAGATCAAGGAATATATAGAAACAAATGACAACAACAACACAAAGCCCCAACTTCTGTGGGATGCAGCGAAAGCAGTCTTAAGAGGAAAGTATATAGCAATCCAGGCACACTTAAAGAAAGAAGAACAATCCCAAATTAATAGCCTAACATCACAATTATCAAAACTGGAAAAAGAAGAACAAATGAGGCCTAAAGTCAGCAGAAGTAGGGACATAATAAAGATTAGAGAAGAAATAAACAAAATTGAGAAGAATAAAACAATAGAAAAAATCAATGAAACCAAGAACTGGTTCTTTGAGAAAATAAACAAAATAGATAAGCCTCTATCCAAATGTATTAAGAGAAAAAGAGAATCAACACACATCAACAGAATCAGAAATGAGAATGGAAAAATCATGACAGACTCCAAAGGAATACAAAGAATTATTAAAGACTACTATGAAAACCTATATGCTAAGAAGCTGGAAAAACTAGAAGAAATGGACACCTTCCTAGAAAAATACAACCTTCCAAGACTGACCAAGGAAGAAACACAAAAGTTAAACAAACCAATTATGAGCAAAGAAATTGAAGCGGTAATTAAAAAACTACCCAAGAACAAAACCCCCGGGCCAGACGGATTTACCTCGGAATTTTATCAGACATACAGAGAAGACATGATCCCTATTCTCCTAAAGTTTTCTAAAAAATAGAAAAGAAGAGAATACTCACAAACTCATTGTATGAAGCCAACATCACCCTAATACCAAAACCAGGCAAAGACGCCACCAAAAAAGAAAATTACAGACCAATACCCTGGATGAATGTAGATGCTAACATACTCAATAAAATATTAGCAAATCGAATTAAAAAATATATCAAAAGGATTATACACCATGACCAACTGGGATTCATCCCAGGGAAGCAAGGATGGTATAATATTCAAAAATGTATCAACATCATCCACCACATCCACAAAAAGAAGGACAAAAACCATATGATCATGCCCATAGATGGTGAAAAAGCATTTGACAAAATTCAACATCCATTCATGATAAAAACTCTCAGCAAAATGGGTACAGAGGGCAAGTACCTCAACATAATAAAGGCCATATATGATAAATCCACAGCCAACATCATGCTGAACGGCGAGAAACTAAAAGCTTTTCATCTGAGATCAGGAACATGACAGGGATGCCCACTCGCGCCACTGTTATTTAACATAGTACTGGAGGTCCTAGCCACGGCAATTAGACAGAACAAAGAAATAGAAGGAATCCAGATTGGTAAAGAAAAAGTTAAACTATTACTATTTGCAGATGACATGATATTGTACATTAAAAATCCTAAAGACTCCACTCCAAAACTACTAAAACTGATATCAGAATACAGCAAAGTTGCAGGATACAAAATTAACACACAGAAATCTGTGGCTTTCCTATACACTAGCAATGAACCAATAGAAAGAGAAATCAGGAAAACAACTCCATTCACAATTGCATCAAAAAGAATAAAATTTCTAGGAGTAAACCTAACCAAAGAAGTGAAAGACCTATACCCTGAAAACTATACGACACTCTTAAGAGAAGTTAAAGAGGACACTAACAAATGGAAACTCATCCCATGCTCTTGGCTAGGAAGAATTAATATTGTCAAAATGGCCTTCCTGCCCAAAGCAGTACCCAGATTTGATGCAATCCCTATCAAATTACCAGGAACATTCTTCAACGAACTGGAACAAATAATTCAAAAATTCATATGGAAACACCAAAGACCCCTAATAGCCAAAGCAATCCTGAGAAGGATGAATAAAGTGTGGGGGATCTCACTCCCCAACTTCAAGCTCTACTAAAAAGCCATAGTAATCAAGACAATTTGGTACTGTCACAAGAACAGAGCCACAGACCAGTGGAACAGAATAGAGACTCCAGACATTAACCCAAATGTATATGGTCAATTAATATTTGATAAAGGAGCCATGGACATACAATGGGGAAATGACAGTCTATTAAACAGATGGTGTTGGGAAAACTGGACAGCTACATGTAAGAGAATGAAACTGGACCACTGTCTAACTCCATTCCCAAAAGTAAATTCAAAATGGATCAAAGACCTGAATGTAAGTCATGAAACCATAAAACTCTTAGAAAAAAACGTAAGCAAAAATCTCTTAGGCATAAACATGAGTGACCTTTTCTAGAACACACCTCCCCGGGCAAGGAAAACAAAAGCAGAAATGAACAAGTGGGACTATATTAAGCTGAAAAGCTTCTGTACAGCAAAAGACACCATCAATAGAACAAGAAGGTACCCCTCAGTATGGGAGAATATATTTGTAAATGATAGATCTGATAAAGGCTTCACATCCAAAGTATATACAGAGCTCACCCACCTCAACAAACAAAAAAACAAATAATCCAATTTAAAAATGGGCAGAGGAACTGAACAGACAGTTCTCCAAAAAAGAAATTCAGATGGCCAACAGACACAATGAAAAGATGCTCCACATCGCTAATTATCAGAGAAATGCAAATTAAAACCACAATGAGGTATCAACTCACACCAATAAGGATGGCTACCATACAAAAGACAAACAACAACAAATGTTGGCAAGGTTGTGGAGAAAGTGCACCCTCCTACACTGCTGGTGGGAATGTAAATTAGTTCAACCATTGTGGAAAGCAGTATGCTCAAATGCTCAAATGCTCAAAATGCTCAAAACAGACTTACCAGTTGACCCTGGAATTCCACTCCTATGAATTTACCCTAAGAATGCAGCACTGCAGTTTGCAAAATACAGACACACCTCAATGTTTATCGCAGCACTATTTACAATAGCCAAGAATTAGAAGCAACCTAATTGTCCATCAGTAGATGACTAGATAAGGAAGATGTGGTACATATACAGAATGGAACATTATTCAGCCATAAGAAGAAAACAAATCCTAGCATTTGCAACAACATGAATGGAGCTAGAGGGTATTATGCTCAGTGAAATAAGCCAAGCGGAGAAAGAGAACTACCAAATGATTTCACTCATCTGTTGAGTATAAGAACAAGGAAAAACTGAAGGAACAAAACAGCAGCGGAATTACAGAACCCAAGAATGGACTAACAGGTACCAAAGGGAAAGGGACTGGGGAGGATGGTGGGTAGGGAAGGATAAAGAGGGGAAGAAGATAGGGGGTATTATGATTAGCATGCATAATGTGGGGAGTGGGAGAAAGGGGAAGGCTTGGCAACACAGAGAAGACAAGTAGTGATTCTACAACATTTTGCTATGCTAATGGACAGTGACTGTAATGGAGTTTGTGGGGTGGACTTGGTATAGGGGAGAGCATAGTAAACATAACATTCTTCATGTAATTGTAGATTAATGATAATGAAAAAAAGAGAAAGAATAGGGGGATTATCCCCTGATAGGATAAAACTAACTGCAAATCAATGATTAATGCATGCTTTACATATCCTTAATTTTGATCTTTCAAAGGGTGTCAGATGACCAGCTATGGAAGTACATTTTTCTGATAATATTCCTTTCAATTAAAAAAAAAGCAGTTCCTGTGTGGTGATCTTCAATAGGTTCTTCACAGTGGTACAAAGGTCATATCAAAGTGTGGTCAAAGAGCTTGTTCGTGTTTATAAAGAGGATCAAAGCCTAATTTGGCTACACAGAAAACTAATTAAGATATGATATGAAGAACTTCCAACATCAACATCCTCTGGAAGAGTCATTCCAAAAGACGAACATCAAAAAACTTCAGCAAAGATCCTGGCGCTGCTGCCTTTGTAGCTGCATTCATCCCACCGGTTCCTGGACTTGCCATTGGAATGAAGAAGTATATATCTAAGCTGGCCTGTGCATACAGTAAAACAGCAAATTTTACTGGATCTATACTGTCAGAACTCAACCAAGAAATAGGAGAAGTGCAAGTTGCAGTGCTCCAAAATCATGCGACTATAGAATATCTACTGTTAAAAGAACACATGGGATGTGAACAGTTCCCAGGAATGTGTTGTTTTGTCTGATTTTTCTCAAACTATTCATATTCAGTTAGACAATATCCATCATAGCATTGATAAGTTTTCACAAATGCCTAGGGTACCTAACTGGTTTTCTTGGTTTCACTGGATATGGCTGGTAATTGTAGGTCTGCTTTTGTTATATAGCTGTATTCCTATTATGTTAATGTATGTGCACAATTTAATTAGTAGATTAAAACCTATACATGCTTATGCTACTCTACAAGAAGATATGTCAAAGAAATAATCAATCTTCCCATGTTTTCTTCCATCTGCTACTTCTATAGCTTTTCTTCTTCCTTCCTAATTACAGCCGTTTAGTAAAATTCGTGCCTCATATAGAAAATTACCGAGTATCATAATTCTTCCAAGTGGTAAAGATACCTCAAGACAAATGCTGGGCATAGAAGCCACAGGGCATAAATCTGCAAAGAAGTAAAAAGCTAACCTTTTCAAAGAATATTGCTTCTCTCTCACTTGCCAACTTTACATTTCCCTGTATGGCCCCGGAAGATGACTGGTTAGCCAGAGACGGGTAAGATTCCTCAATGGAGGAACAACCTAAGGCAGGTATAGTGACAGGGGGGCCATGAGGAGAGAAATTGGGGAACAACAGAAGGGAGGATTTGAACCTCACCCCCCATTATTTTGAGAGAAATCTGCATCCGTGGATGTCTTGTTTCCCTTGTCTAGCTTGGATTAATACTTGGTCTATACGCACAGACCTGATCATCTACGTTTGCCCTCTTACAGCACTAAATTCTTTTCTACCTTTATCTTGCATCTACCTTCCACTTTAGTAGTTTATTGAAAATAATAATAATAATTATAATAAAGGGAGAAATGTGGGACCCACATATAAATCAAGTATAAAAATCAAACGAATATTCATAGTTGACCTGATTGCTTATAGTTCATAATGCGTGATCAAAACTGAAAGTTTCTGTGATGAATGCCCTTGCACTGTTCACCATGTAAAAACTTATTCACTATGTAAGACCTTGCTCACCATGTAAGAACTTGTTTGTTATCCTTCAGAAGATTGGAGACTGTTGAGAATTAGGCTTGGGGTTGATTCATGACTGTGCATTGAGTACCCTATATGGAATTTTATTGTTGTTAAGAACCATTTGATCAATAAATATGAGAGTATGAGAGATGCCCACTCAAAAAAAAAAGAAGAGGGCTAGTGAAGGTAATAATTTAAAAAAAAGAATATGTTAGTTTTATAAGAAACTGCCAAACTTTCCCAGTCCCACTAGCAATGTGTGAGTGATCCATTTTTTTCAAATCCTTGCCAACATCAGTTGTATTTTTTAGCGATTCTGCTAAATGTGAATGATTCACTCTGGTTCTAATTTGCATTTCCCTAGTGGCTAATGATGTTGAGCATTTTTAACATTTTAATGTGCTTATTTCCCATGCATATATCCTCTTGGGTGAGATCATGTCTCTCTCCCATTTTCTAACTAGACAGTTTTTTATTTTTTAGTGAGGACTATAATTAATATACATATTTCATGTATGAGTCATTTGTCAGATATGTGGCTTCCAAACATTTTCTCCCAGTTAATAGCTTGTCATTTTATCCTCTTAATAGAGGAAGAAAAGAAAGTTTTGAAGAAGTATAATTTATTGATGGTTTTTTCTTTTGAAGACTGTGGCTTTGATACAAGAGATTAAAGATGGTGCTGTGAGAGGATAGATAGAGGCTTCCTCCTAAAACTGGATACGATTAGAAAACAGAATTGGTGCAACTAATCCTGAGAGAGCTAACAGGAAAGAGGATGGTACCAGAATGCATAAACCTGGAGAAAAGAGCAAACCTCACCAAATGGGGTAACGTACCAGAGCTGAGGCTCCATGGGACTTGAGCCCTTCCCCCACCCCAGCTCACAGGCAGAAGAGAAAGTGAGCAGGGAGGGAGTAGAAGGCTTGGAACTGCTGAACACCTAGCTATGGAGATCTGCCCTGGGAGCACAAATTTACATTTCTTGGTGTTTTCATGATACTCACATGACTACCCAGTTGGAAAGTTAATACAGGCAGAGTTCCAGGGGAGATTGGTATTCTGGCTGCTTGTGGAAAGCAGGAATCCATTTCCGGCTGCTCTGGGACAAAAACTTATACCTGTGTGACCAGCCCACTGGGTCAGGCAGTGGAGAATGGCACAGCTGCTGGGAGGCAGGGAACAGCACTTTCCTTCCCCCAGGCACCAGTACAGCTCCCCTGCGACCCCCGACATTGCATCAGGGGCGGAACAGCTTGAGAATAGAGCTTCTGGACACTAGAGGGTGCCATAAGCAAACATGAAATGTGAAAGGAACCTTGTCCAGAGTAAAATTACTAATACAACTCCCAAGAAAGATTTAAATGATATGGACCTCGTGACTCTTCCTCCAAGGGAGTTCAAAATAAAAATCATCAACATTCTAAAGGAGGGACGGAAAGACATCCAAGAATTCAGGAATGAGTTCAGGATGGAGATCCAATTGTTGAAGGGCACGATGGAGGGTATTAAAAGCAGGTTGGATATGGTGGAGGAGACAATAAATGAAATAGAAACTAGAGAAGAGGAATACAAAGAAGATGAGGCACAGAGAGAAAAAAGGATCTCTAAGAAGGAAAGAATATTGAGAGAACTGTGTGATCAATACAAGCAGAAAATATTTGCATTATAGGGATACCGGAAGAAGAAGAGAGAAAGGGATAGAAATTGTCCTTGAGGAGGTGGCTGCTAAAAACATCCCCAATCTGGGGAAGGCGATAGTGTCTCAGGCCATGGAGATCCACAGATCTCCCAACACAAGGGACCCAAGGAAGACAACATCAAGGCACATAGTAACTAAAATGGGAAAAATCAAGGATAAGGACAGGCTGTTAAAAGCAGCCAGAGACAGAAATAAGATCACATAAAAAGGAAAGCCCATCAGGCTAACATCAGACTTCTAAGCAGACACCTGATAGGCCAGAAGGGAGTGGCATGATGTATTTAATGCCATGAAGCAGAAGGACCTGGAAACAACATTACTTTACCTGGCAAGATTATCATTTAAATTTGAAGAAGGGATTAAACCATTTCCAGATAAGCAAAAACTGAGAGAATTTACCTCCCACAAACCATGTCTTCAGTCTTTTTTGGAGGGACTGCTATAGATGGAAGTGTTCCTAAGGTTGAATAGCTGTCACCAGAGGTAAAAAAAAACCACAGTAAAGAAATTAGAACAGCAAATTACTAAGCAAATGCAAAATTAAATCAACTATCTGCAAAATCAATCAAGGGATAGACAAAAAATGTGGAATTTGATATCTAATATATAAAGAATGGAGGAGGAAGAAAAAGGAGTAGAAATAGAAAAAAATCTGTAAATTATGTTTGTAACAGAATACTAAGTGAGTTAAGTTAGACACTTAGATAGTAAGGAACATAACCTGGAACCTTTGGTAACCACAAATCTAAAGCCTGAAATGGCAATAAGCACATACCTATCGATAATCACCCTACATGTAAATGGACTGAATGCACCAATCAAAAGACATAGAGTCACTGAATGGATAAAAAAACAAGACCCATCTATATGCTGCTTACAAGAGACTCACATCAAACCCAAAGACATGCACAGACTAAAAGTCAAGGGATGGAAAAAGATATTTCATGCAAACAATAGGGAGAAAAAAGCAGGTGCTGCAGTACTAGAATCAGACAAAATAGAATTCAAAACAAGAAAGTAACAAGAGATAAAGAAGGACATTACATAATGATTAAAGTCTCAGTCAAACAAGAGGATATAACCATTATAAATATATATGCACCCAACACACGAGCACCAGCATATGTGAAACAAATACTAACAGATCTAAAGGAGGAAATAGAATGCAATGCATTCATTTTAGGAGACTTCAACACACCATTCACTCCAAAGGACAGATCCACCAGATGAAAAATAAGTAAGGACACAGAGACACTGAACAACACACTAGAACAGATGGACATAATAGACATCTATAGAACTCTACACCCAAAAGCAACAGGATACACATTCTTCTCAAGAGCACATGGAGCATTCTCCAGAATAGAACACATACTAGGCCGCAAAAAGAGTCTCAGTAAATTCAAAAAGATTGAAATTCTACCAACCAACTTTTCAGACCACAAAGGTATAAAGCTGGAAATAAATGGCACAAAGAAAGCGAAAAGGCTCACAAATACATGGAGGGTTAACAGCACGCTTCTAAAGACTCAATGGATCAATGACAAAATTTAAATTGAGATTCAGCAATATATGGAAATAAATGACAACAACACAAAGCCCCAACTTCTGTATGACGCAGTGAAAGAAGTCTTAAGAGGAAAGTATATAGCAATCTAGGCATATTTAAAGAAGGAAGAACAAACCTAAATGAGTAGTCTAATGTCACAACAATCAAAATTGGAAAAAGAAGAACAAATGAGACCTAAAGTCAGCAGAAGGAGGGTCATAATTAAGATCAGAGAAAAAATGAACAAATTGAGAATACAACAATAGAAAAAATCAATGAAACCAATAGCTGGTCCTTTGAGAAAATAAACAAAATAGAAAAGCCTCTAGCCAGACTTATTAAGAGAAAAAGAGAATCAACACACATCAACAGAATCAGAAATGAGAAAGGAATCATCACGACGGACCCAACAGAAATACAAAGAATTATTAGAGACTACTATGAAAATCTACATGCTAAGAAGCTGGAAAACCTAGGAGAAATAGACAACTTTCTAGAAAAATACATCCTACCAAGACTGACCAAGGAGGAAACACAAAATCTAAACAAAGCAATTACCAGTAAAGAAATTGAAGCTATAATAAAAAAAGTCCCCAAGAAAAAAAACCCTGGGTGAAATGGATTTTCCTTGGAATTTGATCAGGCATACAGAGAAGATATAATACCCATTCTCCTTAAAGTTTTCCAATAAAAGGAAGAGAAGGGAATACTCCCAAACTCATTCTATGAAGCCAACATCACCCAAATACCAAAACCAGGTAAAGATCCCCACAAAATAGAAAATTACAGCCCAATATCCCTGATGAACATAGATGCAAAAATACTCAACAAAATATTAGCAAACTGAATTCAAAAATACATCAAAAGGATCATACACCACAAACAAGTGGGATTCATCCCAGGGATGCAAGGATGGTACAACATCTGAAAATCCATCAACATCATCCACATCAGCAAAAAGAAGGACAAAAACCACATGATCATCTCCATAGATGATGAAAAAGCATTGGACAAAATTCAACATCCATTCATGATAAAAACTCTCAACAGAGGGCGGAGCCAGGATGGCGGCATGAGTAGAGCAGCAGAACTCTCCTCACAAAACCAAATAGAATTATGAAAATATACCAAAGACAACTCTTCCTAAAATAGAGACCAGAGGACACAGGACAACATCCAGATCACATCCACACCTGCAAGAACCCAGCGCCTCATGAAGGGGGTAAGATACAAGCCCTGGCCCAGTGGGACCCGAGCGCCCCTCCCCCTGGCTCCCGGTGGGTGGAAAGAAACAGGAGCGGTTTTGTTTATGTTTTTGGCAAGTGCTTTTTGGAAGCCTAAAAGGGACAGGGACCCCAATACCAGAGAAACAGGGCAGCAAGACTGGTAAGCGGGTGTCTCAGACCGGCGCCTGAGGACAAACAATATCACGCATTTCTCCCCCTTTTTTTTTTTTTGGCAAGTGCTTTTTGGAAGCCTTAAAGGGACAGGGACCCCAATACTAGGGAAACAGGGCAGCAAGACCGGTGAGAGGGTGCCTGAGACAGGTGCCTGAGGACAAAGAAAATCGCACGTTTTTCCCATTTTTTTTTGGCGAGTGCTTTTTGGAAGCCTTAAAGGGACAGGTACCCCAATACTAGAGAAACAGGGCAGCAAGACTGGTGAGCAGGTGCCTCAGACCGGTGCCTGAAGACAAAGAATATTGTGCGTTTTTCCCTTTTTTTTTTGGCGAGTGCTTTTTGGAAGCCTTAAAGGGACAGGGACTCAAATACTAGAGAAAAGGGGCAGTAAGACCAGTGAGCGGGTGCCTGAGACCGGCGCCTGAGGACAAAGAATATCGCGCGTTTTCCCCATTTTTTTTGGCAAGCACTTTTTGGAAGCCTTAAAGGGACAGGGAACCCAATACTGGGGAAACAGGGCAGCAAGACCAGTGAGCGGGTGCCTCAGACCGGTGCCTGAGGACAAACAATATCGCGCACTTCTCCCTTTTTTTTTTTCTTGGTGAGTGCTTTTTGGAACTCTTAAAGGGACAGGGACCCCAATAATAGGGAAACAAGGCAGCAAGACCGGTGAGTGGGTGCCTGAGACCGGCACCTGAGGACAAAGAAAATCGTGCGCTTTTTCCTTTTTTTCCCCCTCTTTTGTTGTTGATGTTGTTGTTTTGGTTTGAAGAGTGCTTTTTGGAAGTCTTAAAGGGGCAGGACAGGACACTTAGCCCAGAGGCACGGAATCTGGGGATCTCTGGGCACTCTAACCCCCTGGGCTACAGGGAGCACAGAGGCCCATTACGGAGATAAATAGCATCCCAGCTGCTCCCCCTTCAACAGGGCTCCACCATTTTGGAGGAGCAGCCGCAGCCAAGCCACACCCATGGCAACAGCAGAGATAAACTTCTTAGCAAACGGGCAGGTAGTAGAAGCCCATTCTGCACACAGCTGCTAAGCATAAGCCACTAGAGGTCGCTATTCTCCCAGGAGAGGAAGGCCACAAACCAACAAGAAGGAAAGCCCTTCCAGCTGTCAATCGTACCAGCTCTGCAAACTATCCCTAACACCATGAAAAGGGAAAACTACAGGCAGACAAAGATCACAGAGACAACACCTGAGAAGAAGACAGATCTAACCAGTCCTCCTGAAAAAGACTTCAAAATAAAAATCACAAAAATGCTGACAGAGATGCAGAGAAAAATGCAAGAGCAATGGGATGAGATGCAGAGAAAAATGCAAGAGCAATGGGATGAAGTCTGGAGGGAGATCACAGATGTCAGGAAGGAGATCACAGAAGTGAAACAATCCCTGGAAGGATTTATAAGCAGAACGGATAAGATGCAAGAGGCCATTGAAGAAATAGAAACCAGAGAACAGGAACATATAGAAGTTGACATAGAGAGAGAGATAAAAGGATCTCCAGGAATGAAACAACACTAAGACAACTATGTGACCAATACAAAAGGAATAATATTTGTATTGTAGGGGTACCAGAAGAAGAAGAAAGAGGAAAAGGGATAGAAAGTCTCTTTGAAGAAATAATTGTTGAAAACTTCCCCAAACTGGGGGAGGAAATAATAGAACAGACCACGGAAATACAGAGAACCCCCAATAGAAAGGATCCAAGGAGGACAACACAAAGACACATAATAATTAAAATGGCAAGGATCAAGGACAAGGAAATAGTTTTAAAGGCAGCTAGAGAGAAAAAGGTCACCTATAAAGGAAAACCCATCAGGCTAACATCAGACTCCTCGACAGAAACCCTACAGGCATGATATATTTAATGCAATGAAACAGAAGGGCCTTGAACCAAGGATAGTGTATCCAGCACGACAATCATTTAAATATGATGGCAGGATTAAACAATTCCCAGACATGCAAAAGCTGAGGGAATTTGCTTCCCACAAACCACCTCTACAGGGCATCTTACAGGGACTGCTCTAGATAGGAGCACTCCTAAAAAGAGCACAGAACAAAACACACAACATATGAAGAATGGAGGAGGAGGAATAAGAAGGGAGAGAAGAAAAGAATCTCCAGACAGTGTATATAACAGCTCAATAAGCGAGCTAAGTTAGGCAGTAAGATACTAAAGAAGCTAACCTTGAACATTTGGTAAACACGAATCTAAAGCCTGCAATGGCAATAAGTACATATCTCTCACTAGTCACCCTAAATGTAAATGGACTTAACGCACCAATCAAAAGACACAGAGTAATAGAATGGATAAAAAAGCAAGACCCATCTATATGAAGCTTACAAGAAACTCACCTCAAACCCAAAGACAAAGCACAGATTAAAAGTCAAAGGATGGAAAAGCATATTTCAGGCAAACAACAGTGAGAAGAAAGCAGGGGATGCAGTATTAATATCAGAAAAAATAGACTTCAAAACAAAGAAAGTAACAAGAGATAAAGAAGGACACTACATAATGATAAAGGCGTCAGTCCAACAAGAGGATATAACCATTCTAAATATATATGCACCCAACACAGGAGCACCAGCATTTGTGAAACAAATGCTACCAGAACTAAAGAGGGAAATAGACTGCAATGCATTCATCTCAGGAGAATTCAACACATCACTCACCCCAAAGGACAGATCCACTGGGCAGAAAATAAGTAAGGACACACAGGCATTGAACAACACACTAGAACAGATGGACCTAACAGACATCTATAGCAGACATACAAAAGCAACAGGATATACATTCTTCTCAAGTGCACATGGAACATTCTCCAGAATAGACCACATACTAGCTCACAAAAAGAGCCTCAGTAAATTCCAAAGTATTGAAATTCTACAAACCAATTTTTCAGACCACAAAGGTATAAAACTAGAAATAAATTCTACAAAGAAAACAAAAAGGCTCACAAACACATGGAGGCTTAACAACATGCTTCTACATAATCAATGGATCAATGAACAAATCAAAATAGAGATCAAGGAATATATGGAAACAAATGACAACAACAACACAAAGCCCCAACTTCTGTGGGATGCAGCGAAAGCAGTCTTAAGAGGAAAGTATATAGCAATCCAGGCACACTTAAAGAAAGAAGAACAATCCCAAATTAATAGCCTAACATCACAATTATGGAAACTGGAAAAAGAAGAACAAATGAGGCCTAAATTCAGCAGAAGGAGGGACATAATAAAGATCAGAGAAGAAATAAACAAAATTGAGAAGAATAAAACAATAGCAAAAATCAACGAAACCAAGAGCTGGTTCTTTAAGAAAATAAACAAAATAGATAAGCCTCTACCCAAACTTATTAAAATAAAAAGAGAATCAACACAATCAACATAATCAGAAATGAGAGTGGAAAAATCACAACAGACCCCACAGAAATACAAACAATTATTAAAGACTACTATGAAATCTATATGCCAACAAGCTGGAAAACAAGAAGAAATGGACAACTTCCTAGAAAAATACAACCTCCCAAGACTGACCAAGGGAGAAACACAAAAGTTAAACAAACCAATTACGAGAAAAGAAATTGAAATGGTAATCAAAAACTACCCAAGAACAAAACCCCGGGGCAGGACGGATTTACCTCGGAATTTCATCAGACACACAGAGAAGACATAATACCCATTCGCCTTAAAGTGTTCCATAAAATAGAGGAGGAGGGAATACTCCCAAACTCATTCTATGAAGTCAACATCACCCTAATACCAAAACCAGGCAAAGACCCCACCAAAAAAGAAAATTACAGACCAATATACCCAATGAATGTAGATGCAAAAATACTCAATAAAATATTAGCAAACAGAATTCAACAGTATATCAAAAGGATCATACACCATGACCAAGTGAGGTTCATCGCAGGGATGCAAGGATGTTACAACATTCGAAAATCCATCAACATCATCCACCACATCAACAATAAGAAAGACAAAAACCACATGATCATCTCCATAGATGCCGTAAAAGCACCTGACAAAATTCAACATCCATTCATGATAAAAACTCTCAGCAAAATGGGAATAGAGGACAAGTACCTCAACATAATAAAGGCCATATATCATAAACACACAGCCAACATTATACTGAACAGCGAGAAGCTGAAAGCATTTCCTCTGAGATGGGGAACCAGACAGGGATGCCCACTCTCCCCACTGTTATTTAACATAGTACTGGAGGTCCTAGCCACGGCAATCAGACAAAACAAAGAAATACAAGAAATTCAGATTGGTAAAGAAGAAGTTAAACTGTCACTATTTTCAGATGATATGATATTGTACATAAAAAACCCTAAAGACTCCACTCCTAAACTACTAGAACTGATATTGGAATACAGCAAAGTTGCAGGATACAAAATTAACACACAGAAATCTATAGCTTTCCTATGCACTAACAATGAACCAACAGAAAGAGAAATCAGGAAAACAATTCCATTCACAATTGCATCAAAAAGAATAAAATACCTAGGAATAAACCTAACCAAAGAAGTGAAAGACTTATACTCTGAAAACTACAAGTCACTCTTAAGAGAAATTAAAGGGGACACTAAAAGATGGAAACGCATCCCATGCTCGTGGCTAGGAAGAACTAATATCGTAAAAATAGCCATCCTGCCCAAAGCAATATACAGATTTGATGCAATCCCTATGAAACTACCAGCAACATTCTTCAATGAATTGGAAAAAATAATTCAAAAATTCATATGGAAACACCAAAGACCCTGAATAGCCAAAGCAATCCTGAGAAAGAAGAATAAAGTAGGGGGGATCTCACTCCCCAACTTCAAGCTCTACTACAAAGCCATAGTAATCAAGACAATTTTGTACTGGCACAAGAACAGAGCCACAGACCAGTGGAACAGACTAGAGACTCCAGAAATTAACCCAAACATATATGGTCAATTAATATTTGATAAAGGAGCCATGGATATACAATGGCAAAATGACAGTCTCTTCAATAGATAGTGCTGGCAAAACTGGACAGCTACATGTAGGAGAATGAAACTGGACCATTGTCTAACCCCATACACAAAGGCAAACTCAAAATGGATCAAAGACCTGAATGTAAGTCATGAAACCATTAAACTCTTGGAAAAAAACATAGGGAAAAACCTCTTAGACATAAACATGAGTGACTTCTTCTTGAACATATCTCCCCGGGCAAGGAAAACAACAGCAAAAATGAGCAAGTGGGACTACATTAAGCTGTAAAGCATCTGTACAGCGAAAGACACCATCAATAGAACAAAAAGGAACCATACAGTACGGGAGAATATATTTGAAAATGACAGATCCGATAAAGGCTTGACGTCCAGAATATATAAAGAGCTCACACGCCTCAACAAACAAAAAACTAATAACCCAATTACAAAATGGGCAGAGGAACTGAACAGACAGTTCTTGAAAAAAGATATACAGATGGCCAACAGACACATGAAAAGATGCTCCACATCGCTAATTATCAGCGAAATGCAAATTAAACTACAATGAGGTATCACCTCACACCAATAAGGATAGCTGCCATCCAAAAGAGAAACAACAACAAATGTTGGTGAGGCTGTGGAGAAAGGGGAACCCTCCTACACTGCTGGTGGGAATGTAAATTAGTTCAACCATTGTGGAAAGCAGTATGGAGGTTCATCAAAATGCTCAAAACAGACCTACCATTTGACCCAGGAATTCCACTCCTAGGAATTTACCCTAAGAACGCAGCAATCAAGTTTGAGAAAAACAGATGCACCCCTGTTTATTGCAGCACTATTTACAATAGCCAAAAATTGGAAGCAACCTAAATGTTCATCAGTAGATGAATGGATAAAGAAGATGTGGCACATATACACAATGGAATACTACTCAGCCATAAGAAGAGGAAAAATCCTACCATTTGCAACAACATGGATGGAGCTGGAGAGTACTTTGCTCAGTGAAATAAGCCAAGCGGGGAAAGAGAAATACCAAATGATTTTACTCATCTGAGGAGTATAAGAACAAAGGAAAAACTGAAGGAACAAAACAGCAGCAGAATTACAGAACCCAAAAATGGACTAACAGCAGTTCCTGTGTGCTGACCTCCAATGAGTTCTACACAGTGGTATAGAGGGCATGTCAAAGTGTGGGCAAAGGGTCTGTTTGTTTCTATGCAGAAGATCAAGGCCTAGCTTGGCTACCCAGAAAATGAACTAAGATACGATATGAGGAGGAGCTTCCAGCATCAGCACTCTCTGGAGGACTCGTGCCGGGGGATGATCATCAAAAAGCCTCCACGGGGATCAGGGCGATGCTGCAGTTGTGGCTGCGTCCACCCCACCGTTTCCTGGATTTGCCATTGGAATGAGGAGGGAGATGTCTAGGCTGGCATGTGCATACAGTGAGACAACGAATTTGACTGGATCTGTACTGTTGGAACTCAATCAGGAGTTGGGAGGGGTGCAAGTTGTAGCGCTCCAAAATCTTACGACTATAGTGTATCTATGGTTAAAAGAACATATGGGATGTGAACAGATCCCAGAAATGGGTTGCTTTAATTTGTCTGATTTCTCTCAGACTGTTCAAGTACAGTTGGACAATATCCATCATATAATAGACAAATTCTCACAAATGCCTAGGGTGCCTAACTGGTTTTCTTGGCTTCACTGGAGATGGCTGGTAATTATAGATTTCCTTTGTTTATGTCGTCGTATTCCTATTATGTTAATATGTGTGTGCAAGTTAGTTAGCAGTTTAAAACCTATACATACTTAAGGTACTCTACAAGAAGATATGTCAAAGAAATAATCAATCCTCCCATGTTTTCTTCCATATGCTACCTCTATAGCTTTTCTTCTTCCTTCCTAATTACAACCCTTAAATAGAATTCGTACCTCATATCGAATTTACCGAGTATCATAATTCCTCCAGGTGGTAAAGATACCTCGAGACAAGTGCTGGGCATAGAAGCCACAGGGCATAAATCTGCAAAGAAGTAAAAAGCTAACCTTTTCAAACAATATGGCTTCTCTCTCACTTACCAACTCTACTTCTCCCTGTATGGCCCCAGAAGATGACTGGTTAGCCAGAGACAGGTAAGATTCCTCAAGGAAGGAAGAACCTAAGACAGGCACAGTCGCAGGGGGGCCATCAGGTGAGAAATTGGGGAACAACAGTGGTGAAGTTTAGAACCTCACCCCCACCCCCAGTGTTGAGAGAAAGCTTCTGCATCCATGGATGTTTTATTGCCCTCGTCTAGCTTGGATTAGCACATAGTCTACAGGCACACACCTGATCATCTACAATTGCTCTCTTACAACACTAAACTATGTTTTCTACCTTTATCTTTCATCTACCTACCACTTCAACAGTTTATTAAAAATAAAAATAATAATTATAATAAAGGGAGAAATGTGGGACTCACATATAAATCAAGTATAAAAATCAAATGAATATTCATAGTTGACCTGATTGTTTATAGTTCATAATGCGTGATCAAAACCGAAAGTTTCTGTGATGAATGCCCTTGTACTGTTCACCATGTAAGAACTTATTCACTATGTAAGAATTCGTTCACCATGTAAGAACTTGTTTGTTATCCTTCAGAAGATTGGAGACTGACGAGAACTAGGCTTGAGATGGATTAATGATTGTGCATTGAGCATTGACCCCCCTATACAGAATTTTATTGTTGTTAACAACCATTTGATCAATAAATATGAGAGATGCCCTCTCAAAAAAAAACAAACAAACCTCTCTACAAAATGTGTAGAGAGGGGAGACACCTCAACATAATCAAGGCCATATATGATAAACCCACAGCCAAGATCATACTGAACAGTGAAAAGCTGAAAGCTTTTCCTCTGATATAGGAAACAAGACAGGGATGCCCACTCTCCCCACTGTTATTCAACATAGTACTGGAAGTCCTAGCCCCAGCAATTAGACAAAATAAATACAAGGAAACCAAATTGGAAAAGAAGAAGTTAAACTGTCTGTATTTGCAGATGACATGAAATTGAACATAAAAAACCCTAAAGACTCCACTGCAAAACTGCTAGAACTGATATCAGAACAGAGCAAAGTTGCAGGATACAAAATTAAGACACAGAAATCTGTGGCTTTCCTATACACTAACAATGAACCAATAGAAAGAGAAATCAGGGAAACGACTACATTCACAATTGCCTCAGAAAGAATAAAATACTCAGGAATAAACCTAACCAAAGAAGTGAAAGACCTATACCCTGAAAACTATAAGACACTCTTAAGAGAAATTAAAAGAGACACTAACAAATGGAAATTCATCCCATGCTCAAAGCAAGGAGGAATTAATATTGTCAAAATGGCCATTCTGCCCAAAGCAATATACAGATTTGATGCAATCCCTATCAAATTACCAACAACATTCTTCAACAAACAAAAACAAACAGTTCAAAAATTCATATGGAAACACCAAAGACCCCGAATAGCCAAAGCAATCCTGAGAAGGAATAAGAAAGTGGGGGTGATCTCGCTCCCCAACTTCAAGCTCTACTACAAAGCCATAGTAATCAAGACAATTTGGTACCGTCACAAGAACAGAGCCACAGACCAATGGAACAGAATAGAGACCCAGACATTGACCCAAACATATATGGCCAATTAATGTTTGATAAAGGAGCCATGGACATACAATGGGGAAATGACAGTCTCTTCAACAGATGGTGCTGGCAAAACTGGACAGCTACATGTAAGAGATTGAAACTGGATCACTGTCTAACCCCATAAACAAAAGTAAACTCCAAATGGATCAAACACCTGAATGTAAGTCATGAAACCATAAAACCCTAAGAAAAAAAACATTGGAAAAAATCTCATGGACATAAACATGAGTGACTTTTTATGAATATATATCCCCCGGCAAGGGAAACAAAGGCAAAAATGAACAAGTGGGACTATATCAAGCTAAAAAGCTTCTGTACAGCAAAGGACGCCATAAATAGAACAAAAAGGTATCCTACAGTATGGGAGAACATATTCATAAATAACAGATCCGATAAAGGATTGACATCCAAAATATACAAAGAGCTCACATGCCTCAACAAACAAAAAGGAAATAATCCATTTTAAAAATGGGCAGAGGACCTGAATAGACAGTTCTCTAAGGAAGAAATCCAGATGGCCAACAGGCACATGGAAAGATGCTCCACATCGCTAATCATAAGAGAAATGCAAACTAAAACCACAATGAGATATCACCTCACATCAGTAAGGATCGCCATCATCGAAAAAACAGACAACAACAAATGTTGGCGCAGTTGCGGAGAAAGGGGAACCCTCCTACACTGCTGGTGGAAATGTAAACAAGTTCAACCATTGTGGAAAGCAGTATGGAGTTTCCTCAGAATGCTCAAAATAGAAATACCATTTGAGCAGGAATTCCACTTCTAGGAATTTAAGCTAAGAATGCAGCACTCCAGTTTGTAAAAGACAGATGCACCCCTATGTTTATTGCTCCTCTGTTTACAATAGCCAAGATATGGAAGCAACCTATAAAGAAGATGTGGTACATATACACAATGGAATATTGTGTAGCCATAAGAAAAAAACAGATCCTACCATTCGCAACAACATGGATGGAGCTAGTGGGTATTATGGTCAGTGAAATAAGCCAAGCGGAGAAGGTCAAGTACCAAATGATTTCACTCATATATAGAGTATAAGAGCAAAGGAAAACTGAAGGATCAAAACAGCAGCAGAATCACAGAACACTAGAGTGGACTAATAGTTACCAAAAGGAAAGGGGCTGGGGACGATGGGTGGGCAGGGAGGGATAAGGGTGGGGAAAAAGAAAGTGGGCATTACGATTAGCATGTATAGTGCGTGGGGGGCACGGGGAGGGCTGCGCAACACAGAGAAGACAACTAGTGACTTTACAGCATCTTACTACGCATATGGACAGTGACTGCGAATGGGTATGTGGGGGGTATGTGGGGGGTACTTGGTGAAGGGGGGAATGTAGTAAACATAATGCTATTTCTGTAATTGTGGATTAATGATACCAAAATAAAAAAAAATAAAAAAAATTTTATAAAGTAACTACACAAATAGATAAATAAATAAATAAAATCTCTGGGACATAAACCTAAGTGACTTCTTCATGAACATATCTCCACGGGCAAGGGAAACAAAAGCAAAAATGAGCAAGTGGGACTATATCAAGCTGAAAAGCTTCTGTACAGCAAAGGACACCATCAGTTAAATAAAAAGGTACCCTACAGTAAAGGAGAATATAGTCATAAATGACAGATCCAATAAAGGGTTGACATCCAAAATATAAAAAGAGCTCACGCACCTCAACAAACAAAAAGCAAATAATCCAATTAAAGAACAGGCAGAGGAGTTGAACAGACAGTTCTACAAAGAAGATATTCAGATGGCCCATAGACACATGGAAACATGCTGCACATCGCTATTCTCCAGAGAAATGCAAATTAAAACCACAATGAAATATGACCTCACACCAGTAAAGATCACCACCATCCAAAAGACAAACAACAACAAATATTGGCGAGGTTGCAGAGGAAGGGGAAGCCTCCTACACTGCTAGTGGGAATGCAAATTAGTTCAACCATTGTGGAAAGCAGTACGGAGGTTCCTCAAAAAGCTCAAAATAGAAATATCATTTGACCCAGGAATTCCAGTTAATGGGATTTACCCTAAGAATGCAGCAGCCCAGTTTGAAAAAGGCACATGCACCCCTATGTTTATCACGGCACAATTTAGAATAGTCAAGAAATGGATGCAACCTAAGTGTCCATCAGTAGATGACTGGATAAAGAAGATGTGGTACATATACACAATGGAATATTATTCAGCCATAAGAAGAAAACAAATCCTACCATTTGCAACAACATAGATGGAGCTAGAGTTTACTATGCACAGTGATATAAGGCCGGCGGAGAAAGACAAGTACCAAATGATTTCAGTCATATGTGGAGTATAAGAACAAAGAAAAACTGAGGGATCAAAACAGCAGCAGAATCACAGAACCAAAGAATGGACTAACGGTTACCAAAGGGAAAGCGACTGGGCAGGAGGGGTGGGAAGGGTGGGATAAGGGCATGGAAAAGGGAAGGGGGCCTTACGATTAGCATGTGTAATGTGGGAGGGGGGCATAGGTAGGGATGTGCAACACATAAGAGACAAGTAGTGAGTCTACAGCATCTTACTACGCTGATGGACAGTGACTGTAATGGGGTGTTTTGGGGGGGACTTGGTGAAGGGGGGAGTCTAGTAACCATAATGTCCTTCATGTAATTGTAGATTAATGATAATAAAATATATATAAAAAGTGTGCAGAAGGAACATAAACATACACATAACAACATACCATGTTTCTAGAAATAATTATATGTAAAAACACATATTTGACATCTTAGAGTGGCTTTCCACTGGTGAGGGGAGAAATGGGAATGTATATGGAGACCTCGGATTAATCAAACAAAAGAATAAACAATTTAAGGATCATAAAAAATAAAAAATAAAAAATAAAAAAAGACTGTGGCTTTATCATTTGTAAAAACTCTTCAACAAGCCCTGGAATCTGAAGATTTTATCCTATGATATATTACAAAAATTGTACTTTTTTAACTTTTTTATGAAAGTCTATCATCCATTTGGATTTAAATTTTGAATGAGATGTAATGTTTACATCATGGTTTATTTGGGGGAATGGGAGTGGCAGAAATATGGGTTCCTATCCAATAATTCCAGCACAGTTTTTGTTTGAAAGACAATCCTTCCAAGGAATTATTTTCGCAACTTTTGTCAAAAATCAGTTGGCTATACTTGTGTAAGGCTATTTCTGAGACTTCTGTTCTATTGATCTGTGCATCTATTCATTCACTAAAATCATAGTCTTGATTACTAAAGCTATACCACAGTCTAGAAATTGGATAGGATTTTATTCTTTTTCAGAATTATTTTATTTGTTATCCTAGTTCTTTTGTTTTTCCACATATTTTGGAATAATCTCTATCTACAAAACATATTGTTGTGATTTTAACAGCAATTGCATTTAAACTGTGTATCAATTTAGGGAGAATTAACTTCTCTTCTGTGCTGATTCTTCTAATCCATGACAACAGATGTTTCTCCTCTTATTTTGATTTTCTTTTATTTCTTCAGAAGAGTTTTGTACATACTCCTATTGTTGGATGAAGTGTTCTATAAGTATCTTCAAGATCCTGTTGGTCGAAGCTGCTGAGATCTTCTATATCCTTGCTGATTTCCTCTGGTTGTTTTACCCATTGTTGAGGGATGGGTATTGAAATCTCCAACTGTAGATTTGTCTCTCTTTACCATCAGTTGTATCAGACTTTCCTGTTGTTTGCTGAATACTCATTTAGGATTGCTATGTTTTATTGGTACATTGATCCTTTCATTATTATGTAATATTCCTACCAACCCCAAAACTGGTAAATATCTTTGCTCTGAAGCCTACATTATTACTAATAATATCATTCCTGTTTTCTTTTTTTTCCCAGTGCTTTATTTTTTTTATTGTCTTATTTTGGTACGATTAATCTACAATTACAAGAGGAACATTATGTTTACTAAACTCTCCCCTTCAACAAGTTCCCCCACATACCTAATTAGTCACTGTCCATCAGTATAGTAAGGTGCTGTAAAATCACTTCTCTTCTCTATGTTGCACAGCCCTCCCCATGCCCCCACACACATTATACATGCTAATCCTAAGGACCCTTTTCTTTTATACCCTCTTCTCCCTCCCTTCCCACCCATTCTCTCCAGACCCTTTCCCTTTGGTAACTGTTAGTCCATTCTTGGGTTCTCTGAGTCTCCTGCTGTTATGTTACTTCAGTTTGTCCTTTGTTCTTATATTCCACATATAAATGGAATCATTTGGTACTTGTTTTTCTCTGCCTGGCTAATTTCACTGAGCATAATACCCTATAGCTCCATCCATGTTGTTGCAAATGGTAGGGTTTGTTTTCTTCTTATGGCTGAATAATATTCCATTGTGCATATGTACCACATCTTCTTTATCCATTCATCTACTGATGGACACTTAGGTTGCTTCCATTTCTTGGCTATTGTAAATAGTGTTGTGATAAACATAGGGTGCATCTGTCTTTTTCAAATTGGGCTGCTGCATTCTTAGGGTAAATTCCTAGAAGTGGAATTCCTGGGACAAAAGACATTTCTATTTTGAACTTTTTGAGGGACCTCCATACTGCTTTCCATAGTTGTTGAACTAATTTGCATTCCCACCAGCAGTGTATGAGGGTTCCCCTTTCTCCGCAACCTCGCCAACATTTGTTGTTCTTTGTCTTTTGGATGGTGGCGATCCTTACTGGTGTGAGCTGATATCTTATTGTGGTTTTACATCGCATTTCTCTGATAACTAGCATTGTGGAGCAACTTTTCATGTGTCTGTTGGCCATCTGAATTTCTTCTTTGGAGAACTGTCTGTTCAGCTCCTCTGCCCATATTTTAATTGGATTATTTGCTTTTTATTTGATGAGGAGTGTGAGCTCTTTATATATTTTGGATGTCAAGCCTTTATTGGATCTGTCATTTATGAATATGTTCTCACATACTGTAGGGCACCTTTTTGTTCTATTGGTGGTGTCCTTTGCTGTACAGAAGCTTTTCGGCTTGATATAGTCCCACTTGCTCATTTTTGCTTTTGTTTCCCTTGCCTGGGGATATATGTTCATGAAGAAGTTGCTCATGTTTAAGTCCAAGAGATTTTTGCCTATATTTTTTTTACCTTGCCTGGGGATATATGTTCATGAAGAAGTTGCTCATGTTTAAGTCCAAGAGATTTTTGCCTATATTTTTTACTAAGAGTTTTATGGTTTCAAGAATTACATTCAGGTCTTTGATCCAATTCGAATTTACTTTTGTGTATGGGGTTAGACAATGATACAGTTTCATTCTCTTATATGTAGCTGTCCACTTTTGCCAACACCAGCTTTTGACGAGGCTGTCATTTCCCCATTGTATGTACATGGCTACTTTAACATATATTAATTGACTGTATATGTTTGGGTTAATATCTGGACTCTCTATTCTTTTCCACTGGTCTGTGGCTCTGTTCTCGTGTCAGTACCAGATTGGCTTGATTACTGTGGCTTTGTAGTAGAGCTTGAAGTTGGGGAGCAAGATCCCCCCACTTTATTCTTCCTTCTCAGGCTTGCTTTGGCTATTTGGGGTCTTTGGTGGTTCCATATGATTTTTTGAACTAGGTGTTCCAGTTCTCTGAAGAATACTGTTTGTAATTTAATAGAGATTGCATTGATTCTGTAGATTGTTTTGGGCAGGATGGCCATTTTGGCAATATTAACTTTTCCTAGCCAAAAGCACTGGATGAGTTTCCATTTGTTAGTGTCCTCTTTAATTTCTCTTAAGAGAGTCTTGTAGTTTTCAGGGTATAAGTCTTTCACTTCCTTGGTTAGGTTTTTTATTCTTCTTAGGTATTTTATTCTTTTTGATACAATTATAAATGGAGTTGTTTTCCCGGTTTATCTTTCTGCAACTTCATTGGTAGTGTTTAGGTAAGGACAGATAATTTGTGTATTAATTATTTTTCCTGCAACTTTGCTGAATTCAAACTTTAGTTCTAGTAGTTTTGGAGTGGATTCTTTAGGGTTATTTATGTACAATATCATGTCATCTGCAAATAGTGGCAGTTTTACTTCTTCTTTACCAATCTGGATTCCTTGTATTTCTTTCTTTTGTCTAATTGCCATGGCTAGGGCATCCACTACTATGTTGAATAACAGTATGGAGAGTGGGCATACATGTCTTGTTACCAATCTGAGAGGAAAAGCTTTCAGCTTCTTGCTGTTAAGTATGATGTTGGCTGTGGGTTTATCATACATGGCCTTTATTATGTTGATGTACTTGCCCTCTATACCCATTTGGTTGAGCGTTTTTATTATGAATGGATGTTGAATTTTTTTGAATGCTTTTTTAGGGTCTATGGAGATGATTATGTGGTTTTTGTCCTTCTTTTTTTTTATGTGGTGGATGATGTTAATAGATTTTCGAATGTTGTACAATCCTTGCATTCCTGAGATGAATCGCACTTAGTCATGATGTATGATGCTTTTGATGTATTTTTGAATTCGGTTTGCTAATATTTTGTTGAGTATTTTTGCATCTACGTTCATCAGCGATATTGGTCTGTAATTTTTTTTGTGTGGGGTCTTTGCTTGGTTTTCGTATTAGGGTGGTGCAGGCTTCATAGAATGAGTTTGGGCGTATTCCCTCCTCTTCTTTTTTTTGGAAAACTTTAAGGAGATTGGATATTATGTCTTCTCTGAATTTCTGATAAAATTCTGTGGTAAACCTATCTGGCCTGGGGATTTTGCTCTGGGGTAGTTTTTTAATTACCGCTTCAATTTCATTGCTGGTAATTGATCTGTTTAGATTTTCTGTTTCTTTCTGGGTCAGTCTTGGAAGGTTGTATTTTTCTAGGAAGTTGTCCATTTCTTCTAGGTTTTCCAGCTTGTTAGCATATAAGTTTTCATTGTAATCTCTAGTAATTCTTTGTGATTCTGTGGGGTCCATCGGGATTGTTCCTTTCTCATTTCTGATTCTGTTGACGTGTGTTGAATCTCTTTTTCTCTTAATAAGTCTGGCTAGAGGCTTATCTATTTTGTTTATTATCTCAAAGAACCAGATCTTGGTTACATTGCTCTTTTCTATTGTTTTATTCTTCTCAATTTTATTTATTTCTGCTCTGATCTTCATTATGTCCCTCCTTGTGCTGACTTTGGGCCTCATTTGTTCTTCTTTTTCCATTTTCAATAAATGTGATATTAAACTATTCATTTGTGATTGTTCTTCCTTCTTCAAATAGGCCTGGATTGCTGTATGCTTTCCTCTTAAAACTGCTTTTGCCTTGTCCCACAGAAGTTGGAGCTTTGTGTTGTTGTCATTTGTCTCCATATATTGCTTGATCTCTATTTTAATTTGGTCATTGATCCGTTGATTATTTAGGAGCATGTTGTTAAGCCTCTATGTGTTTACAAGCCTTTTCTTTTCTTCTTACAATTTATTTCTAGTTTTATACCTTTGTGTTCTAAGAAGTTGGTTGGTAGAATTTCAATCTTTTTGAATTTACTGAGGCTCTTTTTGTGGCCTAGTATGTGGTCTATTCTGGAAAATATTCCATGTGCACTTGAGAAGAAGGTGTATTCTGCTGCTTTTGGATGTAGAGTTCTGTAGATGTCTATTAGGTCCATGTGTTCTAGTTTGTTGTCCAGAGCTGCTGTGTCCTTACTTATTTTCTGTCTGGTGGATCTGTCCTTTGGAGTGAGTGGTGTGTTGAAGTCTCCTAAAATTTATGCATTGCATTCTATTTCCTCCTTTAATTCTGTTAGTATTTGTTTCACATATGTTGGTGCTCCTGTATTGGGTGCATATATACTTGTAATGGTTATATCCTCTTGTTGGACTGAGCCCTTAATCATTATGTAATGTCCTTCTTTATCTCTTGTTACTTTCTTTGTTTTGAGTTCTATTTTGCCTTTTACTAGTAGTGCAACACCTTCTTTTTTCTCCCTATTGTTTGCATGAAATATCTTTTTCCATCCCTTGACTTTTAGTCTGTGCATGTCTTTGGGTTTGATATGAGTCTCTTGTAAGCAGCATATAGATGGGTATTGTTTTTTTTATCCATTCAGTGACTCTATGTCTTTTGATTGGTGCATTCAGTCCATTTACATTTAGAGTGATTATCGATAGGTATGCACTTACTGCCTTTTCAGGCTTTAGATTCGTGGTTACCAAAGGTTCCAGGTTACTTTCCTTACTATCTATGTGTCTAATTTAACTAGCTTATTGAGCTATTATTAGCACAGTCTGATGATTCTTTATTTATCTCCCTTCTTATTCCTCCTCCTTCATTATTTATATGTTAGGTGTATTATTCTGTGATCTTTTCTGTTTCCTTTGTCTGCTTTTGTGAGTAGTTCATTCTATTTTTTGCCTTTAGTTAATATTTGGTTGGTCTGCTTTCTTTGCCATAATTTTATTTTCTCTGCTGACATCTATTTAGCCTTGGGAGAGCTTCCGTTTAGAACAGTCCCTTTAAAATATCCTGTAGAGTTGGTTTGTGGTAGGCAAATTCCCTCAACTTTTGCTTGTGTGGGAATTGTTTATTCCCTTCTACAAATTTAAAGGATAATCTTGCTGGATACAGTATTCTCAGTTCAAGGCCCTTCTGTTTCATTGCATTAAATACATCATGCCATTCTGTTCTGTCCTGTAAGGTTTCTGATGAGAAGTCTGATGATAGCGTGATGGTTTTCCTTAGTAGGTGACTTTTTTCCCTCTCTGGATGCCTTTAATACTCTGTCTTTTTCCTTCATCTTTGTCACTTTAATTATTATGTGTCTTAGTGTTGTCTTCCTTGGGTCCCTTCTGTTGGGAATTCTGTGGACTTCTGTGGTCTGGGAGATTATTTGCTCCACCAGTTTGGGTAAGTTTTCAGCAATTATTTCTTTAAATACACTTTCTATTCCTTTTTCTCTCTTTTCTTCTTCTGGTACCCTATAATGCGGATATTGTTACTTTTGGACTGGTCACAGTTCTTTTAATATTCTTTCATTCCTGGAGATCCTTTTATCTCTCTCTGCCTCAGCTTCTCTGTGTTCCTGTTCTCTGATTCTCATTCCATTTAATGGCCTCTTGAACCCCACCCAGTCTGCTCTTAAGTCCTTCCAGAGATTGTTTTATTTCTGTATTCTCCTTCCCAACTTTTTCCATTAGCTCTTGCATATTTGTCTGCAGGTCTATCAACATGGTTATGACCTTTATTTTGAATTCTTTTTCAGGAAGATTGGTTAAATCTATCCCCCCAGGCTCCTTCTTGGGGTTTGTCTGTGTTATTTTTGTCTGAATCAAAATTTTCTGCCTTCTCATGGCGATAGATGTAGTCATGGGCAGTTGGCATGTGTGTCAGCTGGGAGAACAAATTCCCTTCTTGCCTGGTGGTCACCTTCCTCTCCTGTGAGATCGGCGACCCCTAGCTACTTGTGCTGGGCAACTGCTTGATGATGGGGCCTCTGAGTGTGGCCTGGGTGGCTGTGGAGGCAGCTGTGCGTGGTTGCTGTGGGCATGGCCACTCAGGCTGCTCCCCTGCTATGGCAGGGCCATGCCAGAGGAGGACTGGATGGGAAACTGTTTATCGCTAAGAGCGGCTTCAGACCTGCACTGCCTCCCAGGGGATTAGGGGATCCGGAGTTCCCCAGAATTCCCAGCTGCTGAGCTGAGTGTGCCAGGGTGCTTCCATCCAGCTGTGCAGCCCCTGTCCCTTTAAGGCTTTCAAAAGGTACTCACTTTTCTTTTGTCCCACAGGCACTGGCTGCAGGGACCTCCTCGCAGATTTTACTGTTCTGTTTCCCTATAATCCAGCACACAACGCACTAGGGCTGGGTATTTAGCAGTCCTGGGCCCCCTCTCCCTCCCCACTCTGACTCCTTTCCTCCTGACAGGGAGCTGGGGTGGTGGTTGCTTAGGTCCCGCTGGGCTGCCACTTGTATCTTACCCCCTTGTGAATTGCTGAGTTCTCGCATATGTAGATGTAGCCTGGCTGTTGTGCTGTATCTTCTGGTCTCCCTTTTAGGAATAGTTGTATTTGTTGTATTTTCAGAAATATATATGGTTTTGGGAGGAGATTTCCGCTGCCCCACTCTCACTGCCATCTTGGCTCCTCCTCCCATTCCTCCTTTCTTTTGATTAGTGTTTGTACGGCATGTATTTTAACATCCTTCTACTTTCAACTTAATTTTATAATTATATTTGAACTGAGTTTTTTATAGACAACAAGTAATTGGGTAAAGTTTGTTTATCCAATCTGCCTATCTCTGTTGTTTAATTGATGTACTTATACCATTTGTATAGAATTTAGTTGTTGATATATTATGGCTTAGTTCTGTCTTTTTTTGTTTAATGTTTTATCTTTTCTCAGTTTTCTTGTCATCTGGTGAGTTAAGTTTTTTGTAGAATTCTGCCATGGTCTGAAAGTTTGGGTCACTCCAAATTTCTATGTTGAAATCCTTACCCCTAAAGATGATGGTATTAGAAAGTTGGCCTCTGGGAAGTGCTTAGGTTATGAAGGCAGAGACTTCATGAATGGCATTAGTGCCTTAAAAGCTCCAAAGAAATCTCTAGCCCTTTCTAAGATGCGAGGAAACAGAGAGAAGGTGCCAGCTATGAACCAGGATGATGGCCCTCATCAAGTGCAACTACTCTGCTGCCTTTTTCGACTCACACTCCAAAACTGTGAGATATTTTCTGTTGTTTATAAGCAATCCAGTCTGTGGTATTTTGCTTTAGCAACCCAAATGGGCAAAGAAAAAGTCCATTTTGACTTATGTATAATCTTTGTGAGTTCATAAGTTTGTATAAACTTTTGTAGTGCTTGCTGTGGTTAACACATTGTATTTATGTAATGTATAACTCATGTCAACATTTTTACGAGTTTAGTGAAGTATAGGAACTTTATGCTGATTTTATTTTTTGTTGTTCTTTTTTCTTTACTGATGGTCCAAGATTCTTTCTTTCATCCTTTTTTAAGAACTTCCTTTAGCCATTGTTTTAGATAGGCTGGTAAGTTTTCCTTCTTCTGAAAATGTCTTGATTTCCTCTTCTTTACTGAAGAATATTTTCTTGGGTATATAATTCCAGGTTGACAGTTCTTTTCTTGCAGTACTGGAAAACTGTTGTGGTTTCTATGGTTTCTAATGAGCAATATACTGTCCTCAATTTGGTGTGCTCCTCTAAGTAGTATCATTTCTCTCTCTGGTGGCTTTCAGATTTTCTATTTCTGTCTTAAGCTTTCAGAAGTTTGAAAATGTGTGTTTGTGTGAATTTGTTTGACTGTATCCTGTTTGACATTTGCTCAGCTTCTTGAATCTAGGGGATTATACTGTTTTTCCAGATTAAGGAAATTTTCAGCCACTTTTTCAGCTCTTCTGTTGCTATGATGACATCTGTGTTAACTCTTTTTGTAGTAGTACAACTAGTGCCTGAGGCTCTGTTTATTTTTGTTTTTCAATCTATTTTTTTTCTGTGCTGGTCAGATTGGATAATTTGTATTATTCCTTTTTCAAATTCACTAATTCATTCTTATGTCATCTTTTTCTGTTGAGCTAATCTACTGAGTTTTTTAAAAGTTCATTTATTATGACTTTTCAGTTCTTAAGTTTCTTTTTTATTGGTGTGTGTTTGCTGTATTTTGGTATTCAAGTTGGGATTATCATAATTCTTGATACTACAAATGATTGTCAACTGAATCCTGGATATTTTGCATATTGTTATGAGGACCTGAATCTTATTTAAATCTTCTGTTTTACCACACGTAGGTGGAAGTCCACATTCCCACTCATCTTCCATTGACACCTGGGAGAAAGGGACTCCTTGTTAATGAGGGCTTAGTGAGAGTTCCAAGTCCACATTAAGCTTTTACTGATACTACCCTGACTGAGAGAGACTTGGGTGCCTAGTTATATGGTAAATGTGTATGACTGTTAATGCTGGGTTGTGATAAAAATTCTGACTTTCCACTAGGCAGACCCCATTACTTAGGGGGAGTAGAAACTCATTATCATCTATTAGGGCTGGAGATCCAGTCTCCTGTCATTGTCTCTGACATCATGGGGATTGAGTTATTCTCCCTCCCCATTCACCCTTCTCCAATGCTCTGTCAGGAGATTGGAGAGCTCATTATAGCTTGACAAGGGTGGAAGTATAGGGTCTAGTTGGCTTTTCCTTGCAGGAGTGTGGACACAGTCTTTCCCCTAGAATTTAACAAGAGTAGACCACATATTGTTAAATTTTTTTTGTCTTAATATGCTGCATTTGTCTTTTGTATACAGGGGGAGCAAACATATGTTGGGGCTTCATGGTGGAGGGGAGATTGTGCCCTTTGGTGTTTCTGGTTTGCCAGCTTCTCCAGCATCTGGTCTGGGATATACGCAGCAAAAAGAAAACCCAGGGAACTCAACACCATGTTGTTCCTTAAGATCCAAGTTCCCTAGAGAGTATGCCACCTTATCTCCAACATTCAGGGTCTTCTCATGTTCAGTTTATATATAATGTGCAGGAATGAATAGGGAAATGTCAACACAGTTTACCCCTTCCTCCTAGAAGCAGAAGTCCCCAATTTTACTGCTTTTTAAAAAACTTTAAGTATTGGGATTTCTGATGTGCAATCATACTATAAGAAAAAGAAATAAGTTAATCACTTATTTTACAGTATATATAACAATACTGGGTAATAATCTCAATAAGTAACATCCTTTTCTTTTTCCTCAAATGACTTTAACCATTTTACCAGTTAGAATGTTTGTAGCTTTATTTTTAAAAATCATACTTAGTAGTTTATTTCTCTTCAATTTTGTTATTCATAATGTCTCCCTCTGCCTTATTCCCAAACCTAATCCATCATGAATTCCTGTTGAGTCTATCATTTTAAGTACCCCTTGATTCCATTCTTTTCTCTAACTTTGTTGCATCTTGTTCGAAAGGAGCATGTAGGGAGGTAGAAGTGCAGAGAACAAAGTTGAAGAGAGGGGTTGAAAAGGAAGAGAAGGAAGGAAAGAAAGAAGAAAGTAAAAAGAGGGCTAAGAGATAGGATAAACAAAAATAGCAATGCAAATAAATGGAATTATTAAGAATAATGAGAAGTAAGGGAATGGAGTAAGAATAAATATTAAGTTGAAACAGAAAAAGCAGGAAGAAAGACAATAATGAAGTAGAATGCAGAAAGAGAAAAGATGTAGGATGGAAGACTGACAGGGAGGTGGAAAGAGACAGAAGTTAAGAAGAAAGCAAAATGAACAAGGTGAAGGAAGGAAAAGAGGAAGGGGGAGTAGAGGAAATAACTAGGGAGAAAAGAGGAGTGTTTGAAGTAAGAGGGACAGGGACAGGAAGAAGAGAAAATGATATGGAATCATACCTCACTAATGGCGGATTTCATTCTGCAGAGAATAGAATGCTGAATGTTAGAACATAGCCCATTTTCCCTCCCAAATACCCAGTTCAATTTATATTTGATGCCCAAAAAAGGGACACAGGTTATTTCTCAGAAGCTGCCACTCTTGCTCTGAGGTAAAATCACTGTGGTTTTCAACTAATAAGAGTCACGTGCCACATGATTATTTTTTCCTGTTATCATTAATCTACAATTACATGAAGAACATAATGATTACTAGGGACACCCTTCACCAAGTCCACCCCAAAAACCCAATTACAGTCACTGTCCATCAGCATAGTAAGATGCTGTAGAATCACTACTTGTGTTCTATGTGTTGCACAGCCCTCCCCATTCTCCCACCCCCCACATTATGCATGTTAATTGTAATACCCCCTTTCTCCTTCCCCCCGCCCTTATCCCCTCCCCACCCACCCATCCTACCCAGTCCCTTTCCCTTTGGTACCTGTTAGTCCATACTTGGGTTCTGTGCTTCTGCTGCTGTTTTGTTCCTTCAGTTTTTCTTTGTTCTTATACTCCACATATGAGTGAAATTATTTGGTATTTGTATTTCTCTACCTAGCTTATTTCATTGAGCATAATACCCTCTAGCTCCATCCATGTAGTTGCAAATGGTAGGATTTGTTTTCTTCTTGTGGCTGAATAATATTCCATTGTGTAATATGTACCACATTTTTTTTATCCATTCATCTACTGATTGACATTTAGGTTGCTTCCATTTCTTGGCTATTGTAAACAGTGCTGCGATAAACAGGAGTGCATCTGTCTTTTCCAAACTGGACTGCTGCATTCTTAGGGTAAATTCCAAAAAGTGGCATTCCTGGGTCAAATGGTATTTCTGTTGTGAGCATTCTGAGAAACGTCCATACTGCTTTCCATAGTGGTTGAACTAATTTACATTCGCACCAGCAGTGTAGGAGGATTCCCCTTTCTCTACAACCTCACCAACACTTGTTTTTGTTTGTCTTTTGGATGGTAGCCGTCCTTACTGGTGTGAGATGATATCTCATTGTGGTTTTAGTTTGTATTTCTATGATAACTAGCAATGTGGAGCATCTTTTCATGTGTCTGTTGGCCATCTGAATTTCTTCTTTGGAAGACTGTCTGTTCAGCTCCTCAGCCCATTTTTTTTTAAGATTTGTTTTGTTTTATTATTATTTTTTATTCTTTATTTTGGTATCATTAATCTACAATTACATGAAGAACATTATGTTTACTAGGCGCCCCCCTTCACCAACTCACCCACACATACCCCTTCACAGTCACTGTCCATCAGTGAAGTAAGATGCTGTAAAATCACTACTTCTCTTCTCTGTTGTGGAGCACACCCAGTACCCCACACACATTATAAATGTTAATTGTACTGCCCCCTTACTTTCCCCTCCCTTCTCCTTCCCTTCCCACCCATCCTCCCCAGTCCCTATCTCTTTGGTAACTGTTAGACCATTTGTGGGTTCTGTGATTCTCCTGCTGTTCTGTTCCTTCAGTTTTTCTTTGTTCTTATACTCCACATATGAGTAAAACCATTTGGTGCTTGTCTTTCTTTGCCTGGCTTATTTCACTGAGCATAATACCCTCTAGCTCCATCCATGTTTTTGCAAATGGTAGGATTTGTTTTCTTCTTATGACTGAATAATATTCCATGTGTAATATGTACCACATCTTCTTTATCCACTACTCTACTGACGGACTTTTAGGTTGTTTCCATTTCTTGGCTGTTGTAAACAGTGTTGTGATAAACATAGGGGTGCATCAGTCTTTTTCAAACTGGACTACTGCATTCTTAGGGTAAATTCCCAGAGGTAGAATTCCTGGGTCCTTACATTCCCACCAGCAGTGCAGGAGGGTTCCCCTTTCTCCAAAACCTCGCCAACATTTGTTGTTGTTTGTCTTTTTGATGGTGGCAATCCTTACTGGTGTGAGGGGATATCTCATTGTGGTTTTAATTTGCATTTCTCTGATGACAAGTGATGTGGAGCATCTTTTCATGTGTCTGCTGGCCATCTGAATTTCTTCTTTAGAGAACTGTCTATTCAGCTCCTTTGCCCATTTTTTAATTGGATTATTTGCCTTTTGTTTGTTGAAGTGCATGAGTTCTTTATATATTTTGGATGTCAACCCTTTCTTGCGTCTGTCATTTATGAATATATTCTCCCATACTCTTAGATACCTTTTTGTTCTATTGATGGTGTCCTTTGCTGTACAGAAGCTTTTCTGCTTGATGTATTACCACTTGTTCATTTTTGCATTTGTTTCCCTTGCCCAGGGAGATATGTTCATGTAGAAGTCACTCATGTTTATGTCAAAGAGATTTTTGCCTATGTTTTTTTCTGAGAGTTTTATTGTTTCATGAATTACATTTAGGTCTTTGATCCATATCGAAATTACTTTTGTGTATGGGGATAGAGAGTGATCCAGTTTCATTCTCTTACATGTAGCTGTCCAGTTTTGCCAGCACCATCTACTGAAGAGACTGTCATTTCCCCATTGTATGTCCATGGCTCCTTTATCATATATTAATTGGCCATATATGTTTGGGTTATTGTTTGGAGTCTCTATTCTGTTCCACTGGTCTGTGGCTCTGTTCTTGTGCCAGTGCCAAATTGTCTTGATTACTATGGCTTTGTAGCAGAGCTTGAAGTTAGGGAGCGAGACCCCCACCACTTTATTCTTCCTTTTCAGGATTGCTTTGGCTATTCTGGGTCTTTGGTGTTTCTATATGAATTTTTGAACTCTTTGTTCCAGTTCGTTGAAGAATGCTGTTGGTAATTTGATAGGGATTGCATCAAATCTGTATATTGTTTTGGGCAGGATGGCCATTTTGATGATATTAATTCTTCCTAGCCAAGAGCATGGGATGAGTTTCCATTTGTTAGTGTCCTCTTTAATATCCCTTAAGAGTGTCTTACAGTTTTCAGGGTATAGGCCGTTCACTTTCTTGGTTAGGTTTATTCCAAGTTATTTTATTATTTTTGATGCAATTGTGATTGGAATTGTTTTCCTGATTTCTCTTTCCATTGTTTCATTGTTAGTGTATAGGAAAGCCACAGATTTCTGTGTGTTAATTTTGTATCCTGCAACTTTGCTGTATTCTAATATCAATTCTAGTAGTTTTGGAGTGGAGTCTTTAAGTTTTTTTGTGTACAATATCATGTCATCTGCAAATAGTGACAGTTTAACTTCTTCTTTACCAATCTGGATTCCTTGTATTTCTTTGTTTTGTCTAATTGCCATGGCTAGGACCTCCAGTACTATGTTAAATAACAGTGAGGAGAGTGGGCATCCATGTCTTGTTCCCGATCTCGGTGGAAAACGTTTCAGCTTCTCGCTGTTCAGTATGATGTGGGCTGTGGGTTTATCATATATGGCCTTTATTATGTTAAGGTACTTGCCCTATATGCACATTTTGTTGAGAGTTTTTATCATGAATGTATGTTGAATTTTGTTGAATGCTTTTTCAGCATCTATGGAGATGATCATGTGGGTTTTGTCCTTCTTTTTGTTGATGTGGTGGATGATGTTGATGGATTTTCAGATGTTGTACCATCCTTGCATCCCTGGAATGAATCCCACTTGGTCATGGTGTATGATCCTTTTGATATGTTTTTGAATTCGGTTTGCTAATATTTTGTTGAGTATTTTTGCATCTACTTTCATCAGGGATATTGGTCTGTAGTTTTCTTTTTTGGTGGGGTCTTTGCCTGGTTTTGGTATTGGGGTGATATTGGCTTCATAGAATGAGTTTGAGAGTATTATCTCCTCTTCTATTTTATGGAAAACTTTAAGGAGAATGGGTATTATGTCTTCTCTGTATGTGTGATAAAATTCTGTGGTAAATCCATCTAGCCTGGGGCTTTTGTTCTTTGGTTGTTTTCTGATTACTGCTTCAATTTCTTTGCTCGTAATCGGTTTAATTTTTGTGTTTCTTCCTTGGTCAGTCTTGGGAGGTGGTATTTTTCTAGGAAGTTGCCCATTTCTTCTAGGTTTTCCAGCTTGTTAGCATATAGGTTTTCATAGTATTCTCTAATAATTTTTGTATTTAAGTTGGGTCCGTCAGGATTTTTCCTTTCTCATTTCTGATTCTGTTGATGTGTGTTGATTCTCTTTTTCTCTTAATAAGTCTGGCTAGAGGCTTTTCTATTTTGTTCATTTTCCCAAAAACCAGCTCTTGGTTTCATTGATTTTTTTCTATTGTTTTAATCTTCTCAATTTTATTTATTTCTTCTCTGATCTTTATTATGTCCCTCCTTCTGCTGACTTTAGGCCTCATTTGTTCTTCTTTTTCCAGTTTCGATAGTTGTGATGTTAGACTATTCATTTGGGATTGTTCTTCCTTCTTCAGGTGTGCCTGGATTGCTATATACTTTCCTCTTAAGACTGCTTTCACTGCGTCCCACAGAAGTTGGGGCTTTGTGTTGTTGTTGTCATTTATTTCCATATATTGCTTGGTCTCTATTTTAATTTGGTCATTGTTCCATTGATTATTTAGGAGCATGTTGTTAAGCCTCCATGTGTTTGTGAGCCTTTATGCTTTCTTTGCACAATTGATTTCTAGTTTTATACCTCTGTGGTCTGAAAAGTTGGATGGTAGGATTTCAATCTTTTGGAATTTACTGAGGCTCTTTTTGTGGCCTAGTATTTAGTCTATTCTGAAAAATGTTCCACGTGCACTTGAGAAGAATGTGTATCCTGCTGCTTTTGGATGTAGAGTTCTATAGATGTCTATTAGGTCCATCTGTTCTAGTGTGTTGTTCAGTGCATCTGTGTCCTTACTTATTTTCTGTTCGATGGATCTATCCTTTGGAGTAAGTGGTGTGTTTAAGTCCCCTGAAATGAATGAATGCATTGCATTCTATTTCCTCTTTTAGTTCTGTTAGTATTTGTTTCACATATGCTGGTGTTCCTGTGTTGGGTGCATATATATTTGTAATGGTTATATCCTCTTGTTGGACTGAGCCCATTATCATTATGTAATATCCTTCTTTATCTCTTGTTACTTTCCTTGTTTTCAAGTCTATTTTGTCTGATACTAGTACTGAAACACCTGCTGTTTTCTCCCTGTTTTTTTGCATAAAATATCTTTTCCATCCCTTGACTTTTAGTCTGTGCATGTCTTAGTGTTTGAGGTGAGTCTCCTGCAAGCAGCATATAGATGGGTCTTGCTTTTTTATCCATTCTTTTACTCTGTGTCTATTGATTCGTGCATTCAGTCCATTTACATTTAGGGTGATTATTGAAAGATGTGTACTTATTGCCATTGCAGGCTTTAGATTCGTGGTTACCAAAGGTTCAAGGTTAGCTTCTTTAGTATCTTACTGCCTAACTTAGCCTGCTTATTGAGCTTTTATAAACACTGTCTGGTGATTCTTTATTTCTCTCCCTTCTTATTCCTCCTCCTCCATTCTTTATATGTTGGTTGTTTTGTTCTGTGCTCTTTTGTGTTTCCTTTAACTGCTTTTGTGGGTAGTTGATATTATTTTTTGCCTTTAGTTAGTATTTGGTTGGTTTGCTTTCTTTGCTGTGATTTTATTTTCTGTGGTGACATCTATTTTGTCTTAGGAGTTCTCCCTTCTAGGGAAGTTCCTCTAAAATACCCTTTAGAGGTTTTTTGTGGGAAGCAAATTCCCTCAACTTTTGCTTGTCTGGGAATTGTTCAGTCGTCCCTTCATATTTGAATGATAATCATGCTGGGTACCGTATTCTTGGTTCAAGGCCCTTCTGTTTCATTGCATTAAATATATCATGCCATTCTCTTCTGGCCTGTAAATTTTCTGTTGAGAAGTCTGATGATAGACTGATAGGTTTTCCTTTGTAGGTGACCTTTTCCCTTTCTCTAGCTGCCTTTAAAATTGTGTCCTTATCCTTGATCTTTGCCATTTCAAATATTATGTGTCTTCATGTTATCCTCCTTGGGTCCCTTCTGTTGGAAGTTCTGTGTACTTCCGTGGTCTGATCCATTATTTCCTACCCCAGTTTGGGGAAGTTTTCAGCAATTATTTATTCAAATACACTCTCTTTCCTTTTTCCTTTCCTTTCTTCTTCTGTTACCCCTGTAATGCAGATATTGTTCCTTTTGTATTAGTCACATATTTCTCTCAGTGTTGTTTCATTCCTGGAGATCCTTTTATGTCTCTCTGCATCAGCTTCTCTCTTTTCCTGTTCTCTGATTTCTATTCCACTAACAGCCTCTTGCACCTCATCCAGTCTGCTCTTAGGTCCTTCCAGAGATTCTTTCATTTCTGTAATCTCCTTCCAGACTTCATCCCTCAGCTCTTGCATATTTCTCTGAAGATCCATCAGCATGATTATGACCTTTATTTTGAATTATTTTTCAGCTAGATTGATTAGGTCTACCTCCTTCTCAGCAGTTGTCTCTGTTAGTCTCATCTAGATCAAAATCTTCTGCTTTTTCATGGCGATAGAGGTAGTTGTGGGGAGCTGGTGCACGTGTCGGCTGGATGAATGCACCTTCTTGCTTGTTGTTGCCTTCCTCTCCTGGGAGAAAATCAACCCCTAGCAGCTTCTGCTGGGCAGGTGTATGCAGATGGGGTGTCTCATTCTTGCCCAGCCACTGTGGAGCTCCAGATGGTTTCTGTGGGCATGGCCAGTGCCACTATGGTGGATTCACACCAGAGGGGGAATGAGCACGAGGCTGTTCATCACCATGTGGGGCCTCTGAGCTGTGCTGCCACCCAGGGGGTTGGGGTACCCGGATTTCCCCAGGATTCCCAGTTACTGTGCTGATCGGCACAGGCGCTTCTGTCCAGCTGTGAGGCCCCTTTCTCTTTAAAATTTTCAAAGAGCACTCACTTTTCTTTGTCCCGGGGTGCTGGCTGCAGGGACCCACTCACAGGTCTTACTGTCCTTTTTCCCTAGTATCCAGCACTGCACGCACTGTATGTCCGTGCTCCACTGCAGATGGCTGGGGCTGGGTATTTTGCAGTCCTGGGCTCCCTCTCCCTTCCCACTCCAACTCCTCTCCTCCCACTGGGGAGATGGGGTGAGGGGTGCTCAGATCCCACTGGGCCCCATCTTGTGTCTTATCCCCTTCATGAGGTGCTGGGTTCTTGCAGGTGTAGATGTAGCCTGGCTGTTGTCCTGTGTCTCCTGGTCTCTCTTTTAGGAATAGTTGTATTTGTTGTATTTTCAAAAATATATATGGTTTAGGGAGGAGATTTCTGCTGCTCTGCTCATGCCGCCATCTTGGCTCCACCCTGTCCCCCATGTTTTGACAGATAAATTTGTTTGGAATACACAGCATTTATCACATACTTTCTGCTGCTGTTTGTTCATCAGGTATGGATATTATCTGACAACTTCAGGTTATATAAGGAATGTGTTTTCTTTTTCTCTGCAACTCAATTAAAATTCTATGTCAATTTACCAATCTTTGAGGTGGTTAAAACTCTATCTCTAGCAATACAGAGTTCCCCTTACCCTTTTCTCTGGGTTTGTGTCTAAGTCATGGGATCTTAGTGTCAATACATTAGGATGGGTGATATATCTGCTGAGTAGCATACATCCTTGCTAGTATTCATGTCATATCTGGTTCACCTATGTCTGTTCAAGCAAGAAGCTGTTGAACCAAGCCTAAATCTTTACAAGTAAGGCCCTTTTGGGGTATGACTCTCTCTGTGGGTGTCATGTATCACCTATATATGTGAGAAATATTCTGTTGTTCCAATGATATAGTCGTCCCTGTGCAGCTGTCTTTGTCTAACATATTCTTCTTATACTGCCATGATACCCTGAGCTGAGTTAAACTACATGAGGACTAAGTCTCAGAATACCTAAACACAGCACACAGTCATTTTTGTTTTGTAGTATTGTCCTCTCCTGGACTTACTCCAGAAGTAAGGCATAAGGCTATAGTGCTAGAGAATCTTAAAAACATATCTGGAGTTTCTTCCTATCCCTGGAATACAGGGCCCAGGTTTCTCCTTTCTTCAGCAATACACAATATCTGCTAACTCTTTGCTTCCCCTATACTTTTCTTCTCAACAGAATCAATAAGAGACTGGAGGTACAGCCTTAAAAATAAGCACTAACAACAACAAAAAGCTGGACAAACTAAAAATCGTGCCTTTTCTTGGACCTCAAAGAGAAATGAGGTTTCAGAGCAAAAAACCACCATCATGAAATATTGAGGGAAGGTAAATCCAGAGTCAGACAAGATCTGCTTACCTGAAGCAGAAATCACTAAAGCCATAACTTGTAGGAATGATAAATGATAATTCTGACAAACTGCTGGAGTCTAAATGTAAACTACAGTGAGAGTGAGAGACTTCTTGTAGTGGTAGTCTTGGCAGGGAAACACATTTTTGTGGACTTTAATTCCAGGAATATCACCAGGACCTTACAGTGAATATCTGAGAAAGATACCTTGTGGGACTGGCAGAAGTAGGGAAGAGTACTTTGGAATATCCTTGTGAAATATGCCTAGAGCCTGCTCCATAACGAAAGCCTCATTTCTACAAGAGTCTCTTCTCATAGCTATAGAGTAAGGGCATTCTTACTCTAGCCTCCTCTAGCTCTAAGGTGAGGGCAGGGAGAGGGGGGATTATACCTGTAAAGGTCACAGGGCAGAGCCACAGGCCCAATAAAACACTGAAATTTAACTGGAATATTACAAAACACTCCATTTCCCCCATACCATATCATTGCACCATTAAGGCTACAGTATAATAACAGTGGATTATAGCTGATAAGCCTCAAGACAAAGACTATCTAAGGAGGAGTATTTAAATGAAGCCCAAACTCAAGAGGTGAGACAAAATCAAGGACAATAGAGGAATAGGAAGACTCTGGAACCTAGTGCTAAAGATAATTAAACAAAGCCCAATGCTGAGCAAGATTACCATAAATCTTCATGTTAGAGACCTGTCTCTTCAGTTCCTATTGCCTAATAAAAATATTTCCAACATTCAACAAAAAATTACAAGGTGCAACAAAAGGCAAGAAGAAAATGTCTGAAGAGAAAAAGCAAGCAGAAGACCCAAATATGACAGAGCTGCTGGAATTATCAGACAAAGAATTTAACATACTATAATTAGTAAGTTAAGGCTCTAAAAAAGCAAACAACATGCAAGAACAGGTGGGGATGTAAGCAGAGGTGGAAATGCTCAAAAAGAATAAACAGGAAATGTTAGAAATAAAATCATAATAGAACTGAAGAATGCCTGTAGTGGACTCATCAGTGGACTGGACATGGCTGAGGAAAGAATTGGTGAGCATGAAAACAGGGTTAAGAGACACTTCCCAAACTGAAAAGGAAAAAGGAAAAAGAATGAAAAAAAAAACCCAAACCAAAACATTCAAGAATTGTACAGATTGGAGAGGCTTAAAGATGGCGGCATGAGAGGTGACACAGAAACCTCCTTCCAAAACAACACATAATATGAAAATATAGCAACATCTAATCCTGAAAGAGCAACAGGAAAGAAGGCTGCAGCACACTGTCTATACCTGGGAAAACCAACAGACCTCAAGGAAAAGGATAAAGTAAAAAAGTGGTGATCTGGAGTGACCCGAGCCATTGCCTTACCCCAACTCAACAGAGGGATGAAGAGAAATGGAGTGGAGAAGGGGTGGAGGCCTAGGACTGCTGAACACCCAGCCCTGGAGATCTGCTCTGGGAGCACAAACCAACATTACATGGTGCTCTGGAGATTAGTGAGGTTGGAAAGCTAAGACAGGCGGAATACTTGGAGAGATTGGGATTCCAGCCGCTTGTGAAAAACGTGTCCACAACTGGGACAAAAGAAAGGAAGGCAGTCTGAGAGACTTCCTAACAGCGAGACAGATGCTAAAGGGGCAAGGATTGCACAGAGCTTGCTGCACAGGAGAAAGGACATGTGGAAAAAATTGTCCAGGTGCACTCTGCCCAGCAGGTTGGAAATTGTCAGGAGCTGCAGTTGCTCAAACCCCTGGCTGGCTATGACCTATGAGGCCCACTATGGTGATACAGAGCCTGCTGCACCTTCCTCCCAGTGGACACCAGCTCACAAACTAGCTGCCATCACGATTTCTTGAGGCAAGCCAGAGGGTGGCCCTACCTAGAGCAGGTAGAAGGGCAAAGCATAGAGGCTTCTACTTGCACACTCAGCCTAATGGCCCTGGCAGTGGGGGCAGGCACTGCAGCTGGGAAGCAAGAAAGACCTCTTTCCTCCCAACAGGCACCAGTGAAGCTTGCCTAAGACCCCTGCCATTGCTCCAGGGGATGAGCAGTGCCAGAGAGTAGAGATTCTGGGCACTAGACAGTACTACCTACAAATCCAAAATGTCAAAGGAACCTGGTTCGGACCAAAATCCCACAAACACCAGAAAGAGTACCAAGTGAAACTGAACTCATCAGTCTTCCTGAAAGAGATTTCAAAATAAAAATCATAAACACACTTATTGAGCTACAGAAAATATTTGAGAACTCAGGGAAGAATTCAGGAGTGAGATTCAATCATTAAAGAATACAGTATCTGAAATGAAACATACAATGGAGGGATTAAAAAGCAGATTAGATGAAGTAAAAGAGATGGTAAATGAAACAAATTAGAGAACAGAAATCCAAAGAAGCTGAGGCACAAAGAGATAAAAGGATCTCTAGGAATGAAAGAATATTAAGAGACCTGTGGGACCAATGCAAACAGAAAAATATTCACATTCTAGAGGTACCAGAAGAAGAAAAGAGAAAGAGAGAAAATAGACAGACAGTGTCACTGAGGTGGTAATGGCTGAAAACATCACCAATCTGAGGAAGTAGATAGTCTCTCAGGCATGAAGGTGAACATATGTCAAAACATAAGGGACTCACAGGGAAGACACCAAGACATATAATTAAAATGGCAAAGATCAACGATAAGCACAGAATATTAAAAGCAGCAATAGAGAGAAAAAATATCACATACAAAGGAAAACCCATTAGGCTATCATCAGACTTGTCAGCAGAAACCTTACAGACCAGAAGGGAGTGGCCTGATATATTTAATGCAATGAAGCAGAAGGGCCTCAAACCAAGAATACTCTACCTGGCATGATTATCATTTAAATTTGAAGGAGGGATTAAACAATTTCCAGATAAGCAAAAGCTAAGAAAATTTACTTGCCATAAACTGTCTCTATAGTTTATTTTGGAGGAACTGTTATAGATGGAAGTATTCCTAAGGCTAAATAGAAAGCACCAGAGGAAATAAACCCACAGTAAAGAAAGTAGAAAAATTAAGTACTAAGCAGATGCAAAATCAAATCAACTACCTCCAAAGTTAGTCAAGGAATAGACAAAGAGTACAGAATATGAAATCTAGTATATAAAGAATGGAGGAAGAAGAAAAAGGAGGAAAATAAAAGAACCTTTGGATTGTGTTTTTAATAGCCTACTGAGTTAAATTAGACTCTTACATAGTAAGAAATTTACCCTTGAACCTTTGATAACCATGAATCTAAAGCCTGCAATGGCAATAAGTACATACCTATTGATAATCACCCTAAATGTAAATAGGGTGAATGCACCAATCAAAAGACATAGAGTCACTGCATGGATAAAAAAACAAGACCTTTCTATATGCTACCTACAAGAGGTCAGTACAACAAGAGGATATAATAATTATAAATATCTATGCTCCCAACACAGGAGCACCTATATATATGAAACAAATACTACCAGAATTAAAGGGGAAAATAGTATGCCAAACACTCATTTTAGGAGACTTCAATGGACAGATCAACCAGACAGAAAATAAGGAGACAGAGGCACTGAACACATTAGAACAGGTAGCCCTAAAAGACAGCTACAGAACACTCCACCCAAAAGCAGCAGAAAACACATTCTTCTCAAGTGCACATGGAATATTTTCAAGAATAGATCATATTTTAGGCCACAAAAACAGTATGAGTAAATTCAAAAAGATTGACATTGCACCAACCAGCTTCTCAGACCAAACAGGTATGAAACTAGAAATAAATTACACAAAGAAAACAAAAAAGCCCACAAACACATGGAGGATTAACAACATTGTCCTAAATAGTCAATGGATTAATGACCAAATAAAAATAGAGATCAAGCAATACAGGGAGACAAATGACAATAACTCAAAAAAGTTAAATATGTGGGATGTGGCGAAAGCTGTCCTAAGAGGGAAGTATATTCCAATACAGACTTCCCTCAGGAAAGAAGAAAAATCGCATATGAACAGTCTGAACTCACAATTAATGAAACTATATAAAGGAAAACAAATGAGGCCCAAAGTCAGTAGAAGGAGGGGGCATAGTAAAAATCAGAGCAGAAATAAATACATTAGGGAAGAATAAAACAAGAGAAAGAATCAAAGAAAGCAGAAGCTGGTTCTTTGAAAAAATAAATAAAATAGATAAACCCCTAGCCAGACTTATCAAGAAAAAAAGATAGTCTAGACACATAAACAGAATCAGACATGATAAAGGAAAAATCACTATGGAAGACCACAAAAACAGAAAGAATTATTAGAGAATACTATGAAAATTATATGGTAACAAACTGGATGACCTAGAAGGAATGGACTACTTTCTAAGCAAAAAAGTACCTAAGAACAAAACCCCTGGACCAGAAGGTTTCAGTGCTGAATTTTATGAAATGTTTAGTGGAGACTTAATACCCATTCTGCTTAAAGTTTTCCAAAAAGTAGAAGAGGAGGGATTACTTCCAAACTCATTCTACGAGCCCAGCATCACTCTAATACCAAAACCAGGCAAAGACACCACAAAAAAGAAAATTACTGACCAATAACCCTGATGAACATAGATGCAAAAATACTCAACAAATATTAGCAAACCAAATTCAAAAATACATCAAAAAGATCATTCATAATGAACAAGTGGGATTCATCCCAGGGATGCAAGGATGGTACAACATTCGGAAATCCATCAGCATCATCCAACACATTAACAAAAAGAAGGGAAAAAACCACATAATCGTCTCCAAAAATGCTGGCAAAGATTTGGACAAAGTACAACATCCATTCATGATAAAAACTCTCAACAAAATGTATATAGAAGGCAAGTAAATCAACATAATAAAGGCCATATATGAAAAGCCACAGCCAACATTATACTCAACAGCGAGAAGCTGAAAGATTTTCCTTTAAGATTGGGAACAGGACAAGGATGCCCACTTTCCCCACTTTTATTCAAGTGGGAATTTACTCTAGCCAGGATGAAAGGATGGTACAATATTTGAAAATTTATCAACATGATCCATAGCATGTCCTAGCCACAGCAATAGGACAAAACAAAGAAATACAAAGCATTCCGATTGGTAAGGAAGAAGTCAAACTGTCACCATTTGCAGATGACATGATATTGTACATAAAAAACCCTAAAGAATCCAATCCAAAACTACTAGAACTAATGTTTGACAGCAAAGTTGCAGGAAAAAAAATTAATGACCAAATAATCTGTTCCTTTCCCATACACTAACGATGAAGTAGCAGAAAGATAAACCAGAAAAACAACTCCAGTAACAATTGTACCAAAAAGAATAAAATACCTAGGAAGAATAAAAACCCTAACCAAGGAAGTGAAAGACTTTTACCCTGAAAACTACAAGACACTCTTAAGAGAAATTAAAGAGGACACTAGCAAATGTAAACTCATCCCATGCTCTTGGCTAGGAAAAATTAATATAGTCAAAATGGCCATCCTGCCCAAAGCAATATACAGATTTGATGCAGTCCCTATCAAATTACCAACAACATTCTTCAACAGATTGAAACAAATAGTTCAAAAATTAATATGGAAACACCAAAGACCCCGAATAGCCAAAGCAATCCTGAGAAGGAAGAATAAATGGGGGGATCTCGCTCTCCAACTTCAAGCTCTACTACAAAGTCAAAGTAATCAAGACAATTTGGTACTGGCACAAGAACAGAGCCACAGACCAGTGGAACAGAATAGAGACATCAGACATTAACCCAAACATATATGGTCAATTCATATATGATAAAGGAGCCATGGACATACAATGGGGAAATGACAGTACCCTCAACAGATGGTGCTGGCAAAACTGGACAGCTACATGTAAGAGAATGAAACTGGATCACTGTCTAACCCCATACACAAAAGTAAATTTGAAAAGGATCAAAGACCTGAATGTAAGTCATGAAACCATAAAACTCTTAGAAAAACACATTGGCAAAAATCTCATGGACATAAACATGAGTGACTTTTTCATGAACATACCTCCTCGGGCAAGGGAAACAAAAGCAAAAATGAACAAGTGGGACTATATCGAGCTGAAAATCTTCTGTACAGCAAAAGACACCATCAATAGAACAAATAGGTATCCTACACTATGGGAGAATATATTCATAAATGACAGATCTGATAAAGGGCTGACATACAAAATATATAAAGAGCTCACACACCTCAACAAACAAAAAGCAAATAATCCAATTAAAACATGGGCAGAGGAGCTGAAAAGACAGTTCTCTAAAGTAGAAATTCAGATGGCCAACACATGGAAAGATGCTCCACATCGCTTGTCTTCAGAGAAATGCAAATCAAAAAAACCACAGTGAGATATCAACTCACACCAGTAAGGATCACCATCATTGAAAAGACAATCAACAACAAATGTTGGTGAGGATGTGTAGAAAGGGGAACCCTCCTACACTGCTGGTGGGAATGTAAATTAGTTCAACCATTGTGGAAAGCAGTATGGAGGTTCCTCAAAAAGCTCAAAATAGACTTACCATTTGATCCAGGAATTCCACTTCTAAGAATTTACCCTAAGAATGCAGCACTCCATTTTGAAAAATACAGATGCACCCCTATGTTTATCACTGCACTATTTACAATAGCCAAGATGCGGAAGCAGCCTAAGTATCCATCAGTAGATGAATGTATAAAGAAGTTGTGGTACATATACACAATGGAATATTACTCAGCCATAAGAAAAAAGGAGATCCTACCATTTGGAGCAACATGGATGGAGCTAGAGGGTATTATGCTCAGTGAAATAAGATGGGTGGAGAAGGACAAGTACCAAATGATCTCACTCATATGTGGAGTATAAGAAGAAAAAAAACCTGAAGGAACAAAAGAGCAGCAGAATCACAGAACAAAAGAATTGACTAATAGTTACCAAAGGGAAAGTGACTGGGTAGGATGCGTGGGAAGGGAGGGATAAGGGCAGGAAAAAAGAAAAGAGGCATTATGATTAGCATGTTTAGTGTGTGGGGGGCATGTTGAGGGCTGTACAGCACAGAGAAGACAAGTAGTGATTTTGCAGCATCTTACTACACTGATGAACAGTGACTGTGAAGAGGTGTGTGGGGGGGACTTGGTGAAGGGGGGAGGCTAGTAAACATAATGTTCTTCATGTAATTGTAGATTAATGATACCAAGATTTTTTAAAAAGTGGCTCTCCTGCCTAAAGCAATCTATAGATTCGATGCAATACCTATAAAAATACCAACCGCATTCTTCAACAAACTGGAACAAGTAGTTCTAAAATTCATATGGAACCACAAAACACTACAAATAGCCAAAGCAATCCTGAGAAGGAAGAGTAAAGCAGGGGGCATCTCACTTCCTAACTGCAAGCTCTACTACAAAGCCACAGTAATCAAGACAATTTGGTACTCGCACAAGAACAGACCCATAGACCAATGGAACAGACTAGAGAGTCCAGATATAAACCCAAGCATATATCGTCAATTAATATATGACAATGGATAATGAAGATGTGGTACATATACACAATGGAATATTATTCAGCCATAAGAAGAAAACAAATCCTACCATTTTCAACATCATGGATGGAGGTAGAGGATATTATGCTCAGTGAAAAAGGCCAGGTGGAGAAAGACAAGTATGAAATGATTTCACTCATCTGTGGAGTATAAGAACAAAGAGAAAACTGAAGGATAAAAACATCAGCAGACCCAAGGAACTCAAGAATGGACTAACAGTTACCAAAGGGAAATGGACTGTGGAGGATGGGTGAGAAGGGAGGGATAAGGGGCAAAAGGGGGCATTACGATTAGCACATATAATATGGGGGTGGCACAGAGAAGGCAGTACAACACAGAGAAGAGAAGTATTGATTCTATAGCATCTTATTATGCTTATGGACAGTGACTGGATTGGGGTATGTGGTGAGGACCTGATAATGGGGGGAGTCTAGTAACCATAATGTTGCTCATGTAATTGTACATTAATCATACCCCCCAAAAGAAAACTGGACAGCTAATTGTAACAGAATGAAACTGGATTACTGTCTAACTCCATACACAAAGGAAACTTGAAATGGATCACAGACCTGAATGTAAGTCATGAAACCATAAATCTTGTAGAAGAAAACATAGGCCAAAATCTCTTGAATATAAGGATGAGCAACTCTTTCCTGAACACATCTCCTCAGGCAAGGGAAACAAAATAAAAAATGAACAAATGGGAGTACATCAAGCTAAAAATCTTCTGTACAGGAAAGGACACTGTCAGCAGAACAAAAAGGCATCCCACAGTATGGGGGAGTACATTTGTAAATGACATGTCCAACAAGGGCTTAAAATCCAAAATATATAAAGAACTCACACACCTGAATAACGGAAAAGCAAATAAACCTATTCAAAAGTGGGGAGAAGATATGAATTATTCTCCAAAGAAGAAATTCAGATGACCAACAGGCATATGAAAAGACGTTCCACATCGCTAATTATCAGGGAAATACATATTAAAACCATAATGAGATATCACCTCACACCAGTTAGGATGGCCAACATCGAAAAGATTAGGAAGAACAAATTCTGGCAAGGATGTGAAGAAAGGGGAACCCTCCTACACCGCTGGTGGGAATGTAAACTTATTTAACCATTGTGGAAAGCACTAATATGGAAGTTCCTCAAGAAACTAAAAATAGAAATAACATTTGACCCAGGAATTCCACTCATAGTAATTTTCCTAAAGAAAGCAAGTTCTCAGATTCAAAAAGACATATGCACCCCTACATTTATTGCAGCACTATTTACAATAGCCAAGATATGGAAGCAACCTAAGTTTCCATCAATAGATGAATGGCTAAAGATGTGGTACATATACACAATGGAATACTATTCAGTCATTAGAAGAAAATAAATCCTACCATTTGCAACAACATGGATTAAGCTAGAGGGTATTATGCTCAGTGAAATAAGCCAGGCAGAGAAAGACAAGTACCAAATGATTTCCCTCATTTGTGGAGTATAACAATGAAGCAGAACCGAAGGAACCAAACAGCAGCAGACTCGTCAACTCTAAGAAGGGACTAGAGGTTACCAAAGGGGAGAAGTGGAGGAGGGTTGGTGGGGAGGGAGAAAGGGATTGAGGGGTATTATGATTGGTTCACATGGTGTGCGGAGTCACAGGGAAGACTGTGTAGCACAGAGAAGATAAGTAGGGACTCTGTGGCATCTTACTACACTTATGGACAGTGACTTCAATGGAGTATGGGGGAAACTTGACAATATGGGTGATTATAGTAATTACAATGTTTTTCATGTGAAACTTTCATAAGAGTATATATCAATGACACCTCAATAAAAAAGAAAAATTGTGGTACAATTTCAAAAGATACAACATATGCATAACTGGAACACCAGAAGGAGAAGAAAGAGAGAATGGAACAGAAGAAATGTTGCAAATAATAATGGTTTAGAATTTCCCAAAATTAAGAAGGACAACAAGTCAGACATTCAGGAAGCTCCAAGAACAGGCAAATACTAAGAACAGGAAATGCTCAAAAATTTACACAGAGACACATCATATTCAAATTGAAGAAAACCAAAGACAAAGAGAAATGTTTAAAGAAGCCAGAGGCAGGAAGGAGAATGGAAGTGACTGTTTAATGTGTCTGGGGTTTCCATTTGGGGTGACAGAAAAAGTTCTAGAACTGGAGAGTGATAATAGCTGCCCAAGATAATGAATGTACTTAAAGCCACTGAAGTATACATTTTTTTTTGGAGTTCATGAGCGTATATCATTTTCTTTATTTTATTTTATTTTATTTTATTTTATTTTATTTTATTTTATTTTATTTTTTGAGAGGGCATCTCTCACATTTATTGATCAAATGGTTGTTAACAGCAATAAAATTCTGTATAGGGGACTCAATCCACAATCATTAATCAACCCCAAGCCTAATTCTCAACAGTCTCCAATCTTCTGAGGCATAATGAACAAGTTCTTACATGGTGAACAAGTTCTTACATAGTTAATAAGTTCTTACATGGTGAACAGTGCAAGGGCATTCATCATAGAAACTTTCGGTTTTGATCACGCATTATGAACTATAAACAATCAGGTCAACTATGAATATTTGTTTGATTTTTATACTTGATTTATATGTGGGTCCCACATTTCTCCCTTTATTATAATTATAATTTTTTTTTCAATAAACTGCTGAAGTGGTAGGTAGATGCAAGATAAAGGTAGAAAACAATTTAGTGCTGTAAGAGGGCAAATGTAGATGATCAGGTCTGTGCGTATAGACCAAGTATTAATCCAAGCTAGACAAGGGAAACAAGACATCCACGGATGCAGAAGATTTCTCTCAAAATAGTGGGAGGTGAGGTTCAAAGCCTCCCCTATGTTGGTCCCCAATTTCTCTCCTGATGGCCCCCCTGTGACTATACCTGCCTTAGGTTGTTCCTCCCTTGAGGAATCTTACCCGTCTCTGACTAACCAGTCATCTTCCGGGGCCATACAGGGAAATGTAAAGTTGGTAAGTGAGAGAGAAGCAATATTCTTTGAAAAGGTTAGCTTTTTACTTCTTTGCAGATTTATGCCCTGTGGCTTCTATGCCCAGCATTTGTCTTGAGGTATCTTTACCACTTGGAAGAATTATGATACTCGGTAATTTTTGATATGAGGCACAAATTCTACTAAAGGGCTGTAATTAGGAAGGAAGAAGAAAAACTATAGAAGTAGCAGACGGAAGAAAACATGGGAAGATTGATTATTTCTTTGACATAACTTCTTGTAGAGTAACATAAGCATGTATATGTTTTAACAAACTACTAATTAAGTTGCACACACACATTAACAGAATAGCAATACAGATACATAACAAAAGCAGACTTACAATTACCAGACATATCCAGTGGAACCAAGAAAATCAGTTAGGTACCCTAGGCATTTGTGAAAACTTTTCAATAATAAGAAGGATATTGTCTAACTGCATTTGAATAGTTTGAGAAAAATCAGACAAATTAAAACAACACATTACTGGGAACTGTTCACATCCCATATGTTCTTTTAACAGTAGATATTCTATAGTCGCACGATTTTGGAGCACTGCAATTGCACTTCTCCTAATTCTTGGTTGAGTTCCGACAATATAGATCCAGTCAAATTTGTTGTTTTACTGTATGCACAGGCCAGCTTAGATATGAATTATACATTTTAAAGTAGTTTAAAATGGCAAATTTTATGCTATGTGTATTTCATCGCAATTAGGAGAAAACATGACAATAACACAGGAACTATATCTCTCCCCCTTACTATGTGACCCTCTTCAAGTCACTTAACATGTCTGAGCTTCAATGTCCTCACCCATGAAAACGTATAACAATGTCTCTATTTCACAAGATTGTATGAAACTCCAATGAAATAATGTCCTCAAGCACCTAAGAGTGTCTGGCACCTAGCAGGCGCCCAGTAAATATACTTTCTTACATTGGTCCCTTGCCAAGAAATTTCTTTTCTTCTAGACACAGACTGAAATTCTTCATGGGCAAAGCGCTACCCATGTGGAGGTAGGTCAGTACTCAAAGTCAAAAGAAGATTGACAAGCATCCATGAAGAAGACCAAAGAATTCCTCCTCTTTACCCCGGACCTCTCGTCTCAGGAGAAACACATGAAGGTCCGAAGACCACACTGACCAGGAAGGAGGCTGCCCATCACGGGGAAACGGTGAGCACACCAGGCTGGGGGGGCATGAAGCCTTCCTGGAGGAAGAGAAGTTACCACAGAATTGTCAAAGGCATCCAGAGAAAAAAGCCTTGGTGAGGAATGTCTGCTCAAAGGGCCCCTTTCCCCTGGGTTTTTCCTAGGACAAGAAAATGCCCACTGCCTCTGATAGGGTAATCACTAGGGGCCACACTGGGGACTGGCCACTTTATGCAATTCTTATTGTAGTGGGGTATGAATTTACTCATTTGCTCTGTGTCTCCCACAAATAGAGTATGAGCTCCACCTCAATCTTGTTTACCAAGGTTGTCTCCTGAACCTAGAAAAACGCCTGACACACAGAGCATCCTCCAAAATTACACTTTGGATGAATGCACAAGTGAATATTATCACCACAAAGTAGGCAATTCCATTCTACTAAAGAAGAAAGTCCAGAGAGGACCATGATTCAAACTCAGTTTGTCCAAATCCAGAGCCCAGATCTCTACAACTACATGTGACACCATCCCAGGTCAGAGCCAGGGAAGGGATTTTTCTCAGAGCTCTGCATCTTGGACCCAGACATCTTCATGTACTAGAATAGAAGTTAGGATACCAGGGGTCTGACTGAGACCCATATGCTTTCCTTCTCACCATGACCCAAGATCTTGACCACACGGAGATCTGTATTGGGGAAGAGATTTTCTTTTATTGAGGTGTGATTGATGTGCAATCTTGTGGGGGTTCTGCATGGGCAAGCTTGTGGTTGCTATATACGCCCATGTTGCTGAGTCCCCCCCCGTACCCCACCGCGGTCGCTGTCCATAGGTGTAGCGGCATGCCACAGTCACTACTTGTCTTCGCTGTGCTACACTGTCTGTACTAGGGAAGAGATTTGCAAGAACAGAAGAAGAATTTCTCTCGGGTACAAAACGGAACCGTTAAAGTCCAAAGAAGAGATGCTGCCGCATCAGCCCTTAGAGCCCAGTTCCCAGGACACAGGATCTGACTGAGAAGGAATATGGTGCACAGGGCATGCTATCTGGTCTGAGTACAATGTGGCCCCCCGAAAATGATCCAAGTAAACCCCAAGGGAACTCTGTAGTACATAGGCTGGTTTTCTGTGGATGAGGATAGCGGACAATACAATGACGTGTTCAGCAGGTACTGAAAGTAAAGAAGCCCTGGATTAAGGTCCTGATCCCTTTGTGCTAGCTGTGTGGTCTTGGGTAACTTACTTCCCATTCTGAGCCTTCTTGTTTTTCAAAGAGGGAGGGCACAAAGGTGTGGAAATGACCATGGGAGATAAATATGCAAAGGGATGTGTATAGAGTGAGGGACTGCCACCATCCTCTTGGCCTGAATTTGTATTGTTTCTAGTAAATTTCCTACTTCATGAAGGCACAAGACCTCAAAAAAAAAAAAAGAAAAAAGAAAAAAAGAAAGAAGCCAGAGGGGAAAAATATTTTGTTTACAGTGGAACAAGGATAATAGAAGACTTCTCATCAGAAACCATTCAAACAAGAGAGCAGAGTTAAATACTTAAAATATTAAAAGAAAAAAACACCACTGACTTGTATTTCTATATGTAGCAAAATTACCCTTTAAAAGTGAAGAAGAAATAAGGACTTTCTCAGACAAACAGAAACTGAATGAATTCATCACCAGTAGATCTACCCTGCAAAAGTATTAAAAGATTTTCTTTAGGAAGAAGGAAAATTATGTATGGGAAGAAACTTGGAACTAAAGACAGAAAGAACATTGGAGAAGGAATAAATGAAGCTTCCCTTCAAAGAGGAAGTCAAAACTACAATACAAATATTTGGGGATGCTTTAATGCAAAGGAAATTTATTCAATACATTTTTCCATTATTAAACAACTGCATACAATTCACAAGAGAAATACCTCAAACACAAACATACATCAAGGATAAAAATAAAAGGATGACAATACTGTAATATTTTGGTATGGTGACACATGGTAACTATACTGATCATCATTAACATTTAGTAATGTATGTAATTGTCAAATCACTATGTTGTACACTGAAACCAATATAATATTGCATATTATCTATATTTCAATTAAAATTTTTAAAGAAGTGAATTGTAATTAAAATAAAAAATAAATAAAAGGATGGAATAAGTTATAGCATACAATAAACAGAAAAGATGTGTTAATATTGGACATACTACTTTAAGGCAAAACACTATTTTAAGTAAAAAGTTCACTGCATAACATAAATAATATACAAATGATCATTTAACAGATATGCAAAATGAAGTAATAAAACCAAAATCACAGCATGAGATTATAATACCCTTTCTAAGTAATTGACCGAATAATCATATGAAATAATGGGTCCTTCTTAAAACTACATACATACTATACATTGAGGCCCAAACACAAAACATGGTGCCTCAAAATGAGCATCACAGAATTCCTAAGTCCCTCTTCCATTTTTTCTGCGATGGAGCTAACTTGATTTTATCTCCTTTATTTACATATGTGTAAGAATTTTAGAAAACATTTTACAAGTATGCCTACTGGATGCTATGTATTTTGATAAATGCTGGGGAGATAATGATGAGCAAGACACATGTATTACCTGCTTTCAAAGACTAATGGAGCTCAGTCTAATGTAAAAAAAACTGAGTCCAGTCAGACTTGCACATTTATAAGGAACTATAGAATTTTTTATGCCAATTTGCATCATGATAGCAGGCAAAGTGATATCTCAAGATTACATCAAATGAATCTGGCAATAAGCTTAAATAGGTTTTACTTTCCTTCATACTTCATAATTCCCTTCCAGTGAATTCCTCACATCACATCACCAATTAATAATCTACTAATAAACAGAAGGCTATCAGAAGAGACAAGAGGAGGAAATCTGCCAAGCACAGCCTCCACGTACAGCTTGAGGATGTTTTGTATCTCACTGGATGACCTTATTCTATGGGCTCTCGTTATCTTGTGACTTAGAGGCCAGTGTCATGTGCGCTGGAAAATCCAGAAGCATTCTGAATGTTCTCAGATACCTAGGACATAATTTATGTCATGACCATTTTGACATAACACTTTCCAGGACATTAAAAAGCCTTTGCAAACTTCTTTATAATAATTATACAATATCTATGATATAAATGTACTTACTTGACTAACAAAGGTATTGTTTTCATTTGTTTTGCTCATTGGATTATCACTGGTGATTTTTTCCCCCACAAACCCCTGTGCATATCGCCAATGATTTCTTTATGGCACATTATTATAATTATCAGGTCAAAGGGGTGTGTACTATTTAAAGGTTGTGTTTCAATAATACCAAAATGCTGTCCAGAAAGATTTTTATCAACTTTAGTGCAGAAGAGTTCTCATATACCCTTGATAGCACTGAGCATTTAATTTAAACATATTTTCCAGTTTTATATAACAAAATTATAGTTAATTGATTTAAGTTGTATTTCTTTTATGATTAATGAAGGGGAACATACTTTCAGGTCTTTTAGTAATATGCACTTTTACTGTGAGAGTTCTTTAAATATTAAGGATATTAATAACCTTATGGTCTATCACATTTGCTGCAAATATCTCTTTTTTGCTTATGGCTTACCTCTCAATTTTATTTATGAATTCTAGATCCGGGAAAAAATGCAAACCACTACTTTCCTTTCCATTGTCATTTCCTCCATTTTTAAAAAATGCTAAGGATGTCCTTTCCTATTCAAAATCCAAATAAATATTCATTTTTCTTGAATGTAATTAGAAAATGTGTATTCAGGGCCTAAAATTTATTTGTGCTTTCTCAGTAATTTACCTTTAATAATTATATTCTAAGTGGAGAATTATAAAAATCTGAATCATTTTGATGTTTTCTAATGACAGAAGCATGCTCCTATTGCAGTATTAAGAAAACACAATACAAATTTAGCAGGATATTGAATGGGACTTTTACAGTGCCTCAGTATTTACTTAAAGCCACATAGCTAACAAAAAAAAAAGTAGACACCAAGTATCCCCATAAGTTAAAGAGAGCCACCAAGGAATTCAAAACACAATCCTATAGGGCTTATGAAGGGACAGCTGACAAGAAATGCTACTGATAACTATTCTATTCCTTCTCAGCCCAAATGTACTTAGAGACTAGAAAGAATTTGAGAAGATGTTACAATGTTGTCGGTTCTTGGCTTAAGAAAGAGTTTTTTTCCTTCCTCAGGAGCATGCAACTCTCCCTGCCAAAGCCAAGAGAATTACTTATAGAACTTGGGATAGCCTGCATGGGATAAGAAGAGAGGGAAGTATTTTATCACATTCTGTATATTGAATAGTTTGTCTCCAGATTGAAGTTTCTGATGATTTCAAAGGTTTGATTTGCTCCTAAAGGCTTTTCTACATTGACTGCATTACTATGGCTTCTCTTTACTGTGTTCAACTACACTAAATAATGTTTGAACTCTGAAAGATCATCCACGATCACTACATAGTCATAGGGTTTACCTCTTCTGATGAATTCTCTGATGTTAACAAGATCTGAAGCCTGGCTAAAGGCTCTTCTATGCTCTTGATACATATTTTCTTAACCATGATGACCTTCTTGGTGACTTATGATCTCTGACGTTAGACTGAAACTATGATCATGTGACCAACACCATGGGCTGCCTGTCCTATATTCGGTTCATCCTCATGTAGGACAGCATCTGAGACTACAGCATAGTTACTAACAGTCTTAGAAGCTCTCTGGCTTAGAGCCAACCCTGTAAGTATCAATCCCAAGTCTTAAACATCTATCATCTGAGTGGAGGTTAATCTGTGTCTTTAACTTGTCTTTAACTCAGAAGTTTCTTAAGTTTGGAGTCATGAAGAGTTACCCTTGAAATATATGGTCCCGTTCCCTGTGATTCAAATTATTCCTCAAATCCCTGATTTTGAAAAAGTTTACTGTATTTGTTCAGACTCTTTCTCCTCATCTGGTAACAAAAATTTTAAAAATACAACTGTCATTTATACTTGATTCTTGGCAGTAGTAAGGAAACCAACTAGCTCAGAGAAGAAAAGGAAAAGGAAATGGAAAGGATTATCTAACAAGTCTCCACCATATGGCTTCCCAAGTAGCAAGTCAGGGTCTGGATTTACCCTCCAACCTGACAAAAACACTAAAAAGGAGGGAAAGAAACATGAAATAATGGTTTTCAAGGAATTGGACATCAGGCAATGAGAAAGTGATCTCTGAGAGATGACGGGAAAAACGAGGTGAGCCTTCACAACTAGGAATAATTTCCAGTTCCTGGTGCAAGGAAGGAGAATGCGATCAGAGCCCAAAAGAGTCCCTTAGTTGAGGTGACAGAGATGAGAAGACCAGAAAGACCAACGTGGCTAGAGTTCAGAGAACAGAATACCAAAACAGAAAAGGCAGAACTTAGGGAAAATGCTGGATATGTTTAAGTCATTGCCATTAAATATTCAGCAGAGTACTGATCAGTGAATGCATATAAGGGAATTACCTGAGGCTGGGGACAGAACCACCTGAAAAGATTAGAGGAAACAACTGTCAGAAGCTCTAATGGGTCTGGGATCATGCCTGTTCCCACCATCCAGAGCAGAAAAATTCATAGTTCATGAGGCACGGGGTATTCAGACAGGCCTTGTCTCAGTAGTCTGGGATAATTAGCTTTATGCAAAACACTTCTGTGGTCTTGCCAAGCAAATCTTAAAAGCAAGACTCAAAAAAGATTTAACTGGTTCCAAATAATTGCATCTTATAACAAAGCTCAAGAAGATGTATAGTAATACAAAAGTATCTAGCACCAAAAGGTTAAAAGTTAGCAAAATTTCACTGAAAGGTAAAGTTCCTAATGACTGGCATCCAACAAAAAATTACAAGGCAGGCAAAGAAACAGAAAACTCTTCATGAGAAGAAAACTCAAGTAGAGAAATGAGATTTATTTACTAAGGTGCAAATCATACATTGAAATGAAAAATATACTGCACAGAATTAACTAGCAAAAAGATTAGTGAATGTGAAGAGAGCAACAGAAAATATTCTAAATGAAATAAAAATAAAATAAATTACAAAAACAAACAGAGCATAAGTGCTTTTGTTCATTCCATTTCTTCTTCTGGGAACACTTTTCCCTCATCCCAACCATCCATTCATCCTTTAACCAGTTAGTTAATTCTGAATCTGCACCTCTGGTCTCAGTTCAATCAACACTTCCTCTTTCTTTGACCTCTCTGAGTATGTCAAATCCTCTTTAAACGTATTTACAGAACCATATACTTCCCTTCCACAGTATTTATAACAGTGTCAACGTCACAAATATTTGGGTCTGTGGTTAATGACTATGTTCTTTGCAAGATAGTTCCATGTGAGCAGGAAAAAACATGCCTATTTTTGCTCACCATGTCAAACTGTGCCAGCCACATAATGCCCCTGCACCCCAAATCCTGTCTGATCTGTCACCTCTGGGATTTTGATCTACTAATTATGACTTCTATCCTGTATCTTCAACCCAACATCTCTTTTTACTTACTAAATAAACCTTGGTTTTTATTATAGGTGATAATGTTCCCAGCTGTATATTTACATTTCCCAGGCACTTTTGCAGGGAGTTGTAACCATGGGTCACAGTTCTGTCCAATGGATGTAGGTGGCAATTATTGGGTAGTATTCTTTGAAAATCTCTAAATAAAGGAGACTATTTCATGACAAGGTATTTTGCCCTGTCCTCTTCCTCATCTTCCTACTTTGAACATAAAACTGCTGGCTAGAGTTGCAGCAGGCACCAAGCAACCATAAGGCACCTGAAAGGTGGGAGCCACATGCTAAAACATATGTAAGGGGCCTGAGGCATTGATGAAATCATAGAGGTCCTGGATTTTAGACCACTGGATGTGTTTTAGATAACGTAAAGATAGCCCCTCATCATTTTAAGCAACTCATTTTTAAATATCTGTTACTCATATCGAAATGCAATTTCAAATGTCCATCACAAAACATGAAATCTCTATCACATAGGAGTCTCTAAGATACTAAGTCATTCATACATGATTCCCTCTATGACTTATACGATAATGACTATAGTTTATGACTTATGATTTCCACATGCTGTCCCAATTCTCCAAACTATCCCACTAACATGTATGCTCTCTCTATTACCTCTATTTCGGCATGTACACTTTTCAATCCTGTACTATCACACACACAATGTCCATATGGTCCCATGGCACCTACTATCAAATACAACTAGCTTTAATCAACCCCCAGTATCATACATACCATCTCCATCACTCACAATCCCACCTGTAATTACTCCCTATCCCTATCACACAGTGTCCAGCCACACCATCATACATGCAGTACATATCCCTGCTATAAAACCTTTACCCTCCTCCAAAACTCCTTTTGCACATGTGTGTGCCTCCTCCATATCACACACACTCACAACCAATATTCACATCATCTCCACTCACTCACACATACTCTTCTCATTCCTGACACTTGGGAACTCTCTGCATTTCCCCATCAAACACTTTATTCAGCCCCACTCAGACACACAATTTCCACTCCTAATTACCATATATTTTTCCATTCCCCATTATCACACATGCTCACTGTACCTATTTGCCCCCACAAATAGATACACCTCTCATTTCCCCCAGCATCACACACATACAAACACACTAACCCTATCACTTCTACCACTTACGTGTCTTCTACTATCACATTCTTTCCCCATTCCACCTACTGTCTACATTCTTCTATTCTCTCACACAATCACACACACACACTCAATTCTCATTTTCCACAGTATGACCATACACTGTGTCTATGACCAGCATTATCACATACATTGTCCTGTTACTACCATTCACATTGTTCCTGCCTTCGTTTTCAGTGATTTCATGCCATCCTCCACCACTACTCAATGTCCCCACTGGCACCATTATCACATATAGCTTGCTCACACCAACCCAACTATCCCATTGTCACTCAATACTCTGTCCACCTCTACATCAAACACATGGTCCAGATCATCCCCAATTTTACTCATGGTGTCCATCCCTTTAATGTCCTTCTTACTTTCTCTTTTCTCCCTTTCCTTCTCTTACCCTCTCCCCTTCCCTTCCTTTTCTTCCTGTCTTATTCTCTTCTCTTCTCCCCACCAAATATTTGCACAATTTCCCAATATGTGGATATTACATGAACCCAGATATAATAGAGAAATTTCTTACTAAAAGCCTCATTTCAGAACTCTAGTGAGTGGAGGAATGTATCATACTCAAAAGGTACAATATTTAGTGTTTCCACTTGATAGTTTCCAATGGATTCTTTTTGGTACTTTTGCCTTTAAGAAGCATTTCTTCATGTTTTCTTACAGCATTTATGTGAGATTTTTAAATATTCCAATGATATGTCTTTAACATGACACTATGCAGTTAAGCTATTTGTACTGAAGTCCTCCTAAAATATCCCAACAGCTTTTTTGTTACACCAAAATTGTGGTATTTTTGGTTCTGAAGAGATAGACAGGTTCAAGCAAATGGCAATACTGAATATATCACTGAGTTGTGTTAGAGGGAAGACTTAATCTGTCCCTCTCATGTTTCCATGTGGGAGAACTTCAACTAGACTAACACTCCTGCTTTTCTGCTATGGGAGGAGGAATGAGTTACATGACCAGTATGTTTGGAAGAAATAATCTGTGCATGCTCAGCTCAGGCCCTTGCTCTCTGCTTTTCTCTCAGGGGTCTATATGCCTATAAGAGAACATGTATTCTGACTGGCTCCTTGCCATGCAATGAGCGACCTACTTTTGGTCTGGAGTCTTGTGGTTTTTCAGCATTGCTTGCAACTCTCTGGGTAAGTCTGTCTTATTCTGGGATCCAGTATTAGGAAGTCTGCACTAAAACCATCTTCTCCAATCAGCTTTATTAGTAGTGAATATGATGTTTTGATCTCTATCTATCTGGTTCCTAACTATATTTTAATGGGTTCTGAACCTAGACAGGGACTACAAGTGTTATTTGTTGATCCCTTACAATTCTCATATGATATGGACCACTGAAATCATAAACTCTCTTTACTGGCTTTATCTGTGTCTTAACACAGACAAGTTTCTAGGTGTTTATTTTTAATTAGCACTTAAGACAAACACTTGGCAGCAATTAAGACTAGGTCTAAATGGCGAAATTGTATGGCCACCACTCCTGATTCTTGTTTACCCTGGATTAGGTCTGGATTAGGGAGTCCAATTTCTGAAGGAGAAGTGTTACCATAGTACAGTAGGTGCTACTTAATTAATCGGGATGGTGGATCTATCTTCGTTGGACATACTGATAAGTCCAAGGAGGGCATAACCAAAAGAACTCTTTCATGGTATGGGGTGGCAAATCTTTATATGGAATATTAGAAAGGGGTTTAGATATTCATCCAGATGTATGGAAGCTTTATTAAAGAAAGATCATGGAACCATTTCTTAAGGGTTGAAGACCCTTTTAATAAAAAGCAGAATTTAGCCTGATAGGATGTCCTTGTTAACAAGTTATCTAGAAATTTAGACCTAACAATCATATGAGCTCTGTCTTTCATTTTGCTAGTTTTGTGCTAGCTTTTAAGCCCTTGCATACAAACGTAAATACGTCCCTGTCTGCTCTCAGTGAAGGTATACCATTTCAGTAAAATTTGTGTCCATGGTGACTAGGCCCAAATATTAGAATATTTGATTTTACTCAAGGACAATCAGTGTTATAAAGAAACGCTAACTTCTTTATAAATAAATCAGTGTAAGGACTGAAATTCACATAGGACCTCTTATGCATAGAAACATTTTACATACCTTCCCATAGTTGGTGTTCTAGAAATACTGACCCAAATATACATTTTCCAGTCTTCACCAGGGCTCTCAAAAAGTGATCATTCATAAAAACAAACATACATCTCATCAAACAAAAATAAAACAAAACTGTTGAAAGAGGAATGTGAAAACCTGACTAAACAGTAAGAAGAACATCAAAGGAAAGTTAAATACAGCACACATACAACAAAAACTTTCTGGAGCTCAAAGCCTAAAAAAAATTCCAATAAAGCAATAATAAAAAATGATGGTCATGGATGAGCCCTGAATTATGGGATTAGAAAATCAAATACAAGATTTATATCAAAGTACTGAAGAAGTACTAATAATAACAATAATGCAATACATTCACTGAGGGGCAAGTTAAGATATTTATATAGTTCTGAGGTACCCACCATGTGAATATAGGTGGATGCGTAGGGGAGTTAAAGGAGAAAACAGAGGGATCAGAGGTAATGATTAAATAAATGATAGAAGAAAATTTCCCCGAACTAAAGAAACTGCCATCTGAATTCCAGGCTAGATAAATTCATTGACTGATACATTTATCCATTCACCCGCCCATCCATTAATTTATGCTTCTATACATTAATTTAATCAATATATTTAACAGAGATCTATTATGCATCTGGCACTGTTCTAGGCACTTGAGATTTATCAGTAACAAAACAGACAAAAATCCCTGCCTTCACTGAGCTTACATTCTTTTTTTGAGTAACATTATGTTTACTAGACTCCCCCCATCACCAAGGCTCCCACAAACCCCATTACAATCACTGTCCATCAGTGTAGTAAGATGCTGTAGAATCACTACTTGTCTTCTCTGTGTTGCACAGCCTTCCCCGTGTGCCCCCAATTATACATGCTAATCATAATGCCCCCTTTCTTCACCCCCTCCCATATCTCTCCCTTCCCACCCATCCTCCCCAGTCCCTTTCCCTTTGGTAACTGCTAGTCCATTCTTGGGTTCTGTGATTCTGCTGATGTTTTATTCCTTCAGTTTTTTCTTTGTTATTATACTCTACAGATGAGTGAAATCATTTGGTACTTGTCTTTCTCCACCTGGCTTATTTCACTGAGCATAATACCCTCTAGACCCATCCATGTTGTTGCAAATGGTAGGATTTGTTTTCTTCTTATGGCTGAATAATATTCCATTGTGTATACATACCGCATCTTCTTTATCCATTCATCTACAGATGGACACTTAGGTTGCTTCCATTTCCTGGCTATTATAAACAGGGCTCTGATAACCACAGGGGTGCATATGTCTTTTTCAAACTGGGCTGCTGCATTCTTAGGTTAAATTCCTAGAAGTGAGATTCCTGGGTCAAATGGTATTTCTATATTAAGCTTTTGGAGGAACCTCCATACTGTTTTCCACAATGGTTGAACTAATTTACATTCCCACCAGCAGTGTAGGAGGCTTCCCCTTTCTCTACAACCTCACCAATATTTCCTGTTGTTTGTCTTTTGGATGTTGGCCAATCCTTACTGGTGTGAGGTGATATCTCATTGTGGTTTTAATTTGCATTTCTCTGATGACTAGCGATGTGGAGCATCTTGTCAAGTGTCTGTTGGCCATCTGAATTTCTTCTTTGGAGAACTGTCTGTTCAGCTCCCCTGCACAATTTTAATTGGATTATTTGCTTTTTGTTTGTCGAGGTGCGTGAGTTCTTTATATATTTTGGATGTCAACCCTTTATCGGATCTATCATTTATGAATATATTCTCCCACACTGTAGGATGCCTTTTTGTTCTATTGATGGTGTCCTTTGCTGTACAGAAGCTTTTCAGCTTGATATAGTCCCACTTGTTCATTTTTGCTTTTGTTTCCCTTGCCTGTGGAGATATGTTCATGAAAAAGTCACTCATGTCTATGTCCAAGAGATTTTTGCCTATTTTGTTTCCTAAGAGTTTTATGGTTTCATGACTTACATTCAGGTCTCTGATCCATTTCAAATTTACTTTTGTGTATGGGGTTAGATAATGATCTAGTTTCATTCTCTTACATGTAGCTGTCCAGTTATGCCAACACCAGCTGTTGAATAGGCTGTCACTTCCCTATTGTATGTCCATGGCTCCTTTATCATATATTAATTGACCATATATGTTTGGGTTAATATCTCTTCTGTTCCACTGGTCTGCGGCTCTGTTCTTGTGCCAGTAACAAATTGTCTTCATTACTGTGGCTTTGTAGTAGAGCTTGAAGTTGGGAAACGAGATCCTCCCCCACTTTATTTTTCCTTCTCAGGATGGCTTTGGATATTCGGTGTCTTTGATGGTACCATAGGAATTTTAGAACTATTTGTTCCAGTTTATTGAAGAATGCTGTTGATATTTTGACAGGGATTGCATTGAATCAGTAGATTGCTTTAGGCAGGATGGCCATTTTGACAATATTAATTCTTCCTAGCAAAGAGCATGGGATGAGTTTCCATTTCTTAGTATCCTCTTTAATTTCTCTTAAGAGTTTCTAGTAGTTTTCACAGTATAGATCTTTCACTTCCTTGGTTCGGTTTATTCCTAGATATTTTATTCTTTTTGATGCAATTGTGAATGGTATCATTTTCCTGATTTCTCTTTCTGCTAGTTCATTTTTAGTGTATAGGAAAGAAACAGATTTCTGTGTATTAATTTTGTATCCTGCAACTTTGCTAAATTCAGATATTAGTTTTAGTAGTTTTGGAGTGGAGTGTTTAGGATTTTTATGTATAATATCATGTCATCTGCAAAAAGTGACAGTTTGACTCCTTCTTTACCAGTCTGGGTTCCTTCTATTTCTTTGTTTTGTGTGATTGCTGTGGCTAGGACTTCCAGTACTATGTTAAATAACAGTGGGGAGAGTGAGCTTCCCTATCTTGTTCCCAATCTTAGAGGAAAAGCTTTCAGCTTCTCACTGTTAAGTGTGATCATGGCTGTGGGTTTATCATATATGGCCTTTATTATGTTGAGGTACTTGCCCTCTATACCCATTTTGTTAAGAGTTTTTATCATGAATGGATGTTGAATTTGGTTGAATGCTGTTTCAGCGTCTATGGAGATGCTCATGTGGTTTTTGTCCCTCTTATTGTTGATATGGTGGATGATGTTGATAGATTTTCGAATGTTGTACCATCCTTGCATTCCTGAGATGAATCCCACTTGGTTATGGTCTATGATCCTCTGATGTATTTTTGGATTTGGTTTGCTAATATTTTCTTGAGTATTTTTGCATGTATGTTCATCAGGGACAGTGGTCTGTAATTTTCTTTTCTTGTGGGGTCTTTGCCTGGTTTTGGTATTAGAGTGATGCTGACTTCATAGAATGAGTTTTAAGTATTCTCTTCTCTTCTATTTTTTGGAAAACTTTAAGGAGAATGGGTATTATGTCGTCTCTGTATGTCTGATAAAATTACACTGTAAATCCGTCTTCCCCAGTGGTTTTTCTCTTGGGTAGTTTTTTGATTACTGATTCAATTTCATTGCTGGTAATTGGTCTGTTTAGATTTTCTGTTTCTTCCATGGTCAGTATTGGAAGGCTGTATTTTTCTAGGAAGTTGTCCATTTCTTCTAGGTTTTCCAGCTTGTTAGTATATAGATTCTCATAGTGTTCTCTAATGATTCTTTGTGTTTCTGTGGGGTCCGTCGTGATTTTTCCTTTCTTGTTTCTGATTCTGTTTATGGGTGTAGATTCTCCTTTTCTCTTTATAAGTCTGGCTAGGGGCTTATATGTTTTGTTTATTTTCTCAAAGAACCAGCTCTTCATTTCATTGATTTTTTTCTATTTTTTTATTCTTCCCAATTTTATTTATTTCTTCTCGGATCTTTATTATGTCCCTCCTGCTGACTTTGGGCCTCATTTGTTCTTCTTTTTCCAATTTCAATAATTGTGACTTTAGACTATTCATTGGGGATTGTTCCTCCTTTTTTAAATAGGCCTGAATTGCTATATACTTTCCTCTTTGAACTGCCTTCGCTGCATCCCACAGAAGTTGGGGCTTTGTGCTGTTGTTTTCATTTGTCTCCATAAATTGCTTCATCTCTATTTTAATTTGGTCATTGATCCATTGATTATTTAGGAGCATGTTGTTAAGCCTTCATGTGTTTGTGAGACTTTTTGTTTTCTTTGTACAATTTATTTCTAGTTTTATACCTTTGTGATCTGAGAAGTTGGTTGGTAGAGTTTCAATCTTTTTGAATTTACTGAGGCTCTTTTTGTGGCCTAGTATGTGGACTATTCTGGAAAATGTAACATGTGCACTTCAGAAGAATGTATATCCTGCTGCTTTTGGGTGTAGAGTTCTGTAGATGTCTATTAGGTCCATCTGTTCTTGTGTGTTGTTCAGTGCCTCAGTGTCCTTACTTATTTTCTGCCTGGTGGATCTGTCCTTTGGACTGAGTGGTGTGTTGATGTCTCCTAAAATGAATGCATTGTGTTCTATTTCCTCCTTTAATTCTGTTAGTATTTGTTTCACATATGTTGGTGCTCCTATATTGGGTGCATATATATTTATGAGGATTAAATCCTCTTGTTGGACTGACCCCTTTGTCATTATGTAATGTTCTTCTTTATCTCATTACTTTCTTTGTTTTGAAGTCTATTTTTTCTGATATTAGTACTGCAACACCTGCTTTTTTCTCTGTATTGTTTTCATGAAATATCATATACCATCCCTTGACTTTTAGTCTGTGTATGTCTTTGGGTTTGACGTGAGTCACTTGTAAGCAGCATATAGATGCGTCTTGCTTTTTAATCCATTCTGTTACTCTGTGTCTTTTGATTGGTGCATTCACTCCATTTACATTTATGGTGATTACTGAGAGATATGTACTCATTGCCATTGCAAGCTTTAGATTCATGGTTACCAAAGGTTCAAGGGTAGCTTCCTTACTATCTAACTGTCTAACTTAACTTGCTTATTAAGCTATTATAAGTGCAGTCCAAGGAGTCTTTATTTCTCTCCCTTCCTATTCCTCCTCCTCCATTCTTTATATGTTAGGTGTCTTATTCTGTGTTCTTTTGTGTTTCCTTTGACTGCTTTTGTGAGTAGTTGGTTCTATTTATTGCCTTTATTTAGTATTTGGTTGGTCTGCTTTCTTTGCTGTGATTTTATTTTCTCTGGTGACATCTATTTAGCCTTAGAAGTGCTTCCATCTAGAGCAGCCCCTTTAAAATATCCTGTAGAGGTGGTTTGTGGGAGGCAAATTCCCTCAACTTTTGCTTGTCTGTGAATTGTTTATTCCCTCCTTCAAATTTCAATGATAACTTTGCTGGTTACAGTATTTTTGGTTCAAGGCACTTCTGTTTCATTGCATTAAATATATCATACCATTCTCTTCTGGCTTGTAAAGTTTCTGTTGAGAAGTCTGATGATAGCCTGATGGGTTTTCCTTTGTAGGTGACATTTTTTCTCTCTCTGGCTGCTTTTTATACTCTGTGTCCTTGATCTTTGCCATTTTAATTATTATGTGTCTTGGTATTGTCTCCCTTGGGTTCCTTGTGTTGGAAGTTCTGTGGGCTTCCATGGTCTGAGAGACTATTTCTCACCCTAGTTTGGGTAAGTTTTCAGCAATTATTTCTTCAAATACACTTTCTATCCCTTTTTCTCTCTTCTTCTTTTTCTGTTACCCCTATAATGCAAATATTGTTGTGTTTGGATTGGTCACACAGTTCTCTTCATATTCTTTCATTCCTGGAGATCCTTTTATCTCCCCCTGCCTCAGCTTCTCTGTATTCCTGTTCTCTGATTTCTATTCCATTAATGGCCTCTTGCATCTCGTCCAGTCTACTCTTCAGTCCTTCCAGAGTTTGTTTATTTCTGTATTCTCCCTCCTAACTCGATCCTTCAGCTCTTGCATATTTGTCTGTAGGTCCATCAGCATGGTTATGACCTTTATTTTGAATTCTTTTTCAGGAAGATTGGTTAAATATATCTCCCCTGTCTCCCTCTCAGGTGTTGTCTGGGTAATTCTGGACTGGATCGAATTCTTCTGCCTTTTCATGTTGATAGAGGTAGTCGTAGACATTTGATGCATGTGTCAGCTGGGAGAACAATGTCCCTTCTTGCACCTTACCCTTCTCCACTGCCTGTGCCAGTTACCCGTGCACAGGGAGCAGCTTCCAGTTTTATTTCCTGAGCCACCATGGGTGGGGTAGCCCAGAGCCCTGTAGTAAAAAGCAGGCATGCCGGGTGTGCTCTCCTGCAAGAACAGCAATGTTTTATGCCTTGTTCCAGCTTCCTCTGTCTGGGCTGTGCTCCCACATGCCAGTGGGGCCTCTGAGTCTGGCCCGGGTGGCTGCAGAAGAGGCTCTTGGGGGTTGCTGTGGGTGCAGCTGCTCCCAGGCCACTCCCCTGCTATGGTGGGGCCACGCCAGAGGGTAAATGGATGGGAGGCTGTTTATCACCATGAGAGACTTCAGAGCTGCTGTTGGCCAGTGGGTTAGGGCACCTGGAGTTTCCCGGGATTCCCAGCTGCTGGGTTGAGTGTGCCAGGATGCTTCCATCGAGCTCTCAGGCCCCTGTTTCTTTAACTTTCAAATGCACTCGCTTTTCTTTTGTCTCAGAGGGCTGGCTGCAGGGACCTGCTCACAGATTTTACTATTCCATTTCTCTAATATCTAGCACACCACGCAATGTGTGTCTGTGCTCCCAGTGTGGATGACTAGGGCTGGGTATTTAGCAGTCCTGGGCTTCCACTCCTTCCCCACTAACTCCTCTCCTGCTGGTGAGCTGAGGTGGGGGGAGCACTCAGGTCCCACCGGGCTGCAGCTTGTACCTTACCCTCTTCGTGAGTTACTGAGTTCTCGCAGATGTAGATGTAGCCTGGCTGTTGTACTGTATTTTCTGGTCTCTCTTTTAGGATTAATTGTATTTGTTGTATTTTCAAAAATATATATGGTTTTGGGAGATTTCTGCTGCCCTACTCATGACACCATCTTGGTTCCTCTGATCTTACATTCTAAGACACATAAGCATACCCTAATCAAATTCCTGAACTCAAAGCATACAGAAAACATAAGCTTACAGATAGAAAGAAAAAATTACCTACACTAGAAAACTTAAATTAGACAGTTCTTCAGTAAGTAAATTAGAAATTACTTAAGCAATATCACCAAACTTCATAATCTCATTCACTAATTTTCCCAGAAAAGGCTTTACTAAATTCTTAGGGAAGCTGAAGTCAGTCTTTGATCCAGTACCTCTGTTTTCCTGGTAGATTTTAACAGGGGCAAAACTACTCTTTTCTCATACAACTAGATTTGTGCTTGCTTTTCAATTTTTTCAAAAGAAAACAAGACATTGTTTAGGAACATTCATATATAGATGGTAAAACTATTTAGAAAACAACAGGAATGTTAACACAAAAGTCAGGGTAGTATTACTTCATGTGGAGGCAGAGAGATGTGATCGGAGGACAGCATGCTTGGTGGGGCACTGAGGTACTGCTAACATTTCCTTTCTTGTCCTGATTGATGGGTTTACTGGCATTATTTTATTTACATTATCTTAAATGTAAATAGCAATTAATTCAACAAATAATACATGCCTATCACATATCAGGCATTATTTTAGGCACAAGGACACAGGAATAAATGAAATAGATAAAAATATCTATCTTTATAGAGCTTTCAAATTATCAAAGAAATAATAAAATTTTCTGAAGCCCAAGTATAAGAACATGCAAATGGAGTCTACCATGTCTCCAGCACAAAATACACACAAATACTCACACATCACCATGAACATCAGTGATAAAGTAGTAATTGTAAAATATTCTAAGAGTTGGGTGTGGAAACAATATAGACTGGAGCAGGACAGAAAGCTCTAGAAAAGGAGTTTTCAGGAAATAAATTTCCTGGGTAATCTGATTTACTTGAGCATTACAAAAAAACAAACAAACCCCAGACAAACAATAGATCTGATGGAAAGGTTAATAATATATAAAAATATGCACATAAAAGCAATTATTAACTCTAGATATGATAAAAATGTGTACAAGAAAAAAATGTAATCACAATTCACTACTTGTCTCTTTAGTGAACAATGCACGCACAATCACAATAATATAATTATCATTAAAATTTATGCAGAAAAAGGAGGTGGGAAAGGAAAAGGAAGAGTTTAGTCTTTATCCACCATAATGGGAAATCAACAGCTAATGTCTAAAATAAGTAACTCAAGAAAATATATATATGTAGCCATATTGTTTAGAATTATTGAGATGAAAACCAAAAGAAATAGCTAATATATTTCAAAGATGGCTACTTCATGTATTTGGACCTGGTGGGTGGAAAGAGGTAAAACTAAATACTGTTATTTTTTGTTACTACAGTTGACCTCTGAAGAAGGTGGGAGTTAGTGGTACTGAGCTCCCTGCACAGTTGAAAATCCATGCATAACTTCTGACTCCCCAAAAACATAGCCTACTATTGTTGACTGAAAGTCTTACCAATTAACATAAAAGTCAATTAACACATATTTTGCACATTATGTGTATTATACACTGTGTCTTATAATAAATTAAATAAGTTAAAAAGAAATGTTTTTTCAAATTTTTGCAAATCTCAAAAAAATTTTCCAATATATGTATTGAAAAAATCTTCATGTAAGTAGACCCTCACAGTTCAAGCACATGTTGTTCAAGGGTCAGCTGTATTTGGTTTTTAAGCCACTTGCTGGTCTTACTATAATATGGAATATATTACATTATGTGTATACATATATTATACTTATTATAGTAAAAATGTGAACTAAAATATATTTTAATTGTAAAGGGATTTATTTAATTATAAAGGAAAAGGATATGATGAGAACTTGGATTTGCCAAATTTAATATGACCAATAAAACAGATCAAAAGAGGCGAGGAGCACATAAATGTAGAAATTGAAGGGCCCCCATTGTTTGCTATTAATCTTGCAACTTTTTTGAGGGGTGGGGGTTGTTCCAAATTGCTCTTAAATTGTGGTTATAATCAAAGGGGAGTTTTACACTTGGGAAGTGAGCACCATGTAATCCTCAATCTTACAGGTAGAGTGTGATTGGAAATTATGGGTTTAAACAGTCAGGGACAGGGGAGACTGGAGACTGAAGACAGGAGAGGGCAAATTTATTTTGGGGAAGAAACTCAGACTGCCACAAGAGGGCACAATTAGAATGCAGTATTTTCTCTGGTTTTCCTCTTTCCTGTTGCTCATTCTCAGCTTTGTCCTCCCTTAGAATAGCTATTTTTCTTGTTCTACCCTGAGCCCAGCCCATGCCCCGCCTTTTTTTTTTTTTTTTTTTGCCCACTTTCCTGGAGCAATCTCATTCATACCTTGATTAAAAACACCACCTCTATGTTTGATAATTTCCAAATCTATCTGTAACCCTACTTAGTTCACAGCAGAATTCCTGACTGCCTACTGGATAATTCCTCTTGGACATTCCAAAGGTGCTTTAGATTCTACATGTTCAAAGTTGAACTCGTCATTTTCCCCCCTCAAACCTGCTCCTCATCCTCAATTCTCCAGCTCATGGAATGGCTCTTATGTTTTTCCAGCCATCTAAGGCAGAAAGAAAAATGAGCGTCATCCTAGATTTGTTCTTCTCCATCAGCACCCCCCCATATCTAGTCAGTAGCCAATTATGAATTTCTCACATATATAGTTTTCTCATTTCATTCCCACTGCCTTAACTCAGGCATCAATGTCTCTCCTCATTTGTCCCCAGTTCTGTTTTCTCCAATCCACTGGATATTTCTAAAATACAAGTCTGATCCTGCTAATCCCTTGATTAAAATCCCCAAATCTCTCTCCACCATTCTAAGTATAGCATTCAAGGCTCTCCATGATCTGGCCACCATCTCTTCATTATATCCTCTCTCACTCTCTATGTTACAACTATACTAAACTTCTTAAACATACTGTAAACACTGAGTTATTTTATATAATGCTCAACACTGCTATTGCTCAGAATGACTCTCTTTTATCCCTCAGCCTCAACAGTTAACACTGACAACATCTGTTCACCTTTAAAGATGTAACTTCAGCATTAATTTCTTTCGGGACCCTCTCACCCAGAAAAATTAACTATTTCCTCCTTTGTGTCTCTAATATACTCTATACAGACTTATCAAGCATCTATAACATTTTGCTTTATTTGTTAATAGGTCTCTTCTACTAATATCAGCTCCTCTGAGACCAGGAGCATGTCTATTTCTTATATCTATCCAAAATATCTATCACAGTGCCTGGTATAGAGAAGATGCTTAACAAACATTTCTAAATGAGTGAGAGAGTCATCACGAGCATATAACACATTGAGGCCAGCCTGAGGCCAATCTCCTATTTATGGCAGGCATCAATAATCACCTGTAGTATTGTGCCCTTGTGCCTCAGAATCACTCAGCATACTGTGAAAACTATTTCAATCGGTTGGAATTGGCACAAGATGTATTTCTTGAGTTGATCTAAAAGAAATAACATGTGATTAGGCACAGTATCTCCTAAACACTCTTTGCGACAGTGTGACCACAGCAATGGCACATACAACAAGGGAATGTTGAAGCAAAAACTGGCATTGGGAGGCCAATTCTACCATGTGCATCCAGAACTGCCCACAGAAGAGACACCTTGTCACCAGAGAGAATAAAACACCATATATTGTCACTCTGATTTATAGTTCTATTTTGTCTCAACTCATTCAGAAAATACTCATCTCTGACTAAGGATCAGAAATCTGATAACAAGTGTAAAAATAAGACAAAACCAAGTGGGTTTGCACCCCTGTCAAAAAAATAATCCAGTTGTGCTAGAAAACAGGATGGATTCGATGAGTTCTACTGAGGCCCAAACAAAAAGGAGTTAACCAGTCATTCATTGAGAGGAGACCACACAGGTATTCTGTGCCCTCAAAAAAACCAGTTCCTATTGTGCTTCTGTGAAACAGCTGTGTTCCTAGAAAACAGATCCTGCCCTGTTCCTGCTGCTGCTGCAAAAACAAACCACAGCTAGTAGTTAACCAATCAGCTGCAACTTTCATCAACCAATCAGTACTGAACAAGCTTGCATCCTTCATTTCCACAAATGGACCTGAGCAGGGACTTGGGTGGTAACTTTAACTATAAAGAAACAATCACCTCCTTTTGTGTCTGGAGATTTATAGTCAGAGACTCCATTTTCCAGTTTGCAAATTGTTTTTCTCTTTTTCCTTTTCTTTTGCAATAAAGTTCTCCTCTATCAAATTTCCTATTTTACATAGGAATTTACTGACACAAGCAAAGTGCTGAATCTGAGGAACCAGTTAACAGGCATATCACATTTGGAGAAACAATAGATCAATTTATCTTCATTCCTTCTGCATCCAGACAACCTAGGAAAGTCGAGAAGAAACTAAAAACTCCTTTCTCAAATGAAGCAACAATCTACTGGAGCATGGTTTCCAAATCTTAACACAATAACACACAGATAAAATGATGATATATGTACAGCACATGAGGGTATGCTGGAAAAGACAGTTCATGGCCAGAAGTAACTGGTCTGGAGGTTTCAGGCAAACTGGACTGCCAATGCCGTGTGCTAGTTTCCTACTGCCACAACAAATTACCACAAACTTAGTGTCTTAAAGCAACATTAATTTTATTCTCTTGTAGTTCTAAAGTCAGTAGTCTAAAACTGGTTCACAAGGCTGCATTCTTTCTGGAAGCTCTAGGAGAGAATCCACTTGTTTTCTCAAACTTCTAGAGAGTGCCTACATTTCTTGGTTCGTAGCCCCTTTCTTTATATCAAAGCCAGCAACTTAGTTGTTGCTTTCCTTTCTGACCTCTGCATCTGTCCTCATATCTTCTCTCTGTAACTCTGACCTTCTTGCCTCTCCCTTAAGATTACATTGTGATTACACTGGGTTTAGTGTAATAATCTAGGATCATTGCCACATCTCAAAATCCTTAATCATATCTGCAAAGTCCCTTTTACCATTTTAGGTAACACATCAGGTTTTTATTCAGGTTCTGGAAATTAAGATGCAGATATTTTTGGTGGCCCATTATTCAGGCTACCAAATACAGACTGGCAAGTTGTACACATGATTCTGCAGGATATCAATCACATTATGCACATCATAGATATTTGTATTTATTATGACAATTTTCTGAAAGATAGTAATCAAGTGTTTTGAGGAAGAGGTACCATTTTCCAATTCACACAAATGTACAACATGAGTTAGCAAAACTCCCATGGTCTAAAATGATTAATATCTCAATACAACTGCAAAACACTGGGGTGGGTGGGGGAGCTCGGTATTATAGAGGGTTGGGGCCTTAACAGAACAAAAATAACAGCAAACATTCATTAAGTGCATACTTAATGTGCCAGGCACTATACTAGACTCTTATATCCCTTATAATCCCTTGAATCTTTACAACTTGGTGTGGCATTAATATCATAAGTTAAAATGTAAACAACATGAAACTCATAGGGATTTATAATATAACCAAGGTCACACAGCTACAATGTGGTTAAGCTGACAAATAAACCAAGTATAGCTGGTTATAGAACCTCGATACTTTATGCTGTCTGCCTTCTTAAAGTTAAAGGGCACAGAAATCAATTTATTAATACTTCTTATACTCTGAGTTTCTGGAAGTCACACTTTGAGTGCTACAACATTGAATATTCCTGTGGTAATTTCAAGTCATAGTTCCTCTGAACACTAGATAATAGACTAGTAACCTCTATACCCACCCAGGGAGAAAATCATACCATATACCCTAGCTTCTCCACTTACAGACTAGATTCTGTTTACTTTGGCTTATCAAGTTATAATTCCTAAAATGATCTGGTTCTGCTCCTGAAGCTCACAGTACATTTGTCTGTCTTCCATTCCTACTCAGTTGTAGCAAATCCCAGAGCCTGTGCTCTCATATTAGATCAAACTGCCTACACCATAAGAAGTGGATAGGGTGAACATTTGAGAATAGAATTTTATTAATGAAATCTTCAAAGGTTGGAGGTAATTGCTATTCAAAGGGAGTAATAGGATGAACTCATAATTACAACACTTCACTTTATGGAGCCCAATGTAGAGTTTCTGGGAGTATCTACCAGATTCCAAAACTGACTGAAGGCTCCCAAAACTCACTGCACTGAAGAGTGAATTCTTATTTCTGGAATGGATTACTTAATGATGAGTAGGGCTAACACATCTCTGAAGATTTACACACTGCCACTATAAACCCTGAACAATCAAATTGTCTATCTAGGATTCAAATCCTGCCTCTTCTAGTGATAGCTATGTGACCTTGGAAAATACTTCCATCTCATTCTTCATTTTTTTCACATGTAAAAATAAAGATGAGGAGACCTAGAGATTCAAGATGGCAGCGTGAGAGGTGAAACAGAGAAATCCTCCCAAAACCACAAATAGTATGAAAATACAGTTAAATAATACAACTAACCCTAAAAGAGCAAGAGGGAAGAAGGCAGCAAAAGACTGCATACAGACCTCACGAACAGAGCAGACCTCACCAAACAGGGTAACGTACCAAAGCCTTGATCCAGCGGGACCCAAGCCCTACCCCCACCCCACCTCACCAGCAGGAGGAAGACAAATGGAGCAGGGACAGGGTGGAAGCCTGGGACTGCTGAACACCCAGCCCTGGAGATGTGCTTTGTGAGCTGAAGCATAAATTGTGTGGTGCTCTGGATGTTGGGGAGCTCAGACAGGTGGAGTACCTGATTGACTGAGATTCCGGTCATTTGTGGAGGACAAAATCCACACCTGGCTGCTCTGTGACAGTGGAAAGGCAGGCAGACAGACAGGCTTCTAGCAGTGAGAGGGCTGCTGAAGAAGCGGGGTTTACATGGAGCTTGCTGCACAAGAAGGAATAAGAGGACAAGGTTCTCTGGGTGCGCTCTGTCCAGCTGGTTGGGAACGTTGAGGAGCTTCAGGTGCTCCATCCCCCAGGATCAGTACTCAGCTCTGAGGCCCCCCACTGAGACACACAACCTGCCTAGCCTTCCTCCTGCCCTGACAGCACTGGCTTGCAAACAGGCAATCACTGTGCTGGCATCAGGCCAGCCAGAGGGAGGCTCCGCCTACAACTGCTAGAGACGCCGAGCACAGAGGCTTACACCTGTATGCTAGGTCCACTGGCTCTGATACTGGAAACAGGCACTGCAGAAGGGAATCAGGAAACAGATCTTTCCTTCTCCCAGGCACCAACACCAGTCCCCAACCAACCCCAACTCACTCTAAAGGCTGAGCAGCTCCAGAGACTGTAGCTTCTGGGCCCTAGAGTGCAACACACAGAAATATGAAATGTCAAAAGAGCATAGTTCAGGGCAGAACCAAGATGGTGGCATGAGTAGGGCAGCAAAAATCTCCTCCGAAAATCATATATATTTTTGAAAACACAACAAATACAACTATTCTTAAAAGAAAGACCAGAAGATTCAGGAAAACAACCAGGCTACATCTACATTTGTGAGAACCCAGCGCCTCACAAGATACAAGCTGTGGCACGGTGGGACCCAAGCACCACCCCTACCCAAGCACCCCGGCGGGAGAAGAGGAGTCAGAGTGGGGAGGGAAAGAGCCCAGGAATGCTAAATACGCAGCCCTAGTCACCCACACCAGGAGGGTAGACACACATTGCATGGTGTGCCGGATACTAGGAGAACAGAAAAGTAAAACCTGCGAGTGGGTTCCCACAGCTGGTGCACCTGGGACAAAAGAAAAGCGAATACTTTTGGAAAGTATTAAAGGGATAGGAGCCTCACAGATGGATGGACGCATCCTGGCACACTCAGCCCAGAGACTGGGAATCCTGGGGTACTCTGGGTGTCCTAATCCCCTGGGCGACAGTGCAGATCTGATGCCCCTCACGGTGATAAACAGCCTCCCACCCATTCCCCATATGACATGGCCCTGCCATACCACAGCAGCAACCTGAGACCAGCGATGCCCACAGAAGCAGTGCAGAGCGTCCTCCACAAGGGTCCAGGCAAAAAACAGAGACCCCATCTGCATGCACCTACCCAGCACAAGCTGCGAGGGGTAGCCATTCTCACAGGAGAGGAACATGAGGAGTAAACAGGAAGGGATTTTGTTCTACCAGATGACACATATACCATCTGCCCAATGCCAGGTAAAGGCAGAAAAATTTGATCCAGACCAGAATCACACAGACAACCTCCCTGAGAGGGAACCTGGGGATATAGACTTAACCAATCTTTCTGAAAAAGAATTAAAAATAAAGTTCATAACCATGATGACAAATTTGCAGAGAAATATGCAAGAGCTAAGTAGGGAGAAAACAGAAATAAAACAATCTATGGAAGGACTTAAAAGCAGAATGGATGAGGTGCAAGAGGCTGTTAATGGAATAGAAATAAGAGAAGAGGAACACAGAGAAGCTGACACAGAGAGAGATAAAAGGATCTCCAGGAATGAAAGACTACTAAGACAACTGTGGGACCAATCCAAACAGAAAAATATTCGCACTTTAGGGGTACCAGAAGAAGAAGAGAAAGAAAAAGGGATAGAAAATGTATTTGAAATAATTGCTGTAAACTTCCCAAAACTGGGGGTAAAATAGTCGGTCAAACCACAGAAGACCACAGAACTCCCAACACAAGGTACCCAAGGAGGACAACACCAAGACTCATAATAATTACAATGGCAAAGAACAAGGACAAGGACAGAGTATTAAAGGCAGCCAGAGAGATAAAAAATGTCACCTACAAAGGAAAACCCATCAGGCTATCATCAGACTTCTAATAGAAACATTACAGGCCAGAAGAAAATGGCATGATATATTTGATGCAATGAAACAGAAGGGCCTTGACCCAAGAATACTATATCCAGCATGATTATCATTTAAATATGAAGGAGGGATTAAACAATTCCAGGAAAATCAAAAGTTGAGGGAAATTGCCTCACACAACCCACCTCGTCAAGGTATTTTAGAGGGACTGCTCTAGATGGAAGCACTGCCAAGGCCAAACAGATATCTCCAGAAAAAATGAAATCACAGTAAAGAAAGTAGAACACTCAAATATTAATTAAAGGCAAAAAGTAAAACCAACTACTACTAACAAAAGAAGACAAAGGAAACACAAGAGAGTAAAAAATAAAACACCTACCTAATATATAAAGAATGGAGGAGGAGGAATAAGAATGGAGAGAAATAAAGAATCATCAGACTGTGTTTATAATAGGTCAATAAGCAAGTTGTTAGACAGTAATATATTAAGGGACCTAAACATAAACATTTGGTAACCACGAACCTAAAGCCTGCAATGGCAATAAGTACATATCTTTCAATCATCACCCTAAATGTAAATGGACTGAATGCAGGAATCAAAAGACACAGAGTAATAGAATGGATAAAAAAGCAAGACCCATCTATATGCTGCTTACAGGAGACTCACCTCAAACCCAAGGATATGGACAGACTAAAAGTCAAGGCATGGAAAAAGATATTTCATGCAAACAATAGGGAGAAAAAAGCAGGTGTTGCAATACTAGTAACAGACAAAATAGACTTCAAAACAAAGAAAGTAACAAGAGATAAAGAAGGACATTACCTAATGATAAAGGGGTCAGTCCAACAAGAGGATATAATCCTCATAAATGTATATGCACCCAATACAGGAGCACCAAGATATGGGAAAAAAATACTAAAAGAATTAAAGGAGGAAATAGAAAGCAATGCAATTATTTTAGGAGACTTCAACAGACTAATCACTCCAAACGACAGATTACCCAGACAGAAAATAAGTAAGGACAACGAGGCACTGAAAAACGCACTAGAACAGATGGACCTAATAAAACTCTATAGAACCATGCACCCAAAAGCAACAGGATACACATTCTTCGCAAGGGCACATGCAAAGTAATCCAAAATAGATCACATACTAGGCCACAAAAAGAGCCTCAGTAAATTCAAAAACATTGAAATTCTAACAACCAACTTCTCAGAGCACAAAGGTATAAAACTAGAAATAAATTGTACAAAGAAATCAAAAAGGAGCACAAACACATGGAGGCTTAACAACATGCTCTTAATAATCAATGGATCAATGACCAAATCAAAATAAAGATCAAGCAATATATGGAAACAACTGACAACAACAACACAAAGCCCCAACTTCTGTGGGATGCAGAAAAAGCAGTCTTAAGAAAAAAGTATATAGCAATCTACACATATTTAAAGGAAGGAAAAACACAAATGAATAGTCTAAAGTCACTATCATCAAAATTGGAAAAAGAAGAACAAATGAGTCCTAAAGTTAGCAGAGGGAGGGACATAATGAAGATCAGAGAAGAAATAAATAAAATTGAGAAGAATAAAACAGTAGAGAAAAATCAATGAAACCAAGAGCTGGTTCTTTGAGAAAAAAACAAAATAGATAAGCCCCTAGCCAGACTTATTAAGAGAAAAAGGTAATCTATACACATCAACAGAATCAGAAATGAGAAAGGAAAAATCATGACAGACCCCACAGAAATACCAAGAATTATTAGAGTACACTACAAAAAACAATATGCTAAGAAGCTGGAAAAACTAGAAGAAATGGACAAATTCCTAGAAAAATACAACCTTCCAAGACTAACCAAGGAAGAAACAGAAAATCAAAACAGATCAATTATCAGCAATGAAATTGACACTGTAATCAAAAAACGACCCAAGAGTAAAAGTCCTGGGCCAGATGGATTTACCTCGGAATTTTATCAGACATACAGAGAAGACATAATACCCATTCTCCTTAAAGTTTCCCCAAATATAGAAGAGGAGGGAATACTTCCAAACTCATTCTATGAAGCCACCATCACTCTAATACCAAAACCAGGCAAAGACACGACAAAAAAAGAAAATTACAGAACAATATCCCTGATGAACATACATGTAAAAATACTCAACAAAATATTAGCAAACAGAATTCAAAAATACATCAAGAGGATCATACACCACGACCAATTGGGATTCATCCCAGGGATGCAAGGATGGTAAAACATTCGAAAATCCATCAACATCATCCACCACATAAACAAAAAGAAAGACAAAAACAACATGATCATCTCCATAGATGCTGAAAAAGCATTCAACAAAATTCAACATCCATTCATGATAAAAACTCTCAGCAAAATGGGTATAAAGAGCAAGTACTTCAACATAATAAAGGACATATACAATAAAACCACAACCAACATCATACTGAACAGCAAGAAGGTGAAAGCTTTTCCTCTGAGATCGGGAACAAGACAGGGGTGCCCACTCTACCCACTGTTATTTAACATAGTACTGGAGGTCCTAGCCATGGCAATTAGACAAAACAAAGAAATACAAGGAATCTAGATTGGTAAAGAAGTTAAACTGCACAATTTGCAGATGACATGATATTGTACATAAAAAACCCTAAAGACCCCATTCCAAAACTACTGGAACTGATATCAGAATAAAGCAAAGTTGCAGGATACAAGATTAACACACAGAAATCTGTGGCTTTCCTATATACTAACAATGAGCCAAAAGAAAGAAATCAGGAAAACAATTCCATTCATAATTGCATCAAAAAGAATAAAATAACTAGGAATAAACCTGAAGAAAGAATTGAAAGACCTATGCCCTGAAAACTATAAGACACTCTTAAGAGAAATTAAAGAGGTCACTAACAAATGGAAACTCATCCCATGCTCTTGGCTAGGAAGAATTAATATCATCAAAATGGTCATCCTGTCCAAAGCAATATACAGATTTGATGCAATTCCTATCAAAATACCAATAAGATTCTTCAACGAACTGGAGTAAAGAGTTCAAAAATTCATATGAAAACACCAAAGACCCAAATAACCAAAGCAATACTGAGAAAGAAAAATAAAGTCGTGGGGATCTCACTCCCCAACTTCAAGCTCTACTACAAAGCCATAGTAATGAAGACAATTTGGTACTGGCAAAAGAATAGAGCCACAGACCAGTGGAACAGATTAGAGATTCCAGACATTAAGCCAAACATATATGGTCAATTAATATTCGATAAAGGAGCCATGGACATACAATGGGGAAATGACAGTCTATTCAACAGATGGTGTTGGCAAAACTGGACAGCTACATGTAAGAGAATGAAACCAGACTACTGTCTAACCCCATACACAAAAGGAAATTCAAAACGGATCAAAGACCTGAATGTAACTCATGAAACCATAAAACTCTTAGAAAAAATTATAGGCAAAATCTGATGGACATAAACATGAGTGACTTGTTTATGAATATATCTCCCTGGGCAAGGGAAGCAAAATCAAAAATGAACAAGTGGGACTATATCTAGCTAAAAAGCTTCTGTACGGCAAAGGACACCATCAATAGAACAAACAGGTATCCGACAGTATGGGAGAATATATTCATAAATGTCAGATCCAGTAAAGGGTTGACATCCAAAATATATAAAGAGCTCACACACTTCAACAAACAAAAAGCAAATACCCCAATTAAAAAATGGGCAGGGGAGCTGAACAGACAGTTTTCCAAAGAAGAAATTCAGATGGCCAATAGACACATGAAAATATGCTTCACATCGATAGTTATCAGAGAAATGCAAATTAAAACCACAATTAGATATCACCTCACACCAGTAAGGATGGCTACCATCCGAAAGACAAACAACAACAAATGCTGGCAAGGTTGCAGAGAAAGGGGAACCCTCCTACACTGCTGGTGGGAATGTAAATTACTTCAACCATTGTGGAAAGCAATATGGAGGTTCCTCAAAATGCTCAAAATAGACTTACCATTTGACCCAGGAAATCCACTTCTAGGAATTTAACCTAAGAATGCAGCAGCCCAGTTTGAAAAAGACAGATACACCCCTATGTTTGTCACAGCACTATTTACAATAGCCAGGAAATGGAAGCAACCTAAGTGCTCATCAGTAGATGAATGGATAAAGAAGATGTGGTACATATACACAATGGAATATTATTCAGCCATAAGGAGAAAGCAATCCCACAATTTGCAACAACATGGATGTAGCTAGAGGGTATTATGCTCAGTGAAATAATCCAAGGGGAGAAAGACAAATACCAAATGATTTCACTCATCTGTGGAATATAAGAACAAAAGAAAAACTGAAGGATCAAAACAGCAGCAGAATCACAGAACCCAAGAATGGACTAACAGTTACCAAAGGGAAAGAGACTGGGGAGAATGGGAGGGTAGGGAGGGATAAGAGTGGAGAAGAAGAAAGGGGGTATAATGATTAGCATGTGTAATGGGGGGGGGGGGGGAAAGGGGAGGGATTTTCAACACAGAGAAGACAAGTAGTGATTCTATAACATCTTATTATGCTGGTGGACAGTGATTGTAATGGGGTGTGTGGGGGGGTACTTGGGGTAGGGGAGAGCCTAGTAAACATAATGTTCTTCATGTAATTGTAGATTAATGATAACAAAATAAAAAAATAATAATAATAATAAAATAAAATTAATGTAGTACCAAATTTAATCACAATTTGAAAACACAGAATGCATAAGTCCTGTCTCTCTGACAATACCATGCATTCATTTCCATGTGCCCAGATAAAAAGGCATGGGAAGCTAATATTTGAAAAAAGAACCTTTAATTAAAAGTTATTCTTATGCAAGTGAGTGAATTTTGCACAGCCATTGTTTAAATGTAAGATAGAGAATTATTTTTTCCACAATAGAAATAATAAACTCAAGCAACATAATGTTCTAATGGTGTCTATCAAGTAAGAGAATTTTGCACAGCCATTGTTTAAATGTAAGATAGAGAATATTTATTTTTCCCACAATAGAAATAATAAACTGAAGCAATATAAAAAATTAAATAAAAAGAAAAAAGTTGGGGGGACTTCAATCCCCAACTTTAAGCTCTACCACAAAGCCACAATAATCAAGACAACTTGGTACTGGCACAACAACAGAGGCACAGACCAGTGGAACAGTGTAGAGTCTCCACACATTAACCGAAACATATATGGTCAACTAATATATTATAAAGGAGCCATGGATATACAGTTGGGAAATGACAGCCTCTTCAACAGAAGGTGCTGGCAAAACTGGAGAGCTACAGGTAGGAGAATGAAGCTGGATAATTGTCTAACCCCATAAACAAAATAAACTCAAAACGGATGAAAGACCTGAATGTAAGTCATGGAACCATCAAACTCTTAGATGAAAATATAGGCAAAAATATTTAAGACATGAGCGTGAGTGGCTTCATGAACATATCTCCATGGGCAAGGGAAACAAAAGCAAAAATGAACGAGTTGGACTATATCAAGCTGAAAACCTTCTGTACAACAAAGGACACCATCAACAGAGTAAAAAGGCATCCTACAGTGTGGGAGAATATATTCATAAATGACAGATCCGATAATGGGTTGACATCCAAAATATATAAAGAGCTCATGCACCTCAACAAACAAAAAGCAAACAATCCAATTAAAAAATGGGCAGAGGAGCTGTACAGACACTTCTCCAAGGAAGAAATTCAGATGGCCAACAGACACATGAAAAGATGCTCCACATTGCTAGTCATCAGAGAAATGCAAATTAAAAGAACAATGAGATAACACCTCACATCAGTAAGGATCTCCACCATTCAAAAGAGAAACAACAACAAATGTTGGCAAGGTTTTGGAGAAAGGGGAGCCCTTCTACACTGCTGGTGGGAATGTTAATTAGTTTAACCACTATGGAAAGCAGCATGGAGGTTCCTCAAAAGCTCAAAATAGAAATACCATTTGACCCAGGAATTCCACTCCTAGGAATTTACCCTAAGAATGCAGCAATCAAGTTTGAAAAAGACAGATGCACCCCAATGTTTATCGCAGCACTATTTACAATAGCCAAGAATTGGAAGCAACCTAAATCAGTAGATGAATGGATAAAGAAGATGTGGTACATATACACAATGGAATATTACTCAGCCATAAGAAGAGGGCAAATCCTACCATTTGCAGCAACATGGATGGAGCTGGAGGGTATTATGCTCAGTGAAATAAGCCAAGCAGCAAAAGAGAAATACCAAATGATTTCACTCATCTGTGGAGTATAAGAACAAAGGAAAAACTGAAGGAACAAAACAGCAACAGTCTTACAGAACCCAAGAATGGACTAACAGGTACCAAAGGGAAAGGGACTGGGGAGGATGGGTGGGTAGGGAGGGATAAGGGGGGGAGAAGAAGAAGGAGGCTAATAAGATTAGCATGCATAATGTGGGGGGTGGGAGAAAGGGGAGGGCTGTACAGCACAGAGAGGACAAGTGGTGATTCTGCGGCATTTTGCTATGCTGATGGACAGTGACTGTAGGGGGGTTTGTGGGGGAGACCTGGTATAGGGGCGAGCCTAGTAGACATAGTGTTCTTCATGTAAGTGTAGATTAATGATAACAAATAAAAAAGAAATAAAAGGGGGATTACTCCCTGATAGGATAAAACTAACTGTAAGTCGATGATTAATGTATGTTTTAAATATCCTTAATTTTGATCACTTAAAGGGTGTCAGATGGTCGGCTGTGGAGGTACATTTTTCTGGTAATATTCCTTTCTCTTAGAAAAAAAAAGCAGTTCCTGTGTGGTGACCTCCAATGAGTTCTACACAATGGTAAAAAGGGCATACCAAACTGTGGACAAAGGGTCTGTTTGTGTTTATACAGAGGATCAAAGCCTAATTTGGCTACCCAGAAAATGAACTAAGATACAATATGAAGAAGAACTTCCAACATCAGCACTCTCTGGAAGAGTCATACCAGAAGATGATCATCAAAAAACCTCAACAATGATCCAGGTCCTGCTACAGTTGTAGTTGCATTCATCCCACCGGTTCCTGGACTTGCCATGGGAATGAAGAAAGAGATATCTAAGGTGGCCTGTGCATACAGTAAAACAACAAATTTGACTGTATCTATACTGTTGGAACTCAACCAAGAATTAGGAGAAGTGCAAGTTGTAGCGCTCCAAAATCTTACAACTACAGACTATCTACTGTTAAAAGAACATATGGGATGTGAACAGTTCCCAGGAATGGGTTGTTTTAATTTGTCTGATTTCTCTCAGACTGTTCAAGTTCAGTTGGACAATATCCATCATATCAAAGATAAATTTTCACAACTGCCTAGGGTGCCTAACTGGTTTTCTTGGTTTCACTGGAGATGGCTGGTAAGTATAGGTCTGCTTTGGTTATGTAACTGTATTCCTATTATGTTAATGTGTGTGTGCAATTTAATTAGTAGTTTAAAACCTATACATGCTTAAGTTACTCTACAAGAAGATATGTCAAAGAAATAATCAATCATTCCATGTTTTCTTCCATCTGCTACTTCTATAGCTTTTCTTCTTCCTTCCTAATTACAACCCTTAAATAGAATTAGTGCCTCATATCGAATTTACTGAGTATCATAATTCTTCCAAATGGTAAAGATACCTCAAGACAAATGCTGGGCATAGAAGCCACAGGGCATAAATCTGTAAAGAAGTAAAAAGCTAACCTTTTCAAACAATATTGCTTCTCTCTCACTTAACATCTTTACATTTCCCTGTATGGCCCAGGAAGATGACTGGTTAGCCAGAGACGGGTAAGATTCCTCAAGGGAGGAACAACCCAGGACAGGCACAGTCGCAGGGGGGCCATCAGGTGAGAAATTGGGAATTAACAGAGGTGAGGTTTAGAACCTCACCCCCCCTGTTTTGAGAGAAATCTTCTGCATCCTTGGATGTTTTAGTGCCCTTGTCTAGCTTTGATTAACACAGTCTACAGGCACACACCTGATCATCTACATTTGCTTTGTTACAACACTAAACTATGTTTTCTACCTTTATCTTGAATCTACCTACCACTTCAGCATTTTATTAAAAATAATAATAATAATAGTAATAATAAGGGAAAAATGTGGGATTCACATATAAATCAAGTATAAAAATCAAACGGATATTCATATTTGACCTGATTGTTTATAGTTCATAATGCGTGATCAAAACCGAAAGTTTCTATGATGACTGCCCTTGTACTGTTCACCATGTAAGAACTTATTCACTATGAAGAATTTGTTCACCATGTAAGAACTTGTTCACTATGCTTCAGAAGATAGGAGACTGATGAGAATTGGGCTTGGGATGGATTAATGATTGTGCATTGAGCATTGAGTCCCCTATACAGAATTTTATTGTTGTTAACAAACATTTGATCAATAAATATGAGAGATGCCCTCTCAAAAAAAAAATGATGCGTACACTGCCCACAAAGTATTAAGTGTTGAAATAACTAATTGGAATGTAAAATTCTGGCCCATTAATTCCTTAAAAGGCAAAAGGCCTTAACTGATACTATCTAAAGAACAGCATTAGACATCTTAACAGCAGCATAAAGAGGGACCTGTGCCATAATCAAAAGTTAGTGTTGTGTGTATATTCCAAATTATTCAAAAAATGTCTCTGATTTACTCCAGGTCCTCCAAAAGCAAGTCCAAGCTATGTCAGACCCAGAGGTCCCATGGACTACTACAATATCAGCTGGGTTTCTAAATCCTTTTGGTGCAAATCTATTCTACTTACTGAACGCATAATTCTTCTTATATTAATATTTAGCCTCTGTTTGCTTAATCTAATAACATGATTTATTCTATCTTGCCTAGAAGCCATAAAACTACAGATGGTGATGACAATAGGAGCCAGGATGGAAACTCCCATCTTCTGAGGACCTCCCTAGCAACCACTGATGGAGACCTAGCTGCACCCCTTACTGCACCCCCTCTTATCTTGAAGCAGCCAGAGTGGTCATCGCCCCCTTTCCCTAGAAGCAGCTAGGGTCTCTATCTGTAGAGGGGAGAATGAGAAAGGGACCATGGATGTAGTCAAAGAAGGGTGAGGGCCTCCGGAGTGGGTAGGGTGGGATATTTGCAGTCAGAGCAATGTAACTACAGGCAAGGAAAACCCTCTACTAAAACTCTGTTAAACATTAAGCTCTAGAATCATTCTTCAGTGAGATCAGTTAATATTCCCCAGATAAAGGAGAGTAGCACATGTTTTATTATGCTAATCATTTGTAACCATGTGTAAGATTCACTTTAGCATACTAAAAGGCCCAGGCCTATGTGCTGTGTTTCCTCCTTCATATCTGAAGAGGTGATTTTGCAAACTGAGCAACTAACTTAGCATGCAGACCCAGCTGTAGACATGGTAAAAGGGAGGAAGAATTCCATTTTAAAAGATTGCGTTTTAACACCCAGGAAGTTTAAGAGGCATGATTCTTTAGCAAATAGACAATACTTCAGCTCACCTTAGGGGTTGGGCAGGCAGCCTATTGATGTGCTCCTGGACCAAGGTGCTGATGTCCCAGAGAGAAATCAAGGCAGGAAATTCCTTATTGTCAATCAGGAGAGAGGAAATCCTGGGGCAAAATACTTCTAAAAAACTAAAATCAAAGGAGAAATAAAGTTTAAAACACGTTTATTGCTCACAAACTGCAGTCTGACCTTCTTCTCTGCTTCAGCAGCAACCACACCCACCCTCCCCCTCACCTGTCAGGTACAGATAAGCCCAGGGTTGCCCAGGTACTCACCCATTGATATGGAGGTAAACTTCTCCACCCATGAAGAAAGATGCAAATGCACTAAAGCCATACTTCTTTCCACCTCTGAACGCCTATTGATATGCAGGTATATTAAAGCCAGGTGAGATATTTTGAAAATGTACAATTTTACAAACACTTATGTTAAGTTAATTTTTAATATTCAGGGACCACTTAACAAGTCCACACCACTAAATTTTTTTCACATTCCCAAATATCCTCAACTGCCTATAAAACCCCTAGACAATACACCACTACGGACTCTCTTGTCCCCTCTTGAAATGAGCCAGGAGCCCTGTCCTCTCACTTTATCTCTAAATAAAAGCCTGTACCTTGCTCTCCTACCTTGACTGTTTGTGAAGCTCATTCTTTGGCTTCATGAACAAGAACCCCGGCATCAACACCCTACCCCTACTCCTTTAAAATGCGCTTCCTCACTGTTAGGAAAGAGTATAAAACCTAAATGTGATTTATTCCCAGTAGGATGTTTAAACATTTTAACAGTAAGGTATTAACAAAGGGCCACGTGGTAGAAGCTGCTCGGGCTGAGAGTGGGGGTGGAGGGATTTATATGGGCCTGGATATACCTGTTTGAGTTTTTTAAACCTACCAATAAGAATAAGACAAATGTAAAGGAAAGATATAAGTGGCTTAGGTGACGTCCGGGGAAGACTGTGAACCCTGTAGTACTCAGCTAATGAAGAACCAGGGGAGGGACTCGCACACTAGGAGATAAATTATTGGTGCCAAACTCCCCAGGTGTGCCTACCCACCAGACACCCGATCTTCCAAGACCATCATTAAAGCCTCGCTCCACTTTTCTCTTTGTCTCCATGTCTACTTATTGAATTGGGACCAGTGCGTGTGTTTCTCACACTCACCCATGAGCTGCTGCTCCCTCTCTCTGGGGGCAGCCATTTTCTCTTTCAGATAAAAAAATCTCTTGTGTGGGCCTATGTCTCCTGAGCCATTCTGGGGTAAGGAAGGTCATGGCAAGATCCTCTTCCAACCTTGACTTTGCATAATGCTGAACACAGAGTTTTGATAGGGACTTTACATTGTTACATTGCTTTGACTGTAAATATCTTGTCTTGCTTTTTCCAGAGGCCCTCACCCTACTCTGTCTAAGCCCATGGTCACTGTCTCACAATGTGTTGCTTTCTTACTTTGACTTCCCAAGTGGCCCAGTACCAGAAATGACATGCCCTGGAGAGAGGAACTGAGTATTCCGGTCATGAGAAGAATATATTAATATAGAATGTGGGTGTGTTTTTCTCTCTACATCTATCTTAGTCTCAGTGAATTAATCTGTATTTGTTTATCATCAAATTTCATTTCAGCATTTCACAAATGCTGAACACCAAATCCTGGACTGTGGTCAGTTAACTGAAATACCACTGAGACAGGAACCATGGGCTTAGACAGAATAGGGTGAGGTCCTCTGGAAAAAGCAAGGCAGGATATTTGCAGTCGGAGCAATGTAACTACATGCAAGGAAACCCCCTACCAAAACTCTGTGTTAAACACTAAGCTCTAGGGTCATTCTTCAGTGAGATCAGTAAATGTTCCCCAGAAAGAAGAGCATAGCACATGTTTTTATTATGCTAATCATTTATAATCATATGTAAGATTCACTTTATCATGCAAAAGTCCTAGGCCTATGTGCTGTCTTTCCTCCTTCAGATCTGATGAGGTGATTTTGCAAACTGGGCAACTAATTTAGCATGCAGACCCAGCTGTAAACAACATAGTAAAAGCAAAAGGCAGGAAGGATTCCACCTTAAAGATAAGATTGCATTTTAACACCCAGGAAGTTTAAGAAGTAAGATTCTTAACTTTTTAGCAAACAGACAATACCTCAGTCCACCTTGGAGGCTGGGCAGGCAGCCTTTTGATATGCTGCTAGACTGAGAAGCAGATATCCCAGAGAGAAATCAAGGCAGGAAATTTCTTCTGTTAATTTTCAATATTCAGGGACCACTTAAAAAGTCTACATCACTAATCCTTTTATCCATTTCCCCCAAATCCTCAACTGCCTATAAAACCCCTAGACAACACACCACTACAGGCTCTCCTGTCCCCTCCTGGCTCATTCCAGGAGCTCTGTCCTCTCACTGTATCTCTCAATAAAAGTCTCCCTGGCTCTCCTACCTTCACTGTTTGTTAAGTTCATTCTTTGACTCTAGAAACAACAACCCCAGCATAACCACCACCCTGCAGGCTCTTTTATTAAGTTCCATTGGAATTTTCAAATAAAGGTAACATACTTTTTTTAGTAACTTCAACAGTATTTATGAATCAAACACAGCTAATTAGAGCATGATGCCTCAGAGATGCTTAAGTGAAATTGTTTCAAAGAAGAAATTCTACTTTATACAGAAGACATCAGTTTATGGAGGTATAAGGACTGAGAAGGAAAAAAATTACAACTGTTCACAAATTTCATTAACAAACTAAAAACCGTTATAATTTATTGTGCTGGATAGTTATGATTCACCTACTTTTATGTATGTTTTATATAAAGTTTATATGAAAACTCAACAAAATGGGGGGGTGGGGGGAGCCAGGATGGCAGCGTGAGTAGAGAAGTGGAACTCTCCTCCCAAAACCACATAGAATTAAGAAAATATAATAAAGACAACTCTTCCTAAAATAGAGACCAGAGGACACAGGACAACATCCAGACCACATCCACACTTGCAAGAACCCAGTGCCTCGTGAAGGGGGTAAGATACAAGCCCCGGCCCAGCGGGATCCGAGCACCCCTCCCCCCGGCTCCCGGCTGGTGGAAAGAAACTGGAGCGGTTTTTTTTTCTTTTTTGGCGAGTGCTTTTTGGAAGCTTTAAGGGACAGGAACCCCAATAGCAGGGAAACAGGGCAGTAAGACCGGTGAGCGGGCACCTGAGACCAGCGCATGAGGACAAAGAATATCGCGTGTTTTTTCCCTTTTTTTTTGGCGAGTGCTTTTTGAAGCCTTAAAGGGACAGGGACCCCAATACTGGGGAGGCAGGGCAGCGGGACCGGTGAGCGGGTGCCTGAGACCAGGACCTGAGGACAAAGAAAATCACATGTTATTCTTTTTTTTTTTTGGCGAGTGCTTTTTGGAAGCCTTAAAGGGACAGGGACCCCAATACTAGTGAAACAGGGCAGCAAGACCAGTGAGCGGGTGCCTGAGAGCAGCGCCTGAGTACAAAGAAAATCGCGCGTTTTTCCCTTTTTTTTTTGACGAGTGCTTTTTGGAAGCCTTAAAGGGACAGGGACCCCAATACTAGGGAAATAAGGCAGCAAGAACGGTGAGCGGGTGCCTGAGACCAGTGCCTGAGGACAAAGAAAATCGTGCATTTTTTCCTTTATTTATTTATTTATTTTTTCCACTTTTGTTGTTGCTGTTGTTGTTGTGGTTTGGAGAGTGCTTTTTGGAAGTCTTAAAAGGGCAGGACAGGGCACTTAGCCCTGAAGCAGGGAATCTGGGGATCTCTGGGTACTCTAACCCCCTGGACAACAGGGAGCACAGAGGCCCATTATGGAGATAAATAACCTCCTGGCCACTCCCCCTCCAATGGGGCTCCACCATTTTGGAGGAGTAGCTCCACCCAGGCCATGCACAAAGCACAGTGGAGATAAACTCCATAGCAACCGGGCAGGTAGCAGAAGCCCTGTCTGCTCACAGCTGCCAAGCATCAGCCACTAGAGGTTGCTATTCTCTACAGTAAAATGAGAGGTACCGGAAAGGACCCGAGAGAGAAGAGTATATGGGTTAGGCAGCACTGGGTGTAAGGGAATAACAGCCTCCTTAATTATTCAGAGGTCTTGAACGAGGCAATATGCTCCAGAAGGCTTTTCTACTGGCAAGATGGGAGTACTGCATGAAGAGTTAGTAGGTACTAAAAGCCCCTGTGAGAGCAGATGATTAACAATAGGCTGTAGTCCCCTTCAGTGAGCTTGCAAAATAGGAAATTGAGGCAAAGAAGGGAAGTGGGATGGGTCCTTAAGGTGTATTAAAACTGAGTTGTGGTGGGTTGCTATTACAGGGGTTGAGATGTCCCACACGACTGGATTGACAGCAGTCCAGGGAGTTGGGAGACTCAGGTCCCCATCGTCTAACCACCTTTGCCGACCAAAGCAATGAGGGAACTTCTCGCATCCTGTGAGTGTTCAAAAGGTGGGAGGGAAATAGAGGCTCTTAACCTATAGAGCAAATCCCTTCCTAACAGAGGGGTAGGACAGAAAGGCATGACTAGAAAGAAATGGGTAAACAGGATGCTTAGAAAGGTGCAGGCTACTGGGCCCATCTCTAAAGACCTGGAGAGGGTTCCCATGACCCCAACTATGGAGACTTTGGCAGGATATAAAGGCCCTTTAAAGGAGGGGAGAACAGAGTAGGTAGCCCCCATGTCCACCAAGAAGATGGGCTTACCCACTACCCACAGCTTGGCCTTGGGCTCAGCGAGGGTGATTTGGGTGTCTGAGTCTAGGCATCTTCAATCTTCAAGGATGCCCAGCAGGTCTGAAGGGTAGTTTTTCGAGGGCATGTGCCCCCCGTGGGGCTCTGCCACTGGAGAACTACCCTATAGTAGACAATCTACTTTCCAATGTCCTCGCTTACCGCTGCTGGGGCACAGTTTGGTCAGTCTGTGTGGTTGGTTGGGCCACTTCTGTGCCCAGTGCCTTTCTTCGCCACACCGAAGCAAGGGCGCAGAGGTTCAAGTCAATCTCCAGGGACACCCCGACGATCTCTATGAGCCGGCCGCAGAGCAGCTGTTATGGCGCGAGTCTGTTCTGCCATTCAGGCAGCTGACCTCCTCTCACTCTCCTCCTCTTGGGCATGAAAAACTTTAAATGCTATATCTACCAGGTCTCCTAGAGGGGTCTGGGGACCATCATCAGCCTTTTTAAGATTGCACCTGATGTCGGGAGCCAATAACATGGCCAGGAGAGAGGAACCTAACGCTGAGACCAGTTCGATCTTAGTAAAAGCCCCTAGGGTTTCCTTTAGGCACTTGAGGAATTCTGATGGGTTTTCATCAGGCCTCTGGGTAATCTCTCTAAGCTTATTGTAATTGATGACCTTTTGAGCAGTTGAGTTCATACCCGCCAACAGTAGCGAACCATGCGATCCCAGCATGCTTCACCTTCAGGAGAATTATAATCCCACAGGGGTTCCTGTAGAGGAACAGCCCCTCTGCTCATAGGTTCCAGTTCATCTGTGGCATGGGCCTCATTGGCACAGTGCTGTGCCACTGCCGTGACATGGTCATATTCCCCTGGGGTTAGTGTGGATTGGAGGACTACATGTACATTGTCCCAGATGAGCTTGTAAGCTCGAGTGAGATATTTAAACTGTTTAGTGAACATTATGGGGTTAGAGGAGAAGGACCCCAATCACTGTTCTACTTGGGACAAGTCTGCCAGGGAAAAGGGAACATGAACCTGCACCACCCCTTCAGCCCCCGCCACTGCTCTCAGAGGAGCCATCAGATGAGCTTGAGACCACTGTGACTTAGAGCGGGTTACAGGAGGGCTAGACCATTTGGGCACTAGCCGTGGTGAGTAGGACAGTGGCAGGTTTGAAGGAGGGGACGGAAGAGGTGACACCGGCAGTGGGGGATACAACCTGGGAATCAATGCGGAACTTGAAGGCTGGGGACCAGGATATGGGGGAGTTTTATCCACTTTTTCCAAAGTGGAGTTGGCACCTGTGGAGCAAGATTGCGGCGTGACCAGAAGAGAAGGGGAACAAGATGGCAGAGAGGCGGGAATAGAAGGGGAACAAGACAAGATATTGAGGAAGGGAGCTGGCCCCCGTGGTGGGCCTGGAGGAGCGGGAAGGGGGGTAGCTGACATCCTCTGCTGAGTCCGTCAGAGAGGAGCCTCCCAGTAATAGGAGTGGTAGAGATCGGCGGTCCTTGGTGGAAGCCTGGGCCAACAAAACTTGGGAAGGAGTACACTTACACAGATCTGGGTGGGCATGCAAAGTCCAAAAAGCCTGCACATATGGGATTTCACCCCATTTTCTGCTCCAGTGGTAGTAATTAGTCAAGTCAGTGAGGAGGCCAAAATCGAAAGTTCCCTCAGAGGGCCAGCGAGATTGGTTGTCCAAGGGATACTGAGGCCAGGCCTGAGAGCAAAGGAAGACTAGCTTCCATTTGCGAACTTCCCAGGACAAATATAGAGTAGCTAAATTAGCAATAAGACACCGCAGCAGGGTCTGAGCCTCTGCTTTTGAGGGTTGGTTCCCCATGTCTGCGTCACTGTCTCCCAACTAATCCCACTGAGAGGAGCACCCAGAGTCCCAAGTGTGCCAAGTCAGGGGAGACGTCCTGGGAGCCTGGGTGAGGGATGTCTCCCACACCAAAGGGCCAGGGGTGGACCGGATGCCCACAGAGGATGGGCCAGATGTCCAGGGGACAGATGCCCCAACCTGCATGTAGCTACGATTTTGAATGGACCAGGTGAAAAAGAGGAAGGGAAACAGACTGGGGGAAACTGAGGAACTCACCGGAAAATAGTCCACACAGTGGAGAGCAGGCTGAGGTCCCATTTCGGGGAAGGAGGGGGCAGGGCCGCCAATGGCCGGTCAGGGCCCCGCACTCATGCTCCTTCCTGGGTTTTGGCACCAAATGTAAGATAAATTCTAACCGAAATTAGCAGTTAATGAGAGGTAACAAAAGGCCAAGCAGTTTATTTGAGTGCAATACCGGGCGGGAGAGGTTCACCAGTCTGCACAGACACAGGCCGGAGAAGTCATGCCTAACCAGACAGACAGGGAATTTTTATAAGCACAGGGAAGGGAGGGGGAAGTGGGCCATGCCAGGGTTATGTGGGGAATTTTTATTGACTCAGGCTTAGGTGATGGACAGCCAGAGGTCTCCTCCTTCTGGATGGAAGGGGTCTGCATCCGGGGTTTGTTGGCATGTCACGGGACTGGAATTCAGGAAGAGCTGTCCGTTCCCTCCTTATATGGCACAGAGGTATTTGATGCTATCTTTGTTCCACTTGCACTGACTGTCCTCACATTCCTCCCTCCGGTACCTCCAACCTTATAATATGAACAGACACTTTGCCAAAGAAGAAATTCACATGGCCAACAAGAACATGAAAAGATGCTCCACATCCCTAATCATCAGAGAAATGCAAATTAAAACCACAATGAGATATCACCTCACACCAGTTAGGATGGCCAACATAGAAAAGACAAGGAAAACAAATGGTGACCAGGATGCAGAGAAAGGGGAACCCTCCTATACTGCTGGTGGGAATGTAAATTAGTTCGGCCATTGAGGAAAGCAATATAGAGGTTCCTCAAAAGACTAAAAAAGAAATAACATTTGACCCAGGAATTCCACTAGGAATTTACCAAAGAAAACAAGATTCTAGATTCAAAAAGACATATGTACCCCTATGTTTATCACAGCACTATTTACAATAATCAAGATATGGAAGCAACCTAAGTGTCCATGAGTAGATGAAGGGATAAAGAAGATGTGTTACATACACACAATGGAGTACTATTCAGCCATAAGAAGAAAACAAATCCTACAATTTGGAACACCATGGATGGAGCTAGAGGGTATTATGCACAGTGAAATAAGCCAGGCAGAGAAAGCAAGTACCAAATGATTTCCCTCATTTGTGGAGTTTAACAATGAAAAGTAACACTGTGGGAACAACACAGCAGCGGACTCACAGACTTCAAGAAAGGACTAGCAGTTACCAAAAGGGAGGGCTGAGGGAGGATGAGTGGGGAGGGAGGGAGAATGGCATTGAGGGGTATTATGATTGGCACACATGGTGTGGAAGTAGTCACGGGAAAGACAGTGTAGTACAGAGAAGACACAAAGTGACTCTGTGGCATCTTACTACACTGATGGACCGTGACTGGAATGGGGTGTGGTGAGGACTTGATAATATGGGTGAATGTAGTAAGCAGTATGTTTTTCATGTGAAACCAACCTTCATAAGAGTGTATATCAATGACACTGTAACATAAATAAAATAAATAATAAAAACATACTGATTCAACAGTTACCCATATTACTAAAGCCTCACCCCAACTAGTGTACTTATTATCTGTCAACATAGAAAGATGTTACAGAATTAATGACCATATTCTCTGTGCTGTACATTCGTCCCCATGACTAATTTATATTATGATTGACATTTTGTGCCTCTTTATCCCCTTCACTTATTTCACCAACCCACACTGACACCTCCCCACATGGTAACCACCAGTCACTTCTCAGTGTCTATGAGTCTATTGCTATTTTATTCATTTTGTTTGCTTTTATTTTTAGATCTCACATGAAACCATATGGTTTTTGTCTTTCTCGGCCTGGCTTATTTCAGTTAGCATAATACCCTCTAGGTCCACCCATGTTGTCACAAATGGCAGGATGTTCTTTTTTATGGCTGAATAATATTCCACAAATACTAATTTTAAAGTTTTGAATTATTTATTACTCCATTACTAGTTCTAAATTCAAAATCAATAATATGTATGTTTAATATATTTCACATCTCCATATAGAACACTCTGTTTTCTGGAAGTTGATTAACTGATAACACAATTTTTAATCACTACCAGTGCACTTCTACAAAATTCAAGTAATTAACTGAGCCATAAACCAACAAACATGAGACTCTCAGAGGCAATCCAGATGTTAACCAGTCATCCTCACTTCTAGATGGACACAGAAAGAAACCAACAAAGGTTCTCAGTATTTGAGAATCTGGGAAAGAATTAAGCAAGTCAGGGCCCTCCATAAGGAAAAGACTCCCTAAGGCAAAGACTAGCTGGCTAGATGGTTGTTGGTTGTTCAAGGACCCTTCAAAGACAGGGTCCTCTAAGACACTACCCTAGGCTTCATAGTCTGCTATCCACAGATGGTGGTTACCTCTGGTCAATTCCTGGATCTTGTTCCTGTCCCTTGAGTCTGAAGAAGAGATAACAGTCAGAGCCCACCAACAGAGGCCTGGCTAACTGCTAAGATCAATTGTTTGGACCTTGCAAGAAAGAAGAGCATTGTAGGATGCTAACCCAGTTCCCTTCACTCTTGAATGGCCTCAGAAGTGGGACAACCACACTCAGTTCCGGGCCCCATTTCTGGGCCTTGATATTCTGGGAAAGATAGGACAAAATGAGCATTCTCCTATGGAAACTCCTTGAAGCAGCTAAGGGCAATTGTTAGATGAAATAGCAACCAAGTCCCCAATACCCAGAGCAAATCACAGGTTCTGGCTACCCCTGATTATCTCCAAGCCATAGTTTTCTGTCCTCAAGACTGTGGAGGAGAGAGACCCAAGGTGGGAGTCAAAATTGGTGCAATCCTTTTGGAGATCAATTTTCCATTATCTAGTAAACCTGACGCTAGCATGAACTATTACCAAGTAATCCCTTTCCCAGATATGTATCTTAGAGAAACTCATGCACATGTACAATAGAAGACATGTTGTTCTTAGCAGCATTGTTCACAACAGCTCAAAACAGAAAGCAATCCAAATGTCCACAAACAGTAAAATGCATAAATAGGTATGTATGTACACACATCTGTGCAAAGGTAAAGAAATGATTACCATAACAGTCATGTCAGGATAAGTGGTTATCTCTGGGAGAGAGGGGTAAGACTGGAGGCTTCTGGATAACTGGCAATGTTCTATTTTTGGTCCTGGAAGGTTCTTTTATGGGAGTTTACTTTATAATTATTCATTTTAGTGTAAATTTATATTTTATGCAACTTTGGGATTTTTGTTATATTTAAAAAACATTAAAAAAAGAACATCCATTACCTTCCTATAGAACTAACTCCCTTACAGTATTCCCTAAGATCATGTGTTCTCAACTTTCTAAGATGAGGAATGATATAATATAGAAAGCACTCATTCCCTCTATAAAAACTATGCAAACTGGTTATCATATTCACTTGTAGTAAGATTCTTGGAAAGGAATGCCTGGACAAGCCAGGGTCCCATCAGCAGTACCATTACCCTTCAAGTTTCTAAGGCCCCTCCCAATATAGGGATCAATATAGAATGCTATCTTAGCTCCCCTTACATTCATGATTTTACCATCAGTCCTTTCCTTGCCCTGGTTATTGGAAAAGAAAAGTTGTGGAGCAAAGAAAAAGTTGAAACTAAGCTGGGGCCACACTAGGGATCTGCTGCAAAGCTGATTAGAGGCAACCAATCATGCTGGCCATTGCTGCTTCCACTCCCTAAATTTTCCTACCTATAGTGAAAATCTCTGCTCCTTTGTCATGCCATTTGTCTCTCAGCTACATTCACTCATTTTTGTACAAAATATATCATCTTCCACGCTCTCCACTCCTATATCTTTCTCACTACCATTGATGATCCTTTGGCTAACCTGTCTATTGCCCCAGCTTCACAGTTCCTTGACTTCCTCTACTCCCAAATCATCCACCCACTGAACCTTGTCATCATCCAGAACTACTCTTCCTCTGAAATCTTAAGATCCACTATGCTACTCTGACCACAATTTGTCTGCCATTCCACCTTTTTAACAGCCACGCTTTAAGCTCTGAAATCTCTATACAACTTTCCCTGCACACACCCACATATTCACACAGCTTCTCTTTCTCTAGTTCCAAAAATCCTCCTGAAAATATACTCTTCCCTGGTTAGACTAAATCCCATGGTTTATAACCTGAATAAATTTCATCAGTAATCTCACAACCCACTTAGCCCCTCAAACCTTCCACTACTCAACAATCATTACCACCACATTCAAAGATCTAATGACAAATCCAGTGTGTGTGTTCCTTGCTCTCACTTCTTGGCAGCTGAGCACACCTGGAAAAAAATAAAACTGAAAAGTAAAAACACTGTATTTTCAAGTTAGATCAGTGATCACTACTGCCCATCAACCTCCTCTCAGTCTCTAATGAAGGTTACAACCTTCCTCCTGTTTCTTCTGGTCCCTGGCCCCTCTCACTCCAGAATGCCCTTACTGCCTTATTCACAGAGAATAGATGGAAACCAATACAGAAACTCAATTTCCTGCCTTTCCAAAACCTCAAAAACATGCCTTTCTAACCAGCCTTAACTCTGATATCAGAAATGATGCCCCTTCTCTTGTTCATGCCCAGTCCTTCCACACATTCTCTATAGCACCCCTTGCTTCCCCATTTATCCCTTTTCTCTCCTATATTTTCAACCTGTTGTTATCAGCTCCTCCCCTGCAGACAAAATAAACATGTTCAAATCTCTCATCCTAAAAATATACATGTACCACCTGTTATCTATTCTACTTTACACCAACAAGATCTTTGACATAATAGTGGACACTCAGGTTATCAACACTTTCACCAATTACATTACTGGCCCTCTGCACTTTACCCTACATGATTATACACTTAGTATACACTAAACCATACCTACTGCCCTGGTTTCCCTTAAATTCCTAATCTAACAGAACCCTCTAAGTCTGTATCTGATATAACCACATAAAGAAATTTCATATATTTATTAAAAGACAAATGCAATACATGTTCATTAGTATACAGTAGTTCGTGGCAGAGAGAAACACCAAAAAGGAGATAAGCATCTTCAATCATCATTCCACTCTCCCAGAGATAACTATTAAATCTATATTCTAAGCTCCAGAAGAAGCCAAGCAATCATCTCGCTACCTCTCATACTCCTAAATCTTCAAAAGAAGAGGAATAAGAGGAATTCTCAGATTACTCAGGGATACACAACTGGGCCTCAGTGTCAACTGGTGGAGCTTTTCAGAAGAGCAAAGCTCAAAAAAATTTTGTAGTGACAAAAATTTTGGTGTGGCCTGTTGAAGAAAATATTATTATGACAGTGGTTAAAATGGTAAGAAAAGACTATTATAAAGGACAATTGTGATCGGTACCATAGGTGTCAAGATTACTGTGGTACGGAAGAGAGACTGGACTCACTATAAACACAGTAGTGACAGCTGGGGATCTACAGCAAAGATTGGGGGGCAGGAAACCAGTGGATAAAACTTTCAAAGAGTGGGCATAAAGGATAGGAGGATTCCTGCTAAACTGACTTAGGATTCTTGCTGAAGGCAGCCCAAAGTGATCACATATCAGGGAGATGGGTAGATTCTTGCTAAAATTATTTAGCAGGATTTTTTTGAAAACTGGACTAGGCAGGCCAAAGACAATGACCGAGGATGAAATCTAGCTGAAAAGAAGGCTCAAAGGAGCATGACTAAAGTTGGTCAAGGATAGAGTCTTTATTAGCCCTCTCTCACTCTTCAGCTCTCCTTGAGGAATGTTCTCCACTGAAATATTCTCTATTTTAGACTTGTGGAAAATGATAATATATGCACATATGGAATTACAGATATGCAACACTATATATATGATGTCATGTTATACTGCACCCTATGTATGCGAATGGTGTGTGGGAGAGTTGTGCACATAAATATATATATTTTACAATAGGTTATAATATATGTAAAACACACGCACACAAACACAGGGTGCAATGTAACATGACATTATCTCTTTACTGGACAGCTACACCTCTCTCCTCCTCCTCAGTCTCCTACTGCCCGACTCCCAGCCACCTACCCAGGCCATCATCAGTATTATCACCAGGGTACTGATTATCTCATCTGCTTAAGAGAATTCCATTACTTCTCTATCACAGCCTTCAGAGTGAAATTCTAGTTCCATGACCTGACTTTTGGGGCTGTCAACATCCTGGCCCTTGTCCATGTCTCCAGTTTCATTTCTCCTCCCCTACATAAACTTATCATGGTTATAACCAACTACACATATGCCTTTCCTTAAATACATCAAGACACCCCCACTTCTTCCAGTTTCCTCTGCTGGAACATCCCTCATAGTTCCTCTTCTTTCCTACTTCCTCTACTCATCCAGTATTAAGCATTTTCTCTACTTATCAAAGCATTTTCAGATGCCCCCTCTGTGCGCCCACAGACTGTCACCTCCCAGTTGCCTATGTCCACCATAGTACTGATCATACTCTGTACAGATTGTCTGTGTATTTACTCATATCCTCACTTAATGAATTTTCATCAAGGACAGGAAACCAGTCAAGGATTACCTTCACATTCCTTGTACCAGATACATGGTAGTAAGTGTTCTATATATTTTTGCTGAATGAATGACTATATAAACAAATGAATGCCATGCTTAGCTAATTTTTGATGGACTGCTGGTGGAGTCTCTCAAATGTATTCAAAACAGTGAGGAAAGGCAGCAACAAAAGATAAGGCAACATGACTAAAAAAGTTATAATAATCCCGAGCACTCATCACTTGGTTTCTAAGTATCAGTCTCTACTGAAAGAATACATGATTCCTTACAAAATGGCTGATTCAAGAGTGGGGCAAGGAGTATGCATGATAAGCCTAAAATATCTTTTGTCAGAAAGCAAGGAAGCCACTAACTAATGAAATCATGTGAAAGGAAACAGGAAAGGGCTCCTAGCTTCTAAGATGACACAGTTTCAGCATCAAAAAAATGATCACAATGGATGAATATAAAATACATAAAAATCCATGAATTCTTAATGACATTAAAGAAAACAATGAAGGTCTCCAGGAAACCAACTCACTACTCTAAAAACTGATAAATGAAAAAAGAAGCACTTACCTGACTTACTTTTTATGAAATAAATTTCAGGACAGAAAAATAGCTGATAAAGGAAAGGTCTTCTTTATAATGCCAGCCAATAAATGCAGAAGGACTGATAGAATTAGACCACTATTTTTTAACCTCCATTAAAATAATGAATTTGAACAATTAGCTTTCAATAGTTGCTAAAACCAACAGAAGAAAGGTTGGGTAGGAAATTTTACAATGGAGCTATTGGGCTGAAAGCACAAATCAATCCTAGCATCAGTTAAAAAAAATGAAACCAGGAGAAAGGATTAAAGATGGCAATGTGAGAGGAGAGACAGAGGCTTCCCCCTAAAACTGGATACAATTAGAAAATTTAATTGGCGCAACTAATCCTGAGAGAGGAATGGGAAAGAGGACAGCGTCAGACTGCATACACCTGGAGAAAAGAGCAGACCTCATCAAACGGGGTACCATACCAGAGATGTGGCTCCATGGGACCCGAGCCCCTCCCCCACCCCAGCTCACCGGCGGGAGGAAGAGAAACGGAGCAGGGAGGGAGTGGAAGGCTTGGAACTGCTGAATACCTAGCTCCGGAGATCTGCGCTGGGAGCACAAAACTACATTTCATGGTGCTTTCATGAGACTCACATGACTAACGGGTTGGAAAGTTAATACAGGCAGAGTTCCTGGGGAGACTGGGATTCCGGCTGCTTGTGGAAAGCAGGGATCCATATCTGGCTGCTCTGGGACTAAAATATACCTGTGTGACCGGCCCACTGGCTCAGGCAGTGGAGACAGGCACAGTAGCCAGGAAGCAGAGAACAGCTCTTTCCTCTCCCTCAGGCACTAGTGCCGCTCCCCTGCAACCCCCGACATTGCTTCAGGGGCTGAGCAGCTCCAGAATAGAGCTTCTGGACACTAGAGGGTGCCATATACAAACATGAAACACCAAAGGAACCTTGTCTAGAGTAAAATTATTAATACACCTCCCAAGAAATATTTAACTGATATGGACCTCGTGATTCTTCCTGAAAGGGAGTTCAAAATAAAAATCATCAACATTCTAATGGAGGTATGGAAAGACATCCAAGAACTCAGGAATGAATTCAGGTCGGAGATACAATAGCTGAAGAACACGATGGAGGGTATTAAAAGCAGGTTGGATACGGTGGAGACAATAAATGAAATAGAAACTAGAGAAGAGGAATACAAAGAAGCTGAGGCACAGAGAGAAAAAGGGATTTCTAAAAATGAAAGAATATTGAGAAAACTGTGTGACCAATCCAAGAAGAACAATATTCACATTATAGGGATACCAGAAGGAGAAGTGAGAGAGAAAAGGATAGAAAGTGTCTTTGAGGAGGTAGTTGCTGAAAATTTCCCCAATCTGTGGAAGGAGATAGTGTCTCAGGCCATGGAGATCCACAGATCTCCCAACACAAGGGACCCAAGGAAGACAACGCCGAGACACATAGTAATTAAAACATTTTACTAAAACATAGTAATTAAAATGGGAAAGGTCAAGGGTAAGGACAGTCTGTTAAAAGCAGCCAGAGGCAGAAATAAGATCACATAAAAAGGAAAGCCCATCAGGCTAACATCAGACTTCTCAGCAGAAACCTTACAGGCCAGAAAGGAGTGGCATGATGTATTTAATGCCATGAAGCAGAAGGGCCTGGAACCAAGATTACTTTATCTGGCAAGACTGTCATTTAAATTTGAAGGAAGGATTAAACAATTTCCAGATAAGCAAAAGCTGAGAGAGTTTACCTCCCACAAACCATCTCTGCAGTCTATTTTGGAGGGACTGCTATAGATGGAAGTGTTCCTAGGGTTGGATAGCTGTCACCAGAGGTAGTAAAGTGATGGTAGGGAGGGTGGAGCAGCTGATTGCAAGCCAAATGCAAAATTAAATTGACTATCCCCAAAGTCAATCAAGGGATAGACAAAAAGTACAGAATTTGATACCTAATAATATAAAGAATAAAGGAGGAGAAATAGAAAAGAACCTTTAGATTGTGTTTGTAACAGCATACTAAGTGAGTTTAATTAGACTCTTAGATAGTAAGGAAAGTAACCTGGAACCTTTGGTAACCACGAATCTAAAGCCTGAAATGGCAATAAGTACATATCTTTCAATAATCATCCTAAATGTAAATGGACTGAATGCACCAATCAAAAGACATAGAACGGTTTTTGGCTGATGCTAGAGCCTGAAAGAGAGAAATAGCCCCAGATTGCAGCTTGATGGACTGAATGCGTTCAGGCCATCACAGCCATGACCTTACTGGCGGAAGAGAGCAGGAAATTAACTTGGAAGAACCCTCATGGTCAGGACACCTCACCAGGTTCAGGTCATGCTTACTTAATCAGTGGGCTGGGCACTGGCTAATGGATTCTCAAATTTTAAAATATGAAGCAAGTTTACTTGAAAAAGATGGAATATGTGCTGGCCATGTCTTCTAACGTATCTTCTCTGAAGCTGAAAGGACTCCTCACCAAGACTCCCCCACTTGAGTTCTTCACTCATTGCTTCCAGCATAGAGACCTGGTGTTAGTAAAATCCTGGAAAGAAGATCAACTCCAGCCCAGCTGGGAAGGCCCCTACCAGGCACTCCTGATCACGGAGACTGCAGTGAAGATGGCTGAAAAGGGGTGGACTCATTACACCAGAGTCAAGAAACGGACTGGGGGAACTGGGGACAAAACAGAATTGGCAGGTGCCCCAGGTGGTGAACCAACCCTTAAGGCTGAAACTAAAAAGAACCTAAAAATGTTCATTTTTATCATTCCAACTCTGTATTTCACAGGCAAGTCAGAGGAAGCCCTAGAATGGAAAGGAACTCCTGGTTATCCTGTCAAACTGGTAATCAGTATTACTAAAATCTCAAGCCCCAAACCATTAGGTTTGATGCTTGTCAGGTTCTCTCTTGCAGTGACTTAAATGACCAAAGACAGTTTTCTGGAGATAATAAGTATCTCTGTCCTGAATGGACAAATCTTAATAGAATAAAAAAAGGCAAGTAGGCCCCCATGTCCAAGGTGGAGCAGTGTTTGATGGACTACCCAGTTTCAAGGGTGGACAGCCCCTCATGCAGTAGAAAAATCTTTAAAAAGAAAGCTCTACTTAGCTAAAGGAATTCCTCCTGACAATTGCCAGGATAGACAGGTTTATTAGCCTACATAAACCACAAGACATACTTGGTGCAGATGTCATTGGAGTAGATACTGTGGGAAAGTTTGGTCTTAATTTAATCAAAGGCAAGACTTCACCCATAGTGACCACTCCCAATCCTGAGGGAAATATTGAACCAGAGCTTCTCCAAAATGACACTAGACTAGTTACTGTAACAGATATAAAAGACCTAAAACAGACTCTTGAAATAGAGACAAGTTATGGAGACACCAATGCCTGGGTAGAGTGGGTTAAATTTTCAGTACTCGCTTTGAATAAAAGCGATTGTTACACATGTGCTGCTGGATGGCCACAGGTGCAGGTGGTCCCATTCCCTCTCGGCTGGGACACAGACCCCACTGGGATGAACTGCATGTTGGCCCTGTGTCAGGACAAAGATGCTTGGGGAAATGAGACTTGCAAGGACTTGTCTTTACTCTTTCATGCACTAAAAAATCAGACACGAAGTCAATCCCCTCTTTTTCCATAGAGAAGATGAATCACTCCTCATGCCTCTCTAGGCAAGGGGAAGGTTTCAGAACTCCTGTGGGGAACATACTGACTTGTACCCATGTCCTAAATGTCTCTAAAGAGGAGAACTTCTCAAAATTACACATCCTCCAAGTGGATGTTTGGTGGTACTGTGGAAAAGGGAACCTATGCTACTTGTTGCCACCCAACTGGACTGGGACTTGTGCTTTAGTCCAATTGGCCATTCCATTTACCGTGGCATTTCTCACAATACCCAATGAAAAAAAAATGTCCATAGAAGTCGCAGATCATTACAATTCACCGCTTAAGCTAATGAATTAGTGGAAAACTGGTACCAGTAACCCTTTTATAGACTGGTTGGAAATATGGTTTGAAAAATAGAAAGGTATAGTTGCCTCTGTTTCAACATCCCTTGTTATAGTTGCAAGACTTAACTGCTGTAGGATGCTGTATCATTCCTTGTGTGACAGGCTTGACTCAAAAGCTTATAAAGGCAGCCATAAACAAATACCTATGACCGACACCCAAAATAATCTTAGTAGAAGAAAATTTGAACTATGAGGAAGTAAGTAAAAAGCTATTAAAGAAATTTGAGAAAGGACCAAGCGTAAATTAAAATAAATTACTGGGAACAAAATCAGAAATTCTTAAATAAAAAGAGGGGGTAACGGTTAGGAAAGAGTATAAAATGTAAATGTGATTTATTCCCACTAGGATGTTTAAACATTTTAACAGTAAGGTATTAACAAAGGGCCACGTGGTGGAAGCTGCTCAGGCTGAGAGTGAGGGTGGGGGAATTGATAAGGGCTTGGCTATACCTGTTTGAGTTTTTTAAACCTATGAATAATAATAAGACAAATGTAAAGGAAAGATACAACAGACTTAGGCAACGTCCAGAGAAGACTGTGAACCCTCTAGTACTCAGCCAATGAGGAAACAGGGGAGGGACTCGTGTACTAGGAGATAAATTATTGGCGCCAAACTCCCAAGGGGTGCCTGCCCACCAGACACCCGATCTTGCAAGACCGTCATTAAAGCCTCGCAACGCTGTTTAAAAAAAAAAATGCAGAGTCACTGAATGGATAAAAAAACAAGACTATATGCTGCTTACAAGAGACTCACCTCAAACCCAGAGACATGCACAAACTAAAAGTCAAGGGATGGAAAAAGATATTTCATGCAAACAATAGGGAGAAAAAAGCAGGTGTTGAAGTACTAGTATCAGACAAAATAGACTTCAAAACAAAGAAGATAACAAGACATAAAGATGGACATTACATGATGATAAAGGGCTCAGTTCAACAAGAGGATATAACCATTATAAATATATATGCACCTAACACAGGAGCACCAGCATATGTGAAACAAAAACTAACAGAACTAAAGGAGGAAATAGAATGCAATTCATTCATTTAAGGGGATTTCAACACACCATTCACGCCAAAGGACAGATCCACCAGACAGAAAATAAGTAAGGACACAGAGTCACTGAACAACACACTAGAATAGATGGACCTAATAGACATCTATAGAATTCTACACCCAAAAGCAACAGGATACACATTCTTCTCAAGTGCACATGGAACATTCTTCTGAATATACCACATATTAGGCCACAAAAAGAGCCTCAGTAAATTCAAAAAGATTGAAATTCTACCAACCAACTTTTCAGACCACAAAGGTATAAAACTATAAATAAATTGTACAAAGAAAGCAAAAAGGCTCACAAACACATGGAGGCTTAACAACACACTTCTAAATAGTCAATGGCTCAATGACCAAATTAAAATGGAAATACAGCAATATATGGAAATAAATGACAACAACACAAAGCCCCAACTTCTGTGGGATATAGCGAAAGTAGTCTTAAGAGGAAAGTATATAGCAATCCAGGCATATTTAAAGAAGGAAGAACAAACCCAAATGAATAGTCTAACATCACAATTATCAAAATTGGAAAAAGAAGAACAAAAGAGGCCTAAAGTCAGCAGAAGGAGGGACATAATAAAGATCAGAGAAGAAATAAACAAAATTGAGAAGAATAAATGATAGAAAAAATCAATGAAACCAAGAGCTGGTTCTTTGAGAAAATAAACAAAACAGATAAGCCTCTAGACAGACTTATTAAGAGAAAAAGAGAGTCAACACACATCAACAGAAACAGAAACGAGAAAGGAAACAGCACAATGGACCCAACACAAATACAAAGAAATATTAGAGAATACTATGAAAACCTATATGCTAAGAAGCTGGAAAAACTAGAAGAAATGGACAACTTCCTAGAAAAATACAACTTTCCAAGACTGACCAAGGAAGAAACACAAAATCTAAACACACCAATTACCAGCAAAGAAATTGAAGCGGTAATCAAAACACTACCCAGGGAAAAAACCCCAGGCGAGACGGATTTACCTCAGAATTTTATCAGACATACAGAGAAGATACAATAACCATTCTCCTTAAAGTTTTCCAAAACATAGAAGAGGAGGGAATACTCACAAACTCATTCTATGAAGCCAACATCACCCTAATACCAAAACCAGGCAAAGACCCCACCGCAATAGAAAATGTGAGACCAATATCCCTGATGAACCTAGATGCAAAAATACTCAATAAAATATTAGCAAACTGAATACAAAACTATATCAAAAGGATCATACACGACGACCAAGGGGGATTCATCCCAGGGATGGAAGGATGGTACAACATTCGAAAATCCACCAATATCATGCACCACATAAACAAAAAGAAAGACAAAAACCACATGATCATCTCCACAGATGCTGAAAAAGCATTCGACAAAATTCAACATCCATTCATGATAAAAACTCTCAGCAAAATGGGAATAGAGGGCAAGTACCTCAACACAATAAAGGCCATATATAATAAACCCACAGCCAATATCATACTGAACAGTGAGAGGCTGAAAGCTTTTCCTCTGAGATTGGGAAAAAGTCAGGGATGCACATGCTCCACACTGTTATTTAACATAATACTGGAGATCCTAACCATGGCAATTAGACAAAACAAAGAAATACAAGGAATCCAGATTGGTAAAGAATAAGTCAAACTGTCACTATTTGCAGATGACATGATAGTGTACATAAAAGACCCTAAAGACTCCACTCCAAAACTACTAGAACTGATATTAGAATACAGCAAAGTTGCAGGATACAAAATTAACACAGAAATCTGTGTCTTTCCTATACACTAACAATGAAATAACAGAAAGAGAAATCAGGAAAACAATTCCATTCACAACTGCATCAAAAAGAATAAAATAACTTGGAATAAACCTAACCAAAGAAGTGAAAGACCTATATCCTGAAAACTATGACACTCTTAAGAGAAACTAAAGAGGACACTAACAAATGGAAACTCATCCAATGCTCTTGGCTAGGAAGAATTAATATCGTGAAAATGGCCATCTTGCCCAAAGCAATATACAGATTTGATGCAATCCCTATCAAATTACCAACAACATTCTTCAATGAACTGGAATAAATAGTTCAAAAATTCATATGGAAACACCAAAGACCCTGAATAGCCAAAGCAATCCTGAGAAAGAAGAATAAACTGGGGGGGATCTCACTCCCCAACTTCAAGCTCTACTACAAAGCCATAGTAATCAAGACAATTTGGTACTGGCACAAGAACAAAGCCACAGACCAGTGGAACAGATTAGAGACAGCAGACATTAACCCAAACATATATGGTCAATTCATATATGATAAAGGAGCCATGGACATACAATGGGGAAATGACAGTCTCTTCAATAGATGGTGCTGGCAAAACTGGACAGCTACATGTAAGAGAATGAAACTGGATCACTGTCTAACCTCATACACAAAAGGAAATTTAGAATGGATCAAGACCTGAATGTAAGTCATGAAACCATAAAACTCTTAGAAAAAAACATAGGCAAAAATCTCTTGTACATAAACATTAGCGAATTCTTCATGAACATATCTCCCTGGGCAAAGAAAACAAAAGCAAAAATGAACAAGTGAGACTATATCAAGCTGAAAAGCTTCTGTACAGCAAAGGACACCATCAATAGAACAAACAGGTATCCTACAGTATGGGAGAATATATTCATAAATGACAGATCCGGTAAAGGGTTGACATCCAAAATATATAAAGAGCTCACACACTTCAACAAACAAAAAGCAAATACCCCAATTAAAAAATGGGCAGAGGAGCTGAACTGACAGTTCTCCAAAGAATAAATTCAGATGGCCAACAGACACATGAAAAGATGCTCCACATCGCTTGTCATCAGAGAAATGCAAATTAAAACCACAATGAGATGTCACCTCACACCAGTAAGGATGGCTACCATCCAAAAGACAAACACCAACAAATGTTGGCACAGATGTGGAGAAAGGGAACCCTCCTACACTGCTGGTGGGAATGTAAATTTGTTCAACCATTGTGGAAAGCAGTATGGAGGTTCCTCAAAAAGCTCCAGATAGACTTACCATTTGACCCAGGAATTCCACTTCTAGGAATTTACCCTAAGAATGCAGCACTCCAGTTTGAAAAACACATATGCACCCCTATGTTTATTGCAGCACTATTTACAGTAGCCAAGAAATGGAAGCAACCTAAGTGTCCATCAGTAGATGACTGGATAAAGAAGATGTGGTACATATACACAATGGCATATTACTCAGCCATAAGAAAAAAGCAGATCCTACCATTCGCAACAACATGGATGGAGCTAGAGGGTATTATGCTCAGTGAAAAAAGCCAGGTGGAGAAGGACAAGTACCAAATGATTTCACTCATCTGTGGAGTGTAAGAACAAAGGAAAAACTGAAGGAACAAAACAGCTGCAGAATCACAGAACCCAAGAATGGACTAACAGTTACCAAAGGGAAAGAGACTGGGGAGAATGGGAGGGTAGGGAGGGATAAGGACGAGGAAGCAGAAAGGGGGTATTATGATTAGCATGTATAATGTGGGGGTGGGGGAAAGGGGAGGGCTGTGCAACACAAAGAAGACAAGTAGTGATTCTACATCTTACTATGCTGATGGACAGTGACTGCAATGGAGTTTGTTGGGGGGGGACTTGGGGTAGGGGAGAGCATAGTAAACATTATGTTCTTCATGTAATTGTATATTAATGATAACAAAATAAAAAATTTTAAAAAAGGCAATGACAAGTATTGACAATATTCTAGAGCAACTTAAAACAAGTTTTTCTGTAAGGAATTTTTTAGTACAATCAAACTGGAAAGCTGGTTGGCAATATCTACTAAAGCTATCACATACATAATCTATGATTAAGCAAATCTACTCTTAAGCATATGCCTAACAGAAATGTGTGTACATATCACCAAAAGACATGTACTAGAAGGTTCACAATAATATTTGCAGGCCAAAAAGGGAAACAACCAAAATGCTTTTCTATTGCATATTCACAGAATAGAATATATAGCAAGGAGAATGGATTAGTACTACATTTAATAACAAGGGTGAATCTCAAAAACAAAACTTGTCAGGCACAAAAAAACTACCCACTATATTTTTATAAAATCGAAACAGGCAAAATAATCATACAGTGATAGAAGTCAAGTTTGTGATTAATTTGGAGTTTGGTTGTGACTGGTAGGTGATATATTGAAGGGCTGTTCAGATGCTGATTATGTTCTATTTCTTAACCTTGATGCTGGTTACACAGGTATGTTTGTTGTGAAAATGCTTTTGGCTGTAAACTTATATGTGCACTTTTCTGTGCATATTTAAGTTTAGTTAAAAATAACACCTGCGGGACTCACAGAACCAAAGAATGGACTAACAGTTACCAAAGGAAAAGGGACTGGGGAGGATGGGTGGGAAGGGAGGGATAAGGGGGAAAAAGATGGCATTACTATTAGCAGATATAATGTAGGGGGAGCACAGGAAGGGCGGTACAACACAGAGAAGACAAGTGGTGATTCTATAGCATCTTACTATGCTGATGGACAGTGACTGTAATGGGGTATGTTGGGGGGACTTGATGGAGGGAGTCTAGTAAGTATAATGTTGCCCATGTAATTGTAGATTAAAGTGCCAAGAAAAAAAAATCAGGGGTACTGATATTATTATCAGACAAACTTGAAGTCAAGGTGAAAAGAAATGAAGAGGAAACATTTCATATTGATAAAAGAACTACAATAAGAAGATAAAATGATCAGGAGCTTTTTTACATGTAACAACATAGAATCAAAATATGTAAAGTATAAGGAGACATTGACCACATATATAGTGGGAGATTTCAACATACTTCTCTCAGAAACTAAAATATTAAAGTTAAAAAAGAAAAAAAAATAACACCTGCAAATCTCAAATGGGTTAGCCAGAATAGGTAAATCAAAAAAATGGTAAAAAATAATACCTCAATTTAAAAATATGGGTGAATGGATGGATGGATGGATGGATGGATGGATGGATGAATGGATGGATGGATGCATGGATGGATAGAGAGCAAGTGAATGAACAAATGAACTACTACAGCAAAAATTAACAACTTGAATTTCGGTTCACAGGATAAAAGTGTTCACTGTATTCTTCTTTCAACTTAACGCTTGTTTAAATTTTGTATTAAAAAATCTTCAAGCAAGAAGAGTCATTATGTCTCTCAATTCTCAATATTTATAACTAGGAAGTAATGAAAGCATCTGATATAACCTGACTTTTAAAAGGAAATTTTAGGAAATTTCTACACCCAGATTAGGTCTTATAAAATAATGAAATATAATATTCTATATATTTTCCATTTATTAATAAAAAGAGAGAGACAGACTGACTCACAGACATAGAGAAGAGGAAACCAGGCCAGGATTGACTGACAAACTAACTCCATGAACTCCACCACCATTAGCAAGTTACTATCCACCTCTGAGTCTCAGTTTTATCATTAGTAAAATAATACTGACCTTAGAGGATGGTTTTGAAAAGGGAGCCAATTTAAGAGCTTGTCTGTTACAAACACTGAATTCATTCCAATTTACTATCCCAAACATTTTGTGGGCAACGTAGTATTAATGAGCAGTGAAAGACATAAGCAAATACGTAGGATAGGACACAATCCACAACAAATAATACACTGAGCAAGAGGTGAGGATGGGGAGAAAGATAAGTCTTCCTGGAGAGGCCGATAAGAAGTAATTTACCTAAGTGACAGCAAGATGCTAGTCAGGAGACAGAGAATATGGGGAATTTATGTGAGCAGATTAAATTATTTGAGTACACTGAGTGCTGCATTATGCTATGTAGAAAAGTGAGGGGGAGGCCAGTATAGAAAGCCGAGCAAACAATAAATGTAGAGACACTGACATATATATATATCCTGTTTTCCCACTAATAGCTGTATAATTTGTGCCCTCACTTCCTTTAGGTTTCTGCTCAAATGCCACCTTACCAGGGAGACCTTCCTGACCAACATATCTAAAATAGCACAGACCTTCCCCATCACCACCTTTATTTATTATATATTCACTTATTGCCTGTCTCTCAACTATAGTTTTAAAGACTTTTTGTTTTTATTTTCCACTGTTGTACTCTCAGAGCTTAGGACACTGTCTGGCACATAGAAATTATTCAATAAAAAATTATTGAATAAATAGAAGGATGAATGTGCAATGGGTTGAAGCTAGTGTGATATTTAAATGCTTTGTAATTACATTTGAATAGAGAACAAAGAGTGATCAGCAATACCCTCTGAAAAAGTTCCTAAGTGTTTTAGTATCATGAAATCTCTGCCTCACTGTTTATTCTAAAAGAACTGAAAATTATACCTGGCCTAGAAAAAATAATCACCTATTTTGGCAAAAATAACACACCAGTTATAGGAGAAGGTAATGAATTGTTTATTCAATGAGATCCTTGGTTAAATTCCTTTTCAGAGCCTGAAAATCCCTGACTCTCATAAATTTAATTATCATTTCCCCTTTCTTGGGTAAAGAACTGAAATAATACATTGTGATAACTAACTAATGTTCTCACAAAACAAAACATGAGAAATGGAAAAGAAATACACAGTTCACATAGCAACAAATTTCTAAAAAAAGACAAAATTCACACCTCACCAAATACACAATACAGTTAACCCTTGAACAATGTAGGGGTTAGGGGCTCCCATCCTGACACATGTATGAAAATCCATGTGTAACTTTTGACTCCCCTAAAACTTTAATAGCCTGCTGGACTGGAAGCCTTACCGATAACATAAGCAGTTGATTAACACATGCTCTGCACATCATATATGTCTCACACTCTATTCTTACGATAAAGTAAGCTAGAGAAAAAAAATTTTTCCAAATAGTCTCAAATCTTTAAAAATAATTTCCAATATATTTACTGAAAAAAATCTGTGTATGTGGACCTGTACAGTTGAAACCCGTGTTGTTCAAGGGTCAACTGTTCTTGCAAAGCTCCTACGAAAAATCTTTGAAAAAATTTTCAGCTTGTTCAATGTTGCTACCAGAGACCAGAATTCATATGAAGTAAAATATCTATGATGGACGTAGTACCTGTCAACCATTTCTATTCTATGAAATATTCTAAACAGGATAGGAAAGCTTCCACCCTGTAAAATTGACACCAGGCTATAGGCAAAACCCACTATGTTTACCTCTCTAAAACTTGGGGATTCAGTTCTATACCATTTTTTTAAATGTATCATGGGTAGAGGACTGAAACCAGTGCAATATCTGATGTATAATTTTGTTGAGAGTAAAAACAAAATTTGAAAGGACATAATAATTTGAACAAGTCCTTATTCCTCTTGATTTCTGGGCTTTGTTTTTGTTTTTGTATTTTTATAAGAACAAAAATAGCCTTGACCTTGAAATTAAAGTCACACCTTAATTTGTAAAGTATATAATTCATTTGCCTTTGCATGAGGGGACAGAAGAGAGCAGAAACCTTCAGGCGGAGAAAATACTGGGGTCGGAAGAAAAAAGGGCGAAAGTAGGTTCGTAGCGGGGGAAGGGGGTTGCAAAAGTTCTGAGGCTAAAAGGGAGAGGTATGGAAGGTAGGTGTAAGAGGCAGGAAAGAAATCTGTGGTAGAGGGAATGATCCAAGCTCAGAAAAATAAGGAAAAGGATCAGGGATAAAGAGGAGAGGTGAAGATGACGAGGGGCGAAAGAGTCATAAGAGTCTGAATGGGGAGGGAATGACAGCCAACTACCTCAAAAGGAGTAAAGAGGAGATAGTCGGGAAACCAGAAGCGTCGGAAGTACCCTTCATACACTGACTTTCCGAATGAATTCTCCTTTACACCCCAAGCTGAAGCAAGCAAAACTTCCCTGGGGTGTCTGCGGATTCACTTGCGATAATCACCAGTCCCTTTCTTTACACTCACCTTCGCAAAGAAGGTGACTACGCCACAATGGCGTGACCGGAAGTGCTATTTTCTCTGGTTTGGCGGAAGTTTTATCTTGCCTCTCTAGCAAGCTCACCGACATTAGTGATGTAAACCGGATGGGATTGGGAATCAGTAACTACCAATCCTAGCTCTTGTCTTACCCGGAACTGCAGTATCTCTGTCAAACTCTGCGTATCCAATTTGTCACCTCACCTTGTTGATTTAGCCTTTAAAATATTTCCTTTATCCCTAGTCCCTTAACTCTTTGGATGTCTACAGTTACATATTTACTATTCTGGTTTACTGTTTTCCGGCATACCATTTGAAAATAAAAAGTTCATTTTTATTAGTGGTATACCTCTATTTCAAGATTTTTGAAAAATCTTAAATTGGAGCCATTTTTATCTTGTGATGGTATTAAGATTGAGTTACATGCCATACTCAGATATCCAAATAAAAGTGAAATCATTTAGAAAGTATTCTTGTGTGGGTAAAATTGTAACATTTCCAGATTATCTCGCCTGGCTTTAGGGCCTTTGCATATCCTCATGGGTGGAAAGAAGTTCATCTCCATGTCAATGGGTAATTACCTGGGGAACCAAGGGCGTGTCTGAACCTGAGAGTTTAAAGGGAGGGGCTTGCGTGCTTCTTCCAGAGCACAGAGAGACAGCGCTGGACTGCAGTGTGTAAGCAATAAACAGGTTTTAAACTTTATTTCTCCCTTTGACTGATTTCAGTTTTTAGAGGTATTTTGCCCCGGGATTTCCTTTCGAAACCCAGATTTACACCTGGCGGAAGTCGGTAGGGTTCCTCTGAACCTGAAATCCGTCATAATGGGTGCGACCTTTGGGAGGACTCCTCCTGTGGATGGTGGGGAGGCTCAAGTGGATGCAGCGCCAGAGGGTGCCGCTTGACTTGTCAATATCCCCCCAGCTGTGAGGCTTCCAATTTGGGAACCCCTACTGGGGAATTGGTCTAGGGTAAAGTACCTCCTAGAGGAGTCAGGCATTCTTCAGAACTGGGGTAGGGTGGAAACACTGGAAGCTGCAGAATTAGCCCTCTGTGAGTTGGAAGACTACTTGGAAACCTTAGGGGGCTGTGTAGCGGCTGGCATTGTAGGGTCTCTTTTCATCCAGATAATGGAAAATGTTATAAAAGAGAAAGAGAGGATTATCAAGGGGGTTAGCAAGGAGAGAGAGGGACTTAGGCATGAGAGAGACACACTTGAGCATCACTTGGAGGAGCTGGGCGATAACCTGTGGGATGCTGTTAAAGAAGAGAGACAGTTACTGAAAAGACAGGTCATGCTCCTAGAAGACTCCTTAGCAGCAAGGGGGGAGGCGGCAGGAAAAGCCACGTTGCAGGAGCCCCGGAAATGGTGGAGGAGGAGCCGTTGGTGAAGCCCAAGGGAGAAGAGGAGAAGGCAGGGCCATTGGTGAATCTGCTACCCAGGCCACAGCCAGAAGTACCATCTTCTCCTGTTTTAAAGGCCCACCCAGCTGTAATTAAGAAAATAAAAACAAAACAACCGTGGGCTCCTCAGGGGGAAGAGCAGCCCCCTCCCCAGGTTATGGAGCACTCCATGCTCCACTCCTATACCCAGGATGAGGTGGTGGACATGAGCGTCCAGTATAGGCAGAGGCCATCAGAATCTCTGCCTACATGGCTTTTACATCTCTGGGATATGGGGGTGGAAAACATTGTTGTGTCGGGTACTGAGATGAGTAGAATGGCTTACCTAATGACTCACCCTTCCCACCGGCAGTGGTTGCAAAATGCCCATCACGCTTCAAGGAATCAGATACTCAAGGACTTACTGAAAGCTGCCATCAGGATAGTTTGGCCTAATCAGGTGACTTACCATATTTTCCCAGTAGTTGGAAAACATATGCAGAGCTCCAACAGTTGCTATGGGAATTGGGTATGAAAAATATCATCTATAATATGGACCCCCAGGGCCCTGATGAGGTGTTCACTATAGGAATGAGAATATTGGTGCTGCATACAGCTCCCACATCTGTCTTGGATCCTGAGTGAATCCTCTTACACCCCACCTAGGGCAACCCATAAGTGAGAATACTCATATTTTAGCAGATCTGGGGGAGGTTGAAACAATAGAGCATGGAAGGAAGTATGGGCCACAACTGAAAGAAGTGCAAAAGGACCTGTGAAGGTCTCAAGGACCCAGATATGGCTTGATTTGATAAAGGCTGGGGTGGTGAAAGGAAAACTTGATGGGCAGCCCAATGGGATCTTGTTAGAACTCTGGCACCAATTAAAGCCAGAGCAGCAGTTCCAGCCGCTGAGGTCCAGGACACGGAAACCAGAGTCAAGGCCTCATGCCTGGCCTGTGTTCCTGCAAAACTTCCTGGGAGACAGTACTCAGGCTCTACCTAGGCCGTCACCCCCACAGGAGGATGATTGGGCATCGCCGTTCAACTGAGGGGGGCTTCAAAGTCCCCACCTTGGGGGTACATGGTAGGGACCAGAGGTCACATGTAGAATTAGCAATTCATTGGTCTCCCATGAATGTACAATGCGTCCCGGCGCTGCTGGACACAGGAGCTGAGTGTTCTTTGATTCATGGCAGCCCTGAGCATTTTCCCAGGCCCCCTGCTATGATAGATGGCTATGGGGGTGAGGCTATTAGAGTGAAGAAAGCCCAAATCTCATTGGGGATAGGGTGTTTACCCCCAAAGGAGTATACAGTCTGTGGTTACAGACCTGTGGTTAACAGGCCTGTGGTTACAGACCACTGCAGTTGAGTTCCGACTGAGGGTACGTGTAGTAAAGGCAGTTCTGAGGAGACATGCTAAGCACCCACCTGTAGCTCTGCCTGGACCTTGGTGGGTGACAACTATTAAGCAGTATAAATTGCCTGGGGGGCACAAGGAAATTGGAGAAACTATAAAGGAGTTGGAGAGGGTGGGCATCATAAAGCCCACTCATAGTCCTTTTAATTCCCCAGTGTAGCCAGTGAGAAAGCCAGACAGCTCCTGGCATATAACTGTGGACTACAGGGAATTGAATAAAGCATCACACCCTCTTTGCATGCTGCTGTTCTCTCTATAGCAGACATTCTGGACACCCTCAGCCATGAACTGGGAATGTATCATTATGAAGTAAACCTTGCTAATGCTTTCTTCTCTATTGATATAACACAGGAAAGCCAGGAACAGTTTGCCGTTACATAGGAAGGCCAGCAGTGGACATTCACTGTCCTTCCACAGGGATATCTCCACAGTCCCACCATCTATCATGGACTTGTACCCCAGGACTTGGCCACATGGAAGAAACCACAAACAGTGCGGTTGTATCACTACATTGATGATATTATGCTCACATGTGATTCTCTTTCAGATTTAGAAGGGGCAGTTACTAGACTGTTGCAACATCTACAGGAAAAAGGATGGGCTGTGAACAGCACCAAGGTTCAGGAACCTGGTTTGTCTGTGAAATTCTTGGGGGCCATATGGTCAGGTAAAACTAAAGTTGTTCCTGAAGCATTTATAGACAAGGTCCGGGCTTTCCCCACCCCTACCACTGTGGCAGTATTACAAAAGTTTTGGGGTCTTTGGGGCTACTGGAGTGTGTTTATCCCACACTTGGCACAAATTGTGAAGCCCTTATACTGGTTAGTATGCAAGGGCATCAGGTGGGACTGGGATGAGACATGTGCAGCTGCTTTTACTGCTCTCAAGCAGGCAGTCAAGGCTGTACAGGCCTTGAATGTAATGGACTCATCATGGCCCTGTGAGCTAGATGTTCATGTAACCAAAGATGGTTATGGATGGGGTCTTTGGCAGCAGCTTGAATGGACATGCCAACCTATTGGATTCTGGTCACACCTATGGAAAGGATCAGAGGTCTCGTACACCTTGATAGAGAAGCAACTGGCTGCTGTGTACCACACTTTGCTGGCTACGGAGCCCATCGCCGGAACAGCTCCAACCAAGGTAATAACCACCTATCCCATTGCGGAGTGTGTGCGAGACTGGACCCAAAGGCCGTGGAGTAGTGTGGCACAGACACCTACACTGGCCAAATGGGGTGCATATTGCAGCAGTGCAGCGCCCTCTCTACTAGTCCCTTAAGTGGAGAACTCCAATGCTTATTGGGGCCAGTGACCTATGCCAGTGGAAAGCAGGAAGAACTTGTTTTTGAGCCATTGGTAGCCGAGACTCCTTATCAGGAGGGAAAAGCCCCTATAACTGAAGATGCTTGGTACACAGATGGCTCTAGTTGTGGGCAGCCCCAAAGTGGAGGGCTGTGGCTTTCCATCCTAAGACTGAGACAATATGGATGGAGGATGGAGAGGGGAAGAGCAGTCAATGGGCTGAGTTGTGGACAGTATGGCTTTTGATCACCCGGGAGCCTTCCCCCATAGTTGTCTGCACTGACAGCTGGGCCATTTTTTGGGGCTTGACCCTGTGGCTACCAGCATGGTATCATGCCAACTGGATGGTTGGTCAACAGCCCCATTGGGGGCAAGAGTTTTGGCAAGACCTATGGGCCTCTGGCCAGACTAAGACTGTTACTGTGTATCATGTGACTGGCCAGTTGCCTTTGGCATCCCCAGGGAATGATGAAGCAGACACATTGGCCCAGGTACACTGGCTAGAAGGAAAGCCTTCCTCTGATGTGGCCCAATGGCTACACCAGCGTTTGTTGCACGTGGGGCAAAAGACAATGTGGGCTATAGCCCATAGGTGGGGCTTGCCATTGACCTTTGAAGAAGTCAGCAGATCCCAAAAGGAGTGCCTTGTGTGCCCTAAGAGGGACTTACACCATGTCCCACAGCAACATGGGGCAATAGCTAAGGGGCCAATACCCCTTGTCAGGTGACAAATAGACTATATTTGGCCTCTGCCCATATCAGAAGGATGTCAGTATGCCATGACTTGTGTGGACACAGCTACTGGACTATTGGTTGCTTTTCCTGCATGTCATGCAGATCAGCAAACCATCAAGAGGGGCCTGGAGCAGCTCTTTACAGCCTATGGCTGGCTGCAGGTGATTGAGAGTGATCAAGGCACCCACTTTACTGGACATGCATTACAAGAATGGGTGCAGCAATTAGGAATAAAGTGGAAATTTCATGTACCATATAATCCTACCGGGGTAGGCATGATAGAGAGGTACAACGGTTTGTTGAAATCTGGCCTGAAGTCAGACACTAATAGTCTACAGGGTTGGACTGTTAGCCTATGGACAGTGCTACAGAATTTGAATGAGAAGCCACGTAAAGGAGCTTGCTTTGAGCCCTGTGGATATGCTCACACATCTTGCTGCTTCTCCTATACAACTGTATGTCCAAACCAAAGAAGAGTTGTTGAACCCAGGATATGGCCAGCTGAGCAACCTCCTGCTCCCAGCCCCTACTTCATTAAGTCCTGGAGACACTGTTAAATGGACCTGGCCATGGACATTTTGACACATGGACCAGCGATGGATGGCCCTTCTGGCACCTTGGGGGAAAGGCCTGGAAACTGGCCTCCTGTGTATTCCTGGAATAGCAGCTGAATGGTCCCCAAAGGTCACAGTAGTGTACCCAAAACGTCCAGGAGGTAAGAACATCTTGCGGGGAAGTTTTATTTTATCTTTATGGCCAGTGCATGTACCTCCTGTAGCCTTATATATTGATCCATCTGTAACTCCCACAGGTGGTGGGGGGTGTGTGAAAGTCTGGTATATTAGACGAAATCCCATTCCTGCCACTGTTTTATCACAAGACCACTCTCTTGCATGTATCCTACCTGATGGACAAGATTTCCCTATGCTGTGTCATTAAAATATGTATCTTATTCCCCTTAAGGTTATGTTCTCCTACAGTCCTTGTGGCCTGAATGCACCCCCTGGCTGCAGTTGCCACATGATTGCTGTGAACCTTTAGCTACTGCCTGCCTATGGAATTTATGAGCTGTGGGCTTAATCTGTATAAGACTCTGAACCTAGCTGAATTCTCCAGCCTGAGGATTGTCATAATTTTATTGCTGTTGCTATTGTTATGTCATTAGTCTGGTCACATTGCTCCAGTTTTCTCGCCCAAGGACCATTGTAGAAGAAAGGGAATGAATAGATTGTAAAGTGAGATTTCTGGGGAGGTGTGGCCTGTGGGTAAAATTGTAATGTTTCCAGATTATCTCGCCTGGCTTTAGTATATTTGCATATCCTCAAGGGTAGAGAAAAGTTCATCTCTATGTCAGTGGGTAATTACCTGGGCAACTGAGGGCATGTCTGAATCTAAGAGTTTAAAGGGAAGGGCTGGCTGGCTTGCTTGCTTGCTTCCTCAGGAGCAGGGGGAGAGAGATGGCACTGGACTGCAGTTTGTAAGCAATAAAAGGGTTTTAAACTTTATTTCTCCCTTTGACTGATTTCAGTTTTTAGAGATATTTTGCACTGGGATTTCCTTTCCCCAGACTTACATCTTGTATACTTAAATACACAAGAAACAAAGAAAAGGACAACTGACAAAAAGTTTCAATAAGAATAATAATCTTTTTGTGGTTATATACAAATTTTAGGATTGTTTGCTCTAGTTCAGCAAAAGGGGGTAATTAGTTAACTACTCTTACAGTGGTGAACATTTAATAATGTATATAATTATCAAATTACTATGTTTATCTGAAACTACTATAATGTTGTATATCAGCTATATTCTAACACAAATTTCAAAAAGAATAATCCTTACTCTGGTTAAAAGTTCAGTATTGGATTAACTATTGCCACTGCCTTCAGAAAGCTCTTCTGGGCCCCAAATCTGTACCCTAGTTGTCCTCTTTTGTGGTTATTTTCAGTCAATGCACAAGTATATTCTGAGCATCTACTATATCTCAAACACTATGCTACACCCAGAAGCATCGCACTAGGAACCCACAGCCTATGGGCTAAAGGTGACATCTAAACGCATAAGAGCCTAGCATTAAAAAAAGTGATTATCAAATGTTTGTTAAATGAGTAAATGATCAAAAAGTAGTCAGAGCAGCAGAAAGTATTTACTTTTGCTGGGTTTTTTCTCTTTTTTTACAGTTTATTTCAGTATTTTGACTCATTTTGTCATTCAACAGATTTTGAACAACCACTCAGTGTACGGTTCTGTTCCTGATATTGCTCCTATAAAGAAGAGTAAGACACAGTCTCAGATTTCAAGACTGAGACAGTGGGAGAAATGAACACACAAAGAACCAGCAACACTCTAATGTGACAATAGTAACTGGTAAAAAGGACACAACATAGGAACTATGACTATTGCACTGACTGGTGAATACTAAAAACCTAACATAGACCTTATCTCCCAGAGGGTGCTCAATAAAGACTTGCTTGATGTTGAATGAATGATTGAATGGATAAATAAAAGCAAAGAGTGGCAGTGAAGTTGCAGTAAAGTGTGAAAGGAGCAGTGATGAGAGCTGAAGCTGGATGTAAGAAGAGGCCAGAGAAACAAGGACCTTGCATGCCATGTTATGGAGTGTGAGCTTAATTAATAAGAAAACAGAAAGTTAGAGAAGGATTTTAAGCAAGAAAGTATATAGTCACGTTTCAAACCAGGATATAGAAAATGGGTTGTACTGTTGCAATATGGAGGCAGAGAGATTGGTCTAAAGGATATCGTGGTAATCAGTGAATACAGAAAATTAGAGGCTTATGCTATTAAGAATTAATTGTATTTGGCAATTGAGCTGGAAAAAGTAGCCAATGGATTATCAGAAATCCAGAGGCATTAACACCTGAGCATTTTCCTTAATTCCCTCCACATTCAAAATTTTGATTAACTCATGCAACAAATATTCATGGAACAGTTAATATGCATCTGGCTCTGAAGATAGAATCATAACCAAAATGGATAAAATTTCTGCCCTCACTGGAGTTAAACTCTTGTGTCAGGTAATAAAATACTTAAGAAAATACATGTTAAAAGAGGACAGGTGCTATAAAGAAACAAAATAGATAATTAGGATAGTAATGTACATGGGTGAGGGGAAGGGGGTTGCCCTTATAAAAGGGTTCGCTGTAAGGGTGATGTATGAACAGTATTTATAGACTTCAAACACTTCTCTCAGTCACCAGGACCATTGTTTTAGTTCAGACCCTCCATATTTCTCCTCAAATAACTTCTTACTATGGTGTACAAAAGCCTTGGTAGTCTAACTCTCTCTCTCTCTCTCTCTCTAGCTTCATCTTTTGCCACTCAACCTCTCCCACCCTAGTTTAATTTTCACACAACTGCTTATAATTTGGAAAGTGCACCAAGGTCTTAAATCTCTTTATTTTCACACTCTGCTAACTAATATTCATCTTTCAAAGATCAGCTAACATTTTCTTTCATGAAAGCTTGCTGACGCTTCCTACTATTCTTTAACCTAACCCAGACAGCTGCTCCTTTTCTCAGTTTCTGCCACGTATATCCTCTTCTTGTCACTTTCTTTCATTCACTCAATGAACATTTGTTGGTCAACTGCTGTGTGGTTGTCACTGCTCAAGGCAGTAAAGATGCATGGAGAAATAAAGGAGTGAAAAAAATCCTTGCACTTTTGGAACTTGCATTTTAGTGAGGAAGACTAGCAGTAAACAAAATAATATAGTAAATATGGAATATATAAAATAGTAGTTCTCAACTCTGTGTGCCCCTCAGAATCACCAGGAGAGCATTTGTTCTTTTTTTTTCAATATCTGATCTCTAACCCAACCAAAATTAATCTAAAGTTTAGGGGTGAGGTCAAGTATTTGTATATATCCTTAAATCTCCTTAGACTATTTTTGATGTGATAGGGAAAATTTACAAGGACAGCAACCTAGCTGTTAAAAGACAGCTCCACTCTGTCTCGCACCCCTCCCTCCTCAACATAAACAACACTACAAGGATAGTAATTTACGAGGTGGCTCCCCTCCACCTCGCCCCCCTCCTCAACACAAACAAAAAAACACTGCCTTGGCTTCCCACTCCACCCAGCACCGGTTCCCAAGGTTCACTCCCTAAACTCCCACCCCCTTACCTGCTCGCTTGCTGTGCACGTAGGAATGTTACAGATAAGGAAGCAGAAACATACAAATTGCTCCCTTTTCCTTTGTTCTGGGCTCAGACTTTTTGGGAGATTACTCCCCTCTGAACCACTAGTGTGAAATAAAGCCTCAACACTCTAAGACCTCTGAGTGCCTCTTGGTTTTTCCATCGGTGATCCAGTCCAGGCTTTTTTTCAGCATTTTCTGTAACATTTGGTTCCCTGACCAGGAAACACAACCGCGCTGGCTCTTTTTGCCCCCAGTTTGGCACAATGGTGGGGAGGTGATGGAACAGGATCCTGATCGCAATGGAGAAGGCGCACCCTGCCTGATCTTTTGGCAGTCTCCCGCCCGGTTGCCCTGGGCCAGCCCTGCTCCGCTGTTCCCGCTGGACTCAAGGAAGCTTGGCATGTGAGGACCTGGTTCTGACGTCGAATCCGGTAAGGCCCCGGGGCACCTGACCCAGCCAGTCCCACCCATTGGGGTAGAAGGGAAGCCTGATCACCTCCCAGAGACTTATTAGAAGTCTCACAGGTGGACATTCCCAGGGGGGGAATGTTTAAACTCTGGTCTGCCTCTGTGTGTGTGTGTGTGTGTGTGTGTGTGTGTGTGTGTGTAGGGTGGCTGAAATCATTAAGTCTGCACTGAATCTGTGATTCCATGGCCTGCGCTACGGAATCTGCATGGGCCCTCATCCGCTTTCGTGGTCAACCATCACAGCATATTGATGATTCAGCTTTGGCTGACCTGGCCTGGGACTTATACAGGTGCACCTTAGCCAATGCTGGCTAAAGTCTCTGCGAGGAGGTGAACAGACGGTCATCTGGACCGGTCTCTCTAGATGAGGCACCCCTCCCTTGTCTGTTGTTAAGGCACCGTCCATGGACACGTCATGGGGTCAGGGCATAGTAAACCCACAGTCCTTGAAACTATGATCAAGAATTTCAGAAAGGGATTTTCAGGAAACAACAGAGTAAAATTAACTCCTGGCAGTTTGAAAACCCTGGGTGAATCTGTATTGCCCACCTTTAGTGCAGGGTGGCCTCCAGAAGGAACTGTAGATGTCCAACAATCCACTGAGCCTGGTGGGTCATCCCTAGAGATCCAGGTTGTCCTAATCAGTTCCCATACTTTAACTCCTGGTTAGAAACTACCCAGACTCTTCTCCCTTGGGTGTGATTTGCTTGCAACAGGCAAGGACAGAGTAGGGTCTTAGTTGCCTCAACAAAGAAACCTGCAAAGAATCAACAGAAGCCTGAGCCTCCACAAATTCTTGCTGGTGACCTGGAGGAAGAGCTAATATTGCCCCCGCCTTATGTGCCTCCAAGGACATCAGCACCCAGCCCCTGGTCCCTGATACCACGCAGCCATCAGCCTCCCTGCCAACTCCAGAACCAGTGAACCCACTCTCCCCCAGATCAGCAGCCAGACTGCACCCTCAGCTGAGAGCAGGTGCCCTTCAGATGCCAGTGCAAGAGATGCAGGAGCCCGAAAGACATAATAAGTATGGGACCATCCAGCCCAGCCAGTCCATGTTTTACTATCAGCCCTTCTGCACAACTGACACCCCTTCAGAAAAGCCACAAGCCCTGGTTGATCTTATACAATCTCTTCCAAATCCACCAGTCAAACTAAAAAAAAAACTGTCAACAGCTTCTCTGCACCCTGTTCACAATGGAAGAGAGGAGGCAGCTGGGGTCCTTGGTCGGGGGTGCACAGGCTGAAATTGCTGTCCCCGGGGAGCACCCCAAGAGGGACTTCACCACCCCTGAGGGACAGCCTCAGATCCACCAATATCAGGACACCGTCCTCCAGGGGATCAAAGCTGGGTTGAAAAGCCTATGAACATGACTAAAGTTTTTTCAGTCACTCAACAACCAGGAGAGTTTCCAGGGGACTATTATGAAAGACTGTGTGAAACTTACCACATCTATACTCCTTTCCACCCTGAGTCACCAGGGAGCCAACAGATTGTAAACACCTCATTTGTAGCCCAAGCTGCCCAGACATCAGACTAAAGCTCCAAAAGCTTGAGGGCTTCACTGGGATGAATATCACTAAGCTGATTGAAATTGCCAACAAAGTATACATGAACAGAGAAGTTCAGGCCGACAGAGAGGCAGAAAGAAAAATAAGGAAAAAGGCCAGTCTCCTGGCAGCTGTCCTGAAAGAGAGAGGTGGGCAGAAGGCAGAGAGAAGCCAGCCAACTAGAGGGGGAAAGCCCAGGACCCCTTTAGCCAAAGACCAGTTGGCTTACTGTAAAGAAAAAGGGCATTGGAAGAATGAATGCCCCAACAGAGGCAAAGCCCTGAGGCCGAGTCGCTGCCGGGAGGAGCCACACAGGGAAAAGGCTCACTGGCCTGGCAGGAACAGACTCAGATTGACAAGGACCAGGCTCTCTCACTCTCGGCCCCCATGAGCCCATGGTCAGAACTAAAGTAGGGGGCCAAAACATGAATTTTATAGTTAACACAGAGGCAGAACACTCTGTGTTCACTCTCCCTGTAGCCCCCTTCAGTGAAATAGACTGCAACTATTCTCAGAGCCACAAAGACAGTGGCAGTACCCCCTGTCACAAGAGGTGAGAGCAAGCATCCAGAAACACCTGATCAGACCGAGAGAGGCAGGCATTCTAACCGAGTGTCAGTCACCCTGCAACACCCTGCTTCTACCAGTCAAAAGGCCAGGAGGAGAGTACCAGCCTATTCAAGACCTGCAAGCCATTAAATAGAGTGACTGTTTCTTTACACCCGGTGGTCCCAAACCCGTACACCGTCCTCAGCCAGATCCCAGAGTCTGCCAAATAGTTCACTTGCACAGACATAAAGATGCCTTTTCTGCCTCTGGTTGGCCCCACAAAGCCAGCTCTTATTTGCCTTTGAATGGACTGAACTGGATATGGGGTGGCAGATGCAGTTAACATGAATGCAGCTTCCACAAGAGTTCAAGAACTCACCCACTCTCTTTGGAGAGGCATTGACTGCAGACCCTGCCAGCTTTCTGAGAGATGTCTCATGCTGTGCCCTCCTGAAGTACGTACATGACCTCCTCTTTGCCAATGACACCTAGGAAAATTGTGCAAAAGGCACAAAGGCCTCCTGCAACTCCTGTCAGACTCAGGATACCAAACCTCATAGGAAAAGATGGTACAAATCTGCCAACAGCAAGTCTGGTACTTAGGCTTCCTCCTCATCCAGGGAGAAAGGGCACTAAGGTCAGAGAAGAAAAAGGTCATTAACTCCTTGCCCCAGCCTAGGATGAGGGGGGGCATGTGAGAATTCCTAGGGGCCGCCGGGTTCTGCAAAAATCTGGATTCCCGGGTTCTCAGCAATGGCAAGGTCCCTCTGCAACCTCCTGGGGAGGCCAGACCAAAAGCCCCTGTCTGGACAAAAGAGACAAGAGCCACCTTCCTGGAAATAAAAACTGCTTCAGAACAGGCATCAGCCCTAGGCCTGCCAGATATAAAAAGGCCCTTCAATCTCTTTGTACATAATGAAGGTAGCAATTCTGCACTGCAAAGAACATCAAAAGGAAAACAACCCTATAGCACAGGGGAATCAGATGGCAGATGAAGCTGCCAAAGCAGCAGCCAGTAAGGAGGCAGGGAGAGCTCCTTCCCTCACTATGGCCCTAACACCCCCGGTAGAAGCCCCTCCACCCAGGTAAACTGAAAAGGAGAAAGACTGGGCCATAACTGAAGGAGCCACTGAAAGGGCAAGCTCCCAGATTCTATTTCAGCCAATTGGGACCCAGATCCAACCTCAGCCAATCAGGACCTGGATCCTATTTCACCCAATCGGAGCTTGGTCTCTCTCCTCTCCATTCAGCAAAGAGCTCACACACCACCCTTAGACCCTGCCAATTGACCAGAGCCACGACCTATCACCCCACCAACTACCCCTAGATCCAGCCAATCAGCCGGAGCCACGACCGTCATCCCACCAACTGTCCTAGAACCCCATAAAACCTTTGTGGTATTGAAACTCGCTTTCTCTGGCATCTTGCCACTCGTTGGTGCAGATGAGAGATTGAGATCGAGCTAGCTCGAATAAAGGCTCTTTGCTTTTGCATCGGTGTTGGCTCCTTTGTGGTCTTCGGGGATTCGCGACTTTGGGCACAACACCGCTTTAACTGAAAACGGATGGTGGATGTTGCCAGACAGACATATCTTTGTCCCAACTGCAACCGGGAGGCAACTAGTCAGCAAATAACACCAGCTCACCCACCTAGGAAAAACTTCATTGGAGGCCCTCCTCAAAAAGCAATACTACATCAGCCAGTTGCCAGCACTATGCCAAGCAGTGAGTGAACAGTGTGTAACTTGTGCCAGAAATAATGCTCGGTCTGCGCCACGACTCCCACCTGGTGTCCAAAGAACGGGAGTTGCACCCTTTGAAGATGTTGAGGTAGACTTCACGGATATCCAGCCAAGCTGGGGAGTCAGATACCTTCTAGTAATAGTGTGTACACACTCTGGCTGGATCGAAGCCTTCCCAACCAGAACAAAATGGAGCCGGGAGGTAGCCAAAGTCCTCCTGAGAGAAATTGTGCCGGGGTTTGGCCTACAGTCCACAATCCAGTTACAATGGGCCTGCCTTTGTAGCAGATATAGTGCAAATGTTAACTAAATCCCTCAATATTACCTGGAAACTTCACACTGCATTCAGACTACAGAGTTCAGGTAAAGTAGAGCGAATGAATTGCACCCTCAAAAGAACCCTAGCTAACTTTTGCCAAGAAACAGGCCTCCCATGGCCAGATTCACTGCCCCTGGCTCTCCTGCATGCTCACTGCACAACTGGAACTCGAGGTTTTTCCCCTTTTGAATTAGTATATAGACACCCTCCCCCATGTCTAGGAAGCCTCCCAGGGAACCTACACCAAATAGGAGATAAGGGAGTATGAGAACAGCTCCAAGCCTTGGAAGCCACCCTAAATAAACTATAGCAATACACCATAGAGCCCAGATCTCTCTAGGAACCCCAGTACATTACTTCCAGGCTGGGGACTCAGTCTGGGTTAAAGATTGGAAAAAGGACCCTGTAAGACCGGGGAAAGGAAGTCCAGGACAAAATACTCTAAAAACCAAAATCAGTCAAAGGGAGAAACAAAGTTTAAAAACCTGTTTATTTCTCACAAACTGCAGTCCCAGTCCGTCTTTTCTTCTCTGCTCCAGTAGCAACCACACCCGCCTTCCCTCACCTCAGGTACAGATAAGCCCTCTGTTGCCCAGGTAATCATCCATTGATATGAAGATGAATTTCTTCACCCCTGAGGAAAGATGCAAATGCACTAAAGCCATACTTCTTTCCACCTCTGAATGCCTATTGATATGCAGATATACTAACCGCAATAAAATCTTGATAAACCTCAATCCAGGATTCAGCCTATGCAGATTAAGCAAATGTACTTTACAGCACAATCTTTCACTAAGCACAAAATACGTTTCTACACTTGTTTACTCATTCCTAACAATCATGCTAGATTGCTCACAAAACTTTTACCAAACATTAGACAAAGTCAAGCCTCTCTTTAAACATTTTCTTGACAACAGCAACACAATCATAATTCTCAAGGCAGAGGATTCAGCTAGATTCAAAGTCCCATGCAGATTAAGTCATGCGGTAGCTGCAGCCAGGGTGCACATCCAGTACACAAAGACCGTAGAAGCAAATAACCGTGATTGTCCTGGGCCAGTTTGCTGTTATTACAGAAATACACATAAGGCCAGCTTCCAGGCCTTTTCTCCAAGGTGCCAGAAGAGCCAGCCATCATTGGTCCATATGTTGAAATATCCAGGGCCACGTCCATTTTAATCCTAATTGCTGCACCCGTCCTTGCAACACATGTCCGATAAAGTGGGTGCCTCGATCGCTCTCTATAACCGGCGACCGACCACAGGCTGCAGAGAGATGCTCTAGGCTCCTCTTGGTTTGCTGATCTGCACAACGTGCAGGGCACTCCTTCCGGGCTTGGCCGACTTCTTCAAAGGTGAGAGGCAAGCCCCACTGACAAACCAAAATCAATGGGGCCCACATTGTCTTTTGCCCCATGTGCAACAAACACTGATGTAGCATTTGGGCCAGATCAGAGGCAGGCTTTCCTCTAGCCAGTGCATATGGGCCAATGTGTCTGCTTCATCATTCCCCGGGGATTCCAAAGGCAAGTGGCCAGTCACATGATATACTGTAGGTGTCTGTGCCACACCACTCTGTGGGCTTTGGGTCCAGTCTTGCACCCACCCCACAATGGGATAAGAGGTTATTACCTTGGTCGTAGCTGTTCTGGCGATGGGCTCTGTAGCCAGCAAGGCATGGTACACAGCAGCCAGTTGCTTCAAGGTGACCCGGACCTCTGCTCCTTTCCATGGTTGAGGCCAGGCTCCAGCCGGCAGCGAGAAGCGTCAGTGGCAGAAGCAGTAGCCTTAGGCTCAGGCCACGGGCTGGGGTCGGCATGGCCAGCAGCGGTGGTGGCTCTTCCACGACCACACGAGTGTAGGCACATGTCCCTTGGTGTGAGTGCTGCTTCTCCCCATCATTTCTACGGGCGGCCCTCCCAAAGGTCGCACCCATTATAACTGATTTCGGGTTCAGAAGAATCCTGTCGACTTACTCCAATTGTAAGTCCAGGGAAAGGAAATCGGGAGAAAAATACCTCTAAAAACCAAAATCAGTCAAAGGGAGAAATAAAGTTTAAAACCCATTTATTTCTCACAAACTGCAGTTCCAGTCCGTCTTTCTTCTCTGCTCCAGCAGCAACCACACCGCCTTCCCTCACCTCTCAGGTACAGATAAGCCCTCTGTTGCCCAGGTAATCATCCATTGATATGAAGATGAACTTCTCCACCCCTGAGGAAAGATGCAAATGTACTAAAGCCACACTTCTTTCCACCTCTGATATGCAGATATACTAAATCCAGGCGAGATATTCTGGAAATGTTTCAATTTTACCCACAGACTCCCTCAAACCTCAGTGGTCTAGCCCTCACATTGTTGTTCTACCTACTCCTACTGCCCTCAAGGTTGCAGGCATCACTCCGGGGGTCTGTCATTCCAGAGTGAGCAGGGCCCATCATCCTGATGAAGAAGCACATCAGTGAGAGGCCCAGCCAGACCTCCAGATCCTGTCTGCCTCTGCATCCAACGATTGCCCTCTGACTAATGGACACTTGCGCACCGTGGATCATGGCTATCGTCGGAGTGGTGTCTTTTATTCTGGGCATTGGACTCTTTGCTGTTGCACCCATGGACTGGACTATTCCTCAAAAAAAAGAGTTGCCCTTTCTATTATCTATTGGGTAATCATTAAGTTGTTTTGCTGTGCTTACCTGTCTCTCCTAGCTGAATTCAAGTCTCAGCCTGCATTTCCAAAGTACCTCTCTGTAATGTTTAACTGTACAAAAGTTATAAAGTGCATAGTAGGCCTGAAGGGAGCTACCTCCTTTCCCCCTGTAAGATTTCCTAGGGGAAGAGTGCTGTTATTCTGTAAATCAATCAGGAATAGTGACCACAAAAATCAAAGAACTGAAGGAAAAAATATTAAAAAGGGGAAAGGAATTAGAGACAGGGGGGATCTGGGGACTCCGCCAGTGGTCCTCCTAGGTACTTCTGAAAGGAAGGAGCGACACACAGCAGCAATTCACCGGAGAGTTCCACTTTATTGGGGAAAAGTACTAGGTTATATAGGGAGGGACATAATCTAATTGAGGTGTCACTTCAATGGGACTGGTGGCTATTGGCCAGGTGCCGGGATTGGTGGGGGGGGGGGGGCGAGAAGTGATTAGGCCTAGGGTGGCGCCTGCGGAAACTGAAGACCCGGAAGAGAAGGAGGAGGTTCGCCATATTACGGGTGGGGGCCCTTCATTCCCCCCTTTCTCCTCTATGGGGTTGTGGACGTTGTTTTCTCTCTGACTGCTTCCTGCTGAACAGGGGCAGAGAAGGGAGTGAGGGCTTGAGGACTGGGAGGAAAGGGTTGATAGGACTCCCCACAGTAAGGACAAGTAGATGTGGACTTCTTCAGATTGGAAATTAATGAAGGTTCCCTGTAACCATAGGTCGAGGACTTGTTGATTCCAATGGTGCCAAGAGGATATGGGTGTCAGGAGCCAGGCGTCTGCGGCCATTGTTTCCAGGAACAATTTTCAGTGGAGAGAGGGGTCCATCTCAGCGTGTGGTGAGGAGGTCACATGAGGTGAGGGATCTTCTGTGGCCAGAAGCTGATAGTTCCTGAGTAAAAGCTGGTTGAAAGTTTGATTAGAGATTTTTCCAACTTGGGATTTGATGAACTTTATTATACAGGGTAAGAAGAGACAGGCGAGAATAATGATTATTATGGGGCCTGCAATGGTCCAGAGCCAGATAAGGAGGGGGTTTGTTAGTATTGAAGAGAATGGGTTGGAATTGGAAGCAGAGTGGAGGCTGGAGGCAAGGTCAGTGAGTTTGGTAATGTCAGTTTCTACAATGCCGGATTCATTGATGTAATAGCAGCACTCTTCCCGAAGGAAGACGCAGGTGCCGCCCTTCTCAGCTGTAGGCAGATCTAAGGCCCGCTGGTTTTGAAGGGTGACTTTAGCTAGCGAAGTGACCTGTCTTTGGAGAGAGGCCAGGGAATCGGCAGTGGATGTCAAGCCTCCCTCAAGTTTGGCGTTGAGATCTTTAGTTGCCCACAGAGAGTGACCCAAAGGCCCTCCTGAAAACCCTGCCCCAATGGCTGAGTTGGTCAAAGAGATACCAACCATGACGGGAAGGAAAGCAGCCCTTTTTGTGTGTGAGGGCAAGGGAGGTTGGAGCTCAAGAAATTCTGCCATGCTGTAAAGTGTAAGCTGTGGGACTAGGGTGATGAGAATGCAGGGTATATTAGAGTTGGGAGGCAGTGAATTGAAAAGACTGCCATTACACCAAGAGACGTGTCCTGGTTGTGTAAAAGTTTTAGAGTTGGAGGTGGGGGTGTAGATAGAGAGGCAGTGAAGTGCGCTGGAGGGGGGTGGAGTTGGGCCTACACAGTGGTGGATGGTGAGATTATCTGCATATTCTGGTTCCCATAGGAGTATGTCTGCCAGGGGGCGGAGGGGTTGTCCTTCTGCTTGGAAGGAGTAGTTGGAAATATTAAGGGGCACGGCTGCCAGCAGTGGGCGCTGTAATGATGCACACAAGAAACAATTGGCGGTGTTGAGGGTGTGGTTGAGAAAGATGATGGTGTCTTGAATGAGCTGTAACAAAGAGTAGGAGAAATTAGACGAGGGGCAGGGATAGGAAGATGAAGAGGCGCCATCAAATGTTTGAATAATGACTTTTTCGGAATGTCCGATATCTGATGCAACTTGAGAGATTTGGGAATGAGAAGGAACATACTCTCGAGAGATATGAAGGGTACCATAGGGGGTCAAGGACCCCCCGTAGTAAACTGAGGCTGTGACTCCGGCGGCCCATCGAGGATCCCAGGGATTAAGGATTGATAAGGAGAATGAGCTGTTGGGATATTTTATGAAACGGTTGGAGGAGTAATACTGTGTGTACCGAGAGTCACCCATGTAGTGAATGGCGCAAGACCAGTAGGGACATCCCCCATAAGTGTCTGGCCACTGCCTGCGTTAGGCTTGTTTTTGGTCGTAGAGGAAGCAGAGGTAGGGAGTGAAAAGGGGGCTGCTAGTGAACACTTCAGTGGAGGGAGGAAAGTGAAGGTACAAAGGCTTGGAGCAGCCTTTTAGAGGGCAGTCTGATGTGGTAGTGAGGGCAGTGGTTTTTGTTTGATGCTGTGTGTAAGTCTGTCTGACCTTGAATTGCCATACAAAGGAGGCTGAGGTGACGGGGAAGATGATAGAAATGAGGAACGAGAGCGAGAGAGCAGTAAAGGAAGAAAATGTCATGATTCGGGTATGGATGGAAAAGGGGGTGAATGGGAGATGCGGAGTTTCAAAGGATCAGAGGGATGGAGCATGGAAGAGTAGACAGCGTCTTGGGCTGTATCCGAAGGACTCTGGGTTGGGTCTTGGGTGTCCAGAGGAGGTGGGTCCTGGGTGTTTGGTTTCAACCTGAAGATATGAATCCAAGGGGTGACAGAGTTATCAGGCAGTGAGAGCTTAATGGCCGAGGGGGTGCAGAGAATGACTGGGTGTGGACCTTCCCATTTTGGGGTGAGGAGGCTTATTTTCTGGAGGCTTATAAAACACTAGTTGACTGGGTCGTAAGACAAGAGGGTTTTGGGAAGCGGATGGGTCCGGGAGGAGCCAATCCTGATATTTCCATAATTCGGTGTGGAGGAGAAAGAGTAGTGGAAGGGCCATGTTGGGAGGAATTGGTCCTTTGTGGGGAGGGAGCCCCGGGGGTAAAATTGGGCGGCCATACATGATCTCAAAGGGTGACAAGAAGGAAGGTTTTTCTGGGAGGGTCCGAATGCGGAGTAAAGCCAAGGGAAGTAAGCGAACTCAGTCAAGGTGTAATTCCAGAGATAGTTTGGTCAGAATGTCTTTTAGAGTCCTATTGGCTCTTTCTACTTTCCCCGAAGCCTGTGGTCAATAAGGACAGTGTAGATGCCAGGGGAGTGAGAGCAACTTGGAGAGGTTCTGAATGATTTGGGCAGTGAACTCAGGGCCGTTATCTGATTGGAGGAAAGTGGGCATCCCGAACCTAGGAAAGATCTGGGTGAGGAGGATAGAGGCAACTGTGGAAGCTCATTTGTTAGTGGTGGGCAAAGCTTCGACCCATCCTGAAAATGTATCTACTAACACGTAGGTATCTGGTACTCTGTATGGGGGGGCATGTTAGTGAAGTCTATTTGCCAATCTGCGGCGGGGACATTACCCCTTGCTTGATGAACTGGGAAGGGTTGGGCCTTGAGGGGGATATTAGGGTTAGTGCGTTGGCAGATGGTGCACCTGTGGGTGATGTGGTTAAGTAGGGTTTTGTTTTCAGGAGAGAGAGAAAAAAGGATTGTAAAAAATGGATCAAGGATTGAGGGCTAGGATGAAACAGATCGTGTAAGAAGTGGAAGAGGGACTCTTTGTCCTGGGAACAGAGGGTGTCTTGTGATAAGGCTAAAACCGCAAGGGCAGACGGATCGTTGTCTGGTGCGTCTTCTGATAGGGCAACCGACCGGGCTACTCTGCCAGCTTTGTTGTTACCCTTTGTAATGGGGGAGTCATCTTTTTGATGTGATTTGCAGTGGATTATGCCCAGTTGGTGTGGGAGTTGTGGAGCCCCTATAAGTTTGGTAATTAAGGCTGAATTAGTGATGGAATTTCCTTTTGTGGTGAGGAGGCCTCGTTCTTTCCATACTGCCGCATGGGACAAGAGAATGTGGAATACATATTTGGAATCAGTGTACAGTGTGAGAGACGTATCCCAGGCTAGAGTGCAAGATCTGGTGGCCGCAATGAGTTCGGCCTGTTGATTGGTTGTACCGGGGGGTAGGGCTTGTGCTTCAATGACGTCTTTGAGGGAGACTACTGCATATCCTGCATAGTGGGTGCCCTCATGTTTAAAAGAGGACCCATCAGTAAACCAGATGAGGTCAGAGTGTGAGAGGGCTCCTTCGGAGATCGTGGAGTGGCATGGAAGGAAGTTGTGAAGGGCTTCCAGGCAATCATATGAGGGAGTATGAGGAGAGTAGGGTAGAGGAAGAAGAGTGGACAGATTCAGGAGCAGGCAGGGGAGGAAAGAACTGTCTGGATTTTGGAGGAAAGAGGACATTAAGGTCATGAGTCTGGAGGGAGGGAGAGTCTGTAAACTTTTGTAGGTTAAGAGGTCTTTTAGGTGATGTGGGGACAGAATGGTAAGGGGTGCCCTGAATGTCAGTTTATGAGCTTCCTTCTGCAAGAGCTGTCCAGCAGCTAATGCCCGTAGGCAGGGGGCCCATCCCCGAACTGTGGGGTCTAATTGCTTGGAAAGATAAGCTACTGGGGCAAAGGATGGGCCATAATATTGGCCTAGGACTTCTAGAGCTTGACTGGATCTCTCATAGATGTATAATGAGAAGAGCTTTGACAAATCAGGAAGATGGAGAGCTGGGGCTTCCACAAGGGTTTGACGGAGCTTAATGAAGGAGTGTTGGGGTGAGGAGGATAATGGTTCTTCAGGGGGACCCTTGCTGAGGTCATATAGGGGTCTTGCCAACAGGGAGAAGTTAGGGATCCATGCTCTAAAATACCCAGCCAGGCCTAGAAAGGAAAGGATTTCTGTCTTGGTTTTGGGAACTGGCAGTTCAGAGAGGAGTCATTTTCTGTCCAAGGTAATGGACTTTCTTTGTTGAAATAGAAGGAATCCGAGGTAAGTGACAGAAGGGGAAGAGATTTGAGCCTTGACAGGGGATACCCGGTAACCTCTGGAAGCTAGAAGGTTAAGTAGGGAGGCAGTGTCAAGTTGAGACTGTTCCCATGAGGGACTGCAGAGTAGAAGATCGTCCACATATTGTAATAAGGTGGACTTGGAGTGATCATGATGAAACTGTTTGAGATCCTGAGCTAAGACCTGTCCAAAAATATGGGGACTATCTCGGAAAACTTGTGGCAAAACTGTCCAAGTGAGTTGTTCAGAATGTCTTTTGTATGGGTCCATCCAGGTGAAGGCAAAAAAATCTTGGGAGGAGGGGTCCAGAGGGATAGAAAAAAATGCATCCTTGAGATCTAGGACTGAGAGATGGCAGGCTGAGGCAGGGATCCGTGATAAAAGGGTGTATGGATTTGGAACTAAGGGATGGATAGGGACGATGGCCATGTTAATGAGTTGGAGGTCTTGGACTAGGCGGAAAGATCTGTTGGTTTTTTTAACAGCTAATATGGGGGTATTAAATGGAGAGTGAGTGGGTCTGAGGTAATTTTTGTTTAAAGGGTCCTGAATGATGGGTTGGAGGCCTATGAGGGCCGAAGTGGTTAGGGGGTATTGGGCCTGATGGATATACTGTGAGGGGTCCCGTATTTTTATAGAGGCAGGAAGACATAGAGCCACGGAGGGGGAACTGGAGCTTTCATTGGGTAGAGGGGGGTCGTCAGCTATGAGGGCCATAAGAAAGGGAGTACTGGGGGCTGTGGGAGTGGATATAGTTATGGAAACATGGAGGAGAGAAAGGATGTCCCGTCTTAGTAAAGGGATGGGACACTGGGGAATAACCAGGAAGGAGTGGGGAAAAGGTATGGGATTGTCCTGGATTGTGCATAAAAGGGGAGGGGTTTTCAATGGGAAGATCTGTTTTCCTCCTACCCCGGCTATAGGAGTAATGGCTGGCGTGGTAGGGTCCTGGTATTCTCGCAAGACCGAGAAAGTGGCTCCTGTATCTAGGAGGAAGGAGATGGGGCAACCGTCTACTGTTAAAGTAACCCTGGGCTCCTGTTTGGTGATGGAAATGGTCGGGTGAGAAGACCCCGGGCCCCATCAATCCTCCTCCACCAGTTCCACTACGGCGGGCTTAGGATGGGTGTTGTTCGTCCAGCCTCCCCTTCGGGTGGTTGGGCAATCAGACCCCCAGTGGCCCTCTTTGTGGCATCTGGGGCATGGAGTGGTAGGAGGTCTGGGGGAGGGGCATGCCCTTGACCAATGTCCTTCTTTTCCACAATTGAAACAAGCTCCAGGGGGGGGCTTGTTTGTGGAAGGGTGCCCAGGTTGTGGTTTTATCAGCTGGGCCAACATCTGAAAGTTGGCCTGATCAGCCTTTTGTTTACATTATTCTTTCTCCTCCTCGCGGTTATGGAAGACTTTAAAGGTCACTGTTAGGATCTCAGTCTGCGGGGTAGCGGGGCCCTGATCTAACTTTTTGAGTTTAGCTTTAATGTCGGGGTAGCTTTGAGCCAGGAAGTATGTCATAAGGACATGTCTTCCATCTGGCGTTTCTGGGTCTAGGCTGGTATACTGTAATAGGGCTTGGGTGAGTCTATCTAGGAATTCGGAGGGAGTTTCTTCCTTTTTTTGAATTATGTCCTTGAGCTTTTGAAAATTGACTATTTTACGAACTGCCTTTTTCAGACCTGCTATTAAGCAGGAGGCAAAAATATCCCGAGAGCAGAGACCTACAGCGGTGTTATAATCCCAGTCTGGGTCTTGTTCGGGGACAGCGGTGGGGCCAGTGGGATAGGCAGGGTCAGTCCTGTGGGTTTTGGTTGCGTGTGTTTGGGCGAAGTCCCAAACTCGTCTACGCTCTTCAGGAAGGAGGGTATTGGCTAGTAGCATGAAAATGTCATGATGTGTGAGGCTGTAAGACTGGAGGGTCCATTGAAACTCCCTGATATATGTTGTGGAATCAGTGGGAAAGGAACCAAGGCGTTTTTCAAGTTGGTCCAGATCCCCTAAGGAGAAAGGTACGTGAACTCACACGATGCCTTTGGGTCCAGCCACCTCTTGGAGGGGGGCAATAATTTGGGGAGGCCCCCGGGATCGAGTCTGAGGGGGACTGAAGAGTTCCAGCTCAGTCTGTGGAGGAGAAACAGGTGATGAGGGCAAAGATGGAGGAGGACCCCGGGACCTAGTTAAAGGGGGACTGAAAAGCTCAAGCTCAATCCACAGGGGAGGGGCAGGTGAGGGGGGCGAAGGCAGAGGAGGTGAGGTGGGGGAGGAGATGGTGGGAGAGGAAGGGAGAAGGGCTGTTGTAGGAGAAGATGGGGAAAGGAGTGGGTGGGAGGCCTCTGCGGGGGAGGAGGTGGAGGCAGTGGCGTCGGCGGTAGAGGGCGGAGGGGTTGTAGGAGGGGGAGGGGCTGAAGGAGGAAGCCTGTATGGTGGAGGTTCGTTGGCCAGGTCAAAGGTAATCGAAGAGGGACTGGGAGTGAGTGGAGGGGAGGGAGGTGGCCTGCAGGCTAGGAGAACTTGGGGCAAGGAACAGGTGATGCAGAGGCCAGGATTTTGGGCTACGAGGTGAAAAGCCTCGATATAGGGAATCTCCTTCCATTTTTTCAGGTGCTGGCAGTAGTTAAAAAGATCGCGAGTGATGTTAGGATAAAGAGTTCCCCCTGCGGGCCATTGGTTGTGATTGTCTAGGGGGTATATCGGCCAATCTTGGGAGCAGTATTTACAGAGAAGTTTTGGTTTTATATCAGGCATCAGGGAGAGGGTGGCTAGATACTTGAGCAGGCATTCAAGAGATGAATCTTTAGGGAGGGATGAGGAGGCTCCCATGGCTAAAGGACAGAGAAGGAGACAAACAGGGGAAAACGAAAGGAGATCCTCGGACTGGGAGCAGACTGCAAGGAGACAAAGGGCATCCCCAGTGATCCTTGGTGGTTTGCAGAAACTCGTATATGAGTCGGAATTTCTTAGGAAGTGTGGGTCGTCACCCAGACTTCCCTAAGAAGGCAGAGTGCCGGAGTCAGGAGGAACCTAGTACTAGGAATTTTTGGCGGAAGGAACGGAAGGAGGAGGGGGGAAAAAGGGAGCGTTCTCATCCACAAAGGAGTCACCTCGTTTATGTCTGTTGGAAGAGGGGCCTGAGGGTCCACCGCAGCTGTGAAGGCCTGAGGCGGGGGGAGTTCCCTCCTCGTCCCCGAGTGTCAGGGCCTTGCTGGATAATCACGATGGTCAATGGCGCTGCGATAGCTTGGGGAAGAGTGGCTCACCATGAGGGAAACTTTACCCAAAGAGTTTCAGCACTAATGAAAGGAAGGGGCGGTGAGTGCATTTATGACTGTTGGAGGAGGGGCCTGAGGGTCCGCTGCAGCTGTGAAGGCCTGAGGCAGGGAGAATTCCCTCCTCATCCCCGAGCATCAGGGCCTTGCTGGACGATCACGGTCAATGGCGCTGCGATAGCTCGGGGAAGAGTGGCCCACTCCGGGGGGAAAACTTACCCAAAGGCCAAAGAGGTGTGGTGAGTGTGAGGAGCCAGCGCCGGAAAACGAGGGCAAGCTGCTGCTGGTGTCAGGGGAAGATGGGGCCCAGTTGGGGTATCCTGTCTCCCGGGTTTTGGCACCAAAATGAAACGAAGGAGCGACACACAGCAGCAATTCACCAGAGAGTTCCACTTTATTGGGGAAAAGTACTAGGTCATATAGGGAGGGACATAAGCTGATTGAGGTGTCACTTCAATGAGACTGGTGGCTATTGGCCAGGTGCCGGGATTGGGCCTCGGGTGACGCCAGTAGGAACCGAAGACCCAGAAGAGAAGCAGGAGGTTCACCATCTTATGGGTGGGGGCCCTTCAACTTCCACTGGCTGGGCCCCTCATAGCCATCCTCCTCATCGTCACTATTGGCCCCTGTGTACTAAATGCCCTCATAAAGTTCATAGAAAACACTGTTACGAATTGAGCCACTACCCATATACTGGCTCTGCAAGGCTATCAGTCTGTCATAAATCAGGATGATACCCCCTTAAAATGAAGTGTTTGAAGGGGCATCAGAGGGGGGACTGATAGGGAAAATTTACAAGGACAGCAACCTAGCGGGTGGCTCCACTCTGTCTCGCACCCCTTCCTCCTCAACATAAACAACACTACAAGGACAATAATTTACGAGGTGGCTCCCCTCCACCTCACTCCCCTCCTCAACACAAACAAAAAAACCCTGCCTTGGGTTCCCACTCTGCCGAGCACCAGTTCCCAAGGTTCACTCCCTAAACTTCCACCCCCTTGCCTGCTCCCTTGCTGTGAATGTAGGAATGTTACAGATAAGGAAGCAGAAAGATATAAATTGCTCCCTTTTCCTTTGTTCTGGGCTCAAACTTTTTGAGATATTACTCTCCTCTGATCCCACCGGTGTGAAATAACGCCTCAACACCCCAAGACCTCTGAGTGCCACTTGGTTTTTCCATTGGTTTTCAGTATTTTCCATAACAGATGCACAGAGGGGATTGAAAACCACTGCTCTATAGGCTACACCTCAGGAAAAAGGACATGATCCTAGAAGGATGGTCTGAAAAACTAGAAGGAATGGAAAGCAAATAAAATGGTAAACATGTATGTCAATCTTAAAAACAAACACTGTATGTATAAAAACATAATAATCAAGAATGAGTTACAGGGTTGAAGAAAATTGTGATTCAAAGATTCTGAACAGAAGTATCATATAACTCAAGAAGAGATGGAGATCAGAATTAAACTGGGAAAGAGGTTAATATATTTTTTTAAGTTCAGACAGTGTTGAGTTAAATAATTGTTATAAGAACAGAATATAGTAATTTATCCACCATTTACCCCATAGTCCCAAGCACATAAACTGGAGAGAATTATGCCTGGACTCATCTGGGCTTTCCCCACTTTATTTCTAAACATTCCTACCCTCCCCCAAGGCAACAGGAGAAGCGGTACTCCACCACAATAAAAGGCACAACTCTCTGCACCATACTGCTCTCTCCCTCTCTCTGGGGGCAGCCACTTTCTCTTTCAGATAATAAAATCTCTTGCGTGGGCCCGTGTCTCCTGAGTCGTTCTGGGTAAGGAGGGTCGCAGCGAGATACCCTTTCAATTGTAATATTCAAAAGTTACCACTAAAAGGCTGAAGCATAGTGAGATTTAAAAACAGAATAAAAATGCATAAATTTAAAACCACAAAGAAATAAAATGGAATAGGAAAAAATATTTTTCAGTCATTAAAAAAAAGGATGCACATACCTATATAAACACAGACATATGGATTGATGGATAGTGTTTGCCTCCAAGGTAGTGATGAGAAGTAGGTGAGGATCTCATAGCCAGAGGAAATTTATTAATAGTTATCTCGCTGTTGGGTTGACAGATGGTTCAGAAATATTCATTACACCATTGTTATTTATAATTTACACATATATTACATGCATTATTTTGTATATATCATATAGTTTTAGAAAGTTATAAAGAATAATTTTAAAAACAATTACCAAAAAATAAGACAATATGATATAGAATGAAAACTTTAAAAAATGTTTTAACCAAAGATTTTTTAATTGAAATATCATAGATATACAGTATTATAGTGGTTTCAGGTATGCAACATGGTGATTTGACAATTATATGCAATACTAAATGCTCACCAAGATAAGTGTATTTACCATCTGTCAACAACCAAAGAAGTTAAAATATTATTGACCATATTCCCTATACTGTACTTTCATCCCTGTGACTTAATTTATTTTGTAATTGAAATTTTTTCCATCTTTATCCCCTTTACCTATTTCACTTATCCCCCCACACCCCACCTCTATGGCAACTACCAGCCTATTCTCTTCATTTATGAGCTTATTTTTGCTTTGTTTATTTGTTTATTTGTATTATTTTTTATATTTCACATATAAAAGAGATCTTATGGTATTTTTGTATCTCTGACTTATTGTCACTTAGCATAATAAACTCTAAGTCTATCTATGCTGCTATAAATGGCAAGGTTTCATTCTTTTTAATGGTTGAGTAATATTCCATTGTTTATATGTTCCACATCTTTTTATTCATTCATCTATCAATGGTCACTTAGGTTATTTCCATATCTTACCTATGTAAGTGATGTTGCAATAAACATAAGAGTGGAATGGTGATTTTGTTTTCTTCAGGTAAGTTCCCAGAAGTGGAATTACTGGGTCACGTGGTATTTCTATTTTCAGTTTGAGACCCTCCATACTGCTTTCCATAGTGGCTGCACCAATTTACATTCCCACCAACAGTGTATGAGTCTTCTCTTTTTTCCAAATCCTCACCAAAAGTTATTTACAATAAAAACATTTCACCTTCTGCTTGGCCCCTAGCTACCTAGTGAGTTTCTTACTCCTTCTTTCAAAGTATATTTATGGCTATGAATATACATATGCAAGCAAACACATGTTTTTTCTTTTTTACATTTTTACCAAACAATAGCAAATGATGCAAACTATTTTGCACCATGATTTTTTCACTTAAACTATATATGTATGCTTCATTCACCTTGGTAGATAGAGATTTATGATTTTTTTAAAATTACATAAGTAAATTACTTTTTTGGTATTACAGCACTATTAGTATTAACACATGCATAGATTCATGCAACCACATCACAATCAGGATACAGAAAAATCCCATCATCCCCAAGAGTCCCTATGGTATCCTGTTTTGTCACATAGTCTTCCCTGCCCCTAAACCCTGGCAAAGACTGATTTGTTCTCTTTCAATCTAATTTCTTCTTTTCTAAAATGTCATAAATGGAAGTTAGAGTATGTAACCTTTTGAGACAGGCTTCTTTTACTTAGGATAACACTTTTGAATTCATCCAAGTTGTTGCATATTTCAATAGTTCATTAGTTTTTATTTCTGAATAGTTTATATTTGCATGCATGTATCAAAAATTGTCCATTCACCAGTTGAATGACATTTGGGTGTTTTTCACTTTTGGAGATGATTAAATAAATGGCTATAATGTTCCTATTTACGCTTTTGTATGAACATTAGTTTTAATTTCTCAAAAGAAATGCCTAGTAGTAGGACTGTTAAGAAATGGTTATGGTGTATGGATGTTTAAATTTATAAGACACTGCTAAAATATTTTCCAAAGTGGATATACCATTTTGCATTTCTACAAGAAATGTGTGAGTTCTAATTGTAAGTTCCACATCCTTACAGTACTTGGTATTCTTCACATACATTTTTTGTGTGTGTTAGCCATTCTAACAGGTATGTAGTGAAATACTTTTGTGGTTTTACTAGGCACACCATTTGTTAAAGGGACTGTTATTTCCTCCATTGAAACTGCAACTTTGTAAAAAATCAATCCATATTTGTATTGGTCTATTTCTGAACACTTGACACTTTTCCACTGATTCTATATGTTGCTCCTTCACCAATACTACACTGTCTTGATAAGTAGTATTAAAGTAAATCTTATTCTCAATCCAAATTTATTGTTCTTTTTCAGAATTGACTTAGCTATTCTAATTTTATTGATTTTTCCTATAAATTATGAAATCAGCTTTTCTATAAATACAAAAAAAATCCTGCTGTGATTTTGATTTTGAATGAATTTGTGTTAAATCTATAGATTAATTTGGGGATAATTGCCATCTTACCAAGTATATTCTACAAATCCACAAACACTAGATGTCTCTCCATTTCTTTAGCTGTTCTTAGATTTTTTAAAATCAGTGTTTTACAGTTTTCAATATGTAGACCCATATTTTTTGTTAAATTCACACTTAATTGTTCCCTTTTTAACTATCATAAATGGTACTGATTTGTTTACTTTTGTTTAATTGCTGAAGCTATGGTAAATGTTTTTAAATTTCATTACTACTTTATAGATATTTGATTAATTTTATGTGTTGAGTTATATCCTGAGTTTTTGTTATAAACTCACTTGGTATTTCTGCAGGGTTTTGTTTTGTAGATTCCTTGGGAATTTTTTCTAGATAACTTTTTCGTCTGCAAATATGGAAAGTATTTTTTATCCTTTCCAATTAGTTTCATGCCTAATTGCACTGTTTAGGACTTCCAATATGATGCTGAATATTAGTGATGAGAAGTACTTCTTAGTTTTGTTCCAGAAATTAGGGGAAAGCTTTCAGTTTTTCACTATTAAGTATGAAAGCTGGAGTGGCTATAATAATATTAGCAAAAATAGACTTTAAAACAAAAAGTTTATTGACAATAAAGATAAACCATTTATAATGATGAAAGAATATATCCACTAAAATTGTAAATATAGGCACCTGAAAACAGAGCCTCAAATGAAAGAAGCAGAAAGTTACAGAATTGAAAAGAGTTATGAAGAATTCAACTGTAATAGTTGGAAGCTTTAATACTCCACTTTCAGGAATGTATAGAAAACCAAAGCAGAAGAACAACAAGAAAACAGAAGATTGAATAACACTGTAAAAAATGGCTTAATTGACATCTAAAGAATACTCCACCCAAAAAAAGGCAGAATACATATTCTTCTTAAGTACACATGGACATTCTCCAGGACAGACCATATGGTAGGCCATAAAACAAGACTCAATAAATTGAAAATCAAAAAAAGAAAAAACTGGTTCTCTGAAGACTTTTCCTTCAAATCTTCAAATCTTTACCTAGACTGACCAAGAAAAAAAGAGAGAAGGCTCAAATTACTAAATGAGGAATGAGAGAGTGGGCATTACTACTAGCATTAAAGAAGCAGAAAGAATGTAATAGAATACTATGACCAACTGTTTGCCAATAAATTAGACAACTTAGGTGAAATGGACAAATTCCTAGAAAGAAATAAACTGCTGAAACTAACTTGATAAGAAGTAGAAAATCAAAATAGGTCTATAATAACAGTAGAGATTGAATTTGTGACTTAAAATACTTCCCACAAGAAAATGTCTGGGTCCAGATTCACTTATAAATAATTTTAAATAATTAATTTGAATCAATACCAATTCCTTACAAACTGTTATAGAAAATAGAAGAAGAGAAATATTTCCCAAATTCTACAAGGCCAGTATTTTCCTATTAACAAAAACAGACAAAGGTATGACAAGAAAAGAAAACTACAGACCTTTATGCAAAGTGAATAAATATTACCAAACCAAATCCTCCAACATATATAAAGGATTATATTCCATGACCAAGTGGAATGTATCCTAGAAATGTAAAGTTGGTATAAGATCTGAAAATTTATTAAAGTAAGATGCCATATCAATAGAATAAAAGACAAAAACTACTTACATATGAACAGACACAGAAAAAAAAACATTTAACAATATCCAATGTGGCTTAATGATTTAAAAAATATCAAACTAGGAATAGAACAGAATTTCCTCAAAGGTCTTGTATAAAAAACCCACAGCTATTATCATGCTTAATGATTAAAAGCTGAATTCTTTCTCCATAAGATAAACAATAAGATGAGGATGTATACTCTCTCCACTTCTATTCAACATTGTACTAGAGGTTCTAGTGAGGGCAATTATGCAAGAAGAGTAAAATAAAAGACATCCAGATTGGAAAGGAAGAGGCTGTTAACCTTAAAAATAGAAGTCAGTTAATTTATCAGCAAAAACAGGTTTATTCAGGAATAGCAGAGAGCTCCAATTTGGAAAATGCAAGGTATAGCAAAACCACAGGTATGTCCAGAGAACAAAAAAGACCTCTCTTTTATAGAGGAAGAGGCCCGAGTTGTGAGGGCTGTTCTAAGCAAAAAGTCCATTGGAGGAAACTGGGAGTTGCATGTATATCATGGCTTTTCACTGGCTGAGTTGTGACAGTCTCCCATTGGCTGGGCTGTTGCTGGGCCCTCCTGCTGGGTAGTAAAGTAGGCTTCCTCAAGTGGGACCAGCAATTGACAAGAAGTGGTGGAACAGATCTTTCCTTGCGCACCTCCAGATGCCATGTCAGTGGTTTCCTTTTATTAGTTTTACAAGGTAAAACTATCTCTATTTTCAGAAGACATGATTTGGTTTATAGAAAATGGTAGGAATTTACAAGAAAAACCTATTAGAAATGATACATGAGCTTAGCAAGTTTGTAAAGTACAAGATCAATATACAAAAATCAATTGTATTTTTAAACATTAGCATTGAACACTCTGAAAATGAAATCAAGGAAACAATTCCATTTACTAACAATCAAAAAACATAATTAGTAGTAAATTTAATAAAAGTTTAAAAATTATACTCATGCTACAAAACATTATTAAAAGTAATTCAGAAAGAACTAAATAAAAGAAATGAAATTACATTTCATTCATCAGAAGACTTTTTATTGTTCAGATGGCAATACACTCCATATTGGTCTACAGATTCCATGCAATCCCTATCAAATTCCGAACTGGATTTTTTGTAGAAACTGACAAGGTAGCCCTAAAATTCATATGGAAATTCATGGGACTCACAGCAGCTTAAACAATTGTTTAAATAAGAGAAAGTTGAAGAACATAAAATTCCTGACTTCAAAACTTTCTACAAAGCTAGAGCAAAGCATTATGGTATTGGCATAAAATTAGACATACAGATAAATGGAATAGAATGGAGAGTCCAGAAATAAACCCTTGCAGTTATAGTCTATTGATTTTTATCAAGAGTGTGAAGGCAATTCAGTGGGTGAAAGAATAGTCTTCTCAGTAGTCCTTAGCAACTGAATATCCACATGCAAAAGAATGAATTTGGATCCTTACTTTGTACTATACACAAAAATCAGCAAAAAAAATTATCATAGGCCCAAAAATAAGGGCTGAAGGTATACAAATCTTAGAAGAAAATATTGCAGTAAATCATTGTGACTTTGAAGCAAAACTCCCTTGGATATGAATCAAATAATAAAAAGTAATAAATAAAATTAAACTAATTAAAATTAAAACATCTAATGTTTCAATTAATGCAATCAAAAAAAGTGAAAAGAAAACATTCAAAATGGGAAAAAATGTTTGCAAAGCATGTATCTGATAAGGAACTGGTATGTGTAATGTATAGAGAATTTATATGACTTGAAAATAAAAAGACATAAAATCCAAGTTAAAAAATGGACAATGGACCTAAATGGACATTACTCTGAAGGAGAAATACAAATGACCAGTAAGTACATGAAAAGGATGCTTAACATCATTACATCAGGACAATGCACATCAAAACCATGAAGAAAGGAATTATGAGGACAACCCAGCCAGTCATTCAGACTGTCCACCAGCCTAGCCCTGGAGACCCGGAGACAGACTTTTAGGGGAACACTATGGTAATAAAAGGATGAAAAAAGAAAAGGAGCCATCATGCCTTCCTCAGTATTGGGCCTGAGATAATTCTGATGATGAGCAGGGCAAGAAAACCTATGGACAAAAGAAACTTCTTTGAGTTCACTCGAAGCCATTTTAGGTGAAATTTGGCAAGGACTTAAGTTTCTGAAGACTAGGTGGGATGAGAATCAAAAAAGTATTTCTCTAAAAATGTTATTTTATTTCTTGGCTGCTTAAGTCTGGAAACATGGAAAATTGGTAATTGGCAGACAAGAAAAAACATAAACTCAGGAAAAAATACCACTGATTTAAAAATAAAGTTTTTGAATTGCTGTCTAGACAAGACACTGAAAAAGAAGAAGTCATTACTTTTTCTACCACACGATGATGCTTTCTTGATCAGAGTTATGGCCATAATTCCATTAGCATCACTCATTTTTGTACCATCTATTGATATTCTACTATGCGAATGGTAAATAATTGATCAAAAGGAGATTTGGGTGGGTTTTAGTGTCAAACAAGGAAAACCTGAATACTGAGGCCCAGTATTGTTGAATAAAAAGTGTTTTTCAAAGATGTGGAGAATAAGACACACTGTGCACTGTAGGTGGGAATATAAAGTGGTATAGCTACTGTGGAAAGCAGTATGGGGTTCCTCAAAAAATTAGTAATAGAACTACCATATGATCCACGAATTTGACTTCTGGGTATTTATCTGAAGAAAACGAAACACTAACTTGAAATGAAACCTGCACCTCTATGTTCATTGCAGCATTACTTACAAATAGCCATGATGTGGAAACAACTTAAGTGTCCACTGATGGATGAATGGATAAAGAAAATGTGGTACACACACACACACACACACACAGGAATATTATTCTGCCATAAAAAAGGAAATCTTACCATTTGCAACAACATGGATGGACTTTGAGGGCCTTATGCTGAATGAAGTAAGTCAGGCAGACAAAAACAAGTACTGTATGATCTCACTTATATGTGGAATTGAAAACATCAAATCAAATCAAAACAAAGAGAACATGGATAAAGAAAACAGACTGGTGGTTGCCAGAGGCAGGTAGGAATAATGGGTGAAAGGGATCAAAAGGTCCAAACTTGTAGTTACACAGTAAACGACTCCTGGGGATGTATGCACTATGATGACCCTAGCTAACAATACTGTGCTGCATATTTGAAAGTTGTTAAGAGAGTAAATGTTAAAAGTGCTCATCAAAGAAAAAGTTTTGTGACTATATGTGGTGACAGTTGTTAACTAGGCTTATTGCGGTGACCATTTTGCAATATGTGCAGATGTCAGTCACTATGTCTTACACCTGAAACATATGAAATTGCATCTCAATAAAAATAATAATAAACTTTTAAAAAGGGAAAAAGAATGGCAGGAAATGAACTAAGCATCCATTCTGAGAAGTTAAAAAACAACAAGGGAAACTCAAATAAATACAAAGAATCATTAAAGATAAAAAAAAAACAGTCATACAACAGAGCATTCTAACAAAGCATTTCACGGGTCCTTTGAACAGCCAGTAAAATGGATAAACCTCTCGTAGCATTGTGAAGAAAAAGGAGTAAAGGCAAAGATTACTAATACCAGGAATGAAAAGGAGGTTACATCACTAGAAACCTTTATGCCAATAAATCTGAAAACCTAGAGGAAGTGGACACACAGTAAAATACAACTTAATGAAACTGAGAGAAGACGACTTTTAATAAAAACATGCTTGAATTAAAAATACAAAATAAATGGAATCAATAATTTCCACAAAGGAATCTCTAGGTCCAGATAGCTGCACAAATGAATCTGTTGATATTAAAATATGAGATAATTCCAATATTACACAAAATTTTCAGTGAATAGAGAATACACTACCCTCTTGCATTTCATAAGCATACCATGGGTACCAAAACTAGACAGGACAACTTGAGAAGGTTAAATTACAAACCAATTTGTCCCATCAACATAGATGAAAATATCCTAAGCGACATACTTGATGAAAAAGCCCAGCAACATGTATAAATGATACTGTATCCTGACCAAGTTGGGTTTATCCCAGGAAAGCAAGATTGGTTTAGCAATAGAAAACAAGTCAATGTAATTCACCATCTTAACAGACTAAAGGGAAAAAGAAAATTAAATATGATCACCTCAATAGATGCCGACATGTATTTTGTTAAAAGTCATCGTTCATTCACGATGAAACTTCTGGTAGAAAAAGAGGAATCGAAGAGGCTCTGCAAAGACTATTAGGTATTATTTTTCAGGGAAAGGAACTTTCTAGGTATGTCACAAAACCAGAATTCATAAAAGAAGAAGGTGATAAATTTGAATACGACAAAACTGAAAAGAGCTTTGGCTAGTAAGCTCAGTCTGTGTGAGGTTAAAAGTTAGAACTCAAAAGACAAAGTTCAACAAATATTTCCCACCCATATCATAGACAAAGGGCTAATTTTCCTCATAAGGGAATAGTCTCTTATTGACCCACTTTTGAAAAAAGGAACAAAGACTACTGTATTGTTTGTGATAACACTAGCTACTGTTAACAGATGAACTCCCCAATTTCAGTGGCCTAACACTCGAGAAATGTCTCTTGCCCACGTAAATTCCAAATGGAAGCAGGGTGAGGCTTGGCTCTGCTTTCTGAGATAATTCAGGCACCAGGCTGACAGCAGCTCTGTCACCTTCATCATCTGGCTTCACTGGCCACTCTGGTGTCAACATTTTGCCAACAGTTGAGGGAAGAAAGGGAATAGGAGGATCTCACAGGTGGCTTCTAGGAGTCATGCTGGTCAGGGTTGTACATCACTTAGGCCCACATCCCCTTGACCAGAACTTATTCCACCAGCCACCGTCATCTGCTGGAGGGCTGGAAAACTCCATGAGGAAAAGGAAATGAGTTTTGAGAGCAGCCAGTCAGTCTCTGCTAGTGGTATGACAAATGTGTTCATGGGAGTGATAGTACAAGTGCCTCTATGTGTTTTTAAAATGCCAGCCTCACAGGTAATAAGAGAAATGTGTATTTTAATAAAACATAACATACCATCCATTCTCTATCTTATCACCAAATATACAAACATGTGAGACACACTGTTTTGGTGAGGATGTGGGGGAACAGAAATGTCCCTGCATTGTTAGTGCGGATGTAAATCCATATAGCATCTAGAGAGGGCAGCTAGGCAATATCTGTCAAAAGTATGTGTGCCTTTACCCTTTGATTCAGAAATCCTACTTCCATGACTTTATCCACTGGGTGTACATCTGTATGTGTGGAATGAAGTTACATGTAAGATTATTCAATGCAGCATTGTCTGTAATAACTTAAGTTTGTAATAATGCAAGTTTTGTAGTAACAAAAGTGTCCATCAGAAGCAGGCTGGCAAAATAATAAAATAATAAATATAGATAAACAAATAATAAAGTAAAAGAATAAAAGGATACATCCATACAAAAGGGTACCATACAACTATTTTGAGAAGAGGAAAATGTTAGTTAGCTTAGTGGGTAAGTGTTCCTCCTGAAACTACATTGCATGGGTCCAATCCTGATCCTTCCCAATTTTAGCCATATTACTTTGGGCAAGTTGTTTAAATTTCTATATGCTGTTGTTTCTTCACCAATAAATGAGGATAATATTTACTTGACTGGGTATGATGGGGGTTAAATTAATCCATAGGTTTAAAGCACTTATAACAATGGCATGATCAGCACTTTCAACTTTTGCCCTCATTATGATCACACAGAAAAGATCTCCAAGATACATTAGAAATGAAAGAACATAGGCCGAGAATGCTGTTTGGTATTTAACCATTTGTATAAAGAGGGGAGTGGTTGAAAAATACGTAAACATGTGTATATGCCTAATGAACTTCTGGAAAGAAGGGTATGTGAGAATCTGGTGGAAAGGAGAGGTTGCCTTTGGGGAGGAGAAATGGATGCTTCCACAACTGGGGTGCGATGCATAGTTCTGACTGCGTGCTTTGAAACATTTGAATTTCATGCCATGAGTTCATGTGTCATCCATTAAATTTTTTTTCTCTTCGTTAAAGGCAAGAACATCTAAGAAAAGGTAGTAACACAGGCTTTGAAGCTATACAATCCGAATTTGTGACTTTCTTTACCACACAGTTCCAGTTGCATAATGAGGCGCCTCGTGCAAATTGAAAACGTGGGGTTTCTCATTCAAAAAGTAGGGAAAAGGTTCCCCCTCCCTTTTCCTTCCACAGTTTCTCTTTGGACCTGTACATTGTGTTTTGTATTTGCTGTTTAATGTCATGAAAATCCTCCCAGGTGCCTAGGCAACCCACATGATGACCTGGCACCCTCACCTTGACCCTCTCTCCACCTACACCCTGCCCCCCCCTCAACACACAGAGGGTGGAGTGCAGCAGCAGTCCTGTGCACAGGCTGTGGGGGGAGGCTGTGGGGGGAGTCTGGGTGGGAGGGTGAGTGAGTAAGCAGCAGAAAACCTGTCTCAGCGAGGCTGGTGGGTGGTGGGACTGCAGGGCAGGAGAGTCAAGGTTCCAGATCCCCAGCATATACTGCATTGTCCCCTCAGACATCACTTACAAAACACAAATTCAAATAAAAACATTTAAGAATTTCAAGAAGGCAGTATTAACCCACAAGCCCAGGGACCCTCCCAGCATGGGTCCTGTGGGACTTATTACACTGGTTGCAGGTCCTTACAGCTGGCCCTGCCACCATGTCTTACCTGTGTGCCATTAGTTAACTTCACAGGGGCCTCAGTCTCTTCATCAGTAAAGTGGAGATTTAAAAATATCGTAGGTTTCTTTGTGAGATTTCTGTGAGATTTTATATGCAATGTGCTCTAGCATAATATTTGGCAAAGTGTAACAAATCACTACATGTTGAATATAATAATTATATTATTAATGATACTATAATCTGTGTTATGTTATCAATTAACAGTTAACATTACATCAGAATTTTCAATTATTTAACATTTTATTAAAATACTGTAAAGCTGATATAATGAGCACATGCAAACATCACAACAGATAGAACCACAGGCCACAGCAGATTAAATAGGGGTATTCCTCCTTCAGTTCTGGATGAGGAATATGTCCAGTGCATCCATAAGGCCCAAATACGTCAGCTGTTCACCTGTCTGCAGATAGTACCAGCAAGTTCAGGACAAAGTCTCTGACCACTAGGAATCCATCTTGGAAAATGTTGGTCCTGGTGAGACACATGCTGTACCCAGAAGCTGGGTCAAGTACCTGAGTTCCTATGGCAACCAAGTATAACAGGGAGGTCCATTTCCCACAGAAAATGCAGGGTGAAGCTCTTTTTAAGAGGTAGGCCTGGAAGTTGGTGGACAGAGTTTTTGCCTCTCTTCTAGGTATTTTCCTTCTGATTTGCCCCAGTCCCACACTGTCTACATATAAAAATCACCCTCTTAGGGTGCCATTTTCATGCTTCCATGGAGCACCAGGGTCCGTAGGTTCAGGCATCTCTTGTGTTAACAGCCCAGAACACCATCTTCCTTGCCTCCACCTGTCCTTCCTTCCTCATGGGGTTGGCTGTCTCTTCTTTTCACTCATCAAAGTGCCACCATCCTTGTACATACTCTTTCCATCAGAGTTATCCCAGGGCGTGTTGCATTTCCTCTCCTGGTTAATAGGGTGATGGGGCAGGGGACCAGTAGCTGCAGGGTAATGTAGCTGCAGGGGAATCAACACATCTGAAATTATAGCATGTTTGTAGGCTAATGGGAATCACTCAGGTATGGTGTGAGGCAGTGATTCGGAGGTAGTTTTCTCCATGTGACCAGCCAGTTCTCCAAATGTTGATCTCTGCAAAAACACAGTATTGGCAGAGGAATTCCACTTTGGGCCCTGAGTGTTCCTTCATGTTTTGGCTGGATATGCCAAGAATTCAAAGCCTGTGCCACTCTTTACTCATGAGATTTCTCCTGGTAGGTACCAATAGCAAGTCCACATAGTTACCTGTGATTCTGACCTACTGACCATAAATTGGAGGTTCCCTTGAACCTTTCTCAGGTTCAATTCATTTGTTAGGGCAGCTGACAAAATTGTGAAAACATTTACTTAGTAGATTACTGATTTATTATAAAAGGATATGACTTAGGAACAGCAAGATGGAAGAGATGCATAAGGCAAGGTATGTGGGAAGGAGCACAGTTTCATCTTTTCTTCTGTAATATTCTGCTTTCTGTGGGTGTACCACTCTCCTTGCATATGTAGTTGTTCATCAACCTGAAAGCTTTCTGAACCCCATACATTTGGGTTTGCACAGAGGCTTTATTACATAGGCAAGTTAGATTAAATCATTGACCTTTGGTGACTGAACTCAGTATCCACCCCTTTACCTTTGGGGGTGTGGGTAGTACTGAAAGATTCAACCCTCTAATCAGTATTGGTTCCCCTTGTAATCCATCCTAAGGTGCCTTCCAAAAGCCACCTTGTAAACATAATCTTAGGTATGGTTGAAAGCGGTTTGTTATGAATAACAACAGACAAGGCTCTGAAGCTATTTCAGGAACTGAGGATAAAAGACCAGATATAACAAAACTTGTCCCTATGGCTCTTATATAGGACATTTCAAGGATTTTAGGAGCTATGTGCCAAGAACAGTGGACAAAAAACAAATACATATTTATTACAAATAACAATGTTGCATCATTTCTGGCCCTCTTCCTTCCTTTCTGTAGATGCATATTTCCATTTGGTATTATTTACTTCTGCATAAATCATTTTATTTAACATTTTTTGCAGTACAAGTCTGCCAGTAATTATTTCAGCTTTTATTATGTCTGAAAAATGTCTGCATTTTACCTTACTTTTGAAAGATATTCTTGCCAGGAATAGAATTTTACCATGATATTTTTTTTCCTTTCCATACATTAAAGGTGTTTTTCTACTATCTTCTTGCTTGCATTGTTTCCAAGGAGAAATCTGCTTTCATCATTATCTTTGTTACTCCCTACATAACTTGTCTTTTATCTCCTGGTGCTTTTAAAATTATCTCTTTTTCACTGGTTTTAGGCAAATTGGTCATAATGTGCATAGATGTAGGGTTTTTTTTTCCCATTTTTCTCAGGCTTGGAATTCATTTGTCTTCTTGGTTCTATGGATTTACAGTTTATATCAATTTTAGAAACTTTCAGCAATTATTTCTCCATTTTTTCTGTCTCCTTCTCTTCTATCTTCTCTTGCAGACACTCCAATTATCCATCCATTAGTCACTTGAGTTGTTCCACAGCTCAGTGATACTCTGCCCATTTCTTAGGATTTGATTCTTTCCCTGTGTTCCATATTAGATAGTTTCTACCATCAAACACATTAATCTTTTCTTCTGTACTATGTAACCTGACATTAATATCATCCATCATATTTTTCATCATACGAACTTTAGTTTTCATCTGCAGAATGTCTATTGGGATCTTTTTTATATATCATATGTCTCTACATCACTTTTTGAACATATGGAATAGAGCTGTAATTCCCATTTTTTTTTATTTTGCTATCTTTAATGTACAATTACACGAGCAACATGGTTACTATACTCCCCCCATCATCAGGTCCCCCCCACATGCCCCATTACAGTCACTGTCCATCAGCGTAGTAAGATGCTATAGAAGTACTACTTGTATTCTCTGTGTTATACTGCCTTCCCCATGCCCACCCCCCACATTATGTGTGCTAAACATAATGCCCCTTATTCCTCTTATCCCTCCCTTCCCACCCACCCTCCTCAGTCCCTTTCCCTTTGGAAACTGTTAGTCTGTTCTTGGGTTCTGTGAGCCTGCAGCTGTTTTGTTTCTTCACTTTCTGCTTTGTTCTTATACTCCACAGAGGAGTGAAATCACTTGCTACTTGTCTTTCTCTGCCTGGCTTATTTCACTGAGCATAATACCCTCTAGCTCCATCCACGTTGTTGCAAATGGTAGGATTTGTTTTCTTCTAGTGGATGAATAATATTCCATTGTGTATATGTACCACATCTTCTTTATCCATTCACTTATTGATGGACACTTAGACTGATTCCGTTTCTTGGCTGTTGTAGGTAGTGCTGTGATAAACATAGGGGTGCATATGTCTTTTCAAACTGAGCTCCTGCATTCTTAGGGTAAATTCCTAGCAGTGGAATTCCCAGATCAATAGTATTTCTATTTTGAGTTTTTGAGGAACTTCCATTACTGCTTTCTACAATGGTTGAACTAATTTACATTCCCACCAGCAGTGTAGGAGGGTTCCCCTTTCTCCACATCCACACCAACATTTGTTGTTGTTTGTCTTTTGGATGTTGGCCATCCTTACTGGTGTGAGGTGATATCTCATTGTGGTTTTAATTTGCATTTCTCTGATGATTAGCAATGTGGAGCATCTTTTCATGTGCCTGTTGGCCATCTGAATTTCTTCTTTGGAGAAGTATCTGTTCAGCTCCTCTGCCCATTTTTAAATTGGCTTATTTGCTTTTTGTTTGTTGAAGTGCATGAGCTCTGTATATAATTTGGATGTCAACCCCTTATCAGATATGTCATTTATGAATATATTCTTCCATACTGTAGTATGCCTTTTTGTTCTACTGATGGTGTCCTTTGCTGTACAGAAGCTTTTTAGTTTGGTATAGTCCCACTTGTTCATTTTTGCTTTTTTATCCCTTGTCCGGGGAGATGTGCTCATGAAGAAGTTGCTCATGTTTATGTCCAAGAGATTTTTGCCTATGTTTTTCCTAAGAATTTTATGGTTTCATGACTGACATTCAGGTCTTTGATCCATTTTGAGTTTACCTTTGTGTATGGGGTTAGGCAATAATCCAGTTTCATTCTCTTACATGTAGCTGTCCAGTTTTGCCAACACCAGCTGTTGAAGAGGCTGTCATTTCCCCTTTGTATATTCATGGCTCTTTTATCATATATTAATTGACCATATATGCGTGGGTTTATATCTGTGCTCTCTATTCTGTTCCATTGGTCTATGGTTCTGCTCTTGTGCCAGAACCAAATTTTCTTGATTACTGTGGCTTTGTAGTAGAGCTTGAAGTTAGGGAGCATAATTCCCCATGCTTTATTCTTCCTTCTCAGGGTTGCTTTGGCTATTCAGGGTCTTTTGTCGTTCCATAAGAATTTTAGAACTATTTACTCTAGTTCATTGAAGAATGCTATTGTTATTTTGATAGGGATTGCATTGAATCTGTAGATTGCTTTGGGCAGGATGGCCATTTTGACAGTATTAATTCGTCCTGTCCATGAGTATGTGGTGTGTTTCCATTTATTGGTATATTCATTAATTTATCTCATGAGTGTCTTGTAGTTTTCAGAGTATAGGTCTTTCACTTCCTTGGTTATGTTTATTCCTAGGTATTTTGTTATTTTTGATGCAATTGTGAATGGAATTGTTTTCCTGATTTCTCTTTCTGATAGTTCATCATTAGTATATAGGAATGCAACAGATTTCCATGTATTAATTTTGTATCCTGCAACTTTGCTGAGTTCAGATATTAGATCTAGTAGTTTTGGAGTGGATTCTTTAAGGTATTTTATATACAATATCATGTTATCTACAAACAGGGACAGTGTTTCTTATTCCTTACCAGTCTGGATGCCTTTTTTTTCTTTGTGTTGGCTGTTTGCCGTGGGTAGGACCTACAGAACTATGTTGAATAAAAGTGGGGAGAGTGGGTATCCTTGTCTTGTTCCTGATCTTAAAGGAAAAGCTTTCAGCTTCTTGCTGTTAAGTGTAATGTTGGCTGTGGGTTTGTCATATATGGCTTTTATTATGTTGAGGTACTTGCCCTCTCTGCCCATTTTGTTGAGAGTTTTTATCATGAATGGATGCTGAATTTTGTCGAATGCTTTTTCAGCATGTATGGAGATGATCATGTGGTTTTTGTCCTTCTTTTTGTTGATGTGGTGGATGATGTTAATGGATATTCAAATATTTTACCATCCTTGCATCCCTGGGATGAGTCCCACTTGATCATGTTGGATGATCTTTTTTGATGTATATTTAAATTTGGTTTGCTAATATTTTGTTGAGTATTTTTGCATCTACATTCATCAGGGATATTGGTGTGTAATTTTCTTTTTTTGTGGTGTCCTTGACTGGTTTTGGCATTAGAGTGATGTTAGCCTAGTAGAATGAGTTTGAGAGTATTCCCTCTTCTACTTTGTGGAAGACTTTTGGGAGGATGGGTATGAGGTCTTCACTAAATGTTTGGTAAAATTCAGCAGTGAAACCATGTGGTCCAGGAGTTTTGTTCTTAGGTAGTTTTCTGATTACCAATTCAATTTCCTTGCTGGTAATTGGTCTATTTAGATTTAGATTTTCTGTTCCTTCCTGGGTCAGCTTTGCAAGGTTATATTTTTCTAGAAGTTGTCTATTTCTTCTAGGTTATCCTGTTGGTTACCATATAATTTTTCATGGTATTCTCTCATAATTCTTTGTATTTCTGTGTTGTCCATAGTGATTTTTCCTTTCTCATTTCTGATTCTGTTTATGTGTGTAGATTCTCTGTTTTTCTTGATAAGTCTGGCTAAGGGTTTATCTATTTTGTTTATTTTCTCAAGGAACCAGCTCCTGCTTTCATTGATTCTTTCTGTTGTTTTATTCTTCTCAATTTTATTTATTTCTGCTTTAATCTTTATCATGTCCCTCCTTCTACTGACTTTGGGTCTCATTGTTCTTTGTTTTCTAGTTTCTTTAATTATGAGTTTAGACTGTTCATTTGTGATTGTTCTTCTTTCCTGAGGTATGCCTGTATTGCAATGTACTTCCCTCCTGTAATTGCTATTTAAATGTCTATGTCTACTAATTATAATATCTCTATTAGACTTGGATCAGTTCCTTTTGTTTGAATTATCTCCTCAGTGTACTGTTGGGGAGGAAATTTCCTCTTACCCTTAAGTTTCTTCTACCTGGCCTTAGAATCAAACTGAAATGAGACCAATTAACTGGAGAAAAAAGCCAAAGATTAATTATGTACATATGCTGGTCCAATAATATAACTGAGAACCAAATAAATGACCAAGACATGCAGCTTTTATGCATTTTAGACCCAAAAAACCACATAAATCTGAAGGATTGACAGGACAAACAAAATTTAGGTTTGGGAGATTCAATTAGTAAGGAATTCTAAACAGCATTTGGTCTAGGGAAATTAATTAGTAAGAAGTAACAAGATTTGTTTATCGAGCTCTCTCCACTCTAAATACTCTATCTCTTCTTTGTCCCAGGTGCAGGGAGGGTACCTTTCACTGAGGAGATTTATTTCCTGGTTTCAAGGTGAGGGAGTAAGAGTGGGGGCCAGAGAATACCTCCTGTATTTCTTTTCTTTTTTTTCAGGATCCCTTCTTGAATTTTATTTAGAAGACTTTTTTAAAACATTTTTATTTTGGTATCATTAATCTACAATTACATGAAGGACATTATGTTTACTAGGCTCTCCCCTTTGCTATGTCCCCCCCACATCCCCGTTCACAGTCACTGTTCATCAACATAGTAAGATGCTGTAAAATCACTACTTGTCTTTCTGTGTTGCACAGTTCTCCCCATGCCACCCCTACACTATACATGCTAATCATAATGCCCACTTTCTTTTTTTTCCTGCCCTTATCCCTCCCTTCCCACCCGTCCTCCCTTTCCCTTTGGTAACTATTAGTCCATTCTTGGGTTCTGTGCTTCTGCTGCTGTTTTGTTCCTTCAGTTTTCTTTTGCTCTTATACTTCACATATGAGTGAAATCATTTGGTACTTGTCTTTCTCCACCTGGCTTATTTCACTGAGCATAACATCCTCTAGCTGCATCCATGTTGTTGCAAATGGTAGGATCTGTTTTTTTCTTATGACTGAGTAATATTCCATTGTGTATATGTACCACATCTTTATCCAGTCATCTTCTGATGGACATTTAGGTTGCTTTCATATTTTGGCTATTGTAAATAGTGCAGCAATAAACATAGGGGTGCATCTGTCTTTTTCAAACTGGAGTGCTGCATTCTTAGGGTAAATTCCTAGAAGTGGAATTCCTGGGTCAAATGGTATTTCTATTTTGAGCATTTTGAGGAACCTCCATACTGCTTTCCACAATGGTTGAACTAATTTACATTCCCACCAGCAGTGTAGGAGGGTTCCCCTTTCTCCACAACCTCGCCAACATTTGTTGTTGTTTGTCTTTTCAATGATGGCGATCCTTACTGGTGTGAGGTGATATCTCATTGTGGTTTTAACTTGCATTTCTCTGATGACAAGCGATGTGGAGCATCTTTTCATGTGTCTGATGGCCATCTGAATTTATTCTTTAGAGAACTGTCTATTCAGCTCCTCTGCCCATTTTTTAATTGGATTATTTGCTTTTTGTTTGTTGAGGTGCATGAGATCTTTATATATTTTGGATGTCAACCATTTATTGGATCTGTCATTTATGAATATGTTCTCCCATACCGTAGGATACCTTTTTGTTCTATTGATGGTGTCCTTTGCTGTACAGAATCTTTTCAGCTTGATATAGTCCCATTTGTTCATTTTTGCATTTGTTTCCCTTGCCCAGGGAGATATGTTCAAGAAGAGGTCACACATGTTTATGTCTACGAGATTTTTGCCTATGTTTTTACTAAGAGTTTTATGGTTTTGTGACTTACATTCAGGTCTTTGATCCATTCTAAATTTCCTTTTGTGTATGAGGTTAGACAGTGATCCAGTTTCATTCTCTTACATGTAGCTGTCCAGTTTTGCCAGCACCATCTATTGAAGAGACTGTCATTTCCCCATTGTATGTCCATGGCTCCTTTATCATATATGAATTGACCATATATGTTTGGGTTAATGTCTGCTGTCTCTAATCTGTTCCACTGGTCTGTGACTCTGTTCTTGTGCCAGTACCAAATTGTCTTGATTACTGTGACTTTTTAGCAGAGCTTGAAGTTGGGGAGTGAGATCCCCCCACTTTATTCTTCCTTCTCAGGATTGCTTTGTCTATTTGGGGTCTTTGGTGGTTCCATATGAATTTTTGAACTATTTGTTCCAGTTCATTGAAGAATGCTGTTGGTAGTTTGATAAGGATTGCATCGAATCTGTATATTGCTTTGGGCAGGACTGCCATTTTGACGATATTAATTCTTCCTAGCCAGGAGCATGGGATGAGTTTCCATTTGTTAGTGACCTCTTTAATTTCTCTTAAGAGTGTCTTATAGTTTTCAGGGTATAGGTCTTTCAATTCTTTGTTTAGGTTTATTCCTAGTTATTTTATTCTTTTTGATGCAATTGTGAATGGAATTGTCTTCCTGATTTCTCTTTCTATTAGTTTACTGTTAGTGAATAGGAAAGCCACAGATTTCTGTGTGTTAATTTGGTATCCTGCAACTTTGCTGAATTCCGATATTAGCTCTAGTAGTTTTGGAGTGGAGTCTTTAGGGTTTTCTAAGTACAATATCATGTCATCTGCAAATAGTGACAGTTTAACTCCTTCTTTACCAATCTGGATTCCTTATATTTCTTTGTTCCATCTATTTGCCATGGCTAGGACCTCCAGTAGTATATTGAATAACAGTGGGGATAGTGGGTATCCCTGTCTTGTTCCGATCTCAGAGGTAAAGCTTCCAGCTTCTCGCTGTTCAGTATGATGTTGGCTGTGGGTTTATCATATATTGCCTTTATTATGTTGAGGTACTTGCCCTCTATACCCATTTTGTTGAGAGTTTTTATCATGAATGGATATTGAATTTTATCAAATGCTTTTTCAGCATCTATGGAGACGATCATGTGGTTTTTGTCTCTCTTTTTGTTGATGTGGTGGATGATGTTGATCGATTTTCGAATGTTGTACCATCCTTGTATCCCTGGGATAAATCCCACTTGGTCATGGGTTACGATCCTTTTGATGTATTTTTGAATTTGGTTTGCTAATATTTTGTTGAGTATTTTTGCATCTACATTCATCAGGGATATTGGTCTGTAGTTGTTTTTTTTTGGTGTGGTCTTTGCCTGGTTTTGGTATTAGGGTGATGTTAGCTTCATAGAATGAGTGTGGGAGTATTCCCTCCTCTTCTATTTTTTGGAAAACTTTAAGGAGAATGGGTATTATGTCTTCTCTATATGTCTGATAAAATTCCGAGGTAAATTCATCTGGCCTGGGGGTTTTGTTCTTTGGTAGTTTTTTGATTACTTCTTCTATTTCGTTGCTGGTAGTTGGTCCGTTTAGATTTTCTGTTTCTTTCTGCGTCAGTCTTCGAAGATTGTATTTTTCTAGGAAGTTGTCCATTTCTCCTAGGTTTCCCAGCTTGTTAGCATATAGGTTTTCACAGTACTCTCTAATAATTCTTTGTATTTCTGTGGGGTCCGTCGTGATTTTTCCTTTCTCATTTCTGATTCTGTTGATTTGTGTTGACTCTCTTTTCCTCTTAATAACTCTGACTAGAGGCTTATCTATTTTGTTTATTTTCTCGAAGAACCAGCTCTTGGTTTCATTGATTTTTTCTGTTGTTTCATTCTTCTCAATATTATTTATTTCTTCTCTGATCTTTATTATGTCCCTCCTTCTGCTGACCTTATGCCTCGTTTGTTCTTCTTTTTCCAATTTCGATAATTGTGACATTAGACCATTCATTTGGGATTGTTCTTCCTTTTTAAATATGCCTGGATTGCTATATACTTTCCTCTTAAGATTGCTTTTGCTGTATCCCACAGTAGTTGGGGCTTTGTGTTGTTGGTGTTGTTTGTTTCCATATATTGCTGGATCTCCATTTTGATTTGGTCATTGATCCATTGATTATTTAGGAGCGTGTTGTTAAGCCTCCATGTATTTGTGAGCCTTTTTGCTTTCTTTGTACAGTTTATTTCGAGTTTTATTCCTTTGTGGTCTGAAAAGTTGGTTGGTAGGATTTAGACATTTTGGGATTTACTGAGGCTCTTTTTGCGCCCTAGTATGTGGTCTCTTCTGGAGAATGTTCCATGTGCACTTGAGAAGAAGTGTATCCTGTTGCTTTTGGATGTAGAGTTCTGTAGATGTCTATTAAGTCCATCTGTTCTATTGTGTTGTTCAGTGCCTCTGTGTTCTTACTTATTTTCTGTCTGGTGGATCTGTCCTTTGGAGTGAGTGGTGGGTTGAAGTCTCCCACAATGAATGCATTGCATTCTATTTCCTCCTTTAGTTCTGTTAGTATTTGTTTCACATATGCTGGTGCTCCTGTGTTGGGTGCATATATATTTATAATGGTTATATCCTCTTGTTGGACTAGCCCTTTATCATTATTTAATATCCTTCTTTATGTTTTGTTACTTTATTTTGAAGTCTATTTTGTCTGATACTAGTATTGCAACACCTGCTTTTTTCTCCATGTTGTTTGCATGAAATATCTTTTTCCATCCCTTAACTTTAAGTCTGTGCATGTCTTTGGGTTTGAAGTGAGTCTCTTGTAAGCCGCATATGGATGGGTCTTGCTTTTTTATCCATTATATTACTTCGTGTCTTTTGATTGGTGCATTCAGTCCATTTACATTTAGGGTGATTATTGAAAGGTATGTACTTATTGCCATTGCAGGTTTTAAGTTTGTGGTTACCAAAAGTTCAAGGTTAGCTTCTTTACTATATTTCTATCTAACTTAACTCGCTTATTGAGCATTTATAAACACGGTCTGATGATTCTTTTTTTCTGTCCCTTCTTATTCCTCCTCCTCCCTTCTTCATATGTTGGGTGTTTTGTTCTGTGCTCTTTTTAGGAGAGCTCCCATCTTAAGGAGTCTCTGTAAGATGCCCTGTAGAGGTGGTTTGTGGGAGGCAAGTTCCCTCAACTTTTGCTTCTCTGGGAATTGTTTGATCCCTCCTTCATATTTAAATGATAATCGTGCTGGATGCAGTAATCTTGGTTCAAGGCCCTTCTGTTTCATTGCATTAAGTATATCATGCCATTCTCTTCTGGCCTGTAGGGTTTCTGTTGAGAAGTCTGATGATAGCCTGATGGGTTTTCCTTTTGAGGTGACCTTTTTTTTCTCTCTGGCTGCCTTTAATACTTTTTCCTTGTCTTTGATCTTTACCATTTTAATTATTATGTGTCTTGGTGTTGCCCTCCATGGATCCATTGTCATGGGAGTTCTGTGTACCTCTGTGGTCTGAGAGGCCATTTCCTCCCCTAGTTTGGGGAACTTTACAGCAATTATTTCTTCAAAGACACTTTCTATCCCTTTTTCTCTCTGTTCTTCTTCTGGTACCCCTATAATGCAGGTATTGTTCCATGTCGATTGGTCACTCAGTTCTCTTAAAATTCTTTTATTCGTGGAGATCCTTTTATCTCTTTCTGCATCAGCTTCTCTCCGTTCCTGTTCTCTGTTTTCTAGTCCATTAATGGTGTCTTGCATCTCATCCATTGTGCTTTGAAATCCTTCCAGAGCTTGTTTTATTTCTGTATTCTCACTCCTTAGTTCTTGCATTTTTCTCTGCAAGTCTATCAGCATGGTTATGAATTTTGTTTTGAATTATTTTTCAGGAAGACTGGTTAAATCTATCTCCCCAGGTTCCTTCTCAGGGGAAGATGTAGATGATGTCGAAGCTGACTGGGTTAGTCTTGTCTGGATCAAATTCTTTTGCCTTTTCATGTTGATAGGTGCAATAGTGTGCTATTGACTTTCTGTCAGCTGGGAGAGCCAACGCTTTCCTCTTGCTCCTGGCCTTTCTTTACTGGGACAACTGCGAACCCTAGTGGCTTGTGTTGGGCAATTGCATGTAGACTGGCTCTCTGTATCTTGTCTGGTGGGTATGGAGGAAGCTCCCTTGCTGTGGGAGTGACCAGCCTCACACTGCTGCTCTGCTATTTCGGGGCCCTGGAGGGGTAATGGACCGGGGGCTCTTTGGCTGTTTACCTCCATGAGGGGTCTCAGAGCTGTTGCCCAGGGGTTTAGGGCACCCAGAGTTCCCTGGAATTTCCAGCTGCTCGGGTGTGAACTGGTATGCTTCCTTCTAGCTGTGGTGTCCCTGTCTCTTTAAGACTTTCAAAAAGCACGTGCTTTTCTTTGTCACAGGGTCGCTGGCTTTGGGACCCGCTCAAAGATCTTGCTACCCTTGTTTCCCTAGTTTCCAGCACCCAACACATGCACTGTGTCTGTGCTCTGGTGTGGATGGTTAGGGCTGGGTGATTAGCAGTCCTGGGCTCCCTCTCCCTCCATGCTTCAACTCCTCTCCTCCCTCCAGAAGCTGGGGTGAGGGGAGCTTGGGTTCTGATGGGCTGCAGCTTGTATCTTACCCTTTTCACCAGGTGCTGGGTTCTCGCAGATGTGGATGTAGCCTGGCTGTTGTCCTGTGTCTTCTGGTCTCTCTTTAAGGATTAGTTGTATTTGTTGTATTTTCAAAAATATGTATGTTTTTTGGGAGGAGATTCCCACTGTCCTACTCATGCCACCATCTTGGCTCCACCTCCTACCTCCTGTATTTCTTTTTCATGTTTCTCAAGTTGCTTCAATTCAAAGTTATCAATATGCCAAAGTGGCACATTTTGGGGCAGCCTGCCCTTTATCTCTACAATAGTTTGTATTTTTATTCTTTTTACATTCTTTGTAATGTTTAATTGGATACTAACTAGACGTTGTAGATTTTATCTTGTTCAATGTTGAATATGTCTATACTTCTATAAATATTCTTGACATAGTTCTGGGACATAGTTAAGGTTCCTGGAAATCGTATAATCTTTTGAGATCATGCTTTTACATTTTGTTACAAGCCAGTGTAGTGTTCATCCAAGGCTCAGTTATGTCCTACTACAGAAGCTACCTTTCTACTACTCTACCCAATGCCTCATGAATTTTGCAGTTTTCTAGTGTGGCTACTGGGAAAGGAAATTTCTGGCCCTACATTTGTCCCAGAAACTAATAGCTCTAGTCCTTTTGCAGTGCTCTACCTGGCCTTGGGTACTTTTTTCACATGCATATTCTGGTCAGTCTTCAGCTGAATGCTAAAGAGGACTTTTGGTATCTTTAGGTATCCAGAGTTTTACCTCTGTGCAGTTTCTCCTCTTTAATGCTTTTTCCTGAAAATTCTAGCTACCTACATCTCTCTGGACACTCAGCTCTATCTTCTCAATGTAGGAAGTTCCACTAGACTTCTCCTTAATTCTCCCTCCCTGCACCATAGCTCAGAAAATCTCTCAAGGCAATAAACTAAGGCAATTTTTGAACTCATCTCATTTGTTTCCATTGCTGGATCTCTGAATATCCAGTGTCTTGAAAAATGATATTTCCTATTGTTTGAAACATCATTTGGTAGTATCAGCTATGAGTAAATCTGATGGCCTTTTTACTCTATATTGTCCATAAGCAAAAGAATCTGTTCTTTTCTACTTACTGTCTTTTAAATAAAGGTATATAACCTTTGGATTGCCAGATCATAGAATAGTGACTGGCATGTATAGGCATATGTATGTAAAATGGAAGTTCCTGTGGCCAGGTTCCTCACCTGACCCTAATCTACTTGCCCACGGTGTATGTGCAATGATGTGATTGGCCTACTGCATAGGCTCATGCTTATACACCTGTTTTGTATTAGCCATTAATGTCTGTGTTGTTATATAAAAAGCTCTACCCAGTGCTCTCTCCTGATGTTGGCTGGTGGAGATGGAGGCTGAGGGGAACTGCAGACTTTCTGGATGAAGATGTGATTCTAGTGCTCTACCTGCCACAATGAGAATAAAGCTTGGTATAAGACCTTTAACTCTTAATGTTCTGTTGTTGTTATTCAGTCTCAGCAGATCCAGAGTGAACTTGCCCAGAGCTGAATTCCCCTCCAGTGAGACCTTTGGCATAGTTTACAAGATTCGCTGCAGACTGAAAATGAAATAAGCTCCCATCACGGGAGAAGTACTTCAGTGGACTGCCCCTATGGATGGAGAGATACCTGGGTATCTCACAATGGGCATGTGGTCCAAGGTGGAGATCAACCTAGAGGAGTGACCCCTCCCCAGAACTGGGAGGAGGTAGAGGTGATGCCTGAGGTAGTGGCAGGGGCCCTCTACAAAATAAAGAAATCCTTGGAGACACAGTTCCTGTATGGGAGCAGGAGCTGTGGGTTGGATATTTCTCACAGTGTTAAAAAAGACCATGAAGGAGAAGTATGTACTTCTGAAAGAAGCAAGATAAGAGGCAGCATTAGAATGTGAGATGTGAGGCGCTGTGGAGAAGGTAAAAGATATATTGGTAACTGAGATGGCAGTGCTCTGCGAAGAGGTGAGAGAACTGCCATCAGCCCCAGAAATGGTGGAGGATACATCAGAAGAGGATGAGGAGGTGAGGTGGTGCCAGAGGTACCAACTCCTTCTCTATTGAAATCTGACCTGGCTGTAGTCAAGAAAATAAAGACACAGCAACCACAGGTTCTTCTGAGAGAGGTGCAGCCCTCTCTCCAGGTTGTGGAGCACTCCATGCTCTGCCCCTATACACAGGCAGATCTGATGGATTTGGGCTCCCAGTTTTAGCAGAAACTCTTAAGAGTCCATATCAGCCTGGCTTCTGCATCTTTGGGATGTAAAGGTGGATAGGATCATTTTGTCTAGATCAGAGATGGGAAAGCTGGCTTCCCTGAAAACTCATTCTGCCTTGCAGCATTGACTGCAGAATGCACACCAGACCCCAGAGAGCCATTCCCTTCTCGAATGGCTGCTTGCCAGCATTTGCACTGTATGGCCTAATCAGGGTGGCTTCACATCTTCCCCCTCTAGATGGCAGAAGTATGCCAAGCTCCAACAGGTGTTACAGGAGTTGGACATGATAAAGGCCATTTATAACACAATGAATCATGCCCTGGGTGAGTTGTTAACTGCAGGGATGAGGAATATGGTGCTGCAAATGGCTCCCTCATCCCTCCTTGAGCCCTTTGTGGTCATTCTTGCCCCTCACTTAGGGTAGCCCAAAAGTGATTTTACCCATACTGTGGCAGATTTGTGGTACTATACTGAAGCTGAAGAGATGCAGGCAAAGGAGTGTAGTTCACTACTGAGAGGAAGTGCTTAAAGGGCCCCATGAAGGTCACACGGACCCAGATGTGGGTTGATTTGATAAGGGCAGGAGCAGATGAACAGAAATTGGATTCGAAGTCAAATAAAACCTTACTGGAGCTGTGGCAACAATTGAAGCCATAGCAGTGGTTTGGGCCATTGGCTAAGGCAAGAACCAGGAACCAGAAGTTGGAGACAAAGCCACTAGTCTGGCCTGTGCATCTGTGAGACTTCCTGTTCAAGACTGAGCTGACCTCACCTGGACCTTACAGGAAGCTAACTGGGCTATACAGTTTGACTGAGGGGCGGGTTAAGACATCTGCTTGAAGGATGAGGTGGTGACCGGAGGCCACATGTTGAAATACCAATTCATTGGTCCTAAGTGAATGTACAGTGTGTCCTAGCTCTAGTAGACACAGGAGCTGAATGCTCACTGACTTATGGCAACCCTGAGCAGCTCCCTGGGACCCCAACTGTTATATAGATGGATATAGGGATAAGGCTATCAGAGTGAAATGAGCCTGAATACTATTGGGAATAGGGTGTCTACTGCCAAAGGATTATACAGTGTAAATCTCTCCCATTCTCAAATATATTTGGGGGATAGATATCCTGCAGGGCTTATGGTTAGGGACCACTGCAGGTGAGTTCAGACTGACGATATGTGTGGTGGAGGCAGTTCTTAGGGGACATGTTAAGCATCTGCCTGTAGCTTTGTCTGTGCCTCAGCATATGACTAATACCAAGCAATAAAAATTGCATGGAGGGCATAAAGAAATTGGAGAAACCCTCCAGGACCTGGAGAAAGTGGGTGTTGTAAAACCCATGCATAGACCTTTTAATTCCCTGGTGTGAACAGTAAAAAAGCTGGATGGCTCCTGGCATGACTGAACTACAGAGAACTGAATAAAGTCATACCCCCTATGCATGCTGCTGTCCCCTCTATTGCAGGCCTTATGGACACCCTCAGTCACTAAGTAGGGATCATTATGTTGTGGATCTTGCTAATGCCTTTTTTTTCCATTGACACAATACAGGAAAGTCAGGAACAGTTTTCCTTCACAGGAGAAGGATGGCAATAGACTTTCATTGTCCTTCCACAGGGATACCTCCACAGCCCGACAATCTGTCACAGACTTGCAACCCAGGACTTGGCAGCATGGGAGAAACCACCAGTGGTGTGGCTGTACCATTATATTGATGATATCATGCTCATATCTGATTCTCTTTCAGATCTAAAAGGTGTAGCATCTAGACTGTTGCAACATCTACAGGAGAAAGGAAGGGCTATGAACAGCACCAAGGTTCAGAGACCTAGTTTCTCAGTCAAATTCTTGGGGATCATCTGGTCAGGTAAAACTAAACTTATCCTAGAAGCAGTCATAGGTAAAGTCCAGGCCTTCCCTACCCCTATAACTGTAGCATTATTATAAGAGTTTTGGGTCTTTTAGGCTACTGGAAAGTGTTTATCTCACACTTGGCACAAGTTCTGAAGTTCTTATACCATTTGGTACAAACGGATGTTAGGTGGGGCTGGGATGAAACATGTGCATTTGCTTTTGCCACTACAAAGCAGGTAGTCAAGGCTGTGCAGGCTTTGAGTGTGATAGACCTGTCAAGGCCCTGGTAAGCTATATGTCCATGAGAATGAAGATGGTTATGGCTGGGGTTTCTACCAGTGGCTTGAACGAACTTGCCAACCTATTGAATTCTCATCACAATTCTAGAAAGGAACAGAGGTACAGTACATGTTAATAGAGAAAAAATTGGCTGCTGTGTACCATGACTTGCTGGCTATGGAGCCCATTATTGGGGCTTGATTCTATGGCTACCGACATGGTACCATGCCAACTGGTTGGTTGGTCACCAATCCCTTTGGGGGCAAGAGTGTGGCAAGAATTACGGACCTCTGGTCAGACTAAAACAGTTACAGTATATCATGTGACAGGCCATTTGCCACTGGCATCTCCAAGCATGATAGAGAGGTGCAATGGTTTTCTAAATCTGGCCTGAAGTCAGATACTAATAATCTACAACATTGGTCTGTCCACTTATGGACAGTGCTATGGCCTTTGAATGAGAAGCCCTGGAAGGGAGCATTGACCCCCATAGACAAGCTAACACACATTGTGGCCTCCCCTATACAACTGCAAAGTGAGAACTAAGAGGGAATTGTTGAAGCCGAAGTTTGGCCATGAGAATAATATCTTGCTGCCAGCACTTACTGCAATAAACCCCATATACTCAATTCAGAGGACATTTTGACACATAGACCAGCAATGGCTGGCCCTTCTGGCACCTTAGGGACAAGGCCAGGAGGCTGGCCTCCTATGTATTCCTGGAGTAATGAAAGAGTGGTGCCCAAAGATCACAGTAGTGTTCCCTAAATGGCCAGAAGATAAGAGTATCTTACCAGGGCATTTTGTTTTATCTTTATGGCCAGTGTATGCACCTCCAGTAGCACTATACATATATACCCCTTGGTAACCCCCACAGGGAGAGGGGTAAAAATATGGTATACTAGACACAGGTGGAACCCCTTCCTGTCATGGTCCTATCACAGGGCCACTCTCTTGCATGCATCCTACCTGATGGACAAGACTTGCCTGTGGCGTTGTCATTAAAACATATGTCTTATCACCCTTAAGGTTTACCTCCTCTAAAATTGTGTATTGGGCACATACCCTAGCAAAAAGTCTACTCAGGGGGTATATGGAGCTCCCTATCAATTCTAATACAGGCCTCTAGTAGGAAGTGTGAACTACGAACTGGAACTGGTTTGAATGCAGCTGGAATGACCACTTGATGGCAATAGATCTCCTCATGCTTGTGGAAGACTATTATTAAAATTTTTGTTGTTATCCTCTTTTGCTGTTATAGAATCTGGTTAAATGTTTCAGCTTCCTCAACAGGGACTATTGCGGAAGACTGAGGGTGCACAGACTGTGAGGCAAGAATCTGAGAGTGGTGGACTGTAGGAAAAATGGAAGTTCCCATGGCCACGATGCTCACCTGACCATAATCTACTTGTCCATTGGACACGTGCAATGAAGTAAATGGCCTACTGCATCGGTACATGCTTGTACACTTGTTGACAATGAGCCATTATTGTTTGCATTGTTATGTAAAGAGCTCCACCTGGTGCTCTGCCCAGCTGAAGGGAACTGCAGACTTGCTAGAAGCAAATGTGATTCTAGCAATTGACCTGACACCATGAGAAAAATCTTGGTATAAGACCTTTTTTCCCCAATGTTCCATTGTTGTAATGTGGTCTCATTAAATCCAGAGTGAACTTGCCTGGAGCAGAAATCCCCCTCCAGAGAGAAAGCATAAAAATCATTTTTAGAATGAAAAAATGATAACGAATGTGTCCTCATAAAGTATAAGACCTACAGAAGGATACTGGGAAATAGTAATAAGAAAGCAAGCCATGATAACTACCTCTACAAATAAATAAATAAAGAGTAACAAAGGAATTTGTATTATAAATTGTGAAAAGTGTATATAATGAAAAAATACATGATATAACAACAAATTTTGTCCAAAGGGTCAGGAAACATTCTAAAGAGAGTGATATTTATTTACTTATTTACTTTATTTTGTTATCATTAATCTACAATTACATGAAGAACATAATGTTTACTACGCTCTCCCCTACCCCACGTCCCCCCCCAACAAACCCCATTACAGTCACTGTCCATCAGCATAGTAAGATGTTGTAGAATCACTACTTGACTTTTCTATGTTGCACAGGCCTCCCCTTTCCCCTACACCCTACATTATACATGCTAATCAAAATACCCCCTTTCTTCTTCCCCACCCTTCTCCCTTCCTACCCTCCCATTCTCCACAGTCTCTTTCCCTTTGGTAACTGTTAGTCCATTCTTGGGTTCTGTGATTCTGTTGTTGTTTTGTTCCTTCAGTTTTTCCTTTGTTCTTACACTCCACAGATGAGTGAAATCATTTGGTACTTGTCTTTCTCTGCTTGGTTTATTTCACTGAACATAATACCCTCTAGCAACATCCATGTTATTGCAAATGGTAGGATCTGTTTTCTTCTTATGGCTGAGTAACATTCCATTGTGTATATGTACCACATCTTCTTTATCTAGTCATCTACTGATGGACACTTAGGTTGCTTCCATTTCCTGGCTATTATAAATACTGCTGCAATAAACATAAGGGTACATCTGTCTTTCTCAAACTGGGCTACTGCATTCTGAGGGTAAATTCCCAGTAGTGGAATTCCTGGATTGAATGGTATGTCTATTTTGAGCTTTTTGAGGAACCTCCGTACTGCTTTCCACAATGCTTGAACTAATTTACATTCATACCAGCAGTGTAGGAGGGTTCCCCTTTCTCCACCACCTCAACAACATTTGTTGTTGTTTGTCTTTTGGATGGTAGCCATCCTTACTGGTGTGAGGTGATATCTCATTGTGGTTTTAATTTGCATTTCTCTGATAACTAGCCATGTGGAGCATCTTTTCATGTGTCTGTTGGCCATCTGAATTTATTCTTTGGAGAACTATCTGTTCAGCTACTCTGCCATTTTTTAATTGGATTATTTGCTTTTTCTTTGTTGAGGTGCATGAGCTCCTTGTATATTTTGGATGTCTACCCTTTATAAGATCTGTCATTCACGAATATATTCACCCATACTATAGAGTACCTTTTTGTTCTTTTGATGGTGTCCTTTGCTGTACAGAAGCTTGATATAGTCTACTTGTACATTTTTGCTTTTGTTTTCCTTGTCCAGGGAGATATGTTCATGAAGAAGTCACTCATGTTTATGTCCATGAGATTTTTGCCTATGTTTTTTTCTAAGAGTTTCATGGTTTCATGACTTACATTCAGATCTTTGATCCATTTCGAATTTACTTTTGTGTATGGGGTTAGACAGTGATCCAGTTTCATTCTCTTACATGCAGCTGTCCAGTTTTGCCAGCACCATCTATTGAAGAGACTGTCATTTCCCCATTGTATGTCCATGGCTCCTTTATCATATATTAATTGGCCATATATGTTTGGGGTCTCTATTCTGTTCCACTGGTCTGTGGCTCTGTTCATGTGCTAGTCCCAAATTATCTTGATTACTATGGCTTTGTAGTAGAGCTTGAAGTTGGGGAGTGACATCCCCCCAGTTTATTCTTCTTTCTCATGATTTCTTTGGCTATTCAGGGTCTTTGGTGTTTCCATATGAATTTTTGAAGTATTTCTTCTGGTTCATTGAAGAATGCTGTTGGTAATTTGATAGGGATTGTATAGAATCTGTAGATTGCTTTGGGCAGGATGGCCATTTTGACGATATTAATTTTTCCTAGCCAAGAGCATGGGATGGGTTTCCATTTGTTACTTTCCACTTTAATTTCTCTAAAGAGTGTCTTATAGTTTTCAGGGTATAGGACTTTCACTTCCTTGGTAAGGTTTATTCCAAGGATACCAAGGTATTTAATTCTTTTTGATGTAATTGTGAATGGAATTGTTTTCCTGATTTCTCTTTCTATTAGTTCATTCTTAGTGTATATGAAAGGCACTTATTTCTGTGTGTTAATTCTGTATCCTGCAACTTTGCTGTATTCCGATATCAGTTCTAGTAGTTTTGGAGTGGATTCTTTAGGGTTTTTAATGTACAATATCATGTCATCTGCAAATAGTGACAGCTTGACTTTTTCTTTACCCATCTTGATTCCTTGTATTTCCTTGTTTTGTCTAATTCCCATGGCTAGGACCTCCAGTACTATGTTAATAACAGTGGGGATAGTGGGCATCCCTGTCTTGTTCCCGATCTCAGAGGAAAAGCTTTCAGCTTCTCGCTGTTCAGTATGATGTTGGCTGTGGGATTATCATATATGGCCTTTATTATGTTGAGGTACTTGCCCTCTATGCCTATTTTGCTGAGAGTTTTTATCATGAATGGATGTTGAATTTTGTCGAATGCTTTTTCAGCATCTATGGAGATGATCATGTGGTTTCTGTCCCTCTTTTTCTTGATGTGGTGGATGATGTTGATGGATTTTGGAATGCTGTACCATCCTTGCATCCCTGGGATGAATTTCACTTGATCGTGGTGTATGATCCTTTTGATATATTTTTGAATTTGGTTTGCTAATATTTTGTTGAGTATTTTTGAATCTACATTCATCAGGGATATCGGTCTGTAATTTTCTTTTTTGGTGGGGTCTTTGCCTGGTTTTGGTATTAGGGTGATGTTGGCTTCATAGAATGAGTTCGGGAGTATTCCCTCCTCTTCTAATTTCTGGAAAACGTTAAGGAGAATGGGTATTATGTCTTCTCTGTATGTCTGATAAAATTCCGAGGTACATCCATCTGGCCTGGGTTTTGTTTTTCTTGGGTAGTGTTTTGATTACCACTTCAATTTCTTTGCTGGTAATTGGTTTGTTTAGATTTTGTGTTACTTCCTTGGTTAGTCTTGTAAGGTTGTATTTTTCTAGGAAGTTGTCCATTTCTTCTAGGTTTTCCAGCTTCTTAGCATATAGGTTTTCATAGTATTCTCTAATAATTCTTTGTATTTGTGTTGCATCCCTCGTGATGTTTCCTTTCTCATTTCTGATTCTATTGATGTGTGTTGATTCTCTTTTTCTCGTAATAAGTCTGGCTAGAGGCTTATCTATTTTGTTTATTTTCTCAAAGAACCAGCTGTTGGTTTCATTGATTTTTTCTATCGTTTATTCTTCTCAATTTTGTTTATTTCTTCTCTGATCTTTATTATGTCTCTCCTTCTGCTGAGTTTAGGCCTCATTTGTTCTTCTTTTTCCAATTTTGATAATTGTGATGTTGGACTATTCATTTGGCTTTGTTCTTCCTTCTTTAAATATGCCTAAATTGCTATATACTCTAAGACTGCTTTCACTGCATCGCATAGAAGTTGGGGCTTTGTGTTGTTTTTGTCATTTATTTCCATATAATGCTGGATCTCCATTTTAATTTGGTCGTTTATCCATTGACTATTTAGAAGTGTGTTGTTAAGCCTCCATGTGTTTGCGGGCCTTTTTGCTTTCTTTGTACAATATATTTCTAATTTTATACCTTTGTGGTCTGAAAAGTTTGTTGGTAGAATTTTAATCTTTTGGAATTTACTGAGGCTCTTTTTGTGGCCTAGTATGTGGTATATTCAGGAGAATGTTCCATGTGCACTTGAGAAGAATGTTTATCTTGTTGCTTTTGGATGTAGAGTTCTATAGATGTCTATTAGGTCCATCTATTCTAGTGTATTGTTCAGTGCCTCTGTATCCTTACTTATTTTCTGTCTGGCGGATCTGTCATTTGGAATGAATGGTGTGTTGAAGTCTCCTAAAATGAATGAATTGCATTCTATTTCCTCCTTTAGTTCTGTTAGTATTAGTTTCACATATGCTGGTGCTCCTGTGTTAGGTGCATATATATTTATAATGAATATATCCTCTTGTTTGACTGAGCCCTTTATCATTATGTAATGCTTTTCTTTATGTCTTATTACTTTCTTTGTTTTGAAGTCTATTTTGTATGATACTAGTACTGCAACACCTGCTTTTTTCTTCATATTTTTTTGCATGAAATATCTTTTTCCATCCCTGGACTTTTAGTCTGTGCATGTCTCTGGGTTTGAGGTGAGTCTCTTGTAAGCAGCATATAGATGGGTCTTGTTTTTTTTATCCATTCTGTGACTCCATGTCTTTTTATAGGTACATTCAGTCCATTTACATTTAGGGTGATTATCAATAGGAAGGTACTTTTTGCCATTTCAGCCTTACATTCGTGTTTACCATAGGTTCCAGGTTACTTTCCTTACCATCTAAGGGTCTAACTTAACACCCTTATTAAGCTGTTACAGACACAAACTGAAGGTTCTTTTCTATTTCTCCTCCTTTTTCTTCCTCCTTCATTCTTTATGTATTAGGTATCAAATTCTGTTATTTTTGTCTATCCCTTGATTGACTTTGGGGTTAGTCAATTTACTTTTATATTTGCCTCACAATCAGCTGCTCCACCCTGCCTACTGTCAATTTACTACCTCTGTTGATAGCTATCCAACCCTAGGAACACTTCCATCTATAGCAGTTCCTCCAAAATAGACTGCATAGATGGTTTGTGGGAGACAACTCTTTCAGCTTTTACTTATTTGGAAATTGCTTAATTCTTCCTTCAAATTTAAATGATAATATTGCAGGTTAAAGTAATCTTGGTTCCAGGCCCTTCTCCTTCATGGCATTAAATACATCATGCCACTCCCTTCTGGCCTGTAAGGTCTCTGCTGAGAAGTCTGATATTAGCCTGATGGGCTTTCCTTTGTATGTGATCTTATTTCTGCCTCTAGCTGCTTTTAAGTCTGTCCTTATCCTTGATCTTTCCCATTTTAATTACTATGTGTCTTGGTGTTGTCTTCCTTGGGTCCCTTCTGTTGGGAGATCTGTGGATCTCCATGGCCTGAGACCCTATTTCCATCCCCAGATTGGGGAAATTTTCAGAAACTACCTCCTCAAAGACACTTTCTATTCCTTTCTCTCTCTTCTTCTTCTGGTATCCCTATAAAGTGAATACTGTTCCACTTGGATTGGTCACACATTTCTCTCAATATTCTTTTATTTTTAGAGATCCTTTTTTCTCTCTGTGCCTCAGCTTCTTTGTATTCCTCTTCTCTAGTTTCTATTTCATTAGGTGTCTCTTCCACCATATCCAACCTGCTTTTAATACCCTCCATCGTGTTCTTTAATGATTGGATCTCTGACCTGAATTCATTCCTGAGTTCTTGGATGTCTTTCCGTACCTCCATTAGGATGTTGACTATTTTTATTTTGAACTCCCTTTCAGGAAGAGCCATGAGGTCCATGTCATTTAAATCTTTCTCGGGAGTTATATTAACAATTTTACTCTAGACAAGGGTCCTTTGGCATTTTAATGTTTGTATATGGCGCCCTCTAGTGTCCAGAAGCTCTAATGTGGAGCTGCAGAGCCACTGAAGCAATGTCAGGGGTCGCAGGGGAGCGGTAATGGAGGTAAGAAAGAGCAGTTCCCCACCTCAGGCTCCTGTGCCTGTCTCCACTGCCTGAGCCAGTGGGCCGGGCACACAGGTATAAGTTTTTGTCCCAGAGCAGCCAGATATGGATCCCTGCTTTCCACAAGCTGCCAGAATCACAGTCTCCCCAGGAACTCTGCCTTTATTAACTTTCAAACCCAGTAGTCATGCAAGTCTCATAAAAACACCATGAAATGTAGGTTTGTGCTCCCAGAGCAGAGCTCCAGAGCCGGGTATTCAGCAGTACCAAGCCTTCCACTCCCTCCCTGCTCCATTTCTATTCCTCCTGCCGGTGAACTGGGGTGGGGAAGAGGATCAGGTCCCACAGAGCTGCAGCTCTGGTACTTTACCCCGTTCTGTGAGGTCTGCTCTTTTCTCCAGGTGTATGCAGTCTGATGCCGCCCTCTTTCCTGTTGCTCTCTCAGGATTAGTTGCACCAATTAAATTTTCTAATCGTATCCAGTTTTAAGAGAAAGCCTCTGTATCTCCACTCACTCTGCTATTTTTAATACCTGGTATCGAGAGTGATATTTATGATAATAAATTCAGAATGGAGTTAGCAAGGGAAAAGAAGTGAGGAGAACAGTGTTCTAGGCAGAGAGACCAGCATGTGCAAAGTCCCCTTGGCAGGATAGAGTCTGGAATGCTTGATAAGCTGGAAGAACAACTGATATTGTACATGCCAATGCCCTCCAGCCAAAGAACATAAAGAAGACACAGGTAGTTACAAATCTGTGTTTATTACTCCCTGCAGTGAAGAAATGCATGATGTGGAAAAACGTGGCTGTGTTTCAGGAAAATCATGTAAGGAAAAGAAATTGTGGGATTTGAGTTTTGGTTGGGTGGTTTAGTTGTTTATATCCAAGGGGAGAAGAAAATGGCTTAGCAGTGAGTGGCAGGCCACGTTATCCGCAACACCGAGGCTTTGTTGTGTCAGGTAAGTGCCAGATGCCTTACACTACCTTTCTCCTCGGTATGACTAAAGAGCAGAGAGGTTTGGGGAGTGGCAAAAGGAGAGAGGTAGGCAGAGCCAGGCCATGCAGGGCCTGGAAGACCATGTTAGCAGACTTGGCCTTTATCCTAAAGCCAAAGGAAAACAGAGGAATGACATACTTAAGTCTGTGTGTCAAGGACAGCAGAGGGTCTGAGATATCATCCTACTTGCAAGCTTACAGGTTAATTTGCCACAGTTGGGTGGATGCTGACAGAAGAAAGACAGGACAGTCCTGGGTGAGAACAAAGGGCTTCATTAATTGCAGAAAAAGCAGTACCTGGAGCATCATCTTTGCCCTGGATCTCCAAGTCCTCTACGTCCCATGGGGGCAATGAGGGATGCCCGCACATGCAGAGGGTAGGGATACAGGAGGAGAACCCTGAGTTTGGGAGATTTAATGCTTTTATAGTGAGTGGAAGCAATACTAACTCATCCGTCAGCATCGCTCAAAATAAATACAATCCTGAGAAATCTCATCGGTAAAGAGTGGCAAGGGGTTTGAATTCTTGGCATACCCAGCCAAAACATGAAAGAACACTCAGGGCCCAAAGTGGAATTCCTCTGCCAATACTGTGTTTTCACAGAGATCAACATTTGGAGAACTGGCTGGTCACATGGAGAAAACTATCTCCCAATCACTGCCTCACACCATACCTGAGTGATTCCCATTAGCCTACAAACATGCTATAATTTCAGATGTGTTGACCCGCCCCCCCCATTCTCCTGCAGCTACTTCCCCCTATCACCCTATTAATGGGCAGGGGAAATGCAACATGCCTGGGGATAACTCTGATGGAAGGAGTATGTACAAGGATGGTGACAGTTTGATGAGTGTATTGCATTCTAATATTAATTCTTGTCCTATTTTAAGATTGTGACTCATGCTTTCTTTTTATTTTTTAATTATTTGCATTTGTCTGGGTAATCAGGGCACCTAGGCTAGGCTATACTGTGGTAACAAACAACCCCACTATAATTTTCCCTCATGGGTTGGCTATGATTCTACTCCATACCATGCTCATTACAGGATGCAGGTTCCACTGAAGATACAACTTGGAAATACTTTGGAGATAACAGAACACATTACATAGTAGTATATAGAAGACTTGAAACAAAGTGTATCTCCTATAGCAATACATGTGAATGGTACAATGTGACCTATTTTGAAAGACTTCCCATTTGGATTACATGTGTCATAGACCAAGGTAAGTCACATGGATATGCTTGAGTTCAACAAGGATGTACAAATACTCCCACTGGGGAAAGTCACTTCAGGGTGTGGTGGTGAACATTTTGTGGAATAGTACAAATTGCAAACACTTGGTGTAATGTGTCCTTATAAATGTTAATCCTTCAACATTTATGAATCATTTGAAATATATCTGTCTTGGGAATTCAGCATACAGTTGGGTTTTGCTTTGCAATCCAATAAGAAAATAGTGCCATTAATTCCTGACAGTACAGTGTTGAAGATCCCAACTATAACTGCGGATTTGTCTATTACTCCTTTCAGCTCTACCCGCTTTCATTTCATGTATTTCGAGGTTTGGTTCTGGATGCAAGCGCATTTAGGACTGCTAGGACATCTTGCTGATTTATCCTTATGCTTTTATGTAACATGCCACCTGTGCCAATTTCATTGTTCTGAAATACACATTCTCTGATACTGATACAGCCACAACTGTTGTTAAAATAATGTTAGCATGACATAGTTTTTTCCGTCAACACTTTCTATCTACCTGTGTAGTTGTGTTTGAGATGCATTTCCTGCTGACTGAATATATTTGAGTCACTTTTCTTTCATCGGTTCTGCTCATCTCTGTCTTTAATTGGTGTACTTGGAAAACCTACATTTCAAGTAAGCGTTCATATGTTAGGGTTAAGTCTTCTATTTCATTTTTTGATTTTTTTATGTTCCATCTAATTCTCATTCCTGTGCTTCTTTCTTTCTTTTTTTTTTTTGATTCTTGCACTTGAATACAGTATCCTAGAGCTCCACTTTGATTCCTTTAGAATGTTTTTGAGATTATATCTCTTTGAATCTTTTTTTTAGTGATTGTTCTAAATATTATAATGTATATGTGAAACCACCAACTACAGTTATTGATGTTTTATGATTTTGCATGCAGAATCTTTAATTCCATCTGGGACATTAACTCTCGTAACTTTGAAATTGTAATTATCTCATATAGTTCCTTCACATTCATTGAGCATGAAAACAGATGTCCTAATTTTTGCTTTGACCATCACACATGATTTAAGAAGCTCCTGAAAAAAAACGATAGTTTATTTTATTTATACCTCTTGCTACCCATTTCATTTCTCTTCTTTCCTCTCTGAAGTTCCAAGCTTTCTTAAATGATCCTTCCCCCCACCCCACACTTCTTTTTTTTGGAGTGTTCCCTTAAACCACTGCCTGAGGGTACATCTGCAAATGACCAAGTATCATACTTTTTCTTGTTCTGAGTACGCCTTTATTCCCCTCATTCCTGAAGTATAGTGTCACCAGATACACAATTTAGGGTTGTCAGTTCTTTTCTCAAAACTCGAAACATATTGGTCAAAGGGCACAAATTTCACTTGTAAGTGAACATGTTCTCGGACCTGATGTACAGCATGGTGATTATAATTAATAATAGTTCATGTATATTTGAAAAATAGATCTTGGGTGTTCTTAACATGAAAAAAATGTTAATTATGTGAGGTGATGAATTTGTTAATTAACTTGATTGTGGTGATCATATCACTTTGCATATGTCTATTAATTAATTACCTTGTACACCTCCCCCCCAAAAAAACAGTAGAACTTGAAAAACTATCATGCCCTTTCCTTCTGTCCTCCATGGTTTGAGGTGAAAAGTCTAGTGTCACTAGAACTGGTTTTCTCCTATAAATAACATGCCATTTCTGTGTGCTTATTTCTTGATTATTTTCTTTGTTTTGAGCTTTCAGATATGATATTTCAGATATTTAGATATTTCAGACATTAACTCAAATATCTTGTTTTGACAAGGATTATTTTGGTTTATCATATTTGGAAATCCCTAATTTCCTCATATTTGTAGTTTTATGGCTGTTGGGTTTTTTTTCAAATTTGGGAAGCTACTTTTTAAAATATAATTTTAAGAAAATGACACTTTATAGCTTAAATAATTTCTGAGTACAGACACTCAAGATAACTGGCACTGCAGCAACGTGGTAGCAACATGTTTTTAAAAAATAAACCTCACATTTCAGAACAGTTTTAGATTTACAGAATTACTGTGAAGAGATAAAGACAGTTCCCAAATACCGCAGAGTCCCATTCTCCTATTATTATCATTTTATGTTAGTGTGGCACATTTAGCAGAGTAACAAACCGATATTGATACGTTATCATTGACTGAAGTCTCTAATCAGATTCCTTCAGCTTTTCGCTAGTATCCTTTTTGTGTTCCGAGAGCGCATCCAGGATACTAACTCACATTTAGTAGTCATGTCACCTTAGGCTTCTTGTGGTTGTGACAGTTCTGTAGATTTCTGTGATTCTTAATGCCCTGACAGTCTGAAATTAATAACTCCTCCAGAGTTCTTTTGCTTAGTGTGGTTTGGCATGTCTTTGTATCTTTACTTTGACTTAATCAGAATCCTTGTATTAAAAGGGATTCTTGGAGACAATATACACTTGCGAATTTTCAAAATCGACTCTGATTTTTTATTGGTGTTTATAGACCATTCACATTTAAAGTGATCATTGAAACAGTTGCATTAACATCAATCATGTTTGTAGACATGTTCTATTCATTATGAGAGGCCTTAATGTTTTAATTGAAAATGTTATATACAGCCAATACATTTTACTTCTTAGCATATTGATTATACTTGTTGAAAACATTAATGGTTTCCCTAGAGATTACATATACATTTTTAACTAATCTAGGACACTTTCAAATATCATTATTCCACCTCACAAGTTGAGCAGGTCACCTGTAACACAATATTCCTGTCCCTTTTTACATCACTGTCATTATTTTCACTTATCCATATGCTACAAAAACTTGATACACTTTACTTTTATTATTTAAAAAAACATATTTTATATCCATTAAGAATAATAAAAATAAAAGCTTATCCTACCTGGATTTATTCCTTCCCTAATATGATGTCTTTCTTTATGGATATCACAATTGCTGACCTATCTTGTTTTTCTTATTCCTGAATAAGATATTTTCCTATTTCTTGTGGGGTAGATCTAATGGTGATGATTTTATCAATTTTTCTTTACCTGACAGACAGTTTTTATTTACTCTGACCTACTAACAAATCATTTCTGTTGGATATATATCAATCCAAGGTTGGTGAATTATTTTTCTTTGGGCACATTAAAAATGTTGGTTACAGAGTTACTGACAAAACATCTACTGTAATTTTCTTGTTCTTATAGAGGTCAGAGGTACTTCTTTTTTCTGGCATCCTTCAAGATTTTCCTTTGTTTTTTCTCTGCTGCAGCTAGCATGTGATGTGCACGAGGCATCCACCAAGGCTGTGGGGGGAGGGCTAGGAGCTCCATGCCCGGGTCTCTCTCTGCCTCTGGGTGGGGTGTCAAGATACCATAGAACTAGTTCACGTTATGGGTGCAGGGTGGATGTCTGGGAACTGCCAGGCCTAGTGGTCTCCCGCCTTGGGTGGAGGGACTGCAAATGCCTCGCCTGGCTATCCTGCTGCAAAAAGGGATGTCATGAGCCACCATGTCTAGCTAGCCCATTTCTCTTGAGTGGAGGATGGGGAGACATGGGCTTGGATCAACTTCTGCCATAGAGTGACACCTAGGAGACATGGGGCCTGCTGAAGTCACCTGAACAGGTGGTGAGACACACCTGTGGTCAGCCTGAGATGGGCATGGGGTGGGTCAGCCCACTGACGGCCTGCTGCAGGTGCTGCTTTGGGGGCAACGCAGAGTGCTGTTTCCCTCATTTGAGGGCACAGAGTGGGCATTCCTGCCTGCCAGGCCAAGACTACCTCCTGAAAATGCTGCAGCTAGTCCCACTTGGTGCTTCTATTGGGTACCTGTCTTCTCCTTTGTGTCACTGTGGGGATTCCACTGTTCCTGACATTGGCCTGTTGACAGCAGGCTTTGCATTTCTGTTTGTACTTACTTCATTTCTTTTCTATCTTTGGCTATGAGTATTGGCATTTCTTGGTTACACATCTCTGAAACCCAATTTGGGATACGTGAGTGGCCAAAAGAAAGGTTGGGGAATTCACCACAGTATAGATCTTCAAGTCTTTAGGTCCCTAGCCAGACCACCTCCTCTCCACCTCTCACAGTCCTTCAATGATAATTTGCTGAAATGTTTCCAAGGTTATTGTTTGAATTTGGAGGGGAGGAGCAGGAAAAATTGAATCTACATTTACTTTCCCACAAACCCAAAGTCCCTGTAGGTATTTTTAGAAATACAACTCTGTGAAATGCTCCTAGCCTTCTGTTCGTTTAGACGTGCTTTATTAGTGCTTAGCTATGAGCAATGATCAAATTGGGAAAACCCCTTCCCGCTTCCCATCCCTCTATGCTTGTCTTAGTAAAATTACCTATATTTACATCTATTTCATTGATTTGTTAACTTTATGAAAACTTAGCTCTCAAAAACAATCCATAAGCCTCAGGGTTTCTGTTAGTGACTTACTGAGTCCATACCCTCACAAATCCTTCAATTGTCCTTCGAACGAACTTCCCTGACTTACCACAGGTTCAAAATCATTTGCCTGTAGTTTGTATGCTTGAGCCACAGATGGGTTGGGTAAAAATTTGAGGATCGCACTTTCTCTTCCTTGATGATTTTGTAGGTTTTGCTCCACCAAAACTCAAGTTCGAAACCACAGCATTATTCTGATATCTGGTAGGACAAGTCTGTGACATTATATTCTTTTGGAACATAGTTTGGAGTCCGACTTGCATGCTTATTTTTTAAGAAATAGACTCAAAAATCATGTGTGAGTCATTTGCACTTCTAGCTATGGCTGTGACCCAACAGCTTCTTGCAGTCCTATTATCTCACAGAGAAAAATAAAAAATCTGGATGAAAGAAAGAACTCCTGCCTGAAGGCATAGAGAAATTCTTTTGTCCAGGACACAGAGTAGGAGGATCTGGAGAGCAGGGAAGCTCACTGAGCAACAACCCTGTGCTGCTGCGTTCCCTCAGGGGGCTGCTGTGGTCTAAACCACCTCCCTGGTGAGAAGACATCCTGCTCCAGGCAAAAGTCAGCCCAGAGGCAGAGAAGGTGGCAGCTCCTTAGAAAACTCAGGGGCCTAAGGAAACAAAACAGGGAGGCTGATTTACAAGCCAGTCAATATTTGACAAGGCAAAACCCTAGGAAGAAGAAAGGCAGACACAAGTGAGACCTGCACTGGGTGGTTTCTTCCTCGAAGCGTTTGTATAGGACATGCGACCAAGAAGCTGAGCAGGCAGCTGTTAACAGTCTCAGCAGATTTCTGAGCAGTCCCAAGGTATGGGAGAGCATCAGACCATGAGTGCGGAACTCACCAAAAAGAGGGCCCCCTGGGGAACACCTCACACTGACAGTTGGGAGCCCTGGAGAGCTGCCACGTGGGAGGGAGTGAACCAGAGGTAGTCCAAGCCTGCCAAAGCCTGAAGCATCCAGGAGTCAACTCAGTCTCTGACTAGATTAAAGTCATGTCCCCACACTAGCAGCCTGCCAGAGAGAAGGTGAAACTTCTAGGGCAGAAGGAGCATCCTCCAGAGCCGTCCAACTTTTTCCTAAACAATGGCTGACGTTTAGTTAAAGCACCAGGCATATCCGAAAACAGGTTAAGAAGAAGAGAAAATACCCAGAACACCCCGATACTGGAATTACCAGACATGAGCAGTGAGATGCATACGATTAATATGTTTGAGGGTATGGGTGACAAAACTGAGATTTCCCCAGAAAACTGGAATTTAAAAATCAATCACATGGATACACTGAAAAATGAATAACTGAAAAGTACAGTCACTGATGTAAAGCATTGAACATTTGAGTGTAACTGAGTACCAGGAACAGCAGAATGGGAGGGGAAGACAGAGAAAGGGTCAGGGAAAGGGCAAGCACAAGGCTGACAGGTGCCTGGGGTTTGTCCCTGAGACCTCAGAGGTACAGCCTGGGCATCAAAGGGGCAAGGACAGACGATAGTTTAAGTGGCAGCTAGTGCCTGTGGAGCCCTGGCTGTGTGCTGGAGAATCTTCTTGGACTCTGCAATCCACAGAGATTATGTGCAGACAGACTTAGGGACCCCCTTTGAAATGGCCGCATCTGGCCCTCACAAGACACTTCTGGCTCCTGATCAAAAAGCCCTAAAGATGTTTTAAAATGTTTTTACTGTGGAAAAAAATATATAGCATGAAGCTGGTCAGTGGCATTAATTAGATTCGCAATATTGTGCAGCCATCACCACTATTTCCAAAACCTTTCCATTACTCCAAACAGAAACTCAGCACCCACTGAACAGAACTCCCCTTCCCCCCACCCACCCAGCCCCTGATGGCCTCTCATCTACTTCCTGCCTCTATGAATTTGCTTGTTCTAGATGTTTCATGTAAGTGGAATCATACAATATGTGTCCTTCCGTGTCTCGGTTATTTCACTTAGCATAATGTTTTCAAGATTAACCATCTTGTAGCATGTATCCTAAAGTCATTTTAAAGCGTAGAAATAACCTGGTTTCCATTTTCTTCCTGGTAGGTAAGAAAAATGTAGGACCGACCGGGGAGCCAAGATGGCGGCGTGAGTAGAGCAGTGGAAATCTCCTCCCTAAACCACATATATTTTTGAAAATACAGCAAATACAAATCTTCCTACAAGAGAGACCAGAAGACACAGGACAACAGTCAGACTATATCCACACCTGCGAGAACCCAGCGCCTCGCAAAGCGGGTAAGATACAAGCTGCGGCCCGGCGGGACCTGAGCATGCCTCACCCCAGCTCCCAGTGGGAGGAGAGGAGTTGGAGCAGGGAGGGAGAGGGCTCCCAGGACTGCTAAACACCCAGCCCTAGCCATCTGCACCAGAGTGCAGACACAGTGCATGCGTGGGGTGCTGGAAACTAGGCAAACAGGACAGTAAGACCTGTGAGCGGGTCCCCGCAGCCAGTGCCCCTGGGACAAAGAAAAGCAAGTGCTTTTTGAAAGTCTTAAAGGGACAGGGATACCACGGCTGGATGGAAGCGTCCTGGGACACTTAGACCAGCAGCTGGGAATCCTGGGGAACTCTGGGCACTCTAACCCCCTGGGCAGCAGGGCAGCTCGGAGGACCCTCACGGAGATAAACAGCCTCCCGGCTGTTTCACCTCTGACGCGGCTCCGCCATATCGGAGCAGCAGCCCGAGGCAGGCCACACCCACAGCAAACGCGGAGCTAAACTCCAGAGCAGCCAGGCAAGAATCAGAAGCCCTGCCTGTGTGCAGCTGCCCAGCACAAGCCGCTAGAGGTCGCTGTTCTCCCAGGAGAGGAAGCTCGCAAACCATCAAGAAGGGACGTTCTCCCAGCCATCACTTGTGCCAGCTCCGCAAACTATCTCTAGCACCATGAAAAGGCAGAAGAATTTGATACAGACAAAAATCACAACCCCTGAGAAGGAGATAGAGCTAACCAGTCTTCCTGAAAAAGAATTCAAAAGAAAAATCATAAACATGCTGACGGACCTGCAGAGAAATATACAAGAGCTAAGGGATGATGTCTGGAGGGAGATTACAGAAGTGAAACAATCTCTGGAAGGATTTATAAGCAGAATGGATAAGATGCAAGAGGCCATTGATGGAACAGAAACCAGAGAACAGGAATGCTTACAAGCTGATGCAGAGACAGATAAAAGGATCTCCAGGAATGAAACAGTATTAAGAGAACTGTGTGACCAATCCAAAAGGAACAATATCTGCATTATAGGGGTCCCAGAAGAAAAAGAGAGAGAAAAAGGGATAGAAAGTGTCTTTGAAGAAATAATTACTGAGAACTTCCCCAAACTGGGGGAAGAAATAGTTGCTCAGACTACGGAAGCACACAGAAATCCCAACAGACGGGACCCAAAGAGGACAACACCAAGACACATAATAATTAAAATGGCAAAGATCAAGGACAAGGACAGAGTGCTAAAGGCAGCCAGAGAGAGAAAAAAGGTCACCTACAAAGGAAAACCCATCAGGCTATCATCAGACTTCTCAACAGAAACCTTACAGGCCAGAAGAGAATGGCATGATATACTTAATGCAATGAAACAGAAGGGCCTTGAACCAAGGATACTGTATCGAGCACGATTATCATTTAAATATTAAGGAGGGATTAAACAATACCCAGACAAGCAAAAGTTGAGGGAATTTGCCACCCACAGACAACCTCTAGAAGAGGGACTGCTTTAGATGGGAGCAATGCTAAAAAGAGCACAGAATAAAACACCCAACATATGAAGAATGGAGGAGGAGGAATAAAAACGGAGAAAAATAATGATCAGACTGTGTTTATAATAGGTCAATAAGTGAGTTAAGTTAGACAGTAAGGTAGTAAAGAAGCTAATCTTGAACCTTTGGTAACCACGAATCTAAAGCCTGAAATGGCAATGAGTACATATCTTTCAATAATCACCTTAAATGTAAATGGACTGAGTACACCAATTAAAAGACACAGAATAATAGAATGGATAAAAAAGCAAGACGCATCTATATGCTGCTTACAAGACACTCAACTCAAACCCAAAGACATGCACAGATTAAAAGACAAGGGATGGACAAAGATATTTCATGCAAACAACAGGGAGAAAAAAGCAGGTGTTGCAATACTAGTATTAGACAAAATAGACTTCAAAACAAAGAAAGTAACAAGAGATAAAGAACGACACTACATAATGATAAAGGGCTCAGTCCAACAAGAGGATATAACCATTATAAACATATATGCACCCCAAACAGGAGCACCAATATATGTGAAACAAATACTAACAGAATTAAAGGAGGAAACAGAATGCAATGCATTCATTATGGGAGACTTTAACACACCACTCACTCCAAAGGACAGATCCACCAGACAGAAAATAAGTAAGAACACAGAGGCACTGAACAACACACTAGAACAGATGGACCTAACAGACGTCTATAGAACTCTGCATCCAAAAGCAACAGGATACACATTCTTCTCAAGTGCACATGGAACATTCTCCAGAAGAGACCACATACTAGGCCACAAAAAGAGCCTCAGTAAATTCTAAAAGATTTAAATCCTACCAACCAACTTTTCAGACCACAAAGGTATAAAACTAGAAATAAATTGTACAAAGAAATCAAAAAGGCTTACAAACACATGGAGGCTTAACAGCATGCTCCTAAATAATCAATGGATCAATGACCAAATTAAAATGGAGATCCTGCAATATATGGAAACAAATGACAACAACAGCACAAAGCCCCAACTTCTGTGGGATGCAGCAAAAGCAGTCTTAAGAGGAAAGTCTAGAGCAATCCAGGCATATTTAAAGAAGGAAGAACAATCCCAAATGAATAGTCTAATGTCACAATTATCGAAATTGGAAAAAGAACAAATGAGGCCTAAAGTCAGCAGAAGGAGGGACATAATAAAGATCAGAGAAGAAATAAATAACATTGAGAAGAATGAAACAACAGAAAAAATCAATGAAACCAAGAGCTGGTTCTTTGAGAAAATAAACAAAATAGATAAGCTTCTAGCCAGACTTATTAAGAGAAAAAGAGACTCAACACACATCAACAGAATCAGAAACGAGAAAGAAGAAATAACGACAGACACCACAGAAATACAAAGAATTATTAGAGAATACTATGAAGACCTGAAGACCTATATGCTAACAAGCTGGGAAACCTAGGAGAAATGGACAACTTCCTAGAAAAATACAACCTTCCAAGACTGACCCATAAAGAAACAGAAAATCTAAACAGACCAATTACCAGCAATGAAATTGAATCAGTAATCAAAAAACTACCCCAGAACAAAACCCCTGGGCCAGATGGATTTACCTCGAAATTTTATCAGACATGCAGAGAAGACATAATACCCATTCTCCGTAAACTTTTCCAAAACATAGAAGAGGAGGGAATACTCGCAAACTCATTCTATGAAGCCAACATCACCCTAATACCAAAACCAGGCAAAGACCCCACCAAAAAAAGAAAACTACAGACCAACATCCCTGATGGACATAGATGCAAAAATACTCAAGAAAATATTAGCAAACCGAATTCAAAAATACATCAAAAGGATCATACACCATGACCAAGTGGGATTCATCCGAGGGATGCAAAGATGGTACAGCATTCGAAAATCCATCGACATCATCCACCACATCAACAAAAAGAAGGACAAAAACCACATGATCATCTCCATAGATGCTGAGAAAGCATTCGACAAAATTCAACATCCATTCATGATAAAAACTCTCAGCAAAATGTGTATAGAGGGCAAGTACCTCAACATAATAAAGGCCATATATGATAATCGCACCGCCAACATCATACTGAACAGCGAGAGGCTGTAAGCTTTTCCTCTGAGATCGGAACAAGACAGGGATGCTCACACTACCCACTCTTATTCAACATAGTGCTGGAGGTCCTAGCCATGGCAATCAGACAAAAAAAAAGAAAAGAAGGAATCCAGATTGGTAAAGAAGAAGGCAAACTGTCACTATTAGCAGATGACATGATATTGTACATAAAAAACCCTAAAGACTGTACTCCAAAACTGCTAGAACTAATATCGGAATTCAGCAAAGTTGCAGGATACAAAATTAACACACAGAAATCTGTGGCTTTCCTATACACTAACAATGAACTAATAGAAAGAGAAATCAGGAAAACAATTCCATTCACAATAGCATCAAAAAGAAAAAAATACTAGAAGAACATATGGGATGTGAACAGTTCCCAGGAATGTGTTGTTTTAATTTGTCTGATTTTTCTCAAACTATTCAAATTCAGTTAGACAATATCCATCATATTATGGATAAGTTTTCACAAATGCCTAGGGTACCTAACTGGTTTTCTTCATTTCACTGGATATGGCAGGTAATTGTAGGTCTGCTTTTGTTATGTATCTGTACTGCTATTCTGTTAATGTGTGTACGCAATTTAATTAGTAGTTTGTTAAAACATATACATGCTTACGTTACTCTACAAGAAGTTATGTCAAAGAAATAATCAATCTTCCCATGTTTTCTTTGGTCTGCTACTTCTATAGCTTTTCTTCTTCCTTCCTAATTACAGCCCTTTAGTAGAATTCGTGCCTCATATAGAAAATTACCGAGTATCATAACTCTTCCAAGTGGTAAAGATACCTCAAGAGAAATGCTGGGCGCAGAAGCCACAGGGCATAAATCTGCAAAGAAGGAAAAAGCTAACCTTTTCAAACAATATGGCTTCTCTCTCACTTACCAGCTTTACATCTCCCTGTATGGCCCCGGAAGAAGGCTGGTTAGCTAGAGACGGGTAAGATTCCTCAAGGGAGGAACAACCTAAGACAGGCACAGTTGCAGGGGGGCCATCAGGTGAGAAATTGGGGATCAACAGAGGTGAGGCTTAGAACCTCATTCCCCCCCCCCCATTTTGAGAGAAATCTTGTGCATCCGTGGATGTTTTGTTGCCCTTGTCTAGCTTGGATTAATACTTAGTCTATAGGCACAGACCTGATCATCTACATTTGCCCTCTTACAGCACTAAATTATGTTTTCTACCTTTATCTTGCATCTACCTACCAATTCAGCATTTTATTAAAAAAAAGTAAGGGAGAAATGTGGGATCCACATATAAATCAAGTATAAAAATCAAATGAATAATCATACCTGACTTCATTGTTTAAAGTTCATGCTGTGTGATCAAAACCAAAAGTTTCTGTGATATGACTGCCCTTGCACTGTTCACCATGTAAGAAATTATTCACTATGTAAGAACTTGTTCACCATGTAAGAACTTGTTCGTTATGCCTCAGAAGATTGGAGACTGTTGCGAATTAGGCTTGGGGTTGATTAATGATCGTGCATTGAGTCCCCTATACAGAATTTTATTGTTGTTAACAATCATTTATATGAGAGATGCCCACTCAAAAAAAAAATAATAATAAAATATCTACGAATAAACCTAACCAAGGAAGTGAAAGACCTATACCCTGAAAACTACAAGGCACTCTTAAGAGAAATTAAAGAGGACACTAACAAATGGAAACTCATCCCATGCTCCTGGCTAGGAAGAATTAATATCATCAAAATGGCCATCCTGCCCAAAGCAATATACAGATTTGATGCAATCCCTATCAAATTACTTCAATGAACTGGAACAAATAGTTCAAAAATTCATATGGAACCACCAAAGACCCCGAATAGACAAAGCAAACCTGAGAAGGAAGAATAAAGTGGGGGGATCTCACTCCCCAACTTCAAGCTCTGCTACGAAGTCACAGTAATCAAGACAATTTGGTACTGGCACAAGAACAGAGCCACGGACCAGTGGAACAGAATAGAGACCCCAAACATTAACCCAAACATACATGGCCAATTAATATATGACAAAGGAGCCATGGACATACAATGGGGAAATGACAGTCTCTTCAACAGATGGTGCTGGCAACACTGGACAGCTATATGTAAGAGAATGAAACTGGATCACTGTCTAACCCCATACACAAAAGTAAACTCGAAATGGATCAAAGACCTGAATGTAAGTCATGAAACCATAAAACTCTTAGAAAAAATTATAGGCAAAAATCTCATGGACATAAACATGAGTGACTTGTTCATGAACATATCTCCCCGGGCAAGGGAAACAAAAGCAAAAATGAACAAGTGGGACTATATCTAGCTAAAAAGCTTCTCTACGGCAAAGGACACCATCAATAGAACAAACAGGTATCCGACAGTATGGGAGAATATATTCATAAATGACAGATCCGATAAAGGGTTGACATTCAAAATATATAAAGAGCTCACACACTTCAACAAACAAAAAGCAAATAACCCAATTAAAAAATGGGCAGAGGAGCTGAATAGACAGTTCTCGAAAGAAGAAATTCAGATGGCCAACAGACACATGAAAAGATGCTCCACATCACTTGTCATCAGAGAAATGCAAGTTAAAACCACAATGAGATATCACCTCACACCAGTAAGGATCGCCATCATTGAAAAGACAAACAACAACAGATGTTGGTGCGGTTGTGGAGAAAGGGGAACCCTCCTACACTACTGGTGGGAATGTAAATTAGTTCAACCATTGTGGAAAGCAGTATGGAGGTTCCTCAAAAAAGTCAAAATAGAAATACCATTTGACCCAGGAATTCCACTTCTAGGAATTTACCCTAAGAATGTAGCACTCCAGTTTGAAAAAGACAGATGCACCCCTATGTTTATCGCTGCACTATTTCCAATAGCCAAGATATGGAAGCAACCTAAATGTCCATCAGTAGATGAATGGATAGAGAACATGTGGTACATATACACAATGGAATATTACTCAGCCATAAGAAAAAAACAGATCCTACCATTTGCAACAACATGGATGGAGCTAGAGGGTATTAGGCTCAGTGAAATAAGCCAGGTGGAGAAAGACAAGTACCAAATGATTTCACTCATATGTGGAGTATGAGAACAAAGGAAAACTGAAGGAACAAAACAGCAGTAGAATCACAGAACCCAAGAATGGACTAATAGTTACCAAAGGGAAAGGGACTGAGGAGGATGGGTGGGAAAGGAGGGACAAGGGTGGGGAAAAAGAAAGGGGGCATTATGATTAGCATGTATAGTGTGTCTGGGGGCACGGGGAGGGCTGTGCAACACAGAGAAGACAAGTAGTGATTTTACAGCATCTTACTACGCTGATGGACAGTGACTGTGAAGGGGTATGTGGGGGGGGGGACTTGGTGAAGGGGGGAGCCTAGTAAACATAATGTTCTTCGTCTAATTGTAGATTAGTGATACCAAAAGAAAAAAAAAAGAAAAGAAAAACAGAAAAATGTAGAACCAACCTTTGGTGGCCCACTGTAGGCATGTGCATAATTCACTGTATGCCTTCTCAGCCATATCTCTGATGTTTTAGGAGAATGTTGAGACAAAGGTGAAGTAAGATTCCCCTCCCTCCTGCCAGGCCCACCAAGTAAATTAATGTGATGTTTTGATAAAGGAGTGAATGAGGTGCTCTGAATGCTATGAGACAGAAGAGAATTAAAAGAGAATTAAATTTCACCTCAGACCACTTATTCTCTACCCAAGATTAAATTAAGTGAGATAAGAAATTATCTACACTGACTTCTCAGTCTTTTAATGGTGAAGTTTCTTTTCTTAGTGGATAAATTACTTCAAGCGCAGGGCAGAGACATGGCATACTCGCCTCCCCTCCATCACTCATCAGAGAAACTCAGCTATCTCAGGTGGGGAAACACAAAAAAGGAGGTTTTTCCAGGGTCAGTCTCTGTGGACGCAACCTGTTTACCAATTCTCTCTCCCTTTGGGTGACCTCTTTCTGATATACACCCAAGATGACTGCCAGCGATAGTACCCAGCCACTCTGCTACTTCTCCTTTCTCATTTGGGCATTTGAAAGTTTTGTTTCATCTACTGCAAAGCAGATTTTAAAACTAATAGGCAAGCCTGGAGCTAGCCACATGATTTAACAGGATAAAGAACAGACACCTACTGTGGGCTCAGCTCTCTTGCTCTTATTTACCTTCGGTTTCTACTCTGAGAAATCTTTCCATTTTATAGTGCCTTGATTTCCTAGGGAGAGTTTAAGAAGTCTACGGTAGGTGTTTTTGGAGGAAGGAGGCAAAGTCACATGATGAGTGTGACAACTGGTGAGTCTGCAGGATTATGATGTCTCAATCATTGCTCTCGTGACATATGAAAAAAATTGATTCAAACTTAATGGTATGTTTTAAAACATCCAAAGAGTAGATGCTGATTTGTTTAAATGGTGGGAATTTCCCCCTCTTCCCACGTTCTTCAGAACACACTCACACAACAAGAACTCATCAGTGTACACATGGTATTGAGCTACCTGCATCTACTTCACTAAGGGATAGAGAACATTTATTGTCAGGATCCACATCTCAGGATAGCCAAGACTTGAGGAACAGAGATGAAGGACAGAGGAGAATTGAGTGATAAGATTTGGCACTGCGTTTAACTTGGTACAGGACCAAAACTGATATAACTAAAGAACATTTGTCTCCATGAAGCACAACCTATTATTGGCATGAAGATGAGTTGCAGAACATAAGAAAGCCCTTCTAGAACCTATCCTCGATGGTCTGGCAGGGCCTGAGCTGAATCCTGCGGCAGCTTGTGAGATAAATGTGCATCAGGCTCATTCCTTGTCAGTAGGTGATCAGACCTGCTGGCAATGTGGTCAGCATGGCAGCACCTCTGAGCGTCATAAGATTATCAAGCCTCATGACTCCTGCATGAGGTCCTGTACTCCTGCATCAATGCATTACTGGGTTTGTGTGATCGCAGTTATCACGTGTGGTGCTGGGGTACAGAGTGGATACTGTCAGGCAGGATCAGCTCTGAGCCACTAAGTGAGCCCTGTCTCTGCAAGCATCATCTACTATCAGTAAAGTGGCCAGAATCAAAATACATTCCCTTTCTGAACTGTTATATGCCTAGCACAGTCTGAGAAAACTGTGGGTTTCTTTCTCTCCCTCTGTTTAATACTTCCAGCAGTGATTTTGGTAAACCAGAGAGGAGGCTGTTATAATCCACGGAGGATGGGTGAAGTAGTATGCTGTGAAGGCACTAATCGGAATCTTAACTACCACCTCGTCCCTCCTCTGTCAGTCTCTGGTCCCACATGCATAATGTGGAGATAATTTCAGTTACCTCATTTACAGGATTGCTGTGAGGACTGACCAAGGTAGCACGTACAAAAGTGCCTGTAAAGAGTATGTGGCTCAATCCTTGTGAGTTTATTCCCTCAGTGCATGTTCAGTCTTTACCCTTGACTGTGTTTTTGACTCTAGGAGCCCTGCTTCTCTTCCTCACTGGATTTGTTGATTTCTGACCCAACAGCCTTTCCTAAGAATGCCCTATGGTAAGAAAAACTGATTTTGTTCCAAGAAGTAATATTTCCTGTCCTAGGGTGGGACTCAGGATTTCTCCAATCCAGTCATGGCTATCCCATTCCTCTTTATCAGATAATGATTTTTTCCAGCCTCTTCTATAGCTAAAGGTGTCTGTGTGGCCCAGTTCTGCCCAATGAAATATATGGGGAATGTGTTGGGGGCTTCTCTGGTATATGCACTTTTTTTAAATAAGAAGGACAGGTGTGGGAGAAGAGGGTTGTGGTACTCGGAGTGAGACAGAAATGCCTGGCGCTCTTGCAGCCTGTGCAAAAGCATGAGGTTGTAGTCTCAACCTGCTGAAAACACACTGGAACAAGAAGATGGAAGCCATGGCATTTTTGTGGCATCTTTGAGCAGCCTGAATCAGTGAAGGGGTACTTCCAGAATTCTTAGCGCAAGTAAAAGAAGGAAGACCCCTCATATTGCATGATCAAAACCGAAAGTTTCTGTGATGACTGCCCTTGTACTGTTCACCATGTAAGAATTTATTCACTATGTAAGAATTCGTTCACCATGTGAGAACTTGTTCGTTATGCTTCAGAAGATTGGAGACTGACGAGAATTAGGCTTGAGATGGATTAATGATTGTACATTGAGCGTTGACCCCCCTATACTGAATTTTATTGTTGTTAACAACCATTTGATCAATAAATATGAGAGATGCCCTCTCAAAAAATAAAAATAAAAATAAAAATAAAAATAAAATAAAATAAAATAAAATTAAAAAAAAAAGAAGGAAGACCCTGTTTAGTTTATACCTTTGGCTCTAAGCTTTAACTTAAGCTCATTTGAAGTTTACTTTTATAAATACTAATACTGGCCCTATATCCAGAAATTCTGATTTCATTAGTCTATATGGTGGCTTTGGATATTTTCTAAAACTTTATATGATAAGTATTGTCAAGCCAATAAATGACAAGTTAAACATAATAAAGAACCCACCTGTAAATCCCACCTGACTTCAGCAATCATGAGCTCTTGGCCCATGCTAATCATCTACACTTACTAACTTCCCACACCCCTCCAGGTTTTCTTCAGACAAAACCCAGATATTTTCTCAGTTAATACATATTATGTATTGCAGGATTTCTCTCAAAGATAAAAAGCACCTTAAAAATACTGCATTGGTAATGCAATACATGCCACTATCATGCTTAAACAGTAATTAATAATTACTTGCTATCCTCAATATTCATTGACAGATACAGTTTCCCTTAACTCTCTCATAAGTGTTAATGTTTTCAATTTGTTTTCCTCAACTCTGGATCACAACTCATCTCACACATTGCAATTGCAATTTTTCAATATGCTTGATAATTCTCTGTAAAAATTCACCCTCTCTTACTCTCTTTTTCTTGTGAAAAATGAGTCCTTTGTTCTATAGGGTCACCCACATGCAGTATTTAGCTTATTTTATTTTGTTAGAATCATTTAACATGCTCCCTCTGTGCCCTGCCTTTCCTGAAAATTGTGATTTAGATCTGGGCTAGTCTTCTTACTCAGTTTCCCTGTTAGGCAGGGATGTCTCAGAGGCGGGGCTGCATGAGTCCACCAGGAGGTACATACTGTGTGGTTGTCCCTCTTTTTGTAATGCGAGCAGGTACTGGTGTTCATTGTGTAAAGTACTTGTGTCATTTGGGGCTTAAAGCAGAGATAATGTAATTCTATCTACCCTTCTTCGTTTATTAGATGGAATTCTTCTCCAATGAGAAACTTCCCTCAAACACTGTTTGGAAACCAGTGTTACAGTTCATATGCCAAACACAGGATAATTATTTTATTATTTGCCTCTGTGTACCCAATTTCAAAATAATGAATTTATTTCCTAGCTTTTGATAGTGGTGACCATGAGGTCTTCATTCCTGTTCAGTCACTATGCATACAATATTTAATCACAGTTGATGTGTTTAAATTCATTTAGTTATTCTTATTGACGCTCAATTTGTCCCTCCGTGGTGCAGGCTCATAATCTGAATCCACTTACACAGGGGTGAGAGCAAAGCAGGTGTTTAGTAAAGGTGCGTTGAGAGAATGTCAAATGACTGAGTGAGGTGTATTGACATCGTATTTGGTTGTTTTATCATAACATTATATTACTGGGCCTGTGCCTCCACCCGATCTTTGAAACTGACATTACCCCTTTGCTGTCTTTGGTGTTTTTCAAATATTACTACATTTGGGGACAGAAAATTTATGACTCACTCTGCTTCCTTGGATCTTTCTACTTTAACTGGGGAGGCAAGTGACCTGAATTAGGCTCATGAATTTGATCGTCTTTGTGCTTACAGAACTCATTTCCCCCCATGACTATTAATTCTCGCTCACGCTGTTTTCTCTCTTCTCGACTGTGCCATCATCTGCTATTGCTCTGCTTTCCAGAACCTTGCATAGCTCAAATCTCCTCTTTCCCTAACATCTCCTCCTTATCATTGTGCCAGCACTCCTATGGAAGTAGTTTGTCAGTAAATCTCCAAGTGTCTTTACTCTGCTTCTTTATCTCAATGGTCCTTCCAAATATGGGTGCACATTTTGGGGGTTGTGTGTTTGGGCCTTGGTCACATCAAAGACCCTGTGGTGGCCAGCCTCTTTTCCCCCAACTTCAATTTTCTCATTTCTAACGTGGAGCTAAGAGCTAGCTCTCCCATGTCATTGTGAAATGAGCTCCACAAAAGTTCATTGGAACATTATGAAGCATGCCAAGTCTGGGATGTGTAAAACACTTGTACCCACAATTACTGGAATGTGGGCTGCAATATAAGAAGTGTCAGACAAAATGTAGGGGAATCGAGTCCCTTTAAACTCAACCTGTTACTTGGAGACATCACAGTAATATTTACACAGGAATTGCTGGGATGTACATAGGAATTGGATGGTGATCACATTAACCTGTGAGATACTTTTTCCACCTTCTGACCCCCAAATGAGGTTACACTCTGGGTGGGCTACTCTGGCACTTGCCTATCAGGCAATTCAGTTCTGGCTGATGGTGCTTCCAAATTTCTTCTTATTTTTTATTTTTTTAATTGGGATGTTACTGTCAAATATCTTCGTTTGACACTAAGGTGGAAAACTTGTTGTTTTGATATATTTTATACAGCAAATTTATCGCCATTATAGTATTACCTGACATCTCTATCATGTCACATAATTATTATTTTTATTTGCGTGTTTCACCAAATTTCACTGTAGCAGTCATGGGTTCTAGTAGAAAAAGGAGCAAGAGTGAGTGACTAATAATCCCAGTTTTCAGAATTCCTCATGTTCCCCATGTTGGCTGTGCTTGCATTGGTCTGAAGGCAACAGAATTATAGCATGGGTTTTGGCTTTGTAGTTCTGATCAACTAGCACAGGAAACTTCAGATGAGTGACTTTCCAGAGTATGATGTGGGCATTGCAGGCCACAGGGACTCCTTAGACCAAAAATGCATTTTTCCCTATTTACCTTCAAAATCAACCTATTTTCCTTGTTCATCCTCCCAGGCTTGCCTCCCAGGCATTTCAGCTGTGACTGAAATTGCTGTCCACCCCACCCCATCGCTGTAGCAATGGCGTCTGAGAAATGCTGAAAGTCCTGAAGTGTCTTTTCATTCCAGCCTCTGTGATTCTTTGTACTGTACTTGTATGCTTGCACCTGGCATGCCAGGGTATGCATGTGAATTTAGATTCATCTCCACTTATCAGCTAAGGAAAATGAGGTACAGAGTGGTTAAGGACATTAAACAAAGGAAATAGAAATGGTGGGCCTTTAATTTGAACCCCAGGTTTTGGTCACTTGTACTATTCAGTGTTTGGTTGTTATTAACAGAAAGTACTGTATGTACATTAGCATAGGGATTAATTTGGGGAGTTAAGGGCTTATACATCCTGTCCTTCTAGGGCCTGGAGATATTCATGGCCTCAGGATGATTATCACAGTCATACAGCAGATTTGGCTCCCACAGGGAGCTTCCATTGCTGCCACACTTGAAGAGTGAGAAAATCGGGATGCTTCCAGTGCAACTGTTGGCTTTAGTTATATCCTTAGTTGGAAGCAGGAAATGTCATCAGAATCATTAGCTCAAGGAAGATACTTCCTCAGCTCAACCCAGAATGCCAGATCATTCCTGCCTTATCCTATATCTCTCTACACTTAAAATGGCTCTAAGATAAATCTAATCAGTGTGTATCTGATTGAAAGAAGGTAAAATGCATATGGAACCCTAGTAGGAAAAACTCTAGGAAATGGAGAGAAGCTCAAGATGGTGGCATGAGTAGGGCGGCAGAAATATCCTCCCAAAACCACACATATTTTTGAAAACACAGCTACACCTACACCTAAAAGGGAGACCAGAAGTTACAGTACAACAGCCAGGTGACATCTACATTTGCAAGAACTCAGCATCTCACAAAAAGGGTAAGATACAAAGCCGTGACCCAGCAGAACCCGAGCACTCCCCTCACTCCAGCTCACTGGTGGGAGGAAAAGAATCAGTGGAGAGTGAATGGAAGCACAGGGCTCCTAAATAACCAGCCCTAGTAATCTGAACTGGGAGCACAGACACACATTTCATGGTGTACTGGATATTAGAGAAACAGAAAAGTAAAATCCGAGACAGGGACTGCGAGTGGGTCCCCAAAGCCAGCTCCCCTGGGACAAAAGAAAAATGGGTGCTTTTTGAAAGTTTTAAAGGTACAGGGATTAACAGCTGGACGGAATCGTTCTGGCATAATCCGCCCAGAAGGCTGGGAAACCTAAAGAACTTCAGGTGCCCTAAGGCCCTGGCAGGTAACCCAGTCCCAAAGCCCCTCACTGTAATAGTCAGCCTGCCATTTGTTCCCCCCAGCCAGCATGGCAAACAAACTGGCTGACCCGCCACAGTGGCAGAGCAGCCGGAGAGCAGACCCTCCCACAGCAACCACACAGAGTCTCCTCCCAGCATGCAGCTAACTGGGACAGGCCCAGACACTGCCACTGGCATGTAGCTGCCCAGCACAGACAGAGGAAGCTGGAGCAAGGCACAAAGCGGTGCTGTTCTCACAGGAGAACTCCCTGCAGGGCTCTGGGCTATTTCAAGGGCTGCCCCACCCACTGCAGCTCGTGAGACTGTCCCAGAACCTGCTCCCTGTGTGTGGGTAGCCGACACAGGCAGCAAAGAAGGGCAAGGTGACCATCAAGCAGAAGGGACTCTGTTCACCCAGCTGACATATGCACTACCTGCCTACTACCATCTCTATCACCATGAAAAGGCATAAGAATCTGGTCCAGTCAAGAATCACTCATACAACCCCAGAGAGAGGGCCCTGGGAGATAGATATAACCAATCTTCCTGAAAAAGAATTCTAAATAAAGGTCATAACCATGCTGATGGACCTGCAGGGAAATATGCAAGAGCTAAGGGATGAAGTCCAGAAGGAGATTACAGAAATGAAACAATCTCTGGAAGGACTTAAGAGCAGACTGGATGAGGTGCAAGAGACTGCTAATGGAATAGAAATCAAAGAACAGGAATACAGAGAAGCTGAGGCAGAGGAGATAAAAGGATCTTCAGGAATGAAAGAATATTAAGAGAACTGTATGACCTATCCAAATAGAACAATATTCACATTATAAGCATACCAGAAGAAGAAGAAGAGAGAGAAAAAGGGATACAAAGTGTCTTTGAAGAAATAATTGCAAAAAACTTCCCCAAGCTGGTGAAGAAAATACTCTCAGACCATGCAGGCCCACAGATCTCCCAAAACAAGGGACCCAAGGATGACAAAAACAGGACATATAAAAATTAAAATGGCAAAGATCAAAGACAAAGACAGAATATTAAAGGCAGCCAGAGGGAGAAAAAGGGTCACCTGCAAAGGAAAACCCATCAGGCTTTCATCAGACTTCTCAACAGAAACCTTACAGGCCAGAAGAGAATGGCATGATATATTTAATGCAATGAAACAGAAGTGCCTTGAACCAAGAATACTGTATCCAGCATGATTATCATTTAAATATGAAGGAGGAATTAAACAATTCCCAGAAAAATAAAAGTTGAGTGAATTTGCCTCCCACAAACCACCTCTACAGGAAATGTTAAAGGGACTGCTCTAGATGGAAACACTCCTAAGGCTAAATAGATGTCACCAGAGAAAATAAAATCACAACAAAGAAAGCAGACCAACCAAATACTAACTAAAGGCAAAAAATAAAATCAACTATTCACAAAAGCAATCAGAGGGAACACAAAAGAGTCCAGAATAAAACACCAAACATGCAAAGAATGGAGGAGGAAGAATAAGAAGGGAGAGATAAAAGAATTATCACACTGTGCTTATAAAAGCTTAATAAGTGAGTTAAGTTAGATGGTTAGATAGTAAGGAAGCTAACCTAGAACCTTTAGTAACCATGAATCCAAAGCCTGCAATGGCAATAAGTACATATCTATCAATAATCACGCTAAGTGTAAATGGACTGAATGCACCAATCAAAAGACACAAAGAAATAGAATGGATAAAAAAAGCAAGACCCATCTATATGCTGCTTACAAGAGACTTATCTCAAACCCAAAGACATACACCGACTAAAAGTGAAGGGATGGAAAGACATATTTCATGCAAACGATAGGGAGAAAAAAGCAGGTGTTGCAGTACTTGTATCAGACAAAATACATTTCAAAACAAAGAAAGTAACAAGAGATAAAGAAGGATACTGCATAATGATAAAGAGGACAATCCACCAAGAGGATATAACCATTATAAACATATATGCACCGAATACAGGAGGGCCGGCATATGTGAAACAAATATTAATAGAATTGAAGGAGGAAATAGAATGCAATGCATTCGTTCTAGGAGACTTCAACACACCACTCACTCCAAAGGACAGATCGACCATACAGAAAATAAGTAAGGACACAGAGGCTCTGAAAAACACACTAGAACAGGTAGACCTAATAGACATCTACAGAACACTACACCCAAAAGCAGCAGGATACACATAATTCTCAACTGCACATGGAACATTCTTCAGAATAGACCACATCCTAGGCCACAGAAAGAGCCTCAGTAAATTCCAAAAGATTGAAATTCTACCAACCAACTTCTCAGATCACAAAGGTATAAAACTAGAAATAAATTGTACAAAGAAAACAAAAAGGCTCACAAACACATGGAGGCTTAACAACATGCTCCTAAATAATCAATGGATCAATGACCAAACTAAAACAGAGATAAAGCAATATATGCAGACAAATGACAACAGCACAAAACCCCAACTTCTGTGGGATTCAGTTGTAAGAGGAAAGTATATAGCAATCCAGGCCTATTTAAAGAAGGAAGAACAATCACAAATGAATAGTCTAAAGTCAAAATTATTGAAACTGGAAAAAGAAGAACAAATGATGTCCAAAGTCAGAAGAAGGAGGGACATAATAAATATCAGAGAAGAAATAAATAAAATTGAGAAGAATAAAACAATAGAAAAAAAATCAATGAAACGAAGAACTGGTTCTTTGAGAGAATAAACAAAATAGATAACCCCCTAGCCAGACATATTAAGAGAAAAAGAGAATTTACACACATCAACAGAATCAGAAATGAGAAAGGATAAATCATGATGGACTGAACAGAAATACAAAGAATTATTAGAGAATACTATCAAAATCTATATGCTAACAAACTGGATAACCTAGAAGAAATGGACAACTTCCTAGAAAAATACAACCTTCCAAGACTGACCAAGGAAGAAACACAAAATCTAAACAGACAATTACCAGGAATGAAACTGAATCGGTAATCAAAAAACTACCCATGAACAAAACTCCCATACCAGATGGATTCACCACTGAATTTTATCAGATATACAGAGAAGACATAATACCCATTCTCCTTAAAGTTTTCCAAAAAATACAAGAGGAGAGAATACTTCCAAACTCATTCTATGAAGCCAGCATCACTCTAATACCAAAACAAGGCAAAGACCCTACCAAAAAAGAAAATTACAGACCAATATCCCTGATGAACATAGATGCAAAAATACTCAACAAAATATTAACAAACTGAATTCAAAAATACATCAAGAGGGAATCGATTCAAGATGGCAGCATGAGAGGTGAGATGGAGAACTCCTCCCAAAAAAGCAAATAGTACAAAAATATAGTTAATTCATACAAATAACCCTAAAACATCAAGAAGAAAGTAGGCTGAACCAGACTGCATACAGACCTCATGAATAGAGCAGACCTCATGAAACAGAGTAACATATGAAAGCCTGAATCCGGGGGCACCCAAGCCCTTCCTGCACCTCAGCCCACCAGCAGGAGGAAGAGAAACAGAGCAGAGAGGGGGTGGAAGCCTGGGACTGCTGAACACCTGGCCCTGGAGGTCTGCTTTGTGAGCAGAAACCTATAGCGTGTGGTGCTCTGGAAGCTGGGGACATCAGAGAGGTGGAGTGCTTGAGAGACTGAGATTCTGGCCGTTTGTGCAGGATGGGATCCACATCTGACTGTTCTGTGTCAGGAAAGGTGGGTGGCCTGAGCAGCTTCCTCGTAGGGAGAGGGCTGCTTGAGGGGTGAGGTTAGCATGGAGCTTGCTGTGCATGGGAGGGGAGAGCTGGACAAGGTTGTCTGGGCGTGCTCTGCGCAGCGGGTTGGGAACTTTGAGGAGCTTCAGACACTACATCCCCATGGCTACTTACTCAGCTCTGAGGCCCCCCACTGTGACATGCAACCTGTCAAGCCTTCCTCCTTGCCTGACAGCACCAGTTTGCAAACCAGTAGCTAAAGATGCCGAGCACAGAGGCTTACACCTGTGTGATCAGCCCGTTGGCTCTGACACTGGAGACAGGCACCACAGACGGGAATCAGGAAACTGTTTGTTCCTCCCCCAGGCACCAGCTCTTCTCCACTATGACCCCCAACCTCTAGGGGCTGAGTAGCTCTAGACACTGGAGCTTCTGGGCAATCGTGAGCACCACACAGAATGATGAAATATCAAAAGAACATGGTTCAGACCAAAAATCTCACAAATTCGAGAAAAAGGGCAAAATGAAACTGAACTCCCAATCTTCCTGAAAGAGAGTTCAAAATAAAAATTATAAACATCCTTATGGAAGTATAGAAAAACATTCAAGAACTCAGGAACGAATTTAAGTCGGAGATTCAATCATTGAGAAATTCCATATCAGAAATGAAAAATAGAACAGAGGAATTTAAAAGCAGACTAGATGTAGTAGAAGAGACAGTAAATGGACTAGAAAATAGAGTAGTGGAATACAAGGAAGCAGAGGCACAGAGAGAGAAAAGAATCTCTAAGAAAGAAAGAATATTGAGAGAGCTGTGTGAACAATCCAAATGGAACAATATTCGCATTCAAGGGGTACCGGAAGAATAAGAGAGAGAAAGAGGGATAGGAACTGTCATTGAGGAGGTAATTGTTGAACATTTGCCCAATCTGGGGAAGGAGATGGTCTCTCAAGCCGTGGAGGTGCACAGATCTCCCAACATGTGGGACACAAGGAAGAAAACATCAAGACATATAGTAATCAATGGCAAAAATCAAGGATAAATAGAGACTTTTAAAATCAGCAAGAGAGAAAAAAGACCACATACAAAGGAAAACTCATCAGGCTATCATCAGATTTCTCAACAGAAACCTCACAGGCCAGAATGAAGTGGCATGATACATGTAATGAAATGAATTTAAGAAATTGACTTGATAATCAAACAACTACCTAAGAACGAAATCCCTGGACCAGATGCTTTCACTGTTGAATTTAACCAAACACTTAATGGGGACCTATTATCTATCCTCCTTAGAGTTTTCCAAAAAGTAGAAGAGGAGGGAATACTCCCAAACTCATTCTAAGAGGCTAATATCACTCTAATACCAAAACCAGGCAAAGACAACACAAAGAAAGAAAATTACAGACCAAAATCATTGATGAACATAGATGCAAAAATACTCAACAAAATATTAACAAACAGAATTCAAAAATACATAAAATTTTTCATCCATCATGACCAAGTGGAATTCATCCCAGGAATGCTAGGATGGTACAACACTCGAAAATCCATCAACATCATCCCCCACATCGACAAAAAGAAGGACAAAAGCCACATGATCAACTCCATAGATGCTAAAAAAGCACTTGACAAAATTCAACATCCATTCGTGATAAAAACTCTCAACAAAATGGGTATACAGGGCAAGTACCTCAACATAATAAAGGCCATATATGACAGACCCACAGATAACATTATACTTAACAGTGAGAAGCTGAAAGCTTTTCCTTTAAGATTGCGAGCAAGACAAGGATGCTCACTTTCCCCACCTTTATTCAACATAGTTCTAGAGGTGCTAGCCATGGCAATCAGATGACACAAAGAAATAAAAGGCATCCGGACTGGCAAGGAAGAAGTCAAACTGTCCCTGTTTACAGATGACATGATATTGTACATAAAAAAACCTAAAGAATTCACTCCAAAATTATTAGATCTAATGTCTGAATTCAGCAAAGTTCTGGGATACAAAATCAACACATAGAAATCTGTTACATTCCTATACACTAACAGGGAACTAGCAGAAAGAGAAATCAGGAAAACAATGCCATACACAATTGCATCAAAAAGAATAAAATACCTAGGAATAAACTTAACTAAGGAAGTGAAACACCTATACCTTTAAAACTACAAGACACTCCTAAGAGAAATTAAAGAAGATGCTAATAAATGGAAATTCACCCCATGATATTGGCTAGGAAGAATTAATATTGTGAAAATGGCCATTCTGCCTAGAGCATTCTACAGATTCAATGCGCTCGCTATCAAAATATCTATAGCATTCTTCAATGAACTAGATCAAATAGTTCTAAAATTCATATAGAACAACAAAAGACCATGAATAGCCAAAGAAATGCTGAGAAGAAAGAATAAAAAGAGGCAATGATGCGCTCTGACTTCAAGCTCCACTACAAAGCCACAATAATCAAGACAATTTGGTACTGGCACAAGAACAGACACATAGACCTATGGAACTGAAGACAGAGCCCAGATATAAACCCAAAAATATATGGTCAATTAATATGTGATAAAGGAGCCATGGATATACAATGGGGAAATGACAACCTCTTCAACAGCTGGCATTAACAAAACTGGACAGCTATATGTAAGAGAATGAACCTAGATTACTGTCTAACCCCACACACAAAATTGAACTCAAAATGGATCAAAGACTTGAATGTAAGTCATGAAACCATAATACTCTTAGAAAAAAATATAGGTAAAAATCTCTTGGACATAAACTTGAGCAACTTCTTCATGAACATGTCTCCCTGGGCAAGGGAAAGAAAAGCAAAAATGAACAAGTGGGACTATATCAAACTAAAAAGCTTCTGTACAGCAAAGGACACCATTATTAGAACAAAAAGACATCCTACAGTATGGGGAATATATTTATAAATGACATATCCGATAAAGTGTTGACATCCAAACTACATAAAGAGCTCACGTACCTCAATGAACAAAAAGCAAATGAGCCAATTAAAAAATGGGCACAGGATCTGAACAGACATGTCTCCAAAGAAGAAATTCAGATGGTCAACCAACACATGAAAAGATGCTCCACATCACTAGTCATCAGAGAAATGCAAATTAAAACCACAATGGGATGTCACCCCACACAAGTTAGGATGGCCAACACCCAAAAGAAAACCAACAACAAATGTTGGTGAGGATGTGGAGAAAGGGAAACCCTCCTACACTGCTGGTGGGAATGTAAATTAGTTCAACCATTGTGGAAAGCTGTATGGAGGTTCCTCACAAAACTCAAAATAGAAATACCATTTGACCCAGGAAATCTACTTTTAGGAATTTACCCTAAGAAAGAACGCAGGAGCCAAGTTTGAAAAAGACAGATGCACCCCTATGTTTATTGCAGCACTATTTACAACAGCCAAGAAATGGAAGCAACCTAAGTGTCCATCAGTAGATGAATGGATAAAGAAGATGTGGTACATATACATAATGGAATATTATTCGGCCATTAGAAGAAAACAAATCCTACCATTTGCAACAACATGGATGGAGCTAGAGGGTATTATGTTCAGTGAAATAAGGCAGATGGAGAAAGACAAGTATCAAATGATTTCACTCATCTGTGGAGTATAAGAACAAAGAAAAAAAACTGATAGAACAAAATATCAACAGACTCACAGAATCCAAGAATGGACAAAAAGTTACCAAAGGAAAGGGGACTGGGGAGGAAGCGTGTGAAGGGAGGGATAAGGGGGACAAGGAGGCATTATGATTAGCAGACATAATATGGGGGGGCAACACGGGGAGGGCTGTACAACACAGAGAAGACGTGCAGTGACTCTATAGCATCTTACTATGGTGATGGACAGTGACTGTAATGGGGCACGTTGTGGGGACTTGATAATGGGGGGAGTCTAGTAACCATAATGTTGCTCATGTAATTGTACATTAACCATACCAAAATAAAAAGAAAGTATCTGAGGCAATAAAGAACAAATAAATTAATACATATACACATCAAGAGGATCATAAACCATGATCAAGTGGGATTCATCTCAGGGACGCAAGGATGGTACAACATTCGAAAACCCATCAACATCATCCACCACATCAATAAAAAGGACAAAAACCACAGAATCATCTCTATAGATGCTGAAAAAGCATACAACAAAATTCAACATTCATGATAAAAACTCCCAACAAAATGGGTATAGCAGGCAAGTACCTCAACATAATAAAGGCCATATATGACAAACCCACAGCCAACATCATACTTAACAGTGAGAAGTTGAAAGCTTTTCACCTAAGATTGTGAACGGGACAGGGATGCCCACTCTCCCCACTCTTATTCAACGTAGTTCTGGAGGTGCTAGCCATGGCAATCAGACAACACAAAGAAATAAAAGGCATCCAGATTGGTACAGAATCAAGCTGTCACTATTTGCAGATGACATGAGATTGTATGTAAGAAACCCTGAAGTCTCCACTCCAAAAGTACTAGAACTAATATCTGAATTCAGTAAGTTGCAGGATACACTATTAATACACAGAAATCTGTTGCTTTCCTATACACTAATGATGAACTACCGGAAAAAGAAATCAGGAAACAATTTCACTCATAATAGCATCAAAAAGAATAAAATACCTAGGAATAAACCTAACCAAGGAAGTAAAGAACCTATACCTTGAAAACTACAAGACACTCAAGAGAAATTAAAGAGGATACTAACAAATGGAAACTCATCCCATGCTCTTGGCTAGGAAGAATTAATATTGTCAAAACGGCCATCCTGCCTAAAACAATCTAAAGATTCGATACAATCCTTATCAAAATACCAATAGCATTCTTCAATGAACTGGAACAAATAGTTCTAAAATTCATATGGAAGCACAAAAGACACTGAATAGCCAAAACAATCCTGAGAAGGAAGAATAAAGCAGGGGGATGCCGCTTCGCAATGTCGAGCTCTACTACAAAGCCACAGTAATCAAGATAAATTAGTACTGGCACAAGAACAGACCCATAGACCAGTGGAACAGAATAGAGAGTCCAGATATTAAGGCAAACATATATGGTCAATTAATATATGATAAAGGATCCATGGACATACAATGGGGAAATGACAGCCTTTTCAATAGTTGGTGTTGGCAAAATTGGACAGGTACATGTAAGGGAATAAAACTGGATCACTGTCTAACCCCATACACAAAAGTAAATTCAAAATGGATCAAAGACCTGAATGTAACTTATGAAATCATAAAACTCCTAGAAAAAAATGTAAGCAAAAATCTCTTGGACATAAACATGAGTGACTTCTTCATAAACATGTCTCCCCGGGCAAGGGAAACGAAAGCAAAAATGAACAAGTGGGACTATATCAAGCTGAAAACCTTCTGTACAGCAAAGTGTACCATCAACAGAACAAAAAGGCATTCCACAGTATGGGAGAATATATTCATAAATGACAGATCCGATAAAGTATTGACATCCAAAATATATGAAGAGCTCATGCACCTCAACAAACAAAAAGCAAACAAAACAATTAAAAAATGGGCACAGGATCTGAACAGACATGTCTCCAAAGAAGAAATTCAGATGGCCAACAGGCACATGAAAATATGCTCCACATCTCTATTCATCAGAGAAATGCAAATTAAAACCACAATGAGATATCACCTCACACCAGTTAGGATGTCCACCATCCAAAAAACAAACAACAGCACATGTTGGTGAGGTTGTGGAGAAAGAGGAACCCTCCTACACTGCTGGTGGGAATGTAAATTAGTTTAACCATTGTGGAAAGCTGTATGGAGGTTCCTCACAAAACTCAAAATAGAAATACCATTGTCCCAGGAATTCTACTTTTAGGAATTTACCCTAAGAAAGAATGCAGGAGCCAAGTTTGAAAAAGACAGATGTACCCCTGTGTTTATCGCAGCACTATTTACAATAACCAAGAAATGGAAGCAACCTAAGTGTCCATCAGTAGATGAATGGATAAAGAAGATGTGGTACATATACACAGTGGAATATTATTTAGCCATAAGAAGAAAACAAATCCTACCATTTGCAGCAACATGGATGGAGCTAGAGGGTATTATGCTCAGTGAAATAAGCCAAGCGGAGAAAGACAAATACCAAATGATTTCACTCATCTGTGGAGTATAAGAATGAAGAAAAAAACTGAAGGAACAAAACAGCAGCAGTCTTAGAGAACCCAATAATGGACTAACAGTTACCAAAGAGAAAGGGACTGGGGAGAATGTGTGGGAAGGGAGGGATAAGGGGGAAAAAAGGGTCATTACTATTAGCACACAAAGTGTAGGGGTGGGCACGGGGAGAGGGGTACCACACCGATAAAACAAATAGTGATTCTATAACATCTTACTATGCTGATGGACAGTGACTCTAATGGGGTATGTGGGGTGACTTGATGGGGTATGTGGGGGGACTTGATGATGGGGGATGTCTAGTAAACATAATATTGCTCATGTAATTGTAGATTAATGATACCAAAATAAAAAACAATTAAAAATTCTAGGAAATTTGGACAAGCTTTCCAGCCACTTCAGTACAGAGAGGCATACTTTTGAAAACATCTTGAGGATATGCTGTGAGAACCAATATAAAGCAGCCAACACAGTGTTCTTAACCCTGTATTTACTTGCCCTTTGATAGTTTCTTGTTTTCCATTCAGCCCACCTGGCACTACTATTCCTCAAACACGGATGAAATTTAAAGTTCTCTTTGTGTTTGCTGTTCAGTAATGCTAAGTGTATGTTGGGGGAAGAGGGGAATCTCAAAACCTGGGTGTGTTATGTCCAGTATAAACTGCTTTTCCTTACTTGGAATTCTTAATAAAATAATTTTACTGCTCCTAAGTCAGCCACCTTCCCCACACTTCAGATCTATCTTAAACCTTCTTGCATTCTTTACTTTTATATTGCAATCGTCCCTCATAATCTTTACAGGGTTACCTTCTACTTCAGGAAGAAAACATATTTCTCCTAAAAGAACTTGACTGAATTATCCATTCTCTCTTGCATTCATCCGTATTTCTATTCACTCCAGATAATCTAAGACTTGACCCTCTTCTCTCATTTGTGATTTAACCCCACCAAATCTCCTTATTCCTTTCTTAGTATGCAATAGATACTACAGGTCAGTATGGCCTTCGAATCATACTGTCTATTTGAAAACCAAGTCCACTGTTTACTAGCTATGTGACCTTAGATAATTCATTTAACCTTTCTAAATATCAATTTCTTATCTGTCAAATACAGTGATAAGATTACTTTATGTAGGGAAAATGAAATGAGAGAATACATAGCAAATAATTGTGAACATAGCAAAGAAATGTGCAAATAAGTATGACCTGCACCTTGGAAACACTCAACGAAAGTGAGTTATTATCAGGTAGATGCAGTTCAGCTATGACATGGTAGTAGAGAATATGGAGAGCTTATGAAAAAAAAATTTTTTTCTGGTCATATTGGTGGTGGTAGTACTGTGACTAACTATATGTGTAGGTGGGATAAGTCCAATGAGCAATTATTTCATTTTATAATTCTATTATTGCCTGTTATCATTGAGAACCACTATTCCTGGTTTGGCAGAAATGTATAAAATTGGTCATGTACATTTTATCCTACAAGATAATAAACCATCAAGGACTACTGGCATGGTGTCAAAACCATTTATAATCCAATCTGAAGAGGCTTCCATTGGTCAATAATGGACCATCTTAACATCAGTAAGTATAGTAAGGAAAATTGTTTAAAATATATCAAATATATATAATACAACAATTAATAATTACTCTTTTGAAATGCTCTTATTTTTCATTTGTGAAGGGTTATAGGCAACACACCATTTTTTGAAAACTCTCAAAGAGCAATAATCAGCACTCCTTTGCCTTGCCTTTCCACTTTATACTTCAAAGTAACAAAATTGTTGATGAAGGGAAATTGTTTTAAAGAAATATTCCAGTTAATAAGAAATGAAATAAAGAAATAAAAAGAATAACAGAAGTATAATATCACAATTCTGCAACCCCTATGTTTCTACTGTCATTATTAACTATTGCTAACTGTAAAAAGAGTCATAACCTGAACTTATGTGCCTCTTAATCGAAATACTCAATATTCCCCTTGAAGTATTCTTGCCAAAAAGTTGCACCTATATCTGGTCAAGTTCACAGATCCAATTAGTGGTATATAGTAAATACAGAGAAATAAGGAATATTCTAAACTATAGAATAGGTATGCAACAAGCAAAGTCAGGAATGTAGAAAACTCTTCAAGTCACATTATCCATATTCTTCAATGAATAAATGACATGAAAAAAGGGGAGATAGTTTGGGAACCTGTAGGTTAAGAGAGACTTAAAAGAAGTATCAGAAAAGCTAAGCAAAACTGAGCTATAGTGTTTGAGTATGCACTTGTATGATAAACTAGACAGAAAATCATGGAGATGATAACATAAATATCAGGATAGTGGTTATATTTAGAGATGGAGGGAGTGGGCTGTCATTGGAGAGGGTTCAAAGAGGTCTTCTGGGTTAGCTGGCAAATTTCTAATTATTGATTTGTATGGTAGTTTGGAAGAGTGTTTCCTTTCTGTCAACAAGCAATAACTTTGTTTAAGGCAATTTTCTGTATTTGTGCTATATTTCATAATTTTAAAATTTTTAAGGGGAAACGATTACATTAACCAATGGCTAGATATTGCGTACACTGTTATTTTTTTTTTTTTTTTTAAAGACTGGTGAGGAGAATTCTCTCATTCACTAATGAATTCTTGCAAAGTTCTGGACAGATAAACTTGAAACACTCACCCCACCACACAACTCAAATGAGTTTTGTCCAAGGATAGTCTCCATGTATACAGTCTGGTCAATGATTTTTTCTCTTGGGCAGACTTGCCTCCCCCTGAGCCCCAAGGATGATGGCTTGTAAGGATATCCACTCACTGCTTCTCATTTCTTGTTTAAAGTTCTAAAAGTGAAGCATCCTCTGTTCTCTAACAGATACTACTAAATAGCAGTCATGCTAATATTCTCATGATCATTGCAATTGATCAAGGCAAAGAAAACATCCCATGTCTGTCCTGTTTCCTTGCTGTTACTAACCTTATGGGAACACAGGTGCCTCAAGCTTGACAAGTTCTCCCGGAGACATTTTAGTAAGTCTATCCTATCCGAGGTTCACAGAATGCCCAAGAAATGCTCCAGCACACGAGTACAGTATTATTATCCAGGGGTCTCGGCACATTAAACCTCTCACTTCTTCCTGTTCATTGTGAATAGGTATGCACATTGTCTTCATGTGACAGCAAATAATTAAGCCATTCACATGAATGAAAGGGCTTGATATTTAATGACTTGGGGGCAGAACATAGCTGGTAAAATAGTGGCAGCCCCAGATTGAAACCATCAAGAGCCCAAGTCTGTTAGACATAGGGTATTTTTGTTTACCCTAAAGTCTGGAAAACAAAATTCTTATTATAAGTCAGCAGTTTTTAAAAATATTTTGACTTGCTAGATTTATTTAATATCCAACTCTATGATTCCATCTTGTACTAGCAAATTATACTTCCCCAGGATCTATTTTTCTATTTCAGTTTGATCTATGTTAAGATAATTTGCTAACCAGCTCTTCTAGGCTTTGGCTCAAATGTTACAAGGTCTTTCTGAGGATGAGTCTATTGATTAGGATCTTATGGACTTGGTCCATCTCAGAATTCTTAATTGGTTTAAGTAAGGCTGACACCCACAGCCCCATGACCTTACCACTAACTGAGAAAGATTTCCACATGACACTGATTTTTTCTTAGAGCAAACCCAATAACAGCAGTGACCAGGGTTCCAGACTTCCAGAATGAGGCAAGAAGGCCTGGGGATCCAGGGTATACTCTCAGGAGGTGCTGGTGAGTGGCACAGGTGCACCCAGAATATAGTTTGTTGGAAGAATACAAGTGATATGAAGCCAGTGCTTGTCATTGTGATCCACTACACCCACTGTCCAGGCACCTGCGCAAATGCTATAGATTATGCAGCTTTGTTGGGACAAATTCTCCTTCCGTGCAGGCAGTTAGAGTGATTAACGTGAAAAGAAGTTATAACCCCATCCTTACACCACAGAAGCCATTAGCAAACGTTGCCGGTTTTACGGAGGCCCTCTGGAAAAGGGAAAATCAAAAAGGCCCTTCTGAGTTTCAAATTAATGAGTGATCTTACGTGACATTCCCTAGGTTCAGCTACATCTTCCTGTATTTCATGAGTGCCTCCCTAGTCACTCATTTCTTCCTTTGGTTGCTAGTTTCTGGGTAGTTAACCCATATCCTATCAGAATTTGTTCAATAGGAATTTTCCTTTTTCTTTGAATCTTTGAGTAGAATTGTAAATTGTAAATTGTAAGGTATGCCTGCCTAGGTTTAATTGCTGAATTGTCAAATCGCTCGCCCAGATCGTCTGAACAAAAATGAATGGAAGTGTTTGTTTTACAAATTTTCCTTTTGGCCTTAGCCCATGACGGAGAATCGAGGAGACTGAGCACACGGAATGGCAGCGAGGGGTCAATCCCCGCCCGGCTTTGGGTTGGTGGTTGAGGAGTCGGAAGTGGTTGGGGTTTGGGGGAGGAGATCCGCTCATACACAGGAGGAGAGGTTTGAGCCGCCGCCATATCTGCTGCCGCCGCCGCAGTTGCGAATGCAGGGTTGGGACTTAGCTCCCCCCGCGCTGCCGCTAAGGTTCGTGTCGCTACCCCTGGGCCCGTCGCTCTTGCTGCCCTTCCCCTGGCGGCACAGCCCGCTATTTCTGGCCTGTTGACCCCGCTCCCTCCCCACCACTTATCAGGTCCCCAGACCATGGATCCCAGCAGCAGCAGCAGCGACTCGGCGCCCGACTGCTGGGACCAGGTGGACATGCAAACCCTGGGTTTGGCCCCGATTGGGCACCGAGCCTCCGTGGCTGGGGCCGAGGCCCAGTGTGAGCCCCTGAGCTCGGCCTTCAGCCATCAGCTCAACGTCAACGCCAAACCCTTCGTGCCTAACGTACACGCCGCGGAGTTCGTGCCGTTCTTCCTGCGGGGCCCGGCCCAGACGCAGACCCCCTCGGCCGACACCACCGGCACGGATGAGCTCTGCAGCGGCGCGGGCGACCCTCAAGGTAAAAGGCTGGGACGGGGGGCACTTGTGAAACATTCCAAAGAGGAGCAGTTAGTGTCGCGTGAAGGTTTCAATTCAGCCATTACCATGGAACTTTCAGAACCTGTTGTAGAAAATGGAGAGGTGGAGATGGTCCTAGAGGAGTCATGGGAGCACAATAAAGAAGTGAGTGAAGCTGAGCCAGGGGGTAGTTCCTTGGGAGATTCAGGGCCCCCAGAAGAAAGTGGCCAGGAAATGATGGAGAAAGAGGAAATAAGAAAATCTAAATCTGTGATCATACCCTCAGGTGCTCCTAAGAAAGAACACGTAAATGTGGTATTCATTGGGCATGTAGATGCTGGAAAGTCAACCATTGGAGGACAGATAATGTTTTTGACAGGAATGGTTGACAAAAGGACACTTGAGAAATATGAAAGAGAAGCTAAAGAAAAAAACAGAGAAACTTGGTATTTGTCCTGGGCCTTAGATACGAATCAGGAAGAACGAGACAAGGGTAAGACAGTAGAAGTGGGTCGTGCCTATTTTGAAACAGAAAAGAAACATTTCACCATTTTAGATGCCCCTGGCCACAAGAGTTTTGTCCCAAATATGATTGGTGGTGCTTCTCAAGCTGATTTGGCCGTACTGGTGATCTCTGCCAGGAAAGGAGAGTTTGAAACTGGATTTGAAAAAGGTGGACAGACAAGAGAACATGCAATGTTGGCAAAAACAGCAGGCGTAAAGTATCTAATAGTGCTTATTAATAAGATGGATGATCCCACAGTAAATTGGAGCAGCGAGAGATATGAAGAATGTAAAGAAAAACTGGTGCCCTTTTTGAAAAAAGTTGGCTTCAGTCCCAAAAAGGACATTCACTTTATGCCCTGCTCTGGGCTGACTGGGGCAAATATTAAAGAGCAGTCAGATTTCTGCCCTTGGTACACTGGATTGCCATTTATTCCATATTTGGATAATATGCCAAACTTCAACAGATCAGTTGATGGACCAATTAGACTGCCGATTGTGGACAAGTACAAGGATATGGGCACTGTAGTCCTGGGGAAGCTGGAATCAGGGTCCATTTTTAAAGGCCAGCAGCTTGTGATGATGCCAAACAAGCACAATGTGGAAGTTCTTGGAATCCTTTCTGATGATGCTGAAACTGACTATGTAGCCCCAGGTGAAAACCTTAAAATCAGGCTGAAGGGAATTGAAGAAGAAGAGATTCTTCCAGGATTCATACTTTGTGACCCCAATAATCTTTGCCATTCTGGACGTACCTTTGATGTTCAGATAGTGATCATTGAGCATAAATCCATCATCTGCCCAGGTTATAATGCAGTGCTGCACATTCACACTTGTATTGAGGAAGTGGAGATAACGGCCTTAATCTCCTTGGTAGACAAAAAATCCGGAGAGAAAAGTAAGACACGGCCCCGCTTTGTGAAACAAGATCAAGTATGCATTGCCCGTTTAAGGACAGCAGGAACTATCTGCCTGGAGACATTTAAAGATTTTCCTCAGATGGGTCGTTTTACTTTAAGAGATGAGGGTAAGACCATTGCGATTGGAAAAGTTCTGAAACTGGTCCCGGAGAAGGACTAAGCAGTTTTCTTGATGTCCCTGATACTGTGAGAATTGACTACAAAAATTCACCATCATCTCTCATTTACCACCCATTGACAGACTTTACTCCATATTTTGCAGAGAAATTTCACAGCAAAAATCTATGTTTTGTCAGCTTTCTCATATTGAGGTCTCTGCTGTGTCACTGTTGAATTTCCCCACAAGTTTCTTCCTCCTATATCATTCTGCTTCCTTGGACAGAACAGTAATAGCTTTGTAAGTGATGTGGATGTAATTGTCTATAACAATGAAAAATTAATATATTTTTTAATTTTTCATTTTCCCTTAGGATATTTAGGCCACCCTTGTTCCACGCAGACCAATCGGAGTGTATCAGTGTGTGTGTACATGTTAAAAAGGCAACTAACATCTGAATAAAATACTCCATTTGAAGCTCTTACTGGTATCTCAAATGCTTTTGAATATTTCAAAAACAAATGTATGCAATTTTCAGTTAGCTTTTTATTTTCTCAAGCAGTTGAATACATTTTATTAGTTGGGTTTTAAAATACTATCCTCCACTCACTGTTTTAAAGGAGGCATTTCCAAACAATGCACAGGTTTGTATTAAAGGAAACATTCTAATTTTGGAAAAAATAAGCACATTCATTTTAGGGCTTTTCCCAGTGAATTTTGTGTTCTGTGACCAAGTCCACCTAATAAAGGAGCTCTGCTTACCCACTTGGGATTTGACGAAGAAAAGCTCAGGACATCAGGTGCCATAATGATGAACGTGGCCAAATTACAAATATACCTGGGGGTACAGACCATATATTGACAAGACTCCTATCTGTATGCAATCATCTTAGCACACCCCCTTGCTTTGTCCACCAGGAGGCATGTGAAGGGGGCACAACACAATAAGGGGCATGACTGTTGAGAAGATAAATGCTTGCAATTAGGGCTGTAAGTCATTTACTGAAAACTAGGGCTTATTAAAGGTCCTGAGCTGGGAAATGAGAACATTCCACCCTTCTAGTCTTCAGTGCTTAGGGTTAGTAAGAAAGGTGGAAAGTCATTTTTCCAGTCAGATTATAATGCACTCTTGGGGTCAGAGATGCTGGACTTGTCTCTAAACAGTGTATTGAAGAAAGCACCAACTGTGGATCCTGAGGTGGCTACCTTTATCTCCAGGAGAGTGGCCTTATAACCTGCATAACAGTCAACAGCTGCAAGAACTTCTGTCTTAGTAAGTGAGCAGTAAGTAGCCCAATGTAAACCCCTGCCCAATGGTGGGCACAGCCAGTTCCTCACACCCACAGGCTGATTGAACAGGGGTACAGACTGCTGCCAGTTCACCCTCAGGCCCATGCTTGGGCAAAGCCATGTCCCCTTCTCCATGTTCCCTTTTTGTACCCATGTACCTCCGTACCTCCAGGGTATCTCACCTGTCAGAAATAGTCACTGGTCTCAGCAGCACCAACAGCATGGTTTTGTAAATCACCCACCATAGGTCTCCAGGGCATCCACAAGGGAAGCAAGGATTTTTATTTTCTCATATGTCAGCTAACCTGCACCACAGGGATACACCTCATACTGTTTTGAACCCAATCCTTTAATGAATAGAATGCCAGTTTCAAGAGTTTCATCTTTATTTTAGAGTTCATTCTCTTGCCTCTGTGCTCTGAACTTTGTATAAAATTCAGGCCAATCCATTGTTTGCTAGAAGTTTAGCCTTTGCAGCCACTTAAAAGAAATTATTTCTGTTGCTGCATCAACCTCATTGTTTTGCAATTTTACTAATTTGCCAGTAGAATTGTTGTGGATATTTTCCACTAACAGTTTCTTTATTTCTTTGGTTATTATGGGACAGATCTGAGGAGATTTAGAGAAAGGGGCCAAATTACTGTGTGCTTCAACAAAGACCCAAGAAGGAAGGAAAGGGGGAAGTTGGGGCTGGGAAGAAGCTAGCAGACCTCCACAATGCTCACTTTGAGCATCTTCCTCTGGTACCTAGGACAAATTGCCAGTGCTTTTAATATCCACTACAGTTACTGTTCCTGTCTTCAAAAGACAAATCCTTTCTTAAAATAGACCCTCCTTTCACAATATCATGATTGGTTTCCTACAATGCAAGAACCTGCTCTTTTTTAACATGAAAAATACAAATATTCAACTCACTCAGTTTAGTTGAAATGGACTGTTCAGCAGCAAGGAGATGATTAGACACCATTTCATGGCCATTAAAAAAAAAACTATAACAACTACAGAAGTTCTGCCAAAAGCTGAGCATTTGAACATTGTTGTTCCACTGCTGATTTTTATGTTCAGTGTGATTCTTTCTGTATCTTCTGTTGAGACTGTTGGCATATTTCCTTTTGTCCTAGTTTCCAGTTACAATATCTAGTCAGGGTTGGCCACTAGGGTAAGGAAAATTTGATCTAAGGTTTCTCACCAGGGACACCACTATTTCCATGGAGTCAGGAAAGTGGGCTTGCCTCAGGATTTGGAAGAGGCTTTTTCAAAATATACCCCATGTGTGTTTGTTAATATTCACCAGATCACCAAAATTAACAAGGGAAAGGGAAAAGAAAGAACTTAATGATATGACTATGCCATATATGAGTGAAAACAAGCTTTCCTTGTATACCAGAAGGTACAGCTTACAGTTACATGATGGCCTCTACAGTGTTGAGTGTTGGTTTCCCTCACAGTTTTTTTCCTGCACTCAAAAGTTGTTTTAGAGGAAATTTATCTAAATTCTAGGGGGACCCTCTTCCTTCATTTACTCTTTAAAAAACTGTATAGTTTCTTTTATAAGTCAGTGGATGAAAGGCTCAGGCTCTAAGAATCAGATATCAGTCAAAAGGGGTTTCAGCAAAGCCCTTTATTTTCTACTCAGATTAATATTAAGCAACCCAAATTTACATACCCAGATAATTTGCAGCCATTTCTCAGCCCTCTCATAGATATTTCTCTCTTATGTTCCCTGAACTTCAAAAGTGCAAGCAGAGAATATTGAGACCTGCCCCCAGTTTTAGCATGAGAGGACAAAAAAAGATTTGTTCAGTGTCAGGCTGCTGTACTCAATCACCTAACTGTCTCTCACTTAATAGAATGTATATCCAATATGTATCCAGTTATAGCTCTTCTTTCACATTTGGGTCACTGATTAAAAGGCTTCCTCTAGTCTCTAGCAGAGACTTGGATGAATTACCTCCTCCTGAGACTGCTTTTACCAGCTCTACCACAATCTATCAGTGACCTTTTGCCACAGCAACCAGTTTGCAGAATGCGTTGTAACATGGTAAATGACTAAGACCCCAAGTGGCTTCTTCAGGTTTAGCTGACAGCCCCTGGATTAAAGGTTAGTGTTTGATTTCTACCTTTATGTATTTTTTTGTACTCTGTTTTAATGCTCATATGACATTATTTAGCTTTCCAAACTTTTTCCTTCTTTCACCAGTTTGGTAGGGTATAAACTAATAGGTGAAACAAAGTGTGTTAATACATTTTTTAAACATCTAAAAGCTTAGCTCCTAGTGGTTCTAATGACAGAACACTCAGTCCCGATCCATGTTCTTCAGTGCATGATAACCAAAAAGAACACTTTTCTAAAAGGGTAGATGAGCCACAAGCATACATTTCATGCATTTAAGAAGGAACACAGGCGGTTCTGAAGGGCAGGAGATATATCTAAGGGGGCCATAATCTTAAAGGAGAGTGATTGAGGGTGGATGAGAGGTGACTTCACAAGATCTTGGTGGTGAGTAAAATGTTGCAGTGACTAAAAGTTAACATAATTCAAGAAGTGTTTGCCTGTAAAGGTGGCACACTATTCAAGGCCTGGAGGGAAGCTGGGGGAGTGTCCTGAGAAATCTGAGAAATTTCTTAGCAGAATCTGAGCTGGGCCTGCAGGTAGCTAGCAGATGAATACACATCACATTCATTCTGTGAGGCAAAGAGGTCAAAACTGCTGACAATACTGGCAGCTGACAACCAACTCTGAGGATGGTGATATTGCCAAGCATCACAGATCTCCAGGTATGAATGATAGGTTCCACACTATTTACCAATGCCTGACTGGGTTTGTGGGATCACGATAACACATATGACCTGAGTATGCAGACTGATAAGAGCTACAATGAAGGGAAAGTTCTGCTCTGGAACACCCCAGTGCCCCCACTTCTGCCAAAAGATCCCATCATCAGAGAAGTGGCAGTTATCAAAATATGTCCCCCTTCTTGAAGTGAAATATGCCTAGCACTGTGATAAGCAAGTAGGGGATCTCTTTTTCTTTCTCTGTTTACGTTTCAGAGATCTTGGTAAGCCAGAGAAGGGACTATGACCCATGGCAGAGGGGTAAAGTAATGCACTGTGGATCCACTAATCAGAATCTTAACTATCATCTTGCCCCTCCTCTGTGAGTTTCTGGTCCCTCATGCATAACATGGAGATAATTTCAGTTACCTCATTTACAGGATTGCTGTGAGGACTGACCAAGATAGCAGGTACAAAAGTGCCTGTAAAGAGTATGTGGCTCAATCCTTATGAGTTTATTCACATATTCAATCATTACCCTTGACTGTTTTTGACCCTAGGAGCCCTGCTTCTCTTCCTGGATTTGTTGAGTTCTAACCCAGTAGCCTTACCAATGTCCTATGGTGAAAAATGGTGATTTTCTCAAAAGAAGCAGCATATCCAGCCCTATGGGATAGGGACCCAGAATTTCCCCAGTGCAATTCACAGCTATCACATTCCTCTTAGATACTGTTTTTCCACCCAATGTGTTTAAATCTATTTAATTGTTCTTATAAATGTTCAAACTGTCCTATGTTTAGGCATTTAGTCTTTTCAGATAAGCTCATGAGTCCTTTTTACATGACCCCAGTAGTACATCAAGTTCAAGGCTCACCTTAAACATTTCCTGAAATTAGCTAATTGATAATGTAATCTTAATTTTTTTAGTGGCATTTACTTTTTAGAGAGCAAAATAATGGTGCTTGGCTGCATGCTACTGGATTCATCATAGTTTCTAATCCTTTGTAGGGAGCAGAGCTAAGAAATATGTATTTTTTAAGGCAAAAGACAGCGTGAGTTTATATTGATACTTCCCATTCAAATTCAGAGGTCCAGGGTACATATTTTGTATCACTGACCATTCATCAGTGTATCCTTTCTCTGAAGCCACAGTCCTGAGTCTCAAAGACACTAACAAAATTATTCATTAGTGTTATCCCACAATTCACAACTAACAATGTCATAAAAACCATGTCAACCCTACCAATGAAAATACTGATTCTGAAAACAGTTTAGATTTTTCATGTGATTCTTTGATCCCCAGATTGTATCCCACTAGGAATGTACAATGACTCTATTTTAAAATCATTCAAAATAGTTTCTGTGTGGTAATTCCACCAAGTGGATGTCCAATAAAGTCTACTAGATTCCTTTCACTATTCATTGCTTTTAACTTATTTAATTAGTTTTTATAAATATGTATAAAATTTATGTAATACCAAAGTTAAAACTACAAAACATTTTAGCAAAATCCAGCTTGTCTTGTCCCTCGCACTCTATACCTTCTCTCTCCCATATATATATAATTCTTAGTTCACTGATGATAAATCCACAGGTATTCATACTCAACATATGTGATAAATGATAATGTACTCTACAGTTTTCCCCATGTTGACTTCTTTTCTACTTGTCAAAATATCCTGGAGAGTGTTCCAAAGCAGTATATATAGAGTCATCATTCCTTTCTATAGCCTCATAGTATTTAATTATTTTATTTTTCAAGTCCTCTATTCATGGACATTTAATTATTCTAGTTTTTGTTAAAATGCATATTGCTGTAATCACCAGCTTTTCATATTTCCCCAGTGTTTCTTTGATTTTGAGAAGTGGGATTTATGTGACAACAGGTATATGCTAGATATTGCCAAGTTCTCCTTCATAAGAATTTAACCAGTTTTCAAAGAGGTTTTTTTTTTTTTGAGAGGGCATCTCTCATATTTATTGATCAAATGGTTGTTAACAACAATAAAATTCTGTATAGGAGAGTCAATGCTCAATGCACAATCATTAATCCATCTCAAGCCTAATTCTCGTCAGTCTCCAATCTTCTGAAGCATAACGAACAAGTTCTTACATGGTGAACAAATTCTTACATAGTGAATAAGTTCTTACATGGTGAACAGTACAAGGGCATTCATCACAGAAACTTTCGGTTTTGATCACGCATTATGAACTATAAACAATCAGGTCAAATATGAATATTCATTTGATTTTTATACTTGATTTATATGTGGATCCCACATTTCTCCCTTTATTATTATTATTATTATTTTTATTTTTAATAAAATGCTGAAGTGGTAGGTAGATGCAAGATAAAGGTAGAAAACATAATTTAGTGCTCTAAGAGGGCAAATGTAGATGATCAGGTGTGTGCCTGTAGACTATGTGTTAATCCAAGCTAGACAAGGGCATTAAAACATACACGGATGCAGATTTCTCTCAAAACAGGGTGGGTGAGGTTCTAAGCCTCACCACTGTTGATCCCCAATTTCTCACCTGATGGCCCCCCTACGACTGTGCCTGTCTTAGGTTGTTCGTCCCTTGAGGAATCTTACCCATCTCTGGCTAACCAGTCATCTTCCGGGGCCATACAGGGAGATGTAAAGTTGGTAAGTGAGAGAGAAGCCATATTGTTTGAAAAGGTTAGCTTTTTACTTCTTTGCAGATTTATGCCCTGTGGCTTCTATGCTCAGCATTTGTCTTGAGGTATCTTTACCACTTGGAGGAATTATGATACTCGGTAAATTCGGTATGAGGCACGAATTCTATTTAAGGGTTGTGATGGCTGGTAATTATAGATCTGCTTTGGTTATGTAACTGTATTCCTATTATGTTAATGTGTGTGCACAATTTAATTAGTAGTTTAAAACCTATACATGCTTAAGTTACTCTAGAAGAAGATATGTCAAAGAAATAATCAATCCTCCCATGTTTTCTTCCATCTGCTACCTCTATAGCTTTTCTTCTTCCTTCCTAATTACAACCTTTAAAGGGTGTCAGATGATCAGCTATGGAGCTACACTTTTCTGATAATATTCCTTTCTCTTAAAAAAAAAAAAGAGTTTTGTTTTTTTAAAAAACTTCACAGGTGATTCTGTGGTTCTACAAGGGTTCACAACCATGGTTTAAGACGTTATCAGTTGTTTTCGTTGTTTGATTTGTTCGGGGTTCATTGTTGTTGTAATTAGAGCTCAATGAATAACAATATAATGCACAATTAATAACTGAGGTGTTCCTGCTAGCTCCATTACTAGTAGAGACCAGGGACTGTAGTGCATTTATTTCTATATCCACAGTGGCTACCAAGGGGCTAAAACAAAGTGGGTGTTTATCAAATATGTGTGAACATTGAATAAGATAGCAAAGTGTAATGAAATCATATTTGATTGACTTCTTATAAAAATATATTAATGTGCTTTCCCCTACATCAGAGGTTTCATTGTCTGAAGGCATGGAATGTATATTTTTCATACATTATGTAGCAAACATTAATATAGACTGTACCATGTGACAGGCAGTATTTTCCGTGGTGCAGATAAAATAGAAAACAAAACAGAGAATAATCTGTGTCCCAGTGGATTTTATATTTTAAGTGTGGAAGGAGATATTAAAGAAAATAAGAACTGAATATGAGCATAGGAGTATTAAGTGCTAATAAGAAAATTAAACCACTGTAACAATGAGACTGACAGGGATTTTAGTTGTGGTTAAAACTGTCTGTGCCTTTGAAGCAGAAAACTGAATTCTCCCTATTCATGTATGCTAAACTCCTCCCTTTCCATCCCACTAAGGTGGCCTGCAAAAGGTCTGCCTGGGAAAAACTGAACCTCATCCCACATAATCAATAAGGTAGATCATCTGGACATATATCAAACTTTACAACTAGACAATGGAAAAATATCTTCTCAAGCACAAAAATATTTATAAAACTTTACCATATGGCACTTCACAAAGGAAGTATCACAAAGTCAATAAAGTAAAAATAACATAACCAACATTCTTTTATCATAATACAATGAAGTTAAATTTTTTAAAAAGTCTTTCCTTCAGAAAATTTAAAAACTCTTAAAGACAGCAGAATTGTGCACTGTAAGTGTGCTGGGCCCATAATACTCTCTATTAAAAGCTCTTGAGTGAAAGGGTAAATAAAAACCAAAAGTGTAGCATTAAAAAAAATAATAATGAAGATCCTACATATCCTAATATGTGAGATATATTTAAGCAGGATATTTAATAGGCTTAAATATTTATAGCAATAAAATTTTTAAATGAAATTAACAAATTAAATTTCCGTCTCCTAAAGTTAGGCAACAATACAGCAAGAATAAAACCAGAGGAAAATAAAAGGAAGAAATAAAGTTAAAAGAAAATATTAAAGGTAGAGGAAATAGAAAAATAGAACTAAATAAATCAAAATATTGAATTCTTAAATTAACAATAAGAAGTCAACCACTAGTTTGTGTAATCAAGAAATAAGTACAAAGCACAGACACACAAAATAAGAAATGAAAAGCAGGAAATAACTACTGAAACAGAGAAAAATTAAAAATAATAACCAAAGAAGTCTTTCCATACATAATAATTTGAAAACCTAAATGATAGGTATTATTTCCTAGCAGAAAAAAAAATTATCAAAAGTGACTCTGAGATAGATATCTTAAAGAAAGTAATATCCATAGAAGAAACCAGGAGATTTATTAAAGAACTTCCTCACAGAAAAGTACCAGGCCTTAAAATTTTCATAGAAGAATTTTACTCAAACTTAACCACCAACTAATCACAATGTTCATAAGTTATTACCCCTAATACTCTCAAGATATTCCAAAACTTACAAAATAAGAGAAATTCAATTTGTATGAAATAAGTACAACATTGATATCAAAACCAGATAAAGAGAGTATAATAAAATAAAGTTATAGAACAATTTAAATTATGAATATTCATACGAATACCCCAAATCTATATCAGTAGACAGAATCTAACACCACGTTTAGAAAATAATGCTACCATGAAAAAGTGGGATTTATTCTAGGCAATCTGGCATGATTCATTAATTAGGGAATCTATTAATATAGTTCACCTCACAATAGGTCTAAGGAGAAAAATCATATGAAGATCTCTACAAATGCTGAAAAAGAATTCAATGAAATCCAACACTCATTCCAAAGAAGGAAAACAAAACACGGTGAAAACAAAGCTCAAGAAAATAAGAAATCATGGGCACTTCCATCATACACAAAAATACATTATATAGCATACAATATTTGTGTGTATTTAAAGATACAGATATGCAAACATACACATAAATGAAGTGTCCATTATATACATAAATACTAAAGTAAATACTAAAATTCCTAAGGGAAACACAAGAGGCATTCATGCTAAGGTTAAGAACAAGGAAAAAGTTTTCTCTGTTCTTGACCATTTAAACTTACAATGGAGATATTAGTCAACACAATTAAAAAACAAACACTAATGAAATTATAGGCATAAGAATTGCAAAAGGAATTGAAACTCTATTTGTAGATTATATGATATTTCACTTGGACTAGTGGAGAAATGTACTGATAAAACTAAAACAGTAAAAAATTGGTAAATTTGGGAAGACATAAATAAACATACGAAAATCAATTACACACACACACACACATATATATATATATATATATATATATATATATATATATATATATATGTACAATAACCAGAGACAAGACATAATGGAAGAGATAGTCACATTTATGATAGTAACAAGTAAGATACGATTCTTAGGAATAAACTCGACAAGTGTGGAAAAGCTCTATGAGGAAAAAAGTTTGACTCCTGAAAGCTATAAAAAGTAGAAAAAATATCTTTTGGCCTTATGGGAAGGCTCAACATCATTAAGATATAAATAATTCACAAATGTAATACATTCTTAATAAAAATATACCAGCAAGTTGTTTTTTATCTAGAGAAAGACAAGTTGATTGTGAAATTCCTCTGGAGAAAAAACAAATATGCAAGGACAGTTACAACATGCAATAAAAAAAAATACCAATGAAAGGAGACTAACCTAACCAGGAATAAAATATCTATAAAGTTTAGCTAATTAAAACCATATGGTCTGGCACTTAAATGAACGAACTAGTGAAACAGAGGAAAGAATTTTGAAGTGGACTCATGTATGTACTGAAACAACATATATGAAAATTTACATCACATGACTGGGAAAAAATAAACATTTTAATTAATGCTGTTGAGACAACTGGACAGCCATTTGATAAAAGATAAAACTTGATGCATTATTTATATGAAAAGAATAATCCCCAAGTAGTTTAGAGATTTAGATGCAAAAAAGAAGAAAAATACTAGAAGAGAATACAAGTAGATTCTCTAATAACTTGTAAGTGTGGAAAGGTTTTCTATCAATGAATCAACATTCAAACACAATCCAAGGAAAATTTAATAAATGACAAAGGAACTATGTACAAATAAAGAAGAAGAGACATTTTGGTCTGGCATAATACAAAACAGAAACAAAAAGACAAATAAAAATTGAATAATCAACTTGGAGAAAATATTTTCCTCAAAATATATAAAAGCTAATATTCCAAATAAATATAAAGTACTCTTTAAAGTCAAGTAAAAAGACCATAAATCCATTTTTTAAAATAGCAAAAGACCTGAACAAATAGTTTAGGAAATGACATACAAATGACCCTTACATATACAGAAACGTTATCAAATCACTCAGTAACAGAATTGTAAATTAAAAGTACTTTGAGAAACTATTTCTTGCCTGTCAGGTTAACTGTTCTCTGTTGCTATCTGTTGTGATTCATGCACCATTAGCTCATGCATTTATTTTTTTAGTTTTATTATACATTAAATAATAAGGTAGTGTTAATGAAATTACCTTGAAAGACATGGAGTGGAGTCTGGTAGATACAGAGTACTCAATAAACACTAGCTATCGTTTTCCCAGTTAATTCCAGTCTTAAGTAATATGTGATTGGGTGCTACTCCAACAGTCTGGGGACCAGTTAGTGCGCTCCACCCATTACATCTCTATTACACAAATGATCTATATGTGCTCACACCTGCTAACAATAATAATTCCAGAAGCAAACCTTTCCCAATGATGGAGCCAAATAACTTATAGTATAGTGAATATCTTTGGGGAAATAATTCTGTGAACTCTATTTTCTTATTTTGAACTGACTAAGGAGATAGTGCCAGAAACTGAGGAAAAGCTGCCTTTACGGTGTTAAATCTGAACAAGATTGGGTCAAGTGCATGAGTTACCATGGCAACACCACAATCAGCATGTCAGCATGCATCCTCTCCCATAGCAACAGCATTGAGGGGGCCTAGACTCTGAGTAAAAAATTTCTCTCGCTGTCAGACCTTGATTGAATCAACAACCATAGTTACTGGGGTGCTAGTTGAAAGATACAAAGAGGCCTTAAAGAACCACAGAGCCTGAAATTATGATTCACTTCAGCACCTTCATCGTTTTTCAGACATCGTTGCCCATGACTATTCAGTAGGGTGTGGGAGAGCAACGTTAGTCAGGGCTGAAATCCTGATAGCTACGTGACAGAGTAGTCCACTCAGAAAATTTCGAGTTTCACTCAGGATAAAAAGTACCTTCATTCTAAGGAAGTCCCATTACCTGTAACATCGACACCACATTCTGGCAAGTCCCACATCCAATGTATCCAAGGCTAGGTGAGAACAGAACTACAAAACCAAAGGTAATGCTGTAATCCTACTCCTGGTCGGTATGAAATTACCATAGGGAATATGAAGAACTTCAAAAAATGGGATCATTTTACTCAGAACTGAACATTCTCTACCACTACTCACAACATTCCAAAAATTGGCTGAAGCATCATCAGCCAGAACTGAATTGCCTGATAGGCAAGTGCCAGAGTAGCCCACCCAGAGTGTAGCCTCATTTGGGGGTCAGAAGGTGGAAAAAGTATCTCACAGGTTAATGTGATCACCATCCAATTCCTATGTACATCCCAGCAATTCCTGTGTAAATATTACTGTGATGTCTCCAAGTAACAGGTTGAGTTTAAAGGGACTCGATTCCCCTACATTTTGTCTGACACTTCTTATATTGCAGCCCACATTCCAGTAATTGTGGGTACAAGTGTTTTACACATCCCAGACTTGGCATGCTTCATAATGTTCCAATGAACTTTTGTGGAGCTCATTTCACAATGACATGGGAGAGCTAGCTCTTAGCTCCACGTTAGAAATGAGAAAATTGAAGTTGGGGGAAAAGAGGCTGGCCACCACAGGGTCTTTGATGTGACCAAGGCCCAAACACACAACCCCCAAAATGTGCACCCATATTTGGAAGGACCATTGAGATAAAGAAGCAGAGTAAAGACACTTGGAGATTTACTGACAAACTACTTCCATAGGAGTGCTGGCACAATGATAAGGAGGAGATGTTAGGGAAAGAGGAGATTTGAGCTATGCAAGGTTCTGGAAAGCAGAGCAATAGCAGATGATGGCACAGTCGAGAAGAGAGAAAACAGCGTGAGCGAGAATTAATAGTCATGGGGGGAAATGAGTTCTGTAAGCACAAAGACGATCAAATTCATGAGCCTAATTCAGGTCACTTGCCTCCCCAGTTAAAGTAGAAAGATCCAAGGAAGCAGAGTGAGTCATAAATTTTCTGTCCCCAAATGTAGTAATATTTGAAAAACACCAAAGACAGCAAAGGGGTAATGTCAGTTTCAAAGATCGGGTGGAGGCACAGGCCCAGTAATATAATGTTATGATAAAACAACCAAATACGATGTCAATACACCTCACTCAGTCATTTGACATTCTCTCAACGCACCTTTACTAAACACCTGCTTTGCTCTCACCCCTGTGTAAGTGGATTCAGATTATGAGCCTGCACCACGGAGGGACAAATTGAGCGTCAATAAGAATAACTAAATGAATTTAAACACATCAACTGTGATTAAATATTGTATGCATAGTGACTGAACAGGAATGAAGACCTCATGGTCACCACTATCAAAAGCTAGGAAATAAATTCATTATTTTGAAATTGGGTACACAGAGGCAAATAATAAAATAATTATCCTGTGTTTGGCATATGAACTGTAACACTGGTTTCCAAACAGTGTTTGAGGGAAGTTTCTCATTGGAGAAGAATTCCATCTAATAAACGAAGAAGGGTAGATAGAATTACATTATCTCTGCTTTAAGCCCCAAATGACACAAGTACTTTACACAATGAACACCAGTACCTGCTCACATTACAAAAAGAGGGACAACCACACAGTATGTACCTCCTGGTGGACTCATGCAGCCCCGCCTCTGAGACATCCCTGCCTAACAGGGAAACTGAGTAAGAAGACTAGCCCAGATCTAAATCACAATTTTCAGGAAAGGCAGGGCACAGAGGGAGCATGTTAAATGATTCTAACAAAATAAAATAAGCTAAATACTGCATGTGGGTGACCCTATAGAACAAAGGACTCATTTTTCACAAGAAAAAGAGAGTAAGAGAGGGTGAATTTTTACAGAGAATTATCAAGCATATTGAAAAATTGCAATTGCAATGTGTGAGATGAGTTGTGATCCAGAGTTGAGGAAAACAAATTGAAAACATTAACACTTATGAGAGAGTTAAGGGAAACTGTATCTGTCAATGAATATTGAGGATAGCAAGTAATTATTAATTACTGTTTAAGCATGATAGTGGCATGTATTGCATTACCAATGCAGTATTTTTAAGGTGCTTTTTATCTTTGAGAGAAATCCTGCAATACATAATATGTATTAACTGAGAAAATATCTGGGTTTTGTCTGAAGAAAACCTGGAGGGGTGTGGGAAGTTAGTAAGTGTAGATGATTAGCATGGGCCAAGAGCTCATGATTGCTGAAGTCAGGTGGGATTTACAGGTGGGTTCTTTATTATGTTTAACTTGTCATTTATTGGCTTGACAATACTTATCATATAAAGTTTTAGAAAATATCCAAAGCCACCATATAGACTAATGAAATCAGAATTTCTGGATATAGGGCCAGTATTAGTATTTATAAAAGTAAACTTCAAATGAGCTTAAGTTAAAGCTTAGAGCCAAAGGTATAAACTAAACAGGGTCTTCCTTCTTTTTTTTTTAATTTTATTTTATTTTATTTTATTTTTATTTTTATTTTTATTTTTATTTTTTGAGAGGGCATCTCTCATATTTATTGATCAAATGGTTGTTAACAACAATAAAATTCAGTATAGGGGGGTCAACGCTCAATGTACAATCATTAATCCATCTCAAGCCTAATTCTCGTCAGTCTCCAATCTTCTGAAGCATAACGAACAAGTTCTCACATGGTGAACGAATTCTTACATAGTGAATAAATTCTTACATGGTGAACAGTACAAGGGCAGTCATCACAGAAACTTTCGGTTTTGATCATGCAATATGAGGGGTCTTCCTTCTTTTACTTGCGCTAAGAATTCTGGAAGTACCCCTTCACTGATTCAGGCTGCTCAAAGATGCCACAAAAATGCCATGGCTTCCATCTTCTTGTTCCAGTGTGTTTTCAGCAGGTTGAGACTACAACCTCATGCTTTTGCACAGGCTGCAAGAGCGCCAGGCATTTCTGTCTCACTCCGAGTACCACAACCCTCTTCTCCCACACCTGTCCTTCTTATTTAAAAAAAGTGCATATACCAGAGAAGCCCCCAACACATTCCCCATATATTTCATTGGGCAGAACTGGGCCACACAGACACCTTTAGCTATAGAAGAGGCTGGAAAAAATCATTATCTGATAAAGAGGAATGGGATAGCCATGACTGGATTGGAGAAATCCTGAGTCCCACCCTAGGACAGGAAATATTACTTCTTGGAACAAAATCAGTTTTTCTTACCATAGGGCATTCTTAGGAAAGGCTGTTGGGTCAGAAATCAACAAATCCAGTGAGGAAGAGAAGCAGGGCTCCTAGAGTCAAAAACACAGTCAAGGGTAAAGACTGAACATGCACTGAGGGAATAAACTCACAAGGATTGAGCCACATACTCTTTACAGGCACTTTTGTACGTGCTACCTTGGTCAGTCCTCACAGCAATCCTGTAAATGAGGTAACTGAAATTATCTCCACATTATGCATGTGGGACCAGAGACTGACAGAGGAGGGACGAGGTGGTAGTTAAGATTCCGATTAGTGCCTTCACAGCATACTACTTCACCCATCCTCCGTGGATTATAACAGCCTCCTCTCTGGTTTACCAAAATCACTGCTGGAAGTATTAAACAGAGGGAGAGAAAGAAACCCACAGTTTTCTCAGACTGTGCTAGGCATATAACAGTTCAGAAAGGGAATGTATTTTGATTCTGGCCACTTTACTGATAGTAGATGATGCTTGCAGAGACAGGGCTCACTTAGTGGCTCAGAGCTGATCCTGCCTGACAGTATCCACTCTGTACCCCAGCACCACACGTGATAACTGCGATCACACAAACCCAGTAATGCATTGATGCAGGAGTACAGGACCTCATGCAGGAGTCATGAGGCTTGATAATCTTATGACGCTCAGAGGTGCTGCCATGCTGACCACATTGCCAGCAGGTCTGATCACCTACTGACAAGGAATGAGCCTGATGCACATTTATCTCACAAGCTGCCGCAGGATTCAGCTCAGGCCCTGCCAGACCATCGAGGATAGGTTCTAGAAGGGCTTTCTTATGTTCTGCAACTCATCTTCATGCCAATAATAGGTTGTGCTTCATGGAGACAAATGTTCTTTAGTTATATCAGTTTTGGTCCTGTACCAAGTTAAACGCAGTGCCAAATCTTATCACTCAATTCTCCTCTGTCCTTCATCTCTGTTCCTCAAGTCTTGGCTATCCTGAGATGTGGATCCTGACAATAAATGTTCTCTATCCCTTAGTGAAGTAGATGCAGGTAGCTCAATACCATGTGTACACTGATGAGTTCTTGTTGTGTGAGTGTGTTCTGAAGAACGTGGGAAGAGGGGGAAATTCCCACCATTTAAACAAATCAGCATCTACTCTTTGGATGTTTTAAAACATACCATTAAGTTTGAATCAATTTTTTTCATATGTCACGAGAGCAATGATTGAGACATCATAATCCTGCAGACTCACCAGTTGTCACACTCATCATGTGACTTTGCCTCCTTCCTCCAAAAACACCTACCGTAGACTTCTTAAACTCTCCCTAGGAAATCAAGGCACTATAAAATGGAAAGATTTCTCAGAGTAGAAACCGAAGGTAAATAAGAGCAAGAGAGCTGAGCCCACAGTAGGTGTCTGTTCTTTATCCTGTTAAATCATGTGGCTAGCTCCAGGCTTGCCTATTAGTTTTAAAATCTGCTTTGCAGTAGATGAAACAAAACTTTCAAATGCCCAAATGAGAAAGGAGAAGTAGCAGAGTGGCTGGGTACTATCGCTGGCAGTCATCTTGGGTGTATATCAGAAAGAGGTCACCCAAAGGGAGAGAGAATTGGTAAACAGGTTGCGTCCACAGAGACTGACCCTGGAAAAACCTCCTTTTTTGTGTTTCCCCACCTGAGATAGCTGAGTTTCTCTGATGAGTGATGGAGGGGAGGCGAGTATGCCATGTCTCTGCCCTGCGCTTGAAGTAATTTATCCACTAAGAAAAGAAACTTCACCATTAAAAGACTGAGAAGTCAGTGTAGATAATTTCTTATCTCACTTAATTTAATCTTGGGTAGAGAATAAGTGGTCTGAGGTGAAATTTAATTCTCTTTTAATTCTCTTCTGTCTCATAGCATTCAGAGCACCTCATTCACTCCTTTATCAAAACATCACATTAATTTACTTGGTGGGCTTGGCAGGAGGGAGGGGAATCTTACTTCACCTTTGTCTCAACATTCTCCTAAAACATCAGAGATATGGCTGAGAAGGCATACAGTGAATTATGCACATGCCTACAGTGGGCCACCAAAGGTTGGTTCTACATTTTTCTGTTTTTCTTTTCTTTTTTTTTTCTTTTGGTATCGCTAATCTACAATTAGACGAAGAACATTATGTTTACTAGGCTCCCCCCTTCACCAAGTCCCCCCCCCCCACATACCCCTTCACAGTCACTGTCCATCAGCGTAGTAAGATGCTGTAAAATCACTACTTGTCTTCTCTGTGTTGCACAGCCCTCCCCGTGCCCCCAGACACACTATACATGCTAATCATAATGCCCCCTTTCTTTTTCCCCACCCTTGTCCCTCCTTTCCCACCCATCCTCCTCAGTCCCTTTCCCTTTGGTAACTATTAGTCCATTCTTGGGTTCTGTGATTCTACTGCTGTTTTGTTCCTTCAGTTTTCCTTTGTTCTCATACTCCACATATGAGTGAAATCATTTGGTACTTGTCTTTCTCCACCTGGCTTATTTCACTGAGCCTAATACCCTCTAGCTCCATCCATGTTGTTGCAAATGGTAGGATCTGTTTTTTTCTTATGGCTGAGTTATATTCCATTGTGTATATGTACCACATGTTCTCTATCCATTCATCTACTGATGGACATTTAGGTTGCTTCCATATCTTGGCTATTGGAAATAGTGCAGCGATAAACATAGGGGTGCATCTGTCTTTTTCAAACTGGAGTGCTACATTCTTAGGGTAAATTCCTAGAAGTGGAATTCCTGGGTCAAATGGTATTTCTATTTTGACTTTTTTGAGGAACCTCCATACTGCTTTCCACAATGGTTGAACTAATTTACATTCCCACCAGTAGTGTAGGAGGGTTCCCCTTTCTCCACAACCGCACCAACATCTGTTGTTGTTTGTCTTTTCAATGATGGCGATCCTTACTGGTGTGAGGTGATATCTCATTGTGGTTTTAACTTGCATTTCTCTGATGACAAGCGATGTGGAGCATCTTTTCATGTGTCTGTTGGCCATCTGAATTTCTTCTTTAGAGAACTGTCTATTCAGCTCCTCTGCCCATTTTTTAATTGGGTTGTTTGCTTTTTGTTTGTTGAAGTGTGTGAGCTCTTTATATATTTTGAATGTCAACCCTTTATCGGATCTGTCATTTATGAATATATTCTCCCATACTGTCGGATACCTGTTTGTTCTATTGATGGTGTCCTTTGCCGTAGAGAAGCTTTTTAGCTAGATATAGTCCCACTTGTTCATTTTTGCTTTTGTTTCCCTTGCCCGGGGAGATATGTTCATGAACAAGTCACTCATGTTTATGTCCATGAGATTTTTGCCTATAATTTTTTCTAAGAGTTTTATGGTTTCATGACTTACATTCAGGTCTTTGATCCATTTCGAGTTTACTTTTGTGTATGGGGTTAGACAGTGATCCAGTTTCATTCTCTTACATATAGCTGTCCAGTGTTGCCAGCACCATCTGTTGAAGAGACTGTCATTTCCCCATTGTATGTCCATGGCTCCTTTGTCATATATTAATTGGCCATGTATGTTTGGGTTAATGTTTGGGGTCTCTATTCTGTTCCACTGGTCCGTGGCTCTGTTCTTGTGCCAGTACCAAATTGTCTTGATTACTGTGACTTCGTAGCAGAGCTTGAAGTTGGGGAGTGAGATCCCCCCACTTTATTCTTCCTTCTCAGGTTTGCTTTGTCTATTCGGGGTCTTTGGTGGTTCCATATGAATTTTTGAACTATTTGTTCCAGTTCATTGAAGTAATTTGATAGGGATTGCATCAAATCTGTATATTGCTTTGGGCAGGATGGCCATTTTGATGATATTAATTCTTCCTAGCCAGGAGCATGGGATGAGTTTCCATTTGTTAGTGTCCTCTTTAATTTCTCTTAAGAGTGCCTTGTAGTTTTCAGGGTATAGGTCTTTCACTTCCTTGGTTAGGTTTATTCGTAGATATTTTATTATTATTATTTTTTTGAGTGGGCATCTCTCATATAAATGATTGTTAACAACAATAAAATTCTGTATAGGGGACTCAATGCACGATCATTAATCAACCCCAAGCCTAATTCGCAACAGTCTCCAATCTTCTGAGGCATAACGAACAAGTTCTTACATGGTGAACAAGTTCTTACATAGTGAATAATTTCTTACATGGTGAACAGTGCAAGGGCAGTCATATCACAGAAACTTTTGGTTTTGATCACACAGCATGAACTTTAAACAATGAAGTCAGGTATGATTATTCATTTGATTTTTATACTTGATTTATATGTGGATCCCACATTTCTCCCTTACTTTTTTTTAATAAAATGCTGAATTGGTAGGTAGATGCAAGATAAAGGTAGAAAACATAATTTAGTGCTGTAAGAGGGCAAATGTAGATGATCAGGTCTGTGCCTATAGACTAAGTATTAATCCAAGCTAGACAAGGGCAACAAAACATCCACGGATGCACAAGATTTCTCTCAAAATGGGGGGGGGGGGAATGAGGTTCTAAGCCTCACCTCTGTTGATCCCCAATTTCTCACCTGATGGCCCCCCTGCAACTGTGCCTGTCTTAGGTTGTTCCTCCCTTGAGGAATCTTACCTGTCTCTAGCTAACCAGCCTTCTTCCGGGGCCATACAGGGAGATGTAAAGCTGGTAAGTGAGAGAGAAGCCATATTGTTTGAAAAGGTTAGCTTTTTCCTTCTTTGCAGATTTATGCCCTGTGGCTTCTGCGCCCAGCATTTCTCTTGAGGTATCTTTACCACTTGGAAGAGTTATGATACTCGGTAATTTTCTATATGAGGCACGAATTCTACTAAAGGGCTGTAATTAGGAAGGAAGAAGAAAAGCTATAGAAGTAGCAGACCAAAGAAAACATGGGAAGATTGATTATTTCTTTGACATAACTTCTTGTAGAGTAACGTAAGCATGTATATGTTTTAACAAACTACTAATTAAATTGCGTACACACATTAACAGAATAGCAGTACAGATACATAACAAAAGCAGACCTACAATTACCTGCCATATCCAGTGAAATGAAGAAAACCAGTTAGGTACCCTAGGCATTTGTGAAAACTTATCCATAATATGATGGATATTGTCTAACTGAATTTGAATAGTTTGAGAAAAATCAGACAAATTAAAACAACACATTCCTGGGAACTGTTCACATCCCATATGTTCTTCTAGTATTTTTTTCTTTTTGATGCTATTGTGAATGGAATTGTTTTCCTGATTTCTCTTTCTATTAGTTCATTGTTAGTGTATAGGAAAGCCACAGATTTCTGTGTGTTAATTTTGTATCCTGCAACTTTGCTGAATTCCGATATTAGTTCTAGCAGTTTTGGAGTACAGTCTTTAGGGTTTTTTATGTACAATATCATGTCATCTGCTAATAGTGACAGTTTGCCTTCTTCTTTACCAATCTGGATTCCTTCTTTTCTTTTTTTTTGTCTGATTGCCATGGCTAGGACCTCCAGCACTATGTTGAATAAGAGTGGGTAGTGTGAGCATCCCTGTCTTGTTCCGATCTCAGAGGAAAAGCTTACAGCCTCTCGCTGTTCAGTATGATGTTGGCGGTGCGATTATCATATATGGCCTTTATTATGTTGAGGTACTTGCCCTCTATACACATTTTGCTGAGAGTTTTTATCATGAATGGATGTTGAATTTTGTCGAATGCTTTCTCAGCATCTATGGAGATGATCATGTGGTTTTTGTCCTTCTTTTTGTTGATGTGGTGGATGATGTCGATGGATTTTCGAATGCTGTACCATCCTTGCATCCCTCGGATGAATCCCACTTGGTCATGGTGTATGATCCTTTTGATGTATTTTTGAATTCGGTTTGCTAATATTTTCTTGAGTATTTTTGCATCTATGTCCATCAGGGATGTTGGTCTGTAGTTTTCTTTTTTTGGTGGGGTCTTTGCCTGGTTTTGGTATTAGGGTGATGTTGGCTTCATAGAATGAGTTTGCGAGTATTCCCTCCTCTTCTATGTTTTGGAAAAGTTTACGGAGAATGGGTATTATGTCTTCTCTGCATGTCTGATAAAATTTCGAGGTAAATCCATCTGGCCCAGGGGTTTTGTTCTGGGGTAGTTTTTTGATTACTGATTCAATTTCATTGCTGGTAATTGGTCTGTTTAGATTTTCTGTTTCTTTATGGGTCAGTCTTGGAAGGTTGTATTTTTCTAGGAAGTTGTCCATTTCTCCTAGGTTTCCCAGCTTGTTAGCATATAGGTCTTCAGGTCTTCATAGTATTCTCTAATAATTCTTTGTATTTCTGTGGTGTCTGTCGTTATTTCTTCTTTCTCGTTTCTGATTCTGTTGATGTGTGTTGAGTCTCTTTTTCTCTTAATAAGTCTGGCTAGAAGCTTATCTATTTTGTTTATTTTCTCAAAGAACCAGCTCTTGGTTTCATTGATTTTTTCTGTTGTTTCATTCTTCTCAATGTTATTTATTTCTTCTCTGATCTTTATTATGTCCCTCCTTCTGCTGACTTTAGGCCTCATTTGTTCTTTTTCCAATTTCGATAATTGTGACATTAGACTATTCATTTGGGATTGTTCTTCCTTCTTTAAATATGCCTGGATTGCTCTAGACTTTCCTCTTAAGACTGCTTTTGCTGCATCCCACAGAAGTTGGGGCTTTGTGCTGTTGTTGTCATTTGTTTCCATATATTGCAGGATCTCCATTTTAATTTGGTCATTGATCCATTGATTATTTAGGAGCATGCTGTTAAGCCTCCATGTGTTTGTAAGCCTTTTTGATTTCTTTGTACAATTTATTTCTAGTTTTATACCTTTGTGGTCTGAAAAGTTGGTTGGTAGGATTTAAATCTTTTAGAATTTACTGAGGCTCTTTTTGTGGCCTAGTATGTGGTCTCTTCTGGAGAATGTTCCATGTGCACTTGAGAAGAATGTGTATCCTGTTGCTTTTGGATGCAGAGTTCTATAGACGTCTGTTAGGTCCATCTGTTCTAGTGTGTTGTTCAGTGCCTCTGTGTTCTTACTTATTTTCTGTCTGGTGGATCTGTCCTTTGGAGTGAGTGGTGTGTTAAAGTCTCCCATAATGAATGCATTGCATTCTGTTTCCTCCTTTAATTCTGTTAGTATTTGTTTCACATATATTGGTGCTCCTGTTTGGGGTGCATATATGTTTATAATGGTTATATCCTCTTGTTGGACTGAGCCCTTTATCATTATGTAGTGTCGTTCTTTATCTCTTGTTACTTTCTTTGTTTTGAAGTCTATTTTGTCTAATACTAGTATTGCAACACCTGCTTTTTTCTCCCTGTTGTTTGCATGAAATATCTTTGTCCATCCCTTGTCTTTTAATCTGTGCATGTCTTTGGGTTTGAGTTGAGTGTCTTGTAAGCAGCATATAGATGCATCTTGCTTTTTTATCCATTCTATTATTCTGTGTCTTTTAATTGGTGTACTCAGTCCATTTACATTTAAGGTGATTATTGAAAGATATGTACTCATTGCCATTTCAGGCTTTAGATTCGTGGTTACCAAAGGTTCAAGATTAGCTTCTTTACTACCTTACTGTCTAACTTAACTCACTTATTGACCTATTATAAACACAGTCTGATCATTATTTTTCTCCGTTTTTATTCCTCCTCCTCCATTCTTCATATGTTGGGTGTTTTATTCTGTGCTCTTTTTAGCATTGCTCCCATCTAAAGCAGTCCCTCTTCTAGAGGTTGTCTGTGGGTGGCAAATTCCCTCAACTTTTGCTTGTCTGGGTATTGTTTAATCCCTCCTTAATATTTAAATGATAATCGTGCTCGATACAGTATCCTTGGTTCAAGGCCCTTCTGTTTCATTGCATTAAGTATATCATGCCATTCTCTTCTGGCCTGTAAGGTTTCTGTTGAGAAGTCTGATGATAGCCTGATGGGTTTTCCTTTGTAGGTGACCTTTTTTCTCTCTCTGGCTGCCTTTAGCACTCTGTCCTTGTCCTTGATCTTTGCCATTTTAATTATTATGTGTCTTGGTGTTGTCCTCTTTGGGTCCCGTCTGTTGGGATTTCTGTGTGCTTCCGTAGTCTGAGCAACTATTTCCTCCCCCAGTTTGGGGAAGTTCTCAGTAATTATTTCTTCAAAGACACTTTCTATCCCTTTTTCTCTCTCTTTTTCTTCTGGGACCCCTATAATGCAGATATTGTTCCTTTTGGATTGGTCACACAGTTCTCTTAATACTGTTTCATTCCTGGAGATCCTTTTATCTGTCTCTGCATCAGCTTGTAAGCATTCCTGTTCTCTGGTTTCTGTTCCATCAATGGCCTCTTGCATCTTATCCATTCTGCTTATAAATCCTTCCAGAGATTGTTTCACTTCTGTAATCTCCCTCCAGACATCATCCCTTAGCTCTTGTATATTTCTCTGCAGGTCCGTCAGCATGTTTATGATTTTTCTTTTGAATTCTTTTTCAGGAAGACTGGTTAGCTCTATCTCCTTCTCAGGGGTTGTGATTTTTGTCTGTATCAAATTCTTCTGCCTTTTCATGGTGCTAGAGATAGTTTGCGGAGCTGGCACAAGTGATGGCTGGGAGAACGTCCCTTCTTGATGGTTTGCGAGCTTCCTCTCCTGGGAGAACAGCGACCTCTAGCGGCTTGTGCTGGGCAGCTGCACACAGGCAGGGCTTCTGATTCTTGCCTGGCTGCTCTGGAGTTTAGCTCCGCGTTTGCTGTGGGTGTGGCCTGCCTCGGGCTGCTGCTCCGATATGGCGGAGCCGCGTCAGAGGTGAAACAGCCGGGAGGCTGTTTATCTCCGTGAGGGTCCTCCGAGCTGCCCTGCTGCCCAGGGGGTTAGAGTGCCCAGAGTTCCCCAGGATTCCCAGCTGCTGGTCTAAGTGTCCCAGGACGCTTCCATCCAGCCGTGGTATCCCTGTCCCTTTAAGACTTTCAAAAAGCACTTGCTTTTCTTTGTCCCAGGGGCACTGGCTGCGGGGACCCGCTCACAGGTCTTACTGTCCTGTTTGCCTAGTTTCCAGCACCCCACGCATGCACTGTGTCTGCACTCTGGTGCAGATGGCTAGGGCTGGGTGTTTAGCAGTCCTGGGAGCCCTCTCCCTCCCCGCTCCAACTCCTCTCCTCCCACTGGGAGCTGGGGTGAGGCATGCTCAGGTCCCGCCGGGCCGCAGCTTGTATCTTACCCGCTTTGCGAGGCGCTGGGTTCTCGCAGGTGTGGATATAGTCTGACTGTTGTCCTGTGTCTTCTGGTCTCTCTTGTAGGAAGATTTGTATTTGCTGTATTTTCAAAAATATATGTGGTTTAGGGAGGAGATTTCCACTGCTCTACTCACGCCGCCATCTTGGCTCCCCGGTCGGTCCTACATTTTTCTTACCTACCAGGAAGAAAATGGAAACCAGGTTATTTCTACGCTTTAAAATGACTTTAGGATACATGCTACAAGATGGTTAATCTTGAAAACATTATGCTAAGTGAAATAACCGAGACACGGAAGGACACATATTGTATGATTCCACTTACATGAAACATCTAGAACAAGCAAATTCATAGAGGCAGGAAGTAGATGAGAGGCCATCAGGGGCTGGGTGGGTGGGGGGAAGGGGAGTTCTGTTCAGTGGGTGCTGAGTTTCTGTTTGGAGTAATGGAAAGGTTTTGGAAATAGTGGTGATGGCTGCACAATATTGCGAATCTAATTAATGCCACTGACCAGCTTCATGCTATATATTTTTTTCCACAGTAAAAACATTTTAAAACATCTTTAGGGCTTTTTGATCAGGAACCAGAAGTGTCTTGTGAGGGCCAGATGCGGCCATTTCAAAGGGGGTCCCTAAGTCTGTCTGCACATAATCTCTGTGGATTGCAGAGTCCAAGAAGATTCTCCAGCACACAGCCAGGGCTCCACAGGCACTAGCTGCCACTTAAACTATCGTCTGTCCTTGCCCCTTTGATGCCCAGGCTGTACCTCTGAGGTCTCAGGGACAAACCCCAGGCACCTGTCAGCCTTGTGCTTGCCCTTTCCCTGACCCTTTCTCTGTCTTCCCCTCCCATTCTGCTGTTCCTGGTACTCAGTTACACTCAAATGTTCAATGCTTTACATCAGTGACTGTACTTTTCAGTTATTCATTTTTCAGTGTATCCATGTGATTGATTTTTAAATTCCAGTTTTCTGGGGAAATCTCAGTTTTGTCACCCATACCCTCAAACATATTAATCGTATGCATCTCACTGCTCATGTCTGGTAATTCCAGTATCGGGGTGTTCTGGGTATTTTCTCTTCTTCTTAACCTGTTTTCGGATATGCCTGGTGCTTTAACTAAACGTCAGCCATTGTTTAGGAAAAAGTTGGACGGCTCTGGAGGATGCTCCTTCTGCCCTAGAAGTTTCACCTTCTCTCTGGCAGGCTGCTAGTGTGGGGACATGACTTTAATCTAGTCAGAGACTGAGTTGACTCCTGGATGCTTCAGGCTTTGGCAGGCTTGGACTACCTCTGGTTCACTCCCTCCCACGTGGCAGCTCTCCAGGGCTCCCAACTGTCAGTGTGAGGTGTTCCCCAGGGGGCCCTCTTTTTGGTGAGTTCCGCACTCATGGTCTGATGCTCTCCCATACCTTGGGACTGCTCAGAAATCTGCTGAGACTGTTAACAGCTGCCTGCTCAGCTTCTTGGTCGCATGTCCTATACAAACGCTTCGAGGAAGAAACCACCCAGTGCAGGTCTCACTTGTGTCTGCCTTTCTTCTTCCTAGGGTTTTGCCTTGTCAAATATTGACTGGCTTGTAAATCAGCCTCCCTGTTTTGTTTCCTTAGGCCCCTGAGTTTTCTAAGGAGCTGCCACCTTCTCTGCCTCTGGGCTGACTTTTGCCTGGAGCAGGATGTCTTCTCACCAGGGAGGTGGTTTAGACCACAGCAGCCCCCTGAGGGAACGCAGCAGCACAGGGTTGTTGCTCAGTGAGCTTCCCTGCTCTCCAGATCCTCCTACTCTGTGTCCTGGACAAAAGAATTTCTCTATGCCTTCAGGCAGGAGTTCTTTCTTTCATCCAGATTTTTTATTTTTCTCTGTGAGATAATAGGACTGCAAGAAGCTGTTGGGTCACAGCCATAGCTAGAAGTGCAAATGACTCACACATGATTTTTGAGTCTATTTCTTAAAAAATAAGCATGCAAGTCGGACTCCAAACTATGTTCCAAAAGAATATAATGTCACAGACTTGTCCTACCAGATATCAGAATAATGCTGTGGTTTCGAACTTGAGTTTTGGTGGAGCAAAACCTACAAAATCATCAAGGAAGAGAAAGTGCGATCCTCAAATTTTTACCCAACCCATCTGTGGCTCAAGCATACAAACTACAGGCAAATGATTTTGAACCTGTGGTAAGTCAGGGAAGTTCGTTCGAAGGACAATTGAAGGATTTGTGAGGGTATGGACTCAGTAAGTCACTAACAGAAACCCTGAGGCTTATGGATTGTTTTTGAGAGCTAAGTTTTCATAAAGTTAACAAATCAATGAAATAGATGTAAATATAGGTAATTTTACTAAGACAAGCATAGAGGGATGGGAAGCGGGAAGGGGTTTTCCCAATTTGATCATTGCTCATAGCTAAGCACTAATAAAGCACGTCTAAACGAACAGAAGGCTAGGAGCATTTCACAGAGTTGTATTTCTAAAAATACCTACAGGGACTTTGGGTTTGTGGGAAAGTAAATGTAGATTCAATTTTTCCTGCTCCTCCCCTCCAAATTCAAACAATAACCTTGGAAACATTTCAGCAAATTATCATTGAAGGACTGTGAGAGGTGGAGAGGAGGTGGTCTGGCTAGGGACCTAAAGACTTGAAGATCTATACTGTGGTGAATTCCCCAACCTTTCTTTTGGCCACTCACGTATCCCAAATTGGGTTTCAGAGATGTGTAACCAAGAAATGCCAATACTCATAGCCAAAGATAGAAAAGAAATGAAGTAAGTACAAACAGAAATGCAAAGCCTGCTGTCAACAGGCCAATGTCAGGAACAGTGGAATCCCCACAGTGACACAAAGGAGAAGACAGGTACCCAATAGAAGCACCAAGTGGGACTAGCTGCAGCATTTTCAGGAGGTAGTCTTGGCCTGGCAGGCAGGAATGCCCACTCTGTGCCCTCAAATGAGGGAAACAGCACTCTGCGTTGCCCCCAAAGCAGCACCTGCAGCAGGCCGTCAGTGGGCTGACCCACCCCATGCCCATCTCAGGCTGACCACAGGTGTGTCTCACCACCTGTTCAGGTGACTTCAGCAGGCCCCATGTCTCCTAGGTGTCACTCTATGGCAGAAGTTGATCCAAGCCCATGTCTCCCCATCCTCCACTCAAGAGAAATGGGCTAGCTAGACATGGTGGCTCATGACATCCCTTTTTGCAGCAGGATAGCCAGGCGAGGCATTTGCAGTCCCTCCACCCAAGGCGGGAGACCACTAGGCCTGGCAGTTCCCAGACATCCACCCTGCACCCATAACGTGAACTAGTTCTATGGTATTTTGACACCCCACCCAGAGGCAGAGAGAGACCCGGGCATGGAGCTCCTAGCCCTCCCCCCACAGCCTTGGTGGATGCCTCGTGCACATCACATGCTAGCTGCAGCAGAGAAAAAACAAAGGAAAATCTTGAAGGATGCCAGAAAAAAGAAGTACCTCTGACCTCTATAAGAACAAGAAAATTACAGTAGATGTTTTGTCAGTAACTCTGTAACCAACATTTTTAATGTGCCCAAAGAAAAATAATTCACCAACCTTGGATTGATATATATCCAACAGAAATGATTTGTTAGTAGGTCAGAGTAAATAAAAACTGTCTGTCAGGTAAAGAAAAATTGATAAAATCATCACCATTAGATCTACCCCACAAGAAATAGGAAAATATCTTATTCAGGAATAAGAAAAACAAGATAGGTCAGCAATTGTGATATCCATAAAGAAAGACATCATATTAGGGAAGGAATAAATCCAGGTAGGATAAGCTTTTATTTTTATTATTCTTAATGGATATAAAATATGTTTTTTTAAATAATAAAAGTAAAGTGTATCAAGTTTTTGTAGCATATGGATAAGTGAAAATAATGACAGTGATGTAAAAAGGGACAGGAATATTGTGTTACAGGTGACCTGCTCAACTTGTGAGGTGGAATAATGATATTTGAAAGTGTCCTAGATTAGTTAAAAATGTATATGTAATCTCTAGGGAAACCATTAATGTTTTCAACAAGTATAATCAATATGCTAAGAAGTAAAATGTATTGGCTGTATATAACATTTTCAATTAAAACATTAAGGCCTCTCATAATGAATAGACCATGTCTACAAACATGATTGATGTTAATGCAACTGTTTCAATGATCACTTTAAATGTGAATGGTCTATAAACACCAATAAAAAATCAGAGTCGATTTTGAAAATTCGCAAGTGTATATTGTCTCCAAGAATCCCTTTTAATACAAGGATTCTGATTAAGTCAAAGTAAAGATACAAAGACATGCCAAACCACACTAAGCAAAAGAACTCTGGAGGAGTTATTAATTTCAGACTGTCAGGGCATTAAGAATCACAGAAATCTACAGAACTGTCACAACCACAAGAAGCCTAAGGTGACATGACTACTAAATGTGAGTTAGTATCCTGGATGCGCTCTCAGAACACAAAAAGGATACTAGCGAAAAGCCGAAGGAATCTGATTAGAGACTTCAGTCAATGATAACGTATCAATATCGGTTTGTTACTCTGCTAAATGTGCCACACTAACATAAAATGATAATAATAGGAGAATGGGACTCTGCGGTATTTGGGAACTGTCTTTATCTCTTCACAGTAATTCTGTAAATCTAAAACTGTTCTGAAATGTGAGGTTTATTTTTTAAAAACATGTTGCTACCACGTTGCTGCAGTGCCAGTTATCTTGAGTGTCTGTACTCAGAAATTATTTAAGCTATAAAGTGTCATTTTCTTAAAATTATATTTTAAAAAGTAGCTTCCCAAATTTGAAAAAAAACCCAACAGCCATAAAACTACAAATATGAGGAAATTAGGGATTTCCAAATATGATAAACCAAAATAATCCTTGTCAAAACAAGATATTTGAGTTAATGTCTGAAATATCTAAATATCTGAAATATCATATCTGAAAGCTCAAAACAAAGAAAATAATCAAGAAATAAGCACACAGAAATGGCATGTTATTTATAGGAGAAAACCAGTTCTAGTGACACTAGACTTTTCACCTCAAACCATGGAGGACAGAAGGAAAGGGCATGATAGTTTTTCAAGTTCTACTGTTTTTTTGGGGGGGAGGTGTACAAGGTAATTAATTAATAGACATATGCAAAGTGATATGATCACCACAATCAAGTTAATTAACAAATTCATCACCTCACATAATTAACATTTTTTTCATGTTAAGAACACCCAAGATCTATTTTTCAAATATACATGAACTATTATTAATTATAATCACCATGCTGTACATCAGGTCCGAGAACATGTTCACTTACAAGTGAAATTTGTGCCCTTTGACCAATATGTTTCGAGTTTTGAGAAAAGAACTGACAACCCTAAATTGTGTATCTGGTGACACTATACTTCAGGAATGAGGGGAATAAAGGCGTACTCAGAACAAGAAAAAGTATGATACTTGGTCATTTGCAGATGTACCCTCAGGCAGTGGTTTAAGGGAACACTCCAAAAAAAAGAAGTGTGGGGTGGGGGGAAGGATCATTTAAGAAAGCTTGGAACTTCAGAGAGGAAAGAAGAGAAATGAAATGGGTAGCAAGAGGTATAAATAAAATAAACTATCGTTTTTTTTCAGGAGCTTCTTAAATCATGTGTGATGGTCAAAGCAAAAATTAGGACATCTGTTTTCATGCTCAATGAATGTGAAGGAACTATATGAGATAATTACAATTTCAAAGTTACGAGAGTTAATGTCCCAGATGGAATTAAAGATTCTGCATGCAAAATCATAAAACATCAATAACTGTAGTTGGTGGTTTCACATATACATTATAATATTTAGAACAATCACTAAAAAAAAGATTCAAAGAGATATAATCTCAAAAACATTCTAAAGGAATCAAAGTGGAGCTCTAGGATACTGTATTCAAGTGCAAGAATCAAAAAAAAAAAAGAAAGAAAGAAGCACAGGAATGAGAATTAGATGGAACATAAAAAAATCAAAAAATGAAATAGAAGACTTAACCCTAACATATGAACGCTTACTTGAAATGTAGGTTTTCCAAGTACACCAATTAAAGACAGAGATGAGCAGAACCGATGAAAGAAAAGTGACTCAAATATATTCAGTCAGCAGGAAATGCATCTCAAACACAACTACACAGGTAGATAGAAAGTGTTGACGGAAAAAACTATGTCATGCTAACATTATTTTAACAACAGTTGTGGCTGTATCAGTATCAGAGAATGTGTATTTCAGAACAATGAAATTGGCACAGGTGGCATGTTACATAAAAGCATAAGGATAAATCAGCAAGATGTCCTAGCAGTCCTAAATGTGCTTGCATCCAGAACCAAACCTCGAAATACATGAAATGAAAGCGGGTAGAGCTGAAAGGAGTAATAGACAAATCCGCAGTTATAGTTGGGATCTTCAACACTGTACTGTCAGGAATTAATGGCACTATTTTCTTATTGGATTGCAAAGCAAAACCCAACTGTATGCTGAATTCCCAAGACAGATATATTTCAAATGATTCATAAATGTTGAAGGATTAACATTTATAAGGACACATTACACCAAGTGTTTGCAATTTGTACTATTCCACAAAATGTTCACCACCACACCCTGAAGTGACTTTCCCCAGTGGGAGTATTTGTACATCCTTGTTGAACTCAAGCATATCCATGTGACTTACCTTGGTCTATGACACATGTAATCCAAATGGGAAGTCTTTCAAAATAGGTCACATTGTACCATTCACATGTATTGCTATAGGAGATACACTTTGTTTCAAGTCTTCTATATACTACTATGTAATGTGTTCTGTTATCTCCAAAGTATTTCCAAGTTGTATCTTCAGTGGAACCTGCATCCTGTAATGAGCATGGTATGGAGTAGAATCATAGCCAACCCATGAGGGAAAATTATAGTGGGGTTGTTTGTTACCACAGTATAGCCTAGCCTAGGTGCCCTGATTACCCAGACAAATGCAAATAATTAAAAAATAAAAAGAAAGCATGAGTCACAATCTTAAAATAGGACAAGAATTAATATTAGAATGCAATACACTCATCAAACTGTCACCATCCTTGTACATACTCCTTCCATCAGAGTTATCCCCAGGCATGTTGCATTTCCCCTGCCCATTAATAGGGTGATGGGGGGAAGTAGCTGCAGGAGAATGGGGGGGGGGCGGGTCAACACATCTGAAATTATAGCATGTTTGTAGGCTAATGGGAATCACTCAGGTATGGTGTGAGGCAGTGATTGGGAGATAGTTTTCTCCATGTGACCAGCCAGTTCTCCAAATGTTGATCTCTGTGAAAACACAGTATTGGCAGAGGAATTCCACTTTGGGCCCTGAGTGTTCTTTCATGTTTTGGCTGGGTATGCCAAGAATTCAAACCCCTTGCCACTCTTTACCGATGAGATTTCTCAGGATTGTATTTATTTTGAGCGATGCTGACGGATGAGTTAGTATTGCTTCCACTCACTATAAAAGCATTAAATCTCCCAAACTCAGGGTTCTCCTCCTGTATCCCTACCCTCTGCATGTGCGGGCATCCCTCATTGCCCCCATGGGACGTAGAGGACTTGGAGATCCAGGGCAAAGATGATGCTCCAGGTACTGCTTTTTCTGCAATTAATGAAGCCCTTTGTTCTCACCCAGGACTGTCCTGTCTTTCTTCTGTCAGCATCCACCCAACTGTGGCAAATTAACCTGTAAGCTTGCAAGTAGGATGATATCTCAGACCCTCTGCTGTCCTTGACACACAGACTTAAGTATGTCATTCCTCTGTTTTCCTTTGGCTTTAGGATAAAGGCCAAGTCTGCTAACATGGTCTTCCAGGCCCTGCATGGCCTGGCTCTGCCTACCTCTCTCCTTTTGCCACTCCCCAAACCTCTCTGCTCTTTAGTCATACCGAGGAGAAAGGTAGTGTAAGGCATCTGGCACTTACCTGACACAACAAAGCCTCGGTGTTGCGGATAACGTGGCCTGCCACTCACTGCTAAGCCATTTTCTTCTCCCCTTGGATATAAACAACTAAACCACCCAACCAAAACTCAAATCCCACAATTGCTTTTCCTTACATGATCTTCCTGAAACACAGCCACGTTTTTCCACATCATGCATTTCTTCACTGCAGGGAGTAGTAAATGCCACTTAATTAACTAGATTTCTCTTCCTAGTGCTCTTTGGTTTCAAAGCATTGAGAATGTCAGATGTTTCAGGTTATTAAACATGACAGATTCTTTCTTGCTATAGTAACTTTGCAACTACTCGTCTCTGCGTAGAACACTGTTTTCCTAACCTCCTTAACTTTGCCAGCAATTAACAAATTAATTTCACAAATAAGTGTCAAACGTTGATCAAGTGTCAAGCAGTGTGTTAGTCAAAGGGAATGCAGTGATGGGCAAAACCAGATATTGACCTGTATCTCATTTTGATTAAGGTTAAGAGATAAGATAGAAATTAACCCAATATCATATTAATGAGTACAGATCTTTCTCCATTTTTTATGGGGTTGCATTCTGATAAGCCCATTCTAAGTTGAAAATACTCTGAAGCTCGAAATGCTTTTAATACACCTAAACTACCAAACTTCTTAGCTGAACCCAGCCTACCTTAGACTCATTCAGAACACTTACATCAGCGGGCAGTTGGGGAAAATAATCTAATATAAATTTTATTTTATAGTAAAGTGTTTAGTATCTTATATAATTATTTGAATGCTGTATTGAAAGTGAAAATAAGGTGGTTATGTGTTTACAGCATGGCTGTTAGTGTAAAATTTGTTTATTCACATGATGGCATAGCTAACCCTGGAGCTGTGGCTTGCTACTGCTCTCCATGATATCACAAAAGAATATATTATAGCATATCACTATCCCAGGAAAACATTAAAATACAAAGTTCAAAGTACAGTTTCTATTGAGTGCATATTAGTTTTGCACCATCATAGAGTGGAAAAAACTGTCAAGTTGAATCATCATAAGTTGGGTATTGCCTATATATAATTCAAAATGACTTAATTGCTTTGATGGTAAGCACACTTCTTGTGGGTTCATGATAAGAGGAATCTGCTGTAAACTCAGCAGTGGGGAACAACTGAGTAGTACTGAAGCTGAAATCTGAAGAATGGATGGGGCCTGTCAGTTGTGATTGTGGGTATTGCATGTAGAAAGATCCTATAGTCAGAGTTATTACAACAGATTTGAGGAACTGACAAAGGTTTATGTGAATGGAGTGTAAAGTACAAGTAGGAGAGTTTTGTGAGATGGGGAGGCAAAGATGTATAGTGGCTGAGTGCTATGGTTTGTGTAATCAGACTACTTGCATTTGGCCTTCAGCTCTCTCACTTATAGCTGTGTAACAGGGAGCAAGTTCCTGAACCCCTTAGTGCCTTACCTGTATACCTGGGCATGATTAACAACTGCCTTATAGGGTTTTTATGTGAATTCAGTGACATAATGCCTTAAAGAACATAGGACCAGAAAAACTGATTACAGATGACACTCAGTGAATGTTACCTGTTATTATTATGACTATGGTGGTTAGGCAAGGATAGCAGGGCTGGGACTAGGGTGAAATAACAGCAAAACTGAAAGAGGCACTCGCTTCTTGGTGCTGACCCTGTTCTTGGGCTACTCTAATTTAGAGAATTCCAGGTGCCTGTCTTGTCTCACCCTAGTCCTGGCCCTTAGAGAGAGATCAAGGGAAGATTTTTGAGAGTTTTATCCAGATGGAGTGAATAAGGTATGCATGTGACATGCTCTGGTGTTTGATTAAAAAATAATTATTTGGAAAAATACAGATTGGAGGGAAGCTAGTGTCAATGTGGCTAGTGACCAGTTAGGAAGCAGTTTATATAGTCAAAGTATGACATGATGAGAACTTGAACACAAATGGTGGTAGTGGAGATAGAAAAATATGGACAATTGTGATAACTCCCTAGGAATAAAATCTATAGGACTTGGCAATGAACACCATGTAAAAGGGCAAAGGTGAAAGAGGTGACAACGATGACACCTAAATTTCAGCTGTGTGCAAATGAATAGACTGTGATACAACTGAAAAAAAAGGTGATAACACTGGAGGTTAACTAAATTTTGTAGGAAAAGCATGCATTTGTCCTTGTTCATGTGGCATTTGAGGTGCCTGGAAGACACTCATTTGGATATATTGAATAGAAAGTTAGTTATTCTAGTGTGGAGCTCTGTGAGTTAAGAAATAAATGTCCGTGGTAGTTTATAGATGGTGACTAAAGATGAGGGTATGAGTGGCATTGTCTTAGGGAGAGCATAGTGTGATAATAAGAGGCTGTAGAACCAAGCCCCCAAAACTCAAATATTTAATGCCCAGGCAGAGGAGGATGGCTTTACAATGGAGATAGATAAGTGGCCAGAAAGGTAAGATGAACACCAGGAAATTAGTGACACTGAAGTCAAAAGAAAAGGGTGTTTCTAGGAGGGAAGACTGCTCCTCCCGTATCAGAGGAGGGCGGAAGGTCAAGGAATTGAAGATTGGTAATTTTTCATTGCCGGTAGCAACCCAGAGGTCATTGGTTATACTAAGTAGTGAAAGATATTGCAGGCAGTGATGGAGTAAAAGTCAGATGTAGGCTGATAGGTAAAAAGCAGGCAGAATAATGGCAATAGAGCCATTTCTTTCCAGATGTCTGGCTGTGAATGGGGGGAAAGAGAAAAGGTACTTTTTGGAGCATTCAAAAGATAAAGGAAGGGTTATTTAAAACAAGAAAGAGAATTTGCCAATTTTAAGTTTTCATTATTTTTTAAGAGTTTACTCTGGTGCCAGGCATTGTGCTAAATGCTTTGCATACATTATAATATGGAATGTTCACAGCAGTCTAGTGGTAGAGAGATTGTTATCTCCATTCTACAAATACAAAAGCAGAAGCTTTGTGAGGTTAAGTGATTTCGCTAAAGCCACACTGCATCTAAGAGGCCAGGTATGATGCCACAGCCAGTGTGATGCCAAAGCCTATGCCCTTAACCACTACAGTAAATCATAATTGTTTCCGTTGAATTTTAGTTCAGCCTCTCTGATTCCTTCAATTCTGCCTATCCTTCCTTTACCTTAGCTATCTTAGGAAATCTTGGTTACCAAAGGAGCACGGAGAAAACCAGACCTCCCAGCATCTGAGAGGGACACTGGAAGTTCTTTGAATTGGCGGCAGTGGGAAGGAGAGGCTACACTTCCGGTGGTGTCTCTGTGGTGCACATTCCCTCAGGCTTTGGTGAGTTTTGGATGCGGTGACCTGGCAGGTTTTCAACAAGTTTTTCTTTTTTTAACACCTGGGATGGAGGACCGAGATTTGTCTAGAGTTTGGGGTGAGGGGTTGGGGGTGGGCAAAGGACACTTGGAGGTTTTCTCTGGACGCTCTCTAATTCCCCAGCAGGTGGTCGACAAGCTCACGGGCAAAATTATATTCCATTCCATAAAGCAGGGAGATTTTTTTTCACTAGACTCACTCACATCAAAGGGGAGAGACGACAGTGAAAGGAGGGGTTCGCACGGAGCCTTTTTTGAATTGTGGTCTGAAGTACGGACACCTGTCCAGATGGGGGTCCTATTTTAAAAGGCGGCTTCTAAAATGGGTCTATCAGAGATGCAGAGAAAAATGCAAGAGCAATGAGATGAAGTCCGGAGGGAGATCACAGATGTCAGGAAGGAGATCATAGAAGTGAAACAAACCCTGGAAGGATTTATAAGCAGAATGCATAAAATGCAAGAGGCCATTGAAGGAATAGAAACCAGAGAACAGGAACGTATAGAAGCTGACATAGGGACAGATAAAAGGATCCCCAGGAACAAAACAACACTAAAAGAATTATGTGACCAATCCAAAAGGAATAACATTCGTATTATAGGGGTACCAGAAGAAGAAGAAAGAGGAAAAGGGACAGAAAGCCTCTTTGAAGAAATAATTTCTGAAAACTTCCCCAAACTGGGGGAGGAAATAATCGAACAGACCACAGAAATACACAGAACCCCAATAGAAAGGATCCAAGGAGGACAACACCAAGACACATAATAATTAAAACAGTAAGGATCAAGGACAAGGAAAGCATTTTAAAGGCAGCTAGAGAGAAAAAGTTCACCTATAAAGGAAAACCCATCAGGCTAACATCAGACTTCACAACAGAAACCCTACAGGCCAGAAGAGAATGGCATAATGTATTTAATGCAATGAAACAGAAGGGCCTTGAACCAAGGATACTGTATCCAGCATGACTATCATTTAAATATGATGGCGGGATTAAACAATTCCCAGACAAGCAAAAGCTGAGGGAATTTGATTCACACAAACCACCTCTACAGGGCATCTTACAGGGACTGCTCTAGATGGGAGCACAGAACAAAACACACAACATATGAAGAATGGAGGAGGAGGAATAAGAAGGGAGAGAAGAAAAGGATCTCCGGACAGTGTATACAACAGCTCAATAAGTGAGCTAAGTTAGGCAGTAAGATACTAAATAAGTGAACCTTGAACCTTTGATAACCACAAATTTAAAGACTGCAATGGCAATAAGTACATATCTCTCAATAGTCACCCTAAATGTAAATGGACTGAATGCACCAATCAAAAGACACAGTGTAATACACTGGATAAAAAAGCAAGACCCATCTATATGCTGCTTACAAGAAACTCACCTCAAACACAAACACATATACAGACTAAAAATCAAGGGATGGAAAAACATATTTCAGGCAAACAACAGTGAGAAGAAAGCAGGGGTCGCAGTACTAATATCAGACAAAATAGACTTCAAAACAAAGAAAATAACAAGAGATAAAGAAGGACACTACATAATGATAAAGGGCTCAGTCCAACGAGAGGATATAACCATTCTAAATATATATGCACCCAACACAGGAGCACCAGCACTTGTGAAACAAATACTAACAGAACTAAAGAGGGAAATAGACTGCAATGCACTCATTTTAGGAGACTTCAACACACCACTCACCCCAAAGGATAGATCCACTAGGTAGAAAGTAAGTACAGACACACAGGCACTGAACAACACACTAGAACACATGGATCTAACAGACATCTATAGAACTCCACATCCAAAAGCAGCAGGATAAAGAGGATATACATTCTTCTCAGGTGCACATGGAACATTGTCCAGAATAGACCACATACTAGGTCACAAAAAGAGCCTCAGTAAATTCCAAAATATTGAAATTCTACCAACCAATTTTTCAGACCACAAAGGTATAAAACTAGAAATAAATTCTACAAAGAAAACAAAAAGCCTCACAAACACATGGAGGCTTAACAAAATGCTTCTAAATAATCAATGGATCAATGAACAAATAAAAATAGAGATCAAGGAACATATAGAAACAAATGACAACAACAACACAAAGCCCCAACTTCTGTGGGATGCAGCGAAAGCCGCCTTAAGAGGAAAGTGTATAGCAATCCAGGCACACTTGAAGAAGGAAGAACAATCCCAAATTAATAGTCGAACATCACAATTATCGAAACTGGAAAAAGCATAAGAAATGAGGCCTAAAGTCAACAGAAAGAGGGACATAATAAAGATCAGAGAAGAAATAAACAAAATTGAGAAGAATAAAACAATAGCAAAAATCAACAAAGCCAAGAGCTGGTTCTTTGAGAAAATAAACAAAACAGATAAGCCTCTAGCCAAACTTATTAAGAGAAAAAGAGAATCAACACAAATCACCAGCATCAGAAATGAGAACGGAATAATCACGACAGACTCCACAGAAATACAAAGAATTATTAAAGACTACTATGAAAACCTATATGCCAACAAGCTGGAAAACCTTGAAGAAATGGACAACTCCCTAGAAAAATACAACCTCCCAAGACTGACCAAGGAAGAAACACAAAAGTTAAACAAACCAATTATGAGCAAAGAAATTGAAACGGTAATCAAAAAATTACCCAAGAACAAAACTCCGGGGCCAGATGGATTTACCTCGGAATTTTATTAGACACACAGAGAAGACATAATACCCATTCTCCTTAACGTGTTCCAAAAAATAGAAGACGAGGGAATACTCCTGAACTCATTCTATGAAGCCAACATCACCCTAATACCAAAACCAGGCAAAGACCCCACCAAAAAAGACAATTACAGAACAATATCCCTGATGAATGTAGATGCAAAAATACTCAATAAAATATTAGCAAACAGAATTCAACAGTATATCAAAAGGATCATACACCATGACCAAGCGGGATTCATCCCAGTGATGCAACGATGTTACAACATTCGAAAATCCATCAACATCATCCACCACATCAAGAAAAAGAAAGACAAAAACCACATGATCATCTCCATAGATGCTGAAAAAGCATTTGACAAAATTCAACATCCATTCATGATAAAAACTCTCAGCAAAATGGGAATAGAGGGCAAGTACCTCAACATAATAAAGGCCACATATCATAAACCCACAGCCAACATTATACTGAACAGCGAGAAGCTGAAAGCATTCCCTCTGAGATCGGGAACCAGACAGGGATGCCCATTCTCCCCACTGCTATTTAACATAGTACTGGAGGTCCTAGCCACGGCAATCATACAAAACAAAGAAATACAAGGAATCCAGATTGGTAAAGAAGAAGTTAAACTGTCACTATTTGAAGATGATATGATACTGTACATTAAAAACCCTAAAGACTCCACTCCAAAACTACTAGAACTGATATCGGAATACAGCAAAGTTGCAGGATACAAAATTAACACACAGAACTCTGTTGCTTTCCTATACACTAACAACGAATCAATAGAAAGAGAAATCAGCAAAACAATTCCATTCACCATTGCATCAAAAAGAATAAAATACCTAGGAATAAACCTAACCAAAGAAGTGAAAGACCCATTCCCTGAAAACTACAAGTCACTCTTAAGAGAAATTAAAGGGGACACTAACAAGTGGAAACTCATCCCATCCTCATGGCTAGGAAGAATTAATATCATCAAAATAGCCATCCTGCCCAAAGTAATATACAGATTTGATGCAATCCCTATCAAATTACCAGCAACATTCTTCAATGAACTGGAACAAATAATTCAAAAATTCATATGGAAACACCAAAGACTCCGAATAGCCAAAGCAATCCTGAAAAAAAAGAAAAAAGTAGGGGGGATATCACTCCCCAACTTCAGGCTCTACTACAAAGCCGTAGTAATCAAGACAATTTGGTACTGGCACAAGAGCAGAGCCACAGACCAGTGGAACAGATTAGAGACTCCAGAAATTAGCCCAAACATATATGGTCAATTAATATTTGATAAAGGAGCCATGGACATACAATGGCAAAATGACAGTCTCTTCAACAGATGGTGCTGGCAAAACTGAACAGCTACATGTAGGAGAATGAAACTGGACCATTGTCTAACCCCGTATACAAAGGTAAACTCAAAATGGATCAAAGACCTGAATGTAAGTCATGAAACCATTAAACTCTTGGAAAAAAACATAGGCAAAAACCTCTTAGACATAAACATGAGTGATCTCTTCTTGAACATATCTCCCCGGGCAAGGAAAACTACAGCAAAAATGAGCAAGTGGGACTACATTAAGCTGAAAAGCTTCTGTACAGCGAAAGACACCATCAATAGAACAAAAAGGAACCCTACAGTATGGGAGAATATATTTGAAAATGACAGATCCGATAAAGGCTTGACATCCAGAATATATAAAGAGCTCACATGCCTCAACAAACAAAAAACAAATAACCCAATTAAAAAATGGGCAGAGGAACTGACCAGATAGTTCTATAAAAAAGAAATACAGATGGCCAACAGACACATGAAAAGATGCTCCACATCACTAATAATCAGAGAAATGCAAATTAAAACTACAATGAGGTATCACCTCAAACCAGTAAGGATGGCTGCCATCCAAAAGACAAACAACAACAAATGTTGGCGAGGCTGTGGAGAAAGGGGAACCCTCGTACACTGCTGGTGGGAATGTAAATTAGTTCAACCATTGTGGAAAGCTGTATGGAGGTTCATCAAAATGCTCAAAACAGACCTACATTTGACCCAGGAATTCCACTCCTAGGAATTTACCCTAAGAACGCAGCAATCTAGTTTGAGAAAGACAAATGCACCCCTATGTTTATCGCAGCACTATTTACAATAGCCAAAAATTGGAAGCAACCTAAATGTCCATTGGTAGATGAATGGATAAAGAAGATGTGGTACATATACACAATGGAATACTACTCAGTCATAAGAAGAGGGAAAATCCTACCATTTGCAGCAACATGGATGGAGCTGGAGAGTATTATGCTCAGTGAAATAAGCCAAGTGGAGAAAGAGAAATACCAAATGATTTCACTCATCTGAGGAGTATAAGAACAAAAGAAAAACTGAAGGAATAAAACAGCAGTGGAATTACAGAATCCAAAAATGGACTAACAGGTACCAAAGGGAAAGGAACTGGGGAGGATGGGTGGGCAGGGAGCGATAAGCGGGGGGAAGAAGAAAGGGGTTATTAAGATTAGCATGCATAGCGGGGGTGGGAGAAAGGGGAGGGAGGGCTGTACAACACAGAGAGGACAAGTAGTGATTCTACAACATTTTGCTATGCTGATGGACAGTGACTGTAATGAGGTTGTTAGGGGGGACTTGGTATAGGGGAGAGCATAGTAAACATAGTATTCTTCATGCAAGTGTACATTAAAGATTTAAAAAAAAGGAAAAAAAAGAAAGAAAGAAAGAAAAGGGGGATTACTCCTTGATAGGATAAAACTATTGGTAAATCAAAGATTAACGCATGCATTAAATATCCTTAATTTTTATCACTTAAAGGATGTCAGTTGATCAGCTATGGAGGTACTCTTTTCTAATAATGTTCCTTTCTCTTAATAAAAATAAAAAAAAATAAAAAAAAGCAGTTCCTGTGTGCTGACCTCCAATGAGTTCTACACAGTGGTATAGAGGGCATGTCAAAGTGTGGGCAAAGGGTCTGTTTTGTTTTTATGCAGAAGATCAAGGACTAGCTTGGCTACCCAGAAAATGAACTAAGATACGATATGAGGAGGAGCTTCCGGCATCAGCACTCTCTGGAGGACTCGTGCCGGGGTATGATCATCAAAAAGCCTCCACAGGGATCTGGACGATGCTGCAGTTGTGGCTGCGTCCATCCCACCGTTTCCTGATCTTGCCACTGGAATGTGGAGGGAGATGTCTAGGCTGGCATGTGCATACAGTGAGACAACGAATTTTAGTGGATCTGTACTGTTGGAACTCAACCAGGAGTTGGCAGGGGTGCAAGTTGTAGCGCTCCAAAATCTTACGACTATAGACTACGGTTAAAAGAACATATGGGATGTGAACAGATCCCAGAAATGGGTTGCTTTAATTTGTCTGATTTCTCTCAGACTGTTCAAGTACAGTTGGACAATATCCATCATATCATAGACAAATTCTCACAAATGCCTAGGGTGCCTAACTGGTTTCCTTGGCCTCACTGGAGATGGCTGGTAATTATAGTTTTGCTTAGTTTATGTCACCGTATTCCTATTATGTTAATATGTGTGTGCAAGTTAGTTAGTAGTTTAAAACATATACATGCTTAAGGTACTCTACAAGAAGATATGTCAAAGAAATAATCAATCCTCCCATGTTTTCTTCCATATGCTACCTCTATAACTTTTCTTCTTCCTTCCTAATTACAACCCTTAAATAGAATTCGTGCCTCATATTGAATTTACCGAGCATCATAATTCCTCCAGGTGGTAAAGATACCTTGAGACAAGTGCTGGGCATAGAAGCCACAGGGCATAAATCTGTAAAGAAGTAAAAAGCTAACCTTTTCAAACAATATGGCTTCTCTCTCACTTACCAATTTTACATCTCCCTGTATGTCCCCGGAAGATGACTGGTTAGCCAGAGACGAGTAAGATTCCTCAAGGGAGGAACAACCTAAGACAGGAACAGTCGTAGGGGGGCTATCAGGTGAGAAATTGGGGATCAACAGTGGTGAGGCTTAGAACCTCACCCACCCTGTTTTGAGAGAAATCTTCTGCATCCGTGGATGTTTTAATGTCCTTGTCTAGCTTGGATTAACACATAGTCTACAGGCACACACCTGATCACCTACATTTGCTCTCTTACAATACTAACCTATGTTTTCTACCTTTATCTTGCATCTACCTACCACTTCAGCAGTTTATTAAAAATAAAAATAATAATAATAATAATAATAAAGGGAGAAATGTGGGATCCACATATAAATCAAGTATAAAAATGAAACGAATATTCATATTTGACCTGATTGTCTATAATTCATAATGCATGATCAAAACCGAAAGTTTCTGTGATGAATGCCCTTGTACTGTTCACCATGTAAGAACTTATTCACTATGTAAGAATTCGTTCACCATGTAAGAACTTGTTCGTTATGCTTCAGAAGATTGGAGACTGACGAGAATTAGGCTTGAGATGGATTAATGATTGTGCACTGAGCATTGATCCCCCTATACATAATTTTATTGTTGTTAGCAACCATTTGATCAATAAATATGAGAGATACCCTGTCAAAAAAAGAAAAAGTTCATTTAGACAACTGAGAGAAGATATGAATGGGGTCAAAGGTAAATAAAACTTTTAAAAGGTTAGAGTGAAAAAATAAATATAAAATAAAATAAAATAAAATAAAATATAAAATAAAATAAAATAAAATAAAATAAAATAAATAAAATAAAATAAAATAAAATAAAATAAAATAAAATAATAAAATAAAATAAAATAAATAAAATGGGTCTGTCAGAGCCCTTTCAGTTTGCATTTAGCAATGGCACTCTGGTAGGTTCTGAGGACCTGCAAGGAATCAGCGTCAGACCCTACCATCACGTTATCTTACACCCAGGAGAGAACACGCATTTTATTCAAAAATAATATCTGAGTTTTTTGTTCCCGGCTTTAAAACCCATAATAGCTCTAATTTTATTAAATGAATGAAATAATAGTTGAAAGAATGACAGTTATATGTTTAAACTATAATAATAGATTTTTTTCGAGCTCTTGTATGTCAAGCACCATTCGAATTGTTTTATATGTTTTAATTTATTGTAGTATGTGATATGAAGGGAAGGCACCTAATGCTATAACAGGGTGATCTAACCTAGTCTGAGGGGTCAGAGAAGACCTCCCCAAGGAAAGTAATTTGCAGTATGATTTGAAGGAAAAGTAGGCTTTAACTAGGGGAGAAAAGGAGTGGAGCTGGAAACCACCAATGCACAACATTCCAGAAATAACAGCAGTTATAAAGGCCCTGGTGAAGGGCAGAGACCTTGACCAACTTGAGAGATTGCAAGAAGCCTCTGTAGTTGGGCCACGTGGCACTTATGGGTCACATTATGGATTTTGGTGTTTTTATCTAAGAACAGTCAATAATTTTAAATTAGAGCATGATATCAGTTTTTCAGAAAATTCGGTTTACACTGAAACAGATGGAAGAACAGGGCTCATGTGAGGATAGTATTGTAGTATTTCAGGTATGGCATGGTGGTCACTTTTACTTGACTAGTGTTAATAAAGATGGAGAAATGTGGAGAGATAAGAGATATTTAAGAGCTAAAGTTAGCATAACTTAATGTTGCAGAGGATGTCAGAAATGACTCCCAGGGCTGGCCTGTACAATTAGGTAGATAGTGATACCATCTGTTAAGACCAGAGGAGGACCAGGTTGGGAGGGGGGCAGTGAAAACCATGTCATGCTGACTTTGAGGTGCCTTAGAATCAACCAAAAGGCAATATCAAGTAGGCTTGAAACAGGTAAGAGATATTTCTATTGTAACTGGAAGGAGGGTAACAATTAATGATGTAGGTGTGGGTTATATTTTTAGATTTGGTGGTAGGAAGTTGAGATAGTCCCTCCTGAGGACGTTTATTTTCTCAGTAAAATAGAAGGTATGGTTGGCTTCTGAGAGTGAGAAGGAAGGAGATCAGGTGTTTGAAGTTTTTAAGTTTGAAATCATCATTACTGATAATTGCAGAGAGAGCTGATTGAAAATATATGGTAAGTTTACTGGACCCTGTATAGGGCTTGGTGAAGCTTGATGTCTATGATTATAAAGGTACTGGTTTCTCTGCTCATCTGATTTTTTACCAGCAGCCTGCCTCTTCTTGACAGCAGGCCAAGGTCATCCAGTCTTTGATATGGGAAAGTTTCTAAGTTGTGTGCCTAAGTACTGCTAGTGCCCTTAAATGAAGAATTGAATACAGAGGTGTGCACACATTATCAGGTGAGGGGAGTGCATTGAGATGAGATATAAGTTTGAGGTGCTTGTGAAAACACCCATAATGAACAATGCAATTGGACATTTTAGTTTGGTGGTCAGGAATATGCTACAGACCAGAAATATGTATTTGGAAGTCACCTCAACTGTCACTATCAGATGAAGCCATGAGTTTGAATTCATCCAAAGATGTAGGAAATACAGCATGTAAAGAGCTGATGGCCAAGGTTGTAATCTAGGGAATACTAGGAGATTGAAAAAGAAAGTTCAGAGGCACAGGAAAGTAACCATTGAAAAAGAATAGAATCACAGACACAAAGGAAAGGGACGGTGATGATGTTACAGGGAGTTTAGGTCAAATGAGAACTAAGAGTCCTTTGGGATGCATTAATTAGGACATCCTTGTTATTGAGAGCTGTGTCAGCTGGAGCAGCTGGGGCCTATAGGGAATGAAGACAGACTGAATTAAATGAGAGGAAGGGAAGGCTATGTTGTTTGACGGTACTTCATTTGAAAGGAAATGAGGAGAGTTTCATAGTTAGATGCAGGATGCAAGGGAAGGTTGTTTAGGATGGGGAATACTTGAACACATTTTGTTGAATAAAGAAGAAGGAGGCATTAAAAAGGGAAAAAGTGAAAATGTTGGAGAGAGAGAATCAAACAATTTTTATCCTTCTAATCTCTCATTTTCAGAACAGTCTTCCAGGGAAGGTAGCCTTATCCCTGTTGTGCAGAGATGAGGCAACTGAAATGAAAATTTTAGTCACGTTTCTGTGGTCACATAGTAAGTGGGAGCCAGGTCTTGAACCCAGTTATAACTCCAGAATGGTTGCAGTTAGCATAGTACCAAGTCACAAACACCTTGAGCGTTGTTCTCTAGAGCCAGAAAGTTGACATAGTTGACATTAAAACTCAATACAGTTTTAAAAAATTTCCTCTTTTAAAGAAAACTCCCCCCACTCTGACAAATAATATGAGGTTTGCCTTTTCTGAAATACCTATTAGTGTCAGACAACTGGATGTTTCATATATGTTGTTTAACTTAATTTTCACATTATCATGACAAAGTAGGTATAATTACCTTTAAAAATGAGGTAACCAAGATTCACAGTGGTCACAGCTCTTGCCTTACTGTACTACTGCTGATTTTTGTTTAATCTCTCCAAATAGACCAGTTTTCCAGTGTTTTCCAAAAGTCTACAAATCAGTGGACAATAAATACTTCTTTAAAAAAAACTATCAACACATAATTCACATACCATAAACTTCACCCATTTAAAGTGTACAATTTAATGTTTTTAGTATTGTTCACAGAGTTGTGCAATCATCACTACAATCCAATTTTAGATTGTTTTAATCTCAAAAGAAAACCCATACCCATTAGTCACTTCCCATCCCCTACTCCTTCCCTAGGCAAACACAAATCAAATTTCTGACTCCGTGGATTTGCCTATTTTGAACATTACATACAAATGGAACCATATAATATGTGGTCTTTTGTAATTGGCTTCTTTCACTCAGCATAATGCTTTCAAAGTTCATCCATATTATTGTATGTATCAACAATTTATTCCTTTTTATTGCCAAGCAATACTGCACTGAATGAAGGTGCCACATTCCCTCCATCCATTCATCAACTCATAGATGCTTGGGTCACATACAACCTTGGCCACTATGAAAAATGATGCTATGGATATTTGTGTACAAGTGTTTGGATGTATGTTTTCATTTCTCTTACCTTGGATGTAAGTTTCATTTCTACGACTGAGCTTACTGGATCATATGGAAACTCTATGTTTCAAGTTTTGAGTAACTGCCGGACTGTTTTAAAAGAGGCTGTACTATTTTATATTCCCACTAACAATATATGAGGGTTCTGATTCCTCCACATCCATGTCAACAATTATTATTGCCTGTCTTTTTTATTATAGTCATTCTAGTGGGTGTGAAGTGGTATCTCATTGTGTTTTGATTTGTATCTCCCTGATGACTAATAGTGATGAGCATCTTTCATATGCTTATTGGACATTTGTATAACTTCTTTGACAAAATGTCTATTCAGACTCTTTGCCCATGTAAAAAATTAAGTTATTTATCTTTTTTATTATTGAGTTAAAATAGTTTATTATATATTCTGGTTATGTCTACTGTCACATATTTGACTTGCAGATTTTTTTCTCTTGTTGTCTTTTCACTTCCTTGATTTTGTCTGTTGAGGAATAAAGGTTTTTAAATTTGATTCAGTCCAATTTTTCTTTTTTTCTTTTCCCACTTGTGCTTTGGTGTCATATGGAAGAAGCCTTTGCTTAACACAAGGTCATGAAGAAGCTCTTATGTTTTCTTATAAGATTTTTATGGTTTTGAGTCTTACATTTAAGTCTCTGATCAACTTTGAGTTAATTTTTATATGTGTTCTGAGGTAGGAGTCCAATTTACTCTTTTGTATGTGGTTATCCAATTGCCAGTTGTCCCTTATCATTTGTTGAAAAGACTGTTCTTTCCCCATTGATTTTTCTTGATACCCTTGTTAAAAATCAATTGACCATAAATATAAGGGTTCATTTCCATACTATTAATTCTGCTTCATTGATCTATATGTCAGTCCTTATGCCAGTGCAACATTGTCTTGACTACCTTAGCTTTGTAGTAAGTTTGAAATCAGACAGTAGGAGTGAATTCTCCAACTTTGTTCTTCTTTTTCAAGATAACTTTGGTTATTCTTTGTCTCTTATATTTCTATATGAAGTATAGGAGCAGTTTGTCATGGATGAGTTTTAGGATGAGTTTCCATTTAAAAAGCCACATAGGATTTGATATGAATTGCATTGAATCTGTTTATTGATCTGTGGAGTATTGCCATCTTAACAATATTAAGTCTTCTGGTTCATGAACATCAGATATTTTTAATGTATTTAAATCTTTAATTTCTTACAACAATGCTTTATAGTGTTTCGTGTAAAAGTATCGCACTACTTTTTAAAAGTTGACTTTATTTTTTAGGGCAATTTTAGGCTCACAACAAAATTTAGCGGAAAGTACAGGGTGTTCTCATTGTGAAATTTAAGAAAGGGACCCTTCTTAAAGTGGAGTTGGGAGGCTACCTGGGGAGCTGTCAGGCTCACCATTCCTTGCTAATTGCAGACCACATCTCAAGGAAGAGAGGGACACTTTGTAAGTCATACTATTTTAGCTACTTTACTCCCCAACAGAAGGAAGGAAGGTTTCTGCCTCATTCCCAGCTCTGTCCTTTTCTCACTAAAGAGCTCTTCTCTCTTTTGTTCTCCAAATGTGCCTATGGCTTTGCTGTAGCTCACAAGTCCTTAATTGCAGTTCTCTGATATTCCTGAGTAAACCCATTTTTGCTGGTAAAATAACTGACAGTTTTATTTTTTTATTTTTTTATTTTTTATGAGAGGGCATACATATCTCATATTTATTGATCAAATGGTTGTTAACAACAATAAAATTCTGTATAGGGGAGTCAATGCTCAATGCACAATCATTAATCCACTCCAAGCCTAATTCTCGTCAGTCTCCAATCTTCTGAAGCATAACGAACAAGTTTTTACATGAACAAATTCTTACATAGTGAATAAGTTCTTACATGGTGAACAGTACAAGGGCAGTCATCACAAAAAATTTCGGTTTTGATCACTCATTATGAACTATAAACAATCAGGTCAAATATGAATATTTGTTTGATTTTTATACTTGATTTATATGTGAATCCCACATTCTTCCCTTTATTATTATTGTTATTATTTTTTTTAAAAAAATGCTGAAGTGGTAGGTAGATGCAAGATAAAGGTAGGAAATATAGTTTAGTGCTGTAAGAGAGCAAATGTAGGTGATCAGGTGTGTGCCAGTAGACTATGTGTTAATGCAAGCTAGACAAGGGCATTAAAACATCCATGGATGCAGAAGATTTCTCTCAAAACAGGGTGGGTGAGGTTCTAAGCCTCACCACTGTTGATCCCCAATTTCTCACCTGATGGCCCCCCTGTGACTGTGCCTGTCTTAGGTTGTTCCTCCCTTGAGGAATCTTACCCGTCTCTGGCTAACCAGTCATCTTCCAGGGCCATACAGGGAGATGTAAAGTTGGTAAGTGAGAGAGAAGCTGTATTGTTTGAAAAGGTTAGCTTTTTACTTCTTTGCAGATTTATGCCCTGTGGCTTCTATGCCCAGCATTTGTCTTGAGGTATCTTTACCACTTGAAGGAATCATGATACTCGGTAAATTTGATTTGAGGCACGAATTCTATTTAAGGGTTGTAATTAGGAAGGAAGAAGAAAAGCTATAGAAGTAGCAGACGGAAGAAAACATGGGAGGATTGATTATTTCTTTGACATATCTTCTTGCGAGTAACTTAAGCATGTATAGGTTTTAAACTACTAATTAAATTGTGCACACATATTAACATAATAGGAATACAGTTACATAACCAAAGCAGACCAATAATTACCAGCTATCTCCAGTGAAGCCAAGAAAACCAGTTAGGGACCCTAGGCATTTGTGAAAATTTGTCTATGATATGATGGATATTGTCCAACTGTACTTGAACAGTCTGAGAGAAATCAGACAAATTAAAACAACCCATTCCTGGGAACTGTTCACATCCCATATGTTCTTTTAACAGTAGATAGTCTGTAGTTGTAAGATTTTGGAGCACTACAACTTGCACTTCTCCTAATTCTTGGTTGAGTTCCAACAGTATAGATCCAGTCAAATTTGTTGTTTTACTGAAAGCACAGGCCAGTTTAGATATCTCCTTCTTCATTCCAATGGCAAGTCCAGGGAACCAGTGGGATGGATGCAGCATCGGCTGGATCTTTGTTGAGGTGTTTTGATGATCATCTTCTGGTATGATTCTTCCAGAGAGTGCTGATTTTAGAAGTTCTTCTTCAAATCGTATCTTAGTTCATTTTCTGGGTAGCTAAATTAGGCTTTGATCTTCTGTATAAACACAAACAGATCCTTTGCCCACACTTTGATATGCCCTTTATACCATTGTGTAGAACTCATTGGAGGTCACCACACAGGAACTGCTTTTTTTTTTAAGAGAAAGGAATATTATCAGAACAGTGTACCTCCATAGCCAATCATCTGACAACCTTTAAAGTAATCAAAATTAAGAATATTTAAAGCATGCATTAGTCATTGATTTACAGTTAGTTTTATCCTATCAGGGAGTAATTCCCCTTCTCTTTCATTCTTAATTTTTGTTATATTTAATCTACACTTACATGAAGAATATTATGTTTACTAGGCTCTCCCCTATACCAGGTCCCCCCTCATAAACCCCCCTACAGTCACTATCCATCAGCAGAGCAAAATGCGATAGAATCACTACTTGTCCTCTCTGTCTTGCATAACCCTCCCCTTTCTCCCACCCCCCCTTATGCATGCTAATCTTAATACCCCTCTTCTTCTCCCCACCCCTTATCCCTCCCTACCCACCCATCCTCCCAAGTCCCTTTCCCTTTGGTACCTGTTAGTCCATTCTTGGGTTCTGTGATTCCGCTGCTGTTTTGTTCCTTCAGATTTTCCTTTGTTCTTATACTTCTCAGATGAGTGAAATCATTTGTGATTTCTCTTTCTCTGCTTGGTTATTTCACTGAGCATAATACCCTCCAGGTACATCCATGTTGCTGCAAATGGTGAGATTTGCCCTCCTCTTATGGCTGAGTAGTATTCCATTGTGTATATGTACCACATCTTCTTTATCCATTCATCTATCTATGGACATTTAGGTTGCTTCCAATTCTTGGCTATTGTAAATAGTGCTGCGATAAACATAGGGGGGCATCTGTCTTTCTCAAACTTGTTTGCTGCATTCTTAGGGTAAATTCCTAGGAGTGGAATTCCTGGGTCAAATGGTAGGTCTGTTTTGAGCATTTTGATGAACCTCCATACTGCTTTCCACAATGGTTGAACTCATTTACATTCCCACCAGCAGTGTACGAGGGTTCCCCTTTCTCCACAGCCTCGCCAACATTTGTTGTTGTTTGTCTTTTGAATGGCAGCCATCCTTACTGGTTTGAGGTGATACCTCATTGTAGTTTTAATTTGCATTTCTCTGATAATTAGTGATGTGGAGCATCTTTTCATGTGTCTGTTGGCCATCTGTATTTCTTTTTTTAGAGAACTGTCTGTTCAGTTCCTCTGCCCATTTTTTAATTTGATTATTTGATTTTTTGTTTGTTGAGGTGTGCAAGCTCTTTATATATTTTGGACATCAAGCCTTTATCAGATCTGTCATTCACAAATATATTCTCCCATACTGTAGGGTTCCTTTTTGTTCTATTGAAGGTGTCTTTTGCTGCACAGAAGCTTTTCAGCTTAATATGGTTCCACTTTTTCATTTTTGCTGTTGCTTTCCTTGCCTGGGGAGATATGTTCAAGATGCGATCACTCATGTTTATGTCTAAAAGGTTTTTGCCTATGTTTTTTTCCAAGAGTTTAATGGTTTCATGACTTACATTCAGATCTTTGATCCATTTTGAATATACTTTTTTATATGGGGTTAGACAATGGTACAGTTTCATTCTCCTACATGTAGCTGTCTAAATTTGCCAGCACCATCTGCTGAAGAGACTATTTTGCCATTGTATATCCATGGCTCCTTTATCAAATATTAATTGACCATATATGTTTGGGTTAATGTCTGGAGTCTCTAGTCTGTTCCACTGGTCTGTGGCTCTGTTCTTGTGCCAGTACCAAATTGTCTTCATTACTATGGCTTTATAGTAGAGCTTGAATTTGGGGAGTGAGATCCCCCCTACTTTATTCTTATTTCTCAGGATTGCTTTGGTTATTCGGGGTCTTTGGTGTTTCCATATGGATTTTTGAATTATTTGATCCAGTGCAGTGAAGAATGTTGCTGGTAGTTTGATAGGGATTGCATCAAATCTGTATATTGCTTTGGGCAGGATGGCCATTTTGATGATATTGATTCTTTCTAGCCACGAGCATGGGAAGAGTTTCCATTTGTTAGTGTCCCCTTTAATTTCTCTTAAGAGTGACTTGTAGTTTTCAGAGTATAGGTCATTCACTTCTTTGGTTTGATTTATTCGTAGGTATTTTATTCTTTTTGATGCACTTGTGAATGGAATTGTTTTCCTGATTTCTCTTTCTAATGGTCCATTGTTAGTGTATAGGAAAGCTACAGATTTCTGTGTGTTAATTTTGTATCCTGCAACTTTGCAGTATTCCAATATCAGTTCTCATAGTTTTGGGATGGAGTCTTTAGGGTTTTTTATGTAAAATATCATGTCATCTGCAAATAGTGACAGTCTAACTTCTTCTTTACCAATCTGGATTCCTTGTATTTCTTTGTTTTGTATGATTGCCGTGGCTAGAACCTCCAGTACTATGTTAAATAACAGTGGGGCGAGTGGGCATCCCTGTCTAGTTTCTGATTTCAGAGGAAAAACTTTCAGCTTCTCACTGTTCAGTACAATGTTGGCTGTGGGTATGTGATATATGGCCTTTATTATGTTGATGCACTTGCCCTCTATTCCCATTTTGCTGAGAGTTTTTATCATGGATGTTGAATTTTGTCAAATGCTTTTTCAGCATCTATGGAGATGATCATGTGGTTTTTGTCATTTTGTTTGTTGATATGGTGGATGATGTTGATGAATTTTCAAATGTTGTGCCATCCTTGCATCCCTGGGATGAATCCCACTTTGTCATGGTGTATGAACCTTTTGATATACTGTTGAATTCTGTTTGCTAATATTTCACTGAGTATGTTTGCATTTACATTGATCAGGGATATTGGTCTGTAATTTTCTTTTTTGGTGATGTCTTTGCCTGGTTTTGGTATTAGGGTGCTGTTGGCTTCATAGAATGAGTTTGGGAGTATTCCCTCCTCTTCTATTTTTTGGAAAACTTCAAGGAGAATAGGTATTATGTCTTCTCTGCATGTCTGATTTCATGCCGAGGTAAATCCGTCTGGCCCCGGTGCAATGTTCTTGGGTAGTTTTTTGATTACCATTTCAATTTCTTTGCTCGTAATTGGTTTGTTTAACTTTTGTGTTTCTTCCTTGGTCAGTCTTAAAAGGTTGTATTTTTCTAGGAAGTTATCCATTTGTTCTAGGTTTTCCAGTTTGTTGGCATATAGGTTTTCATAGTAGTCCTTAATAATTCTTTGTATTTTTGTGGAGTTTGCTGTTACTTTTCTATTCTCATTTCTGATTCTGTTGATCTGTGTTCATTCTCTTTTTCTCTTAGTAAGTTTGGCCAGAGGCTTATCTATTTTGTTTATTTTCTCAAAGAACCAGCTCTTGGTTTCGTTGATTTTTGCTATTGTTTTATTCTTTTCAATTTTGTTTATTTCTTCTCTGATCTTTATTATGTCCCTCCTTCTACTGACTTTAGGCCTCATTTGTTCTTCTTTTTACAGTTTCAATAATTGTGATGTTAGACTATTCATTTGGGATTGTTCTTCCTTCTTCAAGTGTGCCTGGATCGGTATATACTATCCTCTTAGGACTGCTTTTGCTGCGTCCCACAGAAGTTGGGGCTTTGTGTTGTTGTTTTCATTTGTTTCTATATATTCCTTGATCTCTATTTTAATTTGTTCATTGATCCATTCATTATTTAGGAGCATTTTGTTAAGCCTCCATATGTTTGTGAGACTTTTTGTTTTCTTTGGAATTTATTTGTAGTTTTATACCTCTGTGGTCTGAAAAATTGGTTGGTAGAATTTCTATATTTTGGAATTCACTGAGGCTCTTTTTGTGGGCTCGAATGTGGTCTATTCTGGAGAATGTTCCATGTGCACTTGAAAAGAATGTATATCCTGTTGCTTTTGGATGTAGAGTTCTATACGTCTCTATTAGGTCCATCTGCTCTACTGTGTTGTTCAGTGCTTCCATGTCCTTACTTATTTTCTGCTCAGTGGATCTACCCTTTGGGGTGTGTGGTGTGTTGAAATCTCCCAAAATGAATGCATTGCAGTCTATTTCCCCCTTTAGTTCTGTTAGTAATTGTTTCACATATGCTGGTGCTGCTGTGTTGGGAGTATATATATTTAGAATGGTTATATCCTCTTGTTGGACTGAGCCCTTTATCATTATGTAGTGTCCTTCTTTATCTCTTGTTACTTTTTTTGTTTTGAAGTCTATTTTTTCGATATTAGTACTGCAACCCCTGCTTTCTTCTCGCTGTTGTGTGCCTGAAATATATTTTTCCATGCCTTGACTTTTAGTCTGTACATGTCTTTGTGTTTGAGGTGAGTTTTTTGTAAGCAGCATATAGATGGGTCTTGCTTTTTTATCCAGTGTATTACACTGTGTCTTTTGATTGGTGCATTCAGTCCATTTACATTTATGGTGACTACTGAAAGATATGTACTTATTGCCATTGCAGGCTTTAAATTCGTGGTTACCAAAGGTTCAAGTTTCACCACTTCAGTATCTTACTGCCTAATTTAGCTCACTTACTGAGCTGTTATATACACTGTCTGGAGATTCTTTTCTTCTCTCCCTTCTTATTCCTCCTCCTCCTTTCTTCATATGTTGGTTGTTTTGTTCTGTGCTCTTTCTAGGAGTGCTCCCATCTAGAGCAGTCCCTGTAAGATGCCCTGTAGAGGTGGTTTGTGGGAAGCAAATTCCCTCAGCTTTTGCTTGTCTGGGAATTGTTTAATCCTGCCATCGTATTTAAATGATAGTCTTGCTGGATACAGTGTCCTTGGTTCAAGGCCCTTCTGTTTCATTGTATTAAATATATCATGCCATTCTTTTCTGGCCTGTAGGGTTTCTGTCGAGAAGTCTGATGTTAGCCTGATGGGTTTTCCTTTATAGGTGACCTTTTTCTCTCTAGCTGCCTTTAAAACTCTTTCCTTGTCCTTGCTCTTTGCCATTTTAATTATTATGTGTCTTGGTGTTGTCCTCCTTGGATCCTTTCTGTTGGGGATTCTGTGTATTTCCATGGTCTGTTTCATTATTTCCTCCCCCAGTTTGGGGAAGTTTTCAGCAATTATTTCTTCCAAGATACTTTCCATCCCTTTTCCTCTTTCTTCTTCTTCTGGTACCCCTATTATATGGATATTCTTCCTTTTGGATTGGTCACCCAGTTCTCTTAATATTGTTTCATTCCTTGAGATCCTTTTATCCCTCTCTATGTCAGCTTCTATGCATTCCTGTTCTCTGGTTTTAATTCCTTCAATGTCCTCTTGCATCTTATCCATTCTGCTTATAAATCCTTCCAGAGTTTGTTTCATTTCTGTGATCTCCTTCCTGGCATCTGTGATCTCCCTCCGGACTTCATCCCATTTCTCTTGCACTTTTCTCTGCATCTCTGTCAGCATGTTTATGATTTTTATTTTGAATTCTTTGTCAGGAAGACTGGTTAGGTCTGTCTCCTTCTCTGCTGTCTCTGTGATCTTCGTTTGCCTGTAATTTTGTCTTTTCGTGGTGATAGGAATAGTTTGCAGATCTGGGACTAGTGACTGCTGGAAGAACTTCCCTTCTTGTTGGTTTATGGCCTTCCTCTCCTGGGAGAATAGCGTCCTCTAGTGGCTTGTGCTGGGTAACTGCACACAGACAGAGCTTCTGCTTCCTGCCCAGCTGCTATGGAGTTCATCTTGGCTGTTGTTGTTGCCATGGCTGGCTCAAGCTGCTGCTCCAAAGTGGTGGAGTTACATTGGAGGGGGAGCAGCTGGGAGGCTATTTATCTCTGTAAGGGGGGGGGCCTCCGAGCTCCCTGCAACCCAGGGGAGTAGAGTGCCCAGAGATCCCCGGATTCCCTAACTCTGGACTAAGTGTCCCACCCTGCCCCTTTAAAACTTACAAAAAGCACCCGCCAAAACAAAACAATGACCACAAAAACAAAAGAAACAAAAAAAATAAAAATAAAAAAAATAAAAAATATTTAAATAAATAAATAAATAAATAAAAATTAAAAAATGGCCGCTCGTTTATCTTTATTCTCTGGTGCCAGCCTCAGGCACCCTCTCACCAGACTTTGCTGCCCTGTTTCCCTAGTATTGGGGTCCCTGTCCCCTTTAAGACTTACAAAAAGCACTCGCCACAACAAAAAAAAAAAAAAAAAGAAAAGAAAAAAGGTGGCCGTTTGCATTTCTTTTGTTCTCCTGCGCCAGTCACCGATACCTGCTCGCCGGTCTTCCTGCACTGTTTCCCTAGTAATGGGGTCCCTGTCCCTTTACGACTTCCAAAAAGTACTCACCACAACAAAACAACAGCAAAAAAAAAAAAAGATGGGCACTCGCTTGTCTTTTGTTCTCTGGCGCCGGCCTCTGGTACCCGCTCACCATTCTTGCTGCCCTGTTTCCCTAGTATCCAGGGCCCCGCGCATGCACTTTGTCTGCACTCTGTTCCGGATGGCTGGGGCTGGGTGTTTAGCAGTCCTAGACTCCTTCTCCCTCCTTCTCAGACCTCTCTCCTCCTGCCAGGAGCTGGGGGGAGTGGTGCTCGGGACCCGCTGGGCTGGGGCTTGTATCTTACCCCCTTTGTGAGGCGCTGGGTTCTCACAGGTGTGGATGTGGTCTGGATGTTGTCTTGTGTCCTCTGGTCTTTATTCTAGGAAGAGTTGTCTTTGTTATATTTTCATATATATATATGTGGTTTTGGGAGGAGATTTCTGCTGCTTTACTCACGCCGCCATCCTGGCTCCACCCGAAAGTCCTGACAGTTTTATTTTTAAGGTTCACATTACTTGGTGATGAGAAGCAGGATTCAGAGAAGACCTCGAACAGCTTTGAGGCTGGTGAGCAAACGGTGTCAATCCCCATAGAGCCCCTTGAGCTCACTGCTTTCTTGCTGATCCTGGAGTTTGAGGTAAGTTTTCTTCTGGATTTTGAGTTCTGCAGTCTGCATTTTTGAGCTCTCCAGGCTTTATTTGGGATCTGTTTTAAGGCCTTGTCCTTTCTGAGGATACGTGTTTGGCCTTCAGTCCATATCCTTCTGGGGATTGGACTGTTCTTGTTGGAACTGTGCTAGTCTTCAGTGTTATACCTTTGGAAACTGGCTATTCCTGTTACAGAAAATACTGTAGAAACCTGGACTGGATTACTGATGGAAGAACCAAGTGGCACTCAGAAGTCTTGGAGTGTTGTGGGTTTATTTTACACTGGTGGGCTCAGGGGGTAGTAATCTCCCAAGGTCTGAGGCCCAAACAAAGGCAAGGGGAGCAATATATATCTTTCTGCTTCCCTATCTGCAACACTTCTATGTGCACAGCAAACAAACAAGCAAGGGGGAGTAAGTTTAGTGGTAAGTCCCTGACAGAGCGGGGAGTGAAGAGGTTGGGGAAGTTAAGGGAGTTTCTGTTGTCTTTGCTAAGAAGAGCAGCAGAAGTGAACCACCTGCACTAGACTGCTGTCCTTGTAAATTTTTCCCTATCACTCCCCCCTCTGATGCCCCTTTAAACACATCATTTTAGGGGGCATTATCTCCTTGGTTTATGATAGGGTCATAAGGGCTCTGCATATACATAAGCTGTATGGAGGAAATGCATTCCCTGGTAAAGTTAATTAGCTAGTTTAAGATGCAGTGTTTTAGTAATAGTTCAAGGAGTAACAGCACTGCTGGCCCAGCAAGGCCAGTTAAAAGAGTTGTTAGCCATAGAATCTATTTTAACTTTTGCAGCTTGGAAAGTGCAGATGTCAGAGTGGGAGTAGCGGAATTGAAGGGGATGGGCACCTTTTTCAAGGGCCTATTAGAATTAGAAAGGAGTGGGAAAGTGATCCCCCACCCCCCTCCTCCCCGCCCCCTGCCCCAGTCCTCCTTGGTGCACTTCTTTAGCACAGCTCTCTACCAGCTTTGTGCAGTGGGAGCTGAGGACACTCAAGGGACTGAAGGCAGACACTGTAGTACTAAGCTGCTTAATCTGTTACTGAAAAACTTGAGAAGTCAATATTTTCCAGTAAACTGGCCCTTTAGTTAGTGCCTTTATGGCCTGCTTGACCTTTTCATCCCTGTCCCTTTATGCTTGGTTCTGGACTCCCCCCTATCAGATATTCCAATGTGGGTGAGGTAGGTCCAGCAGACAGTGAATTTCTTTCTTCCCCTAATTGCACAGTCTGGGTCTCTTTAATTATTGTTTTAGTTTAGTACCTTTAAGGCAAAGGGTGGTGCTGTTCTTATCATAACATTTAGTAGGCATGTAGGTGTAGGCACTGAACCCCGTCCCCCATTTGTCTGACTATGCAACCACACCGAGGTTCCCCAGGAGTGAGGGGGAGGAAGGGAAGGGAAAGAAGGTATAAAAATAACATTACAGAGGTAGTGGGGAGATGCAGGCTGAGGCTTGAGTATAGTTTAGGAGAAACAGGTAAGCACAGCAAAACAACCTACAATTACCCAATAGACAATAGATAGGGCAACTTTTTGAGGAATAGTCCAGTCTGGGGCAGCGGGGGCGGGGGGGAATCGGTGGGAACAACAGCAGAGAGTTCAATGCCCAGGATGAAAGATACAACTCCAGCGACAGCCAGGATCCACGGTACGCAGGTGTTTATTAGTCAGAGGGTAATCGTTGGATGTGGAGGCGGAGAGGATTCTGAAGGTCTGACTGTGCCTTCTACTGATGTATTTTTTTTTCGTCTGGATTATGGACCTTTTTCACTTTGGAATGATGAACCCATGGAGTGATGCCTGGTTAGAGCAACAATGTGGGGGCCAGTCCACTGAGGTTTGAGGGGGTCCCTTTTTTAATCTTTGACCCAGACTGAGTCCCTAGCCTGGAAGGAATATGCTGGGGTCCCTAAGGAGATCAGAGCTCTTTCTTTGATATATTGTTGCAGTTTATTTAGGGTGACTGCCAAGGCTTGGAGCTGTTCTCTTACTCCCTTATTTCCTATCTGGTGTAGGTGCCCTGGGAGGCTTCCTAGACATGGGGGAGGGTGTCCATACACTAATTCAAAAGGAGAAAAGCCTTGAGTCCTAGGTGTGAGGTGAACACGCAGGAGAGCTAGGGGCAGTAGGTCCAGCCATAGGAAGCCAGTTTCTTGGCAAAACTTAGCTAGGGTTCCCTTGAGGGTGTAATTCATTCGCTTCAGTTTCCCTGAACTTTGTGGCCTGTATGCAGTGTGGAGTTTTCAGGTAATGTTGAGATTTACTGTATCTGCTACAAAGGCAGGTCCATTGTCACTGTGAATTGTAGACGATAGGCTAAACTGGGGCACAATTTTTCTCAAGATGACTTTGGCTACCTCCTGGATTCATTCTGTCCTGGTTGGGAAGGGTTTGACCCACCCAGAGTATTTACACACTATCACTAGGAGGTATCTGAGCCTTCTGCTTGGCTGGACATCTGTGAAGTCTATCTCAAGGTCTTCAAAGGGGGCAACTCCTGCTTTGGACACTGGGTGGGGGTCGTGGTGCAGATGGAGCATTATTTCTGGCACAAGTCATGCACTGCTCACTTACTGCTTGGACTGCTTAGCATAGTGCTGGCAACTGGCTGATGTAGTATTGCCTTTTTTTTTTTTTTTAGTTTGCTTGGGTGGAGGGGCCTCCAGTGGGGGTGTTAGGGCCATAGTGAGGGAAGGAGCTATCTGTTTTTTATTGACTACTGTTTTAGCTGCTTTATTTTCTAGCTGGTTCCCCTGTGTTATAGGGTTGTTTTCTTTTTTATGTTCTTTGCAGTGCAGAATTGCTACCTTTTTATGTACAAAGAGATTGAAAGGCCTTTTTATATTTGGCAGGCCTAGGGCTGGTGCCTGTTCTGAAGCAGCTTTTATTTCCAGGAAGGTGGCTCTTGCCTCTTTTTTCCAGACAGGGGGCTTTCAGTCTGCCCCCTCCACAGGAGGCTGTAGAGGGGTCTTGCCATTGCTGAGAATCTGGGAATCCAGATTCTGCAAGAACCTGGTGGCCCCCAGGAATTCTCATATGCCCTTCTCATCTGGGGCTGGGGTAAGGAGTTAATGACCTTTTCCCTCTCTGGCCCTAGTGCCCTTTCTTCCTGGATGAAGAGGAAGCCCAATTACTGGATTCACTGCTGGTAAATTTGTGCCTTTTGCATAATTTTCCTGGGTGTCACTGGCAAGGAGGAGGTCATCTACATACTGCAGGAGGGTGCAGCACATGGTATCCCTTGGAAAGCTGGCAAGGTCTGTAGCCAATGCCTCTCCAAACAGAGTGGGTGAGTTCTTGAACTCTTGTGGAAGCCACGTCCATGTTAACTGCATCTGCCGCCCCATATCCAGTTCAGTCCATTCAAAGGCAAATAAGAACTGGCTTTGAGGGGCCAGCCAGAGGCAGAAAAAGGCATCTTTAAGTCTAGGCAAGTGAACTATTTGGGAGACCCTGGGATCTGGCTGAGGAGGGTTTATGGATTTGGGGCCACTGGGTGTAAAGGAACAGTCACTTTGTTAATGGCTCGCAGGTCTTGAACAGGCCAGTACCCTCCTCCTGGCTTTTTGACTGGTAGAAGTGGGGTGTTCCAGGGTGATTGACACTCTATTAGAATGCCTGCCTCTCTCAGTCTGATCAGGTGTTCCTGGATGCCTGCTCTCCCCTCTTGTGAGAGGGATACTGCTGCTGTCTTTGTGGCTCCGAGAATAGTTGCAGTCTTTCACTGAAGGGGTCTACAGGGAGGGTGACCACAGAGTGTTCTGCCCCTGTGTCAACCATAAAAGTCATGTTTTGGCCCCCCACTTTCATTCTGACCATGGGCTCATGGGGGCTGAGAGTGAGAGAGCCTGGTCCTTGTCAATCTATGTCTGTTCCTGCCAGGCCAGTGAGCCTTTCCCTGTGCGGCTCCTCCCAGTAGCGACTGGGCTTCAGGGCTTTGCCTCGGTTGGGGCATTCATTCTTCTAATGCCCTTTCTCTTTACTCTAAGCACACTGATCACTGGCTGGGGGCGGGGAGGTTCTAGGCCTCCCCCCTCTTGGTGGCCAGCTTTTCTCTGCCTTTTGGTCATCTCTCTTTGTTTTACGGCGGCTGCCAGGAGGCTGGCCTTTTCTTCATTTCTCTTTCAGCCTCTCTGTCAGCCTGAACTTCTCTGTTTAGGTATACCTTGTTGGCAATTTTAATCAGCTGAGAGATATTCATCCTGGCAAAGCCTTCAAGTTTTTGGAGCTTTCTTCTGATGTCTGGGGTGGCTTGAGCTATGAATGAGGTGTTGACCATTTATTGGCTCTTTGGTGACTCAGGATTGAAGGGTATGTAGATGTGATAAGCTTCACAGTCTTTCATAATAGTCCCCAGGAGACTCTACTGGTTATTGAGTGACTGAAGAAACTTTGGTCATGTTCATCGGCTTTTTGGCCCTGGCTTTGATCCCCTGGAGGAGGGCATCCTGATATCGGCAGATCTGGTGCTGTCCCTCAGGGGTGGTGAAGTCCCACTTGGAGTGCTCCTTGGGGACAGCAATTTCAGCCTATGCGCCCCGACCAAGGACCCCGGCTGCCTCCTCTCTTCCACTGTGAACCGGGTGCAAAGAAGTTGTTGACAGTTTTTTTTAGGTTGGCTGATGGATTTGGTAGAGGGATTCCATGAGATCAATCAGGGCTTTTGGCTTTTCTGATGGAGTGTCAGTTGTGGAGAAGGGTTGATAGTAAAACATGGACTAGCTGGGCTGGATAGTCTCATATTTATTATTTCTTTCAGGCTCCCGCATCTCTTGCACTGGCATCTGAAGGGTGCCTGCTCCTGGCTGAGGGTGCAGTCTGGCTGCTGGTCCAGGGGAGAGTGTGTTCATTGGTTCTGGAGTTGGCAGGGAGGCTGACTGTGGCGGGGTATTAGGGACCGGGGGCTGGGTGCTGATGGCCTTGGGGGCGCATAAGGTGGGGGCAATATTAGCTCTTCCTTTAGGTCACCAGCAAGAATTTGCAGAGGCTCAGGCTTCTGTGGATTCTATATAGGCTTCTTTGTTGAGGCAACTAAGACCCTACCCTGTCCCTGCCTGTTGCAAGCAAATTGCACCCAAAGAGGAAGGGTCTGGGTGATTCCTAACCATTAATATATGAGAAATGTTCAGGATGACCTGGATCTTCAGTGATGACCCGCCAGACCTGGCAGACTATTGGGACATCTAGGGCCCCTTCCGGAGGCCATCCTGCACTAAAGGTGGGCTATTCAGATTCACACAGGGTTTTTAACCTGCTGAGGGTTAATTTTACTCTTTTGTCTTTTGAAAATCCCTTCCTCAAATTTTTGATCATGGTGTCAAGAACTGTGGGTTTGCTGTGTCCTGACCCCTGATTTGTCTGTGTATCTGTGTAATGGTGCTGCAACAACAGACAAGGGAGGGGTGCTTCCTCTAGAGAGGAGACCAATCAGATGCCTGTCTGTTCGTGCTCCTCTCGGAGACTTTGATCAGCCTTGAGTAAGGTGCACCCGTATAAGTTCCAGGCCAGGTCAGCCGAAGCTGAGTCACCGTTATGTCATGGCAGCCGACCACGAATGCAGATGAGGGCCCACTCAAATTCTGTACGCAGGTCGTGGAATCACAGATTCAGTGCAGAGTGAATGGCTTCAGCTGCCCTGCACACTCACTCACTCAGACCAGAGTTTAAACATTCCCCCCCTGGGAATGTCTACCTGTGAGACTTCTAAGAAGTCTCTGGGAGGTAATCAGGCTCTCCTTCCAGCACAACAGGTGGGAACTGGCTGGGTCAGGGGCCCTAGGGCCTTACCAGATTCGACGTTTGAACCAGGTCCTCACCTGCCAAGCCTCCTTGAGTCCAGCGGGAACAGTGGAGTGGGGCTGGTCCAGGGCTACCGGGTGGGAGACTGTAGAAAGATCAGGCAGGGCACGTCTTCTCCATTGCAATCTCCCCTTCTGTCACTGCCTTGCTGTTGCCCCAAACTGGTGACAACAAAGGGCCAGTGCCATTGGGTTTCCTGGTCAGGGAACCAAATGTTACAGAAAATACTGGAAAATCTTGGACTGGATTACTGATGGAAGAACCAAGTGGCACTCAGAAGTCTTGAGTGTTGAGGGTTTATTTTACACCGGTGGGCTCAGAGGGGAGTAATCTCCCAAGGTATGAGCCCCGAACAAAGGCAAGCAGAGCAATATATATCTTTCTGCTTCCCTGTCTGCAACATTTCTATGTGCACAGCAAATGAGCAAGCAAGGGGGAGGGAGTTTAGGGAATAAGTGCCTGGCAGGGTTGGGGAGTGAAGGGGAGGGGGAAGTTAAGGGAGTTTCTGTTGTCTTTGCTAAGAAGAGCAGCAGAAGGGAACCACCTGCACTAGACTGCTGTCTTTCTAAGTTTTTCCCTATCATTTGTACCACAGTTGTGCTGACTTTTGGTGTGTTTCCTTTTGGAATCAGACATTCCTTTTGAAACTCTGCTGTTTAGGGATTTTTCTCCTTAGAGAAAAACTCTTAAGAAATGAGATTTCAGTGATCAAAATGCTTTGAGGATACCCTCCCTTCTGGACTCTGGCCAGTTTTCTGTTTACAAACTGGTCCCTCCTCATGTGCATTTCTAACTAAATGGACCAACTTAATCAAGAGTAATTTAAAACACAAATAGCCATTATGGGGAAATGTTGATCTCCCCAACATTGTTTTGCTCAAAATTAAATTAGCCACAGCTCAAACAATAACAATAAAAACCGAACTGGGTGTGTTGGGGGAGCGTTGTATATTTTGCTCCATCCTTGTCCCCGCCACAACAAAGAATTGAAGGACAGAGACACAGTAGTGAAGCAGAGTAAAAGTTTTATTCAAAGTTACTTAAAGAGAGAAGTGCAGCAGGCAACCTCAGCAAGGAGAGGTGCCCTGAAAGGTTGGAGAGAGAAAGTTTAAGATTGAAAGTGTAAGTTAAATTCCAATAAATTTCAACCGAAGTAAGCAGGCAAAGAGAGGCAACAAAGGGCCAGGTAGTTTATTTGAATGCCACCCCCTGGGTGATGTTCTGTGGTCTGAAACACAGGCCAGGGAAGTCACACCCAGCACAGCAGGCAGCAAGTTTTTAAAGAAGGCAGGGGGAGGGAGAGCAAAGGTGTACAGTGGCGCGAGGATTGGCTCATTTAGGGTACGTGGGGGTCTCTCATTGGCCTTTAGCCAGGTACTGGAAAGTTACCACTAATCCTTTAGCTTGGGGGAAGGGCTGTAGTTGGGAGGGTTATCTGATCAGGCTCTGGAATGTTGTGAGACCAGAACCTGTTGGTCTCTTTGCCTCCTTTGGTGAGGCCTGAGCTTGTCCATCAGGCTCACCCTTTCCCCTGATGCCTGCAGCCTAACATTCTAGACTTTTGGTCATAATGGGCAATGACTCAATCTGGCTACTTCTGGCTGACAAGGGGCATCATGGGGGTTTGAGGCTGGTATTAGGCCGAAGGAAGGGGCTCAGTGGGAAGAGGTGGGTAATGGTGAAGTAACATCTGGTTGGTGGCGACCCAGGTCATCTGGGTTAGCTGCTGTTGGAGGAACCTGGGGACACAAGGGGCAACTAAGAGTAAACTACAAACTGTTATTAAGGGGCCCAGTAGGGGCATTAGCCAGGCCATTATGGGGGACTGGAATTCTGGATCGAGTTTATATCTCAATGACTAGTATTGGGATTTAGTATAGATAAGACTGCATTATTGAAACAATACTTTTCTCTAAAATCAACCTCATTTTTATTAGAAGTAGCCAGATTAAGAAAATAATTAATGGTTGGCTTGATTATTTGCATAAGTGCAGCAAGAAGAGCAATTGATTACATAGGCTCTTTTAAATATGCTTTGCTGGAACTTTTTATAAGGAATTTCAGATTGGACTTTTAAAGGCTTCTTGAGGCCTGAAAGCCAAGCTAGACTTGCCCTCAGGTTGTACCTGCAGTACCTGTACATTTGGGTGAATTCCTCTCTTTTCTGAGGTTCCTGCACCTGCCAGGAAGTGACCTTCTTTACTCACCTGGTAAGGCTGCTGGGAATTCTGTAAGCAAGGTACCAGGCCAGTTCTTCTAAGGGGCTTTGTTGGCTTTATAAAGGCAATCTTAGTTCCTTAAAGCTGTCTGCTCATATCTGAGTTTATACACGTGTCTCTCAGGTATGATGTTCCAGTCAAAGCCTTGGTAATATAACCAGTGTTTTTAATTGGTCCTCTTACAAGGAAAGCAAATTCTTATTGAACTTGAGCAAATAAACATACTACCATGAAATATAAAAATAGTCACTGAGAGTTTTTAAATTCTGGAGGGGTGAGGTAGAGAGAAAGATAAAGTTTCAATTCTGCTTATAAAGGCAGTCATTTACTAAACTGTTGTCAGCTTAAGAGAAAAAGCTTAAAACACTTTATCAGTAACATTTGAAACAAAAAGCTACAAAATCATCTTCTTTCGTTTACTTAATCTTATGTAACTAATACTTGTTCTGCTGAAATCTAGTTCTTTACTAGCTTAAGAGTAATAAAGCAGTGACTATAAATAATAAAAGACTTACAAATGTCAATGGTTAAAGATTTGATGAGAGCTTACTGTAAGACAGTTGACATAATGAAATTCTGATATTTCTGTAACACAAAACATTCAGTAACAAAGTTTAGCATTATTCTTTTTGACAGTGCTTTCTAGGTAATTAAGCAGGTAATTATATATCAGATAAATAAGCTAAATTAGCCAAATACTTTCTCCAATGAGAAAAAGTTTTTCTGACATGTTCCAGGGGCCCTCTGGAAAATATCAGAGTTAACTAGAGGTAAAAGCACCTTTTTGAATTTGATTTTGGGAAGCTGTTAAAAGTTTTAAGGCACTTGCTTAAATAGGATTATAGGTTGCTATGAAGCAATACTTATCCAATTAACTATAATGACAACAAAGTACTTCAAAGGCAAATAAAGAAGGTTACACAGTTGTTATCAAAATTTAGCTTTTAGTCCTTTTAATATTAAGATCTCATTTTCTTAAAGACTCCGACAATTCACTGAGACTTTAAGCATAAGAACCTGCTTTGATAAAACAATTAGAAGAACTTTCTGCAATCTTTCAATATTAAGAGCAGACTAACAGTTAAGAAAACTTTGTCTTTTTAATTGAAAACAAAATTCTAATTTTGCTGTGTACTTGATACTGAGACTCATTTGCTTAAATTTTTTATAGCATGACCATATTAAATTCTTCTACAAACTCTTTACAACTTTCTTTTTACATTTAGATCTCTCTTAATAAACAGCTGTACTTTAGAACAAAGTTACTTTCTCTTATCAAAAGACATTTTTTAGCGTGCAGAAATGTTTTTCTTACTACTTTAAGTAGTTTTGATTAGAACTTAAAACTATTACTTTAACCTTCAGTGAACACTGAAAAATAGGCTACTGTAAACTGTTACACTAGCATTCTTCAGATTGATACATTTATGAACGTATATTATCATTTTTGGAAATGTGCTTTATAGCACAATTTCTTACTAGGCACAAAATATGTCTATATAACTTAGCAAACTTTAAGAATTTTGGTTACTACAAAAATTCTCAGGCTGTTTGCATATATATATATTCTGTTATACATTAATACAGGATTATTATTAAGATATTTATTTGCTATGCGTGTTTACTTATTTTTAGCAACTATGCTAGATTACTTACAAAACCTTTACTGAATGTTAGACAAAGCCAAGCCTTTAAGCATTTTATTCTTAAAAGATTTAGCAGATAACATTGACTTAAATGACTTTAGGTAAACTTAGGCAGCTGATAACAACAAGGACATGCCTGCCTCAGCCAAACCCAAATTGGCATTAATGCTTAACATTTTTATCAGATTTTCTGAAAGTTTTAGAATGCCCAATTTTCACAAGCACTTGCTTTTAAATAGAATATTTTTCATCTATACACCTAGACACACAAACGTACAAACTGAGATACAACGACTACAGTCAGCAACATCCCCCACACAAAAACATATACACAGACAGACAAACTGATGTAAAGACTTGAGTCACTGATATTCAATTGCCTTCCCTCTTCTCAGCTTCTTGTCTGTGGCTTCTGGAACTAGAGGGTGGGAGGAGCGTGTTCTGGTGGGGGAAGAGGGTGGTGAAGGTGGAAGGAGAGGGGGAGTGGGTGGTGCAGCTACTGAAGAGGAGAGCAGGACAATGGCATGGTTGAGAATGTCTTAAAGATGGTGGTGGAGAGAGAGGGAGGGAATCACGAACTGAGGGAGGCAGGCGACTGAGGTTTTCTGGCGTATCTGAAAAGGAAGGACTGAGCAGAGTAAGAGGCTGACAATCTTTAACTGGAGATCAGGCCAGGAGAACCTGAGTCATTGAATACAACATAAAGGTCTGGACGGGAGTGCAAAGTCCAAAAAGCCTGCACATATGGGATTTCACTCTACTCTCCGCTCCAGTGGCAATAATTAATTAAGGTGGTGAGGAGGCTAAAATTCAAAGTTACCTCAGGGGGCCAGCGAGATTGATTGTCCAACGGATACTGAGGCCCGGCCTCAGAGCAAAGAAAGACTAGCTTCTATTTGCAAACTTCCCGGGACAAATATAGAGTAGCCAAATTAGAAATGAGACACCACAGTGGGGTCTGAGCCTCTGCTTTTGAGGGCTGGTTCCCTATGTCTGCATCACTCCCCAATTAATCCTACTGAGAGGAGCACCCAGTGTCCCAAGCGTGCCAAGTCAGGGGAGACGTCCTGGGAGCCTGGGTGAGGGACGTCTTCCCCACTACAGGTCCAGGGGTGGGCCGGATGCCCACAGACATCCTGGGGCCTGGGGTAGGGACGTCTCCCGTACCGCAGGGCCAGGGGCAGGCCGGATGCCTGCAGAGGGTGGGCCACCTGGACATATGTACAATTTCTAACGGACCAGGTGAAATGGAGTTAGGGAGGGAAACAGACTGGGGGAAACTGAGGGACTCACAGGAAAATAGTCCATGCAGAAGAGAGCAGGCTGAGGTCCCAGGTCGGGGAAGGAGGGGGAGGAGCCACCAGTGGCCAGTCGGGGCTCCGTGCTCACATTCCTTTCTGGGTTTTTGGCACCATATGTCAGAGAAATTCCAATAAATTTCAACTGAAGGAAGCAGGTGAAGAGAGGCAACAAAGGGCCAGGTAGTTTATTTGAATGCCACCCCTGGGTGATGTTCTGTGGTCTGAAACACAGGCCAGGGAAGTCACACCCAGCAGGGCAGGCAGCAAGTTTTTAAAGAAGGCAGGGGGAGGGAGAGCAAAGGTGTACAGTGGCACGAGGATTGGCTCATTTAGGGTATGTGGGGGTCTCTCATTGGCCTTTAGCCAGGTACTGGAAAGTTACCACTAATCCTTTAGCTTGGGGGAAGGGCTGTAGTTGGGAGGGTTATCTGATCAGGCTCTGGAATGTTGTGAGACCAGAACCTGTTGGTCTCTTTGCCTCCTTTGGTGAGGCCTGAGCTTGTCCATCAGGCTCACCCTTTCCCCTGATGCCTGCAGCCTAACAGAAAGGTTACATACTTAGAAGGTGCGGGTGATCTCAGAGAGATGAGCACCCCGAAAGGGTTCCCCCTTTTACGGATTCCTTAGGAATGTGATTAAGGGCTGGGAGTGCAGACTCATTAAGTGTTCTTTGAATACTTAGAATTAACTTAACAGAAGGAACTTCTTGCTCTGATTTCTCCCTGGGATACCTGTGGCATGGTCTGGGAGCATATCAGACTGCCTGCCCAGTCTCCAAGGTGGGCTGAGTTATTGTCTTTTTGCTAAAGAGTAAGTTAAGAATCTTACATTTTTAACTTCCTGGGTATTAAAATACAGTCTTTAAGGTGGAATCCTTCCTGCCTTTTACTATGTTGTTTAAGGCTCGGCCTGCATGATTAACACAATGAAATTAGCTATGCTGAGAGACCCTCCTTTGTCTGGGGAATATTCAAACATTCCAAGCCAAGTTGCTCCTGGCTTTTTGAGCTTTAATTGATTAATTTGGGGTCTTTTTTAGTGGACTTTTTGGCCTTTTTCTCTTTCCACCCTGCTCATATCTATTTTCCTGCCTAACAGAAGCCTATTTTAATTGATGCCTTGAAGCTTCCAACTGTTTTCAAGATTCTAAGTTTGCCTCTTCACAGAATAGTACTTCTAAATTAACTGTGACAAACAATTGAAAGAGGCCAAAATGGGTTCTGAGGTCTCTTTTTCCCCTTTCTCCTCTTCTTTGTCTCCAGATACTAGGCAGCCACCTGTGTGCTCAGGCCCCACTTCCCCAGACACTTTCCTCTATCCCTCTGTACTGCCCCACCTCCTCTACACTCTCCACTCCCTCATTCCAATCCTTTTGCTGAACTTCCCTTTCCCTCCAAACTGCTCTCTGCTTCCTCCTCTCTGGAACCTGTTAAAACCTGTCCCTTTAAAATTAAGTTTTCTGAGGATCCAAAAAAGTCCCAGATTTCTTATGTTCCCTGGACTAAGGCTGAATTGTGAACTCTAGTTGGAGTTTCTAAATGTGACCTAAGATCCATACAGGTTTGCTGAAGAATTTAACATAGTTACTCAAATGTACCAACTTGGTTTCACAGACTTATATCAGTTAAGTCACCTGCTTGTTGGTGAGGGCCAGGACAAGCACTGGGTGAAACTGGCTCAATAGCATCATCCTGATAGGGATGTACAGAAGGAGATCCCTAACTTTTGGCAAAATGCTAGACCACTGGTTGCACATCTCCACTGAGCAATTACAGCAGCTTTTTCCTAAGCCTGTTAATTGGAATAAAATTCAAGCTTACACACAAAGGGTGATGAACCTGTTCATAACTATGAGACAGGGACCATGGGCTTAAACAGAGTAGGGTAAGCGCCTCCTGAAAAAGCAAGGCAAGATATTTACAGTCAAAGCAATGTAACAATGTAAAGTCCCTATTGAAACTCTGTGTTCAGCATTATGCAAAGTCAAGGTCACAGTAATTCTCTAGGGTAAAGATAATAGACTAGGAATATAGACATCCTCAGTGAGATCAGTTAAAGGTCAAAAGGCCAGGAGCAACTTGGCCTGGAATGTTTGAGTATTCCCCAAGGGTATCTCAGCATAACTGGTGACTTCACTGTAAACAACCCTAGCAAACAGACAACAACCCAGCCCACCCTGGGGGCAGGGTAGGTGGTACAAGTCCACACCCTAAGCCCTCAGTTCCCAAAAGTCCTCAATTGCCTATAAATCCCCTAGACAACACACCACCCCAGTCTCTCTTGTCCCCTCCTGGTGTGAGCCAGGAGCTCTTTCCTCTCACTTTATCTCTAAATATAAGCCTGTACCTTGCCCTCCTACCTTGAGTATTTGTGAAGCTCATTCTTTGGCTTCGTGAACAAGGACCCCAGCCTATCAACTATTACAACTGACTTCAGATTGTTTTCAAGGAAAATTCTGGTCTTCTTTTAGATGTTGAATCCACCTGGGAAGCATTTAACACTAACTCTATAATGGGCTGAGCCAGGATCTTTCTTTTTTTTTTTTCAGTTAGAAGGACCACAATGGGATGGGAAACCGTCCACTCCAGATTTAGCCAGTTTGGCAAACCTGATTACTTGCACCCCAGATGAGTCACCTACAATAAAGACTGCTAAAATTCTTAACTTTCAACTCTGGCAAATGAAGGCCTGAAACCACACCACACCAAACCACACCACACCAATTTGCCTAAAGTGTGAAACCAAAAGAAAATTTCCATTGCTGGAACTTCCAATACAATGCTCAATAGAAGTGGAGAGAGCAGATATCAATATCTTTTTTCATTAGAGGGAGAACACCCAGTCTTTCACATTTGAATATGGTAGATGGGTGCTTTTATCAGGTTGAGAACGTTGGTTTCCGTTGCAAATGTGTTGCCAGTTTTTTTATCATGAAAAGGTGTTGGATTTTTAAAAAACTTTTGTTATCATTAGTCTACAATTACATGAACAACATTATGTTTACTAGGCTCCCCCCTTCACGAAGTCCCCCCCCCCCACAAACCCCATTAGAGTCACTGTCCATCAGCATAGTAAGATGCTGTAGAATCACCACTTGTCTTCTCTGTGTTGCACAGCCCTTCCCATGCCACCCCTCCACATTATACATGCTAATTATAATGCCCCCTTTCTTTTTCCACACCCTTATCCCTCCCTTCCCACCCATCCTCCCCAATCCCTTTCCCTTTGGTAACTATTAGTCCATTCTTGGGTTCTGTGATTCTGCTGCTGTTTTGTTCCTTCATTTTTCTTTGTACTTATACTCCACATATGAGTGAAATCATTTGATACTTGTCTTTCTCCACCTGGCTTATTTCACTGAGCATAATACCCTCTAGCTCCATCCATGTTGTTGCAAATGGTAGGATTTGTTTTCTTCCTATGGCTAAATAGTATTCCATTGTGTATATGTACCACATCTTCTTTATCCAGTAATCTACTGATGGACACTCAGGTTGCTTCCATATCTTGACTATTGTAATTAGTGCTGCAATAAACATAGGGGTGCATCTGTCTTTTTCAAACTGGGCTGCTGCATTCTTAGGGTAAATTCCTAGGAGTGGAATTCCTGGGTCAAATGGTATTTCTATTTTGAGTTTTTTGAGGAATGTCCATAATGCTTTCAACAATGGCTGAACTAATTTACATTCCCACTAGCAGTGTAGGAGGGTTCCTCTTTCTCCACAACCTCGCCAACATTTGTTGTTGTGTGTCTTTTGGATGGTGGCAATCCTTACTGGTGTGAGGGGATATCTCATAGTGGTTTAATTTGCATTTCTCTGATGACAAACCATGTGCAGCATATTTTCATGTGTCTGTTGGCCATCTGAATTTCTTCTTTAGAGAGCTGTCTATTCAGCTCCTCTACCCATTTAATTGTAATATTTGTTTTTTGTTTGTTGAGATATGTGAGCTCTTTGTATATTTTGGATATCAAGCCTTTATAGGATCTGTCATTTATGAATACATTCTCCCATACTGTAGGATATCTTTTTGTTTTATTGATGGTGTCCTTTGCTGTACAGAAGTTTTTCATCTTGATATAGTCTCACCTGTTCATTTTTGCTTTTGTTTCCCTTGCCCGGGGAGATATGCTCATGAAGAAGTCACTCATGTTTATGTCCAAGAGATTTTTGCCTGTGTTTTTTTCTAGGAGTTTTATGGTTTCATGACTTACATTCAGGTTTTTGATGCATTTTGAATTTACTTTTGTGTATGGGATTAGACAGTAATCCAGTTTCATTCTCTTACATGTAGCTGTCCAGTTTTGCCAGCACCATCTGTTGAAAAGACTGTCTTTTTCCCATTGTATGTCAATGGCTCCTTTATCGTATATTAATTGACCATATATGTTTGGGTTAATGTCTGGAGTCTCTATTCTGTTCCACTGGTCTGTGGCTCTGTTCTTGTGCCAGTACCAAATTTTCTTGATTACTATGGCTTTGTAGTAGAGCTTGAATTTGGGGAGCGAGATCCCCCCCCCACTTATTTTTCCTCCCCAGGATTGATTTGGCTATTCGAGGTCTTTGGTGTTTCCATATGAATTTTTGAACTATTTGTTCTAGTTCATTGAAGAATGCTGTTGGTAATTTGATAGGGATTGCATGAAATATGTATATTACTTTGGGCAAGATGGGCATTTTGATGATATTAATTCTTCCTAGAAGAGCATGCGGTGAGTTTCCATTTGTTAGAGTCCTCTTTAATTTCACTTAAGAGTGTCTTGTATTTTTTGGGTATAGGTCTTTCACTACCTTGGTTAGGTTTATTCCTAGGTATTCTATTCTTTTTGATGCCATTGTGAATGGAATTGTTTGCCTGATTTCTCTTTCTATTAGTTCATTGTTAGTGTATAGGAAAGCCACAGATTTCTGTGTGTTAATTTTGTATCCTGCAACTTTGCTGAATCCTGATATTAGTTCTAGTTGTTTTGGAGTGGAGTCTTTAGGGTTTTTTATGTACAATATCATATCATCTGCAAATAGTGACAGTTTAACTTCTTCTTTACCAATCTGGATTCCTTGTATTTCTTTGTTTTGTCTAATTGCTGTGTTGAGGAACTCCAGTACTATATTGAATAAGAGTGGGGAGAGTGGGCATCCCTGTTTGGTACCCATTCTTGGAGGAAAAGCTTTTAGCTTCTCACTGTTCAGTATGATGTTGGCTGTGGGTTTATCATATATGGCCTTTATTATGTTGAGATACTTGCACTCTGTGCCCATTTTGTTGAGAATTTTTATTATGAATGGATGTTGAATTTTGTCGAATGGATTTTCAGCATATATGGAGATGATTATGTGGTTTTTGTTCTTTTATTTACATGGTGGATGATGTTGATGGATTTTCAAATGTTGTAACATCCTTGCATCCCTGGGATGAGTCCCACTTGGTCATGGTGTATGATCCTTTTGATGTATTTTTGAATTCGGTTTGCTAATATTTTCTTGAGTATTTTTGCATCTATATTGATCAGGGATATTGGTCTGTAATTTTCTTTTTCAGTGGGGTCTTTGCCTGGTTTTGGTATTAGGGTGATGTTGTTGGCTTCATAGAATGAGTTTGGGAGTATTCCCTCCTCTTCTATTTTTTGGAAAGCTTTAAGGAGAATGGGTGTTATGTCTTCTCTGTATGTCTGATAAAATTCCAAGGTAAATCCATCTGACCCGGGGGTTTTGTTTTTGCGCAGTTTTTTGATTACCAATTATATTTCTTTGCTTGTAATTGGTTTGTTTAGATTTTGTGTTTCTTCCTTGGTCAGTCCTGGAAGGTTGTATTTTTCTAGGAAGTTGTCCATTTCTTCTAGTTTTTCCAGCTTCTTAGCATATAGGTTTTCATAGTATTAGTATTCTCTAATAATTCTTGGTATTTCTGTGGGGTCTGTCGTGATTTTTCCTTTCTCATTTCTGATTCTGTTGGTGTGTGTTGATTCTCTTTTTCTCTTAATAAGTCTGGCTGGAGGCTTATGTCTTTTGTTTATTTTCTCAAAGAACCAGCTCTTGGTTTCATTAATTTTTTTCTATTGTTTTATTCTTCTCAGTTTTATTTATTTCTTCTCTGATCTTTATTATGTCACTCCTTCTGCTGACTTTAGGCCTCATTTGTTCTTCTTTGTCTAATTTTGATAATTTTGACTTTAGACTATTCATTTGTGAATGTTCTTCCTTCTTTAAATAAGCCTGGATTTCTAAATACTTTCCTCTTAAAACTGCTTTTGCTGCATCCCACAGAAGTGGGGGTTTGTATTGTTGTTGTAATTTGTTTCCATATATTGCTTGATCTCTATTTTAATTTGGTTATTGATCCATTGATTATTTAGGAGCATGTTGTTAAACCTCCATGTGTTTGTGAGCCTTTTTGTTTTCTTTGTACAATTTATTTCTAGTTTTATACCTTTGTGTTCTGAGAATTGGGTTGGTAGAATTCAATCTTTTTGAATTTACTGAGGCTCTTTTTGTGGCCTAGTATGTGGTCTGTTGTGTATAATGTTCTATGTGCACTTGAGAAGAATGTGTATCCTGTTGCTTTTGGATGTAGAGTTCTATAGATGTCTATTATATCCATCTGTTCTAGTGTGTTGTTCAGTGCCTCTGTGTCTTTATTTATTTTCTGTCTGGTGGATCTATCCTTTGGAGTGAGTGGTGTGTTGAAGTCTCCTAAAATTTATGCATTGCATTCTTTTTCCTCCTTTAATTCCTTAGTATTTGTTTCACGTATATTGATGCTCCTGTATTGGGTGCATATATACTTATAATGGTTATATCCTCTTGTTGGACTGACCCCTTTATCATTATGTAGTGTCCTTCTTTTATCTCTTGTTACTTTCTTTGTTTTGAAGTCTATTTTAACTACTAGTATTGCAATACCTGCTTTTTCTCCTTGTTGTTTGCATGAAATAGCTTTTTCCATCCCTTGATTTTTACTCTGTGCATGTCTTTGGGTTTGAGGTGAGTCTCTAGTAAGCAGCATATATGTGGGTCTTGCTTTTTTATCCATTCTGTTACTCTGTGTCTTTTAATTGGTGTATTCAGTCCATTTACATTTTTGGTGATTATTGAAAGATATGTAGTTATTGCCATTGTAGGCTTTAGATTCGTGGTTACCAAAGGTTCAAGGTTAGCTTCTTTACTACATTACTGTTTAACTTAACTCACTTATTGAGCTATTTAAACATAGTCTGATGATTATTTCTCTCCCTTCTTATTCCTCCTCTTCCATTCTTTTTATGTTGGGTGTTTTATTATCCTTTGTGTTCCTTTGACTGGTTTTGTGGGTAGTTGATTTTATTTTTTGCCTTTAGTTAGTATTTGATTGGTCTGCTTTCTTTGCTGTGATTTTATTTTCTGTGGTGACATAAATTTCACCTTAGAGGTGCTCCCATCTAGAGCAGTCCCTCTAAAGTACCCTGTAGGGGTGGTTTGTGGGAGGCAAATTCCCTCAATTTTTGCTTGTTGGGGAATTGTTAAATCCCTCCTTCATATTTAAATTATAATTGTGCTGGATATAGTATTCTTGGTTCAAGGACCTTCTGTTTCATTGCATTAAATATATCATGCCATTTCTTCTGGCCTGTAATGTTTTTGTTGAGAAATTTGATGATAGCCTGATGGGTTTTCCTTTTTAGGTGACCTTTTTCCTCACTCTAGCTGCCTTTAAAACTCTGTCCTTATCCTTTATCTTTGCCATTTTAATTATTATGTGTTTTGGTTTTGTCCTCCTTGGGTCCCTTATGTTTGGAGTTCTGTGTACTTCTGTGGTCTGAGCGACTATTTTCTCCCCCAGTTTGGGGAAGTTTTCAGCAATTATTTCTTCAAATACACTTTCTATCTCTTTTTCTCTCTCTTCTTCTTCTGGTGCCCCTATAATGCGGATATTGTTCCTTTTGGATTGGTCTCACAGTTCTCTTAATATTGTTTCATTCCTGGAGATCCTTTTATCTCTCTCTGTGTCAGCTTCTATGCGTTCCTGTTCTCTGGTTTCTATTCCATAAATGACCTCTGGCATCTCATCCCTTCTGCTTTTAAATCCTTCTGGAGATTGTTTTATTTCTGTATTCTCCCTCCCTATTTTGTCTGTTAGCTCTTGCATTTTTCTTTGCAGCTCCATCAGCATGGTTATGACCTTTATTTTGAATTCTTTTTCAGGGAGATTGGTTACGTCTATCTCTCCAAGCTCTTTCTCAGGGGTTGTCTCTGTGAGTTTGGTCTGGATCAAATTCTTCTGCCTTTTCATGGTGATAGAGTTAGTTGTGGGGAGGTGGTATGTGTGTTGGCTGTGAGAATGTCCCTTTTTCCTAGTTTGTGGCCTTTCTCTCCTGGGAGAATGGTGATCCCTAGCAGCTTGTGCTGGGAAGCTGCACACAAATGTGGTCTCTGATTCTTGGCCAGCCTCTGTGGAGTAAGCTCTGTGGTTACTGTGGTTATGGCTGCTGTCAGGCTGCTGCTCCACTGTGGCTGAGCTATGCCAGAGGGGGATCGGGCAGGAGGCTGTTTATCTCTGTGAGGGGCCTCAGAGCTGCACTGCTGCCCAGCTGGTTAGGGTGCCCCATGTTCCCCGGGATTCCCAGCCACTGGGCTGAGTGTCTCGGGATGCTTCCGTCCAACTGTGTGGTCCCTGTCCCTTTAAGACTTTTAAAAAGCACTTGCTTTTCTTTGTCCCAGGGGCGCGGGCTGTGGGGACCCGCTCGCAAGTTTTACTCTTCCGGTTCCCTAGTATCCATCACACCACCCACTGTGTGTCTGTGCTCCCAGTGTGGATGGCTAGGGCTGGGTATTTAGCAGTCCTGGGCTCCCTCTCCCTCCCCACTCTGACTCCTCTCCTCCTGCTGGGAGCTGGCATGAGTAGCGCTTGGGTTCTGCCTGGCCGCGGCTTGTATCTTATCCCCTTTGTGAAGTGCTGGGTTCTCGCAGGTGTATATGTAGCCTGGCTTTTGTCCTATTTCTTCTGGTCTCTCTTTTAGGGATAGTTGTATTTGTTGTATTTCAAAAATATAAATGGTTTTGGGAGGATATTTCTGCTGCTCTACTTATGTCACCATTTTGGCTCCTCCCCCTCCAGGTGTTGGATTTTAAAAGTGATTTTTTAAACTACTGAAGTAATTATGTTTTTTTGGCCTTTATTCTATAAATATATTGCATAAATTAAGTTTTAGATGTTAAAACATCTTTTCATTCCTGGTATTTATTCCACTTGATCATGGTGTACAGTCTTTCTTATATCTGGCTGGAGTAGTTTTACTAATTACTAAATACTTTAGTTGGAACTATTTATGTTGATATTCATAAGGAATATTGATCTATAATTTTTCCCCTTGTTATCTTTGCTTATGGTACCAGAGAAATCCCGGCCTTCTATAATGAATTGCAAAATGTTTCTTCCTGTTCTATTTTTTGGAAGTGTTTGTGAAGGATTAGTATTAATTTATCTTTATACAATTTTGTAGAATTAGGTTAAGCCACCTGATCCTAGTTTTTTTTTTCTGAGAAGTGTTTTGACTACTAATCCAGTGAGTCTCTTTACAAAATATAAATTTTGTATTTATTTTTGAGTTAGTTTTGATAGTTTCACTGTTTCTTTATGTAATATGTTTGTTACATATACTTTAAATAATTTGTTGGCATACATTTCTTCATTGTATCTCTTTATAACACATATTTTAAAATTTTTGTAAGGTTTTGTTGAGAAGGAAAGTACTCGGCTCGGTGTCGCAGGGAAGTCAGATACAGTGAGATGAGAGACCAAAGTTAGGAAAGCAAAGTAAGTTTTAATACACTCTGCATGGAGTAACAGCAGGCTTGCCTAAAATAAGACAAGCAGGCCTGGATGCTCATTCTGAGGCTTCTTTTATGTGGTTTTTGGCAGGGCAGAGAGGTCCTTGATTGACAGCTGTCAGCTCTCTAGGCTTGTTATGATTGGTGAAATGGGGACAGGGGCTGTGCTGTGCCTGTGCCTCTGATGTTTCTTATCTGTGGAGACCCTGGACATTTTCTGAGTCACTCTTGGACCCTGTGGCTTCATCTGATTAACTTTTTGGGTCATTTCTGGCTTTCTGGATCTATTGGATCAACTCCCTGAGTCATCTTTGGGGGGCCCTTTTTCCTTTCCATCCTGCTCATTATTGTCTTTCTGCATAACAGTTTGTCAATGGTCCCTCTTTCATTCCTGATTTTAGTAATTGTCCTCTCTTTTGTTTCTTGGTCAGTCTACTTGAAACGTTTGTCAAATTTTTTTTAACTTTTCAAATAATTTTTGGGTGTCACTGATTCTCCTTACTGGTTTTCTTTCTTGATGAGAAGCCAGTTGTTAATCTTATTGAAGATTTCTAACATATCATCATTTTTCTCTTTCTTTTTCAAATTTGTCTCATTGTCTTTGGCATTCTAAAGTTTATCGGTGATACATCTAGGTTTGTATCTCTTTCACTTTATTCTATTTTGATTTTTATTGAATACTGTAATGTGCAAATAAACACTTTACATCAAATGTGGGAAATTTTTCGTTAAATATACTTTCTCCCCTATTTTGTCTTCCCCTTGAATTTCCATTTTGTGTGTGTTGGTACACTTGATGTATCACAGGTTTTTGAGGCTTTCTTTATTTTCTTAATTTTTTTCATTCTCTTCCTGAGACTGTGTCTCAGTCGAGCTATCCTGAGTTTGCTGATTTTTTCTTCTGACAGCTCAAATCTGCTGTGGAGTCCCTCAGTGAAATTTTTGTTTAATTTATTGTACCTTTTAACTGCAGAATTTGTATCTAAATCGTTTCAGGTTATTTTTTGAAAATCTTTTTGTTGTTATTCACTATTTTAGTGAGACATACTTATCATACTTTCTTTAAATTCTTTATCCATATGTGTTTTGAACGTATTAATGTTAGGCAGGAAAATAGATATGAGCGGGGTGGAAAGAGAAAAAGGCCAAAAAGGCCACTAAAAAAGACCCAAAATTAATCAATTAAAGCTAAAAAAACCGGGAGCAACTTGGCCTCGAATGTTTGAATATTCCCCAGATAAAGGAGGGTACCTCAGCATAGCCCATGTCTTTATTGCGTTAAACATGTAGGCCCAGCTTATTATTTTACCTTTACCTATATGCTGTTTTTCTCTCCTTCTGGCCCTAATTAAGTAGTTTGTAACCTAAACAACATTATTTAGCATGCAGGCCCACCTGTAAACAACATTGTGAAAAGCAGGGAGGATTCCATCTTAAATATCGTATTTTAATACCCAGGAAGTTAACAGATAATAACTCAGCCCACCTTGGAGGCTGGGCAGGTTGCCTATTTGATATGCTCCTGAAAGGAAAGGAGTGACACACAGAAGTAATTCACCGGAGAATTCCGCTTTATTAGGGAAAAGTGCTGGGTTATATAGGAAGGGGCATGAGTTGATAGAGGTGTCACATCTACGGGGCTGGTGGCTGTTGGCTAGGTGCTGGGATTGGGAGGGGGGCAAGAGGTGACTGGGCTTCAGGTGGCGCTGGCGGGAACCAAGGACCCCGAAGAGAAGCCGGAAGTTTGCCATTTTACTGGTGGGGGCCCTTCATTCCCCCCTTTCTCCTCTATGGGGTTGTGGACGTTGCTTTCTCTCTGGCTGCTTCCTGCTGAACGGGGGTGGAGAAGGGAGTGAGGGCTTGAGGATCGGGAGGAAAGGGTTGATAGGACTCCCTACAGGAAGGACGAGTAGATGTGGACTTCTTCAGGTTGGAAATCAATGAAGGTTCCCTGTAACCATAGGTCGAGGACCTGTTGATTCCAATGGTGCCTAGAGGATATGGGTGTCAGGAGCCAGGTGTCTGCGGCCATTGTTTCCAGGAAGTTTCCAGCGGAGAGAGGGGTCCATCTCAGCGTGTGGTGAGGAGGTCACGTGAGGGTGAGGGATCTCCTGTGGCCAGAAGCTGGTAGTTCCTGAGTAAAGCTGGTTGAAAGCTTGATTAGAGATTTTTCTGACTTGGGATTTGATGAACTTTATTATACAGGGTAAGAAGAGACAGGCGAGAAGAATGATTATTATGGGGCCTGCAATGGGCCAGAGCCAGGTGAGGAGGGGGTTTGTTAGTATTGAAGAGAATGGGTTGGAATTGGAAGCAGAGTGGAGGCTGGAGGCAAGGTCAGTGAGTTTGGTAATGTCAGTTTCTACAATGCCAGATTCGTTGATGTAATAGCAGCACTCTTCCCGGAGGAAGACGCAGGTGCCGCCCTTCTTGGCTGTAAGCAGATCTAAGGCCCGCCGGTTTTGAAGGGTGACTTTAGTTAGCGAAGTGACCTGTCTTTGGAGAGAGGCTAGGGAATCGGCAGTGGATGTCAGGGCTCCCTCAAGTTTGGCGTTGAGATCTCTAACTGCCCATAGAGAGTGACCCAAGGCTTCTCCCAAAAACCCTGCCCCAGTGGCTGAGGTGATCAAAGATATACCGACCATGATGGGAAGGAAAGCAGCCCCTTTTGTGCATGAGGGCAAGGGAGGTTGGACCTCAAAGAATTCTGCCATGCTGTAAAGTGTAAGCTGTGGGATTAGGGTGACGAGAACGCAGGGTGTGCTGGAGTTGGGAGGCAGTGAAGTGCGCTGGAGGAGGGTGGAGTTGGGCCTACACAGTGGTGGATGGTGAGATTATCTGCGTATTCTGGTTCTCGTAGGGGTATGTCTGCCAGGGGGCAGAGGGGTTGTCTTTCTGCATGGAAGGAGTAGTTGGAAATATTAAGGGGTATGGCGGCCAGCAGTGGGCGCTGTAGTGATGCGCACAAGAAACAATTGGCGGTGTTAAGGGTGTGGTTGAGAAAGATGGTGGTGTCCTGAATGAGCTGTAACTAAGAGTAGGAGAAATGGGAAGAGGGGCGGGGATAAGAAGATGAAGAGGCGCCGTCAAGAGTTTGGATAATGACTTTTTCGGAATGTCTGATATCTGATGCAACTTGAGAGATCTGGGAATGAGAGGGAACATACTTTTGAGAGATATGAAGGGTACCGTGGGGGTCGAGGACCCTCTGTAGTAAACTGAGGCTGTGACTCTGGCAGCCCATCGAGAGTCCCAGGGATCTGGGATTGATAAGGAAAATGAGCCGTTGGGATATTTCATGAAATGGTTGGAGGACTAATACTGTGGGTACTGGAAGTTACTCATGTAGTGAATGGTGCAAGACCAGTAGGAATATCTCCTGTAGACGTCTGGCCATTGCCTGCAATAGGCTTGTTTTGGGTCATAGAGGAAGCAGAGGTAGGCAGAATAAGGGTAGCTGCTAGTGAACACTTCGGTGGAGGGAGGAAAGTGGAGGTATAAAGGCTCAGAGCAGCTTTTCAGAGGGCAGTCTGGTGTGGCAATGAGGGCAGTAACTTTTGTTTGATGCTGTGTGTAAGTCTGTCTGACTTTGAATCACCATACAAAGGAGGCTGGGGTCGGAAGACAATAGGAATGAGGAAAAAAGCGAGAGAGCAGTAAAGGAGGAAAAAGTCATGATTCGGGTATGGATGGCAAAAGGGGTGAATGGGATTTTGGAGGAAATAGGACAGTAAGGTCAGGAGTCTGGAGGGAGGGAAAGTCTGTAAACTTTTGTAGGTTAAGAGATCTTTTAGGTGATGTGGGGACAGAATGGTAAGGGGTGCCCTGAATGTCAGTTTATTAGCTTCTTTCTGCAAGAGCTGTCTAGCGGCTAATGCTCGTAGGCAGGGGTCCCATCTCCGAACTGTGGGGTCTAATTGCTTGGAGAGATAAGTTACTGGGGCAAAGGATGGGCCTAGGAATCCTAGAGCTTGACTGGACCTCTCATGAATGTAGAATGAGAAGGGCTTCAACAAATCAGGAAGATGGAGAGCTGGGGCTTCCACAAGGGGTTGACGGAGCTTAATGAAGGAGTGTCGGGGTGAGGAGGATAATGGTTCTTTAGGGGGGCCCTTGCTGAGGTCGTATAGGGGTCTTGCCAACAGGGAGAAGTTAGGGATCTATGCTCTAAAATATCTAGCCAGGCCTAGAAAGGAAAGGATTTCTGTCTTGGTTTTGGGAACAGGCAGGTCAGAGAGGAGCCGTTTTCTGTCTAAGGTAATGGACTTTCTTTGTTGAGATAGAAGGAATCTGAGGTAAGTGACAGGAGGGGAAGTGATTTGAGCTTTGACGGGGGATACTCGGTAACCTCTGGAAGCTATAAGGTTAAGTAGGGAGGCAGTGTCAACTTGAGACTGTTCCCACGAGGGACTGCAGAGTAGAAGATTGTCCATGTATTGTAATAAGGTGGACTTGGAGTGATCATGATGAAACTTTTTGAGGTCTTGAGCTAGGACCTGTCTTAAAATATGGGGACTATCTCAGAAGCTTTGTGGCAAAACTATCCAAGTGAGTTGTTCAGAATGTCTTGTGTATGGGTCCGTCCAGGTGAAGGCAAAAAATCTTGGGAGGAGAGGTCCAGAGGGATAAGAAAAATGCGTCCTTGAGATCTAGGGCTGAGAAGTGGGAGGCTGAGGCAGGGATTTGCGATTAAAGGGTGTACGGATTTGGAACTAAGGGATGGATAGGGACAACGGCCATGTTGATGAGGCGAAGGTCTTGGACAAGGCGGAAAGATCTGTTGGTTTTTTTAACAGCAAATATGGGGGTATTAAAGGGGGAGTGAGTGGGTCTGAGGTAATTTTTGTTCCAGAGATCTTGAATGATGGATTGGAGGCCTGTGAGGGCTGAAGTGGTTAGGGGGTATTGGGCCTGACAGATATACTGAGAGGGGTCATGTAATTTGATAGAGGCAGGGGGACATAGGGCCATGGAGGGGCTTGTAATGTCCCAAACTTTGGGATTTACGAGTGTATGAGGGCGGAACCGGAGCTTTCATTGGGTAGAGGGGGGTCGTCGGCTATGAGGGCCATCAGAAAGGGAGTACTGGGGGCTGTGGGAGTGGATATAGTTATGGAAACGTGGAGGAGAGAAAGGATGTCCCGTCCTAGTAAAGGGATGGGACACTGGGGAATAACCAGGAAGGAGTGGGAGAAAGGTATGGGATTGTCTTGGATTGTGCATAAAAGGGGTGGGGTTTTAATGGGAAAATCTGTTTACCTCTTACCCCGACTATAGGAGTAATGGCTGGTATGGTAGGGTCCTGGTATTCTTGCAAGACTGTGAAGGTGCTCCTGTATCTAGGAGGAAGGAGATGGGGCGACCATCTACTGTTAAAGTAACCCTGGGCTCCTGTTTGGTGATGGAAATGGTTGGGCGAGAAGCCCCCGGGCCCCATCAATCTTCTTCTGCCAGCCCCACTACAGCGGGCTTAGGATGGGTGTTGTTCGTCCAGCCTCCCCTTCGGGTGGTTGGGCAATCAGACCCCCAGTGGCCCTTTTTGTGGCATCTGGGGCATGGGGTGGTAGGAGATCTGGGGGAGGGGCATGCCCTTGACCAATGTCCCTCTTTTCCACACTTGAAACAAGCTCCTGAGAGGGGCTTGGTTGTAGAGGGGCGCCCAGGTTGTGGTTTTATCAGCTGGGCCAACATTTGGAAATTGGCCTGATCAGCCTTTTGTTTATGGCATTCTTTCTCCACCTCCCGGTTATGAAAGACTTTAAAGGCCACTGTTAGGATCTCAGTCTGTGGGGTAGCGGGGCCCTGTTCTAACTTTTTGAGTTTAGCTTTAATGTCGGGGTAGCTTTGAGCTAGGAAGTATGTCATAAGGACATGTCTTCCTTCAGGTGTTTCTGGGTCCAGGTTGGTATACTGTAATAGGGCTTGAGTGAGTCTGTCCAAGAAGTCGGAGAGGGTTTCGTCTTTCTTTTGAATTATGTCTTGGAGCTTTTGAAAATTGACTACTTTACTAGCTGCCTTTTTCAGACCTGCTATTAAGCAGGAGGCAAAAATATCTCGAGAGCGGAGACCCACGGAGGTGTTATAATCCCAGTGTGGGTCTTGTTCAGGGACAGCAGTGGGGCCAGGGGGATAGGTGGGGTCAGTCCTGTGGATTTCGGTAGCATGCATTTTGGCGAAGTCCCAAACTCGTCTACGCTCTTCAGGGAGGAGAGTATTGGCCAGGATCATGAAAATGTCATGATGTGTGAGGCTGTAAGACTGGAGGGTCCATTGATACTCCCTGATGTATGTCGTGGGATCAGTGGAAAAGGAACCTAGGTGTTTCTCTAGTTGGGCTAAATCTCCTAAGGAGAAAGGGACATGAACGTGCACGATGCCTTTTGATCCTGCTACCTCCAAGAGGGGGTCGATAATTTTGGGAGGCCCTTGAGTCCGAGTCTGAGGGGGACTGAAGGGTTCTGGCTCAGTCTGTGGGGGAGTGACACGGTCTAGCCATGCCTAGTCGAGCAGGTCCTGAAGTGTGGAAGGCGGCAAAGAAAATAAAGAAAGATAGAATCGGACTCACATGTCACCAGCCAGCAGCCCAGCTGCTTACCTCTGCTGCTCTAGTTGGGCTTGAACTCATGACTCTGAGGGTAAGAGTCCCATGCTCTACTAACTGAGCTACAGCAGGGCTCCAGTTAATTGCTTATGGAATGCATAAACAGAATGTTGTTTGTTCTCCATTCCTGCCACATCGGCAAGTGGGGGAAGGGCATAGCTCAAAGCAGGGCAGTGTTTGTACACATCTTCAAGGTCTCTCTATTTTCAGAGTGAGGAGTCTTGGCTCATCTTCGAGGACTAGATATGTTTTTGTGGACAGATAACTTCCAAGGACTGCACTGGTTGTTCTCTAGCTTGTGCTTTCCCATGCTGCATTCAGACATGGGGGAAGGTGCTTTCTCATTCTCCCTACAAACATGTGAGAAGACAAAGGCAGTCCCTAACAGGGGAGAAACAGGTGATCAGGGCAAAGATGGAGGAGGCCCCTGGGACCTAGTTAAAGGCGGGCTGAAAGGCTCAGGCTTAATCTGCGGGTGATGAAGGCAGAGGAGGTGAGATGGGGGAGTAGATGGTGGGGGAGGAAGGGAGAAGGGCTGTTGTAGGAGAAGAAGGGGAAGGGAGTGAACGGGAGGCTTCTGCAGGGGTGGTGGCTTGCAGGCTAGGAGAACTTGGGAGGGGGCGGGGGGAGGAGGAGGTGGAAAGCTTCGATATAGGGAATCTCCTTCCATTTTTTTCAGGCACTGGCAGTAGTTAAAGAGATTGCGATTGATGTTAGGATCAAGAGTTCCCCCTGTGGGCCATTGGTTGTTATTGTCTATGGGGTATGTCGGCCAATCTTGGGAGCAATATTTACGGAGAAGTTTTGGTTTTATATCAGGCGTCAGGGAGAGGGTAGCCAGATGCTTAAGCAGGCATTCAAGAGGTGAACTTTCAGGGAGGGATGAGGAGGCTCCCATGGCTAAAGGACAGAGAAGGAGACAAACAGGGGAAGATGAAAGGAGATCCTCTGACTGGGAGCAGACCGCAAGGAGACAAACGGCATCCCCGATGATCCTTGGTGGTCTGCGGAAACTCGTATACGAGTCGGAATTTCTTAGGAAGTGTGGATTGTCACCCAGACTTCTCTAAGAAGGCAGAGTGCCGGAGTCACGAGGTACCTAGCACTAGGAATTTTTGGCAGACAGAACAGTTTTCGGCGGATGGAACAGAAGGAGGAGGGGGGGAAAAGTGAGCGTTCTCATCCGAAAAGGAGTCACCTCATTTATGGCTGTTGGAGGGGGGCCTGAGGGTCTGCCGCAGCCATCAAGGCCTGAGGCAGGGAGAGTTCCCTCCTCGTCTCCAAGCGTCAGAGCCTTGCAGGACGATCACGGTCAATGGCACTGCGATAGCTCAGGGAAGAGTGGACCACTCCAGGGGGAAAATTTACCTAAAGGCCAGAGAGGAGTGGTGAGTGTGATGAGCCAGCACCGGAAAAGGAGGATGAGGTCAAGCTGCTGCTGGTGTCAGGGTGAAGACGGGGCCCAGTTGGGGTGTCCTGTCTCCCGGGTTTCGGCACCAATGAAAGGAAAGGAGAGACACACAGCAGCAATTCACCTGAGAATTCTGCTTTATTAGGGAAAGGTGCTGGGTTATATAGGAAGGGGCATGAATTGATTGAGGTGTCACTTCTACGGGGCTGGTGGCTGTTGGCTAGGTGCTGGGATTGGGAGGGGGACGAGAGGTGATTGGGCTTCAGGTGGCGCCAGCGGGAACTGAGGACCCCAAAGAGAAGCCGGAAGTTTGCCATCTTACTGGTGGGGGCCCTTCAGCTCCCAGACCAAAACCCTGGAATCTCAGGGAGAAATCAGAGCAAGAATTTCCTTGTGTTAAGTTAATTCTAAGTATTCAAAGACCACTTAATGAGTCTGCACTCCTAGCTCTTAGACACATTCCTAAAGAATTCTTAAAAGGAAGAACCCTTTTGGGGTGCTCCACTCTCTGAGGTTGCCCACATTTTTAAGTGCGAAACCTTTTACCTTTAAACTTTCTCTTTTCAACCTTTCAGGGGGTGCTCCTCTGAGGTCACCTGCACTTTCTAAGTGTGTAGACTTCTAATCTTAAACTTTCTCCAACCTTTCAGGGCACCTCTCCTTGCTGAGGTTGCCTGCTGCACTTCTTCTCTTTAAGTAACTTTAAATAAAACTGTTACTCTGCTTCACTACTGTGTCTCTGTCCTTCAATTCTTTGTTGTGGTGGGGACAAGGACAGAGGAAAATACACAACTCTCCTCCAACATTAATAATAAATGATTTAAAGTTTTTGTCTACTAAGTTCAACATTCAGATCCCCTTAGGCATATTTTCCGTTGGTTTCCCCCCTATGTTCCATATATATCATATGTTTCTTTACTTGTCTTGCCAATGGGTTTCAGCCCCAGGCAAATTCACTGTGGATTCAACGTGACCAAAGAAAATGACAGCAAAATTTTCTCCGGGTGCAAGGGTTATACCCAATTTTATTTCCAGGTGGCAGTTCAGTCACTAAAATCCCGTTCAGTCAGAGCGAGTCTGCATGCATCAAGCTGGTCTCTGCCTCTGGGTCCCTCTGCTTGCACAGCCATCCTCTGAGCTTCTGTCCTCCGCACTGCTACCACTCCAGCCTCTGCTCTGCTCTCCTCCTGCCTTGCAGCCCTGCCACCATGTTGTGCACAGAGCACTGGGTGGAGCTCTTTATATAGAGTCAACAGCCATGTATTGCCCACAGGTGTACAGTGAGCTAGTCATCCAGGGCCTGGTGAGAATCCTGGCCACAGGAACCCTCATTTTATCCACACTTGTGAAAGGGTATCTCGCCATGACCCTCCTTACCCAGAATGACTCAGGAGACATGGGCCCACGCAAGAGATTTTGTTATCTGAAAGAGAAAGTGGCTGCCCAGTTGCCTTGGGGGAGGGTCAGAATGTTTAGAAATTAGGTGGGGCAAGCCCAGGCAAGCCCAGGCAAGCCCCAGGCATAATTCTCATGGGCTTATGTGCTTGGGACCATGTGGTAAATTGAGGATAAATTACTATATTCTTATAACTTGTATATAACTTTTTTGTTGAAAACTGGATATTTTAGAAAACATATTGTAACAGTTATGGTGTCAGACCCCCATTTTCCAGTGCTTGTTTTTCTTTACTTTATTTTCATCTTTCTTGCTGCTGTTTATTTAGTTTCTTTCTTGATCTGCAAAGGGAGAGAACATGGGAATAGCCTAAAGTTAAAACAACACAGTTCCTGCTGCCTTACTGAAGTTCAGTAGTTTCTCTTGGATAGATGAATTTTTTATTTGTTCTGTGGGGTTGGCTTATTTTCAGAGTTCTGAAATTACGGATTTTAGTTATTTTGATAGGAATTTCGTTGTTTCTATGGAAGAATATGTTCACTGAGGTACTCAATCTGTTAGGCAGAGAGACAGAAATGAGCGGGATGTAAAGGAGAAAGGGCCCTCCCAAAAATGATTCAGGGAATTGATTAAATAGGACCAGAAAGCCAGAAATGACCCAAAGAGTTCATCAGATGAAGCCACAGGGTCCAAGAGTGACTCAGAAAATGTCCAGCATCCCCGAGATAAGAAATTATTAGAGGCATAGGCACAGCACAGCCCCTGTCCCCACTTCACCAATCAGAACAAGCCTAGAGAGCTGACAGCTGTCAATTAAGGACCTCTCTGCCCTGCCAAAAACCACAGAAAAGAAGCTTCAGAAAGGGCATTCAGGCCTGCCTGTCTTATCTTAGGCAGGCCTGCTCTGTTACACTATGCAGAGTGTATTAAAATTTACTTTGTTCTTGACTTTGGTCTCTCATCTCATTGTATCTGACTTCCCTGCGACACCGAGTCGAGTCCTTTCCTTCCCACCAAATCCACTGTGAATGATGTTGACCTACCACTAAGACTTATTTTTAAAAATTAGAATATAATGGAATAGCATAGTAAGTATTGGTGCATTGCATGTAGTGAAGTTAGGTTTTGTTTTATGAAATTTTAAATTCATAATGTATATATTTACTGCTTTATAATGTAAAATGTACTTTTTACTGTGGGTCCTAATTTTAAAAAAAGTCAATATAGCAATGTAATATAAACTTAAGTGTCCATCAGAATCATTTGGAGGACTAATTAAAATACATATTTCTGAGCTCCTCTTTATAGTTTCTCATTCAATATTTTGAGAGGTGGTCCGAATTTGCATTTTTTAATCAGGTTCTCATATGATACTGATGCTGCTGCTTTGGTGACCACACTTGAAGAACCACAGCACAAGACCAATAGTTTTCAATCCTGGTTCTAAATTAAAATCACCTGTGAAGATTTTAAAATATGAGTATACATAGTCCCTACCCTAGACTAATTGAATTAAGATGTCTAGAAGTAGGGCATAGCATTTCTGTACATAAGAAGCTGAGATCTCTGCATTAGATTGTGATCTCTTTGAGGATGGGACTGAGTCTTTTGTCTTTTATCCTTGATCTGAATTTAAGTAGGTGCTCAATTTATGTTGAATCAATTGGCTTAAAATGGCCCTAGGGTTTGTATTTTTTTTTGAGAGGGCATCCATTATATTTATTGATCAAATGGTTGTTAACAACAATAAAATTCTGTATAGGGGACTCAATGCTCAATATACAATCATCAATCCACCCCAAGCCTAATTCTCATCAGTCTCCAATCTTCTGAAGCATAACGAACAAGTTCTTACATTGTGAAAAAGTTCTTACATAGTGAATAAGTACTTACATGGTGAACAGTACAAGGGCAGTCATCACAGAAACTTTCAGTTTTGATCACACATTATGAACTATAAAGAATTAGGTCAAATATGAATATTTGTTTGATTTTTATACTTGATTTATATGTGAATCCCACATTTCTCCCTTATTATTATTATTACTATTATTATTTCTTTTTAATAAAATGCTGAAGTGGTAGATAGATGCAAGATAAAGGTAGAAAACATACTTTAGTGCTGTAAGAGAGCAAATTTAGATGATCAGGTGTGTGCATGTAGACTAAGTGTTAATCCGAGCTAGACAAGGGCAATAAAACATACACGGATACAGAAGATTTCTCTCAAAACAGGGGAGGGTAAGCTTCTAAGCCTCACCTCTGTTGATCCCCAAATTCTCACCTGATGGCCCCCCTGTGACTGTGCCTGTCTTAGGTTGTTCCTTCCTTGAGGAATCTTAACCATTTCTGGCTAACCAGTCATCTTCCGGGGCCATACAGGGAAATGTAAAGTTGATAAGTGAGAGAGAGGCAATATTGTTTGAAAAGTTTAGTTTTTTACTACTTTGAAGATATATGCCCTGTGGCTTTTATGCCCAGTATTTGTCTTGAGGTATATTTACCACTTGGAAGAATTATGATACTCGGTAAATTTGATATGAGGCACGAATTCTATTTCAGGGTTGTAATTAGGAAGGAAGAAGAAAAGCTATAGGAGTAGCAGATGGAAGATAACATGGGAAGATTGATTATTTTTTTGACATATCTTCTTGTAGAGTAACTTAAGCATGTATAGGTTTTAAACTACTAATTAAATTGCATACACACATTAACATAATAGGAATACAGTTACATAACCAAAGCAAACCTATAATTACCAGCCATCTCCAGTGAAACCAAGAAAACCACTTAGGCACCCTAGGCATTTGTAAAAACTTATCTATGATATGGTGGATATTGTCCAACTGAGCTTGAGCAGTCTGAGAGAAATCAGACAAATTAAAACAACCCATTCCTGGGGACTTTTCACATACCATATGTTCTTTTAACAGTAGATAGTCTGTACTTGTAAGATTTTGGAGTGCTACAACTTGCACTTCTCCTAATTCTTGGTTGAGTTCCAAAAGTATAGATCCAGTCAAATTTGCTGTTTTACTGTATGCACAGGCCAGCTTAGATATCTCCTTCTTCATTCCAATGGCAAGTCCAGGAACCAGTGGGATGAATGCAGCTACGACTTCAGCATCGCCTGGATCTTTGTTGAGGTTTTCTGATGATCACTCTTCCAGAGAGTGCTAATGTTGGAAGTTCTTCATATCGTATCTTAGTTGATTTTCTGGGTAGCCAAATTAGGCTTTGATCCTCTGTATAAATACAAACAGACCCTTTGCCCACACTTTGATATGCCCTTTATACCATTGTGTAGAACTCACAGGAAATGCTTTTCTTTTTTTTTAAGAGAAAGGAATATTATCAGAAAAGTGTACATCCATAGCCGATCATCTGACACTCTTTAAGTGATCAAAATTAAGGATATTTAAAGCATGCATTAATCATTGATTTACAGTTAGTTTTACCCTATCAGGGAGTAATCCTCCTTTTCTTTCTTTCTTTTTTTATCATTAATCTACACTTACATGAAGAATATTATGTTTACTAGGCTCTCCCCTATACTAGTTCCCCCCTATAAACCACTTTACAGTCACTGTCCATCAGCAGAGGAAAATGTTGTAGAATCACTACTTGTCTTCTCTGTGTTGTACAGCCCTCCCCTTTCTCCCACCCCCCCCATGCATGCTAATCCTAATAACGCCCTTTCTCTCCCCCCCCTTATCCCACCCTACCCACCCATTCTCCCCAGTCCCTTTCCCTTTGGTACCTGTTAGTCCATTCTTGGGTTCTGTGATTCTGCTGCTGTTTTGTTCTTTCAGTTTTTCCTTTGTTCTTACACTCCACAGATGAGTAAAATCATTTGGTATTTCTCTTTCTCCACTTCGCTTATTTCACTGAGCATAATACCCTGCAGCTCCATCCATGTTGCTGCAAATGGTAGGATTTGCCCTCTTCTTATGGCTGAGTAGTATTCCATTGTGTATATGTAGCACATCTTCTTTATCCATTCATCTACCGATGCTCATTTAGGTTGCTTCCACTTATTGGCTATTGTAAATAGTGCTGTGATAAACATGAGGGTGCATCTGTCTTTATCAAACTTGATTGCTGCATTCTTAGGGTAAATTCCTAGGAGTGGAATTACTGGGTCAAATGGTAATTCTGTTTTGAGCATTTTGATGAACCTCCATACTGCTTTCCACAATGGTTGAACTCATTTACATTCCCACCAGCAGTGTAGGAGGGTTCCCCTTTCTCCACAGCCTCGCCAACATTTGTTGTTGTTTGTCTTTTGGATGGCAGCCATCCTTACTGGTGTGAGGTGATACCTCATTGTAGTTTTAATTTGCATTTCTCTGATAATTAGCGATGTGGAGCATCTTTTCATGTGTCTGTTGTCCATCATTATTTCTTTTTTGGAGAACTGTCTGTTCAGTTCCTCTGCCCATTTTTTAATTGGATTATTTGTTTTTTGTTTGTAGAGGCATGTGAGCTCTTTATATATTTTGGACGTCAAGCCTTTATCGGATCTGTCATTACAAATATATTCTCCCATACTGTAGGGTTCCTTTTTGTTCTATTGATGGTGTCTTTTGCTGTACAGAAGCTTTTCAGTTTAATATAGTCCCACTTGTTCATTTTTGCTGCTCTTTTCCTTGCCAGGGAGATATGTTCAAGAAGAGGTCACTCATGTTTATGTCTAAACGGTTTTTGCTTATGTTTTTTTCTAAGAGTTTTATGGTTTCATGACTTACATTCACGTCTTTGATCCATTTTGAATTTACTTATGAGTATGGGGTTAGACAATGGTCCAGTTTCATTCTCCTACATGTAGCTGTCTAGTTTTGCCAGCACCATCTGTTGAAGAGACTGTCATTTCACCATTGTATGTCCATGGCTCCTTTATCAAATATTAATTGACCATATATATTTGGGTTAATATCTGGAGTCTCTAATCTGTTCCACTGGTCTGTGGCTCTGTTCTTGTGCCAGTACCAAATTGTCTTGATTACTATGGCTTTGTAGCAGTGCTTGAAGTTGGGGGTGAGATCCCCTCTACTTTATTCTTCTTTCTCAGGATTGCTTTGTGTATTCGGGATTTTTGGTGTTTCCATATGAATTTTCGAATTATTTGTTGCAGTTCATTGAAGAATGTTGCTGGTAATTTGATAGGGATTCAATCAAATCTCTATATTGCTTTATGCAGGATGGCCATTTTGACGATATTGATTCTTCCTAACCACGAGCATGGGATGAGTTTCCATTTGTTAGTGTCCCCTTTAATTTCTCTTAAGAGTGACTTGTAGTTTTCACAGTATAGGTCATTCACTTCTTTGGTTAGATTTATTCATAGGTATTTTATTCTTTTTGATGCACTTGTGAATGGAATTGTTTTCCTGATTTCTCTTTCTATTGGTTCATTGTTAGTGTATAGGAAAGCTACAGATTTCTGTGTGTTAATTTTGTATCCTGCAACTTTGCTGTATTCTGATATCAGTTCTGGTAGTTTTGGAGTGGAGTGTTTAGGGTTTTCTATGTACAATATCATGTCATCTGCAAATAGTGACAGTTTAACTTCTTCTTTACCAATCTGGATTCCTTGTATTTCTGTTTTGTCTGATTGCCATGGCTAGGACCTCCAGTACTATATTAAATAGCAGTGGGGAGAGTGGGCATCCCTGTCTAGTTCCTGATCTCAGAGGAAAAGCTTTCAGCTTCTCGCTGTTCATTATAATGTTGGCTGTGTGTTTATGATATATGGCCTTTATTATGTTGAGGTACTTGCCCTCCATTCCCACTTTGCTGAGAGTTTTTATCATGAATGGATGTTGAATTTTGTCAAATGCTTTTTCAGCGTCTATGGAGATGATCATGTGATTTTTGTCTTTCTTTTTGTTGATGTGGGGGATGATGTTGATGGATTTTCGAATGTTGTAACATCCTGGCATCCCTGTGATGAATACCACTTGGTCATGGTGTATGATCCTTTTGATATACTGTTGAATTATGTGTGCTAATATTTTATTAAGTATTTTTGCATCTACATTCATCAGGGATATTGGTCTGTAATTTTCTTTTTTGGTGGGGTCTTTGCCTGGTTTTGGTATTAGGGTGATGTTGGCTTCATAGAATGAGTTTGGGAGTATTCCCTCGTCTCCTATTTTTTGGAACACTTCAAGGAGAATGGGTATTATGTCTTGTCTGTGTGTCTGATAAAATTCTGAGGTAAATCCGTCCGGCCCGGGGGTTTTGTTTCTGGGTAGTTTTTTGATTACCGTTTCAATTTCTTTGCTCATAATTGTTTTGTTTAACTTTTGTGTTTCTTCCTTGGTCAGTCTTGGAAGGTTGTGTTTTTCTAGGAAGTTGCCCATTTTTTCTAGGTTTTCCAGCTTCTTGGCATGTAGGTTTTCATAGTAGTCTTTAGTAATTCTTTCTATTTCTGTGGAGTCTCTGGTGATTTTAACGTTCTCATTTCTGATTCTGTTGAGTTGTGTTGATTCTTTTTTTCTCATAATAAGTTTAGCCAGAGGCTTATCTATTTTGTTTATTTTCTCAAAGAACCAGCTCTTGGTTTCATTGACTTTTGCTATTGTTTTTCTTCTCAATTTTGTTTATTTCTTCTCTGATCTTTATTATGTCCCTCCTTCTGCTGACTTTAGGCCTCATTTGCTCTTCTTTTTCCAGTTTTGATAATTGTGATGTTCGACTATTCATTTGGGATTGTTCTTCCTTCTTCAAGTGTGCCTGGATCGCTATATACTTTCCTCTTAAGACTGCTTTCGCTGCGTCCCACAGAAGTTGGGGCTTTGTGTGGTTGTCATTTGTTTCTATATATTCCTTGATCTCTATTTTGATTTGTTCATTGATCCATTGATTATTTAGATGCATGTTGTTAAGCCTCCATGTGTTTGTGAGCCTTTTTGTTTTCTTTATAGAATTTATTTCTAGTTTTATAACCTTTGTGTTCTGAAAAATTGGTTGGTAGAATTTCAATACTTTGGAATTTACTGAGGCTCTTTTTGTGAGCTAGTATGTGGTCTATTCTGTAGAATATTCCATGTGCAGTTGAGAAAAATATATTTGCTGTTGCTTTTGGATGTAGAGTTCTATAAATGTCTATTAGGTCCATCTGTTCAAGTGTGTTGTTCAGTGCCCCTGTGTCCTTACTTATTTTCTGCCCGGTGGTTCTATCCTGTGGGGTGATTGGTGTGTTGAAGTCTCCTAAAATGAATGCATTGCAGTCTATTTCCCTCTTTAGTTCTGTTAGTATTTGCTTCACATATGCTGGTGCTCCTGTATTGGGTGCATATATATTTAGAATGGTTATGTCCTCTTGTTGGACTGAGCCCTTTATCATTATGTAGTGTCCTTCTTTATCTCTTGTTATTTTCTTTGTTTTGAAGTCTATTTTGTCTGATATTAGTACTGCAACCCCTGCTTTCTTCTCACTGTTGTTTGCCTGAAATATGTTTTTCCTTCCCTTGATTTTTAGTCTGTATATGTGTTTGTGTTTGAGGTGAGTTTCTTGTAAGCAGCATATAGATGGGTCTTGCTTTTTTATCCAGTGTATTACACTCTGTCTTTTGATTGGTGCATTCAGTCCATTTACATTTAGGGTGACTATTGAGAGATATGTACTTATTGCCATTGCAGTCTTTAAATTTGTAGTTACCAAAGGTTCAAGGTTAGCCTCTTTAGTATCTTACTGCCTAACTTAGCTTGCTTATTGAGCTACACTGTCTGGAGATTCTTTTCTTCTCTCTCTTCTTATTCCTCCTCTGCCTTTCTTCATATTTTGGGTGTTTTTTTCTGTGCTCTTTTTAGGAGCACTCCCATCTAGAGCAGTCCCTGTAAGATGCCCTGTAGAGGTGGTTTGTGGGAAGCAAATTCCCTCAGCTTTTGCTTGTCTTCGAATTGTTTAATCCTACCATCATATTTAAATGATAGTCGTGCTGGATACAGTATCCTTGGTTCAAGGCCCTTCTGTTTCATTGTATTAAATATATCATGCCATTCTCTTCTGGTCTGTAGGGTTTCTGTCGAGAAGTCTGATGTTAGCCTGATGGGTTTTCCTTTATAGGTGACCTTTTTCTCTCTAGCTGCCTTTAAAACTCTTTCCTTGTCCTTGATCCTTGCTGTTTTAATTATTATGTGTCTTGGTGTTGTCCTCCTTGGATCCTTTCTGTTGGGGGTTCTGTGTATTTCCGTGGTCTGTTCGATTATTTCCTCCCCCAGTTTGGGGAAGTTTTCAGCAATTATTTCTTCAAAGACACTTTCTTTCCCTTTTCCTCTCTCTTCTTCTTCTGGTACCCCTATAATATGGATATTCTTCCTTTGGATTGGTCACACAGTTCTCTTAGCATTGTTTCATAACTGGAGATCCTTTTATCTCTCTATGTCAGCTTCTATACGTTCCTGTTCTCTGGTTTCTATTCCATCAATGGCCTCTTGCATCTTATCCATTCTGCTTATAAATCCTTCCAGGGTTTGTTTCACTTCTGTAATCTCCTTTCTGGCATCTATGATCTCCCTCCGGACTTCATCCCATTGCTCTTGCATTTTTCTCTGCAGCTCCCACAGCATATTCATGATTTTTATTTTGAATTCTTTTTCAGGAAGACTGTTTAGGTCTGTCTCCTTCTCAGGTGTTGACTCTGTGATCTTTGTCTGCCTGTAATTTTTCCTTTTCATGGTGATATAGATAGTTTGCAGAGCTGGTATGAGTGATGGCTGGAAGAGCTTTCCTTCTTGTTTGTTTGTGGCCTTCTTCTCCTGGGAGAACAGCGACCTCTATTGGCTTGTGCTGGGCAGCTTCGCGTAGACAGGGGCTCGCAGACAGGGCTTCTGTTTCCTGCCCGGCTGCTATGGAGTTTATCTCCACTGTTGCTCTGGGCATGGCCTGGCTCAGGCTGTTGCTCCAAATTGGTGGAGCCCCATTGGAGTGGTGTGGCTAAGAGGCTATTTATCTCCGTAAGGGGCCTCCATGCTCCCTGCTGCCCAGGGGTTTAGAGTGCCCAGAGATCCCCAGATTCCCTGCCTCTGGACTAAGTGTCCTGCCCTGTCCCTTTAAAACTTCCAAATGCACTCGCCAAATCAAAACAACAACAATAACAACAACAATGAAAATTAAATAATTAAAAAATTAGAAACGCACGATTTTCTTTGTCCTCAGGCACCTGCCTCAGGCACCCGGTCACCGGTCTTGCTGTCCTGTTTCCCTAGTATTGGGCTCCCTGTCCCTTTAAGACTTCAAAAAGCACACACCAAAAAAAAAGAGGAAAAAAAAATGGCCGGTCCTGTTTCTTTGTTCTCCGGCATCGTCCTCAAGCACCCACTCACCGGTCCTGCCGTCCTGTTTCCCTAGTATCCAGGACCCCACACATGCACTGTGCCTGCGCTCTGGTGCAGATGACTGTGACTGGGTGTTCAGCAGTCCTGGGCTCCCTCTTCCTCCCCGGTCCAACTCCTCTCCTCCTGCTGGGTGTTGGGGGGAGCGGCTCTCGGGTCCCATGGGGCTGGGTCTTGTATCTTACCCCGTTTGTGAGGTGCTGGTTTCTCGCAGGTGTGGATGTGGCCTGGATGTTGTCCTGTGTCCTGTGGTCTCTATTTTAGGAAGTGTTGTCTTTTTTTTTTTTTTTTTTTTTTGAGAGGGCATCTCTCATATTTATTGATCAAATGGTTGTTAACAACAATAAAATTCAGTATAGGGGGGTCAATACTCAATGTACAATCATTAATCCATCTCAAGCCTAATTCTCGTCAGTCTCCAATCTTCTGAAGCATAACGAACAAGTTCTTACATGGTGAACGAATTCTTACAGAGTGAATAAATTCTTACATGGTGAACAGTACAAGGGCATTCATCACAGAAACTTTCGGTTTTGATCATGCAATATGACCTATAAACCATCAGGTCAAATATGAATATTCATTTGATTTTTGTACTTGATTTATATGTTGATCCCACATTTCTCCTATTATTATTATTATTTTTATTTTTAATAAAATGCTGAAGTGGTAGGTAGATGCAAGATAAAGGTAGAAAACATAGTTTAGTGCTGTAAGAAGGCAAATGTAGATGATCAGATGATCAGGTGTGTGCCTATGGACTAAGTATTAATCCAGGCTAGACAAGGGCAGCAAGACATCCACGGATGCAGAAGATTTCTCTCAAAGCAGGCAGGGGGGGTGAGGTTCTGAGCCTCACCTCTGTTGATCCCCAAATTCTCACCTGATGGCCCCCCTGCGACTGTGCCTGTCTTAGGTTGTTCCTCCCTTGAGGAATCTTACCCGTCTCTGGCTAACCAGTCATCTTCCGGGGCCATACAGGGAAATGTAAAGTTGGTAAGTGAGAGAGAAGCCATATTGTTTGCAAAGGTTAGCTTTTTACTTCTTTGCAGATTTATGCCCTGTGGCTTCTATGCCCAGCACTTGTCTCGAGGTATCTTTACCACCTGGAGGAATTATGATACTCGGTAAATTCGATATGAGGCACGAATTCTATTTAAGGTTTGTAATTAGGAAGGAAGAAGAAAAGCTATAGATGCAGCATATGAAGGAAACTTGGGAGGATTGATTATTTCTTTGACATATCTTCTTGTATAGTACCTTAAGTATGTATAGGTTTTAAACTACTAACTAATTTGCACACACATATTAACATAATAGGAATACGGTGACATAAACAAAGCAAATCTATAATTACCAGCCATCTCCAGTGAAGCCAAGAAAACCATTTAGGCACCCTAGGCATTTGTGAAAATTTATCTATGATATGATGGATATTTTCCAACTGTACTTGAACCATCAGACAAATTAAAGCAGCCCATTTCTGGGATCTGTTCACATCCCATATGTTCTTTTAACCATAGATAGTCTATAGTCATGAGATTTTGGGGTGCTACAACTTGCACCCCTCCCAACTCCTGGTTGAGTTCCAACAGTACAGATCCAGTCAAATTCGTTGTCTCACTGTATGCACATGCCAGCCTAGACATCTCCCTCCTCCTTCTTATGGCAAGTCCAGGAGACGGTGGGCTGGATGCAGCCACAACCGCAGCATCGTCCGGATCCCTGTGGAGGCTTTTTGATGATCATCCCCCGGCACGAGTCCTCCAGAGAGTGCTGATGCCGGAAGCTCCTCCTCATATCGTATCTTAGTTCATTTTCTGGGTATCCAAGCTAGGCCTTGATCTTCTGCGTAGAAACAAACAGACCCTTTGCCCACACTTTGACATGCCCTCTATACCACTGTGCAGAACTCATTGGAGGTCAGCACACAGTAACTGCTTTTTTTTTTTTTTTAATTAAGAGAAAGGAATATTATCAGAAAAGAGTACCTCCATAGCTGAGAAGTGTTGTCTTTTTTATATTTTCATAGATATATGTGGTTTGGGGAGGAGATTTCCGCTGCTCTACTCATGCCGCCATCTTCGGCCATAGGGTTTTTGATCAGTGGAGGACAAATTACCCTTGGATGAAGCAAGGTTTTAAAGATAAAGACCAGACAGGGCTAGTGCTTCTCCAAATGAACAATGCTGGCTCCACCTGCCTTCCACATATCCCAGATACAAAGAGGAGCTTTGGGGTTGTGTGGGATTTATATCAGAAATTATTCCCCAGTGCTAGAGGGGTAAAGGAATCTCAAGTCCAGACATTGTTGGTGATGTCTAATCAGCACTGGCACAGAGAAAAGCCCATTCATGGAACTTCAGTGAAGCACTGATTTTATTCATTGTGTGTTTTTATCTACTTCAGCTCTTCCTACTCCGCAGTTTCCTTCTTTCTTCTGAAAAGAGCACTGGTAACAATGAAGGCTACTGAGCTCCAGAAAGCCAGACACCAGGTGAGCAAATTTTCCTTCTGCCTTTCCTCAAGTCCAGCCTTGAAGCCACAATTTGCCCTGTTATTTTCTGCAGCCTCTCTTTCTTGCAGAGTCCTCATGACCCAGCTCTATCTCTTAGGTACCTAGTTTCATCCTGTTACAGAGTTGACTATGTATGGATTATTCCCTAGGTGTCTTCCTAACAGTGATATTTCTATGTTAGCCAAGTGCATTCACTGTCGTTGGTTCTAATGTGTCCGTGTGACATAGCTGGGAAAATTAACACTACAAGGTAAGCCTCTCTACTGAGGAGTATGCATTTTTCCACTGTGCTGCCTCTTCCTGTAGGCTTTTCCCTCTGTGAATGAGGCACATTTAGAGACTGTGACCTCTTTCCTGACCATCCACTGTTCATTAATATAGAAGCTTTTGTCCTCTGTTATGTAATTAAGCTATGTCCCTACTGTTTTAGGACAGGGTTAAGTTTGAGGATAAGGCTTCGTATTTTAAAGAGGAGGAATGGAGTTAATTTTACTCCTCCCAGAGGACTCTGTGCAGGGATATGATGCTGAAGAATTTAGGAAACATAGTCTCACTTGGTAAGTGAAATGTACCCTCTTTCCTGTGTTCTGTTTTGAGATTTGAAATAGTCTTCCTTTTTTTCCATGCTTTATTTCTTTCTCCTTATCTATCTTTCATTGTTAATTTACTCACTCAACATATATTGAGTCCCTACCATATGCAAAGCACTGTGCTATGTTTTGGAGATATTAATCACCCTATCTGAAACAGCATCCTCAGAATTCTCTACCCTCTTACCCAGCTTTATTTTTCTTTATAGGTATTGCTGCTTTATATTTGCTTGTTCATTTGTTACTGCCTGTCTTCCTTACTAAAATAAGTCCCATGAAAACAGAGACTCTGTCTTTTGTGCTAGCAAGTGCATCCGGGATATATAGAATAATGCCTGGCATACAGTAGATATTCAAAACATGTTGAATGAATTTTGAGATAAACGGCATTATTCTTGCCATTAATATCAATGTCCTCAAAAAGCTCACAGTTTTGTAGGGGAGACCGACAAACTTCACCAAAATACTTGTACTTTCCTGAATACACCAGGCCCTCTCATACCAGCTGTCTTACTGCTTTCTACATATCCTTCAAGGCTCAGCACTTTATGTCTGCCTCCTTACCATACGTTGAACTAACATTTTCTGACTGCCCATGCTGTTCCAGACACTATCATATTTGCTAGGGGTCTGGAGAATACTAACAAGAATAAGAGCATTCTAATCTCTGTCCCATAGGAACTTAGTCTAGAGATGCATACAGACAAGGACAGTATTGTATGATACATGCTGGGATAGGAAGCACTGGGTCCTATGGAAGCACAGAGGAGTGGCATGAAACTCATCCTACAGAAGATAAGAGAAGACTTTCTGGAAAATGAAATGTTTTAGCTAAATTTTAAAGAATGAATTCATGAATTTAAACTCATCCATCAAATATTTATCAAGTACTTCCTCTGTAACAAGCATTGTCCTGGGTGCTAGAAATGCAGTATTAAACAAAACAGATACAAATCTTACTGCCTAAAGCATATTTTCTAGTGAAGGATGAAGTATATAATTAGCCAGATCAGGGAGGAAATTCAGTTCCAGCAGGAGGAGCAATGTGACCAAAGATCTGGAAGCTAACAGCAACAAGGTTTGTTCAAGAAGCTTCAAGTATCCAATAGTTTAGCATGGCTGGGAGAGGAAAGAGCAGGAGTGGTGAGAACTAATGGTTTAGAAGACACCAGAGACAGATCATGCAGAATCACAGAAGCTGTTTTAGAGTCTTTATCCCAAGGGTAGGGGATGGTCTGTAAATATTTTAAGTAGGAAAATGACATTTTTTTGGTAATATTATCTTATTTATTTATTTACTTATTTATTTATTATTAAGGTATTATTGATATACAATCTTATGCTCAGGTCTCACATGAGCAACATTGTGGTTACTACATACCCCCTATTATCAAGACTCCACCACATACCCTCTTACAGTCACTGTCCATCAGCATAATAAGATGCCATAGAGTCAATACTTGTCTTCTCTGTGCTATACTTCCTTTCTCTTCCCCACCATACTATGTGTGCTAATCATAAAGCCCCTTAATCCCCTTATCCCTCCCTTCCCACCCACACTCCCAGTCCCTTTCCCTTTGGTAACTGTTAGTCCATTCTTGGGTTCTGTGAGTCTGCTGCTGTTTTTTGTTCCTTCAGTTTTTTCTTTGCTCTTATACTCCACAGATGAGTGAAATCATTTGATACTTGTCTTCCTCCACCTGGCTTATTTCACTGAGCATAATACCCTCTAGCTCCATCCATGTTGTTGCAAATGGTAGGATTTGTTTTCTTCTTACAGGTGAATAATATTTCATGTGTATATGTACCAAGTCTTCTTTATCCATTCATCTACTGGTGGACACTTAGGTTGCTTCCATTTCTTGGCTATTGTAAATAGTGCTGCGATAAACATAGGGGTGCATATGTCTTTTTCAAACTGGGCTCCTGCATTCTTAGGGTAAATTCCTAGCATTGGAATTCCTGGGTCAAATGGTATTTCTATTTTGAGTTTTTTGAGGAACCTCTATACTGCTTTCCACAATGGTTGAACTAATTTACATTCCCACCAGCAGTGTAGGAGGGTTCTCATTTCTCTACCTCTTTGCCAACAAACATTTCTTGTTTGTGTTTTGGATGGTGGCCATCCTAACTGGTGTTAGGTGATATCTCATTGTGGTTCTAATTCGCATTTCTCTTATGATTACCGAAGTGGAGCATCTTTTCATGTGCCTGTTGGCCATCTGAATTTCTTCTTTGGAGAAGTGTCTGTTCAGAACCTCTGCCCATTTTTTAACTGGATTATTTGCTTATTGTTTGTTGAGGTGTGTGAGCTCTTTATATATTTTGGATGTCAACCCTTTATTGGATGTGTCATTTATGAATATATTCTGTCATACTGTAGTAAGCCTTTTTGTTCTGTTGTCCTTTGCTGTACAGAAGCTTTTAAGCTTTATATAGTCCCACTTGTACATTTTTGCTTTTGTTTCTCTTGCCGGTGAAATATGTTCATGAAGAAGTTGCTCATGTTTATGTCCAAGAGGTTTTTGCCTATGTTTTCATCTAAGAGTTTATGGTTTCATGAATTACATTCAGGTGTTTGATCCATTTTTACTTTACTTTTGTTTATGGGGTTAGACAATAGTCCATTTTCATTCTCTTAAATGTAGGTGTCCAGTTTTGCCAACACCAGCTGTCAAAGAGGCTGTTATTTCCCCATTGTATATCCATGGCTACTTTGTCAAATATTAATTGACCATACATTCTTGTGTTAATATCTGGACTCTCTATTCTGTTCCACTAGTGTATGGGTCTGTTCTTGTTTAGGTTTATTCCTAGGTACTTTATACTTTCTGATGCAATTGTGAATGGAATTGTTTTCCTGATTTCTCTTTCTACTAGTTCATCGTTAGTGTATAGAAATGTTACAGATTTCTCTGTATTAATTTTGTGTCCTGAAACTTTGCTGAATTCAGATATTTGTTCTAGTAGTTTTGGAGTAGATTCTTTAGGGATTGTTATGTACAATATCATGTCATTTGCAAACAGTGACAGTTTGACTTCTTCCTTAGCAGTCTGGATGCCTTTATTTCTTTGTGTTGTCTGATTGCTATGGCTAGGACCTCCAGTACTATGTTGAATAAAAGCGGGGAGAGTGATCATCTTTTTCTTGTTTCTGATCTTAGGGGAAAAGCTTTCAGCCTCTTTCTGGTAAGTAAAATGTTGGCTGTTGACTTGTCATATATGGCCTTTATTATGTTGAGGTACTTGTCCTCTATACCCATTTTTTTGAGACTTTATATCATGAATGAATGATGAATTATTTAGAATAATTTTTCAGCATCTATGAATATGATCACGTGGTTTTTGTCCTTTTTTTTTTTGATGTGGTGGATGATGTTTATGGATTTTCGACTGTTGTACCATGCTTGCATCCCTGAGATGAATCTCACTTGATCATGGTGTATGATCCTCTTGATGTGTTTATAGCTTGTATATATTGCTTGCTATATATTGCTATATATAGATGCAATATATATCTTGCTAATATATTGTTGAGTAGTTTTGCATCTTTGTTCATCAGGGATATTGGTCTGTAGTTTTCTTTTTTTGTGGTGTCTTTGCCTGGTTTTGGTATTAGAGTGATACTGGCTTTATAAAATGAGTTTGGGTGTATTCTCTCCTCTTCTATTTTTTGGACAACTTTATGGACAATGGGTATTATGTCTTCTCTAAATGTCTACTAAAATTCAGTGGTGAATCCATCTGGCCCCGTGGTTTTGTTCTTGGATAGGTTTTTGATTAACAGTTCAATTTCATTGCTGGTAATTGATCTGTTTCAATTTTGTTTTCCTTCCTTGGGCAGCCTTGGATGGTTGTATTTTTCTAGGAATTTGTCCGCTTCTTCTAGGATGTCCAATTTATTGGCATATAATTTTTCATAGAATTCTTTAGTAATTCTTTGTATTTCTGTAGTGTCATTGTAACTTCTTTCTTGTTTCTGATTTTACTTGTGTCCTTTCTCTTTGTTTCTTGATTAGTCTGGTTAAGGGTTTGTCTATTTTGTTTATCTTTTCAAAGAACCAGCCCTTGATTTCACTGAACTTTTTCTGTTGTTGTATTCTTCCCTATTTTATTTATTTGTGCTCTCATCTTAATTATGTCCCACTTTCTACTAAATTTGGCTTTCCTTTTTTCTTTCTGTAGTTTCTTTAGTTGTGAGTTTAGATTATTTATTTGGAATTTTTCTTGTTTTTTGAGTTAGGCCTGTATTGCTATATTCTTCCCTCTTAGAGACGCTTTTGAGGCATCCTGTGTACTTTGCAAACTTTGTTTTCATTTGTCTCTTGTTTGATTTCCTCTTTGATTTGTCATTGATCCATTGATCATTTAGAAGCACTTTGTTTAGCTTACATATGTTTTTGGGTTTTTGTTTTCTTCATGTAATTGTTTTCTGGTTTAATACTATTGTGATCTGAAAAGATGCTTGATGCAATTTCAATGTTTTTAAATTTATTGAGGAACTTTTTATGTCCTAATATGTCATCTATTCTGGAGAATGTGGCATGTGGACTTGAGAAAAATGTGCATCCTGCTTCTTTTGTGTGGAATGTTCTGTAGATATCTATTAAGTTCATCTGGTCTAATGTGTCATTCAATGCCTTTGTTTCCTTATTTATTTTCTGTCTGTATCATTAGTCCATTGAGTTAATTTGATTGTTAAAGTCTCCTAATATGATTGTGTTGCTGTATATTTCCCTGTTTATGTCTATCAGAATTTCTTTTATATATATTTACATGCTCCTATGTTGTTTGCATATTACAATTGTTATATCTTCTTGTTGGTCTGGTCCCTTTATCATTATGTAATGTCCTTCTTTGTTTCTTGTTAATTTGAAGTCTATTTTGTCTGATACAAGTACTGCTACTCCTGCTTTCTTCTCCCTTTTATTTGCATGAAATATCTTTTTCCATTCCTTCACTTTCAGTCTATATATGTCTTTTAGTCTGAAATTAGTCTCTTGTAGGCATCATATAGATAGGTCTTGTTTCTTTATCCATCCGGGCACCCTATGTCTTTTTAGTGGTGCATTTAGTCCATTACAGTTAAGGTAATTATTGATAGGTATGTGCTTATTGTCATTTATTAATTGTTCTGATTTTTTTTAGTTCTTCTCCATTCCTTACTTTCTCTCTTATACTTTCTCTTGTAATTTGATGTTTTTCTTCAGTGTTATATTTGTGTTTCATTAAAAAAATTTTTGTGTGTATCTTATAGGTTAGGTTTGTGGTTACCATAAGGTTCATACACAATTTCCCAAATATATGACAGTCTATATTAAGTTAATGGTTACTATATTTTGAACAAATTCTAAAAGTGCTACTTTTTATTCTTCTTCCTCCTATACACTTTACATATAAGATATCATAATCTACATCTTTTGTGTGTCCCTTGACATTTTGTGTATAGTTGATTTTACTTCTATTATTTAGCTTCACACCTGCTTAGCAAATAATTGGTCTATCTTTCATGTAGGTTTATTTTCACTGATAAAAAGTATTTAGGCTTAAGAATATTTACATCTAGAAAAGTCCCTTTAACATACTGTAAGGTCAATTTCATGGTGGTGAATTCTTTAAACATTCTTTTATCTGGGAAAGTTTTTATCTCTTCTTCAATTCTGAATGATAACTTTGCTGGGTAGAGGATTCTTGGTTGTAGGTTCTTCATTTTCAATACATTAAATATTTCATGCCACTCTGTTCTGACCTGTAAAGTTTCTGCTGAGAAATCTGGTGCTAGCCTTATGGAGTTTCCTTTATTGGTAACTGCCTCTCTCTTGCTGATTTTTAGATTTTCTCTTCACCTTTAATTTTGCCATTTTAAGTAGTATATATCTTGATGTTGTCTTACTGGCATTCCTTTTATTAGGGGCGCTCTGTACTTCCAGGACCTAAAATATCTATTTCCTTCCTCAAATTGGGGAAGTTTCCAGCTATTACTTCTTCAAAAAGTCTTTGTACTCCTTTGTCTCTTTTGTCTCCTTATGGGACCCCAATATGTGAATATTGTCCCATTTGGAGTTGTCACACAGCTCTCTTATAGCATCTTTTTATTAGTAAAAATTCTTTTTTTGTCTCTCTTCCTCAATTTGTTTTCCTGTTCTCTATTTTCCCTCTCATTGATTCTTTCCTGTACTTCCAGCAGTCTATTATTCATTCCCTCCATTGTATATTTCATTTCAGTTATTGTATTCTTCAGCTCTGGGTGGCTCTTTTTCAAAATATCTATCTCTTTGTGTAAATTCTTACTGATATCATGTATTATTTTTCTGCAGGTCAGTGAGCATCTTTATGACTGTTACTTTGAATTATTTATCAAAATGATTGCTAATCGCCATTTCATTTAGCCCTTCTTCTGGTGTTTTATCTTGTTCATTTGTTTGAAACATATTCATATACCTCTTCATTTTGTCTGGAGTTCTGTGTTTCTTCCTTTGTATCAGATATATTAGCTATGCCTCTTGGACTAGAAGGTAATGGCTTTATGAAGAAGGTGTCCCGTGGTACCCAGAAGCTCAAGACTCTTTGTTCATCAGTACCTGGTTCTCCTTTGTGGTAAAGCCACAGTTGGTGGTTGTCTCTCGGAGGGGCCACCTTTCTGCCTGTCTGCTTGCAGTGGCTGATGCCTTTCAGCAGAGGCTGACAGATCACATATGTGTTCCCTTTACCTGCACTGAGGCCTTCTGCTGGGATTTGTTATGGGTGGAGCTACCTTCTTCCTGCTGGTCAGCAATGACAGCTGCTGCTGGGATGAGTAGGTCAGGTTGTGTAGGTGCACAGGGAAGCACTGCCACAGGTCTGCTACACCAGTGAGGGAGATGGAGAGTTTAGAGCTGGCTCCCGTGTGTATCCTATCAGTTGGTTATGAAGGAAGACGGGGAAATTGGGGAAGGTGTCCTCCCTCCACCTTCCAGGTTGTCAGATCCCTTCCCTGTCTCTGACTCGCAGATGAGAGAAGAGGCGTGATTGGTCGTCGAAGACCTAAGGACCAGCCAGGGGACTCAAGGCGTGACAGTGCAAGAGTGGTGCCAAGAAGGCATCTCTCATATTTATTGATGAAATGGTTGTTAACAACAATAAGATTCTGTTTAGGGGTCTCCATGCACAATCATTAATCAAGTCCAACTCTCAACAGTTTCCAACCTTCTGAAATATAATGAACAAGTTCTCATGATGAACAATACAAGAGCACTCGTATCACAGAAACTGTTTATCTCTTGGCTACTGTTTCTGTCTTGACTATGAATCATGAACCATAAACAAACCATCAAGGCAAATGTGATTATACTTATGATTTTTATACTTTACATATGAATTCTCACATTTACCCCCCTTTTTTTAATTAAAGAGCTTCAAAATAATGATTGTTGTAACCCAAGCGAAAGGTCCATTTTTAATTTTTTAAGTATTAACCTAGCTGGACAAAAGCAGCAAAGAATGCCTCATATGAATAGGGGGACGAGGTTCTAAGCCTTGCCTCAGTTGACCCCCACCTCCTCACCTGTTGACCCTTTATGACTGTGCCTGTCTTAGGTTGTTCCTCCCATGAGGAACCTTACCCATCTCTGGCTAACCAGCCATCTCCTGGGGCCACACAGGGGGAGAATGTACAGAAAAAGGAGGCATTAGAAGTAAATGTTGATGTTTGTTGATGTTTGTTTTCATACTCTCACTCTTATGTCCAGCCTTAATCATAGAAATCACAAAATACAAAGATTTAGTGCACGGATTTCCATGAGCAACAATATAAACAAAGAACAATCATTTCTTAGACGTTACTTCTAGGAAAGTAGCATAAGCATGTATTGGTTTCAACAAACTGGTCACCATATGATGCATCCAGGCTATCAAGACAGGAAGGCAAATACACAAAAGGAGCAGGCCTACCAATATAGGCCATATCCAGTGAAACCAAGAAAACCAGTTAGGTAACTCAGGCATTTGAGAAAACTTATCAATAATATGATGAATATTATCTAATTGTGAGTGGTTTGAGAAAAGTCAGATAAATTAAAACAACACATGCCTGGAAACTGTTCACATCCCATATGTTCTTTTAACAACAGATAGTCTATAGTAGCATGGTCTTGAAGTACTGCAACTCACACTTCTCCTAGTTCTTGGTTGAGTTCAGATAATACAGAAGCAGTCAGATTTGTTGTTTTACTGTATGCACAGGTCATCTTGGATATTTCATTTTGCATTCCTACAACGAGTCCTGGAACTGGTAAGATGAATGCAGCAGTGATAGCAACAGCGACAGGATCTAACAACTTCAAGTTGTCATCACAATCAGGTGGCAGGGCTCAAGAAACCTGTCTGTGTTTATATCGAGGATGGTCTATAAGAGCAGGAAGAATATGTCCCACACCACAAACACCTTGATAATGTGAAGAAAAGGCTTGATATGTTTCGTTATTGCATAAGAACACCCAGCCATTGGAAGTCTATATCCAAAAGCCCATTTTACACGAATGGTAGAACTTCAGTAGGAAGGAATATGAGTGCAATTAATACATATACATTCAGAAACTATAATAGTACTGACAGGTAAGTTCAATTGAACTTCATGAGTAAGAACTTTAGGAGAGTGAGTAATGTTTATTCCTGAAATATTAGTAAAAACAGGAAAAGGGAGTCCTATACCTATCAAATTTTTCTTTAATAATCCACTAATAGAGGAATCTCCTGCTACACAAAAAGATGACTTGTTCTATCCTTGACCTGCGAGTTGTAACCACATATTAGGTGAAGAAAACTCCCTCTCTGGAGAGAGTGATATGTCTAGGTAGACATAACTACTTTTATATAATATATCAGGAGTTCCTTTTTGATATTTCTCACAAGAATAATTGCCAATATCATTTCTGGTCAAAACTGTTTTATAAATGTCATAGCAAATATTATCTCTTTTCGACTGATCAGTTGCATCATACCATCCATGTTTTCCTCCATACTTTTGTCTATATATCTCTTTGCCATCTTTTTTCCATACTATAGGACCTACAGGAGTAGAACAGGTGGATACACACTGAAGGACTACTCCTTGGCCTAAATATGGAGGACTGCACACACTAGCTGTAATAGTGCAAACTTGTGCAGTGCGTATATGTATGAATGCTATCACTAAAAACAAAAGTAGAAACTTCACTATCCAGGAAGCTTCATTCCAGTGATGAAGTTTGTTGGTGGCTATCCTCTGGAGCAACTCTTCCATAGGATGTTGATGTTGGGAGTTCTTCTTCATATTGTATCTTAATTCTTTTTCTGGGTAGCCAAATGAAACATTGATCTTCTGTAACAACACAAACAAACCCTTTGCCCCACACTTTAATATGACCTTTATACCACTGTGGAGAACCTATTGGAGACCACCACACAGGAACTGCTGTTGTTTCAGGAAAAGAAATACTGTCAGAAAAATGTATTTCCATAGCTGATCGTCCATCACCTTTTAAAAGATCAAAATTAAGAACATGTAAAGCATGCATTAGTCGTTGATTTGCAGTTAATTTTATCATATTGGGGAGTCATCCCCCTTTTTGCTTTAACAAATAATGCTTAAGAGTAAGATGATGACGTTCAATTAGAGTTTGACCTGTAGAATTGTAAGGAATGCCTGTTTTATGAGTAATATTATACAGCTGAAAAAATTTCTTTAGCGTAGAGGAGAGGTAAACTGGAGCAATGTCAGTTTTTATGGTGGCAGGAAAGCCTAATACTGCAAATGCTTGTAAAAGATGAGTAATAACATGATGAGATCGTTCTCCTATTAAAGCTGTTGCTCACGAAATGGAAGAATAAGTATCAATAGAAACATAAACATGTTTAAGAGTTCCAAATTCAGGAACAATAGTAACATCCATTTGCCATAGGGCGTTAGAGCGTGTTCCCCTGGGAACGGTTCCTGCTTGTAAATGAGGAGAATTAATTTGAGAACAGGTTGGACAAGAATTCAAAATATTTTGAGCTTCAGATGCAGAGAGAGAAAAACGCTTCTGTAAGGTGAAGGAAGGAGCATGAGTCAGGTCGTGATATCGTTGAGCTGGTGAGTAAGTAACTAAAGAAACAAGCTTGTCTACTTTATCATTATAATATGATAAAGAACCTGGTAAATTAGAATGTGATCATATATGAGTGATAAAGAAGGGATGTAGACGTTGACGGATACACACCTGTAATTGAGAAAATAAAGTGTTAATAGGAGATTGTAAGGTGCCCAATGTTGCAGTTTCTAATAGAGGAACAGAAAAGGCAGCATAAGCAGAGTCAGTAACAATATTGAGAGGACCTGGAAAATCTTGCACAGTTTGCAACACAGCATATAACTCATTTTGTTGTGCAGAAGTAAAAGACGTTTGAAAAGTTTTTGACAAACCAGAACAAATTGTATAGGGTGGTTTAAAAATTTTGTACCATCTGTAAAACAGGTAACAGTATTTAATAATGGATTAGGAGAAGTTTTTTGAGGAAGGATCCATTGATGGCACTGCAAAAAGGAAAATAATTTATTCTTAAGGAAATGACAGTCAATATTTCCTAAATAATCTGAAAGTGCAATTTGCCAATGAGTATTTTCTTGAAATACTCGCATAATATTTTGTTTAGATAAGGGAAGAATAATGGAGTGAGGGTCTTGACCAATCATCTGTTTTAGTCTCTGTCGTCCTTTAAAGATAATGGAGGCTACTTTGTCAATGTAAGGTTGTAAGGAGGGTTTGGTTTGATTCTGCAAAAATATCCATTCTAACCAACCATCACATTGACAGAGCAATCCTGTAGGAGAATGAGGAGTAAATTAATAAAAATAGGGGTTTGTGTAAGTCAATTCTTGATAATTGAGTCTTTTGGATGTGTTGTTCTATCCATTTGAGATCTTCCTCAGCTTTTGAGGTTAAGTCTCTAGGACTATTAAGATCTGAGGGTCCTTTTAAGGCATTGAAAAGATGATGTAATTTATAAGTTAGAATTCCCAATAATGGTCGGATCCAATTAATATCTCCTAAGAGCTTTTGAAAATCATTTAAAGTTTTAAGATAATCTCTCCTAATCTGAATTTTCTGATGGATTATTGAATTTTCTTGAATTTTACTCCCCAAATAATTCATTGGGTATTGCATTTGTATTTTATCTGGCGCTATTTGTAATCCCCATTGTTTTAATTCAACTTCAGTCTCATTGAGAATATTGGTAAGAGATAGATGCCTAAGTAGGGCTATGAGAATATCATCCATATAATGAATGATATAAGCTGAAGGCCATTTTTCACGTATAGGCTGAAGAGCTCTGTGCACATAATTTTGACAAATTGTAGGGCTGTTTAACATTCCTTGAGGAAGTACTTTCCATTGGAATCTTTCTGAAGGTGCCTTCAAATTTAAAGAAGAGACAGTAAAAGCAAACTTTTCCCTGTCTATTATGGCTAAATGAATTGTAAAAAAACAATCTTTAAGATCAATTATAGCCATGTTCCAGTCTTTTGGAACCATAGCCGGAGAAGGGAGGCCTTGTTGCAAAGGTCCCATAGGTTTAAGAACTGCATTAATTTGTCTCAAGTCTTGCAAAAGTCTCCAATTTCCTGATTTTTTTTTTTATAACAAATACAGGAGAATTCCATGGGCTTGTGGAAAATTCTAACCTATCTAGCTGAAGCTGTCTTGAACTGATGTGTGTAAGGCTGCCAATTTTTCTTTATTGAGGGCCATTGATCCACCCAAACAGGTGTCTGAGTGGTCCACTGTAATGGTATAGGAGCTGGCAGCCGTTTATCAATGACCCCTAAGAAAAAGACTGAATTGATGAAGGCTCATCAAAAGACAATGTAGTATGCCATTGTTGCATTAAATCTCGTCCCCAGAGATTACTTGCTACATCAACAATTAAAGGTTTTAACAAAGCTAATTGTTTTTCAGGGCCTAGACAATGTAAGGTAGCTGAACTTTGCCATACTTGAGAAGCTGTACCAATACCTGAAACTTGAATATGCTTTTCTTGTTTGGCCCAATTTTTTGGCCAATATTTAAGAGCACTTACAGATACATCAGCCCCTGTATCTAACAATCCTGTAAAAGACTTGCCTTGAATACTGATTTTGCATTGAGGTCTGTCAGATGTAATTTTTGTATTAATCCTTATTTGTTTATTTGTACTTCCAAATCCACCTTATCCCCTCTCATAAAGTGTTGTTGAAGGTGGGAGATAGGGAAGTAAAAGTAACTGAGCAATTCTTTCTCCTTGAGGCATATATAATTCCTTATCAGATGATACCATTATTTTAATCTCACCCATATAATATTGATCAATAACTCCAGGTCTTACTATTAATCCTTTTAGAGTCCAGCTACTACGGCCTAAAAGTAATCCTACAGAATTGGCTGGTAAAGGACCAAAAATTCCTGTACTAAGTAATTGGACTTCTTGTGATGGGTGTAAATATACAGATTGAGAAGAGGCAAGATCTACAGCAGCAATTCCTTTAGTTGCTGCTTGTAAATCATGCCATGTTCTTTTAATTGGAGAGGATGCTTCTGTATTATTTTCTAGGGCCTCAGAGGCTGGCCCGATTGAAGGTTTAAAGGCTGACACTCATTGATAGGATTACCATCTTTATCAAATTTTGAACGACATTCACGTGACCAATGTCTCCTTTTTTTACATTTTGGGCAAACAGACGGCAGTCTATTTTTAAAATTTGGCTCTTTTGTTTTCTTCTGTGATCGGCAGTCTTTTTTCATATGCCCTTGTCTGCCAGAACCAAAACATTTCAAATTTCCTGCATTTCTCTTTGACCTTCCCTTCATAGCAGTTGCTAGTAAATTAGCTTGATATGTTGGTGAACCTATATCAGCACAGGCTTTGATATAATCTTCTATTCTAGCTCCTGTGGCTTTTATAGGTCTAAGAACTCTCTCACACTCTGTATTTGCATTATCATAGGCTAGCATCTGTAACAACAGATCTCTCAAATCTGGATGTGCTACTGTCTTTCTCAAATTATCTTGCAATCTCACAACAAAGTCAACATAGGATTCATTAAGCCCTTGTTTAAGCTTACTAAATGGCAAGGCAGGCTTTCCAGCTGCTTGTATTTTCTCCCAGGCTTTTAAGCAACACAGATGTACTTGTGTTACTGCTATGTCTTTGTATCCAGCTTGTCTTTCTATCTGCAGCCAGTCTCCTTGTCCTGCTAGTTGTTCAGCAGTTATAAGAATCGGAGGATTGGCATGCTGATTTCTCAAAGCTGTGCTATTGCTTCCTCATACCACCAGGTTTTAAATTGTAAAAACTCAGAAGAGTCTAGACTCTTCTGTACGAGCCAATAAATCCCAATCGTGAGGAATCATCCTTTCCTGTCCTGCTAACCCTCAAGAGACCCACAACATACAGAGAATTAATACCATAAGAAGAAATAGCCTGTTTAAAGTCTTTTAATGTCTTGTAAGGAATAGGTGTATAAAGTGCTTTGACCCCTCCTTGCAGAAAATCAGGATCCTCACCTGGCCCATAAGGAGTTAAATTAACTGGTGCTACTAAGGGTGTCAGATAAGCATCTGTATCTCCCTCCCTCTCGTCTTTAAATATTCCTGACGAGAAGGCAGATGTAGCAGGAACAGAGACTGGGGATTTTTTACCATGAGAGGAACGAACAGAACTCTCATCATCAGTCTCTGAAGAAGAGGAAGAGGAGGATGAAGAGGAGTCAGATGGATGTGGGGATGAAGATTGCTTACTTGATTCCACCACATCATCTAAGAGTTCTCTCTCACCCTCTTGTGTATCTGACTTGGTTTGAGACAGTGGGGGGAATTTGCAAAGACTGCAAGGAGAGAGTGATCAAATTACATAAAGACCAAATAGGCATAGGGATGACATTTCCCTGCCTGTGAGCCTTTTTAAAGTCTCTTAAGACATTATCCTAATCAGCTTGTTTAAGTGTCCCTTGTGGTGGTAGCCAATAACAATATTTTTAATATATTTGTGAAGTTGAGCAAAGTCCTTTTAAAAAGTTATCACTCCTGATGTTTTTAGGAGGGCATGGAGTAATTTTAAATAATCCTCCAGTTTAGCTGCTTTAGTTTCATTTTGGTCCATTGTAGTATCCCTGACGTCTCGATCCTGTTCCCTACATATGCTTTCCTAGGAATCTTACTGGATCGACGATCTTCGGTGATTTCCCTGCCTGTGAATTGCAAGTCCTGCTGAGCGGAGATTATCCGCCCTAAGTTTTGACGGTCTTTCAGGTCCCTGTTCGGGTGCCACTTGTCGGGTCCCTTCCCTGTCTCTGACCCACAGATGAGAGAAGAGACGCGATTTGTCATCAAAGACCTAAGGACCAGCCAGGGGACTCAAGCCATGACAGCGCAAGAGTGGTGCCGAGAAGGCATCTCTCATATTTATTGATGAAATGGTTGTTAACAATAAGATTCTGTTAAGGGGTATCCATGCACAATCATTAATCAAGTCCAACTATCAACAGTTTCCCACCTTCTGAAATATAACGAACAAGTTCTCATGATGAATGTTAGGAGAGAGTATAAAACCTAAATGTGACTTATTCCCACTAGGATGTTTAAACATTTTAACAGTAAGGTATTAACAAAGGGCCAAATGGTGGAAGCTGCTCACAATGAGAGTTGGGGTGGGGGAATTGATAAGGGCCTGGCAATACCTGTTTGAGTTTTTTAAACCTACCAATAAAATTAAGACAAATATAAAGGAAAGAGAGATTAAAGATGGCAACGTGAGAGGAGAGACAGAGGCTTCTTCCTAAAACTGGATACAATTAGAAAATTTAATTGGCACAACTAATCCTGAGAAATCAACAGGAAAGAGGACGCATCAGACTGCACACACCTAGAGAAAGGAGCAGACCTCATGGAACAGGGTAATGTACCGGAGCTGTGGTTCCACAGGACCCGAACCCCTCCCCCACCACAGCTCACCAGCGGGAGGAAGAGAAAAGGAGCAGGGAGGGAGTGGAAGGCTTGGAACTGCTGAATACCTAACTCCAGAGATCTGCTCTGGGAGCACAAACCTACATTTTATGGTGCTTTCATGAGACTGGCATGACTACCAGGTTGGAAAGTTAATACAGGCAGAGTTCCTGGGGAGACTGGGATGTGGGCTGCTTGTGGAAAGCAGGGATCCAAACCTCGCTGCTCTGGGACAAAAACTTATACCTGTGTGCCTGGCCCATGGGCTCAGGCAGTGGAGACAGGCACAGCAGCTGGAAAGCGGGGAACAGCTCTTTCCTACCCCCAGTACTGCTCCCCTGCGACCCCTGACATTGCTTCAGGGGCTCAGCAGCTCCAGAATAGAGCTTCTGGACACTAGAGGGCATGATATACAAACATGAAATGCAAAAGGAACCTCGTGCAGAGTAAAATTGTTAATACAACTCCCAAGAAAGATTGAAATGATATGGACCTCATTACTCTTCCTGAAAGGGAGTTCAAAATAAAAATAATCAATATTCTAATGGAGGTACAGAAAGACATCCAAGAATTCAGGAATGAATTCAGGTCAGAGATCCAATCATTGAAGAGCACGATGGAGGGAATTAAAAGCAGGTTGGATATGGTGGAGGAGATAATAAATGAAATAGAAACTAGAGAAGAGGAATACAAAGAAGCTGAGGCACAGAGAGAAAAAAGGATCTCTAAAAATAAAAGAATATTGAGAGAACTGTGTGACCAATCCAAGCGGAACAGTATTCTCATTATAGGGATACCAGAAGAAGAAGAGAGAGAGAAAGGGATAGAAAGTGTCCTTGAGGAGGTAGTTGCTGAAAACTTCCCCAATCTGGGGAAGGAGATAGTCTCTCAGGCCATGGAGATCCACAGATCTCCCAACACAAGGGACCCAAGACAACACCAAGAGACATAGTAATTAAAATGGGAAAGATCAAGGATAAGGACAGACTGTTAGAAGCAGCCAGAGGCAGAAATAAGATCACATACAAAGGAAATCCCATCAGACTAACAACAGACTTCTCAGCAGAAACCTTACAGGCCAGAAGGGCTAGGCATGATGTATTTAATGCCATGAAGCAGAAGGGCCTGGAACCAAGATTACTTTATCCAGCTAGATTATCATTTAAATTTGAAGGTGGGATTAAACAATTTCCAGATAAGCAAAAACTGAGAGACTTTACCTCCCACAAACCATCTCTGCAGTTTATTTTGAAGGGACTGCTATAGATGGAAGTGTTCCTAGGGTTGGATAGCTGTTACCAGAGGTAGTAAAATCATGGTAGGGAGGGTGGAGCAGCTGATTGAGAGGCAAATACAAAATTAAATTGACTATCCCCAAAGCCAATTAATGGATAGAGAAAAAGTATAGAATCTGATACCCAATATATAAAGAATGAAGGAGGAAGAAAAAGGAGAAATAGAAAAGAACCTTTAGATTGTGTTTGTAACAGCATACTAAGTGAGTTAAGTTAGACTCTTATATAGTAAGGAAAGTAACCTGGAACCTTTGGTAACCACGAATCTAAAGCCTGAAATGGCAATAAGTGCATACCTATCGATATTCACCCTAAATGTAAATGGACTGAATGCACCAATCAGAAGACATAGAGTCACTGAATGGATAAGAAAACAAGACCCATCTATATGCTGCATACAAGAGACTCACCTCAAACCCAAAGACATGCACAGACTAAAAGTCAAGGGATGGAAAAAGATATTTCATGCAAACAATAGGGAGAAAAGAGGGTGTGTTGCAGTACTAGTATCAGACAAAATAGACTTCAAAACAAAGAAAGTAACAAGAGATAAAGAAGGACATTACATAATGATAAAGGGCTCAGTCCAACAAGAGGACATAACCTTTATAAACATATGTACACCCAACACAGGAGCACCAGCATATGTGAAACAAATACTAACAGAACTAAAGGAGGAAATAGAATGCAATGCATTCAGTTTAGGGGACTTCAACACACCATTCACTCCAAAGGACAGATCCACCAGACAGAAAATAAGTACAAACTCAAATGAATAGTCTAACATCACAATTATCAAAATTGGAAAAAGAAGAATAAATGAGGCCTAAAGTCAGCAGAAGGAGGGACATAATAAAGATCAGGGAAGAAATAAACAAAATTGAAAAGAATAACACAATAGAAAAAAATCAATGAAATGAAGAGCTGGTTCTTTGAGAAAATAAACAAAATAGATAAGCCTCTAGCCAGATTTATTAAGGGAAAAAGAGAACCAACACACATCAACAGAAGCAGAAATGAGAAAGGAAACATCATGATGGACCCAACAGAAATACAAAGAATTATTAGAGACTACTATGAAAATCTATATGGTAAGAAGCTGGAAATCCTAGAAGAAATGGACAAATTCCTAGAAAAACACAACCTTCCAAGATGGACCAAGGAAGAAACAGAAAATCTAAACAAACCAAATAACAGTAAAGAAATTGAAGCAGTAATCAAAAAGCTACCAAGGAACAAAACCACCGGGCCACATGGATTTACCTCCGAATTTTATCAGACATATAGAGAAGATATAATACCAATACTACTTAAAGTTTTCCAAAAAATAGAAGAGGAGGGAATACTCCCAAACTCATTCTATGAAGCAAACATCACCGTAATACCAAAACCAGGCAAAGATCCCACCAAAAAAGAAAATTACAGACCAATATCCCTGATGAACGTAGATGCAAAAATACTCAACAAAATATTAGCAAACCTAATTCAAAAATACATCAAGAGGATCATACACCATGACCAAGTGCGATTCATCCCAGGGATGCAAGGATGGTACAATATTCGAAAATCCATCAACATCATCCACCACATCAACAAAAAGAAGGAGAAAAACCACATGATCATCTCCATAGATGCTGAAAAAGCATTTGACAAAATTCAACATCCATTCATGATAAAAACTCTCAGCAAAATGGGTATAGAGGGCAAGTGCCTCAACGTAATAAAGGCCATATATGATAAACCCACAGCCAATATCATACTGAACAGTGAGAAGCTGAAAGCTTTTCCTCTGAGATCGGGAAAAGACAGGGATGCCCACTCTCCCCACTCTTATTCAACATAGTACTGGAGGTCCTAGCCATGGCAATTAGACAAAACAAAGAAATACAAGGAATCCAAATTGGTAAAGAAGTTAAACTGTTACTATTTGCAGATGACATGATATTGTACATAAAAAAACCCTAAAGACTCCACTCCAAAACTACTAGAACTGATAGCAAAATACAGAAAAGTTGCAGGATACAAAATTAACACACAGAAATCTGTGGTTTTGCTATACACTAACAATGAATCAATAGATAGAGAAATCAGGAAAACAATTCCATTCATAATTGCATCAAAAAGACTAATACCTAGGAATAAACCTAAGCAAAGAAGTGAAAGACCTATACCCTGAAAACTATAAGACACTCTTCAGAGAAATTAAGGAGGACACTAACAAATGGAAACTCATCCCATGTTCTTGGCTAGGAATAATTAATATCATCAAAATGGCCATCCTGCCCAAAGCAATATACAGATTTGAATCAATCCATATCAAATTACCAACAACATTCTTCAATGAACTGGAACAAATAGTTCAAAAATTCATATGGAAACACCAAAGAGCCTGAATAGCCAACACAATCCTGAGAAAGAAGAATAAGCTGGGGGGGATCTCACTCCCCAACTTCAAGCTCTACTACAAAGCCATACTAATCAGGACAATTTGTTACTGGCACAGGAACAGAGCTACAGACCAGTGGAACAGATTACAGAACCCAGACATTAAGCCAAACATATATGTCAATTAATATATGATACAGGAGCCGTGGACATACAATGGGGAAATGACAGTCTCTTCAGCAGATGGTGCTGGCAAAACTGGACAGCTACATGTAAGAGAATGAAACTGGATCACTGTCTAACCCCATACACAAAAGTGAATCCAAAATTTATTAAAGACCTGAATGTAAGTCATGAAACCATAAAACTCTTAGAAAAAAACATAGGCAAAAATCTCTTGGATATAAACATTAGCGAATTCTTCATGAACACATCTCCCTGGGCAAGGAAAAGGAAAGCAAAAATGAACAAGTGGGACTATATCAAGCTTAAAACTTCTGTACAGCAAAGGACACCATCAATAGAACAAAAAGGTTCCCTACAGTTTGGGAGAATATATTTGTAAATGACAGATCCGATAAAGGGTTGACATCCAAAATATATAAGGAGCTCATGCAACTCAACAAACAAAAAGCAAATAATCTAATTAAAAAATCGGCAGAGGAGCTGAACAGACAGTCCTCCAAAGAGGAAATTCAGATGGCCAACAGACACATGAAAAGATGCTCCACACTGCTACTTATTAGAGAAATGCAAATTAAAACCACAATGAGATATCACCTCACACCAGTAAGGATGGCTACCATCCAAAAGACAAACAACAACAAATGCTGGTGAGGTTGTGGAGAAGGGGGAACCCTCCTACACTGCTAGTGGGAATGTAAATTTGTTCAACCATTGTGGAAAGCAGTATGGAGGTTCCTCAAAAAGCTCCAGATAGATTTACCATGTGACCCAGGAATTCTACTTCTAGGAATTTACCCTAAGAATGCAGCACTCCAGTTTGAAAAAGACAGAAGCACCCCTATGTTTATCACAGCACTATTTACAATAGCCAAGAAATGGAAGCAACCTAAGTGTCCATCAGTAGATGAATGGATAAAGAGGATGTGGTACATATATGCAATGGAATATTATTCAGCCAGAAGAAGAAAACAAATCCTACCATTTGCAACAACATGGATCGAGCTAGAGGGTATTATGCTCAGTGAAATAAGCCAAGTGGAGAAAGACAAATACCAAATGATTTCAATCATTGTGGAATATAAGAACAAAAGAAAAACTGAAGGAACAAAATAGGAGCAGAATCACGGAACCCAAGAATTTACTAACAGTTACCAAAGGGAAAGAGACCTGGAAGAATGGAAGGGTACGGAGGGATAAGGGTGGGGAAGAAGAAAGGGGGTATTATGATTAGTGTGTATAATGTGGGGGTTGGGGGAAAGGGGAGGGCTGTGCAACACAGAGAAAACAAGTAGTGATTCTACAACATCTTACTATGCTGATTGACAGTGGCTGTAATGGGGTTGTGGGCGTGCTTTGGGGTAGGGGGAGCCTAGTAAACATAATGTTCTTTATGTAATTGTAGATTAATGATAACAAAAAAAATGTGGAAGCATTCAGTATCTGAAATGAAAGATGCAATGGAAGGATTTAAAAGTAGATTAGATGAAGTAGAGGACATGATAGATGAAATAGAAATTAGAGAACAGGAATACAAAGAAGCTGAGGTACAGAGAGAATAAAAGATCTCTAGGAATCCGAATATTGAGAGAACTGTGTGAGCAATCCAAATGGAACAATATTTGCATTATAGGGGTACCAGAAGAAGAAGAGAAAAATGAATAGAAAGTGTCATTGAGGACGTAATTGCTGAAAACTTCCCCAATCTGGGGAAGGAGATATTCTGTCATGTCCCTTGTGCACAGGCCTCCCAACACATGGTACCCAAGGAAGACAACACCAAAACATGTAATAATTAAAATGGCAAAGATCAAGGATAAGGACAATATTAAGAGCAGCCAGAGAGAGAGAAAAGATCACATACAAAGGAAATCAGGCTATCATCAAACTTCTCAATAGAAACCTTACAGGCCAGAAGGGAGGGGCATAATATATTTAATGCAAGGAAGCAGAAGGGCCTCAAACGAAGAATACTCTACCCAGCAAGATTATCAGTTAAATTTGAAGGAGGGATTAAACAATTTCCAGATAAGCAAAAGCTGAGAGGATTTGCCTCCCACAAACTATCTCTACAATGTGTTTTGGAGGGACTGCCCTAGGTGGAAGTGTTCCTAAGGCTAAAAAGCTGTCACCAGAGAAAATAAAACCTCAGTAAAGAAGTAGAGCAATTAATTACTAAGCAGATGCAAAATTAAATCAACTACCTGCAAAGTCAGTCAAGGGATAGACAAAGAGTACAGAATATGCTATCTAATTTATAAAGAATGGAGGAGGAAGAAAAAGAATAAAAAAGAACTTTTAGATTGTGTTTGTAAAAGCATACTAAGTGAGTTAAATTAGACTCTTAGATAGTAAGGAAGCTATCCTTGAACCTTTGGTAACCACAAATCTAAAGCCTGCAATGGCAATAAGTACATACCTATTGATAATTACCCTAAATGTAAATGGTCTGAATGCACCAATCAAAAGACATAGAGACACTGAATGGATAAAAAGAAAAGACCCATCTATATGCTGCCTTCAAGAGACTCATGTCAAACCGAAAGTTATACATTGACTAAAAGTGAAGGGATGGAAAAAGATATTTCATGCAACTAATAGAGACAAAAAAAAGCAGGAGCTGCAGTACTTTCATCATAGAAAATAGACTTCAAAACAAAGTAACAAGAGACAAAGAAGGACATTACATAATGACAAAGGGGTCAGTCCAACAAGAGAATATAACCATTATAAATATCTATCCACCCAACACAGGAGCACCTACTTATGTGAAACAAATACTAACAGGATTACAGGGGATAATTGAATGCAATGCATTCATTTAAGGAGACTTCAATACACCACTTACTCCATAGGACAGAGCAACCAGACAGAAAATAAGAAGGACACAGAGGCACTTAACAACACATTAGAACAGATGGACCTAACAGACATCTACAGAGCTCTACACCCAAAAGCAGCAAGATACACATTCTTCTCAAGTGCACATGGAACATTTTCCAGAATGCATCATGTACTGGACCACAAAAAAGCCTCAGTAAGTTCAAAAAGATTGAAATTATACCAACCAAGTTCTCAGACAACAAAGGTATGAAACTAGAAATAAATTGCACAAAGAAAACAAAAAATCCCACAAACACATGGAGGCTTAACAACATGCTCCCAAATAATTAATGGATCAATGACCAAATAAAAACAGAGATCAAGCAATATATGAAGGCAAATGACAACAATAACTGAACACCACAAAATCTGTGGGACACAGTGAAGGCTGTGGTAAGAGGGAAGTATATTGCAATATAGGCTTACCTCATTAAAGAAGAACAATGCCATATAAACAGTCTAAACTCACAATTAATGAAACTAGAAAATGAAGAACAAATAAGACCCAAAGTCAGTAGAAGGAGGGACATAATAAAAACTAGAGCAGAAATAAATAAAATTGAGAAGAATATAACAATAGAAAAAATCAATGAAAGCAGGAGCTGGTTCTTTGAGAAAATAAACAAAATAGATAAACCCTGAGCCAGACTTATCAAGAAAGAGAAATCACTATGGACCCCATAGAAATACAAATAATTATTAAAGAATACTGTGAAAAATTATATGCTAACAAACTGGATAAACTAGAAAAAATGGACAACTTTCTAGAAAAATACAACCTTCCAAGACTGACCCAGGAAGAAACAGAAAATCTGAACAGACCAATTATCAGCAATGAAATTGAATTGTTAACAAAAAACTACCTAAGAACAAAACACCTAGAGCAGATGGCTGCACCACTGAATTTTATCAAACTTTTAGTGAAGACCTAATATCCATCCTCCATGTTTTCCAAAAAGTAGAAGAGGAGGGCATACTTTCAAACTCATTTTATGAGGCAAGCATCACTCTAATACCAAAACCAGACAAAGACACCACAAGGAAACAAAATTATAGGCCAATATCCCTGGTAAACATAGATGTAAAAATGCTCAACAAAATATTAGCAAATCAAATTCAGAAATACATGAGAAAGATCATCCATCACGATGAAGTGGGGTTTATTCCAGAAATGCAAGTGTGGTACAATATTAGAAAATCCATCACCATCATATACCACATCAACAAAAAGGAAGGACAAAAATCTCATGATCATCTCCATAGATGCTGAAGAGGCATTTGACAAAATTCAACATCTGTTCATGATAAAACTCAACAAAATGGGTATAGAGGGTAAGTACCTCAACATAATAAAGGCCATATATGACAAACCCACAGCCAACATCGTATTTAACAGCTAAAAGCTGAAAGCTTTTCCTTTAAGATTGGGAATATGACAAGGATGCCTACTCTCCCCCCTTTTATTCAACATAGTTCTGAAGGTCCTTGCCACGGCAATCAGACAACAGAAGGAAATAAAAGGCATCCAGATTGGTAAGGAAGAAGTTAAAGTGCCACTGTTTGCAGATGACATGATATTGTACATAAAAATCCCTGAAGAATCCACTCTAAAACTACTAGAACTAATATCTGAATTCAAGAAAGTTGCAGGATACAAAATTAATACACAGAAATCTCTTACATTCCTATGCAGTAACAATGAACTAGCATAAAGAGAAGTCAGGAAAATAATTCCATTCACAATTGCATCAAAAAGAATAGAATACCTAGGAATAAACCTAACCAAGGAAGTGAAAGCCTTATAGTCTGAAAACTGTAAGACACTCAGTAGAGAATTTAAAGAAGTTACCAATAAATGGAAATACATCCTGTGCTCATGGATAGAAAGAATTAATATTGTCAAAATGGCCATCCTGCCTAAAGCACTCTACAGATTCAATGCAATCCCTATCAAAATATCAACAGCATTTTTCAGTCAACTGGAAGAAATAGTTATAAAATTCATATGGAACCACAAAAGACCCCAAATAATCAAAGCAATCCTGAGAAGAATAAAGCTGGGGCGATTACACTCCCTGACTTCAAGCTCTACTACAAAGCCACAGTAATCAAGACAATTTGGTACTTGCACAGAAACACACCCATTCTCATTAGAGACATCTCACTGTTCAGTAAGGACAGACTTTGTTGCTGTCATTCAAGGCTTGTTGGGTGAATTTAGTAAGTACTTCTGTCTGTATTGTTACATCTTCCAGGCTAATGGAGGGGACAAAGATAGCAGGCAAATGGTTGTACAGTGGGAAACAGAACATACCCACCTGGCTTTGAGGAGAGGGAGGTTGACAGTTTTAGGACTTGACCTGGTTGTGTATTCCATACACATTGGCCATGGGAGGCAGCATTGTCAAGCATGAGGAGATGGACTGCGGACAGGATATGCCAGACCCTACCTTCTCACTTCTCTCGGTGTTGCCTGTTCCTGTCCAGGTATAGCATTTCAACAGGTCCAGGTTGCAGCAGGACAGCAGGATCCCAGTGAGATTGAGAAGATCCCGCTCACCCAAGGATTGCGAAGTAACTCAGCCATCCCAATGGGGTGTCCCATTGCAAATCCCAGTAGATAATACCTTTCCCAGACATGATGGGGCTTGGTATTCTCAGTAGCACAGCACTTTGATCCACAGTGTCAGGTCACTGGCTGTCTTCCATGACTTCCATATCTTTACGGTATTGGGTGCAGCAGCATGGGTCCCCAGTGTCACATACTGGGCAGCAGGCCCTACTTGTTGATCATTTAAGTGTATTAAAGCCTGGGACAGTACTTAGTACACCTGGCCAAGGTAGTTTTACTTGTTAATATTTTAATCTGTTACTCAGACTGATGTTCTTTAGCCCAATATTGTAAATCATGACCTACTGATTGTGACCCCCTAATCACTGTCTAATCTATAAGGGTATCTATACATGGTTCTCAGCTTCTCTAATCCCCTAATGGTGGGAGCCTGGTTTGCACAGTGACAGTGGAAAGCTTAAGTTAGGCCAGATGCAATGTCCACATAAAGCAAGAAATATTTAGAACCTTAATCAGAGGGAAGGGGGTCAATATAATCAATTTTCCAATCTCTCACCAGTTAGGAACTCCCATAGCTGGTACCACACTCCTTTGACAGTTGCCTTGGTAGTTGTTTAGAACACACAGGACATACTGTTACTGCATTGACCAAGTCACTGTATTTCAAGGACAATCTGGCATTCTTGGCAATATGCCATCCTGCCAGGCCCAACAGTGGCCTCTCTTTCCTTGTGTCCAACCTTTTGTATTGACTGAAGGGTTAGTTGCTGGGGTTCATACCCAAGCTAGGGAGTCAACTTACGATTGCCAGGGGCTGCTAGTGTCTTATGAGCCAGGACATTGTAAACAGTGAGGCATACCTCAGACTCCTGCAGGTGGACCCAAATGTCCCCCCACACACCCTGATCCCAGAAGGGCTTCATGACCATCCACCCCTCAGCTTCCCGTTGTCCAAGACATAGGGTTAATCCCTTTGGAACAGCCCAATTGTCAGTGCAAAGGGTCAACGGCTGGGGCTCATGAGTGATCACCAGTCTGACCTCTTTGAGCTCAGCCCACTGGCTGCTGCACTGGCCCCCTTGGGAGAGGCTCTACCTGGAGAAGCACTGTGAACGCTGCTAGGAGCTGTGCTCGAGGGGTTCTTATCAGGTTTCTGTCTCCTTCCAGAGCTGGGACCAAAATCCTAGGAGGCATGCTCCCTTCTATCGTCTCTGCCGCAGTGCCCAACTCGTGATTCTGGAGTCACAGATGCATCTAACTCAAATGGTAGCTCTGCCTGGGAGATGCCTGGAGCTTCAGTCTGCTTCACTAGTATTTTTGCCTTTCAAAGGCAGCTTGCAGCCCTGATCCCCATTCCCACACGTGCCCTTTCTTTACCAGGTGGTATAATGGACAGACGCACTGGGCCAGGTGGAAATGAAAGTCCACACCCCAAAATCCCTACAAAGACTTGCACCTCTTACACATTTTGCGGGTTGGATAGGCTTGCCCCTTATCAGTCACACTATTAGGGACAACATGCATCTTACTCGACTAAATGGCTCCCAAAATCTTTTGGTGGTGCCTCGTCCTTGAAACCTCTGTGGGTTCACTGCCAAACTGCCCATCCTTTTCATCACATATGTTTCAGAAAAGGATTCACGTTGTCCTGTAGCAGAGACAAATCTTCACATGCTAAAATATCATCAGTGTAATTGCCCATTTTACTGATATGGGAAAGGAGAACAAGGACAGTCCCCATCTCCCAACCCAAGACCCATGGCGGGGCTGGGCAGGTAATCTTGGGGAAGCACGTGAAAGGTCCACTGGTGTCCCTCCCACATGAAGACAACCTGATCTTGTGACACAGTGGCCAGGGGCATGTTGAAAATGGCATTTGCTAATCCAGCACAGTGTGGTACACTTCTGGGACCAAGGCCAAGGTATCCAAGATGGTGGAGAAGTTGGGCACAGCCTCATGGATTGGGGGGACTACTTTGTTTAATGTTTGATGTTCCACTGGTATCAACTGTGAGTTATCAACTTTCGTTCATTTCTGAAAGTCCAGTGACTAATGAGCTCAACATGAGGCCTCTGATAGACTCCACCGTCCCTCATTTGGAGTTACTCATGGTCTATATATCCTCTGTTGGGGCATGGGAGGAACCCACTCTGATTGAGAATGTAACCCTGAGGCCTCTGCTGGAGCAGGTAAAGCAAGGATGATAGGGACAGATGGGCAGGTCTTAACTGTTGCTCAGCTTTTATAGCTTTCTGAGCTCCCTCTCTGTCTTGGGTCGTACCCACAGCTCATACCCACTCCGGGGATTTGTTGGTGTCCTCAGATCAGGAAGTGATTTCCCTACATAATAAATGTCTTATCTCACAGCTGGACTCAGCATGGATATGAGCAATAAAGCCAACATTCTATTTTATTCATCAAAAATTCATTGTGTAAGGGGCATCCTGGAAAGGGGGAATCTCAATTCAGGGGCACAGGCAGGCCCTTTTGAGGGGAATGAAAGAGGGGGCAAGAGTGAGAAGTGGGGGCTGGAATCAAGGTCCAACAGCAGGTTAAGTTCTGACTGGTTCTGGGGAGAGGAGGCTTCAAAATTCATGGTGTTGGTGTCTGCTGGAAATGCAAGTTGCTCAGGAGCTTGCCATGTATAATCTGAAACCTGCCTATTGTACATGGATGGCTGTGAGAGACAAAAGAAATAGGCAGGGCACTCCAGATTGATAAGCAGCAGGTTTTAAAAAGCAAGGGAACTTAATGTAGGAGAGAGAATTGTCTTGAGTGGCTGAGGTAGATCTCAGCATCTGCCTGTTAAATTGCAAATAATTATATAGAGGCCTTAACTACTTTGGGTCAACTATACCATCCACATAGTCCCAACACCACATCACTATCTCCTTGATAGGAGGTCAAGGACACTACATCCTTGGAGCAGCCTCTGGGAGCAGGAAGGCATGTGGAACCCACCTTCCAAGGACAAGGGAGAGAGGAGGTGAGGAGCCTCCTATTGCTGGGGTCCAGCTCACAAGTCAACTGGTAGTCACATCTTCTTGATGACCTCCCTCAGCACATACACCAGTCACAAAACCTCCAACCCAGCTTTACCTTGCTTGCCTCACCCTAGAAAATAGCACTTGCTAGTGTTAAAAGGAAAGCCCCAACCTCCTAGCCAATTGTGCTGTCTCTCTGTTGCCCCTTCTAAGGGTCTGTAAAATTCATTCTTGCACAAAATCTCTTGGGAACAGGGCTCCACTGCCTGTGAGGTGCTGTACTCCCCCAATCGATGGATTGTTTTCCCTTAAACAATCTATCCAAGCCAATCCAACCCCCAAAAAGGATAATAACCTTGTTACCAAATTGCTTGTCATTTGACAGAGTCAGTAGTGCTCATCTGACTTTTTATTTCCATGACTTCTAAATGAATAAACTGCAAATTACATGTGTGGCTAGCATTACATTTCTTCTAGACATCACCCCATATTACTGGAGTATGACATGCCTATTAGTGAAGAAGTTGATAGATAGCTGGATATATACGACTGGTATACACAGATGGGAACAGATACACAAAATTCGGGTACATCAGCTTTAAGATATTTGAAGTATGAGACTTTATGGGAACCCCTAGGAACTGAAATGTCTAGGGAAAAAATAACCAAAAAAAACTGAACTTCTGGGAAAGGCTTTCTGGGAAATACAGGAAAGGAGAAGAAAGTTCCTTTTGCTGATTCAGTTTATGTGTACAATTTTTGCTCCATTCACGTTAATGCGGTCTTCTACCGTATTTCCACAACTTAGTATTTTGAAAGCAGCTAACTTGAGTCCCATCACAGTAGTCATATGGCCAAAGTGGAATAAGTATAATATAGAAGATTAAGAGTGCATTATCAGTTACTTGAAGAACCCTATTCATAAGATGGTGTATGCCCATCCAGTTCTCTCCAAATGTGTCTATACACAGATGCACTCAATTTCACACACCTTCTCACAAGGCATATCACAATTTATATAATGGTATTATCCATTAATTTTTTTTTCACACAAAATCTGATCATTTCTCATATCAGTCATTAACTCTGAATCATCCCCTCCATGCCTAACCTCACTTTGAACTTCAAGAGCCCCTGTTCCAAACACAGAAATTTATTTTTCCTCTAGAAAGAGACTGTTCCCCTTAAGGCTCCTGACACATGCTATTCTCCCATTCCTGATCCTGAGACTTCCATTCAGCACTCAGAACTCCCATCTGGGTTGCCATTCCCCCCACACACTTGTCATGTTCTGTTTCTTTTCTGACCTTGAATCTCCATCACCTGTCCTTTCCTCCAGCCACCTTGGGTTAAATGCTACCCTTTTTCTTACCACAGAAAATCACCTATGCAAAGAGGGTATATAATACCCAAATGGGAACTTCCTGGTCAGAATTCCACTTCACACAGAGGCAATAATGATTGATAAGGAAGTATTTTACTCTATTTCCTTCAAAAGAGCCAGCTATTATACTACCACTTTTTTCCTGAAGTGGAATAAAGAATAAACTTTTTTTTTTACCTCAATGAAAAATCATAGCATGTTAAAAAAACCACATTTTAATTTTATTCAGCAGATGCCAAACACCAGCACAGGTGCATGCAAGGGAAAACGTGGATTAAGGCAACATTAACCCTCGCCGGTTACCCTCTGCATTGACAGTTGGACTGTCAGCCCCATCATGTCTGGGAAGGTTGTTACCTACTGGAATTTGGAATGGGACATCCCGTTGGGATGGGTGAGTTACTTCGCACCCCTGGGTGAGAGGGAACCACTCAATCTCCCCAGGGATCCTGTGATCCCGCTGCAGGCTGGACCTGTTGAAATGCACGACACCTGGAATGGAACAGGCACCACCGAGAGAGGGGAGGAGAAGGGGAGGGAGGGGTCCTGGTCTGGCATATCCTGTCCCCAGTCCATCCCCTCATGCCTGACAGTGCTGCCTCCCCAGGCCAGGTCAAGTTCCTAAAACTGCCAACCTCCCTTTCAGAAGGTCAGGTAGGCATATTCTGTGTTTCACTGGTACTGTCATAATGGTCGCCATCTTTGTCCCCTCCATTGGCCTGGAGGATGCTATAATACACATAGAAGCCCTTACTGAATTCACCCAGCAAACCTTAAATGATAGCAACAAAGCCTGTCCTTACTGAACACTGAAATGTCTCTAATGAGAAAATCTGTCCTCCAAAATAGGATGGCCTTGGACATTATCACTGCCTTGCAAGGAGGCATCTGTACCATTACCCAAGCAGAATGTGGTGTGTTCATACCTGAATCTGGCAAGGTATCATCTTTGATAAATTACATGAGCACACAAGTGAATGCCCTGCAAGATCCAAGCCCCCTTTCCCCTGCCTAAGGGACTTGGTAAATCAGTGGTTCAGATCATGCGGAGTTTGGTGAAAAAAAGTTGTCATTGATTGTTGGATTCATCCTCTTAATCTGTGTTTTCGCTTGCGTGTACCTGTGTTGGTGTGGCATCTGCCTCCAGTGCAGCCAGAGAGCCACCAAGGAAGCCAGCTACGGCCCAGGAAAACCCCTTGCTGAGTTCTCGGGGCAAACAGTGGAAGAGGGGCACTTGCGAGATTGTCAGAGCCAGTCACAAAGGGTGGACTTCTGTGGGAGGTCACTGAGAAAACATGACATCCCATTAAGCTGTGAGCTGGACCCCAGCCATCAGAGGCTCCTCGCCCCCTCCCCGTCCTTGGAATGTGGGTTCTGCCTGCCTTCCACACTCCCAGAGGCTGCCTCAAGGACATGTCCCTGAGACAGTGATGTGGTGTTGAGACCATCTGGACTGTATACGTGACTGAACCTAGTTAAGGCCTCTGTAAACTTTTATGATTTGGCGACGGGTGCTGAGATCTATTCGTCTTGCGGTTGCCTGAGACGAGCCTTGTAATGTAAACTCCTTTGCTTATTAAATCTGCTTCCTACCAACCTGGAGTAACCTGCCTCTTTCTTTGGTCTCTCCCTGCCATCCACGTGTGGGGGCCAGTTTCAGATTACACCTGGGAAGCTCCCAACAGTATGTTAAATTTCCTTGACTGTGGTTTCCTGGAAGCACAGGCTGAGGTTTAGATTTGTGACATGGGGCAACCTCTGTTTTGTGGGTCCTAACATACAAATTAACTTCATCAACTGCAAGTTGCCTTTATGCATTACATGGCACACAGACATGATTACATATAAGAATTATGGTATGCACATATGTGCTAAGTTCTTTTTTACGGTTCAAACATCATACTCATTTAATCTGCTGAACAATCTTAGTAAGAAGCAGGTATTCATTTTGTGCCCATTTTACAGATGAAGAAATTACATAAAAGAGAATCCATAAAATACAGCATGAAGGAAAAGCACACAGAGTCGTGGACTCTGTCGCAGGCCTCCGCAGATTTACAAACATTCTTTGCAAAGTAAAACTGCATGATACATCCCTGCAGAGAGTACTGCTGTTATGCCAGGTTTAAAGGTGATGGTTTGGATACATTGATCTACTGCTGTCTGTTATGAGGAAAGGCATTATTTTTGTATTGTGTAAAACTATTTTAACCACTCAAACTTTTTCCAGAAGCTGAAAAGTTCTGGCTCAGCATGTGTGAAATGGATTATAGCAAGACGTTATAGCTAATGGTGCAGGGAAGGTTAATCTTCATAGAATCAGGAGCAGGGCACTTAGAAAGTAACAGCAACATTACAGGCCTCTTGGGAATTTCTTCACCCTCCCTAGTATGAGGAAAAGATACAGTTGGTCCCCGTATCCTAGTGGTGTCCCATCCCTAGAAACCATGAACAGGAAAGGGGAGGTGACAGGCCTATCTCAGGATCCTGCATCACCCACACCTGGGGCCGAGCTCTTACCCCGGGCCCCATTGAGCTGAGGAACCAGGAAATACCTGAAAGACCTTCTGCAGTTTTTCTCTGGCAGCTGCCTGATCAACTACTGGGCGGGACAGGGCTGGGTTTGCGGCGTGTCACTGGTGCAGTTGCACAGGCCCTGCTTGGTTTAATGGCGTGCTGCCACTGTCTTGAAATTCTTAATGATTTTTGAACAAGGGGCCCCGCACATTTTTTTCATTTTTACTGAAGCTTACCAACTGTGCAGCTTATCTTAATACTGTATTCAGTAGATTAAAAAAGAATTCCCAGGAGGTGGGGCCCCAGAAAGTATAGCTAGTAACCGGGAACAAAGACGACACTGTCATGAGAGTGAGCTCCGAGTAAAGCAAACTACATGGGTACCAGGGCCAGACAAACCTGAGGTTGAAAACTGGCCCCATCTCTGCCTTGCCTGAGACCTTAACCTAGTTACATAACCTCTCTGACCCCGAGTCTCCTCATCTGTAAAGTGGAGATAACAGCTAATCTACTTCATCATCATTTCTTCTGAGAGGAGCCTTTCCTGGACCTGTCCACTCATCCTCCTAGCTGTGGTGAAATGGTCTGCATCTCTGCTCCTAGAGCCCCCTGCGCTTGCTGTTTATTTTCTAGGTGAAAGACATACATATTGTTCAGGGTGCACTGACTGAATCAAGAACGTGAACCCACAGACTAGCGGAATCGTCAAGTACAAGTACAGATGAGCTCCTTCACACACACAGGAGACGGCTCGCTCTCTTCAGTACCCTGCTTCCTCTTGGGCCATCCATCCCCAGTCCATTCCAGTATGCAGTTTCTTCCACTGTATCTTTCCCTTGCATTCTCATGATATTCCCAAAAGACTTTAATTCTTCACATTAAGCCTTTTCACATGATTTGTCTGTTTGTGAGCCTTCCACACTAGACCTTGAGATGCTGGCTTTTACCAATCCAGCATCCAGAACACTTCCTAAAGAAAAGTGTTAAATTTAGCTGCACACCAGGAAAATAATTGAAAATGAATTAAAGAATACATGAGGCAAGAAAGGGGGCATTACAATTAGCATGTATAATGAGGGGGCACAGGGAGGGCTGTGCAACACAGAGAAGACAAGTAGTGATTCTACAGCATCTTACTATGCTGATGGACAGTAACTGTAATGGGTTATGTGGGGGGGACTTGGTGATGGGGGGAGTCTAGTAAACATAATGTTCCTCATGTAATTGTAGATTAATGATACCAAAAAAAAATACAAACAGCAAATGAAAGCCCCTGACCCCTGGCATACACGTATCCTTTGCTTAACACTGTCTGTTTTGTGTATCAAGGCATGTCTCACACTTCAGCCTGAGAACACTTCAGCCCAACTCATGTAAATGCCTTCGTATTTTAAAGCAAATATGGTAATCAATTTCCCTTTCCATTTTTGAGATGGCCAGTTTGATCTTTAAAATACTGTTGCTTGGGCAAGATCAGTCAAGTGTTAAGAATCCAGCTATTGGGGTTAGAAATACCTGGGTACATGATCATATTCCTAACTGGAGTAAGAACCATCTTTACAGGATACTCACCATGTGCCAGGTACTGTTGGAAGCACTTACACACAATACATTTTACCTTACAACTACATAGGAGGCATGCTCTCACACTGGGTCTGACAAGTGAGGAAACTTTGAATCCCAGGTTAAATTGTCCAGGAACACACAGTGAGTCAATAGGAAAATCAGATTTCAAACCCAGCAGTTCTGACTCCAAAGGCCAGATGACAGCCCAAGAGACACAAAGTTGCCCTGAGCATCACTTTCCACACCTGAAAATGGAAATCAATGTAGGCCCTCTGAGAGGTTGTGAGACTTGCTGCTGTAAAAATGTCTGCTTCCTTGTTCCAGTCTTTGAACATCTGTTGAGTTACTTGATAAGTAATATGACAAAGGTATTAGCTTTTAAAATATGTGTTCCTAGAAATGGTTCCTTTACATCCAACAATTTTAATGACATGGCCAGTAGTTTTGGGGTCTCTTTCATAGATTTTGTTTCCTTTTTACTCTGTTACTGCAGATGATGAATTCCTTTGTGTTGAGAGATCATACCCAAGGAGTGACTGTAGACACTGTTTCTCACTCATTGGAGAAACACTCAAGCTGAGGTAGCACATGATTCATGAAGTAAGAATGCCAGGTGATAGAAATTTTAAGATGATGGTGGCAGTAGGGGCTGCATATTTTTCAATCTGACTGATCACATAAAAAGAGAACAATTAAATACCAAAAACGAAAACAGAAATGATGGACAGTATGTACACCAAACTTAGGTTACAAGTTTTCCTCCCAAGCCCTGAAATTCAAGTGCATAAGGACAATCAACCAACCTTTTTACCACAATGAAAAAAACACCGCACATTAAAAGGCAAGATTTTGATCTTGTTCATTGAAAATAAATTGTGTAAGAGGTAACCTGGAAAAGGGGAATCTCAACTCAGGGGCAAAGCCAGGCCCTTTTGAGGGCAATGTGGCATGGGGGTTGGGGTGGGGGTGGTTGGGGAGGGGCGGCTGGAATCAAGGTCCAATGTGTGTGTGGTTTGCGTACATGTTTTCAGGTTGGCAGCAAGGCTGTCTGTATATGAACAATTGGAGCTGCCCCAAATCCGCTTAGCTTGCCAGCACCACTCTGCTGGCTCAACCTCAAGCAGTGGCTTGAAAGAAACACCACACTGGCCAACAGGAAATATCCTGAACCAGGCGTCCCTCCTGGGATCTGGTCACGTCACTGGGCCCATGTGTGAACCCAGAAGGGACAGTCTCAGAACTCCTCCGGCCATCTGGACCTCACATGGGGTTGGGGAGGGATTTCTGATTGGAAAAGTGTCCTGAAGGTGAGAAAAGGGATGCAGGCCCACACTGTCTTGGCTCAGTATGTTCAGCACTGCTGCCAGGACCATAGAGGGATTTAGACTGTTCCAGTAAGGTTCTTTTCCCTTCCTTGCCCCATGAGCACAGACTTGGGTTGCCTAGGATTAGGGGTGATACTGTCCTTAAGTATGCAGCAGCATCTGTACAGGCCATGTAGATGAATGTACATTAGTTTGTTCAAACTATTGTCTAGTTTCTCTTAATATGAATATGCTGAGATGCACAGGATAGAAGTTCATCATTTGCACCCAGCTCTTCAGTCATTATTACAACAGGGCTGCATGTTCAGTACCCACAACAGAAAAAGTAAACATAAGAAAGCTAGTGCCAGAATTCTCACACACCCATAGATACGTGCTGGGAATCCTTACCTATATGTTGGCAGATAAATCATTCATACACACGTCATGGTTGATTTTATTTTATGAAATGCTTTACGTATCCATAGATGCTGTTTGGTAACATACTTTTGGGGTCCAGAAAACACTCTTTCCATGTCAGTAAGTACATTTTCACAAGGCCATTTTTCAGTGCAGAATATTCCATTTATAGAAGAAGCTTACAGTTTCAGGCATTCCCATACTGACCAACATTTACACTGTTTCCAACTTTTCATTCTCTATAACTCATCACTGTGAGGCATATCCTTTTTACTATAATTTGTTCACATCCTCACTCATGCCCTTCTCATGGGTAAATTCACAGAAGAGGAAATTCTTGGTACAGGTCATGCACATTTGTGATTATTTCTTTAAAATATAAGCAAGATGGGGGGATGAAAGATAACGCCATGAGAAGTGAGATGGAGGCTTCCTCCTAAAACCACATATAATATGAAATTATAATTCATACAACTAATCCTGAAAGAGCAACAGGAAAGAGTGCTACACCAGACTGCATACACCTGGAGAAAAGAAGAAACCTCATGGAACAGGGTAATGTAACAAAGCCATGGCCCGGTGGGACCCAAGCCCTTCCCCCTCCCCAGCTCACTGGTGGGAGGAAGAGAAACAGAGAGGGAAGGGAGTGAAGGCCTGGGACTGCTGAACACCTAGTTCTGGAGATCTGCTCTGGGAGCACAAATCTACACTTCATGGTGCTCTCCTGATTAGGGGGTTGGAAAGCTTAGAGAGGCAGAACACCTGGAGAGACTGATATTGCAGGTACTTGTGGAAAACACGGGTCTATAGCTGGCTGCCTCTGGGTCAAAAGAAAGCCAGGCAGTCTGAGAGACTTCCTAACAACGAGAGGGCTTCTAAAGGGGCAGGGAATGCACAGAGCTTACTGCTCAGGAGAAAGGACAGGTAAACAAAATTGTCTGGGTGCACTCCACCCAGCAGGTTGGGAACTTTCATGATCTTCAGGTGCTCCAGCCTCCTGGCTGGCTACACAGCTCCAAGGCCCCCCTCCATGGTACACAGCCTGCTGCACCTTCCACCTGGCCAGGCCCACCTGGCTCACAAACTGGCAAACCCTGCCCTGGCATTGGACCAGCCAGAGGGAAGCCCCACCTACAGCAGCTAAAAACAAAAAGCATAGAGGCTTATACTTGTGTGCTCAGCCAACTGGCTCTGGCAGTGGAGACAGGCATACCAGCCAAGAAGGAGGAAACAGCTCTTTCCTCCTCCCAGTCACCAACACCACTCCCCTGTGAACCCAGAAATTGCTTCAGGGGCTGAGCAGCTCCAGAGAGTAGAGCTTCTGGGCACTGAAGGGTGCCACATACAACTATGAAATGTCAAAGGAACCTGGCTCAAATCAAAATTATGAATAAACCAGAGAAAGATTCAAGTGAAATCAACCTCATGAATCTTCCTGAAAGAAATTTCAAAGTAAAAATCATTAACATGCCCATGGAGGTACAGAAAAATATTCAAAAACTCAGGAGTGAACTCCAGTCAGAGATCCAGTCATTATGGAACACAGTATAAGAAATGTAACATACAATAGAAGGCTTTAAAAGCAGATTTGATATGGTGGAGGAGACAATAAATGAAATAGAAATTTGAGAAAAGGAATAAAAAGAAGCTGAGGCACAGAGAAAAAAGGATCTCTGAGAATGAAAGAATACTGAGAGAACTGTGTGACTGATCCAAATGGAGGAATATTTGCATTATAGGGGTAGCAGAAGAAGAAGAGAGAAAAGGGAATAGAAAGTGTCTTTGAGGAGTAATTGCTGAAAACTTCCCCAATCTGGGGAAGGAGATAGTCTGTCAAGCCATGGAGATGCACAGAACTCCCAACACTAGGGACCCAAGGAAGACAACAGCAAGACATATAATAATTAAAATAGAAAAAAAATCAAGGATAAGGACAGACTACCTAAAGCATCCAGAAAGAGAAATAAAACCACATACAAAGGAAAGCCAATCAGGCTATCATCAGACTTCTCAGCAGAAACCTTACAGGCCAGAAGGGAGTCACATGATGTATTTAATGCAATGAAGCAGAAGGGGCTCAAACCAAGAATACTCTACCCTGCAAGATTACCATTTAAATTTTTTTATTCTGGTGTCATTAATGTACAATTACATGAGCAACATTTATCATTTAAATTTGAAGGAGGGATTAAATAATTTCCAGATAAGCAAAAGTTGAGAGAATTTACCTCCTACAAATCACCTCTACAGTGTATTTTGGAGGGACTGCTATAGATGGAAAGGTTTAATAGCTATCACCAGAGGTAATAAAACCACAGTAAAGAAAGAAGAACAGTTAATTACTAAGCAAACACAAAATTAAATCAACTACACACAAAGTCAATCAAGGGAGAGACAGAGTACAGAATATGATGCCAAATATATAAAGAAAGGAGGAGGAAGAAGAAGGAGGAGGAAAAAGGAACATTTAGATTCTGTTTGTAATAGCATACTGAGTTAAGAAAGACTCTTAGATAGTAAGGAAGTTAACCATGAACCTTTGGTAACCAAGAATCTAAAGCCTGTAATGGCAATAAGTACATTTCTTTCAATAATCACTCTAAATGTAGATGGATTGAATGCACCAATCAAAAGACAAAGAGTAATAGAATTGAAAAATCCATCAACATCATCCACCACATAAACAAAAAGAAAGACAAAAACCACATGATCATCTCCATAGATCCTGAAAAAGCATTTGACAAAATTCAACATCCATTCATGATAAAAACTCTCAGCAAAATGGGTATAGAGGGAAAGTAACTCAACTTAATAAAGGCCATATACAACAGGCCCACAGCCAACATCATACTGAACATCAAGAAACTGAAAGCTTTTCCTCTAAGATCGGGAACAAGACAGGGATGCCCACTCTCCCCACTGTTATTCAACATAGTACTATACGTTCTTGCCATGGCAATTAGACAAAAGAAACAAATGCAACCAATCCAAATTGGTAAAGAAGAATTTAAACTGTCACTATTTTCAGATGACATTATAGTGTACATAAAAAAAACCCTAAAAACTCCACTCCAAAACTACTAGAACTAATATCAGAATACAGGAATGTTGCAGGATACCAAATTAACATACAGAAATCTGTGGCATTCCTATACACTAACAATGAACTAATAGAAAGAGAAATCAGGAAAACAATTCCATTCACAATTGCATCAAAAAGAATAAAATACCTAGGAATAAACCTAACCAAGAAAGTGAAAGACCTATACCCTGAAAACTGTAAGAAACTCTTAAGAGAAATTAAAGAGGACACTAGCAAATGGAAAATCATCCATGCTCATGGCTAGGAAGAATTAATATCGTCCAAATGGCTATCCTACCTAAAGCAATATACAGATTTGATGCAATCCCTATCAAATTACCAACAGCATTCTTCAAAAAACTGAAACAAATAGTTCAAAAATTCATATGGAAACACCAAAGATCTTGTATAGCCAAAGCAATCCTGAGAAAGAAGAATAAAGGTGGGGGATCTCGCTCCCCAACTTCAAGCTCTACTACAAAGTCACAGTAATGAAGACAATTTGGTACTGGCACAAGAACAAAGCCACAGACCAATGGAACAGAATAGAGACTCCAGATATTAACCCAAACATATATGATCAATTAATATACAATAAATGAGCCATGGATATACAATGGGGAAATGACAGTCTCTTCAACAGATGGTGCTGGCAAAACTGGACAGCTACATGTAAGAGAATAAAACTGGATCATTGTCTAACCCCATACACAAAAGTAAATTCGAAATGGATCAAAGACCTGAATGTGAGTCATTAAACCATAAAACTCCTAGAAAATACACAGGCAAAATTCTCTTGGACATAAACATGAGTGACTTCTTCATGAACATATCTCCCCTGGCAAGAGAAACAAAAGCAAAAATGAGCAAGTGGGACTATATTAAGCTGAAAAGCTTCTGTACAGCAAAGGACACCATCAATAGAACAGAAAGTTACCCTACAGTATGGGAGAATATATTCATAAATGACAGATCCAATAAAGTGTTGAAATCCAAAATATATAAAGAGCTCACACACCTCAACAAACAAAAAGCAAATAATCTAATTAAAAAATGGGCCGAGGAGCTGAACAGACAGTTCTCCAAAGAAGAAATTCAGATGGCCAACAGACACATGAAAAGATGCTCCACATCGCTTGTCATTAGAGAAATGCAAATTAAAACCACAATGAGATGTCACCTCACACCAGTAAGGACTGCCACCATCCAAAAGACAAACAACAACAAATGTTGGCAAGGTTGCAGAGAAAGGGGAACCCTCCTACACTGCTGGTGGGAATGTAAATTAGTTCAACCATTGTGGAAAGCAGTATGGAAGTTCCTCAAAATGCTCAATAGACTTACCGTTTGACCCAGGAATTCCACTTCTAGGAATTTACCCTAAGAATGCAGCAGCCCAGTTTGAAAAAGACATATGCACCCCTATGTTTATCACAGCCCTGTTCACAATAGCGAAGAAATGGAAGCAACCTAAGTGTCCATCATAGATGAATGGATAAAGAAGAGGTGGTACATATACACAACGGAATACTATTCAGCCATAAGAAGGAAACAAATCCTACCATTTGCAATAACATAGATTGAGCTAGAGGATATTATGCTCAGGGAAATAAGCCAGGCAGAGAAAGATAAATATCAAATGATTTCACTCATCTGTGGAGTATAAGAACAAAGAAAAAAAAACTGAAGGAGCAAAACAGCAGCAGACTCACAGAACCCAAGAAAGGACTAACAGTTACCAAAGGAAAAGGGACTGGTGAGGTCAGGTGGAAAGGGAGGGATAAGGGGGGGAAAAAGAATGGGCGCTTTATGATTAACTTGTATAATGTGGGCGGGGGATGCAGGGAGTGCTGTACAATGCAGAGAAGACAAGTAGTGATTCTATAGCATCTTACTACACTGATGGATAGTGACTCTAATGGGTTATGTGGGGGTGACTTGGTGATCAGGGGAGTCTAGTAACCATAATGTTCCTTGTGTAATTGTAGATTAATGATACCAAAAATAAACAAAAGAAAAAAGTAAATAAAAGCAACTGAAGAGATTGCTTACATTAATAATGGTAAAGAATGTATATATCTGATGTTATAATTAATAAATGCTTTAGCACAAGTTCTGTATTTATGGTCGGTATTACAAAATTCCACTGAATTCCTGTATACTGTCATAAAATTAGAAAGAGAGGGTATTTTGAATGCCATTTATTATGTCATCAGAAAACAGCAAGCACCTAGGAGCACATCCAACAAAGGAGTCCCAAGACCTCTGCCCGCACGAAACATAACATGTCTGAGGGAACTTAAAAAAGACCTGCATAAGTCAGAGCTATATCACATTTCTCAATTAGAAGGCAATGGTATGAAAGTGCATTGAAGACAGAATTCTCATGAAAATGGCCTATGGATTCAATACAATCCCAATCACGATCCCAGCAGTTTTCTTTTAAATGTGGAAATTTTCGAGCTGCTTCTAAATCATATGTGGGTAACAAAGGTCCTAGGACGGCCACGGCCATGTAAACCAAGACCTTTCAGGACTTTTTGAGGCAGAGAGCAAGACCAACTCTGATGCTTTAATAGCTAAGAGAGTGTGGCATGAGCACAATGGAACAATGAGAAGCGTCCATGAACAGACTTATGCAAGCATGGCCACCTCATTTACAATAATTGTGCCACTGCAGTGGTCTGGGGGAAGGACAGTCTTGTAAATAAGTTCAGCTGGGACGAGCTGGATAGTTATTCATATGGAAAAAAGACTAACTTAGGCCATACATAAAAATTAATTCCAGAAGTTAAAGTTTATGGGAAAAGACACGTGAGCATATCTTTATGACCTTGCGGTAGGCAAAGATATTGGAAGCAGCATACAAGGAACATTAACTGTAAAGGAAAACATTGACAATCTGTACTCTATCAAAATAAGGACTTCTGTTCATCCAAAGACACACTTAGAGAGTGAAAAGGTAAGTCTCAGAATGGGAGAAAGATATTTGCAACACGTATGTTCCTCGAATGTCTTATGTATGGAATGTAATACCTCCTAAAATCAAGAAGAAAAAAGAAGACAATGCAATGAAAACTTGCAAAATATCTGAACAGGACCTTCACAAAATCAGACATCCAGCTAACTGACCAATGAACAAATAAAAAGCTGCTCAGCCTCAGTGACCAGGACTATGCATGCTAAAATCCCAGTGAGACCTCACAGATCACCTACCAAAACAGCCAAGACAGCCACCAATATCAAGGGTTGGTGAGAGTGTGGAAGAACTCTCTGGTGCTGATGGGAGTGTATATTGGTACCACCACTTTGGAAAACGTTTGGCACTACCTACAAAGCTGAGTATGTGTGTTCTTTATAACCCAGCAATGTTGTCTGTATTAATTGTCTATTCATAACAAACTGCCACAAACTTAGCAGCTTAAAAACATTGTCTATCTATTAGCTCACAGTTCTGTAGGTCAGGGGTCTGTGCATGGCATGGCTTTGCTCTCTGCTCAGCATATCAGAGGGTGAAATCAGATGTTGGCCAGGTTGTCGTTCTTTGTGGAGGCTCTGAGGAGGAATCTACTTCCAAGCTCATTCTGTTTACTGGCAGAGTTCAGTTCCACTCTCAGTTTCTAGAGGCCACTCACAAGCTCCTTGCCACATGGCTCCTTCCATACACTCTCTCACACTGGAGGCTCTCAGGAAGGGCCCAGGCCATTTTAAGGGCTTGCCTGATTAGGCCCAGCCCACCCAGATACCCTCTTTATTTCAAGGTCCACACTGATTTGGGACTTACTACCTCCACAGAATCTCTTTTCCTGTGTAATGTAACATAATCACAGTAGTGCTATCTCATCATATCCTCGTGCTCCTCTCACACTCAATGGGAGGGGATTATACAAGGTTGAGGGTCATTAGGGGTCCTCTTAGAATTCTGCCTCTGCCCACAGTCTGCTCTGGCCTCCAGAGGTCCAGTCTGTCTCACACAAAACGTTCCTTTACCCCATCCCACGGTCTCTCAATTTCTCATGGTATTATGGCATCAAGACAGTTCCCAAAGCACACCACCTCAGTCATCTAAATGAGGCATGTGTGAGGTTCCTGGGTATAAGCCATGCAGTACAACTCCTGGGGCACAATCCCTCTCCAACTGTGGACCAGTGACACTAAAGTGGCAAGCTGTCTTCCCCAAACATAGGTAATGGTGGGACAGGCATAGGACTGACAACTATAATATTCTGGCTTACCACAGGGAGAAATGGAAGGAATAAAGGACTGAGAGTCCCAAAACATTTTGGAAATCCAGCAGGCAGAACACCAGCCAAAATTCTTTGATAAAGTTTCAAAGCCTGGCATAATCCTAAGTAGCTCTCCGATCTGCCTTCCTTGCCCTTGGTTCTGCCCTCTGAGCGAGCCAGCCTTCCTGTTTCATGGAAGGTAGCAGATGTTTGCAGCTGAGTGTGGTCCTGACCGGCTTGCTCTCTGCCACTAAGAGACTAGGGGTCCAAGAACCTGTTTCATTTTCTATTCTCTCTCTCCCTTTTGGTCCAAGCTCACGGCGTTCCGGCTGATGGAAGTTTCTCAAGAACCTCGTGAGGCTGTGTGGATTTCACTGGCATTCACTCCATTACACCAAATCCCCACCCATACGTTTGTTCAAGACAATGCCTTGTTTTGGGGGTTGAGGTCCTGCTGGGGTGGCTGAGGGACACCAACCTTGAGCATCCCAGAGGCCCTCCAACATAGTTAAGAAAATCTGTGAGAGACAACTTTAGTCTCTTGAGAGAGCTTTTCGTGGGACTTAGTAATCTGAACTTTTAGTCTTTCTGAGCGTTTAGCAAAAGTTTGTATAACCACACCCCTGGATTTTCTCTAGACCACACTTTCAGAAGCACTCTCTTAGTTTTACCTTTTTTCTCTCTCTCTTTCTTCCTTTCTTTCTTCTTGCTCTTTTCCCTTCCTACCTCGTTCTCTTTAATTCTTTCTCTTTCCCTACCTCCCTCCCTACCTCTCTTCCTCCCACCCTCTCTCTCTCCCTCTGTCTCTTTCCCTCTATTTCTTTAATAAACTAAGAATTTCCCAAATCACCAAGTCCTGGTTCCTTTTGTTTAACAGTTCTTTGCACAATTTACCCTTCTCTCCTCATATTTTGCTCTAAGCAGCAAGAAGATATCAGGCCATACCTTCAATACATTGTTTGGAAATCTCCTCAGATATATATCTGTGTTCCTCATTGGTTACTTCAACTTTCCACATAACTGCAGGATACAATAATGCTAAGCATCAGCCATTGTATAAGAGACTCCTCCCTTACTGTAGTTTCCAATAACTTGTCCCTCACTTCATTGGGAGCCTGCACTGTCAGAATCTTCCAGGTCCAGATGTTCATTAAAAGTCTGCTAACAGTTAGTTTGGCTTTCTGTAGGGCAATTTAGGATTTCCCTAACATTCTCCTTATTGCTTGAGAGCCCCCACCAGCAGAGGTTTTAAATACCAGATCTGTACTAGCACTCTGCTCAAGGCAATCTATGTCTTTTTCTATTGTGCCTCCCAAATTCTGCCTTGGCCTTATATCCAAGTTTGTCATTTATATTTTCTTCTTTCCACAGAGTTGCAGACAATGATCTTGTTATATTTTCTGCCCCTCATAGCAGGGATCCCCCCTTTCCCCAGTTTCCAAGATCACACTCCTTGCTTTCTTATGAGCCCTCACCCAGCAGGGTCCTTAAAGTTCAGATTTCTGCTAAGAGTTTGTCTTAATGCTTTTTCCCACGTGACTTAGGCTCTCTCTAGCATGCACCTCAAAACTCCTCCAGACTTTGCCCACTGTACAATTGCAAAGCCATGCCCATGTTTTTAGATGTTTGCAATGGCAGCACCCCACGTCCAGGTCCACAACCAATACCAGTTTTCTTTTATTTACTTATTTTTTATTTATTATTGAAGTATAGTTGATATACAATATTATATTGGCTTCAAGAATACACATAGTGTTTGGACAGTTATCTACATTATTGAATGCTCACTCTAACTAGTGTAGTTACTATACATCAACATAGAAAGTTGTTACAGAATTCCTGATTATATTCGTTATGCTGTACTTTCATTCCCATGACCTATTTATATTATGATTGAGATTTTGTGCCTCTTTATCCCCTTCCCCTATTCCACCCACCCACCCCGACCTCTCCCCCATGGTAACCACCAGTCACTTCTCAGTGTCTATGAGAGTATTGCTGTTTTGTTCATAACATCTGTATTTGTGTTCTATTGGTGTGGAACAAATGCCTGCATTCTTTAGCAGCTTAAAACAACCTCCATGTATTAGCTCACAGTTCTGCAGCCCAGAAGTCTGTGCCCCATGTGACTGGCTGCCCTGCTCAGGGACTCACAGGCTGGGATGGCAATGGACTTGCTGTGTCCCTTTCTAGAGGCTCTGGGGGAGGGTCCCTTCTAGACTCATCCACGTTGTTAACCGAATTCTGTCCCCAGCTGCTGGACGACGGAGCCCCCATTCTCCTGCTGGCTGTCAGCCTGGGGCTGCACTCCCCTCCTTGAGGCTGCCTGAGGTTCCTCGCCATGTGGCCCCTGCCAAATGCTCTCTTGTGCTTCAAGTCTCTCAGGAGGGGCCTAGACCCTTGAAAGTATTTGCCCAGTTTGGTTTGGCCCACCTCAAATAATCTCCCCATCTTAAGGTCAACTGACCTGTGGCCTTAATTACATCTGCAAAGTCTTTTCTGCCACGGAAAGTAATGTAGTCACGGGAGTGATATTTCATCATATCCACAGGCTCCATCCAATTCAACGAGAAGGAGGTTTATACAAAGATGTGGGCCACTGGGCATCATCCTAGAATTTTGGCCACCAAACAATCCAAGTATACATGCAGCAGAAATGCAAACACGTTCTCCAAAACACATGAATAAAAACATTCACAGCATCATTACTGATGCTAGACCTGAACTGGAAGCGATCTGAACATCCCTAACAGTTGAGTGAAGAAATACAGTGTGGTGTATTCACAGCATGGAAGTCCATACAGACGTGAAACAAGCAAGCACCCTTACATGCAACAACAATGGGCAGATTTCAATATCAGAACACTGAGCAAAAGAAGCCATGACTGGTAATACTATTTGTAGAAAATTATTAAATGGGCCAAAAAAAATCCCTTAGGGTGATGTGGGCCAGAAGAGTCTCTAACTCTGAGGTTTAATGACCAGATAAGGGTACAATATAGATTTATAGGGCTCCAGTAATGTATATATATCTCGGTCTTGGAGGTGGGACACGTATGTGTTTACTTTGTGAAATGTCATTAAAAATTGTTGTCATTTGTGATCTGTGTTCTCTTCTCTTTGTATGTTATACGTCAATGAAAGAAAGTATACTGGAAATAGAAGGGAAGAAAAAACGCATATAAAATACTAGAGGAATTGACAGAAACACATTTCAGACTCAGAATCCCTCTAAAATCTCAATGGCTGCCCAAACCAAAGTCACTTTTCCTGACTCATTTGTCCATAATAGATAACCTGAACTGACATTAAGCTGTTTTTAGTCTTTATCTTCACTAAATATTGGCACGAATATTCATGCTTCACTGCAGAAATACTGTTTTATTAGCTTCAGCAGTGCTCTTTCAGGCTCTGCTATGGCTCTTATGTAAACTATGGTATACGAATTCTGAAACATCTGGTCCCAACAGTTTCAGATAAGGGACTGTGGGTGGGCAGTTGTAAAGGATTTTAACTCGGTGGTAAAGGATTTTAATTCTCTCAGATGAAGACAGATCAAGTAGACAAGAGCTAAGAAAGACCACAGAGGGTTTATCAGAGATGGACGGAATTTCTTGAGCTTTTTTTTAAAAAGCATTTCAGATTGTATGTTTTTCTTCCTTTGTCCTACTGATGTGATGGATTCTTAAAAAACTAACATATTTCTCAATGTTACACCAACCTCTTGTGACTAGAATGAAGAACTACCAGGATGTGGCAGGTTTTCTATATACTGTTGAACTTTATATGCTGAAGGGGTAAAAAAATGCATTTGTAGTTTTACCTATATAACACATTATAATCTTATATATATGCATTATAATACATGGAATTTTACATATATCATACATGATATATTTTACACATATACACTTTACAGATAAAAGAGTTAAATATATGCTCCTAAGTGAGGCAGATCCATGCTTCTATGTAAGTGTGCACCCGTGTGTGTGTGTGTGTGTGTGTGTGTGTGTGTGTGTGTGTGTGTGTATGCTTGTGGGCTTGTGTGCAAGTAGTACCTTTTCCAGATTTTGGAATTGAGGTTTAGGTTATCCTTGTTAAATAAATCTGGAAGATTTCCATGTTTCTTCCTAGCCTCTATATCATCTTAATGAGGCTTAGGAATTTGTGATTTCTGAAAAGAATTGGATTATTTATCTCTCTTTGTGCTTCCCTCAGCACATTTGGTTCCCAAACCTATAGGAAGAAATAACACTGTTTTCTGATAAAGCTGTGACTCTTCAGAAATGTTCATTGTAGAACAGGCAGAGAAGTGTACAGGAAAGAACACAGATGCTGATATCAAGGGAGACTGTCCCAGATCCACCAGTGTATAACTTTCACCAAGTTACTTAATCTCTTTCAGTTTTCGTTTCTTCATTTGTGAAGTGGGAATGCAGCACCCATCTCTTTCACTGTTTCCCCAAGACTGAGCAGAGGGCAATTTCCACATTGTTACTCCAGCCAATTAGTGTGCAAACCTGCTGTGATTATGAGCGATAAATGCATATTATTTAAGAAATAGTGACAACTGACAACCACAAGCAACAGATGAAACTGTCTTAGGAATTGTGTGTATTCGTGGGCATTTATTTCATCTTCTTGACATTGTACTTAAAATTTCCTTGTGTTCTTCAATGTACAATTTCCATATACTATTTCCACATAAAATGCATTACCTATTTGATTTTCTCAAATCATATATATGTATGTATGCCGTATACATATGTGATTTTAAAGGTTAAATAGTTATCCTAACATTACATGAAAGCAGAGGTCATTTGATTCTAAATCCATCCATAACCCATCCCAACCCTGCACCCCACCACTCTCCCCACCACACGCATGCGTGCACGCACATGCATGCACGCGTGTGCGCACACACTCTTGCTGTCTCCCTGAGCCAACTACTTTGAACTTCTATCTGCTTCTTTTGGTACTTACCAAGAAATGTGCAAATCCTAGGCTTATACTGATGGTAGAGTATTTCAAAATGGTCAGAAATGACATTGCTGGTTTCAGTTCCGACGTGTAATCAGGGTGGAAATTACCAATCCTCCTTAAAACAAGAAAACCCTGGAAAAACTGAGTCCGCCTAATCTCTGGACTCCTCAGAGAACTGAAGTAGCAGGGAAAGCCACCACATAAAATCTCGAGAGTGATGAATACAGAGTATCCAAACTGAGACCTGCTTTCGTGGGTCAATCGTTGCAACCTTAAGCTAGTAAGAACATTGGAACGGCAAATAAGATGAGTTACTTGAGCTGAGTGTAGACTAGCAGAAGAGTGAGAATCTGCTCCCCCTGCCACCCTCCACTTGCTGGGGTTTCAGGGGGCATCCACATGTTCATGGTTTTTCCCTCCAGGAAAAGGATTTTATTGGTGAATATCGGAGAAAGAGGCCCCGGTTTTTCTGGCTGGGAGAGCAGAAGAGTTGTCATTGTCAAAATGCCCCCAGAGACTTGTCTGTGACAAAGGCCCACTCTCCAGGGAAAAAAAGATTGCCAGAGCCTTATCCTAGGTGGAGGAAGGGTATTCCTCCATCTCTAGCCCCTTGTAGCCCTTCTGTTTCTCCTAAGGGAAACAATATAGTCCATAGGGGTCCCAAGCCTGCCAGGAAATAATTTGGGAATCCTGCTGCCAGGGAAAGGACAGCTGACACGGGGAGAGGTTACCACTGGAGAAGCACTTGTGAAAGTTGCAGCCCAGAGACACAGTACCATAATAGACTGAGATTTCATCATGAAGCTACAGAGCATTCTCCCTCCCCACACCTCTACCACCACACCCACTGGGCTCCAGGGAAATAACAGTGGGCTATAGCGGAAGGCACTGCGAAAACACAGATTCTGTTTGAGTAGGAGTGATTTGCAAGCCCAAACTCAAGAGAAGGGACAGTAGAGGTTCAGGAAGCCACTGGCACTTGCAGCTATAGCAAAAATAAAACACATCACAGTTCCTAGTCAGATCAATATACATATTCACACTAAATGCCTGTGTAATCAGGCCCTTTTACCCAAAAGAACATTTCCCTCAACATAAAAACTACAAAGCATGCCAAAAACCAAGAGAATGAACAGACAGAGCACACTTTAGAACCAGTCTCTGCTATGACACACATGTTGGAATTGTCTAATGAGGAAGTTCAAATAAGTATGATTAACATATTAAGGGCTCTGATGGAGAAATAAACAACATGCAAAAACAGATGATTAATGTAAGCAGAGAGATAGGATTTCTAAGAAAGAATAACAAGAAATACTAGAAAATAAAAACACAGTAAGAGAAATGAGGGCTCACAGTAGATTCAGCATGACCAAAGAAAGACTGTAGATAGCTCATAGGGCAATAACCTTGCCAAACAGAAATGCTAAGAGGAAAAAACAAAAAAACAAACAAACAAAAAAACAGAGAAAGAGGAAAATGTACCTGAACATCCTGCCAAGTGAAACTGGACAAAATTTGACATAATCCAAATACCAAAAAGGGAAAGAAGAGAGAGACAACAGAGAAGAAGGAATACTGGAAGCAAAGAGGGCCAAGAGCTGCCAAAATAAATGACAGATACCGAACCACAGATTCTGGCACCTCAGTGAATACTGATCAGCATACATACTAAATCACACACACACACACACACACACACACACACACACACACACACACGTTTTATACAAATTGTATAAAACTAAAGACAAAGAGAAATGCTGAAAGAATAAGCTAGAGGACGAAAACATCTTACCTACAGAGTAATATGGATAAGAATTCCAGCCAACTTCTCACCACAACCCAGGCAAAAAAGATGGTACAGTGAAAGGTTTATAGTGTTGACTGAAAAGGAAAGCCATGTACCTAGAATTCTATTTCCAGTAAAATTATCATTCAAATGTGAACTATGACTAGAGACTTTCTCTGACAAATAAAAACTGAGCAAATTATTCTCCAGGAAACTGGAATTGCAAGAAATGTAAAGTGATGTTCTTCAGGCGGAAGGAATATGACATAGGTGAGAAACTTGAGTCTACCTAAACAAAGGAAGAGAGTCAGTGAAGTAAAATAGAGGTAAGATAACATATTTTCTGTTACTTTTTATTGTGTTACCTCTAAGATCACTGTTTTACAAAACATGATAGTAATAATGAATTGGGTCGCTAGTGCATATGGGTAGGTGAAATGAATGCAGAAGTGTCTCAAGCCATGGGAAAGAGGAATTGGGAATACTCTGTCATAAGATATCTAACTGTACTAAATATGAAGACATATAGTGCTACTTGAAGGTTGTCTTAGATTAGTAAAAGTGTACACTGTAAACTCTAGGGCAGTCGTGAAAAACAATTTTAAAAAGCAGCTATAAGCAGTTAAGCTATAAGCTTAAAAGCAATTTATAACCAATATGCTAAGAGAGGGGATAATGGAATTGTATTAAAAAGCACAATTAAATCAAGGGGAAAAAAGAAGAAGAGGGGCAGAAAGAAACAAATAACAAATGCAGTGATTAGAAAACAGTTGCAAATATGGCTGGTACTAACCCAACCATATAAAAAAATCACTTTAAATGAGAATAGTCTTAGTACCATTCTCATTTAAAGTCCACTAAAGACAGAGATTTTCAGAGTGGACAGAAGAAAAACCCAACTATATGCTGTCTACCAGAACCTCATATTAAACCTTAAGACTCACGTAGATAAATAGTAAAGGGCTGGAGAAAGGTTTACTATTGGTTATCACCAGTAACCCAAAGCAAGATGCAGTGTCCATATTGATTTCTGACAAAGCAGACAACAGAACAAGGAACACTGCCAGGGATAAAGAGGAGAAGTACATAAAGACTAAGGGGCCAGTTCTCCAAGAGGTCATAATAATCCTCATTGTGTTAGCCCCTAACAACACAGTGTTAAAATATATGAGTTAAAACCTGTTAGAAGTTCAAGGAGAGATACGTAAGTCCTCAAGTGTAGGGGAAGATTTCAACACCCTTCCATCACTAATTAGCAAACCAAACAGACAGGCAATCAGAAACAGCATTATCCTCAACGCGATCTATGTGACTTTCATAGACTACTCCATCCAACAGCAGTGGAATCCTTAGCCTCTCAAGCTCACGGAGATCACTGGCAAAGATACACCATACTTTGGGACAGAGAAGACACCTTTACAAATACAAAGGAATAGGAATCATGTAACCCATGTTCTCATGCCAGAGTGGAATTAAGCTAGAAATCAACAATAGAAAAAGAGATGGATAATCTGCAAATGCTTGGAAATTAAACCAAACACTTTAAATCAACACATGGATGAGAACAGAAGGCTCCAGAGAAACCTAGGCAGTTTGAACGAAATTAAATGAAAATGAAAATAAAAGCTATCCCAAGTTTTGTGATGCAGCAATAGCATCGCTTAGATGGCAAATGCAATTTGCATGAATTCATGTATTGGAGAACAAGAAAGGTCTAAAATTAATCACTTGTGCTTTCACCTTAAGAAAATAGGAAAGGAGACCAATTTAAGCCTAAAGAAAGAGAAGAAAACAAAAATTAAAAATGAGAGAGGAAACCAATGACACAGAAAGCAGGAAAACCATAGTGAGAAACAGTGACACTGCAAGCTGGTTCTTCGAGAAGATCGATAAAAGAGACAAACCTGTCTATAGCTGAGGAAAAAAGAGAGAAGACACAACTTACCAACATGTGTATTGAAAGAATGGATGTCTATACTGATCTCATGGGCACTCAAAGGATAGTGCAGGAATACCATTAACAACTCCATGCCTGCACACTTGATGCATTAGAGGAAACGACCAGTTTCCCTGAAAGACACTAACTACTGAATCTCACAGGAAAGATAGATAACCAGAAGAGTTACACACATATGTCCTTGGCCAGACTGCTTCCCTGATGAAATCCTAACAAACATTTAGGGAAGAAATGATACCAATTTTTCACCACCTCTTCCAGAAAATAGAAGCGGAAGGATGCTCCCTAGCTCATTCTTTAAGGTCTGCATTCCCCTAGTAGCAAGACAGACAAAGACATCACAAGAGAGGAAAACCACAGACCATTATCTCACATGAACATCGACACAAAATTCCTTGACAAAATATTAACAACAATGTATGCAACAATGCATACAATTATATACCACAACCAAATGAGATATCTTTCAGACACACGAGGCCAGTCCAACAGTTGAAAACAATCAAAACAGGAATATACTCCTTAACACAGAGAAAAGATGGTTGGTTACCATGGAGGGGAGGGGGACAGGGGGAAATAGGTGAAGGGGATAAAGGGACACAAACTTCAAATTATAAACTAATTTAGTCACGGGGATGGAAGTGATATGGATAACGGGGATGATGTAGCATAGGGAACATAGCTTGTAATACCATAGTATTTTTGTAGGGAGACAAACGGTAACTACACTTACTGAGATGAACATGTAATAATGCATGGAACTTATGGGTCACTGTTGTTCATCTGAAACCAATGTAATATTGTGTAAAAATTATATTTCACCTAAAAATAATTATTGAAAAAAGAAAATCAATTCATGCAGTTAACCACATCAACAGGCTGAAGAAAAAAAGACATATGATCACACCAGTTGATGCAGAAAGCATTTGACATGGCTCAACTGCATTCATGTTAAAAAAACACCCAGTAAGCTAGGAATAAAGGGGAGCTTCCTCAATCTGGTAAGGAGTATCTATGAAAAACCGACCAGGTAACATAATATCTTAAGGGTGAGAGTCAGACGCTTTCCTCCTAAGACAACGCCTGCTATCATCGCTCCTATTCAACAGGTAATGGTATCCCGGTTTGTTTAACAAGAAAAGAAAAAGAGTTGAAAGGTGTACAGATTGGAAATGTTGAGATAAAATGATTTTTATTTGTGGAGGACACGATTACCTATGTTGAAAATGCCAAAGAATCTTAAAAAAAACCCTGTTGTCCTAATAGTGAGTTTAGCAAGGTCACAGGATACAAGGTCAATCTACACATTGTGATTGCTTATCTATGTAGGAGCAGTGAACAATTAGAATTTAATATCTTAAAATGTTGGCTTTTGTGGAATGCCAGTGTTGTGGAAAGCCACAAACAGTGATGTAAAATCAAAGAAAATCTAACTAAAATGAAAAATGTTTCATATACCTGGACTGGAAGATGCCGATTCTTCCCAGACTTATCTACAGAAACAACAGAATACTAGTCAAGACTGCAGCAAGCTTTTTGTAGGTACTGACTCAAAAATTTTACTGACATACTGACTCAAAAATTTATATTGAAAAACAAAGGTCGGGAAGAGACAAAATATTTCTGGAAAAGAAGAACAAAATTGCAGGACTCATATGATCTGATATCAAGACTTGCTAGAAAGCTACAGTATTAAAAGAGTGTGTTACTGGCAAAGAATAGACACAGAGTTCAGTGCAACAGGATAGCAGGCTCCAGGAAATTAACCACACAGTAGTACTCAACTCAAGCTGACAAAGGCACAAACACAGCCTGATGGAGAAAGGAAGTATTTTCAAACAATGACGCTGGAATAATTTGGAGTCAAAGTAAAAAAAAGTTAAACTAAACCCAGACCTTACGGTTTTACAAAAATTAACTCAAAGTGGACCAAAGTCCTATATTTAAAATTCAAAATATAAAATATCTGGAAGAAAACATAGGAGAATGCAACACGATTTTGTGTTTGCTGATAAGCTTTTGTACAGAACACCAGAAGAAGAATTCATGGGTAAAATAAAAAGACCTACGTTGGACTTTATTAAAAATAAAAACTTGTGCACTGCAAAAGATACTGTTAAGAAATGAGAGACAAGCCAGAGACTAAAAGAAAAAGGTTACAAAACTCATGTCTGATAAGGGACTTATATCCAAATATACAAAGAACTGACAAAACTCAACAATTAATCAACAAATAACTATAAATGTGCAAAAGATCTGAACAGACACCTCACCAATTAAGATTTACGAGTGGCAAATGAGACAATGAAAAGGTGTTCAGTATCATTTGGCGTTTGGGAAACGCAAGTTAAAGTAATAATGAGATAACACTACACATTATTAGAACAGCTAGTATCCAATAAATTCACAAAAACCAACTGCTGGTGATAATGCAGAGCAACAGGAACAGTCATTCATTTAAGGCTGAAAGTCTAAATCGTACAGCAACTTTCAGGACAGTTTGATGGGTTCTCATCAAGTTAAACTTGAGTCTTACAGTAATACGACCCAGTAATTGTGCTAGTATTTGCCCGACTCACTTAAAAACTTATGTACTGTCCAATAAAATACAATCTCAGAACTAGTAAGGAGAAACTTTGTTTGAAGGATTATTATACAGCAAATGGATAGGGGGAGGGTAGTACTGTAACAGGGAGGACACTCTGACCATGAGATCAGCAAGCATCTCAAGAGTTAGGCAAAAAGGCTCTTTTTTTTTTTTTATACATAGAGGACCCAGAGAACCCAGTGTCGGGGAATGGAATGAAAGTGTGGTGTGAACAGTCAGCTAATCAAAGAATATTTCACCCTGAGGTGAACGTTTCACCCAGCCTACTGTCAGGACGAGTTGTGTGCTGGCTCAGGCTGAAGGTGGGTCAACGTTCAGAGACCTAGGAGAAGAAAACCTTAAGCAGAGTCTGATTAGCAAGTATTTTGCTCCAGTTGTACAGTGGACACAAGTAGTTCAGCTAATCACTTACGATTTGAAGAACGGGAATTTGGAGGGCCTGTGTCTGGTTCTGTCACTGGTAATGTGAAACTTAGTTAAGGGAATCCACATTGACATGGCTCTGGGAGGCCTGCAGGGGAAGCTGTCCATCCACCACTCCTCCTTAAATCTCAGATGCCAAGGGAAGTGACAGACGCCATCCTGCTGTAGCTGCTGTACTCCCCACAACAACCCAGCCAGTGAGACACTGTCACAACTCAGCCAATGAGAAGTCATGATATGTGGGACTCCCAGCTTCCTCCAAAGGACTTTTTGCTTAGAACAGCCCTCTTAACTCGGCTCTTCCTCTATAAAAGTCAGGTCCTCTCTCTTGTTCCCTGGACATGCCTATGGTTCTGCTGTAGCTTGCATTTTCCGGATTGCAATTCTCTGCTATTTCCCAATAAACCTGTTCTTGCTAGTAAAATGACTGTCTGTTTTATTTCTAGGGTTAACGTTACTTGGTGATTGGAAGTGGGATCCAGACAAGATCCCCCAACAACTCTAGGTTGATGAACATTCAGGTGCCAGTATCCTCAGAGCCCATTGAGCTCACCTCTTTCTTGCTGACCCTGGAGTCTGAGGATAAATTTTCACCTGAATTTCAAGCGTTTCTGAGCTTTCTGGGCTTTATTCAAGATCTGCTTTAAGGCCTCGCTCTTTCTGAGAGTACTTGTTTGGCCTTTAGTCCATTTGCTTCCTGGAGTGGCCAGTTTCCATGGAACTGTGCTTGCCTTTGGTCCCTAGCCTTTCTGGGATTGAACTGTTCCCATGGAACTGTGCTATGCCTTCCAAACAGGACTGTTCCTGTTGGAACCATGCTAGCCTTCTGTCCCGTATCCTTTCTGGCAGTGGACTGTTCCTGTGGAACTGTGCCTGCTGGAATTGCGCTAGCCTTTGGTCTCACACTGTCCTTATTGAAACTCTGCTGTCTAGGAATTGTCATTCGCTCTAGAGGAAAACCTCTAAGAAATAAGACCTCAGTCATCAAAACACTTTTTTGGTACTCCCCCTCGCCCCACAACACATACTTCTGGGACCCTGGTCAGTTTTATGTTTAAAAATTATAGTCCCTCCTCATATGCATATCTAACTAAATAGATGGATTTAACCAAAATTGATTTAGAACACCAATGGTCATTATGGGGAAACTCTGATCTCTCCAAACTTGTTTTTCTCAAAATTAATTAAAAAAGCCACCGCTCAAAAGGAAAACAAAAACAAATACAAAAAAAGAAAAAAAAACCTGAATTGGATGGCTATTTAAATTGATATCTTGAGGCTTCAAATGTTTTCAGAATGCTTAGTTTGCCTCTTTGCAAAATACTACTTCTAAATTAACAGAAGGAAAGAAACAATTGAAAGAAGCCAAAATGGCATATGAGGTCTCTTTTTCCCCTTCCCCCTCCTCTTTGTCTCCAGATACTTGGCAGCCACCTTGTGCTCAGGCCCCACCTCCCCAGCCACTTTCCTCTATTCCCTCTGCACCGCCCCACCTCCTCTACACCCTCTACTCCCTCATTCCAATCCTTTTGCTGAACTTCCCCTTCCCTCTGAATCACTCTCTGCTCCCTCCTCTCCTGAACCTAATAAAACCTGCCACTTCAAAATGAAGTCTTCTTAAGATCCAAATAAGTTCCAGGTTTCTTAGGTTCCCTGGACTAAGGCTGAATTGTGAACCATAGTTGTAGTTCCTAAATGTGACCTAAGACCCTCATGGGTTTGCTGAAGAATTTAACATAGTTATTCAAATGTACCAACTTGGTTTCACAGACTTCTATCAGTTAAGCCACCTGCTTGTTGGTGAGGGCCAGGCCAAGCACTGGATGAAACTGGCTTGATAGGAACATCCTGACAGGGATGTACAGAAGTAGACCCCTAACTTTTGTTAAAACGCTAGAGCACTGGTTGCACATCTCCACCGAGCAATTTCAGCAGCTTTTCTTAAGCCTATTGACTGGAATAAAATTCAAGCTTGCACATAAAGGGTGATGAACCTGTTCATAATTACTATAACCTACTTCAGATTGTTCTCAAGGAAAATTCTAGTCTTCCTTTAGCTGTTGAATCTACTCAGGTGGCCTTTAACCCTGTTTATCTACGGGCTGAACAGGGATCTTTCCCTTGTAGTTAGAAGGACAACGATGTAATGGGAAAGTGTGTGCACTCCAGATTTAGTTAATTTGGCAAACCTGCTTGCTCAGACTTTACATGCATCACCTAAAAGAAAGACCACTAAAATTTTTAACTTTCAACTCTGGCAAGTGAAGGGCCCTAACCTAAACAAAAACATCCTAGTTTTTGCCATTATTGCAAAAAGCCAGGGTACTGGGAGAGTGAGGGAAAATAGTTACAAACGTTAAGTGCTTCAGGCACCTTCTGCCCTCTGGCCAGCCTTTCCAAAGACCTCTTAATTCCCAGTGATCAGCCTCTAAGGAACTACAGGGGCTCTTCCCAGTCCTCCTTCTTAATGGGCTCAGAGAAACCACTCTCCAGAGTGGGAATGAATCTTCTTGATCCTTCTTGACTGCGTCCTTCTTGACTCTGGGGCTACATTTTCCGTGCTCAGCCCCACTGCTACAAAGCAGCCCCTGCCTTAGAGCACTGAAACAATTCAAACAGTGCCATTCTCTAATAAGCCTCAACAGGTTCCTGTCACTGAACCTGTTTATTGCCTTTTGTTTAGGCCCTTGAGAGATACACACCCTTTTCTCCATAGTTCCTCTGCCCTATTCATTTATTGGGCCAAGAGTTTTTAAAAATATATGTATCATGTCAGAATTTCTTTCTCCTGAAAGGGGAGAAATAATTATAAAATTTGACAGTAGTGATCAAAATAGCCAACCAGGGGAATTAAATAACCCTTAAACATCTAATACTCGCTCTGTCTTTGATGGCCCTTTAGCTGTCAAAGGGGACACTGATCATTTGTCCCTATTGGATCAACTACCATCCTCCCTATGGACAAATCTCCACCTGATACTGGCAGAATCCACAGTGCACCTCCCATCAAGAATCAAACAGATCCCTCAAAACCTCTCCCCAGAATTAATCAAAACCCTATAAACAAAGAAGCCCTTCAAGGCGTTCAACCCATATTAGGGGATTACAAGGCTCAGGGCTTCATCCCCTCATGCACTAGTCCCTGTAACAGCCCTATTTTACCAGTGAGAAAACCCAGTGGCTGAGGATATAGGTTGGTCCAGGACCTCTGCCCAATAAGTAGCATTGTCATTCCTCGGCACCCTGTTGTTCTGTTGTTCCTAACCCCCATAGCTACTGGCAATCACTGCCACTGAAAGAAAAATTTTCACTGTATTTGATCTGTGCAGTGCATTCTTAGCATTCCAGTTGATAAGGAGAACCAATATCTTTTTTAAATTCATATTATTATCATTAATCTACAATTACATAAAGAACAGTATGGTTACTAGACTCCCACCTTCACCAAGTCCCCCCCACAACAAACCCCATTACAGTCACTGTCCATCAGCATAGTAAGATGCTGTAGACTCAATCCTTGTCTTCTCTGTGTTGCACATTCCTCCCTATGCCCCCCGCCACATGCTAATCGTAAGGCGCCCTTTCTTATTCCCCGCCCTTATCCCTCCCTTCCCACCCCTCCTGCCCAGTCCCTTTACCTTTGGTAACCATGACTCCATTTTTGGGTTCTGTGATTCTGCTGCTGTTTTGCTCCTTCAGTTTTTCTTTGTTCTTACACTCTGCATATGAGTGAAATCATTTGGTACTTGTCTTTCTTCACCTGGCTTATTTCACTGAGCATAATATCCTCTAGCTCCATCCATGTTGTTGCAAATGGTAGGATTTGTTTTCTTCTTAAGGCCGAATAATGTTCCATTGTGTATATGTACCACATGTTCTTTATCCATTCATCTACTGATGGATACTTAGGTTGCTTCCATTTCTTGGCTATTGTAAATAGTGCTGTGATAAACATAGGGGTGCATCTGTCTTTTTCAAACTGGGCTCCTGCATTCTTAGGGTAAATTCCTAGAAGTAGAATTCCTGGGTCAAATGGTAAATCTATTTTGAGCATTTTGAGGAACTTCCATACTGCTTTCCACAATGGTTGAACTAATTTACATTCCCACCAGCAGTGTAGGAGGGTTCCCCTTTCTCTGCAACCTCGCCAACATTTGTTGTTGTTTGTCTTTTGGATGGTGGCAGTCCTTACTGGTGTGAGGTGACATCTCATTGTGGTTTTAATTTGCATTTCTCTAATGACAAGCGATGTGGAGCATCTTTTCATGTGTCTGTTGGCCATCTGAATTTCTTCTTTGGAGAACTGTCTGTTCAGCTCCTTGGCCCATTTTTTAATTAGATTATTTGCTTTTTGTTTGTTGAGGTGTGTGAGCTCTTTATATATTTTGGATTTCAACACTTTATTGGATCTGTCATTTATAAATATATTCTCCCATACTGTAGGGTAACTTTCTGTTCTATTGATGGTGTCCTTTGCTGTACAGAAGCTTTTCAGCTTCATATGGTCCTACTTGTTCACTTATGCTTTTGTTTCCCTTTCCCAGGGAGATATGTTCATGAAGAAGTTGCTAATGTTTATGTCCAAGAGATTTTTGCCTATGTTTATTTCTAAGAGTTTTATGGTTTCGTGACTTACATTCAGGTCTCTGATCTATTTCGAATTTACTTCTGTGTATGGGGTTAGACAATGATCCAGTTTCATTCTCTTACATGTAGCCATCCAGTTTTGCCAGCACCATCTGTTGAAGAAACTGTCATTTCCCCATAGTATGTCCATGGATCCTTTATCATATATTAATTGACCATATATGTTTGGGTTAATATCTGGGGTCTCTATTCTGTTCCACTGGTCTGTGGCTCTGTTTCTGTGCCAGTACCAAATTGTCTTGATTACTGTGGCTTTGTAGTACAGCTTGAAGTTGTGGAGTGAGATCCCCCCCCCCCCCACTTTATTCTTCCTTCTCAGGGTTGCTTTGGCTATACAAGATCTTTGGTGGTTCCATATGAATTTTTGAACTATTTGTTCTAGTTCGTTGAAGAATGTTGTTGGTAATTTGATAGGGATTGCATCAAATCTGTATATTGCTTTGGGCAGGATGGCCATTTTGACTATATTAATTCTTTCTAGGCATGAGCATGGGATGAGTTTCCATTTGTTAGTGTCCTCTTTAATTTCTCTTAAGAGTGTCTTATAGTTTTCAGGGTATAAGTCTTTCACTTTCTTGGTTAGGTTTATTCCTAGGTATTTTATTCTTTTTGATTCAATTGTGAATGAAATTGTTTTCCTGATTTCTCTTGCTATTAGTTCATTGTTAGTGTATAGGAAAGCCACAGATTTCTGTGTGTTAATTTTGTACCATGCAACTTTGCTGCATTCCAATATCACTTCTAGTAGTTTTGGAGTGGAGTCTTTAGGGTTTTTTATGTACAATATCATGTCAGCTGCAAATAGTGACATCTGCAAATCTGCTGACTTTAGGCGTTATTTGTTCTTCTTTACCCATTTGGATTCCTTGTATTTCTTTGTTTTGTCTAATTGCCATGGCTAGGACCTCCAGTACTATGTTGAATAAGAGTGGGGAGAGTGGGCATCCCTGTCTTGTTCCCAATCTCAGAGGAAAAGCTTTTAGCTTTTCACTGTTCAGTATGATGCTGGCTGTGGGTTTATCACATATGGCCTTTATTATGTTGAGGTCCTGCCCTCTATACCCGTTTTGTTGAGAGTTTTTATCATGAATGGATGTTGAATATTGTCGAATCCTTTTTCAGCATCAATGGAGATGGTCATGTGGTTTTTTTCCTTCTTTTTGTTTATGTGGTGGATGATGTTGATAGATTTTCAAATGTTGTAACATCCTTGCATCCCTGGGATGAATCCCACTTGGTCATGGTGTATGATCCTTTTGATGTATTTTTGAATTCGGTTTGCTAATATTTTCTTGAATATTTTTGCACCTACATTCATCAGGGATATTGGTCTGTAATTTTCTTTTTTGGTGTGGTCTTTGTCTGTTTTGGTATTAGGGTGATGTTGGCTTCATAGAATGAGTTTGGGAATATTCCCTCCACTTCTATTTTTTGGAAATCTTTAAGGAGAATGGTTATTATATCTCCTCTGTATCTCTGATAAAATTCCGAGGTAAATCCATCTGGCCCGGGGGTTTTGTTCTTGGGTAGTTTTTTGATTACTGCTTCAATTTGTTTGCTGGTAAATGGTTTGTTTAGATTTTGTGTTTCTACCTTGGTCAGTCTTGGAAGGTTGTACTTTTCTAGGAAGGTGTCCATTTCTTCTAGGTTTTCCAGCTTCTTAACATATAGGTTTTCATAGTAGTCCCTAATAATTCTTTGTATTTCTGTAGGGTCCGTCGCAATGTTTCCTTTCTCTTTTCTGATTCTGTTGATGTGGGTTGATTCTCTTTTTCTCTTAATAAGTCTGGCTAGAGGCTTATCTATTTTGTTTGTTTTCTCACAGAACCAGCTCTTGGTTTCATTGACTTTTCTATCGTTTTATTCTTCTCAATTTTGTTTATTTCTTCTCTGATCTTTATTATGTCCCTCCTGCTGACTTTAGGTCTCATTTGTTCTTCTTTTTCCAATTTTGATAATACTGACATTAGGCTATTCATTTGGGTTTGTTCTTCCTTCTTTAAATATGCCTGGATTGCTATATACTTTCCTCTTAAGATGGCTTTTGCTGCGTCCCACAGAAGGTGGGGCTTTGTGTTGTTGTTGTCATTTATTTCCATATATTGCTGGATCTCCATTTTAATTTGGTCGTTGATCCATTGACTATTTAGGAGCATGTTGTTAAGCCTCCATGTGTTTGTGAGCCATTTTGCTTTCTTTGTACAATTTATTTCTAGTTTTATACCTTTGTGGTCTGAAAAGTGGATTGGTAGAATTTCAAGCTGTTTGAATTTACTGAGGCTCCTTTTGTTGCCTAGTATGTGGTCTATTCTGGAGAATGTTCCATGTGCACTTAAGAAGAATGTGTATACTGTTGCTTTTGGGTGTAGAGTTCTATAGATGTCTATTAGGTCCATCAGTTCTAGTGTGTTTTTCAGTGCCTCTGTGTTCTTACTTATTTTCTGTCTGGTGGATTTGTCCTTTGGAGTCAATGGTGTGTTGAAGTCTCCTAAAATGAATGCATTGCATTCTATTTCCTCCTTTTGTTCTATTAGTATTTGTTTCACATATGCTGGTGCTCCTGTGTTGGGTGCATGTATATTTATAATGGTTATATCCTCTTGTTGGACTGAGCCCTTTATCATTATGTAATATCCTTCTTTATGTCTTGTTACTTTCTTTGTTTTGAAGTCTATTTTGTCTTATATTCGTACTGTAACACCTGCTTTTTTCTCCCTATTGTTTGTATGAAATATCTTTTTCTGTCCCTTGACTTTTAGTCTGTGCATGTCTTTGGGTTTGAGGTGAGTCTCTTGTAAGCAGCATATAGATGGGTCTTGTTTTTTTATCCTTTCAGTGACTCTCTGTCTTTTGATTGGTACATTCAGTCCATTTATGTTTAGGGTGATTATTGATAGGTATGTACCTATTGCCATTTCAGGCTTTAGATTCATGGTTACCAAAGGTTCCAGGTTACTTTCCTTACTATCTAAGAGTCTAACTTAACTCACTTAGTATGCTGTTACAAACACAATCTAAAGGTTCTTTTCTATTTCTCCTCCTTTTTCTTCCTCCTTCATTCTTTATATATTAGGTATCAATTTCTGTACTTGTTGTCTATCCCTTGATTGACTTTGGGGATAGTTAATTTAATTTTGCATTTGCTTTGGAATTAGCTGTTCTACTTTCTTTACTGTGGTTTTATTACCTCTGTCTGGTGACAGCTATTCAACCCTAGGAACACTTCCATCTATAGCAGTTCCTCCAAAATAGACTGTAGAGTTGGTTTGTGGGAGGTAAATTCTCTCAGTTTTTGCTTATCTGGAAATTGTTTAATCCCTCCTTCAAATTTAAATGATAATCCTGCCAGATAAATTAATCTTGGTTCCAGGCCCTTCTTCATGGGATTAAATACATCAGTGCACTCCTTTCTGGCCTGTAAGGTTTTTGCTGAGAAGTCTGATGTTACCCTATGTGATCTTATTTCTGTCTGGCTGCTTTTAACAGTCTGTCCTTATCTTTAATTTTTCCCATTTTAGTTTCTATGTGTCTTCATGTTGTCTTCCTTGGGTTCCTTGTGTTGGGAGATCTATGTACCTCCATGGCCTGAGACACTATCTCCTTCCCCAGACTGGGGAAGTTTTCAGCAACTACCTCCTGAAATACACTTTCTGTCCCTTTCTCTCTCTTCTTCTTCTTCTGGTATCCCTATAATGCGAATATTGTTCTGCTTGGATTGTTCACACAGTTCTCTCAATATTCTTTTATTCTTAGAGATCCTTTTTTCTCTCTGTGCCTCAGCTTCTTTGTATTCCTCTTCTCTAGTTTCTATTTCATTTATTGTCTCCTCCACCATATCCAACCTGCTTTTAATACCCTCCATCATGCTCTTCAACGATTGGATCTCTGACCTGAATTCATTCCTGAGTTCTTGGATGTCTTTCTGTACCTCCATTAGAATATTGATGATTTTTATTTTGAACTCCCTTTCAGGAAAAGTCACAAGTTCCATATCATTTAAATCTTTCTCGGGACTTGTATTATTAGTTTTACTCTGGACAAGGTCCCTTTGGTGCTTCATGTTTGTATATCGCACCCTCTAGTGTCCAGGAGCTCTATTCTGGAGCTTCTCAGACCCTGAAGCAATGTTGGGGGTGGCAGGGGAGCGGTACTGGTGCCTGGGGGGAGGAAAGAGCTGTGCCCTGCCTCCCGTCTGCTGTGCTTGTGTCCACTGTCCACTGCCTGAGCCCATGGGCCGGGCACACATGTTTAAGTTTTTGTCCCAGAGCAGCTGGATATGGATCCCTGTTTTCCACAAGCAGCTGGAATCCCAGTCTCCCCAGGAACTCTGCCTGCATTAAATTTACAACCCGGTAGTCATGTGAGTCTCATGAAAGCACCATGAAATGTAGGTTTGTGCTCCCAGAGCAGATCTCCCGATGTAGGTATTCAGCAGTCCCAAGCCTTCCACTCCCTCCCTGTTCCGTTTCTCTTCCTCCCACGGTGAGCTGGGGTGGGGGAAGGGCTCGGGTCCTGCAGAGCCACAGCTCTGGTATGTTACCCTGTTCAGTGAGGTCTGCTCTTTTCTCCAGGTGTATGCAGTCTGACGCCATCCTCTTTCCTGTTGCTCTCTCAGGGTTAGTTGCTCCAACTATATTTTCTAATTGTATCCAGTTTTAGGAGGAAGCCTCTGTCTCTCCTCTCATGCCACCATCTTTAATCGCTATCCATTTACTTGAGAACCAATATCTTTTTACTTGCACTTGGGAAGAATGCAAATACACCTGGACAGTGATGTCCAGGTTTCACAGAGTCCTTACTTCCATAAAACTTAAAGGCTGATTTGGATGATAGGGCATTTTCTGCAGTTACAATAATATGTAGATGACTTGCTTCTCTGCTCCCTTTCTTAAATTTCTTCCCAGGAAGACAGCACCCACTTGTTAAAACTTTTGGCCTTGGAGGGACATAAAGTCTTCAAAGAAAAATTGCAGTTTGCTCAAACTCAGGTTCCATACTTTGGGCATCTGATCTGGAATAGGACTATATTTGGATCCAGATGAAACCCTTCACAACTGCTTAGCACTGTCCAATCACCTGTTGATTCCCTGTGAAACTTTACAGGAAACTCCTCTAACCAATACATATTTTTCATGGGTTACTGATGGTTCTTATTTAAAGGATGGAGATGGTAAATACGCTGTGTATGCTATCACAGCTCCTTTTGAAATCGTTGAGGCGGCACCTCTACCTTTGGCTACTCGGCCCAATAAGCTGAGTTATACATCCTTTTTCGAGCTTGTACCTTAAGCCAAGGCAAAACCGCAAGCATTCATTCTAATAGTAGTTATGCCTTTGGGTGGCTCATGATTTTGGAATTCTGTGGAAACAATGAGGTTTCCTAACCTCCAGTGCAGATAAAATTGAAAATGGTTCCTATGCCCCAAATTTATTAGATGCCATACTTTGGCTGGTGGCTCTGGCTGTTCAGATTCCTGGGGACTCTAGACTCAACTCTCTGGAAGCCAAAAGAAACCACCTCAAAGTTATTTCTACCAAAAGTGCTGCTCTGAAAAAAGCCAATAGCCAAACCTCTGTCATGCTCCAAAGGGATGTTCTCCCAAATGATAATTTGGAAAATTGACAAAAGACACCCAACAAATGGCCTCAGAGTGGGAAAAACAATATTGGAAATCTAATAATTATTGGCACTATAAAAAGAGAGGAATCTGACTTGGACCAAATAACAATCCAGCCCTACCAGAAATTTTAAAATTCCCTCCACTTACCCTTGTACGTACATTAAACCATTGGTCTACTGATAAAATGATAGTGTTCATGAACCAGTATTGATGCGGACATATTAACAAGAGTACAGAAGAAATGCCTACCTCACTTGTCCCACCTGTCCATACAGTCCCCAGATATTTTATAATTGGCCAAGGGGCCATTTAAAGTTTGGCAAAGGAATTTCATACAGCTTTCCCATTTCTGGATAAAAATTGCTCAGTCATGGTGTGTATGTTTTCTCACTGGGTGATCCCGGTAGACAGGCTAGTTCTGCTTCTGAGGCTAAAATTTCTGTTAGAAAAGACTATCCTACCTGAAGAACCCCTCTCAAATTTCACAGTGGTCAGAAAACGCACTTACTGGTCAGGTACTTTGACTAGCCTATGCTGTCTGGGCAGTTTTACCATACTTTCATTGTGGGTAACATAATCAATCTTCAGGGTTAGTCGAACACATTAACAACACTATTAAGACTCAACTGGCAAAATCTGCAGAGACCCTCCAGATATCTTGGACAAGAACATTGCTGTTAGTCCTTCTAAATCTCAGATAGATCCCTTTCAAACTAGTGGCCTCTCACCCTTTGATAGTCCAATGTACCTGGCCCCTGTCTCTTCTGACTCAGCTGAAAAAAGGAGATACTTCAATATTGTAAAGGCCTAAATGCTTCTATTAAAACAACCATGCTCTGGGTACAGCAGTCTTTTCACAGTGCAGAAGACTACAGAGAACTGTTTGGAACCAATTGTGTTATCAATAGTACAGCCTATAACGTGGCAGTTTCAGAGACTATGAATTTGGGTAAGAGCCCAAAGTCAGTCAATAGTCACCAGGAGACTACAACTGTTAGTATCAAACCTAACCTGGAGATTTTGTCTGTTGGAAAAGACACCTCCAGAAGAACTCTTCAACCTCTCTGGAAAGGTCCTCATAAGGAACTGCTAACCAACCCTTGTACTGTCAACCTCCAAGGAACAGACTATTGGGTTCATATGACACATTTAAGAAAGCATCAAGCCCTCACAGCCTGCACTCCATCGAGTGACCTAAAAATAGACTTCCTGGAGTTGAAGCAGATGACATTGAACAAGACAGCTTTCTCAAGATGTCTATACCATGCCTGTGCACCTCTTCTTACTGTGTGCTGTTCCTATCTCTTTCATGGAAATAAAATATCCTTGTCAGCATTTCCCAAACCCTTGCAAGAATGGGAAACCTTTTGATGCTGGCCTTTTGGAAACAGCTTCATCACGACTGTGAGCTTTTGAAGGGTTAGAGGATCCAGAATTCACAAAAGTCTTTCTTTCATGTGAACTATTAATCAACGTTGGGCTCTTACCCAAATTCATGGTCTCTGAAATAGCAACCTTATGGCCGATATTATTGATAACACAATTGGTTCCAAACAGTTTGTTTGAGGTAACAATGTAATAATACTGTTTTAAGACATCTTTGTAGTTTTGCTCTTCTTGAAAAAAGTTCATCAGCTGTTTGCTTCATATATAAACACCTATGTGTTTATATCCATACTGTTATCTACCCAAATGCTCCTAGTTAATTACTTTCAGTATGCTTCTTCCACTTTTCACTATTCTGCTTTCATGGCTGGTTTTATGCATGGACTTCCAACAGGTATGTGTGACTCTGGGTTTGCCTCTGTAAGGAGACGTTTTCTGCCCTAAGTCAGAATAAGTGCCAATAAAGATTTTCAACTGGCTACTTTCAGACTTAGAGTCCTGGTTCAGGAACATCATCCAGTTAGAAATTGTCCTGTTACTTCTTCTGTTTTATATAATTATTTTAAGTTTTGTATGTTGTCACCTGTCAAACTCTTGTGAAAGTGATGTACCCAGTAATAAGGTGATCCCCAATGTTTACAATCTTGATAACATTGACTATAGATAGGAGGTGCCTGAGAGTTCTCCCTCCTAACCTTCATTGTTACTCAAATGTGGCCTAAGTGGCTTCCAACTACCACACACTTCACCTCTGACATAAGACATGATGACTAGAAAAGGCCCTTCCTGGCACTAAGGGCCAAAACTACTCAGTACAGAAAACCTGACTCTTGATCAGCAATACTTTTACAGAAAGGTCTTGATCAAAGAGGGGAATGTGAAAATTAGTGGAGGGAATCCTCACTGACATGGCTCTGGGAGGCCTGCAGGGGAAGTTCTCATACCTGCCACTCCTTGTAAATCTCAGAACCCACAGGAAGAGACAGATGACATACTGTTTTAGCTACATTATTCTCCAGCAGGAGGAAGAAGGTTTCCATCTTTCACCTCCCCACAACAGCCCAGCCAGTGAGAGACTGTCATAACTCAAACAGAAGCCCCAAATATGTGGAACTCCCAGTTTCCTCCAGTGGACTCTTTGCTTGGAATAGCCCTCCCAACTTGGCCTTTTCTCTATAAAAGCATGGTCTTCTATTTTGCTCTTCAGACATGTCCATGGTTCTGCTGTAGCTTACATGTCCCAGATTGCAATTCTCTACTGTTCACTAATAAACCCACTTTTGTTATGAAAATAACTGTTTCATTTTTAAGGTTGACAGTAAACAAGATGGGCACTCATGAAATTTGTCTGAGTCATATGGGGAAAGAAGGCTCCTTGCTGTAGGCAGTTTCCTGGAACAGAAAGTATGGGGAGATAACTTTACATACACCATTTTTAGGATCACCATTTTCTAGGGCTTCTGTAAAGTTCAGTGTTGTCAATCCACACAAAATCCTGCACAACAATGTTAACAACATCTTCATTTATAATTGGGAAAACAGGAAGCAACCTAGTTGTGCATGATTAGGTGAATGAATGAACAATGGTGGTGCATCCTTGCAATGGAATACTATTAGGCAAAAGAAAGAAATGAACTTTCCAGCCACAGAGCTATGTGGATGAATCTTAAATTCATATTGCTAAGTGAAAGAAGCAGGTCTCAAAACGCTATATGCCATGTGATCCAATTATAAGAAAGTGTGGAAAAGGCAACATAGAGATAATAAACTGAGCATGGCACTCTCTGGCAGTTCAGAAATGGGGACTTGAATAGGTACACTGCAGGTAATATTTTAGGGCTTTGAAATCACTGTGTTCAATGGATTCAATGTTTGTGTCCCCTCAGCATTCATATTTGAAGTATAACCCCCAATGTGATGATATTTGGAGGTGGGGCCTTTGGGAGTTAATTAGGTTCAGATGACAGTGTGGTCTTCATGATGGAATTAGTGTCCTTACAAGAAGAGGAAATAACTCTGAGCTCTCTCTCACAGTGACACTATTTTGTGTGATCATTTAAGGGTTGGTATGTGGCACTATGTACTTGTAAAAATCCATTGTATTTTACAGCATAAGACTCAAACTGAATTTATGCCAAATTTAAGCATATTATTAAAGATGTTGGGAATATTAAGTTGGAATGCAGAATGCTCTAGAGTAATCTAAACATAATTTAATTTTGTAGATAAAGTGCACTAAATGGGAAGAGGGAAACAGTACTGACTTAAGTATCTTTGGAAATGAAAGAAGTGTGTATGGCTAAAGAAAAAAGAAAACTTACATATGCCATGTAGTCTACTGTAATTTTTTTGGCCTATGTTTGTTTGGGTTAAGAAAACTGGTACCATTATGCATGTGTACTGGAATTAAAAAGTTAATTAAATGAACACTGGATGGGGTGGGGCATGTTTCTCACTGTTAGAGTGGGAGGCTACAGGTAATAAAGAGGGAAAAGCAAGCATGAGCTGTGCAATAATGGGGTCAGAAACATCAGTACACATGCATATTTAAGTTAATATAGAGATTGATGCTTACATACAGAAATGCTTATAGAAATGTGCATACATATGGGTTAATATAAACACATATATTTCTCCTTGGGTTTTCAGCTGAGAGGATTTAGAAACCACTTTATCTGAGCAACAATGAAGACATGTGGGACACAGATACTGGTTTCTAATACTATTTCCTAATGAAAGGGAATAGTGTTCCTTGAGGAACTGGATAGTTCTCAGAACCTAGAAGTATGTTAGACAAGGCTGGAATACATGCAAGATGGAAATGTGCAAGATGAGCCAGAAAGCAAGGAATTGTTAAAAAAGGAACCCCATATAATAGGAGTAGAGAAAGGGACCTCGGAGCCAACAGAAAGTGCTCCCAGTGGCCCAAACTGGAACAATTAAAGAAAAAAAATAAGAAAATATTGACTTGTAATCCAAATATTTTTAAAATCCATGAAACCATTATATTAATTAATTAGCTAATTAATTAACACAGGCAAACCTGGAAAATATTGCAGGCTTGGTTCTAGGCCACTGTAATAAAACAAATATTACAATAAAGGAAGTCAAATTAATTTTTTGGATTCTCAGTACATATAAGTTATATTTATACTATCCAGCAGTCTATTAAGTGCAATAGCATTATGTCTAAAAAAACATATACATACCTTAATTAAAAGCACTTTATTGCTAAAAAGTACTAACCATCATTGATGGTTATAATCATTGATCATAGGTCACCATAAGTAATACAATAATAATGCAAAAGCTTGAAATATTGCAGAAATACCAAAATATGACACAGAGACACAAAGTGAGCAAATACTGTTGGGAAAATGGTGCCCATATACTTGCTTGATGCAAGGTTGCCACAAATCTTCAATTTGTAAAGATAATGATACCTGTGAATCTCAAGAAAGCAAAGTGCAATAAAATGAGGTGTGCCTATCAATAAATAGAATAAATAGGGGAGCACAAATGTTCCATGAAGAAGAATTCCAAATTATTTATATATATGCTGTGTCCTCATAGAAAGGAATGCATAACTCTCCACCAGTTAAGTGTGGTCTGTTCTTAATGACTTCCTTCCAAAAAATAAAGTGTAGGAAGGGAAAAAAAGAATAATTTTACATTGGGAAAACCTGACAGTTCTTCTGCCAGATGATTAAGTTTTGCTTCAAGAGTCAAAAATTATGTTGCTATTACGTACTGTTGATGATTTAATGAAAATGTCATTTACTCTGGTTTTTCTCCCATAACTCATGACACCAGTCTAGTCATGAGAAAAACATCACACAAATCCCAATTGAATGATAATCTACACAATATCTTACTTGTGGCCCTCTAAAGTGTCAGGGGCTATTCAAAACAAGGAAAGTCTGGGAAACTGTCACAGCCAAAACGAGCCTGAAGTGACATGACAACTAAATGTAATACAGTAGGCTCTATGAGATGCTGAATAGAAAAAGGACATTAGATAAAATTTAAGAAAATCTGAATAAAGTGCACACTTTAGCTTTTTCTGTCTCTCAGGGACCACCAGTCAGGGCCAGTGGGGCCCCAGTGGAGCAGACAAAATTATCACTACAAAAGCTCTAAAGATTACATTTTCTCAGAGACCAAAGACTCAGAAAGGAGGCCAGGATCAGCAAGCAAAAACCTAAACAAAGTGGCTGCCTCCTAAAATAAAATATTTAAATTGTCATCAGAGACCCTTAACATAATGAAACTAGAAATAAATTACACAAAGAAAATGAAAAAGCCCACAAACACATGGAAGCTTAATAACATGCTTCTGAATATTCAATGGATGAATTATCAAACAAAAATAGAGATCAAGCAATATATGGAGACAAATGACAACAATGATTCAACAACACAAAATCTGTGGGATGCAGCAAAGGCTGTGGTAAGAGGGAAATATATTGCAATACAGGCCTACCTCAAGAAAGAACAATCCCAAATAAACAGTCTAAACTCACAATTAATGAAACTAGAAAAGGAAGAACAAATGAGGCCCAAAGACAGTAGAAGGAGGGACATAATAAAGATTAAAGCAGAAATAAATAAAATTGAGAAGAATAAAACAATAGAATGAATTAATGAAAGCAGGAGCTGATTCTTCAAGAAAATAAACAAAATAGAAAATCCCTGAGCCAGACTTATCAAGAAAAAAAGAGAGTCTAACACATAAACAGAATCAGAAATGAGAAAGGAAAAATCAGTATGGACAACACAGAAATACAAAGAATTATGAGAGAATAGTATGAAAAATAATATGTAAACAAACCGCAAAACCTAGAAGAAATGTACAACTTTCTAGAAAAATACAACCTTCCAAGACTGACCCAGAAAGAAACTGAAAATCTGAATAGACCAATTACCAGAAGAGAAATTGAATTGGTTATCAAAAAACTACCTAAGAACAAAACTCCTGGACCAGATGGCTTCACTGCTGAATTTTATCAAACATTTAGTGAAGACCTAATACTCATCCTCCTTAAAGTTTTACAAAAAGTAGAAGAGGAGGGAATATTTCCAAACTGATTCTATGAGGCCAGCATCACTCTAATACAAAAACCAGGCAAAGACACCACAAAAAAAGAATATTACAGACCAATATCCCTGATGAACATAGATGCCAAAATACTGAATAAAATATTAGCAAACCAACTTAAAAAATACATCAAAAAGATCATCCATCATGATCAAGTGGGATTTATCCCAGGGATGGAAGGATGGTATAACATTAAAAAATCCATCAACATTATCCACTACATCAACAAAAAGGACAAAAACAACATGATCATCTGCATAGATGATGAAAAAGCATTTGACAAAATTCAACATCCATTCATGATAAAAACTCTCAACAAAATGAGTATAGAGGGCAAGTACCTCAACACAATAAAGGCCATATATGACAAACTCACAGCCAACATTATGCTTAACAGCAAGAAGCTGGAAGCTTTTCCTTTAAGATTGGGAACAAGACAAGGATGCTCACTCTTCTCACTTTTATTCAGCATAGTTTTGGAGGTCCTAGGCATGGCAGTCAGAAAACACAAAGTAATAAAAGGCATTCAGAAAGGCAAGGATGAAGTCAAACTGTCCCTGTTTGCAGATGACATGATATTGTACATAAAAAACACTAAAGAAGGGGTGGAGCCAAGATGACGGCATGAGTAGTTCAGTGGAAATCTCCTCCCCAAAACATATATATTTATGAAAATACAATAAATACAACTATTCCTATAAGAGACACCAATGGATACAGTATAACAGCCAGGATACATCTACATCTGCAAGAACACATTATCAAATGAAGGGGGTAAGATATAAGCCGCAACCCAGCAGGACCCGAATGCCCCCTCCCAACCACAGAACCCGGTGGGAAGAAAGGAGTTGGGACAGGGAGGGAGTGAAAGCCCAGGACTGCTAAACAACCAGCTCTAGAAATCTGCCCTCAGAGCAGAGACACATGGTGCACAGGGTGCTGGATATTAGAGAAATGGAAAAGCAAAACCTGCGGGAAGGTCCCCACAACAGGTGCCCCTGAGACAAAAGAAAAGCAAGTGCTTTTTGCAAGTCTTAAAGAGACAGGGACCCCACAGTTGGACAAAGTCATCTCGGCACACTTAGCAAGCAGCTGAGAATCCCGGGGAACTTTAGGTGCACTAAACCCCTGGGTGGCAGTGCAGCTCTGAAGCCCCTCATGGCAATAAGCAGCCTGCCAGTGGTTCCCCCAACTGGCACAGACCCTGACACACTGGCCCAGCAGTGGGAGAGTGGCAGCGTGCGCCGTGGGTGGCGGTGCCACAGGGCACAAGGAGTGGCCTGTGCAAGTCTGCCACGGAGGCAAACAAGTGGCCCGGGAGTGGCCCATGCACGTCGGCCGCGGCACCAGAGCAGCCCAGGAGAGGCACGCGCAAGCCCATGGCAGCAGTGACCAAGCGGCCCAGGAGTGGCCCATGTGCACCAGTGGCCACGGTGCTAGAAGGGCCTGGGAGAGACCCGTGCAAGCCCATGGCAGCGGCGGCTGAGTGGCCCGGGAGTGGCCCATGTGTGCTGGTGGCTGCGGTGCCAGAGGGGCATGGGAGAGACCTGTGTGAGCCTGCGGCAGTGGCGACCAAGCGGCCCACGTGTGCCCACAGCAGTGGCATTAAAGGGGCATGGGATAAGCCTGCGCACACCTGCAGCAGCACCAGAGAGGATCGAATGCGGCCCGCATGTGATGGCAGCAGCGGTGGAGCAGTGACCCAGGAGTAGCTGCACCCCGAGAAGCCTCCAGGAATCCCAGCCCAATGCACAGCAGCCCGGGCCAGAACCAAAGACCACTGTCAGCACACAGCCGCCCAGCAGGGTCGCTGCTTTTGTGGGGGAGTACACCTGAAATGCCTGCCACTCCTCGCAGGGCACTGTGCTGCTCTGACAGAGACCCCGCTCACAGCAGCTTAGGGTATTAACCTGGTGGCTGTTCCAGGAGTTCGGGTAACTGACACAGGGAGTGGAGAAGGAAAAGGCATCCAGCAAGCAGGAAAGGACTTTCTTCGCCCAGGTGACACACCTGCAACCTGCCTACAGCCACCGCTATCGCCATGAAAAGGCAGAAGAATTTAGTCTAGTCCAAAATAGTCCAGACAACCCCTGAAAGAGAACCTGCGGAGATAGACCTAAAGGGTTTCCCTGAAAACAAATTCAAAATAAAAATCATAAACATGCTGATGGATCTGCAGAGAAATATACAAGAGCTAAAGGAGCAAGTACAGAGGGAGACTACAGAAATAAAAATCTCCCGAAGGACTTAAAAGCAGAATGGATGGGATGCAAGAGGCCATTAATGGAATAGAAACCAGAGAACAGGAACGCATAGAAGTTGATGCAGAGAGGGCTAAATGGATCTCCAAAAAATAAACAATATTAAGAGAACTATGTGATCAATCCAAAAGGAACAATATCCGCATTATAGGGGTACCAGAATAAGAAGAGAGAGAAAAAGGGACAGAAAGTGTCTTTGAAGAAATAATTGCTGAAAACTTCCCCAAACTGGGGGAGGAAATAGTTGCTCAGACCATGGAAGCACACAGAACTCCGAATAGAAGGGACCCAAAGAAGACAACACCAAGACACATAATAATTAAAATGGCAAAGATCAAGAACAAGGACAGAATATTAAAGGCAGCCATAGAGAGAAAAATGGTCACCTACAAAGGAAAACCCATCAGGCTATCATCAGACTTCTCAACAGACACCTCACAGGCCAGAAGAGAATGGCATGATATATTTCATGCAATGAAAAAGAAGGGCCTTAACCAAGGATACTGTATCCAGCAAAATTATCATTTCAATATGAAGGAGGGATTAAACAATTCCCAGACAAACAAAAGTTGAGGGAATTTGCCTGACACAAACCACTTCTACAGGGCATTTTAAGGGACTGCTCTAGATGGGAGCACTCCTAAAAACAGCACAGAACAAAACATACAACATATGAAGAATGGAGGAGGAGGAATAAGAAGGGAGAGAAATAAAGAATCATCAGACTGTGTTTATAATAGCTCAATAAGCGAGTTAAGTTAGACAGTAAGATAGTAAAGAAGCTAACCTTGAACATTTGGTAACCACAAACTTAAAGCCTGCAATGGCAGTAAGTACATGTCTCTAAATAATAACCGTAAATGTAAATGGACTGAATGCACCAATCAAAAGACACAGAGTAAAAGAGAGGATAAAAAAGCAAGAGTCATCTATACGCTGCTTACAGGAGACTCACCTCAAACCCAAAGACATGCACAGATTAAAACTCAAGGGATAGAAAAGATATTTCATGCAAACAACAGGGAGAAAAAAGCAGGTGTTGCAGTACTAGTATCAGATAAATTAGACCTCAAAACAAAGAAAGTCACAAGAGAAAAAGAAGGATATTACATAATGATAAAGGGCTCAGTCCAACAAGAGGACATAACCATTATAAATATATTTGCAGCCAATAGAGGAGCACCAACATATGTGAAACAAATACTAACAGAATTAAAGGAGGAACTAGAATGCAATGCATTCATTTTTGGAGACTTCAACACACCACTCACTCCAAAGGACAGATCCACCAGATAGAAAATAGGTAAGGACAGAGAGGCGCTGATCAACACACTTGAACAGATGCACCTAATAGACAGCTTTAGAACTCTACATCCAAAAGCAACAGGATACACATTATTCTCAAGTGCACATGGAACATTCGCCAGAGTAGACCACATACTAGCCCACAAAAAGAGCCTCAGTAAATTCCAAAAGATTGAAATCCTACCAACCAACTTTTCAGACCACAAAGGTATCAAACTAGAAATAAATTCTACAATGAAAGCAAAAAGACTCACAAACACATGGAGGCTTTAAAACATGCTTCTAAATAATCAATAGATCAATGACCAAATTAAAATGGAGATCCAGCAATCTATGGAAATGAATGACAACAACAACACAAAGCCCCAACTTCTGTGCGACACAGCAAAGGCAGTCTTAAGAGGAAAGTATATAGCAATCCTTAAGAGGAAAGTATAAAGGCATATTTAAAGAAGGAAGAACAATCCCAAATGAATACTCTAATGTCACAATTATCAAAATTGGAAAAAGAAGAACAAATGAGGCCTAAGGTCAGCAGAAGGAGGGACATAATAAAGATCAGAGAAGAAATAAATAAAATTGAGAAGAATAAAACAATAGAAAACATCAATGAAACCAAGAGCTGGTTCTTTGAGAAAATAAACAAAATAGATAAGCCTCTAGCCAGTCTTATTAAGAGAAAAAGAGAATCAACAGAGTCAGAAACGAGAAAGGAAAAATCATGAAGGACCCCACAGAAATACAAAGAATTATTAGAGAATACTATGAAAACCTCTATGCTAACAAGCTGGAAAACCTAGGAAAAATGAACAGCTTCTTAAAAAACTACAACCTTCCAAAACTGACACAGAAAGAAACAGAAAATCTAAACCGACCAATTACCAGCAATGAAATTGAAGCAGTAATAAAAAAACTACCCAAGAACAAAACCCCCGGTCAAATGGATTTATCTTAGAATTTTATCAGACATACAGAGAAGATATAATAACCATTCTCCTTAAAGTTTTCCAAAAAATAGAAGAGGAGGGAATACTCCCAAACTCACTCTATGAAGGGAACATCACCCTAATAGTCAAACTAGGCAAAGACCCCACCAAAAAAGAAAACTACAGACCAATAACCCTGATGAACATAGATGCAAAGATACTCAACAAAATATTAGCAAACCGAATTCAAAAACACATCAAAAGGATCATACAACACGATCAAGCGGCATTCATCCCAGGGATGCAAGGATGTTACAACACTCGAAAATCCATCAATATCCTCCACCACATCAACAAAAAGAAGGACAAAAACCACATGATCATCTCCATAGATACTGAAAAAGCATTTGACAAAATTCAACATCCATTCATGATAAAAACTCTTCATTAAATGGGTATAGAAGGCAAGAATCTCAACAAAATAAAGGCCATATATGATAAACCCACAGCCAACATTATACTGAACAGTGAGAAGCTGAAAGCATTTCCTCTGAGATTGGGAACTAGACAGGGATGCCCACTCTCCCCACTGTTATTTAACATAGTACTAGAGGTCCTAGCCATGGCAATCAGACAAAACAAAGAAATACAAGGAATCCAGATTGGTAAAGATGAAGTTAAACTGTCACTATTTGCAGATGATATGATATTGTACATAAAAAACCCTAAAGACTCCACTCTAAAACTACTAGAACTGATATCGGAATACAGCAAAGTTGCAGGATACAAAATTAACACACAGAGATCTGTAGCTTTCCTATACACTAAAAATGAACCAATAGAAAGAGAAATCAGGAAAACAATTCCATTCACCATTGCATCAAAAAGAATAAAATACCTAGGAATAAACCTAACCAAAGAAGTGAAAGACCTATACCCTGAAAACTACAAGTCACTCTTAAGAGAAATTAAAGGGGACACTAACAAATGGAAACTCATACCATGCTCATGGCTAGGAAGAATTAATATCGTCAAAATGGCCATACTGCCCAAAGCAATATACAGGTTTGATGCAATCCCTCTCAAATTACCAGCAACATTCTTCAATGAACTGGAGCAAATAATTCAAAAATTCAAATGGAAACACCAAAGACCCCGAATAGCCAAAGCAATCCTGAAAAAGAAGAATAAAGTAGGGGGGATCTCACTCCCCAACTTCAAGCTCTACTACAAAGCCATAGTAGTCAAGACAATTTGGTACTGGCACAAAAACAGAGCCACAGACCAGTGGAACATATTAGAGACTCCAGAAATTAACCCGAACATATATGGTCAATTAATATTTGATAAAGGAGCCATGGACATACAATGGCAAAATGACAGTCTCTTCAACAGATGGTGCTGGCAAAAATGGACAGCTACATGCAGGAGAATGAAACTGGACCATTGTCTAACCCCATACACAGAAGTAAATTCAAAATGGATCAAAGACCTGAATGTAAGTCATGAAACCATAAAACTCTTAGAAAAAAACATAGGCAAAAATCTCTTAGACATAAACATGAGTGACTTCTTCATGAACATACCTCCCCGGGCAAGGGACACAAAAGCAAAAGTGAACAAATGGGACTATATCAAACTGAAAACCTTCTGTACAGCAAAGGACACCATCAATAGAACAAAAAGGTACCCTACAGTATGGGAGAATATATTCATAAATGAGAGATCCCATAAAGGGTTGACATCCAAAATATATAAAGAGCTCACACACCTCAACAAACAAAGAGCAAACAATTCAATTAAAAAATGGGCAGAGGAGCTGAATAGACACCTCTGTAAAGAAGAAATACAGATGGCCAGCAGACACATGAAAAGATGCTCCACATTGCTTGTCTTCAGAAAAATGCAAATTCAAACCAAAATGCGATATCACCTCATACCAGTAACAATCGCCACTCTCCAAGGACAAACAACAACAAATGTTGTTGAAGTTGTGGAGAAAGGGGAACCCTCCTATACTGTTGGTGGGAATGTACATTAATTCAACCACTGTGGAAAGCAGTATGGAGGTTCCTCAAAATTCTTAAAATCGAAATACCATTTGACCCAGGAATTCCACTTCTATGAATTTACCCTAGGAATGCAGCAGCCCAGTTTGAAAAAAACAGATGCACCCCTATGTGTATTGCAGCCCTATTTACAATAGATAAGAAATGGAAGCAACCTAAGTGTCCATCAGTAGATGAATGGATAAAGAAAATGTAGTACATATACACAATGGAATATTATTCAGCCATAAGAAGAAAACAAATCCTACCATTTGCAACAACATGGATGGAGCTAGAGGGTATTATGCTCAGTGATGTAAGACAGGTGTAGAAAGACAAGTACCAAATTATTTCACTCATATGTGGAGTATAAGAACAAAGAAAAACTGAAAGAACAAAGCAGCAGAAGTACAGAACCCTTGAATGGACTAACAGTTACCAAAGGGAAAGGGGACTGGGGAGGATGGGTGTGAAGGAAGGGATAAGGGCTGGGAAAAAGAAAGGGGGCATTACAATTAGCATGTATAATGTGTGTGGGGGGTACCAGGCAGGTTCTATAACAGAGAGAGGACAATTAGTGATTTTACAGCATCTTACTGTGCTGATGGACAATAACTGTGAAGGGGCATGTGGGGGGGGGGGAGTTCGTGAAGTGAGGAGCCTAGTAGACATAGTGTTCTTCATGTAATTGTAGATTAATGATACCAAAATAAAACAACAACAACAAAAATACCTAAAGAATCCACTCTAAAACTACTAGTTCTTATGTCTGAATTCAGCAAAGTTGCAGGATACAAAATTAATACACAGAAATCTGTTGCTTTCCTATATACTAATGATGAACTAGCAGAAAGAGAAATCAGTAAAGCAGTTACATTCACAATTGCATCAGAAAGAACAAAATACCTAGGAATAAACCTAACTAAGGAAATGAAAGACTTATACTCTGAAAACTACAAGACACTCATGAGAGAAATTAAAGAAGAAACCAATAAATGGAAATACATCCTGTGCTCATGGAGAGAAGAATTAATATTTTAAAATGGCCATCCTGCCTAAAGTAATCTACAGATTCAGTGCAATCCCTTTCAAAATACAGCATTCTTCAATGAACTATTGCAAATAGTTTTAAAATTCATACTAATGACAAAAGACCCTAAATAATCAAAGCAATCCTGAAAAGGAAGAATAAAGCAGAGGGAATTACGCTCCCTGACTTCAAGCTCTACTACAAAGCCACAGTAATCAAGACAATTTGGTAGTGGCAGAAGAACAGGCCCATAGAACAGTGGAACAGAATAGTGAGTCCAGATATAAACTCAAGCATTTATCACCAATTAATACGATAAAGGAGCCATGGATATACCATGGGGAAATGACAGCCCCTTCAACAGCTGGTATTGACAAAACTGGACAGCTACATGTAAGAGAATGAAACTGGATCATTGTCTAACCCCATCCACAAAAGTATACTCAAAATGGATCAAAGACCGGAATGTAAGTCATAAAACCATAAACCTCTTAGAAGAAAATATAGGCAAAAATCAATTGGACATAAACATGAGCAACTTCTTTATGAACATGTCTCCCTGGGCAAGGGAAACAAAAGCAAAAATGAACAAGTGGGACTATATCAAACTAAAAACCTTCTGTACAGCAAAGGATACCATCCGTAGAACAAAAAGGCATCCTACAGTATGGGAGAATCTATTCATAAATGATATATCTGATAAGGAGTTGATATCCAAATTATATAAAGATCTCATGCACCCGAAGAAACAAAAAGCAAATAAGCCCATTAAAAATGGGGCAGAGGAGCTGAACAGACAGTTCTCCAAAGAAGTAATTCAGATACCCAATAGGCACATGAAAAGATGCTCCACATCGGTAATCATCAGAGAAATGCAAATTAAAACCACAATGAGATATCACCTCACACCAGTTAGGATGACCAAAATCCAAAAGACAAACAACAACAAATTTTGTCACAGATGCGGAGAAAGGGGAACCCTCTTACACTGCTTGTGGGACTGTAAACTAGCTCAACCATTGTGGAAAACAGTATAAAGTTTCCTAAAAAAACTCAAAATAAAAATACCATTTGACCCAGGAATTCCACTTCTAGGAATTTACCGTAAGAATGCAGCAGCCCAGTTTGAAAAAGACATATGCACTCCTATGTGTATTGCAGCACTATTTACAATAGTCAAGAAATGGAAGCAAGCTAAGTGTCTGTCAGTAGATGAATGGATAAAGAAGATGTGGTACATATACACAATGGAATATTATTCAGCCAGAAGAAGAAAACAAACCCTACCATTTACAACAACATGGATGGAGCTAGAGGGTATTATCCTCAGTGACATAAGCCAGGCAAAGACAAGTATCAAATGATTTCACTTATCTGTGGAGTATAACAACAAAGATAAAACTGAAGGTACAAAATAGCAGCAGACTTACAGCACCCAAGAATGGACTAACAGTTACCAAAGGGAAAGGGACTGGGGAGGGTGGGTGGGAAGGGAGAGATAAGTGGGAAAATGGGACATTACGATTAGCATACATAATGTAGGGGTGGGGGAGGACACGGGAAAGGCAGTTTGTACAGAGAAGACAAGTAGTGATTCTATAGCATCTTACTACGTGGATGGACAGTGACTCTAATGGGGTATGTGGGGCGGAGTTGATAACGGGGAAGTCTAGTAACCATAATGTTGTCCAAGTAATTGTATATTAATGATATCAAAATAAAAAAATAAATAAAAATAAAAAGTTCAGTGGAAATTACAGAAATTAGCATTATTGTATCTGAGGACTGATCAACAGAATATACCCAATCTGAGTAATAGATGGAAAAAAAGAACAGATCCTTCTTTCCTCAGGGAATTTTAGAAGAATAACATAAGTTCCAAAATTCCATGCTGTTGGAGTCTCAGAAAAAGGAGAGTGGAGGTGAAGCAGTATAATAAGAAATGATGGCTTAACATGTCAAAAATTTGGTGAAAAATATAAACAGAGAGTCTAGAAAATGTGTGAAGCACATATATGACAAACCCAAATAAATCTATACCAGGACACATTATAGTCAATCTTCTATAGCTAAAAACAAATCGTAGAAAGCAGTGAGATCAAAATGACACACTGACTATAGAGGAACACCAATTTTAGTGACTGTAAATTTCTCATCTGACAAATAGGGGCCATAGGAAGTGGTATAACATTTTTTAAGGGTTGAAAAGAGTACTTTAACTATGAATTTTGTATCCAGCAATACTATCGTTAATGATGCAAGAGAAAGACATTCTCTGGCAAAGGAAAATAAGGAGTATTTGTCACTAGCAGATCTATGCTCAAAGAATTTAAAGTAGGTGCTTAAAACAGAAAGGAAACTGTAAAGGGAGGATTCTGAGAGCATCAGAAAGGAATAAGGATAGTAGAAAGAGCATATATATGGGACGTACAATAGATTTTCCTTTTCCTCATCTTACAGAAATCATACCACATGACTAAAACAAAATTATAAAAATCACATGAAAATCTAGGTGATTTTGTTCAAAAGTGGGAAAAGCAAAGGGACCTAAATGAGAGTGAGGTTTCCACACTTCAATCCCAGTGATGATAACACTGGATACCTGCAGAGTGTGATATAAGTCACATCTGTATATAGTAAATCCCAGAGCAACCAAAGAGACAATTCTACAGAGCAAAACACTCAAAAACACTATAGAAAATCAAACGTGTTCAAGGTAAGGCACAGAAAGGCAAGGAGAGGAACAGTTTTACAAAAGAAAACAAATAAATTGGCAAATACTAGCATATCAATACTTAGCATAATGTAAATTGTCAGCGTCAACTAGAAGGTAGAGATTGTCAGTATCAGTAAGACAACCAAGCTATAAATTTATATGAAAATCATTTCAGTGATGTAGGCAAATTAAATATAGAATTATGGAAGATGTCATATCAAACAAATACTAATTAAAAAGAAAGTAGTATATTAATTACATAAAGTAGACTTCATCACAACGAAAATTAGTAGAGATAAAAACAAATCATTATATAATGATTTAAAAAAATCAATCGTCCACGAGGATTTTTTCCTGATCTCTCCTATCCATCCCTCCTATTGGTGCACATGGGTCTTTCTCTGTGTTCCAGAGCCAACTGTTCTTACCCCTGTAGAGCAAACTGTTTTGGTTATTATATTTTTGTACAAGCGACCCTAACAGATTGTAAGTGCTTTGGAAAGCCTGATCCATCTCCACATCTTCAGAGTCCAGCACAGTGCTTAGTGCCTAGCAAGTGCTCGCTAAATAATTGCCTTATGACTGCAATTCAGGCTAGTAAAATCTGTTTTGATAGAGTCAGAGGAATGGTCTCTTTACATCACATTCAATAAGCGGTCAATCGGGTTGATGCAATGAGGCTGCTGACTAACTAGGAAACGAGGGGCGGTGGGCACTCGCTTGGAAGGCTGCGGGAGCCTTGGGCAGAGTGGGGGGCGGTGCAAATGCTCGCCGCGGGGGCGAAGGCGGCCTGGGGAGCCTCGCGGTGGGGAGGCGGCCGGCGGCGGCCAGGAGTGATGTGGCCAGGCTGCGTCGGAAGCGCTGGTGGCAGCGGGCCCGGGAGGCGAGCTCCTGAGCGCCGCGGCCATCCCCGCAGCCGCCGGCGCCCGCAGCAGCCCCCAGTGAGATGGACCTGGGAGCGCAGTGGGAGCGCTGGGAGACGTCCAGTAAGAGGCAGGGCCTCAGCCGCGCAAGGAGCCGCCAAGTTCCTGCTGGACACCTTCGAGTACCTGGACCTGGTGTATCACATCGGGGGCTGCCACTGCGGCGCGGTCCGCTTCGCGGTCTGGGTCCCTGAAAACCTGCGCATGGTGGATTGCAGCTGCTGACTGTGCAGGAAGAAGCAGCACCGACACTTCCTCGTCCCGGCCTCGCGCTTCACGCTGCTCCTAGGCGCCGAGAGCCTCGTCACCTATCGATCCCACTCGCACCCGGCGCTGCACAGCTTCTGCAGCAGGTGGGGAGCGCAGATTTTCCACGCGTCGGTCTCCGACCCCAGGGTTTATGGCGTCGCCCCCAGTGCCTGGACGCGGGCACCGTGCGCAGCGTGGTCATTGAGGAGGTCGATGGTGGCAACTGGGGGAAGGAGGTCCCCAAAGAGTACAAGGCCATCCAGAACGTTTACCCCGAGTGAGCCCCTGCCTCCCCTCCAGGGCCTGGTGCTGCAGCAGGCCTGCTACGTGCCCAAGTGCCCCTCGAGGGAGCCACCTCAGTGCTTGTGAAAGGATCATTGTGTGAAAGAGGTCTCTTTCTGGGCTGGTGAACCTGTCATGTCTCTCCAAGCTTCTAGCCTTTCCCTTTAGTGATTTCGAACAGGTTTGCTTATAATCAAAACTGAGCTCACATTTGTCTGTGGACAACGGTAGGCTCCCAATGCAATAAGCAAGTAGGGTCTCCACTTTTCAAGTCCTCTTTTACAGCACTCAGTTTTATTATTCTCCTTACAGTTTTCACAAATCATTGGCAGATAATTCACATATACTGTACGCTTATGGTGCTCTTGTGAACAGGATTGTTTTTAACAGTTGCATCTGGTATATAGGACATTACATTCAAACAGTTTTGTAGACATTTCTTAGGACAAGTTCTATTAATTATCTGTGTGTGTGTGTGTGTGTGATGTATGCACTCCACATTTTTGGTACTTAGAGATATGCATCATTTTGAGCCACATTGTTTATTTAATGTGTTTTTATAGCATATGTTTAAGATTTATTAGTGTTGCATACCTCATTGTGCTTATTTTTCCAATGAAGTTGGCATTTTGTGTAGTTTTGTTTTAGAAATTCCCTCTGGGTAGGGGGACCGAGGAGACAGAAGAATGAGGAAGATATCTGTGTACTGTATGCACTCTCTGATGTTTTGAATTTGCTGTCTTGTACATGTGTTAAGTATTCAGAAATAAGGTATTCAGAAATAAATCCTTATTAAGTAGAAAAGTATGTATTTCTATATTGTGTATTATAAAATCATTATTTTTATGTAATTTCTTGATACCTGAGATTTTTATCCAACAATTGGTGGGGTGCCTTTTTGTGTTAAATAATAATATATAAATATCATGGTCTAATAGCTTAACAGGATATAAAAATGTGGATCTCCATAACTTATTCAAGCAGTGTCTTCTAATGTTTTTTTCCCCAGCTTTGACTATAATAGTAATATTTCAAAAGAATCAAGTAAAAATAAACACCTTCAATGCTCTCTCATTTGGATGAAAGGGCATGCAGCTCTTTCCATCTGTCTTTTTATTGCTGTCTGTCTCTCTTATGTACATATTTTCATTAGATGTGCATATAATATGCATTGAATTATATAACTTGATTTATCCATCAACAGATTTAAAACCAATTAAGGAGGTATGAAATAACATGACTGTGCTATCACACAGAGAAGTTATCATCCTTCAGTTCCTACCCCTCATTTTCCATTATCTCCCACACCAGACTAGAGGGAAGGAATTTAAGTCCTGGCTTCTCTAACATAACCTCCAGTTATTTGGAATGGCTTGATTCAGTTATTCACCCCTTCAGAGGTTGATCTGAGGTAGAAAATGGGGAGAGGGGAAGGGAGAACATGAATATGCATGTATGCTCCAGAACTTTCAGTTATGTTAGTGATCAGAAAATACCATTTGCACCTAGAATTACACCTATATGTTACTCCGTTGTATGGATGGGGTCCAGATAGAGGAAAAGAAAATGGCTCAACTCTCCATACTTCTGCCATGCTTGTGTTTCTTTACAAAGAAATGTGGGTATATATTATTTTTCTCTTTTTCTAACAGTGACTTTTCTTTCAAAATGAGTACTATTTTCTGCTTCTCAATGCTAGGAGTTTATTGGGCTAAAAACTCATGTTCAAGAGTTTCAGACAGCATAGTTAACCCAGCATACAATTTATGGGACCTAAGCTTGTTTCCATGGGTGAGAATGCAGGGGAAAGTTGTGTCTGTGAAAAGGAATGGAGAGAAGGGTAGAACCTGAGGCTGGACAAGGTGTTGGGGAAAGGGGAACTTTGTCAGCTGCCTTGGGATGGTATTGGAAAAGGTTGACCTGTGAGCTGGACCCCAGCCATCAGAGGCTCTTCACCTCCTCCCCTATCCTTGTAATGTGGGTTCTGCCTGCCTTCCCCACTCCCAGAGGCTGCCTTAAGGACATAGTCTTGAAATAGTGATGTGGTGTTGAGACCATCAGGACTGTAAATGTGACTGAATCCAGTTAAGGCCTCTGTATAAACTTCTGAGATTTGGTGGAGGGGCTGGGGAGATGCTACTCATCTTGTGGCTGCTCAAGTCAAGCCTTATATATAAGTTCCCTCGCTTATTAAACCTGCCACCTACCAATCTGGAATGGCCTGCCTCTTTCCTGCCTGCGCATAAGGGAGCTAGTTTGACACCACACCTGGGAGGCTCCTGAGGAGCTTGCTGGACAACAATTGACTGCTCAGCCAGGAGACTGAAAAAATGGGTCTTGCAAAAGAGGTATCTGCAGGGGAAATATCAAGTTGGCCATCCACTTCTGTGTGGAGAGGGGTGGCTTATACAAGCCTCTTAAGTTTCCTCGCCTTGGCAAAAAAGCATCCATGGGGGAACCCCAAGTTGCCCAATACTTCCATGTGGGGAGGGGTGGTCCATATGTCAGATGCATGTGAACCACTGTGTGAGTATGAGGGCACCCTGTAAATACTGGCTGCTATAAAGTGCCTACTTGGGAAACTGCATATAGCAGACTGTGGTAAAGACAACCCCTGGGAAAGTGATGAGAGTGAAGAGGAGGGTGTTGTGGTGAATGACAGTGAAACAGACTAAATGCCCCGGGCCCTTCAACCCCCAATACAAAGGAAAGCAAAACAGCAGCCTCACCAGTGGGCAGTTCCCAGTTCAGGAAACATTCACAATGAGAGAACATACTCCCCTTGAGCTTGTTGATAGAGCTGCCAAGTTCCAGCAAAAGGCCAGGGAAAGTATCCAGGCATGGTTAATGTGGCTGTATGATATGGGGGCCAATGGCATTTCTGTGACTAGGCAGGAGGCAGAGAAAATGAGCACCATTACCACATGCCTGCCCTCCTGCAGCACCTGCATGGCACTCGGTGGTGGGGGGGGGTTCAAGGTACTCACTCCTTATACCTGTATTATTCTAGCCTATAGGGAGGCTTGGCCCAATGAAGGGGATCTCCCTGGGCAAGCAGAACACTGGAAATTTATAGAAGAAGTACAACAAATTCTTAGAGACCTGGAAATGGAATGCAGCCCTGTTTTTGAAGGCCCTAATCAGGTCACATTCACTGCAGGAATAAACACTAAGATTATCTGGTCTGCCCCCAGCACGGCATATGGGACACTGATATTCATGCTGAGCCCAGTTGTGAGACAGGACATTTATGATGTTGGGCAATCCATTGCAGATCTGGAGAAAACTGACAAATCTTGGAAGTGAATATGGGTGAAGGGAAAGAAAGACTCAAGACAGAGAGGGAGGTGAGAAAGGCTTAAAATCTGCCCCATCTTCCCCACCATTCATATGCCCCACATACTCCAGAAGAGGCCTCAATCTTATAGCCCTTTTCAGGATGGGTGCCTCCTACACACTGTGTATAGGATGTAGGTAAAGATTGTCTCCAAGTGAGGGCCATTGGAGACAATCAGAGGCCTCACGTTGAGCTCACTACTCACTGGTCCTCCAGAAATAAACAGAAGCTGATTGCTCATGGCTGATGATGGTGGACTACCAAAAACTGAACAAGACAGTGCCCCTCATCCATGAGGCTGTGCCCAACCTTCCCACCATCTCAGATACATTGACCTTGGTCCCGGGAGTGTACCATGCTGTGCTGGATTAGCAAATGCCTTTTCCATCATGCCCCTGTTCACTGTGTCACAAGATCAACTTGTCTTCATGTGGGAGGGACAATGAACCTTTCACGTGCTTCCCCAAGGCTACCTGCCCAGCCCCGCCATGTGTCTTGGGTTGGAAGATGGGGACTGCCCCTGTTCTCCTTCCCCACATCAGTAAAATGGGCCTATTATGTTGATGATATTTTAGCATGTGAAGATTTGTCTCTGCTACAAGACAACCTGCATCATTTTCTGGAACATCTGCAAGGAAAATTATGGGCAATTGGGCAGAGAACCCACAGAGGTTTCAAGACCCAGGCACTACCAGAAGATTTTGCGAGTTATTTCATTGAGTAAGATGCATGTTTTTCCTAATAGTGTGACTGATAAGGTGCAAGCCTATCCAACTCGCAAAATGTGTAAGAGGTGCAAGCCTTTGTATGGATTTTGGGGTGAGGAGAACTTTTATTCCCACATGGCCCACTGCCTCTGTCCCTTTTACTTCCTGGTAAAGAAAGGGCACGTGTGGGAATGGGGATCAGGACAGCAAGCTGCCTTTGAAAGGCAAAAATACTAGTGAAGCAGACTGAAGCTCCAGGCATCTCCCAGGCAGAGCTACCATTTGAGTTAGATGCATCTGTGACTCCAGAATCACGAGTTGGGCACTGCGGCAGAGACGATAGAAGGGAGCATGCCTCCTAGGATTTTGGTCCCAGCTCTGGAAGGAGACAGAAACCTGATAAGAGCCCCTCGAGCACAGCTCCTAGCAGCGTTCACAGTGCTCCTCTAGGTAGAGCCTCTCCCAAGGCGGCCAGTGCAGCAGCCAGTGGGCTGAGCTCAGAGAGGTCAGACTGGTGATCACTCATGAGCCCTGGCCGTTAACCCTTTGCACTGACAGTCGGGCTGTTCCAAAGGGATTAACCTTATGGCTTGGACAATAGGAAGCTGTGGGGTGGACGGTCATGAAGAAGCCCTTCTGGGGTCAGGGTGTGTGGGGGGATGAAGGGGACAGCCTTTGTCTTCTCACATGTTTGAAGGCAGAATGGGAAAGTACCTTCCCCCATGTCTGAACGCAGCATGGGAAAGCACCACCTTGAGAATGACTGGTGCAGTCCTTGGAAGTTATCTGCCCACAAAAACATATCTTGTCCTTGAAGACGAGCCAAGATGCCTCACTCTGAAAATAGGGAGACCTTAAGGATGTGTGAAAACACTGCCCCTGCTTACCAGGCAGCTTCTAAGAAAATCAACAAGGTGCTCTGGCCTGCCCCCCAGAGAAGGGAAAGATGAGTATAGCACTTGGCTGAGGTCCGAGAAAGGCAGTATAAAAATAAAGGTGCTGTGCCAGATCGGGGCTGCAGCCATTGTCTGTCTGTCTGTGTTGTCTGTGTTATTTGTTTTCTCATGTCACCCAAAGAAAATGTGTGGCACACTAAGGGGGATGTTTGGGTCCACCAGCAGGAGTCTGAGGCACACCTCACTGTTTACAGTGTCCTGGCTCATAAGACACTGACAGCCCCTGGAAATCAGGAACTGATGTCCTAACTCAGTTACTAGCCCTAGCAACTGACCCTTCAGTAGATACAGCAGATTGGATGCATAGGAAGAGTGGCCATCATTCCACCCAGGTGAAATGGTGTATTGCTAAGGATGCCTGATTGCCCTTGAAATACAGTGACACAGTCAATGAAGTAACAGCATATCTTGGGTGTTCTAAATAACTCCCAGAGTAACTACCAAGGAGTCTGGGGTCACCCACTGGAGTCCCCAGCCAGTGAGGGATTGGCAAATTGATTATATTGGTCCTTTCCCTCTAAGTGTGGGCTCTAAATATGCCCTGGTTTGTGTGAACACTGCATTTGACCCAACCCAATCTCTTCCATCTCTGTGCAAAGCAGGCTGCCACCATTTGGGAATTAGAGAAACTGAGTACTATGTGTGGATACCCTCATCAACTGGATAGTGATCAGGGGTCACATTTCAAAGTCATGATGTGCAAGATCAGGCAAAAAAACATGCTGTTCAGTGGAGACTCCATCTCCCCTATAACCTGCAAGCAGCAGGGTTGGTCGTAAGGAAGAATGGAATATTAAAGCAGCGGCTTAACTTATTAACGAATACAACTACCTTGGCCAGGTGTACTAAAGTACGTCCCTGCCTTCAATACATTTGAATGATCAACTAGTAGGGTCTATTGCCCCATATGCCTGATGGGGACCCCTGCCAAGATACCCAATAATGTAAAAATATGGAAGTTGTGGGAAACAGCCATGCTCCTGTCTTCATTCATCAAAGCTGCTAACAGGGTATCACCCTAGATAGAACCTCATCCTACCCCACCTCATATCCTATTCCATTTTATGCCTACTGGGTGCCTAGTGCTGATATCCATGCTAGGATAGAGCAGTGAGCAAAATGCAGTCCCTAGGGCCCTATCACTTCTGTTTGGTGAATGAGAGATAAATAACCATCAGTTTACAACACAGTTTGGCTAGGGAAAGAATAGGTTGCTGTGGGAGCACAGAGAAGAGGCTAGCTAATTCTTTGACCAGCTAATAAACTTCTCTGGTCTTCAGTTTCAGGGTCCTCATCTCTAACATGGTTACAGTAATAATACTCATCTCCTAATCTTGTCCTCTCTCCAGGATGAGACATAAGAGAACCTAAAGAGACCAGCGGTTATATTCCAGGAGAGACCATTAACTCTGTGCACTGTGTTAGTCACACACCAGTGTGGAAGGGAAGCATCTGAGGATCCCTGAGAATCTAGTCTACCCCAGGACCACGGGTAAGGGAATGAGAAATGGGAGCAGGACTAGTCTTATTTCCATCTTTTCCCCTGTACCTTCACATCTAATGAAGGGGCTTCTTTTATTTTATTTTACCTTTCTTAATTAAAGTATCATTGATATACTTATTAAGATTTCACATGAAAAACATTGTGGTTTAAACATTCACCCATATTATGAAGTCCTCAGCCAACCCCACTTGCAGTCAGTGTCCATCAGTGTAGTAAGATGCTATAGAGTCATCTCCGTGCTGTACTGCCTTCCCTGTGACCTACCTATATTGTGTGTGCTAATTATAATCCCCCTTAATCCCCTTCTCACTTCTTCCCCACCCACCCTCCCAAGTCCCTCCCCTTTGGTAACCACTAGTCCCTTCTCAGTGTCTGTGAGTCCGCTGCTGTTTTGTTCAAAAGGGGCTTCTTTTATTTATTAGGTGTTCTTAGAATTATAGATTGTAAATAACTGAAGTTAGTTCTCACAGATCTGGGTACTAGCAGTAGCATATCGCCCTCCGGTGAACATTTTAAGTAGTGTCACATTACTGGATGACTTTACTGTAACACTTAAGAAAGTCAGAGAAAATGGATAATACTTTCTTCCTCAGAGTCTCCAGGGAAGGAACCTCAGTAGTTGCACGCTTTCTGCTATACTAAGCATTCCAGGAATTACAACCAGGAAAAGCAGTGTCAGGCAGGAAAAGGGGACCTGTCTCTTTCTGTGTGTCTCTTTTCATGAAATAGGAAATCTTTATTAATATCATTGCTTCCAGGTTCTATTTCCAGTTTTCTTTTTCTGGCTGAATAAGATCTTGTATAATTTGGTATACAAAGAAAAGAGTAATTTAGTAAATTTCAAGTGTTTAGCTGTGTCTGTTCATCCAGTTTTAACTGTGACATATGAAAAGAAATTGATGTGAGTGCATTATTTCTGTCTGGTTTTTATCTTTATCATATGAATTGAGACTTCCAGCTGTCATGCTGTCTTGATTTATACTAGTATGCCAGGTCCTAAAGCAGGCACTGGGTTATATACCAGTTCTTAGGTCTCAGAGCTCACAACATGTTGGAGGAGACAGACAACAAAACAAGAAACTTCAACAAACTGTGGTAGGTGCTCTCAGTGGTGGGGAAATTCAAGATGTTTTGATAATACTTATTAAGATGGGAACAAGCTATAGTCTTTCAAAGGAAGAGACTTGCAGTATGACGCATAACAAATAAATAGGAGTTGGTCAGGTAGAAAGTGGAAAAATTCCTTCTCCCCAGGGAGAAGGAATAATATATATATATATGAGGTCTTAGAAGTCAGAGAAAGTGTGATTTCTACACTGGCCTCACTATCAGATCATAAATTGTTGTTGCTTGTTGTTCTCTGTAAGCATTTTGAGGACAAGGACACTAAACAATTCTTCTAAACTTCAAGTGCTTAGTACAGCACCTGACATAGCAATATCCAATAAATACCTATGTATGTATAAACTAAGAGCACCCTCTATGTGCCAGGCACTGAAGTAGAATTGATACTGGACTATTATAAAATACAAACTTATTTAGAACGTATATTAAAATATAGTTATTTCTTGCCAATGGTAAGAAATTCAGAAAAAAAATGTATTTACCATTTGAGTAAAACTGAATGGGAAACAACTAACCAGTGTTTTTAAAAATTGTTGAACATTTACTGTTCATGCTGCTTAATTAACCTATTTAAAAATGAGTAAATAAAATTCATGAAATCTGTTATATTTATATGCTTGAATATCTGGGTGTATACATGTAAATACACGTATATCTGTGGATATGCATGGGGTATGCACTGAAGTTTGTAAACAAATCAAAATTATATATTCTCACACATGGATACTCATAGAAATGGCCTAATCCCTCCCCCCTTTCATCACCTCCACCCTCCTCTTTCATTTGTCCCCAAGCCTACCCCTTGCTTTAAGACCTTATGACCCATTTTCTCTAACCATCCCTTCTGATGTCACTCCACTGCTCCAGAACCAGTTGTCAGGGTTGGGAGGCCAGGTCATTTGGTGTGTATGAACAAGGGAGGGAGGTAGTTGAGGGTATTGACTTGATATATACTGGGAAATACTTAACATGTGTCTCTGTTTTGACATGAAGTTTGGTCTTTAACTTGTTTATGTTAATAAGGAAGATGAAACTCAAACATAGATAAAGACCTAATCAGAGCTTCACTAATTCCTCAGTGACTCCAGCAAGTTCTTTGTTTAATTGGACAATAGTTGTCAAATACTCAAAGATTAGTTCCCCAATTTTGTGTGCTGCTCTATTCACAATGTAATGGTTGTAGATACAAGAAAGATATAAAAGTTTAATCTGCATTATTAACATATTTTACATACTTTCTTAATTCTAGACAGTCAACATAACAATAAATGAAACCCTGATTTCCTGATCTCCATGGTGTGGTTGTAAATACCCCCACCATGGCTTATTTCAGTGTGAAGTAACTGAACACATATCTAAGAAGAGATATGCAGTTTCATACAATCATTTAACATTTCCACAACAGAGCCACAAAAGATGTAAATAACTTCAAGAACATAGGCAATGGTAACATGTCATTAAATAACTAGGAAGCAATAAGTTTTGAGGATTTTATCCTTATTTTAAAAATACAGTTAATTTTATTATAAGTTCATATGATTTAATTTTTAAACATCTGCTCTATCAAGTTCATATGAGCTGTCTACAGCAAACGGCTGGTCTTGACCCCGTTCTCTCCCAGAGATTCATGTAACCCTAGATAGAACCTAACTAGTCCATCACAAACAGAACCCCATTTTCTTTACTCCTCCTCCACCTGACCTCCAGGTCAATTTCTCTAAAATTACCTTTCCTTTAAAGGTCAAGTCCCTTACTCTAAACTTAAAATCCTTGGTCTCAAGGAATTCCTGACTACAGGAAGTCTCCATCATTTTGGGGTATGTTAGACAAAGGCAGAAACTCTACAATGCTTGGTACTCTGTTCTGTATGGTCTTAATCTCTGTCTTTGCTTCATTTCATGTAGAAAGAATGTTAAAGGAGCTCTCAGTAACATTCTGTTGTCAGGATTTGAAGAGGAGAGGAGTAATAGGAGCGGAAAAGTAGGAGAAAGAGATAGAGATAGGTAGAGAGAGAAAGAGAGAAGGAGGAAGGAATAGAGGGAGAAAAGCTAGAATTAGGCTGTATTATTTGTTACTATTCCAGCAATGTCAGCATTTCTGGATTTGAAAAAATTTTGTGTGCAAATCCTTCTTTCTTCCTGTGTAAGAACTGCACTTTTTAAAAATTGAAGTATAGTTAATATACAATCTTATATTGGTTTCAAGTTTACAACACAGGGGTTCAACAGTTACTCATATTATTAAATCCTCACTCCCACTCCCACCTGTGCAGTTACTATCTGTTAACACTGGAAGATGTTACAGAATCATTGACTATATTCTCCATGCTGTACTACCATTGCCATGACCAACTTACATTATGATTGAGAATTTCTGTGCCCCTTTTTCCCCTTCACTGTTCCCACCCACCCACCCCAACCCTTCCGGCATGGTAACCACCAGTCACTTCTCAGTGTCAATGAGTCTACTATTATTTTGTTCCTTTTGCATCGTTTTGTGTTTGGATTCCACAAATAAGTGAAATCATATGTTACTTGTCTTTCTCCACCTGACTTATTTCACTTAGTATAATACCCTCTAGGTCCCTCCATGTTGATGCAAATGGAAGGAATTCTTTTATGGGTGAATAATATTTCATTGTGTATATATACCACCTCTTCTTTATCCATTCATCTACTGATGGACACAGGTTTCCTCCACATCCTCACTATTGTAAATAATGTGGTGATAAACATAGAGGTGCATATATCTTTCCAAATCGGGGATTTTGTTTTCACTATGTAAATTCCTAGAAATGGAGTGGAGTTACTGGATTGTATGGTATTTCTATTTTTAGTTTTTTGAGGAACCTCCATACTATTTTCACAGTGGCTGCACCAATTTACATTCCCACCAATAGTGTAGGAGGGTTCCCTTTTCTCCACATCCTTGCCCAACACTTGTTATTTCTTGTTGTTTGGATAGTGTCCACTTAGACTGGTGTCAGATGATACCTTATTGTGGTTTTTACTTTCATTTCCCTGATGATTAGCAATGTGGAGCATCTTTCATGTGTCTCTTTTCTTCTTTGGAAAAATGTCTGTTCAGGTCCTCCACCCATTTTTTAACTGGGCTTTTCTTTTTTCTTTTTGGTGTTGAGTCACATGAGTTTTATATATTCTAGATGTTAACCAATATCAGATAAATCTTTTATGAATATGTTCTCCCATACTTTAGGTTGCCTTTTTGTTCTGCTGATGGTGTCCTTTGCTGTACTGAAGATTTCTAGTCTGATATAGTCCCACTTGTTCATTTTTTATTTTGTTTCTCTTGCCCAAGGAGATGTGTCTAGGAAAAATTGTTCATGCTTCTGTTTGAGATTTTTGCCTATGTTTTCTTCTACGAGTTTTATGGCTTCATGTCTTACATTTAGGTCTTTGATCCATTTCAAGTTTACTTTTGTCTATGGAGCTAGACAGTAATCCAGTTTTATTATTTTTATGTAGCTGTCCAGTTTTCTCAACACCAGTTGTTGAAGAGACTGTCTTTTCCCATTGTATATTCATGGCTCCTTTATCATATATTAATTTACTATATATGTGTGGGTTTACACCTGGGATTTCTGTTCTGTTCCATTGATCTGTAGGTTTGTTTCTGTGCCAGAGCCATACTGTTTTGATTACTGTAGCTTTGTAGTATAGCTTGAGGTCAGGGAGTGTGATACCCCCAGCTTTGTTCTTCTTTCTCAGGATTGCTTTGGCTATTCAGGGTCTTTTATGGATCCATATGGATTTTTTGATTATTTGTTCTAGTTAATTGAAAAATGCTGTTGGTATTTGATAGGGATTGCCCTGAATCTGTAAATTGCTTTGGGCAGGATGGCCATTTTGATAATATAAATTCTTCTTAACCATGAGCATAGGATAGATTTCCATTGATTTGTGTCTTCTTTAATTTCATTAATGGATGTCTTATTCTTTTCAGAATACAGGTCTTTCACCTCCTTGGTTAGGTTTATTCCTAGATGTTTTATTCTTTTTGATGTATTTGTAAATGGAATTGTTTCCTGATTTCTCTTTCTGCTAGTTTGTTGCTAGTATGTAGGAATGTACTTCTGTGTATTATTTTTGTATCCCGCAACTTTGCTGAATCTAGTTATTAGTTCTAATAGTTTTTTGGCAGAATCTTTAGGGTTTTCTATATATAATATCATGTAATCTACAAATAGTGATGGTTTAATTTCTTCCTTGCCAATCTGGCTACCTTTTACTCTTTATCTTGTCTGACTGCTGTGGCTAGGACCTCCAATACTATATTGAATAAAAGCAGTGAGAGTGGGCATCCTTGTCTTGTTCCTGATCTTAGAGATCAGATTTCCACCATTGATTATGATGTTAGCTGTGGGTCTGTTTTATATAGCCTCCATTATGTTGAGGTATTCTCTCCTTACCCATTTTGTTCAGAGTTTTTATCATGAATAGATGTTGAATTGAGTTTTTATCATGAATAGATGTTGAATTTTGTCAAATGCTTTTCCAGCATCTATTGAGATGATCATGTAGTTTTTACCCTTTTTTTTGTTAATGTGGTATATGACATTGATTGATTTACAAATATGGTGCCTTCCTTGAATCCTTGGAATAAATCCCAGTTAGTCAGGATGGATGATCCTTTTGATGTTTTTAAAAATTCGGTTTGCTAATATTGTCTTGAGGATATCTGCATATATGTTCATCAGGGGTACTGGTCTAAAATTTTCCCTTTTTGTAGTGTCTTTGTCTGGTTTTGGTATTAGAATGATGCTGGCCACATAGGATGAGTTTGGAAGTATGTCCTTCAGCTCTACTTTTTGAAATACTTTAAGAAGGATGGGTATTAGCTCTTCTTTAAATGTTTGGTAGAGTTCAACTGTGAAGCCATCTAGTACTGGACTTTTATTTGTTGGATGTTTTCTGACGACCAATTTAATTTTGTTACTGTAATTGGTCTGTTCATATTTCTGTTCCTTTCTTGGTCAGTCTTGTGAGGTTGTACTTTTTCTAGGAATTTGTCCATTTCTTCCAGATTGTCCAATTTATTGGTATATAATTTTTCATAGAAGTCTCTAATAATTCTTTGTATTTCTGGTACAATTGTCACTATTCCTTTTTGTTTTTGATTTTATTTGTGTACGCTTTTTTTCTTGATACATCTGACTATGGTTTTGTCTATGTTGTTCACTTTCTCAAAGAACCAGCTCTTGTTTTTAAAAATTTTTTTCTATTGTTTTATTCTCTATTTTATTTATTTCTGCTCTGATCTTAATTATGCCCCTCCTTCTACTAACTTTGGAGAGTTTCATTTGTTCTTCATTTTCTAGTTTCTTTAACTGTGACCTTAGACTGTTTATTTGGGATTGTTCTTGTTTCTTGAGGTAGGCCTGGATTGCTATGTACTTCCCTCTTAGAATCACTTTTGCAGAATCCCACACATTTTGGACTGTCCTATGTTTATTTTTGTTAGTCTCCATGTGTTGATTGATTTCTTCTTTGATTTGTTTATTGATCCATTGATTATTTAGGAGCATGCTGTTCAGCCTCCATGCGTTTGTGGGCTTTTTTGTTTTCTTTGTGTAATTTATTTCTAGTTTCATACCATTGTGGTCCAAGAAGTTGCTTGATACAATTTCAATCTTTTTGAATTTATTGAGTCTCTTTTTGTGGTCTAGAATGTGATCTATTCTGAAGAATATTTCATGTACACTTGAGAAAAATGTGTATCCTATTGCTTTTGGGTGGAGTATTCTGTGGATATCTGTTAAGTCCATCTGATCTTATATGTTGTTCAGTGCCTGTGTTTCCTTACTTATTTTCGTCTAGTTGATCTGTCTATTGATGTGAGTGGTGTGTTAAAGTATCCTAAAATGACTGAGGTACATTCTATTTACCCCTTTAATTCTGTTAGCACTTGTTTTACACATTTTTGTGCTCCTGTTTTGGGTACATAGAGATTTATAATAGTTTTATCCTCTTGTTGAATCAGTCCGTTTATTATCATCTAATGTCCTTCTTTGTCTCTTGTTGCTTTCTTTGCTTTGAAGTCTATTTTTTCTGATACAAGTACTGCTACTCCTTTTTCTATTTATTATTTGCATGAAATTTCTTTTACCATCCCTTCACTTTTAGTCTATGTATGTCTTTGGGTCTGAAAAGAGTTTTAGTAGGTAGTATGTAGATGGGTCTTGTTTCTTTATCCATTCTGCCACTCTGTCTTTGATTGGTGCATTCAATCCATTTTCATTTAAGGTAATTATTTATAGGTATGTACCTATTGCCATTTTTTAAATTGTTTTCTGGTTGTTTTTATAGTTGCTTTGTTTTCCTTTCTTCCCCTCTTATACATTTCTCTTGTTATTTGGTGTTTTTCTCTAGTGTTGTAATTGGGTTTCTCTTTTTTAATTTTTTTTGTATCTATTATAGGCTTTAGGTTTGTGATTACTATAAGGTTCATGGATAGCTTTCTACCTATATAGCAGTCTATATTCAGCTGATGATTGCTTTATTTCAACACAATATAAAAGTACTTCTTTCTCCACATTTTATGTATTATATGTCATTCTGCACTTTTTGTGTATCCCTTGACTTATTTTGTGTATACTACTTTTACTACTTTTGTTTCGTTGTGTTTTAATTTTGTACTTGCTTAGTAAGTAATTGGTCTACTACACTTACTGTAGGTTTAATTTCAATGTTGAAAACTATTTAAGCTTAAGAACATTTTCATCTATAGAAGTACTTCAACATATCCTGTAATGTCAGTTTAATGGTTACAAATTTCTTCAGCTATCATTTATCCAGGAAAAGTTTAATCTCTCTTTCATGTTTGAATGATAATATTGCTGGGTACATGATTCTTAATTGAATGTCCTTCTGTTTCAATACATTAAGTATTTATGCCACTCCCTTCTGACCTGTAAAGTTTCTGCTGAGAAGTTTGCTGATAGCCTGATGGAGTTTCCCTTATAAATAACCTCTTTTTTTTCTGTGATGACTTTCAATACCCTCTTCTTATCCTTAATCTTAGTCATTTTAATTATTATATGTCTTGGTGTTGTCTTCTTGGGGTTCCTTTTGTTAGGGGCTCTCTGTGCTTCCATGACCTGGATATCTATTTCCTTCCCTTGACTGAAGAAGTTTTCAACAATTCTTTCCTCAAAGAGACTTTCAATCCCTTTGTCTCTCTCTTCTCTTTCTGGTATTCATTTGAGTTACTGTATTCTTCAGCTCTGAGTGGCTCCTTTTCAACTTTTCTATCTCTTTGTTGAAGTCCTCCCTGAGATCTTCAATACTTTTCCACAGATCAGTGAGCATATTTATGACTGTTACTTTGAAATATTTATCAAGAAGATTAGTGATCTCCATTTCATTAAGCCCTCTTTCTGGTGTCCTATCCTGTTATTTTGTTTGGAACATATTCCTCTGCCTTATTTTGTTAGGGTTTCCATGTTTCTTCCTTTGTATTAGATGGATCTGCTATACTTCCTGATCTAGAGAGTAATGGCTTTAGGAAGAAGACATCCTGTGGTGCCCAAAAGCTCCAAACTCTTTACTCTCCACTGGCTGATTCTCCTTTGCAGTGAAGCGTACTTGCTATCAGTGGGCTATAGGCAAGACCACCTTTCTGTCTGTCTGCTGGCAGTGGTCTATCTCAGTCTACTGCAGATAGCAGTTTGCCTCCACCAGCTCTTTGTGATTAGAGCAGTGATGCTTCTTCTGAGATTGTTATGGGCAGGGTCACCTTCTACCTGCCCTGCAACGATGGATCTGCTGGGTTATTGTGGTGGGTGGTGCAGTCCCACTGCTGCTCTGGGGCAGGCAAATGGTGTCAACAAGTTGTGTCAAGATGGCAGGGCACATGGAACCAGATTGGGTCACCTGCAAAGAGGAAGGAGTACTGGAGCTGGGCCCTGCATGTGGCTCCCTAGTTTGGCTGAAAAAGGGCCCTGAAAGCTGGGAAAGCCTCCCTCTGCCTTCCAGGCAGAAAATTCTGATACTGTTGGGCAGAATGGATGAGCAGGTGGTGCACAGGGAAGCACCTCACCTCAGGGCTGAGCCACCAGTGAAGGTAATGAAGCATTTGGGGCTCCTGAGAGTGCCCAACATGTTAGGCCAAGGGAGGACTGGGAAAATGTCATCCACCTACCCTTTCTCCTGTGGGAGGACCTCCATAAACCCTCACCACTCTGGTACCCCTCCTGCTGCTGGAAAGTCTCCCAAACTGCTGCCTCTGTGTTGTGTCTCAGTGGGACTGATGGAGTGTCTGTTCTCCTCAAGTGGCTGGAGTCTCAGCCTCTCAGAGTGTTCCAGCTATCTCTGGTGTCCAGCCCTGCTAATAACCAAAACCCACTGCAATGTTCACTAATGTTCCCAGAGCAGATCTCCAGGGCCAGGTATGCACAGTTCCTGAGCACCTATCCCCTCCCCTGAGCACCTATTCCTCTTCCTCCTGCAGGGGAAGGGCTGGAGTCCAAATTGACCATGGCTCAGTCACTTTACCTTTTTCCATCTTTTTTCCCTGAGAACTATTCTTTTTAATAAAGAACTGTGTAACTGTGAAGGTTAAGTCAGAAAGTAGGTGTGAAACCCTTAGAAAAGTAGTCCCTGGTAGGTCTTAAGTGCTGAAATCAGAGTGCCCAGCTTGAATCTTGACCCCTTCTTTTATTGGTTGTGAATTTCTGGACAAGTTCAATAGCCCCTGAATCTCAGGGTATTTTTTTTCACATGTATATGGAGCACAATAACTGTATCTACCCAATAATATTCTAAGGACTAAGATGGATGTTAGAAAATAGTTATCCTTCAAAAATATACCTCTTATCCTAATTAGGATTATTTATAACTCTTATCAATCTACTGCATTGCTAAACCATGAGTTTCCTGAGGCTAGTGAGACCATCACATTGTTGGATCAATATTTAATCTGCACTAAGGATTTCTGTTTGTTCTGTCTATATATATCAGGTTATATTGAATTATTTCCCACTCCCATTCTCTGGCCATAAAAATGTAGATCAGTAATAATGCTTAATATATGCTGATAACCCTGTGCTAATCTCTGATGCTCTCACAATGTACAAGACTAATAATACCTTCTTCTAGTATGTACAGCCGCAATTTCTGTTCTTTCTGGTAACTCTGGGAGATAGGTTTTATTTTCTCTCATTTATACAAGGGTAAACAAGCTCAGAGGAGTTCAGAGTCATGTCCAGAGTTCCCAAACCAGTAGTTGGTGATGAAGAGTATATTATAAGTCTAGATCCCATAACCTTCATCCTAATCCAAACTGCCTTCAGTTTACTATTGTGCAAAGTAGACATGAGTTGTCTTCCCAAATAGGGCTACAGGGTCACTAAAGGTAGAGAACATGATTTAGCATTTTTTTGTGACCCTGGTACACAATTTAATGTTAAGCTCATAGTAAGTATGCATGAAATATTGTTGACTAGTTTATGGGGACTCAGTTTATATTTAAAATTTGATATAACTTGATAAAACTGAATCTGTAATGATATCACAGCTACTGAAAGAATGTGCCAATCAAAAGCACTCTCCACTAAAATGAAAAATATATTTTTGCTTTCAGAAGCTGTGTGAGCTGGTAAAGTGAAATTGAGGCATTGGCTATCCAATTATATATTTGTTCCAAAAAATCAAGTATCTTTATACTGTTTTACTTGCATAATCTTCTTTTTAATTCAAAAACATAATTTGCCATTAATTGCATGTATAAAAATAAATAAAATAAATAGCATAGAACATTATGCTATTTACTTACATTTATTTAATCCACCTACTTTGTTATGGTAATCAGTCCTCAAGTAGCATTGGTAAATGAGCATTGTTATGCATTTTTTATTTATTTTACATGTCCTTGAACTAGAATATAAGCTTCAACAGGGGAAGACATTGTCAGTTTTCTTCACTGCTGAAACCTGAGAACCCTCAGGGGTGCCTAGTCATATTAACTGAATAACTCCTTGTTGCATGAATAACCTGATCAATTAACCAGCTTTGGATACAAGTCCACCTAAACAAGGCTCTTTTCTGAATTATGAGCAGCATTCAAAATGGTCATGCTAAGCTGCAGGAAGTCCTGGAGTCTAGTAAAGTCCATACAAGCAAACCTACAGGCTTCCTGATTTAGGCAGACCTGGGGTAGAATTCTGCCTCTCTCACTTGCAAGATGTGTGGCACTGGGATTAGTTCAGAACTGCACTTAGCCTGCTACCTCCCCTGCATAGTTGTATAAAATTCACAAAATCTCACATTTATTTATTCAAGAAGCATTTATTGAATGTTTCCTACATGCCAGGCATTGTTATGGGTGCTGGGAATAATAAAGAAATAAATACACTTCTTCTGGAAGGTCAAAATGTTGATACAGAGAAGTTAACACTGCTATAGCATAATGGGATTAAGGATCCAACGGGAATAGTTCAAAAATCACAATGGAGCAAAATATACTTTCCTCTGTGTAGATTGCCATCAATGTTGGCATATGAGCAGCTGCCATAGACCTCCAGGATGCAAGAAAGAAACTCCCAATATGCAAGAAAGCATCTTCAAGAAAAGCATTATCACTTTGGAGCAGAAGCTGAAATCTGGTTCAGAAAATGGCACAAAAGATTGGATGGAGAGCTATGCTGGGCTGGTTCTGGGAGTTTTCAGGACACAGCGGTGACTCAGACAAGGCCCCTGCCTTCTGGGAGCTCAAAGTCTAATAAGGTAAAAACATAAACAGATCATTTCAATGAGTATGTTTTTTTTCTTTCCCAACTTCTCTGAGAGAATATCTGCCCCCTGCCTTCTACAGATGGGGTAACAGACTGAAAAGTGTTAGGTAACTTGGGTAGTAAGTGATTGAGCTGGCCCTCACATCCAGGTTTGTCTGTCTTTAAAGGCAGACCTTTATCCACCCACTATGACAACATTTCACTTAAATTATACTTGCTGAGATATACCTGTCCTTCCTTATGAACCATGGATCATGCTTCCAATAGGGTTCCCACTTGGAAAATCTATCAAGGGAAGAGTATCTCTGGAAAGTATTAGGTGAGATCTCACACTTGCTACTCTGAAACCAACAGACCTGCAGATCAACTATTCCACTTTATAGTGAGTCAGGAAGGAGAAGGCAGAATGAAAAGTGACAGTAGAGACAGGCAGTGTACATTTAAGTTCTGAATTAAAACTGATGGCTAACAAACAAAACAGAAATAGACTCATAAATACAGAGAACAGGCTGGTGGTTGCCATATGGAAGGTTAGGGAGGATGGGTGAAATAGATGAATGGGAGAAAGAGGTATAAACTTCCAATTATAAAATAAATAAGTCACAGGGATGAAAGTAAAACATAGAGAATATAGTCAATAATATTATAATAACTTTGTGTGTTGACAGATGGTAACTACACTTATTGTGTATATTTAGTAATGTACATAATTGTTGAATCACCATGTTGTACACCTGAAACCAATATAACATTGTATGTGAGCTATACCTCAATTTTTAAAAAATTGGATGTCATTATTATAGGTAGGCACTTGGGACAATGTAAACTACATGAAGCAGGGAGTCAGACTAATCTAGTTATGAAAACTGACCTCCTACTATTTTGCTATATGTCTCTGACCAAGGTAAGCCTTTTTACAGCTTGATCTACTTGCCCATCCCTCAGCCTAGTGTTTAAGGCTTTACTCTGTGTGTTCAGTGACTCATCTTACACATGTTAGAGCCCTCATCATAATGTTTGGTAATGACCTTTCTGTGTAACTGTCTGTCCACTAGACTAGCAGCACTTGTAGCCTTGGCTTGGTTCCCCTTTGTGTTCAGAAAGTCCATCGTGGTACACTTAGGTGTTCAATACATGTATATTGTGTGATCCTTCAGTATAGGGCTATTATTCAAACCCACTTCCACATAGAGGGAGATTTGTGGTTTTCATCCTCACCCTGTGTTTAGAACCTCCAGACCTACCACTGCTGACTTACTTACTTCTTAATGAATCTTGGCCAACTTGTTACTATCCTATCTACTAATCTGGCTTAAGGGTGAGAGCACAGTAGATGACTTACTGAAACTTTCCTAAATATAAGCTGTCTGGTACACAGTAAGTTTCAGCAAATCCTTCTTGGGTGAATAAGCTTGAATTAATACAAGCTTGCCAACTGTACTATTTTATTTTAGGGTTTAAACTCATAGATATCATTTTGATAGACTTAAATCCTGACAGAATTTAATTCTTGAATACAATGATTAGTGAAACTGTCAACATAATGAACATTTTCACACTCACAAGGAGATGACTCTCCTGGCTGTCCTCCTACTCCTTTCACCATTCTTTTTCAATCTGTTTTAATTAACCCTTTTCTTCTTGGTACCTTTCTTCCTGCTGTACAAAGTAAAGACTTCTAATTCATATTCTATAGTCCTATTTTTGTGCTGTCCTATGTATGCATTGGCCTCACCCACTAGAATCTAGGAAATTCAAACTGAAACACAGTAAGTACCATCAGGTGTTTGTTAAAAACTCTCTTCCAATCTGAAATTAATAAAATGGGTACTATTGTTGTCTGTTGTATATTAGGTACCAAGTAAAGTTTTCTATTGGACTATGAGGAATTAAGGGATAGGGGAATTTTGACTCATTTTTCAGTGTCATTCTTTGCTGTAGTCAGCACAGTCCACACCACATAACATAACGTGGTTTAGCATTTCTCAGAACTTAGTCATTCAGTCATTGCTTTTAAAATTGTTGGAAATTCTGGAAAACTGATATCACTGTGCTGTTCTTTCCTACTATTTTCAGTAAAGGTGAAGACTTTTAAGATTAAAATGGAAAATCAGGGTAACTTAAAGACAAGAGTAAAAATGGATACAGTCAAATGTTTTAAGATTTTTATATTTTCATTTTAAACTTTAAATGAAGTAAAAAGAATGAAATGAATAGATTTCAATACTACTGAACATTCCATATGTAGTCTCTCATCTACTACTCAAGAGACAACTCAGAATACATAATACTATTTCCATTTTTCAAAGTGAGTAAACTGACACTTGAGAGGTTAGAAGACATGCACAAAATAACAGTTTTCATGGGATGGAAACTCACAGTCATAAGATGCCAAAGTCCACATGGATTGTTGAGCAGACAATGTAGGCAGCCCTCAGTTTAATTATCTACCAATAATTCTCCCTTTTCTTTTCTCTCTGACACAGCTTTATGGAGTTTACAGCTCATCTCCTCTCAACTATCAGCCAATTTCTCATCCCTAAAACCTTCCCCCAGATCCTGTGGCAAAATGCTCAGGACACCCAATGAGATGAAAAATGGCTTTTTTTTTTCTTTCTGAAATGTAATGTCTTCTGTCTTTTGGGGACAGGACAATTTATTTGGATACTTTCTGAAAGGGGAAAATCATTGATGTTTACAATGTCCTGCTGTCATCCAAAAACTGTGTCCTGAGAAAGGTCCTTTATTGTAGAAATGGTTTCTGGTAGAATGCAAAGCAATAACTTTAAGTTACCTTCTGTGAAAGCAGAAGACAGAGGGGAAGTGCGGAGACCAGCTCCACAAACCAGCTGAACCTGAGTGGAGTGGATGAGGAGCTTGAGGAAAATACAGAAAAATATACAAAAAAGACACAAAAATCAAAGCTGGGACCAGGAAGTTCACTGCCCACAGATGGTGGACAAGTGACACAGTTTTTTTTTCTGAGCACCACTTACATACAGAAGCTCATAATGATATCACTTCCAGGCTGATCTCACATCCAGTGTTGTTACTTCTGGTGATATCACTTCCTGGTGGCCGGATCTGGTGAGGTCACTTTTAGGATGGCATCACTTCTGGCCCTCCACATCTCCCCCTTTTTACTTTATTAAAAATGAAGGTAATAGATAGATATAAAAGAGATTATAGAAAGCCTTTCCTTAAATATCCCCTTTTAATATAGCCCTTCCCTTAAGTTCCCATAAAAAGATTTCTTTAAGTTCCCTTAAAGTGAGATTACGACCACAGACTGGTTCTCAGTCTAAGTCGAGCATGGGCAGTGAAGCAGCCATAGAAGGAGGAGATCTCTTTCAGAGTTGGTGCAGGTTCAGGCCTCTGCAAGGTCGAGGCGGGGGGCGGTGAGGATCTATGCCTCACCTCTGTTGGCCCCCAAGTTCTCTCCTGATGGCCCCTCTGCGATGGTGCCTGTCTTAGGTTGTTTCTTCCTTGAGGAATCTTACCTGTCTCTGGCTAGCCAGTCATCCTCTGGGGCCAATCAGGGCAATGTGAGTTATGAGAGTGAGAAAGAGGCTGTATCAGCTTTCTGTCTCCTTGGTTGTTTATGTTTCTATGGCCTCCATGCTCAGTACCTGCTTCAGGGTTTACCTGACAGCCGGCAGGGCCTAAACTCAGGCCAGTTTTTATAATGTAAGATATTTTTTCTGGAACAACAGGGTGGTAATATCTTAGAAAAGGTTTGGTTGAAAAGTAAAGAAGAAAGTTGCAATACCAGCAAATAGAAAAAAGAGCTAAGAAGATTAGAAAATTTAAGGGGGTTGAAAAGGTTCCCTTCTCATTCTCAAATTGAAGTCGTAGTTGGTGTAGTCAATTGATCTGCATAACGTCTTTCCTTGAAGATTCGCCAGTCTACTAATATTAAACAAAACAAAACAATTATTGCAAATACCAAAGCAAGTAAATACCAGAGGGTATATTTCAGCATATTAAAAGGATTGAAACCTTTAAGATGATCCAAAACTTGTTTGGCCAGATCGCGAAGATCTATTATATCCAATCGAGCATTTTGAATATTTAAATTTCATGATGTAAATTATGTAAATCAAGGCTAAGGCTCGAATTGCGCAGTACTCCTGGGAGATGGCTACGGATTTTATGCCATTTTCACTGAGAACTATTTTAAGGTGCATTAGTAACACAAACGCTTTTAAATGCAGCATGGCATCGAAGCTGTAACTGCCACTGAAGGGATTCCACCTCACCACCTATAGTTAGCATTGTACTTTCTAAAGCAGCAAGTTGGTTCTCCATCTTAACATCAATATCTTCTTGCATTTTAAAGCTTGATAAGTGTTGTAAGTCAATTGATTAACAAATTGGGCAGTTTGTATAGATTGTGAGAGAGCTATAGCTGAGGTAACAGTGGTGATGATGATAGAAATAGCTGCCACTAATCCAGCAATTACAAGTCCAATAGCTCTCCAACTTCTGGGGAACTCATTTTTCATTTGTATAATGGCTTGTGTTCCCAGGTCATCATACCATGGCCCAGATAAATTAGAAAGTAACATAATATATGGTGGTTGGGAAAGAACCAAAACATTTCTTCCTTTGTTCCAGGCAGACACACATGTGGTTACATTACAATTTGTGCAGGTAATGTGATATAAATTTTCTTGAAAAGAAACAACAAAAGGTCCTACAAGCAATACATATGGGGGTTGTACGCAAGTTTATACTCTGTAAAGATGCATAAGATGTGTGATAGTTGAAGAGGGAGAAGAAAAAGTAATATAATCTGTGAAAGCCCAAATACGCCACAACTTACGTTGGATCTTATGTTGTAAGGCTGTAAAAATGGGTGATATATACCTTCCAGATATCATTCCATGTTGAACAGGTCCATTTACGTGATAGGACCAGTCATATACCTTTTCCAGAGAATGACTAAGTTTATGTTGGGCAGCTATAAGGTGAAAACAGTTTACCTAACTAAGAAATTTTTTCAACTTTTCACTAGTAGTGTTTGGACAATAAGGCAATGGAGGATGAGCTGGGGCTACAACAGTAGTAGTGGGAGGTAGCCCTACAAAAGAAACAGAAATATGTTTATCAAGGTCCCAAAGCCCAGCAATAGCAGCTTCCTTGGCACCCCCTGCAGCAGTTTAGTTATGTATTCTAGTAACAAACATACATCCATGGGTTTGTGGGCTCCACATAAGGGAGTATCCACAATCTGTCCAGAATAGTTAAGTAATGCTGATTGCTGCTAACGTGGTCCTTCCAGTCCTGGGTATCCTCCCAGGATCCAGGAATCATTTACAAACACTGAGACTGACTCATCACTCCAGGTTCAGGGATGTAATGCCGGAGGATTTGGATAAAACATCTAATAGGTCTCTCCCTGCACCACTGCTACCTGGGTGGTGATGATTAACATCTGCAAAGACAACTTATCAGGTGTCAGAGCAGGTCTTGTCGACTGAACATCACCTTTTTCTTCTGAGTCAGCCTCTTGATCTGCTTCTGCATCAGAGTGTGGGTTCTCCATGTTTGTTGTAATATTAGGTATTGAAGGATGTGGACTGCTGAGGTGGTCCTCATCCTCATTCCATGAGTGGACCGCTACATGATGATGTTTCACTAGTCGTTCGGGAAGCCAAAGAGGACCTGTAGCAGACTTTGGGAAAACACAAACATGACCTCTCTCTCAAATAAGTACAGTGTCAGGTCCCTGCCAAAGACCTGTAAGGGAGTCTTTCCATATGACCAAAGCAAATTTCTTGTCTTGGGGTGTCTAAAATCTATCTGCTGCTGTGAGGCTGTGCTTATCCACTGAAAGAAAATGCAATATGAGAAGGGCAAGTTTAATTGGTTTGCAGGGAAGGTCCCATATTTTCCCCCTTTTTGTTTAAATAAATGATTTTTAAATGTGAGGTGGGCTTTTTCTACTATTCCTTGACTTTGGGGATTATAAGGGATTCCTGTAATGTGTTGAATTTGAAAAGTAGAACAAAAATGTTGAAAGGCTTGTCCAGTGTAGCCAGACCTGTTTTCAGTTTTTATAATTTTAGGAATGCCCATGATGGAAAATGCATACAAACAATGAGAAATAACATGTTTACTGGCTTCTCCTTATTGAGGGGAAGCACATATAAAGCCAGAGTAAGTATCAAGGGAAACATGAACAAAAGGTGTATTTTTAAAATAAGGGACGTGAGTAATGTCCATTTGCCAAATTTGATTTGGTGTAAACCTCGAGGGTTAACACCAAGAGGTGCTGTAGGCAGCAAAGAGTGACAATTTTGACATGTATGAACTATTTGTCTAGCTTGCTGTAGAGTCATCCCAAACTGTTTTTTAAGAGTCCGGGAGTTTTGATGAAACAACTGATGAGAATGTTGAGCAGCTGAGAGTGGAGACTCTGAAATAAAACTTAGACCTTGTAATGGAAACTCTTGGGCAGAGGCATCAGCAGCTGCATTACCAGTAGCAAATGGTCCAGGAAGGCCACTATGTGCACAGAGGTATCCAACATACACTGGATGGCTTCTTCCCTTAAGAATCATTTGAGCTTTATAAAAAAGATGGAAAATTTCTTCAGTAGTAGCTTGAGAAGTAACAGCTGTTTCTACAGTATAGAATACTGTAAACACATATTTACTATCAGTATAGATGTTAAGAGAATGTTCTGGGTATAACTCAAGTGCCCAAAGAACAGCTTCCAGCTCTACCCTTTGAACGGAGCTATGATAAGTACGATAGAAATGAATGTCATCAGGAGTGTGAATAGCAGCGGTACCTGAATTAGATCCATATGAATAAATGGTGATTGTATGGGGGATAGGTGAACTGCACATAATTCTAGGAAAAGTTAAAGGAGTATTGAGAAATTGTAAAAGTTTATTAGATCAGTAGTGACAATCAATTTTCCCAGGAAAACAAGCAAAAGCTAATTGCCATTCTTCAGAAGTAGAGCATAGCTAAGCCTGTTGCTGGGTGCTGTAAGGAACAATAATGAAAGAAGGTTCAGCAACCATAAGCTGTCTGAATCAAGTTCTGGCTTTATGAATCATTTTACACACCAGAACATGATAAGGAGTGAGATTTTAAGAAGGAGAATCTGAAAGATGAATACATTCAAGCGGTCCCAATGGTTGCCATAAAACACTTGTAGGAGTCGGACTGGTGGTACAGACAACACAAACAGGTGCTCGGGGTTCAAGGCGAAGTACCTGAGCATGCTGAATAGCATTCTCAATGAGCTTTAAAGCCTGTGTAGCAGCTGATGTTAAGTGCCTAGAAGAAGAAGGATTAGAGTCACCTTGAAGAATTTGAAAAAAGGGTTGCAATTGACCTGTGGTGAATCTCAAGAAAGATCTTAACCAATTAATGTCTCCAAGCAATTTTTGGAAATTGTTTAGGGTATGCAAATGCCCAGTTTTTATTTCTATTTTTTTTGTGGCTGAATAGTTTATAAAATATGAGTTCCTAAATAAGAGAATGGAGCTTGCATTTGTACTTTTTCAGGGGCAACATGAAGTCCAAGGACAGTCAATTACATCTTAAGTAGTCCATAAAGTTGAGATAAAATTTCTGGATCTTAATGAGAACAAAGAATATCATCCATATAATGGATAATGCATGCTTCTGGGTAATTGTCACGTACCACTTGAAAGGCTTGTACTAAAAATGTTTGACAAAAAGTGGGACTATTTGCCATCCCCTGTGGAAGTACTTTCTATTGATTTCTTTTCATGGGTTCTTTAAAGTTAACTGAAGGCAAGCTAAAGGCAAAGTGTTTTTTGTCTTCTGGATGTGAAGGAATAGAAAAGAAACAATCTTTCAAGTCAATAACAATAAGGGAGTGTTTCCAAGGGATCATAGTGGGGGAAGGCAGTCTTGGTTGCGGCGCTCCCATGGTAACTATGATTGCATTAACCTTGCGGAGGTCCTGCAAAAGCCTCCAGGGACCAGAATGTTTCTTTCTTATCACAAAAATGGGAGTGTTCCAAGGACTAAGGTCCACCTTCCAGTTGTTCCAACACAAGCTGTTGAGCAATTTGCAGTTTCTCCTGAGTTAGGGGCCACTGGTTCACCCAGACATGCTCATGCTCATCAGTTAACCATTGCACTTTAGAGGCTGTCAATATTGGGTAGGCAGGAGATACCAAGGCCCCTAGGCAAATTTGAATGGTACCCTAGGCCAGATCGATCTTGACGAGGCTGAGGAGAAAGTGGGAATAATTGACCTTGATTTTCACGTTCCAAACCAGTCCCGGGTATATATTCTTGATTTAACATCACTTGGGTAACTTGAGGACTAGGACTATAAAGTTAAAACTGATATTTGGAATAAAATATCTCATCCCCATAAATTAACAGGAAGATGATCGGGAATGTATGGTTGAAAAGTTCCTGTAAGTCCCTCTTTGTCTGACCATGTTAACATCTGAGAACTTTGTAAAGGACCACGTGCCATGCCAATACCTTGCAAATCAGTTATAGCCTCTTTAGTGGGCCAAGTGGTGGGCCAGTGCTGTGATGATATAATAGATACTTTGGCTCCAGTATCTACAAAACCTTCAAAATGTTTTCATTGATCCAAAATGTTAAAGTAGGTTGTTCGAGTCCCACTCTTTGGACCCAAAAGGCATCAGAGGAATCAAAGTCTCGGTTTCCTCTCATCTGAAAAGATTGATACTGGTCAGTTTTTACAAGAGGCAGCCCAACTAGTTGAGCTACATGGTCAGTAGATAACATTTGTATAATTTTGAAAGTTTAACAACAAATAAATTTAATTTCACCCATATACTCAGAGTCTATAACTCTGGGTAGCACTTACAATCCTTTAAATTCCAGCTACTCCTACCCAGAATAAGGCCCACTGTACCGGGAGGTAAAGGGCCATATACTCTGGTAGGAATAGCTTGTGGTCCCATATCAGGAGTTAATATGAATGAGCAGGTGGGACTGAGGTCCAATCCTGCACTCCCTGAGGTTGCTCGACAGAGTTGTTGGATTGTTGTACATCGGGGAGAATAATTAAGGGAGCCATGGATAGGGCCCCCATTATTTGTCAGGGCCGGGGCTGGCCCCTTTGGAAGTTTCCCGGTAATGGAGATCCCTGAACATTAATATGTGATCTGCAGTCACTAGCCCAATGTTTGCCTCAGCACACCATGGGCAAACACTAGGCGGCATGTTTAGCCTTTCCTGAACTGAATTAACAGGAGATATCTTTTGATAATCTGCAGGGCAAGTACCTTCTCAAGCAAAATGGCCGAATTGTCCACAGCGAAAACATTTGACTGTAAAATGGCTCTTTGCTCCTAATTGGGGATGTGGTTGCTCTGTCAGGCCTAAGGTGTTATTTAATATGGCTGCCAATGCTGCACCTTGCATATAAGAAGGTCCTACATCTGCACAGAGTCTAATAAAATCAGAAAGATTCCCTTTTTTTCTAAGAGGCCAAATGAGACCTTGACAAGTGCTGTTTGCATTTTCAAAAGCCAATTGTCTAGCAAGGATATTTCCAGCTTCAGAATCAGGAACAATTTGAGATATCGCTTGCAACAAATGAGAAACAAATTCCTGAAATGGCTCATCTGGACATTGCCAAATACTATTAAGTTCTTCAGTTTTTGCTCCTGCAGTAGGCAGACTTCACCAAGCCTTAAATCTTCAAATATTAATTTGCTGATATGCTTGTATAGGAAACTAGAGTTGATCTATTAAGACAGTATACTGCCCTTCTCCAGTTAGCAAATCTAGGCTGATAGGAATGTTATGCATTCTATTTCTTTTGGCTTGTTGTGTGCACAAATCTACAAATTCAGTTTTCCATAAGAAATAATCACCTCCAGAAAGACATGCTTTAGCAAATATTTTCCAGTCATTTGGAGCCAGAGCATCAGTGGATATCCCCTCAAAGAGAACAAGAGTAAAAGGAACAGTTGGACCATATTGAGAGTAAGAATTTTTAAGCTCTCTTAAAGTTTTAAAAGGAATAGGATTATGCCATCTAACATTTCCTTCCCTATCTTGTACTTTAATAACTTGCAGACAAATAGAGTGGAACCTAGATATATCTCCTCCTTGCCTTTGAGCTTCCTGAATGATCTGTTGTAAAACTGAGTAACAAACATGCTTAGAAGTCATTTTAGCAACAAGAATAGAAGGTCCCTGGATAGGGTGACCACTAAGGGGGACGCAAAGGCACAGGAGAGTTCCCTGATTGCAATATATAATTTTGAGATTTGTCAGAGCAAGTAAGTGGTTGTAGGGGTCTAGGAGAAGACATATGATTTGAATCAGCAGTTAGGACAGATCTAGCATCAGTAGAATGTTCATTGGGAGGCCTTGTGGGGCCCTTTCTTTCCAGTTCAAACTCTAGGGAAGCAAATTCCTCCTGGTCGCCATTTTGAATGCCATGGATGTGATATTGGATGCCATGCTGCTTATTCTCATAAAGATCTTTCTCACAACATTGTTTCTCCTCCAATAACCCCTGTTCATATTTAGGAGGTAATAATTCAGTATTTTGATCCTATTTAGGAGGTAAAGGTTCACAGTTCACAGAGGCTGTGGCATTAGTCAAAGCCTCATAGCCAGTGACTGCTTGTTGCGATTGTGCAACTGCAGAGCTTTCTTCTGGTGGTATGTCTGGCAAACGATTGATTTGGGAGTTGGATCCAAACTTTCCTTTATTAAATTCCACAAAGCAAATGTATGCACAGGAAAGTCCCAAGGCCTTGAAGTGTATAGCGCTGTTTAAGTTGTTGCTCCACTTTTTGCCAGAGCTGTTTGTTTATGGTTCCTTCTTCAGGGAACCAGGGGCAAGTATCTTGTACAAAAGTATGAAAAGCATCTAACTGCTGGGCACGTACAGCAATACTGCAACCATGAAGAGTAGTTTTAAGCATATGCACAAAAAGCAACCAGTCCTTTGATCCAGACTGACCCATAGCTATAGCTTTAAATGTATAAACAAAAATTTGAGGTTCCGACAGTCCTTTGACCCTCGCTATCCCAAGTTTTACTCCTGATGCTACTACTCCCGTACTACTTCTGGGACTTCACCAAGTCTGTACCTTATAGATGCACACCTATTCACCAAGCTCCTCACTGAAAGTGCCAGCTGTGCACATGAGACCTGACTCTTCTCAGGTCCCCTCCACTCTGTAATCAGGTCCCTGTTTGGGCATCACCTGTAGAGACAAGCTCCACAAACCAGCTGAACCTGAGTGGAGTGGGTGAGGAGCTTGAGGAAAATACAGTGAGGAAAATACAGAAAAAGATACAAAAAAGATGCAGAAATCAAAGCTGGGACCAGGAGGTTCATTGCCCATGGAAGGTGGACAAGTGCCACAATTTATTTTCTGAGTACCACTTATGTACAGAAGCTCATAATGTTGTCACTTCCAGGCTGATCTCACTTCCAGTGATATCACTTCCTGGTGCCTGGATCTGGTGATGTCACTTCTAGGATGACATGACATCTAGCCCTCCATAGGGAAGAAAGGATGGGAAGCTTCTATTCTTGAAGAATCAAGAAGTCTGATAAGGGATGAAAGATTAGAGGCAGTGAAAAAAAGCTGGGCAGTTGCCAAAAGATGAGGATATCTGGGGAAAATATAAGAGGAAAATTTATGGTGATTTCCTATGGATTGTGTAATGTCAATAGTGTTCCCCATTACCCTTCAAAGACCTTGACGTTGCTGTGATATGCCATATGTTTATAGCCAAACAAAACATATATTACTATAAAAATGTTAATATCCAAGTAACACTAAAATGATTGTGGATGTTACCAGTTTTTGGTTTTCAATGATTTTGGAAGCTTTTACTTTCAGAAAAGGGAAGGGCTTTGAAGTTAGGATCAGATTGGAAAGTTGTACATGAAGGTGATGCAACAGGTGAACAATTAACAATTTTATCCATAATAAGCCATTTTTCATTTCACAGCTTGAGATAATTCCTCAGTCCTGGATTATGGTGTTCTTTACATATAGTTGCTAAATAGTACATGTCATTCGAAGAGAAGCATTTATATTTTGCTGCTGTTAGCCACACATTGGTGTGGAGAGAAGCATGCCAGGGACCAGGGATATAAAACTGGGGGCAGAATCACTGATATTTCTATCTTTTGTCCACACAACTAAGTCCTAGACCAATTTTACATTTAGGAGCTTTGTGCTATGAGGACTTAACAGGCTGTAAATTATTCACATTTACTCTCACTGGACAATAGCAGATGACATCAGCATTTGAATAGCAACCTCCAGTGGATATCGGAGGAAGCTGTACAATCCTGGATTCCTTGGGAAGCCAGCATTTGGCTGGCTCCTTTTAGGGTGCTGAAAGGATTCTTTGAAGTCAGTAGATAACTGATGTCTGTCCCAATAGGGTCCAAGAAAAAAGATTTCTGAGAACAAAAGAAACTTCAGCTAGGATGCTTTCCTCTGTTATAAGTTCCAGGCTTCAAGTCTAGGTACCACTGCATCCAGCAAAAAAGAAGGCTGCCCTCTCCTGCATGCCTCTTTTGAGGAGCAAGAAAACCCTTTCCAGAAATTTTTTGCCTTCAAATTCTATTTCTAATAACATTTTTCTAAGCCTGAATAATTTGGGAGGAGATATTAGAAATGAATTTCCATCATCTTCCACCCACTAAAAATTCAACTCTTCTATGTGCTCTTTCAAACAGCTCTAATCTGTGTTGGATGATGAGGTAAGGATGAAGGGCTTTTTTTGCATTGGTTCTTGGAATACAAATGAGGTAGAATTTTGCTAAAATTGCCTTCCAGGCATCATGTTAGATTCTGAAACCCAAAAATGAGCAAGGCAGACAAATGGATTAAAGATGGTGGCATGACAGGTGAGACAGAGGCCTCCTCCTAAAACTGCATATAATACGAAAATATAATTAACATAACATCATGAAAGACCAACAGAAAAGAAGGCTGCAACAGACTGCATACACCTGGAGAAAAGAATAGACTTCACAGAACAGGGTAACATACCAAAGCCATGACCTGGCAAGACCCAAGCCCTTCCCCCACCCCAGCTCAATGGCAGGAGGAAGAGAAACAGAGCAGGGAGGGAGTAGAGGCCTGGGACTGCTGAACACCTAGCTCTGGATATCTGCTCTGGGAGCAGAAACCTACATTGCATGGTGGTCTCATGAATAGGGGGGTTGGAAAGCTAAGACAGGCAGAATACCTGGAGAGACTGATATTCCAGCTGCTATGGAAAGCAGGGATCCATATCTGGCTGCTCTGGGATAAAAGATAGGCAGACAGTCTGAGAGATTTCCTAACAGTGAGAGGACTGCTAAAGGGGCAAGGATTGCACAGAGCTTACTGAAAGGACAGGTAGACAAAATTTTCCAGGTGCACTCTGCCCAGGAGGTTGGAACCTTTCACAATATTCAGGCACTCCAGCCCCCTGGCTGGCTACACAGCTCAAAGGACCACCTCCGTGACACACATCCTGCTGTGACTTCCTCCAGGCTAGTCCCAACTGGCTCACAAACTGGCAATCTCTACCCTGGCATTAGACCAGCCAGAGGGAAACCCCACCTGCAGCAGCTACACATGCAAAGCATAGAGGCTTACAAGCTGTGTGTTCAGCCCAATGTTTCTGGCAGTGGAGACAGGCATAGCAGCCAGGAAGCAGGAAACAGTTCTTTACTCCCCCAGGCACCAACACAGCTCCCCTGCAAACCCCAACATTGCTTCAGGGGCTGAGCAGCTCCAGAGAGTAGAGTTTCTGGACACTAGAGAGAACCACATACAAACATGAAATGTCAAAGGAACCTGGTTCAGAGAAAAATTATGAATACACCAGAGAAAAATTCAAATGAAATTGACCTCATGAACTTTTCTGAAAGAGATTTCAAAATAAAAATCATTAACATGATCATGGAGGTACAAAAAATATTCAAGAACTCATGAATGAATTCCAGTTGGTGATCAAATCATACAAAACACACTATCAGAAATGAAACATACAATGGAAGGTTTTACAAGCAGACTAGATATGGTGGAGGAGATGATAAATGAAATAGAAATCAGAGAAGATGAATACAAAGAAGGTGAGGCACAGAGAGAAAAAAGATCTCTAAGAATGAAAGAGTATTGAGAGAACTGTGAGACCAATCAAAATGGAACAATATTTGCATTATAGAGGTACCAGAAGAAAAACAGAGAGAAAAGGGGATATAAATTGTCTTTAAGGAGGTAATTGCTGAAAGCTTCCCCACTCTGGGGAAGGAGATAATCTCTCAGGCCATGGAGGTGCACAGACCTACCAACACAAGGGACCCAAGGAGGACAACACCAAGACATATAGTAATTAAAATGACAAAGATGAAGGATAAAGACAGACTATTAAAAGTGGCCAGAGAGACAAATAAGATCACATACAAAGGAAAGCCCATCAGGCTATCATAAGACTTCTCAGCAGATACATTACAGGTCAGAAGGTAGTGGCATGATGCATTTAATGCAATGAAGCAGAAGGGCCTTGAGGCTAGAACACTTTATCTGGCAAGGTTATTTAAATTTGAAGAAAGGATTAAGCAATTTCCAGATAAGCAAAAGCTGAGAGAATTGACCTCCTGCAAACCATCTCTACAGTGTATTTTGGAGGGACTGCTATAGATGGAAGGGTTCCTAAGGTTTAATAGCTGTCACCAGAGGTAATAAAACCACACTGAAGAAAGAAGAACAGTTAATTACTAAGCAAATGCAAAATTGAATCAACTACCTCTCAAGTCAATGAAGCGATAGGCAAGGAGTACAGAATATCATACCTAATATATAAAGAATGGAGGAGAAAGAAAAAGGAGGAGAAAAAGAAAAGAACCTTTAGAGTGTGATTGTAATAGTATACTAAGTGAGTGAAGTTAGACTGTTAGATAGTAAGGAAGTTAACCTTGAACCTTTGTTAACCACGAATCTAAAGCCTGCAATGGCAATAAGTACATACCTGTCGATAATCATCCTAAATGTAAATGGTCTAAATGCACCAATAAAAATACATAAAATCACTGAATGGTTAAAAAAACAAGACCCATCTATATGCTACCTACAAGAGACTCACTTCAAACCCAAAGACATACACAGACTAAAAGTGAATGGATGGAAAAATATATTTCATGCAACTAATAGGGAGAAAACAGCAGGAGTTGCAGTACTTGTATCAGAAGAAAATAGACTTCAAAACAAAGAAAATCACAGGAGACAAAGAAGGACATTACATAATAAGAAAGGGGTTAATCCAGCAAGAAGATATAACCATTATAAATATCTATGCACCCAACACAGGAGCACCTACTTATGTGAAACACACTATCAGAATTAAAGGGGGAAACAGAATGCAATGCATTCATTATAGGACATGTCCACACACCACTCACTCCAAAGGAGAAATCAACCAGACAGAAAATAAGTAAGGAGACAAAGGTACTGAACAATACATTAGAACACATGGACCTAACAGACATCCACAGAACTCTCCACTCAAAAGCAGCAGGATACACATTCTTCTCAGGTGCACATGGAACATTTTCAAGAATAGACCATATACTAGCCGACAAAAAGAGCCTCAGTAAATTCAAAAAGATTGAAATTGTCCCAACCAGCTTCTGAGACCAACAACGTATGAAACTAGAAATAAATTATGCAAAGAAAACATAAAATCCCACAAACACACTTGGAGGGTTCACAACATGCTCCTAAATAACCAATGGATCAATGACCAAATACAAAGAGAGATCAAGCAATATGTGGAGACAAATGACAACAGTAATTCAACACCAAAGAATCTGTGGGACACAGTGAATGCCATGCTAAGAGAGAAGTATATTGCAATACAGGCCTACTTCAGGAAAGAAGGAAAACCCCGAAAGAACAGTTTAAACTCACAATTAGTGAAACTAGAAAAAGAAGAACATTCTTGGGTTCTGTGATTCTGCTGCTGTTTTGTTCCTTCAGTTTTCCTTTGTTCTTATACTCCACACAGAACCCAAGAATGGACTAATAATTACCAAAGGGAAAGGGACTGGGGAGGATGGGTGGAAAGGGAGGGACAAGAGTGGGGAAAAAGAAAGGAGGCATTATGATTAGCATCTATAGTTGGGGGGGGCACAGGGAGGGCTGTGCAACACAGAGAAGACAAGTAGTGATTTTACAGCAACTTACTATGCTGATGGAAAGTGACTGTGAAGGGGTATGTGGTGGGGACTTGGTGAAGGGGGGAGCCTAGTAAACACAATGTTTTTCATGTAATTGTAGATTAATCATACCAAAAGAAAAAAAAAAGAAAAAGAACAAATGAGGCCCAAAGTCAGTGGAAGGAGGGACATAATAAACATTAGAGTATAAATAAATAAAATCGAGAATAAGATAATAAAATCAATGAAAGCAAAAGCTGATTCTTTGAGAAAATAAACAAAACAGATAAACCCCTAGCCAGACTTATCAAGAAAAAAAGTGTACATACATAAACAGAATCAGAAATAAGAAAGGAAAAATCACTACAGACACCACAGAGATACAAAGATTTAGGAGAGAATACTGTGGAAAATTACATGCTAACAAACTGGATAACCTAGAAGAAATGGACAACTTTCTAGAAAAATACAACTTTCCAAGGCTAAGCCAAAAATAAACAGAAAATATGAACAGACCAATCACTAGTAAATAAATTGAATTGGTAATCAAAAAACTACCTAAGAACAAAATACCTGGACCAGATGGCCTCACTGCGGAATTTTAACAGACATTTAGTGAAGACCTAATACCCATCCTCCTTATTGTTTTCCAAAAAGTAGAAGAGGAAGGAATACTTCCAAACTCATTCTATAAGGCCAGCATAGCCCTAATACAAAAACCAGGCAAAGACACACCCGAAAAAAAGAAAATTACAGACCAATATCCCTGATAAACATAGATGCAAAAATACTCAATAAAATATTAGCAAACAAAATTCAAAAGTATATAAAAAAGATCATCCAACATGATACACTAGGATTTATTCCAGGGATTCGAGGATGGTACAATATTTGAAAATCCATCAACTTCATCTACCACATCAATAAAAAGAAGGAAAAAAACCACATGATCATCTCTATATATGCCGAAAAAGCATGTGACAAAATTCAACATCCATTCATGATAAAAACTCTCAACAAAATGGGTAGAGAGGGCAAGTACCTCAACATAATAAAGGCCATATATGACAAACCCACAGCCAACATCATACATAACAGCAACAAGCTGAAAGCCTTTCCTTTATGATTGAGAACAAGACAAGGATGCCCACTCACTCCACTTTTATTCAACATAGTTCTGGAGGTCCTAGCCACAGCAATTAGACAACACAAAGAAATAAAAGGCATCTGGATCAGTAAGGAAGAACTTAAATTGTTACTGTTGCAGATGACATGATATTGTACATGAAAAAGCCTAAAAAAAATCCACTCCAAAACTACTAGACCTAATATCTGTTGCATTCCTATACAGTAATGATGAACTGGCAGAGAGAAAAATCAGGAAAACAATTCCATTCACAGTTGCATCAAAAAGAATAAAATACCTAGGAAAAAAACTAACCAAGGAAGTGAAAGTCCTATACTTGGAAAACTACAAGACACTTAGGAGAGAAATTAAACAAGATACCAGTAAATGAAAACACATCCCGTACTCATGGATAGGAATAATTAATATTCTTAAAATGGCCATCCTGCCTAAAGCAATCTACAAATCCAATGAAATTCCTGTCAAAATACCAACAGCACTCTTCAGTGAACTAGAGAAAATCATTCTAAAATTACTATGGAACCACAATAGACCCCCAAATAGCTAAAGCAATACTGAAAAGGAAGAATAAACCTGGGGGGATTACACTCCCCAATTTAAAGCTCTACTACAAAGCCACAGTAACGAAGACAATTTGGTATTGGCACAAAAAGAGACCCATAAACCAATAGAACAGACTAGGGAGCCCAGATATAAACCCAATCATATATGGTCAATTAATATATGATAAAGGAGCTATGGACATAGAATGGGGAAATGACAGCCTCTTCAAGAACTGGTGTTGGCAAAACTGGACAGCTACATGCAGGAGAATGAAACTGGATTATTGTCTAACCCCATACACAAAAGTAAACTTGAAATGGATCAAAGACCTGAATATAAGTCATGAAACCATAAAACTCTTAGACAACATGGGCAGAAATATCTGGGATGTAAACATGAGCAACTCCTTCCTGAACGCAGAACCTTGAGCAAGGGAAACAAAAGCAAAAATGAACACATGGTACTACATCAAACTAAGAAGCTTCTGTACGACAAAGGACACCATCAATAGAACAAACAGCCATCCTATGGTATGGGACAATATATTTGTAAATAACATATCCAACAAGGGGTTACCATCCAAAATACATAAAGAACTTACATGCTTCAACACCCAAAAAGCAAATAATCCGATTAGAAAATGAGCAGAGGATATGAACAGACACTTCTCCAAAGAAGAATTTCAGATGTAAAATAGATACATGAAAAGATGCTCCACATTGCTAATCATCATGGAAATGCAAATTAAAACCACAATGAGATATCACCTCACACCAGTAAGGATCACCACCATCAAAAAGACTAAGAAAAACAAATGCTGGCCAGGATGTGGAGAAAGGTGACCCCTCCTACACTGCTGGTGGGAATGTAAGCTTTTTCAACCATTGTGGAAAGCAATATGGAGGTTCCTAAAAAACTAAAAATAGAAATACCATTTGACACGGGAATCCCACTCCTTGGAATTTACCCAAAGAACACAACTTCTCAGACTCAAAAAGACATATGCACCTCTAGGTTTATTGCAGCACTATTTACAATAGCCAAGGAATGGAAGCAACCTCAGTGTCCATTAGTAGATGAATGGGTAAAGAAGAGGTGGTACATATACACAATGGAATACTATTCAGCCATAAGAAAGAAACAAATCCTACCATTTGCAACAACATGGATGGAGCTGGAGGACATTATGCTCAGTGAAATAAGCCAGGCAGAGAAAGACAAGTGCCAAATGATTTCCCTAATTTGTGGAGTATAACAATGAAGCAAAACTGAAGGAACAAAATATCAGCAGACTCAGAGACTCCAAGAAGCAACTAGCGGTTACCAAAGGGGAGAGGTGTGGGAGAGCTGGTGGGGAGCAAGGGAGATGGGGATTGAGGGGTTATTATGGTTAGTACACATGGTGTGATGAGTAACAGGGAAAACAGTGTAACACAGAGAAGGCAAACAGTGAATCTCTGGCATCTTACTACACTGATGGACAGTGACTGCATTGGGGCATGGGTGTAGACTTGATAATATGGGTAAATGTAGTAACGGCATTGTTTTTTCATGTGAAACCTTCATAACAGTGTATATTAATAATACCTTAATAAAAAATGAGCAAGGCAGACAAAGGAGATTGTGATTTCTGCTGAAAGACAGAGAAAAAAAACTACAGGAAAGTGTATAAGTGCCTTCTGAGATACAGGACATTCAGGACACTTTAATCCCAGACCTGAAGAGACAGTGAAAGACAGAGAGACGGGTGTATGGAGCAAGTTTTCCAGATAGTGGGTAAAGCATATCTGTGGCCCTGAAAGTCAGAGAGAGATTGGTTTGCATAATGAACAGATTTCTGTACTCTGACATTAGCACACAAAGGTCTTTTGCTTACACAGCATTCTATCCTCGCCATATACACACTACTCCATGAGAATCCTGTTATATTTCAAATTTTAAAATCTTCAGTGTCCTAATCGAGTAATGGGCACCAGAGGGCTAGGGACCTGGTGTGGGATGGAGTATAACAAATACCTTTTGTTATTTGCTGATTTTTCAAATCTTTGAAACTATTACATAATATAAAATAAAATAATTGAATATGCAATTAATTCACATGGTAGCAAATCCCAAACATAACAAAATGCACATAAAAATTGGGAAATTTAGTATCTAATAATACCACATTTCACAGATATCCATAGTTAAGTATTTTTATGTGTCTGTGTATCTCTTTTTTTTTGGTATCATTAATATAAAATTACATGAGGAACATTATGCTTACTAGACTCCTCCCATTACCAAGTTCCCCTCACATAACCCATTGCAGTCACTGTCCATCAGCATAGTAAGATGCTGTAGAATCACTACCTGTCCTCTCCATTCTATACAGCCTGTCACGAGAAGCTCCCCCACATATTATGCATGCTAATCAAAATGCCCCCTTTCTTTCACACACCCCCTGGCATCTTATCCCTCCCTTCCCACCCATCCTCCCCAGTCCCTTTCCCTTTGGTAACTGTTAGTCCATTCTTGGGTTCTGTGAGTCTGTTGCTGTTCTGCACCTTCAGTTTTCTTTCTTTGTTCTTATACTCCACAGATGGGTGAAATCATTTGATACTTGTCTTTCTCTGCCTGGCTTATTTCACTGAGCATAATACCCTCTAGCTCCATCCATGTTGTTGCAAATGGTAGGATTTGTTTTCTTCTTATGGCTAAATAATATTCCATTGTGTATATATACCACATCTTCTTTATCCATTCATCTACTGACAGACACTTAGCTTGCTTCCATTTCTTGACTATTGTAAATAGTGCTGTCCTAAACATAGGGGTGCATATGTCTTTTTAGAACTGAGCTGCTGCATTCTTAGGGTAAATTCCTAGGAGTGGAATTCCTGGGTCAAATGGTATTTCTATTTTGAGTTTTGTGAGGAATCTTCATAATGCTTTCCACAATGGTTGAACGAATTTACATTCCCTACATTCCCACCAGCAGTGTAGGAGGGTTCTCTTTTCTCCACATCTTCGTCAACATTTCTTATTGTTTGTCTTTTTGTTGGTGGCAATCCTTACTGGTGTGAGGTGATATCTCATTGAGGTTTTAATTTGCATTTCTCTGATTACTACTGATGTGGAGCACTTATTCATGTGTCTGTTGGCCATCTGAATTTCTTCTTTGGAGCACTGTCTGTTCAGTTCCTCTGGCCATTTTTTGACTGGATTATTTGCTTTTTGTTTGTTGACGTGCATGAGCTCTTTATATATTTTGTATGTCAACCCTTTATCAGACCTGTCATTTATGTATAAATTCTCCCATACTGTAGGATGCCTTTTTGCTCTACTGGTGATATCCTTTGATGTACAGAATCTTTTCAGTTTGATGTAGTCCCAATTGTTCATTTTTACTTTTGTTTCCCTTGCCCGGGAAGATATGTTCTTGGAGAAGTCACTCATGTTTATGTCCTACCATATTGCCTATGTTTTTTTCTAAGAGTTTTAAGGGTTCACGGCTTAGACTCATGTCTTTGATTCATTTCGAATTTCCTTTTGTGTATGGGGTTAGACAATGATCCAGTTTCATTCTCTTACATGTAGCTGTCCAGTTTTGCCACCACCACCTGTTGAAGAGGCTGTCATTTCCCCATTGTATGTCCATGGCTCCTTCATCATATGTTAATTGACTGTATATATTTGAGTTAATATATGGATTCTATATTCTGTTTCACTGGTCTGTGGGTCTGTTCTTGTGCCAGTACCAAATTGCTTGGTTACTGTGGCTTTGTAGTAGAGCTTGAAGTTGGGAAGTAAGATGCCCCCTGCTTTATTCTTCCTTCTCAGGATTGCTTTTGCTATTCGGGGTCTTTTGTGGTTCCATATGAATTTTAAAACTATTAGTTCCAGTTTGTTGAAGAATGTTGGTATTTTGATAGGCATTGCATTGAATCTGCAGATTGCTTTAGGTAGGATGGCCATTTTGACAATATTAATTCTTCCTAGCCAGGAGCATGGAATGAGTTTCCATTTGTTAGTGTCCTCTTTGATTCCTCTTAAGAGTGTCTTGTAGTTTTCAGAGTATAGATCTTTCACTTTCTTGGTTATGTTTATTCCTAGGTATTTTACTCTTTTTGATGCCATTGTGAATGGAATTGTTTTCCTGATTTCTCTTTCATTAATGTATAGGAAAGCAACAGATTTCTGTGTATTAATTTTGTATTTTGCAACTTTGTTGAATTCAGATATTCTAGTAGTTTTGGAATGGAGTCTTTAGGGTTTTTTATGTACAATATCATGTCATTTGCAAATAGTGACAGTTTGATTTCTTCTTTACCAATCTGAATGCCTTTTATTTCTTTGTTTTGTCTAATTGCTGTGGCTAGGACCTCTAGGACTATGTTGAATAACAGTGGGGAGAGTGGGCATCCCTGTGTTGTGTCTGATCTTAAGTGAAAGGCTTTCAGCTTCCCGCTGTTAAGTATGATGTTGGTTGTGTGTTTGTCATATAAGGACTTTATTATGTTGAGCTACTTGCCCTCTATACCCATTTTGTTGAGAGCTTTTATCATGAATGGATTTTGAATTGTGTCAAATGCTTTTTCAGCATCTATGTAAATTATCATGTGGTTTTTGTCCTTTTTGTTGATGTGGTGGATGATGTTGATGGATTTTCGAATGTTGTACCATCCTTGCTTCCCTGGAATGAATCCCACTTGATCATGGTGTATGATCTTCTTGATGTATTTTTGAATTTGGTTTGCTAATATTTTGTTGAGCATTTTTGCATCTATGTTCATCAGGGATATTGGTCTGTAGTTTTCTTTTTTGGTGGGGTCTTTGCCTGGATTTTGTATTAGAGTGATGCTGGCTTCATAGAATGAGTTTGGAAGTATTCCCTTCTCTTCTATTTTTTGGAAAAGTTTAAGGAGAATGGGTACTGTGTCTTCTCTATATGTCTGATAAAATTCAGTGGTGAAGCCATGCGGCCCAGAGGTTTTGTTCTTGGGTATTTTTTTGATTACTGATTCAATTTCATTTCTGGTAATTGGTCTGTTTAGATTTTGTGTTTCTTCCTTGATCAGTCTTGTAAGGTTGTATTTTTCTAGGAAGTTGTCCATTTCTTCTAGGTTTTCCAGCTTGTTAGCATATAGATTTTCATAGTATTCTCTAATAATTTTTTGTATTTCTGTGGGGTCCATCATGATTTTTCTTCTCTCATTTTTGGTTCTGTAGATGTGTGTAGATTCTCTTTTTCTCATAATAAGTGTGGCTAGTGGCTTATCAATTTTGTTCATTTTTTTCAAAAACCAGCTCTTGGTTTCATTGATTTCTTCTATTTTAGTCTTCTCAATTTTATTTATTTCTTCTCTGATCTTTATTATGTCCCTCCTTCTGCTGACTTTGGTCCTCATTTGTTCTTTTTTTTCCAATTTCTATAATTGTGACATTAGACTATTCATTTGGGATTGTTCTTCCTTCTTCAAACAGGCCCAGATTGCTATATACTTTCCTCTTAGAACTGCCTTCACTGCATCCCACAGAAGTTGGGGCTTTATGTTGTCATTGTCATTGGTCTCCATATACTGCTTGATCTCTGTTTTAATTTGGTTACTGATCCATTGATTATTTTGGAGCACGTTGTTAAACCTCCATGTGTTTGTAAGCCTTTTTGCATTCTTTGTACAATTTATTTCTATTTTTATGCCTTTGTGGTCTGAGAAGTTGGTTGGTAGAATTTCAGTCTTTTTTAATTGACTGAGGTTCTTTTTGTGGCCTAGTATGTGGTCTGTTCTGGAGAATTTTCCATGTGCACTTGAGAAGAATGTGTACCCTGCTTCTTTTGGGTGTAGAGTTCTGTAGATATCTATTAAGTCCATCTGTTCTAGGGTGTTGTTCAGTGCCTCTGTGTCCTTACTTATTTTCTGTCTGGTGAATCTGTCCTTTGGAATGAGTGGTGTGTTGAAATCTCATAGAACGAATGCATTGCATTCTATTTCCTCTTTTAGTTCTGTTAGTATTTGTTTCACACATGTTGGTGCTCCTGTATTGGGTGTGTATATATTTATAAATGTTATATCCTCTTGTTGGACTGACCCCTTTATCATTATGTAATGTCCTTCTTTATCTCTTGTTACTTTCTTTGTTTTGAATTCTATTTTTTCTGATACAAGTACTGCAGCAGCTGCTGTTTCTCCATATTGCTTGCCTGAAATATGTTTTCCCATCCCTTGACTTTTAGTCTGTGTATGTTTTTGGGTTTGAGGTGAGTCTCTTGTAAGTGGCATGTAGATGGGTCTTGCTTTTTAATCCATTCTGTTACTCTGTGTCTTTTGATTGGTACATTCAGTCCATTTACATTTAGGGTGATTATTGAAAGATATGTACTTATTGCCATTGCAGGCTTTAGATTTGTGGTTACCAAAGGTTCAAGGTTAGCTTCTTTACTATCTAATTGTCTAACTTAACTCACTTATTAAGCTATTGTATACACAGTCTGGTGATTCTTTATTTCTCTCTCTTCTTATTTCTCCTCCATTCTTTATATTTTAGGTGTTTTATTCTGTACTATTTTGTCTTTCCTTTGACTGCTTTTGTGAATAGTTGATTATATTTTTTGCCTTTAGTTTGTATTTGGTTGGTCTGCTTTCTTTGGTGTGATTTCATTTTCTCTGTTTACATCTATTTAGCCTTAGGAGTGCTTCCATCTAGAGCAGTCCCTTTAAAATATCCTGTAGAGGTGGTTTGTGGGAGGCAAATTCCCTCAACTTTTGCTTTTCTTGGAATTGTTTCATCCTTCCTTCATATTTAAATGATAGTCATGCTGGATACAGTATTCTTGGTTCAAGGCCCTTCTGTTTCATTGCATTAAATATATCATGCCATGCTCTTCTGGCCTGTAAGTTTTCTGTTGAAATGTCTGATGATAACCTGATGGGCTTTTCTTTGTACATGACCTTTTTTTCTCTCTCTGACTGCCTTTAATACTCTGTCCTTGTCCTTTATCTTTGCCATTTTAATTATTATATGTCTTGGTGTTTTCTTCCTTGGTTCCCTTGTGTGGGAGTTTTGTGGGCCTCCTTGGTCTGAGAGACTAATTTCTCCCCCAGTTAGGGGAAGTTTTCAGCAATTATTTCTTCAAAGACACTTTGTATCCCTTTTTCTGTGTCTTCTTCTTCTGGTTCTCCTATAAAGCAAATATTGTTCCATTTTGATTGGTCACACAGTTCTCTTGATATTCTTTCATTCCTGGAGGTCCTTTTATCTCTCTCTGCCTCAGCTTCTCTGTATATTCCTGTTCTCTGATTTCTATTCCATTAACCGCCTCTTGCACCTCATCTAGTCTTCTCTTCAGTCCTTCCAGAGATTGTTTTATTTCTGTGTTCTCCCTCTCTACTTGCTCCTTTCACTCTTGCATATTTCTCTGCAGGTCAATCAGCATGGTTATGACCTTTATTTTGAATTCTTTTTCAGGAAGACTGGTTAAATCTATCTTCCCAAGCCCTCTCTTAGGGGTTGTCTTGGTAATTCTGGACTGGATCCAATTCTTCTGTCTTTTCATGCTGATAGATGTAGCTGTAGACAGGTCGCTTATGTATCATCTGGGGAACAAAGTCTTTTCCTGTTTGCTGTTCACCTTGCCATTTATCCACTGCATGTGTTGGTTACCCGCACTGCTGAAGCAGCCTCAGGATTAATCCCCTAAACTGCCATGGGCTGGGTTACCTTCAGGGTAGCCCAGAGCCCTGCAGGGAGAGGCAGGTACACCAGGTGTACTCTCCTGCAAGAGTGGCGCCCCTTTGCACCTTGCCCTGGTTTCTTCTGCATGTGTCAGTCATCTGTGCCCCAGCAGTGGCTTTTGGGTCTGGCCCAGGCAGCTGCCCACCAGGAGGGGATTCTGAGCAGATTCTGGGGGCACAGCCACTCCTGGGCTGCTCCGCCACCACCACGTGCACCTGTGGCCGCTCCCCTGCTACTGAGCCACTGTGTCAGGGGTCGTGCCTGCTGTGGGAATGACTGGCTGACTGCTTATCCCTGTGATGGGCTTATGAGCTATGCTGCCACCCAGGAAGTTAGGGTGCCTGCAGTTCTCTGGGATTCCCAACTTCTGGGTTGAGTGTGCCAGGACACTTCTGTCTAGCTGTGAAGCCCCTGTTCCTTTAAGAATTTCAAAAAGCACTTGCTTTTCTTTTTTCCCAGGGGAGTCGGTTGCGGGGACCCACTCACAGATTTTGCTTTTCCATTTCTCTAATATCCAGCACACCATGTAGTGTGTGTCTGCACTCCTGGTGCAGATTACTAGAGCTGGTTGTTTACCATTCCTGGGTTTTCACTCCCTCCCTGCTTTGAGTACTTTACTCCTGCCAGGGAGCTGGGGTGGGGGGAGTGCTCAGGTCCCGCCTGCCCGTGGCTTGTATCTTACCCCCTTCATGAGATGCTGAGTTCTTGCAGATGTAGCTGTAGCCTGGCTGTTGTACTGTATCCACTGGTCTCTCTTTTAGGAATAGTTGTATTTGTTGTATTTTAAAAAGCATATATGGTTTTGGGAGGAGATTTTCACTGCCCTCCTCAAGCAGCCCTCTTGGCTCCTCCCCTGTGTATCTTTTTTAGATATATTTTTATTGAAGTATTAAATGCTCACCTCATCTACTGTAGTTACTCTCTGCCAACATAGAATGATGTTACAGAACTATTAGGTATAGTCTCTATGCTGTGTTTTTATCTCTGTTACTAATTTATAGTATGGTTGTGCTTTTGTGGTTCCATATCCCCTTCACCTATTTTATCCACCTGCCCAAACCCTCCCCCATAGTAAACACTAATCACTTCTCAGTGCCTATGTGTCTGTTGCTGTTTTGTTAATTTTGATTTGTTTTTTTTTTTAGGTTTCACATGTAAGTGAAATCATATGGTACTGGTCATTCTCCACCTAGCTTAGTCCACTTAATACCCTTAATGTCCATCCATGTTGTCACAAATGGCAGGATTTCATTCACTTTCATGGTTAAATAATATTCCATTGTGTATATGTACCACATGTTCTTTATCCATTCATCTATTGGCAGATACTTTGTTTATTTCCATATCTGGGCTATTGTAAGTAATGTAGCAAAAAACACAGGGGTGCATATATCTTTGAATCACAGATTTTTTCTTTGGGTGTATTCTTAGAAGTGGAGTTACTGGAGTGTATGATTTTTCTAGTTTTAGTTTTCTGAGGAATCTGCATACAGCTTTCCATAGTGGCTGCACCAATTTACATTCCCACCAATATTGTAAGAAGTTTCACTTTTCTCTACATCCTTGTCAAAACTTGTTATTTCTTGTCTTTTGGATAGTGGCCATTTAGACTGGTGTGAGGTGATATATCATTGTGGTTTAGCTTTGCATTTCCCTGATGATTAGAGATATGATGTATCTTTCCATGTGCCTGTTGGCTATCTGTATGTTTGCTTTGGAAAAATGTCTATTCAGGTTATCTGCCCAACTTTTAATTGGGTTATGTGTTTTGGGAGGAGTTTTATGAGTTTTTACATATATTTTGGATATTAACCCTTATGATATATATCATTTATGAATATATTCTTCCACACTGTAGGTTGCCTTTTTGTTTTTCTGATGGTTTCCTTTGCTATGTAGAAGATTTTTCATTTGAGATAGTCCCACTTGTTTATTTTTGTTTCTGTTGCCCAGAGAGATGGGTCAAGAAACAAAAAATTACTCATACTTTTGTTCAAGAGATTATTGCATATGTTTTATTCTAAAAGTTTTATTGTTTCATGTCTTACATTTAGGTCTTTAATCCATTTTGAATTTACTTTTATTTTTGATATTAGGGAGTGATCCAGTTTCATTCTCTTGCATGTAGCTGTCCATTTTACCCAGCACCATTTATTGAAGAGATTGTATTTCCCCAGTGTATCTTCTTGGTTTCTTTGTCATACATTAATTTACCATATAAGAATGGGTTTGTTTCTGGGATCTCTATTCTGTTCCATTGATCTATGAGTCTGTTCTTGTGCTAGTACCACAAATGTGATTACTTCAACTTTGTAGTTTAGCTTGAAGTTTGGGAGCATGATACCCCCATATTTTTTCTTCATTCTCAAGGCTGCTTTGGCTATTTGGGGTCTTTTGTGGTTCCATATAAATTTTAGGATTATTTGCTCTCATTCATTGAAAAATGCCATTGGTATTTTGATAGGGATTGCATTGAACCTTTAAATTGCTTTGGGAAGTATAGCCAGTTTGACAGTAGTAATTATTGCTATCCATGAGCATAGAACAGATTCAATTGATTTACATCTTTTTTAGTTTCTCACATGAATGTTTTATAGTTTTCAGAGTAAAGGTCTTTCACCTCCTTGGTTAGGTTTATTCCTGGGTATTTTTTCTTTTTGATGCAATTGTAAATAGATTTGTTTTCCTGATTTCTCTTTCTGCCAGTTTGTTGTTAGTATATAGGAATGTAACAGATTTATGTATATTGATTTTGTATCCTGCAACTTTGCTGAATCAGCTAGTAGTTCTAGTAGTTTTTTGGTGGAGCCTTTAGGGTCTTCTATATATAGCATCATGTCACCTGCAAATAGTGACTATTTTACTTCTTCCTTACCAATTTGGATGCCTTTTACCTCTTTTTCTTGTCTGATTGCTGTGGCTAGGACTTCCAGCACTATGTTGAATAAAAGTGGTGAGAGTGGGCATCCTTGTCTTGTTCTTGATCTTAGAGAAAAAGCTTTCAGTTTTTTGCCATTGAGTATGATGTTAGCTATGGGTTTGTCAAATATGGCTCTTATCACATTGAGGTATTTTCCCCCTATACCCTTTTTGTTGAGAGTTTAATTGTGAATGTATGTTGAATTTTGTCACATGACTTTTCCATAACTTTTGAGATGATCATATGGTTTTTATCCTTCCTTTTGTTAACATGGTGTATCACACTGATTCACTTATGAATATTGTACCATACCTGCATCCTTGGAATAAATCCCACTTGGTCGAGATGAATGATCCTTTTGATTTATTTTAAAATTTAGTTTGTTAATATTTTTTTGAGGATTTTTGCATCTATGTTCGTCAGGAATATTGGTCTATAATTCTCTTTCTTTGTGGTCTTTCTCTGGTTTGGGTGTTAGAGTAATGCTGGCCTCATAGAATGAGTTTGGAAGTATTCCCATTTCTATTGTTTGGAATACTTTAAGAAGGATGGGTATTAGCTTTTCTTTAAATGTTTAGTAGAATTCAGCTGTGAAGCCATCTGGTTCTGGACTTTTCTTTGTTGGGAGTTGTTTGATTACCAGTTTAGTTTCATTACTGATAATCAGTCTATTCAGGTTTTCTGTTTCTTCCTTAGTCAGTCTTGGGAGGTTGTACTTTTCCAGGAATTTGTCCATTTTTTCTATGTTGTCCAAATTATTGCCATATAATTTTTGTAGAATTCTAATCGAATTTCTGTGGTGTCAGTTTAACTTTTCCTTTTTCTTTTTTGTTTTTTGATTTTTTATTTGTGTCCTCTCTTTTTCTTGATATTCAGCTAGGGATTTGTCTATTTTATTTATCTTCTCCAAGAACAACCTCTTGGTTTCATTGATTTTTTCTGTTGTTTTCTTATTCTCTATTTTATTTATTTATGCTCTTAACCTTATTATGTCACTCCTTATACTAACTTTTGACCTTGCTTGTTCTTCTTTTTCTAGTTCCTTTAGTTATGAGTTTAGATTTTTTATTTGGGATTGTTATTGTTTCTTGAGGTAGGCCTGAATTGCTGTATACTTCCCTCTTAGAATGACTTTTGCTGCATCCCACATATTTTGTACTGTTTTGTTTCTGTTTTCACCCTTCTCCATGTATAGTTTGATTTCCTCTTTTATTTGTTCATTGATCTATTGATTATTTAGAAGCATGTTGATTAGCGTCCATGTGTTTGTGTTTTTTGGTTTCCTTCATATAATTAATTTCTAGTTTCAATCCACTGTGCTCTGCAAAGATGCTTGATGCAATTTCAAACTTTTAAAATTTATTGATGCTCTTTTTCTGTCCTAATATGTGAACAAATCTGGAGAACATTTCATGTGTACTTGAGAAAAATATGTATCCTGCTTCTTTTGGGCAGAATGTGCTGTATATATCTGTTATGTCCATCTGGTCTAATGTGTGGTTCAACGCCTCTGTTTATTTTTCTGTCTGGATGATCTGTCCATGGATGTAAGCAGGGTTTTAAAATCCCCCAATATCATTGTGTTGCTATTTTTTCCTTTAGGCCTGTTAGTATTTGTTTTATAATTTATGTGCTCCTATGTTTGGTTCATAGTTATTTATGACTGTTATATCCACTTGTTGAAGTGATCCCTTTATTGTTATGTAATGTCCTTTATATCTTGCTATTTTCTTTGTTTCTTTGTCTATTTTGTCTAAGTACTGTTTTTGATTTTTTCTCCCTTTTATGTGGATGAAATATCTGTTTCCATCCTTTCACTTTCAGTCTGTATATGTTTTTAGGTCTCAAAATGGTCTCTTTAGGCATCACATAGATGGGTCTTGTTTCTTTATTCTGCCACTATATGTCTTTTGATTGGTGCACTTAGTTCATTTACATTTAAGGTAATTATTGAGAAGTATGTACTTGCTGCCATTTCATTAATTGCTTTCTGGGTTTTTTTTGTTTGTTTTATTAAGATTTTGTTAGTTTTTATCTCAAATCCTTTTTTCTTTTCCAGGAGAGTTGATGCATTTTATACATTTTTTTTTCTGCATCCGTGGATGTTTTGTTGCCCTTGTCTAGCTTTCTGATTGTTTTTTGTAGCTCTTTCCTGTTCCTTTCTTCCTCTCTTATTCTCTTGTGATTTGATGGTTTTATTTAGTGTTATGTTTGGATTCCTTTTTAAAATTGTTTTTGTGTATTTATTGCAGGCTTTAGGTTTGTGGTTACCATAAGGTTCATAGGTAGTTTCATAAATATATAACAGTCTATATTAAGTTGATAGTCACTCGATTTTGAACATGCTCCAAAAGTATATTTTTTCTTCTTTCCCCTCCATACTTTATGTATGAGTGTCATCATTTATATCTTTGGTGTATCACTTGACTAATTTTGTGTATAGTTGAATTTACTGCCTTTGTTTTATTGGAGCTTTGTATTTGCTTTGTAAATACTTGGTCTACTGCCTTTACTGTAGGGTTATTTTCACTGATGAAAAATATTTAGACTTAAGAACATTTCTATCTACAGAAGTCCCTTCAACATATCCTGTAAGGCAGATTTGGTGGTGATGAGTTCTTTTAATCTTTGTTTATCTGGGAAGCTTTTAATCTGTCCTTCAATTCTGAATGATAATCCTTCTGGGTAGAGGATTCTTGGTTGTAGGTTCTACCCTTCCAGTACTTTGAACATTTCATGCCACTCCCTTCTGGATTGTAAAGATTCAGCTGAGAAATCTGCTGATAGACTTATGGAGTTTCCATTATAGGTAACTGTCTGCCTCTCTCTTGCTGCTTTTAAAATTCTCTCTTTATCATTAATCTTTGCCATTTTAATTACTATGTGTCTTGATGTTGTCTTACTAGAGTTCATCTTGTTAGGGGCTCTTTGCATTTCCAGGTCCTGGACATCTATTTCCTTTCCCAGAGTGGGGAAATTTTTAGCTATTATTTCTTCAAAGTGACTTTCTACTCTTTTACTTCTCTCTTGCCATTAGGTGACCCCCTATTATGCAAATATTGTTTCATTTGGAGTTGTCACACAGCTGTCCTATAATCTTCTCATTATTAGAAATTCTTTTCTCTCTGTTCTTCAACTTGGTTCCTCTGCAGTTCTCTATCTTCCATCACACTGATTCTTTCCTATACTTCTAGCAGTCTGCTATTCATTTCCCCTATTGTATTTTTCATTTCAGTTAATTGTGTTCTTCAGCTCTGAGTGGCTCTTTTCCATATTTTATTTCTCATTGTTAACACCCTGAGATCATCAGTTCTTTTCCTTAGTTCGGTGAGCATCTTTATGATTGTTACTTTGAATTCTTTTTCAAGAAGATTGCTAATCTCCATTTTATTTAGCCCTTTTTCTGGTATTTTATCATATTATTTTGTTTGGAACAAATTCTTCCTCCTCATTTTGTCTGTGTTTGTGTGTTTTTTCCTTTGTATTAGATAGATAAGCTATGTTTTCTGGTCTTGGAAGTAGTGGCTTTATGTAGTATATTTCCCATGGTGCTCAGAAGCTTGAAACCCTCTGCACATTAGTGCCTGGTTCTCTTTTGTAGCCAAGATGCATTTTCTGTTGGTGGTCTGTGGGTGTGGCCCATATTTCTGCCTGTCTGCCAGCAGTGGCTGATGCCCAGAACTTTCCTCTTTGCCCTCTGTGTGACATAAGGTGCTTCTGCTGGGATTCATTGTGGGTAGGGCTTTCCTCTGCTTGCTGGTCGGCAATGGTGAATGCATGTGGGGCTGAGTGTGCCAGGAGGGTTGGATACACCAGGAAACACTGCCATGGGACTGCACTACTAGTGAGAGAGATTGATAGTTTCAGAGCTGGCTCCCACAAGCACACGACTAGTTGGGATGAGGGAGGACTTGGAAAGCCAGGAAAGTATTGTCTGCCTTCCACCTGCTAGGCAGCAAAGTCTGACTGCTGCTGGGCCAAGCAGTCTTGGTGCAGCAAGTGTGCAGGGATGTGCCTCCATGAGGTTGAGCCAGCAGCAAGGAAAATAGAGTGCTTTGGAGCTCACACAAGCACCTGACCAATTAAGCCAAGGGAGGGCTGGGAAGTGGTGTCTGCCTGACCTTTCTCCTCTGGAGATAGTGCTCTGTCACCCCAACCTCTCTGGCACACTTCCTGCTTCTGGTAGATCTTTCAAATTGCCACCTCTGTGTTAGGTCTTGGTGGGACCAACAGAGCAAGCATACCTGTCCACCACAAGCAATAGGAGTCTTGACCTCCCAGAGTGCCCCAACTCTCCCTGGTGACCAGCTCCATTAATCACCAAGCCCAATGGAATGTGGACTTATCTTCCTGGATCAGATCTCCAGGGTCAGGTGTGTCAGAATCCTGAGTGTTTATACGGTCTCTGCTCCATTCCTCTGCCTCCCTTTTGTGGGCTGGGATGGGGGAAGGGTTTGGGTCCCAATCAATCATAGCTCTGACCCTTTACCTTTCTCAATCTTGTCCTCTCTTCCTCATCAGGTGTAAATGGTTTGCTCTGCAGTCTTCAGGTTCATTTTCATGGTTAGTTGTCTTTGCTGTTTCCTCAGTGTGTATGTGGGAGGATGTTTTTGACTTGCCATCCTACCTAACCATCTTTTGCCACCACCTCTGTGTATCTTTCTGAACTTCTCACTATGTACTATACAAACATGTGCACATGTAAAAACAAACATGCAAACACAAAAGCACACACATTTCTCTTTTTCAAAAGTTGATTTTTTCATTTGGCCTTAGAGGATTAATATATTTTTATGTCAAATAATATGTGCCTAAACCATCAATTTAAATGCTCCATGATAATCAATTTCATGGGTATAGCATAATTCATTTAATCACTGCTCATATTAATAAACATATAGGGTTTTTTATGGTTGTCTGTGGTTACAGTGCTAGTTCTGAAAAGCAAGGTACAGAACAGTGGTACACAGTGTGCTACCACTTTAAAATGGGTAAGAAATCTATTGATCAAAATACCTAATTCACTTGGAGAGTTACTGAATTCTTTACCAAATGAATGTTATAAACAATTTTTTTAATCCATAAAAATTCAAATTAAGCAGTCATTTCCACATATAGCATATTATAATGTAAATAACTTATAAAGCCTTTTACACAGAGAAATACATCCCCTTCAACTCTTCTGCCCTCTTCATCTCCAGTCCTTACCTGCCATCCAAATAATAAAAAGGACAGGTTCTTTAACCTGTTCCTTCACTGTAACTTAATGGCCAGTGCCCAGTAACCTCCTGTACTTTTTCTTCAGAAGTCACCTGTCATGACCAATCACGACCCTAGGGAGGGCAACCCTCTACTAGGCAGACACTGTCCAGTACCAAGGACAATGGTGTTTGAAGGATCCCAAGAAGTAGTGATGCATTTTGTATGGGGTAGAAATAATTAAGCAATCACACCCACCATACAGAGAAGCCGACCTTCCCTTTAAGCCCTGCTCCCCACCGTCTATCCTCCATCCTTGCCCCTTTCCCTTCCCGTGACATAAGAATGAATTTAGAATCAATTTTCCCTTATCTGCTAACCACTTGCCAGAAACCTGACAACCAAGTCATTTTTTTGTTTTGGAAGAACTGTTACAGTCAATCATCTCCACTTTCTGAAGAGCCTTCAAGGGCTACAGCCACCCTAGCATGCTAACAGGGCTCACTGTCTCTATGATTTTAACTCTATCTCTCTCAGGGTGTCCATTTACTTTGAGGTGTAGTCAAAGAATGTCAAATGGGCACTTGAATTTGGAAGTCTGCAATATCACATAGCATAGATTTGATGGACTGGGGTAGGGTAGGGGATGGAAAGAAAATGGTTATAATAGGGGAAAGCAATGTATTCCTAACACATTTATATTTCTGTATAAAAATGCTTTTGTTTTGGAGGTGGAGCCAAGATGGCAGCGTGAGTAGAGCAGCAGAAATCACCTCCCAAAACCACATTTATTGATGAAAATATAACGAAGACAACTCTTCTTAAAACAGAGACAAGAGGACACAGGACAACATCCAGACCACATCCACACCTGCAAGAACCCACCGCCTCATGAAGGGGCAGCCCAAGGCAGGCCAGACAAAAGCAACAGCAGAGATAAACTCCATAGCAGCCCGGCAGGAAGCAGAAGCCCTCTCTGCGCACAGCTGCCTAGCACAAGTCACTAGAGGTCGCTATTCTCCCATGAGAGGAAGGCCACAACCAACAAGAAGGAAAGCTCTTCCAGCTGTCACTCATACCAGCTCTGCAAACTATCTCTATCACCATGAAAAGGCAAAACTACAAGCAGACGAAGATCACAGAGACAACACCTGAGAAGGAGACAGACCTAACCAGTCTTCCTGAAAAAGAATTCAAAATAAAAATCATGAGCATGCTGATGGAGATGCAGAGAAAAATGCAAGAGCAATGGGATGAGATGCAGAAAAAAATGAAAGAGCAATGGGATGAAGTCCAGAGGGAGATCACAGAAGTCAGGAAGGAGATCACAGAAGTGAAACAAACCCTGGAATGATTTATAAGCAGAATGGATAAGAAGCAAGAGGCCATTGAAGGAACAGAAACCAGAGAACATGAACGTATAGAAGCTGACATAGAGAGAGATAGAAGGATCTCCAGGAATGAAACAATACTATGAGAACTATGTGACCAATCCAAAAGGAATAATATCCGTATTAAAGGGGTACCAGAAGAGGAAGAGAGAGGAAAAGGGATAGCAACTCTCTTTGAAGAAATAATTGCTGAAAACTTCCCCAAACTGGGGGAGGAAATAATCGAACAGACAACGGAAAATACACAGAACCCCCAAAAGAAAGGATCCATGGAGGACAACACCAAGACACATAATAAATAAAATGGCAAGGATCAAGGACAAGGAAAGAGTTTTAAAGGCAGCTAGAGAGAAAAAGGTCACCTATAAAGGAAACCCATCAGGTTAACATCAGACTTCTCAACAGAAAACCTACAGGCCAGAAGAGAATGGCATGATATATTTCATGCAAAGAAACAGAAGGGCCTTGAACCAAGGATACTGTATCCAGCACGACTATCATTTAAATATGATAGTGGGATTAAACAATTCCCAGACAAGCAAAAGCTGAGGGAATTTGCTTCCCACAAACCGCCTCTACAGGGCATCTTACAGGGACTGCTCTAGATGGGAGCACTCGGAAAAAGAGGACAGAACAAAACACACAACATATGAATAATGGAGGAGGAGGAATAAGAAGGGAGAGAAGAAAAGAATCTCCAGACAGTATATATAACAGCTCAATAAGTGAGCTAAGTTAGGCAGTAAGATACTAAAGAGGCTAATCTTGAACCTTTGGTAACCATGAATCTTAAGCCTGCAAAGGCAAGAAGTACATATCTCTCAATAGTCACCCTAAATGTAAATGGACATAATGCACCAATCAAAAGACACAGAGTAATAGAATGGATAAAAAAGCAAGACCCATCTATATGCTGCTTACAAGAAACTTACCTCAAACACAAAGACATGCACAGACTAAAAGTCCAGGGGTGGAAAAATATATTTCAGGCAAAAAACAGAGAGGAGAAAGCAGGGGTTGCAGTACTAATATCAGACAAAATAGACTTCAAAACAAAGAAAGTAAAAAGAGATAAAGAAGGACACTACATAATGATAAAGGCCTCAGTCCAACAAGAGGATATAACCATTCTAAATATATATGCACCCAACACAGGAGCACCAGCATATGTGAAACAAATACTAACAGAACTAAAGAGGGAAATAGACTGCAATGCATTTATTTCAGGAGACTTCAACACACCACTCACCCCAAAGGTCAGATCCACCAGGCAGAAAATAAGTAAGGACACACAGGCACTGAACAACAAACTAGAACAGATGGACCTAATAGACATCTATAGATCTCTACATCCAAAAGCAACAGGATATACATTCTTCTCAAGTGCACATGGAACATTCTCCAGAATAGACCACATACTAGCTCACAAAAAGAGCCTCAGTAAATTCCAAAATATTGAAATTCTACCAACCAATTTTTCAGACCACAAACGTACAAAACTAGAAATAAATTCTACAAAGAAAACAAAAAGGCTCACAAACACATTGAGGCTTAACAACATGCTTCTAAATAACCAATGGATCCATGAACAAATCAAAATAGAGATCAAGTAATATATAGAAACAAAAGACAACAACAACACTAAGCCCCAACTTCTGTGGGACGCAGCGAAAGCAGTCTTAATAGGAAAGTATATAGCAATCCAGGCACACTTGAAGAAGGAAGAACAATCCCAAATGAATAGTCTAACATCACAATTATCGAAACTGGAAAAAGAAGAACAAATGAGGCCTAACGTCAGCAGAAGGAGGGACATAATAAAGATCAGAGAAGAAATAAACAAAATTGGGAGAATAAAACAATAGCAAAAATCAAAGAAACTAAGAGCAGGTACTTTGAGAAAATAAACAAAATAGATAAGCCTCTAGTCAAACTTATTAAGAGAAAAAGAGAATCAACACAAATCAACAGAATCAGAAATGAGAATGGAAAAATCATGACAGACTCCACAGAAATACAAAGAATTATTAAAGACAACTATGAAAACCTATATGCCAACAACCTGGAAAACCTAGAAGAAATGGACAACATCCTAGAAAAATACAACCTCCCAAGGCTGACCAAGGAAGAAACACAAAAGTTAAACAAATCAATTACGAGCAAAGAAATTGAAACCGTAATCAAAAACTACCCAATGAACAAAACCCCTGGGCTGGTCAGATTTACCTCGGAATTTTATCAGACACACAGAGAAGACATAATACCCATTCTCCTTAAAGTGTTCCACAAAATAGAAGAAGAGGGAATACTCCCAAACTCATTCTATGAAGCCAACATCACCCTAATACCAAAACCAGGCAAAGACCCCACCAAAAAAGAAAATTACAGACCAATAACCCTCATGAATGTAGATGCAAAAACACTCAATAAAATATTAGCACACAGAAATCAACAGTGTATCAAAAGGATCATACACCATGACCAAGTGGTATTCATCCCAGGAATGCAAGGATGGTACAACATTCGAAAATCCATCAACATCATCCACCGCATCAACAAAAAGAAAGAAAAAAACCACATGATCATCTCCATAGATGCTGAAAAAGCATTTGACAAAATTCAACATCCATTCATGATAAAAACTCTCAGCAAAATGGGAATAGAGGGCAAGTACCTCAACATAATAAAGGCCATATATGATAAACCCACAGCCAACATTATACTGAACAGTGTGAAGCTGAAAGCATTTTCTCTGAGATCGGCAACAAGACAGGGATGCCAGTCTCCCCACTGTTATTTAACATATTACTGGGCGTCCTAGCGATGGCAGTCAGACAAAACAAAGAAATACAAGGAATCCAGATTCGTAAAGAAGAAATTAAACTGTCACTATTTGCAGATGATATGATATTGTACATAAAAAACCCTAAAGACTCCACTCTAAAACTACTAGAACTGATATCGGAATACAGCAAAGTTGCAGGATACAAAATTAACACACAGAAATCTGTAGCTTTCCTATACACTAACAATGAACCAATAGAAAGAGAAATCAGGAAAACAATTCCATTCACAATTGCATCAAAAAGAATAAAATACCTAGGAATAAACCTAACCAAAGAAGTGAAAGACCTATACCCTGAAAACTACAAGTCACTCTTAAGAGAAATTAAAGGGGACACTAACAAATGGAAACTCATACCATGCTCTTGGCTAGGAAGAATTAATATCGTCAAAATGGCCATGCTGCCCAAAGCAATATACAGATTTGATGCAATCCCTCTCAAATTACCAGCAACATTCTTCAATGAACTGGAGCAAATAATTCAAAAATTCAAATGGAAACACCAAAAACCCCGAATAGCCAAAGCAATCCTGAAAAAGAAGAATAAAGTAGGGGGAATCTCACTCCCCAACTTCAAGCTCTACTACGAAGCCATAGTAGTCAAGACAATTTGGTACTGTCACAAGAACAGAGCCACAGACCAGTGGAACAGATTAGAGACTCCAGAAATTAACCCAAACATATATGGTCAATTAATATTTGATAAAGGAGCCATGGACATTCAATGGCGAAATGACAGTCTCTTCAACAGATGGTGCTGGCAAAACTGGACAGCTATATGCAGGAGAATGAAACTGGACCATTGTCTAACCCCATACACAAAAGTAAATTCAAAATGGATCAAAGACCTTAATGTAAGTCATGAACCCATAAAACTCTTAGAATAAACATAGGCAAAAACCTTTTAGACATAAACATGTGTGACCTCTTCTTGAACATATCTCCCCGGGCAAAGAAAAAAACAGCAAAAATGAACAAGTGGGACTATATTAAGCTGAAAAGCTTCTGTACAGCAAAAGACACCATCAATAGAACAAAAAGGAACCCTATAGTATGGGAGAATATATTTGTAAATGACAGATCTGATAAAGGCTTGACATCCAAAATATATAAAGAACTTACAAACAAACAACAAATAATCCAATTAAAATATGGGCAGAGGAACTGAACAGACAGTTCTCCCAAGAAGAAATACAGATGGCCAGCAGACACATGAAAAGATGCTCCACATCGTTAATTATCAGAGAAATGCAAACTAAAACTACAATGAGATATCACCTCACACCAGTAAGGATAGCTGCCATCCAAAAGACAAACAACAACAAATGTTGGCGAGGCTGTGGAGAAAGGGGAACCCTCCTACACTGCTGGTGGGAATGTAAATTAGTTCAACCACTGTGGAAAGCAGTATGGAGTTTCATCAAAATGCTCAAAACAGACGTACCATTTGACCCAGGAATTCCACTCCTAGTAATTTACCCTAAGAGCGCAGCAATCAAGTTTGAGAAAGACAGATGCACCCCTATGTTTATCGCAGCACTATTTACAATAGCCAAGAATTGGAAGCAACCTAAATGTCCATTAGTAGATGACTGGATAAAGAAGATGTGGTACATATACACAATGGAATACTACTCAGCCATAAGAAGAGGACAAATCCTACCATTTGCAGCAACATGGATGGAGCTGGAGGGTGTTATGCTCAGTGAAATAAGCCAAGTGGAGAAAGAGAAATACCAAATGATTTCACTCATCTGAGGAGTATAGGAGCAAAGGAAAAACTGAAGGAACAAAACAGCAGTGGAATTATAGAACCCAAGAATGGACTAACAGGTACCAAAGGGAAAGGGACTGGGGAGCATGGGTGGGTAGGGAGGGATAAGGTGGGGGAAGAAGAAAGGGGGTATCAAGATTAGCATGCATGGGGGGAGGGAGAAAGGGGAGTGCTGTACAACACAGAGAAGGTAAGTAGTGATTCTACAACATTTTGCTATGCTGATGGATAGTGACTGTAAAGTGGTTTATAGGGGGGACATGGTATAGGGGAGAGCCTAGTAAACATAATATTCTTCTTGTAAGTGTAGGTTAAAGATTTAAAAAAGAAAAAAAAAAAAAAAGAAAAAAAGAAAGAAAGAAAGAAAGAAAGAAAGAAAGAAAGAAAGAAAGAAAGAAAGAAAGAAAGAAAGAAAGAAAGAAAGAAAGAAAGAGAAAGAAAGAAAAGTGGGATTACTCCTTGATAGGATACAACTAAAGGTAAATCAACAATTAACGCATGCTTAAAATATCCTTAATTTTGATCACTTAAAGTGTGTCAGATAATTGGCTATGGAGGTACACTTTTCTGATAATATTCCTTTCTCTTAAAAAAAAAGCAGTTCCTGTGTGGTGACCTCCAATGAGTTCTACACAATTGCATAAAGGGCATATCAAAGTGTGGGCAAAGGGTCTGTTTGTGTTTATACAGAAGATCAAAGCCTAATTTGGCTACCCAGAAAATGAACTAAGATACAATATGAAGAAGAACTTCCAACATCAGCACTCTCTGGAAGACTCATACCAGAAGATGATCATCAAAAAACCTCCACAAAGATCCAGGCGATGCTGCAGTTGTAGCTCCATCCATCCCACCATTTCCTGGACTTGCCATTGGAATGAAGGAGATATCTAAGCTGGCCTGTACATACAGTAAAACAACAAATTTGACTGGATGTATACTGTTGGAACTCAACCAAGAATTAGGAGAAGTGCAAGTTGTAGCGCTCCAAAATCTTACAACTACAGACTATCTATGGTTAAAAGAACATATGGGATGTGAACAGTTCCAAGGAATGGGTTGTTTTAATTTGTCTGATTTCTCTCAGACTGTTCTAGTACAGTTGGACAATATCCATCATATCGTAGACAAATTTTCACAAATGCCTTGGGTGCCTATCTTGTTTTCTTGGCTTCACTGGAGATGGCTGGTAACTATAGATCTGCTTTGGTTATGTAACTGTATTCCTATTATGTTAATGTGTGTGCACAATTAGTTAGTAGTTTAAAACCTATACATGCTTCAGTTACTCTACAAGAAGTTATGTCAAAGAAATAATCAATCCTCCCATGTTTTCTTCCCTCTGTTACCTCTATAGCTTTTCTTCTTCCTTTCTAATTACAACCCTTAAATAGAATTCATGCCTCATATCGAATTTACCAAGTATCATAATTCCTCCAAGTGGTAAAGATACCTCAAGACAAATGCTGGGCATAGAAGCCACAGGGCATAAATCTGCAAAGAAGTAAAAAGCTAACCTTTTCAAAGAATATGGCTTCTCTCTCACTTACCAACTTTACATCTCCCTGTATGGCCCCGGAAATTGACTGGTTAGCCAGTGACAGGTAAGATTCCTCAAAGGAGGAACAACCTAAGACAGGCACAGTTGCAGGGGGGCCATCAGGTGAGAAATTGGGGATCAACAGTGGTGAAGCTTAGAAGCTCACCCTCCCCTGTTTTGAGAGAAATCTTCTGCATCCGTGGATGTTTTTATGCCCTTGTCTAGCTTGGATTAGCACATAGTCTACAGGCACACACCTGATCATCTACAATTGCTCTCTCACAACACTAAACTATGTTTTCTATCTTTATCTTGTGTCTACCTACCACTTCAGCATTTTATCAAAAATAAAAATAATAATAGTAATAAAAGGAGAAATGTGGGATCCACATATAAATCAAGTATAAAAATCAAACAAATATTCATATTTGACTAGATTGTTTATAGTTCATAATGCATGATCAAAACCAAAAGTTTCTGCAATAACTGCCCTTGTACTGTTCACCATGTAAGAACTTATTCACTATGTAAGAATTTGTTCACCATGTAAGAACTTGTTCATTATGCTTCAGAAGATTGGAGACTGACGAAAATTAGGCTTGAGATGGATTAATGATTGTGCATTGAGCATTGACTCCCCTATACAGAATTTTATTGTTGTTAACAACAATTTGATCAATAAATATGAGAGATGCCCTCCAAAAAAAAACCCAAAAACTTAAATGAAATGGATATATTCCTGAAAGGCATGAATTACTGAAATTGACCAAAGAAGAAATAGAAAATGGAAATAGACCTATGACAAGTGAAAGAAACTGAAGGAATTAGTAATTAAAAATCTCCCCACAAAGAAAAGCATTGGCCTAGGTGGCTTCACTGCTGAATTCCACCAAACATTTAAAGAAGAAATACCAATTCTCACACACTTTTTCAGAAAAGTAGAGGAGGAAACACTTTTCAACTTATTCTGTGGGTCAGTATTACTCTAACACTAAAACCAGAGAAAGACATTGCAAAAAAACAATAAATTTTATCTAATGAATACAGATCCAAAGTCTTCAATGAAATATTAGCAAGTAAAATCTAGGAATATCTAAAAAGGATTATATACCATGAACAAGAGAGATTTATACTAGGGATGTAAAATTGGTTCATAATAAAAAATCAGTTGTCATAATACACCATAATTTATATTCATATATTCACATACAATTTATATTCATAAAAGTCAAAATCTACATGGATATTTAGCAGATACATAAAAAGCATTGGAGAAAATCCAACACCAATTTGTAATAGAAAATACTCTCAATAAAACAGGCATATAAGGATTCTTCATCAACCTCATAAAAGGTATCCATGAAAAATCTATTGTTATCATCTAAATTAATGTTAAAAACTGGTTTCCATCTCAGATCAAGAAAAAGACAAGATGTGCACTGTGTTTTTATTTGTACACAGCAATAATACAACTCTTTTTGGGTTCCCAGACACCCAATTCCAACGTGTGTGTTTGGGGGAGAGGGGCTCTTCTCATGCACAACACCAAGCAATTCTCAAAGACCAGCAGGGTGTCCAAGAACACAACTCAATTCTGATACTATCTGCCTGGAGACAGCACCAGATCCCCCAAGTTAAGGGCTCCATCTTACAAGAGACCCTCCACCTGCCACTCCAGATGCCACTTCCAAGTCCTAGGCAGTTACCTGTGCTTCTGACCGACCAGCTACATATTGGAGGTTCCAATGATGTCCCCCATAGGTTCAATAAGAGCGGCTCACAGAACTCAGGAAAACACTTGTTTACCAGTTTAATAAAGGATGCCATAAAGGATACAAGTTAACAGCCAAATGAAGAGATACATAGAACTAGGTCCCAAATAAGATTCTAGCCTTGTGGAGCTTGGGGCCAGGCTCAGTGGCACATGGCAGCTTTCTGGTTCCCTAGGAGTGGAAACTCTTTCCAACAGAGAAGCAGGATACAAGAGAGAGATATGCTCTTCTTATGTTTTTTTGTGAAGCTTTCATTGCATAGTCGTGATTGATTATATCATTGCCCATTGGCTGATATACCTCCAGCCCCTGCCCTTGGGTGGGGGTTCAAAAGTCTCTCATTAACAGACAAGACACCCATTTGACCTTTAAGACTCTGCAGTGTTTTCAGGAACTGTGGATTAAGACCAAATGTACCTGGGAAATATATATTTGGTCATCTGAATGACCAAATATGTATTTCTTACAACTCACTATAACACATCCACTCTTACCATTGCTATTCCACATCACAGCGGAGCTTTTAGTCAGTGAAAGAAGGAGAAACAAATAAAAGGCATCCAGACTACAAAAGAAGGTGTCAAACTGACTTTATTTGCCAACAACATAATCCTGATAAAGAAAATACTAAGGCACACACACACACACACACAAAATTAGAAAAAATAACTACATTTAGCAAGGTTGCAGGATACAAAATCAGTTGTATTTCTATACACTAAGAGTGTTATAATGGCATAAGAGTAAAATACTTAAGACAAAATTTAACAATTGGAGTGTAAGATTTGTACATTGAAAATTGTAAATCATTACTGAGAGAAATTAGGAAGATCTAAATATTTGGGGAGACATTCTGTGTTCATGGCTTGGAAGACACAGTTATGAAATGGAAACTGTCCCTGAAGATCTATAGATATAATGCAAATCCTATGAAAAATCAAATTCAAGCAAGGCTTTTTACAGAAAATGGCAATCTGATTTAATATATAGAAAACAAATTATCTAAAATTGGCAAAACAATATTGAAAAAGAAGAAATGAGACATATGATTCAGTTAAAAAACTTTTTATAAATCCACAGTAATCAAAACACTATTACTGACATAAAAATAGACATTAGTTCAATAGAATAGACTTGAAAGTTCAGAAACAATCTCTCACACTTTGATTATTTTTTTATTGAAACAAAGTTGATACACAATTTTATATTGGTTTCAGATATAGAATATAATGATTTGAAAATTATATTCATTACTAAATGCTCACAAGTGCAGTTACCACCTGTCACTATACCAAGATATTACAATATGATTGACTATATTCCCTATGCTGTACTTTCATCCCCATGACTAATTTATTTTGTAGTTTGAAGTTTGTACCTCTTTATTCCTTTTCACCTGTTTCTCTCATTCCCCAACTCTCCTCCTCTATGGAAACCACCAGTCTGTTCCTGTGTTTATGTCTATTTTTATTTTGTTTGTTTGTTTGTTTTAGATTTCACATAAGTGAAATATAATTAATGAATTTTTAACAAAGGTGCCAAAGCAATTTAGTGAGTAGAAGATAGTCTTTTTAACAATGGTGCTTGGAAGAATGACATCAATAAGATAGTTGACTAAGATGTCTCTTGCTCATATTTCCCCTTAACAACAATTGGCCAACCATCCACAAAGTACCTTTTTGGGAGCTATGGGACTTGGTACCATTTCAGGAACCTGAAAGGATAATTACCTAACTGTGCACTGAGTATTAGGTATACATATCTTGGTCCTGCCTGTTGACCCTGCAGTGGCCCATGGTCCGGGAGCCCTTGGAGACCACTATCTAAGACAGTCACCCATAGAGAGAGTGCCTTTGTGGAAATCCAGGAGTCCAGCAAAGAAGTTTCAACATACCAAAACTTCTTTAGTACCATGAAAACATATGAAAATATATAGTGCACTAGTAAAGGTAAGTATATATTCAAATCCCGAGTACTCTAATTGTAGCAAAAAAAAATGTACTTGGATGCATTAGAAAGGTTAAGAGGAATAGTTTAATTTTACCTGTGTTACCTCTCTTCCAAGGCAGCACAGCTTAGTGCCAAGAGAGATGTTCTCAGCCTGTGATTTCTCCCACAGGGGAAAGTGAGACCATGTGAGTAAGTGTCCAGCTTCCTCAGCTGTGTGGGATGCTGCCAAAGAGGCCCATTTCTCCCTTGCCCTATATAGAACACTGAGTTTTGAACTGGGGTAGAGAAAAAAGCTGGGAGAATATCAGATAGAACTCTCAGAGGGCATTAAAAAGACACAAATCCTTCTAACCACATAACAAACTCCATCAAGGAGCTCAACCATACAGTGCTAGAGAAGCCTGACATGCTGATTCACCTCACTGGGATGCAGGTAACCCTAGCACTCCACATACCTTACCTATACAGTCTCCCAACCTGTGGCCAGCTCTCTACATGTACTCCCAAAGGTGGCTAAAGTGAGCTTTGGCTGACAGCTAATGAGCACACACAGAAACATGGTCCAAATGTGTGGGCTAGGGAGAGACCACAAATTTCAGCTTTAGCACTGCCCTTGGGAAAGCAAAGAGAGGATGTCAGCACCTAGACTGGTGTGTTTCAGGATTAAGAGAAGAAATTTAAGCATAATAATTCTACAACAGAAGAAAGAAGTGCGGAGGAGGCATACCCATAGAAGGTCTGAGAAAAACTTGGAATCACCAGCAGGGACAATGGAAAGTATTTCTCTCTGACAGACAATAAAAACTGGAGGCGTTGATTGTTGCTTCATATGTGAAGACCGAAACACAAGACTTCAGGGAACATGAAAAATCGAGGTAATATGACTCCACCAAAGGATCACAAAATATTCCATTAACTGACAGCAAAGACAGGGAGATTGTGATTTACCTGATAAAGAATTGGAAATAGCTGTTTTGAAAGGATGCTGAATGAGCTACCAGGTAAAAAAGAAAGACAATTCAATGATATCAGATAAATAATGCATAAAGTGAGAAGGTTTACAAGGAGATAGAAATAGTAAAAACCAATCAAACTGAAACTCTGGAGTTGAAGAATACAATGAATGAAATTTAAAAAATGTGATAGCTTTAGCAGTAGAATGGATCAAGCAGAAGAAAGAATCTATGAATTCTTCAGTCAGAGAATGAAGAAAAAAATTAAAAGAATGAAGAGAGCCTATGTTATTAAAGGGAAACCCCTTTAAAAAATCTGTGAATTACTGGAGTCACAGGAGAAGAGAAGGAGATGAATAAACAGAAACCTATTTAAAGCAATAATAGCTGAAAACTTATAAAATCTTGGGAACGACTTGGACATCCAACTTCATAAAGCTCAAAAGTCCCCCAAAATATCAACTGAAAAGAGATTTAGATCAACTGAAAGAGATCTATTCCAAGACACATTAGAATAAAACTGCCAAAAATCAAGAACAAATGGCAAACCTTAAGGGCAGCCAGAGAAAAGAAGCATGTAACTTGCAACATAAGATCAGAGGATTTCTCAGCAGAACCTTATAGGCTAGAAAAGAGTAGAATATATTCAAAGCACTGAAAGGAAAAAAAAAACAGCCAATCAGGAATACTCTATCTGGCAAAGTTGTCCAGAAATGAAGGAGAAATAAAAGACTCTTAGACAAACAAAAGCTGAGGGAGTTCATCAACACTATATCTTCCTCACAAGAAATGCTGAAAGAAGTTCTTCAAGGCAAAACAAAATGATACTAATTAGTACCATAAAATGTATGAAAATATACAACACACTGGTAAAGATAAGTATATATTCAAATTCAGAATACTCTAATAATGTAATATGGTGGTGTGTGTTAACCATTAAACCCTGGAATAAAGGTTAAAAGACAAAAGTATTTAAAAGTAACTATAGGTACAATAATATGTTAATGAATATATAATATAAAAAGTAGTCATATAATTGTGACATCAATAACATAGGAGAGTAAAAGGGTCGAGTTTTGTATGCAATTAAAGTTAAGTCATTATCAGTGTAAAATGACTCTTACAAGATGTTTTATGCAAGCCTCATGGTAACAACAAAGCAAAAACCTACAGTATATCCATAAAGGATAAAGAGAAGGGAATCAAAACATAGCACTACAGAAAGTTATCAGCTCAGAAAGGCAGGCAGCAAAAGAAAAAGAAAGGAACAAAGGAACTACAAAATAGCCAAGAAACAGTATGATGGCAGTAATAAATCCTTATTTATTAATAATTACTTTAAATGTAAATAGATTAAATTTTCCAGTCAAAAGTCATAGAGTGACTGACTGAAACCCAAGACCCAACTATATACTACCTACAAGAGACTCAGTTCAGCTTTAAGGACACACAGAGGCTCAAAGCGAAGGGATGGAAAAAGATATTCCATGCAAGGAGAAACCAAAAGAACACAGATATAACAATACGTATATCAGACAAAATATACTTTAACTCAAAAGCTGTAGCAAGAGACAAGGTCATTATATGATGATAAAGAGGTCAATTCATCAAGAGGATATAATACTCATAATTATGTATGCATACATTATTGGAACACCTAAATATATTAAGCAAATACTAACATCTGAAAAGAGAAACAGTCAATATAATAATACTAGGGGACTTCAATATCCTACTTTTAATAATGGATAGATCATGCAGACAGAAAATCAATAGGGAAACATTAGATGAATATACTTTGGGCCAAATGGACCTAACAGACATATACAGAACATTCCATCCAACAATAGCAAAATACACATTCTACTAAGCACACACAAAACATTCCTGAGGGTAGATATTATGATAGGTCACTAAACAAGTTTTAGCAAATTTAGGAAGATTGAAATCATGCCAAGCATTTTCCAATCACATCGATATAAAACTAGAAATAAAAAACAGTAGGAAAACTGGAAAATACACAAGGAAGTAGAGATTAAACAACACACTTCTGAACAACCAATAGGTCAATGAAGAAACCAAAAGAAAATAAGAAAATATCTTGAAAAAATGAAACTAGAAACACAACATACCAAAACTTATGGGTCCAGCAAAATAATTTCTAAGAAGGAAATTTATAGTAATAAATACCTACATTAAGAAAAAAGAAAGCTCTCCAATGAACAAACTAACTTTACACTTCAAGGAACTAGAATAACAACAAACTAAATACAAAGTGAGCAGAAGAAAGGGAATAACAAATATCAGAGCAGAAACAAATGAAACAGAGATGGAAAAAATATAGCAACAATCAAGGAACCTAAGTGTTGGTTTGTTCAAAAGATAACAAAATTGGCAAACCTTTAGTTAGACTAACTCAGAAGAAAGAGAGGTGACTCAAGGAAAATTAGAAATGAAAGAGGAGATATTATAACTAATACAACAGAAATACAAAGGGTAGTAAGATACTATTGTGAACAATTATATGCCAAAAATTGAGTAACTTGGAAGAAATGTCTAGAAACATACAACATACCAAGACTGGGTCATGAAGAAATGGAAAACATGAATAGGCCTATTACAAGTAAGGAGATTGAATTGGAAATCAAAACCCTTCCAAAAAGACATTCCCAGGACCAGATGGTTTCATTGTTGAATTTTACCAATCATTAAATAACTAATGTCAATCATTCTCAAACTCTTCCAAAAAACTGAAGAGGGAGAAAGACTCACATGCTCATTTTATGAGACCAACATTGCCCTGATACCAATGCCAGATAAGGACACAACAGAAAAAGAAAGATACAAACCAATATCCCTGATGAATATTCTTGTAAAAATGATCGACAATATATTAGCAAACTGAATTCAACAACACATTGAAAGAACCATACACCATGATCAAGTGAGATTGATTCCTGGTATATAAGGATGGTTCAACATACATAAATTAATTAATGTGATAAACCACATTAATAGAATGAAAGATAAAAATCATAAGATCAATTCAATAGATGCAGAAAATGCATTTGGCAAAACAGTATCCTTTCATGGTAAACACTCTCAACAAACTACATAGAAGAAACATTCTTCAACATAATAAAGGCCATATATGAAAAGTCCATCGATAACATCATATTCAATGGTGAAAGGTTGGAAGAATGTCCTCTAAGATCAGGAGAAATACAAGGATGCCCATTCTCATCACTCTCATTCAACATAGTCATGGAAATTCTAGCCAGAGTAACCAGGCCAGAAAAGGAAATAAAATGCTTTCGAATTGGAAAGGAAAAAGTAAAACTCTCATTATTTGCAGATGTAATAATCTTATATATAGAAAATCCTAAAGACTCCACAAAAAAATTAGCACCAATCACCAAATTTAATAAAGTTGCAAGATACAAAACCAACATACAAAATCAGTTGAATTTCTATACACTAACAACTAAATATCTGAAAAGAAACAAAAGAATCTCATCACAACAACATCAGAAACAATAAAATACATGGTAGTAGCTACCAGGGGATGAGGGGTGAGGGAAATGGGGAGATATTGGTCAAAGTATATGAACTTTCAGTTTTAAATGTAACAAGTTTTGGGAATCTAATTGTACAGCATAGTGAATATAGTTAATAATACTGTATTATGTACTTAAGTGTTGCTAAGAGAGTAGATTTGAAATGTTCTCACCACAAAATGAAACTAATTATGTGACAGGGTCAGGGTATTAGCTAATGCTATGGTGGTAATCATTTTGCAATATATAAATGTATCATTGTATACCTTAAACTTATATATTATATATAAGTATTATCTCAATAAAGCTGGAAAAAGTGGTGCTGGAACCACCAGACATCAACATCAAGACAAATTTAGACCCTTACCTCACATTATACAAGAAATCAACTTGTAACAGATGATACCTCTACATGTAATAGCTGAAACTACAATATTTTAGAAAAAGTAGTTCCAAATCTTCATGTCCTAGGGTTAGGCAATGATTTCTTGCATACAATACTGAAAACTCAATCCACAAAAGAACAAAAAAAGATAAATTGTACTTCATCAACCTCAATAGTGCTATACTTCAGAAAAGTAAGAAACAAGCCACACAATGGTAAAAATATTTGCAAATCATATATCTGATAAGGGCTTGTATCTTAATTATATAAATAATTATTATTAACTAAATAACAAAAGGACAAATAAACCAATTAAAAATGATGAAAATATTTTAATAGTGTGTTATCACAAGTCTGATCACAGGACCAACTGGGTGAGCTACAATGGGAAAGTACTTGAGAGACCGAAAGAGAGACACGGAGATGCCATATGATACATGAAGGTTTCTTGGGACTTAGGTACAGGGGATCCAGGAGTGGCTGGCTGGATGAGGTTGTACACTGCGGTTGTGGACAGGGAGGGAATTGCTCATTTGAGTTGAGGAGACAGAGATTACGTGTGTGCCAGGGGTGAGGGGACAAAGACGGCATACTTTGCTAGAAAGGATCATTCTTGTGCGACCAGCGTGCTAAGGAACAAAACCTTGGCCAGAGGGGTCTGCCTCCTAATAAGATGTGTCCATAGATAAGGTGGGCCTGAATTTGGCCAGCCCCAGGCCATCAACATACCACATATCTGGCACAACTTTTGAAGGAATGGGCCATATGGACACATGGTTACTATGCGGTATAAGGTTATAAGTGGGTAGTGCTTGTCTCCACAAATAGGTATTTCATCAAAGATATATAAATATCCAGTAAGCACATGAAAAGAGGTTCATCTTTAGTCATTAAGGAAATACAAATCTAAACTACTTCATACCCACTAGAATGATTGTAACCGAAGTGACAAACAATAAGAAGTGTATGTGAGAATGTGGAGAAACTGGAACACTTATACATTGTGGGAGGAAGTGTAAAATGATGCAGTCATTTGGAAAACAGCTTGACAATTTATTAAATGACTAAACATAAACTTACATATGGCTGTTCTCTTAGGAATTTACTCAAGATATACAAAAACATACATTCTTACAAAGACTTGTTGATGAAGGTCATTAGAGCACTACTCTTACAGCCAAAACCTGAAAACAGCACAAATGTCCATTAACCTGTGAATGTTTACAACTGAAGTCTATCCATACAAAACACGATTTAGCAATAAAAAGAGCTAAGGGTTGTTAAATGTTACAACATGGATGAACCTAATTAATATTATGCTGATAAAAGAAACCAGACACAAAAGACTACATAATGTATTATTCACCTCATATCAAAGGACCTTAAAAGGCAAGCATATAGACACTGAAAGTAAATTAATAGTTGTCTGGGGCTGCGATGAGAAAGGAAATTGAGTGCAAATGGGCACATGGGATTATTCTAAATTTTGATTTGGGTGAAGGTTTCACAACTCTGTAAATTTACTAAAAACCACTGGCTGGACACTTAAAAATCAGTGAATTTTATGGTAAGTAAATTATACCACAACTGTGCTAAAACAAAAAAAAAATCAAAGAAAGCAGAAGTAAGGGAAAAACAAAAGTCATTATCACTGATAACAAAAAGTAACACAAAAAATCAACAGTGATTTGATGAGATCAGTGAAATTGATAAACCTCTGGCCAGACTGAGGAAGAACAAGCAAGAAGACACCAAATTCCAATATCAGGAATGAAGTAGGGTATATTAATACAGACTCTATGGAGTTTGAAAGGATAAGTGAATATTATGATCAAATCTATGTCCAGATGAAGTATTCAGTCAACAGAGTTACTTTTTGCTTGTGTGCTCAAGACTTGCATAGACAGTCCCCAACCTTGATTATTATCCCAATATTCCATTCTTATTTCTTTTTTGTATCATTAATCTACAAGTACATGCACAACATTGTGCTTACTAAGGTCCCCTCTTCACCAAGTCCTTGCCACAAACCCCAGTACAGTCACTGTCCATCAGCATAGTAAGATGCTGTAGAATCACTACTTGTCTTCTCTGTGTTGCACAGCCCTTGCCATGCTCCCCCCTCCAAATTATACATGCTAATCATAATGCCCCCTTCTTTTTTCCCACTCTTATCCCTCCCTTTCCACCCATCCTCCCCAGTCCCTTTCCCTTTGGTAACTGTTAGTCCATTCTTGGGTTCTGTGATTCTGATGCTATTTTGTTCCTTCAGTTTTTCTTTGTTCTAATACTCCACATATGAGTGAAATCATTTGGTACTTGCCTTTCTCCACCTGACATATTTCACTGAGCATAACACTCCCTAGCTCCAACCATGTTGCTGCAAATGGTAGGATTTGTTTTCTTCTTATGGCTGAATAATATTCCATTGTGTATATGTACCACATCTTCTTTATCCATTCATCTACTGATGGACACTTAGGTTGATTCCACTTCTTGGCTATTGTAAATAGTGCTGCCATAAATATAGGGGTGCATCTGTCTGTTACAAACTGGGCTGTTGTATTCTTAGGGTAAATTCCTAGAAGTGGAATTCCTGGGTCAAATGGTATTTCTATTTTGAGCTTTTTGAGGAACCTGCATATTGCTTTCCACAATGGTTGAACTAATTTACATTCCAACCAGCAGGGAAGGAGGGTTCCCCTTTTTCCACAACCTCGCCAGCATTTGTTGTTGTTTATCTTTTGAATGGTGGCGATCCTTACGGATGTGAAATGATATCTCATTGTGGTTTTAATTTGCATTTCTCTGATGACTAGTGATGTGGAGCATCTTTTCATGTGTATTCTGGCCATCTGAATTTCTTCTTTGGAGAACTGTCTGTTCAGCTCTTCTGCCCATTTTTTAATTGGATTATTTGCTTTTTGTTTGTTGAGGTGCATGAGCTCTTTATATATTTTGGATGTCAACCCTTTATCGGATCTGTCATTTATGAATATATTCTCCCATACTGTAGGATGCCATTTTGTTCTATTGATGGTGTCCTTTGCTGTAGAGAAGCTTTTCAGCTTGATATAGTCCCACTTGTTCATTTTTGCTTTTGATTCCCTTACCTGGGGAGATATGTTTGTGAAGAAGTCACCCATGTTTATGTCCAAGAGATTTTTGCCTATGTTTTTTTCTAAGAGTTTTATGGTTTTATGACTTACATTCAGGTCTGTGATCGATTTCAAATTTACGTTTGTGTATGGAGTTTGACAATGGTCCAGTTTCATTCTCTTACATGTAGCTTTCCAGTTTTGCCAGCACCAACTGTTGAAGAGGCTGTCATTTCCCCATTGTATGTCCATGGCTCCTTTATCATAAATTCATTGACCATATATGTTTGGGTTAATGTCTGGAGTCTCTATTCTGTTCCACTGGTCTGTGACTCTGTTCTTGTGCCAGTAATAAATTGTCTTAATTACTGTGGCTTTGTAGAAGAGCTTGAAGTTGGGGAGCGAGATCCTTCCACTTTATGCTTCCTTCTCAGGATTGCTTTGGCTATTTGGGGTCTTTGGTGGTTCCATATGAATTTTTGAACTATTTGTTCTAGTTCATTGAAGAATGCTGTTCGTAATTTGATAGGGATTGCATCAAATCTGTATATTGCTTTGTGCAGGATGGCCATTTTGACTATATTACTTCTTCCTAGCCATGAGCATGGGATGAGTTTCCATTTGTTAGTGTCCTCTTTAATTTCTCTTAAGAGTGTCCCTGTAGTTTTCAGGGTATAGGTCTTTCACTTCCTTGGTTAGGTTTATTCCTAGGTATTTTATTCTTTTTGATGCCATTGTGATTGGAACTGTTTTCCTGATTTCTCTTTCTATTAGATAATTGTTAGTGTATAGGGAAGCCACAGATATCTGTGTATTAATTTTGTATCCTGAAACTGTGCTGAATTCAGATATTAGTTCTCATAGTTTTGGAGTGGAATCTTTAGGGTTTTTTATGTACAATATCATGTCATCTGCAAATAGTGACAGTTTAACTTCTGCTTTACCAATCTGGATTCCTCGCATTTCTTTTTTGTGTGTGATTGCTGTGGCTAGGACCTCCAGTACTGTTTTGAATAACAGTGGGGAGAGTGGGCATCCCTCTCTTGTTCCTGATCTCAGAGGAAAAGCTTTCAGCTTCTCATTGTTCAGTATGATGTTATCTGTTGGTTTTATCATATATGGCCTTTACTATGTTGAGGCACTTGAACTGTATACCCATTTTATTGAGAGTTTTTATCATGAATGGATGTTGAATTTTGTCAAATGCTTTTTCAGAATATACGGAGATGATCATGTGGTTTCTGTCCTTTTTGTTGATGTGGTGGATGATGTTGATGGATTTTCGAATGTTGTACCATCCTTGCATCCCTGGGATGAATCCCACTTGGTCATGGTGTATGATCCTTTTGATATACTTTTGAATTCGGTTTGCTAATATTTTTTTGAGTATTTTTACATGTATATTCATCAGGGATATTGGTCTCTAATTTTCTTTTTTTGTGAGGTCTTTGCCCGGTTTTGGTATTAGGGTGATGTTGGCTTCATAGAATGAGTTTGGGAGTATTCCCTCCTCTTCTATATTTGGGGAAACTTTAAGGAGAATGGGTATTATGTCTTCTCTGTATGTCTGATAAAATTCCGAGGTAAATCCATCTGGCCCAGGGGTTTTCTTTTTGAGTAGTTTTCTTATTACCGCTTCAATTTCGCTGCTGGTAATTGGTCTGTTTAGATTCTGTGTTTCTTCCTTGGTCAGTATTGGAAGGTTGTATTTTTTTTAGGAAGTTGTCCATTTCTTCTAGGTTTTCCTGTTTGTTAGCATATAGGTTTTCATAGACTTCTCCAATAATTCTTTGTATTTCTGTGGGGTCTGTCGTGAATTTTCCTTTCTCATTTATGATTCTGTTGATGTCTGTGGATTTTCTTTTTCTCTTAATAAGTCTGGCTAGAGGCTTATCTGTTTTGTTTATTTTCTCAAATAACCAGCTTTTGGTTTTATTGTTTTTTTCTATTGTTTTATTCCTCTCAATTTTATTTATTCCTTCTCTGATCTTTATTATGTCCCTACTTCTGCTGACTTTAGGCCTCATTTGTTCTTCCTTTTCCAATTTCGATAATTGTGACATTAGACTCTTCATTTGGAATTGTTCTTTCTTCTTTAAATATGCCTGTATTGCTATATCCATTCCTTTTAAGACTGTGTTCCCTGCATCCCACAGAAGTATTGTTGTTGTCATTTGTTTCCATATATTGCTTGATCTCTATTTTAATTTAGTCGTTGATCTATTGATTATTTAGGAGCACGCTGTTAAGCCTCCATGTGTTTGTGAGCCCTTTTGCTTTCTTTGTACAATTTATTTCTAGTTTTATACCTTTGTTGTCTGAAAAGTTGGTTGGTAGAATTTCAATCATTTGAATTTACTGAGGTTCTTTTTGTGGTCTAGTATGTGGTCTATGGTGGAGAATTTTCCATGTGCACTTGAGAAGAATGTATATCCTGTTGCTTTTGGATGTAGATTTCTATTAGGTCCATCTTTTCTAGTGTGTTGATCAGCGCCTCTGTGTCCTTACTTATTTTCTGTCTGGTGGGTCTGTCCTTTGGAGTGAGTGGTGTGTTGAAGTCTCCTAAAATGATTGCATTGCCTTCTATTTCCTCCTTTAGTTCTGTTAGTATTTGTTTCGCATATGCTAATGCTCCTGTATTGGGTGTATATATATTTGTAATGGTTATATCCTCATGTTGGACTGATCCCTTTATCATTATGTGATGTCCTTCTTTATGTGTTGTTACTTTCTTTGTTTTGAAGTCTATATTTTCTGATACTAGTACTACAGCACCTGATTTTTTTCTCCCTCTTCTTTGCATGAAATGTCTTTTTCCATTCCTTGACTTTTAGTCTGTGCATATCTATGGGTTTGAGGTGAGTTTCTTGTAAACAGCATATGGATGGGTCTTGGTTTTTTATCTAATCAGTTACTATGTGAATTTTTATTGGTGCATTCAGTCCATTTACGTTTAGGGTGATTATTGACAGATATGCACTTATTGCCATTGTAGGCTCTAGATTCATGGTTACCAAATGTTCAAGGGTAGCTTCTTTACTATCTTACTGTCTAACTTAACTTCCTTATTGAGCTATCATAAACAGTCTGATGTTTCTTTATTTCTCTCCCTTCTTATTCTTCCTCCTCCATTCTTTATATGTTTGGTGCTTTATTCTGTGCTCTTTTGTGTTTCCTTTGACTGCTTTTGTGAATAGTTGATTATATTTTTTTGCCTTTAGTTAGTACCTGGTTGGTCTGCTTTCTTTGCTGTGATTTTATTTTTCTCTGTTTACATTTATTTAGCCTTAGGAGCGCTCCCATTTAGAGCAGTCCCTCTAAAATACCCTGTAGAGGTGGGTTGTGGGAGACAAATTCCCTCAACTTTTGCTTGTCTGGGTATTGTTTAATCCCTCCTTCATATTTAAATGATAATCATGCTGGATACAGTATCCTTGGTTCAAGGCCCTTCTATTTCAGTGCATTGAATATATCATGTCATTCTCTTTTGGCCTTTAATGTTTCTGTTGAGAAGTCTGATGATAGCCTGATGGGTTTTCCTTTGTACATAACCTTTTTTTCTCTCTAGCTGCCTTTAATACTCTATCTTTGTCTTTGATCTTTGCCATTTTAATTATTATATGTCTTTGTGTTGTCCTCCTTGGGTCCGTTGTGTTGGAGATTTGTGGGCTTACATGATCTGAGAGACTACTTCCTCCCCCAGTTTGGGGAAGTTTTCCACAATTATTTCTTCAAAGACACTTTGCATCCCTTTTTCTCTCTCTTCTTCTTCTGGTACCCCTATAATGCAGATATTGTTCCTTTTGGATTAGTCACACATTTCTCTTAATGTTGTTTTTTTTTTCTGGAGATCTTTTTCTCTCTCTGTGTCAGCTTCTATACATTCCTGTTCTCTGGTTTCTATTCCATAAATGGCATCTTGCATCTCATCCATTCTGCTTTTAAGTCCTTCCAGATTTTGTTTCATTTCTGTAGTCTCCCTCCCTACTTTGTCGGTTAGCTCTTGCATTTTTCTCTGCAGCCCCAGCAGCATCGTTATGACCTTTATTTTGAATTCTTTTTCAGGAAGGTTGGTTAGGTCTATCTCCCCAGGTTCCCTCTCAGGGGAGAATGTCTGTGTGATTCTGGTCTGGATCAAATTCTTATGTTTTTTTCTGGTGATAGTGGTAGTTGTGGGGAGTTGGCAAATGTGTCAGTTGGGAGAATGTCCCTTCCTGCTAGTTTGTGGCCTTCCTCTCCTGTGAGAACAGCGACCCCTAGCGATTTTTACTGGGTAGCTGCACAAAGATGGAGTTTCTGATTCTTGCCCTGGCCACTGTGGAGCAAGCTCCGCTCAGTTGCTGTGGGGGTGAGCCGCCTCAAGCTGCTGCTCCACTATGGCGGGGCTGTGCAGGAGGGGGAATGGGTGGGAGGCTGTTTATCACCATGAGGGGCCTCAGAGCTGTCCTGCCGCCCAGGTGGTTAGGGCACCCGGAGTTCTCCAGGATTCCCAGCTGCTTTGCTGAGTGGACCAGGATGCTTCCGTCCAGCTGTGAGGACCCTGTACCTTTAAGACTTTCAAAAAGCACTCGCTTTTTTTTTGTCCCAGGGGTGCAGGCTGTGGGGACCTGCTCGGAGGTTTTACTGTCCCATTTCCCTAGTATCCATCACACCACGCACCATGTGTCTGCACTCCCGGTGTGGATGGCTAGGACTGGGTATTTAGCAGTGATGGGCTCCCTCTCCCTCCCCTACTCTGACTCCTCTCCTCCCACTGGGGAGCTAGGGTGAGGGTTGCTCAGGTCCCACCGGGCCGCAGCTTGAATCTTACCCTCTTCATGAGGTGCTGGGTTCTCGCAGGTGTAGATATAGCCTGGCTGTTGTCCTGTGTCTTCTGGTCTCTCTTTTAGGAATAGTTGTATTTGTTGTATTTTCAGAAATATATATGGTTTTGGGGGGAGATTTCCACTGCTCTACTCATGCCACCATCTTGGCTCCTCCCCCTATCCATTCCATTCTTTTTTCTAATTTTTCCCCAATGTCTAATTTCCTCTTAAGGGTTTCTTCCAACCCCTTTTTTCAGAGATTTCTCAGATTCTCCAGTGGTTGTCTAACTTAGACTAGTTTTCAACCTGAACCGCATCAATGTTTTAGTTATGTTGTATAAGGGAAATTTGATTTCAACCTTTGTGAGTGAAAAAAATTGTTTCCAGTTGCCTCCTGTAGGGAGTAAAGATTCTGAAAAGTGATTCTCTCATTGAAGACCTATGTTGGGAAGTGATCACACAATATGGGGCTTAGACAGAGATCTAAACTGGTCATCTATTAACAGGGATGAACAAAATATCCTGAATATGCAGTAGGTGTAGGAAAATGAATGAAGTTATTGGTGGATGAGATTTAATATTGGGAATTGGGTGAATGAAGTTGATAGGGGTAGTCATCTCTTTTCAAGTTCTTTGCCACAGAATTCAGAGAATTCATCTTTCTGCTATCATTTAAAGATCAAACAGTTGCAGAAAACTCCACAATTCCTTTGCATCTCTGAGATAAGATGCAAAGGGAAAATAGAAGCTACAGAAGTACTCACGTTTACCAAAACTGATGTATAAGCCACTGTAGACATAAAGAAAAATGGCTTGTTTTCTTCGCACCTTCCAAATGTCTCAGGAGGCCATATTTTCTTGCAGACCACATAATCCATTAAAATTCCTGCTGATAAGGAGGTCTAGGAAAAAATACATTTTCCAGTTTTCCAGCCACTGAGATTCAGGGTAGAAAAAATAAATGACTTGGAATAAATGTTCATTGCAAGGAAAACACAATGTTTATTTCACAATATTTTGGGAAATATAATTATGTGCAAATATGGGTTCTCTGTGACAAGAGCTTCCCTTAAGGTGAGCCTAGTGTCTGGCTTATTTGTTTGCTTATTTTAATATGGACTTTAAAAATAAGTTTATTACATTGGATATTTAAATAAGCAGAATATTTTTTTCCCAATATTTTGGATATTTGAGCTATGTCGGCTAACCTGAGCACAGGTTTTGAAGGTGAAATTCAAATACATTTGGTACCTGCCTAGCTATGTGAGTGTGGGTAAGTTGTCTATATTTTTTGGATCTTTAATTTCTTTATCATGGATATTGTAATAAAGACACATGTCACAGGGTCTTTGTGAGAATTAGCAAGTGTCTTCTATTCATTGCATGCTGAAGGAGGTATTCCTGCCCTTCAGTTATGGGGATGGTCAAGCACTTGACACCCAATACTGAACAGATGTGATTATATCAGTTTGTTAGTCACTTACATTCACAACCTGGAGGAAGAAGACACCTTGTGCCATGCAGGGATACATGGCAGTTGTTGTACTTGGGAAGAGTAGACAAGCAGAGCTGTGGAAGCAGACTTTGTAGTACTAAGAGGGTGAGGTGTCCCCTGTTTCCCATGAGAGAGAAATCCCATGGGATTAGCTTGTTTGAATAATTCCATGGTCAGGCAGGGAAGTGAAACCTGTTACACAAGGATAGCAGGAGCTGTACTGGTTACCTTGATAAGGCAGGCTGTTCAGCCAGGGGTTCTTATCCAAGGGATAAGGGAAACTCATGGTTAGGGCATTCAAGTCCATCCCAATTTCAGCAGATGTCAAGACAGTACATAATATTGAGACTTAATTTTTGGTCTTGTAAATTGTCAGTGTCTGACGTGTGGTTGGAATGTTTTTACAGGCATGTTGGTAATTGCAAAATCAGACACTATGAAAAATAAAAGTCAAGGATGATTCCTTCCGAGATGTACGTTGATTTTGAAAGCTATCAGATTAAAGCTGAAGAGAAGCTGATAAACTAAACATCTAAGTGGTATCCACTCCTAGAGAACATTCCTGTAATTTGGGGAAACTCTAAACAAAACTATTTATTGGGTTAAAATGATTCTGAAGTACATAACCTGAAATAAAATAAAATGAAGGAAAAAGCTCTTTTCCTTCCAAACAGCTTTCAAAAATCTAATGCTTGAATCAGAGCCCGTGGTCATTAACTTCTCTACCATTGGTGCTTGCTGATGAAGTCTCTCCAAAATAGGCCAATTGTACAAAAAGCTACTTAAAGCTTTTACAAATGAACAGGGAATGTAAGTCATTTTACATAGTGACCATACCTTCTGAGGCCAAAAGTATAGTTGTGTGTGCTTTCTTTTTTTAAATCTCGGGAACCTGTGAGATTTCTGAAGCTTCCTGGTGACCCTAGAAAGCATGAGCACCCTCTGAGAGGAAAAGTCCTGTGGAACCTCTACCTGTCAGCACATACTGTCCTACTGGTAAGTAAATGATCTTCTCTCCTAGTCTTGTTTAGTGTCCTTGAGGGAAAGAAGAACATCCTTCTTACCTTTCAATGCTTTAGGGAAAAGCTTCAGGGTGTGAATTACAGTAGTCTGCAGGTACCATCTACTGTTTGCACTATGTACCTGACTCTGTGCTGTATGTGCTACCAAATTCTGCAACTATCCTGACAGCCTTGAAGTGTAGCTCATATGATGTCTCAATAGGAACTATGACTCAGAAAGATCAGCTAAGTATGAGTTAAGGTGTACCACTTAGAACCTGGTTAACCTATGACATTCTGTACTTGGTGCTATAATCATTCCTCAAATGTTCATTTTTAAATTTGTCTTTAGGAAAAAGCCTACACAGGAATATTTTGGTAAAAAATGCTAGTTATTGTTCATACTGAGTAGATTCAGTTCAGGAGTTAGTTAAAGAAAGCTGTAATTATCTTATTTTATTGTTACATAGAAAGCAGTTATTTTGTCATTATTCTAAACATTCTTCAAGCACTTGTGGGCCAAGCATACTATGATCCCAGTAAATCTTCAGAGCATTTCTAAAGAGAAGCTATTCTCCTTCTGTTTATACTGAGGAAATTATGATGCTGAGTGTTTAATGGCTTGTCCCATTATAGTGGCATGCTGGAACTGGTTCGCACTGTCTCTTGAGAACTGGTTGCATGCATCTCTTCCTTGAAATTGGCCATGGTGGAGTATTTTCACCATGGAAACCAGAAAACTATGGAGTATGCAATCCCAGGCCTCTCCTTCCTTGCTGATTTTTAAACATTTACCAGCATACCACTGATCAAGTTTAGTGGCAAGCCTAGTTTTTCCAGCTACTAACTGTATGACTTAGGGTGAGTTGCTTATCCTCTCTAAGCTTCACTTTCCTAGTATTTAAAACCATTAATTAATTGTCTGTATTGCCTATGTTATTTTGTGGATTTAACAGTTTGTAGTCCCTAGGATTTGGGGATGGATTAAACCAATTCCTGGAATATAATTAACACCTTATATATAAATCATAACTATTTTTCAATCCTCTCCAGGAAAATCTATCAGTAAAAAGAGTTTGAGAAAGACATTGTTCATTCAGTGAGTGTGGTATACTAAAACCATCAGGAAGAGAGTATTGTAGAGGAGAAGCACTTGAAGCACTCCTTTGCCAAGTATTTTGTCAGAACTACTTTCCTAAAATGCCTATTAATTAGCCACTTGCAAATCTCCTTCCTGAGTTGATCCAGGAAAAGTCAGTAAATGCCCTTTTTTCATAAAATATTAGAATGGCTCCAGGGTTCTCTGATTGATGACTGTTGAATTAGAACAAAACAAAAATCAATTCTTGTTTTCTTCAATAAACAGTTAATAATTGCAGACAAAATATTCCCCAAAGTAAAGATCACAGTGCTATTTGCCATTGCATTTTGGGTTGTTTTTAAATGGGGGAGGTGATCGAGCAACATGGTTTTCCATAACTCCAGAAATGTAACTCTGTGGTCTAAGTTTTAATTACAATATTATTACATTTGGCAAGGTTATTAGAATTGCAAAAATTTGAGAATTTTTTCTGTTTTTGAAATTTCTCATTTTTATAAGTCTTATGTACTCATTTTAGGATTGGGAAATAAATGTTTTCTTAAATAAGAAAATTTATAAGTGTTCATTAAGCATCTCTGATGTATCTATGTATGTTCAATTAAAATAATTAGGATATATATACACGCACATTGACACAAATGTACATACACACTGACACACAAACTGAATTTTATTAGGTATTTTGCTGCCAAAGGAGTTTTATTAGAATCTTTGTAATGAAGAAATTTATTGCAGCATTCTTTATAACTACTGCTTAAGAATTGGAGAATTTTATATTTGTTGAATTGGGTGGTTACATTTGTATTTGTTTTGCATTAATCCATCATTTGATACACTTCTTTTTATTGTGTGTTATCCCCCACCACAAAGGAGAAAGAACACCCAGGAAGAGCTATATTAAATTTTAGCATTGCTCACAGCTGAATGTACAAAGAGGAGTGTTTCTCTTCTTTTTTAAATTAATTTTTAAGTTTTTCTCCAGCCAGTTCCCCGTGTTTATTTCATACAGTGAACACAATTCTCTCTGGGTGAAGAATGACTTGATCCCTAATCTAGAGGGAAAAGTTAGTTCTACCTTGATTTGCCTTCTTGAGAGAAACTTTAACGACAAGAGAATTACTGAAAATATGTTAAGCTTCATTAAGAAAAGCTGTAAGTACATCTATGCTTTGTTTTCCAACTTTGTCCAGAGTGAGTTATGCCATTATGAACTCTACTTTGCCTACCACAGTTTCTTCCATGAAAGTTCTGACTACATAATTTAAGTAGTTTAAACATTTTATTTCATTGTCGGAAGAACACAGAATGAGAACTACCCTTGGAACAAAGTTTTATATGTATATTATTGTTGATTATAGGCACAGTGCTGTGTAGCAGATCTCCACAATTTATTCATCTTAGCTAACTGCAACTTTATGCCCATTGATTAGTAACTCCCCATTTCCCACTCCTCAGCCCCTAGAAACCATCATTCAGTCTTTGGTTTTATGAATTGAACCATTTAGAATTCTTCATTTTAGTGGAATCTTGCAGTATTTGTCTTTCTGTGACTACCTTATTTCACTTAGCATAATGACCACAAGTCTCACTCATGTTGTCACATATTGCAGAATTTCCTTCTCTTTTAAAGCTAATAGTATTCCCTTGTATGCATATATGACATTTTCTTTATCCATTTATCTGTCAATGGACATGTAGGTTGTTTCCACATCTTGGCTATAGTAAAGAGTGATGTAAAATGAATATGAGTGCTAATATCTAAGATTCTGATTTCAATTCTTTTGGATAAATGTCCAGAAGTGGGATTGTTGGATCACATGGTAGCTTTATTTTTAATTATTTGAGGATATTGCATACTATTTAACATACTGGCATTTTCTTCCTTTTGAAAAAATAATTTTCTATGTTCCTAAAATATTGATTTATCTCCTTAATAACCAAGAACAAGGAAGTACAACAAAACCAAAAATTTTGAAATAAAACAATGTGTGGTTTCCTATATTCATATATATTATAGATCACATATAAGAATTAGTATTAGTGGAGGACCTACTCAAACATAATACTGAAAATTAGTATAAGTTTAAAGTAGTATAGAAGAACCTTGAATTAAGCTACTGGTGGTAGGCAATGAAGGTGTTGTATTTCTATCAAATCCTATAGTAGCATCCAAGCGACATGTTTCCCTTACAAGACCTTTTAACTTTGTACTCTGTGGATTTCAAGAAATATAGTGTGTTACCAAAAAACATTATTTGCACACGCACATGCATGCTTATGTGTATGCTGGATATGTTTTATATGTGCAAATACATACACAGTTACCTACACGGTATATTGGAATTTTAAAAAATGTCCCAGAAACCAGAGCTGCTACCCTCATAGGCTTAATCTGCTATGGCAAACTTTGGCTAATATTTTCTACATTCCCCACAAGATCTTGGCAAGAGATAAGAGCATTCACATTTTACATAACTGAGGCTTAGGGATGTTAAGTGACTTGTCCTCAGTCACATAGAACAATCTCACTGCATCTAAAGACTGTCCTGGCTTCTATGACACATGATCCTGACCCAAGCCAGCGTTTTCCTAGCATCCTGAACTTTCCAGAAACTTCAATGACAGAGATAATTCTGGAAAGTGAACATTTACTAATTTTAAATGTCACCTTGCTCTGAGTTTGATTGAAGAATAATCATAGGGACTTCTAGGGATTCAAGATGGAGGCATGAGAGGTGAGACAGAGAACTCCTCCCCAAACCACATATATTATGAAAATATAGTTAATACAACTAATCTTGAAAGAGCAGCAGGAAAGAATGTTGCACCAGACTGCATACACCTGGAGAAAAGAGCAGACCTCACGAAATGGGCACCAGCACTGCTCCCAGCATACACATAAGCATGCATGTGCCTGTGACACCCAACATTATTCCAGGGGCTGAGAAGCTCTAGGATCTAGAGCTTCTGAGCACTAGAGAGCACCACACACAAATATGAAATGTCAAAGGAAGCTGGTTCAGACAAAAACCTCAAAAACACGAGAAAAAGGCCTGAATGAAACTAAACTCCCCAATCTTTCTGAAAGTGAGTTCAAAATAAAACTCATAAACATGCTCATGGAGGTACAGAAAAATATTTAAGAACTCAGGAACGAATTTAGGACAGAGGTAGAATCATTAAGAAATTCCATATCAGGAATGAAACATACAATGGAGGGATTTAAAAGCAGATTAGATATAGTAGAAGAGACGGTAAATGGAATAGAAATTAGAGAAGATGAATACAAAAAAGCTGAGGCACAGAGAGAAAAAAGGGATCTCTAAGAATGAAAGAATATTGAGAGAACTGTGTGACCAAACAAAATGGAACAATATCCACATTATAGGGGCACCAGAAGAAGAAGAGAGAGAAAAAGGAATAGAAAGTGTCATTGAGGAGGTAATTGCTGAAAACTTCTACAATCTTGGGAAGGAGGTAGTCACTCAGGCCATGGAGGTACACCGATCTCCCAACACAAGGGACCCAAGGAAAACAACATCAAGACATATAATAACTAAAATGGCAAAGATCAAGGATAAGAACAGACTTTTAAAAGAAGCTAGAGAGAGAAAAAAGATCACATACAAAGGAAAACCCATCAGGCTATCATCAGACTTCTCAACAGAAACCTTACAGGCCAGAAGGGAGTGGCATGATATATTTAATGCAATGAAACTGAAGGGCCTTCAACCAAGAATACTCTATCTGGAAAGATTATCATTTAAATTTGAAGGAGGGATTAAACAATTTCCAGATAAGCCAAAGCTGAGAGAATTTGCCTCCCACAAACCACCTCTATGGTGCACTTTGGAGAGACTGCTGTAGATGGAAGTATTCCTAAGGCTAAATAGCTGTCACCAGGGGAAATAAAACCACAGCAAAGTAAAACAATAAATTACTAAGCAGACGCAAAATCAAATAAACTACCCCCAAAGTCAATCAAGGGATAGACAAAGAGTGCAGAATAGGATACCTAATATGTAAAGGATGGAGGAGGAAAAAAAAGGAGGAAAAAGAAAAAAGAACCTTTAGGTTGTGTTTGAAATAGTAAACTAAGTGAGTTAAGTTAGAATGTTAGATAGTAAGGAAGTTACCCTTGAGCCTTTGGTAACCATGAATCTAAAGCCTGCAATTGCAATAAGTACATACCTTTTGATAATCATCCTATATGTAAATGGTCTGAATACACCAATCAAAAGACATAGAGTCAGTGAATGGATAAAAAAATAAGACCCATCTATATGCTGCCTACAAGAGACTCACTTCAAATCCAAAGACATACACAGACTGAAAGTAAAGGGATGGAAAGAGGTATTTCATGCAACCAATAGAGAGAAAAAAGCAGGAGTTACAGTACTTCTATCAGACAAAATAGACTTCAAACCAAACAAAGTAACCAGAGACAAAGAAGAACATTACATAATGATAAAGGGGTCAATCCAACAAGAGGATATAACTATTATAAACATCTATGCACCCAACACAGGATCACCTACATATGTGAAACAAATACTAACAGAATTAAAGGGGGGAAATAGAATGCAGTGCATTCATTTTAAGAGAATACAACACACCACTCACTTTAAAGGACAGACCAACTAGACATAAAATAAGTAAGGAGACAGAGGCACTGAACAACATATTAGAACAGATGGACTTAATGACCATACACAGAACACTCCATCCAAAAGCAACAGGATAAACATTCTTCTCAAGTACAAATGGAACATTTTAAAGAATAGATAATATATGAGGCCACAAAAGAGCCTCAGTAAATTAAAAGAGATTGAAATTGTACCAAACAGCCTCTCAGACCAAAAGGTATAACACTAGAAATAAATTACACAAAGAAGATGAAAAAGCCCACAAACACATGGAGGCTTAATAACAGGCCCCTAAATAATCAACAGATCAATGACCAAATAAAAACAGATTAAGTAATACATGGAGAAAAATGACAACAAGTTTTCAACACTGCAAAATCTGTGGGATGCAGCAAAGGCTGTGCTAAGAGGGAAGTATATTGCAATACTGCTCTACTTCAGGAAAGAAAAACAATCCCAAATGAACAGTCTAAACGCACAATTAATGAAACTAGAAAAAGAAGAACAAATGAGGCCCAGAGTCAGTAGAAGGAGGACATAAAAAAGATTAGAGCAGAAATAAATAAAATTGAGAAGAATAAAACAATAGAAAGAATCAATGAAAGTAGGAGCCGGTTCTTCAAGAAAATAAACAAAATAGATAAACCCTAGCCAGACTTATCAAGAAAAAAAGAGAGTCTACACACATAAACAGAATCAGAAATGAGAAAGGAAAAATCACTATGGACACCACAGAAATACAAAGAATTATGATAGAATACTATGAAAAATTATATGCTAACCTAGAAGAAATGGACAACTTTCTAGAAAAATACAACCTTCCAAGGCTGACCCAAGAAGAAACAGAAAATCTGAATTGACCCATTACCAGCAAGGAAATTGAATTGGTAATTTAAAAACTACCTAAAAACAAAACTAGCGGACCAGATGGTTTCACTGCTGAATTCCATCAAACATTTAGTGAAAACCTAATACCTATCTTACTTAAAGTTTTCCAGAAAGTAGAAGACAAGGCAATACTTCCAAACTCATTCTACAAGGCCAGCATCCCTCTAATACCAAAACTAGGCAAAGACAGAACTACAAACAAGGAGTCGGGACACCAACATGATTGGTGAGAAGCAGTTTATTAGTGCCAGCACTGGCTCAGTGGATTCATATACAAAGGCTGAGGTCGAGTGTAGCAGGGCTATGTCTTTTTTACATTTACTACAAGGTTAACGCAAAAAAGCTTTTCTTTATCTTGTGGTTAATTGGTCACAGAGTCAGGATGAGATATCACAGGCACCTCTATACCATACCCTAAGAATGCCATGATGCTGGGAAGCCCCCTCCCTTCCTGGGTTAAAAAAATCTTTGTCCTTTTCTTGGGCTTCCTACCTCAATGTGTTTAGTCTTGAAAAACTGGTAGAGCTGTGTGTAAGAATAGGAGAATAGGAGTACATGGCCTTCTTTCATTGGGAAGTTCCCAAACAGCCCCATTAGCTATGAAGGTGAGAAGGATAGTTTTACCAATAAGGGCTAGCCAGAAAAATTTAGCAATTTTTCTCCCAGAGGGACTGAATTCCTTTTGGGTTAGATGGTAAAAAGCTGGGTTATTGTTAGCTAAAATTTGTTAACTCGTTAGGAAACAAATAGTAAAATATGCTTATTTGGTAGCCCTTGTTTGAAGTTGCAGCAGGGCAAGCAGTAGACCAAAAGAGTTCAATAGGGAGATTTTGAAAATGAGAGCACCCTACCAGGGCACCACATATCTCTGGCTGATTGAGAAAATATGCATACTTACAGGAGAGATACAAGAGAGTCAAGCAAAAAGTAAAAGTTAAGGTAGACTTGAGAACTGGCTGAAATGTGAATTGTGCTTCCCAGCCCACACAGATTCAGCTGAGGGCAGAAGCTTTACAGGCTCAAGGTACCTGAAAACAACCTCTGCCTAAATTATTGCATGACTAGTAAGCTACACAGACACAGGGGTAGCCAATAGGAAGCCAAAATCAAACAAAAAGAGAGAGAACTGAACAGAGACCTCAGTGGTTACCATGGACTGAGAAATTACAATGCTAAAGCCAGGTGATACTCCAGAAAAAAAAATACACATTTACAAAGTTAGATCAAAATCCAGAAATGCTACAATGTACTATGCAAAATAACTAATTTACAACTGTGGATATAATGAAGGTTCCTGTTGCCAGGATTTTCACCTGGCCCTGGTTGGCTAGCTCACAACACACGTGTGGACAATATGTTGCTACTGACTCTATATAAAGAGCTCCACCCTGTGCTCTGCATGACATGGTGCACGACTGCACAGCTGCAGGAGAGCAGAGCAGAGGCTGAAATGGTGGCAGCACCGAGGACAGACATTGAGACGGCTGCGGGGGTGGAGAGGCCCAGAGGTAGAGACCAGCTTGCTGCATGCAGACTCGCTCTGAATGGACAGGATTCTAGTGATTGACCTGCCACCATGGGAATAAAGTTGGGTATAAATCCTTTCACCCCAGTAACATTCCATTGTCATTTTTTGGTCTCACTGAATCCATAGTGAACTTGCCTGGGGCTGAAACCCGTTGGAAAGACAACATTTTTTATGAGAAACCCAAACAGGAAAGTGTGACATATTCATAATAGGAAAAGAAAAACAGGCAAAAATTTACTCTGAGTGGACCCAGATGTTGTATTTAGCAGACAAAGCATTCAAAGCAAGTATTATAAATATGTTGAAAGAATTTTTTTTAAACTGTATTAAAATAATTCATGAAAAACATGATAATGACACAACAAACAGAGAATCTCAATGGAGAAATAGAAACTATTAAAAAGAACCAAATGAATATTATGACGTTTAAAAGTTCAATTAAAAAATTAAAAATTCACTGAGAGGGGTGCAACATTATATTTGAGGTGTCAGAAGAATCAGTGGAGTTGAATATAGATCAAGAGAACTACTTAATTTAAAAAGCAGATTAATAAAAAATGAAGAAAAACGAACAGAGCTTCAGAGATCTGTGAAACAATATGTTGTTCACCAAATAAATTTAATTGGAAGGCTAGAGAGGAGGAAGGAGAAAGGTGGAAAATCTTTGAGGAAATACTGGCCAACATTTAAAAAATTTAATGTAAGTATTAAAATATATATACACACCAAGAACCTCAACAAACCATGAATAGGATAAGCACAAAGATATCCATATCTATATACATCATAGTCAAAGTGCTAAAAGAGGAAGAAAAATATCTTAAAAGGAACAAGGGAAAAAAGACCAATCACCTACAGGGAAATAACAATATGAAAGCTGACTTCCCATCAGAAACCATGGATGCCAGAATGCAGTAGAATGACATATTCAAAGTACTGAAGGAAAAAGAAGCCAAATCAAAAATTTTATGTCAAGTGAAATGGTCATTCAAAAGCAAAAGGAAATAATTACATGCCCAGATAAATGAAAACTAGGAGGATTTATTCCTAGCAGATCTGCTCTACATGAAATTCTAAGTCAAATCCTATAATCTGAGAAGTAAATGATAATACATCAGCTTGAAAATGTAAGAAGCAATGAGAAGTACAAGGAATAATAAATATATGAGCAAATATTATATATCATATTTATAAATATATACTTCTTATTTATTTACTTAATTTTTAAATTTATTTTGGTATGATTAATGTACAATTACATGAACAAGTTATGGTTACTAGACTCCCCCCTTTATCAAGTCCCCACCACATACCTCATTACAGTCACTGTCCATCAGTGTAGTAAGATGCTATAGAGTCACTTTGTCTTCTCTGTGTTATATTGCCTTCTCCGTGTCCCCCCCACCTACATTATGTCTACTAATCATCATGCCCCTTTTTCCTCGTTACCCCTCCCTTCCCATGCATCCTTCCCAGTCCCTTTCCCTTTGGTAACTGTTAGTCCTTTCAAGGGTTCTGTGAGTATGCTGCTGTTTTGTTCCTTCAGTTTTTGCTTTGCTCTTATACTCTACAGATGAGTGAAATCATTTGATACTCATCTTTCCCTGCTTATTTGGGAATGGCTTATTTCACTGAGCATAATACCCTCTAGCTCCATCCATGTTGTTGCAAATGGTAGGATTTGTTTTCTTCTTATGGATGAATAATATTCCATTGGGTGTATGTGCCACATCTTCTTTATCTATTCATCTACTGATGGACACTTAGGTTGCTTCCATTTCTTGGCTATTGTAAATAGTGCTGTGATAAACATAGGGGTGCATATGTCTTTTTCAAACTGGGCTGCTGAATTCTTAGGGTAAATTCCTAGAAGTGGAATTCCTGGGTCAAATGGTATTTCCATTTTGAGTTGTTCCACAATGGTTGAACTAATTTACATTCCCACTGGCAGTGTAGGAGGGTTCCTCCCACAACCGCGCCAACATTTGTTGTTGTTTGTCTTTTGGATGGTGGCCATCCTAACTGGTGTGAGGTGATATCTCATTGTGGTTTTAATTTGCATTTCTCTGATGATTAGCAATGTGGAGCATCTTTTCATGTGCTGGTTGGGCATCTGAATTTCTTCTTTGGATAAGTGTCTCTTCAGCTCCTCTGCCCATTTTTTAATTGGCTTATTTGCTTTTTGTTTGTTGAGGTGCATGAGCTCTTTATATAATTTGGATGTCAACCCCTTATTAAATATATCATTTATGAATGTATTCTCCCATACTGTAGGATGTCTTTTTGTTCTACGGATGTTGTCCTTTGCTGTACAGTAGCTTTTTAGTTTGATATAGTCCCACTTGCTCATTTTCGCTTTTGTTTCCCTTGCTTGGGGAGATATGTTTATGAAGAAGTTCCTCATGTTTATGTCCAAGAGATTTTTGCCTATGTTTTTTTCTAAGAGTTTTATGATTTCATGTCTTACATTCGGGCCTTTGATCCATTTTGAGTTTACTTTTGTGTATGGAGTTAGACAATAATCCAGTTTCATTCTCTTACATGTAGCTGTCCAGTTTTGCCAACACCAGCTGTTGAAGAGGCTGTCATTTCCTCTTTGTATATCCATGGCTCCTTTATCATATACTAATTGACCATATATGCTTAGGTTTATATCTGGACTCTCTAGTCTGTTCCATTGGTCTATGGGTCTGTTCTTGTGCCAGTACCAAATAATCTTGATTACTGTGGCTTTGTAGTAGAGCTTGAAGCCAGGGAGAGTAATTCCCCCTGCTTTATTCTTCCTTCTCAGGATTGCCTTGGTTATTTGGGGTCTTTTGTGGTTCTATATGAATTTTAGAACTATTTGCTCTAGTTCATTGAACAATGCTGTTGGTACTTTGATAGGGATAGCATTGAATCTGTAGATTGCTTTAGGCAGGATGGCCATTCTGACAATATTAATTCTTGATATCCATGAGCATGGGATGTGTTTTCATTTATTGGTATCTTCTATATGTGTCTTTTCTTAATTTATTTAAAAATATAAGATTGTTTCATGAAAAATTATGACATGGTATTTTTGGGTTTGTAACATAAAGGTAATATATATGAAACAACAGGACAAAGGAAGGAGGAATTGTGTTATATTGGAACAAAGTTTCTTTGTAGTACTGTATTCAGATTCGTAGTAATCTGCAGTAGATTGGTTTAACTAAAATGCATATTGTAATCCTCGGAGCAACCACAAGGAAAATAACTCAAAATGATAGTCAAAATAAACCAATAGGGAAATTAAAGTGATTCACTAGAAAATATATATTTAGCAGGAACAAAAGCAGTAACAGGTAACAGGAGACAAAGTTACCTGAAACATATAGAAAAGAAATATCGAAATGGCAGATGTAAAAGCCGTATCAATTATTATATTAAACATGAATGGACTAAACACTCTAATTAAAAAGCAAAGACTATTAAGACCCAACTATATGCTGTCTACAAATTTACTGTTTTAATTCAAAGAAACACATATATTGAAAGTAAAGGGATGTAAAAATATATATCATGTAAACAGCAACCATAAGACAGCTGGAATAGCTATATTATTAGTAAATGTCATAATGTACTTTAAGGAAAGATGAATTATTACATACAAAGATACACTAGCACCTCTCCCCCACCAACCAATCATTTGGTCTCTGTAGAAATACAATTCCTCTAAGGTATCTAGACATCACATTTGTGCACAGTGGGGATTTGGGACTTCATGGTTGAACAAGGCAGAAATGGACTTGCTTTTAGTGAATCTCCTAGCCAACCAGGAAAGGAAGACAACAAACAAAGGATCTTCAATTGTGATGAGTGTACTGTGTGATAGGCAGGATTCAGTGGGCTCTAGAAGCATGTGATAGGGTACTGTTTAGTGGTATACTCTCCCCAAATGACCAGTCGGTTCAGATGTAAAGAATGAATAGGAGTTAGCCTAGTGCAGGGTAGGTGATGAGTTGTCTCGGCAGGGGAACAGGACACCTGAGGTCTCAGTGGCCAGAGAGAGCATTCAAGGAACAGTAGTCTTCTTCCCTGGCCCCAGTAGCAGATCACATATGATATTGGTTTATGCACATGACCCACTTTCAAAAGTATCAGGGACCCAACAGCTTAGTGTAAATAAATTAAAGAACATCAGCAATGGGTCAGACCACCAGGGTTCAAATTCCAGCCTCACTCCTTTTTATTAGTGGGACTTTCAGCAATGACCCCTGAGATGCCTCATTGTGTCTCTGCTTCCTGTGTTGTGGAATTAGGAAAATCATAACATATACCTTATGTCATAAGAAAGCTCATAATGTTCCTGTGAGGATTAAGTTAGGCACCAGACAAAAAGAGAGATTTTCAGCCATTTTTCCTGGAAGTTTTATCCTGATCAATTTTATACTATCCTTAGCAGATTTAGTTTTCAAATGTATGGGCAAGCAAAGCCAAATAAATGTAGGTAGTATCTGTGTAGTAAAGGAGATGACATTATTAAAAGAGAGTATTCATTGTAAAATAAGATAAGACCTGGTTTTGAAAATTAGCTTCAATAGAAAACAGTAGCACTTATGTAGATATTAATCCAACTATATCAATAAACATTTTAAATGTCAATGGTCTAAACACACCAATAAAAAGGGTGGATAAAAAAATAAGACTCAACTATATGTTGTCTACAAGAAACCCACTTTAAATATGGAGACACAGGTACATTAAAAAGAAAGTGGTGGAGTAAGGTCTACCATGCCAACACTAATTAAAATAAGGCTGAAGTAACTGTATTTATTTACAAAAGAAGTGGGCTTCAGAGCAAGGAAAATTATCAGGAATAAAGAGGGACATTACATAATGATAAAGGGGTGAGTACTTGAAGAAAACATAACAATCTTTAATGTGTATATACCTAACAACAAAGTACCAAAACATGTGAGGCAAAAATTGATAGAACTGCAAGAATAAATAGATGAATCTACTGTTATAGTTGGAGAGTATTAAAGTTGAACATTATATAATTGACAGGTCCAACAGACAAAAAGTTAATAAGGACTTAGTTAAACTGAACAACACCATGGATCAATTTGATTTAACTAACATTTACATTTTATTTCACCCAAAGCAGAAGAATAAAAATTCTTTTCATGTTCACATGGAACATTCACCAAGACAGACCACATTCTTTACCATAAAACACACTAAATAATTTAAGTGAATAGAAATCATACAAATACCACAATGATATTAAACTAAAAATCAATAACAGAAAGATACGTGGAAAATCTGAAATACTTGAAGATTAAACAACACACTTCTAAGTAATACATGAGTCAAAAAGGATATATCAAGAGAAATTTAAAGATATTTTGAACTAAATGAAAATGAAAACACAACTTATAAAAAATGTGTGGAATGCAGTGAAAGCAGTGCTTAAATGGAAATTTGTAGCACTGAATGAATAAGTTAGAAAAGAAGAAAGACCTAAAATAAAAAATTTAAGCCTCCACCTTAGGAAATTAGAAAGAAAAGAGTAAATTGTATCCACAATAAAAAGAAAAATAATAAAAATTAGAGTAGAAATCAGTGAAATTGAAAATAAGAAATCAATAGAGAAAAATCAGTAAGACCAACGTACGTAATTTGAAAAGGTCAGTAAAATTGGCCTGGTTAAATGTCCAGACAAGTTAATTAAGGAAAAAAGAGAAGACACAATTACTGATATTGGGCATGAAAGAGGGGACATCACTGCTGATCCCAGGGACACTAAAAGGAAAAAATATATTATGAACAACTCTATGCCCACAAATTGATAAACGAGATGAAATGGACCAATTCTACCAAAGATACAAACTACCAAAACTCACACAAGGAGAAACAGATCCTCTGAATAGGCCTACAACTCATACAGGAATTGAATCAATAACAAAAAGCTTTTCAAAACAAAGGGTACAAAACCCAGATGAGATCACTCATGAATTTTACCAAACATTTAAGGAAAGTATTATACCATTCTCTACAATCACTCCAAGAAAACTAAAGCAAAGTGAATATTTCCTAATTTATTCCATGAGTCCAACATTACCTTAATACCAAAACCAAAGACATTACATGAAATGGAAACACAGGTCAATAACTCTCATGAACATAGATGCAAAAATCCTCAACAAAATATTAGAAAGTTGAATCCAACAATGAATACAAAGAATTACACATGACACCCAAGTGAGATTTATTCCAGGTATGCAAGGCTGATTGAACGTTTGCAAATCAGTTAATATAATCCATCATATCAAGTGGCTAAAGAAGTAAATGAAATGATCATATCAATAGATGCAGAAAAAGCATTTGAAAAAATTCAACATCTACTCAAGATAAACATTCTCATCAAACTAGGAATAGATGAGAACTTCCTCAAGTTGATAAGCAATATCTACAAAAAAACTTATGGCTAACATCATACTGGTGGCAAGTAATTGGATGCTTTCCCCCTAAGATGTTCACTACACCATCTTTATTCAACTTTTTAATGGGAGATCTAACTAACAGAATAAGAACAAAAAGAAAGAGAGGGAAAAGAAAATAAAAGTATAAAGATTGGGAAGGAAGAAATAAAACTGTCTTTGGTTAGAGACGACATGATTTTCTATGCAGAAAATTCCAAAAAATTAATGAAAAAACTGAAACCTAGTAAGTATTATAATAATATTGCAGGATACAATGTTAATATACAAAATTCCATTGACTTCTTACATAGAATGACCAATTGGAATTTGAAGTTAAAAACACACTGTATACAAGAGCATACCTCCAAAATGAAATGCCTAGGTATAAATCTAACAAGTATAAAATCTATACAAAGAAAACTGTAAAACTCTGGTTAAAGATTAAAGAAGACCTATTTCATGTACACATATAGGGAGATTCAATATTGTCAAGATGCCAGTTTTTCCCAACTTGATCTATAGATTCAATGTAATCCTAATCAAAGTAACAGTAAGTCATTTTGTAGATACTGACAAACTGATTCTAATGTTTATATGGACAGCAAAACACTAAATTGTCAACACAATATTGTAGAAGAACAAAACTGGAAGACTGACACTACTTCAAGACTTACTATAAACCTACAGTAATCAAGACAGTGTAGTAATGACAAAATAATAAACAGATCAATGGAGTAGAAGAGAGTCCAGAAATAGATCCATAGAAATTTGATAAACTGATCTTTGACTAAGGAGCAAAGGCAATTTAATGGAGATAAATTTTATTTCTTCACAAATGATGCTGGAACTGGACATCCACATGCAAAGTAAATAAATGCAGACACAGACTTTATACCCTTCACAAAAATTAACTCAACATGGACTATAGATATAAATGTAAAAAAAACCTATACAATTTCTAGAAGATAATGTAGGAGAAAATCTAGGTGACCTTTGATTTGGCAGTTGATTTGGCAAATATCAAAAGTACAACCTGTGTTAGGCAGAAAGACAGCCATGAGCAGGGTGGAGAGAAAATAAAGCCAGTAAAGTCCACTAAAAAGGACTCAAAGAGTTAACCAGATAAAACCAGAGAGCCAGAAAAGACTCACATAGTTAATGAGTTGATTAGTTGAAGTTTTAAAGGTCAGGAATGACTTGGAATGTCCAAATATTCCCCAGATGAAAAACAATTCCCCAGATAAAGAAAAGTGTCAGAGTAGAGCCCATTTCTTCATTGTATGAATTAGATCATGCCATTGTAAAATCTACTTAGCCTGTGAAAGGGCCCAGCTTATTCTTTAACTTAATTTATATGCTGTTCTTCCTTTTCTTCCAGCCCCTTAATCAATTAAGTAACTTTGTAATTCCATTCAGAACAGAAGATAGACCTCTGAAGTGTAAATAAACCTAAGTGGATAAAGAATGCCAAGATCTGAACCAACACAGTTACATAAATAACCTGGTTTTTAAGAAAAACTTCAAAGAAATTATCAGTCACCTGTATACATCATGCCTTATGTTGATCCCTACCTAAAAGCCCCTATAAATCTCCAAACCCTAAACCCTTAAGTTCTCCTCCTCTCTGAGGTTGCCCGCACTCCCACTTATTTGAGTGTGCACATTTTGCCTTAAATTAAAACTTCTTACTGCTCTACTAATTGCTTTTTCTTTGTGCTCTTTCAGTAGTAAGCGTCTTTGTTGCTTTGCTATTTCATTCTATTTTCTAGACTTAAGCACAAGTCCTCACTCTTTCTCTCCTACTTCAGACAAGTAGGGAGGGGTTACTGAGAGCTCTGATTTGGGCTTGCAAGTTCCCATTGCCTGGGTGACCCAGACAGGACTGCAGCTGTACCATCATGCTCTCTAGTAGCCTGCCTGAAAATCTCCTTTCTTTTCTTTAGGAAGTTCCCAGATCATAATCTCACTCCATCCAGTGTTCTCTGGCTCTCCCAAATCCTGGGGTGGTAGAGGTTCAGTTCCCAAGCTGTGCAGATTCAAGTGCACACTGGACGCCAGGGACCCTGGCTTTAGGAGTTGGCAAGGGATTTGTCCTTTGCCAACCAGGAATTCAATGAGCTTCGCTTTCTTCTCTTTGTTCTTCCTTGCTTTTTGCTGCCTGCAAGGCAGGTGACATTCCCTGCTATTCTTGCTTTAATGAATTCCTTCCTTACCTATTACTCTGAGTTCCCTACATCTCCAAATTGAATTTCTTCCCAAAATATCAAAGAAAAAAACTGGTAACTTAGACTTAATTAAAATAAAAACTTGTGCTCTGCAAAACACACTCTTAAGAAAATGAAAAAACAAGCCAAAGAAAATCTTTGCAAAATACATACCCAGTAAAGGACTGATATCCAAAGCACACAAAGAAAAACTAAACAGTAAGAAAATAAACAATACAATTAAATATGGCCAAGCAATATGAACAAAATGTCTCACCAAACAAGCTATACAGGAGACAAGTAAGCATGTGAAAAAATGATCAACCTCATTTTTATTTAGGGAATGTCAATTAATGTAAAACAATAGAAACCACTACAAACCTATTAGAATGTCTAAAATCCAAAATGCTGCCAAATGCTGGCAAGGATGTAGAGCAATAGGAATTCCCATTCATTGTTGATGAGAGTGCAAAAAGGTACAGCCAATTTGCAAGACAGCTTGGTAGTTTCTTACAACTACACATAACTATACAATAGGATCTATCAACTGAACTCCTCGGTATTTACCCAAATGTACCGAAAATTATATCCACACAAAAATTTGCACACAGATGTTTATACCGTCTTTACTTATAATTGCTAAAACTTGGAAATAACCAAAATATCCTTCAGTAGTTGAATGGATAAATTGTGGTACTTCTATAAAATGGAATATTATTGAATGATAAAAACAAATGGGCTATCAAGCAACAAAAAGACATGGAGGAAACTTAAATGCATATTGCTAAATTAAAGAAACCAGTCTGAAAAGACTACATACTGTAATGATTCTAACTATAGAACATTCTGGAAAAGCAAAATCATGGAGAAAGTAAAAAGATCAGTGGTTGCAAGGGGTTTGCAGGGAAAGACGGAGAGATGAATAGGTAGAGCTCGGGATTTTTAGGGCAGTGAAAATATTCTGTATGATACTGAAATGACAGGTGCATCTAATATATTTTCAGAAACCCATAGAATGGTATAATACAAAGAATGAACCTTAATATAAACTACAGATTTTAGTTCTTACTAATGTATCAACAGTATGATAGTTATACCACATTAATGAAAGATGTCAATAGGGGGAGTTGAAAAGGGGTAGATGGGAACTCTGTAATATCTGCTTGTATTTCTGTAATCCAAAAACTGTTTTAAAGAAAGTATATTAACTTTTTAAGTGTAAAAACAAAATGACTTCAATACAGTAGTTAATGCCATATAAACACTCATTCATTTCACAAATTATGAGTGCTCTCTTCTAGCATCATTCTCTCTGTTCCTAGGTTTCCCAATCTGACAAATAGGGATAATAATAGGAACTATCTAATAAATAATCAGAAGTAGTTTAGAAAATTTGAATTAGCATAATCTTTTCTGTTCTTAGTGTCCACTGTGCTTATTTTTGTCATGTTTCTCCTGATAATAATCCAGAAATAATATCTCTATGTCTCTATGTTCGTTAATCTGAGAAGTCTCTGAAAAATGGGACACAGGCTGCATCATGTGTCCCTAGAATTTGTCACAGAGCCTGGAACCCAGTATCCAGCAGGTGTTCAGTAAACATTTATTGCATAAATGTAGACGACCCATGGTCTGATAATCACCCAATAAAATATTCATATTATTTTGAGTGTGATTTGTTCACTGGAAAAATGCATGGTAAATTAATGAAAATAGGCTATCATCACTACTCAGTTTATTTTCACTTAAAGAACGTTTATGTACTTGATCATTGCTCTGTTTTTATAAACATCTAATGCCAACATGTTCTGGACTTCTTAATGTATGATGTAATGTGCATTGGACAGTCTGTTATCCTATGAGCTTCTGATCTGATTTTAGAGTTCGACTTCATTTGCAATCCTTTGAAATTTTGTCAAATACAAAATGATTCACTTTTAACTTAGCTCCTTAAGTAGTTTTTATGTTTTGGATGGAGAAACAGTTGAACAAATATATGTCTGATATTTAAGTTATTTTATTTCACAGAGTAAAGATATATTTCATTCAGGTTTACCTTCTAAACTTAACAAGGAAGAGAATGCTCTCCTGCTCTTATCCAACATTTTGAAACACTCCTCAATTTCTCTGGCCCACTTCCCCTGTGCCCCTCTTAGTCTTCTCAATGTAGTCTGTACAGATTTATATTTCAGAGTCCACAAATCATTTTCTGTTCTTTTTCATTATTCTGTTTCCAAGACAAGATTGTGAAATCCATGATTATGATAGACCATGTTTCATTTGTCTTTGCATATCCAGGCTACAGAATGCATCTGGAAATATGGTGGGCACAATGGAGTATTTCTATTATAATGAATTAATATTTTACACAGACCACAGATAGGAAAAGGACCCATTACCAACAGGGATTTCATAGAATGAATGTTATTTTGTAGCACCAATTCTATGCCTTTTGAGGTCATGTTCCAAGCAAACTCCTAGGCAACTGCAAGGCTTTCTGGGAGAAACTCATTAACAAAATTTTTAAGAAACTGCATCTGGTGTCCAGCAAAATCCTCATTATAAAGAGTGACTTAGCACAGCATTTTCAAAAGCACTTCAGACATTCATGCAATATAACTTTAGGATCTGTAAGATACACAAAATCCATGTTAGTGTTTCTTAAATTTTAATTTATATTATATTACCTTTTACTTAAATAAGGTCAATTAAAAGGAAATTTTATATTACTACTGAAAATACAATACACACATTACATGTTATTGCATTTAAAAAAACTAACTTAATAAAATATAAAAAACTATAAAAGTTTAAAAATGAATAAAATGTAAATAATAAAAGTAGTTGATTTTCCTTTTACTAAGCACTCTGCAAATGCTATGTCATTTACTCTTTAAAATTGTCATTGTAAACTCTGTATACTACTCAATTCATCTTCATTGTCAGCACTTGCCTAAGAGCCACTATTAGCTAAAAAAAAAGGGAGAGAGAGAAAAGAGAACAGGCTCTGTGAAACTGGACTTGTAATTTAATCCTAATATCTCTCTTCTACACTATCCAACATTGTAAATTATAAAAAAACCCACTACTCCTCATTATAGAATATTAAATAATTAAGCAAAAGCAATTAGCACATGTCAAAAAGCAACATTCAAAAATATGTGTTATTACTGTCACTATTGTTCAACAAATGAAAATAACATCCATGTTTTTGGATTTGAGTTTTAGTTAACATTTTCCGTGCATTTTCACAGATGCTTAAATCCTTATTTCTTGGCAGGAACACTAAGACTCAGAGAAGCTAAACGATTCATTTTCTTATGGATCCTGCTTTGTAACTTCCTACCTTGGCCCAGCCTATATCCCATTGTACCTCTGGCCATTACAAGCTCCCCCAAGTTCCCGAAACCCAGCAAACTCTCACCTCCACATCCACTCTCTATTCTGTACACATACATGCTGAAGTATTTCTCTATTTGTTAGCCAAAGTTTAATTTCTCCACCACCTGAAATTTTATGAGTCCTTTTTCTCATTGTCTGTGTCTCTTCACTAGAATGAAACACTGACGGGCATAGGGGATCTCACTGTGGAGCTTAAAGCGGTGTCCCCAGAGCCTGAAAGACCTATAGTGACTGCCCATGAGTATTTGTTGAATTAATTACCTGATCGTTGAATCAGGCTAGGATGCACAGTCTGGTGCATTTAGGGCTCCCACTTGAACTCTAGGAAACATGGAAATTGGGCAAGTTAATCTTTCTGGGAAGGCGCACCATCCAAAGAGGCCAGTACAACTAAGACTTCAGGCTTCTAGAGTCAGACCAGGATGGCCTTCTAACTCTCTCTCTTATTGGTTGCATGACTCTGGGGATGCGTCTCTATTTTTGGGAGCCTTAGTGTCCTCCCCTCATTAGTTATCCTAATAAGATATTTGAAATTGCTCAACACTTGCACTCATTCAATCAGCAAACACTTACTGAATGTTTCCTACCTAAAGGCACAGTTTTGGGTGTAAAGAATGTCAGTAAACAGTAAAAAATCTACCATCTCACAGTCTAATGAATGAAGCAAATTTACACCACACTGCTGTTAGGGCCATCACAAGAAAAGTACTGGGTTCAAGTAGCAGGGGTTGCAGGAGTAGCTGCTGTTCCTCACTTCATGTTATTTCTCCTCATATTGAAGTTCAGTGAGTCACCCAGGCCTGAGGTCTGCTTCTGGAGTCATTCTTCATGGTTCCATTTTTGCAAGCTCTGCAATGCTTAAGCTGGCCTTGGCTTGACACGGTTAATATTGCAGTCCTGAGGTTTTTCCCAGAGCTGGATCTTACTGACAACACAGGTATTTCATAGTAACAAGAATGATGATAAAAAGAGCTATCATTTGTTTGCAAATGGACTTATAGATTCTTATTTCATGTATTGGGTTACAATTCATTAATATTATAACTCATTCTGATGCTCAAATTACCCCATTTCAAAAATTACCTGAGAGCCAAGCACCATACTAAATGCTTTCATTACTCTATTTAAACCTTACAACATTCCTGTGACAAAGATCCTATTTTTATACCAATTCCACATATTGGGAACTGAAGTTAAGGAAATGTAAGGGTTTGTAAAGGCGTACTGCCTGTAGAGAATGGTGGTTAAAAGCACAGACTTCATTTTCAATACCATTCTACACTAAAAGAAACCAAGACTCCTGGGAAAATGGCTGATCCCAGGGCTGAAATAGGAAAAGTAAAAAGAAAAGAGCCAGGAACATCTTGCTGCATCAAAAAGTGTTCAAAGAAAAATGGATATATATAAAAAGGATACAGGAACAAGATTCAAGGGACTTCCACTAACCAAATTATGATGGTAATGGGCTATTATCAAGTGAATAACACTCATCTGTGAGCCTGTATGGCTATACAGACAGACATGAAAAATTAATAAATGGTGGGAGTGAGAAAAAAAGTCCTTCATTGCAGAAGAATCCCAACTAGTAAGTGAGGGGAAATGATGGGGTTAGAAATGCACAGTTTTCAGCCATCATCTGTTAGTCGATTCAGGCAAGAATCATCAATGGGTGATAGAACAGGGTATTTCCATAGTCTCCACGTCTGTCCCCACAAAATATTTAAGTGGACAAAGGGAAAATATCAACTTTACATTGGAGTAGCCTGGAGAATACAACCTTACACAAGTTATCAAATTTAACATCAACACTTAGGGAATAAACAGATACCATGTGGCAACTGATACAATCCACTGAGGATATACTGTCGCTATTGTGGTCTTCCTAGCAGAGAAAAGGCATTAGCTCAGTCTAATCATGAAGATAGAAAATCAGGCAGACTGAAACTGAGGGACACTCAAGTAAATGGCTGATACTTTTCAGAACTGTTATGATCATGCAAGACAATACTATGTATGAGGACTTGTTCCAGACTGAAGAAGACTAGGGGGAAATAACAACAACTAAATACATACAATGTATTTAGTTGTTGTTATTTCACTAATAACAGTGTGATACCAACTGGAGAATAGAACGGAAGATTATAAAATTTCCTACAAATGACATTGTTGAGATAATTGGCCACATTTGAATGAGGTCTGTATACGAGACACATAAGCGTATTACATCAGCTTACTTTCTAGACTTGATAATTGTACTGTGTTTGTTTATGAAGCAGACGTCCTTGTTCTCAGGAAGTTACACCAAAGTACTTGGGGCTAAAGCACATGTCTGCAGGTTACTATCAAACACTTCAGAAAAAAATGTTACTGTGTATATGCATCTGTATATATATGGAAAGTAGAGAAAGAGGGAGAGAGGGAGAGAAAGAGAGACAGAGAGGGAGAGAAACATACAGATAGAGAATATGTAAAATGTTAACTATTGAGACATTTGGGTGCAGTAATTAGAGTAATTAAACTGCGTCATTAGCCTGGACATTTCGGGTTCCCAGCACTCAGATGTTACCGTACCACTGAGGAGTCAGACTCCACGTTTGTGGAGGCATGTAGTGCTCAGTAAAAGGTAGCTTTCATCCTGATTATAATTATTAATCCCAGCCTTTCTGATCTTTATGTCCACCTCCATATCACCCCACTTAGCTGCCTAAGTGTGATCCTGGGACCAAACATATCCTCCCATTAAGATCTAGTATGTACTAAAGTTACTACACTTGCATACATACCATCTTGTATAGGCTTGTATATATAGTATTGTACAGAGAATTGATTTGTTTTTCACTCTTCTGTGACTAACACAGTGTATTCCAGTAGCAGTATCTACCACTTACTGAGGGCCTGAAAAGCATCAGAATGACAACCCTGGGGAGCAGGTTTTAAATTTATCTGTATTTTATAAATTCACACACAGGCTCAGAGAGGTAGATAGTCTTGCTCCAAATCACAAAGCCAGTAATAATGACACATGGAATATATCACTGCAATCCCCATGGTCTTGCTACTAACTTGAATTTCCTTCAGTTCCACCCATGTACACTATAATTAAGCACCATCTTCCCAACTAGACTGTAGTCTCGTTGAAGTTACAGAGCACCAGTTGGCACTCATGGACACCTGGCATCTAATTCACTCATACGCAGACAGTAGGTACCAAAGTGCCTACTTGGGAAGAGGGTTTGTCACTTCACCCTGGGAAGAGTGGTTGCTTTTAAACATTTCAAGGAGTCTCTAGACACCAGTTGAATAGGTGTTTTCTTATTATTTTTTAATTTTTTATTGAAATACGGTCACTATATTGGTTTCAGACGTACAACATAGTGATTTGACAATTATATGCTTTAATAAATGCTCACCACAGTAAATGTAGTTACCATCTGACAACATCAAATAAATTATGTTATTGACTATATTCCCCATGACTAACTTATTTTGTAATATGACGTTTGTACCTGTTTATCACTTTCATCTATTTCACCCACCCCTCCAGCAACCCTCTCCTATGACAACCACCAGTCTGTTCTCTGTATATATGAGTCTATTTCTGTTTTATTTGTTTGGATTTTTAGATTCCACATGTAATTGAAATCACTTGGTATTTGTTTTCCTCTGTCTGACTTATTTCACTCAGCATGACACCTCCTAGGTCCACCCATGTTGTCATAAATGGCCAAGATTTCATTCCTTTTTATGGCTGAGTAAGATTTCTTTGTATATATCTGATCTGATAAGGGACTAATATTCAAAATACATAAAGAACTCATATAAGTCAATACCAAAATAAACACAAAAAACCAAATAACCTCGTTAGAAAATGGGCAGAAGAACTTGCAACAACACAGATGGACCAGAAGGGTATTATGCTCAGTGAAAAAAGCCAGGCAGAGTAAGACAAATGCTATATGATTTTACTTATATGTGGAATCTAAAACAAAACAGAGCAATAGACACATAGACAGACACTGAGAAGTAACTGGTGGTTACCACGGTGGAGGAGTTGGGGTGGATGAGTGGAATAGGTAAAGGGGATAAAGGAGCACAAAATCTCAATCATAGCATAAATTAGTCACAGGAATCAAAATACAGTATAGAAAATATAGAGAATATAGTCAATAACTCTGTAACATCATTCTATGTTGACAGATAGTAACTGCACTAGTTGGAGTGAGCATTCAATAATGTAAATAACTGTCAAATCACTATTTTGTATACTTGAAAGCAAAAACAACATTGCATGTCAACTATACCTCAATAAAAATGTTGAACTTAAAAAAGTAGGCAGAAGACCTGAACAGACACTTCTCCAAAGAACACCAACAGATGGCCAACAGGCATGTAAAAAGATGTTCAATCACTGATACCAGGCAAATGCAATCAAACGCACTGTGAGATATCACCGCACACCAGTCAGAATGGTTGGTATCATAGAAGCAAGAAATAACAAGTGTTGGCAGGGATGTGGTGAAAAGGCTACCGTCCTACATTCTTGGTGGGAATGTAAATTGGTGCAGGCACTGTAGAAAGCAAACACGGAGGCTCCTCAAAAAACTAAAAATAGAAATATCGTATGACACAGCAATTCCACTTCTGGGAATTTAACCAAATAAAACAAACCACTAACTCAAAAAGATATATGCACCCTCATGTTTACTGCAGACTTATTTACAACACCCAAGATACAGGAGCAACATAAATGTTCATCAATGGACAAATGGATAAAGGAGATGTGGTACATATGTACAATGGAATAAGGCTGTTTTTAAGTGTACACTAAAACTCAAAGCAGAGATGTGATTCCAAAAAGTGGAAAAAAAACTCTGAACTACATAGTTTAGCATTACTTACACAGGGGATAAAAGTGTAATGAGCAGCAAGGAAGATATTGTAAATGATCTGGATGGTAGATATATGTATATGTGCATATATGTTCCTATAAATCCAATCTATATCCATATTAGATATACGTAGCTAATGCATGGTTTTTGTATGTATGTACAAATTATTTCAAAATTAAAACCAGGCAAAAAAGAATAGGAATGCCTAGGTCAGAGAGACATGTAGATTTTAATAAGGTATATTAACATGGCTACATGAAGAACGTATCAGTCAGAGGAGGTTGTTTGATCATCCGTGAGAGAAAATACTTTTAATGCCCATGTAAGCATGGTGTGGGTAAAACAAACCTCTTCTACATGACTATGAATGCTTCTGGACTCTTTGTCAAAGTACTACCTAGTGTGAGATGAACATATTGGATGATGTTAGCGTCATGCCATTAACAGACAAAAAGTTTCTATGCAAGATGTCAATTCTTCCCCCATCTTCTGGACTCTGAATTACCATAATCTGATTCTCTTCAGAGTGCAATAATTGACTACCAGCAATCAGCCCCCATTCAGGTTCACACACACACACACACACACACACACTTCCATCTAATCACACCAGTGCACAGATGTATTTCAGGGGACACTGTGGTTGACTCCTCAGCATCCATTTTATCTCCTATTCATCTAAGCCAGTCTTGACAAATCCAATATCCTCGACAGTCCCTGGTTTGGTTTTGGTCATGTGACCAAATTCAGTCCCGTACGCTGGGGCTAATGGGGGGTGGATATGTTCAGGGCAGTATTATGTCATGGCTTCCCATCTCTTCGGAAAGGGAAACTGGGAGATATTTTCCCTTTCTCTCTTATTATTACCATGCCTAGATATGAAGCTTGGACCTACCACAGACATCTTGGGACCAGTATGATGAGGACACAGAGGATGGCAGAGAAGAGAGGGGAAGAATCTGAACTCTTGGTGACATCCCTGAGCTAGGGTTCTCCATGTCTAGACCCACCCTACTTTCGACTGCCAGTCTATTTTGGAAATAGGCCAAATATTTATGAGTAATCGCTAACAGCCAGGCACTCTTGTTAGCCCCGACGATACTGCAGTAAACTAGAGACAACTGTCTCTGCCCTCACAGCACTCATATTTTTGAGTAATTGTACACAAAATACATAAAAGGTACTGTACTGTACAAGCAGCTTATAATCCTGTGGGGGAAAAAAGAGAGCAAATTAAGAAAGATATGGAATGCTCAGGAAATGGAGTTTTTTAAAAGAGTGGTCAAGATAGGCCAACCTCAGACAGTGATATTTGAGCAAAGACTTGCAGGGGATTGATGGAATGAGTGGTTAACTGTGTGGAGGAAGAACACTTCAAGTGCAGAGAACACCTCCTGGAAAAGCTTTCAGGTCAAAGTGTGATTGTAATAGTTAAGGTAGATGTGGACGGATCTAGTGAGAGTGTAGTTGGATTTCAAAGGAGTAACACAATACCTAATCATGCAGAAACTTGTAGTCCATGCAAATACTTCTGATTTTCCTTCTCTCGGTGAGATGGAGAGCAATGGCAGAGGAGTGGCATGATCTGACTTAGGTTTCAAGGACACCTCTGGTTGCTGTGATGAGACTAAACATGAAGATAAAGTTATGGGAAAATAAATCAGTAAGAATGTTATTGTGGTAATCCAGGCAAGACATTCTAGTGGCTTAGAATCAAGTGGTAGCAGTGGAAGAAGCAAAACCTAAATATATTCTCAATATATTTAGAACAGGGAATCAACAGGCTTTCTGGATGGATTGAATGCCAAGATTAACTTCAATAGTTTGAAGTGACCATCAGGGATAATGTTAATGTTAACTGAGATGAGGAATAACTAAAGTAGGTGAAATGAGGGGGATGAAATACGGATTTCTTTTTTGTCATGGCTAAAATTGAAATGTCTATTAGACATCCACGCGGACTTGCCAAGTGCACAGTAGGAAGGACTGGAGTTTAAGCTGGATATCTAAACTGAAGAAAGAAGAGTGTAAGGATGGCATGTAAAGCCATGCTACTGGATAAGACCACCAAGGGCATGAGGGTATATCGGGAAGAGAAGGAGACCAAGGATTCTGAGGTTCGTCAATATCGTGAGGTCACAGGGAAAAGAGGACAAGCAGCTAAGGAGACTGAGGCGTTAACAGCTAATAGGGTCAGAAAACTACCAGGAGGGATTGAAACCCAAGTATGTGTGTGTCAACTTGACTGGATCACAGGTGTCCAAATATTAGGCTAAACATTATTTCTGGGTGGGTCTGTAAGGGTGTTTCTGGATGAAATTAGCATTTGACCCTGTGGACTCAGTAAAGCCATTTGCCCTCCCCAGTGTAGGTGGACATCATCTAATCCTTTCGGAGCCTGAATAGAATGAAAAGGCACTTCCTTCCTGACTGATTGAGCTGGGGCACTGACCTTCTAGTGCTTGACACTACTGATTCTCAGGTCTTCAGACCCCGACTGGAATCTACATCATTGGCCCCCCCGCTTCTCAGGCCTATGGAGTCGAACTGAGCCATGCTACTGGCTTTCGTGGGACTCCAGTTTGTAGGTGGCACCTCAGGGCATCACCTAGTCTCTGCAATTGTATGAACCAATTCTTTATATCAAGCACACACACACACACACACACACACACACACACACACACACACACACACATATTTGATATAAGGAAGGTCAATTAGGGAGAGGACTGTGATTCAGACATTTCCTTTAGAACTATAGATGTCATTGTTGCCTTGACCAGAACGGTTTCAGTTTAGTTGAAGGTGTATAAGCTTGATGGGAGGATCTTCATTAAGACAGAATGGCGGGAGCGGAGTTGGAGACAGTGAGGGTAGACAGCTCTTTCTGTGGGAGGTTTGCTATCACCGAGAGCGGGGGGATAAATGGCCCTGTGGTCGTTGATGGAGGTAAAAACGTTTTTGTTTGTTTTGTTCTTGTATTTCTTTTGTTTTGCTTTTAAGATGGAAAACACCAGTCTGTAGCTGATAGGAATAATCTAGCAGAGGGAGAAAAAGTGATGACGACGTTGCAAATGCTGTGAAGTCATGAATTTCCTTTTTGATCTAGGTGAGAATGTTCTGCCACTTGCAACCACGAGGGTTTCCACTAACAGAGTGAGCAATGTCTTGGAATATCTAAGGCTTTCCTGCTTTATGCCTGTGGAGGTATAATTTATAATAGTACTCGCTTTCATTCTACTTTGGATGACAAATTACATCAACTGGTGTGGGTGATAAATTATATGGTCACTAACTGATTAATTAGGAATTCTGAAGCCATGGAGTCCAATCCTGACCCTGCCACTTAGAAGCTGTCTTCTTGGACAAATTACTTAACCTCTGTGCTTCTGTTTCTTCCTATGAAAATGGGGCTAATAATGGCACATATCTCATGGGGTTTCTCTGACCAAATGAGGTAATAAAGCAATTTTGGAGCTTACAAAAGGATTTGCCAAATATGGTCCATATTGAATAAATATTACGTATTAGTAAATCTGCATGCTACGTGATGCAAAATTCCCCTTTACCGTAAAGAATGTAAACTGCCAGCTGGGCTGTTTTGCCCTTTCACATAAAGAAAGTTATTACTTAACATGCAACCAACAAAACGAACTTATTCACAGCTCCATTTCTTACAGGTAAGGAAACAGAGCATTTAACTAAGATGCAACAGGAATTTTGAAATAAATGTTAATTTATGGACTGTGTCAAGATGCTTGATGTTATATTTAATTTCATGTGTTGACTGACTGGGCCACAGGGTGCCCACATACTAGGTCCAACATATTCTGAGTGTATCTGTGAGGGTGTTTTTGGATCAATTAACATTTGAATAGGAAGACTGAGTAGATTGCTCTAACATGGGAGTCCTGCATCCAGTCAGTTGAAGACCTGAACCGAACCAAAAGGCTAACCTTCCCTCAAGCAGCAGGGATCCCTGCCTGACTGCCTGACTGACTGCTTGAGGTGGACATTGGTCTTTTCCTGCCTTTGGACTTGAATTGACAAAATGGATCTTTTTGAGTCCCAATTCCAGCCCTTTTGGACTTGAGTGTCCATCTTGCTGACTGTAGATCTTGGGTCTTCTCAGCCTCCATAATCATGGGAGCCAATTCTGTAAAAAATCTCTCTCTGTATATATACATACATAAACATGTATATATGGTCACTAATTAACTAGAAATATACATAATCTTACTATATTGGTTCAGTTCCTCTGGAAAGGCACAAGCCCCTTGTTGAAGTAAAACTACATGATGTAACTCAGTAAAGGGTGGGCACTATGTTCACAGGAATACAGATAATCAGGGTTATGAAATAGGGATTCCACAAATAATTAACTGATGGTTATTAAAAGTTGTAGTAGTAAATGCCCTAAATGGCATTCAGGAACCTCAGGCCTTCAGACCCCAGCTGGAATCTACATCATTGGCCCCCCCTGGTTCTTAGGCCTTTGGAGTCAAACTGAGTTACACTGCTGGCTTTCACAGGACTCCAGTTTGTAGATGCCACATCGGGGGACTACTCAGTCTCTACAAGTCTAAGCCAATTCCTTATAATTAGTCGCTTCATATATATATATATATATATATATATATATATATATGTACACACACACACACACACAGATGTATATATACATACATACATACATATATATGTATGTATGTCCCATCGGTTGTGTTTCTCTAGGGAACCCTGCTGGCCACAGAAGAAATGGCTTCCAGGTGGAGGAAGCCATCTAAAAATGGCCTCCCAAGATTTCCCACCATAATCCCAGACACTGTGAAGGTGAAGTTTCACACACATATTTGCGTTAGGTCACATGGCTAGTGGTATTTTGAAGTTGTAATTAAGGTCACTAAACCTTTGACCTTAAAATAGAGAGATTATCCTGGATTAACCAAAAGAACCTAATGCGATCACAGGAACTCTTTAAGAGCAGACAGTTTTCTCTGGCTAGCAGCAGAAGGGGGAACAGGAGAGGCTGAGGCACAAAACGGTTTGACGTGTCGTTACTTGCTTGACGACGGAGGGAACCAGAAGATGAGAAATGTCGGCAGCCTCTAGAATGGGAGAGCAGCACCCACATCCCGCAAGGACGTGGGGTCAGCTCTGCCACCACAGGAGCTGAATTCTGCCAACCACCAGAATGAGCTTGAAGGCAGCTTCTTCCCCGGAGCCTCCAGGTTAAGGTCCCAGCCCAGTTGACACCTTGATCTCAGCCTTGTGAGACCCTAACCAGAGAATTCACTTGATCCATGGCACACATCTGACCTATGGAAGCTGTGAAATAATAAATATGTACTGATTTAAGGCACCAACTGTGTGGCAATTTCTTATGGACCATACAACATTGACACACAGGTATTTAAGTTATTAGTGTATTGACTCAGTCATGGTTAAGGTAATTCTGTGTTATCCAACCTACTGGAGAGGATGAAGAAAAATTTCTGTCCCGCCCATAATCACTTGTAGCTCTAAGGTGCAAATTAAAATAAGCTTGAGCAAAGTCACAGTCTAACTCTTGTGCAGTGAAGATTAATTGCATATAGAGGCAAGAACAGGCAACTCGAAGTGTGACAGCAAAAGCGAGGACACTTTCTGCCGGGATGTGTGCCATACTTTGTGTGAAGGGCTTGGATGTCAGAACTGCCCATTCAGTCCCTGCCCTTTCGATAAGGCAGAACATTAAATCCCAAGGTTCTCTTATGGGGCAACAACAGGCTAGCATGGTCAGGGGAATTACAGGTACTGGCTCTGAATTAAATTGAAAGAAATTATTATGAAAAAGAGTCTTTGAGGCTTTAAAATCAGACAAACCGGCTCCAACACTCTGTGATCCTAGCTGAGTTCCCAAACTCGTGTGTGTGTGTTTGTAAAACACCTCCTTGATAAACCATTTGACAAATCTTTACAAACCACTGGTGTTACGATCTGCCTGCGTGGTTTTCTGTACTAAGGCATCTGGATCAGCTTGAGCGATACCCGGAATCCATGAGCCTACCACAGTGCGTGGAACATTTGGCTTTTGTGACTTTGTCTCAGCTCCCTCTGGTCAGTAGCTTCTAGGACCAGCATATTGCTGACTTCCTGGCTTCCTATTTGGTGTTGGCCTTCCTGAAAAACTCTCGGTTTCTGAAATGTCCTCAAACTGGGAGTACTTTTGAGATCTCCTAGTCTTTGGAATACAAAGTGACTGATGCACACAAATGATTAAAAATTTTAACTGGAGAAGTTAAATGGCTCTAAGATTAGTAGTCTGACTTTGTGTTTTGGTGAAAATCATAAATACTCAGGAATATGGAATCAAGTCCGTGCGCCCCCAACAATGGAATTTTCATGTGCAGGCATACTGTGCCTAGTCACAGGGACTCGGGTCCCCTGAACTGGCTCCTGCTTCCATTGTCTCCATCCATCTTTCTCAGTGTAATTATTTGACTCCTCTTCCTCTTTTCCCCTCTTGCACTGCAAATGTACCCTGTGGAGACTTCAAATTGAGAAAACATACTCCTTGTTTGTTTCCCTGTGAGATCCTTAAGGGCTGGGACCATGTTTTACATACTCTTGCATATCCGGTATGAAGTGCAGTACATGAAACACGGTAAACGTTGCTGAAAGTTTATTAAATTCACTTACTTCGTGCTGAACTGCGGACAGCAAAAACACTCAGTTCCAATGTGGAGGCAGTACAGTAGATTTTTTCCATATCGGCACCATATGTGTGGCTTTTGAGTATCAGGTGCCATGCAAACTCTTCTAGAAGCTACAAGGCATTGAGGACTAGAAATGTGGTTCACTTGTCCATGCACCCCTACACAGCACATAGCACAGCTTTCAGCACCTAACATGGCTTACAGCAACAATTCCCCGAACTGAGTCATGAAGATGTCTTTCCATAGCAGCCACCCCAACTATAATGACCTGAACTTAGAGTTTTCTGAAAAGGAAAAGTATTACTTGTCATGAGTAAAATGCTACAAATAGACTGATGACATAGCAATGGTATGGAATTTATAAAATTAAACTCGTGACTTTTTTTTCAAAACCAGGAGAACTTTTTTTGATTTTTGAAAATGTGGGGATACGCTGATCAATGCAGGTAATTGATTATGACGACAGTTCTTCAAACTCACAGCTCTGCCACTGACAGGCTGCGTGACAGGGGCAAGTTATCTGTCCTCCTGTGCCTTCATTTCCGCATCTGTGGAATGGGAATAATGGCACTAATCTCATAGGGATTTTATGAAAATTACCAGCAAGTGCCCGAAATATGGTAAGCCCTCAAAGAGCTTTGATGATCTCTTCTGATACTGTAGCTTAGAAACAAAGGAAAAATCAAATAGGATTCCTTTAAAAGAATTTTGGGACTTGCACACATCAGAAAGTTCACCCAAAGCAACAAATCAAGGATATTTCTTTGGAGATGTAGGCTGGTAGTAAAAGCTATCTGACCAAAGTTAAAGTGAAGTTTAGAAAATAAGAGTCTAATTAGGGCCCTCTCCTGGGAGATATAATACCGTATTTTGGGAAAACTGCCACCAAGACCACTGATTTTCAAAGTTTGCCTTGAAGTAAATAACTGGAACCAGACGGGAGAAAAAAGAAAAGGAAGAGCTGTTCTCCCACCCGTCTCAAATTCCAGAGAATGATGGCCAGCTCAGAGCCCGTGGCCACAGATACTCTACCATGTTCTCACTAATGGCACATTTTTCCAGAACAGACTGATTTTACTAGAGGTACTTGAGGTTTTTACTGTGAAAGAGGGATGCAGTCATGTTCGTGGGTCCAATTTTTACCCCGGAGCATGCTTCTACATGCTCTGTTGTCGTTTATCTAAGAGCCTGTGAAATTTGTGGAGCAGCCTGGTGACCCTGAGAAACCTGTTTTGCCTTTGAGGGACCTGGCCCCATGGTGCATGGGTTGTGGGTGCACACCGGCATTGATAAGTTAACCATCTGCCCTATGGGCCTGGTCTGATGTCTTTGTGGAAGGGAAGGGCATCCTGCCAAGAACAGGATTCTCACACAAGAAAGTAGCTCCACAACAAAGGACCCCTCTACAGGCTCCACAGTCATCAAAAGTCATGAAGGACAAGGTGGTGCCTACTAGAATAAATGCAGTTCAGAAACAGAATGTTTTCTCCATCATGTCCCTTTCAGAAGATTAATTAATTAGTTAATTCTGCAAATACTCAACAGTGCCTTTCTAGCTGCACCAGAAAGCATCCTGGATGATGGATTGACAAAGACCAGTGAAACATGGCCCTTGCCCCTCAAGGGTGTCACAGTGTAGCTAGGGACAAAGATGGGGTCCTTACCTCAACAGATGATGTCTGGATGGCTAAAGTGTGTGCTCAAGCAAAGTTTGGGGCTGCTGGAGGTATACTAGTGGGCAAGAGACAAAGATCCCTAAGATCAAGGAGCTAACTGTAGCCAAGCAGGAGCTATGGGGGAGACAGAGACAATAGACAGGAACAAAGAGGTAAATAACATAGCCTGTTAGGAGATAAGTGTTGTAACGAAGAGACAAGTCAGGCCAAGATAAATGGGATCAGGAATATGGCGGGGCGGCCGGGGAAGGGTGTGTGTGGGAGGGGGGCGTGGAAAAGATGAGTTCATCAGCAATATAAAATGAGGTAGCCTGGGCAGACCTCACTGAGAAGGTGAGAACTGAGCAAGAGCCTGACTGAAGTGAGGAAGTTAGACAGGTAGATATGGGTGAGGAGTTTCCAGTCAAAGGGACTGGCTGGAGCAAAGTCCATGAGGCAGCGGCCTGGCTGACATATCCAGGAACTGCAAAGAGTCCAGCAGAACTGGAGATGAGTGCCTGAACGGGAGTGGTAGGGAAGAAAGTCAGAGAGGAAACAGGGGCCAGATCTTGTAGGGCCTTGTAGCCCTTTGTTAGGATTTAGCATTTGACTCTGACACATGACCAGAGGAGCAGAGAAAGGTTGTAGCTGCTGAATCGGAAGGCTGTACAGTGAGGGGGAGGAACACGGCAGTCAGGAAACAGAAGTAGTGACCAAAGAAGCAGAAGAAATTAAGGAATGCTGCCTCTCTGAGAGCGTGGAAACACTCACCTGGACTTAACCTCCGTTGATGTTTACATTCACACCCTTGACTGGGCACATCTGTCCATCGACCAAAATATTACAACGTACAAGTCCTGTATTCCTCCCGTGATTCATTGGCTAATCAAAGAGAAAAACTGGGGAGGTGTCTTTTGTTCAATCATTTTGTATTTGACAAGGTCTACTGACTTATCTAGCATAGTCCCACAATGAAACCAATTCTGTGGTTGAGGGAAAAACAGTGTCCAGGGTACAAGAAGAAGCAAAGAATTTGGGAGCATATGGTGAGTGCTTTGAAAACTACAACCCACCCAAACTTGTCAGGTGAAAAGATACATACGGTGCTGCCTATGTTCTCTTATCTTTCAATAAACAAGTAACAGATACAATAATAACTGTACGTTGTGATCCATGTAGCTTCTCTCATACTCCGTCATTCAATCCCCATATTTTGAATCCCTGCAGAACACCAAATTCCAGTCACTCTGCCGATTCAAGGGGGACAGACATGTTTCAGGCTGGCTCCCAGTCTTTAAATTTCTTACAAACATGCAGGCAGGTATGTATCATCACAGAGCTTCTTGATTAGAGAGATGGCAGAGTCGAAGTCCGGGGAGCATAGGGGGAAAAAAGAAGGTAAAAGGGGTGAGTGAGCACACACGGTCAGGAAAGCTTTCCAGGAGACGTGAGGTTAATGAGGTAGGTACTTTTATTATGCCCATTTTAGAGATGAGAAATAAGGTCAAAGATACTCGTTTGCTTAAGGCTACTATAGCTACTGAGAGAGCCAGATTTAAATCCTAGATCACTTGGTTTACAAACCATTTTTTTCTCTCACTGACTACTACTAAAATCGCTTCCCCTGACTCTGTTTCTATTTCACATACCTCGAAATCCTCTCGGGTATGTTGTGGTTAGTCTCCTGAAAGCTGGGTACAGCTGTGGATACTATAAGGCTCTGGGAAGGTCTATAACATTCTTCCTCTGAGGTAACAGCTGTTCTGGAGAGCTTCTCTCCTAGAATTGTACTCCACTTAAAAGTTTATCACAAAAGAGGCAACTCTAGGTTCCATGCCCCTGTCACTAAGTAAGGTGCCTAACTTCCCACAATGATGCTTCTAATGTCACTGTCACTTTCTAACCTGCCTACTCCTTCCTAACTCACAAAAAAGATGCAGAAATATGTATCCCAGACTTGATCTCAGAGCCGATGCTCTCAGCTTTAGAAGTGTACATAGACACTCTGTCCTCCTGGGTGCCTGGAACTTCCAGGTAGAAATGAATGAGAGAAGAGGGAGTCTGCATAGCGGATATCTCAGCAACTCTCAACATATGTGAAGTTTATCAGTGAAAGGAAGAGGATTACCTTTGGAGTAAGACAGACCAAAGCGTGAAAAGTCAGCTCCATCTCTTACTGCCTTACTTACTTAAACCCATCTATGCATGCCTGTTTCTTAATCTGTTGGATGGGCATTTTGAAACTCATTTTACAAGTTTGTTGGTAAATAAATACTGTGTGTAAATTAAAGCCAACCATCAATAAATCAAAACCAATACCTAGAGCGATGACAAAATACAGTATCTTCTTTCCCACATCACTTAACTCCACATTATGTTTTGCAGGGGAAATCAAATTTCAAGTTATTAAATAGCATGCTGAGGTAACACAGTTGACTGCTGGGAGTGAGGTGGCACCCAGGTATTCTTTCCATCCTCTTGTGCATTCAGATGGAAAATACCTTTGTTTGAACCCAGTGACTCTTAGCAAAATGAGCACCATACCTAAGTAGTCAACTTTGCTCACCATCAACAAAGGCCACAAATAGAAGTCATAGCTCCTGATAAAAATAATCCTTCTGACAAGACATGGTGACCTTGTGGGAGCACAGGCTGTATGAAGACTTGAAGTCAAATACAAACTCCATTCTGCACCTTCTCCTCTATGAAATGGAAAAAATAACTCACTGCTTCCTTCAAATTTTATGGGCTGTCAGTTAAAAAAGAGACAGGGCTGCAGGCACATGAAAAGATGTTCCACATCGCTAATCATCAGGGAAATGCAAATTAAACCAGGTATCACCTCACACCAGTTAGGATGGCCAACATCCGAAAGACAAGAAACAACAAATGCCGGCGAGGGTGCAGAGAAAGGGGAACCCTCCTGCACTGTTGATGGGAATGTAAATTAGTTTGAGCTTTGTGGAAAGTGATATGGAGGTTCCTCAAAAAACTAAAAATAGAAATACCATTTGACCCAGGAATTCCACTCGCTGGAATTCACCTAAAGAAAACAAGATCCCTGATTCGAAAGACATATGCACCCCTATGTTTGTCCCTGCTGCACTATTTACAATAGCCAAGATAGGGAAGCAACCTAAGTGTCCATCAGTAGATGGAGGGACAAAGAAGATGTGGTATGTATACACGATGGAGTATTATTCAGTCATAAGAAGAAAACAAATATTATCACCTGCAACAGCATGGATGGAGCTAGGGGGCATTCTACTCAGTGAAATAAGCCAGGTGGAGAAAGACAAATACCAAATGATTTCACTCATTTGTGCAGTATAACAGAGCAAAGCTGATGGAACAAAGGGGCAGCACACTCACAGACTCCAAGAAGGGACTAGAGGTTACCAAAGGGGAGGGGGAGGGGGTGGTGGGTGGGGAGGGAGGTAGAAGGGGATTACGGGGCACTATGATTAGCACTTGCAATATAGGCAAGGTCAGGGGCAGGCAGTACAGCATGGAGAAGACAAGCAATGATTTTCTATAGCACCTTACTACGCTGATAGACAGTAACTGCAGTGGAGCTGGGGGAGGGGGCTTGATAATGTGGGTGGATGTTGACACCACAACGATGCCTTAAGTTAAAAAAAAAAAAAGAGAGGAACAGGGCTCCACACAGGGCCTGACAGATAGGCTGTACTGGGCAAATATTACATATCTTAGCCTCATTCCTTTCCTTCTGACTCCAGGGAGAATCCAATGTCAACCTCTTTAAGCAGAGGCTCAGTTTCTACTGTGAAAATTATTTTCTCTGTCTTATTTCTGGTTGGATTTTGATGAATATCAGTTAACAGTTTTGTCAGCTAGCTTTTGATGCACAACAAACCCTCCAAATTGGAGTGACTTTAAGCAACCGCAAATTATTTTTGCCCACAGTTCTGTAGGTCAACAATTTCTGATGGGCTCAGTTAAGCGGTCCTTGTACTATCCTCAGAAGGCTTCCCTACACATCCGTGGTCAGTGCCCTGTCAGTGAAGTGGCTCTGCTGGCTGCTGGATGGTCTCGAACCCATTTCTGGCCATTGCCTCACTGTCACCTGGGGTGAAGGGGATGCATGGGCCACAGCTTTCTCATCATCCACTTAGCTCAGGCTCCTTCACATTCTTGTCATCTTGGTTCAGGAGCAACAGAAGAGGGGGAAACTCCAGCGTAAGCACTTTTCAATTTTCTGTTTTCTTCACAGTTGCCAGGGCCCCATGGACAAAGTAAATTCCATCTCCAAGGCCAAGGACAATGACAGAGGAGATACAGGCAGGCATGAACAAACTGCAGTTGTTACTGGAACAGTCTACTCATGTACTGGTTCAGGAAATAACCTTGCCCATCATTAAAGAAATGCCTAAATATAGATAAACCAGACTGGGGAATGCTAATCTCTCAACAGTGGTTTTTACTCATCTTTAGAAAATGTTGCTGTATTATTCTAACAGGTGAATAATCAAATTGTTTTATAAAATCTGGGGGAAAAAGTAATTTGAAATTTTCCTTGGCACTGTACCAAACCTGTAAGGTATGGATGTCTTTATCCAGAAACGTGCTGTGACATTGCTAGTGGGAATTCAGCTTATACCTCTTTCCATATTATAACGTTGCTCTATTTTCTCCAGTAAATATACCCCCAACATAGGCATATGGCATAGTCGCAACCTGATGTGCAAGTGATGGAACAGACCGGAAAACAGCACCACTGGTGAGACAAGGAGACAGTACCTTGTAACTGGGAAGTAGACTTGTGATGTGGCTGGGGCATATTTAGGCCACTTTTCCCCCCAGATACCCGTCCAGTCTCCCAGCTCTGCTAGCATTCCTCTTGCTTTATTCAAATCATCGTCCAAGTTCTGTCACTTGCCTAACCGTGCGTTTTAGGATACCCTGCCATTTTACTTAGTTTGTGGTGGTTAATATTGCTAATCTGATTATCATCCGTTTCCAACTCTATTTTCTACACAGTTATTGCTGGAGTCCATGAAACGTCTCCGTATTTTAATTATTAACATTTCATTCTACTATTTAAAATAATTTAGTTTTATATGGTTTCTTAGGTTTTCTTCCCAAGAATATATTCATAGCATCTGCAAATAATGGCAATTCTGTCTTCTTTACCAAAATGATAGACTTTTTTCTCTTTATGCTGGAAAGAATATCTAAAGCAATATTTAATAATATTGGCAATAACAGGTATATTTGCCTAGATCCTGATTGTCGTGGATGTTTTTCTTGTTGGTTAGCATCCTTTGGGTATTTGGGAGTGTGGCCACACTGGGGAATGGCGACTGCGAAAACCTATTTTCCTAGTTTGTTTTCAATCATGGGGTGTTGCTTTTCTTCAAATGTTTTTTGATCATCCCTATGGCACTCAAATACAGTCAGTAGCAGTAGTATCTATTGATTAAAGTCCTTCTCTTCATGGCTCCATTTTATCATCCCTTTCATCTACCAACCGTGCATTTTCCTCATACTGCACTGTTGATATTGCAGGTGTCGCTGTCTCTAGGAACAGGATCAGTTTTGTGAGCTGTTCTGGATACAAATGGAGTGCAGCAGACTCTGGGAAGCTGAACTAGCTTACTCAAAATCGGGCTGCACGTTTCATGAGTACTTTCCACTTACTTTTCAGATTCAATTCCCCAATGTTGAAGGGATCGTTTCACTGGGAAAGTGAGTTTTCATGATCCTGGTTGCCTGATGCCAGCAGTGCCTTGTGGGTAAGAGAGAAACCAAGATGCCTAAGTTGCAATATGGTAAGAGTTAGGGGACACCAGAGGGCTTCTCCATTGGGCTACTGTTAGAGCTGGACAACAGCTGGAATAAATCAGAAGGGGAGGACAGGCTTTAAGTTGTTAAATTATTGGCTGCGGGGGGCCTCTTCTTGGCCAAGAGGCCAGAGTGACCAAACAGAGAGGTGAGAGAGCACCAACTGGTGATGCCAGGAGACGCCTAAACATAAAGATGCAAAAGATGAAGGGATTTCCATAGCCGTATTTTCCAAAGCCCCAACCAGTACTTATCAACGAGAAAGAGAGAGAAGGCTAGTGTGTGTGGAGGGCGGGGATTCTTGGGATTTAATGAAACACTACCTGGGGTGGTTTGCCAGCAGGCCGATGGCTATGACTCCAAGTGCAATGGGCTGAAACAAGCAGGGGAGTGGTTTACTGAGGAGGAAACTGAGGGACAGAGCTTAGGTAAGATGTCACCAGGGCTTCAAGAAACCGTGAAGGCATGTGCTGTGGCAAGATGCCTGGCAAGAAGAACCTGTGAACGTGAACAAAGGAAACCGCATTTACAATGGAGTGGGGGTACCAGAAATGGGGAGCTCTCAGGCCCTACCACACCTGGTCAACTGCAGACCCCAATAGGAAGAGAAGTACCTTGCATTCCCAGCAGGTAGCAGCCAACTTTACTAGTCCAGCAGGAGGAAGGAAGAATTTCACCTGTCCCAGCAACAAGTTCTGCCAATAAGAAAATGCCACAACTCAGCCAATGAGAAACTGTCACCTGCCGGAACTCTCCCTTTCCTCCCACGGACTTTCCTTCAAAGCAGCTCCTCCCAGCTTCCTCCTTTCCTCCATAAAGTAAGGCCTCCGCCTTTGGACCTCCAGGCTTGCCTGTGGTGTGGTAGCCTGCATGTCCCGTGTTGCAGTTCCTCTGCTATGCCAGATTAAACCCATTTTGCTGATACAATAACTGGCTGTTTCAGTTTTAAGGTGGACACACCTGTTAAAGAAATAAAACTGCATGATGTGAGTCAGCGGAGATGAGGCACCGCTTCGCTCAGAACACCCAGGATCAATTTGACCAAACCGGGGCCTTCCAATAAATAAGCCGGTACTTTACTCTTCATCCTGGGCCAGACCGTGTGTCCAATGATCACGTGTGTGTCCCGTGCAACCTGCCGGGGAGGGTGAGGGGAAACGTTCGGCCCAAAGGGGCACGTGGAAAAAACCCGGGAGCGAGGTAGGATGCAGCAAATTTAACTGCGTGCGAAGGAGATTCCCAGCCCTCAGGGTGCGGGGCGCCTGCGCAGTGGGCCCGAGGCGCTGCTGAGCCGCGGGACCCCCGCCCCTCGCCCTCCGACCCCCAGCCCCTCGCCCTCCGACGGGAACGCGGACGCGCACGCTAGCGCGCCTCACTTCGCTCAATCCCGGCCCGGCGGCGGAGGAGCGAGAGCGACGCGCACCGGGGACGTGCAGCGGAGACGCGGGTGGGCTCTGTGCGGAGTGGCGGGCTCTGGGCAGCGCGGGCGCAGGCGCAGGCGCGGCGCGTCCTCCCGTCGGGCTGCGTCGGCCTCGCTCGGGACCTCGGCCGCGCCGGGGACAGGCGGACTGACGTACCTCGCTCTTCCCCGCCCCCGCCTCATCCTCCCCAGGCTCCAGGGGCTCACCGGCCGAGGCGCTGCTCTTTCCCCGCCCCTCGCCTAAGCCCTTTTCTCTCGCCAGCACCTCGTTGCGCGGCGGCGGCGACCCGAGCAGCTGCGAGCGGCGGGAGCGGGAGGCTCGGAGGATGAAGTGCAAGCCGAACCAGACGCGGACCTACGACCCGGAGGGCTTCAAGAAGCGGGCGGCGTGCCTGTGCTTCCGGAGCGAGCGCGAGGACGAGGTGCTCTTAGTGAGTAGCAGTCGGTACCCGGACCGCTGGATCGTGCCGGGTGGGGGCATGGAGCCCGAGGAGGAGCCAGGTGGTGCGGCGGTCCGCGAGGTGTACGAAGAGGCGGGAGTCAAAGGGAAGTTAGGCCGGCTCCTGGGCATTTTCGAGCAGAGCCAAGATCGCAAGCACAGAACGTACGTGTATGTACTGACTGTCACTGAGATTCTGGAGGACTGGGAAGATTCGGTTAGCATTGGGAGGAAACGAGAGTGGTTCAAAATCGAAGATGCGATCAAGGTTCTCCAGTGCCACAAGCCCGTGCATGCCGAATATCTGGAAAAGCTAAAGCTGGGCGGTTCCCCAACCAATGGAAACTCCGTGGCCCCATCCCTGCCGGAGAGCGAGCCCTAGTATGTACCGCTCCTGCACTGACTTCTGCTTTCCGCCTACCTTAGAATAAAGAGGGCCCGGAGCACCTCTAGTGCCATGTGCGGCCTCACCGGGAGGAGGGAGACTTCTTTTGTTTCCTTGGCAGACCTCTGAATCACGCTTGCAAGCTGTCTCGGTTGCCAAGCTCTGTTTTCAGAAGGTTTGCCTATTTTTCAGATGCTTGCAAATCGCTTCTTGGTGGCACTGGAACATGATTCCGTAAGCCTAAGCCACACGGGGTGTTCGTGAAAGGTGTCTGAAGTGCTCACCCAGCCCTCGGCGGGGGGCGGGGGGGGTGTGCGTTTGCACACGTGTGTACGCAGCGTGGCTTGGTTTTCTTACATTGCACACACGTGTGTGCATGTGTGTGTGTGTGTGTGTGTGTGTGTGTGTGTGTGCGCGCGCCCGCATTTTGGGGACCAGCCTTGTGGTTTTGTAGTGAAGGCCTTTAAAATCTAATCACCTTGGTTGTGTGGCATCTTTCATTAATTTTTTTAAAGTTGTTTTCTCATTCACAGCTTTAGCCGTTGTCAACAAGCCCTTCTTGAGGGGAATGAGCAGTTTTGAAGTTTTTTTTAATTTAAATGTTACATCTCGTGCTCTTTCTGCTCTGGACAGTAATTTTATCTCTAGACATGTAATCTAATTTGCCCTTTCCAGAAATTTATTTCTGTGTAGGTGATTGGATTTTCAAAAAATTTTCACAACTGGTAATGTTTCACTGCTTACTTGAAGTGGCTCTATCCCATATGGCCCAAACACAGTGTAAATAAAGTATACTTTATAGAGTAAATACCTTCTTCAGAAGGTATTGCTAGTCAAATGCATCCTGATGTGTGTATATATATTACCATGAAAACTGAATTCGTAGAGTATGATTTGGCATGCTCGACTTCCAACTCCCACTGCTCCTTTCTCAGTATACCCTCGAACAACCCTATGTTGTGCCCAACTCTCCATGTAAAGTAGTGCTTGAAAGAAACTTATTCCACATATTTGAACTTAGTGACTTTCCAGATAAACCTCCTGACAAGTAGTAGCCACTGGAATGGAATCTGTATGGTAATCACATCCCAACTGAGGGAAGTACCTTTCTTGTTACTCACCTTTTACGGAAGTTCAGTGTCAGGATGGCTAAACAATCCCTACGAAAGATTTAGGATAAGTGTTCTGTGTCACACTGCAAACTTTTTTGAGTGCCAAACTAAAAACTTAAATTTGCCCTGACACTTCCTTACGGTCAGGAATCCTACCTGGAAAATACTTAGGTCTCACTTGGAACTTTGTCTGTTCCCCCAGCCATGTCAGAAAGTAGGTAAAAATAAAGCCTGCTTCATGAAGTTGGGTATTGGGGGTGGAAAGTGCCCATATTTGAGTATTCTCATATTTGAATTTAATGACATTCCAGTTGAACTTCCTGACAAGTAGTGCCACATGAATGAAATCTCTAGGTACTACATCGCACTTGAGAGAGGTACCTTTCTTGATAGCTGTTACAGACTTTCTGAGTGCTAGTACATTGAACAATCTCTCTTAAAGATTTAGGACAAATGTTTGGGGTTATAGGAAAAACCTTTTTGGGTAACAAATTTTAAAGTTGCTGTATTTGCTTCAATACTTGCTCGAAACTGGGAATCCTAGCTAAAAGGCATAGGTCTCACTTCAGTAACTATCTTTATTACTCTAGCCATGTCTGAAGTTAGGTAGACGGGAAGCCAACTTTGTGAAGTTGGTATTAGGGGTGTTAAAGTTATTTCATCTATATATAAGTGAAGCATTTTAAAAGTATTTCAGTAGCATGATAATGATTGTGATGATGAAAATATAATAATATCATTATGATATTACAATGTCTGACATAATGTGATTATAATAGTGATTATATTATAATGGTTATAGTAATGAAATGGGTATAAATTAGAAAATAATGTTTATTTGAATAATTTCATTACTCAGAGTAACCTAGTTTTAAAGTTACTACTAAAAATTTAATAGTTAGCCTTTGCTAAAAATTAATATTTTCTTTTGTGCCAATTCATACAGAACAGTGTATGAATCTTAATTTTACAGTTTAATGAATTTTTAAATAGTGAACCCATACATGTAACTACAATCCAGATCAAGAAATTGGCATTGCTTGTAACTCGGAAGCCTGTTTCAGTCTTTCTCCTTGTCACCATTCTGCCCTCCTATCTTTTAATAGTAGAATAATTCTGTTTTTGGACTTTATATACCGAATTTTAGAATATATACCCTTTAGTGCTGCCCCCTTGTATACGTTGTGTGTTCTTCAAAATGCTCGAATATTTTTCTCTATTTGGTTTTCATTGTAATTGCAGAAATTATTAGTATGTTATGATTCCTTCTAAAAGATGGGTTCTGGTGCACTTTTTAAAGAAATTTGGTGCCACTGTTTGGAAAACTAATGTTATTACACTTTTAAGTACAGATGAAGTACAAGTTTCAAGTCACAAAACATTTCTGCACTAATGCTATAAAAGTAAACTAAAAAATGAGTGGGTTTTTAAAACCAATGACAGTTTCATTATCTGAATTGTATAGTTTGATCATATGTGGTTATTGAGTATTCTCTATTTTTCTTTAAAAAGTCTTATATGTTGAATATATATTTGAGCACATATTTTACATTTCAAATTCACTTTTACTATTCATCTAATCTCAAATTGCCCCAATGATATTTCCCCCACATAACCTAATTATTAAAGATTTTAAAATTCTACATTAATATTCACACAGAAGATATACTGGATTCTTAATTTTATAGATAATTTTGTAAAAACCTCTTTCATCTTTAACACTGTCACAAATACTTTTGAGGCTTAACTTGTATTTGTTATTCTTAAAGGTAATAATGCATTATCTTATTTGGTTCCTCAGTTAAGTATCTGACAAAGGCAAAATGCACAGTAGTCATATTAACCTGTTATTAATAATTATTTGCCTGTAAATATATTGTGCTTTCCCCCTCCTTTTCTTTCTTTCTTTTTTCTCCAGAAATACTTAGAATAAGTTGTGCTATTTTTCTGGATTGGCTATCAGGTTAATTGAAGTAGTTTTTGTGAAATTCTGTAGAACCTAGCCTAATCAGAATAGTTAAAAGCTCCAAGGAGATTCTTTTTTTCTCTGCAAGTTTCAGGTTAAAACAGGTGACCAGAGGTAGTATATAGAAAATTTCTGCCACCTTAAGTGTTTCAAAGATTGATGTACAATTGGGATTTTTTTCCCTTTTAAGAGTGTTAAAAAGTCATTTGTACATTATTTGTGTTTAGCACCATGATAGAAAAAGAAAAAGAGTATCTCCACAGATTATTGAAGTTCATAGGCATGAATCAGAAATTTATTTTCTGCCTACTTTATAATGTATGGTCAAATATTTTTGGACCAAATATGGACCAAATATTCAGTTGGTCAAATATTTTATTCTTGTTAATATATAGAGAGAAAACATTAGAAGTTAGTGTAGATACATAACATTGGAAATAATTGGTGCTGCATCTATAATGTATATATTTTTTCAAGAAATTGTGCAGGCACACACACACACAGACACAAATAACGTCTATTAAATAGGCAGGGTTTTTACTTGTAGTTGTCCCATGAGGGGAGCAACCAGGCACTATCAGAGTTTCATGAGTATTTTGCTGGTGGTTGTCTCCTGATAAACTGTTACACTATCTTTAGCAGATTTTAAATGTTTATGGGCAAACAGAACTATAAGAAGTAAAGTGTCATTATGGTGACTGAAGTAAAACATGACAAACTTTTATGAGAGTTTGATGTGATAGAAACTACACTGGGCTTTGAAGTCAGATAGACCTAGAGTTTATGCCTGGATCCAGTTCTTGTGTACTCTGTAACTTCAGTCAAGTTATCTAACTATCTGATGCTCAGGTTTATTTTTTAAATGTATAATTGGAGATAATAAAAATAGATACTTCATAAGCCTCTCCCATGAGAAGCTTTTCCTGACTATCTGGGCTAAGATACTCTTTCTGTGTGTGTCATGGTTCTCATATTTTCTTATACCTTACCTAATTTGCATGGGTGAGTGGCTATTAGGCTGTAAACTTTTTGATGGGTGGGAAGCAGCCTGAATTATTTCCATAAGTCTAGAGTCTAGAACATGGAATTTAGGGGTTATGTCTTAGATGTCTACCCACCCCCATTTTGAAAAACGTCTATTATCACTGCTTTTCTGACTCTTTTGTTTCATAATATATATTGACCTGTAACTCCTTCAGCTGCTGATCCAGACTCAACATTGCATCTGCATTAGATAATTATGTAAAGGCTTTCAAAATGTGAAGTGAGTGATACAAATAACAGGCCCTTTGTAAATCTGTTGATTGGAAGAATTGTTATATTAGTATAAACCTGCTAATTGTATGTTGGTTTGTTTTTCAGATGAACAGCAAAGATGTTGAGGATTGTTGTGAAAGAATCATTGATATGAACCATTAATCAATGGAATTGTCAAGTACAGGGGAGCACGTCCATATTGCCAAGGAGACAACCATCTGGTTTTTCTTCTGCATCTTGGGACACTTCCTTCCTGTCGATTCCACTGACACCTCGTGCACTGGTTATAGTACTATTGTACATGAACAGACTTAATTCAGCACCTGTTGCCTTTTTTTGTGCTGTTTCGTTGTGTCTGCCTTCTCCATTAGACTGTGATATCCTTGAGAGCAACGACTATGTTACCTTACTCTTTGCATATTCTGCAAAAGAGACACTACTTGAAATATGGTTGGCATCACTGAAGATTCTTTAATTTGATTCATATTTTGTAATCACTATATGGCAATCCCCTTCCAGTCTGGTGCTAGTAGAGTAGTAGAGTATATGCTATCTGGGCACCATGTGTGTGGCTTTTCTGTATCAGGTACTTCGGAAACTTCTCAAGAGAGTTGTAAGATGTTAAAGGACAAGAAGTATTCATATTTCTATGTCACATCACACAGTGGCCAGCACAGTTTTAAGATTGCCCCATCACTTAGGGCAACATTTTGTAGAATCAGTCCTTTGTGTGACAACTTCAGTGTTTTTATACTGTTACTAATTTGCTTAAAATTTTACTCAGAAAATATTACTTGCTATAAAGCTAAAAAATAAACAATGAACAGAAGATAATAGTATGAGCTTTTATAGCAATAAATTTTAAAATAGCGTGCAAATATTAAATTTGATGTTTTTGCAATACCCTAATCATTTCTTTCATGTAACCTTAACATCTTTTTGAAGAAAAGATTGTTTTTCACATTTTACATATTTACTGTACTGTATTATTTGATGCCAGAGCCAATAAAGACTGCAGTATAGGTAGCTTCCAAAGTTAATCATGCCATTTAATTTGCCTAGGTTTCTTTTGTGTCTCTTACTGATTCAGTTGGCCACAGTTGTCATCCCCTTTTCCAGTACATTCTACTAGCTCCTCATCCCCCCTGGTTTCTGCATGTGAGAATGCCGAGGACAGAGAGATAACTAAATTGCTGTCATTTTGAAAAGGCATTGGGGGAAAAAGCTTCTGTGAAGGGGAAACAAGAGGAATTGAGAGAGATAGCCCTTAGATCAGCTGCCTCTAGGAAAGCAACTTTAGAAAATGACAAAGATGTCTTTAGAGGAAACTTTGGAGTTTTTCAATGGGGTTTGTGATAGCAATACTCTTCCTCAGCTCCCTACCAGGGCCCTAAATTGGCTTTAATATGGTAGTTCTCTTCCTTTTACATTTATAAAGCAATTATATAAAAAACTAGGGGTCCATTTTAGTGTTACATCCTTCCTCATGGTACCCATGAAATGTACTGAATGTACCCCAATCCTTACAGAATTTGAAATAACACATCTCCCCAATTTATTGTTTATTTTTAGGTGTAATATACTGTGGTTATTTTTTTTAATCCTTTAGAGAAATTTAAATTTTACACATGAGGTGATATGCTACTGGTATTTGCTTCAAAATAATCTGAGGCTGAGGTAGATGAGCACATACATAAAACAAAATTAGTGATAAGTTGATAATTGTTGAAGCTGTGTAATTGATATTTGGGAGTTTGTAATACTATTCTCTATACTTTTGTATATGTTTGAAATTTTCCATAATAAAATTTGAAAAAAAATTATTCAGAGTTTATTTGCAGATCCTCTTCTATCCCTAAAACTTAAATAGGGAAGATTGATCAGAAGACAGAATCACAGCCTTAACAAACTCACCATATCAGCAGACTTGCTCTTCCCTTAATTTGAAATGTTTCTTTGGTGGTCTTCCGGTTCCACATGCAAAATGACTTTTAGTTCCATCAGCATGCCAAACATGACTAGAAAACTTTGAAAGCTATGGTGGACATAAGCTTAGGTTCAAAAACATTTTTTTTTCTGGTTACAAAATTAATTCAACTTAATTTCAAGAATTTGGAAAATTCGTCCCAAAATAAATGAATAAAAAATTACCCATCATCCCCCTACCTAGAATAACTCAGTTTGAAAAAAATTAGGTATTCCCCCCCATTTTTCTTTTGAAATATATGTAACCCAAACAGATGGCACACGTGAGCCCCTTCCATCAGAATATACCCATATATCCTTTTTTTATTTTAGATAATTATTTTTCATTGAAGGGTAGTTGACACACAGTATTACATTAGTTTCAGGTGTACAACAGTGATTGAACATGTATATAGATGATAATTCTAGGTACCAGGTATCACCATACCAAGTTGTTACAATATTTTGACTATATTCCTTATGCTATACATTACATCCCGGTTACTTACTTATTTTACAATTGGAAGTGTGTACTTATTTTTTTCTGAGGGCATCTCTCCTATTTATTGATCAAATGGTTGTTAACAACAATAAAACTCTGTATAGAGGACTCAATGCTCAATGTATAATCATTAATCCACCCCAAGCCTAATTTTCGTCAGTCTCCAATCTTCTGAAGCATAACGAACAAGTTCTTACATGGAGAACAAATTCTTACATAGTGAATAAGTTACATGGTGAACAGTACAAGGGCAGTCATCACAGAAACTTTCGGTTTTGATCATGCATTATGAACTATAAACAGTTCAAATATGAATATTCGTTTTATTTTTATACTTGATTTATATGTGGATACCACATTTCTCTTATTATTTTTAATAAAATGCTGAAGTGGTAGGTAGATGCAAGATAAAGGTAGAAAACATAGTTTAGTGTTGTGAGAGAGCAAATGTAGATGATCAGGTGTGTGCCTATAGACTATGTGTTAATCCAAGCTAGACAAGGGCAATAAAACATCCACGGATGCAGCAGATTTCTCTCAGAATGGGGGGAGAGGTTCTAAGCCTCACCTCTGTTGATCCCCAATTTCTCACCTGATGGCCCCCTGCGACTGTGCCTGTCTTAGGTTGTTCCTCCCTTGAGGAATCTTACCCGTCTCTGGCTAACCAGTCATCTTCCGGGGCCATACAGGGAAATGTAAAGTTGGTAAGTGAGAGAGAAGCCTTACTGTTTGAAAAGGTTAGTTTTTTACTTCTTTGCATATTTATGCCCTGTGGCTTCTATGCCCAGCATTTGTCTTGAGGTATCGTTACCACTTGGAAGAATTGTGATACACAGTAAATTCGATATGAGACACAAATTATATTTAGGGGTTGTAATTAGGAAGGAAGAAGTAGCAGGCAGAAGAAAACATGGGAAGATTGATTATTTCTTTGACATATCTTCTTGTAGAGTAACTACAGCATGTATAGGTTTTAAATTACTAATTAAATTGTGCACACATATTAACATAATAGGTGTACAGTTACATAACCAAAGCATACCTATAATTACCAGGACTCTCCAGTGAAACCAAGAAAACCAGTTAGGCACCTTAGGCATTTGTGAAAACTTATCTATGATATGGTGGATATTGTCCAACTGAACTTGAACAGTCTGAGAGAAATCAGAAAAATTAAAACAACCCATTCCTGGGAACTCTTCACATCCCATATGTTCTTTTAACAGTAAATAGTCTGTAGTTGTAAGATTTTGGAGCACTACAATTTGCACTTCTCCTAATTCTTGGTTGAGTTCCAACAGTATAGATCCAGTTAAATTTGTTGTTTTACTGTATGCACAGGCCAGCTTAGATATCTCCTTCTTCATTCCCATGGCAAGTCCAGGAACCGGTGGGATGAGTTCATCCACACCTGTAGCAGCGCGTGGATCTTTGCTGGGGATTTTTGATGATCATCTTCTGGCATGAGTCTTCCAGAGAGGGCTGATGTTGGAAGTTCTTTTTCATATCGTATCTTAGTTCATTTTCGTGGTAGCCAAATTAGGCTGTGATTCTCTGTATAACACAAACAAACCCTTTGCCTACACTTTTATATGCCCTTTATACAATTGTGTAGAACTCATTGGAGGTCACCACACAGGAGCTGCTTTTTTTTTTGTTATCATTAATCTATACTTATATGACGAATATTATGTTTACTAGGCTCTCCCCTATACCAGGTCCCCCCTATAAACCCCTTTACAGTCACTGTCCATCACCAAAGCAAAGTGTTGTAGAATCACTACTTGTCTTCTCTGTGTTGTACAGCCATCCCCTTTCTCCCACCCCCCCATGCATGCTAATCTTAATACCCCCCTTCTTCTTCCCCCCCTTATCCCTCCCTACCCACCCATCCTCCCCAGTCCCTTTCCCTTTGGTACCTGTTAGTCCATTCTTGAGTTCTGTGATTCTGCTGCTGTTTTGTTCCTTCAGTTTTTCCTTTGTTATTATACTCCACAGATGAGTGAAATCATATGGTATTACTCTTTCTCTGCTTGGCTTATTTCGCTGAGCATAATACCCTCCAGCTCCATCCATGTTGATGCAAATGGTAGGATTTGCCCTTTTCTTATGGCTGAGTAGTATTCCATTGTGTATATGTATCACATTTTCTTTATCCAGTTATCTACCGATGGACATTTAGGTTGCTTCCAATTCTTGGCTATTGTAAATAGTTCTGCGATAAACATAGGGGTGCATCTGTCTTTCTCAAACTTGATTGCTGCATTCTTAGAGTAAATTCCTAGGAGTGGAATTCCTGGGTCAAATGCTAAGTCTGTTTTGAGCATTTTGATGAACCTCCATACTGCTACTGCTTTCCACAGTGGTTGAACTAATTTACATTCCCACCAGCAGTGTAGGAAGGGTTTCCCTTTCTCCACAGCCTTGACAACATTTGTTGTTGTTTGTCTTTTGGATGGCAGCCATCCTTACTGGTGTGAGGTGATACCTCATTGTAGTTTTAATTTGCATTTCTCTAATAATTAGCGATGTGGAGCATCTTTTCATGTGTTTGTTGGCCATCTGTATTTCTTTTTTAGAGAACTGTCTGTTCAGTTCCTCTGCCCATTTTTTAATTGGGTGATTTGTTTTTTGTTTGTTGAGGCATGTGAGCTCTTTATATATTCTGGACATCAAGCCTTTATTGGATCTGTCATTTTCAAATATATTCTCCCCTACTGTAGGGTTCCTTTTTGTTCTATTGATGGTGTCTTTTGCTGTACAGAAGCTTTTCAGCTTAATATAGTCCCATTTGTTCATTTTTTCTGTTGTTATCCTTGCCCGGGGAGATATGTTCAAGAAGAGGTCACTCATGTTTATGTCTAAGAGGTTTTTGCCTATGTTTTTTTCCAAGAGTTTAATGGTTTCATGACTTACATTCAGGTCTTTGATCCATTTTGAGTTTACTTTTGTATATGGGGTTAGGCAATGGTCCAGTTTCATTCTCCTACATGTAACTGTCCAGTTTTGACAGCACCATCTTTTGAAGAGACTGTCATTTCGCCATTGTATGTCCATGGCTCCTTTATCAAATATTAATTGACCATATATGTCTGGGTTAATGTCTGGATTCTCTAGTCTGTTCCATTGGTCTGGGCTCTGTTCTTGTGCCAATACCAAATTGTCTTGATTACTATGGCTTTATAGTAGAGCTTGAAGTTGGGGAGTGAGATCCCCACTACTTTATTCTTCTTTCTCAGGATTGCTTTGGCTATTCGGGGTCTTTGGTGTTTCCATATGAATTTTTGAATTATTTGTTCCAATTCATTGAAGAATGTTGCTGGTAATTTGAGAGGGATTGCATCAAATCTGTATATTCCTTTGGGCAGGACGGCCATTTTGACTATATTAATTCTTCCTAGCCATGAGCATGGTATGAGTTTCCATTTATTAGTGTCCCCTTTAATTTCTCTTAAGAGTGACTTGTAGTTTTCAGAGTATAAGTCTTTCACTTCTTTGGTTAGGTTTATTCCTAGGTATTTTATTTTTGTTGCTGCAATTGTGAATGGAGTTGTTTTCCTGATTTCTCTTTCTGTTGGTTCATTGTTAGTGTATAGGAAAGCCACAGATTTCTGTGTGTTGATTTTGTATCCTGCAACTTTGCTGTATTCCAATATCAGTTCTAGTAGTTTTGGGGTGGAGTGTTTAGGGGGTTTTATGTATATTATCATGTCATCTGTAAATAGTGACAGTTTAACTTCTTCTTTACCAATCTGGATTCCTTGTATTTCTTTGTTTTGTCTAATTGCCGTGGCTAGGACTTTCAGTACTATGTTAAATAACAGTGGGAAGAGTGGGCATTCCTGTCTATTTCCCGATCTCAGAGGAAAAGCTTTCAGCTTCTCGCTGTTCAATATCATGTTTGCTGTGGGTTTATCATAGATGGCCTTTATTATGTTGAGGTACTTGCTGTCTATTTCCATTTTGCTGAGAGTTTTTATCATGAATGGATGTTGAACTTTGTCGAACGCTTTTTCAGCATCTATGGAGATGATCATGTGGTTTTTGTCTTTGTTTTTGTTGATGTGGTGGATGATGTTGATGGACTTTTGAATGTTGTACCATCCTTGCATCCCTGTGATGAATCCCACTTGGTCATGGTGTGCGATCCTTTTGATGTATTTTTGAATTCGGTTTGCTAATATTTTGTTGAGTATTTTTGCATCTATATTCATCAGGGATATTGGTCTGTAGTTTACTTTTTTGGTGGGGTTTTGCCTGGTTTTGGTATTAGGGTGATGTTAGCTTCATAGAATGAGTTTGGGAGTATCCCCTCCTCTTCTATTTTTTGGAAAACTTTAAGGTGAATGGGTATTATGTCTTCCCTGTATGTCTGATAAAATTCTGAGGTGAATCCATCTGGCCCGGGGGTTTTGTTCTTTGGTAGTTTTTTGACTACCGCTTCAATTTCGTTGCTGGTAATTGGTCTGTTTAGATTTTCTGTTTCTTTCTGGGTCAGTTTTGGAAGGTTGTATTTTTCTAGGAAGTTGTCCATTTCTCCTAGGTTTCCAAGCTTGTTAGCATATATGTTTTCATACTACTCACTAATAATTCTTTGTATTTCTGTGGGGTCTGTCGTGATTTTTCCTTTCTTGTTTCTGATTCTGTTGATTTGTGTTGACTCTCTTTTCCTCTTAATAAGTCTAGCTAGAGGCTTATCTATTTTGTTTATTTTCTCGAAGAACCAGCTCTTGGTTTCATTGATTTTTGCTATTGTTTTATTCTTCTCAATTTTATTTATTTCTTCTCTGATCTTTATTATGTCCCTCCTTCTGCTGACCTTAGGCCTCATCTGTTCTTCTTTTTCCAATTTCGATAATTGTGACATTAGACCATTTATTTGGGATTGTTCTTCCTTATTTAAATATGCCTGGATTGCTATATACTTTCCTCTTAAGACTGCTTTTGCTGTGTTCCACAGTAGTTTGGGCTTGGTGTTGTTGTTGTCGTTTGTTTCCATATATTGCTGCATCTCCATTTTGATTTGGTCATTGATCCATTGATTATTTAGGAGCATTTTGTTAAGCCTCCATGTGTTTGTGAGACTTTTTGCTTTCTTTGTACAGTTTATTTCTAGTTTTATGCCTTTGTGGTCTGAAAAGTTGGTTGGTAAGATTTCAATCTTTTGGAATTTACTGAGGCTGCTTTTATGACCTCGTATGTGGTCTATTCTGGAGAATGGTCCATGTGCACTTGAGAAGAATGTGTATCCTGTTGTTTTTGGTTGTAGAGTTCTGTAGATGTCTGTTAGGTCCATCTGTTCTAGTGCGTTGTTCAGTGCCTCTGTGTCTTTACTTATTTTCTGTCTGGTGGATCTGTCCTTTGGAGTGAGTGGTGTGTTGAAGTCTCCTAGAATGAATGCATTTGCATTGCATTCTATTTCCTCCTCTAGTTCTGTTAGTATTTGTTTCAGGTATGTTGGTGCTCCTGTATTGGGTGCATATATATTTATAATGGTTATATCATCTTGTTGGACTGAGCCCTTTATCGTTATGTAATGTCCTTCTTTGTCTTTTGTTACTTTCTTTATTTTGAAGTCTGTTTTATCTGATACCAGAATTGCAACACCTGCTTTCTTTTCTCTGTTGTTTGCATGAAATATCTTTTTCCATCCCTTGACTTTAAGTCTGTGCATATCTATGGGTTTGAGGTGAATCTCTTGTAAGCAGCATATGGATGGATCTTGCTTTTTTATCCATTCTGTTACTCTGTTTCTTTTGATTGGTGCATTCAGTCCATTTACATTTAGGGTGATTATTGAGAGGTATGAACTTATTGCCATTGCAGGCTTTAAGTTTGTTGTTACAGAAGGTTCAGTGTTAGCTTCTTTACTATCTTACTGTCTGACTTAACTCGCTTGTTCAGCTATTATAAACACGGTCTGATGATTCTTTATTTCTCTCCCTTCTTATTCCTCCTCCTCCCTTCTTCATATGTTGTGTGTTCTGTTCTGTGCTCTTTTTAGGAGTGCTCCCATCTAGAGCAGTCCTTATAGGATGCCCTGTAGAGGTGGTTTGTGGGATGCAAATTCCCTCAACTTTTGCTTGTCTGGGAATTGTTTAATCCCTCCTTCATATTTAAATGATATTCATGCTGTATACAGTAGTCTTGGTTCGAGGCCCTTCTGTTTCATTGCATTAAGTATAGCATGCCATTCTCTTCTGGCCTGTAGGGTTTCTGTTGAGAAGTCTGATGATAGCCTGATGGGTTTTCCTTTGTATGTAACCTTTTTTTTTCTCTCTGGCTGCCTTTAATACTTTGTCCTTGTCTTTGTTCTTTGCCATTTTAATTATTATGTGTCTTGGTGTTGCCCTCCTTGGATCCGTTGTCATGGGAGTTCTGTGTACCTCTGTGGTCTGAGATGCCATTTCTTCCCCTAGTTTGGGGAAGTTCTTGGCAATTATTTCTTCAAAGACACTTTCTATCCCTTTTTCTCTCTCTTGTTCTTCTGGTACCCCTATAATGTGGATATTGTTTCGTTTCATTTGGTCACTCAGCTCTCTTAGAATTCTTTCATTCCTGGAGATCCTTTTATCTCTCTCTGCATCAGCTTCTCTGCATTCCCATTCTCTGTTTTCTAGTCCATTAATGGTCTCTTGCATCTTGTCCATTCTGTTTTGACGTCCTTCCAGAGCTTGTTTTATTTCTGTATTCTCCTTCCTTAGCTCTTGCATATTTCTCTGCAAGTCCATCAGCATGGTTATGACTTTTGTTTTGAATTCTTTTTCAGGAAGACTGGTTAAATCTATCTCCCCAGGTTCCTTCTCAAGGGAAGATGTAGCAGATGCTGAAGCTGTCTGAGTTAGTCTTGTCTGGATCATATTTTTTTGCCTTTTCATGTTGACAGGTGGTATTTACTGTCCGCTGGGAAGGCCAAACTTTTCACTTGCTCCTGGCCGTTCTTTACTGGGACAACTGCGACCCCTAGTGGCTTGTGTTGGGTAATTGCGTGTAGAGTGGGTCTTTGTGTCTTGCCCGACTGCTACGGAGAAAACTCACTTTCTGAGGACTGGGCTTGCCTTAGGCTGCTTCTCTGCTTTTGCAGCGCCCAGAGGGGTAATGGACGGGGGTGTTATTTGGCTATTTACCTCCGTGAGGGGTCTCAGAGCTGTTGCCCAGGGCGTTAGTGCGCCCGGTTTTTCCTTGTAATTTCCAGCCACTGGACTGTGACCTTTGTTGTTTCCGTCCACCTGTTATGTCCCTGTCCCTTTAAGACATTCAAAAAGCACTCGCTTTTCTTTGTCACAGGGGCATCAGCTTCAGAACCTGCTAAGAGGTCTTGCTGCCCTATTTCCCTAGTTTCCAGCTCTCCATGCATGCACTGTGTCTGCGCTCTGGTGCGGGTGGCTGGGGCTGGGTGTTTAGCAGTCCTGGGCTCCCTCTTCCTCCCGCTGGGAGCTGGCGGGAGGTGTGCTTGGGTCCCACCGGGCCGGGGCTTGTATCTTACCCCTTTCACCAAGCACTGGGCTCTCACACGAGTGGATGTAGTCTGGCTGTTGTCTTGTGTCTTCTGGTCTCTCTTTTAGGATTAGTTGTATTTGTTGTATTTTCAAAAATATGTATGTTTTTGGGAGGAGATTCCCACTGTCCTACTCACGCCGCCATGTTGGCTCCGCCCCCCATATATCCTTTTATTGTTAAGTGTATACTTTGCTGTTATTCAAAATATTTTAGGTTAATGCTTAGGGCCATGACATCAGCTATTTCTGTATAAGTGCAGCAGGCATAGTACAGAACTCGACTCTGAAGTCCAGACCAAGCTCTCTCCTCACCAAGTCGTGATGCAGGGTGGAATACACCTATTTTGTTCTGTTTTGTTTCAGAATTCCATCAAAATCTACTCACTAAATACTGAGGCTGGCATCAATTCAGAGGGGGTACCCCATTAGTAAATCACACAATTGCAATAATTGGTTAAAAGTAGGCCTGCTGCTCATGGAGGTGCACAGATATCCCAACACAAGGGACCTAAGGAAGACAACACCAAGACATAAATAATTAAAATGGCAAAGATAAAGGATAAGGACAGACTTTTAAAAGGAGCCAGAGAGAGAAAAAACATCACATACAAAGGAAAACCCATCAGGCTATCATCAAACTTCCGACAGAAACCTTATAGGCCAGAAGGGAGTGGCATGATATATTTAATGCAATAAAACAGAAGGGCCTCAAAACCAAGAATACTCTACCCAGCAAGATTATCATTTAAATTTGAAGGATTAAACAATTTCCAGATAAGCAAAAGCTGAGAGAATTTACCTCCCACAAACCACCTCTACAGTGTGTTTTGGTGGGACTGCTATAGATGGAAGAGTTCATAAGGCTAAATAGCTGTCACCAGGGGAAATAAAACCACTGTAAAGAAAGCTGAACATTTAATTACTATGCAGATGCAAAATGAAATCAACTACCCCCAAAGTCAATCAAGGGATAGACAAAGAGTACAGAATATGATACCTAAAATATAAACTAGGAGGAGAAAATAAAAAGAACCATTTGGTTGTGTTTGTAATAGCATACTGAGTTAAATTACACTGTTAGATAGTAAGGCAATTACCCTTGAACGTTTACTAACCATGAATCTAAAGCTGGCAATGGCAATAAATACATACCTACCGATAATCACCCTAAATGTAAATGATTTAAATGCACCAATCAAAAGCCATAGAGTCACTGAATGGATAAAAAAACAAGACCCATCTATATTTTGACTACAAGAGACTCACTTCACACCCAAAGACACAGACAGACTGTAAGTACAGGGACAGAAAAAGTTATTTCATGCAACTAACAGGGAGAAAAAAGCAGGAGTTGCAATACTTCTATCAGACAAAATAGACATCAAAATAAAGAAAGTCCCAAAAGACAAAGAAGGGTATTACATAATGATAAAGGAGTCAGTCCAACAAGAGGATATAACACTTACAAATATCTATGTACCCAACTCAGGACCACCTACACATGTATAACAAATACCAACAGAATTAAAGGGGGAAATAGAATGCAATGCATTCATTTTAGGACACTTCAACACAGCACTCACTCCAAAGGACAGATCAATCAGACAGAAAATAAGTAAGGAGGCAGAGGCACTGAACAACATATTAGAACAGATGGACCTAACAGACATCTACAGAACACTCCATTGAAAAGCAATAGGATACATGTTCCTCTCAAGTGCACATGGAACATTTTCAAGTACAGATCATATACTAGGCCACAAAAAGAGCTTCAGTAAATTAAAACACACTAAAATTGTACCAACCAGCTTCTCAGACCACAGAGGTATGAAACTAGAAATAAGTTACACAAAGAAGATGAAAAAGCCTACAAACACATGGAGGCTTAATAACATGCTCCTATATAATCAATGGATCAATGACAAAAGAAAAACAGAGATCAAGCAATATATGGAGACAAATGACAACAATAATTCAACACTGCAAAATATGTGGGATGCAGCGAAGTCCATGCTAAGGAGGAAGTATATTGCAGGCCTGATACAGGCCTACCTCAGAAAAGAAGAACAATCCCATATGGACAGTCTAAAGTTACAATTAACGAAACTGGAAAAAGAACAACAAATGAAGCCCAAAGGAGGGACACAAAAAAGATTAGAGCAGAAATAAATAAAATCGAGATGAATAAAACAATAGAATCAATGAAAGCAGGATCTGGTTCTTTGAGAAAATAAACAAAATAGATAAACGCCTAGCCAGACTTATCAAGGAAAAAAGAGAGTCTAAACACATAAACAGAATCAGAAATGAGAAAGCAAAAATCACTACGGATACCACAGAAATACAAACAATTATTAGAGAATACTATGAAAAGTTATATGCTAACAAACTGGATAACCTAGAGGATATGGACAACTTTCTAGAAAAATACAACCTTCGAAGTCTGACCCAGGAAGAAGCTGAAAATCTGAAGAGACCAAATACCAGCAACAAAATTGAATTGGTAATCGAAAAACTACCTATGAACAAAACTCCTGGGACAGAAGGTACCACGGCTGAATTTTATCAAACATTTAGTGAAGACCTAATACCCATCCCTGTTAAGGTTTTCCAAAAAGTAGAAGAAGAGGGAATACTTCCAAACTCAATCTATGAAGCCAGCATCACTCTAATACCAAAACCAAGCAAAGACACCACAAAAAAGAAAATTACAGACCCATATCCCTGATGAACATACATGTAAAAATACTCAACAAAATATTAGCAAAGCGAATTCAAAAATACATCAAAAAGGTCATCCATCATGGTCAAGTAGGATTAATTCCAAGGATGGTACAATATTAGAAAATCCATCAACATCATCCACCACATCAACAAAAAGTGGAAAAATCATATGATCATTTCCATAGATGTTGAAAAAGCATTCGACAGAATCCAACATCCATTCATGATAAAAACTCTCAACAAAATGGGACAGAGGGCAAGTACCTCAATATAATAAAGTCTGTATATGAGAAACTCATAGCCAGGCCCATACTTAACAGTGAAAAGCTGAAACCTTTTCCTTTAAGATCAGGAAGACACAAGGATGCCTACTCTTCCCACTTTTATTTAACATAGTTCTGGAGGTCCTAGCCACTGCAGTCAGACAACAGAGGAAATAAAAGGCATCCAGATTGGTATGGAAGAAGTCAAACTGTCACTGTTTGCAGATGACATGATATTGTACATGAAAAACCCTAAAGAATCCACTCCAAAACTACCATAACTAATATCTGAATTCAGCAAAGTTGCAGGATACAAAATTAATACAAAGAAATCTGTTGCAGTCTTATACACTAACAATAAACTACAGAAAGAGCAATCAGGAAAACAATTCCATTCACAATTGCATCAAAAAGAATAAAATCCTTAGGAATAAACCTAATGAAGGAAGTGAAAGACCCATACCCTGAAAACTACAAGACACTCAGGAGAGAAATTGAAGAAGATACCAATAAATGGAAATACAACCCATGCTCACAGATAGAGAGAATTAATATTGTAAAAATAGCCATCTTGCCTAAAGCAATCTACAGATTCAATGCAATCCCTATAAAAATACCAACAGCATTCTTCAATGAACTAGAGCAAGTAGTACTAAAATTCATATGGAACAGAAAAGACCCTGAATAGCCAAAGCAATCCTGAGAAGGAAGAATAAAGCAGGGGACATTACGCTCCCCAACTTCAAGCTCTACTACAAAGTCACAGTAATCAAGACAATTTGGTTCTGGCACAAGAACAGACCCATAGACCAATGGAACGGACTAGAGAGCCCAGATATAAACCCAAGCATATATGGTCAATTAATATACAATAAAGGAGCCATGGATATACAATGGGGAAGTGACAGCCTCTTCAACAACTGGTGTTAGCAAAACTGGACAGCTACATGTAAGAGAATGAAACTGGATTATTGTCTAACCCCACACACAAAAGTGAACTCAAAATGGTTGAAAGACCTGAACATAAGTCATGAAACCATAAAAGTCTTAGAAGAAAACATAGGCATAAATCTCTTGAATATAAACATAAGCAACTTTTTCTTGAACACAGCTCCTCAGGCAAAGGAAACAAAAGCAAAAATGAACAAGTGATACTACATCAAACTAAAAAGCTTCTGTACAGCAAAGGATACCATCAGCAGAACAAAAAGTCATCCTACAGTATGGGAGAATATATTTGTAAACAACATATCTGACAAGGGGTGAACATACAAAATATATAAAGAACTCACACACCTCATCATCCAAAAAGGAAATAACCCAATTAAAAAATGGGCAGAGGATATGAACAGACAGTTCTCCAAAGAAGAAATTCAGATAGCCAACAGGCACATGAAAAGATCCTCCACATTACTAATTTTAAAACCACAATGAGATATCACTTCACACCAGTTAGAATAGTCAACATCCAAAAGCCAAACAACAAATTGCTGCAAGGATGTGGAGAAAGGGGATCCCTCCTACACTTTTGGTGTGAATGTAAATTAGTTCAACCATTGTGGAAAGCAATATAGAGGTTCCTCAAAAAACTAAAAATAGAAACACCATTTGACCTAGAAATTCCACTCCTAGGAATTTACCCAAAGAAAGTGAGATCTCAGATTCAAAAAGACATATGCACCCCTATGTTTATTGCAGCACTCTATTTATAGTATACAAGATATGGAAGCAACCTAAGTGTCCATCAGTAGATGAATGGATAAAGAGGAGGTGGTACATATACACAATGGAATACTATTCAGCCATAAGAAAGAAACAAATCCTACCATTTGCATCGACATGGATAGAGCTGGAGGGTATTATGCTGTGTAAAATAAGTCAGGCAGAGAAAGACAAGTACCAAATGATTTCACTCATGTGTGGACTATAACAACAAAGCAAAACTGAAGGAACAAAACAGTAACAGACTCACAGACTCCAAGAAAGGACTAGCAATTATCAAAGGGGAGGGATGGGGAAGGTTGGTTGGGGAGGGAGGGAGAAGGGGATTGTGGGGTATTATGATAAGTACACATGGTGTGGGTGAGGTCACGGGGAAGATAGTGTAGCACAGAGAAGACAAGTAGTAACTCTGGCATCTTACTACACTGATGGACAGTGATTGTAATGGGGTCAGGGGGACTAGATAATATGGGTGAATGTGGTAACCACATTGTTTTTCTTATGAAACCTTCGTAAGAGTGTATATCAATGATACCTTAATAAAAACATACATTACTATTTACATTAGCACACCCAAAATAAAATACTTAGTTATAAACCTCACAATATATGTACAAGAATTGTATGAGAAAAGCCACACTATTCTGATGAAAGACATCAAAGAAGAGTGACATAAATGGAGAATATTGCATGCTTATGGATGGGAAGACTCAATATTGTCAAGATTCCAGTTTTTCTTAACTTGACCTGTAGGTTCAATGCATTCCCAATCAGAACTCTAGCAAATTATTTTGTGATTATTGAAAAACTTATTTTAAAGTTTATATGGAGAGGAAAAAATCCAGGATAGCCAAGTAGATATTGAAGGAGGATAAAATTGGATGACTAACACTACCCTACTTCAAGACTTACTATAAAGCTACACTAATCAAAATAGTGTGATATTGGTAAAAGAATATCCAAATAGATCAATGGAACAGAGAATTCAGAAATAGGCCCATGTAAATATAATCCACTGATCTTTGAAAAAGGAGCAAAGGTAATACAATGGAACAGAGATACTCTTGTCAACAAATGGTCCTGCAATAACTGAACATGCAAAAAGAATCAATGCATATCTTATTCTTTTTACAAAATTAACTCAAAATGGATCATGGAACTAAATGAAAAATGTAAAACAGTATAAATCCTAGATGATAACATAGAAGAAGACATACCCGACCTTGTGTATGGCAATGACTTTTGGGATACAACACCAATGGCATGATCTATGAAATAATTAATTGGTAAACTGGACTTTATTAAAATTAAAAACTTCTATTCTGTGAAAGGCAATGTCAAGGGAATGTTAAGACAGGCCATAGACAGGGAGATAATATTTGCAAAAGATATGTACAGTAAAGGACCTTTATTCACAATATACCAGGAGCTCTTAAGACTCAACAATAATAGAATGAACAACTTGATTTAAAAAATTGAGAAAGGATCTGAAAACACAGCTCACCAAAGAATAAATACAGATGGCAAACAAATATATAAAAAGATGTTCAACATTATATGTCATTAGAGAATTACAGATTAATGCAACAATGAGATAATACTACACATCTATTAGAATGGCCAAAATCCTAAACAGTGACAACACCAAATGCTGATGACGAGGTGGAGCATCAGGAGCTCTCATTCATTGCTAGTGGGAGTGTAAAATGATACAGACACTTTGGAAGACAGTTTGACAGTTTCTTTTAAAACTAAGCATCATACTCTTAACCTATGATCCATGAACAGAAGTCATTGGTATTAACCCAAAAGAATAAAAAAACTTGTGTCTATACCAAAATGTGCACACAGATATTTAAAGCATCTTTATTTGTAATGCTACAACTTGAAAGCAACCAAGATATCCTTCAGTAGGTAAATGGATAAATAAGCAGTATGCCCAGAGAATGGAGTATTATTCAGCACTAAAAAGAAATGAGTTATTAAGCCAAAAAAAGACATGGAGGAACCAAAGATGTATATTACTAAGTAAAATAAGCCTATCTGAAAAGGGTACATACTGTATGACTCCATCCATATGACATTCTGGAAAAGACAGAACTATGGAGACAGCGTAAAGATAAGTAGTTGCCAGGGGTTGGGGGAAATAAGCAATGAATAGGCAGAGCACCCAAATATTTAAGGCAGTGAAACTAATCTGTATGATACTATAATGGCAGATACATGTCATTATACATTTGTGAAAACCCATAGAATGTACAAAACCAAGTGTGAACCCTAATGTAACCTATGGCCTTTAGATGATAATGATGTGTCAATGTAAGTTCATCAATTACAACAGATGTATCATTGTGGTGGAGGATGATGGTAGTCGAGAAGGCTGTGCATGTGTGTTGGGGGACAAGGGCATATGGGTATTCTCTATACTGTCCACTCAATTTTTCTGTGAACATAAAACTGTTCTAAAAATAAGTTTATTAATTCAAAAATAGTGTTTCCAAAGTCCAGAAAAATTGTTTAGTTACAAATGTAAAATATATGAATGATTTGTATGCTGAATATTAACTGTAATAAGCATTTGTTACTATTTTTGTTGTATTAATGCTGACAGACTTTAGGTACCTATTTTCATTTTTACCCACATTTGAGCAAGCTGATAAGAAAGTCTGGGTTTTCCTTTTTTGGGGCTGGCAGGACATTCAAATCAAGTAAGCCAGTGCCTATGTGTGGGAACCTTTAACTTGACCCTACTCTCTAACAATCATAAAAACCCCAAGCCAGTCTCCATTCCATGCTCTCTCAAGCCATTATTGGACTTGCTTGGAGCCATTCTGTTCTCCCCAGAAAGCTTCATTATGTAAATAATAAACTTTTTAATATACTCTCAGTATGTATATGGCCTTATTATTCTTAACATCCAAATAAATTTGAGTGTGGATCCATCCAGTCAGTGTGGGGTGTCCATGACACAACCAAACACTTTATGAAATAAATTTTCAAAGACCCAAATAAATTGGAAATTTGATTGAAGATTCAACATAGTACAGTAAATACTCAATTTTCCTCAAATTGATCTATAGATTTAATATAATATCAATCAAAACCCCAGCATGACTTTTTTTGTAGATATAGATAACTGAGTCCAACATTTATACATGAGAATACATACAGGCAAAGGAAACCCTAAAAGAGATGAAGCAATTTTAAATAGGATAATAAACTTATACTGATTTTCAGAGTTACTATAAAGCTACAGAAATCAACAGAGTGTGGTAATAGCTAAATGATGGACACATAGTTTAATGAAACAGACTAGAAAGCCCACAAATTTTCTCCCAGAAGTATGGTTATGTTCTTTGTCGAGAAAGTTGTAAAAGAAACGCAATGGAAATGAATGAATATTTTCAAAAACATGTGGAAAATCAAGCATCTATATGCAATGAAATTACCTTCAACTTGATTGACAATGAAATTAACTTCAACTTGAATCTCAAACTTTATACAAAAATTAACTCAAAATACATCATAGATATAAACATACAATATAAAACAAAAATAGTTTTACAAGAAAACATAGGGAAAATCATTGAGAATTAGGATTAGGCAAGGAGTTCTTTTACATTATACCAAACAAATAATCCATAAATGACAAAATTGAAAAATTAGACTTCATCAAGATTAAAAATTTTTCTTTTAAAAAAGCATTGTTAAATGAATGAAAATACAAAGTTATATCAGGGAAAGTATATTTTTCAAATCATATATCTAACAAAAGATTTATATTCAGACTGTATAAAGTACTCTCAAAATGCAACCATCAGAAAACAAACCAACCAATTAAAAAATGAGTAAAGATCTTTAAGACACTTCACCAAAGATGTTATAAGTTAAATAAGACAATAAACCAAAAAAAAACACATGGAAAGATATTCATCATCATAATCCATTAGGGAAATGAAATATAAAACCATGATGACATATGACTACACACCTATTTAAATGATTAAAACAAAGAAAACACTGAGATTACCCTACACTAGACAGAAATTCCAATAGAAATTTCATGTATTCCTGGTGGGAATATCATATGGTATAGGAGTCTGGAATAGAGTTTGGCTGCTTCTCATAAATTTAAGCACACAATTATCATATGACCCAGTGAGTCTACTCCTGGATATTTAACCAAGAAAAATGAAAACAATATTCTCACAAATACATGTACATGAACAATTTTATCACCTTCATTTTTAAATGCCCAAAACTGGAAAAAACACAAATGCCTTCAATGAGTAAAGAGATAAACTGTGGTACATGCATACAAGGAAGGACTACAACACAAATGCCTTCAATGAGTAAAGAGATAAACTGTGGTACATGCATACAAGGAAGGACTACTGAGTAATATAAAGCAATGAATTTTTGATACATGCAATAATTTTGATGAGTTTTAAGGGCAGTATGTTAAATGAAAGAAGTCTGTTTGTTGTTAGCCTTAATTCAGCTTAATGTGGATAACTCATGTAAGAAAGACTTTGAATGACAAACATACATCAAGCAATCTTTTCCCTAAGAAATACAGCTTTCCTTTGACCCAAAAACCCTACCCCACATCTCTGTTCTTTACAGATAAACCCTTCAAAATAGTTGTTGTGGGGGCGGAGCCAAGATGGTGGCGTGAGTAGAGCAGTGGAAATCTCCTCCCAAAAACACATAGAGCTATGAAAATATAACAAAGAAAAATCTTCCTAAAATAGAGACCACAGGACACAGGACAACATCCAGACCACATCCACACCTGCAAGAACCGAGCGCCTTGCGAAGGGGGTGAGGAAGGCCATAAACAAACAAGAAGGGAAGCTCTTCCAGTGGTCACTTGTACCAGCTCTGCACACTATCTCTATCACCATGAAAAGACAAAACTACAGGCAGACAAAGATCACAGAGACAACACCTGAGAAGGAGACAGACCTAACCAGTCCTCCTGAAAAAGAATTCAAAATAAAAATCATGAACATGCTGACAGAGATGCAGAGAAAAATGCAAGAGCAATGGGGTGAGATGCAGAGAAAAATGCAAGAGCAGTGGGATGAAGTCCGGAGGGAGATCACAGATGTCAGGAAGGAGATCACAGAAGTGAAACAATCCCTGGAAGGATTTATAAGCAGAATGGATAAGATGCAAGAGGCCATTGAAGGAATAGAAGCCAGAGAACAGGAACATATAGAAGCTGACATAGAGAGAGATAAAAGGATCTCCAGGAATGAAACAACACTAAGAGAACTATGTGACCAAGCCAAAAGGAATAATATTTGTATTATAGGGATACCAGAAGAAGAAGAAAGAGGAAAAGGGATAGAAAGTCTCTTTGAAGAAATAATTGCTGAAAACTTCTCCAAACTGGGGGAGGAAATAATCGAACAGACCATGGAATTACACAGAACACCCAACAGAAAGGATCCAAATAGAACAACACCAAGACACATAGTAATTAAAATAGCAAGGATCAAGGACAAGGAAAGAGTTGTAAAGGCAGCTAGAGAGAAAAAGGTCACCTATAAAGGAAAACCCATCAGGCTAACATCAGACTTCTCGACAGAAACCCTACAGGCCAGAAGAGAATGGCATGATATACTTTATGCAATGAAACAGAAGGGCCTTGAACCAAGGATACTGTATCCAGCACGACTATCATTTAAATATGATGGCAGGATTAAACAATTCCCAGACAAGCAAAAGCTGAGGGAACTTGCTTCCCACAAACCACCTCTACAGGGCATTCTACAGGGACTGCTCTAAATGGGAGCACCCCTATAAAGAGCACAGAACAAAACACCCAAAATATGAAGAATGGAGGAGGAGGAATAAGAAGGGAGAGAAGAAAAGAATCTCCAGACAGTGTATATAACAGCTCAATAAGCGAGCTAAGTTAGGCAGTAAGATACTAAAGAAGCTAACCTTGAACCTTTGGTAACCACGAATCTAAAGCCTGCAATGGCAATAAGTACATATCTCTCAATAGTCACCCTAAATGTAAATGGACTTAATGCAACAATCAAAAGACACAGAGTAATAGAATGGATAAAAAAGCAAGACCCATCTATATGCTGCTTACAAGAAATTCACCTTAAACCCAAAGACAAGCATAGACTAAAAGTCAAGGGATGGAAAAACATATTTCAGGCAAACAACAGTGAGAAGAAAGCAGGGGTTGCAGTACTAATATCAGACAAAATAGACTTCAAAACAAAGAAAGTAACAAGAGATAAAGAAGGACACTACATAATGATAAAGGGCTCAGTCCAACAAGAGGATATAACCATTCTAAATATATATGCACCCAATACAGGAGCACCAGCATTTGTGAAACAAATACTAACAAAACTAAAGAGGGAAATAGACTGCAATGCATTCATTTTAGGAGACTTCAACACACCACTCACCCCGAAGGATAGATCCACCGGGCAGAAAATAAGTAAGGACACAGAGGCACTGAACAACACCCTAGAACAGATGGACCTAATAGACATCTATAGAACTCTACATCCAAAAGCAACAGGATAGACATTCTTCTCAAGTGCACATGGAACATTCTCCAGAATAGACCACATACTAGCTCACAAAAAGAGCCTCAGTAAACTTCAAAATATTGAAATTCTACCAACCAATTTTTCAGACCACAAAGGTATAAAAGTAGAAATAAATTCTACAGAGAAAACAAAAAGGCTCACAAACACATGGAGGCTTAACAACATGCTGCTAAATAATCAATGGATCAATGAACAAATTAAAATAGAGATCAAGGAATATATAGAAACAAATGACAACAACAACACTAAGCCCCAACTTCTGTGGGATGCAGCGAAAGCAGTCTTAAGAGGAAAGTATATAGCAATCCAGGCACACTTGAAGAAGGAATAACAATCGCAAATGAATAGACTAACATCACAATTATCAAAACTGGAAAAAGAAGAACAAATGAGGCCTAAAGTCAGCAGGAGGAGGGACATAATAAAGATCAGAGAAGAAATACGCAAAATTGAGACGAATAAAACAATAGCAAAAATCAACGAAACCAAGAGCTGGTTCTTTGAGAAAATAAACAAAATAGATAAGCCTCTAGCCCAACTTATTAGGAGAAAAAGAGAATCAACACAAATCAACATAATCAGAAATGAGAATGGAAAAATCACGACAGACTCCACAGAAATACAGAGAATTATTAAAGACTACTATGAAAACCTATATGCCAACAAGCTGGAAAGCCTAGAAGAAATGGACAACTTCCTAGAAAAATACAACCTTCCAAGACTGACCAAGGAAGAAACACAAAAGTTAAACAAACCAATTACGAGCAAAGAAATTGAAACGGTAATCAAAAAACTACCCAAGAACAAAATCCCGGGGCTGGACGGATTTACCTCGGAATTTTATCAGACACACAGAGAAGACATAATACCCATTCTCCTTAAAGTGTTCCAAAAAATAGAAGAAGAGGGAATACTCCCAAACTCATTCTATGAAGCCAACATCACCCTAATACCAAAACCAGGCAAAGACCCCACCAAAAAAGAAAATTACAGACCAATATCCCTGATGAATGTAGATGCAAAAATACTGAATAAAATATTAGCACACAGAATTCAACAGTATATCAAAAGGATCATACACCATGACCAAGTGGGATTCATCCCAGGGATGCTAGGATGGTACAACATTCGAAAATCCATCAACATCATCCACCACATCAACAAAAAGAAAGACAAAAACCACATGATCATCTCCATAGATGCTGAAAAAGTATTTGACAAAATTCAACATCCATTCATGATAAAAACTCTCAGCAAAATGGGAATAGAGGGCAAGTACCTCAACATAATAAAGGCCATATATGATAAACCCACAGCCAGCATTATACTGAACAGCGAGAAGCTGAAAGCATTTCCTCTGAGATCGGGAACCAGACAGGGATGCCCACTCTCCCCACTGTTATTTAACATAGTACTGGAGGTCCTAGCCATGGCAATCAGACAAAACAAAGAAATACAAGGAATCCAGATTGGTAAAGAAGAAGTTAAACTCTCACTATTTGCAGATGATATGATACTGTACATAAAAAACCCTAAAGACTCCACTCCAAAACTACTAGAACTGATATCGGAATACAGCAAAGTTGCAGGATACAAAATTAACACACAGAAATCTGTAGCTTTCCTATACACTAACAATGAATCAATAGAAAGAGAAATCAGGAAAACAATTCCATTCACCATTGCATCAAAAAGAATAAAATACCTAGGAATAAACCTAACCAAAGAAGTGAAAGACTTATACTCTGACAACTACAAGTCACTCTTAAGAGAAATTAAAGGGGACACTAATAAATGGAAACTCATCCCATGCTCATGGCTAGGAAGAATTAATATCGTCAAAATCGCCGTCCTGCCCAAAGGAATATACAGATTTGATGCAATCCCTCTCAAATTACCAGCAATATTCTTCAATGAATTGGAACAAATAATTCAAAAATTCATATGGAAACACCAAAGACCCCGAATAGCCAAAGCAATCCTGAAAAAGAAGAATAAAGTAGGGGGGATCTCACTCCCCAACTTCAAGCTCTACTACAAAGCCATAGTAATCAAGACAATTTGGTACTGGCACAAGAACAGAGCCACAGACCAGTGGAACAGATTAGAGACCCCAGAAATTAACCCAAACATATATGGTCAATTTATATTTGATAAAGGAGCCATGGACATACACTGGCAAAATGACAGTCTCTTCAACAGATGGTGTTGGCAAAACTGGACAGCTACATGTAGGAGAATGAAACTAGACCATTGTCTAACCCCATATACAAAGGTAAACTCAAAATGGATCAAAGACCTGAATGTAAGTCATGAAACCATTAAACTCTTGGAAAAAAACATAGGCAACAACCTCTTAGACATAAACATGAGTGACCTCTTCTTGAACATGTCTCCCCTGGCAAGGAAAACAACAGCAAAAATGAGCAAGTGGGACTACATTAAGCTGAAAAGCTTCTGTACAGTGAAAGACACCATCAATAGAACAAAAAGGAACCCTACAGTATGGGAGAATATATTTGAAAATGACTCATCCGATAACGGCTTAACGTCCAGAATATATAAAGAGCTCACATGCCTCAACAAACAAAAAACAAATAACCCAATTAAAAAATGGGCAGAGGAACTGAACAGACAGTTCTCCAAAAAAGAAATACAGATGGCCAAGAGACACATGAAAAGATGCTCCACATCGCTAATTATCAGAGAAATGCAAATTAAAACTACAATGAGGTATCACCTCACACCAGTAAGGATAGCTGCCATCCAAAAGACAAACAACAACAAATGTTGGCGAGGCTGTGGAGAAAGGGGAACCCTCCTACACTGCTGGTGGGAATGTAAATTAGTTCAACCATTGTGGAAAGCAGTATGGAGGTTCATCAAAATGCTCAAAACAGACCTACCATTTGACCCAGGAATTCCACTCCTAGGAATTTACCCTAAGAACGCAGCAATCAAGTTTGAGAAAGACAGATGCACCCCTATGTTTATCGCAGCACTATTTACAATAGCCAAGAATTGGAAGCAACCTAAATGTCCATCGGTAGATGAATGGATAAAGAAGAGGTGGTACATATACACAATGGAATACTACTCAGCCATAAGAAGTGGAAAAATCCAACCATTTGCAGCAGCATGGATGGAGCTGGAGAGTATTATGCTCATTGAAATAAGCCAAGTGGAGAAAGAGAAATACCAAATGATTTCACTCATCTGAGGAGTATAGGAACAAAGGAAAAACTGAAGGAACAAAACAGCAGTGGAATTACAGAACCCAAAAATGGACTAACAGGTACCAAAGGGAAAGGAACTGGGGAGGATGGGTGGGCAGGGAGGGATAGGGGGGAGGAAGAAGAAGGGGGGTATTAAGATTAGGATGCATGGGGGGCAGGGATAAAGGGGAGGGTGGGCTTCACAACACAGAGAGGACAAGTAGTGACTCTACAACATTTTGCTAAGCTGATGGACAGTAACTGTAATGTGGTTGTTAGGGGGGACCTGATATAGAGGAGAGCATAGTAAACATAGTATTCTTCATGTAAGTATAGATTAAAAATTAAAAAAAAAAAAAGAAAGAAAGAAAGAAAGAAAAGGGGGATTGGGATTACTCCTTGATAGGATAAAACTATTGGTAAATCAAAGATCAACGCATGCTTTAAATATCCTTAATGTTGATCACTTAAAGGGTGTCAGATGATCAGCTATGGAGGTACTCTTTTCTGATAATATTCCTTTCTCTTAATAAAAAAAAGCAGTTACTGTGTGCTGACCTCCAATGAGTTCTGCACAGTGGTATAGAGGGCATGTCAAAGTGTGGGCAAAGGGTCTGTTTGTTTCTATGCAGAAGATCAAGGCCTACCTTGGATACCCAGAAAATGAACTAAGATACGATATGAGGAGGAGCTTCAGGCATCAGCACTCTGGAGGACTTGTGCCGGGGGATGATCATCAAAAAGCCTCCACAGAGATCCGGACGATGCTGCGGTTGTGGCTGCATCCAGCCCACCGTCTCCTGGACTTGCCATAGGAATGAGGAGGGAGATGTCTAGGCTGGCATGTGCATACAGTGAGACAACGAATTTGACCGGATCTGTACTGTTGGAAGTCAACCAGGAGTTGGGAGGGGTGCAAGGTGTAGCACTCCAAAATCTTATGACTATAGACTATCTACGGTTAAAAGAACATATGGGGTGTGAACAGATCCCAGAAATGGGCTGCTTTAATTTGTCTGATTTCTCTCAGACTGTTCAAGTACAGTTGGACAATATCCATCATATCATAGACAAATTTTCACAAATGCCTAGGGTGCCTAAATGGTTTTCTTGGCTTCACTGGAGATGGATGGTAATTATAGATTTGCTTTGTTTATGTCACCGTATTCCTATTATGTTAATATGTGTGTGCAAATTAGTTAGTAGTTTAAAACCTATACATACTTAAGGTACTCTACAAGAAGATATGTCAAAGAAATAATCAATCCTCCCATGTTTCCTTCCATATGCTACATCTGTAGCTTTTCTTCTTTCTTCCTAATGACAACCCTTAAATAGAAAAAAAAAATAGTTGTCGTTACTGTATATCTCCTCCTCTCTTGACCTTCCTCTTCCGAACCCACTCCAATAAGAATTTGTTATTACCACTCCAACTAAAATTGCTTTTTACAATATCAATTCTTAGTCATTTACTTGATCTTTTGGTGATATTTATTAAACTTTCTTTTTTCTTGATTTTGGGAAAGTTTTTTTTTCTTGGTTCTTGTCTTACCTCCCTAGACCCCCCTTTTTGGTTTCTTTTGATGGATAAAGAAAAAGTAGAAGTCTGTCTGCCAAGGTTACATACTGAATGATTCCATTTATATTACATTCTTCAGAAAACAAATTATAGTGATGAAGAAAAGATCAGTCGTGGAAACATTAGTGGTTGCCAAGGGTTGAAATGAAACAGTGACTTTAAGGGTAGCACAAGGGAGGTTTGAGGGGTTATGGAATTTTTCTTTATCTTGATTTGGTAGTGGTAATATAAACCTATTCATGTGTAAAAGTTCTTAAAACTGTACAACTTTATAAAACACTTCATCTAACAATAACACAATAAATTTTCTTTTTTAGTGCATATGGGACATTTCCCAAGATATGCCATACCCTGGCTCATTTTTTTAAAAAGCCTAAGCAATTTGTAAGAGTTTAAATCAAACAAAATGTTTCTTTATACTACCAGGATTAAATTAGAAGTCAGTGGAAAGTTTCCTAGAAAATCTTCAATTAGTTGTAATAAAGCAACAGCCTTCTAAGTAACAGGTGGATCAAACATGAATTCCCCAGTTGGATTTGAATAAAAACACAATTATAACAATGCTTGTGGATTGTATTAAAGCAATGCTTACAAGGACATGCACAGAATTAAATTGTCATATTAGAAAATAAGAAAGGCCTCAACTCAATAATCTAAGTTTCTATCTAATAAACTAGAAAAAAAGAAAGAAAGTAACCCAAAGCAAGAGCTAAGGAAATAATATTTTCAAAAATCAGTGACTTTGGACACTAAAAGGCTATAGAGAAAAATATGCAACCAAAAGCTATACTTTTAAGAAAATACATAAAATTGATAAACTGGACTCAACCATGAGCTGAGCATATGCAGCACAGACCTAAAGAAGCACAATTAAGGTTTTGAAAACTTAACTAACATTGGAATTCCCAACCATAAAATGTGAGACACAATATGCAGTATAAACTTAACTAGATCGACTGCTAAAAGAAATGAACAAAAATCAACACTTTCCAGACTATTTTGAAGACTCAGTGGTGCACAACATAATATTAAGAATTTTAAGGATACAATCCAAAATTACACCACATATAAAGAAGATGAAAATATTCCCACGGGAATAAATGATCAATTAGATGTCAATTTCATGATGATCAAAATATTGGCATTATCTCACAAAGGCTTTGAAGTAGCTGGTATATCTATGCTGTTTGAGGTAAAAATAAACACATTTGAAATGAATGGAAAAAATAGATGTTCTCTGTGGAATAAGAGAAACTATTTTTTAAATGGAAACTTTAGAGCAGAAAAATATATTAACATATAAAAAGCATTCATGAATAGACCCAATAGCAGAATGTAAATGCAAAGGAAAAAATCAGTGAATTTGAAGAAAGATCAATAGGAATTATCCAAATTGAAAAACAGAGAATAATAAAAGCTATTTTTAAAAAATGAACAGAGCCTTGGTGTTTTGTGGGGTAATATTCAAAGTCAGAGATTTGTGTCTTTCAAGATGCTAAAGAAGAAAGAGTTTGGCACAGAAAAAATATTTTGAAAAGTAATTAGTAAAGTGTGGCTTCTTGAAAGATAGAGGAAGAAACTCAGAGACCCTCTACCCAGCAAAACAAAAGAATAATTAAACTCATGAAAATTATATAAAAGAAATTATTGAAAGTCTCTGGAAATTAACCTGGATACACAAATCAATGTAGAGGCATTCATTCAAGACAATTTACTAAATCTTGGTAAGAAGAGTGAGAGTTTCCCCCACTTCCAAGTCCATGTTATGGAAGCTCTACGCTAGGCATATGCAGCCAATAACAGAGGGGCTCCCTCCCTCTCCAACTGCCAGTCTAGGGCCACAGTTTCACCTCAGGAAGTGCAGACCACCAGCATTATTACTCTCACCCAATCATATGAGACACAAGTTCTATTCCAGGCAGTAGCTGCTCAGAGGACTGGAGTTCCCTTTTCTCAACCAGCCCCTATTAACAGGGTGAAAACTCTAAATCCACATGCAGCAGGCTAAGATTACTGGGGCACTCACTGACTGCCTGTGCCCCAGCTTCCTCTGCAAACCAAGAAAAACAGAGGTTGCCATCCTCCCCCTGTGCCCACTTGTAGAGTTGAGGTGTTATTCTTGGAACACTGGGTTCCTGTCCCCAGCTCTAGTGGATGGTGTATATGCTAAAACTATTGAATTATATACTTTAAAAGTGAGAATACATTGTTATGAAAATTTTCATCTTAAAAGACAATAACAACTCAATCGAAAAGAAATCAAAGAAAGAGAGAACAGGGAAGAAATAACACATTGGACACATAGATAAAAAATAACAAAACAGTAGACTTAAGTCCAGCTATATTAGTAATCACATTAAATGTAATTGTAAGTGACCTAATTTCTCAGTTTAAAGGTAGAGATTGTCAGACTGGGGGTCAAAAGGCACAACTGTATATGACTTACAAGAAACTACTTTAAATATAAAACCACAAATAGCTTAAAGAGAGAAGTTTGAAAAAGATACACTCATCAAAGAAAAACTGGAGTGGCTATATTATTAATCCAACATTATATTTCAGAGAAAGAATAATGAGGGTCACTCCACAATAACAAAGTTGTCTTTCCTTTAGAGGACATAACATGCTAAATTTGTATGCACTTGATAATAGAGCTGCAAAAATATTAAGCAAAGATGATAAGAACTGAAAGGAGAAATAGAAAAGTTCATGTATATAGTTTAAGATTTCAACACACAACTTTCTCAGTAGTTTATATAACAAGGTAACCAAATCAGTAAGAATGTAGAATACTTGAACACCATCAAGACATACATAGACTACTATTCCACCCTACAACAGAAGAATACATCTTTTCAATTACACATGGCACATTTATCAAAGTCAACCATTTTTAAGTCTTTAAGTCTCAATAAATTTAAATGAATGTTATACAAATATTCTATCTCATCACAGTGGAATTAGAGTATTAATCAATACCAGAAGATTGTGTGGGAAATCCTCAAATATTTAGAAACTAATAACAGTTCTAAGTAATCTTTGAGTTTAAAAATGCATCAAAAAACTTAGGAGATATTTTGAACTAAATGGAAAGAAAATATTTTCTTTCAAAATTCAGTTAGGGAAATTTTTTTAGCAAGGAAATCCAATGTTAGAAAGGAACAAAAGTTGAAATTGATGGCCTTAGTTTGTACCTTAAAATAAAAGATAAAATGAAATCTAAATTAAGCAGATTAAAGTTTAGAGGGACATCACCAAAACGGCAGGGTAAGAGACCCCAGTCTCCATCAACCGACTTAATGAAGCTTCAGTGACAGAGAGGAACAAAAACCTAAGAATAACAGCACACAGTTAGAACAGTTTCATTTTGCCTGCTTATCCCTTCCCCCAGGTTGGCACTGCACAGCATCAAAAGGTAACTCCTTGGCCTGAAAGAGTTTTCCTCTCTGGAAAAAGGAGAGCAGGGTAGTGACCAGCTTCCCCAGTCATTTGGGGCACTGTATGAAGGACCCACTTCAGTTTCACCCAACCCAGAGACCAGCACAGCTGAGATGTCTAGAAAGGGGCTACCAGTGCCAGCCATGCAGTGGGAACAACTGTAGTTCCCAGTGACCTGCTCTGCAGAGAACCTCAGCAGCCTTCACTGCTCAGGACTTCCACAACTTGTGCAGATGTTGAAGACCTCCAGCTTTCGTCATTAAGGATCTTGTTGTGGACTCCAGCAGACTGCTCTGCAGAGGACCACAGCAGCTTTCACTGCCAGGGAAACCAGTGGTCAGTGAATCCACTGCAGATCCCCTGCAGATTTTGTTGCTGGAGTTTTCATCCCCACAGATTTTCCTGTTCACAGAAGCCAGTTGCTTAAGTCTCTCCCTTCCTGGCCTCCTCTATCCCTCTCAGAGCCTGGGATCCCGTGGCAGCCAGCCCCAGCCTCTGCAGCTGTGCACATGCAAGACACCAGCAATAGGCTCCATGGCTACTCTATTCAACAGCACAAGTGTATGCTCACAGTAGAGCTGTTTGTAGGGCCAGATTCAACCTTTATTCTCATCACTGGCCTATAGTGCTAGGCTCACCTGTTGCTCACCCCTGCAGCTGTACATCAGCACATTGCCAGCCCTGACTATCATCCCTGGCCCTCACCACTATGCATGTGCCTACAGCTAGCCCCTGCATTCACTCGAGTGCACATCTATAGCTAGGTCCCCTGCAGTTGCTCATAACCCATAGTTGGCACTGACCCATGCTGCTGGCCATGGCCCGCACTACTGCACATGTGTCTGTAGCCAGCACCCACCTTCCACAGCCAAGTGTGTGCACACCACAGCTTCTAGCCAACAGTGACACTTGCCCTAGTTCCTAGCCACTGGATCTGGAGGTGTCACTGAGGGCACCAAGAGCCTCTTCAGGCTCTGTGGACCACACACAGGTCTTGCAAAGGATCATGCAGTAGTTGATGTGGATGACAGGTGCCTTAAACAATGAGACATCACACCCCCCTGGACCAACAGCTGCCAGATGTGCCCCACACTTGGCACCCCATGACACTAGACCTGGAGTCACAGCATGTTCCACAGTCCCTCACCCACAGGTGATGGTCTCTGCTTGCCAAAGTCCATCTATAAAGTCTGGAAGAGGTGATTGCTTCTTCAAATGTGTAGACATCTATGCAAAGGCTACCAAGATCACAAAGAAGCAGGGAAAATGACACCACAAGAGAACAAAAGAGCTTACAGTAACTGAACCCAAAGAAATTGAGATACACAAATTGCCTAATAAAGAATCAAATAGGTATTCTAGAGATGTTCAGAGAGCCACAGAGAACAGAGATAAACACTTTAATGAAATAAAAAGGTACAAAATGAAATTAGAAGTTCAACAAGGAGAAAGAAAACATAAAAAATAACCAAACAGAAATTTTGACTGAAGAATAAAACAACTAAACTGAACAATTCTGTAGACAGCATCAACAATAGACTCTAAAAAGTAAAAGAAAGAATCAGTGAACTCAAAGACAGATTACTTGAAGTTATCTAGTCAGAGGGGCAAAAAGGAAAAAGAATAAAAATGAATGAAGAATGCTGTGGGACTTATGAGAAACCATCAGAAGAAACAAATTGGTGTTTCAGAGGGAGAAGGGACAGGGGAAAGGTATAGAAAGCTTATTTAAATAAATAATGACTGAGAACTCTCCAAATCTGGGGAGATATCTGGACAACCAAGTTCATGAAGCTCATAGGTCTCCCAACAAATTCAACCCAAAGAGATCTTCTCTATATAAATACAGAAGTTATAATACACTATTTAAAATCAAAGACAAAGAGAGAATCTTGACAGCATGAAGAAAAAAGAGGCTTGTCATTTATATGGGAATCCCCATGAGACTATCAGCTCATTTCTCAGCAGAACCTTACATGCCAGGAGAGAATGGGATGATACATTCAATTTGCTGAGAAAGAAAATTCCAACCAAGAATACTTTACGTGGCAAAGTTGTCCTTCAGAAATGAGGGAGAGATAAAAGAATTTCCAGAAAAACAAAAGTTGAAGGAGTTCGTCACCACCAGACCTGCCTTACAAGAAATGATGAAAGGAGTTCTTTGAGCTGAAATGAAAGGACACTAACTAGCAACATGAAAATATATGAAAAGATGAAACATCCTGGCAAAGGTAAGTATATGGTCAAAATCAGAATACTATAATAGTGTAATATTGAGGTTTGTTAATCAATTTAATATAAAGGTTAAAGGACAGACATTAAAAATAATTATAAAAAATAAAAAAATAATAATTATACCTACAATAATTTATTAATGGTAAGCAATATAAAATATTTAAGTTGTGACATCAAAAACATGAAATGGGGGTGCGTAAAAGGGTACAATTTTTGTATGTAATTGAAGTTGTTATCAGCTTAAAATAGACTTATATCTATAAGACGTTTTATGTAAGCCTCATGGTAACCACAAAGCAAAAACTTATGGTAGATATACAAAGATAAAAAGAAGGGAATCAAAGCATACCACTACGGAAAACAGTCAATTCAAAAAAGAAGTCAACAAGAGAGGAAGAAAGGAACTACAAAGCCAAAAGACAATAAGATATCACAGTAATTCCTTAGCTATTGATAGTTACTTTAAATGTAAATAGATCTAAATTCTTCAATCAAAAGATATACAGTGGCTAAATGGATATCAAAACACGACTATATGCTTCCTGCAGGAGGCCCACTTTAATTTTAAGGACACACATAAGTTCAAATAAGGGAATGGAAAAAGATATTCTACACAAATGAAAACCAAAAGGGAACAGGGGTAGCTATACTTATATCAGACAATATATATTTTAATCCAAAAAATCATAACAAGAGACAAGTAAGCTCATATTTAATGACAAAGAGATGAATTCATCAAGAATATGTAATAATTGAAAATATATATGTACCCATCTTTGAACACCTAAATATATTAAGGAAATACTAATAGATCTGAAGGCAGAGATAGAGAACAGTACAATAATAGTGGGTGACTTTGATATTGCATTTTCAACAATGGATAGATCATCCAGACATAATATCAATAAGGAAATATTTTACTGGGACTGTATTTTAGACTAAATGAACCTAATAGATATATATAGAATTTTCCATCCAATAGCAGCAGAATACGCTTTCTTCTCAAGTGCATGTGGAATATTCTTCAGGATAGATAATATGTCATGTAACAGAACAAGTTTTAGCAAATTTAAGAAGATTGAAATCATATCAAATATTGAGATTGTATCAGATATCTTTTTCAACCACAATGGTATGAAACTAGAAATCAATAACAGGAGGAAAAACAGAAAATTCATATATAGGTGGAAACTAAACAACACGTTCCTGGACAACCAATGGACTAAAGAAGAAATAAAAAAAGGTAGTTAAAAAATATTTTGAAAAATGGAAACACAACACCAAAAAATATGGGATACAAAAAAAAGTAGATCCAAGAAGGAAGTTTATAGTGATAAACTACATTAAAAAAACAAAGATCTCAAATAAACCTAACTTTACATTTCAAGGAACTAGAAAAATAAGAACAAACTAAGCTCAAAGTTAGCATAAGGACAGAGATAAAAATCAGAGTTAAATGAAATAAAGACTAGGAAAGCTATAGAAAATATCAATGAATTTAACAATAAACAAAATTGACAAACCTTGAGGTAGATTTACCACAAAAAAAGAGGGAGTCAAATAAAATTATAAATGAAAGAGGATACATTACATCTGATGCCACAGAAATACAAAGGAAAATAAGGGACTACTACAAACAATTATACACCAACAAAATAGATAACTTAATGGAAATGGATAAATTCCCAGAAACATACAACCTACCATAACTGAATCAGGAAGAAATGAAAACCCTGAACAGACAACAACAGGTAAGAGATTGAATCAGTAATCAAAAACTTTATAACAAAGAAAATCTCAGGATCAGATGGTTTCCCTTATGAATTCTACCAATCATTTAAAAAACAATTAATGCCAGTCCTGCTCAAATTCTTCCAAAATATTGGAAAGGAAGGAACATTCCAAAACTCATTTTTTGAGGCTAACATTACCCTGTTACAAAAGCCAGATAAGGACAGTGCAAGAAAAGAAAACTACAGGCCAATATCTCTGATAATCATAGAGGCAAGATTTCTCAGCAAAATACTAGCAAACCAAATTTAACAGCATATTAAAAATTCCATACATCATAATCAAGTGGGAATTATTCCTAGGATATAAAGGTGATTGAACACATGCAAATTAATAATGTGATACACTACAGCAGTAGAATAAAAGATAAAAATCATATGATCATCTTAATAGATGCATAAACATTTGACAAAATTCAACATCCTTTCATGATAAAAACTCTCAACAAAGTGGGTATGGATGGAATGTACCTCAATATAATAAAGGTTATATATGACCAACCTACAGCTAACATCATACTGAATGGTAAAAGTTTGAAAACTTTTCCTCTAGGATCAGGAACAATACAAGGGTTCTTACTCTCATCACTCCTTTTCAACATAGTACTGGAGGTCCTATCTAGAGTAATAAAGTCAAGAAAAAAATGAAAGGCATCCAAAGTGGAAAGGAAGTAGTAAAATTATCTCTGCAATGACATAATTGTATACCTAGAAGACCCTAAAGAATCCCAAAAAACCTTAGAACTAATCAACAAATTCATTAAAGTTTAAGGATACAAAATCAACATGTATCAGGTGCATTTCTATACACTAGCAAAGAAGTTTCTAAAAAAGAAATAAAGAAAACAGTCTCATTTACAATAGCATTAAAAATAGTAAAATAGAAATAAATTCAACCAAGGAAGGGAAAGATCTATACACCCAAAATGTAAGACTGATGAAAGAAATTAAGGAAAACACAAATAAATGGAAAGATATCCTGTGTTCATGGACTGGAAAATTTAATATTGTTAAAATGTTCATACTAACCAATGCAATCCTTATCAAAATTCCAGTGAAATATTTCACAGAAATAGAAAAAGGAATCCTAAAATTCATATGGAATCACAAAAGACTCAACAGAGCCAAAACTATGTTATGATCGAACAAAGCTGGAGGAATTACCCTTCTTGATTTCAAAGTATATTATAAAGCTATAGTAATCACATCAGTATAGTACAGGCATAAGAACAGATGCATAGACTAATGTAACTGAATCAAGACGCCAGACATAAACTCACACATAAATGGTCAACTCATATTTGACAAGGAAGCCAGGAATATGCAGTGGGGAAAAGATAGACCCTTCAATAAATGGTGTTGGGAAAACTGAATAATCACACACAGAAGAATGAAATTGGGCCCCTATTTTATACCACTCACAAAAATTAGCTGAAAATGGATTAAGGGTAAATGGAAGATCTGAAACACAAAACTCCTAGAAGAAAACAGCAAAAAAGTTCCTTGACATTGGTCTTAGCAATGATAGGTTTGCTTTGGATATGACACCAAAAGCATAAGCAACAAAAATAAATATCAATAACTGGGAGTACATCAAACTTAAAAGCTTTTGCCTAACCAGAGAAACAATCAACAAGATTAAAAGGCAATCTATGGAAAGGTAGAAAATGTCTGCAGAACATATATCTGTTAAGCAGTTCATATCCAAAATATGAACTGTAAAAAAACAAACAGCTCAATTTAAAAATGGGCAATGGACATGAGTAAACATTGCTCCAAAGACACATAAACAGCCAACAGGTACATGAAAAAGTGTTTGACATCACTAATTATCAGGGAAATGTAAATCAAAATCACAATCAGGTATTACCTCACACCCATTAGAATGGCTATTATCAAAAAGACAAAAGATAAATTCTGGAGAGGATGTGGATCAAAGGAAACCCTGTGGCACTGTTAATGCAAATGTAAATCGGTACAGCAACTATGGAAATCAGTATAGAGGTTACTTAAAAAATTAAAAATACAACTACCATATGATCCACAGTTCCACTTCTGGATATATCCAAAGGAAATAAAATCACCATCATAGAGATAGCTGTGCTCTCATGATTATTGCAGCACTATTCACATTAGCCAAGATATGGAAACAATCCAAGTGTCCACTGATAGACAAATGGATAAAGAAAATGTGATACACACACACATACTGTAATATTATTCAGCCATAAAAAAAGAAGGAAATCCTGCCATTTGCTACAACATGGATAGATTTCGAGGGCATTTTGCTAAGTGAAATAAGTTAGAGAAAGACAGTTACTGAATGATCTCACTTACCTGTACTATCTAAAAATGTAGAACTTACAGAAACAGAGAGGAGAATGGTGGTTGCCACGGGTAGGGGGTGGGGATAAAAAGGGAGATATTGATCAAAGGATATAAACTTTCAGTTATAACATTAAGTTCTGGGGATCTAATGTACAGCATGGTGATATTAGAGAACAATACTGTATTGTATAATTGAAAGTTGCTAAGAGTAGATTTTAAATGTTCTCACCACATACAACATCAACAAATGGTAATCATGTGAGGTCAGATGGAAGTTTTAACTGACCTTTTTGTGGTAATGATGTCCCAATATACATGTGTATCAGATCATTATATTTTACGCCTTAAACTTACACGATGTTATTAATCAGTTATATACCAATAAAGCCAAGGAAAAGAACATAAATAGCAAAAATCAATAAAATTAGAATGTAGTAAAACAGTAGAGGTAAATTTTTTGTAACAATAAAGTGATTCTTTGAGAATATTAGTAAAATTGATAAATCTCTAGTCAGAATTATCAGGAAAAAGAAAGAAAACACAAATCATTAATGTTTGGAATGATAGAGGAAAAATCGCCACAGATTGTATACATATTAAAATTATGATAAAGAAATAGTAAGAACATCTTGATGCCAATAAATTAGGCAACTTATTAAAAATGTGCAAATGCCTTGAAAGCCTTAAGCTATTAAAGCTCACTGAAGGATGAATAAATAATCTAAACATCCCTGTATCTATTTTAAAACCTGATTTAGTAGTTAAAAATCTTTCCATAAGGAAAACTCCAGTACCAGATGATTTTGGTGTCATGTTTTACCAAATATTTAAGGAATAAAAAAATACCTACTCTAATAAATTCTTCCAGAAAATTCAGTAGGAGATAATAGTTCCCAACACATTGCGTGACACCAGCATTACTCTTATACAAAACCAAATATATTAAAAAAGAAAACTGCAGGCATATATCATGACATAAAAGTAAAAAGTCTTTAATACATAACAAATCAAATAAATTAATATTGAAAATATGGTTACACATAATGACATAGATGAGTTTGTATTAGGTTCTTAAGTTAATTTTAACACTTGAAAATCAGTCAACAGTATTTACCAAATTAACATGTTAAAATATAAAAAACTAATGTATTCATCTAAATATGGACCATAAGCATTTGACAAAAATACAGCATCCTTTCCCAAGAAAAGCTCTCTGAAAACTAGGAGTAAAGAGTAACTTCAAACTCACAAAGGACCTATGCAAAAAGAGCAACAATATCACAGGTTATAGCAAAAGTCTGACTGTTTTATCTCTAAAATCAGGAACAGTACAAGGACATTTTCTCTCATCACTTCCATTCAACATTATACTAGAAGTTCTAACCAGTTTACATAGGTAGGAAAAAGGAATAAGAAGTATCTGCATTGGACAGGAAGAATTAAAACACTCTTTATTCATAGATGGCATTATTGACAAAATAAAATTACTAGAACAAATCACTAGATTTATTACCAAGCTTGAGATAATGCTGGGTCAATATACACACTTCAATTGTATTTCTATATTCTAGCAACAGAAAATCTGAACAAATGAAAAAAAATTTAATTTACAGTAGAATTTTGAAAAATATGTACTACCTAGAAAGAATTATAACAGAAAACAGGTAGGATATACCTGTACAGTGAAAATTATAAAATGTTGCTGAAAGAAATAAAAGACTTAAATAAACAAAGATATAAACATGGATTGAATAACTTATAATCTTAGGATGTCAATATTCTTCAAATTGATCCATAGATTAATCATAATTTCAATAAAAATCATTTACATTCATATGGAAATGTAAAGGTTTGAAACTAGCTAAAAAAAGGAATTTTGAGAAGATGAACAAACTTGTGGAATTATACAGTCTGACTTTAAGACTCATTGTATAGCTACAGTAATCAAGAAGGCATAGTATTAGCTTCAAGTTAGAATAGTAGGACACCATAGAAAATTCAGAAATATCCTGACACATACGTGGCAAATTGATTTTCAACAAGGTGCAAATGTTGTTCAGTGGAGAAAGGATAGATTGCAACTAATAGTACTGGAACAATTGGAAATCTATATGCAAAAAAAATTCCTTTGATTCCTACCTTATAGCATATACAAAAATAGAACTTAGATCTTAAAGTAACAGCTGTAACTATAAAACATCTAGAAGAACTATGGGAGGTCTTTGTATCAAAGATTCATTAGATACAATACCAAAAATATGACCAACAAAGTAACATTTTAGTAAATACTTAATCAAAATTAGAAACTACTCTTTATGAGACATTGTATAGACAATGGAAAACCATGCCACAAATTTAGAGAAGGTATTTGAAAATCACAAAGCTGATAATGAATTTCTATTCTGAACATATGGAGAACTCTCACAACTCAACAATAAGAAAACAATCACCTGCAAAAAATGAGCAAAGTGTTGCAGGTACTTCAAAAATGAAAATATGTTATGACAAATAGGCAATGAAAAAAATGATCAACATCATGAGTTATTAGGGAAATGCAAAGTAGAATCATAATTAGATACCACTACACAGCTATTAGAATGTAAAAATTTAAAAAGACTGACCAAGTGTTGGTAAGAATATAAGGAAACTTATACACTGGAAGTGGGAATGCAAAATTATACCAACATTTTGGAAACTATTTTAGCAGTTTATTGAACATTCACAGACCTACCATGTGACCTAGTCATTCACCACCTAGGTATTTACCTATGAAAAATAAAAGCGTATGTCCATATAAAATACAAAAATACATACAAAAATATTCATAGTAGCTAAAAATTAGAAAGAACCCAAATGACCTTCAACAGGTAAATAGATAAATCTTGCTGTATACATTTCATAGTACTTATCAATAAAAAGGTGTAATATATTGATAAATGTAACAACATCAATGATCTCAAAATGATTACGCTGAATGAAAGAAACCAGACCAAAAAAGTGTAAATACTATATGATTCCACATATATAAAATTTTAGAAAATGCAAACTAATCTGTAGTGACAGACTGCAGATGATTGATTGCCTAGGAATAGGGTGGGAGGATGTGAAAGAAAGGAAGGATGGATTACAAGTAAGCAGGAGGAAAATTTTGACCATGTTGTGGTTCATGGGTGTATACTTATGTCAAAATGCATTAAATTATGTACTTTAAATATATGCAGTTTCTCATATCTCAAATTATACTTCAAGAAATCTGGGGTGTTCTTTTTGTAGAAATTGATAAATTGATTCTAAAATTCATGTAAAATTGTAAAAAAGCTAGAATAGCCAAAACAACTTTGAAAAAAAAAAGAAACTATGTTCAAGGCTTATTATAAAGTAATAGTAATCATGATAGTGTTACATTGGCTCTTGGATATTCAATGGAATAAAACAGAGAATCAGAAATAGATCAATACATACATGGTCAGTTGATTTTCAACAAATATATAGATACAATTCAGTGGGAAAAGATTAGTGTTTTTAACAAATGGTCCTGTATCCAGTTGTTATGCATATCCCCAAATAAAAAATGAATGTTGAGCTATACGTCGAACAATATCCAAAAATTAATTCAGGATAGATCATAAAAATATAGAAGCTAAATGTACAAAATTTCTAGAAAAAATAGGAGAAAATCTTTGTGACCTTGAGTTAGGGAATGATTTCATAGATATGATACCAAAAACATAATCTATAAAAGAAGTAATTATAAACTGGACTTCACTAAAATTAAATTAAAGTTAAAATTTAATTAAAATCAAAGTTTTGCTTTTCAAACACTATGAAAGGAATAAAAAGTAAAGCCAGAGTGGAAAAAGATATTTACAAATCATATATCTGAGAGAAGACTTATATCCAGAATATATACAGAACTCTCAAAACTCAAAGAAAAAAAATGATGCAATAATTGCCAAAAGTTTTTGCAAATCAACACATGAAAAGATAGTCCACATCATTAGTCATTAGAGAAATGTATATTAAAAATACAATGAAATGTGATTGCAAACTTATTAGAATGTATAACATTTACATATCTTAACCCTACCAACTAAATTTTGGCAATGATGTCAAGGAATTGTGTTCCTGCTGCCAGTGCCAATGTAAAATGGTATAAACAGTTTGGGAAACAATTTCACAGTTTCTTAAAAATCTAAACATATATTAACTATATGACCCAGCCATTTCACTATTTGTCATTTACCTGAGAAAAGAATGCATGTCTGTATAAAGTTGTACATATATGTTCATAGAAGGTTTATTTGTAATACCAAACCATGAAAATACATAAAATATCCATCAATACATGCCTGAATAAACAAATGTGGTATATCCACATAATGGAATACTATTCAGCAATAAAAATAATTAACTATCAATATACACATCATGGATGAATCTCAAAATAATTTTGCTGAGTGAAACAGACCAGGCAAAAGAAGAATACATTATATATTTGGATTTATATGAAATTCTCTAGAAAATGTAAACCAGTATATAATGAAGGAAAACAAGTCACTAATGGGATGTCCCCATGGATGGGGCCTGGTGGCAAAGGACATGAGGGAACTTTTGGGGGTTATGTATTTGTTATTAACGTGACTGTGGTTATGGTTTCAAGGAAATATACATATGTCCAAACTTATCAAATCATACATTTAAATATGTTCCTTTATTTTATCTCAATTATACCTCAATTTGTACAAAAACCTGAAAAGGGAAGGGAAGGGAAGGTGTTAGGGAAAGAGAAAGGAAGGACAGGAAAGATAGAAGGAAGGAAAGACAGAAGGGAGAAAGTAGGGAAGAAAGAGAAAGATAGAGAGAAAGAAGAGAAAACAGTAAAGAAAAAATCCTAAAGGTTTCTTATGAATGACTAAGGTCTGGGAAATATTACCTTTATTTTAAGTGTGTACTGAAAACTGTACTACTTACTATACAAAATGCCACAGAAAAAGGAATTGGAGTAATTCCCCCTCAACAACTCATAACCTAATACCAGAGTGCATCTGGCATCCAATATACAAAGGATGCACATGTTGCCTAGACAGATGGTATCTATAGGGTGATCCCCACATTGGAAGGTAGATATTTTTCATATAAATGTCACAACAAAAGATTAATTAATTAATTTGACAATTATTCAGTGACTCCTACCATAGTTTTGGCCTTGGCTTGGACTCTGGCTCTGGTGATGACCAACGAGGCATGGTCTCTGCCCTCAAGGATCTCACATTCTATTGAGGAAGGCAGTCACATAATCTGAGAAGCTCAATAAAGACCTGTATCTGCTGAATTTTATGATTTTTCCAGGTACACTGTGCTGACATGAAAATAAGGGACACAGAGGAGAAGAAAGTGAAATTGACTGGACGTGACTTGCCATGGAAGAAGAAGGAACACCAGGAAAGCAGGCCCTTTGTGCATGTGAGATTGCTCACTTGAATTTCACTGATCCTCTGACTTTAGTTCATTTATTCGATTTTGCCAATGTAAGACCAAATGGTATCTATAAGCCTTTTAAGTATAAAACAAAACATAACAGTTTCAGCTGTAATTTGCTGGCTTCCATTCATTCAAGACATCAGTTCAACAAATATTTTTCAGGGCCTATTTAGTATCATTAATACTGTGTTTGGGAAGCCTTCAGTGTCATGTTCAATGCAGTCCCATGGTGAGGCTAGATATGAGACTGAGGGAATAACAGAAGGTCCTAGTTACATTACGAACATAAGATCCTAGTTATATTATGAACATATCAGGAATACACTCATTCTTAATGGTTGTTAAAAAGGTAAAGGATGAAAGACACAAGCCCTCTCTGAGTGAAGAAAATTAAAGTAGAGAAATGTTCTGGGTTCATGCATTTCTTATATATTATTTCCAACAAATAATTTGTAAATTACTTTTTATTCTTTATTAAGCACATAGCTTATGGTATCACGATTAATTCAATAAATAATTCTCTCTGGGCACCAGGCCCAAGGGAACTTTCCTGGGCTCTGGAACATGGAAAATTCAGGGTCCATTCAGGTTATCAAAGTTCTTATAGTCAAATGGGAAGAAATGTACAGAAATATAATTTCCAAAAATGTGTAATGAAGGCTCTGACAAGTTGAAAACAAGGGCCTCTGGTAACAGAGGAAGAACTGTCAATCACAGCCAGAAGGGTGTGGGCAGGATCAGGATAGGCACCTCTCAGAGAAGGATTATAAAGATTATTAAGTAGATATCATTATCATCCCCAATTTACACATGAGGAGACTGATGGTTGAAGAGGTTATGTAATTTGCTCAAAGTTGCACAGTAAAGCAGAGGTGTGGCTGGTTTTCAGGACTGTGTGATCCCAGTGCCCTTTGTAGTTTATATTACCCTTGTTTGAACATATAGGTTTTATTATCATTCAGGTATGGTAAGGCCAACAGTTCAAGAGACAATTGCCATCGAAAGGACAGTTTGTTACAGTTCCCAAGAGGACAGGGCACTCCACATCATACAGGGCCACAGGGAAGCACCAGGGACAGTTAGGTAGAGGGTAGGGGGAGATGTAAGCAAGAGCCTTTATTGTGTTTTTTGCATAAAGGAACCAGCAAGGTAAACAACTTGAGGATTGGTGAATAATTTCAGTGGGTTCTGGGGCATAAACATCTTTTATCTCATACCTGGCCCATGTGTGAATAGGGCAGGTGAATAATGGCCAAAGTATGAGAGCCCTGTGAAGCCTGATTAAGGAGGTAGTTTGTGTGTGGGCTTGGACTGGTTGGTTTGCATATGAAAGGAGCTCTGTCTCTAGGAATGAATCCATTCCAGTGTCAAGAAGGTCCAAAGATGTCAAAGCGTCAGAATAAAAAGATCTGCTTAATACAGCCCTGTGGTCATTGTTATGATAATGTCATTTGTTTTTATTTAGAGCTACCAGCTACATTTCCGGGAACTCTGCGAGCCCAGAAATTTTTAAAAATTCTATTAAACACAGTATTAGGACGGGGTGCATAATTTGCAGGGCCTAGTACAAAATGAAAATGCAGGGCCCCTTGTTCAAAAATCATTATGAATTTTGAGGCAGTGGCAGCACACCATTTAACCAAACAGGGCCTGTGCAACTGCATCAGTCACATGCCACAAACCCAGCCCTGTCCCGCCCAGTAGTTGATTAGGCAGCTGCCGGGAAAGGTCTTTCTGGTACTTCCTGGGTCCTCAGCTCAGTGGGGCCTGGGGTAAGAGTTTGGCCCCAGGTGTATGTGATGCAGGATCCTGAGATAGGCCTGTCACCTCCTGTCTCGCCTGAGGGTTTCAGCCCCAGACAAATTAACTATGGATTTGGTGAGACCAAACAACGAAAGAACATTGTGGGTAAAAAGGGGCTCACATTAGGCTTTATTCTCACCGCAGTAGGTGGAGCGTTAGAATCCTGAACGCTAGGGTCTCTGTCCCCACAACTCCCTGGCTCAGGCTCTGCTCCAGGCTCTGTTCTCCTCTCCTGCTCTCTTGCTCTCTTCTCTAGGATCTGCTCTCTGGCTTCCCTCTGCCTTTAGCACCGTGCGTAACTCTTCTTACACTATACTGGCAGAAGGGTTTATAGCCAATGGGTATGCAAACATGTGCCTGCACAGTGGGCTAAGTATTGATTACTTCATCATACATACACAATGGTCATAAGTGAGGATTCTGGCCAGGAACTTCCATTTTCCCTAATCTCCCCTTTTCTGTTCATGGTTTCTGGGGACTGGACACTACTAGGATGCAGGGACACAAAGATAAACTAAATCTTTCCATCATACTAGGGAGGGTACAGAAATTCCCAGGAGGCCTGTAATGTTGCTCTTACTTTCTAGATTCCCTGCTCCTGATTCTATGATAATTAACCTTCCCTGCACAATAAGTTATAACCTCTGGACATGATTATTTTCACATGTGCCTCTGAGTTAATATGGCTGAGCTGGACTTTTTACTTTCCATTAGAAATCTGGGTGGATAATTTTACATAATACAAAAACACAACTGTTCCTCATAATAAACAGTAGCAGATGAATGTGTGCAAACTATTGCTTTCCATGTGGCTGAACAGTAGTACTCTCTGCAGGGACAGATCATGCAGTTGATTTCACAAAGTAAGCTTACAATTTTGCAACAGTCCATGATAGAGTTGACAACTCAATTTGTGTTTCTTTCATATTATATCTTATGTAATCTCTGTTCTTGAATTTCCTCATCTGTAAAGATGGGCTCAATATGAATACCTATTTCCTGAGGTTGTTCTGTGGATAAAAATAGTTTATGTATAAATATTAAAACTGTTCTTAACATATGTAAACATGGTATGATTGTTACCTGTTATATCTGCATGCCATGCAATATGTAAAAGCAACTTTCTGTCAATAATGTTAATCCCAGGTGTATTCTATTCATCCATTAAAATGAATTAGGATGCAGAATGCCTGGAGGAAAACTACTCTTCACAGAAGTATTTACATAACTACTTCAAGTTCAAATTTGTTAAATTCCTAGACTTTGTACCTTGAAGCTAAACCCTTTGTTTTTTACATTTTTATGCAGTGACTTCTGGTATTGGCAAAAATGTTGCTCAGTAGCCTGTGGAAATGTGTTCCTCTTTCAAAGTAAGTGCAATAATGGATTGTCCTTTCCATTTTTCAAATGGCTAATTTGAATTTAAAGTATTGTTGCTTGGGAAAGATCAGTAAAATGTTAAAAGCCTAGCTGTTGGTGTCAGAAATCTGTGGGTACATGATCATAATCTTAACCAGAATAACAACCATCTTTCTGGGCACTACATGCCAGACAGTGTTGGAAGCACTTACACACCATCCATTTTACTTTACAACAATCTGGGAGGCATACGGTCTTATTGTGCCTAATTGGCAAATGAGGAAACTTTGAATCCTAGGTTAACTAACTTGTGCAGAACACACAGTGAGTCAATAGGAAAACCAGAATTCAAACCCAAGAATTCTGACTCTAGAAGCAAGCCCTACTTGGGATGAGATCTCTTAGGAGTCAAAAACTTGCTCTGACCCTTGATTTCCATATGTGTAAAATGGGAATAAATGTAGGCCTTCTGGCATTGGGAGGTTGTGAGACTTCCTGCAGTAAAACTGTCTAGTTCCTGTCCTAGTCTTTGGTCCTCTATAGAATTATTCAAGAATAAATATGTTGGAGGAGGTAGTCAGAAGATCACTGGCTGATCCTTTAGCTGGACCTACACAGTTGGAGGCTCCTCACCCACTCCCATCCTTAGAATGTATGTTTGGCCCACAGTTCCCACAGCTGGAGTCATTTTCAAGAACACAGCCTTACGAGAGCAATGTGGTGTTGAGACCATTTGGATGGCATATGTGACTGAACCCAGTTAAGGCCTCTGCATAAACTTTAAAGATTCTGGTGGGTGAGTGCTGAGATCTATTTGTCTTGTGGATACCCAAGACAAGCCTTGTATGTAAGTTCCCTTGCTTATTAAACCTGCCACCTACAAATCTGGAGGTCTGCTTCTTTCTTTGGTCTCTCCACTGTGTACAGGGGGCAGTTTGTGACCCAACAAAGTCATATGGCAAAGTAAAAACCTTTGAAATGCATTCCCAAAAACATGTCCTTTAGCTCTGAAGATTTTTAGTGGCATGCTCAATAGGTTCTTGTTCTGATTTTTGACTATTTCCGTATCTTAGCTATTGTAAATAATGCTGCAATAAACATAGGGACACATACATCTTTCTGAATTAGGTATACACAAAATTGATTCACCAGCTTGAAACAATAAAGACAGGAGACTAGATGATGTATCCTAGGAAGTAAATGTGTATAGGAAAAAAAAGGCCAAAACTTGAAGCCTGGGCAATCTAACACTTCAGAGGCATGGAAAATGAGAAAGGTTTAGGAGAATTTGGGGTGAATACAAAAAAAGCAGTCTTTAATGACTATGGAAGAACATGTATCAGAAAAGCGAGTGATCAATTGTATCAAATGCTGCCAAAAGGTCAAGTATGAGGAAATAAAAGAGTTATCCATTGGATTCTGCAGTGTGGTCTGCTCTGTGATGGCATTTAGCACTTTCATAAGAGGTGAGTATTGGAAAGACCAAATGTGAGAAGGAAGAACTTGTGGTCAATAGGGCCTATATAGATTTTAGTGTGGTGGGCTTGAGTCAAGAACACTGGATTAAGGTCCACACACCAAGCAGATCAAATGCCCAGAAGACCCACTAAAATACTAGCATGCAGTAGAGTGGTGGCATCTCAGATTCAGTCCCTGAGTGCTGGCTCACTGCAGGAAGGATCCAGATCTAGGACCTGAACTAATGCTTCTTTCAAAAGCTGAGATTCAAGGGGATGTTGTTTGTTCAGATGTACCTCCAGGGTCAAGTTGTGGCTTCCTAGATGTATATGCTTGGGTGTCTCTAGGTCTGGGCTGTAAAGCTAATTATACACACAGGCCCATTGCTAACATTTGAAGTGTGTCTGGGGAAAAAGTAGAAATGAAAACCCTTGGCTCATGTCCTTGATCTCTTCCCACCACCAGCTATGTCTGACACCGAAGAGGTGTCTCACACCTAACCCTGAGAACACCTCAGCCTATACCTCCCAGCTTTGTCTACCTTTGCTTCTATAAGCAGTGGTCACTTGATCATCTTTTGAGCCTAAGAGTGTGCATACCATAGGCCCAGATCTCCTTCCCTTAGGAAGGACCCTGAAAATAGGGCCTTTAGGGGACCTGGAAACAGCCTCCAGGAATGAAGGAAACTGAAACATTTTCTACAAGTTGCAGGGTGTTGGGAACAGGTGGACATATCCCATTGTCCTTGTGATCTCAACTCTGGTCTGAGTACAACATGAAGAGGGCCTGGGCAGGAACCTTTAAAATGTGGGGCCCAGGAGTAGGCCCTTCGTGGCCAGGTCTATGTTAGTACTGGCCACATACCAGAACAGCAGACAGGAAAAATACAAGAAAGTAGAGAGAGGGAGTTACTTGCACTAGTTTGGTTTATATTTTTTTCAGTCCATTCCTTTAATGTGGTCTTCTACCATGTTTCTGTAACTTGTGGAAAACAACTGACTTGGGTTTCATTACAGAACTAGCAATATAGTCAACGTGGAAAATGTCGAATATAGAAGACCGTATCGCCAGTTATTCCAAAAACTGGATGTATACTCTGTTTACTCTGTTCATAGAGGTGTATGTCCATCCAGTTCTCTCCAAATGTGTCTATACTACACATAGTCACCCTTGCATATCTGCTCACAAACATAGTCACAATTATTTTTTCTAAATGGGATTATCCATGAACACACTTTTTCACTAAATATCTGATCATTTTCACATGCCATGAACCTTGAATCACCTTCCCATCCTCCACACATACCTCAGAAGCCCCTGTTCCCAACATATAATTTTTTTCTACCTCTAACAAGTGAAGCCTTCTGTCTTGGGCTCCTGACTCCTGCTGTTCTCCCATTCCTGATCATGAGTCTTACTTTCAGAACTCCATGCTTCCGTCTGGGGAGGAAGCATTCCCTTCGCACACATACACAGGGTAATATCTTGCCTCTTTCTTGACCCTGGATGTCCACATCACACTTCCTTTTCTCCATCCTTATTGGGGTAAACCCTGCCCATTTTCTGGTCCAAGTTGCAAATCTTCTAAGCTTAGAAGGTATATAGCATATGTATTGGAATTTCCTGGACAGCATTCCATTTTAGAGAGTGGTAATAAACGATTGTTAGAATAGTATTTTATTCTCTCTCCCATCCAGAGTCGGCTAACATGCTAAAACTTTAGTTTTCTAAATAAGCCATGGGATTAAAAGATTTTTGGACAATAAAAAAACTACATTTTTAAATGAAAATCTTTTTATTCACTCAAAATTTTAATTATATAAAGACAATGTGAAAAAGAAATTTCAAACTGGGACAATGGCAGGCTTTTTGAGGGAAAGGGGGGCGGGCGTCAAATCAAAGGCCAATATCAGGTAAGTGCTGGGTAATGCAGTAACAGGGAGGGGAGGCTTCAAAACTGCCCCTCTAAACAAGGGCTTCAAAAGTGCTTATTATATCGGTTAACTACTAGAACACTTGGAAATCTCATAGCTAACTTGAGCAAGAAGCCCATTCCGGGCAGTGGGTGGTTCTTTTCTTTCTTTTGCTGGTCTTATGAGGATGCTCATGGAGGGTCACAGCACAGAAGGTGTAATGGGGAGAGGTGTGCTCCCTTTTTCAGTTTGCTCTTCTAGAACTTGGGCTCAAGGCATCAAGCTCTGGCAGCAAGGTGCACCTAAGGCTATTAGGGCTAGGAGTGGAGATGGAGCACAGGCCACAAAACTTAGGGGAAGAGGAGCTCTGGCCAGAAAAATCAGTCGTGGGGGAGCAGGAGGAGCTCCAGCCTGGAGACCTAGAGGAGCAGGAGAAGGAGGGTGGGGAGGAGGAGGAAAATCTCGCACTATACTGCCGAGGCAAAGGAAAGAACCTACCAGGAGGTGAGGGTGAGGAGGCGCACATACGGACAGCATGCCAAACAGGCTGGGAAGCAAGGCTTTGGGACCTCAGGGTCAGGACAGCTTGAACTGCTCCAACAAACAAGCCCTTTTAAGGCAAATCCATGGGAAGGAGGACCCTGGCTAGCAGTCCCAGGCAGAGAGGGGCGGCCGTTAGGAGCTGATCTCCCTGAGTGGTGCGGCTCTGGAGGACAAAGCAGTCGTGCTGCTGGTGCTGCTGCAATGGCGGCTACGGCTGCGGGCAGGGCCTAGAGGATCCGTGCGGCTTTGCGGCACAGGGCCTGGACCGGATGCACGCCTATGCGAAACAGGTATTGGTGAAGAAGCAGGGCGGTGGATAGCTGGACTTGGCGCTACTGCGAGTTTTCTGAGACCAGGGCGCGGGCCTGGCGCCGATACACCACGGCGGAGGGCAGCAGGGGCTGGCGCTGATACACCGTAGTGGGGACCGGCAGGGCCTGGCCCCGATGTACGGCAGCGGGGGTCAGCAGGGCCTGGTGACGATGCACCGTGGTGGAGAGCAGCCTCTGAAAGGGATGCATGGCTGCAGAGAGAAGGGCCAGGCGGAGTAGCGGAACTTCGTATGGCAGGAGGGCTTGGCGAGGAAGTGTGACTGAGGAAAATGGAACCTGGTGGCGTGGCGCAACCAAGAGGGGCAGGAACTTCTGCGGATGCACAGCTGCGGTGAGCAAGACCTGGCTCGAAATCATGGTGATGGACAGCAGACCTTGGAGCGGGTGCACAGCGGCAGACAACTGGAACTGAAGTGTATGCACGGTTGCAATGGGGAGCAGAGCCTGCTTCCGATGCGCAGCCGTTAAGAGAAGCACCCGACCAAGATGCGTAGCTACGGAGAGAAGGGCGTGGCCGGGTTGCTTGACCACGGAGAACAGGGCCTGGTGCTTTGTCCTGGTTTCGGACGACGTGACTCCACGGAGAATCCCTAGAACAGCGGCTGCCGCTGGGCTGAGACCTTGGAGAAGATGGTGGTGAAGGCACGCAGCCCGCCTGGGCGGCCCAGGAAAAGGGCAGCGCTGTGCAGGCTTCTGAGGCTGGGCAGGCTCGTCGCGGCGGGGCTGCTTCCTCCCATGGCCGTTCCCTGGCCTCGTGGTCTGGCTCGGACATCCGCCGGCCTGGCCCGCGCGCCTCGAGGCCTGCCCCATGGCGGCCGCGCTTCCCGCGTGCATGGTCTGGATCCCTCGGCCCGGCCCGGGCACCACACAATACGGATCTGCGCGAGCACCACACAGTACAGCTCTGCGTGTGCACACCCGCCAACCCGGAGCTTGGGACGCCCCGTCCGCGGAACCCAGCCCGTGGACGGCAGCTCTGCTGCCGAAACGGCGCCTGCGGAGGAACCCGCTGTGGCGCCACCACCCGGCGGAGGCGCGTCGCTCGAGGCTGTGGGGGCTGAGGCACCCGGATGGAGGTTGTGGGTCCCACGGGCATCGCCAGGGGCAGGAGCGTCCTTGTTCACCTTGTTCTTCGGCCCGCGGACACCTCACCCAGTTCTTGCGTCAGCTCCTTCTTCCAGGACTGTGAGACCATCACGACAGGTTCTTGGTCGGAGACTGGGAAGCACCGCGGAGGACGCTGCGTGGGTGAAGCCTGGCTGGAGGAGCAAGGACGGTGGGCGGGCCCTGTCGCTTGTGATCGGTGAGCTGGGAGTCACGTGACTCCCGTCTTTCCTGAGCCCGCCAACGAAGCTCCATTCGGCGCGGAGCAGGAGGTTGAGTTTCACGGTTTGTGGGCGCCTGAGTCAATGTTGCGAATTCCACGACCGCACCTGGGCCCCTGTGAAGTGTGTGTGTGTGTGTGTGTGTGTGTGTGTGTGTGTTGTATACCTGTTTGCAGGAAAGCAGCGATGCTATCTGTATAAAGAATTTTAGTAGCCCCAAATCTGCTTCGTCAGCACAGTCCTGGTGGCTCAACCTCAAGAGATGGCTTGAAACACCACCACACTGACCAACAGGAGCTATCCCCGAACCGAGCAACCCTCCTGGGATCTGTTCAGGTCACTGCGCCCATGTGTGACCCCAGTAGGGATGGTACTGGAACTCCTCCTGCCATTGGGGTAACCCCATATGGGAGTCTGGTTGGAAAGTGGCCTCAAGGCGAGAAAAGGGATACAGGCCCACACCGTCTTGGCTTGGAACGTTTAGCACTGCTGCTCAGTACCAGAGGGGGATTTTGAATTTTCCAGGAAAATGCTTCTTCCTGTCTTTTCTCCTGAGGTATGGAGCTGGAGTCGCCTGGGATTAGGGTGATACGGTTCTTAAATATGCATCATCATTATTATGGGCTCCATAGTAATCTATGGATGAATGTGCATTAATTTACTTGATTTAATTTCCATTCTTGGCTACAGTTCTCTGTTTGATGTCACTATAAATATGCTGTGATAGACTTGGATTTTACTATTTAGACACTGATTTTTAGTCATTATTACAAGTCATTATTATTGCAAGTTCAGTACTCAAAATAGAAAAGGAAATGTAGGAAAATTGGAATCTTAATTCCCACATACCAACAGGCAAATATTGGAAATGTTTTATGATTTTTTGGTAGAATGGCCACATAAATTATTCATAGTTCTTTTGCTTTATAAAAACAGAATTACTAATGAATACATACTGTTTTGTAACCTGCTTTTTGGGTCCAGAAAACACACTTTCTATGTCAAATGAATTTCCACAGGCCATCTAACTATAAGATATTCCTTTTATGGAGAAAACTTACATTTTCTAACCTTGCTATATTTACCAACATTTTTGCTGTTTCCAACTTTTTATAATTCATCAATGTGAGACATATCCTTTTTGCTAAAAATTGTTCATATCCTCAAATATGACCTTGTTGTGGATAAATTCTCAGAAGAGGAAATTCCTGATACAGGCCATGCATATTTGAAATTCTTTGATAGAAATGTTGGTTAAGTGGTTCTCCTGAAAGTTGCTATTATAGCAATTTTGGCAGAATGGAATGGAATATTTAGTGGAATGAATGAGCAACTGGACTGAAATACAACTGAATAGAATGAAATGATGATATTTGGTGTTAGATAATATGGGTCGAAAATGTATTTGAAATGGAATGCAGAATGTGATGAATCTGAGACTGATTATAGTGGAAACTGGAATAAAATGAAAGGAATATGGACTTCAGTAGGATATGGAATGGAAAACTGGGATGGAAATCGAATGGAATATAATGGGAAAATGGAATGGAAAAATGGAGATAAATATCTAATGGCATATGGAATAAAAGAAAATACAATGTTATATGAGAAAAGGAATGAAATGTATGCAGTATAGTGTGAAATAAAATATTAAAGAAAATACATAGAAACTGAAATAGAAATAGAAAAGATTACAGAATGGAATAGAAGATACCATGGCTGGCCTGAAATAAATGGAGTATGAAATATGCACTATCAATTTAAAAATACCATAAAAGAAGGAATGAAATACAGAATACAAGGTTATGAAGGATGAAATAGAAATTGAATAAAAATGGAGTATGGAAAATGAAATGCTGACAAAGTACACGATGGACTTAAATGAAGAATAGATGTCATGACAATGTGCATGTATGTTCCCTATACTTATGTGGGGGTTGTCATCTATATAGATGTAATCCCTCAACTTGAAATATTTATTAATGCTCACATTAAAAATTTGTAATCATAAAAAAAAGAATAGATGAACAGAATGTGTTCTGGTCATGCACCATTCCATAATACAGTATCAGAGAACAACACGCATTTTATTATGCTCATGGATTTAGAGCTAGAATTCAAATAGGGTACAGCAGGAATGGCTTGTCTTTGCTCCAAGGTGTCTGGGACCTCAGCTGGGAAAACTTGAATGGCTGTGAAGTCATGAAGGAAAGACAGCAATCAGTGATGTCCCATAGATTTTGGCCATGGTATCTGGGTAAATGGTGGAGCCACTTCCTGGAATAGGGAAGGCTTGTAGATTGGGGACACAGTGGGAATTGGTAATCCTGTTCTGATTATATTGGCCACTACATCCTCTGTAGTTATCCTAGTCATTTAAGGATATGAACCCCAACTTATAGTCATTCTCTTAATTATATAGGTCAACTTTCACCAGTTTCATGGACCCAGTTTTCCTCTTGGGAGTCATGTCAGTTTACTCTTTGAATTGCTATTTTCCTCAGTTCTAGAGTCTCTGGGCCTTAGTCATGATCCTTGATTTAATAATAACTAAAATGACCCCATCTATCCTTGCTGTCTTCAAGAATATTGTGTATATATATATATATATATGAAATATATAGTGTCGTGGAACAATGTCCATTTTATTATGCTCATAGATTTAGATTATTTATTATTGATTTGCTCTTCTCTAAGATCTCAAATTTTATGCTAAGGAAGTCCCCAAGTCTCTCTCTTTAACTCCATCAGTGTGTCTTCCGTGCTCTGTCCTTTTTCTCCCGCAGGGCTGTTGTTTAAGAGATAGTGTATATGTATGTGCTCATAGAAAAAATATAGAAGTGTGAGTTTTATTCTCATACTTTATCTTCTGAATGTTCTCAATGAGCATACATTACTCTTGTACTCAGAAAAAAGTAAAGCTGTTAAAAAAAGAAAACAACAAGCTATCCTATATACTACTGGACAGGGTTATAAATTCATAGCATCTTGCCAAATGGAAATTTGATGACGCATGTGAAAAGTTTGAAACATGCTATTTGATGCTACAATTTCTCTTATAGGCATTAATTCTAAAGAAATACTCACATATATACTCATAATGTTATGTACTCAAAGGTGATTATTATAATGTCATTTATTTGAAGTAATCAGAAACAACCTCAATTTCTAATAGGATACTGGATGTCCACAAAATAAAACTGTGCAGCTTTTATAGGATGTTGCTGAAAAAGTTTTAATGCCATGGGAAAATGGATATGATATTATACAGAAAAAATGATGTACTCTATCTACTGACCTATATTTAATATCTGTCTATTTTTACATCTACCTTGCTTTCTTCATATATTAGAATTTTATTCACTATAGTGCTGTTTTTCTCAAAGAGGGGCATTTTGCCTCCTGGGAGGTAATTTGAAAGTATCTGGAGATTATCACAATTGGAGTGAGAGAGATGCTACTGGCATCTGGTATGAAGAGGCTGGGAAAGCTCTTAATCCTTTCAATGAACAATAGAGCCTCTGACAATACAGGATTATCTGACCCAAAATGCCAATAATACTGAGTTTGACAAACCCTGTAGAGGAACATTTAGATAATTAAGAAAACTTTAAGACAAAATTTAAATCATAATCAATCTTACCAGTGACTGATAACTATTGTTAAAAGTTTGATATGTGTATGTGTTAAATTTTCTAAGACAAATTTTACTGTATAAATAGCAAAATGGGTATTTAAAATTTTATTCTTAAAAATTTATTCTTCAACACACTACAAATGTTTTTCACATGTGAAAATACTAGTCATTGCATAAGAAATTATATAACAATTATAATTCCAACTCATTTACATGAAGGAATGTTCTACAAATAACAATCCATCATCATCTATTTCCTAATTCTGAACCTTCTAATCAAAGCATTAATTTCTAAATATTCATATATTTAGTTAAGGAAAAAATGTCTCATAACCGTAATGCAATGCATCTGATATATAAAAGAGCAATATGTTGACTACTCAGGTCATAATAATCTTATTACCATTCCAGTGACTGGTTTGCAAATATACATTTCCTAGTTGTAGTTAATAAGATATAAATGTGTGGGGAAGTTGGGGTTCCTATGGCCAGGATCCTCACTGAACTTAAACCACGTGATGATGGAACTGGCCTGTTACTACGCTACCGCTTCCACACCCTTAGGCAATAAGCTAGTATTGCACTATGTACAGAGTTCGGCCCAGTGCTCTGGGTGGAGGCGGAGATGCTAGTGCTCGACCTACCATGGGGAGAAAAAGCTGGGTAATAAACCCTTTCACCCCAAAGAAACGTTCTACTTTCATTTCTTTGGTCACACTGAATCCATAGCGAACTTGCTGGGGACTGAAACCCATTGGCAAGACAAAAAGTAAGTCACTTTGGGATCCTTGGGGAAGTTTCTCAGCTCTTAAAACCATAAAAGAGAAAACAGCTGATAATTTACATAAAATAACTTAAAGAATGTATGTCTCAAATATTAGAACTAATAAGTGAATTTAGTTTGATTTCTGTATATAAGGTCAATATTATGAAATTGAATTGTATTTCTATATATTAGCCTTAAAAATTATAAAGAGAAAATATTTTAAATGGCATTTAGTGTAAAATCAGAAAACATCAAATACCTAGGAATAAATCTAGTAGAATATTCACCAGACCTTTGCCCAAAGATCTACATGTAGATCCTAACCAATGTATACGTTTCTGAGAGAAATTGTTGAATACCTAGATAAGTCAGACATACATCATGTCTATGGGTTAGAAGACAATATTATAAAAATTAAATCAAAGATTTCTCATAAAAATGATCCAAGGATTCAATATAATCCCAGTTGAAATCCCAGATGTGTTTATAAATGGAAATTGGCAAACGTATTCTAAAATATATGTGGATGTCAAAGATCCAAGAACAGCCAAAGCCATCCAGAAAAGAAATTTGAAGGACTTTCATAGTTAAAGTGCAAGGCCAACTTATAAAGCTACAATAATTAAGATAGTGTGATTTGTGTACAAGAATAGACAAAAGTCCAATGGAAAAAAAGAGTCCACAGATACACATACACAGATGGTCAATATATATGGTCACCTGATTTAAAACAAAGGTACAGTGCAGTGTTTGGCAGGAAGGACAGTTATTTAAGTAAGTGGAGATGAACTAATTAGATATCTATCCATCCATATGGAAAAATAACTTTGGCCCCTAACTTACATCATACACAAAAGTTAATTCCAGAAGACAAAGCTTGTAGAAAATAAAGTATAAGCATACGCTTCATGATCTTGGGGTGGATGATGATATCTGAAACAGTACACAAAAAACACCTACAATAAAGGAAAACACTGAAAAAATACATCTACACACACACACAAATATCTTATATACAGAATAAAATCAAGAAGAAAAAAATTAATGTAATTAAACATTGGCACAATATTTCAACAGGCACTTTACAGAATGGGACATCCAACTGACCATTGAACAAATAAAAGATTCTCCTAACTCAGTTATCAGGGACATACAAATTTAAATTACAGTGAGATATCAGTAAACATCCACCAGAATAGCTAAAATAACTACCAATATCAAGAGTTGGAGAAGACAGAGAGGGACTAGAATTCTAACTGCTGGTGGGAGTGTAAATTGGTACCACCGCTTGAAAAATTGGCAGTATCTGTTAAAGCCAAATTTGTACATTTTCTATAACCCAGCAACTCTATCTGTATTTGTTTTTTATTTCTACATAACAAATTAACACACACTTACTGGCTTAAAACAATGTCCATTTATTAGCTCACAGTTCCATAGGTTCAGAAATCCATGCATGACATGGCTGCATTCTCTGCTCAGTGTCTCCCCCTAAAATCCACATGCTGAAACCCTAATCTCTAATGTAGAAATGAATAAGGAAACTCACAGTAGCATTATTAGAAATAGTGACAAACTGGAAACAATCTGAATATTTATCAACAGTTGAATGAATAAATACAGGGTGATATATTCATATAATAGAATACTATAGAGCAAAGAAACAAATATCCCTAACATGCAATAAATAAAGGCAGATTCCAACATCAGGGTATTGAACAAGGGAAATCAGGCATAAAGGTATACATGATTGATAATTCTGTTTGTAGAAAGTTTTAAAAAACAGGTAAAATGAGAGGGGGTGGAAAAAAAGATGGTGGAGTAGGAAGGCAAGGCAGAAAACTCTTCCCCTAAACACATAAAACACAAAAATACAGCAAATACAATGAAACCTGAAAATGACTTGAGGACAGCAGAACTGACTACCTACATCTGGGAAAGAAGAGAAGACCTCACAGAAAAGGGTAAGGTGGCAAAGCCAAAATCTGGCAGGACCCAAGCCCTTCCTCCACCCCAGTCCACAGCTAGGATGAAGAGCAATGGAGTTGGGAGGGGCTAGGAGCCCAGGATTGCTGAACACCTGGCGTTGGAGATATGCTCCAGGAGCACCGGCTGATATTACATGGTGCTCTGGAGATTATTGGGGCTGGACAACAAAGACAAGAGGAACAGTCAGGGAGTCTGAGATTCCAGCTGCTTGTGGAGAACAGGCACCCCCTAATGGCCCCCCTGAGACAAAAGCAAAGGGAGCAGTTTGAAAGACTTCCCAACAGTGGCAGGGGCACCAGAGGGGTGAAGGTTAGATGGAGCTCTCTACTTAAGAGAAAGGGCAGGTGGATGATACCAACCCAACCAGCCCTTGGTCCCACAGGTGGGGAAGGCACAGGAACCCCAGACACTCCATCCATCACTGGAAGCACATCTGAAAGGATTCTCCCTGCACATGTGGCCTGAGCATGATCCACATGACCCAGCATGGGTGCCAGACTATGCTGATGGGTAGGCAGAGGAAGGCCCTCACACTATTTCCTGCCCTGTTTTGGTTCAACTGGGGAAGTGCCTGTGTGACCAGTCCCAGGAGCTCATTCCTCCCTGAGGGAGGGGCTCTGGATCCCATGCTGGGCTTGGGCAGACAGCACACTAACCCACCCACTCCATTAACTGTACAGCCCCTGCCACTCCTGCAGGTCAGGCAGAGGGTGGCCCTGCGCACCACAACTCCAGCAGAGACTTCTGTGTGGATCACACAGGTGTGACTGAAGCAAACTACCCACCTGGAATGATACCACCACAAGCCAGATGGAAAGGTGGCCCTACCCACTGCATGCCAACAGATAGAAAACAAAAAAAGATAGAAGAAGACCTGCAAAATAGGCACTCACAGCTGAATAATACAGTATCTGAAATGAAACATACAATGGAGGGATTTAATAGCAGACTTTTACAGATTGAAGAAATTGTAAATGATCTCAAAATTAGGGAACAAGAAAACAATGAAGCCAAAAAACAAAGAGAAAAAAGGATCTCTAGGAATGAAAGAATAACAAGAGAGCTGTGTGACCAATCCAAATGGAACAATATTCATATAATAGGGGTACCAGAAGGAGAAGAGGGAGACAAAGGGATAGAAAGTCTCTTTGAGGAAATAATTGTTGAAAATTTCCCTAATCTAAGGAAGGAAATAGACACTCAGGACATGGAAGTACAGACAGCCTCTATCAAAAGGAACCCCAGAAGACAACACCAAGATATATAATAATTAAAATCGCAAAGATCATGGACAAGGAGAGAATACTGAAAGCAGCCAAAGAGAGAAAAAAGATCATATATAAAGGAAACCCTATCAGGCTATCAGCAGACTTCTCAGAAGAAAGTTTACAGGCCAGAAAGGAGAGGCAGATATATTTAATGTAATGAAAAACAAGGGCCTCCAACCAAGAATACTCTACCCAACAAAATTATCATTTATATTTGAAGCAGGGATTAAACAATTTTCAAATAAACAAAAGTTGAAGGAATTCACCACTGCTAAGCCAGCCCTAAAGGTTATGTTAAAGGAACTGCTGTAGATGAAAATGTTTCTAAGGCTAAATAGCTTTCACTGGTGAAAATGAACCCACAGTAAATGTAACAGACCAATTAATCACCAAGAAAGTACAAAGTTAAACCAATTACTGACAAAATCAGTCAAGAGATACATCAAAAGTGCATAATATGGCACCTAAAACATAAAGTTTGGAGGAGGAAGAAGAAGAAAAAAACGTACCTCTAGATTGTGTTTGAAATAGAATAATCAGCAATTTAAGATGGACTTCTATAGTAAGAAAGCTATTCTTGAACCTTTGGTAACCATGAAACTAAAGCCTACAATAGATACACAACAAAAGAAATAAAAAGAAAGAGAAAAGGAAAGAAAGAAAGCAGATCAAATTACAACTATAAAGAAATCCGTCAAATAACAAGAGAAGCGAGTAAGAGAGGAAAAATGGAACAGAGAGGAGATATAAAAAAACAATTAATAAAATGGCAATAACTACATATCAATAAATAATCCCTTAAATGTAAATAGAATGAATGCACCAATCAAGACACACAGTGTGGCAGAAAGGGTAAAAAAACAAGACCCAGCTATATGCTGCCTACAAGCGACTCATTTCAAACCCAAAGACATACACAGACTAAAAGTGAAGAGATGGAAAAAGATATTCCATCTAAGTAATAGGGAGAAAAAAGCAGTTGTACCAGTACTTATATCAGAAAAAATAGATTTCAAAAACAAAAAGTAACAAGACACAAAAAAGGACATTACATAATGATAAATGGGTCAGTCCAACAAGAGAATATAACCATTATAAATATCTATGCACCAAATATAGGAGCACCTACATATGTAAAACAAATACTAACAGAATTATAGGGGAAAATATCAGCAATACATTCATTTTAGGAAACTTTAACACATCATTCACATCAATAGATCAACCAGATGAAAAATAAATGAGGAAACATAAGCACTGAACAATACTTTAGATCAGATGGACTTAACAAATACCTACAGAACATTCCACCCAAAATCAGCAGGATACACATTCTTCTCAAGTGTACATGGTGCATTGTCAAGAATAGATCATATATTAGGCCATAAAAAGAGCCTCAATAAATTCAAAAAAATTGCAATTGTGTCAAGCAGCTTCTCAGACCACAATGGTATGAAACTAGAAATAAATTACACAAAGAAAATGAAAGCCTACAAACATATGGAGGCTAAACAACATACTTTTAAATAATCAGTGGGTCAGTGACCAAATTAAAACAGAAATCAAGCAATACATTGTGACAAATGAAAACAAAAACTCAACAGGCCAAAACCTGTGAGATGCAGCAAAAGCAGATCTAAGGTGAAAAGTACACAGCAATACAGGCATACCTCAAAAAACAAGCACAATCTCAAACAGTCTAAATTTAAAATTAAAGAAACTAGAAAAAGAAAAAAAGTTCAAAGTTAGTAGAAAGAGGAACATAATAAAGATCAGAGCAGAAATGAATCAAATAGAGAGGCAGAAAACAATAGAAAAAAATCAGTGAAACCAGGAGCTAGTTATTTGCTAAAATAAACAAAATAGATAAACCCCTAGCCAGACTTATCAAGAAAAAAAGAAAGTGTGCACACAAAGCAAAATCAGAAATGAACAAGAAATTGTCACAATGGACACCACAGAAATACAAAGAAATTATTAGGGAACACTATAAAAATTATATGTCAATAAATTGGACAACCTAGAAGAAATGGACAACTTTATAGGAAAATAAAACCTTCTATGACTAACCCAGGAAGAACTGAATATCTGAGCAGACCAATTACCAGCAAAGAAATGGAATTGGTAAACAAAAAACTACCTAAAAACAAATATCAGGTCCTGATGGCTTCACAGCTGAATTTTATCAAACATTTAGTGAAGAGCTAATACCCATTTTTCTTAAAGTATTCCAAAAAGTAGAAGAGGAGGGAATACTCCCAAATTCATTCTATGAGATAAGCATCACTTTAATATCAAAACCAGATAAACACATCACAGAAGGGAAAATTATAGACCAATATTCCTGATGAACATACATGCAAAAATCCTCAACAAAATAATTAGCAAATCAAATCCAAAAATACATTAAAATGATCATCCATAATGATGAAGTGGGATTTATTCTAGGGATGCAAGGATGGTACAATATTTGTAAATCCATCAACATCATACACCATATTAACAAAAAGAAGGGAAAAAACCACAAGATCATCTCAATAAATGCTGAAAAAGCATTCAAGAAAACTCAACATCCACTCATGATAAGAACTATTAACAAAATGGGTATAAAGGGTATGTACCTCCATGTAATAAAGACCACACATGATAAACCCACAGTCAGCATAATACTTAATAGTGAAAAGCTAATCGCTTTTTCTCTAAGATCAGGAATAAAGCAAGGATGCCCACACTCACCACATTTATTCAACACAGTACTGAAGGTCCTAGCCACAGCAATCAGACAACACAAAGAAATAAATGCATCCACATTGAAGGAAGAAGTAAAATTGTCAATATTTGCAGATGACATTGTACACAGAAAACCCTAAAGACTCCACCAAAAAACTATTAGAACTAATAATTGAATTCATCAAAGTAGCAGGATACAAAATGAATACACAGAAATCTGTTGCTTTCATATACATTAACAATGAACTAGCAGAAAGAGAAATCAGGAAAACAACTCCATTCACAATTGCATCAGAAAGAATAAAAAAAACCTAGGAATAAACCTAACCAAGAAGGGGAAGGACCTATATTCTGAAAACTGTAAGACACTTCTGAGAGAAATTAAAGTAGATACCAAAAAATGGTAATACATCCCATGCTCATGGATAGGAAGAATTAATATTGTCAACATGGCCATACTGCCTAAAGCAATCTACAGATTCAATGCAATCCCTATCAAAATACCAGCAGCATTTTCTTCAATGAACTAGAGCAAATAGTTCTAAAATTCATATGGAAGCACAAAAGACCCTGAATAGCCAAAGCAATCCTGAGAAGGAAGAATAAAGCTGGGGGAATTATGCTCTCTAACATCAAATTTTACTACAAAGCCACAGTAATCAAGACAATTTGGTACTGGCACAGAACAGACCCATAGTCAGTGGAATAGAATAGAGAGCCCAGATATTAACCTAAGCATATATGGTAAATTAATATATGATAAAGGAGCCATGGATATGCAATGGGGAAATGACAGCCTCTTCAACAACTGAAGTTGGCAAAACTGGACAGCTACATGTAAGAGAATGAAACTGGATTATTGTCTAACCCCATACACAAAAGTAAACTCAAAATGGATCAAAGACCTGAATATAAGTCATGAAACCATAAAACTTGTACAAGAAAACATAGTCATAAATCTCTTGAATATAAACACTAGCAACTTTTTCCTGAATGTATCCTCTTGGGCCAAAGAAACAATAAAAAATGAACAAATAGAACTACATCAAGCTAAAAAAGCTTCTGTATGGTAAAGTACACCATCAATAGAATAAAAAGGTATCCTACAGCATGGGAGAATATATTTCTAAATGACCTATCTGACAAGGGGTTAACATCCAAAATATATAAAGAACTTACATGCCTCAACACTCAAAAAGCAAATAACCCAATTAAAAAATGGGTGTAGGATCTGAACAGACACTTCTCCAAAGAAGAAATTCAGATAGCCAACAGGCACATGAAAAGATGCTCCACATCACTAATTATCAGGGAAATGAAAATTAAAACCACAAAGAGATATCACCTCACACCAGTTAGGATAGCCAATATCGAAAAGACAAGGAATAACAAATGCTGGCGAGGATACAGATAAAGGGGAACCCTCCTCCACCGTTGGTGGGAATGTAAATTAGTTCAACCACTGTGGAAGGCAATATTCAGGTTCCTCAACAATCTAAAAATAGAAATGCCATTTGCCCCAGGGATTCCACTCCTAGAAATTTACCCTAAGAAAACTAGATCTCTGACTCAAAAAGATTTATGCACCTCTATGTTTATAACACTACTATTTACAATAGCGAAGATATGGAAACAACCTAAGTGTCTATCAATAGATGAATGCATAAAGAAGAGGTGGTACATATACACAATGCAATATTATTAAGCCATAAGAAGAAAACAAATCCTACCATTTGCAACAACATGTATGAAGCTAGTGGATATTATGCTCAGTGAAATAAGCCAGGCAGAGGAAGACATGTACCACATGATTTCCCTCATTTGTAGAGTATAAAACGAAGCTAAACTGAAGGAACCAAGCAACCTCACAGACTCCAAAAAGGGACTAGTGGTTACCAAAGGGGAGGGGTGGAGGAGGGTAGGTGGGGAGGGAGGGAGAAGGGGAGGATTGAGGGATATTGTAATTGGTACACATGGTGTGCATGGGGGTCATGCAGAAGACAGTGTAGCACAGAGAAGACAAGAAGTTACTTGGGCATCTTACTGCACTCATGGGCAGTGACTTCAATGGGGTATGTGGGGGACTTGATAATATAGGTAAATCTAGTAACCACAATGTTTTTCATGTGAAACCTGCATAAGAATGTATATCAATAATACTTTAAGAAAAAATAAATAAAAAGAAGGCCAAGACCAGCAGGGGCTGCCTGACCCACAAGAGAGAGACAGTTCAAGTCACAGGAAGACAGAGACAAAAACTTCCCTCTCACCCATGAAGAGCAAAGCAATAAAGTATGTTATTTTGCTAAAAAAAAAAAAAAAAGAAAATTTCATATGGAACTGCAAAAAAACCCAAATAGTTAAAGCAATCCTGAGAAGGAAGAATAAAGCAGGCAGGATTATGCTCCCAGACTTCAAGCTCTACTACAAAGCTACAGTAATCCAAACAATTTGGCACTGGCACAAGAACAGACTCATCGATCAATGGAACAGAGAGCCCAGATATAAATCCAAGCATATATGGTCAATTAATATATGATAAAGGAGCCATGAACATATAATGAGTAAATGCAGCCTCTTCAACAACTGGTGTTGGCAAAACTGGACAGCTACATGCAACATAATAAAACTGGATTATTGTTTATCCCCATACACAAAAGGAAACTGAAAATGGATCAAAGACCTGAGTGTAAGTCATGAAACCATTAAACTCTTAGAAGAATACAAGGCAAAAATCTCTTGAGTATAATTATGAGCATCCTTTTCCTGGATGCATCTCCTTAGGCAAGGGAAACAAAATAAAAAATGAAAAAGTAGGACTACATCAAACTAAAAACTTCTGTACAGCAAAGGACACCATCAGCAGTACAAAAAGGCACCCTACAGTATGAGGGAATATATTCATAAATGATTCATCTGATAAGGGGCTAACATCCCAAATATATACAGAACTCATATGCTCTACTCCCAAAAAACAAATGACCCAATTAAAAAATGGGCACAGACACTTCTCCAAAAGAGGAATATGTATGTCCAACAGGCACATGAAAAGTTGCTCTATATCACTAATTATCAGGCAAATTTAAATTAAAACCACAATGAGATATGACCTTACACCAGTTAGAATGGCCAAAATCCGAAAGACAAGAAATAATAAATGCTGGTGAGGCTGCAGAGAAATGGGAACTCTCCTACGCTGTTGGTGGGAATATAAATTGGTGCAACCATTGTGGAAAGCAATATGGAGCTTTATCAAAAAACTAAAAATAGAAATACAATTTTACTCAGAAATTCCACTCCTAGGAATTTACCCTAAGAAAACTAGATCCCTGATTCAAAAAGATGTTATGTACTCCTATGTTTATCACTGCACTATTTGCAATAGCCAAAATATAGAAGCAACCTAAGTGTCCATCAATTCATGAATGGATAAAGAAGAGGTGGTACACAAGCACAATGGAATATTAGTTAGCCATAAAAAGAAAAGAAATTCTCTCATTTGCAACAACATAGATGGATCTAGAGGGTATTAAACTTAGTGAAATAAGCCAGGTGGAGGACAAATACCAAATGATTTCACTTATTTGTAGAGTATAAAAACAAAGCAAAACGAAAGAAAAATAGCAGTAGACTCATAGAAACTGAGAAGGGAGCAGTGGTTACCAAGGGGGAGGTGTTGGAGAGGGTGAGCGGGTGGGAGAAGGGGATAAAAGCCCACAACAATTCGCAATTACAATATAGGCTGGTCAACAGGACGGTAGTACTACATGGAGAATACAATTAATGATTCTGTAACATCTTACTACGTTGACAAATAGTGACCGCACTAGAGGGGGTGAGGATTTAATAATATGGTAACTTTTGAACCACTGTACTGTATTTTTGAAACCAATGTAAGATTGTTTATTAATGATACTTCAATTTAAATAAGGAAATTGAAGAAAAACAGATAAAATGAATATATAGTGGCATAGGTCAGTATAGTGGGTAACATTCAGGTAAAATGAATAGATGAGACATAATACGTATTTCTAGCACACCAGTAATTGTCTACATATTAGTCTTGGTGGTAGTTACATGTGTGTGTTCACTTTGTAAAATGTTTTCAATGTGTTGCTCAGTATAATTTGTGCACTCTTCTCATTGTGTGTTCTACCATAATGAAAGAAAATCTAACATCAAAGGAAGAATATTATAAAAAGCAAGAAGAGATGACAGAAATATACTTCAGACTATACAGTCCCTTATAGGTAATTTTAAAATAGAAAATGCTTTGAAAATTGAAGTTATACTGATTCATTTGCCCATAATTTGACCTGAACTGACACGAGGTTACTTGAAATCTTTATATATCTTGGAGTGAATATATGTTTTACTGCAGAAATACTGTATTAGATTCAGTATTACTCCAGACCTTGCTATAGATCATACGTAATGTGTGGTGTATGAATTCTGAAATATTTGGTCCGAAGAGTTTTAAATAAGAGATTGTGGATGCGTATTAGTAGATCTTAACATAGTTCTGTCAGCTGATGACAGATCAAGTAAACAAGAACTAAGAAAAACTGCAGTTTGAATATATTGATTGAATTTACTTATTTGTTCAGCATTTCAGATGATCATATGATTTTTCTCCTTTAATTTCATATAATGGATTATTAAAACATTTCCTAATATTACAACATGCTCTCATGACTAGGAACCTACTAGGATGTGGTAGATTTTTATATACTGTTGAAATTTATTCACTCAAACTTTATAGTTTAAAATGTTAGTCTATGTTAATAAATGAGATAGATGCATATTTCTCTGTGTATGTGTTGTACTATCTCTTTTCAGGTTTTGGAATTGGGTTTAGATCCCTTCGCTAAATACATTTGGAAGATTTCCATCTTTTCTTCTAGTTTCTAAATCACTTTTTTATTGTTTAAGGAATTTATGGTTCCTTAAGAGAATGGAATGATTATATTCAACTTTCCTTGTGCATTGAACGGTAATTTTGGTTCACGAACCTAAGGGAAGAATAACACTATTTTCTGATGAAGGTGTGGCTATTCAAAAACGTGCATTTTAGGAAAGGGAGAAAGATATGCTACAAATAACATAGATGTTGATATCTTGGGTGACTGTCTCAGTTCCACCACTTACTTAGTGTATGCCTTTCAGCAAGTTATTTACTCCTTTGAGCCTGAGTTTCTTCATCTGGGAAATGGGAATACAGCCCCCCCCTTTTGCATTGTTTACCCCATATTTAGCAAAATAAAAATTTCACATTATTATCCAAGTCAATTAATGTGCAATCCTGCTGGGATCAAGAGTTAAACGTGTGTTAATTGAAAAATAGTTGTAAGACCAACAAATGAGAGGTAATGACTGTTTTACGAATTGTACATATTTTTGAGCACTTATTTTATCATCTTGAAATGAAGCTTATTATTACAATGTATTTTTCTACATACAATTTCTATAGACTATTTCTTGCTAAAGTGCATCACCTATTCTTTAATTTTCTAGAAATAACATACAGACATGATCTTAAAAGTTAGTTACATTAGCCTTTAAATGAAATCAGAAGTCATTTGATTCTAAATTCTCTCTCACACACACCCTACCCACTCCAGCCCTGAACCCGAGACAACTTTTGTTTCTTCTGTTTCTCTGGAACTTACCATGATATTTAAAAACATACTCTCACACTGATTGTAGACTATTGCAAAAATGACCACAAGTGAGGACTTCCTGTTTCCACACCCTCATATAAAGAGATTGGAAATCGTTACACCCTTTCTTATTAACAAGACGACACTGAAAAAACTGAATCAGTTTTTTTTTTAACCCACTGGAAAAAGGTTACAGGGCAAACCACCACCCTGAAAGACAGATTCTTAGAGTCAAAACCGAGAACTGTTTACCTGGAACAGGTGCTTCTAGAACTATAAACATATAACATTTAAATGGCAAATTTGCTGAATTACTTAAAGCTGAGCATAAACTAATACAAGAATAAGGGGGCGTCACGTGTTCGTGTGCTTTACCTGCAGGAAAAAATGTTCCCTCTCCAGGCAATGCAGGGCAACGCCATAAACCCTGGCATCGGAGACCGATGCGTGTAAGCTCTGCACCCCGCACCTGCTGCAGAAGCTGTGCAGCGCCGGGTGCGAGTGGGATCGGATAGGTGACGAAGCTCTTGGTGCCCAGGAGCAGCATGAAGCGCGAGGCTGGGACCAGTAAGTGTCAGTGCTGCTACTTCCTGCACAGCCGGCAGCTGCAATCCACCACGCGCAGGTCTGCAGGGGCCCAGACGGCGAAGCGGACCGCGCCGCAGTGGCAGCCCCCGGTGTGATACACCTGGCCCAGGTACTCGAAGGTGTCCAGCAGAAACTTGGCGGCGCCTTCGCGGCTGAGGCCCCACCGCTTCCTGGACGTCTCCCAGCGCCCCCTCTTGAGCGACTGGAAAGACGCTAGAGCGGCGCAGTTGGCTGTGGATCTTTGGAGCCTCTTTCACTGGCCTGCCGGATTTCTTTCAGTAGTAGCGTTCTTTGCTGTCGCCAGGCTCCTGACCTTGTCTTGTACAAGCAGGCGACTGCGTGCCCCTGGCGCCATGACCGAAGTGGCTGCGCGGGGGTGGGGGGCGGGCAGCAAGAGGTGCAGGGATCCCTTGGCCACTCTTGACTGTGTGGTTGGGTGCAGTTCTCTTTCTTACCCCTGCCTATGGTATTCTCCCGCATAAGCTCAAATCTGGCCAAGTCGTCACTGTCACCCAGCGGTGCTAGCTCAGGGTCTGTGTGGGGGCTGATTGGGGAGGTTCCTCAGGTTCTTAGAATTTACTAGGTCACCCCTTTGTCTGCACAACCAAGATTTGTAACTTGTTGAATATGAGTCCAGGAGAGCCTTCCTCTGATCCTAAAATAACAGCTTTACTGGTGTAACATGTTGGCAAACTATCTGTAGCCCCTTCTTCTGAGATTTTCTACATCATCCATAGACACCCAGAAATTGCCTGTATCCTTGCTCGTGCTTTTACATACCTGCCCTGCGACCATGGAAACAGGCCTGAAGTTCTCTGGGTCCCAGTAATCTCATGACAAAAGGGGAATAATATGCAGTATTCTGAGTGTAGTGGGTAGTCAATTCAAGGACATATTTGAAGTATTTAATTAAGAAAGGAATTGGGCTTATTATATCTACACTATTTCTAAATTCATTTTCCAATACTTCCCTACTTTAAAATGTCTGTTGGATTTATTTTTAGTTTTCTTCTATGCTACGAATCAGGAAGTCTTCTGGATGCTGGATGGGTAAAAACTTGATGTTTTTCCTCAAGCATCTCGCAGTCTGGTGTGGTAGGCAGCCACACAGACAGACATAGTTCATGAAAGGGTTTAACAAGAAAAATAAGCAGTCTTTTGGGAGCATCACAAGAATACAGACACACAAAGGAAGACACTGCAGGCTGGGGTGGACTAAGGATGAATGACCCAAAGAGGAAGCAGGATACTGGAGAGAGAGAGCTGTCCCCTTGTGTGTGTGAAGTAGCTCATATGTATTCGACCAATGCACTAATCTGTGAGTTCACATTCTTGATTCTACCCTTGTGTCTTGCCAATGGGTTTCAACCCTGGGAAAGTTCACTATGGATTCAATGTGACCAAAGAAATGACAATAGAATGTTCTTGGGCTGAACGGGTTACCCAGCTTGTTCTCCCAGTGGTAGGTTGAGCACTAGCATCTCTGCCTCAGCCCAGAGCACTGGGCCGAGCTCTTTATATAGTGACTCGGTCAATAATATTGCCTGGAGACTCCATTGAGTGGATGTGGCCTTGGGTGTGGAAGCAGTAGCCTAGCAATAGGCCAGTTACATCATCAAGTTGTTTAGGTTCAGCAAGGATCCTGGCCATAGGAACCCCAACTTTCCTCACACTCCACCCATCCAGGATTCTTGCCTCACAATCTACATGCTCTCAATCTTCCACAATGGTTCCTGTGTGAGAAAGCTGGAGCACTATAACCAGATTCCACAACAGCAACAGAGGATAACAATAACATAGAGATAATAACAAAAATTAAATACAATAAGATTTTGATACAGGTAACAAAAATTATACTAATCCTCAAGCCAGAGGAGGTTCCAATCCACAAAGACATTAGGGGCGATAAGACACTTGTTTTAAGGGTACCAACATAGGCAAATCTTGTCCATCAGGTAGGATGTATGCAAGAGAGTGGTCTTATGATATGACTGTAGCAGGAAGGGGTTCTCATCCAGGTCTAGTATACCATACTTTTACTCCTTTCCCCATGGAGGTTACTGAAGGGTCTATATATAGTGCTAGTGGAGGTGCATGCACTGGCCATAATGATAAAACAAAACTCCCTGGTAAGATGCTCCTAACTTCTCTGGCTGTTCAGGATATAGCACTGTGATATTTGGGGCCCACTCTGCTGTTATTCCAGGAATACACAGGAGGCCAGGTTCTAGGCCTTGTCCCCAAGGTGGCATGAGAGCCAGCCATCATTGGTCCATGTGTTGAAAGGTCCAAGGCCATGTCCACTCAATGGAGTCTCTGGGGTTCAGTGTAGTTGGCACTGGTAGCAAGATATTATTCTGGTGGCCAAACCCTGGCTTCAATGATTCTTCCTTGGTTTGTACTTGCAGTTGCATAGGGGAGGCAACAATGTGTGTTAACATGTCTATAGGACTCAGGGCTCTCTTTTGGGGTCTCTCATTCAAATGCCATAGCACTGTTCATAAGCGGACTGATCATAACCACAGACAATTGGTATCTGACTTCAGTCCAGATTTTAACAAATCATTGTACCACTCTATCATGCCTGCTGCAGTAGGATTGTATGGCATGTGAAACTTCCATTTGATTCCCAACTGTTGCACCCACTCTTGTAGTGCACATCCAGTAAAATGTGTGTCTTGATCACTCTCAATTACCTGTGTTCTCTTGTAGCTCTTTGGGCTCCTTTAGAACGATTATTTTGAATTCTTTGTCAAGCAACTCATGGATCTCCATTTCTTTGGTGTCAGTTACTGGAAGTTTATTGTGTGTGTCTTTGATTCCTCATGATCCTTGTAGCCTTGCACAGGTGTCCATATTTGAAGAAGCAGACACCTCTTCCAGAATTTATTGACTGACTTCTATAAGGGAGGATCTTCATGCTGGAGTATGCTGTGGTCCTGGGTCTTATGGTGTGGCATGCTAAGTTCAGGGCCATGTGGCATCTCTCATCTAGGGGGTTATGGTGTCTTGTTAGCTCAAGCAGCAGGTCTTCACATCAATATCTGAGTGATCCTTGGTGGTGAATGTTACAGGGGGTTTGTTGTGCCTGCAAGGACTGTTGGCATCCTTAGCAGTACTTCTAGGTCCAGCAGTGAGGACTGGGGTCTAGTGACAGAGGCTGTGGTCAACTATGGGCACACAATGAGCTGTAGAGGCCTGAGTTATCAGCATCAACTTGTTGGTGGCAGTGCAGCTGTATGGGCACACAAGCAGCTGTAGGGGCATGTGCTTTCAGTGTGCATTCATGTAGTTGCAGAGTCTAGCCACTCGTGCGCATGGCCATGAAAGCTGGAGTTAGAGCCAGTGCCATGCAGGTGCACAGATGCAGGGGCTAGCTGTGGGCACATGTGTTAGTGTAGAGCAGTGACAGAAATCAGGGCCAGTTCCAGGTACATGGGTAGCTTCAGGGGACTCTGTTGTTGGCATGCCCTCACATCACATGTCTGCAGAGGCTAGCCACTGGCACATGCATGGCAGAAGAGGCAGGGTATAGGTGAAGGCAGACATACAGCAGTGGAGGCCAGTGACAGGAGTTGAGGGAGGGAGCATGAAAGTGCACTGCTGCAGAGGCTAGCTGTGGGCACAAAGTTGATATAGGCCAGTGACAGTATCAGGGCCAGATCCACATGCATAAGCACACATGGATGCCTGGGTTATTGGTATACAGCCATGCATCTTCAGAGATTACTGCTGGCACATGCATGGCAATGATAGCCAGTGACATGAGTCAGGGAAAATAGCATACATGTGGACAGCTACAGTGGCTAGTTATGGGCATGCATGATGGTACAAACCAGCAACAGGAGTTGGGGATCCATCCAGGCCCACAGGAATCTGTGGGGCCTTGGTTGTTGGTATGTACTCATGTGGCCACAGGGGCTAACTGTGGGTACATGCATATCAGTGGAGACCAGTGACAGGAGCTGGGCTGGTGGCATGCAGATGCATGGCGGCAGGGGCTAGCTGCAGGCATGCAAGATAGTACAGGTCAATGACAGGAGTCAGGGTCATATCTGGGCACACAAGCAGCTGCAGGGGCATGTGCTTTCAGTGTGCATTCATGTAGTTGCAGGGTCTAGCCACTCACGTGCATGTCTATGAAAGCTGGAGTTAGAGCCAATGCCATGCAGGTGCACAGATGCAGGGGCTAGCTGTGGGCACATGTGTTAGTGTAGGGCAGTGACAGAAATCAGGGCCAGTTCCAGGTACATGAGTAGCTTCAGGGGACTCTGTTGTTGGCATGCCCTCAGATGTCTGCAGAGACTAGCCACTGATATGTGCATGGCAGAAGACGCCAGTGACAAAAGCCAGGGCTGGCTCCAGTTGCTCAAGCAGTTGCACAAGTCTGGGATTTTGATGTGCACTTGCGCAGCTACAGGGGCTAGCCATAGGCATGTCCACAGTGGTAGGGGTTGGCTGTGGGCACTTAGGTTGGTGTTATGACACATGTATCTGCAGAGTCTAGGGTTACCAGAGATCCCAGTCTGGGGAATCTGCAATGGCACTAGCTGGGGTGGCTCTGGTGTGTGGTGGAGAGCGGGTAGGGTTGGCTTCAGGAAATTAGTGCCTGTGAACCTGAAAACCTGTGGGGCCCTCAGTGGTGAAATCTGCTGAGGGTCCAGGGTGGCTCTGCTGGCCTTTAGTTTTCTCAGCTGTGAAATTTCTGGGATCCTTTGCAGAGCAGTCAGTTGGAGTCTGAGATGGAGTCCTCAGTGATAAAAGGTGCAGGGGTGGGTCACAGCATCCTCAAGGGATGTTGAGGTCCTTAGAGGTGAAGGTTGTTATGGTCCTCTGCAGAGCAGGCCACTGAGAAATATTGTTGCTCCTGCCATACAGCTGATACAGTAGCCTGTTCCCTTTTCCATGTTCCTAGCCATCTGTAGATGTTTCAGCTTTGCCAGTCTCTGGGTGGGATGAAACCAAAGTGGGTCCTTTATGCAATGCCCCAAAAGGCTGGGGAAGCTCGTCACTCACCCTGCTGTAAAGATGAAGGGAACTGTTTCTGATGAGAGAAATTCTCTTGAGCAGAAAGTTCCATCGTGGCATTGAGCAGAGCTGGCCTATGAGATGGGATGATGCAGGCAAATGAAACTATTCACCTACCCTTTTTATGTGGTTATTCTCAGGATTTATGCTATGCTGTTTTGCTGAAGCTTCTTAAATGTACTCCTGAGTTCTCCTAAAGTTATTTTCATTTATGGGTAGCTTTCTAATTGTTTTTCTTTGTGGGAGGATGGAGACTGGGGTTTTCTACTCTGCTGTCTTGGTGATGTCACTCAATTCATTTTTATTTTTTTTAGCTTTGGAGTCTGCCTATATATTTGGAGTTCACAGGTCAGCCAAGAATTTGGCAAATATTATATAAAGAACTTGGCTTCTTCTTCTCTGGCTATTCCTATAAGAACATATACCCTCCTCACTTTTATTCATTATGGTTACCCCAAACAGTGTACTCCAGTTTGTCAAACCATAAAGACTGCAGATTTTTCATTTGAGTTTTTAGTCATCCTGAAGATGAAGACTGGAACCTACTCTCATACTAAAATCCATAAAAAATGGTAAGCTCATACTTCTTAAAAATGTTATTCTCCTCTAATTTCTGCCTACTCTGTTCTTCATGCCTTCATGTAAGTGTGTGTCTGTGTGAGTGTGTGTGCATTGTGTGTGAGGATATATATAGATGTTATCTGCGGGAGGGTTAGTCTGATAGAAAAACTTAAGCCAGACCAGAAGCTGAACTTGATGAATTAAATTTTTTAATTTCTTAAATTAGTAACAAAATAATGCCATATTAAGTACAGATGAAAAGTTTTAGCAATAACCTGAATTCTTGCTAACATTAACTAAAAGAAACCTGGAGTAGCAACATTAATTTCAGACAAAGCAGATTTCAAATCAAGGAAAATTACTGGGGATATAGGGGGGCATTACATAATGACAAAAAGGTCCATACTCCAAGAAGACACAATAATCCTTAATGCATAAGTGCTTAACAACAGAGCACCAAAATATGTAGGTAAAAGTTGATAGAACTGCAAGGAGAAATAGACATAGCCACTATTATAGTGGCAGACTTTACCATTCTATTAGTAAAGGACATATCCAACATGTAGAAAATTAGTAAAGATGTAGGTGAACAGAGTACCATCAATCAACTGGACTGAATTGATGTTTATGGCATATTTCATCCAAGAACATCAAAATACACATTTTTCTCAAGCTCACATGAAATGTCACCAAAATAGATCCCATTCTGGGCCATAAGCAATACTTTAACAAATGTAAAGGAATAGAATTCGTAAAAAGCATGTTGTCAGACCACAGTGGAATTATACTAGAAATCAATATTAAAGGGTAGAAATCCCCAAATATCTTGAGATTAAACAATAAACTTCCCTTCAAAATAGCACATGAGTTAAGGAAGAAGTCTCTAGAGAAATTAAAAAGTACTTTAAACTAAATGAAAATACAACTTGGCAAAATATTTAGGATGCAGTGAAAGCAGCGCTTGGAGGGAGATTTATAGCACTGACTATATATATGAGAAAAGAGGAGAAATCTAAACTTCTACCTTAGAAAACTAGAAAAAGAGGAACAAATTGAATCCACAGTAAGCAGAAGAAAAAAATAATGAAAATCAGAGCAGAACTCAGTGAAACTGAAAACAGCAAATTAACAGAGAAAATCAATGAAACCAAAATCTAGTTGACTGAAAAGACCAGTAAAATTGATATATCTTTATCTAGGCTAACCAAAATAAAGAAAGATGACAAGTTACTAATATCAGAAATGAAAGAGGGACTATCGTTACAGATATTAAAAAATTAATATTAAGACATTAAAAGACTAATAAAAGACTAATATAAAGACATTAAAAGACAAACAGAAAATATTATGAACAACTATGTCCACAAATTTGAGAACTTAGATGAAATTCACTAATTCCTTGAAAGACGCAATCTACCAAACTCATACAAGGAAACGTAGATAATCTGAATAGGCCTGTATTTATTAAATAAGTTGAATTAATAATGAACAACCTTTCAAAATAGGAATACCCAAATGGGTTCACTTGTGAATTTTACTAAACATTTAAAGAAGAAATGATGCCAATTCTCTACATTATCTTCTAGAAAATTGAAAATTTAAACAGAGTATTTCCTAACTCATTCTATAAGGTGAGCATTGCCTTAATATCAAAGCCAGATAAGGATATTTAAAAAATGGAAAATTACAGAGCAATATCTCACAAGTGCACAGATGCAAAAATCCTCAAAAATTATTAGACAATCAAATCCAACAATGTATAAAAAGAAATATAGACCATAAGCAAATGAGATTTATTCCACATAAGCAAGGCTGGTTCAACACTTGAAAAATAATTACTTTAAGCCATCATATCAATAGACAAAATCCAACACCCATTCATGAAGAAAACCTAGAAAAGTAGATATAGAGGGGAACTTCTTTAACTTGGTAAAGAATAGCTACAAGAAAGCTATACATAACACTAAGAAACCAAATGCTCTCCCTTTAGGAGCAAGAAAAATATGTTTCTTCTTACTATTCCTATTCAGCCTTATACTAGAATTCCTAGCTAATGTGGTAATACAAGAAAAGAAAAGTAAAGAAAAGATATACTGCCAGTGAAGGAAGATATTAAAATGTCTTTTTTCATAGATGACATGATTGTATATGCAGAAAGTCCTAAAGAATTGACAAAAAATCAAAAAACAAAACCAAAAAAGCCTCCCAGAGCTAATATGCAATTGTAGTAAGGTTGAAGGATGCAAGGTTGATAATAAAAAGTCAATTATCTTCCTATATACCAACAACAAACAATTGGAATTTGAAATATAAAAATATAATACCATTTACATTAGCACTCCCTCCAAATTAAATGCTTAGGTATAAATCTAACAAAATATGTACAAGATCTATATGAGGAAAACTACAAAACTCTGATGAAAGATATCAAAGACTAAATAATTGAAGAGATATCCCATGGTCATAGATAGGAAGACTCAGTGTTGTTGGGATGTAATTTCTTCCTAGCTTGATCTATAGATTTACTGCAATCCCAAACAGTCTCAGCAAATTATTTAGTTGATATCAACAAACTTATCCTGAAGTTTACATAGAAAGATAAAAAGACCCAGAATAGCCAACAAAATACTGAAAAAGAAGAAACTTCAACACTCACTATAAACTAACAGCAATCAAGATGGTGTGGTATTGGTGAAATATTCTATTATAAATATTCAAATATAATCAATATTCTATTGATAGACAAATAGATCAGTGAATTAGTATAGACACATGAGTATAGTAAGCTGATGTTTGACAAAAAAAACAAAGGCAATATAATGGACCAAGGAAAACCTTTTCAACAAATGGTGCTGAAACAACTGGACATCCACATGACAAAAAATGAATTTAGACCCTGATCCTAAAACTTAAAAAAAAGTAGCTTAAAATGGATCACAGATCTAAATGTAAGGTTCAAAACTATATGATTTCTAGAAAATAACATAGGAGAAAACTGAGGTGACCTTGAGGGTTTGGCAATGATTTTTTAGATAAAATATCAAAAACATGGCCCATGAAAGGAAAACATGGTAAATTGAATTCATTAAAATTAAAACATGCTCTGTGATAAACACTGTTAAGAGAATGCAAAAAAAGAAGCCAATGACTGAGAGATAATATTTATAAAGCAAATATCTGATAAAGAACTAGTATCCAAAACATACAAAGAAATTTTCAAATTTAACAGTAAAAATACAAGCAACCCAATCAAAAATGGCCAAGAGATCAGAACAGATACTTTACCAAAGAAAAAATACAGATGACAAGCATATGAAAAAATGCTTAGCATCATGTGTCATTAGAGAATTTCAAATTAAAACAACAGTGAGATACCACTGCATACCTATAAGAATGGCTAAAATCCCAAATACTGACAATACCAAATGCTGACAAGGATGTGGAGAACCAGTGTTATTCATTGCTGTTGAGTTTGCACAATGATATGAGCACTTTGGAAGACAATCTGGCAGTTCTTCCAAAATTATTGATTTTAGATCCACATCGTATTTGGGATCCACAATTTGTCTTACTTCTAATCTTCAGTTTAATGTAATTCAATGACATTAAACTGAAACTAAGTTGAGGTATCACATGGAGATTAAAAAGATTCAGTATATAAATGCCTGATAGACATTCAGACCATCAATCAAGGGGACATATAATTATTTACTGGATACTATTAGAAAAGAGAAGATTACTCCATCTTCAACTGCAATCTATAACATTGGTCAGATAGGTTTGTTAAGGCCTTATAACATTCAGTTTCACAGAACCCGAATATGTTATTCAGCTGGGAATAATTATTCTTTTCTGCCTAGATTTTAGCTCATAGTCAGATAATGGAATCCCTGATTTCAGGAACTGTTGTGACCATCAAGAATTAATTTTTAAATAATCTTCTCTGAGATGATTAAATTCTCTGAACTTCAATTATATCCTGTGTAAACTGGAGTTAAGAATAATGCCTACTTGATAGAACTGTTTTCATAATTTAAAAATGCAATGCATTTAAAATGTTCAGCCTAGTGTCAGGCATATGGTGAATTCTCAGTAATAGAAACACCCATTATTATTATTACATTTTATTAGTTACATGAAGCAGGATCATGGTTTCTCTGGTTTTGTCTTTCAATTGAATCAATATTTTAAGTGCATACAAGACACATACTCTGTCACAAAATACTCTAGGAAAGGCATATGGAAAAATAGGAGTCTCTGCTTTTAAAAGTTTATAGTCTAGTTATACAAGAAATTTTTAAGAGTGAAGAATGCAAGGGAAATGTAAGGAATAATTCTTTAAATAATAGTACTAGTTAAAAAATAAATGCAGCACACAGTATAAGAACTGATTTAGGTCAGATAATCAATGAATGATAAAATCACTGAGTGAAATATTATTAGAGAATAGGACATTGAAGTTATTAACCACAGATTACTTACTAATTACCGAAGGAAAATATGTATTTAACTGGAAAGTAGGTGGTCACCATTTTAATGAAATTGGGGTAAATTGACATTAAATACCTTTTGATGTAAAGTATTAAATATATAATCCCTCTTCTATAGTATTCTTTACAAAAATGTATAATCAGAATCTAATCAGGAGGAAATTGACAAATATAGATTGTCAGACATTCTAAAGGAAAATTGGCTGGAGTGTTCAAAAGTCCAACATCATGAAAAACAAAACAAAATTAAAAAGTTAAGGGGTTTATTCTAGAGGTTTTTATAAAAGGGAAAAGGAGAAGCATACAGCTAAAAGATCAAATGATTGAATCTTATACTGGGGAAGGAGAGGCCTATGAAAGACATTTTGGGAACACTTGAGAAAATTAGAAGAATACTAATTTTATAATGTCATAGAATTGATGTTAATCTTTAAAGATTTGCTAACAGTAATGTGATTGTGTAGGAAAATGTCCTTATTTTTAAGAGATGAATGCTGAAATATTTAGGAGTGGTGTCATAATATCTGGCTTTTTCTTTCAAATGGTCCAGCATAAAGTTTAGATGGATAAATATAGACAGATGACAGATATAAATAGATAAGATAGAGCATGTGCATGCAAATATAGAAGAATGTTGACATTTGTCTTTGGGTAGTCATTTTACTCTTTCAAATTTTCTGTAGGTTTCAAATTTTTCAAAATTATATTTGGGCTCATCACTTTTTATTAACAACCTCATAGCTTCAACATATGCCTAGTCAGGAAATAAAGAACATATGAAAAAAGCTTCACATATGTTCCATGCAAACTAGGCAAGTGCAAATATTAATGCTCACCCCAAAAGAAGAATAATGAATAATTTAACTGTGGAAACATATGTTTCTAAATAAGCAGGTACAATGTTTTTCTTTGGGAGGAGGCATTATCTCAAGAAAGCAATTAAATATAAAACTTTTGAATATAATTTTTACACAGTTACCCCTGATTTATGTATGTCTCTAGGAGTCTCATAATCACAACTAGGATTTTTTGTAATATTCATTGTCTATCTGCTACTTGGTCAAACTACACATTAGAAAATTATGCACGTTTTAATCTAGGTGTACAGTAATATACTACTCAACCACACACATTACTTGTAGCAACTTTAGGAAAGTAAATAATACTACCAGTCCTCCACTAGTTGGTTTAAGGCCAGATCAAAGAATGTTACTCCTTTTCTCACATCCCCTCACCCCCATATTATTCCTTTCCTTGAGTCACCATTCTAGTTAGATAAATATTTGTGATTCCTTGGAACAAATACCTCTTTAATTGCCATAGCCTCAAGTTTCCTTCATCAAATCATGCAGCTTCTGAATATGGGTTAAAGACTTCAGGGGAGGGGAGTGAATCCAGAAAGTGGGTTATAAGTCAAAACTTCAGTTTGCCAGAATAAATTCAGAAGATAAATCCTGAATTTATAATTCTTCACAATTTGTAACATTTCCCTGCAGGTCAGGGGTACACAAGGCCATTTCATAGGGTTAGACTGGTCAAAATTATTTTTATAACAATACTCAAAGTCAGTTGTCTTTCCCACTCGTATTCATTCTCCAGTGTGCAGCAGTTTTTCAGATGACAGGAGCTGTGATGACATTATCAATCTGACATTTAATGGAAATGTGTGTTTGCATATTCTTGTGTTTGAAAATTTCTTGGTTTTAATCTCTAATATGATAAATATCAATTGATATGCTTACACAAAACACTTTAACATTCTCAAAATATTTTAAGAGTGTAAAGTGTTTCTGAGGCCAAAATGTCTGAGAATCATTTATTTAAAAAAATATTGAAAGCAAGTGTCATTTCCCATGTAACAGGCCCTCTGACATGATGGGAATACAAAAATAGCCTAAAGTGACCACTTATAAAAGCCTACCATGTACCATATACCGTAAGCTAGTCCATTTATTCAATTTAAACCTTCAATTTATACCTTCAAAATAGGAAATAGATATGGTCATCTTTAATTTACAAAGGAGGAAAATGACTCTTTAAGACTAGGTCTAAAACCTAGTAGTATCCTATCAGACTCTAAAGCCAGTGTAAATTCCACTTCATGTATGGAACATGATACGCAGTCCTCCTTCATTTTAATTTCTTTTCAATGAAGCTGAAAACTCAGCAAAATTGGAGTCAATCTACTTGAGATAAAATTTTTGGATGAAAACTGGATTGACATTTAAGCAACGCCATCTGTAAACATGTGTAACATTTTTCTATTTGACCAATAACTTTCTCTCAGGACACACTTGGTTAGAGTACCTAATTATTACAACTCAGTTTCTACAGGAGCCAGATATTATTACTTACACTGCAGAACTGTTTACAGAATTAAATGAAATAATGTTGGTAGTAATTGCCATAAACTAATATTATCAACATTTATTGAGTTTATGTAATTGCTTATAGTTTCTGAAGTATGTACATTTTAAGAGCTAAATATTATTGACTGCTTATACTGAGCCAGGCACAGTTCTAAGCACTTAAATATGTCATTGTTTTATTTAATCCTTACAGCAGCTCCGAGATACGGCAACTATTATTATCTCAATTATGGATGAAGAGAATGAGTTACAGAGATGTTCAGAGAATTTTGCCTGGTCACACTGGAAGTTAGTAATGAAGCTGATATGAACCAGGCAGCCTAACCCAGGAGTGTGCCCTGTGAATATGTTCACCACATGGAGGAGGACACAGAAGCTTGGCCAGGCCACTCATCTATGAAGTTGACTGTAGAGATTCAAGTCCAGGTCTGTGTGATTTCGAATCCCCCTACTCTTAACCTACTCCCACCCTGTTATTCTTCTGCCACACTAGGTGCTCATGAAATGGTAGACCCTTCTCTTAGTTTACTTCATTGATGTTATAGTAAGCAGATATTTATTATGTACCTACCATGTACCAGACTGTATACATTGGGGAAGGAGAGATGAATCAGGTACATTCCCTGCCTTCAGTCTAGAAAAAGAGACAAAACATGTATTATACTCATTTGCTTGGGCTGTAATAACAAAATATAACAGATACATATTTTTCACAGTTTTGGAGGTTAGAAGTTCAAGATCAGTATGTTGGCATGTCTGGTTTCTTCTGAGGCCCCTCTTGGATTGCACGTGGCTGCCTTTCTCACTGTGTACTCACATGGCCTTTCCTCGGTGTGTGTGCACACTTCAGGTGTCTCCTGTGTGTCCAAATTCTTTCTTCTTATAAGAACACTAGTCAGATTGGATTAGGGCCCACCCTAATGGCTTTATTTTAACATAATCACCTCTTTAAAGGCTCTATTGCCAAATACAGTCACATTTGTGGTACTGGGGCTTGAACATATGAATCTTGGGGAGACTCAATTCAGCACATAACAGATGTAACAGAGTTTTTAAGTAAACACTTTCCCTTAAGGTCAGCTTGACTTCAGGACCCAAATAGAATGAAATGGGGAAACAAATTTGGAAGCCATATCTCAGAAATTCTAAAGATAAATGCTACAATTTTAGATAATTTGAAAAAGTTTTGTGACACAATAATCTGGGTACAGTAATAGTTTATTTGCTGAGCACTCATTATGTGCTTGTCACTGCTTATATGCATACACACACATATAGTATATATAAATGTATCTGTATCTGTATATGTGTAAACATTTATAAACTTCTAAGTTTATAAAATTATAAATTATTTATAAATATAAATATATATAGAATTTAAATCTCAAAACAATATGTCCAAGAAGTAAGTGCTGATCTTATTCAAATTTTAGGGATTAGAATCATAGATATAGAGAAGTTTAAGCAAATTATCCAAGGTTATTTCACAAAAAATAACAGAGCATAGAATGAAAACTATATAATATTTTGAATCCACATCAAATGTGTTACTACAATGTTTCATTACAGTGGAAAAATTTTTTCTCTCTCAGTCCTTTCCTCCCTCCCTCCCCTCTCTCTAGGGAACAGGGAATACCATAACATTATCAATTAACACAGTTATTCTTCTGATTTTCCATTTAAGATAAAAACCCTATGTTACAGAGATTGTGTAACAAATTGTTACTAGAAGCAATTAAACTCTATCAAGTAGGCCATGTGTTAAGTACAAATGAATCCCCAGTGAGTCATTCAGCAATTTTTCCATGCTTTGCACTGAATTACGTATCAGCAGTATAAGAGTAGGTTAAATCTTGCTCTCTATATTCAAAGATCCTAGAGTCCAGTTGGAATGACAGTGCGTATCTTGTACACTGGTAAAACTGAAGGCAGTTTAGTGTACAGTAAAGGGCATGGACCCTTGAATCAGTAATCTTCTCCTACCTTGTATTACTTTGGGACTTCAGGCAAGACCCTGTATTCTTCTTAGCCTGTTTGTTCATCTGCAATTTAGGGATGATAAAATATGCCTCTAATGGCTGTCATGAGCATCAAATTATTTCTGGCACACAGTATATGTAGGGGAATTGCTCTGTGCCAGCATACTGACAAACTTGTATATGGGCCATGTAGCTAAGTTTTAAACACCATTTGACTTGGAGCTGAGTAGAACGCCCTGTTGTCCTCCAGGAACATGGAATGACAGGCTGATTCCTGAGATACTGCTATAAGACTACTTCTCACCATCTCTCTATTTTTGAGAGAAGCTGCCATAGACAGTTTCTTATCACTTCTCTGGTTCCAAGATTTTTCATCTTGATTCCTCCCCTACCTTAGGGCATAGATGAAAGTTATAGAATGGCCTAATGCCTAACTGCAATATGGAAATGGCTTCTAAGCAACAGGGTTCCACACCACTGCTGATGTCTGTCATATGGCTTATTTTATTTTGATGTTATACTGTAGAATAAGGAAATTGGGAGCTGACACCAAACTGATATTAACTTTTTTTGTCTATGTAAGTAATAAACTGAATCATCTGGGCTTGTTGTTACTAGTCAAATCTGTCAGCTTGCTTGACATTAAGCTTTCAGGAAATGTTAGCTACTATTTCTCTCATGCATCATTTGAGCATTAGGGATTAGCACACCTATGTGTTGATAAATGGAAGGAATTATCATTTATGTACATTTTTCTATTCATGAGGAATAATATAAAATAATAAATGCTATAATTACAGACAGAATACACAGAATTCCAGTTTCTTAATAGATTTAATTTTTATATGAGGACATGATGATTTTGCTCTAAGAAAAACAGATTCTGGTATCATGTGGAGTATTAAGACTCTAGTTATTGTGGTTAAAAATATCTGGGTACATGATAATAATCTTAACTATACAAAATCCATCTTTACTGGGTACTCACTGTGTGCCAGATACTGTTGTAAGCACTTAACATACACCATCTATTTTTATCATTACAAAATCTAGAAGGTATGACTATTATTGTGCACAGTTGAGAGATGAAGAAACATAGGATCCAAGGTTCACTCGCTTGTCCAGAACCACATAGCAAGTCAATGGTGAACCTAGAATTGAAACCCAGTATGTCTCACTCAGAAGCTGAGTTCAACTAGTTATAAGATGAAAATCACAAAATTGCATAGAGCCTCAATTTCAATGTCCATAAAATAGGAATTAATTTAGGTGTTAAAGAACAGAGTATAGTGGCTGACATGATAGGTACTCAATAAAGAGTTGCCTTAAAAAATAGTGGTAAAATACATACAACAAAATTTATTATGTTAAACATTTTTAAATGCACAGATCTGTAGTATTAAGTATATTCATGGTGTTGTGCAATAAAACTCTAGAACTTTTTCATCTTGTGAAATCAAACTCTATTCCTACTTCCTGTTTGTGAATTTGTCACCCTAGACGACTAAAATAAGTAAAATCATATAGTATTTGTCTTTTTGTGATTGGCTTATTTCACTTAGCACAATGTCTTCAAGGTTCATCCATGTTGTAACATGTGTCAGAACTTCTGTCCTTCTTAAGGCTGAATAATATTCTATTTTATGTATATACCACATCTTTATACATTCATCTATCTATGGACACTTAGATTGCTTCCACCTGCTGGCTATTGTGAATAATGCTGATATGAACATGGGAGTACAAATATCTCTTCAAGATCCTCCTTTCAACTCTTTTGGATATATACCCAGAAGTGGAATTGGAACATCATGTGGTAATTCTATTTTTAATTTTCTTTATGAGCCAGTTTACTATTTTCCAGTGGCTGCACCATTTTACATTCCTACCAATAGTGCACAAAATTTAGACTTTTTCCATATCCTTGCCAACACTTGTTATTTTGTTTGGTCTTTTTCTGTAGTAGCTATCTTAATGGGTGAGAGGTGATATCATTATTGTTTTGATTTGCATTTCTCTAATGATTAGTGATATTGAGCACCTTTTTATATGCTTGTTGCTCACATATATATCATCTTTGCAGAAATGTCTATTCAAGTCCTTTGTCATTTTAAAAATTGAATTTTTGTTGTTTTTGAATTGTAATGGTTCTTTATATATTCAGAATATTAACCCCTTATCAGATAAATGATTTGAAAATATTTTTTCCCATTCTGTAGGTTGCTCTTTCACTCTGATGAAGGTCTTTGATTCACTGTGACTTAATTTTTCTATATGGTGTAATGTAAGAGTCCAACTTCCTTTTGCATGTAAATATCCAGTTGTCCCAACACCCTTTATTGAAGAGACTTTCCTTCCCCATTGACAGCTATTAGCACCCTTGTCAAAACTCATTTGACTACATATGCAAAGTTTATTTCTGAGATCTCTATTCTATTTCATTGGTCTATATATTTGTCCTCATGCCAGTACCATACTCTTTTGATTAATGTAGTTTTGTAATATATTTTGAAACCAGGACGTGAATCCTCCAATTTTGTTCTTCCTTTTTAAGACTTTTTTTTTGCTATTTGGTTCCCTTGATTTGCTTTTCCCTGATGATTAATGATGTTGAGTATCTTTTGACATATCTATTGGCCATTTCATGTCTTCTTTGGAAAAACATCTCTTCAGTTCCTCTGCCCATTTGTTAATTGGATTTTTGTTCTTGTTATTGAGTTATATGAGTTCTTTATATATTTTGGATATTAACACCTTATCTGGCATAAAGTTTGCAAAAATTATCTCCCATTTTTTAGGTTGCCATTTCAGTTTGTTGATTGTTTCTTTTGCTGTACAGAAGATTTTTAGTTTGATATAGACCAACTTGTAGATTTTTACTTTTGTTGTTAGTGCTTTTGGTATCATATCCAATAAATCATTGCCAAGACCAATGTTGAGGAACTTCCATACATTTTCTTCTAGTTTTATTGTATAAGGTCTTATGTTGAAGTCTTTGCTCCACTTAGAGTTAATTTTTGTGAGTGGTGTAATATAGGTGTCCAGTTTCATTTTTATGCATGTATTTATCCAGTCTTCCTAACACCATTTGTTGAAGACATTATCTTTTCCCCATTAGGTGTTCTTGGCTCCCTCATCGAATATTAGTTGACCATATATGTGGGGGTTTAATTATGAGCTATTTTGTTCCATTGGATTATGTATCTATTTTTATACCAGTACCATACTTTTTTAATTGCTGCAACTTTGGAGTATAGTGTGAAATCAGGAAGTGAAGTGTGATACTTCTGGCTCTGTTCTTTTGTCTTCAGGATTGTTTTGACTATTTGGTGTCTTTCGTGGTTCTTAACAAATTTTAGGATTATATTTTCTATTTCTGTTAAGAATGCCATTGGAGTTTTGATAGGGATTGTATTGAATCTGTAAATGGCTGTGGGTAGTGTAGACATTTTAACAATATTAATTCTTGTTTTTCCATTTGTTTGTGTCTTCCTCAATTTTTTTCAACAAAGCCTAGTTTTGAAAAGAGAAGGTAATTTGCATTGTACAAATCTTATACTTCCTTGGTTAAATTTATTCCTAAACTATTGTTTTTGATGGTATTGTGAATGCGATAGTTTTATTTCTTTTTCAGATGTAAGTGTATAGAAATGCAACTGATTTCTGTATGTTGATTTTATCTTCTGCAACTACTGAATTTGTTGAATAGCTCCAAGAGTGTTTTGGTTGTGCCTTTGGGATTTTTAATATACAAAATCATATCATTTGAAAACAATGAGAATTTACTTCTTCCTTTATGATTTGATGCCTTTTATTTCTTTATCTTGCCTAACTGCTTTAGCTAAGATTTTTAGTACTATACTGAATAACAATAATAAAAGTGGGCACTTTGTCTTGTTTACTATTGAGCATAATGTTAACTGTGGGTTTGTTATATAAGGCATTTATTATCTTGAGGTATGTTCTTTCTATAGAAAATCTTTTGTGTTTTTTGTAATATGAAAGGTTGTATTTTGTGAAATGCTTTTTCAGCATCTGAGGTGATCATGTGATTTTTATCTCTCACTCTTTTAATTTGGTATATTACATTTATTGATTTTAACCATCCTTTCATTCTAGGGGTAAATCCCATTTTGCTTTTACATTTAACACTTTTAATGTGTTCTTGAACTTGGCTTGCTGGTATTTTCTTGAGGACTTTTGTATCTATATTCATCAGGGATGTTGGTCTATAGTTTTTTTTTTCTTATACCATCCTTATCTGGTTTTGGCATAAGGGAAATGCTGGTCTTGTAGAATGAGTTTGGAAGTATTCCTTGCTGTTCATTTTCTTGGCACACTTTGAGGAGCATAGGCATTAATTCTTCATTAAATGTTTGTTAGAATTCACCAGTGAAACCATCTCACCCTGTGCTTTTCTGTCTTGGTAGGGTTTTGATTACTGATTCAATCCCTTTACTTGCTATTGGTCTGATCTGATTTTCTATTTATTCCAGATTCAGTCTTGGTAGGTTATGTGTTTCTCAAAATGTATCCATTTCTTCTAGGTTATCTAACTTTTTTGCCATGTAAGTGATCATAGTACAGTTGATCCTTGAACAACATGGGTTTGAACTGCATGAGTCTATTTATACACAATTAAAAAATATATATATATTGGGAAACTTTTTGGAGTTTTGTGACAAATTGAAAACATATTTTTTCTCAAGCTTACTGTAAGAATACAGTATATAATGTGACATACAAAATATGTGTTGATTGACTGTTTATGTTATTGGTAAGGCTTCTGGTCAACAGTAGGCTATAAGTAATGAAGTTTTGGGGAATTCAAAAATTATACATGGAAGATTCAAGATAACAGCATGAGAGGTGAGACAGAGAACTCCTCCCAAAACCACAAATAGTATGAAAATATAGTTAATCAGTACAACTAACCCTAAAACAGAAACAAGAAAGAAGGCTGAACCAGACTGCATACAGACTGCATACCTCATGAAACAGGGTAACATAAGTGGACCCAAGCCCTTCCGCCATCCCAGCTCACCAGTGTGAGGAAGAGAAATGGAATGGGGAGGGGGTGGAAGCCTGGGACTGCTGAACACCTAGCTCTGGAGATCTTCTTTGTGAGCAGAAACCTATATTGTGTGGTGCTATGGATGTTGGGGAGCTCGGACAGGCAGAGTGCTTGAGATTGACATTCTGGCCATTTGTGGAGGATGGGGATCCACATCCGGCCGCTCTGTGACAGAGAAAAGGCAGGCAGACAGACAGGCTTCCTAGCAGTGAGAGGGTTGATGAAGGGGCGGGGTTTGCACGGAGCTTGCTGCGTGGAGGGAGATGGGTACAAGGTTGTCTGGGCATGCTCTGCCCAACTGGTTGGGAACTTAGAGGAGCTTCAAGCGCTCATCCCCCTGGCTGGCTACTCAGCTCCGAGGCCCCCCACTGTGACATGCAGCCTGCTGCGCCTCCCTCCTAAGCTGCTGACACTGGTTTGCAAACTGACAGTCACTATGCTGGCATCAGGCCAGCCAGAGGGAGGCCCCGCCCACAACAGCTAGAGATACAAAGTACAGAGGCTTACACCTCTGTGCTTGGCTCACTGGCTCTGACACTGGAGACAGGCACCACAGATGGGAATCAGGAAACAGTTCTTTCCTGCCCACAGGCAACAGCTCTGCTCCCCTATGACCTCAAACCTCACTCTAGAGGCTGAGCAACTCCAGAGACTGGAGCTTCTAGGCACTAGTGGGCACCACACAGAATTATGAAACATCAAAAGAACATGGTTCAGACCAAAATCTCACAAACCCCAGAAAAGGGCCAAATGAAACTGAACTCACCAATCTTCCTGAAAGAGAGTTCAAAATAAAAATCATAAACATGCTTATGGAGGTACAGGAAAATATTCAAGAACTCAGGAATGAATTTAAGTTGGAGATTCAATCATTAAGAAATTCCATATCTGAAATGAAACATACAATGGAGGGATTTAGAAGCAGATTAGATGTAGTAGAAGAGATGGTAAATGGAATAGAAATTAGAGAAGAGGAATACAAAGAAGCTGAGGCAAAGAGAGAAAAAAGAATCTCTAAGAATGAAAGAATATTGAGAGAACTATGTGACCAATCCAAACGGAACAATATTTGCATAATATGGGTACTAGAAGAAGAAGAAAGAGAAAAAGGGATAGAAAGTGTCATTGAGGAGGTAACTGCTGAAAATTTCCCCAATCTGGGGAAGGAGACAGTCTGTCAAGCCATGGAGATGCACAGATCTCCCAACACAAGGGACCCAAGGAAGACAACATCAAGACATATAATAATTAAAATGGCAAAGATCGAGGATAAAGACAGACTTTTAAAAGCAGCAAGACAGAGAAAAAAGATCACATACAAAGGAAAATACATCAGACTATCATCAGATTTCTCAACAGAAACCTTATAGACCAGAAGGGAATGGCATGATATATTTAATACAATGAAGCAGAAGGGCCTTAAACCAAGAATACACTACTCAGCAAGGTTACATTTAAATTTGAAGGACGGGTTAAACATTTCCAGATAAGCAAAAGCTGAGAGAATTTACCTCCCACAAACCACCTCTACAGTGCATTTTGGAGGGACTCCTATAGATGGAAGTATTCCTAAGGCTAAATAGATGTCACCCAAGGGATAGACAAAGAGTACAGAATATGATTCATAATATACAAAGAATGGAGGAGGAAGAAAAAGGAGGGGAAAAAACCCTTTAGGTTTTGTTTGTAATAACATACAAAGTGAGTTAATTTAGACTGTTATATAGTAAGGGAATTACCCTTGAACCTTTAGTAACCATGAATCTAAAGGCTGCAGTGGCAATAAGTACATACCTATTGATAATCACCCTAAATGTAAATGGTCTGAATGCACTAATCAGAAGACATAGAGATACTGAATGAATTAAAAAACAAGACCCATCTATATGCTGCCTACAAGAGACTCACTTCACAGTCAAAGACATACACAGATTGAAAGTAATAGGATGGAAAAAGATATTTCATGCAATTAATAGTGAGAAAAAAGGAGTCACAATACTTGTATTAGAGAAAATGGACTTCAAAACAAAGAAAGTAACAAGAGACAAAGAAGGACATTACATAATGATAAAAGAGTCAGTCCAACAAGAGGATATAACTATTATAAATATCTATGCACCCAACACAGGATCACCTACATATGTGAAACAACTACTAACAGAATTAAAGGGGGAAATAGAATGCAATGCATTCATTTTAGGAGACTTCAACACACCACTCACTCCAAAGGACAGATCAAACAGATAGAAAATAAGTAAAGAGACAGAGGCATTGAACAACATATTATAACAGATGGACCTAACGGACATCTACAGAACACTGCATCCATAAGCAACAAGATACAAATTTTTCTCAAGTGCACATGGAACATTTTCAAGAATAGATCATATACTAGGCCACAAAAAGAACCTCAGTAAATTCAAAAAGATTGAAATTGTACCAACCAGCTTATCAGATCACAAAGGTATGAAACTAGAAATAAATTATACAAAGAAAATGAAAAAGCCCACAAACACATGGAGGCTTAACAACATGCTCCTAAATAATCAATGGATGAATGACCAAATTAAAACAGAGATCAAGCAATATATGGAGAAAATTACAATAATAATTGAACAACACAAAATCTGAGGGATGCAGCAAAGGCTGTGCTAAGAGGGAAATATATTGCAATGCAGCCCTACCTCAAGAGAAAACAATCACAAATGAACAGTCTAAACTTACAATTAATGAAACTACAAAAGGAAGAACAAATTTGGCCCAAAGTCAGTAGTAGGAGGGACATAAAAAAGATGAAAGCAGAAATAAATAAAATTGAGAGGAATAAAACAATAGAAAGAATCAATTAAAGTAGGAGCTGGATCTTCGAGAAAATATACAAAATAGACAAACCCCTAGCCAGACTTATCAAAAAAAAGAGTGTACACACATGAACAGAACCAGAAATAAGAAAGGAAAAATCACTATGGACACCACAGATATACAAAGAATTATGAGAGAAAACTATAAAAAATTGTATGGTAACAAACTGGATAAATGAGAAGAAATGGACAACTTTCTAGAAAAATACAACCTTCTGATCCAGGAAGAAACAGAAAATCTGAAAAGACTAATTACCAGCAAATGAATTGAATTGGTAATAAAAAACTACCCAAGAACAAAACACCTGAGCCAGATGGCTACACTGCTGAATTTTATCAAACATTTTGTGAAGACTTAATACCTATCCTCTTTAAAGTTTTCCAAAAAGTGGAAGAGGACAGCATACTCCCAAACTCATTCTACGAGGCCAGCATCACTCTAATACCAGAACCAGGAAAAGATACCAAAAAAGGAAAATTACAGACCAATATCCTTGATGAACATAGATGCAAAAATACTCCACAAAATATTGGAAGACCAAATTCAAAAATACATCAAAAAGATCATCCATCATGATCAAGTGGGATTCCTCCCAGGGATGCAAGGATGGTACAGTATTAAAAAATTCATCAACATGATCCACGACATCAACAAAAAGAAGGACAAAAACCACATGATCATCTCCATACATGCTGAAAATAATTCAACAAAATTCAACATCCATTCATGATAAAAACTCTCAACAAAATGGGTATAGAGGAAAAGTACCTCAACATAATAAAAGCCAAATATGACAAACCCACAGTCAACATTATACTTAACAGCGAGAAGCTAAAAGCTTTTCTTTAATATCAGGAACAAGACAAGGATGCCACTCTCCCCACTCTTCTTTAACATAGTTCTGAAGATCCTAGCCACGGCAATCAGAAAACACAAAGAAATAAAAGGCATGCAGACTGGCAAGGAAGAAGTCAAACTGGCCCTGTTTGCAGATGACATGATATTGTGCATTAAAAAACCCTAAAGAATCACCTCCAAAACTACTAGATCAAATATCTGAATTCAGCAAAGTTGAGGGATACAAAATTAATACATAGAAATCTGTTTCATTCCTATACACTCATGATGAACTAGCAGAAAGAGAAATCAGGAAAACAATTCCATTCACAATTGCATCAAAAAGAATAAAGTACCTAGGAATAAACCTATCCAAGGAAGTGAAAGACCTATACTCTGAAAACTACAAGACACTCATGAAAGAAAGTAAGGTAGATACCAATAAATGGAAACACATCCCATGCTCATTGATAGGAAGGATTAATATTGTCCAAATGGCCATACTGCCTAAAGCAATCTACAAATTCAATGCAATCCCTATCAAAATACCAACAGCATTCTTCAACAAACTAGAGCAAATAGTTCTAAAATTCACATGAAACCACAAAAGACCCCAAATAGCCAAAGCAATCCTGAGAAGGAAGAATAAAGCAGGGAGAATCTTGCTTCCCAACTTCAAGTTCTACTACAAAGCCACAGTTTTGAACACAATTTGGTACTGGCACAAGAACAGATCCAAAGACCAGAGGAAGAGAATAGAGAGCCCAGATATAAAACCAAGCATATATGGTCAACTAATATATGAAAAGGGAGCGATGGATATGCAATGGGGAAATGACAGCCTCTTCAACAGCTGGTTTTGACAAAACTGGAAAGCTACATGTAAGAGAATGAAACTGGTTTACTGTCTAACCCCATATACAAAAGTAAACTGAAAATGTATCAAGGACCTGTGTGTAAGTCATGAAACCATAAAACTCTTAGAAAAAAATGTAGGCAAAAATCTCTTGGACATAAACATGAGCAACTTCTTCATGAACATATGCCCCCAGGCATGGGAAACAAAAGCAAAAATGAACAAGTGGGACGATATCAAACTACAAAGCTTCCGTACAGCAAAGGACACCATTAGTAGAACAAAAAGACATCCTACAGTGTGAGAGAATATATTCTTAAATGATATATCCAATAAGGAGTTGACATCCAAATTATATAAAGAGCTCACATACCACAACAAACAAAAAGCAAATAACCCTATTAAAAAATGGCCAGAGGGGATGAAGAGACACTTCTCCAAAGAAGAAATTCAGATGGCCAACAGGCACATGAAAAGATGCTCCACATTGCTAATCATCAGAGAAATGCAAATTAAAACAACAATGCAATATCACCTCACACCAGTTAGGATGGCCAACATCCAAAAGACAAACAACAACAAATGTTGGCGAGGACGTGGGCAAAGGGGAACCTTCCTACACTGCTGGTGGGAATGTAAACTAGTTCAACCATTGTGGAAAGCAGTATGGAGGTGCTTCAAAAAACTCAAAATAGAAATACCATTTGACCCTAGGAGTGGAATTCCTAGGAATTTACCCTAAGAATGCAGCAGCCCAGTTTGAAAAAGACATATGCACCCCTATGTTTATCGCAGCACAATTTACAATAGCCAAGAAATGGACGCAACCTAAGTGACCATCAGTAGATGAATAGATAAAGATGTGGTACATATACACAATGGAATATTATTCAGCCATAAGAAGGAAACAAATCCTACCATTTGCAACAACATGGATGGAGCTAGAGGGTATTATGCTCAGTGACATAAGCCAGGCAGAGAAAGACAAGTACCAAATGATTTCACTCATCTGTGGAGTATAAGAACAAAGGAAAACTGAAGGAACAAAACAGCAGCAGACTCACAGAACCCATGAAAGGACTAAAAGTTACCAAAGGGAATGGGACTGGAGAGGACAGGTGGGAAGGGAGGGATGAGGGGGAAAATGGGGCATTACGATTACCACATGTAATGTAGTGGTAGGGGACACAGGAAAGGCAGTATATACAGAGAAGACAAGTAATGATTCTATAGCATCTTACTACACTGATGGACAGTGACTGTAGTGTGGTATATGGGGGGACTTGATAATAGGGGTAGTCTAGTAACCATAATGATGTTCAAGTAATTTTACATTAATGATAACAAAAATAAATTATACATGGATTTTCAGCTGCATTGTGGGTCAACACCCCAACCCCTGTGTTGTTCCAGGGTCAGCTGTAGTCTCTTGTGATCCTATGTATTGTTACAATGTCTCCTTTTCATTTCCAATTTTATTCATTTAGTCTTCTTTTTTTCCTTAGTCTAGCTGAAGGCTTGTCAATTTTGTTTATCTTTTTAAAAAATCAGCTCTTAGTATCATTAATTCTTTCTATTGGTTTTCTGGACTCTTTTTCATTTATTTCTGCTTATGGTCTTTATTCTTTCCTTCCTTTGCTAGCTTTGGGCTTAATTTGTACTTCTTTTCTTAGTTCTTTGAGGGGGAAAATTAGGTTCTTTATATGAAATCTTTCTAATTTATTAAGGTATGCATTTATCTCTATAAACTTCCTTCTCAGAACTGCTTTTCCAGCATCCCATAAGTTTTAGAATATTGGGATTCCATTGTCTTTTTTTTAGATATATTCTTTTTTCCCCCTCTTCACCAAGTCCCCCCCACATCCCCGTTCACAGTCACTGTCCATCAACATAGTAACATGCTGTAAAATCACTACTTGTCACCAAGTACAAAGTCACTGTCCTTCAACATAGTAAGATGCTGTAGAATCACTACTTGTCTTCTCTGTGTTGCATAGCCCTTCCCGTGCCCCCCCAACACTATACATGCTAATCATAATGCCCCCTTTCTTTTGTTCCCGCTCTTATCCCTCCCTTCCCACCCATCCTCCCCAGTCCCGTTCCTTTTGGTAACTATTAGTCCATTCTTGGGTTCTGTGCTTCTGCTGCTGTTTAGTTCCTTCAGTTTTTTTTTCTTCTTATACTCCACATATGAGTGAGATCATTTGGTACTTGTCTTTCTCCACCTGGCTTATTTCACTGAGCATAATATCCTCTAGCTCCATCCATGTTGTTGCAAATGGTAGGATTTGTTTTTTTCTTAGGGCTGCATAATATTCCATTGTGTATATGTACCACATCTTCTTTATCCATTCATCTATCAATGGACATTTAGGTTGCTTCCAATTCTTGGCTATTGTAAATAGTGCTGCGATAAACATAGGGGTGCATCTGTCTTTCTTAAACTTGATTGCTGCGTTCGTAGGGGAAATTCCTAGGAGTGGAATTCCTGGGTCAAATGGTAAGTCTGTTTTGAGCATTTTGAGGAACCTCCATACTGCTTTCCATAACGGTTGAACTAATTTACATTCCCACAAGCAGTGTAGGAGGGTTCCCCTTTCTCCACAACCTCTCCAACATTTGTTGTTGTTTGTCTTTTGGATGGTAGCCATCCTTACTGGTGTGAGATGATATCTCATTGTGGTTTTAATTTGCATTTCTCTGATGACAAGTGATGTGGAGCATCTTTTCATGTGTCTGTTGGCCATCTGAATTTCTTCTTCAGAGAACTGTCTATTCAGCTCCTCTTCCCATTTTTTAATTGGATTATTTCCTTTTTGTTTGTTGAGGTGTGTGAGCTCTTTATATATTTTGGATGTCAACCCTTTATCGGATCTGTCATTTTCGAATATATTCTCCCATACTGTAGGATACCTTTTTGTTCTATTGATGGTGTCCTTTGCTGTACAGAAGCTTTTCAGCTTGATATAGTCCCATTTGTACATTTTTGCATTTATTTCCCTTGCCCAGGGAGATATGTTCAAGAAGAGGTCACTCATGTTTATGTCTAAGAGATTTTTGCCTATGTTTTTTTCTAAGAGTTTTATGGTTTCATGACTTACATTCAAGTCTTTGATCCATTAAGAATTTACTTTTGTGTATGGGGTTAGACAGTGATCCAGTTTCATTCTCTTACATGTAGCTGTCCAGTTTTGCCAGCACCATCTGTTGAAGAGACTGTCATTTCCCCATTGTATGTCCATGGCCTGTCTATCGAATATTAGTTGACCATATATGTTTGGGTTAATGTTTGGAGTCTCTATTCTGTTCCATTGGTCTGTGGCTCTGTTCTTGTGCCAGTACCAAATTGTCTTGATTACTGTGACTTTGTAGCAGAGCTTGAAGTTGGGGAGTGACATCACCCCTACTTTATTCTTCCTTCTCAGGATTGCTTTAGCTATTCGGGGTCTTTGGTGTTTCCATATGAATTTTTGAACTATTTGTTCCAGTTCATTGAAAAAAGCTGTTGGTAATTTGACAGAGATTGCATCGAATCTGTATATTGCTTTGGGCAGGATGGCCATTTTGATGATATTAATTCTTCCTAGCCAAGAGCATGGGATGAGTTTCCATTTGTTAGTGACTTCTTTAATTTCTCTTAAGAGTGTCTTATAGTTTTCAGGGTATAGGTCTTTCACTTACTTGGGTAGGTTTATTTCTAGGTTTTTATTCTTTTTGATGCTATTGTGAATGGAATTGTCTTCCTGACTTCTCTTTCTATTAGTTTATTGTTAGTGTATAGGAAAGCCACAGATTTCTGTGTGTTAATGTTGTATCCTGCAACTTTGCTGAATTCCAATATTAGCTCTGGTAGTTTCAGAGTGGAGTCTTTAGGGTGTTTTTATGTACAATATCATGTCATCTGCAAATAGTGACATTTTAACTTCTTCTTTACCAATCTGGATTCCTTGTATTTCTTTGTTTTGTCTGGCTGCCTTGGCTAGGACCTCCAGTACTATGTTGAATAACAGTGGGGATAGTGGGCATCCCTGTCTTGTTCCCAATCACAGAGGAAAAGTTTTCAGCTTTTTGCTCGTCAGTATGATGTTGGCCTTGGGTTTCTCATATATGGCCTTTATTATGTTGAGGTACTTGCCCTCTATATCCATTTTATTGAGAGTTTTTATCATGAATGGATGTTGAATTTTATCGAATGCTTTTTCAGCTTCTATGGAGATGATCATGTGGTTTTTGTCTTTCTTTTTGTTGATATGGTGGATGATGTTGATGGATTTTCGAATGTTGTACCATCCTTGCACCCCTGTGATGAATCCCACTTGGTCATGGTGTACGATCCTTTTGATGTGTTTTTGAATTCGGTTTGCTAATATTTTGTTGAGTATTTTTGCATCTACATTCATCAGGGATATTGGTCTGTAGTTTTCTTTTTTGGTGGGGTCTTTGCCTGGTTTTGGTATTAGTGTGATGTTAGCTTCATAGAATGAGTTTGGGAGTATTCCCTCCTCTTCTATGTTTTGGAAAACTTTAAGGAGAATGGGTATTATGTCTTCTCTGTATGTCTGATAAAATTCCGAGGTAAATCCATCTGGCCCGGGGGTTTTGTTCATGGGTAGTTTTTTGATTACCGCTTCAATTTCGTTGCTGGTACTTGGTCTGTTTAGATTTTCTGTTTCTTTCTGCGTCAGTCTTCGAAGGTTGTATTTTTCTAGGAAGTTGTCCATTTCTCCTAGGTTTCCCAGCTCGTTAGCATATAGGTTTTCATAGTACTCTCTAATAATTCTTTGTATTTTTGTGGGGTCCGTCGTGATTTTTCCTTTCTCATTTCTGATTCTGTTGATTTGTGTTGACTCTCTTTTCCTCTTAATAAGTCTGGCTAGAGGCTTGTTTATTTTGTTTATTTTCTCGAAGAACCAGCTCTTGGTTTCATTGATTTTTGTATTGTTTTATTCTTCTCAATTTTATTGATTTCTTCTCTGATCTTTATTATGTCCCTACTTCTGCTGACCTTAGGCCTCATTTGTTCTTCTTTTTCCAATTTCGATAATTGTGACATTAGACCATTCATTTGGGATTTTTCTTCCTTCTTTAAATATGCCTGGATTGCTATATACTTTCCTCTTAGGACTGCTTTTGCTGTATCCCACAGTAGTTGTGGCTTTGTGTTGTTGTTGTCATTTGTTTCCATATATTGGTGGATCTACATTTTGATTTCGTCATTGATCCATTGATTATTTAGGAGCGTGTTGTTAAGCCTCCATGTGTTTGTGAGACTTTTTCTTTCTTTATACAGTTTATTTTTTTGTACTAGTTTTATGCCTTTGTGGTCTGAAAAGTTGCTTGGTAGGATTTCAATATTTTGGAATTTACTGAGGCTTTTTTTGTGGCCTAGAATGTGGTCTATTCTGGAGAATGTTCTATGTGCACTTGAGAAGAATGTGTATCCTGTTTCTTTTGGATGTAGAGTTCTGTAGATGCTTATTAGGTCCATCTGTTATAGTGTGTTGTGCAGTGCCTCTGTGTCCTTACTTATTTTCTGTCTGGTGGATCTCTCCTTTGGAGTGAGTGGTGTGTTGAAGTCTCCCAGAATGAATGCATTGTATTCTATTTCCTCCTTTAGTTCTATTAGTATTTGTTTCACATATGTTGGTGCTGCTGTATTGGATGCATATATATTTATAATGGTTATATCCTCTTGTTGGACTGAGCCCTTTATCATTATGTAATGTCCTTCTTTGTCTTTTGTTACTTGCTTTATTTTGAAGTCTGTTTTGTCTGATACTAGTATTGCAACACCTGCTTTTTTCTCTCTGTTGTTAGCATGAAATATCTTTTTCCATCCCTTGACTTTAAGTCCGTACATGTCTTTGGTTTTGAGGTGAGTCTCTTGTAAGCAGCATATGGATGGATCTTGCTTTTTTATCCATTCTATTACTCTGTGTCTTTTGATTGGTGCATTCAGTCCATTTACATTTAGGGTGACTATTGAAGGGTATGTTCTTATTGCCATTGCAGACTTTAAGTCTGTGGTTACCAAAGGTTCAGGGTTAGCTTCTTTACTATCTTACTGTCTAACTTAACTCGCTTATTGAGCTATTATAAACACGGTCTGATGATTCTTTATTTGTGTCCCTTCTTATTCCTCCTCCTCCCTTCTTCATATGTTGGGTGTTTTGTTCTGTGCTCTTTTTAGGAGTGCTCCCATCTAGAGCAGTCCCTGTAAGATGCCCTGTAGAGGTGGTTTGTGGGTGACAAATATCCTCAACTTTTGCTTCCTTGGGAATTGTTTAATCCCTCCTTTATATTTAAATGATAATCGTGCTGGATACAGTATTCTTGGTTCGAAGCCCTTCTGTTTCATTGCATTAAGTATATCATGCCATTCTCTTCTGGCCTGTAGGGTTTCTGTTGAGAAGTCTGATGATAGCCTGATGGGTTTTCCTTTTTAGGTGACCTTTTTTTTCTCTCTGGCTGCCTTTAATACTTTGTCCTTGTCTTTGATCTTTGCCATTTTAATTATTATGTGTCTTGGTGTTGCCCTCCTTGGATCCCTTGTCATGGGAGTTCTGTGTACCTCTGTGGTCTGAGAGGCCATTTCCTCCCCCTAGTTTGGGGAAGTTTTCAGCAATTATTTCTTCAAAGACACTTTCTATCCCTTTTTCTCTCTCTTCTTCTTCTTCTGATACCCCTATAATGCGGATATTGTTACATTTCAATTGGTCACTCAGCTCTCTTAGAATTATTTCATTCCTGGAGATCCTTTTATCTCTCTCTGCATCAGCTTCTCTGCATTCCTTTTCTCTGTTTTCTAGTCCATTAATGGTCTCTTGCATCTAATCCATTCTGTTTTGAAGTCCTTCCAGAGCTTGCTTTATTTCTGTATTCTCCTTTCTTAGTTCTTGCATATTTCTCTGCAAGTCCATCAGCATGGTTATGACTTTTGTTTTGAATTCTTTTTCAGGAAGACTGGTTAAATCTATCTCCCCAGGTTCCTTCTCAGGGGAAGGTGTAGCAGATGCCAAAGCTGTCTGGGTTAGTCTTGTCTGGATCAAATTTTTTTGCCTTTTCGTGTTGATATGTGCAGTGGAGTGCTATTGACACGTCTATCAGCTTTCCACTTGGCTCCTGGCCTTTCTTTACTGGGACAACTGCATCCCCTAGTGGCTTGTGTTGGGCAATTGCGTGTAGACTGGGTCTTTGTGTCTTGCCCAGCTGGTACGCAGGAAGCTCCCTTGCTGAGGTTATGGCCAGCCTCAGGCTGCTAATCTGCTACGGCAGGGCCCCAGAAGGGTAATGGACAGGGGCTGTTTGTCTGTTTACCTCCATGAGGGGTCTCAGAGCTGTTGCCCAGGGGGTTAGTGCGCCCAGAGTGCCCTGGAATTTCCAGCTGTTGGACTGTGACCTGGGATGTTTCTGTCCGGCTGTGGCGTCCCTGTCCTTTTAAGACTTTCAAAAAGCACTCTCTTTTCTTTGTCACAAGGGCATCCACTTAGGGACCTGCTCAGAGATCTTGCTGCCCTGTTTCTCTAGTTTCCAGCACCCCACGCATGCACTGTGTCTGCGCTCTGGTGCGGATGGCTAGGGCTGGGTGTTTAGCAGTCCTGGGCTCCCTCTCCCTCCCTGCTCCGACTCCTCTCCTCCCGCCAGGAGCTGCGGTGAGGGGTGCTCAGGTCCTGCAGGGCCAGGGCTTGTATCTTACCCCTTTCACCAGGCACTGGGCTCTCTCAGGTGTGGATGTAGTCTGACTGTTGTCCTGTGTCTTCTGGTCTCTCTTTTAGGATTAGTTGTATTTGTTGTATTTTCAAAAATATACATGTTTTTGGGAGGAGATTCCCACTGTCCTACTCATGCTGACATCTTGGCTCCACCCTCTCTTTTTAGATATATTCTTATTTTTTTATTTCTTTTTGAACTCATTGGTTATTCAGAATTGTATTATTTAATTTCCAGATATTTTTAGATTTTACAGCTTTCCTTTTGTTAATTTCTAGTTTCATACCATTGTGGTCAGAAAAGATAGTTGGTATGATTTCAATCTTAAATTTGTTCAGATTTGTTTTGTGTTCTATTATATGATCTATGCTGGAGAATGTTCTGGTACACTGGAGAAGAATTCTGCTGCTATTGGATGGAATGTGCTCGCTATGTCTGTTAAGTCTATTTGGTTTATAGTATGTTTCAAATACAAGGTTTCCTTGCTGATTTTCTGGATGGTTAATCTAGCCATTGCTGAAAGTGGGGGTATTGAAGTCACTTACCTTTATTGTATTGTTGTCTGTTTTTCCCTTCAGATTAATTAGTATTTACTTGATATATTTGGGTGCTCTGATGTTGGGTACATATATATTTATGGTTGTTACATCTTGATGTTTTGACTACTTTATCATTATATAACAACATTCTTTGTCCTTTGTTACCATTTTTGTTTTCAAGTCTATTTTGTCTGATATAAGTATGGCTGTCCTCACTTTCCTTTGGTTTCCTATTGTATGGAATGTCTTCTTGTAGCTCTTCACTTTGAGACTATGTGTATCTTTAAAACTCAAATGAGTCTCTTGTAGGCAGTGTAGAGTTGGGTCTTTTTTTTTAAATCCACCCAGTCAATTTGTGCCTTTTAATTAGTGAATTCAATCCATTTACATGGACTTACTATTGCTCTCCATTTGTTTTATATTTCCATTGTTTTTTTCCCCTCACTCTCTGCCTACCTTTATAAATGGGGAGTTTTCCATAGTGATTTGCTTTATTTCCACTTTTTAATGCTTCATGAAGCTACTTTAGATTTCTGCTTTGTGGTTACTATGAGGCTTATATAAAACACCTCATAGATAAAATAGTCCATTTTATATGGATAGCAACTTATCTATGTTCAGCTTTGAAGGCTCCACCCTTTTACTATTCTTCTATTATATTTTTGAGGTCACAATTTACCTGTTTTTATGCTGTTTATTCATTAACAAATTATAGTAGCTATAGTTATTTTCAATACTCTTTTTCTATACTATAGTTGAGTGGTAAACATACCATCCTATTAGAGAATTGGAGTTTTCTAAATTCAGCTGTATATTTTCAGTTTATCAGTGTGTTGTGTACTTTTATGTTTTCATGTCTGATTAGTGTCTTCTCATTGCAGCTTGAAGAACTCCTTTCAGCATTTCTTTCATGGCAGGTCTAGTGGTGATGTACTCCCTTGGTTTTTTTGTTTGTCTAGGAAAGTATTTATTTTTCCTTTACATATGAAGAATAATTTTGCTAGATAGAGTATTGCTGGCTGGCAATTTTTATTTTTCAGCTCTTTGAATATGTCATTCCACTTTCTCTTGGCCTGTAGGGTTTCTGCTGAGAAATCTCCTGATAACCTAATGGGGATTCCTTTGTAAGTTACACACATTTTTCCCTAGCTGCCCTTAGTATTCTTCCATTTTACCTCTGATTTTGATAGTTTATTCTAATATATATAGGAGAAAGTCTTTTGGCATTGAAATAATAATGTCATGTAATAGCTTCTTGAATGTTGATATCTAAGTCTTTCTCCAGGCTTGGGAAATTTTCAGTTACTGTTTCATTAAGTTTCATATACCCTCCTCCCTCCCTTCTTTTTCTGGGATCCTGATTATTAAAATGTTTGCCCTTTTGATTCAATTCCATAGATCACATAGGTTTTCTTAACACATTTTTATTCTTTTTTCTTTGCTCTGTTGTAGATAATTTACTTCAAAATTCCTATCCTACAAATAATTTATTCTATCTTCCATCTGCTCTACTCTACTACAGATGTTCTCTATTGTATTCTTCATCTCCATCAAATTTGTCAGCTCCTAAATTTGTTTCATCCTTTTTCATGTTTTCAGTATCTTTTATAAAGAACTCACTTTTTTCACTAATTTTTTCCTAATCTCATTGATCTGTCTTTTTGGGTTGTCTTGTAGCTTTTAAGTTTATTCAATAGTTATTTTTAAATATTTATCAGCTGCAGTGCAGTATTCCACGTTTTTTAGTTCAGTTTTTGGAGAATTAGATACCTTTTTGCAATGGCGTATTTCCTTGTATTTCTGAGCTGCTGCTTTCTAATTCAAAATATCTTTGCTGGTTATCTTCAGATGGAGTACAGTTGGTGTTTCTTCTCTGGGGATACCAAGTTTACAATAAATAGACCTGCTCCACTCTTGTTGTTCTCTGTCATTGCAGAGTTCTTAGCCTTTTTGTTTTCTCTTGCTCTTAAAATTCATCAGGCTGGCTGCAGGAAACGTCTTTTTTTTTTTTTCCAGAAGGTGATGCTGTAGCACCAGTTTGTGTTTTCTTCCTGAACTACAGACCCTGAACCATTTCTTTGAGAGCACTCAGATTACCTGAGCTCCCTCACTGCCACATTCAGGAGCATACACATGGATCTGACCACAGATTGGGAGTAAGTGTTGGTTTAGCAGTCAGGGCTTTGGGGTACCTGTGGGCCTGGTGGGGAGATCCTTAATTGTGGTATTTCCAAAGACTTGTGGGAAGTTTCCTGCTGAAGTCCTGAAGCAGACAGCTGGAACTGCATTCCTTTAGTCCTCCTTGATATTCATACCTGCTTCCTTTCCTTTCTCCTCCTTCCTCCTATTCATGCAGATCCTGCCTCAGAAGTCAGGATGCTGCTCAAGAAAAATGGGCTTCTCCAGCCACAAATTGTACAACTGAGAGAGCCAGGTAGTCACTCACTACTGTTGCTTTCCCCTTCTCCATGAGAAAGATCACCACTTTCTACCTCTTTTGGAGGCAGGTCACTGGGTTAAGGGCTGAGTATGTTCTCCTCAGTTCTTATACCTGCAATAACAAAGAATTGTTATGAATTGAAAGGCAGAGACACAGTACAGTAGCAGAGCAAAAGTTTTATTTGAATACACTCCAAGGGAAGAGTGAGCCAAAGTCCACGTATACAAAGGCCCTGATCTGTTAGGCAGGAGTACTTTATATTATATTCTGGCTAGGAGGCTCTTCTTTGACTGACAAGGTGGAGATATTTGATTTACAGGTCCATCCATATAGCCATCATTCTCAGTGAGCTTGTCCTTTCCCATGATGAGGTATGATTTGGGCAATTCTTAGTTCTGTTCGATTGTGCCAGTGTTGGGATCTGGTTGGGAAGGAAGTCTTCTCTCTGAAAAGTCTTTATCTTCAAGTGGGAACACCTAACTGGGTGGTTTTTTTCATTGAACTTTATCATCCCCTTCCCTGGCTGCTCATGTCTATCTTTCAACTACCTAACAACTGCTGCCATTGCCAAACAGCTTAGCCCCTTTCAGTCTCACCGTGGAGAAGAGGGTGGCTTTTGAGAGTTTCTTCTTCTACTCTGTGTCCAAACTTATCTCTTTCTTGCTCTGATGGCATGCTGTAACCTCTTCTTAGGCAGGATGGATTCTAAAAATTCTCCCTCATACATGGGTATCTCTCCAGGTTTGCACTCTCCAAGTTTTCTTCCTGACTGCATCAAGTAGGTCTCAGGCAGGTGTGCCAACTCCACTGAATCAACAGCCCTTACTGAAGTCATGTTTGTTTAGTTTTGGATGCACAGGTAGACAAGAATCCTTTTTGGTCCCTGGGTGAAAGGTGCTGAGGCACTATTGCTTAGTAGTGGCTGTCTAATTAGTTATTTTTAAAAGGGGAGAGAAAAGAGTAACAACTTACACTGCCATGATGCAGACATCACCTGTATTTGGGGACTTTACTGTCTCTCTCTCAACACTGGGTAGATCATCAATACAGAAAATCAATAAGGAAACATTGGACTTAAACTATGCAATAGATGAGATGTCCCTAGCATATATTTACAGAACATTCCATCCACAAATAGAGGAATACATATTCTTCTTAAGAACACATAGAATAGTCTCCAGGATAAATCATATGTTGGGATATGAAGCAAGTCTTAATATACTTAAGAAGATTGTATTATATCAGTCACCTTTTTCTGACCACAATGGTATGAAAGAAGAACTCAGTTACAAGAAGAAAATGGGAAAACTCACAAATATGTAGAAAATAAACATGTAACTGGTAAATCAATTGGTCAATGGAGGAATAGAGAAATTAAAAATATTTTCAGACTAAAAGAAAAAAGAAAAAGAAGCACAAAAGCTAAAATTTATATGATGTAGCAAAAGCAGTTCTAAGGCAGAAGTTTATAGTGTCTTAAGAAAAAAGAATGATCACAAATATACAGCCTAACTATATACCTCAGGTAACTAGAAAAAAGAAAAAACTAAGCCCAGTTAGTAAAAGGAAGGAAATAATAAAGATCAGAGTAGAAATAAGTGAAATAGAGAACAGAAAAACAAAAGAATGAATAAGACTAAGACCTCACTTTTTAAAAAGATAAAATTGACAAACCTTTATATAAACTTACCAAGAAAAAAAGAGGACTCAAATAAATAAAATTATAGATGAAATAAGAGACATTATAACTGATATCACACAAATGCAAAGGATCATAGTAGAATATTATGAATAATTAAATGCCAACAAATTGCATAACCTAGAAGAAATGGATAAATTCCTAAAAACATACCATCTACCAATACTGAATCATAAAAATCTGAACAAATTACTAGGAAGAAGATTCAACCAGTAATCAAAAAAACCTCTCAAGAAAGAAGAGTCCAGGACTATATGGCCTCTCTAATAAAGTCTACCAAACATTTAAAGAAATAATCCAAGTCCAAAAAATTGAAGAGGAACAGTTTTGGAAGAAACATTTCCAAACTCATTTTATGAAGCCAGCACCACGTTGATAACAAAGCCAGAGAAGGACACTATAAGAAAACGAAATTGGAGGCTGCTATCCCTGTTGAATATAAATGCAAAAATCCTCAACAAAGTATCATAAAATTGAATTGAACAATCCAAATTTGATTAAAAGAACTGTACACCATGATCAACTGGGATTTGCCTGTGGGATGCAAGGATGTTTCAACTCCTGCAAATCAATAAACATGATATACTACATTAACAAAATAAAGGATAAATATCCTACAATCATCTCAATAGATGCAGAAAGAGCATTTGACAAAATTCAACATCCTTTCATGATTAGAACTCTCAACAAATTAAGTATAGTATGAATGTACTTCAAAATAGTAAGCGACAGGTATGAAAAGCTCACATGCATAATCATAGTCAAAAGTGAAAAGTTTCCATCTCTTTCTTGAAGTCATCCCTAAGATCTTTGAATTTTGAAATCTTTATCAAGAAGATTGGTGATTTCAGTTTCCCTGAGCCCTCTTTCTGGTGGTTGAGGGATTTGGGTTTGAACAGGGTTCTTTTGCGGCTTCATAATGCTAATGAATAATATGGAATAATAACTTTGTGTAGGCAGCACCCTCTAGTGCCCAGAAGCTCTACTCTGTGGAGCTTCCCAGCAGCTGGAGCAATGGTGGGGTTAACAGGCAAGTGGCACTGCTGTCTGCTAGGAGGAAAGAGCTCTTTCCTGCTTCCCAGACACTGTGCCTGCCTCCACTGCCAGGGCCAGTGGGCCTAGTGTGCAGGGAGGAGCCTCTATGCTATTTCCTTGTAGCTGGTATAGGCAGGGCCACCCTAAATCTGGCCTGTCATTTGGCATGGACAGTTGTTTTGTGAACCAGTGCCAGCCAGGAGGAAGGAGTGGTAGGCTGCATATCAGGGTAGGAGGCCTGGCACTGTGTTGCCAGCCAGGGAGATGGAGTACATGGAGCTTCTGAAAGTTTCCAACTTGCTGGGCTGAGTGTGCCAGGATGATTTTGTCCACCTGTCCTTTTTCCTGAGCAGAAAGCTCTGTGTAATCTTTGCCCCTTTAGCAGCCTTCACACTGTTGGGAAGTCTTTCAAAATGCCTGTCTTTCTTTTGTCCTGGAGTGGCTGGTTCTCCACAAGTGGTTGGAATCTCAGTCTCTCTGAGTATTCCTCCTGTCTTTGCTTTCCAACCCCTCTAATATCCAGAGCACCATGTAATATCAGTTCATGCTCTTGGAGCAGACTGCTCTTTAGCAGTCCTGGGTTTCTACTCCTTCCCCACTCCATTTTTCTTCCTCCTGCCAGTGAGCTGGGGTGGGGGGAGGGCTTGGGTTCCACGAGAACATGACTTTGCTACTTTATGCTTTTCTGTGAGGTCTTCTCTTTTCCCCAGATGTAAGCCATCTATTGCACTCTTTCATGATTAGTTGTATTTGCTTTATTTTTGTGTTATATGTGGTTTTGGGAGGAGGCTTCTGCCTCACTTCTCATGCTGCCATCTTTTCCCCCCATATCCTATTTTTAGTTTTTTGAGGAACCTCCATATTGCTTTATACAATGGTTGAACTAATTTACATTCCCAAGGGTTCCCATTCTGACCAATTTTATTCAACATAGTAGAGGAAGTTCTAGACAGAACAATAAGGCAGGAAGACAAGAATGCAAGGTAAGGAAGAAAAGGAAGGAAGAAAGAGAGGGTGTGGCGGGAGAGAGGAAGGGAAGAAGCTAGAAAGGAAGGAAGGAAGAAGTGAAAGAAAGGAGAGAAGGAAAGGGATCCAAATCAGAAAGGAAGAAGTAAAATTGTCTCTTTTTGCAGAAGACATGATATTATATATATACATAGAAAACCCTAGAGATTCCACCAAAAACCTGTTAGAACTAATCAATTAATTCAGTAAAGTTGCAGGATACAAAAGCAATATACAAAATCAGTTGCATTTCTATATACTAGCAACAAACAATTAGAGAAATGAAGAAAAAAACAATTAGAGAAATGAAGAAAATAATCCCATTTACAATTATATTAAAAGAGAATAAATTACTTAGGAACACATTTAACCAAGTAGGCGAATGCTCTATATTTTCTGAAGCAATCTCAAGATTCAGTGCAATCCCTATCAAAATTCCAATGCCATTTTTCACATAATTATAAAAATCAATCCTAAAATTTGTATGGAACCACAAAAGACCGAAAACATCCAAAGCAATCTTGAGAATGAAGCACAAAGCAGGAGGCATATACTTCCTGATTTAAAACTATATTATAGAACTATAATAATCAAAGCATTATGATACTGTCATAAAAACAGACACTTAGACTAATGGAACAGAGTAGACAGCCCAGAAATAAGCTCACACATATATGGTAAGTTTATTTATGATAGAGGAGCTAAAACTATACAATGGGGAAAAGATAGTCGCTTCAATAAATGGTATTAGAAAAACTGGACAGCTACATGCAAAAGAATGAAACCAGACCCCCATCTTACACCATAAACATAAATAATTTCAAAATGGATTAAAGACTTGAACATAAGATCTGAAACTGTAAAACTCTAATAAAACAGGGTTTCTTGACATTTGTCATGGCAATGATGCTTTTGGATTTTACACAAAACGGAAAGACCACAAGAGCAAAGCTAAAAAACGGGGACTAGGTAAAACAAAAAATCTTCTGTTCATCAAAGAAAACCATCAACAGAATGAAAAGGCAACCTATGGAATGGGAGAAAATATTTCCAAACTACTTATCTGATAAGGGTTTACTATCCAAAATGTGAAAGGAACTCATATAACTCAATAGCAATATTCTGAAATAATCCAAGTAAAATATCTACAAAGATCCTGAATAGACATTTTTACAAAGGAGACATACACGTGGCCAACATATACATGAAAAGGTGCTCAACATCATTAATCATCAGGGAAATATAAGTCAAAACTACAATGTGATATCACCTCAAATCTACTAGGATGGCTATTATCAAAACGACAAGAGATAAATGCTGCTGAAGATATGGAAAAAAAGTAAATACTATACAATGGGAATGTAAACTGGTACAGTCACTATGGAAAGCAGTATGGAGATTCCTCAAGAAATTAAAAATAAAACTACCATATGATCCAGCAATAATACTTTTGCATCCATAGGAAAAAAAACCATTATCTTGAAGAGTTATCTGTACTCCTGTGTTCATTGCACCATTATTCATAAAACCAAGGTATGGAAACAGGTAACCTAAGTGTCTGTCAATGGATAAATGGATCAAGAAAATGTGGATATATAGTCACACACACACACACACACACACACACACACACACATTATTCAGTCTTAAAAAAGAAGGAAATCCTGCTGTTTGTGACAACATGGTTAAACCTGGATGGCATTATGCTAAGTGAATTTAGCCATACAAAGACAAACACTGCATGATATTACTTATATGTGGAATCTAAAGAAAAAAGAAAGTCGAACTCAGAGGAGCAAAGAGTAGAAAAGTGGGTTGGGGTGGGTTACAGAGGGAGAGGTTGTTTAAATGGTATGTACTTTCAGTTATAAGTAACATCTAAGTATAGAGCAACATCTGATGTATATGTGGTGACTAGAGTTGATAACACTATATTGCATAATTGAAATTTCTAAGAGAGTAGAACTTAAATGTTGACTCCAAAAAAGGGGGTAAATATGTGAAGTGATGGATGTGTTCTTTAACTTGATGGGAGGGATCCTTTTACAATGTATATCAAGTCTTCACGTGGTACACTTTGAATATCTTATAATTTTGTCAATTATACCTCAATAAAGCTAAAAATATCAAAGAGTAAAGGGAAGTTGAGTGATGAGATGTAGGTATGGGTGTATGGAACTGAAAGCATGTGGCTTCAAAGAATATAGAAGCACTTAGTACTTCTGGATTAAGGATGGATTATAAAGATGTGGGGGTCTGTTAAGAGGTAAAGAAATAGGATCCATTCAAACAATTGTATTAGGAAGTGTATTGGAGTAGTAATGGTAAAGGTTCCAGCACTTTAATTCTCTGACAGCCTATTATTTGTTGTCTCAGCTGCAGTAGCAGCCAACTGTTACCAAAGTTCCCTCTTCTGTCTATACTTTTGTTAAAAGACATCATGACATTATAAGTACTAATTATTTTTCCCTATTACAAATATTTTTAAATATGATTTTTCTCATAGTCACTGGTATGTGTCCAGAGATCTTATGATAGCCACTGGGAAGAAGTGGCTGAAAATGTGAGGAGACAGGATGAAAAAGATTGAAAGTCATATCAATTTTAAAAAGGAAAGAAATCAGGGAACTATAATTAAATTAGAGATGGTGGTCTTGTGTCTCTTAAAAAAATAACTATGAGGTTGACTGGGACAAGCATAAAAGTTCTATTAGTCTCAATTTCCTTGTAAACTAGGACAACCATATTTTCTAGGACAACCATATTTCTTGAAGCATAAAAGAGAGAACATATATTAAGTACTTAGAATATTGGAAATCATTACCTGCATTCTCTATATATTTGTTGTTTTTTTAGCCAAAGAGAAATATTTATTCCTTTCCCTTTAAATATCACAAAATTTGTTTTATGTTAATACCAATTTTCTGTACATCCTCTGAATGTGTGAGGTGGCATATGTCTGTTTACACAAGTGCTGTGGACACAAGTATCTGTGTGATGAATCTGCAGATACTTCAGCTTTATGAAGTCATTAAAATGCCACTTTATATTTTAAGAAGACAAAAACATTCTTTATTGACTGAATCATGTTCCATCTTCAAGATTTCTTCTCTCATGAGTCTTCTCTTCATCTCCCCTTTAATGCTAAGATTTTAGAGACAATTCTTAGAGCCTAGAAAGGAATCCTGGATCTATCTTCCTTCTACCATATATAGCCTCTCGGTATCACCACTGCATCCTTGAGGGCCTGGTAGGGTAATTTCTTTGATAAAGGTGTGTGGGCAGAGGAGAAGCTTGGGATTTAGCAGGTTCTCTTCATAGTTGTAAGATTTGACACTCAGTCGCCTCTTTTTTTAGAAGCAGCTATGAGGACAATCTCTCCAAGAACCTCAGATACATAAAGCTGAATGTCTTCATTCTCAAGGAGAGTAAGCCAAGATAAGTCCCTTGTTCACTTCCTGGTCTTCCATCTGCCCTTCTTCATCAGACTCAGAAAAATTCTGAGATCAAGGCTGGGAAATGCTAAGTTCTTCTGGGTTCAGATTGTAGATTCTTTCTTTTTCTCTAATTTTAGGGAGTTCATTTTGGTTTTGCTGGTGGCCCCATCAGGAGCATCCCCTAAGGAGCCTTAGGACTGGGAGCATGAACCTCTAAATGGTCCCTGAGACTGGTAGGTGAACATATAAGAAGTCCATGTGGTTGGAAGGTATATTCTTTGAAGAGGTTGTGGGACTGGTATAGATGTAGGTACATTAACTTTTTAATTTTTATTTCATAATATTACTAATTGCCAAACTATTCATTTTTACAATTATCCTGATTTAATTAAAAAATATTAACTACAAGGATCACAGGAAGATGGCGGCGTGAGTAGTTCAGAGGAAATCTCCTCCCCAAAACATATATTTATGAAAATACAATAAATACAACTATTCCTAAAAGAGACACCAGTGGATGCAGTACAACAGCTAGGATACATCTACATCTGCGAGAACTCAGCATCACACAAAGGGGTTAAGATACAAGCCATGGCCAGGTGGGATCCAAACGCTCCCCCACCTCAAAACCCGGCAGGAAGAAAGGAGTAAGAATGGGGAGGGAGTGAAAGCCCATTAATGCTAAACAACCAGCTCTATAAATCCACATCCAGAACGCAGACACAAGGTGCACGGGGTGCTGGATATTAGAGAAACAGAAAAGCAAAACCTGTGGGCAGGTCCCTGCAACCGGCACCCCTGAGACAAAAGAAAAGCGAGTGTTTTCTGCAAGTCTCAAAGAGACAGGGACCCCATAGCTGGACGAATTTGTCACAGCACACTCAGCCAGCAGCTGGGAATTCTGGGGAAACTTAGGCGCCCTAAACCCTGGGGAGGCAGTGCAGCTCTGAAGCCCCTCACGGTACTGAGCAGCCTGCCAGTCATTCCTCCAACTGGCGGAGAACCCCTCACACCAGCCCAGTAGTGGGAGAGTGGCAGCACGTACTGGAGACGGCGGCACCAGAAGGGACCGAGAGCAGATCCATGCAGCAGTGGCACCAGAGGAGACCAGGAGAGGCTTGTGCGAGCCCTCAGCGGTGCAACTGAACAGTCCAGGCATGGCTCGTGCTCACTGGCAGCAGGGGAGCCAGAAGAGCCCAGTAGAGGCCTGTGCGCACCTGCAGTGGAGTCAGAGGGAGCAGGCACACTCCCAGAAGCTGACCGGAATCCCAGCCCAAGGCACAGACACCTGGGCCAGACCCAACGGCCGTTGCTGGCACAGAGCTGCCCGGCAGGGGCACCACTAGCATGAAGGAGCGTACCAGGCATACCTGACACTCCCTGCAGGGCTCCGCGCTGCTCTGACGGACATCCCGCCCACAGGAGCTTAGGGGACTAACCTGGTGGCTGCTCCAGGAGTGCAGGTAACTGTCACAAGCAGCAAAAAAGGGCAAGGCATCCAGCAAGCAGGAAAGGACTTTTTCTCCCAGATGACACACCCGCAACCTGCTTACAGCCACTGAAAAGGCAAAAAAATTTGATCCAGTCCAAGATACTTCAAACAACACCAGAGAAAGGGTCTGCAGAGGCAGAACTAACCAGTCTCCCTGAAAAAGAATTCAAAATAAAAATCATAAACATGCTGACAGAGCTGCAGCAAAATATGCAAGAGCTAAGGGATGAAGTCCAGAGGGAGATTACAGAAGTGAAACAAACTCTGGAAGGATTTATAAGCAGAATGGATAAGATGCAAGAGGCCATTGATGGAATAGAAAACAGAGAACAGGAATGCATAGAAGCTGATTCAGAGAGAGATAAAATGATCTACAGGAATGAAACAATATTAAGAGAACTGTGTGACCAACCCAAAAGGAACAATATATGCATAATAGGGGTACTGGAGGAAGAAGAGAAAGAAAAAGGGATAGAAAGTGCCCTTGAAGAAAAAATTGCTGAGAAATTCCCCAAACTGGGGGAGGAAATAGTTGCTCAGACTACAGAGGCACACAGAACTCCCGAGAGACAGGTTCCAAAGAGAACAACACCAAGACACATAATAATTAAAATGGCAAAGATCAAGGACAAGGACAGAGTATTAAAGGCAGCCAGAGACAGAGAAAAGGTCACCTACAAAGAAAAACCCATCAGGCTATCATCAGACTTCTCAACAGAAACATCACAGGCCAGAGAGAATGGCATGATATATTTAATGCAATGAAACAGAATGGCCTTGAACCAAGGATACTGTATCCAGCACAATTATCATTTAAATATGAAGGAGGGATTAAACAATTCTCGGACAAGCAAAAGTTGAGGGAATTTTCCTCCCACAAACCACCTCTACAGGGAATCTTAGAGGGACTGCTCTAGATGGGAGCACTCCTAAAAAGAGCACAGAACAAAACACCAACATATGAAGAATGGAGGAGGAGGAAAAATAAGGGAAATAAATAATGATCAGACTGTGATTATAACAGCTCAATAAGCGAGAGAGGTCAGACAGTAAGGTAGTAAACAAGCTAAACTTGAACCTTTGGTAACCACAAATGTAAAGCCTGCAGTGGCAATAAGTATATATCTTTCAATAATCACCCTAAAAGTAAATGGACTGAATGCACCAATCAAAAGACACAGAGTAATAGAATGGATAAAAAATTAAGACCCATCTATATGCTGCTTACAAGAGACTCACCTCAAACCCAAAGACATGCACAGACTTAAAGTCAAGGGATGGAAAAAGATATTTCAGGCAAACAACAAAGAGAAAAAAGCAGGTGTTGCAGTACTAGTATCAGACAAAATAGACTTCAAAATAAAGAAAGTAACAAGAGATAAAGAAGGACATTACATAATGATAAAGGGCCCAGTCCAACAAGAGGATATAACCATTATAAACATATATGCACCCAATACAGGAGCACCAATATATGTGAAACAAATACTAACAGAATTAAAGGAGGAAATAGAATGCAATGCACTCATTTTGGGATACTTTAACACACCACTCACCCCAAAGGAGAGATCCAACAGACAGAAAATAAGTAAGGACACAGAGGCACTGAACAACACGCTAGAAGAGATTCACCTAATAGACATCTATAGAACTCTACATCCAAAAGCAACAGGATACACATCCTTCTCAAGTGCACGTGGAACATTCTCCAGAATAGACCACATACTAGATCACAAAAAGAACCTCAGTAAATTCCAAAAGATTGAAATCCTACCAAGCAACTTTTCAGACCACAAAGGCATAAAACTAGAAATAAAATGTACAAAGAAAGTAAAAAGGCTCACAAACACATGGAGGCTTAATAACATGCTCCTAAATAATCAATGGATCAATGACCAAATTAAAATGGAGATCCAGCAATATATGGAAACAAATGACAATAACAACACAAAGCCCCATCTTCTGTGGGACGCAGCAAAAGCAGTCTTAAGAGGAAAGTATATAGCAATCCAGGCATATTTAAAGAAGGAAGAAAAATCCCAAATGAATAGTCTAATGTCACAATTATCGAAATTGGAAAAAGAAGAACAAATGAGGTCTAAGATCAGCAGACGGAGGGACATAATAAAGATCAGAGAAGAAATAAACAAAATTGAGAGGAGTAAAACAATAGAAACAATCAATGAAACCGAGAGGTTCTTTGAGAAAATAAACAAAATAGATAAGCCTCTAGCCAGACTTATTAAGAGAAAAAGAGAGTCAACACATATCAACAGAATCAGAAACGAGAAAGGAAAAATCACGACGGACCCCACAGAAATACAAAGAATTATTAGAGAGTATTATGAAAACCTATATGCTAACAAGCTGGAAAACCTAGGAGAAATGGACAACTTCCTATAAAAATACAACCGTCCAAGACTGACCCAGAAAGAAAAAGAAAATCTAAACAGACCAAATACCAGCAACGAAATTGAATCGGTAATAAAAAAAACTACCCAAAAACAAAATCCCAGGGCCAGATGGATTTACCTCAGAATTTCATCAGACATACAGAGAAGACATAACACCCACTCTCCTTAAAGTTTTCCAAAAAATAGAAGAGGAGGGAATACTCCCAAACTCATTCTATGAAGCCATCATCACCCTAATACAAAAACCAAGCAAAGACCCGAGCAAAAAAAAAAAAAAAAAAACTGCAGACCAATATCCCTGAAGAACGTAGATGCAAAAATACTCAACAAAATATTAGCAAGCCGAATTCAAAAATACATCAAGAGGATCATACACCATGACCAAGTGGGATTCATCCCAGGGATGGAAGGATGGTACAACATTCGAAAATCCATCACCATCATCCACCACATCAACAAAAAGAAGGACAAAAACCACATGATCATCTCCATAGATGCTCAAAAAGCATTTGACAAAATTCAACATCCATTCATGATAAAAACTCTCAACAAAATGGGCATAGAGGGCAAGTACCTCAACATAATAAAGGCCATATATAATAAACCCACAGCTAACATCATACTGAACAGCGAGAGGCTGGAAGCTTTTCCTTTGCAGTTGGGAACAAGACAGGGATGCCCACACTCCCCACTGTTATTCAACGTGGTACTGGAGGTCCTAGCCATGGTATTCAGACAAAACAAAGAAATACAAGGAATCCAGATTGGTAAAGAAGAAGTCAAACTGTCACTACTTGCAGATGACATGGTATTGTACATAAAAAAACCCAAAGACTCCACTGCAAAACTACTAGAACTAATACCTGAATTCAGCAAAGATGCAGGATACAAAATTAACACACAGAAATCTGTAACTTTCCTATACACTAACAATGAACTAATAGAAAGAGAAATCAGGAAAACAATTCCATTCATAATTGCATCAAAAAGAATAAAATACCTAGGAATAAACCTAACAAAGGAAGGACCTATACCCTGAAAACTACAAGACACTCTTAAGAGAAATTACAGAGGTCACTAAGAAATGGAAACTCATCCCATGCTCCTGGCTAGGAGGACTTAATATTGTCAAAATGGCCATCCTGCCCAAAGCAATATACAGATTCGATGCAATCCCTATCACTTTACCAACAGCATTCTTAAATGAACTGGAACAAATAGTTCAAATATTCACATGGAACCGTCAAAAACCCCGAATAGCCAAAGCAATCCTGAGAAGGAAGCATAAAGTGGTGGAGGGGGATCTCGCTCCCCAACTTCCAGCTCTATTACAAAGCCATAGTAATCAAGACAATTTGGTACTGGCACAAGAACAGAGGTACAGGCCAGTGGAACAGAATAGACTCCAGACATTAACCCAAACATATATGGCCAATTAATATACAACAAAGGAGCCATGGACATACAATGGGGAAATGACAGTCTCTTCAACAGATGGTGCTGGCAAAACTGGACAGCTACATGTAAGAGAATGAAACTGGATCACTGTCTAACCCCATACAATAAAGTAAACTCCAAATGGATCAAAGACCTGAATGTAAGTCATGAAAACATAAAACTCTGAGAAAAAACATAGGCAAATATCTCATGGACATAAACATGAGTGACTTCCTCATGAACATATCTCCCAGGGCAAAGGAAACAAAGGCAAAAATGAACAAGTGGGACTATATCAAGCTGAAAAGCTTCTGTATAGCAAAGGACACCATCAATAGAACAAAAAGGTACCCTACAGTATGGGAGTATATATTCATAAATGACAGATCCGATAAAGGGTTGACATCCAAAATATATAAAGAGTTCACACACCTCAACAAACAAAAAGCAAATAATCCAATTAAAAAATGGGCAGAGGAGCTGAATAGACAGTTCTCTAAAGAAGAAATCCAGATGGCCAAGAGCAACATGAAACGATACTCCACATAGTGATCATCAGAGAAATGCAAATTAAAAACAAAATGAGATATCACCTCACACCAGTAAGGATCGCCAACATCGAAAAGACAAACAACAACAAATATTGCTGAGGTTATAAAGAAAGGGGAACCCTCCTACACTGCTGGTGGGAATGTAAATTAGTTCAACCATTGTGGAAAGCAGTATGGAGGTTCCTCAGAATGCTCAAAATCGAAATACCATTTGACCCAGGAATTCCACTTCTAGGAATTTACCCTAAGAATGCAGCACTACAGTTTGAAAAAGACAGATACACCCCTATGTTTATTGCTGCACTATTTACAATAGCCAAGATATGGAAGCAACCTAAATGTCCATCAGTAGATGAATGGATAAAGAATATGTTGTACATATACAGAATGGAATATTACTCAGTCATAAGAAAAAAACAGATCCTACCATTTGCCACAACATGGATGGAGCTAGAGGGTATTATGCTCAGTGAAATAAGCCAGGTGGAGAAAGACAAGTACCAAATGATTTCACTCATATGTGGAGTATAAGAACAAAGGAAAACTGAAGGAACAAAATAGCAGCAGAATCACAGAACTCAAGAATGGACTAACAGTTACCAAAGGGAAAGGTACTGGGGAGGATGGGTGGGAAGGGAGGGATAAGGGCGAGGAAAAAGAGGGCATTACAATTAGCATGTATAGTGCTTGGGGGGTATGGGGAGGGCTGTGCAACACAGAGAAGACAAGTAGTGATTTTACAGCGTCTTACTATGCAGATGGACAGTGCCTGTGAAGGGGTATGTGGGGGGGGGACTTCGTGAAGGGGGGAGCCTAGTAAACATAATGTTCTTCGTGTAATTGCAGATTAATGATACCAAGAAAAAACATATTAACCTCAGGTCATGTGTAGATGAGACAAAAACCAGAGGTGGCATGAGTTACTAAAGTGGTAGAAATGCTAGTTGATGTCATATTGTGGTGTTGGAGAACTGAGCTGGTCATTGTGTGGATAGACATAGAAAAACAAATCCAATTTCTAGTCCGCAAACACCTCAGAGCTGCTTAAGATAATTTATATAGCACCTGATACACTAAAGTCACAAATAAGACATCTACGGAGGAAGAAATTATTTTCTTTCCAGACTGGAAAGGATATTTTTCCTATCAGTTCAATGCCAAAATTAATTTTAATTCAACAAATATGTCTACCATATTTCACGTGGTATGATATTTACTGGATATGAAAAGGCCAATGAAATGACCTCTGAAAGGTCTCACAATCTAGTGATGGGGTAAACCCTAACAGAAAAGCACAATGAAGGACTATAGGTTCTGAATTCCAAGTCTGTATAAAGTGGTAAGCAGGGAGGGAAAAAAATGAGAAAGAGGTAGTGAAACAAATGGAATGAGTAGTCAAAGAAGAAAAAAGGAGGAAAATGAGATATACCTTATTATGAATGTGAAAGCTATAAATATACTTAGTAATTCTATGAATCACAGGGTTTACATCTTTGATTCTTACCTGTGGGGGAATGGCTCTGTCATGTTGCACTGGTGTCCTTGCCTGTATCCATACAGGCAAAGGCTTGAGCCACCCTTAATCTGAGGTCTATAAGAACGTTCTGTGATCTTTATGGAACATAAGAGAATGGAAGGCTTGTAAGAAGCTGCTAGAAGGCCATCTCCCAGTCACATCCCTATCTCCCCTGGAGGGTGTCAGAAGACAGTTTCTCATCTCCTCCCTGGTTCTGAGATAGAAAGCTTTCTGTCCTGTGTTCTTCAGAACAGAGGTGTGGAATATAGTCACTTAGCTGCTATCTAGATTTGGCTCTGCAGTACAAAGAACCTCACAACCTGTGTTGTAGTCTTTTAGTCCCTTTTTTCTGTTATCCTTTTTGATGTATGGGACAAAGATCACAGGTTGTTGGCACTGTTGTCCAATCTCCCCTTCACTGTCTATGTAAGTAGTAAACTATCTAAATCTAAAAGTGACTCATTGCATCTTTTCCAGTCAAACCAGTCAGGCCTTGGCCTTGCCTTTTTTGTTTGTTTGTTTGTTTTTTGTTTTGAGAGGGCATCTCTCATGTTTATTGATCAAATGGTTGTTAACAACAATAAAATTCAGTATAGGAGACTCAAGGCACAATCATTAATCAACCCCAAACCTAATTCTCAACAGTCTTTAATCTTCTGAAGCATAATGAACAAGTTCTTACATGGTGAACAAGTTCTTAAATGGAGAACAGTGCAAGGGCAGTCATATCACAGAAACTTGTGGTTTTGATCATGCATCATGAACTATAAACAATCAGGTCAGATATGATTATTCATTTGATTTTTTTTTGAGAGGGCACCTCTCATATTTATTGATCAAATGGTTGTTAACAACAATAAAATTCTGTATAGGGGACTCAATGCACAGTCATTAATCAACCCCAAGCCTATATCTCAACAGTCTCCAATCTTCTGAAGCATAACAAACAAGTTCTTACATGGTGAACAAGATCTTACATAGTGAATAAGTTCTTACATGGTGAACAGTGCAAGGGCAGTCATATCACAGAAACTATCAGTTTTGATCACGCATCATGAACTATAAACAATCAAGTCAGATATGATTATTCATTTGATTTTTATACATGATTTACATGTGAAACCCACTTTTCTCCCTTATTATTATTATTATTTTTTAAATAAAATGCTGAAGTGGTAGGTAGATGCAAGATAAAGATAGAAAACATAATTTAGTGCTGTAAGAGGGCAAATGTAGATGATCAGGTCTGTGACTATAGACTAAGTATTAATCAAAGCTAGACAAGGGCAGCAAAACATCCACGGATGCAGAAGATTTCTCTCAAAACAGGGGGGGCGAGGTTCTAAGCCTCACTTCTGTTGATCCCCAATTTCTCTCCTGATGGCCCCCCTGCGACTGTGCCTGTCTTAGGTTGTTCCTCCCTTGAGGAATCTTACCCGTCTCTGGCTAACCAGTCATCTTCTGGGGCCATAAAGGGAAATGTAAAGTTGGTAAGTGAGAGAGAAGCAATATTCTTTGAAAAGGTTAGCTTTTTACTTCTTCACAGATTTATGCACTGTGGCTTCTATGCCCAGCATTTGTCTTGAGGTATCTTTACCACTTGGAAGAATTACGATACTTGGTAATTTTCGATATGAGGCACTAATTCTACTAAAGGGTTGTAATTAGGAAGGAAGAAGAAAAGCTATAGAAGTAGCAGATGGAAGAAAACATGGGAAGATTGATTATTTCTTTGACACATCTTCTTGTAGAGTAACATAAGCATGTATAGGTTTTAAACTACTAATTAAATTGTGCACATACATTAACATAATAGGAATACAGCTACATAACAAAAGCAGACCTACAATTACCAGCCATATCCAGTGAAACCAAGAAAACCAGTTAGGTACTCAAGGCATTTGTAAAAACTTATCAATGATATTTTGGATTTTGTCTAACTGAATTTGAATAGCTTGAGAAAAATCAGACAAATTAAAACAACACATTCCTGGGAACTGTTCACATCCCATGTGTTCTTTTAACAGTAGATAGTCTATAGTCGCACGATTTTGGAGCACTGCAACTTGCACTTCTCCTAATTCTTGGTTGAGTTCCAATAGCACAGATCCAGTCAAACTTGTTGTTTTACTGTATGCACACACCAGCTTAGATATCTCCTTCTTCATTCCAATGGCAAGTCCAGGAACCAGTGGGATGACTGCAGCTACAACTGCAGCAGCACCAGGATCTTTGTTGAAGTTTTTTGATGTTCGTCTTCTGGAATGACTCTTCCAGAGGATGTTGATGTTGGAAGTACTTCTTCATATTGTATCTTAATTCGTTTTCTGTGTAGCCAAATTAGGCTTTGATCCTCTGTATAAACACAAACAAACCCTTTGCCCACACTTTGATATGACCTTTATACCATTGTGAAGAACCTATTGGAGATCACCACACAGGAACTGCTTTTTTTTTTATAGAGAAAGGAATATTATCAGACAAATGTACTTCCATAGCTGATCATCTGACACCCTTTGAATGATCAAAATTAAGGATATGTAAAGCATGCATTAGTCATTGATTTGCAGTTAGTTTTATCCTGTCAGGGAATAATCACCCTTTTATTTCTCTTTTTTTTTTGTTATCATTAATCTACAATTACCTGAAGGATATTATGTTTACTAGGCTCTCCCCTATACCAAGTCCCCAACACAAACACTATTACAGTCACTGTCCATCAGCATAGCAAAATGTTGTAGAATCACTACTTGTCTTCTCTGTGTTGCCCAGTCCCCCCTTTCTCTCACCCCCCACATTATTCATGCTAATCATAATACCCCCTATCTTCTTCCCACTCCTTATCCCTCCCTACCCACCCATCCTCCCCAGTCCCTTTTCCTTTGGTACCTATTAGTCCATTCTTGGGTTCTGTGATTCTGTTGCTGTTTTGTTCCTTCAGTTTTTCCTTTGTTCTTATACTCCACAGATGAGTGAAATCAATTGGTATTTCTCTTTCTCTGCTTGGCTTATTTCACTGAGCATAATACCCTCCAGCTCCATCCACGTTGCTGCAAATGGTAGGATTTGTTTTCTTCGTAAGGCTGAGTAATATTCCATTGTGTATATGTACCACATCTTCTTTATCCATTCATCTACTAATGAACACTTAGGTTGCTTCCAATACTTGGCTATTGTAAATAGTGCTGCAATAAACATAGGGGTGCATCTGTCTTTTTCAAACTGGAGTGCTGCATTCTTAGGGTAAATTCCTAGGAGTGGAATTTCGGGGTCAAATGGTAAGTCTATTTTGAGCATTTTGAGGAAACTCCATACTGCTTTCCACAATGGTTGAACTAATTTACATTCCCACCAGCAGTGTAGGAGGGTTCCCCTTTCTCCACAACCTCGCCAACATTTGTTGTTGTTTGTCTTTTGGATGATAGCCATCCTTACTGGTGTGAGATGATATCTCATTGTGGTTTTAATTTGCATTTCTCTAATGACTAATGATGTGGAGCATCTTTTCATGTGTCTGTTGGCCATCTGAGTTTCTTTTTTTGAGAACTATCTGTTCAGTTCCTCTGCCCATTTTTTTTATTGGATTATTTGTTTTTTGTTTGCTGAGGTGGGTGAACTCTTTATATATTTTGGATGTCAAGCCTTTACCAGATCTGTCATTTGCAAATATATTCTCCCATACTGTAGGGTACCTTTTTGTTCTATTGATGCTGTCTTTTGCTGTACAGAAGCTTTTCAGCTTAATATAGTCCCATTTTTTCATTTTTGCTTTTGTTTTCCTTGCCCGGGGAGATATGTTCAAGAAGAGGTCACTCATGTTTATGTCTAAGAGATTTTTGCCTATGTTTTTTTCTAAGAGTTTTATGGTTTCATGACTTACATTTAGGTCTTTGATCCACTTCGAATTTACTTTTGTGTATGGGGTTAGACAGTGGTCCAATTTCATTCTCTTACATGTAGCTGTCCAGTTTTGCCAGCACCATCTGTTGAAGAAACTATCATTTCCCCATTGTATGTCCATGGCTCCTTTATCAAATATTAATTGACCATATGTGTTTGGGTTAATTTCTGGAGTCTCTAATCTGTTCCACTGGTCTGTGGCTCTGTTCTTGTGCCAGTACCAAATTGTCTTGATTACTATGGCTTTGTAGTAGAGCTTGAAGTTGGGGAGTGTAATCCCCCCCACTTTATTCTTCCTTCTCAGGATTGCTTTGGCTATTCGTGGTCTTTGGTATTTCCATATGAATTTTTTCACTATTTGTTCCAGTTCGTTGAAGAACGTTGCTGGTAATTTGATAGGGATTGTATCAAATCTGTATATTGCTTTGGGCAGGATGGCCATTTTGACGATATTAATTCTTCCTAGCCACGAGCATGGGATGAGTTTCCATTTGTTAGTGTCCTCCTTAATTTCTCTTAAGAGTGTCTTGTAGTTTTCAGGGTATAGGTCTTTCACTTCTTTGGTTAGGTTTATTCCTAGGTATTTTATTCTTTTGGATGCAATTGTGAATGGAGTTGTTTTCCTGATTTCCTCTTTCTATTGGTTCATTGTTAGTGCATAGGAAAGCCACAGATTTCTGTGTGTTAATTTTGTATCCTGCAACATTGCTATATTCCGATATCAGTTCTAGTAGTTTTGGAGAGGAGTCTTTAGGGATTTTTATGTACAATATCATGTCATCTGCAAATAGTGACAGTTTAACTCCTCTTTACCAATCTGGATTACTTGTATTTTTTTGTTTTGTCTAATTGCTGTGGCTAGGACCTCCAGTACTATGTTAAATAACAGTGGGGAGAGTGGGCATCCCTGTCTTGTTCCCGATCTCAGAGGAAAAGCTTTCAGCTTCTTGCTGTTCAGTATGATGTTGGCTGTGGGTTTATCATATATGGCCTTTATTATGTTTAGGTAGTTGCCCTCTATACCCATTTTGCTGAGAGTTTTTATCATGAGTGGATGTTGAATTTTGTCAAATGCTTTTTGAGCATCTATGGAGATGATCATGTGGTTTTTTTCCTTCTTTTTGTTGATGCGGTGGATGGTGTTGATGGATTTTCGAATGTTGTACCATCCTTGCATCCCTGGGATGAATCCCGTTTGGTCATGGTGTATGATCCTTTTGATATATTTTTGAATTCGGTTTGCTAATATTTTATTGAATATTTTAGCATCTACATTCATCAGGGATATTGGTCTGTAATTTTTTTTTTGTTGGGGTCTTTGCCTGGTTTTGGTATTAGGTTAATGTTGGCTTCATAGAATGAGTTTGGGAGTATTCCCTCCTCTTCCTTTTTTTGGAAAACTTTAAGGAAAAATGGTATTATGTCTTTTCTGTATGTCTGATAAAATTGCGAGGTAAATACATCAGGCCCGGGGGTTCTGTTCTTGGATTTTTTTTGGATTACCATTTCAATTTCTTTGCTCGTAATTGGTTTGTTTAACTTTTGTGTTTCTTCCTTGGTCAGTCTTGGAAGGTTGTATTTTTCTAGGAAGTTGTCCATTTCGTCTAGGTTTTCCAGCTTCTTAGCATATAGGTTTTCATAGTAGTTTTAATAAGTCTTTGTATTTCTGTGGAGTCTGTCGTGATTTTTCCGTTCTCATTTCTGATTCTGTTGATGTGTGTTGATTCTCTTTTTCTCTTAATAAGTTTGGCTAGAGGCTTATCTATTTTGTTTATTGTCTCAAACAACCAGCTCTTTTTTCATTGATTTTTTCTATTGTTCTATTCTTCTCAATTTTGTTTATTTCTTCTCTAATCTTTATTATGTCCCTCCTCTGCTGACTTTAGGCCTCATTTATTCTTCTTTTTCCAGTTTCCATAATTGTGATGTTAGACTATTCATTTGGTATTGTTATTCCTTCTTTAAGTGTGCCTGGATCGCTATATACTTTCCTCTTAAGACTGCTTTCGCTGCTTTGTGTTGTTGTTGTCATTTGTTTCCATATAGTCATTGATCTCTATTTTAATTTGTTCGTTGATCCATTGATTATTTAGGAGCATGTTGTTAAGCTTCCATGTGTTTGTGAGCCTTTTTGTTTTCTTTGTAGAATTTATTTCTAGTTTTATACCTTTGTGCTCTGAAAAGTTGGTTGGTAGAATTTCAATCTTTTGGAATTTACTGAGGCTCTTTTTGTGAGCTGGTATGTGGTCTATTCTGGAGAATATTCCATGTCCACTTGAGAAGGATGTGTATCCTGTTTCTATTGGATGTAGAGTTCTATAGATGTCTATTAGGTACATCTGTTGTAGTGTGTTGTTCAGTGCCTCCGTGTCCTTACTTATTTTCTGCCCAGTGGATCTATCTTTTGGCGTGAGTGGTGTGTTGAAGTCTCCTAAAATGAATGCATTGCATTCTATTTCCTCTTTTAGTTCTGTTAGTATTTGTTTCACCTATGCTAGTGTTCCTGTGTTAGGTGCATATATATTTAGAATGGTTATATCCTCTTGTTGGACTGAGCCCTTTATCATTATGCAATGTCCTTCTTTATCTCTTGTTACTTTCTTTGTTTTGAAGTCTATTTTGTCTGATACTAGTACTGCAACCCCTGCTTTCTTCTCTCTGTTGTTTGTCTGAAATATGTTTTTCCATCCCTTGACTTTTATTCTGTGCATGTCTTTGGGTTTGAGGTGAGTTTCTTGTAAGCAGCATATAGATGGGTCTTGCTTTTTTATCCATTCTGTTACTCTGTGTCTTTTGATTGGGGCATTCAGTTCATTTACATTTAGGTTGACTATTGAAAGATATATACTTATTGCCATTGCATGCTTTAGATTCGTGGTTAACAAACGTTTAAGGTTAGCTTCTTTAGTATCTTACTACCTAACTTAGCTCACTTATTGAGCTGTTATATACACTGCCTGGAGATTCTTTTCTTCTCTCCCTTCTTATTCCTCCTCCTCCATTCTTTATATGTTGGTTGTTTTATTCTGTGCTCTTTCATGTTTCCTTTAACTGCTTTTAGTGGGTAGTTGATTTTATTTTTTGCCTTTAGTGTTTAGTTGGTCTGATTTCTTTGCTATGATTTTATTATCTCTGGTGACATCTGTTTAGTGTTAGGAGTGCTCCCGTCTAGAACAGTCCCTCTAAAATACCCTGTAGAGGTGGTTTGTGGGAAGCAAATTCCCTCAACTTTTGCTTGTCTGGGAATTGTTTCATCCCTCCTTCATATTTAAATGATAATCGTGCTGGATACAGTGTCCTTGGTTCAAGGCCCTTCTGTTTCATTGCATTAAATGTATCATGCCATTCTCTTCTGGCCTGTAAGGTTTCTATTGAGAAGTCTGTTGATAGCCTGATTGGTTTTCCTTTATAGGTGACCTTTTTCTCTCTAGCTGCCTTTAAAACTCCTTCCTTGTCCTTGATCTTTGCCATTTTAATTATTATGTCTCTTGGTGTTGTCCTCCTTGGGTCCTGTCTGTTGGGAGTTCTGTGTATTTCTGTGGTCTGTTCAATTATTTCCTCCTGCAGTTTGGGGGAGTTTTCAGCAATCATTTCTTCAAAGCCACTTTCTATCCCCTTTTCTCTCTCTTCTTCTTCTGGTACCCCTATAATATGGATATTGTTCCTTTTGGATTGGTCACACAGTTCTCTTAATATTGTTTCATTCCTGGAGATCCTTTTATCTCTCTTTGTGTCAGCTTCTATGCGTTCCTGTTCTCTAGTTTCTATACCATCAATGGCCTCTTGCATCTTATCCATTCTGCTTATAAATCCTTCCAGAGTTTGTTTCACTTCTCTAATCTCCTTCCTGGCATCTGTAATCTCCCTCTGGACTTCTTCCCTTAGCTCTTGTATATTTCTCTGCAGCTCTGTCAGCATGTTTATGCTTTTCATTTTGAATTCTTTTTCAGGAAGACTGATTACTTCTGTCTCCTTCTCTGGTGTTGACTCTGTGATCTTGGTCTGCCTGTAATTTTGCCTTTTCATGGTGATAGAGTTTGCAGAGCTGGCACGTGTGACGGCTGGAAGAACTTCCCTTCTTGTTGGTTTGTGGCCTTGCTTTCCTGGGAGAACAGCGACTTCTAGTGGCTTGTGCTGGGCAGCTGTGTGCAGAAAGGGCTTCTGATTCCTGCCCTGCTGCTATGGAGTTTATCTCCATTGTGGCTGTGGGTGTGGCCTGCCTCGGGCTGCTACTCCGATATGGTGGAGCTGCGTTGGAAAGGGAATGGCCGGGAGGCTATTTATCTCTGTGCGGGGCCTCCGTGCTCCCTGCTGCCCAGGGGGTTAGAGTGTCCAGAGATCCCCAGATTCCCTGCTGCTGGATTAAGTGTCCAGGATGCTTCCGTCTGGCTGTGTGGTCCCTGTCCCTTTAAGACTTCCAAAAAGCACTCGCTTTTCTTTGTCCCAGGTGAAAAGTCTGCAGGGACCCACTCACAGGTCTTACTGTCCTTTTTCCCTAGTTTTCAGCACCTCATGCATGCACTGCGTCTGTGCTCTGGTGTGGATGGCTGGGGCTGGGTATTTAGCAGTCCTGGGCTCCCTCTCCTTCCCCGCTCCGACTCCTCTCCTCCCGCCTGGGGCTGGGGTGTGGGGCACTCAGGTCCCCCTGGCTGGGGCTTGTATCTTACTCCCTTCATGAGGCACTGGGTTCTCGCAGGTGTGGATGTGGTCTGGCTGTTGTCCTGTCTTCTGGTCTCTCTTTTAGGAAGAGTTTTCTTTGTTGTATTTTCAAAAATATATGTGGCTTTGGGAGGAGATTTTATCTGCTCTACTCACACCGCCATCTTGGCTCCCTATTCGGCCTTGACTTGTTTTTATTAGTGAGTTTGACAAATTTTATGCCCAGTGTTGTAAATTTTGGTAGTTTATTTACCAAATTTTGGCAGGGCTAGTAAATTTACAGTGCTCTTTTAGAATGCATGGGGTTGCCCTGGCCAGGTTAGGGGATAAGATAGATTCCCTGGCATCTGGTAGTACATGCTCTTACCTATGAGGTGGGCAACAAGGAAGCAGGGTCCTCCCACTGAGGGATTCCGTGAACCATGTTAGGAAGGATAAGACTCCCCACAATCTGGTAGTGCAGTGTTTCCCTACAAATTGAGTTAGGAGAGAGGAGTAAGGGTCCTTCCACATGGGCTGTGTGAGCTAGGTTAGGGATAGGACTCTAGGGATCCAGGGGTATCACCCATTGATAATTATTTGGAAATCAAGTGGCTAGAAGTAGGATCAAAACCAGCTGTTCAACTGATGTTTTGTCATTATGAAAAGTGCATTTGTTGAAGCCCAGTGAATGGCCACTTAAAACCAAAAGTAAATGCAAAGATATGCTTATGGTGCAAGTTGCTCCCTCTATGCCACCCTCTTCTCCCACTCCCTGAGCTTCCAGCTACAGTATAAATCTAGAAGTTCCTATATTAAAATGCTTTGTTCTGTGTTTCTGAAAAAATAGGACCTAATGGAGTCTGGGAAAATATGCCATGGAGAGACAAAAAATGTTAAAGTAACTTCTGAGTGAGGTTCAAGTTGATTCATTGTGTATACAGTTGTAAAAATGTGTAATTGGTTTGAAATGTGATACATGTTTGAAATTTGAATGTTTATATAAAATATTAGAAAATTCCTCTGATATCTAAAGTTTCCACTGTATAATGACATTTTGTTGGTTGGCAAATTAAAGGTTTAATTTTCAGTGGTCTTGGCTGCCAACTAGCAGGAGTGATTGATAAGCCCCAACAAAATTCAAGGCCTACTTTCCACATACAGTTTCTTGAAACAATGGCAGCTTGACAACATTAAATCCCTTTGGAGGTCAAAGAAAAATTGTTGTCTTTTACAAACTGAAAAAAAAAAGTATTTTCCTGAGAGAAAGCTTGTAACTCCTACAAATGTTGGTTATTTATATTATAGTAAAAGAGGTCACACTATAGGGGACTTTGACCCCACCTGTTCCTGACAGATCAACTCTATGAAGATTTTTAAGGCCCTCCTTTTGGAGGCCTATAAGGCTACAATGCCCTTTTGAAAAAGATAGGTGAGACCCCTCAGGTTTATTAGCCAGGTATGGAACAAGAGCTTGGTGGGCAGTAGCAGACCTAATTATTGAAGCATTCAGTAATGAGGGGGACAACTGGTCCTTGACCATCATCCCTGAGAACCCTGATGAGTTGCATCAGTAGTTAAAGATAAGAGGAAGGGACCCCGATGGAGGTTTAAAAAGTATTCCCTTTTCTGTGCCACTGGGAAAGCAAAACTATTTCTCTCTGATCATTAGACATAACCACTGATAAAATACTCCCTAGTCATCAAGAGTTGTGAGATACTCAGATATGCTAAGGTCCACTCTTAACAATGGCAAGAAAATGTGAGAAATTAGAGATAGGTTTTTCTATCTTTTTTAATAGGAAATTAGAGAAATTCTTTCTCTAATAGGAAATTAGAGATGTCCAATGATACTACAGACGCTTGGCCCCTCTGACTAGCAGATGAGGGAGCCATGCTGTTTTTGATGGATGAATAGGAATGGAGTTCACTGGGTTACCTAAACACTGCCCCTATGCTCCAAGCCAGCATGGTCACGTGCACCTTGGCTGATGACATGAGCATGGAAGAAGAACATGTGAAGACCAATCAGGGATTATTGCAGTGGGTCTTTACACTTGCTTTAACACAGTGCTCTACTTGAGATGAGTTTCTGTCATCTGATAAGCTCACATGGATGAAAGCATGGAAAGCTATAACTTTCCTTAAGTCCACTGTAACCTGAGCTTGAATTTATAATGGAGAACATGAGCACTCTGATGATGGGATAGTCATCCAGGTTCAGATTGACTGATTTGTTCAGTTGGTACTACCAGGATATCAGGGACAAATAAAATTTTCTTTTCTGCACCAGATGTGAACTCTATATCCTGTCCAACAAACTACCAAAATGGAAGCCTGAACACAGGACTAAGAAAATGTCCTTCAGGCTAATGAGGAGAAAAAGCAACTGATTGAAGTTCTAGACCATATAACTATGTGGACATGGCTATTATGCCAGGAGGTGTCCAAAGAGAAGAGTGATAATTTGCCTATTGTCTTAGTCTGCTTAGACTGCTGTAACAAAATAGCATATACTGTGTAGCTTTAACAACAGAAATGTATTTCTTATAGTGCTGGAGGCTGGGAAGTTCAATATGAAGGTGCCAGAATATTTGGTGTCTGGTAAGGGCCTATTTTCTGGTTCATATATGGCCATCTTACTGCTGTGTCCTCACATGGGAGAAGGGTCGAGGGAGCTCTCTAGGGTCCCTTTTATAAGAAGTCCAACCGAATCACCTCCCAAAGGCTCCACCTCCAAATACCATCACATTGTGGGTTAGGATTTCAACATATAAATTTGGGGCGAGAACATAAACATTCACTTTATTGCACCCTTGAAGGAAATTCCCTGTCAGGCCATGAGAGGACTATAGAACTTAAAGAACCTGGCTATAGTAGGGAAGGATCCCTGGCCAGCTTTGGCATTTACTATGAACAAGTAGGAAGAGGACCAAGAAGACCTTGCTAAAGTCTGTGCTGTTCAAATGACAGTTTAACAATACCTTCAACATCACCTCTTTATCCAGAACATGCCCCCTTCAAAAACAAGACTAAAAAAAACCAGAGTCTCTCCTTCCCTAGAGGAACTGAAGGCTTTCTATACTGTTCAAGGTGTGTTGATGAGACTTAATGGCAACCAAGGTTGCCAAACCTTTTCAGCTGTTTTGGACACTGGTATACAAGTGAGTATGGTGCTAAGCAGCACCCATGAACATGGCTAGTATGGTATGGTATTGGTATATGATGCTCCCCCAAAGATATTCACGTCCTAATCCCCATAACCTCTTGTTAATTTACATGGCAAAGGGAACTAAGAAGATATAATAAAGAATCTTGAGATAGGGAGATTATGCTGGATTATCCAGGTGGGCCCATTGTTATCACAATTATCATTATTTTCCTTAAAAGAGGAAGGCAGGCGGTCAGAAAGCAACAGAGATGCTACACTGCTGGCTTTAAAGATGGAGGAAGGGGCCACAAACCAAGAAATGTGGGTGTCCTCTAGAAGATGGAAAAGGCAAGGTAATGGACTCTCCCCTGAAACCTCCAGAAGGAATGCAGCCCAGCCAACACCTTAATTTTAGACTGCTGACCCCCAGAACTGTAACATAATAAATTTGTCTTGTTTCAAGACACTGAGTTCATGCCAATTTGTTACAGCAGCAATAGGAAATGGATACAGCCTCAAAATTACTTCAACTACATTTGGAAATATATCTCAGATATGACAGTGTACTTCTAAAACCTTATATGTGAGTGCATTGTGGACAATACACTGAAGTGGTTGTAATATACTTTTATTGATTTAAGGGATTATTTCCTCTGGAGAAATACTGTGATTAGAACACTAGTATTTATGTGAATGCACAATCAGGAGCCTGCCTGACTTCCCAAATCTAGTCATGTAGTTATTGTAAAGCAATAAAGATACCCGGGTGGGAAATGGAGGTCAGTATACTAATCAAGGACTAATGGAGGCAGAAATGCTTAAAGAAACTATATAATCTTATGTTATCCCTGTGTGCCTGGTGAAAAAAGCCAATGGTGTTTGATAGCTCACTGTGAACTACTGTAAACTCAATGCTGCAGTGATCTCCCTCATCTTTGCAGTTCCAGATAGCACAGTGATGACTGAGTCCATTTTGTGGACTGAAGGATTCTGATGTACAGTGTTGAACATTGCTGATGCCTTCAGTAGAATGCTGATGATCAAGATGATCAGTGCCAGTTTGCCTTCATGTGGGCCAGATTAAAATGTATATTTACTGTGCTTCCACAAGATAATCTAAACTCTCCCATTTCTCACTGTTGGATAGGCTGAGACTTAGAAAAGACTGAAACCTCATCAAAGGTGTTCTAGTAATGTTACATGAATAACATTATTCTAATTGAAAGGGCTAAAAATAGCATGCAGAATGTCTTAGATAGATGGTACAGTATGTGAATAATGAGGGTTGGAGGATTAACCCTAACAAGAATTAGTGGCCAGCAACCCAAGTAATGGTCTTGACAACCATGTGGGCTGAAGTCCAGAGAACAATCCCTGAACCTGATAAAGAAAAACTGATGACCTTAAAAACTCCAGCAAGCAAAAAGGAGGTACAACATCTGACAGACATTTTTCATATTTGAGGTACATCATACCTCACATGAGGCTCCTGCTTAGCCCACTACATAATATCTCTCAAAAGTAGCCATTTTTTAATGTGACCCTGACCAACAATAGGCCCTAGAAATTATTCATCAAACTGTATACCTTTCACTTGGGCCATGTATCCCTGAGAAACCCTTTCAGCCAGAAGTGTCAGTAACTGACAGTTATGCAGACTGGAGCTTGTGACAGAAAGATCTGACTGCCAGGCAATGGTGTAACCCTCAACGCAGCAGGTGGCCATCTGGTATACTGCATCTGAGAGACTATTAGTGGCTTGACATTGGATGTTGGTGGACCCCCAAAGACTAAAAAAACAATAGTAGAGTTGTTCTGCTCTGATACATGGGATAAGTCAGACATAAGAATATCAGCAAAGTGGATATTGCCCAACAAGCGCCCATTATTACGTGGAAGTGGTATGTTCAGAGGAAAAGTAAGCTAGCCATTATGGAGTCTCACAGGTATATGCACAAGTGGCTGGTCACCCTCCAGATGAGACTGTCTCACATATGCGACCTGTGCCAGCACCTTGGCCTTCTTGGAGCTTTAATATACTTGAGTTCCTGAGGATGCTTGGGTCCGGTTCACAGATGGATCAGGTAAGTCCAAGGCCAATGGAGTTTACTGGGCCACTGCTGCTGTGCAGACCCAAAGAAAACTGTGTACAACAAGTGTGCATGGAAAAGGAACTCTGTTTAATACTTTATTTCCATGGTGTTTGCCCTGGAGAATACACCCACACACACAAATGCACCCTATTACATGTTTACTGACTCTTGGGCAAAAGCCAACAGGTTAGCAGTGTAGTGCCTGGCAGTAAGATGACTAGATAATCAGGTCTCAGCCTCTGTAGAGACATTATATGGCAGGAAATTACATAAAACTGACACTTGTTGGTGACCCACATCTATATCTATATCTGTATATCTATCTGTATCTATATGCCTATGCCTATACCTATAACTATACCTGTACCTGTATCGATCTAGATCTATCTATATCTCAACTTGCCTATTTGGCTTATGCAGAAGACAGATGGATCTTGGAGGATGACAGTGAATCATCATAAGCTTAACCAGGTGGTGACTCCAGGTATAGTTTAGTCCTTTTGGAGTGTAGTACACCTCTTTATGGGCTGCACTTTGTACATCACCTTCAGGCACCTGCTGAGGCTTGAGTCTAGTTTTAGGTCTAGAAGCAAAGGGGGGCGGGGGAGTGGATATTGTGGAGAATCAGTGTTGTCTTGCATGGCAACTGCCTCAGGTGAAGATATTCATGTTTTCTCAGGAAATGAGGGGTTAATTTCTTTAGATCAGTGTGAAGCAGCTAACACTAGGAGTGGGGAAGCTGTTACCATTGGGGGTGGGGAGTCTGCTTATACTGGGATTAGGGAGGACACTTCCATTGTAGATGGGCTGGCTGCTTTCACTGGCAAAGCAGGTTCATCAGAATATAGGGGCTTAATGTCCCAAACTTCATCATGGTCTTCCTACATGTTCCCATCCCAACTAATAAGATCCTTTTTTTTCCCAAATAAATGCCTTCATTTTAACAGTAGACACCCTTCAAGGATGGGGGTTTAACTTGTGTTGTAATTCAGCTAATTGCTGGATGAGATTCTGGGTTTGGTTTTCAGCAATCTCAGCTCTGCAGCTGTAGGAGATAAGGCTCTCCAGGGCACACATAGAAGCTTTTAGTAATTTATGGGGTGCATGAGCTGGGAATTTGAATCCCTAAGCCTATCCTTTTCTTGCACCACCTTGTCCAACAACCAGCCAACCTCATAATGTTCACTAATTTTCCAAACATATTCAGAAGTATCATCTATGAAGTCACCCAGCTCCTTGAATCTTATAAGTGGTTGATTCAAAATATACAATACAGATATTTTCCATATCTGTGTTGCCAGATCATGCCATGTTCTGTCATTGCTCTCTTTACTACTAGAAATAGAGTCATTAGCATCTTCAAATCTAATAAGTACAAAAACCCAGTTCCAGAAACTCTGGACCAATTCAGAAAACTCATTCTTAACATCTATTCCCCTAGAACCACTCTCAGTACCACAGTCTTTATTAGTGAGGGTTCATTATATAAATAGAATCAATAGGATATTAACTACTTTATTTATTCATTTATTTATTATGAGTAGTTGGTTCAAGTGATTATGGAGGCTGAGAAATGTCATGATCTGCCTCTGTAAGCAGGAGACCCAGGAAAGCTTTCAAGGCTTGAGAACCAGGGGGAGTTGATGGCACAAGTATCAGTCTGAGGGCAGGAGAAGACTGATGCCTCAGCTCAACCAGTAAGGCAGACAGGGGGCAAATTCTCCCTCCTGCTTTTTTGTTCTATTCAGACCCTCAACACATTGGATGATGCCCACCCACATTGGGGAGGGCAATCTGCTTTAATCAGTCTACCAATTCAAATGTTAATCTCATTCAGAAATACCCCCACAGACACACCCAGAAATAATATTTAGCCAAATATCTGGCTAAATGTGTGATCCAGTCAAGTTGACATATAAAATTAATCAGCACACTGATTATATCTGCAGTACCCAGAAAAGGACATCTGGATACAGCATCCATCTGGATATATGGTAAGTCATCTACAATTCAGGGTTGGGCCACAAAAGCAAGGCCTAATGATTCCCATACATGAGGCCAAGAAGACTGGCAAATGGGCCCAGAATGCAAGCTATACTGTAGAATGGAAATGGAGCTTCGGAACACATATCCATAGGTACTAGATCTGGCTACTCTTGGCAAATAGACTGTATAGCCTTCCTACCATAGTATCACTGGGCACTGACTTCATAGACACCCTTTCAGGGTATGACATTGCCATCCCTGTCCAGTTAGCAAATGGGGACCATACTGTTAGATGGACTATGTTACATGTTTTGATTCTCTAAACATTTGATTAGACATTGGTATGATCCTTACAGCAAAAAATAACAGTGGGCAGCTATATAGATATTCTATGGGCCTCTTATGCCCCATGTTATCTTCAGGCAGTAGATGGATTGAAAGACAAAATGAACTCTTTAAAGAGAATGAGAGATAACTGGATAACCAAGACTTAGCTCCCATCTGAATGCATATGTAAGACAATCACTTCAGGTCCTAAATATTTTAATTTCTCAGAGTGGTAACTTTCATTTAAATAACATGCTTAATGATGAGGTTGGGGAGGGGAATAGGAAGTCCAGACTGGTTGTAAGAAAATCCAAACCACATAATTCACTCTACTGCTTCCACTTCCCTCGCCTACTCCTGGGAAATCAGGCAACAAGAACTTGCAAGAAGCAGGAAGATGTGGGGGTGGGAGACTCCAACCTGATGCTTCTTTGGCTGTCTGGCTATGCTTGCTGGACTTGGGCAATTGTGGATATTGATGATAATAATCATAAATATGAGGTGATAACCCCTAAGGTGGTTTTGGCATGGCCCACATGTTAGGGGATGGGAGATAATTTCAGATGGTACAAGAAATATAAAGAAATTTCTGAACCATATAGGTACAAGATCAGGGATACTGTTTCTCTAAGAGATTGGGAGAACTGGAAAAAAAGGTGAAGTGGTTGCTGCAGAAACCAGTCATACCAATCATGAGGCTGTGGAAAAAGAACAACAACCCTGGCTGGTGGTGAGGAAAAATCTTTGACCCTGGGTAGTCAAGGGTAGTGGAAGAGAACCTTAATTTCTCTCTCTCAGTTCTTATCTACAGTGCATCTAGTCAATTTATCACAGAGTGCTGCCATCGCCCATAACTTAACTTCTGACCAAGAAAGAATCTTAATTGAAGAATTCTCAGAAACCTCCCAACATCTGCTGACTGTAGAAGGAACAGCCTTTTATTGAAAAAAAGAAAAGTTTAACATTCTCAACACAAATACAATTCCCTTTAGCCTTATGGTGTTATCAGTGGGCTCTTTTCTATGCTTTTACATATTTAACTGGCTTGACTGCAGCTAGATGAGGTCTCTCCTCCAGATGGCTCCAATCATCCTATTAGGAGTTATAGTCATGGTCACTCTTGTCCAATGTTGCCTACATCAAACTGAACAGATTTGGTATAAGCCCCTATCAATACAGCTAATTGAGATACATGATTGGGTGGTGTAATAGTCTGATTCTATTTTGTAAATTATTGTTGACTGCTGAAAGCTTTTAAGACTTGCCCTTCCCTCTTCTTCATCTGCCCACATTGGGCAGGCTGATAAGAAACCTGAGTGCATCTTCCATGGGTGATAATGGTAGTTTCAAACCATGCAAACCCCTGCTCAAGCATGGGGATACTCACCCTGGCCCTGACCCACCCCATAACCTCAATAAAAACTCCAAGCCAGTCTCCTTTTCTTGCTCTTTCAAGACATTTTTAGACCCAGTTGGGAAGCCTCCTTTGCTCTCCTGCCAAATCTTCATTAGTGAGTAATAAACCTTTCAATACTCTTGGTGTGTATGTGGCATCATTTAAACATAGTTTTGGATGGGGGTCAATTCTGTGTCTTCAGAGTGGGCACACCTATTAGAAATGTGAACAAGATAATCTAGATGATGATTACCAACACGGGGGGTCTTTTTTCTCTTACCTTGGCTTGCTACTTGGTTCTGCTGTCTAATGGAAAGTATGCAATTTAAGCTGCTCCTTCTGGTTGGATAGCCTTTTGAGTTGTCCTTTGTATTGCACTTGCTAGGTTCCACCAAGTTTCTGTTACAGATTTAACCAACCTAAGTTGGAAGTTTTGGTAAGTAATTGGCATTTAGGGACTGGAGTATAGGATTGATGTCCTCCTTAAAGTATCCCTGGGTCATTTGTGTGGGCTCTGACCCATCTATGTGTCTTAGAATGAATGATATGTCTCAAATGCAGAAAAAGCTGTGACTGACACTAAGCTCAGTGTAATAGCTTTACCCTGTGACCAACTGGTTGTGTTTCTCAACCAGACATTGGTCCTCTACTCTACAGAGCACTTAGAGGAAAGACTATACCCTGTGTGATATATGCAATATATGGATTGGTCAGTTGGCCACTTGTGTGGAGAAAAACAGTCACTATTTAAAGAGCAGTTGCTGTTTGAAGATTTGAATTATTGAGGCCCATAACCCTAAAGGCAGATAGCTCATTAGGACTTTACAAAATGCCTTTGCTCCTGCTGCTGCCTATACCTGTCACCAAAAAAACATCCTTATCTTGAGAATAATATGTAAAAATGCCAATGACACTCCTGTAACATACCAAGAAATTAATTCAAATCCAACTTAAGCCCAGAGTCCTTAAACCCTAAAAAGTAAATATTGCTCTGTGGTAGACCCCTAAGGTTGATCATACCAATTCCAGGATCTCCAGAAAAAGAAATTTACAGATAAATAGAGCAGGGAGAATACCCCCAAATAGATGGAAATAGAGAGAGAGAGGGAGAGAGGGAGAGAGGGAGAGAGGGAGAGAGGGAGAGAGGGAGAGAGGGAGAGAGGGAGAGAGAGAGAGAGAGAGAGAGAGAGAGAGAGAGAGAGAGAGAGAGAGAGAGAGAGAGAAATTGGATATAGAGGAAAGGAAAAAACTGAAAGGTCCAGAATCTGACACAATTGGAAACACATTTACTAAATGAATTTATACAAGAAAAAGATAAAAGGGCATTGAATGCCTTTGTGCTTCTATAACATAGGTGCTGAATTAAACAAGTGCTGAAATGCAAAATTGACAAAACTTCATGGTCTTAATTGATTCTGGGACTCAAACTGCAGTTATACCTGGGGATTTATACATGATGTGATGGATAATTTTATGTGTCCACTTGGAGGGTATTTTTGGATGAGATTAACATTTAAATCAGTGAATTTTGACTAGGCAGACTGCCCACCATAATATGAGTGGGATTCATCCAATCAGTGAAGGCCTGAATGGAACAAAGAGAACATTCTTTGTGAGCAAGGGGGAATTCTCCAGCCGATTGCTGTTGGACTTCATCTGTACTATTGGCTCTCCTGGGTCTCCAGACTGCTGTCCCACACTGCAAATTTTGGATCTAGCAGCCCCTATAATCTCATGATCTGATTCCTAGTAATAAATCTCCTCCCATATATATAAACATCCTACTGGTTCTGTTTCTTTGGAGAACCCTGAATAATACAGATTTTGGTACTGAGTGGTTCTAGAAGAACAGGGTCTTAAGCATGAATTTTCTGAATTAGTCCTAGGGTTTCTGGAATTGGTTCTCTAATCTGATTAGATTTAATGTCACTAATGACTCTTTCCAGGAGTAAAGAGAGCACTGATAGTTCATGGCATGATCTGGCAATAGAGATCTACAAAATATCACCATCAGATATTTGTCAAAAAACACCTATAAGAAGCAAAGAACTGGGTAACTATGCATATGATACTTTCAAACATTTTTATCAAACTAGTGAATATAATGATATTGGCTGGTTGTTCCTAATGTTGTTGGATAAAACACGAAATGGAATGGGTGAGCTAAAGGATTCAAATTCCCAGCTCCAGCACCACATAAATGACCTGAATCCTATGTCAGACCTGAGAGACCTTATTTCATGTAGTCACAGGGCTGAGATTGCTGAAATCAAACCCACAAGCCATCCTGTCAGTGGCTGAATTACAGTTCAAGTTGAATTCCCAGCCTTACAGTTGCTAAAGTGAGGGCATTGATGGGGAACAAATAGGATCCTGAAAGTCAGAATGGGGGCATATCAGAAGACCTTGGTGAAGCTGGGGATGTTAAGCCCCTAAATTCTGATAAATCTTCTTTGCCAGTAAAGTAGCTTCTCTACTTCCATCTGAGGAGATTAAACCTGCATTACCTAAGGAAACTGTAATGACCTCCCTGGAGGAAGTTTCCATAAAAGATAATCATGATTCTCCTCAAGACTCACCCCCACAACCTCTCTTTTCTTCTAGACCTATAACTAAAGTCAAGTCCCAGCACCCCAAAGGTGAGGTACAAAGTGTGACTCATGAGGAAGTGTGCTATACTCCCCCACAAAAGAAATTACTTGAGTTCTCTAACTTGTACAGAAATCTAGGGAATATGTGTGGGAACAGATACTAATAATACGCATGGAATATGAAATAATGGTAGAAAGAACATAAAGTTGGATCAGGAGAATTTATTGATGTGGGGCCACTAAGCTGAGATTCTACATTTAATGTTGCAGCTCAAGGAGTTAGAAAGCGTTCTGTTTGGTTTGTTGGCTAAAACATGGACCAAAATGTGGCCCACCAGAAAGAATTGGAAATGCCAGACCTGTGTTGGTTCAATGTAGAGAAAAAGATTCAAAGGCTTAGGGAGATTGTAATGTTATATCCATTTAAGACCTACTCACCCACACTGGGAGGGTCCTGAAGCCCTATCTTTCACAAATAATGTGAGAAACAAATTTATGAGGGAAGTCCATAAATCCTTGAAGAACTCTGTGAATGCTTTTCTCTTTAGGCCAGACTTCACAGTAGGAACAGCACTCACTGAATTGGAAAACCTAAATGTACTGGGAGTAAACATAAATTCACTGGGATAATTGGATCCAGGGATGTCAGGGGCCAAGTGGTGTCACTCATCCACCAAAGTCAAAGTGGAGTGTGGTTACTGTAATGGACAGCAGAGTCAAAGTAGCAGTCAGAATAGTCTGACTCATGCAGACATATGGCATTGGCTAGTTGATCATTGTTTTTGGTGAAATAGATAGGAATCCTAATAAATTCTTATTTGACCAGTATAAGTTGAGAAGTTCTAGGTCAAGTGAACAAAAAAGTCTAATATGAATCATAAGAATGGAAAGTCATGGTCCCTCAATAAATTCCCAGTTTACAGGCCTAGGACCTCTTGAATGAAGGGGAAACTGGGGCCCATTGAGGAAGGATCCTGATATACTACCCAAAATTTATACTGCTGATCTTTCTCCCAGGCTTCCCCAAAGAGACCTACAGTGCTTTACCAGGGTAACTGTGTACTGGAGAAAATAAAATACTCAACACTTTTCAAGAAATACTGGACTCTGGCTCTGAACTGACACTGATCCCAGGAGACCCAAAATATCACTGTGGTATACCAGTCAGAGTAGGGGTTTCTGGAGGTCAGGTGATCAATGAAGTTTCAGCTTAAGTCTATCTCACAGTGGTCCCAGTTGACTTCCAAATCCATTTTGTGGTTATTTTCCCAGCTCTAGAAGGAATAATTGGAATAGACACACTCTGCAGTTGGCAGAATCCCCACATTGTGTCCGTGTGTGTGGAGTGAGGGCTGTTAGAGTGAGAAAGGCCAAGTGGAAGCAACTAGAACTGCCCCTTCCTAGGAAAATAATAAACAAAAAGCAACACTGCATTGCTGGAGGGATTGCAGAGATTAGTGCTGCCATCAAGGACTTGAAGGATGCAGGGGCAATGATTCCCCCCACATCCCCATTCAACTTGTCTATTTGGCCTGTGCAGAAGACAGAAGTATCTTGGAGAATGACTGTGGATTGTCATAAGATTAACCAGGTGGTGACTCCAACATCAGCTGCTGTACTACATGTGGTTTCATTATTTGAACAAATTAACACATCCCCTGGTACCTAGTACACAGCTACTGATCTGGCTGATGGTTTTTTCTCCATATCTGTCAATAAGGTTTACCAGAAGCAGTTTGCTTTCAGCTGGAAAGGCCAGCAATATACTTTCACTATGCTACCTCAGGACTGTACCAACTCTCCAGCTCTGTGACATAGTTTAGGTAGCTGGGATCTTGTTCACCTTTTTTCTCCCACAAGATAGTACATTGGTCCATTACATGATGACATTGTGCTGATCAAACCTAGTGATCAAGAAGTAGTACTTACCCTAAGACTTCTTGGTTATGTATGAGGGGGTGGGAAATAAATATGACAAGAAATAAAGGTCCTTCTACAGTGAAATCTCTAGGGGTCCAGTGATGTGGGACTTACTGAGATATCCCTTCTAAGGTAAAGGGTAAGATGTTGAATCTGGCCCTCCTACAACCAAAAAGAGGCACAATGCCTGTTAGGCATCTCGGGATTTTGGAGGCAAATATTCCTCATTTGAGTGTGTTCCTCTGGCCCATTTTCTGATGACCCCAAAAACTGCTGTTTGTGAGTGGGGCTCAGAGAAAGAGAAGGCTCTGAAACCAGTCCAGGTTGCTGTGAAAGCTGTTTAGTCACTTGGGCCATGGGATCTAGCAGATCCAATGAAGTGTCAGTGACAGATGGGGATGCTGTTTGGGCCCTTTGGGGGGCCCCTCTAGGTCAATCACAGAAGACGCCTAGGGATTTTGGAGTAAAGCCCTGCCACCCTCCACAGGTAAATCTTTTTCTTTTTGAGAAACAGCTGTTGGCCTGCTACTGGACCTAGGAGACAATGAATGCTTAACCATGGGCCACCAAGTCGCCATGGGATTCGAGCTGCCCATTGTGAATTGGGTGTAATCTGACTTGCCACACCGTAAAGTTGGGCATGCACAGCAGCACTCTACCTCAAATGAAAGTGGTCCACAGGTGATGGGGCCTGAGCAGGAACAAGTAAGATACATGGAGATGTGGCCCAAATGTGCATAAACCCCACTCTTGATACACCCCCTTCTCTCCCCAAGCCTGCACCTGTGGCCTCATGAGGAGTTCCCTATGATCAGGTGGCAGAGGAAGAGAAGACTCAGGCCAGTTTACTGATGGATCTGCATGATATGCAGGCACCACCCCAAAGGGGGCAGCTCCAGCACTATAGCTGGTTTCTGGAACATCCCTGAAGGATGATGATGAAGGGAAATTCTCTCAGTGGGCAAAACTTCAAACAGTGTACCTGATTGTTCACTTTTCTTGGAAGGAAAAATGGCTAGACATGTGATTACAGATCAATGCCTGGCCTGTGGACAATGGTTTGGCTGGATGGTCAGGAACTTGGAAAAAAACATGACTGGAAAATTGGTGACAAGGAGATTTTTGGAAAGAGGTATGTGGATAGACCTCTCTGAATGGACAAAAAATGTGAAGACATTAGTGTCCCATGTGAATGCTCATCTGAATGACATCAAAAGAGGATACTTTTAGAAATCAAGTGGATAGGATGATGCATTCTGCGGATACCAGTCAGTCTCTTTCCCCAGCTACCCCTGTCATTGTGCAATGGGCTCACGAATATGGACTTAACACTCATGAATGCTAACCTGGATATGGGCACCATGGAGTACCAAATTTGGCAGCAGCAAAGACCAACACTGAGCACCAAATATGATGATCATCTTACATTCCCCAGGATGACTTGTTAGTGACCTACTTCATGACAGGTTGGTTACATTGGACAGCTTCCATCATGGAGGAGGTAACATTTTCTTCTTATTGGAATAGATATTCTGGATATAGATTTGCCTTCTCTGCATGCAATGTTTCTGCCAAAACCACTATCTGTGGATTTACAGAATGTCTTACCATTATCATGATATTCCATATAGCATTACTTCTGATCAAGGAAATTACTTAACAGTAAATGAAGTGTAGCCATGGGCCCACACTCATGGAATTAATGGTTTACCATGGTCCTCGCCATCTTAAAGCAGCTGCCTTGAAAGAACTGTGGAATGGCCTTTTGAAGACTCAGTTACAGCATTACAGCACCAGCTAGTGGTAATACCTTTTAGGGCTTGGAAGATTTTTCAGGAAGCTATATTCTTCTGAATCTTTATCCAATATATGATGCCATTTCTCCCATAGGCAGGATTTATGGGTCTTGGAATCAAGAGGTGAAAATGTGAGTGGTACCACTCATTATTACCCCTAGTGACCCACTAGCAAAATTTTTGCTACCAGTTCCTGCAGTCTTATGCTCTGCTGGCCGAAAGGTCTTAGTTCCAAAGTGAGGAGTGCTTCTGATTCCAGGAGACACAACAGTGATTCCACTGAACTAGAAGTTAAGATTATGACCTGTCCCTTTTTGGCTCCTCATGAAAGCAATGAAGGGAGTTACTGTACTGGCTGGGGTGACTGATGCTGATTACCAAGGGGAAATTGGACTGCTACTCCACAATGGAGGTCAGGAAGAGCATGTCTGGAAAACAGGAGATCCCTTAGGGCATCTCTCAGTATTGTTATACTCTGTGATGAAAGTCAAGAAAACTACAATCCATGCCAGGCAGGATTGGTAGTGGCCCAGACCCTTTGAGAATGAAGGTTTTGATCACCCTACCATATAAAAAACCACAACCAGCTGACGTGCTTATTGAAGACAAAGGTAATATGGAGTGATTATAGTAAGAAGGTATTTATGAATACCAGTTATGACATCACCTATTACAGAAATGAGGACTGTAATTGTCATGAGTATTTATTCCTTGTTTTATTATGAATATGTTAATGTGTGTCTATAGAACACCTTTCTTTTCTTCCCTCTGCTAATTCCTCATCATGGAACATAAGATATATTTATGTCATATCATAGTGTTTAAGAATTTTTAACTTTACATCACAGTATTTAAGTTATGGGGTATGAAGAAGAGTAAACATCACTCAAGGACTATCTCTTCTTCTGGGAATGGGTTAGTGTGTTTTGGGTAGTACACAGGATAGTTGTATCATGTTACATGGAAGAATAACCTTATTATTGTCTTCATTTGGAGATTAAGTATGGTTTAAGGAGATGTATATAGGTGCCAAATTGACAAGGGGTAGACTTGTGATGGTTAATTTTATGCGTCAACTTGGAGGGCATTTCTGGATGAGATGAACACTTAAATCAGTGAACTTTGTGTTAGCAGATTGTCCTCTATGATGTGAGTGGGCCTCACCCAATTAGTTGAAGCCTGAATAGAACAAAAAGACTGAGTTCCCTGAGCAAGCGGAAGCATTCCAGCAGATGATCTTCACACTTCATAATATACCATCAGGTGTTCTGGGTCTCCAGGCTGTCAGGCTTCAGACTAGAATTGCACCAATAGCCCTCTTTCATCTCCAGGCTGCCAGCCCACACTTCAGATTTTGGACTCACTAGTCTCTCTAAATATGTACATATCCTATTGGTCCTCTTCCTCTGGAGAACCCTGACCAGTGAATGTAATAACCCCTAAAATCTCAGGGTACTTACTGAATATTAGAGGACAAGCAGATATGCCTTACTTTAACTATCATAATCATAGCGTTGACTAAATCCCCCATGACAACAGCACCCATTGCTTTAAAACATCCAATAGTCGGCATGAACAGTCTGACCCATTAAGTAATACATCAAAATTAAGCCTCTGGCAAGTACATACTGGCTTGAAGAAATGGGATGTCATAGACATCCTCCCCACCTTTGTCTAGTTAATTCAGTCCAATGTAAATTAAGCAGAGCCTTCAAGGATTAAAACCCATTAAATAAGACCTACTTAGGGAAGAGGTGATTATTATCCCAACTACTTCTTCATTTACCAACCTAATTTGGCCTATTCTTCACCTGGAAAGAATGAATGGGACTTCATAAGGGGATTACCACAGCCTTAATGCCAGAGTCCCATCCATTAAGGCCTGCATAACTAATAATTATGGAAATTATTGACTCCATCCAATAGCAACTGATAAATGTTTTTTCTGTTATAGATTTGGCCAATACATTCTGCTTAGCGCCTGTGTCAAAAACCTCTCAGCCTCAGTTTTCCTTCTCTTTCAAAGGGAAACGATACACCTTTACCTAGCTACTCATAGAGACCTCAACAGCTCTGCTATCTCAACAATCTTTGCAGGCAAGACCCTAACTGAATTCAACTTTCTCCAGGAGCAAAGATACATCATTACATTAATGCCGTCTTCTTCCAAGGTGATTACTTGGAATCACTCTTTCAGGACATACAAGTATTCAAGAAGGAGCTCACAAAAAGGGGATGGGCCATTGCCTACACATAGTGCAAAACCTTCCCATTTTGGATAAATTCCTGAAGATTATTTAGAAGACTGAGAATTGCCCACCCTTGACACTGCAAAAAACTGCTACTGATCTCACATTAAATGAGCCCAACATCTTTTAGGCATTTTTTGGGTTCTGGAGGCAACATAGTCCTCACTTGCAATGTTCATTTTAGCCCATTTATGTTGTTGCTTGCAAATAAGCCCACCTCGAATGGTACCTGCCTCCAACAAGACTCTGGAACATTTTTTAAATTGCAATATTATTATAGGCTCTCCTATTAGTGTCCTACAGAAACTCCTTCACTGTAGAGGCTTAGCAACTTCCTTTCATGCCTCTGGAGTCTCTGCACCACCCATGATGGCCATAAGTTGCCCATGGCCTTCTGTTGCAAGTAATTACCCTACTTCTATGTCATTAAAGTGGCAACTGCTGCCTATATATTGGGGTCTTCTGGAAATAGAGGTTCTCACAGGCCCTGAACTTGTTCGTGACCCTCCATATCCAGCTAATTATTCCTTGGGCCTTTGAGGAAGCACCTGCAAATTCATCAGTCACCAAAGCCTCTTTGCTGCAGTGTGGAGCCAAACCTGGGTCCTCTGGCAGATGCTATGGGCCTGAAGAGGTCACCTCTTGGCTACCTGGGGACCCTCTTTGCATCAGCTGAATGGATAGCAATGGAGGTTTGTACACTTTATAGATACACTGTCATAATCGCACATGATGGAGCTCAGTGGATTACTGCTGCTTTTCATCCCTTAACCAGTATGTCTCGGATAAAGTACTGGATCCAAGGACCAACACAACTGGCCAAACTTCAGGTGGTCATCTTAGCACTGGATGCCCAGAGAAGGCAACAATTGGCCCTCTCTGCAAATTTTTAGACCGTTAGGCAATTGCCAGTGGCCTGGTTGTCTGGTTTGGCAAATGGCAGCAACATAAATTCTTTATCTAAGATTGTCCCTTTTGGAATAACAACTCTGGGAATCTCTTGCCTTACAGATAATATAAATGAACATCACTCTTGCCTCTACATTTACTCAAGATATGATATGAAGCCTCACCAAGACAGTCCTTATCCCCTTCAGAGTTCCAGACATTGTTGTGACCAAGGCATTCATTTCATTCCTCAGAATACACAGTGTTGAGCAAAACATTTGCTGGAAGATTCACTTTCTTATAAGCCTCAGGCTACAGACCTCACAGAGTACCTTAATGGGTTTTAAACCTATTCAAATTCAATTAAAGTAATATTGTATATTTAGTTATGAAACATCAGGGATGAATTGTAATAAAAAGTCTGTCTCCAATTTTTGTAAAATTTTTGATATTTGACTGCTGACAGCTTTTAAACCTCACCCTTCACTCCTCCCCTTTCAGCCCTATCTCTGGGCAAGCTAATAGAAACCCTGGTCACTTTCTTACCCTTGCAGGCAGAGATAGTTTCAAACCCTATAAGCCCCTGGCTATGCATTAGAGCTCTAACTTCAGCAACACCCCCCCCCCCCACCGCCAATAAACACAATAAAAGTCCATACCAGTCTCCTTTCCATGTTCTCTCAGGACATTTTCAAACCTGTTTTGGAAGCCTGTCCTGCTCTCCCCATAAAACTTATGTGAGTAATAAATCTGTGAATATCTTCCTGGTGTGTGAGTGGCATCATTAGTCTCAACATCTGAACCAAACTTAGGATGGGGGTCCATTCTGCATCTTCAGAGTGATTGTAGACAGAATTCCTAACTGGATATGTGAAAGGGAAGTGGAGTTGTTGGGGAATAGCCCTTCTATGGTAGCCTAGCACCCTTGCAAGTATCTGTTTGCAATTGCATGCAGCTAATCCGAGGCTTGGTTAAATGCCCTGTGACCTCCCAAAACATGAGAAGATAGAAGACTTTAAGGAGCCACTATAAAGCTGTCTCCCACAAACCTACCCCCACGAGGGAGGCTGTCATGAGACAGTTTCTTACAACCTACCACTTTCTGATGAGGTACGGGGCTTTCTGTCCTATGACCCTCAGAATAGAACTGGAGAATATAAAACCACTCAGCTGCAGTCTAGATTTGCCTCCTCAGTATTCCCAAACTTGCATTACAGTCACAGCCCTTTTCTTCCTTTGTTGTCTTTTAGGGTATGTGGGACAAGGATCTGGGGAGCTGGCTCTGTTGGCCCATTCTTCTCTGCAGTGTGTAAGTAATAAACTGTCTAAATCTAAAAGTAGCTCATCGTAACTTGACAAGTCCAATCAGTCAGGTCTTGGCCTTACTTTTGTCTCCTATGTGTGAATTTGTTACCATATAATCCTAATTGCTATCTATGTCTGTTACCCATAAAATAATTAGCATACTTGTATTCATTCAATATTTCTTAAACTGAATAAATAGAGGTCTTACCATGTCTTTCAATGGTTTGTATTTGGGAAGCCTTCAGTGAGTTACCAAATGCAGCTGTGGGGCCAGTTTAGCACCTGAGGGAATATCCCACAGTACTTTATGAAGCTAAGAAGTTAGGAATGATTGGTACTGGAAGATTCTGAAAAATGGAAGCATGATTTATTGACAAAATATTCTTCCCAATAAAGAGAAATTTAGTACAGATCAGTCTTATGATGTCACATATTTCACATTTATCAGTAAACAAATACCTGGTAAAATAACAGCAATATATTTTTGGTAAGAGGTCTGACAATCATTTATGTAATAAACATGTTACAAGCACCTGTGGGGCATCACATCCCAGGCTTTGTGCCAGACTCTGAGGATACAGAGACAACCTAGTCTGGGTCCCAAAGCCAGGGGAGCTCAGTTTTGAAGGTAGAGACATTCAGGATAATAAATATGATATACCTTTGATAAGAAGTATGACATAACAAAGCAATGGAGCACCTGGGAACACAAAGGTATACCTTAGCCCAGGAGATTTACAAAGCGCTTCTCAGAAGTAGTGCTGTTTACAAAAATAGGGGCTGTGATTATCCCCACTTTACAGATAGGAGGGTGGAAGATCAGAGATGTAAAATAACTTGGCAGAGGCCATAGAGCTAGTAGATGGGTCAAGCCAATATTGAGCCATGGCCTCCAAACCACTATTTAATTTACAGCCACCACGTACAGTTCAATTTCCCTGGCTCTGTTGCCTCCAAATTTTAAAAAATCTGCTAAAGTTAAAATAACCTCAAGTTAGGAAAGACTGATGAAAAATTTTTTGGAATTTTTCTGTTCCTTCTAATAGGAGAATCTTGGAAGTGAAAGCAAGCTCTGCCTAGCTGTGGGTAGTAAGGAGCTCTGAGGTAAACCTTTCATCTCCCCATTTCCAGGAAAAACTGTTTTGGGGAACTGCTTGCTTTTGGAATTGGAACACACTTTAGAGAACAGGAATAGAATAGGCAGCTTCAGCCTCACAACCCTTCACACTTACTCATGAAGGTGTTCCTATTCTCTGGAAGGGGCTGCCAATGTTGTTCTTTCTGCCGGCTCCTTCTTGACCCACAAAAAAACGTCTGGCCAGACTTCACCCACCCCGTTTGCTGACTTCAGTACAGCTTTAGTAACTCTGACTTAGGAAGGTTTAGTCTTTACAGAATTCTATGCAGTCCAAAACTGAAGGAATATCTGCAGTCTGTGAAACACAAAATGGTTCACTGCAGTCACTGTTCACCTATCTTAAATTTAACTTTCAAGTAAATGAGCATACAAGTCTATAGACACTATTCCTTTAAAAAACTACTCAATAAATGGCATTTTGTGGATTTTTATAAAATTCCATAAATTTTCTCTCTGAAGACTCTACCCCTTTAATTTTTTCACAGTGATGTGAACTGGACTGTTGTCAAAAATCCTGCTAAAAAGAACATGAGATCTATTCCTATTTTCCAATAAATGTAAATAAGAATTTAACTCTTATTTCAATGAACCAAATTGAAAGAAAAAAAACTCCTAACACTGGTCTGTATCAAAGGAAACACTAGCCACGCCAGGAATATTACCCTTCTTTTTGGGAGCATTTGACTTCCTGGGCAGAAGTGGATCCCACAGCCAACATTTTCTAAACAATCTAAAATTTTTCCTCCTGTTCTTTTTTCTCTATGCCTTATATACAAACTTTAATAAGAACTCTGATAACTATTTTGTTAATTTTTTATTATAGAAAATGCCAAACATACAAAAGTAGAGAGAAACATATATGATGAACCATCATTTAACTATTACCCAGCTTCAACAATTATCAAGTCAAGGTCTGTCTTGTTTCATCAATATCTCCAATGCTCTTAACATCCAGACTTACTATTTTGGAGCAAATTTCAACCAGAAATATTTGAGACTATATGTCTAAAGACTTTTGTTTTCAATATAACCACAATACCATTATCTGAACAAATATCAAATATCCAGTTAATTTTCACATTATCCAGATTATCTCATAAATGTATTTATTTTATGGTTTTGTCAACTTGGGATGTAAAATAAGATCCATGTATTACAATTGGTTGATATGTCTCATAAGTCTCTTTTAATCTATAGGTTAATTCCTCCATTTCTTTCTTTCATCATGGCAATTCATTTACTGAAGATACTGGGTCATTTGTCCTGTAGTTTCCTACAGGCTGAATTCTGCTATCACCTCTGTGGTGTAATGTTTTTTTTTTCTCCCTTATTTTCTATACATTAGCAATTATGTCTAGAGGCACAGTCAGATTTAGGTTAAAAATTTTGGCAAATATATTTTATAGGTGGTACAGTATACTGCCATCAGGAGGCACATAATGTCTGGGATAACAGACATATGAGTAAGAATTTTTGCTTTCTAATATCTCACAGCTGCCTTGAAACACCTGTGTGACACCTGCTATACCAAAGCTGCATGTATGCTAGACAGAGAGCATTTACTGTACTAACACTAGATTAGAAGGTGAATGCTTTACCACCTGGTGTCACTACAAAATATTATTTAGGCAAACCTTCAGTGATGTCTACCATAGTTCAAGTAATATTTTGTATTCTAGATATATAAAAAGACTAAGGAAACAAGGTCCTTGCACTCAAGGTCATATAAACTGGTAGGAAAAACAGATAATCATAAAAGCATAATAAAGGCCATAGGTGCCAAACTAGAAGTCTGTACAGATACAGTGGTAGTGCAACAATTTGGAGAATAGTTATTGTAGTAAACAGGGAAAAAGTGTCCAAAAGCATAGGATGAGCTGTGTCCTTGGGAGTATGAAAGAGCTCACCTATGCTTCACAATTTTGTTCACCATTGGGTTCATACTTGATTCTTTCAAAGTAAATCTGAACAACATCTATGCCATTCACCTAAAAAAAAGATCTCATTAATAGTTTCATTGATTCATCAACTCCTCTAGTCAACAGATATTTATTGAGAATCTACTATGGTTCATCGACCATTTTCTATTAGAAAAGCCTTCAGTGATTTAATTATCCAGTGCAGTTCCACTGTGAGGCCAGATGGGAGCCTAAAGGAACAAGAGATTGTCCCAGTTAAAATATGAAGCTAAGAAATAAAAAATACACTGGCAGCAGACATTTCTAATCTGTGGATCAATGACAAGTGTCTCCAAATTTTAGGTACTGCTCTAGGCTCTGAGCAAATGGGACAAGATTCAGGCAGGGTCCTAGTCCTCAAAGAGTTCATAGCTTAACAGGTCAACAATCATTCATAAAGATGATTACAATACTGAAAATATTTCATTTTGCTTGGTGCTTCTGCAAAAGGAACCCTGAAAAAGAAAACTCTTACCAGCTGTTAGTCCTATAGGCTATAAAGCAGTATTTTCACCTCACTTTTCCCAGTTAACAAATATTGATGGAGGACCTGTCTTTCTTAAAATTGGACTCTACTTAAAGGGAAGTGAGAGGAACAGCTCCATCTTCAGAGCCCTTTAAACCATCTGTCCTGGAATGGCCCTCTAATGTTGTGACTTTACAAACTTCCTGTTCCTGCTCTCTCTCTCTCTCTCTCTCTCTCTCTCTCACACACACACACACACACACACACACACTCCCCAATATTTATTTGATGTTTCTAAATACAAAAATGTTGAAATCCATACTATTCTCTCAAATGAAACCATATAAATTCAAAATATTTATAGCCACCATGATGCCTCCCCCTACCCCACTTCTTTGTTACTTCTTTCAAATGACCTGATAAACAAAACAGGTTTCTTGGAAAATAAAATACATTAGACATCCAGGGAAATTATGTATTAAACATATCAATTTGATTTTTACTCCAACATATTTTCTTAAAACTTTTTTTTTAAAGATAAGAATAGGCATTTGTCCACTTGGGAAAAAAAACTCCAGCCTTTTAAAAACACACACTGAAAACAAATTTCTACCTCACATCTGAAAGTCTTAATTATCTTTGATTGATGTACTCTTTTTTGGGGTGAGATATGAACAGGAAGATTCATTTGTACATTTTTAATGCAATAATCACATAAATAATGCAAAAGTCCTATGTAATGACTGCAAAAAGAAAATTCCAACTGTGCAGCAAACTCTTTTGAAGGATACAGTTATAGTGACCATATATTGCTACCTCTGTGTCAACTGTATTAGCTTGAATTTCTTGGATTTCTCTTTTAAAATGAAAGGATTTCAGATACATTTAAGTTTTCTAGGTTGATCTCTAGAAGCATATATAACAAGAACTGCCCATGTGAATTTGAACGGTTGAAGTGTGATAACCATAAAATGTTCTGCTATCTGGACACTGAAGAAAATCCTAACAAGTGACAGATTCAATCCAAATGTTTCTGGATATACTACAACAAATATTAACAAGTTAACAACTCTTAAGAGTTGAGAAACATCAACACTCTACTTTCCATATTTGTTAAATACATAGTTCAAAGGTAAAAACATAAAACTGTATATTATTATCTCCAAGAATGTCACATTGTAAGTTAAACCTCAAAGGTATTTGTGGCAGCATTTTAGATAGAGGCAATTTTATGTATGAAGTAGTCATAAAGCAATAATCCAGTTTCTCTACCATTAGTGTGTATGAAAATGTAGTGTATTGAAAAGTATCAGGTCACTTGGATTATCTATTAGTTAATACAGATTGTTGGAATAGGAAAGGTCAGTTAGTAGTATTTGGAAAGTTTCTTTGATAATACGACTTGCATTGTGCAAAGAAACAGGTAATTTTTGAAAAACATTCAATAATTCTGCATAATTTACAACGTGAAATTATGTAACTGGTTTTTAAAAGCTATTCGTTTAAATTTTACTTATTCCTTTGACAATATTAAATTTTTATTAACTATAGCATGTACTTTAGACATTTATATATGGCAAAGATTTTATTTTAAAAACAGTGATACCAAAGTTAAAAAAAAAGGGTAAACAATATTTAATTCTGGCAGTGATTGTGTTCTGTTTTAAAGGTTGATACATAGAGTAACAAAGTATTTATATTACAGTTATTATCTACTTATATCTACTATTGGTCAGTAGAATATTTTTAAAATGTTAAATGTTATATGTAGAAAGATATCTCCCACCCATACTCTCTTTTCCCCAACCTTCCTGAGAATAGAGTTCTGAGAAAAAGCTGGACTTCCAAAATTTCTTAGTATACAGCACATAACAGCGACCCCCAAATAGTGGAGTGACACAAAATACCTATCAGTAGTGATTGAGATATGACATATTCTAGGTTATCCTAAAAATTATGAATGCTCTCTCCACCCCCAATACCCAACTTCATGAAGCAGGCTTTATTTTTACCTACTTTCTGACATGGCTGGGGGAACAGACAAAGTTCCAAGTGAGACCTAAGTATTTTCCAGGTAGGATTCCTGACCGTAAGGAAGTGTCAGGGCAAATTTAAGTTTTTAGTTTGGCACTCAAAAAAGTTTGCAGTGTGACACAGAACACTTATCCTAAATCTTTCGTAGGGATTGTTTAGCCATCCTGACACTGAACTTCCGTAAAAGGTGAGTAACAAGAAAGGTACTTCCCTCAGTTGGGATGTGATTACCATACAGATTCCATTCCAGTGGCTACTACTTGTCAGGAGGTTTATCTGGAAAGTCACTAAGTTCAAATATGTGGAATAAGTTTCTTTCAAGCACTACTTTACATGGAGAGTTGGGCACAACATAGGGTTGTTCGAGGGTATACTGAGAAAGGAGCAGTGGGAGTTGGAAGTCGAGCATGCCAAATCATACTCTACGAATTCAGTTTTCATGGTAATATATATACACACATCAGGATGCATTTGACTAGCAATACCTTCTGAAGAAGGTATTTACTCTATAAAGTATACTTTATTTACACTGTGTTTGGGCCATATGGGATAGAGCCACTTCAAGTAAGCAGTGAAACATTACCAGTTGTGAAAATTTTTTGAAAATCCAATCACCTACACAGAAATAAATTTCTGGAAAGGGCAAATTAGATTACATGTCTAGAGATAAAATTACTGTCCAGAGCAGAAAGAGCACGAGATGTAACATTTAAATTAAAAAAAACTTCAAAACTGCTCATTCCCCTCAAGAAGGGCTTGTTGACAACGGCTAAAGCTGTGAATGAGAAAACAACTTTAAAAAAATTAATGAAAGATGCCACACAACCAAGGTGATTAGATTTTAAAGGCCTTCACTACAAAACCACAAGGCTGGTCCCCAAAATGCGGGCGCGCGCACACACACACACACACACACACACACACACACATGCACACACGTGTGTGCAATGTAAGAAAACCAAGCCACGCTGCGTACACACGTGTGCAAACGCACACCCCCCCCCGCCCCCCGCCGAGGGCTGGGTGAGCACTTCAGACACCTTTCACGAACACCCCGTGTGGCTTAGGCTTACGGAATCATGTTCCAGTGCCACCAAGAAGCGATTTGCAAGCATCTGAAAAATAGGCAAACCTTCTGAAAACAGAGCTTGGCAACCGAGACAGCTTGCAAGCGTGATTCAGAGGTCTGCCAAGGAAACAAAAGAAGTCTCCCTCCTCCCGGTGAGGCCGCACATGGCACTAGAGGTGCTCCGGGCCCTCTTTATTCTAAGGTAGGCGGAAAGCAGAAGTCAGTGCAGGAGCGGTACATACTAGGGCTCGCTCTCCGGCAGGGATGGGGCCACGGAGTTTCCATTGGTTGGGGAACCGCCCAGCTTTAGCTTTTCCAGATATTCGGCATGCACGGGCTTGTGGCACTGGAGAACCTTGATCGCATCTTCGATTTTGAACCACTCTCGTTTCCTCCCAATGCTAACCGAATCTTCCCAGTCCTCCAGAATCTCAGTGACAGTCAGTACATACACGTACGTTCTGTGCTTGCGATCTTGGCTCTGCTCGAAAATGCCCAGGAGCCGGCCTAACTTCCCTTTGACTCCCGCCTCTTCGTACACCTCGCGGACCGCCGCACCACCTGGCTCCTCCTCGGGCTCCATGCCCCCACCCGGCACGATCCAGCGGTCCGGGTACCGACTGCTACTCACTAAGAGCACCTCGTCCTCGCGCTCGCTCCGGAAGCACAGGCACGCCGCCCGCTTCTTGAAGCCCTCCGGGTCGTAGGTCCGCGTCTGGTTCGGCTTGCACTTCATCCTCCGAGCCTCCCGCTCCCGCCGCTCGCAGCTGCTCGGGTCGCCGCCGCCGCGCAACGAGGTGCTGGCGAGAGAAAAGGGCTTAGGCGAGGGGCGGGGAAAGAGCAGCGCCTCGGCCGGTGAGCCCCTGGAGCCTGGGGAGGATGAGGCGGGGGCGGGGAAGAGCGAGGTACGTCAGTCCGCCTGTCCCCGGCGCGGCCGAGGTCCCGAGCGAGGCCGACGCAGCCCGACGGGAGGACGCGCCGCGCCTGCGCCTGCGCCCGCGCTGCCCAGAGCCCGCCACTCCGCACAGAGCCCACCCGCGTCTCCGCTGCACGTCCCCGGTGCGCGTCGCTCTCGCTCCTCCGCCGCCGGGCCGGGATTGAGCGAAGTGAGGCGCGCTAGCGTGCGCGTCCGCGTTCCCGTCGGAGGGCGAGGGGCTGGGGGTCGGAGGGCGAGGGGCGGGGGTCCCGCGGCTCAGCAGCGCCTCGGGCCCACTGCGCAGGCGCCCCGCACCCTGAGGGCTGGGAATCTCCTTCGCACGCAGTTAAATTTGCTGCATCCTACCTCGCTCCCGGGTTTTTTCCACGTGCCCCTTTGGGCCGAACGTTTCCCCTCACCCTCCCCGGCAGGTTGCACGGGACACACACGTGATCATTGGACACACGGTCTGGCCCAGGATGAAGAGTAAAGTACCGGCTTATTTATTGGAAGGCCCCGGTTTGGTCAAATTGATCCTGGGTGTTCTGAGCGAAGCGGTGCCTCATCTCCGCTGACTCACATCATGCAGTTTTATTTCTTTAACAGGTGTGTCCACCTTAAAACTGAAACAGCCAGTTATTGTATCAGCAAAATGGGTTTAATCTGGCATAGCAGAGGAACTGCAACACGGGACATGCAGGCTACCACACCACAGGCAAGCCTGGAGGTCCAAAGGCGGAGGCCTTACTTTATGGAGGAAAGGAGGAAGCTGGGAGGAGCTGCTTTGAAGGAAAGTCCGTGGGAGGAAAGGGAGAGTTCCGGCAGGTGACAGTTTCTCATTGGCCGAGTTGTGGCATTTTCTTATTGGCAGAACTTGTTGCTGGGACAGGTGAAATTCTTCCTTCCTCCTGCTGGACTAGTAAAGTTGGCTGCTACCTGCTGGGAATGCAAGGTACTTCTCTTCCTATTGGGGTCTGCAGTTGACCAGGTGTGGTAGGGCCTGAGAGCTCCCCATTTCTGGTACCCCCACTCCATTGTAAATGCGGTTTCCTTTGTTCACGTTCACAGGTTCTTCTTGCCAGGCATCTTGCCACAGCACATGCCTTCACGGTTTCTTGAAGCCCTGGTGACATCTTACCTAAGCTCTGTCCCTCAGTTTCCTCCTCAGTAAACCACTCCCCTGCTTGTTTCAGCCCATTGCACTTGGAGTCATAGCCATCGGCCTGCTGGCAAACCACCCCAGGTAGTGTTTCATTAAATCCCAAGAATCCCCGCCCTCCACACACACTAGCCTTCTCTCTCTTTCTCGTTGATAAGTACTGGTTGGGGCTTTGGAAAATACGGCTATGGAAATCCCTTCATCTTTTGCATCTTTATGTTTAGGCGTCTCCTGGCATCACCAGTTGGTGCTCTCTCACCTCTCTGTTTGGTCACTCTGGCCTCTTGGCCAAGAAGAGGCCCCCCGCAGCCAATAATTTAACAACTTAAAGCCTGTCCTCCCCTTCTGATTTATTCCAGCTGTTGTCCAGCTCTAACAGTAGCCCAATGGAGAAGCCCTCTGGTGTCCCCTAACTCTTACCATATTGCAACTTAGGCATCTTGGTTTCTCTCTTACCCACAAGGCACTGCTGGCATCAGGCAACCAGGATCATGAAAACTCACTTTCCCAGTGAAACGATCCCTTCAACATTGGGGAATTGAATCTGAAAAGTAAGTGGAAAGTACTCATGAAACGTGCAGCCCGATTTTGAGTAAGCTAGTTCAGCTTCCCAGAGTCTGCTGCACTCCATTTGTATCCAGAACAGCTCACAAAACTGATCCTGTTCCTAGAGACAGCGACACCTGCAATATCAACAGTGCAGTATGAGGAAAATGCACGGTTGGTAGATGAAAGGGATGATAAAATGGAGCCATGAAGAGAAGGACTTTAATCAATAGATACTACTGCTACTGACTGTATTTGAGTGCCATAGGGATGATCAAAAAACATTTGAAGAAAAGCAACACCCCATGATTGAAAACAAACTAGGAAAATAGGTTTTCGCAGTCGCCATTCCCCAGTGTGGCCACACTCCCAAATACCCAAAGGATGCTAACCAACAAGAAAAACATCCACGACAATCAGGATCTAGGCAAATATACCTGTTATTGCCAATATTATTAAATATTGCTTTAGATATTCTTTCCAGCATAAAGAGAAAAAAGTCTATCATTTTGGTAAAGAAGACAGAATTGCCATTATTTGCAGATGCTATGAATATATTCTTGGGAAGAAAACCTAAGAAACCATATAAAACTAAATTATTTTAAATAGTAGAATGAAATGTTAATAATTAAAATACGGAGACGTTTCATGGACTCCAGCAATAACTGTGTAGAAAATAGAGTTGGAAACGGATGATAATCAGATTAGCAATATTAACCACCACAAACTAAGTAAAATGGCAGGGTATCCTAAAACGCACGGTTAGGCAAGTGACAGAACTTGGACGATGATTTGAATAAAGCAAGAGGAATGCTAGCAGAGCTGGGAGACTGGACGGGTATCTGGGGGGAAAAGTGGCCTAAATATGCCCCAGCCACATCACAAGTCTACTTCCCAGTTACAAGGTACTGTCTCCTTGTCTCACCAGTGGTGCTGTTTTCCGGTCTGTTCCATCACTTGCACATCAGGTTGCGACTATGCCATATGCCTATGTTGGGGGTATATTTACTGGAGAAAATAGAGCAACGTTATAATATGGAAAGAGGTATAAGCTGAATTCCCACTAGCAATGTCACAGCACGTTTCTGGATAAAGACATCCATACCTTACAGGTTTGGTACAGTGCCAAGGAAAATTTCAAATTACTTTTTCCCCCAGATTTTATAAAACAATTTGATTATTCACCTGTTAGAATAATACAGCAACATTTTCTAAAGATGAGTAAAAACCACTGTTGAGAGATTAGCATTCCCCAGTCTGGTTTATCTATATTTAGGCATTTCTTTAATGATGGGCAAGGTTATTTCCTGAACCAGTACATGAGTAGACTGTTCCAGTAACAACTGCAGTTTGTTCATGCCTGCCTGTATCTCCTCTGTCATTGTCCTTGGCCTTGGAGATGGAATTTACTTTGTCCATGGGGCCCTGGCAACTGTGAAGAAAACAGAAAATTGAAAAGTGCTTACGCTGGAGTTTCCCCCTCTTCTGTTGCTCCTGAACCAAGATGACAAGAATGTGAAGGAGCCTGAGCTAAGTGGATGATGAGAAAGCTGTGGCCCATGCATCCCCTTCACCCCAGGTGACAGTGAGGCAATGGCCAGAAATGGGTTCGAGACCATCCAGCAGCCAGCAGAGCCACTTCACTGACAGGGCACTGACCACGGATGTGTAGGGAAGCCTTCTGAGGATAGTACAAGGACCGCTTAACTGAGCCCATCAGAAATTGTTGACCTACAGAACTGTGGGCAAAAATAATTTGCCGTTGCTTAAAGTCACTCCAATTTGGAGGGTTTGTTGTGCATCAAAAGCTAGCTGACAAAACTGTTAACTGATATTCATCAAAATCCAACCAGAAATAAGACAGAGAAAATAATTTTCACAGTAGAAACTGAGCCTCTGCTTAAAGAGGTTGACATTGGATTCTCCCTGGAGTCAGAAGGAAAGGAATGAGGCTAAGATATGTAATATTTGCCCAGTACAGCCTATCTGTCAGGCCCTGTGTGGAGCCCTGTTCCTCTCTTTTTTTTTTTTTTAACTTAAGGCATCGTTGTGGTGTCAACATCCACCCACATTATCAAGCCCCCTCCCCCAGCTCCACTGCAGTTACTGTCTATCAGCGTAGTAAGGTGCTATAGAAAATCATTGCTTGTCTTCTCCATGCTGTACTGCCTGCCCCTGACCTTGCCTATATTGCAAGTGCTAATCATAGTGCCCCGTAATCCCCTTCTACCTCCCTCCCCACCCACCACCCCCTCCCCCTCCCCTTTGGTAACCTCTAGTCCCTTCTTGGAGTCTGTGAGTGTGCTGCCCCTTTGTTCCATCAGCTTTGCTCTGTTATACTGCACAAATGAGTGAAATCATTTGGTATTTGTCTTTCTCCACCTGGCTTATTTCACTGAGTAGAATGCCCCCTAGCTCCATCCATGCTGTTGCAGGTGATAATATTTGTTTTCTTCTTATGACTGAATAATACTCCATCGTGTATACATACCACATCTTCTTTGTCCCTCCATCTACTGATGGACACTTAGGTTGCTTCCCTATCTTGGCTATTGTAAATAGTGCAGCAGGGACAAACATAGGGGTGCATATGTCTTTCGAATCAGGGATCTTGTTTTCTTTAGGTGAATTCCAGCGAGTGGAATTCCTGGGTCAAATGGTATTTCTATTTTTAGTTTTTTGAGGAACCTCCATATCACTTTCCACAAAGCTCAAACTAATTTACATTCCCATCAACAGTGCAGGAGGGTTCCCCTTTCTCTGCACCCTCGCCGGCATTTGTTGTTTCTTGTCTTTCGGATGTTGGCCATCCTAACTGGTGTGAGGTGATACCTGGTTTAATTTGCATTTCCCTGATGATTAGCGATGTGGAACATCTTTTCATGTGCCTGCAGCCCTGTCTCTTTTTTAACTGACAGCCCATAAAATTTGAAGGAAGCAGTGAGTTATTTTTTCCATTTCATAGAGGAGAAGGTGCAGAATGGAGTTTGTATTTGACTTCAAGTCTTCATACAGCCTGTGCTCCCACAAGGTCACCATGTCTTGTCAGAAGGATTATTTTTATCAGGAGCTATGACTTCTATTTGTGGCCTTTGTTGATGGTGAGCAAAGTTGACTACTTAGGTATGGTGCTCATTTTGCTAAGAGTCACTGGGTTCAAACAAAGGTATTTTCCATCTGAATGCACAAGAGGATGGAAAGAATACCTGGGTGCCACCTCACTCCCAGCAGTCAACTGTGTTACCTCAGCATGCTATTTAATAACTTGAAATTTGATTTCCCCTGCAAAACATAATGTGGAGTTAAGTGATGTGGGAAAGAAGATACTGTATTTTGTCATCGCTCTAGGTATTGGTTTTGATTTATTGATGGTTGGCTTTAATTTACACACAGTATTTATTTACCAACAAACTTGTAAAATGAGTTTCAAAATGCCCATCCAACAGATTAAGAAACAGGCATGCATAGATGGGTTTAAGTAAGTAAGGCAGTAAGAGATGGAGCTGACTTTTCACGCTTTGGTCTGTCTTACTCCAAAGGTAATCCTCTTCCTTTCACTGATAAACTTCACATATGTTGAGAGTTGCTGAGATATCCGCTATGCAGACTCCCTCTTCTCTCATTCATTTCTACCTGGAAGTTCCAGGCACCCAGGAGGACAGAGTGTCTATGTACACTTCTAAAGCTGAGAGCATCGGCTCTGAGATCAAGTCTGGGATACATATTTCTGCATCTTTTTTGTGAGTTAGGAAGGAGTAGGCAGGTTAGAAAGTGACAGTGACATTAGAAGCATCATTGTGGGAAGTTAGGCACCTTACTTAGTGACAGGGGCATGGAACCTAGAGTTGCCTCTTTTGTGATAAACTTTTAAGTGGAGTACAATTCTAGGAGAGAAGCTCTCCAGAACAGCTGTTACCTCAGAGGAAGAATGTTATAGACCTTCCCAGAGCCTTATAGTATCCACAGCTGTACCCAGCTTTCAGGAGACTAACCACAACATACCCGAGAGGATTTCGAGGTATGTGAAATAGAAACAGAGTCAGGGGAAGCGATTTTAGTAGTAGTCAGTGAGAGAAAAAAATGGTTTGTAAACCAAGTGATCTAGGATTTAAATCTGGCTCTCTCAGTAGCTATAGTAGCCTTAAGCAAACGAGTATCTTTGACCTTATTTCTCATCTCTAAAATGGGCATAATAAAAGTACCTACCTCATTAACCTCACGTCTCCTGGAAAGCTTTCCTGACCGTGTGTGCTCACTCACCCCTTTTACCTTCTTTTTTCCCCCTATGCTCCCCGGACTTCGACTCTGCCATCTCTCTAATCAAGAAGCTCTGTGATGATACATACCTGCCTGCATGTTTGTAAGAAATTTAAAGACTGGGAGCCAGCCTGAAACATGTCTGTCCCCCTTGAATCGGCAGAGTGACTGGAATTTGGTGTTCTGCAGGGATTCAAAATATGGGGATTGAATGACGGAGTATGAGAGAAGCTACATGGATCACAACGTACAGTTATTATTGTATCTGTTACTTGTTTATTGAAAGATAAGAGAACATAGGCAGCACCGTATGTATCTTTTCACCTGACAAGTTTGGGTGGGTTGTAGTTTTCAAAGCACTCACCATATGCTCCCAAATTCTTTGCTTCTTCTTGTACCCTGGACACTGTTTTTCCCTCAACCACAGAATTGGTTTCATTGTGGGACTATGCTAGATAAGTCAGTAGACCTTGTCAAATACAAAATGATTGAACAAAAGACACCTCCCCAGTTTTTCTCTTTGATTAGCCAATGAATCACGGGAGGAATACAGGACTTGTACGTTGTAATATTTTGGTCGATGGACAGATGTGCCCAGTCAAGGGTGTGAATGTAAACATCAACGGAGGTTAAGTCCAGGTGAGTGTTTCCACGCTCTCAGAGAGGCAGCATTCCTTAATTTCTTCTGCTTCTTTGGTCACTACTTCTGTTTCCTGACTGCCGTGTTCCTCCCCCTCACTGTACAGCCTTCCGATTCAGCAGCTACAACCTTTCTCTGCTCCTCTGGTCATGTGTCAGAGTCAAATGCTAAATCCTAACAAAGGGCTACAAGGCCCTACAAGATCTGGCCCCTGTTTCCTCTCTGACTTTCTTCCCTACCACTCCCGTTCAGGCACTCATCTCCAGTTCTGCTGGACTCTTTGCAGTTCCTGGATATGTCAGCCAGGCCGCTGCCTCATGGACTTTGCTCCAGCCAGTCCCTTTGACTGGAAACTCCTCACCCATATCTACCTGTCTAACTTCCTCACTTCAGTCAGGCTCTTGCTCAGTTCTCACCTTCTCAGTGAGGTCTGCCCAGGCTACCTCATTTTATATTGCTGATGAACTCATCTTTTCCACGCCCCCCTCCCACACACACCCTTCCCCGGCCGCCCCGCCATATTCCTGATCCCATTTATCTTGGCCTGACTTGTCTCTTCGTTACAACACTTATCTCCTAACAGGCTATGTTATTTACCTCTTTGTTCCTGTCTATTGTCTCTGTCTCCCCCATAGCTCCTGCTTGGCTACAGTTAGCTCCTTGATCTTAGGGATCTTTGTCTCTTGCCCACTAGTATACCTCCAGCAGCCCCAAACTTTGCTTGAGCACACACTTTAGCCATCCAGACATCATCTGTTGAGGTAAGGACCCCATCTTTGTCCCTAGCTACACTGTGACACCCTTGAGGGGCAAGGGCCATGTTTCACTGGTCTTTGTCAATCCATCATCCAGGATGCTTTCTGGTGCAGCTAGAAAGGCACTGTTGAGTATTTGCAGAATTAACTAATTAATTAATCTTCTGAAAGGGACATGATGGAGAAAACATTCTGTTTCTGAACTGCATTTATTCTAGTAGGCACCACCTTGTCCTTCATGACTTTTGATGACTGTGGAGCCTGTAGAGGGGTCCTTTGTTGTGGAGCTACTTTCTTGTGTGAGAATCCTGTTCTTGGCAGGATGCCCTTCCCTTCCACAAAGACATCAGACCAGGCCCATAGGGCAGATGGTTAACTTATCAATGCCGGTGTGCACCCACAACCCATGCACCATGGGGCCAGGTCCCTCAAAGGCAAAACAGGTTTCTCAGGGTCACCAGGCTGCTCCACAAATTTCACAGGCTCTTAGATAAACGACAACAGAGCATGTAGAAGCATGCTCCGGGGTAAAAATTGGACCCACGAACATGACTGCATCCCTCTTTCACAGTAAAAACCTCAAGTACCTCTAGTAAAATCAGTCTGTTCTGGAAAAATGTGCCATTAGTGAGAACATGGTAGAGTATCTGTGGCCACGGGCTCTGAGCTGGCCATCATTCTCTGGAATTTGAGACGGGTGGGAGAACAGCTCTTCCTTTTCTTTTTTCTCCCGTCTGGTTCCAGTTATTTACTTCAAGGCAAACTTTGAAAATCAGTGGTCTTGGTGGCAGTTTTCCCAAAATACGGTATTATATCTCCCAGGAGAGGGCCCTAATTAGACTCTTATTTTCTAAACTTCACTTTAACTTTGGTCAGATAGCTTTTACTACCAGCCTACATCTCCAAAGAAATATCCTTGATTTGTTGCTTTGGGTGAACTTTCTGATGTGTGCAAGTCCCAAAATTCTTTTAAAGGAATCCTATTTGATTTTTCCTTTGTTTCTAAGCTACAGTATCAGAAGAGATCATCAAAGCTCTTTGAGGGCTTACCATATTTCGGGCACTTGCTGGTAATTTTCATAAAATCCCTATGAGATTAGTGCCATTATTCCCATTCCACAGATGCGGAAATGAAGGCACAGGAGGACAGATAACTTGCCCCTGTCACGCAGCCTGTCAGTGGCAGAGCTGTGAGTTTGAAGAACTGTCGTCATAATCAATTACCTGCATTGATCAGCGTATCCCCACATTTTCAAAAATCAAAAAAAGTTCTCCTGGTTTTGAAAAAAAAGTCACGAGTTTAATTTTATAAATTCCATACCATTGCTATGTCATCAGTCTATTTGTAGCATTTTACTCATGACAAGTAATACTTTTCCTTTTCAGAAAACTCTAAGTTCAGGTCATTATAGTTGGGGTGGCTGCTATGGAAAGACATCTTCATGACTCAGTTCGGGGAATTGTTGCTGTAAGCCATGTTAGGTGCTGAAAGCTGTGCTATGTGCTGTGTAGGGGTGCATGGACAAGTGAACCACATTTCTAGTCCTCAATGCCTTGTAGCTTCTAGAAGAGTTTGCATGGCACCTGATACTCAAAAGCCACACATATGGTGCCGATATGGAAAAAATCTACTGTACTGCCTCCACATTGGAACTGAGTGTTTTTGCTGTCCGCAGTTCAGCACGAAGTAAGTGAATTTAATAAACTTTCAGCAACGTTTACCGTGTTTCATGTACTGCACTTCATACCGGATATGCAAGAGTATGTAAAACATGGTCCCAGCCCTTAAGGATCTCACAGGGAAACAAACAAGGAGTATGTTTTCTCAATTTGAAGTCTCCACAGGGTACATTTGCAGTGCAAGAGGGGAAAAGAGGAAGAGGAGTCAAATAATTACACTGAGAAAGATGGATGGAGACAATGGAAGCAGGAGCCAGTTCAGGGGACCCGAGTCCCTGTGACTAGGCACAGTATGCCTGCACATGAAAATTCCATTGTTGGGGGCGCACGGACTTGATTCCATATTCCTGAGTATTTATGATTTTCACCAAAACACAAAGTCAGACTACTAATCTTAGAGCCATTTAACTTCTCCAGTTAAAATTTTTAATCATTTGTGTGCATCAGTCACTTTGTATTCCAAAGACTAGGAGATCTCAAAAGTACTCCCAGTTTGAGGACATTTCAGAAACCGAGAGTTTTTCAGGAAGGCCAACACCAAATAGGAAGCCAGGAAGTCAGCAATATGCTGGTCCTAGAAGCTACTGACCAGAGGGAGCTGAGACAAAGTCACAAAAGCCAAATGTTCCACGCACTGTGGTAGGCTCATGGATTCCGGGTATCGCTCAAGCTGATCCAGATGCCTTAGTACAGAAAACCACGCAGGCAGATCGTAACACCAGTGGTTTGTAAAGATTTGTCAAATGGTTTATCAAGGAGGTGTTTTACAAACACACACACACGAGTTTGGGAACTCAGCTAGGATCACAGAGTGTTGGAGCCGGTTTGTCTGATTTTAAAGCCTCAAAGACTCTTTTTCATAATAATTTCTTTCAATTTAATTCAGAGCCAGTACCTGTAATTCCCCTGACCATGCTAGCCTGTTGTTGCCCCATAAGAGAACCTTGGGATTTAATGTTCTGCCTTATCGAAAGGGCAGGGACTGAATGGGCAGTTCTGACATCCAAGCCCTTCACACAAAGTATGGCACACATCCCGGCAGAAAGTGTCCTCGCTTTTGCTGTCACACTTCGAGTTGCCTGTTCTTGCCTCTATATGCAATTAATCTTCACTGCACAAGAGTTAGACTGTGACTTTGCTCAAGCTTATTTTAATTTGCACCTTAGAGCTACAAGTGATTATGGGCGGGACAGAAATTTTTCTTCATCCTCTCCAGTAGGTTGGATAACACAGAATTACCTTAACCATGACTGAGTCAATACACTAATAACTTAAATACCTGTGTGTCAATGTTGTATGGTCCATAAGAAATTGCCACACAGTTGGTGCCTTAAATCAGTACATATTTATTATTTCACAGCTTCCATAGGTCAGATGTGTGCCATGGATCAAGTGAATTCTCTGGTTAGGGTCTCACAAGGCTGAGATCAAGGTGTCAACTGGGCTGGGACCTTAACCTGGAGGCTCCGGGGAAGAAGCTGCCTTCAAGCTCATTCTGGTGGTTGGCAGAATTCAGCTCCTGTGGTGGCAGAGCTGACCCCACGTCCTTGCGGGATGTGGGTGCTGCTCTCCCATTCTAGAGGCTGCCGACATTTCTCATCTTCTGGTTCCCTCCGTCGTCAAGCAAGTAACGACACGTCAAACCGTTTTGTGCCTCAGCCTCTCCTGTTCCCCCTTCTGCTGCTAGCCAGAGAAAACTGTCTGCTCTTAAAGAGTTCCTGTGATCGCATTAGGTTCTTTTGGTTAATCCAGGATAATCTCTCTATTTTAAGGTCAAAGGTTTAGTGACCTTAATTACAACTTCAAAATACCACTAGCCATGTGACCTAACGCAAATATGTGTGTGAAACTTCACCTTCACAGTGTCTGGGATTATGGTGGGAAATCTTGGGAGGCCATTTTTAGATGGCTTCCTCCACCTGGAAGCCATTTCTTCTGTGGCCAGCAGGGTTCCCTAGAGAAACACAACCGATGGGACATACATACATATATATGTATGTATGTATGTATATATACATCTGTGTGTGTGTGTGTGTGTACATATATATATATATATATATATATATATATATGAAGCGACTAATTATAAGGAATTGGCTTAGACTTGTAGAGACTGAGTAGTCCCCCGATGTGGCATCTACAAACTGGAGTCCTGTGAAAGCCAGCAGTGTAACTCAGTTTGACTCCAAAGGCCTAAGAACCAGGGGGGGCCAATGATGTAGATTCCAGCTGGGGTCTGAAGGCCTGAGGTTCCTGAATGCCATTTAGGGCATTTACTACTACAACTTTTAATAACCATCAGTTAATTATTTGTGGAATCCCTATTTCATAACCCTGATTATCTGTATTCCTGTGAACATAGTGCCCACCCTTTACTGAGTTACATCATGTAGTTTTACTTCAACAAGGGGCTTGTGCCTTTCCAGAGGAACTGAACCAATATAGTAAGATTATGTATATTTCTAGTTAATTAGTGACCATATATACATGTTTATGTATGTATATATACAGAGAGAGATTTTTTACAGAATTGGCTCCCATGATTATGGAGGCTGAGAAGACCCAAGATCTACAGTCAGCAAGATGGACACTCAAGTCCAAAAGGGCTGGAATTGGGACTCAAAAAGATCCATTTTGTCAATTCAAGTCCAAAGGCAGGAAAAGACCAATGTCCACCTCAAGCAGTCAGTCAGGCAGTCAGGCAGGGATCCCTGCTGCTTGAGGGAAGGTTAGCCTTTTGGTTCGGTTCAGGTCTTCAACTGACTGGATGCAGGACTCCCATGTTAGAGCAATCTACTCAGTCTTCCTATTCAAATGTTAATTGATCCAAAAACACCCTCACAGATACACTCAGAATATGTTGGACCTAGTATGTGGGCACCCTGTGGCCCAGTCAGTCAACACATGAAATTAAATATAACATCAAGCATCTTGACACAGTCCATAAATTAACATTTATTTCAAAATTCCTGTTGCATCTTAGTTAAATGCTCTGTTTCCTTACCTGTAAGAAATGGAGCTGTGAATAAGTTCGTTTTGTTGGTTGCATGTTAAGTAATAACTTTCTTTATGTGAAAGGGCAAAACAGCCCAGCTGGCAGTTTACATTCTTTACGGTAAAGGGGAATTTTGCATCACGTAGCATGCAGATTTACTAATACGTAATATTTATTCAATATGGACCATATTTGGCAAATCCTTTTGTAAGCTCCAAAATTGCTTTATTACCTCATTTGGTCAGAGAAACCCCATGAGATATGTGCCATTATTAGCCCCATTTTCATAGGAAGAAACAGAAGCACAGAGGTTAAGTAATTTGTCCAAGAAGACAGCTTCTAAGTGGCAGGGTCAGGATTGGACTCCATGGCTTCAGAATTCCTAATTAATCAGTTAGTGACCATATAATTTATCACCCACACCAGTTGATGTAATTTGTCATCCAAAGTAGAATGAAAGCGAGTACTATTATAAATTATACCTCCACAGGCATAAAGCAGGAAAGCCTTAGATATTCCAAGACATTGCTCACTCTGTTAGTGGAAACCCTCGTGGTTGCAAGTGGCAGAACATTCTCACCTAGATCAAAAAGGAAATTCATGACTTCACAGCATTTGCAACGTCGTCATCACTTTTTCTCCCTCTGCTAGATTATTCCTATCAGCTACAGACTGGTGTTTTCCATCTTAAAAGCAAAACAAAAGAAATACAAGAACAAAACAAACAAAAACGTTTTTACCTCCATCAACGACCACAGGGCCATTTATCCCCCCGCTCTCGGTGATAGCAAACCTCCCACAGAAAGAGCTGTCTACCCTCACTGTCTCCAACTCCGCTCCCGCCATTCTGTCTTAATGAAGATCCTCCCATCAAGCTTATACACCTTCAACTAAACTGAAACCGTTCTGGTCAAGGCAACAATGACATCTATAGTTCTAAAGGAAATGTCTGAATCACAGTCCTCTCCCTAATTGACCTTCCTTATATCAAATATGTGTGTGTGTGTGTGTGTGTGTGTGTGTGTGTGTGTGTGTGTGTGTGTGTGCTTGATATAAAGAATTGGTTCATACAATTGCAGAGACTAGGTGATGCCCTGAGGTGCCACCTACAAACTGGAGTCCCACGAAAGCCAGTAGCATGGCTCAGTTCGACTCCATAGGCCTGAGAAGCGGGGGGGCCAATGATGTAGATTCCAGTCGGGGTCTGAAGACCTGAGAATCAGTAGTGTCAAGCACTAGAAGGTCAGTGCCCCAGCTCAATCAGTCAGGAAGGAAGTGCCTTTTCATTCTATTCAGGCTCCGAAAGGATTAGATGATGTCCACCTACACTGGGGAGGGCAAATGGCTTTACTGAGTCCACAGGGTCAAATGCTAATTTCATCCAGAAACACCCTTACAGACCCACCCAGAAATAATGTTTAGCCTAATATTTGGACACCTGTGATCCAGTCAAGTTGACACACACATACTTGGGTTTCAATCCCTCCTGGTAGTTTTCTGACCCTATTAGCTGTTAACGCCTCAGTCTCCTTAGCTGCTTGTCCTCTTTTCCCTGTGACCTCACGATATTGACGAACCTCAGAATCCTTGGTCTCCTTCTCTTCCCGATATACCCTCATGCCCTTGGTGGTCTTATCCAGTAGCATGGCTTTACATGCCATCCTTACACTCTTCTTTCTTCAGTTTAGATATCCAGCTTAAACTCCAGTCCTTCCTACTGTGCACTTGGCAAGTCCGCGTGGATGTCTAATAGACATTTCAATTTTAGCCATGACAAAAAAGAAATCCGTATTTCATCCCCCTCATTTCACCTACTTTAGTTATTCCTCATCTCAGTTAACATTAACATTATCCCTGATGGTCACTTCAAACTATTGAAGTTAATCTTGGCATTCAATCCATCCAGAAAGCCTGTTGATTCCCTGTTCTAAATATATTGAGAATATATTTAGGTTTTGCTTCCTCCACTGCTACCACTTGATTCTAAGCCACTAGAATGTCTTGCCTGGATTACCACAATAACATTCTTACTGATTTATTTTCCCATAACTTTATCTTCATGTTTAGTCTCATCACAGCAACCAGAGGTGTCCTTGAAACCTAAGTCAGATCATGCCACTCCTCTGCCATTGCTCTCCATCTCACCGAGAGAAGGAAAATCAGAAGTATTTGCATGGACTACAAGTTTCTGCATGATTAGGTATTGTGTTACTCCTTTGAAATCCAACTACACTCTCACTAGATCCGTCCACATCTACCTTAACTATTACAATCACACTTTGACCTGAAAGCTTTTCCAGGAGGTGTTCTCTGCACTTGAAGTGTTCTTCCTCCACACAGTTAACCACTCATTCCATCAATCCCCTGCAAGTCTTTGCTCAAATATCACTGTCTGAGGTTGGCCTATCTTGACCACTCTTTTAAAAAACTCCATTTCCTGAGCATTCCATATCTTTCTTAATTTGCTCTCTTTTTTCCCCCACAGGATTATAAGCTGCTTGTACAGTACAGTACCTTTTATGTATTTTGTGTACAATTACTCAAAAATATGAGTGCTGTGAGGGCAGAGACAGTTGTCTCTAGTTTACTGCAGTATCGTCGGGGCTAACAAGAGTGCCTGGCTGTTAGCGATTACTCATAAATATTTGGCCTATTTCCAAAATAGACTGGCAGTCGAAAGTAGGGTGGGTCTAGACATGGAGAACCCTAGCTCAGGGATGTCACCAAGAGTTCAGATTCTTCCCCTCTCTTCTCTGCCATCCTCTGTGTCCTCATCATACTGGTCCCAAGATGTCTGTGGTAGGTCCAAGCTTCATATCTAGGCATGGTAATAATAAGAGAGAAAGGGAAAATATCTCCCAGTTTCCCTTTCCGAAGAGATGGGAAGCCATGACATAATACTGCCCTGAACATATCCACCCCCCATTAGCCCCAGCGTACGGGACTGAATTTGGTCACATGACCAAAACCAAACCAGGGACTGTCGAGGATATTGGATTTGTCAAGACTGGCTTAGATGAATAGGAGATAAAATGGATGCTGAGGAGTCAACCACAGTGTCCCCTGAAATACATCTGTGCACTGGTGTGATTAGATGGAAGTGTGTGTGTGTGTGTGTGTGTGTGTGAACCTGAATGGGGGCTGATTGCTGGTAGTCAATTATTGCACTCTGAAGAGAATCAGATTATGGTAATTCAGAGTCCAGAAGATGGGGGAAGAATTGACATCTTGCATAGAAACTTTTTGTCTGTTAATGGCATGACGCTAACATCATCCAATATGTTCATCTCACACTAGGTAGTACTTTGACAAAGAGTCCAGAAGCATTCATAGTCATGTAGAAGAGGTTTGTTTTACCCACACCATGCTTACATGGGCATTAAAAGTATTTTCTCTCACGGATGATCAAACAACCTCCTCTGACTGATACGTTCTTCATGTAGCCATGTTAATATACCTTATTAAAATCTACATGTCTCTCTGACCTAGGCATTCCTATTCTTTTTTGCCTGGTTTTAATTTTGAAATAATTTGTACATACATACAAAAACCATGCATTAGCTACGTATATCTAATATGGATATAGATTGGATTTATAGGAACATATATGCACATATACATATATCTACCATCCAGATCATTTACAATATCTTCCTTGCTGCTCATTACACTTTTATCCCCTGTGTAAGTAATGCTAAACTATGTAGTTCAGAGTTTTTTTTCCACTTTTTGGAATCACATCTCTGCTTTGAGTTTTAGTGTACACTTAAAAACAGCCTTATTCCATTGTACATATGTACCACATCTCCTTTATCCATTTGTCCATTGATGAACATTTATGTTGCTCCTGTATCTTGGGTGTTGTAAATAAGTCTGCAGTAAACATGAGGGTGCATATATCTTTTTGAGTTAGTGGTTTGTTTTATTTGGTTAAATTCCCAGAAGTGGAATTGCTGTGTCATACGATATTTCTATTTTTAGTTTTTTGAGGAGCCTCCGTGTTTGCTTTCTACAGTGCCTGCACCAATTTACATTCCCACCAAGAATGTAGGACGGTAGCCTTTTCACCACATCCCTGCCAACACTTGTTATTTCTTGCTTCTATGATACCAACCATTCTGACTGGTGTGCGGTGATATCTCACAGTGCGTTTGATTGCATTTGCCTGGTATCAGTGATTGAACATCTTTTTACATGCCTGTTGGCCATCTGTTGGTGTTCTTTGGAGAAGTGTCTGTTCAGGTCTTCTGCCTACTTTTTTAAGTTCAACATTTTTATTGAGGTATAGTTGACATGCAATGTTGTTTTTGCTTTCAAGTATACAAAATAGTGATTTGACAGTTATTTACATTATTGAATGCTCACTCCAACTAGTGCAGTTACTATCTGTCAACATAGAATGATGTTACAGAGTTATTGACTATATTCTCTATATTTTCTATACTGTATTTTGATTCCTGTGACTAATTTATGCTATGATTGAGATTTTGTGCTCCTTTATCCCCTTTACCTATTCCACTCATCCACCCCAACTCCTCCACCGTGGTAACCACCAGTTACTTCTCAGTGTCTGTCTATGTGTCTATTGCTCTGTTTTGTTTTAGATTCCACATATAAGTAAAATCATATAGCATTTGTCTTACTCTGCCTGGCTTTTTTCACTGAGCATAATACCCTTCTGGTCCATCTGTGTTGTTGCAAGTTCTTCTGCCCATTTTCTAACGAGGTTATTTGGTTTTTTGTGTTTATTTTGGTATTGACTTATATGAGTTCTTTATGTATTTTGAATATTAGTCCCTTATCAGATCAGATATATACAAAGAAATCTTACTCAGCCATAAAAAGGAATGAAATCTTGGCCATTTATGACAACATGGGTGGACCTAGGAGGTGTCATGCTGAGTGAAATAAGTCAGACAGAGGAAAACAAATACCAAGTGATTTCAATTACATGTGGAATCTAAAAATCCAAACAAATAAAACAGAAATAGACTCATATATACAGAGAACAGACTGGTGGTTGTCATAGGAGAGGGTTGCTGGAGGGGTGGGTGAAATAGATGAAAGTGATAAACAGGTACAAACGTCATATTACAAAATAAGTTAGTCATGGGGAATATAGTCAATAACATAATTTATTTGATGTTGTCAGATGGTAACTACATTTACTGTGGTGAGCATTTATTAAAGCATATAATTGTCAAATCACTATGTTGTACGTCTGAAACCAATATAGTGACCGTATTTCAATAAAAAATTAAAAAATAATAAGAAAACACCTATTCAACTGGTGTCTAGAGACTCCTTGAAATGTTTAAAAGCAACCACTCTTCCCAGGGTGAAGTGACAAACCCTCTTCCCAAGTAGGCACTTTGGTACCTACTGTCTGCGTATGAGTGAATTAGATGCCAGGTGTCCATGAGTGCCAACTGGTGCTCTGTAACTTCAACGAGACTACAGTCTAGTTGGGAAGATGGTGCTTAATTATAGTGTACATGGGTGGAACTGAAGGAAATTCAAGTTAGTAGCAAGACCATGGGGATTGCAGTGATATATTCCATGTGTCATTATTACTGGCTTTGTGATTTGGAGCAAGACTATCTACCTCTCTGAGCCTGTGTGTGAATTTATAAAATACAGATAAATTTAAAACCTGCTCCCCAGGGTTGTCATTCTGATGCTTTTCAGGCCCTCAGTAAGTGGTAGATACTGCTACTGGAATACACTGTGTTAGTCACAGGAAGAGTGAAAAACAAATCAATTCTCTGTACAATACTATATATACAAGCCTATACAAGATGGTATGTATGCAAGTGTAGTAACTTTAGTACATACTAGATCTTAATGGGAGGATTTGTTTGGTCCCAGGATCACACTTAGGCAGCTAAGTGGGGTGATATGGAGGTGGACATAAAGATCAGAAAGGCTGGGATTAATAATTATAATCAGGATGAAAGCTACCTTTTACTGAGCACTACATGCCTCCACAAACGTGGAGTCTGACTCCTCAGTGGTACGGTAACATCTGAGTGCTGGGAACCCGAAATGTCCAGGCTAATGACGCAGTTTAATTACTCTAATTACTGCACCCAAATGTCTCAATAGTTAACATTTTACATATTCTCTATCTGTATGTTTCTCTCCCTCTCTGTCTCTCTTTCTCTCCCTCTCTCCCTCTTTCTCTACTTTCCATATATATACAGATGCATATACACAGTAACATTTTTTTCTGAAGTGTTTGATAGTAACCTGCAGACATGTGCTTTAGCCCCAAGTACTTTGGTGTAACTTCCTGAGAACAAGGACGTCTGCTTCATAAACAAACACAGTACAATTATCAAGTCTAGAAAGTAAGCTGATGTAATACGCTTATGTGTCTCGTATACAGACCTCATTCAAATGTGGCCAATTATCTCAACAATGTCATTTGTAGGAAATTTTATAATCTTCCGTTCTATTCTCCAGTTGGTATCACACTGTTATTAGTGAAATAACAACAACTAAATACATTGTATGTATTTAGTTGTTGTTATTTCCCCCTAGTCTTCTTCAGTCTGGAACAAGTCCTCATACATAGTATTGTCTTGCATGATCATAACAGTTCTGAAAAGTATCAGCCATTTACTTGAGTGTCCCTCAGTTTCAGTCTGCCTGATTTTCTATCTTCATGATTAGACTGAGCTAATGCCTTTTCTCTGCTAGGAAGACCACAATAGCGACAGTATATCCTCAGTGGATTGTATCAGTTGCCACATGGTATCTGTTTATTCCCTAAGTGTTGATGTTAAATTTGATAACTTGTGTAAGGTTGTATTCTCCAGGCTACTCCAATGTAAAGTTGATATTTTCCCTTTGTCCACTTAAATATTTTGTGGGGACAGACGTGGAGACTATGGAAATACCCTGTTCTATCACCCATTGATGATTCTTGCCTGAATCGACTAACAGATGATGGCTGAAAACTGTGCATTTCTAACCCCATCATTTCCCCTCACTTACTAGTTGGGATTCTTCTGCAATGAAGGACTTTTTTTCTCACTCCCACCATTTATTAATTTTTCATGTCTGTCTGTATAGCCATACAGGCTCACAGATGAGTGTTATTCACTTGATAATAGCCCATTACCATCATAATTTGGTTAGTGGAAGTCCCTTGAATCTTGTTCCTGTATCCTTTTTATATATATCCATTTTTCTTTGAACACTTTTTGATGCAGCAAGATGTTCCTGGCTCTTTTCTTTTTACTTTTCCTATTTCAGCCCTGGGATCAGCCATTTTCCCAGGAGTCTTGGTTTCTTTTAGTGTAGAATGGTATTGAAAATGAAGTCTGTGCTTTTAACCACCATTCTCTACAGGCAGTACGCCTTTACAAACCCTTACATTTCCTTAACTTCAGTTCCCAATATGTGGAATTGGTATAAAAATAGGATCTTTGTCACAGGAATGTTGTAAGGTTTAAATAGAGTAATGAAAGCATTTAGTATGGTGCTTGGCTCTCAGGTAATTTTTGAAATGGGGTAATTTGAGCATCAGAATGAGTTATAATATTAATGAATTGTAACCCAATACATGAAATAAGAATCTATAAGTCCATTTGCAAACAAATGATAGCTCTTTTTATCATCATTCTTGTTACTATGAAATACCTGTGTTGTCAGTAAGATCCAGCTCTGGGAAAAACCTCAGGACTGCAATATTAACCGTGTCAAGCCAAGGCCAGCTTAAGCATTGCAGAGCTTGCAAAAATGGAACCATGAAGAATGACTCCAGAAGCAGACCTCAGGCCTGGGTGACTCACTGAACTTCAATATGAGGAGAAATAACATGAAGTGAGGAACAGCAGCTACTCCTGCAACCCCTGCTACTTGAACCCAGTACTTTTCTTGTGATGGCCCTAACAGCAGTGTGGTGTAAATTTGCTTCATTCATTAGACTGTGAGATGGTAGATTTTTTACTGTTTACTGACATTCTTTACACCCAAAACTGTGCCTTTAGGTAGGAAACATTCAGTAAGTGTTTGCTGATTGAATGAGTGCAAGTGTTGAGCAATTTCAAATATCTTATTAGGATAACTAATGAGGGGAGGACACTAAGGCTCCCAAAAATAGAGACGCATCCCCAGAGTCATGCAACCAATAAGAGAGAGAGTTAGAAGGCCATCCTGGTCTGACTCTAGAAGCCTGAAGTCTTAGTTGTACTGGCCTCTTTGGATGGTGGGCCTTCCCAGAAAGATTAACTTGCCCAATTTCCATGTTTCCTAGAGTTCAAGTGCGAGTCCTGTATGCACCAGACTGTGCATCCTAGCCTGATTCAACGATCAGATAATTAATTCAACAGATATTCATGGGCAGTCACTATAGGTCTTTCAGGCTCTGGGGACACCGCTGTGAGCTCCACTGTGGGATCCTCTATGCCTGTCAGTGTTTCATTCTAGTGAAGAGACACAGACAATGAGCAAAGGGACTCATAAAATTTCAGGTGATGGAGAAATTAAAGTTTGACTAACAAATAGAGAAATAATTCAGCATGTATGTGTGCAGAAGAGAGAGTGGATGTGGAGGTGAGAGAGTTTGCTGGGTTCGGGGACCTTGGGGGAGCTTGTAATGTCCGGAGGTACAATGGGATATAGGCTGGACCAAGGTAGGAAGTTAGAAAGCAGGATCCATAAGAAAATGAGTCACTTAGCTTCTCTAAGTGTTCCTGCCAAGAAATAGAGATTTAAACATCTGTAAAAATGCATGGAAGATGTTAACTAAAACTCAAATCCAAAAACATGAATGTTATTTTCATTTATTGAACAATAGTGACAGTAATAGCACATATTTTTGTGTGTTGCTGTAATGCACTGTTGTAGTATTTTTAGATGAATATGTAATTGTCTATAATGAAGATTTGTTAGGATATTTATAGTTTTCAAGGTTTGGTACCAGTAGATGGTAGGTATTATGATTAAACATCAAGTCTAATTTCAAATAACTTTTTATTTTAAGTTTGTGCTTTTCACAGTGGCACTAAGGCAAATGGTGTCCAAAGATGAATTGAGTGCACAAAGGGTTAAAAAGAGTAGCTGTGTAGATTAAATGACATATTTTTTACAGAAGGCATAGCAAAAGGAAAATTAATTAATTTATTATTTACATTTCATTATTTTTTTTTGAGAGGGCATCTCTCATATTTATTGATTAAATGGTTGTTAAAAACAATAAAATTCTGTATAGGGGACTCAATGCACAATAATTAATCAACCCAAAGCCTAATTCTCAACAATCTCCAATCTTCTGAAGTATAACAAACAAGTTCCTACATGGAGGACAAATTCTTCCATAGTGAATAAGTTCTTACATGGTGAAAAGTGCAACGGGCAGTCATCACAGAAATTTTCGGTTTTGATCATGCATTATGAACTATAAACAATCAGGTCAAATATGAATATTCGTTTGATTTTTATACTTGATTTATATGTGAATCCCACATTTCTCCCTTATTATAATAATAATAATTATTATTATTTTTAATAAAATGCTGAAGTGGTAGGTAGATGCAAGATAAAGTTAAAAAACATAGTTTAGTACGGTAAGAGGGCAAATGTAGATGAACAGGTGTGTGCCTATAGACTAAGTATTAATCCAAGCTAGACAAGGGCAACAAAACATCCACGGATGCAGAAGATTTCTCTTAAAACAGGGGGGGGTGAGGTTCTAAGCCTCACCTCTGTTGATCCCCAATTTGTCACCTGATGGCCTCCCCTGCGACTATGCCTGTCTTAGGTTGTTCCTCCCTTGAGGAATCTGACCCGTCTCTGGCTAACCAGTCATCTTCTGGGGCCATACCGGGAAATGTAAAGTCGGTAAGTGAGAAAGAAGCAATACTGTTTGAAAAGGTTAGCTTTTTACTTCTTTGCAGATTTATGCCCTGTGGCTTCTATGCCCAGCATTTCTCTTGAGGTATCTTTACCACTTGGAAGAATTATGACACTCGGTAATTTCAATGAGGCACGAATTCTACTTAAGGGTTGTAATTAGGAAGGAAGAAGAAAAGCTATAGAAGTAGCAGATGGAAGAAAACACGGGAAGATTGATTATTTCTTTGACATATCTTCTTGTAGAGTAACATAAGCATGTATAGGTTTTAAACTACTAAGTAAATTGCATACACACAGTAACATAATAGGAATACAGCTACATAGCCAAAGCAGACCTACAATTACCAGCCATCTCCAGTGAAACCAAGAAAACCCTAGGCATTTGTAAAAACTTATCAACGGCACCCTAGGCATTTGTAAAAACTTATCAATGATATGATGGATATTGTCTAACTGAATTTGAATAGTTTGAGAAAAATCAGACAAATTAAAACAATGCATTCCTGGGAACTGTTCACATCCCATATGTTCTTTTAACAGTAGATAGTCTACAGTCACACGATTTTGGAGCCCTACAACTTGCACTTCTCCTAATTTTTGGTTGAGTTCCGACAGTATAGATCCAGTCAAATTTGTTGTTTTACTGTATGCACAGGCCATCTTAGATATCTCCTTCTTCATTCCAATGGGAAGTCCAGGAACTGGTGGGATGAATGCAGCTACAACTGCAACAGTGCCAGGATCTTTGTTGAAGTTTTTTGATGATCATCTTCTGGAATGACTCTTCCAGAGAATGTTGATGTTGGAAGTTCTTCATATCATATATTAATTCGTTTTCTGGATAGCCAAATTAGGCTTTGATCCTCTGTATAAACACAAACAGACCCTTTGCCCATACTTTGATATGCCCTTTACACCATTGTGAAGAACTTATTGGAGATCACCACACAGGAACTGCTTTTTTTTTAAGAGAAAGGAATATTATCAGAAAAACATATTTCCATAGCTGATCATCTGACACCCTTTAAATGATCAAAATTAAGGATATTTAAAGTAGGCATTAATCATTGATTTACAGTTAGTTTTATCCTATCAGGGAGTAATCCCCCTTTTCTTTCTTTATTTTCCTTTTTTTTTGTTATAATTAATATATAATTACATGAAGAATATTATGTTTACTATGCTCTCCCCTATACCAGGATCCCCCACAAACCCCTTTACAGTCACTGTCCATCAGGATAGCAAAATTTTGTAGAATCACTACTTGTCTTCTTTGTGTTGTACAGCCCTCCCCTTTCTCCCGCACACCCATTATGCATGCTAATCATAATACCTCCTTTCTTCTTCCCCCCCCTTATCCCTCCCTACCCTCCCATCCTCCCCAGTCCCTTTCCCTTTGGTACCTGTTAGTCCATTTTTGGGTTCTGTAATTCCACTGCTGTTTTGTTCCTTCAGTTTTTCCTTTGTTCTTATACTCCACAGATGTGTGAAATCATTTGGTATTTCTCTTTCTCCACTTGGCTTATTTCACTGAGCATAATACCCTCCAGCTCCATCCATGTTGCTGCAAATGGTAGGATTTGCCCTCTTCTTATGGCTGAGTAGTATTCCATTCTGTTTCATTCTTAGTACTGTTGTTGGCCATCCTAACAAGTCTGTGGTGATATTTCATTCTGGTTTTAATTTGCATTTCTCTGATGATTAGCGATGTGGAGCATCTTTTAGTGTGCCTGTTGGCCATCTGAATTTCTTCTTTGGAGAAGTGTCTGTTCAGCTCCTCTGCCCATTTTTTAATTGGATTATTGACTTTTTGTTTGTTGAGGTGCATGAGCTCTTTATATATTTTGGATGTCAACCCTTTATCAGATATGTAATTTATTAATATATTCTCCCATACTGTAGGATGTCTTTTTGTTCTACTGATGGTGTCCTTTGCTGTACAGAAGCTTTTTAGTTGGATATAATCCCACTTGTTCAGTTTTGCTTTTGTTTCCCTTGCTCAGGGAGATATGTTCATGAAGAAGTTGCTCATGTTTATGCCTTAGAGATTTTTGCCTATGTTTTTTTCTAAGAGTTTAATGGCTTCATGCCTTACATTCAGGTCTTTGATCCATTTTGAGTTTACTTTTGACTATGGGGTTAGATAATAATCTAATTTCATTCTCTTATATGTAGCTGTCCAGTTTTGCCAACACCAGCTGTTGAAGAGGCTGTCATTTCCTCTTTGTATATCCATGGCTCCCTTATCATATAGTAATTGACCTTATATGCTTAGGTTAATATCTGAACTCTCTATTCTGTTCCACTGGTCTATGGGTCTGTTTTGTGCCAGTACCAAATAGTCTATATTACTGTTGCTTTGTAGTAGAGCTTGAAGTTGGGAAGCGATTCTCTCTGCTTTATTCTTCCTTTTCAGGATTGCTTTGGCTATTTGGGTCTTTTGTGGTTCCATATGAATTTTAACACTATTTGTTCCAATTCATTGAAGAATGCTGTGGGTATTTTGATAGGGATTGCATTGAATCTGTAGATTGCTTTAGGCAGGATGGACATTTTTACAACATTAATTCTTCCTTTTCAAGGGCATGGGATGAATTTCCATTTATTAGTGTCCTCTTTAATTTCTGTTAAGAATGTCTTGTAGTTTTCAGGGTATAGGTCTTTCACTTCCTTTGTTAGGTTTATTCCTAGGTATTTTATTAGTTTTTGATGCAATTGTGAATGGAATTTTTTTCCTGATTTCTCTTTCTACTAGTTCATCATTAGTGTATAGGAATGCAACACATATCTGCATATTAATTTTGTATCTTGCAATGTTACTGAATTCAGATATTAGTTCTAGTAGTTTTGGAGTTGATTCTTTAGGGTTTGTTATATACAATATCATGTCATATGCAAACAGTGACAGTTTGACTTCTTCCTTACCAATCTGGATGCCTTTTATTTCTTTGTGTTGTCTGATTGCCATGGCTAGGACCTCTAGAACTATGTTGAATAAAAGTGGGAAGAGTTGTAATCCTTGTCTTGTTCCCGATTTTAGGGGATAAGCTTTTAGCTTCTCGCTGTTAAATATAATGGTGGCTGTGGATTTGTAATATATGGCCTTTATTATGTTGAGGTATTTGCCCTCTATCCCATTTTGTTGAGAGTTTTTATCATGAATGGATGTTGAATTTTGTTGAATGCTTTTTCAGAAACTATAGATATGATCATGTGTTTTGTCCTTCTTTTTGTTGATGTGGTGGATGACATTGATGGATTATTGAATGTTGTACCATCCTTGCATCCCTGAGATGAATCCCCTTGATCATGGTGTATGATCCTCCTGATGTAGTTTTGAATTTGGTTTGCTAATATTTTGTTGAATACTTTTGCGTCTGTGTTCATCAGGGATATTGGTCTGCAGTTTTCTTTTTCTGCAGTGTCTTTGCCTGGTTTTGGTACTTGAGTGATGCTGGCTTCATAGATTGAGTTTGGGATTATTCCCTCCTCTTCTAATTTTTGAAAAACTTTAAGGAAAATGTGTATGTCTTCTCTAAATGTCTGATAAAATTCAGTGGTGAATTCATCTGGCCAGGGTATTTTGTTCTTGTATAGTTTTTTTATTACTGACTCAATTTCATTGCTGGTAATTGGTCTGTTTAGATTTTCTGTTTCTTTCTCGGTCAGTCTTGGAAGGTTGTATGTGGGATTAATATATAAATCAAGTATAGAAATCAAATATATAATCATATATGACTTGATTGTTTTTCCTGTAATTCCTGGTAAGTAATCAGGAACAGAACAAAGAAGACCAAAACAGTTTCTGTGACCTAATTGCCCTTGCTATTGTTTCAATACCTTGTAAGACGTTGTGCCCCAGGAGACTGGAGACTCTGAGGATTAAGTTTAGAGTTAGTTAATGGTTGTCTATTAAGTCCCCCACACAGAATTCTATTGTTGTCATCTTGCATTTGCTCAATAAATATGAAGGGTGCCCTCTCAGCACCACTCTTGCACTGTTTCACCTTAAGTCCCCTGGCTGGTCCTTTCATATCTTCGATAACTCATTGCGTCTCTTCCCTTATTTGTGTGCCAGAGGCAGGGAGGGACCGACAAGTGGCACCCAAACAGGGACTCTTGAAACTTAGAGTGAGGAAGCTCCAAAGATCGTCAATCCGGTAAGACTCCCGGGAAAGCGTATGTAGGGACAGGATCAAGACGTCAGGGACACTATAATGGGCCAACCTGAAACTAAAGCAGATAAACCAAAGGATTACTTAAAATTACTCCGTGCCCTCCTGAAAACCTCAGGAGTGAAAACTTCTAAAGAAAACTTTGCTCAACTTCACAAATATATTAAAAACATTGTTACTGGTTGCTGCCACAAGGAACCCTCAGACAAGCTGATTGGAGTAATATATTAAGAGATTTGAAAAAGGCTCCCAGACAGGGAAACATTATCCCTGTACCTGTTTAGGTGGATCAATAGCCCCTCAATAAAGAAAAACTGGCAGCCTTACACACATTAGTTCAAGAACAGCTTCAGCTAAATAGAATTTTCCACAAGCCCGTGGAATTCCCTGTATCCATTATAAAAAAGAGGTCCAGAAAATGGAAACTCTTACATTACTTAAGACAAATTAATGCAGTCCTTAAACCTATGGGTCCTTTACAAGAAGGCCTCCCTTCTCCAGCTATGATTCTGAAAGACTGGGACATGGTTATCATTGATCTTAAAGATCGTTTTTGGTTTTTTTTTACAATTCCTTTAGCCATGGCAGATAGGGAAACCTTTGCTTTTACTGTACCCTCTTTAAATTTACAAGCTCCTTCTGGAGTCCAATGTAAAGTAATTCCTCAAGGAATGTTAAACAGCCCTGCAATTTGTCAAAATTATGTGCACAGGGCTCTCTTGTCCTGTCCTGGCGTGAGCCAGGAGCTCTGTCCTCTCACTGTATCTCTAAATAAAAGCCTCCCCTAAACTCTCCTACCTTGACTGTTTGCTAAGTTCATTTATCAGTTCCGCAAACAAGAACCGTGGCATCATCTTTGGGGGCTCATCCGGGATAACTTCAGAGGTGAGTATCAGCATCCAAGCCTGCCTTTTCTCTCACTGTCCTTATAGAAGGAAGCTGTCTATGGCGCACAACATTGGGCACTCATCAGCCACTTAAATGGGACTAGCCTGGCTGCCATTCTCAAAGTCTCGAGCGACAGGTTCCCCTGCGTCTCCCTCAGTGGATCCCCCATCTCCTTTGGGAGCCGGTAAAGTCTCCTGAGTGGAGGCCAGGATTCCCTTTCAAAGGCATCTCCTTGGATGCAAGGGACTGCGGAAAGTTGTGGGCACCTGCGAGAGTCTAGGCTGAGGCTACACTTCACCGGCTTCTCAAATGTCCACGTGTCCGGAATCAGACCCAGACAGCCCAACTGGGTATCCATGAGGAATGTCTCTCTTTCTCTGTCTCTGACCTCCAGCCTGCTTCTTCTGGCCACCCCAGCCTCTGAGTAAGGCAGGGGGTGTTCCTAACTCTCTCCTAACTTCATCAGTTTCATAGAACTTGATGCCCACCACTGCAAGGTAAGAGATTGCTCTTGTTCCTGACTAAATGATGTGCTCTTTATCGTAAAATGTGTCTGAGCACCTGTTAGCCATTTAAAGGACGATTAGCATCAGGTACCAGTCTTAAGTCTCTGATAAGAAAGGCTTGGCCCCTGAGAGAAATATACAATACAATAAGGTTATGCAGCTAAATATATTTTGCCACAAAGAAGGAAAATAGTCAAAAGTCCCATAGACTACTACGGTATGGTATTAGTTTTCTAAATTTTTTTGGTCAAAATCTACTCTTTTGGGGTTCATTATTATCTTCAAAAATTGGGAGATTTTTAAACTAGACTCCCTGAAATGGAAGAAATTAATGTTCTGCAATACAGCCTGATTTTAAATAACTGGTGCTAGAATTGTACTTGCATTCCATTTCCAGCCACCTGGACTCACACAGTCCCTATCAGTTCAGAGCCTTCATCAGCCCTGTTCATCTGGGGCCATCTAAACCTTAACCCAGTTATGTAAACTGCTCACCTTTAGAGTGTATTCTTGAAAACTGACATACTTTTAGTCAAATGAGCTAAAAGGAAATAAGGCAATTAGATATTAGTAACTCAAATCTTTGTATCAGTTTATCTGTGTGTATATGTTTTCTTATGAAAAGTGTTGCCAACTGTAGTCATTACATCTCAATCTGTATGTTTTTGTGTCTAAGTGTGTAAATGAAAAATGTTTTTCTACTTCCGGATGGTATTAATAAAAATTGATTTAAAGACAAGCGCCTGTAAAAATTGGGCATTCTAAAACTTCCAGAAAATTCTAATAGAAGATACTAAGCATTAATGCTAATTTAAGTTAAACTGAAATGGACATGTCCTTATGGTTATCAGCTGCCTTAGTTTACCTAAAGTCATTAAAGCTGATGTTATCTCTTAAATCTTTCAAGAAAAAATGCTTAAAAAGAAGCTTGCCTCTGTCTATTGTTTGGTAAAAGTTTTGTGAGCATTGTTGTTAGGAATAAGTAAACTAAAGAAGTGTAGCAAATAAACATCTTAATAACAGTGTATTAATGTATTACGGTGTGTTACAGTGTGTATACCTACAAACAGCCTGAGAATGTTTATAGTAACCTAAAATCTTAAAAGTTTTGCTGAAGTTAAGTAGAAATATTTTGTGCTTAGTGAGAGATTGTGCAATAAAGCACACAGTTCCAGAAATTATAAAATGTGTTCATAAATTTGTCAATCTAAAGAATGTTAGTGTAACAGTTTACAATAGCCCACTTCTCAGTGTTCACTGAAAATGAAAGTTCCTAATAGTTTTAAGTTCTAAATAAAACTACTTAAAGTAATAAAGAAAACATCTCTGCTTGCTAGAAAAAATGTCTGTTTTAATAAGAGAAAGTATAAGGAATCGAAATTCATTTTGTTGAAGGTAAAAGAAACTGTTCTAAAGTACAGCTGTTTATTTAAAGAGGAAGAACTCCAAATGTAAAAAAAATGAAGAAACTTTGTGGAAGAATTAATATGATCATGCTATGTAAAATTAAAGCAAATGAGTCTTGATATCAAGTGCACAGCAAATTAGAATTTTGTTTTCAGATAAAAGGACAAAGTTTTCTTAAACTGTTAATCTGCTCTTAATGTTGAAAAATTGCAAAAAGTTTTCTAATTGTTTTATCAAAGTAGTTTCTCATGCTAAAACTCTCAATGAATTGTCTGAATATTTAAGAAAATGAGATTTTAATATTAAAGGACTAAAAGTTACTTTGCTAACAACTGTGTAAACTTCTGTATCTGCCTTGAAGTATTTTGTTGTTATTCTAGTTAAATAAATAAGTATTCCTTCATGGCAACCTATAATCTTATTTAAGCAAGTGCCAAAGAAACTTTCTTCTGACAACATTCCAAAAATCAAATTTAAAAAAGTGCTTTTACCTCTAGTTAAATCTGATATTTTCCAGAGGGCCCCTGGAACATGTCATAGAATTTTTTCTCCTCTTCAGGGAAAATATTTGGCTAATTTGGCTTATTTATCTAATATATCTTTACCTGAAAATCACTGTCAAAAGGAATGATGCTAAACTTTGTTACTGAATGTTTTATGTTACAGAAATATTCAAATTTTCTTATGTCAACTGTCTTATAGTAAGCTTTCATTAGATCTTTAACTATTATCATTTGTAAATCTTTTGTCATTTATAGTCACTTTTTTATTACTCCTAAAGTAGTAAAGAACTAGATTTCAGCAGAACAGGTATTAGTTACATAAGATTAAGTAAACTAAGGGATATGATTTTGTTACTTTTTGTTTCAAATGTTGCTATTAAAGTGTTTTAAGCTTTTTCTCTTAAGCTGACTGACAAGTTTTGTAAATGACAACACCTTTATAAGCAGAATTGAAACATTTTCTTTCTCTCTTCCTGACCCCTCAAGAATTTAAAAGCTTTCAGTATTTTTATATTTCACGGCAGTATGTTTATTTGTATAAGTTCAATAAGAATCTGCTTTCCTTGTAAGAGGACCAATTAAAAACACAGGTTATATTACCAAGGCTTTGACTAGAATGTTATACCTGAATGACATGTGCGTAAACTCAGATATGAACAGCTTTAAGGAACTAAGGTTGACTTTACATAGCCAACAAAGCCCCTTGGAAGAACTGGCCTGGTACCTTTCTTACAGTGTTCCCAGCAGCCTTACCAGGTGAGTAAGGAAGATCACCTCCTGGTAGGTGCAGGAACCTCAAAATGTCTCTGGGACCTCAAAAAGAGAGGGGACCAAATATACAGGTACTGCAGGCACAACCTGATGGCAAATCTGGCTTGGCTTTCTGGCCTCAAGAGGCCTTTAAAAGTCCAATCTGAAATTCTTTATAAAAAGTTCCAGCAAAGCACATTTAATATATCCTATGTAATCAATTGCTCTTCTTGCTGCACTTATGCAAATAATAAAGCCAAGTGTTTATTATTTCCTTAATCTAGTTACTTCTAATAAAAATGAGGGTAATTTTAGAGAAAAGTATTATTTCAATAATGCAGCCTTATCTATACTAAAACCTAATACTAGTCATTGGGACGTAGACTAGATCCAGAATTCTAGTTTCCCCCAAATAGCTGTGATTCTCCAGATGTTTTAGTTTCCTCCCATCATTTCAATTAAAATTTTACCATTTCTAGTCCTCATATTCAGCCATGCATTCTTAGTCTTGTCAAGTTGCTCCCAAAAGGAGAATCCAACTCCAAATGTTGCTACTTAACCTAATAACACTATTTGTTCTATCTTGTCTAGAAGCTATATAAAACTGCAAATAGTAATAGAAATGGAACCTGGAATAGAAGCGCCAATATTCTGAGGCCCTCTCACTGACCACTGATGGAGACCTAACTGCACCTTTTACTGCACCCCTTCTCAGCACAAAGCAGCCAGAGCGGTCATCACCCCCTTTCCCTAGAAGTAGCTAGGGTCTCTATCTGTAGAGGTAGGAATGAGACAGGGACCTTGAACTTAGACAGAATAGGGTGAGGGCCTCTGGAAAAAGCAAGGCAGGATATTTGCAGTCAGAGCAATGTAACTACATGCAAAGAAACTCCTTACCAAAACTCTGTGTTAAACATTAAGCTCTAGAGTAATTCTTCAGTGAGATCAGTTAAAGCTCAAAAGGCCAGGAGCAACTGGGCCTGGAATGTTTGAGTGTTCTGCAAATAAAGAAGGGTATCTCAGCATGACCCGTGACTTCACTGTAAACAGCCCTAGCATACAGACAACAACCCAGTCCACCTAAGGGGCAGGGCAGGTGGTACAAGTCCACACCCTAAGCCCTCTCTTCACATTATCAAGGTATATGTGGCATGGGATGCATCCTTCCTGCTCTAATAGATTTTACCAGAAATAATCATGAAAGATTTCTCTGAGCTCTGCCATATGATTTTGACTACAACTTGAAGCTTTTAGATTCCACCTCTGTTGCAGTTGCAGCTGCATTTATCCTGCCGGTTCCTGGACTTGTCGGTGGAATGCAAAATGAAATATCTAAGTTAGCCTATGCATACAGTAAGACAATGAATTTGACTGCTTCCACATTAACTGAACTCAATCAAGAGCTAGAAGTGCTAGTTGCAGTGCTTCAGAATCGCACTGCTACAGACGATCTGCTGTTAAAAGAACATGTGGGATATGAACAGTCTCCAGGAGTGTGTTTTTAATTTGTCTGATTTTTCTCAAAACTACTCAAAATCAACTAGATAATATTCATCATGTTATTGATCAGTTTTTGCAAATGCCTGGATTATCAAATTGGGTCTCTTGGTTCCATTGGATATGGCCAATACTTATAGGTTTACTTCTATTATGTATTTACCTTCCTGTTCTGGTAATGTGGGTATGTCATTTGATCATTAGATTATTGAAGCCAATATATGCTTATGCTACTTTTCAAGAAGTAATGTCTAAGAAGTGATTGTTCTCTGTCTACATTACCTCCGGTGAAAGTCCGTGCAATGAATCATTATATTTTGGGATTTTTATGATTACAGCTGGACATAAGAGTATGAAGAAAAGCATAACCTACTTCAAATGCCTCTTTTTGCTGCATGTCATCTCCCTGTATGGCCCTGGAGGCTGGCTGGTAAGCCAGAGATGGGTAAGATTCCTCATGAGAGGAACAACCTAAGACAGGCACAGTGGCAGGGGGCCAACAGGCGAGGAGAAGGGGGCCAACTGAGGTGCGGCTTAGAACCTCATCCCCCCATTTATGTGAGGCATTCTCTGCTGCTTTCGCCCAGCTAAAACTTAAATTTAAAAGTGGACTTCCTGCTTGTATTACACCCACTGTTTTGGTATTCTTTATTAAAAAAATAAGGGGGAAATGTGGGATTAATATATAAATCAAGTATTGAAATCAAATCTATAATCATATATGACTTGATTATTTTTCTTGTAATTCCTGATAAGTGATCAGGAACAGAACAAATAAGACCAAAACAGTTTCTGTGACCTAACTGCCCTTGCTATTGTTTCAATACCTTGTAAGACATTGCACCCCAGGAGACTGGAGACTCTGAAGATTAAGTTTAGAGTTTGTTAATGGTTGTCTATTAACTACCCCACACAGAATTCCATTGTTGTCATCTTGCATTTGCTCAATAAATATGAAGGGTGCCCCTTCAGCATCACTCTTGCACTGTTACACCTTGAGTCCCCTGGCTGGTCCTTTCAGATCTTCAATAACTCATCGTGTTTCCCCCCTTATCTGCAGGCCAGAGGCAGGGAGGGACCAACATTGTATTCTTCTAGATACTTGTCCATTTCTTCTAGGTTATACAGTTTGTTAGCATATAGATTTTCATAGTATTCTCTAATAATTCCTTGTATTTCTGTGGTGTCTGTTGTGATTTTTCTTTTCTCATTTCTGATTCTGTTTATGTGTGTAGATTCTTTTTCTCTTAATAATTCTGGCTAGGGGATTATCTATTTTATTTATTTTCTCAAAGAACCAGCTCTTGGTTTCATTGATTTTTTTCTATTGTTTTATTCTTCTCAGTTTTATTTATTTCATCTCTGATCTTTATTATGTCCCTCTGTCTGCTGACTTTGGGCCTCATTTGTTCTTCTTTTTGCAGTTTCAATAATTGTGACTTTAGATTATTCATTTGGGATTGTTTTTCCTTCTTTAAATAGGCCTGGATTTCCACATACTTCCCTTTAAGAACTGCTTTCGCTGCATCCCACAGAAGTTGGGGCATTGTGCTGTTGCTGTCATTTGTCTCCATATATTGCTTGATTTTTATTTTAATTTGGTCACTGATCCATTGGTTATTTAGGAGCATGTTGTTAAGCCTCCATGTGTTTGTGAGCTTCTTTGCTTTCTCTGTACAATTTATTTCTAAGCTTATACCCTTGTGATCTGAGAAGTTGGTTGGCAGAATTTCAATCTTTTTGAATTTGCTGAGGCTCTTTTTGTGGCCTGGTATGTGGTCTATTCTGGAAAATGTTCCATGTGCACCTGAGAAGAATATGTATCCTGCTGCTCTTGGTTGTAGAGTTCTGTACATATCTGTTAGATCCATCTGTTCTAGTGTGTTGTTCAGTGCCTGTCTTTACTTGCTTTCTGTCTGGTTGTTATTCCCTTTGGAGTGAGTGGTGTGTTGAAGTCTCCTAAAATGAATGCATTGCAATTCTATTTTCACCTTTTGTTCTGTTACTATTTGTTTCACATATGTACATGCTCCTGCATTGGGTGCATAGATATTTATAATGGTTATATCCTCTTTTTGAACTGACCCCTTTATCAATATGGAACGTCCTTCTTTATCTCTTGTGACTTTCTTTGTTTTGAAGTCTATTTTGTCTCATACAAGCACTGCAACACCTGCCTTTTTCTTCCTAGTGTTTGCATGAAATATCTTTTACCATCCCTTCACTTTTAGTCTGTGTATGTCATTGGGTTTGAGGTGAGTCTCATAGAAGCAGCATATAGATGGGTCTTGCTTTTTTATCCATTCTATTACTTTGTGTCTTTTGATTGGTGTATTCAGTCCATTTATATTTAGGGTGATTATCAATAGATATGTACTTATTGCCATTGCAGGCTTTGGATTCATGGTTACCAAAGCTTCAAGGGTAGCTTCTTTACTATGTAACCATCTAACTTACTTATTGCACTATTATGAATACAGTCTGATGATTCTTTATTTCTCTCCCTTCTTTTCCTTCCTGCTCTACTCTTTATATGTTAGGTGTTTTATTCCTTACTCTTTTGTGTTTCCCTTGACTGATTTTGTGAATAGTTGATTTTATTTTGCATTTAGTTAGTATTTAATTGGTCTACTTTCTTTGCTGTGGTTTTGTTTTCTCTGGTGATATCTGTTTAGCCTTAGGAGCTCTTCCATCTAGAGAAGTCCCTTTAAAATACCCTGTAGAGATGGTTTTTGGGATATAAATTCCCTCAACTTTTCTTTATCCAGGAATTATTTAATTCCTCCTTCAAATTTAAATGATAATTTTGTTCCATACAGTATTCTTGGTTCGAGTCCCTTCTGTTTCATTCCATTTAATATATCATGCCATTCTCTATGGCCTGTAAGGTTTATGCTGAGAAGTATGATTATAGCCTGATGGGTTTTCCTTTGTAAGTGATCTTTTTACTCTCTTTGGCTGCCTGTAATACCGTGTCCTTGTCTTTGATCTTTGCCATTTTAATTATTATATGTTTTGGTGGTGTCCTCCTTGGGTCCCTTGTGTTGGGAGATCTGTGGGGTTCCATGGTGTGAGGCACTATTTCCTTCTTCAGCTTGGGGGAGTTTTCAGCAATTATTTCTTCAAGGCATTTTCTATCCCTTTTTCTTTCTCTTCTTCTTGTGGTATCCCAATAATGCGAATATTGTTTCATTTGTATTGGTCACACAATTCTCTTAATATTCTTTCATTACTAGAGATCCTTTCATCTCTCTGTGCCTCAGCTTCTCTGTATTCCTATTCTCTAATTTCTATTCCATTAACAGTCTCTTCCACCTCATCCAGTCTGCTCTTAAATCCTTCCATTGTGTCATTTCTGTTATCTCTCTCCAAAATTCATCCCTTAGCTCTTCCATATTTCTCTGTAGGTCCATATGCATGTTTATGACTTCTATTTTGGATTCTTTTTCAAGAAGATTTGTAGTTTTGGTCTCACTATGCCTTCTCTCTGGGGTTTGAGGGATTTTGGACTGAACAAGATTATTCTGCCTTTTCTTGGTGATAGAAGTGATCAATGGTGAGTGGTGTGTTTGTCAGCTGGGAGAACAAAGTCCCTTCCTGCTTACTTGTTGCCTTGCCCATCTCCGCTGCCTGTGCCAACCAACCACACACAGGGAGCAGCCTCTTGGTTGATGACCTAAGTTGCCATGGGTGGGGCAGCCCTTGGGATGGCCTAGGGCAGTGGCAGTGGTTGCAGGCAATCAGCATGTGTTTGGTGCAAGAACAGAGCTCTATGTGCTTTCTGAACTCCATGCTGGCTTCCTCTGCCTGTGCCGGTCAGCTGCGTGCACTGGGCAGCTGGGCTGATCCCCTGTGGGCAGGGCAGCCCTCGGGACAGCCCAGGACACTGGCAGCAGTTTCAGGAGAGCAGCACATGTTCACCACAAGAACAAAGCCCCCATATGTTTTCCGGACTCTGTAGTGGTCTCTGCTGTCTGTGTCGGTCGACTGCAGGCAGGGGCAGCCTCTGGGTCTGGCCTCGTTAGCTGAGTGCTGGGAGAAGCCTCTGTGTGGTTGCTGTGGGTGTGGCTGCTCCCTAGTTTCTCTGTAGCAATGGTGGATCATTGCCAGTGTGGAGGAATGAATGGCAGGCTGCTTATCGCCATGAGAGGCTTCAGTGCTGCATTGCCCCCACGGGGTTAGGGCACCTGAGATTCAGGTTATTTAGAAATCCTGTGCTTCCACTCCCTCCCCACTCTGAGTCTTTTCCTCCTGCTGGTGAGCTGGGGTCGGGGGAGTGCTCTGGTTCCACCAGGTCTCGACTTTGTATCTTACCCTTTTCATAAGATGTTGAATTCTCACAGATGTAGATGAAACCTGGCTGGTGTACTGTATCTTCTGATCACTCTTTTAGGAATAGTTGTATTCGCTGTATTTTCAAAGTATATATGGTTTTGGGAGGAGATTTCTGCCACCCTACTCATGCCGCCATCTTGAGAATCCACCAGGGTCATTGGAGTTTTGATAGAGATTGCAAGGAATCTATAGATCTTCTCTAAAACACTGTTAGAACTAATAAATTCAATAAAGTTGCAGGATACAAAATCACAAACAAAAATCAGTTGAGTTTGTAACTAACAACAAAATAACGGGAAGAAGGAAAAAAATCCCATTGACCATAGCATCAAAACAATACCTATGACTAAGTTTAACCAAGGAGGAGAAATATATGCATATTGAAAACTGTAACACACTGAAGAAAAATATTGAAATAGCCCAAATAAATACAAAGATATCCTGTGTTCTTGGATTGGAAGAATTAATATTTTTTAAATAATCAGGGGTTGGAAGATGAGCTCCCTGCTTGGTTCCATCAACACAGCAGACTGGGGAATTGGAACACTGTAGCCAGCTGTGGGCTGAAGGTGGGATGGAAGAGATAAGCTCCTTGCTCATCCTCACTGAAATCACAGGGGAGGTGGTCAGTTGGTGGGGTATTTTTTTTCCTTTGGTATTTGTCTTAGTAGGGCAGGAATTGCCAGAAAGATTTTATACTAGTATGCCACCTTTTCCCAGACTGTTGCCTAAGGGAAGAGGATTTCCTTGGAGTTTTGCCTGTGGCTGTATGTAGTTCTCAGTTGGAGACTTCTACAACACTGTACTGGGTATATGTAACACAATAAGGAAACCCAGGGAACTTATTTCTTTGTTGCACTTCAAGTTCCGAAGTCCCTATGTTATCTGCCTTCTTTCCACTTTTCTGAGTCTTTCACTGTCAATATAAATGAAAATTTATACTGTGTTATGTCCAGGGATTTTTAGATGTAAAAGGGAGGACCTAGGAAAAAGAACTACTCTATCTTAGCCAGATTGAATTTATATGTTTTAAAAACAGGGAAATCTAATGTGTGTTTTTGGCAGTCAGGATAGTGATTCTCATTGAGGGAACAGGGACTAGAAATAAGCATGAGGAGTTAGTTCAGAGGTAGTGTTAGAATACTCTTTCTTCATCTGGGCAATAACTGTACAATGTTTATTCAATTTGTGAGAATTTATTGAATTGTATTCTTATGATTTGCATGGATGCTATTTTTCAATGAAGTATTTTAATGATGATGCAGGTTATTATTTGAAATGAAATGATATGTACCACCTAATGTCAAGCAAAAAGAATAGTTTGCAAAGTATATGATTTTTCAATACATCTTTTTAAATATATTTGTGATTGTGTGTGTGTGTGTGTTTGTTGTACCCAGAAAAGTATGGAGGACAACACTACAAAATATTGACAGTATTCATCTCTGATTAGTGGCAATTCAATTTTTTTCTCTTTCTAATATATTTTGTCCTGAATTCCTTATGCTGGGCATGAGATACTTATTATTTTATTTACCTTATTTCTAATTAAGTATATGACTGAATTTATAAAAAGATACCCGTTTTTACCACAGTGACTGGAACCTAGTGTGTATTCAATAACGATTTGTTAAATGAATTAGTTTTATGCATTCTCCACAGATTCAAAGAATATATTTTAAATGCCCACTGCGAGTCATACAGTCTGATTAAAGAAATAAGTAAGGCAGTGTCCTCACTCTCAAGAGGATTGCTGTCTAGAAAAATTCAACTTCTTTTGCCACGTTTTAATACAAATTTAGCCTATTATAGCTGAGTAGGAATCTAATCTGATTTAAAAAATTTCTCAGTAGTTTTAAAAATTGTGTCAAAATACACATAAAATTAAAATTTTTTAGTCAGTGAACCTACAATGACACATCATTATCACCGGGAATCCATGGTTTACATTAACATTCACCATTGGTGGTGTACATTCTGTGGGTTTTGACAAATGTATAATGATATGTATCCATAATTGTAGTATCATACAAAATAGTTTCGCTGCCCCAGAAATGCTCTGTGTTCTGCCTATTCAATTGTCTCTCCTCCCTAACCCCTAGTAACCACTGATCCTTTTAGTGTCTCCATATTTCTGTCTTTTCCAGAATGTCATGTAGCTGGAATCATAGAGAGTATAACTTTTTCAGTTGGCTTATTTCATAAAGTAATATGCATTTAAGATTCCTCCATGCCTTTCCATGGCTTGATAGTTCATGTCCTTTTAGAGTTAAACAATGTTTCATTGCCTGGATGTACCACAGTTTATCTATCAGTTTACCTACTGAAGGACATCTTGATTGCTTCCAAGTTTTGGCAATTGCAGATTAAGCTGCTGTAAACATTTGTGTGCAGATATTTGTGTGGATATAAGTTCTCAGTTCATTTGGGTGAATATCAAGGGGCATGATTGCTGGATCATATGGCAAGAGTATTTTAATTTTGTATGAAACTGGCAAACTGTCTTCCAAATTGGCTGTACAACTTTGCATTCCCACCAGTAATTAATGAGAGCTCCTGTGGCTCCACATCTTGTCAGCCTTTGGTGTTGTCAGTGCTTTGGATTTGGCCATTCTAATACATGTGTAATAGTTTCTCATTGTTGTTGAACATAATTTCATATGCTTATTTGTCATCTGTATACAGTCTTTGTTGAGGTGCCTGTTCAGATCTTTTGCCCCCTTTTTATATGGGCTTTTAAAAAGTTTTATTGAGGCATAATTGATATACAAAAATTATATATCTTTAATTTATACATTTTGATGAGTTTGGGCACATGCATACACCCATGATATCATCACCACCATCAAGGTACTAAACATATCTATCATGTCCAAAAATTTCCATGTGCTCTTTGTGGGTTTTTGTGTGTGAGGGGGGTGGGGGTAAGAACACTTGACATGAGCTGTATTCTCTTATATTTTAAAGTGCACAATACAGTAGTATTGTTAACTATAGGTACTGTTCTGTGCAACAGATCTCTTATTGCTGAATTTTAAGAATCTTTTGTGTATTTTGGGTAAGAGTTTTATTACCAAGATGTGTCTTTTGCACATATTTCCTCCCTGTCTGTGGCTTGTCCTCATTCTTTTCAAATTGTCTTCTACAGAGCGTATTTTTTTTTAATTTTAATCAATTCCAGCTTATTAAGTATTTATTTTTTGGACCATGCCTTTGGTATTGTATGTAAAAATTGTTGTCATAGCCACAGTCACTTATATTTCCTCCTAGGTTTTCTTTTAAGAATTTTATAGTTTTTTTCATTAGGTCTGTGATCCATTTTGAGTTAATTTTTTTGAAGGGTTTAAGATCTGTGTCCAGATTGTGAATGACTTCATTGTGGATGTTCAATTGCTCCACCACAATTTGTTGAAAGACTATTCTCTCTCCATTGATTTGTCTTGCTGCCTTGTTTCACCTCACTTTATTTGTGAGAATCTACTTCCTGGCTCTCTATTCTGTTCCACTGATCTATTTTTATATTCTTTCACCAATACTACACTGTCTTGATTACAACAGTTTTATAGTAATCTTGAAGAAGGATAGTGTAAGTCCTCTAGTTTTGCTTTTCTCCCTCAATATTAAGTTGGTTAGTCTGGATTATTTCCCTCTCTCTATAAACTAGAATCAACTAATCAATACCTACAAAATAAATTGCTGAGATTTTTATTGGGATTGCATAGAATCTGTAAAGTCAATTTGAGAAAAACTGACGTCTTGACAATAGCGAGTCTTCTTATTCATGAATGTGGAACATCTTTCCATTTATTGTTTTTCTATGGTATTTTTGATCAGAGCATTATAGTTCTCTTACATTGACCTTGTACGTATTTTTTTGTTAGATTTATGCATGAATATTATTTTTCATGTTAATGTAAATAGTTAGGACTTCCAGTACAATGTTGAAAAACACTAGTGAGAGATGTCCTTACCTTATTCTTAATCTTAGGAGGAAAGCTTGTTGTTTCTCATCATTATGTATGATGTTAGCTGTAAGTTTTTGTCTTCCTTCCTACTTTCTGAGACTTTTTATTATGAATGAGTTTCTGCATCCACTCATAGTAGTTTCTGCATTAAGTGTATCTACTCATGTAATTACATGATTTCTTATCATTTGCCTATTAATGTGAACGATTCTGTTAATTGATTTTTTAACATTAAACCAGCTGTGCATGCATAGGATAAATCCCATGTGGCTGTGGTGTATAATTGAGTACATTATTGGACTTGATTTGCTAATATTTTGTTAAGGATTTTTATATTTATATTCATGAGAGATATTGGTCTGCAGTTTCTTTTCCTGTAATGTTATTGTCTAGTTTTGGTATTAGGATGACGCTGGCCTTGTGTAACAAGTTAGGAAGTATTCCCTCAGTTTCTGTCTTCCGGAAGAGATCATAGAGAATTGTTATCATTACTTCCTTAAATGTTTGGTAGAATTAACTGGTGAACCCATCTATGTCTGGCAGTCTCTGTTTTGGAAGGTTATTAATTATTGATTCAATTAATCTATATACATAGACCTATTCAGGTTGTCTATTTCTTATGTGAGTTTTGGCAGATTGTGTCTTTCAAGGAATTGGACCATTTCATCTATGTTATCAAGTGAGCATATAGGTGTTCATAATATTACTTTATTATCTTTTTAATGTCGATGGGGTCTGTAGTGATGTCCCCTCTTTCATGTCTCATATAAGTAATTTGTGTCTTCTTTTTTTTCTTAATTAGCCTGGATAGCAGCTTATCAATTTTATTAATATTTTCAAAGAACCAGCTTTTGGTTTTATAAATGTTCTCTATTGATTTCCTCTTTTCAACATCATCAGTTTCTGCTCTGATTTTTATTATTTCTTCTGTTTACTTTGTATTTAGTTTGCTCTTCTTTTTCTAGTTTCTTAAAGTGAAAACTTACTGATTTCAGATCTTTCTTCTTTCCTAATATTTGCATTAAATTTCTATAAATGTTTGTCTAAGTACTGCTTTCTCTGTAATCCATAAATTTTTGTAAGTTGCATTTTAATTTTCGTTTAGTTCAAATTATTTTAGATTTTCTTTTGAGATTTCTTCTTTGACTCTTTGACCTATGTGTTATTTAAAAGTTTGTTTTTTAATCACCAAAGATTTGGAGATTTGTCAGTTATCTTTGTTATTTGTTTCTAGTTTAATTCCACTATGGTCTGAGACCAAACATTGTATGATTTCAATTATTTTTGAATTCGTTAAGGAGTGTTTGATGGCCCAGAATGTGGTCAATTTTGGTAAATGTTTCATGTGAGCGAGGGAAGGCTGTTGAATTACGTAGCCTATAATGATCCATTATATCCAATTCCTTGATGGTACTGATCACAGCAACTATGTTGTTACTGATTTTCTGTTTCCTGGATCTGTCCATTTCTGGTAGAGAGGTATTAAAAACTCCAACTATAATAGGGGATTCATCTGTTTTGCCTTACAGATCTATCAGTTTTTGCCTTACATATTTAGATACTTTTTAGGTGCATACATATTAAGGATTGTTATGTCTTCCTGGAGTATTGACCCTTTTATAACTATGTAATGACACTTCTTTTTCTTAAGGTATCATTGATATACACTCTTATGAAAGTTTCACAAGAAAAAAAATGTGGCTACTACATTCACCCATATCATCAAGTACCCCCCATACCCCATTTCAGTCATTGTCCATCAGTGCAGGAAGATGCCACACAGTCACTATTTGTCTTCTCTGTGCTACACTGTCTTCCCTGTGACCACCCCAACACCATGTGTACTAACTGTAATACCCACAATCCCCTTCTCCCTCCATCACCACCTGCCCTCTCCCTCACATACCCTTTGGTAACTGCTACTCCCTTCATAGAATTGGTGAGTCTGCTGCTGTTTTGTACCTTTGGTTTTGCTTTTTGTTATACTCCACAAATGAGGGAAATCATAAGGTATTTGTCTTTCTCTGCCTGACTTATTTCACTGAGTATAATACCCTCTAGCTCCATCCATGTTGTTGCAAATGGTAGGATTTGTTTCTTTCTTAGGGCTGAATAGTATTCCATTGTATATATGTACCACATCTTATTTATTCATGCATCTACTGATGGACACTAAGGTTGCTTCCATATCTTGACTACTGTAAATAGTGCTGCGATAAGCATAGGAGTGCTTTTTGAATCCGAGAACTTGTTTTCTTTGGGTAAATTGCTAGGAGTGGAATTCCAGGATCAATGATATTTCTATTTTTAGTTTTTTGAGGAACCTCTATATTGCTTTTCACAATGGGTGAACTAATTTACATTCCCATCAGCAGTGAAGTAGGGTTCCCCTTTCTCCACATCTTTGCCAGCATTTGTTGCTCCTAGTCTTTTTGAAGTTGGCCATCCTTACTGGTATGAGGTGATATCCCATTGTGGTTTTAATTTGCATTTCCCTGATAATTAGTGATGTGGAGCATCTTGCATGTGCCTGTTGGCCATCTGAATTTCTTCTTTGGGGAAGTGTCTGTTCATATTCTCTGCCCATTTTTTAATTGGGTTATTTGCTTTTTGGGTGTTGAGGTATGTGAGTTCTTTATATATTTTGAAAATTCACCCCTTGTCAGATATGTCACTTACAAATATGTTCTCCCATACTGTAGGATGCCTTTTGTTCTGCTGATGGTGTCCTTTCCTGTACAGAAGCATTTTAGTTTGATGTAGTCCCACTTGTTCATTTTTGCTTTAGTTTCCCTTGCCTGAGGAGATGCATTCAGGAAAAAGTTACTTGTGTATATATTCCTAGGTAATTTTTTTCTAGGTATTTGTATTCATGTTTATTTCAAGGTATTTTTTTTCTTGTGTTTTCTTCTAAGAGTTTTATGGTTTCATCACTTACATTCAGGTCTTTGATCCACTTCTAGTTTACTTTTGTATATGGGGTTAGACAATAATCCATTTTCATTGTCTTGCAAGTAGCTGTCCAGTTTTGCCAACACCAGCTGTTGAAGAGCTGTCATTTCCTCATTATATATCCATGGCTCCTTTATCATATATTAATTGACCATATACTCTTGGGTTTATATCTTGACTCTCTAGTCTGTTCCATTGGTCTATGGGTCTGTTCCTTTGCCAGTACCAAATTGTCTTGATTACTGTGACTTTGTAGTAGATCTTGAAGTAGGGAAGCAAGATCCCCCCTGCTTTATACTTCCTTCTCAGGATTGCTTTTGCTATTCAGGGTCTTTTGTGGTTCCATATGAATTTTAGAACTATTTGTTCCAGTTCACTGAAGAATGGTATTGGTATTTTGATGGAAATTGCATTGAATCTGTAAATTGCTTTAGGCAGGATGGCCATTTTGACAATATTAATTCTTCCTAACCACAAGCACGGGATGTAATTCTATTTATTTGTGTCTTCTTCAGTTCTCCCATGAGTGCTTTGTAGATTTCAGGGTATAGGTCTTTTATTTCCTTGGTTAGATTTATTCCTAGGTATTTTTTTTTAGAATTTATTTAGAATATTTTTTCGAGAACTATATTGCAATACAGGCTTACCTCAGGAAAGAAGAAGAATCCCAAATGAACAGTCTAAATTCACAATTACTGAAATGAAAAAGAAGAACCAATGAGGTCCAAAGTCAGTAGAATGAGGGACATAATAAAGATCAGAGAAGAAATAAATAAAATTGAGAAGAATAGAACAATAGAAAAAAATCAATGGAACCAAGAGCTAGTTCTTTGAGAAAATAAACAAAATAGATAAATCCCTAGCCAGACTTACCAAGAATAATAGAAAGTCTACACACATAAACATAATCAGAATTGAGAAAGGGAAAATCACTATGGATGCCACAGAAATACAAAGTATTATGAGAGAATACTATGAAAATCTGTATGCTAACAAACTGGAATACCTAGAAGAAATGGACAACTTTCTAGAAAAATACAACCTTCTAAGAGTGACCCAGTAAGAAACAGAAAATCTGAACAGACCATTTACCAGCAATGAAATTGAATTGGTAATCAAAAAAGTATCCAAGAACAAAACCCCTGGACCAGATGGCTTCACTTCTGAGTTTTATCAGTCACTTAGAGAAGACCTAAAAATCATCCTCCTTAAAGTTTTCCAAAAAGTAGAATAGGAAGAAATATTCCCAAACTCATTCTATGAGTCCAGCATCAGTCTAATATCAAAACCAGACAGACACACACAAAAAATAAAATTACAGACCAATATCCTCGATGAACATAGATGCAAAATTAACAAAATATTAGCAAACAGAATTCAAAAATGCATCAAGAGCATCATACATCGTGAACATGTAGGATTTATTCCAGAGACGCAAGGATGTTACAGTATTTGAAAATCCATCAATATCATCTACCACATAAAAAAAGGACAAAAACCGCATGATCATCTCCATAGATGCCGAAAAAGCATTCAACAAAGTTCAACATCCATTCTTGATAAAAACTCTCAACAAACTGGTTATAGAGGGCAAGTACCTCAACATAATAAAGGCCATATACAAAAAACCCACAGCCAACTGTGTATTTAACAGTAAGAAGCTGAAAGCTTTTCCTCTAAGTTCAGGAACAAGACAAGGATGCCCACTGTCCCCACTTTTATTCAACCTAGTGCTGAAGGTCCTAGCCACGGCAATAAGACAACACAAAGAAATAAAAGGCATCCAGATTTGTAAGGTAGAAGCTAACCTGTCACTGTTTGCAGAAGACATGATATTGTATGTAAAAAACCCCAAAGAATCCACTCCAAAACTGTTAGAATCAGTACCTGGGTTCATCAAACTTGCAGGATACCAAATTAATACACAGAAATCTGTTGCATTCCTATACACTAATGATGAACTAGCAGAAACAGAAATCAGGAAAACAATACCATTCCCAATTGCATCAAAAAGAATAAAATACCTAGGAATAAACCTAACCAAGGAAGTGAAACACCTATATCCTGAAAATTACAAGACACTCTTGGGAGAAATTAAAGAGGACACTAATAAATAGAATTATATCCCATACTCTTGGGTAGGAAGAATTAATATTGTCAAAATGGCCATCCTGCCTAAAGCAATCTACAGATTCAATGCAATACCTATCAAAATACCAACAGCATTCTCCAACAAACTAGAACAAATAGTTGTAACATTGATAGGGAACCACAAAAGACCCTGAATAGCCAAAGCAATCCTGAGAAGGAAGAACAAAGCTGGGGGGATTATGCTCTCTGACTTCAAGCTCTACTACAAAGTTACAGTAATCAAGACAATTTTGTACTGGCACAAAAGCAGACACCTAGACGAATGGAACAGACTAGAGAGCCCAGATATAAACCCAAGCAAATATGGTCAATTAATATACGATAAAGGAGCCATGGATATACAATGGGGAAATGACAGCCTCTTAAACAGCTGGTGTTGGTAAAATTGGACAGTTACCTGTAGCTGAATGAAACTGCATTATTGTCTAACTCCATACACATAAGTAAACTTAGAATAGATCAGAGACCTGAATATAAGTCATGAAACTATAAAACTCTTAGAAGAAAACAGAGGAAAAACTGTCTTGAATGTAAACATGAGCAACGTTTTCATGAAAATATCTCCTCGGGCAAGGGAAACAAAAGTAAAAATGAACAAACTGGACTACATCAAGCTAAAAAGCTTCTGTACAGCAAAGGACACCATCAGTTGAACAAAAAGGCATCCTACAGCATGGAAGAATATATTTATAAATGATATATCCATCAAGGGGTTAACATGAAAAATATATAAAGAACTCACATGCCTCAACACCCAAAAATTTAATAACCTGATTAAAAAATGGGCAGAGGATCTGAACAGACATTTCTCCAAAGAAGAAATTCAGATGGCCAACAGGCACACGAAAGGATGCTCCACATCGCTAATCATCAGAGAAATGCAAATCATAACCACAATGAGATATCACCTCACACCAGTTAGGATGGCCAACATCCAAAAGACAAACAATAACAAATGTTGGCGAGGTTGTGGAGAAAGGGGAACCCCCTACCCTGCTGGTGGGAATGTAAATTAGTTCAACCATTGTGGAAAGAAGTATGGAGGCTCCTCAAAAAACTCAAAATAGAAATACCATTTGACCCAGGAATTCCACTCCTAGAAATTTACCCTAAGAATGCAGCAACCCAGTTTGAAAAAGACAGATACACCCCTATGTTTATTGCAGCACTATTTACAATAGCCGAGAAATGGAAGCAACCTAAGTGTCCATCAGTAGATGAATAGATAAAGAAGAGGTGGTACATATAACAATGGAATATTATTCAGCCATAAGAAGAAAACAAATCCTACCATTTGCAACAACATCAATGGACCTAGAGGGTATTATGCTCAGTGAAATAAGCCAGGTGTAGAAAGAGAAGTACCAAATGATTTCACTCATCCATGGAGTATAACAACAAAGCAAAACTGAAGGAACAAAACAGCAGTAGTCTCACATAACCCAGGAACGGACTAGTGGTTACCAAAAGGAAGGGGACTGGGGAGGGTGGGTGGGACAGGAGGGAGAAGGTCATTGAGGGGTATTATGATTAGTGCATATAATATAGGGGGGTCACGGGGAAGGAAGTATAGCATAGGGAACAGAAGTAGTGACTCTACAGCATCTTACTATGCTCATGGACAGTGACTGTAATGGAATATGTGTTGGGGACTTAATAATAGGGGAGAATGTAGTAACCACAATGTTGCTCATGTGAAACCTCAACATAAGATTGTATATCAATGATACCTTAATTTAAAAAAAGGTGAAATGGAGAGATAATGGGGCTAGGTAACATCTAGGTTTCAGCTCAGTGATAGGATATCTGTGTTTACCATCTGTGAGGTGGAAGGTAGGAAGAGTTTTTGTTATAGGAGGGATGTGAATTGATTACATTTCAGCTGGATTCATCTATCTACTATGGGGAAAGTAGCTTTTGTGGCATGACTATGGTAAAAGTACAGAGAGAAAAAGCAGCTATTAAATACTTTGCTTTTTCCTTAAAACCTCTTCCAAGCACAGATACTCTAGACTTACTAGAGAAGACAATGATACTTTCAGACCTTAGGACCGTACCTGCCCTGCCCACCCCCACCAACTCCCAACTTCAAGGAAGGGACTTGCTTGATGTCACACAGAATGTCTTGTAGAGACCAGAAGACACCGGAGTGTCTTTCTTCTATCTCATCTCCTTCACTTAGTGAAGATCACTCTGAAACCAGCCCTGATCCCTGTATGTACCCATATTATCTGTAAGTACTAAATGCCATGACATTTACAAATGGTGGTGTGGGTATGATGCAGAATGAACATGGCTTTACACAACTCTTACATGTCATCAGAGAGATATGATAATGAAGATGTAAATATATCAAGTCAGGTGGGGAGGAGGATCATAAAGAAAAAAGTCAAAGTAAAGGGATTGGGGAATGACCAGGGGCTGTGGGCAGGTCCTATTTTTCAGATGGGAAGATAAGGAAGATGCACTAATCATAAGGAAATGAGATCTGAGTTAACAGAGGCAGTAGCAGGACATCTAGATTATCAAGGGTGAAGAGCACTACAGGCAGAGGGAACAGAGAGTAAACAATCCTTAATGTTAGAGTGTGTTCTGTGAGTGTTTTGCTTTCCTGAGTGGAAGGGGTCCAAGAGGTAGATTTTGAGGCCAAAGAGGTGGCAGGACATTGAAGTATCAGGATCACACTGAAACATCTGTGTGTCTGGAATCCAGGGTTTAGGGAAGATAGGGGGATTTATAATTTAGAGATGTCATGGTACTTCACCGTATTCTTCACCCACACTTACATGAATCTAATTCCTTCTGTTTGGTCTCCCAGAGTACATGGGCCTCTCTCACCTCCTCCCTGGCTTTCTGTTTCACTGGGCCACAGAAGGGAAAGACAGGCATTGAGTATGCAAAGCATTCAACTCTGCTGTCTCTCAAAGTGTTGCACTTTGAGTTACTCAGAAAGCAACCCCAGGTTATATAGATGAAGAAACAGAAGCTTCAAAGCTCAGTCCCTTTTCTCTGAGCTAAGCTAGCCAGCCAAGGTCCCTGAGCTCACACTTTTAAAACTTCTTAACCTGGTTAATCAGATCCTCAATTTGTGTATCCATGCTCTCTGTTGCAGAGAAAAAAGGGAGATTCAGCTGGAGACTACCAAGCCATCCAAAGCAGGTGGATGGGGTGGGTGCCAGCATGTCATCTATCTTGCTTTCATTCAGTGTGCATTTATTGAGTGTCTGCTTCACCACAAAAGTTGTATAGGACCCTTGTGTGCTTCTGCTATTAGCAGAAAAATAGTTAACAGGAAAACATATCACAATATTTGGCATCATGTTGGCAACTGTGTGGTAAAAAAGTAATAATGCATAGCATAGGGAGATAGAGAGTGAAGGAGTGGAATATGTTTCTTTAAGTACAGGAAGAATTTCCTGGGCCCCAAATAAGGAAGATGATCAAGCTCTACAGTTCTCAAGGAAGAGAGGATGTGGGGACATTTCCAGGCAGAGGGAAGAGCAAATGGAAACACTTGGAGCTGGAGAGGAACAAAGTGCATGTTCCAGGGTACAAGGAGGATACCCAGTGAGCGAGTTGAGAGTGGCAGGATGTGAGATAGAGTAAAGGGAGAAGGGAGATCCTACAAGGCCTTGTGAACCAAGATAAAGGCTTATGGATTTTACTCTGAGTGTTGTGAGAAGCCAACAGAGATCTCCTTGCAGTCCCATCCTATTAAGATCCCTGACAAGGGTTGGGGAATAACATGACAAATCTGTGACTAAGGGATTGGCCTTACTAAATAAAAGAGGGAAAAAAGCTGCCTGTTTTATGCCAGGTGGCAGCTTGCAATCCCTCCTGTGAAAGGGAACACACTGCGTCTTTGATAACTTTTACTACAGTCCTCTTTAACTTGGTCTCCTCAGAACTTTCCTGGTTTCAATGATCTGAATTGAAAAATATTCCTCCTCTTGCCTCTCTGAGTCCAGGTTTATCAGCTCAAAGCTGGGGGACTAAGCTTGAGGAGAAAAATCTCCACTGTCCCTGGGTCCTCCACCAATTTTTCAAGAACTTCTGGATCTCACATACCCTGTTCTTTCTCTAAGCCAGGTTTCTATGTATGGGACACAGGCCTTACAATTCTACTTCTGGGATGTGATTTTTTAAAGTCACACAAAAACATGGAAATAAAAAGAAAACACACCCTATCCATGTATTTAAAAACATACTTGGGGCATTAAAAATGCTCATCTCAACTCATTTCCTAGGCTAGCTCCTCAACAACTCCCAGAATAAGAACTGGACATCTTTATCTCTGCACCTGCCCAGGGCCAAGCCAACAGACTCCACCAGGAGTCCACAGAGGTATAAATCAAGCAGTGGGTTTTTGAAGTCACTAACGGGTTATATGACTTTGAGGCCAGGGAGCACTCTCTGGGTGCTAATTATACCTTTGAACACCACCCCCCAGGGAATTTTGTTGTCCTGAGCTTAGGGTGATTCCTGTGGTTCATGTCCTCTTTACCTAATTTTTGGCTAGGCCACAGGCCCAATGTGCCATCTTTGGAGTCAAAGTTCCTACTTATCTGGTTTTGACTGACCACAGCATTTTAAACTGAGAATGGGCTTGGCAAAATCCCTCTGCCCCAGTTCTGCTGCGGGCTCTAGGCTCATGTCATCTATGTAATACAGAACAACAAAAGTAAGGCACAAAGTCATCTACATCATTTCAACCACTTGTATATTAAAAAATGGGAAAGTATATATATCCACACTGTGTATATATGTAAAATAGCTCTGAGAGAAGGCAAATGCGAGACAAGAGTTTAGGGAAATCGTTTGCCGTCTATTTTATCTAATTTCTTGAATTCTGAACCATGATGTGCTATTATTGGTTCAAAGAATTAAATTTTAAAGTAAAAAGCAAAATGGGGTAATTTCCTGAAGTTTGAATCATGAGCACTCTAAACCATGTCACCAAACCTTCAGACACAAGAAGACACACGACCTTGTTGCAGCTTTTCCACCTTCTCCAGAAATTCTCCCATGTTCTTTGAATTGGACTGCCCTATGGAGGCAAAAACCAGAATTACAAGTCTTCTGAGAATGGAAGGAAAAGGAGGTAAGAGTCAAATCTATCTGGAAGTAGAGGAAAGGGACCCCTAGTGGACTTTTAAAAAAAGCCCAGGCTTTTTTTATATTTCACATCCAAATACTTCAGAACGCATCTTTCTAAAAGTTAAAGGTATTTTCTTAGAAATCCACAACTCTGTCTTAATAGCCAACAAATTTCCTTAATAGCGTCTCAAGCCTAAACCTATACAAATGTTCATGATTGTTTCCAAAATGTCTTTTATTGGCCGGTGGCAGGTGCAACTATTTCTTAGTGTAATGTTAGCAACAGGTGCAACCTACACCTCTTGATTTTATGCTCTGCTTTATTTTAGTTTAGTGCCAGTCACAAGGTCTGGCTTGGTGTATTCTCATGTGTTTCCCTAGGATAGTGTCAACATTATTATGTGACTTTTGTCTTGGACAGTAGACAAGATGGAACCCAAAATGTTAATTATAGTAGTTTAAAGCGATGATGAAAACAAGAGGATAATAAGTCAATAATTGTTGAAAGTGATAGATACCAGAAGTTTCATTACATATTATTCCATCTACTTCTCTTTGAAATAAATGTTTTAATAAAAATTATAATTGCATATTCTCTGAGGGTGGAATACCATTATGGGAGACACAGGATAATTTTTCAATGTACTTCTCTGGATAGCAATTTTTAGAAATTCTCTAAGACAAAATGCATTAGCTTTACTTCCAAAGAAAATATATCATAATCTAAAATTAAAGGGAAAACATGTTTGTGATGGAAGACATTCTTGATTAAAAGATTCTTAAAAGATTTGATGCAACATGTGGACATTGTTCTCTTTTTTAAAAAATCCCACTATTAAAGTGTTTGCTGGACAAAAGAGGAATCTATATGGGGCTGGTGTTGGGGGAGGTCATCAGGAAGACATGACCACTGGTGACCATGAACTAGACCTGGGCAATCACAAGCTCCTCACCTACCCCTTGTACTTGGAAGGGGCTTCATGGGTTCATAGGTTTCACTTGCCTTCCTTCTCCCAGAGGCTGCCCCAAGGACACAGCATTGTGATAGTGATGTGGTTGGTGTTGAGACCATCTGGAAGGTATATGTGACTGAGCCCAGTTAAAGCCTCTAAATAAATTTTTAAGATTTGAAGGGAAGGTTTGGAGATCTACTCATCTTGTGACTGTAGAAGACAAGCCTCATATGTAAGTTCCCTTGTTTACTAAACATGTCACTTGCCAATCTGGAGTGGCCTGCCTCTTTCTTTGGTCTCTCCCTGCCCTGTATGTATAGGGGCTGGTTTCAGATCACACTGGGGAGCTTCCTAAGGAGCTTATGAACAAACAATTGGGGAGTCAGCAGGAGATTGAAGAAACAGGCCTTGCGAAAGAAGCATCCTCAAGGAAATCCTGAGTTGGTCATTCACCTTTTTGTGGGGAGGGGTAGCCTGCAAATTGGATGCTTGTGGACCACCATGTCCATGCCTGTGGACATACTGAAAACATTGACTGCTTTAATGTGCTCGTTTGAGGAACTGATCATAACATACTGTGGCAAAGGAAAATGCATGGCTGTTGCAGTGGACTGGTCTCTCCTGTGGCCAGGTGTGTCTGCCACTGAGGCTCAACTAGATGCTGAAGCTAAAGGGAGATAGTTGGAAGAAAGGCTGAGGTTAGAGAAGGACTTGCAGGTGCCCACTATGCTGGATTTGGGGCTGGCAAACAAGGTGGGAGAAAAGGGTGATCAGTTGGAGACCTTAGTGTGCTGTTTTACAAAGCTAGGAGGGCACAAGCTGCCTCAGAGTAAGGTCCAGGTGCTTGTGGCTAAGCCTGATTGGGGCTCTAAGACTGAAACCCCTGGAAAAGTGATGAGAGTGAAGAGGAGGGTGTTGTGGTGATTGACAGTGAAACAGACTAAATGCCACTGGCCCTCCAACCCTCAATACAAAGGAAAGCAAAACAGCAACCCCAGCTAGTGGGCAGCCCCGGTTCAGGAAACGTTCATGATGAGAGAACATACTCCCCCTGAACTTATTGATAGAGCTGCCAAGTTCTAGCAAAAGGCCAGGCAATATATCCAGGTCATGATTCGTGTGGCTGTGGGATATGCGGGATGGTGGCATTTTTGTGACTAGGCAGGAGGCAGAGAAAATGGACACCACCACCACACCCCTGCACCCCTGCAGTGTTTGCATGGTACTCAGGGATTCAAGGTACTTACTCTCTCATAGATTGGATTTTTCTAGCCTGCAAGGAGGCTTGGCCCAGTGAGGGGCACCTCCCTGGGTATGTAGGACCCTGAAAATCTATAGAGGAGGTACAACAAATCCTGAGGGAGTTAGGAATGAGAGAGTCCTCCCTGTCTTTGAAGGCACCTTAGTGTTCATTCCTTCAGTGAATGTGGCCCAACCAGGCCTTCAAAGACAGAGAGGTGGAGGCCTCAGGGTTACAGTCCTATTTTGTGTGGGTGCCTCCCATGCCCTAGGTACGGGATGCAGGCCAAGGTCACCTCTAGGTAAAGGCCATAGGAGGCTATCAGAGGCCTCATATTAAGCTCACTGTTCACTGGTCCTCCAGAAATAAACAAAAGATGACTCATGGCTCTGGTGGATACTAGAGCCTAATGTATTCTAAACACGGTAACCCTCAGAAGTTTTCTGGCTGCTTCAGTGACATCGATGGTTACAAAGGGCAGACAGTTATGGTTGGGAAAGTACTTTTGATACTGTAAATTGGGCAGTTCTCCTGTTAAGAAAATGAAGTTTTTATCTCTCCAATACCAGAGGACATATTGGACATTGATGTCCTGTAAGGTCAAACTCTGTGAATCTGTATTGCTGAATTCCACCTTAAGTTTATGGTAATCAAACCAGTGCTGAGGGGGGAACACCAACTGGGAACTGGTAAGTCTGCCACCCCTGTGAAGAGTGGTAAGTGTTAAACAATATAAATTGCCTGGGGGCATAAAGAGATAGGAGAAACTATCCAAGAAGTACAGTAAATTGGTATTGTGTGCCCTGACCATACTACTTTGAACTGCCCAATATGACTGGTAAAAAAAAGCCAGATGACTTCTGGTGGATGATAGTGACCTACCTAGAATTGGACAAGGTAGTGCCCCATGCATGTGGCTGTATCCAACATTGCCACTATCTTAGATACCTTGGCCATGGTCCTGGGAGTGTGCCATGCTGTGCTAGATTAGCAAATATCTTTTTCAGTATACCCCTGGCCACTGTGTCACAAGATCAACTTGCCTTCACCTGGGAGAGGCAACAATGGACCTTTGAAGTGCTTCCCTAAGGCCATCTGCTCAGCTGCACCATGTGTAATAGGTTGGGAGATGGGGACCTGTCCCTGTTCTCCTTCCCTACATCAGTAAAATGGGCTCATTACATCAATGATATAATGTTAACATGTGAAGATATACCTAGGCTGAAGGACACCCTGCAGGCTTTTTTGGAACACCTACAATGGAGTGGATGGGCAGTGAACCCACAGAAAAGTCAGTGCCCAAGCACAGCTGTAAGGTTTTTGGGACTCATCTGGTTGGATAAGACAGGCATTGTCCCAAAAACTGTGATTGGTAAGATGAAGCATATCCAACCCTTCAGAATATGAAAGAGACACAAGTCTTTGTAGGGATTAGGGGGGCTTTGGGGGACTTTGATTCCCCACCAGGCACAGTGCCTCTGTCCACTATACTACCTGGTAAAGAAAAGGCACATGTGGGAGTGGAGATCATAGCAGCAAGCCACTTTTAAGAAGGCAAAAATATTAGTGAAGTTTAAAGTTCTGGGTATCTCCCAAGCAGAGTTACCCTTTGAGTTAGATGTGTCTGTGACTCCAGAAGTTATGAGTTGGGCACTGGAGTTGAGACTACAGGAGAGCATGCCCTAGGATTTTGGTCCCAGCTCTGGAAGAGGGCAGAAATCTGATAACCTCCATTGAGCAACAGCTCCTAGCTATTGATGTCCAGTGTACAGATGGGTCTAGTCTGGGCAATCTGACCACATGGACTGTAGTCACTATTTATCCCAACACTGATGCATCTGGATGGAAACAGTAATAAACTGCAGCAGCCAGTGGACTGAACTCAAAACAGTTTGGTGATGACTCATGAGCCCTGGTCATTAATCTATTGCATTGACCGTGGGGCTGTTCTAAAGGGATTAACCCTATGGCTTTAACAATGGGAAATTAAGTGGTGGATAAACATGAATAAGCCCTTGTAGGATCAGGATGTCGTGGGGGGGGGCATTTGGGTTCACCTGTAAGAGCCTGGGACAGTCCTCACTGTCTTCCACATCCTGGCTCATAGGTGCTGACACCTCCCGCCAATCAGAACACTGATGCCCTAGCTTGGGTACAAGTCCTAGTAGTTGACCCTTCAGTAGATATAGATTGAATGCATAGGAAGAGTGGCCACCACAGTGCCCAGGGGGATGGCATACTGCCAAGGATATCAAATTGCCCTTGAAATACAGTGACTTGGTTAATGCAATAACAAAATGTCCTATGTGTGTTCTAAACAACATCCAAGGCAACTACCAAAGGAGTCTGGGGCCATCCACCGGAGTTCCCAACCATTGAAGGATTGGTAAATTGATTACATTGGCTCCTTCCCTGCAAATGAGGGTTTTAAATATCTCTTGGTTTGTGTGGATGCCTCATCTGGTTTAATCCAAGCTTCCCCCTGTCACAAGTGCCAAAGGAGTCTGGGGCTATCCACTGGAGTCCCCATCTAGTAAGGGATTGGCAAATTGATTATATTGGCTCCCTCCCCCTGAGTGAGGGTTCTAAATATACCTTTTTTGTTGTGGACACTGTGTTTAGCCTAACTGAAACTTTCCCCTGTTGCCATATGAACCAGGCTGCCACCATTAGGAAATTGGAGAAGCTGAGCACCATGTGTGGATACATTCATTGAATAGACAGTGATCAGGGGTCACATTTCAAAGGTCATCATGTGCAAGACTGGGCAAAAGAACATGACATTGAATGGAAGTTCATCTTCCTTATAACCCACCAGTAGCAGGGTTGATAGGAAGGAAGAATGGACTATTAAAACAGCAGATTAAATTATTAACAGGTAAAACCACCTTGTCTGGGTAGACAAAAATATTGCCCCAGCCTTTAATACATTTGAATGCTCAGGCATTGAACCTGTTGCAATATATGCCAGACTGGGGACTCTTGCTGATACAACCAGTGCTCTAAAGGAATGGGAATCCTAGGAGACAGCCATTGTTCTATCACTGTGTATCAATGTGCTGTGCTGCTGTGAACACCATTCCACATCATGCTCGGGAAAGGAGTCATTTTTTGGAATGGGACAACTTCTTGGGAAGGGTGACTTACTTTGCACCCCTGGGTGAAAGGGAACTACAAAATCTCACTGGAATGCTGTTGTCCTGCTGCAAGCTGGACCTGTTGAAATGTACTATACCTGGAATGGAACAGGTACCACCAAGAGAGGGTAGAAGAAGGGGAAGGAGGGGTTCTGGTCTGGCATATCCTGCTCCCAGTCCATCTCCTCATCCTAACAGTGCTGCCTCCCCTAGCCAACATGTATGGGTATGCACAACCAGGTCCTCCCTTTCCTCAAGGCCAGGTTGGCACGTTCTGTTTTCCATTGGTGGGCCCATTTGGCTGCCATCTTATCCCCTCCATTGGTCTGGAGGATGTTATAATATACACAGAAGCCCTTACTGAATTCACCCAGCAAGCTTTGAATGATAGCAACAAAGCCTGTCCTTACTGAACTCTGAAATGCCTCTAGAAAATAAAGCTGTCCTCCTAAACAGGATTATTACTGCCTCCCATGAGGCGCCTGTACCATTATCTAAACAAAATGTATGTTCCCACCTGATGAGTCTGATAATGTATCATCTTTATTAAATCACATGAGGACACAGGTGAATGGCCTGAGTGATCTACCTCCTAGCCAAGGAGACTTAAATCAGTGGTTTGGATCATGGGGCTCTTGATGGAAAAAGTTGTCACTGATTTTTGGAATCATTGTCTTAATCTGTATTTTTTCATGCATGTACCCATACTGTTGCTGTGACATCTGTCTCTGGTGCCAGGGTGGAGGATAAACCTCCAGGCTAGTGGAACCCCTTGCTGACCACTCAGGGCACTTGGTAGAAGAGGGATGTTTGTGAGATTGTAGGAACAGGACAAGAGGGGTAGAGGATGTGACAGCTGGTTGAACTTTGAGCTGGACCCCAGCAATCAGAAGCTCCTCACTCCCTCCCCTATCCTTGGAATGTGAGTTTTACTTGCATTCCTTGCTTCCAGAGGCTGCTTCAAGGACATGGCCTTGAGATAGTGATGTGGTGTTGAGACCATCTGGATGGTGCATGTGACTGAACCCAGTTAAGGCCTCTGTATAAATTTTTAAGATTCTGGTGAGCAGGTGCAGAGATCTCATCTCACCACCACCCAAGTACTCTTGCTTATTAAACCGGCCACCTACCAGTCTAGAGTGGCTGGCTTCTCTTTTTCTCTCACTACTCTTTGCATATGGGGGCTAGTTTCAGCTCATACCTGGAAGCTCCTGTGGTTGCAAATTAACAGCTGGGTGTGAGATGATGGTATTGGTGGATTAGTTTTTTCAGTTGTGGTAGTAGTATGATGATTTTTTGGGGGAAGTGTTTATCAAAGAGAAACATACTAAAATATTTCAGAGGAAATTGAAATAATATCTATAATCATTTATTTTTCAATTCTTAAAAAACATTTTTGTAGCAAATAGGGCAAAATAAGACTCACTTCTAGGTGATAGTCAGAAAATGGTTGTGGTAGTAGCATAGTTTATCAGTTTATTTTGCTCTACACCTAAAAACAGAACAACTAGATAGCAAAACCAAATATTGCCATCATCAACATTTAAATAAAATGTGATGATAAACTTCTCATAGACCTTATAAAATACATGTGGATGGAAACAAACCACCAATAGCCACGGGACCTGTTGACATCTTTGTGACAGAAAAAAGAGGAAGTAATTGCTCAGCATCTGATGGACCTAAAACAAGAGAAATACAAAATTGCTGGCAAATATTCAGTGGAAAACATAGCAGGTCAACTGAAGAACAACAGCTGAAAGTGGTAGTGGTTTTGCCCTCTCCAGTTCTGGGTATAACTGCCCAAGGTAAAGACTGCTGGTGCAGCTTAAACCTGAAGACTATAGTGTGCTTAGCATTCCAAAGACAAAAAGCCTTAACTGCAGTACTGCCAATTTCTCCCACCATGGCTATTTTCAGCTTCTCAGTGGAGTATCACTGAAATCAGACTTGAGAAAAAATGAAAAACCCTAAAATATAATATTTCCACCATATCAACACAATAGGCATGAATAATCTCATGAACATAATAAAAGATGTAATAAAATAAAAACCTAAACTTTTATATGCCTTGGTAATACAGCTTCAAAATACATAAGCCAAGAAATGATAAAACTAAAAAAGACTAATAGAAAAATCTACTTTATAGTTAGATTTCAACAACTAGGCAGAAAAACATGTAGAAAATTGGTGAGCAAATAGAAAATGTGAACATAAGCTAACTGAAATTTATAGAACTATTAACCAGCATGAGCTGACTGAAATTATGGAGCATTCTACCCAAAACAGCAGAATATAATTATTTTCAAGTGCTCACAGAACAACCAATATATACCATATTTGGGGGCCCAAAAAGGTCAAAGTAAACTTAAATGTGTTCAGATAATACAAAGGATGTTTTAAGAACACAATGGAAATTTAAAAAGAGAAAGATATCAGGAAAACACTCAAATATTTGAAAACTAAATAACACAGTTCTACATAACCCATGTGTCAAAGGAGAAAATGAAAAAGCAAATGACTGAAAAGTGCTTTGAACTGAATTAAAATAAAACTACGTTCTATCAACATTTATGGGATGCATCCAAAACAGTTCTTAAAAGGAAATTATGGTTCTAAATACTTATAGTAGAAAATAAGTTTGATCTCAAAACAAAAACATAAACTTCCATATTAGAAAATAGAAGAGGAATAGCAAATTAAACCCAAATCAGAAGGTAAGCAGAAGAAAAGAAGAAAGGAAAACAAAAAAACTAATGCAGAAAATTAATGAAACCAAAAACTGGTTATAATTCAGGAAGAGAAATCAAAGTTCAAACTCATCAAATTGTATGCATTAAATATGTGCAGATCTTTGTATACCAATTATATGTCAATAAAGCAGCTTAAAAAGAAGGCAAGCCACTAGGCAGAGGGATCAAGAAAAAAAAAGAAAGAAAACACAAACTGCCATTATCAGGAATGGAAAAGGGATATAGTTATAAATTCTACAAACATTAAAGTCACAAGAAGGGAATAATATAACAATTTCATTGCAATAAATCTGATAACTTAGAAGAAATAAATAACTTGAAAGAAACTATTAAAGCTCACTTAAGAAAAAATAGGCTAACTTGGGTGGTCTTTGTTTATTGAAAAGGTGTATTTATAGTTGTAAACCTTCCCACATAGAAAATTCCAAGTCCAAGTGGCTTCACTTCTGAATTCTACTAAACATTTGAGGATGAAATTATATCAAGTCTATGCAAAATTTCCAGAAAATTGAAGATATATGAACACTTTCCAATTCATTCAATAAGGAAAGTTTTACTCTGAAATCAAAGGCAAAGATAATACAAAAAAACTACAGAGAATGTCTTTCATGAACATAAATGCAAAATTTCTACAAGAACATTTAGTAAATGAAAACCCAAAAGAAAAATATATCATGTCCAATAGTTTATCCTGATAATACAAAGTTGGTATAACATTTCAACATGAATTAATATAGTGCACCTTATTAGGCAAATTACAAAAGTAAAACAAACTGAAAAAGAATAGAGTATTATCACAGTAGATGCAGAAAAAGCATTTGAGAGTCCAGCTTCCATTCATGAGAAAAACTTTCTACTAATATCAGGAACAAGGCAAGGATATGTTGTCACCAGTTCTATTTAATATTGTGCTTGGAGGTTCTAACTAATGCAACAAAGTAAAAATAAAAAAGTCATCCAACAAGAGAACCAAGATGGCGGCGTGAGTAGAACAGCGGAAATCTCCTCCCAAAACCTTATATATTTTTGAAAATACAACAAATACAACTAATCCTAAAAGAAAGACCAGAAGACACAGGACAACAGCCAGACTACATCCACACCTGTGAGAACCCAGCGCCTCATGAAGGGGGTAAGATACAAGCCCCGGCCCAGTGGGACCCGAGCGCCCCTCACACCAGCTCCCAGCAGGAGGAGAGGAGTCAGAGCAGGGAGGGAGAGGGAGCCCAGGACTGCTAATCACCCAGTCCTAGCCATCCGCAACAGAGCACAGACATAGTGCATGTGTGGGGTGCTGAAAACTAGGGAAACAGGACAGTAAGACCTATGAGCAGGTCCATGCAGCTGGCATACCTGGGACAAAGAAAAGCGAGTGTTTTTTGGAAGTCTTAAAGGGACAGGGACCCCACAGCTGGATGGAAGCATCCTGGGACACTTAGCCCAGCAGCTGCGAATCTGGGGGAACTCTGGGCATCCAAACTCCCACAGCGCAGCTCAGAGGCCCCTCCCAGAGATAAACAGCCTCCCGGCCGTTTCCCCTCTGGTGCGGCTCCGCCATATTGGAGAAGCACCCTGAGGCAGGCCACGCCCACACCAACTGCTGAGCTAAATAAACTCCACAGTGGCTGGGCAAGATCAGAAGCCCTGTCTGCAAGCAGCTGCACAGCACAAGCTGCTAGAGGCCGCTGTTCTCCCAGGAGAGGAAGGTCATAAATTGGCAAGAAGGGACTTTCTCTTACCCAACACATGCGCCAGCTCCCCACAAATATATCTATCACCATGAAAAGGCAGAAGAAATTGATATAGACAAAGATCATAGAGGCAAACCCTGAGAAGGAGATAGACCTAACTAGTCTTCCTGAAAAAGAATTAAAAATAAAGCTCATAACCATGCTGATGGAGCTGCAGAGAAATATGCAAGAGCTAAGGGATGAAGTCCGGAGGGAGATTGCAGATGTCTGGAGGGAGAATACAGAAATGAAAAAATCTCTGAAAGGATTTATAAACAGAATGGATAAGATGCAAGAGACCATTGATGGAATAGAAATCAGAGAACAGGAATGCATAGAAGCTGACACAGAGATAAAATGATCTCTAGGAATGAAACAATATTAAGAGAACTGTGTGAACAATCTAAAAGGAACAATATCTGCATTATAGGGGTACCAGAATAAGAAGAGAGAGAGAAAGGGATAGAAAGAGTATTTGAAGAAATAATTGCTGAAAACTTCCCCAAACTGGGAGGAAATAATCGATCAGACCATGGAAGTGTACAGAACTCCCAACAGAAAGGACCCAACGAGGACAACACCAAGACACATAATAATTAAAATGGCAAAGATCAAGAACAGAGTTTTAAAGGCAGCTAAAGAGAGGGAAAAGGTCACCTACAAAGGAAAACCCATCAGACTATCATTAGACTTCTCAACAGAAACCTTACAGGCCAGAAGAGAATTGCATGATATATTAAATGCAATGAAACAGAAGGGCCTTGAATCAAGAATACTGTGTCCAGCATGACTATCATTTAAATATGAAGGAGGAATTAAACAATTCCCAGACAAGCAAAAGTTGAGGGAATTTGCCTCCCACAAACCACCTCTACAGGGTATTTTAGAGGGACTGCTCTAGATGGGAGCACTTCTAAGACCAAATAGATGTCACCAGAGAAAATAAAATCATAGCAAAGAAAGCAGACCAACCAAATACTAACTAAAGGCAAAAAATAAAATCAACTACCCACAAAAGCAGTTAAAGGAAGCACAAAAGAGCACAGAATAAAACAACCAACATATAAAGAATGGAGGAGGAGGAATAAGAAGGGAGAAAAATAAAGAATGACCAGACAGTGTTTAAAATAGCTCATAAGTGAGTTAAGTTAGACTTAAGTAAGATACTAAAGAAGCTAACCTTGAACCTTTGGCAACCACGAATCTAAAGCCTGCAATGACAATACGTACATATCTTTCAATAATCACCCGAAATGTAAATGGACTGAATGCACCAATCAAAAGACACAGAATAATAGAATGGATAAAAAAGAAAGACCCAACTCTATGCTGCTTACAAGAGACTCACCTCAAACCCAAAGACTATAGGAACAAAGAAAGACTGAAGAAACAAAACAGCAGCAGAATCATAGAACCTAAGAATGGACTAACAGTTACCAAAGGGAAAGGGACTGGAGAGAAAGGGAGGGAAGGAAGGGATAAGGGTGGGGAAAAAGAAAGGGGACATCATGATTAGCATGTATAATGTGGGAGTTGGGCACAGGGAGGGCTGTGCAACACAAAGAAGACAAGTAGTGATTCTACAGCATCTTACTATGCTGATGGACAGTGACTGTAATGGGGTTTGTGGGGGGGATTTGGTGTAAACATAATACTCTTTATGTAATTGTAGATTAATGATGCCAAAATAAAAAAGAAATAAATAAATATATAAAAATGGGCAGAGGAGCTGAATAGACAGTTCTCCAAAGAAGAAATTCAGATGGCCAACAGACACATGAAAAGATGCTCCACATCACTTGTCATTAGAGAAATGCAAATTAAAACCACAATGAGATATCATCTCACATCAGTAAGCATGGCCACCATCCAAATGACATACAACAACAAATGTTGGCAAGGTTGTGGAGAAAGGGGAACCCTCCTACACTGTTTCTGGGAATGTAAATTAGTTCAACCATTGTGGAAAGCAGTATGGAGGTTCCTCAAAATGCTTAAAATAGAAATACCATTTGACCCAGGAATTCCACTTCTAGGAATTTACCCTAAGAATGCAGCAGCTCAGTTTGAAAAAGACATATGCACCCGTATGTTCATTGTAGCACTATTTACAATAGCCAAGAAATGGAAGCAACCTAAGTGTCCATCAGTAGATGAATGGATAAAGAAGTTGTGGTATATATACACAATGGAATATTATTCAGCTATATGAAGAAAACAAATCCTACCATTTTCTACAACGTGGATGGAGCTAGAGGGTATTATGCTCAGTGGAATAAGCCAGGAAGAGAAAGACAAGTACCAAATGATTTCACTCATATGTGGAGTATAAGAGCAAAGAAAAACTGAAGGAACAAAACAGCAGCAGAATCACAGAACCCACGAATGGACTAACAGTTACCAAAGGGAAAGGGACTGGGGAGGATGGATGGGAAGGGAGGGATGAGGGTGGGAAAAAGAAAGGGGGCTTTACAAGTAGCATGTATAATGTGGAGGGGGTACACGGTGGGCTCTACAACACAGAGAAGACAAGTAGTGATTTTACAACATGTTACTACACTGATGGACAGTGACTGTGAAGGGGTATGTGGGGGGACTTGGTGAAGGGGGGAGCCTAGTAAACATAATGTTCTTCTTGTAATTGTAGATTAATGATACCAAAAAAAAGCTTAGTATGTCATTATTTTAAAATTCATTATTTATAGTTTCACTGTTAGTGTTTTATCCAGATAAAGCTTCCTGTTCTAATTAACACCCTTCATGCCCAAACTTCTCACTGTTAGTTACCACTATTTTTTCTTGCCCCCCTGTCCAACTTGATACCAGAGGGAATCCCAACCTCCTTACCTTCAACCTGCTTAGTGAAGTCCATTGCTCCTGGAGGCTCCAGTGTGGGCTTAACTGATATTCCTGACATTATCAAAGGTTCTTTTCAAGAGTCCTTTCATGCCTTTCTTTCTCCTCGGCTGATAATTGGACCAAAACCACAGGAGGGGCAGGGCTATCTGCAGCCCGAGCCTGTGCAGTGCACTTCTGGGCAAAAGCAGAAGCCCAGAAAAAAGAACAATGAATCTGTCATCTAGGCAACACAGGATATCTGGCTTGTGAATAAGGGAGAGGAAGAGAATGCATGGCGTAGATGCTTGTGATTTGGGACAACTTAAGCACTCGGTTCTCTGGGCATTTCAGTCACCCAAATGGGTACTCTGTCCCAAACAGAATGGTCCTTTCATCCAAAACTGCCCACCAACTGCCTGCAGGACCTTAGCTGCCATGGACAGTTCATTCTGGTTATCTACTCAGGAGGCAGATCTCTGATGCAGGATCTGAGGATACGATGTCCAAGAGAAAAGCTGCATACCCTGCGAGAGACTGGAACATCACCTGGTGCAGGGCCATGGAGTTGAAGGAATGTGGGGCAAAGGATTCCCAAAGGCAGAGGAGATTCCCTCTGGAGGCATCCAGTACTTCCCGTGCTTTATAGTCATGCTAAATCTTTCCCTCACATTGTGTATGGACCTTCCAATTGTGCCCTTCTGAGCACAGATGGTCCAGCCACCAGTCTCTCCAGCAGTCTTCCTCTTCTCCCTGACAACTGTGTCTGGAGATGAAGTGTCAAAGCTGAGGCTAATCCCTCTCCAGCTTGCTCCACAAAGTTTCAGTTTTCAGAGATACATGCATAAACAATTATGGTAGGTCGCTTCTGCAAGGCGGGCAGGGTGGGTGGGGAGGCGGGGGCTCAGGCACAAGGAAAGGGGGCAAGCAACTCCTCCTGTGTCATCACTCAGTCAGAATTTGTTCAACAATTACTGTATGTAAGGCCAGTTCTAAGAGATCTTACCTACCCAGTTTTCCTTATCCAAAATATGTATATAATCTGTTGGTAGGAATGTAAACTGGACCAGCCATTATGGAAAGCAGTGTGGATGGTCCTCAAAAAACTAAAAAATTAGTACCACATGACCCAGCAATTCCACTTCTGGGAATTTACCTGAAGAAAACAAAACCATTGATTTTCACTCACTATGGTGGATACTTGAAACCAATAAAATATTATATATCAAATATACTTCAATTAAAAATAATCTCTAAAAGATGATTTATGTAAATAGACCAGGAAGATAATAAACAGACCTTGTCTTTCTATGGGTTGCATGAATATCTTTTAAAACTATTTTCATTTATAATATTTTTAAGTGTGTTTCCTTTTATCATTTTCTTAATGTTTATTCTAGGTATTGCCATGTGCACACATAACACAGCCGACTAGTATTGGTATTTTACCACTTCAAGCAAAGTAAAGAAACCTTACTTCGCTATGTTGCTTTAACCCTCCCCACTTTTTTTATATGAGTATAATACAAATTAAAGGAAAATGTGCAATATGTAATGATACTCAAAGAGAAGTAGCAGGGTGATACTAGCCTCAAAATAAATTAGGTGTTCACTCCTCTATTTTCTGGAAGGCACTGTTTGTAAAATCTATGTTAATTATTTTCTGAATGGTAAATTCTTCAGTGAAACTATCTGGGCATGAAGATTTCTTTTTTGTAAGTTTTTAAATTACAAATTCAACTTCTTAAATGATTATAGGCCTATTCAGCTTATCTGTTTCATTTGATAGTTTGTGGTTTTTGAAGAATTGGTCAGTTTATTTTAAGTGGTTGAATTTATGAGTATAAAATGATCATGGTATTCCCTTATTATCATTACAATGGTTGCAGGATTTGTGATGGCCCTTGTTTCTTTCAGATATTAGTTGTTTTGTCTTCTCTCTTTGTACCCTTGTCAGTCTGGCTATCAAATTTATTGTTTTGTTGAAGAAACAGTTCTTTTTTGTTTTTCCTATTTTCAGTTTCATTGATTTCTGCTCATATATCATTCCCTGCCTTCTGCTTGCTTTCAGTTTATTTTGCACCTCTTTTTCTATTTTCTTTTTTTTTTAGATGAAATTTAGGTTATGACTTGAGCTCTTTCCTTTATACCTAGTGAAAGCATGTACTGCTTTAAATTTCCTTCTCAGCATTGCTTTAATTGCATCCCCTAAATTTAGATATGTCATGATTTCATGTTCATTCAGTTTTATATATTTTTATTTACTTTGAGATTTTCTCTCTGATTCGTGGAATATTTGGAGATGTGTTGTTCAATTTCCAAGCATTTGGAGATTTTTCTATTATATTTCAGTTACTGATTTCTAGTTTTATTCCATTATGGTTAAAGAACAGATTCATATTATTAAATTTTTTCAAAAATGTACTGAGCTTTGTTTGATGACTTATGATATGATCTATTTTGGTGGAAGTTTCATTGAGAAATCTACTTTATCTAATACTAATATAACCATATCTGCTCTTTTGATTAATGGTTTTATGATACATTTTTTCTTTTTAAGATTTTCAGTCTACCTAATTTGTTACATTTGATATCAGTGTCTTATAAACAACATATAGTTGGGTTGTGTCTTTTTATCTATTCTGACAATCTCTGTCATATTTATTCTACTTGATCATTACAGGTAATATAGTAATTGAATATTAGGGGTTAAGTACTACTTACTATTATTTGTTTTCTGTTTATTCCCTTTGTTTCTAATTTTTCAGTTCTTCTGTCTTATCTTCCAATGGGTTACATGAATATTTTATAAAGCTCTATTTTCATTTATAATATTTTTGGGTATTATGCTTTTTATCATTTTCTTAATGTTTGCTGTAGGTATTGCCATATGCACACATAACTTATCATAGCCTGCTAGTATTGATATTTTACCACTTCAGGTGAAGAATAGTTACTTCACTATGCTGCTTTAACCATCTCCACTTTTTAAATACAGCTGTGCTGTTTGCTGTACATACATTGAGCATCACATTAGATGGAATTATAATTTTTGCTTTAACCATAAAATATGAGTAAAGAAATTCATTAGATGAAAGATAATCTATTATGCTTTGATTTTTACCTATTTTCTATTGTTCCAGTTTTCTTTAGTTATTATTTTCTTTCTGTTTGGAGAGGTTTCATTAGCTATCTTCAAGGCAAGGTCTGGTAAGCAAAAGTTTCTTAGTTTTCCTTTGTCTGAGAATGTCTTTGTTTCCTCATCATTCCTGAAGGGTAGTTTCACAAGATTAACTATTCTTTTCTCTCAACACTTGAAAATGTTGTGCCCCTTCCTTCTGTCCTCCATGGTTTCATATGAGAAATCCACTGCCATTTGAATTATTACTTTAGGTAATGTGTCATTTATCATTGCTATTTTTAATATTTTTGTTTTTATTTTTAAGAAGATTAATTATAATCTCTAAGTGTGAATTTCTTTGAGTTAACCTATTTGGAGTTCACTCAGCTTCATAGATCTGTAGGTTTATGTCTTCTGCCAAATTGAGAATGTTTTCAGTAATCATTTTTTTTAATATTCCTTCAGGCATATTGTTACTCCTCTCCTATAATTACAATTATAAGAATGTTAGACCTTTTGCTATTGTTCCACAGATCCCTGAGACTCTCTTCATTTTCAATCTTAATCTTCAACAAAAAAATGATATGTGCCCAATAATCCTACAGCTTATTTCATTTATAGATAGTAACTTTGTTATTTTGAAAGCCTGGGAGATTGATTACACAAAATTCAAACAATATAAAGAAGTAAAAAAAAAAAAACACAACTATTGCTCCAAAGCCATCCATTTGGAAATAACCAGTAATAACATTTTGTAATTAACATTCCCTTTCCCATACCATTCTCTGCATATATACTTACAGAAGAATTTAGAGAGAGGGAAAGAACATTTTTAAAAAATTACTATCAAAGTATAAATATTATTATTATTTATTTTTTGAGAGGACATCTCTCATATTTATTGATCAAATGGTTGTTAACAACAATAAAATTCTGTATAGGGGGGTCAATGCTCAATGCACAATCATTAATCCATCTCAAGCCTAATTCTCATCAGTCTCCAATCTTCTGAAGTATAACGAACAAGTTCTTACATGGTGAACGAATTCTTACATAGTGAATAAGTTCTTACATGGTGAACAGTACAAGGGCATTCATCACAGAAACTTTCGGTTTTGATCAAGCATTATGAACTATAAACAATCAGGTCAACTATGAATATTCGTTTGATTTTTATACTTGATTTATATGTGGATCCCACATTTCTCCCTTTATTATTATTATTATTTTTATTTTTAATAAACTGCTGAAGTGGTAGGTAGATGCAAGATAAAGGTAGAACACGTAGTTTAGTGTTGTAAGAGAGCAATTGAAGATGATCATGTGAGTGCCTGTAGACTATGTGCTAATCCAAGCAAGACAAGGGCAATAAAACATCCACGGGTGCAGAGGCTTTCTCTCAAAACAGGGGGGGGGAGGTTCTAAGCTTCACCACTGTTCCCCGATTTCTCACCTGATGGCCCCCCTGCGACTGTGCCTGTCTTAGGTTGTTCCGCCCTTGAGGAATCTTACCCGTCTCTGGCTAACCAGTCATCTTCCAGGGCCATACAGGGAGATGTAAAGTTGGTAAGTGAGAGAGAGGTCATATTGTTTGAGAAGGTTAGCTTTTTACTTCTTTGCAGATTTATGCCCGGTGGCTTCTATGCCCAGCACTTGTCTCGAGATATCATTACCGCCTGGAGGAATTATGATGCTCAGTAAATTCGATATGAGGCACGAATTCTATTTAAGGGTTGTAATTAGGAAGGAAGAAGAAAAGCTATAGAGGTAGCATATGGAAGAAAACATGGGAGGACTGATTATTTCTTGGCCATATCTTCTTGTAGATTACCTTAAGCATGTATAGGTTTTAAACTACTAACTACCTTGCACACACATATTAACATAATAGGAATACGGTGACATAAACTAAGCAAATCTATAATTACCAGCCATCTCCAGTGAAGCCAAGAAAACCAGTTAGGTACCCAAGGTATTTGTGAGAATTTGTCTATGATATGATGGATATTGTCCAACTGTACTTGAACAGTCTGAGAGAAATCAGACAAATTAGAGCAACCCATTTCTGGGATCTGTTCACATCCCATATGTTCTTTTAACCATAGATAGTCTATAGTCGTAAGATTTTGGAGCGCTACAACTTGCACCCCTCCTAACTCCTGGTTGAGTTCCAACAGTACAGATCCGGTCAAATTCATTGTCTCACTGTATGCACATGCCAGCCTAGACATCTCCCTCCACATTCCAGTGGCAAGTCCAGGAAACGGTGGGATGGATGCAGCCACAACTGCAGCATCGCCCGGATCCCTGTGGAGGCTTTTTGATAATCATCCCCCGGCACAAGTCCTCCAGAGAGTGCTGATGCCGGAAGCTCCTCTTCATATTGTATCTTAGTTCATTTTCTGCATAGCCAAGCTAGGCCTTGATTTTCTGCATAAAAACAAACAGACCCTTTGCCCACACTTTGACATGCCCTCTATACCACTGTGTAGAACTCATTGGAGGTCAGGACACAGGAACTGCTCTTTTTTTATTTTTATTTTTTATTTTTTTTATTTTTATTTAGAGAAAGGAATATTATCAGAAAAGAGTACCTCCATAGCCGATCATCTGACACACTTTAAGTGATCAAAATTAAGGATATTTAAAGCATGCGTTAATCTTTGATTTACCAATAGTTTTATCCTGTCAAGGAGTAATCCCCTTTTCTTTCTTTCTTTTTTTTCCCTTTTCTTAAATCTTTAATCGACACTTATATGAAGAATACTATGTTTACTATGCTCTCCCCTATACCAAGTCTCCCCTAAAAACCACATTACAGTCACTGTCCATCAGCATAGCAAAATCTTGTAGAATCACTACTTGTCCTCTCTGTGTTGTACAGTCCTCCCTCCACTTTCTCCCTCCCCTCCATGCATGCTAATCTTAATACCCCCTTTCTTTTTACCCCCTATTATCCCCCCCTGCCCACCCATCCTCCCCAGTTCCTTTCCCTTTGGTACCTGTTAGTCCATTTTTGGATTTGTAATTCTGCTGCTGTTTTGTTCCTTCAGATTTTCCTTTGCTTTGATACTCCTCAGATGAGAGAAATCGTTTGGTATTTCTCTTTCTCCGCTTGGCTTATTTCACTGAGCATAATACTCTCCAGCTTCATCCATGTTGCTGCAAATGGTAGGATTTTCCCTCTTCTTATGGCTGAGTAGTATTCCATTGTGTATATGTACCACATCTTCTTTATCCATTCATGTACCGATGGACATTTAGGTTGCTTCCAATTTTTGGCTATTGTAAATAGTGCTGCAATAACATAGGGATGCATCTGTCTTTCTCAAACTTGACTGCTGCGTTCTTAGTGTAAATTCCTAGGAGTGGAATTCCTGGGTCAAATGGTAGGTCTGTTTTGAGCATTTTGATGCACCTCCATACTGCTTTCCACAATGGGTGAACTAATTTACATTCCCACCAGCAGTGTAGGAGGGTTCCCCTTTCTCCACAGCCTCGCCAACATTTGTTGTTGTTTGTCTTTTGGATGGCAGCTATCCTTACTGGTGTGAGGTGATACCTCATTGTAGTTTTAATTTGCAAATCTCTGATAATTAGCGATGTGGAGCATCTTTTCATTTTTCTGTTGGCCATCTGTATTTCTTTTTTAGAGAACTGTCTGTTCAGTTCCTCTGCCCATTTTTTAATTCGGTTATTTGTTTTTTGTTTGTTGAGGCGTGTGAGCTCTTTATATATTCTGGACGTCAAGCCTTTATCGGATCTGTCATTTTCAAATATATTCTCCCATACTGTAGGGTTCCTTTTTGTTCTACTGATGGTGTCTTTTGCTGTACAGAAGCTTTTCAGCTTAATATAGTCCCAATTGCTCATTTTTGCTGTTGTTTTCCTTTCCCGGGGAGATATGTTCAAGAAAAGGTCACTCATGTTTATGTCTAAGAGGTTTTTACCTATGTTTTTTTCCAAGAGTTTAATGGTTTCATGACTTACATTCAGGTCTTTGATGCATTTTGAGTTTACCTTTGTATATGGGGTTAGACAATGGTCCACTTTCATTCGCCTACATGTAGCTGTCCAGTTTTGCCAGCACCATCTGTTGAAGAGACTGTCATTTTGCCATTGTATGTCCATGGCTCCTTGATCAAATATTAATTGACCATATATGTTTGGGTTAATGTCTGGATTCTCTAGTCTGTTCCATTGGTCTGTGGCTCTGTTCTTGTGCCAGTAGCAAATTGTCTTGATTACTATGGCTTTGTAGTAGAGCTTGAAGTTGGGGAGTGTGATCCCCCCTACTTTATTCTTCTTTTTCAGGAGTGCTTTGGCTATTCGGGGTCTTTGGTGTTTCCATATGAATTTTTGAATTATTTGTTCCAGTTCATTGAAGAATGTTGCTGGTAATTTGATAGGCATAGCATCAAATCTGTATATTGCTTTGGGAAGGATGGCCATTTTGACGATATTAATTCTTCCTAGCCATGAGCATGTGATGAGTTTCCATTTGTTAGTGTCCCCTTTAATTTCTCTTAAGAGTGACTTGAAGTTTTTAGGGAATAGGTCTTTCACTTCTTTGGTTAGGTTTATTCCTATTTTATTATTTTTGATGCAATTGTGAATGGAACTGTTTTCCTGATTTCTCTTTCTATTGGTTCATTTTTAGTGTATAGGAAAGCTACAGATTTCTGTGTGTTAATTTTGTATCCTGCAACTTTGCTGTATTCTGATATCAGTTCCAGCAGTTTTGTAGTGGAGTCTTTAGGGTTTTTTTTATGTACAGTATCATATCATCTGCAAATAGTGACGGTTAATTTCTTCTTTACCAATCTGGATTAATTGTATTTCTTTGTTTTGTCTGAATGCCGTGGCTCGGACCTCCAGTAATATGTTAAATAACAGTGGGGAGAGTGGGCATCCCTGTCTTGTTCTCGATCTCAGAGGAAATGCTTTCAGCTTCTCACTGTTCAGTATAATATTGGCTGTGGGTTTATCATATATGGCCTTTATTATGTTGAGGAACTTGCCCTCTATTCCCATTTTGCTGAGAGTTTTTATCATGAATGGATGTTGAATTTTGTCAAATGCTTTTTCAGTATCTATGGAGATGATCATGTGGTTTTTGTCTTTCGTTTTGTTGATGTGGTGGATGATGATGATGGATTTTCGAATGTTGTACCATCCTTGCATCCCTGCAATGAATACCAGTTGGTCATGGTGTATGATCCTTTTGATATACTGTAGAATTCTGTTTGCTGATATTTTACTGAGTATTTTTGCATCTACATTCATCAGGGATATTGGTCTGTAATTTTCTTTTTTGGTGGGGTCTTTGCCTGGTTTTGGTATTAGGGTGATGTTGGCTTCATAGAATGAGTTTGAGAGTATTCCCTCCTCTTCTATTTTGTGGAACACTTTAAGGAGAATGGGTATTATGTCTTCTCTGTGTGTCTGATAAAATTATGAGGTAAATCCATCTAGCCCTGGGGTTTTGTTCTTGGGTAGTTTTTTGATTACCGTTTCAATTTCTTTGCTCGTAATTGGTTTGTTTAACTTTTGTATTTCTTCCTTGGTCAGTCTTGGGAGGTTGTATTTTTCTTGGAAGTGGTCCATTTCTTCTAGGTTTTCCACCTTGTTGGCATATAGGTTTTCATAGTAGTCTTTAATAATTCTTTGTATTTCTGTGGAGTCTGTCGTGATTATTCCGTTCTCATTTCTGATGCTGTTGATTTGTGTTGATTCTCTTTTTTTCTCAATAAGTTTGGCTAGAGGCTTATCTATTTTGTTTATTTTCTCAAAGAACCAGCTCTTGGTTTCATTGATTTTTGCTATTGTTTCATTCTTCTCAATTTTGTTTATTTCTTCTCTGATCTTTATTATGTCCCTCCTTCTGCTGACTTTAGGCCTCATTTGTTCTTCTTTTTCCAGCTTCGATAATTGTGATGTTAGACTATTCATTTGGGATTGTTCTTACTTATTCAAGTGTGCCTGGAGCGCTATATACTTTCCTCTTAAGACTGCTTTCGCTGCATCCCACAGAAGTTGGGGCTTAGTGTTGTTGTTGTCATTTGTTTCTATATATTCCTTGATCTCTATTTTGATTTGTTCATTGATCCATTGATTATTTAGTAGCATGTTGTTAAGCCTCCATGTGTTTGTGAGCCTTTTTGTTTTCTTTGTAGAATTTATTTCTACTTTTATACCTTTGTGGTCTGAAAAATTGGTTGGTAGAATTTCAGTATTTTGGAATTTACTGAGGCTCTTTTTGTGAGCTAGTATGTGGTCTATTCTGGAGAATGGCTTCCAAAAAGCACTCGCCAACAAAAAAAAGGGAAAAACACGCGATTTTCTTTGTCCTCAGGTGCCGGTCTCAGGCACCAGCTCACCAGACTTGCTGCCCTATTTCCCTAGTATTGGGGTCCCTGTCCCTTTAAGGCTTCCAAAATCACTCGCACTTGAGAAGAATGTATATCCTGTTGCTTTTGGATGTAGAGTTCTATAGATGTCTGTTAGGTCCATCTGTTCTACTGTGTTGTTCAGTGCCTGTGTGTCCTTACTTATTTTCTGCCTGGTGGATCTGTCCTTTGGAGTGAGTGGTGTTTTGAAGTCTCCTAAAATGAATGCGTTGCAGTCTATTTCCCTCTTTAGTTCTGTTAGTATTTCTTTCACAAATGCTGGTGCTCCTGTGTTGGGTGCATATATATTTAGAATGGTTATATCCTCTTGTTGGAGTGGGCCCTTTATCATTATGTGGTGTCCTTCTTTATCTCTTGTTACTTTCTTTGTTTTGAAACATATTTTGTCTGATATTAGTACTGCAACCCCTGATTTCTTTTCACTGTTGTTTGCTTGAAATATGTTTTTCCATCCCTTGACTTTTAGTCTGTGCCTGTCTCTGGGCTTGAGGTGAGTTTCTTGTAAGCAGCATATATATGGGTCTTGAATTTTTATCCATTCTATTACTCTGTGTCTTTTGATCAGTGTGTTAAGTCCATTTACATTTAGGGTGACTATTGAGAGATATGTACTTATTGTCATTGCAGGCTTTAGATTCGTGGTTACCAAACGTTCAAGGTTAGCTTCTTTAGTATCTTACTGCCTAACTTAGCTCACTTATTGATCTGTTATATACACTGTCTAGAGATTCTTTTCTTCTATCCCTTCTTATTCCTCCTCCTCCATTCTTCATATGTTGTGTGTTTTGTTCTGTGCTCTTTTTAGGACTGCTCCCATCCAGAGCAGTCCCTGTAAGATTCCCTGTAGAGGTGGTTTGTGGGAAGCAAATTCCCTCAGCTTTTGCTTGTCTGGGAATTGTTTAATCCTGCCATCATATTTAAATGATAGTCGTGCTGGATACAGTATCCTTGGTTAAAGGCCCTTCTGTTTCATTGCATTAAATATATCATGACATTCTTTTCTGGCCTGTAGGGTTTCTGTCGAGAAGTCTGATGTTAGCCTGATGGATTTTCCATTATATGTGACCTTTTTCTCTCTAGCTGCCTTTAAAACTCTTTCCTTGTCCTTGATCCTTGCCATTTTAATTATTATGTGTCTTGGTGTTGTCCTGCTTGGATCCTTTCTGTTGGGGGTTCTGTGTATTTCCGTGGTCTGTTTGATTATTTCTTCCCCCAGTTTGGGGAAGTTTTCAGCAATTATTTCTTCAAAGAGACTTTCTATCACTTTTCCACTTTCTTCTTCTTCTGGAACCCCTATAATACAAATATTATTCCTTTTGGCTTGGTCACATAGTTATCTTAGTGTTGTTTTGTTCCTGGAGATCCTTTATCTCTCTCTATGTCAGCTTCTATACATTCCTGTTCTCTGGTTTCTATTCCTTCAATGGCCTCTTGCATCTTATCCATTCTACTTATAAATCCTTCCAGGGATTGTTTCACTTCTGTGATGTCCTTCCTGACATCTGTGATCTCCCTCCGGACTTCATCCCATTGCTCTTGCATTTTTCTCTGTATCTCATCCCATTGCTCTTGCATTTTTCTCTGCATCTCTGTCAGCATGTTCATGATTTTTATTTTGAATTCTTTTTCAGGAGGACTGGTTAAGTCTGTCTCCTTCTCAGGTGTTGTCTCTGTGATCTTTGTCTGCCTGTAGTTTTGCCTTTTCATGGTGATAGGGATAGTTTGCAGAGCTGGTACGAGTGACAGCTGGGAGAGCTTTCCTTCTTGTTGGTTTGTGGCCTTCCTCACCTGGGAGAATAGCGACCTCTAGTGGCTTATGCTTGGCAGGTGTGCGCAGACAGGGCTTCAGCTACCTGCCCGGTTGGTTTGGAGTTTATCTCAGCTGTTGCTGTGGGTGTGGCCTGGCTGGGGCTGCTCCTCCAAAATGGTGGAGCCCCATTGGAGGGGGAGTGGCCGGGAGGCTATTTATCTCCGTAAGGGATCTCTGTGCTCCCTGTTGTCCAAGGGGTTAGAGTGCCCAGAGATACCCAGATTCCCTGCCTCTGGGCTAAGTGTCCTGTCCTGCCCCTTTAAGACTTCCAAAAAGCACTCTCCAAACCAAAACAACAACAGCAACAACGAAAGAGAGAGAAAAAAAAGGAAAAATGCGCGATTTTCTTTGTCCTCAGGTGCCGGTCTCAGGCACCCACTCACCGGTCTTGCTGCCCTGTTTCCCTAGTATTGGGGTCCCTGTCTCTTTAAGGCTTCCAAAAAGCACTCGCCAAAAAAAAAAGGGATAAACACACGATTTTCTTTGTCCTCAGGTGCCGGTCTCAGGCACCAGCTCACCGGTCTTGCTGCCCTGTTTCCCTAGTATTGGGGTCCCTGTCCCTTTAAGGCTTCCAAAATCACTCGCGAAAAAAAAACCGCTCCCATTTCTTTGTTCTCCGGTGTCAGCCTCAGGCACCCACTCACCAGTCCTGCCACCCTGTTTCCCTAGTATCCAGGACCCCACGCATGCACTGTGTCTGTGCTCTGGTCTGGAATCCTGGGGCTAGGTGTTCAGCAGTCCTGGGCTCTCTTTCCCTCCCTGCTGACTCCTCTCCACCAGCCAGGGCCCAGGGGGAGGGGTGCTCGGGTCCCGCCGGGCCGGGGCCTGTATCTTACCCCCTTTGTGAGGTGCTGGGTTCTCGCAGGTGTGGATGTGGTCTGGATGTTGTCCTGTGTCCTCTGGTCTCTATTTTAGGAAGAGTTGTGTTCGTTATATTTTCATGTATATATGTTGTTTTGGGAGGAGATTTACGCTGCTCTAGTCATGCCACCATCCTAGCCCCGCCCCTATAAATATTATTTTAAAGATTATTATTGACTTTAAACATGTGCAATATACACAGAACAAAAATATCAAATGTAAAAATATGAAGAATTAATATAAGACTCCACCATCTATGTTGTCCTTATCAACTTCTATCTCTTCTTGTAAGCATCTGTGGTTAATCAATTTTTGCACCTCCTCCCTTTGACATTTCAAGTATGCAATGATTTACAACTACAAATTCCTTTTCTAAAATTTTACTTGACAAAAATAACAGCAGGCTTAAGTATAATTTTTTAATTGCTTTTTTCTAAATACTATATCTTTCTGAATCTTTGCTATTAATAAAACCCTATTAGCTCTAGAGTGGTTTCTGAGCTTTCTCTTCCCTTCCCACTCTTCTTGAAATGATAGGCTATCATTAAAAATCGTGCTTTTTCTATTAATATCATAGTTTTCATATTTAACTATGAAATACTTGTAGATATGGTCTATTACATTTAATTTCTGTATAATTTTTCATTTAAAAATATACATAGAATAGTTTATTTATCCATATTTCTCCTGAAGGCTTATCTTAACCTAGGTTACCACTAAAAGCAGAGTCTAAAACAAAGGTGTGTATGTGTGTTTGTGTGTGTGTGAAATAATAATAGTAGTAGTTTATTTCAGAAGTAATTATGAAGAAAAATAATGGGGGACTAGAAAGCACAGAAGAGGACATATATCCAGATGTGGAATTCCAGAACCAATGGGTATTTGCATTTTTTAATTTCATTCAGATATTTTACTTTGCTTAACACTGACAATCCCCAATGTGTCTGTTAGACTGTTCATTCCCATCAACTGAAAGTATGCTTACTATAGCATGGATTATCAGGTTTAATTTTTTTGTCATGTAGGGTAAAATATGGAACCTCAGGATGTTTTATTTAGCAATTCTATGATTTGTAACTAGGGAGGTTGAACATTTTATCATGTTTTTTGGTCATTCAGTTTTTCTATTCTCTGAGTACCTTTTCTTATCCTTTGCCTATTATGAACTTAGAATATTTTATTTTGCCTAATTTATGTGTTAGTTCATTATGTATGTACAGTACCCAGGGTCATTTGGTTATATGCAAATATAACCAAATCTCCTGGGCTTTGGTCTAAATTACACCTGGCCTTATGAGGTCACTGACATTTAGTGGTTAGGAAAAATATCCTCTGACCTCAGGTTATTAGAGATCATATCCCTATGCAACCTTTTATTAGATGTTTGTCCTAAGGCAAGATATGTATCCTCTCTGTAGCTAACTTCATGCAAATGAAAAATGATAATAATAACAATACCTACAGCCTAGTCTTTCTTAGAGAATTCAAAGGTACAATCCCTGTAAAGCTCAGAACGGTACCCCATATAGCAGAAATTCTCAATAGGTATTAGCTATAATATTTTCATTAACTTTAGTAAAACATAGGTTAATAATTTTAATGTAGCCAAAGTTCTTTTCCTATATTGATTTCACTTGTCAATATTGTTTAATTCTTCTATACTCAAAAATATAAAATTATTCTCCTTCCAATATTTGGTATTTGTTCTGTCTGATAATTTAATTTTGTAAATAGATTAGAAAATGAGAGGCTGACCTCTTGCTTTTTTTCTGGCTCTTTCACATTTTTGAAATGGTATCAACTTAGTACTTGAATGTTAATCACCAACTATTAGGAATTAACTTTTCTTTTGCTCTGCTAACTTTGATAATGCTACAACAGTTAGTATTACTAACTATAACTCAGTATCAAGAATGAATGCACATAGTGTGTGTGTATGTGGGTGACTGGTTAATGACCAAGTAAGTATTGAATTGAAACAGGCTGAATTTTTGGGGAGATCAGTTTCATGTGTCCGAATGCTTGTCACTGCTGCAACCTCACAAGGGTTCATGGTGCATTAATCCTTTGCAGTGGTCTTATGTTGTATTATTCTTGTTTGTTTATAGCTATTGATTGCTTAAGTGTACATTTGTCAAGGTCTAGTTGATAGGATACTACATATAAAATGATTCCAAATAATATCTCCCTTAAAAACTCATTTGTATACTTACCTGGCAGGGGAGATACCATGATCACGAAGGTGGTTTTCCCAGGGCGAGGCTTATCCATTGCACTGCGGATGTGCTGACCCCTGCGATTTCCCCAAATGTGGGAAACTCGACTGCATTATTTGTGGTAGTGGGGGACTGCGTTCGCGCTTTCCCCTGAAAAAAAAAAACAAAAAACAAAAAACTCATTTGTATTATATTCATAGGTGAGTTTTTTCCTACCCATAATAATTTCTACTACCAAGTAGGGTCAGGAATTAGTTCTTTCATTTTCTAATTACAAAGTCAGATTTCTAGACCTAATAGTCTGTCACCTTGAATCTAGTGTTAAAAACTGATTGGCTGTATAATCCTGGAAGAGGAAGCTAGAAATGGACACTTTTCTGCCTGAAAACTGTAAGGGATTAAAATATCTAAGGAAAGTCCTTAAAGGAAAAAACAGAAGTCAGTGCGTGGGTTTTGGAGACTGTCACTTGGAGAGTAGAGAAAGAAAGGAAAGCTAGGAAGCTTGTAAAGGAAAAGGGAGATTTGGGAGTATGTATATGTCTAATGGAGATAAGCCCATTTTAAAACATCTGTTAGTAAACCCCAAAACCCACCTCCCCTGTGAAATCTCCAGGACAATCAATATAGGTTTGTAATGATTTGGTATAAGGAAAGAAGCATAGATCAGACCCCTGGGTTCCCTTATAATAAACACGTATTTAGTTGGAGCCCGCAAGGTACCAGGGGCTTCTTTTATAAAAATGGTACTGGATGAAGGCTTGTGATCCCTGTGTTTCACCAATGCTACAAGTGGCTAGTGTTCTACTCATCATCACATAGACCTCTACTTGGGTCATTCTTGCCAGAACTTCTAGAGGCTTTTGGGTAACTTCCCATGTAGGGAAAACCTTATATTCCAGTTGAAAACTGATTGATAAATATCATTTCAAGTTATTACTTCCTTATTTGATGGAATTTTTTTCTCAATGTTATTATTATTAAAGCATTATTTCCTATTTAAGAACATTTTATTTTCACGTTTTTATCCAAATTTTAGTAAATGAACTATTTTCACATTTTTCTGCATATTTTGCACATTTAGAAATATATTAAAAATTTTATTTTATGATCTATTATTGGGAGTATATATTTTCCTGTTGTCCAGAGGGGGATATCTCCCAACAACCTAGAAAATTATTCTGTTTGGACTTTAAGGAGGAGAAAGTAGTCATCTTAAAATATACCTTGAGCATTCACAAGTGTCCTTGTGAAGGCTGTCTAGAGACAAGTAAATGAATGAGGGCATGTGGGTGTGAAAGGCAGGCATCATAGAGTGCCCCTCTCCCCGGCTCCCGGCGGGTGGAAAGAAACCGCTGTGGGTTTTTTTTGGCGAGTGCTTTTTGGAAGCCTTAAAGGGACGGGACCCCGTTGCTAGGGAGGCAGGGTGGCGGGACCGGTGAGCAGGTGCCTGGGACCGGCACCTGAGGACAAAGAATATCCCGCGTTTCTCCCTGCGGGACCGGTGGGCGGTTGCCTGAGACCGGCGCCTGAGGACAGAGGAAATCGCGCGTTTTTCCCCTTTTTTTTCTCTTTTTGGTGAGCACTTTTTGGAAGCCTTAAAGGGACAGGGACCCCGGTGCTAGGGAGGCAGGGTGGCGGGACTGGTGAGCGGGTTCCTGGGACCAGCGCCTGAGGACAAAGAATATCCCACGTTTTTCCCTGCAGGACCGGGGGGCGGGTGACTGAGACCGGCCCTTGAGGACAGAGGAAATCGCGCGTTTTTCCCCTTTTTTTTTTCTCTTTTTTGCGAGTGCTTTTTGGAAGCCTAAAAGGGACAGGGACCCCGGTGCTAGGGAGGCAGGGCAGTGGGACTGGTGAGCGGGTGCCTGGGACCAGAGCCTGAGGACAAAGAATATCGCGCGTTTTTCCCTGTGGGACCGGAGGGCGGGTGCCTGAGACCAGCACCTGAGGACGGAGGAAATCGCGTGTTTTTCCCTTTTTTTCTCTCTTTTTGACGACTGCTTTTTGGAAACCTTAAAGGGACAGGGACCCCAGTGCAAGGGAGGCAGGGCGGTGGGACTGGTGAGTGGGTGCCTGGGACCAGCGCCTGAGGACAAAGAATATCAAGCATTCCTTACCTGCGGGACCGGTGGGTGGGTGCTTTTTGGAAGCCTTGAAAGGACAGGGACCCCGGTGCTAGGGAGGCAGGGTGGCGGGACTGGTGAGCGGGTTCCTGGGACCAGCGCCTGAGGACAAAGAATATCCCACGTTTTTCCCTGCAGGACCGGGGGGCGGGTGCCTGAGACCGGCCCTTGAGGACAGAGGAAATCGCGCGTTTTTCCCCCTTTTTTTTTTCTCTTTTTTGCGAGTGCTTTTTGGAAGCCTAAAAGGGACAGGGACCCCGGTGCTAGGGAGGCAGGGCGGTGGGACTGGTGAGCGGGTGCCTGGGACCAGAGCCTGAGGACAAAGAATATCGCGCATTTTTCCCTGTGGGACCAGAGGGCGGGTGCCTGAGACCAGCACCTGAGGACGGAGGAAATCGCGTGTTTTTTCCTTTTTTTCTCTCTTTTTGACGAGTGCTTTTTGGAAGCCTTAAAGGGACAGGGACCCCGGTGCTAGGGAGGCAGGGCGGCGGGACTGGTGAGTGGGTGCCTGGGACCAGCGCCTGAGGACAAAGAATATCAAGCGTTCCTTCCCTGCGGGACCGGTGGGTGGGTGCTTTTTGGAAGCCTTGAAAGGACAGGGACCCTGGTGCTAGGGAGACAGGGCAGCAGCACCAGTGAGCGGGTGCCTGGGAACGGCACCTGAGGAAAAAAAAAAAAAATCGCGTGTTTTTCCCTTTTTTTTTTCCTTTCTGTTCCCTCTCTCATTGTTGCTGTTGTTGTTTTGGTTTGGAGAGTGCTTTTTGGAAGTCTTAAAGGGGCAGGACAGGTCACTTAGACCAGAGGCAGGGAATCTGGGGATCTCTGGGCACTCTAACCCCTTGGGCAGCAGGGAGCACAGAGGCCCCTTATGGAGATAAATAGCCTCACGGCCGCTCCCCCTCTAACGGGGCTCCACCATTTTGGAGGAACAGCCCCAGCCAGGCCAAGCCCATGGCAACAGCAGAGATAAACCCCAAAGCAACTGGGCAGGAAGCAGAAGCCCTGTCTGCGAACAGCTGCCCAGCACGAGCCACTAGAGGTCGCTATTCTCCCAGGAAAAGGCAACAAACCAACAAGAAGGGCAGCTCTTCCAGCAGTCACTCGTACCAGCTCTGCAAACTATCTCTATCACCATGAAAAGGCAAAACTACAGGCAGACAAAGATCACAGAGACAACACCTGAGAGGGAGACAGACCTAACTAGTCCTCCTGAAAAAAGAATTCAAAATCAAAATCATGAACATGCTGACAGAGATGCAGAGAAAAATGCAAGAGCAATGGGATCAGATACAGAGAAAAATGAAGAGCAGTGGGATGAGATGCAGAGAAAAATGCAAGAGCAGTGGGATGAAGTCCGGAAGGACATCACAGAGGTCAGGAAGGAGATCACAAAAGTGAAACAATCCCTGGAAGGATTTATAAGCAGAATGGATAAGATGCAAGAAGCCATTGAAGGAATAGAAGCCAGAGAACAGGAACGTATAGAAGCTGACATAGAGAGAGATAAAAGGATCTCCAGGAATTAAACAAAACTAAGAGAAATATGTGACCAAGCCCAAAGGAATAATATTCGTATTATAGGGATACCAGAAGAGGAAGAAAGAGGAAAAGGGATAGAAAGTCTCTTTGAAGAAATAATTGCTAAAAACTTCCCCAAACTGGGGGAGGAAATAATCGAACAGACCATGGAATTACACAGAACTCCCAACAGAAAGGATCCAAGGAGGACAACACCAAGACACATAGTAATTAAAATGGCAAGGATCAAGGACAAGGAAAGAGTTTTAAAGGCAACTAGAGAGAAAAAGGTCACCTATAAAGGAAAACCCATCAGGCTAACATCAGACTTCTCGACAGAAACCCTATAGGCCAGAAGAGAATGGCATGATATACTTAATGCAATGAAACAGAAGGGCCTTGAACCAAGGATACTGTATCCAGCACGACTATCATTTAAATATGATGGCAGGATTAAACAATTCCCAGACAAGCAAAAGCTGAGGAAATTTGCATCCCACAAACCACCTCTACAGGGCATCCTACAGGGACTGCTCCAGAAGGGAACACCCCTAAAAAGAGCACAGAACAAAACACACAACATATGAAGAATGGTGGAGGAGGAATAAGAAGGGAGAGAAGAAAAGAATCTCCAGACAGTGTATATAACAGCTCAGTAAGTGAGCTAAGTTAGGCAGTAAGATACTAAAGAAGCTAACCTTGAACCTTTGGTAACCACGAATCTAAAGCCTGCAATGGAAATAAGTACATATCTCTCAATAGTCACCCTAAATGTAAATGGACTTAATGCACCAATCAAAAGACATAGAGTAATAGAATGGATAAAAAAGCAAGACCCATCTATATGCTGCTTACAAGAAACTCACCTTAAACCCAAAGATGAGCATAGACTAAAAGTCAAGGGATGGAAAAACATATTTCAGGCAAACAACAGTGAGAAGAAAGCAGGGGTTGCAGTACTAATACCAGACAAAATAGACTTCAAAACAAAGAAAGTAACAAGAGATTAAGAAGGATACTACATAATCATAAAGGGCTCAGTCCAACAAGACGATATAACCATTCTAAATATATATGCACCCAATACAGGAGCACCAGCATATGTGAAGCAAATACTAACAGAACTAAAGAGGGAAATAGACTGCAATGCATTCATTGTAGGAGACTTCAACACACCACTCACCCCAAAGGATAGATCCACCGGGCAGAAAATAAGTAAAGACACACAGGCACTGAACAACACCCTAGAACAGATGGACCTAATAGACATCTATAGAACTCTACATCCAAAAGCAACAGGATATACATTCTTCTCAAGTGCACATGGAACATTCTCCAGAATAGACCACATACTAGCTCACAGAAAGAGCCTCAATAAATTCCAAAATATTGAAATTCTAACAACCAATTTTTCCGACCACAAAGGTATGAAAGTAGAAATAAATTCTACAAAGAAAACAAAAAGGCTCACAAACACATGGAGGCTTAACAACATGCTACTAAATAATCAATGTATTAATGAACAAATCAAAATAGAGATCAAGGAATATATAGAAACAAATGACAACAACAACACTAAGACCCAACTTCTGTGGGATGCAGCGAAAGCAGTCTTAAGAGGAAAGTATATAGCAATCCAGGCACACTTGAAGAAGGAAGAACAATCCCAAATGAATAGTCTAACATCACAATTATTAAAACTGGAAAAAGAAGAACAAATGAGGCCTAAACTCAGCAGAAGGAGGGACATAATAAAGATCAGAGAAGAAATAAACAAAATTGAGAAGAATAAAACAATAGCAAAAATCAACGAAACCAAGAGCTGGTTCTTCGAGAAAATAAACAAAATAGATAAGCCTCTAGACCAACTTATTAAGAGAAAAAGAGAGTCAACACAAATCAACATAATCAGAAATGAGAATGGAAAAATCACGACAGACTCCACAGAAATACAAAGAATTATTAAAGACTACTATGAAAACCTATATGCCAACAAGCTGGAAAACCTAGAAGAAATGGACAACTTCCTAGAAAAATACAACCTCCCAAGACTGACCAAGGAAGAAACACAAAAGTTAAACAAACCAATTACAAGCAAAGAAATTGAAACAGTAATCAAAAAACTACCCAAGAACAAAACCCTGGGGCCATACGGATTTACCTCGGAATTTTATCAGACACACAGAGAAGACATAATACCCATTCTCCTTAAAGTGTTCCGCAAAATAGAAGAAGAGGGAATACTCCCAAACTCATTCTATGAGGCCAACATCACCCTAATACCAAAACCAGGCAAAGATCCCACCAAAAAAGAAAATTACAGACCAATATCCCTGATGAATGTACATGCAAAAATACTCAATAAAATATTAGCAAACAGAATTCAACAGTATATCAAAAGGATCATACACCATGACCAAGTGGGGTTCATCCCAGGGATGCAAGGAGGGTACAACATTCGAAAATCCATCAACATCATCCACCACATGAACAAAAAGAAAGACAAAAACCACATGATCATCTCCATAGATGCTGAAAAAGCATTTGACAAAATTCAACATCCATTCATGATAAAAACTCTCAGCAAAATGGGAATAGAGGGCAAGTACCACAACATAATAAAGGCCATATATGATAAACCCACAGCCAGCATTATACTGAAGAGCGAGAAGCTGAAAGCATTTCCTCTGAGATCGGGAACCAGACTGGGATGCCCACTCTCCCCACTGTTATTTAACATAGTACTGGAGGTCCTAGCCACGGCAATCAGACAAAACAAAGAAATACAAGGAATCCAGATTGGTAAAGAAGAAGTTAAACTCTCACTATTTTCAGATGATATGATACTGTACATAAAAAACCCTAAAGACTCCACTCCAAAACTACTAGAACTGATATCGGAATACAGCAAAGTTGCAGGATACAAAATTAACACACAGAAATCTGTAGCTTTCCTATACACTAACAACGAATCAATAGAAAGAGAAATCAGGAAAACAATTCCATTCACCATTGCATCAAAAAGAGTAAAATACCTAGGAATAAACCTAACCAAAGAAGTGAAAGACTTATACTCTGAAAACTACAAGTCACTCTTAAGAGAAATTAAAGGGGTCACTAATAAATGGAAACTCATCCCATGCTCATGGCTAGGAAGAATTAATATCGTCAAAATGGCCATCCTGCCCAAAGCAATATACAGATTTGATGCAATCCCTCTCAAATTACCAGCAACATTCTTCAATGAATTGGAAGAAATAATTCAAAAATTCATATGGAAACACCAAAGACCCCGAATAGCCAAAGCAATCCTGATAAAGAAGAATAAAGTAGGGGGGATCTCACTCCCCAACTTCAAGCTCTACTACAAAGCCATAGTAATCAAGACAATTTGGTACTGGCACAAGAACAGAGCCACAGACCAGTGGAACAGATTAGAGACCCCAGAAATTAACCCAAACAAATATGGGCAACTAATATTTGATAAAGGAGCCATGGACATACAATGGCAAAATGACAGTCTCTTCAACAGATGGTGCTGGCAAAACTGGACAGCTACATGTAGGAGAATGAAACTGGACCATTGTCTAACCCCATATACAAAGGTAAACTCAAAATGGATCAAAGACCTGAATGTAAGTCATGAAACCATTAAACTCTTGGAAAAAAACATAGGCAAAAAACCTCTTAGACATAAATATGAGTGATCTCTTCTTGAACATATCTCCCCGGGCAAGGAAAACAACAGCAAAAATGAGCAAGTGGGACTACATTAAGCTGAAAAGCTTCTGTACAGCGAAAGACACCATCAATAGAACAAAAAGGAACCCTACAGTATGGGAGAATATATTTGAAAATGACAGATCCGATAAAGGCTTGATGTCCAGAATATATAAAGAGCTCACATGCCTCAACAAACAAAAAACAAATAACCCAATTAAAAAATGGGCAGAGGAACTGAACAGACAGTTCTCCAAAAAAGAAATACAGATGGCCAAGAGACACATGAAAAGATGCTCCACATCGCTAATTATCAGAGAAAAGCAAATTAAAACTACAATGAGGTATCACCTCACACCAGTAAGGATAGCTGCCATCCAAAAGACAAACAACAACAAATGTTGGCGAGGCTGTGGAGAAAGGGGAACCCTCCTACACTGCTGGTGGGAATGTAAATTAGTTCAACCATTGTGGAAAGCAGTATGGAGGTGCATCAAAATGCTCAAAACAGACCTACCATTTGACCCAGGAATTTCACTCCTAAGAATTTACCCTAAGAACGCAGCAATCAAGTTTGAGAAAGACAGATGCACTCCTATGTTTACGCAGCACTATTTACAATAGCCAAGAATTGGAAGCAACCTAAATGTCCATCGGTAGATGAATGGATAAAGAAGATGTGGTACATATACACAATGGAATACTACTCAGCCATAAGAAGTGGAAAAATCCAACCATTGGCAGCAACATGGATGGAGCTGGAGAGTATTATGCTCAGTGAAATAAGCCAAGCAGAGAAAGAGAAATACCAAATGATTTCACTCATCTGAGGAGTATAGGAACGAAGGAAAAATAGAAGGAACAAAACAGCAGTGAAATTACAGAACCCAAGAATGGACTAACAGGTACCAAAGGGAAAGGAACTGGGGAGGATGGGTGGACAGGGAGGGATAAGGGGGGGGAAGAAGAAGGGGGGTATTAAGATTAGCATGCATGGGGGGGAGGGAGAAAGGGGAGGGTGGGCTGCACAACACAGAAAGGACAAGTAGTGACTCTACAACATTTGACTAAGCTGATGGACAGTAACTGTAATGTGGTTGTTAGGGGGGACCTGATATAGGGGAGAGCATAGTAAACATAGTATTCTTCATGTAAGTGTAGATTAAAAATTAAAAAAAAAAAAAAGAAAGAAAGAAAGAAAACGGGGATTACTCCTTAACAGGATAAAACTACTGGTAAATCAAAGATCAACGCATGCTTTAAATATCCTTAATGTTGATCACTTAAAGGGTGTCAGATGATCAGCTATGGAGGTACTCTTTTCTGATAATATTCCTTTCTCTTAAAAAAAAAAAATGCAGTTACTGTGTGCTGACCTCCAGTGAGTTCTGCACAGTGGTATAGAGGGCATGTCAAAGTGTGGGCAAAGGGTCTGTTTGTTTCTATGCAGAAGATCAAGGTCTAGCTTGGATACCCAGAAAATGAACTAAGATACAATATGAGGAGGAGCCTCCGGCATCAGCAATCTCTGGAGGACTTGTGCCGGGAGATGATCATCAAAAAGCCTCCACAGGGATCCGGACGATGCTGCGGTTGTGGCTGCATCCAGCCCACTGTCTCCTGGACTTGCCATAGGAATGAGGAGGTAGATGTCTAGGCTGGCATGTGAATACAGTGAGACAACGAATTTGACCGGATCTGTACTGTTGGAACTCAACCAGGAGTTGGGAGGGGTGCAAGTTGCAGCACTCCAAAATCTCATGGCTATAGACTATCTATGGTTAAAAGAACATATGGGATGTGAACAGATCCCAGAAATGGGCTGCTTTAATTTGTCTGATGGTTCAAGTACAGTTGGACAATATCCATCATATCATAGAAAATTTTTCACAAATGCCTAGGGTGCCTAAATGGTTTTCTTGGCTTCACTGGAGATGGATGGTAATTATAGATTTGCTTTGTTTATGTCACCGTATTCCTATTATGTTAGTGTGTGTGTGCAAATTAGTTAGTAGTTTAAAACCTATACATACTTAAGGTACTATACAAGAAGATATGTCAAAGAAATAATCAATCCTCCCATGTTTCCTTCATATGCTACATCTATAGCTTTTCTTCTTCCTTCCTAATTATAACTCTTAAATAGAATTCGTGCCTCATATCGAATTTACCGAGTATCATAATTCCTCCAGGTGGTAAAGATACCTCAAGACAAGTGCTGGGCATAGAAGCCACAGGGCATAAATCTGCAAAGAAGTAAAAAGCTAACCTTTGCAAACAATATGGCTTCTCTCTCACTTACCAACTTTACATTTCCCTGTATGGCCCCGGAAGATGACTGGTTAGCCAGAGACGGGTAAGATTCCTCAAGGTAGGAACAACCTAAGACAGGCACAGTCGCAGGGGGGCCATCAGGTGAGAATTTGGGGATCAACAGAGGTGAGGCTCAGAACCTCACCCCCCCTGCTTTGAGAGAAATCTTCTGCATCCGTGGATGTCTTGCTGCCCTTGTCTAGCCTGGATTAATACTTAGTCCATAGGCACACACCTGATCATCTGATCATCTACATTTGCCTTCTTACAGCACTAAACTATGTTTTCTACCTTTATCTTGCATCTACCTACCACTTCAGCATTTTATTAAAAATAAAAATAATAATAATAATAGGAGAAATGTGGGATCAACATATAAATCAAGTACAATAATCAAACGAATATTCATATTTGACCTGATTGTTTATAGGTCATAATGCATGATCAAAACCGAAAGTTTCTGTGATGAATGCCCTTGTGCGGTTCACCATGTAAGAATTTATTCACTACGTAAGAATTCGTTCACCATGTAAGAACTTGTTCGTTATGCTTCAGAAGATTGGAGACTGACGAGAATTAGGCTTGAGATGGATTAATGATTGTACATTGAGCGTTGTCCCCCCTATACTGAATTTTATTGTTGTTAACAACCATTTGATCAATAAATATGAGAGATGCCCTCTCAAAAAAAAAAAAAGAAAATGTCAAACTAGAATTCTGCTTACAATGAAATTATTCTTCAGAAGTGAGGGATAAGTTAAAGACTTTATCAGACAAACAAAAATTAAAGGAAATTTTTTACTGGTAGACCTGCCTTGGAAGAAATGGCAAATTCTTCAGAAAAAAGGAAAATGATAAAGGTCAGAAACTTGGATCTACATAAAGAAAGCAAGACTGTTTAGAGAAGGAAAAAATGAAGGTAAAATGAAATCTTTTTTATTTTAAACTGATCAAACAAAAAAACAATTTTTGAAAATAACAATAACAACAATGTATTCAGTGATTGTACATAAGTTAAAGGAATGAAAGCAATGTTATAAGGGATGGGCGGAAGATATTGGGAATATTCTTCTATAAGACTCTTGCACTACTCATGAAATGTTATACTGTTCTTTGAAAGAGTTCTTGGATTAACTGAAAATGTATATTGAAAACTTAAGGACAATGATGAAAAAAAGTAGAAAAAGAAGTATTATTGATATGGTAAGAGAGAAAGAAGAAAAATGAAATCATGTAAAATGCTTAGTAGGAACCAGAGAAGATAGAGTGAAATACAAAAAGAGAAATAAAGAATGAGAACAAGAAGTAGAAAGCAGTAATAATATAGTAGATAGTAATAATTACAATAATCACATTAAATGTCAATGTTTTAAATGTGCCCATTAAAAGGCAGACACTGTCAGGTTGGGTTTAAAAAAGAATACCCAACTACATTGTTTAGAGGAAACTTACTTTTAATATAAAGGCAAAGTTATATTAAAAGTAAAAGGTCAGCATGTCAGCATCATGGTGGCATAAAACAGCCTCCGTCTTTATCCCCCTTTTAATAACTAAAACCCAGCAAACAAAAGCGTTTCTATGGGAGTTTTGGTATCCAGTAACATAGGCCAAGGGATCCTGGAGGAGTTTTACCCACCTATGCACTTGGAAATAGAAAGACAGACCTGGGTATGGGCTGTGGAATCAGTGGTAGCCATTGAACTCTCCTAGACTTTCTCTGCCACAGTTGGGGAATTCCTGGAGAGTGCTGACTTAGGCAGACACCCCTAGATAGATTAGAGAGCCTTTGTATAAGTCTAGGTGTCCTGGGGGGGGGGGGGTCTAGTACTCCACTGGAGAAAAAATATTATAAATTTGGACTCACTGAACTAAGAGGAAATTTGCCAGTGTGGCCACTCCCCTAAGTAAAATGGAGCCAAATTAGCTTGGGGTGACTTCTCCCATGGCAGAAAAAGTGAGCAGTGAGTTCCTGATTTCTCCAGCTATTCAGGATAATGCTGGAGAAATCTCTTTCTCTCCTGTAGCACCCAGAGTATTTCGATAGGACCTCCATGACTTGGGGGAGGAGAGAGAATGATAAAGAAGCAGATAAGAAAATCAGAAGGTGTTAAGAGGTTGTGTTTCTTGCTGGCTGAATTCAGAATTCCTGCAAGAAACCTGAACAAGAGGCTTTGGGAAAACCTCACCCAAGGATCTCCCCTTCTCATTTGGGGAGTGGCCTTGGACATGCCCTCAAAACTCTGAATGTTAAACTCACATCTCCCCCACACTCTGCATCCAGCTCCTTGTGCATGCTTCTGGGTGTGGTGGCAAAAGCAAGCTCTGTTAGATAAAGAGTATGCTCAGAAAACAGGCTGTTGTCTGTGGGCAAGGAGAAACCACAAATTTGAACTGTAGCGCCACCTTCCAGAAAAGAAGAGGTTTTCAGCAGCCGACATCTTAAGTTGCAAGATCCAAAGACATGCGAAATTAAGAATTTGGTGACAAGAGAGCAAGAACTAGGAGGCAGATGTATCCACACAAGTTTGGAGGAAGCCACAGATACAAGATGAACCAACAAAAATATCTCCTACCTGAAGTCACATAGCAAAGCCTGGGGGAGATGACTACTACTTCAAATGGAAAACAATAACGCAAAACACCAAGGAACATGTAGAATCAAAGAAATATGATAGCACCAGTAACAGAACATAGAGATATGGAATTCTGTGATCTACCTAATAAAAAACTCAAAATAGATGTTCTGACGAAACTCAATGAGCTATAAGAAAACACAAAAATACACAATGAAATAAAAACAATACATGAGCAAAATGTGAAATTTATTAAAAAGAAAGAAATCATAAAAAGATCTAAAGAAAAACTCTGGAGCTGAAGAATTCAGTGACCAAAATGAAAGAAATGCTATAGTGAGCATCAACAGCAGACTAGACCAAATAGAAGACAGAATCACCTAAAGGATAAGAAATTTGAAATAACCCAGTTAGAGGAGAACAAATAAAATGAAAAATAGTGAATAAAGCCTACATGATATATAAGACAACATCAGATATACAAACATCAGGATAACTGGTGTTCCGGAAGGGGAAGAGAGGGATAAAGGGTATATAGTTTACTTAAACAAATAATACACAAGAATTTCACAATCTTGAGGAGAGAGTTGGACATCTGCATTCATAAAGCTAATAGATAACCCCATTATCTCAGTGCAAAATGACTTATGCACAACTCATTATAATTAAACCATCAGAAATTAAAAATAAAGAATCCTAATGACAGCAAGGCAAAAAGTGTCTGTAACCTACAGAGGAATAAAATTAGGCCATCAGTGGATTTCTCAATAGAAACCATACAGGCAAGGAGACAGTGGAATGGTATATTCCAAGTGTTGAAAGAAAAAAATTGCCACCCAAGAATAATCTAGCAAAATAATCCTTCCTATATGAGGGAGAAATAAACATTCCAAAACAAAAGCTGAAAGAGTTCATCACCACTAAAACTGTCATATAAGAAATGCTTAAAGGAAAAAGAAACAGCAATTGGAAAAAGATGGTGGCATGAGAAGGCAGACAGAGGCTTCCTCCTAAAATCACATATAATATGAAAATATAATTAATACAACTAATCCTAAAAGAACAACAGGAAAGACTACTGTGCTAAACTGCATACATTTGAGAAAAGAATAAATCTCATGGAACAGGGTAACATACCGAAGTGATGGCCTGGCAGGACCCAAGCGCTTCCCCACCCAAGCTCACCAGCTGGAGGAAGAGAAATGGAGCAGGGAGTGAGTGTAGGCTTGGGATTGCTGAATACCTAACTCCGGAGATCTGCTCTGGGAGCACAAACCTACACTACATGGTACTTGCATGGTACTCTCATGATTAGGGAGTTGGAAAGCTATGAAAGGCAGAATTCCCAGAGAGACTGAGATTCCAGCCACTTGTGGAAAGCAGGGATCCATATCCAGCTGTTCTGGAACAAAAGATAGGTGGCAGTCTGGGAGGCTTCTTAAAAGCAAGAGGGCTGCTGAAAAGGTGGGGATTGCATGGAGATTGCTGCTTGGGAGAAGGGACAAGTGGAAGAAATTGTCAGGGCACACTTGGCCCAGCAGGTTGGGAGCTTTCACAATCCTCAGGCACTCCAGCTCCCTGGCTGGCTACACAGCTCTAAGGGCCCCCTCTGTGATAGCCTACTGTACTTTTCTCCTGGCCAGTCCCACCTGGCTTTCAACCTGGCAAACCCTACCCTGGTGTTAGGCCAGCCAGAGGGAAGACCTGTCTATAGCAACTACAAACGCAAAGCATAGAGGCTTATAACTGTGTGCTCAGCCCACTGGGTCAAGCAGTGGAGACAAGCATAGTCTGGAATTAAGAAACAGCTCTTTCATCTCCCCAGGCACCAATACCTCTCCCCTGTGACCCCCGACATTGCTTCAGGGGCTGAGCAGCTCCAGAGAGTAGAGCTTCTGGGCACTAGAGGATGCCATATACAAATACGAAATGCCAAATAAACCTGGTTCAAAGTAAAATTATAAGCACAACTCCTGAGAAATATTTAAATGACATCGACCTCATGAATCTTCCTGAAAGGGATTTCAAAATAAAAATCATTAACATTAAAATACTCATGGAGCTACAGAAAAATATTCAAGAACTCAGGAATGAATTCTGTTCAGAGATCCAATCATTGAAGAACACAATGGAGTGTATTAAAAGCAGATTAGATACAGTGGAGGAGATGATAAATGAAATAGAAACTAGAAAAGAGGAATACAGAAAAGCTGAGCACAGAGAGAAAAAAGGATCTCTAAGGATGAAAGAATATTGAGAGAACTGTGTGACCAATCAAAATGGAACAATATTTGCATTATAAGGGTACCAGAAGAATAAGAGACAGAAAAAGGGACAGAAAGAGTTTTTGAGGAGGTAATTACTGAAAACCTCCCCAATCTGGGTAAGGAGATAGTCTCTCAGGCCATGGAGGTGCACAGATCTCCCAGCACAAGGAACCCAAGGAAGACAACACCAAGACATATAGTAATTAAAATGGGAAAGATCAAGGATAAGGACAGACTGTTAAAAGCAGCCAGAGGCAGAAATAAGATCACATACAAAGGAAAGCCCATCAGGCTAACATCAGACATCTCAGCAGAAACCTTACAGGCCAGAAGGGAGTGCCATGATGTATTTAATGCCATGAAGCAGAAGGGCCTGGAACCAAGATTACTTTATCTGGCAAGATTATCATTTAAATTTGAAGGAGGATTTAAAAATTTACAGATAAGTAAAAGCTGAGAGAATTTACCTCCTGTAAACCATCTCTACAGTGTATTTTGAAGGGACTGCTGTAGATGGAAGTGTTCCTAAGGTATAATAGCTGTCACCAGAGGTAATAAAACCACAGTAAAGAAAGAAGAACAGCAAATTACTAAGCAAATGCAAAATTAAATGAACTATCCCAAAGTCAATCAAGGGATAGACAAAGAGTACAGAATATGATACCTAATATATAAAGAATGGAGGAGGAAGGAAAAGGAGGAGAAAAAGAAAAGAACCTTTAGATTGTGTTTGTAACAGCATACTAAGTGAGTTAAGTTAGAACCTTAGATAGTAAGGAAGTTACCCTTGAACCTTTGGTAACCATGAATTTAAAGCCTGCAATGGCAAAAGTACATACCTATCTATAATCACTCTAAATGTAAATGGACTGAATGTACCAATTAAAAGACATAGAGTCAATGAATGGATAAAAAAACAAGACCTATCTATATGCTGCCTACAAGAGACTCAGATTAAACCCAAAGATATACACAGACTAAAAGTGAAGGGATGGAAAAAGATATTTCATGCAACTAATAGGGAGAAAAAAGCAGGAGTTGCAGTACTTGTATCAGACAAAATAGACTTCAAAACAAAGAAAGTCACTAGAGACATAGAAGGACATCACATAGTGATAAAGGGGTCAATCCAACAAGAAGATATAACCATTGTAAATATCTATACACCCAACAGAGGAGCACCTTCATATGTAAAACAAATACTAACAGAATTAAAGGGGGAAATAGAATGCAATGCATTCATTCTAGGAGACTCCGACACTCCACTCACTCTGAAGGACAGATCAACCAGACATAAAATAAGTAAAGAGACAGAGGCACTGAACAACACATTAGAACAGATGGACCTTGCAGACATCTACAGAACTCTACACCTAAAATCAGCAGAATACACATTCTTCTCAAGGGTACATGGAACGTTTTCAAAAATAGATCGTATACTAGGCCACAAAAAGAGCCTCAGTAAATTCAAAAAGATTGAAATACTACCAAACAGTTTCTCAGACCACAAAGGTGTGAAACTAGAAATAAATTACACAAAGAAAATGCAAAACCCCACAAACATATGGAGGCTTAATAACATGCTCCTAAATAACTAATGGATCAATGACCAAAGATAAACAGAGATCAAGCAATATATGGAGACAAATGACAAAAATAATTGAACAACCACAAAATCTGTGGGACACAGTGAAGGCCATGCTAAGAGGAAAGTACATTGCAATACAGGCCTGTCTCAGAAAAGAACAATTCCATATGAACAGACTGAAGTCACAATTAACGAAACTGGAAAAAGAAGAAGAAATGAGGCACAAAGTCACTGTAAGGAGGGACATAATAAAGATTAGAGCAGAAATAAATGAAATTGAGAAGTATAAAACAGTAGAAAAATCAATAAAGCAAGAGCTGGTTCTTTGAGAAAATAAACAAAATAGGTAAACCCCTAGCCAGACTTATCAAGAAAAAAAGAGAGTCTACTCACATAAACAGAATCAGAAATGAGAAAGGAAAAATCACAACAGATGCCACAGAAATACAAAGAATTACTAGAGAATACTATAAAAAAATTATATGCTAACAAACTTTATAACCTAGAAGAAATGGACAACTATCTAGAAAAATACAACCTTCCAAGGCTGACCCAGAAAGAAACAGAAAATCTGAACATACAAATTACCAACCAGTAGATTGAACTGGTAATCAAAAAGTACCTAAGAAGAAAACCACAGGAACAGATGGCTTCCCCTCTGAATTTTATCAAACATTTAGTAATACTCCTTAAAGTTTTCCAAAGAGTAGAAGAGGAAGGAATACTTTGAAACTCATTCTATGAGGCCAGCATCACTCTACTACCAAAACCAAAGATATCACAAAATAAAGAAAATTACAGACCAATATCCCTGATGAACATAGATGCAGAAATACTCAATAAAATATTAGCAAACTGAATTAAAAAATACATAAAAAGGTCATTCATCAGGATCAAGTAAGATTTATCAAGGGATGCAAGGATGGTATAACATTTGAAAAATCCATCAACATCATCCACCACATCAACAAAAAGAAGGACAAAAACCACATGATCATGTCCATAGATGCTGAAAAAGCATTTGACAAAATTCAGCATCCATTCATGATAAAAACTCTCAACAAAATGGGTGTAGAGGGCAAGTACCTCAACATAATAAAGGCCATATCTGACAAACCCACAGCCAACATTATACTTAACAGCAAGAAGTTGCAACCTTTTCCTTTAAGATCATGAACAAGAATAGGATGCCCACTCTCCCCATTTCTATTCAGCATAGTACTGGAAGTCCTAGCCAAGGCAATCGGACAACACAAAGAAATAAAAGGCATCCAGATTGGCAAGGAAGAAGTTAAACTGTCCCTGTTTGCAGATGACATGATATTGTACATAAAAAAGTCTAATGAATCTACTCCAAAACTTCTACATCTAATATTTGAATTCAGCAAAGCTGCAGGATACAAAATTAATATGCAGAAATCTGTGGCATTCCTATATACTAACAATTAAGTAGCAGAGAGAGAAATCAGGAAAACAATTCCATTCACAATTGCATTAAAAAGAATAAAATACATAAGAATAAACCTAACGAAGTGAAAGACCTACACTCTGAAAACTACAAGACACTCATGAGAGAAATTAAAGAAGATACCAAGAAATGTAAAAACATCCCATGCTACTGGATAGGAAGAATTAATTTCTTAAAAATGGCCATCCTGCCTAAAGCAATTTACATATTCAATTCAATTCCTATCAAAATACCAACAGCATTCTTCAATGAACTATAGAAAATCATTCTAAAATTCATGTGGAACCACAAAAGACCCCAAATAGCCAAAGCAATCCTGAGAAGGAAGAATAAAGTTGGGGGGATTATTGTCCCCAACTTCAAAGTCTACTACAAAGCCACAGTAATCAAAACAATTTGGTGCTGACACAAGAACTGACCTATAAACCAATGGAACAGACTAGAGAGCCCTGATATAAACCCAACCATATATGGTCAATTAATGCATGATAAGGGAGCCATAGACATACAATGGGGAAATGACAGCCTCTTCAACAGCTGGTGTTGGCAAAACTGGACAGCTACATGCAAGATAATGAAACTGGATTATTTTTTAACCCCATACACAAAAGTAAACTCAAAATTGATCAAAGTTCTGAATGTAAGTCATGAAACCATAAAAGTCTTAGAAGAAAAAATAGGCAAAAATCTCCTGAGTATAAGCATGAGCAACTTCTTTCTGAACACATCTCCTCAAGCAAGGGAAACAAAAGCAAAAATGTGCTCATGGGACTACATGTAAGTAAAACGTTTCTGTACATCAAAGGACACCATCAACAGAACAAAAAGGCATCCTACCGTCTGGGAGAATATATTTGTAAATGATATATCCAACAAGGGGTTAACATCCAAAATATATAAAGAACTCAACACCTCAATACCCAAAAAGCAAATATCCTGATCAAAAAATGGACAGAGGATATGAAGAGACAGTTCTCCAAAGAAGAAATTCAGATGGCCAACAGACACATGAACAGATACACCACATCACTAATCATCAGGAAAAGGCAAATTAAAACCACAATGAGATAGTAACTCACACCAGTAAGGGTGACCAGCATAAAAAAGACTAAGAACAACAAATGCTGGTGAGGATGCAGAGAAAGGGGAATCCCTCTACACTACTGGTGGGATTATAAACTAGATAAACCATTGTGGAAAGCAATATGGAGGTTCCTTGAAAAACAAAAATAAAAATACCATTTGACCTCGGAATCCCACTCCTTGGAATTTACCCAAAGAATACAACTTTTCAGATTTAAAAAGACATATGCAGGAGCCAAGATGGCATGGTAACTAGAGCAGTGGAAATCTCCTCCCAAAACCACATATATTTTTGAAAATAGAGCAAAGACAACTCTTCCTAAAAGAGAGACCAGAAGACACAGGACAACATTCAGACCACATCAACACCTGCGAGAACCCAGTGCCTTGTAAAGATACAAGATCTGGCCCGGTGGGACCTGAGCACCCCACACCCCACTTCCGAGCAGGAGGAGAGGAGTCAGAGTGGAGAGGCAGAGGGAGCCCAGGACTTCTAAATAGACAGCCCTAGCCATCCGCACCAGAACACAGACACAGTGCATGTGTGGGGTCCTGGATACTAGGGAAACAGGACAGTAAGACCTGTGAGTGGGTCCCTGTAGCCAGTGCCCCAGGGACAAAGAAAAGCAAGTGCTTTTTGGAAGTCTTAAAGGTACAGGGACCACACAGCTGGACGAAAGCATCCTGGGACACTTAGTCCAGCAGCAGGGAAATCCGGGCACCATAAAACCCTGGATAGCAGGGCAGCTCAGAAGCCCTTCATGGAGATAAACAGCCTCCTGGCTGTTCCCCCTCCAATGCAGCTCCACCACAACGGAGCAGCAGCCCAAGGCAGGCCACACCCACAGCAACAGCGGAGATAGACTCCATAGCGACTGGGCAAGAATCAGAAGCCCCGTCTGTGCGTAGCTGTCCAGCACAAGCCCCTAGAGGTTGCTGTTCTCCCAGGAGAGGAAGGCCACAAACCAACAAGAAGGTAAGTTCTTCTAGCCGTCACTAGTGCCAGCTATGCAAACTATCACTATCACCATGGAAAGGCAAAATTAGAGGCAGACAAAGATTACAGAGACAACACATGAGAAGGAGACAGACCGAACCAGTCTTCCTGAAAAAGAATTCAAAATAAAAATCATAAACATGCTGACAGTGTTGCAGAGAAATATACAAGAGCTAAGGGATGAAGTCCAGAGGGAGTTTACAGACGTCTGGAGGGAGATTACAGATGTCTGGAAGGAGATTACAGAAGGGAAACAAACTCTGGAAGGATTTATAAGTAGAATGGATAAGATGCAAGAGGCCATTGATGGAATAGAAACCAGAGAAGAGGAACACATAGAAGGTGACACAGAGAGATAAAAGGATCTCCAGGAATGAAACAATATTAAGAGAACTGTGTGACCAATCCAAAAGGAACAATATCCCTATTATAGGGGTACCAGAAGAAGAAGAGAGAGAAAAAAGGATAGAAAGTGTCTTTGAAGAAATAATTGCTGAAAACATGACCAAGCTGGGGAAGGAAATAATTGAAAAGACAACAGAAATACACAGAACCCCAAACAGAAAGCAACCAAGGAGGACAACACCAAGACACATAATAATTAAAATGGCAAAGATCAAGGACAAGGACAGAGTTTTAAAGGCAGCTAGAGAGAAAAAGGTCACCTATAAAGGAAAACCCATCAGGCTATCATCAGACTTCTCAACAGAAACCTTACAGGCCAGAAGAGAATGGCATGATATATTTAATGCAATGAAACAGAAGGGCCTTGAACCAAGGATACTGTATCCAGCATGATTATCATTTAAATATAAAGGAGGGATTAAACAATTCCCAGAAAAGCAAAAGTTGAGGGAATTTGCCTCCCACAAACCACCTCTACAGGGTGTTCTAGAGGGACTATTCTAGACTGGAGCACTCCTAAGACTAAGCAGATGTCACCAGAGAAAATAAAATCACAGCAAAGAAAGCAGACCAGCGAAATAGTAACTAAAGGCAAAAAATAAAATCAACTACCCACTAAAAGCAGTTAAAGGAAACACGAAAGAGCACAGAATAAAACAACCAACATATAAAGAATAGAGGAGAACGAAGAAGGGAGAGAAGAAAAGAATCTCAAGACAGTGTATACAGAAGCTCAAAAAGCGAGCTAAGTTAGATAGTAAGAAACTAAAGAAGCTAACCCTGAAACTTTGGTAACCATGAATCTAAAGCCTACAATGGCAATAAGTACATACCTTACAATAGTCACTCTAAATGTAAATGGACTGAATGCACCAATCAAAAAACACAGAGTAATAGAATTGATAAGAAAACAAGACGCACCTATATGCTGCTTACAAGAAACACACTTCAAACCCAAAAACATGCACAGACTAAAAGTTAAGGTATGGAAAAACATATTTCAGGCAAACAACAGTGAGAAGAAAGCAGGGGTTGCAGTATTAGTATCACACAAAATGGAATTCAAAACAAAGAAAGTAACAAGAGATAAAGGAGGACATTACATAATGGTAAAGGGCTCAGTCCAACAAGAGGATATAAGCATTCTAAATATATATGCACCCAACAGAGGAGCACCAGCATATTTGAAACAAATACTAACAGAACTAAAGGGGGAAATAGAATGCAATGCATTCATTTTAGGAGACTTCAACATCCCACTCACCCCAAAGGATAGATCCACTGGACAGAAAATAAGGACATGGAGGCACTGAAAAACAAACTAGAACAGATGAACCTAACAGACATCTATAGAACTCTACATCCAATAGCAACAGGATATACATTCTTCTCAAGTGCACATGGAACATTCTCCAGAATAGAACACATCCTAGGTCACAAAAAGAGCCTCAGTAAATTCCAAAAGATTGAAATACTACCAACCAACTTTGCAGACGACAAAGGTAGAAAACTAGAAAAAATTCTACAAAGAAAACAAAAAGGCTCACAAACACATGGAGGCTTAACAACATGCTCCTAAATAATCAATGGATCAACGAACAAATTAAAAGAGAGAACAAGAAATATATGGAAACAAATGACAACAACAGCACAAAGCCCCAACTTTCGTGGGAAGCAGCGAAAGCAGTCTAAAGAGGAAAGTATATAGCGATCCAGGCACACTTGAAGAAGGAAAAACAATACCAAATGAATAGTCTAACATCACAATTAACGAAACTGGAAAAAGAAGAACAAATGATGCCTAAAGTCAGCAGAAGCAGGGACATAATAAAGATCAGAGAAGAAATAAAGAAAATTGAGAAGAATAAAACAGTGGAAAAAATCAATGAAACCAAGAGCTGGTTCTTTGAGAAAATAAACAAAAAAGATAAAGCTATAACCAAACTTATTAAGAGAAAAAGAGAATCAACACACATCAACAGAATCAGAAAGGAGAATGGAAAAATCACAACAGACTCCACAGAAATACAAAGAATTATTAAAGACTACTATGAAAACCTATATGCTAACAACCTGGGAAACCTAGAAGAAATGGACAACTTCCTAGGAAAATACAACCTTCCAAGACTGACCAAGGAAGAAACACAAAATTTAAACAAACCAATTACAAGCAAAGAAATTGAAACGGGAATAAAAAAACTACACAAGAAAAAAACCCTGGGCCAGACGGAATTACCTAGGAATTTTATCAGACATACAGAGAAGACATAATACCCGTTCTCCTTAAAGATTTCCAAAAAATAGAAGAGGAGGGAATACTCCCAAACTCATTCTATAAAGCCAACATTACTCTAATACCAAAACCAGGCAAAGACGCTACCAAAAAAGAAAATTACAGAGCAATATCCCTGATGAATGTAGATGCAAAAATACTCAACAAAATATTAGCAAACCTAATTCAAAACTACATCAAGAGGATCATACACCATGACCAAGTGGGATTCATCCCAGGGATGCAAGGATGGTACAACATTTGAAAATCCATCAACATCATCCACCACATCAACAAAAAAAGGAGAAATCCACATGATCATCTCCATAGATGCTGAAAAAGCACTTGACAAAATTCAACATCCATTCATGATAAAAACTCTCAGCAAAATGGGAATAGAGGGCAAGTATCTCAACATAATGAAGGCCATATATGACAAACCCGCAGCCAACATCATACTGAACAGCAAGAAGCTGAAAGCTTTCCTGCTGAGATCGGGAACAAGACAGGGATGCCCACTCTCCCCACTGTCATTTAACATAGTACTTGAGGTCCTAGTCACAGAAACTAGACAAAACAAAGAAATACAAGGAATCCAGATAGGTAAAGAAGAAGTTAAACTGTCACTATTTGCTGACGACATGATATTGTACATAAGGGGGAGGAGCCAGGATGGCGGCGTGAGTAGAGCAGTGGAAATCTCCTCCCAAAAACACATAGAGCTATGAAAATATAACAAAGAAAAATCTTCCTAAAATAGAGACCACAGGACATAGGACAACATCCAGACCACATCCACACCTGCAAGAACCCAGCGCCTTGCGAAGGGGGTAAGATACAAGCCCCGGCCCGGCGGGACACGAGCGCCCCTCCCCCCAGCTCCCGGCAGGTGGAAAGAAACCGGAGCGGTTTTTTTTTGGCGAGTGCTTTTTGGAAGCCTTAAAGGGACGGGCCCCAGTTGCTAGGGAGGCAGGGTGGCGGGACCGGTGAGCAGGTGCCTGGGACCGGCGCCTGAGCACAAAGAATATCCAGTGTTTCTCCCTGCGGGACCAGCGGGCAGGTGCCTGAGACTGGTGCCTGAGGACGGAGGAAATCGCGCGTTTTCCCCGTTTTTTTTTTTTTCTCTTTTTGGCGAGCGCTTTTTGGAAGCCTTAAAGGGACAGGGACCCCGGTTCTTGGGAGGCAGGGCGGCGGAACTGGTGAGCGGGTGCCTGGGACCAGCGCCTGAGGAAAAAGAATATCCCATGTTTTTCCCTGCGGGACCTGTGGGCGGGTGCCTGAGACCGGCACTTGACGACAGAGAAAATTGCGCGTTTTTCCCCTTTTTTTTTTCTCTTTTTTGTGAGTGCTTTTTGGAAGCCTAAAAGGGACAGGGACCCCGGTGCTAGGGAGGCAGGGCGGCGGGACTGGTGAGCGGGTGCCTGGGACCGGCGCCTGAGGACAAAGAATATTGAGCATTCTTTCCCTGCGGAACCGGTGGGTGGGTGCTTTTTGGAAGCCTTGAAAGGACAGGGACCCTGGTGCTAGGGAGACAGGGCAGCAGGACCAGTGAGCGGGAGCCTGGGACCGGCAACTGAGGACAAAAAAAAAAAATCGCGTGTTTTTTCCTTTTTTTTTCTTTCTGTTCCCTCTCTCATTGTTGCTGTTGTTGTTTTGGTTTGGAGAGTGCTTTTTGGAAGTCTTAAAGGGGGCAGGACTGGTCACTTAGACCAGAGGCAGGGAATCTAGGGATCTCTGGGCACTCTAACCCCCTGGGCAGCAGGGAGCACAGAGGCCCCTTACGGAGATAAATAGCCTCCCGGCCGCTCCCCCTCCAACGGGGCTGCACCATTTTGGAGGAACAGCCCAAGCCAGGCCAAGCCCACAGCAACAGCTGAGATAAACCCCATAGCAACTGGGCAGGAAGCAGAAGCCCTGTCTGCACACAGCTGCACAGCACAAGCCACTAGAGGTCGCTATTCCCCCAGGAGAAGGCCACAAACGAACAAGAAGGGAAGCTCTTCCAGCGGTCACTTGTACCAGCTCTGCAAACTATCTCTATCACCATGAAAAGGCAAAACTACAGGCAGACAAACATCACAGAGACAACACCTGAGAGGGAGACAGACCTAACTAGTCCTCCTGAAAAAGAATTCAAAATGAAAATCATGAACATGCAGACAGAGATGCAAAGAAAAATGCAAGAGAAATGGGATGAGATGCAGAGAAAAATGCAAGAGCAGTGGGATGAAGTCCAGACGGAGATCACAGATGTCAGGAAGGAGATCACAGAAGTGAAACAATCCCTGGAAGGATTTATAAGCAGAATGGATAAGATACAAGAGGCCATTGAAGGAATTGAAGCCAGAGAACAGGAACGTATAGAAGCTGACATAGAGAGAGAGAAAAGGATCTCCAGGAATGAAACAACACTGAGAGAAATATGTGACCAAGCCAAAAGGAATAATATTCGTATTATAGGGATACCAGAAGAAGAAGAAAGAGGAAAAGGGATAGAAAGTCTCTTTGAAGAAATAATTGCTGAAAACTTCCCCAAACTGGTGGAGGAAATAATTGAACAGACCATGGAATTACACAGAACCCCCAACAGAAAGGATCCAAGGAGGACAACACCAAGACACATAGTAATTAAAATAGCAAGGATCAAGGACAAGGAAAGAGTTTTAAAGGCAGCTAGAGAGAAAAAGATCACCTATAAAGGAAAACCCACCAGGCTAACATCAGACTTCTCGACAGAAACCCTATAGGCCAGAAGAGAATGGCATGATATACTTAATGCAATGAAACAGAAGGGCCTTGAACCAAGGATACTGTATCCAGCACGACTATCACTTAAATATGATGGCGGGATTAAACAATTCCCAGACAAGCAAAAGCTGAGGGAATTTACTTCCCACAAACCACCTCTACAGGGCATCCTACAGGGACTGCTCTAGATCGGAGCAGCCGTAAAAAGAGCACAGAACAAAACACACAACATATGAAGAATGGAGGAGGAGGAATAAGAAGGGAGAGAAGAAAAGAATCTCCAGACAGTGTATATAACAGCTCAATAAGCGAGCTAAGTTAGGCAGTAAAATACTAAAGAAGCTAACCTTGAACCTTTGGTAACCACGAATCTAAAGCCTGCAATGGAAATAAGTACATATCTCTCAATAGTCACCCTAAATGTAAATGGACTTAATGCACCAATCAAAAGACATAGAGTAATAGAATGGATAAAAAAGCAAGACCCATCTATATGCTGCTTACAAGGAACTCACCTTAAAACCAAAGATGAGCATAGACTAAAAGTCAAGGGATGGAAAAACATATTTCAGGCAAACAACAGTGAGAAGAAAGCAGGGGTTGCAGTACTAATACCAGACAAAATAGACTTCAAAACAAAGAAAGTAACAAGAGATTAAGAAGGATACTACATAATCATAAAGGGCTCAGTCCAACAAGACGATATAACCATTCTAAATATATATGCACCCAATACAGGAGCACCAGCATATGTGAAGCAAATACTAACAGAACTAAAGAGGGAAATAGAATGCAATGCATTCATTGTAGGAGACTTCAACACACCACTCACCCCAAAGGATAGATCCACCGGGCAGAAAATAAGTAAAGACACACAGGCACTGAACAACACCCTAGAACAGATGGACTTAATAGACATCTATAGAACTCTACATCCAAAAGCAACAGGATATACATTCTTCTCAAGTGCACATGGAACATTCTCCAGAATAGACCACATACTAGCTCACAGAAAGAGCCTCAATAAATTCCAAAATATTGAAATTCTAACAACCAATTTTTCCGACCACAAAGGTATGAAAGTAGAAATAAATTCTACAAAGAAAACAAAAAGGCTCACAAACACATGGAGGCTTAACAAAATGCTACGAAATAATCAATGGATCAATGAACAAATCAAAATAGAGATCAAGGAATATATAGAAACAAATGACAACAAAAACCCTAAGCCCCAACTTCTGTGGGATGCAGCGAAAGCAGTCTTAAGAGGAAAGTATATAGCAATCCAGGCACACTTGAAGAAGGAAGAACAATCCCAAATGAATAGTCTAACATCACAATTATTAAAACTGGAAAAAGAAGAACAAATGAGGCCTAAACTCAGCAGAAGGAGGGACATAATAAAGATCAGAGAAGAAATAAACAAAATTGAGAAGAATAAAACAATAGCAAAAATCAACGAAACCAAGAGCTGGTTCTTCGAGAAAATAAACAAAATAGATAAGCCTCTAGACCAACTTATTAAGAGAAAAAGAGAGTCAACACAAATCAACATAATCAGAAATGAGAATGGAAAAATCACGACAGACTCCACAGAAATACAAAGAATTATTAAAGACTACTATGAAAACCTATATGCCAACAAGCTGGAAAACCTAGAAGAAATGGACAACTTCCTAGAAAAATACAACCTCCCAAGACTGACCAAGGAAGAAACACAAAAGTTAAACAAACCAATTACGAGCAAAGATATTGAAACAGTAATCAAAAAGCTACCCAAGAACAAAACCCCGGGGCCGGACGGATTTACCTCGGAATTTTATCAGACACACAGTGAAGACATAATACCCATTCTCCTTAAAGTGTTCCACAAAATAGAAGAAGAGGGAATACTCCCAAACTCATTCTATGAGGCCAACATCACCCTAATACCAAAACCAGGCAAAGACCCCACCAAAAAAGAAAATTACAGACCAATATCCCTGATGAATGTAGATGCAAAAATACTCAATAAAATATTAGCAAACAGAATTCAACAGTATATCAAAAGGATCATACACCATGACCAAGTGGGGTTCATCCCAGGGATGCAAGGATGGTACAACATTCGAAAATCCATCAACATCATCTACCACATCAACAAAAAGAAAGACAAAAACCACATGATCATCTCCATAGATGCTGAAAAAGCATTTGACAAAATTCAACATCCATTCATGATAAAAACTCTCAGCAAAATGGGAATAGAGGGCAAGTACCTCAACATAATAAAGGCCATATATGATAAACCCACAGCCAGCATTATACTGAACAGCGAGAAGCTGAAAGCATTTTATCTGAGATCAGGAACCAGACAGGGATGCCCACTCTCCCCACTGTTATTTAACATAGTACTGGAGGTCCTAGCCACGGCAATCAGACAAAACAAAGAAATACAAGGAATCCAGATTGGTAAAGAAGAACTTAAACTGTCACTATTTGCAGATGATATGATACTGTACATAAAAAACCCTAAAGACTCCACTCCAATACTAGTAGAACTGATATCGGAATACAGCAAAGTTGCAGGATACAAAATTAACACACAGAAATCTGTAGCTTTCCTATACACTAACAACGAATCAATAGAAAGAGAAATCAGCAAAACAATTCCATTCACCATTGCATCAAAAAGAATAAAATACCTAGGAATAAGCCTAACCAAAGAAGTGAAAGACTTATACTCTGAAAACTACAAGTCACTCTTAAGAGAAATTAAAGGGGACACTAATAAATGGAAACTCATCCCATGCTCATGGCTAGCAAGAATTAATATCGTCAAAATGGCCGTCCTGCCCAAAGTATTATACAGATTTGATGCAATCCCTCTCAAATTATCAGCAACATTCTTCAATGAATAGGAACAAATAATTCAAAAATTCATATGGAAACACCAAAGACCCCGAATAGCCAAAGCAATCCTGAAAAAGAAGAATAAAGTAGTGGGGATCTCACTCCCCAACTTCAAGCTCTACTACAAAGCCATAGTAATCAAGACAATTTCCTACTGGCAGAAGAACAGAGCCACAGAGCAGTTTAACAGATTAGAGACCCCAGAAATTAACCCAAACATATATGGGCAACTAATATTTGATAAAGGAGCCATGGACATACAATGGCAAAATGACAGTCTCTTCAAAAGATGGTACTGGCAAAACTGGACAGCTACATGTAGGAGAATGAAACTGGACCATTGTCTAACCCCATATACAAAGGTAAACTCAAAATGGATCAAAGACCTGAATGTAAGTCATGAAACCATTAAACTCTTGGAAAAAAACATAGGCAAAAACCTCTTAGACATAAACATGAGTGACTTCTTCTTGAACATATCTCCCCGGGCAAGGAAAACAACAGCAAAAATGAGCAAGTGGGACTACATTAAGCTGAAAAGCTTCTGTACAGTGAAAGACTCCGTCAATAGAACAAAAAGGAACCCTACAGTATGGGAGAATAATTTGAAAATGACAGATCCGATAAAGGCTTGACATCCAGAATATACAAAGAGCTCACACGCCTCAACAAACAAAAAACAAATAACCCAATTAAAAAATGGGCAGAGGAACTGAACAGACAGTTCTCCAAAAAAGAAATACAGATGGCCAAGAGACACATGAAAAGATGCTCCACATCGCTAATTATCAGAGAAATGCAAATTAAAACTACAATGAGGTATCACCTCACACCAGTAAGGATAGCTGCCATCCAAAAGACAAACAACAACAAATGTTGGCGAGGCTGTGGAGAAAGGGGAACCCTCCTACACTGCTGGTGGGAATGTAAATTAGTTCAACCATTGTGGAAAGCAGTATGGAGGTTCATCAAAATGCTCAAAACAGACCTACCATTTGACCCAGGAATTCCACTCCTAGGAATTTACCCTAAGAACGCAGCAATCAAATTTGAGAAAGACAGATGCACCCCTATGTTTATCGCAGCACTATTTACAATAGCCAAGAATTGGAAGCAACCTAAATGTCCATCGGTAGATGAATGGATAAAGAAGATGTGGTACGTATACACAATGGAATACTACTCAGCCATAAGAAGTGGAAAAATCCAACCATTTGCAGCAACATGGATGGAGCTGGAGAGTATTATGCTCAGTGAAATAAGCCAAGCGGAGAAAGAGAAATACCAAATGATTTCACTCATCTGAGGAGTATAGGAGCAAAGGAAAAACTGAAGGAACAAAACAGCATCAGAATTACAGAACCCAAAAATGGACTAACAGGTACCAAAGGGTAAGGAACTGGGGAGGATGGGTGGGCAGGGAGGGATGGGGGGCGTAGAAGAAGGGGGTTTTAAGATTAGCATGCATGGGGGGGAGGGAGAAAGGGGAGGGTGGGCTGCACAACACAGAGAGGACAAGTAGTGACTCTACAACATTTTGCTAAGCTGATGGACAGTAACCGTAATGTGGTTGTTAGGGGGGACCTGATATAGGGGAGAGCATAGTAAACATAGTATTCTTCATGTAAGTGTAGATTAAAAATTTAAATTAAAAAAAAAAGAAAGAAACAAAAGGGGGATTTGTCCTTGACAGGATAAAACTATTGGTAAATCAAAGATCAATGCATGCTTTAAATATCCTTAATGTTGATCACTTAAAGGGTGTCAGATGATCAGCTATGGAGGTACTCTTTTCTGATAATATTCCTTTCCCTTAATTTAAAAAAAAAAAAAAGCAGTTACTGTGTGCTGACCTCCAATGAGTTCTGCACAGTGGTATAGAGGGCATGTCAAAGTGTGGGCAAAGGGTCTGTTTGTTTCTATGCAGAAGATCAAGGCCTAGCTTGGATACCCAGAAAATGAACTAAGATATGGTATGAGGAGGAGCTTCTGGCATTAGCACTCTCTGGAGGACTTGTGCCAGGGGATGATCATCAAAAACCCTCCACAGGTATCCGGACGATGCTGCGGTTGGGGCTGCATCCAGCCCACCGTCTCCTGGACTTGCCATAGGAATGAGGAGGGAGATGTCTGGGCTGGCATGTGAATACAGTGAGACAACGAATTTGACCGGATCTGTACTGTTGGAACACAGCCAGGAGTTGGGAGGGGTGCAAGTTGTAGCACTCCAAAATCTCATGACTATAGACTATCTATGGTTAAAGGAACATATGGGATGTGAACAGATCCCAGAAATGGGCTGCTTTGTCTGATGGTTCAAGTACAGTTGGACAATATCCATCATATCATAGATAAATTTTCACAAAAGCCTAGGGTGCCTAAATGGTTTTCTTGGCTTCACTGGAGATGGATGGTAATTATAGATTTGCTTTGTTTATGTCACCGTATTCCTATTATGTTAGTGTGTGTGTGCAAATTAGTTAGTAGTTTAAAACCTATACATGCTTAAGGTACTATAGAAGAAGATATGTCAAAGAAACAATCAATCCTCCCATGTTTCCTTCATATGCTACATCTATAGCTTTTCTTCTTCCTTCCTAATTATAACCCTTAAATAGAATTCGTGCCTCATATCGAAGTTACCGAGTATCATAATTCCTCCAGGTGGTAAAGATACCTCAAGACAAGTGCTGGGCATAGAAGCCACAGGGCATAAATCTGCAAAGAAGTAAAAAGCTAACCTTTTCAAACAAAATGGCTTCTCTCTCACTTACCAACTTCACATTTCCCTGTATGGCCCCAGAAGATGACTTGTTAGCCAGAGACGGGTAAGATTCCTCAAGGGAGGAACAACCTAAGACAGGCACAGTCGCAGGCGCGCCATCAGGTGAGAATTTGGGGATCAACAGAGGTGAGGCTCAGAACCTCACCCCCCCTGCTTTGAGAGAAATCTTCTGCATCCGTGGATGTCTTGCTGCCCTTGTCTAGCCTGGATTAATACTTAGTCCATAGGCACACACCTGATCATCTGATCATCTACATTTGCCTTCTTACAGCACTAAACTATGTTTTCTACCTTTATCTTGCATCTACCTACCACTTCAGCATTTTATTTAAAAAATAATAATAATAATAATAATAATGATAGGAGAAATGTGGGATCAACATATAAATCAAGTACAAAAATCAAACGAATATTCATATTTGACCTCATTGTTTATAGGTCATAATGCATGATCAAAACCGAAAGTTTCTGTGATGAATGCCCTTGTACTGTTCACCATGTAAGAATTTATTCACTACGTAAGAATTCGTTCACCATGTAAGAACTTGTTCGTTATGCTTCAGAAGATTGGAGACTGACGAGAATTAGGCTTGAGATGGATTAATGATTGTACATTGAGCATTGACCCCCCTATACTGAATTTTATTGTTGTTAACAACCATTTGATCAATAAATATGAGAGATGCCCTCTCAAAAAAAAAAAGAAGCACTAAAGACTCCACTCCAAAAGTACTAGAACTGATATCAGAATACAGCAACGTTGCAGGATACAAAATTTACACACAGAAATCTGTGGCTTCCCTATACACTAACAATGAACCAATAGAAAGAGAAATCAGGAAAACAACTCCATTCACAATTGCATCAAAAAAAATAAAATACCTAGGAATAAACCTAACCAAAGAAGTGAAAGACCTATACCCTGAAAACTAGAAGACACACTTAAGAGAAACTAAAGGGGAGACTAACAAATGGAAACTCATCCCATGCTCTTGGCTAGGAAGAATTAATATCATCAAAATGGCCATCCTGCCCAAAGCAATATACAGGTTTGATGCAATCCTTATGAAACTACCAGCAACATTCTTCAACGAACCGGAACAAATAATTCCAAAATTCATATGGAAACACCAAAGACCCCGAATAGCCAAAGCACTCCTGAAAAAGAAGAATAAAGTAGGGGGGATATCGCTCCCGAACTTCAAGCTGTACTACAAAGCCATAGTAATCAAGACAATTTGGTACTGGCACAAGAACAGAGCCACAGACCAATGGAACAGACTAGAGAATCCAGACATTAACCCAAACATATATGGTCAATTAATATTTGATAAAGGAGCCATGGACATACAATGGTGAAATGACAGTCTCTTCAACAGATGGTGCTGGCAAAACTGGACAGCTACATGTAGGCAAATGAAACTGGACCATTGTCTAACCCCATATACAAAGATAAACTCAAAATGGATCAAAGACCTGAATGTAAGTCATGAAACCATTAAACTCTTGGAAAAAAACATAGGCAAAAACCTCTTAGACATAAACATGAGTGACCTCTTCTTGAATATATCTCCCCGAGCAAGGAAAACAACAGCAAAAATGAGCAAGTGGGACTACATTAAGCTGAAAAGCTTCTGTACAGCAAAAGACACCATCAGTAAAACAAAAAGGAACCCTACAGTATGGGAGAATATATTTGAAAATGACAGATCCGATAAAGGCCTGACATCCAATATATATAAAGAGCTCACACGCCTCAACAAACAAAAATCAAATAATCCAATTAAAAAATGGGCAGAGGAACTGAACAGCCAGTTCTCCAAAAAAGAAATTCAGATGGCCAACAGACACATGAAAAGATGCTCCACATCGTTAGTTAACAGAGAAATGCAAATTAAAAGCACAATAAGATATCACCTCACACCAGTAAGGATGGCTACCATCCAAAAGAGAAACAACAACAAATTTTGTCAAGGTTGTGGAGAAATGGGAACCCTCCTACACTGCTGGTGGGAATGTAAGTTAGTTCAACCATTGTGAAAAGCAGTATGAAGGTTCCTCAGAATGTTCAAAATAGACTTACCATTTGACCCAGGAATTCCACTCCTAGGAATTTACCCTAAGAATACAGCTCTCCAGTTTTAAAAAGACAGATGCACCCCTATGTTATCGCAGCACTATTTACAATAGCTAAGAATTGGAAGCAACCTAAGTGTCTATCAGTAGCTGAATGGATAAAGAAGATGTGGTACATATACACAATGGAATATTATTCAGCCATAAGAAGAAGACAAATCCTACCATTTGCAACAAAATGGATGGGGCTGGAGAGTATTATGCTCAGTGAAATAAGCCAAGCGGAGAAAGACAAATACCAAATGATTTCACTCATATGTGGAGTATAAGAACAAAGGAAAAACTGAAGGAACAAAACAGCAGCAGAATCACAGAACCCAGGAAGGGACTACCAGCAGTTCCTGTGTGGTGATCTCCAATAGGTTCTTCACAATTGTACAAAGGTCATGTCAAAGTGTGGGCAAAGGGTTTGTTTGTGTTTGTACAGAGGATCAAATCCTTATTTGGCTACCCAGAAAACGAATTAAGATACGATATGAAGAAGAACTTCCAACATCAACATCCTCTGGAAGAGTCATTCCAGAAGGTGATCATCAAAAAACTTCCAACAAAGATCCTGGCACTGTTGCAATTGTACTGCATTCATCACACCGGTTCCTGGACTTGCCATTGGAATGAAGATCGAGATATCTAAGCTGCCCTGTGCATACAGTGAAAAAACAAATTTGACTGGATCTATACTGTTGGAACTCAACCAAGAATTAGGAGTAGTGCAAGTTGCAGTGCTCCAAAATCATGTGACTATGGACTATCTACTGTTAAAAGAACATATGGGATGTGAACAGTTCCCAGGAATGTGTTGTTTTAATTTGTCTGATTTTTCTCAAACTATTCAAATTCAGTTAGACAATATCCATCATATCATTGATAAGTTTTCACAAATGCCTAAGGTACCTAACTGATTTTCTTAGTTCCACTGGATATGGCTGGTAATTGTAGGTCTGCTTTTGTTAAGTAGCAGTATTCCTCTTATGTTAATGTGTGTACTCAATTTAAGTAGTAGTTTGTTAAAACCTATACATGCTTATGTTTCTCTACAAGAAGACATGTCAAAGACATAATCAATCTTCCCATGTTTTCTTCCATCTGCTACTTGTATAGCTTTTCTTCTTCCTTGCTAATTACAACCCTTTAGTAGAATTCATGCCTCATATAGAAAATTACCAAGTATCGTAATTCTTCCAAGTGGTAAAGATACCTCAAGACAAATGCTGGGCATAGAAGCCACAGGGCATAAATCTGCAAAGAAGTAAAAAGCTAACCTTTTCAAAGAATATTGTTCTCTCTCACTTACCAACTTTACATTTCCCTGTATGGCCCCAGAAGATGAGAGGTTAGCCCGAGATGGGTAAGATTCCTCAAGAGTGGAACAACCTAAGAGAGTCACAGTCACTGGGGGGCCATCAGGTGAGAAATTGGGGATCAACAGAGGAGAGGCTTAGAACTTCACCCCCCTGTTTTGAGAGAAATCTTCTCCATCCGTGGATGTTTTGTTGCCCTTGTCTAGCTTGGATTAATACTTAGTCTATAGGCACAGACCTGATCATCTACATTTGCCCTCTTATAGCACTAAATTATGTTTTCTACCTTTATCTTGCATCTACCTACCACTTCAGCATTTTATTAAAAAAATAATAATAAGGGAGAAATGTGGGATTCACATATAAATCAAGTATAAAATCAAACGAATAATCATATCTGACTTGATTGTTTATAGTTCATTATGCGTGATCAAAACTGAAAGTTTCTGTGATATGACTGCTCTTGCACTGTTCACCATGTAAGAACTTATTCACTATGTAAGAACTTGTTCACCAAGTAAGAGCTTGCTCGTTATGCTTCAGAACATTGGAGACTGTTGAGTATTAGGCTCTGGTTGATTAATGATTGTGTGTTGTGTCCCCTATACTGATTTTATTGTTATTAACAACCATTTGATCAATAAATATGAGATATGCCCTCTCAAAAAAAAAAAAGACATGCACTCCTTTGTTTATCGCATCACTATTTACCATAGCCAATATATGGGAGCAACCTAAGTGTCCATCAGTAGATGAATGGATAAAGAAGATGTGGTACATATACACAATGGAATACTATTCAGCCATTAGAAAGAAAAAAACCCTGCCATTTGCAAAAGCATAGATGGGGCTAGAGGATATTATGCTCAGTGAAATAAGTCAGGCAGAGAAAGACAAATGCCAAATAATTTCCCTCATTTGTGGAGTATAACAATGAAGCAAAACTGAAGGAACCAAATAGCAGAAGACTCAGAGACTCCAAGAAGGGACTAGTGGTTACCAAAAGGGAGGGGTGTGGGGGGTGTGTGGCGAGGCATGGAGAAAAGGATTGAGGGGTATTATATTAATATACATGGTGTGAAGGATCACGGAGAAATCAGTGTTGCCAGAGAAGGCAAATAGTGAATCTGTGGCATCTTACTACACTGATGGACAGTGACTGCATTGGGGTATGGGTGGGGACTTGATGATATGAGTAATTGTTGTAACCACATTGTTTTTTCATGTGAAACCTTCATAAGAGTGTATATCAATAATACCTTAATAAAAAATGCTTAAAGGAGTTCTTTAGACAAATAAAAATGCATTAATTAGTATTATGAAAACATACAAAAGTATACAAAATACTAGTAAAAGTATGCAATCAAATTTGGAAAACTCTAATTTTGTAATATTATGCTGTTTTAACAATTTACTTAATGTATAGTGGTATAAAGTAAAACAGTACCACATTAATTATAGCTAAGTAATTTGTTAATGAATATATACTATGAGAACAGGTAAAGTATGAAATTGAAAACATAGAAGAGGGGGAATAAAAGGCTAAATGTTTTGTATGTGATCTAAGTTAAGTTGCTATCAGCTTAAAATAGGCTGTTTTATCTATAAGAACTTTTATGTAAATGTCATGGTAACTGCAAAGCATAAACCTATGGTAGATGCACAGAAGATAAAGAGAGGGCAATCAGAACATACTAATAAGGTAAATCACCAATTCACACAGATAGGCAGAGAGGAAGAAACAGCAATGGAGCTACAAATCAGCCAGCAAGCAGTTAATATGATGGCATTAGTAAGTCCTTGCCTATAATTACTCTAAATGTAAATAGATTTGAATTTTCCAATGAAAAGGCACAGAATGGCCAGATGGATAAAAAAAAAATAAGATCCAGCTGTATACTAGGTACAACGGACTCATTCAGCCTTAAGAACACACATAGGTTCAAAAAGAAGAAATGGAAATACATACTGCATTAGAGTAGATGCCAAAAGAAGGCAGGAATAACTGTATCTGTATCAGTCAAAATAGACATTAAGCCAAAAATGGGAGACAGGGATAGTCATTATATAATTATAAAGGGGTCAATTAATCAAGAGAATAAAACAATCATAATTATATAGACACTCAACATTGGAGCACCTCAATATATGAAGCAAATACTAACAGGTCTGAAGGAAGAAGTAGACAAAAATACAATAGCAGTAGATGACTTCAATACCTCATCATTGGCAATGGATAGATGATACAAATAGAAAATGAATATGAAAATGTTGGACTTGAACTATACATTAGGCCAAATGGACCTAACCAACATATGTATGGAACATTACACCCAACAGGAGAATACATATTCTTCTCAATGCACATGAAACATTTTTTTGAATTATGAATTATGAATGAGTTTTTAACCATGAAGTGGTGTTCTTGATTCAAATCATTCATTTTCCAAAGAAAGAAAATGTACAATGGGAAAATTCCTAAGTTATGAATTCTGGGGGATGTATTTGAACCCATATCTCCCCAGACTGCAAATTCCAGGGCAAGCCTCAAACACAGACGGAACAAATTACCTTTCTGCAGCTTTTCTGCCATTGCCAGAACATTTTCTCTCTTCTTTGAGAAGTTGGCCTGCCCTGTGGGGGCAAAGAGCAGAAATGAAGAATCCTATGAGAGTTAGAATGGAATGACGGAAAGGCCAAGGACATTTGGAAAAGGAGAATCCTTCTATAGTCTTGTCTTTTAAAACAAGCCCCAGGCTTCATATTTCATCCTCAATAGTTTCAGTATTCAATCTCTAAAAATAAAGAACATTCTCTTAGACATCCACAACTCCATAATTATATCCATGAAGAATAAAATAATTGCTTCATATCACCCAAACTCATACTATATTCAAATTTCCCTGCCCACCTCCAAAAGTCCTTTCAGAGTAATTATGTGCAAACATTTATCAGCACACTATTGGCAATGGACCACACAGTGAATCTCACTTCTGCTTTTACTCCCCACTGTATTACTAGTACTTTTCCTTTTTTTTTATTTTGGTATCATTAATCTACAATTACATGAGGAACATTATGTTTGCTAGGTTCCCCCTTCACCAAGTACGCCCACAACCCCCATTACAGTCACTGTCCATCAGCATAGTAAGATGCTGTAGAATCACTACTTGTCTTCTCTGTGTTGCACAGCCCTCCCCCCACATTATACATGCTAATTGTAATGCCCCCTTTCTTTCCCCACACTTATCCCCTCCTTCCCACCCATCCTTCCCAGTCCCTTTCCCATTGGTAACTGTTAGGCCATTCTTGGGTTCTGTGATTCTGCTGATGTTTTGTTCCTTCAGTTTTTTCTTTGTTCTTATACTCCACATATGAGTGAAATCATTTGGTACTTGACTTTCTCTGCCTGGCTTATTTCACTGAGCATAATACCGTTTAGTTCCATCCATGTTGTTGCAAATGGTAGGATTTGTTTTATTCTTATGGCTGCATAATATTCCATTGTGTATATGTACCACCTCTTCTTTATTCATTCATCTACTGATGGACACAGGTTGCTTCCATTTCTTGGTTATTGTAAATAGTGTTGCCATAAACATAGGGGTGCACTGTATTTTTCAAACTGGGCTATGGTATTATTAGAGTAAATTCCTAGAAGTGGAATTCCTGGGTCAAATGGTATTTCTACTTTGAGCTTTTGGAGGAGCCTCCATACTGCTTTCCACAATGTTTGAACTAATTTACATTCCCACCAGCAGTATAGGAGGGTTCCCCTTTCTCCACAACCTCGCCAACATTTGTTGTTGTTTGTCTTTTGGATGGTGGTGATCCTTAGTGGTGTGAGGTGATATCTCATTGTGGTTTAAATTTGCATTTCTCTAATGACAAGCAATGTGGAACATCTTTTCATGTGTCTGCTGCCCATCGGAATTTCTTCTTTGGAGAACTGTCTGTTCAGCTCCACTGACCATTTTTTTGATTGGATTATTTTCTTTTTGTTTGTTGAGTTGCATGAGCTCTTTACATATTTTGGGTGTTAATGCTTTATCGTATCTGCCATTTACAAATATATTCTCCCACACTGTAGGATGCCTCTTTGTTCTATTGATGGTGTCTTTTGCTGTACAGAAGCTTCTCAGCTTGATGTCATCCCACTTGTTCATTTTTGCTTTTGTTTCCCTTACTCAGGGAGATTTGTTCATGAAGAAGGTGCTCATGTTTATGTCCAAGAGATTTTTGCCTATTTTTTTTTCTAGGAGTATTATGGTTTCATGACTTATATTCAGGTCTTTGATCCATTTCGAATATACTTTTGTGTATGGGGTTAGACAATGATCCAGTTTCATTCTCTTACATGTGGGTATTCAGTTTTGCCAACAACTGTTGAAGAGGCTGTCATTTCCCCACTGTATGTCCATGGCTCCTTTATTGTATATTAATTGACTGTATATGTTTGGGTTAAAATCTGGAGTCTCTATTCTGTTCCACTGGTCTGTGGCTCTGTTCTTGTGCCAGTACCAAATTGTCTTGATTACTGTGGCTTTTTAGTAGAACTTGAAGGTGGGGAGAGAGATCCCTCCCACTTAATTCTTCCTTCTCAGGATTGCTTTGGCTATTCAGGGTCTTTGGTGGTTCCATATGAATTTTTGAACTATTTGTTTCAGTTCATTGAAGAATGCTGTTGGTAATATGATAGGGATTGCATTGAATCTGTAGATTGCTTTGGGCAGGATGGCCATTTTGACTATATTAATTCTTCCTAGCCACGAGCATGGGATGAGTTTCCATTTGTTAGTGTCCTCCTTAATTTCTCTTATGAGTGTCTTGTAGTTTTCAGGGTATAGGTCTTTCACTTCTTTGGTTAGGTTTATTCCTAGGTATTTTATTCTTTTTTGATGCAATTGTGAATGGAATTGTTTTCCTGATTTCTCTTTCTATTAGTTCATTGTTAGTGTATAGGAAAGCTACAGATTTCAGTGTATTAATTTTGTATCCTGAAACTTTGCTGAATTCCGATATTAGTTCTAGTACTTTTGTAGTGGGTCTTTAGGGTATTTTTATGTACAACACCATGTCATCTGCAAGTAGTGACAGTTTGACTTCTTCTCTACCAATCTGGATTCCTTATATTTCTTTGTTTTGTCTAATTTCCATGGCTAGTACCTCCAGTACTATGTTGAATAACAGTGGGGAGAGTGGGCATCCCTGTCTTGTTCCCAATCTTGGAGGAAAAGCTTTCAGCTTCTCTCTGTTCAGTACGATGTTGGCTGTGGGTTTGTCATATATGGCCCTTATTATGTTGAGGTACTTTCCCTGTATACTCATTTGGTTAAGAGTTTTTATCATGAATGGATGTTGAATTTTGTCAAATGCTTTTTCAGCATCTATGGAAATGATCATGTGGTTTTTGTCCTTTTTTTTGATGTGGTGGTTGATGTTGATGGATTTTCAAATGTTGTACCATCCTTGCATCCCTGAGATGAATCCCACCTGATCATGATGTATGATCCTCCTGATGTATTTTTGAATTCGCTTTGCTAATATTTTATTAAGTATTTTTGCATCTACATTCATCAGGGATATTGGTTTGTAATTTTCTTTTTTGGTGGTGTCTTTCCCTGGTTTTGGTATTAGAGTCATGCTGACTTCATAGAATGAGTTTGGGAGTGTTCCCCCCTTTTCTATTTTTTGGAAAACTTTAAATTTAAGGACAATGGGTATTATGTCTTCTCTGTATGTCTGTTAAAATTCCTAGGTAAATCCATCTGGCCCGGGGGTTTTGCTCTTGGGTAGTTTTTTGATTACTGCTTCAATTTTTTTGCTGGTAATTGGTGTGTTTAGATTTTCTGTTTCTTCCTTGGTCAGTCTTGGAAGGTTGTATTTTTCTAGGACGTTGTCCATTTCATCTAGGTTTTCCAGCTTGTTAGCATATATGTTTTCATAGTATTCTTTAATGATTCTTTGTATTTCTGTGGTGTCCATCATGATATTTCTGTTCTTGTTTGTGATTCTGTTGATGTGTGTTGATTCTCTTTTCCTCTTAATAAGTCTGGGTAGGAGTTTATCTATTTTGTTTATTTTCTCAAAGAACCAGCTCTTGCTTTCATTGATTTTTTTCTATTGTTTTATTCTTCTCAATTTTATTTATTTCCTCTCTGATCTTTATTATGTCCCTCCTTCTGCTGACTTTTGGCCTTATTTGTTCTTCTTTTTTAAATTTCGCTTATTGTGATTTCATCTATTCACTTGGGATTGTTTTTCCTTCTTCAAATATGCCTGGATTGCTGTATACTTTCCTCTTAAAACTGCTCTCCCTGTGCCCCACAGAAGTTGGGACTTTGTGTTGTTGTTGTCATTTCTTTCCATATATTGCTTGATTTCTATTTTAATTTGGTCATTGTTCCATTGATTATTCAGGAGCATGTTGTTAAGCCTCCATGTGTTTGTGAGCCTTTTTGCTTCCTTTGTACAATTTATTTCTAGTTTTATACCTTTGTGGTCTGAAAAGTTGGTTGGCAGATTTTCAATCTTTTTGAATTTGCTGAGACTCTTTTTGTGGCCCAGTATGTGGTCTATTCTGGAGAAAGTTCCATGTGCACTACAGAAGAATGTGTATCCTGCTGCTTTTGGGTGTAGAGTTGTATAGATGTCTGTTAGGTCCGTCTGTTATAGTGTGTTGTTCAGTGCCTCCCTGTCCTTACTTATTTTCTGTCTGGTGGATCTCTCCTTTGTAGTGAGTGGTATGTTGAAGTTTCCTGAAATGAATGCATTGCATTCTATTTCCTCCTTTAATTCTGTTAGTATTTCTTTCACATTTGTTGGTGCTCCTGTGTTGGGTGCATATATATTTATAATGGTTATATCCTCTTGTTGGACTGAGCCCTTTATCATTATATAATGTCCTTCTTTATCTCTTGTGACTTTCTTTGTTTTGAAGTATATTTTGTCTGATACTAATACTGCAACACCTCCTTTTTTCTCCTTGTTATTTGCATGAAGTATCTTTTTCCATCCCTTGACTTTTAGTCTGTGCATGTCTTTGGGTTTGAGGTGAGTCTCTTGTAAGCAGCATATAGATGGGTCTTGCTTTTTTATCCATTCTATTACTCTGTGTCTTTTGAATGGTGCATTAAGTACATTTACATTTAGGGTGACTATTGAAAGATATGTACTTATTGCCATTGCAGGCTTTAGATTCGTGGTTAACAAAGTTTCAAGGTTAACTTTTTTTTCTATCTTACCATCTAACTTAACTCGCTTATTGAGCCATTATAAACACAGTGTGATGATTCTTTATTTCTATCCCTTCTTATTCCTCCTCCATTCTTTATATGTTTTGTGTTTTATTTTGTGCTCTTTTGTGTTTCCTTTTGTGGGTAGTTGATTTTATTTTTTGCCTTTAGTTAGTATTTCTTTGGTCTGCTTTCTTTGCTGTGATTTTATTTGCTCTGGTGACATCTATTTAGCCTTAGGAGTGCTTCCATCTAGAGCATTCCCTCTGAAATATCCCGTAGAGGTGGTTTGTGGGTGGCAAATTCTCTCAACTTTTGCTTGTCTGAGAATTGTTTAATCCCTCCTTCATATTTAAATGATAATCATGATGGATATGGAGACAGTATTCTTTGTTCAAAGCCCTTTGTTGCTTTGCATTAAATATATTATGCCATTCTGTTCTGGTCTGTAAGGTTTCTGTTGAGAAGTCTGATGGTAGCCTGATGGGTTTTCCTTTGCAGGTCTCCTTTTTTCTCTCTCTGGCTGCCTGTAATACTCTGTCCTTGTCCTTGATCTCTGCCATTTTAATTATTATGTGTCTTTGTGTTGTCCTCTTTGGGTCCCTTCTGTTGGGAGTTCTGTGTGCTTCCATGGTCTGAGTGACTATTTTCTCCCCCAGTTTGGTTAAGTTTTCAGCAATTATTTCTTCAGATATACTTTCTATCCCTTTTTCTCTCTCTTCTTCTTCTGGTACCCCTATAATGCAGATATTGTTCCTTTTGGATTGGTCACACAGTTCTCTTAATACTCTTTCATTCCTGGGTATCCTTTTATCTCTCTCTGCATCAGCTTATCTGTGTTCCAGTTGTCTGATTTCTATTCCACTAATGGCCTCTTGTACCTCATCCATTAAGTCCTTCCAGAGATTGTTTTATTTCTGTATTTTTCCTCCCAACTTTATCTATTAGCTCTTGCATTTTTCTCTGCAGCTCCCCCAGCATAGTTATGACCTTTATTTTGAATTGATTTTTCAGGAAGATTAGTTAAATCTATCTCCCCAGGTTCCCTCTCAGGAGATGCCTTTGTGATTCTGGTCTGGATCAAATTCTTCTGCCTTTTCATGGCGATAGAGGTAGTCGTGCACAGTTAGCACGTGTGTTAGCTGGGAGAACAATGTCCCTTCTTGCTTGCTCATCACCTTCCTTCCCTGTAAGAACAGCGACCCCTAGCGGTTTGTGCTGGGCAGCTGTGTGCTGACAGGCTTTTTGAGTCTTGCCCGGGTGGCTTCTTAGGTGGCTGTGCATGGCTGCTGTGGGTGTGGCCAGTCTCAGGCTACTGCTCCAGTATGGTGTGGCCATGCCAGAGAGGGAACGGGTGAGAGGCTGTTTATCACCATGAGGGGTCTCAGAGCTGCACTGCCACCCAGGTGGTTAGGGTGCCTGGGGTTCCCCCAGATTCTCAGCTGCTGGGCTGGGTGCACTGGGATGCTTCCATCCAGCTGTGGGGCTCCTGTCCCTTTTAGACTCTCAAAAAGCACTTGCTTTTCTTTTGTCCCAGGGGTACTGGCTGTGGGAACCCTCTTGCAGATTTTACTCTTCCATTTTCCTAGTATCCAGCACACCATGCACTGTGTTTCTGCACCCCCAGTGCAGATGATTAGGGCTGGGTATTTAGCAGTCCTGGGCTCCCACTCCCTCCCTGCTCTGATTCTTTTCCTCTGCATCAGGGAGCTGGTGTGGGGGGCATGCTCGGGTCCTGCTGGGCAGTGGCTTGCATCTTACCCCCTTCATGAGGCGCTGGGTTCTCACAGGTGTAGATGTAGCCTGACTGTTGTACTCTATCTTCTGGTCTGTCTTTTAGGAATAGTTGTATTTGTTGTATTTTCAAAAATATATATGGTTTTGGGAGTATATTTCAGCTGTCCTACTCACACCACCATCTTGGCTCCTCTACTAGTACTTTTCTGAGTAGGCAATTAGTAATTATCTCTTGAAGGATCAAATTATTCTTTAGAAAGAAAAAAGATTGCAAGCAACCTTATAATAATATAAACCTCCACTTGTATTAACTTTTAATTTTGAAAAGGTTCAGAATTACACAAAAGTTGAGGAAGTAAGAAACAGAGCTCCTATGTGCCCTTCACCTGGGTACCTCCTTTTTAATACTTCTGGCCTGTTCAAGCATAAGTTGCAGATGATACCCAATGACACTGTAATATTATAGTGTGGGTATCTGTTAAGTAAAAAGACAGACTTACACAACTGCAATAAAACCATCAAAACCAGAATGCTATCATTGATCCAATATTAACATATATTTCATTGAATCCATTTAGTTTTGCCAGTGATCCCTGTAATAGCCTTTATAAGTACAAGGTCCAATCTGCGGTTATGCATTGCATTTAATCATTTTGTATTTTTAGTCTTCTTTAATCTGGAACAGTTTCTCAGTCTTTCTCTTTCATGACTTCCACATTTTTATAAAAGACAGGACAGTAATTTTGTAGAATATCCCTCAATCAATTTGAATTTACCTGATGTTTCCTCATAATTAGATTCATGTTAAGCAACATTAGTGGGAATACTGCCAAAGAGAAATTTTTTACTTCCCAATACACTATATCAAGAGACATACAATGTCTTTGTTCACTGGTGATAATATGAAGCTTGATCACTTGGTTAAGGTGGCATCTCCTAGACTTTTATAATGCAAAGTTAATAATGTAAACTTATATAATAAATAATGTTTGTAAAGTAAGAGCAGAAGTTAAAGGCACAGGTTCTGGAGTCAGATAAAATCTTGTATGCTATCTGTGTGACTGAGTAAAACATATAAAATTCATATAACATGCTTGAGTTTACACTTCATTTGGATGTGGGGATAAAGTCTAATCTGTGTTATTATTGTTAAAGGGGAATGAGGTAAAATAAGCAGAAGGCTTCACCATGCTTTGGACAAAGACAATAAATGGGAGTTGTTATTTGTGATTTACATTAATGTTAAAAGTATAGAAAAAATACAATGTCAGTTGGGTTTGAGAAAAGATGTGGAAACCTGGGGTGATTTTCATTTTCTTGTGATTTCCAGTTTTACTTCTTCATTTACCAACACTGAATATTGCATTGCTCAATAGAGTTTAAATTATAGTTGAAGAGATTGTATTTTCTTATTTTTTCCTAAAAGAGAAACCCTTGTATTTTACTGTTATGATTACAGAAAACCAAAAACGAAGACTATAAAGTAGTTTTATTTTAGGAACCTCCTTAACCTAAAAAATAACATGTAAAGAAAAATCTCCAGCCACCAATATATTTAACATAAAACATTAGAAGCTCACACTTGAAAATCGAAAAAAAAAGGATGATAATTTTTTATATGGGTCTTCTTTGTTGTAGTGATCTAGGTCATGGGTACATGGTTTTGTGTATACATTAGTGAATATCCAGTAGTCAATAGACTTAACAAATGTTCACTTAAAACATTAAGAAAACATGTAAGAAGGAAATAAAGACACTTGCATGAGTCACAAAATAAGGTATCCAGGGATACACTGCACAAAAGATGTATAAAATATATATATATATATAATTGTATACCTAGACATAGATATATAATTGAAAGATACTAGGGAATATCTACAAAATGAACAAAGAGGCCATGCTAAAGGATGAGAAGATACCATGTGACAGAAAAGTTATATCTCCAAATTGATTTATCTATGGAATACAATCCCAGTCAAAATCTCAGTGAAAGTTCCTTTTTCTTTTCTTTCTTTCCCCCTTTTTAAAACTTAACAAACTATTTAAAAATTTTATATAGATAAACAAGCAGTCAAGGATTACTAAATTAAATCTGAAGGACAAAAGCGGGTAATAATCTTTGCTCCATTGCCCTTTAGTTTTCTCTTAGGTCTAGAGAAAAATAAATTGGTTACTTTTGTTAAAGATAATTATTATCATAAATGGTTAATTATATTAGGTTCAGCAGTTAGAATTTGGGTCTTTTTAGGTAAAATGGCTAAATTATTTTATGCCCCAAGTAGTGAAGATTCCTTTTTGTTACCAAATTATTCTGTTAATGCTTGGTGCTTTTGATAGACTCTTAAACCACATTTGAAGATTCTTTACATGAAAAAAAGGTTAAATTCATGATAACTATTGTTTTTTATTGCTGTATGTTTTTTGCAATGCTATCTATAAATATTTCTTGCCTTTGGATACTCATGACTTATACCTTTGTCCTCTAAAAACTGTTCTTATTTTGTGTTCCTTAAACTAATGCCTCAAACTCAGAATAATAAAGCTATTAAGATATACTTTATTCTTGAACTATCTTTGAGTTTCCTAAAATAGCCAGTGAATAACACAAAGATTTGCCCCTTCATCCTATAAAAGAAAGAACAATAATAATAATTGGGTTCATCTAAAGCTATGCTCCATACTAATTCTTATCTGACAATGCCTCATGCTCTTTCCGTTACACTGAGCTCTTTCACACTGGATAAGGCATTTATCTAGTTTCAAAGGGGCTTCTGGTTGTCACTTTCATTTTCCAAACTTCTTACTGTGGCTTTTTATTGATAGTCATTTCCTGTAACCAGAATTAAAAACAAAATGCACTCTGAAATTTGACTGATTTTACTAATAATTTTGCATTTGAAACTCAGAAAAAAATTTCGTTAGAATAGGCCAAAATTTTTTTTCTCACTCTTCCTATCAGGTGGCATGGTGCATTCCAAGTATCATTCTACACACATAGAATCAGCACAATTAGAATTTCATTCCCCTCAATAAACAGCATTGAATAATTTATGTAGGTCTTTATTGTTCCAAATTGTTGCTGGTACCATTTAACAAAACATCATCTGCTCTTTGCTGAATCACATCATCAAGTTTTATTCCACCAACCATTTGCAGTATTTGTATATGCACACACACACAATATTAATAGCTATATAATGGTATCACATCATATCTCTAACTTGTATTTCCCTAATATCTCATTATGTTGAGACTCTTTTGATGTGCTTATTTGGCATCCATATATACTCCTTGATGAAGTGTCTTTTCCAACTTTGTCACTCTTGAAGTTTGTTGATTTTATATGTCTTTAAAAGAATAGCTTTTGTTATGAAGGATTATCTCTTTTGTTTTTCTCATATAAATTTCTTTGTTATTTCTTTACTTCTGCTTGTTTTGTATATTTTTATTTTCCTAGCTTCTTTAGGAGTGAACTTAGATTATAGATTTGAGACCATTTTTCTTTTCCTAATATATGGACTCAGTGCTGCAAATTACATTCTAAGTGATGCTGGGGTTCTTGTTTGCGGAGTCAAAGAGTGAACTTAGCAAACACCCAAGGTAGGAGAGCCATGGAGAGGCTTTTATTTAGAGATACAGTGACAGGAAAGAGCTCCTGGCTCATGTTAGTAGGAGACAAGAGGGCCCATAGTGGTGTATTGTCTAGGGGTTTTATAGGCAGTTGAGGATTTTTGCGAATATGAAAAAAGGCTTAGAGGTGTGGACTTGTTAAATGGTCCCTGAATATTTAGAATTAACTTAACACAAGGAACTTCCTGCTCCGATTTCTCCTGGAGATACAGGCATCTTGGTCTAGGAGCATATCAAGCAAGGCCTCCTGCCCAGACCCCAAGGTGGGTTGATGTAATCTTACTTCTAACTTACTGGGTATTAAAATGCTATCTTATCTTTAAGGTGGAAACCTTCTTGCTTTTTATTATGTTGTTTATGGCTGGGCTTGCTTGCCATTATTAATAGCCCAGATTGCAAATCACTTCATCAGGTCTGAAGGAGGAAAGACAGCACATAGGCCTGGACCTTTAGCATTCTAAGGTGAATATTACACATGATTACAAATGATCAGCATAATAAAAACATGTGCTACTCTTCCCATTATCTGGGGAATGTTAAGTGATCTCACTGAAGAATGACCCTAGAGCTTAATATTTAACACAGAGTTTTGGTAGGGCTTTCCTTGACTGTAGTTACATTTCTCTGACTGTAAATATCCTACCTTGCTTTTTCCAGAGGCCCCCACCCTATTCTGTCTAAGCCCAAAGTCCCTGTCTCATAAGTACTCACTTATCTCCACATACCAGACTTTGAAATGTTTTATTTTCATTTTTATTCAAGTCAGTATTTCATTATTATTTTTCTCCATCCTGACTTCCTCTTTGACCCATGAATCATTTATAAATGCATTGTTTAATTTCTAAGTGTTTGGATATTTTCCTATTACTCTGTTCTTGATTTCTAATAGAAACAGACCATTTATGAATAATATTCAGTCTTCAATACCTCACTCTCAATAATGAAAAGTAAAACTAGACAGAAAATTGGCAGAGCTATAGAAGACTTGAACAACACTATTATCTAACTTGACCTAACTAACATCTATAGAAGACTCAAATCAACAACAGCAGAATACATGATCTTCTTAAATGTACATTAAACATTACAAAAAATAGACATAAAATGAGTCTTAATGAATAAAAGGATTGAAATTGTACAGATTTCTCTGACCACAATGCAATTAAATTAGAAAGCAACAGATGGAAAATTTCAAAAACTACAAATATTTGGAAATTAAAAAATCATATTACTAAATCCATGTATCACAGAGAAATCACAAGGGAAACTAAACAATATTTTGAAATGAATGGAAGTGAAAATACAGAATATCACAATTTATGTGATGTACTTAAAGCAGTGCTTAGAGGTCCGTTGTTAGCTGTAAATATCTATGTTAAAAAAGGGTAAAAATCTCAAGTCAATAACCTGACAGCCTACCTTATGAAACTGGAAAAAGAGACCAAACTCAACCAAAATAAAACAGAAGGAATAGAATAATAAAATTTAGATTGGAAACAAATGAAATAGAAACTAAGAAACAATGAGATCAATTAGCTCAAAAGCTGATTTTTTAAAAATAAAAAAATAGGGAAAATGCTTAAGCTAGGCAGACTAAGGAATAAAAGACTCAAATCACCAAAATCAGAGATGAAAGAGGAGCCATTTTTACCAACCTCACGGAAATAAAAAGAAAATGTAAGGTAATGCCATGAGCAACTTCTGTCAATAAATTATATTAGGTTATTAAATTAGTCAGATTAAGTTATTAGGTAAAATTGACAACTTCCTAAAAAGACACAAACTATTGAAACTGAGTCAAGAATAAACAAAAAACCTAAATAGATGTATAATAAGTGTAAGTCTGGAGAGAGGAAATCCTGGGGCAAAATACCTCTAAAACTGAAATCAGTCAAAGGGAGAAATAGTTTAAAATCTGTTTATTGCTTACAAACTGCAGTCCAGCGCCGTTTCTCTCTTTTCTGCTCCAGCAGAAACAAAACCAGCCTCCCCCTCACCTCTCAGGCACAGATAAGTCCTCCATGGCCCAGGTAATTACCTACTGGTATGGAGATGAACTTCTCTCCATCCCTAAGGAATGATGCAAATGCACTAAAGCCATACTTTTTTCCACCTCTGAATGCCTATTGATATGCAGCTGTACTAAAACCAGGTGAGATATTCTGGAAATATTACAATTTTACCCATGTAAGTAAACAAGTTAAATGAGTATTAAAAATCTTCCTACATGGAAAAGCTCAAGCCCCAATTTTTTTTTCTGAGGAATTACATCAAACATTTAAAGAAGAAATGATACCATTACTTCACAAACTCAGAAAATAAATGAAGGAAAATTTCTCATTTTAAGAGGCCAATATTACCATTATACCAAAATCAGACAAAGATTTCACAGGAAAATAAACCTACAGGAGTGATGCCAGCAAAATGGCACATAAGACATCCTTCATGCATATTCCCCCTTCAGCAACAGTAGTTTGTTATCCATTCACAGACAAAGGTGCTTTTGTGGGAATTTTGGGATCCAGGAGGAGACTGTAAAATTCTGTTGCAGTCCATGTCTAAGGAGACTCATTCTGAGAAGGCATCTTACAACCAATTGGCTGATTTGATGACCAGGGTCCAGTTTTGAAAATGAAAATGTCTCCATACCACTGAGAACTCAATTACAGCCCTGTTTAGTTTTGGGTCTATCACCAGCACCAAATGTCAAGGAATCCAGGAGGAATCATGCCCAACCATGAGTTGTGTAATAGACAGACTGTCCTGGCTGTGGAACATGAAAGGAAACTACTGAAACTCCAGTAACTGATTCCAAAGAAATGGAGATATACAATTTGCCTGACAAAACACTCAAAATAATCATCTCAAAGAAAGTGAATGAAATGTAAGAGGATGCAGCGAGATAATAAGAGGATATCCGGAAAACTATGCAAGAATAAGATGAAAAGTTTAATAAAGAAATAGAACCATAAAAAACAAATCCTGGAGCTGAAGGATACAATGACTGAATGAAAAAAAGTCAGTAGAAAGCTTCAACAATATACTTGATCTTGCAGAAAAATCAGTGGATTTGAAGACAGATAACTTGAAATTAGCCAATTAGAGGAACAAAATGAAAAAAAAAAGAAAAACAGTGAAGAAAGCCTACATGAATTGTGGAATACCATCAAGCAAATGATCATTCACATCATAGGAGGCCCAGAAGGAGAAAAGGGAGAGAAAGGAGCAGAAAGATTTTAAAGAAATAATAGGTATAAACTTCCCAAATCTTGAGAGAGATGTGGACATTTAGGTACAGGAAGTTCAATGGACACGAGATGAATGAAGGTCATCATTCTCACTACTGCTATTCAATATAGTACTGAAAGTCTTAGCCAGAGCAATTAGGTAAGACAAAGACATAAATAGCATACAAATTGGCAATGAAGAAGTACAATTGTCTCTGTTTGCAGATGACATTTTCTCATATAAAGAAAACACTAAAGATTCCACACACACAAGAAAAACATGATAGAATTAATACATGAATTCAATAAATTTTCAGGATACAAATTGCTTGCATTTCTATACATAAAAAACAAAATAAATGAAAGAAATAAACAATCCAATCTACAATGACATAAAAAAATAGTGAAATAGGAATAAATTTAACTAAGGAGGTGAAAGATCTATACACTGAAAACAAAAAGACCCTGAAGAAAGAAATTGAAGACACAAATAAATGCAAAAATATACCATATTCATGGATCAGGAGAATTAATATTGTTAACATGTCCATATGATTCAAACCAATATATGGATTCAATGCTATATCTATAAAAATTCCAATGGCATTTTTACAGGAAAAGAAAAACCAATCCTAAAATTCACATGGAACCACAAAAGGCTCAAGTAGCCAAAGCAATTTTGAGAAAGAACAAAGCTGGAGGCATCACAGTTCCTGATTTCAAACTATACTTCAAACCTTTACTATCAAAACAGTATGGTACCAGCATTTAAAAAAGGATACATATACCAAGAACAGAGTCCAGATATAAAACCTTGCATATAGGGTCAACCCTTGCACATAGAGTCAAAACTTCCCATGTAGGGTAATATTTGACAAGGGCACCAAGGATACACCATGGGGAAAAGAGAGTCTCTTCAGTGAATGCTGTTGGAAAAACTAGATATCTACATGCAAAAGAATGAAACTGGACCCCTTTATTATACCACTCACAAAAATTAACGTGAAATGAGTTGAAGATTTAAATATAAGACATGAAGCTGTAAAACTGTTAGAAGTTAACATAGGGGAAAAGCTCCTTGACATTGGTCTGGACAATGAGTTTTTTAATATTAACACCTAAAGCACAAAGAAAGCAAAAATAAACAAGCGGATCTATGTCAAACATAAAACCTTATATACAGCATAAAAAACAACACAATGAAGAGGCAACCTACGGAATGGGAGAAAATATTTACAAATAAATGAGATAATGGTTCTATAGCCAAATACATAAGGAATTCATTAGATGCAATAGTAACACACAAATAATCCAATTTAAAAATGGGCAGAGGACCTGAATAGACATTTTTCCAAAGAAGACATACAAATAGCCAACAGGTACATGAAGAGATGTTTAATATCATTAATTATCAGAGAAATGAAAATCAAAACCATGATGAACTATTGCCTTATACCTACTGGAATGGCTGTTACCAAAAAGACAAGAGACAACAAGTGTTGTCAAAGATATAGAGAAAAGAGCCCTTGTGCACTTGTGACAGAATGGTAGATTGGTACAGCCACTATGGAAAACCGTACGGACGTACCCTAAAAAATTAAAAAGACAACTACAATATGATCCAGCAATTCCACTTCTGGGCATATCTTTAAAGGAAATGAAAGGAAATTGAAAAGATTTTTATACTCCCATTCTTATTTCAGCATTAATAACTAATATATTTAAACAACTTAAGTGTCCATTAATTGATGAATATATAAATATGTTCTATAAAATGGAATGTTATTCAGCCATGAGAAAGCAGGAAATCCTGCCATTTCTATCAACATGGATGGACCTTGAGGGCATTATGCTATGTGAAATCAGTCAAGCAAAGATAAATAATAAATGGTCTGACATATATGGAATCTAAAATCATTGAACTCATAGAAACAGATTGATGGTAACCAGCATTTGATTGGTTGGGGGAAATAGAGAGGAGTTGGCTGAAGTGTACAAACTTTCGGTTATAATATGAATAAATTCCAGGGAACTAATGTATAACATGGTGACTATAATTAGCAATACTGTATTGCATATTTGGAAGTTGCTAAGAGAGTAAATCTTAAATGTTAGTATCATATCACCAAAAACAACAACAAAGTGGCTATTATGTGAGGTGAAGGAAGAGTTAACTAACCTTATTGTGGTAAACACTTGGCAATATATATATATGTACTGTACACATTAAACTTATACAAATTTATATGTCAATTATATATTGATAAAGCTGGGAGAAAACATAAAAATCCCCCCAAACAAAACAAAGGTAACACTAACATATTTTACTACTGACCACGGTAATGCATTTTCTCTTACAGAGCTTACTAATGACAAGTTTTTTTTTTATTTTGCCATCTTATGCATGAAAAAGTATATTCATTATTGTTTGCAGTTGTATTACATTTTTATATACTCTTTTACATATTTATAATTATAATTAATACTCCTGAGGATATTCTGTTTATCCTTGGACATTTTACTATTGGTTTTATTGGATTAACTAAGGGCTTGCATAAAACAATTATGTATTCCATGTATATATCTTTGGCTCTTATATACATTTCAAATATTTTTTCCAATTTCTTTATAATCTTTACTTGCAGTTTTTATTCTTATTTGTTTAAAAATTTTTTTAATTATTTATTTTATTTATTTATTTATTTTTATTTTTTTATTCCTTTTATTTTTTTTAATTAATTTATTTGAGAGGGCATCTCTCATATTTATTGATCAAATGGTTGTTAACAACAATAAAATTCAGGATAGGGGGGTCAACGCTCAATGTACAATCATTAATCCATCTCAAGCCTAATTCTCGTCAGTCTCCAATCTTCTGAAGCATAACGAACAAGTTCTTACATGGTGAACGAATTCTTACATAGTGAATAAATTCTTACATGGTGAACAGTACAAGGGCATTCATCACAGAAACTTTCGGTTTTGATCATGCATTATGACCTATAAACAATCAGGTCAAATATGAATATTCGTTTGATTTTTGTACTTTATTTATATGTTGATCCCACATTTCTCCTATTATTATTATTATTTTTATTTTTAATAAAATGCTGAAGTGGTAGGTAGATGCAAGATAAAGGTAGAAAACATAGTTTAGTGCTGTAAGAGGGCAAATGTAGATGATCAGATGATCAGGTGTGTGCCTATGGACTAAGAATTAATCCAGGCTAGACAAGGGCAGCAAGACATCCACGGATGCAGAAGATTTCTCTCAAAGCAGGGGGTTGAGGTTCCGAGCCTCACCTCTGTTGATCCCCAAATTCTCACCTGATGGCCCCCCTGCGACTGTGCCTGTCTTAGGTTGTTCCTCCCTTGAGGAATCTTACCCGTTTCTGGCTAACCAGTCATCTTCCGGGGACATACAGGGAAATGTAAAGTTGTTAAGTGAGAGAGAAGCCATACTGTGTGAAAAGGTTAGCTTTTTACTTCTTTGCAGATTTATGCCCTGTGGCTTCTATGCCCAGCACTTGTCTCGAGGTATCTTTACCACCTGGAGGAATTATGATACTCGGTAACTTCGATATGAGGCACGAATTCTATTTAAGGGTTGTAATTAGGAAGGAAGAAGAAAAGCTATAGATGTAGCATATGAAGGAAACATGGGAGGATTGATTATTTCTTTGACATATCTTCTTGTATAGTACCTTAAGAATGTATAGGTTTTAAACTACTAACTAATTTGCACACACATATTAACATAATAGGAATACGGTGACATAAACAAAGCAAATCTATAATTACCATCCATCTCCAGTGAAGCCAAGAAAACCATTTAGGCACCCTAGGCATTTGTGAAAATTTGTCTATGATATGATGGATATTGTCCAACTGTACTTGAACCATCAGACAAATTAAAGCAGCCCATTTCTGGGATCTGTTCACATCCCATATGTTCTTTTAACCATAGATAGTCTATAGTCATGAGATTTTGGAGTACTACAACTTGCACCCCTCCCAACTCCTGCTTGAGTTCCAACAGTACAGATCCGGTCAAATTCGTTGTCTCACTGTATGCACATGCCAGCCTAAACATCTCCCTCCTCATTCCTATGGCAAGTCCAGGAGATGGTGGGCTGGATGCAGCCACAACCGCAGCATCATCCGGATACATGTGGAGGCTTTTTGATGATCATCCCCTGGCACAAGTCCTCCAGAGAGTGCTGATGCCGGAAGCTCCTCCTCATATGGTATCTTAGTTCATTTTCTGGGTATCTAAGCTAGGCCTTGATCTTCTGCATAGAAACAAACAGACCGTTTGCCCACACTTTGACATGCCCTCTATACCACTGTGCAGAACTAATTGGAGGTCAGAACACAGTAACTGCTTTTTTTTTTTTAATTAAGAGAAAGGAATATTATCAGAAAAGAGTACCTCCATAGCTGATCATCTGACACCCTTTAAGTGATCAACATTAAGGATATTTAAAGCATGCGTTGATCTTTGATTTACCAATAGTTTTATCCTGTCAAGGACAAATCCCCCTTTTGTTTCTTTCTTTTTTTTTTAATTTAAATTTTTAATCTACACTTACATGAAGAATACTATGTTTACTATGCTCTCCCCTATATCAGGTCCCCCCTAACAACCACATTACAGTTACTATCCATCAACTTAGCAAAATGTTGTAGAGTCACTACTTGTCCTCTCTGTGTTGTGCAGCCCACCCTCCCCCTTCTCCCTCCCCCCCATGCATGCTAATCTTAATACCCCCCTTCTTCTCCCCCCCCTTATCCCTCCCTGCCCACCCATCCTCCCCAGTTCCTTACCCTTTGGTACCGGTTAGTCCATTTTTGCGTTCTATAATTCCGCTGCTGTTTTGTTCCTTCAGTTTTTCCATTGTTCCTATACTCCTCAGATGAGTGAAATCATTTGGTATTTCTCTTTCTCCGCTTGGCTTATTTCACTGAGCATAATACTCTCCAGCTCCATCCATGTTGCTGCAAATGGTTGGATTTTTCCACTTCTTATGGCTGAGTAGTATTCCATTGTGTATATGTACCACATCTTCTTTATCCATTCATCTACCGATGGACATTTAGGTTGCTTCCAATTCTTGGCTATTGTAAATAGTGCTGCGATAAACATAGGGGTGCATCTGTCTTTCTCAAATTTGATTGCTGCGTTCTTAGGGTAAATTCCTAGGAGTGGAATTCCTGGGTCAAATGGTTGGTCTGTTTTGAGCATTTTGATGAACCTCCATACTGCTTTCCACAATGGTTGAACTAATTTACATTCCCACCAGCAGTGTAGGAGGGTTCCCCTTTCTCCACAGCCTCGCCAACATTTGTTGTTGTTTGTCTTTTGGATGGCAGCTATCCTTACTGGTGTGAGGTGATACCTCATTGTAGTTTAATTTGCATTTCTCTGATAATTAGCGATGTGGAGCATCTTTTCATGTGTCTCTTGGCCATCTGTATTTCTTTTTTGGAGAACTGTCTGTTCAGTTCCTCTGCCCATTTTTTAATTGGGTTATTTGTTTTTTGTTTGTTGAGGCGTGTGAGCTCTTTATATATTCTGGACGTCAAGCCTTTATCAGATCTGTCATTTTCAAATATATTCTCCCATACTGTAGGGTTCCTTTTTGTTCTATTGATGGTGTCTTTCGCTGTACAGAAGCTTTTCAGCTTAATGTAGTCCCACTTGCTCATTTTTGCTGTTGTTTTCCTTGCCCGAGGAGACATGTTCAAGAAGAGGTCACTCATGTTTATGTCTAAGAGGTTTTTGCCTATGTTTTTTTCCAAGAGTTTAATGGTTTCATGACTTACATTCAGGTCTTTGATCCATTTTGAGTTTACCTTTGTATATGGGGTTAGACAATGGTCTAGTTTCATTCTCCTACATGTAGCTGTCCAGTTTTGCCAACACCATCTGTTGAAGAGACTGTCATTTTGCCAGTGTATGTCCATGGCTCCTTTATCAAATATTAATTGACCATATATGTTTGGGTTAATTTCTGGTGTCTCTAATCTGTTCCACTGCTCTGTTGCTCTGTTCTTGTGCCAGTACCAAATTGTCTTGATTACTATGGCTTTGGAGTAGAGCTTGAAGTTGGGGAGTGAGATCCCTCCTACTTTATTCTTCTTTTTCAGGATTGCTTTGGCTATTCGGGGTCCTTGGTGTTTCCATATGAATTTTTGAATTATTTGTTCCAATTCATTGAAGAATGTTGCTGGTAATTTGAGAGGGATTGCATCAAATCTGTATATTCCTTTGGGCAGAATGCCCATTTTGACGATGTTAATTCTTCCTAGCCATGAGCATGGGATGAGTTTCCATTTATTAGTGTTCCCTTTTATTTCTCTTAAGAGTGACTTGTAGTTTTCAGAGTATAAGTCTTTCACTTCTTTGGTTAGGTTTATTCCTAGGTATTTTATTCTTTTTGATGCAATGGTGAATGGAATTGTTTTCCTGATTTCTCTTTCTATTGATTCATTGTTAGTGTATAGGAAAGCTACAGATTTCTGTGTGTTAATTTTGTATCCTGCAACTTTGCTGTATTCCGATATCAGTTCTAGTAGTTTTGGAGTGGAGTCTTTAGGGTTTCTTATGTACAGTATCATATCATCTGCAAATAGTGACAGTTTAACTTCTTCGTTACCAATCTGGATTCCTTGTATTTCTTTGTTTTGTCTGATTGCCGTGGCTAGGACCTCCAGTACTATGTTAAATAACAGTGGGGAGAGTGGGCATCCCTGTCTGGTTCCCGATCTCAGAGGAAATGCTTTCAGCTTCTCACTGTTCAGTATAATGCTGGCTGTGTGTTTATCATATATGGCCTTTATTATGTTGAGGTACTTGCCCTCTATTCCCATTTTGCTGAGAGTTTTTATCATGAATGGATGTTGAATTTTGTCAAATGCTTTTACAGCATCTATGGAGATGATCATGTGGTTTTTGTCTTTCTTTTTGTTGATGTGGTGGATGATGTTGATGGATTTTCGAATGTTGTACCATCCTTGCATCCCTGGGATGAACCCAACTTGGTCATGGTGTATGATCCTTTTGATATACTATTGAATTCTGTTTGCTAATATTTTATTGAGTATTTTTGCATCTACATTCATCAGGGATACTGGTCTGTAGTTGTGTTTTTTGCTGGGGTCTTTGCCTGGTTTTGGTATTAGGGTGATGTTGGCCTCATAGAGTATTCCCTCTTCTTCTATTTTGTGGAACACTTTAAGGAGAATGGGTATTATGTCTACTCTGTGTGTCTGATAAAATTCCGAGGTAAATCCGTCCGGCCCCGGGGTTTTGTTCTTGGGTAGTTTTTTGATTACTGTTTCAATTTCTTTGCTCGTAATTGGTTTGTTTAACTTTTGTGTTTCTTCCTTGGTCAGTTTTGGGAGGTTGTATTTTTCTATGAAGTTGTCCATTTCTTCTAGGTTTTCCAGCTTGTTGGCATATAGGTTTTCATAGTAGTCTTTAATAATTCTTTGTATTTCTGGTGGAGTCTGTCGTGATTTTTCCATTCTCATTTCTGATTATGTTGATTTGTGTTGACTCTCTTTTTCTCTTAATAAGTTGGGCTAGAGGCTTATCTATTTTGTTTATTTTCTCAAAGAACCAGCTCTTGGTTTCGTTGATTTTTGCTATTGTTTTATTCTTCTCAATTTTGTTTATTTCTTCTCTGATCTTTATTATGTCCCTCCTTCTGCTGACTTTAGGCCTCATTTGTTCTTCTTTTTCCAGTTTTAATAATTGTGATGTTAGACTATTCATTTGGGATTGTTCTTCCTTCTTCAAGTGTGCCTGGATTGCTATATACTTTCCTTTTAAGACTGCTTTCGCTGCATCCCACAGAAGTTGGGGCTTAGTGTTTTTGTTGTCATTTGTTTCTATATATTCCTTGATCTCTATTTTGATTTGTTCATTGATCCATTGATTATTTAGCAGCATGTTGTTAAGCCTCCATGTGTTTGTGAGCCTTTTTGTTTTCTTTGTAGAATTTATTTCTACTTTCATACCTTTGTGGTCTGAAAAATTGGTTGGTAGAATTTCAATATTTTGGAGATTACTGAGGCTCCTTTTGTGAGCTAGTATGTGGTCTATTCTGGAGAATGTTCCATGTGCACTTGAGAAGAATGTATATCCTGTTGCTTTTGGATGTAGAGTTCTATAGATGTCTATTAGGTCCATCTGTTCTAGGGTGTTGTTCAGTGCCTCTGTGTCCTTACTTATTTTCTGCATGGTGGATCTATCCTTCGGGGTGGGTGGTGTGTTGAATTCTCCTACAATGAATGCATTGCAGTCTATTTCCCTCTTTAGTTCTGTTAGTATTTGCTTCACATATACTGGTGCTCCTCTATTGGGTGCATATATATTTAGAATGGTTATATCCTCTTGTTGGACTGAGCCCTTTATCATTATGTAGTATCCTTCTTTATCTCTTGTTACTTTCTTTGTTTTGAAGTCTATTTTGTCTGATATTAGTACTGCAACCCCTGCTTTCTTCTCACTGTTGATTGCCTGAAATATGTTTTTCCATCCCTTGACTTTTAGTCTATGCTCATCTTTGGTTTTAAGGTGAGTTTCTTGTAAGCAGCATATAGATGGGTCTTGCTTTTTTATCCATTCTATTACTCTATGTCTTTTGATTGGTGCATTAAGTCCATTTACATTTAGGGTGACTATTGAGAGATATGTACTTATTTCCATTGCAGGCTTTAGATTCGTGGTTACCAAAGGTTCAAGGTTAGCTTCTTTAGTATCTTACTGCCTAACTTAGCTCGCTTATTGAGCTGTTATATACACTGTCTGGAGATTCTTTTCTTCTCTCCCTTCTTATTCCTCCTCCTTCATTCTTCATATGTTGTGTGTTTTGTTCTGTGCTCTTTTTAGGGGTGCTCACATCTAGAGCAGTCCCTGTAGGATGCCCTGTAGAGGTGGTTTGTGGGAAGCAAACTCCCTCTGCTTTTGCTTGTCTGCGAATTGTTTAATCCCACCATCATATTTAAATGGTTGTCGTGCTGGATACAGTATCCTTTGTTCAAGGCCCTTCTGTTTCATTGCATTAAGTATATCATGCCATTCTCTTCTGGCCTGTAGGGTTTCTGTCGAGAAGTCTGATGTTAGCCTGATGGGTTTTCCTTTATAAGTGACCTTTTTTTCTCTAGCTGCCTTTACTACTCTTTCCTTGTCCTTGATCCTTGCCATTTTAATTACTATGTGTCTTGGAGTTGTCCTCCTTGGATCCTTTCTGTTGGGAGTTCTGTGTAATTCCGTGGTCTGTTCGATTATTTCCTCCCCCAGTTTGGGGAAGTTTTCAGCAATTATTTCTTCAAAGAGACTTTCTATCCCTTTTCCTCTTTCTTATTCTTCTGGTATCCCTATAATACGAATATTATTCCTTTTGGCTTGGTCACATATTTCTCTCAGTGTTGTTTCGTTCCTGGAGATCCTTTTATCTCTCTCTATGTCAGCTTCTATGCATTCCTGTTCTCTGGCTTCTATTCCTTCAATGGCCTCTTGCATCTTATCCATTCTGCTTATAAATCCTTCCAGGGATTGTTTCACTTCTGTGATCTCGTTCCTGACATCTGTGATCTCCCTCTGGACTTCATCCCACTGCTCTTGCATTTTTCTCTGCATCTCATCCCATTGCTCTTGCATTTTTCTCTGCATCTCTGTCAGCATGTTCATGATTTTTATTTTGAATTCTTTTTCAGGAGGACTAGTTAGGTCTGTTTCCTTCTCAGGTGTTGTCTCTGTTATCTTTGTCTGCCTGTAGTTTTGCCTTTTCATGGTGATAGAGATAGTTTGCAGAGCTGGTACAAGTGTCCGATGGAAGAGCTTCCCTTCTTGTTGGTTTGTGGCCTTCTCCTGGGAGAATAGCGACCTCTAGTGGCTTGTGCTGGGCAGCTGTGCGCAGACAGGGCTTCTGCTTCCTGCCCAGTTGCTATGGGTTTTATCTCCGCTGTTGCTGTGGGCATGGCCTGGCTGGGGCTGCTCCTCCAAAATGGCGGAGCCCCGTTGGAGGGGGAGCGGCCAGGAGGCTATTTATCTCCGTAAGGGTCCTCTGTGCTCCCTGCTGCCTAGGGGGTTAGAGTGCCCAGAGATCCCAAGATTCCCTGCCTCTGGTCTAATTGACCTGTCCTGCCCCTTTAAGACTTCCAAAAAGCACTCTCCAAACCAAAACAACAACAGCAACAATGAGAGAGGGAACAGAAAGAATAAAAAAGGAAAAAACACGCGATTTTTTTTTTTTGTCGTCAGGTGCCGGTCCCAGGCACCCGCTCACTGGTCCTGCTGCCCTGTCTCCCTAGCACCAGGGTCCCTGTCCCTTCAAGGCTTCCAAAAAGCACCCACCCACCGGTCCCGTAGGGAAAAAGCGCTCGATATTCTTTGTCCTCAGGCGCTGGTCCCAGGCACCCGCTCACCAGACCCGCCGCCTTGTCTCCCTAGCACCGGGGTCCCTGCCCCTTTAAGGCTTCCAAAAAGCACTCACCAAAAAGAGAGAAAAAAAGGGGAAAAACGTGCGATTTCCTCTGTCCTCAGGTGCCGGTCTCAGGCACCCGCCCACCGGTCCCACAGGGAAAAACGTGGGATATTCTTTGTCCTCAGGTGCTGGTCCCAGGCACCCGCTCACCAGTCCCACCGCCCTGCCTCCCTAGCACCGGGGTCCCTGTCCCTTTTAGGCTTCTAAAAAGCACTCACAAAAAAGAGAAAAAAAAAAAGGGGAAAAACGCGCGATTTCCTCTGTCGTCAAGTGCCGGTCTCAGGCACCCACCCACAGGTCCCGCAGGGAAAAATTTGGGATATTCTTTGTCCTCAGGCGCCGGTCCCAGGCACCCGCTCACCAGTTCCGCCGCCCTGCCTCCCTAGCACCGGGGTCCCTGTCCCTTTAAGGCTTCCAAAAAGAGAAAAAAAAAGGGGGGGGAAACGCGCGATTTCCTCCGTCCTCAGGCGCCGGTCTCAGGCACCCGCCTGCTGTTCCGCAGGGAGAAACACGGGATATTCTTTGTCTTCAGGCACCAGTCCCAGGCACCTGCTCACCGGTCCCGCCACCCTGCCTCCCTAGCAACTGGGGCCCGTCCCTTTAAGGCTTCCAAAAAGCACTCGCCAAAAAAAAACCGCTCCGGTTTCTTTCCACCTGCCGGGAGCCGGGGGGAGGGGCGCTCGTGTCCCGCCGGGCCGGGGCTTGTATCTTACCCCCTTCGCAAGGCGCTGGGTTCTTGCAGGTGTGGATGTGGTCTGGATGTTGTCCTGTGTCCTGTGGTCTCTATTTTAGGAAGATTTTTCTTTGTTATATTTTCATAGCTCTATGTGTTTTTGGGAGGAGATTTCCACTGCTCTACTCACGCCGCCATCCTGGCTCCGCCTCTATTTAAAATTTTTATAAAGGTATTATTGATATACACTCATATGTATGTTTCACATGAAAAAAACAATGTGGTTACTTCATTTACCCAAATTATCAAATCCCCATGCATACCCCATTGCAGTTATTGTCTATCAGTGTAGTAAGATGCCACAGATTCATTATTTGTCTTCTCTGTGCTACACTGTTTTCCCTGTGACCCCTCATACCATGTGTACTAAACATAATACCCTTCAATCCCCATCTCATTCACTCCCCACACCCCTCCACTTTGGTAACTACTAGTCCCTTCTTGAAGTCTCTGAGTATGCTGCAGTTTTTTTCCTTCAGTTTTCCTTTCTTTTTATACTCCACAAATGAGGGAAATCATTTGTAACTTGGCTTTCTCCACTTGGCTTATTTCACTGACCATAATATCCTCCAGCTCCATCCATGTTGTTGCAAATGGTAGGATTTGTTTCTTTCTTATGGCTGAATAGTATGCCATTGTATAAATGTACTACATCATCTTTAGCCATTCATCTACTGATGGACACTTAGGTTGCTTCCATATCTTGGCTATTGTAAATAGTGCTGTGATAAACATAGGGGTGCATATGTCTTTTTAAATCTGAGAACTTGCACTCTTTGGGTAAATTCCAAGGAGTGAGATTCCCGGGTCATATGATATTCCTACTTTTTCGGTATTTCTAGTTTTTTGAGGAACTTCTGTATTGCTTTCCACAATGGTTGAACTAGCTTACATTCCCACCAGCAGTGTAGGAGGATTCCCCTTTCTCCATATCCTTGTCAGCATTTGTTGTTCTTAGTCTTTTCGATGCTGGCCATCCTTACTGGTCTGAGGTGATATCTCACTGGGGTTTTAATTTGCATTTCCCTGCAGATTAGTGATGTGGAACATCTCTTCATATGTCTGTTGGCCATCTGAATTTCTTCCTTGGAGAATTGTCTCTTGATATCCTCCGCCCATCTTTTAATTGGGTTATTTGATTTTTGGGTGTTGAGGCAATTGAATTCTTTATACATTTTGGATGTTAATCCCTTGTTGAATATGTCATTTACAAATATATTCTCCCATACTGTAGGATGCCTTTTTGTTCTGTTCATGGTGTCCTTTGATGTACGAAAGCTTTTTATTTTGCTGTAGTCCCATGTGTTCATTTTTGCTTTTGTTTCCCTTGTTCCAGGAGATTTGTTCAGCAAGAAGTTGTTCATGTTTTATATTCATGAGATTTTTGCCTATGTTGTCTTCTGAGAGTTTTATGGTTTTATAAGTTGCATTCAGGTCTTAGATCCATTTCAAGTTTATTTACTTTATTTTTATTTTTATTATTATTTTTATCATTAATCTACAGTTACATGGAGAACATTATATTTACTATGCTCCCCCCTTCACCAAGTCCCCCCCACAATCCCCACTACAGTCATTGTCCATCAGCATTGTAAGATGCTGTAGAATCACTACTTGTCTTCTCTGTGTTGTACAGCCCACCCCATGCCTCCCCCCACATTATACATGCTAAACATAATGCCCCCTTTGTTTTTCCCTGTCCTTATCCCTCCCTTCCCACCCATCCTTCCCAGTCCTTTTCCCTTTGGTAACTGTTAGTCCATTCTTGGGTTCTGTGATTTTGCTGCTGTTCTGTTTCTTCAGTTTTTCTATGTTCTTATACTCCACATATGAGTGAAATCATTTGATACCTGTCTTTCTCTGCATGGCTTATTTCACTGAGCATAATACCCTCTAGCTCCATCCATGTTGTTGCAAATGGTAGGATTTGTTTTCTTCTTATGCCTGAATAATATTCCGTTGTGTATATGTACCACATCTTTATCCATTAATCTACTGATGGACACTTAGGTTACTTCCATTTCTTGGCTATTGTAAATAGTGCTGCAATAAACATAGGAGTGCATATGTCTCCTGCATTCCTAGGGTAAATTCCTAAGAGTGGAATTCCTGGGTCAAATGGTATTTCTATTTTGAGTTTTTTGAGGAGCCTCCATACTGCTTTCTACAATGGTTGAACTAGTTTACATCGCCACCAACAGTGTAGGAGGGTTCCCCTTTCTCTGCATCCTCACCAGCATTTGTTCTTCCTTGTCTTTTTGATGTTGGCCATCCTAACTGGTGTGAGGTGATACCTCATTGTGGTTTTAATTTGCATTTCCCTGATAATTAGCAATGTGGAGCATCTTTTTATATGCCTGTTGGCCATATGAATTTCTTCTTTGGAGAAGTGTCTGTTCATATCCTCTGCTCAGTTTTTAACATGGTTATTTGCTTTTTGGGTGTTGAAGCATGTGAGTTCTTCTCACTGTTCAGTATGATGTTGGCTGTGGGCTTATCATATATGGCCTTTATTATGTTGAGGTACTTGCCCTGTATACTCATTTTGCTGAGAGTTTTTATAATGAATGGATGTTGAGTTTTGTCGAATGCTTTTTCAGCATCTATGGAGATGATCATGTGGTTTTTGTCTTTCTTTTTGTTTATGTGGTGGATGATGTTGATGGATTTTCGAATGTTGTACCATCCTTGCATCCCTGGGATGAATCCCACTTGGTCATGGTGTATGATCCTTTTGATGTATTTTTAAATTCGGTTCTGCTAATATATTGTTGAGCATGTTTGCAACTACGTTCATCAGTGATATTGGTCTGTAATTTTCTTTTTGGTGGGGTCTTTGACTGCTTTTGGTATTATGGTGATTTTGACTTCATAGAATGAGTTTGGGAGTATTCCCTCCTCTTCCATTTTTTGGAAAACTTTAAGGAGAATGGGTATTATATCTTAAATGTATGTGTAATAAAATTCCAAGGTAAAGCCATCTGACCCAGGGGTTTTGGTCTTGGGTAGTTTTTGATTACCAATTCAATTTCTTTGCTGGTAATTCGTTTGTGTAGAGTTTTTGTTCTTCCTTGTTCAGTCTTGAAAGGTTGTATTTTTCTAGGAAGTTGTCCATTTCTTCTAGGTTTTCCAGCTTGTTAGCATATATGTTTTCATAGTATTCACTAATAATCATTTGTATTTCTGTGGGGTCCGTCGTGATTTTTCCTTTCTCATTTCTGATTCTGTTGATGTGTGTTGATTCTTTTTCTCTTAATAAGGCTGTCTAGAGGCTTATCTATTTTGTTTATTTTCTCAAAGTACCAGCTCTTGGTTTCATTGATTTTTGCTATTATTTTATTCTTCTCAATTTTATTTATTTCTTCTCTGATCTTTATTATGTCCCTCCTTCTGCTGACTTTTGGCCTCATTTGTTCTTCTTTTTCCAATTTCAATAAGTGTGATTTAGACTCTTCATTTGGGATTGTTCTTCCTTCTTTAAATATGCCTGAATTCCTGTATGCTTTCTTCTTAAGACTGCTTTCCCTGCATCCCACAGAAGTTGGGGTTTTGTGCTGTTTTTGTCATCTGTTTCCATACATTGCTTGATCTCTATTTTGATTTGGTCATTGATCCATTGATTATTTAGGAGCATATTGTTAAGCCTCCATGTGTTTGTGAGCCTTTTTACTTTCTTTGTACAATTTATTTCTAGTTTTATACCTTTGTTGTCTGAAAAGTTGGTTGGTAAAATTTCAATCTTTTGAATTTACTGAGGCTCGTTTTGTGGCCCAGTATGTGGTCTATTCTGGAGAATGTTCCATGTGCACTTGAGAAGAATGTGTATCCTGCTGCTTTTGGGTGTAGAGTTGTATAGATGTCTATTAGGTCCATCTGTTCTAGTGTGTTGTTCAGTGCCTCCATGTCCTTACTTATTTTCTGTCTGGTGGATCTCTCCTTTGGAGTGATTGATGTGTTAAAGTCTCCTAAAATGAGTGCATTGCATTCTATTTCCTCCTTTAATTCTGTTTGTATTTGTTTCACATAAGTTGTTGCTCCTGTATTGGGTGCATATATATTTATAATGGTTGTATCCTCTTGTTGGACTGAGCCCTTTATCATTATGTAATGTCCTTCTTTATTTCTTATGACTTTCTTTGTTTTGAAGTCTATTTTGTCTGATACTAGTACTGTAACACCTTCTTTTATTCTCTTGTTTGCATGGAGTATCTTTTTCCATTCCTTGACTTTTAGTCTGTGCATGTCTTTGGGTTTGAGGTGAAACTCTTGTAAGCAGCATATAGATGGGTCTTGCTTTTTTATCCATTCTATTACTCTGTGTCTTTTGATTGGTGCATTCAGTCCATTTATATTTAGGGTGAATATTGAAGATATGTGCTTATTGCCATTGCAGGCTTTATATTCTTGGTTACCAAAGGTTCAAGGTAATCTTCTTTAGTATCTTTCTGTCTAAGTTAACTCGCTTATTGAGCTATTATAAACAGTCTCTGATGATTATTTATTTCTCTCCCTTCTTATTCCTCCTCCTCCATTCTTTATATTTTGGGTGTTTTATTCTGTGCTCTTTTGTATTTCCTTTGACTGCTTTTGTGGGTAGTTGATTTTATTTTTTGCCTTTAGTTAGTATTTCTTTGGTCTGCTTTCTTTGCTTTGATTATATTTTCTCTGTTGATATCTAGTTTGCCTTCGGAGTGCTCCCATCTAAAATACCCTGTAGAGGTGGTTTGTGGGAGGTAAGTTCCCTCAACTTTTGCTTGCCATGGAATTGTTTAGTCCCCACTTCATATTTAAAAGATAATCATGCTGGATACAGTATTCTTGGTTCAAGGCCCTTCTGTTTCATTGCATTAAATATATCATGCTATTCTCTTCTAGCCTGTAAGGTTTCTGTTGAGAAGTCTGATGATAGCCTGATGGGTTTTCCTTTGTAGATGACCTTTTTCCTCTCTCTAGGTGCATTTAAAATTCTGTCCTTGTCCTTGAGGTTTGTCATTTTAATTATTATGTGTCTGGTGTTGTCCTCTTTGGGTCCCTTCTGCTGGGAGTTCTGTGTGCTTCCGTGGTCTGAGCGACTATTTCCTTCCCCAGTTTGGGTAAGTTTTCAGCAATTATTTCTTCAAAACACTTTCTATCCTTTTTTCTCTCTCTTCTTCTTCTAGTACCCCTATAATGCAGATATTGTTCCTTTTGGATTGGTCACACAGTTTTCTTAATATTGTTTCATTCTTGGAGATCCTTTTATCTCTTGTGTGTCAGCTTCTATGCATTCCTGTTCTCTGGTTTTTAATCCATCAATGGCCTCTTGCATCTCATCTATTCTGCTTTTAAATCCTTCCAGAGATTGTTTTATTTCTGTATTCTTCCTCCTTACCTCTTGCATATTTCTCTGCAAGTCCATCAGCATGGTTATGACCTTAATTTTAAATTCTTTTTTAGGAAAATTTGTTAGGTCTATCTCCCCAGATTCTGTTTCAGGGCAGACTCTCTTGGTTAATCTCATCTGTATCAAATTCTTCTGCCTTTTCATGGTGATAGAGGTAGTCATGGGTAGTTGGCACGTGTCAGCTGGAAGAACGTCCCTTCTTGTTATTTTGTGGCCTTCCTCTCCTGGAAGAATGGCGACCTCTAGCTGCTTGTGCTGCGCAGTTGAATGCAGACATCTTCTCTGATTCTTGCCTGGCTGCTGTGAAAGAAGCTCCCAGCCCAGTTGTTCTGCGTGTGGCTGCTCTCAGTTTGCCTCTCCAGTATGGCAAGGCCATGCCAGAGCAGGAACAGATGGGAGGCTGTTTACTGCCATGAGGGGCCTCAGAGCTGCATTGCTGCCCAGGGGGTTAGGGCGCCCAGACATCTCCAGGTTCCCAGCTGCTGAGCTGATTGTGCTGGAATGCCTCCATCCAGCTGTGGGGGCCCTGTCCCTTTAAGACTTTCAAAAAGCACTAGCATTTTTTGTCCCAGGGTCGCCATCTGTGTGTACCCACTCATAGATTTTGCTGTCCCTTTTCCTTAGTATCCAGCACCCCATGCACATTGTGCCTGCACTCCAGTGCCGATGACTAGGGCTAGGTATTTAGCAGTCCTGGGCTCCCTCTTCCTCCCCGCTGTGACTCCTCTCCTCCTGCCAGGAGCTAGGGTGGGGGGCGCTCAGGTCCTGGCAGGCCACTGCTTGTATCTTACCCCCTTCGTGAGGCGCTGGGTTCTCGTAGGTGTAGATGTAGTCTGGCTATTGTCCTGTATCTTCTGGTCTGTCTTTTCAGAATAGTTGTATTTGTTGTATTTCCAAAAATATATGTTCTTGGGAGATTTCTGCTGCTTTATTCATGCCACCATCTTGGGTCCTCCCACTCAAGTTTCCTTTTTGTATGAGGTAAAACAATAATCCAGCTTCATTCTCTTGCATGTAGCTGGCCAGTTTTGCCAACACCAGCTGTTGAGGAGGCTGTCATTTCACCATTGTATGTCTCCTTTATCGTATATTAATTGACCATATATGCTTGAGTTTATGTCAGGGCTTTCTAGTCTATTCCATTTGTATGTGGGTCTGTTCTTGTGCCAGTACCAAATTGTCTTGATTACTGCAGCTTTGTAGTAGATATTGAAGTTGGGGAGCAAAATCTCTCTCCAGCTTTATTCTTCCTTCTCAGGATTGCTTTGGCTATTTGGCATCTTTTGTGGTTTCATATGAATTTTAGAATGAATTTCTCCAGTTCATTGAAGAATGTGGTTGGAATTTTGATAGGAACTGCATTGCATATGTAGATAGCTTTATGCAGGATGGCCATTTTGACAATATTAATTTTTCCTATCCATGAGCATGGGATGTGTTTCCATTTATTGGTAACTTCTTTAATTTCTCTCATGAGTGTCTTTTAGTTTTCAGAGTATAGGTCTTTCACTTCCCTCGTTAGATTTATTCCCTGATATTTTATACTTTTTGTGCAATTGTGAATGGAATTGTTTTCCTGATTTTCCTTTCTGCTAGTTCATTGTTAGTGTATAGGAATGCAACACATTTCTGTGTATTAATTTTGTATCCTCCAGCATTGCTGAATTCAGAGAGTAGATCTAGCGGTTTGGGGGTGGATTCTTTAGCATTTTTTATGTACACTATCATGTCATCTGCAAACAGGGACAGTTTAACTTCTTCCTTTCCAATCTGGATGCCTTTTTTTTCTTTGTGTTGTCAGATTGCTATGGCTAGGACCTCCAGAACTATGTTGAATAGAAGTGGGGAGAGTTGGCATCCTAGTCTTCTTCATGATCTTAAAGGAAAAGCTTTCAGCTTCTTGCTGTTAAATATAATGTTGGCTGTGGGTTTGTCATATATGGCCTTTATTATGTTGAGGTATTGGCCCTCTATACCCATTTTGTTGAGAGTTTTTATCATGAATGGATGTTGAATTTGTCAAATGCTTTTTCAGCATCTATGGAGATGATTATATGGTTTTGTTCTTCTTTGTGTTGATGTGGTGGATGGTGTTGATGGATTTTCGAATGTTTTACCATCCTTGCGTCACTTGAATATATCCTACTCGATCATGATGTATGATCTTTTTGACGTGTTTTTGAATTTGATTTGCTAATATTTTGTTGAGTAATTGGCCTCTATGTTCATCAGGGATATTGGTCTGTAATTTTCTTTTTTGTGGTGTCCTTGCCTGGTTATGGTACTAGAGTGTTGCTGGCCTCATAGAATGAGTTTGGAAGTGTTCTTTCTTCTTCTACTTTTTGGAAAACTTTAAGGAGGATGGGTATTAGGTCTTCACTAAATGTTTGATAAAATTCAGTGGTGTAGCCATCTTGTCCAGGTGTTTTGTTCTTAGGTAGTTTTTTGATTAACAATTCAATTTCATTGCTGGTAATTGGTCTTTTCATATTTTCTGTTTCTTTCTGGGTCAGCCTTGGAAGGTTGTATTTTTCTAGAAAGTTGTCTATTTCTTCTAGTTTGTTATCATACAATTTTTCATAGTATTCCCTAATAATTCTTTGTATTTCTGTGGTGTCCGTAGTGAATTCTCCTTTCTCATTTCTGATTCTGTTTATGTGTGTAGACTTTAATTTTTCATGAGAAGTATGGCTAATTGTTTATCTATTTTGTTTATTTTCTAGAAGAACCAGTTCTTCTTTTCATTGGTTGTCTCTATTGTTTTATTCTTCTTGATTTTATTTATTTCTGCTCTAATCTTCATTATGTCCCACCTTCTGCTGACTTTGGTCCTCATTTTTTCTTCTTTTTCTAGTTTCATTAATTGTGAATTTAGACTGTTCATATGGGTTTGTTCTTCTTTCCTGAGGTAGGACTGTATAGCAATATACTTTCCTCTTAGCATGGCCTTCACTGCATCCCCCAGATTCTGTGGTGTTGAATTATTGTTGTCATTTGTCTCCATGTATTGTTTGATCTCTGCTTTTTTTGGTCATTGATCCATTGGTTATTCACAAGCATGTTGTGAAGCCTCCATATGTTTGTGGATTTTTCATTTTCTTTGCATAATTTCTTTCCAGTTTCATAACTTCGTGGTCTGAGAAACTGGTTGGTACAATTTCAATGTTTTTGAATTTACTGAGGCTCTTTTTGTGGTCTAGCATATGATCTATTCTTGCAAATGTTCCATGTGCACTTGAGAAGAATATGTTGCTGATTTTGGGTGTAGAGTTCTGTAGATGTCTGTTAGGTCCATCTTCTCTAATACATTTTTCAGTGTCTTTATGCCCTTACTTATTTTCTGACTGGTTGATGTGTCCTTTGGAGTGAGTGTAGTGTTGAAGTCTCCTAGAATGATTGCATTACACTCTATTTCCTTTTTTAATTCTGTTAGTATTTGTTTCACATATGTAGGTGCTCCTGAGTTGGGTGCATAGATATTTTTAATGGTTATATCTTCTTGCTGGATTGATCCCTTTATCATTATGTAATGTCCTTCTTTGCCTCTTGTGACTTTCTTTTTTTTTTTTGAAGTCCTATTTTGTCTGATACAAATGCTGCAACACCTGCTTTTTCCACCCTATTGTTTGCATGAAATATCTTTTTCCATCCCTTCCTTCAATTTTAGTCTGTGTATGTCTTTGGGTTTGTAGTGAGTCTCTTGTAGACAGCATATAGATGGGTCTTGTTCTGTTAACCATTCAGTGACTCTATGTTTTTAGATTGGTGCATTCAGTCCATTTACATTTAAGATGATTATCGACAGATATCTACTTATTGCCATTGCAGGTTTTAGATTCATCGTTACCAAAGGTTCAAGGTTAACTTCCTTACTATCTAACAGTATAACTTCACTCACTTAGTATACTATTACAAACACACTCTAAAGTTTCTTTTTATCTCCTCCTTTTTCTTCTTCCTACATTCTTTATATATTAGGTATGATATTCAGTACTCCTTGCCTATTGTTTCATTGACTTGAGGGGTAGTTGATTTAATTTTGCATTTGCTTAGGAATTAACTTTTCTTCTTTCTTCAGTGTTGTTTTATTACCTCTGGTGACAGCTATTAAACCTTAGGAACACTTCCATCAATATTAGTCCCTCCAAAATACACTGTAGAGACAGTTTGCAGGATGTTAATTCTTTCAGCTTTTGCTTATCTGGAAATTGTTTAATCCCTCCTTCAAATTTAAATGGTAACCTTGCCGGATAAAGTATTCTTGGCTCGAGGCCCTTCTGCTTCATTGCATTAAATACATCATGCCACTACCTTCTGGCCTGTAATGTATCTGCTGAGAAGTCTTATGATAGCCTGATGGGCTTTCCTTTGTATGTGATCTTATTTGTCTCTCTGGCCACTTTTAATAGTCTGTCTTTATCCTTGATCTTTGTCATTTTAATTCCTATATGTCTTGGTGTTGTCCTCCTTGGGTCCCTTGTGTTGGTAGATCTGTGTATCTCCATGGCCTGAGAGATTATCTCCTTCCCCAGAGTGGAGAAGCTTTCAGCAATTATCTCCTTAAGGACAATTTCTATCCTTTTTTCTCTGTTTTTCTTCTGATACCCGTATAATGTGAATATTGTTCCATTTGGATTGGTCTCACAGTTCTCTCAATATTCTTTCAATTCTTAGAGATCTTTTTTCTCTCTGTGCCTCAGCTTCTTTGTATTCATCTTCTCTGATTTCTATTTCATTTATCATCTCCTCCACCATATCTAGTCTGCTTGCAAAACTTTCCATTATATGTTTCATTTCTGATACTGTGTTTTATAATGATTTGATCACCAACTGGAATTCATTCATGAGTTCTTGAATAATTTCCTGTACCTCTGTGAGCATGTTAATGATTTTTATTTTGAAATCTGTTTCAGGAAGATTCATGAGGTCAATTTTATTTGAATTTTTCTCTGGTGTATTCATAATTTTGCTCTGAACCAGGTTCCTTTGACATTTCATATTTGTATGTGGCACCCTCTAGTGTCCAGAAACTCTACTCTCTGGAGCTGTTCAGCCTCTGGAGCAATGTTGGGGGTCACAAGGGAGTTGTGTTGGTGCCTGGGGGAGGAAAAAGCTGTTTCCTGCTTCCTGGCTGCTATGCCTGTCTCCACTGCCAGAACCAGTGGGCCAAACACACAGGTTATAAGCCTCTATACTTTGCATGTGTAGGTGCTGTATGTGGGGTTTCCCTCTGGCTGGTCTAATGCCAGGGTAGGGATTGCCAGTTTGTGAGCCAGTTGGGGCTTGTCTGGAGGAGGGCACAGCAGGATGCATATCACAGAGGTGGTCCTTCAAGCACATTTCCAGCCAGGGGGCTGGAGCACCTGAAGATCATGAATCCTCCCAACTTGCTGGGCAGAGTGCACCTGGACAATTTTGTTTACCTGTCCTTTCTCCTGAGCAGTAAGCTTTATGCAATCCTTGCCCCTGTAGCAGCCCTCTTGCTGTTAGGAAGTCTGTCAGACTGTCTGCCTATCTTTTGTCCCAGAGCAGCCAGATATGGATCCCTGCTTTCCACAAGCAGCTGGAATATCAGTCTCTCCAGGTATTCTGCCTGTCTTGGCTTTCCAACCCCCCTATTCATGAGACTACCATGCAATGTAGGTTTCTGCTTCCAGAGCAGATATCCAGAGCTAAGTGTTCAACATTCTCAGGCCTCTACTCTCTCCCTGCTCTTTTTCTCTTCCTCCTGCCATTGAGCTGGCATGGGGGAAGGGCTTGGGTCCTGCCTGACAATGGCTTTGGTATGTTACCTTGTTCTGTGAGGTGTATTCTTTTCTACAGGCGTAAGCAGTCTGGTGCAGCCCTCTTTCCTGTTGCTTTTTCAGGATTAGTTGTATTAATTATATTTTCATATTATATGTGGTTTTAGGAGGAAGCTACTTTCTCACCTCTCATGCTGCCATATTTACTTGTAGATATTTTTAGTTATAAGATTTTAATAAAAATCTTTATATCATCAAATTAATCAATCTATCCTTTATGATTACTTTTATCTTCTAGAAGAAATCTTTCCCTATCTCTTAGTCATAATATTAGTCTCATACTTATTTTCTAAAATGTTTATAGCTTTGATTTCATGTTTAATTCATCTTGGATTTATTTTTTTTTATTATATAAGAGATAAGCAGAGGATCATGGTGGCCACAGCCTCAGCCACAGCTTCAGCAGTGAAGCTCAGAAGAGACAGCAGCTGCGTGACTGACACAAACCATCCTCTCTCCTAAGGAGAGTTAAGAGTTTACAGTTAGAAGTAGAGATTAAAGATGGTGGCATGAGAGGTGAGACAGAGGCCTCCTCCAAAAAACGTATATTACATAAAAGTATAATTTATACAACTAATCCTGAAAAAGCAACAGGAAAGAAGGATGTGCCCAACTGCATACACCTGGAGAAAAGAAAAATCCTCACAGAACAGGGTAACATACTAAAGCCATTATCCAGCATGATTCAAGCCCTTCCCCAACCCCAGCTCACTGGCGGAAGGAAGAGAAATGGAGCAGGGAGGGAGTGGAGGCCTAGGACTGCTGAACGCCCAGCCCTGGAGATCTGCTCTGGGAGCACGAACTTACATAGCATGGTGCTCTGGAGATTAGTGGGTTGGAAAGCTAAGACAGGAAGAATACCTGGAGAGACTGAGAATCCAGCCACTTGTGGAAAAGAGGGATCCACATCTGGCTGCTCTGTGGTAAAAGAAAGGTGGACAATCTGAGACTTCCTAACAGCAAGAGAGCTGTTAAAGGGGCAAGGATTGCACAGAGCATACTTCTTAGGAGAAAGGACAGGAGGACAAAATTGTCCAGGTGCACTCTGCCCAGCAGGTTGGGAACTTTCAGGAGCTTCAGGTGCTCTATTCCTCTAGTTGGCTATGCAGCTCTGAGGCCCCCCACCATGGTACGCAGCCTGCTGTGCTTTCCTCCTGGACAGCCCACATCTGGATGCCAAACTGACAGCCCCTGCCCTGGCATCAGGCTAGCCAGAGGGAGGGCCTGCCTATGGCAGCTACAAATGAAAAGCATAGAGGCTTACACTTGTATACTTGGCCCACTGGTTCTGAGCAGTGGAGACAGGCATAGCAACTGGGAAGCAGGAAACAGATCTTTCCTCCCCCCAGGCACCAGCTCCGTGCCTCTGTGGCCCCCAACATTGCTCCAGGAGCTGAGCAGCTCCAGAGAGTAGTTTCTGGACAGTAGAGGGCGCCACATACAAATATGAAACATCAAAGAAACCTGGTTCAAACCCAAATCCCACAAACATCAGAAAAGGGGTCAAGTGAAATTGAACTCCTCAATCTTCCTGAAAGAGATATCAAAATAATAATCATAAACATGTTCATGGAGACACAGAAAAATATTCAAGAACTCAGGGAAGAATGTTGGATAGAGATTCAGTCATACAATGAGGGGAATTAAAAGCACATTAGATAGTGTGGCGGAGACAGGAAACAGAATAGAAATAATAGAAGAGGAGTATAAAGAAGCTGAGGTACAGAGAGAGAAAAAGATCTCTAGAAATGAAAGAATATTGAGAGAACTGTGAGACCAATCCAAATGGAACAATATTCACAGTATAGGGGTACCAGAAGAAGAAGAAGAGAGAAAAATGGTTAGAAAGTGTGTTTGAGGAGGTAATTGCTGAAAACCTCCCCAGTCTTGGGAAGGAAATAGTCTCTCAGGCCATGGAAGTGCACAGATCTCCCAACACAAGGGACCCAAGAAGACAATATCAAGACATATAATAATTAAAATGGCAAAGATCAAGGATAAAGACAGACTTTAAAAAGCAGCTAGAGAGAGAAATAAGGTCACATACAAAGGAAAGACCATCAGGCTTTCATCAGACTTCTCAGCATAAACCTTACAGGTCAGAAGGGAGTGGCATGATATATCCAATGCAATGAAGCAGAAGGGCCTCGAACCAAGAATACTCTATGTGGCAATATTATCATTTAAATTTGAAGGACAGATTAAACAATTTCCAGATAAGCAAAAGCTGAGAGAATTGACCTCTCACAAACCATCTCTACAGTGTATTTTGGACGTTCTGCTATAGATGGAAGTGTTCCTAAGGCTAAATATCTGTCACCAGAGTAAATAAAATCACACTAAAGAAAGTAGAATGATTAATTACTAAGCACATGCAAAATCAAATCAACTATCCCTAAAGTCCTTCAAGCAATAAACAAAGAGTACAGTATATGATATATAATATATAAAGTATGGAGGAGGAAGAAAAATGAGGACAGAAAAAGATCCTTTAGATTGTGTTTGTAATAACATACTAATGAGTGAGTTAAGTTAGACTGTTAGATAGTAAGGAATTTAACTTGAACCTTTGGTAACCATGAATCTAAATGCTGCAATGGCATTAAGTACATACTTATTGATAATCATCCTAAATGTATATGGTCTGAATGCACCAATCAAAAGACATAGAGTTAATGAGTGGATAGAAAAACAAGACCCATTAATATGTCACCCATACTCACTTTAAACCCAAAGACATGCACAGACTAAAAGAGAAGCAATGGCAAAAATTATTTCATGCAACTAATATGAAGAAAAGGGCAGGATCTGCAGTACTTGTATCAGACAGAATAGATTTCAAAACAAAGAAAGTCACAAGAGACAAAGAAGGACATTACATAATGATAAAGGGGTCAGTCCAACAAGAGGATATAACCATTATAAATATCTATTCACCCAACACAGGATCACCTACATATGTGAAACAAATAGTAACAGAATTGAAACAGCAAATAGAATGCAATGCATTCATTTTAGGAGACTTCAAACACCACTCACTCCAAAGGACAGATCAACCAGACAGAATAAGTAAGGAGACAGAGGCACTGAACAACACATTAGAACAGATGGACCAAACAGCCATCTCCAGAACACTCCATCCAAATGCAGAAGGATAAACATTCTTCTCAAGTCCACATGGAACATTTTCAAGAATAGATCATATACTAGGCCACAAATAGAGCCTCGGTAAATTCAGGAAGATTGAAATTGTATTAATCAGCTTCTCAGGCCACAAAGGTATGAATCTAGAAATAAATTTTACAAGGTAAATGAAAATCCCCACAAACATATGGAGGCTTAGTAACATGCTCCTAAATAACCAATGGATCAATGATCAAGTAAAAACAGATATCAAGCAATAAATGGAGACAAATGACAACAAGAATTCAACACCACAAAATCTGTGGGATGCAGCAAAGGCAGTGTTATGAGGGAAGTATATTGCAATACAGGCCTACCTCAAGGAAGAATAACAATCCCATATGAACAGTCTAAAGTCACAATTAGTAAAACTAGAAAAAGAAGAATGAGGCTCAACATCAGTAGAAGCAGGGACATAATAAAAATTAGAGCAGAAATAAGTACAATTGAGATGAATAAAACAATAGAAAGAATCAATGAAAGCAAGAGATAGTTCTTTGAGAAAATAAACAAAATAGTTGAACCCCAAACAGACTTATCAAGAAAAAAAGTTTACACATATAAACAGAATCACAAATGAGAAGGGAAAAATCACTATGGATGCCACAGAAATTATGATTAGTACACATGGTGTGGGTGGGATCATGGGGAAGTCACTGTAGCACAGAGAGGACAAGTAGGGACTCTGTTGCATCTTACTACAATCATGGACCATGACTGCAATAGGGTATTGGCGGGGACCCCATAATATGGGTAAATATAGTAACCACATTGCTTTTCATGTGTAACCTTCATAAGAGTGTATATCAATAATAAAAAATAAGATAAATAAAAAAGAGATAAGCACATGTTTTCTCCCCTAAATGAGTAGTTTATTTTCCTATTTCAATAAAACATTCCAACTTTTCCTCATTGAGTTAAAATGCCATGTTCCTCGAATACAAATTTCCATATCTAATGCATCTGCTTCCACTGTCTCTCTTCTTTCCCACTGATCCAGTTGTCTATTATTTTACCATTACTGCACTCTTTTTTAAATTACTAGAGCTTGTTTTCAATCTGTCCACATCATTTAACCTTTTTCACATTGCTTCATCTTCTTGTTTATTTTTATGACAGATAAAATTTTTCTTTGTAAGTTTCTTTTAAAAAGTTATTTTAAAAAATTGTTGGGATATTGTTTAGGATGGCCTTGCATTTATGAATTCATTTGAAATACCAACCCATCTCAAGAGACATGGTGTATTTCTCAATTTATACACCTCTTCTTTTACAGCCTTCAGTAATGTTTTATGCTTTTTCTTATACTTATTGCATATTTCCTGTATGCTTGTATAAAGAATGTTTATGGATTTTTGATTTTTACAAGTGTATAGAAGTGTTGGGAGCAAACCTGTGGGCCTTTAGGCAGACTCGGTCACAAAAGCCTTAAGACAACAGCAACGTTTGAGTAAAGTCTTTCCTGTAAAGTCAGCAACAATGAATCCACCCACGCATTAGAAACAAGTTTTCCCCTATTACCAAGAAACGCATTTAGTGAACTCCTAGGTTAGAGCTAGTGGTTAGGCTACCTCGCAACATGTGCTTTTTCTGTCCTTTGTTAATCAAGAAACACCCTCTGCCCCAGGGGAAAACCCCTCCCTTAAAACCTCCCTCCCAAGGGCCCCCACCCCCAAAATGGCGAACTCCCTGCTTCACTTCCGGGTCCTCCGTTCCCGCTGGCGCCAACCAAGACCCAATCACCCCTCTACACCTCCCCGCTGGCGCCACCTAAGGTCCAATTATCTCCTGACCCACCCCTTACTTCCTAACCTGTATAAATTGAGCCTGCAAACAATAAACTGTGCCAGCTTGATCAGACATCCTGTCTTGCTGGTCGTTCTTTGTGTCCCTTGCCCCTCTCTTTTTTTTTTTTTTTCAATTCTCTCCTCCAGGTCCTCGACCCCCGTTGATAGTCCTGCAGGTCAGGACATAGAAGAACACTTACTATTTGTTTGATGATACAGAAATCTTCCTAGGTTGTTTAATGTATTTTTAGCTCTGGAAGTTTATTGGTGGATTCCTTTGAATCACCTAGGTAGAATAAATTCCTGCCTTTTATATCTAGTCTTATTATTTGTTAAAGTCATTGTACTAATGAACAATAATGGCAATTGTAGTTCATAACTGTTTTGGGTATTAAGTATAGTGATTGGTGTATCTTTTTGATAAATTTAGTTTTTCATATGGTTAGGACATTTCCTTCTACTGGAGTACCCACTGCTGTGTAATTGTTGAGATTACCTATTCCATTTCCATTTTTCTCATGTCCTAATCTTCTTCAATGCACTACATAATGTGTTTTAGCCCCATGATTCCACCAAAAATGTATTACCAACGTCCTTATTGGCCTCCATTTTGTTAAATCAAGAGGATACCTTTTAAGGTTAAGCTTTGTTTGCCCATCTCAGCTGAATTGACCACTCCGTCTCTCATCAAATATTCTGTTGCTTGATTTCCATAGACCTGGATGTAATTCTACCTCTTACCAATATTTCTCCTTACTTTTCCCAGCTCCACCTTCCTAACCAACCTTTAATTGCAGAAGATAGTGAGATATTACTTCTCTGCTCTCCTCATTACGCCCTCCCTATATGATTTAAACACTCCCAGGTTTTCTATTACTAAATAAATATGTCTATGAAATTACATAGACAATAAATATATTTCAGTGAAATTACATTGTGCACTCAATACTCTCCTGCCTCATTCTAGTCAGGTTTTACAAAGAGTGTGATTCCACATTGGTTGATTAATGCACTACCAAGCTCAAGGACAGTAGTGCTGGATGAAGCCCTATGGGAAGAAAATTAAAACCCATTCCTGGAATATGCATCTTTTCATATTGGAGTAACCACTGGCACCTTCATGGTGGAAGGAAACAAATATAGCCAATTTGCCACCAAACGACCAGTTTGTTTCCTTGAAAAATGGTGCTGAGTGACATTGGAGTCTTTTACTGACAGGATGAATATTCAGCAGTGACAATAGCTAGGTAAGCATTGATAGGTAAATGGGCATTAATAACTTTTTTAAAAAAATCTTTCTGTTGAGTTAGCAGAGACTTTGTTCGTTATCAATTATAGTCTGAAGGCTTCCCTTGCTCAATTCTGCTTTCACAAGTGCACACTCCAATAAATCTTTTGCACTCCTAATTTCAACATCTGCTGATTGAAGAACTCAGTTGGCACAAATATTGTTGTCCTTTCTATGTGAATGTTTCTGATCCTCCTTTCTGACTGGAATGTAAAAAAATGTTTTTCACCACATTAATGGCTGCATGCCATGTACTTGAGGCCTATTCATCTGCTCTAACAATAACAACCATGTCTGGCAAGACAACTGTTATCCAAGCTATGACTTGATTGAATTTGCATCCTCCAGGATCTAGTGGACAGCCTAGTGAATTAAATAAAAATGTAATAGGGTCCATAATCCCCGCATCCTTCTTGAGGATTGCACTATTCTCCACTATTTCCCAAGGATGTGAAAATGTCTGATTTACTCTCTTGGCCAGGGTAAAGTAGTAGTTTCATAGGTTTCCATTTAGTCTTCCACACAGAGAAGTACCCAGTGTGGAGGTTTGACAAATGCCAAGTATGCCTATCTCAGCTTTACATCTGGGATCTGGGAGATTACCACTGGGTGAATCTTCAGATCCAAGGTACACACTGAAACCAGACTTTGACTAGGACTTCATTTGTTACCTGATTCCTGTACACCCCTACTCTAACAGTTGGGCCACAGTGACACTGCAGATATCCAGGTATCAATGACAACACAGGCTCTGTCAAACAGTCCTTAAAATGTTTGAATATTTCTTTCCTCAGCAGGCAGGTATCTGAGTAAATGACCATAGGTCCCTATGGGGAAGGACTGGAAGTGTCATTACTGTGTATACTAGCCATGTTGTTGTAGGGACATAGTCTCCTCCTTAGTGGGCTTAAAAGTCTAAAAACTGGCATAGGTCTGGAAATGGGACAAGGGTTTATGTTTTTTTTCTATTTGAGTGACTGACCTCAGCCTCTTGGTTATCAGTACTTGATTTTTTTCCTGATGGCACAAGCTCAATAGTATCCTTGTCAGCTGCCAGTCTATTTTTCCCATAGGGATACCATATTGTTTTAATCACCTCCATAACTCTTTACATGTTCGACCTCCTTGGATGCCCTTGTGACTATGACTATCATGGTAATGTGAACCCTTGTTTCTGGTGATTAAGAGCTGCCACCTTGCTTCTGTTGTTTCAGGGGTCCTATCCCAATGTTATCAACAAGTCAAGCTCTTTAACAGAATCTTCTACAATCACCTCTGTCCTATAGAGGAGAATCACTACTGAACTTATTAGTGATTCCAGTACTTTCCTCAGCAGTATATTCTTTATGACCTCGGTAAATGGTGTGTCCTCTAGTCTTTTGCATAGAATTATAATCATCATACAGAGTCTATCTTGTTCAGCATGTCTACATCCTTGAGTCCTTCAATTCCTTCCTTTATCATATCCCACAACAACTCTGGCATTTCAGTTTCACTAAGCATGAGTCATTATGTTTTCAGTGCTTCTGGGATCCATCCTAATAAGTTTGTACCATCTAGTGGTGTCATTACCAGTGTATTAAGTCTTGTATCTTGAAGAGTACTCCCAAGACAGCAATCTTCTGTGTATAATTTTAAGTTATAGCTCCCTGATCAAGCACTTTATAATACTCCCCCAACTTCTTTCAGTATATACAAGCTAGGTTTTATTGTTCCTTTGTGATATATTCCCTTTTCTTACTAATAAATTAGATTATGTTCCAGATGGGTTATGCTATGACTTAGCTCTAGTTATAAGTCAAGTGACCAGAAGGGGAGGTGGCCCATCCCATAGGTCTGCGTCCCAGTCCTGCCTTAGTTGGAGATGTACTATCTTTGAGGTTCAGCCACTCTGACTGTTAACTCCTTGTCTTGTTTTGCCTGGCTTTGTCTGTCCTGCTACTACAAAAGATGAAAGTTTCTTTCAAGTATACCAGAGTTGCCTTCTGGTTTTCACATTTAACATTAAGTTGCTTGTTACATACTCTCAACTGTTCATTATATTTCTGGTGATTATCAAGGGCACTTACCAATAGAGCTATCTAATCTTTTTATCTTTCTTTAAAATTATTATTTTATCCATAAGTCTCATTTAATTGATATGCCTATTACTGCATTTCTTTCCATTGGTATACACTCCTAATTAACCACCAATGAAAGTTTTAGTAACTGGACAACAACCTAATTCCAGAAGCTGTCTATGCTCTACCTACCATCAGTGATGAAGTTCTCGTTGCAAACTGGATGGTGAGTGTAGGGAAATGGAAGTTCCATGACCAGGATCCTCACCTATTCCTAATCTACTCACCCACTGTGCATGTGCAGTGATGTAATACTTAGACTATCATGCAGGGGCATGCTTACACATGTGTTGGCAATAAGCCATTACTGCCTGTGTTGCTACAGAAGGAGCTCAGTCCAGTGCTCAGGGCAGAGCCTGGAATGGAGGCAGATATGGAGATGGACTTGCAGACTGTCAGATGCAGATATGATTCTGGCACTTGACCTGCCATCACGAGAATAAAGCTTGGTATAAACCCTTTTTACCCCCAACATTCCATTCTCATTATTCAGTCTCACCAAATCCAAAGTGAACTTGCCTAGATCTGGGAACTCCCTTTGGCCCAGAGCTGAGTTGAAGATGAAGAGGTTTATCATGGATCATTTCCTGTGAAGGGAAAGGGAAGGAAGTGAAATTGGGCAGAGGAATAAGTTTAACTGTGGTTCACCTCCATAAAAGCCTTGGCCAACTCATTGCAGTGCTCTGAAGCAAATATTGTCCATCAAAGTGCCCCCTGGTGGGCCTGTTGGGCACAAATAATCAGACATTTATGCCTCTACCTTGCTTAGTCATCAGATGTGAGCTACCAGAGGAAGGGTGTGATTGTGGGTCTGGTGGCTTTCTGCAACTGAGCAAGACCTGGGGGAACAGATATGTGGAAGCCTTACTAACAACACTCCTCACACCTGGACATCAAGTCCTGTTGTGAAAGGGGATCTGGGGTACACATCTATATGTCTACCACATCAAGCCACATCAGATACGCCTCTTAAAGATTTCTTGCCCCTATCCACCTCTCTACAGCTCCCGTATCAGTACCCTCACCCTAGTCACTATCATCTATCTCCTGAATGATTACAACAATCTTCTAATTAGTTTTCTTGAATCCATTTTTGCATCCTGCCAATCCATTCTCCACACATAAGCCAGAGTGAACTCCCAATAACATAAATCTAACCATGGCATTCCTATGCTTACCTACTGATTTCAGGATGAAGTCTTAAACTCTTGACATGTCCAACAGCATTCTGAATTGTCATGCCTGGCTTATCTTTTCCATATTGTCTATCACTACTCTCCCTCCTGTTCACTATGCTCTAATCACACTGGAAGTATTGATTTCTGTTCCAGCTCCAATAGGCCCAGCTCCCTCCAGGCACAAAGCCTTCAAAAGAGTTATGCTGTCAGCTTGAGGGGCACCTGCCAACTTATTTTCCAGCTCTTCTTTGCCTTGCTAACTCATATTCACCCATTCACTTTAGTTGCCACTGACTCAAGCAAGCTCTCTTTGAGCCTCCTACACTAGGTCAGGACCTTCTAATATTCTCTCAGTGCTTCCTATACTTTTACAATATAGGTTAATCTCTGTTTTAAATAGTTACTATGGCTGGTTTAATGTCTGCTTCAAGATAGCCTGGAAGCTCAATGAGGGCAGAGACTCTGTCTGCCTTGTTTACTTCTGTATTCACAAACTTCCTTTTACTAAAATATATTTGTGTCATTCCTTGACATAGAGTCGCTTAGTACTTTCTTTTGGACCTATAACCTTGGTTCTCCCTGTCATGCAATTTAATCTGAGCCGTCTCCCATGCTGGTCTATAGTTCCCTAAATAAAACAATAATAATAATTAGTATTATAATAAAGAGATCACCAATAGTGATTTAACATCCAAACTGAAAGTTCCATCCCTTCCACAGAGCAATAACCAAAAAGAATGTTGCAAAACTCAAAACGGTCCACTCTCACTTTGCTCTGACTGTTTGAATGAATTCTCAATCATCTCTTCTGTATCTCAATATCTTTCCCAATTAAACCAACAACAGAAAACACAGGAAATTACCCAGAGCCATTCTATTAATATTTCTCAGAAAGTACTACTGCAGTTTATATATAAATACCCAAATGGAGAAAACATCACTTGCCTAACTGCATAATTTTACATTCTGTAATGGTTGTACCCACAACTCACCACAAAACACATAAAATTTCACTATGATAATATTGTCGTAGTGAAACAGCAAAACCAACAACATTAACAAAAGCATTTAATTGCAGCTGTTTCTCACTTTAATTTAGCTACTTCTTTGCTGTGGCATTCTTGCTGTTCTCCATAGCTGCTCATAGTTTTTCTCTTTTCTGAAAATCCTCTCCTGGAAACTAAAACATTCTCATGAGAAATTAGCTCTCAAGTGCTGGCGAATACCTGGAAAGAAGATGCCCCTGTTGGTCTGGATACAAGCCTAGGTCAAGCAAACCTCTAGCCTACATCTGCTTGCTCCAGTGCAGGAGGGAGTATTAACGATGAGTGACAAATCATCTCATCCTGAAATGTTGCAGGGGACAGGGAAACTTTTACTGCTTGCAAGAAAGAAAGGAAAGGCTTACCTAATGAAGGATGAAATCTCTTTAAAATGGGATAAAACAAAACTTCAGGGGTACCATCATTTTCCAGTTACCATATAAAAGTGAAAGTGGCCATCATTTCTGCAAATCATGTGCACACACTTAAAATACTATCTCCAACATTTAGCTTTCTATCCTTTATCTTAATGAAGACCCAGTTACTAACAGTACATTGTATTGAAATAGTCATGATGTTTCTTCATAATGCCAATAGAAATTTTTCATGGCAGTCATGAAAAATCACTGACACACTCCTATGATATTACATTGCTTATATTCCCATGAAGGAACAGACACAAAAGGAAGGCAAAGGCGTATTTCACAATTTCTCTCCTTATATTCATACTCAAATATTCATCATTCTTCACCATAAACACAGCCACACATTAAACATTCCTTGAAATTTATTTAAAAACTATTCATTCATCCAGTTAAACATTACTTTTTTGTTTTTATTTGCTTAGGAATAAAATAGCCTTCTCTGAACTCCCAGGTTAACAGATAAAAGTCTCTCACAGGGCACTTACTACAATGCATTATAGTTTTCTGCTTGTAAGGCTGTCTCCCATACCATCCTGAAAGACTCTGGAGTAAAGGGACCATGATTACACCTTTCTGCATCCTCAGCACCCAGAACAGGGTTTAGACCAATATATTTTCTGTACCTTTCTTTAAGGCAGAAGTTCTTAAAGTGTGGTCCTCTAATCAGCAGCACTGGCATCGTGTAACAACTTGTTAGGAAGGTGAATGCTCTGTTCCTATGCTGACCTATTGCATCAGAAACTCTACGGGTTGGGCTCAGACAGCTGTGTTTTAATAAGCCCGCTACATACATGTACACATGTGTGAGAAATAGTGCCTTAAAGAAAGAATAAAATACTCCAAGACAATGAAAAAATACATATAGTAAAGACTCTGATTTATGTAAATGCCAGTGATTTCTATATAGGAATATTTTGTATCAATTAAGGTGAATTTAATTACCAGGGACTATCAGGTATTCTAAACAAATGGAGATATATACTATAATCATGGATTACAAGTGTCATTATTGTAATATTATAAATTCTCCCTGCATTAATCTATGGATTGGACCCAATCCCATTCAAAATCCGAGACTTCTTTGTGAAGCTTGATGCCTGCTTCTAAAATTGATATGGGGATTTGAAAAATAAAGAAGAAGCAAGGCAATATTGAAGAAGATGAATAAAGTTGTAGAATTCATGCTGCCACATGTCATGAACTTTTATAGGGCTATTGCAATTAAGGCACTGTGGTATTGGTATGAAGAGGTGCTCAACTTCATTAATCTTTAGGGGAATGAAAATTAAAACCACCATCATGCCCCCAGAATGGTGGCACATAACATGTTAGGGAGAATGTGAGGCAACCTGAAGATACACTGCTGGTGGGAGGTTAAACATTTTGTGAAACTGTTAGGCAGGATCTATTAAGCTGAACATATGTGTAAACCATGGCTCAGCAATTTCACTGTACGAGGAGATGGAGAAGTGGAGAAGAATATGTTATATTAGCACCCAGATTACACAGAGAATGGGGTTTCACATTGTGCCAGTTTATTTATCTCCATAATCTGGGGTTGTGGAAGTATCACTACACAATGTGGGGACATCTGGTCTCAAAAGCCGAAGTCTGGCAGCTAGCTCATGAAGGGGAAAGCCCTTGCCAACAGAAAGGTCTTTATAGGATTGTACATAAGAACACTGGAGTTACCCTCTACTCTAGGTCACCAGGAAAGCAGCCACTTGCTCCAATATGGGCATCCCTTCAGTCCCTCACACTGTCAGTAAACCCCTCCTACAAAAGTGTCCTCACCTCAGTCCCTTACAACTTTCCAAGCTTCCCTATCCAGAGGGATAGGTGCCCACTTGACACTGAGTATTGACTCAGAATCAGGTAGAAGGTATCACACACAGCCTCCACCATGAAATACCATTTCAAATGCAGCATCCTTGTGGGGCAGATAACACTGCCTTAATTCTCATCAAAGACTTCAGAAACTCTAAACCAATTTAGAGCACAAGGAGGGTTGTGGGTACTTTTGAGCACTGAACCTGGCCTCTGTGTGGCATTGCGGCCTGCATGTCCTCAGTTATGAGAACTACAGAAAAGTGATGCACAGTTTTCTATATCATTGCTGCCACCTTGTGAGATACTACAGCTGCTGATACCCTCTGGCCCTTATCTCACTGAAACAGAAAGAATTGGTGTGTGTGTGTGTGTGTGTGTGTGTGCTTGTATGTGTGTGAGTGTGTGTGTGTGTGTGTGTGTGTGTGTGTGTGTGTGTGTGTGAGTGTGTGTTTCAGCTGCGTAGGAATGAGCCTGAGTCCTTGCACAGTACCTGGGACACTGCATAAATGATTAGGGAGTGACTGGAGGAGCAAGCATGTACCCTGTATTTAAGAAAGTAGCTATCATTTACAGGGCAGTCACAGGGGGATTAGAGGGAATGCTGCAAACAGCAGTCATGCATCATTCTCTGGCCATAAACAAGAGTATTAATCATTTCCACTTAAGTTTATATGCTGAAGGCTAATTCAGCCATATCTTTAGAAGGTCATAACATCAGGCTTCATTCTGATTTATGAAATAATTTCCCAGGTCCCTCTGCCTTGTCTTCCTCTGGGTTCAGTCCAAACTAGACAGTAGTGAAAACAACTCCTGGAGATTGTATATTCAGTAGGGGGTAGAAGGGGGGAAATGAAAGTAAGAGGTGCAAACTCCCTTTCCAAGTTAATATTTTGATTACTGAAGGAGTAAAATCCACCCATGAGGAAGAACCCAATCTGAGAAGACTTTCAAAGAAAGGAAAATACACGTGAGACAGAGAACTCCTTGTGTTTTGAGGTGTTGAGGGGATTTCAGATAGAATCAGTAGCAGAGGTCTCTCTCCCAGAGGACAGTTTGGAGCTGGGCTAGGAAGGAGGGTGGAGATGTAGATAAGGGGAGAGTAGGAAGCCAGGGCCTGTGAAAAATCCTGGAGGAGTGAGGAGTTGGAGGGGGTGGCATGGGATACAAAACCCACAAATGCCAAGAGCAGTAGGATTAGCAGGACTAGAGCAGAGTGTGTATATGTATATGGGAAGTGAAGGGTATGGATCAGTAAACTGATGAGATAAGAAATATGATTGTGATGTGTACCAGGGATGCAAGAGGGCACATATTGTTGGCAGTGTTTATGTAAATCAAAGCCACAGTGAGATATCATCCCACACCAGTCAGAATGGCTAGTATCAAAAAGAGAAGAAAGAAGTGTTGGCGAGAATGTAGAGAAAAGGGAACCCTCCTACACTGTTGGTGGGAATGTAAATTGTTGCCATGCAGTCACTATGGAAAGCAGTATGGAGATTCCTCAAGAAACTAAAAATAGAAATGCTATGTGACCCAATAATTCCATTTTTGGGAATTTAGCTGAAGAAAACAAAATCACTAATTTGAAAAGATATATACACCCCCCTATGTTTACTGCAGCATTATTTGTAATAGCCAAAATATGGGCACCTAAGGGTCCATCAATAGATAAATGAATAAAGATGTGGCATATACACACAATGGAATATTACTCATCCATGAAAAAGAATGAAGAAAATGAAGAAAGAAATCCTGCCATTTGCAACAACATGGATGGACCCAGAGGATATTATGCTAAGTGAAATAAGCCAGGTAGATGAAAACAAATACCATATGAGTTCACTTATTTATGGAATATAAAAAATTAAACAAATGAAAAAACAAACAAAACGGAAATAGACTCATAAATACATGGAACAAATTGATGCTTGCCAGAAGGGAGGGGGTGAGGGGATACGTGAAATAGGTGAAGGAGATAAAGAGGTTCAAACTTTCAATTATAAAATAAATAAGTCACAGGGATGAAAAGTACAGCATAGAGAATATAGTCAATAATATTGTTCTAACTTTGTATGGTGACAGATGGCAACTGCACTTAAAATGAGCATTTAGTAATGTACATAATTGTCAAATTATTATGTTTTACACCTAAAACCAGTATAATATTTCATATCTACTATAATTTTACAAAAGCCTAGCACAAAATTAGAGCCCATGCAAATAAATGCCTGTGCAGAAGCATGATGTGGAAGCCTACATCTGAGTTAAATTCTTCTTCTAACACAAGGTTCTCCAAAGAATTCGTAAGGAAGACTTAGGATTCTGTTGGTGAGTCTCAGGGCTCACTACACTGTGAAGGAAGAAAAGGTGCTGAGTGGACAAAAACCTGGAGTCATGGCCCCCACTTTAATTACAGCTGCTCAGCCATTTTTGTCTTCATGGAATGAGGATGAGGCACAGTGCCATTGCTACCCTAGTTAGGGAAAATTATTCTGGTGCATAAAAGAATTATACTAATAAAAACTTTGGAAACAATAATTTGCCATTTTTATGTAAGAGTACTGACCTCCAAGGACCATGGACCCAAATTAACTCACTGCCTCTCTAATCAGGATGGCATGAGAGCCTTTGAGATATTTTATGAAGCTGTCAGCTGCTTAAAGAGTGATGAGCAGAGGAGTGTTTTTGGAAATGGGAATGGGTGCTCTCAGCCTTAGGCCTAAAAGGCCAGTGTGGGATTCTAGAAGAAGGCCTTATCTTCAATGAATAGATAGAGTGGACAAGATAGGATACCTAGACAGTGAAGCATCAGTATGCATGGTGGGATTGTGAGTGAGGGAAAACAGGGGATGGCTAGTGCTGTTAGGGCACAGGAAGGGGCTGGGTACCTCACAGTAATGGAAGGATGAATTATAAGGAGGGGTATGAGTATCTAATCAGCTTTTTGATTTTGATGGGGAATGTAATTACCTTGATTGTGGCATTGTTCCAAGCAATTTGTAAACTAATGTGTGAAGAACATTAAATTCTAAGCTATTTGTTTCTTTCCTTTTTATATTATTGAAGTATAGTTGATATACAATATTATGTTGGTTTCAGGTGTACAACAAAGTTGTTCAACAGTTACCCACATTATTAAACCCTCAACCTGACTAGTGTGGTCTATCTGTCCACGTAGGAAGATGTTACGAGATCATTGGCTATATGCTCCATGGTATACTATCCCTGTGGCCAACTTATATAATGATTGAGAATTTTGTGCCCTTTTATCCCCCTCACCTTCCCCATTCACCCACCCAACCCCTCCCCCATGGTAACCATCAGTTACTTCTCAGTGTCTATGAGTCTACTACTGTTTTGTTCATTTTGTTTTTTTTTTTAATATTCCACAATAAATGAAATCATATGGTATTTGTCTTTCTCACCTGGCTTATTTCACTTAGCATAATATCCTCTAGGTCCATCCATGTTGTCACAAATGGCAGGATTTCTTTCTTTGTTGTGACTGAATAGAAATCCATTGTGTATATGTACCACTTCTTTACCCATTCATCTTTTGATGGACGCCTTGGTTGCTTCTATATCTTAGCTGTTGTAAATAATGTGGCAGTAAACATAGGGGTGTGCATATATCTTTTTGAATTGGGGATTTTGTTTTCTTCAGGTTAACTCCTAGAAGTACAGTTATTGGGTTGCGTAGTATTTCTATTTTAAGTTTTTTGAGGAAACTCCATACTGCTTTCCATAGTGACTGCAAATTTACATTCTCACCAGCAGTGTAGTAGAAGGGTTCCCTTTTCTCTATATCCTTGACAACACTTGTTATTTCTTGTTTTCTGGATAGTGGCCATTCTAACTGGTGTGAGGTGATATCTCATTGTGGTTTTGATTTGCATTTCCCTGATGATTAGAGATATGGAGAATTTTTTCATGTACCTGTTGGCCATTTGCATTTCTTCTTTGGAAAAATGTCCATTTTTTAATTTGGTTATTTGTTTTTCGGGTGTTGTGGCATATGAGTTCTTTATATCTTTTGGATATTAACCCCCTTATCAGGTATATTATTTAAAAATATCTTCTCCTATACTGTAGGTTGCCTTTTTGTTCTGTTGATATTGTCCTTCGCTGTACAGAAGCTTTTTCGTTTGATGTAGTCCTACTTGTTCATTTTTTATTTTGTTTCCCTTGCTCAGGTAGATGTGTCCTGAGGGAAATTGCTCATGCTTATGTTCAAGAGATTTTTGCCTGTTTTCTTCTAAGAGCTTGTGGTTTCATATCTGAGTGTATTTGTATTTGAGTCTACAAATATTTTTGAGACTACACATTTATTTTAGATACAAATCTGAGTCTATTTGTATCAGAGTGGCCAAGTTACTGGTGCTATGATTGTCTAATGTCAATTTCAGTATTCATAGTACAAGTGAAGGTCAGAATTCAGTGACATTCTGATTTAACATTTAATTTTAACACAATAGAATAGAAAATAAACATGTGAAAAGACACTAATCTTCATTAATCATTAAGGAATTGTAAAATAAAACCACAAGGTGATACCTTTACACAAACACAAACACATTTTAGAATGACTAAAATTCAATAAAAGAAACATAGCTAGTGTTGGAAAGGATGTAGAACAATCAGTACTCTCTTACACTGCCAGTGAGAGTGGAAGTTGATACAATCATTTAAGTAAACCACTTCCTTATGTCTAATAAAAAGCTGAACAAATGCATTCCCTATGACTCAGCAATTCAACTCCTGGGTATTTTCCAGAGAAATTAATGTGTATGTCCATGAAAGGACATGTAAATGAGTGGTTATAGCAGCATTATTTATTATCATCATAAACTGGCAACTATTCAAATCTCCAACAACAGTGGAATGGATAAACTGCATCACAGAGACACTGAGCAACTTTTGTTGATCTTCTCATCCAACAGGTTGCTTGGTTGAAGCTTATCTGTATTTTGTCAGTTTTTGACAATTAAATTTGTATTGCTTTAAAATAATGCTGAAACAAAACCCAAAAGAGAAGTAGCCATATAAACACTATACTGACTATTTTTGCTGATGGGAAAGTTCTATGGAGCCATGCAAGGCACTTTTAATGTTTGATCTTTCCAGGCCATACTGCTCTGTAAATCCCATGGTTTCCCACCAAAGCCCTCAACTTTAAGAGCTACTCCCATAGAGCTCAGATAATCCTTCTGACTGTTCTACTTTCCACAGATGCTTCAAATTCTTTCACAGGAAAGGACATGGGTTATGGAGTCTCTTAGACATTCTTTTTCCTGAACACATTCTTCTCTCCAGCCATCCTGCCTGTGGATCTGCTCTTATAAACCTCACTTGTTCTTCGTCTACATGGGAATACCTATGTGTCTTGTCATCCTTCACATGAGTGGCTTACTCCATTTCAGTATGTTGAACACCAAATGTTCAGAATTATCTGTTGTAGGGCTGCTGGGGGTCAGATACTTACTTGAGGCTGATCTTGGGATCCCTGGAGTACTTCTGTGTTCTCTGTGTCTCTTACTAGGGCAGACCTACAGCTGACCTTTGAGATATTAGACTCCTAACACATATATACTCATTAAAGCTATTCATTGTCTATGAGGTCTGAAGCCATCTGTGGAAGTGGAGAAGCCCTATCCATGTGATAGAAATGGTAGGAAAACCACTTAAGGATCCCTAAATAGGTACAGGAGACTAGCAGATCCTGAGCTTATAAAAGTACCAGATGATGCCAACATAATGCAAGTACAGTCCCCAAGGCACTTGGTCACTTTTTATTGTAAGTGTTATTCTTTCTCCACCCTTCTGCTTATACCTTACTGCTGAAGCTGATTTGTAGATCTGGCTTTTTGGAATGGGGAATGTGTGGCATGGATCAAAACCCACTCTATAAGGGCTATGAACTGAGAGAGGAAAGAAATTAACTTTCCTTGTTGATGTCAGCTATTATCTGAGAATAGAAGAAGGGAATGAATATGAACAAATTCCATGGAGGGGAGCGTGAGTACAGTTGTCACCTGAAAGCTTGTTATCTTCCAATATTTGGAAATCTTTCTCTACCTAGAAACTGAACTGGACTTAGAGGGGTTCATTAAAGGTGGAAATATATATTGGAAGTACTTTGCCTACCAACTTGGATAATACATTAACCAAGAGGAGTAACCTGAACTGAACCTTCTCTTCTGGCCCTGAAACCCCAGCCATGACCATTACCTTTGCACCTGATATGTAGTTGCTGTTGAATTAGTTTTATTCCTTCCTCTGATTTAAAGCAGTTTAAAAGATTGCTTTTATTCCAAATTATATTCATCATGCCTCAATAAATTATCTCATTTTCCAAAAAGCAATGACCATCTATCTTGAACATAGTTCTGTTTCCTCTCTTTTCCTTAAATGATGAGTGACAGTTACTATAAAATTGTTATTCACTCCAAAATTCCAATATCTTTAAGTGTTTGGGTCAAGTGGTTTAGCAGCTAGTTCCTAAGCATCAGTGACAATCTCTGTAACTGTCAGACTGCTTTACCAAACTTCCATAGATTCAGCTTGTAAGGAGACAATGAGCCCAAATGGATTTAGGCAGTTTAGTACTCATGACACAGCAGGCAGCATGAACATGAGCTCTATGTTCACATTGGTTCTCCTTGTTTCCCAAGTCCTGTCTGGTGTCCATGTCACAGATGAGGAACTTTGAATTTAGGAATCCCCCAATCTTATAAAGCAACTGCTAGCAAATTTGCCCAAAGTGTGACTGGAGGAAGACATCATTATTCTACTGGTTAGGAAATAAATCTGCCCTCTGACCCAGAGAGATACATTAATTTTATCTTCCTGGAATATCTCTGGGAAGGGGAAGTAGACTCTAGCATTATTACCCTGGAATGTAAGCAAATATTCTCCCTGAGCTGTAGCAGTTTGGCAAACATCCTGGAAGAAAAGTGTCAATGCCATTTTCTCAGGTGTGCAGAAACACCAGTTTGTCAATTCCTACATGGTTTTTGAGTTTTGTTACCTTTTTTACAGCTGGAACCACTTTTGGGGAAAGTTCAGTTGGATCAGTGAAAAAGAAAATACATTTAAAAAATTTAGCATTGAATTTTAATGAAACCTCTTAGTAAACTAGGAACAGAAGAATACATCCTTAACTTGATAAGCATATAAATAAGAAAGTAACAGCATATAAAATGGTGAAGCACTAGGATAATCCCAACTAAAGTGAAGTAACCTGGATGCCTAAAAACACTACAGTCAAAATTGCACTGGAAGTCCTAATCAATTAAAAAGGAACAAAACAAACAAGAATATAAATGAAGAGATGGTGTTGCAGCATGATGACTATAGTCAATAATACTATATTGAATACCTAAAATTTTCTAAGAGAGAAGAATTTAGATACTCTCACCAAATTTCAGCAATTCCAAAGACCACCTTCACATCTGACACACAGAAAAATGGTAACCCTGTGAGGAGATGATATGTCAGCTAGCTTGACTATAGCAATTATTTCACTATTCGTATGTACGTCAAGTCATCATGTTGCATACCTTAACTGTATACAAATTTTATTTTAAAATTTCCCCAAAAATAAGAAGAGCAAAATTTTATTTTGATGCTCCAAAAATTTGATTGTCCACCAAGAGAAGTAAAATGTAGGCAAATCAACAGAATATCAATAGTTAAGGAAAAAAGTTTATTAATCTGGAATTATATCAGATAAATAACCATAATTCCATGGTTTTCTACATGTGATCAGAGAATAAAAAATAGCAAAATGTGGATTTAAAAGAGCTGTAAATTATAAGATATTTAAGAATAAATTTCTGAAAAGGATGCTATTGCTAAACAAAAGAAAATGCAAAGCTTTATTGAAGGACATGAAAAATCTGAAAATATAGGTATATATCCATAATACTTTGGATATTAACCCCTTGTTGGATATGGCATTTATAAAAATATTCTTCCATACTGTAAGATGACTTCTTGTTTACTGATGGCGTCCTTCACTGTACAGAAGACTTTTAGCTTGATGTAGTCCCATTTGGTCATTTTTGCTTTGGTTTCCTTTGCCCAAGGAGATGTGTTCAGAAAAAGTTGCTCATGTTTATATTCAAGAGATTTTTGCCTGTGTTTTCTTCTAAGAGTTTTATGGTTTCATGACACACTTTCAGATCTTTGATCCATTTTGAGTTTACTTTTGTGTATGGAGTTAGACAATAATCCAGTTTCATTCTCTTACATGTAGCTGTCCAGTTTTGCCAACACCAGCTGTTGAAGAGGCTGTCTTTTCCCCATTGTACATCCATGGCTCCTTTATTGACTATTAATTGACCACATATGCTTGAGTTTATATCTTGGCTGTCCATCCTGTTCCATGGATCTATGAGTCTGTTCTTGTGCCAGCATTAAATTGTCTTGATTACTGTGGCTTTGTAGTAGAGCTTGAAGTCGGGGAGCATAATCTACCCGGCTTTATTCTTCTTTCTCAGGATTACTTTGGCTGTTTGGGGTCTTTTGTGGTTCCATATAAATTTTAGAACTATTTGTTCTAGATCATTGAAGAATGCTGTTGGTATTTTGATAGGAATTGCATTGAATCTGTAGATTGCTTTAGGCAGGATTGTCATTTTGAAAATATTAATTCTTCCTATCCATGAGCAAGGGGTTTATTTCCATTTACTGGTGTCTTCTTTAATTTCTCTCTTGAGTGTCTTGTAGTTTTCAGGGTATAGGTCTTTCACCTACTCAGTTAGATTTGTTCTTAGGTATTTATTTTATTCTTTTTCATGCAGTTGTGAATGGAGTTGTTTTCTTGATTTCTCTTTCTGCAAGTTTGTTATTAGTATTATGAATATACTCTTCCTATACTATATAGGAATGCAACAGAATTTTGTATATTAATTTGTATCCTGCAACTTTGCTGAATTCAGTTATTTAGTTTTAGTAGTTTTGAGGTGAATTCTTTAGGGTTTTTTATGTACAATATCATGTCATCTGCAAATACTGACAGATTGACTTCTTCTTCAATTTGGATGACTTGTAATTCTTTGTTTTGTCTGATTGCTGTGGCTAGGACCTTCAGTCCTGTGTTAAATAACAGTAGGGAGAGTGGGCATCCCTATGTTGTTCCCAATCTTAGAGGAAGAGCTTTCAGCTTCTCGCTTTTAAGTATGATGTTGGCTGTGGGTTTGTTGTATATGGAACAAAACAAACAAGAAGTTTGAGGTACTTGCCTCTATACCCATTTTGTTGAGAGTTTTTATCATGAATGGATGTTGAATTTGTTGAATGCTTTTTCAGCATCTATGGAGATGATCATGTGATTTTTGTCCTTCTTTTTGTTGATGTGGTGGATGATGTTGATGGATTTTCAAATGTTGTACTATCCTTGCATCCCTGAAATGAATCCCACTTGGTCATGTTGTATGATCCTCTTGCTGTATTTTTGCATTCGGTTTGCTAATATTTTGTTGAGTATTTTTGCATCTATGTTCATCAGGGATATTGGTCTGTAATTTTCTTTCTTGGTGGGGTCTTTGCTTGGTTTTGAGTTTGGAAGTATTCCCTCCTCTTCTACTTTTTGGAAAACTTTAAGGAGGGATGGTATTAGGTCTTGACTAAATATCTGACAAAATTCAGTGGTGAAACCATCTGGTCCAGGATTTTGTTCTTAGGGAATTTTTTGATTACCAATTCAATTTTGTTCCTGGTAATTAGTCTGTTCAGGTTTTGTTTCTTCCTGGGTCAGCCTTCGAAGGTTGTATTTTTCTAGAAAGTTGTCCATTTCTTCTAGGTTATCCAGTTTGTCAGCATATAGTTTTCATAGTATTTTCTAATAATTCTTTGTTTTTCTGTGGTGTCAGTAGTGATTTTTCCTGTCTCATTTCTGATTCTGTTTATTTGTGTACACTCTCTTTTTTTCTTGATGAGTCTGGCTAGAGGTTTATGTATTTTGTTTATTTTCTCAAAGAACCAGTTCCTGCTTTCATTGATTCTTTCTTTGGTTTTGTTCATCTCTATTTTATTTATTTCTGCTCTAATCTTCATTATGTCCCTCCTTCTACTGACCTTGGGCCTCATTTGTTCTTCTGCTTCTAGTTTCATTAATTGTGACTTTAGACTGTTCATTTGGGATTGTTCTTTCCTGAGGTAAGCCAGTATTGCAATATACTTCCTTTCTTAGCACAGCCTTAGCTGCATCCCACAGATTTTTGCAGTGTTGCATTATTGTTATTTGTCTCCATATATTGTGTGATCTCTGTTTTCATTTTGTCATTGATCGATCAATTATTTAGGAGCAGGTTGTTAAGCCTCCATGTGTTTGTTGGCCTTTTTGTTTTCTTTGCATAATTTATTTCTAGTTTCATACCTTTGTGATCTGAGAAGCTGGTTGGTATAATTACAATCTTTTTGAATTTACTGAGGTTCTTTTTGTGGCCTAGAATATGATCTATTCTTGAAAATGTTCCATGTGCACTTGAGAAGAATGTGTATCTTCCTGCTTTTGGGGGTAGTGTTCTATTCATGTCTGTTAGGTCCATCTGTTTTAATGCATTGTTCAATGCTTCTGTCTCCTTACTTATTTTCTGTCTGGTTGATCTGTACTTTGGAGTGAGTGGTGTGCTGACATCTTCTAAAATGAATGTATTGCATTCTATTTGCCCCTTCAATTCTGTTACTATTTGTTTCACATATGTAGGTGATCCTGTGTTGGGTGTATAGATATTTATAATGGTTATATCCTCTTGTTGGACTTACCCCTTTATGTAATGTCCTTCTTTGTCTTTTGTGAATTTCTTTGTTTTGAATTTTATTTTGTCTGATTCAAATACTGCAACTCCTGCTTTTTTCTCCCTATAATTTGCTGAAATGTCTTTTTCCATCCGTTCACTTTTATTCTGTGTATGTCTTTGGGTTTGAAGTGAGTCTCTTGTAGGCACCACATAGATGGGTCTTGTTTTTTTATCCATTTTGTAACTCTGTATCTTTTGATTGGTGCATTCAGTCCATTTACATTTAGGGTGATTATCAATAGAAATGTACTTATTGACATTGCAGGCTTTAGATTCATGGCTACCAAAGGCTGAAGGGTAGCTTCTTTACTATCTACCTGTCTAAATTAACTCATTTAGTATGCTATTTCAAACAAGCATCTAAAGGATTTTTTTCCTCCATTCTTTTTGTACTTCCTCCACTCTTTATATATTAGGTATCACATTCTGTACTCTTTGTGTATCCCTTGACTGACCTTGTGAATAACTGATTTAATTTTTCATTTGCTTAGTAATTAATTGGTCTAATTCCCTTACTGTATTTTTCTATTTTCTCTGGTGACAGCTATGTAGCCTTAGGAACAGTTCCATCTATAGCAGTCCCTCCAACATACTCTGTAGAGAGAGTTTGTGAGAGGTAAATTCCCTCAACTTTTGCTCATCTGAATTAATTATTTAATCCTGGCTTCAAATTTAAATGATAATCTTGCCAGGTAGGGTATTCTTGGTTCGAGGCCCTTCTGTTTCATTGCATTAAATATATCATGCCACTCCCTTCTGTGTTATCTGATTGCCATGGCTAGGACCTCCAGTACTATACTGAATAAAAGTGGTTAGAGTGGGCATCCTTGTCTTGCTCCCAGTCTTAGAGGAAAAGCTTTCAGCTATTTATATGAAGTATGGTGTTGGCTGTGAATTTCTCATATATGACATTTATTATGTTGAGGTACATACCCACTAAACCCATTTTGTTGAGTGTTTTTATAATGAATGGATTTTGAATTTTGTCAAAAGCTTTTCAGCATCTGTTGAGATGATCATTTGGTTTTTATTATTTTTATTAATGAGGTGTAGTGTATTGATGGATTTATGAATATTGCACCATACTTGCATTGTTGGAATAAATTCCACTTGGTCATGATGAATGATCTTTTTGATGTATTTTTGAATTAAATTTGCTAATATTTTATTGAGGATTTTTTGCATGTATGTTCATCAGAGATATTGGTCTATAATTTTCTTTTTTGTGGTGTCTTTTTCTCATTTTGGTATTAGAGTAATGCTGGACAATTTATTTTCTGTCTGGCTGTTCTTTCTACTGATGGGAACAGTATGTTAAATTCTCCTAAAATGAATTTGTTGCAATATATTTACCCTTTTAATTCTGTTAGTTTTTGGGTTTTTTTTTTTTTTTTACAAATTTAGGTGCTCCTATGTTGGCTGTGGGTTTGTCATATATGGCCTTTATTATGTTGAGGTGCTTGCTCTCTATACCATTTTGTTGAGAGTTTTTATCATGAATGGATGTTGAATTTTGTCAAATGTTTTTTCAGCATCTATGGAGATGATTATGTGGTTTTTGTCCTTCTTTGTGTTGATGTGGTGGATGATGTTGATAGATTTTCAAATGTTGTACCATTGGATACATCCCTGGGATAAATTATACTTGATCATGATGGATGATCTTTTTTATGTATTTGTGAATTCAGTTTGCTAATATTTTGTTGAGTATTTTTACATCTATATTCATCAGGGATATTGGTCTGTAATTTTCTTTTTTGGTGGTGTCTTTTCCTGGTTTTGGTATTAGAGTGATGCTAACCTCATAGAATGAGTTTGGAAGTATTCCCTCTTCTTCTGTTTTTTGGAAAACTTTAAGGAGGATGGGTATTAGGACTTTACTAAATGTTTGGTAAAATTCAGCGATGAAGCCATCTGGTCTAGGAGTTTTGTTCTTAGGTAGTTTTTTGATTACCAGTTCAATTTCATTGCTGGTAATTGGTCTGTTCAGATTTTCTGTTTCTTCCTTGGTCAGCCTTGGAAGGGTGTATTTTTCTAGAAAGTTGTCCATTTCTTCTAGGTTATAAAGTTTGTTAGCATATAATTTTTCATAGTATTCTCTAATAATTCTTTGTATTTCTGTGGTTTCTGTTGTGATTTTTCCTTTCTCATTTCTGATTCTGTTTATGTGTGTTCTCTTTTTCCCTTGATAAGTCTGGCTAGGGGTTTATCCATTTTGATTATTTTCTTGAAGATCCAGCTTCTGCTTTTATCGATTCTATTGTTTTATTCTTCTCAATTTTATTTATTTCTGCTCTAATTTTTAATATGTCCCTCCTCCTACTGAGTTTGAGCCTCATTTTTCTTCTTTTTCTAATTGAATTAATTGTGAGTTTAGACTGCTTATATGGGATTGCTCTTCATTCTTCAGGTAGGCCTGTATTGCAATATACTTTCCTCTCAGCACAGCCTTGGCTGTGTCCCACAGATTTTGTGGTGTTGAATTATTGTTGTCATTTGTCTCCATATATTGCTTGAACCCTGTTTTTATTTGGTTATTGATTCATTGGTTATTTAGGAGCATGTTATAAAGCCTCCATATGTTTGTGGGATTTTTCATTTTCTTTGTGTGATTTATTTCCAGTTTCATAACTTTGTGGTCTGAGAAACTGGTTGGTAGAATTTCAATCTTTTTGAATTTACTGAGGCTCTTTTTGTGGCCTAGTATATGATCTATTCTTGAAAATGTTCCATGTACACTTGAGAAGAATGTGTATTCTGTTGCTTTGGGGTATAGAGTTCTGTAGATGTCTGTTAGGTCCATCTGTTCTATTGTGTTGTTCAGTGTCTCTGTCTCTTACTTATCTTCTGTCTGGTTCATCTGTCCTTCAGAGTTAATGGACTGTTGAAGTGTCCTAGAATGAATGCATTGCATTCTATTTCCTCTTTTAGTTCTGTTAGTATTTGTTTCACATATGTGGGTGCTCCTGTGTTGGGAGCATATATATTTATATTGGTTATATCTTCTTGTTTTATTGACCCCTTTACCATTATGTAATATCCTTCTTGTCTCTTGTTATTTTCTGTGTTTTGAAGTCTATTTTTTCTTATACATGTACTGCAACTCCTGCTTTTTTCTCTCTATTAGTTGCATGAAATATCTTTTTCCATCCCTTCACTTTTAGTCTGTGTATGTCTTTGTGTTTAAAGTGAGTCTCTTGTAGGCAGCATATAAATGGGTCTTGTTTTTCATCCATTCAGTGACTCTATGTCTTTTGATTGGTGCGTTCAGTCCATTTTCATTTATGGTGATTATCGATAGGTATGTACTCATTGCCATTGCAGGCTTTACATTCATGGTTACCAAAGGTTCAAGGTTAATTTCCTTACTATCTAAGAGTCTAACTTAACTCACTTAAGATGCTGTTACAAACAAAATCTAAATGTTCTTTTCTTTTTCTCCTCCTTTTCCTTCCTCCTCCATTCTTTATATATTAGGTATCATATTCTGTATTCTTTGTCTATCTCTTGATTGACTTTGCAGATAGTTAATTTAATTTTTCATTTGCTTAGTCTTTAGCTGTTCTACTTTCTTTACTGTGGTTTTATTACCTCTGGTGGCAGCTATTAAACCTTAGGAACATTTCCATCTGTAGCAGTCCCTCCAAAACAGACTGTAGACATGGTTTATGGGAGGTAAATTCTCTCATCTTTTGCTTATCTGGATATTGTTTAATCTGTCCTTCAAATTTAAATGATAATCTTGACAGATAAAGTAATCTTTGTTCCAGGCCGTTCTGTTTCATTTCATTAAATACATCATGCCACTCCCTTCTGGCCTGTATGGTTTCTGCTGAGACGTCTGATGTTAGCCTGATGGGCTTTCCTTTGTATGTGATCTTATTTCTTTCTCTGGTTGCTTTCAATAGTCTGTACTTATCCTTGATTTTGCCAGTTTTATTACTATATGTCTTGGTGTTGTCTTACTTGGATCCCTTATGTGGGATATTTGTGGACCTCCATGGCCTGAGAGACTATCTCCTTCCCCAGATTGGAGAAGTTTTCAACAATTACCTCCTGAAAGACACTTTCTATTCCTTTCTCTCTCTTCTTCTTCTGGTATCCCTATAATGTGAATATTGTTCCATTTCAATTGGTCACACAGTTCTCTCAATATTCTTTCATTCTTAGAGATCCTTTTTTCTCTCTGTGCCTCAGCTTCTTTGTATTCCAGTTTCTATTTCATTTATCATCTCCTCCACCATATCCAACCTGCTTTTAATACCCTCCATTGTGCTCTTCAACAATTGGATCTCTGACCAAAATTCATTCCTGAGTTCTTGGATATCTTTCTGTACCTCCATTAGCATGTTGATGATTTTTATTTTTATCTCCCTTTCAGGAAGAGTCATAAGGTCCATGTCATTTAAATCTTTCTCCAGAGTTATATTAATTTTACTCTGGACCAGGTTCCTTTGGTGTTTCATATTTGCATATGGCACCCCCCAGTGTCCAGAAGGTCTACTCTCTGGAGCTGCTCAGCCCCTGAAGCAATGTCGGGGGTTGCAAGGGAGCAGTATTGGTGCCTGGGGGGAGGAAAGGGCTGTTTCCTGCTTCCTGGCTGCTGTGCCTGTCTCCACTGCCTGAACCAGTGGGCCAAGCACATAGGTATAAGCTTTTGTCCCAGAGCAGCCAGATATGGATCCATGCTTTCCTCAAGCAGCTGGAATCTCAGTCTCTCTGGGAATTCTGCCTGAATTAGCTTTCCAACCCCATAATCACTAGAGTTTCATGAAAGCACCATGAAATGTAGGTTTGTGCTCCCAGAGCAGATTTCCCGGAGCTAGGTATTCAGCAGTCCCAGGCCTTCTACTCCTTCCCTGCTCCATTTCTCTTCCTCCCGCAGGTGAGATGGGGTTGGGGAAGGGCTTGGGTCCCACCACGCCACAGCTTTGGTACGTTAGCCTGTTCTGTGAGGTCTGCTCTTTTCTCCAGGTGTATGTAGTCTGGCACCATCCTCTTTCCTGTTGCTCTCTCAGGAGTAGTTGCACCAACTGTGTTTTCTAATTGTATACGGTTTTAGGAGGAAGCCTCTGTCTCTCCTCTCATGCCTCCATCTTTAATCCTCCTCAAGTTTACATTGTTTTTTAAACACTTAGTAGCCTATTATGGTTTGTAGAAGAAAATACACAAGAAACACATGTATTATATGGAAATGAGATGATTTTCATCATGGAATATAATATTTACTATATATATATATATATATATATATATATATATATATATATATATATATATATATACACACACATATATACATATGTGTCAAGAAATAGAATATTGTGACCTCCCATATGTTTCCTGTGTTCCTTTCCCACTCACTGTCTTTATTTTTTATTTAAAGATACTATTAAATATGTATCACTAAACTGTGGTATATAATATAAAACATACAGGTACACTTAAAATAGTAATTATGAAACATAAACTGTGTAAGCAGTGCCTAACCTAAAGAATTGAACATTTCACATAATTTATAAATCTTTACTATGCCCCTTCTCAGATATATCCTTCACTCCATCAAATCTGAAAGTACTCCTTTTCTGGCTTTTGTAAAAATATTAATCTTCCTTTTACTGAAACTTTTACCATCTTCATATGTACCCTTACACACATTAATTTTGCATGTTCTGAAGCATTTTAATATGCAGTCACACTCTATTTACTTCTTTTGACTTGCTAATTTTGCTCACTCTAATGAAAGTCATTTATCTTCATTCTGGTAGCTGTAATTTCTTCATTTTTTATTTCTGTATAAATTCCTCTCTATGAACATTCCAGACTATATCACCAGTTTCTAATAATGAGGACCATTTCTGTTGTTTCCAGCTTGGGACTGTTATGAACAATGATGCAGTGAGTAGTAAAAAAAAAAGACCTTCACATTAAAGGAACTCTGAGATATTTGATACTTTAATTCTCAGTATTTATAATGTTTTTAATGGCAACTTTAGACTATTTTAAAAATATTTTTTAAATTTTCCTATGCATGGATAACCAAAGCAAAGAGTTTTTATATTTTGATAAAAATGTTTAATGTTCACAGAACAATCATAATTTTTCCTGTTAACTATTAATATTGATTGTATGGTTTCAGCTCACATGGTAGTCAACCACAGTGAAAAGGGAGGTCTGTCTGCACTAGCAAAAATCCTCCTACCTTTCTCTTCCTCTTTAGTATTCTTAACCTAATGCATTAATACATAATATTTACAATCACCTTATCAAATGCCCCACAAAGTGATTATTGGAATTGTGTTTGGGATTATGTTGACTCTTCAAAATAATTCACAGAGAACTGACTTTTTACAATATTAAGTTTCTCAGGCAGTGAACATAATACAATTCTCTATTTATTGAACTTACTGGTATTTATATTACTTTCCTAGGACAGCAGTAACAAAATATCACAAACTGGGCTGTTAAAGTACAGGAACTTATCGTCTCATGGTTCTGGAGGCTAGAAGTACAAGATCCAGTTGTCAGCAAAATTGGTTCCTTTTGAGGGCTATAAAGGAGAAGCTTTCCCAAGCCTCATAGTTTCTGGCATTTTGTTGGCTTGTGGCAGCATAATTCTAACCTTCAGTGGCATTCCCCTGTGTGTATGCCTGTCTGTGTAAAAATGTCCCCTTTTAATAAGGACACCAGTCTTCTCGGATTAGAGGCCCTCCTTACTCTATTATTATCAAGTTCCAAAGCCACTTCCACATTTTTAGGTATTTCTTACAGCAGTCTTCTACTTCTCAGCACCAAATCTAGATCAATTTGTAGGGCTGCTGTAACAAAGTGCCATGAAGTTAGTGGCTTAAACAGCAGGAATTTATAGTTCTGGAAGCTGAAAGTCTGAAATGAAGGTGTTGGCAGAGGTTACTTCCATCTGAGGGCTCTGAGAGAAGGATCTGTTCCAAGCCTCTCTCCTTGGCTTGTCTTCTTCCTGTGCATCTTCATATCATCTTTCCTCTATGAACGCCTGTCTCTTTTTCCAAATTTCCCCATTCAAGGACACCAGTCATATTGAATAAGGGTCCACCCAAATCACCTCATCTTAACTAATTACAACTGCAGTGAGCCTATTTCCAAATAAATTCACATTCTGAGGTATTAGAGGTTAGGATTTCAACATATGAATTTGGGGAGAGGGGCACAACTCAACCTATAACAGTGTCTCTGAATAAAGTTTCATAATTTTTCCAATGTAGGTCTCCACTTTTCAGATTTATTACTCTAGTGGTATCTGGGTCAGTTATCAATTTATTGCTTCTCAACTTGGAATGTTTCCTTCATTTCACTGCTCTGTGATAAAAAGTGTAATTCCATTAAGCATTTCTCCTTTAAAGTAAGCACAATATTAGGCTTTCTCAGTAGATGATAGTAGAGGGACATTGAAGGAAGAAGAGGCTTGCCTTCTATTTCCAGCTGTGGCAGGGTGAGTCTGGGTGTGAGGCCATGTGGAGGCCCTCTGCCCCAGTCACAGGCCCAGAACTCAGGGCTCCTCTGATCTTGCAGCCTGCTTCAGGGAAAAATCTGCCCATAGCCCTCTCAGCACAGAAACTCCAACCCCTAAGGCTTTCTGTTGGCATATATGTGAAAAGGCCTCTGACCAGCTCACATGCCCAAAGACCTCCAGTCCATGCCTGTGTTCCTGAAGGCCTCTCCCCACACCAGCGCTCTGATTCCCACTGCAAGCCCAAGCACAAGCCGACCTGTGGCCTGGCAGGGCCACACTGACCTGCTGGTCCATCTTGCAAACCTTCTGCATATCCTACATGCAGCCCACCTGCTGTGTGGAAAGTTCCCACCCGCTCTGCCCAACTGTTGTACATTCAAGTCACCAGTTGCCGATCATCTTCTCCCTGCCTGCACTCTTGAGAGTTGGTTGCCTTTGACTTGTCCAGGGAGTGTAGACTAGTGCAACTCTGTCTAAACTAGCCAATTTCTCTGCTATCCAGAGGACTGAACTGCACTTCATCCCATGAGGAGGCTTGAATTCCTTCCAAGTGTTTCCTTCCTTGGATGCTCTCAGCCAAAGCTCTCAGCTTCCTTGGATGCTTACACAGAGTTTCCTTATATCTTATAGTTACTTTATCATAGTTTAATAATTATTTGTGCTGAGCTTAGCCTATATGACCTGCTATGTGGTGCCTAGCTCCTGATTAGAACCACACTGGTAGAGTACTCCGTATTTATGCTGATATTGTTGTTAGTACATTCTAATTTTATTCATCTCTATCACTCTTTTGCAGATGTAAAGGGCTGCAATTAAATATATTCCCATTACCATAGTTTAGTCTAATAATTAATGTATAGATTAATTTGAGTTTTCCAGTCCATAATATTGTCTCCTATGAGGGCTCATTCGCTTCTCTATTTATAATCCTTTATGGAGTGAATTAAGATGTCTAATAGAATTGTCAAGAGGAACAATTTTTCAATCCCAAGAGGAAAGCTTTCAATATTTCACCATATAGGAGGGTGTTATAAGGATTTTTTCATCGAGTTAAGAAAATTCCTTTGTATTCCTAAGTATCTGAAAAATTTTATTATGAAAGCAACATCACTTTTTTTGGTATCATTAATCTACAATTACATGAGGAACATTATGTTTACTAGACTCCCCCATCAGCAAGTCCCCCCCACATACCCCATTGCAGTCACTGTCCATCAGCATAGTAGGATGCTGTAGAATCACTACTTGTCTTATCTGTGTTGAACAGCCCTCGGCATGCCTCCACCCACATTATACATGATAATCATAATGCCCCCTTTCTTCTCCCACCTTATCCCTCCCATTCCACCCATCCTCCCCAGTCCCTTTCCCTTTGGTAACTGTTAGTCCATTCTTGTTCTGTGAGTCTGCTGCTGTTTGGCTCCTTCATTTTTTTTTTTTTTTTTTTGTTCATATACTCCACAGATGACTGAAATCATTTGGGACTTGTCTTCCTCCACCTGTCTCATTTCACTGAGCATAATACCCTCTAGGTCCATCCATGTTGTTGCAAATGGTATGATTTGTTTTCTTCTTATGGCTGAATAATATTCCATTGTGTATATGTACCACATCCTCTTTATCCATTCATCTATTGATGGACACTTAGGTGGCTTTCCATTTCTTGGCTATTATAAACACTGTGGCAAGAAACATCGAGGTGCATATTTCTTTTTCAAACTGGGCTGCTACATTTTTAGGGTAAATTCCAAAAGTGGAATTCCTGAGACAAATGGTATGTCTATTTTGAGCTTTTTGAGGAACCTCCATACTGCTTTCCACAATGGTTGAACTAACTTACATTCCCACCAGCACTGTAGGAGGGTTCCCCTTTCTCCACAACCTCACCAACATTTGTTGTTGTGTGTCTTTTGGACGGTGGCGATCCTTACTGGTGTGAGGTGATATGTCATTGAAGTTTTAATTTGTATTTCTCTGATTACTAGCAATGTGAAACATCTTTTCATGTGTATGTTGGCCATGTGAATTTCTTCTTTGGAGAACTGTCTGTTCAGCTCCTTTGACCATTTTTTAACTGGATTATTTGCTTTTTGTTTGTTGAGGTGCATGAGATCTTTATATATTTGGGATGTCAATTCTTTATCGGATCTGTCATTTATGAATATATTCTCCCATATTGTCAGATGTCTTTTTGTTCTATTATTGGTGTCCTTTGCTGTACAGAAGACTTTCAGCTTGATATAGTCCCACTTGTTCATTTTTGCTTTTGTTTCCCTTCCCCAGGAAGATATATTCACAAAGAACTTGCTCATGTTTATGCCCAAGAGATTTTTGCCTATGTTTTTCTCTAAGGGTTTTATGGCTTTATGACTTACTTTCAGATATTGGATCCATTTTGAATTTACTTTTGTGTATGGGGTTAGACAATGACCCAGTATCATCCTCTTACATGTAGCTGTACAGTTTTTTTGGTATCATTAATCTGCAATTACATGAGGAACATTATTTTTACTACTTTCCCCCCTTCATCAAGACCCCCTACAACCCCCATTACAATCACTGTCCATCAGCGTAGTAAGAAGTTGTAGAATCACTACTTGTCTTCTCTGTGTTGCACAGCCCTCTCCATGCCTCCCCCCACATTATACATGCCAATAGCAATGCCCCATTCTTTCCCCCACCCTTATCCCTCCCTTCCCACCCACCCTTCCCAGTCCCTTTCCCTTTGGTAATTGTTAGCCCATTTTGGGGTTCTGTGATTCTGCTGTTGTTTTTTCCCTCAGTTTTTTTTATATATTTTTTTATTTTGTTATTATTAATCTACAATTACATGAAGAACATTATGTTTACTAGGCTCTCCATTACCCCAAGTCCCCCGCACAAATCCCATTACAGCCACTGTCCATCAGCGTAGTAAGATGTTGTAGAATCACTACTTGTCTTCAATGTGTTGCACAGCCCTCCCCTTTCCCCCACTCCCCACATTATACATGCTAATCATAATACCCCATTTCTTCTTCCCCACCCTTATCCCTCCCTACCCTCCCATTCTCCCCAGTCTCTTTCCCTTTGGTTACTATTAGTACATTCTTGAGTTCTGTGATTCTGCTGCTGTTTTGTTCCTTCAGTTTTTAATTTGTTCTTATACTCCACAGATGAGTGAAATCATTTGGTATTTGTCTTTCTCCACTTGGCTTATTTCACTGACCATAATACCCTCTAGCTCCATCCATGTTGTTGCAAATGGTAGGATTTGTTTTCTTCTTATGGCTGAATAATATTCCATTGTGTATATGTACCACATCTTCTTTATCCATTCATCTACTGATGGACACTTAGGTTGCTTCCATTTCCTGGCTATTGTAAACAGTGCTGCGATAAACATAGGGGTGCATTTGTCTTTTTCAAACTGGAGTGCTGCATTCTTAGGGTAAATTCCTAGAAGTGGAATTCCTGGGTCAAATGGTAAGTCTATTTTGATCATTTTGAGTAACCTCCATACTGCTTTCCACAATGGTTGAACAAATTTACATTCCCACCAGCAGTGTAGGAGGGTTCCCCTTTCTCCACAACCTCACCAACATTTGTTGTTGTTTGTCTTCTGGATGATAGCCATCCTTACTAGTGTGAGATGATATCTCATTGTGGTTTTAATTTGCATTTCTCTGATGACTAGCGATGTGGAGCATCTTTTCATGTGTCTGTTGGCTATCTGAATTTCTTCTTTGAAGAACTGTCTGTTCAGCTCCTCTGCCCATTTTTTTAATTGGATTATTTGCTTTTTGTTTGTTGAGGTGTGTGAGCTCTTTATATATTTTGGACGTCAAGCCTTTAATGGATCTGTCATTTACAAATAAACATTCACATACTGTAGAGCACCTTTTTGTTCTACTGATGGTGTCCTTTGCTGTGAAGAAGATTTTCAACTTGATCTAGTCCCACTTGTTCATTTTTGCTTTTGTTTTCCATGCTCAGGGAGATATGTTCATGAATAAGTCACTAATGTTTATGTCCAAGAGATTTTTGCCTATGTTTTTTGCTAAGAGTTTTATGGTTTCATGACTTACATTCAGGTCTTTGATCCATTTTGAATTTACTTTTGTGTATGGGGTTAGACAGGGATCCAGTTTCATTCTCTTACATACAGCTGTCCAGTTTAGTCAGCATTATCTGTTGAAGAGATTTTCATTTCCCAATTGTATGTCCATGGCTCCTTTATCGAATATTAATTGACCATATATGTTTGGTTTAATGTCTGGAGTCTCTAATCTGTTCCACTGGTCTGTGGCTCTGTTCATATGCCAGTACCAAATTGTCTTGATTACTGTGGCTTTGTATTAGAGCTTGAAGTTGGAGAGTGAAATCCACCTGCACCCCCCACTTTATTCTTCTTTCTTAGGATTGCTTTGGCTATTCATGGTCTTTGGTGTTTCCATATGAAATTTTTAACTATTTGTTCCTGTTCATTGAAGAATGTTGTTGGTAATTTGATAGGGATTGCATCAAATCTGTATATTGCTTTGGGCAGGATGGCCATTTTGACTATATTAATTCTTCCTAGCCAAGAGCATGGGATGACTTTCCATTTGTTAGTGTCCTCTTTAATTTCTCTTAAGAGTGTCTTATAGTTATCAGGGTATAGGTCTTTCACTTCTTTGGTTAGGTTTATTCCTAGGTATTTTATTCTTTTTGATGCAATGGTGAATGGAATTGTTTTCCTGATTTCTCTTTCTATTGGTTCATTGTTAGTGTATAGGGAAGCCACATATTCCTGTGTGTTAATTTTGTATCCTGCAACATTGCTGTATTCCGATATCAGTTCTAGTAGTTTTGGAGTGGAGTCTTTAGGGTTTTTTATGTACAATATCATGTTATCTGCAAATAGTGACAGTTTAACTTCTTCTTTACCAATCTGGATTCCTTGTATTTCTTTGTTTTGTCTAACTGCTAGGCCTTTCAGTACTATGTTAAATAACAGTGCGGAGAGTGGGCATCCCTGCCTTGTTTCCGATCTCAGAGGAAAAGCTTTGAGCTTCTCACTGTTCAGTATGATGCTAGCTGTGGGTTTATCATATATGGCCTTTATTATTTTGATGTACTTGCCCTCTATACCCATTTTGCTAAGAGTTTTTATCATGAATGGATGTTGAATTTTGTCAAATGCTTTTTCAGCAGCTATGGAGATGATCATGTGGTTTTTGTCTTCTTTTTGTCTATGTGGTGTATGATGTTGATGGATTTTCAAATGTTGTACCATCCTTGCATCCCTGGGATGAATCCCACTTGGTCGTGGTGTATGATCCTTTTGATATATTTTTGAATTCGGTTTGCTAATATTTTATTGAGTATTTTTGCATCTACGTTCATCAGGGATATTGGTCTGTAATTTTCTTTTTTGGTGGTGTCTTTGCCTGGTTTTGGTATTAGGGTGATGTTGGCTTCATAGAATGAGTTTGGGAGTATTCTCTCCTCTTCTATTTTGTGGAAAACTTTAAGGAGAATGGGTATTATATCTTCTCTGTATGTCTGATAAATTCTGAGGTAAATCTATCTGGCCCGGGGGTTTTGTTCTTGGGTAGTTTTCTGATTACTGCTTCAATTTCTTTGCTGGTAATTGGTCTGTTTAGATTTTGTGTTTCTTCCTTGGTCAGTCTTGGAAAGTTGTATTTTTCTAGGAAGTTGTCCATTTCTTCTAGGTTTTCCAACTTCTTAGCATATAGGTTTTCATAGTAGTCTCTAATAATTCTTTTTATTTCTGTTGGGTCCGTCATGATGTTTCCTTTCTCATTTCTTATTCTGTTGATGTGTGTTGATTCTCTTTTTCTCTTAATAAGTCTGGCTAGGGGTTTATCTATTTCGTTTATTTTCTCAAAGAACTAGCGGTTTCATTGATTTTTTCTATTGTTTTATTCTTCTCAATTTTGTTTATTTCTTCTCTGGTCTTTGTTATGTCCCTCCTTCTGCTGACTTTGTGCCTCATTTGTTCTTCTTTTTCCAATTTCAATAATTGACTTTAGACTATTCACTTGGGATTGTTCTTCTTTCTTTATATAGGCCTTTATTGCTATCTTTAGACTGCCTTTGCTTTGTCCCACAGAAGTTGGGGCATTATGCTGTTGTTGTCATTTGTCTCCATATATTGCTTGATCTCTATTTTAATTTCATCATTGATCCATTAATTATTTAGGAGCATGTTGTTAAGCCTCCTTGTGTTTGTGAGCCTTTTTGCTTTCTTTGTACAATGTATTTCTACTTTTATACCTTTGTTGTCTGAGAACTTGGTTGGTAGAATTTCAGTCTTTTTGAATTTACTGATGCTCTTTTTGTGGCCTAGTATGTAGTCTATTCTGGAAAATGTTCCATGTGCACTTGAGAAGAATGTGTATCCGGCTGCTTTTGGGTGTAGAGTTCTGTAGATGTCTGTTAGGTCCATCTGTTCTAGTGCCTCTGTGTCCTTCCTTAGTTTCTGTCTGGTGGACCAGCATCACTTTTATCAGTCACCTAGTTACTATCTGTATTGAGATAATGATATAATTTCCATGTTTTATTCTCTTAATATGGTTTATTATACTAATTTATTTCCTAATGATAGACTCATGTATTTTCTCATTATTTCCTTAGTATTACCTTGTTTATACATTGCTTAAATTAGCTTGCTGATATTTTCTTGATGGTTTTCCATCTATTTTCATGAATGTCCTTCACCTCTCACTCGCTTACTTATATATCCCTTGTCATATGTATTATCAAAGTTATTGTTTCCAAATGATATGTATTGGGAAATATTCCTTCTTTGGTATGTTCCTTGAAGACTTTTTGTAAGACTGGGATTATTTTCTCTTTTAATGTTTGTTGTATTAGAGTATTTAACTTTACTTTTAATTCTTTTTGGAAGACTCTGATTTACTATATTTTATTTATTTTATGGCTATAGGCCTATTTGTGATTTCTGTATCTTCTTGAATGAAGTTTAAGTTATGTTTTTCAAATACTCATTATTAATTTAAATTTTCAAATATGTTATCATAATTTTTGTATGTTTTTTCATCATTTTTACTTTGTTGCCTTTTATTTATTTGTTTGTTTGTTTATTTATTTATTTATTTATTTATTTATTTATTATTAGCAGTACAAGTAATACTCTTTATTTTGGTATCTTTAATATACATTACATGAACAACATAATAGTTACTAGATTACCCCTATTATCAAGTTTCCACCACATACCCCATTACAGTCACTGTCCATCAGTGTAGTAAGAAGCTATAGAATCACTACTTGTCTTCTCTGTGGTATACTGCCTTCTCCATGCCACCTGCTTTATTATGTGTGCTAATCATAAAGCCCCTTAATCCCCTTATTCCTCCCTTCCTACCCATCCTCCACAGTCCCTTTCCTTTTGGTAACTGTTAGTCCCTTCTTGGGTTTTGTGATTCTGCTGCTGTTTTGTTCCTTCAGTTTTTTCTTTGTTCTTATACTCCACAGATGACTGAAATCATTTGATACTTGTCTTTCTCCACCTGGCTTATTTCACTGAGCATAATACTTCTAGGTCCATCCATGTTGTTGCAAATGGTAGGATTTGTTTTCTTCTTATGGCTGAATAATATTCCACTATGTATATGTACCACAACTTCTTTAGCCATTCATCTACTGATGGACACTTAGACTGCTTCCTTTTCTTGGCTATTGTAAATAGTGCTGCCATAAACATAGGGGTGCATATCCCTTTTTGAATCTGAGAAGTTGTTTTCTTTGGGTAAATTCCTAGAAGTGGTATTCCCAGGTCAAATGGTATTTTTATTTTTAGTTTTTTGAGGAACCTCCATACTGTTTTCCACAATGGTTAAACTAATTTACATTCCCACCAGCAGTGTAGGTGGGTTCTCCTTTCTCCACATCCTCGCCAACATTTCTTGTTGTTTGTCTTTTGGATGTTGGACATCCTAACTGGTGTGAGGTGATACCTCATTGTGGTTTTAATTTACATTTCCCTGATGATTAGCAATGTGGAGCATCTTTTCATATGCCTGTTGCACATCTGAATTTCTTCTTTGAAGAAGTGTCTGTTCAGATCCTCTGCCCATTTTTAATTGACTTATTTTCTTTTTGTTTGTTGAAGTGCATGAGCTCTTTGTATATTTTGAATGTCAACCCCTTATCATTTATGAATGTATTCTCCCATACTGTAGGATGCTTTTTTGTTCTACTGATTATGTCCTTAGTTGTACAGAAGCTTTTTAGTTTGATATAGTTCCACTTGTTCATTTTTGCTTTTGTTTCCCTTGCCGGTTTTTTCTCTTTTTACAGAAATATAGTTGATGTACAATATTATATTGTGTACAACATAATGATTCAAGAATTATATTTGTTACTAAATGCTCACCACAATAAGTGTAGTCACTACCTGTCAACATAGAAACATATTACAGTACTATTGACTGTATTCCCTATGTTTTATCATCCACATGACTAATTTATTTTACAATTGGAAGTTTGTCTATCTTTGTCCTCTTAACCTATTTCATCCATCTTCCCATCCCCTTCTCCTATGACAAATACCAGTCTGTTCTCTGTGTTTATGAGTCTATTTCTGTTTTGTTTGTTTGTTAACTTGTTTTGTGTTTTACATTTCAGTTATAAGTGAGATCATATGGCATTTGCCTTTCTCTGCCTGGCTTATTTCACTTAGCATAATACTCCCTAGGTCCATCCATGTTGCTGCAAATGACAAGATTTCATCCTTTTTGTAGCTGAGTAATGTTCCATTGTATATATGTACCACATCTTCTTTATCCATTCACCTCTTGATGGATCATCCTTTTTAAGTTATATGGTGATATATTACACATATACAAAATATGAATGAAATATAAATATGCATATAAAAATGAAAAGTTAAGATAAAAAAATAAAGTCTTAAAAACACTCTCAAAGTCCTTGTGTTCCTCTTCCTTGCTACACCCATCACTCTCACTTCTTGAGGTATGTACTATTCTTTTTTAGTTATTACTTTTTTGCTTTTCTTTCTAGTTTACCTACATGCATATCAATGAAACAATAGTTTCATTTTCTGTGTGTCTTTGACTTATAAAGAAGAAATCAAAAGGTAATTTGCATAATTATTTCACTTACCCAGTATTATATTTAGGAAAACAATTCATGTTTTTACCACATAGTATTCTGTTATATTAATATACCAAAATGTGTTTGTGCATCCATTGTTAACGGGCATTTGTGTCGTTTCCAGTTTTTGGCTATCATGACAAATGCTTCTGTGAATATTCACATCTATGTATTCTGCTGCACAGATGCATACTTTCCTGTTGGGTATATACCTAGAAGTGAAATTAGATATAGGATATATATAACTTCAACTTTACTAGAGAAAGACTAAACATTTTTCAAAGTAGCTGTATGCCTTTATACTCCTGCCAGCAATATGTATGAGCTCTTAGTTGTACACATTAGTGACAGCACTTGTATTGTCAGATATTTTCATTTTGAACAGATACATGGTTTTCTCATTGTGGTTTAAATTTGTATTTCCCTGATTACAAATGAGGTTGAAAACTCTAACATCATATGTTTATTGGCATTGGCCATTTGATATCTTCTTTTGTGAAGGGACTGTTCAAGTCTGCATCCCATTTTGTATTAGGTTACCTTTCTTTTTTACTTGGTATGTACATGTATTTCATATATTTGGGGTAAGAGTTCCTTGTTATGTGTATTAAAATATCTTTTGTCATAATTATTTTAATTCTACATGTTCTATCTCTTGCCAAAAAGAAGTGCTTTGTTTAAATATAGTGAAACTTATCAGTCTTTATTCTCTGGATATAGTTTCTGTGTCTTTTCAGAAATCGTTCTTTAACCTGAGGTCATGAATATGTACAGTCCCAAATTATATTTCAAAATATGTGCACTCTTTCTTTCAAATTTAAGTACACCTGAAATGAATTTTCATTTATGATGTGAGGGAGAAGCCCAGTTTTTCCAAGAATAACTGTGGAAAACATACTCAACTGTTCATGATTTGCAGTGCCACAATTATCATTAATCGTGTTTGATATACAAATGAGTCTTTGTTGTTACTATTCTGACTTCACACCTTGTTCTGCTTCAAAGGAATCTTCATTTTTTTGGCATTTGAACTTTACATAAATTTTGGAATTGGTTTATCAATTTCCACAAGCAAAAAATATATAGAATATTTTATTGGATTACACTGAATATATAGATCAATTTTTGGAGAATGGGCATCTTTAAAATATTGAATTTCCCACTCCACTAACATGGACAGCATCCCCATTTATTTGCCACCTTTTTACTCTCAGTAACATTTTATTATTGTTTTCCACTTAAAAATTACATGTATTTTTTATTAGTTTTGCAAATAAGTGCATGTTGTAATTTGAGAGTATATTATTTATATTGGTTACAAATATAGGACTATAATTTTACATCAGTAAAACTCACTTTTTATGTACAATTCATGCAATAAGTTGACAAACCCATACATTAATATAACTGCCTCCACAGTCAAGAAACAGAACAACAGTTCCATCATCCCCCAAATTTCTTTATGACACTCTGTAGATAAATCTTTCTTCCTTACCCCCAGCTCTTAGCAACTGGCTGTTTGGAAGAGAAGTCCTTGGCGAAGAAGTTGTTCTGCTGAAACCAAAATTCTCATGGAAGGAGGTGGTCTTGTTTGATGTTGTACATACCCATGTCAGTAGAAGCAGGTAACAGCACCTGATTACCTCTGCATTTGGAGCTGACAGCGTCTCTCTCCTCATTTAGCTTTCCTAATATTCCCTTGCTGTGCTTTCCTCCTACCTCTCTGGCCACTCCTTCTGAGGCTCATTCACTGGCTGCATTTTTTCCTTCTGCAAAATATCTCTCTGCCCTTTTCCTTCTCAATACCCACTTATCCTTCAACTTGCACTCTAGATACCACCATTTCAGGGAAGACTTTCATACCTCTCCCTCTAGATATGGTAGGTCCTTACGGTTATACACTCCCACAGTACCCTGTATTTTCCTTGATAATAATTTCCCCCCTTAGAATTGCTGATTAAATGTTTTGTAACAATTGCTTAATTGTAAAATTTGTTTAATACCTACCTTCCGAAGTGCTAAAATTGATATTGTTTTGTGGAACACTGTTGTCAGAATCTGCTACAGGGTCTGGTACATAATCCACAGGGTATGGAATATGTCCGGTACATTGAACACATCAAGAGATGTTTCAACTGTCTGACTCTGGTATTTCCATGATGATGTTAGCCAAGGTGCCATTCTTGGCACACCCTCTCCTTTTTTTCTGCTACACTCCCTCTGCTCTCCGCTAATCTCCCCATGTATCTTTCCCTTTCTTTAGTCTCACATTTTTCAGTGAGAGCTCAACCATGCCCCATGACTTTGGGCTACCACTGTGGATGAACCCTCTACCTGGCCCCTGCCCATGCCCCTCTCTAGGTCTCTGGGTCCAAGTATATGACTGCTCCCTAGAAATATCCACTTAGAAGGCCAATAAAACCTCTCAAAGACCACTGAACTCTTTCCCTAACTTATCTCCTGCTCTTCATTCTACTCCAAATTTCCTCCTTCTCTTCACATGCTGAAAATCTCAGTTCATAACAGCATCATCCAACCAATCTCCAAAGCCAGAAATGTGGGACCATTCCACTCTCTCCCTTCTCTCTTTCATCTGGTCACCAGCTCTGGTTCATTGCTAAATCTAAAACCCTCTCAACCCTAGCACCCGCCTCCCTCCATCTCTACTACAGCTTGAGTCCAGGGCTACATCATTTCACTATAGTTTATTTATTGAGTGTTGCTTCTCACTCTCTTTTGTTTGGAATGTTTCAGTGGCCCCCTGAACAGTCTATTTACCTCTAGGAACACCCTACTTCATTTCACCCTTCAAGCCACCACTGGTGAGTCCTGTCAAGAACACAGAGTATTTCCCCTTTGGCTGAAAACACCTCTCTGACTTCTCACTTGCTGCCTTCAGGATGAATGGTAAACATTTCACTACAGCCTATCAAGAGTGTCTTTGAATTAGCTCTAGGATCAGTGCCCTATCTTCCCAAGCCATATCATCTCCCCGAGAACCTAGGCTCTGACCAGGGCCCTCAGTTATCTCAGGTCCATAAAGCATCATTCCCAGTATTTTGTTTACATATTCTACTGATTTCTGCACATTAGTCATTGACTGACAGCTTGTTAGGAAGCAGCACCAGATCCTAGAAGCAAATATTGACTGTTAAAGTTCCTATATCAAGCATGATGTCCCACTTAAGTGACTTCTTGAGTCATAAAGAATTTATTGCTGTCTACCTGAACATAAATAATTTATTGCTCTCTCCCACTAGAACAGATAATTCCAATTCCATGGTAGCTATGGTGGCCACCCTTTACTAACTTGCTCTCTTGCAATCACTCTGTATCAAGATCTGCTGGACACCCAAAACGATCTCCTGAATACCCTGTAGTACACCAAGGATCAGCACGAAGTCTACTCCAACAGGAACTTGGGAACCACTGGGAGCCAGAATTAGCTTTTGGGACATGGTCTGTATCATATCTTAAGACATGCACTTCTCCCAACACTTTATCTGCAGTCACTGAGGTTATTTCCCTTCTAATTACTCTCTCCAGGCAGCTGTACTCCTCCTTTCACTGCTCCTTGCTGCTCCTGGACTTCTTCAACTGACTGTCATTACTTACCACCCCACTTGCCCACATATCCCCAAACCCAGAGGAGGGAAATCCAGAGTACAGAAGGGAAGAAATGCCAGGCTCCTGCCAACAGTGAAGTAGCTCCTAGCCTTTGTACACCAGAAAGGGCATAGTGGGCCACCAAAGGAGACAAAAGATGTAGTTTTCCCAAAATCCAGGAGTGCCAGTCACTAGGTGATCTTGGATTCCTGGTTGAGGTGGTTCTAAGAGAACATGAGCCGTCTGGGCCTTTTAATCCAACAGATCTCCCACTTACCCTGTAGTAGCAGTCAGCAGGCACTGATGAGTGACAGATGTCCTAAGTCTATTCAGGTAGCTTTTCCTAGTCTCTTATTGCAGATTCCCTAACTCCTTGCTGTCTAATCCCTTTTCTATCTATTGGTGACTTCTGGACTCAGAATCCTGATTTTAATGAAATGTTTGCTAACAAAGGAACATAGTATAAAATAATGTTAAATTTTAACAGTAATATGTTTAAGATTGTTTTATTATTTTTATTTTAAACCACACTTGCACTACAGAAAAATTGAAAATACAAATTAACAGAAGTAAGCAATAAAAATTATAGATGTGGATAATTCTTAATTTTTATATTTTTGCATACTTTTTTACAGTATGCATAGATTACCTTTATATTCATAAAAGCATAAAAAATGCAAGGAGGCTATTTTTGTTTTGGTTCACACTGAGCATTGTCCTGGGTCTCTGGTTTGATAAGTCTTTTGTCATCTAGAATTCAAATCGCTGAAGTAATAGGGCCCATTGCTCTTTGCACTGATGTGATTTGCAGTTGTCTAGAGTTGTCCCAAACTCTGACATTTGGAACCTGACAAGGCAGCAAGTTAGGTAACAAAGATGGCTCATTTGATGAGCAGCTACTGTTCCTTTCCAGGCAGCTGACATAAGCTAGAGTCAGCGGTATTTAAAACTAAGTGCAACAGGTGTCCTCTGTTGAAAATAATAGATCCCTTCTCAGTATTGGGGGCATCAATCTCCATAATACAAGGATAGGTTGGGCAGGAGAAGATCAGGCCAAAGATACGGGTTACCTTGGGTCCCTAAAAAGTGTATGATGGACTCAGAGTCCAGTCAAAATCCTTTTCTCTTTCCTGATAATGTTGGTTACCAGGGTGTTGAATTTGAAGATATAGATAAGAATCTCATAATCTGACCCATCTCCAGTAGGTCTATAGTTTACTACCTGGGTTTACTGTGTGAGGATTTTGATTGCCTTGCCTGGCATCCTCTTTACACACCAGGAGATGGGCCAGAAGCTTTCGAGGGGGTGGTAAGGAAGATGGATCATATGTGTAAAGGGGGCAAGAATATCCTGAATAAGGGAACTGTGAGGGAATATCCCTCATCTCACACACTCCTCTCTGGAAAGTTACATGACTTAAAGGCAAGGGAAGATATTTTCTAACAGGAGTTTTCTTGGTTACCCATATGTTTAACAAAGGGGTAGTATTGTCACCAGAAAATATTATTTGCCTTTTGCTCCCCAAGAATAATAAAAAAGAAAAACCCAAATTAAACAAAACAAGCACCTGCCACTATTATTTATCTGAAGTCAACCACAATCCCCCCAGCTGAGTCCTCCCAGTCTAAACTGTGGAGTTGAACTTTATTTGGAAGAATGTCTATATTCTTGGTAATTTACATAAATGGTATCTGTTCTTTTGGTTATGGATTCATTCAACATTTACCCCAAGTTGGTCTCTTTTATAAACTTCAGCTTCTTATACTTTATTTTAAATATATATATTTTTATGTATTTTGCTTAATGATGAGCTACCTACATTATATTCTTTTAGTAAAATTGAAAATATGCGTGTTTGTGTGCAGTTAGAATAAAATCTTAAGAGGTAGAAATAACCCTAAAGGTCCTCTGCAAGTTTACCTAATGAATGATTTCCTTCTGCAACTCTCTGAGAGCAGGCATTTAACTTCTGTTTAAATACCTCTGGTAATGAGAAGCTCACTATCTTGCAAAGCATTTTGTAAGAACATTTTTCTCCTTAAAATAGTCCTTGAAATTTACACTTATAATGAAATTACTAGTGTGCTGGTTTTTGATATGGAAAATGAGGAGTAGTCTAGAGATGCAGTCTAGAGATGAACAGAGTGTATACGAGTGCTTTTTTTTTATTACATCCCCATGACTTTTTTATTTTATGACTGGGTTATAAAAGTTTGTACCTCTGGACCCCTTGTAGTTTTAAAATATCACAATTCTATCTGGTTAATTCTCTCAGCATTCCCCCTGCCATGTCACTAAATTTATACCTCACTCCAGAAAATTTTTACTGACCTTCTCATAGTGCCCTGACTACACCAGATGGAAGAAGCATATGATGTTTTCTTACACTTATGTGCACACCCACTTCCCTGTTCTTACAATTCCTTCCTCCATGCCCTTGTCCACTGGGCAAAATGCTCTCTTTGCTGCCAGACTTGATTCAACCATAACCTCTTCTGGGAAGTCTTTTTCTATTTTCTCAGTCTGGGTGCTTTGTGTCTCCATTATTTCAGCTAGTTACAGTTGGCAATTTATATGACATCCTTGAGGGCCAGGGCAGTATCTGCTTCATTTCTGTATCTCAAGCATCCAGAATTGTGTCTACATTAATTAATCCACTAACAAAGTGCTGCGCTTTTCTAAAAGAGAAAAAAAAATCTGGGAGCTGCTATCCTCCAAAATATAACTAGTCTATATTCAATGATTTTTTGGTTTATTTTTTCTGGGTCTATTTTGCAACTCTGTCATATGGAAATAACATAGCTCAAACTAGTTGTTCTCATAAAGCATTATAGAGTCTTTTCTAGAGCTGTGATAGTTGAACACTAACACCTACTTTAAAAAGTCCAAGTCAAAATCACCTATACCATGCTTTAACGTGTATAAGAATTTGGCGGCCTTAACTAACTGTTCATCTAGCTATAAAATGTAGAACTGACAAAAGTTACTGAAGACCATAACAGGGCAAGCTGCTGGAGACCACTAGCAATCGTCATGATGAGCAGTTGGTAGGAGAGCATGACCTCTGGAGTCTCCCTTCCTAGGTTTGAATCCTGCCTCCTCACTTACAAGCAATTACTCGCCCTTCTGTGTCTCAGTTTCCTTGACTCTAAAAAAGGAATGGTAATAATAATGCCAAGCTCAAATGATTTTTATAAGGCTTAAATTAAGTAATTCACTCAAGCACAACCCAGGCTATGGCTGGAGGGAAACACACTGCTCCGGGGTAGCCCAAAGGAGGTAGGGGCTGACTGTTGGTGGTTGGGAAGGCTTCTTAGAGCAGAGACGTCTGAGTTTGAGCTTGAAGGATTGATAGAAGATTTTCTGGACATGAATCATTCAAGACAACCCGAGCCAAAATTGTGAAATTTTTTCTTCTATTAATCAAATCCCTGGGTTCTATTTTGCACGTCAACCACATGGCCACCAGGTGGCAGCACAAAGTTTTAAAATTGTGTATCCCAGAGACACGGCATCCCTTTGCCTACAGCTCTCTTAAGTTTGGATGCTCTTAATGTAATTCAGGAGGGCCAGGCTCAGCTTGCTAGAATATTTGAAAATCCTGCTCTCAATATTAGGCAAGGTTTCGCTGCACCCATATTAGTTCTGGAGAGACCTGTGATGGAACTCAAGGCGCTGATATCTACTCTAAAGGCCTCTGGCTTGGGAGTCCCCACAGAGCCTACTGGGTACAAGAAGGAGCTTGAAACAGGATGAGGCATTAGATGGACCTGTCAATCAAGATTTTTCAGGTATTTGGAGCAGCAGGTAGTCTGGAGATAATGGCCACCCAAGGCAGCACTGCTGCATGGGTACTCAGCACACTTAGGACATGTTGTTGACAGAGTAAGCAGCAGTGATTTTACCAGTCCCCTAAAGTCATAGGATCACACGATGTGACAGCTGGATAGGGCCTCATATATCAGAGTCTAGTCCTTCTGTGGTGGATGCTGTAATGCAGCAGCCAAATCCCCCTTCAGGACTAAAACATTTATTTCCCTCTCTGCTGGAAGTGCTACCTGAAGATAGCTCTTTGGGAATTGCAATTCACTGAAGAGAGCTGTCATGTCCCAAGCTGACTCCAGGGCATGTATTTAATGAGTGCTTTATATGGGGGTAAAAACCTGACTCCTGGCTCTGATCCAGGAAGGCCATTCCAACTCCACAGCTCCCTGTGGGGTCGTTTGGAGCCTTTGTTGAGGCTGTATCACAGTTCAGCATCTCTCTCTTTGCCCAACTGTGCTTCTATTCATCCCTCCACAGGTGTCAATTCTTACAGCATCCCCAATAAACTTCCTGCACACTAAGCTCTAGCTCAGAGTCAGCTTCCCTAGGAAACTGAATCCCACCTTTGCTTTGATTGTGGGGAAACTGAGACAATTTTGGGAGTCATATTTTGAGGGAGAAGTGATCACTTTCAGTGATCAAAAACCTCAAATCTAAGGAGAGTACTCAAAGATGTGTTGAGCATTAAGTGAGAAAGTCCCCAAGAGTGGGGCTTTATGTGCTTGCCTCCCCACTATATTCCTAGTGCCTCCTCCATAGTAGGCACTCAATAAATATGTGTTCAATGATTGAATGAATGAACTCTGGCCCTTAGACTGCAAATATAGGCAGAATTTTCTTGGACCCCTCCAATAGGAAGTTATTGAGACTAAGTTATACTTCTTTATGTCTCTGGCCAGGTGTTTTCTTTTTGACATCTCATAGTTGTCCTCAAAGGAAACATTCCTCTCAGTCCCCATTGAGAATAGCAGGAAGCTTTAAAGAGGCATGACCAACCCTATGTCAGTCTTTGGGTACATAGACCATATTGACTTCATAAGACTGTCAAACTGACAGTAGATGCCCAAACTATCTTCATCCACCCTATGTGGAAGAAGGCAAATGTTAAGACAGACCATGAATATATTGTTGAGGCCCAAAATCAAAACCAAGGGAAATTAGTTCTAATTATATCCTGGCCAGCACAGAAAGCATTCCTCTGACATTAACTGAGATTGACCTCGCTAGTCTACTCTTCACACTGCCAATTTTAAAAATTCTTGTACAGCTAGGAAAGAGAATGGCCTAGGAAAGAAGAAGTATCATAGTCCAAAGCAGATTGATTAAGAGCATTTTTTCTGCAATCAGAGATACTTTCATTCAAACCTTAGTACTGTTACTTTAGTGAAAGTGTGACCCTGAGCAAATGACTTAAACTCTATTTATCTCAATTTCCTCATGTATAAAATAGGGACAGAAATAATAACAACATCTGCTTGAAAGTTTTGCTGTAAGGATTAAATGAGTTACTATATATAACTTGCTTAGAACAGTGCCTAGCATATACTAAGCGTTTCATATGGTTTAGCTATTATCTGCATGTAGAATCCCATCTTGCCACATTTGTAAAGAGAATCTAGGCATTGGATCACATATTACAAGGAGACTGTGAAGTCCTGGATGCCCTTTGCTTTAGGATTATCTAGCTCTGTGGCTACTGTTTGTATAGCCACATAATTTATGAGAAGCTGAGGTTTCCAGTTGGAAAATAAAGTAGATGCCTTATTTTAGCCACACTCAAGTCACTGGTAAGGTGGGTTTTTTATTGTGGCTCTAGAAGGTACAGGGTATTTCTATTTACACTTATATCCATTCTACAAATACCACTGGAGAGGTTTCCAGCCCTCGCCCTAATCAACTTCTTAGTCCTTGTGTCAAGAAGATGAGGGTGGAAGCTGTAGAAATTCCACACGAACTGAATTCCTCATTCAAGCATTTCTGGATGTGAGAAGAAGTAGGGGATCAATAAAATGAACTGATAGTGTAATTATGGATACTCTGCAAGGTGTACTTCCACGGAATCTCATTGGGATAGTTTAAGGCCATTTGCCTGCTGGTTAAGATGAAATCTGGTTTCATGTATTTCCCAAGTTTTCTACAATGACTATCTGATAATTAAGAAAAATGAGTGTTTCATTGAGCATCTCTCCTTGGAAAGAAATACCTGTCCAATTTCTTCCCCTGTTATCTTGGAAACGGAATTATGACTTATGGAGTTACAGGACTGTTCAACTTAGTGTTTCAGGTTCAAGGGTTTGGTGTTGGAGGTAGAAGGACTTTCTTTTGCAAGGGTCTGGCAATCAAAGAAAAAAGATAACTGACCATCCTTCCCTTGGTTAAGGACATGAGGGGTGCTTCCCTATGGACATCTGTATAAGGGGAGTCTTATAAATAGACAAATATTAGTTAAGAGTTTATTTACAAAGGTAAAGAGGATTTAAAGCAAGATAATGGCAAAGTAAAAGTTAATAAATGTGACTTAAGAAACTAAAGAAAGAAAATAAGTAAGAGTGATTAAACATTAGCTAAGGAGCATGCTCCAAAGATAATGAGGCAAATAAATTTACATAATACTGTAAAGTTAAAACAGATCAACTAATAAAGAAAATATGTGTTTAGAAAGTCTAAAGCTTAACTTTTCCCTCACTTGCCCCCATCTCTGTTCCTGTCTGCGCACTGTTGGGGAAACTGAAGATAACCACCAGATGCCCTTGGGATCACCCAGAGGGTCTTCAGGGAATTTTAATGCCTAAACAGAGAAGCCTTTAGGGATCACTAAGGGTTCTTCACTGGAGGAAGCTGACATCTTTCTTCTTCAAATGCAACATACAATATGATGACTAGAGCTGACACTGCTGTGTGGTATACAGGAAAGTTAAAAAGAAAGTAAACCGTAAGAGCTCTCATCCTAAGGAGAACATTTGTTTCCTTTTTTTGTCTTTACTTCCTATTATATCTACATAAGAAGGTGGATGCTAGTTGAGCCTATTGTGGTAATGATTTCACAATATATGTAAATCACACCATCATGCTGTACCCCTCAAACTTATTCAGTGATGTATGTCAGTTATTTCTCAATGAAACTGGAGGGAAAAGAAAATTAGGGTGGAAGATGTTTCAAATGGGAAGATCTAGGCCCTCTAATTCAAAAATGAAATTTCCAATGATGTGAAGCCCTTTTTCTTAAAACGGGGAGAACAATGTCAGGCATAAGAAGTATACTGGGGCATGTCAACCTTTACACTTCCAAGCAGAAAATCACACTAAATGTGCCAACAGAAGGAGAAAAGAAAAAGGAAGGAGTAATTGCCTACAGTTCATGCACTCATACTGTTGGACAGAAATTATGCGAGGCTTCTTACATATTCTATCATTTACCAGGTCAGGTGGGTATTATTTTCATCCCCATTTTACAGATGAGGAACCTGAGGCTCAGAAAATCTGAGCTTGGTTACACAACTAATAAGACACAAGTAGAATTTGAAGTGAAATTTGATTTCAACATCTGTGTATTTTCCATTATGCCAAAGCAGTCCCATTACCTTTATTGGTTGAATAGTGCAGTCCACTGTGATTGTTGCTGATACTGGTGAGTGGGGCTGGTTTGGCATTACCCTGCCTGATTTGAATCACTACTTTGCTCCTTACTGGCTGTATGACCATGGGAAAGTTAGCTTACCTCACTGCACCTTAACTTCGTCATCTGTTAAATGCCTCCCAAGGCTGTTGTGATGATGAAGAGGTGGAATATCTGCAAGCATATTGTAATTTATACTTGTTTATGCTTTCATCCTGCAAATCCAATGAGATTAGGGAAACCAAGATTACCTCCTTCTGCCATTTACTACTTCTGTGATTCTGAGTATGCCTCTTAAGCTGATTGTCCTTCAATGTATTCATCTATAAAATGGAGAAAATAATAGTATCTAAATCATGGAAGAGTTTCAGAGGATCAAATGAGTTAATACATATAAAATTCTTAGAACAGTGCCTGGCACATAGTAAGTGTTCAATATGTAAGAATTATTACTGGTTTTTAAATGGAAGATTCATTGACTCCTTAAACTAACAAGGACTTTGGAGATAATCCAGGTAGCTTAATCACTGGGAATTCTAATTAGGAAATAAATATTGCAAGCCTCTCCAAGTAATTATTTGGGGGTAAGGACCCCTTTCCCAAGGGTAAGCAGGTGACTTATCTCTTCCCAACCTGAGGCATACTCTTAATTTTCAGCACAGCTGGAAGAGTCTCCTGGTATGACAGATATGTAAAATGTTCTTTGCTCAATTTTTCCATAGGTAACTAAAGGCAACACTCAGTATTGCTCTCTGGGGTAATCATAATTACTCAGTGACTTCCTGATAGATTATTAGAAATATTAAGCTAAACTAGAGCAACAAAATGGATATAATAAAAGGGAACCACAGTGAGAGAGAGGTTAATCTAAAGCAAATAGACAATAATTGAGGACAAATCATAGCCAAATCTTTGTTCAAATGGAGCTGAGGGGAAAAAAGTTTTTAATTTTGACAAACATTGTGAATATGTTCTTTTTTCCTTTAACTATCTTGTTGAGTGACCTTAATGAGAAGGTGACAAGCCACAATGAGAAAAGAGTTTCATATTATCCTTCCAAGTTTGAATGGTTGGGGAGGGTTTTTGCAAGAAATGGAGGAAGCAATGTTGTCTGTGCTATGTAGCCATTTTGTCCCAGAGATCAAGTCACAAGAAGTAAAGGAGAGAAAAATTAGACCCCATCTGTCAAAGACAATGCATGAAAAATGAAGAAATAAACCCTCCATATAGGCCAGTTACTCAGGTACTCAGAAAGGTGTTTTCACATCTGTAAAAGGAGGTAGTTAGAAAAGGTCTGTTTTGACTCTAACACTCTCTGCTCCTCAGAGAATTGTCCCCCATCCCACCACTTACCAAACCTGAAAAGCACTAAACAATGCACAGGAATGACTGATATAGTGGTATGGCATAGTGGTTATGTGTGTAGGTTCAAGAGGAAAACTGTCTGCTATTCACTAAGTGTAGGCCTTAGGGCAAGTTATTTAATTCTGTGACCCAGTTTCCTCATCTGTAAAATGAGGGTAATAGTACCTACCTCATAGGGTTGTAAGGAATAAATGACAGGACATAAAATATACTTTGGACAGGGCTTAGAATACAGCAAAAGGCTCAATAAATGTTAGCTATTATAAGAGCACTTGCAGGAGCTCCATCACTGACTGAGTCTATCATTTTAAGTATTCCCCAGCCCTGACACTTACACCCTTCTTTCTTTCAGATATAGTAATGGTTCTCAAAGTGTTGTCCCTGAAACTCCAGCATCAGAATCCCTACTGAGGATTGCATAAAAATGCACATTCCTGGGCACCCTCCTCCAGAACTACTGAATCAGAATCTCTGAGTATGGGGCCCAAGAATCTACATTTCAACATGCCCTCTGAAATTTAAGAACCACTGCTTTGTAATTTTGGTAGCCTAATATAGAGTGCTTCTTAAGAAGGTGGTGTTGAAGCCTAACCTTTAACCTCAGGAACACCACCTAGGACCTGCCCAATTAAGCAAAAAGATTTCTTACTTTTAATATGTGTAAGAATCCTTGAGGAGAACTGAATTGGGTTGGCTCAGCCCTAACAGAGTTCTTAGGATAGGCAGATAGCTACTAAATTGCAATTTACAGTTGGTAGCACCAAAAGTCCAGCAGTATTCTTTATGCTACTCATCAGGTCACAGAGATAACCATTATGTTAGCATCTTAATTTGCAAAAAACTTTTAAGTTTCTTAGGAGAACTCTTCTTCATGGAATCCCATATCTGATTTCATAATTGAGGAATTCATTTTAAATGCTCTTTAGTTTTACTCTTACATGTGGGAATTTGTGGGAATTAATCTATTCCATAAAGCAAAATATATGCATTTTATACCATCAAGATTTTGCAAGGAAATATAAATAATAATATTCTCTGATCAACCATCCTACTCCTGCCCCCAGAAAAATCAAATTGCTACAGGTTTATCTTTAACCCATTGGTGGAAATTATTTGAGTCAGACTAGTCCCCTGGCAGATATTTGTGAAGTTTAAATCATATTTCTTACTTTACTTACAGTTGCATGCAAGAACAAATCCAAAGCTGGCTAAAGGGAGGACTTAGTTCATCTAACATTTACTTATTATGTAAACAGAGTCAATGATCTTAGCAAACATTTGCTTCTAGATGAACCCCATAGATTTGGATCAAAATCAGACCTTAGGATTTTATTGGGAGAAAAGTCATTGAAAAATGTCCCATGGTGTCTCCATGAGAGAGAGGTCAGGACTTTGAGTCTCAAAAACATGATCCCAAATATGATGCCCTTCTCAGTAGTCCTACGGTCTTTCTTGAAAGCAAGTAAGTTTTGTGATCCTATAGTTAGGCCCTGAGACCTGAGATGTTTTCTACAACTCTGAAATTTCTGGGGTATTCAGAACAGGCCTAACTTCTCCAGGCCCAGTTGTCAGCTATTTGAACTCCAGGGCATCTCTAGAATTAGCAAGTTTCTGACTGAGTCGCAATACCCCTGCAAAAATCACTTTGACAGGGCTTTCACATGTCTAGACTCTTGGACACTTCCAGAATTTTCTAACATCTTCTCTTCTATGTAGTTGGAGATTGATTAGTGGTTTGTCTCCAAAAACTTTCCATCGTTTTTATTTTGATTGCTTTTAACATTGGCCACATACAGAACTTTGTTGAACATGTGCTCCACACCAGTATAAAAGACACATGATTTCCAGAATTTAGGCTTTAGGAATTTAATTTACCTGATTAACTCCCTATACCTCCAGAACTCCTTACTGGGGGACTTTTTGTTACATTGTTTTAAATTTTCATTGGAACTTTTTTCATAACAGCTTTGAGATATAATTCAGATATCATACAATTCTCTCATTTACAGCGTACAATTCAAGGTTATTTGTGCATTCACAAAGTTGTAGAACAATTAGCACAATCAACTTTACAGCATTTTCATCACTCAACAGGAAGCTTGCATATCTATTAGTAGCCACTCCCCATTTCCCCTACCCTCCAGTCACTGGTAGCAACGACTAACCTATTTTTTGTGTCTCTGGATTGGCCTGTTCTGGACATTTCGTATGAATGGAATAATATATGTGGTCTTTTTTGACTGGCTTTTTTCACTTAGCATAATGTTTTTAAGGCTTATCTACATTGTAGCATGTATCAGTATATCATTCCTATGTTTCTTTTATTATTGAGCTGTGAGTACAATGCTAGACCACTATCAGATATATTATTTGTAAATATATTCTCCCATTGTGTGGGTTGTATTTTTCACATTCTGGATAGTATCCTTCAAAGAACAAAAGTTCATAATTTTGATAAAGTCCAATTTTTTTTCTTTTGTTACCGGTACTTTTGGTATCTAAGGAATATCTAAGAAATCACTGACAAGTCTAAAGTCATGAAGATTAACTCCTATGTTTTCTTCTAAGAATGTTATAGTTTTACATTTAGGTTTTTGATTCATTTTGCATTAACTATTGTATATGGTGTCAGGTACAAGTCTACCTTCACTCTTCCACATGTAGATACCCAGTTATTACAGCACCATTTGTTGAAAAGATCACCTTCCCCTATTGAATTGCTTTGGTGGCATTCTTGTTTAAAAAAAAAATCAGTTAATTGTAAATGTGTGGGCTTATTTCTGGACTCTCAGTTGTATTCCATTTGTCTTTATGTCTAGTCTATTGCCAGTACCACTCTGTTTTGATTATTACTGTTTTGTAGTAAGTTTTTAAATCAGTATGTGTGAATCCTCCAATCTGATTCTTCCTTTTCAAGATTTTGGCTATTCTGGGTCCCTTGAGTTTCCATATGTACTTTAGGGCCATCTTGTCAATTTCTATGAAGAAACAAGGTGGTATTCTGATAAGGATTGTACTGAATTTGTAGATTGATTGGGGGAGTGTTTCCATATTAAGTCTCTGATCCATGAACACAAAGTGTATTAGTGATGGCCTAGGGCTGGAGAGGATGTGGGTTTGTGGGGTCGGGAGGTGGATGACAGTTAAAGGATATAGTGTTTCTTTATAGGGTTATGAACATGGTCTAAAATTGATTGCTCTGATGGTTGCACACTATGTATATACTAAAACCATTGAATTGTACACTTTAAATGGGGGAATTGCACAGTATGTTGAGTATATCTCAATACAACTTTTACAAATAGAACACCCAATCAAGTATGTGGTAGACAGACTAGGAATAAAAATGCCCCAAACCAGCCATGACTAGTAATACTGGATTCCTAGCTGTTGGAAGGGCTGCAATATATGATTTTGTCAATTGTGTACTCTACAGCTCCAAAAAATACTATTGCATGGTTTACAGTGTGAATAATCCTTAAGCTTCAGTTTTGGCTCTGGTGAATTCTGAGGCTGATGGTTATGGGTGAGCAAAATTCATTCCCAAAGATTCAGAAGGAAGCTAGTTTTCAAGGCAGGGTACAAATAGTAACTTTCCCAATACAGCAATTTAACATGACATCCCTGCAACCATTGTGCTCCCCATGTTTTATTCCTCTTATCTTAGTAGATTTTTTCTTCCAATTTAAATAATTTATAATTAAAACAATGTTAAAAGATATTTTACAAGTAAATAGAACCACCCATAATCGTCCATCTGAGCACAATTGCTTTTATACTTCTAGACCCACTTCCAATCTTTATTTGTATGTACACATGCTTTCTTTTTTTAAGTAATATTTTTCAGTGGATTTTTATTGAAGTATAGTTGATATGTGATATTATGTCATTTTCAAATATAAAACAATAGTGATTCAACTGTTACTCACATTATTAAATCCTCACCCTAATTAGTGCAGTTACTATTTGTCAACATAGAAAGATGTTATAGACCAATTGACTATGTTTTTTTTAGAGCAGTTTTAAGTTCACAGCAAAATTGAGGGGAAGGTACAGAGATTTCCCATATATCCTCTGCCCCTACACATAGCCTTTCCATTATCATCAACATCCCCCACCAGAGTGGTGCATTTGTTACAGTTGACATTACAATCACTCAAAGTCTGTAGTTTGCATTATGGTTCACTCCTAGTGTTATACATTCTGTGGGTTTGAACAAATGTATAACGATATGTGTATATCATTATAACATTATACAGAGTATTTTCACTGTCCTAAAAATCCTCTGTGCTCCATCTATTCCTCCTCCTCCCCAACCCCTAGAAACCACTGATTTTAAATTTTCTCCATAGTGTTGCCTTTTTCTGAATGTCATATTGATAGAACGATACAGTATGTAGCCTTTGCAGATTGGCTTATTTTACATAATAATATGAATTTAAACTACCTCCATATTTTTTATGACCTAAGAGTCCTTTATTTTTAGTGTTGAATAATGTTCTAATGTCTAGAAATACCACTGTTTATTTATCTATTCACCTACTGAAGGACATCTTGATTACTTCCAAGTCTTAGTAATTATTTATAAAACTGCTATAAACATCTGTATGCAGGTTTTTGTGTGGACCTAAGTTTTCAACTCCTTTGGGTAAATACCAAGGAGCATGATTGCTGAATCCTATGGTAAGGGTATGTTTATTTTTGTGAGAAACCACCAAACTGTCTTCCAAAGTGGCTGTACCATTTTGTATTCCTATCCACAATGAATGAGAATTTCTGTTGCTCCACATCCTCATCAGCATTTAGTGTTGTCAGAGTTCTGGATTTTGGCCATTCTAATAGATATGTAGAGATATCTTATTGTTGTTTTAATTTGCATTTCTCTGATGGTATTTGAGGCAGAGCATATTTTCAAATGCATATTTTCCATCTGTATATTTTCTTGGTGAGATGTCTGTTAAGGTCTTTGGTTCATTTCTTAGTTGAGTTGTTTGTTTCCTTATTGTTGAGTTGTAAGAATTCTTTGTATATTTTGGATATAAGTGCTTTATTGGATATACCTTTTGCAAATATTTTCTACCCATCTGTGGCTTGTCTTATACTCTGGACATTGTCTTTCACATAGAAGAAGTTTTTCATTTTAAGGAAGTTCAGCTTATCAATTATTTTGAAAGAAATAACCCATAAAAATGGATTATGCCTTTGGCATTGTAATACTTGCTTATATAGTTATAATCATAGTGTATATACAATTTGGTTCTAGTTTCTTTTTCTAACATGATTTAACTACCTGGGTAGTCTTTGCAGTTCTTGTTTTAGTGAATATATAACATCCTTTCCAGTCGATGTACTATAGTGCACTTGATCTTCTTATTCTCTGAATGCAAGACAATTAGCACAACTGCGCAACAACAAACATGACATGGAAATGCCTAGATGCAAGGACTCTGCTTTACTTCCCCTCAAAATTCTTATCACCAAATACATGCACTATCTAATGTACTCAGTTATATTCATTGTTTATTATTGGTTCTTCCCACTTTGAATTTAATCTATAAGGGCAAGGTCCTTGGCAAAAGGGATCTAAAAAAATCTAACTCATAGAAACAGAGTATAACAGTGGTTGCCAAGGGCTGGGGATGCAGAGGGAATGGGAAGATGTTGGTATAAACTTGCAGTTAGAAGAAGAAGAAATTCTAGGGGCCTAAGGTATAGAATTGTGACTACAGTTAACAACACTGTATTAAGTACTTGAACATTGCTAAGAGAGATCTTAAATGTATTTATCCCCCCCAAAAAATCGGGGGGTGATGGATGTGTTAACTAGCCTTATTGTAGTAATCATTTTACAATATATATGTGTAGCAAATCATCATGTTGGGCACTTTAAATGTACACAACATTATATATCAATTACATCTCAATAAAGCTGCAAGAAAAGGTACATGAATACTGGTTTTTGAGCATGAAAACATAGCAGGATTTTCTTCCCATTCTGCCCTGCCAAATGGACCTTCAACTAGAGTAAGGAACTCATGATTTTGGAGGTAGCACTTGGGTCATTCACTTACAGTACTGTGGCCCACACCCCACAAACTAGTACACAGTGTCCATATCTTGGGGGAACAACAATTTCTCTGTTTAACATGACAGTTTGAACTTAAGGCCAGGCTCAGAGCAGATGCATCACATATGGGTAAACAGATTTGGAAAACAGATCCTCTTTTTCATGGGACTGGACCCAGTACAAATTCCAGGAACTGTAAATATTGCTATTCTAATCTTTCATGTAGAAGTGGACCTTAGCACATACTTGGAAACCTGAGCACAGGTTCATTCTTTATAGGAAAATAATGATTAATTTATAGAAAAAGGGTACTGCCCCACCTCCATGCCGCTTTCCCACTCTAATGCTTGCCATGTGGTCTGTCTCAAGCAAACACAGGGACACCATGAGATCTGGAAACTGTGTCATGATGCAACAGTAATATTAGAGAAAGAGCACTAGATGAGCAGAGGAAAAGCACTGCCATTACTGTCTGCCATGCCCTTCACATCTATTCACTGCTCAACATGACTGTAAAGTGGGTACAGTTTTTCCCACCCATTTTATAAATAAAGAAATTGAGGCACATAAAGGTGAAGTAACTTGTCTAAGGTCAAAAGGTAAGTGCAAGAACAGGGATTCAAACCCAGTTTTGCTTGACTTCAAAGTCCTAAGTTCTCTTTGGTAGCATTATGACATCATAATTTCATTCAGAGAACTGGCTTCCTAATTCTGACCCTGAGGGACTTAGAGACCATGAGCAATGCCTTTCTTCTCTGGGAGCCTCTGTTTCCTCATCTACACCACGAGAGAGTTGGGCTTAGAGTTGGATCTCCAAGTGCTCTTATTTTCTTATACCATTGGGTTATCACAACATCCTATGAGAGAGGTTGGGCAAATATTATCTCCACTTTATAAAAGAACAAATGGGTGTTCAGAGAGGTTTTGATTTTGTGCATAATCATGTGGCTAGCTTCTGGGAGCTTCAAACAGAACCCATGTTTATGAACTTCTAGACTGAAGTATGAGAGGCCACTGGCCAACGTTATGTCACCCTATAAATCTTCCCCTCATTATAGGAAACACTGCTCATTTCCACAAACCAGGGTTCACATTAGTTAAATGTTCACATATTATAGTATGATTTGAAACACTTGTATGTTTTCTCTGAATCTGAATGTGTCATTATTTAGAGGTTTGCTCTTGTTCCAGGGATAGAATAATTGATTAACTCACACTTTTTATCAAGTGATTTTGAGGGGAAGAAGTGATGGTTAAAATTCATTAAGAACATACCATATGTACTAGATCTTGGGCATTTCCCAAGGTTGCTTGATAATTACAATCTTGGAGAACTTGTGAAAAACACCGATCCCTACAATATAGTGAGAACTACTGATTTGGAAGAATATGAATTTATTTATTTATTTTTTTGTGGGTGGTCTTCATTCTTTTTTTATTTATTTTTATTTATTTTTATTTTTTATTTTTTATTCATTTTGTTATCATTAATCTACAATTACATGAAGAACATTATGTTTTCTAGACTCACCCCTTCACCAAGTCCCCCCACAAGCCCCATTACAGTCACTGTCCATCAGCATAATAAGATGCTGTAGAATCACCACTTGTCTTCTCTGTGTTGCACAGCCCTCCCTATGTCCACCACACTATACATGCTAATCGTAATGCCCCCTTTCTTTTTCCCCGCCCTTATCCCTTCCTTCCCACCCATCCTCCTCAGTCCCTTTCCCTTTGTAACCGTTAGTCCATCCATGGGTTCTGTGATTCTGCTGCTGTTTTGTTCCTTCAGTTTTTTCTTGTTCTTATACTCCACATATGAGTGAAATCTTTTGGTACTTGTCTTTCTACACCTGGCTTATTTCACTGAGCATAATACTCTCTAGCTCCATCCATGTTGTTGCAAATGGTAGGATTTGTTTTCTTCTTATGGCTGAATAATATTCCATTGTGTATATGTACCACCTCTTCTTTATCCATTCATCTACTGATGGACACTTAGGTTGCTTCCATTTCATGGCTATTGTAAATAGTGCTGCAATAACCATAGGGGTGCATATGTCTTTTTCAAACTGGGGTGCTGCATTCTTAGGGTAAAATCCTAGAAGTGGAATTCCTGGGTCAAATAGTATTTCTATTTCAAGCATTTTAAGGAACCTCCATACTGCTTTCCACAATGGTTGAACTAATTTACATTCCCAGAAACAGTGTAGGAGGGTTCCCCTTTCTCCACAACCTCGTCAATATTTGTTGTTGTTTGTCTTTTGGATGGTAGCCATCCTTACTGGTGTGAGGTGATATCCCATTGTGGTTTTAATTTGCATTTCTCTGATGACTAGCGATGTGGAGCATTTTTTCATGTGTCTGTTGGACATCTGAATTTCTTCTTTGGAGAACTGACTATTCAGCTCCTCTGCCCATTTTTTAACTGGTTTATTTGCATTTTGTTTGATGAGGTGTGTGAGCTCTTTATATGTTTTGGATGTCAACCCTTTATTGGATCTGTCATTTATGAATATATTCTCCCATATTGTAGGATACATTTTTATTCTATTGATGGTGTCCTTTGCTGTACAAAAGCTTTTCAGCTTGATGTAGTCCCACTTGTTCATTTTTGCTTTTGTATCCCTTGCCTGGGGAGATATGTTCATGAAGAAGTCGCTCATGTTTATGTCCAAGAGATTTTTTATTGTTGTTATCATTAATCTACAATTACATGAAGAACATTATATTTACTAGGCCCTCTCCTTCACCAAGTCCCCCACCAGAAACCTCATTACAGTCACTGTCTATCAGCATAGTAAGATGTAGAATCACTACTTGTCTTCTCTGTGTTGCATGGCCCTCCCTTTATCCCCCCCAACACATTATACATACTAATCTTAACACCCCCTTTCTTCTTTCCCACACTTATCCCTCCCTACCCTCAATTCTCCCCAGTTCCTTTCCCTTTGGTAACTCTTAGTCCCTTCTTGGGTTCTGTGATTCTGCTGCTGTTTTGTTCCTTCAGTTTTTCTTTGTTCTTATACTCCACATATGAGTGAAATCGTTTGGTATTTTTCTTTCCCCACCTGGCTTATTTCACTGAGCACAACACTCTCTAGCTCCATCCATGTTGCTGCAAATGGTAGGATTTCTTTTCTTCTTATGGCTGAATAATATTCCATTGTGTATATGTACCACCTCTTCTTTATCCATTCATCTACTGATGGACAGTTAGGTTGCTTCCATTTCTTGGCTATTGTAAATAGTGCTGCAATAACCATAGGGGTGCATATGTCTTTTTCAAACTGGGGTGCTGCATTCTTAGGGTAAAATCCTAGAAGTGGAATTCCTGGGTCAAATAGTATTTCTATTTTAAGCATTTTGAGGAACCTCCATACTGTTTTTCACAATGGTTGAACTAATTTACACTCCCACCAGCAGGGAAGAAGGGTTCCCCTTTCTCCACAACCTCGCCAATATTTCTTGTTGTTTGTCTTTTGGATGGTAGCCATCCTTATTGGTGTGAGGTGATATCTCATTGTGATTTTAATTTGCATTACTCTGATGACTAGCCATGTGGAGCATCTTTTCATGTGTCTGTTGGCCATCTGAATTTCTTCTTTGGAGGACTGTCTGTTCAGCTCCTCTGCCCATTTTTTAATTGGATTATTTGCTTTTTCTTTGATGAGGTGTGTGAGCTCTTTATATGTTTTGGATGTCAACCCTTTATCAGATCTGTCATTTATGAATATATTCTCCCATATTGTAGGATACATTTTTATTCTATTGATGGTGTCCTTTGCTGTACAAAAGCTTTTCAGTTTGATGTAGTCCCACTTGTTCATTTTTGCTTTTGTATCCCTTGCCTGGGGAGATATGTTCATGAAGAAGTCGCTCATGTTTATGGTGAAGAGATTTTTGCCTATGTTTTTTTCTAAGAGTTTTATGATTTCATGACTTACATTCAGGTCTTTGATCCATTTCAAATTTGCTTTTGTGTTTGGGGTTAGACAGTGATCCAGTTTCATTCTCTTACATGTAGCAGTCCAGTTTTGCCAGCACCATCTGTTGAAGAGACTGTCATTTCCCCATTGTATGTCTATGGCTCCTTTATCATATATTAATTGACCATATATGTTTGGGTTAATGTCTGGAGTCTCTAATCTGTTCCACTGGATTGTGGCTCTGTTCATGTGCCAGTACCAAATTGTCTTGATTACTATAGCTTTATAGTAGAGCTTGAAGTTGGGAAGTGAGACCTCCCCCACTTTATTCTTCTTTCTCAGGATTGCTTTGGCTATTTGGGGTCTTTGGTGTTTCCATATGAATTTTTGAACTATTCCAGTTTGTTGAATAATGCTGTTGGTAATTTGATAATGATTGCATCAAATCTGTGTATTGATTTGGGCAGGATGGCCATTTTGACGATATTAATTCCTCCTAGCCAAGAGCATGGGATGACTTTCCATTTGTTAGTATTCTCTTTAACTTCTCTTAAGAGTGTCTTATAGTTTTCAGGGTGTAGGTCTTTCACTTCCTTGGTTAGGTTTATTCCTAGGTATTTTATTCTTTTTGATGCTATTATGAATGGAATTGTTTTCCTGATTTTTCTTTCTATTAGTTTATTGTTAGTGTATAGGAAAGCCACAGATTTCTGTGTGTTAATTTTGTATCCTGCAACTTTGCTGAATTCCGATATTAGCTCTAGTAGTTTTGGAGTGGAATCTTTAGGACTTTTTATGTACAATATCATGTCATCTGCAAATAGTGACAGTTTAACTTCTTCTTTACCAATCTGGATTCCTTGTATTTCTTTGTTTTGTCTAATTGCCTTGGCTAGGACCTCCAGTACTATGTTGAATAACAGTGGGGATAGTGGGCATCCCTGTCTTGTTCCCAATCGCAGAAGAAAAGCTTTCAGCTTTCTGCTGTTCAGTATGATTTTGGCTGTGGGTTTATCATATATGGCCTTTATTATGTTGAGGTACTTCCCCTCTATACCCATTTTGTTGAGAGTTTTTATCATGAATGGATGTGGAATTTTATTGAATGCTTTTCAGGATCTATGGAGATGATCATGTGGTTTTTGTCTTTCTTTTTGTTGATGTGGTGGACGATGTTGATGGATTTTCAAATGTTGTACCATCCTTGCATCACTGGGATGAATCCCACTTGGTCATGGTGTACGATCCTTTTGATGTATTTTTGAATTCGGTTTGCTAATATTTTGTTGAGTATTTTTGCATCTGTGTTCATCAGGGATATTGGTCTGTAGTTTTCTTTTTTGGTGGGGTCACAAAGAGACTTTCTATCCCTTTCTCTTTCTCTTCTTCTTCTGGTATCCCTATAATGTGAATATTGTTCCGTTTGGATTGGTTACACAGTTCTCTCAATATTCTTTCACTCTTAGAGATCCTTTTTCCTCTCTGTGCCTCAGCTTCTTTGTATTCCTCTTCTCTAGTTTCTATTTCATTTATTGTCTCCTCCACCATATCCAACCTGCTTTTAATACCCTCCATCGTGCTCTTCAGTGATTGGATCTCCAACCTGAATTCATTCCTGAGTTCTTGGATGTCTTTCCTTACCTCTATTAGCATATTGATGATTTTTATTTTGAACACCCTTTCAGGAAGAGTCACGAGGTCCATATCATTTAAATCTTTCTCGTGAGTTGTTTTAACAATTTTACTCTGGACCAGGTTCCTTTGGCGTTTCACGTTTGTATATGGCACCCTCTAGTGTCCCAAATCTCTACTCTGGATCTGCTCAGCCCCTGAAGCAATGTCAGAGGTCGCAGGGGAGTGGTATTGGTGCCTGGGGGGAAGAAAGAGCTGTTCCCCGCTTCCCAGTTGCTGTGCCTCTCTCCACTGCCTGGACCAGTGTGCCGAGCACACAGATATATGCTTTTGTCCCAGAGCAGCCGGATATGATCCCTGCTTTCCACAAGCAGCCGGAATCTCAGTCTCCAAGGAACTGCGCATGTCCCAGCTTTACAACCCCATAATCAGAAGGGTATGATGAAAGCACCATGAAATGTAGGTTTGTGCTCCTAGCACAGGTCTCCGGAGCTAGGTATTCAGCAGTTCCAAGCCTTCCACTCCCTTCCTGCTCAGTTTCTCTTCCTCCCTGACGGTGAGCTGGGGTGGGGGAAGGGCTCAGGTCCTGCAAAGCTACAGCTTTGGTACATTACCCCGTTTGGTGAGGTCTGCTCTTTTCTCCAGGTGTGTGCAGTTTGGCACCATCCTCTTTCCAGTTGCTCTCTCAGGATTAGTTGCACCAACTATATTTTCTAATTGTATCCTGTTTTAGGAGGAAGCCTCTGTCTCTTCTGTCATGCCTCCATCTTTAATCCTTTGGTCTCCACTCTTAGCGGAAGAATATGAATTTTTAAGAGGTGCTCACACTCAGTGTATCTTCACCACGACCTAGGACTGATTTTTAATCAGTATGAATGAGTCACTAGTTGGTTTTTGAGCAGTGTATATTCTGGTTGGTCAATGCCCATGCCACACAGGCATTAAGTATTCTGAATACAAGTTAGCAAGGTAGGGATCAACATGTCCATTTGACAGTAAAGGAACTAAGGTCCCCGTTAGCTCAACATTAATCAGGTAGCAGTGTGAGGAGAGCATGGTCATTTTCCTACAGCCACAATGAATGGTATTGTCAAAAAGAGCACATCATAGAGTGTGTATCAGGGTTCTCCAGAGAAACAGAGCCAATTGGAAATACATAAATAGATTTATTTTAAGGAATTGGTTCATATGATTATGGGGACTGGTGAATCCAAAATCTGTAAGTTGACAGGCTAGAAACTGAGGTAGGATTTCTATGTCAGTATGGAGGCACAATTCCTTCATTCCTAGGAAACCTCCGTTTTTGTTCTTAAGGCTTGGATCAGGTCCACAAATATTATTGAGGTTAATTTCTTCTATGTAAAGTCAACTGAAAATATTAATCACATCCACAAAATACCTTCACAACAATGTTTAGACTTTGTTTGACAAATAACTTGTCACCATACTATAGCTAAGTTAGCACATAAAATTAACCATCATGGGGTACTTGGGGGAGTGGACAGCTCTGAGATAGCATGGGTTTTAACACTAAAGAAAAAGTCTGCTACTCCCCTCACCAAACTGCTTATCACACCTGGAATTTCCAGGCTCAGTGACTTAGCCAGATTTAAAATACAGTTGCTATTATACTGGGCCATGTTCTTTCTGTCCCTGGGGGAATATTAAGATTAAGCAAAGAGAGAGGTCAGAGTCCTGCCTCCAGATGACCTAAGAAATGAGATTTTCCATCTTTGTCATCCAGCTGTTTCCTCATCTGTAAAGGGTAGGTTAAAATTGTATCTACATCTCAGGAGTTTTGTGAGGATGATATTTAAAATAATAAACATAAAATTCTTAGAATAGTAGTTTGCATATAATAAACACTATATAAATGTTATCTGTTTTTGCTGTTGAGTTAAAGGGACTTGCCCAAAGCCAAAAAGTTAATAAATAGTAGATAAGGGATTCGAGCAAGATTTGTGGGACTCCAAACCCATGCTCTGTTTACTATACCACATGAATACATCCCAAAATGTCCATGGCTTCAAATGGCTCAACTCCTCACTAATACACAACTTGTATTTCAAACAAGGAGTCGTGTAGATGCAAAAGGCATGAATCTAAAGGAAGAAATTTATTTTAATTAAATTGTAATTTGTTTAGGATATGGAAAGAATCATGATGAAGATTCATCAAAAAAAGATACAAAAGAATGCCTTCCAAAATTAACCAGTTACTTTTATCCTTATCATAAATAAGTACAGCATATGTTCTTGGTAATTTAATACAGATATTAGTAGGGGAGAGATTTGAGGGCAGGAGTTCTTTCAGGGACACTCCTTAAGCATACCATCATGTAAAGTCTAGACCTTAGAGTGAAGGTGATCATTTTCCTGACAAGCCAGCTCAGGTGGAGGTAGAAAGTAAAGGAAATCTTCTCATAGCTCTTAGCTTGGGAGACAAATAACAGCAGAGACTGCTGGACAGTCTAGTGTTAAGGTCAGGTCCCTGCGATGTTCTCTCTTTCTAGGCACGCACTCTGCCAGGCTGCAGAGAACTTGAAAGTACTTTGAGTACTTTGGGACTTGCCATATCTTAGCTAAGCTGTCAATGTAGAAAATCACAAAATAATTATGATTGCTTTCACTATCCTTTTAAATTAGGCAATAAAGAGGATGAACCACTGAGTGAGACATCAGTACTTTCCAAGCACTCTACAGTATACTGAGAACGGTAATTATTGAGTGAAAAGCAAAGAGCTACCCAAGCAGAGGTGGCCTCAAGGAATATGTGTGAAGGGGAGAGGACTTAGAACACATAGCGCTTTTAAATTTGTTGGCATTTTACAGAGAAGAAACAGCAAAAATTCTAAATTTGCAAATAAACACAGCGACCAAAAATGTCCCTCATAGCTATTCTCTTCTGCCCTCCTCAAACACTGCTGCTGGGAAGATTGTGCCAATACTGGAGGTTCCACAAAGAACCTTCTTTTCACTTACCAGCTAAAAGCATCACCAAAAATAACAGTGTGAAACAATTGGGTCTCCCTTTGCAGTGAAAAAATATGCTCATAAGCAGACACCATTTTCATAACACAGCCTCTCACCCCCTCAGAAATTCGAAACTGTTCCCCCTTCACTCACTACATGAAGTCTAAGTTCTGTAATTCCTCAACTTTATAAATGAGGTGTTTCATAATCTACTTCACTCCTATTTCCCATCAAATAAAATTCCTTGAGGGGATTCATTGTCTTCCTATGGAGTTGAAACTTGATACTTTTGGATTTAACATTTGCAGTTTTAACCATATAAGTGCAATGCCAATGTTTAACTCCAGGTTGGAGTTTGCAGTTTTGCTGAAACACAGATTTGAATTAGTGCTTCTGTGGAAACTAGTGTACAGAACCGACACTCTTAGCTATTCAAGGTATCTCATTTGTCCTCTAGTATCCACGTTATAATACAATTCAACTGTTATTCCAAAATAATTCAGTTATTCAGTGACATAGGTGTTACCATTCCTGTTTTACAAATGAGGCAACTAAAGTAATTAAATATGTATTCATTTAACAAAAATTTATAGAGTTCCTACTCTGGAAATTAGGGATGCAGCCATCAACAAAACAGCAATTCAGAAGCTTATATTGTTAAGAGGTAGAAATGAAAATAATCAAGTAATCTAATAAACAAGATGATTGCAGTGAAGAATTACTCTATGAAAAGACATCTAACATCTTAAAAGAAACAAAAGAACGAGAAAATGACAAGATGAACAAAGACAAATTATAATTGCGTACAAAGCAAATCAGATACCAGGGGAAGAGCTGAATTCAAACTGTTACACTACACACAGAAGTCTCCAGTGAAATGAAGCAGCCTCTTTATCTGATGCTGTTGAAACATACTTAATGAAACAGATTGTTAAGCCCTATGAATCATAGCTTTTACAAAAACATTTTGTGGTTTTAAAATGTGCACATAGAAATAAGATTGGAAAGCTACTCATTCACTGAACAAATACCTCCCTTTTAGAATCCACTATAAAGTGTAGTATAAAGTGCTGTTCTAGACAGACTGAAGATACAGCAGTGAACAAGGACTCAGAACCTTCTACGCTCCACTGATTGAAATTTCAGTGGGAAAAGAAAAATAAACAAGTGAACAAATACAGGGATTAGATCCTTTTAAGAAGCTGTAGTGCTCTGGAGGTTATAGAAGGTGCAAAGGGTAAGGCTACTTTAGATGAAGTGGTCTCAAAGGACTATTTGAGGGGATGATATTTGAGCTGGGACCTATATTAGATGAGAGTGGTCAGCCATGCAAAGATCTTAGAGAAGAGCATCCCAGAATGACAGAACAACAAACGGAAATCTTTAAAGAGGAAGTGAGTTCTACCTGCACTAAGAACTGAAAGAAAATGCATGGGACTGGAACAGTGTGACAGGTATGATAGTAGTTTAGAGAGAGAGGCAGGGGTCAGCTCATGCAGGGTTTTGCAGTCATGGAGTTACTTTTTATTTTAAATAAAATAGGAAGCCTACTCAGGGATTTTAAGCAAGGGAATGATATAATCTTACTGAGAGTTGTAACAACCGCTCCAGTTTGTGCAGAGAATGGTTTGTAAGAAGAGCTAGAGTAGAAGCAAAGAGAGTAGTAAGGAATCTATTGAATTAATTTTGGTCCTGGATGAGATGGGGTGAGCATGCTTCACCCTGTCTGTCCCTCTGATACAACTATAAAAACAGGACAGGACACATAGGCAGCTATTTGATGTCTCTGAGAAGTAAGCAGCAGCAAGACGGAGAAGGAAAGAATAGCAGAAGTAGGATCACCACCTTATCTGCAGTGAGTTTTCTCTTTTGACCTTTTTAAAAATCCCTTTGGTATCCCCTACTCTGAACTCTGCACCGTCTGAAACATGGAAGTGGGCATGGCACCATAGATGGGGTACTCCAGGAGAAGTCCTTTAGTGCTGTCTCAAGGATCAAGAAAGGTCACTCCCAGTGTTCAGAGGGAATACTGAACTCTCTCCCTTTTTTATTTGCTTCCTTTTTGTTCTCTCATGCCATGTTATCTCATTGCAAATTTCAGGGGCCAAAACTCTGAGAAAGGGAACTCATCTTGTGCATTTGATGGAGTTGTAGTCCCTAGAGGATAGGCTGAACATGTGTTAATAAATTTCTCTCTGTGTCTTCCATTTGCTGGGCCAGGAGGTAGGCCCAATGACAAAAGTTCATGACAGAGAATGACAAACCAAGGAAACTACCAAGTGTCTGGCTGGAGGGCCAAATAGGGGAAACCCAGGGGTACAAATTCCTGGGAAGGTTGCAGAGAGGGAGGATCTTGGAAAAGCACCCTATAAATCAGTTGATGAACTCCCAAGCTCACATTTGAGCTGTGCATGCATGGGTCTGACCTCATTAGATTTCCAAAGATATTTTTTAATTTTTTTTAATTTTGCTATTATTAATGTACAATTACATGAGCAATACTATGGTTACTAGACTCCCCATATAATCAAGGCCGCACCACATACCCCATTACAGTCACTGTCCATCAGCGTAGTAAGATGCTATACAATCACTACTTGTCTTCTTTGTGTTATACAGCCTTCCCTGTGTCCCCCCGCCCACCACCACTACATTATGTATGCCAATTGTAATACCCCTTTTCCCCCTTATCCCGCCCTTTCCACCCAACTTCACAAGTCCCATTCCCTTTAGTAACTGTTAGTCCATTCTTAGGTTCTGTGATTCTGCTGCTGTTTTGTTCCTTCAGTTTGTTCTTTGTTCTTATACTCCACAGATGAGTGAAATCATTTGATACTTGTCTTTCTCCACCTGGTTTATTTCACTGAGCATAATACCCTCTACTCCATCCATGTTGTTGCAAATGGTAGGATTTGTTTTCTTCTTATGGCTGAATAATATTCCATTGTGTATATGTACCACATCCTCTTTATCCATTCATCTACTGATGGACACTTAGGTTGCTTCCATTTCTTGGCTATTGTAAATACTACTGTGATAAACATAGGGGTGCATATGTCTTTTTCAAACTGGGCTGCTGCATTCTTAGGGTAAATTCCTAGGAGTGGAATTCCTGGGTCAAATGGTATTTCTATTTTGAGCTTTTTGAGGAGCTTCCACACTACTTTCCACAATGGTTGAACTAATTTACATTCCCACCAGCAGTGTAGAAGGGTTCCCCTTTCTCCACATACTCACCAACATTTGTTGTTTTGTATTTTGGATGTTGGCCATCCTGACTGGTGTGAGGTGATATCTCATTGTGGTTTTAATTTGCATTTCTCTGATGATTAGCGATGTGGAGCATCTTTTCATGTGTCTGTTGGCCATCTGAATTTCCTCTTTGGAGAACTGTCTGTTCAGCTCCTCTGACCATTTTTTAATTGGATTATTTGCTTTTTTTTTGTTGAGGTATGTGAGGTCTTTATGTAAATTGGATGTCAACCCCTTATCAGATATGTCATTTATGAATATATTCTCCCATACTGTAGGATGTCTTTTTGTTGTATTGATGGTGTCCTTTGCTGTACAAAAGCTTTTCAGTTTGATATAGTCCCACTTGTTCATTTTTGCTTTTGTTTCCCTTGCCCAGGGAGATATGTTCATGAAGAAGTTGCTTATATTTATGTCCAAGAGATTTTTGCCTATGTTTTTTCTAAGAGTTTTATGGTTTCATGCCTTACATTCAGGTCTTTGATCCATTTCAAGTTTACTTTTGTGTATGGAGTTAGACAATGATCCAGTTTCATTCTCTTACATGTAGCTGTACAGTTTTGCCAACACCAGCTGTTGAAGAGGCTGACACTTCCCCATTGTATATCCATGGCTCCTTTATCATATATTAATTGACCATATATGCTTGGGTTTATATCTGGGCTCTCTAGTCTGTTCCATTGGTCTATTGGTCTGTTCTTGTGCCAGTACCAAATAGTTTTGTTTACTGTGGCTTTGTAGTAGAGCTTGAAGTCAGGGAGTGTAATTCCCCCTACTTTATTCTTCCTTCTCAGGATTGCTTTGGCTATTCAGGGTCTTTTGTGGTTCTATATGAATTTTAGGACTATTTGCTCTAGTTCATTGAAGAATGCTATTGGTATTTTGATAGGGATTGCATTGAATCTGTAGATTGCTTTAGGCAGGATGTCCATGTTGACAATATTAATTCTTCCTATCCATGAGCATGGGGTGTGTTTGCATTTATTGGTATCTTCTTTAATTTCTCTCATGAGTGTCTTGTAGTTTTCAGAGTATAAGTCTTTCACTTCCTTGGTTAGGTTTATTCCTAGGTTTTGTATTCTTTTGGGTGCAATTTGAATGGAATTGTTTTCCTGATTTCTCTTTCTGCTAGCTCATCATTAGTGTATAGGAATGCAACAGATTTCTGTGTATTAATTTTGTATCCTGCAACTTTACTGAATTCAGATGTTAGGTCTAGTAGTTTTTGAGTAGATTCTTTAAGGTATTTTGTGTACAATATCATGTCATCTGCAAACAGTGACAGTTTAACTTCTTCCTGACCAATCTTGATGCTTTTTATTTCTTTGTGTTGTTTGATTGCTGTGGCTAGGACCGCCAGCACCATGTTGAATAGAAGCGGGGAGAGTGGGCATCCTTGTCTTGTTCCCAATCTTAAAGGAAAAGCTTTTAGCTTTTCGCTGTTTAGTATAATGTTGGCTGTGGGTTTATCATATATGGCCTTTATTAGGTTGAGGTACTTGCCCTCTCTACCCATTATGTTGAGAATTTTTATCATGAATGGATGTTGAATTTTGTCAAATGCTTTTTCAGCGTCTATGGAGATAATCATGTGGTTTTTGTCCTTCTTTTTCTTTATGTAGTAGATGATGTTGATGGATTTTCTAATGTCATACCATCCTTGTATTCCTGGGATGAATCCCACTTGATCATGATGGATGATATTTTTTATGTATTTTTGAACTTTCCAAAGATTTTGAGAACTGAAGTAGCTGATAGACCACTACTGCCTAGGACCCAGTCTGGTCACTCAGTGGTGCATTTATAGGACAAATTCAAATAGCACTACAAAGTCTATGAAAACTTAACTGACATTGAAAACACAATGAAGAGAAGGCAAGTTAGAACTTGAGGCAGAAGTTAATTAAGTCAACTGTCTGCTAAAAGAAAATATCGACATTTACCACAGAGTTCAGAAAAGACACAGTTTCATAGTGTAATATGTAAAATGGCAAGATACAAAACGTTTGAAATTACAATTTGCATGGGAAATAGACAGACATGAAAACAGAGATGACACAAATGTTGAAATTATCAGACAACTAGAGCTTTTATTAAAATGTTTATAAATATTTTCTCCCATTCTGGGACCCATCTCTGCAGTCTCTTGATAGTGTCCCTTAGCACTAAAGTTTTTTATTTCGTGAAGTATCTATTTTTTTCTTTTGTTCCTTGTATTTTTGGTGAAGTGTCTAATAAACCATTGCCAAATCCAAAGTCACAAAGATCTAACTCTAACAGTTTTATAGTTTAGGGTACTTATATTTAGGTATTTGATTCACTTTAATTGATTTTTGTATAAAGAGTGAGGAAAGCTCCAATTACATTATTTTGCATGTGGATATTCAGTTTTCCCAACACTATTTCTCCAAAAGGCTATTCATTTCCAAGTTAATGATTTTGGCACCCTTGTCACAACTCAGTTGACTATAGATGTATGGGTTTATTTGTGAACCCTCAATTCTATTGCATTAATCTATGTGCTTATCCTTATGCCAAGATGCACTGTTTTGATTACTGAAGTTTTGACTAAGTTTTGAAATTGTGATTTGTGGGTCCTCCTACTTGGTTATTCTCTCTCAAGATTGGTTCTATTATTTGGGGTGCTTTATAAAAACATATGATTTTTAGGCTGAGATTTTCCATATCTTCAAAAGAGGCCATAGGGAGTTTGATAGTGATTATCTCATATCTGTCCATCTCTTTCAGGAATATTACCATCTTAACAATACTAAGTCTTCTAATCCATTAACACAATATTATTTTCCTTTTTTATGTCTTCTCCAATTTCTTTCATCAATGTTTATAATTTTGTTATGAATATTGTAAATCTTTTGTTAATTTATCACTAAGTATTCGATTCTTTATCATGCCATTGTAAATGGAATTATTTTCTTCATTTCCTATTTGGTTGTTCATTGCTAAGGTATAAAACTAAACTGATTATTGTGTGTTGATCTTGCATCCTACAACTTTGCTACATATTTTTATTAGTGGTAATTGTTTTTTTTTTTGGTGAGTGGATTCACCATGTTTTTTCCTTTCCAATGTTGTCTATGAATAGGTAGTTTAAATTTTTTCTTTCCAATTTGGATGCCCTTTTTTTCCTACCTAATTGTTCTGTCTATAACTTCTACTACAATGTTGAATAAAAGTATAATACAGACACCCTGTCTCATCCCTGATATTAAATGGAAAGTGTTCATACTTTCACCATTGATTTTATTTAACCTGATGTTGGCTATAGGTTTTCCCTAAATGCACTAGATCATGTAGAAGAAGTTCCCATCAATTCTTCATTTTTTGACTATTTTTCTTTTTTTGTTAAAGGGTGCTGGATTTTGTCACATGCATTTTATGCATCACTTGAGACAGTCATGTGTTTTTCCTCATTTATTCTATTAATGTGGTCATAGTGATTTTCATATACTAAACCACTCCTGCATTCCTGGGATACATCCCTCTTGGTCATGGTGTATAATCCTTTAAGTATACTGCTAGATTCAGTTTGCTAGTATTTTCTTGAGGATTTTTGCATCTATATTAAAACTGGTCTGTAGTTCCTCTTTTATTATATGTCCTTGTCTAGATTTGTTTTCAGTGTAATGCTGACCTCACAGCCTAGGTTAAATATTCTGTCTTCTATTTTTTGGAAGAGTTTGAAAAAGATTGGTGTTAATTTTTTAAATGTTTGATAGAATTCACCAGTGAAGTCATCTGGTCCTAGGATTTTTCCTTGTTGGGAAGTTTTTGATTAGTGATTCTATTTCTTTACTTGTTATAGTTCTGTTATGGTTTTCTATTTCTTGAGTCAGCATCAGTAGTTTGTTTCTAGGAGTATGTCTATTTCACCTTCATTGTCTGGTTGGCATGCATTTCCTGCATAGTATTCTCTTGTAATCCTTTTTGTTTCTGAAAGGTCAGTAGTAATACCCTGCTTTCATTTCTGATTTTAGTTATTTGCATATTCTCTTTTTTTTATTAGTCACTCTAGCCAAAGTTTATCAATTTTGTTGATAACTTTAAAGAACCAACTTTTGATTTCATTGATTCCCTCTATTGTTTATTTCCTCTGTCTCTGCCCTAATCTTTATTATTTCCTTACTACTACTAGCTATGGCTTCAGTTTGTTCTTTTTTTTCTAGTTCCTGAAGGTGTAAAGTTAGGTTATTGATAGATATTTCTTTTTAATGTGGGTATTTACAGCTATACATTTCTTGCTGAAAACTGTCTTTGCATCACCCCACAGGTTTTTGTATGTTTTCTTTCCCTTTTCATTTACTCTAAGTATTGCATAATTCTCTTACAATTTCTTTCACTCATTGGTTGTTCGGGTGTACATTGATTAATTTCATATTTGTCAATTTTCCATTTTCCTTCTATTAATGATTTCTACTTTCATTCTATTGTGGTTGGAGAAGATACTTTGTATGATTTTAATCATTTTAAGTGCATTGACACTTGTGTTGTGGACTAAAATATGACGTATCTTTAAGAATGTTGCATGTGAATAAGTATATGGCTGTTGTTGGGTGAAGTGTTCTGAATACATCTGTTAGGTCTAATCCGTTTATAGCATTGACATTCTTTCTAGTTGTTATATCCATAATTAAAGTTGTGTTATGGAAGTCTCCTACTATTATTATATAACTGTGTATTCTTTAAGTGAGTATATAATTTTCATATCTTGTTGTATCTTTGTCTCTTGTAACAATTTTTTGACTTAAAGTCTATTTTATCTGGTATTATTATACCCATTCCAGCTCTCTCTTAATTACTATTTACATAGAATAGATACTTCAACCTTTTCACTTTCAATCTATTTTTCCTTTGGATTTGAAGTATATCTGTTGTAGACATTTTACAGTTGGATGACTTTATCCATCAATATTTCTTTTATCCACCCTGCCAATCTCTGCCTTTAATTGGTGAATATAATATATTTACATTTAAGGTAATTACTGATAAGGAAGTACTTCTACCATTTTGCTGTTTTCTGCATATCTAACTTTTAATTCTTCATTTCCTTTTTTATTGCCTTCTTTTGTGTTTAATACTTTTTTAATTAAGTACTGTTTTGATCTCCTCATTTCCCTTTCTACACATTTTAAAGTTAATTTATTAGTGTAGGGATTACAATTCACATCTTAAATTTATAACAATATAGTTTGAATTAATACCAACTTAGCTTCAATATTGCATCAGATCTCTGATCCTATTTGACTCTGAGCCTTTATGCTGCTATGGTCACAAATTACATCTTTATACATTGTGTTCCCATCAACATATATTTATAGTTATTGTTCTATACATTTATCTTTTGAATAACATAGAAAAAAAGGAGTTACAAACCAATAATACTTTTATATTTAGGTACTGTATTAGATTTTTTAGGGTTGCCATAACAAATTACCACAAACTGTGTGACTTAAAACAACAGAGATTTATTCTTTTACAGTTCTGGAAGGTGGAAGTCTGAAAACTAAGTGTTACTGGTGTTAGTCCCTTCTGAGGGCTATGGGGGAAAGGGCAAAAGGCTATAGAGGCCCATGACATTCTTTCTCCACCTGACAACATTTTCCAGCTGGAAACTATAAAGAGTTTTGGACCACTGGACTGGAAGGGAATAGGAAGTGCTTGGAAAGTCCCACACAGGGTTCCTTCCTAATAATTTACCCAGTCTTGGATTACAGGGGATGTGAAGAGTGAGAAGACAGCAGAGTGTGTGCACTCTAGGAAGGTAGAAACACTTATCTCATTGGGGTAAATAAAAGACCTGAAAGGCAGATTTATATGTAGTATGATAGAGGGGCTGTGCATTCATGCAAAATGGGGACATTTGTGGGCCAATGTTAAATGTATAGATATAGGGAATTTTCATAAGTACCACAGCTCTTCTCCCTCTCTGTGCTCCTCAGCTGCTGACATACAATGTACATGTATGTATATTGGGTGGAGAGGTAGGATAGAGAAAAAATATTCTTCCATTTTGTTACACTGAACTAGCCAAGTCAGTCACCTTCTGTTCATTGTAACATTGTATTGATAGGATCATACTGCCATTAAGAAATAAACAAGATGGTCCCAGGGCACAATGGATACAGACTAATTGGGACTAGTCATTTGATCTTTCCTCCTATCCCCATATCAATCCTAGCCATACCCAGCCTGATATAAAACATTATCTTTCCAGTAAGGTGTAATAAAATATGCTGTAGACAAAATAAAATCAATAATGCCAGGAATTATTTAGGTCTGTTGACACAGAAACAAAGGACAGCAAGTGAATTGCTCAGCACAAGGTGGCTTAATCTCCCTTCATGTTTTTATGTCTACTTTCTCCATGGTCTCAGGCCCAAAGTTTTTGACTACACAGTATCCGTTGCTAAAAAGAGAAAGCAAGAGATCATCTGGACTCTGGAATCCTGGAGTTAGGCAGTTTAGCTGTGAATAAGCAAGGACAAAACTATCTGCAGCATTTGGTTACACATTCTATGGTCTAAGTGCAGGCAATTCCAATAGGTTTGCCATGAAGGATTCTCTAGAATGGGGTCAACCTAACAATCATTGGCAGACCCGTGCTATGTAATGATTTTGCCACAGCCTCATTTACAGTTTCAGAAATAACAATATCTTCAGTTGGATAGGTTAAGGGTCTAGAAAAAGGACAAAAGGAGAAAGTTGACTCATTTCAATGCTCACGTTCCATCTCACCTCCCTCCGAAGCCTTTGCAGTATGAAGCTAGCTCTATGAGACTTACCAGCTGAGGTGCCAGAAGAAGTAGCAGCAGAAAATGTGGCATGATTCCAGTATGTAGATAATACCAGAAAGAATCCTGACAGATACCAGCTGAACTTATCATTTCAGTGAAAAGTTGTATAGTTACTAAGCCTCCTTGTACTCTGTAGCTCATTCGCCCACACCCACTTCTGAGATTGCTGCTCATACCTAAAAGACATTGTTGAAGTATTTGATACATTTCTGGTGTGTAGTAGTCCATTGTCTGTGCCTCTCTGACCCAAACCCCCTCCCATCTTGCTTCCTCTGATATTTTTCTGTCAGTGCTCCCAGGACCAGATAAAAGCACCAGGTTCAAGGTCAGTTTTCTGTTTGCTGAACATAAAAGCATTCAAATCCACAAAGATGAGAAAGTGATAAAAGCATTTGATTAGGCAACAGCTCACTGTGTAGGAATACCATCTTCTTCCACATTAACTCTACTTGAAAAATCTAGTGATGAACTCTACTTACAAATGAAATTGCTTATGGAATAGATGGATGAATAGATATCTGAAGGGTGGGGGTATATGTGTACATATGCAGATATTTTTATAAACACTCTAGTTTCTAAGTCTGTTTAAAACTTTATAGGGTGATGAGAAATAGTCTATTATGTGGGGAATTCCATTTATATCTGTTGAACAAATGAATAGGGAGACAAAAGGTATGGAACTCTGGGGTAAGTCACAATGAACTGGGGCTAATAGAAGAGCGCTTTAGGAGTGGTGGGTTAAGGACCTCCAAAAATCCACTCCTCAATAAAATCAATAAGAGCACAGGCAAAAAAAATGATCAGAATCAAGTTTTTCAGAATTCTGGAATTAACCAAAGGCTTGCAACAATCCAAGGACCATTTATTCAGGAAAAATGGCTGAACCTCTGTGAGAATAGTAAGCTTTGTGGCATTTTAATTTGCTCTATTCCTATTCCTCCCCTCTCCTTAACTTCACATTAGCCTTGAAAATAACAGCCAATCAGCTCTAGTAATTGTGAAAATCAGTAGCTCAGCTGCTACTGGGGTGGACAGACTAGGTTTGAGTTCTCCCAAAAGGCCCATTGCCACAGAATTGTCACAATTTGACCCGTCTGGCAGTTCGTGAAAACACCTACTCATATGATTCATTTTTATTTGATCTGCCTTATGACTCACCCCAAGCAAAAAGCCTTTTTTGTTTTAAAAGACTTTTTTAGAGCAGTTTTGGGTTTAGAGAAAAGCTGAGGAGAAAGTACAGACTTCCCATATACTGCTGTTTCTTCCTCTTTCTCTTACACAATTTTCTCATTATTAGCATCTTGCATTCATGTGGTAGATTTGTTACAATTGAAGAACCAGTACTGACATGTTATTATTAACTAAATTCCACAGTTTACATGAGGTTTCACTCTTTCAGTTATATATTCTATGGGTTTCGACAAATACACAATGCTACATATCTACCACTACAATATCATACAGAAGAGTTTCTCTGTCCTAAAAATCTCATGTTCCTTGTATTCATTCCCCCCTTCCCTCATTCTGAACCAGTGGCCAAAATTGATCTTTTTACTCTCTCTGTGCTTTGCCTTTTCCTGAATGTCGTATGAATGGAATCATACAGTGTGTTGCCCTTTCAGACTGGCTTCTTCCACTAAGCAACATGCTTTTAAGGTTCCTCCATGTCTTTTTGTGGTTTGATAGCTCATTTCTTTTTACTACTGAATAACATTCCATTGTATAGCCGTACCAGAGCTTATCCATTTAACTATTAAAGAGCACCCCACCCCCATTGCTTCAAAGTTTTGGCAATTATGAATCAAGCTGTTATATACATTTGTGTACACATTTTTTGTGTGGAGATAACTTTTCAACTCATTTAAGTAACAAGGAGTGTGATTGCTGGATGTATGGCGAACAAGTTTTAGCTTTGAAAATGTCAGACTCTCTTCCATAATAGCTGTACCATTTTGCATTCCTACCAGCGATGAGTGCTGTCAGGGTTTTTGCATTTTAACCATTCTAGAGTGCAGTGCTTTCTCATTGTTTTTGGAATGACATATGATGTGAAGCATCTTTTCATATGCTTATTGACCATGTATACACCGTCTTTGGTGAGGTGTCTGTTCACATATTTTGCCCATTTTTAATTGAGTTTTTTTGTTTTCCTATTGTTCAATTTTAAGAGTTCTCTCTCTGTTTTGGATACAAAACTTTTATCTTTGTTTTGCAAATATTTCCTTCCTGACTGCGGCTTGTTTTTACATTCTCTTAGCAGGGTCTTTTGCAGAACAGAAGTTTTAATTTTAATGAAATCAAACTCATCATTTTTTTTAGGCCATGCTTTAGCTGTTATAACTAAAAAGTCATCACCATGGTGTCAGACATATTTGGGTTAGGATCTGGCTACCCATTCACTTCTTAGGCTTTGTGACCTTGGACAAGTCTCCAGAAAGCCAAGATTAAATACAATGATGTATGAAAAGCCCTAAAATAAATGAAAAATAAAATATAGGGGGAAAAAGCAATCACCAAACCAAAGGTTACCTAAATTTTCTATGTTATCTTCTAGAAAATTTACAGTTTGTGTTTGACACTTATGTCTATGATCCATTTCCAGCTAATTTTTGTGACAGATGTAATGTCTTTGTCTAGATTCATTTTTTTGTATGTAGTTGTCCAGTTATTTCAGAACCATTTGTTGAAAAGATTATCCTTTATCAATTTAATTGCCTTTGTTGAAGATCAGTTAACTAGATTTGTGCAGGTCTACTTTTGGGCTATTCTATTCCATTGATCTTTTTATTTATTCTTCCACCAATACCCCACCATGCTGATCACTGTAGCTTAAAAGTAAGTAGCAAAGTCAAACATCTATGAAAAACCAGGGCTAACATCAAACTTATGGGTAAAAAACTGAATACTCTCTCCCTGAGATTGAAAACAAGATAAGAATATCTGCTCTCCAGCAGGACCGGTGAGCAGGTTCCTGGGACCGGCGCCTGAGGACAAAGAATATCGCACGTTTTTCCCTGCGGGACCGGTGGGCGGATGCCTGAGACCGGCACCTGAGGAAGGAGGAAATCGCGCGTTTTTCCCCTTTTTTTTTCTCTTTTTGGTGAGTGCTTTTTGGAAGTCTTAAAGGGACAGGGACCCCAGTGCTAGGGAGGCAGGGCGGCGGGACTGGTGAGTGGGTACCTGGGACTGGCGCCTGGGAACAAAGAATATCGCGCGTTTTTCCCTGCGGGACCAGCAGGCGGGTGCTTTTTGGAAGCCTTGAAGGGACAGGGACCCTGGTGCTAGGGAGGCAGGGCAGCAGGACCAGTGAGCGGGTGCCTGGGACTGGCGCCTGAGGACAAAAAAAAAAATCACGGGTTATTTCCTTTTTTTTTTCTGTTCCCTCTCTCATTGTTGCTGTTGTTGTTTTGGTTTGGAGAGTGCTTTTTGGAAGTCTTAAAGGGGCAGGACAAGTCACTTAGACCAGAGGCAGGGAATCTGGGGATCTCTGGGCACTCTAACCCCCTGGACAGCAGGGAGCACAGAGGCCCCTTATGGACATAAATAGCCTCCTGGCCAATCCCTCTCCAACGGGGCTCCACCATTTTGGAGTAGCAGCCCCAGCCAGGCCACGCGCACAGAAACAGCAGAGATAAACCCCATAGCAACCAGGCAGGAAGCAGAAGCCCTGTCTGCACACAGCTGCCCAGCAAAAGCCACTAGAGGTCGCTATTCTCCCAGGAGAGGAAGGCCACAAACCAACAAGAAGGAAAGCTCTTCCAGCAGTCACCTGTACCAGCTCTGGAAACTATCTCTATCACCATGAAAAGGCAAAACTACAGGCAGACAAAGATCACAGAGACAACACCTTGAGAAGGAGACAGACCTAACCAGTCCTCCTGAAAAAGAATTCAAAATAAAAATCATGAACATGCTGACAGAGATGCAGAGAAAAATGCAAGAGCAATGGGATGAAGTCCGGAGGGAGATCAAAGATGTCAGGAAGGAGATCACAGAAGTGAAACAATCCCTGGAAGGATTTATAAGAAGAATGGATAAGATGCAAGAGGCCATTGAAGGACTAGAAGCCAGAGAACAGGAACGTATAGAAGCTGACATAGAGAGAGATAAAAGGATATCAAGGAATGAAACAACACTAAGAGAACTATGTGACCAAGCTAAAAGGAATAACATTCATATTATAGGGATACCAGAAGAAGAAGAAAGAGGAAAAGGGATAGAAAGTCTCTTTGAAGAAATAATTGCTGAAAACTTCCCCAAACTGGGGGAGGAAATAATCGAACAGACCATGGAATTACACAGAATCCCCAACAGAAAGGATCCAAGGAGGACAACACCAAGACACATAGTAATTAAAATGGCAAGGATCAAGGACAAGGAAAGAGTTTTAAAGGCAGCCAGAGAGAAAAAGGTCACCTATAAAGGAAAACCCATCAGGCTAACATAAGACTTCTCGACAGAAACCCTACAGGCCAGAAGAGAATGGCATGATATACTTAATGCAATGAAACAGAAGGGCCTTGAACCAAGGATACTGTATCCAGCACGACTATCATTTAAATATGATGGCGGGATTAAACAATTCCCAGACAAGCAAAAGCTGAGGGAATTTGCTTCCCACAAACCACCTCTACAGGGCATCCTACAGGGACTGCTCTAGATGGGAGCACTCCTAAAAAGAGCACAGAACAAAACACACAGCATGTGAAGAAGGGAGGAGGAGGAATAAGAAGGGAGAGAAGAAAAGAATCTCCAGACAGTGTATATAACAGCTCAATAAGCGAGCTAAGTTAGGCAGTAAGATACTAAAGAAGCTAACCTTGAACCTTTGTAAACCACGAATCTAAAGCCTGCAATGGCAATAAGTACATATCTCTCAAAAGTCAGCCTAAATGTAAATGGACTGAATGCACCAATCAAAAGACACAGAGTAATAGAATGGATAAAAAAGCAAGACCCATCTATATGCTGCTTACAAGAAACTCACCTTAAACCCAGAGACAAGCATAGACTAAAAGTCAAGGGATGGAAAAACATATTTCAGGCAAACAACAGTGAGAAGAAAGCAGGGGTTGCAGTACTAATATCAGACAAAATAGACTTCAAAACAAAGAAAGTAACAAGAGATAAAGAAGGATACTACATAATGATAAAGGGCTCAGTCCAAAAAGAGGACATAACCATTCTAAATATATATGCAACCAATACAGGAGCACCAGCATATGTGAAGCAAATACTAACAGAACTAAAGAGGGAAATAGACTGCAATTCATTCATTTTAGAAGACTTCAACACACCACTCACCCCGAAGGATTGATCCACTGGGCAGAAAATAAGTAAGGACACACAGGCACTGAACAACACACTAGAACAGATGGACCTAATAGACATCTATAGAACTCTACATCCAAAAGCAACAGGATATACATTCTTCTCAAGTGCACATGGATCATTCTCCAGAATAGACCACATACTAGCTCACAAAAAGAGCCTCAGTAAACTCCAAAATATTGAAATCCTACCAACCAATTTTTCAGACCACAAAGGTATAAAAGTAGAAATAAATTTTAAAAAGAAAAAAAAAGGCTCACAAACACATGGAGGCTTAACAACATGCTACTAAATAATCAATGGATCAATGAACAAATCAAAATAGAGATCAAGGAATATATAGAAACAAATGACAACAACAACACTAAGCCCCAACTTCTGTGGGATGCAGCGAAAGCAGTCTTAAGAGGAAAGTATATAGCAATCCAGGCACACTTGAAGAAGGAAGAACAATCCCAAATGAATAGTCTAACATCACAATTATCAAAACTGGAAAAAGAAGAACAAATGAGGCCTAAAGTCAGCAGAAGGAGGGACATAATAAAGATCAGAGAAGAAATAAACAAAATTGAGAAGAATAAAACAATAGCAAAAATCAACAAAACCAAGAGATGGTTCTTCGAGAAAATAAACAAAATAGATAAGCCTCTAGCCAAACTTATTAAGAGAAAAAGAGAATCAACACAAATGAACAGAATCAGAAATGAGAATGGAAAAATCATGACAAACTCCACAGAAATACAAAGAATTATTAAAGACTACTATGAAAACCTATATGCCAACAAGCTGGAAAACCTAGAAGAAATGGACAACTTCCTAGAAATATACAACCTCCCAAGACTGACCAAGGAAGAAACACAAAAGTTAAACAAACCAATTACAAGCAAAGAAATTCAAACGGTAATCAAAAAACTACCCAAGAACAAAACCCCGGGGCCGGACGGATTTACCTCGGAATTTTATCAGACACACACAGAAGACATAATACCCATTCTCCTTAAAGTGTTCCAAAAAATAGCAGAAGAGGGAATACTCCCAAACTCATTCTATGAAGCCAACATCACCCTAATACCAAAACCAGGCAAAGACCCCACCAAAAAAGAAAATTACAGACCAATATCCCTGATGAATGTAGATGCAAAAATACTCAAAAAAATATTAGCAAACAGAATTCAACAGTATATCAAAAGGATCATACACCATGACCAAGTGGGATTCATCCCAGGGATGCAAGGATGGTAAAACATTCGAAAATCCATCAACATCATCCACCACATGAACAAAAAGAAAGACAAAAACCACATGATCATCTCCATAGATGCTGAAAAAGCATTTGACAAAATTCAACATCCATTCATGATAAAAACTCTCAGCAAAATGGGAATAGAGGGCAAGTACCTCAACATAATAAAGGCCATATATGATAAACCCACAGCCAAAATCATACTGAACAGTGAGAAACTGAAAGCATTTCCTCTGAGATCAGGAACCAGACAGGGATGCCCACTCTCCCCACTGTTATTTAACATAGTACTGGAGGTCCTAGCCACGGCAATCAGACAAAACAAAGAAATACAAGGAATCCAGATTGGTAAAGAAGAAGTTAAACTCTCACTATTTTCAGATGATATGATACTGTACATAAAAAACCCTAAAGACTCCACTCCAAAAGTAGTAGAACTGATATCGGAATACAGCAAAGTTGCAGGATACAAAATTAACACACAGAAATCTGTAGCTTTCCTATACACTAACAATGAATCAATAGAAAGAGAAATCAGGAAAATAATTCCATTCACCATTGCATCAAAAAGAATAAAATACCTAGGAATAAACCTAACCAAAGAAGTGAAAGACTTATACTCTGAAAACTGAGTCACTCAAGAGAAATTAAAGGGAACACTAATAAATGAAAACTCATCCCATGCTCATGGCTAGGAAGAATTAATATCGTTCAAAATGACCATCCTGCCCAAAGCAATATACAGATTTGATGCAATCCCTCTCAAATTACCAGCAACATTCTTCAATGAATTGGAACAAATAATTCAAAAATTCATATGGAAACACCAAAGACCCCGAATAGCCAAAGCAATCCTGAAAAAGAAGAATAAAGTAGGGGGGATCTCACCCCCCAACTTCAAGCACTACTACAAAGCCATAGTAATCAAGACAATTTGGTACTCGCACAAGAACAGAGCCACAGACCAGTGGAACAGATTAGAGACTCCAGAAATTAACCCAAACATATATGGTCAATTAATATTTGATAAAGGAGCCATGGACATACAATGGCAAAATGACAGTCTCTTCAACAGATGGTGCTGGCAAAACTGGACAGCTACATGTAGGAGAATGAAACTCGACCATTGTCTAACCCCATATACAAAGGTAAACTCAAAATGGATCAAAGACCTGAATGTACGTCATGAAACCATTAAACTCTTGGAAAAAAACATAGGCAAAAACCTCTTAGACATAAACATGAGTGACCTCTTCTTGAACATATCTCCCCGGGCAAGGAAAACAACAGTAAAAATTAGCAAGTGGGACTACATTAAGCTGAAAAGCTTCTGTACAGCGAAAGACACCATCAGTAGAACAAAAAGGAACCCTACAGTATGGGAGAATATATTTGAAAATGACACATCCGATAAAGGCTTGACGTCCAGAATATATAAAGAGCTCACATGCCTCAACAAACAAAAAACAAATAACCCAATTAAAAAATGGGCAGAGGAACTGAACAGACAGTTCTCTAAAAAAGAAATACAGATGGCCAAGAGACACATGAAAAGATGCTCCACATCGCTAATTATCAGAGAAATGCAAATTAAAACTACAATGAGGTATCACCTCACACCAGTAAGGATAGCTGCCATCCAAAAGACAAACAACAACAAATGTTGGCGAGGCTGTGGAGAAAGGGGAACCCTCCTACACTGCTGGTGGGAATGTAAATTAGTTCAACCACTGTGGAAAGCAGTATGGAGGTTCATCAAAATGCTCAAAACAGACCTACCATTTGACCCAGGAATTCCACTCCTAGGAATTTACCCTAAGAATGCAGCAATCAAGTTTGAGAAAGACAGATGCACCCCTATGTTTATCGCAGCACTATTTACAATAGTCAAGAATTGGAAGCAAACTAAATGTCCATCAGTAGATGAATGGATAAAGAAGATGTGGTACATATACACAATGGAATACTACTCAGCCATAAGAAGTGGAAAAATCCAACCATTTGCAGCAACATGGATGGAGCTGGAGAGTAATATGCTCAGTGAAATAAGCCAAGCGGAGAAAGAGAAATACCAAATGATTTCACTCATCTGAGGAGTATAAGAACAAAGGAAAAACTGAAGGAACAAAATAGCAGTGGAATCACAGAACCCAAGAATGGACTAACAGGTACCAAAGAGAAAGGGACTTGGGAGGATGGGTGGGTAGGGAGGGATAAGGGGGGGGAGAAGAAGAGGGGTATTAAGATTAGCATGTATGGGGGGGAGGGAGAAAGGGGAGGGTGGGCTGCACAACACAGAGAGGACAAGTAGTGACTCTACAACATTTTGCTAAGCTGATGGACAGTGACCGTAATGTGGTTGTTAGTGGGGACCTGATATAGGGGAGAGCATAGTAAACATAGTATTCTTCATGTAAGTGTAGATTAAAAATTTTAAAAAAAAAGAAAGAAAGAAAGAAAAGGGGGATTGCTCCTTGATAGGATAAAACTATTGGTAAATCAAAGATCAATGCATGCTTTAAATATCCTTAATGTTGATCACTTAAAGGGTGTCAGATGATCAGCCATGGACGTACTCTTTTCTGATAATATTCCTTTCTCTTAATAAAAAAAAAAGAAAAAAAGCCGTTCTGGGTGCTGACCTCCAATGAGTTCTGCACAGTGGTATAGAGGGCATGTCAAAGTGTGGGCAAAGGGTCTGTTTGTTTCTATGCAGAAGATCAAGGCCTAGCTTGGATACCCAGAAAATGAACTAAGATACGATATGAGGAGGAGCTTCCGGCATCAGCACTCTCTGGAAGACTTGTGCCGGGGGATTATCATCAAAAAGCCTCCAGAGGGATCCGAACGATGCTGCAGTTGTGGCTGCATCCAGCCCACCATCTCCTGGACTTGCCATAGGAATGAGGAGGGAGATGTCTAGGCTGGCATGTGCATACAGTGAGACAATGAATTTGACCGGATCTGTACTGTTGGAACTCAACCAGGAGTTGGGAGGGGTGCAAGTTGTAGCACTCCAAAGTCTTATGACTATAGACTATCTATGGTTAAAAGAACATATGGGATGTGAACAGATCCCAGAAATGGGCTGCTTTAATTTGTCTGATTTCTCTCAGAGTGTTCAAGTACAGTTGGACAATATCCATCATATCATAGACAAATTTTCACAAATGCCTAGGGTGCCTAAATGGTTTTCTTGGCTTCACTGGAGATGGGTGGTAATTATAGATTTGCTTTGTTTATGTCACCGTATTCCTATTATGTTAATATGTGTGTGCAAATTAGTTAGTAGTTTAAAACCTATACATACTTAAGGTACTCTACAAGAAGATATGTCAAAGAAATAATCAATCCTCCCATGTTTTCTTCCATATGCTACCTCTATAGCTTTTCTTCTTCCTTCCTAATTACAACCCTTAAATAGAATTCGTGCCTCACATCGAATTTACCGAGTATCATAATTCCTCCAGGTGGTAAAGATACCTCGAGACAAGTGCTGGACATAGAAGCCACAGGGCATACATCTGCAAAGAAGTAAAAAGCTAACCTTTTCAAACAATATGGCTTCTCTCTCACTTATCAACTTTACATTTCCCTGTATGGCCCCGGAAGATGACTCGTTAGCCAGAGACGGGCAAGATTCCTCAAGGGAGGAACAACCTAAGACAGGCACAGTAGCAGGGGGGCCATCAGGTGAAAATTTGGGGATCAACAGAGGTGAGGCTCAGAACCTCACCCCCCCTGCTTTGAGAGAAATCTTCTGCATCCGTGGATGTTTTGCTGCCCTTGTCTAGCTTGGATTAATACTTAGTCCATAGGCACACACCTGATCATCTACATTTGCCCTCTTACAGCACTAAACTATGTTTTCTACCTTTATCTTGCATCTACCTACCACTTCAGAATTTTATTAAAAATAATAATAATAATAATAATAATAAAGGGAGAAATGTGGGATCAACATATAAATCAAGTACAAAAATCAAACAAATATTCATATTTGACCTGATTGTTTATAGGTCATAATGCGTGATCAAAACCGAAAGTTTCTGTGATGAATGCCCTTGTACTGTTCACCATGTAAGAATTTATTCACTATGTAAGAATTCGTTCACCATGTAAGAACTTGTTCGTTATGCTTCAGAAGATTGGAGACTGACGAGAATTAGGCTTGAGATGGATTAATGATTGTACATTGAGCATTGACCCCCCTATACTGAATTTTATTGTTGTTAACAACCATTTGATCAATAAATATGAGAGATTGCCTCTCAAAAAAAAAAAAAGAATATCTGCTCTCACTACTTCTAGTCAACATTATATTGGAGGTTCTAGCCAGGGTAATTAGACAAGAAAAAAAGAAGGCATTCAGATTAAAAGAAAGAAGTAAAACTATTTATATTCACAATGACATGAACTTGCGTATGTAAAACCTTAAGAAGTCCACATAAACTATTACAGTTAATGAGTTCAGCAAGGTTATAGGGTACAAGTTCAATTTGCAAAAATGAATTATACTTTTATACACTAACAATTAATGGCCTGATAAAGAAATTTGGAAAAATATCCTTTTATAATAGCATCAGAAATAATTTTAAAAATTTAGGAATAAATTTAAAGTGTAAGATACATACTGAAAAATGACAAAACAGTGTGGACAAAAATTAAAGAAGTCCTCAGTAAATGGAAAGACATCCGTTGTTTACAGATAAGACTTAATAGTGTTAAGATGGCAATACTACCCCAACTTAGCTACAGATTCAATGTAGTCCCTAATAAAAAATACCCAGTTGGTATTTTTTTTCAGATATTAAAAAACTAATTATAAAATTCATATTGAAATAGAAATGACCCAGAATAGCCTAAAATTATTGCTGAAGAAAAGATTTAGAGGAATCACATTTCCAATTTCAAAATTTACACAAAGCCAGTTTTCAAGACAGTGTTGTTCTGGCATAAGAATAGACATATGAATCAATGGAACAAAACTGAGAGGCTAGAAATAAGCCCTTATATTTATGGCCAATTTTCAACAATTCAGTGGAGAAAACATTAGTCTCTTCAACAAATGGTGCTGTGACAACTGGATACAGACAACCCATGAGCTAGAGGTTATGCTCAGTGAAATAAGCTAGGTGGAAAAAGACAAGTGCCATATGATTTCCGTAATTTGTTGAGTACAACAACAGAGCAAAACTGAAGGAACAAAACAGCAACAGACTCACAGACTCCAAGAAGGGACTAATGGTTACCAAAGGGGAGGTGTTGGGGATGGTGCATGGGGAGGGAGGGAGAAGGGGATTGAGGGGCATTATGATCAGCACACATAATGTAGGGGGGGTCACGGGGAAGGCAGTATGGCACAGAGAAGACAAGCAGTGTCTCTATAGCATCTTACTATATGCTGATGGACAGTGACTGCAGTGGGGTGTTGGGGGACTTGATAATATGGGTGAATGTAGTAACCATAATATTGCTCAGGTGAAACCTTTGTAAGATTGTATATCAATGACATCTTAATTAAAAAAATCAGATATAGTTTAGACAATTCATCTGAATAATAGATAACCCATGGAATCAGCAACAGTATTTGCAAATCATACCTCTAATAAGGGACTAACATCCAGAATATATAAAGAACTTTTATGACTCAACATTAAGGGGCAAGTCAATTAAGAACTGGACAAATTATTTGAATTGAAATTTATCTAAATAAGATATGCAAGTTGCATATAAGCACATGAAAAGATGCTCAACATTATTAGGGAAATGTGATCAAAACCACAATGAAATACCACTTTACCTCTACTAGTATGGTTAAAATAAAATACAGACATTAATAAGTATTGGTAAGGATGTGGAGATATTAAAACCCTCATACATTTCTGGATCATAAAATGGTACAGCCACTCTGGAAAACCGGTTAGAAGTTCTTCAAAATGTTACACATAGAGTTACCATTTGATTTCAGCATTACTACTCCTAGGTATATACACAAGAGGATTACAAATATATATCCACACAAAACTTTCACATGACCATTCATGGCAGCATTATTTGTAACAACCAAAACGTAGGAACAGCCCAAATGCCCATCAAACGATGAACAGATAAGCAAAATGTGGTATATTCTGTAATGGAATTTTATTCAGCAATAAAAAGGAATAAACAGCACAGATGAACCTTGAAAATCTTATGCTAAGTTGAAGACAGTCACAAAAAACCTAGTATTGTATGACTGAACTTATATAAATATCCATAATCTACAGAAAAAAAGCAGATTTGAGGTTGCCAGGGGCTGGGTCAGAAGTGGGGGAATGGGAATGGAGATTAATTGCGAATGGATATAGGGTTTCTTTTTATAGTGAATTTTGAACAAAACTCTGTGGATATACTAAAAACCACTGAATTGAACACTTAAAATGGTGGCTTTTATGGTATATGAATTACATCTTAATAAAGCAGATTTTTTTAAATGGGACTAATACCTCCTGCTTTGTAGTGCTATTAGGAGAATCAACTGAAGACTTATAAAACTTCTTTTACAAAATTAGGCCCTCAAATATTTCGTGGAACTGAAGATAAATTTTACCTTCTTCCCAACTTTGCTAATTGCATAAATACTACAACAAGGTAAATGCAACAAAGCTCCAGGGTCAGAAGTAAGCTTAAATACCTGCTCCTTTTGCACCCATAGATTGAATGAAGTTCTAGCTTATTCACTGGGAGAGCTGTGACAAGAGACTTTGCTCCCTGTTTTCCCTTTCTAGATCAAGTAACCATTTCTCCCCACCCATCTGGGCAGACAGATTCCCATCCACATACTCTCCTCCACTAGAAAGCATATCTTCTTCCTTCTAGAGGAAGGTTTGAGGTATAGATCTCTCACTTTGGACTTTAGAAAAACTGCTGAGATGAAAACAGTATTTCAAAAGAAAAAAGAATCCATGTCAGCCACAACCAACACCATCCTACCAGTGTTTCCTTGGGTACTCTGACAGCACAGGGCTTAATGCATATTGGGGCCAATTAACAGAGCCCTCCATAAACACATTGTTTCAGATGTATTCAGGACTCACAAGGCTAGAAGACCATGATATTCTGAAAACCACAAAGACCACTGAGATGCTGGACTCAGAATTTTGTCCTATGACCAAAGTCTGTTTTAAGGCCTATTAGGTACTTAGGTCTACCCACGTAGGTTAAGGAATGGGTGGAGTGAAGCCCACATTGGTTTTCCCATGTGAACCAGCAGCATGTAAAATGATTCCAGCAACTACCTTACTCAAGAACATGTAATGTTCTGTTGTAATTTGAATCATGATTTTATAATCATGGGGCACAAAATCAATAATTTTATTTTATATGCAAAGTATGTATATAAAATAGTCATTCCAATAGAAAATTAGTGAAATATGTGAACATTTAAATATTTCACATTAGGAAGAGTACATCCCTAAAAAAAGTGTCACTGTCCAATGTTTGTATCCATCAAGGACATATTGTATGTCAGGCTTGAGTAATACAAAAATGGATAAAACATAGTAGAAACTCTCAAGAGGAGATCCATCTTTTGACAACAAAGACAGTTACACTAGAGTATGTTGAAGGAAAGCAAATAGTTCTCTGTGAGCACAGGGGTGTGGGCACGTGAGTCTGGGGTGTCATGGGGGAGGAGATGAAAAGAAATGCCTAAGCTGGTTCCTAAAGATACAGTAAAGGTAGATGCACAAAAGGACTTTAAGGAACAGCTCCTCAGGCAGAAGAATAAAGTTTGTATATTTACAGACATACAAGATATTCAGTCTAGCTGGAACCAATTAATGAGAAAGGAGGGGTAAGATGAGTTACTGTAAGATTAATTAGTTTACGATGGATAGGTAACAGATAGGGATTTACATTTGGCAAATACATGCACCCACCCTAAATCAGTCCCATTCCACTAAGAATGGCCGTGAGACTATCCAGGAACAGTTGGGTGAGGGAAATGCCTTACTGGATTTCCTCAAAGGGGCTCCTTGGGGAGGGATGATAACTAGCAGTTCTAACTTAAGACAGTAGAAGTTCATAGGAGCCTTTAGCCCCACCCTTGGGAAATGGGTTGACTTCCTGGCCTTGATTAAAGGGAACAAAGGAAATAAATTCCTTCCACCCACTCTTTCCCAATACCCAAAATATTCAAGCTTCTCTTGTCAACAAAAAATGCTTCATTTGCAACATAGCCCAGTCCCCATCACTTCAGTACAGCATAGAAGTAGAAAAGGGTCACACTGCAAGCATCATTTAGTACAAGGCAGAGCTCCATAACCCCTAAGATAGCAGGCCCATCTACCCCCAAAGACCCCATGCCCAGAGCCAAACTGAACACACAAGCAGGCAAACCCAAAATGACGTTGGCCCCAGGTCTCAGCATGTTTCACCCTCCCCTACAGCTCTTCAAGCTTCTATCAAGCTTCATCTTCAAGCAGCCATCTTCTTCAAGCAGCCATCTATCACTTCCATCCCCAACCAGGCCACCTACTAGTATCTGTGCCACCATGGAGCATTTTTTGTGAGGTAACTAACAGGGGTTTACGTGTTACATAAAACAAGAAAATATCTTGTGAAACATATCATTCCATAGAAACTTTAAAATGACTCCCCTGTATATAATCCTAACCAGCAACGAAAGCTCTTCCTCTCTTCACCATAGATATAGGCGATTTTGAAATGAGTGTCATCTCAGAGAGCTCCATACTCAAATATTGCCATTGGCCTTACTAAAGGCTGTTCTCCTTACACTAGGGTAGGAAGGAATCCAAGGTGATTTCCCAGGTTCAGAGGCTGAAAGTCCCTGAAAACTTATAAAAAGATTCCCTTCTTTCTGTTCCCCTCAAAAGATTTTTATAAAGATTATTGCCTAATGGTTTTCTAATCCATCTGAGAAAAGTTAGTTTTAGATTTAAGGGACAATCCAAACACAGAAGCAGGCAGTCTTTCTGATTAGGTACTAGTTTTTAGGATACAGGAGGCAAGGAAAAGGAGTATAGAATCTCAAGTGGCCTTCTTCACCCCAGATCTTCCAGAGAGCCTCAGAAGGTGATCACAAGAAATATTCCACCTTCCCCAGGCCTTGGTGGGACAATTCCTAAAGTTTTACCATCATAAACTGGTGACTTCTGATTAAGTTGCAATAAAAAAACAGAGGGCGTCTTCAAAGAAACACCTTACTCAAGCCTTAAGGCCTCTGACTAATGGTCAAAACATGCTGATGTTTGTATCAGAACTGCTTTTATAAAGTGAGGAGCTCATAAATGGGGGAGGAGACTGAAATAACAACACTTAAGGCAAGGAATAAAACCCATATATTGGGTAGGGGATCACTTGCAGCTTTAACACTGATATTTATTTTAAACCCTTCTCCAATTTCTCAGGGAACTTGAGCTAGCTGTACCTTTGCTGTCACCTGCATGTGCAGGACTGAGCAATCATATCCTCATACTCCTTGTACAAGATATTCCCATTTGCCTCAATCAGAAGGATGCTAATGGGAACATACTTATAAGGGACACAGGAGGGCTGAGGGACGCTTTGGTCTACCAGCTCATTGACAAGATTCTGGATGATGGCATGATTGGGAGAATTGAGACCATAATGTAGTACCCGAGGGCAGGCTCCCTTACAGTAGTTTGGGGTATAGAGATGGGGAGCAATGATCCAGTGATCCCAGCCCAGCTGGTGGAAGCTGACTTGGAAAGGGTAGAGGGAACACTGGTTTCTTTCATGTCCATCATTCCTCCAGGAGGGACCAGGAACCTCAGATGCAGTATTGCCTGCTTGCCGGGCCTTCCGCAAGAGAAGAGAAGAGTCCCTTTCCATAAACTTCTCCAGGCCTCTAGTGAGAGGATTGGCCTTCTGAACACTTTTATGAGTATCATTGAAATAGAGTAACAAGAAGGCAGTGTCCAAGGATGAAGTGCCATGCCACCAGAGGTAAAGAACCTCACTACCTTTTTGCTGCTGACACATGAAGCGGAGTCGTAGATCCCTGAGCCCCTTGTGATTCCAGTGCCTTTGCTGAACATGTTGTGTGACATCCATCTCTGTCCAAGCGTTGGACAGCTGGAAAGGCTTTGGAGAACCTCTTCTAGAGGAAGGAAAGTGGTTGGTCAGGCTTTTCTGGACCCAGGGCTCCAGGTGGCAAGAGAGGTAGAAATGAGCTAGATGGATTTGATGGCGGTAAACCACAGTGGCTCTGACTAGTTGGTATGCTACCTGGTTTGGTCTCAAAGGAAAGTCTAGGGTCTGTATATGCCAGGGACCTGCAAAAGTAAGAAGGAACAAGACAAGAGGGTTAGCTTCTTACCCTCAAGCTTCAATCTCCCTCACAAATCTGCTCAATACAAACTGACAGCTGTAAGCAGCTCTAAGATTTACTCAAGATTATAATAGCTAGCATTGTACACTAGCATATTAGATGTTTTATACACATTAGCTCTTTAATCCATAATAGTTATGTGAGATAGTTATTAGCCCCATTTTGCAGACAAGGAACTTGAGGGTCAGATAAACCATGTCAGAGGTCACATAGCAAATATGTAGTAGAATCAAGTTTTGAGCCCAAGTCTATTTCCCTTTAGAAGAAAAATTGTGTCTTATTTTTAAATAAGTCACAGCACTAGGCTGAGAAAAAAAACATCAAATACAGTTATTTTGTGTGTATTGTGTGTACAAGAGAGGATATTATTTGTTGAGTATTTAAGGTGACCAATTAAAAGAATCGTTGAGACAGATACAAATTAAGAATGAATCCTCATGTTATATCACTATACAAAGGCAGCTTTGGTGTGACAGTCCAATATTGGGGGCTATAGCTTGCCATCACTTCATATCCAGGACCAAGATACCACAAAATAATTTTGTCTCTCAACTTTGATGCAGTTATTTTGCCATTTCAGCCTTCTACTTAAGAATTGCCTTTTGAGCAGCTATTCTTTCTTGGGCCACTTCCCCCTTAACACTTTTAGCCTGATCCTTTTTCATTCCTTACTGAAAATTATTTTATTTTATCCCATTCATTGTACCACTACTCTCCTAAATACCATTTTCAACCAGGCTTTGATCATATAAATATTTTGTTTGCTAAGAATTCTACTGGAAGCTGCATGGCTCTTAGTGATTAAGAGTTTTAACCCAAACTCTAATGCTGACACCCAGTGGCCAAAGCATTGGAAGGCTGGGCCTGCAGTGCTCTGAACTTCTGTGCACTATCCTGACAAAGGTCAAGAGCAAATATTACAAACACCACGCACTGCAGGAAAAAGCCTTCTCTTCTCTTCAAACATCTTATCGCTAAAGGTATGCCAATTTACATATTATTCAGGTAATCTTCTCCACTGAATCCACAAGCCTAGAATTCTTCAGTAGCCCTGGAATGTTCAACATAGCAACTCTTTACCATCTCCACCCATCAAGATATCCTTAGGTTCATGCTCAATACACCCTTAAGTTTAGGGAATTGGCCATTCACACAAGACCCAAGCCAGGCTTTTCTTTGCTTTCTCAATTTACTCCACACTCGCACCCTCTAATAACTTTCCAAGAGGCCCACCCATACACCAGCCCCACCCCGCCTCGAAAGGAACCCAACCCAACCCAACCTCTGGTAGGCTGTCTGGGGAGGAAGTGCCCTTCCCTTTCAGACCTTGACATCACATATTTCCTGAAGCAGGGTGGGGTTGCTAAGGATCACAGCCAGGAAGGGTCTGCTCAGAGCTTTTTCAGGGAAATGCTGACTCACACATTCTGTGTGATTGAACCTGGTATAGCTCTCTGGGCAAGCTCGATTCAGCTGGGTTATCTCCTGATGGAAAGATCAGGCTCTGCTCTCTTGTCAACCATTTCTGGATCCTTTCCAGAGTCCCTAGATGCCAGTATGTCCCACAGTCAGACCAGGATACTGTACTAATTCTGGGCATCCTCCTCTTTAGCCTCACATCATTTGTACAATCTTGATTTGTGCAGCTTTCCTCTGCACTTAGGAATGAAATCCAGATCCCTTATAATGGGCTACAATCCCCGGCCCAGCCTCATATCTTGCCACTCTCCACAGTCAGTGCTCTTTAGGTTCCCTCCATACTGATCTTCCTTCTGGTTTTCAACTCAGACAAGCTTGTTTGCATTCTCTGGGCCTTTGTAACTCTTGTTCCCCCTGCCGTAATCAGACTTCTACCTGGTTCTTGTCTTACAGACCTCAGCTCAAATGTTACTTCTTCAAAGATGGCTTCCCTGACAATCCTCTGTATGTAAAGGGAAGATTTCCTTTCCATACTCTATCAAAATAACCTGTTTCACTCCTTGATAGCATTTACCACAATTTGCAATTATCTGTGTTTATTTGCTTCACCCATGAGAGCCATGCCTATCTTTGCTCACATCTGTATGCCTCCACTTAGATTAGAACAGTGCCTAGCACTCAACAGGTGCTGAGCAAATGTTTGTTGAGTGAATCTTGCACCCACACCAAGCTGTTTTCTCCTTCCTTAATCAGAAGGCATTTCTCTTCCTCTGTGCATAGTCTCCTTCCTCCTTCCTCAAGGTCTAGTTAAATACCACCTCCTAAATGAGATTTTCCACTGTCTCCCTGCTTTCCTTTCCCTGCTTTAAGCAGTGACCTATTTCTTCTTTGGAGTCCTGAGAGCCCTACTGCTTTTCCTTTTCAAAGCATTTATCATGCTGTAACACCATTATGTGATTACTTATCTATCCATTCAACTAGCATGAGAGCTCCTAGAGGCCAGGGAAGCAGTTAGTTACCTCTCTATAGCCAACCCAAGCACAGCACCTGGTGATCAATTAAAATCTGCTGAGAAGTCAGCACAGCAGGGTGATTAAAAGCATAGGCTCGGAAGCCAAAAACCCTGGGCTTGATGCTCAGCTCTACCAATTATTAGCTGTGTTACACTGAATAAGTTATTCTGAGCCTGTGTTTCTTCACCTATAAAACGGGTATGTTAAGAGTACCCACCTCATATGATAATGGTGAGAATTAAGGAAGATAATGTTTGTAAAGTATTTTGTTCAATGCCTGGCACATGGTAAGTTAACAGTAAAGGTTAGCTAGGGGAAGGTTGGTTGTTTTACTTAGAGGAAGGAGTGTAAATCCTCTGTTGAGACTAGCAAAGGCCCAAGATTGAGCTCACCAGGTTCCCAAGATTTCCTTGAAGCTGATGGCTACCTGCATTACCTATAGAGCCCTGAACCTCAGGAGCCCACTGCTGTCCTAGAACATTATGTAACACAGATGTTGAAAAGATCAAGCATCATGGGAACAAAGGAAATTCCAAAATACATTTGGTACCAAAAACCCGAAGTAGCAACAGTCTTAATAGAAAATCTTTTGGATATACAAGGATATTGGGGTACCACATTTAAAGTCTTGAGAAGTTATGGACAGACTTTTGAGTCAGACTTGAGCTCAAATCCTATCTGTTTCTCACTGTCTGTGTGACCTTTGCAAGTTATTTAAACCTCTCTGTGCTTTAGTTTTCTTGTCTTTAAAAATTAGGCTAATTGCTCCATGACAGTTAATGGTGGAAACTATCATTGAGGATTAAATACAATAGCAGATGTTCACTGAGCCAGGTATATAGACCCTCAGATGTTAGCATGTTTCTGTCCTTTCTGAGGACTTGTAAATTTTGACTCATCCTGTGTTCTTTGCAATCTAAGAATAAAATAATACATAAACAGACCTGCTCAAAAATGTATATGGGTATTTCTCAACTACAGTTTTAGGTGGCATAAAAAGCAGTAAGATTTTCTTTGAAAGATAGGAACTGATACATCATTCAGTTGTCCTGGGGCCTGGCAGAGATTCCCCCAGATAGGCCATGAGGCAATCTTCTTAAATTGGGGCCCTAAAGAGAAGCCCAATTCCCCCAGGCTTGCCATCCTTTAAAAGCCAAGCTTGAGTAAACAACCCACCTAACAGGCAATGAAGCCTGACAGTAAATTTATAGATCCCTTTTTCTCTGCTCCTTTCCCCCATTTCTCTCCCTTCTAGGACCACGTAGTATGAGGACTTACCTCTGAGCTGCTTCACTACATTGGTCAAGGGCCTTATCAGCCTCACCATGGTGGCCCCAATGGTGCGGTTCTCCCTAGGGTGTCCACGTGCGTCAGCTGAACGCTGGTACAAGTCCAGCATGTACTGTAAAGGATGCCCCAGGACTCGTGGCTTCCTCTGCTGCTCTCCAGGGGCTTCTTCTAGCAGCTTCTGAATCAGGGGCAAGGTAAGGGCCTCTTCCAGGAGGGCAGTAGAGGGCTGCCCTACCTTTGCCATTTGGACTTTGTGTTCCATAAAAAGCACCAGTCCCCAAAGAAGAAAGATTCTAAGGATGCTAAGGAGGACCATCTTGAAAGATTGGCATTCAGCAACACATTCCAGCCCAAGTCCAAAGGATGTCACTCTGACCCTTTCCTTTCACACAGGTAACCACATCCTGGCTCCAGAACCACAAAGGAGAGGGCAAGAAAAAAAATAAAAGACAGGCAGGCCCTATATTGCTTACTTGGGACGATTTCCCAGACCAAAGGATATCTCCTAACTTGGCCTCTTTGCATCAAAACAAGCAGAAAGAGCAGGTGGAACAAGGCAGCATGCCCTTCCTGCTCTCCAGCACTGGGAACAAGATAGTACTTAGTCAGAAGCTGAGGTAACTTAAAAGAAGAGGTCCATTCCAGGACCCCCTCTCTTACCTTATCCACTAGGATGAAAAAAAGCAGCCTTAGCTTGCTCTGCTCCACAGCTTTAAAGGTTATCTCTTAATCAGTCCTTAAAGGGCCAGCGACCTCCTCCTCTCATTCCACTGGCCTGCAGCCCCTCTTGCAATGCAGCGTTTCCCCAAATGTGATCTGCTAATGGCTTACAGTGAAATTATCTGGGGTGATTATTAAGAATGCAGACTCCTGGGTCCAGACCAAAACATGGATCTGGGGGGTGAGGTCCAGAAATCTGCATCTTAATAAATGCTCCAAAAAGTGCCTATGAACACTCAAATGTAGAAACCTCTGTGTAAGTATGGTTGCTAGACCTTGAAGAAGATGCCTTAACAGTGGTTCTCGATCTTGTCTGTACGTTGGAATCACCTGGGGAACCTAACTATTATGGATGCCTGGGTACCATCTCCAGAGATTCTAATGTAGTGGGTATTGGCGTTTACCAGGGCATCAGAATTTTTTAAGTTCAGCAGGTGATTTTGATGTGCAGCCAAGTTGGAAGTCCCTGACCTCGAATTTTCTGGTTTCCCATGGAAGGTGTTGATCTCCTGAGTGGGCTTCATCAGAGAAGCCTGGGGCAGTAGAAGATAAATCTCTAGAAGTTGGGTGGGATTTCACCTTGCCTGGCTGCTTAATGGGAGACAGCAGGGCTAAGCCAGTTAGTTCAGGCTCAGCCAGAGCAAGATTCTGAAGAAAAATGGTAGGGTACTGAAAAATTGGCCCTGTCCACATAAAGGAAGCTTGTTGGGGCTTTAAGGAGAAAGTGGAGCAGGAGGTCAAGACATGGTTCTAGGAGATGATGAGGCAGGTTTGATTTGTGGGAGGCCTTTACCTCATACCAAGAATATCTATGGGCAGGCACCATTATTGTGAGATAGGTATGGACTTTGTAATCAAACAGATCTGTGTTTGAGTTGTGATTCTGTCTCTTATTAGATGTAATTTAACCTCTCCAAGGCAAATCTCTTGATTTCCCTGAGCCTCAGTCTGCTCACATGTAAAATGGAGATAACATGATTTATCTCACAGGTTGTTGTGTGGATACAAGGAAGTAATCTATGTTAATCACACAAAGCCTAATTAGATATACAACATATGGTTACATGCTGGAAATTATTTGTTCCCTTCCTCTGCTTTTCACTAACATGGTCTTGGCCCTGGCATGTATTGTAAAACAAAAGATACGGGCTTATAGGTCCTCTAGGTCTGTACTCAAATCTCAACTGAACAACCTATTAGCTAGGTGACCTTAAGCAAGGTTTCTCCCAACCTCAGTTTCTCCATCTATAGTGCTATCTCCTTCAGAGAGTTTTTGTTGTTGTGAGTGTGTATACATTTGTATTGTATAAAATGATATATAAGTAAGGGGTAAAACAAATGATCCACAGTAGGCAAAACCTGAATGGCCAAAGCACATGAAAAGATGTCAGAGAAATCAGAAAAATGCAATTTGAAACTACCTAAGATTCAATTCCATACCCATCGGATTGTCAGTATATTGGAAGTCTGAAGCTAAGTTTAGGTGAGGTTGCAGAACACAGGTAATGCTCTTAGGCTGCTGGTGGGAATGTGATTTAGTACAATCATTTTAGAGAGCAATCTGGCATTATTGAGGTTGAAGATACAGCAATACTATTGCTAGAGCAGTAGTTTTCAGTCATTTTTGTCTGTGACTCACAGGAATAAATACATTTTACATTGTAACCCAATGCAAACACAAGCTCAAACACTCATGCACAAACATACATACATGAAGTAAACATTTCTGGAAATAATACTTATCCTTACAACATATTGGGAGGGGTAATATATCATAATAGGTAAGAAGACAGCCATGGAACCAGAGTCTCAAGTTTAAATTCCATCTCCACCACTTATTACCTTGCCCTAGGAAAATTACTCAACATCTCTGTGCCTCAGTTTTCTCATATTTAAAATGAAAACCATAGCCTCTCTCTACTTCAATTTGCTAATATTAATTTTGGCCTCATGAGCTGCAGAGAGGCAGCCAAGAAGACTCTCTGTCCTCCACATCCACACTGCTCCTCCTTCCTCTCTTAACCCCTTCTCTGCCTCCCCGATATTCTCTTTGGCCCTTGACCTCAGTCTGTTACCAATTTAAACTTCCTATCTTTCTATCCAACATAACTGAATGGAAGAACAAGTTGTCAGGACAACTAGCAAAGGATCCATATAAGAGTTTTGGGCTCAGTTTTCTTTGATGTTTCAGTGGTATTGGATTAGGATTATATCTGTCAAGAACATTTTTCTGCCATCTCTTAATAGTAAGATTTTGATACAACATCAAAAGAAGTAAAAAGAGACAATATATTACTCTGGAAAGAGCATGATTTGAATTCCTGTTTCTGCCATTTTCTACCTGCTGCTTAAGTTTTCTGCATCTCAGCTTTCTTAAATATAAATTGGAGATACTCTTTAACTTCCAGGATTGTGGTGATATTTAAGTGAGATGATGTATATAAAGTATCTAGCACATAAATAATCCTAAATGAATGGTACATTTTATCATGAATAGCTTATGATTTTAAAGTGTATGTAAAGTGTACCTGAGGGAAATATCTGCTCAGCATCCTTCTAAAATTCAGTTGAATTTTTATTCCATCCTTCTGCCTACCAGGGCTTCAGGAGACTTACCTGATTAAATAGATCAGCTTTCTTATTTTCAGAAAAAGATCCACAAACCAACTCCATTCTTATCACCAGAATTGAAAGAAGTTGACATGATTATTTCCCGGTGGTATGTTGCTGCCCCAAACTTCCAGAAGAGGGCACCAACTGTCTTTCTAACCTTATGGCATGGTTGATAGGGTGGGGTGGAGGGGTGGGTTGTAGGTGATTGGAACAGGATCTCCTACAAGATATTTACCAGCCCTTCCTGCTTTAGAAAAAGCCAGTGTGTGAAAACACTAACTATATAAATAGGATAATTTAGGAGGTGATTATTGACATGACAGAAGGGGTTCTTGACATTAAAAAGTCAGTCACCACAAGTTGGTTTGAGCAGCAGGAACTGTTAGGACACAGTGTAGGTTAACTTTTCTATTTTTTTTTCTTTTTTCCTTATTTAACTTTTCAAATTATAATATCCTGGGCACACTGGCAAAATGCATGAAATGTATAACCTTTGCCATGCGTAAGTAGCAAGTCCCTGCTCACAGCACTTGGAAATGGGCATTGCACCAGCTTCCCTAGGCTGAAGACCAGGGAAGGTCAAATTCAACTGCAGTTTGTTCAGGTCCAAATACAAATACAGCCAAATCAGCCTTGGGTCACGGACTTTATGCTAAAACACACTTAATCAAGACTCAATGGTGTATCAAACAACGTGTTGAGTGCATCATAGTGGAATAAAATATAACAAGGAAAACATGTGTAAAAGTCCTGAGGATGCAGAATACCTGTGTAGCCAGAACACAAAGAAAGACTGGGGGAGAGTTCATGTAATAATGATATGGTAAATAGGAGTTGGAACATGCATAGCCTTGTAAGGAGGGCTAGCTTTTGTGCATATTATTGGCATAATGTGCAAATTAGAAAAAGATATCTCTTTTGGTTGGATATGGCTCTATGGTTTAGCAAGTGGAACACAGGCTGGAATTCAGCCCTTACATGCCTCCTTGACAGGGCATCTATGTGTACTGCACTAATTGCATGCCCACTTATGACCACCCTATTTGTAAGGATTTTGGCTTTTTCTGTGTTTCAGTCACACTAGCCTTCTTTTATCTATCAGTTTTTCCAACAAACTACACAACTTTGCCTCAAGGTCTTTACATATACTGTCTCCTCTGCCCAAAATACCCTCTCCCCTCTTATTTCCAAGGGAACTCCCACTCAGCCTTCGTATTTCAGCTCAAGCATCACTTCCTTGAGTCCCCAGGTTAGATCTAAGGAGCATTTAAGGAGATTCCCAATGAGGATGATACTTGTACTGGATCTTCAGTTATGAGTGGTATTTTGACTGTTGGAGAAAAGAAGATAAGCTATCCCAGGATCAGTTCAGAACTTTTCAAATATAACCCTGAAAATTGTAAGAAGGATGGATTGGTGACACCTTGAAAGGTTCTTCAAAGCAGGACCTGAAGAAGAACAATGTCATCCTTACCACAGGTTTCTTAGGGAGAGTTGGGGAGCAATTGTAAGGAACAAATTCAGATACAAGTCACACATACTGAGCATATACTGGATCCTTCATTCATGTGTTCTTTCATTAATTACAAATGTGAAATACATATGGGTATTCCTATTTTACAGAAAGAGGAATTGAAGTTCACAGCAGTTAAGTGACTTAATCTGGATCACATAACTATAACGAAAGGCAGATTTGCATTCAGATCTCCTTATTCCAGGTCCAGGGCTTTTATTGTACCTTTGAGGAGTCTGTACTTGTCTTCTGTAGTACTTATGAGGCTTGGCTTCTCATTCTGGGTCTTTAGAATCTGGTGTTCAGTGTAAGGATAATGAAACTTCTATCCAAATGATCCCTCTAAGAGCTCCTTATGTTGCTACTGGGAACCATGGCCTGGAGGAAATGTCCAAGAGGGAATCTCTGGGAATAATGATATAAAACAGAACCTTGAGAGTGCAGAATTTTAATTCTCATCATTTATAGACCATTTTTCTCCTAGGCAGCCAGAAGATCGTGTTTTCTTTCAGCCAAGTGAGCAAGCAAGGGCTAAGCATGATACACTATGAAAATACTTTTGGCCTGAGAGACTCCTTTGGAGTTTTTGGTCATCTCTGTATAATCAAGTCATCAATTAACCATTGACCATATTTCCATTCTCTGGCCTCCCTGTCTCTGGTCCCAGTAGCCACTTGTATTTTTTAATTTGATACTAAAGCAAATGCCTAGGTAACTGACTTCCCATATTAGAGATAGGGAAACTGTCCTTCCCCTGAATGTCCCGCAGAGATTGGCTAGATAAGTATTTCCATTTGGTACTGTATGTTGGCTTCCCAGAGGTTGGGCCTGGGGGAATACCAATGGATCCTGGGCCAGAACAACTCAGTACAAGGAAGATATTCTGGATGCTTGACAGAGAAGAAGGAGGTTAAGAATGGCCTCTTCAAAGACTCAGTGGCTATTCTGCTTTTCAGGCCTAAGAGCCAAAAGACCTACCCTCATCTCAAAAGCCACTGTAGAGTTTGGTGTTAAAAAGGAAAAGACCTAAAATCTTGGATCTAAGCCAAGTGCTTGAGACCAACAGTGGGGAGTATATAGGATTTTTTTTTAGAATGGTCACTTTCTCTCTCTAAACAAATCCTTGACACTGTCCTATTGAGTCAGGGCTAAACATGCCTTTGTCTAATCTTTTACTTCTGATGTCAGGAAGAAAATATGAAGGTTGATGTTTATCCTTCACTGTCCCTAAGAAGTGTTCCCTTCCCCTACTACTACAGCAAGACTTCTGGAAAGACCACAGCATAATCTTCCATGGAGCTGGGAGCCAGAACCTGGGATACCATCACTGTGGGTCATGAGGTTCGAAAATACAGATTCTTTGTCTCAGCTTATCTACCTTAGGCCCTGAGTTTTATCACTCCATTTAGGCCATGACAAGATTCCAACCCCATCTCTCACACTGAAACTGAAAATTGAAGAAGAAAGCTTGTGAAATACCGAATAAGGCCCAGATAAACTGTTCACATAAATTTGAAGATAACTGAAACTTCAGCCTAATCTCTAAGAAGACTTCAAATCTTCTGGATTCTTAGTAAAATCTAGTGAACATTTTTATGGTGTTTTTCTTTTTGTCTCTTCTCAGGTTAAAGAAAAGCTTATATAAATCCTGAGAGGCCTTGGGGCAAAAAGAGACAAAGGGAGTGTAATAGTCAGTTCTGACTTGGGAAATGGCTATAAAAATGTTTGTGAATTTTGTTGAGAACTTCACTAAGTTCTCAATGAAAGCTCTCAATCTTTCAGAGTATCCACTCATCAGACCTTGAAGTAGGCCCCCAAACTCAGAAGGTCTTTCCTCTTTAAAGAAGAATATATACTCTTTGAGAAACATTTGTAAACATTCCCTCATTCATACATATTCACTGAATGAGTACATATTAACTACCTGCTATGTGTTAGTTCTTGGTGTTGAGGACACAGAAGAGAACAATGCTGATAGTGTCCCTGTCCTTGTGGAGACTACAGCCAAGTAAGGAACAGAGATGTTATATGGACAACCTCAAAAATGAATAAACATTTACAATTGTAATAGAGTGCTATGATGTAAAATTACGGGCTGCCCTGGGAGCATAATCCAGCAGTAGATGGAAGTGGGATGAATGACCCAATTTAATTTGATGGATCCAGGAAGATTAATCCAAAAAATGACAGTTAAGTTGAGATATCAAGGTTAATAGGGGTTTACCAGGTAAAGATTTTGGTGAAGAATATTCCAGAAAGTGGATACACCAATATAAATATTGTAAGGCAAACAGAACAAAATAAGCAAAAAATATCTGCAAGGAATTGAAAGAAAGCATTTGGCATGAGCACAAAACATAAGATGAAGCTGGAGGAGTCAACAGGAGTCAAATCATGATGTGACCATTTATTTAGACTATGTTAATGATTTTGAATTTGCAAGAGGAGTGTCTCAAGAATTGAATTCTGGTCTGCTCCACTGTGGAGGAATGGTGGTCCTTTTACTGAAGGTTACAGAGCACTGGAAAAAGAGCAAGTTTGGAGAGGAGGGTAGATAATGAGTTTGATTTTGGATATTATGATTTCAAATACATATGAAGTAAGCAATTACATGTACTATTATGAAGTTCAGAAGAGAAATCTAGAAATACAGAACTGGAGTAGTTGGCATCTACATGATTATTGAAGACATGGGAATGGTTGAATTCATCTAGAAGAGATAGTACAGAGAGAGAAAATGAGAGGGCCTGGTGTGAAACTTAGATGACTCCAACATTTTAAGATTGAGTAAAGGTAAGAGGGGAGTCAGAAGGAGAGCCAAGAGAAAGCTGAACCCAAAAGCTAAAGAATGACAATGTTTCAAGAAGGAACTGGTGAACTGTATTGAACTGTGCACAGAAGTAAAGAATATGAGAACAAATACGTGACCATTGGATTTAGCATCAAGGTCATCAAGCTTGGTGAAAGCTGTGTTTGGTAAAGTGGCCACACCAATCCGATGGTATTGGGTTTGGGAGTGAGTAGCACGTGAGACAATGGAAAAAGCAAGACTAGAAAATCCTTTCAGAAGTGTGCTTGTAAAGGAGAAAAAAGAGATAAAGTGGTAGCTAAGGGAATGTGTAGGATCCTGGAAGTTTTCTTAGTGGGAGAAACTTATGAATGCTGATGGGAAAGTGTCATGTACCAACTTTATTTTTCAGGCTCAAGTACCAGAAATTAGTCAAAGTCAGGTCATAGATAGAATGTTTGGGCTCACTGCCAACAAAAGCAAATTCCCTTGGAGTATCCTGATCAGACTCAACTACACTGCTCCCAATTGCTTTTAAATAACCTGTACTTTACTTTCTCTCATGGTCCTTGAAAGAAGCGTTTTCCTGTAACAGGTTAAAAGCGCTGTTTTTCACTTGAATGATATCTCGAGGCTGTCTTTGCTTTTGCTAACAAAATCCACACTATAACTACTTTAGTAACCTTTCTAAAACACATATCTGATCATGTCACTATCCTGCTTAACATATTTCAACTGTTCTCCACTACCTTCAAAATAAAGTCCTGGACTACTCAGAATGACAAGCATGATCCTTTCTGATTTGACCTGTAACTATTTCTCAGGCCACATCTATATTCACATAAATGTTTGCATCTTCCTACACTCCCTTTAAGACTAAGTACTAACAGTTCTTTAAATTGGTCAAGCTCTCCCTGAATCCCCCCTGCCTTTTCTCATGCTGTTCACCTTGCCTGGAATGCCTTCGGCTGAGGCGCTTAACAATATATTGTTAAATAAATGAGTGAGTGAGTGAATGACTAAATGAATTGACACATTTACTGCAATTTCCTTGTTCATTTTTAAGACGGTCTATGTGGCTGTACATGGTAATGAATGGGGTATTCACCTGGGGAAGTTGAAGGACACTTATGTGGTAGGATTTCATGGAATCATTGAGATCCTCACTGCATTAAGCCATCACTCCTGTTAGCCTATCACTGGATCTTACCCTGTGAGAGTTTCAGTTATTTGATCAAGAGCTTGATATTACTGTAAGTCTCTGAGGGAGGGAGGAGTGCTAAAAGGGATAGAGGGAAACAGCTGATGGGAAATCGCTAACAGTACTACTTGGCCCAGGAACTGAGCCTAAGAGGATTATCTTCAAGCTTCAACATCTAATGGCATTTGCCTTGCTAGATCTTGGTCTTGCTTGGGACCTTTCACTCCTTTCTTCTTCCCTTTTCCTTTTTTCTCCATTTTGGAATGGGAAGATCTATCCCATGCCTGTTCCACCATTGTATTTTGGAAACACGTGACTTGTTTGGTTTCACAGTTTCACAGCTGAAAGGGAATTTTGCCTTAGGATAAATTGTACCCAGCTCTCACCCATATCAGATTTAGAAGATATTTAGATGAGACTAGACTTTAGATTTTAGAGTTGATGTTGGAATGAATGAAGAATTTGGGGGCTTTGGGGAAGGAATGAAGGTGTTTTTCATGCAATAAGGACATAAATTTGAGGAGCTAGGGGCAGAATGCTATAAACTGAATTGTGTCCCCCCAAATTTACATGCACGAGACCTATTCCTTTGTGTGACTGTATTAGAGAGAGGATGTTTAAGGAGGTCACAAAGACTAAATGAAATCATAAGGGTGGAACCCTGATGTGACAGAACTGGTGTCCTTAGAAAAGAGGAAGAATCACCAGAATTCTCTCTCTCCCTCCACTAGGTGAGGGCACAGTGAGAAGGCAGATGTCTGCAAGCCAAGATGGGAGCTCTCACAAGAAACAACTCTGCCAGAACCTTGATTTTTGATTTTCCAGCCTTGAGAACTGTAAGAAAATAAACTTGTTTAAGCCATACTGTCTAAAGTATTTTGTTATGGCAGCCTGAGCAGACTAAGACACCCACAGACTGATTGCTTGGGTTCAAATTGCAGCTTTGCCACTTACTGACTGGGTGAACTTAGATAACTGACTTGGCTTTCCTGTGACTTGCTTCCTCACCACTAACATATAGTTCCATGTTTCTCCATAGTTTTCATAACTATTATTTAAAATTTTCATAACCATTACCTTGTTGTTGAGTTTTAGGTGTTTTCTGTATTTTTATTATCATAAAAAGCATTCATACATATAGCTTTTTATTTTTCTATTGAATTTTTCCCTTAAGATTGACTCTCAGGAGTGGAATTACTAGGTCAAAGCATGTAAGTGTTCTGATTGCTGCTGACCCATATTGCCAAATTGCTTTCCAAAAGGACCAAATCATTATGGAGTGATTTAATAAGTGCCAAATACTTCCTATTTATTATTTCACTTTAGATTTCCTTTGTTCTTAGTGATCTTGAACTTTTCCCCATATTTTTATTTATTCTTTATATTTCTTCTTGTGTGAATTATTTACATGTTCTTTGTCTACCTATCCAGTGTATTCTTGGTACCCCTATACATATAGGTATCACTCTTCTATCAAATTTGATGTACATATTTCTTTAACTTTCTTCCTTACTTTTTAATTTTGTTTCTTTTCTCTATACACATTTTAAATATATGGTAAATTCTATTGAGCTAAATATTTGTAATTTAAAAAAACTGAATAAAAGAAACTGAAAATTATCCCAAAGGATGTCTAAAAAATATTCTAATCCCTTCTTTTACAGTTTCTTATGATTGAGTTTTGTAGCTTATTCTTTAGTCTATCTTAAGTTTACTTTTTTGTACACCTTAAGGTATGAATCTTAATTTTCTTTGCCTGATTGTTAAATAATTATTCTAATACAAATAATTAAATATCCTTTCCACACCCCATTTGTATGTATTTCTTACTTTATCAGATAGGAAATTATTTTAATAATATTAACATAATAATTATTTATATTTATGTTCTCTTGATCTATATTTGCATAGTGACCATATTTCCATCATTGTTGGTATCTTGTGGTAGCCCATCTCTCCCTATTATTGCCCTGACTTTTCTTCTTTGATATTATTGCCTGTTTATTTTCTCAGTAATATTTTAGAAGTCACCTACAGGAATAAAAACTAGAACATGGTCCCTGAGCTTTCTTCTATAGTCTTCCTCTAGGTGCTCAGAAAACATTTGTGGAATGAATAAAAGACAAAAGAAGCATGGTGCTTCATTATTGAGAATGCCAAGGTAAAAGCAAATTTATATCTGTTTCTCCAAACCCCTGAAACTCCCAAAAGACACTTAAGATTTAGGGTGTGCACTTGAGAAACCCTACTGTGCTGTTAGAGCATCATTCTTTGCTAAAGTCTTCAACAAATATTCATTAAGCACCATCTATATGACAAACATTCTAGAAAATGGGGATAGAACAAAAACAAAAAAAAGAGAGACAAATACAATAAACAGATGACTATATTATATAAACCAAATAAATAATTATATACATAAAAAAATAAAGTGTAGAATATATAATATAAAAAATAAGTAACTGTATAAAATAAATAATAAATATATAACAGGTTGACATAGATGCTTTAAAGTAAAATATATCAGGGTGAAGAAATAGGGAGTGACAGAGGTTGGGATGACATAGAAGGGACAAAGAAGGTTTCTTTGAAGAGGTGCCTCTGAGCTAAGACTAGAAGAATCCAAAGAGGCAGGCATGGGAAGACCTCTGGGAATTCTAGTCAGAGGGAACAGCAAGCATAAATGTTCTTAGTCAGCAATAAATTATATGTTCAGGGAAGAAAAGATAGCTGTTGTTGTTAGGAGTCTCATGGACAAGGCAGAGACTGGTAGTAGATACTGCTCAGGTCTGGGTTCCTCTTTGGCCTACAGACTCCCTGGTTCCTGAGCTTTTCCTCTGAGAGAAACTTTGCTGGGCTCAAGTGAGGGAAGTCTTGGGGAAGGGTTGGCTTTTTCCTATGGTCATAACTATCCAAACCACACTACATGGCAAGTGTCATGACTAGGCCTTTTAGGCTAATGTTTGAAAGTCATCATAAGGTAGGGTTATTAGTTTGGAATTATCAGACTTAGGATCACCAGACTTTCCTCTGCTCTAGGACAGGTAGAATCCAGAATTGCTATCTGGGAGGAGTACATTGCCCAATCATCACCTCCAATTATTTCTTTGAGCCTAGATAGAAAAAAAAATAAACTAGTAATAATTGTTTTGCTTAGAGTGACTGGTCATCAGGTACCCACAGTCTTTGAGAAATCAGCTTTAGATCTCAGAGTTGGTTCCCTCCTTATTGATAAAATGGAAGCCCCCCTATTAAAGATGGCAGGGTGAGAGGAGAGACAGAGGCTTCCTCCTAAAACTGGATATAATTAGAAAATTTAATTGGCCCAACTAATCCTGAGAGAGAAACAGGAAAGAGGACGGTGTCAGACTGCATACACCTGGAAAAAGAGCAGACCTCACCAAACGGGGTAACGTACCAGAGCTGTGGTTCCACGGAACCCAAGCCCCTCCCCCACCCCAGCTCATGAGCGGGAGGAAGAGAAACGGAGCAGGGAGGGAGTGGAAGGCTTGGGACTGCTGAATACCTAGCTCTGGAGATCTGCTCTGGGAGCACAAACCTACATTTCATGGTGCTTTCATGAGACTCGCATGACTACCGGATTGGAAAGTTAATACAGGCAGAGTTCCTGGGGAGACTTGGATTCTGGCTGCTTGTGGAAAGCAGTGATCCATATCCAGCTGCTCTTGGACAAAAACATACCTGTGTGACCGGCCCACTGGCTCAGGCAGTGGAGAAAGGCATAGCAGCCAGGAGGCAGGGAACAGCTTTTTCCTCCCCCCAGGTACCAGTACCACTCCCCTGCGACCCCTGACATGATTCAGGGGCTGAGCAGCTCCAGAATAGAGCTTATGGACAGTAGAGGGCGCCATATACAAACATGAAACACCAAAGGAACCTTGTCCAGAGTAAAATTATTAATACAACTCCCGAGAAAGATTTAAATGATATGGACTGTGTGACTCTTCCTGAAACGGAGTTCAAAATAAAAACCATCAACATTCTAATGGGGGGTATGAAAAGACATCCAAGAACTCAGGAATGAATTCAGGTCAGAGATCCAATCATTGAAGAGCACGATAGAGGGTATTAAAAGCAGGTTGGATATGGTGGACGAGACAATAAATGAAATAGAAACTAGAGAAGAGGAATACAAGAAAGTTGAGGCACATAGAGGAAAAAGGATCTATAAGAATGAAAGAATATTGAGAGAACTGTGTGACCAATCCAAGCATAACGATATTCGTGTTATAGGGATACCAGAAGAAGAAGAGAGAGAAAAAGGGATAGAAAGTGTCTTTGAGGAGGTAGTTGCTGAAAACTTCCCCAATCTTGGGAAGGACATAGTCTGTCAGGTCATGGGGATCCACAGATCCCCCTACACAAGGGACCCAAGGAAGACAACACCAAGACACATAGTAATTAAAATGGGAAAGATCAAGGATAAGGACAGAACGTTAAAAGCAGCCAGAGGCAGAAATAAGATCACATATAAAAGAAAGCCCATCAGGCTAACATCAGACTTCTCAACAGAAACCTTACAGGCCAGAAGGGAGTGGCATGATGTATTTAATGCCATGAAGCAGAAGGGCCTGGAACCAAGATTACATTAACCGGCAAGATTATCATTTAACTTTGAAGGAGGAATTAAACAATTTCCAGATAAGCAAAAGCTGAAAGAGTTTACCTCCCACAAACCATCTCTGCAGTCTATTTTGGAGGGACTGCTATAGATGGAAGTGTTCCTAGGGTTGGATAGCTGTCACCAGAGGTAGTAAAACACAGTAGGGAGGGTGGAGCAGCTGATTGCAAGGAAAATGGAAAATTAAATTGACTATCCCCAAAGTCAATCAAAGGATAGACAAAAAGTACAGAATTTGATACCTAATATATAAAGAATGAAGGAGTAAGAAAAAGGAGGAGAAATAGAAAAGAACATTTAGATTGTGTTTGTAATAGCATACTAAGTGAGTTAAGTTAGACACTTTGATAGTAAGGAAAGTAACCTGGAACCTTTGGTAACCACGAATCTAAAGCTTGAAATAGCAATAAGTACATACCTGTCGATAATCACCCTAAATGTAAATGGACTGAATGCACCAATCAAAAAACATACAGTCACTGAATGGATAAAAAAACAAGACCCATATATATGCTGCTTACAAGGGACTCACCTCAAACCCAAAGACATGCACAGACTAAAAGTCAAGGGATGGAAAGAGATATTTCATGCAAACAATAGGGAGAAAAAAGCAGGTGTTGCAGTACAAATATCAGACAAAATAGACTTCAAAGCAAAGAAAGTAAGAAGAAATAAAGGACATTACATAATGATAAACGGCTAAGTCCAACAAGAGGATATAACCATTATAAATATATATGCAACCAACACAGGAGCACCAGCATATGTGAAACAAATACTAACAGAACTAAAGGAGGAAATAGAATGCAATGCATTCATATTAGGAGACTTCAACACACCACTCACTCCAAAGGACAGATCCACCAGACAGAAAATAAGTAAGGACACAGAGGCACTGAACAACACACTAGAACAGATGGACCTAATAGACATCTATAGAACTCTACACCCAAAAGCAACAGGATACACATTCTTCTAAGGTGCACAATGAACCTGCTTCAGAATAGACCATAAACTAGGCCACAAAAAGAGCCTCAGTAAATTCAAAAAGATTGAAATTCTACCAACCAACTTTTCAAACCACAAAGGTATAAAACTAGAAATAAATTGAACAAAGAAAGCAAAAAGTCTCACAAACACACGGAGGCTTAACAACATGCTTCTAAGCAGTCAACGGATCAATGACCAAATTAAAATGGAGATCCAGCAATATATGGAATTAAATGACAACAGCAACACAAAGCCCCAACTTCTGTGGGATGCAGCAAAAGCAGTCTTAAGAGGAAAGTATATAGCCATCCAGGCATATTTAAAGAAGGAACAACAAAACCAAATGAATAGTCTAACATCACAATTATCAAAATTGTAAAAAGAAGAACAAATGAGACCTAAAGTCAGCAGAAAGAGGGACATAATAAAGATCAGAGAAGAAATAAACGAAGTTTAGAAGAATAAAATAATACAAAAAATCAATGAAACCAAGAGCTGGTTCTTTGAGAAAATAAACAAAATAGATAAGCCTCTAGCCAGACTTATTAAGAGAAAAAGAGAATCAACACACATCAACAGAATCAGAAACGAGAAAGGAAACATCACAATGGACCCATCAGAAATACAAACAATTATTAGAGACTACTATAAAAAACCTATATGCTAAGAAGCTGGAAAACCTAGAAGAAAAGGACGACTTCCTAGGAAAATACAACTTTCCAAGACTGACCAAGGAAGAAACACAAAATCTAAACAAACCAATTACCAGCAAAGAAATTGAAGTGGTAATCAAAAAACTGCCCAAGAAAAAAAAACCCAGGCCAGATGGATTTACCTCAGAATTTTATCACACATAATCAGAAGATATAATACCATTCTCCTTAAAGTTTACCAAAAAATAGAAGAGGAGGGAACACTCCCAAACTCATTCTATAAAGCCAACATCACCCTAATACTAAAACCAGGCAAAGACCCCACCAAAAAAGAAAATTACAGACCAATATCCCTGATGAATGTAGATGCAAAAATACTCAATAAAATATTGACAAACCGAATTCAAAAATATATCAAAAGGATCATACACCATGACCAAGTGGGATTCATACCAGGGATGCAAGGATGGTATAACATTTGAAAATCCATCAACATCATCCACTACATAAACAAAAAGAAAGACAAAAAGCACATGATCATCTCCATAGATGCTGAAAAAGCATTCGACACAATTCAACATCCATTCATGATAAAAACTCTCAGCAAAATGGGTATAGAGGGCAAGTACCTCAAAATAATAATGGCCATATATGATAAATCCACAGCCAAGATCATGCTGAACAGAGAGAAGCTGAAAGCTTTTCCTCTGAGATCAGGAACAAGACAGGGATGCCCACTCTCCCCACTGTTATTTAACATAGTACTGGAGGTCCTAGCCACGGCAATTAGACACAACAAAGAAATACAGGGAATCCAGATTGGTAAAGAAGAAGTTAAACTGTCACTATTTGCAGATAACATGATATTGTACATTAAAAAAACCCTAAAGACTCCACTCCAAAACTACTAGAATTAATATCAGTATACAGCAAAGTTGCAGGATACAAAATCAACAAACAGAAATCTGTGGCTTTCCTATACACTAACAATGAACCAATAGAAAGAGAAATTAGGAAAACAATTCCATTCACGCATCAAAAAGAATAAAATGCCTAGGAATAAACCTAAACAAAGAAGTGAAAGACCTGTACCCTGAAAACCATAAGACACTCTTAAGAAAAATTAAAGAGGACACTAACAAATAGAAACTCATCCCATGCTCTTGGCTAGGAAAAATTAATATAGTCAAAATGGCCATCCTGCCCAAAGCAATATACAGATTTGATGCAATCCCTATAAAATTATCAACAACATTCTTCAACAAACTGAAACAAATAGTTCAAAAATTCATGTGGAAACACCAAAGACCCCGAATAGTCAAAGCAATCCTGAGAAAGAAGGATGAAGTCGGGGGGATCTCACTCCCCAACTTGAAGCTTTACTACAAAGCCATAGTAATCAAGACAATTTGGTACTGACACAAGAACAGAGCCACAGACCAGTGGAACAGATTAGAGACTCCAGACATTAACCCAAATATATATGGTCAATTAATATTTGATAAAGGAACCATGGACATACAATGGGGAAATGAGAGTCTCTTCAACAGATGGTGCTGGCAAAACTGGACAACTACATGTAAGAGAATGAGACTGGAACACTGCCTAACCCCATACACAAAAGTTAATTCAAAATGAGTCCAAGACCTGAATGTAAGTCATGAAATCATAAAACTCTTAGAAAAAAACATAGGCAAAATCTCTTGGACATTAACATTAGCGACTTCTTCATGAACATATCTCCCTGGGCAAGGGAAACAAAAGCAAAAATGAACAAGTGGGACTATATCAAGCTGAAAAGCTTCTGTACAGCAAAGGACACCATCAATAGAACAAAAAGGTATCCTACAGTATGGGAGAATATATTTGTAAATGACAGATCCGATAAAGGCTTGACATCCAAAATATATAAAGAGCTCATGCACCTCAACAAACAAAAAGCAAATAATCCAATTAAAAAATGGGCAGAGGAGCTGAAGAGACAGTTCTCCAGAGAAGAAATTCAGATGGCCAACAGACACATGAAAAGATGCTCCACATCGCTAGTCATCAGAGAAATGCAAATTAAAACCACAATGGGATATCACCTCACACCAGTAAGGATGGCTACCATCCAAAAGACAAACAACAACAAATATTGACGAGGTTGTGGAGAAAGGGGAACCCTCCTACACTGTTTCTGGGAATGTAAATTAGTTCAACCATTGTGGAAAGCAGTATGGAGGTTCCCCAAAATGCTCAAAATACACTTAGCATTTGACCCAGGAATTCCACTTCTAGGAATTTACCCTAAGAATGCAGCACTCCAGTTTTAAAAAGACAGATGCACCCCTATGTTTATTGCAGCACTATTCACAATAGCGAAGAAATGGAAGCAACCTAAATGTCCATCAGTAGATGAATGGATCAAGAAGATGTGGTACATATACACAATGGAATATTATTCATCCATAAGAAGAAAACAAATCCTACCATTTGCGACAACATGGATGGAGCTAGAGGGTATTATGCTCAGTGAAATAAGCCAAGCAGAGAAAGACAAATACCAAATAATTTCACTCATCTGTGGCTTATAAGAACAAAGGAAAAACTGAAGGAACAAAACAGCAGCAGAATCACAGAACCCAAGAATGGACTAACAGTTACCAAAGGGAAAGAGACTGGGAAGAATGGGAGAGTAGGGAGGGATAAGCTTGGGGAAGAAGAAAGGGGGTATTATGATTCACATGTATAATGTAGGGGGTGGGGAAAACGGGAGGGCTGTGCAACACAGAGAAGACAAGTAGTATTTCTACATCATCTTACTATGCTGATGGACAGTGACTGTAATGGGGTTTGTATGGGGGAGTTGGGGTAGGGGAGAGCCTAGTAAACATAATGCCCTTCGTGTAATTGTATATTAATGATAACAAAATAAAAAAAAGTAAAAAAAAAATGGAAGCCCCCCCACATAAAAGCACTAAGGAAACAAATACCTTTCTATCATGCAAAAAGATATAAGTCTCTACAAAAATATTATTTGTACAGTGAGGTTCCATCAGAACCCAGCTCAATAGGACCTGCATTCAGATATACCACTTGGCAAGTAATAATATATGGCATGGGCACACAGCCTCAGAGTTTATAAAGCACTTCCCTTTCCATTATTTCACTGATCTTCTCAACCAACCCCTGAGATACAGAACATTGCCTCTGTATGGGTCAGAATATAAAAGGTTATGGTGAGGTAACAAATGATCCCAGAATTTTCTTACTCTGTGTGTTTATTCCTGGTCAGTGAAGGACTCCATTCCATGTCATCTTTACACAGAAACCTAGGAAGCACTACCATCTGGAATATTGTCCAGAAGTAGGGGAAAGAGAACACAGACAATCATGTGATCTCTTAAATGCTTCCATGCTAAAATGACACATATCACTTTTGCTCACATTTCATTGGTCAGAGCAAGTCAATGACCACATTCAACTTCAAGGGGGTGAAGAAATGTAATACCCCTGTATTACTGGAAATAGAGAGAAACTAAATAATGGTGAACAGTAGTAATTTCCACCACAGCCTCATTTTTCAGCTGAGAAATCCAAGACTTGGAGGAATAACATGTTGAAGGAAGCAGTTTAGCACTGTGGACTGAGCTTGCAATGATTGATTTTTAGCTATTGTTACTAAAAGAAAACATTATTTTCAGTTGAAAGAAACTTCTCAGCAGTTGAGAATATGAGAACACAGGCTTTGGAGCCAGACAGTCCTGGATTCAAACTCCAAATTGTGACACTTACTAACAGAGAACTTCAAGCAGGTGGCATCACTTCTCGGGCCTCCTTTTCCTCATCTATAAAATAAGGTAAAGGATTAAAAAGAAAAGCTTTCAGGGTTGATTGATGATTGGGGTTAATTGGAGTTATGTGGGTAAAGTGCTTAAGCCCAAACTCAGTTGTTATAACCTGAAATTTATCACCCTTGCGTCTGCTATGTATGTCAGAACCTGGAAATCTTGTGTAGGAACTCTTGGTCCAATTCTTCTCTGGCTTTATATTTCCAACTGTGACATGTGAATCGGTGAAAAGATAGAAAGGAAAAGGAAAACTTGAGCCAAGAAGGGGGTCAATTTTACCATTAGTTCAGAAATGCCTTTGTATCCTCTGTTCCTTCTTTCTACAAGGCCCCCTTCTGCCTCCTTTGTCCAGTTCAGCCTTATTTATCCTTCAAGACTTAAGTCAACCCAATCATCTCTGGGAAATGTTCCCAGACTCTTTTATACTCAGTTGAATCCCCCTTTTCTGAGACCCCCAAATACCTTGTGCCAAGGGCTATCTCAGCACTTAACACAAGGCCTTATAAATGTCTGGCATACAGAAAGTGCTTAATAAATGTCTATCCAAGGAATGAGTAAGATCATTGCATAGCATACAAGTAACTTGATGTTTTTCTGTCCAGCTTCATTTCTCTCTATCTAACTCCTTATCCTCCACATAATCCCCCCACCAGAACCTAAAAGCACACACTTGCTATTTTAGAAATACTGTGCTGCTTATAGCCCCTGGAATCCCTCAAAATATCTAGGCCTCCCTCTTTGCACATGCTGCTTCTTCTGTATGGCATGCTCTCTCACCACCTTTCAAACAACCATCTCTTAGCAGAAGCAAAGTACATGGCAGTTTGGGGCATGTGTTCTAAAGCCAGGCTGTCTGAGTTTAAAATCTACCTCTGGTTATTAGCTGTGTGACCTCAGGCAAATTATCTAATGTTTCTGGATCTCTGTCCTCCCATGAATAAAATAGGGCTAATAAAAGTATCTACCTAACAGGCTTATTATGGAGATTACATGAGGTAATATGTTTAAATTGTTTATAAGTGTACTTGTACACAATAAACTCTGTAGAAGTGCTTGCTGTTTTCATTTAAATCTTAGCATAAACACTGACTCCTTTGTCTAAGCTGGGGTCACATATGGGCAGCTACATTTTATTAGGACCACATGGTGTTTACATTTTTTTTATTACAGTGCCCTCCAGTTTAGTACAAACTCCACTACTTCCTGCATCCACCTGTTTGATTCATTTGCTTGGTCCTGGAAATTTTGGGTTTGCAATCTTTCATAAGCAGAGTCCCACAGGCTCAGTACATACTTCCATTAAAGCAGCTCTATGGCCTTCATCAAAGAAGTGCTCAGTAAATACTAATTGAATGAATGATTGAATGAAATGAAATGAATAGTTGAGGTAGCTCCTATTGTCAATAAGAACAGCCTTCTGCAGAGCGCTACAGGGTTTTTTGTAGGCAAGCCTAAAGTTTAGAAATTATCCACAGAAAGCTTTTTGGTCCTCACTGGGAGATTTTAAAAGCTCTCTTTAACCCCTTTCCTCCAAGGCCACATCTTCTCTGACAGTCATTAATGGGATCAAACTAATGGGACTTAGCCACAAAGGCAAAAGAAGCAAAACACAGCACGACTCCCTTTGCCTTTGTAAGTAATTTGGAAGTTGTCAGGATAAGAGCCAAAGTCTCCTAAAATCAAAAGACATGCATCCTTTTTTTAAGATAACAAGCTCAGGGTTTGAACACAATTGTCCCCAAACAGCATTCCATCTTTAGACGTGACGAATTGTTTTTTCTAAGTTAAGAAAGTGTGGGTATGTCCATATGTCAGCTGATTAGAACCCTGGGCTGTATGACCTAGGGCACAGGTATGAAGGCAGAGTAGGCTGCTTAGATTTACTCTACTCTGTGTTTGGCAAAATGCACCTTTGAAGAGGTGTACATACATTTGGGAGTAGTAGGAATAGATGTCATGCATCCCTAGTGGTAACAGTGTGACCCAGTAGAAAGATTACTGGCTTTGTAGTCAGACAAAGCTGGGCTAGAGACTATGGCAAACAGATTTTAAGGTGGTAACCATAATATCCACTTCCTGACATTCATTTTCCTGTGTAATCCACCCCCCACCCCCTTGAGTGGGGGTGGGAGTGTAACCTATGATTTACTCCTAACCAATGGAATATGGCAAAGGTGATGGGATGTCATTCTCATGCTTACATTATGTTATATTTGACACCATCTTGCTATAAGACTTTTTTTCCTCTCCTGCTGCTAGCTTTGAAGAATAAGATGCCAGGAATCCCACAACCACAAGGAACTGAAGGCTTCCAACAACCAGATGAATGGGGAAGCAGATTGTTCCTTGGTAGAGCCTCCAGATGAGAACCCAGCCCTGATCAACAATACCTTGATTGTGACCTTACAAGGCCCTAAGGAGAAGACTCATCTAAGCCATGCTCAGCCTTATGACAAAAGAAATTGTGAGATAAGAAATGTGTAGTGTTTTACACTGCTAAATTTATGATAATTTGGTATGTAGCCTAGACAACTAACACAAAGTCCTAGATCCACCACTCACTGTGTGACTCTGGGCATGTGTCATCCCCTTTCTTTGCCTCAATTTGTTCATATGTAAAATAGGAAATGATGGCTATGCAAATACTTGCCCTGCCTCCTTTCCAGGAGTACTATAGAACCCAATGAATATGGGAGTTCTTTGTAAATCATAAAGCATTGTACAAATGTGAGGACTTATTGTTATTTTTCTTCCCAGACTCCCCAGGGCCTAGCAGCTCAAGCAGCTGACCTTGAAAAAATAGAGGAGATGGGAAACAAATAACCAAAATAATTATAATGACCTTAAAACTGACACTGGTTTGTCTATCCCATGTTAGAGTATATGATTTAATGAAAAACAACCCCTGTGGGCAGATTGTAACATCTCAAGCTGTTTGGAAGACATCCTAGCTAGATCCTTAAGGTGTCTGGCTACTTTGACCTCAGACTGCCCAATTGCCCAGTACAATCTCAAATCCCTTTTCACTCCACCCACCCCACTCCCAAATCCTCATCTTACAGAATTCAGCTCCAAAAGCCATTGTCCAACAGCCTCATTACCCCTGGGTCACTGCCTGAGGCCATGAGGGTTTTATGAGCTCTTGCCAGGTGGAACAGAAGGCTGCTGACAACTGAAGGAAGGTTGGGTTTCTTTCAAAATAGACCAGCAGTTCATATAGCCACTAACAGTTATTCAATCTTGTGAACCTGAGCTAGAGAAAATAGGTTTGCTGCATCTTAAGGGCACTAGACCACATGTATGAGTTGATCACTCAGCCTGCTTTTCCTCGAAATAGCAGAAATATAGGTGTTGTTCAACCACCTCTTCAAAGACCCTAAAATCAATCCCATTCTGCTACATAGCTTGGCATAATGCATGGCATTCAAAGCACTGCATGTTCTGGCTTCTACGTACCTTTTCTTGATCCTCCATCCAGGCATATTCTGGCTGTTCCTGAAACACTTGTTTAGGGCCCTCTCTTAGCCACTGGCACTCTATCACAGAACAGAGAAACCAATAACAATAATAGCATTTAACACTTATAATGTGCTGGACACTTTCATAAATGTATTGCATATGTTAATCCATTCAAGCCATCACCATGATGATCTTATTTGGAATGCACTGACATTATCATCTCCATGTTATGGATGAGAAGGGTAAGAATATTAAGGCTCAGGTTCTAATATTTATATGTAGTGTTATTGTGATTTAAACTCAGATACAATGAGCATGAAAGTTATTCTCTTAATCATCATGCTCTGCTTGCTGTTCACCTGCCCTTCTCTTCCACAAGACTGTGTATTCCTTATGAGCAGCAAGACCTGTGCGTAGCACAGTGCTTGCCATGTACTATTGCTTAATAAATGTTTATTTAATGAGGGTATGTATGAATGCACTGTGAAAAGAGCACAGAATTTGGAGTCAGAATGCCTAGCGTCCAGCCTAGTATCTATCATCTAACAATTTTTGTGGCATTGAGTGAGTTAACCTTTCAAGCTTTCTAAGTCAAATAGCATAAGGCTTGCGCATGTGGGCTCTGGAGGGAGGCTGCCTATGTTCAAAGTAAGGCACCACCACTTACTAGCTATGTGACCTTGAACAAATCCCTTATCATTTCTGGGCCTCAGTTTCCTAATATTTACATGCAGTATAATTTTAATAACAGGTCAGGGGTTGTTGTGAGGGAAAATATGAGTTGACTCATACATTGTGCTTAAAGCACTATCTGGGACATAGCAAGTGCTTGATGAATGTTAGTCATTAATGTTATTACTATGCTTTAATATTTTCACATACAAAATTGAGGATAAGAAGATTTAACTCACAGGGTTGTTATGAGGGTCAAATAAGGCAAAAGTTATGGAAATGCCCTATCATCTTAACAGCACAGTGTAGATGCTAAAACTAAACCTAGAAAATATCCCCAAATCATTTTTTCAGGCCTTGCAGTTCAGATTCCATGTAGCTTAGCTTCTCATTCACAGGTGAGTAGCAACCCAGCACCCAAAAAGTTAGATAAAGCCACTAGGGTTGGCTCTGCCAGTGCTTAGAGGCCCACAACTCCTAGATCATGTGTGAGCATGATGTTATATAAATAGAGCCCTTTCCTTATGTAGGCTGTCGACTACGAAATCTGCTGAATATCTGGCATTTGCTCCTAGAAGATTCCAGGAGATGATCAGAGCTTGGCAGGAAAAGTCCCTGGGAACAGAAAGAAACAGATTAGATCAAGTGACAGGAAGAGGAGAAAGGATCTGAGAAGCCTTAGAGAAGGATCCACTCTATGCATCACAGGTCTCTACTGAGAGAGGGAGTGACCAAGGAACAGAGCAAATAAGGGACTTGGATTAGCAATGCAACCCAGTCCAGGCTACAGATTGTCTACCTTGGATACTATGAGTGAGAGAGAGAAGTGGGGAGGAGGACAAGAAGTCAAGCAGCTGTTCAGCAACCCCAGTTCCCAAGAAGAAAGGGAGTAGGGAGGAAAATAACCACACACCATTCTCAAATGTTCTGGGCAGGTGCATAGGAAGGGCTTAAAAAGATTATTACAGTTTATACATACTATGGTTTCCAGAGACAAGGTTGGCTAGATTTTGCTCAGGCTGTGACCCTTTGGGGCTGCTTAGGACAGTGCCTTATCCACCCAGCCTCACTCTGGGCAAGGAATCAAATCACTTCAAATGTGCAAAACACATTTTTTAACAGTAAAGAAAAGGTGAAGTGTCCTGACAATCCCCACTTGGATTCTCAGAGCCCCTTACTGCTGGCAACTGCTGACTGAGGTTTGAGTGGGAGGGCATGAAGGAGAGAGAAGGGAGGAGAGATTTATGGTCACACTGGACTAAAGGAAGCTGGGTTGAGTATAAGAAAGTATAATGCATGGATTGGATGAACTAGAGTCAACAGTGAGTGGAGGTTGCAGACAATTTTCCCATGTGGAAGCGGGAGCAGAACTTGTAATATTTTCTTCTCGTTTTATAATGCCCACAGTGACTAGTATAGGAATGGCCACACAAACAACCTACAACTGTCTAATAGTAGAGCGGCTGCTAGGAGAGACCTTCATGAGGTTTTGGAAAACATAGGAGACCTCAGACTCGATATGAGAGCTATGTGATATATTTTCTGGAATTTTAATGTAATTTCAACAAAAATATACAGCTATGACTATGTGGCTAGCTGTTTGACTGGCTTGTATACATCTGCTGCTCATCAACTAGATTTTAATTTGGATTTCCTGAGCACTTAATTGGAGCCTAGACTCAAGAGAAATGAATTATAGTAGATACAAGGAAGCAGAGACTGTCTTTGCTATATAGTTGGGAAGATAAAACAAACCCTTAGGTTCTATTACAAAATGTGCTAAACAGCCAAGTGAGTGGGCTTGGAGACCTCAGGAAGGCAAAAGTGGGCAGAACTCCTGGGCCTTCAAGAATTGTTGATTTGTGAAGGTGAAAAAGGGAAAAGGCAGGGAGAGAAGGGAAGAGGATACTCTAGGCAAGGCAACAACTTGAGTAAAGGCTTAGAGGTTAGATGAACAAAGTATGTTTCAGATACATGATAATCATGTGACATAACACATGAACCTTATTGGAGACACTTCTTCTACTCTAATCAAACACAGGTTTGCTATATAGATAGATGGAAAAATGATAAATGAAAGAGAAAGAAAGAAAGATAACAGAGATAGATGATGATGAAGACAGATAGGTAGATAAAGATAGATAGGTGATAGTTAAACAGATAAAGAAAATAAATAGTCCTGGGCCAAGAAACAGAGGCATATTTAATTATCCTCAGTTTGTCATTAATTCACTCTATACTAATTCAATAGTTCATCATGACCTTAGGCAGGTAATTTACTCCCTGTGGCCTGTGCTTTCCCACCTGCAACAGAATGGGGACAGACACCCAGCTCTTAACCTGAAGGAGATTCACCCTCTTACTGTCCTCTCCTTTACCCACGCATTTTTTACAATGCTGCATACTCTGAGGAACCCAGAGAAGATACTGTGAAGTGAATAGCATATCCCAGATCTAATAGGGAGCAAGAACGCCAAAAGCCAAAGCCCATGACAGCCTGAACACATTCTGTTCTCCTGCTCCCAGGATGAAACTTTAGATTCAGGGATCTTGGCAGAGGAAGGGACCCCAGTACAGACTTGGGACCCTGACTGCTGCAAGAGAAGCAGCCATGTGTCTCTGGGAGGCAGAGGTTTCAGTCTGCCAACAGAAACCTCACAGGCTCCCGTTGGCCATGCATGAGACAGGTGAGGCCAGGTGGGGCTGAAACTGGGCAGCCAAGAGACAGAGCTGACCTAAGGCACCAGAGTGTCAGGTGCAGCAGAGTCTAGAGCCCATCTGCCCCACCTCATCAGCCCTCCCTCTAGGCCCTCATCAGATGCGGGCTAGAAAGTCTTTCAGGTTACCTGCTATCACCCTCTCTACCTGCTGTAGGACTCCCCTCCTCAGCCTTCCTCCGAGCACTGCCTGCCTAGTTTCTCAGTGATCTGGGACAGACCTGGAAGCTCCCTGCCTCAGCAGGCACAGGATTCCACTTGACAGAATGTTCTTCCTGCTGGGGAATCAAACCTGCTCCCCTGCAACTTCCTCCTACACACCCATGCTCTGCCCTCAGGACAACCAACCAGACAGGACTGCTCCTTAGTTTCAGGAATGTCCTCCACATATTTGAACTCAGCTACCTATGCACTTCTTCCTAGCCAAGTGACACCCCCCCATCCTGAATCCAGTTTTATTGTTACATAATCCATATACCATATACCATATAATTATTCATCCACTTAGAGTGTACAATTCAATATTTTTCCATGTATTCACAGAGTTAGGCAAGCATCACTATTTTAAAAATCAATTTTGGAAAAATTTGGTTACCTCAAAAAGAAATCTTATATCAACCCAGTCCTCCCCAGAACCTAAAGCCTAGGCAGCCACTTACCTACTTCATGTCTCTATAGATTTGTCTGTTCTGGAAATTTCATATAAATAGAGTTAGCAACATGGCTTTGATTGACACTCAGTGGAATTTCAGGTGAGTCACTTGACCTCTCTGTGACTCAGTTTATCATGAATTAAAAATAGTAATATTGGTTTGTACTTCAGGGAATAATTAGGCTTAAATGAGCTGACACATGGACAACACTTAGTAGAGGGTTTGCTTTTATTACTACTTTTTATAAAGTGAATTTCCTGATCATTGTTCTTACCTTTAACTGATGTATTCCCATTGACACAGAGCAAAACAGGACCTGGGATAACAATATAAATATTTAGATGATATTCAACATATTTAGTGGTTATATAGGTTATATAGATATAACCTATCAGAATGGCCTCAGCACTGAAGCAGGTCCTATAGGCTCTCTGATGGACTGGGTACTAACTTACTAATTTCTGACCTGGAGACGTCAGTGGTCCATGGGATCATCAGAAGAGGGTAACAGAAGAGGCACTTGGGGACCTGTGTGTTACTGCTATCTTCTAATCAGCATGGAAGAACTTTAATACTTTAACAACCACTATGGCCATACCACTGTGTACGGGATGGAAGTCAGGCCTGAGCAGGCCTAGCTTCCTTGCTATGGTCACTACACTTCCAATTATGCATGCTATATTCTCACTGTATTTTGGTAGCCACACCACAGGGCAATGAGGACTGAGATTGAATACCTCAAGCTTTTCTTATTTAAACTTGCTGCTAGCACCATCATCTCTTAATAACCTCTATGAGCTCCTGTTTTGGACCTAAGTTCAGAATCTTAGTTTTACGAATGTGATTGATGTTGATCATTAAAATCCTTCCGTTAGAGTGTGCGCTTCATAGTAGACCTTCTAGAGGGGCTTCAAAGCTGCCAAACAGGTGGGGCTGGCAATGGCAGCAATAACACGTGACTCCCACATTTGTACTTTGCCTACTCACAAGAAGAAGGGGCTCTGTTTAGCCTTGCCCTTAACAATAAAATTAGGATATTTTACACATTGAGAGAAGAGGAGATGGCTTCAAGTAAAAGAAGAAGATGGAAAGACTATAAAAAGGATCAAACCTCCAATCTGAACAGAGATGTGGCAAAGCCAGACTAACTGTAGTTCCAAGCAGTTCTTGAGCTGGAGGCTAATCTGCCAACAGCCAGGAAGGAGGCTTCTGAAGTGCAGGCAGAAAGAGTCTCTGGCCAAGTAGACCCATTTCCAGGAAATTTGAGAAGAGAAAGGCAAATAGAAAAATGACCCTGAAATGAGGAGAGCAAATGGACTTCTGGTCCAGTGATGGTGTGTGAGGCAGTGGGGGGGCATGGGCAGGTAAATGAGATGTAGGTGATATCTGGAACTTCTTTCCCAGGACTCAAACTAGCAAGATATTTCCAATCTTGTTATTTGGAGTTGGAGTTCTTTGCCATTTGGCTGGCTGGCCTCTCACTGGTGTTGAAAGTGGGGAGAAAAGTCAGCTGGTGCAAACAGCTGGGGCATGGCTCTACCTGGGCTCAGGACAGATCATCTGAGGAGCCAGTGTGGTGATGAGGGCAACCCATCTGGTGAGGAAGGTAGAGGCTTTCTCACAGTAAGCCCCGATACACTGAGGAGAATAGCCAGTATCTGGGAACTTAAGGGAAAAAAACGTATTTCTCAAAATGCACTGCAGCAGCTCAGGAGAAGGAAGGGAATGGAATTGCAGGCTCTCGTCTTGCTCAACTTTGGTGGTTGAGTGTTGTGGGATGGGGTGGAGGTATTCAAGAGACTCGAAGACGCTCTGCACAGACCTCAGAGCTGATGCTCACTGATACTGATGCCTACCCACAAAATCTCTCTTCAACACTGAGCTAAGAATACTTGCTAATGAAAACCCTGAACTGTCTAACAAGACAGGGGTGTCTTTCTGATGCAAAACCACCAAGTACAGATCAGATCTTTTTCTCCAACAGGCAAGGCTAGGTCTTGCTTCCCTTTCACCTGGTTTCATAATGTTGTGATTAAGAGCACAGTCTGCCTGGCCTCAAATTTTAGCCTTGCCACTTACTACCTGTTAACTTCACCTCTCTGTGACTCAGTTTACCCAATTGTAGAATGTTTATAGTAAGAGAATCTGCCTCTTAGAGTTATTGTGAGGAATCATATTGTAGGTCACATGCTTAAAAAAGCTTAGCAGGTACTTATAACTCAATAAATGTTATGATTTGGATTCTGACTTATCCAATTTAGGCACAGCCCTCCCTGCCTTGTTGATATATTTTTATTGAAATACAATTGATGTACAATATTATATTGGTTTCAAGTAGACAACATAGATAACAGCTGAGAGAATAGTTAAATACATTATACATCCTCATCCCAGCTAGTGCAGTTACTATCTTTCAACATAGAAACATGTTAGAGAGCTATTAATATGTTCTCTATGCTGTACTTTCATCCCCATGACTAATTTATATAATGATTGAGATTTTGTGCCTCTTTATCCCATTCACCTATTTCACCCACTCACTCCAACCCCTCCCCCATGGTAGCCACCAGTCACTTCTCAATGTCTATAAGTCTATTGCTGTTTTGTTTATTTGTTTTGTTTTGTTTTTATACTCCACATGTAAGTGAAATCACATGGTATTTGTCTTTCTCTGCTTGGCTCATTTCACTTAGCATAATAGCCTCTAGGTCTATTCTTGTTGTCACAAATGGCAGGATTTCTTTCTCTTTCAGGTCTAAATAATATTCCATTGTGCATATCTACTACACATTCTTTATCTATTCATTGATTGATAGACACTTTGTTTGCTTCCATATCTTGGTTATTGTAAAAAATGCAACAATAAACATAGGGGTGCATATATCTTTTTGAATCAGAGATTTGTTTTCTTGAGGTAAATTCCTAGAAGTGGAGTTACTGGGTCATAACATATTTCTATTTGTAGTCTTTTCAGGAACCTTCATACTGTTTTCCATAGCATCTGTACCAATTGACGTTCCCACCAACAATGTAGAAGGGTTCCCTTTTCTGCACATCCTCACTAACACTTGTATTTCTTGTCCTTTGGATAGTGGCCCTTCTGACTGGTGTGATTTGATATCTCATTGTGGTTTTGATTTGTCTTTCCCTGACAATTAGCAATGTGGAACATCTTTTCATGTGCATGTTGGCCATCTGTATGTCTTCTTTGGAAAAATGTCTATTCAGATCCTCTGCCCATTTTTTAATTGGGTTATTTGTTTTTTGTAAATATCCCTAATGAAGCCACTGAAAAAAATGATGTTGGTATAAAAGGGAATTTCCTTTTTCTTTCCTATCGTCCTCCCATTCAGTTCTCGGACTTACCAGAGTACTTCTGGAACAACATGTATACATATCGCACTCATTCTGCACTGCATATTAGCACAGATTTCTTCCCTCAAGAGGCTGATCCTTCTCTTTCCTGTCTTCCTCTCTGCCTTCTCCCTTTACTTGCACTGACCATCTATCACTCTAGTCATATAACCCACATACCAAAGAGTCATCATCCTTGATGAATGGGTCAGCAAACATTTTTGTAAAGAGCCAGATAGTAAATACCAGATAGTAAGACTACATATAGTCCCTGTCACTACTCAGTTCTGCCATTGCAGTACAAAAGCAGTCATAGACATACATAAACCAATAGGTGTGGCTATGTTCCAATAACACTTTATTTACAAACACGAGTGATAGGTCAGATTTGGCCAGCAGGCTGTAGTTTGATAAGAATTATTGAAGAACATCCCTTTTCCTCAAAACACATCCTGTTACCCAAATCATTTAACAAATTTTCAAATCTGTTCTCTTCTTGCCAACTCTGCTCCCTCCACCCTGGATAAAGCCACTGTCACTTCTCTGCCTGGACCATTCATGGCAGGAGACTTCAGATCGGTTTCTCTGATTCTAGTCTTGTCCTCCTATAGTCCCTTCTTTACATAGCAGCCAGAGCATTCCTTTCAAAATTTACATCTGATCATGTCACCTTTCTACTTAAAACTATTCAACAGCTTTATGTTTTTCTTAAGATAAAGATCTAAATCTTTATTATGGCTTATGGCATGCTTCATGATGTTATCCTGCTTATCTATTCAGGCTTTTCTCCTACCACTTTCTCTCAAATCATTATGCCTTAGCCACACTGGCCTTTTAGCTCTTCAAACATGCCATACTCTTTTACATCTCAGAACCTTTGCATAAGCCGTTCCCTATACTGAAAAATCTGTCGCCTCCCTATCCTTTCATCTCCATTAATCCATGCATAATTAACACCTGTTCATCTATCAGCCCTCAACGCAAAGGCCGTTTGCTTTGGAAAGCCTTCTTTAATCATTCCCAGACTAGAATAGGCCCCACAATAATACACCTTCAGAGCTCCCCATAATTTTCCCTCCTAGGACATATTCTACTTTCTAATTAAGCAGTGGTTTGTGGTATTATTTTATTAAAGCCTATTCTCTTTACTAGGGTGTAAGCTCTATAAGAGCAGAGACTGGGCCTGTTTTGTTGGTTATGTAACCCCAGTCTTTAACAAAACTAATTTTCAGGGTTTTTTAAAACTGTTTTGTTGGGATATAATTGGTATATGATAAACTACACATATTAAAAATGTGCAATTTAATTAATTCTGATGTGTGTATGTGTATATATATATATATATATATATATATATATATATATATCATGAAACCATCACTACAGTCAACATAATGCATTTGTATGCATTACTTCCAAAATTTCCTCCTGCCCCTTTGTAATCTCTCCCTCATGTGATCATTGACCTAATTTCTGACACAATAGCTTGCATTTTCAAGTTTTTATTTTTATTTTTTTTGAAACTCAAAAGTTATTTTTACTGTTGTCATTTTTTTTCTCATCCAATTCCATCATCTCTTCCTTCTTTTTTATTGTGGTAAAATATATCAAAGAATAACTGTTTAAACATTAAGCAGTAACTGCCATCCTCTTCTCCCCTGACTTTGATAACTATAAATCTACTTTCTGTCCCTATGTATTTGCTGCTTCTAGATATTTCATAGAAGTGGAATCATAAAATATTTGTCTTTTGTGTATGGCTTATTTCACTTAGCATAATAATGTTTTAAATGCACATGTAACATGTGTCAGAACTTTATCCCTTTCCATGGCTGAATAATATTCCATTGTGTCAATATACCTCATTTTGTTTATACATTTAGTCTACTGATTGACATAAGGCTGCTTCCACCTTTTGATTATTCTAAATAATGCTGTAGTAAACAGTGATGTACAAGTATCTGTTTAAAACTTGTTTTCAATTCTTTTGGATATTTATCTAGAAATAGAATTACTGAATCATATGGTAATTCTATGTTTACCTTTTTGAGTAACTGTCAAAATGTTTTTCACAGCAACTGAACCATTTTATATTCCCATCAGCAATGTAAATGGGTTCTAGTTTTACCACATCCTTATCAACATCTGATATTCTCAATTTAAAAATATTATACCCAACCTAGTAGGTATGAAGGGGTATCTCATTGTGGGTTTCATTTGCATTTCCCTAATGACTAATGATGTTAAGCATCATTTCATGTGCTTGTTTCTATTTGTGTGTCTTCTTTGAAGAAATGTCCATTCAAGTCCTTTTCCATTTCTCATTTGAGTTGTCTTTATATGTTGTTCGGTTGTACAAAAAGTTCTTATATATTCTAGATGTTAAACCCTTATCAGATATATGATTTTCAAATATTTTCCCCATTTTATAGGTTGTCTTTTCATTTCCTAAATGATGTCCTTTAATGCACAAAAATTTTAAATGTTTATGAAGTCCAATTGAGCTATTTTTCTTTTGCTGCTCATGCTTTTAGTGTCATATCTAAGAATCCATTGCCATATTCAAGGTCATGACAATTCATTCCTATGTTTTCTTCTAAGAATTCTATATTACTTTATTTAGGTCACTGATGAATTTTGAATTAATTTATGTACATGGTACAAGGTAGGGGTTCAAATTCATTCTTTTGTATGTAGAAATGCAGTTGTTCCAGCATCATTTGTTGAAAAGACTGTTCATTTTCCATTGAATAGGCTTTTCTCCCTTGTCAAAAATCAACTGGGCATAGATGTACAGGTTTATTTCTGGACTCTCAGTTCTATTCCATTGGTCTATATATCTATCATTATGCCAGTACCACACCGTTTTGATTACTGTGGCATTTAGAAAGATTTGAAATTTGAAAGTATAATTCCTCCAACTACTATCTTCTTTTTAAGGATTGTTTTAGCTATTTGAGTCCTCTTTCAATTCTATACGAATTTGATGATCTGCTTTGCAATTTCTGGAAAAATAAGGCTGTTGGTATTTTGACAGAGATTCTGTTAAATCTATGGGTCATTTTGGCTTTCTATTTATTTAAGTCTTCTTTAATTTCTTTCAGCACTGTTTTATAGTTCAAGCCTTTCATTTCCTTGGGTGCTAGGTATACATTTAACATTGAATGGGGACCCAAATAGCTAACACAATCTTTAAAAAGAAGACAGTAGTATGTATAGTGTGTGGGGGGCACAGGGAGGGCTGTGCAACACAGAGAAGACAAGTAGTGATTTTACAGCATCTTACCACGCTGATGGACAGTGACTGTGAAGGGGTATGTGGGGGGAACTTGGTGAAGGGGGGAGCCTAGTAAACATAATGTTCTTCATGTAATTGTAGATTAATGATACCAAAAAAATGTATACCTAGGCATTTTATGCTTTTAGATGCTACTGTAAATGGAGTCGCTTTCTTAATTTCTTTTTTCAGATTGTTCATTGCAGGTATATAGAAACACAACTGATTTTTGCATGTTGATATTGTACCAAGCACCTTTACTGAATTATTTTATTAGTTCTAATAGCTTTTTTCTGGAATCTTTGACATTTTGTATGTATAAGATCATGTCATCTGAAAGTAGAGATGTTTTCTTTCTTTTAAGTTGGGATGCTTTTTTTCCTTGTCTAATTGTTCTGGCTGGAACTTTCAGTACAATGTTGAATAGCAGTGATAAAAGTGGGCATCCTTGTCTTCTTACTGATCTGAAGGGGAAAGTTTTCAGTTTTCACCATTGAGTATGGTATTAGCTGTGGGTTTTTTACAAATGACTTGTAGCATGATGAAGAAGTTCTCTTCTATTCCTGGTTCTCTGAGTGCTTTTATCATGAAACAGTTTTGGATTTTGCCAAACATGTTTTCTGCATCAATGGAGAAAATCATGTGGATTTTCCCATCTATTTATGTGGCATATTTCATTGAGTAATTTTTTCATGTTGAACAACTCTTGTATTCCTTCCAGGTCATAGAATATAATTCTTTCACTGTGCTGTTCAATTCGATTTGCTAGAATTTGTTAAGAATTTTGCTTATATATATAAGATATAAAAGATACTTGTCTGTTATAGTCTCATGATATATTTTGATATTAGCTGTCTGATTTTGTTATCAGGGTAATGTTAATGTTGGCTTCATTGACTGAGTTAGGAAGTGTTCACTCCTCTTCTATTTATGAGGAGTTTGAGAATGACTGATTTTCATTCTTTAAATATTTGCTAGAATTCACTATTAAAGCCATATAGTCCTGGACTTTTCTTTGGTGGTAGGCTTTTGATTATTGATTCAGTCTCTACTTTTTATAGCTCTGTTGAGATTTTCCACTTCTTGAGTTAGTTTAGTTTGTATATTTTGAGGAACTTATCCATTTCATCTAATATTTTCACATATATTTGTTCATAGTATTCTTTTATAGTCCTTTTTTTAAATTCCTGTAGTGTTGGTAATAATGACTCCACTTTCATTTTCTAGCTTAGTTATTTTGCTCTTTTTAATTTGTCAGAATAGCTAAAGATTTGTCAATTTTATTGATCTTTCTAAAGAACAAACTTTCAGTTTCATTGATTATTGTTTTTCTATTCATAATTTTATTTTTCTCCACCTTAGATTATTATTTCCTCTCTTCTGCTAGTTACGGGTTTTGTTTGCTCTTCTTTTTCTAGTTTCCTCAAGCTGTAAAGCTAGGTTATTGATTTGAGAGATTCTTTTTTTAACATAGGCATTTATAGCTATAAAATTTCCCCTGAACACTGCTACATCCCATAAGTTTCAGTGTGTTGTGTATGCTCATTGAAATATCTGTTCCTTTGCTTGTGTTGAGCTAGTATTTTGAAAGAGATCCTTGAATTCCCACAGCTCAAAACAAACACCTCATTCAGTCTTTGCAGATTTGTTCTTAGCCAAGCTTGTGCAGAGCCTAGAGATCAGCTCAAGGTGAAAGCTTAGAGTCCTCTCTTCTCTGAGCATGTCTTGCCCTAGGCGTGTATGTGGACTTCTAGATTCCCCTGTATGTATGGTGCTTTGGAATGTCCTAATTTTCCAAGGAAATGTCCCTCAGCTTGTATTCTCAGACTTTAGACGAGACTATTATATATTTTGAAAGTAATCTATTGCCTCAGGCATCTGTAGCTTGTTAGTTCAGCTTGCAGTGTTTTCAAGCGATGTCAGTTCTTTTCTAGCCTGATTTCCAAGTTAGGTAAAACAAAAATGAGCATCTTGTATTAGTCCTTCAGGTAGCCCCAGAGAGGTTAAAATAAACATACCTAATACTTTGCAATTAAGTCCTCTTATTCACCCTCTGGAACTAGGGACCAAGATCTCACACTGGGAATATGGGCTGACTCCTGTTGTTCTGGAGAGGAGATGTGAGAAAGGCAAGTAGAAGTCCACAAGCTTTCCTATCATTTTGAAGTTGCATTTTTCTTGATTAAGCATTCAGTTGGTTGCTATAAACTCTTCACTGCTTACTAGAGTTCTGACAAAGTTGATTCTGACAGTTTTTGCTTTTTTTTTATGTTTCTGTGGGAGCACAGAGCTCCTACAAGCCCTCTAAGTGATTCTGATCAAGTTCAAGTTTAAGTTCAAGTTTTATTAATCAGCCTGTAAGAAAGGACTCAGTTTCTTGTGGGCATAACTGGAGGCTTTGTGGTCTCTCTGACATCTCTATGTCAGGATTCTTTGGGAAATTCAGAACATGAGTTCAGTGGTGAGTTGACCTCCGCTCATGTCTCCCTTTCCTACTGTTCCCAAACAGGACAGATAATTATGGTCACTCCACTTTAGCTCCACAGCTCTTATACTAGTGGACTTTTACCTTACCAAAGTCTGAATAAAGCCAGATCAGCTATGGCTAGACACATGAAATCTAGGACTTGATCTTCACTTAATCGCACTCTATTAAGGCAGAGTTACTAGTGGTCTTAATAGCCATGGAAAAGGCCATAGACCCAAAATTCAGAGACTGAAGGATATTCAAGTGAGTGTCAAATAAATGATGTTCTGGGACAGTAGAGGGTCCTGAATTTCCATGTAGGAGGAGCTTGGATAATTCTTCTCTTTGTGAATATGCAGGGTGAGTTCAAACAGGTGACTTTGTTCTCAAACTACATTTGCATACTATGCTGGATCAGATTGTATATTTTTCTGGGGGATTTATGAGTATCTAGAGGAGATTATGAGGAGTTTAAAGACCTATCCCTGTCCTGATGCCAAGCCAGGTATCTCTCTTCTGGCTGACCCTAAGTTCTCTTGACCAGTAATGCCTAATTATCTGCAGAAATGGACTTGAAAGGGTGGAGGAAAGGAGGAGACCAATGAGACAGCAAAAATCTCCAGCCTAATTGTCTAGGGTCAGGGTTCTCCTACCTAAGAGTAGAGATAAAAAGCCTAAACTGGAGTCACCAGACTTGAAAGCATGCACACCTAGTCCCCTGCACTCACGTGCTCCCGAGAGCCCACATATCACACCCTGCACACGTGCTGTGAGCCAAGACACAGCATGATTCTACTTTAAAAGAACAACAGCAAAGCATTTATTTCCAAAGAAGGGACAAGGTCACAAGAAAAGGCCTATAATAATTAACTAAGTCAATGGGAAAACTCATTTTTTAAATACCCCCCATGGAGGTTTAGGACAAAACAACAGCTTAGTGAATGTTTGTTTGGTTACAGTTTATAGCTTCTTTTGCCCTTGATACACTGCTGTGATTTTTCAGCTTCCCTTGCCAATCTTGCTCAACACTAGTGATTCAAAGATTAAAGTCCAGGTATGTGAGAATAAAATAGCCCTATTTAAGGCTTTGATATGTGGGTTCTTCTGAGCCCGGTGGCTCCTGTGTTGATTTTTGTCAGTTTTTATCCTGGCAAAGGAAATAGAAACTACACTAGTTAGAGTCTAGTCAAGAAAACAGAGACGTTATCAACTGTTCAACAGACGAAATTTAATAGGGGGAACAAATTGTGAGAGCTGAGAGACCAAACAGAAGTGTGGCAACCCAGAGATTAGCAATAGTAGAAACCTGCTTACCATCCATAGGACTACAAGAAGACAGGAAAGAGGTAGTGCTAATATAGCCCAAGTACCAAGTTCATTGTATAGGCTGCCAGGTAGAAGCTAGAGCAATTGAGTGAAGGCTCCTCAGCAGAAACTAGAAATTAGGAGGAGATCCAGATACAGCTGGAGATAACACTTGGATTAGAGAACAAGTGTCATGTCAAGTGTTATAGGCTAGATACCTTTTGTTGTTGCTCAGTCAGCATCTATTTCTATGTCTTCTCATATCTACACCATGAATTTTCTTTCTAGGGAACTGCTCCTCTCCCGTTTGGTGTGGTCCTGGTGATACTGTCGTGCAAGGTGCTCTGCCCAACCCTAGCCAAGGCATGGGAGGACATGTGATACATGGTATACCAAATACATCCTCTCAGAAATTTTAATCTTTAGTACAAGGACAGAAAATAGTTGGAACAGTTTCAGCCATATGGTGGTACCTTGAAAAGAACACACATCCATTCCTATCTACTTAGATCCCCAGGGACACTCTAATTCATATTTTGTTTTATTTTCTCCTGAAGCTTTTATGAATTCTTCCATTAACTTCTTTTATTTGTTCAAGCTTGCTCAAGTGTGGCAATTTTTAACTATGATGTTTACTATTCCTCTATATATCAAGTCCTTCTTTCCAGTCCTCAGAATGTACTTCCATGCTATTATTACTCCTTGAGAATATCTGCTCATCCTTCAATACCCAATCCAAATGTTACTTCTTCTGTGAAAACTTTTCCAATCCCCATTCTCTCTAGAAAGCTTTAGTTGCTTACTCCTTCAGTTTTGCATATTACTCTGTACAAATTTGTGTTTCAGCACTTTTCATAGTATCTGATCATTTGCTGTTTATTTTTCTGTCTAAAATTGACTGTGAGGTCCTGGAGGAGAGAGCCATATCTTACTTTGTTCAGGATTCTCAGTACCTAGCTGCTAGGCACGCAGTACATGCTTGATAAAAGTTTCATGAATGTATAAATAAGTGAACCAATAATGTTAGCATATTTAGCTTAATTTCAGTAGAAAACAGTTATTTCCTTCTTTGCATTTAAAAGGGTTTGGAGTTCATGGACTTAAGGGCTTAAAAGAGAGGAATTAGTCCAATATATGCTCCCAATAAAAAGGTTGGGGGATGCGAAATATGAAAAGGGCAGTAAGGAGTAATAACCAATTACAAGGCTATACGAGGAAATACTGTTTTGGGCTGGAGATATAAGAGAGAGGTCTTAATGTTCCACTTGAGATGATGGACATTAAATTCCCTAGAGACTTAAGGGAGGTAAGTACAATAGTATGCTCGTAAATATTTAACAACTAGCTTTCTGGGGAAAAAATACCTTAATTGTAGCATTTGTCAATTTCCTTCTTGTAAATTTTATTATCATGGCCAATTTCAAGCTATCAATATGGCATTATTGAATGTAGAGTGGCACACCATTATATAGTATTTCCACCATATAGATGAAACAGATATAAATGCAAAATCATAAATAATAAAATGCATTAAAGTAATTAATAAATGATGAGCATTTATTATACTTATTTAAACGTAAGTTTATATAATTTAATTTTTAATGATCACTGTTGTTAAAAACTTCCTTGTAAACTTCCTGAAAATTTAACTACCAGCTCTCATGGTGTGAGCCAGTAGTGCACTACTGTAAGTAACCCTATCCCTAGTCTATCTAGGGACTCAGAGAATAGACAAAGATATATTAAGGTGAGATAAAAATTATTGGTCAACTGTCATTGTAGTATGATTTTGAGGATCCAACCTGATAGGTCTAAAAGGATGAGTGCTGGACAATGAGGCAGTAAATACATAAACACTGTGGCTTCCTGCTGTTCAGGGAAAAAAGTATAATCAGTAGCTCCAAATACTAGGTGGCTTCAAAACAGAATACTTCCCATTCATTGTATAATCAGCCTTATTGCTGAAATTTTTCTTTATAATTGAGACTGAGCCAGTGAACAAAAAAGAAAAAACTTGTTTTGGTGAGACTGTTCACTGAATATCCCTGGACTGAGTGGTGCTTATAGAGCTATGCTGAATATTATGCTTTCTAAGACTTGTGCAATCAATAGCTTGGCCTTTTATAAAGTGTCTAGTTCATAAAGACTTCTCCTTTTACTCAAATAAGGAAAATGTATTCGAAGTGCCTAGACACTGGTTCAGATTTTATGCATGCAAGAAAAAGGTGGTACTGATTATAATTTGCCAAGAAAGTCTCACCTTTGTAAACTCAAGTGTCTCTTTGCAGTGAACTGGGCATATGTGTGATTCTTCACTTCAAAGTTCTATTCTTGGTCTTCCTTAATCTTGGGTTCCACCTTCACAGGACATTTTCAGTACAAGAACAGGAGGATATACAGCTCAACACCTGGTATTGTAATTATAAAAGCACCTACTATGTACTCATCACACTATATAAGCCATCTCATTTAATCCTCAAAAGAAAAAAATGACAAATGGGCAATATTATCTTCCCATTTTACAAATGAAGAAACTGCAAATCAGTAAGGCAAAGTACCTTGCCCAAGGCCATGACAGCAGACCTGGGTTTTGAAGCCAGGGATGTCTGATGCCCAAGCCTCACAGGCTTTCTGCCACACCATGCTGCCTTAAAAGCTTTCTCTCCACTTGGAGAGGCTGGGTTGGGAGAGAGGGTGGTCTATGCATAGTGTTAAAGAACAAGGAGAAAGTCACGTGTCTTTCTGGAGCATCACATGGGAATTCTGAACTCAAGCCCATCCATGTAAAAGTACAATTAATTGCCCACTAAATTTATATCAAACAATATGGTTTACCTTAAAAGAACTTTAAGCAAATATTTCCTTTTGAAAGCTGACACTTTAGGGAAGCTTTTAAAGAAGTTATTAGATAAAATTAGACAATTTATTCCCTTTCTCTTGTTAATTCCTTTTCCTTGCCATAATCTGGAAAGAAAAGTTTTTCCTGGCAGTTTAGTCTATTCCTCTTGTTCAGTGTAAAAATCTCTTCAACTTTCACCTCAGCTGTCAGATGGATTTGTCTTAGTATTTTGTCTCTCCCTCTATCAGCCTCTATCAACCTTGAATGGAGGCAAAGGGATAAGAGAGAGAAAGACTAGTGGTGATATCTCTCCTCCAAGATTTCTCCTTTATTCCTTTCCATGAGTAAGTCCAAGTGTTCCATTTCCTAGGTTTACCCCAGTCATACAATGTTTTATAGCCATTTTGCTGTGTGTGCAGGGTTTTTTTCTCCTTCCCTTTCATAATTCCACATTCCATCCTTCCACAAGAATGCCTCAAGCAGAGAATTGTTTACATACATTGCTGAGGTTACTGCTAAATTTCTTAGCTAATTCCCCTTAGAAACTTCTTAACAATGGACATATTTACAAAGTGCTCCAGAAAATGGAAAGAGACCATTGGATTCCATCAGAACTAAATAATTTGAATAAAATTTGAACTGAAAATAAGCCAGTTTTATTATAGGGTCTCTCCTATCTTCCCCTTTATTAGTGTTTTCTCTTCCTAGCATCTCCCCATCTCTACCTAGCATCCTTCCCTTTTGCAGCTCTGTCAGGAGCCCAGGATCCACTCCTTTCCCCGAGTCACCAGTGAAACAAAACCAGCTGGAAGAAGTAGGTAGACCAGTGGTTCTCAACTCTAGTTGAATGATGGAATCATCTGGGAGCTTTTTTAAATTGATTGTTTAGGGTGGAGGTTGGGCATCAGTATTGATTCATAGCTTCCTAGATTATTCTAATCCTATTCTCTGGGCTTGTCTTCCCTGTCCCACCTTCTTTACCATCAAAATTGGTTCTCATCTATCAATTACTTGGGGAAAGATTTAATAAATTTATCTGCAGTAAGACATTGATAACTGACAAAAGCTTAATGTGCTAGCCATCTGTGAGATTTTTCATTTTATTATGAAAAAAAAAAAGAAAAAAGCTCTGATAACAGAAACTAAGCCATGGGGGAGATATGTGGGTTGGAAAAGTTTCCCAGTCCCCAATGTATACTACATAGGTCAGTGTTTTCCATGTTTCTCTCTCTCTCTCTCTCTCACACACACACACACACACACACACACAGATCCATTATAAACTTTAAGACAAGGAAACTGAATTCCAAAAATCAATAATGATAATTTAATTGTGGTGAAAATAACAATAATTAATTTGCAATATTTCACCAAGACACCTATATTTAGCTTAATAATTACTGGAGTTATAGGTCAGGCTTAATATCCCTTTGGTTTTTTTTCATACCTTTACTTTTACTGAAAGAATAAAATCAATTCACAAATTACATTTCTTGGGAATGGTGCAAGTGTTTGGTGGCTCTGGCAGATAACTTTGGATATTCATATTTGAATAGAACATTAATCTAGAAATTATGGAATGGCTTCTCACTAAGGACTACATTCAACACTCCATCAGACATAAAGATGATAAGCATTTCACACTTAAAAACTGAATAAGTGAATGTTTCAACTTGGAAGATAATAACAAATGGATCTAATCTTTTCACTGGTTATTTTTTTCATGTTTCATTACGGCATGTGGATGTGGTTTTAAAATATGCTTAATTTTTTTCTCTGATGAATAAAGAAAAACTCTTGGTGATTGAACCACCTGTACCACACTTAAGTCATATAAAGAAACCCTGATATCATAAAATGGAAATATTTAAGCCCTGAATTGATAAGCTCAGACTGTTCAAAATACTAAATATATTGCTGAAATATACCACTTGAACAATTTAATTGAAATAATACAGTTGGTCTTTGGTGTTATCACTGTCATGAAGAAATTCTTTATATTTCATCCAGAAAAAAAACTTGGGAGGATATATTTCCTCTTGATAGATGACCTTACAAATCAATGTGGAAAGATAGACTTGTGCTACTGCCCATTTACTTTAAAATCATGAAAAGATAAACACTCAGTGGAGATATGTTATCACATTCCCAATCTTGACTCTTTTCTTCAACAATGAATCAAAATCAAGGGAAATATTTTTGACCACTGATGTTTCTTTGAATACATACAAGTATGAACTGACATTCAAGTACCACTTCTTTTATTCATGTGGGTGAAACATCCTTCGTTATGCATGCATAACTGCTGTTTTGTCGATATTGATTTTAGCCTGATATTTTTCCTTGTCTATCACACCTCACAAGATGATCTTTAAATAAATGAATATAATCTTCTTTTGAAGGTTGGTTTTTAGTGATTAGCGGTACAAAAGTTCACTAGCACTTTTCTTGAGTATGCATATCAACACACAGACTGAAAATATCCCATAGCATGTTCACATATGAGAAACTGATACTCCACTGTGTAATCCAATGATATCATGCAACATATGATAGTGATAAAGGATTAGTGCCAAAAATTCATTCTGAATTTTGAGTATAATATTTGCCATAAACTTTACAGTTAGTGTTATAAGTTTCTTAGAAATAGTATTAGAAAAAAAGAAATAGTATTAGAAATATTACTTATATTCTAAGTTAGTGCGATTTTGTTGATGCCATTTTAGTTTGGGTTTCTTACCTCTCATGAGTAATAATGTTCATACTTTTAGAATTGGGAAGCATTATTTTCTCCTTTTTCTGGAGACATTTAACTCGGTTGCCAGAGGGTCCCTGTGTGCTCTATTAAAATGATATAAAAGCCAAAGTGGCATCATTGAATAAAGTTTCATAACAGACTATGATCTTCGCAAAATGCAAGTCAGTGTTCAGCTATTCATTGTTTTAATTCCTCTTTACTAATTTCTGCTGCTACATTAGCAGAAATTGTTTTCTATTGTGGAAAACCATCCCAAAGACAAGTTCACTATTTGTTTTTTGATGTATATTTTTATTGATGTATAGTTGATATACAATATTATATTGGCTTCAAGTATACAACATAGTGATTTAACAGTTATATACATAATTAAATGCTCACCCCAACTAGTGTAGTTATTATCTGTCAACATAGAAAGATGTTACAGAACTATTGACTACATTCTCTGTGTTGTACCTTCATCCCCATGACTAATTTATATGATTGAATTTTGTGCCTCTTTATCCCCTTCACCTATTTTACCCACTTACCCCAGCCCCTCCCCCATGGTAACCACCAGCCATTTCTCAGTGTCTATAAGTCTATTGCTGTTTTGTTCATTTTGTTTTGTTTTGTTTTTAGATTCCACATATAAGTGAAATCATATGGTATTTCTCTTTCTCTGCCTGGCTTATTTCACTTAGCATAATACCCTCTAGGTCTATCCATGTTCTTGCAATGGCACAATTTCTTCCTTTTTTATGGCTGAATAATATTCCTATATGTGCCACATCTTTATCCACTCATCTTTTGATGGACACTTTGGTATCTTCTGTATTTTGGTTATTGTAAATAGTGTGGCAATAAACACTGGGGTGCATATTATCTTTTTGAATCAGAGATTTTGTTTTCTTTGGGTAAATTCCTAGATGTGGAATTACTTGGCCATATAGTATTTCTATTTTTAGTTTCTTGAGGAACCTCCATACTGCTTTCCATAGTGGCTTCACTGATTTATGGTCCTGCTAACATGGCTGGAGGGTTCCCTTTTCTCCACATCCTGATCAACACATGTTATTTCTTGTTGTTTTGATAATGGACATTCTGTCTGGTATGAGATGACATCTCATTGTGGTTTTAATTTGCATTTCCCTGATTAGTGATGGGGAACATCTTTTCATGTGCCTGTTGGCCATGTGTATTTCTTCTTTGGAAAAATGTCTATTCAGATACTCTGCCCATTTTTTAATTGGGTTATTTGATATTGGTGTTAAGTTGTATGAGTTCTTTATGTATTTTGGATATACATTTACTCTTTATCAGATATATCACTTATGAATACATACTTCCATACTATAGGTTGCCTTTTTGTTTTGTTGTTGGTGTCCTTTGCTGTACAGAAGCTTTTTAGTTTGACATAGTCCCACTTGTTCATTTTATCTTTTATTTTTAATGGTACCCTGAGTTGCTATTGTTTTTCATCACTGCTTTTGCACTTGAATGAACCACTTTTCAGCCATTAATATTTTGGGGGGAATTAGAGATAAAATGCAAAAAATGAAAACTATGAAAATTTAAAATTGAAAATTGTTTAACCACTGACAAGAGCAAATGACATGACACAATCAACATCTTGTTGGCTAAATGTTAGTCAAGATGAACCAATCATTGCATTCCTTGTAGTATATGCACAACCTCACCTATTAACACCACATTGAAATTTCTAGAAAAAGCAATCATGATTAGTCAGGTGTAACCCTTCCATTATGTCCCACAAGCTCTAGCATAGAATGTCAATACATTGCATTACCAGAAAGAAAGCAATTATACATGAGGGGAAACTGAGTCTTAGAGAGGCAAAGTAACTTACCCAAAGTTTCACGAGTGTGAATCATATCCAAGTTGCCCAAGTTGGGCAATTAACTGCCTCACTAAGGCATCAAGAGAAATATCACATCCTTGGGCATTGATGAGTAGTGACTGAAGAGATAAGGGTATTTAGCTTGGGAAAGAGAAGCCTGGCCAGGAAGCAAGAAAGGCAGAGGTAGCTGAGTTCAAATATGTGGAGGACATTCCTGAAACTAAGGAGCAGTCCTGTCTGGTTGGTTGTCCTGAGGGCAGAGCATGGGTGTGTAGGAGGAAGTTGCAGGGGAGCAGGTTTGATTCCCCAGCAGGAAGAACATTCTGTCAAGTGGAATCCTGTGCCTGCTGAGGCAGGGAGCTTCCAGGTCTGTCCCAGATCACTGAGAAACTAGGCAGGCAGTGCTCGGAGGAAGGCTGAGGAGGGGAGTCCTACAGCAGGTAGAGAGGGTGATAGCAGGCAACCTGAAAGACTTTCTAGCCCGCATCTGATGAGGGCCTAGAGGGAGGACTGATGAGGTGGGGCAGATGGGCTCTAGACTCTGCTGCACCTGACACTCTGGTGCCTTAGGTCAGCTCTGTCTCTTGGCTGCCCAGCTTCAGCCCCACCTGGCCCCACCTGTCTCATGGGTGGCCAACAGGAGCCTGTGAGGTTCCTGTTGGCAGACTGAAACCTCTGCCTCCCAGAGACACACAGCTGCTTCTCTTGCAGCAGTCAGGGTCCCAAGTCTGTACTGGGGTCCCTTCCTCTGCCAAGATCCCTGAATCTAAAGTTTAATCCTGGGAGCAGGAGAACAGAAAGGACTCAGGGAAGGTACTGTCTGAACTTGGTAGCCAACACTGAAGAAATGTGAACAGCTAAGAGAATCACCTTAGCTCTTGACCATTCTCAAACTACAGGACACCTACTTGAAAAATATAGCTGGAGACCCTCTAGCTTAGTTCCACCACACCAGCAAGTTGGAATATTCTTATCCAGTAAGCCGCATCGTGACTTTAAATATAAATGAAGCAGCATTACAACAGCATGATATTGGACAAGTACAAAAAGACAGGTGTCACCTGATCTGCAATTTGGTCAAGACTCTAGTGTTACTGGTATTGTCAGTACACTTTTTGAAAGTCGACAGTAGAGGATTTTAGAGATTATTTAAATGATCTCTTTGCCATGTTATAGTATCACCTGTATGCCTAATTACAGCTGGCAGTAGGATCTCAAGCAATTCAAGAATATTCTATGGCAGTGTTAGAGATGGACACTGAATATATGGCCCAGAATGCTCTCTTAGGCCCAGAATTGATATGCAGCTGAGGTGTATGGTGATTCAAATTCTATGGTTAAAATATTAACATACTTCTGTACTGGTTTGTAAATACCACTGCCCCAAGCCTTTCAAGTATTCCTTTGGCCCTACCCATTCCAGCCTCCTCAGGCTCCTGCCACATCTCCCTTTGACCCGGCAACTACAGGAAAATGACTGACATGCAGGGGACCTTCATGACCTTCCAGACCTCCTGCTGAGACCAAAGATGGTTAAATATTTTTTTTAATATTACTTCTGAGTAAGTTTCAAGCCTTTTGTCTGGGAGAAGGGACATGAGACTTGGGGTCAAGCACTTCAATGGTGACAAGCCAGATTTGGAAGAATTTTTGTGTGCTATATGTAAAAAAGAAATACAGAGCAATTTAGGTCAGGAAGAAGCATCAGTAGAGGGCTGGGTTCTAATTCTTAAAATTATGGCCTAAGTTAAGACATGTAAACAAAGTGTATTTAGTGTTATAAAGATTAATAACAATGTTCTGAGAGCTTCTGATGAAGGACAGGAAAGGTTTTAACAAATCTAGTTGGGATTTGTTAATTATTGTTATTGTTCCTCTAATTGTTCTGAGTACATTAGAGTACTCCAGCTTTTTTCTTAATACAGTGATACTCCTTGAAATATCTGTCACATTCAATAATATCAGCTAAAATTTACTGATCACTTACTCAACCTGACACTATTCTAAGCACTTTCCATGTACAGTCTAATTTAATACATCTATTGAGGTAGACATCACTATTGTCACTATCTGATGTTGAGGAAACCGAAATCCAGATTGTTTTACCTTACCCAAGTCACTCAGCTCCTAAGTTGTTGAACAAGGTTTTGAACTGAGACAGTCTGACTAATTTAGAACCCTATGACTTATGAAAAAACTAATACATGCCCAGGAAACTTTCCTATAAAATACCTTATTTTATCCTTCAACCTCTACCTTAAGTCAGGCATCATCACCTCCATTTTACAGACAAGGAAACAGAAGCTCAGAAATGAAGCCATCCAAGGTCACCCAGTCAATAATTATCAGAACTAGACCTCCAATTCAGGTCTCTTATGCCAAAGGCTGAGCTTTCTTGCCTCATGTGCTTTCCCACCTCCCAAATAATTTCCTTTCTTCAAGTAACTTTATTCTTCCCTATCTTTATGTTCTCATGGACATATTCAACTTTGCAGATTTGTAATTCCCTTCCTGGGGCCCCTGGTAACATTCAGCCTTTAATATTGTCCCTCTAACCAGTCTGTTTAACCTGCTCCTCATTAAAATGTCCCCCATATTTAGTGTCCTTTGATTTTAGCCTAGACCAGTTTAACTGTGATGGTTGCAAAATGGTGATTTTTCCCCACTCTAGCACTCACATCTTCCAAATCCTGCACAATGAAATCACAAACTGGCCCCTTATCTGTTTCCTGAGCCAGTCAAGCAAACTTAGTGACCCCTGTATTGTTACACTACTTTGGGCTGTGACAATAGATATCTGACTAATTATCACTTAAACTGTAAAGACTTTCATGATCTCATATAATAAGAAGTATGGAAGTGAGTCAATTCCAAGGCTGCTTTTAATTCAGCAGTCCAGTGATGTCATCTTTATGGGCCTGAAAGACCCAGACTCTTTTCATCTTTATGCTCTACCACCCTAGGTATGTAGCAATATCTCCCTTTTCTTAAACAGCACATATTCTCTAAAACTGAGACAAAATAGGGAGTACCATGGCCCTTTACAATGATACTAGAATTAATGAAGCATGCCATTTTTTCCCTCAAATGCTTCCTTTTTAATAGGGATATCCCTGAGAACCCTATTAAAAATTACAGCCTTACCTCTAGCATTCCCTCTCTTCCTTCCCTGCCTCATTTTTCTCCATATCACTTATCACTACGAGGCATATCATGTTTTATTTGTTTCCTTTCTCCCATATGAGAATGTAAGCTCAATAAAAGCAGAGACTTTGGTCTGTTTTGTTCATTCTTGTATCTCCAGTACCTAGAACATTGCCTGACACATAGAATGAGCTCAATAAATATTTGTTGAATAAATGAATGGTCACAAGATAACTACTGGAGCACTAAACAACACACCTTCAACAAAAACATTCTAAGCAGCAAAAAAAAAGGCATAGGACAAAGAAATTATTTTCTTCCAAGGCCTGCAGATTTTACCAGAAATACAATCCTTCTCAGAAACCCCAGAACAGACTTTCCCAAAGGTGTCATTAACTAGAACTGGTCATGTGCTCACCAGTAGGTCTCAGTGAGTAAATGGGAATGGGATTGCCATGATTGGCTTAAACCAATAATGTTTCACCTCCCAGGGATGGATAAAGAACAACTCTGAGTTCTTCCCGTGAGGGATGAGGATATGGGACTGTCATGTAAGTAACCTGCAATGTTTTCCATAGTAGCTGAGTACTCTTGAGAATAGCTTCAAACCCTTGTTCTCCTCTCTTTCCCCCAGGGCTAGGACAGCCCTCGTCAATCTGGCCAGCTTCCATAGGACCTGTCTGTCATTCAGCTCAATACACCTAGTGCCTAGATCTTGGTCCCTAATACCATTCACCACTAAAAGAAATCAGAGCTCCTTGGAGAAATGGATGTTTCCAGAATTGGGGTAGAGTAGGTTCAAGATGAGCCTGGAACATCTTATTATGCCGGAAAGTAAGGAAGTGCTCAAGAAAATGGTGGGACATATCTCAAGGACACAGGACCCAATCAATGGGGTTCCCACTGTCCAAACATGGAACAATTTGAGTGCCAAAATAATTAAGGACAGTAATGAATTATAAACCATTGATGAAAAATAGTATTCATGAGTTCATAATGATAAAAGATAGATAAATAAAGAGAGAGAAGGAAAGGCTCATGCTTACATTAGAATACTGAGGGCTGGAGAGCACTAGAGTTGGAAATATTATTATTCTGCAATCATCATGGTAAAGACTAATTCAGGCAAGGATCAAAGGACACTATACCTAGGGACATTTATTGAGGAGCAGGTTATCTTCAGGGTCTTAGTGTGTCTTCCTAAGAGACAAACTTTAAGAGATAAAATAGTAACTATACAGTGAAATGATTGGGCAACGTCTTGATTGGATGACCAACATTAATATGACCAATAAAAGGGCAGGTGAACATTATGTGTTTCCATATATAATTCCCTGAGCAGGACATACTATCACCTATGTGGTATTCCAGTCTAGAATACATAACCTGAATCTAATTATATGAAAACATCAGGCAAGTGTAATGAGGACCATCATATTTAAAAAAAAAAAACAAATGGAGAGGACCGTATTCATCAAAAATGATGATGTCATAAAATACAAAGAAATACTGTGTAAATGTTATAAACCAAAATAGAGCAGAGATATATGGCAACAAAATTTAATAACTGATCCTAGATGGGATGCTGGCAGAAACAACAACAACAAAAAATGCTATAAAGGATAGCCAATTGCCACAGTTAGAATTTGGAATATTCAATATATGAAATATGGAAAGTAGATGATATGAAAGTATCATATTGATGTTAAATTTAATGATATTATAACTGTACTGTGCTCATGTAAGAGAATACTGAGGTGTTTATAAGGAAAATGCCCATGATATATGCAATATACTCTCAACTGATTTAGGAAGAATCAATTATGATATATGTATAGAAAGATAAATAGATGATAGCGATAGATAGAGCAAACAAATGATAAAGCATATGGGAAAGATGTTAGCAATGGGTGAATCTGCTAAAGGGGATATGAGTCTAGAATCCTTATTCTTACAACTTCCTTGTAACTTTGAAAATAAAACATTTTTTGAAATACAGCTCATGATCCATCGCATCATTTTTAGAAGCCTTCCCTGATTAGTTTTGTGGGAGCTCTCAGGGCTCCAGAATAGTGAAGGATGTTACCTATGGATTTGCATGTTTGACAAATAGGAACTCATCTCAGTTATTCCAGGGGAAGAATAATTACTCAACAGATGTTTATTGTGTACTAGGTGCTGTGTTACATACCTGCTGGGATAAAAGGAGACTAAAGAAAGTTTCTTGAATAGACACCTAAGCTGTGTCAATTTCTATTAGAGGAATGCACAGGTTCCAGGAGAAACCAGAAGAGAGATATCTTATTCAACCAGAACCAGAGGTAGGGGATCAGAAGTATCAAAGGAATGTGGATAGATCATGAAATATTTCCCAGAGAAGAGTCTTGAGTTAAGCCTTAAATGTGTAAGCCTGATGGACAATGAGGAGGAAGGATGTTCTTGGAAGATAGAAAGGAATGAAAGAGGTAGAGTAGTAGCTAAAAACACAGACTCTGGAACCAGACTGCTGGGGCTCAAATCTTCAATCTGCCATTTATTAACTGCATGACTTTGTGTAAGTTAGTTGGTCTCCCTCTGTCTCAGTTTCCTCATTTGTCACATGGGAATGATGACATTATCTACCACATAAGATAGTTGCTGATGATTACATTAGATGATGCATTTAGGTCACAACCTGACACATAGTAAGTACCCAATCAATATGATCTTACTTCATGTTCCTTTCAAGAAATTAAGTTTCAGTCAGTAGAGTGTAGGGCTCATGTCAGGGAATGTAGAGAGAAAGAAGGGAGGGTGTGATGCCAAGCTAAGGAATTCATACTTTAGTCTAAAGGCAATGAGAAGTTTTTGAAGAGTTTTAATGACTTGATCTAATTTGTGCTTTAGAAAGTTCCCTCTGGCTTAGAGAATGAAGCAGGGTAAGAATGAAGGCAAGAAATCCAAGGAAGAAGTCATTGCATGGGCTCAGATGAGAGTGAAAGAGAATCTGGGATGGGGTACAGAGTGCTATTGAGAAGGAAACATATTCCAGAGTCATCATGGGAGTAGGAGTTAAGGTTAACTCCCAAGTGCCTGATTTGAACACCAGGATGGGTAAAGTCTCCATCTTTTGAAATAGGGAACAGAGAAAGAGCAAGGTTTTAGAGATGGGGCAGAGATACTGAATTTTCACCATAGTAAACTTGAAGGCCCTGTGGGTCATCCAAGTGAAGATGTCTAACGACAGGTAGGATATACAAGATTCACTTTCATTTAAGACTAACAAAGCAATTTCTACCATTTTCTACTTGTGTGTACTTGAACTAGCTGTATGCTTTTGCTGACCCACCATTCCCCCCATTATAAAATGAATGGAATTATTAGAATGCCCTAGTATAAATGAAAAAACAGTCAATATAGTATAAGGTATGATACAAATGTCATTTCTTTTGGGGAGAACTTATGCACAGAGAAAAAATAATAATTTTTTAGATAATCTTTTAGGAAATTTCAGGAAACTTATACCCTCTGGGCCAACAGGAAGAATTTCAAGAATACATAGGAACAGCCTTGCCTGTCCTAAGCCTATGTTTTTTCTCTCTTTCTAATTTATAAATAGGTCAGAAACCTGAAAGTAAGTCCTCAATGGGCTAGAAGGAGCCAAAGCTGAAGTGAGGGACTACAGAGGCCAAAACTTAAGGTAAAATTCAAAAGTTCTGGAGGCATTTCATCTCTGTTGAGATCTGGCCAACTTCCAGATACAACGGTTAAATTCCAAACCCTGACTAGAGGCAGTCTTAGAAGCCCTTTGCAATGTGTTTGGCTCTCATCTGCTCTTATGGACATAGGTGTGGTTTGCAACTACAGAGGTCATAGATCAGGTACCCTAATTCTCTGTACCACAAACTAACTTTTCTATGCAAATCCATAGTGGCTTATCTGCAAACATTTTACTCTTGCTCCAATGGCCTTACCATATAATTTTGCTGTGGAAGTCCTTACAAGCCTCCAGATTCTTCCAGGACAGAAAATACAGAATTAGCTATTCAGGTTGCAAATCTGACTTTACTTGTAGAATGTGGATGTATACAGTGTCTTCCTGGGGACAGAGTATGCAGTCTTTCTATTCAGTTCAGCTTGTCAGAGATTCACTTATTAATTAGTATTTTATTGGGCTGGCATTTTTGTTACATCCCCAGATCCTGTAACCCTGATCTTTAAATCTATCATAATTAAATATATGGACTCAGTAAATATACCAGTTTCTCAAAATCTCTGTCATTCTCTCTGTGAGTGATAAGGAGTTTTTCTTCACTTATAAAACAGAAACATTGATACTTACCTTTCAGGCTTGTTGTGAGAACTACATGAAATTATACATGGATAAAGAAGTACACATATACAATGGAATATTATTCACCCATAAAAAAGAAAGAAATCCTGCCATTTGCAACAACATGGATGGAATTAGGGGGTATTATGCTAAGTGAAATAAGCCAGGCAGAGAAAGACAAATACCATATGATTTCATTTATATGCAGAATCTAAAAACAAAACAAAATGAACAAAACAGCAATAGATTTATATAGACACTGAGAAGTGGTCGGTGGTTACCATGGGGGAGGGTCTGGGATGGCTAAGTGAAATAGGTGAAGGGGACAAAGAGGCACACAATCTCAGTCCTAATATAAATTAGTCATAGGGATGAAAGTAAAGCTGATAGAATATAGTCAATACTTCTGTAACATCTTTAGAGAAGTAGGTATAAGGCAGGAGGGCACAGAGAATCAGGTCATGGACATCACTCAAAGGGCAGTTACGAAGTTCTTAAGTAAGGAAATTGAATGGTCAGATTCACATTTTAGAAAGATTATTTTGTAGAAAAAGAAAAGTAAAAGAAAAGAGATCATGTTAGTTGAAGTCTGTAGGATAGGTTAAAAGGAAATCAAAACTAGAGGCAGAGAATTCAGGTAGGATACTACCAGAATAGTCCATGCAGGAGAGGGTGAGAGTGTGGACTGCAGGAGATGGAAAGGAAAAGATGGATGTGAGAAATATTTAGGAAGTAAAATTGGAAGGCGTTGTGGCTGATTCAGTTAAGAATCGGGAGTGACTCCCAGGTTTCTGGCATGGGTTGAACATACTGCTAAGATGGGCAGTACAGAATGAAGGATGGATTCCCTTAGAAACGATGATAAATTCAGGTTGGGGACACTCTAAACCTGATTCAAAAGTACATCAAAAAGATCATCCATCATGACCAAGTAGAATTCATTCCAGGGATGCAAGGATGGTATAATATTAGGCAAACCATCAACATCATCCACCACATAAACAAAAAGAAGAACAAAAACCACCTGATCATCTCCATAGATGCTGTAAAAGCACTTGACAAAATTCAACATCCATTCATGATAAAACTCTCAACAAAATGGGTATAGAGTGCAAGTGCCTCAACATAATTAAGGCCATACATTAACAAACCCACAGCCAACATTATACTGAACAGCGAGAAGCTGAAAGCTTTTCCTATAATATCGGGAACAAGACAAGGATGCCCACTCTCCACACTTTTATTCAACATAGTTCTGGAAAGCCTAACCACGGCAATCATACAACACAAAGAAATAAAAGGCATCAAGATTGGTAAGGAAAAAGTCAAACTGTCCCTCTTTGCAGATGACATGATATTGTACATAAAAAACCCTAAAGAATTCAATCCAAAACTACTAGATCTAATATCTGAATTCAGCAAAGTTGCAGGATACAAAATTAACACACATAAGTCTGTTGCTTTCCTATACACTAATGATGAACTAACAGAAAGAGAAATCAAGAAAACAATTCCATTCACAATTGCATCAAAAAAAAATAAAATACCTAGGAATAAACCTAACCAAGGAAGTGAAAGACCTGTAACCTGAAAACTGCATGACACTTTTAAGAGAAATTAAAGAGGACACTAACAAATGGAAACTCATCCCATGCTCTTGGCTAGGAAGAATTAATATTGTCAAAATGGCCATCCTGCCTAAAGTAATCTACAGATTCAATGCAATCCCTATCAAAATACCAACAGCATTCTTCAATGAACTAGAGCAAATAGTTATAAAATTCACATGGAACCACAAAAGGCCCTGAATAGACAAAGTAATCCTGAGAAGGAAGAATAAAGCAGAGGGAATTATGCTCCCTGAATTCAAGCTCTACTACAAAGTCACAGTAACCAAGACAATCTGGCACTGGCACAAGAACAGATCCAAAGACCCGTGGAACAGAATAGAGAGCCCAGATATAAACTGAATAATATATGGTCAATTAGTATATGATAAAGGAGCCATGGATATACAAAGAGGAAATGACAGCCTCTTCAATCGCTGGTCTTGGCAAAACTGGACAGCTACATGTAAATGAATGAAACTGGATCATTGTCTAACCCCATACACAAAAGTAAACTCAAAATGCACCGAAGACCTGAATGTAAGTCATGAAACCACAAAACTCTTAGAAAAAAACATAGGCAAAAATCTCTTGGACATAAACATGAACAGCTTCTTCATGAATATATCTCCCTGGGCAAAAGAAACAAAAGCAAAAATGAACAAGTGGTACTATATCAAACCAAAAAGCTTCTGTACAGCAAAGGGCACCATCAGTAGAACAAAAAGGCATCCTACATTATGGGAGAATATATTCATAAATGACATACCTGAAAAGGGTTGACATCCAAATTATATAAAGAGCTCATGCACCTCAACAAACAAAAAGCCAATAATCCAATTAAAAATGGACAGAAGAGCTGAACAGACACTTCTCCAAAGAAGAAATTCAGATGGCCAACAGGTACAATGAAAGATGCTCCACATCACTAATCATCAGAGAAATGCAAATTAAAACTACAATTAAAACACATCAGTTAGGATGGCCAACATCCAAAAGACAAACAACAACAGTTGGCAAGAATGTGGAGACAGTTGGTGAGGATGCGGAGAAAGGGGAACCCTTTTACACAGCTTGTGGGAATGTAAATTAGTTCAACCATTGTGGAAAGCAATATAGAGGTTCCTCAAAAAACTCAAAATAGAAATACCATTTGACCCAGGAATTCCACTCCTAGGAATTTACCCTAAGAATGCAGCAGCCCTGTATTTATCGCAGCACTGTTTACAATAGCCAAGAAATGGAAGCAACCTAAGTGTTCATCAGTAGATGAATGGATAAGGAAGAGGTGGTACATATATACAATGGAATATTATTCAGCCATAAGAAGAAAACAAATCCTACCATTTGCAACAACATGGATGGAGTAGAGGGTATTATGCTCAGTGAAACAAGCCAGGCAGAGAAAGACAAGTACCAAATGATTTCACTCATCTGTGGAGTATAACAACAAAGCAAAACTGAAGGAAAAAACAGCAGCAGATTCACAGAATCCAAGAATGGACTAACAGTTACCAAAGGGAAAGTAACTGGGGAGGATGGGTGGGAAGGGAGGGATAAGGGGGAAAAAGGGGCATTATGATTAGCACGTATAATATAAGGGGGGGGCATGGGGAAGGCAGTATAACACACAAAGAAGACAAGTAGTGATTCTATAGCATCTTACTACACTGATGAACAGGAACTGTAATGGGGTATGTGGTGGGGACTTGATAATAGGGGGAGTCTAGTAACCGTAATGTTGTTCATGTAATTGTACATTAATAAAAGCAAAATAAAAAAATAACTTCTAAAGTCAATAATTAAGGACATTAAAGTGGGGAGGAAGACACTGTAATTGGCCCACTGTCCTAATGTAAGAATTTTTATTGTCTATAGTCCTTTCTAGGTTGTAGACAATTTTGCCTGGTTGTAAGTATTTTGTATTTTGCTATATTCATTTAACCTTCTAAAGTGAACCTTTTATCATTTCTATTTCATTTACTGATGGATCCGGTTATACATTCACTAGTTCAACATTAAAATTATTTCCAGTTTCTCATTAGTAAAAACAATTCTGCATTGACAGTCTTTGTGCCTGTAGACTTTTGTTTTCCCTCTGCTGAAGTCCATCCTTAGAACAGAACCCCCTGAGAGGAATTGTGGTGTCAAAGGGCAGGAACATAATTATGGCTCTTGATGTAAATTACCAAATTGCTTTCCAAAAATATTAGACCTATTTGCATTGTAGTTGCTAAAGTGCAAGCTCATCACAGGCAGATGGGCTTTTTAGTTGATATTTTTCTTTCTATATTTTTAGTTTAGCTTTAATCTTTATTGTTTCTATGATTAGGTGTATACCCCAAATAGTGTGAAGGTGGCAGGAAAATAAAAATTACCAGTAAGGAATGAAATAGCCTGTCACAATTTAGTATCTAAAAAATATAAAGAACTCATACAACTCAACATCAAAAATATAAAAAATGAAAATAACCTGATTAAAAAATGGGCAGAGGACCTGAATAGACATTTTTCCAAAGAGGAAATCCAAATGGGCACCAGCACATGAAAAGGTGCTCAGTGTGACTAATCGTCAGGAAAATGCAAATCAGAACCACAATGAGATATCACTTCACACCATTCAGAATGGCTACTATCCAAAAGACAAGTGTTGGTGAGTATAGGAGAAAAGGGAACCCTCCTACACTGTTGGTGGTAATGTAAATTGGTACAGCCACTGTGGAAAACAGTATGGAGGTTCCTCTAAAAATTAAAAATAGAGCTACCATATCATCCAGCAATTCCCCTTGTGGATATTTAGCTGAAGGAAACAAAAATCACTAATTTGAAAAGACATATGCACCCCAATGCTGATTTCAACATTACGTACAGCAGCCAAAATATGGAAGCAATGTAAGTGTCCACAAATGGATAAAGAATATGTGGTGGTGTGTGTGTGTGTGTGCGTGTGTGTGTGTGTGATAGAGTATTACTCTGACATAAAAAAGAATAAAATCATGCCATTTGCAACAACATGGATGGACCTAGAAGGTATTATGCTAAGTGAAATAAATCAGACAGAGAAATACAAATACCACAGGATCTCAATGATATGTGGAATCTAAAAAATAAACAAACAAACAAAATAGAAACAAAACCCAGATTTATAGACACAGAGAATTGATTGGTGGTTGCCAGAAGCAAGAGGGGTTGGGAAAGTGATACTAATAATTGTGAAGGGGATCAAGAGATATAAACTTCCAGTTGTAAAATAAATAAGCCATGGGTTTGAAAAGTACAGCATAGGGAATATAGTCAATAATACTCTACTAAGTTTATATGGTAGCAGATGGTAACTATACTTATCATGGTGATCATTTTGCAGTGTATACAAATGTCAAATCACTATGTTGTTCACCTGAAACTAATATAATATTATATGCCCATTATACGCTAATAAAATAATATTCAGTTACAGAAAAAATATTTCAGGTGTATTTCTGACCATGAGGTCCCCCAGCAAGCTATTGCTTCAGTCCTTTTCAGATAACATTTTTCCATAATGAGATGACAGGTAGAAATACAGCCAGGTTGGCAGGAGCCCCAGTTGGAAAGGTTAGATGGACAGTGAAGAGGGACATCATCCAGTGTTGGGGTACCTGGTGGGTGGCTCATGTAACCAGAACACAAAGGGAAGAATGAGTTTGAGGATGCTCTAAGAAAGATCATTGGCATCAAAGTTTATCCCATTCTGTAATTAACCAGTATTACCTTCCTCATAAAGAAACTAATTTGTAGTCAGACTAATTAGAATCAAGAAGTAGCACCAGCAACAAGGAAGCCAAATCCAGACTACCATTCCTACAAATAATGGAGAGATGGAGTAACAACATCTCTTACTCAGAGAGCTCCTTCCATTGTGTGTTTAGGATTGTGTGAAATGCTTCCTCCAGCTTATCTCCAATCCTCACAGCAACCTATGAGGTGGGTACAGTTAAGCTGACTTTACAGATGAGGAATCTGAGGCTGAGAGGTTGAGTTGGCAGGCAGCATACAGAGGTAGTTAATAGCACAACTTCCAGAGTTGGAGTGCCTGGGCGGAAACCTAGTTGGAAGCCCATTTATTAGTTATGTGATCTTTGGCAAGTTATTTAACTTCTCGGCCCTTCAGTTTCTTCTACTTGTAAAATAAGATAATAATATATAAATAATAGTTTGCAAATATTGAAGAAAACAGGTATAAGCAAAGTGCTTTGTACAGTTACTAGTACATAGTAAGCATTCAAAAGGTTAGAGCTGTGATCATTATTATTACCCAAGATGGCAGTCAGTAAACAGCAGAGCCTTGTTTCTGGCCCATGTTTGCTGGCCTCCAAACATTGTCCTCGCTTTATTAGATCAAGGAACCCACTTAGAACTATTATATGTTGTTAGTAAACCCTGTTTAGCCACCCAAACTATTTATTTGTACTCTGATTCTCCTAGCAAACCACATGCAGTGACAATGAAGGAATTTAAGAGTCTTCTAGCTCTTGCGGAACACCAACTCTTCTCCAAGGGAAAAGGCCACTTCTTTTTCTATATCCATGAGGCTTGGACTAGTGGCTCACTGGGAAATTACCGTTTCACACTAAGAAAAACAAGATACTAAATTGCACGTCCAAATATAACTCTGCCAGGGCTGAGACAATCTTCTATTCTGTTCTATTTTCTTTTCTTGAAATCCAGAAGTTGATTTAGGTTCAATTTTAAACCCCTAACCCAGAGCCTTGCCTCAGGTCAAATATAATGAGTAAAGAGATATTTAGGTAGAGAGGAGTTTCTGTTAATAGTAATAACAAGATTTAACACTTATTAAGTACTTAAAAATGTTCCAGGTACTATTCTCAATTTTTTACATCCATTTCTGCATTTAATCTTCACAATAACCCTCTATGGTAGGTGCTAGTCCCACTTTGCAGAAGAAGAAACTAGTCACAGTGCTTAAGTAACTGACTGAAAATCACTTACCTAGTAAATGCAAGAGCTAGAATTTTAATCCAGAGCCTTACAGTCAACATATTCAATCACTTTACACTTCTGATTCTCATTAATGGTAAAAGGCTAATAAGCAGAGGTTAACCTTAGTCTCTAGCATAATGCCTGACACATAGAAGTCATTCATTACATAATTTTGGAATGTTGAGTGAACTTTTCACTATTCATGCCTCTTTACCAGGCAACCCAGTAATAATTGTGCATTTAATTAAATAAATCATAGCCATGTTATTAATTTCTCTAATTATCAAATTAAACTATTCACCTGCATTAGCCTTCAGTATGGTTCTATGTAATTACATCATCTGTTCAAAATGCACAGCAATGCCATTCATTCATCCTTCATTGATTGAGAACACCTACTATAAGCCAAGCTCCCATACTATCTCTAGGGATACAGAGATAAGTATATAACCCGCACCAATGCCTGTAGGAGTCATCCAATCTATTGAGGGCCTGAAAAGATGAAAAAGAAGAGGAAGGGCAAATTTGCTGTTTGCTTAAGCTGGGATATCCATTCACTACTGTCCTTGGACATCAATGCTCTTGGTTCTTGACCTTCAGACTCAGACTGAATTACACTACCAGAACAGTGGTACTTCAGCTTGTAGATGGCAGATTGTGGGCCTTCTTGATGTTCATAATTATGTGATTCCTAGAATAAATAAATAGATAAACAAATGAATGAGTGAATGATTGAATGAATGAATGTATGTTCTGGTTCTGTTTCTCTCGAGAATTCTAATACACCCAGCTAATCAGAGAATTCTGTTTATCTGGCCATTGTTATTGGCTCAAGGATGGATTTAATTCTGTAACTTCTGTTAGGATTATTGAGAAAGTAGGTCTGTGTTTCCACAGGAGTTGCTAAGTGGTAAGATGCAAATCTGTATCTCTTTGTGGCTATGTTGGCCACCATATAGGGAGAGTCTATTTGAGAACTGAATCAACATACAGGAGCCAAGAACCAAGAGATAGAAACAGCTAACTGATGACATTTGAGCACCTGGATCTAGTTATGTCTAGAATTGCTCCTTCGCTTTTTATTCAGTATCAATAATCCCTTTCTTTGGCTTATTTGTGTTATATTTCTGTCACTTGAAAGCAAGGGTCCTCATTTGCACAGACATATTGAATTGTGTGTGTGTGTGTGTGCATGCACACATGCGTGCATGTTGGTTATTTAGGGAAAGTTTCCTGGAAGAAGTGAGGCCTGAGCTAAACCTTTAACTGTTGGTAGGAGTTACCTAAAGCAAAGGGAAATGTACTCTAGGCAGAGGGAGAGCATGAGTAATAGTATGGAATTGGAATACACTGTAAAATAAGAGCAGTGGGGATAGGATTTGGTGTGCTCAGAGGGCAAAGTGAGAGTCAGAGCAGGGAGAGACAAAGCTGAAGAGCAGGTAAAGGGCCAGTTTGTGGAGCACCTGGAATGTCGTGTTCAGAAGATGACAATTATGTATTCCTTATACTCCTTTTCTACAACAAAGACAAATTTATATATATTTTTCTCTTTTTGATATTAGTTCACCAGTAGCAAAAACAGCATCAAAGTAGAACACCTTCTAGTCTTGGAGTTTGGTCAATCTCAGGAATCCTTTTTGGGTTCTGAATCATTAGAAGAGCCTCTTTGTGTTGTCCTATTTACTGGCTGCTCTAGGTGAGGCAATCCTTATCTTCCATTCCATGATGAAGAAATATATCAAGTTGATTGCCAAAGGAGAAGTGGATAGGGGTGGGCAAAATATTGAAGGAAACTAAATAGTACAAATTTCCAGTTATAAATAAAAAGTTATGGAGATGTAATGTACAGCATGGGAACTATAGTTAATAACACTGCATTGTATATTTGAAAACTGCTAAAAGAATAAATGTTAGAAGTTCTCATTACAAGAAAAAAAATTTTTAACTACATATGGTTGCAGATGTTACTTAGACTTATTGTGGTGATAATTTCACAGTTTATACAAATATTGAATCATTATGTTCTATACCAAAAACTAATATAATGTTATATGTCAATTATATTTCAACAAAAAAAGAGAGATACCAAGACAGTAATCAGAAAGTTCCTTCTCATATGACCAAAAATGCCTTCGGTCTTCCAGGCCCAGGATCACATGTTCAGTCATGAGTTGAGCATCAGTTTATGTCCATGCCCTGTGCTAGACACTGGTGAGTATATTGAAGGATCAGTCATGATTCCTGCCTCAGGAACATCCAGCCCAGGGCAGGAGATAATTGTGATAAAATATGATCAGGGCTACAGTGGAGTGATATAAAGGGGACAATAGAAACATCAAGAAAGAATAGCTTAGAGGTTTTAAAAGAAGATTTCTTTTAAAAGTGTGATTCTGAACTACTTGATGAAGGAGTAGGGATTTGCTAGGTAGACAAGGATGAGGTAGAGGGCATTTATCCAGGCAGGAGGAAAAACTCTGTGAAAAGGCCTAGAGGTACAAAGGAACAGGTTGTGCTGGGGGGACTGCCTATAATTTGGTATTTCTGGATATCCAAGTGTGTGTGTGTGGGGGGGGTGTTGGGTCAGGGTTGTGGGGGTGGCTTGGGGGAAAAGTGTTGGCTATGTAGACTCCTGCCACATAAGGATCTTAGTCAAGGGGCTTGGATTTTATTCAGTAAACAATGGGGAACCACTGGAAAATATTGAACAGAGGAGAGACATGCAGTTTGTGCTTTAGAAAGAGTACTCAAGCTGCAAAGTGCTGCAAAGTGAAAAGTGCAGGGAGCCCAGTTAGGAAATTTTTCCAAAAGTCTAGGTGTGAGATGATGATGGAGTGACAGTGGACATGGAGAAAAGTAGATGGATTTGAGTCCTACTTTAGAACTAGAAATGATAGATCTTAGTGACTGAGTGAATGTCAGTGATGTGGGGAGAAAAAGAGAGAAGTTAAGTATAATATCCAGGTTTTTGAAGTTTAATCTAAACCAGTACAAGAAAAAAACAAACAAACACTGGAGGTGCTCTTAGAACATCAAGTATCTGTCAGGTTCCTGATAGTTGTTCCAGAATTCAAGATCCTCTTTCTTTAGCAATCTGAGCTGCCAGACTCTCAGAGAAAGGAGCCAGGCATTCTCAAATTTGAACATAAATCCTTATGTGTAGCTTTGTTTGTGTATCTATAAGGGTGGAGGGGTGCAACTGTACACATCTAGGCACAGATACACATGCCTTGGACTAATTCCCCCGAAGAAACTATTTGTGGAAAGCAATCCTTTTTAGAAACTCATCTGACACTCCTGGACAAAGGCAGCTGGATATTCTTTCATTTTTGGGGTGGATCATTTTAGACTCAAGCCAAAGCAAAATGGTTTCCACTTTAGCCAATATTTCATAGACAAGGTTCATTTCTACTTAGTTGAGAGTAAAAATAAATCATCAAAGAAAGAAACATTTATCTATATCTATATTTTATATCTATATCTATATCTATAGATATCTATATCTATATCTATAGATATCTATATCTATATCTATAGATATCTATATCTGTATCTATAGCTGTGTACTTCTCCAGAATTTCATCAAAAATAGTAGGGGCTTTGTTTTGGTCAAATGCCCATTGAATTGGTGTACTTTCTCTCCCACTACATGAGGGCAAAATGATGGAATCTTCTTGAAAGGAAAAAGGCTGGGTTTGTATGTATGTACATGTGTGATTATTTTTCTTTCCATGGCTGGAGGGGTAAAGAGCTTAATATACACCAAAAATATATTTTACTAATGACCAAGGAGTAACAAATGGCTCATAGAAAATAGCATTTGAGAAGCAAAACAGATTGGCTCACCCACAGCTCAAAGCAAGGAAACACCCCTGTGCAACCTAGATACCAAGAAGAGGCCATTTTCAAGCCCACATATTGGATTTGACCAGTTTATCTGAGTCTCACATCCTTGATAAGAAGAAGGATTCAAACCCTAGCTGAAATTCCTGTAGAGAAGTGTCAAAATTTCATCAAGAGTCCTGCTGAGCCTGTACCAGATTACTGATTTCTCCAAGGGCAAATTGAGGGTTTCCAATTGGGCTGACATTAGTGTAAGCTTAGAACACAAACAAACCACTCCTGTTCCAATAGCACTTCCTGGAGAGCACCAATCACCACAAGTGGAAGCCTTTTACACACAGACACGCACAAACACATACATGCACACACATACTAAGGCTGCCTAGATTTGTTAGTTCCAGAAGGATGAAGAGGCTCTATATCTATAGTTTCAAACACAATACCAAGCCAAGATCCTGAGATTCCATGAGACAGTATTACTTTCTGAGTAGATAACAGCATAAGATGACTCAAATGGGATACGTTGGCAATAAAAGGATTCTTTATAAAGTTACCCAAGTAGAAACTGAAACTCCATATTTCCCTGGCAGCATGTACTTGCAAGGATTTATTTAATTAAAATAGTGTCCTGGCTGTAGTATTTTGATATTAATATTCTACTAGCTTTAACTCAAAAGAAACAGGCCTTGACCATAAAATCCTTCCCCAGCTATAGGCAAAATCCCCAGGAATCAGACACTTTATTAAGATGTCTACTTAAAATTGTCCTTTGCTGGAATCCCTCTCCCAGTACACACCCTTAGAGATGTATAGCTAACTGGGAGGGAGGAGCTTGCTATCATTTTAATGCAATCTGTGTATGAATAACTAGAACATTAGATATTCTTCCCTCTCCACTAATAATTATCACTGCCCCAGACCTCTCCTCTGTTAGAAACATCCAGAAGAGCAAGGTAGTTGTTTGCCAGGCTGGCGATAAAGGAAGGAGGAGAAAAATGGGGGTCCTAGAAATTCAAGTAGAATAATCCAACAGATCCAATTGACGAGATTGAAAATGAATACTTTTTGATATTATTTATAGCAAAATCTTTTCATAAAAACAATGCTCTGGGAGGATTTTGGGAAGATGGGGGCATGAGTAGGGCAGTGGAAATCTCCTCCCAAAACCATATATATTTTTGAAATTACAACAAATAAAACTACGCCTAACAGAGAGACCAGAGGATACAGTACAACAGCCAGGCTACACCTACATCTGCGAGAACGCAGCTTCTCACAAAGTGGGTAATATCCAAGCCGTGACCCAGCAGGATGCAAGCGCTCCCCCCACCCCAACACACCGGTGGGAAGAAAGGCATTGGAGCGGGGAGGGAGTGGAAGCCTAGGACTGCTAAATAACCAGCCCTAGTAATCCACACTGGGAGCACAGAAACACATTGCATGGTGTGCTGGATATGAGGGAAACGGAACAGTAAAATCTGCGAGCTGGTCCCCGCAGCCAACTCCTCTGTGACAAAAGAAAAGTGAGTGCTTTATGAAACTCTTAAAGGAACAGGGGCTTCACAGCTGGATGGAATAGTCCCGGCACACTCAGCGTAGCAGCTGGGAACCCTGGGGAACTTCAGGCACTGTAACTCCCTGGGAGGCAACACAGCTCTGAAGCCCCTCACAGCAATAAACAGCCTGTTGCTCATTTCCCCTCCCGTGTGGCCCTGGCAGAGCAGCCTGTGAGCAGCCTTGCCCACAGGAGCCATACAGAGCCTCCTCCCAGTGAGCAGCCACCTGGGCCAGATCCAAAAGCTGCCACAGGCAAGCAGCTGCCTGGAGCAGGCACAGGAAGCTGGGGCAAGGCATGAAGGGGTGTTGTTCTCTCAGGATAGCACACTAGGGGTGGCTGCCTCTCCCAGCAAGGGTCTGGGCTGCCATGCCCACTGTGGCTCAGGAAATTAACCCGGAGCCTGCTCCCGGTGTGTGGGTAACAGGCATAGGCAGTGGAGAAGGGCAAGGTGACTAGCAAGCAGGAAGGAACTTTATTCTCCCAGCTAACACATGTGCAACCTGCCTACAACTACCTCTATCTCCATGAAAAGGCAGAAGAATTTGGTCCAGTCCAGAACCACCCAGACAACCCCTGAGAGAGAGGGCATAGGGAGATACATTTAACCAATCTTCCTGAAAAAGAATTCAAAATAAAGGTCATAACCATGCTGATGGACTTGCAGAGAAATATGCAAGAGCTAAAGGATCAAGTTGGAAGGGAGAATACAGAAATAAAACAATCTCTGGAAGGACTTAAGAGCAGACTGGATGAGGTGCAAGAGGCCATTAATGGAATAGAAATCAGAGAACAGGAATACAGAGAAGCTGAGACAGAGAGAGATAAAAGGATCTACAGGAATGAAAGAATATTGAGAGAACTGTGTGACCAATCCAACCAGAACAATATTCGCATTATAGGGGTACCACAAGAAGAAGAGAGAGAGAAAGGAATAGAAGTGTCTTCAATGAAATAATTGCTGAAAACTTCCGCAAACTGAGGAAGGAAATAGTCTCTCAGACCATGGAAGCCCACGGATCTCCCAACACAAAGGACCCAAGGAGGACAACACCAAGACATATAGTAATTAAAATGGCAAAGATCAAAGACAGAATACTGAAGGCAGCCAGAGAGAGGAAAAAGGTCACCTACAAAGGAAAACCCATCAGGCTAACATCAGACATCTCAAGAGAAACCTTACAGATGAGAAGAGAATGGCATGATATATTTATGTGTAATGAAACAGAAGGGCCTTGAACCAAGGATCTGTGTCCAGCATGACTACCATTTAAATCTGAAGGAAGGATTAAACAATTCCCAGACAAGCAAAAGTTGAGGGAATTTGCCTCCCACAAACCACCTCTACAGGATATTTTAAAGGGACTGCTCTAGATGGAAGCACTCCTAAGGCTAAATAGATGTCACCAGAGAAAATAAAATCATACCAAAGAAAGCAGATGAACCAAATACTACCTAAAGGCAAAAAATAAAATCAACTACCCACAAAAGCAGTCAAAGGAAACACAAAAGAGCACAGATTAAAACATCTAACATATAAAGAATGGAAGAGGAATAAGAAGGGACAGAAATAAATAATCATCTGACTGTGTTTATAATAGCTCATTAAGTGAGTTAAGTTAGACAATTAGATAGTAAAGAAGCTACCCTTGAACCTTTGGTAACCAAGGATCTAAAACCTGCAATGGCAACAAGTACATATCTTTCAATAATCACCCTAAATATAAATGAACTGAATGCACCAATCAAAAGACACAGAATAATAGAATGGATAAAAAAGCAAGACCCCTCTACATGCTGCTTATAAGAGACTCACCTCAAATCCAAAGACACACACAGACTGAAAGTCAAGGGATGTGAAAAGATATTTCATGTTAACAATAGGGAGAAAAAAGAAGGTGTTGCAGCACTTGTGTCAGACAAAACAGACTTCAAAACAAGGAAAGTAACAAGAGATAAAGATGGACATTACATAATGATAAAGGGGTCAGTCCAACAAAAGGATATAACCATTATAAATATATATGCACCCAATACAGGAGCACCAACATATGTGAAACAAATACTAACAGAGTTAAAGGAGGAAATAAAATGCAATGCATTTGTTCTAGGAGACTTCAACGCACCACTCATTCCAAAGATCCACCAGACAGAAAATAAGTAAGGACACAAAGGCACTGAATAACACACTAGAAGAGATGGACCTAATAGACATCTACAGAACTCTACACCCAAAAACAGCCAGATACACATTCTTCTCAAGTGCACATGGAAAATTTTCCAGAATGGGCCACAGACTAGGCCACAAAAAGAGCCTCAGTAAATTCAAAAAGATTGAAATTCTCCCAAGCAACTTGTCAGACAACAAAGGTATAAAACAAGAAATAAATTGTACAAAGAAAACAAAAAGACTCACAAACACAAGGAGGCTTAACAATATGCTCCTAAATAATCAATGGATCAATGACCAAATAAAAACAGAGATCAAGCAATATATGGAGACAAATGACAACAACAGTACAAAGGCCCTACTTCTGTGGGATGCAGCCAAGGCAGTTTTAAGAGGAAAGTGTATAGAATCCAGGCCTATTTAAAGAAAGAAGAACAATCCCAAATCAATAGTCTAAAGTCACAATTATTGAGATGGAAAAAGAAGAACAAATGAGGCCAAAAGTCAGCAGAAGGAGGGACATAATGAAGATCAGAGATTAAATAAATAAAATTGAGAAGAATAAAAAAATAGAAAAAAATCAATGAAACCAAGAGCTGGTACTTTGAGAAAATAAACAAAATAGATAGGGCCCTCACCAGAGTTATTAAGAGAAAAAGAGTATCTACACACATCAACAGAATCAGAAAGGAGAAGGAAAAATCATGATGGACCCCACAGAAATACAAAGAATTATTAGAGAATACTATGGGAATCTATATGCCACCAAGTTGGAAAACCCAGAATAAATGGACAACTTCCTAGAAAATACAACCTTCCAAGACAGACCAAGGATGAAACAGAAAATCTAAACAGACCAATTTACCAGCAATGAAATTGAATTAGTAATCAAAAAAATACCCAAGAACAAAACACCTGGACCAAATGGATTTACTGATGAATTTTATCACACATATAGAGAAGACATAATACCCATTCTCCTTAAAGTTTTCCAAAAAATAGAAGAGGAGACAATACTTCCAAACTCACTCTATGAAGCCAGCATCACTCTAAAACCAAAACCAGGCAAAGACCCAACCAAAAAAGAAAATTACAGACCAACATCCCTGATGAACATAGATGCAAAAATACTCAACAGAATATTAGCAAATCAAATTCAAAAATACATCAAGAGGATCATACACTATGATCAAGTGGGATTCATCTCAGGGATGCAAGAATGGTACAACATTCAAAAATCCATCAAAATCATCCACCACATAAACAAAAAGAAGGACAAAAACCACATGATAATCTCCATAGACACTGAAAAAGCATTCGACAAAATTCAACATCCATTCATGATAAAAAGTCTCAACAAAATGGGTATAGAGGGCAAGCACCTCAACCTAATAAAGGCCATATATGACAAACCTACAGCCAAGAAGCTGAAAGCTTTTCCTCTAAGATCAGGATCAAGACAGGGATGCCCACTCTTCCCAATGTTATTCAAGATAGTACTGGAGGTCCTAGCCATGGCAATCAGACAAAACAAAGAAATACAAGGCATCCAAATTGGTAAAGAATAAGTCAAACTGTCACTATTTGCAGATGACATGATATTGTACATGAAAAAACATAAAGACTCGACTCCAAAACTACTAGAACTAATATATGAATTCAGCAAAGTTGCAGGATACAAAATTAACACACCAAAATCTGTTGCTTTCCTATATACTAATGATGAACTAGCAGAAAGAGAAATCAGGAAAACAGTTCCATTCACAATTGCATCAAAAAGAATAATATACCTAGGAATAAACTTTACCAAGGAAGTGAAAGACCTGTACCCTGAAAACTACATGACACTCTTAAGAGAAATTAAAGAGGACACTAACAAATGGAAACTCATCCCATGCTCTTGGCTAGGAAGAATTAATATTGTCAAAATGGCCATTCTGCCTAAAGCAATTTAAAAATTCAATGCAATCCCTATCAAAATATCAACAGCATTCTTCAACGAACTGGAATAAATAGTTTTATAATTCATATGGAACCACTGAAAAGACCCTGAATAGCTATATCAATCCTGCAAAGGAAGAATAAAGCAGGCGGGATCTCACTTCCCAACTTCAAATTCTACTACAAAGCCACAGTAATCAAGGCAATTTGGTACTGGCACAAGAGCAGACCCACAGACCAGTGGAACAGAATAGAGAGTTCAGATATCAACCAAAACATATATGGTCAATTAATGTATGATAAAGGAGCCATGGATATACAACGGGGAAATGACAGCCTCTTCAACAGCTGGTTTTGGCAAAACTTGACAGCTACATGTAAGAGAATGAAACTGGATCATTGTCTAACCCCATACACAAAAGTAAATTCGAAATAGATCAACGACCTGAATATAAGTCATGAAACCAAAAAACTCTTAGGAAAACACATAGGCAAAAATCTCTTGGACATAAACATGAGTGACCTCTTCTTGAACATGTCTCCCTGGGTAAGAGAAACAAACTCAAAAATGGACAAGTGGAACTATATCAAGCTGAAAATCTTCTGTATAGCAAAGGACACTACCAATAGAACAAAAAGGCATCCTACAGTATGGGAGAATATATTCATAAATGACAGATCCAATAAAGGGCTGACATCCAAAATATATAAAGAGCACATATACCTCAACAAATAAAAAAGCAAATAATCCAATAAAGAAAGTGGTCAGAGGAGCTGAACAGACAGTTCTCCAAAGAAGAAATTCACATGGCCAACATACACATGAAAAGATGCTCCACATCGCTAGTCATTAGAGAAATGCAAATTAAAACTACAATGAGATATCACCTCACACCAGTAAGGATGGCTACCATCCAAAAGACAAACAACAACAAATGTTGGTGAGGTTGTGGAGAAAGGGGAACACTCCTACACTGCTGGTGGGAATGTAAATTAGTTCAACCATTGTGGAAAGCAATATGGAGGTTCCTCAAAAAGCTCAAAATAGAAATACCATTTGACCAGTAATTCCACTTCTAGGAATTTACCCTAAGAATGCAGCAGCCCAGATTGAAAAAGACAGATGCACCCCTATGTTTATCGTAGCACTATTTACAATAGCCAAGAAATGGAAGCATCCTAAGTGTCCATCAGTAGATGAATGGAATAACAAAGAGGTGGTACATATACACAATGGAATATTATTCAGCCATAAGAAGAAAACAAATCCTACCATTTGCAACAACATGGATGGAGCTAGAGGGTATTATGCTCAATGAAATAAGCCAGGCAGAGAAAGACAAGTATCAGATGATTTCACTCATCTGTGGAGTATAAGAATGAAGAAAAAACTGAAGGAGCAAAACAGCAGCAGACTCACAGAACCCAAGAATGGACTAACAGTTACCAAAGAGAAAGGGACTGGGGAGGATGGGTGGGAAGGGAGAGATAAGGGGGGGGAAATAAAGGGGGCATTATCATTAGCATGTATAATGAGAGGGGGCACAGGGAGGGCTGTACTACACAGAGAAGACAAGTAGTGACTCTATAGCATCTTACTACACTGATGGACAGGGACTGTAATGGGGTATGTGGGGGGGACTTGGTGATGCAGGGTGTCTAGTAAACATAATGTTTCTTGTATAATTGTAGATTAATGATACCAAAAAAAACACACAAAAAAACAATGTTTTGGGACCCCTTTTACTTGTGAGTCAAATGGCCCAGGAAAAATCTGGGCCCACCAACACTTCATTTTCCCATAAAGCTTGCAGGGATGATTAGTAAAGCAATAAATGTATTCTGCTTTTGGTTTCATCTGTAAAATGGTTACTCTAATTCTCTTACCTTATTTTTCACATCGTGGTGATGAAATTAAGAAGATGGCTTGATAGAATCCACTGTCTTGGAAGTATGTTCCATAGAATACTAGATAACAATCACAAAACACAAATTAGATTTCTCTAATATGATTATTTGCTTATAAGAAACAAGAACTTCCCTGTTCTGTAAACACTCTGCAAACAATTCTAGAGCCAGCACAGAAAGCATTTCTGAAATGGTGACTGCTAGCACACAGGAAGGAAGAGGGAATTCTGTGGCTTGAGAATGGAAGAAAAGGGAAAGAAATTAGATTAAGGAGTTTTTTTTTATGTAGATCCTGTTTCTAAGGAAGAAGAACAAGACTCATTATAATAACTAAGGAAAGGTGACCCTCAAAAGCCCAGTTCAATGGAATATATCTTTGTTCTCTCTCTTTCCTGCACACACTCAGATCATTCCCCCTGCAGGATCACATGAATCTTGGGCCTAAGACCCACACATACTTCCTGTTATACAGAGGTACACAAAGAGAGTTGCCTAGGTAGTCAGATCTGCATTAAGAAGCAGGCCCATATAGACATTCAGGAGACAGTACGGAATAGATAAGTAGACAGAGGACACACAAATGGCATAGAAATGATACCCTTTTCATCCACTCCCAAGTTCAGAACCAAGTTAGCGACACAGGAAGCAGAGAGGCACAGATTTAAGATACCTGTTTTTTTACTGTTAAAAGCTGGATTGGAGGATAGGTGATCATATTCAGCTTCCTAATACTCTTCCCACATAGCTAGACAGAACTGCCAACTTACACAGGGGTAGGGAAAGAGGCGGAGAGAGTTATTCTAACAGAAGTGTTCCCAAACAGAAACATGAAGAGAGCAGAATGGAGGACTCCAATCTCTTTTCACTCCTGCAAAAGAGGAGACTATGATAGAGACATTATTAAAAGTTATCACAGGATGCTTCTACAGCCTCCCTGCCTTATAATCCTGGTTTTGCCATTTCCTGGCTCAGTATCCTCATTTGGAAAACAGTTAACAATACCTTCTTTGCAGGGTCACTGTAATAATTGCAAATAATGTATGGAATGTACCTTGCACAGTGCCTAACATTTAGCAATTGTTCTCTGAATCTTGGGCAAATTAAACTCACTAAGTGAATACTGTTAAGTTTTCTGTTGAAACATTATTTCAGTTAATTTGTAAACTCTTTAAAAGAACAAATGTTATGTCCACACTACCCAAAGAGATTTACAGATTCAGAGCAATCTTTATCAAAATTCCAATGGCATTTTTTCAGAAAAATAGAAAATCAATCCTAACATTTGTATGGAACCACAAAAGACCCTGAATAGCCAAAGCTATCTTTAAAAAGAACAAAGCTGGAGGCATCACCCTTCTTGATTTCAAACAAAACTCTAGTAATCAAAGCAGTTCGATGCTGGCATAAAAGAAAACACACATGCCAATGAACAGAATAGGGAGCCCAGAAACTAAATCCAAAAATATACGGTCAACTAATCTTCGACAAGCACACCAAGCCTACACAATGGGGAAAGGATAATCTTTTCAGTGAATGATTTTGGGAAAACTGCATGTGCATATGCAAGAGGTTGAAACTGAACTCCTATCTTATACCACTCACAAATATGAACTCCAAATGGTTTAAAGACTTAAATGTAAAACCTGAAACTGTAAAACACTTAGATGAAAACATAAGAGAAAACTTCATGACATTCATCTTGGCAATGAGTTCTTGGATATAGCACCAAGAACATAGACAACAAAAGCAAAAATAAACAAGTGGGACTATATCAAACTGAAAAGCTTCTCCACAGCAAAAACAACAGAAACCAAAATGATAGGAGACATATGGAGTAAGAGGAAATATTTGCAAACCATATATCTGATAAAGGGTTAATATCCAAAATTCATAAGGAAATTCTATAACTTATTAGCTAAAAGAAAGTGCAGATAACTCGATTAAAAAATGGGCAAAGGATTTGAATAGATATTTTTAACTTTTCTAAAGAGCACATACAAATGTCTAAGAGGTAAATGAAAATATGCTCAACATCACTGATCATTAGGGAAATGAAATGAATATTAGATCACATCACTTTTAGGATGACCATTATTTAAAAAAAAAATCCATATCAGCAAGTGTTGGCAAGGAAGTTCAGAAATTGGAATCCTTGTGCACTTTTGGTGAGAATGTAATATGCTACAGCCTCTATTGAAAACAGAATGGATTTTTTTCAAAAAATTAAAAATAGAGCTGCCATATGATCCAGCTCATCTGGATGTTTAACCAATATAATTTAAGCCAGTATCTCAAAGAGATATTTACACTCCCATGTTCATTGCATTATTATTCACAATAGCCAAAAGTTGGAAAAAATTTCAATGAGCATTGACTGATGAAGGGATAAAGAAAATGTGGTATATACATACAACAGAATATTACTCATTCTTTAAAAAGAAGGAAATACTATCAATATTATACAACATGGATGAAAACATTATGCTAAGTAAAATAAGCTATTCACAAAAGGACAAATACATGGTTCCACTTACATGAGTCATCTAAAGTAGTTGAATTCATAGAAGCAGAAAGTAGAATGGTGGTTCCCAGGGGATGGACGAGGTGGAAATGGGTGTTGCTGTTCAGTGGGTATAAAGTTTCAGTCATGCAAAATGAAATGTTCTAGAAATCTTGTCTTTTACTAGAGCAAGGATTCTGAAGCTATGGTCTATAAGCCTCAGCCCAAACTGTATATAACATTGTGTGATCACAACTCTAGGGGAGGGTGTGCTTCACCTTCAGTAGAATCTCAGAAGGGTCCTTAATTCAGAAAGGAACTAGAAGCCCTGCTTGCTATGAGGAAAACTGCATTTGTATTTGAGTTTACAAGACATCCATTTAAGAAAGTTAAAAAAATTCAGAAAAGAACTGTATTTCAGTCTTTTTCCTTCCAAAAAAGTAAACCCATCAACAGATTTCCAGTGAAGAAAAGACTCTTGTGAGGATTTTTTTTAATGAGGTAAATGTAAAAACCTGTTTTTAATTTCTCTCTCCCTGCTTCTACTGATTGGCCTTTTGCCCACCTTCTCTTCTGCTCCTTTTTAGATTCTTTGTGATCTTTACTTACTTTTAAGTATTAGCATTATCCAAAAGTTCTGTCTAAATTCCCCCTTTTCTTATCATTCTGATATTCCTGGGTGAGATTATCCACTCCAAATGGTTTCAACTGCAATACAAATGTGTAATATCACCACCCCTCTCTTAATGTGCAGTTTCCTATTTGTACCTGCCTACTGGACTTTCCATCTTATTCCCACACGCAATTTAATGTACTTTAAACGGAATTTATTATCTGTCTGTTTGGCCACATTGTGCATGCACACATGCACACACACAGAAACACATCCCTGGACGACTCGCATTGCTTTGTCTTCACTTGGTTCATCTCCATCATCAAGCCTTTGCACATACACTCTGTTTGGCCACTTGCCAGGAAAGTTCCAGAATTTGCAAACCGCAGAGGAACTTCTGAAATCAAATAGCTCAATCTCTTCAATTTACAGAGAGGGGGAGCAATCTGCTTAGTACCACACAGCAATTAAATGGTAGAACCAGCGTAGAATCCAAGCACCTCAAGTTCTATCCAGTACCCTTTTCACCACATAATCACAGTCCCACTAACTGTGCTTCCAAGAATGAGATCCCTGCTATTAAGTGGTGATTTTATCAGGAAAGAAGCAAGATTGTCTAGCCATCCAATGTTCAAAATGTTTATTTATGTGCTGTTTGTACCAGGGGCTAGGTAATTTATGTCCTTCTACTATAATAATGAAAAGTATAAACTGAAGAGTGTAACATGACATCAGCGTAGAGTAAGTCCTTGGAATGAAAATAGATTGATGATTAAAGGCTAGCTAAGCATTCAAGGATTTTTGCTTTTCCCTTACCAAAGTGTTTTCATCTGAATTATTTAATTTTAGTCTTTGACAGACCTGGAGGTAGGTAGTCAGGGCTTATTAGCTGAAGTTTACGGATGAAGAAAACGAGACTGAAAAGTAATTCAGTGATTTGCCCAAGGTCACCAGTCTAGTTAGTGACAAGGCCAGGGCTCACATGTGTGTCTCCTGCTTCCAAATCTCTTTCCTCTTGTCTAGACACATAATTCTAGTAGACTTTGACTAATGACTACATATCCTGTAAACTGAGCTTAACAGATTTCAATATGCTGAGACTGAAACATGCTGAATTTTAACAAGTGACAATCATGGCGAAAGGAGTCTTATTCCAAAAGGAAAGAAAAATGCTCAGTTTCAGGGTGGGACAGAACAAATGCATGTTATGCCATAGGTTGACACACAATTAAAAGTCAACAAAGCTGCCATTTTCTCAAATTTCTGCTTTGCAGTAGGGGTAATACAAAACAATGGATATAATGGAAATGATCTTTGTGGGCCTAAAAGTCCAAAAGACTGAAGGTGATTTCCCATATGAATCATCCCTAAGGACTTTGAAAAGGGGGGCTATAAACACCCAAACTGCAGTTTTATTAAAGAAAAGTCAGGACAGCATCATATGACACAGAGAGTGGAGAAGGCTGAGAAGAAAGGATTGGGGGAAGTGGGGAAGCCTGGGAAAGAAGTTTCAGTGGCCTGCTGGGGCGTGTGCTAGTGAAGTGTGTTGCACAGGCAGCACCAGGTTAGGAAACAGAAGCACAGAGTGGAAACCTGTCTGCAGAAAGCTGGTGGTTGAAGGAAGATGTCAGAATGTGTTCCTTGGCTTTGAGGGAGAAGCTGCACAAAAGGATGGGAGAAACTGAGCAGGCAAAAGAGACTGTTGAATCACAGCTGAGTTGTCAAAACTTTCCCTGCTAGTATGAGGCTTTTTACAGACTGCCTCTGTGGGGCTCCTGAGACAACACCTCAGAGAGGAAGGTAAGCTGCCTGGGGCAAGACTGAGAAATCAGCATAAGATTTAGTAACAGATTTACTTTTCAAGACTATCCCTGTGTATATTTGTCTGTGTGTTTGGTAAATCTTAAAAGTCCACCTCAGAAACTACAGCCTCAAGCATGAACAGATAGCCTCAAGCATGAACAGATGAGATGAGATGTACTGGACCCTGTTTAAAAGCGGAATTCTTCCAAAAGGCACAACCTTCTTAATTGGCCAGCTTATCAATGGATGCTCTTTCCTGTAGCTTTATTTAGGAGTGGAAACAATACTGCTAGTCTGATGGCAGTTTGCTGATTCCTGGCTTGGTCATCTCAGTGGGGCAAGTGCAAGGCCGTGCCAGGAACTGCAGATGACTGGAACATACACAGGCACAATGCTACCCATAGACGGGGGCGCTGAGCCAGGGTGCGGCTGAGCCAGGGCAGGGGGCATCCTCAAAATGCTTCTTTATTTAAACTATGCTCGGGGGCAGTTTCATAATGACCCCACACACCTAGCGCATACACTCAGAGCTGCCTACACACACAGCCCTACTGTGTTCTCTGGCCTGCTTGCTTTACTTTCCATCCCTCTAGGCAAGGTCCACAAATTAGCAGACTTGTAACCCTCCCAGAACCCGGTTCTTGGGACCTTCAGAAGAAAAAGGCAGTCAGAGAAACATGAAAGCGCTAATCGGGAAGCCAGAGTTTCAGATCACGCGGCCACGAGGGCCATCCACACTGACGACTTTCACCTCTCCTCGCCTCCGTGGGCTGAGGGGCGGGGAACCCGGCAGTAAGGAGGAGGACCAAAGAGGGGGGCCTGCGTGAATGAAACAATGTAACAATTGATGTGAGGCCTCGCCTCACTCCCGCTCCCCGGCGATCCCATAGGCGAGGTCCCAGGGACTGCTCTTCCCCATTGCTTCATTTTCTTGTCCATTACGTGCTATCCCTCCGCCTCTCCTTCTTTCTTTTCTTTTCTTTTTTTCCCCTTCTCCATTCTCCCCCTCTCTCCCCCTTTCTTCAGCTCTGTGTCATTTCCTCCTTGTGCTCGCTCGCTGCCCGAGCGTCTCCAGCCGGGAGAGTAGGCGGAGCGGGGCGGTGCGGGACGGCGTAACGCTGGAGGGCGATGGTGGCGGAGCTGCTGGGGGCGGAGGCAACGTAGTCCCCGCGGAAAAGGAGCCCCGCGGCGCCTGAGCTGAGCGGAGGATGGAGAACGCGCCTGGGTCCTTCCAGTACGTCCTTGTGCAGCTGCAAGGGGGGGCTCCCTGGGGCTTCACCCTTAAGGGGGGTCTGGAACACTGCGAACCGCTCACAGTGTCTAAGGTAAGAACTGAAGGCTCTGTTCCAGCGGTGGACAACTTTGAATGGATAAGCGGGTGCGCAGGCTACCGCGGGACGGGCCCCTCAAACCAACTTTGAAACTTGGCCGGGGCTGGGGGTAAAAGCCCCCCCTGTGGAGAATTAGCTGCACGGAAGGTTTCTGCCACCAGTCCAGGCTCAGACACCCCTGACGGGTAGCGGGAGCTCGGGATGAGAGCCCAGCTGGCTCCCGGCTAGAGCTCTGCGCGCAGACACACTCAGGGAGCTCTGGGGCAGCCTTTGCTCCCCCACGTCGAGGCGGCTGCTCCCCTCATTTTGAACTGGAGGAAGTGGTGACTGTTGGGGCTTTCTTCTGGGAAGTTCCCGCACCCCTGAGGGACAGGCAACGCGGTTTGGCAGTGTTCTCAGCAGCCGTGGCCCCTCCGCCCACCGGCGGACGTCGCGCTGGGGCAGGTTGCAAGACGAGGGTCTGGTGTGGGGACGGAGGTGAGGCATCTGTGGCTTTCGTCAGCCTCACTTCCCACGGCCGGACGCACGCACAGCCTTTCAGCTGGCGGGGTGTTGCAGCTGCCCGCCCGTTCAGGTCGGCCTTCCCCTCCCTCCTGAGTCCTACCCCAGCGCCGGCAAGATTTCCTGCATGTTGAGAAGTGTGGAGGAAACTTTTGTGCCATGGAGCGCAGCTGTGCTGTAGCTGCCGCCGCCGCCGCCGCCGCCGCCGCCGCCAGGGTTTGTTCTAGGAGGCTGTGATCTGCTGGAAGCCAAGTCGCAGCTGAGCACCGAGAGGGGGAGGAGGAGTTCTCCCTAGTGCTCCAAAACCCCCAGGGCGAATCACCCCCACCAGGGGTGAGGGTGGAGGCCGCTAGGCGGTTACTGTATAGAAAGGCTTGGTAAGAGGACTCACCTTGAAGCGCCAGATACTCAGGGGAACGAACTTCACGAACTTTATCCCATTTTAGTTTTAGTTTTTGTTTTTGTTTATCTTAAATGCTCAAAATCTAAAAAGCTGTTCCCCATACAACCTGCTGGAATTCAAGTTGACGTTGTAGTTGTTTGAACTGGAGATGGAAAGATGTGGTTTCTCAACAGGGAACAAATGTCACTTTATTTTTTATTTTTATTTTTTGCTTTTTAACGTGGGTCACGTCTGAGCAGGCGGCGGCAAATGCCTCACTACACCCCCACAGTAACTTGTGCTTGTGTGCCTTGCATGGGGGTGTTGTAATGGGTTACCCAACAGCTCGAGCAGTCTGAGGTATGCTGAGGCAAAAATTCAAGGGTCTGTCAAGGAAACCTGGGATTTTTAGCCTTCCCAACCACCAATACCCAGCCCAGATCTTCATCCAGCACCCCCTTACACCCCATACTAGTCACGTACTTCTAACCAGTCTGATGTCTTTGTCACACAGTGTCACACCCCCTCCTAAGACAATCTCTGTTTACTATTCTCTGGAGGCAGTAATAAGCTTTTTTATTTTTTAAACAAAAACACTCTCAGACAACCCCTTTGGGGAGGGGAATCCTAGCTTTCAGAAATTTCTTCTAATCACACTCCTCCTCTCCCCACTCTTTCCACCAAGGTCAGAACTTGCCACCAGCCATATAATCTGGCAGTTCATCCCTTTCTTTTTCTCCCTATACCACCCATAGAATTTCTAGTCTGTCTAAACAACCTGCCTTGGAGAGGTCATTTTTCACCTCTGTCCAGGGTTGACCCATCCTGAGAGGCAGCCCAGAGAGCGCTTACTGCTGTAGCCCTGGATTTTTTTGTGAGCCAGCACAAGCCTGGCAGGGGGTGTTACTAAGTATGGGGCAGACAGCAATTTGTGGTCTGGCTGGGGGATTATTTGAGGCTAGATGAGGGTTTCCTTGGCCATGCTGTTGAGGAAGTAACTCGTGTTGTTGAGAAGCAGCATGCCTTTTAATGATTCCCTTTCTGCTGAATGTACAGTTGACCCCTATTATATGAAGGCTCATTATTACACACATTTGGATATGCAGGGGTAAAATTATTTCTCCCATCCCTCCCAAATAGCCTGGCTCCTTACAGTAAAAGCCAGTTATATATAAGCTGTTGAGCCCCAACATTCTAAAAAGGGGCCAGTGTCTTTTTAAGTTCAGTGGTTGCCTTTAATTTTTTTTTCTTGACGAGACACTCTGTGGCATAATAGTTCAATAATCCCTTTTTCATTTTTGTACCTCAGTTTTGTTTCCCCTTATGCTTCAGAACAATACAGCTTTCTTGAAAATAGTCTCAGTCTGCCCACACTGGTGGGAATGGGATGGAGGGTAGTAGAAAGAGAATTGTATTGGCATATCAAAAACTTGAGTTCTAATCCTTGCTCTGCCACTCACTAGCTCTGGGATCCTAGGTACATCATTTGCCTTCCATGGGCTTAGGTGTCCCCTTGTATACAGTGATGTTCAAGTGGTTAGTCTTTAAATAAGACTATGACAGTCTAGTAGCAAATCCTTTATGTGGGCTCTGACCCTTTTCTCCTCAGAAGTTATGGACTGAGGAAGATAATGCTTTGCGCCATTTTCAAAGTGTTACTGTTTATAGTGTGTGTCCACATCCCTTTTCTCATTAGCCTCTTACAGACTCCACGTAAGACAGTCAGGGAAGGTGTGGAGAAACTGATGGAAAAATAGGCTGTGATGCATTGAGTGGCTTGCCTGGGTCTCCCATATGGTGAGTCAGTGGTAGGCTCCAAATCTAGAGTTTCTTGATTCTTCTAGTAATACTGCAGTTTGTGAAGGGGCATAGGGCAATACCATTCAGGGATATATCCAGTAGACCTGGCAGCCACCTACTCCAGTGACCCTTTCATGCCAGTCTATGGTTCCATGGTAGGTGAGAACTGGGTTGCAGACACTCCTTGATGGGGTCTGGGCTCAGGGCATAAAAGAGGACTGTTTTGATGACTCCAAATCACTAGTGACAATCTCAGGTCAAGCAGAGAGAGATATAAGGTACAAAAACCATGGTGGGAAATGTTGGAGAACCTCCTTTGATGTCATGGGAAGAAAACAAAAGCAATTTGGGTCTGGAGTGGTGTACACGCCTGAGACAGCTTGGGAGGGGAGGAATATGAGAAAAGGTGATTAGTGGGGAAAGAGTATATGAAGTGTAAAAGTCTGCCTCATATTTATCATGGGAGAACCTCTGGAAGAGGAAATGATCAGGTTGGGGAAATTATCAATTCCTGTTGGCTCTTTTGTTTTCCCTGAACGTGGGGAATTCCGCTGCACAAGTTCAGGAGATTGATATAATCATCTCCTGACAATCAAGTAACAAAGAGGAAATGTTAAAAAAAAACAACTACTATTGATTATCCCAAATGTTAAGGGGTAGTGTGATTTCCTCATACGATGTGATATTCCTGAGAAAACATGACTCACAGGGAAATTGGGTCCATGACCTTGGTGTTATTAATTCCTTTGGTTAGTGTCTTTGACCCAGGGGGCCTGTCTGAAGTGGATATTCTCTTCTCATCAGATTTGTCTGTTTTGCTACCTGTGGGTCCCCTTTTCAGTACAGACAGTCATCCATGAAGTTGAGTCCCTGTGCTAGAAAATATTCTCTTTGGAGATGGGTGACCTTTCTAAGGTTCTGGTACCAGTGATTCTGCATCAAATGGGACTTCTCAGAGGCCTCAGAGAGTCAAATTGTGCCCTCCTGTGGTGTGTTTTGGCAGGGAGAGTGAGGGAGGAGTTGCTGAGCTGCAGGGTAAAGCTCCTATACTCATTTTGAATTCTTGAAAATGTGCCCTGAGGTTGGCTGAGGGTGGAGAAAAAAAAGGGTGGAGACCATTGTGGGGATGCAAGAAAAAAGAGGAGGAAAATTGGGGAGGAAGAGACAGGGCAGAAGACAGGTTCACCCTACATAGTTCCTGTTTTCCTGGTCCACTTTTGGTGGCAGGCCCCTAGGGGCACAGTGAAGGAAGTGGGGCTAGTTACTGCCCTGGAACAAAGTAATGTGGGATAGTGGAGTAGCCTGGAGGACAAAGAAGCCTCACTTCCTCCATTTAATGTGCACTGATGTTGCTAAACCATTGTATGCACTCTAGATTTGTAGAACAGGGGTAGGCATACATGCCCCACCTATATTATCAAAGATGATATGAGAATGAACTGGGCAAACTAACACTGTTTGCAGTCTTTAGCCTAGGAAAATGGCAGCTCTTTAAGGTGTTTTTGGTCCCTCTCCCATCCCTACTGTGACCTTATTTCTAGAAGAAGCACACAAATTTCAAGCACACTTGAAATTTAAAGAGAACGTGAGTGATGTCAGATTGAGGCTGTCCTGTGGTGGGCAGTAAATTTGGCTGCGAATTTGAGTTCTTGTTGGTTGCAGAGGTAATACTATATGAGAAACAATAGTTCCTGTGAAACCTTTCTAGCTGTATTATAGGCTGGGCCCACCCCCAGACCACATTTTGGCATTTACAAAGGGACCTTCATGAGAAGAGCTTCTTGGGAGCTTAGTCCAGCCTGATTACTTAGATGAATCTCTTCCTTATCTCTGTTTCCAGAATCAGCATAGATGCCTGTGGCCTCAGTTCCCCAACTGCTACCCTCTTCCAGAAAGTAGAAAGCATTTGGGGTCATGAGGGAGGAATCCTTCTAAAGAGATACAAAGAAGGTTGAAGGGATGTAGAGCAAGAAGGGCATGTGGTATGTCTGGTAACTGTTGGATGGGCCTTGGGTGCACACTACTTTTGGTCCTGCTGGTGTGTCATAATATACCTGGTCCCTATTGAGATCCACACATGTGCCCCTGAAGTGAAAAAGGCCAAGCCTGTTAGAGGGTTTTCCTTCTCCAAAGCTTTAAAGAAAATAATTTGGCTCCAGCTGGAAGACACTTGAGTGTTGTATCTTAAAAAAAATTAAAATGATTTCCCTCTTTGTTCTCCTCAGTGCCCTCCCAGGAATTTTTTTTAAGAGAAAAGAGAGACTCATACTTGAGACTGGTGCATATGGAGTAATTATCTGGAGGGAACATCATGGTTTTTATAGTTAGGCTTCTTCAGAACCAGGGAGAAAAAAGCTGCTGACCCATCTATGAAAAGTTCATGAGGAAAAGCAGACATTTTGTGGAGAACTGCTCTCACTACCCCGTACCCGGTGCCCCCACCCCCAAAGCAGCAAAGGGCAGACTCAACTCAGGGCTACTCTCCTAATGTTCTCCTTGGAGGAGACCTAGAATCACAGATCCTCAGAGTGAGGAGGGTCTTTTGGAAGTCATCTGGGCTTGATCTTAACCAATCCATGAGCCTCCTGTGCAGTCACCCTGAGCTTATTTTCCTGTGGTCATGGGGGAACTTACTCCCTTCTAAGCTAGTCCGTTTCATTCTTGGAAGGTTTTGACTGTGGACAGGTTTTTCTTCTGTTGAGCTGCAGTCATCCTCTACCTGCCATCCATGGTTCTACCTTCTGGGATCACACACAACAAGAATGCTTTTTCTATCTTAGGACAGACAGCCTGTGGGAGGTGTGAAAACACAGACTATGTCCCCTTGTCTCACTTTTATAGGCTACAGAGCCCTACATCTTTCAGTTGTTCCTTAGGGGATCTGAGATCGAGCCTGTTCACTGGTTTCCTCCTCCCCCTCTGGATGCACTCCAGGCCTTCCCTTGAATTATGGAGCTCACAGCTGAATATAAAAACTGAGGAGAGTCTGGCCAAAGTTGAGTAAAACCGTTCTTTAAAAATAAAAACAGCTCAAGACCACTTTGGCTTTTTCTGGTGACCATGTCTTATGAAGAAACTGTCAAGCAAAGCCTTTTAATGAAAGTACCTGTAATGTTGCTAAGCCATACCTGCCCAAGGCCTGGGCATCCAGGACAGCCACATAATAGATTCGGGAGGAACACATTTCATCTCTCACTACTTAATCGTCCCTACGCTGTCCCCAGCATAGGCCCACCTTGAGAAAAGTGTTCTCAGGGAGATGAGAGAGAAGACACAAGCTCCTGAGTTCAAGGAGCATATATGTTTATACAGAGTTACAGAGAAGAAATTTGTATAATAACAAGAAGGAAGTGGTATTGAATGAATAATGTGAAGGTCAGAACTGCAGAACATTAGATTTATTTTATTTTTTACCAACTGCTGGCTTGGAATTTGTAGGAGTAACCTATCTAAACTGAATTTTCCCTTCCTGGGAGAAAAAGATATCTCCAAGGTTGAAGATGCTGACCATATGCGACATACAAGCAGTCTCCAACTTACAGAGGCCCTATGTGGGAATTCAGATACAGCCTGTCCCCAGACCCCATCAGATATTTGTCTCCCTACATATTGCCACTGGCATTGACTGCAAAAGCTTCTGTTGCTGCTATCCCTGGGTTCTGAAGTCTTCTGTCTGTACCTGGAATACCCACAACACTCACTCCTGTTGGATATTTTGTATCCACAGACTTGTCCCCTGACTTGTCAGACTTGTCATCTGGATTGGTCAAATACCTTTTCTTGCTGCTAAAGCCCTGATCACAGAGTATATTGGAAATGGGGCTTAACTGTCATTATTACTAAAGGAAACATGTCCCACTGACACAATGTTATTGATAGTGGCTAGATTCAGAACAGTTCTGGAGAGGCCTATTGAATCCATAGTGTATGACCAATGAAAATACAGAACTTAACCACCATTCATAATATTTTACCTACAAGAAACTGTATTCAAAGCTCCAAGCTGCTTCTTTACACAAGGTATTAGAAAACAATCCACTCATAATTTAGGGACAACAAGTGCTCTAGATATCTCTGTTACACAGATCTGGGTGGCTTTGGGGTTTCAACTATCTGGGCCCAAAGTGCTTATATCCTTGATGCTGGGACAAGATGTGAGTGTGCATAGTGTATGCGTGGTCAAATTTTTCTCCAAAACTGATTTCCAGGTTTACCTGAGTTATCTTGTTATCAGCAGGTGCCCTTTTATATTGCTTATGTTGCTACCTAGCTTACTTTCACTCAGTTTCAGTGGAGCCAATATTTTGCCTCCTGGTGCTCCCCTGAAATACTCCCTTCAAACAGACTTCAGCCAAGTTGTTAATGAATAAGTTGAGCTGTTGTTTTCCTGGCTAAAGACTGTGTTCTAAGGACTGGGATGGGGTAGAGGCTTGTCTTCTTACACTCCTTGCCCCATCCAGTGTGAATAGGCCAAGTGAAAAGGTTGTCTTAGGCATTAGTTTTGCAAGGGATGATCCGTTCTTCCTCACATCACACTGGCATGTTTACTTGGGCACATCACCATCCTGGCTGGGCACTGAAGTTGCAAAGATCAAGATGACTTGGGTTCTCCAAGTGACTAACCCCACCTTTCCTTCAACTTCACCTCTGTTCCCTCCTCTTCCAATGTGAGTGTGTGACTGTGCCCTGTCACAGAGTGAGCACTGTCCGGTAGCAACAGAGACACATTTTCCATGTATCCTGTCTGCCCTTCTTACATGACCAATCTTTAGGTCCCAACCCCCACCCATCAGCACCAGTTGCTTGAGGCCTACATTTTAGACTGTCTCATTCAAGTGCCATTGCTTCTTTGTTCATTCATTGGCTGCCTTGCCCTCTGTCCAAAACTCAACTTTTTTTCTTCTTTGGTCATGGTGGGCCCATCTAGGTTGCTGTACCAGCTTTGTCCCTCTTGGCTCAGCCATGCTTCCGGTGGGGGGTGGGGCTGAGAGGAGCTCACAGAGTTAAGGTTGATAAAGTTTGAAAACACTCAGCAAATTGATAGCTGGATCAGGGGGAAATTTTCTCACGATGTGTCTCTCTCCATCCTGTTTTGGTGGCGGACGGGGCACTTGTCACATTCCTGATACTCTTTTATCAATTGCTGAGTAATCTTGGCATGTTACTTCACCTCTCTGTACCCTCCTTTTTCTTCTCAGAGTCTCCATGGGGCAAGCTTCTGCTTTATTGAAGGGTTCCTAAGGGCTCCAAGATCCTTGTTTGGTCTAAGCTGTGGAAGTGTGAAGGCTGACTGACAGCAGACATTTCTTACAGTTTTGCTCCACACTACTACTTCCTATCTTTCCAGAAGCGGCTCTTTCCTGGTGTGTTCTCAGGCACATCATGCAGCATGGTCTGTTAACTTTCACTCAAGTCTTTTAATGTTACATCTGCGAGGAATGCAAGAAGTGGGACTAATTTGACAGGATCAAGGGTTAACCCCAGTCATCGACAGACCCTTTGTGGTGTCTTCTGGCCCCCACCCTAATGCCACTCAGCAGATTCCCAGCTGTACAGTTGCCTCTCTTCCTGAGCCTCTGGCAGGATGTTTTGAATGGTTCTCCTATACTGCCTTTCACGGCCCATCAGAAATTGATTTTTCTTTTGAGGGTGGGGTTGGGGGTGAGATGAGGTAGAGCTGAGAGTAAAGCTGGTTCAACTAGTTATTCTGGAAAGGGGTTACAGTCTCATGGCTGCAGCCCCATCTTTGCTTATGAGAAGATGACAAGCTAAAGCCTTGTCTGTGATGAGCAGCCTTACTGTTTTCCATTTCTTTTTGTTTGTGTTTGATGTAAGTAAAAGCTACTGTGAAAACTTCTGCAGGTAGGCAGACTTTGATGACATTTTATCTGACTGGGAGTGTGAGTGTCGACATCTTGGGGCCTCAGGAGTGAGTGAGTATCAGGTCTTGACTCTCATATTCTTTGGAGGACTTGACTGAGAGCTTGGAGTTCTGTGCTACTTTAAATTTGCAATCAGGGAGTATCAAGACAACATGCTGAAAAGTGGACCAGGATACTCTTGTGTAGATGTGCCTCACTGAGTGGAGGCAATGTAGTTTGCTTGGATCTCAGCAATCTCTTGAACCCAAAGGCTGCTTAGGGCCAGACACGGTGGGATAGGAGAGGTAGTGGACCTGTTGGTTATATGGTAAATACTGCTGCTTTTAGGAGTTTTCATATATTCTCAATTAATTTTTACAGTAACTCTTTGAATTAGATATTGATGTCCCATTGTGCTGATGAGGAGACTGAGGCTCAGAAGCAGTAAGCAATTCTAAGTCATACACAGCAGGTGGAAGAGCTGGCAGTCCAATTTATTTCTGACTCCAAATCCCAGGTTCTTTCACAGTACCATATTTACATAGGCGAAGGAAAGAGAAAGAAAAAGAACTGTATAAAAGGTATATGAAGTGGGGGAGTGGGAAAGACATGAGATAGAGAAATAAGAGACAAATGAGAAAGACAAAAGAGCAAGAAATGAGAGAAATGTCATATAGTGCAAAAACTTGGTAATATTACCAATACATGCTTCTCAGGGGTTAGGGTCAAAGGAAGGTTTTGTTTTGTTTTGTTTTAAATCTCTAATCAGGGTAAAGGGTATGAGCTTGGTTTCAGAAGACCTGAAGTTTAGTCTTCACTTTGCCACGCATTACCTGTGTGTCCTTGGGTAAGTCATTTCTCTCACTGTCTCATTTCTTCTTTTTCAAAATGAAGATAATAAAACTTGCACTTCTTTTCTGGTAGGAAGAGAGGTTGATGTTATCCTTTATCTCATAAAAATACTAGGTATGTATGTGATTTAAGAAAAAAAGCATTCTGCAAGTGTCATTTGTTAAACAGAAATTCTCTGAAGAGAACTTTGAATTTAAAAAATGAAATGCACAAGTTACTGAGACTTTGGGAATTGTGTGAAATGGCAGGATACCTTTAATGTGATGTCTGCTGCTGCGGGAAGTTGGAAGGCCAGACATGATTTCTGGCTAATGTCCAAATAGTCAGCAATTTGAAAGGCTGTGCTAACCCTTGTTTGGCTTCTACCTAAGAGCTCTCAATTAAGCCTCCAATTAATCAATCAATTAACCAATGAGTCAACACATATTTGTTCAGCACTTTGTAAAGTGCTTAACCTTAAACTAAAGACTACAAGAGATAGCCACCACAGAAGACCTCTTCCAGGGAAATAACAGTTTTGTTGAAGAGAGGCCCAGGAAACAAAAATGTTTACATGTTGAAACAATGCGATGGGTTCTAAAGCAACATTTATTCCGTGGGAGGAGATTTCATTGTAGGCTGGTCAGGCTGCTTTGTGGAAAAAGGAAGAAGAATTTGAGCTTGGCCTTGAGGGCTGTATAAGATTTTGGTAGGGTGGGGAGCAAAAAGGGCATTCATTCCAGTTAGTGCAAGGACCACTATGTCCAAAAGGCACAGCCAGGAGACTGAGACCAGTTTGTTTACTCCACAGTGAACTGAGTAACAGCATGAGCTTCCCCAGGTCACGGTATGTGTTGTCGGTTCATTTATTCACTTATTTATTGAGTGTTTGTTCTAGGAGCTGAGCTATTCTTCCTATAGCCTATGAAACCGGCACAGAGCTCCATAAATGTCACTTTTTTTTCTAACAGATGCTTTCATTGGGAAGGCTCTACAGATTTAGTTCAGTTTCGGATCTTCTCCTACTGAGGTATCTATGGGACAATCAAAACAGATAGTAACTGCACTAGTTGGGGTGAAGATTTAATAATGTGTAACTGTTGAATCACTGTGCTATATACTTGAAACCAATAAAATATTGTATATCAACTATAGTTCAATTAAAACACTCAAGAAATATAAGTAAAAATAAAAAAAAAACAATTTAAAGAAAAAAAAAGCCCCATAGACAGAAAAAAAAAGAATTTATTTAAGGCCACTAATCAGTTAAAACAACAGATCATTATTTAAGGAACATAATCGTTAGTACAGATAATTTACTAATTTGCTGATTGTTGTGGAAATTAGTTAATTGCTGAACAATCTCCAGCTCCAACAGACATTGGAACAGGCCTGCAATGTTATTTCATGGGCTTTTCTAGTCAAAGCTTTGTCTTGCTATCTCCTGTGATCTGTGGGAAGCCTAGTCACCCAAGGTGTTACTGACTGAATTTCTTTCTTCTAACTTAGTGCTTTCAAGTGATGGGAAAATCCAAAAATCAAACAAACAAAAATAGAAGAAACTGTCAAAATGCCAAATTTCAGACATGAAGGTTGAAATGTTAAATGGTTCAAGACTGTTAAAAAACATCAGTTAACTTCCCAAGATGTTTAAGTATTGTTTTCTCTCTGAAAAGAAAAATGTACAGGCTTGGTAAGGCAAACCTCAAACCACTGGAGTTTCAAGTCTGTATTACATTTTTGATAGTAGCAGTTTTATACTCTCTGCATAGTGTAATATTATTAATCTGCAAATGTCATTGTTAATATTTCTGTAATCGTATTGGTTCTTAAATGTAACTTTTGGAAAAGCATTGTTAAACTTGCAAGTATGATTGAATTGTCTTCAATGGTGTCCTCACCTTACTCCTCTACTGATTTGTATATTAAAATAAGGAAGAAAAAATAATTTACTTCATAAATTCGTCTGCTGTAAATATGGCTGGAAAACATCATTTTACTAAGAGACTTGCAAATTTGGAGTGATTATCTGACTCATACCCTAGCCCTGATGCCCTGTGTACTTACATGGAATTCTCAAGAAAGGTTAACTTTGTATGCAATCCCTCTCCTACCCCCATCCTTAAATTTGCTTTCTAGATCTGTTATTTTTTTTGAGCAGTATCACATGCTTTTCTGCAAGATGAGGAACTGAAATTCAGAATGTTGTACAGATGCTGTGCTTCCAAACTTGGTTTGTTCATTGCCTCCCTACTTCTTTGTAGATAAAACTCACTTCTCACTAAAAGGCTAATGCGCTCATGGGTTCCTTTACCTAACTCTTCTCTCTGACAAGGTGAAATAGCTTGTAACTTATATTTGAAATTGATTTAACTATCTAGCTGCTAGGGGTATTTTTGTAAAAAAGGAGTGCTCCAGCTTTTACAAGAGCCAGTTTGCTAACTTCCCTCTGCTGTGTGAGCTCTGGTCGAGGGTGATATGCTTCCCTTTTGTATGTAAAGGGTTAAATATGTAATTTTCATATTTTCTTGTGCCTTTGGCTGTAGAAGTGTGCAGTGTTCTGAAACCTGCCCAGGTCCTGCACATACTGTACGTGCTTAAAGAAGGTTTTGGCTCTTAGCCCTTTTCAGCTGCATTAGGGTTTGGGTTACATCCCTCTCCCCTTTCAACCACTAATAAAAGCCAAAAAAATTAAGGATTAGGTAGAGTTAATTCCTCCTGCTAAGACCCAGGTGGGACCCTTCCACCTCCCATCCTGGCTTCTAGGTTGGAACCCTAATTTAGGGCTGAGCTTAGTCTAAGCCTATAAGTGACAGTGATCTGGAACAGGCCCCAGAAAAGCACTTGACAATCAGGTTTGGCCCTATGATGCCAGTTCTCTGTGTCCTTCTCCCTGCCTCCCTCCCGCCCTCCCTCCTTTTCCTTCCTGCTCCACTGTTGGGATCTTAGAAGACACCAGTGACCCCAGGGGCCAATCTAGCCAGTGCTGTTACAGAAATGAAAATGATGTATCATAGTTCCTTTCTTCTAAAACTGGGAGATTTGGATGAAGCATCTATTTGTTTTTAAGTCCTTGACCCCCAACTCCAGTACATTAGGACTCTCATTCAGAATAAGAAATGTCATTGATATCTCACCCAACTTGAAAGAGATATATAATAAGATACTCTCAAATAGGTCAGGCAGAAAGAACAGCTTTGAAGGAAGACCTTGCATGAGTTGGGACAGGCTGGAAAAAGCCTTCTCCTGGAACAACCACACTACTGCCCTTGGCCTCCTCAATGTCTTCCCTTCCTTTGATAATCCCCCTAACCTGCATGTAAAATTATTTAATAGTTTCGGCTGCCTGTAAGAGAGAGTCCAAACTACATTAGCCTGGTGTATGGAGCATTCTTCATCTGGCTCTAGTCTTAACTTTCTAGCACTCCTTCCAGGACCCAGATCTTCAGGAAGAATGGTCTCCTCTCTGCCCCTTAACCACACCTGGAAAATTCTAGCCTCTGAATTTCCCATCCTGATGTTCCTTGTGTGGCTCAGCTTCACGCTGCATACTTGGAAGGCCTTCTCCTCTCTTCTCTGCCACTCCCAATCTATCCTAACCTTCAAGCTCTAGCTCTAAGCCTCAGGGACATCATCTCAGTCAGCTCCTCGTGGAAGTAATCTCTCCCTTTTGGGAATGCTGGGGTTCTGCTTTTCCAGTATAAATCTTTGGGTACTTTGGCTGCCTGTGTCTAGCTTGCTGGACCAAAATCTTCTAGAGGACATGGTTTTATTTTTTGTAGCTTTACCATCCTCAGCATAGAGCTCAGAGTAGATGCTCCATCATGCTTTGTTTGAGGAGTCAAGCAAAAATTTTGTCCTCGGTATTTGGTTATATTTTCCTTTCTAGCTCCAATTCCAAATTAGAAAGGATGTGACTTGAGGAACTGGATATACTAGCCAAGTTTTCTAGTCTTTCTGTGACACCTAGTAAGTGGAGTGAGCCTTGAATGACACGTGTGAGCTAGGGACAGAGGGAACACATAGAAGAAAATAGTGGTGTGGGTTGAAGTTGATAGGGATCCTAGATGTAGCCCTGGATGAAAGAGGAGATGGCAGCAGTGGCAGATGGGGGTGGTTGTCCCAGAGTTGCCTGGAGTTGACTTTCTTGCTGCACTTCCTGTATGTTCCCAAGGGTTATATGTGGGATAGGCCTGATGGCTGATGATTACAGCATTTCCCTTGCTGCTGGGAAATGTTGCTGCAGGGTTCTTAAAACAGCAGCCACCCCTCTTGTTGCTATGTGCTCAGGGAAGGTATAGTGTGAGTCTTCTACCTGACTCAAGTGTTTCACTGCTTTAGCTGAAAGGAGATAGCTTTATGTGAACATACTGTGTGTGTGTGCGTGTGTGTGTTTGCATGTGTGCGTGTGCACACACCATTGCTTAAACAAGCTCTAACATGTTCTGTCTGACTAGCCTTGGATGTGAGTCATTGTCTGGTATTTATATCCAGTGCCTTAAATTTTCTCATTATTTGACCATGACATTCCTTTTCTCACTATTTTACTCAAAGCTGAGAATGCTGAAAAGAGCCAAGAAGAACCATCTCTATTCTCCTTCCTAATGGGTTCTAATCTAATAGGCGGCTGTCTCTGTGGAAGTCAATTAGGTTATGTCAGGGCAGTGAAGGTAACAGATTAAAACTCTCACTGTCAGTACTGTGACAGTTTAAAAGACACACTGTGGGGGCTTCTTAGCTTGTCACCACCCAGACTCCTGCTAGAGAGTTTGACTCACTAGAGTAAACTTTAGGAACAGCCATCTAAAGGGACCTCAGGAAGTGTTTATCCTTATCAGGATTACATAGTTAAGTTTGAAAAGAGTACAAGCAATCTGAGAAAGTCTTAGAGGAGGATTTTCCCTTTGCAGATGTTGGTGGGAGAAGCAGAGAGTGTTAGCTTGCTCCTTACTGTTGTTCTCATTATGATCTTTCCAAAGTTGAAAATTTTGTCTTGAAGCATGCTCCCGGAGTATGGGAATGGTAAGCCACACCAGGGTCTCTGTTGTTAACAAAGGGACAGAGCCTCAGAGAGGAAGGACATGAGTACTAGTATGGGCATTTGGAGGCCAGGCAGCCAGTAAATCATTTGAGAATGAATTAAAAGTTCAAAGGGAAGATGGGAATTCTTTAGGTGATCACATAGGTGCTTGAAAAATCAAAGGGATAGCTGACATGATTTTATTTTTTGAGGACTGGTTTGAAGGGGCAAGAGAATGGAATGCACAGTGGGAATTGGCATTGCTGTTTTCATGCACTTGGGCACCTTAACTCAGGGCTGGGGATGATCAAAGTTACCATTAATTAAATGCCAATTATGGTCTGGGAATTGTATATGCCTACTCTCTAATTTTCTCATCACTGCTGCAAATTAAGTGATAGTATTCCTATTTGACAGATGAAAACAAAATGAGGTTCAGAAAGGGCAAACAACGTTCTTGAAGTAACAAAGCCAATAAGTGGTAGAGCTGTGATTTGAACCCAGTTCTGCCTGACCCCAAATCTTATCTCTGTCCTACTATATTTTGGAATTTTGTTTCAAAATCCTCTTTTTGTGCATGTTCTCTTTCTTGACAATATTAAGTATTGCTGTGATCATGTTCTGCATGACAGAACATTGGAGAAAAGTGGATCACACAGATCAGTTATTTCCAAGTTTTCTGATGAAGCCTGTTAAATACATGGACCACCCTGAAAACTACAAGACACTCTTAAGAGAAATTAAAGAGGACACTAGAAAATGGAGACCCATTGCATGCTCTTGACTAGGAAGAATTAATATTGTCAAAATGGACATCCTGCTTAAAGCAATCTACAGATTCAATGCAATGCCTATCAAAATACCAACAACGAACTGGAACAAATAGTGTTAAAATTCATATGGAACCACAAAAGACCCTGAATAGCCAAAGAAAACCTGAGAAGGAAGAATAAAGCAGGGGGCATCTCACTTCCCAACTTCAAGCTTTACTACAAAGCCATAGTAATCAAGACAATTTGGTAATGGCAGAAGAACAGACCCACAGACCAGTGGAACAGAATAGAGAGTCCAGATATTAACCCAAACATATACAGTCAATTAATATATGATAAAGGAGCCATGGACATACAATGGGGAAATGACAGCCTATTCAACAGCTGGTATTGGCAAAACTGGACAGCTACATGTAAGAGAATGAAAATGGATCATTGTCTAACCCCATACACAAAAGTAAATTCAAAATGGATCAAAGACCCGAATGTAAGTCATGAAACCATAAAACTCTTAGAAAAAAACATAGGCAAAAATCTCTTGGACATAAACATGAACAACTTCTTCATGAACATATCTCCCCAGGCAAGGGAAACCAAAGCAAAAATGAACAAGTGGGACTATATCAAGCTGAAAATCTTCTGTACAGCAAAGGACACCACCAATAGAACAAAAAGGCATCCTACAGTATGGGAGAATATATTCATAAATGACAGATCCGATAAAGGGTTGACATCCAAAATATATAAAGAGCTCATACACCTCAACAAACAAAAAGCAAAGAACCCAATTAAAAAATGGGCAGACAAGAATGGACTAATAGTTACCAAAGGGAAAGGGACTGGGGACGATGGGTGGGAAGGGAGGGATAAGGGCGGGGAAAAAGAAAGAAGGCATTACAATTAGCATGTATAGTGCATGGGGGACACGGGGAGGGCTGTGCAACACAGAGAAGACAAGTACAGCATCTTACTATGCAGATGGACAGTGACTGTGAAGGGGTATGTGGGGGGGACTTGGTGAAGGGGGGAACCTAGTAAACATAATGTTCTTTCTGTAATTGTAGATTAATGATACCAAAATTAAAAAAAATGGGCAGAGTTGCTGAACAGACAGATCTCCAAAGACGAAATTTAGATGGCCAAGAGACACATGAAAAGATGCTCCACATCGCTAGTCATCAGAGAAATGCAAATTAAAACCACAATGAGATATCACCTCACACCAGTTAGGATGGCCACCATCCAAAAGACAAACAACAACAAATGTTGGTGAGGTTGTGGAGAATGGGGAACCCTCCTGCACTGCTGGTGGGGAAAGCAGTATGGAGGTTCCTCAAAAAACTCAAAATAGAAATACCATTTGACCCAGGAATTCCACTTCTAGGAATTTACCCTAAGAATGCAGCAGCCCAGTTTGAAAAAGACATATGCACCCCTATGTTTATTGCAGCACTATTTATAATAGCAAAGAAATGGAAGCAACCTAAGTGTCCATCAGTAGATGAATGGATAAAGAAGAGGTGGTACATATACACAATGGAATATTATTCAGTCATAAGAAGAAAGCAAATCCTACCATTTATAACAACATGGATGGAGCTAGAGGGTATTCAGTGAAAGAAGGCAGGCAGAAAAAGACAAGTATCAAATGATTTCACTCATCTCTGGATTATAAGAACAAAGAAAAAACTGAAGGAACAAAACAACAGCAGAAACACAGAACCCAAGAATGGACTAACAGTTACCAAAGGGAAAGGGACTGGGGAGGATGGGTGGGAAGGGAGGGATAAGGGCGGGGAAAGAAAGGGGGCATTACAAATAGCATGTACAATGTGGCGGGGGTCATGGGGAGGGATGTGCAACACAGAGAAGACAAGTAGTGATTCTACAGCATCTTACTACACTGATGGACAGTGACTATAATAGGGTATGTGGGGGGGAGTTGGTGATGGGGGGGAGTCTAGTAAACATAATGTTCCTCAAAAAAAAAAAAACACGTGGACCAGACTCTCAGGATTCAATAATATAGTGTATGAGAGGTACTTGGTAATGCCCCTATTCTAAGATGTAGAAATTTGAGGCTGAGAGGGTTAAGTAATTTTCCAAAATTCTTTGGACCGGTAACTGGTAGAACTGGTATTCAAAATTCAATTTATCAGATTTTAGAGTGCCTTTTCTTCCCAAGGCTCCTATTCCCCTTTATACTGAGACTAGGGATGTTGGGGAGTGATAAGCAAAAAACCTGATTTGACCTTCTTAGGCCCTACAAACCTGCCCTCTTTATTGGCAAATTTTGTTAAGTGAGGAGTGGTGGGCCTGCCTGCCTGCCTCCCTGCCTGCTTGCCTGCCTTCCATCCTTCCTTTTCCTCTTCCTGACACAATTTATTTGTTTAAATTGTTATTTTGGGAATAGGTGATAAATGTTCAGAGAAAAATTAAAATTATATAAATGGGCAAGTGTTTATCCCTAATTTCTCTTCTAGAGGCAACCACTGTTACCAATTCCTTATCTATCTTCCAAAGATAGTGTATGTATTATATATAGATATGTGGTATATGTGCATATGCATGCTCAGTGTCTCTATTTCCTCACAGCCCATATTTTCCTTGATCCAAGCATGCATTGTGGTCTTCCTGAGAACTAAATTTGGTGGCTTTTTTTGCTATAGTTATGCCTCTTCTTCTCTACATGATTATTTTATATTTTAAATCATTTGTTGGATAGGTAACATATTCACATGGCTCAAAACCCAGTACTAAGAAAAGGTAGACAGAAAATAGTGTCTGTTCATCCTTGTCCCTCATCTGCTCAGGTTCACCACCCCTCACTGTGTTTAGATTTGTTTAATGTATCTTTCCAGAGTGTCTCTATATATACACACAAGCAGATGTGAGTATAGATTCCTTATCTTGCCTTTTACACAAACTAAAGCAGTCTTCTCCACCTCAGTTTCTTTACTTACATATACTGGAAATCTTTATCACTATATACATGGCTTTTTCATTTGTTAGAATCCATATTATATTTAATTTTTTAATCAGTCCTTAGTGTTGCTAGTCATTGGCATTGTTTCCAATGTACCATTCTGATATTCTCAAAACCCTGCCACCAGAATGACTCTTGTGACACTGAACTATCTTGTTTCTCTGCCCTCTCTTACTGTTTCTCCATTCTCCATTAGGCATCAGCTCCTCTCTCATCCCCATCCTGAGGACATCCATCAAAGCTCAGAGCCAAGCCCCCCGCTTGCTGTCTTTGCCTCTCTTCCTTTGTCCTCTTTCCCTCAAGAAAGAACACTGACGAGATCTCATGCCCCCCAAATATCTGCTTGCCTTAGCCTTTTCATCAGAGCTCTAAGCTCTTCAACTGCATGACAGACAGTGTCTACTTGAATACTTTTTTTTCTTTTAATCTTAAATCTGTCCACAATGGAACTTGTTACCTTCCCCTTGCCAAACAGGCTTTTCCCTTGGCCTCCTCCCTTCTACTCATTGAAATCTTGGAATCACTACTTAACTCATCCTCTATATGCGATCAATCACCACATGCTGTCAGTCTTTCTTCCTTCAAAATAGTCTCATGTCTACTCCTTTCCTTAAATTACTGCTACTCCCATACTCTTCCAATTCCTTATTACTTTATTTCTGTATTCCTGGCTGGCTTCCCTGCCTCTAGGCTTACCCCTTTTCAATTTACCCTATATGTCACTTAACTCTGTCTGTGTAATGAGGAAGCTGGGCTGCCCCATTGATCTCTGTGATCTTTTCCAGCTCTGACATTGTAGACCAGCAATCTTCCTAAACAGTGTATTCCCATCCATTGCCACTCCCTGTACTGCCCTTTCTCACTTGAATAATTGCCATGACTCCATGCTCCTAGCAGTACCTTGCACAAGTCTTTCTTAGATATTGTTCCTAGTTTCTTTATCCTAAATAAACTCACATTTGAAAAGACTCTTAGAGGCCAGCAAGTTGGTCAACACTCAGGCACTACCTGACTATTATTTATAACAGCCTTCAGTTTGGTTGACCAGGCTGTTCTTGAATCTTTCCATTGATAGTAACAACTCTCTCACAAGCCATCCCTTTGCATTGCCAGATAGCTAGAATAGTTACAAATTTCTTACCACAAACTGACACTAATTGGTCTGCCTTTATGACATTTATTATCCAAACTTCAACTGCCTTAATATTTATTACTTCTCATCTTCCCTCTCCCTTGCCCTTAACATTTTTTTATACTATCTACAAACTGATACAAATTTTGCTTTTTTACATTGTTTGATAGATAGATACTTCACCATTTGATCTACAGGATTGTGAGTGTGTGTGTGTATGTGTGTGTGTGTGTGTGGTGGAGGTGGTTGGATGGTTGGAGGTGGTTCTTTGGGAATAGAAAATTTCCTTTTCTTCTATGCTGAGAGAAACCCCTTGATTTTTCACCCAGATTCATTGGGTGTAATTGACAAGTAAAATTTATATATTTAAGGTGTACAGTGAGGATTTGATATATGATACTTTTTTGGTGAGAACTCTTAATATCTACTCTCAGCAACTTTCAAGAATACAATATAATGTTATTGACTATAGTCATCATGCTGTAATTAGATATTCAGAACTTATTCATGTCATAACTGACTATTTGAACCCTTTGATCAATATCTCCCCATTTCCCCTACCTCCAGCCCCTGTCAACCATTGTTCTACTCTGTTTCTATGCATTCAATTTTTTTTTTTTTTTAGATTCCAGTGTAAGTGAAATCATGTGGTATTTGTCTTTCTCTGCCTGGCTTATTTCACTTAGCATAATATCCTCCTCTAACTCCATCCATGTCATCACAAATGGCAGTATTTCCCTCTTTTCATGGCTGAATAATATTCCTGTGTGTGTGTGTATGTGTGTGTAAACAAATGTAATTACTGGGACAGTTACTTTAAATTTCATCTGCTGATATTCTATATATCTGGTAAGAACTTATTTACTGTATAGAATCATTTGTAAGTTTTATGAGTTAGTTCCTCCTTTATAACTGTTCAACTTCTTCACTTTTTCCTTTGCTATAACAATTATTATCAGATTATAAAAATGATAAAAGTTTATTAATTTTTCAAATAAAACATAAAAGTATAAAGCAGAAAAATTCCTATAATTGCATACATGGAGATAAATACTTCAGTGTAATTCCTTCCCATCTTTGTTATTAAAAATAAATTGTTTTAATGAGAAAAAATATATGTCATATTTTCTTTACCCATTCATCTGTCAGTAGACACTGAGGTTGTTGCCATATCTTTGGTATTCTGAATAGTGCTGCTATGAACATGGGAGTGCAGATATCTCTGTAAGATATGAACATGGGAGTGCAGATATCTCTGTAAGATACTGATTTCACTTCCTTGAGAAAATCCCAGAAGTGGAATTTTTGGATCACATGGTAGTGTAATTTTTACTTTTTTGAAGAACCTCCATACTGATTTCCATAATGACTGTACCAATCTGCGTTCCCACCAACAATGTGCAAGGGGTTTTTTTTCTCCACATCCTCACCAACATTTGTTATCTCTTGTCTTTCTTATAAAGCCATTATAACAGGTGTGAGGTGATATTGCACTGTGTTTTTGATTCACATTTCCCTGATGATTAGATCTTGAGCACCTTTTCATGTACCTGTTGGTCATTTGTATATTCAGGTCCTCTGTCCATTTTTAAAAACTTAATTAATTATTAATTAATTAATTTTGGCTGTTGAGTTGTATGAGTTCCTTACATATTTTGGATATTAACCCCTTACCAGATAGGTGGTTTGCAAATATTTTCTCCTACTCTGTAAGTTGTTTTGCACTCTGTTGATTGTTTCCTTTGCTGTGGAGAAGCTTTTTAGTTTGAAGTAGTCCCCCTTGTTTAATTTTGCTTTTGTTGCTTGTGCTTTTGGTATTGTATCCAAGAAATCATTGCAAAGACCAATGTCATGAAGATTTTCCTGTATGTCTTCTTCCAGGAGTTTTATGGCTTGGGGTCTTAAGTTAAGTCTTTAACCTTTTCAAGTTTATTTTTGTGAGTGGTATAAGATAGGGGTCCAGTTTCATTCTTTTACATGTGGATATCCAGTTTTCCCTACAGCATTCATTGAAAAGACTATCCTTTTTCCATCCATTCTAAGTTCTTGTCACCTTTGTCAAAGATTAGTTGACTACATGTTTGGGTTTATTCCTGGGCTCTCTATTCTGGTTTTATGACAGTATCATAATGTTTTAATTAGTATAGCTTTGTAATAGAGTTTGAAATCATGAAGTGCAGTGACTTCACCTTTGTGCTTCTTTCTCAAGACTCCTTTGGCTATGTAGGGTTTTTTGTGGTATCATGAGAATTTTAGGATTGTTTTTTCTATTTTTGTGAAAAATGCCATTAGAATTTTGATAGAGATTGCCTTGAATCTGTAAATATCTTTAGGTAGTGTGGACATTTTGACAGTATTAATTCTTACAATACAAGAACACAGGATATCTTTCCATTTATTTGTGTCCTCAATTTCTTTAATCAATGTCTTACAGTTTTCAATGTACAGGTCTTTCACTTATGTGGTTAAATTTATTCCTGAGTATCTTGTTTTTGATGCTGTTTTAAATGGGAGCAATCTCCCTATTTCTTTTTCATATGGTTTGTTGTTAGTGTATAGAAAATTCAACTGATTTTTGTGTTTTGATTTTGTATCCTTCAATTTTATTGAATTTATTAGTTCTAACAGTTTTTGGGTTGAGTCTTTAGGGTTTTCTTTATATAAGATAATGTCACGTGCAGAGATAATTTTACATTTTCCTGTCTAATTTGGGTGCATTTTATTTCTTTTCTTTTCCAATGGCATTAGCTAAGACTTCTAGTACTTTGTTGAATAGAAGTCTTAAGAGTGGGCTTGTCATGTTCCTGATCTTAGAGAAAGAACTTTCAGCTTAATATTTATTAGTTATCATCCCTTTCCTTTGCTCTTAACATTTATTTCTATGCAATCTACAAAATGTTAGGAGGTTTGCTTTTTTACATAGGTGAATGGATGGAGAGGTAAATAATTCACCACTTGACCTAGAGATTGTGAATTTTAGTGTGTGTGTGTGTGTGTGTGTGTAGTTAGGTGGTTGGATGGTTGGGGTTAGTTCTTTTGCACTAAAAATGTTTATTGTTTTTGATAGGATTACCTTGAATCTTTAAATCTTTCTTGTCTTCTAAGAAAGCCCATTTGAAATGCTACATCCAACAGAACTTCTTCCTCTCCCTTCCCTTCCTTCTCCTTCCTCCCCTCTTCTCTTCTCCCTTCCCTTCCTTCTTTTGGTTCTGGTTGTGGTTTCCCATTTGTATTTTGTAAATGATTTCCATCTTAAGTTTCTGAGGTCTCTGGTTGAGTGAGATGTGGCTTATCTAGCATGTTACACAAGAACGTGATTTACTACCCGGACTAATTCAATGGGTAACACGTTGTTCTCTAAAGGATCATGATACTGTTGCTAATTCCCTATGTGTACCAATTTAATTACATCTCAGAAGTCAGAAAAATTTAAGTAGTTCCAGTTGCAGTATTCCAGTTCACTAAGCATTAACTGTAAATCACTAGTGGGTACTGTTTAAAAATCTGTTGATGGATTGGTTGGTATTTTACACGAGTATAAGCCACCTACCTATGGGTCTCTAAGTTGGTTTTGCAAAGTAGAAGTTTGTTCTCTCTCTCTCTCTTTCTTTCGCCCCATATCTTTGTCAACCCCCCGCCTATACCATACACCTTTCACAGGGCCCCTTTCCCTTCTCCCTTCATATATTTCATCATACTTTTTAAAGGAGTCACAGACTGGTTGTGATTATTAATGAGCCATATGGGAACCACACATCTTATTTTTTCTTCTACTTCGTTGAATAATGGTTATGTCTTCTTAAATGAATTAAAAAAGACTAGTTTTTAACTAGTAAAATGTTTATTACCAAGCAGCTTTGTCTTAATTTCATCATCCAATAAAGCTAAAGTTAATGATTCCTCTTTTTTCTTTTATTTCGACTAACAACTGAAATGTGTTCTACAGGATGATGATATTAGTTACTACAATATACATTAGTGTGCAGCCTTCATGACTTATTGTTTTTATAACAATCTTCTGGGTTAAAAGGGTCTGGAGTCGTTTTTTCCAGAATGAACTGTGCATACTGTGTAAAGTTTGACTACAAAATAAGGATACTGATTTTTATTTGTTTGGGAAATCAGTCTATTTTACAACTATATTCACCATGGTATTGAGCAAAGCTGGCTTAATTTTATATTTTACAGCTTTATTGAAGTATAATTCATGTATAATAAATTATACACATATAAATGCATATGTAAGGTGATGGATTTTGATAATGCCTGTGAAACCATTACCTCAGTAAAGGTTATAAACATATCCATCACCACCAAAAGTTTATTTATTTGTACCCCTTTGTAATCCACTCTCACAACCTCCAGGCAACTACTGATTTTCTTTCTATCACTATAGATTAGTTTTCATTTTCTAGGATTTTATATCAGTAGAATAATAAAGTATTTTTTATCTGCCTTCTTTCACTCAGCATAAATATTTTTACATTCGTCCATGTTCTTGCATGTATCAACACTTTGTTCATTTTCATTACAAATATTCCATTGCATGGATGGACCACAGATTGCTTATTCATTCACTTGTTGAAATTTGTATTGTTTCTTGCTATTATGAATAATTTTGGCTATTAGGAACATTCAGTGTGTAAGTCTTTGTATGAACATATACTTTCATTTAACTTAGTTAAATCTACAAGTGGAATGACTGGGACATGTAGGAGATGTATGTTTACCATTTTAAAAAGTTTCCAAATTATTTTCCCAAGTGGCTGTAAATACCATATATACCAGCAGAGTAAAAGAGTTCCATTCTTCCATATCCTCACCAACACTAATTATAGTTATTATTATTTATTTAATTTTAGCCATTCTAGTAAGTGTATCTTGGTATTTCTTTGTAGTTTTAATTTATTTTTTCTAATAACTAGTGATGTTGGGCATCTTTTCATGTGCTTATTTACCATAAATATATCTTCTTTAGTGAAGTGCCTATTTAAATCTTTTGCCTATTTGTATTGGTTTTTCTCGTCTAATAATGAGTTGTTAAGAGTTCTTTATATGTTCTAGATACAAGTTCTTTGTTGGATATATGTGATTTGCAAATATTTTCTCCTTATCTGTGACTTGCCTTTCTATTACTTAATAATGTCTTTTGAAAAGTACAAGGTTTTAGTTTGATGAAGTCCAGTTTAATGATTTTTACTTTTACAGTTTGAGATTTTTGTGTCCTATTTGTGAAATCTTTGCCATACCCAAGTAACTACTATTTTTCTCCTATATTTTCTTATAGAAGTTATATAGTTTTAGGTTTGTACTTGGGTCTAGGATCCATTTTAGGTTAATTTTTGTGTGGTGGATAAGGTAAGGGCTGAGGGTTTTTTGTTTGCCTTCTGTCTTTGTTGTTTTGCATATGAACATCCAATTATTCCAGCACCATTTGTTGAACAGATTATCCTTTTTCCACTTAATTGCTTTGGTATCTTTGTCAAAAATTAGTTGATCCTGTACATGTAGGTCTATTTTTGTACACTCTATTATGGACCACTAAGCAATATACTTGTCTTTATGCCAAAATCACATTGTTTTGATTATTGTATCATTATATTGTCATGAAGTCAAGTAGTGTAAGCCCTTCAGATTTTTCCTTTTTCAAAAGTGTTTTGGCTGTTTCTAGTTGTGTGAATTTCCATATAAAGTTTAGAATCAACTTGTGAATTTATGTTTAAAAATCCTGCTGGGATTTTGATTGAGATTATGCTGTATTTATATATCAGTTTGGGGAAAAGCAACACCTTAACAATACTGACTCTTCCAATCTAGGAAAAAGGTTTGTTTCTCTATTTATTTAGCGCTTCAGTTTAATATCTCTGCTGTGTTTTGTAGTTTCAGTGTACAGCTCTTGGACATCTTTTTTCAAATTTATACCTAAATATTTCTTATTTTTGATGCTATTACAAATGGCTTATATTTAAAATTTCATATTCTGATTGTAGATTGCTGATACAGTTGACCTTTGAACAATATGGGTGTGAACTGTGTAGGTCCACTTACACACAGATTTTTCTCAATAAATACATTGGAAATTGTTTTGGACAGTTGTGACAATTTGAAAATGCATTTGCTTTTCCCTAACTTGCTTTATTGTAAAAATACAGCATATAGTACATATACAAAATACGTATCAATCAAAAGTTTATGTTATCAGTAAGGCTTCTGGTCAATAGTAGGCTATTGGTAGTAAGTTTTTGGGGAGTCAGAAGTTATATGCAGATTTTCAACTACATAGGAGGTCAATACCCCTAACCCCCACATTATTCAAGGGCCAATTACATATAGAAATTATTGATTTGTGTATACTGATTTTCTGTCCTGCAACCATACTAATTTCATTATTAGTTCTAGTGGCCTTTTTGTAGATTCCTTAGAATTTTCTACCTAACTGATCATGTTATTTATGAATAAAGATGATTTCATTCCCTTTCCAATTGTATCCAAACCTGGTTTTAATTGGCAGTGTATGAGATAGATGTGTTATGTGTTAGGGTTCTCTTAAACCTTGGTTTCTTATCAGTAATATGAGGATCATAAGAGTATCTACTCCTAGGCTTATTGTGAGGATTAAATGAGATAACATAGGTAATGTTACTAGCATAGGACTTTGCCGAATATATAGGCTAAATGTGCACCGTTTGGGCCTTCCTCCTATTTTGCAAAGTCAACATCCATAGTAAGAACTGTCCTCCAAACATTAATTTTCTTTTACTATGTCATCAATAGTTTATCCAAGCCTAAAGAAAAAAGATTTATATTGCCAGGCTGTTCTAAACTTCAGGGGTGATACATTTTCTAAATATACTAATTGTGTGAAGTTGGACTTCATTTTACTTGTTGTCAGTTTACCATTTTTGAGCCTTTTCTGGACCTTCTCTAGTTTGATGTTCTTGTTCCTGAGATGTGGTGACCAGACCTGCACACATGGGCAAACCATGAAGAAGGAACTGGGGGCAAGATAAGGTGAGGGCAAAGGGAAGGCAGCATCTCATATTTTATTCTGTTCCTGACATGCTAGACCAATAATTATTTTTGCAGAAACACAGATTAGGCTGGTATCTTCAGGAAACATCTACAGATTTCTGGCTCCCTTTCCTTGTTTTGAGCCAATAGCTTGGAGCCATATTCTCAGAGGCAGAACCCTATACTAAAAACAAACACACAAACAAAAACATTAATTACTTTAGACTTGTCCCAGTTAAGACTGTATCTGGGGTAGCTGGGAAGTCTCCTGGTGTCTTTGCATACAAACATAAATAGCCAGGGTCAGACAAAAGCCTCCTTGGAAGTATGCAACTACCCCTATCATTGCACTGCCATCTTGGCCCCTCTAACCAAGAGCAATCACCGGAAATATATGCATATTTATAAAGCTGTCTGCCAATCTTCAGTGCCCACCCCTAATCTGCACTGTGCTTCAGCTCTATTTTTATGACTAGTGTGGAGAAAAATAAGAATTTCTATTCAGAAAAATGGAGATAAAAAGTCTATACCAGATTATCCTTTCATGTTAGCCTCCTATTATCATCCTATTTTAGAACCTAAAGATGTAGAATGAAGTAAATTTTGCAGCTTAACTTGGTATAGTTTGATGACTCTTGTGCCATAGAGAAAATATACCTAGGTGATCTCAAATTAACTCTGATAGTTGGAGGGTTTGGGGGGTGGGGTGGAGATAAGGAAAATAATATAGTACCCAGGCATTAAGTTTGATTTGAGACTTTGCTGTGGGGAGGAAAAGAGGAATCCCAGTAGCCTGGTTATTTAAATTGGTCCTAGTGATTCTGCACATACATAGGTAGGCCCTTGTGTGTCTCCTAACTTATTTTGTCCCAGACTACATATGCATTTGGTAAACATAGTTTAGCATCTGTTATGTATAAGGCTTCCATTCCTGAAACCTTGGTTATTACCATATTATGTATGCTAATTTTTTTTGTCTTGGCAAAGTGGCTATTTGAGATGATTATTCAATTCATTTCAGGTATAGAATTGGAAATGGAAAACATGTATGGTCCCTGATTTCAGGGAACTTTACCCCATCTCCCTACCCCCACCACCAGATTTTTAATTCATGTAAAGTAAAATACCCTAAAGTCTACAGTTGAAATTGTTACTTCCATGATCTGTTTACCTTGGACAAGTTACTCTCCTTCTCTAGGCTTCATTTCCCTCATCTGTAAAGTGAAGAGTTTAAACTAAGGACTCCAAGGACTCTTTCAGCCATAAGAATTCTGATCCCAATCTTTGTTTTCCCTTTGTAAGTAAGACGTGGGGCATAACTAATTGTTTTAAATGGTGATGACAATGGTTTGTTTTCATATTTAAAATAATCAACTACCCATTTAAAATCTTAACTGTTGGGAGTTTGGTTTTTCAAGCAATCAAGTAAAAACTCTTATAATATCTAGCTGTATATTCGTGAAAAGAGATCGAGTGAGTTAGAGATGAAATAGCTGGATCTATTTTGGGCTAACACTTTAATATTTATGTCTGTATTCATGGTTTTTATCAATATGAAACCCCATGAGGATACAGACTCTTGAGCTGTCACAGGCTTGTATGGTGCTTTTAACACCGATTACAAAAGGGCACTCCTTTCTTCAGGTATATTCAGCCCTGTACAGAGGCAGCAGGCTTGGCAAGTGGAGCTCAGGTTCCCATTTATTCCCTCAGTCTGGTGACCTTATGCAGTGCTTAGATGCTATGTGATTTCATTAATAGCACTTTTCATAATGTCCTTTTCAGATAGGTCTTGATTTTATTTGTTTTGCTCATGACTCTTTAAATTTGAGTTTTCCAATTGCATCTTATCACTGTGGCCATGGGACTCATTTTCAGCTGCAGCATCCTCTGCAGGTTGCAGTGTGTCTTTGTTTCTTCTTCCTCACTTTCTTACCCTTTGCTTGGTGTACCATACTGGTGATTCTAGGTCCCAAGATCTCTGCCTACTGTTTGGTTGACTTCTTAAAATTATCTTATTCATTTAAGTGGCCAAAAAGTCTCTCACCTGTCTGCACAGAGAATTGTGTCTGTTTTCCTGTCCTTGGTATACATGGCGCTGACTAAGGACTCTTTTGAATACTTCCTTGTCTAGGAGATTTATAACTGAACAGCCATACAAAGAGATCCTTGCCTGTATGTCAAACACCATACTGGGAGCTTCATAGCTATGACTCTGGCCCTAAGGCCTTTTCTCTCCACAAGATGCTGTCACTGCTTGCTCTGAGTTTGGAAGACTCCCAAAGACCACCACTCACCCCATCCCCTTTCCAGTCATTCTAGCAGGGAAGGAATATTATACTACTTTCCTCGCTCTGGTCCTAAACCCAGGCATTATCTCATTCTGACTTCTCTTAAAAGCAGTATGTGGTTTGCCTTAACTGGTAGTAGTAGTGATGATGGTGACTGAGCAAATCCCTATGGCAGGAAAAGAACCAGAGGCAGCAAAGTCCAGGAGTGTTGGAGGCACATTGTGGGCCTCTCTTCTTCCTGTGTGTTCTAGACTTGCTGGTTCCAGAACAGAAATATCTGTTCTTAATTATTGTCCAGGGGCAGTCTAGGTAGGTAGCTAGAGATGCAGACAAGTTTCCATTAACCATTTCTTGGTTTTGAATGCTGAAGGGGAAATCTGAGAGGCCCACATGATTACCTTTGGCTTACTGCCCATAAGCTTTGCTTCATGTTTAGGTCACTGAATGCAATATCCACAATAGTATTTTAATTATTTGTATCAGTGAGCTTATGAGCTCTTACAAAGCTAGACCCTGCTTTTCCAATATCCACGTACCCAAAATTATCAAACTTTTACCTTATTCTATACTGTCTTTTAAAACTATCAACTGTTTCTTTTGCTATTGCCTCTGAAGCCCCCTGCTCGTACACACTAGAGAGCGTGGACTCTGAAGTTCTTCAGACCCGAATTCAAGTCTAGCTGTTCAAGCTATACCTTCTGTAAAATAAGACTGCCATCAATCTTATTGAAGAGTTGCATGGATTCAGTAAGATTATGCTTGTTAAATTCCCAGTACACAGTTCACCATGGGAACAGTTCTGTAGTCATGATTAGTAATAGCCTAAATTCTGAAATACATATCTTGATTATCTTTTAAGAAAACATTTATATTACCTAAAACTTATATAATGGTAACTGTGGCAGCTGCTGTTTAAGGGCTTCCCATCGCTTCACTATGTTAATTCTTGCAACAGTCTTTTGAATATCTATTAGTATCCCCATTTTGTAAATGAGGAAACCGAGGCACATAGAGGTTGAGTGCCCAAGGTCGTCAGCTGGAAAGTGGTAGAGTCAGGTTTCTGATCTCAGGCTGACAGGCTCCAGATTCCATGTTCTTAAGTACTATGTCACATGAAATAAATTTGATCAGGGTTACTTTTAAATATGGCCTTCAGAACTATTTTTAGTTGATAAGCACTTTACAGGGCCTCCTGACGGATGGGAGTTGAGACAAAGGAAGCAAAAAATGTAAGTTAATTACTTTGTAGTGCTCTTCAGTCTAAGAGAGGAGATGGACAAACATATGAGAGGAGTGAAAGGACAGCTTCGAAAGAGTAAATAAATCTGTCTATTAATTACAGTTATCAACACTTTGCTTTACCTTGACAGCTTTAGGGCCTTCTCAACCAGTGCTTCTCAAACATTACTGTGCATACCATTCAATTGGGGAATATACTTAAATGCAGACTTTGATTCAGTAGGTCTAGGTGGAGCGAGAGATTCTGCTGACCGTTACTTAGAGCAGAAAGGTATGACACATTGAGGGTCTGCTGTGTAATACAGTGTACAAGACATGTTGAAGCAAAGACACCTTGAAGACTTTTAAGCTGATGATATGGGTCTTGGAATGATAGTTGGAGAATATTATAGAAGAACTGGCTTAAAAATTGGAGTGATTATATGAACAGTACCTAGGAGTCTCTGTGGTAGTCTGAGCCCAGACTGGTCAGAAAGGTGATGCTCGGTGCTTTGTGGAAGGGACCAGAGAGGAGGAGGTCCAGCTTGGAGACTGTGGAAATTCAGACAATGAGAGGGTAAAGGCCTGGGACGTGATTATAGTAATGGAAATGGCCTGGCTCCAAGAGAGATTGATTTCTGCAAACCACCAAAAATTAAGTGCACTAAGCAACTACTCTGTAATGGCTCAGAAGTGAATAGCATTTTAATGTTTAAAGAATCACTTCCGCATCCATTATCTCATTTCATCAACCAGCAACTGTAGTTACTCTCACCCCCATTTTACAAATGAAATTGAGATAATGTAGAGCAACTTAAACCATGTCTGAGAAAAGGCAAAGCTAATTGCAAGAGAAAAGACACTGTGAACAGGGTCACAATTATTCATCTTGTTTTTATAAATTGATTTGTTTCTCATTAAGAGTAATATATTTTGATTATAAAGGTAATATATATTTGAGATCATACTACATGGCTATATTGTCTGTATCCTTCCCTCAAATTCTTCCATTTAACTTATTATGGCTTTTTCCTTGTCATTAGAAATTTTTTGTAAACCTAATTTTAAATTACTGTGCAATAATAGCCCCAAATGGTCTAGTAGTTTAATTTACTACTTCCATGTAATTTAGGTTTCCAGTTTTTTGCTATTATAAATAACATTGGGGAAAACATCTTTGTACAAAAATCTTTGTGCATGCATCTGATAATTCACTTAAAGCTGTATTAACTGTTTAAGAAGTCTTCTTAGCAATTTACAACTGGCTGATTTAATGCTTGATAAAAGATTAAGTCAGCCTAGGACTTGAGGAGGTTACCCAAGCATCTCTCATTGTTTCCAATTACGTAGGTTCAGGAAGTTATGTCTTAGAAAATGCTTCTGCTTTCTGTTATCATTGATCTAGAGTTTCCTCATGATATTCAATCAGCAATAGGTATGACTACACATTGGGCTCTGGTCTGGGGTTGTGGTGAGACAGTGGGGGGAAATAGAAGGTCTAGTTCCTGCCTGCAGGGAGCTTCTCAGCTTTTTAGAGAAAGAGGCTAGACACATGTGGGTTAATTAAGGAACGAAACAAATCAAAACAATTGTTGTAGCTTGAAAGCTTGTAGAGAAAAGCAGATGTGTTAATGATATTATGGGCGTTAATGATATTTCTTCTTTTTACTCATCTGTATTTTTCATGATATTTATATGAAAGAGATAGGAAGGCAGTTGTCTCCCCTGATGGTTTCATCCCCAGGAAAGTTGACTCTGGATTCAGTGAGAAAAATGACAATGGAATATTGGGGGTAAAAGGGTTTATAAACAGCTTTATTCTCATGGTGGCAGGTCAAGCACTAGAATCCCGTCTGTCTCAGGCAAGTCTGCATGTGGCAAGCTGGTCTCTGCCTCTGTCTGGGCTTCTCCACTGCCTCTCAGTCCCAGAACATTTGGCAGAGCTCTTTAAATAGAGTGAATAATAACTCATTGCCTGCATGTCTGCAAGCTTGCACCTGTGAGCATTGCACTTGTACAGTGGGCAAGCAGACCAGGGTCAGGTGAGAATTCTGGCCATGGAACTTCCATTTTCCCTATAGCAGTGTAGTATGGCTCCAAAAGCAGAGTTGAACTGACATTCTGTCATTTACTTCTTGTGTGACCTTGGGCAAGTTACTCAACCTATCTGAGCCTAATTTTTCATCTGTGAATTGAGGATAATACTACTATTTATATGTAGTTTTCTGATGTGAAGAAATTATCTAAGCCACTAAGTGCTTAGCCCTGTGCCTGGCATGCCATAATACTTATTATTAGGTAATAAGTATTACCTAGTATTATTATTAATATTATTAGATATTTAAATAAAAGGCTAAAATGTACATATGTAGTTAGATGTGTATGTGTGTGTATATATATTCCTACCTATTCTTTCTAAATATAACTATATATATATCTATACATACATACACACACATATATATAGTTATATTTAGAAAGAAGAGAATAAGTAGGAATTTAAAGAAGCCTAGTGTCATGCCAGAGGGGAATTTCAGCTCTGGGAAAGTTCAGTCTGGATTAGATGAGACTGAATAATGACAATGGAACATTGGGAGCAAAATGTCTTACACCAAGCTTTATTCTTCCAGTGGCAGTTTGAGTACTAGCTAGAATCACATCTGCATCTAGCAAATCCACAATTCCCCTCAGTCGTACCAAACTGGCAAAGCATTGGGTGGGGTTCCTTGTATAGCAACACAGACAATTATGACTCATTGCCAACATGTGTGTAAGCATGCCCCTATGCAGTAGGCCAATTATATCATTGCACATGCACAGAGAACAAGTAGATTAGGGTCACGTGAGAATCCTAGTCACAGGAACTTTAATTTTTCCTGCACTTAGAAATCCAATTTTGACTGACCCTACTTCAGGCAAGAAGCTTAACACTGACAGTAGGTGCCAAGGGAAGGTTGCTGCCGCCTCCCCTTCCCACCAATGTTGAGGGCTTGGTTCTTTGCAATGCTGGCACTGTTCAACATTAGGTTGAGTTGAAAGACTACAAATTGTAGAGCCACAGACATCTAGGTTCAAAGCCTGAAAATTCTCTTTTCTAGCTTGGTGCTCCTGAGCAATTTCTGTGAAGCAACTTCCTGTATCTCAGTTTCCTCATTTATCAAATGGCAGTCCTACTTGGGTCACAGGATTGTTGTAGGGAGAATTAAATTAAATAATTCCAGTATGACTGTTTTTGGTCCATGGTTGAGTACAAATTCTTTTCCTTTCTTTCCTCACTGGAATTTCTGCATGGATTTTGCAATACCACACCCTCCACTGCTTTTACTAGCCTGGACGAGGACCAGTTCCTTCCCATCTCACATCTTGAAGAGACTTTGGCTCCTAACAGTATCTCCTTTTATTTATCACACAGGTCACATGTTGGTTTCATAACATGAGTAAGTAAAAATGTCCTTTCTGCCAGCTATTCAGTTTTGCTGCCCAGGTTCTGTTTCTTAAATTTCCCTCTTCCCTTTCCTTGTGAGCATGCCGTTTCTTTCTCTTTGCTTGCTTCAGAGTTGCCCAGCTCCAGGTCATCTGGGATGGAGGTTAAGGGGTCTCCCACGATTCATTCAACAAACATTTCTTCCAGCTTTGGAGTTCTTTCTGTACCTCAAATGAGAGACAATATTGCCTCAAGGGACAGTTGTCACCAATATCAGGTTAGTTTTCCTAAAGCCTGACTTTGCTAGTGTCCCTTTTCTTCTCATTACTCTTCTTGGATCTGCCTTCATGCCCTTCCCCTCTGATCCATCTTGTGCATTGTGCCTTCTTCATTGCTTTTTAGCTAAAATATAATTTATCATAAAGGAAGTACCTCTCATGAATCTGTGTGAGGAAGTTTGGTGTCAGTCAGACCAAGGTTTGAACTTTGGCATTGTCACATTGAAGCAGTGAAAACTGACCCTTTCTGAACTCTGTTTCCTTACCTGTAAAATGGAGTCAAAGATATTTATCTGATAGGTTTATTGTGAAGCTTAGTATATTAAGAAATGATCTATAATTTATTGGGCACATACTATTCATATCATCATTATTGTCTCATGTACCCTTTAAGTCAGGTACTAAAATTAGCAGATGAGACAAAGATCATGAATTGTAAATTCTCCCTGAAAATCCCTTGTATGGCAATTAAGGACTACATCTATATGTAGAACCCTATGCAGTAATTCTTTTAGTTTGTGAGTGTGAGCTAGACTAAAGAAAGGAACAGAATTCTTTCTCCCTTATTGACTTTGAAGAAGCAAGCTGCCATGAATGTGAGTTACCTATGAAGAAGGTCATGTGGCAAGCAAATGAAGGCAACTTCTAGCTGACAACCAGTTAAGAGTCCAAAAGCCCGCAAGGAACTGAACCCTTTCAATGGTCATGTGATCTTGGAAGCAGATCCTTCCCCTGTTGAGACTCAAATGAGACCCTAGGCCAGACCAACACCTTGATTACAGCCTTGCAAACAACCCAGCTAAGCTGTACATGGACTCTTGACTCACAGAAGCTGAGTTATAATAAATGTGTGTTGTGTCAAGCCAAAAGAAAAAAAAAGAAAGGAGCAAATGGAAAGTGTTTATGCAGTTTCTGGGTATTCAAACTATTTTACCTCTAAGATGAGCATCACGTTTCTAGTGTTCAAAAAGGAATCTTTGGAGAATTCTAGAGGCTTTGTTTGTTAGGTTTGTTCCATTTTGTTTTCATTTTAAACCTCTACCTTAATCAATCCAAGTTCATAGAACAATGGTTGTAAAAATGTATATTATACAGGCATACCTCGTTTTATTGTGCTTCACTTTATTGCATTTTGCAGATATTGTGTATCTTTATAAACTGAAGGTTTGTAACAACCCTGCATTGAGCAAGTCTACTGGTGGGTGACATTTATCCAAAAGCATTGGCTCACTTTGTGTCTCTATGTCACACTTGGGTGATTCTTGCAATATTTCAAACTTTTCATTATATTCATATTTGTTATGGTGATCTGTGATCAGTGATCTTAGATGTTACTATTGTAATACTTTTGGTATGCCAAGAACCACACCCATATAAGACAGTGAACTTAATCCATAAATGTTGTGTGTGTTCTGAGTACTCCACAGAATGGCTGTTTCCCATCTCTCTCCCTCTTCTTGGGCTTCCTTATTCCCTGAGACACAACAATATTGAAATTAGACCAGTTGATAACTCTACCATGCCTTCTAATGTTCAAGTAAAGGGAAGAGTCACATGTCTCTCACTTTAAATCAAAAGCTAGAAATTACTAAGTTTAGTGAGGAAGGTATGTTGAAAGCCAAGACAGGCCGAAAGCTAGTAGGCCTGTCGTACCAAGCAGTCAGCCAAGCTGTGAATGCAAAGAAGTTCTTATAGGAAATTAGAAGTGCTACTCCAGTGAACACACAAATGGTAAGTGAAACAGCCTTATTGCTGACATGGAGAAAGTGTTGGTGGCTGCATAAGAGAAGTCTGGAGCTGGCAGAGGCTGGTTCATGTTCATGAGATTTAAGGAAAGAAGCTGAATCCATAACATCAAAGTGGAAAGTGAAACTGCAAATGCTGATGTCGAAGCTGCGCAAGTCATCCAGAGGATTTAGCTAAGGTAGTTAATGAGGGTAGCTATGCTAAACAACAGATTTTCAATTGGAATAAGATATCATTTAGTATTTTCATAGCTAGAAAGGAGAAGTTAGTACCTGGCTTCAAGGTTTCAAAGGACAGGCTGACTGTTTTGTTAGGTTAGTGTGCCTGGTAACTTTAAGTTGAAGCCAATGCTCACTTACTGTTCCAAAAAAATTAGTATTCATTCCTTAGGAATTATGCTAAATCTACTCTGAGCTCTATAAATGCAACAACAAAGCCTGGGTGATAGCACATCTGTTTACAACATGGTTTCCTGAATACTTTAAGCCCACTCCTGAGATCTGCTGCTCAGAAAAAAAAAATTCCTTTCAAAACATTACTGCTCATTGACAATGTACCTGGTCACTCAAGAGCTCTGATGGAGGTATACATAAGATTAATGTTGTTTTCCTGCCTGCAAACATGACATCCATTCTGCAACCCATGGATCAAGGAGTCATTTCAACCCTCAAGTCTTACTATTGAAGAAATACATTTTGTAAGGCTAGAGCTGCCATAGATAGTGATTCCTCTGATGGATCTGGACAGAGTAAATTGAAAGTCTTCTGGAAAGGATTCATCATTCTAGATGCCATTGAGAACATTCTTGATTCATTGGGAGAAGTCAAAGATCCACATTCACTGGAGTTTAGAAGAAGTTGACTCCAAGTCTAATGGATGACTTTGAGGGGCTCAAGATTTCAGTGGAGGAAGTAACTGCAGATGTGGTGAAAATAGGGAGAGCTAGAATTATCAGTGCAGCCTGAAGATATGACTAAATTGCTGTAATCTTATGAAAATACTTCAATGGATGAGAAGTTACTTGTTATGGAGGAGCAGAGAAAGTGGTTTCTTGAGATGGAATCTACTCCTGATGAAGATTTTGTGAAAATTGTTGAGAAGATTTTGTGAAGATTGTTGAAATGACAACAAAGGGTTTAGAATATGACATAAACTTAGTTGGTGAAACAGTGAAGAGTACTGTGGAAAGCATTATGGAGGTTCCTCAAAAAACTAAAAATAGAAATAACATGTTAATCCCACTTTGAGGAATTTACCCAAGGAAAACAAATACCCTGATTCAAAAAGATATATGTACCCCTATGTTTATTGCCACATTATTTGCAATAGCCAAGATATGGAAGCAACCAAAGTATTCATCAATAGATGAATGGATAAAGAAGATGTGGTACATATGCACAATGGAATATTATTTAACCATAAAAAGGAAAGAAATCCTGCCATTTGCAATAACATGGGTGGAACTAGAGAGTATTATGCTCAGTGAAATTGGCCAGGCATGGAAAGACAAATACCACATGATTTCACTTATTTGTGGAGTCTAGAAACAAAACAAAACAACAAAACAGCAGTAGAGACATAGACACTGAAAAATGACTGCTGGTTACCATGGGGGAGGGATTGGAATAGGTGGTGGGATGGGTTAAGGGGACAAAGGGGCACAAAAATTCTTAATCATAATATAAGTTGGTCACAGGGATGGTAGTACAGCATGGGGAATATAGCCAATGATTCTGTAACAACTTTCTATGTTGACAGATAGTTGGGGTGAGGGTTTAATAATGTGGGTAACTGTTAAAGCACTGTGTTGTGTACTTGAAACCAATATAAGATTGTATATGAACTATATTTCAATAAAAAAAAAACAATGGCAGGGTTTGAGACAATTGACTCCAATTTCTAAATAAGTTCTACTGTGAGGAAAATGCTATCAAACAGCATTGCATGCTAAAGACATTGTTTATGAAAGGAAGATTCAGTTGATGTGGCAAACCTCATTATTGTATTTTAAGAAATTGCTATAGCCACCCCAACCTTCTGCAACCACCACCCTGATCAGTCAGCAGACGTCAACATAGAGGCAAAACCCTCTACCAGCTAAAAGATTATGAGTCACCAACAGCTCAGTGTATGGTAATCATTTTTTAGCACTAGAGTAATTTTTAATGAAGTTATATACATTACTTTTTAGACATAATGCTATTGCACAATTAACAGACCACAGTGTAGTGCAAACATAACTTTTATATGTACTGGGAAACCAAAATATCATTTGACTCACTTTATTGTGGTATTTGCTTTATTGCAGTGGTCTGAAACTAAACCTGTGATATCTCTGAGGTGTGCATATATGTAAAGCACTTAGTCTACTTTCTGTCACTACCAGTAAGGCCTTAATAAAGTGTTAGTAGTTACATTTCATAGCAGTAATCATAGTAGTACTAGTAAAATATGTGAAGCACAGAATACAGGGCTTGGTACATAGACATTGCTCAATAATATTTGCTGAATTGGGATAATTGAATCCATATACATACTGTTCTTTTAAAGTGTAGTAAAGAAGAGTTTGGCGACCTGCTTCCTGTCTTTCTAAGTTTCCTGCTGTGGCCCCTTGACCATTGGTCACATTTCAACCTGGAGTTTGTTCTCAAGTAATTTTGAAGGCACGGAGTCTGGCTTTTTCATCTTTATACCGCCACAGTACCTGGTGCAGGATAGGTAATCAGTGAAAGAATAGAAAGATGGAGGAAGAAAATGTTCGAATCAAACAATGACTCTCCTTATCTTTGTGAGAATTTAGGGACCAGGCTTCAACTTGGGCTGTGGCTGCTTTTGCCGTTCTTTTGACATCAGGCCTTAATGGTTCTGCATATTCCTTGAAATTTTGCTCTGAGCTGGAAACAGTTTGTACTAATGGGGTCTTTTTGGCATAACTACTCAAAAGTATAAAAGCTGCCTTTGGTACATTGAGCACTTCAAGAGAGAAACAGCCCTTGAGAAAGATGGTGAGAGAGTAGCAAACAAGAAGATGAGATTTAGAGTCAAGAGAAACCTTAGTTTAAATACTAGTTTTGTCACTTCCAGCTATGTGTCTTTGGGATTTCCCTTAAACTCTCTGAGCCTCAGTCCCCTCTCTTGATTTGTCAGATGGGGGACAATATCACATACTTCTAGGTGTTGTTATGAGGGTTAAAATATGATGTACGCTTAAAGCCTTTCTACTTATAATTACTTAATAAATGCTGGCTACTATTGTTGTATACCATATGTCTTCTCCTTTTCAAAATAAATATAGCTTTACTTTCCATGTCATCACAAACAGTACTGCTTGTTGTTTTAATATTACTTAGAAAATACACAAAAGTTTACAGAAGAAAATGGAAATTATTCATGCTTTATCTTTCTGTTTATATGCACACATACACATTAAAAATGGGATCATATGTATTGTGCAGCACACTTCTTTATACCTCATGATTCATTGTAGAAATCTCAGATTTACATAATCATTTTAATGGCTTCACAGTATCACACTTTATGACTCTATGAATACTACAAATATTTTAACCAGTACCATATAAATTTAATTTGCTTCTAATGGTTTGCTATTTTAAGCACTGCTACAATGGCCATTTGTATACACATATCTTCACATACTTGTTTAATCATTTTATTAAGAGATATTCATAAAAGAAGAATTGCTAGGTCAAAGGGAATACACTTTAAAAATAATCCCCTATATTAATTATAGCACATACTAGATTAATCTATATTAAATGAGTTAATGAATGGGAGGAAGCTTTGGAAACTGTCAAGTGTTATATGAGTTACTGCATTGTAATTGTTACTGTTGGAGGCATGATAGACTGATGACCTTAAGGACTAGGAGAGAGGAGAAGGCATGATTTCTCCCTGACTCCCATGAAATAAACTTACATGACCATGCATGCATAAGTGGGTGGTTACTGTTTATTCCAAAGAATCTACACCTCTATTACCTCCCCTGAATTGCTAAGATGAAGAAAGACTCTTGTAATCTTGAAGTGAAACAAATGCTTTCAAATATGGCTGCTTCTAGCCATATGTTCAGACCTATTCTTTGCCAACCTCAAATTCTAGTAAAACAGTTGAATAGGGAAGCACAAGGCCTTCCAAGTTGCTTCTTCCCTGAGCTTTTCTGCTGTACTCTTGAGAACCCAGCCTGAGGGCCTGGCTACTTTATTTGTGTGTTGGGGGGCCGGGGGGGTGCAGAGGCGGCTAGGAAGATAAATACCTTTTTAAGGCAAGGCTGGCTGGTCAGTGCTCTGCTTAAGGGTACCTTGGTCACTACTTCAGTGGAGGGACTCAACTTTCCAGCAAGCCTGACATTCCACAGAGCTCAGGCCAGCCTAGAGAGACTAACTCACCCACCCACTCCTCTAGCTTCCTGTTTTTCTAGCAGTCAGAGTGCCTTTTGAGTGTAACTTTATTGTAAGCATTGTTGAGTAGGGGAAGTGTGTGTTGAGAAGTCCTGAATCTGGATCTCCTCATCTAACAGCCTGAATTCTCTCTGACTTCAAAGGCTGGGCACTCATCCAGAAATGATGCTCTTGGCCTCTGCTAGAAGGTGGGGCCAGGTGTGGGAATACAAACAGACTCTGGGGGCCTGTATGAGGGTGGAAGACAGCAGAAGAATATGTGACCATGGAGGGGAGCAGATGCTTGTTTGCTTGGCCAGTTCCACCTTAGAAAGGGTGCTTCTTGCAGGAATGTTTTCAGTGATGCCTGTCAGAGAGCTCAGGTTCTTTGAATTTCTAAGTCTGAATTGGGTGATGTTTGCCATGAACAATAATGTACATGGAAATAATTTATTCTGGGCCCTTGACTATATTACTATTAAATCACTGGCATACTGATGGGGCCTATTGATCCTCAAACTATTTCCTGCATTCTCTCTTCAAATCCATTCTCTCCAGTCCTGGCAAACCAGTTGTCACTGCTGGCTCTGTGTCTTGAAATCAGCACCCTATGGGTATTTTGGACGTGTTCATCCTCCTTTCTGCCCAGGCCTTCAGCTGGCTGAGCTGTGAATTTTTACCACCCCTCCCCAATCTACTTACTTTCCCTTCTGACTCTGTAAGCAAACCTGTGTACATATCTTTTCATGTGGTCACATGCATTTCTGAGTATGCATACTTGGCTCCCCGAGGCTATTTGTAAGTCTGTAGGTATGTGGGTAAGCCTTCTTGTGTGTACAGGGATGTGTCTCATCTGTGTGTACCTCATCAGGGACCTTGGTTGTACATTCAGTGCTACTGTGCTGGAGGAGAGAGATTGGCCTTTCTCTTGGACAATCAGGCTTTGGTGAGCTCTTAATTGAATTATGAGTGTAGAGAATAGGGAAGCTTATTTCCCATCATTGGAGAAAAGATGGAAGATTACAATGAGCCTGGAAGAAAATGTCTTCTTTTTTTTCCCTAGAGTATGTGCTGGACTAAGATGACTAATGCAGGACCTAGATTCAAAAGGCCTTTTCTGTTCAGGAAAAATGTGGGATTTGAGATGTACAGGTAGGTTTAAGACAAGCAAAGGTTTTGAATGGTTCTTATGTTCTCTACCCTCTCTAGACTCTAGACAGGAAGATAGACTGTTAGGCTTACTAAGACTGTCAATGGCTCTGCAGAGTCCCACATAACTCCCCAGGAAGGAAGGCTTAAGCCTAGAAGGTCTTGTTTCCAGAGCTGGCCTTAGTCAAGGATCCTGCTTTCCCCACTCATGAAGTAATTGGCAGAATGGCTAAAACAAGTGAATGATTATGCCATAATTAGTTTATGACCTGAGGGCATGCCAGCTTGTAGTCCTGCCAGTCTGCTAGCTGCCACCAGCACAGATACGCCTCATAAAAGTGCAAGCGACAAAACTATGGTACTATTCCCTGGGCCTGCTAAACCTAATGACTCAGGCCTATGAACTGAGAATAACTGAGCTAGTGTGTTAACATTTCCTGAACACTGACCTTTTATATTTTCACTTTATGCAAAAGTAACCTTTATTCCTTACAGTTATTAATTCATACTTTAACTTAATTGTAATGCTCCTCCCTCTCTCCTTCCCTTCCCCTTCCTCCCTCCTTCTTCCTTCCCTCTCTTCTTTCCTTCCTTCCTTCCTCTTTATTTTGGAAGGGGTAACACAGTGAGGCTAGGGCAAGGCAGAGCATCTGGCCCATTGTGTGACAATAATTGAAATCATTCCTTTCAGATATGCTCAGGAAATGGCTCAGACAGTATCTTCTGCAGGTCTCACCTACCTTACCTCCTACTGGTATAATTATCGTTCAGATTGTCTTTTCCAAGTATCCTAACAGCTCAAGAAACCCAACTTTGGTAATGAGAAATCTGTCAACCTGCCAACCTAATTCATATAAACGTGCACCAGAATGTCAGTGCTAGACATCAGCAGATCTGGATTCTGGAAGTGGGTTTTGAGTCTGCAGTTATATGAGCTCTTTGAGCTCTTCTTTCTTTTTCTGCCCATCAACCTGCATTGCTTTTTTATTTCACATGCTCAACATATGGGTATCTTTGGACTGATTAAAGTCTAATTAAGCATCTAAACAGTACCTATTGCTGACCAAAGCACTAAGCAGTGTCCGTTTATCAGTAGAGAAGATTTACAGATTCACTAATATTGCTTTTACGTGTGAGAAATAAAGCAATTTGCATAACGACCAAAATCAAAGAATGGTTCCCATTCAGAAGTGTTAGGATTATTGTTTCCAACATCACAAAAACAGAATTAACATCCCTAGCCCCATCCACAGAACAGACTCAGGATGGGAAATTCTTTACATTTTTTATCTGCTTGTCATCACAGCCAAGTTTTCACAGCTTGAATTTCATCTGAGTGTTTTGTTTTGTTGGTTGTACTGTTCAAAATAAAGATCTCATTCTCTTTTAACATTGCCAGCAACCACTTTTCCCACCCAAGAGTTCCTTATTTCTATTTATTTTGAATTGCCTTTAATGTGTCCACTGACTTCTTTGGTAGGATTGGTGTCCAGGTCTTTCACAAAAAGGCTCTAATCTGTTTATGTTAGGGTCTGTATTTGGGCCCTGCATTGATTTCAGATTTGAAAGCTAATTGCGTATGGCCTTAGGTTAAACCTATAATTTACAAAGAACTGATATTTTGTTTTAAAAAGCAAGTTTGAGATTGGGTCCTTGATGAGAAATATTTGAGATTACGTCCTGGATAACAAATGTGAGACTGTAGTTTCCCCATATTTGTGAAATTCAAGCACATTATTACTTCAAAGCAGTAGTAAGCTGTTATAAACCAAAGAAACCTAAGCTTAAATAAATGTATTTTAGTTGATAATAGGCATATGAACAGGATTCAAACAAATAAATTTGCAATTACTGGTTCCCAAGTTTCTCTTTAATCATAACATGACCACATGTATTCTCAAGACTTATAATTTATAGTGTTTAAGGCTATCTTTCCTGGTCAGAGGTGTTTCCATATGAAATTATTTCTAGTGTGAACCAGAAGAGTTTTGTTCAAGGACATAGTGTTCATGAAATATGAACAGTTTTACTAAGGGCCTACAATTAAAACAAATACATTTTTAGTAATGCCTCACTTATCCTAAAGCTCAGAATATACTCTGTAACCCAGTAGTAAGTTTTCAAAATAGGCCTTGAAATCTAGACAGCTGCCACAAGGCCAATGGTACTGGGGAAGAGGCCCTCATGCCTTGACTTCAGAAGGACCCATTGTTCCTTAATTTAATGGGAGGCTCTTACAGGTATTCCCTACTTTTTTAAAGTTCATGTTGTGCCACTTCATTTTTATGAAAGACCTATATTAGTACCTGTTTTCACTAACCGAAAGAAATATAAAGAGGGTTTTTGCTTTTACAAAAAAAGGCAAAATGTGAAAATAGCATTCAGTGTTTCTTTGGCAGGGGGCCCCATTATAGAGGTAGCAGGCACCCCAAATAGCAAGAGTGGTCCTGCTAAACTCCTTCCCTGGGAACTATACTCAGAATCTCAGTGTCAAGCCACCATACCCTTGAACTGTGTCTGTGAGCATATGTGCTTTATATTCATTTATTTATGCATTCCGTAGCAAGACGTGTTGTGAAGTATCACAAATGCCTAAATGAAGTTATTTTTTGGGTCTGGGAATGCTAAAAAATGTTTCCATATAAATTAACAGTAATTGTTTCTTCATTTTTGGCCATTTTGGCTTATGAAATGTTTCTTAGGAATGATCTACTTTTGGATAGGGGGTACTTCTGTTCCCTCAGTTATAGCAGAATACAAGCAGTAAATTAGAATTGAGGTGACAGGTTACATGGGTTTCTGGAGGTAGTTTACTCTAGAAATAGGCACAGTGACAGTTCATTACTAGACAACAGGGATCGAAAGACCACAAAAGGAAAGACCTGGTAATATAGAATAGGTAGATAGCCTTCCACATAAAAATATAAGATTGTAGTGTTCTGTGGTATTGATATACCTGATTTTGTTTAGTCATTTCATTATTCCTGGACATTTAAGTTATTTTAACATATTCATTCTTATAAAAAGTGATACAGTAAATGCTTTCTATACAAATTTCATTTTTTCTGTTTAGAGTTATTGCTTTGTGGTATCTTACCAAAAGTATAATAGCCAGGTCAAAAGGTATGAGCTGTGTTATAGTTGTTGTTACATGTTGCCAGATTGTATTCCCAAAAGATTAAATAGTGTAAGTACACTTATTTTATCACAGCCCTCCAACACTGAATGTTATCATTTTTAATACTTTTTGCTCATTTAATAGGTATGTATGTATACTATCCATTTACTTATTTGATGAGGCTTTAAATTTCTTAATGTCGTAATTTACTGCCTGTTTCCTTACTCATTTTCTTTGCGCACTTATCAAGTAAGATCTATTGACCTTTTACATTTTTATCCATTCTTTATATTTTGGATAGCCCAACTTTATCATTTATATTTGTCACATATTTTTCCAATTTTATTGCTTTCATTTTTATGTATACTTTATTACATTTCACATGCAAAAATGTTCTTTTTCACATTTATATATTCAGATCCATCCCTCCTGTGTCTGATGTTTCTTTCATTTTCCAGTACTCAGAAATGTACCGCTCTTCCACAGCTGGGACAAATATGATTCTTTCCTCCCCACTCGCCCCAGGGTGTTCTTTCTTTTTTGTATTTAATTCTTGGACCCATCTGGAATTTATTGAGGTGTATGGTATGAGGTATGGATATAAAGTAAAATGTCCATACTGATATACAAATATTTTAGCAATTCAATTTGGCAAATATTTCTTGAACTTCTCCAGTGTACTAAACATTGTGCTAAGTACCACAAGAAAGTTTTTTTTTTAAAGGAGGCAAAGTCCATTCTCTCCAAGTGTGTGATCATGTGTCTTGTCTCTTGCTCTCCCTCTTTCTCTAAGAGAGCAAGAGTGGCAGTGGCAGTAATAAGGTAGATACATAAATAATTATAAAAAAGCACAAAGAAGACTATAATAAGTATCATTAAAGAGGTTAAAAGCAAGAAACTGTGGAAATTTAAAGAAGTGAGAGATTCCCTTCAGACAAGAAAAGGCTTCAAGGTAGAGGTGTGTCTTGCCAATGGGTTTCAGCCCCGGGCAAGTTCACTATGGATTCAGTGAGACCAAAGAATGACAATGGAACATTCTTGGGGTGAAAGGGTCATACCCAACTTTATTCTCATGGTGTCAGGTCAATCATTAGAATCCTATCCACTCAGAGCGAGTCTACATGCAGCAAGCCGGTCTTTGCCTCTGGGCCTCTCTACTCCTGTAGCCATCTCAGTCTCTGTGCTTAGTGCTGCCACCACTCCAGTCTCATCTCTGCTCTCCTGCAACCTTGCAGCCCTGCCATGTTGTCGCTCAGAGCATTGGGCAGAGCTCTTTATATAGAGTCAATAACAACTTATTGCCCACACGTGTGTAGGAAGCTAGCCAACCAGGGTCAGGTGAGAATCCTGGCCATAGGAACCTTCACTTTATCTACAGAAGGCTACCAGCTTCCTACAGGTCCTGCTTGTAAGGTGGAGGTTCTATAACAGGAGGGGCATACCAAGAATATGGGGGCCACCATCTCCACCTTCTAACTCCTTCTTGAATGGTGGAGGTATCTCTCAGGTATAATCAGGCTACCACCATACCCTCACTCCAGTAAAGTAGTACAGAAATTCTGCTCAGGGGGTTAGTCAAGACTAGAGGAATGGCAGCTCAGCATCTATGTTGAGGAGGCTGACTTCATTTGGAACAGAGCATGGATGAACTCATTCCTGAAGGTGCTGTCAAAAACAATAGAGATGTTTGTGTTAACCAACTAAAAGGCTAATACTTCCATGAAACTAGAAGCAACAAATGAAATGGTAGGCAAGCCAGATATTTAACAGAACCAGAGAAAGATAAGAGCCTTGTTAAGACCATATTTATATCTGGGGGCAAGGGGTCAGGAAGGCTGTGTATGTTTGCTACATTGCATTCACTTAAAAACAACCAGAGTGAACACTTGAGCTACTAGTCACTGCTTAAACATGGAGCTGACTTAAAAGTATTTCCCAGTCCACATGGAGGTCCATCAAATTTTGAGGCCTTACTGGCTTGAGGGGCATAAGTATAACTTCTGACCAATCACTAGCTGAACAGTAAGTTATGCTAATCCAGGAGCAACTTGAAGTAGTTAAAAAAATAAGAAGGAAAAATTGAGCAGTAACACCAGAGGTTGCACAGTGCAGAGGAATTATATTTCACAAAGTATTCAGGCAAGCCACCAGACAATAAGGCCCATGGTGGTGGTGGTGGGACAAATCAGAATCTAGAATTTCTACAGGATTTTATCTGAAATATATAGTTTTCAACAAAAAATTATAACAGATGCAAAGAAACAGAATAGTATGACCATTATATAGGAAAAAAGCAGGCAATAGAGACCACCTTTGAGGGGGGGCACATCATATACTTAGCAGACAAGCACAAACACTTCAAAATAGCTATTATAAATATTTCCAAAGAACTGAAATAACCAGTTTAAAAAATGATGAAGGGAAGATATAACAGTGAAGAGAGAATATCAGCAAAGGGATGGAAGTTATATTTTTAAAAAACAATGAAATGAAAATTCTGGAGTTGGAAAGTATAATATCTGAAATGAAAATGATCATTAGAAGGGCTCAGCACTAGAATTAGACAGGAATAGGAAAGAATTGATGAACTTAAGTGAATCAGTTAAGTATTATACAATTTGAAGAACAGAAGGAAAAAATGAAAAAAATGAACAGAGCCCCAGAAACCTTGAGACATTTGTTATTAAGTGTACCAACATACACATGATCGGAGTACCAGAAGGAGAGAAAATAAAAAATGGGGTAGAAAAAAGATTGAAGATATAATGGTTGTAAACTTCTAAAACATGATTAATGAAAAATATTAATCTATACCTGCAAAAACCTCCAAGATCTACACCTAGGCATCTCATAGTTAAAATGTTTAAAACCAAAAGGAAAATCATGGGAGAAGCAAGGGAAAAAATGACTCATCTTGTATAAGTGAACCCAGGAAGATCAATAGCTGACTTCTCATCAGGAAAGACAAAGGCTAGAAGGCAGAGGGATGACATATTAAAAGTGCTAAATGGGAAAAAAAATCAAACAAGAGTCCTATACATAGTAAAACCATCTTTAAAAAATGTAGGCAAAATAAACACATTCCCTGATAAACAAAGATAAACAGAATCTATCGATAATAGACTTGCCTTACAAGAAATATTAAAGGATGTTCTTAAGACAGAAAGGAAGTGACACCACATACTAATTCAGATCCACATGAAAAAAAAACAGTGCTGACAAAGGTAATTATGTAGTAACTATAAAAGACAGCATAAGTAATATTTCTTTTCATTCTTCCTTAAATGATATAAAAAAACCCAAAGCATAAAAATCTATATAATTGAATTTGGGGGCCTGCAGCGTATAGAAATATACTTAACAATGACAGCACAAAGTAGTGGGATAGAATTCTTAGATCGTGGAGCAAGAATGTGACATCAGATAGTTCCTTAAATTCACAGGAAGAAACAGAGAGTACCATAAATGGTAAATAAGAAGCTTAATATAAAAAACCCTTTATATAGTTTTCTCACTTGATTTCCTAGTTCATTCAGGTAGCATATGATTATTTAAAGCAACAATTATAACACTATTGTTGGGTGTGCAATGTATATAGACATATATGACAATACAAAGGAGGAAGGATGGAATGGACCTATACTGGAACAAATTTATTATATCTTACTGGAATTAAGTTAGCGTAAAACTGAAGTAGAGTATGGTAAGTTCTGGTGTACATTGAAATCCCTATAGCAACAAATAAGAAAATAACTTTAAAAATAGAGTTAACATTAAATAAAATAAGAAAAATGGTACATTAGAAAATATCTTTTTAATGCAAAACAAAGAATAGAGAATAGGAAGACATGTGACATGGAAAACAAATAGCAAAATGGCAGATGTTAGCTATATTAATAATGTTAAAAGTGAATGAACTAAATCCAATGAAAAGGCAGAGATTCTGAGACTGTTTAAAAACAGATCTAACTCTATGCTGTCTAAAAGAGATATAACTTAAATTAAAAAATATAGATAGGTTGAAGGTAAAATGATGGGAAAAGATATATCATGAAAGATACCCCCAGAAAAGAACAGGAGTAGCTATACTATTGTCAGACAAAATAAACATTAAGAACAAAAAAAAAAAACGTTAGTAGAGATTGAAAGGGATATTTTATAATGATAAAATGGTCAATTCATCAGGAATATATAATAGTATAAGAGACACATATGCATTTAACAACAGGGACCAAAAATATATGAAGCAAAAACATACAAAATTGAGGGAAGAAACAAACAATTCAGCAATAATAGTTGGGGACTTCAATATCTCACTTTCAATAATGGATGAAATAATCAGACAGAAAAATCAAGGAAACAGAGGACTTGAATAACTAGAAAAAATAATAGACCTAACAGATATCTGCAGACGCCACCCAACAATAAAATACACATTCTTCTGTAGTGTATACAGAATATTCTCCAGAATATATCATATGCTAGGCCATAAAACAAGTCTCAACAAACTGAAAAGAATGGAAATCATATGAAATACATTCACAGATCAAAATGAAATCAATAACAGATGAAAATATGGGAAATTCAAAAATATGCGTAAATTAAACAACACATTCCAAAGTAACCAATGGGTCAAAGAATAAATTGCAGGAGAAATTAGACTTTGAGATGAGTGAAAATGAAAGCACAGCATATCAAACTTATAGGATGCAGCTAAAACCATACTAGAGGGAAATATACTGCTATAAATTCCTATATTAAAAAGAATAAAAATCTAAAAATAATTTTCCACCTTCAACAACTAGTAAACTTAGAGCAAAATAAGTGCAAAGCAAGCAGAAGGAAAGAAATAAAAACCAGAGTGGAAAAAAATGAAATAGAAAAAAAACTTAACAAAGAAAATTAACAAGAAAGTTAACAAAGAAAGTTAACAAAGAAAATTAACAAGACCAATAGTTTTTTTTGGGGAAAAAAGATGTATTAGTTTGCTAGGGCAGCCATAACAAAATATCACAAAATTAGGTGGCATAAACAACTGAAATTTATTATCTCACAGTTCTGAAGGATAGAAGTCAAAGATCAAGGTGTTGACGGGTTTGGTTCCTCCTGAGACATCTCTCTTTGGCTTTCAGATGGCTTCCTCCTTACTGTGTCCCCAAATGGTCTTTCCTTTGTGCACATGCATATTTCTGGTATCTCTTGTATCCAAACTTCCTGGTCTTTTTAAAAAATTTTTTTATTAAGGTATTATTGATATATACTCTTATGAAGGTTTCACATGGGAAAACAATCTGGTTACTACATTTACCCATATTATCAAGTCTCAACCCACACCCCAAAGCAGTCACTGTCCATCAGTGTAGTAAGATGCCACAGATTCACTGTTTGCCTTCTCTGTGCTACACTGTTTTCCCCATGAGCCCCCACACCATGGGTACCAAACATAATACCCCTCAATCCCCTTCTCCCTCCCTGCGTACCCTCCTTCCCACACCCCTCACCTTTAGTAACTGCTAGTCCCTTCTTGGAGTCTATGAGTCTGCTGCTGTTTTGTTCCTTCAGTTTTGCTTCATTGTTATACTCCACAAATGAGGGAAATCATTCGGCACTTGTCTTTCTCAACCTGGCCTATTTCACTGAGCATAATATCCTCCAAGTCCATCCATGTTGTTGCAAATGGTAGGATTTGTTCCTTTCTTATGGCTGAATAGTATTCCGTTGTGTATATGTACCACATCTTCTTTATCCCTTCATCTACTGATAGATACTTAGGTTGTTTCCATTTCTTGGCTATTGTAAATAATGCTGTAATAAGCATAGGGGTGCATATGTCTTTTTGAATCTGAGAAGTTGTTTTCTTTGGGTAAATTCCTAGGAGTGGAATTCCTGGGTCAAATGGTATTTCTATTTTTAGTTTTTGAGGAACCTCCATATTGCTTTCCACAATGGTTGAACTAGCTTACATTCCGACCAGCAGTGTAAGGAGGGTTCCCCTTTCTTCACATCCTTGCCAGCATTTGTTGTTCTTAGTCTTTCTGATGTTGGCCATCCTTACTGGTATGAGATGATATCTCATTGTGGTTTTATTTTGCATTTCTCTGATGATTAGTGATGTGGAGCATCTTTTCATGTGTCTGTTGGCCATCTGAATTTCTTCTTTGGAGAATTGTCTCTTCATATCCTCTGCCCATTTTTTAATTGGGTTATTTGCTTTCTGGGTGTTGAGGCATGTGAGTTCTTTATATATTTTGGATGTTAACCCCTTGTCAGATATGCCATTTACAAATATATTCTCCCATACTGTAGGATGCCTTTTTGTTCTGTTGATGGTGTCCTTTGCTGTACAGAAACTTTTTAATTTGACATAGTCCCATGTGTTCATTTTTGCTTTTGTTTCCCTTGCTCAAGGAGATGCTTTAAAGAAGAAGTTGCTCATGTTTATATTCAGGAGATTTTTACCTATGTTTTCTTCTAAGAGTTTTATGGTTTCATGACTTATATTCAGGTCTTTGATCCATTTTGAATTTACTTTGTGTATGGGGTTAAACAATAATCCAGTTTCATTCTCTTGCATGTAGCTGTCCAGTTTTGCCAACACCAGTTTTTGAAGAGGCTGTCATTTCCCCATTGTATGTCCATGGCTCCTTTATCATATATTAATTGACTATATATGCTTGGGTTTATATCTGGGCTCTCTTGTCTCTTCCATTGGTCTATGATTCTGTTCTTGTGTCAGTACCAAATTGTCTTGATTACTGTGGCTTTGTAGTAGAGCTTGAAAACTTCCTGTTCTTATAAGGACACCAGTCAGAGTGGGATTAGGGTCCATCGTAAATGTCATCAGTTTAACTTAATTATCTCTTTAAAGGCTTTATCTTCAAATTGAATAGCATTCTGAAGTTCTGGGATTTAGTTACAACTTCAAATTTGAATTTTGGGTGGACACAATTCAGTCTATAACAATTGACAGATCTTTTGTATACTGATTGATTAAAATAAAACTGAAATTGCTGATGTCAAGAATGATAAGGGAATTTATGATCACCACTGAATTTACGGAAAAGATACATGTTGTGAAGGAAAACTATGAACAGTTGTATGCCAACAAATTAGATAACTTTGATGAAATGGAAAAATTATCAAGAAAATGAAAATTGCCCAAACAACTCAAGAAGAAATAGAAAATCTGAATAGACATAACAAATAAAGGGATTTTGAAATCTTCCCACAAAGACAATTCCAGTCAGCTTCATTGGTGAATTCTACTGAACATTTAAAGAGTTAATACCAATCCTTCAAGGCCTTTTCCAGAAAATAGAATAGGGAACAAATTCCAGTGCATTCTATGAGTATTGCCTTGATATCAAAGCCAAAGATATCAAAAGAAAACTAGAGGTTAATGTTCCTTATGAATATAGTTATAAAAATCCAAGACAAAATACTTGCAAACTGAATCCAACAGTATATAAAAAGGATTATACATCATGACCAAGTGGAATTTATCCTAGGACTACAAGGTTAGATTAACATCCAAAAATTCAATCAATGTATACATTGCATTAATAGAATAAAGTACAAAATAATGTAATTAACTTAATAGATGCAGAAAAAAGCATTTGACAAAATCCAATACACATTTGTGATTAAAAACCTTCAACAAATTAGGAGGAGTAAGGAACTCCTAAAGCTGATAAAAGGCATCTATGAAACACTGTATAGGTAACATCATATTTAATAAAGGCTGAATGTTTTCCCCTTAATATGGGAACAAGACAAGGATTTCTGGGATCACCAGTTTTATTCAACATTGTACAGGAGGTTCTAGCCAGGTCAACTAGACAATAAAAATTAAATGTCTTTATTTGTAGATGACATGACTTTTATTTAGAAAACCCAAAGGAGTCCATTAAAAACTACTAGAACTAGTAAGTCCATCATATTTTCAGACTACAACATCAACATTAAAAGTTATATTTCTTTACAATAACAATGAACATTCTGAAAATGAAATTAAAAAAATTTTCCATTCACAATAATACAAAAAGTAACATCATTAGGAATACATTTGACAAAAAGTATAAGACTTTACACTGAAAATTACAAAACATTAGTGAAAGCAATGAAATAAGACCTAAATAGGAAGACATCCCATGTCCATGAATTAAAAGACAATATTGTTAAGATGACAATACTACCCAAATATCTTCAACACAATCCCTATTAAAGTCTCAGGTGACTATTTTTTGCAGAAAATGATAAGGTCATCCTAAAATTCACATGGAAATAACAAAGGTCCCAGAATAGCCACAGCAATCTTTAAAAAAGAAAAAAGAAAAAAACTTGGAGGACCTACACTTGCCCATTTAAAAACTTATTAGGAAGCTACAGTAGTCAAGTCAGTGTGGTACTTGCATGAGAATAGACATACAGATAAGTGGAGAACAGTTGAAATCCCAGAAATAAGCTGTCACATTTATGATCAATTGATTTCTGACAAAATTGCCAAGGAAGTTCAAAGGGAAAGAAATTGTGTTCAGTCAATAGGATTTAACTAATAGGATTGACTAATATTGGTGTTAAGCCAAATAGTATTTAGCCAATAGCATATCCACATGCAAAACAATGAATTTTTAGTCCTTGATATCACACCATACACAAATAATTAATTCAAAATACATAATAGGCCAGACTATAAGAGCTTAAACTACAAAAGTCTAAATAAAACATACTACTAAATCTTCATGATGTTGGGTTACATGAAGAAATGACACCAAAGCACAAGTGGTAACAGAAAAACAAATGATAAACTGTACTTAAAATGATTATTTTTTATTTTAAAAGATACCGTTGTGACTGTGAAATATCACCTCAAAGTTTGAGAGAAAGTATCTTATGATATCTTATATATCATATATCTTATGAAATATTTGGATTCAGGATATATAAAAACATCTTACAACTCAATACTAAAAAGACAAGTTACCCATTAAGAAACAGCATAATAATTTGAAGAAATATTTTTCCAAAGAATATAAACAAATGGCCAATAAGCACATGAACAGATACTGAAGATCATTAGTCATTTGGGAACTGAAAATCAAAACCATGGTGAGATAACATTTCTCACTTACTAGAATGGCTATAATTAAAAACAGACAATAACAAGTGTTGATGAGGATGTGGAAAAATTGGAACTCTCTCATACACTGCTGTTGGGAATTCAAAATGGTGCATTTCTTTGGAAAATACTTTGGTAGCACCACAAAATGTTAAATAGAATTACCATATGACTCAGAAATTCTACTCCTAGATACCTACTTACCCAAGAGAAATGAAAACATGTCCACACCAAAACTTGTACATGAGTGTTCATAATATCATTATTCACACTGGCACCAAAGCAGAAACACCCCAAATAGCCATCAAATGATGAAGGCATAAATAAATGTGGTATATCCATGCAGTGGAATATTGTTCAGCATTGAAAAGAAATGAACTACTGTTTCATGCCACTATATGAAAGAACTTCCAAAACATTATATTCAGTGAAACAAGCCAGACACATAGGGCCACATATGATTCTGTTCATATGAAATGTTAAAAAAAGAAAAGCATATCTATAGAGACAAAGTGATTGGTGGTTGCCTGGGACTGGGTGTGGGAACGGGGACTGACTATAAATGGCACAAATTTTTTTTAGGATGATGGACATGTTTTAAAATTGGATTGGGGTGATAGTTGCACAACTGTAAATATGCTAAAATTCATTAAATTGTACATTTTAAATGGGTGAGTTTTATCATATGTAAATTATATATCAACAAAGCTGTTAAAATGCAGTGGTTTAGGACAATAATAATTGTGATTTTATAAAGAATAAGATCACTAAAATTAAATTATAAAATCTGTTTCCAGGTAAAATAAAATTCTCAAACTTATATTCCTGTTATCTTTTCAGGACCTTGTTCCATTCATGAATTTCCTCCATGTACCCCTTCTGTACCCTAACATGAACCTCTTCCTTTCGGTTCTGTGCTCCACCTTCTCACTTGCCTTGGAACCTATTTACCCTTCCAGAACTTCTTTCTCCCCTAGCATTCTGGCTTGTGCTCTCACCTCTCTTCTAAAGCCCTTTTATCCTGTGGTATATTTCACTTCCAAAACCTGAGTGTTTTTCTCAAACTGTTGATTCTATTTCTCTGATGAAAAGTGGGAAATAATTTCTCCTGGGCTTATGCATTTGACAGACACTTACTGAGCACCTTCTGGGTACCCAACCCCATGATAATACTTGTGATGGCTTATGTTGCTGATCTTTGGGGAGTAATAAGAATTTTTAATATCTCACATAAAATATTCTGTGTAGAAGTATGAGCTTTATTTCATGGCAGTTTTTGCTCAACCTATAGAAAGTTATCTATTTCAAAATGACATGTGTATAATTGCCTTCTCCTTGTCCCTGAGTTGTCATTGTGTTTTGGGGTTTAAGCCAATGGTGTGCTGGTAAACTGGCTCTCCAGGAAAAATTAAATAAATAAAACCTGATTTGTAGTATTTGTGATTTCCATCATGGATATATTCCCATTGTAGCCAGTTTTAAATTACTAAATGATATTTCTCAATGCAAAGGTAGGAAGCTAGCCAGTTTAGACAATTGCTTAGTCCTAGTTTTACCAATAATAGCTTTCACACTGTCCCTGAGATATCACCTGTCTTGGTTGGAAGGACTTGGGAAGAAGAGAAGTAATGCTCTGGAGTACCAACTGTGCTAAGCACTGTGCCCCTTTAGGTACTTCTCATAACCCTGTGAGTGAGATACCCATTTCACAGGTGAGTAGATGGAGGCTCAAAGAGTTAAAATGGTCTGCCCAAAGCCACACAGTATGCTGCAGAGCTAGGATTTGAATCATGATCATTTTGATGCCAATCCCACACTACTTTCATTATACCTTCTAGGGGAAAGCTAGCACTGGAGCAAATAAAAGAATACACTTTTCCAGTGGTAGTATTTCTGAGAATTTAGTGCAAGTACAGCTCTTGTGCATTTGGCTTGCTAGAGGATATTAGGGTTATCTCTCTGTGGGCAACAGGCAGCGAAGGCAGTGAAAACTAATGTGTGTTATGGGGCAGGGTACTTCTAAACCCTTTGATTTGAGCCTAAGAAGGTACTGCATTGAATGGCTAGGAGTCCCTGACTATTCTGGGCAATGGCAGAGATGCTGGAGAAGCACATTCCTTTTGGACCTTAGGCAAGGCCTAGAATTGTCCATTTGAGAGGTCAGTGCTCTACCTAGAGGTAGTGGCTTCCAAATCAAGTCAGGGAATGTAAATGATTGGAGCAAGTTTCCAAAGACAATCCATGCCTATTTTTTACTATAAAGAGAACTCTATAACAGTAGAAATCTTTCTGTTTTATTGATATATCCTTGTTGTCTAGAACAGTGCTTGACATTTAATATGTTGGATAGATGGATGAATGGATGATCTGCCTCCAGACCCATCTTTTCCAGACCTGGCTGCTGCTTGAAATCAAGATTTTTTCCTCAGAGACCCATAAGAGACCAACCCTGAGGCATCTCACATTTTCCCCAGCTAAAGATCTCATTAGCAATTATAAAGACAAGTTATGTCATTTGGGTGATGAGATATGTTAACATTGCTTTGGGAAGCTCTCTTCACTGTCTTTGGGTAGAATAACTACCAATTATTGAGTGTTTACTATGTGCCAGATACACAAGTACTTTAATTTCATTAACTTATTAAATCCTCATAATGACCTTATGAAATAGACACTGACTTAGGCCCCTTTTACAGATGAGGACACTAAGGCCTGAGTGCTTAAGTAGGTTACCTAACACTGAACAGCTGGTATGAAGAAGAACCATTAATCAAACCCACTTTTTCCCAACTAGTAATCCTGTAATGGTTCAGCTGTATTACACTGCCTCCCTTTCTCTGTTACTACTCATTCACTGATTCAGGAAACATTATTTTTGCTTTCAGTACTTGAGATGTTCCCAAGAAAATGCTTATCTTATATCAAGTGAGTCAGGACCATATGGATACAGACTTTCCTTTCAAGAATGTTCTTTGAAAAATGCCAAGTTCACTTAATGCTAGTAAAGGGGCCTTTAAAGGGTCAAATAGGGAATCTCAGCAGTACAAGTTTCCCCTCTTGGGTTTGAAGACTCAGAAGGAGATGAAAAGAGATAGGGTTAAACCCAGGGCTGAACCAACCATTCCTTGGTACCTCTATTAGGGTTATTGTCCTTTTTTGTTGTTGTTTTGTTTCTTCAACAAACATTTATAGAATGTCAACTTTGTGGCAGGGAAGGTGCTAAGCTGGTGCTGTCCAATAAGAATATCATGAAAGCTACACATATGCCATTGTAAATGTTCAAATATTTACATTAAAAACATGGTGAACTCATACAGTTGATAGCTTTGAAAGACATAGACTAATTTTTGCAACAGAGCCTAATCCATTCAACCCTAGACTTTAGTGCAAAGAGAGACCATTCAGAAGTTCCTTCTCAAAGGTGGTATTTTCGATTAACCTATATCTGAATATTTTTAAAAATCTAAAGTTATATATGAAGCCCATGTATCGCTAACAATCCTAAATTCCCTATCTGCATTGTAACTAATGAATCTGTACAAGTAAATTGACTGCTAGCATTAGATTTGTATTCCAATGAAAAGTAAAGGATGCTTATTTTAGGAAGTTAAAATAAGTATCAAATATGAAACTTTGAATTACATGTTAAAAAGACATGATACATACATGTTATACTATTGAATATAATTAAGAGTTTTTTTAAAAGTAAAAAGCAGGTGAGATAAATTTTACTACTCTATCTTATTTAACCCAATATATCCAAAATGTTAACATTTCAACAGGTAATCAATATAAAAAGTTATTAATGGCATGTTTTACACTCTTTTTTCGTATTGTCTTTGAAATCTGGTGTGTATATTAAATTTACAAACACATCTCAATTTGGACTATCACATTTAAGTGCTCAAAAGTCACACATGGATAGTGGGTAGCTACTGAACTGGACAGCTCAGTGGTAACCTTTCTGTGAAGTGATGAGGAAAGGCACATTAGCTGGAATGAACCTGATAATTGTTTAACAGAATCTTGTTTTTTCAATTATTACCTACATGGGCTGCAAATCATGAATTTAAAACCACATGTAACATTAACAGTCCTTTAAGCTCCTTTGAAGGTACCTCCATTGCTTTTGTGAGAGTAACTCTCTTAAGGCAGGACATCATGTTAATTCTGCAAACATTCTCCAAAACAGGATGGTCACAGACATATGCACAGAGGCTGTGAACTGAGGCAGGGAGCAATTTAAGGTGGGGATTTCAGGGTCATCAAAGACTTACCTGTCATTTAAATCCTTCAAGTGATCCAGGGTAAAGACCCACAAAAAAACTAACTTCTAGCCTGGAAGTTTTTTCTGTATTCTCTACCCTTCCCTATTGCTCAGTCCCTTCTCCCAGGACATTCCATCTCTTGGGATCTCCCCATGTTTCCTCTGCTCTGGGGAATGTGTAATTATATATGTGAGGGTGTGCAATCATGGTGTGACTGTGTGAGCGTGTGTAACTGTATGTTGTCTTGGCTCAGCTGTGTGTGGGAGTTTTAGCCCACACACAGATATATAAATTCTAGCCCCAAAAGTACATTTGGGGATAATCAAGTGAAAAGATTCACCCTACTTTACGACCTCTCAGAGGGAGACACAAAGTAGTGGGATCTGAATTTAGGTGCTGAGCTCATCTGAGAATTTTCAGTGACAGATTCTCCCTGTAGTTGCCAGGGCTGCCTAGCACAAAGGAGTATTCAAAACTAGATTTGGGTTTCTCTCTTTTCGAAGACAATATCTTAAATCTCTTTTCTCACCTAAAGGGATTTCAGAGTTGTCTTAGGTTGTCTTGGGTCTTAGGAGTTGTCTTTGGTCTTCCTTGATAAGAGACTTAGAAACGTGTTTTTAAGGAGGGTCCTTGGAAAAGGCTGTTTTTTTTTTCTTTTTTAACTTTTTGGGATAGAAAGGAAAGGAGGGATGGGAGAGTAGTACTTTTTAGGAGAAACCCTTCCCAGCAGCCTTTAAACCATATCTGGCATTCCCTCAGACTGCTTGTAAAGGCAATCTGGCTAATGGGGTTAATCATCTTAAAAGTAAAACAGGTGGCCATCTTGCAGCTCTGAAACAGACAGTCACAGATTGTTTGTTGTCTGCTTTCCCTGGGGAGATGTGGCTCTAAGCCAACATGTCAAAGAGAAGAAAAAAAGGCACATACCTTAGGACTAAGGTTTGTGTGAGATTTACCCTGTCTGCTCTATCAGAATAGGAAATACTTACAGACCATATTTCCCAGAGGGTTAGTCTGCTGTTGAAGAACTATGTGTAGCCAGTAGTGACTACACCTGTGTTTAAAGCTGGAGGGCGCTCAGAACAAGGAATTCTTGTAATATTGGTCACAAAAAGCATGAAATAAATGTTCGCCCTGTATGTTTAGTCAAGATTTACTGAACATCCTGTGTTATCTTACCAGATGTAGGGATAGTAGAGAAGAAAGGAGAGGGTAACTTTCACTTACAGAAATGTTTCAGGCACTTTACATATTCTTAAGGCCATGCTGTGGGGCAGTGGCATCTCTCCAGTTTGTAGATTAAGGGACTAAGACCCATAGGACATATGTGACTTATACCTGATGGAGGTGGGGGAGATTCAAACCTGTGTATGATTTATTCCAAAGCCTTTTCTTCCCACTGTCCTACACTGCTCTCTTAAATCTTCCTGCTTAGCTAGGGAGACATGACTTGTATTAATAAGAAACAGAGAAAAGAGTAGTATATTAATTATAATTAAACACTAATCGTGTGAAGTAGAGATAGCATATATTTGAAATGATGAGGAACAGTTCTAAGATCAGGGCAGAGTTTGCATTACCATGGTGGTGTTGGTCAGTGTCATGTTGGGTAGTAAGAAAAGTGGACAAGGAAATGTCAACAATACAGTCCAATGTTGCTAAAGAAAGTGACTATGGGTACCTTCCCCCAGAACCACTGCAGAAACAAACCTGGAGCAAATCTAACAATGAATACCATCTCTTATGGATATACAGAATATAGTTTTGCTGTAGTGACAGAAAGAGACTATTTGGCAAGGTTAGATCTGAGTTCTGGTGGGTGGAGAAATGCCAGCTAGTCCTTTATTGTTCCCCCAGAGGATACACCTAAGGATTCAATGCCTGATAATTCTAGAAGATAAAAGTCTCATTATTCTTTTGTTCCATTGTCACATCACTCTAAGAGCAACAATTTCACAGTTGATGAAATTAGTGGGACCACATGGGTCCATCTACATTCTGAACTGTGTTTAGCATAGGCTCCATAATTTCAGTTAGAGTTTCAATTATATCATTATCTTGTAAGTCTTAACAAAACCAACTGCCCTGTTGTAAATTAATAAAAATAGTTTCAGTACTTCTAAAAATACATCCTTCTATAAGTATGTCTTTATGAAATCTTGGGTGAAATATAATGAATGGAAGTCTTTAAATTTCTGTCTATTTTCACTGAGCAAAACAGATTCTTACTGTTGAATGTGGAATATCATATTGAATGTTGTCTTAATGTCTTGACAAGTCTTAATGGCTAGCCTCTTCCAGTAACCCATTTCAGAACAAACTTAACCAAGCTATGGTTAAAGGACTTCTATTAAATGCCCAGTACTGCCTATTATTTTCCAACCTGATCGTTTGCTTGAGGGTGATGAAGGATGATGATTAACATTATAGGAAAGTTTTCTTCCCTGATAGTCCTTAAAATCAACTGAAATCAATGCAGTAAGAAATAATTCAGATTTGACTGCTCCAAAAAAGGAATAGCAGTAGAAACAGGGCCTCTTTGAACTATTTGAAGGAGGCTACCCACAAATTCAGTTCATCCCTTTAGAAAGGGTCTGTAATAACAGCAGTACGGATTTCTGACCGAAGCCCTTTGGACACTTCCTCCTGGAAAAGCACAGGCCTTTCTTTACTAGCTGATTTTGGCCAGGTAAACTGGTATATGTGGCATTCTTTTCTAATCTCTTAGTATTAGTGTCTCATTGCAGGTAGGTCTGGGCATAGAGTCTAGCAAAGAGCTCCATAATAATCATCTATTTCTGGAAATGCCTGGAGGAGGCCACAGTAATGAGATCACTGTCCTATTTTGTTGGTGGCTTATGACCAGCTTGAAGTTCTCAAGAAGCATTTCTGTTATCCAGTACCAGTTCATTTCTGTTATCCAGTACCAGTACCATAACCCTCATGAAATAGATGATGGAGGTCTTCTAACAACCAGATTTCTAGTGGCAAGGGCACAGCCCAGTCTGGGGTCAGCAGTGGAAGTCAGTTCAGTCTATCAGCAATTAGTAAGCTAGCTTAAAGTCTAGTTGTAGAGATAATCTCTTCATAGCAAGAATACCAAGAAGTCGATTCATCATTTCCTCACACATCTCCTATGCTCTAACCAATCCATATCTAACAAACTATCTTCTTTAAACATGCCAAGATCTTTCCCACCTCTTTGTTTTAACACAGGTATTTTTGCTAGAATGTCCCCCGTCCCCTTTCTATATGGTGAACGCTCAATCATTCTTCAAAGTCCAGCTCAAATGATATAGTCTCTGTACATCTTTCCCTCATTCTGACCTTACCCTTTCTGTGATCCCACAGCCTTTTGTATAGATTTATTTTCTAGTATTGCCCATACCAGAGAGGAAATGATCTATGAAGCTGTCTCTCTGTTAAACTGTGACCCTTTCAAAGGTAGGAATTGTGTCTTCTTACCTCTGTTATCTCCATTAGCCAGAACAGAGACTGACACACAGGAGGCTGAACCAGGTAAATTCTGATTGATCGGATTATTTATTCAGATGTGGTCAGGGTTGCATATTCCTGGGTTCCATCATCATTAGGTTTTATTTGGTATCATACCATGAGTATGTGTATTTCAGAGACCTCTTGTTTAATGAAATGAATGAACTTTTTGATTTTTTTTTTTTTAGCAAATGCTTCATTTGTAGCCTTCAAGTGAATTGATTCAATGCCCAGATTCCAATGGTACACCGCTGGTTCCCTCTTGTGAGGCAGTCTCAGAATTTCTTCTATAATTAATTTCATAGGATATCTGTGAACAAATTCCTCTTAGTAGAGTTGTTCTGATGGTTTGAGTGCTTTGGTTCCTAAGTGTTTTGAACCAACCAGTTCCTTCTTGGGAAACATTAAAACCTTTATTTGACAAGGGCAAAGGAGCAGTACTGGGAATCCTGACCAGCTCAAAATCTGAGCATCCTACAGATGAAAGAGTTCCTGGAGGTCATCTTTATAACCTAATCTCCCAAGGCAACTCATGCCAATTTTGAGTTGCTCTCTCTTCTAGAGATTTCTCTGTCTTTTAGAAGATTATTCCTTTTAAGGAACTAAAATATGCCTCCAACTGGTTCAAAGCCTAGCTTTTGGAGCCATACAAAATAGTCTATACCTTCTTAATGACTAAGTTAAATAACTAACTTCTTAATTTCTACTCTTTAGATAGTTAAAGACAATGCTGGATTCCTCATGATGTATTTTCTACATTCAATTTTTCAACATTTATGAATGTCTTCCAAGTGCTAGGCACTCATGTCCAATCTTCTCCAGGCATTTCAACCGTTTCCCATATGTCAGGTTTCCAGTCCTCTGAACCACTTCCTCTGTGTAATTTCCATCTTGTTACTGGCTCCAAAATTTGTAACTTGTTATATAAATCCTTGTTAAATGCTTACCATTGTTTCAGCCATTCATATCTTTATGATCCCATCATATGTACAACCTGCTGTGTCTTGGATAAACCTCCTCTTATAGTTCATCAGTGTAAGTTCTCAGTTATGAGACTTTGAAATAGTGCTTCTCAGCATGAGAGGTAGGTGAACTGGATTAGCAGATCTGTGTTCATTTAATCTCTTTGACAATAAGATAGTGATAGTTATCCTTTCCTCACAGGGTCTTTGTCAGGATTCATAATATACCACCTATAAAGCATTGTTAACTGTGTTTGAGCACTTATTGGGTGCACATTGGAAATTAATGTTTCTTCTCTTCCTAACAGCCTTGCCCTGCCCACCATTGCCCTCTACTGAGAAGAGTTAGTAACTGCTTTGAACTTGAATTTCTGGTTAGATATGTTCCATTTAATCTCTTTTTAGCCCAATAGAGAATGACAGTCTTGCATGAGATATAACACAAACTGGCAGACTGGCCTCAATTTTGTAAAGTAGTTCTTCTAAAAATATTGCAGTAGGTATATGCCAATTTCTGACACAGCACAACTCAATTACAGTTCTATATTGCATAGATAGCTATTGGTGAGAAATTTTTTTACTTAGTATTACAAGATCCCAAGCTGCTAATCATGAATACTTGGACTATAATCCAATTTGTGTTGTTCATTGTCATGTAAAAAGTCAAAATCACAGCCTGAATCTGAATTCATTCACAGGTTTTCTGGATAATACGATTCCTATGTTCTTTCTGAGGAGGAACATTTAAATGAATTGGTGCTTTTAATTCCTCTGACTGGATGATGTAAATTTGCATAAAGCCAATAAAAATAAAGGAACCGAAGTGGAACTCAGTGCAACACCAATGAAAGGCTATATTGTTGGAGTTCTCCTCTATGATAGGATTTTGGAGCTTAGAGGGAAATCCCAAAGCTTGGCAATCAGACATTATAGTAGAATGAACAGAGGTTAGTCTTGGTGTCAGATCTGAGTTTGAAATTCACCAGCTATATGATCCAGGACAAGTTCATTGACCTCGCCTTACCTCAGCTTTGTCTTGTGTAAAATGGGAAACAATTATACCAACCTTGTAGAGTTATTGTGATTTTTATAAATGACGTTAACAATTTTGTACCACTTAGCACAGTGCTTGGCACATGGCAGTCTAGCAATAAATCATTGCTCAATAAATCAGTTGGATCAATTCTAGTTAATAGCAGCTAAGCCTTTGGAGTTGCACTGCCATTTTCCTATTGGGGAGTGAAAGGAGAAAATATCATGTACATGATTTGGGGATTCAGTTCCTGGGTTCATGTAGAGACTGGGAAACCTTGGGCCCTTCAGATTCTGAGCTTATAATCATTCACCTGAAGGGCAATGGGAATACAATGGGTTGCTCAATAGCCTTTGGTGGCATGTGGGCACAGACAGAAGAATCCTGGGGAGTAAGGTATCTCCAATATTCTGTCCCACAATTTTTAAAATGCAAGAATTTGGATTTATCATTTGAAACAGGAGTGAAAGGCTTCTCCTTTTTGGATGTCTACAAACAGATTTATGAATCTGGTGATCTAGTCACCAAGGCTTCCTTTTGAGGGAAGGAGTTGGCTAGATCTTTGTTTCCTGTTGAAGAATCTTGACTTAGAGACAAATGAAATTCCTAAAATATTCTGCTCATAGGAAAAGAACAATCTGACTTATTAGGTGGGTTCCTTAAATTAAGGATAAACTTCACCACCACCCACTTTGTAAATTAAAAACAGGTGCAAAAATTAATCTATTGTGACAGAAACATGACCAATTATTGCCTGAGGTGGGTGGGGAAGAGTAAGTGTTAGAACAAAGGACAAAAGGAAACCTTTGGGGTTAATGTGTGTCTTGCCTGAGAATTTCAGCCCTGGGCAGTTTTCACTATGGATACGGTGAGACCAAGAAATGACAGCAGAATGTCCTTGGGGTAAAAGTGTTTATACCCAGCTTTATTCTCATAGCGGTGGGTTAAGCACTAGAATCACGTCTGTGTCCAGCAGTCTTCAGGTCCATAATCCACCTCCATCTCCGCCTTTTCCCAGAGCACTGGGTGGAGCTCTTTATATAGTGACTCAGTCTATAATAGCTCATTGTCAATGGGTGTGGAAGCAGTAGCCTAGCAGGAGGCCAATTACATCATCAAGTAGTTTTGGATCAGGTGAGGATCTTGGCCATAGGAAATTCTATTATCCCCACAATGTGTATGTTCACCATCTTGATTATAGTGATGGTGTATACAGATGTCAGAACCCATTAAATTGTACACTTTAAATATACACAGTTTAATATATGTTAGCTGTACCTTAGTAAAGCTGTTACTTAAACCCAGTGCATATAATACCTGGCACAGAGTAGGTGCTCACTTTAAGATAAATAATTGTTACAGACCAAGCTCTGGAATGGCTGTGTGAAGAGCTCAGCAGACCCTTTCACCAATGAAATAACTGGTAAAAATTATTATATTAAACTGGTAAAAAATATGTATCATAAACAACCACATGCAAAAAATTGAAAAGCATTTAAGAAAATTTATGGACTCTTGGTAAAAACAATTAGCATCTTTGGCATTTGAACCAGGACGTGTTACTACTCCTCTTCTAGCCTTTTGATGCATATTACAGGTAGGTGTAGCCAAAAAGACAGGGGTGTTTTACTCTAGCAGCAACTGGTTGGACATCTATAGTTTCACTCTGATCATGCAAGCTGCTAGTGACTCTCACTCTGTCCTCTAGTTCTGTGTTGTAGAAGATTTATTGCAGATGTGGCCAAGAAAATTTAGGGTTCTCTTCTCCTGCCCAGCTCCCACTCCTAAGATGGTGTCTATAGCCTAGAAAGGTACAGCAAACTGTGAGTGGCAGTTCCCATTTACTTCCTCCCAGGTCTCAGGCCCAGATGTTGTACTTGTCAGACAAAGATTTCAAGAGCTTGTAGGGTAGAAGTGTCACTCCATAAGAAGCAGGCTGCCATATCACCCTCTCCCCATCTAGCCCCAGAATTGTAGCACAGCTTATAGAGGCTTTTTTTTAGAACACAGCATGAAGGAACTCATGCCTAAAAGTGATGAAAACCATAAAGATCATAATAATGAAGATTTCAAAAGCAATTACATATTAGAAGGAGACAAAAGAGACAGGGCCAGCAAGATATTTCTCAGAGCGACTTGTGAAAAGAAACCAACAAAAAGGGCTCTGCTAGGAAAGAAGAACAATCCCAAATGAACAGTCTAAACTCACAATTAGCAAAACTATATAAAGAATAACAAATGAGGCCCAAAGTTAGTAGAAGGAGGGACATAATAAAGATTAGAGCATAAATAAATAAAATCGAGAAGAATAAGATAATAGAAAGAATCAATGGAAGCAGGAGCTGGTTCTTTGAGAAAATAAACAAAATAGATAAACCCCTAGGCAGACTTATCAAGAAAAAAAGAGTATACACACATAAACAGAATCAGAAATGAGAAAGGAAAAATCACTATGGACACCACAGAAACACAAAGAATTATGAGAGAATACTATGAAAAACTATACGGCAACAAACTGGATAACCTAGAAGAAATGGACAACTTTATAGAAAAATACAACCTTCCAAGGCTGATTCAGAAAGAAACACAAAGTCTGAACAGACCAATTACCAGTAAGGAATTTGAATTGGTAATCAAAAACCTACCTAAGAATGAAACACATGGACCAGATGGTTTCACTGCTGAATTTTATCAAACATTTAGTGAAGACCTAATACCCATGCTCTTTAAAGTTTTCCAAAAAGTAGAAGAGGAGGGAATACTCCCAAACTCATTCTATGAGGCCAGCATCACTCTAATAACAAAACCAGGAAAAGACACCACAAAAAAAGAAAATTACAGACCAATATCCCTGAAGAACATAGATGCAAAAATCCTCAACAAAATGTTGGCAAACTGAATTCAAAAATATATCAAACAGATCATCCATCATGATCAAGTAGGATTTATTCCAGGGATGCAAGGATGGTACAACATTTGAAAATCCATCAACATCATCCACCACATCAACAAAAAGAAGGACAAAAACCACATGATCATGTCCATAGATGCTGAAAAATCATGAGAAAAACATTAGACAAATAACAATGGAGGAACATTCAACAGAATACCAACTAGTACTCAAATTTGTCATGGTCATCAAAAATAAGGAAAGTCTGAAAAACTTTCCATGGAAAAAGAGCCTAAAAAGACATGCCAATTAAACATAATGTCATATCCTGGAAGGCATTCTGGAACAGAAAAGGACACTTAAGTTAAAACTTAAGAAATCTGAACAGAATGGACTTTAATTAATAATAATATATCAATATTGGTTAATTAATTGTCACAAATGTAATATGTCAATAATAGACACTGTGAGGTGTATGGGAAATCTCTGTACTGTATTTGCAGTTTGTAAATTTAAAACTGTTCTAACATAAAAGTTCATTTAAAAAAAGCAATACCACTAACATTTGACAAAATTCAACATCCATTCATGATAAAAGCTCTCAACAAAATGGATATACAGGGCAAGTACCTTAACATAATAAAGGCCATATATGGCAAACCCACAGCCAACGTTATATTTAACAGCAAGAAGCTGAAAGCTTTTCCTCTAAGATCGGGAACACGACAAGGATGCCCACTGTTGCTGCTTTATTTCAACACAGTTCTGGAGGTCCTAGCCACAACAATCAGACAACACAAAGAAATAAAAGGCATCCATATTGGCAAGGAAGAAGTTAAACGGTCCCTGTTTGCAGATGACATGATATTGTACGTAAAAAACCCTAAAGATTCCACTCTAAAACTTCTAGATCTAATATCTGAATTCAGCAAAGTTGCAGGATACAAAATTAATACACAGAAATCTGTTGTATTCCTAAACACTAACAATGAACTAGCAGAAAGAGAAATCAGGAAAACAATTCTATTCCCAATTGCATCAAAAAGAATAAAATACCTAGGAATAAACCTAACCAAGGAAGTGAAAGACCTATACCCTGAAAACTATAAGACACTGTTAAGAGAAATTAAAGAGGACACTAATAAATGCAAATTCATGCCATGCTCTTGGCTAGAAAGAATTAATATTGTTAAAAAAGGCCATCCTGCCTAAAGCAAGCTACAGATTCAGTGCAATCCATATCAAAATACTGACAGCATTCTTCAATGAACTAGAGCAAATAGTTCTAAAATTCATATGGAACCACAAAAGACCCCAAACAGCCAAAGCAATCCTGAGAAGGAACAATAAAGTGGGGGGTATTACACTCCCCAACTTCAAGCTCTACAACAAAGCCACAGTAATTGAGACAATTTGGTACTGGCACAAGAACAGACCCACATACCAATGGAACAGACTGGAGAGCCCAGGTATAAACCCAAGCATATATGGTCAATTAATATATGATAAAAGAGCCATGGATATACAATGGGGAAATGACAGCCTCTTCCACAACTGGTGTTGGCAAAAGTGGACAGCTACATGCAAGAGAGTGAAACTGGATTATTGTCTATCCCCATACACAAAAGTAAACTCAAAATGGATCAAAGACCTGAAAGTAAGTCATGAAACCATAAAACTCTTAGAAGAAAACATAGGCAAAAATCTCTTGAATATAAACATGAGCAACATTTTCCTGAACACATCTCTTTGGGCAAGTTTAACAAAATCAAAAATGAACAAATGGACTACATCATGCTAAAAATCTTATGTACAGTGAAGGACACTATCAGCAGAATAAAAAGGCATTGTACAGTTTGGAAATATCTTTGTAAGTGACATATCTGACAAGGGGTTAACATCCAAAATATATAAAGAACTCACATGCCTCAACACCCAAAAAGCAAATAACCATGTTAAAAACTCAGCAGAGGATATGAACAGACACTTCTCCAAAGAAGAAATTCAGATGGCCAACAGGCATATGAAAAGATGCTCCACATTGCTAATTATCAGGGAAATGCAAATTAAAACCACAATGAGGTACCACCTCACACCAGTTAGGATTGCCAACATCAAAAAGACAAGGAAGAACAAATGCTGGTGAGGATGCAGAGAAAGGGGAACCCTCCTACACTGTTGGTGGCGATGTAAACTAGTTCAACCATTGTAGAAAGCAGTATGGAGGCTCCTCAAAAAACTCAAAATAGAAATACCATTTGACCCAGGAATTCCACTCTTAGGAATTTACCCTAGGAATGCAGGAGACATATGCACTCCTATGTTTATTGCAGCACTATTTACAATAGCCAAGAAATGGAAGCAACCTAGGTGTCCATCAGTAAATTAATGGATAAAGAAGATGTGGTACATATACATAATGGAATATTATTCAGCCATAAGAAGAAACAAATACTACCATTTGCAACAACATGGATGGAGCTAGAGGGTATTATGCTCAGTAAAATAAGCCAGGTGGAGAAAGACAAGTATGAAATTATTTCACTCATCTGTGGAGCATAAGAACAGAGCAAAAACTGAAGGAACAAAACAGCAGCAGACTCAGGGAACCCAAGAATGGACTAACAGTAACCAAAGGGAAAGGGACTGGGGAGGATGGGTGGGAAGGGTGGGATAAGGGGGAGGGGAAGAAAAGGGGCACTATGATTAGCATGTATAATGTGGGGGGGGGGCACGGGGAGGGCTGTACAACACCGAGAAGACAAGTAGTGATTGTATAGCATCTTACTATGCTGATGGACAGTGACTGTAATGGGGTATGTGGGGGGGACTTGGTGATGGGGGGAGTCCAGTAAACAATGTTCTTCATGTAATTGTAGATTAATGATACCAAAATTAAAAACAAATCCATAACCCCAGTCAATCATGAGTAAAACATTAGACAAATAACAATGGAGGAACAGTCTTCAGAATACCAACCAGTACTCAAAATTGTCATGGTCATCAAAAACAAGGAAAGTCTGAAAAACTTTCCAAGGAAAAAGAGCCAAAAAAAATGCCAATTAAATGTAATGTCATATCCTGGATGGCATTCTGGAACAGAAAAAGGACACTAAGTTAAGACTTAAGAAATCTGAACAGTATGGGCTTTAATTAATAATGTGTCAATATTGGTTAATTAATTGTCACAAATGTTAATATATCAACAATAGACATTGCGAGGTGTATGGGAAATCTCTGTACTGTATTTGCAGTATGTAAGTCTAAAACTCTTCTAACACAAAAGTTCATTAAAAAAAGCAATACCACTAATGTCATACTTAATGGTGCAAAGCTTTCCCTCTAAGATCAGGAACAAGGCAATGATGTCCCCCTCTCACAACTCCTTTCATTCATTCACATTCATTTGATGTTAATTCTAAAATCCATATTAAGTTGCATATAACGTTGCTTAGCCAAAAGAATCTTGAAAAAGAACAAAGTTGGAGGACTCACACCTCCTAAAATCAAATTTACTACAAAGCTACAGTAATCAAGATAATGTTGTACTGGCAGTAAGGAAAGACATATATAGATAAATGGAACAGAATTGAGAGTCCAGCAAAAAACCTATACATGTATGGTCAATTACCACATAATCCATCAATTCTATTCTTAGATATCTACCCCAAAGAAATATTTGTCCGTGGAAAAACTTGTACACAAATATTCATAGCAGCATTATTTCTAAGAGCCAAAATGTGGAAGTGTTCTAAATGCCCAGTAACCAGTGAATGGATAAATAAAATAAAATGTGATATATCTGTACAATGGAATACTATTCAGCAATAAAGAGAATTGAAATACTGACACATGCCACAACATGGATGAACCTTGAAAACATTATAAGTGAAAGAAATCTGACACAAAACACCATATATTTTATGATTCCATTTATAAGAAAGATATATCTGTAGGGACAGAAAATGATTAGTGGTTGCCTAGCACTGTGGGTAGGGATATGGACTGACTATGAGCTCAAAATTTCTGGGGGTAATGGGCATGTTCTAAAATTAGATGTAGTGATGGTTGCACAACTCTATAAATGTATTAAAATCACTGAGTTGCACTTCAAATAAGTGAATTTTATGATCTGTAAATCATATCTCAATAAAGCTGTTAATTAAAAATTAAATAATTGTTTCCCTAAATGCTACATATTGTTGGAAGAATTCATTGTACTTTGTACTATACACACATATATACTATATATGTTAGATACATAGGTAGATATATAGAGAGAAGCCTGGAAGGATTTTTAAGATCTTCCTGTTCTTTGGGAGTGTGTCTTTCTCCAGAGTGTATTGTTGGCTGCCTTTACCTGTAAAGTGGTTTTGGTTCATTTTAGTGCTTTAATTTCCTTGGTTATTGAAGAGAGCCCACACCTTGGGATTGTGCTGGCACTACAGCAACTGGTGATGACAGAGCAAAATCAGTCTGAGTGCTGATTGCAGGGGAGCCAAGCGCCTAGGCTGGCCAGGGTGTCAGGGGCCACTTGTCTTAGGTAGGCTTTTGCCTGACTTCTATATACTTGCCCTAGCTGAAACTCTAACTCTACCTACCAATAGCCACATTTCCCTGGATTCCTATGAACTCCACACTGGATTTCTCTTGCTCCTCTGGACTTTTCCAGAAATATCTTTTCTGCATTGCTGCAAACTTTCATTTTCTTTCCCCCTCTGCTATTACTTAACTCAAAGGCAAAGGAAATAGCTGCAGTCCAGAAATGCACTTAATAAAAAAAAAGGAAAAGAAAGAAAGAGAAGAAGCCTCAAACCCACCCCAAATCTTTTAAGAACACAGTCCTGTAGGATTTGGTTTTGAACTGCCGGACAGTGTGGGGAATTTGAAACATGTGCTAATCAGGGCTCTTTCTGCATGGAGTCTACCTGACTTCTCTCTACCCTCCCCAGCCTGCTGGGCTAGTCTAGGCCCATGAGAGCAACAAAACTGCCAGCTTAGAAGATAGAGACAAATGGGAGGTCCCAAAGGACAAAGCAAGACTTATTACTAGTTTTGAGGCCAAAGCAACACACACAGTATTTAAGGGCTGTGTGGATAGATGCTGCAAAGCCTGGAATCCCAGCTTTGAAGTTAGACTGAGCCTGAGCAAGTCAGGCTCAGTCTAACTTCAGATGCTGTCCCCAGGCAGCATTTTCTGAGCTGGGGCTCCACATTTGCTTCACCACCCTGACTCTTGCCTCAGCTGTTGTCATACTTTCCCGTCTTAGTCTCCCTGCAGCTAGTCAGTTCCTCTTCTGAACTGTCTGCCCACATGGCTGCCACAGTGCTCTTTCCAAAACAGAGAAATGATCTCTACTTCCTCTCTTCTTGTCTTTTTCATCTCCTTCAGAAGAAAACCCACATTCCTTTACATGATATATGAGACTCTGTATAAATTGACCTTGACTGCTCTAGCCTCATGTTCCATCACCTGTCCTCACCCTCAGGTAACCCCACAGAAGTATTTACAATTTTGGTGAACATGTTTTTTTCTTTCATACATCAGCTCCTTTGCATCTGCTATTCCTTCAGCCAGGAATGAATATCTTTTTCCTCTTTTTCTCCATTAGGGTATAGCGCACTCATCATTTAAGACCAAGTGTCTCTGTGAAACCTTAGGCTTACTGGGGAGGCATTTTCAACTGCTGCTGCTTTGTTACCAGAGCTCACTGAATGTACCTTGGGAAGACAGAGTAGTGTACTAACAAGAACCCAGATTATGGAGTCGGCCAGACTGTGTGACAATAGGTAAATGACTTATTCTCTCTCTGAGCTTCAGTTCCCTCATCTGTAAAGTGGGACTATGAATAACAACAGGGCAAACTAGTTGATGTTGATAAGTGCCAAGCACAGTACCCGTTACATGTTAGGTACTTGGGCAATGTTGCATGTTGTAAAAGAAATAGAAAAATGACTCCTTCATCCTCAGTTGGAATTCTAAGGAGGAATGTCTCACTAGGCAACCTAGTAGGTGGTGTTCTTTGGAACCTGCTTTACCTAGTTGTCTTCTTGGGGTTTACCTATCTTTGACCACCTGCATGTCTGAAGGATGCTTATCAAGTATCCTGTCTTCTTGGGAGCAACCATCAGATGCCTTCCTATTCATAACCCTTAGAAATCGGTATGCGCAGGTATGAGAAGAGGGGTGAAATTTTAGCATCTTTCTTTCTCTTCCTTATGTCCTAGTCTCGCCCCCAAGAATCAAAGAGATTGTCTAGCAATCTCTTTCATGTTAATCTTATTCTTTCCTACAACCTGTTTCCTAGTCTTTTATCTGTGATTGGGATTTGAGAATGAAATTGTCCATGAATAGGAATCTATTGTTTTCAGATTGGGATGGACATACACATGAGCTGATTTCTCATCTGGACTCTATTTCAGAAATATATACAAGATGTCAAAAATATACCACTTGGAACCAGAGCCATATTTATTTTTAAAAACTTAGGGGAAAAACTTTCCTTGCTTCAATTCCTACTGGAATATAAAATAACTATGTGCTGACGCAGCATTTTGACGGTATTAGTTTAGTTACCCTCAGGGTCACTGGATGAGTGGTGCATGGATATAAACACACACACACAGAGTGCTTTGTTGGCAACTGGGAATTTCAGGCATTCTGATGCCAGAGTAAACCTGTATTGGATCAAGTCATCCATTAACAATACTAACTCTTCCCTTGTGTGCCAAGCCTTGTGCTAGGCAGGAGATGAAATGAAGCCAGGGAAGCAGAAGTCAAAGATGGAGTAATCAGAGCACAACAGGACAGAATAAAGAAAAAACTAACACAATAATAGAGACTAAATATTAAAGAAGGGGTTGACGTTACTGAACTAGAGTCCCAGGGCAAATTTCCTATAGAGGATGGTGATACCTGAGAAGAGCCTTGGAGGACAGTACTGGAGGCTCTGAGTTATCTTCAGGATTCTTCTAGAAGTGTCCTTTAAAATGTATACAGTTAGTATTAGTTTATAGTATGTTGGAACAAGAATGATCTGGAAAAATTCTTAAGCAGGCCATAAGGAAGGTTGACAGGAACATGAGATTAAGAGGCAGAAGACATCTTAGTCCTAGTGTTACCACTGACTCATTTTGAGTGATGCTGGGCAAGTCCCTTCTGTCTGAACTTCAGTTTCCCCATCTCTATATTGCAACTAAATAATACCAGTCTTACCCATCTCCTAGGACCATTGTTAAGAGAACAAATGAGATAATCGTACAGTTGTGTTTGGAAAAGTAGGGGGGACTATCCATAATATGGGTTGGTATTATAAAATCGGGTGTTTATACTGTAGCCACTCTGGTGCAGTTGGATAGGATGACCTCAGTATTTGAATGAATTTTTCTTGGCAGGCCTTTTGTCTGCCATAATGATAGCCTGCCAACCACTAGTGAGTGTGCATAGTTATATCATACTAGTATATACCTGTGCATGTGTGTCAACTTATGTTCGACTAGGATATTAGAGCCATGACTGCAAAAATGAGTGGAGAACTCCCAGGAATAAAAGTGATATGTAGAGATGAGGATTTGTGCAAACATTTTTGGGCCTGCTTACTAAAATACACACCCTGTGGCCACTGCAGTAAATCCCATTATTTATCTTCTTTGGTGTATTGCAAAGCCTGTCTGCTTGTCTCCCTGTCTTCATGCTGCTCCAATCCAGTTCATTCTCCACACTGCTGCTAAAGCACTCTTTCCAACTAACATGAAATTCCTGCACTACTGGATATTCACAAAGTAACATACCTGTTCATTTAAATGACACTGAAGCAAGGCACTGATATGGCCACTCCTCTTGTTCACATTGTGGACTACTTTGATATCAGCTGCTCCTCTGAGTCTCCACAAGACCCCTCCTGTTCCCCTGTTCTCCCATCCTGGACCACTTTTTGGCTACCTCAGGACCCAGCAACTAAAGGGGGTAGTACCAGCCACTCAGGGAGCCTGGAGGACTCTGTTGCATGTGTTTGACCAGCATCCATTCTGCTTGGTTAGTGCTTCTACTCTTCTGGTTCTTAAATATATTGTGGACTACCTCTGCATTCATGATTCATCTCATCATCATCTTTCTGGACACATTTCTCCCAAGTTCTCCTGGCTTCATGCTTCAGATGTCCACAACACTGAAATCCTCATATTCCATGTCTGGATTTATACACCTGTCTTTCTAACTATACTGGAAACTCCTTGAGGGCAGAGATGGTGGCTCTCCCATCTATGTAGTCCCAAGCCCAACTCAGGACCCAGTAGGTAGTGGGTACTCAATATATGTTTGTTTCTTGATATACAAAATGCTGGTAGATGGGACCATTCTGTTAGTAAGCCTGTTAACGACTTCAAAGTCCTGACGTGAATCTGGTGCAAAGCAATTTCCTGGTCTTAATATATACCTCATAAATTTTTTCACATTTCCAGTCCCCTTGAAAGGGAGGGAAAGGGCAAGTATTATTTCCATTCTATTACTGGGAAAATGGAAATATTTCAAGAGTGTGTCTGAAACACAATGAATGCTTAATAGAACTGAGACATAAAGTCATATCTCTGGAACTTTTCCTTATCCACAGTGCTGTAAAACCCTTTGAGATTTGGGGGTAAAAACTGTTGCCCTAATGTAATTGTAGATTGCCTTCTGGGAAGGTGTTGGCTTACAGTCTGTCTAAGGGGGCCTGAGGACTGTCTGTTGGAAATGATGTAAATGTTCTTGCCCTGTCTCCTCCAGTACTGCCAGGGGAGACACCAGCTTGTGGGGCTGGGTTGGAGAATACTTTCTATCTCTCTTGATTTGGTTTCCAGCTTCTGCTTCATTAACATGGCTTCATAATTGGTGATCCCTTGAGCAATAAACTAACTTTGGTTTCAGGAACTTCTCTGTTAGTCTTTCCTGGAGACCCATTTTCCCCACTCCCATAAGAATAGTCCACTGTAGCCAGCTAAGCTATGAGTACTGTAGAGAAGGTCATACAAGGAGAATGGCTGAGTCCTATATTCAAAAAACTTAGTCATCTTTGGGAAGTAAGCCTTCCACATAAGGTATGATTTAGACTGCAAGTAACTGAAATTCCAATTCTAATAGGCAATTGTCTCATATAACAGAAAGTCCAGGGAAAGGGCAGGCTTCAAGACTGGTTCCACTAAAACTGTATTTGCAAAAGGTTTATGTGCATTTTTTAAATTTTGGTGTCATTAATGTACAATTACATAAGCAGCATTATGGTTACCAACATCACACTTAACAGTGAGAAGCTGAAAGATTTTCACCTAAGGTTGGGAACAAGACAGGGATGCTCACTCTCCCCACCGTTATTCAACATAGTACTGGGGGTCCTAGCCACAGCAATCAGACAAAACAAAGAAATACAAGACATCCAGATTGGTAAAGAAGAAGTCAAACTGTCAGTATTTGCAGATGGCATGATATTGTACATAAAACAAAACTAAAGAATCCACTCCAAAAGTACTAGAACTAATATGGGAATTCAGCAAAGTTGCAGGATACAAAATTAATACACAGAAGTCTGTGAATTTCCTATACACTAATGATGAGCTAGCAGAAAGAGAAATTAGGAAAACAAGTCCATTCACAATTGCATCAAAAAGAATAATATACCTAGGAATAAACCTAACCAAGGAAGTGAAAGAACTATACCCTGAAAACTACAAGACACTTCTAAGATAAATTAAAGAGGGCACTAAAAAATGGAAAATCATCCAATGATCTTGGCTAGGAAGAATTAATATTGTCAAAATGGCCATCCTACCTAAAGCAATCTACAGATTCAATGCAATCCCTATCAAATTACCAACAGCATTCTTCAATGAACTGGAACAAATAGTTCTAAAATTCATATGGAACCACAAAAGAACCCTAATAGCCAAAGCAATCCTGAGAAGAAAGAATAAAGCAGGGGGGATCTCGTTTCCCAACTTCATGGTCTACTGCAGAGCTACAGTAATCAGGAAAATTTGGTACTGGCACAAGAACAGATGCACAGACCAGTGGAACAGAATAGAGACCAGATATTAACCCAAACATATACAGTCAATTAATATATGATAAAGGAGCCATGGATATACAATGGGGAAATGACAGCCTCTTCAGCAGCTGGTGTTGACAAAACTGGGCAACTACATGTAACATAATGAAACTGGATTATTGTCTAACCCCATACACAAAAGTAAACGTGAAATGGATCAAAGACTTGAATGTAAGTCATGAAACCATAACAATCTTAGAAAAAAACATAGGCAAAAATCTCTTAGACATAAACATGAGTGACCTCTTCTTGAACATATCTCCCTGGGCAAGGGAAACAAAAGCAAAGATGAACAAGTGGGACTATATCAAGCTGAAAACTTCTATACATCAAAGGACATCACCAATAGAACAAAAAGACATCCTACAGTATGGGAGAATATATTCATAAATGACATATCCAATAAAGGATTGACATCCAAAATATATAAAGTGCTCACACACCTCAACAAACAAAAAGCAAAAAATCCAATTAAAAAATGGGCAGAGGATCTGAACAGACACTTCTCCAAAGAAAAATTCAGATGGCCAACAGACACATGAACAGATGCTCCACATCACTTGTCATAAGAGAAATGCAAATTAAAACCACAATGAGATATCACCTCACACCACCTCACTTTTAGATATTGCCACCATCCAAAAGACAAACAACAACAAGTGTTGGCGAGGGTGTGGAGAAAGGGGAACCCTCCTACACTGTTGGTGGGAATGTAAATTAGTTCAACCATTGTGGATAGAATTATGGAGGCTCCTCAAAAAACTCAGAATAGAAATACCATTTGACCCAGGAATTCCACTCCTAGGAATTTACCCTAAGAGTGCAGGAGCCCAGTTTCAAAAAGACATATGTGCCCCTATGTTTATCGCAGCACTATTTACAATAGCCAAGAAATGGAAGCAACCAAAGTGTCCATCAGTAGATGAGTGGATAAAGAAGATGTGGTACATATACACAATGGAATATTATTCAGCCATAAGAAGAAAACAAATCCTACCATTTGCAACAACATGGATGGAGCTAGAGGGTATTATGCTCAGTGAAATAAGCCAGGCAGGAAAAGACAAGTATCAAACGATTTGACTCATATGTGGAGTATAAGAACAAAGAAAAAAAACTGAAGGAACAAACAGTAGCAGACTCACAGAACTCAAGAATGGACTAACAGTTACCAAAGGGAAAGGGACTGGGGAGAATGGGTGGGAAGGGAGGGACAAGGGGTGAAAGGGGGCATTACCATTAGCACACATGGTGTGGAGGGGGGCACAGGGAGGGCATGCAATATTAGCATATTGATTTTCAGAGTATTCTCTACTAATTCTTTGTATTTCTGTGGTCTCCATCATGATTTTTCCTTTCTCATTTCTGATTCTCTTTATGTGTATAGATATCCTTTTTCTCTTAATAAGTCTGGTTTATCTATTTTGTTTATTTTCTTGAAGAACCATCTGTTGGTTTCATCTATTTTTTCTATTGTTTTATTCTTCTCAATTTTATTTATTTATTCTCTGATCTTTATTATATCCCTCCTTCTGACTTTGGGCCTCATTTTATCTTCTTTGTCCAGTTTTAATAATTGTGACTTTAGACTATTCATTTGGGATTGTTCTTCCTTCTTTAAATATGCCTGGATTGCTATATACTTTCCTCTTAGAACTGCCTTCGCTGTATCCCACAGAAGTTGGGGCTTTGTGCTGTTGTTGTCATTTGTCTCCATATACTGCTTGATCTCTGTTTTAATTTGGTCATTGATCCATTGATTATTTAGGAGCATGTTGTTAAGCCTCCATGTGTTTGTCAGCATTTTGATTTTCTTTGCACAATTTATTTCTAGTTCTATACCTTTCTGATCCAAGAACTTGGTTGGTAGAATTTCAATCTTTTTAAATTTACTGAGCCTCTTTTTATGGCCTAGTATGTGGTCTATTCTGAAAATGTTCCATGTGCACTTGAGAAGAATGTGTATCCTGCTGCTTTTGGGTGTATAGTTCTGTAGACATCTGTTAGGTACATCTGTTCTACTGTTTTGTTCAGTGCCTCTGTGTCGTTACTTATTTTATGTCTGGCGGATCTGTCCTTTGGAGTGAGTGGTGTGTTGAAGTCTCCTAAAATGAATGCATTGCATTCTATTTCCTCCTTTAATTCTGTTAGTATTTGTTTCATATATGTCAGTGCTCCTGTGTTGGGTGCACAGATATTTATAATGGTTATATCCTCTTGTTGGACTGACCCCTTTATCATTATGTAATGAACTTCTTTATCTCTTGTTACTTTCTTTGTTTTGAAGTCTATTTGGTCTGATACAAGTACTGCAACACCTGCTTCTTTCTCCCTATTGTTTACATGAAATATCTTTTTCTATCCCTCCACTTTTAGTCTTTGTATGTCTTTGGGTTTGGGGTGAGTCTCTTTAAGCAGCATATAGATGGGTCTTGCTTTTTATTTTATTTTATTTTATTTTTTTTATTTTTTATGTTTACTATGCTCTCCCCTATATCAGGTCCCTCCTAACAACCACATTACGGTTACTGTCCATCAGCTTAGCAAAATGTTGTAGAGTCACTACTTGTCCTCTCTGTGTTGTGCAGCCCACCCTCACCTTTATCCCTCCCCCTCATGCATGCTAATCTTAATACCCCCCTTCTTCTCCCCCCCCTTATCCCTCCCTGCCCACCCATCCTCCCCAGTTCCTTTCCCTTTGGTACCTGTTAGTCCATTTTTGGGTTCTGTAATTCCGCTGCTGTTTTGTTCCTTCAATTTTTCCTTTGTTCCTATACTCCTCAGATGAGTGAAATCATTTGGTATTTCTCTTTCTCTGCTTGGCTTATTTCACTGAGCATAATACTCTCCAGCTCCATCCATGTTGCTGCAAATGGTTGGATTTTTCCACTTCTTATGGCTGAGTAGTATTCCATTGTGTATATGTTCCACATCTTCTTTATCCATTCATCTACCGATGGACATTTAGGTTGCTTCCAATTCTTGGCTCTTGTGAATAGTGCTGCAATAAACATAGGGGTGCATCTGTCTTTCTCAAACTTGATTGCTGCGTTCTTAGGGTAAATTCCTAGGAGTGGAATTCCTGGGTCAAATGGTAGGTCTGTTTTGAGCATTTTGATGAACCTCCATACTGCTTTTCCAAATGGTTGAACTAATTTACATTCCCACCAGCAGTGTAGGAGGGTTCCCCTTTCTCCACAGCCTCACCAACATTTGTTGTTGTTTGTCTTTTGGATGGCAGCTATCCTTACTGGTGTGAGGTGATACCTCATTGTAGTTTTAATTTGCATTTCTCTGATAATTAGCGATGTGGAGCATCTTTTCATGTGTCTCTTGGCCATCTGTATTTCTTTTTTAGAGAACTGTCTGTTCAGTTCCTCTGCCCATTTTTTAATTGGGTTATTTGTTTTTTGTTTGTTGAGGCGTGTGAGCTCTTTATATATTCTGGACGTCAAGCCTTTATCGGATGTGTCATTTTCAAATATATTCTCCCATACTGTAGGGTTCCTTTTTGTTCTATTGATGGTGTCTTTCGCTGTACAGAAGCTTTTCAGCTTAATGTAGTCCCACTTGCTCATTTTTGCTGTTGTTTTCCTTGCCCGGGGAGATATGTTCAAGAAGAGGTCACTCATGTTTATGTCTAAGAGGTTTTTGCCTATGTTTTTTTCCAAGAGTTTAATGGTTTCATGACTTACATTTAGGTCTTTGATCCATTTTGAGTTTACCTTTGTATATGGGGTTAGACAATGGTCTAGTTTCATTCTCCTACATGTAGCTGTCCAGTTTTGCCAGCACCATCTGTTGAAGAGACTGTCATTTTGCCATTGTATGTCCATGGCTCCTTTATCAAATATTAATTGACCATATATGTTTGGGTTAATGTCTGGAGTCTCTAATCTGTTCCACTGGTCTGTGGCTCTGTTCTTGTGCCAGTACCAAATTGTCTTGATTACTATGGCTTTGTAGTAGAGCTTGAAGTTGGGGAGTGAGATCCCCGGTACTTTACTCTTCTTTTTCAGGATTGCTTTGGCTATTCGGGGTCTTTGGTGTTTCCATATGAATTTTTGAATTATTTGTTCCAATTCATTGAAGAATGTTGCTGGTAATTTGAGAGGGATTGCATCAAATCTGTATATTGCTTTTGGCAGGATGGCCATTTTGACGATATTAATTCTTCCTAGCCATGAGCATGGGATGAGCTTCCATTTATTAGTGTCCCCTTTAATTTCTCTTAACAGTGACTTGTAGTTTTCAGAGTATAAGTCTTTCACTTCTTTGGTTAGGTTTATTCCTAGGTATTTTATTCTTTTTGATGCAATGGTGAATGGAATTGTTTTCCTGATTTCTCTTTCTATTGATTCATTGTTAGTGTATAGGAAAGCTACAGATTTCTGTGTGTTAATTTTGTATCCTGCAACTTTGCTGTATTCCGATATCAGTTCTAGTAGTTTTGGAGTGGAGTCCTTAGGGTTTTTTATGTACAGTATCATATCATCTGTAAATAGTGACAGTTTAACTTCTTCTTTACCAATCTGGATTCCTTGTATTTCTTTGTTTTGTCTGATTGCCGTGGCTAGGACCTCCAGTACTATGTTAAATAACAGTGGGGAAAGTGGGCATCCCTGTCTGGTTCCCGATCTCAGAGGAAATGCTTTCAGCTTCTCGCTGTTCAGTATAATGCTGGATGTGGGTTTATCATATATGGCCTTTATTATGTTGAAGTACTTGCCCTCTATTCCCATTTTGCTGAGAGTTTTTATCATGAATAGATGTTGAATTTTGTCAAATGCTTTTTCAGCATTTATGGAGATGATCATATGGTTTTTGTCTTTCTTTTTGTTGATGTGGTGGATGATGTTGATGGATTTTCGAATGTTGTATCATCCTTGCATCCCTGGGATGAATCCCACTTGGTCATGGTGTATGATCCTTTTGATATACTGTTGAATTCTGTTTGCTAATATTTTATTGAGTATTTTTGCATCTACATTCATCAGGGATATTGGTCTGTAATTTTCTTTTTTGGTGGGGTCTTTGCCTGGTTTTGGTATTAGGGTGATGTTGGCTTCATAGAATGAGTTTGGGAGTATTCCCTCTTCTGCTATTTTTTGGAACACTTTAAGGAGAATGCGTATTATGTCTTCTCTGTGTGTCTGATAAAATTCTGAGGTAAATCCGTCCGTCCCCGGGGTTTTGTTCTTGGGTAGTTTTTTGATTACCGTTTCAATTTCTTTGCTCGTAATTGGTTTGTTCAACTTTTGTGTTTCTTCCTTGGTCAGTCTTGGGAGGTTGTATTTTTCTAGGAAATTGTCCATTTCTTCTAGGTTTTCCAGCTTGTTGGCATATAGGTTTTCGTAGTAGTCTTTAATAATTCTTTGTATTTCTGTGGAGTCAGTCGTGATTTTTCCATTCTCATTTCTGATTATGTTGATTTGTGTTGATTCTCTTTTTCTCTTAATAAGTTGGGCTAGAGGCTTATCTATTTTGTTTATTTTCTCAAAGAACCAGCTCTTGGTTTTGTTGATTTTTGCTACTGTTTTATTCTTCTCAATTTTGTTCATTTCTTCTCTGAACTTTATTATGTTCCTCCTTCTGCTGACTTTAGGCCTCATTTGTTCTTCTTTTTCCAGTTTTGATAATTGTGATGTTTGACTATTCATTTGGGATTGTTCTTCCCTCTTCAAGTGTGCCTGTATTGCTATATACTTTCCTCTTAAGACTGCTTTCGCTGCATCCCACAGAATTTGGGGCTTAGTGTTGTTGTTGTCATTTGTTTCTATATATTCCTTGATCTCTATTTTGATTTGTTGATTGATCCATTTATTATTTAGTAGCATGTTGTTAAGCCTCCATGTGTTTGTGAGCCTTTTTGTTTTCTTTGTAGAATTTATTTCTACTTTTATACCATTGTGGTCTGAAAAATTGGTTGGTAGAATTTCAATATTTTGGAGTTTACTGTGGCTCCTTTTGTGAGCTAGTATGTGGTCTATTCTGGAGAATGTTCCATGTGCACTTGAGAAGAATGTATATCCTTTTGCTTTTGGATGTAGAGTTCTATAGATGTCTATTAGGTCCATCTGTTCTAGGGTGTTGTTCAGTGCCTCTGTGTCCTTACTTATTGTCTGCCTCGTGGATCTATCCTTCGGAGTGGGTGGTGTGTTGAATTCTCCTAAAATGAATGCATTGCAGTCTATTTCCCTCTTTAGTTCTCTTAGTATTTGCTTCACATATGCTGGTGCTCCTGTATTGGGTGCATATATATTTAGAATGGTTATATCCTCTTGTTGGACTGAGCCCTTTATCATTATGTAGTGTCCTTCTTTATCTCTTGTTACTTTCTTTGTTTTGAAGTCTATTTTGTCTGATATTAGTACTGCAACCCCTGCTTTCTTCTCACTGTTTTTTGCCTGAAGTATGTTTTTCCATCCCTTGACTTTTAGTCTATGCTTATCTTTGGGTTTAAGGTGAGTTTCTTGTAAGCAGCATATAGATGGGTCTTGCTTTTTTATCCATTCTATTACTCAGTGTCTTTTGATTGGTGCATTCAGTCCATTTACATTTAGGGTGACTATTGAGAGATATGTACTTATTGCCATTGTAGGCTTTAGATTCGTGGTTACCAAAGGTTCAAGGTTAGCTTCTTTAGTATCTTACTGCCTAACTTAGCTCACTTATTGAGCTGTTATATACACCGTCTGGAGATTCTTTTCTTCTCTCCCTTCTTATTTCTCCTCCTCCATTCTTCATATGTTGTGTGTTTTGTTCTGTGTTCTTTTTAGGGTTGCTCCCATGTAGAGCAGTCCCTGTAGGATGCCCTGTAGAGGTGGTTTTTGGGAAGCAAATTCCCTCAGCTTTTGCTTGTCTGGGAATTGTTTAATCCCGCCATCATATTTAAATGATAGTCATGCTGCATACAGTATCCTTGGTTCAAGGCCCTTCTGTTTCATTGCATTAATTATACTATGCCATTCTCTTCTGGCCTGTAGGGTTTCTGTCGAGAAGTCTGATGTTAGCCTGATGGGTTTTCCTTTATAGGTGACCTTTTTCTCTCTAGCTGCCTTTAAAACTCTTTCCTTGTCCTTGATCCTTGCCATTTTAATTACTATGTGTCTTGGTGTTGTCCTCCTTGGATCCTTTCTGTTGGGGATTCTGTGTAATTCCATGGTCTGTTCGATTATTTCCTCCCCCAGTTTGGGGAAGTTTTCAGCAATTATTTCTTCAAAGAGACTTTCTATCCCTTTTCCTCTTTCTTCTTCTTCTGGTATCCCTATAATACGAATATTATTCCTTTTGGCTTGGTCACATAGTTCTCTTAGTGTTGTTTCATTCCTGGAGATCTCTTTATCTCTCTCTATGTCAGCTTCTATACGTTCCTGTTCTCTGGCTTCTATTCCTTCAATGGCCATTTGCATCTTATCCATTCTGCTTATAAATCCTTCCAGGGATTGTTTCACTTCTGTGATCTCCTTCCTGACATCTGTGATCTCCCTCCGGACTTCAGCCCACTGCTCTTGCATTTTTCTCTGCATCTCATCCCATTGCTCTTGCATTTTTCTCTTCATCTCTGTCAGCATGTTCATGATTTTTATTTTGAATTCTTTTTCAGGAGGACTGGTTAGGTCTGTCTCCTTCTCAGGTGTTGTCTCTGTGATCTTTGTCTGCCTGTAATTTTGTCTTTTCATTGTGATAGAGATAGTGTGCACAGCTGGTACAAGTGACCGCTGGAAGAGCTTCCCTTCTTCTTGGTTTGTGGCCTTCCTCACCTGGGAGAATAGCGACCTCTAGTGGCTTGTGCCGGGCAGCTGTGTGCAGACAGGGCTTCTGCTTCCTGCCTGGTTGCTATGGGGTTTACTCCGCTGTTGCTGTGGGCGTGGCCTGGCTTGGGCTTCTCCTCCAAAATGGTGGAGCCCTGTTGGAGGTGGAACGGCTGGGAGGCTATTTATCTCCGAACGGGGCCTTTGTGCTCCCTGTTGCCCAGGGGGTTAGAGTGCCCAGAGATCCCCAGATTCCCTGCCTCTGGTCTAAGTGACCTGTCCTGCCCCTTTAAGACTCCCAAAAAGCACTCCCCTTCGCAAGGCACTGGGTTCTTGCAGGTGTGGATGTGGTCTGGGTGTTGTCCTGTGTCCTGTGGTCTCTATTTTAGGAAGATTTTTCTTTGTTATATTTTCATAGCTCTATGTGTTTTTGGGAGGAGATTTCCACTGCTCTACTCACGCCGCCATCTTGGCTCCGCCTCCACTATCTTGCTTGTTCAAGCTCAAAAACAGCTGAACTGGGAGTGGTCTCCAGATCTCAGCTCCCAGCAACTGCACTTTCCCACACACCTCCTGGAGCTCCTGCTGACTGCTTCTTTGAAGCTCTCTTAAACCACAAAACAATGTCCAAGTACTTCCTGTTCTTCAGGGAAATGGATTCGTTGGTTAATCTGCAACGCGTCTCCTCCAAACGCCACCACTCTGACTGCGGGGGTCTTGCTTTTTTATCCATTCTCTTACTCTGTGTCTTTTGATTGGTGCATTCAGTCCATTTACGTTTAGGGTGATTATCGTAGATATGTACTTCTTGCCATTGCAGGCTTTGGAGTCATGGTTATCAAAGGTTCAAGTGTAGCTTCTTTACTATCTAACCATCTAACCTTAACTCACTTATTACACTATTATAAATACAGTCTTATGATTCTTTATTTCTCTCCCTTCTTATTCTTCCTCCTCCACTCTTTATATATTATGTGTTTTATTCTGTACTCTGTTGTGTTTCCTTTGACTGCTTTTGTGGGTAGTTGATTTTATTTTTTACCTTTAGTTAGTATTTGGTTGGTCTTCTTTCTTTGCTGTGATTTTATTTTCTCTGGTGACATCTATTTAGCCTTAGGAGTGCTTCCATCTCGAGTAGTCCCTTTAAAATATCCTGTAGAGGTGGTTTGTGAGAGGCAAATTCCCTCAACTTTTGCTTATGTTTAAATTGTTTAATCCCTCCTTCAAATTCAAATGACAGTCTTGCTAGATACTATATTCTTGGTTCAAGGTCCTTCTGTTTCATTGCATTAAGTTTATCATGCATTCTCTTCTGGCTTGTAAGGTTTCTGTTGAGAAGTCTGATGACAGCCTGATGGGTTTTCCTTGTAGGTGATCTTTTTCCTCTCCCTGACTACATTTAATACCCTGTTCTTGTCTTTGATCTTTGCCATTTTAACTATTATATGTATTGGTGTTGTCCTCCTTGGGTCCTTTGTCTTGGGAGATCTGTGGGCTTCCATGGTCTGAGAGACTATTTCCTTCCCCAGCTTAGGGAAGTTTTCAGCAATTATTTCTTCAAAGACACTTTGTATCCCTTTTTCTCTCTCTTCTTCTTCTGGTTTCCCTATTATGCAAATTTTGTTCTGTTTGGATTGGTCACACAGTTCTCTTAATATTCTTTCATACCTGGAAATCCTTTTATCTCTCTCTGCCTCTGCTTCTGTGTATACCTGTTCTCTGATTCCTATTCCATTGATAGTCTCTTGTCCCTCATCTGGTCTGCTCTTCAGTCCTTCTATTATTTCATTTCTGTTGTCTCCCTCCAGACTTCATTCCTTAGCTCTTACATATTTCCCTGCAGCTCCATCAGCATTGTTATGACTTTTATTTTGAATTCTTTTACAGGAACATTTTTTTATATCTATCTCACTAGGCCCTCTCTCTGGCATTGTTTGAGTGATTTTGGACTGGTCCAGGTTCTTCTGCTTTTTCAAGGTGATAGACATCAAGGCTGTCAAGTCATGTGTGTGTTAGCTGGGAGCACAAAGTCCTTTCCTGCTTGGTGGTCACCTTGCCATTCTCTGCTCTCTGTGCTGGTTACCCCAGGGAGCAGTCTCTGGGTTAATTCAGTGAGCTTCTGTGGGTGGGGAGACCCTCAGGATGGCCTAGAGCACTGCCAGGAGTTGCAGGCACGTGCCGTGTGTTCTCCTGCGAGAACAGTGCCTTTTCATGTCTTCTGGACTTTGTGCCAGCTTACTCTGTCTGTTCTGGGCAGCTGTTTGCTGGTGGCAGCCTCTGAGTCTGGCCTGGTTACCTGCGCATTGGGAGAAGTCTCTGTGTGGCTGTTGTGAGTGGGGCTGCTCCCAGGATGGTCTGTAGCAATGGCAGATCAGCCGGTTTCCTTGTACTGCTGATGGAGTGAATGAACAGTAGGCTGCTTATCGCTGTGCAGGGCTTCAGAGTTGCATTGCCACCTAGGAGGTTAGCAGGCCTGAAATTCCTTAAGATTCTCAGCCTGCTGGGCTGAGTGTGTCAGAACGATTTTGTCCACCTGTTAAACCCTTGTCCATTTATGACTTTTAAAGTGCCCGCTTTTCTTTTGTCCAAGGGGAGCTGGCTGTGGGCATCTGCTCACAGTCTCTATCTCGGATTTTACTTTTCTGTTTTTGTAATATGCAGTATACCATGCAACGTATGTCTTTGCTCCTTGTGCAGATTACTAGGGCTGGTTATTTAGCAGTCCTGTGCTTCCACTCCCTCCACACTCTGATTATTTTCCTCCCACCATTGAGCTGAGGTGGGGGTTTGTTCGGGTCCTGCCAGGTCACAGCTTTGTATTTTATCCTTTTCATGAGATGCTGAGTTCTCCCAGCTGTAGCCTGGCTGTTGTACTGTGTATTCTGGTCACTCTTTTAGGAATAGTTGTATTTGCTGTATTTTCAAAATATATATTGTTTTGGGAGTAGATTTCCAACCCCCTTCTCATGTCCCCATCTTGAGCGCCTCTCTATGTGCATTTTTAAAACAACAAAATATTCACATGTACTTATATATATAAGGGAAGCTTTTGGTTTTTTCAAGTGCTGTTTTCATCGGGCTTACCAGTTCCCTGAACTATGTAAGCCCTACTGGTTGGTGCTGTGAGGGTAAAGTATGGAAATTCTATGGAATATAATCTCATAATCAAACCTTAGAGTAAGGTGTTGAGTCTCAGTGAGAAAGCCTTTCTTGTTACCACTCTTTTGTAAAGATCTTTGCTGCCCAAGGTGCTCTGTGTCCTCAAATACCTTAATTAAATCCTGACTGCACTGGACTGCTGCAAAGTCTTGTGCTTTTAGTGCATGGTTTTCTGTGCTGTGGAGAGCTCTGCTTTTCAACAGGCTCATAAATTAAACTCCTGGACAGCTTCTTATGTCCAAATTTCTCCTCTTGGCTGGCTTGGTGCTTTATTGCCTCCTGAGGTACCTACACACCTTCCTATTCTCAAGTTACTTCCTTAAACCCAAAGTTTGACAATGCTTTCCTGGGGATACAGCGAGCCTCCCTGTTGTCCCAAGCCAGCTAGGGACCTCACAAAATGTAGAGACAACAACTTCTATGGGGCTGGCCTTGGAAAATGGAATGTTTTATATCTCTCTGTGGATAAAATGAGAGTTCCTGTGGCCAGGATTCCCACCTGACCCTGGTTGACTAGCTTACTGCACACCTGTGGGCAATATATTGCTGTTGACTCTATATAAAGAGCTCTGCCCAGTGCTCTGTGCATGACACAGTGGCAGGGCTGCAAGGCTACAGGAGAGCAGAGCAGAGGCAGGAGTGGTGGCAGCAGTGAGGACAGATACTCAGAGGACGGCTGTGCGGGACAACTGTGCAGAGAGGTCTGCAGGGTGGCTGTGCAGGACACCTGTGAAGAGAGGCCTGGAGGACAGCTGTGTGGGATGGCTGTGTGGACAGAGGGGCCCAGAGGAAGACCTGCTTGCTGCATGCAGACTTGCTCTGAGTGAACGGGATTTTAGTGACTGACCTGCCGCCTGAAAATAAAACATTGGGTATAACCCTTTGTGGGGAAGTTGGGGTTTCTATGGCCACAATCCTCACTGAATTTAAATCACCTGATGATGTACCTGGCCTGTTGCTGGGCTACTGCTTCCACACCTTTAGGCAATAAGCTATTATTGTGCTATATAGAGAGCTCAGCCGAGGGCTCTGGGCAGAGGCAGAGATGCTAGTCCTCGACCTACTGCCAGGAGAACAAGCCGGGATATAAACCCTTTTACCCCAAAGAACATTTTGCTGTCAATTCCTTTGGTCACACTGAATCCATAGCTAACTTGTCCAGGGTTGAAACCCATTGGCAAGACAATTGGCCAAAGTCACCAGGGTTCACTGTTGATCAAGGAAAAAGACAAGCTGCCCTTATGGGAGGGGTGCTTCTGCAGGCTGCCCCTGTGAATGGGGAGACAGTGGATTGTCCCCCAGTGGGTATGTGGTCTGATGTGGCGTGCCTCCTAGAGGACTGGGCCCCACCCCAGGACTGGAGGCAAGTGAAGGTGACATGTGAGGCAGTAGGGGTGGCTCTTGATATAGTAAGCAGATCCTTTGAGCAGCAGAGCACCCATTAGGCAGTGGTGACTGTGGTTTGGCTGCTTATCACAGTCTTAAAAAGCTTTACAGAGGAAACCCAAGAAATAGTGGCATGAAAACGCGAGCAGCAAACTTCTGTGGATTTCCAGAGGAGGGAAATGGAATTGATGCGAGAGGCAGCATGAGAACTTGAGCTGCAGACTTCTGTGAATTCCCTGAGGAAGGAGATGTCATTGATGTGAGAGGAGGCAGCATGAGAGCGCTGGCAGCAAGGTGCCATTGGAGACGAGATGGCAGTGCTGCCAGGTGTTTTGAAGGAGGAAGAGGCCATCAAGGAAAAGTACGAACTCCTGAGGGTAGGACAGGCAGAGGACGCATGAGAACATCAGCTGTGAAGCACTGAGGTGAAGGTAAGAGACATTCTGAAGACAGGCAGCATTGCTGCAAAGCACAGTGAAAAAGGTAAAGGTTGTAGCAGAGAAGGCACTTGGGGAAGGTGAGAGAAAGCTGTCATCAACCACAGAAATGGAGGAGCTGGAGAAAGATGAAGAGGTGATGCTGGAAGTACCGGCACCTCCTGTATTGAAAGCACGCCCAGTAATTGTAAAGAAAATAAAGACCCAGCAGCTGAAAGTTCCCCAAGAAGAGGAGCAGCCCCCTCCCCAGGTCGTGGAGCACTTTATGGTCTGCCCCTATACTCAGGCTGAGCTGGTGGATTTCGGCTCTCGGTTTAGGCAGAAGCCCTTAGAGTGAATGTCAGCTTGGCTCCTGCATCTGTGGGACTTAGAGGTGCATGGAATTGTTCTGTTGGGATCAGAACTGGGAAAGCTGTCTTCCCTGACAGTGCAACCTGCCCTGAGGCAGCGATTGCAAAATGCACATCAGACCCCAGGGAGTCACTCCCTCCTTGATTGAATTATGGCTGCACTTCATGCTGTGTGACCCAATCTGGGTGATCCACCATTTTCTCCTGTTAGATTGCACACATATGCCGGACTCCCAACAGGCATTACGAGAGTTGGGCATAAGAAATGCCATCTATAGTCCAGAGAATTATGGCCCAGATGAAGAGATTTTCACTACTGGAATGAGAAATGTTGAACTTCAAATGGCTCCTACATCCCTCTTTGGATCTCTAGTGGCCACTCCTTCCTCTCACCTAGGGCATCCCATAAGCGAGGTGACACCTACAGTAGCAGACTTAGGAGAGGCAGAAACAAAGAAAATCTGGAGAGAAATGAGACCTGTTACTCACAAGAAGAATTTACAGGGCCCATGAAGGTTACAAGGACCCAGATGTGGGTTGATTTAATATGGGCAGGAGCAGATGGGAGGAAATTAGATGAGAAGTCATATGGGATCTTACTAGAGCTATGGCAACTGCTGAAACCATAGCAGCAGTTAGAGCCATTAAGACCAAAGAGGCAGAGATCAGAGACAGAGCCATGAATCCTGCATGTGTGTTTACAAGACTACCTGCTGGGGAGCGAGCCAATCTCACCTGAGCCCACACAGGAAGGTGATTGGGGAACACGGTTTGACTGAGGGGAAGGTCAAGGTATCTGCCTTGAGGGACCAGGGGGAGGCCGGAGGCCACATGTTGAAATAGCTGCCACTGGTCCCCAGTGAAGATATAATGTGTCCTGCCTCTGGTGGACACTAGGGCTGAATGTTCAGTGATTCATGGTTATCCTGAGCAGTTCCCTGGGACCCCCACTATCATAGATGGATACAGAGGGAAGGCTATCAGAGTGAAAAAAGCCTAAATTCCTTTGGAAATAGGGCATCTACTCCCAAAGGACTATACTGTGTATATATATATATATATCTCCTATTCCTGAGTATATTTGGGGGATTGATAGCCTGCAGGATCTATGGCTGCAGACCACTGCAAGTGAGTTCAGACTGAGAATACATGTGGTGAAGGCAGTTCTGAGGGAACATGCTAGGCACCCACCCATAGCTTTGCCTGTGCCTCGGTGGGTGACTAATATGAAACAATACAAACTGCCTGGATGGCATAAAGAGATTGGAGAAACTCTCCGGGAGGTGGAAAGGTGGGTATTATAAAGCCCACCCATAGTCCTTTCAATTACCCTGTGTGGCCAGTAAAAAAGCCAGATGGCTCCTGGCATATGACTGTGGATTATAGAGAACAGAATAAGGTCATACCCCCTACGCATGCTGCTGTCCCCTCTATTGCAGGCTTCGTGGATACCCTCAGCCATTAACTAGGAACATACCATTATGTGGTAGATCTTACTAATGCTTTCTTTCCCATTGATATTGATCAGGAAACTCAGAAACAGTTTGCCTTCATGTGGGAAGGACAGGAATGGATTTTCACCATCCTACCACAGGGATACGTCCACAGCCCCACCATATGTCATGGACTTGAAGCTCAGAACTTGGCTACATGGGAGAAACCGCCAGCAGTGTGGCTGTACCATTATATTGATGACGTCATGCTCACAACTGATTCTCTTTCAGATCTAGAAGGTGCAGCACCTAGACTGCTGCAATATTTACAGGAGAAAGAATGGGCTGTGAACAGCACCACATTTCAGGGACCTGGTTTGTCTGTTAAATTCTTGGGGGTTCTCTGGTTGGGTAAGACCAAAGTTATACCAGAAGCAGGTATGGACAAAGTCTATGCCTTTCCTACCCCAAAAACTGTGGCATTGCACCAGGAGTTTCTGGGTCTTCTAGGCTACTGGAGAGTGTTAATCCCGAACTTGCCACAAATTCTGAAGGCCTTATACTGGTTGGTATGAAAGGGCATCAAGTGGGACTAGGATTAGATATGTGCATCTGCGTTTACTACAGCAAAATGGGCAGTCAAGACCATGCAGGCCTTGAGTGTGATTGACCCATCAAGGCCCTGTGAGCTGGACGTTCATGACACTTAAAAGGGTCATGGCTGGGGTCTCTGGCAGTGGCTTGAATGAACTCACCAACCCACTGGATTATGATCACAACTCTGGAAAGGGGCAGAGGTACAATACACTTTGATAGAAAAACAACTGGCTGCCGTGTATCATGCCTTCCTGGCTTCAGTACCCATCACTGGAATGGTCCCAATAAAGGTAATAACCACCTCTCCCATCTTGGGGTGCGTACAAGACTGGACCCAAAAGCCAAGGAGTGGTGTGGCACAAACACCCACACTAGCCAATTGGGGTGCTTACCTGCAGCAGTGTAGTGCCCTCTCTAGTAGCCCCTTGAGTGAAGAACTCCAACGCGTGTTGGGGCCAGTGACATGTAATAGTGAAAAGCAGGAAGAACTTGCTTTTGAACCATTAGTAGCAGAGAGTCCCTATCGGGAGGGAAGAGCCCCTCTACTCAAAGATTCATGGTACAAAGATGGCTCCAGCCATGGGCAGCCCCAAAATGGAGGGCCATAGCTTTCCATCCTGAGACTGAGTCAATATGGATGGAAGACGATGAGGGGAAGAGCAGCCAATGGGCAGAGTTGTGGGCCGTGTGGCTTGTGATCAGCCAGGAGCCCTCCCCTATAGATGTCTGCACTGACAGCTGGGCTGTCTATTGGGGCTTGACCCTGTGGCTACCAACCTGGTACCATGCCAACTGGCTGGTTTTCACCGACCCTTTTGGGGCCAAGAATTGAGGCAAGACTTATGGGCCTGTGGTCAGACTAAAATGATTACAGTATACCATGTGACAGGTCATTTGCCACTGGCATCCCCAGGAAATGATGAAGCAGATAAATTGGCCTAGATACATTGTTTAGAAGGAAAGCCTGCCTCTGGTGTAGCCCAATTGCTACATCAGCATTTGTTGCATGTGGGGCAAAAGACAATGTGGGCTGTAGCCTGCCCATGGGGATTGCCTTTGTCCTTCGAGGAAGTTAGTAGAGCCTGGCAGGAGTGTGTCATGTGCTCCAAAAGGGACTTACACTGAGTTCCACAGCAACATGGGACAATAGCTAAGGGGCCTTTACCACTTGTCAGGTAGCAGATAAGACTATATTGGGCCTCTACCTGTGTCAGTAGGATATCGGTATGACATGACTTGTCTGGACACAGCAACTGGACTTCTAGTTGCTTTTCCTCCCCATTGTGCAGAGCAGCAGATGATGAAAAGAGGCCTGGAGTGTCTCTTTGCTGCCTATGGCCGACCACAGGTAATTGAGAGTGATCAGGGAACCCATTTTACTGGACATACACTACAAGGATGGGTGCGACAGCTGGGGATCAAATGGAAGTTTCATGTGCCATACAATCCTACCACAGCAGGCATGATAGAGAGGCACAATGGCTTGTTAATATGTGGACTAAAGTCAGATACCAATAGTCTATGGGGATGGTCAGTCCGCTTATGGACCGTGCTATGGCATTTGAACAAGGGACCCCAAAATGGAGCCCTGAACCCCATAGACATGTTAACACATATGGCTGCCTCCCCTATTCAACTGCAAGTACAAGCCAAGGAAGAATCACTGAAGCCGAGATTTGGCCACCAGAATAACATCTTGCTGCCAGCACCAACTGCACTGAACCCCAGAGACTCCATTGAGTGTACGTGGCCTTGGACCTTTTCATACATGGACCCATGATAGCTGGCTCTCCTGGCACCTTGGACACAAGGCCTGGAAGCTGGCCTCCTGTGTATTCCTGGAATAACAGCAGAGTGGCTGCCAAAGGTCACAGTAGTATATCCTGAACGGCCAGAAGGTAGGAGCATCTTACTGGGGAGTTTTGTTGTATCATTATGGCCAGTATGTGCACCTGCAGTAGCACTATATATAGACACTTCAGTAACCTTCACGGGGAAAGGAGTAAAAGTATGGTATAGTAGACCTGGAAGGGACCCCCTTCATGCTACAGTCCTATCACAGGACCACTCTCTTGCATGCTTCCTACCTGATGGACAAGATTTGCCTATGTTGGTGGCATTAAAACATGTGTTTTATCACCCCTAAAGTCTTTGTGGATTGGGAACTGCCTCTGGTTTGAGGATTATTATAAATTTTGTTATTAGGAACCTCCTCTGGCTTGAAGGTTATTATAATTTTTGTTACATGTATCAAAATCTTGCTGTATCTTAATTTTTATCACCTGTAAGTTGTTGTTATCCTCTGTTGCTACTGTGGAACCTGGTTACATTGCTCCAGCTTTCTCACACAGGGACTATTGCAGAAGATTGAAAGCATGTATGTTGTTAGGCAAGAATCCTGGAGGGGTGGATTGTGGGGAAATTGGGGTTCCTATGGCCGGGATCCTCACTGAACTTAAACCACCTGATGATGTAACTGGCCTGTTGCTAGGCTACCACTTCCACACCTTTAGGCAGTAAGCTATCATTGTCCTAAATAGAGAGCTTGGCCCAGTCCTCTGGGCGGAGGCAGACATACTAAGTGCTCAACCTGCTGCTGTGAGAACAAGCCAAGTAATAAGCCCTTTCACCCAAAGAATATCAATTTCTTAGGTCACATTGAGTCCATTGTGAACTTGCCCGGGGCTGAAACCCTTTGGCAGTACAAGTGTCAATAAAAATGTATTTCCCACATATGTGTAGTTAGCAAGCTGACAGTTTCCACGTAAGAATCCTGATCATAGGAAACTTCACTTTCTCCACACTGGGATTCTGCCAGATTGCTGGCAGCAGTTTCTCCGTCGGTACATTGGACAAAGGCCAAGTACAGAAATAAAAGCCAGACAAATTCTCCGTGCAAAAGAGGCACATCCAACTCAGGTGCAACTGTCCTGTACATACCAAACACTGTAGGGCTAATCTCTCATGAACCCCTGTTCACCCATCCCCACAATCCTCTCGTAAACCTCACATGGATCTTCATTGCTTGCACCTCTTGGTCTTTGCCCCAGGTGTTTCCTATACCTCTTGTGCAACTGATTCCAAAGTCATATTTACTGGCCATACTAAGGAGAAAGCTCATTTTCAGAGACTAGCTGCCACAGAACCAGCAGGAGGGAAGGGCAGAAACCGCAGGATTTCTACTCTGCACTGATTGCCACTAACTCATTTCAGCTGTTATGGGGAGGCCCTGTTGGGGGAGCTTTGAGAGGAAATGGGTTCCATGTACAGTCCACTTTAAATTGCTCAGAATTGCGTGCTTGAAAATAGTCTCTACTAAACATTTAGTATGAGCATTTGCAAGAGTAATAAAGCTTTAGACTTTGCTACACTGTTGTCCCAAACGGCGTAAGCTGCTTCCCTATGGCAAAGATGATCAAATGGTTGGCAAGTCACAAACATGCAAGAAGGATAAAGGAGCACCAAGGACCGTTAAACCTGGAGCTGGTAATAATGATTTAAAAGGACTTTAAGCACATAAAGAATGTAGATGGTGAGGACCAGCTGTTCTCAATTTTGCTTGAGAGAAGAGCAAAGGAAAAGAAACATGTTGCCATGAGAGGGACTGATGTTAGCAAGAAGGAAGAACTTCCTGCCAGAGAAAAGTAGGTAAATATTTGAGTGGTTGGTCAATGAAGTTTGTAGAATTTCTTTCTCTGGAGTGGCTCTTTTTTCTGGGCTATTTCTGTGTGGTCCCTCCAGAACATGGAGGACAGATGAAAGAGTGGCATCCAGAGGTCCAGTTCAGTCCCTTCCAGAACTCAGAATCTCATATTTGTAATATTCAAGATTCTGTAACAGGGAATCTTGAGAGGTTCTTGACAGAAAAACAACGAAACAAAACAGCATCTCAAATGTTTAGATTTACCCCAGGTCTCTAGCCCTTTCTATGAGCTAAGCTTTTGCCTTACAGTGAAGACTTCTTTTTGGTTCTCCAGGGCCCCTAAGCCATGCATATGGGAACAATATTTTTTTAACTCAAAAGCACGACATGGTCTGACAATTATATTTATGGGGACAAGAGGATAGAATATGTGAAATTAGAGCTGTCCCAGGAAATCTGGGATGTATGGTCTCCATAGCCACATATTATCTCTTTCTAGGGGTACTGACAGAAGAGGGAGTTAATTAAAACTTTGCCATGTGGTGTGGGGCCTGGATTATTTCCTTTTCTACAGCAAGATCAGTTAGGACTGTGAAAAAGCTGGGATCATAATAAGCACAGTGCAAACTCAGGTTCTGCTGTGCAGGTTGGACAAAGAGGCAATGTATATGTCCTCCCTAGTATCCCCCCCAACTCTAAAACTTAGCAGAGGCAGTCACATCATACAAAGGTTATGCCCATTCTTGCTCAATTATAAATGATGCCATAAGGTTATAGAGAAGAAGAAATGTGGTCTTGTATAGGCATTCTATACCTTCATTCATGCAAGAAGTGGTTAAAGTGTGGTCTCTGAACTAACAATAGCAGAATCTCCTGGAAACTTGTTAGAAATTCAAATGTTTAGGACCCTACCTAGGTCTACTGAATCACGAACTACGGAGGCAAGCCCCAACAATCTGTGCTTTAATTCGGGTTGATAGTGATAAATTCTAACTGTGAAAATCCCTGGATTAGAGGTTCTAGTGGTGATGCTCACATTGCCAACCAGCAACAGGTCTATTAAGGAAAAGAACCAAAGACACAGGCACATTTGGCCCAGCAGGTCTCTGCCAATTCAGTCTAAATGACTCACACTATCCTGATCATGAAATAGCCTGACTCTTACTACATACCAAATTAGTTGAAACCTGGTGTCTTGCCTTACAGTTTTAGCCCTGGGAAAGTTCACTATAGATTCAGTGATACCAAGAAATGACAATGGAATATTTTTGGGGTAAAAGGGATTATACCCAGCTTTAGTCTCACTGCAGTAGGTTGAGCACTACAATCGTGGCTGCATCCAGCAGTCTGCAGGTCCATAACCCACCTCCATCTCTGCCTCCACCCAGAGCAGTGGGCAAAGCTCTTTATATAGTGACACAGTCAGTAATAGCTTATTGCCTACGGGTGTGGACACAGGAGCCTATCAGTAGGCCAATAACATTATCAAGTAGTTTAGGGTCAGATGAGAATTCTGGCCATAGGAACTTCCATTTTTCCCACACCTGCATTTCAAGGAGATAATTCAGCTTACCCGCTCCAATAGGCCTTTTTCAAGTAAGCCAAAGGCCTTTTGGTGTCTCATCTGTGGATAAAGTGAAAGTTCTTGTAGCCAGAATTCTCACCTGGCCCTGGTTGGTTAGCTCACCACACACATGTGGGCAATACGTTCTTATTGACTCTATATAAAGAGCTCCACCCAGTGCTCTGGGCGACACGATGGCAAGGCTGTAAGAGAGCACAGATGAGACTGGAGTGGTGGCAGCACTGAGGACAGAGACTGAGACAGCTGCAGGGGCAGAGAGGCCCAGAGGCAGAGACCGGCTTGCTGTATGTAGACTTGCTCGGAGTGGACGGGATTCTAGTGATTGACCTGCCATCATGGGAATGAAGCTGGGTATAAACCCTTTCACCCCAAGAACATTCTAATGTCATTTCTTTGGTTACATTGAATCCATAGTGAACTTGCCCAAGGCTGAAACCCATTGGCAAGATATCTAAACCTTACTCAGGCACACACACTCCTTTGAGTACTCTGTGTATATTTCAGGTCTTAGCTCTGATCTGAGTTTCAATGAACTGAATAGAGTGCACTTTGAGGACTAAACTGGGACTATTTTATGTTTAGCCACATTATTTTTACTTTTAAACAAACATATGATAGAGTCTGTGCTGGAAAGAGCCCTTATACATTACTGACATTAAATTACAATAAACAAATTCATTGTTTCACCTCAGTTTAAACTGCTAAAGTTAATTGCTGTAATCAGTGGGAAACTTTCACAAAAGTTTGCCTGAAAGAAGACATGCTTCCAGGTAAATTATCAAAGTGAAAGCACCTAAGGACCCCATCTTGTTAAATCCCACCTGTTTCTCCCCCAGAGCATCAGTTAATAAAGAGGCAGCAATCTCAACACAGCTTCCATTAGAATCATTGACTGCTGGTTGCAAAGGAATTGCTGGTTCAGGTAGGGAGGTTACACTGCATGGTTAAAAACAAGATGAGGGAAATTTTTGGGTTGATAGTAATGTTTTATGTATTGATAGCAATTTGAGATATACAGCTGTAGAGTATGTCAAAACTCATCCAATGACCACTAAAGATTTGTACATTTCACTGCAGGTAAATTTTACCTCAAAATTAAAAAAGAACTATAAACAAATTACAATGCATGCTGAACTGTTTGTAAGGACCTGTACTGAGGTCCTCAATTTACTTTGAAATGTATCAGAAAATAATAGGTATTAATGAATGGATGGATGGATAAAGGGAATCAAGTGAAGACATGTGATAAAGCGAATATAGTAAAATGTTAATAGAATTTAAATGATGTGTATATGAATGTGCAAAGTAAATGCTTTCAACTTTTCTGTATGTTTGAATTCTGTTATAAGATATTAGAAACACAAACAGGCAAAAGTGCTACTGGATTTGTCAGAAAGACCTTTCATTAATTTCTTCATTCCACAAACAATATACATGATCTGAGACTCTACGGTAAAGTGCTAAGCACTAATTCAAACTCCAGCTCTGCCATTTAGTAGCAGTATGACCTTGGACAAGTCCCTCCACCTCTCTGAAACTTGCTTCCTTATCTGTTAAATAGTGATAATAATAACACCTTCCTCACAGACTGGTTTTCCTTGGAATTACATTTAAATTGCTGAGTACTTTATTACTCAGGGGGTAATAAAGGTATACTGAATAGGGACCTCTCAATGAAGTGCTTCTTATTCCTCTCCCCTGGGAGACCTAGACAGGGTCTCAACTTTGGAAAGGATTTTATGCCAGCTTCATCTTAATTGTTGCACACTTCTTGTTTCTTGGAAATTGTCTGCACCTTGGTCCAAGACCTTAGGCTATGTTGTCTGTATAGGACTCACATGTTCTGACTCCTCTGACATTCAACCATGTTTTGGTTTACAGACTCCCTTTTGCAAAAAATAAATGAAAATGCTATAAAGCAAATTGTATTTGAACATGTATAAAGCAAAATTTAAGAAAAAGAGTGAAGTAGGAGTGTGAGCATCCATTTGAACCCACAGTCAAAATGCTTGATTATTAACTCACTCACTCACACTCTCCCACAGCTCTGGCATCTTTTCCTGCTCCAGGATGATTACTACCATTTGGAGAACATGCTCCTCCCTTCTTGGTTCCCTTTTCCATTCATTTTCTGAAAGGATTCTCTTAGCACTCTTTCCCTAAATGCAGATTCCATCATTCACCAACTGGTATGAGATGAGAGAGTGTCTTACAAATGGGTTTCAGCCCCGGGCAAGTTCACTATGGATTCAGTGTGACCAAAGAAATCAACAGCAAACCGTTCTTGGGGTGAAAGGGTTATACACAACTTTATTTTCAGGTAGCAGGTCAGTCACTAAAATCCCATTCACTAAGAAAGAATCTGCATGCAACAAGTCAGTCTCTGTCTCTGGGCCCCTCTGTCTACACAGCCATCCCTCACAGATGTTTTTGGGGCCCCTCTGTCCACACAGCCATTGTGCACAGCTGTCCTCTGGGCCTCTGCACAGTCATCCCACACAGCCATCCTCCAGGCCTCTCTGCACAGTCGTCTCACACAGCTGTCCTCTGGGCCTCTGTCCTCAGTGCTGCCATCACTCCAGCATCTGCTCTGCTCTCCTGCAGCTTTGCAGCCTGCCACCTTGTCGTGTCCAGAGCACTGGGTGGAGCTCTTTACATAGAGTCAACAGCAATGTATTGCCCACAGGTGTGCAGTGAGCTAGTCAACCAGGGCCAGGGGAGAATTCTGGCCACAGGAACTCTCATTTTATCCACACTCCACCCCTCCAGGATTCTCTCCTCTCAATCAATGTGCCCTTAGTCCTCTGCAATGGTCCCTGTGCAAGGAAGCTCAAGCATTGTTCTCCAGCCTCTCCAGCAAAAAGTCTTGCAGACACACAGGCCAGACTCGTGGCTCTGTCCCTGATCTCTGCCTCTTTGGTCTTAATGGCTGGAACTGCTGTTCTGGTTTCAGTTGTTGCCATAGCTCCAGTAAGGTCCTATTTGGATTCCCATCTAATTTCCTTCCATCTAATCCTGCCCGTATCAAATCAACCCACATCTGGGTCCTCCTTACCCTCACGAGGCCCCTCCAATTCCTCCTGTGAGGAACAGGTCTTATTTCTTTCCGGGTTCTTGTTGCTTCAGTTACTGTACATTTCACCTCGCATTTTGTAATCGCTGCCTCAAGGTGGGCTGCGCTGTCAGGGAAGAGAGCTTCCCCATCTCTGATCCTGACAGAACAATTCTATCCACAACTAAGTTCCACAGCCACCAGGTAAGTGGACCATAGAGTGCTCCACGACCTGGGGAGGGGGATGTTCCTCTCCTTGGAGAACTTTCACCTGCTGAGACTTTTATTTTCTTTACAAACACTGGACATGCTTTCAATACAGGAGGGGCCAGTGCCTCCAGCACCACCACTTCATGCTTCACCAGCTCCTCCATTTCTGGGGCTGATGGCACCTTTCTCTCCACTTCCCCAAGTGCCTCCTCTGCTACAGTGCCTCACAACAATGCAAGCTCAGTCTTCAGAAGGTCTCTAACCTTCACCTCAAAGCCTCGCAGCTGAAGTTCACCTGCCACCTCCACCTGTGCTTCACTCAGGAGTTTGTCTTTATCCTTGATGGCCTCTTCCTCCTTCAGAACACCTGGCAGCGCTGCCATCTCGTCTCCAATGGCACCTTGCTGCCAGTGCTCTAGGGCTGCCTCCTCCTGCATCAATGACATCTCCTTCCTCAGGGAATCCACAGGAGTTTGCAGCTCATGTTCTCATGCCGCCATTTTGTGGGTCTCCTCTGTAGAGCTTTTTAAGAGTATGAGAAGCAGCCAACCCACAGTCCCCAATGCCTCACAGGCACTGTTTCTCAAAGGATCTTACTATATCAAGAGCCACCCATACTGCCTCAGGTGTCACCTCACTTTGCCTCCACTTCTGGGGTGGGGCCTAGCCCTCTAGTAGGCAAACCACCTCAGACAACATACCCGTAGGGGGATGATCCACTGTCTCCCCACTCACAGGGGCAGCCCGCTGAAGAACCCCTCCCATAAGAGCAGCCTGTATTTTCCTTGATCAACAGTGAACCCTGCTGACTTTCGTTAATTACTTGCCAATAGGTTTCAGCCCCGGGCAAATTCACAATGGACTCAATGTGACCTAAGAAATTGATATTCTTTGGGTGAAAGGGCTTATTACTTGGCTTGTTCTCACAGCAGCAGGTTGAGCACTTAGTATGTCTGCCTCCGCCCAGAGGACTGGGCCAAGCTCTCTATTTAGGACTGATAGCTTACTGCCTAAAGGTGTGGAAGTGGTAGCCTAGCAACAGGCCAGTTACATCATCAGGTGGTTTAAGTTCAGTGAGGATCCCGGCCATAGGAACCCCAATTTCCCCACAATCCACCCCTCCAGGATTCTTGCCTAACAACATACATGCTTTCAATCTTCTGCAATAGTCCCTGTGTGAGAAAGCTGGAGCAATGTAACCAGGTTCCACAGTAGCAACAGAGGATAACAACAACTTACAGGTGATAAAAATTAAGATACAGCAAGATTTTGATACACGTAACAAAAATTATAATAACCTTCAAGCCAGAGGAGGTTCCTAATAACAAAATTTATAATAATCCTCAAACCAGAGGCAGTTCCCAATCCACAAAGACTTTAGGGGTGATAAAACACATGTTTTAATGCCACCAACATAGGCAAATCTTGTCCATCAGGTAGGAAGCATGCAAGAGAGTGGTCCTGTGATAGGACTGTAGCATGAAGGGGGTCCCTTCCAGGTCTACTATACCATACTTTTACTCCTTTCCCCGTGAAGGTTACTGAAGTGTCTATATATAGTGCTACTGCAGGTGCACATACTGGCCATAATGATACAACAAAACTCCCCAGTAAGATGCTCCTACCTTCTGGCCGTTCAGGATATACTACTGTGACCTTTGGCAGCCACTCTGCTGTTATTCCAGGAATACACAGGAGGCCAGCTTCCAGGCCTTGTGTCCAAGGTGCCAGGAGAGCCAGCTATCATGGGTCCATGTATGAAAAGGTCCAAGGCCACGTACACTCAATGGAGTCTCTGGGGTTCAGTGCAGTTGGTGCTGGCAGCAAGATGTTATTCTGGTGGCCAAATCTCGGCTTCAGTGATTCTTCCTTGGCTTGTACTTGCAGTTGAATAGGGGAGGCAGCCATATGTGTTAACATGTCTATGGGGTTCAGGGCTCCATTTTGGGGTCCCTTGTTCAAATGCCATAGCACGGTCCATAAGCGGACTGACCATCCCCATGGACTATTGGTATCTGACTTTAGTCCACATATTAACAAGCCATTGTGCCTCTCTATCATGCCTGCTGTGGTAGGATTGTATGGCACATGAAACTTCCATTTGATCCCCAGCTGTCGCACCCATCCTTGTAGTGTATGTCCAGTAAAATGGGTTCCCTGATCACTCTCAATTACCTGTGGTCGGCCATAGGCAGCAAAGAGACACTCCAGGCCTCTTTTCATCATCTGCTGCTCTGCACAATGGGGAGGAAAAGCAACTAGAAGTCCAGTTGCTGTGTCCAGACAAGTCATGTCATACCGATATCCTACTGACACAGGTAGAGGCCCAATATAGTCTTATCTGCTACCTGACAAGTGGTAAAGGCCCCTTAGCTATTGTCCCATGTTGCTGTGGAACTCAGTGTAAGTCCCTTTTGGAGCACATGACACACTCCTGCCAGGCTCTACTAACTTCCTTGAAGGACAATGGCAAGCCCCACGGGCAGGCTACAGCCCACATTGTCTTTTGCCCCACATGCAACAAATGCTGATGTAGCAATTGGGCTACACCAGAGGCAGGCTTTCCTTCTAAATAATGTATCTGGGCCAATTTATCTGCTTCATCATTTCCTGGGGATGCCAGTGGCAAATGACCTGTCACATGGTATACTGTAATCATTGTAGTTTGACCACAGGCCCATAAGTCTTGCCTCAATTCTTGGCCCCAAAAGGGTCGGTGAAAACCAGCCAGTTGGCATGGTACCAGGTTGGTAGCCACAGGGTCAAGCCCCAATAGACAGCCCAGCTGTCAGTGCAGACATCTATAGGGAAGGGCTCCTGGCTGATCACAAGCCACACGGCCCACAACTCTGCCCATTGGCTGCTCTTCCCCTCATCATCTTCCATCCATATTGACTCAGTCTCAGGATGGAAAGCTATGGCCCTCCATTTTGGGGCTGCCCATGGCTGGAGCCATCTTTGTACCATGAATCTTTGAGTAGAGGGGCTCTTCCCTCCCGATAGGGACTCTCTGCTACTAATGGTTCAAAAGCAAGTTCTTCCTGCTTTTCACTATTACATGTCACTGGCCCCAACACGCGTTGGAGTTCTTCACTCAAGGGGCTACTAGAGAGGGCACTACACTGCTGCAGGTAAGCACCCCAATTGGCTAGTGTGGGTGTTTGTGCCACACCACTCCTTGGCTTTTGGGTCCAGTCTTGTACGCACCCCAAGATGGGAGAGGTGGTTATTACCTTTATTGGGACCATTCCAGTGATGGGTACTGAAGCCAGGAAGGCGTGATACACGGCAGCCAGTTGTTTTTCTATCAAAGTGTATTGTACCTCTGCCCCTTTCCAGAGTTGTGATCATAATCCAGTGGGTTGGTGAGTTCATTCAAGCCACTGCCAGAGACCCCAGCCATGACCCTTTTTTTGAAATTTTGTTATCATTAATCAACTACTACAGAAAGAACATTATGTTTACTAGGTTCCCCCCTTCTCCAACTCCCTCCCACATACCCCTTTACAGTCACTGTCCATCTGCGTAGTAAGGTGCTGTAAAATCACTACTTGTATTGTCTGCGTTGTGCAGCCCTCCACATGCCCCCCTCACACTATACATGCTCATCGTAATGCCCTCTTTCTTTTTTCCCAGCCTTATCCCTCCCTTCCCACCCATCGTCCCCAGTCCCTTTCCCTTTGGTAACTATTAGTCCATTCTAGGTTTCTGTGATTCTGCTGCTGTTTTGCTCCTTCAGTTTTCATTTGTTCTTATACACCACATATGAGTGAAATCATTTGGTACTTTTCCTTCTCTGCTTGGCTTATTTCACTGAGCATAATACCCTCTAGCTCCATCCATATTGTTGCAAATGGTAAGATTTGTTTTCTTCTTATGGCTGAATAATATTCCATTGTGTATATGTCCCACATCTTCTTTATCCATTCATCTATGATGGACACTTAGGTTGCTTCCAATTTTTGGCTATTGGAAACAGTGCTGCGATAAACATAGGTGTGCATCTGTCTTTTTCAAACTTCAGTGCTGCATTCTTAGGGTAAATTCCTAGGAGTGGAATTCCTGGGTCAAATGGTAGGTCTGTTTTGAGCATTTTGAGGAACCTCCATACTGCTTCCCAGAATGGTTGAACTAATTTACATTCCCACTAGCTGTGTAGGAGGGTTCCCCTTTCTCCATAACCTCGCCAACATTTGCTGTGATTTGTCTTTTCGATGATGGCAATCCTTACTGGTGGGAGGTGATATGTTATTGTAGTTTTAATTTGCATTTCTCTGATCATTAGCAATGTGGAGCATCTTTTCATGTACCTGTTGGCCATCTGGATTTCTTCCTTAGAGAACTGTCTATTCAGCTCCTCAGCCCATTTTTTAATTGGATTATTTGCTTTTTGTTTGTTGAGACATGTGAGCTCTTTATATATTTTGGATGTCAATCCTTAATCAGATCTGTCATTTATGAATAAGTTCTCCCATACTGTAGGATACCTTTTTGTTCTATTGATGGTGTCCTTTGCTGTACAGCAGCTTTTTAGCTTGATAGAGTCCCACTTGTTCATTTTTGCCTTTGTTTCCCCTGCCCAGGGAGATATGTTCATGAGGAAGTCACTCATGTTTATGTACATGAGATTTTTGCCTATGTTTTTTTCTAAGAGTTTTATGGTTTCATGACTTACGTTCAGATCTTTGATCCATTTGGAGTTTCCTTTTGTGTATGGGGTTAGACAGTGATCCAGTTTCATTCTCTTACATGTAGCTGTCCAGTTTAGCCAGCACCATCTGTTGAAGAGACTGTCATTTCCCCATTGTATGTCCATGGCTCCTTTATCGTATATTAATTAGCCATATATGTTTGCGTTAATGTCTGGAGTCTCTCTTCTGCTCCACTGGTCTGTGGCTCTGTTCTTGTGTCAGTACCAAATTGTCGTGATTACTGTGGCTTTGTAGTAGAGCTTCAAGTTGGGGAGCGAAATCACTCCCACTTTATTTTTCCTCCTCAGGATTGTGTTAGCTTTTCGGGGTCTTTGACAGTTCCATATGAATATTAGAACTATTTGCTCCAGTTCATTGAAGAATGCTGTTGGTAATTTTATAGGGATTGCATCAAATCTGTATATTGCTTTGGGCAGGATGGCCATTTTGACGATATTAATTCTTCCTAGCCAAGAGCATGGGATGAGTTTCTATTTGTTAGTGTTCTCTTTAATTTCTCTTAAGAGTGTCTTATGGTTTTCAGGGTACAGGTCTTTCACTTCTTTGTTTAGGTTTATTCCTAGGTATTTTATTCTTTTTGATGCAATTGTGAATGGAATTGTTTTCCTAATTTCTCTTTCTATTGGTACATTGTTAGTGTATAGGAAAGACACAGATTTCTGTTTGTTAATTTTGTATCCTGAAACTTTGCTGTATACTGATATTAATTCTAGTAGTTTTGGAGTGGAGTCTTTAGGGTTTTTTTATGTACAATATCATGTTATCTGCAAATAGTGACAGTTTAACTTCTTCTTTACCAATCTGGATTCCTTGTATTTCTTTGTTGTGTCTAATTGCCGTGGCTAGGACCTCCAGTACTATGTTAAATAACAGTGGGGAGAGTGGGCATCCCTGTCTTGTTCCTGATCTCAGAGGAAAAGCTTTCAGCTTCTCGCTGTTCAGCATGATCTTGGCTGTGGGTTTATCATATATGGCCATTATTATTTTGAGGTACTTGCCCTCTATACCCATTTTGCTGAGAGTTTTTATCATGAATGGATGTTGAATTGTGTCGAATGCTTTTTCAGCATCTATGGAGATGATCATGTGCTTTTTGTCTTTCTTTTTGTTTATGTAGTGGATGATGTTGATGGATTTTCAAATGTTATACCATCCTTGCATCCCTGGGATGAATCCCTCTTGGTCATGTTGTATGATCCTCTTGATATATTTTTGAATTCGGTTTGCTAATATTTTGTTGAGTATTTTTGCATCTACATTCATCAGGGATATTGGTCTGTAGTTTTCATTTTTGGTGGGGTCTTTGCCTGGTTTTGGTATTAGGGTGATGTTGGCTTCATAGAATGAATTTGGGAGTATTCCCTCCTCTTCTATTTTTTGAAAACTTTACAGAGAATAGGTGTTATGTCTTCTCTGTATGTCTGATAAAATTCCGAGGTAAATCCATCTGGCCCAGGGGTTTTGTTCTTGGGTAGTGTTTTGATTACTGATTCATTTTTGTTGCTGGTAATTGGTCTGTTTAGATTTTCTGTTTCTCTCTGGGTCATTCTTGGAAGGTTTTATTTTTCTAAGAAGTTGTCCATTTCTCCTAGGTTTTCCAGCTTGTTAGCATATAGGTTTTGATAGTATTCTCTAATAATTCTTTGTATTTCTGTGGGGTCCGTCGTGATTTTCCTTTCTCGTTTCTAATTCTGTTGATGTGTGTTGACTCTCTTTTTCTCTTAATAAGTCTGGCTAGAGACTTATCTATTTTGTTTATTTTCTCGAAGAAACAGTTCTTGGTTTCATTGATTTTTGCTATTGTTTTATTCTTCTCAATTTTATTTCTTTCTTCCCTGATCTTTATTATGTCCCTCCTTCTGCTGACCTTAGGTCTCATTTGTTCTTCTTTTTCCAATTTCGATAATTGTGAAATTAGACTATTCATTTGGGTTTGTTCTTCCTTCTTTAAATATGCCTCGATTGCTGTATACTTTCCTCTTAAGACTGCTTTTGCTGCATCCCACAGAAGTTGGGGCTTTGTTTTATTGTTGTCATTTGTTTCCATATATTGCTGGATCTCCATTTTAATTTGGTCATTGATCCATTGATTATTTAGGAGCATGTTGTTAAGCCTCCATGTTTTTGTGAGCCTTTTTGCTTTCTTTGTACAATTTATTTCTAGTTTTTTATCTTTGTGGTCTGAAAAATTGGTTGCTAGGATTTCAGTCTTTTGGAATTTACTGAGGTTCTTTTTGTGGCCTAGTATGTGGTCTATTCTGGAGAATGTTCCATGTGCACTTGAGTAGAATGTGTATCCTGTTCCTTCTGGATGTAGAGTTCTTTAGATGTCTATTAGGTCCGTCTGTTCTAGTGTGTTCTTCAGTGCCTCTGTGTCCTTATTTATTTTCTGTCTGTTGGATCTGTCGTTTGGGGTTAGTGTTGTTTTAAAGTCTCCCAAAATGAATGCATTGCATTCTATTTCCTCCTTTAATTCTGTTAATATTTGTTCCACATATATTGGTGCTACTGTATTGAGTGCATATATGTTTATAATGTTTATATCCTCTTGTTGGACTGAGCCCTTTATCATTATGTAATGTTCTTTTTTATCTCCTCTTACTTTTTTTATTTTGAGGTCTATTTTTTCTGATACTCGTATTGCAACACCTGCTTTTTTCTCTCTGTTGTTTGCATGAAATATCTTTCTCCAGCCCTTGACTTTTAATCTGTGCATGTCTTTGGGTTTGAGGTGAGTCTCTTGTAAGCAGCATATAGATGGATCTTGGTTTTTTTTTTTTTTTTGAGAGGGCATCTCTCATGTTTATTGATCAAATGGTTGTTAACAACAATAAAATTCTGTATAGGGGGGTCAATGCTCAATGCACAATCATTAATCCATCTCAAGCCTAATTCTCGTCAGTCTCCAATCTTCTGAAGCATAACAAACAAGTTCTTACATGGTGAACGAATTCTTACATAGTGAATAAGTTCTTACATGGTGAACAGTACAAGGGCATTCATCACAGAAACTTTCGGTTTTGATCACGCATTATGAACTATAAACAATCAGGTCAAATATGAATATTCGTTTGATTTTTATACTTGATATATATGTGGATCCCACATTTCTCCCTTTATTATTATTATTATTTTTTTATTTTTAATAAAATGCTGAAGTGGTAGGTAGATGCAAGATAAAGTTAGAAAACATATTTTAGTGTTGTAAGTGAGCAATTGTAGATGATCAGGACTATGTGCTAATCCCAGCTAGACAAGGGCAATAAAACATCTACGGATGCAGAAGCTTTCTCTCAAAACGGGGGGGGGAGGGTGAGGTTCTAAGCTTCACCACTGTTGGTCCCCGATTTCTCACCTGATGGCCCCCCTGTGACTCTGCCTGTCTTAGGTTGTTCCTCCCTTGAGGAATCTTACCCGTCTCTGGCTAACCAGTCATCTTCCGGGGCCATACAGGGAAATGTAATGTTGGTAAGTGAGAGAGAAGCCATATTTTGTGAAAAGGTTAGCTTTTTACTTCTTTACAGATTTATGCCCTGTGGCTTCTATGCCCAGCACTTGTCTCGAGGTATCTTTACTCCTGGAGGAATTATGATACTTGCTAAATTCAATATGAGGCACGAATTCTATTTAAAGGTTGTAATTAGGAAGGACGAAGAAAAGCTATAGAGGTAGCATATGGAAGAAAACATGGGAGGATTGATTATTTCTTTGACATATTCTTGTAGAGTACCTTAAGCATGTATAGCTTTTAAACTACTAACTAACTTGCGCTCACATATTAACATAATAGGAATATGGTGACATAAACTAAGCAAATCTATAATTACCAGCCATCTCCAGTGAAGCCAAGAAAACCATTTAGGCACCCTTGGCATTTGTGAAAATTTGTCTATGATATGATGGATATTGTCCAACTGTACTTGAACAGTCTGAGAGAAATCAGACAAATTTAAGCAACCCATTTCTGGGATCTGTTCACATCCCATATGTTCTTTTAACCATAGATAGTCTATCGTCATAAGATTTTGGAGCGCTACAACTTGCACCCCTCCCAACTCCTGGTTGAGTTCCAACAGTACAGATCCGGTCAAATTCATTGTCTCACTGTATGCACATGCCAGCCTAGACATCTCCGTCCTCATTCCAATGGCAAGTCCAGGAAGTGGTGGGGTGGACGCAGCCACAACCGCAGCATCGCCTGGATCCCTGTGGAGGCTTTTTGATGATCATCCCCCAGCACAAGTCCTCCAGAGAGTGCTGATGCCAGAAGCTCCTCCTCGTATCGTATCTTAGTTCATTTTCTGGGTATTCCATCTAGGCCTTGATCTTCTGCATAGAAACAAACAGACCCTTTGCCCACACTTTGACATGCCCTCTATACCACTGTGTAGAACTCACTGGAGATCAGCACACAGGAGCTGCATTTTTTTTTTTTTATTAAGAGAAAGGCATATTATCAGAAAAGAGTACCTCCATAGCTGATCATCTGACACCCTTTAAAGGATCAACATTAAGTATATTTATAGCATGTGTTAATCTTTGATTTACCAATAGTTTTATACTATCAAGGAGTAATCCCCCTTTTCTTTCTTTCTTTTTTTTTCATCTTTAATCTATACTTACATGGAGAATACTATGTTTACTATGCTCTCCCCTATATCAGGTCCCCCCTAAAACCCACATTATGGTTACTGTCCATCAGCATAGCAAAATGTTGTAGAATCACTACGTGTCCTCTCTCTGTTGTATAGCCCTCCCTCCCCTTTCTCCCTCCCCCCCATGCATGCTAATCTTAATACACCCCTTCTTCTTCCCCCCCTTTATCCCTCCCTGCCCACCATTCCTCCCCAGTTCCTTTCCCTTTGGTACCTGCTAGTCCATTTTTGGGTTCTGTAATTCCACTGCTGTTTTGTTCCTTAAGTTTTTCCTTTGTTCTTATAATCCTCATATGAGTGAAATCATTTGGTATTTTTCTTTCACCGCTTCACTTGTTTCACTGAGCATAATACTCTCCAGCTCCATCCATGTTGCTGCAAATGGTAGGATTTTTCTGCTTCTTATGGCTGAGTAGTATTCCATTGTGTATATGTACCACATCTTCTTTATCCATTCATCTACTGATGGACATTTAGGTTGCTTCCAATTCTTGGCTATTGTAAATAGGGCTGTTATAAATATAGGGGTGCATCTGGCTTTCTCAAACTTGATTGCTTCGTTCTTAGGGTAAATTCCTAGGAGTGGAATTCCTGGGTCAAATGGTAGGTCGTTTTGAGCATTTTGAGGAACCTCCATACTGCTTTCCACAATGGTTGAACTAATTTACTTTCCCAACAGCAGTGTAGGAGGGTTCCCCTTTCTCCACAGCCTCGCCAACATTTGTTGTTCTTTGTCTTTTGGTTTGCAGCTATCCCTACTGGTGTAAGGTGATACCTCATTGTAGTTTTAATTTGCATTTCTCTGATAATTAGCAATGTGGAGCATCTTTTCATATGTCTGTTGGCCATCTGTTTCTTTTTTAGAGAACTGTCTGTTCAGTTCTTCTGCCCATTTTTAATTGGGTTATTTGTTTTTTGTTTTTTGATGTGTGTGAGCTCTTTATATATTCTGGACGTCAAGCCTTTATCGGATCTGTCATTTTCAAATATATTCTCCCATACTGTAGGGTTCCTTTTTGTTCTATTGATGGTGTCCTTTGCTGTACAGAAGCTTTTAGCTTTATGTAGTCCCACTTTCTCATTGTTTGCTGTTGTTTTCCTTGCGCGGGGAGATATGTTCAAGAAGAGGTCACTCCTGTTTATGTCTAAGAGGTTTTTGCCTATGTTTTTTTCCAACAGTTTAATGGTTTCATGACTTACATTCAGGTCTTTGATCCATTTTGAGTTTACCTTTGTATATGGGGTTAGACAATGGTCCAATTTCATTCTCCTACATGTAGCTGTCCAGTTTTGCCAGCACCATCTGTTGAAGAGACTGTCATTTTGCCATTGTATGTCCATGGCTCCTTTATCAAATATTAATTGACCATATATGTTTGGGTTAATGTCTGGAGTCTCTAATCTGTTCCACTGGTCTGTGGCTCTGTTCTTGTGCCAGTACCAAATTGTCTTGATTACTATGGCTTTGTAGTAGAGCTTGAAGTTGGGGGGTGAGATCCCCCCTACTTTATTCTTCTTTTTCAGGATTGCTTTGGCTATTCGGGGTCTTTGGTGTTTCCATATGAATTTTTGAATTATTTGTTCCAATTCATTGAAGAATGTTGCTGCTAATTTTATAGGGATTGCATCAAATCTGTAGATTGCTTTTGGCAGGATGGCCATTTTGACGATATTAATTCTTCCTAGCCATGAGCATGGGATGAGTTTCCATTTATTAGTGTCCCCTTTAATTTCTCTTAAGAGTGACCTGTAGTTTTCAGAGTATAAGTCTTTCACTTCTTTGGTTAGGTTTATTCCTAGGTATTTTATTCTTTTTGATGCAATGGTGAATGGAATTATTTTTCCTGATATCTCTTTCTGTTGGTTCATTGTTAGCGTATAGGAACGCTACAGATTTCTGTGTGTTAATATTGTATCCTGCAACTTTGCTGTATTCCGATATCAGTTCTAGTATTTTTGGAGTGGAGTCTTTAGGGTTTTTTATGTACAGTATCATATCATCTGCAAATAGTGAGAGTTTAACTTCTTCTTTACCAATCTGGATTCCTTGTATTTCTTTTTTTGTCTGATTGCCGTGGCTAGGACCTCCAGTACTATGTTAAATAACAGTGGGGAGAGTGGACATCCCTGTCTGGTTCCTGATCTCATAGGAAATGCCTTCAGCTTCTCGCTGTTCAGTATAATGCAGGCTGTGGGTTTATCATATATGGCCTTTATTATGTTGAGGTACTTGCCCTCTATTCCCATTTTGCTGAGAGTTTTTATCATGAATGGATGTTGAATTTTGTCAAATGCTTTTTCAGCATCTATGGAGAAGATCATGTTTGTTTTTGTCTTTCTTTTTGTTGATGTGGTGGATGATGTTGATGGATTTTCGAATGTTGTACCATCCTTGCATTCCTGGGATGAATCCCACTTGGTCATGGTGTATGATCCTTTTGATATACTGTTGAATTCTGTTTGCTAATATTTTATTGAGTATTTTTGCATCTACATTCATCAGGGATATTGGTCTGTAATTTTCTTTTTTGGTGGGGTCTTTGCCTGGTTTTGGTATTAGGGTGATGTTGGCTTCATTGAATGAGTTTGAGAGTATTCCCTCCTCTTCTATTTTTTGGAACACTTTAAGGGGAATGGGTATTATGTCTTCTCTGTGTGTCTGATGAAATTCCGTGGTAAATCCGTTCGGTCCCGGGGTTTTGTTCTTGGGTAGTTTTTTGATTACCGTTTCAATTTCTTTGCTCGTAATTGGTTTGTTTAACTTTTGTGTTTCTTCCTTGGTCAGTCTTGGGAGGTTGTATTTTTCTAGGAAGTTGTCCATTTCTTCTAGGTTTTCCAGCTTGTTGGCATATAGGTTTTCATAGTAGTCTTTAATAATTCTTTGTATTTCTGTGGAGTCAGTCGTGATTTTTCCATTCTCATTTCTGATTATTTGATTCGTGTTGATTCTCTTTTTCTCTTAATAAGTCAGGCTAGAGGCTTATCTGTTCTGTTTATTTTCTCAAAGAACCAGCTCTTGGTTTCGTTGATTTTTGCTATTGTTTTATTCTTCTCAATTTTGTTTATTTCTTCTCTGATCTTTGTTATGTCCCTCCTTCTGCTGACTTTAGGCCTCATTTGTTCTTCTTTTTCCAGTTTCAATAATTGTGATGTTAGACTATTCATTTGGGATTGTTCTTCCTTCTTCAAGTGTCCCTGGATTGCTATATACTTTCCTCTTAAGACTGCTTTCGCTGCATCCCACAGAAATTGGGGCTTTGTGTTGTTGTTGTCATTTGTTTCTATATATTCCTTGATCTCTATTTTGATTTGTTCATTGATCCATTGATTATTTAGAAGCATGTTATTAAGCCTCCATGTGTTGTGAACATTTTTGTTTTCTTTGTAGAATTTATTTCTAGTTTTATACCTTTGTCGTCCGAAAAATTGGTTCGTAGAATTTCAATGTTTTGGAATTTACTGAGGCTCTTTTTGTGAGCTAGTGTATGGTCTATTCTGGAGAATATTCCATGTGCACTTGAGAAGAATGTATATCCTGTTGCTTTTGGATGTAAAGTTCTATAGATGTCTGTTAGGTCCATCTGTTCTAGTGTGTTGTTCAATGCCTGTGTGTCCTTACTTATTTTCTGCCTGGTGGATCTATCCTTTGGGGTGAGTATTGTGTTGAAGTCTCCTAAAATGAATGCATTGCAGTCTATTTCCCTCTTTAGTTCTGTTAGTATTTGTTTCACAAATGCTGATGCTACTGTGTTGGGTGCATATATATTTAGAATGGTTGTATCCTCTTGTTGGACTGAGCCCTTTATCAATATATAGTGTCCTTCTTTATCTGTTGTTATTTTCTTTGTTTTGAAGTCTATTTTTTCTGATATTAGTACTGCAACCCCTGCTTTCTTCTCACTCACTGTTGTTTGCCTGAAATATGTTTTTCCATCCCTTGACTTTTAGTCTGTGCTTGTGTTTGGGTTTGAGGTTTGTTTCTTCTAAGCAGCATATAGATGTGTCTTGCTTTTTTATCCATTCTATTACTCTGTGTCGTTTGATTGGTGCATTGAGTCCATTTACATTTAGGGTGACTATTGAGAGATATGTACTTATTGCTATTGCAGGCTTTAGATTTATGGTTTTCAAAGGTTCAAGGTTAGCTTCTTTAGTATCTTACTGCCTAACTTAGCTCGCTTATTGAGCTGTTATATACACTGTCTGCAGATTCTTTTCTTCTCTCCCTTCTTATTTCTCCTCCTCCATTCTTCATATGTTGTGTGTTTTGTTCTGTGCTCTTTTTAGGAGTGCTTTCATCTAGAGCAGTCCCTGTAGGATGCCCTGTAGAGGTGGTTTTTGGAAAGCAAATTCCCTCAGCTTTTGCTTGTCTGGGAATTGTTTAATCCACCATCATATTTAAATGGTAGTCGTGCTGGATACGGTATCCTTGGTTCAAGGCCCTTCTGTTTCATTGCATTAAATATATCATGCCATTCTCTTCTGGCTTGTAGGGTTTCTGTCGAGAAGTCTCATGTTTGCCTGACAGGTTTTCCTTTATAGGTGACTTTTTTCTCTCTGGCTGCCTTTAAAACTCTTTCTTTGTCCTTGATCCTTGCCATTTTAATTATTTTGTGTCTTGGTGTTGTCTTCCTTGGATCCTTTCTGTTGGGGTTTCTGTGTATTTCTGTGATCTGTTCGATTATCTCCTCCCCCAGTTTGGAGAAGTTTTCAGCAATTGTTTCTTCAAAGAGACTTTCTATCCCTTTTCCTCTTTCTTCTTCTTCTGGTTCCCCTATAATATAAATATTAATCCTTTTGTATTGGTCATATAGTTCTCTTAGTGTTGTTTCATTCCTGGAGATCCTTTTATCTCTCTCTATGTCAGCTTCTATACGTTCCTGTTCTCTGGCTTCTATTCCTTCAATGGCCTCTTGCATCTTATCCATTCTGCTTATAAATCCTTCCAGGGATTGTTTCACTTCTGTGATCTCCTTCCTGACATCTGTGATCTCCGTCCGGACTTCATCCGATTGCTTTTGCATTTTTCTTTGCATCTCATCCCATTGCTCTTGCATTTTTCTCTGCATCTCTGTCAACATGTTCATGATTTTTATTTTGAATTCTTTTTCAGGAGGACTGGTTAGGTCTGTCTCCTTCTCAGGTGTTGTCTCTGTGATCTTTTTCTGCCTGTAGTTTTGCCTTTTCATGGTGATAGAGATAGTTTGCAGAGCTGGTATGAGTGACCGGTGTAAGAGCTTTCCTTCTTGTTGGTTTGTGGCCTTCCTTTCCTGGGAGAATAGCGAACTCTAGTGGCCTATGCTTGGCAGCTGTGCGCAGACAGGGCTTCTGCTACCTGTCTTTTTGCTATTGTGTTTTTCTCCGCTGTTGCTGTGGTCATGGCCTGGCTGGGGCTCCTCCTCCAAAATGGTGGAGCCCTGTTGGAGGGGGAGCTGCCTGGAGGCTATTTATCTCCGTAAGGGGCCTCTGTTCTCCCTGTTGCCCAAGGGAGTAGAGTGCCCAGAATTCCCCATGTTCCCTGCCTCTGGTCTAAGTGTCCTGTCCTGCCCCTTTAAGACTTCCAAAAAGCACTCTCCAAACCCAAACAACAACAGCAACAACGAAAGAGGAAAAACGCGCTGTATTGTTTGTCCTCAGGCGTCAGTCCCAGGCACCCGCCCACAGGTCCTGCTGCCCTGCCTCCCTAGCACTGGGTTCCCCGTCCCTCCAAGGCCTCCAAAAAGCACTCACCAAAAAAAAAGGGAAAAACACGCGACCCTCTCCGTCCCCAGGCACCAGTCCCAGGCACCCGCCTACCAGCCCTGCCGCCCTGCCCCCCTGGCACTGGAGTCCCTGTCCCCCTAAGGCCTCCATAAAGCACTCGCCAAAAAGAAAAAAAAGGGAGAAATGCGTGATTGTCTTTGTCCTCTGGCGCTGGTCCCAGGCACCCGCTCACCGGTCCTTCCGTCCCGCCTCCCTGGCATTGGGTTCTCTGTCCTTTTAAGGCTTCCAAAACCACTCGCCAAGAAAAAGAAAAAAAAAAGGAAAAATTCGCGATATTCTTTTTCCTCAGGCGCCGGCCCCAGGCATCCGTTCACCAGTCTTGCTGCCCTATTTCCCTGGTATTTGGGTCCCTGTCCCTTGAAGGCTTCCAAAAAGCCCTCGCCAAAAAGAAAAAAATAAGGGAAAAATGCGCGATCTTCTCCGTCCTCAGGCGCCTGTCTCAGGCACCCGCCCACTGGTCCCGCCGCCCTGCCTCCCTGGCCATTGAGGTCCCTGTCCCCTTAAGGCTTCCAAAAAGCACTCACCAAAAAAAAAAAAAGGGAAAAACGCGATTTTCCCTCTCCCCAGGCGCCGTTCTCAGGCACCCGCTCACCGGTCCTGTTGCCCTGCCTCCCCAGTACTGGTAAAAATGCGCGATTTTCTTTGTCCTCAGGCGTCAGTCTCAGGCACCCGCTCACCGGTCTTGCTGCCCTGTTTCACTGGTATTGGGGTCCCTGTCCCTTTAAGGCCTCCAAAAAGCACTCGCCAAAAAAAAAAAGAACCGCTCTGGTTTCTTTCCACCCACTGGGAGCGGGGGGAGGGGTGCTCGTGTCCCACCGGGCCGGGGCTTGTATCTTACCCCCTTCGTGAGGCGCTGGGTTCTTGCAGGTGTGGATATGTTCTGGATGTTGTCCTGTGTCCTCTGGTTTCTATTTTAGGAAGAGTTTTCTTTGTTATATTTTCATGGATCTATGTGGTTTTGGGAGAGATTTCCACTGCTCTACTCACGCCGCCATCCTGGCTCCGCCTCCGTTTCTTGTTTTTTTTAATCCATTCTGTTACTCTGTGTCTTTTGATTTGTGCATTCAGTCCATTTACATTTAGGGTGATTATTGAAAGATACATACTATTGCCATTGCAGGCTTTAGATTTTGCAGTTACCAATGTTTCAAGGTTAGCTTTTTAACTACCTTACTGTCTGACTTCACTCGCTTATTGAGCTGTTATAAACACAGTCTGATGATTATTTCTTTCCCTTCTTTTTCCTCCTCCTCCATTCTTCATATGTTGGGTGTTTTGTTCTGTGCTCTTTTTAGGAGTGTCCCATGTAGAGCAGTCCCTCTAAGATACCCTGTAGAGGTGGTTTGTGGGAGGCAAATTCCCTCAACTTTTGCTTGTCTGAAAATTGTTTAATCCCTCCTTCATATTTAAATGATAATCGTGCTGGATACAGTATCCTTGGTTCAAGGCCCTTCTGTTTCATTGCATTTAATATATCATACCATTCTCTTCTGGCCTTTAAGTTTTCTGTTGAGAAGTCTGATGATAGCGTGATGGGTTTTCCTTTGTAGGTGACTTTTTACTCTCTCTGGCTGCCTTTAATACTCTGTCCCTGTCCTTGATATTTGCCATTTTAATTATTATGTGTCTTGGTGTTGACCTCTTTGGCTCTCATCTCTCGAGAGGTCTGTGTGCCTCCGTCGTCTGAGCAACTATTTCCTCCCCCAGTTTGGGGAAGTTCTGAGCAGTTATTTCTTCAAAGACACTTTCTATCCCTTTTTCTCTCTCTTCTTTCTCTGGTACCCCTGTAATGCGGATATTGTTCCTTTTAGATTCATCACACAGTTCTCTTAATATTGTTTCATTCCTGGAGATCCTTTTTTCTCTCTCTGCATCATTTTCTATGCATTCCTGTTCTCTGGTTTCTATTCCATCAATGGCCTCTTGCATCTTATCCACTCTGCTTATAAATCCTTCCAGAGTTTGTTTCACTTCTGTAATCTCCCTCCAGACATCTGTGATCTCCCTCCGGACATCTGTAATCTCCCTCTGGACTTCATCCCTTAGCTCTTGCATGTTTCTCTGCAGCTCTGTCAGCATGTTTATGATTTTTATTTTGAATTCTTTTTCAGGGAGTCTGATTAGGTCTGCCTCTGCAGATCCTTTCTCAGATGTAACTATCTTGGTCTGGACCAGAATTTTTTGCCTTTTCCTGGTGATTGCACTGGCTGTAAGCAGGTTGCGCATGTGTCAGCTGGGAGAAGAAAGTCCTTTCCTGCTTGCTGGATGCCTTGCCCTTCTCCGCTGCCTGTGACAGCTACCTGCACTCCTGGAGCAGCCACTGGATTAATCTCCTAAGTTGCTGTGGGCAGGGTGTCCATCAGAGCAGTGCAGAACCCTGCGTGGCATGGCAGGCATGCCATGTGCTCTCCTCTATGCTAGCGGCAACCCTGCTGGGCAGTTGTGTGACAGCAGTGGCCTTTGGGTCTGGCCCGGGTGGCTGTGCATTGGGCTGGGATTCCATTCAGCTCCTGGGAGTGCACCTGCTCCCTCTGGCTCTGCTGTCAGTGCATGCAAGGCTTTTCTGCACAGGCTTCTACATGACTCTGGCTTCACTGTTGCTGGTGTGCGTGAGCCACTCCCAGGCTGTTTGGTTGCACCGCTGCAGGTTAGCCCTGTGGCACATGGATCTGCTCTCGGTTACTTCTAGCGCTTCCACCCCCGGCACGTGCTCCCACTCTCCTGCTACTGGGCCCGTGTGTTGGGGTCTGTGCCAGTTGGAGGACTGACTGGCATGCTGCGTAGTCCTGTGAGGGGCTTCAGAGCTGCACTGCCTCTGTTTAGGGTGCCTAAATTTCCCCAGTATTTCCAGCTGCCAGGACAACTTCATCCATCTATGGGGTCTCTGTATTTTTAAGACTTGCAGAAAGCACTTGCTTTTCTTTTGTCTCAGGGGCGCCAGTTGCAGGGACCTGCCCACTGGTTTTGCTTTTCTTTTTCTCTAATATCCAGCACCCCGTGCACCTTGTGTCTGCGTTCTGGGTGCGGATTTCTATAGCTGGTTGTTTAGCAGTCCCAGGTTTTCACTCCCTCCCTGTTCTGAATCCTTTCTTCCCACTGGGTTTTGGGGTGGGAGAGTGTTTGGGTCTTGCCTGGCCATGGCTTGTATCTTACCCCCTTCGTGTGATGCTGAGTTCTCACAGATGTAGATGTATCCTGGCTGTTGTACTGCATCCACTGTTGTCTCTTTTAGGAATAATTGTATTTATTGTATTTTCATAAATATATGTTTTGGGGAGATTTCCTCTGAACTATTCACACCGCCATCTTCCCGTGATCCCCCCAGCCATGAACGTTTTAAGTGACATGAACTTACAGTTCACAGGGCCTTGATGGGTCTATTACACTCAAGGCCTGCATGGCCTTGACTGCCCGTTTTGCTGTAGTAAACGCAGATGCACATGTCTAATCCTAGTCCCACTTGATGCCCTTTCATACCAACCAGTATAAGGCCTTCATAATTTGTGCCAAGTGCGGGATGAACACTCTCCAGTAGCCTAGAAGTTCCAGAAACTCCAGGAGCAATGCCACAGTTTTTGGGGTAGGAAAGGCATAGACTTTGTCTATACCTGCTTCTGGTATAACTTTGGTCTTACCCAACCAGACAACCCTCAAGAATTTGACAGACAAACCAGGTCCCTGAAATGTGGTGCTGTTCACAGCCCATCCTTTCTCCTGTAAATATTGCAGCAGTCTAGGTGCTGCACCTTCTAGATCTGAAAGAGAATCAGATGTGAGCATGACATCATCAATATAATGGTACAGTCACACTGCTGGCGGTTTCTCCCATGTAGCCAAGTTCTGGACCACAAGTCCATGACATATGGTGGGGCTGTGGAGGTATCCCTGTGATAGGATGGTGAAAGTTCATTCCTGTCCTTCCCACATGAAGGCAAACTGTTCCTGACTTTCCTGATCAATATCAATGGGAAAGAAAGCTTTAGCAAGATCTACCACATAATGGTATGTTCCTAGTTCATGGCTGAGGGTATCCACGAAGCCTGCAATAGAGGGGACAGCAGCATGCATAGGGGGTATGACCTTATTCTGTTCTCTATAATCCACAGTCATATGCCAGGAGCCATCTGGCTTTTTTACTGGCCACACAGGGTAATTGAAAGGACTATGGGTGGGCTTTATAATACCCACCTTTCCACCTCCCGGAGAGTTTCTCCAATCTCTTTATGCCATCCAGGCAGTTTGCATTGTTTCATATTAGTCACCCACCGAGGCACAGGCAAAGCTATGGGTGGGTACCTAGCATGTTCCCTCAGAACTGCCTTCACCACATGTATTCTCAGTCTGAACTCACTTGTAGTGGTCTGCAGCCATAGACCCTGCAGGATATCAATCCCCCAAATATACTCAGGAATAGGAGATATATATATACACAGTATAGTCCTTTGGGAGTAGATGCCCTATTTCCAAAGGAATTTAGGCTTTTTTCACTCTGATAGCCTTCCCTCTGTATCCATCTATGATAGTGGGGGTCCCAGGGAACCAATCAGGGTAACCATGAATCAGTGAACATTCAGCCCTAGTGTCCACCAGAGGCAGGACACATTATATCTTCACTGGGGACCAGTGGCAGCTATTTCAACATGTGGCCTCTGGCCTCCCCCTGGTCCCTCAAGGCAGATACCTTGACCTTCCCCTCAGTCAAACCATGTTCCCCAATCACCTTCCTGTGTGGGCTCAGGTGAGATTGGCTCGCTCCCCAGCAGGTAGTCTTGTAAACACACATGCAGGATTCATGGCTCTGTCTCTGATCTCTGCCTCTTTGGTCTTAATGGCTCTAACTGCTGCTATGGTTTCAGCAGTTGCCATAGCTCTAGTAAGATCCCATATGACTTCTCATCTAATTTCCTCCCATCTGCTCCTGCCCATATTAAATCAACCCACATCTGGGTCCTTGTAACCTTCATGGGCCCTGTAAATTCTTCTTGTGAGTAACAGGTCTCATTTCTCTCCAGATTTTCTTTGTTTCTGCCTCTCCTAAGTCTGCTACTGTAGGTGTCACCTCGCTTATGGGATGCCCTAGGTGAGAGGAAGGAATGGCCACTATAGATCCAAAGAGGGATGTAGGAGCCATTTGAAGTTCAACATTTCTCATCCCGGTAGTGGAAATCTCTTCATCTGGGCCATAATTCTCTGGACTATAGATGGCATTTCTTATGCCCAACTCTCATAATGCCTGTTGGGAGTTCAGCATATGTGTGCAATCTAACTGGAGAGATTGGTGGATCACCCAGACTGGGCCACATAGCATGAAGTGCAGCCATAATTCAATCGAGGAGGGAGTGACTCCCTGCAGTCTGATGTGCATTTTGTATTCAGTGTCTTAAAGTGGGCTGCACTGTCAGTGAAGCCAGCTGTCCCTTCTGTGATATGGACAGAGCAATTCCATGCACCCCTAGGTTTCACAGACACAGTAGCCAAGCTAATATTGACTTTGAGGGCTTCTTCCTAAACTGGGAGCCCAAATCCACCATCTCAGACTGAGTATAGGGGCAAACCATAGAGTGCTGCATGAACTGGGACCGGAGCTCTTCTTGTCTTTGGGGAACTTTCAGCTGGTGGGTCTTTATTTTCTTTAGAACAACTGGGCATGCTTTCAATAGAGGATGGTTCAGTGCCCCCTCTCAACACCCCTTAAGCCTTTCCCAGCTTCTTCATTTCTGGGGATGATGATACCTTTCTCTCCACTCCCCTGAGTGCCTCCTCTTCTACACCCTTTTCTTTTTCTACAGTGCCGCACAGCAATGCTATCTCCGTCTTCACCAGCTCTCTTACCTTCACCTCCATTTTCACGGCTGGTGTTCTCATGTCACCTCCACCTGTTCTTCCCTCAGGAGTTCATCTTTTTCCTTGATGGCATTTTCCTCCTTCAGAGCACCTGGCAGTGCTGCCTTCTCATTCTGTGAGGAATCTTTTACCTTTTCAATCGCACTTTGCTGCCGGCATTCTCGTGCTGCCTCATCTTGCATCAGTGCTATTTCCTTCTTTGAGAAACCATAGAAGTTTGCAGCTCGTGTTCTTGTACCACCATTTATTGGGTCTTTTTCAGGAGCATGCCCTTCTCTTCTGTAAACTTTTTTAATTCTGTGAGAAACAGCCAACCCATAGTCCCTGCTGCCTCACGGGCACTGTGTCTCTCAAAAGACCTACTTACCATACCAAGGGCTATCCTTACTGCCTCAGGTATCACCTCCACTCACCTCCAGTCCTGGGGTGGGTCCCAGTCCTCTTGGAGGCAAGCCACCTCAGAGCACATACCTATTGGGGTACAATCCACTGTTTCCCTGTTCATAGGGGAGCCTGCTAAAGCATCCCTCCCATAAGGTCAGCCTGTCTTTTTCCTTGGTCAAGAAAATCCTGCCGACTTCGCCAGTTGTTTTGCCAATATGTTTCAGCCCCCGGCAAGTTTGGTATGAATTCAGTGTGACCAATGAAATGACAGTAGAACATTTCTTTGGAGTGAAAGGGCTCATTACCCGGCTTGTTCTCCCGGTGGTAGGTCGAGCACTAGCATCTCTGTCTCCACCTGGAGCACTGGGTGGAGATCTCTATATAGTGCAATAATAGCTTATTGCCCTAAGCTGTGGAAGTGGTAGCCTAGCAACAGGCCAGCTATATCATCAGGTGGTTTAAGTTCAGTGAGGATCCTGGCCATAGGAACCCCAACTTCCCCACAACTCTATATAAAGAGCTCCACCCAGTGCTCTGGGCTACTGCATAGCTGCAGGGCTGCAAGGCTACAGGACAGCAGAAGCTGGAATGGTGGCAGTGCCAAGGACAGAGACTGAGATTGCTGGAGGGGCAGAGGGACCCAGAGGCAGAGACAAGCTTGCTACATGCAGACTTGCTCTGAGTGGACAAGATTCTAGTTATTGACCTGCCACCGTGGGAATAAACTTGGGTATAAACCCATTCACCCCAAGACCATTCTACTGTCATTTTCTTGGTCTCACTGAATCCATAGTGAACTTGTCCAGGGCTGAAACCCATTGGCAGTATACCCAGCCTCAGGGCAAGTTGGGTTCCTAAAGAGAGCAGAGCAATTTGCTGTACAATGGTGTTCTCTTTATCAGGTGGATTACCTGCCTTTGGTAGGATTTATTCTGGAACTATTTGTGTGGTGTGGGTGAGCTGCTAACTTAGGTCATGTTTCAGGTTGGATCCAGGGCCCATGCCAATCAGGAAGAAACAGATGTAGCTGATGACACTGAAGAGGAAAGGGATAGGGCCAATTGATATTTGTCCTTCTCAATGCTGGCTCCTTTTCAATCAAACCTTAAAAGCTCCTCTCTTCTAAATGCTAGCCAGGGAGTTTGTCTCTGAAAAGCTATAGGGGCAGTTAATGTACCTGGCCCTAAATAAGGAAGGAAAAGCAACAGAGAAGAAAAAAGAAGTTGACATTTGTATGAGACTGTCATTGAAGGCTTCATCACAGACCCACTCAGCATACAGACCACAACAGAAATTGTCTTAGAGTGGTATTGGGGAAAGCAGTTTGATTGAAGCATTAGCTATTCTGGCACAGAGCCAAGGCAAATTGCCAGAGAACCATTAAACTTTGTGTAATTCCATATAATTCACAGCAGCCACAGGTAATCTGAATCAGACCCAAAAAAACTTCCTTATCACTTATTGTCCATTAGTGTTGAATTCATACATACTACAGATATTTAAACTGTTTTTAGTCATATCATGGAGACATATTTTCAAAACCCCAAATCAGGAAACCTAACTCGAAAACAGATTTTTTTTTGACTTGTGAATTTGTTTATATGAAAGCCTCACAGAGACATAAACACTAAATCACACTTAAACACTGAAAAAAATGGCCTCTAAGGAAAGAAATATAGTCACATGAAATTGGATCAGGGCAAATTCTCATTTAGACACTGCTGAGCTACCCCAGCCCACAGGGAATTGGTTAACTAAGCACTATGTCAAATTAGAATCTGGTTTATGCCCATCATCTGGATTTGCTGTTAAAATTTTCAGGGATGGTAGACTGAAAGGGCCTGTTGTAATATCTGTATACAGGAAGGTGGAGTAAATATTATTTTGAATTCCCAGATGCTTTAGGCAGTTAGATCTCCCAGTATTCATAATCTATTTGTGAGGGCTTGTATGTGTTTTAAATTAACTTCCTAAGTCTGAGAATGTTAAAAGATAAGGAGAATCATATATGGGCACAAGGTATTGTTGCCATGCACCTAAGTTTACTTAAAAGCTTCATTCCTTCCACTGAATTATGAGTTTAACAATCACCTCTGGCCACTCAACACAAACAGGAGATATTTAGCTCAAAGGATAATTATTTTGAAATATTCTAAACCAGTAATAAAAATGCTTTTTAAAAGGCTTAGGGACTCTTAAGTGTCTCTTCAACCAGAACTCTTTGCATTGCTAGTTATGGATCATGAGTAGCAATATACCCATAGGAAAAAAATGTTTTGTCACATCCTTTCAGAAGAAAATACCTTAAGCCTTGTCTTAGGCAAGTCATGTAACATCTCTGAAACTCAGTTATATGATGAGCAAAGTTAAAATAATGTTACTTGTCCAGAATCAGGAAAATGAATGGGGTGATATCCTGAGGTCCTTTTAATTCTGATTTCAACAAATATTTATTGAGTGACTACTATGACCTCAATACAGACATTTGTTTTCCTAGGTGCCAATGATAGAGCTATAAAAAGACATTGTCTGACTGTCTCTCCTACTATAATTAAGTATCCTGACAGAAAGTGGACATATAGAAGTAAATAAAGTAATATAAAATAATAAACTCTATGAAGAAAATAAAATAAGGTAATGTGATGAAGAATGGTGGGGATCAGGGTTGGGAAGGACAGAAGGAATCTACTTTATACTGGTAGTCAGGAAAGGCCTCTCTGAGGAGGTAGCATTTGAGCTGACACCTAAGTGGTGAAAGGAGCTACATAAGGATCTAGAAAAAAAATGTTCTTAATAGAGAGAACAGCCGTGCAAAGGTCCTGAGGTGGGGAGGGACTTGACCTATCTGAAGAGCAGAAATTTCAGTATGACTACAGCTTGTTCAGGAAATGAAGCCAAAAAGGTAGGCATGGCCAGATTGTGTAGGTCTTCTAATCTGCTGTTTGCATTGTAAGAATCATTCTTTGGTCTCCTAGTCTGATGTAATTAGTGAACAAAAGTGCTAGGTGTGAATGATATGGGTGCTTGATGTTTGCCCATAAGAAACCTAGGAAGAGGCACTGGAGTAGGGGGCAGGGTGGAAGGTGGCTAAGACTAAGAAAACAAACTCATATGCCTGGAGGAGAGAGAGGTGGGAATGGAAGAGTGAGAATGTATACAGGAGAGGTGGTTAGGGAGGGTTGGAGAAAGTTTGGAGTGGGGAGGAAAGCACCAGAGTGACTTTGGCTATGAGGAACAGCCTCAGTGTCAACGTTTATGGAGTCTGCTGTCAGAAGGGGCCAACCATTATAGCAGAGGTGGCAGGGCTCCATCCTTGTTTTTAAGATTAGACAAGTGAGACTAAGCAGGGACAGAAGTCTGGTTCTTTTCATCAAGCCTTAACCTGAAGAGCAGGCACTAAGAGAAATACTTTTTCACTGCTTTGCCCACATCTTGGACTCAAATGCCCATCATTTCCAACTTCATTTTCTTCTCAAACTAATCCTAGCATTGCAAAGGGAAATGCACTTTGGTATGAGAGTTACCCAACACCAACACACAAAATTTTAGTATATTTTCCCTTCTTTTTTTTTTCAATTGTGGAAACTCAGTTTTGTTTTGCTACTTGATGCATTTTGGTGAGAGGGAAAGACGTGGTATGTCACTTATCAATCTCCATGTGAACAGGAAATTAGCTTGGAACAGAACAGTATGATGGCCTACTGGTTCTCAGATGCAGAGCACTATGTGAAAGCAGCAGTAAGTGGGCCAATTTCATTTAGAATTGGGTCGATCCCAGGGTCAGGTAAGAATATTATTGTTATTCCCTTTCAACAGACATTTACACCTTGGTAGGTTATTTTTGTGGGAGCTGTTTGCTTTGATAGCAGTTATGCAGAAGGATGTGAGGAGATGTAATGCCTCTTTTCCTCCTCTTCACTTAACACTGTTTAGACTGCTAAGTGAAATCCAAAGATTAAAGTCACTACTGGAAGAAAGTGGCTTGAACAGAGACAATGTTCTGGGAGCAGAATACACGGGTGGAAAATACAGCCATGAAAAATAGAAAGCAAGTCCCCTCATCCTTTGTCCACATGTAGTAAAGGGTATACAGATGCCTGATACACTGGACAAGTGATTTACAGAGATTAGAACAGGCCTAGTAGTTTCCAGAGGCAGCTTTCTGTCCCTTCCCTGAAAGGTGTTAATCATCTTGTCTTTTCCCAGTCTGAAATGACTAATCTTTTCTGTGCACTCTTTAGCAACTATATTTGGCTTTTTGCATAATGGGTTATAAATAAATGGCTTCAGGGAACCAGCAATGAGTTATTGAGTGAAACTGGCTTTGGGATGGTTTACTTTCCAGATAGTTAATCATATCCTCTTGGCCTGAAAGGCTATATCTAACTCATTTGCATTCAGCTAGAAAGTTAAAAAGATACTTTTGAGGGTTCTCAAGATGGTGGCATGTGTAGGGTGGCAGAAATCTCTTCCCAAAACCATACATATTTTGAAAATACAGCAAATACAACTATTCCTAATAGAGTGACCAGAAGATACAGTACATGAGCCAGGCTACATCTGTGAGAACCCAACATTTTATGGAAAAGGGTAAGATACAAAGCTGTGACCCGGCAGGACCAGAGCACTACCCCCACCCCAGCTCTCCAGCGGAAGGAAAAGAATCATAGTGGGGAGGCAGTGGAACCACAGGACTGCTAAATAACCAGCCCTAGTAATCTATCTGCCTTAGGAACACAGACACAAATTGCGTGGTGCATTGGATATTAGAGGAGCAGAAAAGCAAAATCTGAGATTAAGACTGCGAACCATTTCCCACAGCTGGCTGCCCTGGGACAAAAGAAAAGCAGACACTGGTGGATAAGTGTTTGAAATAAAGAGGTTTTGGAGAACACCTTCTTATGTAAAGACACATAAATAAACTGAAAAAAAAAGCAAAAAAATAAAGTCTTAAAGAGACAAGGGTTTAACAGGTGGGAAAAATCATCTTAGCACAGTCAGCCGAGCAGGCTGGGAACTTTAAGGAACGTCAAGCACCCTAACCCCCTGGGTGGCAATGAAGCTCCTAACCCCCTCACAGCGATAAGCAGCCTGCTGTTCATTCCCCCCAGCTGACACTGCAAGCAAACAGGCTGACCTGCCATTGCTGCAGAACAGTTGGGGAGAAGCCACACCTACAGCAACCACACAGCTTAACACAGAGGCTTCTCCCTGTGCACAGCTAACCGGCTCAGACCCAGAGGCTGCTCCTTGTGCGCAGTTGACTGGCATAGACATTGGAGATGGACGCAGAGTCTGGGAAGCACAAAGGAGCTCTGTTCTCAGGGCAGAACATGCGCTGGGGGCCGGTGACCCCTGCCATTGCCCTAAGCAATCTTGAAGGCTGCGCCACCCATGGTAGCTTAGGGGATTAACCCAGAGGATGCTCCCTGTGTGCAGTTAACTGACACAGACAGTGGAAGCAGGCAAGGCGACCAGCAAGCAGGAAGGGACTTTGCTCTCCCAGCTTATACATGTGCCACTAGCCAGCAACCACTCCCATTGCCATGAAAAGGCAGAAACTTGTTCAGTCCAAAATCCCTCAAACACCAGAGAGAGGGCTTGGTGAGACTGAAATCACCAATCTTCCTGAAAAAGAATTCAAAATTAAAGACATTAGCATGCTGATGGAGCTACAGATAAGTATACAAGAGCTAAGGGATGAATTCAGGAAGGAGATAACAGAAATGAAACAAACAATAGAAGGATTTAAGAGCAGACTGGATGAAGTGGAAGAGACTGTTAATGTACTAGAAATCAGAGAACAGGAATACAGAGAGCTGTGGAAGACAGAGATAAAAGGATCTCTAGGAATGAAAGAATATTAAGAGAACTGTGTGACCAATCCAAATGGAACAATATTCACATTATAGGGTACCAGAAGAAGAAGAGAGAGAAAAGGGGATAGAAAGTGTCCTTGAAGAAATAGTTGCTGAAAACTTCTCCAATCTGGAGAGGGAAATAGTCTCTCAGACCATAGAAGCCCACAGATGTCCCAACACAAGGGACCCAAGGAAAACAACACCAAGAAATATAATAATTAAAATGGCAAAGATCAAACACAAGGACAGGGTATTAAAAGCAGCAAGAGAGAGAAAAAAGATCACCTACAAAGGAAAACATATGATCAGACTTCTCAGCAGAAACCTTACAGGCCAGAAGGGAATGGCACGATATATTCATTGCAATCAAAGAGAAGGGCCCCAGACCAAAAGTACTGTATCCAGCAAGATTATTATTTAAATTTGAAGGAGGGATTAAACAATTTCCAGATAAGCAAAAGTTGAGGGAATTTACCTCCCACAAACCATCTCTACAGTGTGTTTTAAAGGGACTGCTCTAGATGGAAATATGCCTAAGGCCAAATAGCTGTCACCAGAGAAAATAAAACCACAGCAAAGAAAGTAGATGAAACAAATACTAACTAAATGCAAAATAAAATCAGCTATCCACAAAATCAGTCAAAGGAAACATAAAGAATATAGAATAAAACACCTAACATATAAAGAGTGGAGTAGGAAGAAAAAGAAAGAAGAAAAATAATGAATCATCACACTGTGTTTATAGTAGTGTAATAAGTGACATAATTTAGATGGTTAGATAGTAAAGAAGCTGCCCTTGAACCATTGGTAACCATGAATCCAAAACCTGCAATGGCAATAAGTACTTATCTATCAGTAATCACCCTAAATCTAAATGGACTGAGTGCACCAATCAAAAGACACAGAGTAATTGAATGGATAAAGAAAGAAAGACCCATCTACATGCTGCCTACAAGAGACTCACATGAAACCCAAAGACATACAGATACTAAAAGTGAAGGGATGGAAGAAGAAATTTCATGCAAACAATAGGGAGAAAAAAGCAGGAGTTGCAGTACTTATATCAGATAAAATAGACTTGAAAACAAAGAAAGCAACAGAAGACAAAGAAGGACATTACATAATGATAAAGGGCTCAGTCCAACAAGAGGATACAACCATTATAAGTATCTCTGCATCAAACATAGGAGCACTCAAATATGTGGAATAAATACCAACAGAATCAAAGGGGGAAGTAGAATGCAATGCATTCATTTTAGAAGACTTCAACACACCACCCACTCCAAAAGAAAGATCAACCAGACAGAAAATAAGTAAGGAGACAGAGGCAATGAAAAAAACATTAGAACAGATGGACCTAACAGACATCTACAGAACACTCCACCCCAAAGCAGCAAGATACACATTCTTCTCAAGTGCACATGGAACATTTTCCAGAATAGACCACATACTAGGTCACAAAAAGAGCCTCAGCAAATTCAAAAAGATTTAAATTCTACCAACCAACTTCTCAGATCACAAGGGTAAAAAACAAGAAATAAATTGTACAAAGAAAACAGAAAGGCTCACAAACATATGGAGGCTTAACAACATGCTCCTAAATAATCAATGGATCAATGACCAAATTAAAACAGAGATCAAGCAATATATGGAAACAAATGACAACAACAGCACAAAGCCCAATTTCTGTGGGACACAGTCAAGGCATATCTAAGAGGAAAGCATATAGCAATCCAGGTGTATTTAAAGGAGGAAGAACAATCCCAAGTGAATAGTCCAAGTACAATTATTGAAATTGGAAAAAGATGAACAAATGAGGACCAAAGGCAGAAGAAGGAGGGACATAATAAAGATCAGAGAATAAATGAATAAATCTGAGAAGCATAAAACAATACAAAAAAATCATGAAACCAAGAGCTGGTTCTCTTAGAAAATAAAAAAAATAGATAAATCCCTTGCCAGACTTATTAAGAAAAAAAGAGAATCTACAAACATAAATAGAATCAGAAATGAGAAAGGAAAAATCATGACAGACACCACAGAAATACAAAGAATTATTAGATAATACTGTGAAAATCTACATGCTGAAAAGCTAGATAACCTAGAAGAAATGGTCAACTTCCTAGAAAAATACAACCTTCCAAGACTGACCAAGGAAGAAACAGAAACTCTAAACAGACAAATTACCAGCAATGAAATTGTAATGGTAATAAAAAGAGTACCTAAGAACAAAACCTCTGGACCAGATGGATTGACTGCTGAATTTTATCAGACATTTCAAGAAGACATAATACCCATTCTCCTTAAAGTTTTCCAAAAATAGAAGAGCAGACAATACTTCCAAACTCATTCTATGAAGCCAGCATCACTCTAATATCAAAACCAGGCAAAAACACCAGAAAAAAAGAAAAGTAAACACCAATATCCCTGATGAACATCAAAGCAAAAATACTCAACAAAATATTAGCAAACTGAATTCAAAAACACATCAAGAGGATCATACACCATGATCAAGTGGGATTCTTCTCACAGACGCAAGGATGGTACAACATTAGAAAATCCATTAACATCATCCACCACATGAACAAAAAGGAGAAAAACCACATGATTATCTCTATAGATGCTGAAAAGGCATTCAACAAAATTCAACATCCATTCATGATAAAAACTCTCAACAAAATAGGTATAGAGGGCAAGTACCTTAACATAATAAAGGCCATATATGACAAACCCACAGCCAACATTATACTTCACAGTGAGAAGCTGAAAGCTTTTCCCCTAAGATCGGGAACAAGACAAGGATGCCTACTCTCCCCCCTTTTATTCAACATAGTTCTGGAAGTCCTAGCCACGCCAATCAGACAAAACAAAGAAATAAAAGGCATCCAGATTGGTAAGGAAGAAACCAAACTGTTGCTATTTGCAGATGACATGATATTGTACGTAAAAAACTCTAAAGAGTCCACCCCAAAACTACTAGAACTAATATTTGGATTCAGCAAATTTGCAGGATACAAAATTAATACACAAAAATCTGTTGCATTCATATACACTAATGATGAACTAGCAGAAAGAGAAATCAGGAAAACAATTCCATTAGAAAGAGTAAAATACCTAGGAATAAACCTAACCAAGGAAGTGAAAGACCTATACCCTGAAAACTACATGACATTCTTACGAGAAATTAGAGAGGACATTAATAAATGTGAATTCATCCCATGCTCTTTGGTAGGAAAAATTAATATTGTCAAAATGACCATCCTGCCTAAAGCAATCTACAGCTTCAATGCAATCCCAATCAAAATACCAACAGCATTCTTCAACAAACTGGAACAAATAGTTCTAAAATTCATATGGAACCAGAAAAGACCCTGAATAGCCAAAGCAATCCTAAGAAGGAAGAATAAAGCAGGGCGGATCTTGCCTCCCAACTTCAAGCTCTACTACAAAGCCACAGAAATCAAGACAATTTGGTACTGGCACAAGAACACACCTATAGACCACTGGAACAGAATAGAGAGTCCAGATATTAACCCAAGCATATATGATCAATTAATATATGGTAAGTGACCCATATATATACAATGGGGAAATGACAGCCTGTTCAACAGCTGTTGTTGGCAAAACTGGACAGCAACATGAACGCGAATGAAACTGGGTTACTGTCTAACCCCATATGCAAAAGTAAACAAAAAATGCATCAAAGACTTGAATGTAAGTCATGAAACTATTAAACTCTTAGAAAAATACACAGGCAAAAATCTCTTGAACATAAACATGAGCAACTTCTTCATGAACATATCTCCCTGGATAAGGGAAACAAAAGTAAAAATGAACAAGTGGAAGTATATCAAACTAAAAAGTTTTTGTACAGCAAAGGATACCATCAGTAGAACAAAAAGGCATCCTACAGTATGGGAGAATATATTCATAAATGACATATCTGAGAACAGGTTGACATCCAAAATATACAAGGAGGTCCCACAACTCAACAACAAAAAGAAATTAATACAATTAAAAAATGGGCACAGGATCTGAACAGACACTTCTCCAAAGAAGACATTCAGATGGCCAACAGGCATATGAAAAGATGCTCCACATTGCTAGTCATCAGAGAATGCAAATTAATACCACAGTGAGATATCACCTCACACCAGTTAAGATGGCCAACATCCAAAAGACAGACAACAACCAATGTAGGTGAGGATGTGGAGAAAGGGGACCCTTCCTACACTGCTGGTGGGAATGTAAATTAGTTCAACCATTGTGAAAAGCAGTATGGAGGTTCCTCAAAAAACTCAAAATAGAAATGCCATTTGACCCAGTAATTCTACCCCAAGGAATTTACACTAAGAATGCAGCACTCCAGTTTGAAAAAGACAGATGCACCCCTATGCTTATCGCAGCATTGTTTACAATAGCCAAGAAATGGAAGCAACCTAACTGTCCATCAGTAGATGAATGGATATAGAAGAGGTGGTACATATACACAATGGAATATTATTCAGCCATAAGAAGAAAAGAAATCCTACCATTTGCAACAACATGGATGGAGCTAGAGAGTGTTATCCTCAGTGAAATAAGCCAGGAGGGGAAAGATAAGTATCAAATGATTTCAGTCATCTGTGGAGCATAAGAACAAAGGAAAAACTGAAGGAACAAAACAGCAGCAGACTCAGAGAAACCAAGAATGGACTAACAGTTATCAAAAGGTTAGGGACTGGGGAGGATGGGTGCAAAGGGTGGGATAAGGGAAAAAAGCGGCATTACGATTAGCGCACAGAATGCAAGAGGGCGGGGATGGACAAGGCAGTATAGCACAGAGAAGACAAGTAGTGATACTATAGCTTCTTACTATGCTAATGGACAGTGACTGTAAAGGGGTATCTGGTGGGTACTTGACAATGGGAGGAATCCAGTAACTACAATGTTGCTCATGTAATTGTGTACTAATGATACCAAAAAAAAGATGCTTTTGATCAAATTGAATACTTTTAACATCAGCAATGTTTCATAGTAGAGAAATAAAGATTATTTTCATCCCAGTAAAATTCTTTCCATGTCTCTTGTAATCAGGTGGAATTTACCACCCTTATTTTTTTTTAGTGTTGGCATTTCTTCAAAGCACTTGTGCACAGTTCATTAATGTCAATAGGTTAATATCCTATTTTTAGTGTTTTTGTATTAGGTGGCATAAAAAGGACTGTTGGACTTCTGAGCTTACCCACTAGATTTACACAGCATGCTGTCTTAATGCTTGGGGTATCATGGCCTTTGTAGTTTGTTTTACATTGTTTTAACTCTATACAAGGGAGTTTATATCGTGGAGCTATGTAGTGAACACTGTTGCTGGCGAATGCTACTAGAAGTCAGGAGCAAAGTCTTTATTAGCTTGTTACCATATCCTTCCCTCCAGTGTCTTGCACCCCTGTCTTGCCTGAAATATCTCTACCACATCTCCTTTTCAAGGTTCTTTGCTCACTTGTACCACTGAAATTCATAGCTTCTTAGACAGCCAAGAAGCATAGGCAATCCAATAAGAGACAACAATTATGCCTGAAGAACAGATGGCTCCCTGTGTGACAATAGTTTTACCTGAAGTTCTGTTTCTCAGAGTAGGTATTAGGAATTCTGGGGACCATGAGAAAGAAATATATCTGGATAGGAAGCAGGAGCAGAAGCAGATGGCTCCAAGATTGATTAAGGGATTGGTTCTGTTTTTATATGTCAAGATAGAAACTGGTTGGTGATTTTTAAACAAATATTTCATCTTTACCATTTGGCAGGAAAATTAAATGAAATGTTTGTCTTCACATTCATTTCCTATTGAAATCACCCACCTTATTGGGAGGAGGGGACAGATGAATACTGTCTCAAAGCAGAAAGGAACCATGGGAAACCTCATAAATTATAGCACTATTCTGAAGGCTTACGATTTAAGTGAAATGCTTTGTCTTAATTAAAGCTATGGCATGTTAAAATTATGCCTGATCATTGGTCCCTACCTCAGAAATATAATCTGTATGGTTTAGTGGTCTTTGTTTTTAATTCTTTCTTAAAGTTAAGGATGAATACTTATAGAAGTAAAATGCATAAATCTTCATGAATTTTTAGATATATATAATCAGCACCCAGATCTATACACAAAATATTTCCAGCAGCCTTGAAAATTACATGCATGTGCTTTCACAGTCAATACACCCTCTCCAGAGTTCACCACCATTTAGAATTTTATCACCATGGATTAACCTTCTCTTTTCTAAATCTTCATATCAAATGGAATCATACACTATGTATTGTGGTCTCTATTTTTTCACTCGATATTTTTGACATTCATCCATTTGGTTGCTATATTTGTAGTTTGTTCATGTGTTCATTGGTATGCTGTTTTGTGTAAGTGTGTGTATTTTGATGGGCATCAGAGTTATTCCTAGGTTTTGTCTATTACGAATAAAGCTTCTCAGAAGAATTAAATCTTTTTGTGGACATGTGTAATTCTTTCTCTTGTATATACTTAAGTATGGAATTTCTGGGTCCCAGAGAAGTACAGATGTCTAAAGTGGATGTACAATTTTACACTCCCACCAGCAATGTAGAGTTCAAATTGCTGTATATTCTTGCCAATATTTAGTATTTTCAATCTTATTAATTTTAGGCATTCTGGTAGCTGTGCAGTGATATTTTACTGTGATTTTAAGTTGCATTTCACTAATGAAAAGAATTGAGCACCGTTTCACATGTCAGTTGACCATTTGGTTATTTCTTTAGTGAAGTGCCCATTCAAGTATTTTGCCAATTGTTAACTGATTGTCTTTTTCTTATTGATTTGTGGGACTTCTTTTTATGTTCAGAATGTAAGTCTTTTGTCAGATATATTTGTATTCTGAATATATTTTCCAGTCTGTGGCTTGTCTTTTCATTTTCTTTAGTGATATTTTTCTTCAATGTATTTTTTTATTTTTATGAACTTCAGTATAGCACTCTTTCTTTAATGGTTATTGCTTTTTGAATCTTGCCCAAGAAATCATTTCCTACCACAAGTTTAAAAAGATAGTCTCCTCTCTTTTCCTCTAAAAGCTTTATGGTTTCAGCCCTCTCATTTAAGTCTATGATCTGACAAAAATTTTTAGTAAAAATTTACATAAGTAAAAATATTTTGAGTAAATGTCCCCAGTATACATACTTTTATGGATAATATATACTAACATCAATATTAAATATTAATAAGGCTTGACTTTTATTTTTTTAGATAAATATTAAGTTAAACAGAAGTTCCAGTATCTCTTCTACCAATAGATCATCTTGTGCATAGCCTGAGATATATACACCCCACTCTGGAGATTACAGAAGTAAACAACTAAAGGTTAACATTTTTTGTATTAAGGTTTCACATGAAAAACCTTGTGGTTACTACATTCATACATATTATCAAGTCACCCCCCCAACCCCAGTACAGTCACTGTCCATCAGCATAGTAAGATGCCAGAGTCACTACTTGTCTTCTCTGTGCTACCCTGTCTTCCCCGTGATCCCCCCCCATACACCATGTGTGTCAATCATAATACTCTTCAATCCCCTTCTCCTTCACTCCCTGCCCACCTTCCCCTACCCCTCCCCTTTGATAACCACTAGTCCCTTCTTGGAATCTGTGAGTCTGCTGTTTTGTTCCTTCAGTTTTGCTTCATTGTTATATTCCCAAATGAGGGAAATCATTTGGTACTTGATTTCTCTGCCTGGCATATTTCACTGAGCATAATATCCTCTAGCTCCATCCATGTTGTTGCAAATGGTAGGATTTGTTTCTCTCTTATGGCTGAATAGTATTCCACTGTGCATGTGTACCACCTCTTCTTTATCCATTCATGTTCTGATGGACACTTAGGTTGCTTCCATGTCTTGGCTATTGTAAATAGTGCTGCGATAAACATAGGGGTGCATGTCTTTTTGAATCTGTGATCTTGTTTTCTTTGGGTAAATTCCTAAGAGTGGAATTTCCAGGTCAAATCATACTTCTATTTTTAGTTTTTTGAGGAACCTCCATACTGCTTTCTACAATGGTTGAACTAATTTACATTCCCACCAGCAGTGTAGGACGGTTCCCTTTTCTCCGCATCCTTGCCAACATTGGTTGTTGTTTGTCTTTTGGATGGTGGCGATCCTTACTGGTGTGAGGTGATATCTCATTGTGGTTTTAATTTGCATTTCTCTGATAATTAGAGATATGGAGCATCTTCTTATGTGCCTGTTGGCCATCTTAATTTCTTCTTTGGAGAACTGTCTGTTCATATCCTCCACCCATTTCTTGATTGGATTATTTGCTTTTTGCATCTTGAGGCATGTGAGTTCTTTATATATTTTGGATGTTAACCCCTTGTCGGATATATTGTTTATGAATATATCCTCCCATACCATAGGATGCCCTTTTGTTCTACTTCTGGTGTCCTTTGCTGTAAGAAGGTTTTTTAGTTTTATGTAGTCCCATTTGCTCATTTTTGCTTTTGTTTCCCTTGTCTGAGGAGATGCGTTCAGGAAAAAGTTGCTCATGTTTATATTCAAGAGATTTTTGCTTATGATTTCCTCTAAGAGTTTTATGGTTTCATGACTTACATTCAGGTCTTTGATTCATTTTTAGTTTACTTTTTTGTATGGGGTTAGACAGTAATCCAGTTTCATTCTCTTACATGTAGCTGTCCAGTTTTGCCAACACCAGCTGTTCAAGAGGCTGTCATTTCCCCATTGTGTATCCATTGCTCCTTTATCATGTATTAATTGACCATATATGCTTGGGTTTATATCTGGGCTCTCTATTGTGTTCCACTGATCTATGGGTGTGTTCTTGTACCAGTACCAAATTGTCTTGATTACTGTGGCTTTATAGTAGATCTTGAAGTTGTAGAGTGTAATCCCCCCCAGCTTTATTCTTCCTTTTCAGAATTGCTTTGGTTACTTGGGGTCTTTTGTGTTTACATATGAATTTCAGAACTATTTGTTCTAGTTCATTAAAGAATTCCATTGTTATTTTGATAGATATTTGATTGAATCTGTAGATTGCTTTAGGCAGGATGTCCATTTTGACAATATTAATTCCTCCTATCTATGAACATGGGATGTATTTCTATTTATTGGTGTCTTCTTTAATTTCTCTAATGAGTATCTTATAGTATTCAGGGTATAGGTCTTTCACCCCTTTGCTTAGGTTTATTCCTATGTATTTTAATTTTTTGATGCAATTGTGAGTGGAATTGTTTTCTTGATTTCTCTTACTGCTAGTTCATCATTAGTGTACAGGATTGCAATAGATTTCTATGTATTGGTTTTGTATGCTGCCACTTTGCTGAATTCAGTTGTTAGTTCCAGTAGTTTTGGGGTGGATTCTTTAGGTTTTTTTATGCATAGTATCATGTCATCTGCAAACAGTAACAGTTTAAGTTGTTCCTTATCTATCTGGATGCCTTTGAATTCTTCATGTTATCTGATTGCCATGGCCAGGACCTCCTGTACTATGTTGAATGAAAGTGGGGAGCTTGGGCATCCTCGTCTTGTTCCTAATCTTAAAGGAAGGGCTTTCAGCTTGTTGATCTTAGGTATGATGTTGGTAGTGGGTTTCTCATATATGGCCTTAATTATGTTGAGGAAGTTTCCCTCTATACCCATTTTGTTGAGAGATTTTGTCATAAATGGATGTTGAATTTTGTCCAGTGCTGTTTCTGCATGTATGGAGATAATCATGTGATTTTTGTCCTTTTTATTAATGTGGAGTTTGATGTTGATGGACTTTCAAATATTGTACCATGTTTGCATCCCTGCAATAAATCCTCCTTGATCATGATGGATGATCTTTTTGAGTTATTTTTGAATTCAGTTTGCTAATATTGTGTTGAGTATTTTTGCATCTCTGTTTATCAGGGATATTGGTCTGTAGTTTTCTTTTTTTGTGGTTTCTTTTCCTGGTTTTAGTATTAGAGTGATGTTGGCCTTGTAGAATGAGTTTGGATGTGTTCCCTCCTCTTCTACTTTTTGGAAAATTTTAAGGAAAATGGGTATTAAGTGTTGTCTAAATGTTTGGAAAAATTGAGCAGTGAAGCCATCTGGTTCAGGATTTTATTCTTAGGTAGCTTCATTTTTTATTACCAATTCAATTTTGTTGCCGGCAATTTTCTGTTCAGGTTTTCTGTTTTTTCCTAGGTTAATCTTGGAAGGTTGTATTTTTCTAGAAAGTTTTCCATTTCTTCTAGTTTATCCAATTTGTTAGCATATAATTTTTCATAATATTCTCGAATTATTTTTTGTATTTCTGTGGCATCCATAGTGGTTTTTCCTTTCTCATTTCTGATTCTGTTTATTTGTGTACACTCTCTTTTTTTCTTGAGAAATCTGGGTAGGGGCTTATCTATTTTGTTTATGTTCTTGAAGAATCTGCTCATGCTTTCATTGATTCTTTCTATTGTTTTATTTTTCTTGATTTATTTATTTCTGCCTTGATCTTTATTATGTCCCTCCTTCTACTGACTTTGGGTCTCATTTTTTCTTCTGTTTCTAGTTTCATTAATTGTGAGTTTAGACTGATCATATGGGATTGTTCTTCTTTCCTGAGGTAAGCCTGTATTGCAATACAATTCCAACGTAGCATGGCCTTTGCTGTGCCCCACAGATTTTGTGGTGTTGGGTTATTGTTTTCACTTGTCTCCATATATTGGTTTATCTGTTCTTATTTGGTCATTGATCGATTGATTATTTTGGAGTGGGTTGCTAAGCCTGCATGTGTTTGTGTTTCCTTTATGTTTTCTTTGCATAATTAATTTCATACCTTTGTGGTCTGAGAAGCTGGTTGGTACAATTTTCAATCCTTCTGAATTTAATGAGGTACTTTTTGTGGCCTAGTATATGTTCTATTATTGAAAATGTTCCATGTGCACTTGAGAAGAATGTGTATCCTGCTGGTTTGGGGTGGAGTGTTCTGTAGATGTCTGTTAGGTCCATCTTTTCTAATGTGTTGTTCAGTACCTCTCTCTCCTTGCTTCTATTCTGTCTTAAAAGTGGAATTACTGAGTCAAATGGTATTTCTATTTTGAGCTTTTTGAGAAACCTCCATACTGCTTTCCACAATGGTTGAACTAGTTTACATTCCCACCAACAGTGTAGGAGGGGTCCCCTTTCTCCACAACCTCGCCAACATTTGTTGTTGTTTGTCTTTTGGATCGTGGTGATCCTCACTGGTGTGAGGTGATATCTCATTGTGGTTTTAATTTGTATTTCTCTGATGACTAACGATGTGGAGCATCTTTTCATGTGTCTGTTGGCCACCTGAACTTCTTCTTTGGAGAACTGTCTGTTCAGCTCCTCTGACCATTTTTTAATTGGATTATTTCCTTTTTGTTTCTTGAGGTATGTGAGCTCTTTATATATTTTGGATGTCAACCTTTATCAGATATGTCATTTATAAATATATTCTCCCATACTGTAGGATGCCTTTTTGTTCTATTGATGGTGTCCTTTGCTGTACAGAAACTTTTCAGCTTGATATATTGCCACTTGTTCATTTTTGCTTTTGTTTCCCTTGCCTGGGGTGATATGTTTGTGAAGAAGTTGTTCATGTTTATGTTCAAGAGATTTTTGCCTGTGTATTTTTCTAAGAGGTTTATGGGTTCATGACTTACATTCAGGTCTTTGATCCATTTCGAATTTACTTTTGTGTATGGGGTTAGACAATGATCCACTTTCATTCTCCTACATGTAGCTGTCCAGTTTTCCCAACACCAGCCATTGAAGAGGCTGTCATTTCTCCATTGTATGTCCATGGTTCCTTTATCATATATTAATTGACTGTATATGTTTGGATTTATATCTGGACTCTCTATTCTGTTCTACTGGTCTGGGGCTGGGTTCTTGTGCCAGTATAAAATTGTCTTGATTACTGTGACTTTGTAGTTGAGCTTGAAGTTGGGAAGCGAGATCCCCCCACTTTATTCTTCCTTCTCAGGATTGCTGTCTCTATTCAGGGTCTTGGTGTTTCCATATGAATTTTAGAACTATTTGTTCCAGTTTTTTGAAGAATTCTGTTGGTATTTTGATAGGCATTGCATTGAATCTGTAGATTGCTTTAGGCAGGATGGCCATTCTGACAATATTAATTCTTCCTAGCCAAGAGCATGGGATGAGTTTCCATTTGTTCGTGTCCTCTTTAATTTCTCTTAAGAGTGTCTTGTAGTTTTCAGGGTATAGGTCTTTCACTTCCTTGGTTAGGTTTATTCTTAGGTATTTTATTCATTCTGATGCAATTGTGAATGGAATTGTTTTCCTGATTTCTCTTTTTGCTAGTTCATCATTAGTGTATAGGACAGCAACAAATTTCTGTGTATTAATTTTGTATCCTACAACTTTTCTGAATTCAGATATTAGTTCTAGTAGTTTTGGAATGGAGTCTTTAGGTTTTTTTAAGTACAATATCATGTCATCTGCAAATAGTAACAGTTTGACTACTTCTTTTCCAATGTGGATGCCTTGTATTTCTTCGTTTTGTGTGATTGCCATGGCTAGGACCTGCAGTACTATGTTGAATAACAGTGGGGAGAGTGAGCATCCCTGTCTTGTTCCCAATCTTAGAGGAAATTCTTTCAGCTTCCTGCTTTTCAAGATGATGTTGGCTGTGTGTTTGTCAAATATGGCCTTTATTATATTGAGGCACTTGCCCTGTATACCCATTTTGTTGAGTTTTTTTTATCATGAATGGATGTTGAATTTTGTCAAATGCTTTTTCAGTGTCTGTGGAGATGATCGTGGGTTTTTGTCCTTTTTGTTGATATGGTGGATGATGGTGATGGATTTTAAAATATTATAATGTTCATGGGTCACTGAGATGAATCCCACTGGGTCTTGGTGTATGATCCTCTTGATGTATTTTTGAATTTGGTTTGCTAATATTTTGTTGAGTATTTTTACATCTATGCTCATCAGGGATATTGGTCTGTAATTTTCTTTTTCGGTGGAGTCTTTGCCTTGGTTTGGTATTAGAGTGATGCTGTCTTCATAGAATAAGTTTAGAAGTATTCCCTCCTCTTCTATTTTTTGGAAAACTTTAAGGAGAATGGGCATTATGACTTCTCTTTTGTCCTGGGGTGGCTGGTTGTGAGTACCTGTTCTCCAGAAGCAACTGGAATCTCAGTTTCTCTAAGTATTATACCTGTCTTAGCTTTCCAAACCCAGGAATCTCCAGAGGACCATGTAATGTAGGTTCGTGCTCCCAGAGCAGATCTCCAGGGCTGTGTGTTAAGCAGTCCTGGGCTTCCATCCCCTTCCCGCTCCATTTCTCTTCCTCCCACCTATCAACTGAGGTGAGGGAAGTGCTTGGTTCCCTCCAGATTGCAGCTTTGGCACTTTACCCTTTTCCGTGAGGTCTGGTCCTTTCCCCAGGTGTAGGCAGTCTGCCAAAGCCTTCTTTCCTGTTGCTCTGGATTAGTTGTATTTGCTATATTTTCATATTATATGTGGTTTAGGAGGAGGTTTCTGTCTCAATTCTCATGCCGCCATCTTTAAACCAATTCAAGGTTAACGTTTTTTTCTTTTGAGAGGGCATCTCTCATATTTATTGATCAAATGGTTGTTAACAACAATAAAATTCTGTATAGGGGGTTCAATGCTCAAGGCACAATCATTAATCCATCTCAAGCCTAATTCTCCTCAGTCTCCAATCTTCTGAAGCATAACGAACAAGTTCTTACATGGTGAACGAATTCTTACATAGTGAATAAGTTCTTACATGGTGAACAGTACAAGGGCATTCATCACAGAAACTTTCGGTTTTGATCACGCATTATGAACTATAAACAATCAGGTCAAATATGAATATTTGTTTGATTTTTATACTTGATTTATATGTGGATCCCACATTTCTCCCTTTATTATTATTACTATTATTATTATTATTTTTAATAAAATGCTGAAGTTGTAGGTAGATGCAACATAAAGGTAGAAAACATAGTTTAGTGCTGTAAGAGGGCAATTGTACATGGTCAGGTGTGTGCCTATGGACTAAGTATTAATCCAAGCTAGACAAGGGCAGCAAAACATCCACGGATGCAGAAGATTTCTCTCAAAACAGGGGGGGTGAGGTTCTGAGCCTCACCTCTGTTGATCCCCAATTTCTCACCTGATGGACCCCCTGCAACTGTGCCTGTAGTAGGTTTTTCCTCCCTTGAGGAATCTTACCCATCTCTGGCTAGCTTTTTACTTCTTTGCAGATTTATGCCCTGTGGCTTCTATGCCCAGCAATTGTCTCGAGGTACCTTTACCACCTGGAGGAATTATGATACTCGGTAAATTCGATATGAGGCACGAATTCTATTTAAGCGTTGTAATTAGGAAGGAAGAAGAAAAGCTATAGAGGTAGCATATGGAAGAAAACATGGGAGGATTGATTATTTCTTTGAAATATCTTCTTGTAGAGTACCTTAAGCATGTATAGGTTTTAAACTACTAACTAACTTGCACTCACATATTAACATAATAGGAATACAGTGACATAAACAAAGCAAATCTATAATTACCATCCATCTCCAGTGAAGTCAAGAAAACCATTTAGGCACCCTAGGCATTTGTGAAAATTTGTCTATGATATGATGGATATTGTCCAACTGTACTTGAACAGTCTGAGAGAAATAAGACAAATTAAAGCAACCCATTTCTGTGATCTGTTCACATCCCATATGTTCTTTTAACCATAGATAGTCTATAGTCATAAGATTTTGGAGCACTACAACTTACACCCCTCCCAACTCCTGGTTGAGTTCCAACAGTACAGATCCGGTCAAATTCGTTGTCTCACTGTATGCACATGTCAGCCTAGATGTCTCCCTCCTCATTCCAATGGCAAGTTCAGGAAATGGTGGGGTGGATGCAGCCACAACCGCAGCATCGCCCGGATCCCTCTGGAGGCTTTTTGATGATCGTCCCCGGAACAAGTCCTCCAGAGAGTGCTGATGCCGGAAGCTCCTCCTCATATCGTATCTTAGTTCATTTTCTGGGTAGAAAATCTAGGCTTTGATCTTCTGCATAAAAACAAACAGACCCTTTGCCCACACTTTGACATGCCCTCTATACCATTGTGTAGAACTCTTTGGAGGTCAGCAGACAGGAACTGCTTTTATTTATTTACTTACTTACTTACTTACTTACTTACTTACTTATTTATTTATTTATTTATTTATTTATTTATTTATTTATTTATTTATTTATTTATTTATTTTAATTAAGAGAAAGGAATACTATCAGAAAAGAGTACCTCCATAGCCGATCATCTGACACCCTTTAAGTGATCAAAATTAAGGATATTTAAAGCATGCGTTAATCTTTGATTTACCAATAGTTTTATCCTATAAAGGAGTAATCCCCCTTTTCTTTGTTTCTTTCTTTTTTTTTAATCTTTAATCTGCACTTACATGAAGAACACTATGATTACTATGCTCTCCCCTGTACCAGGTCCCCGCTAAAAACCACATTACAGTCACTGTCCATCAGCGTAGCAAAATGTTGTAGAATCACTGCTTGTCCTCCCTGTGTTGTACAGCCCTCCCTCCCCTTTCTCCCTCCCCCCATGGATGCTAATCTTAATACCCCCTCTCATCCCCCCCCTTATCCCTCCCTACCCACCCATCCTCCCCAGTTCCTTTCCGTTTGGTACCTGTTTGTCCATTTTTGTGTTCTGTAATTCCGCTGCTGTTTTATTTCTTCAGTTTTTCCTTTGTTCTTATACTCCCCAGATGAGTGAAATTATTTGATATTTCTCTTTCTTCACTTGGCTTATTTCACTGAGCATAATGCTCTCCAGCTCCATCCATGTTGCTGCAAATGGTAGGATTTTCCCTCTTCTTATGGCTGAGTAGTATTCGATTGTATATATGTACCACATCTTCTTTATCCAGTCATCTACCGATGCACATTTAGGTTGATTCCAATTCTTGGCTATTGTAAATAGTGCTGCGATAAACATAGGGGTGCATCTGTCTTTCTCAAACTTGATTGCTGCGTTCTTAGGGTAAATTCCTAGGAGTGGAATTCCTGGGTCAAATGGGAGGTCTGTTTTGCGCATTTTGATGAACCTCCACACTGCTTTCCACAGTGGTTGAACTAATTTACATTCCCACCAGCAGTGTAGGAGGGTTCCCCTTTCTCCACAGCCTCGCCAACATTTGTTGTTGTTTGTCTTTTGGATGGCAACTATCCTTACTGGTGTGAGGTGACACCTCATTGTAGTTTTAATTTGCATTTCTCTGATAATTAGCGATGTGGAGCATCTTTTCATGTGTCTCTTGGCCGTCTGTATTTCTTTTTTAGAGAACAGTCTGTTTAGTTCCTCTGCCCATTTTTTAATTGGGTTATTTGTTTTTTGTTTTTTGATGCATGTGAGCTCTTTATATATTTTGGACGTCAAGCCTTTATCGGATCTGTCATTTTCAAATATATTCTCCCATACTGTAGGGTTCCTTTTTGTTCTATTTATGGTGTCCTTTGCTGTATAGAAGCTTTTCAGCTTAATGTAGTCCCACTGGCTCATTTTTGCTGTTGTTTTCCTTGCCCGGGGAGATATGTTCAAGAAGAGGTCATGCATGTTTATGCCTAAGAGGATATTGCGTATGTTTTTTTCCAAGAGTTTTACTGTTGCATGACTTACATTCAGGTCTTTGACCCATTTTGAGTTTACCTTTGTATATGGGGTTAGACAATGGTCGAGTTTCATTCTTCTACATGTAGCTGTCCAGTTTTGCCAGCACTATCTGTTGAAGAGACTGTAATTTTGCCATTGTATGTCCATGGCTCCTTTATCAAATATTAATTGACCATATATGTTTGGGTTAATGTCTGGATTCTCTAGTCTGTTCCATTGGTCTGTGGCTCTGTTCTTGTGCCAGTAGCAAATTGTCTTGATTACTGTGGCTTTGTAGTAGAGCTTGAAGTTGGGGAGTGAGATCCCCCCTACTTTATTCTTCTTTTTCAGGATTGCTTTGGCTATTCGGTGTCTTTGGTGTTTCCATATGAATTTTTGAATTATTTGTTACAATTCATTGAAGAATGTTGCTGGTAATTTGATAGGGATTACATCAAATCTGTATATTGCTTTGGGTAGGAAGGCCATTTTGACGATATTAATTCTTCCTAGCCATGAGCATGGGATGAGTTATCATTTGTTAGTGTTCCCTTTAATTTCTCTTTAGAGTGACTTGTAGTTTTCAGGGTATAGGTCTTTCACTTCTTTGGGCAGGTTTATTCCTAGGTATCTTATTCTTTTTGATGCAATTGTGAATGGAATTGTTTTCCTGATATCTCTTTCTGTTGGTTCATTGTTAGTGTAAAGGAAAGCTACAGATTTCTGTGTGTTAATTTTGTATCCTGCAACTTTGCTGTATTCTGATATCAGTTCCAGTAGTTTCTGAGTGGAGTCTTTAGGGTTTATAATGTACAGTATCATATGATCTGCAAATAGTGACAGTTTAACTTCTTCTTTACCAATCTGTATTCCTTGTATTTCTTGGTTTTGTGTTATTGCTGTGGCTGGGACCTCCAGTACTATGTTTAATAACAGTGGGGGGGAGTAGCCATCCCTGTCCGGTTCCCGATCTCAGAGAAAATGCTTTCAGCTTCTCGCTGTTCAGTATACTCTTGGCTGTGGGTTTTTCATAGATGGCCTTTATTATGTTGAGGAACTTGCCCACTATTCCCATTTTGCTGAGAGTTTTTATCATGAATGGATGTTGAATTTTGTCAAATGGTTTTTCAGCATCTATGGAGATGATCATGTGGTTTTTGTCTTTCTTTTTGTTGATGTGGTGGATGATGTTGATGGATTTTCGAATGTTGTACCATCCTTGCATCCCTGGGATGAATCCCACTTGGTCATGGTGTATGGTCTTTTTGATATGCTGTTGAATTCTGTTTGCTAATATTTTATTGAGTATTTTTACATCTACATTCATCAGGGATATTGGTCTGTAGTTTTCTTTTTTGGTGGGGTCTTTGCCTGCTTTTGGTATTAGGGTGATGTTGGCTTTATAGAATGAGTTTGGGAGTATTCCCTCCTCTTCTATTTTTTGGAATACTTTAAGGAGAATGGGTATTATGTCTTCTCTGTGTGTCTCATAAAATTCCGAGGTACATCTGTCTGTCCCTAGGGTTTTTTTCTTGGGTTGTTTTTTGATTACTGTTTCTATTTCTTTGCTCGTAATTGGTTTGTTTAACTTTTGTGTTTCTTCCTTGGTCAGACTTGGGAGATTGTATTTTTCTAGGAAGTTGTCCGTTTCTTCTAGGTTTTCCAGCTTGTTGGCATATAGGTTTTCATAGTAGTCTTTAATAAGTCTTTGTATTTCTGTGGAGTCTGTCGTGATTTTTCCATTCTCATTTTTGTTTCGGTTCATTTGTGTTGATTCTCTTTTTCTCTTAATAAGTTTGGCTAGAGGCTTATCTATTTTGTTTATTTTCTCAAAGAACCAGCTCTTGGTTTAGTTGATTTTTGCTATTGTTTTATTCTTCTCAATTTTGTTTATTTCTTCTCTGATCTTTATTATGTCCCTCCTTCTGCTGACTTTAGGCCTCATTTGTTCTTCTTTTTCCTGTTCCAATAATTGTGATGTTAGACTATTCATTTGGGATTGTTCTTCCTTCTTCAAGTGTGTCTGCATCTCTATATACTTTCTTCTTAAGACTACTTTCGCTGCATCCCACAGACGTTGGGGCTTTGTGTTGTTGTTTTCATTTGTTTCTACATATTCCTTGATCTCTATTTTGATTTATTCATTGATCCATTGGTTATTTAGAAGCATGTTGTTAAGCCTCCATGTGTTTGTGAGCCTTTTTATTTCCTTTGTAGAATTTATTTCTAGTTTTATACCTTTGTGGTCTGAAAAATTGGTTGGCAGAATTTCAATATTTTGGCATTTACTGAGGCTCTTTTTGTGAGCTAGTATGTGGTCTATTCTGGAGAATGTTCCATGTGCACTTGAGAAGAATGTATATCCTTTTGCTTTTGGATGTAGAGTCCTATAGATGTCTATTAGGTCCATCTGTTCTAGTGTGTTGTTCAGTGCCTTTGTGTCCTTACTTATTTTCTGCCTGGTGGATCTATGCTTTGGGCTGAGTGGTGTGTTGAAGTCTCATAAAATGAATGCATTGCACTCTATTTCCCTCTTTAGTTCTGTCAGTATTTGTTTCACAAATGCTGGTGCTCCTGTGTTGGGTGCATATATATTTAGAATGGTTATATCCTCTTGTTGGACTGAGCCCTTTATTATTATGTAGTGTTCTTCTTTATCTATTGTTACTTTCTTTGTTTTGAAGTCTATTTTGTCTGATATTAGTACTGCAACCCCTGCTTTCTTCTCACTGTTGTTTGCCTGAAATATGTTTTTCCATCCCTTGACTTTTAGTCTGTGCATGTCTTTGGGTCTGAGGTGAGTTTCTTGTAAGCAGCATATAGATGTGTCTTTCTTTTTTATCCATTCTATTACTCTGAGTCTTTTGTTTGGTGCATTAAGTCCATTTACATTTAGGGTGACTATTGAGAGATATGTACTTATTGCCATTGCAGGCTTTAGATTTGTGGTTTTCAAAGGTTCAAGGTTAGCTTCTTTAGTATCTTACTGCCTAACTTAGCTCGCTTATTGAGCTGTTATATACACTGTCTGCAGATTCTTTTCTTCTCTCCCTTCTTATTTCTCCTCCTCCATTCTTCATATGTTGTGTGTTTTGTTCTGTGCTCTTTTTAGGAGTGCTCCCATCTAGAGCAGTCCCTGTAAGATGCCCTGTAGAGGTGGTTTGTGGGAAGCAAATTCCCTCAGCTTTTGCTTGTCTGGGAATTGTTTAATCCTGCAATCATATTTCAGTGATAGTCTTGCTGGATACAGTATCCTTGGTTCAAGGCCCTTCTGTTTCATTGCATTAAATATATCATGCCATTCTTTTCTGGCCTGTAGGGTTTCTGTCAAGAAGTCTGATGTTAGCCTGATGGGTTTTCCTTTATAGGTGACCTTTTTCTCTCTGGCTGCCTTTAAAACTCTTTCCTTGTCCTTCATCCTTGCCATTTTAATTATTATGTGTCTTGGCGTTGTCCTCCTTGTATCCTTTCTGTTGCGGTTTCTGTGTATTCCCGTGGTCTGTTCGATTGTTTCTTCCCCCAGTTTGGGGAAGTTTTCAGCAATTATTTCTTCAAAGAGACTTTCTATCCCTTTTGCTCTTTCTTCTTCTTCTGGTACCCCTGTAATATGAATACTATTCCTTTTGGCTTGGTCACATATTTCTCTTAGTGTTGTTTCATTCTTGGAGATGCTTTTATCTCTCTCTATGTCAGCTTCTGTACGTTCCTGTTCTCTGGTTTCTATTCCTTCAATGGCCTCTTGCATCTTTTCCTTTCTGCTTATAAATCCTTCGAGGGTTTGTTTCACTTCTGTGATCTCCTTCCTGACATCTGTGATCTCCCTCCGGACTTCATCCCATTGCTCTTGCATTTTTCTCTGCATCTCATCCCATTGCTCTTGCATTTTTCTCTGCATCTCTGTCAGCATGTTCATGATATTTATTTTGAGTTCTTTTTCAGGAGGACTGGTTAGGTCTGTCTCCTTCTCAGGTGTTGTCTCTGTGATCTTTGTCTGCCTGTAGTTTTGCCTTTTCATGGTGATAGAGATAGTTTGCAGAGCTGGTATGAGTGACCGCTGTAAGAGCTTTCCTTCTTGTTGGTTTGTGGCCTTCCTCTCCTGGGAGAATAGCGACCTCTAGTGGCCTATGCTTTGCAGCTGTGTGCAGACAGGGCTTCTGCTACCTGCCCAGTTGCTATGGAGTTCATCTCTGCTGTGGCTGTGGGCGTGGCCTGGCTTGGGCTGCTCCTCCAAAATGGTGGAACTCTGTTGGTGGGGGAGCGGCTGGGAGGGTATTTAGCTCCATAAGGCGCCTCTGTGCTCCCTGTTGCCCAGGGGGTTAGAGTGCCCAGAGATCCCCAGATTCCCTGCGTCTGGGCTAAGTGTCCTGTCCTGCCCCTTTAAGACTTCCAAACTGCACTCTACAACCAAAACAACAACAGCAACAATGAAAGAGTAAAAAAAAATTTTTTAAAAAAAGGAAAAATGTGCGTTTTTCTTTGTCCTCAGGCCCCAGTCTCAGGCACCCGCTCACCGGTCTTGCTGCCTTGTTTCCCTAGTATTGGGGTCCCTGTCCCTTTAAGGCTTCTAAGAAGCACTCGCCAAAAACAAACAATAGAAACCCACTTCCGTTTCTTTGTTCTCCGGCGTCGGCCTCAGGCACCCACTGACTGGTCCTGCTGCTGGGAGCCGGGGGGAGGGGTGCTCGGGTCCTGCCTGGTGGGGGCTTCTATCTTACCCCCTTCGCGAGGCGCTGCGTTCTCACAGGTGTGGATGTGGTCTGGATGTTGTCCTGTGTCCTCTGTTCTCTATTTTAGGAAGAGCTGTCTTTGTTATATTTTCATAGATATATGTGGTTTTGGGAGGAGATTTCCGCTGCTCTACTCACGCCGCCATCCTGGCTCTGCCTCAAGGTTAACATTTTTGACAAACAGTGATAATATTCATGTTCACAAAGGACTTCATTATAAACAAATGGCTAGATTTGACAAAATGTGAACTGGACCCCAATGGGCATATTGGTTAATAATATAAGAAAAACCCTTTGTTTACTCTTGCTGTGTGATATTTGTTCCTCTTTACTGTAGTTAGAGAGATGGCAGGATGGTCAGACTTGGCAGTTGCAAAGACACATTGACTTTTGGTTGCTAATGTAGGGTATAGTGCCTTTCACTGCCTACTCCTTTCCTCATCACCAGATTCCTAGAGCTGATCTTGGCTGTGGACTGTTTTTGGCAAGATATTTAGGCTTTGATTTGGGCTAATACCCAGGGAAATTTAATTATTTGGAGCTTAGAGGACCTTTGTTATGAGGATTAGTAAAGTAGATGTTGATTGAGCAGCAGAGGAAGAAGGAGTTGTACATAGGGTAGTTCATGCTGTGGGGCACAGCATAGTTACATTGGCACAAGGTCGGGGGTGCCCCTGGTCCAGATCCACAGAATTTTACAATGTGGTACAGCTTGTTATAGGATTTGAGCATCTACTCATTAGCTGGTAGTGAGCAAGAATATTTCTTTCTTGATGCCTAGCTCCTCATTATTTCTCTATACAGGGATTACTACATAGAAACAGACCTTCTTATGTCTTCTTAATTGGTTGTTTTAAAATTCTTGTTTTGTTAAGAGATAGGTTTTTGTTTTCTGTTTTGCCTTTTGAGAAGCTGGGGTAAGGTAGGGGAGATCGAGGTGGGAATAGCAGAGTTTGTTGTTTTTTAATCTAAACTGTTTTGGAAAATTGTAAGGATTTTGAGAGAGCTGCTAAGAGAGACAAGTTAGGCAGCTTGAATGTCTGCAATCTAGAATCAGACTGTTGAAAATCCATGGCAAAGAGAATGTAGAAGTTTTAAGACCAGTGTCTGCCCTGTCCAGGGCACTTTGATCTATCTTTCCTAGCATATTGAGATTCTAAGAGACACCAATAAGGGAGAGAGGACACATCAGAAACAGCCCCCAATCTGTGGTCTTGTCAAGATTTTAAACTAAGTTTCAGAATAAGCACTGACTTTATTATTTGATGCTGCTACTTCCTACTAGTTAAACTTCTCAAATACAACTTATTCTCCATCTGTACATTTTCTTTCTATTGATTCTCCAGAAGAGACTGAATTGCTGAATTGGTGTCTGGATTGTTACCAGAAACTTGAAAATCTTTCAAAAGGTGCTAAAAAGACATTCAGAGAACATTCTGATTTTTAAAGGAATACAACTATTGTATTTGGGCTGAACCTTTTCTGTTAGCAAAAAATATAAATCAATTTCAGTAATTGGCTAAGTTGTTTGTCTTCTTAGACTATACAAGCTGATTGGAGGTAGGAGTATGGGCTGGCAATTTGGCCAGAAGCTCCTAGAACTGGCCAAGAAAGTTTCAACCAATGCTATTTTTTAAAAATAAATTTCTTGTAGCAACCAGAGGTATTCATAATCATGTCATTTATTTTAAATTCTGTTACACTATTGTAATAAGTATTCAATACTTGGTTGTTGATGTTGCAGATAAGTCTGATTTAGCTTTTCTTTTCTTTTGTCATATCTCCTGTTTATTCAATCCAAGCAAGTATGCTAGTATCTGACTAAATAAAAGTTACCACTAGAAAGCTAGTAAGTGCTGTTAAGTAGATTTTTCTTTGCCTTTACTCTCAAGAGAACAACTTGTCACTTTGTTGACAGTTATCACAGCACTTCATGCTTCATTGTAGATCCATCAGAAATATTCAGATAGCCAGCTCATTAGCACAAAATGGGGATCAGAAAATTCTTCTTCTCAGTTTCCCAACTGTGCTTTTTAAAGTGTTCTAACCTTCATGGACCACTCTGAAACAATGGATAAAGACCGGAGGTAAATGAGAGATGGATGCTACTCAGTTTTGAAGTAGTGAAACATGGGTGAAGGCCAAGTACAATGGGGCAAAAACTGGGATTATCTGTGTCAGCAGAAGGATAATGTATGACTTCCCTAATGTTTGAAGGTCACTGAATGTCAGTGTTCCAAGGGCACTCATCAATCACCAAATCAGACCCCCATATTTTACCAGGATGGATAAAAGGGGCCAAAAGAGAGGAAAAGGGACTTACCCAAGATCAATAAGCTCTTCCCAACTTTACAGAAACTAACTGTCTTTTTGTTATACTACCTTTATGCAGTCAATTTTCAATTACTTGAGCCACTCACTGCTAGCCCATCAATCACTTGGATAATCCAAAATGACACATAAGTTAATCACCATTTACACTGGGCTTTGTGATGTGTGTTTATACTAACATTCCACTGTATCTGTGTCCAACCTCAGAATTTACAACACTTCAGATGAAAGAAGAAAGCCACCCTCAAGGTTTGATTCACGAAGAGCTGGAAAGTTGACCAGCCTTGATGAATGGACAGCTTCATATGATACTGTACAGTCCCTCAAGCAGGAAATGTTATTCTCAAAAAGTTTGTTGATTCACACCTTTCCTGGGTCCCAGCCAGGGTTATAAGTTTTGTGGTGGGAAAGGGAAAACAAAACCTTTGCTAGAAGAATATATATGTTTTCTCCCCTCCCTTTCTCTCTCCTTCCCTCCCTCCCTTTATTCTTTCTTCCTCCCTTCCATTACTTTTCATTCCTTTTTCTTGCCAGAAAAATGAACACCTGCTTTAACTTCTACATAAGCAAGTGAGTGATTGAGCCATTGACCTGGAGAACTGTCTGTCAGGAGACAAAACAAAAAATGGAGGACGTGCTGGATCCCAGAAATCTAGGGGTGGATTTGGAAGGAGAAAGACTAGTGAACAATAAGTTGTAAAAGCATCAGAAAGTCAGGAGTAGTAAGAAGGAATCCATTTCATACCTCCACAAATGCCCTGGGTCTGGGAAAGGGCTAGTTTGGGGTATAGTATGAGGGATGTTTAGACAGTTTCATTTCCTAATTTCAACCCATCTGGACTCTGGGATTGTGCTGGGTTCCCACAATTTGTTGGTTTATTGCCTGTGAATCCTCACACTTGTACTAAGGTGGGTTTTTTACACTCAACATATCTGTTCTGAGGAAAATACTGCTGGTGACTAAGAAATGGCATAGAACAGAAAAAGGGGCATGCACAGTCAGCCTAAGGCTGTAGATCCTCTGAGGGCTCTGACAGTAGCAGCCAAAGTGACAGTAGGGACCACAAAGTGTGTGAGCTTTTGCTGCAGCAATAATTAAGCATTTTAGTTTAAAAGGTCCCCCCTTTCCATTTTCTGGCCTAGAATAAACAGAGATCTTGTTTTTGTAACAAAGTGGTTAATTAATCAGAAGTGATACTTAATATCAATGCACATTAAACAGAAGACTTGCTATGGGTAACAGTAATATAGAAAATTGAGTTGTATGAATTAAAAATGAGTAGAGTAAGTTAAGACTAATATACATCAACAAGAAACATCTATTATCATTTATTAGTTAGACTCCTGTTTGTCTTTCTTTGCTAGCCTAAGGAAGCCCTTTCAAATGGCTGATCCCTGTTGAAAGTCCTGGCTGATGCTGAGGGCCTTCCATGGATGCCAAAAGAATGAGTTATTCAAATAGAACTTCTGAAATTCAAGTACAGCAATTTTCTTCTCCCCTCTCCCCTCCCCGGGCTGCAGACAGAAGTGACTGTGAAGTCATAATGATAATGACAATGGAAATCAGTGTGTGATCCTAATTAATTTCTGAGAGTTGTTCCCCATTTACCAATATCGACTTATTTTGTCTTGACTGGTGGCCCAGGTACTGGAACAAAGGTATAAATATTCAATGTCACTTGGCTAACCTATGATTTGTCATACAAATGTTAATTTTTAAAAAAACATTGGGTTAGCAGCAATAAATTTAATAATTCTATGATTTAACATGGAATTTCAATTTATTTGATGGGGTTCTTAAAATCCTGAATTAACACGTTTCTCTGCACTCAGGAGGTCTTACCTGCCAAATTGTACATGAGTTGGCCATATTCTAATGCTCAGCAATATTCTAACTTCCATGGTGTGGAGATAGATTAAAGGGATGCTAGGAAAGACAAAGAAAGATTGGAACAAGAGTAGAAGTAAGTATAAAAACACCTGCATTAAAGACCAGCCTTCAGTTGTCCCACTTAGAATCTACCTTTGGTTTAATCATCCTTCTCATTTGCCCCTGGGAGGAAAACAACAAACACACATACACCTCTTCCTAATTCCATGAATGTGTTGAACATTTATTTACCTGACCATCTGCATGGACATAAGAACTTTACGACAATGACATTCCTGAAGCTGGGAGCTATGTATGCATTGCTTGTTTCCATATCTCTAGCTCTTCGTATGCCATTCTGTGCATACTAAACATTTACTAAAAACTTGAATGAATTAAAGATGGATGAGATGACTTCTACCATCATGGATGGAATTGATATTCCAATAGGTAGACTTCACCTTTGTGGTAGAAAGAATGTTACATATAAAGTAACTATGAGTGAGGACTGTTGGGGGACATTCTGCTTTGCTTTGCTTTTGCCTACCCAGATGGTTATTACTTGTGCCTTTTCTTTCAATGTCCCCCAGCCTGACTATTTTCTTGCCAAGATTGCCCAGGACAATAGAAATTCTGTAAGTTATGGTGGAAGATGAAACACCTATTTCCCCAGCTTTTAGTGAATGCCCACTATGTGCCAGACACTGGAAGGACTGTGCTAAGCACCTTTTGAAAAGACATAGGTAAATCATCAATTGCATTGTTTGTACATACTTAGTATCTTTGAATTTGCAATTCCACTCAAAGAATATTGAGCCAGAAGCCATCTTCAAGGTCTTCAGAATCATCTCCCTTGCTATAATAATCGGAGCTCACATTTATTGAGGATTTGCTGATCCCAGATACTGCCTATGCTAACAATCCTGTGAGGTAGGTTCTCTTGTTATTTGTATTTCACATATGAGGTAATTGAGACATGGAAATGTTAGCTAACTTGCTCAGGGTCACACATCTAGAAAATACTAGAGCCAAGATTCAAACTCAAGTTTGTCAGACTTCAAAGTCTGCCCAAAGATAGGAGAAGTCTTGCCAATGGTCATTTTTCTGGAGCCTACCTCTTCTGGCTCTAATCTGTGTGTACATTTTGCTATGCAGTGCTGGTACTTTAGCCCACACTGTGGTTCCTTCCAGGCATCATTTTCTTAAAAGTGCTTATCTCAGATAGACTGTAGATTCCTCTAGGGCAGAGACTGCATTATTTCACTGTTGTCTCCTTCCTCAAGGGCTTGCCCAAAGTTCGCTTTCAGTAAATAATGGCCTATGAACAAGTTTTTAGCTATTCCCTGGAGCTTACTGGGGCCATCCCTGAGTACTGTGTTTGGGTCAGAGGCAGGGTGGGAGGAGACAGGAAGTAGAATTTTGGGGAAGGGGTCACCTCATCACTGCTTTCTGTTATGTTCTCTGAACCACAGATCGAAGATGGGGGCAAGGCAGCCTTGTCCCAGAAGATGAGGACTGGTGATGAGCTGGTGAATATCAATGGCACTCCACTGTATGGTTCCCGCCAAGAGGCCCTCATCCTCATCAAAGGCTCTTTCCGGATCCTGAAGCTGATTGTCAGGAGGTAAGATACAGGAGATTTGCTGTAGGATTCAGGGGCTGCTGAAACCACCTGGTTAGTAGTAAAGCCTCAGTAGAGTCATGTCTATCTGTATCATCATGGGAAGTGGTGTTCCACATGAACTGAATCTTACAGACAACTGAACCAGAATGACACAGGAGAAATGGCCTTTGTTTCAAATCCTGGTACTGCTACATACTACTGGTGTCACCTTGGGTAAATTAATTTTACTCTGCAAGACTCAGTCTCCTTATTTGGTATTGAGAGAACTAAATGACTCTATACACACCAAGGGCCTACCTAACCCAGAGTTTTTCAGTCTCCTTCTGCCTACTTTCTGTTTCCTCATTGGCTGCCACTGATCCACTACATAGATTTAAAGAGATCCTACTACCAGCCATGGTAGGCATTTTGGAAGTTGTGACAAACTCTAAGATAAAAACTTTGTCTTTGAAGAGTGTATAGTCTAACAAGGGAGAAAAGGTACACATGTGGCAAATTAGTTAACAATACATTTTTTAAGAAAAAAATATAAAGGAGATTTCACAGGGTGAAGGGTGATTTTGAAATGGATCATTCAGACAGAAATAGCTGTTAGTGTTCAAGAGAAAGAGACTACATCAGAAGAGATTGATAGGGATAGGAGGTACTCAAAATGGCAGCGTGAGTAGGGTGGCAGAAATCTTCTCCCAAAACAATATGTTTTTGAAAATACAGCAAATAAAACTATTCCTAAAAAAGAGGCCAGAAGATATAGTACAACAGCCAAGCTACATCCACATCTGTGAGAACTGAGCATCTTGCGAAAAGGGTAAGATACAAAGCCGTGACCCAGCGGAACCTGAGCACTCCCCCAGCTCACTGGCAGGAGGAAAGGAGTCAGAGTCGGGAGGGAGTGGAAGCACAGGACTGCTAAATAACCAGCCCTAGTAATTTGCACTGGGAGCACCGACACACATCACATGGTGTATGGGATATTAGAGAAATGGAAAAGTAAAATCTGAGATGGAGACTGCGAGCAGGTCCCCACAGCCGGCTCCCCTGGGACAAAAGAAAAGTGGGAGCTCTACAAGTCATAAAGGGGCAAGGGTTTAACAGCTGGATGAAATAGCCCCAGTACACTCAGCCCAGCAGGCTGGGAATCTTAAGGAAATCAGGTGCCCTAACCCCTCTGTGGCAACGCAGCTCTGAAGCCCCTCATAGCAATAATCAGCCTGCTGTTCATTCCCCACTGCCAGTGCTGCAAGAAAACTGGCTGAATTGTCACTGCTGTGGAGCAGCCAGGGAGCAGCCCCACCCACAGCAACCACACAGAGTCTTCTACCAGTGTGCAGCTAACTGGGTGAGACCCAGAGACTGCTTCCTATGCACAGATGCCCTGCATAGGCAGAAAAAGCCAGCGCAAGCTCCAGAAGGCACAAAGGAGTGCCGTTCTCACAGGAGAACACACACGGTGCATCTGTAACCTCTGGCAGTACCCTAGACTATCCTGAGAGCCGCCCAGCCCACTGCAGCACAGGGGATTAATGCAGAGACTGCTCCTTGTGTGTGGGTAACCAGCACAGGCAGCAGAGAAGGGCAAGATGACCAGCAAGCAGGAAGGGACTTTGTTCTCCCAGCTGACACATGTGCAACCTGCCAGCGATCACTTCTATCACCATGAAAAGGCAGACGAACAGGGTCCACTCCAAAATAACTTAAAAAATTCCCAAGAGGGCCTGAAAAGATAGTTATAACAAATCTTCCTAAAAAAGAATTCAAAACAAAAGTTTTAACTGTGCTGATGGACCTGCAGAGAAATATGCAAGAGCCAAGGGATGAAGTCTGGAGGGAGATAACAGAAATGAAACAATCAATAGAAGGACTTAAGAGCAGACCAGATGAGGTGCAAGAGACTGTTAATGGAATAGAAATCAGAGAACAGGAATACAGAGAAGCTGAGGCAGACAGAGACAAAAGGATTGCTAGGAATGAAAAAATATTAAGGGAACTGTGTGACCAATCCAAATAGAACAATATCCACATTATATGGGAACCAGAAGAAGAAAAGAGAGAAAAAGGGATTAAAAGTGTCTTTGAAGAAATAATTGCTGAAAACTTCCCTAAGCTGGGGAAGGAAATAGTCTCTCAAACCATGGAAGCCCACAGATCTCCCAACACAAGGGACCCAAGGAGGACAACACCAAGACATATAATAATTAAAATGGCAAAGATCAAAGACAAGAACAGGCTATTAAAGGTAGCCAGAGTCAGAAAAAAGATCACCTACAAAGGAAATCCAATGAGGCTATTATCAGACTGATCTGATGGCCAGAAGAGAATGGCATGATAAATTTAAAGCAATGAAACAGAAGGACCTTGAACCAAGAATATGGTATCCAGAAAGATTATCATTTGAATTTGAAGGAGGGATTAAATAATTTAAAGATAAGCAAAAGTTGAGGGAATTTGCCTCCCACAAACCACCTCTACAGAATATTTTAAAGGGACTGCTCTAGATGGAAGCACTCCTAAGGCTAAATAGATGTCACCAGAGAAAATAAAATCACAGCAAAGAAAGAAGACCAATCAAATACTAACTAAAGGTAAAAAATAAAATCAACTACCCACAAAAGTAGTCAAAGGAAACACAAAAGGGTACAGAATAAAACACATAACATATAAAGAGTGGAGGAGGAAGAATAAGGGAAAGAAATAAAGAATCATAAGACTGTGTTTATAATAGTGTAATAAGTGAGTTAAAGTTAGATGGTTAGATAGTAAAGAAGCTACCCTTAAGCCTTTGATAACCATGACTCCAAAGTCTGCAATGGCAAGAAGTACATATCTATCGATAATCACCCTAAATGTAAATGGATTGAATGCACCGATCAAAAGACACAGAGCAATAGAATGGATAAAAAAGCAAGACCCATCTGTACGCTGCTTACAAGAGACTCACCCCAAACCCAAAGACATACAAAGACTAAAAGTGAAGGGATGGAAAAAGATACTTCATGTAAACAATAGGGAGAAAAAAGCAGGTGTTGCAGTACTTATATCAGACAAAACAGACTTCAAAACAAAGAAAGTAACAAGAGATAATGAAGGACATTACATAATGACAAAGGAGTCAGTCCAACAAAAGGTTATAACCATTACAAATATCTATGCACCTAACACAGGAGCACCGACATATGTGAAACAAATACTAACGAATTAAAGGATGAAATAGAATTCAATGCATTCATTTTAGGAGACTTCAACACACCACTCACCCCTAAGGACAGATCCACCAGACATAAAATAAGTAACGACATAGAGGTACTGAACAAAACACTAGAACAGATGGACCTAACAGACATCTACAGAACTCTACACCCAAAAGCAGCAGGATACACATTCTTCTCATGTGCACATGGAACATTCTCCAGAATAGACCACATACTAGGCCACAAAAAGAGGCTTAGTAAATTTAGAAAGATTGAAATTCTACCATCTAAGTTCTCGGATCACAAAGGTATAGAACTAGAAATAAATTGTGCAAGGAAAATCAAAAGGCTCACAAATACATGGAGGCTTAACAATGTGCTCCTAAATAATCAATGGGACAATGACCAAATTAAAACAGAGATCAAGCAATATATGGACACAAATGACAACAACAGCACAAAACCCCAACTTCTGTGGGATGCAGCGAAGGCAGTTCTAAGAGGAAAGTATATAGCAATCCAGGCCTATTTAAAGAAGGAAGAACAATCCCAAATGAATAGTCTAAAGTCACAATTATTGAAACTGGAGAAAAAGAACAAATGAGGCCCAAAGTCAGCAGAAGGAGGGACATAAGAAAGATCAGAGAAGAAATAAAAAAAATAGAGGAGAATAAAACAATAGAAAAATCAATGAAACAGAGAGCTGGTTCTTTGAGAAAATAAAGTGAAGAGATAAACCCCTAGCCAGACTTACTAAGAGACAAAGAGAATCTACACACATCAACAGAATCAGAAATGAGAAAGGAAAAATCACGACAGACACTCAACCACAGAAATACAAAATATTATTAAACAATACTATGAAAATCTATATGCTAACAAGATAGATAACCTAGAAGAAATGGAAACGTTTCTAGAAAAATACAAGCTTTGAAGACTGACCAAGGAAGAAACAGAAAATCTAAACACACCAATTACCAGCAACAAAATTGAATTGCTAATCAAAAAACTACCCAAGAACCAAAACCCCAAGCCAGATGGATTCAACGCTGAATTCTATCAGACATAGAAAGAAGGCATAATACCCATTGTCATTAAGGTTTTCCAAAAAAATAGAAGAGGAGAGAATACTTCCAAACTCATTCTATGAAGCCAGCATCACTCTAATACACAAACCAGGCAAAGACCTGACATAAAAAGAAAATTACAGACCAATATCCCTAATGAACATAGATGCAAAAATACTCAACAAAATATTAGCAAACCAAATTCAAAATACACCAAAAGGACCATACAAAATGATCAAGTAGGATTCATATCAGGGATGCAAGGATGGTACAACATTTGAAAACCCACCAGTATCATCCACCACATCAACAAAAAGGACAAAAACCATATCATAAAATCCATAGATGCTGAAAAAGTATTTGACAAAATTCAGCATCCATTCTTGATAAAAACTCTCAACAAAATGGGTGTATAGGGTAAGAACTCTATAATAAACGTCATGTATGACAAACCCACAGCCAACATCATACTTTACAGTGAGAAGCTGAAAGATTTTCACCTAAGGTCAGGAACAAGAAAAGGATGCCCACTCTTCCCACTTTTATTCAACATAGTACTGGAGGTCCTAGCCATGGCAATCAGACAAAACAAAGAAATGCAAGGCATCCAGATTGGTAAAGAGGAAGTCAAAATGTCACTATTTGCAGATGACATGATATTGTACATAAAAAACCCTAAAGACACCACTCCAAAACTACTAGAATTAATATCTGAATTTAGCAAAGTTGCAGGATACAAAATTAATACACAGAAATCTGTGGATTTTCTCTACACTAATGATGAACTAGCAGAAAGAGAAATCAGGAAAACAATTCCATTCAAAATTGCATTGAAAAGAATAAAGTACCTCAGAATGAACCTAACAAAGGAAGTGAAAGACATATACTCTGAAAACTACAAGACACTCTTAGGAGAAATTAAAGAGGACACTAATAAATGGAAATTCATCCCATGCTCTTCCATAGGAAGAATTGATATTGTCAAAATGGCCATCCTGCCTAAAGCAATCTTTAGCTTCATTTCAATCCCTATCAAAATACCAACAGCATTCTACAACCACCTGGAACAAATAGTTCTAAAATTCATATGAAACCATCAAAGACCCCAAATAGCTAAAGCAATCCTGAGCAGGAACACTAAAGTAGGGATGGATCTTGCTCCCCAACCTCAAGCTCTACTGCAAAGCCACATAAATCAGGACAATTTGGTACTGGCACAAGAACAGACCCACAGACCAGTGGAACAGAATAGAGTCTCTAGACATTAACCCAAACATATATGGTGAATTAATATATGATGAAGGAGCCATGGACATAAAATGGGGAAATGACAGCCTCTTCAACAGCTGCTGTTGGCAAAACTGGACAGCTACATGTAAGAGAATGAAACTGGATCATTGTCTAACCCTATAAACAAAAGTAAATTTGAAATGGACCGAAGACCTGAATGTAAGCCATGAAACCATAAAACTCTTAGAAACATACACAGGCAAAAATCTCTTGGACATAAACATGAAGAACTTCTTCATGAACATATCTCCCCAGGCAAGCAAAATGAACAAGTGGGACTATATGAAGCCGAAAAGCTTCTGTACAGCAAAGGACACCTTCAATAGAACAAAAAGGCATCCTACAGTATGGGAGAATATATTAATAAATGACATATCTGATAAAGGGTTAACATCCAAAATACATAAAGAGCTCATGCACCTCAACAAACAAAAAGCAAATAATCCAATTAGAAAGTGGGTAGTGGAGCTGAACAGACACTTCTCCGTAGAAGAAATTCAGATGGCCAACCGGCACATGAAAAGATGCTCCACATCGCTAATCATCAGAGAAATGCAAATTAAAACCAGAATGAGATATCACCTCACACCAATTTGGATGGCCACCATCCAAAAGACAAACAACAACAAATGCTGGCAAGGATGTGTAGAAACAGGAACCTTCCTACACTGTTGGTGGGAATGTAAATTAGTTCAACCATTGTGGAAAGCAGTATGGAGGTTCCACACAAAACTCAAAATAGAAATACCATTTGACCCAGGAATTCCACTCCTAGGAATTTACCCTAAGAGTGCAGGAGCCCAGTTTGATAAAGACATATGTACCCCTATGTTTATCACAGCCCTATTTACAATAGCCAAGAAATGGAAGCAACCTAAGTGTCCATCAGTAGATGAGTGGATAAAGACATGGTACATATTCCCAATGGAATATTATTCAGCCATAAGAAGAAAACAAATCCTACCATTTGCAACAACATGGACGGAGCTAGAGGGTATTATGCTCAGTGAAAGAAGGCAGGCGGAAAAAGACAAGTATCAAATGATTTCACTCATTTGTAGAATATAAGAACAAAGAAAAAACTGAAGGAACAAAACAGTAGCAGACTCACAGAAGTCAAGAATGGACTACCAGTTACCAAAGGGAAAGGAAGTTGGGTGAATGGGTGGGACAGGAGGGATAAGGGGAAAAAGGGGCATTATGATTAGCCTGCATAATGTAGGGGCAGGGACACGGGGAAGGTTGTACATCACAGAGAAGACAAGTAGTGATTCTATAGCATCTTACTATGCTGATGGACAGTCACTGTAATGGGGTATGTGGGGGAGACTTGGTGATGGGGGGTCTAGTAAACATAATGTTTCTCATGTAATTGTAGATTAATGATACCAAAATAAATAAATAAATAAGTAAGTAAACAAGAGTTTGATAGGGTAGGTCTTCATACAGGAGGTAGAATGTAAGTTTAACGCTGAGTAGTATTTGTAAATAAATCATCAGGAGGAGAAAGGTGTTCCAGGTGAGTTGAGTGGCATACTCAAAAGGAAGGTAAGTACATACTTAGGCATAGTAATTCTGCTGCCACCAAACATTGCCATTGGTGAGTTTTCCATATGGCTTCTATTTCATTTTGTGACTGCCCTTTGCCCTGTACTACTGCAGCTCAGACTTCTCCCTTTCTATTGGTTTCATTTATCTTATACACATGCCTAAACTTCTCCATCTTAATTATTTTTGTTAAAAAAATACTTTCTAAGCATATTCCTGCATTCATATTTCCCCTTCTGCTGCTTCCCCATCTTCTTCCTTTTGTTTGTGCTCAGTCTCTTAAAAAGAGAGTTTATGCTCGCTGTCTCTACTTCTTCACTTACCATTTAGCTTTCTACCCACTGCTGTCTGAATTTGATGTGTAGGACTCAATGGAAACTACTGTGTCTAAAGCTACATATTACTTCCTAATTGTCAGGGTTAATGGATTATTTTCAGTTTCATCATATATGACTTATATCTGGCATTTGACATTGTTCTGGATCATATCCTCCTTTGTGAAACTCTTTTGCTTTTAATATACCCCATTTCTTTGTTCTTTTCCTATCTTTGTTCATTTTCTAAAACCAGGCTCCTTTACTACCTGCTTTTCCTCAGACCACCCCTTAAATATGAGTGTTTCATCTAGCTCCACCTTTTCTAACTTCATTAATATACCATGGAAAATTTACCCAGCTCCACAGCTTCAGTTACCATCTACATCTGGATGACTGTATCTCTTGTGCCCAGATCCGTATAGCCAATTTCCTACAGGATGTTTATACTTAGATATCTCAGAATAATTTCAAGCACAACATGCTGAAAATCTAACGCATCATCTTCTTCTCCTTCTAAGCTTCTTATCTCAGTGACTAGGACCACCATGTCCTCAGTCAACCAAGCCAGAAACACAGAAGCCATCTTTAATTTTCCCATTGTTCTCATGCTCTGCATCCAAATGATTTATCCTGAGGAGAATATTTAGGGGAAAGGGGATTTGAGTTAGTAAGAGTGAAGCTGTATAGAATACCATGGATTTATTATATTACCTTCTGTCTGCCATGTCCCTGGGTAGGAGGTGACATGTTAAGTAATGCCTTATATAATAGACACATTGTCACTGACTCAGTCATGATTTAGGTTTTAAATAAGGCTTCTCGGAGGGGTAGCTTGGTGAATTGGGAAGAGTTTTCATTTTGGAGTCAGACCCATGTATGCTACTTGTTAGTTCTGTTACATGGGAGACAATACTTCCTACATAATGGTACTATTGTGGTAATTAAATGAGGCAATTTATGTAAAATGCCTTTCACATAATGGGTTCTCAATGAATTTCAGTCCATTCCTTTCCCTAGGATATTAAAGGAGCATAATCAGAATAGCAAACATTATTAAAAAAGGAGAATATCAGAATTATAGTGTGCTTTAAAGCCCAACATTCAGCTAACATGATTTACAGGGAAACCATAGGGGTGACAAATATCTGAACATGAAATAAAGGTCCCTGTGAAATACTGATTATACAGAGAAAGCAACACTTGGAGGGAATATAGACACTATCCATGCTGGCTTCTGAGCCAGTCATAAACCAGGGTTTCAGGTATATCACCCAGTCATCCTCCCTTGGTGAGAGCTCTGTGTGCTCTTTCTCCCTGCTGTAGCAACATCTGCTGTTACCAGTCACTTATGAGTGGCTAAAGTTATGGCCTTGGAGATACTAGAGCCCTTTGCTTTTCATGGTGTTGCAAGTCCTGTGGCTTCCTTGAACCTACATCGTTTACCCTTCAACCTTCCCCTCTCAGCCCCCCTATTGGAGGAGGCTGTCAATGACATAATTTATCGGGTGATGCTGCCCTTTTGTGGAAAACCTAACACTCACCTTTGGACTACCCTGGGGATGGTATAGTACATTTATTCCCTCTTAGTCTATATTATTCCTCAAATTTATGAAAGAGCTCTTAGCACATAAAATAAATGTGATGTCTCTGATAAAATGTAGTATTTAACCTAGTGTTTAATACAAAGGTAGAAAGATTGGTTTGAGTAAACAATCAACTGACAAAAATTCAACACTGAGCTTTAGGTCTAAGCTTCAGCCCTTTGAAATGACTATAAAATATAAACAGAAGGAACTTTAGAAAATGGCCTACATTGAAAAGCTAGCCCAGCTCTTCCTCCTATATTGCCTTTTAGATAATGGTCAACTAAGTCAGAAATCTAGGTGTTTGTTACTTTCAACTTTCTTGCTTGCCCCAACTCCCTCCAATCCAAGTAATTCCAAGTCTGAATGATTCTATTTGCTAAAAACATCTCAGGAACCTTTGTCTTAATACAAGCACTCATGATATCTTACCTGTATTATTGTAAGAGACTTCTCACTGGCTTCTCACCTTTTGCTCTCACCTTCTTCCAGTCAATTTGTTCTCCAAATAAGACATCTGATCATGTCACTTACCTATTTGAAGAAAAATCAACTGGAACAATAATCTTACAATCATGTTGACACCAAAAGATTCACTTTATATTGATAGAAGATATAAACTATTTTGAGGATATCATATTCATGAACTGAAACAATTTTTTATTTAAAAAATGGCATCCAAATATGTAAAGAAACAACTGCTTGCAATACAAGCAGAAAAGTTATAGAAATTCCTATATGGGAAACTTTCATGAATTTAACTATGACAGTTAAAGTAGACCATTATATATATATATATAGTTTATACTATTTGAAAAACATGATCATCAAAACTAATAAATATAAAAAAGTGTATGTTATAGACAGTGAATATTTTCAAATATTCAGAGAACTTTTTAAAAAATTATGGTATGCCACAAAGAAAACCTTTGCAAACTTTTACAAGTAGAAATCATACTTGCCCTGTTCTCTGGTGATAATGTAAAACTTCTACAAATTAAAAACAAATTTAAACCAAAGTCTTCAACTGCCTGACTATTTCAGAACACATTTATATGCAAGTATTATCCCAAAGAAACACTAGCAGACTAAAAAAAAATAACAAAAATGATATCATGACTTACCAAAATTTTGAAACCAATATTCAGAAGTAAATTTATAACCTTAAATATTTCATTATTGAAAATGAGGAATGAAATTACATGACTATGAATCCAATGTAATATAAAGCCAAGGGATAGATTTTGTATGGGGGGATGAATTAAGTATATGAGCCTCTAGCAAATTTAATCAAGAAAACAAAGATGAATTGTAAATAAAATATATGTGATAAATGGAATATAAAACAAATACAAAGAAGGTTTCTTAAATTATAGGATACTGCTATAATTGTACCTTAATAAATTTGAAAAGCTCAGAGAAATTTAAAATGATTAACAAAATGTTAAATGCTAAGCATTATTGAGAAGTTAAAAACTAAATGGATCTGTAAAAACTGTAGAAGCATTGAAAACAATTATCAAAAAGAAACTTCCAGAAATACTTAGGGCCAGATGTTTCAATCTGTGAGTTCCTTCAAATTTTCTAGAAATAGTCAAGTTAATTGAAAATCTTGCAGTTATTCACGTTGTTTTTGAAGAAAGCATCACTCTGCTCGTAACATTTGACATAAAAGAATTTACTCCTCCAAAAAGAATACTCAGATTGTGAACGTAGATGCAAAACCTATAAATGAAATTCTATCAAATTTACTTAAATAATATTGGATAATAACTATTAATTACAAGTATTAAAAGATAACTTTTTAAAAAAGTAAAAACTTAACTCTCATAACGATATAAAACAAATATACTAAAGATTGTATTTAACTAATGCATAAGGAAATTGTAAGGTGTTACAACCAGTTCAGAGAAGCACAAATTTCATTTAAAATTAACAGTAGACCACAATAACCAATTAGGAGCTATAAGGAGAAATATATCCTATTCACAATAGCAACCAAACACATAAAATTCTTAGGAATGACCTTAAGAAGAAATGTGTATGAAAGAAAGGGGATATATATGATGAAAATTTCAGAACTTTATAGAGAGAATATATGTGCAAGTAATTTTTGATAGTATAGGTAAACTCTCAGGGCATTGTGTTAAATGATAAAATAAAAAGTAAGATACAATTCAATGGATAGTATGTCCATATATCCTGGTTTAGGAATGTACTCCACAGACAGCCTCCAAATCATTATTCCTCCACCCTCATGCAAAATCCCTTCACTTTTTTTTTTTTTTGAGAGGGCATCTCTCATATTTATTGATCAAATGGTTGTTAACAACAATAAAATTCAGTATAGGGGGGTCAATGCTCAATGTACAATCATTAATCCATCTCAAGCCTAATTCTCGTCAGTCTCCAATCTTCTGAAGCATAACGAACAAGTTCTTACATGGTGAACGAATTCTTACATAGTGAATAAATTCTTACATGGTGAACAGTACAAGGGCATTCATCACAGAAACTTTCGGTTTTGATCACGCATTATGAACTATAAGCAATCAGGTCAAATATGAATATTCGTTTTATTTTTATACTTGATTTATATGTTGATCCCACATTTCTCCCTTTATTATGATTATTTTTTTTATTTTTTTTATTTTTTATTTTTTTATGCGTATGTGGGGGTTTATTACACTATCTTCTACACTTTTGTACATTTTACAATAAATGTTCCATAATTTTTAAAAACAGAAAAAGAACAGCATAAAGATACAGTTTTAACATACAAACAAGTAATTTTTGTTTCCATAAAAAAAATGGCTGTATATAAGGCAGAGTCCCACCCTGTCTTCTGAGCAATGTCTCAGTCTGTGGGGCCAGCTGGGATTGTGTGGTTTGGGATTAGGGTGCCCTCCCTGGGATGGCCACTCTGTTTATAAAACTTGGCCCTGAACAGTAACTGGGCCTAGGAATTTATCCACATCTTAGTTCTTGGTTTAGGGAGTGGTGAAATACCCAAATGATGGCATGTGTTTGGGTCTCACATATGGTCCAGACCTTTCTGTAAAAACTTGAGTAATGACTGGTCAAAAAGGCAATAATTACCAAAAAAAAAAAAAAAAGAGAGAGAGAGAGAGAGAAGGACAGGAAAAGAGAGAAAAGGAGCCAGCATTAAAATAGTCATGTTTTACAAAGTAGAATTTTAAAGCCCTTAAGGACCTTCTTGTCCTAGAAGACCCCAGCTGACACAGCTTAGCACACAAAGACTGGCACGACCTCCCAGCCCCTGGTCTGGTCCTCAGCTCACCTCAAGGAAACAAGTCAGTCCTTGCCTGTCTCTTGCTGTCTCTTCTTCTTTTCTCTCCCATGTGCCAGGGACTGTTCATACCAAGAGAAACAGGAGATGGGATCCTCTCTAAAAATACATAAAGTGTTGAAAAGAAGCACACAGAATGTGTGATGTGGGTATTGACAAGAGTTGGTGGAGCCCAGGGCCCGAGACTAGCTCTGCCACAGGCAGTCAGGAAAAGCTTCAAAGAGGAGGTGGCATTTGTGTTGAGTGTGAGAAGTAAGTAGGAGTTCACCAGATCTGAGTGGGAGGAAGGGAATCCCAGGCATGGGGAACAGCATGGGCAAAAGCCAGAGATGAGACCAGGGTCCTTTTGAAGAGTAAGTTCCCTGCATTTAGAGTGTTTAGAACGAAGAGTAGAAAAAGTGACTTTTGAGCAGACAGTGAGGAACCAAGTATTTTTCAGCCTGCAAGGGATATGACCAGACTGTGTCCATGTCAACCTGACCCATGTTACAAAATCTTGTGCTTCTTCCTAGTTGGAACTTCCCAAGCCACCCAGACCCCTCCTACCAGGTCCAGCTTTCCAGCCTGTGGGAAGTGCCCAGCTTCCAGCTGATTGGTAGACTGTCATGACTGACATCTGTGAACAGCAGTAAATGCCAGTATGCCTTCCAGGCATAAGTAACCCCTCCATCCATTTCTAGAACTTTCTGGGACGATCATTAAAAAAAAACCCATCCAGGAGAGAGGAGGTCCAGAAGCCCTTTCTCAGTGGGACAGTGATTATTTTACTCTCCTATTTTTATAATCTTCAAATTTCTATTAGGAGCATGTGTAGGCCCTTCTTGCCTTATCCACAATACCAAAATCCAAATAGCCCTAAAAACAAATTTATTTTGTTTTCTTCCAGAACTCATTTAGGGGCAAAATAACCTGAACAGCTGTGAGGCTATTTAGCCTTTGTTGATTCACTTGGTGTGAATATTCATACTCTGCTGTGGAAATACTAATGTATTTGATTACAGAGTGCTGCCCAGACCCTGCTGGGGGTGTGTTGCAATTATGTGGCATATGCATGTACTACCTTTCTAAAGTCAAGTTAGCTACAAAAACTTGAATTCCACCACCTGCCTGGCCCCAGGGCTCTTAGATTAGGAAATGTGAGCCTATCTCCCACAAACAAGATGACATTTCAAGCACCCTGGGCCCCCAACAGTGCGGGATAGTCCTACTCCATTTCTCTAGTTGTCTTGCTTCATGATAATACAGGGTGACTTTTTTGTTTTTCAGGTTTTTTTTTTTTTTTTGAGAGGGCATCTCTCATATTTATTGATCAAATGGTTGTTAACAACAATAAAATTCAGTATAGGGGGGTCAATGCTCAATGTACAATCATTAATCCATCTCAAGCCTAATTCTCGTCAGTCTCCAATCTTCTGAAGCATAACGAACAAGTTCTTACATGGTGAATGAATTCTTACATAGTGAATAAATTCTTCCATGGTGAACAGTACAAAGGCATTCATCACAGAAACTTTCGGTTTTGATCATGCAATATGACCTATAAACAATCAGGTCAAATATGAATATTCGTTTTATTTTTATACTTGATTTATATGTTGATCCCACATTTCTCCTATTATTATTATTATTTTTATTTTTAATAAAATGCTGAAGTGGTAGGTAGATGCAAGATAAAGGTAGAAAACATAGTTTAGTGCTGTAAGAAGGCAAATGTAGATGATCAGATGATCAGGTGTGTGCCTATGGACTAAGTATTAATCCAGGCTAGACAAGGGCAGCAAGACATCCACGGATGCAGAAGATTTCTCTCAAAGCAGGGGGGGTGAGGTTCTGAGCCTCACCTCTGTTGATCCCCAATTTCTCACCTGATGACCCCCCTGCGACTGTGCCTGTCTTAGATTGTTCCTCCCTTGAGGAATCTTACCCGTCTCTGGCTAACCAGTCATCTTCCAGGGCCATACAGGGAAATGTAAAGTTGGTAAGTGAGAGAGAAGCCATATTGTTTGGAAAGGTTAGCTTTTTACTTCTTTGCAGATTTATGCCCTGTGGCTTCTATGCCAAGCACTTGTCTCGAGGTATCTTTACCACCTGGAGGAATTATGATACTCGGTAAATTCGATATGAGGCACGAATTCTATTTAAGGGTTGTAATTAGGAAGGAAGAAGAAAAGCTATAGAGGTAGCATATGGAAGAAAACATGGGAGGATTGATTATTTCTTTGACATATCTTCTTGTATAGTACCTTAAGTATGTATAGGTTTTAAACTACTAACTAATTTGCACACACATATTAACATAATAGGAATACATGACATAAACAAAGCAAATCTATAATTACCATCCATCTCCAGTGAAGCCAAGAAAACCATTTAGGCACCCTAGGCATTTGTGAAAATTTATCTATGATACGATGGATATTGTCCAACTGTACTTGAACCATCAGACAAATTAAAGCAGCCCATTTCTGGGATCTGTTCACATCCCATATGTTCTTTTAACCGTAGATAGTCTATAGTCATAAGATTTTGGAGTGCTACAACTTGCACCCCTCCCAACTCCTGGTTGAGTTCCAACAGTACAGATCCGGTCAAATTTGTTGTCTCACTGTATGCACATGCCAGCCTAGACATCTCCCTCCTCATTCTTATGGCAAGTCCAGGAGACGGTGGGCTGGATGCAGCCACAGCCGCAGCATCGTCCGGATCCCTGTGGAGGCTTTTTGATGATCATCCCCTGGCACAAGTCCTCCAGAGAGTGCTGATGCCGGAAGCTCCGCCTCATATAGTATCTTAGTTCATTTTCTGGGTATCCAAGCTAGGCCTTGATATTCTGCATAGAAACAAACAGACCCTTTGCCCACACTTTGACATGCTCTCTATACCACTGTGCAGAACTCATTGGAGGTCAGCACACAGTAACTGCTTTTTTCTTTTTTTAAATTAAGAGAAAGGAATATTATCAGAAAAGAGTACCTCCATAGCTGATCATCTGATACCCTTTAAGTGATCAACATTAAGGATATTTAAAGCATGCGTTGATCTTTGATTTACCAATAGTTTTATCCTGTTAAGGAGTAATCCCCCTTTTCTTTCTTTCTTTCTTTTTTTTTTTTAATTTTTAATCTACACTTACATGAAGAATACTATGTTTACTATGCTCTCCCCTATATCAGGTCCCCCCTAACAACCACATTACGGTTACTGTCCATCAGCTTAGCAAAATGTTGTAGAGTCACTACTTGTCCTCTCTGTGTTGTGCAGCCCACCCTCCCCTTTCTCCCTCCCCCCACGCATGCTAATCTTAATACCCCTCTTCTTCTTCCCCCCCCTTATCCCTCCCTGCCCACCCATCCTTCCCAGTTCCTTTCCCTTTGGTACCTGTTAGTCCATTTTTGGATTCTGTAATTCTGCTGCTGTTTTGTTCCTTCAGTTTTTCCTTTGTTCCTATACTCCTCAGATGAGTGAAATCATTTGGTATTTCTCTTTCTCCGCTTGGCTTATTTCACTGAGCATAATACTCTCCAGCTCCATCAATGTTGCTGCAAATGGTTGGATTTTTCCACTTCTTATGGCTGAGTAGTATTCCATTGTGTATATGTACCACATCTTCTTTATCCATTCATCTACTGATGGACATTTAGGTTGCTTCCAATTCTTGGCTATTGTAAATAGTGCTGCGATAAACATAGGAGTGCATCTGTCTTTCTCAAACTTGATTGCTGCGTTCTTAGGGTAAATTCCTAGAAGTGGAATTCCTGGGTCAAATGGTAGGTCTGTTTTGAGCATTTTGATGCACCTCCATACTGCTTTCCACAATGGTTGAACTAATTTACATTCCCACCAGCAGTGTAGGAGGGTTCCCCTTTCTCCACAGCCTCGCCAACATTTGTTGTTGTTTGTCTTTTGGATGGCAGCTATCCTTACTGGTGTGAGGTGATACCTCATTGTAGTTTTAATTTGCATTTCTCTGATAATTAGCGATGTGGAGCATCTTTTCATGTGTCTCTTGGCCATCTGTATATCTTTTTTCTAGAACTGTCTGTTCAGTTCCTCTGCCCATTTTTTAATTGGGTTATTTGATTTTTGTTTGTTGAGGCGTGTGAGGTCTTTATATATTGTGGACGTCAAGCCTTTATCGGATCTGTCATTTTCAAATATATTCTCCATACTGTAGGGTTCCTTTTTGTTCTATTTGATGGTGTCTTTCGCTCTACAGAAGCTTTTCAGCTAAATATAGTCCCACTTGCTCATTTTTGCTGTTGTTTTCCTTGCCCGGGGAGACATGTTCAAGAAGAGGTCACTCATGTTTATATCTAAGAGGTTTTTGCCTATGTTTTTTTCCAAGAGTATAATGGTTTCATGACTTACATTTAGGTCTTTGATCCATTTTGAGTTTACCTTTGTATATGGGGTTAGACAATGGTCCAGTTTCATTCTCCTACACGTAGCTGTCCAGTTTTGCCAACACAATCTGTTGAAGAGACTGTCATTTTGCCATTGTATGTCCATGGCTCCTTTATCAAATATTAATTGACCATATTTGTTTGGGTTAATTTCTGGAGTCTCTAATCTGTTCCACTGGTCTGTGGCTCTGTTCTTGTGCCAGTACCAAATTGTCTTGATTACTATGGCATTGTAGTAGAGCTTCAAGTTGGGGAGTGAGATCCCCTCTACTTTATTCTTCTTTATCAGGATTGCTTTGGCTATTCGGGGTCTTTGGTGTTTCCATATGAATTTTTGAATTATTTGTTCCAATTCATTGAAGAATGTTGCTGGTAATTTGAGAGGGATTGCATCAAATCTGTATATTGCTTTGGGCAGGATGGACATTTTGATGATATTAATTCTTCCTAGCCATGAGCATGGGATGAGTTTCCATTTATTAGTGTCCCCTTTAATTTCTCTTAAGAGTGTCTTGTATTTTTCAGAGTATAAGTCTTTCACTTCTTTGGTTAGGTTTATTCCTAGGTATTTTATTCTTTTTGATGCAATGGTGAATGAAATTATTTTCCTGATTTCTCTTTCTATTGATTCATTGTTAGTGTATAGGAAAGCTACAGATTTCTGTGTGTTAATTTTGTATCCTGCAACTTTGCTGTATTCCGATATCAGTTCTAGTAGTTTTGGAGTGGAGTCTTTAGGGTTTTTTATGTACAGTATCATATCATCTGCAAATAGTGACAGTTTAACTTCTTCTTTACCAATCTGGATTCCTTGTATTTCTTGGTTTTGTCTGATTGCCGTGGCTAGGACCTCCAGCACTATGTTAAATAACAGCAGGGAGAGTGGGCATCCCTGTCTTGTTCCCGATCTCAGAGGAAATGCTTTCAGCTTCTCACTGTTCAGTATAATGCTGGCTGTGGGTTTATCATATATGCCCTTTATTATGTTGAGGTACTTGCCCTCTATTCACATTTTGCAGAGGGTTTTTATCATGAATGGATGTTGAATTTTGTCAAATGCATTTTCAGCACCTATGGAGATGATCATGTGGTTTTTGTCTTTCTTTTTGTTGATGTGGTGGATGATGTTGATGGATTTTCGAATGTTGTACCATCCTTGCATCCCTGGGATGAACCCCACTTGGTCATGGTGTATGATCCTTTTGATATACTGTTGAATTCTGTTTGCTAATATTTTATTGAGTATTTTTGCATCTACATTCATCAGGGATATTGGTCTGTAATTTTCTTTTTTGGTGGGGTCTTTGCCTGGTTTTTGTATTTGGGTGATGTTGGCTTCATAGAATGAGTTTGGGAGTATTCCCTCTTCTTCTATTTTGTGGAACACTTTAAGGAGAATGGGTATTATGTCTTCTCTGTGTGTCTGATAAAATTCCGAGGTAAATCCGTCCGGCCCCAGGGTTTTGTTCTTGGGTAGTTTTTTGATTACTTTTCAATTTCTTTGCTCGTAATTGGTTTGTTTGACTTTTGTGTTTCTTCCCTGGTCAGTCTTGGGAGGTTGTATTTTTCTAGGAAGTTGTCCATTTCTTCTAGGTTTTCCAGCTTGTTGTCATATAGGTTTTCATACTAGTCTTTAATAATTCTCTCTATTTCTGTGGAGTCTGTCGTGATTTTTCCTTTCTCATTTCTGATTATGTTGATTTTTGTTGATTCTCTTTGTCTCTTAATAAGTTTGGCTAGAGGCTTATCTATTTTGTTTATTTTCTCAAAGAACCAGCTCTTGGTTTCGTTGATTTTTGCTATTGTTTTATTCTTGATTTTGTTTATTTCTTCTCTGATCTTTATTATGTCCCTCCTTCTGCTGACTTTAGGCCTCCTTTGTTCTTATTTTTTCCAGTTTTAATAATTGTGATGTTAGACTATTCATTTGGGATTGTTCTTCCTTCTTCAAGTGTGCCTGGATTGCTATATACTTTCCTCTTAAGACTGCTTTTGCTGCATCCCACAGAAGTTTGGGCTTAGTGTTGTTGTTGTCATTTGTTTCTATATATTCCTTGATCTCTATTTTGATTTATTCATTGATCCATTGATTATTTAGTAGCATGTTGTTAAACCTCCATGTGTTTGTGAGCCTTTTTGTTTTCTTTGTAGAATTTATTTCTGCTTTTATACCTTTGTGGTCTGAAAAATTGGTTGGTAGAATTTCAATATTTTGGAATTTACTGAGGCTCTTTTTGTGAGCTAGGATATGGTCTATTCTGGAGAATGTTCCATGTACACTTAAGAAGAGTGTATATCCTCTTGCTTTTGGATGTTGAGTTCTATAGATGTCTATTAGGTCCATCTGTTCTAGTGTGTTGTTCAGTGCCTGTGTGTCCTTACTTATTTTCTGCCCGGTTGATCTATCCTTTGGGGTGAGTGGTGTGTTGAAGTCTCCTACAATGAATGCATTGCAGTCTATTTCCCTCTTTACTTCTGTTAGTATTTGCTTCACAAATGCTGGTGCTCCTGTATTGGGTGCATATATATTTAGAATGGTTATATCCCCTTGTTGGACTGAGCCCTTTATCTTTATGTAGTGTCCTTCTTTATCTCTTGTTACTTTCTTTGTTTTGAAGTCTATTTTGTCTGATATTAGTACTGCAACCCCTGCTTTCTTCTCACTGTTGTTTGCCTGAAATATGTTTTTCCATCCCTTGACTTTTAGTCTATACTTGTCTTTGGGTTTAATGTGAGTTCCTTGTAAGCAGCATATAGATGGGTCTTGCTTTTTTATCCATTCTATTACTCTGTGTCTTTTGATTGGTGCATTCAGTACATTTACATTTAGGGTGACTATTGAGAGATATGTACTTATTTCCATTGCAGGCTTTAGATTCGTGGTTACCAAAGGTTCAAGGTTAGCTTCTTTAGTATCTTACTGCCTAACTTAGCTCGCTTATTGAGCTGTTATATACACTGTCTGGAGATTCTTTTCTTCTCTCCCTTCTTATTCCTCCTCCTCCTTTCTTCATATGTTGTTTGTTTTGTTCTGTGCTCTTTTTAGGAGTGCTCCCATCTAGAGCAGTCCCTGTAGGATGCCCTGTAGAGGTGGTTTGTGGGAAGCAAAATCCCTCAGCTTTTGCTTGTCCGGGAATTGTTTAATCCCACTATCATATTTAAGTGATAGTCATGCTGGATACAGTATCCTTGGTTCAAGGCCCTTCTGTTTCATTGCATTAAGTATATCATGCCATTCTCTTCTGGCCTGTAGGGTTTCTGTCGAGAAGTCTGATGTTAGTCTGATGGGTTTTCCTTTAAAGGTGACCTTTTTCTCTCTAGCTGCCTTTAAAACTCTTTCCTTGTCGTTGATCCTTGCCATTTTAATTACTGTGTGTCTTGGTGTTGTCCTCCTTGGATTCTTTCTGTTGGGGTTCTGTGTAATTCCATGGTCTGTTCGATTATTTCCTCCCCCAGTTTGGGGAAGTTTTCAGCAATTATTTCTTCAAAGAGACTTTCTATCCCTTTTCCTCTTTTGTTCTTCTTCTGGTTCCCGTATAATACGAATATTATTCCTTTTCGCTTGGTCACATAGTTCTCTTAGTGTTGTTTCATTCCTGGAGATCCTTTTATCTCTCTGTATGTCAGCTTCTATACGTTCCTGTTCTCTGGTTTCTATTCCTTCAATGGCCTCTTGCATCTCATCCATTCTGCTTATAAATCCTTCCAGGGATTGTTTCACTTCTGTGATCTCCTTCCTGACATCTGTGATCTCTCTCTGGACTTCATCCCATTGCTCTTCCATTTTTCTCTGCATCTCATCCCATTGATCTTGCATTTTTCTCTGCATCTCTGTCAGCATGTTCATGATTTTTATTTTGAATTCTTTTTCAGGAGGACTGGTTAGGTCTGTCTCCCTCTCAGGTATTGTCTCTGTTATCTTTATCTACCTGTAGTTTTGCCTTTTCATGGTGATAGAGACAGTTTTCAGAGCTGGTACAAGTGACTGCTGGAAGAGCTTTCCTTCTTGTTGGTTTGTGGCCTTCCTCTCCAGGGAGAATAGTGACCTCTAGTTTTCTCTGCTTGTCAGCTGTGCGCAGGCAGAGCTTCTGCTACCTTCCCGTTTGCAATGTAGTTTATCTCTGCTGTTATTGTGGGCGTGGCCTGGCTGGGGCTGCTCCTCCAAAGTGGAGGCTCCCCGTTGGAGGGGGAGCGGCCGGGAGGCTATTTATCTCCGTAAGGGGCCTCTGTGCTCCCTGTTGCCCAGGGGGTTAGAGTGCCCAGAGATCCCCAGATTCCCTGCCTCTGGTCTAAGTTTCCTGTCCTGCCCCTTTAAGATTTCCAAAAACCACTCTCCAAACCAAAACAACAGCAGCAACAATGAGAGAGGGAACGGAAAAAAAGGAAAAAACACGCGATTTTTTTTTTTCCCCTGGCACCGGTCCCAGGCACCCGCTCACTGGTCCTGCTGCTCTGCCTCCCTAGCACCAGGGTCCCTTTCCCTTCAAGGCTTCCAAAAAGCACCCACACTCCGGTCCCGCAGGGAAAAACGCATTATATTCTTTGTCTTCAGGCGCCGGTCCGAGGCACCCGCTCACCGGTCCTGCTACTCTGCCTCCCTAGCACCAGCGTCCCTTTCCCTTTAAGGCTTCCAGAAAGCACTCGCCTAAAAGAGAAAAAAAAAAGGGGAAAAACGCACAATTTCCTCCATCCTCAGGTGCCAGTCTCAGGCACCCGCCCACCGGTCCTGCAGGGAAAAACGCACGATATTCTTTGTCCTCAGGCACCGGTCCCAGGCACCCTCTCACCGGTCCTGTTGCTCTGCCTCCCTAGCACCAGGGTCCCTGTCCCTTTAAGGCTTCCAAAAATCACTCACCAAAAAGAGAAAGAAAAAAGGGGAAAAACACACGGTTTCCTCTGTCCTCAGGCGCCCGTCTCAGGCACCTGCCCTCCAGTCCCGCAGGGAAAAACACAGGATATTCTTTGTCCTCAGGCGCCGGTCCCAGGCACCTGCTCACCGGTCCCACCGCCCTGCCTCCCTAGCACCGGGGTCCCTGTCCCTTTAAGGCTTCCAAAAAGCACTCGCCACAAAGAAAGAAAGAACAAAAAAAAAAGGGAAAAAACGCGCGATTTCCTCCGTCCTCAGGTGCCGGTCCCAGGCACCCGCTCACCGGTCCTGCTGCTCTACCTCCCTAGCACCGGGGTCCCTGTCCCTTTAAGGCTTCCAAAAAGCACTCACCAAAAAGAGAAAAAAAAGGGGAAAAACGCGCGATTTCCTCCGTCCTTAGGCGCCGGTCTCAGGCACCCGCCCATAGGTCCCATAGGGGAAAACGCGCGATAATTTTTGTCCTCAGGCGCCAGTCCCAGGCACCCGCTCACTGGTCCCGCCGCCCTGCCTCCCTAGCAATGGGGTCCCTGTCCCTTTAAGGCTTCCAAAAAGCACTCGCCAAAAAGAGAAATAAAAAAGGGGAAAAACACGCGATTTCCTCTGTCCTCACGTGCCGGTCTCAGGCACCCGCCCACCGGTCCCATAGGGAAAAACGCGCGATAATCTTTGTCCTCAGGTGCCGGTCCCAGGCACCCGCTCACCGGTCCCGCCGCCCTGCCTCCCTAGCAACGGGGTCCCTGTCCCTTTAAGGCTTCCAAAAAGCACTCACCAAATAAAAACCGCTCCAGTTTCTTTCCATCCGCCAGGAGCCAGGGGGAGGGGCGTTCGTGTCCCACCAGGCCGGGCTTGTATCTTACCCCTTTCACAAGGCGCTGGGTTCTTGCAGGTGTGGATGTGGTCTGGATGTTGTCCTGTGTCTTCTGGTCTCTATTTTAGGAAGTTTTCTTTGTTATATTTTCATAGCTCTATGTGTTTTTGGGAGGAGATTTCCACTGCTCTACTCACTCTGCCATCCTGTCTCCGCCCCCCTTCACTTTTGAAATTCAAACATACAGTTTTTATTATCTTTATTTCCTTACCAATGTTATCTATCAGCCTCCATGTCATTCTCCCTCCTCTGTTTTATACTTTGGCACATGCTTCTCCTTCATCTTCTCTACCTCAATTCCTGCTGTCATACCAAAGTTTTCGTTTTCCTAGTAGAAAATCACAAACTTAGTCCTATGGGTGCTTTATCTTAACTTCAGTGATAAACCCTTCAGCAGCTCACTACCTCAACTGTACCTTGGACCTTGCTAACCTTTCAGTCAATAAATATTTATTGAATATCCAAACTATGCTTAAGTTTGGTGATTCAGTCATAAATAACGTAGGTATGTTCCCTGCTCTCATGGACCCCTGACACCTTCCAGTCTTTCTCTGACAAGATTCATTATCTGAATCACAGAACAAAGAAAATAAGTTGAGTGACTATTATCTCAGTTTTCCCAAGGACGATGCATTGCTGGGAGCATTCTAGATGCATGAGAGAGAAGTTAATTCATTATATGCAACGAATCCTTTGGAGCTGTGGGTCTCACTGGTGAGAATACTTAGGAACTGTTAAAAATGCAAATGGTAGGGTACCACCATAGACCTGAGTCAAAACTGGGGGTTGAGCCCAGCAATGTGTTTTAACAAGCTTTCCAGGTAAAAAGCTTATAGCTTGAGAACTACTGCCTTGAGGCATTAGGGATTAATTCTCAGGAATCAGTTGAGAAAGACTAAATTCAGCTCTCTGATGACAATGTCTTCTCCTAGCTTTCTCATACCCCATTCTCTTTACAGCTGCTCTTCAATATCATCAAAGCCTAAATATCATTTTCTCCTACTCTATTAGTCTCCTTTTAATCACCATGGCCTCTGACTCTCCTTACTCTACTCATTTAATCTAAGCTACTACATTCCTTCATGGTTTTAACTACCACCTTTATGCTTATGACTATCCCTAGTTCTAATCTCTCCCCAGAATTTATATGTACAGCAGCCTGGTAAAAATCTCTACAGGAGAACCTAACAGAAAATTGAAATATAAATAAATCTGAATTCATTATTTAGTTTATAAAACTCTCTCTTCTTCCAACAGCAGTTGTTGGTAATTTCATCCACCTAGCCATCCAAGTGAGAAACCTGAGCCATTTTTGACTCCTTGCTCTCCTTCACTAAGCCGTGTTGATTTTACCTTTTAGACACTTCCAGAACTTATCTTCTTTCCACTGCTATTACCCTAGTTCAAACCCTCTTCATCTCTCCCCTGGACTACTTTAGTAGCCTCTCAGCTCTCAGATCTGTCTGCTAAAGTCTTACCACAGAGATAAGTCTAAAATACAGATTCAGTTATCTCAAGCCCCTGCTGAACACTTGCCAGTGGCCTTCATTACCCAGAGTCATGGTATATAGGACATTTTATATCTTCATCCCTACCTATACCGGCAACTTCATATGGCTCTCCTCAACTTGTCTTGTATGCTAGAGCAATACCATTTCCCAAGAATTTCCTGTTGTTTATCAACGACTATTAACTCTCTGTACTTGGAGCATACACTTCCATTTCTTCCCTTCGTTAATATCTTCATATTTACATTCTTTAAGACTAAGCTCTGGGGTTTCTAGGATACTTTCTTTGATGCATTGGGTTGAGTTAGGTGGCTTTTCTCTGGCTCCCATAGAACTCTAGCCTTTATCACATTGTACTGAAATAATCTGTTTCTACATTTATCTTCTTCATTAGACTAGGCCAAAGTTTGGTAAACTGTAGCCCATGGGCTAAATCTAGCCTACCATCTGTTTTGGTATATAACCTACTAGCTGAGTGTATTTTTAAAATATATTTTTAAATGGTTGCAGAAAAAACTATAGAAGAATAGTATTTCATGATATGTGAAAATAACATGAAACTCAAATTTCAGTGTCCATAAATAAAGGTTTATTAGAACAGAACCATGCCTATTCATTTATGTATTGCCCATGGCTGTTTTTGCATTACAGTTACACAATTTAGTAGTTGTGACAGAAACTGTAAGACTGAAAAGCTTAAAATTATTATTTGTCCCTTTGCAGAAAAACAATGACTGATCCCTGGACTAGAGGAAGCATGAGGGGAAGGGCTGTTCCATATTCACTGTTGTGTCCCCAGTACCTACTACACCATATCGCTCATAGAAAGGACTGGGATCTTTTTAAAAATACATCCTGATGTAGGGAAGTAGAGAATATGAAAAACTGGTCCACTTGATAGTTAAATTTGTCATGGTAACCTAAATTGGCATATAATATTGCATTCATTCTCTCATGAGTATGGTTATTTGTGAGTCTGTTTTTAAGTCACTGATCAACTCTAGGAATAATGATCAAAAAACATCTAGTTTTTGTCCTATAAACCTGATGTTCAGGTCTTGGACTAATGTGATTGTGAAAAGGAGCTGCCATATTTTGGGGCTTTGTACAGGCTATCTGCCAACCTCCCCAGCTGACCTCTCTGTTGTCATTATACTGTTGACATCTACAATTAAATGGAAAGGGTTAAAACTTGTTAAAATTGTAGTTGTACTAATAAATATTAATATATCCGGGATATGCTGCCTCTTTAAAGCCAGCAGGTGCACCCCAGCCAAGCACTCTCCAGCTCTCTTGCTAAAGCCAGTGGGAGCATACTGGAACTGTGCTTTCCTGCTACTCTTTAAAGATAGCAGGCCTGCACAGTCCATGCAGAGATGCCCCAGATGACCTGGCTCTGGGGGCCAGAAGGACTTGTGTTTCTAGGCCCTGTGGAACTGAAACAATCAGACCATTCTTTGTATGCTACTACCTCCAAGGCACTGCACAGACGGCAGACACATGCCCAGTCTTCCCATGAAAAAGGCCTATTTATTTGTCCTGGAGTTTGAGTCTCAGGGGAAGTTATCAGCTTTTTCACACATCTAGAGATTAAGGATGTGCTTTCAGAGAACATAGGCTTGGGGATACCATCTTTGCACTCTTCCTTGGTCTTGCTACAGCTTGCCAGTACCTCCCAGAAAAGAGCTTATACACTTGTATAGAGCCCTGATTTTTTGCAACTGTCACCCAGGTGACACCTCCAGATCACCTGGACAGGAAGCCAATAGGGCTTGTGATTGCCTAAGGGTCTGCCTTCATATCAGCCTGAAACAAAGTGATGATTGAGATCCCCCCCTTTGGAACACTGACAGGTCTTGGCACACCTTCAGCAACTGGTACCTATCAAAAATAAATCAGGCTGCTTAGACAATTACAAAGGTTTGAGAGACAACCAAGAGCTGGGGCAATGTTGAATGACAACTTTCACCTCCTACACAAGACCACAACTACAAGACTGGGAGATACAGCTGTTTCACCTAACATAGAAACAAACAGAGAGGCAAGCAAAAGAAGGAAACAGAGAAATATGTTCCAAAAAAAAGAACAAGATGAACCACCCACAGAAAACCCTTAATGCAACAGAGATAAGTAATACATCTGATGAAAAGTTCCCAGTAACAGTCATAAAGATGCTCACCTTATGCTGCAGAAGAATGGGTAAAAACAGTAAAAACTTCATCAAACAGATACAACATATAGGAAAGTACCAAACAGAGAGGGATTAAAGATGGCAGTGTGAGAGGAGAGACAGAGGCTTCCTCCTAAAACTGTATACAATTAGAAAACATAGTTGACACAACTAATCCTGGGAGAACAACAGGAAAGAGCATGGCGTCAGACTGCATACAACTGGAGAAAACAGCAGACCTCATGGAACAGGGTAACATACCAAAGCTGTGGCCTGGTGGGACCCAAGCCCTTCCCCCACCCCCGCTCACTGGCAGGAGGAAGAGAAACTGAGCACGGAGGGAATGGAAGGCCTGGGACTGCTGAATACCTAGCTCTGGAGATCTGCTCTGGGAGCACAAACCTACATTTCATGGTGCTTTCATGATACTCACATGACTACTGGGTTGGAAAGCTAATACAGGCAGAATTCCTGGAGAGATGAGATTCCAGCCACATGGGGAAAGCAGGGATCCATATCCAGCTGCTCTGGGACAAAAGCTTATACTTGTGTGCTCAGCCCACTGGTTCAGGCAGCGGAGACAGGCACAGCAGCCGGGAAGCAGAAAACACTCTTTCCTCCCCCCAGGCACAAATACCGCTCTCCTGCGACCCCCGACATTGCTTCAGGGGCTGAGCAGCTCCAGAGTAGAGCTTCTGGACACTAGAGGGCACCATATGCAAATATGAAATGGCAAAGGAACCTGGTATGTACCTTATGACTCTTCTTGAAAGGGAGTCCAAATAAAAATCATCAACATGCTAATGGAGGTATGGAAAGATATCCAAGAACTCAGGTATGAATTCAAGTCAGAGATCCAATCGCTGACTAGCTCAGTGGAGGGTATTAAAAGCAGATTGGATATAGCAGAGGAGATGATAAATGAAACAGAAACTAGAGAAGAGGAATACAAAGAAGCTGAGGCACAGAGAGAAAAAAGTATCTCTAAGAATGAAAGAATATTGAGAGAACTGTGTGACCAATCCAAACGGAACAATATTTACATTATAGGGATACCAGAAGAAGAAGAAAAAGCAAAAGGGATAGAAAGTGTATTTGAGGAGGTAGTTGCTGAAAATTTCCCCAATCTGGGGAAGGAGATAGTCTCTGAGGCCATGGAGATCCACAGATCTCCCAACACAAGGGACCCAAAGAAGACAACACCAAGACATACAGTAATAAAATTGGCAAAGATCAAGGATAAGGACAGATTATAAAAAGCAGCCAGAGAGAGAAATAAGATCACATACAAAGGAATGCCCATCAGGCTAACATCAGACTTCTCAGCAGAAACCTTACAGGCCAGAAGGGAGTGGCATGATGTGTTTAATGGAATGAAGCAGAAGGGCCTGGAACCAAGATTACTTTATCCGGCAAGATTATCATTTAAATTTGAAGGACAGATTAAACAATTTCCAGATAAGCAAAAGCTGAGATAATTTACCTCCCACAAACCATCTCTACAGTCTATTTTGGAGGAACTGCTATAGATGGAAATGTTCCTAAGGTTGAATAGCTGTCACCAGAGGAAATAAAACCACAGTAAAGAAAGTAGAACAGCTAATTACTAAGCAAATGCAAAATTAAATTACCTATATGAAAAGTCAATCAAGGGATAGACAAAGAATACAGAATATGATACCTAATATATAAAGAATGGAGGAGGAAGAAAAAGGAGGAGAAAAAGAAAAGAACATTTAGATTTTGTTTGTAACAGCATCTTAGGTGAGTTAAGTTAGACTCTTAGATAGTAAGGAAATTAACCTTGAACCTTTGGTAACCACTAATCTAAAGCCTGCAATGGCAATAAGTACATGCCTATTGATAGTCACCATAAATGAAAATGGACTGAATGCACCAATCAAAAGACAAAGAGTCACTGAATGGATAAAAAAAAAACATGACCCATTTATATGCTGCCTGCAAGAGACTCACTTTAAACTCAAAGACATACACAGACTAAAAGTGCAGGGATGGAAAAAGATATTTCATGCAACTAACAAAGAGAAAAAAGCAAGAGGGGCAGTACTTGTATAAGACAAAATAGACTTCAAAACACAGAAAGTAACAGGAGACAAAGAAGGACATTACATAATGATTAAGGGATCAATCCAACAAAAAGATACAACCATTATAAATATCTATGCTCCCAACACAGGAGCACCAACATATGTGAAACAAATACTAACAGGATTAAAAGGGGAAATAGAATGCCATACATTCATTCCAGGAGACTTCAACACTCGTCTCACTCTGAAGGACAGAACAACCAGACAGAAGATAAGTAAGGAGACAGAGGCACTGAACAACACACTAGAACAGATGGACCTAATAGACATCTACACAACTCTACACCCAAAAGGAACAGAATACACATTCTTCTCAAGTGCACATGGAACATTTTCAAGAAGAGATCATATACTAGGCCACCAAAAGAGCCTCAGTAAATTAAAAATGATTGAAATTGTACCAACCAGTTTCTCAGATCACAAAGCTATGAAACTAGAAATAAATTATGCAAAGAAAATGAAAAATCACAGAAAAACATGGAGGCTTCACAACATGCTCCTACATAACTAATGGATCAATGACCAAATAAAAACAGAGATCAAGCAATATATGGAGACAAATGACAACAATAATTCAACACCACAAAATCTGTGGGACACAGCCTTAGGCTGTGCTAAGAGGAAAGAATACTGCAATACAGGCCTACCTCAAGAAAGAAGAACAATCCCATATAAGCAGTCTAAACTCACAATTAATGAAACTAGAAAAAGGACAACAAATGAGGCCCAAAGTCAGTAGAAGGCAGGACATAATAAAGATTAGAGCAGAAATAAATAAAATTGAGAAGAATAAAACAATAGAAAGAATCAATGAAAGCAAGAGCTGGTTCTTCAAGAAAATAAACAAAATAGATAAACCCCTTGCAAGATTTATCATGAAAACAGAGAGTCTACACACATAAACAGAATCATAAATGAGAAAGGAAAAATCACTATGGACACCACAGAAATACCAAGAATTATTAGAAAATACTGTGAAAAATTATATGCTAACAAACTGGATAACCTAGAAGAAATGGAAAACTTTCTATAAAAATACAACCTTCCAAGGCTGACCAAGGAAGAAACAGAAAATCTGAACAGACCAATTACCAGCAATGAAGTTGAGCTGGTAATCAAAAACCTACCTAAGAGGAGGGTGGAGCCAAGATGGCGGCGTGAGTAGGACAGTGTGAATCTCCTCCCAAAAACATATATATTTTTGAAAATACAACAAATACAACTATCCCTAAAAGAGAGACCAGAAGACACAGGACAACAGCCAGACTACATCCACACCTGCGAGAACCCAGCACATGGTGAAAGGGGTAAGATACAAGCCACAGCCTGGCAGGACCCGAGGCCCCTCACCCCAGATCCCAGCAGGAGGAGGGGAGGCAGAGCGGGAAGGGAGGGGGAGCCCAGGACTGCGAAACACCCAGCCCTAGCCATCTGCACCAGAGCACAGACACACATTGCATGCGTGGGGTGCTGGAAACTAGGGAAGCATGACAATAAGACCTGTGAGCGGGTCCTGCAGCCGGCGCCTCTGGGACAAAGAAAAGCGAGTGCTTTTTGAAAGTCTTAAAGGTACAGGGACCCCACAACTGGATGGAAGCATCACGGGTCACAGTCCAGCAGCTATAAAGTCCAGGGAACTCTGGGTGCCCTAACACACTGGGCAATAGCTCTAAAACTCACGGAGGTAAACAGCCAAACAGCTCCCCATCCATTAACCCTCTGGGGCCCAGCCATAGCAGAGCAGCAGCCTGAGGCTGGCCACACCCACAGCAAGGGAGCTTCCTCCATACCAGCCGGGCAAGATACAGAGACCCAGTCTACATGCAATTGCCCAACACAAGCCACTAGGGGTAGCAGTTGTCCCAGTAAAGAAAGGCCAGGAGCAAGTGGAAAAAGTCTTGGCTTTCCCAGCTGACAGATGAGTCAATAGCATACCACTGCACCTATCAACATGAAAAGGCAAAAAAAATTTGATTCAGACAAGACTAACCCAGATATCTTTGACATCTTCTACATCTTCCCCTGAGAAAGAACCTGGGGAGATAGATTTAACCAATCTTCCTGAAAAAGAATTCAGAACAAAAGTCATAACCATGCTGATGGACTTGCAGAGAAATATGCAAGAACTAAGGAGGGAGAATAGAGAAATAAAACAATCTCCAGAAGGACTTCAAAGCAGAATGGACGAGATGCAAGAGACCATTAATGGACTGGAAAACAGAGAACAGGAATGCAGAGAAGCTGATGCATAGAGAGATAAAAGGATCACCAGGAATGAAAGAATATTAAGAGAACTGTGTGACCAATCAAAATGGAACAATATCTGCATTATAGGGGTACCAGAAGAAGAAGAAGAGAGAAAAAGGGATAGAAAGTGTCTTTAAAGAAATAATTGCTGAAAACTTCCCCAAACTAAGGGAGGAAATGGCCTCTCAGACGACAGAGTTACACAGGACTCCCATGACAAGGGATCCAAGGACGGAAACACCAAGACACATAATAATTAAAATAGCAAAGATCAAAGACAAGGAAAGAGTATTAAAGGCAGCCAGAGAGAAAAAATAGGTCACCTACAAAGGAAACCCCATCAGGCTATCATCAGACTTCTCAACAGAAACCTTATAGGCCAGAAGAGAATGGCATGATATACTTAATGCAATAAAACAGAAGGGCCTCGAACCAAGAACACTGTATCCAGCATGATTATCATTTAAATATGAAGGAGGGATTAAACTATTCCCAGACAAGCAAAAGTTGAGGGAATTTGCCTCCCACAAACCACCTCTACAGGGCATCTTACAGGGACTGTTCTAGATGGGAGCACTCTTAAAAGGAATACAGAACAAAACAACCAACATATGAAGAATGGAGGAGGAGGAATAAGAATAAAGAATCATCAGACCGTGTTTATAATAGCTCAATAAGCGAGTTAAGTTAGACAGTAAGATAGTAAAGAAGCTAACCTTGAAGCTTTGGTAACCACAAACTTAAAGCCTGCAATGGCAATAAGTGCATACCTTTCAATAATCACGCTAAATGAAAATGGACTGAATGCATCTATCAAAACACACAGACTAATAGAATGGATAAAAAGGCAAGACCCATCCATATGCTGCTTAGAAGAGACACACCTCAAACCCAAAGACATGCACAGACTTAAAGTCAAGGGATGGAAAAAGATATTTCATGCAAACAATAGAGAGAAAAAAGCAGGTGTTGCAGTACAAATACCAGAAAAAATAGACTTCAAAACAAAGAAAGTAACAAGAGATAAAGAAGGACATAACATAATGAAAAAGGGCTCAGTCCAACAAGAGGATATAACTATTGTAAATATATATGCACCCAACACAGGAGCACAAGCATGTGTGAAACAAAAACTAAAAGAACTAAAAGAGGAAATAGAATGCAATGCATTCATTTTAGGAGACTTCAACACACCATTATCTCCAAACTACAAATCCACCAGACAGAAAATAAGTAAGGACACAGAGGCAGTGAACAACACACTAGAACAGATGGACCTAATGGACATCAATAGAACTCTAAATCCAAAAGCAACAGGAACCACATTTTTCTCAAGTGCACATGGAACATTCTCCAGAATAGACCACATACTAGGCCTCAAAAACAGCCTCAGTAAATTGCAAAAGATTTAAATTCTACCAACCAACTTTTCAGAGCACAAAGGTATAAAACTAGAACTAAATTCTACAAAGAAAGCAAAAAGACTCCAAAAACATGGAGGCTTAAAAACATGCTCCTAAATAATCAATGGATCAACACCCAAATTAAAATAGAGATCCAGAAATAAATGGAAACAAAAGACAACAACAACACAAAGCCCCAAAATCTGTGGGGTACAGCGAAAGCAGTCTGAAGAGAAAAGTATATAGCAATCCAGGCATATTTAAAGAATGAAGAACAATCCCAAATGAATGGTGTAATGTCACAATTATCAAAATTGGAAAAAGAAGAACAAATGAGGCCTAAGGTCAGCAGAAGGCACATAATAAAGATCAGAGAAGAAATAAATAAAATTGAGAAGAATAAAACAATAGCAAAAATCAATGAAACCAAGAGCTGGTTCTTCGAGAAAATAAACAAAATAGATAAGCCTCTAGCTAGACTTATTAAGAGGAAAAGAGAGTCAACAGAAATCAACAGAATCAGAAATGAGAAAGGAAAAATTACGACGGACCACACAGAAATACAAAGAATAATTAGAGAGTACTATGAAAACCTATATGCTAACAAGGTGGGAAACCTAGGAGAAATGTACAACTTCTTAGAAAAATGCAACCTTCCAAGACTGACACAGAGAGAAACAGAAAATCTAAACAGACCAATTCCCAGCAACAAAAATTAAGCGGTAATCAAAAAACTAGCCAAGAACAAAACCCCCGGGCCAGATGGATTTACCTCAGAATTTTATCAGACATACAGGGAAGACATAATACCCATTCTCCTTAAAGTTTTCTAAAAATCTCTTTCTATGAAGCCAACATCACCCTAATACCAAAACCAGGCAGAGACCCCACCAAAAAAGAACTACAGACCAATATCCCTGACGAACATATATGCAAAAATATTCAACAAAATATTAGCAAACTGAATTCAAAAATACATCAAAAGGATCGTACACCATGACCAAGTGGGATTCATCCCAGGGTACAAGGGTCATACAACATTCGAAAATCCATCAACATCATCCACCACATCAACAAAAAGAATGACAAAAACCACATAATCACCTCCATGGATGCTGAAAAAGCATTCGACAAAATTCAACATCCATTCATGATAAAAACTCTCAACAAAATGTGCGTAGAGCACAAGTACCTCAACATAATGAAAGCCATACATGATAAACCCACAGCCAACATCATACCGAACAACGAGAAGCTGAAAGCTTTTCCACTGTGATTGGAAACAAGACAGGGATGCCCACTTGCCCCACTGTTATTCAACATAATACTGGAGGTCCTAGCCATGGCAATTAGACAAAACAAAGAAATACAAGGAATACAGATTGGTAAAGAAGAAGTTAAACTGTCACTATTTTCAGATGACATGATATTGTACATAAAAAAGCCCAAAGACTCCAATCCGAAACTATGAGAGCTAATATCGGAGTTCAGCAAAGTTGCAGGGTACAAAATTAACACACAGAAATCTCTGGCTTTCCTATACACTAACAATAAACTAATAGAAAGAGAAATCAGGAAGACAATTCCATTCACAATAGCATCAAAAAGAATAAAATACTTAGGAATAAACCTAACCAGGGAAGTGAAAGACCTATACCCTGAAAACTACAAGTCACTCTTAAGAGAAATTAAAGAGGTCACTAACAAATGGAAACTCATCCCATGCTCCTGGCTAGGAAGAATTAATATTGTCAAAATGGCCATCCTGCCCAAAGCAATATACAGATTTGATGCTATCCCTATCAAATTACCAACAGCATTCTTCAGTGAACTGGAACAAATAGTTCAAAAATTCATATGGAAACACCAAAGACCCCGAATAGCTAAAGCAATCCTGAGAAGGAAGAATAAAGTGTGGGGGATCTCACTCCCCAACTTCAAACTCTACTACAAAGCCACAGTAATCAAGACAATTTGGTACTGGCACAAGAACAGAGCCACAGACCAGTGGAACAGATTAGAGACTCCAGACATTAACCCAAACATATATGGTCAATTAATATTCGATAAAGGGGCCATGGACATACAATGGGGAAATGACAGTCTCTTCAACAGATGGTGCTGGCAAAACTGGGCAGCTACATGTAAGGAATGAAACTGGATCACTGTCTAACCCCATAGAGAAAAGTAAATTTGAAATGGATCAAAGACTTGCATGTAAGTCATGAAACCATAAAACTCTTATAAAAAAACATAGGCAAAAATTCTTAGACATAAACATGAGTGACCTCTTCTTGAACATATCTCCCCGGGCAACAGAAAGAAAAGCTAAAATGAACAAATGGGACTATATCAAGCTGAAAAGCTTCTGTACAGCAAAGGACACCATCAATAGAACAAAAAGGTATCCTACAGTATGGGAGAATATATTCTGAATGACAGATCGGATAAAGGGTTGACATCCAAAATATATAAAGAGCTCACATGCCTCAACAAACAAAAAGCAAATAATCCATTTAAAAACTGGGTAAAGGAGCTGAATAGACAATTCTCTAAAGAAGAAATTCAGATGGCCAACAGACACATGAAAAGATGCTCCACATCGCTTGTCATCAGAGAAAACCAAATTAAAACCACAATGAGATATCATCTCAGACCAGTAAGGATGGCTACCATCTTAAAGACAAACAACAACAAATGTTGGTGAGGTGGTGGAGAAAGGGGAACCCGCCTACACTGCTGGTGGGAATGTAAATTAGTTCAACCTTTGTGGAAAGCTGTATGGAGGTTCCTCAAAATGCTCAAAATAAAAATACCATTTGACCCAGGAATTCCACTTCTAGGAATTTACCCTAAGAATGCCGTACTCCAGTTTGAAAAAGACAGATGTACCCCTATGTTTATTGCTGCACTATTTACAATAGCCAAGATATGGAAGCAACCTAAATGTCCATCAGTGGATGAATGGATAAAGAAGATGTGGTACATATACACAATGGAATACTACTCAACTATAAGAGAAAAACAGATCCTACCATTCACAACAACATGAATGGAGCTAGAGGGTATTATGCTCAGTGAAATAAGCCAGGCGGAGAAAGACAAGTACCAAATGATTTCACTCATATGTGGAGTATAAGAACAAAGGAAAACTGAAGGTACAAAACAGCAGCAGAAGCACAGGACCCAAGAATGGACTAACAGTTACCAAAGGATAAGGGACTTTGGAGGACGTGTGGTAAGGGAGGGATAAGGGCGGGGAAAAAGAAAGGAGGCTTTCCGATTAACATGTATAGTGTGGGGGCCCAGGGAGGGCTGTCCAACACAGAGAAGAAAAGTTGTGGTTTTACAGCATCTTACTATGTTGATGGACAGTGACTGTGAATTGGTATGTAGGGTGGACTTGCTGAGGGGGGGAGCCTAGTGAACATAATGTCCTTCATGTAATTGTAGATTAATGATACCAAAATAAAATTTTTAAAAAAAACCTACCTAAGAACAAAACTCCTGGACCAGATGGGTTCACCACTGAATTTCATCAAACATTTAGTGAAGACCTAATACCCATTCTCCTTAAAGTTTTCCAAAAAAATAGAAGAGGAGGGAATATTTCTAAACTCATTCTGAGGCCAGCATCACTCAAATACGAAACCAGGCAAAGACCCCACAAAAATAGAAAGTTACAGACCAATATCCGTGATGAACATAGATGCAAAAATGCTCAACAAAATATTAGCAAACCAAATAAAAAATACATCAAAAACATCATCCATCATGATCAAGTTGGATTTATGCCAGGAATGCAAGGATGGTACATCATTCGAAAATCCATCAACATCATCCACCACATGAATAAAAAGAAGGACAGAAACCACATGATCATCTCCATAGGTGCTGAAAAAGCATTTGACAAAATTCAACATCCAGTCACTATAAAAACTTTCAACAAAATGGGTATAGAGGGCAAGTACCTCCACATAATAAAAGCCATATATGACAAACCCACAGCCGACATTATACTTAACAGTGAGAAGCTGAAAGCTTTGCCTTTAAGATTGGGAACAAGATAAGGATGCCCACTCTTCCCACTTCTATTCAACATAGTACTGGAGGTCCTAGCCACAGCAATCAGACAACACAAAAAAAATAAAAGCATCCGTATTTGCAAGGGTGAAGTTAACCTGTCCCTGTTTGCAGATGACATGATATTGTACATAAAAAACCCTAATGTATCCACTCCAAAACTACTAGGTCGAATATCTGAATTCAGCAAAGTTGCAGGATACAAAATTAATACACAGAAATCTGTGGCATTCCTGTACACTAACAATGAATTAGCATAGAGAGAAATCAGGAAAACAATTCCATTCAGAATTGCATCATAAAGAATAAAATACCTAGGAATAAACCTAACCAAGGAAGTGAAAGACCTATATTCTGAAGACTACAAGACACTCATGAGAGAAATTGAAGAAGATACCAATAAATGGAAGCACATCCCATGCTCATGGATAGGAAGAATTAAAATGGTCAAAATGGCCATCCTGCCTAAAGCAATCTATAGATTCAATACATTTCCTATCAAAATAACAGCAGCATTCTTCAATGAACTAGAGAAAATTATCCTAAAAATCATATGGAACCACAAAAGACCCTGAATAGCAAAAGCAATTCTGAGAAGGAAGAATAAAGCAGGGGGAATTATGCTTCCCAACTTCAAGCTCTACTGGAAAGCCATAGTAATCAAGACAATTTGGTAATGGCACAAGAACAGACCCATAGACCAATGTAACAGACTAGGGAGACCTGATATAAACCAAACCATATATGGTCAATTAATATATGATAAAGGAGCCATGGACATACAGTGGGGAAATGACAGCCTCTTCAACAGCTGGTATTGGCAAAACTGGACAGGTACATGCAAGAGTATAAAACTGAATTATTGTTTAACCCCATACACAAAATTAAACTCAAAATGGACTGAAGACTTGAATGTAAGTCATGAAACCATAAATCTCTTATAAGACAACATAAAGCAAACATCTCCTGAATATAAGCATGAGCAACTTCTTCCTGAATCCATATCCTTGAGAAAGGGAAACAAAAGCAAAAATGAACTCATGGGACTGCATCAAACTAAAAAGCTTTAGTTTGGCAAAGGACATCATCAACAAAATAAAAAGGCATCCGACAGTATGGGAGAATGTATTTGTAAATGACATATCCAACAAGGGGTTAACATCCAAAATATATGAAGAACTTATACATCTCAGCACCAAAAAGCAAATAACCCAATTAACAAATGGGCAGAGTATATGAAGAGACAGTTCTCCAAAGATGAAATTCAGATGGCCAACAGAGACATGAAAAGATGCTCCACAACACTAATCATCAGGGAAATGCAAATTAAAACCACAATGAGATATCACCTCACACCAGCAAGGATGGCTAGCATCAAAAAGACTAAGAACAACAAATGTTGGCAAGGATGCGGAGAAAGGGAAACCCTCCTACACTGCTGGTCAAAATGTAAGCTAGTTCAACCATTGTGGAAAGCAATATGGAGGTTCCTCAGAAAACTAAAAATAGAAATACCATTTGACCGAGGAATCCCACTCCTTGGAATATACCCAATGAATACAACTTCTCAGATTCAAAAAGACATATGCATCCCTATGTTCATTGCAGTACTTTCTACAGTAGCCAAGATATGGAAGCAACCTAAGTGTCCTTCTGTAGATGAATGGATAAAGAAGATGTGTTTCATATGTACAATGGAATACTATTCAGCCATAAGAAAGAAACAAATCCTACCTTTTGCAACAACATGGATAGAACTGGAGGACATTATGCTCGGTGAAATAAGCCAGGCAGAGAAAGACAAATGCCAAATGATTTCCCTCATTTGTGGAGTATAACAATGAGGCAAAACTGAAAGAACAAAATGGCAGCAGACTCAGAGACTCCAAGAAATAACTAGTGGTTACCAAAGGGGAAGGGTGTTGTAGGGTGGGTGGAGAAGGAGGAAGAAGGGGACTGAGGAGTATTATGTTTAGTATACATGGTGTAGGGGATCACGGGGAGAACAGTGTATCACAGAGAAGGGACATAGTGGATCCCTGGCAACTTGCTGCACTGATGGACAGTGACTGCATTGGGGTATGGGTGGGGACTTGATAATATGGGTAAATGTAGTAACCACATTGTTTTTCATGTGAAACCTTCATAAGAGTGTATATCAATCATACCTTAATAAAAAATTTAAAATAAAAGAAAGTACCAAACAGAAGTCACAGATTTGAAAAGTATAATAACTGAAAAATACACTACAGAAGTTCATCAGCAGAATTGGTGATCTGAATGGGCAATGGAATTCATCCAAAGAAAGTAGCGAAAAGAAAAAAAGAATTTTAAAAAATGAAGCAAGATTAAGGGGATTATGGGACAACATCAACTGGAATAACATTTGCATTATAGGAGTCCCAGAAGAAAAGAAAGAAAAAGGTAAAGAAAACTTATTTGGGGGAAATAATGGCTGATAACTTCCCTAATTTAGGAAAGGAGACAGACATCCATCCAGGAATCCCAGAGAGCTCCAAGTAAGATGAACACAATGAGGATCACAACAAGACATGATATAATTAAAATATCAAAGATAGAATCTTATAAGTAGCAAGAGAAAACAAACTTGTTATGTGCAAAGGAACCCCCATAAGACTACCAGCATATTTTTTAGCAGAAACTTTGCAGGCCAGAAGGCAGTGGCATGATATACACAAATTACTGAAAGGAAAAAAAAAAACAACCTTCTAACCAAGAATACTTTACCTAGTAACATTAATCTTACCTACATGTCTGCAATTACTTCCTCCACTTAGTAAAAGGTAGAATTTTACTGGAGTAAAAAGGTAAAATTGGAAAAAGAGCTTTCCAGATATACAAAAGTTAAGAGAACTTATTACCATTACACTACAGTTAGAAGAAAACTTTAAGGGTTTTCTTTAAGCTAAAAAGAAAGGGCCGTAATTAATAGCAAGAAAACATATGAAAATATTCTCACTGGTAAAGGTATTATAGTAAAGGTAGCAGATTAATCACTTAAAGGTAATATGAAAGTTAAAAGACAAAAGTAGTAAACATAACTATAAGTACAATAATCACCTAAGAGATACACAAAATAAAAAGATGTAAAATATGATATCAAAAATGTAAAATATAGAGTTTGGAGTAAAAAGGTAGAATTTTAGGATGCATCCATACTTACTATCAACTTAGATAGATAGGTATGTAAGTAGATGATAGATATAGATATAAATATATATATCATGTGATCCTCATGGTAATCACACAGCAAAAACATATAATAGATACACAAAAATAATGAGAAAAGAATATAGGCATAGCATTAAACAAAATCATGAAACCACTGTGGAAGAGAACAAGAAAGAAAGAAAGGGAAAGAAAGGAAGTACAATATAGCTAGAAAACAACAAAATGGCAATAAATATACCTACAAATAATTGCTTACTGTAAATGTACTAAATTCACCAATGAAAAGACATACAGTGGCTGAATGGATAAAAAATAAGACCCATCTCTATGTTGCCTTTAAGAGACTCATTTGAGATGTAAAGGCACACACAGACTGAAAGTGAAGGGAGAGAAAAATGTGTTTCATGTAAATGGAAACTAAAAGGAAGCTGGGGTAGATTACTTATATCCGAAAAAATAAATGTACTTCAATATAAACAAAGGCTATATATGACAAGCCCATAGCTAACATCATACTCAATGATGAAAATCTGAGTTTTTCCTCTAAGAGCAGGAACAAGACAAGGTTGTCCAACTTGCAACTTGGAGATGCCTTGGAGATACTGGAGATTTAGTTCTATACCATTGCAATGAAGCAAATATTGCAATAAAGTGAGTGAAATGATATTTTTGGTTTCCCAGTCAATAATAAAAATTAGGTTTACACTATACTGTAGTCTATTAATGTGAAAAACATTATGTATTTAAATATGTACACAACTACAATAAAATTACTCTGTTGCTTAAAAAACGATTACCATAATCTAAGCTGTTACATAATCATTTTGCTGGTGGAGAGTTTTGCCTCTGTGTTGGTGGCTGCTGACTGGTCCGGATGTTGGTTGCTGAAAGTTGGGGTAGCTGTGGCAATTTCTTAAAATACAGTAATGAGGTTTGTCACATCAATTGGATCTTCCTTGCATGAACAATTTCTCTATAACATGTAATGCTGTTATAAAGCATTTTCCCTACAGTGGAACTTATTTCAGAATTGGAGTCAGTTCTGTCAAATCCTCTCACTGGTTTACTAATAAAGTTTATGTAATGTTCTAAATCCTTTCTGTCATTTCAACAATCTTCACAGCATCTTCACCAGGAATAGATTCCATCTCAAGAAATCACATTTTTTGCTGATCCATAAGAAGTAACTTATCACCCATTGAAGCATTTTCATAAGATTATGTCTTCAGGCTCTACTGATAATTCTAGCTCTCCGTATTTTTACCATATCTGCAGTTACTTCCTCCACTGACATCTTGAGCCCCTCAAAGTCATCCATTAGACTTGGAGTCAACTTCTTCCGAACTCCTGTGAATGTGGATCTTTTAGCTTCTTCCAATGAATCAAGAACATTCTCTGTGGCATCTAGAATGGTGAATCCTTTCCAGAAGACTTTCAGTTTACTTTGTCCAGATCCATCAGAGGAATCACTATCTATGGCAGCTCTAGCCTTACAAAATGTATTTCTTCAATAGTAAGACTTGAGGGTTGAAATGACTCCTTGATCCATGGGTTGCAGAATGGATGTCATTTTTGCAGACAGGAAAACAGCATTAATCTTACCTACACCTCCATCAGAGCTCTTGAGTGACCAGGTGCATTGTCAATGAGCAGTAATGTTTTGAAAGGAGCAGCAGCAGGTCTCAAGAGTGGGCTGAAAGTATTCAGGAAACCATGTTGTAAACAGATGTGCAGTCATCCATACTTTGTTGTTGCATTTATAGAGCACAGGCAGAGTAGATTTAGCATAATTCCTAGGGAATTGATACTAATTTTTGGAATGGACAGTGAGCATTGGCTTCAACTTAGAGTCATCAGGCACATTAGCCTCTAACAAGAGAGTCAGCCTGTCCTTTGAAGCTTTGAAACTCTGAAGCCAGGCACTAACTTCTCCTTTCTAGCTATGAAGATCCTAAATGACATCTTATTCCACCTGAAAATCTGTTGTTTAGCATAGCCACCCTCATTAATTACCTTAGCTAAATCCTCTGGATGACTTGCATAGCTTCGACATCAGCATTTGCAGCTTCACCTTCCACTTTGATGTTATGGATTCAACTTCTTTCCTTAAATCTCAAGAACGTGAACCAGCCTCTGCTAGCTCCAGACTTCTCTTACGCAGCTTCCTCACCTCTCTCAGCTTCCATAGACCTGAAGAAAGTTAGGGCCTTACTCTGGATTAGGCTTTAGCTTACAGGAATGTTGTGGCTGGTTTGGTCTTATATCCATGCCACCAACACTTTCTTCATGTCAGCAATAAGGCGTTTCACTATCTTATCATTCATGTGTTCACTGGAGTAGCACTTTTAATTTCTTTCAGGAACTTTTCCTTTGCATTCACAACTCAATTTTCTGTTTGGTTCAAGAGGCCTAGCTTTTAGCCTATCTCAGTTTCAAACATGTCCTCCTCACTAAGTTTAATCATTTCTAGCTTTTGATTTAGAATGAATGTGGCTTTTCCTTTCACTTGAACACTTAATGGTTATTGTAGGGTTATTAATTGGCCTAATTTTAATATTGTTGTGTCCCAGAGAATAGAGAGGCCTGAGGAGTGAGACGTGGGGTTGCAGCCATTCTGTGGTGCAGTCAGAACACACTCTATGTTTATCAATTCAGCTTACTGTCTTATATGGGCACAGTTTGTGGGGCTCCAAAATAATTACAATAGTAACATCAAAGATCACTGATCAAAGATTACCATAAATAATTTTAACAATAATGAAAATGTTTTAAATGTGAGAGTTACCTAAATGTGACACAGAGACATGAAGTGAGCAAATTCTGTTGGAAAAATGGTGGCAATAGACTTGCCTGATACAGGGCTGTCAGAAACCTTTAATTTGTAAAAAATGTAATATCCACAAAGCACTATAAGGTGAAATGCAATAAAATGAGGTATGCTTGTATTAGAAGTCCTAGCCAGAGAAATTAGGTGCAAAAAAGAAAAAGAAGTCACTGAAATTGGAAATAAAGGAGTAAAACTGTCACTATTTATGGATGACATGATTTTATATAGAGAAAAACCTAAAGATGCCACCAAGAAAACTGTTAAAACTAATAAATGAATTCAGTAAATTTTCAGGACACAAAATCAACAAATAAAAATTGCTTTCTTTCAATACACTAGCTATGAACTATCAGAAAGAGAAATTAAGTAAACAATCACATTTACAATTGCATCAAAAAGAATAAAATACCTAGGAATAAATTTTACCAAGGATGTGAAAGACCTGTACACTGAAAATTAAGACATTGATATTGAACAAGACACAAATAAATGGGTAGATATTCCATGGTCATGGATTGGGAAAATTATTATTGTTAGTGTCCATATTATCCAAAGCAATCTACAGATACAATGCAATCACTATCAAAGTTCTAAAGACATTGTTCACCAAAATGGAACAATTTTAACATTTCTATGGAACCACAGAAGACCCTAAATACACAAAGCAATTTTGAGAAAGAAGAACAAGGCTGGAGGCGTCATGCTCCTGATTTAAAACTATATTACACAGCTATAGTAATCAAAATAGTATGATATTGGCATAAAACAAACATGGAACAGAATAGAAAACCCAGAAATAAACCCATGTATGTATGTTCAATTTATTTATGACAAAGAAGCCAAGAACATACAATGAGGAATGGTCAATCTCTTCAATAAATGGTACTGGAAAACTGAACACCCACATGTTCTAGACTAGACTACTGTCTTACACCATACTCAAAAATTGACTCAAAATATAATAAAGACTCTAATGTATGACCTGAAACCATAAAACACCTAGAGGAAAACTTAGGCCATAAGCTAACTGATGTAGGTCTTGGTGATGATTTTTTGGCTTTTCCTCCAAAAGCAAAGGCAACAAAAGTAAAAGTAAATAAATGGGACTATTCACTAAATAAGTTCCTAAAATTGAAGAACTTCTGAACAGCAAAGAAAACCATCAACAAAATGAAAAGGTAACCAGCTGAATGGGAGAAAATATTTGCAAATCATAAATCTGATAAAGGGTAACATCCAAAATATATAAAATAAGTCATATAGAGGAGCCAAGATGGTGGCATGAGTAGGACAGTGGAAACCTCCTCCCCAAAACATATATATATTTGAAAATACAACATATGCAACTATTCCTAAAAGAGAGACCAGAAGATGCAGTACAACAGCCAGACTACATCTACACCTGCGAGAACCCAGTATCTCATGAACGGGGTAAGATACAAGCCATGGCCCAGTGGGACCTGAGCACCCCTCACCCCAGCTTCCCAGCATGAGGAGAGGTATCAGAGTGGGGAGGGAGTGGGAGCCCAGGAATGCTAAATACCCAGCCCTAGACATCTGCAACGGGAGCACAGACACAGTGCCTGGTGTACTGGATATGAGGGAAACAAAACAGTAAAATCTGCAAGCAGGTTCCCACAGCCGGCGCTCTTGGGAAAAAAGAAAAGCGAGTGCTTTTTGAAAGTCTTAAAGGGACAGGAGCCTCACAGCTGGACAGAAGCATCCCAGCACACTCAGCCCAGCAGCTGGGAATCCTGGGGAACTCCAGGTGCCATAACCCCCTGGGCGGCAAGGCAGCTCTGAGGCCCTTTACAGCAATAAACAGCCCCCCACCCATTCCCCCTCTGGTGTGGCCCCACCATTGCCGAGCAGCAGCCTGAGGCTGGCCATGCCCACAGCAACCTCGCAAAGCACCACAGCATACCGGGCAAGAATCAGAGACCCCATCTGTGTGCAAAGGCCCAGCACAAGCCACAAGGGGTTACCATTCTCCCAGGAAAAGAAGGCCAGGAGCAAGTGGAAAGGGATTTTGTTCTCCCAACTGACACATGTGCCATCTGCCCATCTCCATGAAAAGGCAGAAGAATTTGATTCAGACCAGAATCACACAGACATCCTCCCCTGAGAGGGAACCTGGGGAGATAGATCTAACCAATCTTCCTGAAAAAGAATTCAAAATAAGGTTCATAACCATGATGATGGACTTGCAGAGAAATATGCAAGAGCTAAGGAGGGAGAATACAGAAATAAAACAATCTCTGTAAGGACTTAAAAGCAGAATGGACGAGATGCAAGAGGTCATTAATGGAATAGAAACCAGAGAACAGGAATGCAGAGAAGCTGATGCAGAGAGATAAAAGGATCTCCAGTAATGAAAGAATTTTAAGAGAACGGTGTGACCAATTGAAACGGAACAATATCCACATTATAGGGGTACCAGAAGAAGAAGAGAGAGAAAAAGGGATAGAAAGTGTCTTTGAAGAAATAATTGCTGAAAACTTCCCCAAACTGGGGGAGGAAATAGTCTCTTAGACCACAGAAGCACACAGAACTCCCAAAAGAAGGGACAAGAGGAGGACAACACGAAGACACATAATAATTAAAATGGCAGAGATCAAAGACAAGGACAGAGTATTAAAGGCAGCCAGAGAGAGAAAAAAGGTCACCTACAAAGGAAAACCCATCAGGTTGTCATCAGACTTCTCAGCAGAAACCTTAAAGGCCAGAAGAGAATGGCATGATATATTTAATGCAATGAAACAGAAGGGCCTTGAACCAAGGATACTGTCTCCAGCACGATTACATTTAAATATGAAGGAGGGATTAAACAATTCCCAGACAAGCAAAAGTTGATGGAATTTGCCTCCCACAAACCACCTCTACAGGGTATTTTAGAAGGACTGCTCTAAATGGAACCACTCCTAAGGCTAAACAGATGTCACCAGAGAAAATAAAACCACAGCAAAGAAAGCGGGACAATTGAATGCTAACTAAAGGCAAAAAATAAAATCAACTACCCACAAAAGTAGTCAAAGGAAACACAAAAGAGCACATACACACACACACACACAAAAAAACAGTTAACATACAAAGAATGGAGGGGGAGGAATAAGAAAGGAGAGAAATAAAGAATCATCAGACTGTGTTTATAATAGCTCAAAAAGCAAGTTAAGTTAGACAGTAAGATAGTAAAGAAGCTAACTTTAACCTTTGGTAACCACAAACTTACAGCCTACAATGGCAATAAGTACATATCTTTCAATAATCACCCTAAATGTAAATGGACTGAATGCACCAATCAAAAGACACAGAGTAATAGAATGGATAAAAAAGCAAGACCCATCTATATGCTGCTTACAAGAGACTCACCTCAAACCCAAAGACATGCACAGATTAAAAGTCAAGTGTTGGAGAAAGAGATTTCATGCAAAACAGAGAGAAAAAAAGCAGGTGTTGCAATACTGGTATCAGACAGAATAGACTTCAAAATAAAGAAAGTAACAAGAGATAAAGATGGACATTACATAATGATAAAGGGCTCAGTCCAACAAGAGGATATAACCATTATAAACATATATGCACCCAATACAGGAGCACCAACATATCTGAAACAAATACTAACAGAACTAAAGGAGGAAATACAATGCAATGCATTCATTTTGGGAGACTTTAACACACCACTCACCCCAAAGCACAGATCCACCAGACAAAAAATAAGTAAGGACACAGAGGCACTAAACAACACGCTAGAACAGATGGACCTAATAGACATCTATAGAACTCTACATCCAAAAGCAACAGGATACACATTCTTCTCGAGTGCACATGGAACATTCTCCAGAATAGACCACATACTAGGCCACAAAAAGAGCCTCAGAAAAATCCAAAAGATTGAAATCCTACCAACCAACTTTTCAGACCACAAAGGCATAAAGCTAGAACTAAATTGTACAAAGAAAGCACAAAGGCTCACAAATACATGGAGGCTTAACAACATGCTCCTAAATAATCAATGGATCAATGACCAAATTAAAACGGAGATCCAGCAATATATGGAAACAAATGACAACAACACAAAGTCCCAACTACTGTAGGATACAGCAAAAGCAGTCTGAAGAGGAAAGTATATAGCAATCCAGGCATATTTAAAGAAGGAATAAGAATCCCAAATGAATGGTCTAATATCACAATTATCGAAATCGGAAAAAGAAGAACAAATGAGTCCTAAGGTCAGCAGACGGAGGGTCATAATAAAGATCAGAGAAGAAATCAATAAAATGGAGAAGAATAAAACAATAGAAAAAATCAATGAAACCAAGAGCTGGTTCTTCGAGAAAATAAACAAAATAGTTAAGTCTCTAGCTAGACTTATTAAGAGAAAAAGAGCGTCAACACAAATCAACAGAATGAGAAACGAGAAAGGAAAAATCACGATGGACCCCACAGATATACAAAGAATTATTAAAGAATACTATGAAAACCTATATGGAAACAAGCTGGAAAACCTAGGAGAAATGGACAACTTCCTAGAAAAATACAACCTTCCAAGACTGACCCAGAAAGAAACAGAAAATCTAAACAGACCAATTACCAGCAATGAAATGGAATCAGTAATCAAAAAACTACCAAAGAACAAAACCCCCGGACCAGATTGATTTACCTCGGAATTTTATCAGACATACAGAAAAGACATAACACCCATTCTCTGTAAAGTTTTCCAAAAAACAGAAGAGGAGGGAATACTCCCAAACTCATTCTACGAAGCCAATATCAATCTAATACCAAAACCAGGCAAAGACCCCACCAAAAAAGAAAACTACAGACCAATGTCCCTGATGAATGTAGATGCAAAAATACTCACAAAAATATTAGCAAACCGAATTAAAAAATACATCAAGAGGATTATACACCATGACCAAGTGGGATTCATCCCAGGGATGTAAGGATGGTACAACATTCGAAAATCCATCAACATCATCCACCACATCAACAGAAAGAAGGACAAACACCACATGATCATCTCCATAGATACTGAAAAAAGCATTTGATAAAATTCAACATCCATTCATGATAAAAACTCTCAAAAAAAATGGGCATAGGGCACAAGTACCTCAACATAATAAAGGCCATATACGATAAACCCACAGCTAACATCATACTGAACAGCGAGAGGCTGAAAGGTTTTCCTCTGCAATTGGGAACAAGACAGGGATGCCCACTCTCCCCACTGTTATTCAACATGGTACTGGAGGTCCTAGCCACGGCAATCAGACAAAATAAAGAAATACAAGGAATCCAGATTGGTAAAGAAGAAGTCAAGCTGTCACTATTTGCAAATGACATGATATTGTACATAAAAAACCCTAAAGACTGCACTGCAAAACTGCTAGAACTAATATCGTAATTCAGCAAAGTTGCAGGATACAAAATTAAAACAGAAATCTGTAGCTTTCCTATACACTAACAATGAACTAATAGAAAGAGAAATCAAGAAAATAATTCCATTCACAATAGCTTCAAAAAGAATAAAATATGTAGGAATAAACCTAACCAAGGAAGTGAAAGACCTATGCCCTGAAAACTACAAGACACTCTTAAGAGAAATTAAAGAGGTCACTAACAAATGGAAACTCATCCAGTGCTCTTGGCTAGGAAGAATTAATATAGACAAAATGGCCATACTGGCCAAAGCAATATACAGATTCCATGCAATCCCTATCAAATTACCAACAGCATTCCTCAATGAACTGGAACAAATAGTTCAAAAATTCATATGGAACCATCAAAGACCCCGAATAGTCAACGCAATCCTGAGAAGGAAAAATAAAGTGGGAGGGATCTCGCTCCCCAACTTCAAGCTCTACTACAAAGCCACAGTAATCAAGACAATTTGGTACTGTCACAAGAACAGAGCCACAGACCAGTGGAACAGAATAGAGACTCCAGACATTAACCCAAACGTATATGGTCAATTAATATTTGATAAAGGAGCCATGGACATACAATGGGGAAATGACAGTCTCTTCAACAGATGATGCTGGCAAAACTGGAGAGCTGCATGTAACAGAATGAAACTGGATCACTGACTAACCCCATACACAAAAGTAAACTCCAAATGGATCAAAGACCTGAATGTAAGTCATGAAACCATAAAACTCTTAGAAAAAAACATAGGCAAATATCTCATGGATATAAACATGAGTGACTTCTTCATGAACATATCTTCCGAGGCAAGAGAAACAATGACAAAAATGAACAAGTGGGACTATATCAAGCTAAAAAGCTGCTGTACAGCAAAGGACACCATCAATAGAACAAAAAGGTATCCTACAGTATGGGAGAACATATTCATAAATGACAGATCCAATAAAGGATTGACATCCAAAATATATAAAGAGCTCACATGCCTCAGCAAACAAAAAGCAAATAATCCATTTAAAAAATGGGCAGAGGAGCTGAACAGACAGTTATCTGAAGAAGAAATCCAGATGGCCAAGAGGCACATGAAAAGATGCTCCACATCACTAAACATCAGAGAAATTAAAATTAAAACCACAATGAGATATCACCTCACACTAGTACGGATCGCCATCATTGAAAAGACAAACAACAACAAATGTTGGAGAGGTTTTGGAGAAAGGGGAACCCTCCTACACTGCTGGTGGGAATGTAAACTAGTTCAACTATTGTGGAAAGCAGTATCGAGGTTCCTCAGAATGCTCAAAATAGAAATACGATTTGACCCAGGAATTGCACTTCTTGGAATTTACCCTAAGAATGCAGCACTCCAGTTTGAAAAAGACAAATGCACCCCTATGTTTATTGCTGCACTGTTTTCAATAGCCAAGATATGGAAGAAACCTAAATTTCATCAGTAGATGAATGGATAAAGAAGATGTGGTACATATACACATGGAATATTATGCAGACATAAGACAAAAACAATTCCTACCATTCTCAACAACATGGTAGGAGCTAGAGGGTATTATGCTCAGTGAAATAAGCCAAGCAGTGAAGGAAAAGTACCAAATGATTTCACTCATATGTGGAGTATAAGAACAAAGGAAAACTGAAGGAACAAAACAGCAGCAGAATCACAGAACCCAAGAATGGACTAATAATTACCAAAGGGAAAGGGACTTGGGATGATGGGTGGGAATGGTGGGATAAGGGCAGGGAAAAAGAAAGAGGGCATTACAATTAACATGTATAGTGTGGGGGGGGGGCATGGGAAGGGCTGCGCAACACAGAGAATACAAGTAGTGATTTTACAGCATCTTACTACGCAGATGGACAGTGACTGTGAAGGGGTATGTGGGGGTTACTTGGTGAAGGGGTAACCTAGTAAACATAATGTTCTTTCTGTAATTGTAGATTAATAATACCAAAGAAAAAAGATAGTAAAGAAGCTAACCTTGAACATTTGTTAACCACGAACCTAAAGACTGAAATGGCAATAAGTACATATCTTTCAATAATCACCCTAAATGTAAATGGACTGAATGCACCAATCAAAAGACACAGAGTAATAGAATGGATAAAAAAGCAAGACCCATCTATATGCTGCTTACAAGAGACTCACCTCAAACCCAAAGACATGCACAGATTAAAAGTCAAGTGTTGGAGAAAGAGATTTCATGCAAACAACAGAGAGAAAAAAAGCAGGTGTTGCAATACTGATATCAGACAGAATAGACTTCAAAATAAAGAAAGTAACAAGAGATAAAGAAGGACATTACATAATGATAAAGGCGCCCATCCAACAAGAGTATATAATCATTATAAATATATATGCACCCAATACGGGAGCACCAACATATGTGAAACAAATACTAACAGAATTAAAGGAGGAAATAGAATGCAATGAATTTATTTTAGGAGACTTCAACACACCACTCACTCCAAAGGACAGATTCACCAGACAGAAAATAAGTAAGGACAGAGAGGCACTGAAGAACATAGTAGAACAGATGGACCTAATAGACATCTATAGAACTCAACACCCAACAGCAACAGTGTACACATTCTTCTCAAGTGCACATGGAATATTCTCCAGAATAGACCACATACTAGGCCACAAAAAGAGCCTCAGTAAATTCAAAAAGGTTGAAATTCTACCAATCAACTTCTCAGAACAACAAAAGTATAAAACTAGAAAAAAATGTACAAAGAAAGCAAAATGGCTCACAAACACATGGAGGCTTAACAACATGCTCCAAAATAATCAATGGATAAATGACCAAATCAAAAGAGAGATCAAGCAATATATGGAAACAAATGACAACAACAACACAAAGCCCCAACTTCTGTGGGATGCAGTGAAAGCAGTTTTAAAAGGAAAGTATATAGCAATCCATGCATATTTAAAGAAGGTAGAACAATCCCAATTGAATAATCTAAAGAAACAATTCTTGAAATTGGAAAAAGAAGAACAAATGAGGCCTAAAGTCAGCAGAAGGAGGGACATAATAAAGATCAGAGAAGAAAGAAATAAAATTGAGAAGAATAAAACAATAGAAAAAAATCAATGAAACCAAGAGCTGGATCTTTGAGAAAATAAACAAAATAGAAAAGCCCCTAGCAATACTTATAAAAAGAAAAGAGAGTCTACACACATAAATAGAATCAGAAATGAGAAAGAAAAAATCACAATGGACCCCACAGAAATACAAAAATTATTAGAGAATACTACGAAAAACTGTATGCTAACAAGCTGGAAAACCTAGAAGAAATGGACAACTTCGTACAAAAATACAACCTTCCATGACTGACCAAGGAAGAAACAGAAAATCTAAACAGACCAATCAGCAGCAAAGAAATTGAATCAGTAATCAAAAAAATACCCAAGAGCTAAACTCCCGGGCCAGATGGATTTACTGTGGAGTTTTATCAGACACACAGAAGACATTATACCGATTCTCCCTAAAGTTTTCCAAAAAATAGAAGTGGGAATACTTTCAGACTCATTCTATGAAGCCAGCATCAACCTAATTGTAAAACCAGGCAAAGACCCCATCAAAAAAGAAAATTACAGACCAATATCCCTGATGAACATAGATGCAAAAATACTCAACAAAATATTAGCAAACCGAATTCAAAAATACATCAAGAGGATCGTACAGCATGATCAAGTGGGATTCATCTCAGGGATGCAAGGATGGTACAACATTCGAAAATCAATCAACATCATCCACCACATCAACAAAAAGAAGGACAAAAATCACATGATCATCTCCATAGATGGTGAAAAAAGCATTCGACAAAATTCAACATCCATTCATGATAAAAACTCTCAACAGAATGGGTATAGAGGGCAAGTACATCAACATAATAAAGGCCATATATGAGAAACCCACAGCCAACATCATCTTGAATAGCTAGAAGCTGAAAGAATTTCCTCTATGATCAGGAACAAGACAGGGATGCCCACTCTCCCCACTGTGATTCAACATAGTAGTGGAGGTCCTAGCCACGGCAATTAAACAAAACAAAGAAATACAACCAATCCAAATTGGTAAAGAAGTTAAATTGTCACTATTTGCAGATGACAATGTATTGTACATAAAAAAACCCTGACGAGTCCACTCCAAAAGTACTAGAACTGATTCCAGAATATAGCAAGGTTGCATTATACAAAATTAATACACAGAAATCTGAGTCTTTCCTATACACTAACAATGAACTAATAGAAAGATAAACTAGGAAAAGAATTCCATTCACAATTGTATCAAAAAGAATAAAATACCTAGGAATAAACCTAACCAAGGAAGTGAAAAACCTATACCCCGAAAAGTGCAAGATCTTCTTAAGAGAAATTAAACAGGACTTTCACAAATGGAAACTCATCCCATGCTCTTGGCTAGGAAGAACTAATATTGTCAAAATGGCCACCCTGTCAAAGCAATCTGCAGATTTAATGCGATCGCTATTAAATTACCAACAGCATTTTTCCACAAACTGGAAAATATTTCTAAAATTCATATGGAACCACCAAAGTCCCCGAATAGCCAAAGCAATCCTGAGAAGGAAGGATAAAGTGGGAGGGATCTCACTCCCCAACTTCAAGCTCTACTACAAAGCCACAGTAATCAAGACAATTTGGTACTGGCACAAGAACAGACCCACAGACTAGTGAACCAGAATAGAGTCTCCAGACATTAACCCAACATATATGGTCAATTAATATATGATAAAGGAGCCATGGACATACAATGGAGAAATGACAGCCTCTTAAACAGCTGCTTTTGGCAAAACTGGGCAGCTACATGTAAGAGAATGAAACTGGATCATTGTCTAACCCTATACACAAGAGTAAATTTGAAATGGATCAAAGACCTGAATGTAAACCATGAAACCATAAAACTCTTAGAAAAAAACATAGGCAAAAATGTCTTGGGCATAAACATGAGCGACTTCTTCATGAACATATCCCCCTGGGCAAGGGAAACAAAAGCAAAAATGAACAAGTGGGACTATATGAAGTTGAAAAGCTTCTGTACAGCAAAGGACACCATCAGCAGAACAAAAAGGCATCGTACAGTATGGGAGAATATATTACTAAATGACAGATCCGATAAAGGGTTGTCATCCAAAATATATAAAGAGCTCATGCACCTCAACAAACAAAAGTGAACAATCCAATTAAAAAATGGTCAGAGGAGCTGAACAGACAGTTTTCCAAATAAGAAATTCAGATGGCCAACAAACACCTGAAAAGATGCTCCACATCGCTAGTCATCAGAGAAATGCAAATTAAAACCACAATGATATATCACCTCACACCAGTTAGGATCACCACCATGAAAAGACAGACAACAACAAATGTTGGCGTTGTTGTGGAGAAAGGGGAATCCTCCTACACTGCTGGTGGGAATGTAAACTAGTTCAACCATTGTGGAAAGCAGTATGGATGTTCCTCAAAAAGCTCAAAATAGAAATACCATTTGACCCAGGAATTTCACTTCTAGGAATTTACCCTAAGAATACAGCAGCCCAATTTGAAAAAGACAGATGCACCCGTATGTTTATGGCAGCACTATTTACAGAAGCCAAGAAATGGAAGCAACCTAAGTGTCCATCAGTAGATGAATGGATAAAGAAGAGTTGGTACATATACACAATGGAGTATTATTCAGCCATAAGAAGAAAACACATCCTACCATTTGCAACAACATGGATGGAGCTAGACGGTATTATGCTCAGTGAAATAAGCCAAGCAGAGAAAGACAAGTACCTAATTATTTCGTTCATATGTGGAGTATAAGAACAAAGGAAAAACTGAAGGAACAAAACAGCAGCAGTATCATAGAACCTAAGAATGGACCAACAGTTACCAACGGGAAATGGACTGGGGAGGATGGGTGGGAAGGGAGGGAGAATAGGGGTGGAGAAGAAAGGGGTCCTTATGATTAGCAGGTATAATGTGGGGGGGTGCTCAGGGAGGGTTGTGCAACACAGAGAAGACAAGTAGTGATTTTACAGTATCTCACTATGCTGATGTACAGTGACTAATGGGGTATGTGGGGGGGACTTGGTGAAGGGGCGAGTGTAGTAAACATAATACTCTTCATGTAATTGTAGATTAATGATACCAAAATAAATAAATAAATAAATAACTCATATAACTCAAGAGCAAAAAAACAAACTTATAAAAAGAAATGTGGGCAGAGAATTTGAATAGAGATTCAGAGAAGACATACAGATAGTGAACAGGCACATGATTTCACTAATCAGGGAAATGCAAATCAAAACCATGAAATAGCACCTCACACCTGTTAGAATGACTACTATCAAAAACATAAATAACAAGTGTTGCAAGGATGTGAAGAGGGGAATCCTTGTGCACTGTTGGTAAGAATGTAAATTGGTGCAGCCACTATGGAAAACACTGTGGAGTTTCCTCAAAAAATTAAAAATGGAATGAACAAATAATCCAGCAGTTCCACTTTTGTTTATTTATCTAAAGAAAGTGAAAACACTAATCCAAAAAGATATATGCATTGTTCACTACAGCATTTTTTACAGTAGCCAAGATATGGAAACTACCTAAGTGTCCGTCAATGGTTGAATGGCTAAAGAAGATGTGGTACATATATGCAATGAGATATATACTCGGCCATAAAAATGTAATGAAATCCTGCCATTTGCTGCAACATTGATGGACCTCAATGATATTATTTTAATTGAAATAATTCATGCAGAGAGAGACAAATATCATATGATTACACTTACATATGGAATCTAAAACAGAACAAATAAACAAACAAAAACACAACAAAATTCATACTCACAGAGAACAGATTGGTTGTTGCCAGAGAGTATGGGTGTTGTCAGGTGGGTGAAATGGGTGAAGGCAGTCAAGAGATACACTTTCAGTTTTAAAATAAGTAAGTCATGGGAATGTGATGTACAGTATGGTGACTATATTCAATATTAAAATGCATATTTTAAAGTTACTAAGAGGAAATCTTAAAAGTTCTTATCACAAATGGGGGCAGTGAGGACTTGAAAATATGGGTGAATGTCGAAACCACAATGTTGTTCATGTGAATCCTTTATAAGATTGTATATCAATAATACTTTAATTAAGAAAAAAGTTCTTATCACAAGAAAAACAATTTTTTAAACTTTGTGTGATTGCAGTGATCATTTTGCAGTGTATAAAAATACCAAATGTACATCTGAAAAGATATATATATATATATGTCAGGGATAGTAGGAGCTTCACAGTATAAAACAGGCATAGGTAAACTATGGTCTGTGGCCAAATCTGGCCTACCACCTGTTTTTGTAAATAAAGTTTTATTGGAACATAGGCATGTTCATCCATCTACATGCTGTCTATGGCTGCTTTTATACCACAATGGCAGAGTTGAGTAGTTGCAACACAGACCTATGACCCTCAAAGCCTAAAATATTCACTCCCTGAACATTTACAGAAAAAGTTTGCTGGCTTCTAGTACAAAGCATCCTCAAACAGACCTTGAGATTATATATAAAGTTTAAAAGGACTGAAAGAGAAACATCACAGTACACACGTGAGAATGAATTTAAAAATCACATAATGTTTAAACAATCATACACACAAGGCTGACTGATGAATTCTTGAGATTCTACTATTCTTTTGAATGTGGTGATGATGTGATTGGTATAGGGCAAATTGAATTGTTATTTATGTTCACATAAGAATGTGTTTGCTTACTTGCTTACTCCTATTCAAGAGTATTTATTGAGTGCTACTATAATCTAGATACTGAGCTACCTTCTGGGGACACCATGAAGAATAAGATAGACACCTCCCTATAAGCCCATATGGAACTTATAGTCTATTGTGTTTGCCCCTAGTACTACCCCTACTAGCTTTGTGACTTCAAACTAGTTTATAGAACCTCCTTTTGCTATTTTTCCCCCCTGCATAATGAGAACAGTAGTGCCTCTTTTGCAAGTTTGTTGTAAGGATTAAATAAGATTTTATATGTTTTTACCTCCAAGTTTTTCAGAGTATCTGTTGAGTCCTGACTGTGTGCTATGCACTAATCCAGGTATTGGCGATACAGCAATTAATAACAGATTTAAAAAGAAAATCTTGCCATTATGGAAATGCCATTTTGGTCAAATATATAAAACTGCCTGAAATAAAGTAGATATTTGGTAACTGTTCTTTTCCTTTTCCTCAATAAATAAAACGGAAGCAGCACTTATCCTTCAGTACTGATTTTAGCAGGGAGTACCATACTGGTTAAAACTTTATTACACAAATTTTCTTTTAATGGCTAACACTTTTGATGATATAGACCTGATGTTATTATCAATCTTATAGTACCTTAATAATCATCAATCGGAATAATAATTAGGTTGTACAGTTCAAGGTGTGAAAAACAACTAGCTCTAAATCAGTTTACTTCTCATTTCTTAAATGTGCGTCTTTGCCTTTTGTATGTTGTTCCTTGACATAGAAAGTTTTCCACCCACTCTGCCAAACCAAAGACTAGCTATGTACTAGTCAAGTTGCAGTCAAAACATAATGTCAGAGTTAAAAGGGATCTTGGTAATGAGTACATTAAGAAACCTCATTTTATAGGTAAAAAAACAGGCTCAGGATGAGAAAGGACTTTTTAAAGGTCACACATCTTGGAATTAACAGTGGTAGGACTAAAACAGCAACTTCTGCTACCAGTCAAGTGTTATTTGCACTGTTTCTGGGATATCTCACTGTTGCTACCTCTTCTAGGAAGCCTTCCTGCACTTGAGGGAAACATCTTCTTTCTATACCCAAAAAACATTTGTGATTCTATCCTTTATCTTATCTTTTTCCTCTGACAACTCTTATTTTATGAACTGATACACTTCCAAGGGTTTCATCTCTGCTGGATATAGGAGATGGCCAGATCCCTTTGCCCAGCTTTACCCTCTTCCTGAACCACAGATCGCATTCCCAAGTGTGCATTACTACCCCTCAACCAACATGCCCCCCTGATATCTCTATTTCTGTCCATGGCATATTTTCCACCCCTGTAGGTCAAGCTCACAATAGTAGAATTCTCTTCAATTTCCTCTTTTATCCCTAACAGTCCCCAAAACCTTTCTGAGTTCCTTCTACAGAGTTTCTATTGTCCATCTCATTTATCTCCTTTGCCTTCTTCCTGTTACTGCCAGAGACTCACTACCTCTTGCCTGGATGCCCTCTAACCCATTCTCTGTAATTCTGCTAAATGAATCTCCCTAAAGCACATCTCTGTATTCATTTCAATCAGCCATAATTGTGCTGTGGGTAAACCTCATGAGTTATGAGATCTCAATTGTGCTTAACCTGGGTCATGTCATTCCCTTTTTCAAAACAAACAAACAAAATTCCATAATAAAGACTGAACATTTCATTCCAGGATTGAAGACCCTGTATAGATGGGTCTAAATGACTTTTTCTTTCCTTACCTGAAATCCAAAGGGATATGTATTAAAAGAGTTTATCTCTTTACTTGGAGATACCCAATGATTTTATCTGTGGCCTAGATCTCATTCCCTCCACTTCTTGAAGAAATCACACTCCTTTGATTTCCACTCTCCCTTTTCATATATTGTCAGCCTGTCATCCTTGTCTTTGCCTTGGTTCTGTCATCTATGTATACAAACCATCTCAGGTCTCTCCCATCTTGAAAACAACCTTTGTCAGACTTATGTTCATGTTTAGATATTGCCCTTTTTTCTTTCATAGCTAAACTACTTTGAAAAGTTGTCTACACTCACTATTTCTACTCTGCCACCTTCCACTCACAAGCACATAGCAATCTAATTCTGTATCCCCATCATATCCTTCAAGTGACCCTGGCCAACATTACCAGTGAAAACAATTTAAAGCAATAGACTTTTTTCAGTTCTTACCTTACTTCATCTCTGTATTACTTGCTAGGGCTGCCATTAAAAATGTATGACAGACTGGGCACCCAAAACAGAAATTCTCTCAAAGTTTTGGGGGCTAGCAGTCCTAAATCAAGATGTTGGCAGGGCCATGCTCCTTCTGAAGGCTCTAGGAAATAATCCTTTCTTGTCTCTTTGTGGTTTCTGGTTTGCCAGCAACAGTTGGCATTCCTTGGCTTGTAGATGTATCACTTCAATCCCTGCTTCTATCTGCACTTAACATTTTCCATGTGTCTCTGTATCTGCATGGTCTTTTAATAAAGGACACAGGTCATTGGATTTAAGACCTATCTTCATCTAGTATGACCTCATCTTGACTAAGTACTTCCACAAAGGTCCAATTTCCAAATAAGGTTATATTCTGAGGTCCTGAGTAGATATGAATTTGGGGGACTGGGAGACACCATTCAACCCATACATCCTTTCCTCAGTACTTAACACTGTTGAAGACTGCTTCCTTCTCAAAATTTCCTTTCTCTAGCTCCAGTAACACTATTCTTCCCCTGGTTTTTCTTTGGTTTCCCTTGTCTTTTCCTTTTCTATGGTTTCTTATCCTCCACTTTCCCCTTAAATATTATGTATTTTCCAAAGTTCTGTGCAAGATTCTCTACTATTCTCACACTACACAGTCTGGGTGACTTTAATTCATTCTCATAATTTTCCTTAGCAAATAAGACTTATAAATCTCATTCTTTCCCACAGCACTCTCCATATATCCCACTTTTTTCTGGGCGTCTCCATTCATATGCCCCCACAGATATCTCAAAATCTCCACATGAATATACTAAACATGTTAACCTTCATTTCCAGTACCTAATAAAATCTGTTTCTCCTGTGTACCCTTATATAAGTAAATAATTCACAGTAAACTCGGTTTTCTCAACTACTCACTGCTGTATCTAATTGAGCAAGTTTTGGCAATTTTTACTTACTGGACATTTCTCAGATTTCTCCTCTTTTGTTTGTTCATTGCAATAGTCTCTTAACTAGTTTATCTACCTCCAGTATTGCCATGTTCCCAACCTCCTGAATTTAATCTCCATACTGCAACCAGAGTCTTCTTTTTAAATGTAAATTTGGTCTTGAAACCCTTACTCACCAAAACCCTTCAAGGTTCCCTATTGTGTTTAGGATAATATCCAAACTCCTTAATTTGGTTGATCAATGCCCTTAAGAATATAACCCCTACTTATCTCCACACAAGCTTGCACTGTATGCTACAGACATATTCAACAGCATGCACTTTCCTAACTATAACATCATCTTTCATATCTCTGTCTTTTCATACTTTGCTCCTGGAATGATGACTGCTCCTTCCTCTTTTTTGCCTAACTATCTCTTAACACTTAAGACTTGCCCCAGGCTTTACCCCTTCTAAGACACTTTCCTTAGCTCTTTCATTCCTGAATTGTATTGAGTTTTCCTCCCATAAACAACACCCTCTAATTTCCCGTATCTAGAACTGCTTATTCTATATTGCTAATAGCCTGTTTACTCACCTGTTTCCCCTTGTAAATTTTGGGCAATGTTCATGTATTATTTATCCTTGTATCTCTAACATAGCCATCATAGTGCCTAACAGGGTACAAGCTCAATACTCATGTAATAGCTAATTGAATGTAATGAATGTGTGCCAGGCAAGGGCAATCAGGGTTACTATAGCAAGGACTAAAGGCTGAGAATCCCAAGAGTGTTGGGTTGTCATACTTCCAAATACTTGAAAACTGAGGGGGTAGGTTCAATAAAGGAAATAAATATGAGTCAATGATGAATCCAAGTTTCTTGTTTAATAAACTAGATGGAGTTACAAGAACCAGAAATCACTGAGTACCTAATAGGTACTGAATATTTGACTAGATATTTTCTGTACATTATATCAGAAGGAAGAAAATAGTAAGTTTAGTTTTGAACATGTGCAGTTTCAAGCATCTGTAAGCTCTCTGAGTAGAAATGTCCAGCAGGCAATTGTAACTGTAATTCTTCAGTACAGGAAAGAAACAAAGACTCAGTAATTAGGCTGGGTGTTATTTGGATAGATGGTAATTGCAGCCATTGGGGCTGGGAGATTTCTTCCAAAAAGAATAGTATAGAGGGGAAGAGAAGAAGACTGGGTCAAGACCCTGGGGGATATATTTAAGAGCTAGATACAGGAAGAAGAACTATTCCTTTTTTAATTAATTCATCAGGCAAATATTTACTAAGGCCATACTGTGCGCCAGGTACTGTTGTAGGAACTAGGGATATAGTAGTGAATAAGATAGGCCTTTCCCTCAGGTAGTTGATATTTTAGTGGGAGTAGAGCAAGTAGACAATCACAAACAAGTAAACATATTGTATAATATCAGTTATTGATAAGTACTGTTAAGTAAAACAAAGCAGTGTAAGAGCACATAAAATGACTGAATATAGGCATGGTGGATGCAGTAGTGACAAAGGAGACTTTGGCTGGTTCAGGGAAGGCCTCTCTGAAGATATTTGAACTAAGAATTAAGTGATGAGAGAGAGGCAGCCATGTAAAGATCTAGGGGGTAGAGCATTCCAGACATAAGGATATGAAATGTAAAAGCCCTTAAATGGGAAAATACATGGTGTATTCAAGAATCGAAAGAAAGCTACAGGATCCTGAGTGTAGTAAGCAAAAAGAAGCACAAAAGGAGATAAAGTTGAAGGGATAGGATAGTCAGGGACACAATCACATAGGGCCTTGTAAGCTCTGGTAAGGAGTTCAGTCTTATTCTAATTGCAGAGGGAAGCTGTTCTAAGCAAGACAACCGTATGATTTGTTTTGGACTTAGAGATGAACACCCTGGCTGCTATATGGGGAACAGACTGTAGGCTGTAGTGAGGACACAGGGAAATTTATTAGAAGGCTAATTGTAATAATTCAGGCAAGAGGTGGTTATGAGTTGGGCTTGGGTTTTAGTAGTGGACATAGGGGAATGTAGTTGGATGTGGGATTTGTTCTGAAGGACTTGTTGATGGATTAAGTGTGAGTTGGGCAGGATTGTGGTATGGAGTGGGTAGGCAAGGAATAAAAGATTATTTGCTTTCGGCCTGAATAACTGTAGGGTGCCAGTTACTGAGGTTGGAAAGACTGGAGGAGAAGGTTGATGAGTGGTGGGAAGAAGTATGGAATAAATAGCTTGGTTTTATATATGTTAAGTTTGAGATGTTCATTGGAAAGCCAAATGTCAAATGCCAATGGGTAGTAAGAAATCAGATGAGTCTAAAGTTCAGGAAGTAAGTCAATGTTAAATATATCAATTTTGGAGTTATCCTCCAAAAATTAAATCTTTGAGACTAGATGAGATCACTAATGGGTTAAGTGTAGACAGCAAAGAGAAAAGGTTCTTGAACAGAGCACTGGGATAGTCCAATATTTATATAGAGCAGATGAGAAGCAACCAAACAAATAAGCTGAGAAGTGGCCAGTAGGGTATGAGGAAAACCAAAAGTGAGTGGTTACCACCCAAGTGATGAAACTGATTCAAGAAAGAGAGAGCAGTTAAGTGTGTCATGTGTTGATGAAACATTAATTCTGAGAATTGACTGTTGATTTTGACAACATGGAAGCAAGTGGCAACCTTGATAATAGAATGTTGGAGAGAAAAGCCTGAATAGATTGTTTCATGAAAGAATGGGAAGTGAAAAAGTGAAGAGAGTAAATCTTTCTAGGTATTTAGTGGTGAAGGAGTACAGAAAAATGAAGTATTAGCTGGAAAGTAAATGGGATCAAGAAAGGGAGATTTTCTTTTTTTTTTTTTAAGGTAAAATAAAAACTTTTATTTCTTACTCCAGTTTGTTCAAAATTAAATAGCAACAATGTATTCAGTTGTGTATACTAATGTATATGTGTGTATACATGTATGCTTATGCCTGTGTGAAATGAATGACAGCAGTGATGCAACAGATGGGAAGGAGGAATTAGGAACACAGTTGATCCTTGAACAACACAGGAGGTGGGGCACCAACCACCTGTGCAGCTGAAAACACACATACAGCTTTTGATTCCCCCAAAACTTAAAACTAATAGCCTACTGTTGACTAGAAGCCTCGCCAATAACATAAACAGTCAGTCAGCATATGTTTTGTATGTTATGTGTATTATATAATGTATTACAATCAAGTAAGCTAGATAAAAGAAATTTTTCTCAAATCATCACAAATATCCCCAAAAATTTCCAGTGTAATTATTGAAAAAAATCCATGTGTAAGTGGACCTGCATGGTTCAAATCTGTGTTGTTCAGGATAAGCTGTATTTTATTAGGAAATACTTGCACTACCTGTGGAGCACAGTATTGAAACTGGATTTAAATTAGTTGTAAATTTACAATGCAAATTCTAGAACAATCACTAAGAATAGTTGGAAATGAAAATCTTTAACATTGAACAAAATTATCAGTCTTGCCTTAAGTGAAACAACTATTTATATTAAAACAGAGTTACCAAAGAAAATGAGGAGGATGCATCAGTTGATACATCTCAGGTAATTAGATTGTGAGGTTTATCTTTTCTTAATCTTTCTCATCATCATCATTATATGGAATATAATGTTTCTGTTCTCCCTTTTTTTTTCCTTTTTTTATTGAAGGGTAGTTAACACACAGTATTACATTAGTTTCAGGTGTACAACACAGTGATTCAACATTTATATACATGATAATTCTAGCTACCAGCTATCACCATACCAAGTTGTTACAATATTTTGACTATATTCCTTATGCTATACATTACATCCCGGTTACTTATTTATTTTACAATTGGAAGTGTGTACTTTTTTTTTTTGTGAGGACATCTCTCATATTTATTGATCAAATGGTTGTTAACAACAATAAAATTCTGTATAGGGGGATCAATGCTCAATGCACAATCATTAATCCACCCCAAGCCTAATTTTTGCTAGTCTCCAATCTTCTGAAGCATAACGAACAAGTTCTTACATGGAGAACAAATTCTTACATAATGAATAAGGTACATGGTGAACATTACAAGGGCAGTCATCACAGAGGCTTTTGGTTTTGATCATGCATTATGAACTATAACAGTCAGTTCAAATATGAATATTCATTTGATTTTTATACTTGATTTATATGTGGATGCCACATTTCTCTCTTTATTATTATTATTTTTAATAAAATGCTGAAGTAGTAGGTAGATACAAGATAAAGGTAGAAAACATAGTTTAGTGTTGTAAGAGAGCAAATGTAGATGATCAGGTGTGTGCCTGTAGACTGTGTTAATCCATGCTAGACTAGGGCAATAAAACATCCACGTATGCAGAAGATTTCTCTCAGAACGGGGGGTGGGGGTAGGTTCTAACCCTCACCTCTGTTGATCCCCATTTTCTCACCTGATGGTCCCCCTGCGACTGTGCCTGTCTTAGGTTGTTCCTCCCTTGAGGAATCTTACACGTCTCTGGCTAACCAGTCATCTTCCGGGGCCATACAGGGAAATGTAAAGTTGGTAAGTGAGAGAGAAGCCTTATTGTTTGAAAAGGTTAGCTTTTTACTTCTTTGCATATTTATGCCCTGTGGCTTCTATGCCTAGCATTTGTCTTGAGGTATCTTTACCACTTGGAAGAATTATGATACTCGGTAAATTCGATATGAGGCACGAATTCTATTTAAGGGTTGTAATTAGGAAGGAAGAAGAAAAGCTATGGAAGTAGCAGGCGGAAGAAAACATGGGAAGATTGATTATTTCTGTGACATATCTTCTTGTAGAGTAACTTCAGCATGTATAGGTTTTAAACTACTAATTAAATTGCACACACACATTAACATAATAGGAGTACAGTTACATAACCAAAGCAGAACTATAATTATCAGCCATCTCCAGTGAAACCAAGAAAACCAGTTAGGCACCTTAGGCATTTGTGAAAACTTATCTATGATATGGTGGATATTGTCCAACTGAACTTGAACAGTCTGAGAGAAATCAGACAAATTAAAACAACCCATTCCTGGGGACTGTTCACATCCCATACGTTCTTTTAACAGTAGATAGTCTGTAGTTGTAAGATTTTGGAGCTCTACCATTTGCACTTCTCCTAATTCTTGGTTGAGGTCCAACAGTATAGATCCAGTCAAATTTGTTGTTTTACTGTATGCACAGGCCAGCTTAGATATCTCCTTCTTCATTCCCATGGCAAATCCAGGAACCGGTGAGATGAGTGCATCTACAGCTGTAGCAGCGCATGGATCTTTGTTGGGTTTTTTTTTTTTTTTTATTGAAGGGTAGTTGACACACAGTATTACATCAGTTTCAGGTGTACAACACAGTGATTTAACATTTATATACATGATAATTCTAGGTACCAGCTATCACCATACCAAGTTGTTACAATATTTTGACTATATTCCTTATGCTATACATTACATCCCGGTTACTTATTTATTTTACAATTGGAAGTGTGTACTTTTTTTTTTTTGTGAGGACATCTCTCATATTTATTGATCAAATGGTTGTTAACAACAATAAAATTCTGTATAGGGGGATCAATGCTCAATGCACAATCATTAATCCACCCCAAGCCTAATTTTTGCCAGTCTCCAATCTTCTGAAGCATAACGAACAAGTTCTTACATGGAGAACAAATTCTTACATAATGAATAAGGTACATGGTGAACATTACAAGGGCAGTCATCACAGAGGCTTTTGGTTTTGATCATGCATTATGAACTATAAACAGTCAGTTCAAATATGAATATTCATATGATTTTTATACTTGATTTATATGTGGATACCACATTTCTCTCTTTATTATTATTATTTTTAATAAAATGCTGAAGTAGTAGGTAGATACAAGATAAAGGTAGAAAACATAGTTTAGTGTTGTAAGAGAGCAAATGTAGATGATCAGGTGTGTGCCTGTAGACTGTGTTAATCCATGCTAGACTAGGGCAATAAAACATCCACGTATGCAGAAGATTTCTCTCAGAACGGGGGGGGAGGGTAGGTTCTAAAACTCACCTCTGTTGATCCCCATTTTCTCACCTGATGGCCCCCCTCCGACTGTGCCTGTCTTAGGTTGTTCCTCCCTTGAGGAATCTTACCCATCTCTGGCTAACCAGTCATTTTCCGGGGCCATACAGGGAAATGTTAAGTTGGTAAGTGAGAGAGAAGCCTTATTGTTTGAAAAGGTTAGCTTTTTACTTCTTTGCATATTTTATGCCCTGTGGCTTCTATGCCCAGCATTTGTCTTGAGGTGTCTTTACCACTTGGAAGAATTATGATGCTCAGTAAATTCGATATGAGGCACAAATTCTACTTAAGGGTTATAATTAGGAAGGAAGAAGAAAAGCTATAGAAGTAGCAGGTGGAAGAAAACATGGGAAGATTGATTATTTCTTTGACATATCTTCTTGTAGAGTAACTTCAGCATGTATAGGTTTTAAACTACTAATTAAATTGCACACACACATTAACGTAATAGGAGTACAGTTACGTAACCAAAGCATACCTGTAATTACCAGCCATCTCCATTGAAACCAAGAAAACCAGTTAGGCACCTTAGGCATTTGTGAAAACTTATCTATAATATAGTGAATATTGTCCAACTGAACTTGAACAGTCTGAGAGAAATCAGACAAATTAAAACAACCCATTCCTGGGGACTGTTCACATCCGATATGTTCTTTTAACAGTAAATAGTCTGTAGTTGTAAGATTTTGGAGCGCTACAATTTGCACTTCTCCTAATTCTTGGTTGAGATCCAACAGTTTAGATCCTGTCAAATTTGTTGTTTTGCTGTATGCACAGGCCAGCTTAGATATCTCCTTCTTCATTCCCATGGCAAGTCCAGGAACCGGTGGGATGAGTGCCTCTACACCTGTAGCAGTGCATGGATCTTTGTTGGGGTTTTTTGATGGTCATCTTCTGGCATGAGTCTTCCCGAGAGTGCTGATGTTGGAAGTTCTTTTTCATATCGTATCTTAGTTCATTTTCGGGGTAGCCAAATTAGGCTTTGATCCTCTGTATAAACACAAACAGACCCTTTACCTACACTTTTATATGCCCTTTATATCATTGTGTAGAACTCATTGGAGGTCACCACACAGGAACTGCTTTTTTTTTAATCAGTAAACTACACATACATGACACATATTTTGTTTACTAGGCTCTCCCCTATACCAGGTCCCCCCTATATACCCCTTTACAGTCACTGTCCATAAGCATAGCAAAATGTTGTAGAATCACTACTTGTCTTCTCTGTGTTGTACAGCCCTCCCTTTTCTCCCACGCTCCCATGCATGCTAATCTTAATACCCCCCTTTTTCTCTCCCTCCCTTATCCCTCCTTACCCACCCATCCTCCCCAGTCCCTTTCCATTTGGTACCTGTTAGTCCATTCTAGAGTTCTGTGATTCTGCTGCTATTTTGTTCCTTCAGTGTTTCCTTTGTTCTTATACTCCACAGATGAGTGAAATCATTTGGTATTTCTCTTTCTCCGCTTGGCTACCCTCCAGCTCCATCCATGTTGCTGCAAATGGTAGGATTTTCCCACTTCTTATGGCTGAGTAGTATTCCATTGTGTATATGTACCACATCTTTATCCATTCATCTATCGAGGACATTTAGGTTGCTTCCAATTCTTGGCTATTGTAAATAGTGCTGCAATAAACATAGGGGTGCATTGGTCTTTCTAATATGTGATTGCTGCGTTCTTAGGGTAAATTCCTAGGAGTGCAATTCCTGGGTCAAATGGTAAGTGTATTTTGATCATTTTGATGTACCTCCATACTGCTTTCCACAATAGTTGAACTAATTTACATTCCCACCAGCAGTGTAGGAGGGTTCCCCTTTCTCCACAGCCTTGCCAACATTTGTTGATGTTTGTCTTTTGGATGGCAGCCATCCTTACTGGTGTGAGGTGATACCTCATTGCAGTTTTAATTTGCATTTCTCTGATAATTAGCGATGTGGAGCACCTTTTCATGAGTCTGTTGGCCATCTGTATTTCTTTTTTAGAGAACTGTCTGTTCAGTTCCTATGCCCATTTTTTAATTGGGTTATTTGTTTTTTGTTTGTTGAGGCGTGTGAGCTCTTTATATATTCTGGACGTCAAGCCTTTATCGGATCTGTCATTTTCAAATATATTCTCCCATACTGTAGGGTTCCTTTTTGTTCTCTTGATGGTATCTTTTGCTGTACAGATGCTTTTCAGCTTGATATACTCCCACTTGTTCATTTTTGCTGTTGTTTTCCTTGCCCGGGGAGATATGTTCAAGAAGAGGTCACTCATGTTTATGTCTAAGAGGTTTTTGCCTATGTTTTTTTCCAAGAGTTTAATGGTTTCATGACTTACATTCAGGTCTTTGATCCATTTTGAGTTTACTTTTGTATATGGGGTTAGGCAATGGTCCAGTTTCATTCTCCTACATGTAGCTGTCCAGTTTTGCCAGCACCATCTGTTGAAGAGACTGTCATTTCGCCATTGTATGTCCATGGCTCCTTTATCAAATATTAATTGACCATATATTTCTGGGTTAATGTCTGGATTCTCTAGTCTGTTCCATTGGTCTGTGGCTCTGTTTTGTGCCAGTACCAAATTGTCTTGATTACTATGGCTTTATAATAGAGCTTGAAGTTGGGGAGTGAGATCCCCCCTACTTTATTCTTCTTTCTCAGGATTGCTTTGGCTGTTCGGGGTCTTTGGTGGTTCCATATGAATTTTTGAATTATTTGTTCCAATTCATTGAAGAATGTTGCTGGTAGTTTCAAAGGGATTGCATCAAATCTGTATATTGCTTTGGGCAGGATGGCCATTTTGACGATATTAATTCTTCGCAGTCACGAGCATGGGATGCGTTTCCATCTTTTAGTGTCCCCTTTATTTTCTCTTAAGAGTGACTTGTAGTTTTCAGAGTATAAGTCTTTCACTTCTTTGGTTAGGTTTATTCCAAGGTATTTTATTTTTTTTGATGCAATTGTGAATGGAGTTGTTTTCCTGATTTCTCTTTCTGTTGGTTCATTGTTAGTGTATAGGAATGCCACAGATTTCTGTGTGTTGATTTTGTATCCTGCAACTTTGCTGTATTCTTATATGAGTTCTAGTAGTTTTGGGGTGGAGTCTTTAGGTTTTTTTATGTACAGTATCATGTCATCTGCAAATAGTGACAGTTTAACTTCTTCTTTACCAATCTGGATCCCTTGTATTTTTTTGTTTTGTCTGATTGCCGTGGGTAGGACCTCCAGTACTATGTTAAATAACAGTGGGGAGAGTGGGCATCCCTGTCTAGTTCCCGATCTCAGAGGAAAAGCTTTCAGCTTCTCTCTGTTCAATATAATGTTGGCTGTGGGTTTTTCATAGATGGCCTTTATTATGTTGAGGTACTTACCCTCTTTTCCCATTTTGCTGAGAGTTTTTATCATGAATGGATGTTGAACTTTGTCAAATGCTTTTTCAGCATCTATGGAGATGGTCATGTGGTTTTTATCTTTCTTTTTGTTGATGTGGTGGATGATGTTGATGGACTTTTGAATGTTGTGCCATCCTTGCATCCCTGGGATGAATCCCACTTGGTCATGTTGTACGATACTTTTGATGTATTTTTGAATTCGGTTTGCTAATATTTTGTTGAGTAGTTTTGCATCTACGTTCATCAGGGATATTGGTCTGTAGTTTTCTTTTTTTGTGGGGTCTTTGCATGGTTTTGCTATTAGGGTGATGTTAGCTTCATAGAATGAGTTTGGGAGTATCCCCTCCTCTTCTATTTTTTGGAAAGCTTTAAGGAGAATGGGTATTATGTCTTCCCTGTATGTCTGATAAAATTCTGAGGTAAATCCATCTGGCCCGGGGGTTTTGTTCTTTGGTAGTTTTTTGATTACCGCTTCAATTTCGTTGCTGGTAATTGGTCTGTTTAGATTTTCTGTTTCTTTCTGGGTCAGTCTTGCAAGGTTGTATTTTTCTAGGAAGTTGTCCATTTCTCCTAGGTTTCCCAGCTTGTTAGCATATAGGTTTTCATAGTATTCTCTAATAATTCTTTGTATTTCTGTGGGGTCCGTCGTGATTTTTCCTTTCTCGTTTCTGATACTGTTGATTTGTGTTGACTCTCTTTTCCTCTTAATAAGTCTGGCTAGAGGCTTGTCTATTTTGTTTATTTTCTCGAAGAACCAGCTCTTGGTTTCATTGATTTTTGCTATTGTTTTATTCTTCTCAATTTTAGTTCTTCTCTGATCTTTATTATAGCCCTTCTTCTGCTGACCTTGGGCTTCATTTGTTCTTCTTTTTCTAATTTCGATAATTGTGACATTAGCCCTTTCATTTGGGATTGCTCTTCCTTTTTTAAATATGCTTGGATTGCTATATACTTTCCTCTTAAGACTGCTTTTGCTGTGTCTCACAGAAGGTGGGGCTTAGTGTTGTTGTCCTTTGTTTCCATATATAGCTGGATCTCCATTTTGATTTGGTCATTTGATCCATTTGATTATTTAAGAGCGTGTTGTTAAGCCTCAATGTGTTTGTGAGCCTTTTTGCTTTCTTTGTACAGTTTATTTCTAGTTTTATGTCTTTGTGGTCTGAAAAGTTGGTTGGTAGGATTTCAATGTTTTGGAATTTACTGAGGCTCTTTTTGTGGCCTAGTATGTGGTCTATTCTGGAGAATGTTCCATGTGCACTTTAGAAGAATGTGTATCCTGTTGCTTTTGGATGTAGAGTTCTGTATATGTCTATTAGGTCCATCTGTTCTAGTGTGTTGTTCAGTGCCTCTGTGTCCTTACTTATTTTCTGTCTGGTGCATCTGTCCTTTGGAGTGAGTGGTGTGTTGAAGTCTCCTAGAATGAATGCATTGCATTCTATTTCCTCCTTTAGTTCTGTTAATATTTGTTTCAGGTATGTTGGTGCTCCTGTATTCGGTGCATATATATTTATAATTGTTATATCCTCTTGTTGGACTGAGCCCTTTATCATTATGTAATGTCCTTCTTTGTCTTCTGTTACTTTCTTTATTTTGAAGTCTGTTTTGTCTGATACCAGAATTGCAACCCCTGCTTTCTTCTCTCTGTTGTATGCATGAAATATCTTTTTCCATCCCTTGACTTTAAGTCTGTGCATGTCTTTGGGTTTGAGGTGAGTCTCTGGTAAGCAGCATATGGATGGATCTTGCTTTTTCATCCATTCTATTACTCTATGTCTTTTGATTGGTACATTCAGTCCATTTATATTTTGGGTGATTATTGAAAGGTATGAACTTATTGCCATTGCAGGCTTTAAGTTTGTGGTTACCAAAGGTTCAGGGTTAGCTTCTTTACTATCTTACTATCTAACTTAACTCACTTGTTGAGCTATTATACACGCAGTCTGATGATTCTTTATTTCTCTCCCTTCTTATTCCTCCTCCTCCCTTCTTCATATGTTGGGTGTTTTGTTCTGTGATCTTTTTAGGAGTGCTCCCATCTAGAGCAGTCCCTGTACGATGCCCTGTAGAGGTGGTTTGTGGGAGGCAAATTTCCTCAACTTTTGCTTGTCTGGGAATTGTTTAATCCCTCCTTCATATTTAAATGATATTTGTGCTGGATACAGTAGTCTTGGTTGGAGGCCCTTCTGTTTCATTGCATTAAGTATATCATGCCATTCTCTTCTGGCCTGTAGGGTTTCTGTTGAGAAGTCTGATGATAGCCTGATGGGTTTTCCTTTGTAGTTAACCTTTTTTTTCTCTCTTGCTGCCTTTATTACTTTGTCCTTGTCTTTGATCTTTGCCATTTTAATTTTTATGTGTCTTGGTGTTGCCCTCCTTGGGTCCCTTGTCATAGGAGTTCTGTGTACCTCTGTGGTCTGAGAGGCCATTTCTTCCCCTAGTGTGGGGGAAGTTTACAGCAATTATTTCTTCTAAGACACTTTCTATCCCTTTTTCTCTCTCTTCTTCTTCTGGTATTCCTATAATGCGTATATTTTTCCTTTTTGATTGGTCACTCAGCTCTCTTAGGATTCTTTCATTCCTGGAGATCCTTTTATCTCTCTCTGCATCAGCTTCTCTGCGTTCCTGTTCTCTGTTTTCTAGTCCATTAATGGTCTCTTGCATTTCATCCATTCTTTTTTGAAGTCCTTCCAGAGCTTGTTTTATTTCTGTATTCTCCTTCCTTAGTTCTTGCATATTTCTCTGCAAGTCCATCAGCATGGTTATGACTTTTGTTTTGAATTCTTTTTCAGGAAGACTGGCTAAATCTTCTCCCCAGGTTCCTTCTCAGGGGAAGATGTAGCAGATGCCGAAGCTGTCTGGGTTAGTCTTGCCTGGATCATATTTTTTTGCCTTTTCATGTTGACAGGTGCCATTGACTGTCAGCTGGGAGGGCCAAACTTTTCACTTGCTACTGGCCTTTCTTTACTGGGACAACTGCGACCCCTAGTGGCTTGTGTTGGGTAATTGCTTGTAGACTGGGTCTTTGTGTCTTGCCGGCCCGCTATGGAGGAAGCTCCTTTTCTGAGGGCGGGTCCTGCCTTTGGCTGCTTCTCTGCTTTGACAGCTTCCAGAGGTGTAATTGACCAGGGGGATGTTTGGCTGTTTACCTCCGTGAGGGGTCTCAGAGCTTTTGCCCAGGGGGTTAGTGCACCCGGTTTTTCTTGTAATTTCCAGCCACTGGGCTGTGACCTGTGTTGTTTCTGTCCAGCTGTTAGGTCCCTGTCCCTTTAAGACTTTCAAAAAGCACTTGCTTTTCTTTGTCACAGGGGCATCAGCTTCAGAACCTGCTCAGAGGTCTTGCTGCCCTGTTTCCCTAGTTTCCAGCCCTCCACGCATGCACTGTGTCTGCACTCTGGTGCGGGTGGCTGCGACTGTGTGTTCACCAGTCCTGGGCTCCCTCTCCCTCCCCACTCCGACTCCTCTCCTCCCGCCGGGAGCTGGGGGGAGGTGTGCTCGTGTCTCGCCAGGCCAGGTCTTGTATCTTACCCCTTTTACCAGGCGCTGGGCTCTCGCACGTGTGGATGTAGTCTGGCTGTTGTCCTGTGTCTTCTGGTCTCTCTTTTAGGATTAGTTGTATTTGTTGTTTTTTCAAAAACATATATGTTTTTGGGAGGAGATTCCCACTGTCCTACTCATGTCACCATGTTGGCTCCGTCTCCCAGGAGATTTTCTTTTAAATCATGAATATCAAGTATCTGAATGTTAGTTGGATAATCCAGTAGTGAGGCAGAATCTTATGGTATAGAAAAGAAGGGGTAATTGCAGCAGTAAGGTCTTTGGGGAGGTCGGAGTAGAAGTGGGTGATTGAAGTTGGATGAAAAATAAGTATAATTCATCTATAGTAAGAAAAGGTAAGGCAAGGTATGTTGGTGATGAAGTGTTGGAAAAATGAGCATGATGTGTTCTCAGTGCTTCTCTTTTTAATTCAAATATAAGGGGAAGCTATGAGGTGAGAGTGAGAGGAAAAGGAGGGGAGAGTGTGAAAAGACAAAGAAAGGGCAATTAGAGGTGTAGGAGACATATTGGAGAGTGGTGGCATGGAAACCAATGGAAGGAAAAGGATTTCAAGAAGGAGTAGGCCACCAATGAATAATGTTAAATGTTCTTGTATGAATATTGAAAGGAGGCTGTGGAATTTGCTAGTTAAATTATTGCTTGATGTTTGCAGAAAAGTTTTCATTAAAAGTTTAGGGGCAGAGGCCTGATTCCAATGAAGGGTAAATGGCAGGTATGGAATTGTACATGTAAACAAGTAATCTTTAGCAAAGGAGGCAGGTAGTAAGTTGGTGAGAAGGATGTATTTACCTCGTTTATTACAGTATGAATTCCTCAAAGAAGAGGAATGTGTCAGATTCACATGGTATACATTGTCAGTATACATGATATGACACTGCTGATTTCCAATAAATGTTAATATGTGAGTTAATGAAAGAACTCTGAACTGAGAGCCAACAAAATCTTCTAAGATGTTCTTTTGAGAAGTTGGATATGTTCTACTATTGTCAAAAGATGTGGTTAGAAAAATTAGGTGAAGAGGTGGTTCTGTATCCTAGAGAAATAGAAAAATAGAAATGACAAAAGAGGTAGTTTAAATGCAATTTATAGCCTCTGGACATCCATACCACTACCTGCTATATAGGCACAGACCTGGAGGGTCTGACCCCAAAACTGCAAGAGATTACAGACTTTCCTCATTTTTTGATGGAATTGTGTCTCAATAAACCCATTCTAAATTGAAAATACCCTAAGTTGAAAATGCATTCAATACATCTAATCTACCGAACATCATAGATTGGCCTAACCTACCTTAAACGTACTCAGAACACTTGCATTAGCTCACAGTTGGGCAAAATCATCTAACACAAAACCTATTTTATAATAAAGTATTGAGTACCTCATATAACTTATTGACTACTATACTGAGAGTGAAAAGTGGAATGGTTGTATGGGTACAGAATGGTCATAAATGTATTGGTTGTTGACCCTCACGATCATGTGTCTGACTGGGAGTTGTGGTTTGCTGCTGCTGCCCAGCATCAAGAGGGGTATTGTACCACATATTGCTAACCAGGCAAAAGATCAAAATTCAAAATTCGAATTATACTTCTACTAAATGCATACCACTTTTGCACCATCATGAAGTCAAAAAATCATAAGTCAAACCATCGTAAGTCAGGGACCATCTGTAGATGACTTTCTCTGTACAGGGTAGGATATACTGAGGTGGCTACAAGTCATGGCAGGCTTGCAGAGTTTCTTCTATTGAAGTTAGCTTGACTCAGCCCACTAACTTGCAGAAGGGAGGAAATAGGGTGTGATAGCCGTGTAGCTCTATTTAAAGGGTATAAATACAACAACAAATGAGGAATTGCATAGAATGCCATCAGGGTAGATCAGAGCATAATTAAATGAAATCAAGACAAGGGCTCTTTAGGTAGACTATCAGAGAAACTATGTTGACACTGAAAATTACTGGATTGTGGCTAACCCTTGAGAGGAAATAGTGGAAACCCTGTCATTGAGTCATTTATAATTATTTATAATTACACAGGACGATGTAGTTGAGAAATAATGTAGCATAATACAAGGAGTGGTTCCCAGAGGGATGGACTGGATGTGACCTAATAGTTTTTTCCTACACTAATTTGGTTGATTTTGTCAGACAAAACACTGGTTGATCATTTTGTTTTCTCATTGTTCAGTGACTCATACTTGAGTTGAACACAAGGACATAGCTTTGAGAATGCTGATTGATTAGGCAGAAGACAGAATGTGGAATGGGAGGCCAGCAGGTTGGAGGAGAAGACTCAAGCCTGTTGGTCCAAAACTTGCTGGCCAGGAACAGTGAAAGCTCCCTAAAGTTGGGACATTGTGTTGCTCACTATTGACTTCACAACATGGCTTCAGGGCCTAGAATATAGTATTTGATTAACAAAAACATGATGAATGAATAACTGATTCTCTGGAAAGAGCACTTAAGGACACCAATATAATATGAGCAGTGGACTGATAGGTTGAACATGTTCCCTAACATCTATGAGTCATTTTTATCATCTCCTTTTCAATGAGTTCCTCTGACCATGAAATGAGACCATGTAGATAAGATACTTGGTATTTACTATCTTAAGAAATATTAGCTCTCTTTCCTATTTATTTTTCCAGGTTTGGTCTCTCTAGACAAGTCAAATTTTCTCTTTATGTTTTACTATATTAGTAAGAGAAAAAATTATGCCTTTTCTCTTCAAAAAATCATATGTACTGATGTTAGAATAGCTTAGCTTAACATTAGCCAACACTAGGCAATTTTAAAGCAATTTTTAAAAATAATAAACAGCTATGCCACTATCATCTATGATACTCCTTCACTTTGCTTTTATTACCTCACCCCAAATCTTAACACAAACCAAATAAAAAAAGCTCCCTAACAACATGTTCTCATCCGTGGGTCGCTCAGTATCCAACACACCCAGGCCTGCCTCTCTCAGTGATTAATTGTAATTCACACTATGTTGGCTACAGATAAGCTGTTCTCCCACCCTTGGCTTTTGGAGCTAATGAGTAAAAAACTCCAAATTTACCTTTTCAACCTCCTTTCTTCCAGATTTCCTTCTATCATTTTTGTCCTTCCTTACCAGACAGAATTCATAGAGAAAAGAATACCTTCAAAAATAAAAATCTCTTTTCTCTCCTTCCTTAAGCAGGAGATATTTTCTATTTTTCTCTTTTGCATTTCTTCTCTTCCTTCCACCTTGCTGCTTTTTAACTTGGGGTTAGGAGATGTTGATTTAATTTGAGTACAATAACCAGACTTAATTAATATCCCAGGGCTGCTTACCTCCTTCAGCAACACTGCCTGATACTTCTTTTTTTCTGAAATGTTTTATTCAAGGGCTTGTATCCCTTGCACAGAACAGAATGTTTTGAACAATATTAAACCACAGTTTTTGATTAGAGAGTTAAATGATTCTATCATAATAGCTAAAGATGGGTGCAAAGAATTTGGTGAGCAATCCAGGAAATGCTATGAAATGATTAGTGAATAGAAAAGTCATTCAAATGAAGGCTTTGTAAAGAAACAAGATTATTCAACCCAGAAAAGATAAAGTTTTTAGACCTCTAGAAATAGCTACTTGCCATATATAGTTTAAAAAACAAAAACAAAAATGCCAACTTAGCTAATTCCACAACCATTAATATTTATGGAGGAGTTTTGACTCGCAAAATAAATAAGCTGTGTGTTGGATTCTTTATATACTTGTTTTTCAAGACAGCAAGAAATTATTTAACAACTGCTTTTAAGTATTGAAAAGTACTCACTAGAAAAATAAATCTGCTTTTCTATACTACCAAGAATTGAGTCCCATGGTCTCCTCTATCCACTCCCTTTTCCCTGTCAACCCTAAGACTTCCCATCAGCCACTTCATTTTTCTTGAAAAATCTACTTTCCCATGCTGTCCATCCCAGGAAACACATTCTGTGATATACACAGCAGGGTATCTAACTGTTTTCTTCTCCCGTTAAGGACAGCACAAGAAGAAATGGCATCATTTGTAACAGGAGGGATTTTAGCTAGGTCTTTTAGAAGACTTTCAAATCACTTTCTGTAGTCAGTGATAATTTATCAAAGAAAAGTACATATATTTCTTTACTGATCTCAGAAGATCTTACTTCCCTAGAGATGTCATGCTCAGACAGAAGAGGAGAAGGGTGTTGGCAGAAATGGCCAAGAAATGTATGACCTGCCTTTTCTTCTCTTTGTTTTATTCAAACCAGAGTTCTCTAAATGTTAACGCATTAAGGGGAATCTAAACTACTTTTGTGAAAACTGAATGGCAATCAGTCAAAAAAGAACATTGGACTTTGCTTTATCAATTTTTTTTTGTGCCCCATACATACACATACACCCGTCTTCTCACTCTGTCCTTTCAGTATGTTATATGATTTACTACCATGGCTTCAACCACCTGAATCCTGATGATACCTCTCACATTTACATCTCTAGCCTAGGATGTCATTAATGACAACCTTGTATTTCCAGTTGTCTGAAGGACATTTTCGTGTACAAACACAGGTTCTCAACCTTACCAGGTCTTGATATTACCCCTCAACTCCACACACAACTACCCCCTTCCTTTCCTGTTCTGATCTCATTTAATAGTCCTAGTCCCCTAAAGTATGAACTTACAGAAGCATTTTGATCCCTCCTCTTAGCTACCCATTTCATTCTTATCTAATCTGTTACCAAATGCTGTTGATTCTACCTCAAATCTGTCTTCTTTCATACCTCATGCTTTTGGCCTCCTTGGACATTTTAACAATTCCCAAAACACACATTATACTGTCACAAGTCTTTGCCTTTACAGATTCTGTTCTCCCTCCTTGGAATAGTCTCCCACCCCTTCTTTATTTGGTAAACCTGCTCATTGCTAAAGGGCTCCATTACATATTATAAGCCATTCCTCATTCCCATAGGAGAGCTCAGGGTTCTTTCTTCTGTGCACTTACCACATCTTATAACTATCAGTTTAGGTATCTCCTTTCCCTACTAAACTATGAGCTCCTTGAAGGCACGGACTGCATCTTTTTTTTTAATGAAATATCATTGATGTACAATCTTAAATTGGTTTCAAGTATACAAGACAGTAGTTCAACAGTTACCCATATTATGAAATACTCACCCCAACTAGTGCAGTTACTATCTGTTCACATAGGAAGATGTTACAGAATCATTGGTTATATTCTCCATGCTGTACTATCATCCCCATGACCAAGCTACATTATGGCAGAATTTTTGCTTCCCTTTATCCCAGCCACCCTCCCCACCCACTCTTACCAACCACTTCTCATCTATAAGTCTACTGCTATATACTATTTACTATGCCATGGTCTACTGCTATTTTGTTCATTTCGTTTTGCTTTATTTTTAGATTCCATATTTAAATGAAATCATATGGTATTTGTCTTTCTCCGCTGGCTTATTTCACTTAGCATAATACACTCTCGGTCCTTCCATATTGTTGCAAATGGCAGGATTTCTTTTTTTATGGCTGAATAATATTCCATTGTGTATAAGTACCACATCTTCTTTACCCCTTCATCTATTGATGGACACTTTGATTGCTTCCATATCTTGGATATTGTAAATAACGTGGCAATAAACATAAGGGTGCATATATCTTTTCAAATAAGGAATTTTGTTTTTGCCTGGTAAATTCCTAGAAGTGAGACTACTGGGTCATATGGTATTTATATTTTTCGTTTTTTGAGGAACCTCCATACTGCTTTGCACAGTGGCTGCTCCAATTTACATTCCCACCAACAGTGTAGGAGGGTTCCCTTTTCTCTACATCCTCACCAACACTTGTTATTTTTGTCTTTTGGATAGGGGCCATTCTGACTGCTGTGAGATGATATCTCTTTGTGGTTTTGATTTGAATTTCCCTGATGATTATCATCTTGTCATGTGTCTGTTGGCCATCTTTTGATCTTTGGAAAAATGTCTGTTCAGGTCCTCTGCCCATTTTTTAATGGGTTATTTGTTTTTTTGGTGTTGAGGAGTATGAGTTCTTTATATATTTTGGATGTTAACCTGTTATCAGATAAATAATTTACGAATACATTCTCCCATGCTGTAGTTCACCTTTTTGTTCTGCTGATGGTGGTGGGGACAGCATCTTAATCATCTTTAAAGTTTTAGTATGCAGCACTTAATAATCTGTGGTAACAGTAAAGAATGAAGGAAAAAAAGGAATGAGTGATGTAATCTAAATCCAATTTAACAATTTTTCCTTTAATGGATCATGCTTTTGGTGTAAGTTTTAAGAACTATTTGGCTGCTCACCTCTGGGGCATGCCCACACTCTCTCCTTGAGCATGTACTTTGCTTTAGAAAACTACTCTTTATACCTGCTTGACCTATTCAGGAATTCTTTCTCAGTCAGAGTCAAGAACCTTCTCCCAGGTTGAGGTCTCACCTAGCACTCAGAGAGATCTCTCCGGATTAGATTGCCTGACAACAAGACTACTTTTCTCATTAAATTCACACAGTCACACACACACACACACACACACACACACACACACACACACACACACACACACATTTGTACAATAATAGAATCCAAAGGTTTTCTCCTATTTTTCTAAAACATTTTAGTTTTATGTTTACATTAAGTCTATGATCCATTTTGAGTTTTTTTGTGTGTATATATGAGATTTATGCTGAGGTTTATAGTTCCTCTGCCTTTTTATAATTGTGTCTATACCTGAAAAATCTCTTGATGAGATTTTTATAGGAATTGCACTATATCTGTGTATGAATTTGGAGAGAGTTGACATCTTTACTATGTTGAGCCTTACTGTGCATGAACACAGTGTAACTACTTAGGTCTATTTTGATTTCTTTTATCAGCATTGTTGTAGTTTTCAGCATACCTGTCCTATACGTATTCTGTTAGACTTACACCAAAGTATTTCATTTACTTTGCAGCAATTGTAAATGGTGTTTTTAAAAATTTATTTTCATGTGTCTGCTGTTAGTATATAGAAATGTAATTTAATAATACAGTAACTGGAGGACCACTGTGCTGCATACTTGAAACCAATATAAAAGTGTATAGCCCCAAGTAGTGACTCTGTGGCATCTTACTATGCTGATGGACAGTGACTGCAATGGGGTGTGGGGGGGACTTGATAATATGGGTGAATGTAGTAACCACAATGTTGATCATCTGAAACCTTCATATATCAATGATATCTTAATATCATTGATAACTTAATAAATATATCAATGATATATATATCAAAATATATCAATGATACCTTAATAAAAAAAGTGTATATCAACTATACTTTAATTTTAAAAAAAAGAAATCTAATTGCTTTTTGTGTGTTGATCTTATATGCTTCTGAACTTATGACTCCTGGGAATTTCTTTTGTTTGTTTTTGTTTTTAGATACCTTGGGATTTTCTATATATGACATCTGCAAATAAGGACAATTTTATTTCCTCAGGACAATTTTATTTCCTCCTTTCCAATCTAAATGCCTTTTGTTGCTTTTACTTACCTCTTTGTTATGACTATAAATTCCAGTGCTGGATTGAATAAGAGAGTGGAGAGTGGATATCTTTCCCTTGTTTATGATTTTAGTGGGAAAGCATTCAGTCTTTAATTATTAAGTTTGACATTGTAGGTTTTTTGTAGATGCTCTTTATTATGTTGATGGAGTTGCCTTTTATTCCATGTTTGATGAGAGATGTTATCATGAATTGATGTTGTATTTTGTCAAATATTTTTCTGCATCAATGCTTTACACCACAGGAATAAACCTCACTTGCCAGATTATATAATTCTTTTTATGTATTGCCAAATTTGATTTTCTGATGTTTTGTCAAGGTTTTTTTTTTTTAGTAAATGTGTCATTATTCATGAGGCCTATAGTTTTTAATTTTTATACTGTCATTGTCTGGTTTTCATATCAGGGTAATACTACCTTCATAAAATTAATTGTGAAGTGTTCCCTCCTCTTTGATTTTCTGGAAGATACTGTGTAGAATTGGTGCTAATTCTTCTTTAACCATTTGGCAGAATTCTCCAGTGAAACCATCTAGGCCAGGAGACTTCTTTTGTGAGAATTTTTAATTTATGAATTAAATTTCCTTAATAATTATAGGACTGTTCAAATGATCTGTTTCACATTGGGTAGGCTGTGGTAATTTGTAGTTTTCAAGGAACTGGTCCGTTTCACCTAAATTGTCATATTTATATATTTAAGGCTGTTCATAGTATTCCCTTATTTTCTTTTTGATCTCTATAAAATTTATAGTGATATCTCTCATTTCATTCCTGATATTGGTAATTTGTAGCTTCTCTCTTTTTTCTTTGTCAGTTTTGCTAGAGGTCTGTCAATTTTATTAGTCATTTCAAAGAGTCAGCTTTTTCCCATTGATTTTCTATATTTTTTATTTTAATTTCATTGATTTTTTTTCTGGTATCTTTACTATTTCCTGTTTTCTGGTTGCTTTGTATTTCCTCCACTCTTCTTTTGTTAGCTTTGACATGGGAACTTATATTATTGATTTGAATCTTTTTTTTCTTTTCAAATATAAGCACCAGGTATTATAAATTCTCCTGTTAACACTGCTTCAACTGTTTCTCACAAATTTTTAACATTATTTTTATTGAAGTATAATTGACCTATAATATTATATTAGTTTCAGATGTATAACATAGTAGTTTGACAATTATATGCATTCCAAAACTCTCACCACAACAAGTATAGTTACCATCTGTCGGTATGCGAAGATATTTTAATATTACTGACTATATTCCCCATGTTGTATTTTTTATCCTAATGATTTATTTATTTTATAATTGGGAGTTTGTACCTCTCTATTCCCTTTACCTGTTTTGCCCATTCCCCACCTCCCTCCCCTCTGGTAACCACCAGTTCTCTATATTTATAAGTCTGTTTCTATTTTCCTGTTTGTTCATTTGTTTTGCTTCTTAGATTTCACATATAAGTGAAGATAAATGGCACTTGTCTTTTCCTGTCTGACTTACTGCATAATAATCACATAACCACATTGCATAATACCTTTTGGTCCATCCATGTTGCCACAGATGGCAAGGTTTCATTCTTTTTCATGGCTGAGTAACATTCTATTGCACGCACACACACACACACACACACACACACACACACCCCTTTATCTATTCATATATCATTGGACATTTAAATTGTTTCCATATCTTGGCTATTTTAAATAACAGTAGACATAGATGTACACATATATTTTTAAATTAGTGTTTTATTTTCTTTGGGTAAATACCTAGAAGAGGAATTACTGGTTCTTATGGTAGGAGGAAGGAAATAATAAACATAAGAGCAGAAATAAATGAAATAGAGACTAAAAAATTTTCTTTATATGTTCTAGATACTGGTCCTTTGTCAGAGATGTATTTTGTATCTGAAAAATATGCATGTTTTCTAATGAGTGTTATCAGAGGAAACCAGATGAGAGTCTTCTTATGTTTGTCTTACATAGCTAATACTTTTAGTTGTGCTTGGTGGGAAAAGTTCATGTAACCCATTTTCACAGAAGTGGAAGTCTCAGTAATATTTTGTCCCCTCATCCTGAGATTTATAAGCTCTATTTCCTCTTATCTTTAATAAATTCAAAATTTAATAAGTGTCTAAATTGAATGAGTGTCTTTATTAAAAATCTAATGTCTTATAAAAAATTGAAACTTAGGTGATCTCGAGATTGATGATGACTTTTTAGATATAACACCGAAAGTATGATCCATGAAAGAAATCATTGATAAGCTGGACTTCACTAAAATTAAAAACTTCTGCTCTGAGAAAGATGATGTCAAGATAATGGGAAAAAAGCCACAGATTGGGGAATATATTTTCAAAAGATACATCTAATAAAGGACTGTTAATCAAAATATACTAGAACTCTTAAAACACTATAAAAAATAAACCTGATGAAAGAAATCGGCCAAAACACCTGAACAGACAACTCACTGAAGATGATATACAGATGGAAAATAAGCATATGAAAAGATGTTACATTCCATGTCATCAGAGAAATGCAAATTAAAACAACACTGAGATATAACTATACACCTATTTCAATGGCCAAAATCTGGACCACTGATAGTACCAAATGCTGGTGAGGACATAGTGCAATAGGAACTCTCATTCATTTGAGATAAAATGGTACAGCTACTTTGGAAGATAGTTTAGTAGTTTCTTACAAAACTAAATATATTCCTACCATAGGATCTAGCAGTTGCACTCCTTGGTATTTACACAAAGGAGCTGAAAACTTACGTCCGCAAAAACATTCACATGAAAGTTTATAGCAGCTTTATTTGTATTTGCCATAACTTGGACGCAACCAAGATGTCCTTCAGTGGGTGAATGGATAAATAATCTTTGGTACATCCAGACAGTGGAATATTATTCAGCATTAAATAGAAATGAACTATCAAGCCATGAAAAGAAATGGAGGAAACTTGTATGCATATTACTAAGTGAAAGAAACTAATCGGAAAAATATACATGTTATATGATTCCAACAATATGACATACTGGAAAAGGCAAAACTATTGAGACAGTAAAATAGATCAGTGGTTGCGAAGGGTTAGAGGGGAGGGAGGGGTGAAAAGGCAGAGCACAGAGGATTTTTAGGGTATTAAAACTATTCTGTATGATACTCTAATGGTGATTACATGTCATTATTATACATTTGTCCAAACTCATAGAATGTACACCAAGAGTGAACCCTAATGTAAACTATGGATTTGGGATGATTATGATGTGTCAGGGTAGGTTTATCAATTGTAACAAACATACCACTTTGCTGGGGGATGTAGATAATGGGGGAAGTTATGCATGTGTAGGGACAGGGAGTACATGAGAAAATTCAGTATCTTCCTCTTAACTTTCCTGTGAACCTAAAACTGCATTTAAAGTCTTTTTAAAAATCCGATGTCTTTATTAAAACAGCTAAACTAAGCAATCCTGAAGGACCAAAAGTGTTTCTTTTAGCTAATGAAAGAAACATATGAATACTGAGGATGATCAGTATGTCTCATTAGTCCTTATTAGTTAACAGTTTCTTTGAGCCCCAGTCTTAAACTTAGGTCCTGATAAGTATGCCAACCCTGGATTTTAGTGAAAGTGTGAAGATCCCTTCTGGGCATTTGTCTCTGAACTGCCAGCTTTCTGGACTTTAAGCCAGTTTCTATTTTGAGTGAAAGCTTCGATCTAGCAAGAGTGCATTGATTGTTTTCCAGCTAATCAAAGGGAAAGCATTGGTTGGCCGTTCTGGCATCCTTGTTCAGCTAAAAATGATTATGTCTCTGGCTCGTAATGCAAAGATATATTCTTTTCTTTTTTTTTTTTCCTGTGATGAGGGTGCAGAATATCCTTCAATTTTGTTAAGTATAAAGTTAATGTATGCCTTTGAATAGTCTTTGAGAAGTTATACAGGGTAGGTTTTCTCTCTAATGGAAAGAGCAGAATATCACCTGCCCTTCTCTCTCAGTCATAAAGTTTGTTTAATTTGAATTTACATAGAGTGAAGGTTACTTACCTGAGGTTGTCCCTCTTTGCACTTCAGGAATAGATTTATTAAAGTACTGTGGCCCTTCCAACAGAATGGAACATTTTGAACAAAAATGAACAACTAGTTTGGGTTCATGAATATTGTATGAGATTAGGAAATTCTCTTGTGTTATCCTTCCTTCTCTCTCTCTCTCTCTCTCTCTCTCTCTCTCTCTCTCTCTCTCTGTGTGTGTGTGTGTGTGTGTGTGTGTGTGTGTGTGTGTGTGTGTGATTCTTTGCTACTCTGTACTTCTTAAGATAAGTTTTGGGTTTAATAAAGGAAATATTAAGGATGGTGGGAAAGGGCACTTGAAGTGATGGGGAGTATGGCTGATCTCTTATATGTGAATCAAGATCACTTTTATGATGAATCCCCCAAAACAGAAAGAATAGAAGCCCCTTTTCATGCCACAGTAAAAATAATTTCTTCTTTCCTCCCTTTTGCTCATCAGGGTAAACACTTGCAATGGCCATTGGTTTGCAACAGCTGGACACAGAATGTAGCTCTATACTGCTTGTGTCTTATATCCCATGATCTGAGTACCTTGTTTGGCCTGAGACCTTGTGTGACCATGAGAATATAATAGTGATACCACCTTATACCTATTGAATTCTCACCACAGTACAACAAAGTATGTATTGTGTGAGGAAGCCAAGGCTCAGAATGGACATGTCAGTTGTCAAAAATCACGGAGCTAATACGTGTAAGTTCTGGGACTCCAATCCAGTCCATAACCCATCTCTTTTCCTTGAATCAACATTGCTGAGTTTGGAGGAATTCCAGTCATGGGACCTATCATAGTTCTATAGCTCACTGGGATTGTGCTATATCAGTTCTCTACCCAATAGTTGGTTTTAAAATGTTAAGACCTGTAAGGGGACAACTGAGTTACCTTTAAGGATCTGGATTCACACTAAAGATTTCCTCCAAAGTGTCTTCCCACCTAACTTTGAAGAGGTTCAGCAAGAACCATGAGTACTTTCAGATTTAATAGACACTCTATGTTAGTTCTGTCCATCTATGCCAGCACTTACTATGGGTCAAATACAGTACTAGCATCTGTTAAGTGCTTCATGTGATTTAATCTTCACAGCTCTCTTATGAGATATAGAGGTGAATTTATCCCCATATTATGGATGAGGAGATTGAGGTACAAATAAATGATGTAACTGACATATACACTATCTCATAGCCAGATCTCTCTGATTCCATATATAGTTTTCTCTGTAACACCTGTTGGTTCCTACCTATCTACATACTTTGCTTCTATATTGGTAATATTTTAGTTGAGATCTTCAAGAAATCTTTGTATGACTTTAAAAAACCTTAGGCTGTACATGCTTTCTCCCTTGCCTATAAGTATTATCCTTAGCAGTAACCTTGCACCCCAGTAGAGCCCGCAGAAAAAGCAAGTGTAAATTGGTCTGAGGGGATAATTGCATTTTCTCAGTCATCCAGGCTTTAGCTTTGCTTTGACCTGGTATGCTTGCTAGTCTTGACAGAAGAATAAACTGAGCTAATTGGCTCTCAGGTAGCATGAGTGTTAAGGTTTTGGTCTGTTTGCAACTGAACTAATGGCAGTGGCTTCTTACATTAAGCCATCCAATGGCCGTCTGTTGGGTGAAAGCATCTTCTTTTCTGACCTAAAGCTGGGTCAGTCTCAGTCAGTGCGAAAATACTGTCATTTGTATTTTGCATTCCTCCTGTTCCTTTGGGGTGTGCTATGTTTAATAAAGCATATATTAGGGATACCAAAAAAAGAGTTTTTAATCTAGTCTTTTTCTCCCAATTAGTTTAAATTGCCCTCAAAGTGTACATATGTGTATTGGTGTGTTTGTTTTAGACCAGATATCACTGAAGAAGTTGACACCTCATTATGTGTAGGTTATTGCATTTGTGGAACAAAATCTCTCTTAAGTGATATATCTCCTATGTGTCATAAAAAATTAATTCACTTTATGTGTGAATGTTTTCATTTCAGACATCTTTAATAGGGAAATATATTCTGGTAGATTAGTTTAGTGTTTCTAAATAATAAATCATAAACACCAATAAAAGAAAACATCTAAAATGTGCATATTTGAAAGTTGATTATATGTTGATTAACCTTATGTGCTTTTGCCGTAATTCTTACTATTGTTATTTCCCTTGTTGTCAAACAACAATTCATTTTGGAATATAAGATGCATAATTATGAATGTTAATACAACACCCTGCTGCATCTCATCTCCCTTTGCATTATGGCACAAGTTTACTTCAGGGACACAGAGGTACTTTCTCTCATTATTCATAGTAACTGTAATTAGACACTAAACTTGAGATATAAATATGTTCATTATTTATATATTTTGTTAATCACAATTTCTCTTACACCAAAATTCTAGAAAAATAGTATTTATAATTCAACTAAGAACCATGGGGCCCTGTTTAAAAAATAAAAATGTAAGAAAGGAATCTGTATTATAGAGCACAGAGCAATGGACTTGGAAGTTTTAATTGCAGGCTCTGAGTACTCAGTGGAAATAATGAACAAGTCTTTAACCTTCTCATAGTCTTGTTTTTATGGACAATTCAGGGCAGTAATTCCCACCTGACAGGGATTTGGTAAGAATTAAGTAGGTACGTCATGAGAAAGTGCCTAGAACATTACCTGATACTGGATACATAACCAATGAATGTGTACTGTTTTTAATACGGCATTTGGAAATTAAAAAGAAAGTAGGCATTTTCTAAACATTAATTCAACAAGTTTATCTTTAAATAGCGAGTTCTCATGATGCAATTTCATGGATTCAATAAATATTTTTGAGTTTGAGTGCCTAGCATGTCCATAGCAATATATTAAACAAGTGGTATGGATAACAGTATGTTCCAGTCCTGAACTCTAGTGGAGAGAGATAAGACATATATAGGTAAAACATTTGAGCAAGGAAGTAGATGACTGTCAAAATGAGTGATACCATCGGAAAGTGACTGTCAAAAATTGGAAGAACATCACAACAAGCTTGCAAAACAAGAGGGGGACCCATTTGACCCATTTCCTACATGGTGTGTGGGAAGACATAAAGAGAGGATAGAGAAAAATGCAGGTTTAGAAGGCCATATTAAGGAAGCCCATGCAACTTAAGATTCATGTAGAGGATCAGTGAGAGGTAAATTTGAACAATCTCTAGAAGACCCAGAAAAACAAACTTTACCTAATAGGCAATGAGGAGCCATTACAGGATTATAAGTAGGTGAGTAAGAATTAAATTGTTGTTTGTAGGGAGTTAGTGTGGGTTGGACTGAATGTAGAGAGGCCATGAAAACTGATTGTTTATGTAGAGTAGTGACAACAGGAACAGACAGGATGGGTTGATGGAAGGACATATTTCAAAGCCAAGACTTGGTGACTGAGTCCATACGAAGCAGAGGGGAAGTAAACAATGGTTACAAGGTTTGAGCGAGGTAGACCTTTAATAATTTAAATCAAACAAAACAAAAAGATAATTTAGGAAGAGATATTCTTGGTGTCAATGTTTGGTTTCATTTTTGTTTTGTTTTGTTTTGTCTTTAGATTGAAGTGATTGATGGACTATGTAAAGATTCAGTTGGCACTTGTAGAGCATACATAGAACTGGTGTGGTGCTTAGGTGAGAGATCAGGACCAGAGATTGTCCTAGACCCATAGAAGGCTATTCCTAAACTCATCTCAATTACACATAAATATCTTCAGGTGGGCACTTCATCCTAAAACCATCACCTGTCCTTAATCTTCTTCCTCCTCCAGTGACCAATCTCTTTTCCCTTATAGCCTAACTTCTTAGGCTCTTGAAAGGTCATCTTACACTCATCTTCTCCATTTTCTCTTTTTCATGTCCTCAGTGCAGTATGGCTTCTGCCACTACCACAACACTCTTCTCTTTCAAGATGAATTAGTGTCCTTCAGACTGAAAAAAAAAATCAAGGAGTATCTTTCCTTCTCCTTTTCCAGTGGGTGATTTTCCAGTAGCAGTTTTTCAACAGTGTATTTCAGTACAAGGAACATAGCCATTGGTATATAATAGCACTGGTACCAAATCATATATCAGCTGGCTGGCCTTTAGCAAGTTACTTAATCACAATTTCCTCATCTGTAAAATGGAGATAATGATATCTGCCTTATAGAGTTATATGAGTAAGTGAGGATATATAAATAAAGCCATTTGGAAATAGTTGTTGTTCAATAAATAGCCCTGTTGAACAGAAATTAATTCATTTACATTTTTAAACATCTTTTTTCAGCTAGTTTCCTTCCTACTACTTATTTTTTACTCTTTTTTCCTTAATTTCTCTCTTAACTACTGGCATACCTCAGAGCAGTGGTCCTCAAACTCGAGTGTGCTTTAGAATGCACTGGAGGGTTTGTTAAGGAACATATTGTTGCCCTCCTACCCCCAGAGTTTCTGATCCAGTCAGGGCCCAAGGGGTTCTCAGGTACTGCTTGTGCTGCTGGTGCAAGGACTGAACTTTGAGAACCAGTAACAGAGTTCTGTCCTCAGACTTCCTCATTCTATGAACTTTTCTTGAGAGGCTTCAGGTACTACAAATATCTATATTCAGAGAAGACCACACTCCTAGATTCCAGATTATCATTTTCAACTGCATGTTACACTTCTCCACCAAGCTGTCTCTCAGATATATTATAATCTGATATACCTAAGCCAATTCTAAAGTATATATGGAACTGTAAATATGTAAGTTCAGTCAAGAAAGGTTTGAGAAAGAAAAGTAATAAGGGAGAAAAATACCAGTCTTGTTGAAATATATTATAAAACTACAGTAATTAAAGTAGTTTGGTACTAGCACATGAATAAACAGGTCAGTGGACCATAATTGAGTCCAGATATTGATCCAAAGACATAGTTTAGTATATGATTTTAATATATTATTTTATCTTGAAATAGTAAAGGTCTTTCTAAGAAATACACAAAAAAGCCACAAAGGAGAAAATTGTTAAATTTGACTACACAGAAATTAAAATTTACATCAGCACAGAAATATATAAACAAAATCCAAAGACAAAAAACTAGGAAGAAGGTTTTGCATCTGATACTGGAAAGGCTGGTTCTTTTAATATATAAAGAGTTCTTGAGATTGAGAATCACTAGGCAAAATACCATTATAAAAGAAGGATAAAATACTTAAACAGGCAATACAGAGAAAGAGCAAGTTGGCATGTAATAGTAAATGAAAAGATGCTGAACAACACTCCTAATTAAAGAAATACAGATTAATTTAAACAAGAACCTTCACCTTAAGATACAACTTCCACCTATCAGAATGGCAAAAATCAGAGCATTTAATATACTTTTTAAAATTTGCAAGCATGTGGAGAAACGCACACTCATACCTTGCTATATGCCTTGCTACTCAAACTGTGATCCTTGGACCAGCAGTATTAGCATCATCACAGAGCTTGTGAAAAATGCAGCCCCAATCCGGACCTACTAAATCAGAATCTGCATTTTAGTGAGATTCCCCAGGTGATTTGTTTGTACATGAAAGTTTGAAAAGCCTTGCTCTAGTACATTGTCGGTGGAGGTGCAAATTAGCATAGCCTCTTTGGATTTCAAAAGATTTTTATCAGTTAAACATTTGCATACTCTATGCACCAGAATTCCACCTGTAGGAGTTTATCTAACAGATACAATAATAATGTATGTGTGTAAAGACATACAAATAATTCATTGCAGTATTATTTGTATTAGGAAAAAAATTAGCAATAAACTCACTATTCATTAATTGGGCAAGGGCTAAATAAACTGAAAAACAATGCACATGTTGCAATACTATACAGCTATTTAAAATTTGTGAGAAAGTACACATGCAGATATGAAATTATCTCCAACATACATTGTTGAGAACAAACAGCAAGGTTCTGAACAGTATTTTAGTATGCTTTCTTGTATTCTATTATTATAATTCCCATTTTACAAATAAGTTAGTGAGGCAGAGATGTTAAATAAAGAGCCCAAGGCCACACAACTAGCAATGGTGGATTCAGATCCAGACGGTCTGGTTCCAGAGCTTATGCTCTTAAAAGTATGCCACATTGCTGCTCAGGGACAATGAAGAAACTGATTAACAGTGGTTTCTCCTGTAGTACGGGGGACTCATTTTTCATTGTATTTACCTTTATACTATTTGAATGGTTTTTTTACAAGTATTGTTTTAAAAAATAAGAAATACTTAAAAATCAACGTCCAAAATTGGACTAATTACACTCCCCATTCTTCTTCTGCTGGTGATATGCTAAATAATTTATTGAAGTGAGAAATCTGTCAGACACACTGGACTTCCTTCTTTTCCTTACCCCTCACATCTGTCAAATCAGGCACCAAGATGTATTGGTGTTACTTCCTAAACAATTCTCATATCTGCCTCTCTGCTCTATCCTTGAATCAGAGATCGCTTGGACTGTAACATTCATTTCCCAAATGGTCCACTCTTTTCTCCCTACAGAATGCCAACAGATACATCTTTCCAAATGCAAATCTGGTCCTGACACTCCTGTGCTTAAAAATCTTTCACTGGCTCCCCTGTGCCTGTGGGAAAGTCCAAATTCATTAGCATGGCAATTTAGATCTTCTGTGTTCTGGCCCAGATTGCATGTCTAGCCTTACCTCCCACCTCCTCTCCTTATACATCCTACCCTCAGAACACCATTTTTTCCTCACATTTCCATGATTTTTACATGCTATTCCTTCTGTAGAAGTGCCTTTCATCTGGGTCAATTCCTTTGTGTGGATTTCTCTGGCTGCAGTCTCTTAGACATAATGTATTCTGTACTGGGCAGGTCAAGACATCCTAAAGTTCCATGGTCTCTCGGTTTTCTGCAGGAAATGCCTCCAGTATCAACGTGTTCCTGCCTGAATCCTGTGCACTCACACTTGTTGTGGACCCCCAAAATGGATGTGGTACCCTGCAGCCTGCTTCTCTAGCTCTCTCGTGAATAGTTTAGGGTTTTTTTTCCCAGGTCTCCCATAGGCCCTCAGCACTCCTCTTGGTTATCCAGAACATCCGAGAGAATTTCATTTTATTCTCCATTTTAGATTCATTATCACCTCCTCCTCATCCTTCTATCTCTACCTGTAGGCAACGCAGGTTAGAATAGCAGTCAACAACATGGGCTCTGGGGCCAGGCTGCCTGGGTTTGAATACCATCTCTGTGACTTTTTAGTACTATGATGTTGGCCAAGTCACTCAACCTCTCCAATCCTCTATTATTCCCCTCTGCAAAATGGGGATGACAATAGTCACACCTTCCTCACAGGGTTGTTATGAGTATTAATTATTTTAATATTTGTAATACATAGTAAATACTAAGTGTTTTTGAAATTTTAAAAAATGCCTTAAGTATGAGGTGGGAGAATTTTCTCAAATTGGCATACCAGGAAATGCTTTTCCTCTTTTGGAGTTCTTTTGTATTAAAGGTGGCTCATTAAGATTAGGAACGAGTATATGTGAGACAGTATATGTGAGACAAGTATATATACTTGTCCCTTCTCAAGTCTCCTGTGATTCTGGCTTATTCCCCAAATAGACAGATTGAAAGCTTTTTGAGGGCAAGGATCATAGTGCAGACTGTTTAGACTCCTTGGTACCTACTAGACACATCGTAGACAGTGGGTTTGTTCCCATTACTCTTAAAATAAATCCAGAGTCTTTAAACAGTGAGCCACTCACCTGGTCCCTGGCTCCTTCCCCAAACTCATTTCCTACCCATCTTTGTCTTTCTCATTCTACTCTAGCCACATCGGCCTTCATGCTGTTCTTGGACGATGGTAAGTGAATCCTGTCTCAGGACCATTACCCTTGCTGAAGCCTCTGCCTAGAACATTCTTCTCTCAGATATTTGCCTGGCTCCTTCTCTGACTTCATTTAGGTCACTGCTCAAATATCACCTCCTAAAAGAAGCCTTCCCTCACCACACTCTCTCAAATAGCATTGGCTCCCACAGACCCCTGTCAGTCTTCCCCTTATTCCTGCTTTCTCTCTTTTATAGTACTTATGATTACCTGACATGTTATATATTACTGAGTTGAACCTCATGAGAGTGGATGTCTTGTATGTTTTGTTCATTGCTTTGTGCCTATCCCCTTGAACATTGCTTGCTTGGCTTAATAACTAATGGATAAATAAACCAATCAATGAATAAATGAATGAATTCAATGCTAGTACCTGTGTAGAGGGGGAAATATAAATTATGTTTACTCCTAGAATTTTGAATACCTTATAATTTTCATTCCATGATTCTGTCCTTCAGCTTTTTCAAATTAAATCTATATCCATGTATGGGTTTTGTTTCAATTTTACAAACATCACCTTGACAAAATTTAAAATCAAATTTAAGCCAAGTCTAATTTTCAAAAAAATAACTGATTTGTTTGTTCTCCATCCCAAGGGGGAGGGAATGTGTATGATTGAGTGCATGAATGTATGAGAGAGAAAGAGAGAAGAACTAACTGTAGCAAGGAAATTCAGTAATGTAGGGAGTGGTTTTGGGGGTGATAGAAGTAGGGGAGTCCACATTCCTCAGAAGGAAAATTATTTCATTTCAATTGCTGTATTTTTTTCTTAATTATTGTTTCAAACTCCTTTAAAAAAAATTCAACTGAAAGCCAGAGAAATGAACAACTTAATGAACTAGAGATTTCTAGACATAAATAGATCAGATCAGGGGCTCATGCAGAGCTCTGTGGAACCATGTGAAAACCTTCATGAAAAGCAACTTCAGAAGGGGAGGTAGATGTGTGGCAGCTACTCACCCATTCAATCTCCCCCCAACAAGAGAAGCTGTACCCCAGGAATTGCCCTCTTGATTCTGGGACCTTCTTCACCATGAAGTGGTATGTTCCTGCCCCTGGAACCCAAATTCTGTTCAAGCAGCTGCCCTCTATTATGTACAAAGCTACTGACAATTGAAGGGAGGCTCCTAGCCTGCTTTGGAAGACAAGATCAAAGCAGCAGCAGCAGCCAGTATTTTTAAAAAAACATTTGATAGCATTCTGTAGAGTGATGGGTCTCAGACTGGAACATGCATCAGAATCACTTGGAGGGCTGGTTAAAATTCAGAGTTTTTGAGTGGGATGCCAGAATTTCATTTCTAACAAAGTCCCAGGTGATGCTGATGCTGATCTATAGAACAAACTTGGATAACCACATGTTAGGGAAAAACAGGAATTTGGAAGCAAAGTTGGGCTCCAGCCTTGTATGATTTACTTTACCTCTTTGAGCCAGAGTTTCTTCTTTTCTAAAATATAAAGCTGTTGTAAGGATTAAATGGAATGGTGTCTATGAAAGTTCTTTGTTAACTATAAATATGGAATATAAATATTAGCAACTAGATGTCTTTACAAATGTACTAGCTGCCACTCTGTCTTGCCTGAGGATTTCAGCCCAAGGCAAGTTCACTATGGATTCAGTGTAGAGTGGTATCCTGTTCCTTTGGAAAACTTTTCTCATTCAGAAACAATATGTGTAGTGTAGAAAAGTTTGAAATATTAAAAAAGTATAAATAATAAAAAATGACTAATTGTGCCACACAGAGATAAATACCTAATGTAAAATATTAGTGTATATGCATCCAGTCTTTTAATTTATGTGTATGCTTGCATATGAATATATATATATATAATTGGGCTGGTACTGTATACAGGTGTGTATACTATTTTTTCACTTATTATTGTATCTTGAGTCTTTTCCAGGATTATTAAGTAGTCTTCAAAAACATGATTTTTTAATGGCAGACTATTATTTCTTCATACACATGTACAATACTTGACCTAACTCTTCCTAAATGTTGGGCGGTTAAATCATAATTTACCATTATAGATCACCTCACCCTACAGTGGATGACACTTCATGTACATAAATCAGTGTATGCATCTCTAATTGCTCTCTTAGGATAAAATTGTAAGAGTGGAAAGAATAGACTAAAGGGTAGAGAAAAATTTACAAACAGATATAATTCACACACCCTAAATTCATTACTTTCAAGTGTATAGTTCAGTGGTTTTTAGTATATTCACAAGTTGTGCAACCATTACCACTATCTAATTCCAGTAAAAATATGGAGTGCTTCATAAATTTGCATGTCATCCTTGTGCAGGGTACACATGCTAATCTTCTCTGTATCATTCCAATTTTAGTATATGTCAGCTGAAACAAGCACAGTAGGAACATTTTGATGTCTCTTGATAATGTACAGCAAATTTCCTTGTAGCTAATGTGTAGCCATATCCATTCCCACCCAGAAATGTATAAGAATGCCTATTTCCCTGCAATGTTGCTGACACTTAAAGAAATACATTGCTAATACCAATGAAAATGACATTTTATTGTTTTGTCTCTGATTAACTCTTCTTCCTCTCCCACCTGAACTAAAGCTGTTCTGTAGAGATCTTTCATCCACCCTCTTCTCTTTGCACACATTTACAGTGGGCAGTCATATCCACTGCAACAGCCTCAGCTGCCTCCTCTATGTGGATATAATGACCACATGTCCACACCCTTCCATAACTTCTTTGTAGCACTGTAGCCCAGACTTCAAGCTGCTTGCTGGGTATGCCTATCTACATAAGAAGCATAACAAACAAACTCATGCCTGCTGAAGCCAACTCCTGTTTGCAACTTCCCTATCTAGATCAGAGTTTACCACCATTGTCCTCCATGCTTCACAGTCATGGTAGCTCTGCTCTCTCCTCCATACTTAATTCATAGTCCAACCTTGTTGACTGCCTCTTCACATCCTTCCCTTTTGCTCCATCTCCACTGCTATTGCTCTAGTTCTACCTTTTATTGTGTCTATTGTGCCAGCCTGCTCACTTCTCTATGCTTTCAGTATTTATCCACATAAGTCATCCTACACGTCACTCCTAAAGTGACCTTCCTAATATATTGCCTTTACCATGTTGCGCTTATATCCTGGAACTTCCAAAGCCTCTCTCTTGCCTATTGGATTATGTCAAGCAAATGCTTTACTGTGACATGTAAGGCCCACCATGCTTTTGCATCATTTTAATTTTACTTCATGTACCTTAGAAGAAATTGTGTGTTCTTCATTCAGCATATTCCTGCTTTTCTCATTGTTTTTTATGCAAAACCTGGCATGACTTCTCCTCTGGTCTCCAGTTAAAATCATACTGAGTCTTCAGAAATTAGCTAAGAGGCTCTATGAAATCTTCCTTGATTTGACCAGCTGTGCTTTCTCCTTTTATTTTTAACTCTCATTTTGATACCATTTCCTTTATGACATGACATTCTGCCCTGTTTAGTGGTTACTAGGTATATTTATTCACCCTCTATCACACTGTAAATTCCTTGAGCACAGGGATTGTATCTTCTTCATTTTGGTGTGTTCCACAGTACTGCTCCAAGTACCATAATGTATAGAGAAACTCCATAAATGCTTGAATAAAAGAATGGAGAAGATTTCCAATTTCATTTTTTAGAACTATTAATGACTCAGTTTTGGGAATTAATTCTGCTAAGAAGGTACAGATACCAGATGACCCCAAGTGTCATGGTTTTTCTCCCTCACACTCTACATTCAATCTATCAACAAGTATGATCAGCTCTACCTCTTCAAGATATTTCTAATCAAACGTCTTTTCTCTACCCCTACTCCTTCCTCTCTAGAACAAACCACCATTACCTCTTACCCCTAAAAGCCTTTTTAACTAGTTCCTGGAGTCTACTCTTGTCCTACCTAAATCCCTCAGCCATGTGAGATCTTTACAAAATTTAGACCATGGTAGTCCTCTGTTTAACAATCTCCAGTTGCTTCCCACTTCCCTGAAAATAAAATGCAAACCTCTTACCTTGCCCTTTAAAAGCTCTGTGATCTGGTCTTCACAATTCCCCCAACATCATCTTCCACTACTATCCACCTTGCTCACTGTGCTCCAGCCCTGCTGAGCACTGGACCCTCCTCATTTTCATGTTTGCTCAAAGCAGAATGAGTAGGTGCTTTTGGTTCTATTGGGGTCCTTGCTGTTGCTGGCTATTGTCCAAGGGTTCATGTCTTTAGTAGTGGAGATGACTCAGTGGCCAGAAGTAATTCTGAGGGCTTTGAGAAACTTGACTTTGGGGAAAACCTTTGTGGAGTCCCTCATTCCTATGAAAAGTGGCATCTCCAGTATGAGTTTGAGCTGAAGGGAAAAGAAGGGAAATCTTGTATTATACCCGTAACCTTCCCAAAGGATGCTACAAATATTACTGATAGAAACAAGAGCTAGAGCACAAATATCTTCCACCTTCTTTATCACTCTGGGTGTTGGTTTAGGAAATTGGGCATCATAAGAAAAGCTGTGTCAACAGATTGTGTTCTGTGAACCTGTTGTCACTTTTCCTGTGTGCTCCTCTGAAGTCTCCCTCAGCCCTCTGGTGTCACACCCTTAGCTTTTGTATGTACTTGGAAGAGAGAAAATAACTTTCATTATTCAGATTCTTGACTTGCTCCTCTTGCTTCTGCAAGCTGTGATATATACACCATCCACCTCCTTGCCCTTGGGATCACTGAGAAGAAACAATCTATGATGGGTATGTTTTATCAGGCTATACATAGAAAAACTATAAAGTGTTCCCCAGCCCACTCTGAAAGGGAAACCCAAGTATTGTGTTGCCTCCTTTAGAAAAAGAGGTGTCCCCATGTTTTAAAGATTGCAATGTGAAAATAGAAAAAAAGAAAACAAATGTAAAGGTCCTAACCACATGAGCTATTGCTCTACTTGGAAAGCCAAAAGGCATCCCCTGACACAAACCACAGCATTTGGGGAGTCTTTATTTTCACCCCAGCATTCCTTTCCTTTATTATTCACTGTGTGGGTTTCTTCTAAGCCAGTAGATCCTGAGGTGGAAGGTGGAAAGGGGAACCCTGCAGATTTACATGAAAGAACTTGACCAGGATATTCATAGAAGTAAGGGAAGGTAGAGGAGGTAGGGAGAATGGGGAGGCAGAACTGGGTACCAAAGCCCTTTCTATATAAAGTACCCATAACTCAGATGATCCATATTATAACTTTCCCAGGCTGACAAGAGAGCCATTGTCCTAAAAGTGCTCTTTAAAATTATACCTATGTACATACACATATATGCAGATACACATATGCACACACACACATGTATAGACACTTGTGCACATACACACAGATGCACACACATATAGATGTACACAAACATGTTCCCCCTTGATTGGGTCTGTAAAAAGGAAGGATCTCAAGATCATCAGACTGCCAGGTCCCCTAGCTAACAGTGGGGTGTGAATAGGCTTTTGTAGCTCTGTATCCCTCCATGGTGATCAAGCAGCTTTTCCCCTCTTTTGTCAGATAAACAAGTCATGCACTGTTCTGTCCACTGGTCTGTGTGTGGGCTTCCCTTCCTGCTGAGTGGACCAGACAGAGCTTGGACTCCTTCATTTGGGGCAGGTGGAATGTACTATTTGGGAGAAAGCTGGAAGAGCCACAGAAAGTAAACAGCTAATTAAGGGCACTCTTTTGTGCTTTTCCTTATCAGAACACTTTCAAAAGAAGAAAGAGCCTGTAGTAGGTCATGGCCCACACCTCAGACTAAGAACAACCCCGAGCAACAGAGACCATATTTTCCTTCTTGCCCTGGGTTGGGATAGAGCCATGGTTCTCTTGCACATCCCCAGATATCTCTGGAGGGGTCTTCTGGGAGCCAGGCTCAGAGACAGGTAGTGCTATCAGAAGATATTGGAGTAATAGCCCTCTAGAGCAGTTATTATATCATGATATGCTATAGCTGGAAGGGTTGTTTATGATGGAGTCCAGTGTTTTATTTTGCATAGAAGAAGCAGAGCTCAGAGAGGAGATGTTGCCAGGGGTCAGAGAAAATTCATGGCAGAGCCAGGGATGCCGATTCCAAGCACCACTATTTGGAGTTAGAGTCTAGTGTGACAAGGAGTTTTCTCTGGGTCTGCTCCTGTGCCCATAGGAAGTATAGACCCTGTAAATATGGCCCAGAATGGTTGTGAGTCTTTATATCTCAGCAGGGTCTTCACCTTGCAAAATCTCTAAGTCACTTGCCCCCAGCTATGTAAAATCAGCTGTAATGCTACTTGCTTTTCTGGACCTGGGGCATGCTAGCCTTAGCTGATCTGGGCTTTCCTTTTCTGGGGCTGAGAGCACCTGCAGAGATGGCTGGGTGGGGTCAATTCAGTCCAGGAAGCACAGGAATTCTTTTAAGTGTATGTGTCTGGGGTATTTTTCTCTCTCACTTACGTGTATTTTTAAAAATTCTTTTTAGACACCCACTTTATCTTTCCCAAACATCATTTCCTTGCTCCTTTCCTGAGTTCTAGCAGTGGCTGGGGGCCCAGCTTCCTTATTGGCCTCTGAGCTGTGGAAGGGGGCGGGCCAGGCCTCAGAATAGGTTGGAATAGGGAGTGGGTTGGGGTGGGGGGATGGTTTATATTGCTGGAACTGCCTTTTATCCTTCCCTTTGCCACCAGGGTGCTGGCTGGTTTCTGGAGCAGTGTCTTCACTCCTTTCTAGCTCTTGAAACTGGCTTTCATTCCCAAGGCTGTGGCCACATCTAGGCCCAACAAAACTGATGGCCATACCCTGCCTTCAGCACTACTCATTTCTGTTCTTGGAACTGGGACCTGACTGTGCCTGAGTGTCTTGGACCACACTCAGGAGCTGGGGCTCAAGGCCTCTCATCTCAGGAGGTCTGAACAGGAAGGCAGATGGATCGCAGCTAAGGGAGGACCCAGCCTGCAGAAAGAAGCCCCTGGGGGCTGGCTAGAGGGGTTGTTGATGAGCATCTGAGCTGGTGCATACCCAGCAGCCTCCTAAGCCATCTCCTCACCCTGCGCAACTTTCATGGTAGGTACTATCGGTAGCCATGGCCACTACAGCTGCTGCCCCTCTTCCTCCTTCCGCTGTCCTTCTTCAATATCCCTTTCTTTTTGCTTCCTAAGAAAGGAATTTGGGGATAATGAATGATAGGATGTGTGTTTAATCATAGTACCTGAGCCAGCCTTCGGAGACAGAGCAGACACTGAGGTTGTGCCTCCATAGGCAGGACTGGAGCTGCATGGTTGCTGGTTGGCATTTTCTTACCTCCGCTTATTTCTCTTCATACCACTCCCCCACCGCTAAAGAGGGGATTGTTTAAACTAGGACTGCTGAGACTCTCCTTTTCTGACTGCGTCTTGAGGGAATGACTGAGAGAAGCCTCAGGCACACAAGCTTTTTGAGATAGATTCTTCTTTGGGGAGGAGCAGTGCTGTGGTATCCTAGAAAGGGCTGGAGGATGTGAGTCTCATTCCCAGCTGCTTGTTACTAGCTGTGTACTCTTGACAAAGAAATCTGGCTTTCTGTGTCTTTGTTTTCCTCATCTGTAAAGTGGTGATAATAACAGCTTTTACCAATGAGGTTGGAATGAAGATCAAATGAATCAGCTAATGCATACAAAGTGCTTAGTGCCTGGCACATCTTAAGTATTCGATAAATGGCCCCTGTTATTATTATTTCTAAGTTTGTGGTATGTTAGGCACTATGCTGAGTGATTTCACACATGGGGCTGCATTTAATCTAGACTAGTGAGTAAGGGATGGTTATCTTCCCATACTTTATAGATGAAGAGTCTACAACTCTCAGAACTTGTGCAACGTCACACAGCTAGGATTGGAATGTAAGTATGGGTAGAATCCAAGTCTGGTGCTATTCAGGAATAATAATAGATTAAGTATTAGACCCTATAGGTAGTTTTCTCTCCTTTCCAAAACTAGAACTAGAAGGTTCCAGCTCTGGCTGCAGTTCCTCCACTGGAATTCCCCCACCATCAGCTTGTGGTTTTCAGCCAGTGGCCCCAAAGTCACCATTGCCTTACTTCTGTCTCTTTTGGAACTGTATCCTCCTCCTGGAGAAACCCTAGAGAGTATAGGGGCCTTTGTAAGCTGGCTTTCAAAGTGTAGCAAGGAAGTGGTGTAGCAGAACCTTGACAGTAGATTGACAAATCTGGTTGGGAGTACTCATGAACCATCAAGAAGGACAAATCTGAGCTGATAACTCTTGTTATAGTACCTATTATTTATTGACCACCTGCTATGCATCAGGCTATGCCCCAGATACTTTAAGAATATCACCTCTAATCTCCACAGTGATCTTGCCAGCTAAGGATTATTATTCCCTTTTTCAGATAAGAAGACTGAAGCTCAGCTTGGTTAAGTGACTTGCATAGAATCACACACCAAAGTGGTAAACTTAGGATATGAACCTAGATCTGTCTCACTGATTTTTGTCTTGTTGCCTACTGACTTGGTATAGTTGGTAGGATGAGACTAAGATACATGAAATGATTATGAGTAATATAAAACATCATATTATTATAGGCTAAATTGTGAGGATGATCACGAAGGGCAAGGTCCCAGGAGGAGATACTACTTGAGCAGTACCTTGAAGAACAGGTGGGATTTAGATTAAAATAGGAGTGGGAATTCCAGGCAAAGGGAGCAATCATAGTAATAACTAAAATTGGTCAAGGGCTTACCAGACCCATTCTAAATAGTTGACATGCATTGTCTCATTTGATATTTACAACCCCATTAATTAGTTCCTATTATGCCCATTTTACTGCCATGGCCACTAGAGCTCTTAGAAGTTAAGTCACTTGTCTAAAGCAACAGAGCTAACAAGTGGTAGAGCTGAGATTCAAACCAAGTTGGTCCAACATTCTACAGTGCTACATTTTATTGGAAAACTAACAGAAAAGGCACAATGGTGTGATTGGAACAGAGAAAGTGGGCTTTGAAAGTCCGGTTCAGTTTACATTTGATACGTGATGGGGTAAGAAATAGGGGACCAGTAAAGATTCTTGAATAGGAGAACACCACAATTGGCATTTGACATGATATGACCTAAAAGCCGTGACTAGAGATAGAACAAAGGGTGACTGGCTGGCAGACTGACACAGTGTTTTGGACACAAGGTGTTAAGGGCCTGGACTAGAATAGGAGATGGTGATGGTGGATTCTGTGGAGAAATGTGATTATGTAGAATAGTCTCAATGAGAATGGAGACGGAGAGGCCAAGCCAGATAAATATCACCAGAGAAGACTCAGTAGAACTTAGTAGGATTGGACAGTTGGGGAGAAGGTGGTATCAAGACTGACTGCCCATATTTTAAACCTTGGAGTCAAAAGAACTTCAGGAATCCCTGCTATGGACGAAAGCCCCAGAAAACAGTGGTACCCTATATGCACCATATCCTCAGTGTCTAGAAGCATACTACACAGTAGATACACTTGGTACATAGTTATGTAGTAATATGTAGTGGGATGCTTTATAAATAGTTGTTAATGGATGACTACCAGGTAACAACAGCTGGAGAAATTTCTAGCAGCATGGCTTTGATGGTTTTGTATATGACTCTGGACCAGGCACACTCCCCACCCAAGGTCTACTTATGCCTTCAGCCTCCCTGCTGGGTACTCTGAAATCCAGAACAGAATAATGCAGTTAAAAGTGGGGGTCTCACCTGGCTTTTCTCCCCATAAATCTTAGCCACTGCTGCCAACCTGTGGCTCTGGTTCCTGACCTTTGACAAGCAGCTTCCCCTTCCCTTCCTCTTACACCTCTTTAGCTGTGTCTGGGATGTTACCATGCAACTTGTGTTTTCTGCAGCAAGGTCATTCTCCTACGGACTACCTTTTTAGGCCTTAGCCCTCTTGAGCCTTGCACTGCTAGGATTTTCTGTGTTTCCGCTGGGGTGAGGGGCATTTCCAGCTAAGATGGAATCCGGCTTGAGTCTCTCTACTACTGCTCCTGGGAGGTAGAGAGCTGATTTATGCCACTATATGACAAACTTGTTGGAAGTAGGGGCTCTTATCTTAGTCAACTCTGCACTCTTAGTGTCTAGGATAGAGCCTGCCACAGTAAATGATTGAATAAATTAGTAAATAAGCTGTTATCTGTTTTTCTCTGTCATCTATTTATTTATCATCAATTTCTCTTATTCTGTCATTCATCTCCCTATCATCTGTTTCTCTCTATTATGTATTTCTCTATTATCTTTCTCAGAGATTTCTCCCTTTCTGTCATTTGTTTTTCTCTGTGTCATATCTCCCTCTTATCTCAGTCACTACCTAGCAACTTCTTACATCTTGTTTTCTTTCTTTCTCTGCCCCCTCCCCTTTATCTTCGGATACCATCCATGCCCCATGTGTGCTCTTCCCCTTACCATTCTTGCCCATTTGCAAGGGTGGCATTCATTCATGTGAAATATGCCAGAGAACAGGGATGGGTACTGTATAAGCCCTTCAGTGCAAGAGTTGTAGCTATACCAGTCAGACCTTTGGTAGCATCCAGGGCCTTGGCCTCTGGCCTGTTTCCCTTTATTCACCCCTGCCCTACTGAGCAGCCAGTCTCCTCTGTCATCCTAGCTCTGTGCCATTCACCACTTTGTTCTATTTTCCCTGACTGAAATTGGACTCCTTGCCATCACTTTGCCTACAAACTCAGGTGTCTCACCTCTGTGCCCATCTTATCCTTCACTCTTAATGCCTTTACCATGCTTTATTTGACTTAGTTCTGTCTCACTCACCAGTCTGTAAGTGCTCAAGGGTAAAGACTATGTTTGATTCATCTCTATATGCACAGATGAATACACAGAGCTGTGCACAGATGGTACACAGTAAACATGCAACAAATGCTTATCAAATAAATGAGCAAAAATTGGAGAATTTGCAGCCCAGTGTTGATTTGTTCAAACTTCTCAATCACTTGCCTCTTCCATTCTTAGAGAAAGATGGGAAGATTGGCCAGATTGATATTTTTTTCCCCAAAGAAAACTTAGAGTAGGCTCACTGTTCATTGTGTAGCAGCACTCACTTCCAAAAACATTTCTTGAGCATCTACTGTGTGTCTGGCACTGTTGTGTGTGCTTAGGATACACCCATGGGAAAAACAGTATTGGGGAGCAAACATTCCATATCCCCAGGGATTGCTCTCAGGATGCAGGAGATTTAAGCACTGGGAGCTGAGGAGGCCCACTAAGATTCCCACACCACATACTTGCAAGATGTTCTACTTTATTCAAGGGAAAGAGGGGGTAGGGGCGGAAGCTTCCTGGGAAGTGATTTCAGCTCTGGTTCCCTAAGCTGACTTCCTGTCCCTTTCTTGCTGTAGAAGAAACGCCCCTGTCAGTAGGCCGCACTCATGGCATGTGGCCAAGCTGCTGGAGGGATGCCCTGAGGCAGCCACCACCATGCATTTCCCTTGTGAAGCCTTCAGCTTGTCCTGGCATTCTGGCTGCAACACAAGGTAAGTAGAGAGCTTTCCCCTCAAGATGGGCTAGAGGGTAGACAACTTGGCCACTCTTTCTCCTCTGCTCTAGTTGGATGATATAGAGCCCAGAGGGCTCTCATGGAAGATGGAGTGGGATCCCAGAATACCTGGGTTCCAGTCTGCTCTACTACTAACTTTCTGTGACTTTGGGATAGACCCTTTACTTCTGGAAAATGTTTCCTTGAAATACTTGCCTCATTTGGCTGGCAAGACACCCCACTCACCTGCTTTTCATCTTATTTCATTGGCTGTTCCTTTGCAGTCCCTTTCACTGGTTCCTCCTCGTCTCCCTGGTGTCTTGATGTAGGATGGCCCAAAGGCTTGTTTGGTTTTCTTCTCTAGCTGCAGCAACTCACTGGAGATCTCATCCAGTGTTCATCTGCTCTGCCACAGGGCCAAAGTTTCAGAATAACCCTGAGTAACAGGGTTTACCTACAGTGAAGCTCTCTCAATTCAAGGAGCTTAGTATTGCCTGTTGTTGAAACAGTTGCCCAGAAGAGGCAGAGAATTTTCTTGACAAGCTCAGAGCCAGCAAAGCTGCTCGCTTCAGCTGCCATTTCCCTTCCACAAGATCTTCCCTCCAAGAAGGGATTTCTGTGGAGGAGGCTCAGGGAAGCTAAGAGTTGAGTTTACCCCTGTTCTGTGACTTTGTTTGACATTGGAAGCCAGGGGCTCCAGGCAGAGGCAGTTTTGTTCTGGAAGAATACACAGAACATATTTTGAACTTGGCTTCTGTTTAAGTGGGGGTGTGGTTGTTTTCAGGAAGGGTGGTCAGGTTGGTAGCAGGTCCCCTTGCCAACAAGGAATCGATGGATTCCTAGCCCAGAGGTCAAGTAAGCAGAGTGACTAAGGGGCAAGGCAGCAAGCAAGAATTAGAGGAGTTTGACCTGAGGGTCATGTGGGCTCCTGCCACCGCTCAGTTCTGGCTTTTTGAACTGTGGCTTTTCTGAGAGCAGCCTGCAACCTCTGGAGTTCTAGTCAAAGGGAGTTACTGGCATGACTTGGCTCAGTTTGGCTTTGTGTGTGGGAAGTAGTACTTAAAATTCAAGATTGTGTCTGATCTTAGTCTCCTTTCTTGGTCTCCCCAGTTTGGCTTTGCCACTGGGGATGAGAGAGGGATGAGGAAGCAGGAGCCACTATAGTATCAACACCAGTGGTAGACAGGATGCTGATAATAATAGCAGTAGAAACAACAATCAAAAGAGCAGCACCTACCATGTATTGAACCTTTGTTAGGTGTCAGGGCTGTGACAAGAGCTTTACATTTATTATCTGATTTCACCCACAAAACAACCCTATGATGCAGATATTATTACTCCCATTTTACATGTGGTATAGCAGAAGAGCTGAGACACTGGACTCATAGAGGCCTGACTTCAAATTCCAGCTCTGCTTCTTTATTGGTTTTGCCAGCTTGTTGGTTTACTTAACCTTACCAAGCCTCAGTTTCTCAGTTGTAAAGCGGGGATGATAATCTCTTACCTTCAGTTTGAAATGAGACATTGTAAAGTGTCTGGCAAATTGTAGGTCCTGGGTAAATCAAGAAAAGAACAGAGGGACACATAAATTCAGGCCCTTTCTGGGACACAAACTAAAGCTGGGCAATCTTGAGAAAAATCACCTCCTCAAAATCATTTTCCTCTGAAGGGCCTGCTTTACACCAGTGGTTTTCAAAAGTGTGACCCCTGGACCAACAGTACCTGGGAGCTGGTTAGAAGTAAAGATTTTCAGGGTCTAACTAGCCTAAAACTCTGTGGCAAGACCAAATAACCTGTATTTTGACAAGCCCTCCGTGTGATTCTGATGTATACTCAAATTCAAGAGCTACTGATTCACAAAATGGGCTGACTGAAATTGAATCAGTCCTCTTAGGATCCCCTCTCTGATGCTAATGTTCTGTGATTGTTTCTACTGGAAGACAGCCGCATGCTGACTCCCTGGGGACAGCAACAGGCCAGAAACAATTGTAGATTCACTGGCAGCAGGAAAGCAGATCATAACCCCCAGTGGAGTGCGCCCACTCTTCATCTTTGGGAATCTTGCCCTATCCTTCTTTGGTATGTTGTCTTATCTCCCATTCTACATTCCTGTGGTGCCCCAATGTCCATCTCTTTCCTTGTTTCCCTTCCTTGTGTTTTTTGCCTTATCTCCCTTTCAGTTCTGGCACCGGTGCCTCCGGCCTGGCCTGCCTTCTCCTATGGCAGGTCTGGCGAGGGTGGGAAAGGGATCTGGGAACTGGGCTAACTAACCAGTGTGCCCTGTGTCTTGCAGTGACGTCTGTGTTCAGTGGTGTCCACTTTCCTGGCACTGCAGCACTGAGAAAAGCAGCTCCATTGGCAGCATGGAGAGCCTGGAGCAACCAGGCCAAGCCACCTATGAGGGCCATCTCTTGCCCACTGACCAGAATATGTACCCCAACCAGCGTGACTCAGCCTATAGCTCCTTCTCGGCCAGCTCAAATGCATCTGACTGTGCCCTTTCTCTCAGGCCAGAGGAGCCAGCCTCTGCAGACTGCATCATGCAAGGCTCAGGGCCAACTAAGCCCCCTACTGGCCAGCCTAATGCAGCTGAGACCTCAGGAGGTATGCAGCACACCTGTGGGGGCCACCTGACTCCCAGCTCCCAGCTGTCACCCTGCCCACAGGAGGCCCACCACGCAGGGCCTGCCAAGGCTTCAAGGGACCCACCACAACCTCCAGTAAGGAAAGACAGTCTTCAGGCCTCCAGAGCCCAGCTCCTCAATGGAGAGCAGCACAGGGCTTCTGAGCCTGTGGACTGCTTGCAACAGAAGGATAAATCAAGCTTAGACACTATGCCATCCACAAGGAACCCTAACAGGTTCTGCTGCTTCAGTGGGCAAGAACAAGTGACAAACAAGGGCCATCAGAACTGCGAGCTCAGCCAGCCTCCTGAATCCAGCCAGCATATCTCTGAGCATCTACTGATAGATGCCTCAGTCAAAGCTGTTGGATTCCCAAAAGCATATGACAAAGCTTCTAGCATAGATTCCAGCCCACTCAACAAGGTTTCAGCAGAACTAGCTAAGACTTCTTTTGGCAACCCTTCACACCTCATAGGACCCATAGGGCATCGCCATAGTGCCCCTGAACAGCTGCTGGCATCCCACTTGCAGAGTATGCACCTTGATATCAGGGGCAGCAAGGGAATGGAGCTCCCCACTGTGCAGGATGGGCATGAGTGGACTCTGTCTCCTTTGCATAGAAGCCACACAGGGAAGAAAAGCCCATGTTCCCCTGCAGGGGGAATCCAGCCCCAGCCCAGCAAAGAGAGAAAGACCAGGTCAGTGGATGACAGGCCTTTGGATTCAGGGCAGCAGAGCTCAAGCAGTTCCCCACATGGAGAGGCTGATAGACACCCTCCAGAAAGAAGTTTCCAGGATGCAAACATACCAAGCAGAGCAGAGAGTGAATTAGCCAGCCAGCAGCCCTCAACCTCTGGCTCCCTTGTTCAACAAACCAGGGACTGTTCTGCAACCACTAAGGTAACTGGCAGCATGGAGGGAACCAAAGAAGGGGACAGTGAACCCAAGGAGTGTGGCTGGGTGGGTGGTAGGCGAAATGGAGGCACCCGGGGCCGCTCTATCCAAAACCGGCGGAAGAGTGAGCGTTTTGCTACCAGTCTGCGTAACGAAATTCAGAGGAGGAAGGCCCAGCTGCAGAAAAGCAAGAGTCCCTTGTCACAGCTGTATGACACCAAGGAGCCAGTGGAAGAGACCGAGGAGCTCCTAGAAAGTCCTGCATCTCCTGCCTCTAACTCATCTCTTCTTTCTTCATGTAAAAAATCACCTAGCCCGAGAGACAAGCTCTTCAACAAGAGTATAATACTCAGGGCTAGGTCTTCAGAGTGCCTCAGCCAAGCCTCTGGGAACCATGAATCTAGGACAAGTTTGGAGAAACAAATAAGCCTGGACTGGAAGCCTGGCCAGCCCTCTTTGGGCCTGAACACTTGGTGGAAAGCATCTGACCCATCCTCTTCAGACTCTGAAAAAACAAATGTTCACCATGGTGTCTATGGAGGTCACAGGAGGTGGTCTCCAGAGCACAACCTGCAGCCACATGTGGCACTAGCCATGGAAAGCCCTTCCAACCCAGCTGACCACAAGGAATTGAAGGCTGCTACTGCCCCAGCTGGGGAGGAAGCCATCCTCCTGCCTTTTGCAGACAGGAGAAAGTTCTTTGAAGAGAGTAGCAAATCCTTATCTACATCTCATTTGCCAGGTTTAACCACTCACAGCAATAAGACTTTCACCCAGAGACCAAAACATATGGACCAAAACTTCCAGCCAACGAACTCCAGCTATAGGGAACTGAGGTGCCATCCCACAGACCAATCATATCATTCCATGCCAGCCCTTCAGTCAGAAACTCCCACTTACTCAGAATGTTTTGCAAGCAAAGGTCTAGACCAATCCATGTGTTGTAAGCCACTGCACTGTGGTGATTTTGATTACCGCAGGACCTGCTCTTGTTCCTGCAGTGTTCAGGGAGCTGTAGTCCATGACCCTTGCATGTATTGTTCTGGGGAACTCTGTCCTGCTTTGAGAAAGAGAAATATGATGCCAAACTGCTACAACTGCCGATGCCACCACCACCAGTGCCTCTGGTGTTCAGCTTGCTACCATAATCCCCAGCACAGTACCGTTGAGGACAGCAGCTTGGCACCTGGCAGCACTCGAAAACCCAGGAAGCTGACAGCACAGGTAAGGACTTGGTTCTTGGATGGCTGAGCTTCGTTACTCTCTTTGTGAGGAGAAAGAGAAGCAAATCTTTTGAAGACTTAACAATTATAATTCCTTAAAACTGTATAGCCCTGGCCCCACCAGATGATAGCTTAGTAACCTTGAGCAAGATACTTAACCCCCAAAATTGCGGTTACCCTGTCTTTAGAGTTAGATGAAAATAACTTTCACTTCACAAAATGGACAGAACTGGGATTTATACCCTGACTATATAACTGGAATCTGAGTGGCCTTAAGCAGGTCATTCAATCACCAAACTTGGCAATTACATGATTTTTAAAGGAAAAATAAGAATTTTTACCTCATAAAATGGCCAGTACTAAGAAAGTCTTATTGCTTCATCTCTAAAGTGGAGGAAAATAATGGCTGCCTCGTGGATCAGATGTGAGGATCAAATGAGATTGTGTATAAAGAGGTCTGAGCCTAGTACCTTATACAAAACAGCACTTATTCCCTTCCATCTCCTGCTAAAGAACTACGTGGAGCTGCAAAATTTGCATATGACCCCAGGTTTTGTTTTTAGAGATCTGACTAGTCTGGTTTTCTAATGAACAAATCCTGAACCCCTTCTCCAGTCTATCTCTATCAGAAATCCAGGTCTATACTGGCTGTTCCTATGGCCTGGTTATGACCTACCACCCTTACACAAGCCACCACCATCCCCCATGGTACTTCTTGAAGAATCCCCTATATCCTTTCCAGCTCACTTCCCCGTGGCCTCCCCGGCACTACCCCTCCCTTTGGCTGATGCATTCAAACTAGAAGCTAATTCATGTGTTGAACTCTTTTGTTACATAGGCAGACACTTCTGACTGACTTAGTGTTTGACATTTCTCAATACATAGTCTTTGAAAAAAGGAACCTGAGGGATGGGAGAAGACTTACACAAAAGAATATATATACTCTATTCCTTTTATGTAAAGTTCTATAACAGCTGTTTTATGGGGAAAAAATCAAAACAGTGGTTATCTATGGGAGGTGGCACAGAGATTGATTGGGAAACGGTATGAGGGAACTTTGTCAGGTGATGATAATGTTCCATAACTTGATAAGTGTTTGAGTTACACAGGTTTATGTATTCCGCAAAACTCAACAAATGGACACTTAATATTTGTGCATTTCACTGGACGTCAGTTTTGCCTAAACAATATTGTAAACAAATATTTAATTTTAATGATATGTATGCTGAAGTTTTTGAAGTATAATGATGCATATAACTTATTTTATTGTTTTCAGCATACAGTGTTGCACAGATTTTGTTATATGTAGCCCTAAGACTTCAAGTTTTTGATGCTATCATAAATAGTATTGTTTTCTTAATGTCATGTTATTATTTGTTACTACTGTTTAGAAATATAACTTAATTTTGTATATTGGCCTTCTATCCTGCAGCCTTGCTAAACTCACTTATTAATTCTAGCAGCTTTTTGGTAGATTTTAAAAAGATTTTCAACATAGACAGTCATGTCATCTGCAAATGGAAATGATTTTTTATTTTCCTTTCCACTGTGTATGCCTTTTCTATGGGAGAGGGGCCTTACCGCACTAAGACCTCCAATACAATGTTTAGTAGAAGTGGGGAGGGTGGATAGTGTTTCTTTGTTCCCAATCTTTCATTATTAAGTTTAATGTTAGCCGTAGGTTTTTTGGGATGCCCAAGAATGGGTTGAAAAAGTTCCCTTTTATTCCTAGTTTGCTGAGAGCTTGTATCATGAGTGGATGTTGGACTTTTTTCAAATGATTTTTTTGTATCTTTTGAGATAATCATATAGTTTTTCTCATTCAATCTATTGAAATGTTGTATTACATTGGTTGTTTTTTTTATTTTGTTATCATTGATATACAATTACATGAGCAACATTATGGTTACTAGACTCATTATCAAGTCCCCACCACATACCCCATTACAGTCACTGTCCATCAGCATAGTAAGACGCTATAGGGTCACAACTTGTGTTCTCTGTGTTATACTGCCTTCCCCGTGCCCTGCCCCTACATTATGTGTGCTAATCATACATTGGTTGATTTTTGAAATAAGAACCAGCCTAGCATTGTCAGGATAGGTCCCATTTGGTATTATCCTTTTTATATGTTACTAAATTTGATTCAAAAATATTTTGTGAAGGATTTTTATGTCTCTGTTTAACAGTCTGTGGTTTTTTTTTGTGTGTGTTGTCCTTGTCTGGTTTTTATATGAAGATGCTGGAGTTACCAAATGAGGTGGAAGGTATTCCCTCCTCTTCTATTTTCAGGAAGAGTTTGTATAGAATTGGTATTATTTCTTCCTTAAATGTTTGGTCAAATTCATCACTGAAGCCTTCTGTGCCTGGAGTTTTCTTTGTGGAAATATTTTTAACTACAAATTCAATTTATTTAATAGATACAGAATCATTTGGGTTATCTATTTCTTCTTGAGTGAGCTTTGGTAGTTTTTCTTTTAAGGAATTTGTCCTTTTCATTTAAGCTTTCAAATTTATACAGATAAAGTCATTGTAACTTACTTTGAAATACATCAACAATTTAAGATGGGTTGATTGGTGGACAGGTAGGAGTGTATAGATAGATATATGATAAGGCAAATGTAGTAAATATTAATTGTGGAACCTAGGTGATGTACTGCATAAGTTGTAAGCTTGTTCCACTTTTCTGTATGCTTGAAAATATTCATATTAAAATGTTGAGAAAAAGAAGAGGAGAGGAAATATAAAATAACATGTTTTAAAGGCACTGATGCTGGAACCAGACTGCCTGGGTTCAAATTCCTAAACTTTCACCTCTAAAAAATGGAGGTAATAACACTACCTACTTCATAAGTTGGTTGTCAGGATTAAATGCTGTGACATGTGTATGGCACTTAGAACAGTGACTACTAGATAATAATCATCTCTGAAGTGTGATTTATTCTCTGTTAAGATAAAGATAGATTTTGGCTAGCTTGAGAAATTTTTACCAAAGGAAGTATCTGCAAGTAGACAATAGAGAAGTTGCTGAAGTTGAGGGGAATTGGGGAAGGGATGATGGCTGCAGAAGTGTCTGCCTAGTTCCAGAAACTCTAAGGGAAGAAGGTGAAATTTACAAGTTGCAGCAATTAGCAGTGCAGCTATGCTCATGCCCATACCATGCCTTTCCTTCAGAGACAGGGGGACACTTGGGTTCCTAATGTTTGTTAGACTAGCTAAGAAGTCGGCTTAGACAATAGGCTTTCAGATATGTGGACGATTGTCTAGGAACCACTTCATGCCCGTTTCTATCCCTGCCACTTGAACATACACACACACCCCAGACAGAGGGAAAACTTGTAGTATGTTACTATACCCCAACTCAGATGACTAAGGTAGTTGTGATGGTGGCTATCTGAACTAGGGTTGAGATCCTGCTCCTTATGGCCCCTCGAAAAGGTTGGAAAGCCAATTGTCTCCTGTTTAGTGCTGTTAAGAAAACCATAATCAACATACAGTTACAGCCCTCATGCTTCATGCCAGTTAGTTTTGCATATATTATCAGATCATTTCATTTAACAACTATCTGAGACAAGTTATTACAGTATCTGCATTTTACAGCTGAGGAAGCTGAGGCTCAGAGAGGTCACACATGTAGCAACTGGTGAAGCCAGGATTTGAACAACATAATAACTAACATTCAAGTGTGAGTGTCTGCCTTGCACCAGGTACTGGTTAGGCACTTTACATGTATCAACTCATTTAGTCCTCAAAACAATCAGGAAATAGGTACTGTTATTATTACCATCTCATTATTAAATAGCTGGGGGAAATAAGATAAAGAGAAGTTGGGTAGTTTGCCTGAGGTCACACAGCTAGTGAAGGGCAGGTGTGGAATTTGAATCCGTGCAGTCTAGCTTCAGAGGCTAGAGTTCCTAATTGTGCTACACTGCCTTTCCATAAGCTGATTGCAGAGCCCAGGCCTCTCCAGTATGGCAGGTTGCCTTCTAGCAGTATAACTTCCAATGGGGCAGCAAGTTCCCACCACAACCAGTCCCCATCCACAACAAGTTGTAGGGATAACTGGCTCTGTAGTTCAAGGGTGCAGGCAGCTTACAGCAACCTAAGTGACTCAGGAAAAAAAGTAGACGTACTGGGAAGCTGAGAATGAGGTTGGGAGTTGGGACAGCACTTTGTTTGGTTTGGCCCCTGCGATTTACTGAGCACTTCCCACAGGGCTAGACAGGGCATGGACAGGAAATCCTGATTCCCACTGTGGCTGAACAAGTCATAATGTCTTTGAGAGCAGGGACATCTCACAAGGGTGTCAAGGCAGAGTCCGAAGTCTAACAAGTGGTTAGAGGTGATCTACCATGACAGGTACAGGCAGGTACTGCTCTGGTCCTGTGAAAGCTGTGAAACCTCACCTTTTCCATGGCTACTAACATCCAGAGCCTTCTATGTGCCGAGCATTGTGCTAGACATTCTCTATGCATATCGCATTTTATCCTCACTACTGGGAACCCAGCAAGACCAGATTGTATAGTCTTTATTTTCCAGATAGGAAGCTGGAGTCCAGGGAGGTGACATAACTTCCTTGAAATAACACAGCTAAATAGTGACCCCCAAAAGGGAGTAAAATGTTTTTACTGGGACAAAGGGAATAAAACTTTGAATGGGACCAGTAATAGCTTCAGAGAAAGAAGGAATTTGGAAGATCAGTGAGGTTTAGGAGAAAGTGCACATTCTCATTGAGTTAAGCTCTGAGTGACTAGGTAGAAAGTGCTGGATGCAAAATCAGGGGGAATGTCAAAGGCAAGTATGCGTTAGGTTTGCAGCTAGAATAGAAAGGTAGGGACATTTTTACAAATGGCTTATATGGCTTGGACTAGGAGGGAAAGTGTTGCTTGGGCAAAGCCCTTAAGGAAAAAATGCCCAGGGTGGAGAGTCTACTCCTGTAATGTGGGGAACTTGGCACCCAGCACTCATGCTCTACAGAGATGAGTCCACCTCGGACCTGGCAGCAGATTGGGGAGGAGGAGGAATGGCCTCTACAGTACAGGGCCCGGCTGGCATGCATGCTCACCATCTGCCTCACCCTGGCAGAGGGCTGCAGCAACAGGAGTAGCAGGCCTCAAAACCCCCTCAAGGGACAGGGCTTCCAAGAAGATGCTACTTATGTCAGAAGAGGCAAGAGGAATGAGCAAGTTCACCCAGCAGAACAAACAAAAAGTCCTCCTTTGCAAGAGACAGAGCAAATAGAAAACACACTAAACTGGTTTATAAGGTAGTTTGGGAGGGGTGTGGAGAAAGAGAGGGAAACACGGAGTTTCTAAAGTACACTGTCCAGTCCCTAAGTACTTTCTTACACCCCGGCAGCTCAGCAGGTGTCTGACAGAAAGGCAGCCCTCCAGTTACATATTTCTCTACCCTGCGTAGGAGGGTAGAAGTAACTAGCTGGGAGGTCTGGCCAGGGACAGGTTCCTGACCTCTTCATATTTTTGAGGCCATCTAGATACCTGGCTGCTCAGAACTCCCTAACTTATCAGAAATTTGCTTTGCAGGAATTTCCTGGGGACAAATGGAAACCAATAACAGGAAAGAGGAAGACCAGCCAGTCAGGGAGGTAAGTGACTGATCTGGGAGTTCTGGTGAGTTGGTACCTCTGAGGCTTCTATAGAAATTGGGAAGGTGTTCTGTTTGCTCAGTTTCCTTTGAGCAATCTGTTCTAGTGTCCATGCCAAGGGTTTGATGCCATAGACGTGATCCAGCCTTTCCCCCAGGCAACTGGGCTACAGACTGATCACTAGGACATTTTGAAATATGTAGTAGTTCTGGCATCCCATCATCTCGGAGACCTGAGGCAGGCCTTCCCAGGTACAAGGACATATGGAATCTGACTGTGCTGAAACATACATGAGAAGTCATAACTACACCTGTCTTAGCAGTAGCCATCAGGCAGTTGGAGGAGCCAGAGAGGAGGTAAGACTGTCCAGCTAATGTGTCTTTGCCTCAGAGTTGTTGGAGGTACTTGTTTGTTGGGTTCTACCACCTTTATTTTTATAGGGCTTGTTGAGAACTTAAGGTCTACTCATTAAAAGTCCATGGGCAGATCATGCTAATGATAGGTTAAGGTTCCTAGAAGGAGGCCAGGGACATTTTTATAAGTAGCATAGATATTTTGGGCTAGAGGGGAAATAATTGCTTGGGCAAAACCTTTAAGGAAAAGAATGCCCAGAATGGAGAGTCTGCACCTATAATGTAGGGAACTTGGCATCTGGTACTCATGCTCCACACCAACCATGGGTGAGTATAAGGAGTAGGCAGTTACTTTCTCCAGGTTGTTCCCCATCAGCCTGGCTGGACCATCTATTTTGTGAAATTGCTTGGTATACTTTTTAGCCAGTTCTGCTCCAGGTCAAATTATACCAGAGGCCCCTAAATTATATTGATTCTTTAACTCAAACTCTAGAAATGAAGGGACGTGGAAGAAGGCTCCTAGTGGTACCTTTGTGGGAAGGCCAAGGGAGAGGACTAGAATCTAGGTCTCCTGCTGACCCTGAAGAACCCAGAGTTCTTTCTGGGGGTCTGCATTATCCTCTGTGATTTGGTCATGTAGTCAGGAATAATTTTGGCTTTCTTTTGACTCCAAAATCTGGGAAACCTATCAGTTTTCTCGTTGGCAATGAAAAAAGGGAGGAACCCAACATTTATTGATAATCTACTAAATGTCAGTCAATGAACTGGGTCTTTTTAACTCATAATCTCATTTATTCTCCAGAACAGTTCACTTTACTATGTATTTTAAAGATGAGGTCAAGAGACATTATGTGACTTAGCTGAGGTCACACTGTTAATAAGTGAGGGAGCTAGGATTCAGACCCAGGTTTGTCTGGCCCCAAAGTTCATGTTTTTTCCATTATAACTGCTTCCATTAGGATCTCTAAGGAAACCCTTCAAATGGATCCCTCAATGTCACGTCTCAGGAGTCTAAGGTCTGGGTGGGGATGCTGGTCTTGATTCCCCTCTGTGGATTGACTTGTACAATGTCCTTGAAAAAATCATTTCAGTCTAGTGAGTCTGCTGAGTTTCCCATATTAGACTGAGAACTTCGAGAGAGATGACCCATGCCTTGGTCATAGACTTAGTCTCTGTGCCTGGCCCAGTGCCTTACACAGAGGCACTGACACAAGAGCTCAAGAGGTATTTGTCATTTGCTTGCCAGGTGAAGAAACAGAGCCTCCTCTGCCATTGAATGGGGGAAATTAAACAAAAATAACGCTAACTAACATTTTTTGAGCACAGTGCTCTATTCTAGGAATCATTCAAAGCATTTGACAATTATTTGTCTATCACCATAACCTTATGGGGAAGGTACTATTATTAGTCTCTCCATTTGACAGAGAGAAGCGTCTTAAGCACACACAGAAAAATCCACTTGCCCCCTTACTCACAGCTGGTAAGGTGACTAAACCAAAGCAATCCAGTTTCCAAGCCAGCGCACCATACTACGGTGCTTATCCACAACTGTTTTCTTACGAATCAGTCAGGGACGCATGAGGACTTCATTCATTCAAAACCTAGTTGTATTACTGCCTTTTGCTAGGAAAGCAGGAGAATATTAGAGAAAGAGCATCAAGAAGCACAATACCTGCTCAAACACAGCTTGAGCAAGGAAGACTCTCCCACAGAAAGTTAAGTAGCAGTAATAATAAATTATCATTTGCAAACCAACCTATGTGCCCCAAGCTAAGTTACACGTTATGTTTCACCTGCCCCAAAACCCTGTCAGGTGTGTATTATTATAAGTAGGGCAATGGTTCTCAAATTGAGTATTCATTAGAAGGAGGAGGAGGAGGAGGGGGAGGGGGAGGGGGAGGGGAGGAGGGGGAGGGGAGGGGGAGGGAGGAGGGGGAGGGGAGGGGGAGGGGGGAGGGGGAGGGGAGGGGGAGGAAGAGGAGGAGGTTTCTTTGTGAATATATGCTTTCAGTTCCCTTAAGTATATACTTAGGAGTGGAATTCCTGGGCCATATCATAATTCTGTTAACTGAGGAATGGCCTGTTTTCCAAAATGGCTGTACCGTTTTACATTTCCACCAGCAACATGGGAAGGTTTCCATTTCTTTTTATTAATTTTAATACAGTAATTATGTGTTAGTGTTACTATGTGATTTGAAAAGAAGAATGTTTAAAAGAATTTGAACATTGAAAACATTTTAAAAGCAGAACGTGGCTAAGGGAAGGAAGAAGAGAAACGGGTAGTTAGAGGGGCAATAGGGCTTAAGTTAGTGGTTCTTAAAATGTGGTCCTGGGACCAGCAACATCAATATCCTGTAAGAGTTTGTTAGAAATGCAAATTCTCAGACCGCACTCAGCCCTACTAAATTAGAAACTGTCATGTGGCCTAGCCGTCTGTTTTAACAAGCCCTCCAGGTACAAGCTAAAGTTGAGAGCCACTGGTTTAGGTGAAGGTTTGGCCCAGATTTGGGAACAAATTTAAGTTAAAAACAGAAAGGAGAGGTCAATGGAAAAGGAAAGAATACTGATGCTAAAGATGGAGGAGGCAGACCATAGTTTATAATCTCAGGGAAATGAAAAGGCCTAGGAAAGGTCAAGGGCGGAAATGACATTTAAGAGAAATCCTTATGGAATTTCCGCTCACCTTCCCCACCACACACACACATTTTTAACATTTCTTGTGTCATTTCTGTCACAACTGGAATGATGGGTGTAGGTGGGAGAATAAAATGTATATTCTTGAGCCACTCTTTTTGCCTGGAAGTCTGCAATGAATTTTAATTTCAGGTAGTTAACACTCTTGGTTGTCTCCTTCCACTGTTATTTGGTTTGTGTGCAGAGAATGCAAATGCATTTTAGTATTAGCAGGAGGGAAAAAATTGGTGAATAGATCTGCCTGGAGAAAAAGCTACATACATAAGTGTGATGTATTTAAAAGACAAATTATTTTCTGAATTATCTCTTTTGGTTTTCTGTACCTATGATTGCCTTCCATGATCCTTTCCATTTTTGTCCTTTGCACAGACCTTTAGAGTGTGTAGAGTGTATTTATATACATGGCCACATTTAATCATCACAACAATCCTATGCAGTTAAGCTTTATTTTTCCCCCATTTGACTGATAAGGAAGCTGAGACTCAGGAAAGATATTATACTATTATTAACAACAACAAACAGTATAGTAGCTAACATTTATTAAGTGTTTTTTTATGTGTCAGGCACTGCTATAAGCATTTCACATGAATTATCTTATTTATTACTTATCATGACCCCATGAGATAGTTACCATTTACTGACAGATGAGGAAATTTTCTTACAGATAAAGTCACTTGCCCAAAATCAAAAAGGCACCTGACTCCTGGGATTATGTAGCAAGCACACAACAAAATTAGACTACTCTCCAGGTTTTTCAATTCTTAGCCCAGGGCTCTCTTCCTTTTCTTTATCATACCACATCATGAGCAGAGTATGAAATATCAAGTACATAGTTCCTATTTACTGATTAAGTTTACAAAATGGATAATTCAGAGTTGAATCTCATTTCATTAGGAGGAGTACACTTTTCAGGAAGGCTTTACTACCTAAGAAGGATGCAACCTTCAGAGGCATAGAACGATTTATCAAAAGCATGACAAAGTGAAGTTAAATACTTAGGTATTAATTTAATCTTGGGCACACAAAACTTATTCAAGGAAAATTGTAGAACTCTAATGGGAGAAATAAAAACATGAATAAATGTATAGCTATACTCTGCTTCAGCTTGGGAAGTCTAAATATAGCAATGATTACAATCCTCCCTAAGTTAAACAGATGTAATGTACTATGCATTAGAGTCACTGTAGGGTACTTTATAGAACTTGTCAAATTCATAGTGAAATTTCCCTGGAAGAATAAGTGGGCAAGAATAACAAAGAATACATTTATTTAAAAAGGTAATTATGGTAGACTTACCCTATCAGATTTTAAAGCCTATCATAAAGTGACAGTTATCAAAACCATATGAGAGTGGGTTGAAAAAAGTCAAACAGTGGAATTTTTTTTAGAAGAGATTCTAGAAACAGATCCAAGGTATTTTAGGACTATAGAGCATACTGGAAGCAACCCTGACCTAGGCAAAGCAATCACTTTTTTAAATAAATGTTGGATATTTTAGGTATAATATGGAGAATAATTAACTTAGATGGATAGCACATACAATACTGTGTAGTAAATTTCAGAAAGCAGACTAGTAGAATAGCATGTTTATTTCAGTTATGGATGGATGATAAATTTGTGTCTGTTAAGTGGACGATTCATCAGAGACAAGATGGATGGTTTCAAATATATCAAAGTTAGAAAGAATACCTGTGTATAACAAAATGTAATAAAAAGCTAAACAACAGAATGAGGAAAATGTCTGTGGTCAGCATCACTGATAACAGTTGACTGTCTAAAAATATAAAGAATGGATACAGATGTAGAAGGTCAGCTTTCAGACTCAGCTTTATAAAAGGACAAGGAAAAATGAACAGGCAATTTATACATGAGGAAACAAAAGCGGTAGAATCACTGCATGGAAAAGTATAACCTCTGTAGCAATTAAAGAAATGCAAATAAAAGCAACTTCAAAGTATCACAACCTACTCATTAAACTATCAAAAATTAATGGAAATGATAAATAGAAATAACAAAACCTTATCTTGGCAAGGCTATGAGGAAACAGTATGTGTTTCTGGGAGCAGTATAAATTGGTTGTTCTCCTAGAAGGCAATCTAGAAATATGTGACAAGAGTTGCAAAACTGTTTGTTCATACTCTTTGACTCAGCATACTCCCCAAGGGAATAACCTAAAAAAGAAAAAATAATTTGTTTGAAGGTGTTCATAGTAGTTCTATTTGTAATTGTGGAAAAGATTTACCAGTCCAATATATCATAATGATGGACTAGAATATAGCCACTAACTGTGACAGGTATACAATATTGTGTCTTGCACAGAAATGAGTATTTGTAATAATATTAGCAAAAGCTAAATCCTAAATCACATGCTTAATCTGATTGTGGCCATACACAAAGAAAACTCAGAAAGACATCTGGTGAAATGTGAATAATTGAATATACAAGGTGTTCTTTGGGTACATATCAAGTTGCTGGAATTTATAATAAATAAGGAAATCTGAAGAAGAGGCAGTCCACATTGGTCTGATTTAGGCTTGGAAAGTTAAAGATCAAGGGCTTTGGGAAAATCTTCATACAGTGACAGACAATGTTACTTACTAAATTTGGTGAGTTTCCAAATTTGCCACCACCACTACAGTATAGAACCTCCCCACCCCTGCCAATAAACATTTTATTATCTGGCTTACAACCATCACTTTCTTAGGACCTTTCCATTTCTCTTCACCTCCATCATCAGCAGTAGTTTGCACTTCAGTGGCATTATTCACAAGGAATCACATCTTCTCTTAACCATGGATATTGCACCTGTATCTTGACAACAAAAAGAGATCATGAAGCCAATTTGATATGGGAGTGCCAAGAGATTGGCTAGGCTTCCTCCTTTGCTAGGTGACTTGTCCTGCAAACCACTATTGTGATGTCTTGCAAGTCAAATTCATACCCTGGACAAAACCAGTTACTACACTTCAGGGATCTTTAGGGTTGCTCCCAAAGGGTTTAAACCTCAGATGTTAAATACATGCATGCCAAATAACTACAGTATAATAAAAATTGTGATTCATAACGGAGCACCCAGAATGTTTTATAAACATTCTGAGAAAGAATCATGTTCCTTTTTACTTCGGTATTAAGAACTGTTGTGTTGTACTGTAGGACTTTGAAATATATTATATTAATATCTGGCATACATGAGGACTCAAATAGACAAAACTTGCTCTCTTCCCCAGCCCATCCACTGCTTAACCATAGTGGGGCACCAAATTTCCTTAAATAGCATAAGGATTCCCAGAACTTTTCAGACTTCCAGTATATCCATTATTTTATTTTGTAAATCTTCATCTCACTTGTTACATGGGTGTTATGTATATAGTTAATTAAAATACATTGTTCTTAGAAGTTTTTAAAAATGGTTTTATATCTCTGAAGATATGCTGGAAAATTGGGAACCTGGTAAATTATGACTGATTAGATCAGTAGGTCTCAAAGTATAATCCCAGACCAGCAGAACTTTCATCATCTGAGAAATTGTTAGATATAACTCTCCACCCTGCTCCAGACCTACTAAATTGGAAATTCTGCAGGTAGGACCCAGCAACCTTTGTTTTAGTAAGCCTTCCAGGTGATCCTGATGCATGCTGAGGTCTCAGAACCCACTGGATATTAGAGAATAGAACCTTAATAACCTTGGCCAGCCTGATCTTCAGCTAAATTTTTCTTGTACATATCAAACCCTCCTAGCACATTCGCAATATGTTATGTACTCCTAATATGTCTCTTATTAAGTCTCTTGAGAAAGTTATGAGAATGCTGAAGAGGCAGCATGTTGTGCTTGGCAAAAGCATGGCTTTGGAGTCAGATGGACCTTAGTTGTAATTTCTCCTGGCCATTTATTCTCTTTGTGCTCCCTAAGTGTTTAACCTCTTCAAGTCTCATTTCTAACATGAGCAAGAGAATAGATATGTCAGAATATTGTCTCAAGAATTAAATGAGATCAAGTCTTTCAACTGTCCAGCCCTATGTCTGACATATAACAGACCATGTCAGTGATACTAGGTACGGTCCAGAGGAGTAATTGGGAAAACCTTCTTAGAAGTTCTAAGTTGGAGTCACTGGAGAGAGGGATCAAGCTTCATCCAGGCTAGCTCCAATAAATCAAGGACTTTTCTGATCTCTTTAAAGGACACCTCTGCACCAGCATCCTGGGGACTGTATTTGTTGTTGCCAAAACAATTATTCCTAACTTGAAGTTCTAGGGACTCAGAGGCAGAGAAGGGTGGCAACAACAAGCTCTCTGGACCCTTCTCCCCTCCCTGTGTGATCTCCTTATGTCTCACTTCCTGGATCCTGCAAATATTTCCTTCAGCAATAACCTGGGAGTGGCTGTTTCTCTTGGAGCAGTCTTATCTTTTGGCTGCTGAGGAAAGGGAAAGGGGAGAGGGGCTGGGCCTGTGCATTCTTGCTGCTGAGATCCTGGAATACCAAGCTATTGTGTAAGTTTAAAAATAAGATATCCAAACAAGAAAACTTCAAAAGGGCTGAGGAGGAGGCAGAAGGAGATTTTTCAGTCTCTGTGAATACTGGTTTTCATTTTCAATTACTACTAGGCACAAAAAATAAAAATAAAAGGAAAAGGTCTTAACAAAAAGAAAATCTATTCAGCAGAAGAAAAGACAACCTGTGTTAAGAGGAAAAGAGAAGAACAGCCCAGAACTTGGCAGGCAATTTGTTTTTGTTTTTGAAATGTGTTCTCCTTGCCGGTATCAACAAAGCCCTTTCTCATACTAAGCTTTCATGCACCCATGCGAGGAGCTAAAGTCTGTGAACACCTGCGGATGAATGTAATACAAGTACCTCTGTCCACCCCAGGAGTCCTTGCTTCAGTGGAATTGTCCTTTGGAGCCAGATAAGCCAAGTTCCAAGCTGGACACTACTGCTTACTCGCTGGGAAAATTATTTACCCTCTCTAAGTCTCAGGATCGTCATTTCAAACTGGCAATAATGGCACCTACTTCAATAGGTTGGTGTTAAGATTAACAGAGATATAGTTGACCCCTGAACAACATGGGTTTGAACTGCATGGGTCCACTTATATGCAGATTTTTAAAAATAAATATATTGAAGATTGTTAGAGATTTGCAACAATTTGGAAAAAATTTTGTCTAGCTTGCTTTACTGTAACAATACAGTATATAATAAACATAACATACAAAATATGTATTAACTATATCATTGCTAAGGCTTCCAGTCAACTAGGCTATTAGTAATTAAGTTTTGCAGGAGTCAAAAATTATACATTGATTTTTCAACTGCATGGGTTATCACTGCTCCTAAACTCTGCATTTTTCAAAGACCAACTGTACATACATGAAACTGCCTAAAACACAGCTTAACATATAGTAAGAAGTGAGAAACCATAGTTCCTTTCTCTTCACAAAGTTCTTGTCCCTTATCCTTCACTTCAGGGAAGAATCTTTACTTGGTCCCAAAGGAGGGTTGTAGATTCTATGCATATAGGAGGCTTGAGCCCTTTGAAAATAGGATCTCTAGAGGCCATATCCTTGGCTTGAGCCTGACACTTCAATGGAAGCTTCCTATTGCTTCAGCTGTTAGTTCCTGGAAGACAGGGCCAATTCAGTTTTGCTCCCCTTTGATCTGGTCACCTTGCACAGTGTAATGTTCAATGAGAGCGTAAAGTGATTTGTATACACACTGATCCAGCTGATCCCATTAAGGGCAGTCCTTCCACTTTCTGGAGTCTTGCCTACTTCTGCTGCCCTGATATAAGAGACTCTGCAAGGCTCAGCTGGCTCTACACAGGCTATGTAAGTGGGAGGGTAGTACTTTTAAAATTAGAATTGTTGCAGAGAATAGCATCCAGGTTGCCTTGCTAGAGCCCAGTGCCTCCAAATTGGATCACAGTACCATGAATTGGGGCACCAAATGTCCCTAGAAGGGCATGTACTTTTCTTCAACTGATTCTGGCCTTGGCCACCTAGAGGTAAATTCTGTAAGGCTGACATAAGTGAGTAGTACCTAAACAAGACATATTAGAAGATATAGTCCTTTTGATCTTCACAATGCTCTTAAGCCTAAACTCTTTTATTGTCTCTCCCTTTTTAGTAGATAAAAAGAGTAAGTCAGTGAGCCTAGGGTTAAAAGTCTTTAGTTAGCTAGGGTTTCCTAGCTAGTCAGCTATGTGCCTGAGGTCTCCTGGTTTCTTGGCTATTTTGCAGGGCTGAATATTATTAACCAGCGGACAGTGCAGTCTAACTTGTTTGATGAGAACAAGGGAGAAAGCTGAAGCATACCGCAGTGAAAGTCATACACTGTATAACTTGCACCATCATATGCATAACCATGAGTGAGGGACTTCACTCTCACAAGAAACATAGTTCTGTCATTTATTAATCAACTTTTCATCTTTGCTAGGTCCTTTTTATACAGTTAATCCTCACTGCAGCATCATGAGATAGATATTTTACTGAAATTGAGATAAATTAAATAATTTGCTCAAGGTCATGCAGCTTTTGGGTTAGGAAGCCAGATTTTAAAATTTTACTGGAATTCAGACCCAAGACTTTCTGACACTATGTTCTTTACACTCTGCTATATTCCCTTTCCTGTGCCCTGGCTAGGGAAAAGGAAAGACTGGTAAATTTGATTATTATCATGAAGTAGGATTCTTCTCAACACAGCTGCAACACATTGGCTCAGCTGGGGCCTTTGAAGAAGATGATGTCACCCCCTGCACTTCATAAGATCAAGACTGGAACTGAAGGTGGGAAAAGGTGGTAGGAATGTTTGTGGTGAGGGGTGGTAAGCTGCATAGATTGGAAAACAACCTAACTGGAACAAATAACTTTGCCCCCAAACTTCCACCCCTATACCACAACACTTCTGGACTTTTGTTTCCATAGTATGGACCCTGAACCACTTATAGTGGAATCCCTTGGGGCAATAGTTAAAAACGCAGATTCCTGGGTGCCACCACAGAAGTACTAAATCCTAATTCTGGGAGTAGGGCCCATGATTTTGCATTTTAAACAACCTCTCCAGTAATTCCCAGTAGAAGCCCCTTGATTAGAAACAACTGCCCCAGACCAGTGGTTTCCAACTTTTTGGATCATGCACATTTCTCAGAATTTGACTGTTCACTTTCAATATATGCTGGCAGTTTATTAATAAGCACCTTGCATGTAGTAATGCCCTAACATTTATGTTTTTAAATGCAAAAATGTTGAGAATTTTGCATTAGTATTCTTATATGAGAATGGTCTCTAGTTTCCTTTATGTATATTCTAGTCATTGGTTCTGGTATTGATATTATGCAGAATTCTTTTCTTTTCCCTCTATTCTCTAGATTCCAGAATCTAGGAAGTATAAATACCATTGGGGTTATCTGTCCCTCAAAGGCTGGTAGAATTGACACAAGACTATGTGAGTGTGCTAGTTTGGTGGGGAGGCAAGTTTACCAATAATATTTTCATTGGGAACTGCTGGTTTTGGATATTTTCATTCTTCTGCAATCATTTCGGTAATTTTTGGTTTCCTAGACAACAATTCTAAGTTTTCAAATTTGTTTTCCTAGATTAAAGGAAAATATTCTTTTACTCTTTTCATTTACTCTCTAACTATAGTTATTTCTCCATTTCCAATTTTGTGCATCTGGCGTTTTAGATTATCAAATAGTTTATCTGTTTTATTGTTTTATATTTTATTTTGAAGAACTAGCTTTTGGCTTTATTAGTTCTATCATTTGTTTCTAACTTGTTAATTTCTGCCATTAGTTTTCTCTCTGCTTAGGTCTATTTTTATGGCTCTTTTCTTTTGTTGAATGCTTAATTCATTTATTTTAATTTGTTCTTATGTATTAATGTAAGTAGGTAAAGGTACAAACTTCCCTTTGACCACTTCTTTAATCAACCATATCCTCTAATTCCTGACATTTTCATTGTTATTATTTTCTAGATATTCTACAATTTCAGATTAGATCTAGTCTTTGACTACTAGCATGGAGGATTTTTTCCCTTTTATTTTCTATGTGCTGAAGTTTTTGTCTTTCATTTTTGTTATTCATTTCCTGTGTTATTATATTCTAATTAGATACTTTAGTCTGTACTACTCACACTTTGTGGCTTAATATATAGTCAATTTTTAAAAATGTTCAATGGGCCCTAGAAAAAACTGTTTTTAATGTAAGGAGAAGTTTAAATTTCCCATTCTCTTAGTTCTTGACTGTCATATCTGTCATCAGCTGAAACAGTCTCATATTTTATTTCTGCTTTTTTCTACCTTTGCATATTTTATAGATTTTGCTTTGTGAATTTTGATGCTATGTTGTTTGCTACATTAAGATTTGGAGTAGTTAGATCTTAATCATGTGTTCTAATAGTATTATAGTGCCTTTATTTAGTTTATTGCCTTGTGCCTTTGATTCAACTTTTTTGTGATATGAGTATCACGGCCCATGTATTTTTCATTTCTGGAATTCATTTATTAGACAAATATTGATGAATACCTACTGTGTACCACTTACCAGATTAAGGAGACATACAAGATCCTAGCCCTCATCGAGTTTGCATTTTAGAGTGGAGCACAAAACAAACAAGTAGAAATTGGTATGCAATATAATATTAGATGGGAATGTATGCTCTGAGAAAGAACAAAATAGAGAAAGGATAATTAAGCATAAGTCATCTCTATTTTAGGTAAAGTGGTCAAGAAAGACCTCCTTGCCTGATGGCATTTCTCATCCTTTTACTTTGCACTCCTGACCTTGTTTGTATGTTTCCTTAGGGGGGAAATGCCAGATGCAACAGTTTGCACACAAGGGATTGTTCCAATCTTAAGGAGCTATAGTTGGGCAAAGGCCCAAATAAGAAGTGAGGGAGGATGTGTGGATGTGAATTTCTTATCTATATGAGTTATGAGCTAGCCAGGATGGGGACAGCAGATGAGGGAATGCCGCAGATTTTGCTTTCCATTCTATCTGAGCTTGGTAACCTTTATGTATGATATTATTTTTAAAAGAAATATTGCCAGTGTTCAACATGATGATTGAATGGATATTCTGATAATTTAATTGAACTGATGGAATTTCCTGTTACTAGGCAGTACTTAGCATGATGCTGATTGCTCACAGGCTACAGCAGGAAAACAGGCCTTTTAGCTTAAAGGGCTTAACTCTTTATACTCTGAGACTAAAACGATGTTCCTTGAAATTGGTCACTTTATTTTTACATTCAAATTGTCTCCTATTTATTAGTGGTTAAATACACATTTTCACCTTTGCCAATCATATTAGATGTAGTTTTTTTTGGTATCATTAATCTACAATTACATGAAGAACATTATGTTTACTAGGCTCCCCCTTTCACCAAGTCCCCCCCACAAACCCCATTATAGTCACTGTCCATCAGCATAGCAAAATGTTGTAGAATCACTACTTGTCTTCTCTGTATTGCACAGCCCTCCCCTTTCCCCCACCCCCCACATTATACATGCTAATCATAATACCCCCTTTCTTCTTCCCCACCCTTATCCCTCCCTACCCTCCCATTCTCCCTAGTCTCTTTCCCTTTGGTAACTGTTAGTCCATTCTTGGGTTCTGTGATTCTGCTGCTGTTTTGTTCCTTCAGTTTTTCTTTGTTCTTATACTCCACATATGAGTGAAATCATTTGGTACTTGTATCTCTCCGCCTGGCTTATTTCATTGAGCATAATACCCTCTAGCTACATCCATGTCGTTGCAAATGGTAGGATTTGTCTTCTTCTTATGGCTCAATAATATTCCATATATGTACCACATCTTCCTTATCCATTCATCTACTGATGGACATTTAGGTTGTTTCCATTTCTTGGTTATTGTAAATAGTGCTGCGATAAACACAGGGGTGCACATGTCTTTTTCAAACTGGGCTGCTGCATTCTTAGGGTAAATTCCTAGAAGTGGAATTCCTGGGTCAAATGGTATGTCCATTTTGAGCATTTTGAGGAATCTCCATACTGGTTTCCACAACGGTTGAACTAATTTACATTCCCACCAGCAGTATAGGAGGGTTCCCATTTCTCCACAACCTCACCAACATTTGTTGTTGTTTGTCATTAGGATGGTGGAGATCCTTACAGGGGTGTGGTGATATCTCATTGTGGTTTTAATTTGCATTTCTCTGATGATTAGCGATGTGGAGCATCTTTTGATGTGTCTGTTGGCCATCTGAATTTCTTCTTTAGAGAACTATCTATTCAACTCCTCTGCCCATTTTTTAATTGGATTATTTGCTTTTTGTTTGTTGAGGTGCATGAGCTCTTTATGTATTTTGGATGTCAGCCCTTTATCAGATCTGTCATTTATGAATATATTCTCCCATACTGTAGGATACCTTCTTGTTCTATTGATGGTATCCTTTGCTGTACAGAAGCTTTTCAGCTTGATATAGTCCCATTTGTTTATTTTTGCTTTTGTTTCCCTTTGCCAGCACCATCTGTTGAAGAGACTGTTATTTCCCCATTGTATGTCCATAGCTTGTTTATCCAATATTAATTGACCATATATGTTTGGGTTAATGTCTGGAGCTCTATTCTGTTCCACTGGTCTGTGGCTCTGTTCTTGTGCCAATACCAAATTGTCTTGATTACTGTGGCTTTGTAGTAGAGCTTGAAGTTGGGGAGCGAGATCCTCCCCCCACTTTATTCTTCCTTCTCAGGATTGTTTTGGCTATTCGGGGTCTTTGGTGGTTCCATATGAATTTTTGAACTATTTGTTGCAGTTTGTTGAAGAATGCTGTTGATAATTTGATAGGGATTGCATCGAATTTGTATACTGCTTTGGGCAGGATGGCCATTTTGACGATATTAATTCTTCCTAGCCAGGAGCATGGGATGAGTTTCCATTTGTTAGTGTCCTCTTTAATTTCTCTTAAGAGTGTCTTGTAGTTTTCAGGGTATAGGTCTTTCACTTACTTGGTTAGGTTTATTCCTAGGTATTTTATTCTTTTTGATGCTATTCTGAATGGATTTGTTTTCCTGATTTCCCTTTCTGTTAGTTAATTGTTAGTGTATAGGAAAGCCACATATTTCTGTGTGTTTATTTTGTATCCTACAACTTTCCTGAATTCCGATATTAGTTCTAGTAGTTTTGGTGTGGAGTCTTCCAGGTTTTTTATGTACAATATCATGTCATCTGCAAATAGTGACAGATTAAATTCTTTACCAGTTTGGATTGGTTGTATTTCTTTGTTTTGTCTAATTGCCATGGCTAGGACCTCCAGTACTATGTTGAATAACAGTGGGGAGAGTGGGCATCCCTGTCTTGTTCCCGATCTCAGAGGAAAAGCTTGCAGCTTCTCCCTCTTCAGTATGATGTTGGCTGTGGGTTTATCATATATGGCCTTTATTATGTTGAGGTACTTCCCCTCTATATCCATTGTGTTAAGAGTTTTTATCATGAATGGATGTCGAATTTTATTGAATGCTTTTTCAGCATCTATGGAGATGATCATGTGGTTTTTGTCCTTCTTGTTTATATGGTGGATGATGTTGATGGATTTTCGAATTTTGTACTGTCCTTGCATCCCTGGGGAGAATCCCACTTGGTCATGGTATATGATCCTTTTTATGTATTTTTGAATTCATTTTGCTAATATTTTGTTGAGTATTTTTGCATCTACGTCCATCAGGGATATTGGTCTGTAGTTTTCTTTTTTTGTGGAGTCTTTGCCTGGTTTTGGTATTAGGGTGATGTTGGATTCATAGAATGAGTTTGGGAGTACTCCCTCCTCTTCTATTTTTTGGAAAACTTTAAGGAGAATGCGTATTATGTCTTTTCTGTATGTCTGATAAAATTCCGAGGTAAATCCATCTGGCCCGGGGGTTTTGTTCCTGGGTAGTTTTTTAATTACCGCTTCAATTTCTTTGCTGGTAATTGGTTTGTTTAGACTTTGTGTTTCTTCCTTGGTCAGTCTTGGAAAGTTGTGTTTTTCTAAGAAGTTGTCCATTTCTTCTGGTTTTGGAGCTTGTTAGCATATAGGTTTTCATAGTATTCTCTAATAATTCTTTTTATTTCTGTGGGGTCCATTGTAATTTTTCCTTTCTCATTTCTGACTCTGTTGATGTGTGTTGATTCTCTTTTTCTCTTAATAAGTATGGCTAGAGGCTTATCTATTTTGTTTATTTTCTCATATAACCAGCCCGTGCTTTCATTGATTTTTTCTATTGTTTTATTCTTCTCAGTTTTATTTATTTATTCTCTGATCTTTATTATGTCCCTTCTTCTGCTAACTTTAGGCCTCATTTGTTCTTCTTTTTCCAATTTTGATAATTGTGATGTTAGACTATTCATTTGAGTTTGTTCTTCCTTCTTTAGATATGCTTGGATTGCTATATACTTCCCTCTTAAGACTATTTTTGCTTCATCCCACAGAAGTTGCGGCTTGTGTTGTTTTCCATATATTGCTTGATCTCTATTTTAATTTGGTCGTTGATCCATTGATTATTTAGGAGCATGTTGTTAAGCCTCCATGTGTTTGTGAGCCTCTTTGCTTTCTTTGTACAATTTATTTCTAGTTTTATACGTTTGTGGTCTGAAAAGTTGGTTGGTAGGATTTCAATCTTTTTTAATTTATTGAGGTTCTTTTTGTGGCCTAGTATGTGGTCTATTGTGGAGAATGTCCCATGTGCACTTGAGATGAATGTGTATCCTGTTGTTTTTGGATGTAGAGTTCTACAGATGTCTATTAGGTCCATCTGTTCTAGTGTGTTGTTCAGTGTCTCTGTGTCCTTACTTATTTTCTGTTTTGCGGATCTATCCTTTGGAGTGACTGGTGTGTTGAAGTCTCCCAAAATGAATGCATTGCTTTCTATTTCCTCCTTTAATTCTGTTAGTATTTGTTTCACATGTGCTGGTGCTCCTGTATTGGGTGCACATATATTTATAATGGTTATATCCTCCTGTTTAACTAATCCCTTTATCACTATGTAATGTCCTTCATTATCTCTTGTTACTTTTTTTGTTTTGAAGTCTATTTTGTCTGATACTAGTACTGCAACACCTGCTTTTTTCTCCCTGTTGTTTGCATGAAATATCTTTTTCCATCCCTTGACTTTTAGTCTGTGCATGTCTTTGGGTTTGAGGTGAGTCTCCTGTAAGCAGCATATAGATGGGTCTTGCTTTTTTATCCATTCTATTACTCTATATCTTTTGATTGATGCATTCAGTCCATTTACATTTAGGGTCATTATTGAAAGATATGTACTTATTGCCATTACAGGCTTTAGGTTCGTGGTTACCAAAGGTTCAACGTTAACTTCTTTACTATCTTACTGTCTAACTGAACTTGCTTATTGAGCTATTATAAACACTGGTGATTCTTTATTTCTGTCCCTTCTTATTCCTCCTCCTCCATTCTTCATATGTAGGGTGTTTTGTTCTGTGCTCTTTTGTGTTTTCTTTGACTCCTTTTCTGGGTAATTGATTTTTTTTTTGTCTTTAGTTAGTATTTGGTTGGTCTTCTTTCTTTGCCGTGATTTTATTTTCTCTGGTGACATCTATTTAGCCTTAGGAGTGCTCCCATCTAGAGTAGTCCCTCTACAATACCCTGTAGAGGTGGTTTGTGGGAGGCAAATTCCCTCAACTTTTGGTTGTCTGGGAATTGTTTAATCCCTCCTTCATATTTAAATGATCATTATGCTGGATACAGTATTCTTGGTTCAAGGCCCTTCTGTTTCATTGCATTAAATATATCATGCCATTCTCTTCTGGCCTGGAAGGTTTCTGTTGAGAAGTCTGAGGATAGCCTGGTGGGTTTTCCTTTGTAGGTGACCTTTTTCCTCTTTCTAGCTGCCTTTAATACTCTGTCCTTGTCCTTGATCTTTGCCATTTTAATTATTATGTGTCTTGTTGTTGTCGTCTTTGTGTCCCCTCTGTTGGGAGTTCTGTGTGCTTCCATCATCTGAGCAACTATTTCCTCCCCCAGTTTGTGGAAGTTTTCAGCAATTATTTCTTCAAAGACACTTCCTATCCCTTTTTCTCTCTCTTCTTCTTCTGGTACCCCTATAATGCAAATATTGTTCCATTTGGATTAGTCACCCAGTTCTCTTAATATTCTTTCATTCCTGGAGATCCTTTTATCTCTCTGTGAGTCAGCTTCTCTGCGATCCTGTTCTCTGGTTTCTATTCCATTAATGGCCTCTTGCACCTCATCAAGTCTGCTCTTAAGTCCTTCCAGAGATTGTTTCATTTCTGTAATCTCCCTCCAGACTTCATCCTTTAGCTCTTACATATTTCTCTGCAGATCCATCAGCATGGTTGTGACGTTTATTTTGAATTCTTTTCAGGGAGATTGGCTAGGTCTAAATCCCCGGCCCTCTCTCAGGGGTTGTCCCGGACTATTTTGGACTGGACTAAATTCTTCTGCCTTTTCATGGTGATAGAGGTAGCTGTAGGCAGGTAGCGCACGTGTCAGTTGGGAGAACAAAGTCCTTTCCTACTTGCTGGTCGCCTTCCCCTTCTCCGCTGCCTGTGTTGGTTACCTGCACTCCTGGAGCAGCTTCCGGGTTAATCCCCTAAGCTGCTGTGGGTGAGGTCTCCATCAGAGTAGCACAGAGCCCTGCGGGGAGTGGCAGGCGTGCTGGGTGTGCTCTCCTGCAAAAGCGGCACCCCTGCCAGGCAGCTGTGTGCTGACAACAGCCTTTGGGTCTGGCCTGGGTAGCTGTGCACCAGGCTGAGTGACTACTCGGGGTGTGGCTACTCCTGGGCTGCTCCTCCACCACCACCGCTGGCTCCTATGGGCCACTCCTGGGCCGCTCAGTGACCACTGCCATGGGCTCACGCAGTCCTTCCCAATTCCCTGTTGTGCTGCCACTGTGGGCTCACACAGGCTGCTCCCAGCCCCCTCCGGTGCTGCCACCGTGGGCTCATGCAGGCTGCTCTGTCGCTGCTGCTGCTGGCCCATGTGGGCCAGTCCTGAGCCACTCACGTGCCACCACCATGGGCTCTTGCGGGCCGCTCTGTCGCCACCACCGGCCCATGTGGGACAGCCCCAGGCCTCTTGGCCTCCACTGCTGCAGGCTCGTGCAGGCTGCTACCAGGGCCCTCTGGCACTGCCCCCCCCCCCCCAGCATGCCCTGCTGCTCTCCCACTACTGGGCTGGTGTGTTGGAGTCTTTGCCAGTTGGGGGAATGACTGGCAGGCTGCTTATCACCATGAGGGGCTTCAGAGCTGCACTGCCGCCCAGGTGGTTAGGTCGCCTAGAGTTCCCCAGATTCCCAGGTGCTGTGGTGCATGTGTCGGGATGACTTCATCCAGCTGTGAGGTCCCTGTCCCTTTAAGACTTGCAAAAAGCACTTGCTTTTCTTTTGTCTCAGGGGTGCTGGTTGTGGGGACCTGCTTGCAGGTTTTGCTTTTCCATTTCTCTGATATCCAGCACCCCGTGCACCATGTGTCTGCGCTCCTGGTGCAGATTGCTAGAGCTGGTTGTTTAGCAGTTCTGGGCTTTCACTCCCTCCCCACTCCGACTCCTTTCTTCCCGCCGGGGTCTGGGATAGGGGGGCGTTCAGGTCCCACTGGGCTGCAGCTTATATCTTACCCCCTTCATGTGATGCTGAGTTCTCACAGATGTAGATGTAGCCTGGCTGTTGTACTGTATCTACTGGTATCTCTTTTAGGAATAGTTGTATTTGTTCTATTTTCAAAAATATATTTTTGAAAATATATTTCAAAATTTCTGCTGCCATCTTGGCTCCTCCATTGGTCACTTTCTATTATGTGAAAGTTTGGCCTTTTATGCATATTTAAATAAACCTGAACTTCTTTTCCTTGGATATATTCTTCTAGTGCTTTTAGCATAAGACTCTTACTTGGCCTCACAAGTGATCATCCTTTTATTTTCTTACAAGTATAATGATAGTTATTTTGATAGTTATTTTCTTACAAGTACATAATATATATAGATATGAACACATAATATTAAAATTTTATACAAATACATACACACAAATTTTATACATATACAGACACACACACACCCATAATTCTTGAATCTGGAACTTATGGTGCGGTTTCAAATAACTCTGCTCTGCAGTTATCTTAGAAATATTTATCAAATAATCTTTATTTAACCCCTTTTTATGCAAGCTTAATTATATATGATGCTTTTATAGTTTTTTTTTATGTTTCTGGGCTTTCCGTTCTGTTCTAGTAATCAGTAACACACTGTTATAATTATAATTGCCTTATATTGTACTTAATGTCTTACCCCCCATGTCTTCTGTAGCAAAATATTCTTCAATATTATATCCTGGTTTATTTTGAAAGTTAATAAAACAATTGTACAGTTAAAAATTCCTGTTGAGAATTCTGATTGGAATTGCAACAGAAGGTGATATTTTAAATCCAAAATAGTAGATATTTGTGAATGGCCTGCTTCATATCTTTTATCACAAGTATAAGAACATGGACAGAAAGTATGCATGTCAAATTCACAACTTAGCTTGCATCTAGAGAGGCAGCAGGGGAATAGAAATGGAGAGCCAAACAAAGGATATTTACTTCTTTAAAAATATCAGGAAGCATAGATGAAAAGTATTTAAATGTTGTTAATTCTGGGTGGTAGTTGGGAGCATGAATATGTATTATAGCAATCTCTGTACATTTGTAAGTATTTGAAATATTTCATGATTAAAACCAAAACAAATGAAGACAACAAATGTAGCAGGATAACCAGACTTATAAGCTTTCAAACATAGTACATTCTATCTGAGTGTTACAGAGTATGGTGGTGTGTGTATCCAGACTTTGGAGCTAGAGTATCCAGATTGAAATTCTCGCTCTACTGTTTACTAGCTTCATGACCCAGAGCAAGTTACTTAACCCGCCCAGCATTAAAATCAGGACAATAGTGATAGATACCCCCTTAGGTTATTGTGAGCATTAAATAAGTTAAGACATTGAAAGCACTTAAAACAGTGTATGGCATTTAGTACATACTCAGTAAGTGTTAGCTACCAATATTATATATTATATTTTAGTATTACTATTATTATTACACTTACCACATATATTACATTGTTTTGTGGTCATTTAAATTTTACATAAATGATGTCATCCAAAATATGGGACCATCTGCAACATGCTTGTTTTAACACCCGCATCTGCTGTTTTGCAGGGAAATGGCTCATTCCAAGGGTAGCTTTTCAGGGGCAACACCCTTCCATCCTTGCCTTGGGAACCCAGCACTGGACTTGTCAAGCTACCGAGCAATCTCTTCTCTTGACCTCCTTGGAGACTTCAAGCAATTCTCGAAAAAAACAGAGGAAACTTCTATTTATGATGGGGGGAGCTCCATGGCTTCCGTGCCCCACCCCCTGCGCAGCCGTGCCTTCTCAGAGAGCCATATCAGCTTGGAGCCCCAGAGCTACAGAGCCTGGGGGCAGCATAAGAGGGAGCTCTTTACCAAAGTTGATAAGACCCGGCCAGATCCTCTGGAAACCAGGAAGAAATCCTTTCCTCCTCCTCGCCCTCCTCCTCCCAACTGGGAGAAGTACCGGCTCTTCCGAGCAGCCCAGCAGCAGCAACAGCAGCAGCAAGAAGAGGAGAAAAAGGAGGAGGGGATGGAGGGGGAGAATGAGGAAGAAGGGGAAGAGGAGGAGCTGCCACCCCAGTACTTCAGTTCAGAAACCACTAGTTCCGGTGCCGTGAATCCTGAGGAGGTCCTAGAACAGCAGCAACTCCTGGGCTTTGGCCACCTGGAAGCCTCAAGGCAGGACTCACAAAGCCTCCCAGCAGAGCAAGAGTCCCTTGCTCTCCATTCCAGTGACTTCTTGCCTTCAATAAGTGGCCACTTGGGATCTCAGCCCGAGAAGGCTCAGCTCCCTTGCTATTATGGCATTGGTGGGCTTTGGAGAACATCAGAGCAAGAGACCTCTGATTCCCCCAAGTAAGTCCTTAATGAAAGTCCTTACATCCCTGAAGAGGCAGCAACATGAGTTTGAATTCTACCTGCACCATTTACCAGCTGCATGAACTTAGGCTGGTCAGTTAAACTGCTCCCAGCCTCAGTCTTCCCACCTGGAAAACAGGCATGCTAATACCTATTCTACATACTTGTCGTAAATAAGAGATATCTATGTAAAGGACATAGCCCCATCCTCAGCACATTGTAAGTGCTCAGTAAATCATAGTTGATGTTCTTATCCCTAAGCATCACTTTCAAAATAATATATTATTCCTCAGTTTGTCTTTAAGTTATGCCTCATTTTCTGGCCCCTGAGCCAGAAAGCGCTAAACCTGTGTTACCTCATGGCCTTTTACAGAAGCCTGCCTCAGTCCCTCTTCTGCTCTTTTCTCCTGCTTGCTCTCTAGAACAAGAGGCCAGCTCACAACCTGAATACTGCCTCTGCTCTAGGACCTGCCTGGGTTCCTATACAACCCCTTCCCTGGCATCAAAGGTGTTCCTGGGGTTGGTGCTTTATGCTCTGACCACTCCTTACAACACCTAAGGGCATTCTCTTTCTCTTCCACTTTCTCCAGCACCCCCACCTTTGTTTGTCCTGCCTCTTTGCATTTGCTTCAGGGTGCTAGTTGACTGGGTAAGGCTAAATCAGGCATGTAGTCTGGCTGGAGACTGCCCATGTTTGTTCCTTTCTCTGTGCCAGTGTTCATCTGCATGCCCCACAGAGTGTGATTGTCTTCTTTGCTCCAAAGCAAAAGAGCTTTGGCTTTTTTGCCATGTATGCCAGTCCTGCAGAGAGCTCAACCCGCTCTCTGCTGGGGATGGGAGTGGGAGGCAGTGTCTATCCTCTAAGTGCTTTCTTTAAATCCTTTTATAGAAGGAACTTGCCTGAGACTTGTTGCTATTAGAAGTGCCTTGTTATCATGTCTTTTACTGACAGGAAAATCCATTATTTGTCTATCTGGAACTGATTGAGCAGTTTTCCAGCCTAAGATGTCACAAGCACAGCTTTAACAGGGCTGGGTTCCCAGACACTGTGAGAATCTCTTCTTAGATCCTTAGTGGCTGCTTCTCAAGCTGTCCAAGTAGCTGGGGAACATTCTTATTGTAATGAGAATGCATTCTGTGGAAAGTGACTGTGATTACTACCTGTCACAGCAAGGAGAAGGGAAAGTGACCTAGAACATAGTAGGTACATAAAATACATGAGAAAAAAGGAATAAATGAATGAATGAACATGTATTAAGCATTTACTATGTGCCAGACACTGCTTGTCACTTTATACCCATTATTTCATTTAATCCTCCCAATAGCCCTATGAGCCATTATTATCTCCATTTGACAGATGAAGAAATTAAAGCTGGCCAAAGTAACAGACAAAATAACTCAGAATAGTACAGCAAAGATTCAGACCTAGATCTGACTGACTCCAAAATCCATGCTCATTTTGCCATCCTAGGCAGCCTCTCTCATTGAGCTCTTATTTTTAGAGTAGACCAGGCCTTTATGAGGCACTCTTGTCTCCTGTAAGGCAATGTGTACCAGAGGTAGAGGTTACAGGCCCAAGCTTGCCCTTTCAGCCTCCTAGTCCTTCTTGCTTTATGTACCTCCATTCACCTTGGCATCTTGGCCAGAGAGAAGGAAAATTGCTAGTACTAGAGATCTTGTAACTCATTCCAGAGATTTTTTTAAATGACTATGGGATGCTAGGGGAAACATTTGTTTGCATACAGTTCTGGCTTATGGCTGCAAAAAAATCAATTATAGATACTTCTTTGAATGATGGAGACTTAAGAAACAGCATCATTCCCAACATAGCTAATATTTTTGTCTTTTTGCTATGTGCCAAGCATTGTTCTCAGCACTTTCATGTACTGATTAATTTAATTGCCACAACAAACTTACAAAATATTTACCATTAGTCTCCACATTTTTGGGCAAGAAAACTGAGGTACTTGGAGATAAAGTAACTCACATAAGGCCACAGGTAGCCAGAACTCAGGTATTCTTGGCTCACTGTGCCTACTACATCATCCCAGGATCTCTGGGCTCCTCAAGAACATCCTATACTAGGCCCTCAGAGAGCACAGGGTTCTAACCAGAAAGAAGTGGCTTTAAGATTTTATAACGAAGATTGGTGTTAGGGGCAAATAGATGTGTAATGTTTTGAATCCAAAAATGCAAATAAAGGCGTCCTAAATCCAGCCATGTTAAACTAGAGTACTTCTGTAACCCACATACCATTCAGTTACAGAATAATGGAATACATGTAGAAGCAGATTAGTGGGCTTACCAAGTGTTGGTTCAATCTAATGACTCTGATTCAAGTGCAGGTATAGTTTGCTCCGTGGACTCTATGCATTTCCTGTCAGTGCTCTGTAGAAAGAATCAGATTTTTGCTTTAATGTTCATTATCAAATTCAGGTTACGTTCCCATAGATCTCCTATAACCCCTGCTCTATTAATTGAGATTATGAGAAAAGGAGCCCTAGAGCACAGTGTCCAATATGTATGATACACTATAGTATACTAGAGTATGGGACAGGGCTGTGTCCACTGGGAAGCTCAGTCTCTAATTACCACATTCTTTTAAATTGTTTTTTTCCCATTTCATTGAGATATAATTGACATACAACCACATCTTTTTTAAAAAAGAAATCCATACTTTGTTTCACTACTTTCTGACTCAGCACTCTGACACATGCCCTAAATCTTTTTCATATAGATAGGAATTCTCTGAGTTCATACCTTCATATTCCCTCTAGAATGACATCTCTTCTGTAACATATAGTCCATCCAGAAAATTCCTTACATGCAGGGTTTTATATAATGTCAAGATGTCCCTTTGGCAGTATAGCATAGTGGCTAAAAGCACAGATTCTGGAGTTAGGTCCCCTAGGTCTAAATCATGGGTTTGCCATTTACTGTCTGGTGACCTTGGGAAAGTCACTTTACTTCTCAGGACCTCATATTTCTTATCTATAAAATAGTTGTTGTGAGCATAAATTTTACATCTAAAACTACACACAGTCACATGTACATTTTAAGATAGTTTATGGGGCATAGTAAGCACTGTGTGAATATTAGCTAGTAGTGTTCCTTTATTAATGTTATTAGTTTAAAAACCTTCATGTAAAATGAATACCCAGGCTGAGGAATATTGGCACACCCAAGTTTCTTTTGTGTGATCAATTAGGAGACAGCATAGCATGAATCAGTAAATAGCTGTGGAGCCTTTTAACCATTATTTTTGACCTTTATCTAAGAGCTGAAAATAGCTGCAAAAATGACTAATGAGTTTCTCCTACTTTTCCTTTCAAACAGTTGAAGGTTAGCAAAGGGGCAGTGAGACAGACAGGTAGGGAGTAGGGGTGGCTGGTAGGTAACAAGAATATAGTAGGGGTGAACCTTCCCCTTGCCTAAACTGTGGGTGGAATTATTTGCCCCTCCATCACTGAAAGCTGACATCAAAGTATTTCTTCTTATATCCTTCCTCACACCACACCAGAAGCTTTGATGGGAGAAGAGTCCAAACCCAAGTCAACATGGAGCCAGAGCTACTTCTTTCCTGAGGAGCAGTTCTCTTTCGTGGGCTGGGGCTCTGAGAAGCACCACCCCAGCCCTGTGGGCTCCAGTGAGCCCAAGACAACAGGGTGTGCTGCTATACTTGTCAAGCCCCCCTGGGTGCAACTGGTTCCATTTTTTCCCCATTTCATTCTGCAACCATAGAGGAGGCTGGGGCCATTAGAGATATACCAGAAGTAGAGAGATGCTATCCCTTCTCAGGCCAAAGGCCTGCGCCACATCAGTCAGTTTCAGAAGAGCTCATAAGAAATGTGGTGGACTGTGACAAGTCCCTGGCAGGGTTACTAACCCCAGCCTCCAACATGGTGACCACTGTTGAGGTCACTGGTGACCTCTTTGCTGTGGGAGATCTGCAGTAGAGGGGGCATTTCAAGCAGAAGTGGCACCACCAGGAAAGAAGAAATAATGAGAGTGTCCAGGAAAGCCACAGGGTGCCTTTGTAAGCAAGCAGACTAGACAGCTGGGGTGGGTGGGGTCTGGGATGGAAAGGAGGGAGGCCAACACTTTTAGAGGGAATAGCTAAGGTCTCAAGTACATCCCTATTACCTAGGCCCTCCCTTGGGATCCATATATGAGGGCCATGAACAAGAGAGATTATTGATGATCAAAAGCCCAGAACATTAGAGGCCTGACAGTTTTTCTGGATTTTAATGGGGTGTTAATACAAAATCCTCTCTAAAAAAAAGCCTCCCCTTTCTTTCTCTAAGTACACTACCATGGTTTCCTAATCAAATAGCCTTCTAAGTTCCTAAAGTTGGCCTTGACTTGGCTTCTAGATAGCTTTCATGTGGCCTGTTTATATTTGAACAGTGCTTCCCGGTCCATTATTTCCTTATTTTACAACTCCTTTGTGAAGCAGGGTCCCATTTTACAGATAGTGAAATTAAGAAGCAGAAAAGTCAGGGCCTCTCAACAGATGTGCTCAAATGCTTGCTCATTCTTTGTCTCCACAGACAAGAATTTCAGCTCTTCTCACCTCCTCTAGGGGTCCCAGGGATTCCTACCTCCTACTCAGCTTATTACAATATTTCTGTGGCCAAGGCAGAGCTGCTGAACAAGTTGAAAGATCAACCAGAGATTGCAGAGAGTGGACTGGCAGAGGAGGAAGTTGACCATGAACTGGCTCAAAAAAAGGTGAAGGTTTTTGATATGCCTTAAAAATTTTCAGGGTTTTCCTTAAGTGTATCTAGACCTTCCTTCTATGTTCACCAGAATATGTTGGTACATTCCTGTATTTTTCACTATGGGAATCCAGTAGTCTGTCTGGGTTTCTCACAAATGCAATTCTGATCTCTCTTTGATCCAGTCAATAATAGTAATACTAATCAGAATGACCATCACAGTGTCCCTCTAATCCTCAAAACAACCCTACAAAGTAGGCATTACTTCCCTTTTTTACCAGTTGAAAGGACAAGGTTGCCCAGGATTACAGACTAAGTGGTACATCCAGGACTTGAAGTCAAGACTGACTGACTTTCTACTGTATTGTGCCATTCCCTCTGAACTAAGCCAGCCTTGTAAACAACTTTCCACCCAGGGCACATTAGTTTTTGCCAGTAAGTTCTAACCAGTGGCAGTCATTGATTATATTCTCTGTTTGACTTTCTGGGAGTAAGAAAGAATAGACTACGAATAGACTGACTAATGAAAGGAGAAATTATAGGCTGTTAAGCTTTAATATTTATTTGTAAGAATAATCAATAATCTTGTAAAAATACTAAAATAGAGAAAAGGAGATGATGATGTAGTTCTGAAGCCTCCCCTTTCTCCCTCTAGAAACTACTACTATGATTTTCTAATCAAATTTCTGGGATCACTTTGCCTTCCCTGCAATTACCTATTTTATTTCATAAGCAAATAGAGTTTCCTTGACAACCTCAAAAGCCCAGTTTACCACTTTGTGAACATCTGAACTCAATGTAAATTGCCCTTCTGCCCATATTCCACCTGTAGGAAAGCTCAAGACCATTTGTAAAAGACCCCCTACCACTTTCCAATATGAAGCAGATATCAGGGCAAGAATTGGAAGCATGGTGATATCAAAGTTTTATTGATCCAAATGCCTGCTTACTTGGATTTCATCTTTTCTGAGCATGGCAGGGCTACTCCTGGCTTACACAGGACCTTTTATTAGGAGCAAACCTAATAAAAGTCTGACCAGGAAAAGAGAAGAATGATCAGAAACGGCAAAGTACACAAAAATAAATAATGAATTGAAGTGATTGTGGCTGGGTTGGACACTTTTTGTCTTTGAGGAAGATAGGTAAAGGCCACGAATATGCAATACCACAGAAAAGCAACTCAGCTCTAGCTGGGTCTGTGATGATTCCCCACCTGTATCCACTACACTTTCTCTAGGGTTGAAGTTCATGTTGCAAAGCGCAAGTGCCAAAAAACAAAGGACTCACTCTACTTTCATCCTTCCAGACCTATGGAACCTAAGAGTTGGGTTGAATAGGTATCTCATCTGAACGGGATTGCCCCCTGGGCAAGTTCACTCTGGATTCAGTGAGACCAAATAACAAAAATGGAACATGAGGGGTAAAAGAGTTTATACCAAGCTTTATTCTCATGGTGGCATGTTGAGTGCTGGAATCATGTCTGCCTCTGTAGCATTTGTAATCTGTCTCTGTCTCTGCCTCCAGGCAGAACACTGGGCGGGGCTCTTTATAGAGCAACACCAACAATAATGGCTCATTGCCAACCATTATGTTAGCATTAGCCTATGCATTAGGCCAATTATATCATCAAGCCGTTTACGGTCAGCTGAGGATCCTGGTCATAGGAACTTCTATTTTCCCTATACTCCACTGCTCCAGGATTCTCACCTCACTATCTATGCACCCTTAATCTTCACCAGTGGTCCCTGTGCAAGAAAGCTGAAGCATAGTAAGAACAGAAATTAAAATTATAACAGTCGTTCTCAAGCCTGAGGAGACTGACTGTCACCAAGTGGTCATCCCAGCTGTATTCAAACCAGTCCCAGTACACAATTCACACTATCCAATGGGAGACCAATAGTGGAACTGGTAAGGAGTTCCATGCACACCCAACAAGCACATGGGCTGGCAGTTTTTCCTAGTGTGTGTGCCCAATCTACAAAGACGTTTAGAGGAGAATAACCTTAAGGGTGATAAGAAACAGGCTTCAATGAAACCAACAGGCAGATCTTGTCCATCAGGTAGGATGCATTCAAGAGAGTGGTTCTGTGATAGACCTTGGCAGGGAGGTCTCATCTGGGTCTAGCATACTTACCTTTACCCCTCTCCCTGGGAGGGTTACTGAGGGGTCTATGTGCAGTGCTACTGGAGGTGCATACACTGGCCATAATGATAAAACTCCCTGATAAGATGCTCTTACCTTCTGGCTATTTAAGGTACACTACTGTGATCTTTGGGGGCCACTCTGCTGTCCAGGAATACATAGGAGGCCAGCCTCCAGGCCTTGTCCCCAAGGTGCCAGGAGGGCCAGCCATTGCTGCTCCATGTGTCAAAAGGTCCAAGGCCACATCCTCTGAATGGATTCTCCAGGGTTTATTGCAGTTAATGCTGGCAACGAGATATTATTCTTGTGTCCAAATCCTAGCTTCAATGATTCCTCCTTGGTTTGTACTTGCAATTTTATAGGGGAGGCAGCAATGTGTGTTAGCATGTTTACAGGGCTCAATGCCCATTCCAGAGCTTATTCAAACACTGTAGCACTGTCCATAAGCAGACTGACTATCCCTGAAAACTAATGGTGTCTGACTTCAAGCCAAATTTTAACAAACCATTGTACGTCTCTATCATGCCTGCCCTGGCTAGATTACATGATACATGAAACTTCCACTTGATCAAAGTGCTGCACCCATTCTTGTGATGCATGTCCAGCAAAATGGGTGCCTTGATCACTTTTGATTATCTGCAGTCTGCCATAGGCCACAAAGAGACACCTAGGACTCTTTTGGTTGTTTTCTGGTCTGCACAATGCATAAGAAAAGCAAACAGAATCCAAAATCTTGGCGAGTTCATTCAATTGCTGTCACACACCCCAGGGATAACCATCTTTGGTCACATGAACATCCACCTAAGAGGGCCTTGATGGGTCTTTTGCACTCAAGACCTGCATGGTCTTGACCACATGTTTTGCAGTGGTAAAAGCAGAAGCACATGTCTTATCACAGTCCCACCTGATGCCCTTTCATACAAAACAGTATAAGAGCTTCAGAATTTGTGCCAAGTGTGGGAAAAACACTCCAGTAGCCTAAAAGACTCCAAAACTCTTGTAATAATGACACAGTTGTAGGGGTAAGGAAGGCCTGGACTTTATCTATCACTGCTTCTGGTATAACTTTAGTCTTACCTAACCAGACAGCCCCCAAGAATTTGACTGACAAACCATGTCCCTGAACCTTGGTGCTGTTAATGGCCAATCCATTTCTCTCTGTGTGCTGCTGCCTCTATTAAATCAACCCACATCTGAGTCCTCATGACCTTCACTAGGCCCTTTTGACCCTTCCTCTCAGTAGCAGACTGCATTCCCTTCCATACCTGCATCACTTCAGCCTCCACCATATCTGCCACAGTATGAGTAACTTCATTTATGGGCTGCCCTAAGTGAAGGGCAAGAATGGCCACTAAGGACCCAAAAAGAGATGAGGGAGCTGTTTGTAGCATTGTGTCCCTCATCCCTGCTGTAAACCACTCCTTGTCTGGGCCATAATTTACTGGGTTATAAATGGTATGTTTCATGCCTAACTTCTGTAGCACCTGTTCGAGCTCAGCATACATCTTCCATCTAGCAGGGGAAGATGGTAAGTCACCCTGTTTGGGCCATACAGTATCAAGGGTGGCCATCAGCCATTCAAGAAGGGAATGGGTCTCGGGGGTCTGGTGTGCATTCTGCCATCACTGCCACAAAGCAGGATGAGCTGTCAGGGAAGCCATCTTTCCCATCTCTGATCCAGACAGGATACTATCCACCCCTACATCTCAAAGGGGCAGAAACCAGGCTGATATGGACTCCAAGGGCTTCTGCCAAAACTGGGAGCCCAAATTCACCAGCTCAGCCTGTGTATAGGGGTGGAGCGTGGAGTGCTCCACAACCTGGGGAGGGGGCAGCACCTCTCCCAGAGGAACCCATGGTCGCTATATCTTCATTTTCTTGACTACAACTGGGCAGGCTTTCAATAGAAGAGGTGTTGGTACTTCTGGCACCACCCCAACCCCCGTCCTTCTTTGAAGTATCCTCTACCACTTTCAGAGCTGAAGACAGCTTCATTGCCACACCCCCAAGCACCTCCTCTTCTACATACTTGACCTTCTCTACAGTGCCTCGCAACAATGCTATCTCAGTCTTCAACATCTCTCTTACCTTTTCTTCAATACCTCACAGCCAGCATTCTAACGCTGCCTTTTCTCATGCTTTTTACAGGAGCATGTCCTTCTCCTTCATGGCCTTTACCTCTTCTTGTCCTTCTTACGGGAGTGCATTCTTCTCCTTTATGGTCCTTCTTAACACTGTGAGGAGTAGACAACTCATAGTTCCTGATACCTCGTGGGCATTCTGTTTCTCAAAGGACCTCCCTATTTTTCTGAGGGCCTCCTCTATTGCCACAGGTGTCACCTCCACCTCCCTCCAATACTGCAGAGGGGCCCATTCCTCTAGGATGCAAGCCACCTTGGACCATATGCCCACTGGTGGATACCGGGGTATCTCCCCATCCGTGGGGCAGCCCACTGAAGAACCCCTCCCATGAGAGCAGCTTATTCCATTTTTTGATCTGCAGAGAATTCTGCTGACTATACCAAATGTCTCACCTGAGGGGGATTGCCCCCAGGCAAGTTCAGTCTGGATTCAGTGAGACTGAATAACAGCAATGGGATGTTAGGGGTAAAAGGGTTTATACCAAGCTTTAGTCTCACTGTGGCATGTAGAGCGCTGGGATCATGTCTGCCTCTGGCAAGTCCACAATTCATCTGTCTCTGCCTTCTAGCAGAGCACTGAGCGGAGCTCTTTATATTGAAACACCAATAGTAATGGCTCATTGCCAATGGTTGTGTAAGCATGCACCTATGCAGTAAGTCAATTATATCATGAAGTAGATTAGAGTCAGGTGAGGATCCTTAGGAACTTCCATTTTCCATACAATAGGTGATTTTCCAAATTTGTCATTTGACCCCCAGCCCTTGTTGGTGGCATTGAGTTGTGTTTGGAAGAGCAGTGGGTTGAGATATGACTGGGAGCCTCTTGGCATCTAATTGTGCTGCTTCATTCATATTATTTATCCCTAAGTCCCAGTGGGTTTTAGAACTTTCCCTAAATTACACCTCAGACTAAGTGTAGACTTTCGACCCTTTTCAAAACATGACAATAGGCCCTAGACCCAGAGCAGGCTCTCTTAGTCTTGGGCACCTTGGACATCTCTAAATAAAATACTAGAAAGGAACATGCTGTAGAAAATTCCAAGCCTATGGTCCCAGAGTATCTGGGTGGGAATAATAATAAAACAAACATTGAAGCATACTTCCTATGTACAAGATACTATTCTAAGCATGTAAGATGTATTAACTCACTTAGTTCTCATAATGACACTTTGGTGTAGTTACAATAGTTGTCCTAGTTTTTAGATGGGGAAATTGAGGCACAGAGAGTTTGAGTAATTTGTTCAAGGTTGCACCACTGTTTTGTAGCAGAGCTTGGGGTTCAAACCCAAGTAGTCTGGCACATGCTCTTAAACACAATGTGATGCTGACTACAAAGGCTGTGGTCAACCTGGGACATGTTTATTCTTATCAGGACCTTGTAGCTGGACAAGTATCCCTTAACTCAGAGGGTCTGGTAATAATAACAATATAACAGTAATAATAATAGTATCAGTGAACCTATATTGATCACTTAATGTGCCAGGCACAATATTAAGTATTTTACTACTATGATCTCATGTAATGAGGAGAAGGGAGGAGAGGAGGCATTTCTCCAATTTAGATGAGGAAATGAGTCTCAATGGGATTATCTTGCCCAAGACATAGAAGGTATGCAGGATTGAAATCCAGGCATCTCTGACTCCAACCCCCCCTCTACCATATTACCTTCCTGTAAGTGTGGTTCCAGAACTGTTTGCACCTATAAGGGAAACAAATCTGAAGACACAGGCAGTACTAACCTTCAGAAACTTACAATTAATAGTAGGAGAAGGATCAGATGCACACACATGAAACAGAAAGTGAACAGCTTCAGATTATACTACAGAGCTCTAGTTCTAAAATACTAGAGAGTTCAGAAAAAAAAAAGATCATTGAAAGAACAGTTATGGAGACAGGGGTTCCCAGCAGGGAGGGTGAGGGCAAAGCTGGCCCCTGAAGAAAGAATGGGAATAGTCAAAGTGAAGGAACAGATAAAGAGCAGATAGAACTGGATAAGCAAATCAGGAACGTAAGAATGAGTGTTGTAAATAGAAGAGAGTAAGGAGCTAATCTTCAAAGGTTCTGAGGAGTGAGATTAAAATAGGTTCAGGCCAGCCTTAATAATAATAAAGCAGCAGTTGTTTTTGAATAGTCTATACTAAACCCTTTGAATGCATTATTTCATCAAATCCCTATTACAATTCAATGAAGTGGGTACTGCAATTACCCCCATTCTGCACATAGTGAAAGCAAAACTCCATAAAGAAATTCACCTAAGGTCACAGCTAGGAAGTGGCAAAGCTGGAAGTTAAACCTAGTCATTGTGACTCCAGAACTCACACTCTTATCCCAAAGGCCACAAAAGCCAAGCTGAAAGGGTGAAGATCTCACACAGTGCCACAAATACCAGATAATACTTATGTGGCTTGAAGGACAATGAATGAAGCAGTAGGCAAATATTTGAAGACAACACTTTTCCAACCTGTGCTCTCACAAGCATTCCAGTAACTGTTTATTAAATAGCTTCAGCAAGTATTTATTAAGTTACATTTGGCAAATGAGAACTAGCCCATTGGTTCCACGTATCTAATGCCAAGAAGTTTGGTGGTGACTGAGATAGGAGAGAAGGCACCTGTCCAAAAAACTGGAATTGCTCATGACTTGTTCAGGTTTCCTTTGTTTCCAGTGGCTAGGGTAGAGCCCACCATCTGCTACTTGGATCCCAACACAGAGGTTGCAGGCACAGATCAGTTTCTGCTGGTTTCCATTTTCATCTTTTACCTTCTCCTGTTTATTTCTCCTAGATACAACTTATTGAGAGCATTGGCAGAAAACTTTCTGTCCTGCAGGAGGCCCAGCGAGGACTGCTAGAGGACATCAGTGCCAATTCTGCCCTTGGGGAGAAGGTGGAGGCCAACCTAAAAGCCGTCTGTAAATCCAATGAGTTTGAAAAATACTGTTTGTTTATCGGGGACTTGGACAAAGTGGTCAACTTGTTGCTGTCACTCTCTGGTCGACTGGCCCGGGTGGAGAATGCTCTCAACAGCATTGATTCAGATGCCACCCAGGAGAAGGTAGATTTGGGGTCCTTGGGGTGTAGACAGAAGGAAATGCCATCTGTTTCTTCTCAGGGTTCCCTCTTTCAAGTTTGGCTAGTCTGGGAGGCAATAATGTCAAGAGTGTGGGCACTGGCTTTTAAGTGTCTGGAAATTCTGCCTCTACCACTAATTAGCTGTGTAACTATGCACAAGTTATTTAAACCTCCATTCCAATGTCTTCAAAATGTGGTGAACCCATTTTCATGAGGTTATGAGAATTAAGTTAGATAATCCATATTAATTACTTAAAATGTGGTCTGAAACAGGGTAAATACTGAATCAATGCTAGCTTTCAGTACAATAGTGATAGTAGTACCAAGAGCAGCAGTTTCGTCTCACTCTTTCAGAGTTGAAGATGGTTTCACCAAGTAGTTGAGATCGGAAGGCAGTCAGTTTCACAGGTTGGCTCACTTTGAGTACATTCCTGAACCAAAACTACATTACCTTTCCCTATAAAGGTGGTTTTGGATACAAATCTGAATCCACAACAAGAGGCACACAACAAGTGCATATACACATGGAAATACACACACACACACACACACATACACACACACACACTCTCAAAGACACACATATTGAAATCATTGTCACGATGACAGTTACTCACCAGATGGGAGGGGCATGAGCTGGCTTTGTCAGAGCCTTCCCCCACCCCAGCCCCAGTGGTGGTTTGTGGATTAAAGACAATTTAGACATGGAACAAGGTGTTTACACAACCCCCTGTCCAGGATAACTGTCATGTTTATCCTCCCCTGCTACAGGAAAGAAAGTCTTTTGCATGAAGATGGACTTCAGGGCAGGAAATCTAGATCTAATCAACTGTCCAGGTGGATAGGTGTTTTGTGACAACATCCCTGGGGGAGCACTGGCTTAGGCAGATGACTGGTGATTGGAATGGCCCTTAATTACTCTACCTGTTTCCTCAGCTGGTGCTGATAGAGAAGAAGCAGCGGCTGACAGGGCAGTTGGCAGATGCCAAGGAGCTGAAGGAGCACGTGGACCGCCGGGAGAAGTTGGTATTTGGCATGGTCTCCCACTACCTGCCTCAGGACCAGCTCCAAGATTACCAGCACTTTGTGAAAATGAAATCTGCTTTCATCATTGAACAGCGAGAGCTGGAAGAGAAGATCAAGCTTGGAGAAGAGCAGCTCAAATGTCTCAGGGAGAGCCTACTCCTGGGGCCTAGCAATTTCTAATTCCACCAGAAGACTGCCACACCATCCCTGCGCAGGCACAATGGGAAATTCTTTCAATCTTTGAGCAGTTTATTAGCCAAGTAGATAGTAGTTAGTTAGCAGTTTGTTCCATATCCTCTACCTTGGATGTTTCTCACTGCCCCCTACCTAGCAGTGCTCCTTGGGGAGACCTTGGGGAGAACCCAGGCTTCTAGTCTCAGGAGTACAAGCAAGAAGTAGAAGCTTCAGTAAGCTGTGATCATCCAGCCAAACTCGCCCTCCCACAGATTGCACAGGCAAGCACTTGCCACACACAGAACCAATAAAGTGTCTTCAATCGTCTTTGTACTAGGACACCAAAGGCATCATGCTCTCACTATTCACCCGCACAATAATCAGCCTCTTGAGGCTCAAATAGAAGCTGCCTGTCAACTCTAGTTCCCCAGTGCTCATGGCCCAGCCACTTCCCACAGAGATCTGGCTGTCTTGAGGGCATTAACCTACCACCAATGTCAAGGCCTCACCCAGGCTTTACAGTGGGAAGCACAGAGGAGAAATTATACTTGACAGAATATGAGCAAAGGTTGGGAATCCCCAGGTACTCTTCTGGGAGGGACTAGGCTTAAAGAAATTGGCTCCACTTCCACATCCCCCAGCACTAGTCAACTGTGGCTAGGGTGGGCCCCATCCTGTCCAAGACTTTTTGGTGTACCACTTCCTGTTTCATCTCACCTTTTCATTGCTGAGGGTTGCAAAGTGCTTCACACTGTGGCCATTAATAGCTCTACTAAAGTTGACTTCTAGATATTTCATTATTGGGGGTAGGGGGTTCATAATATTGTATTTTAAAAGGCCTTTTGATTTTATTTATTTTTATGTTTTGACTGATTTTTTTTCTTTTTAAACTAATAAGGCAAGAAGAAGAGAGTTGGAGAGGGAAAGATAGTCAGAAGGAAAGCATTTTCTGCAGATCAGCCTGAATTCACCATGGTTAGGTGAGTGAGTGCCAAGGTCTCAAATTCTTCCCACCATAGCTAATAAGTGTCTAAGAAAGGAGGTCTCACCATGAACTGAGAGCTCCCCTACTGTTGCCGGGCCTATACTTCCCTTGATGTCTGGAGGACCATGAACTTAGCATTCCCTGACAGGGTTCAATTTTTTCTTACTTGTTTTTTCTTGGAACTAAAGAAATCGGAAACTGACAAAGGTCCACCCATTTCTCTGCCATCTTCAAGCTAAGGACTGGTAGAGGTGAGCTTAGGAGGAGTGCCTCCATCTAGCAATTGCTTTCTTAGCCTGTGGCTTGGCTCAGGGAACTGAAATTCATAGTAGCTGGAAGCTCCAGCCAGGGCCAACCCTCCCAGAGCAAATTATTATCCAGCCAGGATCTTAGGCACACAAACAACTAATGCCGCTGCTGTTGCCAAGGCTCTGACACTAGTAGCCAGTTTCTGAACTGAAAAAGCCCTCAGGTAGGCGATGGCAGGGAGGCAGTTGTAGCAAACTCTGCCCTGTGATCCAGCTGAATTCCCTATTCCTTGCAAACTGGGCCCATGCTTGGTATTGCACAGCCCTGCCCAGCAAGCCCTAGCATCTCTTCTCGTTACTGCTGAGTTCCTCAGGGACCTTGGAGGTTGACTGTAGTAGCACGGGTGCTTCATCCAATGAAAGAATTTGCCAAGGAACTTTCCTGCTGCTACAAGTACTGGGCCCCTAGCTTCCATTTCCTCTTCACTGTATTTGGAAACAATGGAAGAATCTTGGCCAGTAGGGTGTCCTGAGGGGGACCCTGGGTATGGTGTTTGGACATTGCTGCTGTCAGAATGCTGTTAAAATGTCAGCCTGCCATTCTCCCCGCAAGTGCAGAATTCTACTCTATTTAGGAAGGCCAATGGGTTATAAAGCACTAGTTTATCCAAGCCGAGGTTGAGGGAAGTAGGGGAATGCTTTGAATGGAGGTTATCGTTGCCATCTTTTTTTTTTTTTAACAGGCACTAGGACAAGCAATGATCAAGTTGAGGCATCCTGTATTGGGGGATGAGGCCAATGTCATCCATCATTCTAAGATATTTTTGTGGGTAGAACAGCTTTCTGGAAATATAGGCCTGGGAGAAGAGTGGTCACTTACTTGGATACCATGATCATGGTCTGTGTTATTCTAGTCAGTGTTAGATTGATTGTACATAAAGTTTATCACAATAAAAGTACAATTGACTCCATATTATTGTCCCTCATCCCACCTTAAATTAGAATCAGAACACAATGGTACTCATTTTCACACAAAGGGACAGTTCCCAAAGCACTTATTTGATAACCCCAAAGCTATATTGAATGGTGAAGGCCATCAAATAAAAGGGAACTACTAACCAGGCACTGAGCCCCACACTGCTGCTGTGATGGTCCCACTGTGAATGGTAGTGCTGCCAAGCTGCCAGTATTACTTGAGATGCGATGTCTCTCCCCTTTTCTCATTTCCTGGACTCAGCCCTTCTGCAAGGCCTGTCAGGGAGCCAATGGGATTTCCCCAAAGATAGTTATTGGTCTTCTGTCCTCTCCCTTCAAAAGTCTTATGGGCCATAGTGGGTAATAGGTAAGCACTGTGGTTGATCTAGAGAGAGGGGTTAGTGCCAGAATTAGCATCCCATGTCCCTCCTTACTGCCCTCCACCCAAGCCAGGGCTCTGGGTAGTTGAGTGACCCCACCAGCTTCAGACTCAGCCAGAGTATAGCAGTAAATGCTCAAGGGGAATACAAGAGAAAGAAACACATACACTGAAAACAAAGCCCTAGAAAGGGAGAGACTGGGAACAGGAACAGAGGTTGAAAAGATGAAAAGCCTCTTTCAAGGCCAGCTTCCGGTTCTGTTTTCCATCTAACCTCAGGTGCCAAAAAGCTGCCCAGGGACACTAGAGCCACACCTTAACCCTAACCTCCCCGAAGGTGCTGCTCTTCCAGTAGCAGTCCCCAAATAGAGGAACCTGGGCACATATCCGGCCACTTTCTCCTGTCTGGAGCTTGGTGACTACCGTTGTCTTTGACAAAGGAGTTATCTATGCCAATAATATTTCTGTAAAAGCATATTGTATTCTTTGAAGATTAATAGATATTTAGAGGGGGGTGGAGCAGGGGCACTTTCTATAGATAAAAAACCAGTGTTTGCTGTACAACTGTTGAGAGTCATCTATCCCACTTGAAGCTATTATTTTTCTGAATTTAATTGTTTCTGCATTTATGTCCTCCACCACTCCCTTGTGGCTGACATGGATGTGCCTGCCAGATTGTCATCAAGGGTGATACTTCAATAAAAGGTGCTAAGGACAAAAAAAAATTATCTCACATGTTTTGATGAGATAGAAATCTCCTAATATTCTGCTGAAAAGTATTGGAAAGGAATTTAGTAACTGATTTATAATCCTTCATAGGTAGCCATATGGCCAAAGCATTGATGCTGTACCATTATTTATCCCCAATAAAATAATTTAGAATTCAGGAAGAGTCAACAATAGGTATAATCTCAAGTGTAAACCTCAGCAGTATACAGAGTCTAATTCTGGAATATAGCCTGATCAAGGAAAGCCACGTTCTAGACCTCCTCCAATTCTGAGTTCTGTTTACTACTATCATCTTATTTCTACCTTCATTCTTAGCAACCTGGAAAGCAAGGTCCTTTCTGATCAGCTCTCTCAAGATTTAGACCCAAATGCACTCCAGGCAGCAACTCTGACCCTGGAAAGCTTACTTTTTCCCCAATTCATACATTGTTCGCATCCCAACTGATCTGCTCCTATTTTAGATATCTAGTGTGGTAGAGTGGAAAGAGCCCAGCTTTGGCACTGGAATGAACTGTGCTCAAATCTTGGTTCTGCTACTTATTCTACGAACCTGGGTTATTTGCTTAATTTCTGAGATAATTTTCTTATCTGTAAAGTAGGAACAATAATATGTATCTTGCAGGGATGTTATGGCTTATAAATAATACATGAAAGCCACCAGCTATCTACTGACAAGTTGTTAAAAAGGCAGAATTGAATATTTTGAATTTCAGGCTCCAGCCTAAACCAAGTGACAACAGTCTGCATTTTAACTAGATTCCCAAGAGATTCATATGCATATTAAATGTTGAGCAGTACTAACCTATCACAAACATGCTCAGTATATGGTTAACTATTATTCTAGTCCTGATTTACTCAATTCTTTCCTAATCCTAGGCATATTCTTGCTCTTCTCATACATGCCTAAATGAGTTCAGTCAGTTGCACAATACAAGGTTGATATATAAAATCACTTGTATTTCTGTACACTAGCAATTAATAATCTGAAAAGAATTTCATTTATAATAGCATCTAAAAGAATAAAATACTTAGTAATACATTTAACAAAAGTGTAAGAATTTTACACTGAATACTACAAAACACTGTTGAATGAAATTAAAGAAAATCTTAGTAAATGTAAAAACACCCCATGCTCAAGGATCAGAAGACTTAATATTGTTTAGATAACAATGCTGCCCAAATTGATCTGCAGATTCAATGCAATCCTTATGAGAATTCTAGCTGGCTTCTCTGCTAAATTGAAAACTGAATCCTAAAATTCATGTGGATTTGCAAGGGACCAATCATTAAAGAGAGCAAAGTTAGAGGCCTCACACTTCTCAATTTCAAAACTAACTACAAAGCTACGGTTATCAACTGTTTGGTACCTGCACAAGGATGGACATAAGTGAGATGGCATTGAGAGTATAGAAATAAATACTCACATTTATGTGCCAGGACAATAAGATGGATAAAAAATAGTTTTTCAACAAATGATGTGGGAACAAGTGGGTATCCACATGGAATAGAGTGAAGGTAGACCTCTTTCTTATACCACACACAAAATTTAACTCAAAGTAGACTATCAGTGTACATGTAAGGGTTAAAATTACATAACTCTTAGAAGAAAGCCTAGGAGTAAATCATACTGACATTGGCTTAGGCAATTATTTCTTACATAGAACTCCAAAAGCACTAGTGACAAAAAAATATAAATAAATTGGAGTACATCAGAATTAAAAACGTTTGTGCTGTAAACAATACCATCAAGAAAGTGAAAAGACAATCCGCCTAATGGGAAAAATATTTACAAATTATATATTGGACCTTTATTCAGAACATACAAAGAACTCTTATAACAATAATAACAGTAAACAATTTTAAAATGGATCACAGGATCAGAATAGACATTTTACCAAAGAATAAATGCAGATAGCCAATAAGCACAGGGAAAGATGCTGAACAGTAAGGAAATAAAAATCAAAACCATAATGATTATGATGGTTATAATAAAAAATACAGTAGCAAGTGTTGGTGAGGATATGGAGAAATTGAATCACTCATATTTTGCTGGTGGGGATATAAAATGATGCATCCAATCTGGAAAACAAATTGGCAGTTCCTTAACATGTTAAACATAGTTTCCATATGACATAGCAATTCCTCTCCTAGGCATATATCCAAGAGATTGAAAACAGTCATTCAAACAAAAACAGGTATACAAATGTTCAAAGCAGCATTATTCACAATAACCAAAAAGTGGGAACAACCTAAATGTCCAACAGCTGAGGAATGGATAAACAAACTTTGGTATATCCATACAGTGGGATATTATTCATCCATAAAAAGGAATGAAGTGCTGATATGTGCTACAACATGGATGAACCTTGAAAACATTATGCCAAGTTAAAGAAGCCACTCACAAAAGATCAGATATTGTATGATTCCATTTACATGAAATGTCTAGAACAGGCAAATCAATAGAGGCAGAAAACACATTAGTGGTTGCCAAGGGCTGGATAGCTGAGAGGAATAAGGAGTGACTAACAGGCATGGGGTTTCTTTTTAGGGTGATGAAAATATTCTAAAATTAGATTATCATCATGGTTGCCCAGCTCTGTGAATGTACCATAAACCATTGATGATATACTTTAAATGGGTGAGCTGTATGGTATATGAATTATTTCCCAATAAAGGTGGTTTTCAAAAAGCTTTTGCTTTTTTCCATCAATCTCATTCCTATTGACAAAATTCTGAATTGATAGTAAGCATGTAGTTCATGCCTGAGCCCAAAGGGTGCAATACTCACACTGTTTGCATTTGGGGAAGGAACTTGGCATTACATCCTTCCCCTTGCAGACTTGGCAGACCAAGCAGCACAAGGAGTAATAGTAGTCTCAGCTGTCTCATGACTTTAGTGGGAAGAGTAGGGATGGGACCTACTGGGGAGGATGGGCAATATTTCTAAGCATATAGTATGGTAGAGTGGTTAATAACTTCAATTCATTAGGCAAGTAAACCATGTTTTAAATCCTGACTCCACCAACTAGCTATGTCACCTTTATAAGTTATCTGACCCCTCTCAACATCTCTAAAAGGGGACTAATAAAAGTAGCACCTCAAAGTGTTATCATAAAGATTAAATGACATAATCTATATGAAGGACTAAAATAATGCCTACCCCTACAGTAAGTATTCAATAAATGTTAACCACTAGATTTTTTTTTTGAGGTGAGACTGAAGCAAAACAATATAAAGAAAAGTAAAGCACCCTCAGTTTTGGAGTCAGACAGCTCTGTTAATTAGGCCTTGGAAAGGTACTTTATCAAGCTTAGCTCCTCTGTAATAATGAGGATAATAATCTTTCTCTAGCACCACACTTACAAGTTGTGTGGCTTCGAGCATATTTAACTTCTCTGTGCCTGGATGTCCTCTTCTGTCAATTGGAGATAAGAGAAATATTTACCTCCCCAGATTGCTGTGAAGAATTATTGAGTTAATCCACAAAAAGTACCTAGCATAGAGTAAGTAATCAATGTTAACTATTATTATAAAGTGAAAGTTGGAAAAAAAATGATATCCTTGGTAAGGCTGGACATGTGATAGGTCCTCAGGAAATGGTAGTTCCTTTCCTTACCCACCTTGTCCTTTGTACCAGGTCAAGATTTCCTTGGGCTTTCAGAGAAAATATTTCAGACTAAGGAGGTCCCCATAGTACATAGAATTTTCTGGCAGGCTCAACACTACCATCTGATGGGAACAATGTCATTTATTAGCTGCCTGCAAGATAACCACCTATATTCCCAAGAGAACAACCCATTCAGAACAGTAAGGAAAGAACTATTTTGCCTGTAGACTACTTGGGCTCCAATTAGAGAATAGTATAGAGAAATCCTCTCTTGCCATCAAACCCTCCTTTAGATATGGAGTCAGCCTAAATGTTATTGACATATGAAAATTGTTCTACATCACAAATCATAAGGAAATACAATTAAGCACAATGACGTATCAGTCAGAATAGCTAATATCAAAAAGACAAGAAAAAAGTGTTGGTGAGGATGTGGAGAAAAGGGAACCCTCATGCACTGCTGGTGGGAATGTAAATTGGTGCAACCACTATGGAGATTCCTAAAAATAATAAATAGTAGAGATAGCATACTACCCAGTAATTTTCCACTTCTGGGTATTTATCTGAAGAAAACAAAATCACTAATTTGAAAAGATACATGCACCCCTATGTTTATTGCAGTGTTATTTACAATAGCAAAGATATGGAAGCAACCTAAGTGTCCATGAATAGATGAATTGATAAAGAAGATGTGGTACATATACACAATGGAATATTAACCGTAGGAAAGAATGAAATCTTGTCGTTTTAACAACATGGGTAGACCTACAGGGTATTTTGCTAAGTGAAATAAGCCAGGCAGAGAAAGACAAATACCATACAATTTCACTTGTAGTTGGAATCTAAAAAAATAAAAAACAAATGAACAAACAAAACAAATAAAAACAAATAAGCTCATGAATATAGAAAACAAACTGGTGGTTGCTATAAGGTAAGGGGTGAGGGAATGGAAAATGTAGGTTAAGGGGATAAAGGGGTACAAACTTTCAATTATAAAATAAATAAGTCACAGGGATAAAAGTACAACATAGGGACTATAGTCAGTAATATTGTAATATATATGATGATAGATGGTAACTACTCCTGATGAGCATTTAGTAATGTATATAATTGTCAAACCACTCTATTGTATACCTGAAACCAATATAATATTATATATTTATTACACATCAATTGAAAAAAAGAAAAAACATTCAGTTTCCTATCCTAGGTTAGACACTTTCACGTATCTTCTATTTTTTCTAAATATAAAATTTTTTAAACAAAAATGCTCATTTAATCTTTACAACAGCTCTGTGATTTTTAAATACTGCATTAAATACAAATTCACAATTGTGACAGTGTTTTTGCTGTTTGTAAATCAAACAAAAGGAATGTAAGTGTGTGATGCCATTCATTCATTCATTCATTCAGCTAATGTCAGATATTGCTTTGTGCTCGGGGCATCCAGAAGTGAACAAAATAGGCAAAGTGCCCACCTTCATGGGTCTTCCATCCTAATGAAAGAGACATACACAATTACATAATACTTCAGATATAAAAATGCACACACATACATAATGTTTTTTTACCCAAGTACAGCAAGGCAAAACAGATTTTTCCTTGACTACATAGCTATTAGCAATAGGCTAAATTCATTAATCTTTTTGCTACTGCAATAACTAAAATATTTTTACATTAATTTTTTGCAGAGCTTTTCTTGTTTGTTCACCAAATGGAATTGTAATGGGTGTTTTTAAATGCCTAGCAAAATGAAGGCAAACCCCCGTCACTAAAAAAGTTGACTTTAAAGACAGTTTAGAAAGTTTGAATTCCACTGTTGATAAAGATAACCAACTTGTATCACATGGAATTCTTGCCCATTTTGTACATAGTTAAACATAGCCATAGGCTAAAGGGTTCTGGCAAAAGGTTCTCTCATACTGGGCAATGTAATCCTTAAGAGACATGTTCTGTAAACTGTTTAAGTTTCTTAATATGGCCCTTAATCTGAGATTTGCTCACTGGTGTTAGCTGAGTAAAAACAACATGGTTTTCAATTCTCATTTTCCCCCCAGCTACTGATTTCCTATCTAAAAAGGATAATTAATGGAACTCAGTTCCACAGGTACTGAGTTGGTCATATTTTTTTGCATAGGAAATAATTTAAGAAAAGGCCATGAGTGAAAAATCTTTCCAGCTTGAAAATGCATTAAGTTAAATGTAAGCAAGTTAAAGTGCTGGACAAATAACAGTTTACACCCTGACATTTGTCTACATTATTTAGTTTGGTAATGAAATAGCAGACCAAATCCATTAGTAGATACAACAAATGATAACTTCTAATTGAGAGAAAACTCTTATTTTGATTATGCTTAAAAAGCACTGTTTATAAGGTTTCATAAATTGTTATATACTGAAACACCTTTTTCAAATAGGAAAACTTTATTTTTCTTCTAAAAAAGTAGGCAGTGTAAGAATGAGGAGAAGCAGATACAGTAATGTGACTATGGATAAATTAGATAATGCTACTTATTTAGAGTATATGCCACTCATTTAGAACATAGTTGCAGTCACTCTTACATAGCCTGGTAGCTATTAAGTAAGTCTATTGTAAAAATCAGACAGTTACTAGAACCTTTCATGAGCAAATCCAGTTTTGAGAAAACACATGTCTATTACTGAAACAATCTGAAAATGAGGAAAACCATGTTTCTTCTGTACCTTGCTGGAATGGCACTTGAAAACCCTTAGACCTAGAGCCAACTCTGCCCTCACTCTGAGACCTACTGTTCCTTTATCAGTTCTATGAAGGGGATAATTTTGTGGTTATTAAAGTGAAGATGTAACACTCTGTCTGGCTGCAGTCTCTGAGGAGAGTGTGCACATAAAACCATTCTCCAAACCTGGCCCTCAAATGGCATAGTAGGTCAGTTCCCTCTAACTGGCCTCAATGCCGACAGGTAAAATCCTGACTCCTTGCATACAAGGCCCATGATGACCTATCTCTTGCGTACTTTTCCAGCTTTGACTCTTGAGACCTCCTCGCACTCATCTTAAGCTCTAACCAGTTTGCCAAGCATGTCATGTGGGCTCATCCATCTGTAATTTCAGAAAGGTGGGTTCCTCTGCCTGAAAATCCCTCGCCTGACTTTCCCCATTTAACTAATTCCACCTTGTCCAGGTGTTAACTCAGGTTCCACCTCCTTCAGAAATATCCCTTTATTTTACTAATAACAGTCTATGATATTTGGGTAAGATAACTGTTTATGCTTTCTGTCTTTCCCTTTAGGCTGTGGGCTTCTTGAGGACAGAAAATAATTTACACCACAAACACTCATCATAATTACCCGAGCTTATTGTGATCACAGAAATACAGGGCAGGCAGTAACATTTTATGATTGGATGCATTCATGAAGCCTTTGCTGTGGAATTCATATTCTGGAGATATGACATGCTGGCTTATCCTCCTCAACACAACTATTAGATATTAAAGCCTCATCCTAGTTCCTCTTCTTTTCTCACTGTTTCCCACTCTCACACCTACAAAAAATTGATCCATACCATGGTTACAGTTGACCTCCTATGTAAAGCTGACTCCCAAATTTATATCTCCAGTTCAGATCTTCTCTTAGCTCCAAAGCTTTATATCTATTTGTATGGTGCAATAGCACTTTAAACCCATGTCTGAAGTTGAACAAGTGATCTTTCCCAACCAAACTTGGTTCCCTCCAGTGTTCTTTATATTTAATGAATGATACTATCCAAAAACTAGGAAAGCCAGACATCTTAGAGTGATCCTGGACTTCCTTCTCTCTCTTTCTCTCTCCTTGCATATGGAATCCATTACCAAATCCTGCCTATTCCATCTCCTAAATGTCTCAAATCTATTCACTTGTAATCCCACATCTTTTACCTCCTAAACTGCAGCATCATATTTCTAGCTATTTTCCCATTTACAACAGCATCAAAACCAGTAAAATACTTGAGAATAAATTTAATCAAGGAGGTTAAATCTCTATATATCTGAATAATAAGACATTGATAAAAGAAATTGACTTAAGAATATAATTCAAAAGAGTTAATATTGTTAAAATACCCATACTACCCAAAGCAATCTATAGATTCAATGCAATCTCTATAAAGATGTCATTGGAATGTTCAACAGAAATGGAAAAAAATCCTAGCTGTGGAACCACAAAAGATGCTTGGAAGGTTGTATTTTTCTAGAAAGTTGTTCATTGTTAGTTTATAGAAACATCACTGATTGTTCCATGTTGATGTTTTAGCCTGAAACTTTACTGAATTCATTTTAATAGTTTTACTATTTTTTAGTAAAGTCTAAGAATTTCTGTATCCAACATCATGTCATCTGAAAACAGAGATGACTTTACTTCTTCCTTTGCAAATTGAATGCCTTTTATTTCTTTTTCTTGCCTAACTGTTCTGGCTAGGACTTCCAGTACTATTTTGAATAGGGGTGGTGAGAGTGGGCACCCTTGTCTTGTTCCTGATTTTAGAGGGGGAGGCTTTCAATTTTTCCCCCTTGAGGTTTATCATACATGGCTTTTATTATGTTAAGGTATGTTCCTTTTATACCCAGTTTGCTGAGAGTTTTTTATCATGAAAGGATATTGAATTTTGTCAATTTCTTCTAGGTTATCCAGTTTGTTGGCATATAATTTTCCATAGTATTCTCTAATAATTCTTTGTATTTCTGTGGTGTCTGTAGTGATTTTTCCTTTCTCATTTCTGATTCTGCTTATGTGTGTAGACTCTTTTTTTCTCTTGGTAAGTCTGGCTAGGGGTTTATCTTTTGTTTATTTTCTCAAAGAACCATTTCTTGCTTTCATTGATTATTTCTGTTGTTTTATTCTTCTCAATTTTATTTATTTCTTCTCTAATCTTTATTATATCCCTCCTTCTACTGACATTGGGCCTCATTTGTTCTTCTTTTTCTAGTTTCGTTAATTGTGAGTTTAGATGATATGGGAAAATAGCCAGGGAAACCTTTCCAAAATCTAAATATGACAATGTCACCCCTTCCCTGCTTAAGTCATTTTAATATATTCCAAAGTCTCTTCCAATGCCTATGCGGTGATGCCTGCTCCTATGTCTAAGGAAGCACCACTTCAGCTTCAGCCACATTATCTGGCTAAATCTGCTTTATAGGTTCACCTATATTTTTGGTTTTTTCCCCCCAGGTTACTGAGGTATAGTTGACATACCACATTGTGTAAGGTTAAGGGGAGAAATATGATTTCATACATGTATATACTGTGAACTGTTTACCACAATAAAGTTAGTTAACACCTCTTTTAACTCACAAAATTACATTTTGTTGTTGTTCTTATGGGGAAAACATTAAACTTCTATTCTCATAGCAACTTTCAACTATACAATACAGTATTATTAACTACAGTCAACATCATATGACTAAGATCCCTTAGATCCCTAGAACTTATTTACCTAGTAACTGAAAGTTTGTACACTTTGATCCCATTTCCTCAACTCTCCATCGCCTGGCATCCACCATTCTATTCTTTATTCCTTTGAGTTTGATGTTTTTAGATTCCATATATAAGTGAGATCATTCAGTACTGGTCTTTCTCTGACTTTCTTCACACTGTATAATGCCTTCAAGACCCAAACATGTTGTCACAAATGGCAAGATTTCCCTTGTTTTGGTTTGATATGTACATTGCATTTTCTTTATCCATTTCTATATAAATGGACACTTAGGGTCGTTTAACTGTCTTGGCTATTGTAAATGATGCAATGAACATGGGATTGCTGATATCTTTTCAGGATAGTGTTTTCATTTCCTTTGGATATATACCTAGAAGTGGAATTACTGGATCATATGGTAGTTTGGTTTTTAATTTTTTGAAGACTATCCATACTGTTTTCTATAGTGATTGCATCAATTTATGTTCCCACCAACAGTGCACTAGGATTCTCTTTTCTCTACATCCTCCTCAGAATTTCTTATCTTTTGTTATTTTGATAATAGCCACCCTAACAGGTGTGAGATGACATCTCATTGTGGTTTTTATTTGCATTTCTCTCATGTTTATTGATGTTGAGCACCTGTAAATGTACTTGTTAGCCATTTGTACATTTTTGGAGGAGTGTCTATTCAAGTCCTCCGCCTATTTTTTGATTGGATTTCTTCCTTCTTTGGCTATTGAGTTGTATACTTATATATTTTGCGTATTAATCCATTATCAGATATATGGTTTGCAAGTATTTTCTCGCATTCTGTAGGTTGCCTTTTCATTTGCTGATTGCTTCTTTTGCTCTGCAGAAGATTTTTAGTTGTATGTAGTCTATCTTGTTTACTTTTGCTTTTGTTGCCTTTGCTTTTGGTGTCAAATCCAAAAAATTCATGACCAAGACTGACGTCAAGGACCTTACCACTTAAGTTTTCTTCTGGAAATTTTATGGTTTCAGGTCTTACATTCGACTCTTTAATCTATTTCAAGTTAATTTTTGTGAGTGGTGTAAGATAGGGGTCCAATTTTATTCTTTGGCATGTGAATATCCAATTTTCCCAAGACCATTTATCAAGGAGTCTATCCTTTCCCATTGATTATTCCTGGCTCCCTTGTCAAATATTAGTTGACCACATATGCATGGGTTTATTTCTGGGCCCTCAGTTCTGTTTCATTGTTCTATGTGTCTAGTTTTGCAATATAGTTTGAAATCAGGAAGTGTGATGCTTCCAGCTTTGTTCTTTCTCAAGATTGTTTTGGCTATTTTGGATCTTTTGTGTAAGAGATTAAAGATGGTGGCATGAGAGGTGAGACAGAGGCTTACTCCTAAAACCACATATAATATGAAAATGTAATTAATATGACTAATCCTGAAAGAGCAACAGGGGAGAGGGCTGTGCCAAACTGCATACACCTGGAGAAAAGAATAAACCACATGGAATAAGGTAATGTACCAAAGCCGTGGCCCGGCTGGACCCAAGACCTTCCCCCACCCCAGCTCACCAGTGGCAGGAAGGGAAACAGAGCAGGGAGGGAGTGGAGGCCTGTGACTGCTGAATACCTAACTCTGGAGATCTGCTCTGGTTGCACAAACCTACATTTTATGGTGCTTTCATGGTACTGTCATGATTAGGGGGTTGGAAAGCTAAGACAGGCAGAATACCTGGAGAGACTGAGATTCTAGCCACTTGTGGAAAGTAGGGATCCATATCTGGCTGTTCTGGGATAAAAGAAAGGTGGGCAGTCTGAGAGACTTCCTAACAGCAAGAGGACTGCTAAAGGGGCAAGGATTGCACAGAGCTTACTGCTCAGCAGAAAGAAGAGGTAGACAAAATTGTCCAGGTGCACTCTGCCCAGCAGGTAGGGAACATTCGCGATCTTCAGGTGCTTCAACTCCCTGGCTGGCTACACAGCTCAAAGGACCCCTCCGTGATATGCAGCCTACTGAGACTTTCTCCCAACGAGCCCCACCTGGCTTGTAAACTGGCAAATCCTACCCTGGTGTTAAGACAGCCAGAGGGAAGCCCCATATACAGCAACTACAAACACAAAGCATAGAGGCTTATACCAGTGCACTTGGCCCACTGGTTCAGGCAGTGGAGACAGGCATAGCAGCTGGAAATCAGGAAACAGTTCTTTCCTCCCCCCAGGCACAAATACCGCTCCCCTGCAACCCCCGACATTGTTTTAGGGGCTGAGAAGCTCCAGAGGGTAGAGCTTCTGGGTACTAGAGGGTGCCATATACAATTACAAAACACCAAAGGAATCTTTAAAATTATGAAAATGACACCTGAGAAAGATTCAAATGAAATTGACCTCATGAATCTTCCTGAAAGGGATTTCAAAATAAAAATCATTAATGTGGTCATGGAGGTACAGAAAAATATTCAATAACTCAGGAATGAATTCTGGTCAGAGATCCAATTGCTGAAGAGCACAATGGAGGGTAAAAAAAGCAGATTAGATATGGTGGAGGAGACGATAAATGAAATAGAAATTAGAGAAGAGGAATACAAAGAAGCTGAGGCACAGGGAGAGAAAAGGATCTCTAAGAATGAAAGAATATTGAGAGATCAATCCAAATGGAACAATATTTGCATTATAGGGGTACCAGAAGAAGAACAGAGAGAGAAAAAGGGATAGAAAATGTCTCTGAGGAGGTAATTGCTGAAAACTCCCCCAATCTGGGGAAGGAGATAGTCTCTCAGGTCATGGAGGTGCACAGATCTCCCAACACAAGGTACCCAAGGAAGACAACATCAAGACATACAGTAATAAAATTGACAAAGTTCAAGGATAAGGACAGACTATTAAAAGCAGCCAGAGAGAGAAATAAGATCACATACAAAGGAAAGTCCATCAGGCTATCATCAGACTTCTCAGCAGAAACCTTACAGGCCAGAAGGCAGTGGCATGATGTATTTAATGCAATGAAGCAGAAGGGCCTTGAACCAAGATTACTTTATCCAGCAAGATTATCATTTAAATTTGAAGCAGGGATTAAGCAATTTCCAGATAAGCAACAGCTGAGAGAATTTACCTCCCACAAACTATCTCTACAGTGTATTTTGGAGGGACTGCTATAGATGGAAGTGTTCCTGATGTTTAATAGCTGTCACCAGAGGTAATAAAATGACAGTAAAGAAAGTAGAACAGTTAATTACTAAGCAAATGCAAAATTAAATCAACTATCTGCCAAGTCAATCACAGGATAGACAAAGACTACAGAATATGATACCTAATATATAAAGAATGGAGGAGGAAGAGAAAGGAGGAGAAAAAAAGAACCTTTAGATTGTGCTTGTAATAGCATATTAAGTGAGTTAAGTTAGACTCTTAGATAGTAAGGAAGTTAACCTTGAACCTTTGATAACCACAAATCAAAATCCTGCAATGATGATAAGTACATACCTATCGAAAATCACCCTAAATGTGAATGGACTGAATGCACCAATCGAAAGACACAGAGTCACTGAATGGATAAAAAAGCAAGACCCATCTATATGCTGCTTACAAGATACTCACTTTAAACCCAAAGACATACACAGACTAAAAGTTAAGGGATGGAAAAGGATACTTCATGCAACTAACAGAGAGAAAAAAGCAGTAGTTGCAGTACTTGTATCAGACAAAATAGACTTCAAAACAAAGAAAGTCACAAGGGACAAAGAAGGACATTACATAATGATTAAGGGGTCAATCCAACAAGAAGATATAACCATTATAAATACCTATGCACCCAACACAGGAGCACCTACATATGTGAAACAAATACTAACAAAATTAAAAGGGGAAATAGAATGCAATGCATTCATTCTAGGATACTTCAACACTCCATTCATTCCATAAGACAGATCAACCAGACAGAAAATAAGTAAGGAGACAGAGGCACTGAACAACACCCTAGAACAGATGGACCTAATAGACATCTATAGAACTCTATACCCAAAAGCAGCAGAATACACATTCTTCTCAAGTGCACATGGAACATTTTCAAGAATAGATCATATACTAGGCCACAAAAATAGCCTCAGTACATTCAAAAAGATTGAAATTGTACCAACCAGCTTCTCAGGCCACAAAGGTATGAAACTAGAAATAAATTATGCAAAGAAAATGAAAAATCCCACAAACACATGGCAGCTTCACAACATGCTCCTAAATAAGCAATGGATCAATGACGAAATAAAAACAGAGACCAAGCAATATATGGAGACAAATAACAACAATAATTCAACACCGCAAAATCTGTGGGTGCTAAGAGGAAAGTATATTGCAATACAGGCCTACCTCAGGAAAGAAGAAGAATCCTATATGAATGCTCTAAACTCACAATTAATAAAACTAGAAAAAGAAGGACAAATGAGGACCAAAGTTAGTAAAAGGAGGGACATAATAAAGATTAAAGCAGAAATAAATAAAATCGAGAAGAATAAAGCAATAGAAAGAATCAATGAAAGCAAGAGCTGGTACTTTGAGAAAATAAACAAAATAGATAAACCCCTAGCCAGACTTATCAAGAAAAAAAGAGAGTCTACACACATAAACAGAATCAGAAATGAGAAAGGAAAAATCACTACAGACACCACAGAAATACAAAGAATTATTAGAGAATACTATGGAAAATTATATGCCAACAAATTGGATAACCTACAAAAATGGACAACTTTCTAGAAAAACACAACCTTCCAAGGATCTTTTGTGGTTCCATATCTAGGATTTTTTTTCATTTATTTTGTACATTCCAATGGCATTTTTCTAGAGATTGCATTGAATCTGTAGATTGCTCTGGGTAGAATGGATATTTTAACAATATTAACTCTTTTGAATTTTATTCTTAAGTCAATAAACAAATTCTGTTTATTTGTATCTTCTTCAGTTTCTTTTATCAATGTCTTATTGTTCAGGTATATAGAGATTTAACCTCCTTGATTAAATTTATTCTTAAGTATTTTACTGGTTTTGATGCTGTTGTAAATGGGATTGTTTTCTTTATTCTTTTTCTAGTAGTTCATTGTTAGTTTATAGAAACACCACTGATTGTTCCATGTTAATGTTTCAGCTTGAAACTTTACTGAATTCATTTTAATAGTTTTACTATTTTTTAGTAAAGTCTAAGAATTTCTGTATCCAACATCATGTCATCTGAAAACAGAGATGACTTTACTTCTTCCTTTGCAAATTGAATGCCTTTTATTTCTTTTTCTTGCCTAACTGTTCTGGCTAGGACTTCCAGTACTATTTTGAATAGGGGTGGTGAGAACGGGCACCCTTGTCTTGTTCCTGATTTTAGAGGGGGAGGCTTTCAATTTTTCCCCCTTGAGGTTTATCATACATGGCTTTTATTATGTTAAGGTATGTTCCTTTTATACCCAGTTTGCTGAGAGTTTTTTATCATGAAAGGATATTGAATTTTGTTAAATGCTTTTTCTGAATCTGTTAACATAATCATATGATTTTTTTCTTTCATTCTATTAATGTGATGTACCACAATTATACTAGTTGTACTATATAGTATACTATATAGTTTCATAGTATGTATACTATATACTATATAGGCTTCTCTGGCTACCGCATGAAGAATAGACTATATAGTATAAACAGTATACACATTATATTATGTACATTGAACCATCCTTGCATCCCCAGTATAAATCTCACTTGATCAGGGTGTAGGATCCTTTTAATGTGCTGTTGAATTCAATTTTCTTGTGTTTTGTCAAGAATTTTTGCAACTATATTCATCAGGAAGATTGGTCTGTAGTTTTATTTTCTTGTATTATCCTTATCTGGCTTTAGTGTCAGGTAATTCTGGGCTTGTAAAATCAATCTGGAAGTATTTCCTCTCAATTTTTTGGAAGTATTTGAGAGAATTGGTATTAATTCATCTTTAAATATTTGGTAGATTTTACCCATGAAGTCATGTGGTCCCAGAATTTTCCTTGTTGGGAGGTTTTTGATTGGTGTTTAAGTCTCTTTACTTGTTATTGGTCTGCTCAGATTTTCAATTTCTTTATGATTGAGACTTGGTAGCTTATTTGATTCTAGGAATTTATCCATTCTTCGATGTTGTCTTATTTGTTGAATTATAATTGTAATTGTTTCATAGTCTCTTATTATCCTTTGTAATGTCTCCTCTTTCACTTACAGTTTTACTTATTTGAGTCCACTCTCTGTTTTCTTTTTTTGAGATTTTTTAATGAAGTTTAGCTGACATACAGTATTATAAATGGCTGATCTGAAAGTAGTGAATTATCTCAATTGATTGTTCACAGACAGTTACAGATCAAACTCCTCTCTTTTTTCCTTTCTAAGTCTAGCTTATAGTTTGTCAATTTTATCTCTTCAATAAACCAACTCTTAGTTTTGTTGATCTTTTATATTGTTTTCCTGTTCTCTATTTCATTTATTTCTGCTCTGATCTTTGCTATCTCCTTCTACTAACTTTGGCCTTAGTTGGTTTTTATTTTTCTAGTTCCTTGAGGTTGTTTATTTGAGATCTTCTTTCTCAATGTGGGCATTTACCACTATAAGCTTCCCTCTTAGTACTGCTTTTGCTGCACCCCACAGGTTTTGGTATGTTGTTTACATTTTCATTTGTTTCAAGATATTTTTTTATTTCACTTTTGGTTTCATCTTTGACCCACTGATTGTTCAGGAGTGTGTTGTTTAATTTTCACATATTTGTGAATTTTCCAGTTTTCCTTCTTTTATGGAATTCTAGTTTCATACCATTGTGGTTATAAAAAATACCTGGTATAATTTCAATCTTTTTAAATTTCAGTCCTCTTGAATTTAAATTTTCAGTCCTTCTAAAGACTTGTTTTGTGACCTAACATCTGATCTATCCTGGAGGATGTTCCATGTGCACTCGAGAATAATGTGTTTTCTGCTATTGTTGAAAAGAACATTCTATATATGTCTGTTAGGTTTACTTGATGTTAAATATAGTTTACATGTCCAGTATTTCCTGACTGATTTTCTTTCTGGGTGAACTGATCATTGTTGAATTTGGGGTATTGAAGTCCTTACTATTATTGTATTTTTGTCTATTACTTCCTTCAGATCTGTTAGTATTTGCTTAATATAATTAGGTGCTCCAATATTGGGTGCATATATATTTACAATAGTTATATCATCTTGATCAATTGACCCATTTGTCATTATCTATCTTTATTACTCATTTTCATGACCCTTTTTTCTCATTACAATTTTTTTATTTAAAGCCTGTTTTGTCTGATATAAGTATCACTAACCCTGTTCTCCTGATTTCCATTTCTGTGGGATCTTTTTCCATACCTTCACTTTGAACCTGTGTGTGTCCTTGAAGGTGAAGTTAAGTTTTTTGTAGGCAACATAAAGTTGGGTCTTGTTTTTTTTTATTATTCCATTTAGTCACTCTATGCCTTTTGATTGGAAAATGTAATCCATTCATATTTAATGTAATTATTGATGGGTAAAGACTTAGTATTGACAGATTATATTTTTCTGCATGTTTTGAAGTTCCTTCATTCCTTTTTTCTCTCTTACTCTCTTCCCTTGTGAGTTGATTTTTCACAATAGTATACTTTGATTTCCTTCTTTTTATCTTATGTTAATTCATTATAGGACTTCATTTCGTGGTTACCCTGAGGCTTACTGAAAACATATTACTGATATAATGGTCTTTTTAAGATGATAAAAACTTAACACTAATTGCATATAAAAACTCTACCCATTTACTCCCTTACCCCATTTTATGTTTTTGATGTCACAATTTACATCTTTTTATATTGTGTAGCCATTAAAAAACTATTGTGGCTATTTTTAATACTTTGATCTTTAACTTTTATATTAGGTTTAAGTGGTCAACACACCACCATATTACAGTATTAGAGTATTCTAAATCTGACTATATACTTGCTGTTACCAATGTGTTACATATTTTCTTTTATTTTTTATGTTGCTAATTTCAGTAATGATTTGAGCTTGAACTCCTTTTAGCATTTCTTGTAAGGCAGGTCTAGTGGTAAAATCTTCCTCAGCTTTTGGGGGTTGGGGTGGGGGGAAAGGGAAAATATTTCTCCTTCATTTCTAAAGGACAACATTGGTTGGTAAAATCATTTTGGTTGGTATTTTTTTTTCTTCCAGCACTTTGAATATATCATCTCACTCTCTCCTGGTCTTCAAGGTTTCTGCTGGGAAATTCACTGATAGCCATATGGGAGTTCCTTTGTATGGGTTTTTTTCTCTTAGTGCTTTTGAAATCTCCTCTGTATTTGATTTTAGACAGTCTTATAACATGTCTTAGAGAAGATTGTTTTGGATTAAAATTATTGGGTGACTTATTGGCTTCATGAACTTGAATGCCCAACTCTTTCCCCAGGTATGGGAAATTCTCAGCCATTATTTCTTAAAATAAACTTTCTTCTTCTTTTCTCCTTCTGGGACTCGAATGATGCATAGATTGTTCCTTTTAATGGTGTCCTATAAGTCCTGTAAACTTTTTCCATTCATTTCCATTCTCTTTTCTTTTTACTCCTCTGACTGAATAATACAAATCATCTATCTTCAAGTTCACTGATTCTTTCTTCTTGGTCTGGTATGATGATGATGCTCTCTATTTAATTCTTCAGTTCAGTCTCAGCTCCAAAATTTCTGTTTGGTTCTTCTTAGTTTTCTGTCTCTCTGTTGGACATCACATTTTGTACTTGTATTGTTTCCTGATTTCATTAAATTGTTTATCTGTGTTATCTTTTAGCTTTTCAAACATTTTTAGAAAAAAATTAGTTTGAATTCTTTGTCATACATTTATCTCCATTACTTTGTGGTCAGTTACTAGAAGTATACTGTTTCTTTGGGGGTGTCATTTTCCACTGATTATCTGTGATCCCTGCAGTCTTGCACATTTAAAGAAGAAGTCACCTCTTGTGGACTTTATGGACTGACTTTGAGAAGGAAAGACCTTCACATGAAAGTGGGGCATAATGTGATTCTCGTTCTAGTGGTGCAAGCCACAAGTGCAGGGGCATGTGGTGGCTCCAGGTCTTGGTGGGGGGGGGGGGTTATGATGTCAGCTTAGGCTTATGGGGGTCCATAGCATCAACAGCTGTGTGATACTTGAGCTAACAGAGGGGTTGTTGGGGTCCTTAACTGTGCCTCTAGGCCCAGTAGCTAGGGACAAAGGCAGGCAGTGGTAGTCACTAGAGCTGGTGGAGTGTACACACTTGGCTATGGGCACTAACAGCAGTTGTCTGTGAAGTGACAAGGAACAGTTGTTTACACACACACAGGGGTGTAAGACAGGGCCATCAGCAAGGGCCTTGGCCAACTGCAGGTATTCTGGAAGCTGTGAGGGCCTGGCTATCAGCATAAACTCCTGTGGCTGTAGAGTCTCTGCATTAGTGCACACACAGCAGTGGAAGCTTGGTGAGGGAGTTGGATGGGGTCATACAGGTACCAAGATGGAGGGTTTTGGTGCAGATGAGTCCAATAGTACAGGCTAGTGATAGGAGACAGGGCCAGAGCCAGTCCCACAAACAATGGAGGGGGCCCTGGCTGTTGGCATGCACTCTTGTGGCTGCAAGATCTCCACACAGGTATGTGTACATCAGTGGAAGTGGGTGATGAGTTTTGGGTCAGGGCCATGCAGGTGCATGATTGGAGGGGACTGACTGCAGGTGATCCTACTGGTGTTGATCAGTGAATGGATATATAGGGCCAAATCCAGACACATAAGCAGCTGTGGGGACCTTGGCTGCAGGTTCTTGCATGCAGAACAATAGAGGCCAGTGACGAGAAGCAGGTGGTGGAGGGCAAGTGCAAAGTTGGAGGGGATAGTCTAAAGCATGTAGTCAGGTTCAGCAGCAAGGGCCTAGGCTGATGTCTTGTACTCACATAGCTGCAGAGGCCTGGGCTTGTTGCCATTATGGATCCCAGGCTCCACCAGGGGCAGAGGGTAGATAAAGCAGGGAGGAACTCAGGTAGCTGGAATCTGTGCACATGAATACTTATGGGGTAAAAACTGGTGAACTGTGTAGGGGATCCACAGAGGCTGTGTTGGCTACTGGTTAAAGCTGCTGGAGTCCTCTACAGAGCAGGCCACTGGGAACCATGGTGTCTTCTGCTGTATAGCTAACACTGGTAGCCACTGTTTATCTTCTTTGTTCCTTGTCATCTCTATATATCTTAGCTTTAACAGTCTCTGGGTGTGGTGAAATTGAAATGGATCGTTTGTGTGGTGTCCTAAAAGGCTAGAAACTGGTTACTTTTCCCATTGCCCTTTTCTGGCAGTGGGACTCTTTCTAGCTTGGGAGTTCTCTCTTGGAGCTGAGAAGTGCCAGTTTGGGGGACGGGATGATGCAGGCAAAATTAAGCTGTTCTTCCTTCCCTTTTTGTGTGGTTATTCTCAGGTTTTTTGTTCTATTGTATTGCTGAGGTTTCTTAAATGGATTTCTGTGGTCTCCCAGGCTGTTTTTGTTCATGGATAGCTATCTAATTGTTGATCTTTGTGGGAGGACATAGGCTGGGATCTTCTTCACTATTTTGGTGACACTACTCTTCAGCTTTGGCTTTGATATTTGAAGGTTGAAAACCAAGTATCTTCTTCAACTCTGAGTTAGTTAGCTTCTGTAGCAGCAAGAACCCTAAAGAACTCCTAAATTTCAGTGGCTTACAACAACAAACATTTCCTGTTAATCTTGTATGAAGGCTAGTGGTTAGCTCTAGTTTTGCTGAATTTGGCTGGGTTGATGAATCTTCTCAGGACCCAAGCTAAAGGAACTGCAACTCTTGGGCACACTTTTCTCTTGTTGGAAGGCTAAGGCTCAAGGGATACAGAGCAAAACTATGAAAGAGTATTTAAAACTTTTGCTGTGATATAGCATATATCATCTCCACTATATTAGTTATTTATTGCTATATAACAAATTACCCAAAACTTTGTGACTTACAACAACACATTTATTATTTCACATTTTCTGTGGGCCAGGAGTCCAGAACAGCTAAACTGAGTCCTCTCTCAAAGGTTTTGCCACTACTTGCTGATTGATAGCTGAAGGCTACCCTCATCTCCTATAGGATGTCCTCAGCTTCTAGAGGCATCCCATGATTCTAGGTGCTCCTTTTAGTTCCTAGAGGCCTCCCTGAAGTTCTTAAGACATGGCAATAGGGCTGATTACTTCATGAAGCTAGCAAGAAGGGTCTCTAAAGTGAGTCTGCTAACAAGACTAGATCTTATGTAATATAATATAATCACAAAAATGACGTTTAATCACCTTTGTCATATACTATCAGTTAGAAGCATATCACAAGTCCCATCTACACTTAAGGGGAAGGTATTTCACATGGGCATGAAAACCAGTAGGTAAAGATCTTGGAGCCCTTTCTAGAGTCTGTACATGACATCTACTGTTATTCTATTGACTAAAATAAGTCACATGGCTGACTAGTCCCTAGGACAACTAGGCAGTAAGGAATACTCTGCCTACAGGGTGATGAAGGAGTGAATAATTTTGAACATATAATAAAATATAGCAAAATTTAATTTCTGCTATTCTTAAGCTTGTGTGTCATCAATGATTATGTGATCACCTCAGCTGCTGTCATATTCATTAGCATAACTAAGATAGTAATATGAACAAGGGAAGTCATTTGGACTTACTGTTAATATCTTAATATTCACCTTTAAACATAGATAAGCATTCAAGTGTAACTTCGAGAGATAATGTCATCATATACTCCATATATTTTATTTCCATCAATCATTTGAAAGATACATATGTATTACTACAAAAGCAAAATACAACAAAAATTAATGCTGATTGTGAGAACTGCTAATTTTACCTTCATAAAAATTAAGAGCTTTCAAATAGTTAAATAGGAAAGTAGATTTGCAGTTAATATAAATTTTGAAGGAGTCACCTTAGAAAAAAATGTCAATTTGAGTCAATAAGTCTTTAAAATTTTTAAATAATAAAAATTCAAGTACACTTCTAAACTGTAGACTTATTGAGGTATCAGCATTCACAACAGTAAACAAAATAACCTTTAAGTGTGTATTTAATTTTTAGTTATTAATTTCATTATTCTCTTAAGAAAAGTCTCTTATTTCACTTGGAAAATTTTCACATCTTATGAGGATGGCTTAAAATCAGTATGTCAACTTTGATACCTCACATTTTTCAAGGAAGAAAAATACCCAAAATGGACATTAAGGAAATCTTTCCAAAGAAATTGACAATGCAGCTCAAACCTAAAGAAATTAAGCAGACAAAAGTGGAGTGAAGAAGGTAAAGGAAGATTCTAGATAGAGGGAATGGCATTTAAAATAATGAGAAGGCTGCATACATGTCAGAGGATTGAAGTGCTGCAGGGAACGTGTATTAGTTTACTATGCTCCTACAACTTAATAATTTAAAACAACACATATTATCTCAGTTTCTATGTGTCAAGAATCCAGGAAAAGTTTAGCTGGGTACTTTGTCAGGTTGCAGTCTAGGTCTTGGCCAGGGCTAGACTCTAATCTAGAGGCTCAACTAGGGAAAGGCTCACTTCCAAGCTCTCCAGTTGTTGGCAGAATTCCTGTCCTTGTGGCTTTAGGTATCATGATGTGTTGCTTCTTTGAAGCCAGGAATGGAGAAAGAAACTCTAAAACAATTAGGCTAGCAAGACAGGATCTTACATAATGTATTGTATTATATTCACAGAAGTGACATTGCCTCACGTTTGCCATATTCTGTTGATTAGAAGCAAGCAACAGGTCTTACCCATACTCAAAGGGGAGAGGATTACACAGAGTTGTGAATATCAGGAGATGGGGATCATTAGGGACCTGCTCAAAATCTATCTGCCACCAAGAGTCATGGTGGTGGCAGGTAGGTGGTAGAGGTTTATCTAACCCACAGTTTAGCCAAGTGCTGCTTGGCCAGGCATCAAAATCAATATTCAGCCAAAGCTAAGGCCAAATATTAAAATCTTCATTATATATTGAAATTTGGTATAGAAAATAGATTTTAAATTATATCAAATCATTAATCATTACAAATTTATTATTAAAATGTTAGTCAATTTTTTTAGTTTATCATTATAATCTGGGAATAAAATGTCCAAAGCACTGTCACTGCCTACCATACTGTTGACCTTTCCTTCGTAGTATTTTTACAGCCAAAACTTTACATTTATTTGTATGACTAGTTCATTAATGTTTGAGTCTTTGGTTAGATTGTAATCTCCAGAGAGCAGGAACCTGTGTTCAGTTTTGCTCATAGTAGTACTTTTGATGGAATAGGGTTCTTAGCTCCCATATCCCTTTTGCTCCTACCTGTCCTCACCCTTCGTGGGAAAGGAGACTGTGGGCATCATAAAAATGCATCAAAGTTATTCTATCAAAGGTGGTCAGTAAATGGCAAGAGAGGGATTTATGAACAAGGAAATTCACTTTAAAATTTTTAATAATTGTGAAAATTTGGAGTTAACCTAAATGTTCAAGAGTAGGGGAATTGTTAATAATACCATGGTACATTTAATTCATACACAAATGGATACGATCCCTTCATCTATTAGGTTGGTGCTCCGTCCAGACATACAGAATATAAACAAGACTGCTGTCCAAGCAGTACCAAATGCATATCCTAATGGTAGTGTAGCGAAAAAAACCAATGTACTTTGGAGTCAAGACAACTTAAGTTCAAACTCTAATTCTGCCAATCTTAGATGGCTAAATGGAAGTCTACCCATCCTGAATGAGGTTTGCCTAAAGTACTGGTTTTCAAAATGTGGTCCTTGAAGGAGCAACAGCAGCATCACCTGGGACCACGTTAGAAATGCAAGTTTTTAAGTCTCAACCCAGACCTACTGAATCAGAATCTATGGGATAAGGCCAAGCACTCTGTTTAAACAAGCCCTCCAGGTGACTCAGATGCACCCTCAAGTATAAGACCCCAAATCCAAGTCACATCTATTTTATTCAAGTCCCATCTTGGTTATTTTGGTCTCCAACCACAAGGTGGCAACCTTTGTCTAAATTTCTTATGAGTTGACCAACATTTTTAGTTAAGTGTATCTGGTCTGGTCACCTAACTGCCCAAAAGATAATAAGTAATCATGTGATATAGGGATGTGAGAGAAAAGTTGGAGATGGAATAGGAAGGAAGGGAATAGAATGAGGAATAGTGCTGGAGGGGGCTTTAGCATATCTAACATAGCAAGTTAAGTAGGGTGACAGAGTAGGGGTGGTAGTGCTGGGTATGCTGGTATCAGGTTTACCACGTAACAATTCAGCTCATTTTGGATACAAAACAATCTTCAGGAATGTTGGATAGTTTGTGCACAACCCATTTCATCTACCCCTTTCATCCTTGTAATCCCCAGACACCACTTAAAGGCAAGAACCTTCCCACATCATCACTTATCCTCTTCCTACCCTCATACTCTAATCATGAATTCTTTATCCCATTATTTTCCTATTATTGATTTACCCTTTTAAAGCCTTTCCACAGTCCTCCCTGGAACCGTAAAATAACCTCAGCTATGAAGAAACACAGAAATATTGTTGGCCCTCTTTATTGATCCTTCCTTAACTGAGACCTGGTACTCCCCTGAAGATTCTACTTTCGATACAGCCCTCTCTGGTGAAATCTCTTAATTTTCTTATTCCCCATAAAGAATAGGGCTTGAAAAAGAGAGTAGAGGATGGGAAAGCCTAAAAACAGAAGTCTCAAAGGTACATAAAATTTCTCATCTCTGGCAATGGGATCCATGCAGACATATGACCCAGCACCTTAGCCTCTCAGTTCTGTTGAATGGCTCAATTCTATTTTAGTTTAGCCACTAAGTGAATGTTTTCAACACCTAGAAGAAATCCACACTGGAAATCTTTTTCATTCATTTATCTTTTTTTACTTCCCTGCTTTCTATAGGACAGATGGAATTTTCTTCTTCTGGTTTAAAAGTTGTACATTTTACTTTTGTTCTTATCATGGTTTCCCTTAACATCCAGGCTTATTTAACCCAATTAATTTATCAATATCTATACTTGCCTCTCAACAATACAAGCATTTGAATGTTCTTATTCCCATAAGGACAACTGCTACAATCAAGGCCTCATCTTGAAACTCTTTGAAAGAAGCAGAACTGTGAGGAGCAGATGTCCCCAGGTTGTAATCTACCAGCCTTGTGAATTTGAAAAGGATGGAAGAGTGAGTATTTAATGAAGTACTCTCCACCTGTTTGCAACAACCTCCCATGCAATCAAGCAGGGCTTTTTTATTGCCCTTATATACTCTGATATATTACAGACACTGGTAACTGTGGTTTGGAATTTTCCTGCTGACCTCTATAGTAAAGAGGTAGATAATGTAGGTACTATAGCACTTAGAAGAAATACAAGAGCAACACTTCAAAAGCTTTCCTTATGCATATATTTTCACTGTTACCTCAAACTACCCTCTATACCAGGCTGCTAAAGAAAACCACACAGCTATGCAAATTGAACCTACCACAGATGGCTTCTTTTCTAAGCCCTTGGCACCAGTCAGCTATCTCTTGTTCATTTCCTGTCCTATTTGTTTGGTGCCTATTAAAATCTTCACTATATTCATCAAGAATCTCCAGTCCCTCTTCTTTTCAGCAGTGTTCTAAGAAATAGCACCTTGCACAATTCGAAAAGCACTCTCTCTTGTGAATGGCAGTCCTAAAATACAACATAGAACACAGTGAAAATTATACCACTAGTTGTGCTGGACTGCAGCCGTGCAATGGCTTTGAGTCCTATTTCAAAGGAAAATGAAGACAATGGAAAGACAAAAAAGGAAAATGACAGGCCAATCTCTATACCCAGTTAACATATCCTTCAGGAATGAAACAGAAATCAAGATATCCTCAGACAAAGGAAACTAAGAATTTTTCAGCCATAGACCTATGCTGTGACTAAAGGAGATTCTTGAAGAATAAAAGAAATGATAGAAAAAGAAAACCTGGGACATAAAGAAGGAAGAAAAAAAATGGGAAAATAAAATTATGGATAAATACAATAAATTTTCCTCCTCTTGAGTTTTCTAAATTATGTTTGGTGGTTGAAATGAAAATTATAATATTGTATGATGTGATTCCCAATGTACATAGAGGAAATTTTAGATAAAATTAATATTATAAATGGGGGAAGTATAGGAATTTAAGGGAAATAAGGTTTCTGAACCTCACTTGAACTAATGAAATATCTTCACAACTTGTAGACTTTGATAAGTTATGTATATATAATGTAATACCTACAGAAGCCACTAAAAAAAAATCCATATGAAGAGATGCACTCAAACACACTATATAAATCAAAATGGAATTCTAAAAAATCTTTAAGTAACCCACAGTAAATCAGGGGAAAAAAAAACAGAAATGAAGAGCAGAAACAGTGAACAAAAAGAAACACACACACACATGCAACAAAATGAACATAATATATCGATAGTTACATTAAATGTAAGTTGTCTAGGGACTTTGATTCAGACAAGAAGGCATAGATTCATCTCTCCCTGCTTCTCTCTACTAAGTAAAATTATAACATTGCCAAGATAGCTATCCTTCATTTCTCCCTCTCACTCCCTTCCTACATCCAATCCTGCCAATTCCTGCCACCTGAACTATCTACCTTTTCTTTCAATTAATTCTCTTCTCTCCATTACTGCTGCCCTTGTTCAGATCCTCATTATTTGTATGGAATATTACAATAGCCCTGTTTAAAAGATTCTCCTGCTTCTAGTCTTATCCCCTTTAAACCAATCTGTCTTGCCAATGAGTTTCAGCCATGGGAAAGTTCACTATGGATTCAGCGAGATGGAGGAATGACAAGGGAATGTTCTGGGGTGAAAAGGTTTATCAACCAGCTTGTTCTCCCAGCAAAAGTTTGAGCACTAGAAGGGTGTCTGCATCCAACAGTTGGCAGGTCTGTGATTCTCCTTTGTCTCTGCCTCGGCCCAAAGCACTGAGCAGAGCTCTTTATATAGTGACTCAGTCAATAATAGCTAATTGCCTATGGGTGTGAAAGCAGAACCTTAGCAGCAGGCCAGTTATGTCATCAAGTAGTTTAGATTCTGGTGAGGATCCTGGCCATAGGAACCTTCACTTTATCCACATTCCACCCCTCCAGGATTCTCACCTCACAATCTACACACTGTCAATATTCTGCAATGGTCTCTGTGCAAGAAAGCTGGAGCATTGTAACCAGATTCCACAACAGCAGCAGAGGTTAACAACAACAAAGAGATAATAACAAAAAATAAGATACAATATTTTGATACAGGTAACAAAAATTATAATAATCCTCAAGCCAGAGGAGGTTATTTCAAGTATTTTCAAAATCAGTTCTACTCAGATGAGTTCATGACTCATGCTTAGTAGTGGTATGGATAAGGAGCTCCATGAACCCCAGTGAGTAGCAGTTTCTTTGCTACGGGGTGTGCCCAATCGACAAAGACCTTAGGGGCAATAAGACACATTTTTTATGACACCAACATAGGCAAATTTTGTCCATCAGGTAGGATGCATGCAAGAGAGTGGTCCTGTGATAGGACTGTGGCAGGAAGGGGGTCCCATCCAGGTCTAGTATACCATGCATTTTCTCCTCTCCCAGTGGGGGTTACTGAAGGGTCTATATATAGTGCTACTGGAGGTGCATGCAGTGGCCATAATGATAAAACAAAACTCCCCCATAAGATGCTCCTACCTTCTGGCTGTTCAGGATATACTACTATGATATTTGGGGGCCACTCTGCTGTTACTCCAGGAATACACAGGAGGACAGCTTCGAGGCCTTGATCCCAAGGTGCCAGGAGGGCCAGCCATCGTTGGTCCATGTGAAGAAATGTCCAAGGCCATGTCCACTCAATGGAGTCCCCAGGGTTTAGTGCCATTGGTGCTGGCAAGAAGATATTATTCTGGTGGCCAAACTTTGGCTTCAACAATTCTTCCTTGGTTTGTACTTGCAGTTATATAAGGGAGGCAGCAATATGCATTAGCATGTCGGTGGGGCTCAGGACTCCCTTTTGGGGTTTCTCATTCAAATGCTGTAGCACTGTCCATAAGGAGATTGACCATCTGCACAGACTGTTGGTGTCTTACTTCAGTCCAGATTTTAATAAACCACTGTACTTCTCTATCATGCCTGCTTTGGTAGGATTATATGGCATATGGAACTTCCATTTGATTCCCAACTGTTGCACTCATTCTTGTAGTGCATGTCCAGTAAAATGGGTGCCCTGATCACTATCAATTACCTGTGGTTGGCCATAGGTTGCAAAGAGACACTCCAGGCCTCTTTCGGTTATCTGCTGGTCTGCACAACAGGTAGGAAAAGCAAGCAGAAGTCCAGTAGCTCTGTCCACACAAGTCACAGCATACTGATATCCTTCTGACACAGGTAGAGGCTCAATATAGTCTATCTTCCAGCTGATGAGGGGTATAGGCCCCTTAACTATTGTCCCATGTTGTTGTGGAACTTGGTGTAAGTCCCTTTCAGAGCAAACAAAACACTCCTGCCAGGCTCTACTAACTTCTTCAAATGTCAAAGGCAAGCCCCACCGATGGGCTGCAGCCCACATTGTCTTTTGCCCCCCATGCAACAAACACTGATGTAACCATTGGGCTACATCAGAGGCAGGCTTTCCTTCTAACCAATATATCTGGGATAATTTGTCTGCCTCATCATTTCCTGGGGATGCCAGTGGCAAATGATCTGTCACATGGTATACTGTAATTATTGTAGTCTGACCACAGGCCTATGAGTCTTGCCACAATTCTTGCCTCCAAAGGGGTCAGTGACCAACCAGCCAGTGGCATGGTACCAGGTTGGGAGCCACAGGGTCAAGCCCCAATAGACAGCCCAGCTATCAGTGCAGACAACTATAGGGGAGGGCTTCTTCTGATCACAAGCCACATAGCCCACAACCCTGCCAATTGGCTGCTCTTCCCCTCACCATCTTTCATCCATATTGTCTCAGTCTTAGGATGGAAAGCTATGGCCCTCCATTTTGAGGGCTGCCGTGGCTGGTACTGTCTGTGTACCATGCATCTTCAGGTATGGGGCTCTGCCCTCCCCATAAGGACTCTCTGCTCTTACTGGTTCTAAAGTAAATTCTTTCTGGTTTTCACTAGTATATGTTGCTGGCCCCAATAAGCATTGGAGTTCTTAACTGAAGGGGCTATGAGAGAGGGCACTACACTGCTGTAGGTATGCACCCCACTTGGCCAGTGTAGGCATTTGTTGCCACACCACACCTTGACTTTTGTGTCCAGTCTTGTACCCACCCCAAGATGGGATAGGTGGTTATTACCTTCATCAGAGTCATTCCATTGATGGGTTCTGTAGCCAGCAAGGCATGATACATGGCAGCTAGTTGTTTTTCTATCAAAGTATATGGTACCTTTGCCCCATCCCAGCATTGTGACCAGAATCCAATAGTCTGGCGAGTTTATTCAAGCCACTGCCAGAGACCCCAGCCATAACCATCTTCAGTCACATAAATATCCAGTTCACAAGGCTTTGATGCGTCTGTCACACACAAGGCCTGTATGGCCTTGACTGCCCATTTTGCTGTAATGAAGGCAGATGCACATATCTCATCCCAGTCCCACCTGATGCTCTTTCATACCAACCGGTACAAGGGCTTCAGAATTTCTGCCAAGTGCAGGATAAACACTTTCTAGTAGCCTTGAAGACCCAAATACTTCTGTAACAATGGCACAGTTGTAGGGGTATGAAAGGCCCAGACTTTATCTATGACTGCTTCTGGTGTAACTTTGGTCTTACCCGACCAAATGACCCCCGAGAATTTGACAGACAAACCAAGACCCTGGACATTGGTGCTGTTCACAGCCCATCCTTTCTCCTGCAGATGTTGCAGCAGTCTAGGTGCTGCACCTTCTAGATGTGAAAAAGAATTGGATGTGAGCTTGACATCATCAATATAATGGTACAGCCACACTGTTGGTAGTTTCTCCATGTAGCCATGTCTTGGGCTACAAGTCCATGACAGATGGTGGGACTGTGGAGGTATCCCTGTGGAAGGACTGGAAAGTCCATTGCCATCCTTCCAACGTGAAGGCAGACTGTTCCTGACTTTCCTGCTCAATGTCAATGGAAAAGAAGGCATTAGCAAGGTCTACCACATAATGGTATGTTTTTAGTTCATGGCTGAGGGTATCCATAATGTCTGCAGTAGAGGGGACAGCAGCATACATAGGGGTATCTATACAATAGAATAATACATTATTCTATTCCCTGTAATCCATGGTCATAAGCCAGGAGCCATCTGGCTTTTTTAATGGCCACACTGGGGAATTCAAAGGACTATGGGTGAGCTTTATGATACCCACATTTTCCAGTCCCTGGAGTGTTTCTCCAATTTCTTTATGCCCTGCAGGCAATTTGTATTTTTTGGTACTAGTCACCTGTCAAAGAACACGCAAAGCTGTGGGGAGGTGCCTATCATGTCCCCTCAGAACTGCCTTCACCACACATATTCTCAGCCTGAACTCACCTGCAGTAGACTGCTACCATAGAGCTGCAGGATATCAATTCCCAAAATATATTCAGGGGTGAGAGACATATATACAGTATACTCCTTTGGGGTTAGATGCCCTATTCCCAAAGGGATTTGGGATTGTTTCATTCTGATAGCCTTACCCCCATATCCATCTGTAATAGTGGGGGTCCCAGGAAATGATATGTCAGTGAATATTCAGCCCCTGTGTCCACCAGAGCCGGGACACATTGTATGTTCCCTGGGGATGAATGGATAGCTATTTCGACATGTGGCCTCCATTCCCTGCCTTGTCCCACAGGGCAGATACCTCGACATTCCCCTCAGTCAATCCATGTTCCCCAGTCATCTTCCTGTGTGGGTTCAAGTGATGTTGGCTCACTCTCCAGCAGGAAGTCTTGCAAACACACAGGCCAGACATGTGACTCTGTCTCTGGCCTCTGAATATTTGTTCTTAATGGCCGGAGTTGCTGCTCCAGTTTCTGTTGCTGCTAGAGTTCCAGTAAGATGCTGTTTGGGAACATCTGATTTCCTTCTGTCTGCTCCTGCATATATTAAATCAACCCACAACTGGGTCCTTGTAATCCTTCATGGGGCCCTTAAATTCTTCTTGTAAGTAGCAGAACTTATTTCTTTCTGTGTTTTCATTACTTCAGCCTCTCCTAAGTCTGCTACTGTATGGGTAACCTCACTTATGGGCTGCCATAAGTGATGTTGGTGCTCCTGCGTTGGGTGCATATATATTTAGAATGGTTATATCCTCTTGTTGGACTGACCCCTTTATCATTATGTAATGTCCTACTTTATCTCTTATTACTTTCTTTGTTCTGAAGTCTATTTTGTCTGATACTAATATTACAACACCTGCTTTTTTCTCCCTATTGTTTGCATGAAATATCTTTTTCCATCCATTGACTTTAAGTCTGTGTATGTCTTTGGGTTTGAGATGAGTCTCTTGTAAGCAGCATATAGATGGGTCTTGCTTTTTTATCCATTCTATTACTCTGTGCATTCAGTCCATTTTCATTTAGGGTGATTATTGAAAGATATGTACTTATTGCCATTGCAGGCTTTAGATTCGTGTTTACCAAAGGTTCAACGGTAGCTTCTTTACTATCTAATCATCAAACTTAACTCACATATTAAGCTATTATAAACACAGTCTGATGATTCTTTTTTTCTCTCCCTTCTTATTCCTCCTCCTCCATTCTTTATATGTTAGGTGTTTTATTCTGTAGTCTTTTGTATTTTCTTTGACTGCTTTTGTGAAGAGTTGATTTTATTTTTTAGCTTTAGTTAGTATTTGGTTGGTCTGCTTTCTTTGGTGTGATTTCATTTTCACTGGTGACATCTATTTAGCCTCAGGAGCACTTCCATCTAGAGCAGTCCCTTTAAAATATCCTGTAGAAGTGGTTTGTGGGTGGAAAATTGCCTCAACTTTTGCTTGTCTGGGAATTGTTTAATCCCTCCTTCATATTTAAATGATAATCATTGTGGGTACAGTATTCTTGGTTCAAGGCCTTTCTGTTTCATTGCATTAAATATGTCATGCCATTCTCTTCTATCCTGTATGGTTTCTGTTGAGAAATCAGATGATAGTCTGATGGGTTTTCCTTTGTAGGTGATCTTTTTTCTCTCTCTGGCTGCCTTTAATACTCTGTCCTTGTCTTTGATCTTTGCCATGTTAATTTTTATATGTCTTGGTGTTGTCCTCGTTGGGTCTCTTGTTTGGGATATCTGTGGGCTTCCATGGTTTGAGAGACTATTACCTCCCCCAGTTTGGGGATGTTTTCCGCAATTATTTATTCAAAGACACTTTCTATCCCTTTCTCTCTCTTCTTCTTCTGGTACCTCTATAATGCGAATATTGTTCAGTTTGGATTGGTCACACAGTTCTGTTAATATTCTTTCATTCCTGGAGTTCCTTTTATCTCTCTCTGCCTCAGCTTCTCTGTATTCCTGTTCTCTGATTTCTATTTAATTAATGGTCTCTTGCACCTCATCCAGTCTGCTCTTAAGTCCTTCCAGAGATTGTTTAATTTCTGTAATCTCCCTCCTGACTTCATACCTTACTCTTGCATATTTCTCTGCAGGTCCATCCGCATGGTTATGACCTTTATTTTGAATTCCTTTTTAGGAAGGATGGTTATATCTATCTCCCCAGGCTCTCTTTCAGGTAACTCTAGAGTGGACCAGATTCTTCAGCCTTTTCATGGTGATAGAGGTAGTTGTAGGCACGTGGCTCATGTGTCAGCTGGGAGAACAAAGTCCTTTCCTTCTTGCTGGTTGCCTTGCCCTTCTCTGCTGCCTCTGTCCATTATCCACACACTGGGAGCAGCCTCTGGGTTAATCCCTTGAGCTGCCATGGGTGGGGCTGCCTTCTGAGTAGCCCAGAGCCCTGCGGGGAGTGGCAGTCATGCCAGGTATACTCTCCTGAGAGAATGGCTCCCCTTCACGCCTTGCCCTGGCCTCCTCTGTCTGCACCAGGTAGCTGCACACTGGTGGCAGCCTCTGGGTCTGGCCCAGGTGGCTGTGTGCTGGGAGGAGACTCTGGGCAGCTGCTGTGGGTGGGGCCGCTCTCCAACTGCTCCGCTGCTGTGGCAGGGCAGGGCCAGCCGGGGGATTGAGTGACAGGCTGCTTATCACCTTGTGGGGCTTCAGAGCTGCTTTGCCACCCAGGGGTTTGGGGTGCCTGAAGCTCCTCAGAATACCCAGCATGCTGGGCTGAGTGTGCAGGGATAATTCCATCCAGCTTTGAAGCCCCTGTCCCTTTAAGACTTTCAGAAGCACTCACTTTTTTTTTGTCCCAGGTCAGCTGGCTGTGGAGACCTGCTCGCAGTCTCAGTCTCGGATTTTACCTTTCCGTTTCTCTAATATCCACTACACCATGCAATGTGTGTCTGTGCTCCCAGTGCAGATTACTATGGCTGGTTATTTAGCAGTCCTGGGCTTCCACTCCCTCCCTACTCTGACTCCTTTCCTCTTGCTGGAGTAGGGGGAGTGCTCCAGTCCCACTGGGTCACAGCTTGTATCTTACCCCCTTCGTGAGATGCTGAGTCCTCGTAGATGTAGATGTAGCCTGGCTGTTGTACTGTATCCTCTGGTCTCTCTTTTAGGAATAGCTGTTTTTGTTGTATTTTCAAATATATATGTGGTTTTGGGAGGAGATTTCCACTGCCCTACTCATGACACCATCTTGGTCCCTCCATTTGCTTTTTATTTTCTATATATTTCACACAATTTATTTTCCTCACTCTTTTAATGCTTTTTTTTGCATTAAGTGAATATTCTCAGTGTAACATTTTTTTTGAGAGGGCATCTCTCATATTTATTGATCAAATGGTTGTTAACAACAATAAAATTCTGTATAGGGGACTTAGTGCACAATCATTAATCAACCCCAAGCCTAATTCTCAACAGTCTCCAATCCTCTGAAGCATAATGAACAAGTTCTTACATGGTGAACAAGTTCTTACATAATGAATAAGTTCTTACATGGTGAACAGTGCAAGGGCAGTCATATCACAGAAACTTTCAGTTTTGATCACGCATCATGAACTATAAACAATCAAGTCAGATATGATTATTCGTTTGATTTTTATACATGATTTACATGTGAAACCCACATTTCTCCCTTATTATTATTATTATTTTTTAATAAAATGCTGAAGTGGTAGGTAGATGCAAGATAAAGGTAGAAAACATAATTTAGTGCTGTAAGAGGGCAAATGTAGATGATAAGGTGTGTGCCTATAGACTAAGTATTAATCCAAGCTAGACAAGGGCAGCAAAACATCCATGGATGAAGAAGATTTCTCTCAAAACAGGGGGGGTGAGGTTCTAAGCCTCACCTCTGTTGATCCCCAATTTCTCTCCTGATGGCCCCCCTGCAACTGTGCCTGTCTTAGGTTGTTCCTCCCTTGAGGAATCTTACCCATCTCTGGCTAACCAGTCATCTTCTGGGGCCATAAAAGGAAATGTAAAGTTGGTAAGTGAGAGAGAAGCCATATTGTTTGAAAAGGTTAGCTTTTTACTTCTTTGCAGATTTATGCCCTGTGGCTTCTATGCCCAGCATTTGTCTTGAGGTATCTTTACCACTTGGAAGAATTATGATACTCGGTAATCTTAGTGTAACATTTTGACCTATTAATGGTTTTTTCACTATATACTTTTAGTTATATTCTTAGTGGTTTCTCTAGGGATTACCATATACATCTTAAATTATCAGAATCTACTTAAGGATTATATTAACTTAATCCCAGTATGAATTAGGATCTTTATTCCTATAGGGCTCTATTCTTCCCTGTTTTGTGTTGCTGTTGCTCTACATCTTGCATCTGTATGTGATAAAAACCAATAACACATTGTTTTAATTATTGCATTATATAAATTTGTATATTTTAGAGAAGAAAGGAGGATAGCAAGTATATTTTATATACTTTATTATAGTAGTCTTCTTACTTAACCATTTTGGTTCTGTTTCTTTCTGTGTAATCAAATTAGCACCTGGTATCATTTTAGTCAGCTTTTTTCCTACCTGAATCCTTTGCGCTTTTATCAAATAGATCACATTCTATATGACATAGGTCTAAAATATGATTATATGTATATTGCTTTATTTGACTGCTTTTTAAATCATCTATACTGTTGTTTATAATTTCTTATGTAATTACTTTTATCAATGATCTTTTTTCTCCTTGTGGATTTTAATTACTATCTATTGTCATTTGCTTTCAGCCTGAAAAACTTTCGTTAGTACTTCTTGCAAATTATGACGACTTACAACAAATTCTCTCAGGTTTTCTTGATAGTTTTACCAAGTATAAAATTCTTGTATGACAGGGTTTTTTTTTAATCACTATGAAGATATCATGCCCCTGCTTCCTGGCCTCCGTTGTTTCTGATGAGAATTCATCTTTTAATCTTATTGTGTTTATCTTGTACATAATGAGTTATTTTTCTCTTGCTGATTTCATGATTTTTTCTTTGTCTTTGTCTTCTACATTTTGACTGTGATGTGTCCATGTGTGGTTCCCCTTGAATTTATTCTTCTTAGAGTTCATTGATCTTCTTGCATGTGTAGATTAGTATTTTTCATGAATTTGGGAAATTTTCAGTCAGATTTTCTTTAAATACTTTTCTGCCCATTTCTATCCTCTCCCAGTATTCCCGTTATACATATGGTGGTATACTGAATGATGTCCCATATGTATCTGAATCTTTTCAGTTTTTCACTCTTTTTTCCCTCTGCTCAAATTGCTTAACCTGTATGTCTGTCTTTATTTCACTGATTTTTTTCTTTTGCTGGCTCAAATCTGTTTTTTTACCCTTCTAGTGATTTTTTAGCTTGAATATTATACTTTTCAACTCCAGAAATTCTATTTGATTATTTTTTTATTACTTCCCTCTCTTTATTGATTGTTCTATTGTATGAGATATATATCTATATGTATACCTATCTATCTGGAATTCTATGTCTGTATATCTACGTAGATACAGATAAATATAGATATAGATAATATCTATTTGAATAGATAGATATAGATATAGGTATAACTTTCCATTAGTTCTTTGAACATATTTATAATAGCTTCTTTGAAGTCTTTGTCTACTAGGTTAACATCTGGATCCCCTCAAAGTCAATGTCTATTGTAGGTTTTTTTCCCATATATGGTTCATATTTTTCTATTTTTTTGCATGTCTCAATTTTTAGATAATATATCGAAACAACTCTGGATACAGATTACCCCTCGTTCTTCTAGGTTTTTATTGGTTGCTTGATTGATTGCTTGTTTGTCTTGTGACTTTGTTGGGCTACTTCCGTGGAGTCAATTTTCACCTTGATGTGGATCTTCTGTTGTTTTTCAGAGGTTACAGTCTTAGGCACAGACACAGTTTTCCTGACCACCAGGCATGTCTGTGGTTTTATCCTGTATTTCTTATACTTCCCCTTTCACTGATGTTCTTGTTAAGCTTCTGGCCATTATGCCTCCTTTAGTATTTTACTCATCTCTTAGCCTCTATTAGTCACTAGCTGATTTCTCTATTGTTTTTGACAATGCTCTGGAGCATGAATTGCTCCACAGTGTAATCCAATTGTAGTTGGGTGCCTTGACAAGGACATAGTGCTATCAATATTTTAGGCTTGCTCAGACATGCCACTGAGAAGATCCTCCATGTTATAGTTCAGGAGCTGGGGGATAGGTTGGGAAAGGGGGAAATGGGAAACCCATTATTCAGTAGATGTCCCATCTAGATCCTCCCTTTGAAGCAGATGACGTGTGTGTGTATGTGTGTATGAGTGTATGTGGTGTGTGCAAGAGGCACTGGTGCCACCCCCAGCTGCTGGAACTACTTAGAATGGATCTTCTGCTGCTCAGAGATGCAGAGGATGGGATCTGCAAAGTTCACTGGCCACTGATTCTACCTGGAACAGGTCTTCCACCCTGAACTCTTGGTAAGAAGGAAGCTACTCCTTGACTGATAAGTGCCTTGGAACAGCTCTCCCATAACACAGAGCTGTGCAGGAAATGGGGGACTGGATTTTTCAGTAGCTTCCCTGCCTGGATCCTCCATATGTAGTGGGATTTGGGAGTTCGGGAACAGGTGCCTCCTGGCTACTGCTACCCACTCCGTATAGGCTTTCCACATAACAGATCTGTGGGAAAATGGGACCTGATGATATTTACCAACTGTCAAAAGCTGACAAAATAGCATTTCAACACTTAGGTGTCTGGGAGGATGAAAACTGCCACTAGGTAGCCAAGCCTGCTGAAATAGTTCTGCATGCCAGAGCTTTCCAGAATGGCTATAGTCTGTAGCTCAAATGCCGTGGCTTCCTATTGTTCTTATGGAATTTATATATTTTTTAAAAATAAATATTTCTCAACATTTTGTGAGCCCTTTTATCAATCTCCAGAGACTTTGCTAATTTTGACCAGCTTACTAGATGTTTTCTAGGGAAGAGATTTCCTCAAGCTCCTTAATCAGCCATTCTTGAACTTGGAAAATCCTCCTTTTTTTCTTTTATAGCCACTCTCATGGAATTAATTGTTGACACTTACTCTCTTCACTTCCTCCTTTCATTCTCTCCTATTGAAGTCTGATCCTTATTATTCTCATGTGGTAAGGTTCCCAATGACCTATCATCTGTCAAATGAATGGACACTTTTTAGTTCTAATTTCACCTGAAACTTAGTAGAATTTGACATTGTGAACCAATTGCCTTTTGAAACACTCTCCTATCTTGTTTTTTTGTGATGCCATTCTTTGCTGAGTCTCCTCTTACTTCTCAAACTATGCTATTCTATTCTATCTTTCAGACTCTTCTTTACCTACCTTTCTCTTAAATGTTGAATCTTCTCAGACTTCCTTCCTTGTCATTTTTTCCTCTGTAAACTCTCCCTATGTAATCAAATTCACCCTCCAGGCTTCAAAAACTACTGATATTAAAACACCTCCCAAATTTACATCTGTATAACATTGCCCATAATTTGATTCTTGTATATCCAAAAGCCTACTGGAAATTGTCATACAGGTGTTTCTTAGTCTCTTCAAATTCAACACCTATAAAGCAGGTCTTTTCATCTACCTCCCTTCAAATCTATTTCTTCTATAATCTCAGTTTCAATGATTTGCACCAATATCCACCTATGTCCCCAGGACAGAAACCTGTAAATCACCCATAATTTTGCTCCCTTATTCACCCCCAAGTCCAATCAGGTCATTAGGTCCTTCCTATTAATTTTTGTCCCCCAAATATCTCTGAAATTCTTCCTTTTGTCTCCAGTCTTACTGCCCCTGCCTTAATTCAACAACCATCATGTCTGGCTTTGGCCTAATGGTCTCCATGTTCTAACCTAGTCCCACCACCTCTCCATCCTTCACGCAGAAGCCAGAATACTGTATCTATAGCACATAAATTATATTGTAGTTACCTTTGTAAAAAACCCTATGACAGCTCCTTAGCACCAACAGGTTAATATTCAAAATTTTTATGTCCTATAAAGCCCTTCAGCTCCTCACCATTTTTCTAGTGGACTCTCTTACCAACTACTGCCCTCCTCCATTCCTTCCCGTCATGTATCCAAAGCTACAAATATTATTTTAAAAAACGTAACTTCTGCTTTAGATTATGCCTTTGTTGCTTACAATAATAATTCCAATGAATTAAAGATCTTTTTGTGTTGCTCAGCCAATGAACCAGTATTGCTTCCTTCAAAGATGATTGATTCCTCATCTTTTCAGTAGCTCTTCAAAAACTTGGAGTATTCCACTTACATATCTTGATTGCCTGACAATACCTACAAATTATTTGAGATTCATTTCCAATATCAACTCCTCCCTGAGGCCATCTTTGACACCCCTATATGAAATTAGGCATTTTCTTCTTCATTACACTTGTGGGTTTCCAAGTGTACTGTTCATCCCTGTATCCATGAGGCTTAGCACGGTATTTAATATATAACAGGTGTTCTACAAATGTTTAATAAGTACATAAGTAATAGCTCCCACTTGCTGAGTTTCCATCATGTGCAGGGTATTCTACCGTTGCTTTTCTTCTTACGTCTGTTAGTGCAACCCTGCCAATACCCTACACAATTTGTGTTATTGTGATCAGTATTTTTATACATAAAGAAAAAGACACAGAGAAACAAATCCCCTTGCCTAAGGTCACATGGCTCATCGGTGGCAGAGTATGCATTGGAACTCAGTTCTTCAGAAATCTGAGGCCCACACTGTACAAACTTCTGGAATGAATCTTAGGTTGAGAGAAATGTGCATAGCATAAACAAAAGTACAGAATTGAGAAGGTAGAGTACATATATGGGAAATAGAAAAGAATTCACCTATTTTGTAGATTTGCAGCAACTGGCATAGTAAAAGACATCGGAATGCAAATGGCCTCCAAATGTCAAATGGAGAAGCATTGTCTTTATTCAGCAGACATATATAGGAGTGACACGATGAATGTGTCCTTTTGAGAATATTAATCAAGTGCCACTGTGCAAGGTGGATTTGAGGGCAATAGACTGAAGGACAGGAGAAAAGTCAGGACCCTTGATGCTTCTCAGCAATCTTGTTCTTCAGCACTTTCTTCTCTCCTTTCTCTCAGAAGGTTCCAAGCTTTTTAATAATTTTCTTCAGTCCCTTACTGCCCACATTGCTTGCACTTTCAGCCACTGACTGTTACTGAGAAAAAGTTAGACATAGGTAGGAATGCCTTTCATTCTTGATTCTTTATTGCCAAATTATCTCTAGCTTGCTCCCATTCTAACTTTCTTAGAAATAGTAGCCACCATTTTGAACACTTGCTGTCTCATGTAATCCTTACAGCTACACTATGAGAAAGGTTTAGTTATCTTCAGTTTGCAACAGAAAATTGAGGCTTGGAGTGCTTAAGTGCTTGTCAAATTCACCCAGATAGCAAATGGCAGATATAGGATTTGAACCTAAGGCTATTTGACTCCAAGATCACATTATAACTGCTACTGTCTGAGAATAAGAGGGATCTGCACCACTCTCCTCTTGGACTCCATTCCATCCATCTCCTCTCACCTCCTTGAGGTCCTTCTCCAGAAACTATCTCCTGTCTTTTTCCTATAAAGTTAACCTTTCTGTTTCCATGAACTTTTCCTCTCAGTGAATATATACCCTAAAGTCTCATCTACTAAAAAAGAAAACCGATATCAAGCTAACAAGAGTCAATTTCACCCATGTTTCTACCCTATAAGTATCATCCTAGATCATACTCTTTATTCCAAGTGTCTGTAAATATTTCTCTATCCTATCTCTACTTCCTCACCTCCCACACTGAAATCTGGTTTTAGTCTCTACCACTACATGATATTACTCTTGCTAAAGCCATGAAATGGACAAATCTTATTTTAGTCCTTTTATTACCTAGTCTGTCTGCTTCCAGTCTTCTTCTCTTTGTCCCTCTTCCATTGTGTCTGCTTAGTTTCAGCTTTCATATCACTATGTTACTTCACATATCCATCATTGCTTATCTGGATAAATATTTTTCTGCTCTTAGTATCTTCAATCCATTCTCCCTCCACACTGGCTGTAAGAGTAAACCTTCTAAAATGTAAATCTAACCATATTATTGTCCAGCTTAAACTCCTTCAATTCAAACACAGAACTACATAATATGTTGTACATGGCTCTCACAGAATTATAGCCCTTGTTTAGATTTACAAGCCCATTTTCCCCTCTTCCTGCTGCACACCCTGTATTCCAGTCATATTGAATGCCTTGCTTTCTTATCTCCTCATGCTTTTACATGTGCTTTGCTTCTTCTGTTTCATAGATCTTTTCCATCATTTGCTCACTTCTCTTTCTTCAATACTCCATTCAAATGTAATTTGCTCTGTTCTACCATTCTTAACTCACCTCCCTGCAACTTGTCCACTCCTGCCTCTTCCACATGTCCCAGTCCCCCAGAAAGTTTGTTGCTTTGCCCTCTTTACAACATAATACCTCTAATAGCACCAATAGAGTCCAGTAACAACCATTATATGCCCCAGTGAAATTGTCAGTTCCTCAAAGACAGAAATTGGTTCATAAACATTTTTGTATCCTCAGTTCCTGACACATAGTAGGTGCTCAATGAATGTTTGTTGAACTTAGAGAATGAATTAAAGAGGCTGCCAACTTTGTCCTTATATAAAATAGCAGAGCTCCAACCTAGGCAGCAACTATAGGAAAATAAAATGGAAGAAAGAACAAGCCTTGGTTAAGTATGGAAAAGAGAACATGAACGAAGGAGCAAAGATAATTGGGATGTTGGCACTAATAGTAGAAAGTAGAAAGCTAATAGGATTGAAGCAAAAAATACTGAAATAACACTGGTTATACTGAATATAAAGATGTGACACCCAGGTAGTGACTTGGGGCCATTGGAAATAGAGGTACAAAGCTGGAAATGAAGTTGAAGTTTACAATATAGAATCTGGAAATGGCCTTTTCTTATAGAAAACCGGTGACACAAAGAACCTAGTTGGATTGAAATTTTTCTGTCACTTTCTTTTCTATCTTCCACAGGTTTAGGGAAGATAGTTATTAAGAGTTTCCCATTTACGAGCCAAGACTAGACTACTGTGGTTACATGTGTGTGAATGAATGAGTGATAACAACACTCAGGTTCCCTTTAAGTCACCTATTCATTCAACAAATATTCAGCAAGCACCTACTCTCTACCGTACTCTCTGTTAGGTGCTGATCTGAATAAGATAGACTAAATCCCTATCTTTATGTAATGTGTTGTATTTTGAACAAAACCCCATAAAACAAATAATCACATGAGTGCATAAAAAAGAAATCATAAATTGGAAATTATAAAAATATCATGATGATATAACTGTTGAGAATAATTAGAGGAGCTCCTCACAAATTCTTTGAGGAAGTGAATTTTAAGGTGAGACCTTGATTCTTATTAACCTTCTCAATGGTCAGTAACTTAGAAATGGAGCCAAAAACAAATTAGGAGTCATTCAATGTTGAGAAGCTCAGCTGCATATCCAGCTAATCCTCTCAACCATACACACACACACACACACACACACACACACTACCACCACCATCATCCCATTCCCACAGGTCTGTCCGGCTACAGGTGCAGAGAGGCAGACTGTTAGGATCAGGAGATAGGAAGGGCTCTGCAATAGCTGGTCTCCAAAGATGACTCCCAACGAACTATAGGTCCCAGTGTTTATATCTTTGTATAGACCCATCCCATGCTGACACTGGGCTGGCCCTGTGACTCATTTTCACCAAGAATATGTCGCAGAAATGGTGCTTTGTAACATCTGAAGTTGAGTCTTAAGGGTTCTGTAGTTTCTGTTTTCACCACTTTGCATAATCCTTCCTGAACCTGTTTTGCTGTGAGAAAGCCTAGGCAGCCACATGAAGAAGATTGAATGAAAGAAAACCAAACCCTCAGCTAACAGTTCACCTGAGCTCCCAGCACTGCAACAGCTAGCACCAACCAACCAGCCATATGAATGAGACCATTTTGGACCTTCCAGCTATTTCCAGCACCTCAACTGATAACATATGGAGCAGAACTGCCATGTCAATATACAGAATCATGAAAAATAGCAAACTATTGTTTCAACACACTAAGTTTTGCAGAGGCAACTGAAATAAGTCTTTACACCCATGAAAGACCAAAAGTAAAACAACGTGTTAAGCTATATCTGCATAAATTATCTTCTTTGTCCTTTTTAGTTTTTGTTTATTTTGTATTTTCAACCTTTCTTCTTTTATAATGATCAGTAGTTGTCTTTATAATTAGAAAAAAAGAAGTATTTTAAGAATTTAGAAGCAGAAGATTCCTGGGATTATTTAGATATAGCCTTGGCCAGAGACTTGAGTGGTCAGCTTGATAGATAACTGCCCATATAACCTCTTTGCTGACTGCCTGTTGACTGCACAAATGAGGACTGTTAATTTTTTACTTAGTCAGTGCAATATTGGTAAAGTAGCTTCCTGACTCATAGAGTCCAGGCCATTGTTAGAGATTGAATAAAAATTACTGTCAATTATTTGAGATTTGGAATGGAATGGAGTATAGCAAGGAAATAGATTCAATAATATAAAAAAACACAGCATGTAGCTAAAAGAAACTAGAAGGGTAGATAGTGGCTGGACATTTATGGAAACAGCTGAGACCCTGTTATTGGGAAAAAATCTGATGCAGACTTTTAAGTATTTTAACAGAGTTCTTGTTTCTCTCAGTCCTCACCTTTCTTTTACTGAATTTATTTGTTTGGTAAGAGGTATGCAGGTAATGCAGGTAAACTTAAACTTTCCAAATAAGCAGATCAAAATGATAGTTGCCCAACTAATATTCTCTATCAGACAAGAACCCCTTTCTTCTCCTAGCAAGCAGACAAACCAGTTAGCACTGAGAAGCTTTATGGCAGCAAGACAATGAAGAGGAATTGGACACAGAAATGCATTTTCATGTCACTTGCCACAAAATCAGTAAGAGTTGGAAATTGTCATTTCAGCCAAAAAAAAAAATTTAAAAAAGTTTTCTTCAGATTTACCCCTTTGGCAAAGGAAATGTGAATTAAAATATTTTCCTCCCATGTTATTCCATTCAATTAGCAAGTGACACTGCATTTCCATCCAATCTGTTGATTAAATGTGCATAAATATATTCAGATTCAGTCAACAAGCAACTTGGGTGATAAGCTCCACTTTAGTGTATATAAATGTAATATAAGCAGATATACACAACTTGATTATAAATATTTCTGCTTTAACAACATGTACATGCTGTTTATTGCTTATCTTCAAATTAGAAACAAACTAAATCAAAGCCAAATTCAACATTCAAAGTAAGACTGAGATTATTATGAAATAGAATAAGAGAAGAAATGCTTTAACAATTTCAAAACAAATCATCAGTCCCAAATGTATCATTTGGGAAAAAGCTTTACTAAATCCTGCCTGTGAAAAGAAACAGCCAAAGAAATGCACAAAGGAATGTGCTTGGCAAATTCTCATCTCATACCTTGATAATGTAGGTGTTGGACTGTACATGAGTTGATGTGCAAGAAAATGGATTCTTGACAGTAAAAGTGTTTTACTTCTTGTTAAATCCACTGTGGCGTGAAAATAGTCTCCCTTTTACCTTGTACTAGAATTACATAAATGATATTAATATGAAATATGTTCTGGTTCAGGTAAATACCTGTGTGTGAAGACCAGGGTCTGTGGAAATAAGGAACCTTCCCTTCATGACACCTACAAAGGCTGATAAGGAGATGACTGAGCAATGAGAACTGTTATAGAAAATCTGGGTTCTGATATTAATGATGCAAGCTTTAAAACATGACCAGTTCAGGTATAATTACTTCAGGAATTGAGTACATAGGGAAGGGTCTTTTTTAAAGGTGATTCTATAGACTGCATCTGAGGAATCTACAATATTTAGAACTATACAAAAAAAGTCCTTATTTATTGTATCACCAGAAAAAGTGTAAGAAAAGCTCTGGTTTTAAATGGAAAATATTCATTGATTGATTTATTCAAAACAGATTTATTGGGTTATTACTCTCTGCCATGTCTTGTTATAGATTCTGGGGACATAGTGGTGAACAAAAGAAAGTCTTTGCTTTCACAAAACCTTCACTCGTAATGAAATTGAAATGGCAGTAAACAAAATATTTAAGTGGTTTTAAGAGTGGGATCCATTTGTGAGTGATAGCTGTAATTTTATTTGTACAGGCTGTATCTAACTTCTGAACAGCTGGTTTATATTCCCTTATGGGCATTTATATATCAACAACAGGGAGCCACTACAACCTGCAAGATTCTTCCTTTTCTGCTTTAGTTCCTAACTTTCCATCCTTCATCTCCCTTGGGCTGTCTTCTGGGGATCAGAATGCATAAAGAAATGAATCTTGACTCTATCTTATGGAATAGACTCCTCTGCTTGGAAGCCTCAGAGGAAGTTCCTAAGTGCCCCAGTTTGTTGGCCGAAGGTAATGCCAGATAAGAGAAGTTAGTGACTGTGAAGATAGGCCATAAGGTAGGGGATGGATCTGAATTCTAACTCTGGTTGGTTAATTACTCCTAAGAGGCACCTTCCTGTAGGTACTCAACCAAGAGTACATGATACTGTCCAAGAGTAGTTAGAGATAAACACAGAGAAGGAACATGGGAAGATAAAAAGAATCGGGGACAGAAAATGCATAATCGAACCTTCTAGGTTAAAGAAATTTTGTAACCTCCTGAAAAAAAATGCACTTATTTGCTGCCTTTGTGAACCAAGAAAACAATTTGCACTGAAAAATAAAACAACCCTAATCATAGCTGATATATGTAAGTGTAATATTAAAACACACCTGCACCAGGATAACTTTTGAATAAGTTTTGAAGTGAAATCAAACACAATAAAGAATTAGCATCATCAGGCTCTAAAGTCCTTGAAAATTTCCAGAAGTCCTCTTCAGAATTTCCACAAAACTCTCAATCTATCTCTTCATCTTCTTCTAATTAAACCAGATTTTTAAGCACTAACACTCCAAATACATAAAATAATTTCTTATTAAAGTTTTTTTTCATTTACTCATTTGAGAGTATCACTTTCTTTTCTTTTGCATCACAAATGTCCCAATACTTCAGCTATATTATTAACTAAATTGGCTTGATGGACTAACCATTTATAAAATATTTTCTTATCTTTTTTTATACAGACATATTTATTGCTATATAATTCAAAAAATATTTTTAGAGTACCCTTTCTCATAATGGGTTTTGAATTTCAGTACTTTTATCTTTTCCCCCCACCTTAATGAAGTATAATTGATAAAATTTAAGATATTTAATGTATACACTATGGTAATCTCATATATATTTACATTGTAAAAGGACTATCTAATTAACACAACAATCACATCACATATTTACCTTTATTAAAATGAGAATACTTAAGTTCTACTCTTTTAGTGAATTTCAATTGTACAATACAGTGTTGTCAACTATAGTCACTATGTGACACATTAGATCCTCTCACCTTATTCATACTATAACTGAAGTTTGTACTTTTACCAACCGCTCCCTATTTCCCCCACCCCACAGCCCTTGACAATCACCATTCTACTCTCTGTTTCTATTCAACATTTTTTTAAAATTCCACATGTAAGTGATACCATGTACTATTTGTCTTTCTCTGACTCATTTTGCTTAGCATAATGCTTTTATGTTCCATCCATGTTGTCACAAATGGCAGTATTTCGTTCTTTCTCATGACTGAATAATATCCCATTGTATATACATACCACACTTTTAAAAAATATATTCATCCTTTGACAACATTTAGGTTGTTTCCATACCTTGGTAATTGTAAATAATGTTGCTGTGAATATGAGTTTAAATATCTCACAGGTATATGAGTACATATATCTCCTCAAGATAATGAATTTGTTTATAAAATATTTTCTATAGGAAAATGAATTCTGTATTTCAGACAACTGACATACAAATGATCTTTGCAACTAACTCAGACTATTTGTAAATTAGTCCTGGCCTGTTTGTGATTGGTAAATGTAAGATGAGTGTTGCAGATAATAAATACTATTAGAATTCTGTTGGAAATAGCCTCTGTATTAAAGATTCTGGGAAGGGTTTTACAGATGAGACAAAAAAAAATCATCCTGGGCAGATGAAATAGTAGGAGCTGGGCAATAATGCAGGAATTACCCAGGGTGTATCTAAGGGTCATTGTTAGAGTGAATGGTTTGGAAGGAAAATGTTGAATGAAGTCAGATTACAGAGATGTATTAGGGTGTATTCCAGCAAGTAATCTAAGTGTACAGAATTTATATGATCTCCCTTATTAGTACTCTCAACCAATTTGAACACAGAGCAATGCACAGCTCTGGATATATGTATATGGAAATCATTACCTTTTCCTCCAAATTATTGTTTATCCTTTTAGTGTACTCCTAATTTCAGTGAATAACACCATCATCCACACATCTGCACCAAGTAAATACCTGGGAAATTTTCCTTGACACATCCTGCCTCTTCATTCTCACCCAGAAGCCATCATCATATCCTGTAAGCTCTACCCTACAACATATCCTGAATCCACTCACTTCTCTCCTGCCAGACTAGCCTCCACTGCTACTTCCATAGTCCAAGCCGCCAATATCTTTCACTTGGGCTACCTCAATATCCTCTCTCATCTGTACTTGCCACTTTCAATCAATCCACCCCATACCGCAGACAGCGACCTTTACAGAGAGCCAATCTGATGTGTTACACACACTTTAAATTCTTCAGTGATTTCCATTGCTTTTAGAAAATGAAACTTCTGAACATGTCCTTTCATGGTTTGTACCCTACTGTCTCCAAGCACACCCCAAAGCATATAGCCCCTATGTACTACATTCAGCCACACCAGCTTTCTTTCAGTCCTTCCTCCTTCCCATGTCTACTGCAGTGGGGACTTTGAACATACTGTTGCCTCAGCCTTAAGTGTTCTCCCTTTTCTTTTCTTTTCAGCTACTTAACTCCTATTCAGTTTTCAAATCTCCACTACATAGCAATTCCCCTGAAAACTCTTACTTGATCTACCAGTTTGTTAGGCGGTTCATATGATCTCTCACAGCATATGGAAGTTTTCCTTCCCAGCACATTTCAAGTTGAAACTTTAGATTTGCCAATGTGATTAATTAATGTCTGTCTCCCTATTAGACTGTAAGATCCAGAGGGTCAGGGACTATATTTGTTTTACTTTCTATTCAATCCCTGATGCTTAGCATAGTGAAAGACATAGAGTGGGTGCTCAATAGAAATTTGAATCTAATCTCTTTGCTCCCTTGCATACCAGCCATACTAGCCTCCTTACTAGTCTACTAACTTTCTTCTTGAACACTCATGTGCAAGAGCTCTGGTACTTGCTCTTCTGCCTGAAAAATTCTTCTCCTCAATTCACTTTCTTACCTCATTTGCATATTTGCTCAAAGATATCCTCCTTGAGAAAATGTCTATGGTGTGCAGCCTTGCACAAACTGTGGCTATATAGTGATGGTAAGGTTTATTAAGACAGCACCAGTGGGATACAAGCTTTTATGAGAGCAGAGATTTGGGTCCATTTTGCTCATTGCTGTATCCCCAATGCCTAGAAGAGTACCTGAAATGTAATTGGTACTCAACAATTATTTGTTGAAAAAAATGGATTACTCCAGGAACCTAACCAAAGCTGTCTTTATCATTGAAAGACTGTTGAAAAATGAAGCTCATTGAAGAATTAGCAGGATATTATCTAAAAGAGGTTGTTTGGAGGCGGAGCCAGGATGGCAGCGTGAGTAGAGCAGTGGAAATCTCCTCCCAAAAACACATAGATCTATGAAAATATAACAAAGAAAACTCTTCCTAAAATAGAGACCAGAGGACACAGGACAACATCCAGACCACATCCACACCTGCAAGAACCCAGCACCTTGCGAAGGGGGTAAGATACAAGCCCTGGCCCGGTGGGACCCGAGCGCCCCTCCCCCTGGCTCCCGGCGGGTGGAAAGAAACCGGAGTGGTTTTTTTTTTTTTTTGACGAGTGCTTTTTGGAAGCCTTAAAGGGACAGGGACCCTGGTGCTAGGGAGGCAGGGTGGCGGGACCAGTGAGTGGGTGCCTGGGACCGGCACCTGAGGACAAAGAATATTGTGCATTTTTCCCTGCGGGACCGGTGGGCGGGTGCTTGAGACCGGCGTCTGAGCATGGAGGAAATCGCGCGTTTTTCCCCCTTTTTTTTTTCTCTTTTTGGCGAGTGCTTTTTGGAAGCCTTAAAGGGACAGGGACCCCGGTGCTAGGGAGGCAGAGCAGAAGGACCGGTAAGCGGGTGCCTGAGACCGGCGCCTGAGGACAAAAAAAAATCGTGTGTTTTTTCCTTTTTTTTTTTTTTTTTCTATTTCCTCTCTCATTGTTGCTGTTGTTGTTTTGGTTTGGAGAGAGCTTTTTGGAAGTCTTAAAGGGGTAGGACAGGACACTTAGAACAGAGGCAGGGAATCTGGGGATCTCTGGACACTCTAACCCCCTGGGCAACAGGGAGAACAGAGGCCCCTTACAGAGATAAATAGCCTCCCAGCTGCTCCCGGTCCAACAGGGCTCCACCACTTTGGAGGAGTAGCCCCAGCCAGGTCACGCCCACAGCAACAGCGGAGATAAACTTCTTAGCAAACGGGCAGGTAGCAGAAGCCCTGTCTGCGCACAGCTGACAAGCATAAGCCACTAGAGGTCACTATTCTCCCAGGAGAGGAAGGCCACAAACCAACAAGAAGGAAAGCACTTCCAGCGGTCACATGTACCAGCTCTACAAACTATCTCTATCACCATGAAAAGGCAAAACTACAGGCAGACAAAGATCACAGAGACAACACCTGAGAAGGAGACAGAGCTAACCAGTCCTGAAAAAGAATTCAAAATAAAAATCATGAACATGCTGACAGAGATGCACAGAAAAATGCAAGAGCAATGGGATGAGATGCAGTGAAAAATGCAAGAGAAATGGGATGAAATCCGGAGGGAGATCAAGGATGTCAGGAAGGAGATCACAGAAGTGAAACAATCCCTGGAAGGATTTATAAGCAGAATGGATAAGATGCAAGAGGCCATTGAAGGAATAGAAACCAGAGAACAGAAACGTATAGAAGCTGACATAGAGAGAGATAAAGGATCTCCAGGAACAAAACAACACTAAGATAACTATGTGACCAAGCCAAAAGGAATAATATTCGTATTATAGGGGTACCAGAAGAAGAAGAAAGTGGAAAAGGGATAGAAAGTCTCTTTGAAGAAATAATTGCTGAAAACTTCCCCAAACTGGGGGAAGAAATAATCAAACAGACCACGGAAATACACAGAACCCCCAACAGAAAGGATCCACAGAGGACAACACCAAGACACATAATAATTAAAATGGCAAGGATCAAGGACAAGGAAAGAGTTTTAAAGGCAGCTAGAGAGAAAAAGGTCACCTATAAAGGAAAACCCATCAGGCTAACATCAGACTTCTCGACAGAAACCCTACAGGCCAGAAGAGAATGGCATGATATACTTAATGCAATGAAACAGAAGGGCCTTGAACCAAGGATACTGTATCCAGCATGACTATCATTTAAACATGATGGTGGGATTAAACAATTCCCAGACAAGCAAAAGCTGAGGGATTTTGCTTCCCACAAACCACCTCTACAGGGCATCCTACAGGGACTGCTCTAGATGGGAGCACTCCTAAAAAGAGCACAGAACAAAACACACAACATATGAAGAAGGGAGGAGGAGGAATAAGAAGGGAGAGAAGAAAAGAATCTCCAGACAGTGTATATAACAGCTCAATAAGCGAGCTAAGTTAGGCAGCAAGATACTAAAGAAGCTAACCTTGAACCTTTGGTAACCACGAATCTAAAGCCTGCAATGGCAATAAGTACATATCTCTCAATAGTCAACCTAAATGTAAATGGACTGAATGCACTAATCAAAAGACACAGAGTAATAGAATGGATAAAAAAGCAAGACCCATCTATATGCTGCTTACAAGAAACTCACCTTAACCCCAAAGATAAGCATAGACTAAAAGTCAAGGGATGGAAAAACATATTTAATTCAAACAACAGTGAGAAGAAAGCAGGGGTTGCAGTACTAATATCAGACAAAATAGACTTCAAAACAAAGAACGTAACAAGAGATAAAGAAGGATAATACATAATGATAAAGGACTCAGTCCAACAAGAGGATATAACCATTCTAAATATATATGCACCAAATACAGGAGCACCAGCATATGTGAAGCAAATACTAACAGAACTAAAGAGGGAAATAGACTGCAATGCATTCATTATAGGAGACTTCAACACACCACTCACCCCAAAGGATAGATCCACTGGGCAGAAAATAAGTAAGGACACACAGGCACTGAACAACACACTAGAACAGATGGACCTAATAGACATCTATAGAACTCAACATCCAAAAGCAACAGGATATACATTCTTCTCAAGTGCACATGGAAAATCCTCCAGAATAGACCACATACTAGCACACAAAAAGAGCCTCAGTAAATTCCAAAATACTGAAATTCTACCAACCAATTTTTCAGACCACAAAGGTATAAAACTAGAAATAAATTCTACAAAGAAAACAAAAAGGCTCACAAACACATGGAGGCTTAACAACATGCTTCTAAATAACCAATGGATCAATGAATAAATCAAAATAGAGATCAAGGAATATATAGAAACAAATGACAACAACAACACTAAGCCCCAACTTCTGTGGGATGCAGCGAAAGCAGTCTTAAGAAGAAAGTATATAGAGATCCAGACACATTTGAAGAAGAAAGAACAATCCCAAATGAATAGTCTAACATCACAATTATCGAAACTGGAAAAAGAAGAACAAATGAGGCCTAAAGTCAGCAGAAGGAGGGACATAATAAAGACCAGAGAAGAAATAAACAAAATCGAGAAGAATAAAACAATAGCAAAAATCAACGAAACCAAGAGCTGGTTCTTTGAGAAAATAAACAAAATACATAAGCCTCTAGCCAAACTTATTAAGAGAAAAAGAGAGTCAACACAAATCAACATAATCAGAAATAAGAATGGAAAAATCACGACAGACTCCACAGAAATACAGAGAATTATTAAAGACTACTATGAAAACCTATATGCCAACAAGCTGGAAAACCTAGAAGAAATGGACAACTTCCTAGAAAAATACAACCTCCCAAGACTGACCAAGGAAGAAACACAAAAGTTAAACAAACCAATTACGAGCAAAGAAATTGAAATGGTAATCAAAAAACTACCCAAGAACAAAACCCCGGGGCCAGACGGATTTACCTCGGAATTTTATCAGACACACAGAGAAGACATAATAGCCATTCTCCTTAAAGTGTTCCACAAAAAAGAAGAAGAGGGAATACTCCCAAACTCATTCTATGAAGCCAACATCACCCTAATAACAAAACCAGGCAAAGACCCCACCAAAAAAGAAAATTACAGACCAATATTCCTGATGAATGTAGATGCAAAAATACTCAATAAAATATTAGCAAACAGAATTCAACAGTATATCAAAAGGATCATACACCATGACCATGTGGGGTTCATCCCAGGGATGCAAGGATGGTACAACATTCAAAAATCCATCAACATCATCCACCATATCAACAAAAAGAAAGACAAAAACCACATGATCATCTCCATAGATGCTGAAAAAACATTTGACAAAATTCAACATTCATTCATGATAAAAACTCTCAGCAAAATGGGAATAGAGGGCAAGTACCTCAACATAATAAAGGCCATATATGATAAACCCACAGCCTGCATTATACTGAACAGCGAGAAGCTGAAAGCATTTCCTCTGAGATCGGGAGCAATACAGGGATGCCCACTCTCCCCACTGTTATTTAACATATTACTGGAGGTCCGAGCCATGGCAATCAGACAAAACAAAGAAATACAAGGAATCCAGATTGGTAAAGAAGTTAAACTGTCACTATTTGCTGATGATATGATACTGTACATAAAAAACCCTAAAGACTTCACTCCAAAACTACTAGAACTGATATCGGAATACAGCAAAGTTGCAGGATACAAAATTAACACACAGAAATCTGTAGCTTTCCTATACACTAACAATGAATCAATAGAAAGAGAAATCAGGAAAACAATTCCATTCACCATTGCATCAAAAAGAATAAAATACCTAGGAATAAACCTAACCAAAGAAGTGAAAGACTTATACTCTGAAAACTACAAGTCACTCTTAAGAGAAAATAAAGGGGACACTAAGAGATGGAAACGCATCCCATGCTCGTGGCTAGGAAGAATTAATATCGTCAAAATGGCCATCCTTCCCAAAGCAATATACAGATTTGATGCTATGCCTATCAAATTACCAGCAACATTCTTCAATGAACTGGAACAAATAATTCAAAAATTCATATGGAAACACCAAAGACCCTGAATAGCCAAAGCAATCCTGAAAAAGAAGAATAAAGTAGGGGGGATCTCACTCCCCAACTTCAAGCTCTACTACAAAGCCATAGTAATCAAGACAATTTGGTACTGGCACAAGAACAGAGCCACAGACCAGTGGAACAGATTAGAGACTCCAGACATTAACCCAAACAAATATGGTCAATTAATATTTGATAAAGGAGCCATGGACATACAATGGCAAAATGACAGTCTCTTCAACAGATGGTGCTGGCAAAACTGGACAGCTACATGTAGGAGAATGAAACTCGACCATTGTCTAACCCCATATACAAAGGTAAACTCAAAATGGATCAAAGACCTGAATGTAAGTCATGAAACCATTAAACTCTTGGAAAAAAACATAGGCAAAAACCTCTTAGACATAAACATGAGTGACCTCTTCTTGAACATATCTCCCCAGGCAAGGAAAACAACAGCAAAAATAAGCAAGTGGGACTACATTAAGCTGAAAAGCTTCTGTACAGCGAAAGACACCATCAATAGAACAAAAAGGAACCCTACAGTATGGGAGAATATATTTGAAAATGACACATCCGATAAAGGCTTGACGTCCAGAATATATAAAGAGCTCACACGCCTCAACAAACAAAAAACAAATAACCCAATTAAAAAATGGGCAGAGGAACTGAACAGACAGTTCTCTATAAAAGAAATACAGATGGCCAAGAGACACATGAAAAGATGCTCCACATCGCTAATTATCAGAGAAATGCAAATTAAAACTACAATGAGGTATCACCTCACACCAGTAAGGATATCTGCCATCCAAAAGACAAACAACAACAAATGTTTGCGAGGCTGTGGAGAAAGGGGAACCCTCCTACACTGCTGGTGGGAATGTAAATTAGTTCAACCATTATGGAAAGCAGTATGGAGGTTCATCAAAATGCTCAAAACAGACCTACCGTTCAACCCAGGAATTCCACTCCTAGGAATTTACCCTAAGAACGCAGCAATCAAGTTTGAGAAAGACAGATGCACCCCTATGTTTATCGCAGCACTATTCACAATAGCGAAGAATTGGAAGCAACCTAAATGTCCATCAGTAGATGAATGGATAAAGAAGAAGTGGTACATATACACAATGGAATACTACTCAGCCATAAGAAGTAGAAAAATCCAACCATTTGCAGCAACATGGATGGAGCTGGAGAGTATTATGCTCAGGGAAATAAGCCAAGCGGGGAAAGAGAAATACCAAATGATTTCACTCATCTGAGGAGTATAAGAACAAAGGAAAAACTGAAGGAAGAAAACAGCAGCGGAATTACAGAACCCAAAAATGGACTGACAGGTACCAAAGGGCAAGAAACTGGGGAGGATGGGTGGGCAGGGAGGGATAAGGGGGGGTTAAGAAGAAGGGGGTATTAAGATCAGCAAGCATGTGGGGGGAGGGAGAAAGGGGAGGGTGGGCTGTACAACACAGAGAGGACAAGTAGTGATTCTACAACATTTTGCTAAGCTGATGGACAGTAACCGTAATGTGGTTGTTAGGGGGGACCTGATATAGGGGAGAGCATAGTAAATATAGTATTCTTCATGTAAGTGTAGATTAAAGATTTAAAAAAAAAGAAAGAAAGAAAGAAAAGGGGGATTACTCCTTGATAGGATAAAACTATTGTAAATCAAAGATCAATGCATGCTTTAAATATCCTTAATGTTGATCACTTAAAGGGTGTCAGATGATCAGCTATGGAGGTACTCTTTTCTGATAATATTCCTTTCTCTTAATAAAAAAAAAAAAGCAGTTTCTGTGTGCTGACCTTCAATGAGTTCTGCACAGTGGTATAGAGGGCATGTGAAAGTGTGGGCAAAGGGTCTGTTTGTTTCTATGCAGAAGATCAAGGCCTAGCTTGGATACCCAGAAAATTAACTAAGATACGATATGAGGAGGAGCTTCCGGCATCAGCACTCTCTGGAGGACTTGTGCCGGGGGATGATCATCAAAAAGCCTCCACAGGGATCCGGACGGTGCTGCGGTTGTGGCTGCATCCACCCCACCGTTTCCTGGACTTGCCATAGGAATGAGGAGGGAGATGTCTAGGCTGGCATGTGCATACAGTGAGGCAACGAATTTGACCAGATCTGTACTGTTGTAACTCAACCAAGAGTTGGGAGGGGTGCAAGTTGTAGCACTCCAAAATCTTATGACTATAGACTATCTATGGTTAAAAGAACATATGGGATGTGAACAGATCCCAGAAATGGGCTGCTTTAATTTGTCTGATTTCTCTCAGACTGTTCAAGTACAGTTGGACAATATCCATCATATCATAGACAAATTTTCACAAATGCCTAGGGTGCCTAAATGGTTTTCTTGACTTCACTGGAGATGGATGGTAATTATAGATTTGCTTTGTTTATGTCACCATATTCCTATTATGTTAATATGTGAGCGCAAATTAGTTGGTAGTTTAAAACCTATACATGCTTAAGGTACTCTACAAGAAGATATGTCAAAAAAATAATCAATCCTCCCATGTTTTCTTCCATATGCTACCTCTATAGCTTTTCTTCTTCCTTCCTAATTACAACCCTTAAATAGAATTCGTGCCTCATGTCGAATTTACCGAGTATCATAATTGCTCCAGGTGGTAAAGATACCTCGAGACAAGTGCTGGGCATAGAAACCACAGGGCATAAATCTGCAAAGAAGTAAAAAGCTAACCTTTTCAAACAATATGGCTTCTCTCTCACTTACCAACTTTACATTTCCCTGTATGGCCCCGGAAGATGACTGGTTAGCCAGAGATGGGTAAAATTCCTCAAGGGAGAAACAACCTAAGACAGGCACAGTCGCAGGGGGGCCATCAGGTGAGAAATTGGGGATCAACAGAGGTGAGGCTCAGAACCTCGCCCCCCCCCCTGCTTTGAGAGAAATCTTCTGCAGCCGTAGATGTTTTGCTGCCCTAGTCTAGCTTGGATTAATACTTAGTCCATAGGCACACACCTGATCATCTACATTTGCCCTCTTACAGCACTAAACTATGTTTTCTACCTTTATCTTGCATCTACCTTCCACTTCAGCGTTTTATTAAAAATAAAAATAATAATAATAATAAAGGGAGAAATGTGGGATCAACATATAAATCAAGTATGAAAATCAAACGAATATTCATATTTGACCTGATTGTTTATAGTTCATAATGCGTGATCAAAACCGAAAGTTTCTGTGATGAATGCCCTTGTACTGTTCACCATGTAAGAATTTATTCACTATGTAAGAATTCGTTCACCATGTAAGAACTTGTTCGTTGTGCTTCAGAAGATTGGAGACTGACGAGAATTAGGCTTGAGATGGATTAATGATTGTATATTGAGCATTGACCCCCCTATACTGAATTTTATTGTTGTTAACAACCATTTGATCAATAAATATGAGAGATGCCCTCTCAAAAATAAAATAAAGTAAAATAAAATATCTGGGAGGAGATATAAATAATGGAATCATGCTTCTGACACTTTTCACCATTTTCATCTTTTTGTAATTTCCATGCAATGTAAAATGAATGTAAGAATTCACATCTCAGACCTATCACTTATAAACAATGATTTGTGTATATGATGATGCAATAATCACTTCCGATAATGTTACAATAAAAGTGGCAAAAGTGATGGAAAAAAAATAATAAAAAAAATAATACAGGTTGTTTGAGGAGTAAGTTTTGGCAGATTTACCAGTTCTTGGTGATTCTTTTGAACTTACATTCTATTAATGGGGAGCACATCTTGAGGTCTCTAAGAGAATCTCTGAAGTTTGTGTATGAAGGATGTCTCAACTTATATTCTTCTCCTCCAAGAATTATCTAACATGTACTTGAAAGTTGTTCTCATAGGGATGAGTCTGAACTTCCCAACTAATATAGGGCCTAAACTCCTTGAGGCAAGAGATTATGTTTCTCTCTTGTCTCCAGGAGATACTCAATAGTTGCCAAAACGCATGGAATGAGTCCCATTTAGGGAAATGCTTTTGAAGCTTTCTCTTTGCTTATTATTGGAAAAGTGCTCCCCTATTCTTTTTGTCCCCTGTCTCCAGAAATATGGGAAGTTATGGGGGGAGAGGAATGGAGCTGTAATGATTACTACAGAAATAATTTCTGAGTGTTCTCAGATTGATAAGAATGCTGTTTTCTTTTTCCACATCTGGGCAAATTAGTATGTTAGAGAAAGAGTATAAAGATACACTTCTTATAGTTAAAATAACTATAGCTTCTGCTCAATAATATAAATGGTAATGGACTTCATAATTAAAAATCATGTGCTGGAAACAAATGATGGAACCAATTCATAAATTTGCAGCATGGCTCATAATTCACATCACTGAGAGAGGGGCATGTAGGATTAATCTAATTAGTGCCATGAGGTCCTTAGTATGGTTCAAACATCAAAGACCAAATACAAAGTGGACTAAAAGAAAGCTTTCAGCTTTCCTGAGGTTACTAGTTAACAAACCTAACATTTTCTTTTTTTATTTACTATTCCATGGGTTGTGTGCCTTTTCAAACTTCTTAAACAGAATATAGCAGAATAAAAACTGTGGATGCAAATAGCTGTTCTTTGAGGTTCTTGGCTCAACGTGAAGTTCCTCAAATGCCATGTGAGCCTTGGGCAAGTAAATTAACTGTGTCTCAGTTTCCTCTTCTGTAAAATGGGGTAAATAGCAATACCTATCTCCTAGGGTTCCTGAGACAAGAAAATACATTTACAAAGGATTTAATAAGTGCCTAGTTCATAGGACTTTGATGTTCAATAAAAAGTAGCTATTTTTTATTATTCATTTAGCTAAGGGACAGGATAATTAGTCACTTCTATTGGCTGAAACAAACTAGACCTAAACTTAAGAACAGACGGCCATGGTTTGTAAGTTTCTTTCAATACACTGGCATATTGCTTGCTTTCCCCTTGGTTACCAAATTTAAAAAAAAATTGCTCATGCTCAAATTGTGTCTCTACCACTTGCTATCTGTGTGACATTCATTAAGTTATGCAACCTCTTTGTCTCAGTTCCTTCACTTATAAAAAGTATAATAACAGCACTTTCATGATAAGATCGTGAGGATTAAATTAGTTATTTCACATAAAATCCTTAAACATGCCTTCTAGAAAGATTACATAAGACTAGGCAACATTGGAGAACACCAAGGAAGGTCAATTTTAAAGATGAGGAAACTAGAATACAAGGAAGTTAATTAACTTGTCTAAAATCTTAGAGCTATAAGTGGTGGATCCAGGATTTAAACATAGTCTGAATGTACTTTGTTTCCTAGGTTTTTTTCCCCTTCCCTTATTGTCCAATTCTCCCTCTCATGAAGTGCCTCCATCAGAGTAGTATATTCACTGATCATCAAATGTACCTTGCTCCAACACACCTTTGCACACACTGCATTCATCCCTCGCTTGTAATGTCCATTCCCATTTCTTCACACCTTTTTAAAAGCCTAAAAGGTGATCTTTTTGCCACACTGATCTCTTTGCCACTTGACTCTGGGATTCTTAGTGTCTATATCAAATCCTTCACATTATCACTAGTGACTAACACTGAGTGCCCAGTGTGTACATAGGTATCATGCTAAGCATTTAAATGCATGTTTCACTTACTCCTCCCAAGAAGAACAGAGCTAAGTACTTTTATTAGCAGCCTCATTTCTTAAAAATTTTACTTTGATATCGTTAATGTACAATTACTTGAACAACATTATGGTTACTAGACTACCCCTATTATGAAGTTCCTCCCTCCAACATACCCTATTTCAGTCACTGTCCATCAGCATAGTAAGATGCTATAAAATCATTATTTGTCTTCTCTGTGTATACTGCCTTTCCCATGTCCCTCACCCCCCACATTATGTGTGCTAATCGTAATGCCCCATTTTCCCCCTGATCCCTCCCTTCCCACCCTTCCTCCCTAGTCCCTTTCCCTTTGGTAACTGTTAGTCCATTCTTGGGTTCTGTGAGTCTGCTGCTGTGTTGTTCCTTCAGTTTTTGCTTTGTTCTTATACTCCACAGATGAGTGAAATCATTTGATACTTGTCTTTCTCTGCCTGGCTTATTTCACTGAGCATAATACCCTCTAGCTCCATCCATGTTGTTGCAAACAGCCTTATTTTATAGATGAGGAAACTGAGGCTCAGCAAGGCTAAGTAATTTGTTCATAGCTCGTAAGTGGAAGAGACAGGGTTCCAGTCCAAGCCATGTGATCCCCAAGACCACACTCTTTTCCACAACATTTCACTGACAAATATCATTAGGATTCTCTTCACATGTTTTTCTCAGCTCCATAGCTTGATTCTGAGCTAATTGAGGGGAACAACCATGTCTTATTTATCTTTATAGTTTCAGTGTGCCTAGTAGCATAGTGCTTGGCAAGGAATAGGTATCACAAATATCTATTTAATAAGAATCATCTTCTAACTTAACCCACAATTTCACCTTGAAAATCAAACAGAAACAAACATGAATCATGTTTATGGATGAAATTAGGCAAAGTAATATGGCTTGATCATTGATTTCATTCGTCATTAGTGGCAGGGCAATGTCTGCATATTCTGGAACTTGAGATCAGCTTCTTTTTGTCTTTCTGTTGTAATAGAGGTAAAAGCATGCATAGGGTGGTGTGGGAGCATAGAGAAAAGAAATGACTCAGGGTGCAAGGGTAGGGTGTTAGGGAGTTTTTCAGGGGAGGTGGCATAGCCCCATTCAGCAGCCGCTGCAGTACCATTATAAGTGGATGCATAATAAATGGCAGTAATAATACCATTACCTAAATAAATAATGGAAATGGAATACAGTTGGCAGAGATCACTTGATTTTAGAATTCTTAGGAAAAGCAAGTTAGGGAAAGGATTTTGAGGCTTAAGGGCATGGGATTTACCAAGGCTTCAAAGTATAATTTCTTTGTAAGAATTAAAATATGGGAAATAAAAAAATAATCCCCAAGTATTGAATGCCTCCTAAGTGCCAGATGTTTCATGTAAATTATGTGAGATAAATCTTTCATTCTGTTTCATGGTAATAAAGCTAAGGACAGAAAGGTGAAGTGATCTATAACTGATGAAGATCAGTCTGATTTCAGTTTTAGAGATCTTTCCATGAACACTGGTAGCAAACTTTCATATAGTGCTTATTAATCACAAAGCATATTTATTAGGGTGTTATGTTTATTAATATATAATCCCTCAACACTCCCAATGAGGTAGCACTAATATTACCATATTATTTTGCAGATAATGAAATCGAGACACAAGGAAATTAAGCAATTTGCCCTAGATCATAGAGCAGAGAAAATTATGGAGCCAGAATTCAAACACAAGTCATAGGTCTCTTAAACCATGTACACTATGCTACTTCCACTCTGTTAGGCCTAGTTAGATAGAAGGGGGCATTTGCCTTTCAATTCTACCAGGCTATTAATACAAATTATTCCTGTAATGGTGACTGACTAGGGTAGGTATGATAAGGAGTAGGAAAACATATCTCGGGTTAGGAGAGGAAATCAGCTTTTCTTACTATCACATTTTCCCCCTTGCTTTATCCCAAGGTCAGATAGGTGGATGCATGGCAGCCTAGTGTCAGAGTCACAGATCACTTCTTCAGCCCTGTCCCTGAATCGAACAAGGGCACAGTCAACATTTTCAGAGATAACCCACGACTAATCCCTTCCACCCCATCCTAGAGAAATGTACAGTGATTGGCGCTAAATTTGTCCTCAGTTTATCCCACTTATTTGCCAGGCTGAATACCATGTCAAGGAGTTAGTGCATGATGGGAGTGTCCCCTTTAAGGAAGTTTGAACTTATTTAGATTCCTGTTTCCTCTTTATTAGGGAGGGTGTGGAGCACACGCTAAGGAAGGAAGACATGACATTTTCTCGTTCTGAACTGCAGGGACCCATGGTAAGGAGTGAAAGAATATTCTAAACCAAAGCAAGCCTCATGAGAACTTGCTGTCCTAGCAATTAGCCTATTGATTTGTGCTGATATGGGTTGTCAAAATGTCTTCCCTTACCTCCTTACTATCCAACTTACCTTCACTTCTCTTGCCTTGTTTTTTGACAAAGTAGTGGAATATATGTCATCAACATTACTCATGTCACTTTGGTGAATGAGTTTCAGTAATGTTTGTTAGTTGGTTTTAATGGACAACCAAGTAGAGGAGACAGGAGTCTGGTCCAGACTGTATCTCCTAAAGACACTCCTATCTAACATGCCAACACCTCGCTGCACGCCACTCATAGACATTCAACTCAAGTTCCTCCACATATTCAGAATTAAGTTTGTCATTCCACAATCCCCCACTGAGCTGTCTGGGACACCCCTGCTTACAGAAAGGCATACACTAATTGAAGAGGGCACTGTCTAATATTACCGTAAATGAGAAATGGAGCATATACTCAATCCTCCCCACGTTTCCAATCTACAAGGCAATAGAATGGTTGGTGACAAGCCAGAAAATTACTATTCTAAGTGTTTTCTGCAGCTTGATGTTATTACACCCTCAATTAAATAAATGTTGTGGCATGCACACCCAGTAGAGGTGATAAAGAGCAGTTAGTTCAGAGGATTTCTGAGGGAATAAAGAGTTTCTTCAACCTGTAGGCAGAGAAAAGTGTTGGATGAAACAAAGCCTGCAGAACTGTTGTGGGAAGGAAAAGAAGAAAAAGGAAGGGGGAAGGTAAGGGAGATAACAGGCACATATGGAAAGGTAAGAGTGAGTGGGATACTGGATAGCCAGGACCAGAGAGAAGGTACAGGATATAATAACTTCTGATCAAGCCCCATTGTACAGAGCCAAGATAATCTGGAAGGGTTTTTCTCTGGGAAATAGCCAGATCAATGAGCATATTAAGGACCTCAATGGCAGAACTGTGGCTATAGCTACTGAGGGCAAAAAGCAAGCCCCTGGATGTGGGAATTACTTGACAGGAGTCAAGGTAGAGGAGGATAGAGAATGGAGGGGGAAAATACAACAATATGTAAGGGAACAGGAAAAAAAACATTAAAGGTGGGATTCAGATGTTGACATTCCTTTTTCTGTTCAGTGTCAGCCTCAAAGAGGAAAAACCAATTGCACAGTCCTCAAGGTGAAAGGAAGACACGCACAGAAACACTGAGGGGAGGAGAAAATGTCCGTAAACTATTCATATGATGATTTGTTGTCAGAATTAGACACCCAGTGATATAAGTAAATATTCACAGAGAGACTGCGTGGTGGGAACATTAATAATTCATACATTGAGATGCTTCCCGGGGATCCATTTACTACAATTCAAATGTGAGGCGTGACAGAATTTGATGTAAGTTGGAGGCCCCAGGGACAGCTGCATATTGTAGGGTTAGAAATAAAGCTACAAAGGAAGCAATCAGATACATTTTAGAACTAAGGAAACAGCTAATTGAATCCTCCCCTTGATAAATAAAGACACTGTGGCTCAGAAAGGAGAAGCATTTGCCTAGTGAATTACTGTGGGATACAGACTTTTAGGCCAGGAACCTGTGCTCATGTCCCATACAATTGGTCACTGGTGCCATCTGCGTGGATCCAGAATGGAGGAGAATTAGGGCAAAGAGACAATAGAACTAAATGCAATCCCCCACTCCCATCCCTATCTCCAGGAATCAGGAAGTGGATAGATCCTGAAATTGGTGATAAACAAAAGAGAAAAATGCCTGTAAGAAAGGCTGGGCCATCATAGCAAGAGAGAAATGAGCTCTTTATCTCATTATCTGAATTAATTAAATGGAAACAGAATCAAATAACATACAGCCAAAATGATTCTCTAGCATCATCTATAAATCAAAAAATACTTTTTGAGATTCTTCTATACATTCCATACTATGTGAGGTTATAAGAGATATAAATGAGTTAATTTGTTCTCTCAAAGGAGATTCCCATTTGGGTGGAGAAAACAGCTCTAGCAAGTGAATTTGGCTACCAAAAGGCTTGGATTTTCTGGGTTAGTTGTCATTTAAAGTACTCATCTCCATGATCCCCTCTGTACTCATAGTTGCAAAACAACATCTTAAACCACTTGGTTTAGAAATTTTGATTACTCATTCATTCAATATATATTTGTTGGGTGTCTCCTGTGTGGCAAGCACTATACACAGTGGTAGGGATTCAATTATAAACAAGACAATCTCTGGCTTCATGAAGCTCACAATCTCATGAGAGACACAGACAAGTAAACACAATTACAGTCATTCCATAAGGGTTATCATGGAGTTAATTATACAGTGTTACAGGAACATAGAGGAGGGGACACTTTAATGCCTCCTGGAGGCTGAAAAGACTTCTGAGAGGAGATGATGGCTACGGTAATAATTGAAAGACAAGTAGGAATTAACAAGGCAAAAAGATGGAGTGAGGAAAGGGATGGAAGGATATTCCTGGCAAAGGATATTGCATGTGCAAAGCCTCCGCAAGGCAAAAAAGCAAAATATGGAGGTTATTTATGATCAGATAAGTGTTAAATTGGTGTTGCAAACATTAATTATATTACAAAGTCAGAAAGGCAGAAAACTAGAGGTTTTTGTTTTTGTTTTTCAGGACAGGGTGAGTGGGAATGATGAGAAATTAGGGAGAAATTCCAAAATACTAGAAATTTGGGAGAAATTCCAAAATATTAGAAATTGGAAAATATAAGTTTGGCATTCAAAAAAATGGTAAAAGAAGGATTCTACAAACTATTGATCAGTGTGTTTGATGTTAATCCATATTTCTAAATGCATTGTTAATGGTCTGGTTTAAAAACACATTTTTAAAAAAAGAAAGAAAGAAAACAAAGCAGAGCTCACCAAGTGTTAGCCATGGCAAGCTAACTTCTTTTTCCCTATTATGGGATTACTAACTCAGGGAAATGCTCTAAATCAGGACATAATTGAGTGCCAGGCAGTCTCTCCTGATATTGTTTTCCACAACTGGAGAAATGAAGCTGGATGACAGTAGAATTTGATGGATTCCCAACAGGGTGAATAACCATCCCCAAACATGCAAATGACAGGATATCAAATATGACAAAAACCAGGCCATAAGTGTTCTATAATTAGAATGACCATATAATTTGTCATCCAAACTAGAACAATTTGAAAATGAGAGGGGTCAACCTTTATCAATAATGTCAGCAAAATATGCATAAACCAAGTCTGTACCCAGGCAAACCAGGGTATATAATCTCGGGTTTATAGTTTTTTATCCAATGAATGAATGAACAAATGCACACATGAATCTCATCTAAGAATACCACTTCTCAAGTACTTTTGAAGTGTGCCATAGTCAGGCACCAGTACCAAGGATCTTTCTAATTCTAATCTCTCCTTCTAACATTCAAGCCTCATTGTTATCTGAGGGGGACTTCAATGGTCACTAACGCATTTAACCCCATAGTCTTATGGTTCCTTTCTTAATCCTGGTGACTTTCTCTTTTCTGCTGCAACCATAATCACACCCTGGACTTTATTGACACATGGAACTGGCACATTTCTGAAACTGAACTTCAATATCCTACTGTCTGTTCACACCTTCTTATCCTTCTAACTCTTTTGCTCTCTTACTCTTAGGACATCAATTTTTTTAGTCTTATTAAGACCTTGAAGTTACTGTCTTTAACCAGTATAGAATCCCTGAGCAATAACTTCACCACTTTGCTGTTCTCTCTCTGCCATTCCCTTTCCATCTTGTCCCTCCACTGCACCCTAACAACCAAATTGTTACACTTGCCCTTTCTCAACCTATTCTAGGTTGAGTATGACTGCAGAAAAATCACACAAGTGTATGGATGACTACCACTATAAAATCTTGATCTCCAACCTTAGCTCGATCTTCAAATAGCCAGATAATCCTATGTAATTCTAATCAGATTCCTTTCCCAATACCCTCAGAGGCTATGTGAAACTTTCACCTGTCACTTCAAGTACCCTACCAATCATATCTCCCGACACATTTAATAGATGACCTTACCTCCTATTTCACTAAGAAAGCAGAGGTCACGAGGACAGGAACTCTCCCAACTTTATTTCTATATCAGGAAACTTATCTGCACCTGAAACTGCCCTAACCTAATCCTTCATGCCTCACAGGAAAGGAGGAGTCTCCCTCTAACCAAAGTTTATTCCTCCATCTGTGCTCTTGAACTCACTTTCTTTCCTTAAGAATCTTGCTCCATTACCTTTTCTCTCTTCTGCAGCTTCAACATCTTCCTGTCTATTGAAATGCTCTCCAATGGTCTCTTTTGAAGGTCTCCAATGACTATTTGGACATTGTCATGTTTTTCAAAATCTGTTTAATGTTTTTGAAATAATTACAGATTTGCAGGAAGTTGTAAATACAGTACAGAATGGCCCCACATACACTTCATCCAGTTTCCCCCAATGATTATATCTTTACTTGATTATAGTATTATATTGAAACAGAAAATTGATACTGGTACAGTGTATGTGTATAGTTTAATGTCATTTTATCATATCTGTGATTCTTACAACCAGCACTGCAATCAAGATATTGAACTACACCATCACCATAAGGATCTTCCTCATTTATAGTCCAATCACCCATCCTTACTCTCATTTTCCCTAACTCCTGGTAGCCATAAAACTGTTTTCTATCTCATAATTTTGTGATTTTGAGGATGTTTTATAAATGGAAGCATACAGTATGTGACCTTTTGAGATTGACTTTTTTCACTCAACATAATTCATCTGAGATTCATCCAAGTTGTTGCACATATTAATATTTCATTCATTTTCATTGCAGAATAGTATTACATGATATGAATATACCAGCTTACCCATTTACTTGTATAGGACATCTTGGTTGTTTCAAGTTTGGGCCTACTAAAAACAAAGTTTTCTTTAAAAAACTATTCTAGAGCCTCTGTATTTCCATATACATTTTCTAATAAATTTGTCTAATGGTCTAACGTCTACAAACAATCTTGTTGGGGTTATGATATGGGTTGCATTAAACCTATTAACACTTTGGGAAGAAATGTCATTTCTACTATGTTGAAACTTCCAATTCAATAACATGATACATATCTATTTATTTAAATCTTTCTTTTTTAATTCTTTCAACAGCATTTTGTAGTTGTAATATACAAATCTTGTACACACTTTGTTAAATTTACAGTTAAGTGTTTAATTTTCATTTTTGAGTCATTTTGTAAATGGTATTGTATTTTAAATTTTGATTTCTTCTTGCTCAGTCTAGTATATAGAAATACAATTGATTTTTTAGTTGATCTCATATTGTGAAACTTTCCTGACCTCAGTCATTAGTTTCCGGAGTTTCTTTGTAGTTTCCTTGGGATTTTATGTATTTGGGCAGTCATGTCCTTTATGGACAGAAACACTTGTATTTCTTCCATCTGTATGCCTTTTATTTCCTTATTGAACTGGCTAGAACGTCCATTGTTGTGCCAAGTCGCAATGGTAAGAACAGATATTGCTGCCTATTTTAGGAGAACATTTAGTCTTTAACTGTTAAGTATGATGTTAGCTGTAGGTTTTTGCATATATTTGTCATCAACTTGAGGATGTATCCCTCTATTTTTAGTGTGCTGAGAGTTTTTATCATGAACTAGTTGTTGAATTTTGTCAAATGCACTTTTGCATCAATTGATATGACCATGTGATTTTTGTTCTTTAGCCTCTTAATGTGGTGGATGGCACTGGTTGATTTTCCAATATGGAAGCAGCCTTTCATCACTGAAATAAACACCACTTGTCTTTTTGTCATTTCTAGTTTAATTCTACTGAAATCAGAAATCACTCTGTATGACTCAGTTCTTGTAAATTTGTTGATGTTTGCTTTATAGTCCAGGATATGGGCTCTTTTGGTATATATTCTTAGAGCTCTTAAAAAGAATGTGTATGCTAATTTTTTGGCTGTAGGGTTCTATAAACATGTTGGTTGATGGTGTTGTTGAGTTCTACATTTTTGATGATATTCTGACAAGTTGTTCTATTAATTGCTAAGACAGGATTGGTAAAGACTTCAACTATAATTCTGGATTTGTTTATTTCTCTTTTCAGTTCTATCAATTTTTGCTTCATTTATTTTGTAGCTTTATATGTCGATACACATTTAGGATTCTTAAGTCTTTTTGGTTGGTTGACCCTTTTATCATTATGTAATATTCCTCTTTGTCCATGGTGATTTTCTTTGCTCTGAAGTCTACTTTATCTAAAATTAATTTGGCCACTCCTCCTTTCTTTTGGTTAATGTTTGCATAGTATATCTTTTTCTATACTTTTACTTTTATCCTATGTATTTCATTATATTCAAAGTGAGTTTCTTTTTGACAGCATTTAGTTAGATCACCTTTTTATTTTTAAATTCACTCTTCCAAGCTTTCTCTCTGAATTGGTGGATTTAGACCATTTGTATTTAATGTAATTATTAATATGTTAGGGATTAAGCCTACAATTTTATTTTTAACAAATCTGTTTTTCTGTTGTTCTGTTTTTTGGTTGTCTGTTCTTTCCCCCTCACATCCCTATAGATCACTTAAACATTTTTAGTTTAGTTTTTAATTTATCTCTTTGTATAACATTTGAGTGGTTGATCATGCATAATATCACAATCTAGTAGTGTCACAGTCTTCTAGTCACAATTAAGTATAGAAACCTTACCTCCTGATATGTTCTTTTGCTCTCCTCTAATTATAATTACTTTAAATATTTCCTCCATATTCATTTAGAATATTAGTGTTATCATTTTTCAACAATCAATAATTTATAAACTCATGAGAAAGAAAAGTATATTATGTTTACTAGAGCTGCCATAACAAAGTACCACACACTGGGTGACTTAAACAACAGAAATTTATTTTCTCACAGTTATAGTAGCTAGAAGTCCAAAATCAAGGCATTTTCAGGTTTGGTTTCTTCTGAAAACTCTGCTTGGTTTGCAGATGACCATCAACTCACTGTGTCTTCACATGCTCTTTACTTTGTGTGCATATCTGTGTCCTAACCTCCTCTTATTATTAGGACACCAGTCATATGGAATCCGTGTCTACCCATAAGACCTACCTCATTTTACCTTAATTACCTCTTTCAGGCTCTATACCCAAATACAATCACATTGTGAAGTCCTGAGAGTTAAGACTTCAAGATATGAATTTTTGGGGACACAATTCAGTCCATAGCAGAAAGCTTATTTTATTTATTCACATTTTCACACTTCCTGCTGTTCTTTCTTCTATTCTGATCTTCCAGGATCCCTTACTTTATAATGTCCTTTCTGCTTTGAGAACATTCTTTGCCCTCTTTTTTAGATAAATAGATCTACTAGCTGCATATTCTTAGTTTCCTTTTTTTTTTTTTTGAGACTGTTTTGATTTCTCCACCATATCTAAAGGAATTTTCACTAGGTTTATAGAATCAGATTCTGCAGTTATTTTCTTTCTGCTCTTGAAAAAAATCTTGGGCCATTCCTTACAGTGCTCCATGGTTTTTAATGAGAATTTCACTGTAATTCTAATTGTTTTTCTCCTAAAGGAAATGCATCATTTTTCTATGGCTACTTTCAGATTGTTTTTATTTTTCTTTGGTCTCCAGAAATTCTACTATGATGTGTCTTGGCATGGGTTTCTTTTTTTATGTTTTGATTTTACTAAGCATCTTGAATCTATAGGTTTATATCTTTTCTCAAATTAGGGGAAATTGTAGCCAATTTTTTTCTCCTTAAACTTCTTGAGCCCCATCCTTTTTTTCCTCTCCTCCTCGAGTGCCAGTGACATGGAAGTTAGTGAGGCTTCCTTCATTTTATCTTTTCAGTCTCTTATTCGCACTGTGTATTTTTTATTGCTCTACCATGAAGTCCACAGATTCTTGCTTCTGCCTTCTCCATTCTAATATTGAGCCCATTCACTGAGTTTTTGAATTTGGTTATTGTATTTTTCAGTTCTAAAATCTCTGGTTGGTTTTTCTTTATGTCTTCCATTTCTTTGCTGAGAATTGCTGTTTCTTTGCTGAGAGTTTCTATATTTCATTTATTTCAAGTATGTTTGTAATTGCTCATTGAGGCACTTATATAATATCTATTTTTAAATTCTTTTTTGATTATTCTAACATCTGTGTCATCTTGTTGGTGTCTGTGGTTAGTCTTTTGTCATCTAAACAGAGATCATCCTGGTTCTTGGTATGGTGAGTCTTTTTTTTTAATTGAAACTTGGCTATTTTGGGTGGTTTATGTTCATAAGAGACTCTGGATCTTATTTAAATGTTTTGTTTTATAGGTGTCCTTTGATTCCATTCCAGATTAGAAGAGTGGGTGCTGCCTAATAACTGCCATGCTGGAATTGAAGTCCAAGTTCTCCATAGGCCTCCATTAATATTCAGCAGAAGCACTATTGAAAGTGTCAACTCTCTGCAAGGCTTCCTCTGACATTACTCCAGTATGTAAAGGATGGAGTCACTCATTACCACCAGGTAGAAGTGAAAGTCTAAGCTCTCCATGTGATTTTCACTGATTTCCCATGTTTTTTCACCCTTCCTGTCACTTCTTCCCTTATCATTACTAAAATACAGTCTATTCCCTACTAAAAGTGCAATCTTCAAAATGAACCCTGTCCTTCCTATCCCTATTGCCTACCTTTTTAAAATAACTTTCCTCATCTTTTAAAAAACTGCTCTAATGCTAAAGCTCAAACTGTTGAATATCCTTCCTTGATTTATTTAACACTTACATAGTATGCCCAAGAAGGAGTCTAAAAGCTCCACATGCATTAATTCATTTTATTCCGTGGATGGGTAATATTATCCCCATTTTATTGATAAAAAGAATGAGGCACAGAGGGATCACACAACTAATAAGATGCTAAGTGAATGTCACTCTAGGTTTATACCTACCAAACACAAGTTTAGACTGGGTAATCCTTTTATGCACTCCTACATAACTCTAAATACACTTCTAAATTAGCATTTATCTACTAGTCTTTCTTTTTATTGTCTATTCCTTTCACAGTACATGGAGGTCAGGGGTTGTCTTTGTAGCCCAGCCGCCAGCACAGGACTGGCCCACTAAATGTTTTCTGAGTGAATGAATGGAATGATTACTTGAATAAAACAAAATGACAGGAATGAATGTAAGGGACTGACCTTGAGTTCCAAGAACCAGCTGTACAATACAGGATGGGCAATTGTCTCTTCACAACCACTTGTGTAAGAACCATATAGATGTGGTGAGGTTTGACAGTGACCCCCATTCTATCCAATAGTAGGAAATAGCTGTTAAAAAATCTAAAGGGGCAGCAACCCTCATTAGCTCAACCCCTCACAGCTAGAGTCATTGCAGCTCAGCCCTGACATCATCATGAGCCATCGACTTAAGCAAAGTGCATAGTGCATTTCAAGTTTAAGATGGCATTAAGTGGAATTTACACCCAAATTTCAAAAAAATCAAAATGAAAAATCACTGAGGGCTATTGTAAGGTACCTTTGATTGTAATACCTGTCTGTCTTCAAAGAAACTCATGCATCGTAAAATTGATGGAAAATGAGTATTTGCAGCCTTAGCCCCACCACTTTATGGGAACTAAATTGGCCCAACTAGCAATTCATTGGCAATGCTAAGACTAAACACAATGCTTTTGTATAACCTCTGAGTTACAGCACTTCACTAAAATGTATTCCCCTTTTCCCACATCCTCCCATTTCTCTATGTTAGTTCAGGAAGTACAACAGAGTATTTGTCTGTTTGTCTCCATTTCCTTCTTAAGATTCTATTCCTCTGTTCATAAAATCCTACCCAAATCCTAGTCCATGCAGGTAAGGCTGAACCCAGATCTCTGAACCTTCCAGCCCCCAAATGGAGTTTACAGTTAATTGTCCAGAAATCCCTGACTTTGAGGCCCTTTTATCCTTTGGGCTACTAACTTTCAATTGGCTTTTTCAGGTTACCTGATACTTGCCCCACCCTTTAGACACTGAATTAGATCCACTGGTGGCCCCTCAAAGTCTGGCTTCTGCAGCTTGGTTAGTGCCTGTAGTATTTCTCTGCTCTATTATGAAAAGCAGCCTCACAGCTGCAACAAGAGCAGCTCCAAAAAACATTTCATCATGGCTTGAAGCATGCTGCAATGTTTAAAGTACATTCGCCACTTGATTACCAGCCTGTGGGTTGTTTATTTTGTGAATTACTGTGGTGATTTAGAGCCCTAGTTTGCCCCTAGTTTCGACTGTAGGGGCTGCATGCATGCACCTCCATTCCCAACCATTAGGCTCTTTCCTCCCCTTTGACAACAATTAATGTATGCTCAGGAAATGCAAATTCATTCTAATACCGGCCCAAGAAAAACAGAATTAGGTGTTTTACAGAGGGATCTGTAAAACAAATTCTCAAATATATCTCTAAACCAAAAGGAAAGAATTTGGAGCTTACCAGTACCAATGATAACCTTGAGTAGTGCATACTTTAAGAACAGACTTGATTCTCTTGAAGGTAGTCTGAGGGACATACAAACATGTAATCTGATGAAATCCATGCAGTGAAAACAGGCACTCTGTATATTTTAGCGTCCAGAGGTAGATCATGTTTGATACCTGGCTGAGAATAGATTAGAAATCAAAGAATTAGGTAAAACACCAGAGGAAAAGAATAGAATGGCTGGAAACCTCATTGCCACTTAAAAATAAAATATTTATAGATGCTAAAGAGATGGGGGGATGAAGAACTAACAAACAGGGTAGAGGAAAGGTAGAGAAGAAAAGGAATGGGAAAGGGACTTATAGACACCCTGGGGATATTTGGGGTTAACACTGCTGACATTCTGCTTCCTGCAGTATCAGGGCTGTGAAGGGGACTCCAGGGTAGAAGGTAGTTTGAAGCAACTGTAGCTGACAAGGGGCAACTCAGGGATGTTACAGGGATGAGCTGTAGATATTTGCATTACTTTTTCAACAAGCTCAAATAAAAAGGACAAGCAGGATATGGAAAAAATGGTCACAAGAAGTGATGATGAAAAGAAAAAAACAGAAAATGGAGCCCTAAAGAGGTTGGGTCCAGGAAAAAGAGAAAAGTGCGGTGAAGACTCAAGCTAAAAAGTACTTGAGGTCCAGCTATTTGATAGGTATGTGCACATGTGTGCATAATCATACAATTGTGTACTCCTATAGAAAGCTGAGGGTAAGCTAAAAAATAAAATTCTCTTCAGAGATATGACAAACCTAGCAGAGTTTTCTCCTACCTCTTTCTCTGCTAATGCTTGGACCTGCAGGTTACATCCAGCCTCAATAATACCCCCTTTCTCAGGCCAACTGCCCTGTTTTATGGCCCTGTTTTATTTGAATTGTTGCCTTATCTCTGCACTCATTGAGGGAGTTGTCCACAGCACTACCTAGAACAGAGCTAGACACATAGTAAGGCCTCAAAAAAATAGAGTGAGTGAATTAAATGAATGAAAAAGCCCATTATTCTTCATAGAACTAGCAGATTGATCTTATTCTCCAAGAAACTGCTTTAAGGCAGAAAGGGGGAGTGGCAACTTCCCAGCAATGGTGGCTGAAGTTTGCTTATTGCTTCTGACGACATGGCAGATGGAACTGCTTGCTTGCTCCCTCCACCTTTTCTCCCAAGGAGTATACTGACTCAAAAGGTCATAATAGGAACCAAAATCTGTTATTAATCAACCTATCTTGTCAGGAAAAATACCATAATATATTCCTACTGCAAAGACAACTATACTGCATGCAAAGTGTGACTTCATATTTTAGGACAAAGGCAGATTTTAAGGCATTCCTACTTTATTTTTTTTTGAGAAAATAAATATATTCTGCATATTAAACAGTTTATATGCATTTTTCAGCGATTAATCTCATGTTGCACATAACAAAAAAGGTCCTTAAAAGTGCCTTAATGGGAAAAAGATGGTGGCATGAGGCAGAAATCTCCTTCCAAAACCACATATAATATGAAAATACAGCAAATACAACTAATCATAAAAGAGTGACCAAAAAGAAAATTGCAGCAACCACCCGAAATCTGGGAAAAGAGATATCATGGAAAAGGGATTATGAAAAGGCAGAAGAAGTTTGTTCAATACAAAATCGCTCAAAAAACAGAAAGAGAGCTCAGTGAAATGGAAACCACAAATATTCCTGATAACAATATCAAAATAAAAATAATAAAAATGTCAATGGACGTACAGAAAAATATTCAAGATCTACGGGACAAATTCAAGAGAGATACAGACACTGAAAAATACAGTATCTGAAATGAAACAAACAATGGAGGGACTTAAAAGCAGACTTGAAGAAGTAAAGGAGATGGTAAATGGAAAAGAAATTAGATGATAGGAATACAAAGAAGCTGAGAGACAGAGAGAAAAAGGATCTCAAGGAATGAGAGAATAATAAGACAACTCTGACCAATCCAAATGGAACAATATTTGCACTATAGGGGTACCAGAAGAAGAAAGAGAAAAGGGATAGAAAGTGTCTTTGAAGAAATAATTACAAAAAACTTCCCCAATCTGGAAAAGGGAATAGTCTCTCAGGCCATAAAAGGGAACAGATCTCCCAACACAAGGAACCCAAGGAAGAAAACACCAAGACATAATAATTAAAATGGCAAAGATCCAGGACAAGGACAGAGTATTTAAAGCAGCCAGAGATAGGAAAAATATCACCTACAAAGGAAAACCCATCAGGCTATCATCAGACTTCTCAACAGAAGACTTATAGGCCAGAAGCCAGTGGCCTGACATATTGAATGCAATGAAATGGAAGGGCCTTGAACCAAGAATACTCTACCTAGCAAGATTATCATTTAAATTTCAAAGAGGGATAAAATAATTTCCAGATAAGCAAAAGTTGAGGGAATTTACATCCAACAAACCATCTCTACAGTGTACTTTAAAGGGACTGCTCTAGACGGAAGTGGTCTAAGGGCTAAATAGCAGTCACCAGAGAAAATAAAACCACAGGAAAGGAATTTGACCAATTAATTACTAAACAAATGCAAAATTAAATCAACTTCCCACAAAGTAAGTCAATAGACACACAAACGGTAGAGAATATGACACATAATATATAAAGAGTGAAGGAGGAAGAAAAATAAGGGGGATAAAAGAACCTTAAGATTGTGTTTGAAATAAAATACTGAGTTAAGTTAGAACATTAGAGAGTAAAGAAGCTACCCTTTGAACCTTGGTTAAACATGATTCCAAAGCCTGCAATGGCAATAAGTACATATCTATGAATAACTACCCTAAATGTAAATGTACTGAATGCACCAATCAAAAGATATAGAGTTACAAAATGGATAGAGAAGCAAGACCCATCTATATGCTGCCTATAAGAGGCTCATTTGAAACCCAAAACATACAGAGACTAAAAGTGAAGGGACGGAAAAAGAAATTTCATGCAAACAATAGGGAGAAAAAAGCAGGTGTTGCAGTACTTGTATCAGACAAAATAGACTTCAAAACAAAGAAAGTAACAAGAGACAAAGAAGGACATTACATAATGACAAAAGGGTCTGTCCAACAAGAGGATATAACCATTATAAATATTTATGCATCCAACATAGGAGCACCAAAATATGTATAACAAAGACTAACAGAATTAAAGGGGGAAGTACAATGCAATGCATTCATTTCAGGAGACTTCAACACACCATTCACTCCAAAGGACAGATCAACCAGACATAAAATAAGTAAGGAGACAGAGGCACTGAAAAATACATTAGAAAAGATGGACCTAACAGACATCTACAGAAATTGACACCCAAAAGGAGCAGGATACACATTCTTCTCAAGTGCACATAGAATATTTTCCAGAGCAGACCACATACAAGGCTACAAGAAGAGCATCAGTAAATTCAAAAAGATTGAAATTGTACCAACCAACTACTCACACTACTAAGATATGAAACTAGAAATAAATCCTGTGAAGAAAACAAAGAGGCTCATAAACACCTGGAGACTTAACAACATGCTCCTAAATAATTAAAGGATCAATGACCAAATAAAAACAGAAATCAAGAAATATATGAAGACTAGGGGGAGCCAAGATGGCAGTGTGAGTAGAGCAGTGGAAATCTCCACCCAAAACCATACATATTTCTGAAAATTCAACAAATACAGCTATCCCTAGAACAGAGACCAGAAGACACAGGACAACAGCCAGGCTACATCCACACATGCGATAAACCAGAGCCTCGCGAAGGGGGTAAGATACAAGCTGTGGCCTGGCAGGACCCGAGCGCCCCTCACCCCAGCTAACAGCAGGAGGAGAGGAGTCACCAGGGAGATAGAGGGAGCCCAGGACTGCTAAACACCCAGCCCTAGCCATCCACACTGGGAGTGCAGACATACAGTGAGTGGGGTGCTGGATACTAGTGAAAAGGGACAGTAAAACCTGCAAGTGGGCCCCACAGCCAGTGCCCCGGGGACAAAGAAAAGCAAGTGTTTTTTGAAACACTTAAAGGGACAGGGACCCCACAGCTGGATGGAAACATCCTGGGACACTTAGTGCAACAGCTGGGAATTCTGGGGAACTCCGGGTACCCTAACCCCCTGGGCAGCAGTACAGCTTGGAGGCAACTCACAGAAATAAACAGCCTCCCACCCGTTTCCCCTCGGAAGCCTCTCAGCCATAGTGGAGCAGCAGCCTGAAGCAGCAGGGCAGAACATCTTTCACAGCGGCCGGGCAAGAATTAGAAACACTGCATGCAACTGCCAAGCACAAGCCGCTAGGGGTCGCTGTTCTCCCAGGAGAGGAAGGCCACAACTAGCAAGTAGGGATGTTCTCCCAGACAATACACGTGACAGCTTCACGCAACTAGCTCTATCACCATGAAAAGGCAAAGAATTTGATACAGACCAGACTAACCTAGACATCCTCCCCTGAGAAGGAATGTGGGGAGAGAGACCTAACCAATCTCCCTGAAAAATAATTCAAAGTAAAGGTCATAACCATGCTGATGGAGCTGCAGAGAAATATGTAAGAGCTAAGTGATGACAACCAGAAGGAGATTACAAAAATGAAACAATCTCTGGAAGGATTTATAAGCAGAATGGATAAGATGCAAGAGGCCATTTATGGAATAGAAACCAGAGAACAGGAATGCATAGAAGCTTTCACAGAAAGAGATAAAAGGATCCCCAGGAATAAGTCAATATTAAGAGAACTGTGTGACCAATTCAAATGGAACAATATTCACATTATAGGGGTACCAGAAGAAGGAGAGAGAGAAAAAGGGATAGAAAGTGTATTTGAAGAAATAATTGCTGAAAACTTCCCCAAACTGGGGGAGCAAATAATCGTTCAGACCAAGGAAGTTCTCAGAACTCCCAACAGAAGGGACCCAAGGAGGACCACAACAAGACACATAATAATTAAAACGGCAAAGATCAAGGACAATGACAGAGTTTTAAAGGCAGCTAGAGAGAGGAAAAAGGTCATCTACAAAGGAAGACCCATCAGGTTACCATCAGATTTCTCACAGAAACCTTACAGGTCAGAAGAGAATGGCATGATATATTTAATGCAATGAAACAGAAGGGCCTTGAAACAAGAATACTGTATCCAGCACAATGATCATTTAAATATGAAGGAGGGATTAAACAATTCCCAGACAACCAAAAGTTGAGGGAATTCACCTCCCACAAACCACCTCTACAGGGTATTTTAGACAGACTGCTCTAGATGGGAGCACTCCTAAGGCTAAATAGGTGTCACCAGAGAAAATAAAATTACAGCAAAGAAAGAAGACCAACCAAATACTAACTAAAGGCAAAATATGAAATCAACTACCCATGAAAGCAGTTAAGGGAAACACAAAAGAGCACAGAAAAAAACACACAAAATATAAAGAATGGAGGAGGAGGAATAAGAAGGGAGAGAAATCAAGAATCACCAGTGTCTAAAATAGCTCAATAAGTGAGTTAAGTTATGCAGTAAGATAGTAAAGAAGCAAACCTTGAACCTTTGGTAACCACGAATCTAAAGCCTGCAATGGCAGTAAGTACATATCTTTCAATAATCACCCTAAATGTAAATGGACTGAATGCACCAATCAAAAGACAAAGAGTAATAGAATGGATAAAAAAGTAAGACCCATCTATATGCTGCTTACAAGAGTCCCACCTCAAATCCAAAGACATGCACACACTAAAAGTCAAGGGATGGAAAAACATATTCCATGCAAACAACAGGGAGAAAAAAGCAGGTGTTGCAGTACTAGTATCAGACAAATCAGACTTCAAAACAAAGAAAGTAAGAAGAGATGAAGAAGGATATTACATAATGATAAAGGGCTCAGTCCAACAAGAGGATATAATCATTATAAATATATATGCACCCAACACAGGAGCACCAGCATATGTGAAACAAATACCAATAGAACTAGAAGAGGATATAGAATGCAATGCATTCATTTTAGGGGACTTCAAACCACCACTCACTCTAAAGGATAAATCCACCAGACAGAAAATAAGTAAGGACACAGAGGCACTGAACAACACACTAGAACAGATGGACCTAATAGACATCTATAGAACTCTACATCCAAAAGCAACAGGATACACATTCTTCTCAAGTGCACATGGAACATTCTCCAGAATAGACCACATACAAGGCCACAAAAAGACCCTTGGTAAATTCAAAAAGATTGAAATCCTACCAACCAACTTTTCAGACCACAAATGTATAAAACAAGAAATAAACTGTACAAAGAAAGCAAAAAGGTTCAAAAACACATGGAGGCTTAACAATATGCTCCTAAAAAAATCAATGGATCAAAGACCAAATCAAAATGGAGATCCAGCAATATATGGAAACAAATGACAACAACAACACAAAGCCCCGATGAAGGTAGGAAGCAGCGAAAGCAGTCTTAAGAGGAAAGTATATACCAATCCAGGCATATTTAAAGAAGGAAGAACAATCCCAAGTGAATAGTCTAAAGTCACAATTATCGAAATTGGAAAAAGAAGAAAAAATGAGGCCCAAAGTCAGCAGAAGGAGGGACATAATAAAGATCAGAGAAGAAGTAAATAAAATTGAGAAGAATAAAACAATAGAAAAAATCAATGAAACCAAAGCTGGTTGTTTGAGAAAATGAACAAAATAGATAAGCCTCTAGCCAGAATTATTAAGAGAAAAAGGGAATTAACACACATCAACATATTCAGAAACAAGAAAGGGCAAATCATGATGGACCCCATAGAAATACAAAGAATTATTAGAGAATACTATGAAAACCTATATGCTAACAAGCTGGAAAACCTAGAAGAAATGGACAACTTCTTAGAAAAATACAACCTTCCAAGGACCAAGGAAGAAATACAAAATCTAAACAAATCAATTTCCAGCAAAGGAATTGAAGCGGTAATCAAAAAACTACCCAAGAACAAAACCCCGGGGCAAGATGGATTTACCTAAGAATTGTATCAGACATACAGAGAAGACATAATACCCATTCTCCTTAAAGGATTCCAAAAAATAGAAGAAGAGGGAATACTCCCAAACCCATTCTATGAAACCGATATTACCCTACTATCAAAACCAGGCAAAGACACCACCAAAAAAGAAAATTACAGACCAATATCCCTGATGAACATAGATGCAAAAATATTCAACAAAATATTAGCAAACTGAATAAAAAAATACATCAAAAGGATCATACATCATGACCAAGTGGGATTCATCCCAGGGATGCAAGGATGGTACAACATTAGAAAATCGATCAACATCACCCCATAAACAACAAAAAAATACGAAAAACACATGATTATCTCCATAGATGCTGAAAAAGCTTTCAACAAAATTCAACATGCATTCATGATAAAACTCTCAGCAAAATGGGTATACAGGGCAAGTACCTCAACATAATAAAGGCCAGATATGAAAACCACACAGCCAACATCATACTGAACAGCAAGAAGCTGAAAGCTTTTCCTCTGAGATCAGGAAAAGGAGAGGGATGCCCACTATCCCCACTGTTATTCAGTATAGTACTGAAGGTCCTAGCCACAGCAATTAGACAAAACAAAGAAATACAACCAATCCAAATTAGTAAAGAAGAAGTTAAACTGTCACTATTTGCAGATGACATGATACTGTATATAAAAATCCCTAAAGATTCCACTCCAAAACTACTAGAACTGATATTGGAATAGAGCAAAGTTGCAGGATACAAAATTAACACACAGAAATCTGTTGCTTTCTTACACAGTAACAGTAAACTAATAGAAAGAGAAATCAGGAAAACAATTCCATTCACAATTGCATCAAAAAGAATAAGATACCTAGGAATAAACCTAACCAAGGAAGTGAAAGACCTATACCCTGAACACTATAAGACACTCTTAACAGAAATTAAAGGGGACACTAACAAATGGAAACTCATCCCATGCTCTTGGCTAGGAAGAATTAATATCATCAAAATGGCCATCCTGCCCAAAGCAATATAAAGATTTGATGCAATCCCTATAAAATTACTATCAAGATTCTTCAATGAACTGGAAAAATAGTTCAAAAAATTCATATGGAAACACCAAAGACTGCGAATAGCCAAAGCAATCCTGAGAAGGAAGAATAAAGTGGGGGGGGGGAATCTCGCTCCCCAACTTCAAGCTCTACTACAAAGCCACATTAATCAAGACAGTTTGGTACTGGCACAAGAACAGAGCCACAGACCAGTGGAACAGAATAGAGGCTCCAGATATTAACCTGAACATATATGGTCAATTAATATATGATAAAGGAGCCATGGACATACAATAGGGAAATGACAGTCTCTTCAACAGATGGTGCTGTCAAAACTGGACAGGTACATGTAAGAGAATAAAACTGGATCACTGTCTAACCCCATACACAAAAGTAAATTAGAAATGGATCAAAGACCTGAATGTAAGTCATGAAACCATATATCTCCTAGAAAAAAAACAAATACAAAAATCTCTTGTACATAAATATGAGTGACTTCTTTATGAACATATGTCACTGGGCAAGGGAAAGAAAAACAAAAATGAACAAGTGGGACTATATCGAGCTGAAAAGCTTCTGTACAGCAAAGGACACCATCAATAGAACAAAATGTTTCCCTACAGTATGGGAGAATATATTCATAAATGACACATCTGATAAAGGGTCGACATCCAAAATATATAAAGAGCTCACACACCTCAATAAATAAAAAGCAAATAATCCAATTAAAAAATGGGCAGAGGATCTGAACAGACTGTTCTACAAACAATAATTTCAGATGGCCAACAGACACATGAAGAGATGCTGCACATCGCTAGTCATCAGAGAAATGCAAATTAAAACCACAACGAGATATCATCTCACACCATCAAGGATCACCACCATCCAAAAGACAAACAACAATACATGTTCACAAGGTTGTGGAGAAAGGGGAACCCTCCTACACTGCTGGTGGGAATGTAAATTAGTTCAACCATTGTGGAAAGCAGTATGGAGGTTCCTCAAAAAGCTCAAAATAGACATACCATTTGACCCAGAAATTTCACTTCTAGGAATTTACCCTAAGAATTCAGCAGCCCAGTTTGAAAAAGACACATGCACCCTATGTGAAGAGAATCTTAATGATACTTGTCAGTGGAATGTTGTGGGAAGGAGTGTAGTCCTGGTGATCACATGGCCTGGACTGGAACCCTGTCTCTTCCACTTACTAGCTATGAACAAATTACTTAGCCCTGCTGATCCTCGGTTACCTCATCTATAAAATAAGGCTGTTTGCAACAACATGGATGGAGCTAGAGGGTATTATGCTCAGGGAAATAAGCCAGGTGGAGAAAGACAAGTATCAAATTATTTCACTCATATGTGGAGTATAAGAATAAAGAAAAACTGAAGGAACAAAACAGCAGCAGAATCACAGAACCCAAGAATGGACTGACAGTTACCACAAGGAAAGGGACTAGGGAGGATGGGTGGGAGGTGAGGGATAAGGGTGGGGAAAAAGAACAGGGGTATTATGATTAGCATGTATAATTAAAATGTAGGGGGGCATGGGGAGGGCTGTGCAACACAGTGAAGACAAGTAGTGTTTCTACAGCTTCTTACTACATGGATGGACAGTGAATGTAATGGGGTGGGGGGGAACTTGGTGAAGGAGGGAGCCTAGTAAACATAATGTTATTCATGTAACTGTTGATTAATGATAATAAAATAAAAATAAAGCAAAATAAAAACAATAAAATAAAATAAAAAAAGAAATATATGAAGATAAATTAGCACAACAGCTCACAGCCCCAACTTCTGTGGGATGCAACAAAGGCACTTCAAAGAGGACCATATATAGGAATACAGGCCTATTTAAAGAAGGAAGAACAAACCTAAAAGAACAGTCTAAGGTCAAAATTAATGAAACTAGAAGAAGAACAAATGAGGCCCAGCAGCAGCAGAAGTAGGGACATAATAAAGATCAGAGGAGAAATAAATAAAATTGAGAAGAATAAAACAGTAGAAAGAATTATGTAACCAAGAGCTGGTTCTCTGAGAAAATAAACAAAATAGATAAAGCCATAGCCAGAATTATGCATAAAAAAGAGGATATGCACACATAAACAGAAATAGAAATGAGAAAGGAAAAATCACAACAGACACCACTGAAATACAAAGAATTATTCAAGAATACTATGAAAAATTACATGCTAACAACCTGGAAAACCTAGAAGAAATGGACAACTTCCTAGAAAAATACAACCTTCCAATGCTGACCCAGGAAGAAACAGTAAATCTGAACAGACCAATTAAAAGCAATGAAATTGAATTGGTAATCAAAAAACTACCCAAGAACAAAACCCTGGACCAGATAGCTTCACCACTGAATTTTATCAGACATTTAGAGAAGACATGATATCCATTCTATTTAAAGTTTTCCAAAAAACAGAAGAGGATGGAATATTCCCAAACTCATTCTTTGAAGCCAGGATCACTCGAGTACCTAAACCAGGAAAAGACACCACACACACACAAAAAAGAAAATTACAGACCAATATCCCTGATGAACATAGATGCAAAAATACTCAACAAAATATTAGCAACCCGAATTCAAAAATACATCAAGAGGATCATACACCATGATCAAGTGGGATACATCCCAGTTATGCAAGGATTTTACAACACTCGAAAATTCATCAATATCATCCACCACATCAACAAAAAGACAGGCAAAACAACATGATCATCTCCATAGACACTGAAAAAGCATTCAACAAAATTCAACATCCATTAATGATAAAACTCTCTTAACAAAATGGGTATAGAGGGAAAGTACCTCAACATAATAAAGGCCATATATGACAAACCCACAGCCAACATCATACTTAACAGCGAGAAGCTGAAAGCTTTTCCCCTCAGACTGGGAATAAGACAAGGATACCCACTCTCCCCACTTTTATTCAACATAATTCTGGAGGTTCTAGCCACGGAAATCAGACAAGACAAAGAAATACAAGACATCCAGATTGGTAAGGAAGAAGTCAAACTATCACAGATGACATGATATTGTACATAAAATACCCTAAAGAATCCACTCCAAAACTACTAGAACTAATATCTGAATTCAGCAAAATAGTGGGATACAAAATTAATACACAGAAATCTGTTGCATTCCTATACATTAATGATGAACTAGCAGAAAGGGAAATCAGGAAAACAATTCCATTCACGGTTGCATCAAAAAGAATAAAATACCTCAGAATAAACCTGACAAAGGAAGTGAAAGAACTATACTCTGAAAACTACAAGATACTCTTAAGAGAAAGTAAGAGGATACTAATAAATGGAAATTCATCCCATGCTCTTGGGTAGGAAAAATTAATATTGTTAAAATGGTCATTCTTCCTAAAGCAATCTACAGATTCAATGCAATCCCTATCTAAATACTGACATCATTCTTCAATGAACTGGAACAAATAGATCTAAAATTCATATGGAACCACAAAAGACCCTAAACAGCCAAAGCAATCCTGAGAAGGAAGAATAAACTGGGGGTGATCTCACTTCCCAACTTCAAGCTCTACTACAAAGCCACAGTAATCAAGACAATTTGGTACTGGCAGAAGAACAGAACCATAGACTCGTGGAACAGAATAGAGAGTCCAGATATTAAACCCAAGCATATATGGTCAATTAGTATATGTTAAAGGAGCCATGGATATACAATGGGGAAATGACAGCCTCTTCAACAGCTGGTGTTGGCTGAACTGGACAGCTACATGTGAGAGAATGAAACTGGATCATTGTCCAACTTCATACTGAAAGTAAACTGGAAATGGATCAAAGACCTGAATGTAAGTCATGAAACCATAAAACTCTTAGAAGAAAATATAGGCAAAACTCTCTTGAATATAAACATGAGCAACTTCTTCATGAACATATCTCCCCAGGCAAGGGAAACAAAAGCAAAAATGTACAAATGCAATTATATCAAACTAAAAAGCTCCTATACAGCAAAGGACACCATCAATAGAACAAAAAGGCACCCTACAGTATGGGAGAATATATTCATAAATGACATATCTGATAAGAGTTTGACATCCAAAATATACAAAGAGTACATGCATCTCAACAACAAAAAGCAAATAACCCAATTAATAAATGGGCAAAGGAGCTGAATAAGCACTTCTCCAAAGAAGAAATTCAGATGGCCAAGAGGCAAATGAAAAGATGCTAAACATAGCTAATCCTCAGAGAAATGCAAATTAAAACCACAGTGAGATATCACCTCACACCAGTTAGGATGGCCAACATCCAAAAGACAAAAAACAAATGTTGGCAAGGACGTGGAGAAAGGGGAACCCTCCTACACTGCTGGTGGTAATGTAAATTAGTTCAACCATTGTGGAAAACAGTATGGAGGTTCCTCAAAAACTCAAAATAGAAGTACTATTTGACCCAGGAATTCCACTCCTAGGAATTTTCCAAAGTAAAACAAGTTCACAGATTAAAAAAGACATATGCAACCCTATGTTTATCACAGAACTATTTACAATAGCCAAAAAATGGAAGCAAACTAAGTGTCCATCAGTAGATGAATGGATAAAGAAGATGTGGTACATATACACAATGGAATATTATTCAGCTATAAGAAGAAAACAAATCCTACCATTTGCAACAACTTGGATGGAGCTAGAGGGTATCATGTTCAGTGAAATAAGCCAGGTGGAGAAAATCAAGTATCAAATGATTTCACTCATCTGTGGAGTATAAGCACAAAGAAAAAACTGAAGGAACAAAACAGCAGCAGAATCACAGAACCCAAGAATGGACTAACAGTTGCCAAAGGGAAAGGGACTGGGGAGGATGGGTGGGAAGGCAGGGATAAGGGGGAAAAGGGGGCATTACGATTAGCACACATAATGTAGGGGTGGGGCAAGGGGAAGGCAGAATTACACAGAGAAGACCAGTAGTGGTTCTATAGCATCTTACTACACCTTTGGACAGTGACTGTAATGGGGTATGTGGTGGGGACTTGATAATTGGGGGAATCTAGTAACCATAATGTTGCTCATGTAATTGTACATTAATGATACCAAAATTTTTTTAAAAAGTGGGCAGAGGATCTGAACAGACACTTCTCCAAAGAAGAAATTCAGATGGTCAACAGGCACATGAAAAGATGCTCCACATCACTAATCATCAGGGAAATTCAAATTAAAACCATAATGAAATATCACCTCACACCAGTTAGGATGGCGACCATCCAAAAGACAAGGAACACAAATGCTGGTGTGGATGCGGAGAAAGGGGATCCCTCCTACACTGCTGGTGGGAATGTAAATTAGTTCAACTATTGTGGAAAGCAATATGGAGGTCCCTCAAAAAATGAAAATTAGAAATACCATTTGACCCAGGAATTCCACTCCCAGGAATTTACCCAAATAAAACAAGATCACAGATTCAAAAAGACAGATGCCCCCCTATGTTTATCACAGCACTATTTACACTAGCCAAGACATGGAAGCAATCTAATTGTCCATCAATAGGTAAATGGATAAACAAGATGGCATACATATACACAATGGAATATTATTCACCCATAAGAAGAAAACAAATCCTGCCATTTGTGACAGCATGGATGGAGCTAGAGAGCATTATGGTCAGTGAAATGAGCCAGGCAGAGAAAGACAAGAACCAAATAATTTTACTGATCTGTGGAGTATAACAGCAAAGAAAAACTGAAGGAACAAAACAGCAGCAGACTCACAGAACCAAGAAGGGAATAGTGGTTACCAAAGGGAAGGGGTAGGGGAGGGTGGGTGTGGAGGGAAGAAGAAGGGGATTAAGGGGCATTATGATTAGCACACATAATGTAGGGGGACACAGGGAAGGCTGTATAGCTCAGAGTAGACAAGTAGTGACTCCATAGCATCTTACTACGCTGATTGTCAGTGACTGTAATAGGGTATATGGTGGAGACTTCGTAATAGGGGGTAATGTAGTAATCATAATGTTGCTCATGTGAAACCTTCCTAAGAGTGTATAACAATGATAACTTAATTTAAAAAAACATTAAAAAGTGCATTAACAGAGGTAAGAGTAGGAAATGATAATGATACTTAACATTTGTATAATACAGTCTAATTTGCAAAGGTTCTTCATATCAATTGTCACATTTAATCCTCACAGAAATACTGTGAGTTACAGCTTACCATTTCACAGATTTTAAAAACTGAGTTTTGGAAAACTGAAGTGACTTGCTGGTAAACGGCACATGCAGGACTTGAACCTGCATATATTGCAAAGATCCACCCTTCTTAGAAAGTTTGCCTACCCAGTCTCACCAGCACTAACAGCTTGCCATGCCCTCCTGATAAATATGATTTAAAGCTCCTTCCTTCAGAACTGTTCTACATCTCCATAAGGAGTTTGAGACACAGCCTGAATTATCCCGTGCACTCAGTAGTCTTCTTTGGGAAAGCCCAGTCTTTCTCCTGAGAGCAGCTGAGTTGCCTATGTCAAATCTGGCTGGATGAACATGTACAAGTCACTGTAAGTCTCATTTCATCTCATGGGGCAATTATGACGATGAAGTGCGACAATGCATGCCAAACTTTCAGCACAGTGCAGACAACAGTGACAACAGTCATTGTCAGACTATGTGATCAGTCATGTTTCATTTAAGAAAGTATAACACATATGCACAGCACATTCCCATCCATGCACATGTGTATGCACACACACACAACATGCGCTTCACACAAATTCCAGAGACTTACTGGGTGGGGATTAGCCAGCTGTTTACTTTAAAATAATTTGTCAAGTTATACTTTTATATTTCATGCATTTTTCTGTATGTGTGTTATATTTCACCAAAAAAAAGGTTTTTAAAAAGTTCTGTTGTTTCCAATTGACAAAGTAAAATATGTACTGTGGAGACTGCTTGAAGTATCAAAATGTAATAAATTGTTATAAGACAGTATTTTTAAATTATGTAAAAGTAACCAGTTGTCTTTATTTTCTCTGGAACATGTCATAAGTGACAAGGTGTTCATTTGAGACAGGAACCATGGGTGTAGTCAGAGTAGGGTGAGGGCCTCCAGAAAAAGCAAGGCAGGATATTTGCAGTCAGAGCAATGTAACTACATGCAAGGAAACCCCCTACCAAACTCTGTATTAAACATTAAGCTCTAGAGTCATTCTTCAGTGAGAGCAGTTAATATACCCCAGATAAAGAAGAGTAGCACATGTTTTTATTATGCTAATCATTTATAATCATGTGTAAAATTCACCTTAGCATGCTAAAAGGCCCGCCCAGGCCTATGTGCTGTCTTTCCTCCTTCAGGTGATTTTGCAAACTGGTCAACTAATTTAGCAACTAGGCTCAGGCATAAACAATACAGTAAAAGGCAAGAAGGATTCCACCTTAAAGATAAGATTTACGTTTTAATACCCAAGAAATTAAGACGTTAGAAATTCTTAACTTACTCTTTAGCAAACAATACCTCAGCCCACCTTGGGGGCTGAGCAGGTGGACTTGCTTCATATGCCCCCAGACCAAGATGCTGGTGTCTCAGGGAGAAATCAGCAGAGCAGGAGGTTACTTGTGTTAATTCTAAATATCCTGGGACCACTTAATAAGTCCACACCCCTAAGCTTTTTTTCTTGTTCTCGAAAAATCCTCAACTGCCTATAAAAACCCCTAGACAATGCACCACTATGGACTCTTGTCCCCTCCTGGTGTGAACTGGGAGCTCTGTCCTTTCACTTTATCTCTAAATAAAAGCCTGGACCTTACTCTCCTACCTTGAGTGTTTGTGAAGCTCATTCTTCGGCTTCGTGAACAAGAACCCCGGCATCATATTAACTCTGAAAGCCCCACATAAGGGCCAGCTTTTCCCCTACCAAATGAAGGCAGTCATCTCCAGCAGACCCACAAGGGTTGGTTTGGGGTGCAAATCTCTGAAAACAAATTTGTGTGTGTGTTGCTGTCCTCTACGAGCCTGCTGACATTATCTGAAGCCAAACAACTAATTAGATGCAGTGCTGCAAAGGAAAAACACCCAGGAATGGTCATCTCACCCCTCTTTTGCAACGTACTCAGGACTAGTTGAGAAAATAAGAATGATGGTAGAGCTACTTCATTATTTGTTATTGAATATTTATTTGTATTAACCAACGACAATTCATTGAGAATGGCTAGTGAAAAAGAATCTGATTGCTAAAGAGTAGCAATACAAAATCCTGCTGCAGATTCAAACTATGGCTCTTCCAATTAAAAATCAGGAATTATTATTTTCATTCATCCTATTCTCTCTCTCTCTCTTCCATTCCCTGTGCATACCTCCAAGTATCACCTGCTGCTTCCTCTACTTTGAACACTGTCCTCCATTCTCACCCCACCTCATATATGACTAAACTCTCCTCTTCCTCTATGCCTGATGACACTTCCAAGAAGACTACCCAGGGCTACTACTTGATGCCACTCCTCTATACTCCCATTGCAGTCTGTACTCTTCCTTTCATAGTCCTAATCACACTAGATTGTAATGGCTTCTTTATGGTCATCCTCACCATGGTAGTTCCAGCATCTATCACAGTTTCTGGCACATAGTGGGTCTCAATGAATGCTGTTTAATGAGTAAATAAAATAAAATTGATTTATATGAAGGCTTCCCCTCCTCTCCCAATGAGAACAAATTGTTCTTTCCATGTTTTACAGCAGTTCTTTACCAACCTCTATTCTAGACTGTCTTATGTTAAAACTAGTTGTGTACTGGACATCTTCCCTCATGGTGTTTAGTGCTTCCAGAGGGCAAGGGATTAACCTTATTTATCTTTGTATTTTCCCTGGTACCTATCTTTTCCTTATTTGTACAAAGTAGACCTCAATAAATGATGTTTGTTGAATTGAATTGAATTTCTCTGCACTCTAGCCCCACTGTCACCCAGTTAATGATTAGTAATGATTGGTTCATGATATGTAAACAAAAACTTAACTGCACTAGAGAAATTGCTATTTAAAAAGAACAGGTTAGTGAATGTTTGAAAGAACAATAAAGAAAGAATTTATAACGTGAATAATTTCCTCCTAGTTTATCTGATTTGTAAATCTGAGATTTCATAAACAGGGTTTAGATAGTATTTTTTCTGCAAGCATAAACATACTCTTGTGGTTACTTTAAATTTTACAATTTTACTGTTTTTTCTCCTTGGGTTGTATATCTATAAATTAGGTAGGGCCATTATTTATTTTAGAAAACTAGTTGAAAAGACACTGAGCTATCATGTGCACACATATGCACATACACAGCCCTGTATGGAAAAAGTATTGTAAATTAGAAAGACTTTTTTGGCTTTAGTTCTAACCTGAGAGGGTGCCAGTTAACAGAGATGAGAGGAAACATGACACTTTTGCAAGCCACTAATCTAAACTCAAGGCATGCATATTCAGTCTGTTAAATTTGTTGCTTATATTGCATACTTGTCTGGTCACAACTTTAAAAATTAAATGGATTATTGCCATCTCTACTACAATGGACTCTCAGTTTATACTCTTTTCCTTGCATAATCCATTTTCTACACAGCTTGCCAGAGTGTTCTCATAAAAACACAAATCATATCATGTATGTACACTGCTTAGAACTCTCCAATGACTTTGCATCACATGGGAACAGAAATTCAAACTCCTATCTCAGCCTAGCAGGCCCTAGATAACTCAATCTCCACTTACCTCTTTAACGATTCTCTACCTTGCTCCAATTTCTTTCAATTCCTTGAATAAGCCAAGCTATTCCCAGCTTAGAGACTGCAAATAATGTTCCCCTTGCCTGCAATGCTCTTTTTTTTAGATATTTCCAGGCATAGTTCCTTCTCCTCTTTATGGCCTCATATCAAATATCATTCCCTGACTACTCTGTTTAAAGTAACCCTCCACCCGAACATTGGTGACTTTCTAAATCATTATCTTAGTAGCACTTATCACCATCAAACATCATTATCTTATTTTTATACTTGGTTATTACATGTGCTGCGGGTCTCAGATCGGGCACGCCGGAGAAGGAGTAAGGAAACAGGTCCTCACAGAAAAGTAGATTATAAAAAGGGAGACTTTATTTTAGCCGGCCGGCATCTGCCAAGGAGCAAGCTCTCCAAGTGCAGCCCTGAGCCCCTGTTACAACATCCTTTTAAGCATTTTTATCGCATCCTGCTTAGTTTTTGCAACTTTTCCGCCTTCGCCTAAATTCAGCTAGCTGTATTCCTTGTTTAATGCTCAGGGGGCTAAAGCATCCTGTTTTGCCCACCTGCTGCAGGAAATATATGATACTGCTGGTCTCTAACAAAGCAATGTATAGAAGCAAAAATAGCATGGAGTTAGTTGAACATACTGTTTCTCATGGCATTTATATCTTTTCCTTTAGTTTCTCAGGAGTTCGTACGTGACTAGGGTCTGGGGCTAACTTTACAGAGAGCTTTGTGTCCTGTTTTAATGTCTGAAACTGCTTCAGCCCCTCACATTTCCCCCTCTCCTTGTAACAGAGTCAAACCATTGACTCTTCAGTTTTTTGTGTTTTTTTTGTTTTGTTTTTTTTAAGCTTGGTAACGTTCTCTAATGAAAAGTAGCTTCACTGCCACTAGTCTCTTCTGAATATAACTCATGAGGCAATTCATAACACAGGGCCCTATAGTAACTATAAGCAGAAGGAGAGTGAAGGTACCTGCAAGGGCTGTCAGGAGGGTCATTAGCCAAGGGGACCATGAGAACAGGCCTTGATACCAGTTTGCTGTTGCTTTCTTCTGAACCTCTTTTTCTTTGAGGTTCGGTCTCATTATAGCTAGGGTATCTTGAATAATGCCTGATTTGTTTGCATGGAAGCAGCAGGTTTCACCTAATGCCATGCAAAGTCCTCCTTGTTTCATGAAGAGGCAGTCCAGCCCTCTCTTGTTCTGCAAGACTGCTTCTGCTAGGGAGTCTACAGCGGACTCTAACTAATGGACCGAGCTCTCTAACATCCTTAGATCTTTATCTACTTGTTTTCTGAGCACTTTGAAATTGGCATCATTTACAACAAAAGAAGCAGTCCCTACTGCTACTGATCCTGCTATTCTCAGCCCAACTAGGAGGGGCACTAAGATGGGGCTGCTCTTTTTGTTCTAAGGGAATATACTAAGCCCGTATGTTCCCTACTACCTTCCCCATTATAGAGGTAAACTTGAGGGAGGACGTGAACCAAAATACAGAGCTCGAGTACCCTTGGTTCCCCTACACCAGCTGTTATTAATTGCTCAGACAAACAAGGGGTTAATCCTCTGGTACAAGCAAACTATGTGGCAGATGGGCTGTTTACAGTGAAGTCACGGTTATGTTGAGATACCTTGAGGAACACTCAAACATTCCAGGCCAAGTTGCTCCTGGCCTTTTGACCTTTAACTGTTTTCACTGAAGATGTCTATATTCCTAGTCTGGTATCTTTATGCTAGAGAATTAGTGTGACCTTGACTTTGCATAATGCTGAACACAGAGTTTCAATAGGGACTTTACATTGTTACATTGCTTTGACTGCAAATATCTTGCCATCCTTTTTCCGGAGGCCCTCACTCTAGTCTGTCTGAGCCCATGGTCCCTGACTCCCTCTACATTTCCCCCTCTACAGACAGAGACTCTAGCTGCTGCTAGGGAAAGGGGGCGACGACCACTCTGACTGCTTCATGCTGAGAAGGGGTGCAGTAAAGGGTGCAGTTAGGTCTCCATCAGTGGTCAGTTGTGAGGGCCTCAGAAGATAGGCACTTCTATTCCAGGTTCCATTTATATTACTATTTGTAGTTTTACGGCTTCTAGGCAAGATAGAACAAATTGTATTATTAGGTTAAATAGCAATATCTGGAGTTGAATTTTCTATTCTGGAAGGACAAACTTAATGAGATTAAGAATGCATGGTTGAATATAAGAACTAGAAATAGTAAAAGTTTAACTGAAATCATGGGAGAAAACTAACACATTTGGAGAATTATAGATATTTGGGGGAAACTAGAATTCTGGATCTAGTTTATGTCTCAATGACTAGTATTAGTATTTAGTATAGATAAAGGCTGCATTATTGAAACAACACTTTTCTTTAACATCACTGTCATTTTTATTAGAAGTAATCAGATTAAGAAAATAATTAACACTTGGCTTGAGAATTTGCATAAGTGCATCAAGAAGAGCAATTGATTACATAGGCTTTTTTAAATGTGATTTGCTGGAACTTTTTATAAGGAGTTTCAGATAGAATTTTTAAAGGCCTCTTGAGGCCAGAAAGCCAAGCCAGACTCGCCATCAGGTTTTGCCTGCAGTACCTGTAGATGTGGGTGAATTCTTCTCTTCTTGAGGTCTCCAAGACATCCTGAGGTTCCTGCACCTACCAGGAAGTGACTTTCCTTACTCACCTGGTAAGGCTGCTGGGAACCTTGTAAGCAAGATACCAGGCCAGTTCTTCCAAGGGGCTTTGTTGGCTTTATAAAGTCAACCTGTTCCATAAAGCTGTCTGTTCACATCTGAGTCTACACACGTGTCTCTCAGGTATAACATTCCAGTCAAAGCCTTGGTAATATAACCAGTGCTTTTAATTGGTCCTCTTACAAGAAAAGCAGATTCTTATTGAACTTATGCAAATAAACATACTGCCATGAAATATAAAAATAGTCACTGAGAGTTTTTAAATTCTGGATGGATCAGGTAGGGAGAAAGATAAAGTTTCAATTCTGCTTATAAAGACAGTCATCTACTAAACTGTTGTCAACTTAAGAGAAAAGCTTAAAACACTTTAACAGCAACATTTGAAACAAAAAGCCACAAAATCATCTTCCCTAGTTTACTTAATCCTATGTAACCAATACCTGTTCTGCTGAAATCTAGTTCTTTACTACTGTAGGAGTAATAAAACAGTGACTATACATGACAAAAGACTTACAAATGACAATGGTTAAAGATCTGATGAGTGCTTACTGTAAGACAGTTGACATAAAGAAATTCGGATATTTCTGTAACAAAAAACATTCAGTAACAAAGTTTAGCATCATTCTCTTTGACAGTGTTTTCCAGGTAATTAAGCAGGTAATTATATATCAGATAAATAAGCTAAATTAGCCAAATGCTTTCCCCAATGGGAAAAAAAAATTCCTCTGACATGTTCCAGGGGCCATCTGGAACATATCAGAGTTAACTAGAGGTAAAAGCACCTTTTTGAATTTGATTTTGGGAAGTTGTCAGAAGAAAGTTTCTTTGGCACTTGCTTAAATAGTATTATAGGTTGCCATGAAGCAATACTTATCCATTTAACCAGAATGACAACAAAATACCTCAAAGACAACTACAGAAGGTTACAGTTTTTAGCAAAGCTTTTAGTCCTTTTAATATTAAGATCTCATTTTCTTAAATACTCAGACAACTCACTGAGACTTTAAGCATGAGAAACTGCTTTGATAAAACAATTGGAGAACTCTTTGCAATCTTTCAACATTAAGAGTAGACTGTTTAAGAAAACTTTGTCCTTGTAACTGAAAACAAAATTCTAATTTTGCTGTATACTTGATATCAAGACTTATTTGCTTTAATTTTATATAGCATGACCATATCAATTCTTCCTCTTTAAATAAACAGCTGTACTTTAGAATAAAGTTACATTCTTTTATCAAAAGACACATTCTTTAGCATGCAGAAATGTTTTCCTTATCACTTTAAGTAGTTTTATTAGAACCTAAAACCAATAGGAACCTTAATTTTCAGTGTACACTGAAAAGTAGGCTATTGTAAACTGTTACACTAGCATTCTTTAGATTGACAAATTTATGAACACATTTTATAATTTCTGGAACCACGTGCTTTGCAGCACAGTCTCACTAAGCACAAAATATGTCTAAACTTAGCAAAACTTTAAGGGTTTAGGTTACTACAAAAATTCTTAGGTTGTTTGTAGGTATATACAGTGTAACACGCTGTAACACAATTATTATTAAGATGTTCACGTGCTATACTTACTTTATTCATTCCTAACAACTATGCTAGATTACTTACAAAACCTTTACTGAATATTAGACAAAGTCAAGCCTCTAAGCTTTTTATTCTTGAAAGATTTAGCAGATAACATCAACTTAAATGACTTTAGGTAAACCTAGGCAGCTGATAACCACAAGGACATGTCCATTTCAGTTTAACTTAAATGTAGCATTAATGCTTAATATATTTTATTAGAATTTTCTGGAAGTTTTAGAATGCCCAATTTTCACAAGCGCTTGCTTTAAATCAATTTTTATTAATACCATCCGGAAGTAGAAAAATATTTTTCATTTACACACTTAGACACACAAACATACAGATTGAGATGTAATGACTACAGTTAACAATACTTCTGATAAAAGAACATATAAAAGACACACTATACCTCTTGTGCATGCCAGGTGACCACCACAGAGAACCAGACAGATGGGGAGGGCGACGTCTGGCCTCTGCCCCTGACTCGGGGAGTAATGCTGTGTCCAGCCTCCCCGTTGAGTCAAATGAGCACTCAAACCAGAACCAGAACCAGAACCAGACTCACCTCCGGAGGATTTCCAGATGGCTCCTTAGAAACTGACAGTTGAGGACCCGCTGATACCCGTGGGCCAATGGGTGGTCAGCGATCTCAAGGTCTCAAAAGAACTGCTCAATGATCATGCCTGATCCCGGACGAGCCCTCAAATGTTGTGGGTCTCAGATCGGGCACGCTGGAGCAGGAGTAAGGAAACAGGTCCTCACAGAAAAGTAGATTATAAAAAGGGAGCTTTTATTTTAGCCGGCCAGCATCTGCCAAGGAGCAAGCTCTCCAAGTGCAGCCCCAAGCCCTTGTTACAACATCCTTTTAAGCATTTTTATCGCATCCTGCTTAGTTTTTGCAACTTTTCCGTCTTCGCCTAAATTCAGCTAGCTGTATTCCTTGTTTAATGCTCAGGGGGCTTAATCATCCTGTTTTGCCCACCTGCTGCAGGAAACATGTGATACTGCTGGTCTCTAACAAAGCAATGTATAGAAGCAAAAATAGCCTGGAGTTAGTTGAACATCCTGTTTCTCATGGCATTAATATATTTTCCTTTAGTTTCTCAGAAGTTGGTACGTGACTAGGGTCTGGGGCTAACTTTACAGAGAGCTTTGTGTCCTGTTTTAATGTCTGAAACTGCTTCAGCCCCTCACACATGTATTCCTCTTTAAGAAAATAAGTTCTATTAAAGCAAAGACCTTATACACTGCTGTATTATCAACAGCTAGAATAGTGTCTCATACAGAGTAAGTGCTTAATATTCATGAAACAAATTATTTCAAAAATCATTTGGGATCTTTTCCAGTACTGACTTAGTTCAAAGTCTTGCCTGGGGCTGAGCAATTCAATCTGATTTCATTTAAGTTATTTCATCAAGCATTTGCTTGTTTTATTCATTCACCTCTGATTCTCCAGAACCTAGGAACAATGCCTGGCACATAATAGATGCTTAACTAACAATGGTTAAATTAAGAAATAGATTGTGCACCTACTATGTTCAAAACTGAAATAAGGACAGTCACTGAGAAAGGGGGCCACAATAATGAGGGAAGCAGCCCAGGATCTACTTTTTGACTGCCAACAGGCCAAAGACAGGGGCATGGCCTGGTCTCAAAGGTTACCTTGCAATAGAAAGGTTAGGAAGGAATCTATTTTACACATTTTCCTTAGGCCAAATAAGAGCTATAAGGAAGATGAACAAAGAGAGGCATTTATTTCTCCTTTCCACAACAGGGTGTGGATCTCCAAACTGCTTGTAGGATAGGCGTTGGGGAAGGGTCTCTCCATCAATCTTGTTCCTACCCATGCTCACTGATGGAGGAGTGTAGCACAGCACCAGTTTCCCAGTAAGGTGATCCCTTGGGACCTACCTAATCACTGCGGGGAGGAATTACCATGGAGAGGGCTGCTTCCTTTAGCTCTGCTGGGCCTGGGTGAAAGGTGTGGATGGAAAGGGGGAAGGGGTCTACCCTGGATTAAAGCTGAAACTAAAGCAGGAGATTGGATCTGTGCTACCACTAGGGCTCTTCCTACAGCTGCATCACTCTCCTGCTGCCCTATTACACTACTGGTGACATTGTTATTTAAAAATACCATCTATAATGTAGATTCTACAGAAAGGTTCTTTTTAAAAGCATCAGCTCAGCAGGACTAAGCTGGACTACCTATTAAGAACTGGTCTCAAAATATGTTACTTCTATTTCTCCAAACAATCTGAAGTAAGATAATACTAGCCCCATTTTACAAATGAGAGAACTGAGACTCAAATAGAAGTTTAAAAGCTCAAATACGGGAGCCAAATGATCTGAGTTGAGCTCCATCACTGAGATCTCAGGCAATTCACTTAAGCTTTTAGGAATTCAACTTCCTCATCTCTAAAGTAGGGGGTAAGAATAATGTACAACTCCATTGGAATTACATACAACACACACACACACTCACGATAATCCCTTGAAAGTGCTTCTCACATTATCTGGTAAATAGTACATCATTGCTCAATAAATATTAGCTGTTGTTATTATCCAGGGTTACCCAAGTAGAATAAAGACCAGATTCAAACCCAGGTCTGTCAGGCCTCAAAGCCCAAATTCCTTCCATTATAGCCGGGCTTCTCAAACCTTAGCATGCATCAGAATGACCTGGTGCACTTGTTAAAATACAGGTTACTAGGCTTCACCCTAGAGTTTAGGTTTAGGTGGAGCCTGAGAATTTACATTTCTAACAGGTTCCCAGGTGAAGCTTAGGCTGCTGGTCTGGTGGCCATGCTAAGGAACACTGCATGAAACCCCTAAACTGGAGTTTCACTCTCAAAGAACATCTAAAAGCAGCTCAAGAGATTTTAAATGATAACAAGGTGTGAAAAGTTTCCAAAGCAAGTGCATTTTAAATAGGGGATTATGGGTGCCACAGGACAGCAGCTCTGCCTACAGATAAGGACAAAGTAGGGTTGCTTGTTTAGAGCAAGTTGCCAAATACTGTAAGCGAACTCTTCATCCAGAGACTATGCAGCTACTGTGTGCAACATAGGTATCTTGCCAATGGGTTTCAGCCCTTGGCATGTTCACTAAGGATTCAGTGTGACCAAACAAATTGATAGCACAATGTTCTTGGGGTGAAAGGGATTATTACCCAGCTTGTTCTCCAGTGGTAGGTCAAGCACTAGCATCTCTGCCTCCATCCAGAGCACTGCACCAAGCTCTATATACAGCGCAACAATAGTTTATTGCCCACAGGTGTGGAAGTGGCAGACCAGCAACAGGCCAGTTTCATCATCAGGTTGTTTAAGTTCAGTGAGGATCCTGGCCATAGGAACCCCAACTTCCCCACACTCCACCCCTCCAGGATTCTCGCCTTTCAATCTACATGCTTTCAATCTTCTGCAATGGTCCCTGTGTGAGAAAGCTGGAGCACTGTAACCAGATTCCACAATAGCAACACAGGAAAACAACTTAGAGATAATAAAAACTAAGATACAGCAAGATTCTGATACAAAAATTATAATAATCCTCAAGCCAGAGAAGTTTCCTAATCCAGAAAGACTTGAGGGGTGATAAGACATGTTTTAATAATACCAACATAGGCAAATCTTCTCCATCATGTGGGATGCATGCAAGAGAGTGGTCCTGTGATAGGACTATGGCAGGAAAGGGATCCCTTCCAGGTCTAGTATACCATACTTTTACTCTTTTCCCCATGGGGGTTACTGAAGGGTCTATATATAGTGCTACTAGAGGTGCATGCACTGGCCATAATGATAAAACAAAACTTCCCGGTAAGATGCTCTTACCTTCTGGGTATTCAGGATATACTACTTTGACCTTTGGCGGCCACTCTGCTGTTATTCCAGGAAAACAAAGAGGGCCAGCTTCCAGGCCTTGTCCCCAAGGTGCCAGGAGAGCCAGCCATTGTTGGTCCATGCATCTAAATGTCCAAGGCCATGTCCACTCAGTGGAGTCTCTGGGGTTCAGTGCAGTTGGTGCTGGCAGCAAGATGTTATTCTTCTGGCCGAACCTCGGCTTCAGTGATTCTTCCTTGGTTTGTACTTGCAGTTGTATGGAGGAGGCAGCCATATGTGTTCACATGTCTACAAGGCTCAAAGCTCCCTTTCAGGGTTTCACATTCAAACACTGTAGCATGGTCCATAAGTGGACTGACCATCCCCACAGACTATTGGTATCTGACTTTAGTCCGAATTTTAACAAGCCATTGTGCCTCACTAACATGCTTACAAAAGTAGGATTACATGGCACATGAAACTTCCACTTGATGCCCAGCTGTCGTACCCATTCTTGCAGTGTATGTCCAGTAAAACAGGTGCCCTGATCCCTCTCAATCACCTGTGCTCGGCCATAGGCAGCAAAGAGATGCTCCAGGCATCTTGTGGTCATCTGCTGGTCTGCACAACAGGTAGGAAAAGCAACCAGAATTCCAGTAGCTGTGTCCACACAAGTCACTGCATACCAATATCCTTCTGACACAGGTAGTGGCCCAATATACTCTATCTTGCCACCTGACGAGGGGTATAGGCCCCTTAGCTTTGTTCCATGTGGCTGTGGAACTTGGTGTAAGTCTCTTTTGGAGCACACGACACACTCCTGCCGGGCTCTACGAACTTCTTCAAAGGTCAAAGACAAGCCCCACTGACGGGCTACGGCCCACATTGTCTTTTCCCCTGCATGCAACAAACGCTTTACTGGCTACATAACCCATCATTGGAATGGTCCTGATAAAGGTAATAACCACCTATCCCATCTTGGGGTGAGTACAAGACTGGACCCCAAATCCAAGGAGTGGTGTGGCACAAACACCCACACTAGTCCAGTGGGGTGCTTACCTACAGCAGTGTAGTGCCCTCTCTAGTAGTCCCTGGAGTGAAAAACTCCAATGCTTGTTGGGGACCTTGACATATACTAGTGAAAAGGAGGGAGAACTTGCATTTGAACCATTAGTATCAGAGAGTCCCTATTGGGAGGGTAGAGCCCCTATACCGAAAGATGCATGGTACACAGATGGCTCCAGCCATGGGCAGTCCCCAAAATGGAGGGCCACAGCTTTCCATCCTAAGACTGAGACAATATGGATGGAAGATGGTGAGGGGAAGAGCAGCCAATGGGCAGAGCTGTGGGCTGTGTGACTTGTGATCAGCCAGGAGCCCTCCCCTATAGTTGTCTGCACTGACAGCTGGTCTGTCTATTGGGACTTGACCCTGTGGCTACCAACCTGGTACCATTCCATCTGGCTGGTTGGTCACTGACCCTTTGGGGGCAAGAATTATAGCAAGGCTTATGGCTCTGTGGTCATACTAAAATACAGTATACCATGTGACAGGTCATTTGCCACTGGCATGCCCAGGAAATGATGAAGCAGATAAATTGGCCCAGATACGTTGGTTAGAAGGAAAGCCTGCCTCTGATGTAGCCCAATGGCTACATCAGCGTTTGTTGCATGCAGGGGAAAAGACAATGTGGGCCGTAACCCGTTAGTGGGGCTTGCCTTTGACCTTTGAAGAAGTTCGTAGAGCCCGGCAGGAGTGTGTCGTGTGCTCCAAAAGAGACTTACACCAAGTTCCACAGCCACATGGAACAATAGCTAAGGGGCCTATACCCCTCTTCACGTGACAGATAGACTACATTGGACCGCTACCTGTGTCAGAAGGATATTGGTACACGGTGACTTGTGTGGACACAGCTACTGGACTTCTGGTTGCTTCTCCTACCTGTTGTGCAGACCAGCAGACGACCACAAGATGCCTGGAGCATCTCTTTTCTGCCTATGGCCAAGCACAGGTGATTGAGAGTGATCAGGGCTCCCGTTTTACTGGACATACACTGCAAGAATGGGTACGACAGCGGGGAATCATGTGGAAGTTTCATGTGCCATAGAATCCTACTTTAGCAGGCATGATAGAGAAGCACAATGGCTTGTTAAAATCTGGACTAAAGTCAGATACCAGTAGTCTGCGGGGATGGTCAGTCCGCTTATGGACTGTGCTACAGCGTTTGAATGAAAAACCCTGAAAGGGAGCTTTGAGCCCTGAAGACATGTTAACACATATGGCTGCCTCCCCTATACAACTGCAAGTACAAACTGAGGAAGAATCACTGAAGCCGAGGTTTGGCCACCAGAATAACATCTTGCTGCCAGCACCAACTGCACCAAACCCCGGAGACTCCACTGAGTGGACATGGCCTTGGACCTTTAGACACATGGACCAACAATGGCTGGTTCTCCTGGCACTTTGGGGACAAGGCCTGGAAGCTGGCCCTCTTTGTATTCCTGGAATAACAGCAGAGTGGCCACCAAATGTCTAAGTAGTATATCCTGAATGCCTAGAAGGTAAGAGCATCTTACCAGGAAGTTTTGTTTTATAATTATGGCCAGTACATGCACCTCCAGTAGCACTATATACAGACCCTTCAGTAACCCCCATGGGGAAAAGAGTAAAAGTATGGTATACTAGACCTGGAAGGGATCCCCTTCCTGCTACAGTCCTATCACAAGACCACTCTCTTGCATGCATCCTACCTGATGGACAAGATTTGTCTATGTTGGTGGCATTAAAACATGTGTCTTATTGCCCCTCAAGTCTTTGTGGATTAGGAAACTTCTCTGGCTCAAGGATTATTATAATTTTTGTATTGGAATCTTGCTGTATCTTAGTTTTTATTATCTCTAGGTTGTTGTTATCCTCTGTTGCTATTGTGGAATCTGGTTACAGTGCTCCAGCTTTCTCACACAGGGACCATTGCAGAAGATTGAAAGCATGTAGATTGAAAGGCGAGAATCCTGGAGGGGTGGAGTGTGGGGAAGTTGGGGTTCCTATGGCCAGGATCCTCACTGAACTTAAACAACCTGATGATGAAACTGGCCTGTTGCTGGGCTGCCGCTTCCACATCTTTAAGCAATAACCTATTATTGCGCTATATAGAGAGCTTGGTGCAGTGCTCTGCGTGGAGGCAGAGACACTAGTTCTCAACCTACTGCTGGAGAACAAGCCGGGTAATAAACCCTTTCACCCCAAAGAATGTTTTGCTGTCAATTTCTTTGGTCACATTGAATCCATAGCGAACTTGCCCAGGGCTGAAACCCATTGGCAAGATAGTTGGATTTTCTTTTTAGTTGAACAACTACAAAATACCACCTCACCAATAACACCTTTCATAAAGGATGGAACTTGGGTGCTGTGGGTCTTTTCTATTCTTTTATGGAGGTACATCCCTAGGAATTCTGCACCTTGGCACATCCGTATTGACCTTCCTAAACTCCTATCTCTAGTCCAGCTACCGTCAGAGGTAACAATGTACCACATAGGGCTTACACAATGCTCCTCTCCCTACTGCTACTTAAAGTCCTCTTCCCTACACCTATTGCCTGTATCAGGGGCTCTCAATTGCTGAGTTCCCCCCACACCATCACAGGCATCCAAAAACCATATTTCAACTTCACGGTAGTCAAACTTTCCCCTAATTTTCCAAAAAATATAGGCTCAAAATATAGGTCTTTGGCATAGACTCCTCAAAATACAAATATCCCTGGCAGAATACAACTTCAAAGCATAATGTCTTAATACCTGAGATTCAGTGAGTCCAGGAGTCCTTTTCAGGTGTCAGCAAGCTAGGAAAAGATAGGCCATAAACCTTAAGTTTCTCAAGGGCTTGACCCATGACTGACATCTCTATATTCATCCCCCCAAGAAGGCCCTGCTTTTATTGTGCCCTGTTTCTTTTTGTATTTTGCTATTTCGTTTGGAAAGCCACTTGAGTATCTATATATATTAGTTGCTAAGTCTTTCAAAACACATACGTATATTGAAAATGTAGAAATTTTACATTATTGTCCCAGGTCCTCAATTTTGAATCTTGTAAACAATAGAGAGCTTCCTGTCCAGATAGTAAAGACTCTGAGTCTCCATGTACCCCCCAGCCCCACCAACTCTCTCCTTCATCTCCTTATGTAATGTTACAGCTTAACAATCATCTGCTAGGTCTTCATTAGGATCAGCTAGGTCACATTTTAAAACCACAGATACCTGAGCTCTATTCCATACCTACTGAGGCTCCAATAAGGGGGCCTTGGTGTCCAGATTTTCAAAAATTCCACCTGTTGCTTTTAATGCACACAGTTAGTTGATTTAGTTCAAGATCTTCATTTTAAAGATGTAGAACCTGAAGTCCAGCAAGGGAAGAAAATTGTCCAAGGTTACACAGCCAGTTAGTGGCAGAACTGACTCTCCAGTCCAGTCTTGAAATAGTTAATTCATTAACTTTGTTCACAACTTTGTCCAGAACTCCTCTTTCCCTGTGTGGCTTATAAAGTTAAATGTATCCAGAAAAAGCTATTTTAAAAAAAGGACATAGAGAGAAGGGATAAAGGAAAAATAAGGAGAGGGGAAAAGAAAGTGGAGTGGATTTCTGACTATTCAAGGACTTAGATGGGGATAAGAACCTGTGAAGGTCTGAATTTTCCAATAGTTACTAGCTGGACAAAAACTGCCCAGAAATTATTTGAGAGTCACACTGCAAACACTATTGGGAATTTTATGATCCCTGATCTCAGTGGCTGTCATCTTTGTATTGCTATTAATCAGCCAGCCTCTGTCTTCCACTCCCCAGTATAATCACTTCAATTGTCCTTAGTCCTAGTCTGTGCTATGTGACATTTTTACCCCACACTGAGTCCTACCCAATCTCCTATCTCTTTGCAGGTCAGACAGGTTACCATCCATCTTTTCCGTTAAAGCCACTTAAGGGGGTGCAGAGACAATGTCCACATGGATCTACTTACATGAGTTAGTTTTCTTTTCAGATTTATTTGGGAGCAGGGGAGAGTTGGAAGCTGCCAAAGCTTTTTCTATCAACAGATCAATGACATTCCAAATTACAAGAGGAATTTTTAGCGGTCACAATTGTTTGTTTGAAATTAGGATCCCAAAAGAAATCAAGCTATTTGAAATTCAAGATTAGGAAAAAGTGGCTGGGGGGGTTGGTAGCACCAATTTCTCAACCTTCTGCCAATACAGAAGTAACCCCTTCCTTCTGAATTCATGATTTCTGCCCTTCTGAGTCTTGATAGAAGAGGTCATAAAATGATGCTGAAGTCATTTTATGCACAGCTCTTGGCTCCTGCATCACATTCACATTCAGACACATAGTATCTGTCATATATCTTTCTGTGCTCATTCAAGCTCCCTCTACTCAATCTCTCCTCCTACCTTACTGAGACCAAAGTCATTCTAACTGAGCTCTATAGAATTCCCTTCTCCCTGAAGTTCTGCCCAAAATTGTTTCCTCCTTTGTATCACCTATCTTCCCTGCACTGATGCCTATATCCATCTACCTGCCCTTTCCTTAACCTCTAGCCTTCTGGCTTCTATCTCCACCACTCTCCTACATTCTTCCATTTTCATCAGTAAACCCATGGAATGAAATAATACTTGTAGAGTAGAGCATATGGCATAGTTCCTGATACAGAGTAAGTGCTCAATAACATTGTAGGTCTTCCCAAACAGAAACAAGTGCATGTGTGCATACACACGCGCGCGCGCACACACACACACACACAGAGTCAGCTCTAATTGCCTTTCCTCTCTCATTCTTTGTAGCATTTGACATTGTTGACCATCCTCCTTCCATTTCTTAAAGTTTCTCTCAGTGGACTCCAGGGACACTATACATTAGTGTAGTGTCTTATTACTTCTTTCTTTTTTCCTCCTATCCACTCCAAATGTATTCACATTTCCAAATTCACAATTTAAATCCCTTTTCTCTCTAGATTCTCTCTTACATAGAGCACTGCTACTCAAATCATAGTCCTTGTACCAGTGTGCATGAGCAATCTGTTAGTTACTGGTCCACAATGAGATAAGAACTTGGTCCGCAATGTAAATCACTCTCATCATTAAGCACATAGATTAGTTCATCTGGCACTTTTGGGGAACAAAGATTTCTCAGTGAGGGAAGCAGTGTATTGATTTATGTTCTGCCAGAAGTGTTTCTTCTTATTATTGCCTAGTGCTTTGACAAGTACTGACTTAGAGTCCCTTTACACTGTTATGGCTTCAGTTCTCACCTCTACTCAAAGAAAGTTCAATCAAATTAATATCTCTAACCTCAGCTTCACCCCAGAGCTCCAAACCTGCATCACTAGCTGCCTGTTAGACCTCAATCACTTACAACCCATGAGAATATTCCATTAGCCCTTTAAACTCAAGTCAAAAACTAAACTCACACCTAAAATCCTTTTTGGAAACAAATAAGTCTATACATCTACAAATATGTATTTATGTAAATTTTAATCATGCACATATTGAATTCATTTTCCCTGTAAAAAATTTTTAAAGTTGTAGATAAAGTCCATTTTGCCTACTATCAACAATCAAGGTCCATTCCTCTCCTTCTCAGAAATAACCTTTGTTGACGGTTTGAAATTTGGTATACTCACTGGAATGTCCAATTCCACAAATTCCTTCAGCACTTTTATTACCTCATTTGGCTCATGCATGCTCTTTCTTTAAGCTTTAGAGCAATCAATTTCATTCCACCACCTGTGCCTCAGGTCATATCTGCCTCAGGTCATCATCTGTTCTGACTTGTCTACTGCATACCTTTCCTTTTTCCACTTGGGATTACTGTCCTACCTCGTTTTTGTCTCTTTTCCACCACTCATATTTCTCCTTTTGGTATTTTTTTCATAAATATTCCCATAGCCTCCAGTTCAGTTGCTCTTTCTCTAATGGCTCTTTTCCACTAATCCAAAAGACTCTCTCATCTTTTCTTGCCCAGATTAGGGTCAAAATGTGTAAGGATAGGAGGTTACAAGTACATCCATTGCTATTTCAAGGAAAGCAGGAGCAGCAAAGATCTTGTGTTATGCCGAAGTCGTGAATCCCAGGAGACCACCAGGGAGCCAACATGGATGCAAAAGCAAAGAGCCTTTATTCGAGCCAGCTCGAGCTCAATCTCACACCCACACCAACGCAGTGGCCAGAGAGAGCATGAGTTTCAGGAAATGCAAAGGTTTTATGGGTTTCTAGGGCTGTTTGTGGGGTGAGGGTCATGGCTCTGGCTGATTGTCTGGGCTTGGGGGTCGTTGGTGGGGTGATAGGTCATGGCTCTGGTCAATTGGCAGGGTCTAGGGGAGGTGGGTATACTTCTTGCTAACTGGAGGGGAGAGAGAGACCAAGCTCCAATTGGCTGAAAATAGTATCCAGGTCCCGATTGGCCAAAATAGGATCCGGGTCCAAATTGGCTCAAATAGGATCCAGGTCCTGATTGGCTCAAATAAGATCTGGGTCTTGATTGGCTCAAACAGGATCCGGGTCCTGATTGGCTGAGGTAGTATCCAGGAGCTTGCCCTTTCATTCCCCCCTCTCTTTGGATCCTAGCAAAGGGACCCAATCATGGGTCTAATGAGGTTTCACAGTTGTAAGGAGATAAAGGCTGATACTGTTGTCTTAGCACCATTAGCTGGACTGTATTGATTCTATTTTTGACAAAAGTCATCAGTCTATTGAGGATACATGGTCCAAAAGTAAGTAGCAGCAACAGAATTATTAGAGGGCCTATTTGGGTGGAGACTAAGGTGGTTAACCATGGGGAAGTGTTAAATAAAGATTCAAACCATCCCTGTGGTTGTTCCCATTCTCTTTTGCATTTGGCTAAGCCTTCCCAGACTTTGGCCATAGATTCTTTTACTATTCCTGAATGATCAGCATAAAAACAGCACTCTTCTCCTAGTGCAGCACATAGTCCCCCTTGTTGGAGGAACAATAAATCAAGCCCCCTTCTATTTTGGAGTACAACTTCAGATAGAGAGGTGAGAGATTTTTCTAAATGACTAATGGAGGCCTCTATTCTTTCTATATCTTCATCTATGGCTGTTCTCAGGGACATCATACCTGCTTGTTGAGTGGCCAGGGAGGTTATGCCGGTTCTGGCCCCAGCCACTCCTAAAGTGAATAGGGTGGCAATGGTTAGGGCAGTGATGGGTTCCCTCTTATTTCTTTCTTGGCTTGTGCCTTCGCTCCAGTGAGAATACATGCTTTCCTCAGGGTGGTAGAGGATATGGGGTATCACAGTCACTAGGATACAGAATTCTCTAGAGGTGTTAAAGATGGAGGTTGAGAGGCATGGTGTGAGGCCAGTCTTGGAACATATCCACCATCCATTACTTCCTGGAATTAGCCACTTTATGTCATCCCAATTAGGGGTGGCATCTATGGCAGTGCATAAACTTTGTTTATCTTGTGGCACCTTTCCTAGGCAGGTTCCTTTACCACTTACATGTTGTAGTGTCAAGCCTATTTTATGGTCTCCCCATGAACACTGAGAGGGGTTTTCACTCGTTGATAAATTATAGGTGGCATTCAGGCCTATGGCTTCATAAAATGGAGGTTTTATATCATAACATAGCCAGCATGAGGCTGTGAGGCCAGGGCTGGTAGCATTAAGGGTCTCATACATAGCGTGCATCAGTTTCCATAGGGGGTCCTCACTGACCTGCACAGCAGGTGCCAAGGGGTTCATAGAGGTAGTAATCTGGGGTTCTGTCATTTCTTTCAAGGTTTTCTTGCTATTTGGGTTTTTAGTAGGGGCGGGAAGAGCTAATACCTGATTTGGACCCATAGGGGCTGTTTTTGTCTGAGACTTATGGATAATTAGCTTAATGGTTAAAAGTCCACTTGGGTAAGGGCCGACCCAGGCAAACTGGCCCATATCAAGCTGAAAACCCCAACTTATTTCAGATATCCAGGATTTCTCATTTTTAGCTCGTTCTTGGTTAAATTGTACACGCACTTGGGGTACCCTATTGTCAGGGTCTCTGAGGGTGAATTTAACTAAATCCCGATTCCCGACTGCCCACTTCCGGGGCCCATCATTAGAAGTTACAAAACTCCAGCTTTTGCAGTAAGCACTTTCTAGGCCCCCACAGGTCTTCCAGTTATTTCTTAGGTTGCCAGGGCAGGCCCAAAACCCTTGTGCTCGCCCTTGAGCAGTGTCAATAAATGCCCGTTTTTGCAGGACATGATAATTGTGCATAACACTGAAAAGCTCCCTGAGATCAAAATATAAATCTGGCCACCATGTGTTTAGTGGGGCTGTGTGTGCACTTTCGTTGAGGGTTTTACCAGTTTGTCCATCTGTCAGGATCCATGTCTGCCTATAAGGTTGATGGGGGTTAGGGTCGTTTGGTTTGATGTGAGGAAGGCATAGTATAAGCAACATTAGGAGGGTAAGTGAGAACGGCGCAGTCTTAGCTTTAGAGGATTGTCTTTGTCTGGCTGGCTTTTCCATTATGGAACAAAGTCCTTGAGAATGGCGTGTGGGCTGGCTGGTCAGACATGGGTGCAGTGGACCCAAGGAGTAATCCCGTCGACATTGAGAGCAGTGGGAGTGGTCAGGATCATGATGTAGGGTCCCTTCCAGTGTGGTTGAAGTGTCTGGTGTTGGTGTCTCCAGACATATACCCAGTCACCTGGATGATAGCGGTGCAGTTCTGGAGGAGGTCTGGTCTCATAAAGAGCTTTCAGCTTAGGCCAGACCTGCTCATGGGTTCATTGCAACACTTGGAGGGAGGAAAGGAGTTGGTGATCATCAAATTCAGCAAGTACTTCGGGTTTGAGGGTGGGAATTATAGGTGGAGGGATGCCATACATGATTTCAAAGGGAGTAAGTCCTATCTTATATGGGGAGTTATGCACCCGATAAAGGGCAAAGGGAGGGAGAGCTACCCAGTCTCCGCCAGTCTCTAGGGCTAATTTAGTCAAGGTTTCTTTTAAAGTTCTGTTCATTCTTTCTACCTGCCCTGAACATTGGGGTCTATACGCACAATGTAATTTCCAATCTGCCCCAAGAATCTGTGCTACCCCCTGAGTTACCTTGGAAGCAAATCCTGGTCCATTGTCTGAGCTTATCCTGGCAGGATAACCATACCTTGGCAGGATGTCTTCTAACAATTTCTTGGCCATGGTCTGCACGGTCTCATGTTTGGTGGGAAACGCCTCGATCCAACCTGAAAAAGTGTCTACAAACACTAGCAAGTACCCATATTTTCTGGGCTTTACTTCTGTAAAATCCACTTCCCAATAGGCACCTGGTCTGTTTCCTCTGAGTCTGGTACCAGGGTTGGGCACCTGGGCAGTAGCATTTGTCAGTTGGCAAGCCTTGCAGCTTGCTACTATTTGCCCAATTTTTGATCGAGAGTCTCTGATAGTGATGTGAGCATGTCGCACCAAGTCTTCCATTTTTCTTGTCCCCATGTGTGTAGCCCGATGCATTTTGGTCAGGACGCGATGTCCTAACTCTTCTGGTAGAATGATGCAGTTGGCAGCTCTCCACCACACCATTAGGTCATGGGTAGCTGCTTGATCCATTTTGTGTCTTCATCAGTGTAGGAAGGGGTGTCTGGAAGGCTAGGGGCCCCTGGGTCTGGCAATGTGGTCACTAGGACATAGTCCACTGAAAGGGCTGCCTCTCTGGTGCATTGGTCTGCTAATCTGTTTCCTTTGGCAATTGGGGTGTCAGATTTTTGATGGCCCAGGCAATGAATTATAGCCAGTGCTTTGGGTAGCCAAAAGGCCCATAGGAGGCCAAGAATTTCTTCTTTATTTTTGATGGTTTTTCCCTCTGCAGTTAACAGCCCCCTCTCTCTATAGATGGCTCCATGTATGTAGGCAGTGGCAAATGCATACCTACTGTCCGTATAGACATTAAGGTGTTTGCCTTTGGCCATAGTCAATGCTTTAGTCAGCGCGATCAGCTCTGCCTGCTGGGCTGAAGTCCCTGGAACCAGTGGCTCAGCCCAGACAGCTTCTGTCTTGGTTGTTAACAGCTGTCCCTGCATACCTTACTCCATCTTGCATGAAGCTGCTTTCATCGGTGTACCATGTGGCATCTGCTTCTGCCAGTGGCTGATCTCACAGGTCGGTTCTGACTCCGTGAACATGAGCCAAGATTTCTCCACAGTCATGGAGTGGTGCCTCCCAGTCCAAGTCAGGGAGGAGGGTGGCTGGATTCAGCGAAGCAGGTGTCTGGAACAGAATTCTAACGGGATTTAAAAGCAGTCCTTGGTAATGCATTAGTCGAGCATTACTTATCCATCTGTCTGGTGGCTGTTTGAGCACCCCTTCGATTGCATGTGGGGTAGTGACATTTAATTCTTGTCCTAGTGTTAGTTTGTCTGCATCTTTGTCCATGGTAGCCACCACAGCAATGATTCACAGACAGGGGGGCCATCCAGCAGCGACAGTGTCTAGCCGCTTGGAGAAATAAGCTATGGGCCTTTTCCAAGGGCCAACGTACTGTATCAGCATTCCTTTAGCCACTCCTTTACTTTCATCTATGTATAGGTAAAAAAGGTTTGGTTAAATCAGGGAGCCCCAGTGCAGGTGCAGAGAGTAAGGCCTGCTTCGGTCTAGTGAATGAGTTCTCTATAGTCTCTGTCCATGTAAACTCCTGTTTTTCTTTGGTGGCTTCATAAAGGGGTCTAGCTATTTCTGTAAAACCTGGGATCCACAATTGACAGTATCCTGTGGATCCTAGGAATTCATTCATTTGGCGGACATTTTGTGGGCGTGGTATTCTTAAGATAGTCTCTTTTCTTCCTTCAGTGAGCCATCTCTGTCTCCCTTTTAATTTATAGCCTAAGTAGCTTACCTCTGTCTTGCAGATTTGGGCCTTTTTGGTTGAGGCTCGGTAACCCAAGTCTAGTGTAGAAAGCAGGTCCTTGGTGCCTTGCAGGCACCTCTCCTGGTCTTCAGTGACTACCAGGATATCATCTACATACTGTAAAAGAGTTATTTCTGGGTGTTTAGATCGGAACTCACTCAGATCTTCATGTAGGGCCTCATAGAAGATGGTGGACAAGTTCTTGAATCTTTGGGGGAGCCTGGTCCAGGTGAGCTGGCCGCTAATTCCTTTTTCTGGGTCCGTCCACTCAAAGGCAAAGATGTTCTGGCTTTTAGGTGCTAGGGGCAAGCTGAAAAAGTCATCTTTTAAATCTAGAACTGTATACCAGGTTCAGGTGGGAGGCAATGAGCTGAGGAGGGTGTAAAGATTTGGGACTGTTGGGTGTACATCCATCACCCATTTGTTTACCTCCCGCAAGTCTTGGACTGGTTGATAGTCAGTTGAATTTGGCTTTCATACTGGTAATAGGGGCGTATTCCCTGCTGACTGGCAAGGTCTCAGTATGCTTAACTCAAGTAACCTTTTAATGTGTGGAGTGATTCCAGCTCTTGCTTCGAGTGGCATCGGGTATTGCCGGACCCTGACTGGATCTGCGCCCGATTTTAATTCTATAAATATTTCCGGTCTATGTCGAGCTAATCCTACACCCCCTGTCTTGACCCAGGCTTGGGGAAATGTCTGTAAACAATATTCTAAGTCATACGTTGGTGATAAGGGTGTCTGGTGCAGGCAGTACTCATCTTCGAGGCTTATAGTGAGTACCTGTATTGGATGTCCTTCTTTATTCAGAATTTTTGTCCCTTCTGGGTGGAAGCTGATTTGTGCTCCCACCTTGGTGAGCAAGTCTTGGCCTAATAAGGGGTAGGGGCATTCTGGGATGACCATGAATGAGTGGGATACCCGGCCCATGCCGAGGTCCACTGTCCTTCGGGTAGTCCATGAATATTGTTTCATCCCAGTAGCTCCCTGTACCCATGAGGTTTTATCTGCCAATTTTCCCTGGGGTTGTAATAGGATGGACTGCTGAGCTCTGGTGTCCACAAGGAATTCTATAGGTTGCCCCTCCACTTTTAGGGTTTCCCTGGGCTCGGGGAGGGGTGCCAAACCCCATCACCCCTAGTTATCATTGCCTTCAGTACTTAGAATAGTAATGGGGGTCTTTCATTGGGACAGTCTTTGACCCAGTGGCCTTCCTCTTTGCAATATGCACACTGGTTCTTATTTAACTTGGGGTGGTTCCCTCGGGTGAGGTCTTCCTTACCTTGTCCTGTGGCCAGTTTCTTAAGGTGTCTCTGTCACTTCTGAGGGCTATCTGCAGTTGTAGCCAGCAGTATTTTGGCCAAGTTTCGAGTTTGGCAGTTGCTTATTCTCATCTGTAGTTCTTCCAGGCTCTCTCAATTATTAAAAACTCTTTCTGCCACCACTACCAGGTCCTGCAGGCTCCTTTCTCCTAATCTCTCTACTCTCTGTAATTTTTTCTTTATGTCTGGAGCAGCTTGGTTGAAGAAAGCCATAGCTATAGCGGCTCTATTCTCTGGAACTTCAGGATCCATGGGGGTGTACTGTCTAAAGGCCTCCATGATCCTCTCTAGAAATGCCACTGGGCTTTCGTCCCTGCCTTGTTGAACATTATATACCTTAGCCAAATTGGTGGGATTTCGTGCAGCCGCCCTGAGACCTGCCAACAGAGTCTGGCGATAAACCCAGAGTCTCTCCTTACCTTCTGCTGAGTTGTAGTCCCAGTTTGAATGAGAGAGGGGAAAGGCAGCATTTATGAGGTCTGGGTTCTGGGTGGGCTGTCTATTGTCACCCAGAACTGACTTCCAGGCTTCTACCTGGACCCTTTCTCTCTCTTCAGTGGTAAAAAGAAACTGTAAGAGCTGTTGACAAGCACCCCAAGTGGGCTGATGGGTAGAAAGAACAGTGTCTAAGAGGTTAATAAGATCTTTGGGGTTTTCTGAGAACTTAGCATTCTGAGTTCTCCAGTTATAGAGGTCGCTAGTGGAGAATGGCCAGTAGTGCATTGGCCATTCTCCTGTTTCATCAGGGGGCCCTGCAACATGCAGGGGAAGGACAGTTGAGTCAGCAGGCCCCTGACTGAGGGCCGCTTCATGGACCCGGCTCCACGTCCCCACCACAGGTCCGTGTGCAGGCACTCCTCCTTCAGGAACAGGAACCGGTTCTTCCGGAACTGGTTCCCCTCCATCTGGTTCTGCTGGCTCCACCGGTGGGGCAGTTGGGAGGGGCTGATAGGGTGGTGGAAAGATCAACTCCTCTGAGCTGGTGTCCTGCAGGACTGGGTACAGGGATGGTTTGGTTTCTTTAGGTCCTGAGTCTCTCCGAGACTTTGGGACTGGACCTTGTAGGGCCAAGACTTTGGGCGTAGGGTCTGCCCTGGATGGACGGAAAGGTTTAAGCCATGAGGGAGGGTTTTCAATTAGGTCCTGCCAGACTAAGATGTAGGGAATTTGGCCTGGATGGCCCTGGGCTCCTTTCCTGAAGATAACACCTTTCACCTGTAAAAAAGTGGTTAGATTAAAAGTTCCCTCCGGCAACCATCCAATGTTAAAGGACGGCCACTCAGACGTGCAGAAAACACGAAATTTTCCCTTCCTAATGTCCATGCTCAAATTGTGAGCTCTCTCCCTAACATCTGAAAAATGGTCTGTCATGAGAGATAAAGGAGTCGTCTGCATCTGTCCCATTTCTTCCATCAACAACAAGACTAAGATAAACACAATAACCAACAAACAGGCCCCTACAGAGAAGAATCTGCCATGGCCCCAGAGGCAAAACTGAAAGTAAGTTGAGGGCCTGTCGAACTGCAGCAGCAGCTGACTTTCCTCACAGATGAGGACTTCATCCTCCAGACACGGGCAATGGATGTCTCCCAAGACCCCTGGTCGACGACCCGCCAGTGCGTCCACCTAAGTCAATGCCGACCCAGATACAGATTGGAACTCCTACAGGCTTATACAGGCTTGTTCATGAACAAAAACAGTGAGACACAGATAAAGACAGAGTGGGACACAGGTAGACAGGGACAGACAGATAACTGAGTGCACTCACCAGCCGGCACTGGGCCCTCTGGGTTGGGAGTCCTGGAGGTCTCTGGGACCCCAGACGAGCCCCCAAAATGTTATGCCCAAATTTACAAATCCCAGGAGACCACCAGGGAGCCAACATGGATGCAAAAGCAAAGAGCCTTTATTCGAGCCAGCTCGAGCTCAATCTCACAGCCACGCCAATGCAGTGGCCAGAGAGAGCTGAGTTTCAGGAAATGCAAAGGTTTTATGGGTTTCTAGGGCTGTTTGTGGGATGAGGGTCATGGCTCTGGCTGATTGGCTGGGCTTGGGGGTAGTTGGTGGGGTGATAGGTCGTGGCTCTGGTCAATTGGCAGGGTCTAGGGGAGGTGGGTATACTTCTTGCTAACTGGAGGGGAGAGAGAGACCAAGCTCCGATTGGCTGAAAATAGTATCTGGGTCCCAATTGGCCAAAATAGGATCCAGGTCCTGATTGGCTCAAATAGGATCCAGGTCCCGATTGGCTCAAATAAGATCCAGGTCTTGACTGGTTCAAACAGGATCCGGGTCATGATTGGCTGAGGTAGTATCCAGGAGATTGCCCTTTCACTTGTTGGGCAGTTCTTGGGAATTTCATAAGAGAAGGCAGAGGGTAGGTATAAAAATGGATAGACGTCACCCCCGGAGATCCAGATGAAAAGAAAGGATTAAGCAGTTTGGGGGAGGGAAGAAAAAACAAAGCAGAAATTGGGGCAGAAATGTGACTAGGTCCTTGTATTGGGAAAACAAGGTAGGCTAGATGGAAATTTAGGGCCAAGTGTTTAACACGTGAAGAGGTTATCACTCCTAGATAGGCAAGAAATCTATGGTAGTTTCAACATTTTCTTCCTTGTTCCCTTCATGATTCAACCAAAAGCTCTGGTTATGGTTGATGAGTGTAATAGCAGGCCTAATGTAACCAAACTAAAGAATGAAGAGTCATATGCTTTAAAGTGAAGTGGAACATGATTAAAAAGAATTTTTTAAACCAGTGCAGCATTTCCTAAAGTACTTGAAAGTGCCAAAAGTCCTATTCAGAATCTCTACTAAAGCCTTCATCTTAATTTTATCTCACTCCTAAACTAATTAAACCAGTTTCTCTTCAGTACCAGCATTAAAACCCATGTCTTATGCAACTTTACAGTTCATTTTATTTCATTATTAGTGCAACATTGTATCTCATACTAACTTTCATAACAAATACAATGTTTCAGCTATGTTATGGGACAAGTTAGATTTATGGATGTACCTATAAGTATCCATCTTTAGCAAGTTCTTCACTCCTAGTTTTGAGCAAACTGCCTTACCACTCAGCTTTAAGATCAACACCTATTCTTTACTTTCATACATGTTTGTTTCTTGCCTCATCAAACAGCCCATAAACATCTCAAAGTTAGGGAACCTGCTATTTTTATCTTTTTATCACTTCCCAGTTTCCCCGTAGTAGGCCAAGTACACAGCCTACATCTTCTCCAGAGAAGAGGATAGGGTTCCTTTGAATAGCAAACTAAACTTGCCTTCTTCATACCTGTTCCTTTTACTTTATCTCTTCTTTCACCATCACACTTCTTAAAAGAATAATCTGTCAGGGCAAGTCACTAGACTTCTCTGACTTAATTTCCACATCTGTATCCTAGGGACACAATAATTGTGTTAAATGATGTGAAACATAGAGGACAGTGTCTGGTTATTTAATAAAAGTGGTCTTCTATTATCTCACTCCTTGACTCACTATCAATGTATTACTGTTACTGATAGTGTAAGGCAGACCCTCCCCTCTAGGTTTGCCAGAGTGAAAAAAAGGATTGAGTGATGGCATCTCTCAGGATTTCAGAATTTAGTCCTCAACTGCCTTGAGGAGCCCTGATGGATTTAGGAGTTCTCCCCAGCCCAGATTAGCTGAGAAGACTGTAAGACCAGAGGTACTAGAGGAAGGGACAGGTCTCATGGGAGGAACAAGACTCGAGCCAAATAAGGAAGAGAACAGCGAATGTCACTCAAATGATTCAACAGAAGGTCCCTAGCTGTAGGTCTTGCCTAGAAAACGCGTCACACTACTCTCTCCCCAGCAACCCAGCATGACCAATCATCAGTGATTGAGACATCCACACCAGCAATTAATTCTGTCCATGATACCCTCAGAGCTCTCCCAGCACCCTTGATAAGCCTGTCGTCCCTCCTACTAGGCGCAACTTCCCTGACCCGTGGATACACGAACTGGTGAACCTCTTCCAGGATTACACTAATAAATTTTTTTGGCTCCTTTGTTGCCGCTTGCCTGGTCTGGTTGCATTTATCTTACATTTGGTGCTGAAACCTGGGGGGACAGTGTGGGGCCCCAGCGGGGTCCCCACTCCTCTCCCAACCCGGGACCTTTCTTTGGAACAGGACCTGATCCCAGCGCCTCAGACAACTTGGGGAGTCCCTCATCTTCCTTGCTCCCTCCTCCTACCCTCAGCGGGGTGCCTGGTCTGAAATCACGGCTACGTCCAGGCACCCCTCTGGCCTGTGCCTATTTGGCTCCGGTATAGTGGAGATGTCCCTGTCTCCAGATCGCCAAACCTGTTTTTCCCATCCCCAACCAGAGTATATCTGGGACGCTGGACTTACTCATTTAGGGATGCAGGGACAGAGGAAATAGTCATGGGAAGCCAGCACTCAAAACCTGAGGCACAGACCCCACTGAAGTGTCTTATTTCCTATCTCACTACACTGGGCTTATCCGAGGATATCCATATACAGAAGCTGATCTTCCTTTGTTCCCGGGCCTGGCCCCAATATCCTCTGGATAACCAGTCTCACTGGCCCCCCAAGGGAACTTTTGATTTCGGCCTCCTCACCGATATCTCAGCAACTATTATCACTGGACTGGGAAATACTCTGAGGTTCCCTATGTCCAGGCCTTTTGGGCATTGTGCTCCAACCCAGACCTCTGTGTCCAGTGTTCCTCAGCCCAGGTCCTCCTGGCCAAGTCCCCCAGTAGGGCCTACCAACCTCTCACTGCACTGGAATCTTCCTTTACAGATCCCCTGGAAGACCTTGGCCTCTCCACTCCAGCCCCTTCCCCTCCTTCTCTTTCTCTCCCATCTCCTTCTCCTCAACCATCTGCCCCTTCCCAAACCCCTCCTTTTTCACCCTCTGGTGCCCAGGTCTCTTCCATTCAGGCCTCTTCTGCGCCTGCCCCTGTGTCATCTCCCGTCTCACCCCTCCACTATCCGGCTCCCCCCACAAACTGCCATCTTTAATTCCTCCTTTGTCTTCCACTTCAATCCCACCAAGTTCAGTCACTTCCCTTCCCCCACCTGCTCCTGCTCCCGCCATGGGGACACAACAATCCGCCTCCGATCCTACTGACGTCACATCTAAATCCTCTATTTCCAGCCTTACTCCCACCACCCACAAATTATACCCTCCTCTTCTGTCGTCGCCACCATCTTGTCCTCCTACATCACTTCCTACCCCCACCCCACTGCCATCTTATATCCCCACACCACCTCCTAACTGGGCCAGCCCTCCGGTCACTAGATCCTGGGCCCAATTCTTGGCCCCCCTTCAGGAGATGGCTGGCACTGAGGGATTGGTTCAAGTACATGTCGCCTTCTCCCTGGGGGACCTGTCTCAGATAGAAAAATGCCTAGGCTCATACTCTGCCAATCCAACTGCCTATACCAAGGAGTTTTGGTACTGCACTCAGGCATATGAACTCACATGGCTCTAACCTCCATTCTCACCCCTGAGGAACATGATCATGTCACCTCAGCAGCTCGAGACTACACCAACCAGGTACATAACTCTGACCAATCTCTACTGGTCAGGGCCACGGCAGTGCCCACCGAGGACCCACAATGGAACTATCAGGATAATGCCACAGGTAGGACTAGGAGGGATCAGATGGTCCACTGTCTTATTGCAGGTATGGATAAGGCAGCTCAAAAAATTGTTAATTATGACAAACTGAGGGAAGTCACTCAGGAGCCTAATGAAAACCCAGCCTCTTTCCTTAATCACTTAACAGAGGCTCTTACTCTCCACACTAGTTTAGATCCTTCCTCATCACCAAGGTCCACAGTCTGAGCTACCCACTTTATTACCCAGTCTGCCCCGGACATCCAGCATAAACTAAAAAAGGCAGAAGAGGGACCCCAGACTCCACTCTGAGACCTGGTAAATATGGCCTTTAAGGTTTATAATGCCCGAGAGGAGGAAGCTGAGGCCATTCGGGCCCAGAGGTTAAAACAGAAGGTGGCCCTTCAAACCCAATCCCTGGTCACTGCCCTGGGGCTGGCACAACAGGGGCCTCAGAGCCCCTGCCTCAGGAAACAATCTGAGACCCACATGCCTCTGGTAACCTGCTTCAAGTGTGGTGAGGATGGCCACTATTCAAAACAATGCCCCAACCCGAGGCCACCAACTTGGCCCTGCCCTGTCTGCAGACAGAAGGGTCACTGGAAGTTGGAGTGCCCCCTAGGGAAGAGCCATTCTCTGGTGACAGAGTTCTGTTGGGGGCCGGCTCCCCCACTGGGCCCCTCCTCAGAACTCCTAGGTCTCCTGGACAACTGAAGCCACCTGGACTCAGGCACCCTGATCACCCTTGCCGAGCCCAGGGCTACAGTATGGGTAGCGGATTTTTTCAACAGTAACTGGCAGAAACCTCCTGAGTTACAGGTTAACCAGATGCTGTTACACCAGTACTTGCCCCTTCCCTCCAAACCACCCCAGGCCACATACCAGCTGTGACTTCCCTACGCTGCCCCTCCTCAGAAGGAAGTAGCCAGAATGACCCAGCATCCCCTATGACAAAAAGGCTGGAATGTAAGACCGTAGGTACTGGAGGAAGGAACGCTCTCAGTGGAGGAACCTGACTCAAGCCAAATAAGGAAGAGAACGGTGAATGTCACTCAAATGATTCAATGGAAGGTCCCTAGCCACAGGTCCCACCTAGAACACATGTCACAGTACTTTCTCCCCAGCAACCCAGCATGACCAATCATCAGTGATCATGACACCCACACCGACCAATTAGTTCTGTCCACGATACCCTCAGAGCTCTCCCAGCACTCTTGATAAGCCTGTTGCCCCTCCTACTTGGCACAACTTCCCTGGCCTGTGGATAAGCGGACTGGTGAACCTCGCCCAGGATTGTGCTAATAATTTTTTTTGGCTCCTTTGTTGCCATTTATCTGGTCTGGTTTCATTTACCTTACAGAGACTTTATGCCTAATAAAGGCACACAGAAAGGACTGTTTCCAGCATGCATAAATTCAGATGCTTCCAGGAGACTTCATACCTTACAAGATATTATTCCTTTTGGACTGGGGATGGGGCTGCTTTTAGGCAGATGGGAGTTTTTCCAGAACAAAAGGAGTCACTAGGTCTGCAGAACTTACTCTCTTATAAGGGATCTCAAAACCTAACTGATGGCTCACCCTGTCAGAAACAAAAGGCACACTTGTATATGTATCTTTAGTTATGTATGTAGGATATAAACCACAGTACAATATGCAAAAAGAAATACTAAATAGCAGATAAAGATAAAAAGCATCTGATGCTAATCATTCTGGCTATGTACCTCAGTGTACAACAGACTTTCAGGGCAAGGTTCATTGTAATTGGAATGCTTATAAATCCAAATTCAAAGTAAAAATGAGTAATCTGGCATTCTCAGTCTCCACTTCCTTCCATCTCATTTATGTCTCAGCCCACTCTACTGAATATGCACTCTTTAAAGTTACCAATACCCCATGTACTGAATCAAAGGGACCCTACTCCTTTCATCAGCTTTCTTGACCTCTGTGCAGTATTTTACACTGTGGACCAGATCTTCCACTGCCAGGTTTTCCTTCTGTCTCTCTGATTATTCATTCTCCTCCTTCAACAACTTCTCTTCCTGTGCTTATCCCTTAAAGATTGTTATTTCTAGAGGTTTCATTCATAATTCCATTTTCATATTTCTGCAGACTTTCCCAGGGAAATCTTCTCCAGTCCCATGGCTTCAACTACCACACTGATGATACATACATTTTTACAACCAACCTACACATCTCTCCTTTACTCTAGACCCATGTATTCAACTATATACCGGATCTCTCCAACTGATCTCTATCAGTGGCACTGTTATCTATCAAGTCATCTAAAATAGAACCTGAGAGTCACACAACTTTTCCATCTCCCCAGTAACCACATTCAAATGCCCACAAAATACTATTATTATCTTCTTTGGAACTGCCTCTTAATCACTTTCTGCCTCCTTATTTCCAACTGTCATTGCCTTTGTTCCAATGCTTATCTCCTCACTTGGATTTCTGTGATAGCCTTCAAATCGGTCTCCCTGCTTCCATTCTTGTCTCCTTTCAAACTGTCCTCCATGTAGTTGTTGGAGTGAACTTTGTAAATTGTGAATACTGCTGTGTCATGTTTCTGCCTCAAAACATTAAATGCTAAATCCAAGTGCTTTAGCATGGATAGGGATACATAATCACTCTATTTTCCCTTTTTAGCAAGATCACCTGACATTACTTCAGTCAAACTGAACTTCTTGCAGATCCCTGAGCACTCTATGATGTCTCTTTAATATTTCTGTGTTTTTGAAAATGTTGTTCCTTATGCCTAGAATGACTTTCTCCTCCATCTTTGAAACAGAGCTCCTTTCCCTGATTTCTCTGGAGCAAAGATGGACTATTCTCAGTTAGCATTTTGTCCAGGCATCTAATTATTACACTTATTACTCTGTATTTCAATGATTTGTGTGTGACTTTCTTTTGAAGAGTGATCTATATGTAGAGCTGTAAGTGCATCAAAGGCAGAAAATTCTCTCTTATGTGTCTCTGCACCTTCAACACCTACTTCAGTACCTGGCACCCAACAGATGCTCAATGGATGTTTGGTGACAGAATGAATATGGTTGGCTAACTAGAAGGACACTAAATCAAATAATAATGATAATAATAATAATAATAATAATAATAATAATAATAATAATAAAACAAAAAAGCCCCACAAAGTTGCATGCATGTGTTCAGACCCATAGATTACTTGGAGTTCAAGCAACTGGATTCACTGTCAATGGCTATATGAACTCAATTGTAAAGGTGCTTAGGGCGATAATGGCAGACTCTATAGCAGCAACCAAAACTACAATAACCAAGAAACTAAGGTACATATTTACTTATAACACTGTGACATAACTTTCTATTCTTTAAGTACATTCATTTTTGGCACTGAAGAAGAAGAACACTAACCCTTAGGCTAGTGATGGAGCTCGGAGTGGAGAGGGGTCTGAAGGTTAGATGACGCCTCCTGTCTCATTCACAAATTTTGGTTTCCATGGAAGAGAGAGAGCACATGTGTGATATCATCAAGACTACAAAATCTTCCCTCATCACTCTTGTCTCCAAAGAAGTCAAACCTCTTTTAAGAGCTCTACCCTCTGAATTACACTCACCCACCTTCACTAGTCATACAAGAAAGAACTTTTATCAAGGAAGGGAAGTCTGTGATATTTCAGTATGTAGTCAACCGACTCACCTCTTTTATCATCATACCAGAAGTATATATTGATGAAGGTTAATATAGCACAGAAGAAAGAGATTTACAGAGAAGGAGTGAAAATCCAACCAAAACTCAGCAGAAAGAAAGTGGTTAAAGTCAAAGAATGAGTCAGTTCCACAGGCACTGCCATAGCAATGGTACAAAGAAAATCTTGTACCTCCATGCAAGTCTCACCTAGGTTTACTTACTGACTTTGTTGCCAATACCCTGTATTCCCATAGTATTGATTAATACTAGAGGAAAAGTTAAGTGAGGACCTGGCAAAGAAGAGTTTGATCCTGTGCTATGGACTGAACTGTTTCACCCAAATTCATATGATAAGCCCTACTGTGTGATGTTATTTGGAAGTAGAGCCTCTAGGAGGTGATTAAGTTTAGATGACGCCATGAAAGTGGGGCTTTCATGATGGGATTAATGCTCTCTGGGGGATGCTAGAGAACTTGCTCTTTCACTCTTCACTATGAGGACACAGTGAGAATACTGCCATATGCAAGACAGGAAGATAGCTAACACCAGAATCCCACCACCCTGATGTCAGAATTCCAGCCTCCATAACTATGAGAAATAAATTCAGTTATTTAAGCCACCCAGTCTATGATATTTTGTTTAAGCAACCAAGTTGACCAAGATATTCTAGGCCTCCCTCTAGGGGTAGCAGCCTCAAGTAATTAGGGGTGAGGTAATTTAGTGTATATGGTCCACTCCCAGTTCCCCCAACTTTCATTCCTCAAGAACCTCAGAAAAAGTTTCAAATTGCATTGAAATCACTTCTGTCTGCTCCTCTTGTTTATTCTCCTCTAAGCTATGTTCATGTGAACAGGTCAAGACATTTCTCTCCTTATGCCTTTTATACATGAAATTCCAGAAGTTTGCAGGTTTTGCAGAGTTTTCTTCATCTTCACTCCAAAGCTCCACTTCTCCTATGAAAAAGAAGTTTTGGAGTAGAATAAGGAAGCAGTTTTATGTTGCAGCTGGAAAAAAAAGCCAATGTTCTTGGCAAAGAATGCCAGCATGAAAGATTTAAAAAGGAAACAATAATATCAGGCAAGAAAAAGAGGAAACGGTTAGTGGGAAGGAGAGGTCGTAGGATGAAGAGTAGATACTTCCTTCCTACCACAAGTTTGAAGTAGACAGAAAATGAGTAGTAATGGCAATGGTTGATGTAACATGCTCTTCTATTACTTCTAGAATCATTGACATGATTTGTAGTGAGATTATCCTCCCCAGAACTTGATTGATTTGGAAAGTACCCACTTGAAGGATTAAATGGTAATGAACTACAAATGGGTATCTACCTCACAAAGCTGTTGTGGAAATTAATTAATTGAAATAATATATGGAAAGTGTTTAGCAGGGATCTTGGCTTATAGTAATCACTCCAAAAATGGATGCCTGTAGTTGTTTTTTCTGTTGTTAGTTAAGTTAGGGTGTCCTTACTGTGGTAACTGTGGTCTTGTCAATGTTAGGTTTGCTCAGAGTCAGTTTTCTAGGGACATAAATTGTGGTAGTGAGGGGAGACAAGTGATTTGACAGCAGTCCTGGAAAATAACCTGAGAAATAGTGAATCAAGAAATAGATGAAATGCACCATCCATCCTGCTATATGAGCTTAGGAGTCATCAGTGACAGCTCCCTTTCTCTCTCTTGGCCCCCCACTCTCAATCTACTGCCATGCTCCATTTATTTTTCCCTTTAAGTATCTTTTGACGGACTACCTAACTGTTCTTCCAACTTCTCTAATTCCTCCTTCATAGTCTATTCACCACAAAAACATCGATGTAATAATCTTAATATGTAAATTATGACATCTCATTGACCATAACAATTTGAACACATACATTTACTCTCATCCACTCCTTTGGCAAATATCAGTAAAATGACAGTAATTATGGGAGAGATGATGATAAAAATGCAGTTTTTGAAGCTAGGAAATAAAAATACATGGGTAACTGTCTTAGCAGACCTGAAGAAATTGAATCCAAAACTGGCAGTGGGGAAACATGATAAGCATCATAATTCACAACAAAGAACCTCCAAAGGCTCAGCAATTGGTGGTACCAGTCCTCTGGAAGTGGGGGTGAAAATGAGGTTGAAAAAGAGAATATTGCTTGAAATTTTTATTAAGGAGTAAGAGCCCAAGATCCCCTCTACAACTTCACACAGTTGGATGATTGTCTCTGTCCTCCTCCTTATCAGAAGACATGAGGTCTATTCTCTGGAGAGAGTAAAACAGAGAGTCTCTTGAATGGGAAAACACTGAGCATAGTAAGACAGAGGTACTATATGGAAAATAAGAAAATTAAGAAGTCTACACATTTATTGCTGGAATTCCCAGCCCCTTACCCCACCTGGTTCTCAGAGTGCTGAAAGTCAGACTTACAACCTCCAGCTAAGGTATAAGAATATTTTTCTTTGGTAGTATGAGAGACCCAATAAAACACTTAAGATGCTAGCAAAAGGTTTGTCCAATGAAATGGTCCAGCCATATCATTTTGCAGTGAAGCCCATTGTGGTAGACAGACTGTAATTTAATCCTTAATGAGTACCACCTCCTGGTGTTCACACTACTGTGTAATTCCCTACCCTTGAATGCTTTTGGCATTTGTAACCTGTTTCTAAGCAACAGAATATGGAAAAGGTGATAGGAGTCACTCCTATAATTAAGTTATGTTATACAGGGCTCTGCCTTAGCAGACTGAAGCAGGGGTGTCTTCTTGTGGATTTGATGAAATAAGAAACCATGCTGGAGAAGCCCACATGGCACTGAACTTCCAGCAGCCTTAAGGAACTGTGGCTGGGCTTTAGAACTTCTGGGTGACCTCCAGCCAATAACTAGCAAAAAGCTAGGAACAGAGGATTAAATATGGCGACATGAGAGGTGAGACAGAGGCTTCCTCTTAAAACCACATACAATTTGAAAATATAGTTGGTGCAACTAATCCTGAGAGAGCAACAGGAAAGAGGACTGTGCCAGACTGCATACACCTGGAGAAAAGAACAGACCTCACAGAACAGGGTAACGTACCAAAGCTGTGGCCCAGTGAGTGGGACCCAAGCCCTTCCTCCACCCCAGCTCACTAGTGGGAAGAAGAGAAACAGCAGGGAGGGAGTGGAAGGCCTGTGACTGCTGAAAGCCTATCTACAGAGATCTTCTCTGGGAGCATAAACCTACATTTCATGGTGCTTTCATGATACGTGATTACAAGGTTAGAAAACTAATAGAGGTAGAATTCCTGGAGAGATTGAGATTCCAGCCACTTTTGGAAAGCAATGATCCATATCCGGCTGCTCTGGGACAAAAGCTTATACCTGTGTGCTCGGCCCACTGGTTCAGGCAGTGGAGACAGGCAAAGCAGCTGGGAAGCAGGAAACAGCTCTTTCCTCTCCCCCCCACCCAGGCACCAGTACCACTCCTCTGAAGCCCCCAACAATGCTTCAGAGGCTGAGCAGTCCCAGAGAGTAGAGCTTCTGGACACTAGAGGGCACCATATACAAATATGAAATGCCAAAGGAACCTGGTCCAGAGTAAAATTAATATAACTCTGGAGAAAGACTTAAATGACGTGGACCTTATGACTCTTCCTGAAAGGGAGTTCAAAATAAAAATCATCAACATGCTAATGGATGTATGGAAAGATATCCAAGAACTCAGGAATGAATTCTGGTCAGAGATCCAATGGTTAAAGAGCACAATGGAGGGTATTAAAAGTAGGTTGGATACAGTGGAAGAGATGATAAATGAAATAGAAACTAGAGAAGAAGCTGAGGAACAGAGAGTAAAAAGGATCTCTAAGAATGAAAGAATATTGAGAGAACTATGTGACCAATCCAAATGGAACAATATTCACATTATAGGGATACCAGAAGAAGAAGAGAGAGAGAAGGGGATAGAAAGTGTCTTTGAGGAGGTAATTGCTGAAACCTTCTCCAGTCTGGGGAAGGAGATAGTCTCTCAGGCCAGGGAGATGCACAGATCTCCCACCACAAGGGACCCAAGGAGGAAAACACCAAAGCATAGAGTAATAAAATTGGCAAAGATCAAGGATAAGGACAGACTATTAAAAGCAAACAGAGAGAGAAATAAGATCACATACAAAGGAAAGCCCATCAGGTTAACATCAGACTTCTCAGCAGAAACCTTAGAGGCCAGAAGGCAGTGGCATGATGTATTTAATGCTATGAAGGAGAAGGGCCTGGAACCAAGATTACTTTATCCAGCAAGATTATCATTTAAATTTGAAGGAGGGATTAAACAATTTCCAGATAAGCAAAAGCTCAGAGACTTTACCTCCCACAAACAATCTCTACAGTCTATTTTGGAGGGACTGCTATATATGGAAGTAGTCCTAAGGTTTAATAGCTGTCACCAGAGGAAAATAAAACCACAGTAAAGAAAGTAGAACAGCTAATTACTAAGCAAATGCAAAATTAAAACAACTATCAACAAACTCAATCAAGGGATAGATGAAGAATATAAAATATGATACCTAATACATAAAGAATGGAGGAGGAAGAAAATGGAGGGAAAAAACGAACCTTTAGATTGTGCTCATAACAGCATATTAAGTGAGTTAAGTTAGACTCTTAGATAGTAAGGAAATTAACCTTGAACCTTTGGCAAGCACAAATACAAAGCCTGCAATGGCAATAAGTACATATCTTTCAATAATCACCCTAAATGTAAATGGACTGAATGCACCAATCAAAAGACACAGAGTAACAGATTGGATAAAAAAGCAAGACCCATCTATATGCTGCTTACAAGAAACTCACCTCAACCCCAAAGACATGCACAGACTAAGAGTCAAGGGATGGAAAAAGATATTCCATGCAAACAACAGGGAGAAAAAATCAGGTGTTGCAGTACTAGAATCAGGCAAAATAGCCTTCAAAACAAAGAAAGTCACAAGAGATCAAGAAGGACATTACAGAATGATAAAGGGGTCAGTTGAACAAGAGGATATAACCATTATAAATATATATGCACCCAATACAAGCACCAGCATATGTGAAACAAATACTCACAGAATGAAAGGAGGAAATAGAATGCAATGCATTCATTTTAGGAGACTTCAACACAACACTCACTCAAAAGGATAGATCCACCAGACAGAAAATGAGTAAGGACACAGAGGCACTGAAAAACACACTAGAACAGATGGACCTAACAGACATCTATAGAACTCTACATCCAAAAGCAACAGGATACACATTCTTCTCAAGTGCCCATGGAACATTCTCCAGAATAGACCACATACTAGGCAACAAAAAGAGCCTCAGTAAATTCAAAAACATTGAAATTCTACCAACCAACTTTTCAAACCACAAACGTATAAAACTAGAAATAAATTGTACAAAGAAAGCAAAAAGTCTCACAAACACATGGAGGCTTAAGTAATCAGTGGATCAATGAACAAATTAAAATAGAGATCAAGCAATATATGGAAACAAATGACAACAACAACACAAGGCCCCAACTTAGATGGGACACAGCAAAAGCAGTTTAAGAGGAAAGTATATAGAAATCCAGGCATGTTTAAAGAAGGAGGAACAATCCCAAATAAATAGTCTAACGTCACAATTATCGAAATTGGAAAAAGAAGAACAAATGAGGCCTACAGTATGCAGAAGGAGGGACATAAAGATTAGAGAAGAAATAAATAAAATTGAGAAGAATAAAACAATAGAAAAAATCAATGAAACCAGGTGCTGGTTCTTAGAGAAAATAAAGAAAATAGATAAGCCTCTAGCCAGACTTTTAAGAGAAAAAGAGAATCAACACACATCAACAGAATCAGAATTGAAAAAGGAAAAATCACAACGAACCCTACAGAAATACAAAGAATTATTAGGCAATACTATGAAAACCTATATGCTAACAAGCTGGAAAACCTAGAAGAAATGGACAACTTCCTAGAAAAATACAACTTCCAAGACTGACCAAGGAAGAAACAGAAAATCTAAACAGACCAATTACTAGCAATGAAATTGAAGCAGGAATCAAAAAACTACCCAAAAACAAAACCCCCTGGCCAGATGGATTTACCATGGAATTTTATCAGACATAGGGAGAGGACATAATACCCATTCTCCTTAAAGATTTCGCAAAAATATAAGAGGAGGGAATGCTCCCAAACTCATTCTATGAAGCCAACATCATACTAACCAAAACAAGGGAAAGACGCCATGAAAAAAGAAAATTACAGACCAATATTCCTGATGAACGTAGATGCTAAAATACTCAACAAAATATCAACAAACTGAATTCAAAAATACATCAAAAGGATCATAAACCATGACCAAGTGGAATTCATCCCAGGGATGCAAGGTTGGTACAACATTTGAAAATCCATCAACATCATCCACCACATAAATAAAAAGGACAAAAACCACATGATCATCTCCATAGATGCTGAAAAAACATTTGACAAAATTCAATATACATTCATGATAAAAACTCTCAACAAAATGGGTATAGTGGTCAAGTATATCAACATAATAAAGGCTGTATATAATAAATCCATAGCGAACATCATACTAAACAGTGAGAAGCTGAAAGCTTTTCCTTTAAGATCGGGAACAAGGACAGGGATGACCACTCTCCCCACAGTTATTCAGCATAGTACTGGAGGTCCTAACCATGGCAATTAGAAAAAACAAAGAAATACAAGGAATCCAGATTGGTAAAGTCAAACTGTCACTATTTACAGATGACATGATATTGTACATAAAAACCCTAAAGACTCCACTCAAAAACTACTAGAACTAATATCAGAATTCAGCAAAGTTGCAGGATACAAAATTAATACACAGAAATCTGTGGCTTTCCTATACACTAACAATGAACTAATAGAAAGAGAAATCAGGAAAAACAATTCCATTCACAATTGCATCAAAAAGAATAAAATACCTAGGAATAAACCTAACCAAGGAAGTGAAAGACCTATACCCTGAAAAACTACAAGACACTCTTAAGAGATGTTAAAGAGGCCACTAACAAATGGAAACTCATCCCATGCTCTTGGCTAGGAAGAATTAATATCAACAAAATGGCCATCCTGCCCAAAGCAATATACAGATTTGATCCAATCCCTATCAAATTCCCAACAGCATTCTTCAACGAACTGGAACAAATCGTCCTAAAATTCGTATGGAAACACCAAAGATCCTGAATAATCAAAGCAACCCTGAGAAGGAAGAATAAAGTGGGGGGGGGGATCTCACTCCCCAACTTCAAGCTCTGCTACAAAGCCACAGTAATCAAGACAATTTGGTACTGGCACAAGAACAGAGCCACAGACCAGTGGAACAGAATAGAGACCTCCAGACTGTCAGCCTCCTCCCCATCTCCAACCCACAATTTAAGGAGGTGACGCAATGAGATATCGAAGACCTGAATGGACCAGCCAGGGGACTCAAGGCATAATAGCTCAAGAGTGATGCCAGGAAGGCACTCCTCACATTTATTGAGTAAATGAACATCTGAAGAAATCTGAGTAGGGGTTTCAGCACATGATCATTATCTATTCTTGAGTCCGGCCCAAGGACAGGACACTCCTCAAGGACACCGAAACCATGTGAGGGTGGTCACATGCTCTGGAAGCTTTTTATGGCTTTAGTCACTCTGTCCTTGACCAAACATCAGAGGTTGTAGGAGAGACAGTTAAGTCACATATCTTCATACATTTGATTTCTATATTACTTGATTTATATATTAAGCCATTAATCCCACATTTCCCCCTTATTTTTTAATTAAAGAACACCAAAACAGTAGGTGCAATATAAGCGAGAAGTCCGTTTTTAGATCTTGGTATCAACTTAGCTAGGCAAAAGCAGTAGGGAATGCCCCACATAACTGGGGGGACGAGGTTCCAAGCCTCGCCTCAGTTGGCCCCCTTGCCTTCACCTGTGCCTGTCTTAGGTTATTTCTCCCATGAGGAATCTTACCCATCTCTGGCTAACCAGCCATCCTCCAGGGCCATACAGGGAGATAGTATATGGGAAAAGGAGGCATTTGAAGTAGATTGACGCTCTTCTCATATTCCTGCATCTAGCTACAATCATAAAAACCATAAAGTACAAAACTTCGTTGCACGGACTTTCACGAGCAATCATTCTTAGGCATTATTTCTTGAAAAATAGCATAAGCATGAATGAGCTTCAATAGACTGGTAATGAAATGACGTGCCCGCATTATAAAAACAGGAAGACAAACTCATAATAGAAGTAAACCTATTAAGTATTGGACATATCCAATGAAACCAAGAAAACCAGTGTGATAATCTAGGCATTTGTGAAAACTTTCCAATAACACGATGAATGTCATCGAACTGATTTTGAACAGTTTGAGAAAAATCAGACAAATTGAAACAACACATCCCTGAAAATTGTTCACATCCCATATGTTCTTTTAACAATAGATAATCTATGGTAGCATGATTTTGAACTACTGCAATTCGTACTTCTCCCAGTTCTTGGTTCAGTTCAGATAATATAGAAGCAGTCACATTTGTAGTTCTACTGTATGCACAGGCCAGTTTAGATATTTCGTTTTGCATCCCTGTAGCAAGTCCAAGAACTGGCAAAGGAAATGCAGCAGCAACTGCAACAGCAGTAGGATTCAACAACTTCACATTGTTGTCACAGCTAGATGGTAAAGCTCGAGGAAACCTGCTATGTGTATATCCAGGATGATCTATGAGAGCAGGAAGAATATGTCCCACACCACAAACACCTTGATATTGTGAAGAAAAGGCTTGATATGTTTTTTATCACATAAAAACACTCAGCCATTTGGGAGTCTATATCTGTATGGCCATTTTACACAAATAGTAGAATTACAATAAGAGTATATTTGAGTAGAATTAATATATATACAATCAGTGATTACGGTAGTCCTAACAGGTAAATTTAATTGAATATCACACACAAGAATGTCAGGAGAATGGGTAATATTTATACCTGATATATTAGTAAACACCATGGGAGGAAGTCCTATTCCTATTAGATTCTTTGTTAACAGTCCACTAATGGAAGAATCTCCTGCTATACAAAAGGATGACATTCAATCCGTGGCCTGCTAGTTGCAGCCATATGTTAGGTGAGGAGAACTTATGTTCTGGAACAAGTGATATATTTAAGTACACATGACTACTTTTATAGGATATGTCAGGAGATCCTTTTTGGAATTTTTCACATCTATAAATTCCAATATCTCCTCGAGTCAAAATTGTTTTATAAATATCACATTGATTATTCTCTCTACAAGTTTGATCTGTGGCATTTTGCCACCCAAATCTTCCTCCACTTGTTTTCCTATATATTTCCACCATTCTTTTTCCATACTACTGGACCTTCTGGAGTAGAGCAGGTGGACACACAATGAAGGACTACTCCTCGAACAAAATATGGAGGATTGCTAACACTAGCTGTGATAGTGCAAGCTTGTGCAGTGTGTGTATGTGCACATGTTATTGTCAGGAATAAAAATAAAAATCTCATTATCTGGTGAGCTTCAGCTCTCTGTGGGCTGCGTACAAACTGTTGATGAGATCTGCTGATGATCATCTCTCGGAGTAGACTTCTCTGAAGGTGTTGATATTGGGAGTTCTTCTTCATATCGTATCTTAATTCTTTTCCTGGGTAGACAGATCAGATGTTGATCCTCTGCAACAACGCAAACAAGACCTTTGCCCCATACTTTAATATGACCTCTATACCACTGTGAAGAGCCTATTGGAAACCACCATACAGGAACTGCTGTTGTTTTAGAAAAAGAAATAGTGTCAGAAAAATGTACTTCCATAGCTGATCGTCTGTCACCTTGTAAAAGATCAAAATTAAGAATATGTAAAGCATGCATTAATCGTTGATTTGCAGTTAATTTAATCATGTCAAGGAGCAATCACTCTTTTTGTTTTAATAAATAATGTTTAAGAGTAAGATGACGACGTTCAATTAGAGCCTGACCTGTGGAATTGTAAGGAATGCCTGTTTTATGAGTGATATTATATAGCTGAAAAAATTTCTTTAGCGTAGAGGAGAGGTAAACTGGAGCATTGTCAGTTTTTATGGTAGTAGGAACACCCAATACTGCAGATGCTTGTAAGAGATGAGTAATGACATGATGAGATCGTCCTCCTGTTAAAGCAGTGGCCCAAGAAGCAGAATAATATGTATCTACAAAAACATGAACATGTTTAAGAGTTCCAAATTCAGGAACAATGGTAACGTCCATTTGCCATAGGGCATTAGGACGTGTTCCTCTGGGAATGTTTCCAGCTTGTAAATGGGGAGAGTTGATTTGAGAACAGGTTGAGCAGGAATTCAAGATATCTTGAGCTTCAGAGGCTGAAAGGGAAAAACTCTTTTGCAAAGTAAAGGAAGGAGCATGAGTTAGGTCGTGATAATGTTCAGCCAGTGAGTAATTAACTGGAGAAATAAGTTTGTCTACTTTGTCATTATAGTAGGATAAAGGACCTGGTAAATTAGAAGGTGATCGTATGTAAGTGATAAAGAAAGGGTGCAGACGCTGATGGATACACACCTGCAATGGAGAAAATAAAGTGTTAATAGGAGATTGTATGGTGCCCAACGTCACAGTTTCTAATAAAGGAACAGAAAAGGCAGTACAAGCAGAGTCAGTAACAATATTGAGAGGACGTGGAAAGTCTTGCAGAGCTTGCAATACAGCGTATAACTCATTTTGTTGTGCAGAAGTAACAGATGTTTGAAAGATTTTTGCAGGACCAGAACAAGTCGTATAGGCTGCTTTAAAAAATTTTGCACCATATGTAAAACAAGTCACAGCATTTATTAGTGGATTGGGGGAGGTTTTGTGAGGAAGAATCCACTGATGACATTGAAAAAAGGAAAATAACTTATTTTTAGGGTAATGGCAGTCAATATTTCTTAAAAAATTAGAGAGCGCAATTTCCCATTGAGTATTCTCTTGAAATACTTGTATGATATTTAGTTTAGATAATGGAAGAACAATGGAGTGAAGATTGTAAACGATCATCTGCCTTAGTCTCTGCTGTCCTTTGAGGATGACGGAGGCTACTTTTTCAATGTAAGGTTGTAACGAGGGTTTAGATTGATATTGTAAAAATATCCACTTCAACCAACCGTTACATTGACAGAGCAATCCTGTGGGAGAATGGGGAGTAAAATAAATTAATAGAAGTAAGTGTTTGTGTAAATCAACCCTTGATAATTGAGCCTTTTGAATGTGTTTTTCTATCCATTTGAGTTCTTCCTCAGCTTTTGAGGTCAAATATCTGGGACTATTAAAATCTGGGGGTCCTTTTAAGGTATCAAAAAGATGTTGTAATTTATAAGTAGGAATACCGAATAATGGTCAAATCCAATTAATATCTCCTAAGAGCTTTGGAAAATCATTTAAAGTTCTAAGATGATCTCTCCTAATCTGAATTTTCTGAGGAATTATTGAATTTTCTTGGATTTTATTTCCTAAATAACCTATTGAGTATTGTATTTGTATTTTATTAGGAGCTGTCTGTAAGCCCCATTGTTTTAACTCAATCTTAGTCTCACTGAGAATAGTCGTGAGGGACAAATGCTTGGGCAGGGCTATGAGAATATCACCCATATAATGAATGATATAAGCAGAAGGCCATTTTTCACATACAGGCTGAAGAGCTCTATGCACATAATTTTGACAAATTGAAGGCTGTTCAACATTCCTTGAGGAAGGACTTTCCACTGAAATCTTTCTGAAGGAGCCTGCAAATTCAAGGAAGGGACAGTGAAAGCCAACTTTTCTCTGTCCACCACGGCCAAAAGAATTGTAAAAAAGCAATCTTTAAAATCAATGATAGCCATATTCCAGTCTTTTGAAATCATAGCTGGAGAAGAGACCTTGTTGTAAAGGTCCCATAGGTTTAAGAACTGCATTAATTTTTCTTAAATCATGTAAGAGTCTCCGATCTCCTGACTTCTTCTTTATAACAAATACAGGGGAATTCCACGGGCTTGTGGAAAATTCTAACCTACCTAGCTGAAGTTGGGTTTGAACTAATGTGTGTAAGGCTGCCAGTTTTTCTTTATTGAGGGGCCATTGATCCACCCAAACAGGCGTCTGAGTGATCCACTGTAATGGTATAGGAGCTGGCAGCCATGTATCAATGACCCCTAAGGAAAAGATTGAATTGAGGAAGGTTCATCAAAAGACAGTGTAGTATGCCATTGTTGCATCAAGTCTCATCCCCAGAGAGTAATTGCTACATCAACAATTAAAGGTCTTAGTAAAGCTAATTGTTTTTCAGGGCCTAAGAAATGTAATGTAGCCAAACTTTGCCATACCTGAGAAGCTGTACCAATACCTGACACTTTAATATGCTTCTCTTGTGTAGGCCAATTTTTTGGCCAATGTTTAAGAGCAATTACAGACACATCAGCTCCTGTGTCTAACAACCCTGTAAAAGACTTGCCTCAAATGCTGATTTTGCATTGAGGTCTGTCAGATGTGATTTTTGTATTAAGCCATATTTGTTTATTTGTACTTCCAAATCCACCTTGTCCCCTTTCTTAAGGTGTTGATGAAGGTGGGAGATAGAGAAGTAAAAGTAACTGGGCAACTCTTTCTCCCTGAGGTATATATAATGCTTTAGCAGATGATACCATTATTTTAATCTCACCCATATAATCTTGATCAATAAGTCCTGGTCTTAATATTAATCCTTTTAGTGTCCAGCTACTGTGGCCTAAAAGTAACCCTACAGAATTAGCTGGTAAAGGACCAAAAATCCCTGTATTAAGTAACTGGACTCCTTGTGATGGATGTAAATATACAGATTGAGAAGAGGCAAGATCTACAGCAGCACTTCCTCTAGTTGCTGCTTGTAAATCATTCCATGTTCTTTTAACTGGGAAAGATGCCTCTGTATTATTTTCTAGGGCTTCAGAGGCTGGCCTGATTGAAGGCTTAAAGGCTGAGACTCATTGACAGGATTACTGTCTTTGTCAAATTTTGAATGACATTCACTAGACCAATGTCTCCCTTTCTTACATTTTGGGCAAACAGACGGTGGTTTACTTTTAAAATATGGCTCTTTTGCCCTCTTTTGTGATTGGCAATCTCTCCTCATATGCCCTTGCTTGCCACAACTAAAACATGTCAGACTTTTAAATGTTCCTCTTGACTTTCCTCTCATAGCAGCTGCTAGCAGATTAGCTTGGTATGTAGGATAACCCACAACTGCACAGGCCTTGATATAATCTTCCATTCTAGCTCCTGCAGCTTTCAAAGGTCTAAGAACTCTCTGACATTCTGTATTTGCATTATCATAGGCTAACATTTGCAACAACAAATCCCTCAAATCTGGATGTGCTACTGTTCGTCTCAGGTTATCTTGCAGCCTTGCAACAAAATCAACATATGGATCATTGAATCCCTGGTTAAGCTTACTGAATGGTAAAGTGGGCTGTCCAGCCGCTTGTATCTTTTCCCAAGCTTTCAAGCAACACAGACGCGCCTGTGTCACTGCGGTGTCCTCATACCTGGCTTGCCTTTCTAGCTGCAGCCAATCTCCTTGTCCTGCTAGCTGTTCAGCAGTTATAAGAATCAGAGGATTGGCATGCTGATTTCTCAGAGCTTGCACCTTTGCTTCTTCATACCACCACATTTTGAATTGTAGAAACTCAGAAGAGTCTAAACAGATATGAGCCAATAAGTGCCAATCATGAGGAATCATCCTTTCTTGTTCTGCTAATCCTCTCAGAGGACCCACTACATATGGGGAATTAGTGCCCTAAGTGGAGATGGCTTGCTTGAAATCTTTCAATGTTTTATAGGGAATAGGTGTATAAAGTGCTCTGACTCTGCCTTGTGGAAAATCAGGATCCTCATGTGGCTCAAAAGGAGTCAAGTTAACTTGTGCCACTAAGGGTGCCAGATAAGCATCTGTGTCACCTTCCCTCTGGGCTTTGCGTATTCCTGCTGCAAAGGCAGACACAGCAGAGGCAGGAGCTGAGGTTTTTTTACAATGACAGAGACAAACAGGGCTCTCATCCTCACTCTCTGAAGAGGAAGAAGAGGATGATGAAGACGAGTCAGACGAATGTGGGGATGAGGAACGTCTACTTGAGTTTACCACATCATCTGGCAATTCTCTCTCTTCCTCATGTGTGTCTGATTTAGCATCAGAAAGTGGGGGAGATTGTAGAGGCTGTAAGGTGAGAGTGATCAGATTACATAAAGACCAGACAGGCACAGGAATAACATCACCCTGTCTGTGTGCCTTCTTAAAATCTCTTAACACATTATTCCAATCCACCTGTTTAAGAGTTCCTTGTGGAGGCAACCAATGACAATGTTCCTAATATATTAATGAAGTTGAGCAAAATCCCTTTTAGATGTTTTCACTCCTGATGTTTTTTGGAAGGCATGGAATAATTCTAAATGATTCTCCGGTTAAACTGCTTTAGTTTCATGATGGCCCATTATAGTGTCCCTGACGTCTCAACCCTGTCCCTACATACACTTTTCTCGGAAGCCTTACCAGGTCGATAATCTTCAGAGCTTCCCCGCTCTGAGTTTCAAGGGTCAGCTGGAGGGGAAGTTCCCCGCTCTGAGTTTTGACCCTCTTTCAGGGCCCTGTTCGGGCGCCACTTGTCAGTCTCCTCTCAATCTCCAACCCGCAGATTAAGGAGGCAACGCAATGAAATATCGAAGACCTGAACGGACCAGCCAGGGGACTCAAGGCGTAACAGCTCAAGAGTGATGCCAAGAAGGCACTCCTCATATTTATTGAGTAAATGAACATCTGAAGAAATCTGAGGAGGGGGTTCAGCACATGATCATTATCTATTCTTGAGTCTGGCCCAAGGGCGGGACACTCCTCAAGACTGCTGACCAAAACCATGTGAGGGCAGTCACGAGGTGTAGGAGCTTTTTAAGGCTTTAGTCACTCTGTCCTTGACCAAATATCAGAGGCTGTAGGAAAGACAATCAAGTCACATATCTTCGTACAATTGATTTCTATATTACTTGATTGATATATTAAGCCCGTTAATCCACACCAGACATTAACCCAAATGCATATGGTCAATTAATATACGATAAAGGAGCCATGGGCATACAATGGAGAAATGACAGTCTCTTCAACAGTTGGTGCTGGCAAAACTGGACAGCTAAATGTAATAGAATGAAACTGGATCACTGCCTAACCCCATACACAAAAGTAAATTTGAAATGGATCAAAGACTTGAATGTAACTCATGAAACCATAAAACTCTTAGAAAAAAACATAGGCAAAAATCTCTTGGACATAAACATGAGTAACATCATCATGAACATCTCTCTTGGGCAAGGGAAACAAAAGCAAAAATGAACAAATGGGACTATATCAAGTTGAAAAGCTTCTGTACAGCAAAGGACACCATCAATAGAACAAAAAGGTATCCTACAGTATGGGAGAATATATTCCTAAATGACAGATCCGACAAAGGGTTGACATCCAAAATATATAAAGAGCTCACACACCTCAACAAACACAAAGCAAATAATCCAATTAAAAAATGGGCAGAGGAGCTGAATAGACAGTTCTCTGAAGAACAAATTCAAATGACAACAGACACATAAAAAGATGCTCCACATCGCTTGTCATCAGAGAAATGCAAATTAAAACCACAATGAGATATCATCTCACAGCAGTAAGGATGGCTACCATCCAAAAGACAAACAACAACAAATGTTGGCAAGGTTGTGGAGAAAGGGGAACCCTTCTACACTGCTGGTGGGAATGTAAATTTGTTCAACCATTGTGGAAAGCAGTATGGAGGTTCTTCAAAGAGCTCAAAATAGAAATACCATTTGACCCAGGTAATTCCACTTCTAGGAATTTACCCTAAGAATACAGCAGTCCAGTTTGAAAAAGACATATGCACCCCTATGTTTATCCCAGCACTATTTACAATAGCCAAAAAATGGAAGCAACCTTAGTGTCCATCAGATGAATGGATAAAGAAGATGTGGCATATATACACAATGGAATATTATTCAGCCATAAGAAGAAAACAAATCCTACCATTTGCAACAACATGGAAGAAACTAGAGGGTATTAGGCTCAGTGAAATAAGCCAGGCATAGAAAGACAAGTAACAAATGATTTCACTCATATGTGGAGTATAAGAACAAAGAAAAACTGAAGGCAGAATCACAGAACCCAAGAATGGACTAACAGTCTCCAAAGGGAAAGGGACTGGGGAGGATGGGTGGGAAGGGAGGGATAAGGGTGGTAAAAAGAAACAGGTCATTATGATTAGCATGTGTAATGTAGGTGGGTGCACAGGGAGGGCTGTGCAACACAGAGAAGACAAGTAGTGATTTTACAGTATCTTACTATGCTGATGGACAGTGACTGTAATGGGGTTTGTGGGGGGGTCTTGGTGATGGGGGAGTCTAGTAAACATAATGTTCTTCATATAATTCTAGATTAATGATACCAAAAATAATAATAATAATAATACAATAAATAAATAGATTGGTGCATATGTATATAAATAAATAAATAAAAAGAAAATAGAACAGGTGATTACAAAGCAATTGAAAAATTAAATTAACAATCCCTAAAGTCAATCAAGGGATAGACAAAGAATACAGAAAATGATACCTAATATATAGACAATGGAAGAAGAAGAAAAAGCAGGAGGAAAAGAAAAGAACCTTTAGATTGTGTTGTAACAGCATATTAAGTGAGTTAAGTTAGACTCTTAGATAGTAAGGAAATTAACCTTGAACCTTTGGTAACCACGAATCTAAAGCCTGCAATAACCACAAGTACATACCTATTGATATTCACCATAAATGTAAATGGACTGAATTCACCAATCAAAAGACATAGAGTCACTGAATGGATACAAAAAAAAAGACCCATCTATATGCTGCCTACAAGAGATTCACTTTAAACCCAAGGACATACACAGACAACAAATGAAGGGATGGAAAAAGATATTTCATGCAACTAACAGAGAGAAAAAAGCAGGAATTGCAGTACTTGTATCAGACAAAATAGACTTCAAAACAAAGAAAGTCATAAGAGACAAAGAAGGACATTACATAATGATAAATGGGTGATTCCAACAAGAACATATAACCAACTATAAATATCTATGCTCCCAATACAGGAGTACCCACATACGTGAAACAAATACTAACAGAATTAAAAGGGGAAATATAATGCAATACATTCATTCTAGGAGAGTTCAGCACTGCACTCACTCTCAAGGACAGATCCACCAGACAGAAGATAAGTAAGGAGACAGAGGCACTGAACAACACAATAGAACAGATGGACATAACAGACATCTACAGAACTCTACACCCAAAAACAACAGAATATGCATTCTTTTCAAGTGCACATGGAACATTTTCAAGAACAGATCATATACTAGGCCACAAAAAGAGCCTCAGTAAATTCAAAAAGATTGAAATTGTACCAACCAGCTTCTCAGACCACAAAGGTATGAAACTAGAAATACATTATGAAAGAAAATGAAATATCCCACAAACACATGGAGGCTTCACAACATGCTCCTAAATAACCAATGGATCAATGACCAAATAAAAACAAAGATCAAGCAACATATGGAGACAAACGACAACAATAATTCAACACCACAAAATTTGTGGGACACAGCCAAGGCTGTGGTAAGACGAAAGAATATTGCAATACAGGCTTACCTGAAGAAAGAAGAACAATCATATATAAGTAGTCTAAACTCACAATTAATGAAACTAGAAAAAGAAGAACAAATGAGGCCCAAAGTCAGTAGAAGGAGGGACATAATAAAGATTAGAGCAGAAATAAATAAAATCGAGAAGAATAAAGCAATAGAAAGAATCAATGAAAGCAAGAGCTGGTTCTGCAAGAAAATAAACAAAATAGATAATCCCCTAGCCAGACTTTTCAAGAAAAAAAGAGAGTCTACTCACATAAACAGAATCAGAAATGAGAAATGAAAAATCACTACAGACACCACAGAAATACAAAGAATTATTAGAGAATACTATGAAAAATTATATGCTAACAAAATGGATAACCTAAAAGAAATGGACAACTTCCTAGAAAAATACAACCTTCCAAGGCTGAACAAGGAAGAAACAGAAAATCTGAATAGACCAATTACTAGCAACGAAGTTGAACTGGTAATCAGAAACCTACCTAAGAACAAAACCTCTGGACCAGATGGATTCACCACTTAATTTTGTCAAATATTTAATGAAGACCTAATACCCATTCTCCTTAAAGTTTTCCAAAAAATAGAAGAGGGGGGAATACTTCCAAACTCATACTATGAGGCCAGCATCACTCTAATACCAAAACCAGGCAAAGACACCACAAAAAGAGAAAATGACAGACCAATATCCCTGATGAACATAGATGCAAAAATACTCAACAAAATATTAGCAAACCAAATTCAAAAATACATCAAGAGGATCATACAACATGATCAAGTGGGATTCATTCTAGGGATGCAAGGATGGCACAACATTCGAAAATATATCAACATTATCCACCACATCAACAAAAAAGACAAAAACCACATAATCATCTCCATAAATGCTGAAAAAGCATTTGACAAAATTCAATATCCATTCATGATAAAAACTCTCAACAAAATGGGTATAGATGGCAAGTACCTCAACATAATAAAGGCAATATATGACAAACCCACAGCCAACATTATATTTAACAGTGAGAAGCTGAAAGCTTTTACTTTAAGATTGGTAACAACACAAGGATGACCACTCTCCCCACGTGTATTCAACATAGTACTGGAGGTCCTAGCCACGGCAATCAGACAACACAAAGAAATAAAAGGCATCCAGATTGGCAAGGAAGAAGTTGAGCAGTCCCTGTTTGCAGATGATGTGATATTGTACATAAAAACCCTAAAGAATCCACTCCAAAACTACTAGATCTAATATCTGAATTCAGCAAAGTTGCAGGATACAAAATTCATGCACAGAAATTTTTGCCATTCCTATACACTAATAATGAACTAGCAGAGAGTGAAATGAGGAAAATAATTCCATTCCCAATTGTATCAAAAAGAATAAAATACCTAGGAATAAACCTAACCAAGGTAGGGAAAGACCTATACTCTGAAAACTACAAGACACTCTTGAGAGAATTTAAAGGAGATACCAATAAATGGAAAAACATCCCGTGCTCATGGATAGGAAAAATTAATATTGTCAAAATGGCCATTGTAAAACAATCTATAGAATCAATGCAATTCCTATCAAAATAAAGCATTCTTCAATGAACTAAAGAAAATCGTCCTAAAATTCATATGGAACCACAAAAGATCTCAAATAGCCAAAGCAATCATGAGAAGAAAGAATAAAGCAGGGGGAATTACACTCCCCAACTTCAAGCTCTATTACAAAGCCATAGTAATCAAGAAAATTTGGTACTGGCACAAGAAGAGGCCCATAGACCAATGGAACAGACTAGAGAGCCCTGATATAAACCCAAGGATATATGGTCAATTAATATATGATAAAGGAGCCATGGACATACAATGGGGATATGACAGCCTCTTCAGCAGCTGTTGTTGTCAAAACTGGACAGCTACATGCAAGAGAATGAAACTGGATTATTGTTTAACCCCATACACAAAAGTAAACTCGAAATGGATTAATGACTTAAATGTAAGTCATGAAACCATAAAACTCTTAGCAGACAACATAGGCAAAAATCTACTTAATATAAGCATGAGCAACTTCTTCCTGAACCAATCTCCTCAAGAAAGAGAAACAAAAGCAAAAATGAACTCATGGGACTACATCAAACTAAAAAGTTTTTGTACAGCAAAGGATATCATCAACAAAACAAAAAGGCATCTTACAGTATGGGAGAATATATTTGTAAATGACATATCCAACAAGGGGTTAACATCCAAAATATATAAAGAACTTACATGCCTCAACACCCAAAAAGCAAATAACCCGATTAACAAATGGGCAGAGGATATGAAGAAACAGTTCTCCAAAAAAGAAATTCAGATGGCCAACAGACACATCAAAAGATGATCCACATCACTAATCATCAGGGAAATGCAAATTAAAACCACAATGAGATATCACCTCATGCCAGTAAGAATGGCCAGCATCGAAAAGACTAAGAACAATAAATGCTGGTCAGGATGCAGAGAAAGGGGAACCCTCCTACACTGCTGGTGGGAATGTAAGCTAGTTTTTGCATTGTGGAAAGCAATATGGAGGTTCCTCAAAAGACTAAAAATAGAAATACCATTTAACCCCAGAATCCCACTCCTTGGAATTTACCCAAAGAATACAACTACTCAGATTCAGAAGACATATGTACCCCTATGCTTATTGCAGCACTTTTTACAATAGCCAAAATATGGAAGCAACCTAAGTGTCCATCAGTCGATGAATAGATAAAGAAGAGGTGGTACATATACAGAATGGAATACTATTCAGTCATAAGAAAGAAACAAATCCTACCATTTGCAACAGCATGGATGGAGCTGGAGGACATTATGCTCAGTGAAATAAGCCAGGCAGAGAAAGACAAGTGCCAAATGATTTCCCTCATTTGTGGAGTATAACAATGAAGCAAAACTGAAGGAACAAAATGGCAGCAGACTCAGAGACTCCAAGAATGAACTAGTGGTTACCAAAGGGGAGAGGTGTGGGAGGGTGAGTGGGGAGGGAGGGAGAAATGGATTAAGGGGTATTATGTTTAGTACTCATGGTGTAGGGGATCATCGGGAGAGCAGTGTAGCACAAAGAATGCACATAGTGGATCTGTTGCATCTTACTACACTCATGGACAATGACTGAATTGGGGTATGGGTGGGAACTTGATAATATGGGTAAATGTAGTAACCACATTGTTTTTTCATGTGAAACCTTCATTAGAGTGTTTATCAATCATACCTTAATAAAAAATTAAAACAAAAAAGCTAGGGCCCTCAGTCATATGTTCACAAGAAAATAAATTATGTCAAAAATCTGGATGAGCTTAGAAGCTCATTTTTCCTCAGTCAAATCTCCACATGAGAATGCATTCTGACCAAGACCTTGGTTCAGCTTGTAAAACCCTGAGCTGAGGGCCCAGCTATGCCAGGCTTGAACTCCTGATGTATAGAAACTGTGAGATCATCAGTGTGTGTTATGTTAAGCCACAGAGTTTTTGGTAATTTGTTATATAGTTATAGAAAACTAATACACTCATAGTCTAAAAGTCTCACTAAGCACTCTGATCTTCTAATCAGCTCTTCAGAAACCCACTCAAATATGAGAAGACAGCTAAGGATGATGAGGTATCTGAGGAAAGCTTCTTAAATCAAAGATAGACATCTAAACCAACAAATAAACCAAAAACTTACACTGTGAGATGAAAAATAACCACTATAATCCTCAAAGAGATTGGAAAAGATGTTCTTCCACCAATCAAGAAAAGAATGATGTTTAAGGGAAAAAAAGGTACTTAAGGAACCAAAAATTACTCTTAAAAATTCCTGTTCTTGAATTTCTTATTGGAAAGCATTGTATAAGGAACTTTTCTGGTCTTTATCCCAGGTTACTGGGATGGGGCTTCTAAACACTTGGAATTTCTTGAGTGCTAAGAGTGTCTTTGTTATTCATGGTAGGCCTCTGGGACCATGCCTGAATTATGCTAATGAAGTGACTCATGATGGTCCACTAGATAGTTTCTGGATGAGGGCTGGCCATGCTAGAATGACCAACCATGTCATTAGAAGGTTAGAGCTTTGAGTCAGATGATATAAGCCCAACTTGATCTTTGAGGAAGGAGGATTGTGAGATTGGGTTAAATCACATGGTCAGTAGTTCAATCAATCACATCTACATAATAAAACCACAATTAAAATTCTGGGCACCAAGTCTTAGGTGAGTTTCCTGGTTGGTGAATACATTGATGTTGTAGTTAAGTAATGCATCCTGATCCTGCCCCAGAGCAGGGTGGAGAGGGTGGTCATGGAAGCTACACCATTAGGACTCTCCCAGGCCTTACTCTATAGGTCTCCTCATTTACCTAGTCCTGATTTGCATCCCTTTTTAATAAATATGTAATTATAAGCATAGCACTTTATGGAAATTATCAAACCTGAAGAAGTCATGGGAACCCCTGAATTTATGGACGTTTGGTTAGAAAATGTGAGTGGCCTGAGTGCTCTTGAATCTCTGTCCAGCAGCTGAAATGAGGGCAATCTCGTTGGGAACTGTGCATTTAAGCAGTGAAGTCTGCCCTAACCGGGTAATTAGTGTCGGAAATTGCATTGCAGTAGTGCAAAGGGTTGGAAGATAAAACTGCCTTTTAATTTTGAGAAATTTTCTTGAATTAATTACTTAATTTTTTTTTTCACTTTTTCTGACCTCTCTTTATAGAACTCATATTATTCTTATATTGGACTTCCTGGACTGATCCTGTAATTTGTTTATATTTTAACTTCTATTTCCCTCTATTTGTCCTTTTGTTTCTTGTACTTCTGGGAGATTTTCTCAGTTTTAAGATTTAAAGGGCCCACAGAATACCCAGCACTGTGGAAGAGAATACACATGCACCACAGTATATCAATGTAACATTGTACACTAAGGGCAAAACAAAGAAGCTAACATCTTTCAGAGAAGAAAAAATTTAAAGGTAACTTACAAGAGATCAGTAATCATAATAGTTTCAGACTCCTCAAAAGTTAGGAACTAGAAGACAATGAAGCAATGTCTTCAAAATTATTAGGAGTATCTCACGATGAGAACAGTAGCACAGACCCAAAAAGCAATTAGACCATACTGGAGCAATTCAAAAGACTGTCTACCAGAAGATGAAATTGACAGAAGAGTCAATGCTGCTGGCTGTCATATATTGGGAGAAGATTTAGTCAATGGGGAGCAAGTTATAGATAAAGTTAATGTTAAGTATATAGAAAAATAAGAAATTGAATAAATAAAACAAGATAAATTATAATTATCATCTCCATTAAAAACAAACACATGTGCCAGAAAGGAAAATTAATCATAGTATGCTACATAACTAAATAGAATTTTCATAGTCAAAATAATATAAACACTGACTATTGATGTCATCAAAAGTATGACATAATGTCATAATTTTGTGTTGGAATGGGAATTTCATGTTTGTGCGTCCCTGAGGCTGATGGTGATAATGAACTAGACTCTCCTCTGCCATAGGATGCTTTAATCTGAAAATTATGAATTAAGTTTATAAGCATATTTATTTAGCTAAAGGAGTTCAAAGTAGTTGCCTCTGAGGAGTTGATAAAGGGGTATGAGTTGGGGTTTTTTGACAACTTTAACAAATAACTATTTGTTTCTTTAAATTGTATATGAAGTAAATATTTTAGAAAATGAAGAGTACTTTTAAAAGAAAATTCAAATCAGATCATGTCACCAAAAAGCTTAAAACTCCTAGTGGTTTACTACTGTAATAAGAATAAAATCTTAACTCTTTCCTATGACTTATATGGGTCGTTATTACCTGAACCTGCCTATTTAACTTCATCTCGCAGCACTCCCCCATCCCAGAATCTCCAGGCTCCCACCACTCTAATCTACTTTCTTTTCTCAAACAAGCTTGTTCCCACTTCAGAGCCTTCCACCATGCTGGTCCCCCGCCTGGAATCACTCTCCACAGATCTTTGTATGGCTGATTGTTCTTTTCATTCAGGATTCACCTGAAGTTGCCTCTTTAGAGATGCTTTCCACATCAGACAAACCCAAATTGAGGAAGTCTAAAAGTCAAAATGTTCTTTGACAAAAATGTCAATGTCATTAAAGACAAATAAAAGCTGGGGACTATTCCAAATTAAAAGAGACTAAAGAGACAAGAACAACTAAATGCAATCTATGACTTGACCCTCTATTTATATTTTTTAAAAGCTATACAGAGATTATTGGGACAATTGGAGAAATTTTAACCTGTATTGTAGAGTAGATATTAACGTATCATTGTTAAACTTCCAAAGTACAATAATTGTATTGTATATGTATAAGAATGTCCTTGTTCTTATGAGATATATACTGAAGTGCTTATGGATGGAGTGTCATGATGTCTGTAACTTTCAAATGGTTCACCAAACAGAAAGATAATAGAGTTAGAGATATCAAGTAAATGTGACAAAATGTTAACATTTGGTGCATATTAATGAAGCATATATAATCTCACTGTATTATTCCTGCAATTTTTCTGTAGGATTGAAAACATTCCAATCAAAAGTTGGTGGAAAAAAATCTTAAACTTCATTTAGTAGTCTATTGACTTTTGAAGTAATTCCAAACTATTTTGAATATTTTGATGAAGCACATGAGTAAATACATTGACCAAGGTAGCCCTCTAGGCATTTTCTATCACATCATTCTTCACTTGTTTTCTTCATTGCGTTTAACATTTTCTAAAACATTTATTTTGTTTATGTATTTGCTTATCTGTTTAAGGTCTACATTTCCCCAGCTCCTATCCTGTAAATGCTATTACAGTAGAAATGGTGTCTGTCTTGTTGAATGCCCAGCATTCAAACAAATGCCTAGCACATGGTAGATGTTCAATAATTACTTGTAGAATGAATGAATGAAGAAATTCCAAGAAACCTTGGGTAGAAACAATATTTAGGCAGCTGAAATTTTGCCCCGGTGGCTAAGTTAAGGCCCTGAGGCTCTCTTGGGAAAGGGCCTTGTTATTGCAGAGCCCTGTGAGGCTGAGATAAAAAGGAGAAGGAACTCAGCTTCATTCTGGCATAGGGAGTATGGTTATAAAGGAATAGGAACTACTGGAAATGGCAGTGACCCCAAAGGTTACAACTAGAGAATAGGGACCTAAAACTAAAAGATTAAAGATGACAGAGAGGTCCTGAAAAGGACTATTTAACACTTTAATCTCCATACAAGACAACTGATTTATGTGACACCTTGTCCTTTCAAGTCACCTCAATTGTGTAAAGATTTTTCCCTGAAATTCCCTCTTACCACAAAGCTAATAATTGTGTATTTTGAGCGATCTCTCAGTAAAGGAGAAGAACTACAATGGAAGAGAAAAAGGGGCATCTGAACACCATAGGTGATTCTTTGCAGGAAAGAAAAACTACCTTCCTCCTCAACTTTTATCATCATACCAATTCTTCCTGTCAACCTCTTTTTCTTAATTTCCTTTCCCTGTTTCTCCTTCCGTCATCACATCCCACTTCCCTCAGGTAGGTGTTAGAGAGAAGTGTTTGTGAAGAATGGTAGGGTAGTAAAGTAATTTTGTGCAGGGGCAACTTTTACTAAAATAATACTTTTTCCTTTTTGGATAAGGACACACTCATGCAAATATTGAGAATGAGAATTGCAGTTGTCTGCGCACCTTCATTATTGACCACACACCATGAGGGTTCTAAGAAAGAAACTTTTCCAGTCTTTCTAAACACCATCATCTCAGGCTCCACATTCTGTCCCACCCCACCCTACCCCCATAAACACCTGTCATGCCAAATTCTACCACTTTTTTCTCTATGGCATTAGAGCAATCTGTTCCCTCTTATTAATCTGAGTTCAATTTAAATCCTTGACATGTCAGGACTGGATGGCTGTTTCTCATCAGCTTGCCCTTTATCTAAGCCAAAGTAAGTCAAAGATTCTGCAAAGATCCATGTTTTCTTATCCTCCTTCAAATTGTTCTCAATCTCTTAATGTGCTTTCAGGTCCACAGTCATCCTTCTCCTGCCTGCCTAAGAAGATCTTTCTCTCATCTTCAGCATTCCACTGGTCATTTATCATCAGTTACAATTTCAAATTAGGAATCCTGTTAGCATGTTGAGTCTGTGGAAGCCAAATGACCCATTATGGACTCAATCCAAATGTATAGGCAGGTGGCTAAACAGGTCTGGCCAGCAGCCTTATCAACGCAGATCTGAAACTAGAGGTTGCAGAAAAATCTAAAAAGAATCATGAGTTTACAAATGACAATTAACTGTATACCAGTCCAAGGGGAGCAAAGTATATTTTAAATGCTTCCAGAACTAAGTACACTTGTCAAGGATAATTTTTTCTCACTTTTTGGTTCTACCATGACACCCCATACTCGAACAATCTTCATTAGCTCCCAATTACCTTTAAAATCACATTTCAAACCCTTGAGTCTGGTGCTCAAAGCCATTTACATTTTCCCTCTTCCTACCACTTACCCTGCTCTAACCTCATCTCATCAGTCCTTGCTATGGTCCCTCCACCTCAACCAACATGGTATATTCTCACCACAAGTTTCAATTCTTGCTCCTCTCCTTACCTATAATGCCTTTCCACTTCCTTCTTGCTGATGCATATTAACTGCATCATTCAAGATCCACTCAAGTTATGCCCCCTTCCAAGAAGCTTTCCTTGATTCCCTCACAATATCACTGATATTTTGTGCTGAGCAGACTTTAAAGCCAGCTGATCAAGCTCACTTTACCCCATCCCCATCTTTCAGATGAGAAAATTCGAGGCCCAAAGATATTAAATTATTTGTGTAATATCATGCTGTGAGTTTAGTTGTGGAAACTTAATATGAAGCCAGATTTCCTGACTCCCTTTGCAATTTCCTTTCCATATTGTCACACTTTGTCCACACTGTCCCACCCCCCCACACACAAATGCGAAGTGTGGTGTCATGATCGTAAATTGACCTCTGTGTTGAATTGTTTTTCACCTATATTTAACTTATCTCAACCCCATGTTCTAATGATTCTTCAGAGAAGGGATCGTATCTAACATTTCTCCTCTCTCTTCTCCCTGAAAGGGCTGTATACACCTCAGACTGGCAGTAAGTGTGTCTTAACTGTGAAATGCTCACTTCAAGAAAATACTAAGACAGAACCAATAAAACAAGTACACCCTGGATGGATTATTATATTACATACATATTCAAAAAGATTCCTCTAAACAGGGACCTCCTATAGTGAACTTGCTTACAGATCATTAACCACCATCCAGAGAGAAAAAGAGCTAAGAAATCTCAAGGCAAAAATGTAAGAAACACCTCTCTTACAGTCTCGAGAAATAGAAGGGTGTTAAGGCAGACTTCCCACTTTGTGATAGAGAGGATTTATGCAGACCCCGTCTCACAACCCTGAACTCAGCACTAAGGTCTGGTTTCCCTCAGCTGGGAGTTGACTGACATAAGTTCTAAATGTCTGTTCCACCACTAATTTATCTCTGTGACCTAGGCCACATCACTTAATCTCGCAGGACTTGTGTTTTATCAACTGTAAAATGTTAGGTTAGGGTGTGGGATGGAAGTCCAGACTTGCTTTGTCTCACACATTTGTTGTGAGGCTCAAGTGAGATAATATATGTGAAAGTATTTTAAAAATCAAAAGACAGGGAGGCGGATCCAGGATGGCGGTGTGAGTAGAGCAGTGGAAATCTCCTCCCAAAAACACATAGAGCTATGAAAATATAACAAAGAAATATCTTCCTAAAATAGAGGCCACAGGACACAGGACAACATCCAGACCACCCGGCTCCCGGCGGGTGGAAAGAAACCGGAGCGGGTTTTTTTTGGCGAGTGCTCTTTGGAAGCCTTAAAGGGACGGGTCCCCGTTGCTAGGGAGGCAGGGTGGCGGGACCGGTGAGCAGGTGCCTGGGACTGGCGCCTGAGGACAAAGAATATCCCGCATTTCTCCCTGCGGGACCGGCAGGCGGGTGCTTGAGACCGGCGCCTGAGGACGGAGGAAATCGCGTGTTTCCCCCCCCCTTTTTTTTTTTCTCTTTTTGGAGAGGGCTTTTTGGAAGCCTTAAAGGGACAGGGACCCCAGTGCTAGGAAGGCAGGGCGGCGGGACTGGTGAGTGGGTGCCTGGGACCGGCGCCTGAGGACAAAGAATATCCCACGTTTTTCCCTGTGGGACCGGTGGGCAGGTGCCTGAGACCGGCACTTGAGGACAGAGGAAATCGCGTGTTTTTCCCCCCCTTTTTTTTTTCTCTTTTTTGCGAGTGCTTTTTGGAAGCCTAAAAGGGACAGGGACCCAGGTGCTAGGGAGGCAGGGCGGCAGGACTGGTGGGCGGGTGTCTGGAACCAGCGCCTGAGGACAAAGAATATCGAGAGTTCTTTCCCTGCGGGACCGATGGGTGGGTGCTTTTTGGAAGCGTTGAAAGGACAGGGACCCTGGTGCTAGGGAGACAGGGCAGCAGGACCAGTAAGCGGGTGCCTCGGACCGGCACCTGAGGACAAAAAAAAATCGCGTGTTTTTTCCTTTTTTTTTCTTTCTGTTCCCTCTCTCATTGTTGCTGTTGTTGTTTTGGTTTGGAGAGTGCTTTTTGGAAGTCTTAAAGGGGCAGGACAGGTCACTTAGACCAGAGGCAGGGAATCTGGGGATCTCTGGGCACTCTAACCCCCTGGGCAGCAGGGAGCACAGAGGCCCCTTACGGAGATAAATAGCCCGCCGGCCGCTCCCCCTCCAACGGGGCTCCACCATTTTGGAGGAACAGCCCCAGCCAGGCCAAGCCCACAGCAACAGCGGAGATAAACCCCATAGCAACTGGGCAGGAAGCAGAAGCCCTGTCTGCGCACAGCTGCCCAGCACAAGCCACTAGAGGTCGCTATTCTCCCAGGAGAATGCCACAAACCAACAAGAAGGGAAGCACTTCCAGCGGTCACTTGTACCAGCTCTGCAAACTATCTCTATCACCATAAAAAGGCAAAACTACAGGCAGACAAAGATCACAGAGACAACACCTGAGAGGGAGACAGACCTAACTAGTCCTCCTGAAAAAGAATTCAAAATAAAAATCATGAACATGCTGACAGAGATGCAGAGAAAAATGCAAGAGCAGTGGGATGAGATGCAGAGAAAAATGCAAGAGCAGTGGGATGAAGTCCAGAGGGAGATCACAGATGTCAGGAAGGAGATCAATGAGGTGAAACAATCCCTGGAAGGATTTATAAGCAGAATGGATAAGATGCAAGAGGCCATTGAAGGAATAGAAGCCAGAGAACAGGAACATATAGAAGCTGACATAGAGAGAGATAAAAGGATCTCCAGGAATGAAACAACACTAAGAGAAATATGTGACCAAGCCAAAAGGAATAATATTCGTATTATAAGGAAACCAGAAGAAGAAGAAAGAGGAAAAGGGATAGAAAGTCTCTTTGAAGAAATAATTGCTGAAAACTTCCCCAAACTGGGGGAGGAAATAATCGAACAGACCATGGAATTACACAGAACTCCCAACAGAAAGGATCCAAGGAGGACAACACCAAGACACATAGTAATTAAAATGGCAAGGATCAAGGACAAGAAAAGAGTTTTAAAGGCAGCTAGAGAGAAAAAGGTCACCTATAAAGGAAAACCCATCAGGCTAACATCAGACTTCTCGACAGAAACCCTACAGGCCAGAAGAAAATGGCATGATATATTTAATGCAATGAAACAGAAGGGCCTTGAACCAAGGATACTGTATCCAGCATGACTATCATTTAAATATGATGGCAGGATTAAACAATTCCCAGACAAGCAAAAGCTGAGGGAATTTGCTTCCCACAAACCACCTCTACAGGGCATCCTACAGGGACTGCTCTAGATGGGAGCACAACTAAAAAGAGCACAGAAAAAAACACGCAACATATGAAGAATGGAGGAGGAGGAATAAAAAGGGAGAGAAGAAAAGAATCTCCAGACAGTGCATATAACAGCTCAATAAGCGAGCTAAGTTAGGCAGCAAGATACTAAAGAAGCTAACCTTGAAACTTTGGTAACCACGAATCTAAAGCCTGCAATGGCAATAAGTACATATCTCTCAATAGTCACCCTAAATGTAAATGGACTTAATGCATCAATCAAAAGACATAGAGTAATAGAATGGATAAAAAAGCAAGACCCATCTATATGCTGCTTACAAGAAACTCACCTTAAACCCAAAGATAAGCATAGACTAAAAGTCAAGGGATGGAAAAATATATTTCAGGCAAACAACAGTGAGAAGAAAGCAGGGGTTGCAGTACTAATATCAGACAAAATAGACTTCAAAACAAAGACAGTAACAAGAGATAAAGAAGGCCACTACATAATGATAAAGGGCTCAGTCCAACAAGAGGATATAACCATTCTAAATATATATGCACCCAATACAGGAGCACCAGCATATGTGAAGCAAATACTAACAGAACTAAAGAGGGAAATAGACTGCAATGCATTCATTGTAGGAGACTTCAAAACACCACTCACCCCAAAGGATAGATCCACCGGGCAGAAAATAAGTAAAGACACACAGGCACTGAACAACACACTAGAACAGATGGACATAATAGACATCTATAGAACTCTACATCCAAAAGCAACAGGATATACATTCTTCTCAAGTGCACATGGAACATTCTCCAGAATAGACCACATACTAGCTCACAAAAAGAGCCTCAGTAAATTCCAAAATATTGAAATTCTACCAACCAATTGTTCAGACCACAAAGGTATGAAAGTAGAAATAAATTCTACAAAGAAAACAAAAAGGCTCACAAATACATGGAGGCTTAACAACATGCTACTAAATAATCAATGGATCAATGAACAAATCAAAATACAGATCAAGGAATATATACAAACAAATGACAACAACAACACTAAGCCCCAACTTCTGTGGGATGCAGCGAAAGCAGTCTTAAGAGGAAAGTATATAGTAATCCAGGCACACTTGAAGAAGGAAGAACAATCCCAAATGAATAGTCTAACATCACAATTATTAAAACTGGAAAAAGAAGAACAAATGAGGCCTAAAGTCAGCAGAAGGAGGGACATAATAAAGATCAGAGAAGAAATAAGCAAAATTGAGAAGAATAAAAAAATAGCAAAAATCAACGAAACCAAGAGCTGGTTCTTCGAGAAAATAAACAAAATAGATAAGCCTCTAGCCCAACTTATTAAGAGAAAAAGAGAGTCAACACAAATCAACATAATCAGAAATGAGAATGGAAAAATCACGACAGACTCCACAGAAATACAAAGAATTATTAAAGACTACTATGAAAACCTATATGCCAACAAGCTGGAAAACCTAGAAGAAATGGACAACTTCCTAGAAAAATACAACCTCCCAAGACTGACCAAGGAAGAAACACAAAAGTTAAACAAACCAATTATGAGCAAAGAAATTGAAACAGTAATCAAAAAACTACCCAAGAACAAAACCCCGGGTCTGGACGGATTTACCTCGGAATTTTATCAGACACACAGAGAAGACATAATGCCCATTCTCCTTAAAGTGTTCCACAAAATAGAATAAGAGGGAATACCCCCAAACTCATTCTATGAAGCCAACATCACCCTAATACCAAAACCAGGCAAAGACCCCACCAAAAAAGAAAATTACAGACCAATATCCCTGATGAATGTAGATGCAAAAATACTCAATAAAATATTAGCAAACAGAATTCAACAGTATATCAAAAGGATCATACACCATGACCAAGGGGGGTTCATCCCAGGGATGCAAGGATGGTACAACATTCGAAAATCCATCAACATCATCCACCACATCAACAAAAAGAAAGACAAAAACTACATGATCATCTCCATAGATGCTGAAAAAGCATTTGACAAAATTCAACATCCATCCATGATAAAAACTCTCAGCAAAATGGGAATAGAGGGCAATTACCTCAACATAATAAAGGCCATATATGATAAACCCACAGCCAGCATTATACTGAACAGCGAGAAGCTGAAAGCATTTTCTCTGAGATCGGGAACCAGACAGGGATGCCCACTCTCCCCACTGTTATTTAACATAGTACTGGAGGTCCTAGCCACGGCAATCAGACAAAACAAAGAAATACAATAAATCAAGATTGGTAAAGAAGAAGTTAAACTGTCACTATTTGCAGATGATATGATAGTGTACATAAAAAACCCTAAAGACTCCACTCCAAAACTACTAGAACTGATATCGGAATACAGCAATGTTGCAGGATACAAAATTAACACACAGAAATCTGTAGCTTTCATATACACTAACAACGAATCAATAGAAAGAGAAATCAGGAAAACAATTCCATTCACCATTGCATCAAAAAGAATAAAATACCTAGGAATAAACCTAACCAAAGAAGTGAAAGACTTATACTCTGAAAACTACAAGTCACTCTTAAGAGAAATTAAAGGGGACACTAATAAATGGAAACTCATCCCATGCTCATGGCTAGGAAGAATTAATATCATCAAAATGGCCATCCTGCCCAAAGCAATATACAGATTTGATGCAATCCCTCTCAAATTACCTGCAACATTCTTCAATGAATAGGAACTAATAATTCAAAAATTCATATGGAAACACCAAAGACCCCGAATAGCCAAAGCAATCCTGAAAAAGAAGAATAACGTAGGGGGGATCACACTCCCCAACTTCAAGCTCTACTACAAAGCCATAGTAATCAAGACAATTTGGTACTGGCACAAGAACAGAGCCACAGACCAGTGGAACAGATTAGAGACCCCAGAAATTAACCCAAACATATATGATCAATTAATATTTGATAAAGGAGCCATGGACATACAATGGCAAAATGACAGTCTCTTCAACAGATGGTGCTGGCAAAACTGAACAGCTACATGTAGGAGAATGAAACTCGACCATTGTCTAACCCCATATACAAAGGTAAACTCAAAATAGATCAAAGACCTGAATGTAAGTCATGAAACCATTAAACTCTTGGAAAAAAACATAGGGAAAAACCTCTTAGACATAAACATGAGTGACCTCTTCTTGAACATATCTCCCCAGGCAAGGAAAACAACAGCAAAAATGAGCAAGTGGGAATACATTAAGCTGAAAAGCTTCGGTACAGCGAAAGACACCATCAATAGAACAAAAAGGAACCCTACAGTATGGGAGAATATATTTGAAAATGACACATCCGATAAAGGCTTGATGTCCAGAATATATAAAGAGCTCACACGCCTCAACAAACAAAAACAAATAACCTAATTAAAAAATGGGCAGAGGAACTGAACAGACAGTTCTCCAAAAAAGAAATACAGATGGCCAAGAGACACATGAAAAGATGCTCCACATCGCTAATTATCAGAGAAATGCAAACTAAAACTACAATGATGTATCACCTCACACCAGTAAGGATAGCTGCCATCCAAAAGACAAACAACAACAAATGTTGGCGAGGCTGTGGAGAAAGGGGAACCCTCCTACACTGCTGGTGGGAATGTAAATTAGTTCAACCATTGTGGAAAGCAGTATGGAAGTTCATCAAAATGCTCAAAACAGACCTACCATTTGACCCAGGAATTCCACTCCTAGGAATTTACCCTAAGAACGCAGCAATCAAGTTTGAGAAAGACAGATGCACCCCTATGTTTATCGCAGCACTATTTACAATAGCCAAGAATTGTAAGCAACCTAAATGTCCATCGGTAGATGAATGGATAAAGAAGAGGTGGTACATATAAACAATGGAATACTACTCAGCCATAAGAAGTGGAAAAATCCAACCATTTGAAGCAACATGGATGGAGCTGGAGAGTATTATGCTCAGTGAAATAAGTCAAGCAGAGAAAGAGAAATACCAAATGATTTCACTCATCTGAGGAGTATAGGAACAAAGGAAAACTGAAGGAAGAAAACAGCAGCGGAATTACAGAACCCAAAAATGGACTAACAGGTACCAAAGGTAAAGGAACTGGGGAGGATGGGTGGGCAGGGAGGGATGGGGGGGAAGAAGAAGGAGGGTATTAATATTAGCATGCTTTGGGGGAGGGAGAAAGGGGAGGGTGGGCGGCACAACACAGAGAGGACAAGTAGTGACTCTACAACATTTTGCTAAGCTGATGGATAATAACCGTAATGTGGTTGTTAGGGGGGAGCTGATATAGGGGAGAGCATAGTAAACATAGTATTCTTCATGTAAGTGTAGATTAAAAATTAAAAAAAAAGAAAGAAAGAAAGAAAAGGGGGATTACTCCTTGATAGGATAAAACTATTGGTAAATCAAAGATCAACGCATGCTTTAAATATCCTTAATGTTGATCACTTCAAGGGTGTCAGATGATCAGCTATGGAGGTACTCTTTTCTGATAATATTCCTTTCTCTTAATTAAAAAAAAAAAAGCAGTTGCTGTGTGCTGACTTCCAATGAGTTCTGCACAGTGGTATAGAGGGCATGTCAAAGTGTGGGCAAAGGGTCTGTTTGTTTCTATGCAGAAGATCAAGGCCTAGCTTGGATACCCAGAAAATGAACTAAGATACAATATGAGGAGGAGCTTCCAGCATCAGCACTCTCTGGAGGACTTGTGCCAGGGGATGATCATCAAAAAGCCTCCACAGGTATCCGGACGATGCTGAGGTTGTGGCTGCATCCAGCCCACCGTCTCCTGGACTTGCCATAGGAATGAGGAGGGCGATGTCTAGGCTGGCATGTGCATACAGTGAGACAACGAATTTGACCGGATCTGTACTGTTGGAATTCAACCAGGAGTTGGGAGGGGTGCAAGTTGTAGCACTCCAAAATCTTATGACTATAGACTATCTATGGTTAAAAGAACATATGGGATGTGAACAGATCCCAGAAATGGGCTGCTTTAATTTGTCTGATGGGTCAAGTACAGTTGGACAATATCCATCATATCATAGATAAATTTTCACAAATGCCTAGGGTGCCTAAATGGTTTTCTTGGCTTCACTGGAGATGGATGGTAATTATAGATTTGCATTGTTTATGTCACCGTATTCCTATTATGTTAATATGTGTGTGCAAATTAGTTAGTAGTTTAAAACCTATACATACTTAAGGTACTATACAAGAAGATATGTCAAAGAAATAATCAATCCTCCCATGTTTCCTTCATATGCTACATCATATGCTTTTCTTCTTCCTTCCTAATTACAACCCTTAAATAGAATTCGTGCCTCATATCGAATTTACCGAGTATCATAATTCCTCCAGGTGGTAAAGATACCTCAAGACAAGTGCTGGGCATAGAAACCACAGGGCATAAATCTGCAAAGAAGTAAAAAGCTAACCTTTGCAAACAATATGGCTTCTCTCTCACTTACCAACTTTACATTTCCCTGTATGGCCCCGGAAGATGACTGGTTAGCCAGAGACGGGTAAATTCCTCAAGGGAGGAACAACCTAAGACAGGCACAGTCGCAGGGGGGTCATCAGGTGAGAATTTGGGGATCAACAGAGGTGAGGCTCAGAACCTCACCCCCCCTGCTTTGAGAGAAATCTTCTGCATCTGTGGATGTTTTGCTGCCCTTGTCTAGCCTGGATTAATACTTAGGCCATAGGCACACACCAGATCATCTGATCATCTACATTTGCCCTCTTACAGCACTAAACTATGTTTTCTACCTTTATCTTGCATCTACCTACCACTTCAGCATTTTATTAAAAATAAAAATAATTATAATAATAGGAGAAATGTGGGATCAACATATAAATCAAGTACGAAAATCAAACGAATATTCATATTTGACCTGATTGTTTATAGGTCATAATGCATGATCAAAACCGAAAGTTTCTGTGATGAATGCCCTTGTACTGTTCACCATGTAAGAATTTATTCACTATGTAAGAATTCGTTCACCATGTAAGAACTTGTTCGTTATGCTTCAGAAGATTGGAGACTGAGGAGAATTAGGCTTGAGATGGATTAATGATTGTACATTGAGCGTTGACCCCCCTATAGTGAATTTTATTGTTGTTAACAACCATTTGATCAATAAATATGAGAGATGCCCTCTCAAAAAAAATAAAAATAAAAATAAAATAAAATAAAATAAATATATATAAAATTGATCAGTAATCAAAAACCTCCCCCCCAAAAAAATACAAGGAACAGATAACCCCACTGGAGAATTCTACCAAATATTTAAAGAAGAATTACTTCCAATCTTTCTCAAACTCTTCCAAAAAATTGAAACAAAGAGAGTACTTTCATAGTATGAGGCCAGCATTACCCTGATACCAAAGCCAGACAAAGACGCCATAAGAAAACCACAAGCTAGTTTCCCAGATGAAAATAGATGCAAAAATCCTCCAAAACACTAGCAAAACAAATTCAATAGTACATTAAAAAGATTATATACCTTGGCCAAGTGGGATTTATCCATTGGATGCACGGATGGCTTAACACAAAAACAATCAATGTGATAACAAATTGACAGAATGAAAGATAAAAATCACATGATCACCTCCGTAGATGCACAAAAAACACTTGAAAAAAAAACACTCAACAAGCTAGGAGTAGACGGAAATTACCTCAACACAATGAAGGCCATAAATGAAAAGCCAACAGCTAACATAATACTCAATGGTAAAAACTGAAAGCTTTTCTTCTAAGATAAGGAATAAAGCAAAGATGCCCACTCTTACCACTTCTATTCAACACAGTATTTGAAATCCTAGTCAGGGCAGTTAGTCAAGGAAAAGAAATAAATGTCATCCAAATCTGAAAGAAGTAAAATTATCTCTGTTTGCAGATGGCATGCATGATCTTATATGTAGAAAACCTTAAGATTACACACACACACACACACACACTGTTAGAACTAACAAACCAATTCAGCAAAACTGTTGGTCACAAATCAACAAATAAAAATCAGTTGCGCAAAATAAAAATCAGTTGCACTTCACAGAGAATAAAAGTAGTGATTCTACAGCATCTTACTATGCTGATGGACAGTGACTGTAATGGGGTATGTGGGGGGGCTTGATAATATGGGCAAATGTAGTAATCACAATGTTGCTCATGTGAAACCTTCATAAGATTGTATATCAATGATGCCTTAATAAAATATGTATATATATAAAAAGAAAAAAAAATCAAAAGGCACTATGTGAATGCAAGGTATTAACTTTTTAACTCCCAGTCCTGTACCAGTTAAATCCTAGGAGACTAGAGCAAGTGGAGGAGAGAAAAAGTTTGCATGTTAATCCCATCTAAATTAATTGTCTGAATCTTCTACCTTCTCTGTAAATGCTGTTCTTCATCCCATCTCTTTATTTTATTTAGTAGAATATTATAAAGATTAATATTTTGGCTTTGCACATTGCTGAAGTGACAGGAGTGGAAGAGGTTGGCAGCTGTGGAGAGAAACCTATTTCTTCCCTAAATTGCTGTAAAAGGGAAAGTTTAGGGAAATTGAAGCTATTGGCCAAAGAAAAAAAGGGGTTAATTTTCTCTGGCTCTGCAATGTCACTCTATTCCATATTGAAAATAAAATGAAAAAAGGAGGGATAAGAGCTATAATTTTGCTGCTATTCTCAAGTTTTCTCTCCTTTGCTTCTCCATAACTCCTAGCATGACTAAAATCAAAGAATCTCTGGGCTGGCTTGGACGGACTTTGTTTTGGGTGGAATCAGATAATTCCTGGAGATGGGGGTAAGGTAGCATATTGCATATTCAAATAAATGAGCCCACTGTACTGGTCTATCATTCATCCAGCAATTGGGTAACATATAACATGCCCCAGTGTCCCAGGTTAAGGGCCATGTCTACCCTGAGACATCCAAAATCAAAATCATGTCCACTCAAGCCTCTGTGGAGATGGTCATCATTCTTATTCTAATGTAGTGCTTGGCCTTTATATCAGTATTGTTCAATTAGAAAAGAGTCTCTTAGGAGATCATCAATCATTCGAAATATCAAACACTGTTAAAAAGCAATGCAGAAAAAAAAAGACCTTAACAAGTAACCTGCAATGAATCATCCATTTAACAGACATTTCCTGAATCCTTACTATGGCCTCAGCCCTGCATTAGGTTTTAAAAAAATACACAAGCATCTAAGTAAAGCTTTCTCTGTTAAGAGACCAGAAGACTATGAGGGGAGAGGAAGGTATAGGTAAGATACAACAAAGATGCCTCTCCAAGTCAGGCACCAATCAACCCTAACTCTTCCCCCTTTCTACGTTCACCCCCTCTGTCCCATGGTCCCATATAAAGCATTGTATTCAATGCTGGACTGAGGAGAGACAAAGGAGCAAGGCAAAACCTTGCTTACCATAAGGAAATAAGGCAGTTTGTGATGTACTGAGAAATTTTTTAAATTAAGTTAATCATAATACAATCCAAGCAGTATATCTGTCGTAACCCACACTAATGGAGTAAAAACCATGCATAAACAAATATTTTAGCATTAAACCTCAAATTGGCTTTGCAGCAAGAGTTGACATCATAAATTTTAGACTCCTTGTGATTAAGTATAGAACTATAGACAAGAGTGTCAATGAACATATATAAAGCAATAGCTCCAAGTTGTCTCCTGGTGGTATCTTGCTTGACAGACACCCGGTCTCTGCCAAACCCCACCCCATCGCTAGCTAACCCAAAAGGCCATCCTACTCAGTGACTCCTCTATCTTCAGCCCTTCTAATCATGAGCCAGGGTTTAGTGAAAACAAGATTTAAATGTGAGATATTGTCTCCTTCTAAGGACAGATTTCACCAAAGACTGAAAGCCTAAGAAGTGAGCTCTAAAGTAGTCTTACTGGCTGGTCAAATCGGGCAACTGTATGTTTCAGTCTTGAATTCTTTTTTTTTTTAATTTTTAATTTTTAAATTGTTAAACTTTATTAAAAATATTGCAAACATCTTACGGAAAACAGACAAAAGGAAGAGCAAGGCTTTTAATGCCTCCATTTACAAACAACTAAAGTATTTTTGATACATTTCTTAATCTTTTCCTATCATTGTAATCATAATGTACACATAATTTTTTGTTTTTATTATTTTTTGAACACTTTCTGTATCATTATGCAGCTCATTATTTTCACTGTCTGTGGCTGCATAATAGTCCACAAAATGAATGTACCATTCTCTCATTATTGGACAGGTCCCTATTTTAGGTAGTACCTCAATTAGGTCTTCCTACTTTGTGTTGTTCTCATTGACTAAATATCCAGAACTGGGGTTATGCGTTAAAAATATAATCACACACTTATAGGTTTGGATACATTTTGCTAAATTGCTTTGGAAAAGGGTTTTATTGCCAGCACAGTTTGATGCTTTACATCCCTTCCTACAACATATAGTAGTATTGTTTAAATCTTTTTCATTTGAAAGGCAAAATAGGTATTTTGCTTTAATATTCATTGCAAGTGAAGGTAATAGACTTCTGTAAGTTTGTTCAGTGACCACTTTGTGAATTATTTGTTCATGTTTTTACCTTCTTATTAGAATAATAGTATTTTTATTAATTTATGTGAGTGGTTTATAAAGGTATTAATTCTTTGTATATATTTATCCCAAATTTTAGTTTTTTTAAATATATATTTTTTCATTTTATTTTTTTTTAGAGGGCATCTCTCATATTTATTGGTCAAATGGTTGTTAACAACAATAAAATTCTGTATAGGGGAGTCAATACTCAATGCACAATCATTAATCCACCCCAAGCCTAATTCTCATCAGTCTCCAATCTTCTGAAGAATAACAAACAAGTTCTTACATGGTGAACAAATTCTTACATAGTGAATAAGTTCTTACATGGTGAACAGTACAAGGGCAGTCATCACAAAAACTTTCAGTTTTGATCACTCATTATGAACTATAAACAATCAGGTCAAATATGAATATTCATTTGATTTTTATACTTGATTTATATGTGAATCCCACATTTCTCCCTTTATTATTATTATTATTATTTTTTAATAAAATGCTGAAGTGGTAGGTAGATGTAAGATAAAGGTAGAAAACATAGTTTAGTGCTGTAAGAGAGCAAATGTAGATGATCAGGTGTGTGCCTGTAGACTATGTGTTAATCCAAGCTAGACAAGGACAATAATACATCCATGGATGCAGATTTCTCTCAAAACGAGGGGGGGGGGGTTCTAAGCCTCACCTCTGTTGATTCTCAATTTCTCACCTGATGGCCCCCCTGCGACTGTGCCTGTCTTAGGTTGTTCCTCCCTTGAGGAATCTTACCTGTCTCTGGCTAACCAGTCATCTTCCGGGGCCATACAGGGAAATGTTAAGTTGGTAAGTGAGAGAGAAGCCATATTGTTTGAAAAGGTTAGCTTTTTACTTTTTTGCAGATTTATTCCCTGTGCCTTCTATGCCAAGCATTTGTCTTGAGGTATCTTTACCACCTGGAGGAATTATGATACTCGGTAAATTCGATATGAGGCACGAATTCTATTTAAGGGTTGTAATTAGGAAGGAAGAAGAAAAACTATAGAAGTAGCAGGGGGAAGAAAACATGGGAAGATTGATTATTTCTTTGACATATCTTCTTGTAGAGTAACTTAAGCATGTATAGATTTTAAACTCCTAATTAAATTGTGTACACCCATTAACATAATAGGAATACAGTTACATAACCAAAGCAGATCTATAATTACCAGCTATCTCCAGTGAAGCCAAGAAAAGCAGTTAGGCACCCTAGGCATTTGTGAAAATTTGTCTATGATATAATGGATATTGTCCAACTGTACTTGAACAGTCTGAGAGAAATCAGACAAATTAAAACAACCCATTCCTGGGGACTGTTCATATCCCATATGTTCTTTTAACAGTAGATAGTCTGTAGTTGTAAAATTTTGGAGCGCTACAACTTGCACTTCTCCTAATTCCTAATTCTTGCTTGAGTTCCAACAGTATAAATCCAGTCAAATTTGTTGTTTTACTGTATGCACAGGCCAGCTTAGATATCTCCTTCTTCATTCCAATGGCAAGTCCAGGAACCAGTGGGATGAATGCAGGTACAACTGCGGCATTGCCTGGATCTTTCCTGAGGTTTTTTGATGATCATCTTCTGGTATGTCTCTTCCAGAGAGTGCTGAAGTTGGAAGTTCTTCTTCATATCGTATCTTAGTTCATTTTCTGGGTTGCCAAATTAGGCTTTGATCCTCTGTATAAACACAAACAGACCCTTTGCCCACACTTTGATATGCCCTTTATACCATTGTGTAGAGAAAGGAATATTATCAGAAAAGTGTATATCCATAGCCGATCATCTGACACCCTTTAAGTGATCAACATTAAGGATATTTAAAGCATGCAATAACTGTTGATTTACAGTTAGTTTTATCCTATCAGGGAGTAATCCCCCTTCTCTTCCTTTATTTACTTTTTGTTATCTTTAATCTACACTTACATGAAGAATATTATGTTTACTAGGCTCTCCCCTACACCAGGTCCCCCCTATAAACCCCTTTACAGTCATTGTCCATCAGCATAGCAAAATGCTGTGGAATCACTACTTGTCTTCTCTGTGTTGTACAGCCCTCCACTTTCTCCCAACCCCCCTATGCATGCTAATCTTAACACCCCTCTTCTTCTTCCCTACCCCCTTATCCCTCCCTACCCACCCATCCTCCCCAGTCCCTTTCCCTTTGGTACGTGTTAGTCCATTCTTGGGTTATGTGATTCTGCTGCTGTTTTGTTCCTTCAGTTTTTCCTTTGTTCTTATACTCCACAGATGAGTGAAATCATTTGGTATTTCTCTTTCTCCGCTTAGCTTATTTCACTGAGCATAATACCCTCCAGCTCCATCCATGTTGCTGCAAATGGTAGGATTTGCCCTCTTCTTGTGGCTGAGTAGTATTCCATTGTGTATATGTACCACATCTTCTTTATCCATTCATCTACCGATGGACATTTAGGTTGCTTCCAATTCTTGGCTATTGTAAATAGTGCAGCAATAAACATAGGGGTGCATCTGTCTTTTTCAAACTGGAGTGCTGCATTCTTAGGGTAAATTCCCAAAAGTGGAATTCCTGGGTCAAATGGTATTTCTAGTTTGAGCATTTTGAGGAACCTCCATACTGCTTTCCACAATGGTTGAAGTAATTTACATTCCCACCAGCAGTGCAGGAGGGTTCCCCTTTCTCCACATCCTCGCCAAAATTTGTTGTTGTTTGTCTTTTGGATGGCCGCCATCCTTACTGGTGTGAGGTGATACCTCATTGTAGTTTTAATTTGCATTTGTCTGATAATTAGCGATGTGGAGCATCTTTTCATGTGTCTGTTGGCCATCTGTATTTCCTTTTTGGAGAACTGTCTGTTCAGTTCCTCTGCCCATTTTTTAAGTGGATTGTTTGTTTTTTGTTTGTTGAGGTGGGAGAGCTCTTTATGTATTTTGGATGTCAAGCCTTTACCAGATCTGTCATTTACAAATATATTCTCCCATACTGTATGGTTCCTTTTTGTTCTATTGATGGTGTGTTCTGCTGTACAGAAGCTTTTCAGTTTGATATAGTCCCACTTGTTCATTTTTGCTGTTGTTTTCCTTGCCCGGGGAGATATGTTCAAGAAGAGGTCACTCATGTTTATGTCTAAGAGGTTTTTGCCTATGTTCTTTTCCAAGAGTTTAATGGTTTCATGACTTACATTCAGGGCTTTGATCTATTTGGAGTTTACTTTTGTATATGAGGTTAGACAATGGTCCAGTTTCATTCTCCTACATGTAGCTGTCCAGTTTTGCCAGCACCATCTGTTGAAGAGACTGTCATTTTGCCATTGTATGTCCATGGCTCCTTTATCAAATATTAATTGACCATATATGTCTGGGTTAACGTCTGGAGTCTCTAATCTGTTCCACTGGTCTGTGGGTCTGTTCTTGTGCCAGTACCAAATTGTCTTTATTAATGTGGCTTTATAGTAGAGCTTGAAGTTGGGGAGTGAGATCCCCCGTACTTTATTCTTCTTTTTCAGGATTGCTTTGGCAATTCGGGGTCTTTGGTGTTTCCATGTGAATTTTTGAATTATTTGTTCCAGTTCATTGAAGAATGTTGCTGGTAATTTAATGGGGATTGCATCATATCTGTATATTGCTTTGGGCAGGATGGCCATTTTGACAATATTGATTCTTCCTATCCATGAGCATGGGATGACTTTTCATCTGTTAGTGTCCCCTTTAATTTCTCTTAAGAGTGACTTGTAGTTTTCAGAGTATAGATCATTCACTTTTTTGGTTAGGTTTATTCCTAAGTATTTTATTCTTTTTGATGCAATTGTGAATGAATTGTTTTCATGATTTCTCTTTCTATTGGTTCATTGTTAGTGTGTAGGAAACCTACAGATTTCTGTGTGTTAATTTTGTATCCTGCAACTTTGCTGTATTCTGATATCAGTTCTAGTAGTTTTGGGGTGGAGTCTTTAGGTTTTTTTATGTACAATATCATGTCATCTGCAAATAGTGACAGTTTAACTTCTTCTTTACCAATATGGATTCCTTGTATTTCTTGGTTTTGTCTGATTGCCGAAGCTAGGACCTCCAGTACTATGTTAAATAGCAGTGGGGAGAGTGGGCATCCCTGTCTTGTTCCCGATCTCAGAGAAAAAGCTTTCAGCTTCTCGCTGTTCAGTATAATGTTGGCTGTGTGTTTATGATATATGGCCTTTATTATGTTGAGGTACTTGCCCTCTATTCCCATTTTGCTGAGAGTTTTTATAATGAATGGATGTTGAATTTTGTCAAATGCTTTTTCAGCATCTATGGAGATGATCATGTAGTTTTTGTCTTTCTTTTTGTTGATGTGGTGGATGATGTTGATGGATTTTCGAATGTTGTACCATCCTTGTATCCCTGGGATGTATTCCACTTGGTCATGGTGTATGATCCTTCTGATATACTTTTGAATTCGATTTGCTACTCTTTTATTAAATATTTTTGCATCTACATTCATCAGGGTTATTGGTCTGCAATTTCCTTTTTTGGTGGGGTCTTTGCCTGGTTTTGGTATTAGGGTGATGTTGGCTTCATAGAATGAGTTTGGGAGTATTCCCTTCTCTTCTATTTTTTGGAAAACTTTAAGGAGAATGAGTATTATGTCTTCTCTGTGTGTCTGATAAAATTCTGAGGTAAATCTGGCCATCCTGGGTGCTTTGTTCTGGGGTAGTTTTTTGATTACCGTTTCAATTTCTTTGCTCATAATTGGTCTGTTTAGATTTTCTGTTTCTTTCTGGGTCAGTCTTGGAAGGTTGTATTTTTCTAGGAAGTTGTCCATTTCTCCTAGGTTTCCCAGCTTGTTAGCATATAGGTTTTGTAGTACTCTCTAATAATTCTTTGTATTTCTGTGCGGTCTGTCGTGATTTTTCCTTTCTCATTTCGAATTCTGTTGATTTGTGTTGACTCTCTTTTCCTCTTTATAAGTCTGGGTAGAGGCTTGTCTATTTTGTATATTTTCTTGAAAAATCAACTCTTAGTTTCGTTGATTTTTGCTATTGTTTTATTCTTCTCAATTTTATTTATTTCTTCTCTGATCTTTATTATGTCCCTCCTTCTGCTGACCTTAGGCCTCATTTGTTCTTCTTTTTCCAATTTCAATAATTGTGACATTAGGCCTTTCATTTGGGATTATTCTTCCTTTTTTAAATATGCTTGGTTTGCTATATACTTTCCTCTTAAGACTGCTTTTGCTGTGTCCCATAGAAGTTGGGGCTTAATTTTGTTGTTGTCGTTTGTTTCCATATATTGCTGGATCTCCATTTTGATTTGGTCATTGATCCATTGATTATTTCAGAGTGTGTTGTTAAGCCTGCATGTGTTTGTGAGCCTTTTTGCTTTCTTTGTACAGTTTATTTCTAGTTTTTTGCCTTTGTGGCCTGAAAAGTTGGTTGGTAGGATTCCAGTCTTTTGGAATTTACTGAGGTTCTTTTTGTGGCCTAGTATGTGGTCTATTCTAGAGAATGTTCCATGTGCACTTGAGAAGAATGTGTATCCTGTTGCTTTTGGATGTAGAGTTCTATAGATGTCTATTAGGTCCATCTGCTGTACTGTGTTGTTCAGTGCTTCCGTGTCCTTACTTATTTTCTGCCCGGCTGGATCTATCTTTTGGGGTGACTGGTGTGTTGAAGTCTCCTTGAATGAATGCATTGCATTCTATTTCCCCCTTTAGTTCTGTTAGTATTTGTTTCACATATGCTTGTGCTCTTGTGTTAGGTGCATATATATTTAGAATGGTTATATCCTCTTGTGGGACTGAGACCTTTATCTTTATGCAGTGTCCTTCTTTATCTCTTGTTACTTTCTTTGTTTTGAAGTCTATTTTGTCTGATATATTAGTACTGCAACCCCTGCTTTCTTCTCACTGTTGTTTGCCTGAAATATGTTTTTCCATCCCTTGACTTTTAGTCTGTGCTTGTCTTTGAGTTTCAGGTGAGTTTCTTGTAAGCAGCATATAGATGGGTCTTGCTTTTTTATCCATTCTATTACTCTGTGTCTTTTGATTGGTGCATTAAGTCCATTTACATTTAGGGTGACTATTGAAAGATATGTACTTATTGCCATTGCAGGCTTTAAATTCATGGTTACCAATGGTTCAAAGTTAGCCTCTTTAGTATCTTACCGTCTAACTTAGCTCACTTATTGAGCTGTTATATACACTGTCTGGAGATTCTTTTCTTCTCTCCCTTCTTATTCCTCCTCCTCCATTCTTCATATATTGGGTGTTTTGTTCTGTGCTCTTTCTAGGAGTGCTCCCATCTAGAGCAGTCCCTGTAGGATGCCCTGTAGAGGTGGTTTGTGGGAAGCAAATTCCCTCAGCTTTTGCTTGTCTGGGAATTGTTTAATCCTGCCAGCATATTTAAATGATAGTCGTGCTGGATACAGTATCCTTGGTTCAAGGCCCTTCTGTTTCATTAAATATATCATGCCATTCTCTTCTGACCTGTAGGGTTTCTGTCGAGAAGTCTGCTGTTAGCCTGATGGGTTTTCCTTTATAGGTGAACTTTTTCTGTCTAGCTGCCTTTAAAACTCTTTCCTTGTCCTTGATCTTTGCCATTTTAAGTATTATGCATCTTGGTGTTGTCCTCCTTGGATCCTGTCTGTTGTGGGTTCTGTGTATTTCTGTGGTCTCTTCGATTATTTCCTCCCCCAGTTTGGGGAACTTTTCAGCCATTATTTCTTCCAAGATACTTTCCGTCCCTTTTCTCTCTCTTCTTCTTCTGGTACCCCTATAATACGGATATTGTTCCTTTTGGATTGGTTACACAGTTCTCTTAATATTGTTTCATTCCTGGAGATCCTTTTATCACTCTCTATGTCAGCTTCTATGCGTTCCTGTTCTGTGGTTTCAATTCCATTAATGGCCTCTTGCATCTTATCCATTCTGCTTATAAATCCTTCCAGAGCTTGTTTCATTTCTGTGATCTCCTTTCTGGCATCTGTGATCTCCCTCCGGAATTCATCCCATTTCTCTTGCATATTTCTCTGCATCTCTGTCAGCATGTTTATGATTTTTATTTTGAATTCTTTTTCAGGAAGACTGGTTAGGTCTGTCTCCTTCTCTGGTGTCTCTGTGATCTTGGTTTTCCTGTAGTTTTGTCTTTTCATGGTTATAGGAATAGTTTGCAGAGCTGGGACTAGTGACGGCTGGAAGAACTTCCCTTCTTGTTGGTTTGTGGCCTTCCTCTCCTGGGAGAATAGCGACCTCTAGTGGCTTGTGCTGGGTAGCTGCACACAGACAGAGCTTCTGCTTCCTGCCCAGCTGCTATGGAGTTTATCTTCCCTGTTGCTTTGGGCATGGCCTGGCTCGGGCTGCTGTTCCAAAGTGGTGGAGTTGCTTTGGAGGGGGAGCGGCCAGGAGGCTGTTTGTCTCCGTAAGGTGCCTCCGTGCTCCCTGTAGCTCAGTGGATTAGAGTGCCCAGAGATCCCGGGATTCCCTACCTCTGGACTAAGTGTCCCGCCCTGCCCCTTTAAAACTTCCAAAAAGCACCCGCCAAAACAAAACAATGACCACACACACAAAAAAAAATGGCTGCTCATTTTTCTTTATTCTTCGGCACCAGCCTCGGGCACCCACTCACTGGACTTGCTGCCCTGTTTCCCTAGTATTGGGGTCCCTATCCCTTTAAGGCTTCCAAAAAGTGCTCGCCAAAACAAAACAACACCAAAAAAAAAAAAAAAAAGAAAAGAAAAAAAGAGAAAAAGGTGGCTGCTCGCGTTTCTTTTGTTCTCTGGTGCCAGTCTCTGATACCTGCTCGCCGGTCTTACTGCCCTGTTCCTTAGTATTGGGGTCCCTGTCCCTTTAAGACTTCCAAAAAGCACTCACCGCAATAAAACAACAACAGCAACAAAAAAAAAAAAAGCCCCTCGCTTTTCTTTTGTCCTCCGGCGCTGGCCTCTGGTACCCACTCACCAGTCCTGCCTCCCTGTTTCCTTAGTATCCAGGGCCTCACGCATGCACTGTGTCTGCGCTCTGGTCTGGATGGCTGGTTCTGGGTCTTCAGCAGTCCTGGGCTCCTTCTCCCTCCCACTCCGACTCCTCTCCTACCGCTGGAGCTGTGGGGAGGGGCGCTCGGGACCCGTCGGACCCGGGCTTGTATCTTATCCCCTTTGCGAGGTGCTGGGTTCTTGCAGGTGTGGATGTGGTCTGGATGTTGTCCTGTGTCCTCTGGTCTCTATTTTAGGAAGAGTTGTCTTTGTTATATTTTCATTGATATATGTGGTTTGGGGAGGAGATTTCCGCTGCTCTACTCATGCTGCCATCCTGGCTCTGCCCTCCCAGTCTTGAATTCTTGGGGTTAAAAGCAGCTTGACTGCTTGAGTGTGGGATAGGAGAGAGGAGAAAAAGCCCAAGAAGGGTGAAGAAGATGAACCCTTTGTGTGGATTTACTGGAAGAAGGCCTGTCATCAGTGAGGGACTTGATAGTCAGGGCTCACACCCCTACCTCCGTACTCCCCCAGCCCCAGAGGTTAGGGATACTTTCAGTACTAGATTAGTAAGTGCCAAGCAGCAGACCCCTACCCCAGAAAGGTGGGCTTGGGCTATGACACTGCAGTGAGGACCTGGGAAATGCAGATCTCATCAGAGATTCTGGCTTTTGGATGGGGCTAGGTGAGATTGTCTTGTGTGGTATTATTTACTTCTGGGATGTGGTGTAGGGAACAGAAAAGCTCTTCAGGTTCTAGAAAATTCTGGGTGGGTCAGTGTCATTTGGCAAAAAAGAGGGATTAGTGGAGGATATGGTTCAGGAAGAGAGGGCAAGAGGAGGGGCTGCAGAAGGAGGGCTGCCATTCACACTGCAGCATTATGTGTCCCAGATAAATTAACTTGTCATATTTCAAATTAGGTTTATAGGTACTCCTCCCAACCCCCACACAGCAGTGGCTTAATAGGTGGTCTTTCCGACTTTTAATTGCAATTTTTCAGTATATTGGCGTCTAAATTCTAGTTCTGACTGAAGTGATGATTTGTATTTATGTGTATGTGACTAATAATCGAGAGAGCTTCTAAAGTCTCTTGATGTGGTGAGAAGGGTGCTGCAGCAGGGATTGGCCATTCTCTTCATAAGAGAATCTTCCATCCCTAATGTCATAGTGCTTCTGAGGTATTAGGAGGTGAAAAATATGTGAGTGTTGCAGCGAATTTCCCCCAGCCCAAGACACACACACCCAAGCTCAGTAAAAAGTCTTGCTGATGCTTGGGAAATCCAGCTTAAAGCAAAAGGCAGTTTCCAGTGGCAAAGGCGACACAACCAGACTCCTGAATCGCTATGAAGACCAGGGCAGCCTCTCTTCCATAGCGCGCAGCACAGCTGCCGCTTCCCAGGCACTCACTCTTGCCTTGCTCTTGGGGCTATGTCTACATGCTGCAGAAAGCTAAAGATCCAGCCCTCCCTCATCACACACCTTTCCAGAAGCACCCCAAACGCTGTACCCAGCGGCAAACCGCCAGAGTCTGGAAGGCTCCAAAATGCAAAAACTGAGGGGTGGGGGCCAAAATTTTACTTCAATACAAAGTACTGAACACACAGACACACACAGAGAGAGATACATACAGACATACACATACACACCCCAACCCTGTGCCGCTTCATTTCTTTTCCCAGGTTAGAAAAAGAATTACTTGCCCACAGAGGCTTCGAGATGCGGGGCGTGAGGTAGGTCCGAGGCTAGGCTCACCTGCTGCTGAGGTGAGAGAGCAGACACAGATGGAAGCTGTTAGGAGCAGCAGCTCACAGCTAAGTGTTTGGGGGATTGCAAAGACCCTCAAGTTCCTGTCTGGCTTTTTTTTTTCCTTTCCATTCACCTCACTAAAGGGTTAAATGGCCGAGCTTCAACACCCCCCGCCCCCTGCTCTATTCCCTCTCCCCTTTTTGCTTCCCCTCCACCCCCTCCCGCGCATCGCTAGGAAGTCATCAAGCTCTCTGTCCAGTCCGCGTTCGCAAGCCCCTCTGCTTCCCGCCCATCGGGTCCATGGCTGCTTATGAAGAGGTGTGCGCTCACCAAGGGGCATGTTCCAGCACTGGGAGACTTGGAGCGACTCCCCATTAGACCTCAGAGCGGAGCCAGCCAAGAAGCCAGGCGGGGGAAAGTTTGGCACCCTGTGAGGGGTTGTCGAACTGGAGAGGGCGGGGTGCCCAAGGGTAATTTAGCCCTCCGAGCTCAGGGTCGCTGGCTGCCCAGACCTGAGGCACTGTGCGCCATGGACTGCGGAGCTGTCGCGGCCCAGGGCACTGCCCTGCCTCAGGATGGAGAACAGCCCACGGAGTCTCCAGAGTCTCCACCACCCTGGCCGCCGCCACCGTGGGTTCCTCCTCTGCTCCCCGAGCCTTCTCTGGAACCGGCACCACAGTTCTGTCCAGATCCTGCTCCAGCCACAGAACTGGACACACAACTGATACCAGAACCAGAACCGGCCCCCGAGCTGGCCCCAGAACCAGCCCCAGAACTGATCTCAGAACCAGTTACAGAACAGCTCCCCGAGCTGGCCCCAGTACCAGCCACAGAACTAAACATAGAACCGATCTCAGAACCAGCCACGAAGCGGGCCCCAGAACAAGCCACAGAACCAGCCTTAGAGCCGACCCCAGTACCAGCCATAAAACCGGTCCCCGAGCCAGCTCCAGAACCAGCCCCAGAACCATCCCAGAGTCCTGCCCTGAGCCGGCTCCAGAGTCCCGTCCAGAGCCGAGTCCAGCATCACGTCTGTTGCAGTGTCCGGCAGCCACTCCAGAAAGCAGTCTAAAGACCTTGCCATCACCCTGAACGCCAGTGCTCCTGTCCAGTATAAAGGTAGTGAAAAGACCCTCTGGGGCGGGAGTAGGGGGAGAAGCAAGGCGAGGCCAGATGACTGTCCAGCTTGCTGAACTCTGGGTATCCTCAACATCCCATTTGGCTGCCACCAACTGGCAAAGATGCTCAGAAAGATGCGGAGATGGAGGAGCCTGGGGAGTGGGAAACGGTTGGGAGGCGGGAAGCAAAAAGCGGAAGCGGGAGTGGGCTGTTTGAGGCTAGAAACTGGGGTAATAGCAGAGGCTGGGAGTCGGAGCAGTTTTCCCTGAGAGAAGAAGTGATAGTGCGGTGATCAACTCAAGAGTTGATCAATTCTAAAGCAATGACACTCTTACTATTAATTTCCATATTAGACAGACACACACAGCACTACCAAACAGAGAAGGAACCTTCACCAGTTAATAATGGAGTTCTTACAGTGGTTGTCTAATCATGTGCTCACTTAAATGTCTGTTCCCATAGAGTGGTAAAAGGCTCAATTTTCACAAATACATAAAATGTGTAAGTCAGATTTATAAGTGGAGAATAAGACCCAATTAATGTTTTTCAAATTTTAGAATTCTTAACTTACTTAAAACCAAAATTGACTACCTGCACTATGTCCTATGTGCTTAGTATTGAGGATTCCATGGCAGACAAAATCAAATAGATGAGACTTCCTTTAAGCAACACTGGTAAATGAAAAGCTCCCCTATTATCAAAGCAGATATATAGGGAGTGCTTGTTTTACCAGATACTTTATTGAGGCATTCACTTAAACAGTCAATTCTCTCAGCTTACCTCTTCTCAATCAAAAAATTAATGTAGTAAAACAAAAGAATACATGCTAGTTTCAGAGAGTGTGAAAAACTAAGAAGATTCCAAAAATAAAAATTAGGTAGCACCTCAATACTCAAGAGATAATATTTTGAGATGTTAATATTTTGATATATTTGTTCTATGTATATTCTCTGAATATATACTTATAGTGTACAATAGTAAGACTCTAAGGAATGTGCAATTGTATTTAAGTCTTCCACCTGCTGCAGTTACCTTACTCCACTGAATTACTAGATCATGTGCATTATCGTACTTTGTATTTAGGAAGCACTTGTTAATTTCAGTTTGAATTTTAGTCAAACACCTGTATAATCTGATTGATAAATATGTGCTTGAAACATAACAGTACAGGAAAATATTTACAGTATAAAGCAATGAGAGTACACATTTTCTGTAGACACAACTGTTACATCTACACAAATGTCCTGTATACAAATAGCAGTTTGATCTCACATTTATTAACTTCAGTCTCTTGGACTTCAGTCATTTGTCCAGCTAGCTTTTGTGACTTGGGCTTTGAGAAAGAGACTCGGAACAAAATGCATCTTCTTTCCACTGTTTACTTCCCGAAAGGAAAATATAAATTTCTGAGACTCTAGTAGGTCACGTCTAACCTTTTGCACCTGATGGCTTTGCCTCTTTAACACAAAGTTACCTAATCATGCTCATTGGGGTACCTCCTACCCAGAAGAGAAAGATGTCTTGGTGAACACATTATCAACAATTATAAGGAGATAAAATATTCAATTCATCCAGCCTTCATTAACCAAATGTGGCAGAAAAATGAGAGAGTTAAACTGTATACAATCCAACCAAGGTTGAGTCGGGAATTTAAAAGGCAAGTGTAATGTGGTATTGAGTAAGATCACATCTTCAGCCTTGTTGGTAGCACTCAGAGATTTTCATCTTCCAAAGCATTACAGGCATTTGCTGTTTAAGCCTATGGCTTAAAGAGCCTGTAAAGGAGATATTGACCCCTGAAGAGAGGGATTCCCTCCCCCTTATTTCTCTCATAGCAAAGGGCAAGGTATGTGATAGTGTGGGGTTCAGAGAAAGGAGAGATGCTCCTACCCAGAGTTTTGCAGAGTACTGAAACAAGAGGCAGTGGGCATGGGGACTGAGCCTGCCCTCTGCCTCAGGGCATAGGAGGGGGATGGAAGCCCTGCTTTTGTGGGGCTCAACTAAGAACAGTCAGAATCCTGGATGTTCATTCATTTGCCTTCTCCTGCAGTTTATGTCTCTACCTATTCTCTTCTGGGATTTTGCAGCTTGAGGCAGGAAATGTAAGTACCTGCTCAGTAAAATTTGTTAATCTCCTTGGCTGTGAACAGAGACACTTGAAACCAGGGAACGTTTCATTAACCCAGGTTTCTGTCAGCTGAGTCCCACTCTCCTGAAGCTGGCCCCTGCATCACAGCACCATCCTCTGAACCCCAACTCTAATAGAGGTCTCTTGTCCCATTGTAGAATGATCTTCATTGCTAGTTTTCCCTTAAGTGTCATTTGCATTTGTTATGTACCTTTAATATATTATTTAATGGTTTCCTTACATCACTGTACATGTCCCTTGCAGTATAAAAGGAAAATTTGTAGCTTTATTAAAACAGCTAAGCATAACAGCAAAAAGGAAAGCAAATGAGGCTACAGAACAAGACCACTGATTTCAGAAAATTAACAAGTTGTTGCCCCTCACTAACCTCAATTAATGCTTAATGTGACAATTTCCCTCCTACCAGGTTGGAGCACAGCATAACTTTTCTCTTCCCCAGAATTTGAATATTGCTGTCCTTTTCTCACTCCCTCACCTTACTATGCTTGACTGTTAAGACTAATAAAAATGATAATTTTGGCATTGTCATGGTCTCCTCTGCTTTAATTTGCTCAACTTGATGACAGAATCTCCAGGGTTTTTTGCCTCACTCTGGTCTCACATGAATCAAAGTATCCCTTTAGTGGCTGTCTTCACAGATTTCCTATTATATTGTTTCTCACTCATGAGTCCTCTTTCTAGAAATTCTAGGAAAAGCCTTACTTTGCCTTTCCATCATCCCTCGTTAGAGACCCTTTATCTTTTCTTCTAATGATAGAAAACAAACATAGACATTCCCAGGCAGCTTGAAAACTTGCTTTTTTGCTTCTTGTTGTTTTGTTTTGTTTTGTGGGGTTTTTTTTTTTTTTGGTCCGTTTAGATCCAGTATAGCTCTTCACCATTGTGAACTATAAAAAAACATACCTGCTAATTAGTTCATTAACTGTTCAGTAATTAGGTAATTGGTGCTTTAAATACTTTACAATAGCATACATATCTGGAAAATTGTTAAATGGGTATTTTAGAATGTTATAGTGATATTTGAGGAAATTGGTTGGGGTTTTTTAATTGGAGTGGGAATGCATTATTACTTTTTCATTTTAGAATCAAGTTGGAATAAAGTTTCATTTCATTCATTTGAAATAAAGTTTCCCATTATAAAAATTCCAACAAGTTTTCAGGGATGATTAAATTCACATATAAGGGATTTCCTGATAGGAAATTAAATTCTATATAAGAAGTTTAGGGGACAAAATGAAGTTGTTTGAGATAAGTGGGAATGATATAGCCTCCTCAAACATAGAGAAAAGCAGAATTAAATTAAGCAGTGACAGTGAAAACTATCAGGTAAAGCAAAGTTATGCTTGAACTGGGCAGGTGAGACCAGAGCCTATGGACAGAGTGTGAGACTCTAGTACAGTATATGGAGTTAGAAAATAGGCCAATTTGATAGAATATTAGTACATATTGAAATATTGTAGAAAATAAAGTAGATGGGCAAAGTCCTATTGCAACTTTGAAGGCAGCTGACAAAATCATGTATATCTCCAACTGATGAAGTACAACCATCAGAGAGCTATTGATTAGTAAAATAACATGGCTGAAGCAGAGGGTTGTCTGATGGGACATATAATTAAAAACTAAATTTCAATTTCTTTGCATGCCAAATTCCAAATTAAACTACCAAAGCTAAAAATGGAAGAAAATAATCACATTACGTTGTGTCCTCTTTCTACTGTTTAGGGCCTCCTTTGATCCATATTCCACTTTTGTAAGAGTCTGATCTGCTTTCTCTGTGATATTTTTCCTCTTTCATATCACAGGGTTTTCGACATCATGGTAAGAAACCACAATAGGAATCCAGTGAACCTTTTATCTTCAGTATTGTAAACCCATAGGACATGTTTGAAAGAGCCTTGGGGATCGGTTTGTTCAGTGTTTTTAAAAACCTTTTAGCAGTAGAATCCTTTAATGTTTTTCCTCAATGAACTCTTAACTGAAAGCCCAATTTTTAACATAAATACAAGAATTTCATTAGTCCTCTTCTATGTGAAAATGGGTTTGTAACTGATGAACCTTCCCAGTTGTTTATTTTAAGCTCACAAGAAAGTGAGTTTGCACTCCCTGTTTATTATTGGCTTCTTGGCAAAGATACTGGTAATGTAGGAACATATTGGACAGTAAAAAGTTGTAAGTGAGAGTTTAAAATCTGGCCAAAAATAATCCAGAAAGTAGATAATACTCTCCTGGAAACATGGCCATTCTAGTCCCTCCCAGCCCCATCATACTGCGAACGTGTTACAACTGTTTCATAAAGTGAGTTGTCATAATGTGTACTGTCTTTGCTTGTAGGAACAGTTTTATTATTAAGGACCGTGTTCCTTAGCAAAAATAGCACCCCAATTTTAGCTATAACTAAAAAATACTTAGTAAAAGCTAACATATAACTGTAAGCCTTTATAATAATTTAAAACAGCAAAATTGTTCCAAGTCCTATAAAATGGGCATAAATGTTCCATACATACTGATTTTATAAGAGGCCCCAGTGTGCTATAAAGACAACATTCAGCACATAAAATCCAATTCTACATAAATTTAATCTATTGTTATTTATTTAGAGTTTTCACTCTGCCTGCATCCAGAAAGGATATGAAGTATCCTACAAAATCAGACACATATAAAACATAACAATTAAGCACAAAAACAGGATAAACCCAGTTCAAAGCAGTAGCAAATGAGACTTGAAACTAATATATGCTAGTTATAATAAATCTTAATTACACATTTAATTAGCAGCACTTTTGTTTGCTGCCTTTAGTGGTTGAAGACCTTAAGGGAATGATTTGAATGACTCAGGCCTCTTTAAGTTGGTATCTGAGGAAGTTTGAGCTGATGCCTCATTTTTTTTTTTATTGAAGGGTAGTTGACACAGTAGTTTCAGGTGTACAACACAGTGATTTAACATTTATATACATGATAATTCTAGGTACCAGCTATCACCATACCAAATTGTTACAATATTTTGACTATATTCCTTATGCTATACATTACATCCCGGTTACTTATTTATTTTACAACTGGAAGTGGTTTTTTTTTTCTTTTTTTTTTTGTGAGGGCATCTCTCATATTTATTGATCAAATGGTTGTTAACCACAATAAAATTCTGTATAGGGGGGTCAGTGCTCAATGCACAATCACTAATCCACCCCAAGCCTAATTTTCATCAGTCTCCAATCTTCTGAAGCATAACGAACAAGTTCTTACATGAAGAACAAATTCTTAAATAGTGAATAAGTTACATGGTGAACATTACAAGGGCAGTCATCACAGAGGCTTTTGGTTTTGATCTTGCATTATGGACTATAAACAGTCAGTTCAAATATGAATATTCATTTGATTTTTATACTTGATTTATATGTGGATACCACATTTCTCTCTTTATTATTATTATTTTTAATAAAATGCTGAAGTGGTAGGTAGATACAAGATAAAGGTAGAAAACATAGTTTAGTGTTGTAAGAGAGCAAATGTAGATGATCAGGTGTGTGCCTGTAGACTATGTGTTAATCCAAGCTAGACAAGGGCAATAAAACATCCACGTATGCAGAAGATTTCTCTCAGAACGGGGGGGGGGGGGTAGGTTCTAAGCCTCACCTCTGTTGATCCCCATTTTCTCACCTGATGGCCCCCCTGTGACTGTGCCTGTCTTAGGTTGTTCCTCCCTTGAGGAATCTTACCCGTCTCTGGCTACCCAGTCATCTTCCAGGGCCATACAGGGAAATGTTAAGTTGGTAAGTGAGAGAGAAGCCTTATTGTTTGAAAAGGTTAGCTTTTTACTTCTTTGCATATTTTATGCCCTGTGGCTTCTATGCCCAGCATTTGTCTTGAGGTGTCTTTATCACTTGGAAGAATTATGATACTCGGTAAATTCGATATGAGGCACGAATTCTACTTAAGGCTTATAATTAGGAAGGAAGAAGAAAAGCTATAGAAGTAGCAGGTGGAAGAAAACCTGGGAAGATTGATTATTTCTTTGACATACATTCTTGTAGAGTACCTTCAGCATGTATAGGTTTTAAACTACTAATTAAATTGCACACACACATTAATATAATAGGAGCACAGTTACGTAACCAAAGCATACCTGTAATTACCAACCATTTCCAGTGAAACCAAGAAAACCAGTTAGGCACCTTAGGCATTTGTGAAAACTTATCTATAATATGGCGAATATTGTCCAACTGAACTTGAACAGTCTGAGAGAAATCAGACAAATTAAAACAACCCATTCCTGGGGACTGCTCACATCCGATATGTTCTTTTAACAGTAAATAGTCTGTAGTTGTAAGATTTTGGAGCGCTACAATTTGCACTTCTCCTAATTCTTGGTTGAGTTCCAACAGTTTAGATCCAGTCAAATTTGTTGTTTTGCTGTATGCACAGGCCAGCTTAGATATCTCCTTCTTCATTCCCATGGCAAGTCCAGGAACTGGTAGGATGAGTGCATCTACACCTGTAGCAGTGCATGGATCTTTGTTGGGGTTTTTTGATGGTCATCTTCTGGCATGAGTCTTCCCGAGAGTGCTGATGTTGGAAGTTCTTTTTCATATCGTATCTTAGTTCATTTTCGGGGTAGCCAAATTAGGCTTTGATCCTCTGTATAAACACAAACAGACCCTATGCCTACACTTTTATATGCCCTTTATATCATTGCGTAGAACTCATTGGAGGTCACCACACAGGAACTGCTTTTTTTTAATCTTTAATCTACACTTACATGACGAATATTTTGTTTACTAGGCTCTCCCCTATACCAGGTCCCCCCTATATACCCCTTTACAGTCACTGTCCATCAGCGTAGCAAAATGTTGTGGAATCACTACTTGTCTTCTCTGTGTTGTACAGCCCTCCCCTTTCTCCCACCCCCCATGCATGCTAATCTTAATACCCCCCTTTTTCTCCCCCTCCCTTATCCCTCCCTACCAACCAATCCTCCCAAGTCCCTTTCCCTTTAGTACATGTTAGTCCATTCTTGAGTTCTGTGATTCTGCTGCTATTTGTTCCTTCAGTGTTTCCTTTGTTCTTATACTCCACAGATGAGTGAAATCATTTGGTATTTCTTTCTCCACTAGGCTTGTTTCACTGAGCATAATACCCTCCAGCTCCATCCATGTTGCTGCAAATGGTAGGATTTGCCCTTTTCTTATGGCTGAGTAGTATTCCATTCTGTATATGTACCACGTCTTCTTTATCCATTCATCTATCGATGGACATTTAGGTTGCTTCCAATTCTTGGCTATTGTAAATAGTGCTGCGATAAACATAGGGGTGCATCTGTCTTTTTCAAACTGGAGTGCTGCATTCTTAGGGTAAATTCCTAAAAGTGGAATTCCTGGGTCAAATGGTATTTCTATTTTGAGCATTTTGAGGAACCTCCATACTGCTTTCCACAATGGTTGAACTAATTTACATTCCCACCAGCAGTGTAGGAGGGTTCCCCTTTCTCCACAGCCTCGCCAACATTTGTTATTGTTTGTCTTTTGGTTGGCAGCCATCCTTACTGGTGTGAGGTGATACCTCATTGTAGTTTTAATTTGCATTTCTCTGATAATTAGCGATGTGGAGCATCTTTTCATGTGTCTGTTGGCCATGTGTATTTCTTTTTTGGAGAACTGTCTGTTCAGTTCCTCTTCCGATTTTTTAATTGGGTTATTTGTTTTTTCCTTGTTGAGACATGTAAGCTCTTTATATATTCTGGACGTCAATCCTTTATCGAATGTGTAATTTCAAATATATTCTCCCATACTGTAGGGTTCCTTTTTGTTCTATTGATGGTGTCTTTTGCTGTACAGAAGCTTTTCAGCTTAATATAGTCCCACTTGTTCATTTTTGCTGTTTTTTTCCTTGCCCAGGGAGATATGTTCAAGAAGAGGTCACTCATGTTTATGTCTAAGAGGTTTTTCCCTATGTTTTTTTCCAAGAGTTTAATGGTTTCATGACTTACATTCAGGTCTTTGATCCATTTTGAATTTACTTTTGTATATGGGGTTAGACAATGGTCGAGTTTCATTCTCCTACATGTAGCTGTCCAGTTTTGCCAGCACCATCTGTTGAAGAGACTGTCATTTTGCCATTGTATGTCCATGGCTCCTTTATCAAATATTAATTGACCATATATGTTTGGGTTAATTTCTGGAGTCTCTAATCTGTTCCACTGGTCTGTGGGTCTGTTCTTGTGCCAGTACCAAATTGTCTTGATTACTATGGCTTTGTAGTAGAGCTTGAAGTTGGGAAGTGAGATCCCCCCTACTTTATTCTTCTTTTTCAGGATTGCTTTGCTATTTGGGGTCTTTGGTGTTTCCATATGAATTTTTGAATTATTTGTTCCAATTCATTGAAGAATGTTGCTGGTAATTTGAGAGGGATTGCATCAAATCTGTATATTACTTTGGGCAGGATGGCCATTTTGACGATATTAATTCTTCCTAGCCATGAGCATGGGATGCGTTTCCATCTGTTAGTGTCCCCTTTAATTTCTCTTAAGAGTGACTTGTAGTTTTCAGAGTATAAGTCTTTCACTTCTTTGGTTAGGTTTATTCCTAGGTATTTATTTTTTTTTGATGCAATTGTGAATGGAGTTGTTTTTCTGATTTCTCTTTCTGTTGGTTCATTGTTAGTGTATTGGAAAGCCACAGATTTCTGTGTGTTGATTTTGTATCCTGCAACTTTGCTGCTTCCGATAACAGTTCTAGTAGTTTTGGGGTGGAGTCTTTAGGGTTTTTTATGTACAGTATCATGTCATCTGCAAATAGTGACAGTTAAACTTCTTATTTTCCAATCTGGATTCCTTATATTTTTTTGTTTTGTCTGATTGCCATGGCTAGGCCCTCCAGTACTATGTTAAATAACAGTGGGGAGAGTGGGCATCCCTGTCTAGTTCCCAATCTCAGAGGAAAAGCTTTCAGCATCTCGATGTTCAATATAATGCTGGCTGTGGGTTTATCATATATGGCCTTTATTATGTTGAGGTAATTGCCCTCTATTCCCATTTTGCTGAGAGTTTTTATCATGAATGGATGTTGAACTTTGTCAAATGCTTTTTCAGCATCTGTGGAGATGGTCATGTGGTTTTTGTCTTTCTTTTTGTTGATGTGGTGGATGATGTTGATGGACTTTCGAATGTTGTGCCATCTTGCATCCCTGGGATGAATCCCACTTGGTCATGGTATATGATACTTTTGATGTATTTTTGAATTCGGTTTGCTAATACTTTGTTGTGTAGTTTTTCATCTACGTTCATCAGGGATATTGGTCTGTAGTTTTCTTTTTTGGTGGGGTCTTTGCCTGGTTTTGGTATTAGGGTGATGTTAGCTTCATAGAATGAGTTTGGGAGTATCTCCTCCTCTTCTATTTTTTGGAAAATTTTAAGGAGAATGGGTATTATGTCTTCCCTGTATGTCTGATAAAATTCTGAGGTAAATCCATCTGGCCCGGGGGTTTTGTTCTTTCGTAGTTTTTTGATTACTGCTTCAGTTTCGTTGCTGTAATTGGTCTGTTTAGATTTTCTGTTTCTTTCTGGGTCAGTCTTGGAAGGTTGTATTTTTCTAGGAAGTTGTCCATTTCTCCTAGGTTTCCCAGCTTGTTAGCATATAGGTTTTCATAGTACTCTCTAATAATTCTTTGTATTTTTCTGCGGTCCGTCGTGATTTTTCCTTTCTCATTTCTGATTCTGTTGATTTGTGTTGACTCCCTTTTCCTCTTAATAAGTCTGGCTAGAGGCTTGTCTATTTTGTTTATTTTCTTGAAAAACCAGCTCTTAGTTTCATTGATTTTTGCTATTGTTTTATTCTTCTCAATTTTATTTATTTCTTCTCTGATCTTTATTACGTCCCTCCTTCTGCTGACCTTAGGCCTCATTTGTTCTTCTTTTTCCAATTTCGATAATTGTGACATTAGGCCTTTCATTTGGAATTATTCTTCCTTTTTTAAATATGCTTGGATTGCTATATACTTTCCTCTTAAGACTGCTTTTGCTGTGTCCCATAGAAGTTGGGGCTTAGTTTTGTTGTTGTCGTTTGTTTCCATATATTGCTGTATCTCCATTTTGATTTGGTCATTGATCCATTGATTATTTAAGAGCGTGTTGTTAAGCCTCCATATGTTTGTGAGCCTTTTGCTTTCTTTGTACAGTTTATTTCTAGTTTTTTGCCTTTGTGGTCTGAAAAGTTGGTTGGTAACATTTCAGTCTTTTGGAATTTACTGAGGTTCTTTTTGTGGCCTAGTATGTGGTCTATTCTGGAGAATGTTCCATGTGCACTTGAGAAGAATATGTATCCTGTTGCTTTTGGATATAGAGTTCTGTAGATGTCTGTTAGGTGCATCTGTTCTAATGTGTTGCTCAGTGCCTCTGTGTCCTTACTTATTTTCTGTCTGGTGGATCTGTCCTTTGGAGTGAGTGGTGTGTTGAAGTCTCCTTGAATGAATGCATTGCATTCTATTTCCTCCTTTAGTTCTGTTAATATTTGTTTCAGGTATGTTGGTGCTCCTGTATTGGGTGCATATATATTTATAATGGTTATATCCTCTTGTTGGACTGAGCCCTTTATCATTATGTAATGTCCTTCTTTGTCTTTTGTCACTTTCTTTATTTTGAAGTCTGTATTGTCTGATACCAGAATTGCAACATCTGCTTTCTTCTCTTTGTTGTTTGCCTGAAATATATTTTTCCATCCTTTGACTTTAAGTCTGTGCATGTCTTTGGGTTTGTGGTGAGTCTCTTGTAAGCAGCACATGGACGGATCTTGCTTTTTTATCCATTCTATTACTCTGTGTCTTTTGATTTGTGCATTCAGTCCATTTACATTTAGGGTGATTATTGAAAGGTATGAACTTATTGCCATTGCAGGTTTTAAGTTTGTGGTTACCAAAGGTTCAGGGTTCGCTTCTTTACTATCTTACTGTCTAACAACTCGCTTGTTGAGCTATTATACACACGGTCTGATGATTTTTTATTTCTCTCCCTTCTTATTCCTCCTCCTCCCTTCTTCATATGTTGGGTGTTTTGTTCTGTGCTCTTTTTAGGAGTGCTCCTATCTAGAGCAGTCTCTGTAAGATGCCCTGAAGAGGTGGTTTGTGGGAGGCAAATTTCCTCAACTTTTGCTTGTCTGGGAATTGTTTAATCCCTCCTTCATATTTAAATGATATTTGTGCTGGATACAGTAGTGTTGGTTCGAGGCCCTTCTGTTTCATTGCATTAAGTATATCATGCCATTCTCTTCTGGCCTGTAGGGTTTCTGTTGAGAAGTCTGATGATAGCCTGATGGGTTTTCCTTTGTAGGTGACCTTTTTTTTCTCTCTGACTGCCTTTAATACTTTGTCCTTGTCTTTGATCTTTGCCATTTTAATTATTATGTGTCTTGGTGTTGCCCTCCTTGGATCCCTTGTCATGAGAGTTCTGTGTACCTCTGTGGTCTGAGAGGCCATTTCTTCCCCTAGTTTTGGGAAGTTTTCGGCAATTATTTCTTCAAAGACACTTTCTATCCCTTTTTCTCTCTCTTCTTCTTCTGGTATTCCTATAGTGCATATATTGTTCCTTTTTGATTGGTCACTCAGCTCTCTTAGCATTCTTTCATTCCTGGAGATCCTCTTATCTCTCTCTGCATCAGCTTCTCTGCATTCCTGTTCTCTGTTTTCTAGACCATTACTGGTCTCTTGCATTTCGTCCATTCTGTTTTGAAGTCCTTCCAGAGCTTGTTTTATTTCTGTATTCTCCTTCCTTAATTCTTGCATATTTCTCTGCAAGTCCATCAGCATGGTTATGACTTTTGTTTTGAATTCTTTTTCAGGAAGACTGGCTAAATCTGTCTCCCCAGGTTCCTTCTCAGGGGAAGATGTAGCAGATGCCCAAGCTGTCTGGGTTAGTCTTGTCTGGATCATATTTTTTTGCCTTTTCATGTTGACAGGTGCTATTGACTGTCAGCTGGGAGGGCCAAATTTTTCACTTGCTACTGGCCTTTCTTTACTGGGATAACTGCGACCCCTGGTGGCTTGTGTTGGATAATTGCGTGTAGGCTGGGTCTTTGTGTCTTGCCCTGCGGAAGTGTAGGAATTTTCCTTTCTGCCTTTCTGTGGGCGTGTTTTGCCTTATGCTGTTTCTCTGCTTTCGCAGTGCAGGGAGGCGTAATGGATTGGGGCGGGGGCTGTTTGGTTGTTTACCTCTGTGAGGGGTCTCAGAGCTGTTGCCCAGGGGGTTAGTGTGCCCAGTTTTCCCTGTAATTTCCAGCCACTGGGCTGTGACCTGTGTTGTTTCCATCTAGCTGTTAAATCCCTGTCCCTTTAAGACTTTCAAAGAGCACTGGGTTTTCTTTGTCAGAGGGGCATCAGCTTCGGCACCCGCTCAGAGGTCTTGCTGCCCTATTTCCCTAGTTTCTAGCCCTCCACGCATGCACTGTGTCTGCGCTCTGGTGCGGGTGGCTGGGGCTGGGTGTTCACCAATCCTGGGCTCCCTCTCCCTCCCTCCGGGAGCTGGGGGGAGGTGTCCTGGGGTCCCGCTGGCTGGGGCTTGTATCTTACCCCTTTCACCAGGCGCTGGGCTCTCACACGTGTCAATGTAGTCAGGCTGTTGTCCTGTGTCTTCTGGTCTCTCTTTTAGGATTAGTTGTATTTGTTGTATTTTCAAAAATATATGTTTTTGGGAGGAGATTCCCACTGTCCTACTCACGCAGCCATGTTGGCTCCGCCTGATGCCTCATTTTTATGCAATACATATTCCAGTAGCAAACTGCAGTAACCACAAAATGGAGAACTAAAGGATGCCAGGATTGTGGTGTAGGTGTTAATTTGCTGTCTTAGAAGGTTGCAAGCTTGGTTATTTTGGTGTACCTGCATTTGTCTAATATTCTAATGTATGTGTCTATGAGACATGTAAGTATAGAACTTTCTCAAATAAAGTAGTATTTCAAATAAAATTTATTTCTCAAATAAATCCAAACGGTACCTTGTAGCCAAGGGTCCAGTACTTTAGGCTCTTTATTAAACTGAGAGTTACTTCGCATTGGTCCTCTCATGATTCCACTTTACATGGCTGTGCAATGTGGGGTAAATTGCTTAATTTTTCCATGGCCTAACATTTGTTTCCGTTAAATGAAGCTAATATGCTACTAACTCAGCTCAGCTCAGCAGTCTCCTCCAGCAAGTCTTCACTGGTGTTCCATCATGGGCTAGGTGTCCTTCCCTGGGCTCCCATAGCAGTCTATACAAACCTCTGCTTCTCATTAGCCTTATTCAACTTGTGTATCCCATTAGGGCTCTAAGGATAAGGCGCTTAGGGCCTAACATACTGCCTGCCACTCCATAAATGGTGGCTGAACTACTTTATAAGTATATCATAAAGGCTGAATAAGAAATTAGATTTTAAAAGTACATTTAAAAAATAAGAATATGAAAATGCTGGCTGATTTTAGTGTCCTGTATATATGTGCCATGATATTTGCTTTCATCACTTTCTATCTTTCAGTATGCAAGTAAGTTTTAATATATTCACCCCTCAAAAATGGACTTAGCAATTCAAGTACATTACCAGTAGGTGATGGTAGATAGAGCTGTCTCATACCTTCCCAGAGGATTATAGTTTTTTCTAACTAACATAGATGGACCCTATACATGAGTAGCAGCCCTGTATTGATCATGTGGTCTCAAAGTATTAGTCTTAAATTATACACATAGTTAATTATAATAAAAATGAGAATGATGAATTTTCTAAGTTCTTTCAAAAATGCGAATTTATTAAAACACTCAAGTAGAGCAACACTAAAGAGTATTACACTTAAATGTAGTATACATAGAGCAGGGTTGAAGAATTAACTAGGTGCCATTTGATATCCTTTTCATTAATCCTAACTGTTAATCAGAATTTAATCTATGATATTCTTTTCACCTTAATTGAAAAGCTCCTGACTCATTACCTTGGTGTCAAATTTCTCCTGTAGCTGGCACTTGAATTGGGAGCTAGGTGTCATTAAGACTAGTCCACGGCTCTTCCCTTCTTGTAAGGACTACAAAGGAACAATTAAGCTTTTATTCCTCTTGGAGGTCCAAATTTCATCCAAAATTGTTTTCTACTAATTACAGGAACAGTCCTAACTTGTTTCACCAGTGCCTCTGATCAGAACAGTACCCTGAGTCTGAAAATGGTCTGATCAGGAAAGAGTCTCTACTTACTCAGAAACTCTAATGGCTATCTTGTTTCCAATCAGAAGGAACAACTTTTTTCTTAAATCAGATAGACAACTTCTACCATTTCTATAATAGGTACTGAGCAGGATCACCACATAAAGCTGTGCAGATTGTATACAATATGAGGCTTCATACCTAAGAGGACACATTTCACAAAGTAGATGACATATATATATAATATATATATATTCTAACAGTTTTCCTGAAGATGGCAGCCAAGTGCCTCATGCAAACAAAATGGATATATTATGAGAATTCTCTAACAAATGGAAATAAAATACCTTTAGCAAGTGCAGCCTTTTCCTGATGTGCTCAAAGGTGTCTTATGGGCTGATTCCACTATCAACTCCTTACATTTAAACACAGAGTTTCCCTTAGCAACTCCCTAGAAGCCTGTAAACCATTTACTCAGAACTAATTTTCAAAGTACCTAATTTATTCTGTCATATTTAACCTAAGCACCATTTTAAAACAGGAACTCATAACAAGAGTTTGAAGCAGGAATTCATAAGGGGACTGACATAGGCCAGCCTACATTCACGGGTGTACACTGGTACATTCATTCCCAGGAACATACCCAAGTTTATATACTCCAGTACATAGCTGAACAGCCTGGTAGGTAGGCATATATACACACACGTAGACACACACAGATAAATATGGATTTATCTGAATATTGAAACATACAAAGGGGGAAACTCTGGTTGCTTACTCTGATGCCAACTTCTTGTCCAGCTCCCTTATTTAATCTATTTTCAACCTGTCCCACTCCCACAGGCAATGAGTTCCTTAAAGTTTACATGTTCAATTAAATAAGCCTTTCTTAAGGGCTTACGAGTGACAAAGAACTGTGCTAAGTAGATATAAGAAGTGACTCAGTCTTGAGAGATTGAATGAGGTGAAGTCTGATCTATGTCTGAAGATTAAGTAGGACTTTGATAGGCAAACATGGGAAGAGACAGGAGAGAGGGAATATCTTAAGCATAGCTGTGGAAGAAGTAGAAAGGGTGATGCTCTTAGAATCCCTCACAGACTGGATATGGCAGGAACTTTTAGTGCATTAGGAAGAAAGGCTGGAAAAATTAGGTGGGAGCCAAATTGTAGAGGGCCTTGAATGCAAGGTGAAGGAATGTATGTTTTATTTTATAAACAGTAGAGAAATCATAGAAGGTTTTTGATTGAGAGTAATACGACTGGGTTTAGATTTTAAAAGCAGCCAGTAAATAGCATGGGTTACACAGAAAGACTCTAGAGAAAGAGACATCAGTCTAGGCAAGAGATATTGAGGACCTAAAGCAATTGGTATGTGAAGAAGTAAATAGAAGAAATGCTGACAAGGTAGGTTTGTAACTGATTGGATGTGGATGATGAGAGAGACAGATGAGTGGAAGGTGACCAAACTTTCAAGACCAGAGTTGTTAAAATTATAGAGAAGACACAAGCAAAAGCAAATTTAGATAGTAACTCCAGGAAGATTGAGTTCAAGTTTGGAGAATTTGTGTTTGTAGTGTTGGTAAGGACTGGGCTCAAGATAGTGTTTAGAGAAAGTCAAGAACATAAGGGTTAAAGGACAAAAGTGTATATGTTTTGCCATGAAAAGTAGATAGGGTGGGAAAAACTGTGGCCCCTCCCACTCCTCAGATTAAAAGCAATGACACAAAATCAAGAGAATCAGATAATGAAAGAGAGATAAATGTGGACAAATAATGCTTGGGAAAACAATGACTTAGAAATTGAAGTATTGGAAGAGAAAGGAGAAAGAAGAGGGTGTGCAATTTTTTAAGGAACATTTTCTTTTAATGTGTTGATCCTGACTAATTTTTTCTCAATAATTTTTCTATCCTTGTCTTGAGCTATCTTCTCTTTGATGACAAAAATCCTTTGAATGGTGTTGAAAGGAGAGGGAATATTGTTGTGTTGTCCTCAGACAGAATGCAAGTGGCTTTTCTCTCATTACCCTAGTCTTTATTTGTAAGCCTAGCAATATACCATGTTTAGGGAAACCAGTTAGAAAGGTTAATAGCTCTCTAGTTAATAGGAGGAACACGAGAACATCTCCCTTGTGTTAAAATAATAAGAATATATTGCTCTCTATATCAAAGATTCTACTTTAAAGCTCTTTTCACATAGTAGGCATGTAATAACTGTTGAATTAACAAGAATAACAAAACAGTCAAGTATAAAATGATATTAAAAGACCTCCAAGGACAGCAAGCTAAGATATACTTAGGGTATTGTAAGATTTGCTCTGAAAATGAGGGGAGGTGGGAGCTTTCTTAAAGAAAACTATTCTTATCAGATAAACTTTGTCTTTTAGGTATGAACTGAATATTAAGCCTCTTACAATGGCTGTAGATGCTGAAGGAAACAAAAGGAAAGCCAGACAGAATAATCAGAGAATAAATTGATAAATGTTTGAAAGTGTGAAATGAAGTCCTAGTAGGCCTCCAGCCCTTTCCTAGTTGATACAGAAAGAACAAAGGTAGATGTGACGTATGTAATCTCAATTGGAAGACATGTACACTGGAGATAGATACCTAACAATACAACAAAAATATGATTAGGTTACAGCACGTGTAGTATGGCATGCATATTGCATGCTGTAGAATTATGAAAGAGGAACAATAAAAGATGCTGTAGTTTAGGAAGGCTTCCTGATGGAGGTGAGATCAATTGAATTTAGATCTGGGAACAACATACACAGAGCTTGGAAATAGCAGGGACACTATTCAGCTCTGAAAGATATCAAAGAGCTCTGAAAGAGAGGCAGAGGGATTTGGTCTTTATTCTGTAGAGCAGAACATTATTTAAGGTTCCTGAGTAGGAGGGTAACACAATGTAAGTGATTTTATAAGATACATATTGTGAAAATAAGAAGGATAGATGGAGAGGAACAAAACAGGAGGCAGAGAGATGAATTAGAATGTGGCAAAAATCCAAGTGAAAGATGATGATGACCTGCTTATTGCAATCAATGATGATCATTCATTCATTCATTCATTCATCTAAAATAATTTACTAAACATGTACCTTGTGTCAGTAACCATAATTTACATGAAGGAAATTATAGCCAAGTAAAGGAAATAAGACCATGTATACAAATAACTGCAATCCTAAGTAGAAAATGTTAATGGCCACAAGGGAAATTCCGAGTTCAAAGGAGATAAGCATTGATTGGAGCCTAGCAGGATGGGGTAGACTTGAGTTCAGAGACTAATACGGAAAATAACATTTTCAACATGGCCAATAGGGCTAACAGGAGAATCTCAGCCCACCCCCACCTTGTGACCCTACCGGGTTCTTCTCTTGCCCTGCTTGCTGCCCGAACCAAACTGCCACGTATACGGAAGTAGAAAAGTATAAATTGCTCCCCTTGCCTGTGCCTGGGGCTCAGACCTTTGGAGATCACTCTCCTCTGACCCCGCTGGTGTGAAATAAACCTCCCACCCTCCAAGACCTCCGAGTGCCACTTGGTTTTTCCATTGGGTGATCCAGTCCAGGTTCCATAACAAGATAAGTAAAAGACATTCCAGAATTTTTATTTGTGGGGAAGTGCCAGGAGGAGTGATAAGAAGGGAATTGTAGGCAAGCAAAACAGTGTGGGCAAAGGAACCAAGGTGAGAAAATACTGGTTTTTTGGAGGCCAGAGGAAGCTTGGGGGATACAGACAGTAATAAAGAACTAGGAGAAGGTGGGGGTAGAACAAATTAATGGGGGGGCCTAAGGAGGAAGGGAAATAGGGGAGATAGCATAGGATATTAATAATTTCTAATTTTTTTATTACTTTGCAATTTATTCTTTTCTCAGACTCAGACTGGATTCTTTCTTGGTGCCATCCAAATGTATGGGATCCTTTTGTTTCATCCTGGATTGCCCACTTCTACTTATCACCTTTCTCTGATGAGTGTATAAGGTCTTGACTGATGTTCAGAGATGCCCCTGTCTGAGAAGCATTTCATTCCCCCAAGCATTTCATACAAGACCACTTTCTACACTAAGCAGCATCTATATTCAATCTTTGGTATTAAATTTGGTATTAAAGAGCACTTTTCAGTCTATTTCAATGCCTGCATATGCCTATTTGGCATACTTTTGGAAGACCTTGTCATTCATGTAAGGAACACTATTTCTAATTAGCTTTCTCTGTGTGCTTATAATATTGAAATTTCAGACTGAGCCTTCAGAGACTCTTCCCAATCAGGTATGTATTGCCATGAAATGTAGTGTTCTTTATAGACTACCACTTGATTTTTGTGTATCACACACTACAGCCTTCTAAAATGCTTCTACATTTCCTGTGTCCTATGTGCTTGAATTCTTGCCTCCACTCTATGTGTGATATTGATTTCCTCCTCATTGTGTAGAGGTAACAACTAAGGCTAAAGGACTCTTCACTACTAAGGATCAGAGTCAAGCCCAAGGCTCCTGACTCCAAAACCACTCCCTAATCCAAGTCAAGCTAGTTATCACAAGATTTTTAAAGCAGCCTTCTTGAGCCCACAAATGATCTAGGTTCTTCTAAACAAATGCATTAATGCCAACATTTCAGAACTAATTACTTTCTTTACAGCTAAGCAAATCCACAGGTTTAAGATAACACACTGTTTTAAGGTGGGTGTAATTGTTGTTTTTTGAAAGGCTAAAAAACACTTTCAGATACTTATGATGATAATTCATTATGTAAATTGTTTGGGACTTCAAAAGGTTCTGCAATTCTTAAGAGATTAGAAACACACCGGTCTAGTGTTTGGGCCCTGAATTGAGATATAAGAGGCTGATACTATTCCTAGCTGTGCTTCAGTGATTTGAGGCAAATCCTTTAACCTCTCACTTCTTACTTATCCATTTGTAAATAAGCATGTTTCCCACCATAGAATATCTGGGAAGCACTTTAAAATTCTAAGCTCAAAAGTATTTTAAAGCCTTATAAATTCTGTAAAGCACTTAGCACAGTTTCAAACTGACCGTGACAGCAATACAAGGTGGAGTTAGTTCATTAAAAAATAAATTAAGTATATTGAGAGAGCATAAAAGCACAGGTTTCTGCCTGCCTTATACTGTTTTTTTTGAGAGGGCATCTCTCATATTTATTGATCAAATGGTTGTTAACAACAATAAAATTCTGTATAGGGGAGTCAATGCTCAATGCACAATCATTAATCCATCCAAGGCTAATTCTCGTCAGTCTCCAATCTTCTGAAGCATAACGAACAAATTCTTACATGGTGAACGAATTCTTACATAGTGAATAAGTTCTTACATGGTGAACAGTACAAGGGCATTCATCACAGAAACTTTCGGTTTTGATCACCCATTATGAACTATAAACAATCAGGTCAAATATGAATATTCATTTGATTTTTATACTTGATTTATATGTGGATCCCACATTTCTCCTTTTATTATTATTATTATTTTTATTTTTAATAAAATGCTAAAGTGGTAGGTAGATGCAAGATAAAGGTAGAAAACATAGTTTAGTGTTGTAAGAGAGCAATTGTAGATGATCATGTGTGTGCCTGTAGACTATGTGCTAATCTGAGCTAGGCAAGGACAATAAAACATCCACGGATGCAGAAGCTTTCTCTCAAAATGGGGGGGGGGGGCTAGGTTCTAAGCTTCACCACTGTTGTTCCCCAATTTCTCACCTGATGGCCCCCCTGCGACTGTGCCTGTCTTAGGTTGTTCCTCCCTTGAGGAATCTTACCCGTCTCTGGCTAACCAGTCATCTTCCGGGACCATACAGGGAGATGTAAAGTTGGTAAGTGAGAGAGAAGCCATATTGTTTGAAAAGGTTAGCTTTTTACTTCTTTGCAGATTTATGCCCTGTGGCTTCTATGCCCAGCACTTGTCTCAAGGTATCTTTACTACCTGGAGGAATTATGATACTCGGTAAATTTGATATGAGGCACGAATTCTATTTAAGGGTTGTAATTAGGAAGGAAGAAGAAAAGCTATAGAGGTAGCAAATGGAAGGAAACATGGGAGGATTGATTATTTCTTTGACATATCTTCTTGTAGAGTAACTTAAGCATGTATAGGTTTTAAACTACTAACTAAATTGCGCACCCATATTAACATAATAGGAATACGGTGACATAAACAAAACAAATCTGTAATTACCCGCCATCTCCAGTGAAGCCAAGAAAACCAGTTAGGCACCCTAGGCATTTGTGAAAATTTGTCTATGATATGATGGATATTGTCCAACTGTACTTGAACAGTCTGAGAGAAATCAGACAAATTAAAGCAACCCATTTCTGGGATCTGTTCACATCCCATATGTTCTTTTAACCATAGATAGTCTATAGTCGTGAGATTTTGGAGCGCTACAACTTGCACCCCTCCCAACTCCTGGTTGAGTTCCAACAGTACAGATCCAGTCAAATTTGTTGTCTCACTGTATGCACATGCCAGCCTAGACATCTCCCTCCTCATTCCAATGGTAAGTCCAGGAAACGGTGGGATGGACGCAGCCACAACCGCAGCACCGCCCGGATCCCTGTGGAGGCTTTTTGATGATCATCCCCCGGCACGAGTCCTCCAGAGAGTGCTGATGCTGGAAGCTCCTCCTCATATCGTATCTTAGTTCATTTTCTGGATAGCCAAGCTAAGCCTTGATCTTCTGCATAAAAACAAACAGACCCTTTGCCCACACTTTGACATGCCCTCTATACCACTGTGTAGAACTCATTGGAGGTCACCACACAGGACCTGCTTTTTTTTTTTTATTAAGAGAAAGGAATATTATCAGAAAAGAGTACCTCCATAGCCGATCATCTGACACCCTTTAAGAGATCAAAATTAAGGATATTTAAAGCATGCATTAATCTTTGATTTACCAATAGTTTTATCCTATCAAGGAGTAATCCCCCTTTTCTTTCTTTTTTTTTAAATCTTTAATCTACACTTACATGAAGAATACTATGTTTTCTATGCTATCCCCTATACCAGGTTCCCCCTAAAAACCACATTACAGTCACTGTCCATCAGCATAGCAAAATGTTGTAGAATCACTACTTGTCCTCTCTGTGTTATACAGCCCTCCACTTTCTCCCTCCCCCCCATGCATGCTAATCTTAATATCCCTTTCTTCTTCCCCCCCTTATCCCTCCCTGCCCACCCATCCTCCCCAGTTCCTTTCCCTTTGGTACCTGTTAGTCCATTTTTGGGTTCTGTAATTCCACTGTTGTTTTGTTCCTTCAGTTTTTCCTTTGTTCTTATTCTCCTCAGATGAGTGAAATCATTTCGTATTTCTCTTTCTCCACTTGGCTTATTTCACTGAGCATAATACTCTCCAGCTCCATCCATGTTGCTGCAAATGGTTGGATTTTTCCACTTCTTATGGCTGAGTAGTATTCGATTGTGTATATGTACCACATCTTCTTTATCCATTCATCTACCGATGGACATTTAGGTTGCTTCCAATTCTTGGCTATTGTAAATAGTGCTGCGATAAACATAGGGGTGCATTGCCTGATACTGTTTTTTAACAAGCACAGCTCAGGTCTGCGTTCTACTTGAATCTCTGCCACAATGTGGTATTGCCACAGCAAGTTGGACCATCTTGCATACCACCTTCTGCAGGTATCACTAAGACTGATACCCCTGGGTGGAGATTTTCTAAGAAAGAAGCTTGGTGAAGAAGGTTAATTCTTTATTTCATTTCCTCCCTTTGAAAGCTGGATGATGTGTAAGGGAAAATATTTTTACCTTTTTGGAATAATACTTATATGTCCTATGCCTTAATGTTCCCTGTCTATAAACCAGAGTTATTAAGATCCTCTTCTACCTGCAGAGGGGAGAGTGTGAGGCTAACCATGGGAATTGCAGTGTAACATAGTGGACTTCAGAGTCAGACACAGTTGAGTCAAAATCCCAGCTCTGTAATTTCCTAGCTCTGTGACCTTGGAAAAAGACCCTCACTCACCTCTCTGAGACTAATTTTCCTCACTCAGCATATAAAACTAAAAATTGCCACATTGTAGGGTTGTTTTGAGGATCAATGGCATATCAAGTGTTTAATTCAGTGCCTGGTACCGGTAGTTAGTTCTTTAAAAAACGGTAGCTGCTACCATCTGAAAGACAGATTTCATTTCAAGCAAGTACTATACTTGCGCACTGCCTCTTCTCCCCTCCCTTTCAAAAGGGATGAGTGCTTCATGCAGAATAAAGAAAACATAGCAATAACAAGGATGGCTACCACTGCTTCTTAATGTATCTTAACATCAGAGTCATGTATCCCTTTACTTACTGCTGTTTTCTTCTAGTTAAAAGGGGCATGTGAAAAGAGAGACATGAATTTAAGTCAAGTATTTTCAAGCATTAGTGTGTGCCTCTCAGACTTCTTTCATAATAAGTTTTGTCTTCTTGTCACAATTTGTTGGGGGAAGGGGAGAAACAGATCTTTCATTCATATAATTACAGAATTTCTTAAACTTTTAGTTTATAATTATTTTAATCGTTCCTGACATCTGAGGAATATCTCTCACAATTTTTCCCCACAAAAGCAGCAATTTTAATTTGAAAGGAATTTTATGTGTAAGTAAAAGAGAGGAGAAAAGAACCCCCAAGGAGCTACAGGGCAAAAATCATGTAGTTGCAGCACCCTATCTCTGCAGAGATAGGATGCACAGAATTTAATTTATGCTAACTTTCAGTAAGAATGTCAATAACACTTGGCTGATCTTCTTTGAGTCATCAAGGATGATGATGAACTTCCTTCGTCAAAGATAATAATGAACTTTCATGATCAAGGAATGAGAATTTACACAGCTTAGTCTTAACTTTATTCCAACTTTTGAGGAAGTTGCTGCAGAAATCCAAGTTCTCAGAGAGACTCTTTTCACTTGAAGGCTCTCCTGTGGAGATTTTTCAAGCAGATAGGAAAGATACTAATTCTATCTACATAGAATTTTCCCCTCTAAATGGAGGACTACATAAATGTCATTAGATTTCAAAGCTCCCTTTATCATTTTTTCAACTTAAAAAGAGAAGAAAATTATTTTGTGTTTTCTTTTTATCCTCCCGTTGACAGGTTGTTTCAAAGTTGCTGCCAAAGAATACTGACAACTGTATTTTCCTATTTATTGCCTTGTAATTTGAGGTTGTAGTATAGCAAACATAAAAGACACGATTTATAGATCAGTTTATATCCATTAGAAGAAGTGAAGGGAATAAGACTACTCTCTTTATGTATGATGCTACAGTAATATTTGCTACTAATAAGAGACCTGAGCTCTGACACCAAGTTTGGCTACTTTGGCAAGGTCTTCAAGATCCTAAGCCTCCTCGTAGGGGAAGATATCATGTAAAACCAGCTCTACATCACCAGGAAAAGTGAAGCCAGATTTACATATTTAATCCATGGTATTTAGGTACTTAATCGAAAGTCAAGTAGCCTTGAAATTTCACGGAAGAGGGTCATGGAGAAGCATGTCTCTTGTCCTCTGGGAAATTCTTACTCAGTAGTTAAAAAATAACCTTTGGATTCCAGGGATAGCCTTTTAGATACTGCTGTGGTTAAATGGTTAAGTTTGCTAAGCACACACCTTAAGACGGGCAAATTATTATAAATGGCAGTATAGAGGCAGCACTGCTCTTCTCGGAAGCATCAAGCCAATCCAGCTTTATATGTCATCCTACAATAGGATCAAGTTCTGTCCACTGATAACACTCATTGGAAAGCTGCCACTTAAAGGTCACTAATGGAACAAGATGGGCCATATCAAAAAGTCAGGGCAGCAACATCTGAGTTCCCATCATACCTCCTCTCATCTTAGTTGGCACTGTATAGATTATAAGTGGAAACTGGAAACTCAACAGCCAGTATGTGATGAGATGAGGTCTAGAGGATAAAAAGAAGCTTCAAATACACACTGAAACAGCATGACTTGACCTTGGATGTCTAGAAAATGAGAATGTATGTGCAAGCCATTCTGGTCTGAGCTCTCAGAAGCAGTACATCTATTTTATATATTGAGCCAAATCTAAATCTTAGTTACAAAGGTGTGAAAAACACCTGGTATGAGTAGTGGATAAGATTGGCCTCAAGGATAGGGTTTGTGTGTAGATCATGAAAGAGACTGTCTCCACAGTAATGATTTACAGCCATGCATATGCATGACTAGTCATCATTCTCAACTGTACTACATTCCAGCATGAAGGAAAACAATATATGTGTGTGTGTGCTTGTTTTTCAAGTCCATATCTCAGAAGGCTAGTATACACATTTTCTATGATTTGGAGATGGGGGAAAGAAAAGAAAAAGGAAAACACCGCATGAGCCTAGCCATTCTTTCTAGGCTAAAGTTAATCTTAACAACTACTCTTGGTTACCAGGGGGAGTTTTATGGGAAAAGTTAAAGTACTGTAGCTGGAGAAGTCAGGCATGAAAGCTTCAACTCATTGTAGGAGCTTTTGAACCACTCTATATGTGCATCTGAGCAAGGACTGGCATGGTACCGATAACATAAATGGTAGCATTGGGGTGGTTGTGAGCCAGTTCAGACCTCAAAGCCAGAGTGCTTTTCTCTCTAGGGAGCCTAGTAACTGTGGTGTGTGCATGACACATTGCATTCTTTACTCAGAGGCAGCATAGGTTATTTGTTCTCTTGGGTAGAGGGAGGAGAAACGAACAATCAAAGTAATAGTCAGCCTCCTCTCCCCTTAGTGTCTTCTAGTCTTATCACTGTTGAACCCTGTCTTAGCTGTTTTAATCAAGGTGTCCACCACACAAGACACTTCCCTTGTGGGATGGCTGTTGGTGGGGTATTTGAGTATTTCATCACCTTTCCCAGCTTCTCCTTGAAGAGGGGTAATGTGTGAGGAGTTAAGGGAGGAAAGGAAGCACCAGGTGGGTACATCTCAGATGCTGTTACTTCTCCTGTCTCCCTTCTGACCACTTCCTTGACTGCTATCCTAAGGAGCACACAGTTCTTGGGTTTTGGTATCATAATGTGGTTTAGCAAGTTACACTACACAGCTTTGACTTCCTGCCCAGCAACAGAATGTAGTGGGGACCTCAACAAAGGCAGAAGTTGGTATTTCTTATGAGAAACCAAGCTACTGTGAATAGGCTGTTGAGGCTGTGGTCTGACAACAATGACCTCTGCCTTACCCTGCCCTTACTATAGGAGAAAAGCCCAAAGAGTAGCTATGGTAAAGATACAACTCCTTCATTCTATTTTCATGACAAGTATTTTGTCGTGATGAATACAAAGGCCCCTCCCCATTCCCCCCAACTTCACAGGTCCCTGCAGTCCTTCTGCTGCACTGAAGACCATTATTCCTAGGGAATCTTGCAGGGAGAGTTCCAGGTCTGTGACTAGGATAGAGCCCTTGGCTATTGTGGAATGCATCTTGGTTCACTGTTGGGGCACCTTTCACAGTGACTCATAGTAGGCATCATCCTGATCTCACTTGAGTCACCATTATTGAGGTATGCTGGCCATCCAGTGCCCATTATGAGCCCTTGATAGCTATGCAGACTTTACAGACCCTAAGAAGAACAGGAGAATCTATTTTGAAGCTCATCACTCGCTCTTCCAATCCCTCCATGTATTAATGAGTCAGTTTGTGGCTTATATTATACTTATATGCATTCATGTGGATATGCTCCTGCTGACATATGTGTTTCTCTTCCTATCACTGTGAGTTAGTGTTTCTGTGTAGGAGTCTAGTATTATATCTTTTAGTCAAGTCCTGTGAAGGGTATTCTCAGGAGAATTAATAGAATTACAAGTGCTTTGTTTAGAAAGCACTTCCCATCCCCAGATGTCCTAAGGAGACCAGACTGATTAAAGAAAGGACTAATACAAATCAAAACTCTGGGAAATTCCCAGATCAAATAGCCCAATTTCTTATCAGTCACTTGTTATTTAGAGAAAGGTATTGGGGCTGAGCCTACAAGATGAAGGTACTGGATATGGGATATAAAAAGAGAAGAGAAAGGGGATTTGGTAAAAGGTTTTAAAAAACAACAACAAAAAAGGACATAGCCCCTGCCAGATGCCTAATTTCTCTTTCAGTGTTTGTAAATGCCACACAGATAGCTCTTGCATTTGAGTTGTCCAGGTGGCTGGAGAACTATTTATTTTGCATTTAACCAAGGGTCAAAGGATCTTTGCTGATATTTTTGCTTAAGGGTTCCAAATAAATTTTCCACCATGTTGACCAGGGAGTGAACTAGGGTGCCTTATTCATTGCTTAAGTTATTTTTAGATTACCTTTATGTCATTCCTTTAGAAGAAAGTAGCATTTAGGTCCTGAAGAATTTCTGAAAAGTATACAAAAAGCTGAGTTACTGTCCTGTGAGTATCTTTTTTTTCTCAACATATATAACAACAATAGTGTTATACAGCAGTAACAGTAGACTACAGCAGTTTAACAGTAGTGTAACTCCTTTTGGGTTTCTGGACCCGATTCCAATGTGTGTGGTGGAGAGGGGGTCTGCTCAGACACACAACACTAAGTAATTCTTGAACACCAGCAAGGTGTTGGAGAACTCAAGTCAATTCTGATGCTTTCTGCCCGGAGGCAGCACCAGATTCCCAAGTTAAGGGCTCCATCCTACAAGACTGCCCTCCACCCGCGACTCCAGATGTCAGTCACAAGCCCCAGGCAGTTAACCTGTGCTTCTGACCTATCGGCTACAGATTGGAGGTTCCAACAACCTCTCACTTAGGTTCAATTAATTTGCTAGAGTGGCTCACAGAACTTAGGAAAACACCAGCTTAATGAAGGATACTGTAAAGGATACAAGTTAACAGATGAAGAGATACATAGGGCAAGGTCCCAAATAAAGTAGCCTCTATCTTTGTGGAACCTGGGGCCTGGCTTGGTGGCATAGGGGCACATTCTGGTTCCCCAAGTGAGGTAGTTCTCTTCGACAGAGAAGCAAGGTCCAGAAGGGTAATAAGGTCTTCTCGGGGGTTTTTGTGAGGGCTTCAATGCATAGCATGATTGACTAAATTTATTGGCCATTGGCTGATTCAACCTCCAGCCCCTGCCCTTGGATGGGGGGTCCAAAAGCCTCTCATTGACATGACAAGACACCCATTTCACCTTTAAGACTCTGCAGTGTTTTCAGGAACGGTGGATAAAAACCAAATATACATGGGAAATACATATTTGGTCATCTGCATGGCCAAATATCTATTTCTTATAACTCATCATATCGCACATCCCCTTATTGTTGAGTCTGAAAGAGCTTCCCACTGGGATTCTGAGCAAGCCATCAGACTCATTGTTTGCCCTGATCTCGAAGGGTTATTGTGTAAATAACTGAAATTGGTCAAATAGTGGCACAAACTAAGGCAAGGTATCAGAGATCTAGCACTATCTGAACCCAAGGTGAGTTTCAGCAAGTTGGCATGTAAGTCAGTGCTTGGCACTGTAAAACTCGTGGAATCTGATTGAACTCGTATGGAATGCCTAAAAACAGTGTCCTGCTGTGAGTTCCATTTTACTGAGTTTTGATTCATGTTGGTGTCTTACTAAAGTAGGTGTGTCAAGCATTTGCTGTACAGTGGCTTTGGGTCTCATTTTCTGTAAAAGTATATACTGCTTTTTCTAGAAGTGAAGAACTTTTAGGTTTTAATGTTTTGCCTTTGGATGGTCATATAATTTCCAAAGCAGAAATTTCACAGATTTATATAACATTGTATATATACTAGTCATACTTTTCTATTTATTTTTTCTAAATGGAGAACAATATAATTTCAAGAAGAATTGTAAGTTTATGAGCTATTTTCCCCTGGTCACATCAGGCATGCTAAACAAACTCAATAGATAACATACTTTGTAATATAATCAGCTTCAGGAGCTATGTTTCTATGAATTCCACACTAGAACATATACATTAGTAATTATGCACAAGCAATTAGCTCAGATTCCTCTTGTTAGGCCAGTCTGCACACACACACACACACACACACATAAAAGTCTCCAAAGACAAGAAAGAGCAGTAAGTACTTAGGGAATGTTTTTCAAAGGTGCTATGTAACAGGGTATATAACAATGTCATACCAAAAGCATATTCCATTAAAGTAAAACTTGATAAACTGGTCCTCAACAAAATGTAAAACTTTTACTCTGTGAAAGAAAGGCCTTTAGGAGGTTAAAAATGCAAATTAAAAACTGGAAGAAAATATTGTCAAATCACATAACCAACAAAGGACTTGTTATCTAGAATTTATAAGAACTCTGAAATCTAAAAACTAAAAAAGAAAAAAATCCAATTATAAAATGGACACACACAGACATTCAAGAGGACATATAGATGGCAAATAAATACGTGAAAAGATATTCAATATCATTAGCCATTAGGGAAATTTAAATTAAGACCATAATAAGATATCAGTACACAACTATTAGGATGGCTAAAATTTAAAAAGTAGTGGCACCACCAAATGCTAAGAAGTTGTAGAGAAATTAGATCACGTATACATTGCTGGTGGGAATGTGAAATGGTACAGGCACTGTGGAAAATAGTTTGGTAGTTTCTTTTCAAACTAAAAATGGATTTACCATACAGCCCAGAAATTGCAATGGGAATATATTCCAGAGAAATGAAACTTATTTTCACACAGAAACATGTACACATATGTTCATAGTAAGCTTTATTTATAATAACCAAATACTGGAAAATACCCAGATGTTCTTCACTATCCACTGGATGATGAAATAAACAAATCATGATACATGCATAATATGGAATACTATTCAGCAATACAAGTTTGATTAACCTTAAGGAAATTATCCTGAGTGTAAAATGCCAATCTCAAAAAGATACATACTGAATGATTCCATTTATGTAACAATTGTGAAATAACAAATTATAGAGATGGAGAATAGATTTGTGGATGCCACGGTTTGGTGATGGGAGGGAGCAAAAGGAGTAGATGTGGCTATAAAGGAGTAGCATGAGGAAGTCTTATGATAGTACAGTTCAATATCTTGATTATTGTGATGTTTATTAAACCTACACACACACACACTTGTTCATGTACAACTGGTAAAATCTGAACAAATTCTATAGATTGTACCAATCTCAATTGCCTGTTTTTGATATTGGACTACAGTTATGCAAGATTTAACACTGAGGGAGGATGGGTGATGGATGCACAGGACCACCCTGTACATTTCTTTGCACCTTCCTGGGAATCTACAATTATTTCAAAAAGTTTTTTAATGTTTAAAAAAATAAGATTAACAACTTTTGGATGTTGTATATTTTTATATTTAGAGCATAATTAATTTCATTATATTGTGTATTAAAAAGAATTTTCTGTCCTTCTGTACCTAAATATAGTATATTTTTTAAAGTACAGCCTCAATGTAAGACGATGTTAGTTCTCTGGTGTACAGATATAATGGTGGAAATGGGAGGCACCTGAACACAGCTGAACTCAAGAGTTTTATAGCCAATTGTCAAACTGCAGTTAACAAATTTGATAGGGTTGTTTGTTTAGGATTTTATAATAATCATTCCTCAGTAGTTGTATAAATAATAAAAATATATTTATATTTGATTTTAGAATGTGTTCTATACTTTCACTTAAATATGCTTATATAAGCTTCAGTGACTTCATTTTCCATTCAGAAAATAGGTGGCATTACATCCTAGACTCAAGCAAAGCACCCAACTAAGGTAGAATGTGTGACTTGAGACTTGAAAAATGTCTATTTTACATAAACAGAGGGCTCTTAGTTGTGCTAGGTTGTTTAGTATGTGGGTAGATAGCCTTGTGACATTTGCCGAAAGGAAATAAGCATACTCGTTCAAGAAGCCTCTTTTGGGCTATCATCAGACTTCTCAACAGAAACCTTACAAGCCAGAAGAGAATGGCATGATATACTTAATGCAATGAAACAGAAACGACTCGAAACAAGAATACTGTATCCAGCACGATTATCATTTAAATATGAAGGAGGGATCAAACAATTCCCAGACAAACAAAAATTGAGGGAACTTGCTTCCCACAAACCACCATTACAGGGTATCTTACAGGGACTGCTCTAGATGGGAGCATTCCTAAAAAGAGCACAGAACAAAGCACCCAACATATGAAGAAGGGAGTACGTGGAATAAGAAGGGAGAGAAATAAAGAATCATCAGACCGTGTTTATAATAGCTCAATAAGCGAATTAAGTTAGACAGTAAGATAGTAAAGAAGTTAACCTTGAACCTTTGGTAACCACAAACTTAAAGCCTGCAAAGGCAATAAGTAAATACCTTTCAATAATCACCCTAAATGTAAATGGACTGACTGCACCAATCAAAAGACACAGAGTAATAGAGTGGATAAAAAAGCAAGACCCATCCATATGCTGCTTACAAGAGACTCACCTCAAACCCAAAGACATGCACAGACTTAAAGTCAAGGGATGGAAAAAGATATTTCATGCAAACAACAGAGAGAAAAAAGCAGGTGTTACAATACTAGTATCAGACAAAATAGACTTCAAAATAAAGAAAGTAACAAAACATAAAGAAGGACATTACATAATGATAAAGGGCTCAGTCCAACAAGAGGATATAACCATTTTAAATATATATGTACCCAATAGAGGAGCACCAACATATGTGAAAAAAATACTAACAGAATCAAAGGAGGAAATAGAATGCACTGCATTCATTTTGGGAGACTTCAACACATCACTCACTCCAAAGGACAGATCCACCAGACAGAAAATAACTAAGGACACAGAGGCACTGAACAGCACACTAGAACACATGGACCTAATAGACATCTATAGAACTCTACATCCAAAAACAACAGGATACACATTCTTCTCAACTGCACATGGAACATTCTCCAGAATAGACCACATACTATGCCACAAAAAGAGCCTCAGTAAATTCCAAAAGATTGAAATCTTACCAACCAACTTTCCAGACAACAAAGGCATAAAACTAGAAATAAATTCTACAAAGAAAGCAAAAAGGCTCACAAACACATGGAGGCTGAACAACATGCTCCTAAATAATCAATGGATCAATGACCAAATTACAATGGAGATCTAACAATATATGGAAACAAATGACAACAGCAACACAAAGCCCGAACTACTGTGGATACAGCAAAATCAGTCTTAAGAGGAAAGTATATAGCAATACAGGCATATTCCAAGAAGGAAGAACAATCCCAAATGAATGGTCTAATATCACAATTATCGAAATTGGAAAAAGAAGAACAAATAAGGCCTAAGGTCAGCAGAAGCAGGGACATAATAACAATCAGAGAAGAAATAAATAAAATTGAGAAGAATAAAAGAATAGAAAAAATCAATGAAACCAAGAGCTGGTTCTTCGAGAAAATAAACAAAATAGATAAGCCTCTAACCAGACTTATTAAGAGGAAAAGAGAGTCAACACACACCAACAGAATCAGAAACGAGAAAGGAAAAATCACGCCGGACCCCACAGAAATACAAAGAATTATTAGAGAGTACTATGAAAACCTATATGCTAACAAACTGGAAAATCTAGGAGAAATGGATAATTTCCTAGAAAAATGCAACCTTCCAAGACTGATCCAGAAACAAACAGAAAATCTAAACAGACAAATTACCAGTAACGAAATTAAAGCACTAATCAAAAAATTACCAAAGAACAAAACCCCTGGGACAGATGGATTCACCTCAGAATTTTATCAGACATACAGCGAAGACATAATACCCATTCTCCTTAAAGTTTTCCAAAAAATAGAAGAGAAGGGAATACTCCGAACTCATTCTATGAAGCCAACATCACCCAGGCAAAACCAGGCAAAGACCCCACCAAAAAAGAAAACTAGAGACCAATATCCCTGAAGAACGTAGATGCAAAAATACTCAACAAAAAATTAGCAAAAGGATCACACACCATGACCAAGTGGGATTCATCCAATGGATGCCAGGATGGTACAACATTTGAAAATCCATCAACATCATCCACCACATCAACAAAAAGAAAGACAAACACCACATGATCATCTCCATAGATGCGGAAAAAGCATTTGAAAAAATTCAACATTCATTCATGATAAAAACTCTCAGCAAAATGGGTATAGAGGGCAAGTACCTCAACATAATAAAGTCCACATATGATAAACACACAGCCAACATCATACTGAACAGCGAAAAGCTGAAAGCTTTTCCTCTGCAATTGGGAACAAGGCAGGGGTGCCCACTCTCCCCACTGTTATTCAACATAGTGCTGGAGGTCCTAGCCACAACAATTAGACAAAACAAAGAAATACAATTAATCCAGATTGGTAAAGAAGTTAAACTGTCACTATTTTCAGATAACATTATACTGTACATAAAAAACCCTAAAGACTCCACTCCAGAACTACTAGAGCTAATATCGGAATACAGCAAAGTTGCAGGATACAAAATTAACACACAGAAATCTGTGGTTTTCCTATACACTAAAAATAAACAAATAGAAACAGAAATCAGGAAGACAATTCCATTCACAATAGCATCAAAAAGAATAAAATACCTAGGAATAAACCTAACCAAGGGAGTGAAAGACCGATACCCTGAAAACTACAAGACACTCTTAAGAGAAATTAAAGAGGTCACTAACAAATGGAAACTCATACCATGCTCCTGGATAGGAAGAATTAATATCATCAAAATGGCCATTCTGCACAAAGCAATATACAGATTCAATGCAATCCCTATCAAACTACCAACAACATTCTTCAATGAACTGGAACAAATAGTTAAAAAATTTATATGGAAACAACAAAGACCCTGAATAGCTAAAGCAATCCTGAGAAGGAAGAATAAAGTGGGGGGGGGGGGAGGGATCTCACTTTCCAACTTCAAGCTCTACTACAAGGCCACAGTAATCAAGACAATTTGGTACTGGCACAAAAGCAGAGCCACAGACCAATGGAACAGAATAGAGACTCCAGACATTAACCCAAACATATATGGTCAACTAATATTCGATAAAGGGGCCATGGACATACAATGGAGAAATGAGAGTCTCTTCAACAGATGGTGCTAGCAAAACTGGACAGCTACATGTAAGAGAATGAAAGTGGATCACTGTCTAACCCCATACACAAAAGTAAATTCAAAATGGATCAAAGACTTGAATGTAAGTCATGAAACCATAAAACTCTTAGAAAAAAACATAGGCAAAAATCTCTTAGACATAAACATGAGTGACCTCTTCTTGAACATATCTCCGTGGGCAAGGGAAACAAAAGCAAAAATGAACAAATGGGACTATATCAAGCTGAAAAGCTTCTGTACAGCAAAGGACACCATCAATAGAACAAAAAGGTATCCTAGAGTATGGGAGAATATATTCATAAATGCAGATCCGAGAAAGGGTTGACATCCAAAAAATATAAAGAGCTCACACACCTCAACAAACACAAAGCAAATAATCCAATTAAAAAATGGGCAGAGGAGCTGAATAGACAGTTCTCTAAAGAACAAATTCAGATGGCCAACAGACACATGAAAAGATGCTCCACATCGCTTGTCATCAGAGAAATGCAAATTAAAACCACAATGAGATATCATCTCACACCAGTAAGGATGGCTACCATCCAAAAGACAAACAACAACAAATGTTGGCAAGGTTGTGGAGAAAGGGGAACCCTAATACACTGCTCGTGGGAATGTAAATTAGTTAAACCATTGTGGAAAGCAATATGTGGTTCCTCAAAATGCTCAAAATAGAAATACCATTTGACCCAGGAATTCCACTTCTAGGAATTTACCCTAAGAATGCAGCACTCCAGTTCAAAAAAGACAGATGCACCCCTATGTTTATCTCTGCACTATTTACAATAGCCAAGATATGGAAGCAACCTAAATGTCCATCAGTAGATGAATGGATAAAGAAGAAGTGATACATATACACAATGGAATATTACTCAGCTATCAGGAAAAAACAGATCCTACCCTTTGCAACAACATGGATGGAGCTAGAGGGTATTATGCTCTGTGAAATAAGCCAGGCGGAGAAAGACTAGTCCCAAATGATTTCACTCATATGTGGAGTATAAGAACAAAAGAAAACTGAAGGAACAAAATAGCAGCAGAAGCACAGAACCCAAGAATGGACTAACAGTGACCAAAGGGAAAGGGACTGGGGAGGATGGTGGGAAGGGAGGGATAAGGGCAGGAGAAAAGAAAGGGGGCATTATGATTAACATGTGTAGTGGGGAGGCACGGGGAGGGCTGTGCAACACAGAGAAGACAATTAGTGATTTTACAGCATCTTGCTATGTTGATGGACAGTGACTGTGAACGAGTATGTGGGGGGGACTTGGTGAAGGGGGGAGCCTCGTGAACATAATGTCCTTCATGTAATTGTAGATTAATGATACCAAAATAAAATTTTTCAAACAAGAAGCCTCTTTTGGTATTGTAGATTGTATTAGAGTTCAGAACTCAAGAGGAGAATAAAGAATGTTATCAATGGACTTTCTCAAGTTCCTTTGCCTAATTGTACCAGTGAGACCCTGAAAGTGTTTTGACCCAGCAATGATATCATTCTTATTTATTTTCATCAATTTGGTAAAATGTATGTACATAGGCTAATATAATCTATACACATATTCTGGGGAAAAAAAGATGTAAGAGGTAATACCATAAAGTGAACATGACCCTTAAGACACACTTTGACATTCTTAGAAATAGATGCTATTGGGAAATATGACATTATACTGCACTTTAAACTTGGAGAAGGAAAAGCACTAAATGTACCTATGGAGGCAATGATTTGTGAAAATAATAACCTACTTCCTCGTGGCCTCTGTGGAATGTTGAAAGGATAAATCAGGCAAACTGTGTACAGTATTTTAACCTTCATCGAAAATATATGGTTCATATTTTTCTTCCACAAAGTAAAAGGTTTTACATGTTGAATTCTGCCTCATGATGTCTCTATGCTGACATCTTTTCCTCAAACTATCATTTGTCTCTTTGGTTCCCCTATCTACTCACTCCAGAACATCTTCCTTCATCCAAGTATCCATATACCCATGTATTGATCAACATATCCTCTTAACTTTTTCCTTTTTGCAGAACATATAAATGTGGGATTCAGTTAGGAAACTGAGATAGACCAAAGGGCATCCCAAGGCACCTCTGAGTCCTTGAATGAGGAGAATGAGGACAAGGTTTGTGTATAAATGTGGCACATTTGGAGATCAGAAAGATTGCTCCCTTCCCACTTACTCAAGGTTTATGAGGTGTGCAGCTCAAATTTCCCTTCTTTTTTATTATGTAAGGTGCTACTCCTGGCTAAAAAGAGTTCAGTGAATCATAAACCTGGAAAAGAATCTTACTATATCTCTAAGTGAGAAAGAACTGAAGAAATCAAAAGAACCATCAGTTGGGAATAGTAATATCAAGTTCTGCCCATCAGAAAAACCACAGAGATTGTAGACAGACAGGGAGTTCACTTCCAGCTCATCTCCCTGTAATACAGTTCATTGGCATGGGTAATCTCTGCCTAACCTATGCTCACTTCTCTACATTAAAAGTACTCTTGATTTTTCATTGTTTCATGCAGGTAGAGAAAATCTTCACTTGCTGCTGCAAAACTGAGAGCTAAGTAGAATGAGTATTTCCCTTCTCTGCATAAGGGTAGAAGAAAGAGAAGGGGATAAAATTAAAGACGGCAGCATGAGAGGAGAGACAGAGGCTTCTTCCTAAAACTGGATAAAATTAGAAAATATAATCAGCACAACTAATCCTGAGAGAGCAACAGGAAAGGGGACTGTGCCAGACTGCATACACCTGGAGAAAAGAGCAGACCTTGCCAAACAGGGTAACGTACCAGACCTGTGGCTTGGTGGGACCTGAGCCTTTCCCCCACCTCAGCTCACCGGTGGGAGGAAGAGAAACTGAGGATGGAGGGAGAAGATGGCTTGGGACTGCTGAATACCTAGCTCTGGAGATCTTCTCTGGGAGAACAAACCTATATTTCATGGTGCTTTCATCACACTCTTCTGATTATGGGGTTGGAAAGCTGGGACAGGGGGCATTCCTGGGAAGACTGAGATTCCAGCTGCTTGTGGAAAGCAAGGATCCATATCCAGCTGCTCTGGGATAAAAGCTTATAACGGTATGCTTTACCCACTGGTTCAGGCAGTGGAGACAGGCACAGCAGCCAGGAAGCAGGGAACAGCTCTTTCCTTCCCCCAGGCACCAATACCGCTCCCCTGTGACCCATGACATTCCTTCAGGGGCTGAACAGCTCCAGAATAGAGCTTCTGGACACTAGAAGGCACCATATACAAATATGAAACGCCAAAGTAACCTGGTCCAGAGTAAAATTATTAACACAACTCCCAAGAAAGATTTAAATGATATGGAACTTGTGACTCTTCCTGAAAGGGAGTTCAAAATAAAAATCATCAACATGCTAATGAAGGTACAGAAAGACATCCAAGAACTCAGGAATGAACTCAGGTCGGAGATCCAATCATTAAAAAGCATGACAGAGCATATTAAAAGCAGGTTAAATATGGTGGAGGAGACGATAAATGAAATAGAAACTAGAGAAGAGGAATACAAAGAAGCTGAGGCACAGAGAGAAAAAAGGATGTTTAAGAAAGAAAGAATATTGAGAGAACTGTGTGAACAATCCAAATGGAACAATATTCGCATTATAGAGACACCAGGAGAAGAAGAGACATAGAAAGGTATAGAAAGTGTCTTTGAGGAGGTAGTTGCTGAAAACTTCCCTAATCTGGGGAAGGAGATAGTCTCTCAGGCCAGGGAGATGCACAGATCTCCCAACACAAGGGACCCCAGGAAGACAACACCAAGACACATAGTAAATAAAATGGAAAAGATCAAGGATAAGGACAGACTGTTAAAAGCAGCCAGAGAGAGAAATAAGATCACATACAAAGGAAAGCCCATCAGGTTAACATCAGACTTCTCAGCAGAAACCTTACAGGCCAGAAGGGAGTGGCATGATGTATTTAATGCTATGAAACCGAAGGGCCTGGAACCAAGATTACTTAATCTGGCAAGATTATCATTTAAATTTGAAGCAGGGATTAAACAATTTCCAGATAAGCAAAAGCTCAGAGAATTTACCCCCACAAAACATCTCTACAGTCTATTTTGGAGGGACTGCTATAGACGGAAGTGTTTCTAAGGTTGATTAGCTGTCACCAGAGTTAATAAAATGACAGTAAAGAAAGTAGAAAAACAAATTACTAAGCAAATGCAAACTTAAATTAACTATACCCGAAGTCAATCAAGGGATAGACAAAAAGTACAGAATATGATACTTAATATATAAAGAATGGAGGAGGAAGAAAAAGGAGGAGAACACAAAGGAATTTTTAGATTGTGTTTGTAACAGCATACTAAGAGAGTTAAGTTAGACTCTTAGATAGTAAGGAAATGAACCTTGAACCTTTGGTAACCATGAATGTAAAGCCTGCAATGGCAATAAGTACATACCTATTGATAATCACCATAAATGAAAATGAACTGAATGCACCAATCAAAAGACATACAGTCACTGAATGGTTAAAAAAACAAGACCCATCCACATGCTGCTTATAAGAGACTCACATCAAACCCAAAGACATGCACAGACTAAAAGTCAAGGGATGGAAAAAGATATTTCATGCCAACAACAGGGAGAAAAAAGCAGGCATTGCAGTACTAGTATCAGACAAAATAGACTTCAAAACAAAGAAAGTAACAAGAGATACAGAAGGGCAGAACATAATGATAAACAGGTCAGCCCAACAGGAGGATATAACCATTATAAATACATCTGCACCCAACACAGGAGCACCAGCATATGTGAAACAAATACTCACAGAATGAAAGGAGGAAATAGAATGCAATGCACTCATTTTAGGAGACTTCAACACAACATTTACTCCAAAGGACAGAAGCAGCAGACAGAAAATAAGTAAGGACACAGAAGCACTGAATAACACAGTAGAACAGATGGACCAAATAGACATCTATAGAAATCTACATCCAAAAGCAAATTCAAAAAGTGAATTCAAGAAGATTTAAATTCTACCAACCAACTTTTCAGACCACAAAGGTATAAAACCAGAACTAAATTGTACAAAGAAAGCAAAAAGGCTCACAGACACATGGAGGCTTAACGACATGCTCCTAAATAGTCAATGGATCAATGACCAAATCAAAATAAAGATGCAGCAATATATGTAAACAAATGACAACAACAACACAAAGCCCCAACTTCTGTGGAACGCAGTGAAAACAGTCATAAGAGGAAATTATATAGCAATCTAGGCATATTTAAAGAAGGAAGAACAAACCCAAATGATTAGTCTAACTTCACAATTATCGAAATTGGAAATAGAACAAATGAGGCCTAAAGTCTGCAGCAGGAGTGACATAATAAAGCTCAGAGAAGAAATAAATAAAATTGAGAAGAATAAAACAATAGAAAAAAATCAATGAAAGCAAGAGTTGGTTCTTTGAGAAAATAAAGAAAATAGATAAGCCTCTAGCCAGACTTATTAAGAGAAAAGAGAATCAACACACATCAACAGAATCAGAAACAGGAAAGGAAACATCACGATGGACCCCACAGAAATACAAGTAATTATTAGAGACCACTATGAAAATCTGTATGTTAACAAGCTGAAAAACCTAGTAGAAACGGACAACTTCCTAGAAAAATACAATATTCCAAGACTGACCATGGAAGAAACACAAAATCTTAACAAACCAATTACCAGCAAAGAAATTGAAGCAGTAATCAAAAAACCACCCAAGAACAAAAGCCCTGTGCCAGATGGATTTACCTGGGAATTTTAACAGACATACGGAGAAGATATAATACCTATTCTCCTGAAAGTTTTCCAAAAAATAGAAGAGGAGGGAGTACTTTCAAACTCATTCTATGAAGCCAACATCACCCTAATACCAAAACCAGGCAAAGACCCCACCAGAAAAGAAAACTACAGACCAATATCCCTGATGAACGTAGATGCAAAAATACTCAACAAAATATTAGCAAACCGAATTCAAAAATACATCAAAAGGATCACACACCATGACCAAGTGGGATTAATCCCAGGGATGCAAGGATGGTACAACATTTGAAAATCCATCAACATCATCCATCACATCAACAAAAAGAAGGAAAAAAACCACATGATCATCTCCATATATGCTGAAAAAGCATTCCACAAAATTCAACATCCATTCATGATAAAAACTGTGAGCAAAATGGGTATAGAGGGCAAGTACCTCAACATAATAAAGGCCATATATGATAAACCCACAGTCAACATCATGCTGAACAGTGAGAAGCTGAAAGCTTTTCCTCTGAGATTGGGAACAAGACAGGGATGCCCATTCTCCCCACTGTTATTCGACATAGTACTGGAGGTCCTAGTCATGGCAATTAGACAAAACAAAGAAATACAAAGCATCCAGATTGGTAAAGCACAAGTCAAACTGTCACTATTTGCAGATGACATGATATCATACATTAAAAAAAATAAAGACCCTACTCCAAAACTACAATTAATATGTGAATTCAGCAAAGTTGTGGGATACAAAATTAACGCACAGAAATCTGTTGCTTTCCTATACACCAATGTTGAACTAGCAGAATGGGAAATTAGGAAAACAATTCCATTCACAATTATATCAAAAAGAATAAAATACTTAGAAATAAACCTAACCAAGAAAGTGAAGGACCTATACACTGAAAACTACAAGACACTCTTAAGAGAAATAAAAGAGGACATCCTAACAAATGGAAATTCATCCCATGCTCTTGGCCAGGAAGAATTAATATCGTCTAAATGGCCATCCTGCTTAAAGCAATTTACAGATTCAATGCAATGCCTATCAAATTACCAACAGCATTCTTCAACGAACTGGAACAAATAGTTCAAAAATTCATATGGAAACACCAAAGATCCTTAATAGCCAAAGGTATCCTGTGAAGGAAGAATAAAGTGGGGGAATCTTGCTACCCAACTTAAATCTCTACTACAAAGCCACAGTAATCAAGACAATTTGGTACTGGCACAAGAATAGAGCCACAGACCAGTGGAACAGAATAGAGACTCCAGACATTAACCCAAACATATATGATCAATTAATATGTGATAAAGGAGCCATGGAAATACAAAGGGGAAATGAGTCTCTTCAATAGATGGTGCTGGCAAAACTGGACAGCTACATGTAAGAGAATGAAACTGGATCACTGTCCAACCCCATACACGAAAGTAAATTCAAAATGGATCCAAGACCCGAATGTAAGTCATGAAACCATAAAACTCTTAGAAAAAAACATAGGCAAAATTCTCTTGGACATAAACATGAGCAACTTCTTCAAGAACATATCTCCCCGGGTAAGGGAAACAACAGCAAAAATGAACAAGTGAGGCTTTATCAAGTGGAAAGCTTCTGTAAAGAAAAGGATACCATCAATAGAACAAAAAGGTACCCTACAGTATGGGAGAATATACTCATAAATGACAGATCTGACAAAGGGTTGACATCTAAAATATATAGAGAGCTCATGCACCTCGACAAACAAAAAGCAAATAATCCAATTAAAAAATGGGCAGAGGAGCTGAATAGACAGTTCTCCAAAGAAGAAATTCAGATGGCCAACAGACACATGAAAAGATGCTCCACATCCCTAATCATCAGAGAAATATAAATTAAAACCACAGTGATATATCACCTCACACCAGTAAGGATCACCACCATCCAAAAGACAAACAACAACAAATGTTGGCGAGGTTGTGGAGAATGGGGAACCCTCCTACATTGCTGGTAGGAATGTAAATTAGTTCAACCATTGTGGAAAGCAGTATGGAGGTTCCTCAAAATGCTGAAAATAGAAATACCAGAATACCCAGGGATTCCAATGCTAGAAATTTACCCTAAGAATGCAGCAGCACAGTTTGAAAAAGACATATGCACCCCTGTGTTTATCGCAGCACTATTTACAATAGCCATGAAATGGAAGCAACCTAAATGTCCATCAGTAGATGAATGGATAAAGAAGATATGGTACATATACACAATGGAATATTATTCAGCCATAAGAAGAAAATAAATCCTACCATTTGCCAGAACATGGATAGCGCTAGAGGGTATTATGCTCAGTGAAATAAGCCAGGTGGAGAAAGACAAGTACCAAATGATTTCACTCATATGTGGAGTATAAGAACAAAGAAAAACTGAAGGAACAAAAGAGCAGCAGAAGCACAGAACCCAAGAATGGACTAACAGTCACCAAAGGGAAAGGGACTGGGGAAGATGGGTGGAAAGGGAGGGATAAGCGTGGAGAAAAAGAAAGAATGCCTCATGATTAGCATGTATAAATTGCGGGGGGGGGCATAGGGAGGGCTGTGCAACACAGAGAAGACAAGTAGTGATTCTATACCAACTTACTACGCTAATGGACAGTGACTGTAATGGGGTATGTGGGGGGAACTTGGTGTTGGGGGGAGTCTAGTTAATATAATATTCCCCATGTAATTGCAGATTAATGTTACCAAAATAAAAACAAAGTAAAAAAAAAAAACAACTTACTACCATCATAAGAAAAAATTAATCAGTGGTTACTACATTTACCTATATTATCAAGTCCCCACCCATACTCCAATGCAGGCTCTGTCCATCAGTGTAGTAAGATGCCACAGGTTCACTGTTTTCCTTCTCTGTGCTACATGTTTTCCTCTTGATCCCCCACAGCACGTGTACTAAACATAATGCTCCTCAATCCCCTTCTTCCCCCTCCCCATTCACCCACCCACACCAGTCCCCTTTGGTAACCACTAGTCCCTTCTTGGAATCTGGGAGTCTGCTGCTATTTTGTTCCTTCAATTTTGCTTTGTTGTTATACTGCACAAATGAAGGAAATCACTTGGCACTTGTCTTTCTCCACCTGGCTTATTTCACTGAGCTTAATATCCTCCAGCTCCTTCCATGTTGTTGCAAATGTTAGGATTTGATTTCTTCTTATGGCTGAATATTATTCCATTGTGTATCTGTACATCTTCTTTATCCATACATCTACTGATGATCACTTAGGTTGCTTCCACATCTTGGCTATTGTTAATAGTGCTGTGATAAACATAGAGGTGAATATGTCTTTTTGAATCTGAGAAGATGTATTCTTTGTGTTATTTCCAAGGAGTGGGATTCCCCGGGGTAAAATGGTTATTCTAGTTTTAGTTATTTGAGGAACCTCCATATTGCTTTTTACAATGGCTGAACTAGCTTACATTCCCACCAGCAGTGTAGGAGGGCTCCCTTTTCTCCACTTCCTTGCCAGCATTTGTTGTTCTTAATCTTTTTGATGTTGGCCATCCTTATTGGTGTGAAGTTATATCTCATTGTGGTGTTAAGTGCATTTCCCTGATGATTAGTGATGTGGAGCATCTTTTCATGTACCTGTTGGCCATCTGAATTTCTTTGGATAATTGTCTCTTCATATTCTATGCCCATTTTTTAATCAGGTTATTTACTTTTTGAGTGTTGAGGTGCATTAGTTCTTTCTATATTTTGGATGTTAACCCTTGTCAAATATTTCATTTACAAATATATTCTCCCATTCTGTAGGATGTCTTTTTGTTCTGTTGATAGTGTCCTTTGCTGTACAGAAACTTTTTAGTTTCATGTAGTCCCATGTATTCATTTTTGCTTTTGTTTCCCTTGCCCGGAGAGATGCATTCATGATGAAGTTGCTCATGCTTTTATTCAGGAGATTTTTGCCTATGTTTTCTTCTAAGAGTTTTTTGGTTTCATGACCTACATTCAGGCGCTTGATCCATTTTGAGTTAGTTTTGTGTATGGGGTTAAACAGTAATCCAGTTTCATTCTGTTGCATGTAGCTGTCCAGTTTTGCCAACAACAGTTGTTGAAGCGATGTCATTTCCCCATTGTATGTCCTTAGCTCCTTTATCATATACTAATTGACCATATATGCTTAGCTTTATATCAGACTTGTCTATTCTGTTACATTGGTCTATGGGTCTGTTCTAGTGCCACTACTAAATTGTCTTGATTACTTTGGCTTTGTAGTACAGCTTGACTTTGGGAAGTGAGATCCCCCCTCCTTTATTCTTCCTTCTCAGGATTTCTTTGGCCGTTTGGGGACTTTTGTGGTTCCATATGAATTTTAGAATGATTTTCTCTAGTTCATTGAAGAATGCTGTTTGTATTTTGATAGGAATTGTACTGAATCTGTAGATTGCTTTAGGTAGGATGGCCATTTTGACAATATTAATTCTTGCTTTCCATGAGCACGGGATGTGTTTCCATTTATTGGTATCTTCTTTAATTTCTCTCATGAGTGTCTTGTAGTTTTCAGAGTATACATCTTTCACTTCTTTGGTTAGGTTTATTCCAAGGTATTTCATTCTTTTTGATGCAACTGTGAATGTTGTTTTCCTGATTTCTCTTTCTGTTGGTTCATTGTTAGTATATAGGAATTTCACAGATTTCTGTGTATTCATATTTTATCTTGAAACTTTGCTGAATTTGGATATTCGAGCTAGTAGTTTTGGCATGGATTCTTAAGGGTTTTTTATGTACAATGTCATGTCATGTGCAGACAGGGACAGTTTAACTTCTTCCTTGCCAATCTGGATGCCTTTTATTTCATTGTGTTGTCTGATTGCTGTGGCTACGACATCCAGTTCTATGTTGAATAGAAGTGGGGAGACTGAGCATCTTTGTTTTGTTCCTCATCTTATAAGAAAGGCTTTCAACTTCTCATTGTTAAGTATAATGTTGGCTGTGCATCTGTCATATGTGGCCTTTATTATGTTGAGTTACTTGCCCTCCATACAAATTTTGTTGAGAGTTTTTATCATGAATGGATTTTGAATTTTGTCAAATGCTTTTTCAGCATCTATGGAGATGATCATGTCATTTTTGTACTTTTTTTGATGTGGGTGATGTTGATGAATTTTTGAATGTTGTATCATTCCCTGCAATAAATCCTACTTGATGATGATGGATGACCTTTTAAATTATTTTTCAATTCGGTCTGGCAATATTTCATTGAGTATTTTTGCATCTATGTTCATCAGGGATATTGGTCTGTAATTTTCTTTTTTGATTGGGTCTTTGCTTGATTTTGGTATTAGAGTGATGCTGGCCTCATAGAATGAGTTTGGAAGTACTCCGTCTCCTTCTACTCTTTGGAAAACTTTAAGGAAGATAAGTACTATGCCTTCACTAAATGTTTGATAAAATTCAGCAGTGAAACCATCTGGTCCTGGAATTTGTTCTAAGTTAGTTTTTTGCTTACCAGTTCAATTTTCGTTGGTGATAATTGGTCTGTTCAGATTTTCTGTTTCTTCCTGGGTCAGCGTTGGAAGTTTGTATTTTTCTAGAAAGTTGCCCATTTCTTCTAGTTTATCCAGTTTGTTAGCATATAATTTATCATAGTATTCTGTAATAATTCTTTGTATTTCTTTTTTTATTAGTTTTATTTTGGTATCAATGATCTACAATTACATGAAGGACATTATGTTTACTAGGCTCCCCCCTACACCAAGTACCCCCCACATACCTGTTCACAGTCACTCTCCATCAACATAGTATGATGCTGTAAAATAACTACTTGTCTTCTCTGTGTTGCACAGCCCTCCCCATGCCCCCCCTACTATACATGTTAATCATAACTCCCCCTTTCTTTTTCCCCCCCTTATCCCTCCCTTCCCACCCATTCTCCCTAGTCCCTTTCCCTTTGGTAACTGTTAGTCCATTCTTGGGTTCTGTGCTTCTGCTGCTATTTTGTTCCTTCAGTTTTCTTTTGTCCTTATACTCCACATATGAGTGAAATCATTTGGGACTTGTCTTTCCCTGCCTGGCTTATATCACTGAGCATAATACCCTCTAGCTCCATTCATGTTGTTGCAAATGGTAGGATCTGTTTTTTTCTTACAGCTGAGTAATATTCCATTGTGTATATGTACCATTCTTCTTTATCCATTCATCTACTGATGGACATTTAGGTTGCTTCCATATCTTGGCTATTGTAAATAGTGCAGAGATAAACATAGGGGTGCATCTGTCTTTTTCGAACTGGAGTGCTGCATTCTTAGGGTAAATTCCTAGAAGTGGAATTCCTGGGTCAAATGGTATTTCTATTTTGAGCATTTTGAGGAGCCTCCATACTGCTTTCCACAATGGTTTAACTAATTTACATTCCCACGAGCAGTGTATTAGGGTTACCCTTTCTCCACAACCTCGCCAACATTTGTTGTTGTTTGTCTTTTGGATGGTAGCCATCCTTACTGGTGTGAGATGACATCTCATTGGGGTTTTAATTTGCATTTCTCTGATGACAAGCGACGTGGAGCATCTTTTTATGTGTCTGTTGCCATTTGAATTTGTTCTTCAGAGAACTGTCTATTCAGCTCCTCTGCCCATTTTTTAATTGGATTATTTGCTTTGTGTTTGTTGAGGTGTGTGAGCTCTTTATATTTTTTGGATGTCAACCCTTTGTCGGATCTGTCGTTTATGAATATATTCTCCCATACTCTAGGATACCTTTTTGTTCTATTGATGGTGTCCTTTGCTGTACAGAAGCTTTTCATCTTGATATAGTCCCATTTGTTCATTTTTGCTTTTGTTTCCCTTGCCCATGGAGGTATGTTCAAGAAGAGGTCACTCATGTTTATGTCTAAGAGATTTTTGCCTATGTTTTTTTCTAAGAGTTTTATGGTTTCATGACTTACATTCAAGTCTTTGATCCATTTTGAATTTACTTTTGTGTATGGGGTTAGACAGTGATCCACTTTCATTCTCTTACATGTAGCTGTCCAGTTTTGCTAGCACCATCTGTTGAAGAGACTCTCATTTCTCCATTGTATGTCCATGGCCCCTTTATCGAATATTAGTTGACCATATATGTTTGGGTTAATGTTTGGAGTCTCTATTCTGTTCCACTGGTCTGTGGCTCTGTTCTTGTGCCAGTACCAAATTGTCTTGATTACTGTGGCTTTGTAGTAGATCTTGAAGTTGGGGAGTGAGATCCCTCCCCCCCACTTTATTCTTCCTTCTCAGGATTGCTTTAGCTATTCGGGGTCTTTGTTGTTTCCATATAAATTTTTTAACTATTTGTTCCAGTTCATTGAAGAATGTTGTTGGTAGTTTGATAGGGATTGCATTGAATCTGTATATTGCTTTGGGCAGGATGGCCATTTTGACGATATTAATTCTTCCTATCCAGGAGCATGGGATGAGTTTCCATTTGTTAGTGACCTCTTTAATTTCTCTTAAGAGTGTCTTATAGTTTTCAGGGTATCGGCCTTTCACTTCCTTGGTTAGGTTTATTCCTAGGTATTTTATTCTTTTTGATGCTATTGTGAATGGAATTGTCTTCCTGATTTCTCTTTCTATTAGTTTATTGTTAGTGTATAGGAAAACCACAGATTTCTGTGTGTTAATTTTGTATCCTGCAACTTTGCTGAATTCTAGTAGTTTTGGAGTGGAGCCTTTAGGGTTTTTAATGTACAATATCATGTCATATGCAAAGTGACAGTTTGACTTATTCTTTACCAATCTGGATTCCTTGTTTTCCTTTGTTTTGTCTAATTGCCATGGCTAGGACCTCCAGTACTATGTTGAATAACAGTGGGGAGAGTGGGCACCCCTGCCTTGTTCCCGATCGTAGAGGAAAAGCTTTCAGCTTCTTGCTGTTTAGTATGATGTTGGCTGTGTGTTTATCACATATGGCCTTTATTATGTTGAGGTACTTGCCCTCTATACCCATTTTGTTGACAGTTTTTATCATGAATGGATATTGAATTTTGTGAATGCTTTTTCAGCATCTATGGAGATGATTATCTGGTTTTTCTCCTTCTTTTTGTTGATGTGTTGGATGATGTTGATGGATTTTCGAATGGTGTACCATCCTTGCATCCCTGGGATGAATCCCACTTGGTCATGGTGCATGATCCTCTTGATGTATTTTTGAATTTGGTTTGCTGATATTTTTTTGAGTATTTTTGCATCTACGTTCATCAGGGATATTGGTCTGTAGTTTTCTTTTTTGGTGGGGTCTTTGCCTGGGTTTGGTATTAGGGTGATGTTGGCTTCATAGAATGAGTTTGGGAGTAGTTCCTCCTCTTCCATTATTTGGAAAACTTTAAGGAGAATGGGTATTATGTCTTCTCTATATGTCTGATAAAATTCCGTGGTAAATCCATCTGGCCCGGGGTTTTCTTGTTTGGTAGTTTTTTGATTACCGCTTCAATTTCGTTGCTGGTAATTGTTCTGTTTAGATTTTCTGTTTCTTTCTGGGTCAGTTTTGGAAGGTTGTATTTTTCTAGGAAGTTGTCCATTTTCTCCTAGTTTTCCCAGCTTGTTAGCATATAGGTTTTCATAGGTCTAATAATTGTTTGTGTTTCTGTGCGGTCTGTCGTGATTTTTCCTTTCTCGTTTCTGATTCTGTTGATGTGTGTTGACTCTCTTTTCCTCTTAATAAGTCTGGCTGGAGGCTTATGTATTTTGTTTATTTTCTCGAAGAACCAGCTCTTGGTTTCATTGATTTTTTTCTATTGTTTTAAATTCTTTGTATTTCTGTAGTGTCTACAGTGATTTTTCCTCTCTCTTCCTGATTCTCTTTATGTGAGTAGACTCTCTTTTTACCTTGATTAGTCTGGCTGGGGGTTTATCTTTTTTGTTTATTTTGTCAAATAACCAGCTCTTGTTTTCATTGATTCTTTCTATTGTTTTATTCTTATTGATTTTATTTATTTATGCTCTAATCTTTATTATATCCCTCTCATTATAAGCTTTTGAGGTAGAGGAGCCGTGATGGTGGTGTGAGTGGGCAGCAGAAATCTCCTCCCAAAACCATATATATTTTTGAAAATACATCAAATGCAACTACACCTAACAGAGACACCAGAAGATACAGTACAACAGCCAGGCTACATCTACATCTGTAAGTACAGAGCATCTCATGAAGGGGGTAAGATACAAAGCAGCGACCTGGCAGGACCTAAGCACTCCCTCACCCCAGCTCACTGGTAGGAGGAAAAGAATCAAAGTGGGGAGGCAGTGGAAGCCCAGGACTGCTAAATAACTATCCCTAGTAATCTGCACTGGGAGCACAGACACACATTGCATGGTGTACTGGATATTAGAGAAATGGAAATGTAAAATCTGTGAGTGGGTCCCCACAGTTGTTTCCCCTGGGGACAAAAGAAAAGTGAGTGCTTTGTGAATGTTTTAAAGTAACAGGGGCTTCACACCTAGATGGAATCATCCTGGCACACTCAGCCCAAAAGGCTGTGAACACTGAGGAACTTCAGGTGCCCTAACCTCATGGGTAGTAATGTAGCTTTCAAGCTTTGTAGTCCCCCACAGTGATAAGGAGCCTGACATTCATTTCCCACAGCTAGAGCTGCCCCTCCACAGTGGCAGAGCAGCCAGAGAGTCACCCCACCCACAGCAACCGCCAAGAGTCTCCTCCCAGCATGCAGCTACCCAGGCCAACCCCAGAGGCTGCTGTTGGCATGCAGCTGCTCAGCACAGACAGAGGAAGGCAGGGTAAGGCACTAAGGGAGAACACACCAGGTGCACCTGCCACTCCATGCAGGGCTCTGGGCTGCCCTGATGGCTGCACCAACCACAGCAGCTCAGGGGTTTAACTGAGAACCTGCTCCGATTGTGCAGATAACCAGCACAGGCAGTGGAGAAGGGAAATGTGACCAGCAAGCAAGAAGGGACTTTGCTCTCACAACTGACACACACATCACCTGCATATGACTACCTCAAACACCATGAGAAGGCAGAAGAATCTGGTCCAATCAAGAATCACCCAGACAACTCATGAGAGAGGGCTTCGGAGATAGATATAACCAATTTTTCTGAAAAAGAATTCAAAATAAAGGTCATAACCATGCTGATGGACCTGCTGAGAAATATGCAAGAGCTAAGGGATGAAGTCAGGAGAGAGATTACAGAAAGTAAATAATCTCTGGAAGGATTTAAGAGGAGACTGGATGAGGTGCAAGAGACTGTTAATGGAATAGAAATCAGAGAACAGGAATACAGAGAAGCTGAGGCAGAAAGATATAAAAGGATTTCCAGGAATGAAAGAGTATTAAGAGAACTGTGTGACCAATCCAAATGAAAAAACATTCACATTATAGGGGTACCAGAAGAAGAAGAAGGGAAAAAAAGGGATAGAAAGTGTCTTTGAAGAAATAATTGCTGAAAACTTCCCCAATCTTGGGGAGGAAAAACTCTCTCAGATCATGGAATCCCACAAATCTCCAATGCAAGGGACCCAAGGAGGACAAGATGAAGACATATAATAATTAAAATGGCAAAGATCAAAGACAAGAACAGAGTATTAAAGGCAGCTGGAGAGAGAAAAAAGATCACCTACAAAGGAAAACTCATCAGGCTATCATCAGACTTCTCCACAGAAACCTTACAGGCCAGAAGAGAATGGCATGATATATTTAATGCAATGAAATGGAAGGGCCTTGAACCAAGTATACTGTATCCAGCATGAGTATCATTTTAAATATGAAGGATGGATTGAACAATTCTCAGACAAGCAAAAGTTGAATAAATTTGCCTCCTACAAACCACCTCTACAGGGTATTTTAAAAGGACTGCTCTAGATGGAAGCATTCCTAAGGCTAAATAGATGTCACTAGAGAAAATAAAATCACAGCAAAGAAAGGAAAGCAACCAAATATTAACTAAAGGCCAAAAATAAAATCAACTATTCACAAAAGCAATAAAAGAAACACAAAAGTGTACAGAATGAAACACCTAAGATATAAAGAATGAAGTAGGAAGAATAAGAAGGGAGAGAAAGAAAGAATCATCAGACTGTTTTTATAATAGCTTAATAAGTGAGTTAAGTTAGACAGTAATATGGAAATATAAAGAATTATTAAAGAATACTATGAAAACCTATATCCTAACAAGGTGGAAAGCATAGAAGAAATGGACAACTTCCTAGAAAAATACAACCTTGCAAGACTGACCAAGGAAGAAACAGAAAATCTAAACAGACCGATTACCAGCAATGAAATAGAATCGGTAATCAAACTACTACCCAGGAAAAAACCGCCAGGCCAGATGGATTCACCACTGAATTTTATCAGACATATAAGAAGACATAATACCCATTCTCCTTAAAGTTTTCCAAGGAATAGAAGAGGAGGGAATACTTTCAAACTCATTCTATGATGCCAACATTACTCTAACACCAAAATCAGGCAAAGAACCCATGAAAAAAGAAAATTACAGACCAATATCCCTGATGAACATGGATATAAAAATACTCAACAAAATATTAGCAAAGCGAATTCAAAAATACATCAAGAGGATCATACACCATGAATGAGTGGGTTTCATCTCAGGGATGCAAGGATGGTACAACATTCGAAAATCCACCATCATCCACCACATCAACAAAAAGAAGGACAAAAAACATAGGATCATCTCCATACACACTGAAAAAGCATTCAACAAAATTCAACATCCATTCATGGTAAAAACTCTCAACAAAATGGGTATAGAGGGGATGTACATCAACCTAATAAAGGCCATATATGAAAAACACACAGCCAACATCATACTGAACAGTGAGAAGCTGAAAGCTCTTCACCTAAGATGAGGAACAAGACAAGTATGTCCACTCTCCCCACTGTTATTCAATATAGCACTGACGGCCCTAGCCATGGCAATCAGACAAACCAAAGAAATACAAGGCATCCAGATAGGTAAAGATGAAGACAAACTGTCACTATTTTCAGATAACTTCATATTGTACATATAAATCCCTAAAGACTCCAATCCAAAACTACTAGATCTAATATCTGAATTCAGCAAAGTTGCAGAATACCAAATTAATACACAGAAATCTGTTGCATTCCTATACACTAATGATGAACTAGCAGAAAGGGAAATCAAGAAAACAATTCCATTCACAATTGAATCATAAAAATAAAATACCTACAAATAAACCTAACCAAGGAAGTGAACGACCTATACCCTGAAAACTACAAGACACTCTTAAGAGAAATTAAAGAGGACACTAACAAATGGAAACTCATCCCATGCTCTTGGCTAGGAAGAATTAATATTGTCAAAATGGCCATCCTGACTAACACAATCTATAGATTCAATGCAAACCCTATCAAAATACCAACAACATTCTTCAATGAACTGGAACAAATAGTTTTAAAATTCATATGGAACCACAAAAAACCCTGAGTAGCCAAAACAATTCTGAGAAGGAGGAATCAAGCAAGGGGGATCTCACTTCCCATCTTCAAGCTCTACTACAAAGCCACAGTAATTAAGACAATTTGGTTTGGCATAAGAACAGACCCACGGACCAGTGGAACAGAATAGAGTCCAGATATTAACCCAAACATACATGGTCAATAAATATACAATAAAGGAGCCATGGACATACAATGGAGAAATGACATCCTCTTCAACAGCCAGTGTTGTCCAAACTGGACAGCTACATGTAAGAGAATAAAACTGGATCACTGTCCAGCCCCACACATGAAAGTAAATTCAAAATGGATCAAAGACCTGAATGTAAGTCATGAAACCATAAAATTCTTAGAAAAAAACATAGGCAAAAATCTCTTGGACATAAACATGAGTAACTTCTTCATGAACATCTTTCCCCGGGCAAGGGAAACAAAAGCAAAAATGAACAAGTGGGACTATATCAAACTGAAAAGCTTCTGTACAGCCAAGGACACGATCAATAGAACAAAAAGGCATCCTACAGTATTGGAGAGTATACTCATAAATGACAGATCCGGTACATGGTTGACATCCAAAATGTGTAAAGAGCTCATGCACCTCTACAAACCAAAAGCACATAATCCAATTAAAAAATGGGCAGGGAGCTGAACAGACACTTCTCTAAAGACGAACTTCAGATGGCCAACAGACACATGAAAAGATGCTCCACATCACTACTCATCACAGAAATGCAAATTAAAACCACGTTGAGATATCCCCTCACACAAGTTAGGATGGCCACCATCCAAAAGACAAACAACAACAAATGTTGGCAAGGTTGTGGAGAATGGGTAATCCTCCTACACTGCTGGTGGGGAAAGCAGTATGGAGGTTCCTCAAAAATCTCAAAATAGAAATACCATTTGATCCAGGAATTCCACTTCTAGAAATTTACCCTAAGAATGCAGCAGCCCAGTTTGAAAAAGACATATGCACCCCTATGTTTATCGCAGCACTATTTACAATAGCCAAGAAATTGAAGCAACCTAAGTGTCCATCAGTAGATGAATGGATAAAGAAGATGTGGTACATATACACATTGGAATATTATTCAGCCATAAGAAGAAAACGAACCCTACCATTTGCAACAACATGGATAGCACTAGAGGGTATTATGCTCAGTGAAATAAGCCAGGCAGAGAAAGACAAGTACCAAATGTTTTCACTCATACGTGGAGTATAAGAACAAAGAAAAACTGAAGGAACAAAATTGCAGCAGACTCACAGAACCCAGGAATGGGTACCAGTTAACAAAGGGAAAGGGACTGGGGAGGATGGATCAGAAGGGAGGGACAAGGGGGTAAAGGGGGCATAACGATTAGCAGACATAATGTAGGGAGTGTGGGGCAATGGGAGGGCTGTACAGCACAGAGAAGGCAAGTAGTGATTCTACAGCATCGTACTATGCTGATGGGCAGTGACTGTAATGGGGTTTGTGGGTGGGATTTGGTGAAGGGGGGAGCCTAGTAAGCATAATGTTCTTCATGTAATTGCAGATTAATGATAACAAAACAAAAATAAATAAATATAAACAAACAAACAAACCTCCAGGTCTCTCCCTGTTGTAAATGGCAATATTTCAGTCCTTATGGCTGATTAATATTCCATTACATATGTACCACATTTTCTTTACCCATTCATCTATTGATAAGTCACAGTGTTCTTATCTGGATAAAAGCTAATATTACCTACCTTGGCTACTCCTCAGGATTGTCTTCAGATTCCAGTGAGGAATCTTCAAGATCTTTATAGTTGATAAAGTGCTATGTAAATCAAACAATTATTTTGCCTTAATTACATTAGCATTTAATATTTAAAGAAAACTGTACCAACTAGCTGTGCTTTACACCATCAATCTCTTCCCAATCCTGCCTCCTTTTATCAATTGACATAGAATAGAGTACAACTTGCAATAAGACCAATTATTTAAACTTTACTTTTTTTCTTTCACTGAGAGAAAACTGTTTTTCTATGTCCTGTGACACTCTAAGGGATATTTTAGCTGTGGCACTTATTAACCTATTAGGGAAGTTATTAAATATCTCCAAGCTTCAGTTGCTCCATCAATAAAATGATGATTTCTGTGGCATCTACCACTGAGAGCTATTGTTGGGATCAAATAAGATAACCCAAGTAGCATGATTTAACATAGTGCTTCCCACACAGTGAAGATTCAACTGCTAGTTCTTCTTGTGATGATGATAATGATGACTACTACTACTACTGTTCTTCCTCCTCCTCCAAGAACCTTACCCTTGGTGGCCTCCTCTTATCAACTGGCACAGCTTTTCAACTTTGTTACCTGGACAGTAATTTGTCCATAACTAAGGCCCATAACATAGTCTCTTCATTGACCACTTAATGTCGCCTGCAATCCCAACTCTCCCTTTCCTCCTCCCTCCAGGTAGGGTGGTTGTCTAAATTCCATACCTCCTGTCTGCATGTGAAGCAGTTTTGCTCAGGACTGTTAAGGACTGTACTCTGCTCAGAGGTGGCAAGGCTATCCACAGCTTTGGGGTTGAGTGAGGTCTCCCATGGGTCTGTCCCTCACCCTACCGCCAAGTCAATCCCACCCCTGAGGTGACTTTGCCTGAAACCTTTCCCCTGCTCTCACCTACCACTGGTGGGACAAAGTGAACAAGGCACACGCACACACACACACACACCTGCATGCACACATGCCTATCATTCCCTACACCACATACGATCACTAATGAGTTAGTGAATTTTGTCTTCCCTCGACCACTACTGATGCAAGAAGCAAGCAGAATCAACTGTTTCTAGCATCATTTTCTGTCTACCAACCTCATGATTCTTGTCAACACCATTTCATAAGGCTGAGGAAAAAATAAAAATGAAAACTTGCACATCTCATCTTTATTATCCAACCACTTCATCCCCAGAGGACCTGTTAGAGAATGTATTCTTAGGTCCTGAGCACACCTTCAGAAGGCTGTCAGCACGAGGCCAATTTGGCAATAAAGCAGCCTCCCCAACTCCCCAAGTATATGCAATTAGGTGATATGGGCTAGTTACACCTACATTATGAGAGGCATTTGAAACTACGATTGGAAAGAGACAGGTATTTTTAAAGACCAAAGTACAGAAAACACTGATTGATTGAGTTTTCACTGCTTTGCTATTTTTTGTGTGTGGTGATGGATCAATTTTATTTTTTTATGGAAGTATAATTGATATACAATATTATATTGGTTTCAAGTGTACAGCATCGTGATTCGACAGTTATCTACATTATTAAATGCTCACTCTAAGTAGTTCAGTTACATCAAAATAGAAAGATATTACAGGATTATTGACTATATTCCCTATGCTGTACTTTCATCCCCATTACTAATCTGTATTATAATTGAGATTTCATGTCTATTTATCCCCTTCACTTATTTCACCCACCCACATCAATCCCTTCCCCATGGTAGCCATCAGTCTCTTCTCTGTATCTGTAACTCCATTTCTGTTTTGTCCATTTGTTTTGTTGTGCTAGATTCCACACGTAAGTGAAATCATATGGTATTTGTCTTTGTTTACTTCACTTAGCATAATACCCTATAGGTCTATCTATGTTGTTGCAAATGGTAGAATTTCTTTCTTTTTTATGACTAAATAATATTCCATTGTGTATATGTACAACATCTTATTCTTCCATTCACCTATTGATGGATACTTTGGTTGCCTCCATATGTTGGCTATTTTGTAAATGTGGCAAGCAACATAGGAGTGCATATATTGTTTTGAATCAGAGATTTTGTTTTCTTTGGGTAAATTCTTAAAAGTGAGTTACTATGTCATATGGTATTTCTATTTTTGTTTTTTTGAGGAACTTCCATACTGCTTTCCACAGTGCCTGAACCAATTTATAGTCTCACCAACAATGCAGAAGTGTTCCCTTTTCTTCACTGCTTTGCTCATAGAGTGAATTGTAGCCAATGAGGTACATACTTACATATTTGCAAGATTTCTTTTGGTCTTAAGTTGCAAGCATTTAAAAATACCTCTAAAATATAAAGTCCCCAGATTTAGTTGCTCCAAGCCATGGTCCAGCATGCTGTTGCAAAGTATTAAATACACAAAATCTGGGATTATGACATTTTAAGCACCTCTCTAAAGGACTGTGAATTTTTTCCTCCCCATTTGTGAAATCATTTGCAGTACATTTGACCTAAACAGTTGGAAATCTGCAGACATTATTGGTCCATGGGTGTTCCTGCTGCATGAAGCAGTGGCCAATGGGGGCAGAAAGAAGTGGACTGAAATGATCACCTAGTTAGATCCAACACCCAACCCAGAACATGATGACAATCATCCTGTAGATGCTTGGTATTTGGAGAGGGCAGACAGTAGAATCAAACGGATCTGGGCTTAAGCCCCAGCTCTGCTACTCACAGTAACTTGGAAATAGTTCCCAACCTTTATAAACCTTAACTTCTCCACCTCCTTCACAGAACTGTTTTGAATCAGAGGTTTTGTTTTCTTTGGGTAAAGAAAGCACTGGACTATTACTATGGGCATTAAATGAGATAATGCATGTAAATCAAGAACAAATAGCAGGCATTCACCCAGAAACAACTCTCCTCCTTTGGAGGGTGTGGTTGAAGAGAAACTTAGAGAAGAAATTGCTGCCCTGGCTACTTCAATGAGGACATCACCACAGTCAGAACAGGAGCCACTGTTCTCATATGAGGTGTTCGGATAAAGAAGGTATGTGATTTGGTTGTGGGACCCAGGGCTGGAAGGAGTAGGGGGAGTGTCCCGCTAGGGAGAGAAGAAACATCACAGAATGTTAGAAGAACCTATCCATCTTTGGTAGCTCATGATCAGGTTGAAAGTGGGGATGAAGAAGGCAGTTCAAAGCAGGCATACTCTGTCATTCTTTGTAAGCTGGTGGCACTTAAATAAGACCATTGGTGTCCTGGTCTCTGTGATATTTATTAAACTGAAGACTAGGATCTAAAATCCCCCTTTTAGGGGCTTTGTGTGATCACAGAATTTACTTTTCTAGCCATCAGCAATGGCACTGTAGCAATAGGAGTCTTCGTCTATGCTCCTGCTTACACCATTCCTCCTTTCACTGGATTTCTTGCTTCCAAGCTTTTGGTTCTCTCAAGATTCAGAAAAGATCCTCCTTCCACTAGTTGACACCTTTAGTCTTTCCTGCATTTGCAGAGCAAAGCCAACCTTCTGCAGTAAACTTCCCATAAGCCACTTTTCTCTTCAAACTTCCAAAGCCCTGATCCAGCCCTTCCCCTTGACCCACACTTGGAGTCAAGCTATCTTCGTGATGGTCTCTTATATCCTTTTCCATGCTATTCTGCTGGAGCTTCCAAAACTATGCACATGTTCCAGAACGCACTGCCAATATGGAGCAAACCCATGGACTGTGGTTTAAGACACCTTTCACTCACATTAAGGATCAGTGAGGATTCACCATACCACTAGAGTAGCCTGAAACCCAGTCCTGGTTCTGCACTAATTTGGTGTTTGACTTGGTAAGTGTAGCCCCTCTTGGAGTCTTATTTTCACCATGTCCAACAGGGTAGGGAGAGAGATTACTCATTACTAAGGTGAAGTTTTGTTCTGAGAGTTAGCAGGCAATGTTGTAGCATGAGCACAGACTTTGAACTACATAGACCAGAGTTCATATCCTTACACTGAGCCAAGTTACTAGTGCCTTCATAGTGGCTAAATGGCTTGTGCCAGACTGCATAGTTTAATGCAGCAAACAGCATTCAAACATAGGTCTGGGAGGACTCAGCTGAGTACGTTCCCCTTCCTGGCTATGGCTAGTCCCAGGGTAATTCTAAGAGCCAAGTTATTGCTTTCTGCATTTTGTCAGCCTGAGTCCAAATTGCTCATCTCTTCCCCAAACCCTAAGCAATTCGTGGCCCTACCTTTCTTAGGAAAGTCCAGTAATAGAAAAGGAAAAAGGAGAGAGAGCAGAGAGATTTGAGAAGACTTATGTTTTTAGGCTTTATTGTCCTAGTGGACTAGTTTTAAAGTCACCAACAGTTGACACTTATCTTATCAATGTACTCACACCAGTGCAAAATAACCACACATATATATACAGGGTTATTGTAGTATTGCTTAGAATAAGATTTTAAACCACTGTCTATCAATAACGGACTACTTAAATAAATCACATTATATCTACACAGGGAATGCTATGAAATTGTAAAAAGAAAAGGGGCAGCTCAGTATGTACCAATATTGAAACGGGTCTATGATATATTAAGTATAGAAGGCAAGAAACAAAACACTGCATAGAATGCTGTGATTTATGTGAAGGAAAAAGAATATGTGTACGTATGTTTGTGAATGTATATAAAATATCTTTTTAATGATATGCAGGGAACTGGTTAAAGGTTTTGCCTACTCAGAAAAAAAATGTAACATCAATCTCAACTTTCTTTTATTTCATTAATAGAGATTAGGTGAATGATTTATTAGATGAATGATCCTCTATAGTTCTTCCTCAACACAAAAAGTAGTAGGAGAGATTGGCAACTACAGTCCTTGCAGACTTGAGCAGTAGAAAGATCTGGCTTCTCAGTGCTAGGGTGACCAACAGGTCTAGGTTTGCCCATAACTCTCCTTGTTTCAGCACTGAAAGCCCTAGGAAAACTGGGAGTTGGTCACCTTATTCCTCATCCTTCTGCTGCCAGTCCTTAGACAGCCAGCCTTACTAGTGCCAGGGAGGAAGTTCTCAGTAGTGGGATGAGTAGACCTGTATTATAAGCCCCTGTCTCCACAATCCACAAGGGACTCACACTTAGTGTCGGGCACATGCTCTGCAAGGCATTCTCATCTGACAAGGAAATTGAGGCTCAGAGAGGTTAAGTGATTTGAGGAGCTCCCAAAGCGAGTAAGTGCTGGAGCCAGTCTGTCTGACTCCTGCACATCAAAGGACCCTGGGGAATGTAAATCTTTCAGTGAAGCAGCGGGCCCAGACTTTCTCAAAGTTAAAGCACCCAGAATCACATTTTAACCAAGTCAAACATTCTTGCTCTGAATCAACTCTGGTAGACCATTTTTGGAAATTGTTTTCTTTCAATAACCCCTCCCCAACAGCAAAGAGAATAGATGTTTCAGGCTTTTGGACAGAAGGAGCTGTAGGCACAAAGCTGGCTTCCCCAGCTGTGTTCATAGTGGGGGTCAGAATCCACTTGAGGAGTGATACCTACTTATCCCCCAAATTGATCCACCTTCCTTCCCAAAGCAACATGAGAAAGTGAAACAGAAGGGCAGCCAGCTAATAACAGATAGTGGTGCATGTCATGATGCTTGTCTATATTTTGATTGGATGGGGGTGGAATTCAGTTTGGATATGAAATAGGGGCTTATTTTAGTAGGAAAGGGTAAGAGAATCCCCTGAAGCCTCATCCATCAAAAACCCACTGAACCACAGAAAAACAGACATAGCAGATTGTAGAAGGGGAATTTGGGAAGAGCATATGAAAAGGTCACAACATCTGCTGTACTTGCCCTTTTGCAATTAAGCAGCAGGCAGGTATTGATTATATATAGGAAATTGGCTGCTGTAAAAACACTATTGAGATTTTATAGGAGATATTTTATAAATATGGAGCAAGTGGAAATGCTTACTCTGTTGAAAATTAATTTGTACATGTTAAATTGCAGAGTATCAGGTAGAGAGATTGCCTGTGCCAAGGTGCAGGAGTCTCTGAGAATAATGAATTTGGGAATTGGCTTATCAAAGAGGACACAAAAAGTAACTGATGCAGAGATGTCCAAAGCTCTAGCTTTCTCTGTAGGGGCTGTAACAGATGAGGTACTGACATTTTGTGTGAGCTCTGGACTTAGGACCTGAATTACCTATGCCTTGATAAGTCCTGCATTCTTGGATTTGAATGAAGCTTATGGATCTCTGAAATGATTGAACTCAGCACCACGCTCACTCTTACTATGGAACATCCAGCCTCAAGAGTTTAAGAGTAGAGATTGCATTGTTATTTGGATATTAATGTCAGAACCAGTAGGACAGACTAGGAATCCTGTCTGCAGTTATGTTCTGATTTAAGAAGCATCAATTAGTTCATATGACATTTCAGTGTGTACAAGGATCCTATGACCCTTCCTTTTCTCTATCTGCAATGCCACAGATATTCCCACAAGAATGTGGCACCGTGGCCCAGAAGGATTATAAGTGTGCCCTATTTTTTTTAGTTTTTTTAAATTAATTTATTTATGTTGTTGTCATTAATCTACAATTACATGAAGAATATTATGTTTACTAGGGTCCCTCCTTCACCAAATCTCCCCCACAAACCCCATTACAGTACTGTCCACCAGCGTAGTAAGATGCTGTAGAATCACTACTTCTCTTCTCTATGTTGCACAGCCCTCCCCATCCCCCCTCACATTATACATGCTAATCATAATTTACCCTTTCTTTTTCTCCACCCTTATCCCTCCCTTCCCTCCCTTTCTCCCAAGTCCCTTTCCCTTTGGTAACTGTTAGTCCATTCTTAGGTTCTATGATTCTGCTGCTGTTTTGTACCTTTAGTCTCTCTTTGTTCCTATAGTCTTTGGGTTTGACGTGAGTCTCTTGTAAGCAGCATAGAGATGGGTCTTGCTTTTTTATCCATTCTATTATTCTGGGTCTTTTGATTGGTGCATTCAGTCCATTTACAATTAGGATGATTATTGAAAGATATGTACTTATTGCCATTGCAGGCTTTAGATTCGTGGTTGCCAAAGGTTCAAGGTTAGCTTCTTTAGTATCTTACTGTCTAACTTAACTCACTTATTGAGCTATTTTAAATACTGTCTGGTCATTCTTTATTTTTCTCCTTTCTTATTCCTCCTCCTCCGTTCTTTATATGCTGATTGTTTTATTCTGTGCTCTTTTGTGCTTCCTTTAACTGCTCTTGTGGGTACTTGATTTTATTTTTTGCCTTTAGGTAGTATTCATTTGGTCTGCTTTCTTTGCTGTGATTTTATTTTCTCTGGTGACATCTAGTTAGTCTTAGAAGTGCTCCCATCTAGAGCAGTCCCTCTAAAATACCCTGTAGAGGTGGTTTGTGGAAGGCAGATTCCCTCAACTTTTGCTTGTCTGGGAATTGTTTAATCCCTCCTTCATATTTAAATGATAGTCGTGCTGGATACAGTATTCTTCATTCAAGGCCCTTCTCTTTCATTGCATTAAATATATCATGCCATTCTCTTTTGGCCTGTAAGGTTTCTTTTGAGAAGTCTGATGATAGCCTGATGGGTTTTCCTTTGTAGGTGACCTTTTTCCTCTCTCTAGCTGCCTTTAAAACTCTGTCCTTGTCCTTGATCTTTGCCATTTTAATTATTATGTGTCTTGGTGTTGTCCTCCTTGGGTCCTTTCTGTTGGGAGTTCTGTACACTTCCATGGTCTGATTGATTATTTCCTCCCCCAGTTTGGGGATGTTTTCAGCAATTATTTCTTCATATACTCTTTCTATTCCTTTTTTCTCTCTTCTTTTTCTGGTACCCCTATAATGAAGATATTGTTCCTTTTTGATTGATCTCACAGTTCTCTTAATATTGTTTCATTCCTGGAGATCCTTTTATCTCTCTCTGTGTCAGCTTCTATGCGTTCCTGTTCTGTGGTTTCTATTCCATCAATGGTCTCTTGCATCTTATCCATTCTGTTTATAAATCCTTCCAGAGATTGTTTCATTTCTGTAATCTCCCTCTGGACGTCTGTAATCTCCCTCCAGACATCATCCCTTAGCTCTTGCATATTTCTCTGCAGCTCTATCAGCATGGTTATGAGCTTTATTTTTAATTCTTTTTCAGGAAGTCTGGTTAGGTCTATCTCCTTCTCAGGGTTTGCCTCTGTGATCTTGGTCTGTATCAATTTCTTCTGCCTTTTCATGGCAATAGATATATTTGTGGGGAGCTGGTGCATGCGTTGGGTAAGAGAAAGTCCCTTCTTGCCAGTTTGTGGCCTTCCTCTCCTGGGAGAGCAGAGGCCTCTAGTGGCTTGTGCTGAGCAGCTACGTGCGAACAGGGCTTCTGATCTTACCTGGTCGCTATGGAGTTTATTTAGCTCTGCAGTTGCTGTGGGCGTGACCTGCCTCAGGCAGCTGCTCCAATATGGCGGAGCTGCATCAGAGGGGGAACCAGCAGGAGGCTGTTTATCATGGTGAGGGGCCTCCAAGCTGTGCTGCGGGGGTTCGGGCACCCAGAGTTCCCTGGGATTCCCAGCTATTGGGCTAAGTGTCCTGGGGCACTTCCGTCCAGCTGTGCAGTCCCTGTCCCTCTAAGACTTTCAAAAAGCACTCGCTTTTCTTTGTCCCAGAGGCACTGGCTGCAGGAACCTGCTCACAGGTCTTACTGTCCTGTTTCCCTAGTTTCCAGCACCCCACGCATGCACTGTGGGTCTGTGCTCCAGTGCAAGTGGCTAGGGCTGGGTGTTCAGCAGTCCTGGGCTCCCTCTCCCTCCCCACTCTGATTCCTCTCCTCCCACTGGGAGCTGGGGTGAGGGGCACTCGGGTCCTGCCAGGCCGCGGATTGTTATCTTACCCCCTTCATGAGGTGCTGGGTTCTCACAGGTGTGGATGTAGTCTGGCTGTTGTCCTGTGTCTTCTGGTCTCTCTTTTAGGATTAGTTGTATTTGTTGTATTTTCAAAAATATATATGGTTTTGGGAGAGATTTCTGCTGCTCTACTCACGCCTCCATCTTACTATGTGAGAAGTGTGCCCTATTTTATGAAACAGCTGTGTGTCTATAAAGGTGGTGCTGGGAAAATTGAAGTTCCTAAGGCCAGGATCCCACCTGACCCTAGACTACTTGATGATGTAACTGGCCTGCTGCTAGGCTACTGCTTCCACACTCATAGACAATAAGCTATTATTGACTGAGTCACTACATAAAGAGTTCTGCCCAGTGCTCTGGACAGAGGTAGAAATGAAGGAGGGTTACAGACTTGCAGACTGTTTGGATGCAGATGTAATTCTAGTGCTCAACCTATCACTGGGAGAACAAAACTGGGTAATAAACATATTTATACCAAGAAACATCAATTGTCATTCCTGTATGACTAAATCCATAGTAAAATTGCCCAGGTCTGAAACTCATTGGCAAGATTGTTGGCAAGACAGAAGGGTCTAAGCAGGATCATAAAATCTCCTAAATAACTGAGGTCTTTTGAGAAACAGAGTGCCTGTGAGGCCGTAGGAACTGTGGGTTGGCTGTTCATCACAGTATTAAGAAAAAGTCTACAGAAGAGAAGAATGTGCTCCTGAAAGAGGCACAAGAAATGGCAGCATGAAAATACAAGCTGTGAACCACTGTGGATTCATTGAAGAATGAAATAACATTGGTACAAGAGGAGGCAGCACAAAAATGCCAGCTCTGAGGTGCTATTGAGGAAGTAAAAGATTTGTTAAAAAATGAAATGGTGTTGCTGAAAGGTACTGTGGGAGAGGTAAAGGCCATGAGAAGGATATACCCCTGCAAAAGCACAAGAAGAGTCCATGCAAGAATGTGAGCTGCAAGGTCCAGTGGAGGAGTTAAAAGATTCTCCACAGAATGAGACAGCAGCACTGCCAGGTGCTCTGAAGGAGGCAAAGGCCATGGAGAATAAGGATGTACTCCTGAAGGAAGCACAGGAAGAGGTGGCATGAGAATGCCAGCTGTGAGATATTGAGGTAAAGGTAATAAAGCTGTGGAAGACTGAGCTATCATTGCTGCGAGGCACTGTAGAAAAGATAAAGGGTGTAGCAGAGGAGGCACTCTGGGGAAAGGAGAGAAAGGTGCCCTGAGCCCGACATGGAGGAACTTGGTGGGGATAGAATGAGAGTTCCTGTGGCCAGGATTCTCACCTGGCCGTGGGGGGGACTAGCTCACTACACACCTGTGGGCAATACATGGCTGTTGACTCTATAAAAAAAAGCTCTGCCCAATGCTCTGGGCATGACACAGTGGCAGGGCTGCAAGGCTGCAGGAGAGCAGAGCAGAGGCTGGATTGGTGGCAGCGCCAAGGACAGAGGCCCAGAGGATGTTTGTGTGGGATGACTGTGCAGAGGGACTCAGAGGACGGCTGTGCAGACAGAGGGGTCCAGAAGCAGAGACTGGCTTGCTGCCTGCAGACTCACTCTGAGTGAATGGGATTCTAGTGACTGACCTGGCACCTGGAAATAAACCTGGATATAACCCTTTCACCCCAAGAACGTTTTGCTGTCAATTTCTTTGGTCACAATGAATCCATACTGAACTTGCCCAGGGCTGAAACCCATTGGCAAGACAATTGGTGAAAGTTGGCAGGGTTCACTGTTGACCAAGGAAAAAGCCAGGCTGCCTTATGGGAGGGGTGCTTCAGCGGGCTTCTCCTGTGAATGGAGAGATGGTGGATCAACCCCCAATGGGTATGTGGTCTAAGATGGCTTGCCTCCCAGAGGACTGGGCCCCACCCCAGAACTGGAGGCAAGTGGAAGTCACACCTGAGGCAGTAGGGGTGGCTCTTGATATAATAAGCAGAGCCTTTGAGAAGCAGGGTGCCCATGAGGGAGCAGGGACTGTGCATTGGCTACTTCTCACAGTCTTAAAAATGTCTACAAAGGAGACCCAAGAAATGGTGGTGCAAGAACGCGAACTGCAAACTTCAGTAGATTCCCTGAGGATGGAAGTGGCATTGTTGCAAGAGATGGCATGAGAAAAAGAGCTGCAGACTTCTGTGGATTCCCTGATGAGGGTAATGGTATTGATGCAGGAAGAGGCAGCACAAGAGCACTGGCAGCAAGGTGCCATTGGAGATGAGATGGCAGTGCTGCCAGGTGTTCTGAAGGAGGAAGGGGCCATTAAGGAAAAGAACAAACTCCTGAGGGAAGCACAGGCAGAGGGGGCATGAGAACATTAGCTGTGAAGCATTGAGCTGAAGGTAAGAGACCTTCTGAAGACAGGTAGCATTGTTGTGAGGCACAGTAGAAAAGGTAAAGATTGTAGCAGAGGAGGCACTCAGGGGATGGGCAGAAAGGTGTCATCAGCCCCAGAAATGGAGGATCTGGAGAAAGATGAAGGGGTGGTGCTGGAGGCACTGGCACCTCCTGTATTGAAAGCACACCCAGTGGTTGTAAAAGAAATAAAGACCCAGCAGCCGAAAGTCCCCCAAGGAGAAGAGCAGCACCCTCCCCCGGTTGTGGAACACTCTAAGGTCCTCCCCTATACTCAGGCTGAGGTAGTGGATTTGGGCTCCCAGTTTAGGCAGAAGCCCTCGGAGTCAATATCAGCTTGGCTCCTGCATCTGTGGGACTTAGGGGGTGGATGGAATTGTTCTGTCAGGATCAGAGATGGGAACGCTGCTTTCCCTGACAGTGCAGCCTGCCTTGAGGCAGCGATTGCAAAATGCACATCAGACCCCAGGGAGTCACTCCCTCCTCAATTGGCTTATGGCTACACTTCGTGGTGTGTGGCCCAATCCGGGTGATCTGCTATCCTCTCCTGTTAGAGGGCAGACATATGCTGAGCTCCAACAGGAGCTACGAGAGCTAGGCATAAGAAATGCCATCTATAGTCCAGAGAATTATAACCCAGATGAAGAGATTTTCACTAGTGGGATGAGAAATACTGTACTTCAAATGGCTCCTACATCCCTCTTTGAGTCTCTAGTGGCCATTCTTTCCCCTCACTTAGGGCATCCCATAAGCGAGGTGACACATACAATAGCAGACTTAGGAGAGGCAGAAGCAACGAGAATCCAGAAAGAAATAAGACCTGTTACTCACAAAAGAATTTACAGGGCCCCGTGAAGGTTATGAGGACCCAGATGTGGGTTGATTTGATACAGGCAGGAGTAGATGGAAGGAAGTTAGATGGGAAGCCAAACAGGATCTTACTGGAGCTATGGCAACAACTAAAACCAGAGCAGCAGTTCCAGCCATCAAGACCAAATAGGCAGAGGTCAGAGACAGAGCCATGAGTCTGGCCTGTGTGTCTGCAAGACTTTTTGCTGGGGAGGCTGGAGAACAATGTTCGAGCTTCCTTGCACAGGGATCATTGCAGAGGACTAAGGGCACATAGATTGAGAGGAGAGAATCCTGGAGGGGTGGAGTGTGGATAAAATGAGATTTTCACCTGGCCATGTTTGACTAGCTCACTGCACACCTGTGGGCAATATGACTGTTGGCTCTATAAAAAGAGCTCTGCCCAGTGTTCTGGGCATGACATGGTGGCAGGGCTGCAGGGCTGCTGGAGAGCAGAGCAGAGGCTGGAGTGGTGGCAGCACTGAGGACAGAGGCCCAGAGGACAGCTGTGTGGGACGACTGTGTAGGGAGGCTCAGAAGGTGGCTGTGCAGACAGAGGGGCCCAGAGGCAGAGACTGGCTTGCTGCCCGCAGACTCACTCTGAGTGAATGGGATTCTAGTGACTGACCTGCCACCTAGAAATAAACCTGGGTATAACCCTCTCACCCCAAGAATGTTTTGCTGTCGATTTCTTTGGTCACACTGAATCCATAGCGAACTTGCCTAGGGCTGAAACCCATTGGCAAGACACTTGGGAAGGACAAAGGTGTGGTACTGGTGGCACTGACCCCTCCACTATTGAAAACATGACCAGTGGTTGTAAAGAAAATAAAGAAACAGCAACCAATGGTTCCTCTGATATAGGAGAAACCCTCTCTCCAGGTCATGGAGCACTCTATGCTTTGCCCCTATACATAGGCTGAGCTAGTGGATTTGGTTTCCCAGTTCTGCCAGAAGCCCTCGGAGTCAATATCATCTTGGCTCCTGCGTCTGTGGGATTTAGGGATAGATGGAATTGTTCTGTCTGCATCAGAGAAGGGAAAGCTGGCTTTCCAACAGCTCATCCTGCCTTGGGGCAGTGATTATGAAATGCACATCAGTCCCCAGGAAATCACTCCCTCCTCGATTGGCTAGTGGCTGCACCTCGTACTGTGTGGCCCAATCAAGTTGATTTACCATCTTCCCCTGTTAGATGGCAGATGTATGCTGAGCTCCAACAAGTGTTATAGGAGCTAGGCATGAAAAATGCCATCTATAGTCCAGAGAATTATGGCCCAGATGAGGAGCTTTTTACTATAGGGATGAGAAATGTGCTTCAAATGGCTCCCACATCCCTCTTTGGGACCCTAGTGGCCATTCTTGCCCCTCATGTAGGGCAGCCTATAAGTAAGGTTACCTGTACAGTAGCAAACTTGGGAGAGGTTGAAGCAATGAGAGCACAGAAAGGAATAAGATCTGCTACTCCAAGGGAGAATTTAAAGGGCCCCATGAAAGTTACAAGGACCCAGATGTGGAATGATTTAATAGGGGCAGGAGCAGAGAGAAAAAGATTAGATGGTAAGTCAAATAGGATCTTACTGGAGCTATGGCAAGAACTGAAACCAGAGCAGCAGTTCCAGCCATTAAGACCAAAGAGGCAGAGGTCAGAGACAGACCCACAAGTCTGGCCTGTGTGTTGGCAAGACTTCCTGCTGGAGAGCAAGCCAACCTCACTCAAGCCCACACAGGAAGGTGATTGGGGAACATGGTTTGACTGAGAGGAAGGTTGAGGTATCTTCCCTGAGGGACCAGGGGGGGACTGGAGGCCACATGTTGAAATAGCTATCCATTGGTCCCCAGTGAACATACAATGTATCCTGGCTCTGGTGGACACAGGAGTTGAGTGTTCACTGATTCATGATAACCCTAAGCAGTTCCCTGGGACCCGCACTATCGTAGATGGATATGGGGGTAAGGCAATCAGAGTGAAAAAAGCCCAAATCCCTTTGGGAATAGGGTGTCTACCCCCAAAAGAGTATACTGTGTATATATCTCCTATCCCTGAGTATATTTGGGGATTGAGATCCTGCATGGTCTGTGGTTGCAGACCACTGCAGGTGAGTTCAGACTGAGAGTACGTGTGGTGAAGGCAGTTCTGAGGGGACATACTAGGCACCCACCCATAGCTTTGCCTGTGCCTCAGGGTGACTAATACCAAACAACACAAACTGCCTGGAGGGCATAAAGAGATTGCAGAAACTCTCCAGGAGCTGGAAAAGTTGGGTATTATAAAGCCCACCCATAGTCCTTTCAATTCCCCAGTGTGGCCAGTAAAAAAGCCAGATGGCTCCTGGCTTATGACTGTGGATTACAGAGAACTGAATAAAGTCATACCCCCTATGCATGCTGCTGACCCCTCCATTGCAGGCTTGATAGATACCCTCAGCCATGAACTAGGAACATACCATTATGTGGTAAATCTTGCTAATGCCTTCTTTTCCATTGTCATTGAGCAGGAAAGTCAGGAACAGTTTACCTTCATGTACAAAGGACGGCAATGGACTTTCATCATCCTTCCTCAAGGATACCTCCACAGAGCCCAGGACTTGGCTATATGGGAGAAACCACCAGTGCTGCAGCTGTACCATTATATTGATGATATCATATTCATGTCTAATTCTCCTTCAGATCTAGAAGGTGCAGCAGCTAGACTGCTACAGCATCTACAGAAAAAAGAATGGGCTGTGAACAGCACCAATGTTCAGGGACCTGGTTGGTCAGTTAAACTCATGGGGGTCATCTTGTCAGGTAAGACTAAAGTTATCCCAGAATCAGTCATAGATAAAGTTCAGGCTTTTTCTATCCCTACAGCTGTGGCATTGCTACAGTAGATTTGGGGTCTTTTAGGCTACTGGAAAGTATTCATCCCACACTTGGCACAAATTCTGCAGCCCTTATAATGTTTGGTACAAAAGGGCATCAGGTGGGACTGGGATAAGATATGTGTATCTGCCTTTACTACAGCAAAACAGGCAGTCGAGGCTGTGCAGGCCTTGAGTGTGATAGACCCATCAAGATCCTGTGAGCTGGATGTGCATGTGACTGAAGACGGTTATGGGTGGGGTCTCTGGGAGCAACTTGAATGAACTTGCCAACCTATTGTATTCTAATCTCAATTCTGGAAAGGAGCAGAGGTCCAGTTCACCTTGATAGAAAACAATTGTCTGCCATGTATCACACCTTGCTGGCTAAAGAACCCATCACTGGAATGGCCCCAATAAAGGTAATAAGCACCTATCTCGTCACAGGGTGGGTGCGAGACTGGACCCAAAGGCCATGGCATGGCATAGACACCTACACTGGCTAAGTGAGGTGCTTACCTACAGCAGCATAGTGCCCTCTCTACTAGCCCCTTGAATGAAGAACTCCAATGCTTTTTGGAGCCAGTGACATATACCAGTGAAAGGCAGGAAAAGTTTGCTTTACAGCCACTAGTAGCAGAGAGTCCTTATTGGGAGGGAAGAGGCCCTGTACTCGAAGATGCATGTACACAGATGGCTCCAGCCATGGGCATCCCCCTAAATGGAGGTCCATAGCTTTCCATCCTAAGACTGAGACAATATGGATGGAATATGGTGAGGGGAAGAGCAGTCAATGGGCAGAGTTGTGGGCAGTGTGCCTTGTGATCAGCCAGTAGCCCTCCCCAAAGTTGTCTGCACTGACAGCTGGGCTGTATTGGGGTTTGACTCTGTGACTATCACTATGGCACCATGCCAACTGGTTGGTTGGTCACTGAACTTTTTGAGGGAAAGAGTTGTAGAAAGACTTACTGGCCTGTGGTGAGACTAAAACAGAGTATAGCATGTGAGAGGCCATTTGCTGCTGGCATCCCCAGGAAATAATGAAGCAGATAAATTGGCCCAGGTACATTGGCTAGAAGGAAAGCCTACATCTGTTGTGGCCCAATAATTACATCACTGTTTGTTGCATGTGGGGCAAAAAAGACAATGTGCGCTGTAGACTGTTGGTAAGGCTTGTCATTGACCTTTGAAGAAGTCAGGATTGCCCAGCAGGGGTGCATCATATGCTCTAAAAGGGACATACACCGAGTTCCACAGCAACATGGGACAATAAGTAAGGGACCAATACCCCTCATCAGGTGGCAGATAAGCTGTACTGGGCCTCTGCCTGTGTCAGAGGGGTACCAAAGTCCATGACTTGTGTGGACACAGGTACTGGACTTCTGGTTGCTTTTCCTACATGTTGTACAGACCAACAGGTGAAAAAAAGAGGACTGGAGCATCTCTTTGCAGCCTATGGACAACCACAGGTAATTGAGAATGATCAAGGCACCAACTTTACTGGACATGTGCTACAAGAATGGGTGCAACAGTTAGGAATCAAATGGAAGTTTCATGTGCCACACAGTCCTACCATGGCAGGCATGACAGAGAGGTACAATGGTTTGCTAAAATCCAGACTGAAGTCAGACACCAATAGTCTGTGGGGATGGTCAGTCAGCTTAAGGTCAGTACTAGTGAGTTTGAATGAGAAACCCCAAAGGGAGCATTGAGCCCCATAGATATGCTAATGCATACTGCTGCCTCCCCTATACAACTCTGATTGCAAACCAAGCAGGAATTGTTGAAGCTGAGGTTTGGCCACCAGAATAATATCTTGCTGCCAGCACCTACTGCACTAATCCATGGAGACTCCATTGAGTGGGCAAGGTCCTGGACCTTTCGACACATAGACCAGCAATGACTGGCTCTCCTGGCACCTTGGGGACAAGGCCTCAAGCTGGCCTCCTGTGTACTCCTGGAGTAGCAGCAGAGTGGCCCCCAAGATCACAGTAGTATATCCTAAACACCAAGAAGGTAGGAGAATCTTGCTGGGGAATTCTGTTTTATCATTATGGCCAGTGCATGCATCTCCAGTAGCACTATACATAGACCCCACAGTAACTCCCACAGGGGGAGGGGTAAAGGTATGATATACTAGACCTGGACAGAACCCCCTTCCTGCCACAGTCCTATCACAGGATCTATTGCCTGCATCGTATGTGATGGACAAGATTTGGCTCTGTTGGTGTCATTAAAACATGTGTTACCACGCTTAATATCTTTGTGGATTGGGCACACACCCTAGCAAAAAACTGCTACTTGCCGGGAGGCATGGAGCTTCCTTTCAGTACCACTACTAAGTGTGAGTCATGAACCCATCTGTATAGAACTGGTTTTCAATATAGCTGTAATAACTCCTCAGGCTTAAGGATTATTATGATTTTTGTTACCTGTATCAAAATATTGTATCATAGCTTTTGTTATTTTCTGTTGTCTTGCCAGTGGGTTTTAGCCCCAGGCAAGTTCACTATGGATTCACTGAGAACAAAAAATGACAATGGAACGTTCTTGGGGTGAAAGGATTTAGACCCAACTTTGTTCCCATGGTGGCAGGTCAATCACTAGAATCCCATCCACTCAGAATGAATCTGCATGCAGCATGCCAGTCTCTGACTCTGGGCCTGTCTGTCCCCACAGTCATCTCAGTCTCTGTCCTCAGCACTGCCACCACTCCAGTCTCATCTGTGCTCTCCTGCAGCCATGCAGGTGTGCCACCATAGCCCAGAGCACTGGGTGGAGCACTTTATATAGAGTCAATTATGATGTATTGCCCACATGTGTGTAGTGAGCTAGCCAACCAGGGCCAGGTGAGAATCCTGGCCATAGGAACCTACATTTTATCCACACTCCACCCCTCCAGGATTCGTGCCTCTCAGTCTATGTGCCCTCAATCCTCTGAAATGGTCGTACCCGTCCAAGGAAGATGAAACATTGTAAACAAATTCTGTAATAACATAATACAATATACAAATAACAAAAATTACAGCAAATTATAATGACCCTCAAGCCTGAGGAGATTCATTACCACCAAGTGGTCATCCTGGCCATATTCAAGGCAGTTTTACTCAAATGAGCTAACAAGAAGGACCTTGGGTGGGCTTTGCAATACCCACTTTCTCCAGCCTCTCCAGCAGAAAGTTCTGCAGAGACACAGGCTGATCTTATTGCTTTGTCTCTGGCTTCTGCTTTGTCTTCATCACCCAGAACCACTGCTCCGGTTTCATTTGTTACCACAGCTCCAGCAAGATTCTATGTGAATTTCCATCCAATTTCTTTCTGTGTTATCCTACCTTTATCAAATCAACCCACATCTGGATTCTCATGACCTTCAAGGGGCCCTTTAAATTCTTCCTTCGAGTAGCAGACTGCATTTCCTTTTCTGCTTTCATTGCTTGAGCCTGAGTAGAGGTGGAGCATAGAGTGCTCCATGACCTGGGGTGAGGGCTGCCCCTGCCCTGGAGGAACCTGTGGTTGCCGAGTCCTTATTTTCTTTTGGGCTTTCCACCAACTTTCAAGTGGGTGGGGTTTCAACAGAGGAGGGGCTGATGCTTCCAGCACCAGCAGGGCCTCCACCCCAACCTGTTCATCAAACCTCTGCTCCTCCATTTCTAGGGCTGATGGCTCCACTACATCCTTCACTGGCCCCATAGCTTCTCGTGCCACTCCTTCTTGGGTCGCTGCTCCTTCTTGTGTTGCTTCCTCTCAGGCTGCCAAGACATCCTTTACCATTTCCACAGCACCTCGCAGTGATGCCATTTAAGTCACCAACAAATTTTTTACCTCCTCAAAGGCACCTTGCAACTCACGTTCTTGTACTGCTTCTTCTTGTGCTTCCTGCAAAAAGATGTCTTTCTCCCTTAAGGCCTTTCTCCAATTGTGAGAAGAAAATTCCCTACTGTTTCAACAGCCTCATGGGCACTCTTTTTCTCTAAGGAATTCCCTATTTTACTGAGGGTCAACTTTACTGCCTCAAGTGTTGCCTCCACCCATTCCCAGTCTTGGGGTGGAGCCCAGTCCTCTAGGAGGCAAGCCACATTGGACCACATGTCCACTGGGGGCACTCAAATGTCTCCCCTATCCATAGGTGCAGCCCACAGAAACACTCCTCCCATGAGGTCAGCCTGTTCTTTTCCTTGGCCAACAATGAATACTGCTGATGTTGCCAATTGTCTTGCCTGAGGGTTTCAGACCTGGACAAGTTCACTATGGAGTCAATGAGACCAAGTAATGTTCTTGGGGTGAAGGGGTTTATACCCAACTTTATTCCTATGGGGGCAAGTCAATCTCTAGGATTCCATCCACTCAGAGTGAGTCTGCATGCAGCAACCCAGTCTTTGCCTCTGGACCTCTCTTACCTCAAAGCCATCTCAGTCTCTCATCAGCGCTGCCACCACTCCTGTCTGCGCTCTCCTGCAGTCTTGCAGCTGTGCCACTGTGTCGCCCAGAGCACTGGACAGAGCTCTTTATATAGAGTCAGTAGCAATGTATTGCCGACATGTGTGTAGTGAGCAAGCTGAGCAAGGCCAGATGAGAATCCTGGCCACAGAAACCTTCACTTTACCCACATCTGTATGTTGTTGTTAGCCTCTGTCACTGTTGTGGAATCTGGTTACAGTGCTCCAGCTTTTTCACACAGAAGGAAATCCAGAAGATTGAGGGCATGTAGATTATGAGGCAAGAATCCTGGAGGGGTGGAGTGTGGGGGAAAGGGAATTACATATGGTCAGGATCCTCACCTGACCCTAAACTACTTGATAATGTAATTGGCCTACTGCTAGGCTAATTCTTCCCACCCATAGGCAATAAGGTATTACAAACTGAGTTACTATATAAAGAGCCCTGCCCAGGGCTTTGGACAGAGGTAGAAATAACAGAGGATTACAGACCTGGAGACTGTTGGATGCAGACTTGATTCTAGTACTTGACCTATTTCCAGGAGAACAAGCAAGGTAACAATCCCTTTTACCCTAAGAATGTTCCATTGTCATTTCTCAGTCTCACTGAATCCATAGTGACCTTACCTGGGTTTGAAACCCATTGGCAAGCCGGTGGCCACCAAATAGTTCCCATATATAGCACGCTTCCTCATTGCCTTCCATAATAATATTAGAGATGAGTTATTCTAACAAATATTTTAGCCCCAAGAACCCAGCGCCTTGCGAAGGGGGAGAGGAAGGCCACAAAACAAGAAGAAGGGAAGCTCTTCCAGCGGTCACTCGTACCAGCTCTGCAAACTATCTCTATCACCATGAAAAGGCAAAACTACAGGCAGACAAAGATCACAGAGACAACACCTGAGAAGGAGACAGACCTAACCAGTCCTCCTGAAAAAGAATTCAAAATAAAAATCATGAACATGTTGACAGAGATGCACATAAAAATGCAAGAGCAATGGGATGAGATGCAGAGAAAAATGCAAGAGCACTGGGATGAAGTCCGGAGGGAGATCACAGATGTCAGGAAGGAGATCACAGAAGTGGAACAATCCCTGGAAGGATTTATAAGCAGAATGAATAAGATGCAAGAGGCCATTGAAGGAATAGAAACCAGAGAACAGGAACATATAGAGGCTGACATAGAGAGAGATAAAAAGATCTCCAGGAACGAAACAACACAAAGAGAACTATGTGACCAAACCAAAAGGAATAATATTCGTATTATAGGGGTACCAGAAGAAGAAGAAAGAGGAAAAGGGATAGAAAGTCTCTTTGAAGAAATAATTGCTGAAAACTTCCCCAAACTGGGGGAGGAAATAATCGAACAGACCATGGAATTACACAGAATCCCTAACAGAAAGGATCCAAGGAGGACAACAACAAGACACATAGTAATTAAAATGGCAAGGATCAAGGACAAGGAAAGAGTTTTAAAGGCAGCTAGAGAGAAAAAGGTCACCTATAAAGGAAAACCCATCAGGCTAACATCAGACTTCTCAACAGAAACCCTACAGGCCAGAAGAGAATGGCATGATATACTTAATGCAATGAAACAGAAGGGCCTTGAACCAAGGATACTGTATCCAGAACGACTATCATTTAAATATGATGGCAGGATTAAACAATTCCTAGACAAGCAAAAGCTGACGGAATTTGCTTCCCGCAAACCACCTCTACAGGGCATCCTACACAGACTGCTCTAGATGGGAGCACTCCTAAAAAGAGCAAAACAAAACAAACAACATATGAAGAATGGAGGAGGAGGAATAAGAAGGGAGAGAAGAAAAGAATCTCCAGACAGTGTATATAACAGCTCAATAAGCGAGCTAAGTTAGGAAGTAAGATACTAAAGAAGCTAACCTTGAACCTTTGGTAACCATGAATCTAAAGCGTGCAATGGCAATAAGTAAATATCTCTCAATAGTAACCCTAAATGTAAATGGACTTAATGCACCAATCAAAAGACACAGAGTAATAGAATGGATAAAAAAAGCAAGACCCATCTATATGCTGCTTACAAGAAACTCACCTTAAACTCAAAGACAAGCATAGACTAAAAGTCAAGGGATGGAAAAACATATTTCAGGCAAACAACAGTGAGAAGAAAGCAGGGGTTCCAGTACTAATATCAGACAAAATAGACTTCAAAACGAAAGTAACAAGAGATAAAGAAAGACACTACCTAATGATAAAGGGCTCAGTCCCACAAGAAGATATAACCATAATAAATATACATGTACCCAATACAGTAGCACGAGCATATGTGAAGCAAATACTAACAGAACTAAAGAGGGAAATAGACTGCAATGCATTCATTTTAGGAGACTTCAAAACACCACTCACCCCAAAGGATAGATCCACCGGGCAGAAAATAAGTAAGGACACACAGGCACTGAACAACACACTAGAACAGATGAACCTAACAGACATCTATAGAACTCTACATCCAAAAGCAACAGGATATACATTCTTCTCAAGTGCACATGGAATATTCTCCAGAATAAACCACATAATAGCTCACAAAAAGAGCCTCAGTAAATTCCAAAATATTGAAATCCTACCAACTAATTTTTCAGACCACAAAGGTATAAAAGTAGAAATAAATTCTACAAAGAAAGCAAAAAGGCTCACAAACACATGGAGGCTTAACAACATGCTACTAAATAATCAATGGATCAATGAACAAATCAAAATAGAGATCAAGGAATATATAGAAACAAATGACAACAACAACACTAAGCCCCAACTTCTGTGGGACACAGCGAAAGCAGTCTTAACAGGAAAGTATATAGCAATCCAGGCACACTTGAAGAAGGAAGAACAATCCCAAATGAATAGTCTAACATCACAATTATCAAAACTGGAAAAAGAAGAACAAATGAGGCCTAAAGTCAGCAGAAGGAGGGACATAATAAAGACCAGAGAAGAAATAAACAAAATTGAGAAGAATAAAACAATAGCAAAAATCAACGAAACCAAGAGCTGGTTCTTTGAGAAAATAAACAAAATAGATAAGTCTCTAGCCAAACTTATTAAGAGAAAAAGAGAATCAACACACATCAACAAGATCAGAAATGAGAATGGAAAAATCACGAGAGACTCCACAGACATACAAAGAATTATTAAAGACTACTATGAAAACCTATATGCCAACAAGCTGAAAAACCTAGAAGAAATGGACAACTTCCTAGAAAAATACAACCTCCCAAGACTGACCAAGGAAGAAACACAAAAGTTAAACCAATTATGAGCAAAGAAATTGAAAAGCTAATCAAAAAACTACCCAAGAACAAAACCCCGGGGCCAGACGGATTTACCTCGGAATTTTATTAGACACACAGAGAAGACATAATACCCATTCTCCTTAAAGTGTTCCACAAAATAGAAGAAGAGGGAATACTCCCAAACTCATTCTATGAGGCCAACATCACCCTAATACCAAAACCAGGCAAAGACCCCACCAAAAAAGAAAATTACAGACCAATATCCCTGATGAATGTAGATGCAAAAATACTCAATAAAATATTAGCAAACAGAATTCAACAGTATATCAAAAGGATCATACACCATGACCAAGTGGGGTTCATCCCAGGGATGCAAGCATGGTACAACATTCGAAAATCCATCAACATCATCCACCACATCAACAAAAAGAAAGACAAAAACCACATGATCATCTCCATAGATGCTGAAAAAGCATTTGACAAAATTCAACATCCATTCATGATAAAAACTCTCAGCAAAATGGGAATAGAGGGCAAGTACCTCAACATAATAAAGGCCATATATGATAAACCCACAGCCAGCATTATACTGAACAGCGAGAAGCTGAAAGCATTTCCACTGAGTTCGGGAACCAGACAGGGATGCCCACTCTCCCCACTGTTATTTAACATAGTACTGGAGGTCCTAGCCACGGCAATCAGACAAAACAAAGAAATACAAGGAATCCAGATTGGTAAAGAAGAAGTTAAACTGTCACTATTTGCAGATGATATGATACTGTACATAAAAAACTCTAAAGACTCCACTCCAAAACTACTAGAACTGATATCGGAATACAGCAAAGTTGCAGGATACAAAATTAACACACAAAAATCTGTAGCTTTCCCATACACTAACAATGAATCAATAGAAAGAGAAATCAGGAAAACAATTCCATTCACCATGGCATCAAAAAGAATAAAATACCTAGGAATAAACCTAACCAAAGAAGTGAAAGACTTATACTCTGAAAACTACAAGTCACTCTTAAGAGAAATTAAAGGGGACACTAATAAATGGAAACTCATCCCATGCTCATGGCTAGGAAGAATTAATATCGTCAAAATGGCCATCCTGCCCAAAGTAATATACAGATTTGATGCAATCCCTCTCAAATTACCAGCAACATTCTTCAATGAATTGGAACAAATAATTCAAAAATTCATATGGAAACACCAAAGACCCCAAATAGCCAAAGCAATCCTGAAAAAGAAGAATAAAGTAGGGGGGATCTCACTCCCCAACTTCAAGCTCTACTACGAAGCCATAGTAATGAAGACAATTTGGTACTGGCACAAGAACAGAGCCATAGAACAGTGGAACAGATTAGAGACTCCAGAAATTAACCCAAACATATATGGTCAATTAATATTTGATAAAGGAACCATGGACATACAATGGCGAAATGACAGTCTCTTCAACACATGGTGCTGGCAAAACTGGACAGCTACATGTAGGTGAATGAAACTGGACCATTATCAACCCCATATACAAAAGTAAATTCAAAGTGGATCAAAGACCTGAATGTAAGTCATGAAACCATTAAACTCTTGGAAAAAAACATAGGCAAAAACCTCTTAGACATAAACATGAGTGACCTCTTCTTGAACATATCTCCCCGGGCAAGGAAAACAACAGCAAAAATGAGCAAGTGGGACTACATTAAGCTGAAAAGCTTCTGTACAGCAAAAGACACCATCAATAGAACAAAAAGGAACCCTACAGTATGGGAGAATATATTTGAAAATGACAGATCCGATAAAGGCCTGACGTCCAGAATATATAAAGAGCTCACACGCCTCAACAAACAAAAAACAAATAACCCAATTAAAAAATGGGCAGAGGAACTGAACAGACAGTTCTCTAAAAAAGAAATACAGATGGCCAAGAGACACTTGAAAAGATGCTCCACATCGCTAATTATCAGAGAAATGCAAATTAAAACTACAATGAGGTATCACCTCACACCAGTAAGGATAGCTGCCATCCAAAAGACAAACAACAACAAACGTTGGCGAGGCTGTGAAGAAAGGGGAACCCTCCTACACTGCTGGTGGGAATGTAAATTAGTTCAACCATTGTGGAAAGCAGTATGGAGGTTCATCAAAATGCTCAAAACAGACCTACCATTTGACCCAGGAATTCCACTCCTAGGAATTTACCCTAAGAACGCAGCAATCAAGTTTGAGAAAGACAGATGCACCCCTATGTTTATCGCTGCACTATTTACAATAGCCAAGAATTAGAAGCAACCTAAATGTCCATCAGTAGATGAATGGATAAAGAAGATGTGGTTCATATACACAATGGAATACTACTCAGCCATAAGAAGTGGAAAAATCCAACCATTTGCAGCAACATGGATGGAGCTGAAGAATATTATGCTCAGTGAAATAAGCCAAGCAGAGAAAGAGAAATACCAAATGATTTCACTCATCTGAGAAGTATAAGAACAAAGGAAAAACTGAAGGAACAAAACAGCAGCAGAGTTACAGAACCCAAAAATGGACTAACAGGTACCAAAGGGAAAGGAACTGGGGAGGATGGGTGGGCAGGGAAGGATAAGGGGGAGAAGAAGAATGGGGTATTAAGATTAGCATGCATGGGGGGGAGGGAGAAAGGGGAGGGTGGGCTGCACAACACAGAGAGGACAAGTAGTGATTCTACAACATTATGCTAAGCTGATGGACAGCAACCGTAATGTGGTTGTTAGGGGGGACCTGATATAGGGGAGAGCATAGTAAACATAGTATTCTTCATGTAAGTGTAGATTAAAGATTAAAAAAAAAAGAAAGAAAGAAAGAAATGGGGGATTACTCCTTGATAGGATAAAACTATTGGTAAATCAAATATCAACGCATGCTTTAAATATCCTTAATGTTGATCACTTAAAGGGTGTCAGATGATCAGCTATGAAAGTACTCTTTTCTAATAATATTCCTTTCTCTTAATAAAAAAAAAAAAACAAAAGCAGTTCTGGGTGCTGACCTCCAATGCGATCTGCACAGTGGTATAGAGGGCATGTCAAAGTGTAGGCAAAGGGTCTGTTTGTTTCTATGCAGAAGATCAAGGCCTAGCTTGGATACCCAGAAAATGAACTAAGATACGATATGAGGAGGAGCTTCTGGCATCAGCACTCTCTGGAGGACTTGTGCCAGGGGGATGATCAACAAACAGCCTCCACAGGGATCTGGGCCATGCTGTGGTTGTGGCTGCATCCACCCCACCGTTTCCTGGACTTGTCATTGGAATGAGGAGGGAGATGTCTAGGCTGGCATGTTCATACAGTGAGACAACGAATTTGACCGGATCTGTACTTTTGGAACTCAACCAAGAGTTGGGAGGGGTGCAAGTTGTAGCACTCCAAAATCTTATGACTATAGACTATCTATGGTTAAAAGAACATATGGGATGTGAACAGATCCCAGAAATGGGCTGCTTTAATTTGTCTGATTTCTCTCAGACTGTTCAATTGCAGTTGGACAATATCCATCATATCATAGACTAATTTTCATAAATGCCTAGGGTGCCTAAATGGTTTTCTTGGCTTCAGTGGAGATGGATGGTAATTATAGATTTGCTTTGTTTATGTCACCATATTCCTATTATGTTAATATGTGTGTGCAAATTAGTTAGTAGTTTAAAACCTATACATACTTAAGGTACTCTACAAGAAGATATGTCAAAGAGATAATCAATCCTCCCATGTTTTCTTCCATATGCTACCTCTATAGCTTGTCTTCTTCCTTCCTAATTACAACCTTAAATAGAATTCGTGCCTCATAGCGAATTTACCGAGTATCATAATTCCTCCAGGTGGTAAAGATACCTCGAGTCAAGAGCTGGGCATAGAAGCCACAGGGCATAAATCTGCAAAGAAGTAAAAAGCTAACCTTTTCAAACAATATGGCTTCTCTCTCACTTACCAACTTTACATTTCCCTGTATGGCCCTGGAAGATGACTGGTTAGCCAGAGATGGGTAAGATTCCTCAAGGGAGGAACAACCTAAGACAGGGACAGTCGCAGGGGGCCATCAGGTGAGAAATTGGGGATCAACAGAGGTGAGGCTCAGAACCTCACCCCCCTGCTTTGAGAGAAATCTTCTGCATCCGTGGATGTTTTGCTGCCCTTGTCTAGCTTGGATTAATACTTAGTCCATAGGCACACACCTGATCATCTACATTTGCCCTCTTACAGCACTAAACTATGTTTTCTACCTTTATCTTGCATGTACCTACCACTTCAGCATTTTATTAATAATAAAAATAATAATAATAATAAAGGGACAAATGTGGGATCAACATATAAATCAAGTATAAAAATCAAACGAATATTCATATTTGACCTGATTGTTTATAGTTCATAATGCGTGATCAAAACCAAAAGTTTCTGTGATGAATGCCCTTGTACTGCTCACCATGTAAGAATTTATTCACTATGTAAGAATTTGTTCACCATGTAAGAACTTGTTCCTTATGCTTCAGAAGATTGGAGACTGACGAGAATTAGGCTTGAGATGGATTAATGATTGTACATTGAGCATTGACCCCCCTATACTGAATTTTATTGTTGTTAACAACCATTTGATCAATAAATATGAGAGATGCCCTCTCAAAAAAATAAAAAAATAAAAATAAAAATAATAAATATAATAATAATAATAATAAAGGGAGAAATGTGGGATCAACATATAAATCAAGTATAAAAATCAAATGAATATTCATATTTGACCTGATTCTTTATAGTTCATAATGCATGATCAAAACCAAAAGTTTCTGTGATGACTGCCCTTGTACTGTTCACCATGTAAGAATTTATTCACTGTGTAAGAATTCGTTCACCATGTAAAAACTTGTTCGTTATGCTTCAGAAGATTGGAGACTGATGAGAATTAGGCTTGAGATGGATTAATGATTGTGCATTGAGCATTGACCCCCCTATACAGAATTTTATTGTTGTTAACAACCATTTGATCAATAAATATGAGAGATGCCCTCTCAAAAAAAAAAAAGAAAGAGAACCTCCCTCTTGCCCACCATGGATTACCATTTGCCTCTTAAAGGGAAGGTAATGAACAGTTTTAGTATTGAGTATTCAGAGCTGTTCACAGAACACCTTTTAATTCTTGGCTGTCTATGGTCGTATCTTTCAGGACACAATTTGGGAGGTAGTCTGTTCACTTTGTGGTACACATTCTAATTAATTAGGCACTCCCAGTGTTCTTGTCATGAGTAGAGTAGTGATAAGAGCACAAGGTCTACCTATGGTTTATAATTGTGGCTCACACAAATCAATGGAAAATGCCCAAGGCTCAGATTTAGTACCTGGAAATTGGAGCTAATGCTCTGCATGGTTGCAGTAAGGGGGCAGTTAGATGATGTTATTTGCAAGAGGCCAGGAACTGTGAAGCAAAGGTACAAATTCTCTTACAGGATAGGCAAGGGTTCTCCTCCCAATGCATCCTTTGGCAGGAAGTGTTTGTTTCTTCCAGTTTTTCTCATGTCCTTGTTAAGCATAGTGGCTCCAAGCAGGTAACTCACTGCTTATGCATTATATATTTCTAGATATTTTATTGACTTGAGGTAACACACTGAGTGATTTTTAACTTATTTGGTTTTTAAATAAACAATGGCTTATTTAAAAACATTGATTGGGTTAGTGGGTAAGTTTTTCCCAAAAGGGGACAGAATTTAAAAAGAAATTGTGGATAAAATGAGAGTTCCTATGGCCAGGATTCTCACCTGGCTGTGATGGACTAGATTACTGCACACCTGTGGGCAATACATGGCTGTTGACTCTATAAAAAGATTTCTGCAGATAGCAATTCCAACATGGTGGCGTGAGTAGAGCAGCGGAAATCTCCTCCCAAAACCACATGTATTTTTGAAAATACAACAAATACAACTCTCCCTAAAAGAGAGACCAGAAGACACAGGACAACAGCCAGACTACATCCACACCTGTGAGAACCCAGCACTTAGTGAAGGGGGTAAGATACAAGCCGCGGCCTGGCAGGACCTGAACACCCCTCACCCCAGCTCCCAGCAGGAGGAGAGACGTCGGAGTGGGGAGGGAGACGGAGCCCAGGACTGCTAAAAAGGCAGCCCTAGCCATCTGCACCAGAGTGCAGACACAGTGCTTGCATGGGGTGCTGGAAACTAGGGAAACAGGACAGTAAGACTTGTGAGCTCTGCCACATCTGAGCAGCAGCCCAAGGAAGGTCACACCTACAGGAGCTGAGGAGATAAACTCCATAGTGGCCGGGCAAGAATCAGAGGCCTCATCTGTGTGCAGCTTCACATCACAAACCACTAGAGGTCACTGGTCTCCCAGGAGATGAAGGCCACAAACCAACAAGAAGGGACGTTCTCCCAGCCATCCCTCACACCAGCTCTGCAAACCTTCTCTATCACCATGAAAAGGCAAAATCTGAGACAGACAAAAATAACAGAGTCAACACCTGAGAAGGAGACAGACCTAACCAGTCTTCCTGAAAAAGAATTCAAAATAAAAATCATAAACATGCTGATGGAGATGCAAAGAAATACACAAGAGCTAAGGGATGATGTCCAGAGGGAGATTACAGAAGTGAAACAATCTCTGGAAGCATTTATAAGCAGAATGGATAAGATGCAAGAGGCCATTGATGGAATAGAAACCAGAGAACAGGAAAGCATAGAAACTGATGCAGAGAGAGATAAAAGGATCTGCAGGAATGAAACAATATTAAGAGAACTGTAAGTCCATTCCAAAAGGAACAATATCCACATTATAGGGGTACCAGAGGAAGAAGAGAGAGAAAAAGGGATAGAAAATGTCTTTGAAGAAATAATTGCTGAGAACTTCCCCAAACTGGGGGAGGAAATAGTTGCTCAGACTATGGAGGCACACAGAACTCTCAAGAGATGGGATCCAAAGAGGACAACACCAAGACACATAATAATTAAAATGGCAAAGATCAAGGACAGGGACAGAGTATTAAAGGCAACCAGAGAGAGTAAAAAGGTCACCTACAAAGGAAAACCCATCAGGCTATCATCAGACTTCTCAACAGAAACCTTACAGGCCAGAAGAGAATGGCATGATATACTTAATGCAATGAAACAGAAGGATCTTGAACCAAGGATACTGTATCCAGCATGATTATCATTTAAATATGAAGGAGGGATTAAACAATTCCCAGACAAGCAAAAGTTTAGGGAATTTGCGTCCCACAAACCGCTTCTACAGGGCATCCTACAGGGACTGCTCTAGATGGGAGCACTCCTAAAAAGAGCACAGAACAAAACACACAACATATGAAGAAGGGAGGAGGACAAAAAAGAAGGGAAAGAAATAATCATCAGACTGTGTTTATAACAGCTCAATAAGCGAGTGAAGTCAGACAGTAAGGTAGTAAAGAAGTTAACCTTAAACCTTTGGTAACCACGAATCTAAAGCCTGCAATGGCAATAAGTACACATACCTTTCAATAATCACTCTAAATGTAAATGGACTGAATGCACCAATCAAAAGACACAGAGTAATAGAATGGATAAAAAAGCAAGACCCATCTATACGTTGCTTACAAGAGACTCACCTCAAGCTCAAAGACACACACAGATTAAAAGTCAAGGGATGGAGATAGATATTTCATGCAAACAACAGAGAGAAAAAAGCAGGTGTTCCAATACTTGTATCAGCCAAAATAGACTTTAAAATAAAGAAACTAACAAGAGATAAAGAAGGACATTACATAATGATAAAGGGCTCAGCCCATCAAGAGGATATAATCATTGTAAATATATATGCACCCAACAAAGGAGCACCAGCATATGTGAAACAAATACTAACAGAATGAAAGGAGGAAATAGAATGCAATGCATTCATTTTGGGAGACTTTAACACACCACTCACTCCAAAGGACATAACCACCAGACAGAAAATAAGTAAGGACACAGAGGCACTGAACAACACACTAGAAAAGATGGACCTAACAGACATCTATAGAATTCTACATCCAAAAGCAACAGGACACACATTCTTCTCTAGTGCACATGGAACATTCTCCAGAATAGACCACATACTAGGCCACAAAAAGAACCTCAGTAAATTCCAAAAGATTGAAATCATACCAACCAGCTTTTCAGACCACAAAGGTATAAAACTAGAAATAAATTGTACAAAGAAAGCAAAGAGGCTCACAAACACATGGAGGCTTAACAACATGCTCCTAAATAATCAATGGATCAATGACCAAATTAAAATGGAGATCCAGCAATATATGGAAATAAATGACAACAACACAAAGCCCCAACTTCTGTGGGACACAGCAAAAGCAGTCTTAAGAGGAAAGTATATAACAATCCAGGCATATATAAAGAAGGAAGAAGAATCCCAAATGAATAGTCTAATGTTACAATTATCGAAATTGGAAAAAGAAGAACAAATGAGGCCTAAGGTCAGCAGACGGAGGGATATAATAAAGATCTGAGAAGAAATAAATAAAATTGAGAAGAATAAAACAATAGAAAAAAATCAATGAAACCAAGAGCTGGTTCTTCGAAAAAATAAACAAAATAGATAAGCCTCAAGCCAGACTTATTAAGAGAAAAAGAGAGTCAACACACATCAACAGAATCAAAAATGAGAAAGGAAAAATCAGGACGGACCCCATAGAAATACAAAGAATTATATGAGAATACTATGAAAACCTATATGCTAACAAGCTGGGAAACCTAGGAGAAATGGACAACTTCCTAGAAAAATACAACCTTCCAACACTGACCCAGAAAAAAAAAGAAAATCTAAACAGACCAATTACCAGCAACGAAATGGAATCGGTAATCAAAAAACTACACAAGAACAAAATCCCGAGGCCAGATGGATTTACCTCAGAATTTTATCAGACATAAAGAGAAGACATAACACCCATTCTCCTTAAAGTTTTCCAAAAAAAAGAGGAGGGAATACTCCCCAACTCATTCTATGAAGCCAACATCACCCTAATACCAAAACCAGGCAAAGACCCCACCAAAAAAGAAAACTACAGACCAATATCCCTGATGAATGTAGATGCAAAAATACTCAACAAAATATCAGCAAAATGAACTCAAAAATACATCAAGAGGATCATACGCCATGACCAAGTGGGATTCATCCCAGTTATGCAAGGATGATACAACATTCGAAAATCCATCAACATCATCCACCACATCAACAAAAAGAAAGACAAAAACCACATGATCATCTCCATAGATGCCAAAAAAGCATTCGACAAAATACAACATCCATTCATGATAAAATCTCTCAACAAAATGGGTATAGAGGGCAAGTACCTCAACATAATAAAGGCCATATATGATAAACCCACAGCCAACATTATACTGAACAGCGAGAGTCTGAAAGCTTTTCCTCTGAGATCAGGAAAAAGACAGGGATGCCCACTCTCCCCACAGTTATTCAACGTGGTACTGGAGGTTCTAGCCATGGCAAACAGACAAAACAAAGAAATACAAGGAATCCAGATTGGTAAAGAAGTCAAACTGTAACTTTGCAGATGACATTGGAAGACTCCACTGCAAAACTACTAGAACTAATATCGGTATTCAGCAAAGTTGCAGGACACAAAATTAACACACAGAAATCTGTAGCTTTCCTATACACTAACAATGAACTAATAGAAAGAGAAATCAGGAAAACAATTCCATTCACAATAGCATCAAAAAGAATAAAATACCTAGGAATAAACCTAACCAAGGAAGTGAAAGACCTATACCCTGAAAACTACGAGACACTCTTAAGAGAAATTAAAGAGGTCACTAACAAATGGAAACTCATCCCATGCTCTTGGCTAGGAAGAATTAATATTGTCAAAATGGCCATCCTGCCCAAAGCAATATACAGATTCGATGCAATCCCTATCAAACTACCAACAGCATTCTTCAATGAACTGGAACAAGTAGTTCAAAAATTCATATGTAAACACCAAAGACCCCGAATAGTTAAAGCAATCCTGAGAAGGAAGAATAAAGTGGGGGTATCTCACTCCCCAACTTCAAGCTCTACTACAAAGCCACAGTAATCAAGACAATTTGGTACTGGCACAAGAACAGAGCCACAGACCAGTGGAACAGAATAGAGACTCCAGACATTAACCCAAACATATGTGGTCAATTAATATACAATAAAGGAGCCATGGACATACAATGGGGAAATGGCAGTCTCTTCAACAGATGGTGCTGGCAAAACTGGACAGCTACGTGTAAGAGAATGAAACTGGATCATTGTCTATCCCCATACAGAAAAGTAAACTCGAAATGGATCAAAGACCTGAATGCAAGTCATGAAACCATAAAACTCTTAGAAAAAACATAGGCAAAATCCTTTTAGACATAAACATGAGTGACCTCTTCTTGAACATATCTCCCTGGGCAAGGGAAACAAAGGCAAAAATGAACAAGTGGGACTATATCAAGCTAAAAAGCTTCTGTACAGAAAAGGGCTCCATCATTAGAACAAAAAGGTATCCTACAGTATGGAAAAACATATTCATAAATGACAGATCTGATAAAGGTTGACTTCCAAAATATATAAAGAGCTCACATGCCTCAACAAACAAAAAGCAAATAATCCAATTAAAGAATGGCAGAGGAGCTGAATAGACAGTTCTCTAAAGAAGAAATCCAGATGTCCAACAGGCACATGAAAAGATGCTCCACATCGCTAATCATCAGAGAAATGCAAATTAAAACCACAATGACATATCACCTCACACCAGTAAGGATCGCCGTCATTGAAAAGACAAACTACAACAAATGTTGGCAAAGTTGTGGAGAAAGGAGAACCCTCCTGCACTGCTGGTGGGAATGTAAATTAGTTCAACCATTATGGAAAGCAGTATGGAGGTAACTCAGAATGCTCAAAATAGAAACACCATTTGACCCAGGAATTCCACTTCTAGGAATTTATCCTAAGAATGCAGCACTCCAGTTTGTAAAAGACAGATGCACCCCTATGTTTATCACTGCACTATTTACAATAGCCAAGAAAAGGAAGCAACCTAAATGTGAATCAGTAGATGAATGGATAAAGAAGATGTGGTACATATACACAATGGAATATTACTCAGCCATAAGAAAAAAAAACAGATCCTACCATTCGCAACAACATGGATGGAGCTAGAGGGTATTATGCTCATTGAAATAAGCCAGGCAGAGAAAGACAAATACCAAATCATTTCACTCATATGTGGAGTATAAGGACAAAGGAAAACTGAAGGAACAAAACAGCAGCAGAATGACAGAACTCAAGAATGGACTAATAGTTATCAAAGGGAAAGGGACTGGGGAGGATGGGAGGGAAGGGAGGGATAAGGGTGGGGAAAATGAAAGAGGGTATTACAATTAGCATGTATAGTGCGTGGAGGGGGACGGGGAGGGCTGTGCAACATAGAGAAGACAAGTAGTGATTTTACAGCATCTTACTACGCAGATGGACAGTGACTGTGAAGCGGTATGTGGGGGGGACTTGGTGAAGGGGGGAGCCTAGTAAACATAATGTTCTTCATGTAATTGTGGATTAATGATACCAAAATAAAAATAATAAAAATTTTTAAAAATTAAAAAATAAAATAAATAAAAACCAGTGAGATCACCTCACACCAGTCAGAATGGCTAGTATCAAAAACAAAAGAAATAACAAGTGTTGACAGGATGTAGAAAATAAAGAAGCCTCATGCACTGTTGATGGGAATGTAAATTGGTGCAGCCAATATGGGGAGCACTTCAAAGGTCTCTCAAAAGCTAAGAATAGGAATATCATATGACCTTGTAATTTCAATTCTCAGAATTAGCCAAAAAAAACAAAATCAGTTATTTGAAAAGGTATCTGCACTCCTATGTTATTGCAGCATTAGCTACAATAGCCAAGATAAAGAAGCAACCTGAGTCTTCATCAATAGATGAATTATTAAAGAAGATATGCTGCATGAATACATGGAATATCAATCATAAGACAGAATGATGTCCTGCCAGTTGAGACAACATGGATTGACCCAGATAGTATTATGCTAGGTAAAGATGAGTCATACAGAGAAAGACAAATACCATGATTTCACTTACCTGTGTAACCTAGAAAACAAAACATACATACAATCAAACAAAACATAAATAGACAAATAAACACCGAGAACAGACTAGTGTTTGCCATAGAGGAGATGGATGGGGAATGGCTGATATAGGCAAAGGGGATAAAGTGGTACAAATTTCCAATTTAGAATATAAAATAGCCTTGTGAATGACAGTACAACCCAGGGGATATAGTCAATATTATTTTAATATCTTTGTTTGTTAACAGAAAGTACCAACACTTATCATGGTGAGCATTTAGTAATGTGTATAATTGTTGAATCACTATGTTGTACACCTGCAAGCAGTATAAAATTGCACATAAACTATATTTCAATTTAAAAAATAAATAAATAATAAACAACATGCTACTGAACAACCAGTGGGTCAAAGAAGACATTAACAGAGAAATAAAATACTTTGAGATTACTGAAAATAGAAACATAGCATACCAAAATTTTTCAGATGCAACAGTAGTTCTAAGAGGAATGTTCATAATGATATATGCCTACCTAAAGAAACAAGACAAATCTCAAATAAATAACCAAACTTTTTACCTTATAGAACTATAAACAGAAGGAAAAAAATGAAGCCTAAAGTTAATAGAAGGAAGGAAATACCTACAACCGGAAGAGACATAAATGAAACAGACACTAAAAAGAGAATAAAAAAAGACCTATTCAAGTAAGAGCTGGTTTTTTGAAATGATAAAGATTAACAAACCTTTAGCTAGATTAACCAAAACAAAAAGAGTGAGACTCAAATAAATAATATCAGAAATGAAAGAGAAGTGTTATAACTGATATTTCATAAATAAAAATAATAAGAGAGTACTATGAATAATTATATGACAACAAACTGGAAAACCTAGAAGAAAGGAGAAATTCCTAGAAACATACAACCTTCCCAAACTGAATCATGAAGAAATAAAAAATCTGAACAGACCAATTGCTAGTAGGGACATTAAAGCAGTAATCAAAAACCTGTAAAGAAATTAAATTCCAGGAACAGATGGCTTCACTGGTGAATTCTATGAAATACTTAAAAAGAAAAATTAATATGAATCCTTCTTAAATTCTTCCAAAAAAGGAAAGAGGAAGGAGTACTTCCAAACTAATTCTATGAGGCCAGCATTACCCTGATACCAAAACTTGATAAGGATGACACAAGAAAAGAAGGCTTATATCTCTGATGAACACAGATGAAAAAATATTCAACAATGTGTTAGCAGATATATCAATAATACATTAAAATGATCATTCACCTGGATTAGTTGCGATTTATGCTAGGGATGCAAGGATGTTTCAACATCCACAAATCACTGTGATATACCACATTAACCAAATGAAGGATAAAAATTATATGATAATCTCAATTGATGCAGAAAATCATTTGACAAGTTCAGCATCCATTTTTTATTAAAACTCTTGACAAAGTAGGTGTAGTGGAAATGTACCTCAACATAATAAAGGCCATGTGTGACATGCACACAACTAACATCATACTCAATGGTGAAAAGCTGAAAACTTTTCCTTTAAAATCAAGATCAAGACAAGGATGCACACTCTCGCCACTTCTATCTCTCATAGTGGAAGGTCTAGCCAGAGCAATTAGAAAATAGAATATTTTCTAGAAAAATAAAAATAAAAGAAACAAAAAGTATCCTAATTAGTTATGAAGAACTAAAACTGTCACTATTTGCAGATGATATATTATACATCGAAAATCCTAAAGAGTCCACTAAAAATGTTAGAACTAATAAGTGAATTCAGTAAAGTTGCAGGAATCAAAAATTAATATGCAAAGTCTGTTGCATTTCTATACATTAATAACAAACTGTCAGAAAGAGAAATTAAGAAAATAATCCCACTTAAGATTTCATCAAAAAGAACAAAATGCTTAGGAGTAAATTTAACCAAGAAAGTGAAAGGCCTATGCACTGATAATTAGAGGACATGCTGAAAGAAACTGAAGACACAAATAAATGAAAAAATATTCCAAGCTAATGGATTGGAAGAAGTAATATTATAAAATGCCCATCCTACCCAATGCAATCTACAGATTCAAGGGATGAAAATTCCAATATCATTTTTCACAGAAATAGTACAGTCAATCCCAAACTTTGTTTTGATCCACAAAAGTCCCTGGAGAGCCAAAACAGTCTTCAGAAAGAACAAAGAAGGAGGCATCACACGCCCTGATTTCAAACTATACTACAAAGCATAGTAATCAAAAGAGTATTGTATTTGTATAAAAACAAACACATAGATCAATGGAACAGAATAGAGGGTCCAGAAACAAACCCATGCATATTTGGTCAATTAATTTATGACAGAGAAGTCAAGAATATACAATGGGGAAAGGACAATATCTTAAATATATGGTAGTGGGAAAACTGTACAGCTACATGCTAAGAATGACACTGAATCACCATCTAATACCAGATTTAAAAATTAGGTCAAAATGGATTAGACTTGAACATAAAACCTGAAACTCTAAAATTACTAGATGTAAGCATAGGTGGTAAGCTCCCTTACATCAGTCTTGGCCATGATTTCCTGGATTTGACATCAAAAGCAAAGACAAAAAAAAAGAATACCTGGTATTACATCCATAAAAATCTTCTGCAGAGCAAAGGTAACTATCCGCAAAATGAAAAGGCAACCTACTGAATGGGAGAAAGTACTTTCAAATCATATATCTGATAAGAGGTATATATCCAAAATATATTTTAAAAGTCATACAACTCAATAGCAAGAATAAACTAACAATCCAATTTTAAATGGGAAGAGGAGCTGAATAGACATGTTTTCAAAGAACATAAACAGATAGTCAACAGGTACATGAAACGGTACTCACATCACTCACTAATCATGAGGAAATTGCAAATCAAAACCATATGAGATACCACTTCACTCCTGTCAGAATGGCTGTTATCAAAAAGATAAGAGATAAGAAGTGTTGGTGAGGATGTGGAGAAAATGGAATGCTTTTTCCACTGTCAGTGGGAATGCAAATTGGTGCAGCCACTGAGGTAAACAGTATGGAGTTTCCTCAAAAAATGAAACATAGAGTAACCATATGATCAATCAATTCCACTTCTGTGTATTTACCTGAGGAAACAAAACCAGTAACTCAAGAAGTTATGTGTACCTCCATGTTCATTGCAGCATCATTTATGACAGCTAAGATATGGAAACAACCTAAGTGACCATGGATAAATGAATGGTTAAAGAAAATTTGGTATGTATACACAATGGAATATTATCCAGCCATAAAAATGATGTAAATCTTACCATTCACAGCAACATGGATGTAACTTGAGGGCATTTTGCTAGAATGACAAATACCACATGATCTCATTTATATGTGGAATCTAAAACAATGAGCTCATAGTTACAGAGAACAGATTGTTTGCCAGAGGGAGAGGCATTGGAGATGGGCAAAATTGGTGAAGGGAGTCAAAAAGTACACGCTTCCAGTTCTAAAATAAGTAAGTCATGGGGATGTAAAGTACAGCATAGTAAGTATAATTAATAATATTGTACTGTAAGTGGCCTGGGCTTCCTCACCTGCATCCCAGGCACTTGGACAGCCAATGCTCAAAATGTATGAATACAGATTTTTCAAGATGGTGGCATTAGTAGGGTGGTGGAAATCTCCTCCCAAAACCATAGACAATTTGAAAATACAGCAAATACAACTATTCCTAAAAGAGTGACCAGAAGATACAGTACACAAGCCAGGCTACATCTGCAAGAACCCAACATCTCACAGAAAAGGGTAAGATACAAAGCCATGACCCAGCGGGACCCGAGCACTCCCCTCACCCCAGCTCACTGGCAGGAGGGAAAGAATCAGAGTGGGGAGGGAGTGGAAGCACAGGACTGCTAAATAACCAGCCTTAGCAACCTGCCCCAGGAGCAGAGACACACATTGCATAGTGTACTGGATATTAGAGAAATGGAAAAGTAAAATTCAAGACAGAGACTGCAAGCAGGTCCCCACAGCCAGCTCCCCTGGGACAAAAGAAAAGCAGGCACTTAAATGTCTTAAAGGGGCAAGGACTTAACAGGTGGACAAAATCGTCCTGACACAGCAGGCTGAGAATTTTAAGGAACTTCAGGTGCCCTCACCCCCAGTGGCAATGCAGCTCCAAAGCCCACCCCTCACAGTGATAAGAAGCCTGCAGAGCAGCCAGGGAGCAGCCCTATGCACAGAAACCACACAGAGACTTCTCCCAGTATGCAGCTAACCGGGCCATATCCAGAGGCTTCCCCCTGCATGCAGCTGCCTGGCATAGGCAGAGGAAGCCGGTGCAAAGTCCAGAAGGCATGAAGGGGCACCATTCTCCCAGGAGAATACACACTGCTGGTCTGTGACCTCCGCCAGTGCTCTAGGCCATCCCGAGGGCTGCCCTGCCCATGGAAGCTCAGGGGATTAACCAAGAGACTTCCCCCTGTGTGGAGGTACCTGACACAGGCAGCGGAGAAGGGCTAGGTGAACAGCAAGCAGGAAGGGACTTTGTTCTCCCAGATGACACATGCACCACTCACCGGCTATCACTTCTATCACAATGAAAAGGGAGAAGAACACTATCAAGTCCAAAATCACTCAAACGCCATAGAGAGGACCTGGTGAGATCAATAGAACCAATCTTCCTGAAAAAGAAAATAAAATAAAAGTCATAACCATACTGATAGAGCTGCAGAGAAATATGCAAGAGCTAAAGGGTGAAGTCCAGGGAGAGATAACAGAAATGAAATAAACAATGGAAGGATTTAAGAGCAGACTGGATGAGGTGCAAGAGTCTGTTAATGGAATAGAAATCAGAGAAGAGGAATACAGAGAGAGATAAAAGGATTTCCAGGTATGAAAGAATATTAAGAGAACTGTGTGACCAATCCAAATGAAACAATATTCACATTATAGGGGTACCAGAAGAAGAAGAGAGAGAAAAATGGATAGAAAGTGTCTTTGAGGAGGTAATTGCTGAAAACATCCCCAATCTGGGGAAGGAGATACTATCTCATGCCATGGAGGTGCACAGATCTCCCAACACAATGGACCCAGGGAAGACAACAGACATATAATAATTAAAATAGCAAAGATCAAAGAAAAGGACAGGGTATTAAAAGCAGCCAGAGGCAGAGAAAATATCACCTACAAAGGAAAACCCATAAGGATATGCTCAGACTTCTCAATAGAAATCTTACAGTCAAGAAGAGAATGGCATGATATATTTAATGCAATGAAACTGAAGGGCCTTGAACCAAGAACACTGTATCCATCAAGATTATCATTTAAATTTGAAGGAGGGATTAAATAATTTCCAGATAAGCAAAAGTTGAGGGAATTTACCTCCCACAAACCACCTCTACAGGGTATGTTAAAGGGACTGCTCTAGATGGAAGTACTCTTTAGGCTAAATAGATGTCACCAGAGAAAATAAAATCACAACAAAGAAAGCAGACCAACCAAGTACTAACTAAAGGCAAAAAATAAAATCAGCTATCCACAAAATCAGTCAAGAGAAACACAAAAGAGTACAGAATGAAAGACCTAATATATAAACAGTGGAGGAGGAAAAATAGAAGGGAAAGAATAAAGAATCATCAGACTGTGTTTATAATAGCATAATAAGTGAGTTAAAGTCAGAGGGTTAGATAGTTACGATGCAACCCTTGAACCTTTGGTAATCACGAATCCAAAGTCTTCAATGGCAATGAGTATATATCTATCAATAATCACCCTAAGTGTAAATGGACTGAATGCACCAATCAAAAGACACAGAGTAATAGAATGGATAAAAAAGCAAGGCCCATCTATACGCTGATTACAAGAGACTCACCTCAAACCCAAAGATATACACAGAAGGGATGGAAAAAGATATTTCACGCATACAACAGGGAGAAAAAAGCAGGTGTTGCAGTATGTCTATCAGGCAAAATAGATTTCAAAACAAGAGATAAAGAAGGACATTACCTAATAATAAAGGAGTCAGTCCAACAAGAGGATATATCCATTATAAATATCTATGTACCCAATACAGGAGCACTGACATATGTGAAACAAATACTAAGAGAATTAAAGGAGGAAATAGAATGCAGCATTCATTTTAGGAGACTTCAACACACCACTCACTCCAAAGGACAGATCCACCAGACAGAAAATAAGTAAGGACACAGAGGCACTGAACAACACACTAGAGCAGATGGACCTAACACACATCTACGGAACTCTACCCACAAAAGCAACAGGATACACATTCTTCTCAAGTGCCCATGGAACATTTTCCAGAATACACCACATACTAGGACAAAAAAGAGCCTCAGTAAATTAAAATATTTTGAAATTGTATTAACCAACATTTCAGATCATAAAAGGTATAAAACTAAAAATAAATTGTACAGAGAAAACAGAAAGGCTCACAAACACATGGAGGCTTAACAACATGCTCCTAAATAATCAATGGATCATGGAACAAATTAAAACAGACATCAAGCAATGTATGGAGACAAATGAAAACAACAGCACAACACCCCAACTTCTGTGGGATGCATCAAAGGCAGTTCTAAGAAGAAAGTATATAGCAATCCAGGCCTTTTTAAAGAAGGAAGAACAATCTCAAATGAATAGTCTAAATTCAATTATTGAAATTGGATAAAGAAGAAAAAATGAAGCCCAAAGTCAGCAGAAGGAGGGACATAATAAAGATCTGAGAAGAAATAAATAAAATGGAGAAGAATGAAACAATAGAAAAAATTGATGAAACCTAGAGCTGGTTCTTTGCAAAAATAAATAATATATATACATTAACCCCTAACCAGAATTATTAAGAGAAAAAGATCTACACACATAAACAGAATCAGAAATGAGAAAGGAAAATTCATGATGGTCCCCACAGAAATACAAAGAATTATTAGAGAATACTTTGAAAATCTATATGATAACAAACTGGATAACCTAGAAGAAATGGACAACTTTCTAGAAAAGTACAACCTTCCAAGACTGACCAAGAAAGAAACAGAAAATCTAAACAGACCAATTACCAGCAAATAAATTGAATCAGTTATCCAAAAACTACCCAAGAACAAAACCCCTGGACCAGAAGGATTCATCACTGAGTGTTATCAAACATTTAGAGAAGACATAGTACCCATGCTCATTAAGGTTTGCAAAAACAGATCAGGAGGAAATATTTCCAAACTCAATCTATGAAGCCATAATCACTGTAATACCAAAACCAGGGAAAGACCCCACCAAAAAAGAAAATTACAGACCAATATCCCTGATGAACATACATGCAAAAATACTCAACAAAATATTAGCAAACCGAATTCAAAAATACATCAAGAGGATCATACACCATAACCAAGTGAGATTCATTCAGGGATGCAAGGATCGCACAACATTAGAAAATCGATAAACATCATCCACCACATCAACATAAAGAAGGACAAAACCACATGATCATCTCCATAGATGTTGCAAAAGCATTCGACAAAATTCAACAACCACTCATGATAAAAACTCTCAAGAAAGTGGGTATAGGGGCAAGTACCTCAACCTAATAAAGGCCATATATGACAAACCCACAGCCAACATCATACTTAACAGTGAAGAACTGAAAGCTTTTCACCTAAGATCAGGAACAAGACAGGGATGCTCACTCTCCCCACTTTTTGTTTTACTGTACAATTAGAAATGTAATATACTACTTGTAACAAAGCAAAATACTCAATTCCAAGAAAACAAAAAATTCAATTCCATGGAAGATGATTACATCATATATTTTATGAAACTCCTGTTCTGTTCTTTGATAACAACAGTGGAAAATGTAAATAATTTTTGTCTTTTGTTGAATCCTGAAGCTTTGCCAAGCGATGCTTGCAAATCTCCATGTGTTGAAAGTGAACAAAAATTTGTAAAAGGAAACTATCTAATTAAAAATGTCAGTCCAATAATCTAGTATTATAATTGAGCTGATAATAGAGATATTAAAAACATTAAAATCTCAGGCAGTATTATAAGGTCTGGATAATAATTTCAGTGTAGAAGCTGAAAGAGAATTCAGCACCTGAAAATACCGACGGTGTGAAGACAAGTGCCCTATACAAATGGGGCTGGTTTCCAGCCAGCCTTCCACTCCGAAAAAAGGCACAGAACAGCCTGGCCTGCTTCCCCACACCAGCCAGCGTCCGACTAGGGCTCCCTTGGCTTAGTACTGGTTTTGTGGAAAAAGCTCATTAACAATCTCTAGAAGTCAACAGCCAATTTGGGAATTAATAAAATAATATGGACAGTTTTCAGCAAGAGTTAATCACACATTTCTCTGTTTCTGAGCGTGCCATGCCTGGATTCACATACCCTGCTAATTCTTCAAAAGGATGTATTTTAGACTGAAAAATTCTCCACCTGTCTTCTCCCTTTCATTTTGATTTGTTCCAACCCATCAGTTATGGTTGGTGCCTTGGGTATTATTTAGGAAGTTCGTCCACACCCCCAAAGCAATTTGTTCATTCAGTTTGGGTTTCTGTATTGATGATCAAATTATGAGTGTTATCTTGTGCTTCCAGCCCTCATGCTCCTTTTCATCATATAACATTGGCCAGGACCTGCTAACCAGTGCAATGTTAGGAATGATAATAGCAGGCGTTCTTGCTTTGTTCTTGATCTTAACGGACATGTGTCTGAGTTCCTCTGCATCTATTGACTTGATCATAGAGTGGTATTTCTGCTTTAGTCTATTAATGTACTGGACTGTTGACAGATTTTGTGATGGTGATTCATCCTTACATTCCAAAGTAACACTACGTGATCACAATGAGTGGAACATTAAAATGCTATTGGCTCTGCAGTCTTCATGTCTGTTTCTGTGACTGATGGTCTTTTCCCTCCAGAGCGGTGGACTACTCTGCTCTGGGGAAAAAGGACCAGCTCATAAGGTGCTTCCCTGATTCTGCTCTTCTCAAATGCTCTACTTTTTAAGACTTCCTGTATTTGGAAGTATTGTAGAAGATAGAGATTGTCTATTCCATGATAGTTCATTAAAACTTTCTTTATTTTTTTGTTATCATTAATCTACAATTACATGAAGAACATTATGTTTACTAGGCTCCCCTCTTCACCAAGTAACCCTCCAAACCCCATTAGAGTAACTACCCATAAGTGTAGAATGAATACTGTCTTCCCTGTGTTGCGCAGCCTCTCCATGCCACCACTACATGCTAATTATACATGCTAATTGTAATACCCCCTTGCTTCCCCCCCCTTATCCTTCCCTTCCCACCCATCCTCCTCAGTCACTTTCCCTTTTGTAACTGTTAGTCCATTTTTGGGTTCGGTGAGTCTGCTGCTATATTTTTCCTTCAGTTTTTCTTTATTCTTATACTCCACATATGAGTGAAATCATTTGATACTTGTCTTTCTATGCCTGGCATATTTCACCGAGCATAATACCATCCAGCTCCATCCATGTTGTTGCAAATGGTTGGATTTGTTTTCTTCTTATGGCTGAATAATATTCCATTGTGTATATGTACCACATCTTCTTTATCCATTCATCTACTGATGCACATTCAGGTTGCTTCCATTTCTTGGCTATTGTAAATAGTGCTGCAATAAACATAAGGGTACATCTGTCTTTCTCAAACTGAGCTACTGCATTCTGAGGGTAAATTCCCAGAAGTGGAATTCCTGGGTTGAATGGTATGTCTATTTTGAGCTTTTTGAAGAACCTCCGTACTGCTTTCCACAATGGTTGAACTAATTTACATTCCCAAGAGCAGTATAGGAGGGTTCCCCTTTCTCCACAACCTCACCAACATTTGTTGTTGTTTGTCTTTTGGATGGTAGCTATCCTTACTGGTGTGAAGCGATTTCTCATTGTGGTTTTAATTTGCATTTCTCTGATGACAAGCAATGTGGAGCATCTATTCATTTGTCTGTTGGCCATCTGAATTCCTTCCTTGGTGAACTGTCTGTTCAGCTCTGCTCCCCATTTATTAATTGGATTATTTGTTTTATGTTTGTTGAGGTGCATGAGCTTTTTATATATTTTGGATGTGGATCCTTTATCGGATCTGTCATTTATGAATATATTCTCCCATACTGTAGGGTACCTTTTTGTTCTATTGATGGTGTCCTTTGCTGTACAGAAGCTTTTCAGCTTGATATAGTCCCACTTGTTCATTTTTGCTTTTGCTTCCCGTGCCCGAGAAGATATGTTCATGAAGAAGTCACTCATGTTTATGTGCAAGAGATTTTTACCTAAGTTTTTTTCTAGGAGTTTTATGATTTCATGACTTACATTCAAGTCTGTGATCCATTTTGAATTTACTTTTCTGTATGGGGTTAGACAGTGTGATCCAGTTTCATTCCCTTACATGTATCTGTCCAGTTTTGCCAGCACCATCTGTTGAAGAGACTGTCATTTCCCCATTGTATGTCCATGGCTCCTTTATCATATATTAATTGAGCATATATGTTTGGATTAATGTCTGGAGTCTCTATTCTGTTCCACTGGTCTGTGGCTCTGTTCTTGTTCCAGTACCAAATTGTCTTGATTACTGTGGCTTTGTAGTAGAACTTGAAGTTGGGGAGTGAGTTCCTCCCCACTTTATTCTTCCTTCTCAGGATTGCTTTGGCTATTCTGGGTCTTTGGTGTTTTCATATGAATTTTTGAACTATTTGTTCCAGTTCGTTGAAGAATGTTGTTGTTAATTTTATAGGGATTGCATCAAATCTATATATTGCTTTGGGCAGGATGGCCATTTTGACGATATTAATTCTTCCCAGTGAAGAGCATGAAATGAGTTTCTATTTCCTAGTGTCCTCTTTAATTTCTCTTAAGAGTGTCTTATAGTTTTCAGGGTATAGTTCTTTCACTTCCTTGGTTAGGTTTATTCCTAGGTATTTTATCCTTTTTATGCAATTGTGAATGGAATTGTTTTCCTGATTTCTCTTTCTATTAGTTCATTGTAAGTGTATAGGAAAGCCACAGATTTCTGTGTGTTAATTTTGTATGCTGCAACTTTGCTGTATTCTGATCTCAGTTCTACTAGTTTTGGAGTAGAGTCTTAAGGGTTTTTTATGTACAGTATCATGTCATCTGCTAATAGTGACAGTTTAACTTCTTCTTTACCAATTTGGATTGGTTGTATTTCTTTGTTTTGTCTAATTGCCTTGTCTAGAACCTCCAGTACTATGTTGAATTACAGTGGGGAGAGTGGGCATGCCTGTCTTGTTTCTGATCTCAGAGGAAAAGCTTTCAGCTGCTCACTGTTCAGTATGATGTTGACTGTAGGCTTATCATATATGGCCTTTATTATGGTGAGGTACATTCCCTGTATACCCATTTTGCTGAGAGTCTTTATCATGAATGGATGTTGAATTTTATCAAATGCTTTTTCAGAATGTATGGAGATGATCATGTGGTTTTTGTCTTCCTTTTTGTTTATGTGGTGGATGATGTTGATGGATTTTCGAATGTTGTACCATCCTTGCATCCCTGGGATGAATCACACTTGGTCATGCTGTATGATGTATTTTTGAATTCGGTTTGCTAATATTTTGTTGAGTATTTTTGCATCTATGTTCATCAGGGTTATTGGTCGGTAATTTTCTATTTAGGTGGGGGTCTTTGCCTGGTTTTGGTATTAGGGTAATGTTGGCTTCATAGAATGAATTTGGGAATATTCCCTCCTCTTCTATTTTTTGGAAAACTTTAAAGTCAATGGGTATTATGTCTTCTCCATATGTCTGGTAAAATTCCAAGGTAAATCCATCTGGCCCGGGGATTTTGTTTCTGGGTAGTTTTTTGATTACCAATTCAATTTATTTGCTGAATATTGGTTTGCTTAGATTTTGTGTTTCTTCCTTGATCAGTCTTGGAAGGTTGTATTTTTCTAAGAAGTTGTCCATTTCTTCTAGGTTTTGTGGCTTTTTAGCTTATACGTTTTCATAGTATTCTCTAAGAATTCATTGTATTTCTATGGGGTCCACCATGATATTTCCTTTCTTGTTTCTGATTCTCTTGATGTGTGATGATTCTCTTTTTCTCTTAATAAGTCTGGCTAGAGGCTTATCTATTTTGTTTATTTTCTTGAAGAACCAACTCTTGGTTTCATTAATTTTTGCTATTGTTTTATTCTTCTCAATTTTATTTATTTCTTCTCTGATCTTTATTATGTTCCTCCTTCTGCTGACCTTAGGCCTCATTTGTTCATCTTTTCCAATTTCGATAATTGTGACATTAGACAATTTATTTGGGATTGTTCTTCCTTCTTTAAATATACCTGGATTGCTATATACTTTCCTCTTAAAACTGCCTTTGTTGCATCCCACAGAAGTTGGGGCTTTGTGCTGTTGTTGTCATTTGTTTCCATATATTGCTGGATCTCCATTTTAATTTGGTCATTGATCCATTGATTATTTAGGAGCATGTTGTTAAGCCTCCATGTGTTTGTGAGCCTCTTTGCTTTCTTTGTACAATTTATTTCTAGTTTTATACCTTTGTGGTCTGAAAAGTTGGTTGGTAGGATTTTAATTTTTTTTAACTTACTGAGTCTCTTTTTGTGGCCTAGTATGTGGTCTATTCTGGAAAATGTTCCATGTGCACTTGAGAAGAATGTTTATCCTGTTGCTTTTGGATGTAGAATTGTATAGATGTCTATTAGGTCCATGTGTTCCAGTGTGCTGTTCAGTGCCTCTGTGTCCTTACTTATTTTCTGTCTGGTGTATCTGTCTTTTGGAGTGAGTGGTGTGTTGAAATCTCCTAAAATGAATGCATTGCATTCTATTTCCTCCTTTATTTCTGTTAGTATTTGTTTCACATATGCTGGTGCTCCTTTGTTGGGTGCATAAATATTTACATGGTTATATCTTCTTGCTGGACTGAGCCCTTTATCATTATGTAATGTCCTTCTTTATCTCTTGTTATTTTCTTTTTTTTGAAGTCTATTTTGTCTGATACTAGTACTGCAACACCTGCTTTTTTCTCCCTGTTGTTTGCATGAAATATCTTTTTCCATCCCTTGACTTTTTGTCTGTGCATGTCTTTGGGTTTGAGGTGAGTCTCTTGTAAACAGCATATAGATGGTCTTGCTTTTTTGTCCATTTTATTACTCTGTGTCTTTTGATTGGTGCATTCAGTCCATTTACATTTAGGGTGATTATTGAAAGATACGTGCTTATTGCCATTGCAGGCTTTAGATTCGTGGTTACCAAAGATTCAAGGTTAGCTTCCTTAGTATTTTACTGCCTAACTGAACTTGCTTATTGAGCTGTATTGAACACTGTCTTGTGATTCTTTATTACTCTCCTTCTTATTCCTTCTCCTCCATTCTTTATATGTTGGCTGTTTTATTCTGTGCTCTTTTGTGTTTCCTCTAACTGTTTTTGTGGATAGTTGATTTTATTTTTTGCCTTTAGTTAGTATTTGGTTGGTCTGCTTTCTTTGCTGTGATTTTATTTTCTCTGGTGACATCTGTTTGGCCTTAGGAGTGCTCCCATGTAGAGCAGTCCCTCTACAATACCCTGTAGAGGTGGTTTGTGTGTGGCAAATTCCCTCAACTTTTGCTTGTCTGGGAATTGTTTCATTCCTCCTTTATATTTAATTTATAATCGTGCTGGATACAGTATTCTTGGTTCAAGGCCCTTCTGTTTCATTGCATTAAATATATCATGCCATTCTCTTCTTGCGTGTAAGGTTCCTGTTGAGAAATCTGATGATAGCCTGATGTGTTTTCCTTTGTAGGTGACCTTTTTCCTCTCTCCAGCTGCCTTTAAAACTCTGTCCTTGTCCTTGATCTTTGCTGTTTTAATTATTATGTGTCTTGGTGTTGTCCTCTGTGGGTCCCTTCTGTTGGGAGTTCTGTATACTTCTGTGGTCTGAACGATTATTTCCTCCCCCAGTTTGGGGAAGTTTTCAGCAATTATTTCTTCAAATACACATTCTATCCCGTTTTCTCTCTCTTCTTGTTGTGGTACCCCTGTAATGCGAATATTGGTCTGTTTGGATTGGTCACACAGTTCTCTTAATATTGATTCATTTCTGGAGATCCTTTTATCTCTCTCTTTGTGAGCTTCTATGCGTTCCTGTTCTCTGGTTTCTATTCCGTCAATGTCCTCTTGCATCTTATCCATTCTGCTTATCAGTCCCTCCAGATATTGTTTTATTTCTGTAATCTCCTTCCAGACATCATCCCTTAGCTCTTGCATATTTCTCTGTAGCTCCATCAGCATGGTTATGACCTTTATTTTGAATTTTTTTCAGGGATATTGGTTAGGTCTCTCTCCCCAGATTCCTTGTCTGGTGAGGATGTCTGGGTTAGTCTGGTCTGTATCAAATTCTTTTGCCTTTTCATGGCGATAGAGGAATTTTCTGGAGCTGTTGCATGTGTTGGCTGGGAGAACATCCCTTATTGCTGGTTTGTGGCCTTCCTCTCCTGGGAGAACAGCGACCCCTAGTGGCTTGTGCAGGGCAGCTGCACACAGACGTGGTTTCTAATTCTTGCCCAGCCGCTGTGAAAGTAGCTATGCCCTACTGCCTCAGGCTGCTTCTCCCCTATGGTGGAGCAGCGTCGGATGGTAAACAAGCAGGAGGCTGTTTATCGCAATGAGGGGCCTCTGAGCTGTGCTGCTGCCCAGCAGGTTAGGGTGTCCAGAGTTCCCCGGGATTCCCAGCTGCTCTGCTAAGTGTCCCAGGATGTTTCTGTCCAGCTGTGGGGTTCCTGTCCCTTTAAGAGTTTCAAAAAACACTCACTTTTCTTTGTCCCAGGGGCGCTTGCTGCAGAGACCTGCTCCCAGGTCTTACTGTCCTGTTCCCCTACTTTCCAGCACCCCATGCACGCACACACTGTGTGTCTGTGCTCTGGTTCGGATGGCTAGGGCTGGGTGTTTAGCAGTCCTGGGCTCCCACTTCCTCCCTGCTTTGACTCCTCTCCTCTGGCTGGGAGCTGGGGTGAGGGGTGCTCGGGTCCCAGTGGACCAGGTCTTGTATGTTACCCCTTCATGAGGCGCTGAGTTCTCACAGGTGTAGATGTAGTCTGGCTGTTGTCCTGTGTCTTCCGGTCTGTCTTTTAGGAATAAGTTGTATTTGTTGTATTTTCAAAAATATATATGGTTTTGGGAGGAGATTTCTGCTGCTCTACTCATGCCACCACCTTGGCTCCATACATTCTCACTCTACCGACTTTTATTAAACACCATATGGGAGTTTCTAGCCCCAGCAATCAGACAACACAAAGAAATAAAAGGCATCCAGATTGGTAAGGAAGAAATCAAACTGTCACTGTTTGCAGATGACATGATATTGTACATAAAAAACCTGAAAGAATCCACTCCAAAACTACTACAACTACTATCTTAATTCAGCAAAGTTGTAGGATACCAAGTTAATACACAGAAATCTGTTGCATACCTATACACTAACAATGAACTAGCAGAAAGAGAAATCAGGAAAACAATTCCATTCAAAATTGCATCAAAAAGAATATAATTTGACATTAAGAGGATTAAAGATGGCAGCATGAGAGGAGAGACAGAGGCTTCCTCCTAAAACTGGATAAAATTAGCGAATTTAATTGGCGCGACTAATCCTGAGAGAGCAACAGGAAAGAGGGTGACGTCAGACTGCATACACCTGGAGAAAAGTGCAGACCTCACAGAATGGGGTAATGTACCAGAGCTGTGGCTCTGCAGGACCCAAGTTCTTCCCCGACCCCAGCTCACCGGCCGGAGTTAGAGAAACTGAGCAGGGAGGGAGTGGAAGGCTTGGGACTGCTGAATACCTAGCTCTGGAGATCTGCTCTGGGAGCACAAACCTACATTTCATGGTGTTTTCATGAGACATGCATGACTACCAGGTTGGAAAGTTAATACAGGCAGAGTTTCTGAGGAGACAGGGATTCTGGCTGCTTGTGGGAAGCAGGGATCCATATCCAGCTGCTCTGGGAGAAAAACATACCTGTGTGACTGGCCCAAAATAGATAAGCCTCTAGCCAGACTTATTAAGAGAAAAAGAGAATCAACACACATCAACTGAATCAGAAATGAGAGAGGACAAATCACGAAGGACCCAACAGAAATACAAAGAGTTATTAGAGGCTACTATGATAACCTATATGCTAAGAAGCTGGAAAACCTAGAAGAAATGGACAACTTCCTAGAAAAATACAACCTTGCAAGACTGACCAAAGAGGAAACACAAAATCTAAAGAAACCAATCACCAGCAAAGAAATTGAAGCGGTATTCAAAAATCTACCCAAGAAAAAAAAAACCTGGGCCAGATGGATTTACCTTGGAATTTTATCAGACATACAGAGAAGATATAATACCCATTCTCATTAAAGTTTTCCAAAAAAATAGAAGAGGAGGGAATACTCCGAACTCATTCTATGAAGCCAACATCACCCTAATAACAAAACCAGGCAAAGACTCCACCAAAAAAGAAAACTACAGACCAATATCCCTGATGAACGTAGATGGAAAAATACTCAATAAAATATCAGCAAACCAAATTCAAAAATACATCAAGAGGATCATACAACACTACCAAGTGGGATTCATCCCAGGGATGCAAGGATGGTACAACATTCGAAAATCCATCAACATCATCCACCACATAAATGAAAAGAAAGGCAAAAACCACATGATCATCTCCATAGATACTGAAAAAGCATTTGACAAAATTCAACATTCATTCATGATAAAAACTCTCAGCAAAATGGGGATACAGGGAAAGTACCTCAACATAATAAAGGCCATATATGATAAACCCACAGCCAACATCATATTGAATAGCGAGAAGCTGAAAGCTTTTCCTCTGAGATCGGGAACAAGACCGGGATGCCCACTCTCTCCACTGTTATTTAACATATCACTAGAGGTCTTAGCCACGGCAATCTGACAAAACAAAGAAATACAAGGAATCCAGATTGATAAAGAAGAAGTTAAACTGTCACCATTTGCAAATGACATGATATTGTACATAAAAAACCCAAAAGACTCCACTCCAAAACTATTAGAACTGGTATCAGAATACAGAAAAGTTCCAGGATACAAAATTAACACACAGAAATCTGTGGCTTTCCTATACGCTATCAATGAACCAATAGAAAGAGAAATCAGGAAAACAATTCCATTCACAATTGCATCAAAAAGAAGAAAATACCTAGGAATAAACCGAACCAAAGAAGTGAAAGACCTATACCCTGATAAGACACTCTTAAGAGAAATTAAAGAGGAAACTAACAAATGGAAACTCATCCCATGCTCTTGGCTAGGAAGAATTAATATAGTCAAAATGGCCATTTTACCCAAAGCAATATACAGATTTGGTGCAATCCCTATAAAATTACCAACAACATTCTTTAACAAACTGGAACAAATAGTTCAAAAATTCATATGGAAACACCAAAAAACCAGAACAGCCAAAGCAATCCTGAGAAAGAAGAATAAACTCGGGGGGAACTCACTGCACACCCTCAAGCTCTAGTACAAAGCCATAGTAATCAAGACAATTTGGTACTGGCACAAGAACAGAGCCGTAGAACAGTGAAACAGATTAGAGACTGCAGACATTAACCCAAACATATATGGTCAATTACTATTCGATAAAGGAGCCAAGGACATACAATGGGGAAATGACAGTCTCCTCATCAGATGGTGCTGGCAAAACTGGACAGCTACATGTAAGAGATTGAAACTGGATCATTGTCTAACCCCATACACAAAAGTAAATTCAAAATGCATAAACGACCTGAATGTAATTCATGAAACCATAAAACTCTTAGAAAAAAACATAGGCAAAAATCTCTTGAACATAAACATTAGCAACTTCTTCATGAACATATCTCCCTGGGCAAGGAAAACAAAAGCAACAATGAACAAGTGGGACTACATCAAACTGAAAAGCTTCTGTACAGCAAAGGACACCATCAATAGAACAAAAAGGTACCCTACAGTATGGGAAAGCATATTCGTAAATGACAGATCTGATAAAGGCTTGACACCCAAAACATATAAAGACCTCACGCACCTCAACCAAAGAAAACCAAATGATCCAAATAAAAAATGGGCAGAGGAGCTGAACAGAGAATTCTTCAGAGAAGAAACTCAGATGGCCAAGAGACACATGAAAAGATGCTCCACATTGCTAGTTATCAGAGAGCTGCAAATCAAAACCACAATGAGATATCACCTTACACCAGTAAGGATGGCTACCATCCAAAAGACAAACAACAACAAATGTTGGCGAGGTTGTGGAGAAAGGGAAACCATCCTTCACTGCTGGTAGGAATGTAAATTAGTTCATCCATTGTGGAAAGCAGTATGGAGGTTCCTCAAAATGCTCAAAATAGACTTACCATTTGACCCAGGAATTCCACCTCTAGGAATTTACCCTAAGAATGCAGCACTCCAGTTTGAAAAAGACAGATGCACCCCTATGTTTATCACAGCACTATTTACAATAGCCAAGAAATGGAGGCAACTTAAGTGTCTATCAGTAGATGAATGGATAAAGAAGATGTGGTACATATACACAATGGAATATTATTCAGCCATAAGGAGAAAGCAAATCCCACAATTTGCAACAACATGGATGTAGCTAGAGGGTATTATGCTCAGTGAAATAATCCAAGGGGAGAAAGACAAATACCAAATGATTTCACTCATCTGTGGAGCATAGGAACAAAGGAAAAACTGAAGAAACAAAACAGCAGCAGAATCCCAGAACCCAAGAGTGGACTAACAGTTACCAAAGGGAAAAAGAGTCTGGGGAGAATGGGAGGGTAGGGAGGGATAAGGGTGGGGAAGAAAAAAGGGTTTATTATGATTAGCATGTATAATGTGGGGGGTGGGGGAAAGGGGAGGGCTGTGCAACACAGAGAATTCAAGTAGTGATTCTACAACATCTTACTATGCTGAAGGACCATAACTGTAATGGGGCTTGTGTGGGGGACTTGGAGTAGGTGAGATCCTAGTAAACATAATGTTCTTCATGTAATTGTAGATTAATGATAAAAAAATTTTTAAATGTCAAAAAAAAAGAATATAATACCTAGGAATAAACCTAACCAAGGAAGTGAAAGACCCATACCCTTAAAACTACAAAACGCTCTTGAGAGAAATTATAGAGGACACTAACAAATGGAAACTCATCCCATGCTCTTGTCTAGGAAGAATTAATATTGTCAAAATGGCCATCCTACCTTAAGCAATCTACAGATTCAATGCAATCCCTATCAAAATACCAACAGCATTCATCAATGAACTGGAGCAAATAGTTCTAATATTCATATGGAACCACAAAAAACCCTGAACAGCCAAAGCATTCCTGGGAAGGAATAATAAAGCAGGGGGATCTTGCTTTCCACCTTCAAACTCTATACAAAGCCACCGTAATCAAGACAATTTGGTACTGGCACAAAAACAGACCCACAGACAGTGGAACAGGATAGAGAGTCCAGATATTATCCCAAACATATATGGTCAATTAATATGTGATAAAGGAGCCATGGACATACAATGGGGAAATAACAGCCTCTTCAGCACCTGGTGTTGGCAAAACTGGACAGCTACATGTAAGAGAATGAAACTGGATCATTGTCTAACCCTATACACAAAAGTAAATTCAAAATGGATCAAAGTCCTGAATGTAAGCCATGAAACCATAATACTTTTAGAAAAAAACATTGGCAAAAATCTCTTAGACATAAGTATGAGTGACTTCTTCATGAACGTATCCCTGTGGGCAAGGGACACAAAAGCAAAAGTCAACAATTGGAACTGTATCAAGCTGAAAAACTTCTGTACAGCAAAGGACACCACGAATAGAACAATAAGGCATCCTACAGTATGGGAGAATATATTCATAAATGACAGATCCGATAAAGGGTTGACATCCAAAATATATAAAGAGTTCTTGCACCTCAACAAACAAAAAGCAAATAATCCAATTAAAAAATAGGTAGAGGAGCTGAATAGACAGTTCACCAAAGAAAAAGTTCAGATGGCCAACAGACACATGAAAAGATGCTCCACATCGCTTGTCATCAGAGAAATGCAAATTAAAACTACCATGAGGTATTATCTCATACCAGTAAGGATCACCACCATCCAAAAGTCAAACAACAACAAATGTTGGTGAGGATGTAGAGGAAGGTGAACCCTTGTACACTGCTGGTGGGAATGTAAATTAGTTCAACCATTGTGGAAAGCAGTATGGAGGTTTCTCAGAAACTCAAAATAGAAATACCATTTGACCCAAGAATTCCACACCTAGGAATTTACTGTAAGAATGCAGGAGCCCAATTTGAAAAAGACATATGCCTCCCTATATTTATCAGAGCACTATTTACAATAGCCAAGATATGGAAGCAACCTAAGTGTCCATCAGTAAATAAATGGATAAAGAAGATATGGCACATATACACAATGGAATATTATTCAGCCATAAGAAGAAAACAAATTCTACCATTTGCAACAACATGGATGGAGCTAGATGGTATTATGCTCAGTGAAATAAGCCAAGCAGAGAAAGACAAGTACCTAATGATTTTACTCATCTGAGGAATATAAGAACAAGAAAAAACTGTAGGAACAATACAGCAGCAGACTCACAGAACCCATGAATGGACTAACAGTTAGTAAAGGGACAGGGACTGGGGAAGATGGGTGGGAAGGGAGGGGTAAGGGGAAAAGGGGCATCATAATTAGCACACATAATGTAGTGGGGGGCACAGCAAAGGGAGTACAACACAGAGAAGACAAGTAGTGATTCTATTGCATGTTGCTACACTGATGGACAGTGAGTGTAATGGCATATGCAGTGGGGACTTGATAATGGGGGATGTCTAGTGTCCATAATGTTGCTCATGTAATTGTACATTAATTATACCTAAATAAATAAATAAATAATACTGTACTGTATATTTATAAGTTGCTAAGAGAGTACATCTAAAAGTTCTTAACACAAGAAAAACATTTTTTGGAACTGTGTATGGTAACAGAGGTTAACTAGATTTTTTGTGGTGATCATTTCACAATATAAACAAATATCAAATCAATTTGTTGTACACCTGATGCTAATATAATATTATATGTCAATCATATCTGAGCAAAAACAAAAAGACTGGTGTTCCTATGGATCTCTTTTCATCGCTTTTCCTAATCAGGCCAGTTTTGTATCCTCTAGTAACTGTGTAATGTCCAGGAAGTGGTGCTTGAAGATGTCAGAAGACTGGAAAGAGTGGTTGCTTGTGGTAAAGGAGCAGAGTCTCAGCTCTGTCACTTCCAAGCTCTTTGACCTTGAGCAAGGTACTTCACCTCTCTGAGCTGTGGTATCCTCATTTCTAAAATGAACCTAATTATGTCTTCCATACTACACAGAGTTGTTATAAGGATTAAAGTGTAATAGCATATTATCAGAATTAGTACTCTTAAACAGCAAGTAAGCTCCCCATTCTGTAGGCCACTATGATTGTGTCCTAGGAGTGGTGTCTTCTTAGTGCCTATGTGGGTATCTTCTTAAAGCCATCTTTGAAAGGAACATAATTCAGAGGCCTCACTCAGGGATGGAGTAGGCTCAAGGTGGACAGAGGGTGTCCAGGTTGAGTTAGGGTAATGTATGTGACATCAAATCTCGGAAAGGGAGATTTTAATACTAAGGACTCAAATCTTGAAGTTGGAACTCAAGACTGATCAGTACTATCCTTTTCTCTTCCCCCTCCTTTTTTTCTTTCTTCTCTTGTTGTTTCACGTGCATGATGACTGTAGAAGACGGTTTTCCAAGGAATGCTGGTTTGGAAGTCATCAAACATCGGTCATTCCTCCCACTGCCCTCAGCGACCCTAAAGGAGATGGTGAGTAGCTAAACTTTAACCTCAGAAATACATTGGGGATGGAGGGAGGTACAGAGACTGGGGAAAAGGACTATGATTAAATTATTCTCCTCTACTAACCAAACATTTTTTGGGAAGTAGGAGCATGCATGTGTGTAGAGAGATCATGGTTTTTTTTTGACCTTTGAAATGGTGAATGTTGATGATTATGGTGTATATGTATGTGAGCATGTTCTCTGTAGGCTCTGTCACAATTGTTTCTCAATGATCAGAATTGATTTAAGCTTTTTCATGATTTTCAGACAGTAGATAGTCCATGAAATAAGTTGGTTTGCATCCAGGTAGGAAGAAAGAACTACATGAAGGCTCAGGTTATGCTACTTTTAAAATAGAAACTAACACAAAAGTTGTCCCCAAGTCTGAAACTAATATGATTATTTCCCCAGTGCACTTCACTTATACTTTGTCAATTCCAGGACACTAGTGATTTATTGAGAACTCTATTTATAAGGTGTTTGAAGTCTACAAAGTGATACACAATACTTGGCATTGCCAGAGCTTATTATTATTGTGTTTCCAGGATATTGACATGACAATTGACAGATTAAGGTAGCATATTCTGGGGCCAAAGGAGTGGTAGAGACACTTGGAGATTAGCAAATGTTAGGAGTGTCAACCAATTGTAGGACTTTGCAAAGAAAAGAGGTGGTGATAAAATCAATGCATCAAGAGTAAACTTTGTATAGAATCATCTAACAGAAGGTCTAGAGATGTTAGATCAGAAAAAATAGGAGCAAAGGTGAGGGATGTTTTGTTTAGTTTTGTGTTTGGTTTTTAAGAATAGGAGGCATCGTGGTGTAAGGGAAAAATTACAGGACAGGTAAACATGAGTTTTGGTCTCTAACTAGGTAGGTGACTTCGGGCAAGTCACTTATATTCTCTGAGTTTCACTTTCCCCATTTGTAAATGAGAATGATACTGTATATTGTGATGATAATTAATAATATGCAAACAGTGTAAATATCCAGAAACATAGTCCCAAAGGAGCACAAAACTGAATACCTAGTCTTCTAGCCCAGTGGAAACTGTAGACCCCTATGGGAATGATTCACTATTTAGCAATTGCTAATGGTGCCTTTTTAAATTTACCTCTGCTTCCCCACATCATCTTTGCTTCTTCTGAGAAACTCGCCTTCCTGAGATTGAGTTGTTCATTTGCTTCTCCCATTACTCATTATTAAAGAATGGGAGTCAAGATCAAAATCACATTATCACAGCAAAAAAAGACCTGAATATTTTACTAACACTAAATAATTTAGAAATCTAATATATTTATCAATGAACATACTACTGTTTCACTAAGCCAGTGAAGAGATACATTGCCCATTAATTTCATATTATATATGGCTAGCTTCACTCTATATATGGTAAATTTTATTTACTGGAAGTAAGTTCAAACCCTTTTAGGAATGTTTTCATCTATAGTTTACCAATATGCTAAGTTTTCTATCTCTGGCATGTGGGATGCCCACTGGTCCAGAAGGGATTATGAACCAACATTTCATTCACTTAAAAATTATCCCTATACTGATGCGTGCTAACCACTTCGTTGCCAAGGAAGAGCCAGCATTAGGAAGTAAAAGGAAAGGAAAAGAAAGAAGAGAATCAGTTTCTTTAGTTATGGAACAAAATGGAGCAAGGATTACTGTAGCCATTACAATAGTTTTAGAACTAGACATAGCACATGTGCACATGTGTGCATATATATATATATATATATATATATATATATATATACACACACTCAGAGCCACTCTAGTCTCTTGAAGTTCATTTTCCAACCCTAACAGAAATACAGATGAGCCATTCACACAGGTTTCTGCAAGTAAGTGAATTCATATGTCCCCATATTAACATATACAGACACCAAGCTAACCTCACTCTGTGATGCATCCATATATTATTCTCATATCTACTGAAATATTTATCCACACAGAGTCACCTAGCAGATGGTTGACTAGAGATGTAATGAGATTGATGACCTGGTAAACAAGAGATGCTGGACTGGATAGAAGGATGGGACAAGTGGTAAGATGAGGTTGATAGAAGAGGAAAAGTAGCAAACTAGTCAGCAGAGCAAACTTAGGCTTCCAATGAAAATCAACCTAGTCTTGAATCTGAGACTTTGCTCGCCAGAAGATGTCTTTGAGCAGACTAAAGAATGCCTGCCTCAGCATCCCACCAGTCACCCCATATAGTATTAGTGGCTGCCACCTCTCCTTTGTAATTGGCCAACTGGTTCTGCTATGAGTGTTATATGAACTAACATTTGTAAAAGATGGTTTTAAAATACAGAAAAGGGAACAGTAAGCCAAACTTATGCTAACTTAATATCTTTCTGTAGTGTGAACTGAATAAATTTGAGAGGGACTGTTGACTCCCTCTTTGAGGCACTGTAGATGTATTAATGCAGCTTAAAGAAGCATGAGCTTTTTCAGGCTTTGAGTCATCTGGAGCTTAAAGTCAACTAAATCTGCTAAATTCTTTTCACACTTGTTACTACCAAGCCAAGTTCCTATTGTCCTTTCTGGTACAATTTATGTCCCTAGCCAAAGGCCAAGCTTCACAATTATCCCTTTTTCATCTTGTTGACTTTGACAAATCTGCCCATTCAGGTCATTTTTCAATCAATTCTGTCATCTAATAGCTATCCCTCCAGCTTTGGGTACTTCAAAATTGGCAAGCTATCCTTCCATGTATTCATTTGAAATGTTGATTAAAATTGATGAACACTACAGGACATTCCCTTACAGTTAAAATCAGCCTGTTCAAAAGCAACCTTGTGGACACAATTACTTATCTAATTATGAATCTGCCTGACATTACTACATTCCAGCCCACAATGCCACTTTTTTGTAACCCTGTTCAGAGGATTCGCTTGGCAAACTTGGTCTTGCTCAAATTCAGATGTTCTCTGACTCTGAAGGAAATGCTAGATGGGGCTTCCCTTTTAATCTTCTGGGAATGATATTCTGACAGGTCTGTTTTGCCTTATCTTCCCATCTGTGATCAAATTAGCTTTGATACTGAAGTTCGAATTGCCTTATACAGAATTTTCTCTTTATCCCTCCGCTTTCCATCCCTATTCAGGATTATTTTATTAATCATCACAACATGCTGCTATTCTACATATGGAGAGATGAATACCCAGATAAGTTGTGTGCTCTAAATTAGTGAATAAACATAGAAGGCAACCGGCTGTGGCACACAGATGTATTCTCTTGAAGAAATACACTGCAGAAAGCAGCACATGCCCCAGTCTGCCAAATGGATCTACAAATTATTTCAACCACAACTCCATGGCTATTAAATTGTAGACAGCATTAGCATAATTCTTTTTTCCTATTACTCAATTTAATTATTGGCTAGTTAATATATTTATATGATTCATATATGTTTAATTATTGACTAGTTAATATACTTATATTGTCCACATATATACACATATACACAAAATGTTCAGTAAAAAAATACTTTGTGCTATCCTTTCTCTGGTCTTCTCCACCCCATCCCTACTCACAAACACTTGACTACTGCCATTAATTTATTGAATAGCATCTATTATTTCAGGAATACACTAGTAACTATAAATATATATTCTTTTTTATAATTTTAATTTTATTTTGGTATAATTAATCTACAATTACATGAAGGACATTATGTTTATTAGGCTCCCCCCTTCACCAAGTCGCCCCCACATACCCCTTCAGAGTCACTGTCCATCTGTGTAGTAATATGCTGTAAAATCACTACTTGTCTTCTCTGTGTTGCACAGCCCTCCCCGTGCCCCCACACACTATACATGTTAATCGTAATACCCCCTTTCTTTTTTCCTGCTCTTATCCCTCCCTTCCCACCCGTCCTCCCCAGTCCCTTTCCCATTGGTAACTGTTAGTCCATTCTTGGGTTCTGTGCTTCTGCTGTTGTTTTATTCCTTCAGTTTTCTTTTGTTCTTATGCTCCACATATGAGTGAAATCATTTGGTACTTGTCTTTCTCCGCCTGGCTTATTTCACTGAGCATAATACCCTCTAGCTTCATCCATGTTGTTGCAAATGGTAGGATCTGTTTTTTTCTTATAGCTGAGTAATATTCCATTGTGTATATGTACCATTCTTCTTTATCCATTCATCTACTGATGGACATTTAGGTTGCTTCCATATCTTGGCTATTGTAAATAGTGCAGCGATAAACATAGGGGTGCATCTGTCTTTTTCAAACTGGAGTGCTGCATTCTTAGGGTAAATTCCTAAAAGTGGAATTCCTGGGTCAAATGGTATTTCTATTTTGACCATTTTGAGGAACCTCCATACTGCTTTCCACAATGGTTGAACTAATTTACATTCCCACCAGCAGTATAGGAGGGTTCCCCTCTCTCTACAACCTTGCCAACATTTGTTGTTGTTTGTCTTTTGGATGGTAGCCATCCTTACTGGTGTGAGGTGATATCTCATTGTGGTTTTAATTTGCATTTCTCTGATGACAAGCGATGTGGAGCATCTTTTCATGTGTCTGTTGGCCATCTGAATTTCTTCTTTAGAGAACTGTCTATTCAGTTCCTCTGCCCATTTTTTAATTGAATTATTTGCTTTTTGTTTGTTGAGGTGTGTGAGCTCTTTATATATTTTGGATGTCAATCCTTTATCGGATCTGTCATTTATGAATATATTCTCCCATACTGTAGGATACCTTTTTGTTCTACTGATGGTGTCCTTTGTTGTACAGAAGCTTTTCAGCTTGATATAGTCCCATTTGTTAATTTTTGCTTTTGTTTCCCTTGCCCAGGGAGATATGTTCAAGAAGAGATCACTCATGTTTATGTCTAAGAGATTTTGCCTATGTTTTTTTCTAAGAGTTTTATGGTTTCATGACTTACATTCAGGTCTTTGATCCATTTGGAGTTTACTTTTGTGTATGGGGTTAGACAGTGATCCACTTTCATTCTCTTACATGTAACTGTCCAGTTTTGCCAGGACCATCTGTTGAAGAGACTGCCATTTCCCCATTGTATGTCCATGGCCCCTTTATTGAATATTAGTTGACCATATATGTTTGGGTTAATGCTTGGAGTCTCTATTCTGTTCCATTGGTCTGTGGCTCTGTTCTTGTGCCAGTACCAAATTGTCTTGATTACTGTGGCTTTGTAGTAGAGCTTGAAGTTGGGGAGTGAGATCCCTCCCCCCCCCACTTTATTCTTCCTTCTCAGGCTTGCTTTAGCTATTCGGGGTCTTCGTTGTTTCCACATGAATTTTTGAACTATTTGTTCCAGTTCATTGAACAATGATGTTGGTAATTTGATAGGGATTGCATCAAATCTGTATATTGCTTTGGGCAGGATGGCCATTCTGACGATATGAATTCTTCCTAGCCAGGACCATGGGATGAGTTTCCGTTTGTTAGTGACCTCTTTAATTTCTCTTAAGAGTGTCTTATAGTTTTCAGGGTATAGGTCTTTCACTTCCTTGGTTAGGTTTTTTCCTTGGTATTTTATTCTTTTTGATGCTATTGTGAATGTAATTGTCTTCCTGATTTCTCTTTCTATTAGTTTATTGTTAGTGTACACTAAAGTCACAGGTTTCTGTGTGTTAATTTTGTATCCTGCAACTTTGCTGAATTCCTATATTAGTTCTAGTAGTTTTGGAGTGGAGTCTTTAGGGTTTTTTATGTACAATATAATGTTATCTGTAAATAGTGACAGTTTAACTTATTCTTTACCAATCTGGATTTCTTGTATTTCTTTGTTTTGTCTAACTGCCATGCTAGGACCTCCAGTACTATGTTGAATAACAGCTGGGAGAGTGGGCATCCCTGTCTTGTTCCTGATGGCAGAGGAAAAGCTTTCACTGTTCAGTAAGTTGTTGGCTGTGTGTTTATCATATATGGCCTTTATTATGTTGAGGTACTTACCCTCTATACTCATTTTGTTGAGAGTTTTTATCATGAATGAATGTTGAATTTTCTCGAATGCTTTTTCAGCTTCTATGGAGATGATCGTGTGGTTTTTGTCTTTCTTTTTGTTGATGTGGTGGATGATGTTGATGGATTTTAGAATGTTGTACCAGCCTTGCATCCCTGGGATGAATCCCACTTGGTCATGGTGTATGATCCTTTTGATGTATTTTTGAATTCGGTTTGCTAATATTTTGTTGAGTATTTTTGCATCTACGTTCATCAGGGATATTGGTCTGTAGTTTTCTTTTTTGGTGGGTTCTTTGCCTGGTTTTGTTATTAGGGTGATGTTGGCTTCATAGAATGAGTTCGGAGTATTCCCTCCTCTTCTATTTTTTGGAAAACTTTAATGAGAATGGGTATTATGTCTTCCCTGTATGTGTGATAAAATTCCAACGTGAATCCATCTGGCACGGGGGTTTTGCTCTTTGATAGTTTTTTGATTATGGCTTCAATTTTGTTGCTGGTAATTGGTCTGTTTAGATTTTCTGTTTCTTTCTGGGTCAGTCTTGGAAGGTTGCATTTTTCTAGGAAATTATCCATTTGTCCTAGATTTTCCAATTTGTTAGCATTTAGGTTTTCATAGTACTCTCTAATAATTCTTTGTATTTCTGTGGGGTCCGTTGTGATTTTTCCTTTCTCATTTCTGATTCTGTTGATGTGTGTTGAATCTCTTTTCCTCTTAATAAGTCTGGCTAAAGGCTTATCTATTTTATTTTCTCGAAGAACTAGCTCTTAGTTTCATTGATTTTTTCTGTTATTTTATTCTTCTCAATTTTATTTATTTCTTCTCTGATCTTTATTATTTCCCTGCTTCTGCTGACCTTAGGCCTCATTTGTTCTTCTTTTTCCAATTTCGATAATTGTGACATTAGACCATTCATTTGGGATTGTTCTTCCTTCTTTAAACATGCCTGGATTGCTATATACTTTCCTCTTAAGACTGCTTTTGCTGTATCCCACAGTAGTTGGGGCTTTGTGTTGTTGTTCTCATTTGTTTCCATATATTGCTGGATCTCCATTTTAATTTGGTCATTGAGCCATTGATTATTTAGGAGCATGTTGTTAAGCTTCCATGTGTTTGTGAGCTTTTTTGCTTTCTTTGTATAGTTTATTTCTAGTTTTATGCCTTTGTGGTATGAAAAGTTGGTTGGTAGGATTTCAATCTTTTGGAATTTACTGAGGCTCTTTTTGTGGCCTAGTATGTGGTCTATTCTGGAGAATGTTCCATGTGCACTTGAGAAGAATGTGTATCCTATTGCTTTTGGATGTAGAGTTCTGTAGATGTCTGTTAGGTCTATCTGTTCTAGTGTGTTGTTCAGTGCCTCTGTGTCTTACTTATTTTCTGTCTGGTGGATCTGTCCTTTTGAGTGAGTGGTGTGTTGAAGTCTCCCAAAATGAATGCATTGCATTCAATTTCCTCCTTTAATTCTGTTAATATTTGTTTAGCATATGTTGGTGCTCCTGTATTGGGTGCATATGTATTTAAAATGGTTATATCCTCTTGTTGGACTGAGCCCTTTATTATGTAATGTCCTTCTTTATCTCTTGTTACTTTCTTTGTTTTGAAGTCTATTTTGTCTGATACTGGTATTGCAACACCTCCTTTTTTCTCTCTGTTGTTTGCATGAAATATCTTTTTCCATCCCTTGACTTTTAGTCTGTCAATTTCTTTGGGTTTGAGGTGAATCTCTTGTAAGCAACATATGGATGGCTCTTGCTTTTTTATCCATTCTATTACTCTGTGTCTTTTGATTGGTGCATTCAGTCCATTTACATTTAGGGTGATTATTGAAAGGTATGTACTTATTGCCATTGCAGGCTTTAAGTTTGTGGTTACCAAAGCTTCAAGGTTAACTTCTTTACTATCTTACTGTCTAACTTAACTCGCTTATTGAGCTATTAAAAACACGCTGTGATGATGCTTTATTTCTCTCCCTTCTTATTCCTCCTCCTCCATTCTTCATATGTTGGGTGTTTTGGCCTGTGCTCTTCTTAGGAGTGCTCCCTTCTAGAGCAGTCCCTGTAAGATGCCCTGTAGAGGTGGTTTGTGGGAAGCTAATTCCCTCAACTTTTGCTTGTCTGGGAATTGTTTAATCCCTCCTTCATATTTAAATGATAATCATGCTGGATACGGTATCCTTGGTTCAAGATACTTCTGTTTCATTGCATTAAGTATATCATGCCATTCTCTTCTGGTCTGTAAGGCTTCTGTTGAGAAGTCTGATGATAGCCTGATGGGTTTTCCTTTGTAGGTGACCTTTTTCCTCTCTCTAGCTGCCTTTAAAACTCTGTCCTTGTCCTTGATCTTTGCTGTTTTAATTATTATGTGTCTTGGTGTTGTCCTCTGTGGGTCCCTTCTGTTGGGAGTTCTGTGGTCTGAATGATTATTTCCTCCCCCAGTTTGGGGAAGTTTTCAGCAATTATTTCTTCAAATACACATTCTATCCCGTTTCCTCTCTCTTCTTGTTGTGGTACCCCCTGTAATGCGAATATTGGTCTGTTTGGATTGGTCATACAGTTCTCTTAATATTCTTTCATTCCTGGAGATCCTTATATCTCTCTCTGCATCAGCTTCTCTGCGTTTCTGTTTTCTGTTTTCTAGTACATTAATTGTTTCTTGTATCTCATCTATTCTGCTTTGAAGTCCTTCCAGAGATTGTTTTATTTCTGTATTCTCCCTCCTTAGTTCTTGCATATTTCTCTGCAAGTCCATCAGCACGGTTATGACTTTTGTTTTGAATTCTTTTTCAGGAATATTTGTTAAGTCTATCTCCCCAGGTTCCTTCTCAGGGGAAGATGTAGAAGATGTCAAAGATGTTTGGGTTATTCTTGTCTGGGATATGCTATTGACTCGTCTGTCAGCCTTGAGAGCCAATACTCTTTCCACTTGCTCCTGGCCTTTCTTTACTGAGACAACTGCGACTCCTAGTTCCTTGTGTTGGGCAATTGTGTGTAGACTGGGTCTCTGTATCTTGCCTGGCCGGTATGGAGGAAGCTCCCTTGCTGTGGGCATGGCCTGCCTCAGGCTGCTGCTCTGCTATTGTGGAGCCCCAGAGGGGTAATGGACGGGGGGCTGTTTGGCTGTTTACCACCATGAGGGTTCTCAGAGCTGTTGTCCAGGGTGTTAGTGCACCCGGAGTTCCCTGGGATTTCCAGCTGCTGGACTGTGACCTAGGATGCTTCCGTCCAGTTGTGGGGTCCCTGTCCATTTAAGACTTTCAAAAAGCACTTGCTTTTCTTTGTCCTGGGTTCCGGCTGTGGAGACTCGTTCATAGGTCTTACTGTCCTGTTTCTCTAGTTTCCAGCACCCCACTCATGCACTATGTGTCTGCACTCTGGGGTGGATGGCTGAGGCTGTGTGTTTAGCAGTCCTGGGCTCCCTCTCCCTCCCCACTCTGGCTCCTCTCCTCCCACTGGGAGCTGGGGTGAGCAGCACTCGGGTCCCACTGGTCTGCGGCTTGTATCTTACCCCTTTCACCAGGCGCTGGGTTCTCGCAGGTGTGGATGTAGTCTGGCTGTTGTCCTGTGTCTTCTGGTCTCTCTTTTAGGGATAGTTGTATTTTTTGTATTTTCAAAAATATATATGTTTTTGGGAGGAGATTCCCACTGTCCTACTTATGCTGCCATCTTGGCTCTGCCCCTAAAATGAATATGACTTTGTAATTTTCATAAATTCTGTCAAATTGCCCTCTCTACAGGATTTGTGTCACTTTGTACTTCCATCCTCAATGCATGAGAGTAAATATTTCCCCATGGCCTCCTCAGTCAAGTATGTTATCTTTTCTTGCTCATCTTTTATACAAGAACAAAATGGCACCATGGACTAGTTTTAATTAAAATCTTTCTTATCATGAGTGAATTTGCTCATCATTTCACATTTAAGAGACAATTTATATTTTCTTTTCTCATCAATGTAACACCCAGCTTATTTTCATTGAAAAAGGGGGAACAAGTTAGTTTTTTGAACAGCCCACTTTGCATATAAGGAAACTGAGACCCAAAAAGTTAACAGTAGTTGGTCTCACTCCCACTGCTACCTCACCTTGGAAAGGGATTAACCCGAAAGGCCTTTGACTCTGTTAAAAAACACTGCGGACATAGATAATCCTTGATTTAAACTTACCTCTCAGTTCCACTGGATGTTGGCAGGAAGCTATTCCCAAGAATCCTTTAATTAGGATACATACCCAAAGTCACATGATCACTTAGAGGGTGTTAGCAGGTAGTTTCTGAGTAAGGGAAGGAGGGACAGAGCAGAATTAGGTTATAAAACAAAGAGAGGTAAGACTGGGGCCAGGCTGTTAGTTGGGGCCTGCATTTCTGATTGGTTGGGGAACAAGCACATAAAAATGTACCACCTTTTGATTATTTTCTTCAAATATCTTATGACCCAACCCATAATGCTTCAATTCCATACTAAACACTCTCACCTTTATTTTTGAACTGCTTCTTCTAACATCTTATCATTTTATCTGGTCCCTGTCACCCCTCTAATCTCATCTTCTGCCTCTCTGATCCTTACTCTACAACAGCCAGCTATTCTCTTTACTGGTCCTAAGACACCCCAGTCTCCCTTCTCTGGGTCCTAGTGCTTATTCTTCCTCCTGCCTCAAAAAACTCTTCCCCCCGATCTGCATTACACACTTCCTCACTTCATTTAAGTCTTATCTTAAATGTCACTGCCCCAGAGAAGCTGTCGCTGACCACCCTGTCTAAAATAACACCCCCTTCAGTCTCCATCCCCTTTCCATGATTTCTTTTCTTTCATATCACATTAGTTTCTATATATGTTCATTAGAGTCTCTCTCCTACCATTAGAATATAAGTTCCACAAGAGCAGACTGTTTCTATCTTGTCCACCACTGTATTCCCAGAATATAACAGACACAGAGAACACACTCAGTACATATTTGGTGAATGGATGAATTAATGTGTGTTAATTAGCATTGTGTCAATATATACGTTTTGTTTAAAAGTATTGAATAGGGTACTACTTTTGGATAATGTGTTCAGGGAGAGTAATTACTTATAAGGAAAATAATAGGATCTTCTTGTATCTGTGAGTTGTGGCAAGCCCTGAAAATTTGCTACATGACTAGCTAGTTGACTTAGGATGACTTCAAGCTCTACTGCCCAGTGAGTAGGAATTGGCCCATAGAGGAAGCCTTCCTTAGATTTTTCCAAGAAAAACAGCCATGAAATCTGTTCAAGTCAGCAGTATTCTTTTAGGCTCCCTTTCACCCAGGTTACTGTAAATGGGACATCTCAACTCATCTCCCCTTACTCTGCACCATTCAAGAGTAAGCCACATGTCATTTGCCCTTTACTTTTACTTTTGTTGGAGTATCCCTGGCAAGCCACAAGCTCAGAGGTTTGGGGGCTCACAATTTATCTAGCATCTCCTAGGGAGCCATTGCTCACTGCCTATCTTCCTGCCAACAGGCTCTAAAACTCAGCATGAGCTGGCAGGCTTTGGCAATTTAGACTGCTATAACTCTACTTCTCTATGCAGAACTTCAGTGTTGGGGATTATTAAAAGCCTGTCTCTTGTTCAATTTCCCTATAGTCTTGTTTCCCCTGAAAGTTGGTATGATAACTTGGATTGCTCTTCCAGAGCCTTAGAGGGGTTATTAAAGCTCCCTGCTTCATTCCACATTGATATGGTCTGTCTTTTGCTCTTAGGTAAAAGGCAACCTTTCCTCCCTGTCTTTCCTGACCTGGTATCTTCTCACTGTACAATCTAAGCTATCTCAGACAGAGGACTAATTGGTGTGCTCACCCTCCTCCTTGGCTCTCAACCCACTCCTTCCTCAGTTTCCCCACAACATTTTATTAATCCTCAGTTGTGGCACCAATTTCCTTATTCCTTGTATTCCAACATACTCTTATGTATGAGTCTGTTTCCCCAGTTGGAGGACAGGAGGGACTATGCCCCTAGCAGTATCTAGCATGAGATTGACATGTAGTAGTTGCTCAGAAAATGTCATTTTCCTGGCAAAAGCTGGACAGACTTATAATAAATGCCCCTTTGGGTTGTGTCCTGACTTCCTATCTGCTCATCAGTCTCAGGAGACTGGCTCACAAGGAAACTCTGGGAGGTGTTAGATGTGTGTATTACCTTGTCTGTGGTGATGGTATCATGGATGTTTGCATATATCTAAACTCATTAAGTTGCACATATTAAATATATGCAACTCTTTGGATATCAATTAGACCTAAATAAAACTGTTTTTAAGTCTGTGCAAAATTTGATGTTAAGTCATGTCTTGTTTCCAATCTCAAAGACTCTGTTCCTTTTTTGCCTTTTTTTTTTTTTTTTTGCTCATGTGTCAGGTCAATTAGTAGTATCTTCAGACTTCTGGAGTCTCGATTGGTCATCAGCCTGTTCATGTCCCCTTCTCATCTTCATCAACTCTAAAAGTGGCGATCACCAAGGGATCGTCTTTCTCCGAAAATTTAAGCAATACCTTAACCCATTCCAAGTCTTTGACTTATCCAAGGGTGGACCTGAATCAGGGTAAGCATCAGGTAAGGGATAATTGGATATATAGAAGGGACTCCTGCCTCTGTACATTCTAGATTAGCATAGGCTTCCTGGAATTGCTTCTAATAACTGGCTGGTAAGATTTATTTTCTCAAGTCTGGATACAAACTTATAACTCCAGAGCATTTGGGGTTAACTGGTTATAGAAATTTTAGCCCTCTCCTACAAATCCTTTCAAGCTCATGTCCTGCTCTCAGATTTGTTCCACCTTTTATGGTTGGAAGAGGTATAACTATGTCTCCTGACTTCAGAGTAGGAGGCAAATTGATCTTACAATCCACATTTCCTATCACCCACTCTCTTTTTCTTGGGGCCAAATAGATATATCTCTACTATAGGCCTGTTTTTCTGGCTATTCAACCCTGTTTTCTGTGAGCCCATTGGCCTCAGAAAATGAGTTCAGCTAGTTTACTAGTAGCTTCCAGAGCAAGGTTGGGCACAGAAGAGTATGGTTTGAGGTAAAGCCTGATCTCCAGAATTGTAGGAACGTTGCCTATGATGTTAGGTACACAGAGAGATGGGGTAAGTGAAAGAAAAGCAAGGAGCAACAGTCCTTATCTCCTAGCACATTGTAACAAGGAGCTGGAAAACCCAGAAATTCATGAATTGATTCCTTTTCCCCCTCTTCTTCCAGGCTGTGCATGTTCAAGAACTTTGCTTGCTTTCGCATTGTGGTTTGTGGTGGACATGGCAGTGTGAGCTGGGCCTTATCTCTGATTGATGTCTTTGGATTACATGAAAGGGTAAGTCTTTAACTGACTCAGTTTATCCATTGCTAGAGAGACTTGGAGGGGTGTGCAGCTGCTCATTCCAAGAGTCCCTTGTTTTTACTGTCTTTGTCTATAAAACACAATTCTCACTAATTTCATAGTCAACCTGACTGATAGCTCCCCTATCTAAGCCTGCTCACCTAGACCATTTTCTGGTAGTCTATCGGTGATAAGGAGAAATGATGGAGTTTACAGAAAAAGTGATCAGTGCTCTATTCCCCAGGCTGCAAAGTGAAGATTTGAAGGGGAGAAAAGCAAAATAAAAAAAAAAAAAGAAGAAGATATGGCCTAAGGCAGCATTCAGACTCCAATTTCCTTCCCCTCCAGAGGCCACTGATTTTCTTCCCTAAGTCTCAAGAGTAACAGAACCTTCTCTACTTCTCCCCTCTCTCTCTTAGCCACCCCCTACTCTTCTTACCCCAGTACCTTTGTCCCTTGAGACACCTTACCTCCTTGGCCCAGACATGATACAAATCTGTGGCTGTATTTCTCTTTCAAGAGCATGGCTATAAATATTGGCATATTCTAGCAACTTTTCCCTTTGCTTAGTAAGTTATGAATTTCCAAGAATGGGGCCCAACTCCTAAGGGTTATAATTCCTAGAATCAAAAGTCTCTAATGCCACTGGCTTTGAGACCACAACCATTCCAAAAAAGCAACTTATGTGTTCTTCCATGGGTACATCTTAGTAGGATTGTCTGAAAAGGGTGCCTGATTTTGTGTCTTGCAGTGTCAGCTGGCAATCATCCCACTTGGAACCGGCAATGATCTGGCCCATGACCTAAGCTGGGGTGCATCCTGGAACAAAAACAAGTCACCTATGAACATCCTGAACAGAGTGGAGCAGGCTAGTGTGCAGATTCTAGACAGGTGAGTAGCTGAAAGATCCAGTTTTTGTGCTTCTTCCAGTCCTACACTAGTTATTCCCAATTTTATCATCTAAATCAGGAATGTTCTAACTTCCCTCACAGAGCCTCATATACTTTCTGGCTTCAGTGAAGGCCAGTTTTGGGGTTCTTGTCTATTAGAAAGATACCATGTATCTTTTAAACATCACTGGAGCCCCTCTTAAAACATAAAATCCTAGAGCAAGAGCCCCATGGGTAAATTTCAAGGGTATTGTGAACTTCCTTCAAATCACATAGCTAATTATTTATGTAAGCATACTTTTTCTTGGCAAAGTTTCCACCTTTCAATTCTCTTCTAGAATAGTATAGAAACTAATCAATAGCTTCATCAGGCTCAAACAAATTCCAAAAAATGAGGGTCAGAAACAATTGGCCTAGATTGTCTCTGCTCCAGAAAAAAAAAAAGTATTGGCATCCTATCTCCAGAGAAGAAAGAGTTTCTACAGTATTTGACTTATGGATGCCTATAAAGATATTCTGGGACATTTTTTCAAGATACCAAGCTAAGTGCTGCCACAAAGATTCTTACTCAGTAGGTCTTCGGTAAAGACCTCCTATGTGTAATTTTTTCCTTTTTTTTTTTACATATAATTTTAGAGGTTCTTTAAGGTGTTATGTGTACTTTATTTTTTTGAGGACTATACAATAAAATGCTCAAATCTTAAAGTACAGCTTGAAACATTTTGATATGTGAATACACTCGTGTATCCATCACTGAGATCAAGGTATCAAATATTTTCACTAACTTTTCCTCCACCTTTTCACTGCCCCATATGGCAACAACCAGTCTGTTTCCTATGACTATGAGTGTACTATGTTTTATTTCTTTGTTTCTTTCTTTTTTAGATTCCACATGTAACTGAAATAACATGGCATTTCTCTTTCTCTTACTTATTTCACTTAGCATAATATCCTCTAGGTACATCCATGCTGTCACAAATGGAAAGATTTCATTTTCATGGCTGAGTAATATTCCATTGTGTATATATATATATACCACCTCTTCTTTAGTAATTAATTAATTAATGGACATTCAGGTCGTTTCCATATTTTGGCTGTTGTAAATAATGCTACAATAAACACAGGAATACATATACCTTATTGAATTAATGACTTTGTTTTCCTCAGGTAAATTCCCAGAAGTGGAATTGTTAGGCTATATGGTATTTCTATTTTTATATTTTTTAGAAAAAATTCCATACTGCTTTCCATAGTGACTGAACCAATTGGCAATCTCACCAGCAGAACGTGAGGGATCCCTTTTCTCCACAACTTCACAAACACATGTTATTCCTTTTCTTGATTATACCCACTCTGGTGTGAGGTGATATCTTGTTGTTTTGATTTGCATTTCCCTGTGATTAGTGATATTGAGTACCTATTCATGTGTCTATTGGCCATCCATATGTCTTCTTTGGAAAATGCCTATTCAGGGCTTCTGTCCATTTTTCTTAGGATTATTTGATTTTACATTGTTGAGTTGTGTGAGTTCTTTATATATTTTGGATAATAGCCCCTTATCAGATATATCATTTGAAAATATACTGTCCCATAAGAGTAGGTTGCCTTTTCATTTTGTTGATGGTTTTTTTCACTGAGCTAAAGCTTTTTACTTTGAAGTAGTACCACTTGTTTAATTTTGCTTTGGTTTCTCTTGCCTGGGGAGATGTATCCAGAAAAATTTGCTAAGGCTGACATCCAGGAACTTACTGCCTATGTTTTCTTTTAGGAAATTTATGATTTCAGATTTTACATAAGTCTTTAATTGATTTCAAGTTATTTTTGTGTATGGTGTAAGACAGTGATCCAGTTCCATTCTTTTACATGTAGCTGTCCAGTTATCCCAACACCATTTACTGAAGACTGACCTTTTCCCATTGTATATTCTTTCCTCCTTTGTCATATATTAGTTGACCATATAAACATGGGCTCCATTCTGTTCCAGTGTTCTATGTTTCTATTCCTGTGACAGTACAATACCATTTTGATCACTGTAGCTTTGTAGTATAGTTCAAAGTCAGAAACTGTGATACCCCCAGATTTGTTCTTCTTTCTCAAGATTGCTTTGGATGTTCAGGGCTTTTAGTGATTCCAAACACAGTTTAGGATCATTTGCTCTAGTTCAGTGAAAAATGTGATTGGTATTTTGATAGGGAATGCATTGAATCTGTGATTGCTTTGGCTAGTATGGCCATTTAAACAATATTAATTCTTCCTGTCTATGAGCATGGAATATCTTGCCATTTATTTGTGTCTTCTTCAATTTCTTTCACCAAAGTTTTATTGTTTTCCGAGTATGGGTCTTTCACCTGTGTGGACAGGGTTATCCATAGGTATTTTGTTCTTTCTGATACAATAGTAAATGGGATTGTCTTCCTGACTTCTCTTTCTGCTAGTTCATTATGTGCATAAAGAAATGCAACAGCAAGTTGTAGTGCTCCAAAATCTTACAACTACAGACTATCTACTGTTAAAAGAACATATGGGATGTGAACAGTTCCCAGGAATGGGTTGTTTTAATTTGTCTGATTTCTTTCAGACTGTTCAAATACAGTTGGACAATATCCATCATAACATAGATAAATTTTCACAAATGCCTAGGATGCCTAACTGGTTTTCTTGGTTTCACTGGAGATGGCTGGTAATTATAGATCTGCTTTGGTTATGTAACTGTATTCCTATTATGTTAACGTGTGTGTGCAATTTAATTAGTAGTTTAAAACCTATACATGCTTAAGTTACTCTACAAGAAAATATGTCAAAGAAATAATCTTCCCATGTTTTCTTCCACCTGCTACTTCTATAGCTTTTCTTCTTCCTTCCTAATTACAACCCTTAAATAGAATTCGTGCCTCATATCTAATTTACCGAGTAACATAATTCCTCCAAGTGGTAAAGATACCTCAAGACAAATGCTGGGCATAGAAGCCACAGGGCATAAATATGCAAAGAAGTAAAAAGCTAACCTTTTCAAACAATAAGGCTTCTCTCTCACTTACAACTTTACATTTCCCTGTATGGCCCTGGAAGATGACTGGTTAGCCAGAGACGGGTAAGATTCCTCAAGGGAGGAACAACCTAAGACAGGCACAGTTGCAGGGGGGCCATCAGGTGAGAAATTGGGGATCAACAGAGGTGAGGCTTAGAACCTCACCGCCCCTGTTTTGAGAGAAATCTTCTGCATCCGTGGATGTTTTATTGCCCTTGTCTAGCTTGGATTAACACATAGTCTACAGGCACACACCTGATCATCTATATTTGCTCTCTTTCAACACTAAACTATGTTTTCTACCTTTGTCTTGCATCTACCTACCACTTCGGCATTTTATTAAAAATAATAATAATAATAATAATAATAATAATAATAGAGGAAGAAATGTGGGATCCACATATATATCAAGTAAAAAAATCAAATGAATATTCATATTTGACCTGATTGTTTATAGTTCATAATGCGTGATCAAAACGAAAGTTTCTGCGATGACTGCCCTTGTACTGTTTACCATGTAAGAACTTATTCACTATGTAAGAATTCGTTCACCATGTAAGAACTTGTTCGTTATGCTTCAGAAGATTGGAGACTGATGAGAATTATTAGGCTTGGGGTGGATTAATGATTGTGCATTGAGCATTGACTCCCCTATACAGAATTTTATTGTTGTTAACAACCATTTGATCAATAAATATGAGAGATGCCCACTAAAAAAAAAAAACAAAACAGAAATGCATCAGATTTCTGTATATTTCTTTTATATCCTGTGACTTTACAGAATTTATTTATGTGTTCTAATAGTTTTTTTGGAGTCTTTAGGGTTATATATACATTATCATGTCACCTGCAAATGGTGACAGTTTTACTTCTTTCTTACCTAATTGTATGTTGCTCATTTATTTTCCTTCTCTGGTTGCCATGGCTAGCACTTCCAGTACTATGTTGAATAAAAGAGGTGAGAGTGGGCATCCTTGTCTTGTTCCTGATCTTAGAAGAAAAGCTTTCAGCTTTTCACCATTGAGTGCAATGTGAGCTTTGGGCTTATCATGTCTTTTATGGCCTTTATTATGTCAAAGTAAGTTCCCTCTACAACTACTTTGTTGAGAGTTTTTATCATGAATGGATGTTGAAATTGTCAAATGCTTTTTTGGCTTCTATTGTGATTTTTATTTTTATTTTTATCCTTCCTTTTGTTGATGTGATGCATCATGTTGGTTGACTTGCAGATGTTGAACCATCCTTGCATTCCTGGTCTAAATCCTACTTGGATGTGGTGAATGATCCTTTTTGATATATTTTGGAATTCAGTTTGCTAATATTTTGTTGAGGACTTTTGCATTTGTTATTCTTCAGGGATATTGATCTGTGAACTTCTTTTGGTGTAGTGTCTTTCTCTGGTTTTGGTACTAGGGTAATGCTGCTGGCCTACTAGATTGAGTTTGGAAGTACTCCTTCCTCTTCAATTTTTTTGAATAGATTGAGAAGGATAGGTACTAACTTTTCTCTAAATGTTTGGAAGAATTCACCCATGAAGCCATCTGGTACTGCACTATTGTTTCTTTGGAATTTTTTGATTACCAATTCAATTTCATTAGTAGCAATTGGTTGGTTCAGATTTTCATTTCATCCTAATTCAGTCTCAGAAGATTGTATGTTTTTAAGAATTTATCCATTTCTTCTAGGTTTCCCAATTTATTGGCATATGATTTTTCACAGAATGTTCTTATAATCCTTTGAACTTCTGCAGTGTTGGTTATAACCTCTTCTATCATTTCTGATTTTGATTATTGGAGTCCTCTCTCCATTTTTTCTTGATGAGTCTGTCTAAAGATTTGTCAATTTTGTTTATCTTTTCAAAGAACCAACTCTTAGGTCCACTGATATTTTTCCTATTGTGTCCTTAGTCTATCATTTATTCCTACTCTGATCTTTACTATGTCCCTCCACTAACTTTAGGCTTTGTTTTTTCTTCCTTTTCTTTTTCCTTTCATTGTAAGGTTAGATTGATTATTTGAGGTATTTCTTGTTTCTTGAGGTAGGTGTGTATTGTTATGAACGTTGCTCTTAGAACTGCTTTTGCTGCATCCCACAGATTTTGTGTTTCTGTTTTGTGTCCATGTATTTTTAAAATTTCCTCTTGACTTGTTCATTGACCCATTGATTATTTAGTGCCTTGTTGTTTAGCCTTCACATGTTTGTGTGTTTTTTTGTTCTGGTAGTTAATTTCTAGTTTCATACTGCTGTTGTTGGAAAAGATGCTTGATATGAATTCAGTCTTCTTAAATTTATTGAGACTTGTTTTGTGACACAACATGTGATCTATCCTGGAGGACATTTCATGTACACTTGAGAAGAATGTGTATTCTTGTGATTTGGAGAAAAATGCTCTGTATATGTCTGTTAAGTTTATCTGGTGTAATGTGTTATTCAATGCCACTGTTTCCTTATTGATTTCCTGTCTGGATTATCCATCCATTGATGTAAGTGGGTGGTAAAGTCCCCTACTATTATTGTATTTCTGTCAATTTCTCCCATTAGGTCTGTTATAAAGGAAATACTATTTACTTAGGTACTCCTTTGTTGGGTGCATAGATATTTACAGTTGTTATATCCTCTTATTGGACAAATCCTTTACCATTATACAAGGCCCTTCTTTGTGTCTTGTTACTTTTTTTGTTTTGAAGTATATTTTTTCTGATATAGGTGTAGGTATTTCCACTCTTGTTTAATTTTCACTTCCATGTGCATGGAATATCTCTTTCCATCCCTGTACTTTCAGCCTGTATTTGTCTGTAGGCCTGAAGTGACTTTCTTGCAAACAGCCTATAGATGATATTGTTTTTTATCCATTCAGTCACATTTACATATTTTGATTAGAGCATTTGGTCTATTTACATTTAAAGCAATAATTGATAGGTATGTACTTATTTGCCATTCTGTTAATTGTTTTATGTTTTTTTTGGTAGTTCTTTGCTCCTTTCTTCTTCTCTGGCTCTCTTACCTTGTGATTTGATGACTTTCTTTAGTGTTATGCTTAGGTTACTTTCTCTTTACTTTGTGTTTATATTATAGGCTTTTGGTTTCTGGTTACAATGAAATTCATATACAGCATCCCATGTATATAGCAGTCTATTTTGCATTGATGGCCACTTAAATTTGAACACATTCTAGAAGCACTATTTTTTAAATTTTTCCCTCCACCATATTTTGTTTATGTGATATCGTAATTTACATCTTTTGGTTTGTGTATTCCTTCTCTCAAAAGGGATTGATTGATTTCACTGATTTTGTCTTTTGAAATTCATACTCACTTTGTAAAGCATTGCTCTGCTACCTTACTGTTGGTTTGTTTTCACCCATAATTGTTTTTCCACTTAAAGAAGTCCCTTTAACATATATTGTCAGGCCAAATTAGTGGTGATAAATACTTTTAACATTTATTCATCTGAAAAGTTTCTACATCTTCTTAAATTATGAATGTAATTCTTGTTGTGCAGAGTATTCCTCGCTGTAGATATTTTCCTTTTCACAGTTTGAATATTTCATGCCACCACCTTCTGACATATAGAGTGTTTCATTAAAATGTCACTAATAGACTTAGGGAATTCCCTTGTAGGTAACTCATTGTTTTTCTCATTTTTATAAAGATTCTTTCCTCTTCTTTGATCTTCAACATTTTAATTATCATGTGGCTCGGTGTGGATCTCCTTGGATTCATCTTTTTGGAGGCTTTCTGTGATTCCTAGCCTTGAGTGTCTGTTTCCCTTCCCAGGTGTAGGAAATTTTTGGCTATTATTTTTTCAAATATGCTTTCCGTTCTTTTCTCCTTCTCCTTCTGAGACTCTTATAATGAGAATGTTAGTGAAGCCAGGGTTCTTGTTCATGAAGCCAAAGAATGAGCTACACAAACAGTCAAGGTGGGAGAGTAAGGTACAGGCTTTTATTTAGAGATAAAGTGAAAGAACAGAGCTCCCGGCTTACATCAGGAGGGGAAAAGAGAGTCCGTGGTGGTGTGTTGTCTAGGGGATTTATAGGTAGTTGAGAGACCAAGAGTTAGGGAGGTGGATCCACCAGATGTTCTCTAAGTGTTTATTTTCAAAGAGACACTAAGTTTCTTATCGGTTTTTCAGACTATTTTGTGGAGTTAATATAAGAAACTTACTGTTTTGATCCTTTCTCAGAGCAACAGTTTCTTGGTTTGGGAGCATATCAGTCAAGGCTGCTTATTTTGCTTTCAAGGTGAGCTGCGTTACTGACTTGATTAGGGCTGGAGGAGGAAAAGCAGCATCTGGGTAAAGTTAAAGATAAACTGGGCCTCTTGGCAGGCTAAAGTAAATTTTACAATAGCCTCATTTAATTGACACAAACAAGACATGGGCTATGCTGAGGTATTTTCTTATCTGGGGGATATTCAAACATTCCCAGCCAGGTTATTCCTAGCTTTTTAGTTTTAACTAATCTTTACTGAAGAATGCTTATATTCCTAGTTTGATATTTTACTTTAGAGAATTAATGTGGCTCTGTCTTTGTTTAATTGTTTAATATGGAGTTTTAGTAGGGAACTTTTTCTGAAGGCCCTCACCCTACTCTGAGTACACCCATGGTCCCTGTCTCATTAGGACATTTGATATTGTCTCAGAACTCCTTTAACCGATCATCATTTTTTCTTATTCTATTTTCTTTCTGTTTTTCAGCTTCAATGCTTTCCATTACTATGTCCTCCAAACTGCTGATGTGTTTTGCATCCTCTATCCTGCTGTTGATTCCCTCTAGGGTATTTTTCATTTCATACAACATTTTCATTTGTTGTATTCTTCATCTCTTGTTCTCTTTTATATTTCCTAACTCTTTGTTGAGGTTCTCATTGAGCTCATCCATTCTTCTCTCAATTCTTGTCCAAAACCTCATAACCATATCTTAAACTCTCTATTGGACAGATTAGTTAACACTGTGTTATTTAGTTATTTGTCTGACATTTTGTCATATTCTTTTGTTTGAAGCATATTTAACTGTCTAATTTTCTTTGATCTTTTGTCAGTTTCTATAGGTTAGGTGAAAGCACTACCTCTCCCAGTCTTGAAGTCATGGCCTTGTATAGGAATATCCCCTGGGTAGACTACATGTTCCTGGCTAGTGGCTGATTTGTTGAGGGCTGGGATGTCCCACTACTGGGGCTTCTAGGATGTGGATCACATGTCTCCCAAATTGGTGCCACCTGGAACAGCACTAGCAGGGTGGCCATTGTTGAAGGAGCACTTCAGGTGGTGGTGGTGGTGGTCACTGGGTTGGCATTGGCTGGGGCCATACTGTTGGGGCAGCTATGAGTGGAGGGATATAATCTAGAAATCTCCTGGGTAGGCACCAAAAAGAGCTATGCTAATGACGTCATTGGGGATATAAGGGACATAAGCAGGGTGAATCTGCATGGTTGCTTCAGTAGTGTTACCTTCATGGGACTGATGGATCTCTAGCACGTGTGTTTGGTGCAGTTGAGTTCTGGGAGACTACTTTAGTTAAGTCTGGTGCTGGTGTGTGCACCCTCTCCCTGCTCCTGTCCATAGTATCAATATGCTAGGGGAATATAAACAATGGCACTCTCCCTCCTCCCACTAGCAATATGCTGGGGGTGGGAGATAAACAATGGTGTTGTCTCTGCTCCTTTATACTCTTTCAATGTGCAGGGGTAATGTAAACAACAGTGCTCACCATGCTTCCTTCTTTCCTATAATGTGAGGGGTAACATAAACAATGCGCTCACACTGCTCCCTTCCACCATACTGATGTGTGGGAGGAATGCAAACAATGGTGTTCACCCTGCCCCCATCAGCAATATCAATGTGTGAGGGGAATGTAAATAATGGTGCTCACCAAGATTTTCAGTCCAGGAAAGAGTTCTAGCAGTTTCCCTGCCATTTGGTGGGTGCTTTATTTCTGAAAATTGATTTCCTTCACAAATAGTATGACTGCCCTTCAAGCTCTCCAAACTCTCCAAACTAAAGCTTTTTTCTATGCCCAAGGGCAGACAAATCTATGCTCTGATCACTGAGTTACATCTTTACTGCAGGACTGCACTGGGAGTGGGGCACCAGCTGGTACCACATCTCTGTCTTTCATTCCATTTTTTATGTGTTCTTATCCCTTGTATAGGGAAAATGGATGTTCCTATGGCCAGGATCCTCACCTCACCCTAAGCTGCTTGCACACTATGCATGTGCAATGATGTAATTGACCTACTGCATAGGTGAATGCTCACACATATGTCGTCAATGAGCCATTATTACCAGTGTTACTATATAAAGAATACTTTGCCCAGTATTCTGCCTGAAAGGCAAAGACAGAGATGTATTGCAGAATTATCTGATACAGACATGATTCTAACACTCAACCTGCCATCATGAGAATAAGCTTGGCATAAACCTTTTTACCCACAACATTTCATTGTCATTATTTGGTCTCACTGAATCCAGAGTGACCTTGCCCAGAGAAGAAGGCCTCTGATGTGACATTTGGTGTAGTCTTCAGAATTTGCTGCAGATTAAAAAATGGAATAAACTGCCCTTATGATAGGGATACTTCAGGGGAGTGCCCCTATGGATAGGGAGATATGCAGGTATCCCCCAGTGGGCATATGGTCTGAGGTGGCTATCCTCTTACAGTACTGGATCACTTCCAAGGACTTAGGGGAGGTGGATATGATATCTGTGGCAGTAGAGGAGGCTCACTAAAAAATAGGGAATTCCTTGGAGAAGTAGAGTGCCCACATAATGGGGGAAACATGGGTTGGCTATTCTTCACAGTGTTAACAAGGGCAATAAAGGAGAAGAACATGCTCCTGTGAGAAGCATGAGAATAGGCAAATGTCATGAAGGAGGAAGAAAAAAAGGAGATGGCATCACTCTGAAGCTCTATGGAGAAGGTTAAGGATGTGATGGTAGCATGAGAAGAGGCAGCACAAAAATACAGGCTGCAAGGTGCTGTGAAGGAGGTAAAAGATTTGTTGAAGAATGAGATGGCATCACTGTGAGGTGCTGTGTAAGAGGTAGAGGCCATGAAGGAGAAGTATGTACTCCTGTAAGAAGCACAAGAAGCGGCAGCACAAGCATGCAGACTGTGAGGTGCTGTGGTTGTTGGTGACTGAGACAGCATCACTGTAAGACACTGTGAAAGAGGTAAAGGTCATGAAGGAGGAGGATGTACTCCTATGAGAAGCACCAGAAGAGGCAGCATGACAATACCAGCTGTGAGGTGCTGTGGAGGAGGTAAGAGATTTGTTGATAACTGAGACAGTGTCACTGCAAGGCTCTGGAAAATGTAAAGGATGTAGAAGAAGAGGCACTCTGTGGAATGGTGAAAGAGGTGCTGACAGCCCTGGAAATGTTAGAGGAGCTGGGGGAGAATGAGGAGGTAGAGGTGGTACCAGAGGCATAGACCCCTTCTCTATTAAAATCCTACCCAGTTGTAGTCAAGAAAACAAAGATGCAGCAACTGCGGGTTCCTCTGGGAGAGTACAGCCCTCTCGCAAAGTCATGGAGTATTCCACATTCCATCCCTATACACAGGCAGAGCTGGTGAATATGGGCTCCCATTTTCATCAGAAACCTTTGGAGCCTATATCAACCTGGTTCTTGCAAGGGGTGGATAGTATCCTCCTGCCTTAATCAGAGATGGGAAATGTGGCTTCCCTGACAACTTCTCCTGCCCTGGGTCAGTGACTGCAGAATGTCAATCTCCTACACCAGACTCTCAGGAATCATTCACGTCTTGACAAGCTAAACGCTGCTCTTTGTATTGTGTGGCCCCCTCAGGGTGACTTAACCATCTTCTCCTGCTAGATGGCAGATGTATGCCAAGCTCCACAGGTATTACAGCAGTTGGGCATGAAAAATGCCACTTATAACCCAGTAAATTATGGCCCAGATGAGGAGCTGTTTACTTCAGGGATGAGGGATGTGGTGCTACAAATGGCTCCCTCATCCCTTTGGATCCTTAGTGGCCATTCTTGCCCCTCACTTAAGGCATCTGATAAATAAGGTTGCATGTACTGTGGCAGATTTCTGGTAGGCAGAAGCAATGCAGGCACAGAGGGAGTGTGGTCTACTACAGAGAGGAATGACTTAAAGGGCCCTGTGAAGGTCACAAGAACCCAGATATGAGTTGATTTGATATGGGCAGAAGCAGACAAAGAGCAATTGGATGGAAGTCAAACAGAATCCTACTGGAACTGTGACAACTATTGAAGCTGGAGCAATAGTTTTGGCCACTGAGGACCAAGAAATGGAAGCTGGAGACAAAGCCACAAGTCTGGCCTGTGTGCCTGAAAGACTTCCAGCAGGAGAGTGAGCTGGTCTCACCTGGACCCTCACAGCAAGATGATTGTGCAATATGGTTTGACTGAGGGGAAGGTCAAGACACCCACCTTAATAGTGACCAGGTGTGGATGGGAGACCACATATTGAAATATCAATTCATTGGTCCCCAGTGAATGTTTAGTGTGTCCTGGCTCTGCTAGACACAGGAACCAACTTCTCACTGATTTATGGCAATCCTGAGCAGTTTTTCAGGACCCGTGCTCTTATAGATGGATACAGGGGTAAGACTATCAGGGTGAGGCTGACAGGCCTAAACCCTATTGGGAATAGGGTGTCTAATACTGTGTATGATGTCATGCTCACTTCTAATTCTCTTACATACAACTCTGACACTATTGCAAGAGATTTTGTGTCTTTTAGGCTACTGGAGAGTATTTCACCACATTGGGCGCAAATTTTGAAGCCATTATGCCATTTGGTGCCAAATGGTGTCAGGTGGGGCTGGGATGAAACATGTGAATTTGCCTTTGACACTGGTAAGCTGGCAGTCAAGTCCATACAGGCCTTGAGTATGATAGACCTGTCAAGGCCCTGTGAGCTGGATGTCTATGCAACTGAAGACAGCTATCCTGGGGTCTCTGGCAGTGGCTTGAACAAACTTGCCAACCTATTAGATTCTGGTCACAATTCTGAAAAAGGGCATAGGTAGAGCACACCTTAAAAGAGAAACAATTGGCTGCTGTATACCACACCTTACTGGCTATGGAGCCCATTATCAGGGCTTGACTCTGTTGCTACTGATATGGTACCATGCTAACTGGTTGGTTGATCACCCACCTCTTTGGGGGCAATAGTTGTAGAAAGACTTTGGGCCTCTGGTCAGACTAAAACCGTTACATTGTATCATAGGACAGGCCATTGCCACAGGCATCCCCAGGAAATGATAAAGCAGATGAATTGGCCCAGGTATGTTAGCTAGAAGGAAAGCCTGACTCTGATGTTGCCCAATGGTTGCATCATTGTTGCATGCAGGACAGAAGACATTGGTAGGGCCTGCATTTGACCTTTGAAGAAGTCAGAAGAATGTATCATATACCCCCAAAAGAACTTACACTAAGTCCCACAGAAAGATGGGACAATAGCTAATGGGCTGACACCCCTTGTCAGGTGGCATATAGGCTATTTTGACCTTTGCCTATATCAGAAGGGTATTGATATGCCATTACTTGTGTGGACACAGCTACTCGAATTCTGGTTGCCTTTCCTGCACATTTCACAGACCAGAAAAAGACCAAAATAGGTCTAGAGTGTCTCTTTGCAGTCTATGGCTGACTACAGGAAATTGAGAGTGATTAAGGCACCCACTTTACTGGACATGCACTACAAGAACAGGTGTAGCACTTAGGAATAAAGTGGATGTTTCATGTACCATATAATCCTACTGGGGCAGGCATGATAGAAAGATACAATGGTTTCTTCAAATCTGGTCTGAAGTCAAACACCAGTATTCTAAGGGGATGTTCAGTCTGCTTATGGACAGTGCTATGACATTTGAATGAGAAGCCCCAGAAAGGGCCATTTAGCCCTGTAGATATGCTAATATGAAGTGCTGCCTCCACTATACAACTTCAAATATAATCTAAAAAGGAACTTTTGAAACTGGGATTTTGGTCACCAGAATAATTTCTTGCTGCCAGCACTGACTGCAATAAACCACAGAAACTCCATTGAGTGAATGTGGCCCTGGACATTTTGACACATGTACCAATGAGGGCTGACCCTCCTGGCACCTTGGGAACAAGGCATGGAGGCTGGCCTCCTATGTATTCTGGAGTAACAGCAGAGTGACTCCCAGGGATCAAGGTAGTGTATCCTAAATGACCAGAAGGCATGAGCCTTACTGGAGAATTTTGTTTTATCTTTACAGATAAAACATGCACCTCCAGTACCACTACACATAGACCCCTCAGTAAACTCCACAGGGAGAGAGGTAAATGTATTGTATACAAGATCCAGATGGGACCCCCTTCCTGCCACAATCCTATCACAAGACCACCCTCTTGCATTCATCCTACTTGATGGACAAGATTTGTTTATGTTGATGTTATTAAAACATGTGTCTTATCACCCTCAAGATTAATCTCTAATTTCTTTGTGGATTGGACACGCACCCTAGCAAAAACTACTACTTGCTGGGTGTGCACAGAACTCCCTACCAGTTTCACTATGGGCCTCTTGTGGAAAGTGCAAGTCATGAACTCATCTAAGTAGAACTGGTTTGAATACAACTGGAATAACCACTTGGTTGCAATCAATCTCCTCAGGCTTGAGGACGACTATTATTATAATTTTTGTTGTTATCTGTATAATAATTTTTGTTGTTATCTGTATGTTATTATAGCCTCTGTTTCTGAGGAATCTGGTTACAGTTTTCCAGCTTTCTTGCACAGAGACCATCTGTGGAAGACTGAGGGCATGTAGATTATGAGACAAGAATCCTAGAAGGGTGAAGAGGAAAGAAAAATGGAAGTTCCTATGGCCAGGATCCTCACCTGACCCTACTGTGCTTTCCCACTACACACAGGCAATGATGTAATTGGCCTACTGTGTAGACATGTGCTCACACACATGTTGGCAATGAGCCATTATTGATGGTGTTACTATTTAAAGAGCTCCTTCCAGTGCTCTGCTGAGAAGGCAAAGATGGAGATGGATTGTTGACTTTCTGGAGGTAGACATGATTCTAGCACTCGACCTGCCACCATGAGAATAAACCTTGGTATAAACCCTTTTACCTCCCACATTCTGTTGTCATTGTTCATTCTCACTGAATTCAGAGTGAACTTGCCTAGAGCAGAAGGCCTCTGGCATGACACCTAATTATGCAGAAGGTGTCCACACAAGCCTCATTTCTTCCTCAGGATGAATTTCTTTGTGTGTAGGTGTAGATTTGGTGTGTATGTGGCAGGAGGTGGGTTCAGTTTCTTTCTTCACTGCCATCTTGGACCCAATTGGTATGTGTCTTGTAGAAAAGCTCCTCAGGTGATCTTGACAATTACCTCTGGTGGAAAAGCACTCCTCTGAAAACACTGTGAAGGAATTATTTCCTCACACTGGTCTAGAGAATTCATGAGACAGAGGCCATTTTTGTGGTATATCTTGAGAATAAGAATCCTGAGACAGCTTGGGCACCAACTACAACCTATCTCCCACCACCACATAAATATTTTGACCTGTCTTGACATGTGAGATATTGATGTCATCCTCTATGATAAAGAAGAGCCCTAAATATCTGTCTGTCTGTTAACTTCATTTCAGATGGAGTGTGATGATCCATGAGACTCCCAGACAAACCCCATTGCTAAGAGGACAGGTTGAAATGGATGTACCCCGATTTGAGGTAAGTACTGCTTATCTTTAATTCAGGCCAACATCTTTATTACATGGTGAAATAATAGGCAAAACCCAGAGAGAAGCTTTTGTATTATTATGGACTTTATGAAAATGAGATCACTGAGGACTGGGAGCATCTCATCATCTATATATTAAGAACTGGTAGGCTTTGGGAGATATAATACAGACATTTATTTATTCATTCACTGAAAATATTTGTGGAGAGCAGAAGATGATGAACTAACAGGATCTTATGCCCACCTTCTCTCACAAACATACTGAGGTAACAACTACATGTAATGCAACTCACCCTGAAAATGACTTGACAACTGGTAGAACAGATCTTCCACAGCTAAAGAATAAAGAGAAGGACGCAGTGAAAAGGGTAGTATGGAAAGAGATGTAGTTGGGATATACCTCCTCCATCATGTGACAACCTACATCAGGAGAGATACAAGTGAAGAAGAGCAAAGGGATCTAATACCACACTGGCCTTAGGGACTTGCACCAGGAAGACAAGCTCTCATAATATCTGGCTTTGAAAATTAGTAGGGCTTAACACTAGGGGAGCAGGAGTGCTGTAGAAAACTGAGTCCCTACTCTTAAAAGGTCAGACTACTATAACAATTGATCTGAGACCCAACACAGAAGCAGCAATTTGAAAAGCACCTTGGTTATACACGAAGGAAATTTATTGACTAATTTTAGGATGTGTATGGGAGAGGCAAGGATATGCAGGAACTTTCTCCTGCAGCTGAAGTGGTGGCAGGCACCATTTTTCTAGTCCTCATTTAGCCCACCTGGCCAGATGCACCCAGAAGCGAGTTCTGACATTCTTCATCTACCATGATAGTACTTCTGTCTTTGCCCCAGCACTTCCTGAAGTCCCACCCCACCTACTCCCTAAGCCCCAGAGGGAACCCTTCCAAAGCAGCTCCTACCCTGCCACAACTGGCAAGAAGCCCTGACGAGAACTTATGCCCCTCCAGATCAACTTCTGCCTCAGGGAGAGGGGAACTAGCTTCACCCACCAGCATATCCACAATAGCTAAAGTTGGGCTTTTCTGCAAGCCCCACATGGGGCAAGTCCTGCCCAGTAGTACACCTCCAGAAGCTGCAGCTGGGCCTTTCAGCAAGATGCAGGGGACAACCCTTCCTGAAAATGCATCTATAGTAGTTGTAGCTGCACATTACAGGCTGGTATGCTAAGGTCTACCCTACACATCAGCACACCCATAGTGGCTGATGCAGGGCCTTTCATCCAGCTATGCCAAGGGTAAAAATCTTACCCACCAGCATGCCTGCATCAGTCACAGCCAAGCCACAACAGGAGCATGTATGCAGCCCACACAGGAACACCTTGTGTTGGTGACCAGCGGTGTTGCATTACCAGGCAACACAGGATACCTTTCACATAAGACCACTCTTTTCAAAACAAGATGTAGCTGACCTATCCAATATGTAGAACCACAGAGAGTCAGACAAAATGAGGAAACAAATGAAAATGTTCCAATCAAAAAAACAAGACAAAAATTCAGAAAAAGAACTAAAGGAAATGGTAATAGCCAAAGTATCTAATAAATCATTCAAAGTAATAATAATAAAGATCTCACCATACAGGAGGGAAGAGTGGGTGGACTCAGTGGGAACTTAAATAAACAGAAAATATAAAAAAGAAGCTGGATATGAAGAATACAATAGCTGAAATAAAAAACATATTAGAGGGAATCAACAGCAGAGCAGAGGATACAGAAGAATAGATCAGCAGTCTGTAACACAGGGCAGTGGAAAGAAATAAAGCTGAACAGCAAAAAGAAAACAGAATTTAGAAGATTAAGAGAGATGAAAGCATCTCTGCAACAATTGCAAGGGTAATAATATTTGGATTATAGGAGTCCCAGAAGGAGAAAAGAGAGAGAACGGCAGAAAATTTTTGAGGAAATAATAGCTGAAAACTTTCATAATGAGGGGAAGGAAACAGACATCCACATCCAGGAAGTACAGAGAGCCCCAAACAAGATGAACCCAAAGAGGTTCACACCAAGACACAGAGTAATTAAAACAGCAAAGATTAAAGTGAATAAAAGAATCTTAAAAGTAACAAGAGATAAGAAGACAGTTACCTACAATGGAAACCAACTTTACAGACCAGAAGGGAATGGCATGAAATATTCAAAGTGCTGAAAAGAAAAAAATCCACAAGCAGGAATATTTTACAAAATAAGGTTTACATTCAGAATTTAAGAGAAATACAGAACTATCCAGACAAGAAAAAGTTAAATGAGTTCATCACCACTTAACCAGCCTTACAAGAAATGTAAAACAACTTCCTTAAGTGGAAATGAAAAGGACATAATTAGAGGAAAGAAAACTATGAAAAAAAATGTCACTGGCAGAAGCAAGCATAGTGGTAAGTGAATAAATTGATCACTTATATGGCTAGCATAAAGGTTAAAAGAAAAGGAATACAGTCAATTATATATACAAAACTGAGTCAAAAGATACACAAAAGGAAAAGATGTAAATTACGATATCACATAAACAAAATATGGTGGAGGGAAAAATTTAAAAAATAGTGCTTCTAGAATGTGTTCAAATTTAAGTGGCCATCAATGCAAAATAGACTGCTATATACATGGGATGCTGTATATGAATTTCATTGTAACCAGAAACCAAAAGCCTATAATATAAACACAAAGTAAAGAGAAAGTAACCTAAGCATAACACTAAAGAAAGTCATCAAATCACAAGGTAAGAGAGCCAGAGAAGAAGAAAGGAGCAAAGAACTACCAAAAAAAACATAAAACAATTAACAGAATGGCAAATAAGTACATACCTATCAATTATTGCTTTAAATGTAAATAGACCAAATGCTCTAATCAAAATATGTAAATGTGACTGAATGGATAAAAAACAATATCATCTATAGGCTGTTTGCAAGAAAGTCACTTCAGGCCTACAGACAAATACAGGCTGAAAGTACAGGGATGGAAAGAGATATTCCATGCACATGGAAGTGAAAATTAAACAAGAGTGGAAATACCTACACCTATATCAGAAAAAATATACTTCAAAACAAAAAAAGTAACAAGACACAAAGAAGGGCCTTGTATAATGGTAAAGGATTTGTCCAATAAGAGGATATAACAACTGTAAATATCTATGCACCCAACAAAGGAGTACCTAAGTAAATAGTATTTCCTTTATAACAGACCTAATGGGAGAAATTGACAGAAATACAATAATAGTAGGGGACTTTACCACCCACTTACATCAATGGATGGATAATCCAGACAGGAAATCAATAAGGAAACAGTGGCATTGAATAACACATTACACCAGATAAACTTAACAGACATATACAGAGCATTTTTCTCCAAATCACAAGAATACACATTCTTCTCAAGTGTACATGAAATGTCCTCCAGGATAGATCACATGTTGTGTCACAAAACAAGTCTCAATAAATTTAAGAAGACTGAATTCATATCAAGCATCTTTTCCAACAACAGCAGTATGAAACTAGAAATTAACTACCAGAACAAAAAAACACACAAACATGTGAAGGCTAAACAACAAGGCACTAAATAATCAATGGGTCAATGAACAAGTCAAGAGGAAATTTTAAAAATACATGGACACAAAACAGAAACACAAAATCTGTGGGATGCAGCAAAAGCAGTTCTAAGAGCAACGTTCATAACAATACACACCTACCTCAAGAAACAAGAAATACCTCAAATAATCAATCTAACCTTACAATGAAAGGAAAAAGAAAAGGAAGAAAAAACAAAGCCTAAAGTTAGTGGAGGGATATAGTAAAGATCAGAGTAGGAATAAATGATAGACTAAGGACACAATAGGAAAAATATCAGTGGACCTAAGAGTTGGTTCTTTGAAAAGATAAACAAAATTGACAAATCTTTAGACAGACTCATCAAGAAAAAATGGAGAGAGGACTCCAATAATCAAAATCAGAAATGATAGAAGAGGTTATAACCAACACTGCAGAAGTTCAAAGGATTATAAGAACATTCTGTGAAAAATCATATGCCAATAAATTGGGAAACCTAGAAGAAATGGATAAATTCTTAAAAACATACAATCTTCTGAGACTGAATTAGGATGAAATGAAAATCTGAACCAACCAATTGCTACTAATGAAATTGAATTGGTAATCAAAAAATTCCAAAGAAACAATAGTGCAGTACCAGATGGCTTCATGGGTGAATTCTTCCAAACATTTAGAGAAAAGTTAGTACCTATCCTTCTCAATCTATTCAAAAAAATTGAAGAGGAAGGAGTACTTCCAAACTCAATCTAGTAGGCCAGCAGCATTACCCTAGTACCAAAACCAGAGAAAGACACTACACCAAAAGAAGTTCACAGATCAATATCCCTGAAGAATAACAAATGCAAAAGTCCTCAACAAAATATTAGCAAACTGAATTCCAAAATATATCAAAAAGGATCATTCACCACATCCAAGTAGGATTTAGACCAGGAATGCAAGGATGGTTCAACATCTGCAAGTCAACCAACATGATGCATCACATCAACAAAAGGAAGGATAAAAATAAAAATAAAAATCACAATAGAAGCCAAAAAAGCATTTGACAATTTCAACATCCATTCATGATAAAAACTCTCAACAAAGTAGTTGTAGAGGGAACTTACTTTGACATAATAAAGGCCATAAAAGACATGATAAGCCCAAAGCTCACATTGCACTCAATGGTGAAAAGCTGAAAGCTTTTCTTCTAAGATCAGGAACAAGACAAGGATGCCCACTCTCACCTCTTTTATTCAACATAGTACTGGAAGTGCTAGCCATGGCAACCAGAGAAGGAAAATAAATGAGCAACATACAATTAGGTAAGAAAGAAGTAAAACTGTCACCATTTGCAGGTGACATGATAATGTATATATAACCCTAAAGACTCCAAAAAAACTATTAGAACACATAAATAAATTCTGTAAAGTCACAGGATATAAAAGAAATATACAGAAATCTGATGCATTTCTGTTTTGTTTTTTTTTTTTAGTGGGCATCTCTCATATTTATTGATCAAATGGTTGTTAACAACAATAAAATTCTGTATAGGGGAGTCAATGCTCAATGCACAATCATTAATCCACCCCAAGCCTAATAATTCTCATCAGTCTCCAATCTTCTGAAGCATAACGAACAAGTTCTTACATGGTGAACGAATTCTTACATAGTGAATAAGTTCTTACATGGTAAACAGTACAAGGGCAGTCATCGCAGAAACTTTCGTTTTGATCACGCATTATGAACTATAAACAATCAGGTCAAATATGAATATTCATTTGATTTTTTTACTTGATATATATGTGGATCCCACATTTCTTCCTCTATTATTATTATTATTATTATTATTATTATTATTATTTTTAATAAAATGCCGAAGTGGTAGGTAGATGCAAGACAAAGGTAGAAAACATAGTTTAGTGTTGAAAGAGAGCAAATATAGATGATCAGGTGTGTGCCTGTAGACTATGTGTTAATCCAAGCTAGACAAGGGCAATAAAACATCCACGGATGCAGAAGATTTCTCTCAAAACAGGGGCGGTGAGGTTCTAAGCCTCACCTCTGTTGATCCCCAATTTCTCACCTGATGGCCCCCCTGCAACTGTGCCTGTCTTAGGTTGTTCCTCCCTTGAGGAATCTTACCCGTCTCTGGCTAACCAGTCATCTTCCAGGGCCATACAGGGAAATGTAAAGTTGTAAGTGAGAGAGAAGCCTTATTGTTTGAAAAGGTTAGCTTTTTACTTCTTTGCATATTTATGCCCTGTGGCTTCTATGCCCAGCATTTGTCTTGAGGTATCTTTACCACTTGGAGGAATTATGTTACTCGGTAAATTAGATATGAGGCACGAATTCTATTTAAGGGTTGTAATTAGGAAGGAAGAAGAAAAGCTATAGAAGTAGCAGGTGGAAGAAAACATGGGAAGATTATTTCTTTGACATATTTTCTTGTAGAGTAACTTAAGCATGTATAGGTTTTAAACTACTAATTAAATTGCACACACACGTTAACATAATAGGAATACAGTTACATAACCAAAGCAGATCTATAATTACCAGCCATCTCCAGTGAAACCAAGAAAACCAGTTAGGCATCCTAGGCATTTGTGAAAATTTATCTATGTTATGATGGATATTGTCCAACTGTATTTGAACAGTCTGAAAGAAATCAGACAAATTAAAACAACCCATTCCTGGGAACTGTTCACATCCCATATGTTCTTTTAACAGTAGATAGTCTGTAGTTGTAAGATTTTGGAGCACTACAACTTGCTGTTGCATTTCTTTATGCACATAATGAACTAGCAGAAAGAGAAGTCAGGAAGACAATCCCATTTACTATTGTATCAGAAAGAACAAAATACCTATGGATAACCCTGTCCACACAGGTGAAAGACCCATACTCGGAAAACAATAAAACTTTGGTGAAAGAAATTGAAGAAGACACAAATAAATGGCAAGATATTCCATGCTCATAGACAGGAAGAATTAATATTGTTTAAATGGCCATACTAGCCAAAGCAATCACAGATTCAATGCATTCCCTATCAAAATACCAATCACATTTTTCACTGAACTAGAGCAAATGATCCTAAACTGTGTTTGGAATCACTAAAAGCCCTGAACATCCAAAGCAATCTTGAGAAAGAAGAACAAATCTGGGGGTATCACAGTTTCTGACTTTGAACTATACTACAAAGCTACAGTGATCAAAATGGTATTGTACTGTCACAGGAATAGAAACATAGAACAATGGAACAGAATGGAGCCCATGTTTATATGGTCAACTAATATATGACAAAGGAGGAAAGAATATACAATGGGAAAAGGGCAGTCTTCAGTAAATGGTGTTGGGATAACTGGACAGCCACATGTAAAAGAATGGAACTGGATCACTGTCTTACACCATACACAAAAATAACTTGAAATCAATTAAAGACTTATGTAAAATCTGAAATCATAAATTTCCTAAAAGAAAACATAGGCAGTAAGTTCCTGGATGTCAGCCTTAGCAAATTTTTCTGGATACATCTCCCCAGGCAAGAGAAACCAAAGCAAAATTAAACAAGTGGTACTACTTCAAAGTAAAAAGCTTTAGCTCAGTGAAAAAAACCATCAACAAAACGAAAAGGCAACCTACTCTTATGGGACAGTATATTTTCAAATGATATATCTGATAAGGGGCTATTATCCAAAATATATAAAGAACTCACACAACTCAACAATGTAAAATCAAATAATCCTAAGAAAAATGGACAGAAGCCCTTAATAGGCATTTCCAAAGAAGACATATGGATGGCCAATAGACACACAAATAGGTACTTAACATCACTAATCATCAAGGAAATGCAAGTCAAAACTACAATCAGATATCATCACTTCACATCTGTCAGCATAGCTATTATCAAAAATATAGGAAAAAGCAAGTGTTGATAAAGATGTGCAGACAAGGTAACCCTCATGCACTGTTGATGGGAATATAAATTGGTGCACCCATCATGGAAAACAGTATGAAGTTTCCTCAAAAATGTGATAGGATACCATACCATCCAGTAATTCCATTTAGTTTTTACACAAAGAATACGAAAACACTAATCTGAAAAGATCTATGCACCCCTGCTTAATGTAGCATTATTTGCAATAGCCACCATATAGAAGTAACCTAATTGTTCATCAATAGATGAGTTCATAAACAGCTGGTACATAGACATATTGGAATATTACTCAGCCATAAAAAGGAATGAAATCTTGCTATTGACAACATGGATTGACATGGATGGTAAGTAAAATTAGGCAGGCAGAGAAAGACAAATACCATATGATTTCACTTATATGTGGAATCTGAAAAACAAAACAATCAAGCAATGAAACAAAGAAAACAAAAACAGACCCATAAATACAGAGAAAAAATGCTGGTTTCTAGAGGCAAAATAGGTGAAGGGAATTTAGTGGTACAAACATCCAGCTATAAAAATAAATAAGTCATGGGAATGAAAAGTACAACACAGGGAATATAATCAATAATATTGTAATAAATTTGTGTGGTGGCAGATGATAACTAGACTTATCTTGACAAGCCTCTCATAATATATATAATTGTTGAATCACTATGTTGTAGACATATAATTAATATAATATTATACTTCAATATTGTAATTAATATACAACTATACTTCAATTTTTTTGAAAAAATGAAAAATTATTATGTATTATCTGCTATATGTGGGTTACTGTTCTAGGAGCTGTTTTTATATGTCAGTTTTTAAGGAAGAATGACACACTCCACGCTGTCATGTAGCTCATAGTCTAGTTGCTGCAGTGATAGAAAAAATAGTTTCAATAAAATAGTATGACTGTTAGTATATAAGAAAATAGAGAGGGATGGGACCATCCAGCAGGTTTAGGGAAAATCAGGAAAGCTTCTCAGAAGTGCTACTTCAGAAGAAATATATGGACCAGAGGGAGTTAACCAGTATAATAAGAATGAGGATGTCTTGTCCAGACCGCCGGGATAGTGTGTGTCATTCCAAAGGTGAGCGAGAGTGTATGGAATATTCATAGAACTGAAATACATTCATAATGTCTAAGGCACAGGGGCTAGGGAGGGGGTATGCAGGGAAGAGACTAAAGATGAGACTGGAGGAATAATCAGGGGCCAAACCAGGAAGGTGCGAGTAAACCATGGACTTTATCCTAAGAGCAATTCAAATTACAGGAGGTTTTTTCCTTATCTTATGAAAATTTTCATATATACTAGCTTCTCGAACTCTTAATAGTAAAACTAGTTAGGATCCTAGCCTACAGCATGTAACCCTTAAAGATATTGAAAGGCTTATTTCAATATGAATAACATTTTGTTGTCCATCTACTGTATGTATTTTATAGTACATATTGTTAGGCACTACATTAAAGCTTGAGGTATATAATGCCAATATGTATACAGAATCCTAACAAAGAAACCATGAAATCTTTATTATATATATTTATATTAATATACACTCATATACATATTATATATTTTAATATTTATATTATATAAATAGGACATTATAAATATTATATATGATATAATTTATATATGTATTTTAGTTGAGCTGAAATAAAAAAATAAAATTAAAATAAGTGAAATAAAATAAAATGGTAGTTGTACCATTAACATTTCACTATACTTGCTTTACCATATATCTACCCATCTATCCTGTTATCTAAAAGAAGGGTTTTAAGCAGAGGACTTAAGTGGTATGTAAAAAAATAATTGAAAGAATAAAGACTAGAGGCAATGAAAAAATATAAGAGATGCTGTAACTGTCTAGGAAAAAGATGATGATGGTTTGGACTGGTGAAGTGGTAATAGGGATAAGGAGAAGTGGATATGTTTAAAACATATTGAACATATGGCATCATCAGGATTTGGTAGATGTTTGAATACAGGGAGTGATGGAAAGATGAGTAGCTGTACTTAAAAGGGTACAGACTCAACAGCCAGACTATCTGGAATCCAATCCTGGTTCTGCCACTTATCAGCTCCCCCCTTTTCTGTGCCTCAGTGTTCTTCTTTTGAAACAGGGAAAATAACAATCCTTATCTCATAGGGTTGTTACAGGTATTACATGAATAAGAGAAGAAGAGCATGGAACAGAGCCTTGCACATAAGTACTATATAAGTGGACATTACTTTATTATTATTACTAATATTATTATATAAGAGGCCTTGGAAAAGTGTGGGTTTGAATCCCAGATCTATTATGTACCAGCTATGTGATATGAGATTCTTTTTGTTCATTTAAAACATGGAACAAACAGTACTTCCTTCATATAAGTTTTTGACTATTAATTTAAATGAGAGGAGAATATATATCTCTTATTTTTAGAATAACTGCAGATCTAATGTTATGTATGGGGATCTTCAACAAGAATTCTTTGTGATTATTTTCAGAGAGGCAGTAGAGTTGTTGGTAAAGAATCAGTAGGAAATAATGAGGGGATGGGGATGTGCAGCACACTATGTCTCAATGCTGAGATTCCAGGGCTGACCACACCTTTTCTCCTTAGGCTACTGCCATCCAACACTTAGAATCTGCAACCGATGAGTTGAACAAAATCCTGAAGGCCAAGTACCCCACAGAGATGAGCATTGCAACCAGGTCAGTTTTCCTTTGGCTCTCAAACTTTGGGATGTTTTGCCCCTGTTTCCTTGGTCAGAGACAGGGCTCATTTTGATAGCTTGGTGTGTTGAGGGCAAGGAAAGTATATGTTTACCTTTCCAGATCAAATTTCTCCTAACTCAAACCTCCTGAATAGAAAATTTAGGGGAAAAAGATGAGATTGGGGTGAGGGCTTATGCTATTCCAAAAAGATAAGATTGCAAGCCAGAGATCTGGAAGGATTATAGAAGGGAAACACAACATTCCATACAATTTAAGAGCATACCATAGCTCCCTACAATAGGGACACATCGTTTTCCATATGACACTGGGAAAGATCTCTTTAGTACCCACTACAGTTGCTTTCACATGGCCTGAGTCCAAATAACCATTTTCTCCTTTCTCCCCTTCTAAGTGTGTGGATCATTCATTAGTCCTGGGACTCTATGGGGTTCTTGCCAATTCTACCACAATCCTCCTTTGAGAAACACTTCCCACAGGGAAAGTCCTCCCAATGTCATTATGTTTGTACCAAATTGTCTGGGCCCTTGAACCACACCTGATTTGACCCAAGGTGAAAACCTGACTCACGTTGTATTAATGAAACATTCTTTTCTAGAAATTCAGAATTAGGACTAAGAAATTCTAGTTAAACTCTCTTAGGTACTTGCATGTTTTACCATATGGCAATGAAGAAGCAGAAACAACAGAAAAGGGAGAAGAAGAAGCAGAAGCAGGGAGAGAGATCAGGAAAAAGGAGGAGGAGAAGGAAGATGGATGTCATAAGAGAGAAAGGCTCTGGATCTCATGGTCCACATCACATTGTGCCATCTATTTTTTATCCAGATTCCTGTGCTCAACAGTAGAAGATTTTGCGGTTGATATTGTAAAGGCCTGGAGTTGGATAAAAGAGAACAATACAACAATAGAGTCTGTGATTTTAAAAGTAAGTTTCCACTCCTTCTATCTTGTACTCTTTGTGGAGCCAGGACCCCCTTTTTAATAAAAGTAAATGTGCCTCTCACTGGAAATTGTAAAAGAAAGGCAAGGAGGAAAAGCAGATGGAGCAAGTCCAACCTCATCAGACTTCCATATTTTACCAAATGAAGAGGGACACTATGCATGCTTATACATGTACCATATATCTAAGCATATGCCAAGCACATCTGCTCACAACTAGACACAAGTGTGCACAAGCATGTATGTACATGATTGTATACTACAACATGCTTGAAAATGTGTACAACTAAGTGGTAGAAATATATCCACATTCACCTCTATAACAAGAGCAACAACAATAGCTAACACATATAAACACATTGTGTCAGGAACTGTTTTGAGTATTTTTAATGCATTAATTTTTTTACTCCTCACAAGTGCCCTAAAATATAGAAGCACAAAGAAGTTAAGTAACTTGTCTCAGATCATAAACTGTTAAGTTATGGAGCTGTAAATCAAGCCATAATCACGCAGTACATCTCCAAACATACACAAAGGCAGACACCAGGCACTCACTTCCACACAGACATTTCTACATCCATAGGAACATGCCAATGAAAACAGCCATGCAGAAATGTTTATTTTCTCAAGTTTGCCATGTTACAGATTTTACAGGCCAGTCTGACACAAGAAAAACTCAGCAACATACATTGATGTCTGCAGCTGCTCAGAAACAAATATCTATTTGATCTCTAATACCCTTTAGTCATCTCTTCTCATCACATCTATGCAAGTACTTCTTTTCCCAAACTTTCATCTCCTACATATAGCTTTCTGTGCTCACTGTGTCTGGCCGCTCCTGATTGTGTTCTCTCAAGCACTGGTTCTTCATAACAATGTCCTGTCTCCCTCCGTCCTATATAGAGTAACTTAATGTATGACAAGCTCAGTGTCCTGGCTGAGGAGGCAACAGTTGAGAAGAGTGCTACATTACATGCAGACAATGGCAAAGCAGATGGAAAGCTCTTTGTCCCTCAAATAGACCACATAGCCATGTGCAGTTGGAGCTGGTCACAAAGGCCCAGAATCTCCAGAAGTCCTTGAAACTCATCATATTCCAAGTTGAACAAGGTAAGGGTACCAGGCTGTCATTGAGGCAGGGGAAAAGGAAAGTCCTAGTGGATGGTTTACTGGTCTCCCTTACTCTGCATGTGTGATTAGACTCCACTACCAAAACTTGACTAGATTCTGTATTCATATAGTTTCCGAAGTCAGTGATCAGATGCTGATTTGAAAAGCCTCAGTCCTTATAAACTGCCCCTTTGGCTTCTCCTGCCTCCCAGGCATTCAGCCCTTAATGCTCATTTATATTTGGAACTAACACTCATCCTAAACAATTACAGCTGCTAAGTGGCCTGGCTCAAAGTTTTGTCAACTTCCACCATCAACCATGGAATTTTTTTCACCTGCTTCTTTTTCTTTTAAAACACCAAGCCTGTGACTTTTCTAGAAAGAAAACAGGGTTTATCTTTGCATGTCCCTTACAGTATTAACAAGGTACAAGGGCCCTGAGAGTGGTCCTTGCAGCTCTGGCATTGATTGCCATTCCCACAATTCATGAAAATCTACAAGCCTCCAGCTCAGTATGAACTCTTTAAACTCCTCCAACTATTTAATGTAACATTTTAGTTCCCACTTCATCCCCCACATGGCTTCTTTTAAAAGAAGATGAGAAAATGGTATAAGGCCAAGTATGCTCTACCTAAGCTATTGGAATTCACCAGAAGTCCATGTGGCAAGGAAGGCCCTTACACAGGCTTTTGACTTTTAGCTATGGTACATTCTCCTGCCTTGGTATTTTTGGTGACAACTGTGGATAAAGTGCAGGTTCCTGTGGGCAGGATTCTCACTGGCCCTGGTCAGCTAGCTCACTACACACGTCTGAGCAATGGATTGCTATTGACTCTATATAAAGTATTGCGAGCCGCTCACTTGGGCGAAATGGGAGTGAACAAAAAACACAGACAACAAAGACAGACAAACAATGGCTGCAGTGTCCCTGATGTGGCGCAGCTCCTTTATTTTTATACTGCCTTTCTCAGACCCCAGCCAAGTGCTATACTCATCTTTTCCTTCTCAGTGGGGACAGGCCAGAACATCTTGTTGATTTTCTTAGAATCTGTCCAGTAAGTAGGGGCGGTGTTTTCACACATCCCCAAGGCCTCCCTGTTTTCAGCGTGAGGCCTTGGCTCATTTTCAAGGACAAGATATGCTTTGTGGGAAGATAACTTCCAAGGACTGTACCAGTTATTTTCAAGCTGGTGCTTCCCCATGCTGCATTCAGACATGGGGGAAGGAGCTTTCCCATTCTGCGTTCAGACATGGGAGAAGACAAAGGCCGTCCCCGTCAATAAAGAGTTCTGCCTTGTGCTCTGGGCGACATGGTGGCAAGGTTGCATGGCTGCAGGAGAGCAGAGACTGGAGTGGTGGCAGTGCCAAGGACAGAGACTGAGACGGCTGTGGTAGTAGAGAGGCCCAGAACCAGAGACTGGCTTGCTGCATGCAAGTGGGCAGGATTTTAGTGATTATCCTGCCACTGTAGAAATAAAGTTGGGTATAAACTCTTTCACCCCAAGAACATTCCATTCTCATTTTTTGGTCTCATTGAATCCATAGTGAACTTGCCCAGGGCTGAAACCCATTGACAAGACAATTGGCATAATCAGCAGGATTCATTGTTGGCCAAGGAAAAGAACAGGCTGCCCTCATGGGAGGAGTGTTTCTGTGGGCTGCACCTATGGATGGGAAGACATTCGAGCATCCCCCAGTGGACATGTGGTCCAATGTGGTTTGCCTCATAGAGGACTGGGCTCCACCCCAAGACTGGGAAGGGGTGAAGGCAACACCTGAGGCAGCAAAGTTGACCCTCAGCAAAATAGGGAATTCCTTAAAGAAAAAGAGTGCCCATGAGATTGTGGAAACAGTAGGGAGTTTTTTTCTCACAATTTGAGAAAGGCCTTAAGGGAGAAACACATCTTCCTGTAGGAAGCACAAGAAGAAGCAGCACAAGAACGTGAGCTGCAAGCTGCCTTTGAGGAGGTAAAAAATTTGTTGGTGACTTAAATGGCATCACTGCGAGGTGCTGTGGAAATGGTAAAGGATGCCAATGCAGCCTGAGAGGAAGCAACACGAGAAGGAGCAGCGACCTGAGAAGGAGTGGCACAAGAAGCCATGGGGCCAGTGAAGGATGTAGTGGAGCCGTCAGCCCTAGAAATGGAGGAGCAGAGGTTTGATGAACAGGTTGGGGTGGAGGCCCTGCTGGTGCCCGAGGCATCATCCCCTCCTCTGTTGAAACCCCACCCGGTTTAAAGTTGGTGGAAAGCCCAAAAGAAAATAAGGACTCGGCAACCGCAGGTTCCTCCAGGGCAGCCCTCACCCAGGTCCTGGAGCACTCTATGCTCCACCTCTCTACTCAGGCTCCAGCAATGAAAGCAGAAAAGGAAATACAGTCTGCTACTCGAAGGAAGAATTTAAAGGGCCCTGTGAAGGTCATGAGGACCCAGATGTGGGTTGATCTGATAAAGGCAGGAGCACACAGAAAGAAACTGGATGGAAATTCAAATAGAATCTTACTGGAGCCATGGCAACAACAAACTGGAGCAGCAGTTCCGGCCACTGAGGATGAAGCGGAACCCAGAGACAAAGTGACAAGACTGGCCTGTGTGTCTACAAGACTTTCTGCTGGGGAGGCTGGAGAAGGTGGGTGTTATAAGGCCCACCCATGGTCCTTCTGGTTAACTCAATTGTGTAAAACTGGCTTGAATACAGCCAGGATGACCACTTCGTGGCAATGGATCTCCTCAGGCTTGAGGGTTATTATAATTTTTTGTGGTTTTTGTTATTTGTATATTGTATTATGTTATTATGGAATTTGGTTATAATGTTCCAGCTGCCTCGCACAGGGACCATTGCAGAAGATTGAGGGCACATAGATTGAGAGGTAAGAATCCAGAGGGGTGGAGTGTGGATAAAGTGAAGTTTCCTATGGCCAGAATTCTCACCTTGCCCTGGTTGGCTAGCTAACTACACATGTGTGGGCAATATGTTGCTATTGAATCTATATAAAGAGTTCTGCCACAGTGCAAATGGGAGATTCCCTCTCTTTCTTGGAAACTTGGCTGAGGTTGTTGTCTTGCCAATGGGTTTCAGCCCTGTGCAAGTTTACTGTGGATTCAACATAAATCAGATTTAGAAGTGTAATTTGTGGCCATGAGACAAAGAATGGCACCCCTTGTAGGATAAGAATTGAACCTATAAGCTTTGGCACAAACTGAGCACCTGAGCTGTTCAACATATATGCTGGTGAAAAGGAGAGCTCTTGGATATTTTGGGTATGGGTGAGACATTTGAGTGAAAGAATGGCATGGTCCTAGAGGGTCAAGTCTGGGACAAAAGTCATGTGAGTAAATGAATTAACAAAGGGGTGAGAATGGAGGTAGAAGAGCAGAGAGTTTCCCACCCTGTTACCCCTACCCCTGGCCCTGAGCTTCTACTCACAACCACATTTACTGGGGGAAGGAAAAAGAGTAACCAGTAAAACAGAGAAAGCTCAGGCATGAATGTGAAAAGACACGGGGGCAATACCATAAGAAAGCTGAGACTACAAACAGCATCATGGAGGAGAGCTGTAGTCAAATGGAAGTCCCTGTCATCTATTCACACACTGACTGGCATTAACTAAACAAAAGAGATGCTCAGGAAACGTGACCAATCCATTCTCCTTTCCTTTCCTTCCCTTACCCTCCATTCCCTTCCCTTCCTTTCTCTCTTCCTTTCACTCTTCCTGGATGAGCAAAACCAAAAGACAATATTGGTCAAGAACTTTACTTCAACTTTCTTCCTGGAAGATGACTCAGAAGCTATTGACCAGATGAGCCCAAGACACTGTAAGGATCTTCTCTTCTTTTTTTCAAGCTTTTATCATTGTCTTCTAGTTTCCAGAGAATAAAGGTGTGTTTAGTCATAATCCTGCTCTGCAATAGATAACCTTCCCTCTTTCCTACAAGCCTCACATTATAAAGATTCCATCCCAATATCCAGAGTAAGGACCCCATTTTGTACTTTGAAAAGGCTGGCCTGATGAAACCCAAGATCTGAAACTGTTTTTACTGCCAGTAAACAAGCAGCCCAGCCTTACTATTCTTCCAATGGAAGTCCCTGTCCATCCAAGATGATCTCTTTGGAATGAGAACTCTGATAATCTAGGAGAAAGTCATTGAGTATGACCCTGCTCCTACAGAGAAAATAGGATGACACACAAGTGTGTGTGTGTATGTGTGTGGGGGTGTCTTTCTTGTTTGTATCTGACACTAAGATGATGTCTTTTGTATCTAGGTTCTCGTAGTGGCATTTTGTCTTCTATATCTTCTCTCAAAAGTGAGAACCTAGATAACCTCAATTTAGAGCACTTACATTTTACACCTGAAGCTAACGAAGTATTTAGTCCTATCACCTTTTTATGGCTTCTTCCTTTGTTTGGTTAAAAGAATAATTTAAGAATACCTAGAGTCAGATCCTGACTTCCCTTAGTAGTTCTGACCTTACACAAGTAATTCAACCAATCCAAGCCTCCGTTTCCTCATATGTAATATGAAAATAATTGTAGAACTTACCACATAAGTTTGTTGTATTTATTGAGTTTATATGTACAAAGTACTTGCAATGAACAGCGGTTGGCACTCATAACTAAGTGCTTTGTATGTTAACGGTTATAATTGTTGCTATTATTGTAAGCACTTAATAAATGTTAGCTGTTGTTATTTCAAGGGACCTGTTTTTCCACTGTTGCCTCTAACAGTAAATGATTGGAGGTGCTAAAAAATAAATGGGCATTTAGGGGGCTATATAATAAAACTAAATACATCTGTGCTATACTTCTTTAGAATATTCCAAGCAACCAAGTTCCATCACATTCACTCATTTGGAGTTCCATTAAGAGCAGTTTGTACGTCAGTTAGAGAAACTCCAATTCTGGACTGTGACCTCATGTGAGAGATGTGAGTCATTTTAGTAATGAATAAAAAAAAATCTATGATAGAGTGGCTAAACTGCCCATTTTCAGTTTCTCGAAAGGACACAGCTAGCAATTATTCAAGTTTTCTGAAGCTTCCCATTTATTCCTATCTCCAACTCCCACTTCCCTCTCCTTAAGCTCAGGTCTGAGGTCTCATAGATCTACCTAATGAGTTTTAATTAATGGTGTGCTGACAATTTTAAAACCAACTTTCTGGGAGAATAAAGCCCTGATTTATTCCTGGTATAAACCTTCTAATTTCAAGCTACTGATATGCCATTGAATGCAGAGTTGGAAAGTGATAGGAATAATCAGCTTCCATGAGTTGGTACTAACTGGCTCTAGCACACCACTGGTTTTGGTACTGATGCCCAAAATGGATGCAGAAGAATAAAAAAACTGCATGGGTTTTTTGATTGTATATATATCTACCTACTTTCACCAGTCTTTTCCCATAAATGTGTGGTCATTTTGCCCTTTGATATGAAAGTGCTACAAAGGAGTTCAGATGTCTCTGAAAACAGTCGTAGTGTAGACTTTACTCATTACTCATATATTTTTATCTGAGATACTTAGAAGTTCTTAATGGGAATAAATCAGCGCCTCTATTTTGCTTTATTGTATGTGGAGAAAATACCGGCCACTCCTATCTAAGGGCCTCCAAAGATGACTTCTTTATTATGAGTCTCAATCCCACTGACTCCTCCCAAATGACTGGGTGCCCTGTCTTACAGCTAACAAGCTAGTTGTTAATGGGACATCTGTATGTGCCTCGCAAGAACATTAAGGCTTGTGCTCAACATGGAGAAGGTCTTCCCTCAGTGATTTTCAATCATACAGATGAAGTCTTCAGCTCAATGATATCAGCACTTCTTTCCTGTTCTCTTTTTCCCTGTGGCTAATTTCAGACGGTTCAAAGAAAGGTGTGTCATAAACAACTATTTTGGAATTGGACTGGATGCTAAAATTTCTCTGGAATTCAACACCAGAAGAGATGAACACCCAGGACAGTACAAGTAAGGAAAAGAAACCCTCCTCCCTAAATACAAATACACAGTCAAAATACACACATGTATTCCTATTCCCTACTTCTCAGACAAGCAACAGAAAGAAAGAAGTCCTTTGGAAATAAAACATTGGTCCCAAGGTTAGTGGGAGGGCTTGCCCCAAATGTTGACCTAGTCTGTAATTACTCAGCACCGGCATACTGAGCCTGGAGCTGCCTTCATAGTCTAGAGCTGTGGATAGCAGTGTAAACACATCTAACTGTGTTACTACTACTGAAAACAGATCACATTGACTTGATTCAGCAAATTGCCTATCTTTGTTCTGTCTGTGAGAGTTTGACCAGGTCCTAGCAGTAGCTTCAGGACTGTTTATGCTTGGCAAAGCTGCAAAATATCAGAGATCGCCCTCCTGCTTCTTGGTGTTCCTAACCTGTTTCTCCAGACCCACTGATATTAACCCAGCTAGAGTTGGCTTGCTTGGCACCTTCTGGTACATTTGCACTACAGACATACTCTAAGGAAGCCTCACAGTTCCTGTGGTAAATCGAATCTACCAGTAAAAAGAAGCATGCCTCCCTTCCCCACCATGACCTCTGCCAACCTGCCACCAGAATCGCTTTCTCAGACCAGGCCTAGGCTAAGGAACAAGTATTTTATCACCTATGTTTTGCAAATATTGCTTCCCAGTTGCTTGTCTTTTCATTTTCTTAAGATGTCTTTCGAAATACAAAAGTTTTCAATTTTGATGAGCTCCACTTGATCATTTTTTTCACTTATGGCCCATGCTTTTGATGACTGAGAACTTTTTGCTTAACCCAATACCTTAAAATTTTGTTCCAAAGTTTTCTTCTAAAATTTTTGTTGTTTTTGCTCTTACATTTAAGTCTGTGATCTACTCTGAGTTGATTTTGGTGTATGGTGGGACAGCGGCTAAATCCATCTTTTTTGCACATGGATATCCAATTACCACAGCACCATTTTTTTAAGCTATCCTTATCCCTTAATGAACTGTGTTGGCACCTTTGTTGAAAATCAAGGGTTTGACCATAAATGTAAGAGTTTTTCTAGACTCTTATTTCTGTTCTGTTGACCTATGCAAGTACCATACTGTCTGGATAACCATAGCTTTTTAGTAACTTTTGGAATTAGAAGATAAAAGCCCTCCAATTTTGTTCTTTTCCAGAATTGCTTTGGCTTTTCTAGGTATTTTGTATTTCTAAATAACTAAACTCTTGTATTTACAGATGAGGAAATTAAAGAGCCCAGAGAATTTGTGGTTTCAGAGTACAAACAGAATTTTGTGCTAGCCTTCTTTTTCATGCCCTGTGGTGGTTCATTTCTGTGGCTTTACTTTAAAAGCTCATAGTAGGTGGAGCCAGGATGGCGGCGTGAGTAGAGCAGTGGAAATCTCCTCCCAAAAACACATAGAGCTATGAAAACATAATAAAGAAAAATCTTGCTAAAATAGAGACCAGGACACAGGAAAACATCCAGACCACATCCACACCTGCAAGAACCCAGCGCCTTGCGAAGGGGGTAAGATACAAGCCCCGGCCCGACGGGACCCGAGCGCCCCTCCCCCTGGCTCCCGGCGGGTGGAAAGAAACCGGAGCGGTTTTTTTTTTGGCGAGCGCTTTTTGGAAACCTTAAAGGGACGGGCCCCCATTGCTAGGGAGGCAGGGTGGCGGGACCGGTGAGCAGGTGCCTGGGACCGGCGCCTGAGGACAAAGAATATCCCGCATTTCTCCCTGCGGGACCGGCGGGCGGGTGCCTGAGACCGGTGCCTGAGGACAGAGGAAATCGCGCGTTTTTCCCCTTTTTTTTTTTTTCTCTTTTTGGCGAGCGCTTTTTGGAAGCCTTAAAGGGACAGGGACCCCAGTGCTAGGGAGGCAGGGTGGCGGGACTGGTGAGTGGGTGCCTGGGACCGGCGCCTGAGGACAAAGAATATCCCACGTTTTTCCCTGCGGGACCGGTGGGCAGGTGCCTGAGACCGGCACTTGAGGACAGAGGAAATCGCGCGTTTTTCCCCTTTTTTTTTCTATTTTCTGCGAGTGCTTTTTGGAAGCCTAAAAGGGACAGGGACCCCGGTGCTAGGGAGGCAGGGCGGCGGGACTGGTGAGCGGGTGCCTGGGACCAGTGCCTGAGGACAAAGAATATCGAGCGTTCCTTCCCTGCGGGACCGGTGGGTGGGTGCTTTTTGGAAGCCTTGAAAGGACAGGGACCCTGGTGCTAGGGAGACAGGGCAGCAGGACCAGTAAGCGGGTGCCTGGGACCGGTACCTGAGGACAAAAAAAAGAAAAAAAAAATCGCATCTTTTTTCCTTTTTTTTTTTTCTTTTTCTTTCTTTCTGTTCCCTCTCTCATTGTTGCTGTTGTTGTTTTGGTTTGGAGAGTGCTTTTTGGAAGTCTTAAAGGGGCAGGACAGGTCACTTAGACCAGAGGCAGGGAATCTGGGGATCTCTGGGCACTCTAACCCCCTGGGCAGCAGGGAGCACAGAGACCCCTTACGGAGATAAATAGCCTCCTGGCCGCTCCCCCTCCAACGGGGCTCCACCATTTTGGAGGAACAGCCCCAGCCAGGCCAAGCCCACAGCAACAGCGGAGATAAACCCCAAAGCAACTGGGCAGGAAGCAGAAGCCCTGTCTGTGCACAGCTGCCCAGCACAAGCAACTAGAGGTCGCTATTCTCCCAGGAAAAGGCTACAAACCAACAAGAAGGGAAGCTCTTCCAGCGGTCACTTGTACCAGCTCTGCAAACTATATCTATCACCATGAAAAGGCAAAACTACAGGCAGACAAAGATCACAGAGACAACACCTGAGAAGGAGACAGACCTAACTAGTCCTCCTGAAAAAGAATTCAAAATAAAAATCATGAACATGCTGACAGAGATGCAGAGAAAAATGCAAGAGCAATGGGATGAGATGCAGAGAAAAATGCAAGAGCAGTGGGATGAGATGCAGAGAAAAATACAAGAGCAGTGGGATGAAGTCCGGAAGGAGATCACAGATGTCAGGAAAGAGATCACAGAAGTGAAACAATCCCTGGAAGGATTTATAAGCAGAATGGATAAGATGCAAGAGGCCATTGAAGGAATAGAAGCCAGAGAACAGGAACGTATAGAAGCTGACATAGAGAGAGATAAAAGGATCTCCAGGAATGCAACAACACTAAGAGAAATATGTGACCAATACAAAAGGAATAACATTCGTATTATAGGGATACCAGAAGAGGAAGAAAGAGGAAAAGGGATAGAAAGTGTCTTTGAAGAAATAATTGCTGAAAACTTCCCCAAACTGGGGGAGGAAATAATCAAACAGACCATGGAATTACACAGAACCCCCAACAGAAAGGATCCAAGGAGGACAACACCAAGACACATAGTATTTAAAATGGCAAGGATCAAGGACAAGGAAAGAGTTTTAAAGGCAGCTAGAGAGAAAAAGGTCACCTATAAAGGAAAACCAATCAGGCTAACATCAGACTTCTCAACAGAAACCCTACAGGCCAGAAGAGAATGGCATGATATACTTAATGCAATGAAACAGAAGGGCCTTGAAACAAGGATACTGTATCCAGCACGACTATCATTTAAATATGATGGTGGGATTAAACAATTCCCAGACAAGCAAAAGCAGAGGGAGTTTGCTTCCCACAAACCACCTCTACAGGGCATCCTACAGGGACTGCTCTAGATGGGAGCACCCCTAAAAAGAGCACAGAACAAAACACACAACATATGAAGAATGGAGGAGGAGGAATAAGAAGGGAGAGAAGAAAAGAATCTCCAGACAGTGTATATAACAGCTCAATAAGCGAGCTAAGTTAGGCAGTAAGATACTAAAGAAGCAAACCTTGAACCTTTGGTAACCACGAATCTAAAGCCTGCAATGGCAATAATTACATATCTCTCAATAGTCACCCTAAATGTAAATGGACTTAATGCACCAATCAAAAGACATAGAGTAATAGAATGGATAAAGCAAGACCCATCTATATGCTGCTTACAAGAAACTCACCTTAAACCCAAAGATAAGCATAGACTAAAAGTCAAGGGATGGAAAAACATATTTCAGGCAAACAACAGTGAGAAGAAAGCAGGGGTTGCAGTACTAATATCAGACAAAATAGACTTCAAAACAAAGAAAGTAACAAGAGATAAAGAAGGCCACTACATAATGATAAAGGGCTCAGTCCAACAAGAGGATATAACCATTCTAAATATATATGCACTCAATACAGGAGCACCAGCATATGTGAAGCAAATACTGATAGAACTAAAGAGGGAAATAGACTGCAATGCATTCATTGTAGGAGACTTCAACACACCACTCACCCCAAAGGATAGATCCACCGGGCAGAAAATAAGTAAAGACACACAGGCACTGAACAACATACTAGAACAGATGGACCTAATAGACATCTATAGAACTCTACATCCAAAAGCAACAGGATATACATTCTTCGCAAGTGCACATGGAACATTCTCCAGAATAGACCACATACTAGCTCACAAAAAGAGCCTCAGTAAATTCAAAAATATTGAAATTCTACCAACCAATTTTTCAGACCACAAAGGTATGAAAGTAGAAATAAATTCTACAAAGAAAACAAAAAGGCTCACAAACACATGGAGGCTTAACAACATGCTAATAAATAATCAATGGATCAATGAACAAATCAAAATACAGATCAAGGAATATATAGAAACAAATGACAACAACAACACTAAGCCCCAACTTCTGTGGGATGCAGCGAAAGCAGTCTTAAGAGGAAAGTATATAGCAATCCAGGCACACTTGAAGAGGGAAGAACAATCCCAAATGAATAGTCTAACACCACAATTATTAAAACTGGAAAAAGAACAACAAAGGAGGCCTAAAGTCAGCAGAAGGAGGGACATAATAAAGATCAGAGAAGAAATAAACAAAATTGAGAAGAATAAAACAATAGCAAAAATCAACGAAACCAAGAGCTGGTTCTTTGAGAAAATAAACAAAATAGATAAGCCTCTAGCTCAACTTATTAAGAGAAAAAGAGAGTCAACACAAATCAACATAATCAGAAATGAGAATGGAAAAATCACGACAGACTCCACAGAAATACAAAGAATTATTAAAGACTACTATGAAAACCTATATGCCAACAAGCTGGAAAACCTAGAAGAAATGGACAACTTCCTAGAAAAATACAACCTCCCAAGACTGACCAAGGAAGAAACACAAAAGTTAAACAAACCAATTACGAGCAAAGAAATTGAAACAGTAATCAAAAAACTACCCAAGAACAAAACCCCGGGGCCAGACGGATTTACCTCGGAATTTTATTAGACACACAGAGAAGACATAATACCCATTCTCCTTAAAGTGTTCCACAAAATAGAAGAAGAGGGAATACTCCCAAACTCATTCTATGAGGCCAACATCACCCTAATACCAAAACCAGGCAAAGACCCCACCAAAAAAGAAAATTACAGACCAATATCCCTGATGAATGTAGATGCAAAAATACTCAATAAAATATTAGCAAACAGAATTCAACAGTATATCAAAAGGATCATACACCATGACCAAGTGGGGTTCATCCCAGGGATGCAAGCATGGTACAACATTCGAAAATCCATCAACATCATCCACCACATCAACAAAAAGAAAGACAAAAACCACATGATCATCTCCATAGATGCTGAAAAAGCATTTGACAAAATTCAACATCCATTCATGATAAAAACTCTCAGCAAAATGGGAATAGAGGGCAAGTACCTCAACATAATAAAGGCCATATATGATAAACCCACAGCCAGCATTATACTGAACAGCGAGAAGCTGAAAGCATTTCCACTGAGTTCGGGAACCAGACAGGGATGCCCACTCTCCCCACTGTTATTTAACATAGTACTGGAGGTCCTAGCCACGGCACTCAGACAAAACAAAGAAATACAAGGAATCCAGATTGGTAAAGAAGAAGTTAAACTGTCACTATTTGCAGATGATATGATACTGTACATAAAAAACCCTAAAGACTCCACTCCAAAACTACTAGAACTGATATCGGAATACAGCAAAGTTGCAGGATACAAAATTAACACACAGAAATCTGTAGCTTTCCTACACAATAACAACGAATCAATAGAAAGAGAAATCAGGAAAACAATTCCATTCACCATTGCATCAAAAAGAATAAAATACCTAGGAATAAACCTAACCAAAGAAGTGAAAGACTTATACTCTGAAAACTACAAGTCACTCTTAAGAGAAATTAAAGGGGACACTAACAAATGGAAACTCATCCCATGCTCATGGCTAGGAAGAATTAATATCGTAAAAATGGCCATCCTACCCAAAGCAATATTCAGATTTGATGCAATCCCTCTCAAATTACCAGCAACATTCTTCAATGAATTGGAACAAATAATTCAAAAATTCATATGGAAACACCAAAGACCCCGAATAGCCAAAGCAATCTTGAAAAAGAAGAATAAAGTAGGGGGGATCTCACTCCCCAACTTCAAGCTCTACTACAAAGCCATAGTAATCAAGACAATTTGGTACTGGCACAAGAACAGAGCCACAGACCAGTGGAACAGATTAGAGACCCCAGAAATTAACCCAAACATATATGGTCAATTAATATTTGATAAAGGAGCCATGGACATACAATGGCAAAATGACAGTCTCTTCAACAGATGGTGCTGGCAAAACTGGACAGCTACATGTAGGAGAATGAAACTGGACCATTGTCTAACCCCATATACAAAGGTAAACTCAAAATGGTTCAAAGACCTGAATGTAAGTCATGAAACCATTAAACTCTTGGAAAAAAACATAGGCAAAAACCTCTTAGACATAAACATGAGTGATCTCTTCTTGAACATATCTCCCCGGGCAAGGAAAACAACAGCAAAAATGAGCAAGTGGGACTATATTAAGCTGAAAAGCTTCTGTACAGTGAAAGACACCATCAATAGAACAAAAAGGAACCCTACAGTATGGGAGAATATATTTGAAAATGACAGATCCGATAAAGGCTTGATGTCCAGAATATATAAAGAGCTCACACGCCTCAACAAACAAAAAACAAATAACCCAATTATAAAATGGGCAGAGGAACTGAACAGACAGTTCTCCAAAAAAGAAATACAGATGGCCAAGAGACACATGAAAAGATGCTCCACATCGCTAATTATCAGAGAAATGCAAATTAAACTACAATGAGGTATCACCTCACACCAGTAAGGATAGCTGCCATCCAAAAGACAAACAACAACAAATGTTGGCGAGGCTGTGGAGAAAGGGGAACCCTCCTACACTGCTGGTGGGAATGTAAATTAGTTCAACCATTGTGGAAAGCAGTATGGAGGTGCATCAAAATGCTCAAAACAGACCTACCATTTGACCCAGGAATTCCACTCCTAGGAATTTACCCTAAGAACGCAGCAATCAAGTTTGAGAAAGACAGATGCACTCCTATGTTTATCGCAGCACTATTTACAATAGCCAAGAATTGGAAGCATCCTAAATGTCCATCGGTAGATGAATGGATAAAGAAGATGTGGTACATATACACAATGGAATACTACTCAGCCATAAGAAGTGGAAAAATCCAACCATTTGCAGCAACATGGATGGAGCTGGAGAGTATTATGCTCAGTGAAATAAGCCAAGCGGAGAAAGAGAAATACCAAATGATTTCACTCATCTGAGGAGTATAGGAACAAAGGAAAAACTGAAGGAACAAAACAGCAGCAGAATTACAGAACCCAAAAATGGACTAACAGGTACCAAAGGGAAAGGAACTGGGGAGGATGGGTGGGCAGGGAGGGATAAGGGGGGGAAGAAGAAGGGGGGTATTAAGATTAGCATGCATGGGGGGAGGGATAAAGGTGAGGGTGGGCTGCACAACACAGAGAGGACAAGTAGTGACTCTAAAACATTTTGCTAAGCTGATGGACAGTAACCGTAATGTGGTTGTTAGGGGGGACCTGATATAGGGGAGAGCATAGTAAACATAGTATTCTTCATGTAAGTGTAGATTAAAAATTAAAAAAAAAAAAAAGAAAGATAGAAAGAAAAGGGGGATTACTCCTTAACAGGATAAAACTATTGGTAAATCAAAGATCAATGCATGCTTTAAATATCCTTAATGTTGATCACTTAAAGAGTGTCAGATGATCAGCTATGGAGGTACTCTTTTCTGATAATATTCCTTTCTCTTAATTAAAAAAAAAAAAGCAGTTACTGTGTGCTGACCTCCAATGAGTTCTGCACAGTGGTATAGAGGGCATGTCAAAGTGTGGGCAAAGGGTCTGTTTGTTTCTATGCAGAAGATCAAGGCCTAGCTTGGATACCCAGAAAATGAACTAAGATACGATATGAGGAGGAGCTTCTGGCATCAGCACTCTCTGGAGGACTTGTGCCGGGGGATGATCATCAAAAAGCCTCCACAGGGATCCGGACGATGCTGCGGTTGGGGCTGCATCCAGCCCACCATCTCCTGGACTTGCCATAAGAATGAGGAGGGAGATGTCTAGGCTGGCATGTGCATACAGTGAGACAACGAATTTGACCGGATCTTACTGTTGGAACTCAACCAGGTGTTGGGAGGGGTGCAAGTTGTAGCACTCCAAAATCTCATGACTATAGACTATCTATGGTTAAAAGAACATATGGGATGTGAACAGATCCCAGAAATGGGCTGCTTTAATTTGTCTGATGGTTCAAGTACAGTTGGACAATATCCATCATATCATAGATAAATTTTCACAAATGCCTAGGGTGCCTAAATGGTTTTCTTGGCTTCACTGGAGATGGATGGTAATTATAGATTTGCTTTGTTTATGTCACCGTATTCCTATTATGTTAATATGTGTGTGCAAATTAGTTAGTAGTTTAAAACCTATACATACGTAAGGTACTATACAAGAAGATATGTCAAAGAAATAATCAATCCTCCCATGTTTCCTTCATATGCTACATCTATAGCTTTTCTTCTTCCTTCCTAATTACAACCCTTAAATAGAATTCGTGCCTCATATCGAATTTACGGAGTATCATAATTCCTCCAGGTGGTAAAGATACCTCGAGACAAGTGCTGGGCATAGAAGCCACAAGGCATAAATCTGCAAAGAAGTAAAAAGCTAACCTTTGCAAACAATATGGCTTCTCTCTCACTTACCAACTTTACATTTCCCTGTATGGCCCCGGAAGATGTCTGGTTAGCCAGAGACGGGTAAGATTCCTCAAGAGAGGAACAACCTAAGACAGGCACAGTCGCAGGGGGGCCATCAGGTGAGAATTTGGAGATCAACAGAGGTGAGGCTCAGAACCTCACCCCCCCTGCTTTGAGAGAAATCTTCTGCATCCGTGGATGTCTTGCTGCCCTTGTCTAGCCTGGATTAATACTTAGTGCATAGGCACACACCTGATCATCTGATCATCTACATTTGCCTTCTTACAGCACTAAACTATGTTTTCTACCTTTATCTTGCATCTACCTACAACTTCAGCATTTTATTAAAAATAAAAATAATAATAATAATAGGAGAAATGTGGGATCAACGTATAAATCAAGTACAAAAATCAAATGAATATTCATATTTGACCTGATTGTTTATAGGTCATATTGCATGATCAAAACCGAAAGTTTCTGTGATGAATGCCCTTGTACTGTTCACCATGTAAGAATTTATTCACTATGTAAGAATTCGTTCACCATGTAAGAACTTGTTCGTTATGCTTCAGAAGATTGGAGACTGACGAGAATTAGGCTTGAGATGGATTAATGATTGTACATTGAGCGTTGACCCCCCTATACTGAATTTTATTGTTGTTAACAACCATTTGATCAATAAATATGAGAGATGCCCTCTCAAAAAAAAATAAAATAAATAAAATTAAAAAAAAAGCTCATAGTAAACTCTATCCAGCTTTTCTAGTGACTGCAAGCACACTGCCTATTTTTATCACAGATCCTACAGTTAGCAACACCCTGTCCTTGCCACTACCACCTCAAGTCCCCTTATATCCTTGCCTGTGCCATATTCTCTTCACTAGTTCTGCTATAATCTGCCTAGTAAGCTTTGTTCTATTCTATACCACGTATTCCAGTGTTTTATATACAGCTCTCAGAAAAATCCCTCCACTTTGCCAGAAAAGTTATGCATCCGAGAAATTGCAGTCTAAGTGTCATATCTTTCAAATGAAATTGATTCAAGCAGCTGAAATCTTTTTTTACTTTCCCATATTTTCTATTGAAGTATAGTTGATATACAATATTATATTGGTTTCAAGTATACAATATAGTGATTTGACAATTGTCTATATTATTAATGCTCACCCCAACTAGTGTAATTACTATCTGTCAACATAGATGTTACAGAGTTATTGACTATATTCTCTATGCTGTACTTTCATCCCTGTGATTAATTTATATTATAATTGAGATTTTGTGCCTCTTTATCCATTTTGCAATTCCCCCACCTACACCCAAGCCCTCCCCATGGTAACTACCAGTCGCTTCTCAGTATTTATGAGTCTATTGCTGTTTTGTTCATTTTGTTTTGTTTGTTTTTAAATTCCATATATAAGTGAAATCATGTGGTATTGGTCTTTCTCTGCCTGGCTTACTTCACTTATCATAATACCTTTGAGATCCATCCATATTGTTGCAAATGGCAGGATTTCTTTCTTTTTTATGTCTGGATAATATCCCATTGTATATATGTACCACTTCTTTATCCAGTCACCTATTGACAGACATTTTGGTTGCTCCATATCTTGTCTATTGTAAATAATTTGGCAATAAACATAGGGATGCATATATCTTTCTGAATCAGAGGTTTTGTTTTCTTCAGTTAAATTCTGAAAGTGGAATTACTGGGTCATATGGTATTTCTATGTTTACCTTTTTGCAAACCCTCCATACTGTTTTCCATGGTGACTGAGCCAGCTTACAATCTAACCAACAGTGTAGGAGTGTTCCCTTTCCTCCACATCCTCACCAACACTTGCTGTTTCTTGTCTTTTGAATAGTGGCCATTCTGACTAGTGCGAGGTGATACCTCGTTGTGGTTTTGATTTTCATTTCCCTGATGATTAACAATGTGGAGCATCTTTTCATGTACCTGTTGGCCGTCTGTATGTCACCTTTGGAAAAATGTCAATTCAGATTCTTTGCCCAATTTTAAGTTGGGTTATCTGTTTTTTTTGGTGTTGAGGCATATGAGTTCTTTATGTATTTTGTATGTCAGCCCCTTATCCAGTATATCATTTATGAATATATTCTCCCTTACTGGAGGTTGCCTTTTTGTGTTCTTGATGGTTTCCTTTACTGTGCAGAAGCTTTTTAGTTTGATATAACCCCACTTGTTTATCTTTGTTTTTGTATCCCTTGCCTGGGGAGAAATGTCCAGAGAAAAATTACTCATGCTTATGTACAAGAGATTTTTGCCTATTTTCTTCTAGGAGTTTTGTTGTTTCATGTCATATATTTAGGTCTTTAAATACATTTTGAGTTTACTTCTGTGTATGGTGTTAGACAGCAACCCAGTTTCATTCCTTTGCATGTAGCTGTCCAATTTTCTCAACACCATTTATTGGAGAGGCTGTTTTTTCCTCAATGTGTATTATTGCCTCCTTTGTCATATGTTAATTGGCCATATATATGTGGATTTATTTCTGGGCTCTCTATTACATTCCATTGATTTATAGGTCTGTTCTTATGCTAGTACCATACTGTTTTGATTACTGTAGCTTTGTAGTATACCTTGAAGTCATGGAGTGTAGTACCCCCAGCTTTGTTCTTCTTTCTAAGTATTGTTTTGACTATTCAGGGTCTTCTGTAGTTCCATATGAATTTTAGAATTATTTCTTCTAATTCATTGAAAAATTATATTGGTATTTTGATAGGAATTGCATGAAATCTGTAAATTGCTTTGGGCAGAAGGTCCATTTTGACAATATTAATTATTCCTATCAATGAGCATGGAATAGATTCCTATTTATATGTGTCCTTCAGTTTCTCTCATAAGTTTCTTGTAGTTTTCAAAATATAGGTCTTTAACCTCCTTGGTTAATTTTATTCCTAGGTATTTCATTCTTTTTGATGCAATTGTAAATGGAATTGTTTTCCTGATTTCTGATTTCTCTTTCTGGTAGTTCATTGTTAATATATGGGAACACAACAGATTTCTGTGTATTAATTTAGTATCCTGCAACTTTGCTGAATCCAGTATTAGTTCTAACAGTTTTTTTGGTGGAGTCATTGGGGGAGGGTGGAATTTATGTATAATATCATGTCATCTACAAATAGTGACAATTTTATTTCTTCCTCACCAGTTTGGATGCCTTTTATTTCCCTTTCTTGTCTGATTACCATGGCTAGAACTTTTAATACTATGTTGAATAAAAGTGGTAAGAATGGGTAGGCATCCTTATATTGTTCCTGATATAAAAGGAAAAAGCATTCAGATTTTTGCATTTAAGTATCAAGTTGGCTGTGAGTTTATCATATATTGCCTTTATTATTGAGGTATGTTCCCTCTATACCCATTTTGTTGAGAGTTTTTATCATGAATGGATGCTGAAATTTGCCAAATGCTTTTTCAGCATCTGTTGAGAGGATCATATGGTTTTTCTTCCTTTCATTAATGTGGCATATCACATTGATTGACTTATGAATATTATACCATCCTTGCATCCCTGGAATAAATTTCACTTGGTCATGATGGATGGCTCTTTTGATGTATTTTTTTTTATGGAAGGGTAGTTGACACACAGTATTACATTAGTTTCAGGTGTACAACACAGTGATTCAACATTTATATAAATGATCATTCTAGCTACCAGCTATCATCATACAAAGTTGTTACAATACTTTGACTATATTCCTTATGCTATACATTACATCCTGGTTACTTATTTATTTTACAATTGGAAGTCTGTACTTTTTTTTTTGAGAGGGCATCTCTCATATTTATTGATCAAATGGTTGTTAACAACAATAAAATTCTGTATAGGGGAGTCAATGCTCAATGCACAATCATTAATCCACCCCAAGCCTAATTTTCATCAGTTTCCAATCTGCTGAAGCATAACAAACAAGTTCTTACATGAAGAACAAATTCTTTCATAGTGAATAAGTTACATGGTGAACAGTACAAGGGCAGTCATCACAGAAACTTTTGGTTTTGATCATGCATTATGAACTATAAACAATCAGTTCAAATATGGATATTCGTTTGATTTTTATACTTGATTTATATGTAGATACCACATTTCTCTCTTTATTATTATTATTTTTAATAAAATGCTGAAGTGGTAGGTAGATACAAGATAAAGGTAGAAAACATAGTTTAGTGTTGTAAGAGAGCAAATGTAGATGATCAGGTGAGTGCCTGTAGACTAAGTGTTAATCCAAGCTAGACAAGGGCAATAAAACATCCACGGATGCAGAAGATTTCTCTCAAAACAGGGGGGGTGAGGTTGTAAGCCTCACCTCTGTTGATCCCCAATTTCTCACCTGAGGGCCCCCCTGTGACTGTGCCTATCTTAGGTTGTTCCTCCCTTGAGGAATCTTACTTGTCTCTGGCTAACCAGTCATCTTCCGGGGCCATACAGGGAAATGTAAAGTTGGTAAGTGAGAGAGAAGCCTTATTGTTTGAAAAGGTTAGCTTTTTACTTCTTTGCATATTTATGCCCTGTGGCTTCTATGCCCAGCATTTGTCTTGAGGTATCTTTACCACTTGGAAGAATTATGATACTCGGTAAATTCGATATGAGACACATCTTTTGATGTATTTTTTAATTCAGTTTGCTAGCATTTTGTTGAGGGCTTTTGTATCTATGTCCATCAAGGATATTGGCCTATAATTTTCCTTTTTCGTATTGTCTTTGTCTGGTTTGGGTATTAGAGTGATGCTGACTTCAAAGAATGAGTTTGGGAATATTCCTTCCTCTTCTACTTTTTGGAGTACTTTAAGATAGGTATTAGCTCTTATGTAATTGTTTGGTAGAATTCACCTATGAAGGCATCTGGTTCTGGACTTTTGTTTCTTTGGAGTTCTTCAATTAACAATTCAATTTTGTTACTGGTAATCAGCCTATTCACGTCTGTTTCTTTATGGGTCAGTCTTGGAAGATCATCCATTTCTAGGAATTTGTCCATTTCTTCTAGGTTGTCCAATTTATTGGCATAAAATTTTCATAGAATTCTCTTATAAATAATTCTTTGAATTTCTGTTTGGTCAGTTGTAACTTCTCTTTTCCATTTCTAATTTTGTTTATTTGTATCCTCTCTCTTTTTTTCTTTGTACATCTGGCTAGGGCTTTGTCTATTTTGTTAACTTCTCAAAGAACCAGCTTTTGGTTTCATTGATTTTTTTTCTATTGTTTCCTTATTCAGTTTATTTCTGCCCTAATTTTATTATGCCCCTCCCTCTACTTCTACTAACTTTGAGCTCTGTTTGGTCTTCTTTTACTAGTTCCTTTAGTTGTGAGGTTTGATCGTTTATTTGGAATTGTTCTTGTTTCTCAATGTAGGCCTGTATTGCTATGTACTTCCCTCTTAGAACTGCTTTTGCTGCATCCCATACATTTTGTACCATTTTGTCTGTGTTTTCCTGTCTCCATGTAGTTTGATTTCCTCTTTGATTTGTTTATTGATCCAATGATTATTTAGAAACACGTTGTTTAGCTTCCATGTGTTTGTGGGAAATTTTTGGGGTTTTTTTCTCCATGTAATTAACTTCTAGTTTCATACCATTGTGGTCTGAAAAGATGTTTAACACCATTTCAATCTTTAAATTTATTAAGGTTTCTTGTATCCTCATATGTGATCCATTCTCAAACATGTTCCATGTGCACTTGAGAAAAGTGTGTATTCTCCAAGCAGCTGAAACTTGTGCTTCTGAAGTGGCACTTGCAGAGACACTAGAGTGTAGCAGCCAGTTATGTATACAACTTTTATATGAGCATTGTTTTCTGAATATAGCCTGTCTTCCAAGTCTGAACCAATATCAGCAGCAAGGCAAAGAGGCAAATGGATGAGATGCTGGGGCTTCAACGGAGCCTAGGAACCCATTTCAGCAGGTGTTTGCATAAAGATACTGGGTACACTATCCTAGCATCCCCTCTTGTGTCCTGTTACCATTGAACATGACTCTTCTCTATAAGAAGGCACTTGAGGAATAAGATGATGTCCCCTTTTTCTTTTCCTCATTCATTTATGTTATTATTCACCCTCTGACTATCTTTCTTTACCCTTATCTCCCTGTAGTAGCCGCCTGAAGAACAAAATGTGGTATGGTCTTCTGGGAAGCAAGGAACTTTTGCAGCGCTCTTACAGAAAACTGGAAGAACGAGTACACCTGGAGGTTAGTGGAAAACAGGGTAATCATTTCTGGGCATGGAGAAAAGAAATCTCATGACCTTGGGAATCAACTTTCCCCTGTAAACTTGCTACTCCCCAAGCTTTAACCATGAACCTCACTCACAGTTCATAGAGGAAGGCATGGACATAGATTTCCATTTTATGGATAAGAAGATGACAGCATGAAGAGAAGACAGAGCCCTTGTCCCATTTCTGTAAAAGACCCTTTACATTGCTATCTGAAGAGCCAGCCAATGAGAGTTTCCTATGGGTTATTTGCTCCTTGGTCCCTACCACCTTCTACTCTTCTTTTTCAGTGTGATGGAGAAACCATCTCCTTGCCAAACCTGCAAGGCATTGTAGTGCTCAGCATTACCAGCTATGCTGGAGGTGTCAACTTTTGGGGAAGCAGCATGGCAACTACAGTGAGCATTGACCAAAGAACAGGGAAAGAGAAAGGCTTGACCCCTCTAAGGCCTCTCAGAAAGGAGAGCTGAACTGACTGGAGTAGGAAGTGGACAATAGAGAAAGAGGACGTGGGCTGGGAACCTTTATTAGCAGAAGCTGCATGATCAGTTTTTTGAGGCAATTACCATCTCAGGGCACAAGAATCAACCACAAACCTCAGGATAAGATCAATTCTAGGTGTTTCCTGGATTTTGAATTTTCCACTCCTCAGGCCAGACAGATGCATGAAAGGCCATGCTCTTTTCTACAAAGAGGACTATCAATAAAATCTCCTGGGAAATTGGCCATGACCCCTTTCCTCTGAGATCACCCAAGAAGGCCATAAAGCCAATGGGACTGGCCTTGGGTATTTATGATGCTAGATTGGATAGGGAGGAAACGAGCTAAGAGTTATGATCTCAGAAGGGATGAAGAATTGTGATCTTAGTATCCTTTTCCTAAATTGCTTTCCTGAACCCACTGTTCCCCTTTTAACATGTAGTTTCTCCACTCTTTATGAGCTAGAAAAATACTCACCATGAGCCTTTAGAGAACACCTGCTTGAGATAGACAATGTGTGGTTTCTCAAGGGTGGTATATGTGACATAGTTTTTCCTCCTCAGGAATATGAGGCTCTAGCATAGATGATAGAAAGCTGGAAGTAGTGGCAATCTTTGGTTCCATACAGATGGCAATGTCCTGTATCTTCAACCTGCATCATCATCGCATTGCCCAGGTAGGCAAAGAATGGATGAGCACTAGAAATGGGCTGAGCTTTGTAGCTACTGCCCAGAATGTGGGAACTAACTGGATATGAGTGCCACGTTGGAGTGAGCAGGTTAACTGGTGAGCAGCAAGGTGTTGGTTGAGACTGGAGATAGAGGTGGTAGTGACCAAAGCAGCAGGTACTTCTTCACTGGGATAATCTGATTCACATCCTTGCCAGTCCTGCTCAGATACACATTAAGGCCATGACTATGGCATTATCAGATTGCCTAATTTTTTCTGCCCCATTCTGTCTCCTCCTCTTCTCTGGCAGTGCCATGAGGTGATAATTATTGATGGTGAAGAAGGTATCCCAGTGCAAGTGGATGGGGAGGCCTGGGTTCAGAGGCCAGGCCTTATCAAGATTAGATACAAGAATGCTTCCCAGATGCTGACAAGAGATCGGGTAAGATGGGAAAGGCTCATCTTGGGTTTCTATATTGTCTCATCTACAGGTATTGTTTGAGTGCTAAATACTTACAGTCAAACAGAATTCCTCAAAGGGACTTACTTCTTCATGACACTTATATTAGAGTCAACTTAGGTATTTGTTAGAAATGAAATGCACATTCCTTGGCCCACCACCAGACATACTGAATCAGAATGGGCTTGGGTAGTTCCTGGGAATTTTCATTTGTAAACAAGTTCCCTGAGACATTCTGATGTATACTGACATTTGCAAACCACTGTCCAAAAGAGTAAGATAAGGAACTCCCTCCCATGGTTTGGGACAAAGTTGTCCTCCTCCTTTTTCTGCACAGAGAGCTGAAGGCCTCAACTGGTTATGGAGAAATCTGCTCATTCCGCAAGAGATTCTTCATTAAATATGGTCTTTAAGATTCTGTAAGGTTCCTTAAAATGTATTCACAAGTGTCACCCACTTCAGCTAAACCACTGAAAGTTAAAAAGGAGATCTTGTTGATCATTTGTTTAGCTCTTAGAGACTTTCTCCCACTTGACCTGTGGACAGTCCACAGAAACAGCAATAGAGATGGAAGGTGAAGTCTAGTTTATAAACTGTGTACTTTGTGCTGCTCACTTTACATGTATTATCTCAAATAAGTCTTCCTAAAAATCCTATAAGGTAGGTAAACTTATTCTCCTTTTATGGGTGAGTAAAATGAGTACCAGCAAGGTTAAATAATTTGCTAAAAGTTGCACAATTAACAAATGTGAGAAGTTGTGATTCAGAATTAAACTAGGTATGTCTGGCTCTAAAATCCATCACAATATATTGCCTAGAACTGGCAAAGAAATGAGCATGAAAGGTGCTCTACTGTTTTACTGATCATGATGACCTCATATAGGAGCTTGTGGAAGGCATACATCTGTCTCATTCAAGCATGTTGTCCTAAGACAAAACATAGTAACAATAACAACAAAATTTAAAGTTCCTAATATGAAAGAGATATTGAATAAAATTATGGATAGATGTACAGGTGTGTAGATGCATGTAGAGAGGAATGCATGAGGCGCTCTTTCCCCTTCATCCACAAATGTAAGACTCACAGATAATCTGTCACATGCCCTCTTAACTACAGCAATCATTAGGATCTGCCACTGTCTTCATTTCCAGAACTTTGAGCACTCAATGAAAATGTGGGAATGCAAGCATACTGTAATTAAAGCTTTCTCTCAACCCCAGCTGGACTCCCAGGACTCTCAAGATAGCCTGTCTGATGAGGAGTATGCTCAGATGAAGCACTTAGTCCAGCTTGCAGAAAACCTCATCAGCAGGTAAGTGGACTGGTCCAAATACAGTTCTGGGAATCCCAAGAAAGGATAGGAAGAAGAAGCCAATTTGTATCTATTGGCTACTGTGAAGCCTGGCCTCAGAAAGGAGTCTTTTCCAGAGCTCTGAAGATTGACAGGGACTCTAACAATCCAGGCAAGAAACAGTCTTTGTCCAGAGATGAGCTTTAATCTCCTGCTGCCCAAGGCTCAACATGACTAAGAATGTTAACCCTTGCCCTTAAAAATCAAAAGGGCAGTGGAGTTCTTTCAGTATCTAACTCAGGTGAGACAAGGATGGACAAAAGTGAATACCTAGAGAAAAGTAGGAACATTAACATTTTCTGGCATAAGTGGCTATCCAGAGACAAGTAGAAATAACTGGAGGAAGTAAAGAATCCAATTTGGGTACCTAAGGCTTTCATTTCCACCCTTATCCCAACCTTCATCAGCACCCCAAGCCAAAAGTCCTTCAGATCTTGAGACTCATCTATCTGTCCTTCCTTTATTACAGACTTACTGACCTGAGCAAGGTCCATCAGCATGTGTCTGTCCTCATGGATTCTATGAATGCCAGTGCTAACATCCTGAATGATATATTTTACATTCAAGATAGTGGCAATGAGGCAGCTGCATCTTCCTGTACTCCCATTGAGGTAAGGGGGGAAGGGGTAAATGAAGAAAAGGAATCAAACCAAATAGGAAAGTAGGTGAAAGGAAAGGTAACAGAAGACTAAGCGGAGAAATGGCAAATGAAATGGCAGGAAACTGATGGATAGAGTTGAGGGGAAGGTATGTGTTCTTTGACTTGTTACAGGTTCAAAGTGGCTACTGGGAGAATCCCACAGCAGATTTCATCAGCCTGAGACCTAGTACTTTTCCCTGATAGCCATCTGCCACACTGGTCTTAAAAGAGACATAGGCGGTGAATGGAGAGAAACTTGGTCTTGGCCCTTCCCCATCCCAGGTGAATAACCTGTTAAGGTGACACGTGCCATTGAAACCTGAGCTCCTGGTTTCCTTGGTTTCCCTATTGAGGGAAAGATACAGATAAGGACACTTGATGTTAAATATGCCATCCCATGGTTTTACCGACTGCCAGAAGATTTAAGTAATGTTTTTAAAAAGTAACTTCAGTGCTAAGGCAGAGATATAAAGGGACCACATATAGGGTCAGGGACTCCTAAAATGTGGGTTACCTATTTATTTGGGGCCAGATCTTAGTTGGAGGAGGCCTGCAGCTTAAGGCCTGGAGTTTCAAGAAGAGAATGGTTGGGCTTAATGTCCGTCTACCATGGGAAAGATGGTTTTAGGCTAGTGACAACAAGTGCCCTTAAATTTACTATCTGGTTTGCATATTTCCTATTTCCCTATACCCACACTCAATCAGTGATGCCAAATGCCAAGTTATATTGCACCACTCTGTAGGACATACCCATACAGCTGTACTGGTAGTTGACAGCTGACATCCATTCTGATTGGTTAGTGCCCATCCTGTACAATTTTGTGCTATATTTTGAATATGACTTTTTGACCTATAGCCACATCCTACTAGTCTGTTCCTGCCTTCCCTCAGAGAAGCCAGATGCATGCTTACTAACCTACAACTCCTCTGTCTTTGTCCTTTCCCTTCCTTTCTTTTCCTTTATTTTCCTCTCAGGCTCTAAGCAGAAATGATCCAGTAGATGTTACATTTAGTCTGAAAGGGCTCTACAATGACACCAAAGCTTTCCTGGATGAGAACTTGGTAGTGGAGGGGGTTGGAACAAGGGAGGGCAAAGTATCCCATCTGAAGATGCTCATGATCTGTGCTTGGTTCTAAGGCATTGGAAGACATGTAGGAGCATTTCAGCCAGGTGCTTACCTGGCTGTCCCTGCTGTGTCATCCTCACCCAGGGTTGTCATTCATTGTGTCTCTTCATAGGTTATGCTAATCCAAAGGGACTACCATATCCTTGAAGAAAAGTCTCTCCCTCTTCTTTGGCAAATGTCTCCTGGGTCCAGACCAGGCCTATCAAAAGTAGAGTGTAAATATCATTCCCAATATAGCTTTAATAGAAAGGGATGAGCCCCTCTGAGCTGCTCTGTATCTCCCACATTTCCACATATCTCTCTCATAGTGTGGAAAGCCAGTAGGGAATAGTGGGAAAAGTTAAGGAACTTCAGGTTCAAATCTCAGATCTGCCACTTACTAGTTGTATTACTTTCCTATGGCTGCTGTAACAAAGTATTAAAGCCTGAGTGACTTAAAATGGCAGAAATTTATTTTCTCACAGTTCTGTAGGCTAATCACCTGAAATCAAAGTATGAGAAGGGCTATGTTCCCTCTGAAACCTGTAGGAAAATCCTCCCTTGCCTCTTCCTAGCCTCTGGGAACTTGCTGGCAATCTTTGATGTTCTTTGACTTGCAAATACATTACTCCAATCCTCCATCTTCACACGGTGTTTTCCCCCATGTCTTTCTGTCTCCAAATGGCCATCTTCTTATAAGGACAATAGTCATACTGGATCAGGAGCATACCCTACTCCAGTATGACCTCATCTTAATAACTAATTATATCTGCAATGACCCTATTCCTAAATAAGGTCACAGTCTGAGGTACTAGGGATTAGGATTTCAACATATCTTCTTTTATTGAATCCATAACACTAGCAGTGTGAACTAACTTGACCTCTTTGAGACTCAGTTTCCCTATCTAAAAAATAGAAATTATAATCTTGACTTCTCCAGGTTTTTATGAGGACTAAACAAACTATTATACATTAAGGGTCTAGCTGCGCCTGGCACATAGTAGCAGCATGATAGATGGTAGATTTTATTAGCGTTAGAGAAAATCGACTGAGGCTTAGTTTTTGAGCTATAAGAGTAGTTGCATGTTTCTCACAATGCAAAGCCCATAGGCAGACTTGGTGAGTGTGCCCTGATAAGTCAATTAATCATAGCTACCCTGCTTTGGGGTTAGCTGCTAAGGCCCTGAGGCAGGTGCTATTCTTGCCTCTCATCTAATTAAGGTTCATTTGAAAGGGGTTTCTAAGTTGATTTATAAGAAGTGTATCCAATTCTCCTTTTTCCATTTGCAAATCTAACTGACATACTACACAGGTGGCAGAGTAGCTAAGGCAATCAGGCCAGGCTTTTCCAACATCTGAGCCCCAAGCTAGAGTCTTTTAGCCTTAAAAAACAGCAACTGAAGCACTTTCTGTATATAGGCAGAGCTCAATTACCTTATCAGTTTGGACAGGAACTATGAAAGCTTGGCATTTTATTGCCACTCAGGCTTTCTTGAGGTTCATGGCATGAAAATTGGTTTGTGCCAGCCAATAACCCAAACTGAGCATGTACTGCACCTAACATAGGACCTGGAAAGGAGCCCACCCACATATACACACATGTAAATGAGACCAGGGGTAAGCAGTAGCTAACTAAGAATGACCATGTATCTTCAAAAAGGTTATATCATAGAGTGGCATGGAGATAAGGCTTGTTTCATTTGCATGTTATTATTCCTTCTCTTGAAGAAACAAGACAGTAAGGAGCTCAGTTCTGGCAGAGGGCTATAGACTTATCATGAGGTAAATTCCACCCATTATCTCCCACTTCCCTTATTTGGAAACCTCATTTATGCAATGGCCAGTGATGTATTGGGACAGGAACCAAAAAATACACAACAAAGTCCTCTGAGTCAGTTTGCATATTTACCTTAGACAGGAATCCTGGACAAGTTCTCCAATGCAGTCAGAAGGACAGGAGAATAAAGCAGGAGACTCAGGCCCATCCACCTACTATTTTTCTGAGACTGTCTCCAAATGCCAAATAGGAAATTTTCAGGAAGCCATTTTATTCCTGCCCTGTTACAATTGGGCATGGTTTTTCAAGGACCCACATTCCTCTTTCTTCTCTGTGGCTTTTTGTTTAACTACCAAACCCATTTTGAGCATTACTTGTAAATATGCCCTTGAGGACTCCCTGACCCTTTCCCCCTTACTTGAAATGATAGCCATTTCTACCACATCCCACCACCAGCTTTTGCATCTGAACTACTCTGTACTGTCCTAAATCTTTAGTTGTAAAGTAAAAGCAAGAGATTATTTGTCTGCACTGACTCATTTCTCTCTCATACTGCATCCTGATTGGCCATAACCTTCAACCCCATGCCCTGCCCATTCACCTGCCAACCATTTACAGTAATTGACAAAAATCTACTTAGGTTTGGAACATCAAGAGGCCTGTGAACAACAATAAGACATATAAGTACCAGATTAAAAGTAGAGTGCATGCCAGAGAGGATAAGTGAACCCAAGTTAGGTGGGCTGGAATGCATGTCAGGGCTGATGACATCAGTATACATTTGTTCTCCCAGCTCAGCATTTCATGGAACATGAACTATCGCACCTATTGCTGGTCTAGTATTTGGTTCTTCTGAGTTGGAGATGGTCCCAGAAGAATCCATTTTAATTCTCCCATGGTCTGTATAGAATTCATCCTATGGGTACTGCTGGGGGTTTCTGGGGAATGCTTAAGCTTTGTTTCCTGAGCCCATGGGACATGCCATTTGGAACTCACTTCTTAATTACTAAGAGTTAATAGCTAGGGGCTAAAAAGTACAGCATTGGGAGGCAGACCCTCTCTGCCAGGAAGGGAAAATTTGAGCCCATCTCTCTTGAGACTTCTCCTTGTTTCACAAAGCAACCTTTTAACTATGGTATCTGTGTAATAAAGATCCCCCAGGCATCTGGCCACCCCATGTATCCTTTATGGCATGGTGTGGTATAGCAGGTAGACTATAGAGTTAAACAGATTTGGGTTTCTGTCTAGCCATGTGACCTTGAGCACTAAGCTTCTCTGAGTCTGTCTTCTCACCTTGTCCTGGACCCTAAACCATATGAGTATAACTCAGTGTTAATTGATATTGGTCAAAGGGGCTCTCTGCTTGCCAAACTGTGAGAATGCACAGCCCCAAGCAAAGCACCACCATCTGGTTGTTTCCTGGATATCCATATTGAGAAAGTAAAGAGTTGAGTATACTTTCCGGTGACCTCATGGCCAAAGAAGATATAAGTTGGCACCTGATAGTCTCATGGCCACTAGCAGAGGATAGGAATGGGGAAGAAGGCAAGAGTCTCTGAACACAGGATGCTGGGCATTGGACATTTACTCTTTTTCCTGTTTTCACCAGCTGAAAGATGCTGAAGATGAGGCCACACTACAAACTTTACTGAATGTCATGAATAAGGAGTTTGAAAAGCTGTCTGAGAGAAACTGGATGAATTCAGTCCTTGTTCCAGAGGTGTGTGAACTGGGGTTTGGGAAATAAAGGGGAAGAGGTGCCTTTCTTGGTGCCTTACCTTCCAGTGTGGGCCAGGACACAGTGACAGATGTAGAAGAGAGCCCAGTAGTAACTTACAGATGGAACTTAATAGCGTCTCCTTTTCGCATCTCCTCATCATAAGTAGACAGAATAAGACAGAAAGCACATTGAAAAACTAGATGACCATGGGAAAATAATTATAAAGAAGAACAATTCTGTGGCAGGAGATTGGGAAAGAAAAAGCAAGATTGATTTTTTTCTAAACTGTTCTCCTGGACATAATTTCCCCTCCCTGCTTAGTACTTGCTGCAAGGACTGAATTTCATCTGGTATATACCATTATGGCCAGTACCAGTTGTTTACAGCCCACATCTGTTCTGTTCTAAATGACTGCTGCCCAAGTGATTACATCTTCCAAATACCACCTCCCCCTGCTGCATCCTGTCCCTCTGCTTCTAACAGAATAACAGGCTCTCTCAGTGCCTTTCCTGACTGTTGTGTGGCTTTAAAAAATCAAGCATGTACAAGAAACTCACCTCAAACCCAAAGACATGCACAGACTAAAAGTCAAGGGATGGAAAAACATATTTCAGGCAAACAACAGTGAGAGGAAAGCAGGGGTTGCAGTACTAATATCAGACAAAATAGACTTCAAAACAAAGAAAGTAACAAGAGATAAAGAAGGACACTACATAATGATAAAGGGCTCAGTCCAACAAGAGGATATAACCATTCTAAATATATATGCACCCAACACAGGAGCACGAAACATTTGTGAAACAAATATTAACAGAACTAAAGAGGGAAATAGACTGCAATGCATTCATTGTAGGAGACTTCAACACACCACTCGCCCCAAAGGATAGATCCACCGGGCAGAAAATAAGTAAGGACACACAGGCACTGAACAACACACTAGAACAGATGGACCTAATAGACATCTATAGAACTCTACATCCAAAAGCAACAGGATATACATTCTTCTCAAGTGCACATGGAACATTCTCCAGAATAGACCACATACTAGCTCACAAAAAGAGCCTCAGTAAATTCCAAAATATTGAAATTCTACCAACCAATTTTTCAGACCACAAAGGTATAAAACTAGAAATAAATTCTACGAAGAAAACAAAAAGGCTCACAAACACATGGAGGCTTAACAACATGCTTCTAAATAATCAATGGATCAATGAACAAATCAAAATACAGATCAAGGAATATATAGAAACAAATGACAACAACAACACAAAGCCCCAATTTCTGTGGGACGCAGCGAAAGCAGTCTTAAGAGGAAAGTATATAGCGATCCAGGCACACTTGAAGAAGGAAGAACAATCCCAAATGAATAGTCTAACATCACAGTTGTCGAAACTGGAAAAAGAAGAACAAATGAGGCCTAAAGTCAGCAGACAGAAGGACATAATAAAGATCAGAGAAGAAATAAACAAAATTGAGAAGAATAAAACAATAGCAAAAAAACGATGAAACCAAGAGCTGGTTCTTTGAGAAAATAAACAAAATAGATAAGCCTCTAGCCAAACTTATTAAGAGAAAAAGAGAATCAACACACATCAACAAGATCAGAAATGAGAATGGAAAAATCACGACAGACTTCACAGAAATACAAAGAATTATTAAAGACTACTATGAAAACCTATATGCTAACAAGCTGGAAAACCTAGAAGAAACGGACAACTTCCTAGAAAAATACAACCTTCCAAGACTGACCAAGGTAGAAACACAAAAGTTAAACAAACCAATTACGAGCAAAGAAATTGAAACAGTAATCAAAAAACTACCCAAGAACAAAACCCCAGGGCCGGACGGATTTCCCTCGGAATTTTATCAGACACACAGAGAAGACATAATACCCATTCTCCTTAAAGTGTTCCAAAAAATAGAAGAGGAGGGAATACTCCCAAACTCATTCTATGAAGCCAACATCACCCTAATACCAAAACCAGGCAAAGAACCCACCAAAAAAGAAAATTACAGACCAATATCCCTGATGAATGTAGATGCAAAAATACTCAATAAAATATTAGCAAACAGAATTCAACAGTATATCAAAAGGATCATACACCATGACCAAGTGGAATTCATCCCAGGGATGCAAGGATGGTACAACATTCGAAAATCCATCAACATCATCCACCACATCAACAAAAAGAAAGACAAAAAACACATGATCATCTCCATAGATGCTGAAAAAGCATTTGACAAAATTCAACATCCATTCATGATAAAAACTCTCAGCAAAATGGGAATAGAGGGCAAGTACCTCAACATAATAAAGGCCATATATGATAAACCCACAGCCAACATTATACAGAACAGTGAGAAGCTGAAAGCATTTCCTCTGAGATCGGGAACCAGACAGGGATGCCCACTCTCCCCACTGTTATTTAACATAGTACTGGAGTTCCTAGCCATGGCAATCAGACAAAACAAAGAAATACAAGGAATCCAGATTGGTAAAGAAGAAGTTAAAGTGTCACTATTTGCAGATGATATTGTAGGATCTGAAGAATCAAAAGTTAGCATAAGTACAGCCATCTTAAAGGCTTAAATACCACTCCCTAACCTAGAAGGAGGAAAATTATTAGAATCTTGAAAAACAAGTTAGTCAGCCAGTGTTAAATGTAGTGACCTTTAATTAGCTGACCTCAAATCAGTTAATCATACACATCAAGCTTATCTTGCTAGAACCACCCTAAACATTCCGAAGGTAATCTTATCTAACCAGACCCCAGGATGTGGCCCCAGGCAAAGATTTATGTGTCTATGAAAAAAACACTGTATTGTGATTGTGGAAAATGTTGCCCCCTTTGAAAATGCTATAAAACCTTCTGGCTTTGTGTGCTCAGGGTCCTTGTTGAGACCCGCTGCGTCGGGCTAACTTGGACCCCCACTAGCTGGTTCCTGAATAAATTCCTCTTGCTTATTGCATCAAGAGACGTCTTTCGTGAGTGATTTGGGGCGGCGTCCTCCTCTGGGAGAATCCAACAATATGATACTGTACATAAAAAACCCTAAAGACTCCACTCCAAAACTACTAGAACTGATATCGGAATACACCAAAGTTGCAGGATACAAAATTAACACACAGAAATCTGTAGCTTTCCTATACACTAACAATGAACCAATAGAAAGAGAAATCAGGAAAACAACTCCATTCACAATTGCATCAAAAAGAATAAAATATCTAGGAATAAACCTAACCAAAGAGGTCTACAAGTCACTCTTAAGAGAACCCTGAAAACTATAAGTCACTCTTAAGAGAAATTAAAGGGGACACTAACAAATGGAAACTCATCCCATGCTCATGGCTAGGAAGAATTAATATCATCAAAATGGCCATCCTGCCCAAAGCAATATACAGATTTGATGAAATCCCTATCAAATTACCAGCAACATTCTTCAATGAACTGGAACAAATAATTCAAAAATTCATATGGAAAAACCAAAGACCCCGAAAAGCCAAAGCAGTCCTGAAAAAGAAGAATAAAGTAGGGGGGATCTCACTCCCCAACTTCAAGCTCTACTACAAAGCCATAGTAATCAAGACAATTTGGTACTGGCACAAGAACAGAGCCACAGACCAGTGGAACAGATTAGAGACCCCAGAAATTAACCCAAACATATATGGTCAATTAATATTTGATAAAGGAGCCATGGACATACAATGGCAAAATGACAGTCTCTTCAACAGATGGTGCTGGCAAAACTGGACAGCTACATGTAGGAGAATGAAACTGGACCATTGTTTAACCCCATATACAAAGGTAAACTCAAAATGGATCAAAGACCTGAATGTAAGTCATGAAACCATTAAACTCTTGGAAAAAAACATAGGCAAAAACCTCTTGGACATAAACATGAGTGACCTCTTCTTGAATATATCTCCCAGAGCAAGAAAACAACAGCAAAAATGAGCAAGTGGGACTACATTAAGCTGAAAAGCTTCTGTACAGCGAAAGACACCATTAATAGAACAAAAAGGAACCCTACAGTATGGGAGAATATATTTGAATATGACAGATCCGATAAAGGCTTCACATCCAGAATATATAAAGAGCTCACACGCCTCAACAAACAAAAAACAAATAACCCAATTAAAAAATGGGCAGAGGAACTGAACAGACAGTTCTCCAAAAAAGAAATACAGATGGCCAACAGACACATGAAAAGATGCTCCACATTGCTAATTATCAGAGAAATGCAAATTAAAACTACAATGAGGTATTACCTCACACCAGTAAGGATAGCTGCCATCCAAAAGACAAACAACAACAAATGTTTGCGAGGCTGTGGAGAAAGGGGAACCCTCCTACACTGCTGGTGGGAATGTAAATTAGTTCAACCATTGTGGAAAGCAGTATGGAGGTTCATCAAAATGCTCAAAACAGACTTACCATTTGACCCAGGAATTCCACTCCTAGGAATTTACCCTAAGAATGCAGCAATCAAGTTTGAGAAAGACAGATGCACCCCTATGTTTATTGCAGCACTATTTACAATAGCCAAGAATTGGAAGCAACCTAAATGTCCATTGGTAGATGAATGGATAAAGAAGATGTGGTACATATACACAATGGAATACTACTCTGCCACAAGAAGAGGGAAAATCCTACCATTTGCAGCAACATGGATGGAGCTGGAGAGTATTATGCTCAGTGAAATAAGCCAAGTGGAGAAAGAGAAATAAGAAATGATTTCACTCATCTGAGGAGTATAAGAACAAAGGAAAAACTGAAGGAAGAAAACAGCAGCGGAATTACAGAACCCAAAAATGGACTAACAGGTACCAAAGGGAAAGGAACTGGGGAGGATGGGTGGGCAGGGAGGGTCAAGGGGAGGGAAGAAGAAAGGGGGTATTAAGATTAGCATGCATATTGGGGGGAGGGAGAAAGGGGAGGGAGGGCTGTACAACACAGAGAGGACAAGTAGTGATTCTACAACATTTTGCTATGCTGATGGACAGTGACTGTAATGTGGTTTTTAGGGGGGACCTGGTATAGGGGAGAGCATAGTAAACATAGTATTCTTCATGTAAGTGTAGATTAAAGATTAAAAAGAAAAGAAAGAAAGAAAGAAAGAGAAAGAAAGAAAGAAAGAAAGAAAGAAAGAAAGAAAGAAAGAAAGAAAGAAAGAAAGAAAGAAAGAAAGAAAGAAAGAAAGAAAAAGAAAGAAAAGAAAAGGGGGATTACTCCTTGATAGGATAAAACTATTGGTAAATCAAAGATTAATGCATGCTTTAAATATCCTTAATTTTGATCACTTAAAGGGTATCAGATGATCAGCTATGGAGGTACCCTTTTCTGATAATATTCCTTTCTCTTAATAAAAATAAAATAAAATAAGATAAAATAAAATAAAATAAAAAGCAGTTCCTGTGTGCTGACCTCCATTGAGTTCTACACAGTGGTATAGAGGGCATGTCAAAGTGTGGGCAAAGGGTCTGTTTGTTTTTATGCAGAAGATCAAAGCCTAGCTTGGCTACCCAGAAAATGAACTAAGATACGATATGAGGAGGAGCTTCCGCATCAGCACTCTCTGGAGGACTCATGCCGGGGGATGATCATCAAAATGCCTCCACAGGGATCCGGGCGATGCTGCGGTTGTGGCTGCGTCCATCCCACCATTTCCTGGACTTGCCATTGGAATGAGGAGGGAGATGTCTAGGCTGGCATGGGCATACAGTGAGACAACAAATTTGACTGGATCTGTACTGTTGGAACTCAACCAGGAGTTGGGAGGGGTGCAAGTTGTAGCGCTCCAAAATCTTACGACTGTAGACTATCTACAGTTAAAAGAACATATGGGATGTGAACAGATCCCAGAAATGGGTTGCTTTAATTTGTCTGATTTCTCTCAGACTGTTCAAGTACAGTTGGACAATATCCATCATATCATAGACAAATTTTCACAAATGCCTAGGGTGCCTAACTGGTTTTCTTGGCTTCACTGGAGATGGTGGGTAATTATAGATTTGCTTTGTTTATGTCACCGTATTCCTATTATGTTAATATGGGTGTGTAATTTAGTTAGTAGTTTAAAACCTATACATCCTTAAGTTACTCTACAAGAAGATATGTCAAAGAAATAATCAATCCTCCCATGTTTCCTTCCATTTGCTACCTCTATAGCTTTTCTTCTTCCTTCCTAATTACAACCCTTAAATAGAATTAGTGCCTCATATCGAATTTACCGAGTATCATAATTCATCCAGGTGGTAAAGATACCTCGAGACAAGTGCTGGGCATAGAAGCCACAGGGCATAAATCTGCAAAGAAGTAAAAAGCTAACCTTTTCAAACAATATGGCTTCTCTCTCACTTACCAACTTTACATTTCCCTGTATGGCCATGGAAGATGACTGGTTACCCAGAGACGGGTAAGATTCCTCAAGGGAGGAACAACCTAAGACAGGCACAGTCGCAGGGGGGCCATCAGGTGAGAAATCGGGGAACAACAGTGGTGACGCTTAGAACCTCACCTCCTCCTGTTTTGAGAGAAAGCATCTGCATCCGTGGATGTTTTATTGCTCTTGTCTAGCTCGGATTAGCACATAGTCTACAGGCACACACATGATCATCTACAATTGCTCTCTTACAACACTAAACTATGTTTTCTACCTTTATCTTGCATCTACCTATCACCTCAGCATTTTATTAAAAATAAAAATAATAATAATAATAAAGGGAGAAATGTGGAATCCACATATAAATCAAGTATAAAAATCAAATGAATATTCATATTTGACCTGATTGTTTATAGTTCATAATGCGTGATCAAAACCGAAAGTTTCTGTGATGAATGCCCTTGTACTGTTCACCATGTAAGAACTTATTCACTATGTAAGAATTCGTTCACCATGTAAGAACTTGTTCGTTATGCTTCAGAAGATTGGAGACTGACGAGAATTAGGCTTGAGATGGATTAATGATTGTGCATTGAGCATTGACTCCCCCTATACAGAATTTTATTGTTGTTAACAACCATTTGATCAATAAATATGAGAGATGCCCTCTCAAAAAAAAATATCAAGCATGGCAACAGTGGCTACAATATAGCTAAGGGGATGCTCTCATTTTTTGACAACTGTGAGTGTACTTTGCTGAGATTGAAAAAAAGTCCTATTTCATAAATCAAATCACACAAAGATGTCCTGTCATCACTAAGCAAATTGCTCCTTTATGATCTGACAGGGTTTTTCTTTAAATTTCCCCACCATGGAACCTCTTATTTCAGTCTGTATAAATCTCTGGTTCCCTTATTCACTACCCCTGTTTTCTGGCTCCATACACGAGTTATATGCATGTGAGCAAGTCATACAGGTATGTTTGGAGTAGTGCAGCAATCAGGCTACCATTTTAGAGGAAAAAATACATATAAATTCAGGTCAGGTCTTAACACATTTAATAACTTTCTTACATGCCTTTGCTGATAACTTTGCTGCTCTTGATGAGTACACTCTGGGGAAGGAAGACATGCTGTTATGCAGAAAGAGGAGCAAACTTTGTAGCACCCTCTTTCTATTATTACTCAGTTCAGCTATCTCTCACCAAGCTACTGAGCTAGGCAAATGGGGTGGATATTGAGAGAAAAGAGACAAACAGCCCATGCCCTGATGTCTCAGTATGTGAATCCGCTTGGCCAGAAGCATAATAGCTTTTCTAGGCTGCAGTATTTCCATAAAGATGAAGAAGTGAGCCTCCAAAGAAGGGCAGAGTGAATTGAAGGAAAGTCAGGATGATGTTGCTCATTCACTTGACACCAAACTTATCTTAAGGCCACAGAAGATTCAGAACCACTTTGGTGGGGAAAAGCAGAATGAGAGCCAACTATTCATGAAGTTTTCCAAGGCTTTGGCTGAAGGGGAAGGTCCTGTGTCCTTCTTTTAGGTTTCTTCTGAAAGGCAATTCTGAGGGTCAGCATTCATTAGCCTAGAGGAGAAAGGGTAAGTAGGAGTCAGAGCAGGAACAGGAGGACAGGTTTATACTGTTCTAATGGAGGGGATTGGAGATATAATCTTGAAGAGAAGAAAACCCCAAAGTTCCTTGGAATGTGTTTGGCTGGACTTTTGGCAGCAACGTTAACCTTGGAATAGTGTCTTACTGAGACCGGTATTAAAACAAGCACACTGTAGCAGGAGCAAAAGGATGGAGAGGCTGAGATGATGGAATTAAAAATCCTGCTTGATCTGTATTACAGAGAGCCAACATTCTTAAGAGCTGTATAGAGAACCCTGTTTGCATTCCAGATAGGGAAAAAAGGTGGCCTGGGAGACAGGTTCTTCCCTATATGAAAGTATTCAGCCAAGGGAGTGAGTTGGGGCTCACCAAACCGTATGTCTGAAGGAAAAGGTGCATTTTACTATTTCATACAGAAGCACAATATGAACTAGCAGTGGACCTAGCATCTTCATCCTTCCAATCCCTAGCCACATGATCTCAGGTGAAAAATTTTTCCTCTCTGAGCCTCTGCTGCCTCCTTTATGAAATAAGGTGATAATAGCCACTTTGCAAGGTTGTTTGGTGGATTACTGGAGAGCATTTATTAAAGCACCTAGCAAGGCATCCTGGGACAGAGTAGGATCTTGGTAAAGATCAGTTGCCTTCCTAGGGCATGGGACTAGTGATTGGGGTGTCTCCCATACCCGGATAGATGACAGATCTGCCTGTTTTCTGTATCCATCCTTGCATATCACCTTGCCAGGCCTCTAGGAATTGTTTCTGAATGTTAGGCTACTAACATTTTGACCTTCCTTTCACTGTGGTTTTCCAGGAGAAATCATACGATACTGACAAGAGAAGCTTCAGATTGAAAGTTAAGTTCCTCAAATTGGGGAAGAAGAAGCTAGAAGAGGAAGACAAGCCTGAATCAGGCCAAAGAATCCAGGGTTTCATTGGTAAGCTTCCCTAATGGGCATAGAAGTCATGAAGAGTCCCGCACAGGATGAGTACTTCCCAGGGACTTAAAGCTCCCATTATAAATGTTTGTGGGTATGGTGGTGATGGAGGAGGAGGAGGCAATGGAGTTGAGATCCAACCTTAGGCAATGCCAAGCAGTCTCTTGGACAAAATGTGAGTAAAAAAGTGATATGCAGGATGGCGGAGCCAAGATGGCAGTGTGAGTAGGACAGTGGGAATCTCCTCCCAAAAACATATATATTTTTGAAAATAAAACAAATACAACTAATCCTAAAAGAGAGACCAGAAGACACAGGACAACAGCCAGACTACACTCACACCTGCGAGAACCCAGTGCCTGGTGAAAGGGGTAAGATACAAGCTGCAGCCCGGCAGGACCCGAGGCCCCTCACCCCAGCTCCTGGCAGGAGGAGAGGAGTCAGAGCAGGGAGGGAGAGGGAGCCCAGGACTGCTAAACACCCAGCCCCAGCCATCTGCACCTGAGCGCAGACACAGTGCATGTGTGGGGTGCTGGATACAAGGGAAACAGGACAATAAGACCTTTGAGCAGGGCCTGAAGCCGACACCCCTGTGACAAAGAAAAGCGAGTGCTTTTTGAAAGTCTTAAAGGGACAGGGACCCCACAGCTGGATGGAAGCATCCCAGGTCACAATCCAGCAGCTGGAATCTCCAGGGAACTCTGGGCACACTAACCCCCTGGACAACAGCTCTGAGACCCCTCATGGAGGTAAACAGCCAAACAGCCCTCTGTCCATTACCCCTCTGGGGCCCCGCCATAGCAGAGCAGCAGCCTGAGGCTGGCCACGCCCACAGCAAGGGAGCTTCCTCCATACCAGCCAGGCAAGATACAGAGACCCAGTCTACACGCAATTGCCCAACACAAGCCACTAGGGAGCACAGTTGTCCCAGTAAAGAAAGGCCAGAGCAAGTGGAAAGACTTGGCTCTCCCAGCTGACAGATGAGTCAATAGGTCACCATTGCACCTATCAACATGAAAAGGCAAAAAAATTTGATCCAGACAAGACTAACCCAGACAGCTTCGACATCTCCTACATCTTCCCCTGAGAAGGAACGTGGGGAGACAGATTTAGCCAGTCTTCCTGAAAAAGAATTCAAAACAAAAGTCATAACCATGCTGATGGACTTGCAGAGAAATATGTAAGAACTAAGGAGGGAGAATACAGAAATAAAACAAGCTCCGAAAGGACTTCAAAACAGAATGGACAAGATGCAAGAGACCATTAATGGACTAGAAAAAAGAGAATAGGAACGCAGAGAAGCTGATGCAGAGAGAGATAAAAGGATCTCCAGGAATGAAAGAATTTTAAGAGAACTGTGTGACCAATTGAAATGGAACAATATCTGCATTATAGCGGTACCAGAAGAAGAGAGAGAGAAAGGGATAGAAAGTGTCTTTGAAGAAATAATTGCTCAAAACTTCCCCAAACTAGGGGAGGAAATGGCCTCTCAGACCACAGAGGTACATAGAACTCCCATGACAAGGGATCCAAGGACGGCAACACCAAGACACATAATAATTAAAATGGCAAAGATCAAAGACAAGGACAGAGTATTAAAGGCAGCCAGAGGGGAAAAAAAAGGTCACCTACAAAGGAAAATCTATCAGGCTATCATCAGACTTCTCAACAGAAACCCTACAGGCCAGAAGAGAATGGCAGGATATACTTAATGCAATGACACAGAAGGGCCTCGAACCAAGAATACTGTGTCCAGCATGATTATCATTTAAATATGAAGGAGGGATTAAACAATTCCCAGAAAAGCAAAAGTTGAAGGAATCAGACCGTGTTTATAATAGCTCAAAAAGCGAGATAAGTTAGACAGTAAGAGAGAAAAGAAGCTAACCTTGAACCTTTGGTAACCACAAACTTAAAGCCTGTAATGGCAATAAGTACATACATTTCAATAATCACCCTAAATGTAAACGGACTGAATGCACTAATCAAAAGACACAGAGTAATAGAATGGATAAAAAAGCAAGAACCCATCCATATGCTGCTTAGAAGAGACTCACCTCAAACCCAAAGACATGCACAGACTTAAAGTCAAGGGATGGAAAAAGATATTTCATGAAAACAACACAGAGAAAAAAGCAGGTGTTGCAATACCAGTATCAGACAAAACAGACTTCAAATTAAAGAAAGTAACAAAGATAAGGAAGAACATTACATAATGATAAAGGGCTCAGTCCAAAAGAGGATATAACCATTATAAATATATATGCACCCAATACAGGAGCACCAACATATGTGAAACAAATACTAGCAGAAATAGAAGGCAATGTATTCATTCTGGGAGACTTCAACACACCACTCACTCCGAAGGACAGATCCACCAGACAGAAAATAAGTAAGGATACAGAGGCACTGAACAACACAATAGAACAGATGGACCGAATAGACATCTACAGAACTCTACATACAAAAGCAACAGGGTACACACTCTTCTCAAGTGCACATGGAACATTCTCCAGAATAGACCACATACTAGGCCAAAAAAAACAGCCTCAGTAAACTCTAAAAGACTGAAATCCTACCAACCAACTTTTCAGATCAAAGAGGCATAAAACTAGAAATAAATTGTACAAAGAAAGCAAAAAGGCTCACAAACACATGGAGGCTTAACAACATGCTCCTAAATAATCAATGGATCAATGACAAAATCAAAATGGAGATCCAGCAATATATGGAAACAAATGACAACAACAACACAAAGCCTCAACTACTGTGGGATGCAGCAAAAGCAGTCTTAAGAGGAAAGTATATAGCAATCCAGGCATATTTAAAGAAGGAAGAACAATCCCAAATGAATGGTCTAATGTCACAATTATCGAAATTGGAAAAAGAAGAACAAATGAGGCCTAAGGTCAGCAGAAGTAGGGACAAAATAAAGATCACAGAAGAAATAAATAAAATTGAGAAGAATAAAACAATAGCAAAAATCAATGAAACCAAGAGTTGGTTCTTCAAGAAAATAAACAAAATAGATAAGCCTCTAGCCAGACTTATTACAAGGAAAAGAGAGTCAACACAAATCAACAGAATCAGAAACAAGAAAGGAAAAATCACGACGGACTGCACAGAAATACAAAGAATTATTAGAGAACACTATGAAAAACTATATGCTAACAAGCTGGGAAACCTAGGAGAAATGGACAACTTCCTAGGAAAATACAACCTTCCAAGACTGACCCAGAAAGAAACAGAAAATCTTAACAGACCAATCACCAGTAATGAAATTGAAGCGGTAATCAAAAAACAGCCAAAGAACAAAACCCCCCGGGCCAGATGGATTTACTTCGGAATTTTATCAGTCATACGGAGAAGACATAATACACATTCCTCTTAAAGTTTTCCAAAAAATAGAAGAGGAGGGAATACTCCCAAATTCATTCTATGAAGCTAACATCACCCTAATACCAAAACCAGGCAAAGACCCCAAGAAAAAAGAAAACTACAGACCAATATTCCTGATGAACATAGATGCAAAAATACTCAACAAAATATTTGCAAACCGAACTCAAAACTACACCAAGAGGATCATACACCATGACCAAGTGGGATTCATCCCAGGGATGCAAGGATGGTACAACATACAAAAATCCATCAACATCATCCACCACATCAACAAAAAGTAAGACAAAAACTACATGATAATCTCCTTAGATGCTGAAAAAGCATTCGATAAAATTCAATATCCATTCATGATAAAAACTCTCAACAAAATGGGTAGAGAGGGTAAGTACCACAACATAATAAAGGCCATATATGATAAACCCACAGCCAACATCATACTGAACAGCAAGAAGCTGAAAGATTTTCCTCTGAGATCAGGAACAAGACAGGGTTGCCCACTATACCCACTGTTACTCAACATATTACTGGAGGCCCTAGCCACGGCAATTAGACAAAACAAAGAAATACAAGGAATCCAGATTGGTAAAGAAGAAGTTAAACTGTCACTATTTGCAGATGACATGATACTGTACATAAAAAAGCCTAAACACTCCACTCAGAAACTACTAGAGCTAATATTGGAATTCAGCAAAGTTGCAGGATACAAAATTAACACTCAGAAATCTGTGGCTTTCCTATACAGTAACAACAAACTAATAGAAAGAGAAATCAGGAAGACAATTCCATTCACAATAGCATCAAAAAGAATAAAATACCTAGGAATAAACCTAACCAAGGAACTGAAAGACCTATGCCCTGAAAACTATAAGACACTCTTAAGAGAAATAAAAGAGGTCACTAACAAATGGAAACTCATCCCATGCTCTTGGCTAGGAAGAATTAATATTGTCAAAATGGCCATCCTGCCCAAAGCAATACACAGATTCGATGCAATCCCTATCAAACTACCAACAGCATTCTTCAATGAACTGGAACAAGTAGTTCAAAAATTCATATGTAAACACCAAAGACCCCAAATAGCTAAAGCAATCCTGAGAAGGAAGAATAAAGTGGGGGTATCTCACTCCCCAACTTCAAGCTCTACTACAAAGCCACAGTAATCAAGACAATTTGGTACTGGCACAAGAACAGAGCCACAGACCAATGGAACAGAATAGAGACTCCAAACATTAACCCAAACATATATGGTCAACTAATATTCGATAAAGGGGCCATAGACATACAATGGGGAAATGACAGTCTCTTCAACAGATGGTGCTGGCAAAACTGGACAGCTACATGTAAGAGAATGAAACTGGATCACTGTCTAACCCCATACACAAAAGTAAACTCCAAATGGATCAAAGACCTGAATGTAAGTCATGAAACCATAAAACTCTTAGAAAAAAACATAGGCAAAAATCTCTTAGACATAAACATGAGTGACCTCTTCTTGAACATATCTCCCCGGGCAAGGGAAACAAATGCAAAAATGAACAAATGGGACTATATCAAGCTGAAAAGCTTCTGTACAGCAAAGGACACCATCAATAGAACAAAAAGGTACCTTACAGTACGGGAATACATATTCGTAAATGACAGATCTGATAAAGGCTTGACATCCAAAACATATAAAGAGCTCACGCACCTCAACCAAAGAAAACCAAATAATCCAAATAAAAAATGGGCAGAGGAGCTGAACAGAGAGTTCTCCAAAGAAGAAACTCAGATGGCCAAGAGACACATGAAAAGATGCTCCACATTGCTAGTTATCAGAGAACTGCAAATTAAAACCACAATGAGATATCACCTTACACCAGTAAGGATGGCTACCATCCAAAAGGCAAACAACAACAAATGTTGGTGAGGTTGTGGAGAAAGGGGAACCATCCTTCACTGCTGGTGGGAATGTAAATTAGTTCATCCATTGTGGAAAGCAGTATGGAGGTTCCTCAAAATGCTCAAAATAGACTTACCATTTGACCCAGGAATTCCACCTCTAGGAATTTACCCTAAGAATGCAGCACTCCAGTTTGAAAAAGACAGATGCACCCCTATGTTTATTGCAGCACTATTTACAATAGCCAAGAAATGGAGGCAACTTAAGTGTCCATCAGTAGATGAATGGATAAAGAAGATGTGGTACATATACACAATGGAATATTATTCAGCCATAAGGAGAAAGCAATCCCACAATTTGCAACAACATGGATGTAGCTAGAGGGTATTATGCTCAGTGAAATAATCCAAGGGGAGAAAGACAAATACCAAATGATTTCACTCATCTGTGGAGCATAAGAACAAAGGAAAAACTGAAGAAACAAAACAGCAGCAGAATCCCAGAACCCAAGAGTGGACTAACAGTTACCAAAGGGAAAGAGTCTGGGGAGAATGGGAGGGTAGGGAGGGATAAGAGTGGGGAAGAAGAAAGGGTTTATTATGATTAGCATGTATAATGTGGGGGGTGGGGGAAAGGGGAGGGCTGTGCAACACAGAGAATTCAAGTAGTGATTCTACAACATCTTACTATGCTGAAGGACCATAACTGTAATGGGGCTTGTGTGGAGGACTTGGGGTAGGTGAGATCCTAGTAAACATAATGTTCTTCATGTAATTGTAGATTAATGATAAAAAAAAATTTTAAATGTCAAAAAAAAAGAATATAATACCTAGGAATAAACCTAACCAAGGAAGTGAAAGACCCATACCCTTAAAACTACAAAACACTCTTGAGAGAAATTATAGAGGACACTAACAAATGGAAACTCATCCCATGCTCTTGGCTAGGAAGAATTAATATTGTCAAAATGGCCATCCTACCTTAAGCAATCTACAGATTCAATGCAATCCCTATCAAAATACCAACAGCATTCATCAATTAACTGGAGCAAATAGTTCTAATATTCATATGGAACCACAAAAGACCCCGAGCAGCCAAAGCATTCCTGGGAAGGAAGAATAAAGCAGGGGGATCTTGCTTTCCACCTTCAAACTCTATACAAAGCCACCGTAATCAAGACAATTTGGTACTGGCACAAAAACAGACCCACAGACAGTGGAACAGGATGGAGAGTCCAGATATTATCCAAAACATATATGGTCAATTAATATGTGATAAAGGAGCCATGGACATACAATGGGGAAATGACAGCCTCTTCAGCACCTGGTGTTGGCAAAACTGGACAGCTACATGTAAGAGAATGAAACTGGATCACTGTCTAACCCCATACACAAAAGTAAACTCCAAATCTATCAAAGACCTGAATGTAAGTCATGAAACCATAAAACTCTTAGAAAAAAACATAGGCAAAAATCTCTTAGACATAAACATGAGTGACCTCTTCTTGAACATATCTCCCCGGTCAAGGGAAACAAACGCAAAAATGAATAAATGGGACTATATCAAGCTGAAAAGCTTCTGTACAGCAAAGGATACCATCAATAGAACAAAAAGGTGTCCTATAGTATGGGAGAATATATTCGTAAATGACAGATCCAATAAAGGGTTGACATCCAAAATATATAAAGAGCTCACACACCTCAACAAACAAAAAGCAAATAATTCAATTAAAAAAATGGGCAGAGGAGCTGAATAGACAGTTCTCCAAAGAAGAAATTCAGATGGCCAACAGACACATGAAAAGATGCTCTACATTGCTTGTCATCAGAGAAATGCAAATTAAAACCCCAGTGAGATATCATCTCACACCAGTAAGGATGGCTACCATCCAAAAGACAAACAACAACAAATGTTGGCGAGGTTGTGGAGAAAGGGGAACCCTCCTACACTGCTGGTGGGAATGTAAATTAGTTCAACCATTGTGGAAAGCAGTATGGAGGTTCCTCAAAGTGCTCAAAATAGAAATACCATTTGACCCAGTAATTCCACCTCTAGGAATTTACCCCAAGAACGCAGCACTCCACTTTGAAAAAGACAGATGCACCCCCATGTTTATCGCTGCACTATTTACAATAGCCAAGATATAGAAGCAACGTAAGTGTCCATCAGTAGATGAATGGATAAAGAAAATATGGTATATATACACAATGGAATATTACTCAGCCATAAGAAAAATCAAATCCTACCATTTGCAACAACATGGATGGAGCTAGAGGGTATTATGCTTAGTGAAATAAGCCAGGCAGAGAAAGACAAGTACCAAGTGATTTTACTCATATGTGGAGCACAAGAACAAAAGAAAACTGAAGGAACAAAACAGCAGCAGAAGCACAGAACCCAAGAATGGACTAATAGTTACCAAAGGGAAAGGGACCTGGGAGGACGGCTGGGAAGGGAGGGATAAGGGCAGGAAAAAAAGAAAGGGGGCATTACAATTAGCATATATACTGTGTGGGGGCACAAGGAGGGCTGTGCAATTAAAGGCAAGTAGTGATTTTACAGCATCTTACTATGGTGATGGACAGTGTCTGTGAATGGGGATGTGGGGGGGACTTGGTGAAGGTGGGAGCCTACTAAACATAATGTCCTTCATGTAATTGTAGATTAATGATACCAAAGGAAAATTAAAAAATAAAGTGATATGCACACTGGCAGAAGGGAGAACCTGAGAAGGAACCTTGCTGTGTGGTCTCTCCATGATATAATCAGCTGAAAAGGAAAGTGAGAGCAGACAGTTCTTTTCTGCTTGACCCATTCCTGTCCTTGATTGATAAATATGGCAAAATAGATTCAGATCTCTCTCTCATGCAGATGCAACTACAAGCTTTTGGTCCTGCTCCAGAAAACAGTATTATTTGAGATGGGCTAGGGGTGCAAGTGCTGGGGATCTACAGGGTCAGAAACAGGTTCCATGCTCTATATAAACACTTTCATACCGTATCACTTATAGTCAGTCCTTGGAAATACAAAATTTCTACATTTCATTATTTAAATGTTGGTTCCATCCCTTCTTCCCTTCTTCAGACTTGGACTTAAGCATCATTGATAGTGGGACTCAAAAGAAGATTCATTTAGAGTTGTCATTTATGCCAATTCTTATGTCCATGGTCTCTCCTAAGTTTTGGACCTAGACAACCTGGAAGCTTGAGAGATATAGCAATAGTGGACATGGGGGAGATGGGATGGAAGGTGGCAATTTGCTTTGGTTTTATGGAACTGAAAGTTTGCACAGATGCCAAAGGAGAATCTCCTAGACCAAGCTGTGTTTTTCAGGTTTGGTCCATCTGGTTTGAGCCCCTAGAAATCTGCCATATGGGAGACCATGGTTTTTGAGAGGCTTTCTGAAGACTCTGGAGGGGTCAATAGCAGTTCCATGGATTATTAGGTTCTGAGAACTCATCTCATTTGTGTTTGGGTCACATGCTGTCAGCTAGTTTTCTAGGATGGTTGGCACAATAGCAACAAACCAGTCTATCTCACAAAAGACTCTTTTCTCTCTTTAGGGTCCATACATTTCGGCTTCTGAGAATGTTCTGACCTCATTATTTTTACACTTGTTTTTTCTCTGAAGGAAATTTGTGGCATCGCAGAAATAGTGAAGATGAAACAAAAGATGATGATCCTCCAACATCATCCAGATCATAATTATAACCCTTGAAAGCTGGGAGGAGAACTCACAACATTTAGAATTCTACTAAAAAAACTCTTGAAACCTCAATTACAGGCTAGACTAAATTATTTCAGAACAAACTTGAGTACCACCAAGAAAAGTCCTCCAATTCTTTACACTAATGCTTTTTTTCCTGGACTCAGTCAGGTTTCCATAGAGGTTTACATTTTCTCATTGGCCAAAGATTCTTGTTCTGAGTGTCTTGTTCAGTTCTCCTGCTCTTTGTGCATCCTGAGCAATGACAGTATTAAATTAGTATAAGCTTCCTCTTTATGAATGGCCTGGGATCTACAAATGATTCAAGAGAGTTCACCTCATCATGGAGTTTGGGAATGGTTTTCTAACTGGCAGAGAAACCCTTGATGCCAGGGAATGAATGAAAAAGACTCTCAGGGAGATGAGGAGAGGGGTCAGGACAGCCAGGCTTGGTTGTGTTTCTCCCCCATCCTTTCCAGTTGCAACTTGTAACTTCAGGAGGTCTCTTCTAGTTGGCTTATTAAGATGAGAACTAGGTTCTGGAGGCTTGTCCACTTGCCTGTTACAATGACCATGTGAAATATTTTCTTGTAGATGTGCTGAGTGCTCTCTCTGCAAACCCTTTGAGTTTTTCCATGTGTGCATGTATGTCTTTGCACATGTCCAGTTGGTGCTGTGGTGGCTGGGTGGGCCCCTTGGTTGGAACTCACCCCTATGGCAACCATACAGGATTCCCTCCTACTACCTTGATCCTAGCCTGCATGCCTCCATGGAGTGTTTGCCTGCATTCTTGCTGGATTTTTAACTAAATGTTTTGCTGCTGTGCTGCAGTGCAGATTATGTATAGAGACATAAAGATGTATATGTATGTGTGTGTGTGTGTGTTTTTAAGAACTCAAAATACAACTCAACCTTTAAGTGATCCTATAATTTATTGTGATTTCAATTATTTTTAATTGGTAAAGGCTTGTTTTATGACCTAGGATATGGTCTGCCTTGGTGAATGCTCCATGTGCACTTGAAAAGAATGTGTATCCCAGCTGTTGCTAGGCAATGCTCTATGTCAGTTAGATTCAGTTCACTTCTTCAATTCCCTTTCTCATTTTGTCTGCTACTTTCCATCAGTTACTGAAACTATAACTGTAGATTTTTCTGTTCTTTCAGCTCTGTCAAGCTTTGCTTCCTGTATTTTGAAACTCTGTTATTAGGAGCAAACACATTTAGGATCATTATGCCTTCTTGGTGATTTGATACTTTCATCAATATATGAATCTCTTTATTCCTGACAATTTCGTTGTTCTGAAGTCAACTTTACCTTATGTTAATATAGGCACTGTAAATGTCTTTTGATCAGTTTTTGAATAGTATCTGTTTTTATCCTTTTGCTTTTAGCCTATCTACATAATTATATTTGAAGTGGGTTATGTAAGTGGCTGTGGTTGGGTGGTGTTTTTAATCTATGCTGACATTGTCTTTTCATTGATGTGTTTAGACAAATGTAATTATTGATATTACCGGATTTAGGCTTGCCGTTTTATTGAGGCAGGTAATACAGGGATGCAGGCAGATAAGGTTCAGGGCCCCTGTAAATTCCAAGAAGCTTCAGGTCCCTCTAAGTTTTAAGACCCTTGGAAGTTTCAAAAAGCTCCAATCAAACTCAGCTATTCAAAAAGTACACTTAGTTAGATTGACCTCAGCCCCGATTCATTATGCCTTATGCAAGCTGATTGGTTATTCCCTGTGCAAATGAATCATTGAACTTTCAGCCAATCAAGAGTGGGTTGTGATGTTATCAGTTCAGTTCTCTTATTTGGTCTGGGGAATGTGGGACTTCCTCCTCTTAGGAGGCAATATAAATCCCAGACCCCATGGCCCTCATGCATCCCCACTCTGAGCCCCCCTAAATAGCAGGAGCTTTCTCTTTCCACTAATTAAAAAAGCTTTCTGGTTGCACTATATTCTTGTCTGCTGGCTTCATTCCTGGTTTCATTCTTCATTGTCTCCCAGAAACAATCCTGGGAAAAACAGCAGCGTTCTTAGCCAGTAACATTACTATTTGTATTCTGTTTTGCCCCTCTGATTTTTATTCCTGTTTCCCTTTCCTGACTTATTTTAGATTATTTGAACATTTTTTAGCATCCCATTTTAATTTATTGTGATTTTCACATCCCTTGGTATAATTTTTTTAGTAGTATCTCTAGGGATTAAAAATACATGCGTTTCTCAGTCTACTTACAATCATTTTACCACTTCAATTGCAATGCAAAAACTTTACCAGCAAATTGGGTCCTTTAACCTCTCTATCTTATACTATCATTGTTTATGTATTACATCAACATACACTGAAAATCCCATCAGGAAATGTAATTTTTGCTTTCAGTCAAAACTCAAAAGTAAAATAGTCTTATTATATTTATCCAGGTATTTACCACTTCTGCTGTGCTTCATTCCTAATGTTCCAATTTCCCTTCTGGTATAATTTCATTCTGTATGAAGAAATTCCTTTAACCATTATTTTCACAGGTCTGACTACTATGAATTTTCTTAGTTTTACTTCATGTGAATTTGTGTTTTAAATTTTACCTTCAGAGGATTCAAGATGGTGGCGTGAGAAGTGAGACAGAGAATTCCCCCCAAAACCACATATAGTGTGAAAATATAGTTAATACAACTAGCCCTAAAACAGCAACAGGAAAGAAGGCTGCACCAGACTGCATACAGACCTCACAAACAGAGCAGACCTCACCAAACAGGGTAACGTATGAAAGCCTTGATCTGGCAGGACCCAAGCCCTTCCCCCACCACAGATCACTGGTAGGAGGAAGAGAAATGGAGTGGGGAAGGGGTGGAAGCCTAGAACTTCTGAACACCCAGCCCTGGAGGTCTGCTTTGGAACACAAACCTACATTGTGTGGTGCTCTGGAGGTTGGTGGGGTTGGGGAGCTGGGACAGGTGGAGTGCTTGAGAGACTGAGATTCTGGCTGTTTTTGGAGGATGGGGATACACATCTGGCCACTCTGGGACAAAGGAAAGGCAAGTGGTCTGTGAGGCTTTCTAGCAGCAAGAGGGCTGCTGAAGGGGTGGGGTTTGCATGCAGCTTGCTACACGGGAGAAGGGATCGGTGGGCAACTTTGTCTGGGCACACTCTGCCCAGAAGGTTGGGAACTTTGAGGAGCTTCAGGCGCTCCATCCCCCTGGCTGGCTACTCAGATCCAAGGGCCCCACTGTGATACGCAGCCTGTTGTACCTTCCTCCTGGCCTGCCAGCACCTGCTCACAAACAGGCAGTCACTGTTCTGGTGTCAGGCCAGCCAGAGGGAGGCACCACCTACAAAAGCTAGAGATGCCAAGTACAGAGGCTTACACCTGAGGCTCTGATACTAGAGACAGCCAGTGCAGCCGGGAATCAGGAAACAGATCTTTCCTCCCCCTAGGCACCAGAATCCCCTATAACTGCCAAACTCACTGTAGGGTCAGAGAAGCTCCAGAGACTAGAGCTTCTGGGCACTAGAGGGCACCACACAGAATTATGAAAAGTCAAAGGAACCTGCTTCAGACCAAAATCTCACAAAGCCCAGAAAAAGGGCCAAATGAAACCGAACTCACCAATCTTCCTGAAAGAGAGTTCAAAATAAAAATCATAACCATGCTTATGGAGGTTAAGAGAAATATTCAAGAACTCAGGGATGAATTTAAGATGGAGATTCAATAATTAAGAAATTCCATATCTGAAATGAAACATACAATGGAGGGATTTAAAAGCAGGTTCGATGTAGTAGTAGAGATGGTAAATAGAATAGAAATTAGAGAAGAGGGATACAAAGGAGCTGAGGCACAGAGAGAAAAAAGGATCTCTAAGAATGAAAGAATATTGAGAGAACTGTGTGACCAATCCAAACAGAACGTATCCACATTATAGGGGTACTGGAAGAAGAAGAATAGAGAAAAAGGGATAGAAAGTGTTATTGAGGAGGTAATTGCTGAAAACTTCCCCAATCTGGGGAAAGAGATAGTCTGTCAAGCCATGGAGAAGCACAGATCTCCCAACACAAGTGACCCAAGGAAGACAACATCAAGACATATAATAATTAAAATGGCAAAGATCAAGGATAAAGATAGACTTGTAAAAGCAGCTAGAGAGAAAAAAGATCACATTCAAAGGAAAACCCATCAGGCTATCATCACATTAATCAACAGAAATCTTACAGGCCAGAAGGGAGTGGCATGATATATTTAATGCAATGAAGCAGAAGGGCCTCAAACCAAGAATACTCCACCTGGTAAGGTTATAATTTAAATTTGAAGGAGGGATTAGACAATTTTCAGATAAGCAAAAGCTGAGATAATTTATCGCTCACATCTAGCTCTACAGTGCATTTTGGAGGAACTGCTATAGATAGAAGTACTCCTAAGGCTAAATAGATGTCACCAGTGGAAATAAAACTAGAGCAAAGTAGAACAATTAATTACTAAGCAGATGCAAAAGCAAATAAACTACCCCCAAAGTCAATGAAGGGATAAGAAAGAGTATAGAATATGATATCTAACATATAAAGAATGGAGGAGGAAGAAAAATGAGGAAAAACAAAGAACATTTAGGTTGTGTTTGTAATAGCATATGAAGTGAGATAATTAGACAGTTAGATAGTAAGGGAATTGCCATTGAACCTTTGGTAACCATGAATCTAAAGCCTGCAATGACAATAAGTACATACCTATCGATAATCACCCTAAATGTAAATGGTCTGAATGCACCAATCAAAAGACATAGAGTCTCTGAATAGATAAAAAAAACAAGATCCATCTATATGCTGCCAACAAGACACTCACTTCAAACCCAAAGACATACACAGACTGAAGGTAAAGGGTTACAAAAATATATTTCATGCAACTAATAGGGAGAAAAAAAGCAGGAGTTGCAATACTTGTATCAGACAAATTAGACTTCAAAACAAAGAAAGTAGCAAGACACAAAGAAGGACATTACATAATGATATAAGGGTCAGTCCAACAAGAGGATATTCCTATTATAAATATTATGCAAACAACATAGGATCACCTACATATGTGAAACAAATACTAACAGAATTAAAGGGGGAAATAGAATGCAATGCATTCAATTATAGGAGACTTCAACACACCACCCAGTCCAAGGACAGATCAACCAGACAGAAAGTAAGTAAAAAGACAGAGGCACTGAACAACATACTAGAACAGATGGACCTAATAGACATCTACAGAACACTTCATTCAAAAACAACAGGATACACATTCTTCTCAAGTGCACATGGAACATTTTCAAGAATAGATCATATACTAGGCCACAAAAAGAGCCTCCGTAAATTCAGAAAGACTGCAATTGTACCAACCAGCTTCTCAGATCACAAAGGTATGAAACTAGAAATAAATTACATGAAGAAAACAAAAAAGCCCACAAACACATGGAGGCTTAATAACATGTTCCTAAATAATCAATGGATCAATAACCAAATAAAAACAGAGATCAAGCAATATATGGAGACAAATGACAACAATAATTCAACTCCACAAAATCTGTGGCATGCAGCGAAGGCCATGCTAAGAGGGAACTATACTGCATTAAAGGACTACCTCAGGAAAGAAGAACAATCCCAAATGAAGAGTCTAAACTCACAATTAATGAAACTAGAAAAAGAAGAACAAATGAGGCCCAAAGTTAGTAGAAGGAAGGACATAATAAAGATTAGGGCAGAAATAAAATTGACAAGAATAAAATAATAGAAAAAATCAATGAAAGCAGGAGTTGGTTCTTTGAGAAAATAAACAAAATAGATAAACCCTAGCCAGATTTATCAAGAAAAAAAGAGTCTACATACATAAACAGAACCAGAAATGAGAAAGGAAAAATCACTACAGATACCAGAGAAATACAACAAATTATGAGAGAATACTATGAAAACTAATATGTTGACAAACCAGATAACCTAGAAGAAATGGACAACTTTCTAGAAAAATACAACCTTCCAAGGCTGACCCAGGAAGAAACAGAAAATCTGAATAGGCCAATTAGCAGCAAGGAAATTGAATTGGAAATCAAAAAAACACATAAGAACAAAACCCATGGACCAGATGATTTCACTGCTGAATTTTATCAAACATTTAGTGAAGACCTAATACCCATACTCCTTAAAGTCTTCCAAAAATTAGAAGAGGAGGGAATGCCCCCAAACTAATTATACAATGCCAACATCACTCTAATACCAAAACCAGTCAAAGACACCACAAAAAAAGAAAATAACAGACCAATATCCCTGATGAACATAGATGTAAAAATACTCAACAAAATATTAGCAAACCAAATTCAAAAATACATCAATAAGATCATCCATCATGATTAAGTGGGATTAATCCTAGGGATACAAGGATGGTACAACATTCGAAAATCCATCAACATCATGGCAGGACAAAAACCACATGATCATCTCCATAGATGCTGAAAAACCACTTGACAAACTTCAACATCCATTCATGATAAAAACTCTCAACAAAATGGGTAGAGAGGGCAAGTACCACAACATAATAAAGGCCATATATGACAAACCAACAGCCAACATTATCCATAACAGTGAGAAGCTGAAAACTTTTCCTTTAAGATTGGGAACAAAACAAGGAAACCCACTCTCCCCATTTTTATTCATCACATAATGTAGGTCCTAGCCTCAGCAATGAGACAACACAAAGAAATAAAAGGCATCCAGATTGGAAAAGAAGAAGTCAACTGTCACTGTTTGCAGAAGATATGATATTGTATATAAAAAATGCTAAAGATTCCACTGCAAAACTACTAGATCTAATATCTGAATTCAGCAAAGATGTGGGATATAAAATTAATAGACAGAAACCTGCTGTATTTCTATACACTAATGATGAACTAGCAAAAAGAGAAATCAGGAAACAATTCCATTCACAATTGCATCAAAAAGAATAAAATACCTAGGAATAAACCTAACCAAGGAAGTGAAAGAACTATAATCTGACAACTACACAACACTCCTGTGAGAAATTGAGGAAGATACCAATAAATGGAAGCACATCCCATACTCGTGGATAGGAAGAATTAATATTGTAAAAATGGTCATCCCACCTAAAGCAATCTACAGATTCAATGCAATCCCTATCAAAATAACAGCATTCTTCAATGAACTAGAGAAAATAGTTCTAAAATTCATATGGAACAACAAAAGACCCCGAATAGCCAAAACAATCCTAAGAAGGAAGAATAAAGGTGGGGAATTATGCTCCCTGACTTCAAGCTCTACTATAAAGCCACAGTAATCAAGACAATTTGGTACTTGCACAAGAACAGATCTATAGACCAATGGAACAGACTAGAGAGCCCAGATATAAACCCAAGCATATATGGTCAATTAATATATGATAAAGGAGCCATGCATATACAATAGGGAAATGACAGCCTCTTCAACAGCTGGTGTTGGCAAAACTGGACAGCTGCATGTAAGAGAATGAAACTGAATCATTGTCTAACCCTATACACAAAAGTAAACTCAAAATGCATCAAAGACCTGAATGTAAGTCATGAAACTGTAAAACTCTTAGAAAAAAACATAGGCCAAAATATTTTGGACATAAACATGAGTGACTTCTTCATGAACATATCTCCCTGAGCAAGGGAAACAAAAGCAATATTGAATAAGTGGGACTATAGGAAACTGAAAAGCTTCAGTACAGCAAAGGCCACCATCAGTAGAATAAAAAGACATCCTACAGTATGGGAGAATATATTTATAAATAACATACCCAATAAGGGGTTGACATTCAAATTATATAAAGAGCTCATGCACTGCAACAAACAAAAAGCAAATAAGCCAATTAATAAATGGTCAGAGTAGCTGAACAGTTTCCAAAGAAGAAATTCAGATGGCCAATAGACACATGAAAAGATGCTCGACATCCCTAATCATCAGAAAATGCAAATTAAAACCACAATGAGATATCACCTCACACCAGTTAGAATGGCCAACATCCAAAAAACAAACAACAACAAATGTTGGCGAGGATGTGGAGAAAGAAGAACCCTCCTACACTGCTGGTGGGAGTGTAACCTAGTTCTACCATTGTGTAAAGCAGTATGGAGGTTCCTCAAAAAACCCAAAATAGAAATACCATTTGACCCAGGAATTCCACTGCTAGGAATTTGCCCTAAGAATGCAGCAGCTCAGTTTGAAAAAGACATATGCCCCCCTATCTTTATCACAACACTATTTACAATAGCCAAGAAATGGAAGCAACCTAAGTGTCCATCAGTAGATGAATGGATAAAGAAGATGTGGTACATATACACAATGGAATATTATTCAGCCATAAGAAGAAAACAAATCCTACCATTTGCAACAACATAGATGGAGCTAGAGGGTATTATGCTCAGTGAAATAACCCAGGCAAAGAAAGACAAGTATCAAATCATTTCACTCATCTCTGAAATATAAGAACAAAGCAGCAGAAGGAGCCAAGATGGCGGTGTGAGTAGGGCAGTGGAAATCTCCTCCCAAAACCATATATATTTTTGAAAATACAATAAATACAACTATTCCTGAAAGAAAGACCAGTGGATACAGTACAATAGCCAGGCTACATCTACATCTGTGAGATCTCAGCATCTCACAAAGTGGGTAAGATACAAGCAGTGGCCCAGCGGGACCCGAGCGCTCCGCCACCCCAGCTCTCTGGCAGGAGGAACAGAATCAGAGGAGGGAGAGTTGGAAAGCCCAGGACTGCTAAACAACCAGCTCTAGTAATCTGCACCGGGACATAGACACACAGTCCACAGTGTGCAGGATATTAGAGAAACGGAAAAGAAAATCTGTGAGTGTGTCCCCGCAATCAGCTCCCCTGGGACAAAAGAAAAGCTAGTGCTTTTTCAAAGTCTTAAAGGGACAGGGGCCTCATAGCTGTATGGAAGAGTCCCAGCACACTCGGCCCAGCAGCTGGGAATCCTGGGGAAATCCATGCTCCCTAAAGCCCGGGGCAGCAGCGCAGCTCTGAATCTCCTCACAGCAATAAGCAGCCTGCCAGTCATTCCCCCAGCCATTGCGGCCCCCAACACAGTGGCCCAGTAGTCTGAGAGTGGAGGTGGTGCAGCGGCCCGGGAGCAGCCACATGCACCTGTAGTGATGGTGGACGAGCAGCCAGGTAGCAGCTGTGCACGCACATGGCAGCACTCAAGCAGCCGGGGTGCTGCTGTGCATGCACGTGGCAGTGGCAGAGTGGCCGGGGAGTGGCCTCACCCCCAGCAGCAGCCCAGAATCTCCTGCTGGTACACAGCCACCCAGACAAGACCCAATGGTTGCTGCCAGCATGCAGCTGCCTGGTGCAGGCAGAAGAAACTGAGGCAAGGTGAGAACGGGAGCCGCTCTCACAGGAGAGCACACCTGGTGGGCCTGCCACTCTCCGCAGGGCTCTGGGCTACCCTGACTGCAACCCTGTCATGGCAGCTTAGGGGATTCATCCAGAGGCTGCTCTATGCATGCAGATAACTGACAGGCAGCAGAGCAGAGCAAGGACACCCACAAACAGGAAAGGACTTTCTTCTCCCAGCTGACACACATGATACCTGCCCACAGCTACCTCTATCATCATTGAAAGGCAGAAGAATTTGGTCCAGTCCAGAATTACCCAGACAACCCCTGAGAGAGGGCCTGGTGAGATAGATTTAACCAATCTTTCTAAAAAATTCAAAATAAAGGTCATAACCATGCTGATGGACCTGAAAATATGCAAGAGCTATAGGAGCAAGCAGGGAGAGAGAATACAGACATAAAACAATCTCTGGAAGGACTTAAGAGCAGACTGGATGAGGTGCAAGACGTTGTTCATGGAATAGAAGTCAGAGAACAGGAATACAGAGAATCTGAGGCAGAGAGAGACAAAAGGATCCCCAGGAATGAAAGAATATTAAGAGAACTGTGTGACTAATCCAAATGGCACAATAATCACATTATAGGAGTACCAGAAGAAGAAGAAGAGAGAAAAAGGGCAGAAAGTGTCTTTGAAGAAATAATTGCTGAATACTTCCCCAAACTGAGGGAGGAACTAGTCTCTCAGACCATGGAAGCTCACAGATCTCCCAACACAAGGGACCCAAGGAGGATAACACCAAGACATACAATAATTAAAATGGCAAGGATTACAGACAAGGACAGAGTATTAAAAGCAGCCAGAAAGAGAAAAAAGGTCACCTACAAAGGAAAATCCATCAGGCTATCATCAGACTTCTCAACAGAAACCTTACAGGCCAGAAGAGAATGGCATGATATATTTAATGCAATGAAACAGAAGGACCTTGAACCAAGAATACTGTACCCAGCACGATTATCATTTAAATATGAAGGAGGGATTAAGCAATTTCCAGAAAAACAAAAGCTGAGGGAATTTGCCTCCCACAAATCACCTCTACAGGATATTTTAAAGGGACTTCTCCAGATGGAAGCACTCCTAAGGCTAAACAGATGTCAACAGAGAAAATAAAATCACACCAAAGAAAGCAGACCAACCAAATACTACCTAAAGGCAAAAAATAAAATCAACTACTCACAAAAGGAGTCAAAGGAAACACAAAAGAGTACAGAATAAAACACCTAACATATAAAGAATGGAGTAGGAGGAATAAGAAAGTAGAGAAATAAAGAATCATCAGAATGTGTTCCTAATAGCTTAATAAGAGAGTTAAGTTAGATGGATAGATAGTAAAAAAGCTATCCTTGAACCTTTGGTAACCACGAATCTAAAGCCTGTAATGGCAATAAGTACATATCTTCCAATAATCACCCCAAATGTAAATGGACTGAATGCACCAATCAAAAAACACAGAGTAACAGAATGGATAAAAAAGCAAGACCCATCTATATGCTGCTTACCAGAGACTCACCTCAAACCCAAAAAATTCACAGACTAAAAGTCAAGGGATGGAAAAAGATATTTTGTGCAAACAATAGGGAGGAAAAGAAGGTGTTGCAGTACTTATGTCAGATAAAATAGACTTCAAAACAAAGAAAGTAACAACAGATAAAGAAGGACATTACATAATAAATGGGTCAGTACAAAAAGAGGATATAACCATTATTAATATATATGCACCCAATACAGGAGCACCAACATATGTGAAACAAATACTAACAGAATTAAAGGAGGAAATAGAATGTAATACAATCATTATAGGAGACTTCAACACACCACTCACTCCAAAGGACAGATCCACCAGACAGAAAATAAGTAAGGACACAGAGGCACTGAACAACACACTAGAACAGATGGGCTTAACAGACATCTACAGAACTCTACCCACAAAAGCACCAGGATTCACATTCTTCTCAAGTGCACATGGAACATTTTCCAGAATAGACCACATACTAGGCCACAAAAAGAGCCTCAGTAAATTCAAAAAGATTGATTTTCTACCAACCAACTTCTCAGACCACAAAGGCATAAAACTAGAAACAAATTGTACAAAGAAAAAAAAAGGCTCACAGACACATGGAGGCTTAATAACACGCTTTTAAATAATCAGTGGACCAATGACCAAATAAAAACAGAGATCAAGCAATATATGGAGACAAATAACAATGAGAGCATAAAGCCCAACTTCTGTGGAAGCAGCAAAGGCAGTCCTAGGAGGAAAGTATATAGCAATCCAGGCCTATTTAAAGAAGGAAGAACAATCCTAAATGAATAGTCTAAAGGCACAATTATTGATATTGGAAAAAGAAGAACAAATGAGACCCAAAGTCAGCAGAAGGAGGGACATAATAAAGATCAGAGAAGAAATAAATACAATTGAGAATAATATAAAAATAGAAAAAAAATCAATGAAACCAACAGCTGGTTCTTTGAAAAATAAACAAAATAGATAAGCCCCTAGCCATACCTACTAAGAGAAAAAGAGAATCTACACACATCAACAGAATCAGAAATGAGAAAGAAAAATCATGATGGAACCCACATAAATACAAAAAGTTATTAGAGAATACTATGAAAATCTTTATGCTAACAAGCTGGAAAACCTAGAGGAAATGTACAACTTCCTAGAAAAATACAACCTTCTAAGACTGACCAAGGAAGAAACAGAAAATCTAAACAGACCAATTACCAGCAAAGAAATTGAATTGGTAATAAAAAAAACTACACAAGAACAAAACCCCTGGGCCAGATGGATTCATTGCTGAATTTTATCAGACAAAAAGAGAAGAAACAATACCCATTCTCCTTTAAGTTTGCCAAAAAATAGAAGAGAGAATACTTCCAAACTCATTCTATGAAGCCAGCATCACTCTAATACCAAAACCAGGCAAAGAACCCACCAACAAAGAAAATTACAGACCAATATCCCTGATGAATATACATGCAAAAACACTGAACAAAATATTAGCAAACCGAATTCAAAAACACATCAAGAGGATCATACACCATGATCAAGTGGGATTCATCTCAGGGATGCAAGGATGCTACAACATTTGAAAATCCATCAATATTATACCCCACATCAACAAAAATAAGGACAGAAACCACATGATCATTTCCCTAGATGCTGAAAAAGCATTCAACAAAATTCAACATCCATTTATGATAAAAACTCTCAACAAAATGGGTATACAGGGCAAGGACTTCAACATAATAAAGGTCATATACGACAAACCCACAGCCAACATCATACTTAACAGTGAGGAGCTGAAAGCTTTTCCTCTAAGATCGGGAACAAGACAGGGATGCCCACTCTCCCCACTGTTATTCAACATAGTACGGGAGGTCCTAGCCACGGCAATTAGACAAAACAAAGAAATACAAGGAATCCAGATCAGTAAAGAAGAAGTTAAACTGTCACTATTTGCAGATGACATGATATTGTACATAAAAAACCCTAAAGACTCCACTCCAAAACTACGAGAACTGACATCGGAATACAGCAACGTTGCAGGATACAAAATTAATACACAGAAATCTGTGGCTTTTATATGCACTAACACTGAACTAACAGACAGAGAAATCAGGAAAACAATTCCATTCACAATTGCATCAAAAAGAATAAAATACCTAGGAATAAACCTAACCAAGGAAGTGAAAGACCTATACCCTCAAAACTACAAGAGACTCTTAAAAGAAATTAAAGAGGACACTAACAAATGGAAACTCATTCCACGCTCCTGGCTAGGAAGAATTAATATTGTCAAAATGGCCATCCTGCCTAAAGCAATCTACAGATTCAATGCAATGCTTATCAAAATACCAACAACATTCTTCAATGAACCAGAACAAATAATTTTAAAATTCATATGGAACCACAAAAGGCCCCGAATACTAAAGCAATCCTGAGAAGAATAAAGCAGGGAGCATCTCGCTTCCCAACTTCAAGCTCTACTACCAAGCCACAGTAATCAAGACAATTTGGCACTGGCACAAGAACAGACCCACAGACCAGTGGAACAGAATAGAAAGTCTAGATATTAACTGAAAAGTATACAGTCAATTAATATATGATAAAGGAGCCATGGACATACAATGGGGAAATGACAGCCTCTTCAACAGCTGGTGTTGGCAAAACTTGACAGCTACATGTAAGAGAATGAAACTGTATCATTGTCTAACCCCATACACAAAAGTAAATTCAAAATGGATCAAAGACCTGAATGTAGGCCATGAAACCATAAAACTCTTAGAAAAAAACATAGGCAAAAATCTCTTGGACATAAACATGAGTGACTTCTCCATGAACATATCTCCCTGGGCAAGGGAAACAAAAGCAAAAATGAACAAGTGGGACTATATCAAGCTGAAAAGTTTCTGTACAGCAAAGGATACCACCAATAGAACAAAAATGCATCCTACAGTATGGGAGAATATATTCATAACTGACAAATCCGATAAAGGGTTGACATTCAAAATGTATAAAAAGCTCATGCACCTCAACAAACAAAAAGCAAATAATCCAGTTAATAAATGGACAGAGAGGAGCTGAACAGACAGTTCTCCAAAGAAGAAATTAAGATGGCCAACAGACACATGAAAAGATGCTCCACATCCCTAATCATCAGAGAAATGCACATTAAAACCACAATGAGATATCACCTCACACCAGTAAGGATTGCCACCATCCAAAAAGCAAACTGCAACAAATGTTGGTGAGGTTGTGGAGAAAGAGGATCCCTCCTACACTGCTGGTGGGAATGTATACTAGTTCAACCATTGTGTAAAGCAGTATGGAGGTTCCTCAAAAATCTAAAAACAGAAATACCATTTGACCCAGGATTCCACTCCTAGGAATTTACCCTAAGAATGCAGCAGCCCAGTTTGAAAAAGACATATGCACCCCTATGTTTATCGCAGCACTGTTTACAGTAGCCAAGAAATGGAAGCAACCTAAGTGTCCATCAGTAGATGAATGGATATAGAAGATGTGGTACATATACACAATGGAATATTATTCAACCATAAGAAGAAAACATATCTTACTATTTGCAACAACATGGATGGAGCTAGAGGGTATTATGCCCAGTGAAATAAGCCAGGCGGAGAACGACAAGTACCAAATAATTTCACTCATATGTGGAGTATAAGAACAAAGAAAAAACTGAAGGAACAAAACAGCAGCAGACTCACAGAACCCAAGAATGGCCTAATAGTCACCAAAGGGAAAGGGACTGGGGAGGATGTGTGGGAAGGGAGGGACAAAGGGGAGGAAGAAAGGGGGCCTTATGATTTGCATGTATAATGTGTGGGGGGGGGCACAGGGAGGGCTGTACAACACAGAGAAGACAAGTAGTGATTCTACAGCATCTTACTATGCTGATGGACAGTGACTGTAATGGGGTTTCTAGGGGGGACTTGGTGATAGGGGGAGTCTAGTAAACATAATGTTCCTCATGTAATTGTAGATTGATACCAAAAAAAAATGATTAAAGCAAAAACTGAAGGTCCAAAAGAGCAGCAGACTTACAGAACCCCAGAATGGACTAACAGTTGCAAAGGGAAAGGGACTGCAGGAGCTCGTGGGTGGGAAGGGAGGGAGAAGGGGAATAAGGGGCATTACAATTAGCACACATAATGTAGTGGGTGGTGTGGGGAAGGCAGTATAGCACAGAGAAGACAAGTAGTAATTCTATAGCATCTTACTACGCTGATGGACAGTGCCTGTAATGGGGTATGTGGTGGGGAGTTGATAATAGGGTGAGTCTAGTAATCATAATGTTGTTCATATAATTGTACATTAATGATAGCAAAATAAAAAAATTTACCTTCATTCATCAAGGATTTTTCTTTGCCAGATCCTGAATTCTGAGTTGACAGAAATCTCAACACTTGAAAAATTTTGTTGCTTCCTTCTGATCTAGATTTTCAAATGAGATATCTACAGTTATTCAAATCATTCTTCTACACATAATGCATCATTTATATCTGGATGCTTCCAAGGTTTTTTTATTTGACTTTATTTCTCAGCAGTTTGAATTGTAATGTATCTACCTATGGATTTCTTTTGTCCTGGTTGAGATTTACTCATTTTCTTGAATCTATAGATTGGCGTCTTTCACCAAACTTGGGAATTTTTCAGCCATTATTTCTTCAAAGATTTTTTTCAGCACTTCTTTCTCCTTCTGAAATGCTAATGGCACAGCTGATAGGCCTTTTATTATTGTCCTATATGTGCCTGAGGCACTGTTCATTTTTCCTAATCTTTTTCTCTGTGTTGTTCTTATTGCATGATTTCTATTTATCTACCTTTAGGTTTACTGACTCTTTCCTCTGTCATCTCACTTCAGCTGTTAAGTTTTATTTTTTGTTGTTATTTTTCAATTCTTATGTTTGCACTTGGTTTCTACTTCTTTATATCTTCTCTTTGTCTGATGAGACATTCTATTTCAACATTTGTTCCAAGACTGTTTGTGATTGTTCATTTGAGTTTTTAATAGCTGCTGATTTAATGTCTTTGTCAGATAACTGCAACATCCCCAACTTGTCACTGATAACTGTTGTCTTTGCCTTGCCAGTTGAGACATTTGCATTTCTTTGTATGCCCGGTAATTATGGAGTATATCCTGGACATTTTGAATATGACATTATAAAATTCTAAGTTTTATTGCATGGAAAACATTGATATTTTTGCTTTACTAGTCAATTTAGTTAGGTTCAGGCCACACATTCCCATCAGGCTTCTTGTGGGCTGATGGCCCAATGTCAGTTCAGTTCAGTTTTCAAAGCCTTTGCAGTGTTATTCAGATCTGTCTGGTCTGTGTGTGTCACTAAGTGGTCAGTCTGGAAACTTACATAGATGTCTGTTTAGCTCAGTTCTCAAATTCCTTGATATGCTAATTAGGATCTGATCAACACATGCGCAGATTAGTGGTACATATCCAGTAGGTCATAAACAAGTTTATTGAGTCATTTTCCTGAGCTCCTACCTCTTCACATTCTCCCCAGTACTACACAATTCTTGGGACTTCCCTTTCATTCCTCCAGTTGGAACTGGTTCACTTCTGCAATTGCACCACACATAGAGACAAGCAATGGGAGGACAGAGAGATAAAAAAGCAAATGTGCGGTTCTTCTGTCTTGTAAACACAGCTCCATCAAATAGAGATTAATGGTCCCCCAAGAATATTGGTCCCTGAAGGCTCCCATTCCTACTGCTTGTGCTACCACTGCATGATTGCCTGGGAGTTGGGATGTGAGAGGAGAGAGAAATAAAGAAAAAAATGGGGGATTTCCCAGCTCTCTCACTTCTCTAGCCAGAACTATAGGGCTTCTCCTGGAGTTCTCGGTCTGTACCACAATGCTCACTTCCAGGTTTCCAGCTGCATTAAATTCAGGTCTGGGAATCTGAGGTCAGGGTCGGGGGGAGTGGGAAACTCACCAGAGGTTTGCTGGTTCCTCAAATTCTGGTGTTCTTCTCCAATGTGCCTGTAGCTATTTACTTTTTAGAATTCCCAAATAGCTATGCCATGCATTCTATCCAGATTTTATGAATATTTTCAGTAAAAGGAAAAGAGTGGCAGGTACTTAACCACCTTATCTAGAACTGTAACCTAGAGTTGAATTTTAAATAAATCATTCAAGTAGTTATATGGAGGTTGAATTTAAAGGGAACAAGGTTGAAGATAGAGAGACCAATTAGGAAAGTACTGCAAATATCCAGGCAGTAGATGAGATCTCAATCCTGGGCAGTGGTAGTAGAGATTATGATGAGAATACCAGTATAAGAAATATTTGGGAGGTAAAATCAGCAAGATTTAATGAGTTCACCCTTTCATAAGCCCATAATTCAAACATGTAAGCAAGAAATTGAAAATGAAGAAGACTGATGGCTCCATTTAAGAAAATAAAATACTTAGGAATAAATATAACAACAGAAATACAAAATTTATAATCTTGATAAGTATAAGACATTGCTAAAAAGAATTAAAGACCTAAATGAAAAGAAAGACAAACCATGTTTTAATGTAAGCCCTGACACATGGGTTTTCTTTTTTTGTAATGCAAGTGTCTAACTTAAGCTTTGATTATTGAGTCATTCACTTTTCAAGAAAATATATTGCTAGCTATATTGCTAAACCCCAAGCACCTTTGCTTTAGAGATCTTGGTTGATTTCGATAACTGATCATTTGGGCTAATTGCTTTTTCCTCTTCCCACATTTTAAATTCCCACTGTTACATTTTAAATTCACCAATGAAGAGTGAGCCCACAAAACCCTAGGTCCCCACTCCAACTCAATAAAAGGAGAACCCCCAGGCCGACTCACTTGTTCTCACCTGTCATCTCTCTCCCTCTCTCTCTCTCTCTCTCTCTCTCTCTCTCTCTCTCTCTCTCTCTCTTTCTCTCTCTATCCTTCCTCTTTCACTCCCCTTGACCTTGCTATGTGGCCCCAGGTATGCTGTGTAGTTTCCAGGATTTTAAATAATAAATCTTGGCTCTTTCAAAGTTTCCTGATGGTTATTACTGACAGCATCTTGCAATCATAATAAGAACCACAAGAGCCAGTTCACCTGCAACACTGGTTATCAACAGGCTGAGACCAGCACAAAACACATGTTCATAGATTAGAAGATTTAATATGGTTAAGATGGCAATACTCCCCAAGTTGACCTACAAATTCAGCACAATCTCTAGCAAAATCCAAGCTTTCTTTTCAGAAATTAACATGCTGATGCTAAAATTCATACAGAAATGTGAGGGACCCAAAATAGCCAAAACAATTCTAGAAAATAGGAACAAAGTTGGAGAACTTACATTTCCCAATTTCAAAACTTACTAGAAAGCTACAATAATTGAAGTGTTGTGGTGCTGACATACAGGTAAACAGAATAGAATTGAGAGTCCAGAAATAAACTCCCAAATTTAAACTCAATTACTCTTCATCAAGGGTGTCAAGACAATTAATTAGAGAAAATATACTTTTTCAACAAATGGTGCTATGACAACTGAATACCAGCAAGAAAATGAGGTTGGACCCCTACATCACATCACATACAAACATGGACTCAAAACAGACTTAAGAACTAAATATAAGAGCCGAAAGTAGTAAGAACACATGAGGATAAATATTCATGACCTTGGATTAGGCAATGGTTTCCTAGATATGACACAAAAGCAAAAATATCCAACCAATAGATAAATTAGATTTGATCAAAATTAAAAACATTTATCCTTCAAACAACACAATCAAGAAAGTGAAAATATAATCTATAGAATCAAAGGCAATATTTTCAAATCATACATATGAGCCAGAGTATATAAGGAGAACTTACCACTCAATAAAAAAGAGACAACCCAATTAAAAATGGGCAAAGAATTTGAAGAGACAAGAGGATACACAAATGGCAAATGAGCATATGAAAAAAATGTTCAACATTATTAGGCATCAGAGAAATGCAAATGAAAACCACAATAAGATGCCACTTCATAACCTCTAGGATGGCTCTCTAAAATTGAAAAGACAGATGAGTGTTAGAGAGGATCTAGAGAGATTGGAATCCTTATAGAGTACTGGTGGGAAGGTAAAATAGTGTGTGATTCAGCAACTCCACTCCTAAGTAATACACAAGAGAAATGAAAATATATGCCCACACAAAAACTTGTACATGAACACTCATAGCAGAATTGTTAATAATAGCCAAAAAGTAAAAGCAACCCAGATTTTCATCCACTTATGACTAGATAAAAAAAATGTGGTATATCCATAGAAAGAAATATTACTCAGCAATAAAGGGAAATGAAGTACTGATACATGCTACCACATGGATAAACCTTAAAACCATTATGCTAAGAGAAAGGAATCAGACACAAAAGGTTATATACTATATGATTTAACTTATATAAAACATCCATAATAAGTAAATCTATAGAGACAGTAAATTAGTAGTTGCCTAAGGTGGGGTTTGGGAGGTGATGAGCAGTGAGGTGGTGGGGTGGGATTGGGACTGACTGCTAATGGGTCTGGGTTTATTTTTGGTGTGATAAAAATGCTCCAAAATTGGACTGTGGCAACAGATGCACAATTTTATGACTATACTAAAAACTATTTAATTGTACACTTTAAATGGCAAGTTGTATGGTATGTGAATTATATCTCAATAGAAATGTTTTAAAAATGTAAGTTTACAAAGAAAACCAGTCATACTGAACTAGAATCATTGAAATATAAGAACAAATTATTGATAAAGAAATAGATGTGCTTATTCAATAAGGCACTAAATAAAAAGATCCAGGTCTAATGGCTATCTTAATTTTGAAGGAGTGATAAGTGTAAAATCTATTTCATACATGTGCAATGACCAAGAAAAAAGGATTGATGGTTCCATTAGCACCTCTAAAGAACAACTGAGTTGGTAAGGTAGGGTGGAGGGAGGGAATAATCAAATCAGTTCATTTTTGCCCCTGATGAAGCTCCAGAATTAAAAGGCAGTTAGTTACAAGACACTTTCTTTCAGTGATGCTGAAGATTTGCAAGAGGGATTCCAGTCCAGTGCTTTTAGCATGTTTATGCAAAGTTGAATATGGTAGGCAAATCACTGTCAAGCAACTTGGACCTCTCTAGCTGTACCCTTTAATCATCTTGCAAAGCAGTGGAAGGGAGGCAGGAGGGAACCTAGTAATATCTAGTCATCAAGGCAAAACAAGTTGGGAAATAGGAACCTAGCACGAAGAAAAAAAATCACTAAGACATCTAAGGGCTTGGCATCCTCTCTTCTGTCCCAAATCAGAAAATGTGATGCAACCCGAAAAAGAAAGGAAGTCATGGGCCACTAGGGAGGTATTTTCCCCATAATTTCTCCACTGACTATCTCCTCCATCAGATATCCACTCCCTGGACTAACATTCAAAATATTTGACAAGTGTTAACAAATGGCCACACAGCAATCAGAGCAGTTGCTAATCACAGTACTACTGGAATAGAGTCCTGCTGTGACACACATTACTTCAGTTGTTAGATTGTGGGAAGGTCCCAAAGGTCCGAGAAGCAAGATTACAGTCTTGTACACAAAAGTACACTCAAAATGGATCAAAGACCTGAATGTAAGTCATGAAACCATAAAACTCTTAGAAGAAAACATAGGCAAAAATCTCTTAATACAAACATGAGCAACTTTTCCCTGAACACATCTCCTTCGGCAAGGGAAACAAAATAAAAAATGAACAAATGGAACTACATCAAACTAAAAAGCTTCTGTACAGCAAAGGACAACATCAGCAGAACAAAAAGGCATCCTACAGTATGGGAGAATATATTTGTAAATGACATATCCGACAAGGGGTTAACATCCAAAATGTATAAAGAACTCACATGCCTCAAGACCCAAAAAGCAAATAATCCAATTAAAAAATGGTCAGAGGATCTGAACAGACAGTTCTCCAAAGAAGAAATTCAGATGGCCAACAGACACATGAAAAGATGCTGCACATCACTAATCATCAGAGAAATGCAAATTAAAACCACAATGAGATATCACCTCACACCAGTTAGCATGGCCAACATCCAAAAAGCAAGACAGAACAAATGTGAACGAGGATGCAGAGAAAGGGGAACCCTCCTACACTGCTGGTGGGAATGTAAATTAGTTCAACCACTGTGGAAAACAATATGGAGGTTCCTCAAAAAACTCAAAATAGAAATACCATTTGACCCAGGAATTCCACTCCTAGGAATTTACCCAAAGAAAACAACTTCTCAGATTCAAAAAGATATATGCACCCCTATGTTTATTGCAGCACTATTTACAATAGCCAAGGAATGGAAGCAACCTAAGTGTCCGTCAGTAGATGAATGGATAAAGAAGAGGTGGTACATATCCACAGTGGAATACTATTCAGCCGTAAGAAAGAAACAAATCCTACCATTTGCAACAACATGGATGGAGCTAGAGGGTATTATACTCAGTGAAATAAGTCAGGCAGAGAAAGACAAACACCAAATGATTTCCTTCATTTGTGGAGTATATGATGAAGCAAAACTGAATGAACAAAACAGCAGCAGACTCACAGATTCCAAGAAGGAACTAGTGGTTACCAAAGGGGAGGAGTGGGTGGGGAGGGAGGGAGAAGGGATTGTGGGGTATCATGATTGGTACACATGGTGTGTGTGGGGTCACAGGGAAGACACTGTAGCTCACAGAAGACAAATAGGGACTCTGTGGCATCTTACTACACTGATGGACAGTGACTGCAATGGAGTATGGGGGTGGGGCTCAATACTAAAGGTGAATGTAATAACCACATTGTTTTTCTTGTGAAACCTTCATAAAAGTGCATATCAATGATACCGTAATAAAAAAAAAGATTAAGGCAGTGGCTCTTAATGAACTGGCACGGATGTTTAACTCCTCTGTGAACAACTAAAACAGATGTGCCAGTACACATCACCCCAAAGACAGGATATAGACGGAGTGGAACCACCTTGAGGCTTTAGGAATGGAAGATTGGGCAAGTGATTGATGCTTAAATTCATGGGACATCTCTCTGATTTCACAGGTGGAAATTTCTCCTCTTGACAGAAGGGCCAGAATAGATTTCAGCCAAGCACATCAAGCAGTTTTTTTCAAATTTAGACTCTAGAAAGCCACCTAGGAAAGTAGGGTTACATTTGGTTTAAAATTCTGATCCCCAACTTTTTTTCATCTAGGAAGAAGCAAAGAAAGCAAGCAACCTGAGATGAGGACCAAAGGGCATTGGCCCACATTCCCAGATCTGAACACTAAAACCTGCCTGATGGGTAGAGGTCTCTCTTCACAGACTGGGCACATTCCCCACCCCCTGAAAGGATCCTCATTCTACAGACTCATATATCAATTGAGACCTCGCTCAATCCCTCTTCCAATGAAGAGAAAGCCTCTAAGCAGAGAAGGAAATTGAAAAAGCTAGGCCTGGAGGCACAGCCTTTACTACGCAGGAAAAAAAATGTCCTTGGGTAATGCATAGGGCTCTTAAAAATAAGAGGGAGGTGAGCCATTTGAACAACAAACATTATTTTTTATTAAATATTTAAACAAATACTATAATAATTTCTCTTTCATAAGAAACTTAAACATTTTATAACATTATCAGTTTGGAAAAAGACAAAGAGTAAAACTGAAGAAAAGTAACCAAAAGACAAATTCAAGGACAGAATAAATACAGCCTGTTTAGATGCCTGCCTGGCCCTGGTGGCTGCTCCCAGAGTACTACGTCCTCAGCCTCAGAAGTAGTAGTAGTAGTTTCAAATCTTTTCCAGCTTCAACACGTCCAAGGGGGGGATTTTGGTGACTTCAAAGAAGATCCTGCAAAAGGAAGAGGGGTCTTCTCAGTGCAAAATAGGCCAAAGCAAGCAGGTTCCCTGGAATAAGTAGAACATAAGGCACTTGGTTCCCCATCTAGGCTTAACCCCAGAGCAGAAAGTACGGTGAAAAGTAATTGAATCTTTTCCCATAAGTGAGGCTAGTCTGGGCCTCCCCATGACTGGGCACAAACCCAACCTCAACTGGAGGTTGCTACTTACTGGTTAGAATACTTGGAAAGCACAGTCTTGAGTGTACAGCAATGATGCCGCAAAGTCAAGAGGATGTTCAGCTGCTTAACCAAGGGGTGGAGATCAGAGATTTTATAGCCACTATAATACTCCAGAGTAGGAGCCTGGAAGAAACAGCATGAACAGTAACTTTTAAAACAGGAAGCAGGCCCTTCCTCTGCCTCTACTACCCCAAGTCCAAACTTCCTATCCATGGTATAGGCAGGGAAGACAGAAAAACATTTCAAAGACTCATATGGCACAGACACTGACCAATAATTATAGGGTACTACCTAGAAGAATAGATTCCAGCCTCAAACTAGTGGTATGGCTATATCCATATATATCAGTTGGGCATTAGCCCTGCCTGTAGGAATTCATGTAAACTGAAATCCACCCACCAAAGAATCTAAGGGAGCGACCAGCTTTGTAATTTACTCACTGTCAGATAAAGAGCCAAAGGCTAGACAAACCTTAGAACAAACTTGAGGTTCCAACTAATGGCCAACAGGAACCTAAGGCCATTCTTCCACTCTGGCTCTAACAGCTATCATTCTTTGCATTAATTTTCTCATTCAACTTTAAGGATGTCTGGTAAGTGGCAGAAACAATATAGGGGAGCGTTTAAGAGCAAAGGTTCCAAAGGCAAACTGCTTGGGTTCAAATTCCAGCTCTACTAACAGCATGGACTTGAGCCAGTTATCTAACCCTTGGTTCCTCAGTTTCCCAATCTGTCAAATGGGGATCATTATAGTAATTACATCACAGGGTTAAATGAGTTAATATATACAAAGCACATGGAAGAGTCTAGCACATAGTAAGTACCCAAACAATGCTAGCTAAAATTAATTTTACTAAGCCTTGTGTAGGATGCTAGGAATACTATGATGATTAAGCTGCTGCCCTTGTGGAGTCTGTAGTCTCCTGGGGGAGATACACATGCAAACAGAGAATTACAAAATATATGGAAGTGTAATGATGAAAGGATAAAGAATCAGGAGCCATAAACTTTGGCTGAGAGAGTCACAGAAAGCTTCATCGAGCTGGGCACATCTGCAATAGACGTCAAAATTCAAGTGGGAGCTTCACGGGTAGAGAAATGATTTATTCTATAAGGCAGTGCTTTTCTAAAAATGTCTTAAATTATTTTTTCTCAACTTTTTTTCAAATATCTTACCTGGAAGCCCAGATATCTTACCTGGAATTGGGGGTGAGAGCTAAGCCCATCAATTTGAATCCCTTTTATATGGTCCCTGAGACACTTCTACAGGAATCCCAGGGCTTTACTGAATACTGTTTGGACACCAATGCCCCAAGCAAAGGGCAGTCATTGGCATGTTGAACAAGGCAGTGACACATGGGTTAACACATTATATTGGGTATATTAAATAAGATTAATGGCTCATTGTCACTGCTTAGGTTCAGGCTCCAATGCTACACTTGACTATTATGAAAGCCTACTTGCTGGTGTTCCCACTTTTATACTCCCTCTTCTGATACATATTCTATACTGCCAAACAAGTACTATTTCTAAAACATATAAATAGGACTATGTCACTTGCCTGCCTAAAAGTACTTGCAATGCCTTAGTATAAAGTGGGTCAGTCAGCATGGCATAAAAGGTCTTTCATGATCTGGCCACACCATACCATTCTGGTCTGATCTTTCACCATTCTCTATTAATATATTCTCTGTTTCATCTATAGAAACTGTCTTATTCTGCCCCAAATACATCAAACTCTTTTCTTATTGCCTTTATGTCTTTTCAATTATTATTCTCTCTACCTAGAATGTCTCCTCACTAGTTCCTACTCATCTTTCAATACCCAACTCAAAAGTCACCTCCTCTGTGAAGTATTTTTATCCATAGCAGAAGTATATATAGCATAAGAGAACTGTGGAGCCAGACTATCTAGGTTCAGATCAGGGCTGACATTTAGCTGGTACTCGCTGGCACAGCCACACCAAATGTTAAAACACTGAAATATTTATATACTGGTTCCAAGCAGTTTGCTGCCCTGAGCCCTTCAACTGTCCTACCAGACTTCCCCAGGATTCAAGGGTTAAATCCTGGCTCACCATGAGGCCTCCAGGACTATGGCTGTAGAGCTATAGTGAAGTTATTTCTTATCTGTAAAATAGGAAAAATAGTACTGATCTTCTAAGGTTGTTATGAAGATTAAATGAGTTAATACCCTAAGTGTTTAGATAACTGCCTAAACACAATAAATACTAGCCATTGTTATTTATTCTTTTTCATCATTACTGCCATTTACTGAATGCTTTCTCTGTCCCAGGAAATTTCAGTATGACTTGTCCAAGTTCACAGAATTGTTTATAAGGTTCTTTCTCAGCACACAGAGGTTCTCCCATCAGTAGTGGCTCTAGGATTTCTAGGTCAGAGAGGCTTAGGAGAGGTTGGGAAGGAGCTTAGGAGTGGTTGGGAAGCAGATGCTCATTTGCAAGCATACTCATTCTACTTAGACTGCATGTTATACATTAGTAAAAATTAAGAGTTCTTCTGAGTTGCTTTTATGCACAATAAAATAGAGAAAGCATCAAATATGTTTTATTTGTATTTGGGAAGGCAGCTTTGGGGGCCTTCTACTTCAAAGAAGAGCACTATAGTATACCTCTGGGTCTCCTATCATATACAAGGACAGTTCTTTAAATTCTCTGTTCTCTGGGTCAGTGCTTTTCAAACCCGGTTCCAACAAACTCCCTCAAAGGATAACCTTGCTAAGGGGCCTACAAGGGCCAGTGGTAGAATGGGGTCAGGTAAGAAGTGTGGGCCCAACCAACATCCTGATGCAACCAGAATAACTTCATGGTAGTTTTTTGTTGTTTCTTTTTTTTATTTGTTTTTATTGTTATTGCTGCAACATTGGGCTTTCACATAAGCTTTCTTTGCCACAAAGGGTACTACGATAAGAAAAATGAAATAAAATACTTCAAAACCATTCCTGTAGAAACCCTTTAGGGAGCCAAGCCTCTAAGATGTTGAAATGTCAAAGAATTCATAACTGTAGGTACATGGCAGTTTTGTCACCGAGTTTCCCACAGCCCTAATTTAAACCTTCCCCTTAAGCTGACACCGTGGTTTTAAATCCCTACCTCTTGACCCTAGGAAATGCTTACCAAGTGTTTTAGCTTCTTCATGTAGAGGGCCAGGAGGAAGGAGCCAGCAGCTAGCTTGGAAGCCCTCTCCTGGATATAGTCGTATTCCTGCAGAGTCATCTCACAGATGAAGCGGGACAAGGTCAATGTCTTCATGCTCGTACACATACACTAAAGGCAGCAAGAAGACTGAATCAGTAATCAATTCAGAAAACCAGCACAGAGCAGAGACCTTCCACAACCACTCTCTCTGGTTATCCCATATCAGGCCTAAAGGGCTCCTTGTCTGAAAAATATACCTCTCTTGCCATCATGACTCATACTGAGGACCTTAACCCCAAAAGCACAGAATCTTAAGGGGAGTATTCTGAAACTGGCAACAGTACTTGCCACCTTTAGGGTTTTTAACCAAATTATCAAGTATGCTTGTGGTACACTCCCACCTCTCCTTTTTGTAAAAAGCCCTCCAACTATAACTCTGCACCTGGTTCCACCCTAGGAGGTGTTCCATATCCAAAAGAATGACTTTTTCTTGTTTGACTCATTTTTTAAAAAAATTACAACCTACAACACACATAGAAAAAAGTACACAACATATATTTGTATAATAAAGTGACCTCCCTGTAACCAATACTCTGGTGAAAGAGAACTTTATCAGTATCTCTCCAAACTTCTCAGGTATCTCTTGCTGATCAAAGAATCTTCTCCCAGCCTCCAACTCTGCCCTCACCTCGCAATTTTATAGGCACACAGTGGAAATCTGAAATTTTCTTCCCCCCATACTTCCTGAAGTTTGCCAATCTATGAGAGTGGCTTGAAGAAGAAATTTCCCTGCCCCCAGTTGTTCCTTTCTCTTTTCCTACCACTCAGGCAGCCACTCTGGGTATGGAGGGGACTAACCCAGCAGTGGGAGAATGAAGATGTGCCTCCTTGCTCTTACCCTAGCATATCTGCGCAGAAAATGATAGGCGATGGGAATGTTGATATCAAATTTGAGGGTTTGTAGGATGCTGATTTCCATGGCGAGCATCTCATCTCGCTGATAAATACCATCACAGATGTACAGAAAGTCATCCACACAAGGTGGGCTGGTCTCCTATGGGTGGAAAAGAGAGGTAGTCACAACCACACAGAGTCAACCCACTCCTCTCTGCTTAGAGATGAAAGGTAGAGAGAGAGAAGCGTGAAGAATAAGATGCAAAAACATTTCCTGGCATTAATCTTCAGGGTAGCTCTAAGAGCCAGCTTCTGGTTGATATGAGTGGCACATCTAAAAACCAAAATCAGAGTCAGGTCATATCTGCCCAAAAACTGTACCATTGGATAAAGGATAAGGCCTCTTGGGATGGATTCTTACAGTGTTGGAAGCAGCCATAATATGGCACAGGAAAGCAGTGATCTCTTTTCTAATGAGTGAGAGCCAGGAATGGGAAGGGAGAGCCAGGAATGGGAAAGGAGACCATGGAAAGGAGCACTAGAGATGAAAAATAATCCCACGTTCTAGTCTAAGGAATGAATAAGGCCACTGGAGTAACAGACAGTGAGAGATCAGCAGACAGGCACAGAAGGAGCTTCAGCAAAGACTGAGAACTGCAGGGAATGGGAGGATGAGCATGGGAGCTAGAGTATGAAGATCTAGGCCAAGCCAAGGATGAGAAGAACCCCTATTCAGGAGTATTTTCCCATGTGCCTCCTTCTGCAGGTTGAACCTTGGTTTGGAGGAAATGATTAGGAAGCAGGAAGACCCCTGAATTTTTTCTCTAGCTACATCTAACTGCCCACACCAGCCTTACACCCAAATCTTTCTGTCCCTTTATTGTGAGATTACAGACTGGAACCCTCTGGTTTTGCAGACAAGGAAATTGAGGTCCAGAAAGAGAAAGCAACTTGCTCAAGTTCACACAGCAACCTAGTGTCAGTACAGGGCAAGAAACCCTCCCTTGCATTGCTCTACTCATCAGTGGCTCACTCTTTTCTTCTTTAGTCATAGCACGTCGATACCTCCTCTTTGCAAAAGTCTTTCTATACTTCTCAATCCTGTGAAGGGAAGATACCCCTTCTCCAAAAAACATAGTGGAGGCCCTTTTTCCTAGCAACTAGGAAGGGGGCTCCTGGATCCAAGATTTACTTAAAAGTGCTCCTCACAGGAAAACAATTCCATTCACAATTGCATCAAAAAGAATAAAATACCTCGGAATAAACCTAACCAAGGAAGTGAAAGACCTATACCCTAAAAACTACAAGCCACTCTTAAGAGAAACTAAGGAGGACACTAACAAATGGAAACTCATCCCATGCTCTTGGCTAGGAAGAATTAATATTGTCAAAATGGCCATCCAGCCTAAAGCAATCTACAGATTCAGTGCAATCCCTATCAAAATACCAACAGCATTCTTCAATGAACTGGAACAAATAGTTCTGAAATTCATATAAGAATCACAAAAGACCCTGAATAGCCAAAGCAATCCTGAGAAGGAAGAATAAAGCAGGGGGGATCTCACTTCCCAACTTCAAGCTCTACTACAAAGCCACAGTAATCAAGACAATTTGGTACTGGCATAAGAACAGACCCACAGACCAGTGGAACAGTATAGAGACTCCACATATTAACCCAAACATATATGGTCAATTAATATATGATAAAGGAGCCATGGACACAAATGGGGGAATGACAGTCTCTTCAACAGCTGGTGTTGGCAAAACTGGACAGCTACATGTAAGAGAATGAAACTGGATCACTGTCTAACCCTATACACAAAAGTAGACTCAAAATGGATCAAAGACCTGAATGTAAGTCATGAAACCATAAAACTCTTAGAAAAAAACATAGGCAAAAATCTCTTGGACATAAACATGAGTGACTTTTTCATGAACATATCTCCCCGGGCAAGGGAAACAAAAGCAAAAATGAACAAGTGGGACTATATCAAGCTGAAAAGCCTCTGTACAGCAAAGGACACCACCAATAGAGCAAAAAGGCATCCTACAGTATGGGAGAATATATTCATAAATGACAGACCCGATAAAGGGTTGACATTCAAAATATATAAAAAGCTCATGCACCTCAACAAAGAGCAAATAAGACAATTAAAAAATGGGGACAGGATCTGAACAGACACTTCTCCAAAGAAGAAACTCAGATGGCCAACAGACACATGAAAAGATGCTCCACATCGCTTGTCATCAGAGAAATGCAAATCAAAACCACAATGAGATATCACCTCACACCTGTTAGGATTGTCACCATCCAAAAGACAAACAACAACAAATGTTGGTGAGGTTGTGGAGAAAGGGGAACCCTCCTACACTGCTGGTGGGAATGTAAATTAGTTCAACCATTGTGGAAAGCAGTATGGAGGTTCCTCAAAAAACTCAAAATAGAAATCCCATTTAACCCAAGAATTCCACTCCTAGGCATTTACCCATGAAAACAAGATCTCAGATTCAAAAAGACATGCACCCCTGTGTTTATCACAGCACTATTTAAAATAGCCAAGAAATGGCAGCAACCTAAGTGTCCATCAGTAGATGAATGGATAAAGAAGATGTGGTACATATACACAATGGAATATTATTCAGCCATAAGAAGAACAGAAGTCCTATCATTTGCAACAACATGGATGGAGCTAGAGATTATTATGCTCAGTGAAATAAGCCAGGTGGAAACAGACAAGTACCAAATGATTTCACTCATGTGTGGAGTATAAGAACAAAGAAAGAAACTGAAGGAACAAAACAGCAGCAGACTCACAGAACTCAAGAATGGACTAACAGTTACCAAAGGGAAAGGGACTAGGGAGGATGGGTGGGAGGGATAAGGGGGAAAAAAGAGGGGGTACATTACTATTAGCAGACATAATGTGGGGGGAGTACGGGGAGGGCGGTACCACACAGAGAAGGCAAGTAGTGACTCTATAGCATCTTACTACGCTGATGGACAGTGACTGTAATGGGGTTTGTGGGGGGGAACTTGGTGATGGGGGGAGTCTAGTAAACATAATGTTCCTCATGTAATCATAGACTAATGATACCAAAAAAAAAAAAAGATTTGGGAACAGAACTGGAAAAAAAAAGTGCCCCTAACATTCTCCTCCTCCTTCTGCTCTCTGTTGGCCAGGGATCCCCCTCTTCTTTTTTAACCCCCTTGAGGCTGAGGTATGGAGTGTGTGTTCAAGCCACAAGGATGGCCCTAGGTGGAGGGAGGGAGGAGGAAGGAAAGGAGGGAAGAAAAGAGGGTAAAAGTGGAGGAAGCAAGGGAATGAACCAGGGAGCAAGTAAGCAGGGAATGAAATGGGCCAGAGAGGGAAGCAGCAAGGAATGGAACAAGGGAGAGAGTGAAGGATGGGGCAGTGAAAGAGAATAAAAGGAAAGGAGAAGTCTAGGGGGCAAGGGAGGGAAGGAGGAAGGAAGAAAAGGGTGGGAAAGAGAGAGGAAATGAAAGCGATAGGAAGGAGGGAAAGAAACAGGGAGAGAAAGAGAGGGAGGAAAGGAGGATGATGAAAGAGAGAATGGGTGGGAGAGAGTCAGTGAGAGAGCATGTAGTGATGGGGAGCAAGGATACCACTGAATAAGGAAGGAAGGAAGTGAGCCAGAGAGGGAAACAAAGAGAGAGCAAGAAGGAAGGGAGAAGAAAATAAGGGAACAAGGAAAGGAAGGAGGGTAGAGGGAGCCAGGGTGGAAGGGAGTCATGGTACTAGGGTGCCATGAAGCAAGGGGGGGAGGTAGGAAGGAGAAGAGCAAATGAGGAGGGGAGAGAAGGAATAGTCAGAAAATGGGGAGAGGGAGGGAAGGGATAAGCAAAGGAGGAAGTGAGGTATGAGAGAAGCAAGGGGGAGGGCGGGAGGAGCAAGAGAGAGAGGGAGAAGATGGTTCAGAGGGGTGTAGGGGAGAGATTTAGCAAAGGAAGAAAGAAGAGAGTGAGCAAGGTAAAGGGAAGAAAAGGAAAAAAGGTGGGAAGATAGGAGAGAGGGGAATGGAGTAAGACAGAGGGATGGAGGGGTGTGAGAAGAAAAGAAGGTAGCAAGGAGGGAGGCACAGAACGAGTAAGGGATGGAACAAGGGTAGGAGAAAGGGAGGGACAAAAGGAAGCAGCAAGAGAGAGAGAGAGGGATGGAGCAGCAGATGGACCAAGGGCCCAGGTGAAGGGAGGGAGTAAGCTAAAGATGGAGCCCAGTATAGAGTGAGTGAGTGCACAAAGCAGGGGTAAAAGGATCAAGGGAGCAACAGAGGGAAGAATTTACAGAAGGCTGGAAGGAGGAAAGGAGCTATGGAGCAAGGGTGGAAGTGAAGCAAGGGCAGAAGTGAAGAAAGGGCAGAAGTGAAGTGAAGGCGGAAGTGAGGAGAAGGCAAGAACTTCAATAGAGGGAGGTAGAGAGGGAGGCAAGAAGCAAAGGAAGGAAGTTTGGGGTTAGGGATGGACATTTGGCCTGAAGTAGAGGGTAAGTGAATGAAGGCAGGAACAAAGGAGGAAGAGAGACAGGGAGCAAGTTAGAAACAGAGCTGGAGAGGAACCATCAAGGGAGCACAAAAACAAACCCACAATTGTAAAGTTCTTTGAACTCAGTAAAAGTTGCTATCTCTCTGCTCCTAAACCCTAAGGTTTCATACAACTAGCCTATCTGAACAACAACAACAAAAAAAAATGAGAGCTGGACAAGATTATTTAGCATCCAAAAGAGAAGAAAAATAAGAGAAACTGTTAGTTAGATGGATTACAGTTGTGAAGGAAAGGCCAGCTTCTTGCTTTTATACTGATGAGGAAATATACAGAAAGTTCTCAAATCCCTCCCCCCATCCGGGTTTGGTAGAAAGCCAGAAAAGCTAAGAAAGTCAAGGAAACAAAGTTTCTGTTAAGACTTCCAGAATTTAAAGGAATCACAAGGTACTTGGGTGCTTGAGATTGAAACAATGTAATGATGTATCCCCCCTCATCCCACCCCGGGACTCAGTGGTATGGAACAGCTTGTTAATCATAGTCATGGAAGCTCATTACTTTATAATACAGTATCCGGGTAACCTTTACAGAAATTAATTAAAATATAACTAGCATCCTGAATACACCTGTAGTGACCTAATAGCTCCTCCTGAAACAGTTTCTGGGTGCTGACTCCCACCGTGGCTCTGTAGTAAATGTATAAAAGGCGTGGCTCTTCTGTACTCGGGGCTCAGACCTTTGGAGATCACTCTCCTCTGAGCCCACCAGCATAATTTAAACCTTCACCTTCCAAGACCTCTGAGAGCTGCTTGGTTCTTCCGTCAGTGATGCAGTCCAGGTTTTCCAGTTTTCTGTAGCAATACTGCTATTTCAAAAGTAACTATTTCACCTAGACTTAATACCATCTACACCAGGCCATTTTCTTTTGACGTCTCCAGCACCCAGATTTAGAAATGCTTTCTTGTGTATGCAGTTCAAGCTTCACTAGACGGAGATGGAGTTGGTGGAAGAAGAAAAGGTTGGGAGGAAGGGCAAAGAATCATGGACCAGAAGAAAGCATTAACAACCCATTTAACTAGGCATATACACACATCATAAAGAGTAAATGGAAGAACCTTATTGATGTCAAGAAACAAATACACCACCATTGCCACCCAACACATGCTTTCCTACCTTGGAACAGACAAAAAAATTGGTAGGAAAAATTATCTGTGTATGTATATAATTATGCATACATATATGTATATAATATATCATATATATATATGCATACATACAGCATATATATGACTTGGATAGAAACTTGATTGATTAGTTCTTTCCTGGTCTTATGGACTCAAGCTCACCTCAAATTTTGCTGCAATCAGCAAAGCAGTGGAACCAGTGAGTTGAAGCTCGTCCTTCTTGCATATTACCTCCATAAGGTAATGATCCACCAGCTTCACTGCCAAGTACAGGGTCTCATGACTCATCTCAAAGGACATCTGGAAGAAAACACAAACAGAGCACAAATCTGCATATTGTCCAGCTCCAAAGCCTCATCCAAATAGATCTAACTACCTGGTATGCAGCATTGAAGACAGTGAAGCTACCACACCTGACCAGCTGAGACTACCATGAATGCGGGAACTGCTAGGTGCCTGGCTATATCTCCTGTACCTTTGAGGAACCTGGGTAGGTGACCAGTCTGACAAAGCAGAGAGAGCTGCTCTGCCTTTTCTATGAGCACTTTGAGTGAACACACCCTTTCCTCTTGATTTCTAGTACTTAGATTCTTCTTTTACTCATTTGCTACTACTGTATACAGTGAACCCCCAAAAGAAATCATGTTCATTTAACTCTGAAAGACAGAGACTTGTTCATTAGTTTATTCATTCATTAGTTTCTCTTCCCAACTAGATATGTTATTACAATGTATAGATTGGGAACAAGTACCAGTAGCACCATTTGGAAGTAAGCTGATGGGCTAGAAAAGCCAGAATTAGATTAAAGCATTAGTAGTATAACCCTCCTTCCCTTCTTTCTCTTATTTATCCTTGTCTTGCCTTCACCAACTCCAAGAAACCATTGTGTATAGCCCTAGTTCCCCAGTTACTGCTGGCCCATGTGACATCTTTGTGCAAATTAGAGAAAAGATGCCTTCTTTGGGTAAATGCAGCCCTGCAGGCACACATCTTATCAAGTAGGTAATACCTTTATATAAATTAGCAAAAGTTGTCACTGCATCAGGGCCTAGAAGCCCCACAGCCAGAATGTGCACCTTGGCAAACAGAATATGAGCTGGACCCCATCGCCCACTTGCTTTAGCTGGAGGCCATGTGCAGGCACAATTTGCACTGTACACAGGGTTCCTACTGAATCCTTAGTGATGCTTCTTCCTCACAACCCCTTAGGTTCTTAGGATTCAAGAACAATAAAAATCTATAGTTTAACAATAAAATCTATAGTTTAACATTTCTGTGCATGAATCCTCTTTAATGTCTTTACCAAACAGTTTTTCAGTTCCTGCCATAGACCCTCCAAATATAGCCCAATCTCTCTTTGAATGTTTTAACAGAAAATTCTGCCTTATCTTGAGTAGAAATCACCTTCCCTGTAAGCTTCACTTACTTCACTGGGCTTCCTTTTGTAAAGGTTACTGTTATTGACTGAAGCCTAAATGACCAAAAAGTAGGTCAGTATGGAGAAATGGATGTATATTTGCATAGGTGAATGATTATCAGAAGATAATTTGAATGCACTGGTTCAGCAATAGACACGTTAAGTTTCTGAGTAATAGAAATACCAAGAAGCTGTTCTTACTGTTCCTGGGACAGGGCCTTGGATCTTCTAAGAAATCTGTCCTTATTAGTTTTCTATTGCTGCCATAATAAATTACCACATATCTAGTGGCTTAAAACAACATTAATTCCTTATCTTACATATCTGGAGGTCAGGAGCCCAAAATGAGACTCACTGGGCTAAAAAACATGTTGGCAGGGCTATTTTTCTTTCTATAAATTCTAGTGAAAAATCCTTTTCCTAGGCTCTAGGAGCTGCCCACATTCTTTGGTTGGTGGTCCCCTCCATCTTCAAAGCCAGCAAATGCCAGGTGAGTCTTTCTTCACTGCATCACTCTTTGCATCACTCTTCCACATTTAAGGGCCCTTGTGATTATATTGGGCCACTTGGATAATCCAGGATAATCATCCTATCTTAAATTCAGCCAATTACAATCTTAATTCCATAGTCTAATTTTCCTTTCCCATGTAAAGTAATATATTCACAGATTCTGGAAATTAGGATGTCAATATTTTATTCTGCCTACTATATTTTCCACAGGAATGTCATAAGAAAGGGATGGGGAGAGTTCATGCAGATGAAGAGTAATGTTTACCACCTTAAGTGCCAAGAAATTGAGATCAAATTTTTACCAAGAGGGCAGAAATGGAAAATAACAGTTCTCTGAGGATGAACAACAGTTCTCTGAGGATGATGCCTCTGTGAGCAAATGACAACACCAGTGCTTGTATATCCTCCTTCGAGTACCTGACATAGGCATGGGACAACCATGCTCTATATTATTATAAAATGGCAACATCTAAAAGTGTAGGTTATTCTGTAACATCTTTCCATGTTGACAGGTAGTAACTACACTAGTTGGGGTGAGCATTTAATAATATAGATAACCATCAAATCACCATGTTGTATTCTTGAACCCAATATATTATATATCAACTATACTTCAATAAAAAATATTTATTTACTTAAAAAGAAAAACAAGTGTGGGAAATATCTAAATGAATGGTTGAAATTTGAAGTCAAATACTCAAATCAGCAGCTATATAAGTTATAGCAATCCTGCTTCCTTGAATGTAAGACAATGCTCTTCTAACACAATTCTACCACTTGAGACTATGTGGATCAAGTCTATCCTTGTGACAGCCCTTCACCTACTGAAGACAGTATTTAGGCTCCTATCAGTTTCCATTCTAGACCAAATAACTTGACTTCTTCTAACTATTCTTCATGTGATACAGTTTTCTATCCCCTCAGCATCAGGCTCCAAATGAGGAGCCTAACTTTGTGTCAGTTATAGAAGAAGGACTGCTCCAGGTAATTTCAAGCAACTACAACAAATGAAGAGAAGAAACCTTTCAGCACTGTAGCAAGGTTCTTTCCCTTATGACAGCCTTTGGCTAGCATACCCTTCCAGTTCTTCAAAAATTACTATCTCTTTCTCTGGAGATGGATAAGGAGAAATAAAAGGGAAATGATAAATAAATCAAAACTATAGAAAATATAAAGATTACTCTTAGTCTCAAACTAGCAGACAAATCTGACAAAATCCATATCAAATTCCAAAAGTCAAAGACCATTTTCTACACAGGTGAATAAACAGAGGAAATCTACCAGACATATGAAAAAAATTAATTTTTCAAGGCAAAATATTCTGAGGAACCAGAATAAGTATCTACTTATGAAAGCTTTTCACTCCAAAGAACTGGAATAAGCTTAAAAATGTACTCTCAGATAAAATCTATGAAAAGGGAACACTCTGGAATCCAAGAAGACTGCTTTCTTTTCTTTCTTTCTTTTTTTTGGCATTGATGTATTATTTTATCGAAGTATAATCGATATACAATATTATGTTGGTTTCAAGTATATAATATAGTGATTTAACAGTTAATATACAATATTTAATCCTCACCCCAACTAATGTAGAAAGATACTACAGAACTACTGACTATATCCTCTACGCTGTATTTTCATCCTAGGGATTAATTTTTCTGATGAAAAAGCAATTACTTGATTATAAAGTGTATACAGTGAAGAGTGTATTGGATTATGACAAAAATTAAATCAATGATTCCCAAAGCAATTTTAAGAAATTCTCCTAGAACTGAGAGGTAAAAGAAAGCTGAATGAATGAAAACTTGAGACACAAGAAGAACAGATTCTGGACATATACAAACACACACACACAATCACAATGAAAGAAAAAGCAGAAGAGAAATAATCATAGAAAAAGTTTTCTCTGAGCCAAAGAAAGATTAAACCTTTTGATTGAAAGGATCTATAATATATAATACAAAATTAAGGAAAACAGATCTATATCTAGAAATGTCAAAATAATTATTTATGTGGAAGGTAATCTATTAAACAGTAATAATCTGGCTCTAAAAGTTTAGATAATTTTGACTAAAAATAGAAGAAGAATTAAATTAAAAATATGCAAATTATATCATCTTACTTTACAGGCAATTAATAGGTCAGATTCACCAAAGGGGTTGAATAACTAAATAATGACTATATCCATATAACAATATTATGCAGTTTAAAAGAATGAAGTACATCTACACTTATATGGGAAGATTACTAAGACTTATTCTTAAGAGAAAAGAGCAAGTTGAGAGCAGTGTGTACAGTGTGACCTATTCGTACACCAAAATACCATAAAATCCACAATCATTAAAAAGCTGTGTTTTTATATATGATATGTATGTATGTATATCACTCACATAATTTAAGAGTCAAAAACTTAACAAAAGTGGTAAGACACACAGAAAAGGTCTGGAAGGATAAACTATAGTTTTGTATGACTGAGGAAAAAGAAGAGGAAAAGGGTTGTCGATTTTGCACATATACACAAACACAAACATATATGAATACACACACATATTATAAACATGTATTAATTTTGTAGTTTAAAAATTATATGGGGCAGAGGGGTTAAGGTAATATGAAGGGGGTGAAGAAATGCCAGGAGAAATTAACTAAACAACGATTGTGGGTGGTTACCACATTGTTCTTAGACTTTGATAAGTTATGCAAAGAAATAAATAAATTAGCATATAAATTATATAATAATTATTAAGCCAAAATTAATTGACATAATGACCTTTGTACCCTATAGAGGTCTTTAAACATCAGTGAATCATTTGTAAAAACCCATTATATCTGAAGCCATGAAGAGAATCTCATTAACTTAAGAAAAGCAGAAATTATTATTCAGGTCACATCTCAATACACAATATAATAAACCTAGAAATTAGCAATAAATGGATAAACCAAACAAACTAAAGACAAGAAAAGCACTTGAAAGAGATGGTACGCACTATTCTTAAAGAAAGAAATAAAATATGGGTCAAAGAGGAAATAAAAATTACAATTGCAATTATTGAGTAAAAACAAGATAGCTACCACACTGTCTTTCAAAACTAATGGGATGTAGTCAGAACTGTTACTTAGAAGAAAATGTATAGCTTTGGAGATTTTATTATAGAGTCAAAAATAATTAAAATAGACTAAGCATTCATTTCAAGAAGCTAGGGAAAAACAACAGAACAAACCATAATAAAATAAAAATAAAATAATAATGGTGAAAGCAAATGTTAATTAATTTTTTAAAAAGAAAAAGTTATACATTTATCCATGAACTGGTTATTTGACCAGAGGACTGCATTAATATTTTGCAAGGGAAATTGAGGGGAAGAAAACAGGTACATGCATGCCAATACATGGGAGCAAACTAAAACATCACATATTTTGAATGAGGGAAAAAAAACAAAGGGATATAAAAGAATGCCATGTACAATCTATGATAATAACTATGAAAATATTTATGAAATGAATGATTTTTTAGGAAAATATAAACTGCAAAAATGACTCAAGAAGAGTAACAAAACTTTAGTAGGTCAATAACCATCAATGTTATTAGACAAAGTTATCAAAGAATGATACATGCAAATGGCACCACACATCGGTGAGTTCATGGGCAAATTCTTCAAGAAAAATATAATGACTGTGTTAAACTTAGTACAAGAGGAAAATTTCTCTAATTATGTTAATAAGCTAGAGTAACTCTGGTACCACAACTTAATAAAGAGGGTACCCTTCACCAAAAATTTACAAAGGAATAGTTGGTGAATATAGAAGCAAAAATTCTAATTATAAGCACATGAAATCCAAGAGTAAATTAAATAAACTATGACTAAGTTTAGCAAAGTATATGAATACAAAATACAGAAAAAACCAATTGCTTTTGCAATATGATAGCAATAAATTCAAAAATTAAAGGAAAAAGGATAACACTATTTAAAAAAAGAAACCTCAATAGTGAATAAAAACCTTTTTAAGTCAGTGAGACCAATCCGAAGAGTATCTTTAAAATTTGAAATTGTTAAAAAAGACTTGGTAACTAAACAGACAAGACATAACTGGCTTGGAAAGCTCAATATTGTGAAATCTGTGAACTCTCTCTGAATCTATCTCAATGGGCTATTTTTTAAAGTTGACAAAGTTATTTTAGAGCTCACATGGAAGAATTAATATGTAAGAACAATGATGATTATTTTGTAAAAGATGAGTAAAGAACCAATAAACGTATTATAAAGTCATAATAAAATAGCATACTAATCATTTGTTTTGATTTTTTAAGTTTCTACATATAAGTGAAATCACATGGTATCTGTCTTTGTACGACCTGTTTTACTTAGCATAATATCCTCTAGGTCCACAAAACAAATGAACAAACAAAAAAAATGGAAACAGACTAATGAACACAGAGAATGGACTACTAGTTATAATAGAAGAGGGGGGTACATGGATGGGTGAAATAGAGGAAGGGTATAAAGAGGTATAAACCTCAAATTATAAAATGAAATTAGTCACAGACACGGAAGTACAGCATAGGGAATATAGCGAATAATACTGTAGTCTCTTTGTATGTTAACAGATGGCAACTACACTTAGACCTGGAATGACCAAAGATAAACCCAAGTATATATGATTACAGATGTCATTTCAAACCAGTAGATAATAAAAACCAATAAATAGTATTAGAATAACTGGATAGTCATTGGGGAAAGATGTACAGATGCTGACACTAAAACCAAAATATTCGCTTTTATTCAAAATAAATTCCAGATAAAGATTTAGATGTGAACATTAAACTATAAATGTTCTAGAAAAAAAATTCAGAGAAATCTTTATACACTTATGACTGGAGAAACATTTTCTAAGCAAGAAAAAAATATTAAAACCATAAAGGGAAGAAGTGATAGAACCTGACTACTTGAAATGCCAATGCTCCTGTACATCAACCTGAAATAAAACATTAAAAATTTTCAGACGTCAGATGGCAAAAAATATAACACCTTGTGTTGGTAAGACTATGAGAAAATAATCACTTTCATTCAGCACTGGTTAAAGTACAAATGGACATGAAACTTCAGAAGGGCAGTTGCCTGTATATGGAGAAATTTTAAATGTGTATTGCTTTGATCTAATACTTCTACTCCTAGCAATCTATTACAGAAAAACTAAACTAAATTTATGAGCAATACAAGCATATGCATGTTCACTGCAGGGTTTTTTCTAAGGGCAAAAGTTGGAAATAACAAATGTCCACCAATGGGTGGGTTGGGTAAATAATGACAGTTAAAGAACAGAATATTATACAGTCAGCAAAACTCATGCAAAAATATGTCAATTTAATTGGAGAGATGTCTGCAATTACATGAACATTGGTAACATAAGACAAAAGCAAGTCACAAGACTATAAAGAGAACATAATAATCCTAAATGTGTATGTTCCCAATTATAGATTTCAAAATACATAAAGAAAAAAATGACAAAACTGAAAAGACAAATGGACTAATTTACAATTACAGTTGAAAATTTCAGTACTCTCTCTCAGTAACAGAATTAGTACACAGAAAATAAGCAAAGATAATGAAGAAATTAACATCAACCAACAGGATCCAACTCACACTTAGAGAAAACTCCATCAAACAGCAGCAGAATACACATTATTCTCAAGTGCCCATGGAACATTCACCAAGAAAAACCATATCCTGGATGAAAAACTTTCAAAACATTTTTAAACATTAAAATCATACATAGATTAGGATTAAAGATAGCAGTGTGAGAGGGAGACAGAGGCTTCCTCCTAAAACTGGATACAATTAGAAAATATAGTTGGTGCAACTAATCCTGAGAGCAACAGGAAAGAAGATGGTGCAGACTGCGTACACCTGGAGAAAAGATCAGACCTCACTGAACAGGGTAACCTACCAAAGCTGTAGCTCAGCCAGACCGGAGCCCTTCCCCCATCCCAGCACACTGGCAGGAGGAAGAAAACTGGAGCAGGGAGGGAGTGGAAGGCTTGGGACTATTGAATACCTAGCTCCAGAGATCTGCGCTGGGAGCACAAACCTACATTTCATGGTGCTTTCATCATACTCCTCTGATTACGGGGTTAGAAAGCTGGGACAGGTGTAGTTCCTGGGGAGACTGGGATTCCAGCCACTTGTGGAAAGCAGGGACCCATATCCAGCTGCTCTGGGACAAAAGCTTATATCTGTGTGCTCGGCCCAATGGTTCAGGCAGTGGAGACAGGCACAGAAGCCGGGAAGCAGAAAACAGCTCTTTCCTCCCCACAGACATGAATACCACTCCCCTGCAACCCCCAACATTGCTTAAGGGGCTGAGCAGCTCTACAATAGAGCTTCTGGACACTAGAGGGCGCCATATAAAATATGAACTGCCAAAGAAACCAGGTCCACAGTAAAATTATTAATACAACTCCCAAGAAAGATTTAAATGATATGGACCTCATGACTCTTCCTGAAAGGGAGTTCAAAATAAAAATCATCAACATGCTAATGGCGGTATGGAAAGACATCCAAGAACTCATGAATGAATTCAGGTTGGAGATCCAATCATTGAAGAGCGTGATGGAGGGTATTAAAAGCAGGTTGAATATGGTGGAGGAGATGATAAATGAAATATAATCTAGAGAAGAGGAATACAACTAAGCTGAGGCACAGAGAGAAAAAAGGATCTCTAAGAATGAAAGAATACTGAGAGAACTGTGTGACCAATCCAAATGGAACAATATTTGCATTATAGAGATACCAGAAGAAGAAGAGAGAGAGAAAGGGATAGAAAGTATCTTTGAGGAGGTAGTTGCTGAAAACATCCCCAATCTGGGGAAGGAGATAGCCTCTCAGGCCATGGAGATCCACAGATCTCCCAACACAATGGACCAAAGAAAGACAACACCAAGAGAAGCAGTAATTAAAATGGAAAAGATCAAGAATAAGGACAGACTGTTAAAATCAGCCAGAGACAGAAATAAGATCACATACAAAGGAAAGTCCATCAGGCTAACATCAGACTTCTCAGCAGAACCTTACAGGTCAGAGGGGAGTTATCATTTAAATTTTAAGGAGGGATTAATGATTTCCAGATAAGCAAAAGCTGAGAGAATTTACTTCCCACAAACCATCTCTACAGTCTATTTTGGAGGGACTGCTATAGATGGAACTGTTCCTAAGGTTGAATAGCTATCACCAGAGGTAATAAAACCACAGTAAAGAAAGCAGAACAGCTAATGACTACGAAAATGCAAAATTAAATTAATTATCCCCAAAGTCAATCAAGGGATAGACAAAAAGTACAGACTATGATACCTAATATATAAAGAATGGAGGAGGAAGAAAAAGGAGGAGAAACAGAAAAGAACCTTTAGATTGTGTTTGTAACAGCATACTAAGTGAGTTGTTAGACTCTAACATAGTAAAGAAGTTAACATTGAACCTTTGGTAACCACGAATCTAAAGCCTGCAGTGGCAATAAGTACATACATATCAATAATCACCCTAAATGTAAATGGACTGAATGCACCAATCAAAAGACGTAGAGTCACTGAATGGATAAAAAAACAAGACCCATCTATATGCTGCATACAAAAGACTCACCTCAAACCCAAAGACATGCAACACTAAAAGTCAAGGGATGGAAAAAGATATTTCATGCAAACAACAGGGAGGAAAAAGCAGGTGTTGCAGTACTACTACCAGAAAAAAATAGACTTCAAAACAAAGAAACCCAGAAGAGATAAACAAGGATATTACATAATGATAAAGGGCTCAGTCCAAAAAGAGGATATAACCATTATAAATATATATGCACCCAACACAGGAGAACCAGAATATGTGAAACAAATACTAACAGAACTAAAGGAGGAAATAGAATGTAATGCATTCATTTTAGGAGACTTCAACACACCATTCACTCTAAAGGACAGATCAACCGGACAGAAAATAAGTAAGGACACAGAGGCACTAAACAACACACTAGAACAGATGGATCTAATAGGCATCTGTAGAACTCTACATCCAAAAGCAACAGGATACACACTCTTCTCAAGTGCACATGGAACATTCTCCAGAATAGACCACATACTAGCCCACAAAAAGAGCCTCAGTAAATTCCAAAAGATTAAAATCCTACCAACCAAGTTTTCAGACCACAAAGGCATAAAACTAGTAATAAATTATACAAAGAAAGTAAAAAGGCCCACAAACACATGGAGACTTAACAACATGTTCCTAAATAATCAATGGATCAAAGACTGAATTAAAATAGAGATCAAGCAATATATGGAAACCAATGACAACAGCAACACAAAGCCCCAACTTCTGTGGGACACAGCAAAAGCAGTCTTAAGAGGAAAGTATATAACAATCCAGGCATATTTAAAGAAGGAAGAACAATCTCAAATGAATAGTCTAATGTCACAATTATTGAAATTGGAAAAAGAAGAAAAATGAGGCCTAAAGTCAGCAGAGAGAGGGACATAATAAAGATCAGAGAATAAATAAAATTGAGAAGAATAAAACAATAGAAAAAATCAATGAATCCAAGAGATGTTTCTACAAGAGAATAAACAAAATAGATAAGCCTCTAGCCAGACCTACTAAGAGAAAAAGAGAATCAACACACATCAACAGAATCAGAAATGAGAAAGGAAAAATCACAACGGACCCCACAGAAATACAAAGAATTATTAGAGAATACTATGAAAACCTGTATGATAACAAGCTGGAAAACCTAGGAGAAATGAACAACTTCCTAGAAAAACACAACCTTCCAAGAATGACCTAGGAAGAAACACAAAATCTAAACAGACCAATTACCAGCAAAGAAATTAAAGCAGTAATAAAAAAACTACCCAAGAACAAAACCCCGGGCCAGATGGATTTACCTTGGAATTTTATCAGACATACAGAGAAGATACCCATTCTCCTTAAAGTTTTCCAAGAAATAGAAGAGGAGGGAATACTCCCAAACTCATTCTATGAAGCCAACATCACCCTAATACCAAAACCAGGCAAAGACCCCACCAAAACAAGAAAACTACAGACCAATATCCCTGATGAACATAGATGCAAAAATACTCAACAAAATATTAGCAACCCGAATTCAAAACTACATCAAGAGGATCATACACCATGACCAAGTGGGATTCATCCCAGGGATTCAGGGATGATACAACATTCAAATATCCATCAACATCATCCACCACATCAACAGAAAGAAAGACAAAAACCATATGATCATCTCCATAGATGCTGAAAAAGCATTCGATAAAATTCAACATCCATTCATGACAAAAACTCTCAACAAAATGGGTATAGAGGGCAATTATCTCAACATAATAAAGGCCATATAAGATAAACCCACAGCCAGCATCATACTGAGCAGTAAGAAGCTGAAAGCTTTTCCTCTGAGATCGGGAACAAGACAGGGATGCCCACTGTCCCCACTGTTATTCAACATACTACTGGAAGTCCTAGCCACGGCAATTTGAGAAAACAAAGAAATAGAATCAATCCAAATTGGTAAAGAAGAAGTTAAACTGTCACTATTTGCAGATGACATGATATTGTACATAAAAAACACTAAAGACATCACTCTAAAACTACTAGAACTGATATCGGAATACAGCAAAGTTGCAGGATACAGAATTAATACACAGAAATCTGTGGCTTTCCTATACACTAACAATGAACTAATAGAAAGAGAAATCAGGAAAACAAACCCATTCACAACTGCATCAAAAAGAATAAAATAACTAGGAATAAACCTAACCAAGGGAACAAAAGACCTATATCCTGAAAACTATAAGACACTCTTAAGAGAAATTAAAGAAGTCACTAACAAATGGAAACTCATCCCATGCTCTTGGCTACAGATCATTAATACCATCAAAATGGCCATCCTGCCAAAAGCACTATACAGATTTGATGTAATCCCTATCAAATTACCAACAGCATTCTTCAACGAACTGGAACAAGTAGTTCAAAAATTCATAAGGAAACACTAAAGACCCTGAAGAGCCAAGCAATCCTGAGAAGGAAGAATAAAGTGGGGGGTATCTTGCTCCCCAACTTCAAGCTCTACTACAAAGCCACAGCAATCAAGACAGTCTGATACTGGCACAAGAACAGACCCACAGGCCAGTGGGACAGAATAGAGACTCCAGACATTAACCCAAACATATATGGTCAATTAGTATTCGATAAAGGAGCCATGGACGTACAATGGGGAAATGACAGTCTCTTCAACAGATGGTGCTGGCGAAAGTGGACAGCTACATGTAAGAGAATGAAACTGGATCACTGTCTAACACCATACACAAAAGTAAATTTGAAATGGATCAAAGACCTGAATGTAAGCCATGAATCCATAAAACTCTTAGATAAAAACATAGCCAAAAATCTCTAGGACATAAACATTAGTGAGTTTTTCATGAACATATCTCCCCAGGCAAGGAAAACAAAAGCAAAATGAACAAGTGGGACTACCTCAAGCTGAAACGCCTCTGTACAGCAAAGGACACCATCAATAGAACAAAAAGGTACACTACAGTATGGGAAAATATGTTCATAAATGACAGATCCGATAAATGCTTGACATCCAAAATATATAAAGAGCTCATGCCCCTCAACAAACAAAAAGCAAATAATCCAATTAAAAAATGGGCAGAGGAGCTGAACAGACAGTTCTTCAAAGAAGAAATTAAGATGACCAACAGACACATGAAAAGATGCTCCACATCGCTAGTCATCAGAGAAATGCAAATTAAAACCACAATGAGATATCACCTCACACCAGTAAGGATGGTTACCATCCAAAAGACAAACAACAACAAATGTTGGCGAGGTTGTGGAGAAAGGGGCACCCTCCTACCCTGCCGGTGGGAATGTAAATTAGTTCAACCATTGTGGAAAGCAGTATGGAGGTTCCTCAAAAAACTCAAAATAGAAATACCATTTGGCCCAAGAGTTCCACTCCTAGGAATTTACTCTAAGAATGCAGCAGCCCAGATTGAAAAAGACAGATGCACCCCTATGTTTATCGCAGGACTATTTACAATAGCCAAGAAATGGAAGCAACCTAAGTGTCCATCAGTAGATGAATGGATAACAAAGAGGTGGTACATATACACAATGGAATATTATTCATCCATAAGAAAACAAATCCTACCATTTGCAACAACATGGATGGAGCTAGAGGATATTATGCTCAGTGAAATAAGCCAAGCGGAGAAAGACAAATACCAAATGATTTCACTCATGTGTGGAGTATAAGAACAAAGGAAAAACTGAAGGAACAAAACAGCAGCAGAATCACAGAACCGAAGAATGGACTAACAGCTACCAAAGGGAAAGGGACTGGGGAGGATGGGTGGGAAGGGAGGTATAAGGGTGGGGAAAAATAAAGGGGGCCGTATGATTAGCATGTATAATATTGGGGAGGCATGGGGAGGGCTGTGCAAAACAGAGAAGACAAGTACTGATTCTACAGCATCTCACTATGCTGATGGATGGTGACTGTAATGGAATTTGTTGGGGGGACTTGGTAAGGGGGAAGTCTAGTAAACATAATGTTCTTCATGTAATTATAGATTAGTGATAACAAAATGAATAAAAAAATAAAAACTGAAAAAAAATCATACATAGTGTTCCTTTTGACCACAGTGGAGTTAAACTACAAATCAATAATAGAAGAATAATAGTGAAAACTCCAAACACTTGGAAATTAAATGACAAACTTCTAAAAAATCCAACAACCGGGGGGGCGGAGCCAGGATGGCGGTGTGAGTAGAGCAGTGGAAATCTTCTCCCAAAAACACATAGAGCTATGAAAATATAACAAAGAAAAATCTTCCTAAAATAGAGACCACAGGACACAGGACAACATCCAGACAACATCCACACCTGCAAGAACCCAGCGCCTTGCAAAGGGGGTAAGATACAAGCCCCGGCCTGGCGGGACCCGAGCGTCCCTCCCCCCGGCTCCCGGCGGCTGGAAAGAAACCGGAGCAGTTTTTTTTTGGCGAGTGCTTTTTGGAAGCCTTAAAGGGACGGGCCCCCGTTGCTAGGGAGGCAGGGTGGTGAGACGGGTGAGCAGGTGCCTGGGACAAGCGCCTGAGGACAAAGAATATCCCACGTTTCTCCCTGCGGGACCGGTGGGCGGGTGCCTGAGACCGGCGCCTGAGGACAGAGGAAATCGCGCATTTTTCCCCTTTTTTTTTTCTCTTTTTGGTGAGCGCTTTTTGGAAGCCTTAAAGGGACAGGGACCCCGGTGATAGGGAGGCAGGGCGGCGGGACTGGTGAGTGGGTGCCTGGGACCAGCGCCTGAGGACAAAGAATAACGAGCATTTCTTCCCTGCGGGAACGGTGGGTGGGTGCATTTTGGAAGCCTTGAAAGGACAGGGACCCTGGTGCTAGGGAGACAGGGCAGCAGGACCAGTGAGCGGGTGCCTGGGACCGGCACCTGAGGACAAAAAAAAAAAATCCCGTGTTTTTCCCTTTTTTTTTCTTTCTGTTCCCTCTCTCATTGTTGCTGTTGTTGTTTTGGTTTGGAGAGTGCTTTTTGGAAGTCTTAAAGGGGGCAGGACAGGTCACTTAGACCAGAGGCAGGAAATCTGGGGATCTCTGGGCACTCTAACCCCCTGGGCAGCAGGGAGCACAGAGGCCCCTTATGGAGATAAATAGCCCCCAGGCCGATCCCCCTCCAACGGGGCTCCACCATTTTGGAGGAACAGCCCCAGCCAGGCCAAGCCCACGACAACAGCGGAGATAAACCCCAAAGCAACTGGGCAGGAAGCAGAAGCCCTGTCTGTGCACAGCTGCCCAGCACAAGCCACTAGAGGTCGCTATTCTCCCAGGAAAACGCCACAAACCAACAAGAAGGGACGGTCTTCCAGCGGTCACTTGTACCAGCTCTGCAAACTATCTCTATCACCATGAAAAGGCAAAACTACAGGCAGACAAAGATCACAGAGACAACACCTGAGAGGGAGACAGACCTAACTAGTCCTCCTGAAAAAGAATTCAAAATAAAAATCATAAACATGCTGACAGAGATGCAGAGAAAAATGCAAGAGCAGTGGGATGAGATGCAGAGAAAAATGCAAGAGCAGTGGGATGAAGTCCGGAAGGAGATCACAGATGTCAGGAAGGAGATCACAGAAGTGAAACAATCCATGGTAGGATTTATAAGCAGAATGGATAAGATGCAAGAGGCCATTGAAGGAATAGAAGCCAGAGAACAGGAACGTATAGAAGCTGACATAGAGAGAGATAAAAGGATCTCCAGGAATGAAACAACACTAAGAGAAATATGTGACCAATACAAAAGGAATAATATTTGTATTATAGGGATACCAGAAGAAGAAGAAAGAGGAAAAGGGATAGAAAGTCTCTTTGAAGAAATAATTGCTGAAAACTTCCCCAAACTGGGGGAGGAAATAATCGAACAGACCATGGAATTACACAGAACTCCCAACAGAAAGGATCCAAGGAGGACAACACCAAGACGCATAGTAATTAAAATGGCAAGGATCAAGGACAAGGAAAGAGTTTTAAAGGCAGCTAGAGAGAAAACGGTCACCTATAAAGGAAAACCCATCAGGCTAACATCAGACCTCTCGACAGAAACCCTACAGGCCATAAGAGAATGGCATGATATACTTAATGCAATGAAACAGAAGGGCCTTGAACCAAGGATACTGTATCCAGCACGACTATCATTTAAATATGATGGCGGGATTAAACAATTCCCAGACAAGCAAAAGCTGAGGGAATTTGCTTCCCAAAAACCACCTCTACAGGGCATCCTACAGGGACTGCTCTAGATGGGAGCACCCCTAAAAAGAGCACAGAACAAAACACACAACATATGAAGAATGGAGGAGGAGGAATAAGAAAGGAGAGAAGAAAAGAATCTCCAGGCAGTGTATATAACAGCTCAATAAGCGAGCTAAGTTAGGCAGTAAGATACTAAAGAAGCTAACCTTGAACCTATGGTAACCACAAATCTAAAGCCTGGATTGGCAATAAGTACATATCTCTCAATAGTCACCCTAAATGTAAATGGACTTAATGCACCAATCAAAGGACATAGAGTAATAAAATGGATAAAAAAGCAAGACCCATCTATATGCTGCTTACAAGAAACTCACCTTAAACCCAAAGATAAGCATAGACTAAAAGTCAAGGGATGGAAAAACATATTTCAGGCAAACAACAGTGAGAAGAAAGCAGGGGTTGCAGTACTAATATCAGACAAAATAGACTTCAAAACAAAGAAAGTAACAAGAGATAAAGAAGGATACTACATAATGATAAAGGGCTCAGTCCAACAAGAGGATATAACCATTCTAAATATATGTGCACACAATACAGGAGCACCAGCATATGTGAAGCAAATACTAACAGAACTAAAAAGGGAAATAGACTGCAATGCATTCATTGTAGGAGACTTCAACACACCATTCACTCTAAAGGACAGATCAACCGGACAGAAAATAAGTAAGGACACAGAGGCACTAAACAACACACTAGAACAGATGGATCTAATAGGTATCTGTAGAACTCTACATCCAAAAGCAACAGGATATACATTCTTCTCAAGTGCACATGGAACCTTCTCCAGAATAGACCACATACTAGCTCACAAAAAAAGCCTCAGTAAATTCAAAAATATTGAAATTCTACCAACCAATTTTTCAGACCACAAAGGTATGAAAGTAGAAATAAATTCTACAAAGAAAACAAAAAGGTTCACAAACACATGGAGGTTTAACAACATGCTACTAAATAATCAATGGATCAATGAACAAACCAAAATAGAGATCAAGGAATATATAGAAACAAATGACAACAACAACAGTAAGCCCCAACTTCTGTGGGATGCAGCGAAAGCAGTCTTAAGAGGAAAGTATATAGCAATCCAGGCACACTTGAAGAAGGAAGAACAATCCCAAATGAATAGTCTAACATCACAATTATTAAAACTGGAAAAAGAAGAACAAATGAGGCCTAAAGTTAGCAGAAGGAGGGACATAATAAAGATCAGAGAAGAAATAAACAAAATCGAGAAGAATAAAACAATAGCAAAAATCAACGAAACCAAGAGCTGGTTCTTTGAGAAAATAAACAAAATAGATAAGCCTCTAGCCCAACTTATTAAGAGAAAAAGAGAGTCAACACAAATCAACATAATCAGAAATGAGAATGGAATAATCACGACAGACTCCACAGAAATAGAAAGAACTATTAAAGACTACTATGAAAACCTATATGCCAACAAGCTGGAAAACCTAGAAGAAATGGACAACTTCCTAGAAAAATACAACCTCCCACGACTGACCAAGGAAGAAACACAAAAGTTAAAGAAACCAATTACAAGCAAAGAAATTGAAACAGTAATCAAAAAACTACCCAAGAACAAAACCCCGGGGCCGGACGGATTTACCTCGGAATTTTATCAGACACACAGAGAAGACATAATACCCATTCTCCTTAAAGTGTTCCACAAAATAGAAGAAGAGGGAATACTCCCAAACTCATTCTATGAGGCCAACATCACCCTAATACCAAAACCAGGCAAAGACCCCACCAAAAAAGAAAATTACAGACCAATATCCCTGATGAATGTAGATGCAAAAATACTCAATAAAATATTAGCAAACAGAATTCAACAGTATATCAAAAGGATCATACACCATGACCAAGTGGGGTTCATCCCAGGGATGCAAGCATGGTACAACATTCGAAAATCCATCAACATCATCCACCACATCAACAAAAAGAAAGACAAAAACCACATGATCATCTCCATAGATGCTGAAAAAGCATTTGACAAAATTCAACATCCATTCATGATAAAAACTATCAGCAAAATGGGAATAGAGGGCAAGTACCTCAACATAATAAAGGCCATATATGATAAACCCACAGCCAGCATTATACTGAACAGCAAGAAGCTGAAAGCATTTCCTCTGAGATCGGGAACCAGACAGGGATGCCCACTCTCCCCACTGTTATTTAACATAGTACTGGAGGTCCTAGCCACGGCAATCAGACAAAACAAAGAAATACAAGGAATCCAGATTGGTAAAGAAGAAGTTAAACTGTCACTATTTGCAGATGATATGATACTGTACATAAAAAAACCTAAAGACTCCACTCCAAAACTACTAGAACTGATATCGGAATACAGCAAAGTTGCAGGATACAAAATTAACACACAGAAATCTGTAGCTTTCCTACACACTAACAAGGAATCAATAGAAAGAGAAATCAGGAAAACAATTCCATTCACCATTGCATCAAAAAGAATAAAATACCTAGGAATAAACCTAACCAAAGAAGTGAAAGACTTATACTCTGAAAACTACAAGTCACTCTTAAGAGAAATTAAAGGGGACACTAATAAATGGAAACTCATCCCATGCTCATGGCTAGGAAGAATTCATATCGTAAAAATGGCCATCCTGCCCAAAGCAATATACAGATTTGATGCAATCCCTCTCAAATTACCAGCAACATTCTTCAATGAATTGGAACAAATAATTCAAAAATTCATATGGAAACACCAAAGACCCCGAATAGCCAAAGCAATCCTGAAAAAGAAGAATAAAGTAGGGGGGATCTCACTCCCCAACTTCAAGCTCTACTACAAAGCCATAGTAATCAAGACAATTTGGTACTGGAACAAGAACAGAGCCACAGACCAGTGGAACAGATTAGAGACCCCAGAAATTAACCCAAACATATATGGTCAATTAATATTTGATAAAGGAGCCATGGACATACAATGGCAAAATGGCAGTCTCTTCAACAGATGGTGCTGGCAAAACTGGACAGCTACATGTAGGAGAATGAAACTGGACCATTGTCTAACCCCATATACAATGGTAAACTCAAAGTGGATCAAAGACCTGAATGTAAGTCATGAAACCATTAAACTCTTGGAAAAAAACATAGGCAAAAACCTCTTAGACATAAACATGAGTGATCTCTTCTTGAACATATCTCCCCGGGCAAGGAAAACAACAGCAAAAATGAGCAAGTGGGACTACATTAAGCTGAAAAGCTTCTGTACAGCGAAAGACACCATCAATAGAACAAAAAGGAACCCTACAGTATGGGAGAATATATTTGAAAATGACAGATCTGATAAAGGCTTGATGTCCAGAATATATAAAGAGCTCACACGCCTCAACAAACAAAAAACAAATAACCCAATTAAAAAATGGGCAGAGCAACTGAACAGACAGTTCTCCAAAAAAGAAATACAGATGGCCAATAGACACATGAACAGATGCTCCACATCGCTAATTATCAGAGAAATGCAAATTAAAACTACAATGAGGTATCACCTCACACCAATAAGGATAGCTGCCATCCAAAAGACAAACAACAACAAATGTTGGCGAGGCTGTGGAGAAAGGGGAACCCTCCTACACTGCTGGTGGGAATGTAAATTAGTTCAACCATTGTGGAAAGCAGTATGGAGGTGCATCAAAATGCTCAAAACAGACCTACCATTTGACCCAGGAATTCCACTCCTAGGAATTTACCCTAAGAACGCAGCAATCAAGTTTGAGAAAGACAGATGCACTCCTATGTTTATCGCAGCACTATTTACAATAGCCAAGAATTGGAAGCAACGTAAATGTCCATCGGTAGATGAATGGATAAAGAAGAGGTGGTACATATACAAAATGGAATACTACTCAGCCATAAGAAGTGGAAAAATCCAACCATTTGCAGCAACATGGATGGAGCTGGAGAGTATTATGCTCAGTGAAATAAGCCAAGCGGAGAAAGAGAAATACCAAATGATTTCACTCATCTGAGAAGTATAGGAACAAAGGAAAAACTGAAGGAACAAAACAGCAGCAGAATTACAGAACCCAAAAATGGACTAACAGGTACCAAAGGGAAAGGAACTGGGGAGGATGGGTGGGCAGGGAGGGATAAGGGGGGGGAAGAAGAAGGGGGGTATTAAGATTAGCATGCATGGGGGGGAGGGAGAAAGGGGAGGGTGGGCTGCACAACACAGAGAGGACAAGTAGTGACTCTACAACATTTTGCTAAGCTGATGGACAGTAACCGTAATGTCGTTGTTAGGGGGGACCTGATATAGGGGAGAGCATAGTAAACAGTATTCTTCATGTAAGTGTAGATTAAAAAATAAAAAAAAATAAAAATAAAAATAAAGAAAGAAAGAAAGAAAGAAAAGGGGGATTACTCCTTGACAGGATAAAACTATTGGTAAATCAAAGATCAACGCATGCTTTAAATATCCTTAATGTTGATCACTTAAAGGGTGTCAGATGATAAGCTATGGAGGTACTCTTTTCTGATAATATTCCTTTCTCTTAATTAAAAAAAAAAAAAGCAGTTACTGTGTGCTGACCTCCAATGAGTTTTGCACAGTGGTATAGAGGGCATGTCAAAGTGTGGGCAAAGGGTCTGTTTGTTTCTACGCAGAAGATCAAGGCCTAGCTTGGATACCCAGAAAATGAACTAAGATATGATATGAGGAGGAGCTTCCAGCATCAGCACTCTCTGGAGGACTTGTGCCGGGGGATGATCATCAAAAAGCCTCCACAGGGATCTGGACGATGCTGCGGCTGTGGCTGCATCCAGCCCACCGTCTCCTGGACTTGCCATAAGAATGAGGAGGGAGATGTCTATGCTGGCATGTGCATACAGTGAGACAACGAATTTGACCGGATCTGTACTGTTGGAACTCAACCAGGAGTTGGGAGGGGTGCAAGTTGTAGCACTCCAAAGTCTTATGACTATAGACTATCTATGGTTAAAAGAACATATGGGATGTGAACAGATCCCAGAAATGGGCTGCTTTAATTTGTCTGATGGTTCAAGTACAGTTGGACAATATCCATCATATCATAGATAAATTTTCACAAATGCCTCGGGTGACTAAATGGTTTTTTTGGCTTCACTGGAGATGGATGGTAATTATAGATTTGTTTATGTCACTGTATTCCTATTATGTTAATATGTGTGTGCAAATTAGTTAGTAGTTTAAAACCTATACATACTTAAGGTACTATACAAGAAGATATGTCAAGGAAATAATCAATCCTCCCATGTTTCCTTCATATGCTACATCTATAGCTTTTCTTCTTCCTTCCTAATTACAACCCTTATATAGAATTCGTGCCTCATATCGAATTTACCGAGTATCATAATTCCTCCAGGTGGTAAAGATATCTCGAGACAAGTGCTGGGCATAGAAGCCACAGGGCATAAATCTGCAAAGAAGTAAAAAGCTAACCTTTGCAAACAATATGGCTTCTCTCTCACTTACCAACTTTCCATTTCCCTGTATGGCCCCGGAAGATGACTGGTTAGCCAGAGACGGGTAAGATTCCTCAAGAGAGGAACAACCTAAGACAGGCACAGTCGCAGGGAGGCCATCAGGTGAGAATTTGGGGATCAACAGAGGTGAGGCTCAGAACCGCACCCCCCCTGCTTTGAGAGAAATCTTCTGCATCCGTGGATGTCTTGCTGCCCTTGTCTAGCCTGGATTAATACTTAGTCCATAGGCACACACCTGATCATCTGATCATCTACATTTGCCTTCTTACAGCACTAAACTATGTTTTCTACCTTTATCTTGCATCTACCTACCACTTCAGCATTTTATTAAAAATAAAAATAATAATAATAATAGGAGAAATGTGGGATCAACATATAAATCAAGTACAAAAATCAAATGAATATTCATATTTGACCTGATTGTTTATAGGTCATAATGCATGATCAAAACCGAAAGTTTCTGTGATGAATGCCCTTGTACTGTTCACCATGTAAGAATTTATTCACTATGTAAGAATTCGTTCACCATGTAAGAACTTGTTCGTTATGCTTCAGAAGATTGGAGACTGACGAGAATTAGGCTTGAGATGGATTAATGATTGTACATTGAGCGTTGACCCCCCTATACTGAATTTTATTTTTGTTAACAACCATTTGATCAATAAATATGAGAGATGCCCTCTCAAAAAAAAAAAAAATTGGCAAAGGACTTGAATAGACATTTCTCCAAAGAAGACATACAAATGACCAACGGGTAAATGAAAAAATGATCATTTCAATATCATTAGTCATCAGGGAAATGCAAATTAAAACCATGACGAGATACCATTTTACACCCACCGGGGCGGTTATAATAAAAAAATGTTTTTTTAAATGAAATAGTGTTAGCAAGGATGTGGAGAAATTGAAGTCCTTGTTCTTTTCTGATGGCCATGTAAAATGTTTCAACCATTGTGGACAACACTTTGGCAGTTCTCAAAAATGAAACATAGAATTACCACAAGACCCAGCAATTCCACTCGTAGGTATATACCAAAAAAGTCAAAAACAGCTATTCAAACAAATACTTGTGTATGAACAGTGGCACTACATATAACAGTCAAACTGTAGAAACAACCCAAATGTCTATGGATGGATGGATGGAAAACAAATCATGGTATATGCATGCAATAGAACACTATTAGCCATAAAGAGGAGTGAAATGCTCATACATGCTACAGTGTGGATTAACCTTGGAAATGTTTTGCTACATGAAAGAAGCCAGACACCAAAGATCACATACTGTATGATTCCATGTTATGTGAGACATCCAGAATAGGTAAATCTAATAGAGACAGAGTAGACTGGCAGTTGCCAGGAACTGGAGGGAGAAGAGAAGGGGGAGTAATTGCTTAATGCATACAGTTTTATTGTGGGGTGAGGAAAATGTTCTGGAATTAGATACAGGTGGTGGCTGCACAGCACGGTGAATGTACTAAATGCCACTGAACTGCTCACTCTAAAATGGCTAATTTGGCATTATGTTAATTTACCTCAATAAAAAAAACATGATAAATAAAAAAAATAAAAATAAAAAATCCAACAACCGAAGAGGAAGTCTCCCAAAATTGGTGACATACAGCTAAAGCAATGCTTAGGAAGAAATGTATAGCATTAAATGCTTATATTAGAAAAGAAAGGTCTGAAATCAATAGTCTAAGTTTCTACCTTAAGAAACTAGAGAAAGAGCAGATTAAACCCAAAGCCAAGAGGAAAGGAAACTACAAAAATTAGAGCAAATACCAATAAAGCAGAAAACAGAAAAGCAATAGAGAAAATGAACAAAACCAAAACCTGTTTCTTTGAAAAGATCAATAAAACTTCTAAATTTCTAGAATGGTTGATAATGAAGAAGACACACATGACCAAATATCAGGAATGAAAGAATGAATAATAAGGGAATACTATGAACTTTTTGCACATAAATTTAATAACCTAGATGAAACAAACCAATTCCTCGAAAATCACAAACTCTCAAAAGTCACATGAAATGAAATATATAATTTGAATAACCTTATAACTTTAAAGAAATTATTTTCTTAGTCAAAATTCTTCAGGAAAAAAACACTTCAGGAAGAGGTTGTTTCACTTGTGAATTCTACCAAACATTTAAAATATAAATAACATCAGTTCTACACATCTATTCCAAAAAACAGCAGAGGACGGAATACTTCCCTAATTATTTTATGAAGCCAGTGTCATTCTCCTACCAAAACCAGATAAAAACAGTACAAAAAAAAGCATACCACAGGCCAACATCCATCATAAACATGGATGCAAAAAAAAAATTAGCAAATAAAATCAAATAAATATAAAAATAATAATACACCAGGACCAAGTAGGGTTTATTCCAGGAATATGTAGCTGCTTCAATATTTGAAAATTAATCAATGTTATCCACCATATTAAGAGTCCAACTGAAAAAATCATATCAACAGATGCAGGAAAAAAGCAATTGACAAAATTCATCATTCATTCATAATAAAACAAACTAGTAATGGAAAGTCATTTTTTCAACTTTATCAAGGATCTCTAGGAAATCCCTACAGTTAAGATCATACTAATGGTGAAAGACTAACTACTTTCTCCCTAAAATCAGGAACAAGGCAAGGCTGTCCACTCTCACTTTTTCTATTCAACTTCATAATGGAAGTCCTACACAGTGCAATAAAACACAAATATGAAATCAAAAGCATGCAGATTGGAAGGGAAGAAATGAAACTGTCCCAACTGGTAAATGACATAACTGTCTATGTATATAACTTCAAGAAATCTACAGAAAGAAAAAAATTCCTAAGAATTAATGAGTTTTAATAAGGCAATAGAATACAAGGTCAACACACAATTATCAATATTTCATATCGGTAGTATATAAATGGAAACCTAAATTTTAAAAAATACCAGTTCCAAGAAAAGAATTCATTTTGGTATAAATCTTGTAAAACATGTATAGGATCTGCATGGTTAAAAAAATCAAAATAAAATCATAGAACTAAATAAATGAGAGACATACCACATTCATGGGTTGGAAGGTTCAACACACAAAAGATGTCAATTGTATTTAAATCTACCTATAGATGTGTGTCAGGTGTCCAAGACCACCCCTAGATATGGTGATTTGTAGAAGGACTTACAGGACTCAGCATTAGTCATACTCATGGCTATGATTTAATGTAGGACAAGACACAAAGCAAAATCAGCAAAGGGAAAAGGAGCACAAAGTTTACTAAAAATCAGAAACAAGCTGTCCAAGTAGAATTGCTGAGGATGCACTTAATACCTACAGCAATGAGATGTGATAATACACATAAAATGTCATCTACCAGGGATGACTCAGTGCCTAAGATTTTATTGGGAGCTGGTTACATAAACACTCTCTGCCTAGCATGTACCAAATTCCTTGACTCCCAGAAAGAAAGCAGGTGTTCAGAATAAACCACATTGTTTGAACAAAGAGTTTAGGCACAGTTATCATGAAGGGAGGGTTTTATAGCAGTGTCAGGAGCTGTTCACCAGTGAAGCTCCCAGATGCCAGCTAAGGACCAACTTTGCAAACAGGCTTTTCTAAGGATAGCAGTATTAGGCCTGTTATGTTCTCTTTTCTGCACAAGGCATAAGTACTCAATTCCAATCAAACTCTCAGCAGGATTTTTTGTAAATGTAGATCATCTGTTTTATAGACATACTGGTATTTAAAAATTTGTATATTAAAGCAAAGGAACTAGGATAGCTAAAACAATTTTGAGGGAGAAAAAAGACAGAATAGATTTGGAGAATCATTCTACCTAGTTTTAAGACTTACTATAAAACTAGAGAAATACAGTGTGATATTATCAAAGGGACAAACACATAAATCAATGAGACAGAATAGAGTATAGAAATAGACCTACATAAATAAGGGCAATTGATTTTTAGCAGTAGTGCAAAAGCAATTTAGTGGAGAAAGTATATTTTTCTATAAATGGTGTTAGAACAATTGGACACCTATATGCAAAAACAGAACTGTGACCTCAAGAAACTCACATCTTAGGCAAAATTTAAGTGAAAATGTATTATAGATTTGCTATTAAAACTATAAAACATTTTAATAGTTTCAATAAAATAAAATATAGGAGAAAACATTCATGACCTAGGTTTAGGCAAAGAGTTCTTAGATGTGCCATGAAAAGCACAATCCATAAAGAAAACTTCGAAAAACTGAACTTCATCAAAACTAAAAACTTTTACTCTGTGAAATATAAGAGAATAAGAGAGATACAGACTGGTAGGATATATTTATAAATCACATATCCAACAAAGGACCTGTATCCAGAGTATGTAAAGAACTCATAACTTGGCACAAAGAAAATAAACTACCCAATTTAAAATAGGCAAAAGACTTAGACACTTTACCAAAGAGGATATTCAGATGGCAAATAAGCATGATATTCGACATTATTAGCCCTTTAAATGCAAAGTAAAATTATGGTGAGCTTCCTCTACAAACCTATTAGATGACTAAAATAAGAAAATGCTAACAATACCAGGTGCTAGCAAGGATGCAGAGCACATAGAACTCTTATACATTGCAGGTGAGAAAACAACATGGTACACTCGGTGGCAATTTCTCATTAAGTTAAACATTCATTTATCATGACCCAGCAGCTATAAAAAGCTAACATGAGGAATCTTTGCAGTGATGGAACAGTTCTGTATCCTAACTGTAGTGGTGGTGCTTACAAAATGTACATGTGTGATAAAATTATATAAACTAAACACACACACAAATAAGTGCCTATAAAGAACTCATACAACTTAACCCCAAAAGTAATGATAATAACCAGCTTAAAAATGGGCAAAGGACCTGAATACACATTTTTTCCAAAGAAGGCATACAGATGGCAAACAGACACATGAAAAGATGCTCAGTATCACTAATCACCAGAGAAATGCAAAGCAAAACCTCAATGAGGTATCACCTCACACCAACCAGAATGGCTAGTATCAAAAAACAAATAACAAGTGTTGGCAAGGATGTGGAGAAAAGGGTACCCTCATATACTGAGAATGTAAATTGTTGCATCCACTATGGAAAACAGTACAGAGATTTCTCAAAAAAAACTAAAAATAGAAATATCATATAACCCAGTAATTCCACTTTACCTGAGGAAAACAAAATCTGTGATTCAAAAATTACATGAACCCTTATGTTTATCACAGCATTATTTACAATCACTAAGATACAGAAGTAACCTAAGTGTCCATCAATAGATGAATGGATAAAAAAGATATACATATATATAATGGAATATTACTCAGCAATAAAAAAGAATAGAATCTTGCCATTTGTGACAACATGGATGGACCTAGAGGGCATTATGCTAAGTGAAATAAGTCAGAGAAAGACAAATACCATATGATTTCACTTGTATGTGGAATATAAAAAAAAAACAACAGAAATAGACCCACAAACACAGAACATCCTAGTGGTAGCCATTGGGGTAGATGGGCAAAATAAGTAATGGGGATAAAGAGATACAAACTTCCAATTGTAAAATAAATTAGTCGAGGGTTAAAAGAATATAGGGAATATAGTCAATAATATTTTAATATCTTTGTATGATGACAGATCACAACTACACTTATTGTGGCATTTAATAATATATATAGTTGTCAAATCACTATGTTGTACACCTGAAACCAATATAATATTGTATATCAACTATATTTCAATAAAAATAAATAAATAACTGCATGTAACTGGTAAAATTTAAATAAGGTTCAAGAACCTTGATTGTGATAGTTAAATAAAATGTTCCCATTGGAAGAAACTAGGTAAAGAATACACAGGACCTCTCTCTACTATTTTTTCAGGCTCTTGTGACTCTACTATTTCAAAACAAATGTTAAAATTTCATAGAACTATATACCAAAAATGTCAATGTTACTGTCTATTTAAAAATATAAAAAGCAAAATTATGAAGGCAATATATTTTCTGGAACTGTGATTCTCTATCAAAAGGTACACATTAACATCATTTATGGGGCTTTATAAAATACGTGTACCTGGGCCACAGCACCACAATTCTGATTTGGTAAGTCTGGAATGGGATCTGGGCATCTGTGATTCTGTGATCTGTACATTAGAGATGCACACCTAGTGGATAACCATGACTTTAAAAGTGTGGGAATAATATACACACATGAATGTTAACAGTGGTTGTGGGTTGTGGATCACAGGTAATTATAATTTCTTACTGTGCTATAATAAATGTGAGTTTTGTACAGTAAAAATAACAAAGGCTTTTTAAAACAAGATTCAGTTTATCATTCCAGTGGCAGAGGGATCTATCTCTGTTAACCATTTATTTCCTATCCCTCTTCCCAGTTTCATGCCATCTGTGAATTTGATGAGTAGATCTTCTCTGTTGTCATCTACAGCACTAATAAAAATTTTGACCAGAACAAAGTCCACTGGAAGTCCCTTTGAAATGTCTTTCTATCTTGGTAATGATTGGCAATCTTTGGGATCAATTTTACTTAAGATCTACCCAAATTCTACTCTTATCTAATTTACTGTTCTTCTATCATTTCCATAAGATGAGAGGTATTTTCAGGCTTTGCTGATGTCCAATTATATAATGTCTATCACATTTCTCTCAAACTAACCTTGAACCACACTCCTCTAGTACTTAATAAAGGATATTAAACTGTATTATCTTTTCTTCTTAATTATATAGTAAGACTCTGCTGGGCATAGACTGTCATATATTTCCTTGCAAAATCCATAGCAATTCATTCAATTCCATTCATTCAACAAATATTTATTGACACCCACTATGTCTCAAGTACTCTTCTGGGCTGCCCTTCCTTATTATAGAGTGATAATTAAGTATTCACAGCAACATTCCCTAAACATCCAAATCTAGACAAACAGCTACCTACCAGGTCTGGTGCCACATTATCCTGTCCTACCTATTAGCTATCCCACCCAAAGATGGAAAGATCTTGTCACTGGTACTTAACCAAATCACTAGAAACGCTTTTACAATATTTTGAGAATGATTATGTTAGGCAGAAAGACAGATATGAATGGGATGAAAAGAGGGTGAAGCCCACCAAGAACTCAGGGAGTTAATCAGATAAAGCCAGAGAGCCAGAAAGGACTCACAGAGTTAACACCCTTTGCAAAGTGAGTTCACTCCACAGGCTCTGAATCTGGGCTGACCTTGAGACTTGCTGTAGCTAATTCAGATGAGTTAGAGCTGAGACATGGGACAAGCATCATGATTAACTTTTCCTGCCTATGTTGAAAAATGCCAAGATATAAATAGAATAGTAAGAACAGGAGGGACTCCATCTTAAGGCTAAGATTCCATTTAAAAACCAGGGAGTTAGGAGATAAGATTCCTAACAAATTCTTTGGTAATCAGCCAACAATCTGTCTTAAAGCAAGGCAAGCAGTCTTAACTGATCTGTTCCCAGTGCTTGAGGGTAACCACTATCTTGGAGAGGAACCAGATCAATAAATTCCTTGTGTTAAGTCTATCTTACAGTATTATCTAAAGGACTGACTATGAATAGTGATAATGTATCTCACTGGAGAGAGACATCATGAGACCACAACTCAAGCCTATGCCCAACAACCCCCACCCTAGCCCTTTGCCCCATTCTTGAAAGCTTTAAAAGACAGAATCCTAAGCCCTTAAGCATGCCTCCTCTGTGAGGTTGCCCTCACTAGCCTTTCATCGAGTGTGTCACTCTCTGTCCTACTCCAGATAAGTAGGGAAAGACTACTGAGATCTCTGATTTGGGCTTGCAAGCTCACGTTGCCTGGGGAACCTGGACAGAACTGCAGCTATACAATCATCCTCCTTAGTAGCCTGCCTGAAAATCTCTTTTCTTTGCCTTTAGGAAGTTCTCAGAACATAATCTCACTCCATCCAGTGCTCTGTGGCTCCCACAACTCCTGGGGTGGTAGGGGCTTAGTTCCCATGCTGTGCAGATTCAAGTGGACACTGGATACCAGGTAACACTGGCTTAGGAGTTTTCAAGGCGTATTACATGAGCAACATTATGGTTACTAGACTCCCCCTATTATCAAGTCCCCACCACATAACCCATTATGGTCACTGTCCATCAGTGTAGTAAGATGCTATAGAATCACTACTTGTCTTCGCTATGTTGTATTGCCTTCACCATATCACCCCACCGCCTGCTACACTATGTGTGATAATCATAATGCCCCTTTTTCCACCTTATTTCTCCCTTCCCACCCATCCTCCCCAGTCCCTTTCCCTTCGGTAACTGTTAGTCCATGCTTGGGTTCTGTGATTCTGCTGCTGTTTTGCTCCTTCAGCTTTTTCTTTGTTCTTATACTCCACATATGAGTGAAATCATTTGGTACTTGTCTTTCTCTGCCTGGCTTACTTCACTGAGCATAATACCCTCTAGCTCCATCTATGTTGTTGCAAATGGTAGGATTTGTTTTCTTCTTATGGCTGAATAATATTCCATTGTGTATATGTACCACATCTTCTTTATCCATTCATCTACTGATGGATACTTAGGTTGCTTCTATTTCTTGGCTATTGTAAATAGTGCTACAATAAACATAGGGGTGCATAGGTCTTTTGGAAACTGGGCTCCTGCATTCTTAGGGAAAATTCCTAGAAGAGGAATTCCTGGGTCAAATGGTTTCTCTATTTTGAGTTTTTGGAGGAACTTCCATACTGCTTTCCACAATGGTTGAACTAATTTACATTCCCACCAGCAGTGTAGGAGGGTTCCCCTTTCTCCACAACCTCACCAACATTTGTTGTTTGTCTTTTGGGTGCTGGCCATCCTAACTGGTGTGAGGTGATATCTCATTGTGGTTTTAATTTGCATTTCCCTGATGATCAGCGATGTGGAGCATCTTCTCATGTGTCTGTTGGCCATCGGAATTTCTTCTTTGGAGAACTCTCTGTTCAGCTCCTCTGCCCATTTTTTACCTGGCTTATTTGCTTTTTATTTGCTGAGGTGTGTGAGCTCTTTATATAATTTGTAGGTCAACCCCTTATTGGATATATCATTTGTGAATATATTCTCCCATACTGCAGTATGCCTTTTTGTTCTATTGGTGGTGTCCTTTGTTGTACAGAAGCTTTTCAGCTTGATATAGTTCCACTTGTTCATTTTTGCTTTTGTTTCCCTTGCCTGGGGAGATATGTTCATGAGGAAGTTGTTCATGTTTATGTCCAAGAGACTTTTGCCTATGTTTTTTTCTAAGAGTTTTATGGTTTCATGACTTACATCAGGTCTTTGATCCATTTTGAGTTTACTTTTGTGTATGGGGTTAGACAATAATCCAGTTTCATTCTCTTACATGTAGCTGTCCAGTTTTGCCTATACCAGCTGTTGAAGAGGTTGTCATTTCCCCATTGTATGTCCATGGTTCCTTTATCATATATTATTGACCATATATGTTTGGGTTAATGTCTGGAGTCTCTATACTGTTCTACTGGTCTGTGGGTCTGTTCTTGTGCCAGTACCAAATTGTCTTGATTTCTGAGGCTTTGTAGTAGAGCTTTAAGTCAGGGGATATAATCCCCCCCCACACTTTATTCTTCCTTCTCAGGATTGCTTTGGCTATTCAGGGTCTTTTGTGGTTCCATATGAATTTTTGAACTATTTGTTCCAGTTCACTGAAGAATTCTGTTGGTGTTTTGATAGGGATTTCATTGAATCTGTAGACTGCTTTAGGCAGAATGGGCATTTTGACAATATTAATTCTTCCTTGCCAAGAGCATGGGATGAATTCCCTCTTTAATTTCTCTTAAGAGTGCCTTGTAGTTTTCAGGGCAAAGGTCTTTCACTTCCTTTCCTCTAGTTTAATGAATAATACTATTGATACTTTGATGGGGATTGCATTGAATCTGTATACTGCTTTGGACAGGATGGCCATTTGGACAATATTAATTCTTCCTATCCATGAGCATGGGATGTGTTTCCATTTATTGCTATCTTGTTTAATTTCTCTCATGAGTTTCTTGTAGTTTTCAGAGTACAAGACTTTCACTTCCTTGGTTAGGTTTATTCCTAGGTATTTAATTCTTTTTGATGCAATTGTGAATGGAATTGTTTTCCTGATTTCTCTTTCTGCTAGTTCATTATTAGTGTATAGGAATGCAACAGATTTCTGTGGATTAATTTGGTATCCTGCAACTTTAATGAATTCAGATATTAGTTCTAGTAGTTTTGGAGTGGAGTCTTTAAGGTTTTTATGTACAATATCATGTCATCTGCAAACAGGGACAGTTTGACTTCTTCCTTACCTATCTGGATGCCTTTTATTTCTTTGTGTTGTCTGATTGCTGTGGCTAGGACCTCTGGAACTATGTTGAATAAAAGTGGGGAGAGTGTGCATCCTTGTCTTGTTCCCGATCTTAAAGGAAAAGCTTTCTGCTTCTTGCTGTTAAGTATAATGTTGGCTGTGTGTTTGTGATACATGGCCTTTATTGTCTTGAGGTACTTGCCCTCTATACCCATTTTGTTGAAAGTTTTTATCATGAATGGATGTTGAACTTTGTCGAATGCTTTTTCTGCATCTATGGAGATGATCATGTGGTTTTTGTCCTGCCATGATGTTGATGGATTTTCGAATGTTGTACCATACTTGTATCCCTAGGATGAATCCCACTTGATCATGATGGATGATCTTTCTGATGTATTTTTGAATTCGGTTTGCTAATATTTTGTTGAGTATTTTTGCATCTATATTCATCAGGGATATTGGTCTGTAATAATTCTTTGTTGGTGGTGTCTTTGCCCGGTTTTGGTATTAGAGTGATGTTGGCCTCATAGAATGAGTTTGGGAATATTCCCTCCTCTTCTACTTTTTGGAAAACATTAAAGAGGATGGGTATTAGGTCTTTACTAAATGTTTGATAAAATTCAGCAGTGAAACCGTCTGGTTCAGGCGTTTTTTTCTTAGGCATTTTTTTGATTACCAATTCAATTTCCTTGCTGGTAATTGGCCTATTCAGATTTTCTGTTTCTCCTTGGGTCAGCCTTGGAAAGTTGTGTTTTTCTAGAAAGTTGTCCATTTCTTCTAGGTTATCCAGTTTTTTAGCATATAATTTTTCATAGTATTCTCTCATAATTCTTTGTATTTCTGTGGTAACCATTGTGAATTTTCCTTTCTCATTTCTGGTTCTGTTTATGTGTATAGACTCTTTTTATTCTTTATAAATCTGGCTAGGGGTTTATCTATTTTGTTTATTTTCTCAAAGAACCAGCTCCTGCTCTCATTGATTCTTTCTATTGTTTTATTCTTCTCAATTTTATTTCTTCTCTAATCTTTATTATGTCCCTCCTTCTACTAACGTTGGGACTCATTTGTTCTTCCTTTTCTAGTTTCATTAATTGTGAGTTTAGACTGTTCATCTGAGATTGTTCTTCTTTCCTGAGGTAGGCCTATATTGCAATATACTTCCCTCTTAACACAGCCTTCACTGCATCCCACAGATTTTCCGGTGTTGAATTATTGTTGTCATATGTCTCCATATATTGCTTGATCTGTGTTTTTATTTGGCCATTGATCCACTGGTTATTTAGGAGCATGTTTTTAAGCCTCCATGTGTTTGTGGTTTTTTTCATTTTCTTTGTGTAATTTATTTCTAGTGTCATACCTTTGTGATCTGACAAGCTGCTTGGTATAATTTCAATATTTTTGAATTTACTGAGGTTCTTTTTGTGTCCTAGTATATGATCTATTCCTGAAAATGTTCTATGTTTACTTAGGAAGACTGTGTATCCTGTTGCTTTTGGATGGACTGTTCTGTGGATGTCCGTTAGGTCCATCTGTTCTAAAACATTGTTCAGTGCCTCTGTCTCTTTATATTTTGTCTGGTTGATCTGTCCTTTGGAGTGAGTGGTGTGTAGAAGTCTCCCAAAATGAATGCATTGCATTCTGTTTCCCCCTTTAATTCTGGTAGTATTTGTTTCACATATGTAGGTGATCCTGTGTTGGTGCATAGATATTTTTAATAGTTTTATCCTCTTGTTGGACTCCCTTTTGTCATTATGCAATGTCTTTCTTTGTCTCTTGTTACTTTCTTCATTTTGAAGTCTATTTTGTCTGATACAAGTACTGCAACTCCTGTTTTTTTCTCCCTATTAGTTACATGAAATATCTTTTTCCATCCCTTTACTTTCGGTCTATGTATGTCTTAGGGTTGAAGTGAGTCTCTTGTAGGCAGCATATAGATGGGTCTTGTTTTTTTTATCCATTCAGTGACTCTACATCTTTTGAATGGTGCATTCAGTTCATTTACATTTAGGGTGATTATCAAAAGGTATGTACTTTTTGCCATTGCAGGCTTTAGATTCATTGTTACCAAAGGTTCAAGGGTAATTTCCTTACTATCTAACAGTCTAATTTACCTCACTTCTTGTGCTATTACAAACACAATCTAAACATTCTTTCCTTTTTTTCCTTCTTTTTATTCCTCCTCCATTCTTTGTATGTTATGAATCATATTCTATACTCTTTGTCTATGCCTTGGGTGACATCTATTTTGCCTTAGGAATACTTTCATCTATAGGAGTCCCTCCAAAATCCACTGTAGAGGTGGTTTGTGGGAGGTAACTTCTCTCAGGTTTTGCTTATCTGAAAACTGTTTAATCCCTCCTTCAAATTTAAATGATAACCTTGCCAGGTAGAGTATTCTTGGTTCGAGGCCCTTCTGCTTCATTGCATTAAATATGCCATGCCATTCCTTTCTGGTCTGTAAGGTATCTGTTGAGAAATCTGATGATGGCCTGATGGGTTTTCCTTTGTATGTGATCTTCTTTCTCTCTCTAGCTGCTTTTAAAAGTTTGTCTTTATCCTTGATTGTTGCCATTTTAATTATATGTCTTGATGTTGTCTTCCTTGGGTCACTTGTGTTGGGAGATCTGTGCACCTCAATAGCTTGAGAGACTATCTCCTTCCCCAGATTGGGGACGTTTTCAGCAATTACCTCCTCAGTGACACTTTCTATCCCTTTTTCTCTCTCTTCTTCTTCAGGTACCCCTATTATGTGAATATTGTTTCATTTGGATGGGTCACACAGTTCTCTCAATATTCTTTCATTCTTAAGAGATCGTTTTTTCTCTCTCTGCCTCAGCTTCTTTGTATTCCTCTTCTCTAATTTCTAGTCCATATACTGTATCTTCTGCTACATCTTATCTGCTTTTAAACCCCTCCATTGTAGATTTCATTTCAGATATGGAATTTCTTAATGATTGAGTCTCCAACTTAAATTCATTCCTGAGTTCTGGAATATTTTTTTGTACCTCCATAAGCATGTTTATGATTTTTATTTTGAACTCTCTTTCAGGAAGATTGGTGAGTTCCGTTTCATTTGGCCCTTTTTCTGGGGTTTGTGAGATCTTTATCAGAACCATGCTCTTTTGACATTTCATATTTCTGTGTGTTGCCCTCTAGTGCCCAGAAGCTCCAGTTTCTGGAGCTGCTCAGCCCCTAGATTGAGGTTGGGGGTCATAGGGGAGTGGAGCTGGTTCCTGGGGGGAAGAAAGATCTGTTTCCTGATTCCTTGCTGCAGTGCCTGTCTCCAGTATCAGAGCCAGTGGGCCGAGCACAGAGGTGTAAGCCTCTGTGCTTTGCATCTCTAGCTGTTGTAGGTGGGGCCTCCCTCTGACTGGCCTGACACCAGCACAGTGACTATCGCTTTGTGAGCTGGTGCTGTCAGGCCGGGAGGAAGGCTCATCAGGCTATGTGTCACAGTGGGGGGCCTCGGAGCTGAGTAGCCAGCCAGGAGGATGGAGCACCTGAAGCTCCTCAAAGGTCCCAATCTGCTGGGCAGAGCGCTCCCAGACAACATTGTTCCCTATCCCGTCTCTCATGCAGCAAGCTCCATGCAAACCCCACCCCTTCAGCAGCTGTCTCACTGCTAGGAAGTCTCTCAGACCGCCTGCCTTTCCCTTGTCCCAGTGTGGCCAGGTGTAGATCCTGTCCTCCACAAATGGCTGGAATCTCAGTCTCTTAAGCACTCCACCTCTCCCAGCTCCCCATCCTCCAGAGCACCACACAATGTAGGTTTCTGCTCACAAAGCAGATCTCCAGGGCTAGGTGTTCAGCAGACCTAGGCTTCCACCCCCTCCCTGCTCTGTTTCTCTTCCTCCTGTCAATGAGCTGGGGTGGTGGAAGGGCCTGCATCCTGCAAGATCAAGACTTTGGTACATTGCCCTGTTTCATGAGGTCTGCTCTGTTCATGAGTTCTGTATGCAGTTTGATGCAGACCTCTTTCCTGTTGCTGTTTTAGGGTTAGTTGTATTAACTATATTTTCACATTGTCTGTGGTTTTGGGAGGATTTCTCTGTCTCACCTCTCACACCACCATCTTGAATCTCCAACTCTTCTCACAGTATCTTATCTATAACATTCTTGTACTACTTAGTGTATTCCATTTGTATTATACTTACCTGCCTGCATGTTTTATCTTGCGTCCTAGATCATAAGCTCCCTGAGGGTGGGAATCATGGCTTAATCAACTCTGTAAACCCAATAAAGTTTTACCATATCTGGCATCTGGTGACGTTGAATGAATAATTGGTAAAGAGAAGGGCAGCTCCTTAAGGTAGCAGTGGTAAGACTTACTTGCACCTCCACCATCCAGTCCACAAGAATGGCCCTCATGTCACTGCTGATGTCAATCTGCCTGTTCATATATTTTTTAAGTATGAACTTTTCCTGGCATCAAGAAGAAAGAATTGTTAATTAAAAAACTCTCCTTGTAGTTCAAAAATTATAAAGGGAAAAAACATTTGTAACTAATTTCAGAAAACAAGTTTTAACATAATTAACTTCTTCATGGTTCTAACTCCATTTTTGGCTTGTATCAAATAAAAGCAGAGCCAAGTATCCTTTTCCAGACAATTTTAGTTACACTTAGGAAACAGACACATATGATATTCAAGTGTCAAGGAGGATACTGAGGAATCCAGGGGGAATATAGAATATGGGGAGGAACACACTTAAGAGTATAGATGAATACCAAAGAGGTTCTGCCCCTTCTTTGCAATTCAATCTAAAGTACAATACCTTACCATGTAGAGCAATGCTTCTCAGACTTGAACATGCAAATGAACCACTCTGGGATCTTTCAAATTCACATTCTAATTTAGAAGTTCTGGGTGGAGGCTAGGTTTCTGCATTTCTAACAAGATCCCAAGTGAAACTAATACTGTTGAGCTAAAGCCCACACTTTTAGTATAACAATGTTATCTCTTCCTCCAAGGTATACTAGAAAAAGTGTCAGCTCTGGAGTCAGTTAATCAAACGCTATATCTCTAGAGAGAAACAATCTATTCATACTCCCTTTTATGTATCGCCTGCTAAAATTATAGTTGATAGATTACCTTGGTCCCATTGGTTCCACTGAAAGAGGCAGAAGAAAATTTGGAATCAATGAATGTTACTGGTAAAGGAGACTACATATTTCAAAGGTAAAAGAAAATTTCACCCTGTTGGAGAGCTGAATAAAAAGGTGTTATTTTACATATGATGCCAGAAATTTGCATAGAGAAGGGAAAAGACCTCTAAGAACAGCCACACAGAAAGAGACTACTTGACCATTTTTGTGTCTGAGATTGTCTCCGCAGCAATTAGAGGTGCAGGCTTATTGTCTTCAAAGTAATTGGACTTTACTCTATAATCCAGCTCTACCACATAGTAGTTGTGTGCCTGAGCAGTTTTTCCCATATATAAAAAGGAGATTATAATACTTACCATCATGAGGTTATTGGGAAAATTAAACAATGTTTATAAATCCCTTAGCACAATGTTTAACTCATAGTAAGCTACCAGTAGATGTCAGTTGTTGCTATTATTATTTGCATCATCATTATTACCACCCCTTTTAACTTACATTTGAAGGATTGAATGAAAAGAGAATGAGAACTAGAAATAATGTTCCTCCATCCTGCCACCTACACACCTCTCTCTCTTTCATGTAACTGAAGATATCCTTGGCATATATTGAGTTGAAAACTGGATCACTGTGGTCCTTGTCAATATCCTCCAATGGGGTCATCTGCTTGGAAATCACCAAAAAGACATATTAGGAGGAGAAAGATCCCAAGGAAGGCTTAGCACATACACATAAAGGATGACTCCTTTCTTCCCACTATCATCTTCTGCTATGGTTCCTCAAGCTTCATATATCTTGAGTCATAATAGAGCATCCCTTGGCCCTACAATACTCAAACTGCTGAACGATCAAAAAATGCTTAGTCTTCCTTGTACACAACTGTTCTGCCCTAGGAACCAGGTAACATTTTTACAGGCAGGCTCAAGACTTTCCAAGAAAAACACTCTTATTTTATTATTTCAGCTTGTTACCTGTCTTCTTAGGTCCCTTGCTATGTTCCAATGCTTTGATCTGGCCCAATTCATCTTTCTGATAGCCTTTTCCTCCTTTCTACATCTTTACCTAGGTTATTTTGCATACAAGAGGAATATTTCTCCTCCTGCTTGACAAATCTCATCCCTCCATCCTTCCAAATTATAACTTCCAATTCAGAAGGTGCCTCTGTGAAATTTATCCATCTTTGACTGAAGCCTGCCATAATGCAGATAGCAATTACTAACAAAATCAATTTCTGGAAAGAAATTGTCTAACCACTATTGCAAAGCCCAAATATATATACACACAGTATTCCAGACCCTTGTGGGTATTCCCAGAGTAAATATTGCAATTGCTTGGGTGTATCACTATCACAATCAAGAAGTCAAGAGACTGTATGAGATCAACTTTTTTTTACTATAGCTTACTATATACTATATAGCTATATATAGCTTCCTAAGCTCAATTGCTTAGGAAGGTAAAATATAATCTCTTTGCTAGCAACCACTTCTAGAATAACAAAAAAATTTCATCTAATAAAAAAAAAGAGAGAGAGCAGAATACCTCCTTCTGTGATCTTTTGCCCTGAGATGAAAAAGATTTATTGGAACTAAATTCACAAGCACTGGACTTGCTTGTAGTACTGAACACGCCCACACTGGACATGGTAGCAGCGATAGACATGCCTGTTCCAGATTCAGGGGCACTGCTGGACATACGTGCACTGGTCTCAACTTGGGTGATAAAGAAGTCTTTGAGAAGGGTGTCTTTGTAAGTGGCATCCTCTTGCAAGGCCAATGATTTCCCGAAGGACATCTCATTCCCACTGGTAGGTTTCTCATTCAAGGCAATTATCTCCTTAAAATGTAATGCCTCATTGATGGTAAGCATCTCCTGAAAGCTTAATGGCTCCTCAAAGAGGACCTCCTTCTCACTGCTGGTCTTCTCCTGCAAGGCCAAGGACTCCTTCAGGATAGTCTCATCCTCAATTGTGGCTTTCTCCTGAGAGGTCAAGAACTCCTTGAAGAATGTTTCCTTCTCAATGCTGGGCTCCCCCTGCAAGACCAAGGTCTCCCTCAGGATGGTCTCCTTTTCAATGCTGGGCTTCTCCTTCAAGGGCAGTGGCTGCTTAATAAGGGATTCCTCTTCATTGATGATATTCTCTTGCAAGGCCAGCTGCTTCTTCAATAGGAACAACTCCACCTGAGCAGTGGGCCTCTTCTTTAAAGATAGTTGCCTCTCTATGTTTGTTGCCACCTCAGCAGAGAGCTCCTTCTTCAGAACTAATGGTTTTTTAAAAAGGAAATCCTCTTCAGTGGTGCTTTTGTCTTGCAAAGGCAACAGCTTCTTCAAGGAGTCCTTTTTGGTATCAATTCTCTGCAAGGCCAAAGACTTACAGAAAAGGGATTCATCTTTGTTGATAGGTTTAACATGCAATGAAAATGGCTTCTGAAGGAGGAATTCCTCCTCAGTGGTAGGCTTCTCTTTTAAAGTCAATGGTTCCTTAATATGTGATTCTTCTTCAGTGGTGATCTTCTCCTGCAAGGCCAATGGCTTCTTTAAGAGGGGCACCTGCTGCAGAATGGTGTGCTTCTTTTTCAATACAGATGGATCCTGGAAGAGGAATTCCTCTGCAGTTGCAGGCTTTTTATTACAGGGTAACAGCTTCTTAAAGAGTGACTCCTCTTCAGAGGTGGTCTTCTCTAAAGCCAGAGGCTTCTTGGAGGGGAACAGCTTCTCCTGAGTGATTTGCTTCTTCTTTAAAGAAAATGGTGTCTTAGTAAGTACTGCCTCCTCTGTTGAAGACCCCTTCTTAAGTGACAGGAGCTCCATAAAGAAAGGATACTTACTTTTGTTAAGGATATTTTGCAAGTCCAACAGTTCTTGGGGGGTGGATTTTGTCATTTGAGCACACCTTTTCTTCTTTAATAACAGCTCCTTGGTGGAGACTCTCTGATGTATGACATCTTGTTCCATAAGAAATTTATCTTCACTTTCAATATTTTCCTGCAATGCCCGTGGCTTCTTCAAGAGGCCCACCTCTCCCTGAGTGATATGCTTCTCTTGCACTGCAGATGATTCCCTAAAGAGGGACTCCTCCTCAGTTGTAGGCTTCTTTTTAAATGTCAATGGCTTTTTAATAAGTGATCTCTCTTCAGAAATGGTCTTCAATGCTAGTGGTTTCTTCAAGCAGGACACCTTATCCTGAGTGGTATACTTCTTTTTCTTTGAAGGTAACATCTGCTCAGTGGAGGATGCCTCCCCAATAGTATGTTTCTTCTTAAAAGTCAAAGGCTCCTCAAAAAGTGACTCCTCTTCATTTGGAGTCTTCTGCAAGGCCAAGGGCTTATTCAAGGTAGTCACCTCCTCCTGAAAGGTGTGCTTCTTTTGCAAAGCAGATGGCTCGTGGAAAAGGGACTCCTCAGTGGTAGACTTTGTAAAGGACAATGGCTCCTTAATGAGTGACTTCTTTCCAGAGATGGTCTTCTGCAATACTATTGGCTTTGTTAAGTGGTACATCTTCCCCTGAATGGTACACTCCTTCATTAAAGGTAATGGCTTCTTGTTCAGGACTATCTCCTTGGTAGTATGCTTCATCCTAAGGGAAATAGGCTCTGTAAGAAATTCATCTTCATTGTCTTTATTCTCCTGCAACGCCCATGGCTTCCTCAAGGGAGCCACCTCCCTATCAATGGTGAGCTTTTCTTGTAATGCAGATGGCTCCTGAAAGAGTGACTCCTCCTTAGGCTTCTTTTCAAAGGACAATTGTGTCTCTCCAGAGGTGATCTTCTGCAATACTAATGGCTTCTTTGAGTGGGCCATCTTCCCCTGAGTAGTGCACTTCCTTAAAGATAATGGCTTCATGGTGAGGTTTGCCTCCTCAGTGGTAGGTTTCTTCTTAAAAGCCAGTGGATCCTTAAAGAGGGAATCCTCTTCAATATCAATCTTCTCCTGCAAGGCCAATGATTTCTTCAAAATGGACATCTCTTTCTCAGTGATCTGCTTCTTTTGCAGTGTAGATGCCTCCTGGAAAAGGAACTCTGCAGTGTTAGGCCTGTCCTTGAAGGACAATGGCTCCTTAATGAGTGACTTCTTTTCAGAGGTGGTTTTCTGCAGTACCAGTGGTTTATTCATAAGGGACATCTCCCTCTGAGTGGTACACTTCTGCTTTGGAGATAACAATTCCTTGGTGAGGGGAGCCTCCTCGATTTTAGGCTTCTTCCTAAAGTTCATCAGATCCATAAAGAAAGAATGCTCTTCAGCACTGATGTCCAGCTCCCCTTGATATGTGCACATCTTCTTTAAGAATAATGTCCTCTTGGTGATGGCTACATCCTCAGTTTTATGTTTCTTCCCAAAAGTTATTGGCTCTACAACAGACTTATCACTACTATCAGTCTCTTCCAGCAAGGTTAGTGGCTCCAGGAAGTTCACCTCCCCCTGATTTGTGCACTTCTTTAAAGATAATGACCTCTTGATGAGAGTTGTATGCTCAGTAGTGTGTTCCTTTTTTAAAAATAATGGTGCTTTGGAAAGAGATGCCTCCTCATTAGTGGGTGTTTTGGAAATGGTAGGTATCTCCAGAATGAGTGGTTTCTCCATGTTTAGCATCAAGGTAGCAGAGACTACTACTGGTGAGGGTTCCAGCTTACACCTGAAAAGGAAATAATGTATGGGTAAGAATTTAGTTCCTAGAATCCTAACATACTATCTCATTTTGTTGCTATATTTTCAAAAGGTGTGGAAGGAAAAAGGGTTTCAATCCCAAGAGACAGATTAAAAGTAAATATCCTATGCCATTATAGTGAGTCAACTAAGTAGCATGCTGTATAGTTTCTCTGGCCTAGGTTCCCACATTTTTCTAAAAACTTTCCCCTGAAATCCATATTATGCTTTCTCATATATAATTTTTATTCCATTTTTTTATTTTGGTATCATTAATCTACAATTACATGAAGAACATTATGTTTACTAGGCTCTCCCCTACCACAAGTCCCCCCAATAAACCCCATTACAGTCATTATCCATCAGCATAGTAAGATATTGTAGAATCACTACTTGTCTTCTCTGTGTTGCACAGCCCTCCCCTTTCCCCCACCCCCCACATTATACATGCTAATCATAATACCCCCTTTTTTCTTCCCTGCCCTTATCCCTCCCTACCCCTCCCATTCTCCCCAGTCTCTTTCCCATTGGTGACTGAGTCCATTCTTGGGTTCTGTGATTCTGCTGCTGTTTTGTTCCTTCAGTTTTCCTTTGTACTTATACACCACAGATAAGTGAAATCATTTGGTACTTCTCTTTCTCCACTTGGCTTATTTCACTGAGCATAATACCCTCTAGCTCCATCCATGTTGTTGCAAATGGTAGGATTTGTTTTCTTCTTATAGCTGAATAATATTCCATTGTGTATATGTACCACATCTTCTTTATCCATTCATCTACTGACGGACACTAAGGTTGCTTCCATTTCTTGGCTATTGTAAAGAGTGTGGCAATAAACTAGGGGTGCATCTGTCTTTTTCAAACTGGAGTGCTGCATTCTTAGGGTAAATTCCTAGAAGTGGAATTCCTGGGTCAAATGGGATTTCTATTTTGAGCATTCTGAGAAACCTCCATATTGCTTTCCACAATGGTTGAACTAATTTACATTCCCACCAGCAGTGTAGAAGGGTTCCGCGTTCTCCACCTAGCCAACATTTGTTGTTGTTTGTCTTTTGGATGGTAGCCATCCTTACTGGTGTGAGGCCATATCTCATTGTGGTTTTAATTTGCATTTCTCTGATAACTACCGATGTGGAGCATGTTTTCATGTGTCTGTTGGCCATCTGAATTTCTTCTTTGGAGAACTGTCTGTTCAGCTCCTCTGCCCATTTTTTAATTGGATTATTTGTTTTTGCTTGTTGAGGTCCATGACCTCTTTATATATTTTGTATATCAAGCTTTTATCGGATCTGTCATTTACAAATATATTCTCCCATACTGTAGTGTACCTTTTTGTTCTATTGATGGTGTCCTTTGCTGTACAGAAGCTGTTCAGCTTGATATAGTCCCACTTGATCATTTTTGCTTTTGTTATCCTTCCCTGAGTAGATATGTTCATGAAGAAGTAGCTAATGTTTATGTCCAAGAGATTTTTGACTATGTGTTTTTGTAAGAGTTTTATGGTTTCATGACTTACATTCAGGTCTTTGATCCATTTTGAATTTACTTTTGTGTATGGGGTTAGACACTGATCCAGTTTCATTCTCTTACATGTAGCTGTCCAGTTTTGCCAGCACCATCTGTTGAAGAGACTGTCATTTCCCCATTGTATGTCCATGGACCCTTTATCGAATATTAATTGACCATATATGTTTGGGTTAATGTCTGGAGTCTCTAATCTCTTCCACTGGTCTGTGGCTCTGTTCTTTTGCCAGTACCAAATTGTCTTGATTACTGTGGCTTTGTAGTACAGCTTGAAGTTGGGGAGTGAGATCCCCCGCACTTTATTCTTCCTTCTCAGGATTGCTTTAGCTATTCGGGGTCTTTGGTGTTTCCATATGAATTTTTGAACTATTTGTTCCAGTTCATTGAAGCATGTTGTTGGTAATTTGATAGGGATTGCATTGAATCTGTAGATTGCTTTGGGGAGAGTGGCCATTTTGACGATATTAATTCTTCCTAGCCAAGAGCATGGGATGAGTTTCCATTTGTTAGTGTCCTGTTTAATTTCTCTTAAGCCTGTCTTGTAGTTTTCAGGGTATAGGTCTTTCACTCCCTTGGTTAGGTTTATTCCTAGGTATTTTATTCTTTTTGATGCAATTGTTAATGGAATTGTGTTCCTGATTTCTCTTTCTACTAGTTCATTGTTAGTGTATAGGAAAGCCACAGATTTCTGTGTGTTAATTTTGTATCCTGCAACTTTGCTGTATTCAGATATCATTTCTAGTAGTTTTGGAGTAGAGTCTTTAGGGATTTTTATGTACAATATCATGTCATCTGCAAATAGTGACAGTTTAACTTCTTGTTTACCAATCTGGATTCCCTGTATTTCTTTGTTTTGTCTGATAGCCATGGCTAGGACCTCCAGTACTACATTGAATAACAGTGTGGAGAGTGGGCATCCCTGTCTTGTTCCTGATCTCAGAGGAAAAGCTTTCAGCTTCTTGCTGTTCAGTATGATGTTGGCTGTGGATTTATCATATATGGCCTTTATTACATTGAGGTACTTGCCCTCTATAACCACTTTGCTGAGAGTTTTTACCATGAATGGATGTTGAATTTTTTTGAAAGCTTTTTCAGAATCTATGGAGATGATTATATGGTTTTTGTCTTTCTTTTTGTTGATGTGGTGGATGATGTTGATGGATTTTCAAATGTTGTACCATACTTGCATCCCTGTGATGAATCTCACTTGGTCGTGTTGTATCATCCTCTGGATGTATTTTTGAATTCGGTTTGCTAATATTTTATTGAGTATTTTTGCATATACGTTCATCAGGGATATTGGTCTGTGATTCTCTTTTTTGGTGGGGTCTTTGCCTAGTTTTGGTATTAGGGTGATGTTGGCTTCATAGAATAAGTTTGCAAGTATTCCCTCTTCTGTTTTTTGGAAAACTTTAAGAAGAATGGGTATTATGTCTTCTCTGTATGACTGATAAAATTCAGAGGTAAATCCATCTGGCCCACGGGTTTTATTCTTGGGTAGTTTTTTGATTACCACTTTAATTTCTTTGCTGGTAATTGCTTTGTTCAGATTTTCTGTTTCTTTCTGGGTCAGTCTTGGAAGGTTGTATTTTTCTAGGAAGTTGTCCATTTCTTCTAGGTTTTCCAGCTTCTTAGCATGTAGGTTTACATAGTAGTCTCTAATAATTCTTTGTATTTCTGTTGAGTCCATTGTGATGTTTCCTTTCTCATTTCTGATTCTGTTGATGTGTGTTGATTCTCTTTTTTTCTTAATAAGTCTGGTTAGAGGCTTATCTATTTTGTTTATTTTCTCAAAGAACCAGTTCTTGATTTCATTGATTTTTCTATTGTTTCATTCTTCTCAATTTTGTTTATTTCTTCTCTGATCTTTATTATGTCCCTCCTTCTGCTGACTTTAGGCCTAACTTGTTCTTCTTTTTCCAATTTTGAAAATTGTGACATTAGACTATTCATTTGGGTTTGTTCTTCCTTCTTTAAATATGCCTGGATTGCTGTACACTCTCCTCTTAAGACTGCTTTCGCTGCATCCCACAGAAGTTGGGGCTTTGTGTTGTTGTTGGCATTCATTTCCATATATTGCTGGATCTCCATTTTAATTTGGTCATTGATCCATTGACTATTTAGAAGAGTATTGTTAAGCCTCCATGTGTTTGTGAGCCTTTTTGCTTTCTTTGTATAATTTGTTTCTAGTTTTATACCTTTGTCACCTGAAAAGTTGGTTGGTGGAATTTCAGTCTTTTTGAATTTACTGAGGCCCTTTTTGCGGCCTCATATGTAGTCTATTCTGGAGAATGTTCCATGTGCACTTGAGAAGAATGTGTATCCTGTTGTTTTTGGGTGTAGAGTTCTATAGATGTCTATTAGGTCCATCTGTTCTATTGTGTTGTTCAGTGCCTCTGTGTCCTTACTTATTTTCTGTCTGGTGGATCTGTCCTCTGGAGTGAATGGTGTGCTGAAGTCTCCTAAAATGAATGCATTGCATTCTATTTCCTCCTTTAGTTCTGTTAGTATTTGTTTCACATATGCTGGTGCTCCTGTGTTGGGTGCATATATATTTATAATGGTTATATCCTCTTGTTGGACTTAGCCCTTTATCATTATGTAATGTCCTTCTTCATCTCTTGTTATTTTCTTTGTTTTGATGTCTATTTTGTCTAATACTAGTACTGCAACACCTGCTTTTTCTCCCTATTGCTTGCAGGAAATATCTTTTTCCATCCCTTGACTTTTAGTCTGTGCATGGCTTTGGGTTTGAGTTGAGTCTGTTGTAAGCCGCAT